>NC_081833.1:42644894-47457394 GCF_030867095.1 Alligator mississippiensis | reverse complement strand
AGTCAAACTAACACATGTTGTATGGTGAATCAACATTTCAAAAGCCATATTCTCTCTGTCAGACAAGGTTCCTTGGGTGAATTTGATATCTTTTATTAGACCAACCTAAATGGTTGGAGAATAGTTATTAAAACTTAAACCCCTGCATATTCTCTCGGTGTTTTTCTTAATCATGGCAATAATTATGCATCATTTTACTGTTAAGAAATGGACCAAAGGAGGAAAAAAATCTCCTTTTACTAAAATTTTTATCTATTCTATCTGGTGTGTTTTTAGAATTTCTGGACTGAACCTAGGGGCTGACTGAACTTTGCTGAAATTCTTCTCCCAGAAGAGGCAATATAATCTTCTTAGCTTTAGAAAAATATTTTTAAAAAGGTAAAAACTGCAGATTTATCTTCTCTCCCCTGAGACAAGCTGGACAAGTGACTAGATGGTTATCCTCTTTCACATTTAACCATGCTCCTGGCTACTGAGCTAGTTCTCTTGAAAGTATCCCTCTCAAAACTTCTAATCTTCATATTTTGACCCTCATTTGTCCCCCAAGCCATTTCCTTCATTTGCCTGCAGACACAGCTCCCCTCATCAGTCCTTCTCATCTCCCATTGACACTTGCTCTCATTGCTCTTTGCTGCAAAAATCTGTGCTGTGAACACAGTTTGACATTTCCTGACATTTCATGAACTAATTACACTACAAATAATTAAGCATGTTCACATCTGTAACAAACGAAGGCAAAATGGTTGTCAGCAACTGTGATTGATGACCTCCCTGAGACTTTATCTGATGAGATTCTTCCCCACTATAGGCAGAACCTGGATGCCACTGTGTTTGCAATAATGCCTTCAGCCCTTTTCATCAGATCAAACCAATGAGATGCTTGAAGAAAAGGATGGGAAAATTAATGACTACAATGAAATATTTGCATTTTTTCCAGGCCTGGAAAAAACAATGAACAAGAGATGTGACAACCTCAATTATTTGGTGGTGCTAAGAGCTCTGAGACAGCTCCTGCTGGAAAGAGCTGTTGGGAAGCCTGGGGGTGTCAAGTTGGCTGGAAAAATGGCAGGTGACAAGGACAACATTTTTTTTTGCATGCTACACAGACCCACAGAGCTTAGTTAAAAAGAAAAAATACAGTACTACATTTTTTCTTTATTAAGGGGAAAATTTGTCAGCTTTGAAACACAGACTTCTGCAAATGTTATGCTAGAGGTAAAAACATTCCAGTCAAATTCATTTGCAGAAAACAACACAACAGTTATAAAACTATCAGGTGCCCTGGTTGTAGTCTTTTCTATATCAAGCCAAAGCATCAGAGCACGAGTTCACTTTTTCAATAATCCCATATACATAAATTTCTAGTTGGGAGGGAAACAAATTATGCACATATGTGTGTATATAGCTAATCTATTTACATATTGATGTCCATAATACACACAAAGATGAAGCATAAAATACCAGTGTTTACACTTCAGTATAAAGTTAACTTTGTGAATTCAACTATGAATTGGCCCTACAGAATAGCTATATGAAACACAATCAGAAAGAAATAAATGAGAATTTTGCAAAAACATATCATGGTAATTTGTGTCTGCCTGGGAGTAACTGGCTATGTCTACATGAGATGCTTACTGCACAATAGCTCATTACTACTGAACAGTAGCATCACGGGGCATGACCTGTGATGCAATACTACTGTGTAGTAGTAACAAGATACTGCACAGTCACTGTCACCACAAAGCCATGAGGCGATGCTGCTGCACAGTAATGCTGGTTACCGGGTAGCCATTTAGTACTTAGGTATGTGAGTACCAAATGACTGCACAGTAACAACTGTGCAGTTAGCATCTCATGTAGACATGGCCACTGCCCTGCATTCAATGCAATATCCACAGTAGCTTAATTAAAAAAAAAAGACAAAAATATGCAAGAAAAGATATTCCAAACAGAAGAAGAAGAGTTAAGCAGTGGTTAGATCTCTGGACTGGGGATAGGGAATTCTAGGATCCTAACTTTTTTGACCCTTAAGAAGTGATTTAAAAAGCCTCAATTTGCTCATCCTTAAACACTGGTGATCGGCCAATGGGGGACACCTCCCCTCCCCCCAGGCAGCAATCAGTGGCTGGGGTACCCCCCACTCGGTGATCTGGTGCCCACTCAGACTTGGGAGGCACCAGTCACCCATGTCCTTAAATAAACCAAGCTAATGATACTTGCCTCTACCATAGGACTATTAAGAGGATTAATCAGCGGTTGTAAACCACTTCTTCCCTTCTCAGATATTGCTAGAGTACAAATTATTATTTTTTCTGGCTTCTGATGGGCTGGCAGAACTAACTAAAAGCTTTCCATTTTTTAAAAACCTGGGAATTTTTATTATTAGTGACCCATGCAAGAAGTCAGTTGCTCACTGGGCAGTAGTTGCTTCTGAGGAGAGACAATCCAAGAGAAAAGGGAGGTGGCAACAGCTAACAAAACTGTCAAGAGGATGTACTAATAATGTTGTTTGATTTAAAGACCTAGAGAAGATGTATCATGACACCAACAGGCAAATTGTCTGTGTGAGAGAACCAAAACTCACATCACTAATTACTAGTAACAACATGGTACCTTAATTATGCCATGTGTAGCCCCATGTTATGACAGCTTCATAGAACATATTTACTTCTACTGAATTGCAAAATACATATACTTACAGAAACTGATAATAGTTTTTCAGAACTTTCTGCTGAGAGTTTCTTCTATGTTTTGCTTTGGACTGTGTATATGTTTTTGCCATTTTCAAACATTGTTTCCTGTTTTGACTGATAATTACACCAATTTTTAGGTAATCAAATACATATTGAGTTACAACAAAGCCATAAATACAATGTGATGAGCTCAGGGCTTAGAGATGGGAGAGCAACAAGAAGGAGCTTCCATGTCAGGGCAAGACGGATACAGGCACTACCAGGAATGTTGTGAAGCTGCCTACAGCTCAACAGGCCTGGGTTGGGTTAGAGTAACTTGGCAGCTACCATAATTTAGACAGACTACCTTAAGGGCCTCAGCTTTACACTGAGGCTTTTCTTGTCCCCAGAGCAACCTAACCTCCTAATATCAGGAAGGCATAGGTTGAATTTAATGATGCCTTGGTTCCACTAAGCCTGGGGTGAGAATTTTGTGCTGTGCCTTTTACAGTACAAACAAGATCTGATTCTGGATCCTAAATTTGAAATGGGCCCCTTGATTCTATACCTGAATGGTCCTAAATTGTGATTATGAACAAATTAATATTTTGGGACTGCAGTTTCACGACTAGTAAAATAGAAATAATAGTGCTTTCCTGGCCTTTTTGAGATACTGTAATATGCTCATGTGAAGGATGCTATATACATTCAACATTTTTTAGTATTGCTAGAGGAAACTGGTTGAATCTGATCCTCAAATAAGAACCTAAACATGAAGTATTAATATTTTCCTTACAAAAATCCAAGTGTCAATGGAGTGCACATCAGCTGGAAGCCCATAGGAGCCTTAAGGAAAGCTCTGCCCATGAATGATCTTCTGTAAAAATTATATGTAGGGAGAGACACATTTTAATTAAAAATACAACTTCACAGGCATTACCTAGCTCCTTCTGTCTGCTACTAGGCTCTTCTCTGCTTACAATTATTGACTGGGTAATTTTTCATGCTGGATTCTCAGTATTTTCTTCCTCTGTCCAGAATGTCCATTCCAGGCAGCACCTGAGAACAGATAGACAGCTAGCTCAAACTTCACATTCTTGTTAGATTTATTCTAAATGTGATGGCTCTTAAGTAACATGATTTGTGATGATCTCTGCCCCACCCTACCCTCAACTCTCCCCAGTCCCCCATCCTTCTCTAGGAGGTGGGGGATAACTCAGCTGTCTGTACTGGGAAGTGGGGAAGTTATTTTGCAACTTTCCCATTGTTTGAGACATTCTTTTGTTCCTCAAAGAAGCCACACTGTCAAAGGCCCTCATTGGACGGCGTAGGGTTCCTAGAAACCTTCAGGTGATCAGGGTGAATGATTGAAAAGTAGGCTGAAAACGTGAATATGACCTGAATTGTACAATGTATTGTCTCACCATGTTTCCAGGTGAGTTAATAAAATTGCAGTCTAATTAAACCACACCCTCTTCACTTTGTCCTTCTTGTGGTTTGGCTGAAGCAATTTACTCTGACCTATGCTTATGGCTAGAATGTACTTACATAAAAATCTTCATTTCCTTCATTTTCTCTTAAAACATCTAATTTAAGAGCAGTTGGAGGAAATGTATACATAAATAATAAAGTAAATGGACCTCCTTCCCTTTCCACAAGCATTTATCTTTTTGAATAATTTGGCTGAGATTATTCATCCTTTATTATATAAGCAAGAAACCAGTTGCAGTATGACCATGAGTGAATCAGATGTAAACTTTGGGTAAGATTTAGAAACTGTATCTGATATTTTCAGTTGAGGACAATTTCTATTTTAAATGCTAGGGTACTGACTCTAGCAGCAGATTTTGTGCCTAATCATCAGAACCTCAATTTTTAAATTTGCAATATATAGTCTGCTTGTCAAAAGCTTAACGTAAATATTTTGAAGTTCTAGTCTCTCCATCAGTGGTAAAATTACATTGATATCCAAACAGAAACTGAATTATACAGCAATGCTACTTTGAACTATGGCCTTGATACAGCCATGTGTTGAGCACAAGTTTAATTTTATGCCTATGAAAATAGCATTCAGTGGAACTTCTAGCTTAAGTTAAATTAAAGTGATGTTGCAGTCATGATGCTCAAGGAAATATATGAGAAGTAAGAATTTTTGTGGGTGGTATCTTTTATCTGCCCAACTGCATGGCTGGGTATAAGACCAATAAAAGATATTACCCACAAAAATTTAGTCCTATAAAAGATATCACCCACAAAAATTTTGCCCCTGGTTAAAGTTAAGCACTTTTGTAAGTGCATGCAAGATCAGGGTCTATATCTTTGCAAATTTTCCACAACTGTAGTCTCAGTTCTGGTAATAAATCTGTATGTAGTTGACCTTCATCCCTTGACTTGACTTCGATATCTGCTAATTCCTTTTTACAAAATAAATTGCATCAACCATATCCACATTTAGCCAACTGCAGTTCAAATTGTTTTTGTTCTTTCTCATAAGTTCCTTCAGCAGATTAAATGCTGATGCACTGAACTAACTGCTCTTGGCTGAAGTGGGCAAGTATAATTTGATTAGTATAGATTCTGGAATTGGGTAAGTACTGTATCAGTCTCCTCCCTAGAAAATAGGTGACATGTCATGGGATATTAAGTATGGCCATTTAATGTAAAAACTCAGATAATACATGAGTTAAATGGAGAAAATGAGAGAAAGCTTTTAAGCATTCTCCCAAGACAGATTGCAGAATAATATTATTGTACATGCAAGTAGTGCTGATTGACACAGTCACAAAGCCATTATACTAGTATGGTATAAAATCATTATAGTAAAAAGCATTTCAGCGCTTCAGAGTGATAGTAGCAACATATAATGAATTATCAATAAAGAACTGGTGATTCAGTTACATTACATATGAATAGAAAGCTTCCTGTTATATAATTTTAATCTGCCAGTCTGACAAGTGACTTGAATATTTAATTTTTTCTCCAGGTATATGAAACATCCTTTTCTTAATTTTACCAGAGACTGCAATTTTACAGAGGACAGAATTGAGCTACAATAAGCAGTGTTTTTAATTAAGGGTTGCATAAGCAGAGGTTTCAACAAGGGGACCCTTTGGATCAACTCTGTTTGGAGGTAAAAGGAAACAGGATCAGCTTCTGAGATCATGGTATTAAATAAACATTCTTTCCTGTTTATGGCAAATAAACATAAAGCACAGTCTTGCCAGCTCAAGGACAGTAATTCTTTAATACTTTGATTTTGTCACATCATTAAGCCCTTGAAGTTTATGGCATTGCAACTGATATCTGCCATGAACTCAAGGAAATATAACTGTTACCATCAGGAATCAAAACATTACATTTTTAATGCTTTGATCCTGTTGAGGAATCTGTCTGGCACCTGTGTGGGGTTCTACTGAAGTCTGCTGGATTTTGTGAGAGCATAAGTGTCTGCATGTGTGATTCTATTACAGGACCAGGGTCTTTAGGTCTATCTTTTCCCTTCAAATGGTTATTTAGTATTTGGAGTATGAATATAATTATACTTAAGACAGAGATGGATGGGTTACAATTTGAAAACACATTTACCATTAAAAGGCAGGGAAATAGGTTATATCTGACCTGAATATCTTCAAAATATATTTTTAAAAATAATTGAAAAATAAGTTTACTATGCTTGCTTGTTTGCTTGGGGTGGGGGTGGGGGGGGGCAGGAAGGGGAGGATCCAAAGACAAGCTCAAGTGGTTCCAGTTCTACAACTAAGGGTCCATACAAATGACACATTTCTACTGATCAGATCACAGTTCTACTGGTAGAAATGCTAACATTCAAGCTGTTTCTACCAGTCCAAAATGGTGGGTCCCATAGAAACTTCTACCTTGTCTGATGAGGTAGAAGTTCCCTTCAGTAAAGCTTCCACCAGTTGAAGGAATGCATGTGCACTTACCTGATCAATAGAAGCCCCTGCACTGTCTTCAAGCATCCCAGTGTCCTCACCTACCTCCCCAGAGAGGCAGTAATTCAGCTGGATTCCACTAGTCCAACCAAATAATAGAGCAAACCCCTCCCCACACCTTGAGGACTGGGAAAGCTCAGGCCTTCTTCACAGTACCACATTTGGCAATCCTTTGAACAAGCCCCTGAGCTTCTAATGCATCCTCTGCCATGCAGTTGGGTAGTCAGAGAAGCATTCAGGGCTGAGAACTGGGGTGGGGAAGTTGTCCCCACCCACTCCCCAGACTGAAGTTCCCAGTGTAAGGAGTGAGTGAGGGTTTTGCTCTGTTGATCCAGTTCCTCCCAGGAATGGGCTGAAAGGGGAGGGGAGCAAGGGGTCTGTGGACATGGGGTGTGCAAAACAGGCTGCATTCGATTCGGATTCGGATTCAGCTCAAATTGGGGACAGTGATTCAATTAATTGGTTCAGATCACTGTCCTGATTTGATTCGGCCGAATCTGAAGATCCGATGCTGATTCAGAGAATCATCATAGACCATAGACACAGTTTTAAATGTTTTTTCTACATACCTTGAGGTACCAGGCATGGCTTGTGAATTTTGCAATGGTGGGGCAGATGGAGCATCCCATAGGAGCACAAGGGGGCCTCCCACATGCTTGGCTGTGAACCTGGAAGTGGACTGGAAGTACTTTCGGTCCACTTCCGGGTCCACCACCAAGTGCATTGCCTCCCCCCGCCCCCCCCCCCATTCCCCTTTGGCTCAGTGATTGGCTGCAGGGGGACCCTGGGTGTCCCCTAGACCCAGGAGGCACTGGTCACTGAGCTGGTGGGGTGTGTGTGTGGGGGGGGCCCTTGCATGCTCCCTGAAGGACCCAGAAGTGGACCAGAAGTGCTTCTAGTCCACTTCCGGGTCTGCTGCTGAGTGCTTTGGGGACCCCCCAGCACTCCTGGGGGATGCTGCATCCACCCCACCATCGCAGTATTCATGAGCTGCCTGGTACCTTGGGGTATGTAGAAAAAACATTTAAAGCTGTGTCTCTGTCCGAATCATCGAATCTTTCCAAATCTCTCTGAATCAATTCAGAGGGTTCTGATTTGATTCAGAGAGATTAAAGGGTCTCCTGATTCGATTTGGATTCAGAGATTCAGCGTCAAAACTGGCCAAATCTCCGCCAAATCAAATCAGCGACCAAAGCTTCGCACGGCCCTATTGTGGGCATGGGAAGGAAGTTTGGGGCTAGGGTGCCAGTTTTGAGGTACTGTGGTGGGGTAGGGGGAAGCTCTGTCCCCACCTCCAAGGATTTGAGAGCCCCTAGCTCTGGCTATGGTGGCTTTCTGTTGGCAAAGCCCTGACACCATACCCGGTGCTATGGGTCTCCTGTGAAAGTCTGACAGCTGAGATGGAGGGAGGGGGTGTTATGAGGAGGGGGTGTGAGGTCCCTTGTAGCAGACAGCCAAAGCAGCCCTGACCTGTGCCCCTGGGCTTTTCGCTTGTCTCCAGTCATATGGGTACCTTGCAAAGTATGCAGGGATGTAGGCTTTGGGGTCCCATGGCTGGGTGCCTTCCCCAGTGCTGGCTGTCTGCAGAGCACACAGTCAGCCTCCTGAATGCTTGTACACGGTTCTACTGGTAGGGTTTCCAATTGCTCAAAATAAACTGCTAAACTTCCACCAGTTCATTTGAAATGTTATAGCTGACACACAACAGACACCAAGCAAGTGAAAAACAAATCCGATTGTGACAAGTCAGAGTAAAACTTTGAGTTTATAATATATTTACAATACTAATATTACTAACACCAAGCACTCCATATTCATTATGAAGGCCTCAATAGCATGAGTGGTTTATAATCTAAAGACTTGGGGTGGGGCACCATGGTAGCTGTCACAACCCAAGGGTGTGATTTTTGTTTGTGTGCGCTTCGGCACTGCTGAATTATTTCCCTCCACTCATAGCTTTCTTTGCAGGGTGCATTTCTGAGCTGCAGAAAGGAGATGCACGTTGCAAGGAGTTCCCGCCATTTGTATTCAGATTCGTGCCCCACCATTGTCCAGTTCTAGATTATTCCCACGTGGCGGCTAGCGATTGGCTTGCTAGCTGTATAAGAGGCTTGAGTTGTTTCCGCCCAAGTTGGAGGACTCCACGACCATCAGGAGGAGGAGAACTTCATGTCTCGTGAAGATCTCTAAGCGCTGCGGAGCCTATCGGACCCAGCGTGTATCTCAAGAAGGCTATAGGGGTCTGATCAGCCTCTCGCCTCTCCCTGTCGCCGCCTGATCCCTCGACGTACCCTTCCCTGCGCGCAAGTTCCACGGAGCCTAGCAAACTTCATGTGAGTGAATCCAGAGCTCTACCCGGGGTTTGAGTCCTGAAGTTTTTTTTCTTCCCGTCACCGAAACCCCATTGCGATGTACTCCTGAGGTTTTTGTTCATCTCCTGTCACCGAAACCCCATTGCGATGTACCCTTACGTTCTGCAGGTTCAAGTTTTTTGTTTTGTTTTGTAACTGCAACTCAAGCAAGTTTTCCTGCCTGCACCGTGACCAACTTCAGTGTAAGTAAAATAATCTTAAATCAACCATTAAGTGTCCGTGCCTAATTCTAGCGTGCCGCCTGTCTTCCCTGACCCGGTGTGTCTGGGCTGCTGGCCACAGCCCGCTGCACGAAAAAAGGGCCTCGGACTGCTCCCGGCCCACACAGTAGCAAGCAGCAAGCGGGGACTGCCCACAGCCACCAGTGTCAGTGGTGGTGAGTGGGGACTGCCTACAGCCACCGGTGGTGTTGGCAGTGGCGAGCGGGGACTGCCTACAGCTGCTGCTGGCAGTGTCAGCAGCGGCTGGGGAGGGGGGTGGCAAGTAGCAAGTGGGGACCGCCTGCAGATGCCGCCGGCCATGTCAGTAGTGGTGGGGGAGGGGGTGGGTGGCGAGTGGCAACTGCCTGCAGAAGCCAGTGGTAGCTTCGGTGGCAGCCAATCCCAGAGGGGGCATGTCTCCCCCTGTGTCCAACACTTCACCTATGGTTGAACACTTAACTGTTCCTTTTTTTTTGGCTATTGTTTCATATCACATTTTTTACTTTTATAGATGGCTGTATCTGTAGAAGATTGAAACCATATCTTCTCTTCCCTTACCCACCAAATGCTAGCAGCTTTCAACTGAAGACCGCTTTTTCACTACCCTGAACACTCTTGGGAGTCAAATGCTTTTTGACAGTTTAAAAAGAAGCCATTTTAATCATAAGCAGAGTCATTATATTGGAGTTTGCAAAGACCTTAACAGTGAAAAGAAACCCAGGTGACTTCTTTGCAACTAATCAGTTAAAGATCCTACAGGAAAAAGAATCATTGACCACTTGCTCGAACATATTGTGGCGCAAAAAAGGTCAGGTCTCTTTAATCTTTAAACTGAAATATTTTGGAACAAATCTTCACCTGGTGTAGTGGTTGCTCCACTGACTTTAATGGAGCTAGGATGAACTCCATCATTTTAGTATCTGACCATTTCCACTTTAAAATATATATATATATATTTGTATACAGTTTTGAGGAAAGACAGAGAGATTAGTGAGAGAAGATAGTCCAGAACTGCTTAATACTGATCTAATCTCTAAAACTGACTCCAACAGTAGCCTTGGGCAAATCACTGAACTTCCATACCTCAGTGTCTCCATCTGTCAGACAGGGATAACACCAGTTACTGCCACCAAGGATGCTGTGAAGATTAATTAGTGAAATATTCATATCATACTTTGAATGTGAAATGCACTATAGAAGTTCTAAGCATTTTAATTACTTGACTCAATGCATCCTCAACAATCAAATTATGTTTTTTCTTTTTTTCTTAATAAAGGAATTACAAAATCTCAGTAAAGCACAGCAAGGTAATTCATTAAAAATGAATGACTGCCCTATTAAACTTGCACACACCCTAAAATGTGGTTATAACCACATACCCAGTTGGCGGCATTGCTTGAGCATTTTATAACTTTAACCTAGTAGCATATTATTATGTGTAGTAGAATCAGCAATTATCAAAGGGATAGGAAGTGCTGATGCATGTTAAATGCACATTACCTCTTTGGCATCAGCAGATTTGGTGCATCCATTGCTGGCAATAAAAACCATGTTGGGCAAATTCAACCAATGGTACAAAAAGATTAATTAGGGTACAGTTAACGCAAGTAGTGTTTAGACATGATTCAAGTAATTTGAGACATAAAGGCTTGTGGTGTACTGAATTAATGCCAGTACTATAAAAATTATGAGAATGAATTTAGTGCTTGTGAAAGGGAGAAAGTAATAGTTCCAGCTTCAGCCTGGGCAAGAGTCATGCATTACTGTCTCTCTAACCGTTGCTGCAACACCTTATCCTTCCTGCTGTTAGTCCTCTCTGATTTCATGTATTCATGAATATTTTGGGGACAAAAATAGCAATTTAATAGCCAAAGAGCCACTAAATTGCCTGTTCTTTTTAATGTAGCAGCCTTCAAGGGACAATGACCATCTTCCAAGAGAAATTTAGTTAGTCCACATGTATATCCTTCTACACCACAAAAGCAACACATAAACACAAGAGGTACCCTGGCTTTCCAAAGCAAACCAGGCTTTAGCTATATAATTTCTAGCTCAAATAAGTAAGTGGAGGAGGAAGCTATTAAATCAGAGAGTAAGCCTGCTAGTTAGGGTGATAGCTTGGGACTCTGGGTTCAGATGGTGATCTGCTACAGGCTTCCTGTGTGATCTTAAGCAAGTTGCTTATCTTATAGAAAAATGATCAAACTGCAACAATTATAAGGGGACAGAGGATCTGCTGGCACATAGCAATTGTCCATCTGTCCATTTTTGCCCCACTTGTAAGTTAAAACCAAACTGGAGCAATTTACATCTATTTTATTCAGGAGTAAATTGCCCCAGGTTATCTTTCTTTTCTATGGAACAGAACTGAGAAGATGGTTACCCTGCATCAGCTGTACTGCAGTAAGTCCAGGCATCGTGCTTTCTTGCTCTAATTTGTTTGCTTGTCAATAGGAATGTTTGGATAAATACATTAAATAATATTAGGCATTCAGATACTATGACAATGTGGGCCATGTAAGTCTTAGACAGAAAGCATCTTTATTGTAAAGTAGGGAACTGCTTTCAAACTGCGAAAAAATATCTATATACAGGAAATAAAGTTGACACAAAGGAAGAGTATTTAGAAAGGGCCTGTTTAGCCTCTTGCCTAATCAGATCTCTTTACTGGCTTCCACTTATCTTTTTCATTGCGTTTGGTCTTCAGTTTGAATGCTTTGCACAGCTCTACTCATCTTCAGCTCTATGCTTCTGTCTTTCTTCAGCTTTTCCCTTGACCTTTAATATGCTCAAGTGTTTTGGCTCCCATTTGAATCCTTCCCTTTCTCTTCTTTCCACTTTGTTTAGTGCTGCCCCCAAAGCTTGGAACTATAGTTTACTCCTCATAGAACAGATAAAGCTCCTCTTAGGCCAGATGATTCTTTGATGATAGTTCAAATCCCTCAATTTATTCTACGAATTCATCAAACAAACATCAAGTAAATGTTAGAACAGTTAGAAACAATAAGAAAACTAACAACAAATATAAGAAAATAATGTATGTAATCTAGCTGGTGATCATATTTACATACCAAGTTTTTGTGTTGTTTAATTTTGTTAATTGCTTTTTCTTACAGGAAAATGTTGGTATAAATTATCAATTTTTTTCATTTTTTCTACTACATTTTACCAAAATTTGAGCTACAGTTATAAGAATTGTTTTATAAATTTCCCAATTTCCCTGACCTTAAGCACTATGATACTATGATACCATGATACTTCTGGAAAAAAATTAATGTCAGATGAAAAAAAACTTTACATTTTTTTAATGTTATCACCTTTTAAAAATGGATGTGTTTCTATTTTTGACCCCATCTAATATACCAACTGTGTGTCACAGACCACCCACCATAGAAAGTGATGCAAAAAGTGAATCACTCTTCCCAGAGAAATTATTACCCAGTGGCTTTCATATGGAGGTTGAACCTAGAGTTATAGGGTGTCTACAGATGTTTAGGGGCTGCACTCTAACTCATGGCACTTTAAACAAAGCACCATGCCCCACCACCAACCCAACAGATGTTGGGTCAGGGGGGGATCTAAGCTGTTGCACTGGCCCTGGCCAGCAGGCAGGGTACCTGGCTGGGATACTTGGGGAAGTTGGGTTGGGTCCATAAGGCGAGGGGGCTCCCTTCCCCAAACCCCTGCCTGGGCTTTTTGACAATAGCAGCAGCAGCAGCTGCTGGCTCTGCTTTGCTGTGGCCAGGGTATGGAGGAGGGGCATGGTGGAATGGAGCCCCCCTCACTTCACAGCCCTGACCTGGCTTCCCCAGTACCCCAGCCAGTGTAGCAAAGCCCAGCCAGCAGCTGTGTACTGTTCCCTCCCCATCCTACTTCCCCTGGCTAGGGACATACATTACACATAAACCAGTTTAAGTGATCAGAAACTGATTTAAAACTGTAACAGAATAGATGTTCATTGCACATAAATTAGTTTGAAAATGCCTGAAACTGGTTTGAGATAAACCTGGTTGAATGTAGTATCAGACTTAACTGTTTTGGGTCAAACCAGTTTATTCAATGTCTGTCCCAGACTCCTTACTAGTTTAAGATAAATCAGAATCCCCCAGCATTCCAGTATGCTCTCTGGGCTGGGTTGGGCTCTCTCCTCTGCAGCAGGGCTGGCCGCTCCCCTCTGCTCCCTGGCTGTAGTTCTGCAGGCTGCTCACCCCTCTCCCCCTCACCACTCCCTGCTAAGCAGCAATTCCCACCTCCACTCTGCCTTGCAGAGAGGTGTCTGTGTATTAGCTAGCAGACCACATGCTGGCTACGGTCCCTGCTGAGTCAATAGGTAGAATCAACAGGTAATGTCCCTCTGTTGTTCTCTTAATGGGGTGATAAACACTGAGTTAGGGGTGATAAACACTGTTATCAATTCCCTGCTGGGCTAATCAGAGTGTCCTGCTACAGCCTGCCCACAGCCGTGCTCAGTACTGTACAAGGGAAGGGAGGGCTGCTCTAGCACTGCACGCCCCCCCCCCCCTGCTTCTAGCCTGAGCCACTGCAGGCATGTACCTACATTTCTGGGATGTCTGTCTGGTTACAAAACTGATTTAGCCTAGCCAGGTTAGATTAACCTGCAAAGATTGAATCAATTCAGGCTCAGGCTTTTTGAATGTTTGTCCTAGCCCCTGACAATACAGGGGTTAGGGCTGGGCTTGTGCTTACCTGTGCAAGCACCAGCCCAGCCCTGCAAAGCACAAAAAATTAACCCTTGAGGGAACACACGTTCCTTAAGGTGCTCTGTCCCATAGTGCTTTCAGCTAATAGCTGATCTAATGAGGGTTAATTTTTTGCATGACTAGCCATTTTAAAAGCACTTTGCAGTCATGCATGTGTATTAAGTTATGACTGTAAAGCACTTTCAGGGGCCTTATTACGTGAAAAATATAACGTGTGTAAGTGCCCATAGATCCAGATCTTTTTGCTTCCTTGCCTCCTCTTACAGTTCTCAGGTGGGAAAGAGACAACATCTAGATCTAATTACCATCTCACTGGTGATGGAGATTACTCTGTTATTACAGTTTGCCCTCTTATTGCTAGCCACCAGCCCCAATTTCTAGATAGGTGAAAGATCAACTCCAACAAGAACTCACACTTGCATGCTTCAGGTTAATATGCTATTCTAATGAGAAACCTCCATTTCCTTTCCTTCTTGCAGTTGACTCTGCTTTTGCCTGCCAACTCAGGAGCCCTTCCTGACCCATAGACTCCCATTACTTCCTTTCCCTTTCATCTTTGTGTGGAAAACTGAACTAATTCTGTTAGCAATGGAAATAAAATTTGCCTTAAATCACTTAGGGCACGTCCACACATGCAGGGGCTACCACCCCCTGTAGGGCCCATGTGCCCCAGCTCCACTTGCTCCCCCAGCCCCCCCAATGGCTTCCCCACCCAGCGCCAGCCCCCACATCCACCCCCAGACCCCCAATGGCTGCCCCACCCGGCCCCAGCCTCCTGGCACTAAAAAAAAAAAAAAGCCCTGCACTCATAGGCAGTAGCAGCAGCTACTACTGCCCAGTCACTGGGGCCTCCTGTCTGGTAAGTAGGGGGTGAGGGACTGGAGGAGGGGGAGGGGACCATGGGGTGACCCCCGCCAGTGACATCCCCTGCCTGTCCCCTGACCCTCATCACTGCCCTGCCTGTCCCCAGCATCCCAGCAATTAATAAAAAGAAGCCCCACACTCAATGGTAGTAGCAGTTGCCGTTGGGGTCACTGCAGCCTCATGGCAGAGTCCCCCCCTCCATCCACACAGCACAGGGCAGCAGGGACTGGCCCCAGCCACCTGGCACCTGCACTGCCACTGCCCCATCATGTGGGTGCAGACCAGGTCGGCAGGGTGCCATGTGGCTCTTTGCACTGCCAGGTAGTTGGGGTCACTGCGACTGTCACCTTGGGCCCAGCACTGCTCAGCCTGAGTGGCCCCAGCTGCCTGACAGTGCATGGAGCCGTGAAGCACCCTGCCAACCCGGGCTGCACCTGCACAACTGGGCAGCGGCAGTGCAGGTGCCAGGCAGCCAAGGCCAGTCCCTGCTGCTTCCCAATGCCCCATGCTGTGTGTGTGTGGGGGGGGGGGGCTCTGCCACAAGGCCCCAGTGACCCCAACAGCAGCTGCTACTGCCAGTGAGTGTGGGGCTTTCTTTTTCTTTTTTAATTGTTGGGATGCTGGGGCCAGGTGGAGCAGAGATGGGGGGACTTGGGGGCAAGCAGGGGATGGGGCCAGGTGGAGCAGTGATCTGGGGGGCTTAAGGAGTGGGCAGGGGATGGGGCCCCCTCCCCCTCCTCCTCCTCCTCCAGGCCCCTCCCCCCCCACTTACCGGCATGGAGCCTGGGTCCAGTTCCCTGCAGCCAGCACATTGTCTGCCCTACATGGGCAGGCAGTGTGCTTCAGCACCGGGGGGAGGGCCAGCCATAGAGATGCTCTGGCTGGCTACCAGAGCATCGCTGTGTAGGACCCTAGCCTCTGGTTGCTTCAAGGCATGTGCCCTCCACAACTTTTTCCGCTGGGGTATTTTTTAATCCCTGAGTATCCGAGGGTTTAATTTTGTACCCACAGTGCAATTTTTTTTGTTTTTTTTTGTTTGCTGCAAAAGGCAAAAGGTATATGCACGCTTGTCTGGATGTACCCTTAGTGACTATTATAAATCCAAAAGGTCTCCTTTTGTGAAATCCACCTTATTTACCCATTATTTTAAAATATTCTTTTTGAATAAAGATACTATTAAACTTTAAATAGCTACATTAATTTATTTTTAGTAATCAGCATCTGTAAATTCATAGGTTAGTAAAAGTCAAGAGGCTCTACTAAAAGAAAAATCAGGAAAACAGTAATAATCTCTAGGCTTCCTAAACCATTATTATATAGTATATAATTAATGAAAGGGAAAAGGGGAGCTGCTTACAAGCATCAGTGTTTATGAAGTATGTATGTCTTGCCAGTGTCTCAGGATTGCCTATTTCTACCTGATTATCTGCCTGTGGTTCAGACAGTGGCATAACTAGGATGGAGCAACCAAGGTAGCAGCCCTGACCACCAACTTGAAGAGGGGACTGTGGAAAAAAACAGCTGTCATTGCTGTCACATAATCATGCTGTGGTGTGGCAGCAACTGGAAGCTGCTGCTGCCCCTGTATGTGGCAACTGCCTTGGGCACCCAGCTGCATCATTATGCTTCTGGGTCAAAATGCTTCCTTATTTCTCATCATCAATGTATCAAGATTTTCTTCTTGTCTTCATTTCTAGTGCTTCATTTTTTCTGTTATGCAGTATTGCCTGTTATCCTTTTAAAAAGGTTTCAGCTATTCCCATTATCCCTCACACAAAATATAATCCTAGTAATTGTTAATAATAGGCTTCCTTATAAGCAGAGCTGAGAAAAATGTTATCAATGAATAGTTAGTTCAATTAAAAAGGAGTTCAGAGGGGGCAAAATATATTTGTAAAATTAGGTAAAATTCAACTAATGCTTTTCTCCCAAATAAAAAGGTTTGTGTTGAGAGGGGGAGGGACAATTTTAAAATGTCAAAATATGTTTGAATGAAAATTTTGCCTGTTCATTTTCAAACAACTTTTGTTATTTAAACAATTAATATAATTGAAAACCATTAAAAAGCATGAAATAGCCAAACATTTAATTTGAGGTTGAATGAAACATTTTGATTTGAAAGGAAATGTTTCAGTGTTTTTGTTTCAATAAGGAAATTCTATTTCTGTTTGACACAAACCATTTTTCCCTGATTCTCAGTTCAGTCACTGATCCTAAACACTCATCCAGATCTATTTATAAATTGTTTGCAGAACAGCTCCATTAAAATTATTCCCTCTAATAGCCTAACTATCACCTCTTTTTCCCTTTAAGGCCCAGATGGCCTTTTTCACACTAAATGATGCCTACCATGCCCTATTCTCAATGTTAACTGAATGCTGTTTGCCTATTACAGTGGTAAGTTCCTAAAAATATAAAAATACACATATTCAGTGATCTGTAATTTGTTTGTGTACGTTCCATACACGTCAGGCACTTGCTCAAAATGTGGGAATATACTGAGGTCTCATAGGTGAACTCTAGGTCTATTCTGGGCCCAGAACACTAGGCCCAGTGTGAAAATTGGCCTTTATTGATGAAAAGCCAAACTACAAAATACACATAATCTCTCTCCCTTTTCTTTTGCTCTATTTCCGTAGATCTAGCTGATGAAATAAGACTAGAGCTGCACTTCCTGTAAGGTCCACTTCCTCTTTTCAGATCCCTGCTGCTTGCTTCTAGGATCTTCTGGTCCCTGCTGTGTATATATTCTACTCTTTTTAAGAAGAGACCTAATCATGTTTCTCTTTCTCACACTGTCTATTGCTACTGCCTGCCAACCTTATATTGGAACCTCTAGGCAGCTTCAAGTCTGACAAATCTTTGCATTTAGCATTAAACAATCTCTTAGCTGTTAGTGGTCAGTATTAATTTAGTAATAATTGCTGGTTTTTATTCTCTCTCATCTGCTTTGATTCCAACAAAAGGACAGATTTCAACAGATTCACCTCCTGGGTGCGTCCACACATGCAAGCATATGCACTTGCAGCAGCTCAAATAGAAGTGGTGCAAATCTGAGCCGGGGCTTTTTGCTTCAGTGCATGTACTTGAACATGCACTTTGCTGGGGAGCAAAGTTTACTACTTGGGGCAAAATAACCTTGCCTGGCTTCTCCCAGATCTGCAGCCAGGGGGAGCTAGAGCCCAGGGCCAGCACCTGTGCTGTCCCTAGCAATACAAAAACCTGCCCTGGCCAGCAGCTCAGGGTTACTTGACCTCAGGAGCTTCTGGGGCCCAGGCAATTGGTATCTGGGGACACTAGCCCCTTGTGTCAGCTAGACTGATGAAGCAGCATACCAAATTCACTTTTTAAAATACCCCAAAATCCACATTCTTCCACAATTAGAACAAAAGAGAGAGAGAAAGGGAGATTGATTAGATGGGCAATGTTTTATTGCTATATTTACAATGTTAAAGAAATGTGGAAGCCTACCAGTGTCTATAGCATCATAATAAAATAAATCTTAAATATCTATATGTTTTAATGTTTGCTTTGGGTTTCCTTATCACATGGTGGGTGTGTGATAGGGGATGTGGGGTTTGCAGGAGGGGTTGGGACGGGAGGTGGGGGGATGTGGGTGGGTGTGGAGGGATGTGGGAGGATGTGAGTTACTGTGTGGGTAGGTGTGGGGGGACTGTGTGTGGGGGCTGCTTAGGAGGGGTGGGTCCCCTGCATACATGCCACATGCCCCCAGTGGCTGGCAGGGCATGGCGGCACTGGCAGGAGCATGGCGGCAGTGGTAAGCAGGGAGCTCCCGCACATGTTGCTGGCACTGTTGGCAATGGTGGAAGGGGTAGCAAGCAGCAAGCACCCACAGACACCACTGGCAGTGACAGCACTGGCCAGCGGTGATCGCTGGCTGCCTGCAGACACCAATGGCAGTGGGGAGGGGGGAGAAGTGGGGGTGGCAAGTGGCAACTGCCAACAGGCACCACTGACAGTGTTGGCAGTGCCTTTTTTGAGGGGTTGCACCCCCATGCTCAGGGGGTGCACGTGCACCCTTATGCATCACCAATGGTCACCTGCCTCCCACAGGGCAGAGCCCCCCCCCCCCCACATGGACAACCCTTCCTGCAGGGTCCCAGGCCCCCCCAGGGGCTAAAGATCTCCCCCACCCCCCTGCTTGTCTTCATCCCCCTGCTCATTCTCCTGCTCTTCTCCAGTTTCTGGAGGCTGGAGATGAGCAGGAGAACAAGCAGGAGGCTGGAGAGAATAGGAGAATGAATAGGAGGCTCATTCCCCACAGCCCTGTTGGTTCCCCCAGCTCCTCATCCATTCTTCCCATCCACCATTCATTCCCCCTGCCCGTTCATTCCCCCTGCCCTCTGTTTGTTCCTCTGCTCCCCACTCATTCCCCTGCCCCCATTCATTCCCCCCATCTCCTGTTCATTCCCGGACCCTTTGTTCATTCCCCCAGCTCCCCACTTGCTCTCCCAGGCCCATCCCCCCCCCCCCTCACTGGCAGTAGCAGAGAATGAGCAGGAGACAGGAGAGAGCAGGGGAAGTCTGCAGCCTCCTGCTGGTCTCAAGCCCCCCTGCTCCTTCCCCTGCTTGTCTCCAGCCTCAGGAGGGAGGAGGAGGCTGGAGACAACCCCTGGAGACATTCCCCTGCTGTCTCTGGGCCCCTGCTCCTTCCCCTGCTTGAATCCAGCCTCAGGAGGCTGGAGACAAGCAGGGGCATGAGGAGCAGGCTGGAGACAGTCCCTGATACATCCCCCTGCTGTCTCCAGCCTCCTGAAGATTGAGACAAGCAGGGGAAGGAGCAGGGGGCAGGAGACAGCAGGGCAATGTCTTCGGGGCTGTCTCCAGCTTGCTGCTCATTCTTTGGTACTGCTGTTGAGTGGGCGGGGGGGGGGGAAGGAGTGCACAGGGCACAAGGGGAACAAATGGGGGGCAGGGGGAACTAACTGGGAGTGGGGAGAACTAACTGGGGGGTGGGGGGAATGAATGAGGAGTGGGGGGAGCAAGTCGGGAGCTAGGAGAATGAACTGGGAGCAGGGAGAACAAACAGGGGTGGGGTGAACAAACAGGGATAGGGGGAATGAACGGGGAGTTGAGGAAGGTTCCCTCCCCACTCCAGCCCCCTGCTTACCTAGCAAAAGCTGGGTCCAGGTCCGTAGAGTTTGCACCGCTGTCTACCCAGCATGGGCAGACAGTGTGCTTCAGGACTGGGGAAAGGGCCAATCACAGAGACGCTCTGGCACTGTGCCAAAGCATCTCTGGAGGACTGAACCTCTGGTTGCCTCAGGGCATGGTCTGTGACCATGCTCTGACCTGTTTTTTTCCTCCGGGTTTTTGTTTGATCCCTGGACATCCAGAGGTCTAATTTTGCTTCCCTGCTGCAAATTTGCAGTGGGGGGAACATTTTTTTGTTCCCGCACATGCCTCTTGCAGCGTCCCAAAGGGGTTTGAGATGCTGCAAGAGACACGTGCAGGCACATCTGGATGCACCCCCTGGGTGCATCCCAAGAAGCACACACACATAGTTTGTGTCAACGGAAACCCATTTGGAGTGCCACAAAACACATGTGGTGCATGTTCACCCATTTGCCATGCTGCGAGTCATGTAAAAAAAAAAATGCAGCTAAAAAAAGCAGTATGGCACATGTGGCAGCAGCGTGCACTGCAAGAAATGGAGCCTGGCCAAGAGGGAGCCAGCCATGCTCTGGGTGCTGGCCAAGCTCTGAGTGCCTGGCTCAGCACTGCTACTCGGCACCGCTTGGCACTGCCTGGGAGGCCCCTGAGATAAGGCTGCGGGGGGCCAGAAGAGTTGCTGGTTACAGCCTCCCTTACGCCACCTGGGTCAATTTGCTATGTGCCAGAGTGTGCGTGCAGGTGTGTGCCCTGGGACAAAAAGCAGCAGCAAAAATATGGGCTACTGCCATTTGTCCCGTGGGAAACGCATACTCCTGCATTTGTGCACTCATTGGAATGTACCCCCTGTGTCTACAGGATGAGCCAAATTCAAAGTTGGGATAAGGAGCTAGGGCTCCACTGATGTCAAAGGGCTTTATCCCAGGTTTGGATTTGTTTTTCTGGTATTTTTATTTTAAATACATTTTTGCTTCCTAGGTTCCTTTTGAAGATAAAAGTGCTGTATTACAAGTAGATACAAACTTTGTCTAAGACGCTTGGTTACAAAGCTGATCATATGCCCAACTGCGAAGATAATACCTACTGTACCAGCATCTGGGACATGACATTGGGAAGGGAGAGGAGGGGAAGCGGGATGGAGTGAAACCAATTCATGTGATGGACAAATTAGAGGTCTAACTGGTTTAATTTCCTGCTGCCAGTGAAGATGACCGGAAATGGCCTGCAGGAAGCTTTAAATAGGTTTTACATAAACCACTGTGACTGATGGAGTCCAATGGCATGACATTTCTCTGCAAAGATGTATGTAAGTTCTACAAATGGCAGGATCTAATTAATAATCATTGTTTAGCTACAGTAAATTGAAATACAGGAGAAGATGCAGTCTGTAGTGCCAGAGACCTCACACTAAGAAACAGAAGTCACAGGTAGAGGAGAAAGGAACACAAAATACAAGCAATATGGTTAGCATACTAGTAAGCACCCTGTCTTCATCAAGGCTTATTTTGCTTTAAATCTAAATCACACCTGCCAGCCCCAAAATCTAGTCATTATTAATGACTAAACCAAAACCACCATCCACTTTCACAATTTTTTAAACACTGTCTGGGTATTTGAAAAAGGAAATCTGGAATGATTTCCCTTCCCATGACTCTCCATCCAATACAGACGGTTTTGAATCCACATACTCTTCAGTTTCCTGGTAGCAAACATACCCTATGCTTGCCATCACTCTGCAGTGAGGAGAGAATTTGAAAAAAGTCAGTGCTGACCCTGGGGTATTGGTGAAAGCTTTCCCACCCTCATCATGCTACCTGCTTTTCTGGGTGCATGCTCTACAAGTTCAGCCTTACTAGTTTAGAGGTCTAGCTGTGCTCTTGAGGAGTCAGGGCTCTTATCCCAAATGGTGTCAATGTCAGAGAAAACAACACCCCTAGTTTCTCTTAGTGCTTCCATTTCTTGAGCATTTTGTTCTTCTACCTTCACATCTCTTTTGGTTGTTTCAATCTCAGTCTCTTGGCTCCATGAAGTAGCTCTTGCCCACCCCCCAGTAGTCTCCAAACACCAGACAATGACTCAGAGAGTCTAGGACTGCTAATATCAGTGAAATTCCTGTGCTGGCATGGAGTCTCTGCTTGAAGAATGTTGAAGGATACTTAATGTGCTGCTATTCCCCGGGGAAATTCCCCAGATGGTTGCAGTTGTAGAGAGAAGGAGATGTCTCATGGGCTCTGGGGCCATGTGCTCCTAAAGTCTTGCTCAGCCAGTGTATTGGGAAAGAGAGGGGAAAAAAAAAGTTGTAACTCTGACCCCGGTACAACTGGCAGTGACTGCAGCTGAGAAGTTAATTAGTCTAGTATTTGAGTGGTACCTTCCTAAAGATAAAAAACAAACCATGTCTTTCACTGTAGCTTTTCCTGAGGAATGAGAAGGTAGTTACTCTACAAATAACTAATGTACTGTAGAGCATACTGGGTTCACTACATTGTATGACTTCCCTACAGGAAGAACCACACTGGAAGGTGATACTTTTAGAAGTGATTTCACTGCATAGCCAGTTTGTATTCCCAGACATCATAGCATTGTTCTTAGAAATATAGAAATTTATAACTTATACATGCAGAGCCAGACTTGTTTCCTAAAGATTTTAAACTGCTGCCCAAAAGCCTGAATACACAGAACATTTTACAGTACTGGTGCATTATGCTCTAATCTTATTATAGTATGTTATATTGGAAAACTGGTGCCTCTATAAAAGCTGGACAAAACACTGTTACATACTATCTTGGCATCCGTCCTAACACAAATGGTCATTGACTTATTTCAACTGGAATTCTAAGAGAGGAGAAAAGGCCAAGATGGGAATCCAAAATTTACCTGAATAGCTCTAGGTAGTAGACATGAAATTAAAAGGATTGCAAGCATTTGAAGCAAACAGATTTAAATAGAAAATGCTGAGAAATTTAGTTATAGAGGAGTAATGTTTACCACTGGTATTAATGTGGACATTCCATTTGTTTTATAAATATATATATATATATATATATATATTATCCTGTACAAAGCTACTTCATTCATTTTAGAATTCTAAGTGGAAGCAATGCCTAAAGCATATGGATCACATATACTGTAAATGTTCTGTTTTGACTTTGTATCAGTGAAGCTAAAACTAAGACTCCTAAGAATGCTTTTTGAATTCTTGCTGCATTGGATAACTTGTTCCAATAGATTTGAAATAGATTTTAGTGTAAACAAAATTATGTCATACTAAGGGAGTTAAAAAAAAAAGCTTGGCTGCTTAATCTGGAAGATTGCTAAAAATGATAAATTTAACTCTTTTAATTCTAACAATGAACTGTTTTTATAGTTCACAATGCCTAACAACCCTTTTCATTTTAAACAAACCATCCCCAGTTCCTGTTGAAATCATATGCTCTGTATTCGTGTGCAGTATAAAATAAATATATATTAAAATCCCCCTTTTTATTGAAGTGCATAAAACAAAATTAACAAATAAAAAGGCAACAAGCTACAAATGCAGGATGAACTTCTAGTGAATGTATGTGTTGTGGATGTACTACAATCCATACACCATGAAGGCTTAGGTCATTAAACCTCAGAAAACTATACTTAGCCCTATGCTCTTGAACAGATAAATTAAACATTTTTGGTACCTTCTAGTGAAGCCTCAAAGTACCTCAAACATGCTTTAAAAGTTACATTTAATTAAGGAAGTAATACATTTTACTTAAAAATGATGCTTGGTTACATTTTCATTCATTTCTGGCAGAAGTGTTTTACATCATCTTAGCCGTGTTGGGAAAACCTGTGTGCCTGGGAGGTTGGCTGGCATAATGGATTTTCCTGCTAGGTTGACAAGCTTGTGATGGATGATATTTGATCAAAAGTTGCCCTCACCTAATATTCTGCAACTACATGGAATGACATACAAATGCTGAGTTGCTAAAATTAGAGAAGGGTTAGCTCAGGACTTTCTGGGCTCACCTTAGGCTCTCATATCTAGACAGAAAACCACCTTTCTGCACTCCGTTTGTAACAAGCTGCTTTAAGCATAAATGGGTTTTTAATGGTTTTGCCTACCAGCTTAGTTAGCAAGGAGCCCCTTGCCCTTGTCATAAATTAATGCCTTGATCAAATGATGAATAAATGATAAAAGTTGAAAATTAAATCTCACTAAATTAGGATCATCCTTTGTCATCCTAACAAAGGAACAGCATGTAGTGATGCACCTTAAAGCAGAGATATGCCTGATTGCTCTCTAAAATACCTCTGAGCATTGAGGTTGTCTTCTCTCCCTCTCACTTAGCGAGCTGGATACATCCTTGCCTTCCTCAGTGTTAGCCTGCCAAAGAATCAGCAGTGAAAGCACCTGTAGTAAATGTGTGCATAACTAGCAAGTATCCATTTTTTCTGATCTTTCTATTTTTCTCTTTTCTTCTCCTCTGGCTTCTACCTCTTTTCCCCCATTTCTACCCTTGTCTGACTCTTTTGTTCTCCTCCTATAGCCCTTTTGCTGCCCTTCACTGTATTCTCTTTACACTCTTACTTTTTTCCTATCCCTCCCTTCTTTATTCCCTCTTTCCCAGTCCTTTTCTCTATCCTTCTTCTGTCTCTCCCTTCCCTAGCCTTCTGAATCCCACTCACTCATTCCTTCAGTCCCTCCCCTCTGAATCACCATTGATGTTACCTCCTTATTCTCCCTTTCTCATGTTTTGCTTAGAACACGAAGAAGCAAGTCAATCTATTTGGTTTATGAACCTGGGACAGTGGCAATTCAGTAACAATTCAGCGGCAGTGGAAGCAGTGGCTGGGTCAGAAGCGCATCAGCAGCAATTCTCTGGGATTCAGTAGGGTTAGATGTGTTGGTGGCTATGTGGCAGTGGAGAGAATGGTAGTAGTCAGATTGCAAGTGTCAGCCCATCTTTGAGCGCTAGTAGTTCAGCCCACCATTCCTAAAAGGTTGCTGACTCCTGGATTAGAGACAGAGACAAGTTGTGGTTTTTTTTTTCTGTACTATGTTTGTATAGTGCTTATACAAAGGGGCCTGATCTTGATTAGGGGTTTTATGTATTACTATGCTGTGATATGAAATAGGATATATGATGTTACAGGGATGATAAAGCATTTGCAGGATGATAATGAATTTTACTCTTCCCTGATTAAACCCCATTACAGGAAAGACAAGTAAAGATACTGAATATAGGTTAACAATTTGTAAACAAAGTTCTTAAATATATCTGAAGTGAGACAATTGTGCAGTCACTCTGCACCAGAGCCGATTTCATCCTTGGCATTTTAGGTATATGAGAGAAGGCAAAATGGTTCCTTTGTAGAAAGCTGGCCATGATCTTAAAGTGTTCTGCAATATTATACACCGCAGAGCACCAGTACTCTGAGACACTGATTGTAGAGACAGAAGAGGAGACCAAAACTAACAAAGAGTTGGCTCCAATCTCATGTCCATTTAAAGAGTTGCCATTTGAAAAGGTGCCAGAACTGAATCACTACTTATCCTACAAAGAATGAAAGCAAGTGCTCCAGGGTTATTTAGATTCTGCACAAGGTTCTGTGTCATATGTGTCACTCAGTAAGGCAATCAAGATGATTAGGGAGTGTAGGAAAGGCTCATTAATGGCCAAGGCAGACATTGAGTCAGCCTTTCATTTATTACCAGAGCATCCGGATAGTTTTCATTTATTGGGTTTTTAATTTGAAAGAGAGAAATTTATGTGGATAGGTACATGCCCATATGTTTTACCATTTCTTGCTCGTAGTTTGAAGCCTTCCCTAAGTTTATTACAGTGGGTGGTATTGGTATAAACAAGACAGGGAGTTATATAGGGCTTCATGACTTACACGTTTTATTTATTTTTCCCCCTTTTTGACCCAAATGACAGGGTTGAAACTTTTGGAGACTCAGCTAGGTATGTTGTAATTAATTTGCTGAACAAAAGCCCACAGTCTCTAATAAACACTAACATTCAAGGGTATACAGTTAGCCTCAATTACAGAGCAGTTTCGTTTATCAAGGGCTAAGATTTTGGCAGACCAGTGGAAGAGTTACAGAAAGCCAAGAAAGTAAATATGATGAAAATGCATGTCCTTGGCAGCTACCAGAGCTGAGATTGCAAAACAGCACCCATTTCATTAGGGCAACAAGTTATTTGAAGGAAGATCTGCAATTTTGCCAGTTTCTTGCTAACTGCAATTAAAGTTATCTTAAGACTCAAAAGATATTAACAGAGAATGCTTCACTCTTTTAGGCCCAGAAATGGTTAGAAAACAGCAGATGATTCTCACTGCTATCCACATGGAGAAGATTCCTTTTGCACACACAGGCACGTACAAGCTTTTTATTTGGTTCTCATAAGAGATGGAAGAGCACTGTAAATATTGGGAGCTATGACACAGAAGTAGGGAGGTCACATTACCTCTAGAAATGACAATAGTATGACCTCTAACAGAATTTTGCATCCAGTTTTGGAGCTCTCTGTTCAAGAGTAAATTATAGCAATGTGGGGGGGGGGGGGAGGGGGAGGGTAAAAAATGATTTAGAGAGATTCTCTGAAATCTGGAAACCAGTCCCTAAATAGTTCCATCCATTTAGCTGTGAAATACACATGAAGCATGGGATCTGTGCCATATAGGTAAGAGTGCAAAATATGTGTCATATAGGTAACACTGCAAAATATGCCCTAAATTGTACATTGGCCCTGTTAAACTCTTCATTTCAACAAGTTATTTGCTGTGTCAATACCAGACCTAAAACATGAAAGCACAGTGAAATCTTTGGGTTGATTTGAGCACTTCTGCATAAGAAAATGAAAAAAACATGTTTTTTAAATCCCAATTCTTAATTAGGAACTGCAATGGACCAGATTTCATAGCCAGGTTACACTATATTTGTAACATCTTAATAATGGAAGTGGAAATAATTTGGAAACACATGCCCCATGAAGAGTCTTTTCAACTCCCAGACAGAACTTCTATTGAGAGAGACAGAGGCCCTTTTCCCTCCGATTTCATATAGTCAGTAATAGCTTAGTGATTAGAGCACACCTTGGGGATGTGACAAACTCAAGATCAGGTATCTGCTTTATTTGATTTGGAATACAGTGAGAGTAGAATTTGGTACAATCTGGTGCTAAGAATTATGTTGATAGCAAATAGACACTCTGAACAACAAGGCTGCCCATGTCCAGATGTGCAGGGGCATGCACTTGCAGTGGCAAAAATAGTAGTTGCACAAATTTGTGCTGCTACTTTTTGCCACAGCCCACACCCCTGCATGTGTGCTTTGGTGAGGGTCAAATTATGCTGTTTCAAGCAAACTGCCCTTGCCTGGCTCCTCCTGGCTCCTGGAGTACCGGAGGAGCCAGGACACAGCTGAAGGAGCGGAGATGCTCTGGACATCAGCCAGAGCATCTCTCTGGAGGATTGAGCTTCCATGTTTTCTGGTGCACACTCCTGTTATGTGTGCCATGCTGCTTTTTTTTACCAGTGCTTTTTTTTGCTACTGGGGTTTCCCAGTAGCAAATTTTGGCCCCATGCTGCAAATTTGCAGTGTGAGGCACATTTTAACATTCCCTGCATAGAGTTTTCCACAAAAACATTTGTGGCACCACAAAACACATTTGCTTGAATATCTGGATGCAGCCTAAAAATGTCCATCTTGTGGGGAGTGACCATAATGGTACATATTTCTAACACAGTTAATGTAAGACAATTATTATGCTGTTAAGTTATTTCATTGAAAGATAAGGGTAAGGTACTTCTACCATGACAAAATGTAGCTTCGGGTAAGACAAGTGGTAAAATCGAACTGGATCTTCTAACTCACTTAGGAGTTTTTGAAAACTTTACCCAGAATTAATAAAGATACAGTGGGTATGTTTACATGAGATACTTTACTGCACAGTAGAGCTAATTACTGCACAGTAAGTGTCCACATCTACACATGCAAATGCTTACTGTGTAGTAATTGGCTGTAATCACTACTAAACTTGCTACCTGCAAATGCAAGTAGCAAATTTACTCAAGATTTCTTACTGCACAGTAGCACATGTGTAGATGCCTGACCAGTCAGACAGGCAGTAGGGGGTGGGAGATTGCTCCCTGCCCCCAGGTGCTGCCTGCTCCTGGGGCAGACTCCATCAACAGAGCCTGGCAGCAGGGAACTCCCAGCCCCTGCTTCACGATCATGGGGCTGGGGCTGGGAGATCCTTATTTCCCAGCTGGAGCCCCACGGTTGGGGGGCTGGAAGATCCTCATCTCCTAGCCTGAGCTGCATGGTCATGGGACCTGGGCTGGAAGATCCTTTTCTCTCAGTTCTAGCCTGGTGGTCATGGGGCTGGCGCTGGGGGATCCTTATCTATCAGCCTAAGTCCCGCAGTTGCAAGGCCCAGGCTGGGAGATCCAGGAGAGAAAAGGAGATAGCCAAGCTCAGTAATCACTAAAAACAGAAATCAGAAAATGAAAAAAAGGTAGGAAAGAAATCCTAGCTCCACTACTGTCAATGATAAAACTCCTATTGAGTTCAGTGGCCCAGGATTCTTACCTGTATGTATTAAGCAGCTGATTAGAAAAAAAAAGGAAACATGAAACTTGAGAATTTTGCATATTATAAATGTAACACAGTGGTCCTGTATTTAAAATATGGAAAACTGTGAGAGAAGTCAAAACATGAAAAGAAAAAATAATTAACTAATAAAATATTGAAATAATGAACTGCAGGAGAAGGCTTCCAAGGTACAGGAAATAGTCAACATTTTCCAGAGTCTCACTATGAATCTGAATTACTGGAGCTGAGGACTGCTCATTAAGTACCTGTTGATGGAAGACCTTAGTCTTCTAAATGTTAAGCATCAGTCCCATTTTCTTGTATGCTTCAGTAAAGACATCAACGATTGTCTGAAGGTCTGCTTCCAAATGAGCACATACTACTATTGTAGTGTGTGCTCATCAGAAGCAGACCTATGACAATAAACATCTGGAGGCCAAATCCTTACACGGTGTAAATTAGTATAACTTCTGTGACTTAAAGTGACATGACTGCATTTAAAATGTATTCACTGGCGTTTGAAATCTATCAGTCAATACCTCATGCTTTTGTGGAGGAAACATACATAGGTCAAGCACAAGTTACTGAGCTAAAGACAAGGGAAATGGTAGAAATCTATATCTTGTGTTGTGTGGCCGATAGACCTGACATTGCAATCAGTTCTTCTGGTTTTAAATCTGTATGAATCAACTATAAATTTAAGTAAGAGCTTCCAACTCCAGAATACATATGAAAACACTATATCAGCTTCCCTGATACAAAAATGAGCCACTCTTCCAGTAGTCATGAAGGTGGAGAATGAACTTCAGTAAACCTCAGTTTCTCTTTATTAATGTTATACTGTTTCTCTTTACTATTATTATCAGCAGTCATTGAAAAATATAGCTCGTATTTCACAGCCTTTGTTATCTTGTTTCCAGATTTGAAATGTGTATCTTCACCAGAACCTGTCCTCCGAAATTCCCTTTGCTTTTGTAAGCCCTTAGCTTCCTGAGCTGTGAAATTGTAGAGGTTAGTCTTTCTTCAGAGGACTACTTAGTTCTTGCTGTTCTCTGCCAGTCTTATCACTTTTTGAGTTTACCACTTTATAAAGAAGATAGTTTCAGCCTACATCCAATTCCTTTGCAATATATTACAACTGGGCTCCAGGTAATGAGAGTTTACCCTGTACCTTGATGTTCTGATGTGGAATGAATGCCATTCAATCAGTAAAGATATTTGTAGGAGCTGGGGAACCTAAGACAGGCTGAAGACAGCCTGATTTGACTCTTAGGTTCATTCCTCTGCACCAAAATCCCCTTGAAAAATATTGAGACCTAAAGGGGAGAAGAATGTGAGTCTTCTTATGGATTCTCCATTGCTGGGCCCAAGTCTAGCTGACACTGGGCATGTCTGCACTTGAAACTAATTTGATGCAATAAACTACAGGGCAGTTTGCACTGCAGTTTATTGCTCCCGGGCACAGTATTTACATATGCACTTGGGATCACAGCACATTGAACGGAGACAGTGCAGCCCTGGCTGGCAGGGGGCCCAGGAAGTCAGCCTGCCAGCCTGGAGCTGCTCTACCCTGGCTCAACGTGCTGTGGAGGGTCTAGCTGGGGCATGATGGGCTAGCCAGCAGGCAGCCCCACACTGTAGCCCCTTCATGCCCCAGCCAGCCCTGGTCACCTTCTACACATGAATTGTGGTAGAGTAATTAACTCCACAGTAGAACAGTACTTGTTTTGGGCAGTACTATCCTATAGTAGACTTAATTAGTTTACTCTGGCCTGATAGCACTACTTGTTTAGGCACTGACACTTTACTGTGAAGCTAATTAGGTAACACCACAGTAAGCATCTCATGTAGATGCACTAACTGGGGATCAGGGAAAGAAGCTGATACCACAATGATGAACATACAGAGAGGGTGAAGCACCCCCACTATCCAGTCAGTGAATGGGAGAGTGTCCATGTGCTCCAACAAAAACTGCAGCCAAGAAGAGGGAGACCAGGGTTTTCTTCCCCATTGCAGGAGTTGATCAAAAGGCTCTCCCTATTGTTTCTCTGTGCTTTGGGATGCGCAGTTCTGCAGTTCTGCTCGTACAAACTAAGTCATTTAATTGTGGGAGAAAAGGTGGAAGGCTACAGGGAGCTTATTGACAAGAGTTTTCCCTGACCTGGTAGCTCAGTGTCTCCTCATGGTGGAACGAGAGTCGAGGGTTTTGTTTTTGTTTTTCTTTCCATTGCAGGCTGACCTTCCCTATAGGTAGGCTGACCTGCTGCAAACCCAACATCCGCCAGCTTCCAGGGCTTGCACTTCCCTAAAAATAGTAGATACTTTCTCCTGCTTCAGACTCCTTGTTTTATCAGGCATCCATAAATCAAAAGTGACCAAAACGGATTTAACAAACATTTGGATAAGAATTTGGAGCAGCTGAGAAATGACCCATACTGCATTATTGCTTGAAGCAATTCCACACAATTTGGTTGTAAACACAGTTGAGTTCATTTTGTGTTTAATATATGGGAAAAATATAGGTCCTCAGATTTGTACGTGTGCTGCTTTGATAAGATTTACTAAATGCTAAACAAAAAATGTTTAGACAAGTATATTTCTTTCGGAGAGGGACCAAATGAACATGTTTTCTAGATTATTAAACACCATGTATTCTACAAATATGATGGCCTTATTAGAAGCACTCCTGTAATTAATGTTATTTTTTGTTGTGCTTGAACCTGCAAGGTGCATAGTATTTCCCATGTGATGCAGAGTATCTCAAATCGCACTAAAGTCAATGAGAGAGGAAGATGTTTAACACCATGCAGGGTCAGTTGTTATAAGGACCACAGACTGAATAACAGCTTTTCAGTCAAGGCTCTGCAGAAGTGGAATAATGAATTAAAAATTGTAAACTGGCTTTGCTACAGTGAAGCATAAGGTTTGTTCTTTTAATACGCCTGCATTGATTGGTTGCTGCGCAGTGTGCTTGATGTAACTTAATGACTGATTTAACGTCTGGCTTGGTACTGGGCCTGGAGCAGAACTGATTATAACTGAATATACAGCTTTTGTATAGGAATCCTATGGTCAGCTTCTCAAGATGGGTGATAGCCCTTTGAACCACTCAGGTGGGATAAAGGGTTGTAATCTATCTGCAAACTTTGTTGTGGGAATTCACATGGTGTAGAGGGACCCCTGGTGATGCATCTGCCTGCAACCTGGCTGTTCATCTCTTACCCATTTTTCTCAGTGTAGAAGGAAGAGATTGGAAGGGAGCCAGGGGAAGAAGTGCTCTGAACCAGTCCTCTAGCACAGAGTTTATTAAGGGCCCTACATCAGTGGCACAATTAAAAGCTGCATAGACACAAATCTGATGACTATTCTGCCCTATACCCATCAAAGTGCCAGTATTGGAGAGATTATAAATTATGCCGGTGAGCTCTTGGGGATATTAATTTGGTCTGTCATTCTTGGTATTATCTAGATGAAGAGTCTGGAAAAGCAGGAGAGTTTTTACAGATGTGCCCTTTTAAGCATAAAACAAAACAAATGCTTCCCCTGATTCGCCAAAGATCAGCAAGAAGATTTAATTGCCCATTCTGTCACACAAAATGTATTTTAATGACAAAGGTATCTGAAGGTTCAGTCAGTCAATTGATGTGACCACCAACAGATATAGCTGCTTGATAAGTACTTAGACAAAATCTCCAGAAATTTTTAATTAAAAAAAATAATTAAAATGGCTTTTTTTTTTCATTTTATAAGAGTCCCCTGAGCAGGTGATTATGTCACTCCTCAAGAAATTTGGAAGAATTATGACTAAGTGGTTTGCGCAGTCTATATTTGGTGATTTTCTTTCCAGAGACTTAGACTGTAGATATCCCCTTAAAAGTATTCCTAAAAGATTGGCAAGTATGTCTGTATGTAAAATATGATAATCCTATGTTAATTCTCCTACTTCTTACTCTGTAGATGGCTGGGAACAAGCCATTGTACGTATTCAGCTTTTTTGAGTTTGCCCTGCATTTGTATTCATTATCCAGGCTATTAGTGAGAGTATTTCAAAACCCTGGACATTCCTGATAGATCTGTATGCACATGTGCATGAATATATTATTTATTTTTATGCATATACATCTATTTACCCGTACATCTGAATACATGCACGCACATATCAATAACTGTCTGTCTCTGTATATTTATATCTTTCACCATACTTGAGACAGTTAGTCTACTATTCTGGCAGTGTCCATGGGAAACTGGTGCTTTTGCTAATGCCCTTATGCTTGTGAAAACACAGCTCAACACATCACTGACAAGAACAGAGATGGGAAAAGTAGAACAAGCAGATGGAGGTATGAAGCAGGGAGGTACATATGCTAAACTTCAGTAAAATAAAAGGATTAATAAATGATTAAGAAGATGTCACACAACTGAATGATTTAGAAAGAGGATTTCTTCTGAAGCAGGTATATTTCTCTTGTGTACCAGATATCTATCACATATAACCAGGGTTAATTCTAACATCTAAAATAGATCAAAATCAAGATTAACCAAGATTAAAAATTGCCTAGTGATATATCTATTATTTCTGTCACCCATTTTACAGACCAGAGGGAGAATAGTTTATGTTTGAGTCTAGCTAAAACAATAACAATATTTATAGGCTGTACTGGAGTGATGATAATTTTACATGCCTTGCAGTATTCAAAAAGGGTATTAATAGGGATTTGAGTTATTGTAACATGCATAGATATTTTTTCACACTCCACCTCAAAGAACCTGGATTAAAGGACCTTTCCTCCCAATGCTTCTTTCTTCTGCAGCTCTCCATCAGTCTGCTAAATAGTCTGAGTATTTGTAAAGGTGGTATTACTCATTCTCTGCACCTCTTGGACTTAACATGTTGTCTTCTAGCATGTTAGCTGCTGCCAGCTGAGGCTACTGAGAACTCTCTCATCTCCCCTCTGCCAGAGCACTAATTTGACAGTAAACTGCTGGTCCAATCCCACTCTCCAGGTTTTCATTCTTAGTGGGTCTAAACATTTAAGGAAAAAAATATTTTCCTCCCAAGGAAGGTCCTGTGGTGATGGTAGAAGCAGAAACCCTCTTCTGGTCCTAATGTGAAACAGAAATGGAGCCATTTTGAAGGGAGCAATGGCTGGTGATCCTCATTGTGCCTATCCTATCCTACTGTTTCTTCATTCCACAGTCATGTGGCATATGAAGGAGAGACTTCTTGCACTGGTTGCAAAAACTCTTGCCAAGCCCTGTGCCACCCTGCTGTAAGTGGGATCATAGTCCAAAACGATGTTTCCACATCTATGTAAAAGCCTGAGGTCTCTCAAAAAATATGAATGAGAATTAAGAAAATAACCCGTCTCATCAACTCTCACATACAAAGGGGAAATCATATGGATCATTTTGTCATTAGATGATCTGGGTTCTATTCTCAACCTTGCCATAGACCTTCTGCATGATCTTGCGAAGATTACTTTAATTCTGAATCAGTGTCTATATGCAGAGATCGCTCTGAATAGCCGTATTACATACAACTATAAACTGAAGAAATGTTCTGAATGTAAGGTCTTCTTTTAAAATAACAAGGATGAATGGGATTTGCTAAGTTTAAAGTTGGTTTTGCTATACAAGTGCTGCATGTAAAATACTTGAAAGTAACAAAGGCTTATAGAATCTAGGAAACAGCAGCAAACTGAGTGTGATGATAGTGACTCTGGTGATATTAGAGAGAGAGCACTAGCGTTACTATCTACATAGAACCGAATGTGATGGGGGAATTTAGGGTATTTACAGCTGTTCATCAAACAGTGAAGCCTCGTTGCACTCCAATTGGCAGAGAAACAATTCCATTCACAATTCTCATGATTCTTTTATTGTTGTCTTGGATTTAGCAGAACATACTAACGTTGCAGCCCTGATGAAGGCGCAAGACTGGAAACATTGGCATATTCTGTGAATATAATTCATTGTTGTGTGTGTGTGCTGGTTGGAATGGAGCACAGTGTAATGTCACTGTTCGGTGAACACCTGTAGTTAAAAAACAGTAGTTTTCACATATGACCTGTGGCATGCCAAACTGTTCCCTGAAAGAAGAGTTACAAACTGAGCACAGAAAAAAGCCCCCAAAATGCCCTGTATGTGAAAAAGAAGTAACTGAATAGGCACCAAACCACCATTCAGAGCCAAGTATCAAAATGACAATATAAAGAATGTAATTATTTTAGGGTGAATTTCAGCCCTATCTGTAGAGCTACAAGGCTTATTCGCACGTAACCCATCTACAGCACGTGCTTAATGTTAAGCCAATGGGACTGAAATTCATGCTTAAGCGATTTGCTAAAGATGGACTGTTGAAATTTTTAGGTAAGAAGGATGACATATACAATGAACAGGTTTTGTGCAGGCAGTCTATGCTGGCTGGGACAAATACTGGATTGCTTGGATCAGTGACCAGTGGAAAAACATGAGAAAAATATAAAATGGTTTAAAAATGAACAAAGTACCTTGTTTTCTTACTCTAGCTCTGTGATTCTTTCTTCCTTCCAGTGTGACAAGTAGTCAGCAACCTTTCTCTTCCTTAAAATTGTCCTCAAAAATTCTCCCACAAACCCCTAAATATGAAGTTCCATCAGTATAAATTGGATCACCACTGCATTAACTCTTCTGTGGGTATTCCTCTCAGGGTTGGGGCCCGAGGCAAAATATTCATCCTCCTTACACCTCCTCTGGGACGGCTATTTTAACTATTTGATTATGTGGCAAGCCCTAAATTTAGGATTTTTTATAATGAAAGAGGGTACAGTCTTACTTTAGCAGGTAAAGAAAAAAGCATGTAGTATTAAAACAATTACTTTTTGCATTGTTAACCGTTATTGGTTCTAGCTAAACTTCCCCAGACTTCCCCAAACACAACAATGCTGACAACCGAAAGTAACAGGGTAAAACCTACATTGACGAGACTAATTTAATTGACCATAATGAGTGATGGGGAAAAAGTCAACAAATGCAATGAACATCAAAGAACTAGACAGATTTTAAACATTGTTAAAAAATGTCTAGCCCTGGCTACAACATTTTATTTACAAACCAAATCACTCCAGGTTGGTACAACAGGTTTTCTCAAGTCATGCCTACTATACAGCAATGGTGCTGCTGTGTGCACAGGTTTGGCACTGTAGAGTTCACTGCAAGAGCACATCTTTGGGCAAATTTCAGCTGGCTTACATTCCTCATAATTCCATTAAAATGGGTGGAGGTCTGACAATTTACACCAGTAAGGAGTTTGTCCATTTGCATTTAATGTACATTACTTTGATTGGGGAAAACACATACAGAAGCTGACTCTTATTAGAGATGAGTATAGTGATATTGCTCCAAATAGACTTATGATCCTTCTACTGATATGCAAAGGCCCTTTTGCCTCCAGCTGGATAAAAGACAAGGCCTAAATCCAAGTTAAGCCTGTATATTATTATTCTACACAAGTGTATTCTTTCAGGTTTACAATAAAAAAGTAAACATTTGTCTCAAGTACCAGAGACCTTAAAAACTGAGACTCCTTAAGTAAGAGAGACTTCAATAAGTTAATTATGAATCCACTAATTAGTGCTTCATTACAAGGAAAACCCTGTAGAAGTATTCAGCGGACTCATGTTCACTGCTATTAAGTTTAACAATATATTTTTACTGACATGCCTGTCAAGCATAATTTTTGGGAGTGTCTTTTCCTGGAAATCCCCGTTCTAACATCTAATAATCCTGTAAATTACACTTTTTTTCTTATTTATCTATTTGATTAAGCATCTTGCCATAGAGACTTTCCTCCTGTTTTTATTTCTTTCCCCTTTAAAATGGTGCAGAACACACTATAAGTACGTACTAGTAATTCAGGAAAAAATGTAAACAGTGAACTAGTTGATAATAAGCCCACACTGAACAATGTTAGTTGTTTCAATTACCTAAAGTCAAAAGTTAAAAACAGAAAGTTTTTTGTTTCAAACTCATGTTGGTTGAATGAGCTCAGTCTATCAACTCCATGCTCTGTAAAACTGTTAAGAACAAATTGAGCTAGATCCACAGCCTCTCTGCACATTCTTGTCTCGTCACTGAAGTTAATGACCTATGGCAATTTTCACTAGCTGAGACAAAATTCTCACTTATATTTATTTTTTTGGAAAAAAAAATATTCTCCAATAAATGTAACATTTTAATATACCTACAACAATGTGGTATATATAGGGCACATCAACAGCAGATTTATATGAAACTCATGAAAATCATGGATTGTGTGTGAAATAGCAGATGCATTATTTTCTTAAAGGAATAGAGCTTTAGCCTTACAGATTCAGTATAACTATTTTCCCTCCTTTCCTTTCTCAGACTTTCACACATTTGCAATTAGATGATTTAAAATACCTTCATTGAGATACTGCATATGTGGAAGAATCACAAGAACCATAGCAAACAAAAGAAAGATCAAAATATACATCAGCTTTCTCTAGCTGACTCTGCTGTTTTGAATTAGCATTTTTAATAATGTCCTCATTACCATATAGTTCAACCAGCAAATAAAACTGTTTATTTGATAATTTATTTATTCTAAAATAATACAACCTTTTTTATTTACCCTTGTTATGAGCTTGCTAATGTTACAGGCATAGCTACAATCAGTTAGGTAATTATCATAGGATAAAAGCTTTTACCATGAAAAAGTTTTGTTTGAAAAAGCATGAACTGTGATTCTCATTGATAGCTTTCACCAAGTGCAGAATTCAGTACATTCTACCACAAAGGCCTAGATTATCTCCCTCTGTTAAAGGCTTAAAATTCTACAACCAGACCATGCCAGTTACCAGTATCAGATTATGATAACAAGATCATGTTCAGTTATAAAAACAAGTGTCTAAACTTTTCTCATGTCACTTTCTATCTAAGTCCCATTGCTGGTGGTGAAAGGACCCATCTGAATGTGTGTAGAAGCTCATTTTAAAGCTAGCTCTTTGAACTGGATTCATGGGGTATTTGCATAAGAAGATTTGGGTAAAAAGAATGGGCTGGTGCTGCATCTGGCCATTAATATGCCTGCTAATTCAGCACATTGTAAGCCTATTGATGTATCACAAAAGGCTCAAATTCAAGGACAGTTATCCTATTGCCATTGTTAGGGTTTGAATTCAAGTAATATGTTCACTATAGGAATACAGTTGTTACAATTAGATATTTTTCTATAATGGTATAAAGAACTAATGACAATCAGAATTACAATAACACTGATAAAACTTTAGAATTCATGAATTCTATTATTTTAAAAGATGCAGGTGCTGATTAATTTTGCTTTGCATAATGCTTGGATCCAGAATGTTGGAATACTAAAATAGCAGGAGCAAATCATGGCAATATAGCCTATCAAAGTAGGCATTCTCCCTTTAATACTGATGCACATTTATCTTGCTTACAAGAGCTTAATAAAAATTAAAATACTAAACTGAGTTTCAACAGAATAGAACAAACCTGCATCATGAGCATAAGTAGTGGTTACTTTAATCCTGCTTATGAAAAATGCAACAGCATTGCTTGTGCTATCAAGGGATATCCTACTTGGAACATTTTCATGGTGAATATGAATTTTTTTGAAAACACTGTATACTTACAAACTGAAGAAAGAGTAGAATCAGTGATTCATGCAAGAAGTGTACCGCAGTCAGTGCACCAGTTCCACAGTGGATTCAAAGCAGACACTGTGGCAGACAGTGAAATAAAAAGCTTTTAGCTGAAGCACTGTAAAGTGTTTTAAAGTATGTAACATAAATCGAATACTAATGGTGCAAATAAAAGAAAATATGTTCAGAAGATAAACTACTAAATTGAGTTAAACTTATTACTTCAAATCTGTTTATCCTCAAAAAAACAGTATTTTCCTATAGGGAGACAAAAGAAAGTTAGGGAATAGGCATATAGTTACACCAATTCATAAAGATAAGCAGTGACATTTTCTTATCATTTTTTTGTCTGAAATAAGTAACCTCTAAGGCAGATGATTTGGGTACACTGATTATCCTATTGTGATTTGTGCTCCCACACTAAAGCATTGTCATAGGTCCAGTCAAACCTCTGGATCCGGGGGCATGGTTGCATTTTTCTCACTCTACATCCCTCAGAGAAGACATCAAAGACCAGAGAGATGTGCGCTTTGTTTTGTTTGGTCTCTGACTCTCAACATGTGGTTTCGCGGGCCCGAACATCGGCACCTTTTAACCTATTCTGTTCAGCTTAGGCCTTAGCTTCATTTGAGCATTAGTGAAACTATAGTAACCAATAATCTGCCTGTTGCTGAATAGAAACTATGTATCTTGTCACACAAGAGCTGTCGGATGATCACTATTCTAGACAAGTTCCTTTACAGGCTCTTGGCTTTCTTTACTGAGGCCCAAGCTGTCTTGCTGAAAAGGTGTCAAAACCCTTTGCCTTTTTGCAATGGGGATCTGTGTTAATGTTAATTTATATTTAACAAATAGGACCTTGTCCCTCAGAACATATAAGCATTTGATTATCTATTACAAATGTTTTCATCAAGTCATAAATGAGGGCTTTTGACAAAAGGCAAAAAGTCAGTAGGGGAGCAGTACAGGCACTGGAAAGCCAAAAGCAATTATTTTTCTTCTTTACCATGTGTTTGTTTGGGTTTGCCACAGTGCAGGTAGTGACAAGAGCCCACAAACTTGTCTAACAGCTGTGGATTGACTGTGAAGTCCAAACAACACCCGGTGACTTTGGTAGCAACACATTAGCAGTGAAAGCCATTTCCTGCTCAGCTTTGCTGGAATCAAGTGCTTTTTCCATAAATAAGGTGCTAAACAACTTCACGAGTTACTCATTTTTGAATTCTTCTTCTCTTCTTCCCCCCCCCCTCCCCCGCAGGCCTCTCCTTCCCTGCTTACCCAGGGGGCAATTTGATCCCCTGCTTACCCAGTCTGTCCCCAGGCACAAGGAAAATATTATCACCAGTCCCACTTTACACCCATCCAAACAGCCTAGTCTTGTTATTAGCAGGAAAATAACAACAACAACAACAGTAATTACATACGTTGTGTAGATCAGAGTCAGAAAAGAAAGGAACAAATGTCAGGGGTTTGAAGATGTGATTCAAATCTAGATTCATTTAATCTCTCTCTCTCTCTCTATCTTTCTCTCTCTCTCTCCCCTCAGTCACAAAACAGCCTCCCAGTAACACATTTCCCTATGGTACAAATGACATTTTTTGCCTTCTTTTGTAATACCTTAATATTAACAGAGTTAGGAAGCTAAATTGTTGATGTGGATTAAAATACTGTATTGCAAATTGAAGTATTTGGTATGGAAACTTAAGACCTTCTGCATTAAGCTCTTTCACAGTGACCTGACATAAACTGGCAACTGGCAGCCGTCTGCTTTTGGCAGCTTGGCATATTTGGTCATTTATTGGGTGCATGTGAAGATCAAATGGGTTAAGATTCTTCTCCTTAAACAGCAGGGAAAAGAACATCAAAAAGGTGTAAATTTCATTTCCCCAGTTTTGATTAAGTCAAGCATGAAATGAAATGTAATACTCTCAAGTGGCAAGGGTTTATACCATTGATGTTGTTACTTCTGCTTCACAAAGCCCAATCAGCCGACAGCAAGTTGAACAAGCTAACAGAGTTTTAGGGTGGCCAGATGGAGGGTTTTTACTATGGTTGAAAAGACAGCTTAGTGCTTGCCTCTTCAAGCCAAGTCAATGCCAACTGTGTGAAATCCTGGCCATTCTATGCCCCCCCTCCACCCCTCCCCCCGCTTTTTTTTTCAATGCTGGTGGCTAGCACCATACAGGGTTGATAAAAAAACAAAACAAAACAAAACAAAACAACAACAACAAAGCAATCCCCTCAGCTAAACAATTGTATTGAAGGAGTACTTTTGTTAAAAGCACTGTTTTCCTGCCTCAAAGTATAGCAATATTATGAAGCATGTGGGCATTCACCCATTCAGATCAATCTCATTACTTCATTTAGATTAATGGTACATTTAATTTCCAAGTGATCTAAAGTGAGGCCTTTATAACCATTCTGTATTTTGTCTGAAATGAAAATGATAATATTATTCATCCTGCCCTTAATTAAACATAAACCTGTTTAGGAAATAAACAGATTTAACATTATATCTTGCTTCTCTGGTAAGTGGCTATGAAACAAATTGAGAATAATGTAAGGTCCAAGTCATGAAAACCTTTGGATCTAGATACAACAGTAACAGGTCTTAAATTGAGTGTGGTCTTACTTCGTTAGGAAATTTGTCCTTTTTTTATAGGTGCTTTTTCAAGCCCCTTGTTCCCACTACATTCTCAAATTTAATGCTCTTGCCACTATACAGCTGGAGTAGAATAGAGTGGCTTTAGTAAAGACTTAATAGAATCTTTAATGCTTCTAACAATCCACTCCCATTGAACTGCATTAAGTAGATATTATGGAAGGACAAAGAGCTAAATAGCTCAACATCAACCTCATTAGGCATGCAGGCAGGCCTAGAACCATTTTATGGGCAAGCCTATTGTTAGTACACTCACCAGGTTAGCTTTAAATTGCAAATGATACCCTGAAAGGGGAAGAGAAGTTTTGGAGAATGGCCTCACAGAAAGAAAATCATTTTAGGCTATAAGAAAATGAAAGGCATTGTTAAAATTGCTCTGACCGTAGCAAATGAAATACATCATGGACTTGAGAAGCTGAATGCTACACTAGAGGGTTTTTTGTTGGTGGGTTTTTTATTTTTCCCTGCTTAGGAATGTGGTATACATCAGAATATAAACAATATAAAATCTGTAAGACTTAATAAGGGTGGCTAAACATATTATCCTTTGTCTGAAGTTAAACAAATGAGGAGAGCTTAATAATTAACTAGGGAGAGAAAGACAAATCCCATCCCATCTAAATAAAAGACAGAAGTGTACAACACTTTGTGTAGGAAAACTTCCCAACACTGTTGTTCTTCTGAATCAATAAAGATTCATTTAGACCAGTTCAAATCATAGCACTTCTGTGCACAAAAATATTTTAAAAAAATGGTCTCTCAAGAATTGTTTGCAACTGCAAAGTGCTTTAACAACTGACATTATGATGCTGGAAGCCTGGAAACATATTCCCAAGCAGAGCCCTTCTCTGTCACCTTAGTGGATGAATAATTGTGCCTTTGCATATTCCTTGTCATAAATGGCAGGAATGAAGGGACCCTAAGGACTGCACTGGCAGGATTGGTGCTGTACAAGCAGAGTAAATTAAAACAAGGATTAGGACAAGTGTGATCGGGGATGACAAGCAGGGCAGTTGTAGCCATACAATGTGCCTTTTGCCCATATGGTCTGTACCAAGACTACACAGCACAGACCCTCTAACATGGATGCCTATTAAAGCATTCCTACTTGATAAGGGTCTATTTAAAAAGTCCTCAAGCCATATTTCACAGACGAAAAATAACATTCCCTTTTACTTGTTCAGGCAATAACCTCAACTAGTTACATTTATTGGGATTTACATGTTACCGTCCAATCTTTACTTTTTATTAGGTTTAAGACATGAGAGAGAGAGAGAGAGAGAGAGTCCTTATGTGCAAGGGAGAGAGATTAAAGCCATTCCCTATAACAGTGTTTCTCAACCTTTTAAGTAGCAAGTACCCCCTAACTTCTGAAAATTTTAGTAAGTACCCCGACACACAATTTTCCAGGGGATTTTATATCTACAGACTAATGCGTGCCATATGTTGGAAGAAGGGCTGTGTATATAAGACAATGATATGACAGATGTCTGACCTGGTGTGGGTAGGGTTGCCACCTTTTACACCAGGGATGCACAACCCAAGTATGTACCTGGGCTAGAGGTGATGTTGGCCAAAGCTAGGGGGGCTGAACCCAGTGCCACGCAAAGTGTGGCACACCAAATTATTACTGGGAAATTTAATTTTTTTAATTGTACCAAATTTCTTGCCATAGTTTTGAGAGGAAAAGAGGGTGAGGGAGAGAGAGTGTTGGGGTACCTGAGTACGCCCTGCCTGTGTCTCGCATACCCCCAGGGGTACACGTACCACAGGTTGAGAAACTATGCCCTATAACCTTTGTTACACATTGTCTGAATTCTTATTAAATATGGAAATGATTTAACTGAGAGCTATATTTCAAATAAAAATCAGACAGGCGAGGTGTTTCACAGTTTCTCTCCACAGTCAGAAATTGCTGTACCTGTGGAACTCAAATGCATTTAAAAAAAGCTAACAAGTGGACAACGGCAAATTAAAAGACAAAGAAGGTGCATCATGGCCATGATGTACATTTTTGGGGGGGGACCTGCGTGGAGGGACAAAAAGAAACTAGAGTAGCCTTCATGAATGGAACAAATGTAGAGCCACTAGTTGATTCAGCTAAACCACTAGGTAGAAAATTCAACCATGACATTAGTTACATATACTCCTCTGACTGGTTGTAGATACAAAGGTCATTAAAGATTAGGTATGTTCTACTAACAAACCTGGCTGCAGAATAAAGCGGTTTATACAGTATGATAATTTCAGGGTCAGGAAGGTTGCATTCTGCTGCCAAATTCCTGGTGACCCCTCCAGCATTCCATGCATTTTCTGCACTTCAGTTTCCCTCTCTGTGAAACAGGGATAAGGGCCATTGGTACATGACACAATTACTCTGGAGTAGTAAGTTTTTACTAGGTGTAGCTACATGAGATACTTTACTATTCTGGATAGCTAATTACTGTACAGCAGACAAGGTTCTTTGGGTGAATCTGATATCTTGTATTAGACCAACTTAAATAACTGGAAAACAATTATTAAGCAAGTTTTCGGGTTCAAAAACCCTTCGTCAGGCTAAGGAAGTTTCAGCAGTTGGTGTGTGCTCTTCCTGGATGGAATGAAAAGTAAAAGTAATGCATACCAGCCCAGCCTGGCTTCTTTACTTTTGTAGCTACAGCTGGTGCTGGGAGATCCTTATCTCCCAGCCTGAGCCCTGCAATCACAAGAACCAGGCTGGGAGATCCTCAGTGCGAGCTCTACAGTCCTGGGGCTGGCGCTGGGAGATAAGGAACTCTCAGCCCTGGCCCCACCACTGTAGAGTTGGGGCTGGGAGCTCCCTGCTGCTGACATTGTCCACATCCAGGGTCCAATGGCGGAGCCTGCCCCAGCAGCAGGCAGTTCCCAGGGGTCAGCAGGCAGCTCCAGTGGGCAGGAAGCAATGTCCCAGCCCCTGCCAGGAAACAGCTGTCTCCTGGCCCCTGGGCTAGCACCAATGGGGAGCCTAGAGCTCCCCCTAGATGCTGCAGGGTCTGACTATTATTCAAATCTAGGCCACAGGGAGCGGAAGCAGTCTGCTGCTAGGAGCAGCAAATCTGCTCCTGTGTCCCTGCACATGTAGACATGTACCTGGGAGAGTTTACTCTCAAGTTTACTCCAGAGTAAATTTCTCCCAGATTGTGTGCATGTGTAGACTTGTCCACTCTGCAGTAAAGACAGGACACACGACTAGCCGACCTAAGATGTCTGCAGTTGGTGCTGTTGCCGTACCCGTCACTAGGTGGTATCAGTCCCAGTTTGCACTGAGCAAGGGGCAATCTCTGGTATGAAACTAACTACGGGGAACAGACACATAACTGGTACACTGGTGTTACTTACACGGGTGTATAGTTACTCACATTGTAACAGTTGGCTTGACCCTGGAGTGCTGTCACTTCCACTGGGTATAAGGCTGTGTGTTGTGCAGCCTTTTACTCTACTTAGAGTAGGAGTTACTTTAACCACCTTTGTAATGCATTTTAGCAAAATGTTTTACAAATGTTTTAAATTGGAAATCTGTTCTGTACTCACTGCATTATCTACCAGGGATTCTACTACTGGTTTTGTTTTTCGACTGGGTCTTTGGATTTCAGGGTGCTATGTCCTGAGAATAAGGCAATAGAAGAAGAGGTTTTTAGGAAGTTTTGCGTTTATTCTTTTCTAGTCCATGTTTCCAAGGACAGTGCAATCTAACCAAAAGGCACGGGCAGGTTTATAGCTGTAGGTCTGTCATTTTCCCACTAATACCTAGAGAATTCTTCTCTGCCAGATGGCAGTTTTATTAAAAAAAACCCTGTGTGGTGACTAGGGGACTCTACTCAGCAACATTCAAACTGAAAGGGTCAGTGAAATTGAGTACCATCCTTCAGCCCCAAGAATTTTTAAAGCCAGGAACTGTATCTCCCAACTTTGGACCCCATGAAGAGCAATAACTGGAGTAGCTGATCAGAAGCAATATTCAGGAATAGCCAGCAGAAGCATAGACAGCTAGAAAGCAGGTAGAAATCAAAATTCCTTCTAAACTAGCTAATGGTTTCAAATTGAGGCAACCATAGAATACACTATTGTGTCTGCAGTCTGTGGGTCTTCAGCAACAGCTATTGAATTACTCTGATCAGCCTTATAGCTCCTTCCTAGTTTGAGCAACAAGCGGTGTAAGCTGGGTTAGCAGGAGTCATATTCATGATGGTTGCCCTTGGCCCTGGGTCACAGGAGAGCTGGGATTGTTCCCTACCTTATATTTCCCTAATGTCTTGTAGATGTAACAACTGAGGAAAATAATTGTAGAGAACAACTGCAGTGAGAGCAGCTTCTAATTGCTTTCCCTCTTTCTTCATCCAGTATCATGAAAGGTTCTAGCTCCTGTGGTGGTCAAGACCATATTAGTTTGTGTCCAACACATCACAGCAGGAGTTCTTCAATTCAGCTTCTTCACCATAAGAGTTTTCAGGTTTTGGGCTGGGTCTGATGGCTGCAGGAGCTGTCTTTCATTACACAGATAAGGGTCTATCAGCTCAGAGGTGTATATGCAGGTGGGTGATTTTTAACCTATTCAAACATGTCCACAGATGTATCTCTAAGATATACAATAGCTTAAACAGAAATGTACCAAAGGAAACAAAGGGAAAGATTTGGAAAATGGACAAAGACAGCTCCCTACATCAACAACAACCATTTGAACTGAGACATGGCTGTCTCAATATGGCTTTTTCAAACTCCAAGCTAGCCTCTCCCATCTTGGCTAGCATCATTTGCAAATGGCAAGCTAAGCACAGTGTGTGAACACAGATACAGTGCTGGGCCTGATAATATCAGGCTAATAATGTCAGCACTAGCCAGTAATAACTACTCACAGGTGTTTAAGATCCCACAGTTACATCATATTGGAATTACATTGGCTTATTTTAGTTACTTCTATTTTAGTTACCTATTTTTTTGAATTTCATAATCAGTGTAATAATATAATTTTCAGGGGCCAGCCAAAGTTGTGGGCAGTTCATGGGTGGGCAAAAATTAAGAATCCTGTCTTATCAGCAATTGGAGAAGGGGGAGGAAATGGTCAAGCATACAGGTTTCTGGCATGCGATACATGAAATTGTAGACATGTTTAAGTGACACATATGGAACCCAATGTGAGCCTCTTGTGGGGAGATAAAAATCAGCCACTGAGGTGAATGTTTTGTGGAGACGTCTAAGGACAAAAAGAAGGCAAAGTGGAGAGTGCATATATAGGGATAAGCCAGCTCCAGTTATACATAACCTTATTCTTAGGTTCCTTGTTTATTTGAGACATGGATTTTCCACAACTCTTTAAGGGTCCAGTGGTTCATTGATAAAGCACAGTCTTAAATTAGCTAAGGACAAGTTGAAGGACATAGCCAATAGTTGAAGGCCTCTCACTATTTCATTTATGACCAATGCTATCTTTTATTTGCACACTTTTTGGTGGTGGTACCTTCCCCAAGATAATTCCAAGAAATTTTACCTGGGAGACTGGCCTTTTATTGACACTACTTCCTGTTATGCATAGGCTAAAGTTTGCACCTGCAGAAACACATAGAAGCTACAGTCATAGGTGTTACAGAAAACCCTAACAGAGCAAGAGATGACATAACAACTCCTGCTCATGTATGTCAAAGTAATTAAATTATGGGCTTTTATATGCAAGGACATATTTCACTTAGATGCCACCAGGCATGGTTCAATATTACATATTGCTTTAAAAACTGCTAGTGCGAGGGCAGTGAACCAGGACTTCTATGACTCACTATTCTTATTCACTCAAACACCTCAGCTTTGTAGATTCATATGAACAAATGAGAGCATCTGAACAGGGTAATATATTTTATTGGACCAACTGTCTGGTTGGGATAGAGTTAGACAAACTTTCAAATGCAAGCCATTCTTCATCAGATTTTTGAATCTCAGGCTTTGAGGGTTCACTGACCCCAGTTACCAGGACTCATAGGGTTGGCTAGTCTTTAAAATCTTGCAAGGACAGATGGCTAACGGTAGCCAGATGAGAGTGTAATAATCTGTATTTGTTTTATTTTCTGTTTCCAAACCTGTGGTCTGTTTTGTTTGCATAACTTTTTCATCCTATGTAATACATACTTTTGGTGTTTGTCTCCTTACTGAATGCCTGTGGAAGGAGTGACTTCTGGACAGGTGATATTCCTCTCAATTGAGGGGGGGACTGTAACTTGCTGTGCCTGTCTGGAGCTCCTTGCTTAGCCTTTTCTAGCCACTCAGAGCCAACTGTAGTCCTGTGGGCTGACAGTTTGCCCTGGCACCAGTTACCTAGACCACTGAAGCTTCTCTTCTGCCACGCCTCTGAGGGAAATTTTAATCTTGGGATTGGTGTTACTCCCAGCTCAGTGGTATCTTGCTAAGGTCGCTTGTCAGCATGAGAATTTTGGGGCTCTACCTCCCCTACACCCTACCTAGTGCCAACCCGTTGTTACATTGATGTTGCCTGGAAACAGTATTGTTCCCAGTCATCACTCTCATTCCATCCTGTAGGTCTGTCATTATCCTCTTGGCCCTTTCCACAGCCAGGTTTCCAAGTATCCTTTTCAGGTAAGTACACTGACTCCACTGAGTCAGTGAGTGGGGGCAACTTCAAACGCAGAGGCTGCCACCAATCGTCACTCTCCTGCTCTCTGCTCCAGTTGTGGCCTGCCCTAGGCTGCTGGGGACTTCCTTCCAGGCCCCCGTTGGACTGGAACATGGGGCTTTTGTCGCCACCTCGCTGCCCCGGCTGGCGATACGTGCTTACAAAGTGCATCCACACTAGCGCTGGGTTTTTTTCTTCAGCCCATTTCCGTGCTCCTGCTGGCTGTGGCAAGGGAGGCTACAGTGTTCTTGGTATGTCTTGCAGTCTGCTGCCACCATCTCGCTCCTGGGTCTTGGGGGGGTTGGGCTGCTGCCGGTGGGGTTGCCAGCATTGTTCACGGTGTGGTGATCTTGCCACCACCACCATGCTTCCCCAGCTTGGTGTGCAGGGGTGGCACCTGCGGCTTAGGGCTTTTGCCACTGCCGCTGGATACCCACGGCTCGGGGTTTTTGCCCCGTCACAGGGACCTAAAATTTCATCCATAACACTAAATGGATGGGGGGGAGTGGGCAGTGACAGAGATTGCTCACTGCAGTTGCTGAGTCCAGGGAAAGGCAAAGGAACTGAGGTGCTGGGAAAGAGAGCTATCTCAGGGCAACCTCAGTCTGTTCCTTGGAGTAACTGGGTAGAAACTTGGTGCTTCAGGGGTCCCCCACAGATGGGTTTGTGATGGTGGCCTGTTGAAGAATGTCTTGCATTCAAATACTGTACAGTTGGTCCAATTAAAGATATCACCCTAAGAAATTCTTACCTCTTGCATAATTTCTGGACCATCACAACTACCATGTCAATGTTACACTACTAGAATCTGAACACGTAATTACTTGATCTGTTATTGCAAGGGAAATTTGCACCTATAATCAGGTAGATATTAGCTGTCTAATTTTCACTTGTACCTGAAACTGATTATGGGCATAACTTTGCAGACATGTAATTTAGAGGGAAAGGCTAATTTCAGTGTTTAGAGTATTAGCCTAGGCTTTGGGTTCCCTGGATTTCAGTCCCTGGTCTGCCATAGACTTCCTGCTTGGTCTTGGACAAGATACTTAGGCCCAAAATCCTTAGAGGTACTTAAACTCCTATTTATGCACCTCACCCCTACTGAAGTCAGACAGAAGCTATACACACAGGGAGGACCTGGCTGTTAGTCTCTCAGTGCCTCAATTCTCCTTCTTTAAACCAGAATTAAGAACACAGAAATGTTGTGAGGATAAAACACACTTAAGACTTAGAGGCATTTGAAAACTATGGTGATGGAGGCCTGGCATAGGGAAATGTAGCCCTGTATTTTTCTCTAAAATATTAATTACTGTCACATGGAAGCCAAAACACTAATAAATATATTCACTTCTTAAATAAAGAATAACTAAAAGTAAACCATGAAGAATGTGAGGCTTACACCTGGTTCAATGATCTTCTTTTCACATGCTTAGCAATTGTAGGACAGCACACAATGGTTATTTTAGTTTTGAGTTTTACAATTCCATGTAACACCCTTACAAACCCTTGAAGAATAACCAAAACAGACAAACTTTCTGTGAAAAAAACTGCAAAGCAACCCCAAGCCTACAACACCAAGCATGCTGTGTATGTAGAATCAGCCACATACCATGAAAAAAGGTTAAATGAAGAAAACATGCAGAGTTTCTTTTTTTTAATCCTCTCAATTAAATAAAATTGAATTAGAGATAAAAACATAAATTTGACTGTGCGATTTTTCATTTGAAGTGATTTCCACTCAATCTGATCTCATTTTACACTGAAATCTGAAAGAATTCATATCAGTTTCCAAGAACTTTGAAGTGTCACCAACTACATCTCATTGATTTGATGTTTTAAATGAATTCCAGAATGAGTTAACAGAGTAATACTGCACCATAAAGACTGTAAAATATATTCCCTAGTTAGGAATTTATGTTTAATGGTAGGATGATAGCACAGTATTAACCCTTAAAACCATTATTACTCTGATGAGAATTTTATAAGCACTTATATTTTCCCCAGGATTAAATAATATTTTCTGCAACGTTTACATTACACCTAGTTAGTTTTACAGATCTGAATGTTTGGCTGATAGCCTCAATTCTTCTCACATTTCACAATACCATCTTTGCCCACAACATTGGTTGGCAAGAAGTGACAGCATTGTCCCAATCCTGTAGAGACATATGATATATTGTAACAGTCCCATAAATTTAAGCATGTATGCAAGTCTTTTTAAGTTTAGAGTTTAAATGAATGTATGGTACTGTTTCACATATCAGCTCCATTGTATCGGAAATGCAAGACTGGAATGGAGCTTTCCAAACTGTCATCTCCTATGTCAGTGTAGACTTGAAGCATGAAGTCCAAATAATAGTGTAGATACCATTCCTTTGTTTCATTGGAAAACCTTAAGCGCAATATTTTGGCATGTGATCTTTCTATCTGTTCTAGCTGCGTAATACCACATGCATTTTCATTAACATTTGGTTTTCATCACTTCCACTGACTCAAAACAAAACCTCAGGATTTAATCAGCCTGAAGATTAGGAAAAAAACACAAGGCAATTTATTGTCTTTATTTGGAGGAACAAACCCAACAATTACACTACTGTATGATTTTCAGAAATGTAAAGCAGAAAAAACACAACTTTGTTCAAGTAAAGACTGCAAGAAGATGGCTGAAAATATCCTTAGATATGAGATAATCCAGTTATTATGTATAAAAATATCTGTGCTATCACACTATTGTATATGTGCCAATGAGAACATATTCTGCACATAATGAGAAAGGGAAATAGGGAAGGGAAGATAGTTTTTTACAAAAAGTTTAAGAGTACTTTTATAGCAGGTACCAGGAAACCTAATTAGATTTAGTTATCAACAAGTCCCCTATGACTACCCTCCTGTGTAGGGCTGTAATGTAAAGCGATCTCATTTTGTCAGTTAAATAATTTAAATAACTTAATTAATAAATAATATTATTAAAAACAGCCAAGAGAAGATACAGATAATACAATTCTTACAATTCACAACTCATACACGTTCCTTCATTAAAGACTGTGTTTGCATAGAGCAAGCAAACAATTCTCTGAAGTACTTTAAATACTTCACAGCTATAAACATCTTGTATTAATTGCATAGGAAAAATCAAACATTCTGAGATGCAACTGAACTCTAAACAAGATTTACACAAAAGCTTAAGTCTCACTGCTTTCAGTTTAGAACTAGTTTTCAACCTTAACTTGGGAGAACTCTGATCTTTATCCCAAATTTCTTTTTTGTTCCTCTGGAAGTTCAGTTTAATCCAGCTTTCTTAATTCTCACCTTCTCCCTAAACCTTCTAGGCTTGTTATATGATAGCTTAGGATCATTATCCACCCAAGCTGAGGGGGTTTTTCCCTTCATTAATTTCTATAAGAAGATTACAGAGTGCTTGTTTGTTGTTGTTTAAGCAACTGATTTCCCTAAGCTCTTTGTTTTTCCAACTGGTTTACACTTTAATGCCCTTGATTGAATTTCAAACAAGGGATCAACTTGACCAACCAACTCTCTTTAGGAAAAAAAAAGTAGAGAAGAACTTTATGTAAACTACTTACACCAGAAGGGTGCTGAAAAATGTATTCAGCCATTTAGACAGTTTTCAAAGAGATGCATCCTAATTAGCATATCATTCAGGACTTGTTTAGTTTCTAAAGTCAAGGTGACTTTCCTTGAAGCTGAAATTCTCTAATTACAACAACTGAAGTGAGGGGGTGGGGGGGACCTGTCACATTTAATAGTTTTTTATTGATTTGGTTTTACATCTTTCCTTCCCCCCCCCCCCCCCCCCAACTTCCTAACATGTCCACACTGGAGAAGCATCAGTGTCTTTTATTTATTTGAAAGCAGGTAGGAGGAACACATAACACGAGCACTGGGTATTTGCTGTTCAGTCTGAATCACATTCTTACTGATGTAGTTGGTTTTAAAAGGAGGAGAAAAACAACATCTCCATGTATTGTGGGCTACGCAGATCATACACTCATGCATGCACATCCAGTGAGTGCCAGATCATCAAAAGCCATATATTTGAGCAGCTACTTTGACTGCAGTGGACTTACAACGATTTGACATAAGTTAAGGATCTAGCCCTATATATATTGGTGTCCAAACTCAACTTGACCAAACTTCACTGACTCCAGTAGAGTCCCATTAGATATGATTTTGTCTCTGTTATAGTAATTTTGGGCTATCACAGGATTGTTTATGGAGTGTAAATTGGACACCCTACAGTGATGCTTCACAAACTTTTCCTCAGCATGACCCCATTTTTGACCCCATTTCAGCATGGCCCCTCACTCCCAACCCACAGCCCCCACATCCCCAGGGGCCCCAGGGCCAGGTCCCACAGCCCCCTGCCCTCCACAAGCAGTGCCCAATCTCCAGCTGCCACCCATGGGAGGATGCAGCTGGAATGGAGTGCAGAGCCCAGCTTCCCCACACAACCATCCCCTCCCCTGTGGGCAGCACTGCCAGAGCAGAGCCAATGCGGGATGTGGGCTCCCACAATGGGACCCACCCACTGGGCCACAGAAGCAGCTTGTGCCTGGAGCCCAGAGACAACCACAGAGCAATTATAAAAATATACAGAATCAAATTAGAATTATTATTAATAGTGTTTTAAATCAATAGTTATGTCCTTAGTTTTACTAATAATATACAGGACAAAAGTGTTGATTAAACATACAACCCAAGCATGGATCACAGTTGTGATTCTCCTTTGTATGTGACCTCGTGTAATTGCTACTTTAGATTCAGCTGTGGTAAACCGCAGTGAGACAGCTAAATACCTTCAAAACTTTTTAGAATGTGACCTTATATAACGTAATTGTTATGATGCCAGATTAATAAGGGAGGCCTAGAAATTTTAACCTTAGTGACAATAGGCAACCTTAGTAGATTTAATTTGGTTATGTTTTTATTTATGCTGGTCAACAGTCCTTCAAATTCTGTATTATTTAATTAAAAAAAAACCCTCAAGAAAACAAAAAAACACAGTCATAATTCTACTGCATTTTATAATATCACTTAATTGATGACCCATGCTGGAACAATAACCCACAATATTTACCAGATAATCACACCAGAAATCAAAGAAATTAAATCTTTCAAAATTGTAATAGTCTTAAGTTACTAATTTGCAGAGATCCTGGTTTTCTTCATTTAAAATTCCAAAATTCTCTGATAAAGTATCTGAAATTCAATGATTAAAACCCCCCAAATCTGTGTTTTTCCACAATTAAAATGAAATGCCACTTTATATACAGGTATCAATTCAACACAATGTTTTATTGATATATTTACAATTTTAAAGCAATTTGGAAGCCTACCAGTGCCTCAATCATTATAATAAAATGAATTCTAAATACCTATATATTTTGGCATTTGATTTTGTTTTTTTAATCCTAGAAAATCAGAGGTCCCCCTGTGCCCTTTGCTCACTAAGATGTAGATCTAGCTGCAGGTCCAGCTCCCCTCCTGCCCCCGCCACTATGTGGCCTTGAAGAGCCCTGATATGCTGATGCCCTACCCCTACTCATGCTGTTACCTCTCACTCCCAACCTACAGCCCCCTGGCCCTGCCAGTGCCCCTGACTCCCAACCCACATTCCCCTGTCCCCACCAGTACCCCTCACTCCTGACCACCAGGCCCCCGTCCCTCTCAGCCCTGCTGGTGCCCCTCACTCCTGACCCACAGCCTCCTGGCCTTGCTGGTGCCCCTCTCTCCCAATTGGTAGCTCCCTCCTGACTTGCAGCTCCCTGGCCCTGCTTGTGCCCCTCATTCCTGACCCACAGCCTCCTGGCCTTGCTGGTGCCCCTCTCTCCCAATTGGTAGTTCCCTCCTGACCTGCAGCTCCCTGGCCCTGCTGGTGCCCTTCACTCCTGACCCACAGTCCCCTGCACCTGCTGGTGCCCCTCATTCCTAACACCTGCCCCCAGCCAAATCAGTGCCCCTCATTCCTGGCCCACTGCCCTACACTCCTGGCCCCAGCACCTCAGTTTGTGAGGAAGGGGTGGGTGTGTGGGGTAGAGGAGGTGTGGGCATAAATGATGTGTCAGGGAGGTGGGGAGGCATGTGTCCCCCAAATTTCTGTGCCCACAGTGGGGCACAGGCCACAGGGCTGCAGCCTGGCTGGACCAGCTCCATGCAGGAGCCACCTCCATGGCCACCAAGGTGAGGCACAGTAGTGGCATGAAGTTGTCTTCCCCACTGCTGCCAGGTTGGGTGGGGGGCACTTCACCTTGGCAGCCATGGTAGCACAGCCCTCCCTCCCATGCCAGGTCCCACCCATTGGATCACAGGGGCAGACCATGCCCAGAGTTGTCTCAGCCCAGCTGCAGCCCCATGCCGTGCTGTGGGTGCAGAAATCTGTGGGGCCATATGTCCCCTCTTCCTCCTGACACATCACCTGTGCCTCCCCACCTCCTCACATGTCGCCTATGCCCCTCCCCACCTCTGTACACTTACCCTGAGGGAGCTGCGGGAGCTGCTCTCCACTGCACTGCCTGGCTGCTACATGCATGTGTGCTCATGCACATACACGTGATGCCCCCTGTCCCCTGCATCCCACTCTCCCCAGCCCCAAGCAGCCTTTTGCAGGCTCAAACTCTGCCAGCTGCAAGGGGAAACCTGTGGTTTCCCAGGTTTTTTTTTTTCCTTTAAAGGAGAAAATCTGTGTTTTTCTCCTTTCAAGGACAGAATCCGCATTTTGTCATGTTTTTCCACAGCAAACAGAAAACCCAGATCCCTGCTTATTTGACATTTCCTCAGCCATTAGTGTTTTCTCAGCCAAGTGTTTTAATAGTTTAATTTTAGAATATTTTATTCTTCATGGAGACTACTGGAGTTTCACCCTTATGTGCACTCTACAACCTGTGGTAATCAGGAGGTAAGTGATATCATATCTATTTCATGAAGTAAGGTCAAAAATCATTACTTGATTATTATGAATCTAGGGAAAAGACTTTCTGTATGCCAGGGTTCAGCACTAAAATGAATAATTATAGGAATTAAAATAAACAGTGTAGTCCACTTGAGATTCCTGTGTATTTAAACTGTGTACAAACCATTCAAAAATATACATTTGCAATTGCTAGATAAGTGTTTGTATTAGGTTAAGAATCTTTTCCTTCATTTAGGCAATTGAATGACCCTATAAAATTAATTTGATGATGATGTATATAATCTGTTACTCAAGGAGTATTGTCACTTAAAGTAACATCCACATTTTAATATCTCTTTTCTCAAGCTCATCTCCTACTGTCAACACCATCAATTTCAGCAGTACTCCTTTCCCTATCTCTTTCAACATAAAAATGCGGTCCTTCCAGTATCATTATTATCAACCTGAGCAAACTAAATGTGAAAAGGTGCCACTAATAGGACAGCTTTTGACATCACATCTTGAACCAGAATAAGCAAACAGGCAAGTCAAATCTTCAGGGTCAAGCTTTGAAGTCAATTTTCTGACCCGGGAAATCATGTTCTGTGACAGTGATGACAAACGCTGAGCACATGCCTTGTATAAATATGTCTATGAATGTTGCATTACAAACATTCACAGTCACCGTTTCACTCTTGCCGAATATGAAACAAAAAATGTGAAGTTTAAGCTTAAAAATGTCTACTGTTTGACAGACACATCACTTTCTTTAAAATAAAGAAAAATCTAAGTTTAAATTGACTTCTTTAAAATATAGTCAAAAGCAGAGTTTTATTTTTTTTCTTTTAAATATGACAAAGAGTACATACATTTAATTTTCAATTGACCTTAGACGTGTAAATAGATTCAGATAGCTACTTAATGGAAACAGCACAAACATTTTTGTTATTTGGACTCTTATGCTAAAAGCATCCTCTAGTGAGGCTTTCTAGGTACAGAACTGAAAAAGTCATTGTTTATTGATTTCAAAACCTAACAGTCTAATTATATATTTGTAGATGACTTGACAGATTTGCAAAACTGCTATATGATTTTATAATGGAACATGCTCATGTTAATCTCCATCTATGGAGATAGCTAGAGGGGGCTGACCTTTATCTCGTATTTAAAACACAAGCAATAACTGAAATTCATTTTCAATTTATTTTCCAATCATATAAAAGGAAGGGGGAAAAGATTACTTTATTGAATCTTTTTAGCTGGTAAAGGTTGGAGACACACAGTCTTGATGCTTTCCAAGGAGCTACAGGGACGGTCTATAGGGAACAGACTTAATCGAATAAACTAATCTTTGCTGTGGAGATTAAGTAGATGGCTACAGCAGTGGAGTAACAGCAGAATGCAAAGTATCAGCAGCACCATCACCTGCTTTAAACGGGCTGTAGGCAGTGGGAGAGCCTCCCTGTTGGGTCCACCCTACTGATCCTGCAAATTTGGTAAACTTCATGGAAATTTAATAATGCTGCTGCATTGTGTTTGCCTGCTGAGCAAACAGCCTGGTGCTGCGAGGCACATATGTGATGCTTTACAAGCATTTTTTTTGGAAGCTACTGTAGTTACCTCTGCTCAAGCCTGGGGCCCTTATAGCTGAAGAGAGTGTATACTGTGCACATCCTCCAGGTAAACAGCATCTGGGGTAAGGATGTGGTTCAAAGCAGTTCCTGACAGTGGGTAAACTGCATTACTTTGAAAGCACATCTTTTCAAACAGTGTTTGATTCCCCATGCCAATACACACATGAAGTACCATATTAGAATCAATTACGCTACATCTCAACCGACCAACATATTTCTGTACTTTTATACGAGTTATAATAATATCTAATTATTTTGTTGCTGTTCTTTTGTTTCCCTTGCTGTCTGTTGCTCTCAGAACTAAGAATGAATTTTCTTCTGGCTAATTACAGACTCTTGTTTCTGAGAAAATGTTGTGGGCAGCACCCTCGCTCTGTGGAAAGTATACTTTGAAGTTGGTGTAAAGAAATCCAAAACACACCTCTCTGGCCTGTGCCAGGTATGACAATGAAAAAGGGAAGTAATTATGAATAGGAACAATCTAGACTTAAATTAACCCCTCAGACCAATTCCTATTGGTCTGCTTCCAATCTGGTGGTGGAGCCTCAAAAAGGGATAAAAAGCCAGTGTGCCCAGCACACAGGGAGTTTTTGTCAAGGGACTACGCAGAAGGGCTGAGAAGAGCTGGTGGACCTAAGTAGCAGAGCAGAGCAGTTGCCTCAGAAGAGCCCTAAAGATGTGTTCGCTGAGCAGGAAGCAGCAAGTGGCTGTGTCCCTGTCCTGCCGTGAGGGAGCTGCAGTGACAGTGCACAGATTGGTACATGGAGAGTCTGGGAGAGGCTGGGACCCCAGCAGCTGCATGAGGCAGCGCAGATGTCCAACCCTGCACGAGGCAGGAGCGATGGTGCAGACATCAGTGCACAGAGGGTCTAGAAGTGGACAGGACCCCAGCAGCTGCACAAGGCAGCGTAGGTCCCCAGCCCTACACAAGGCAGGAGCTGGGCCATTGGTGAATGGATCGGTGCACAGAGCTGTGGAGCTGACAGGTTGCCGTGCCTGCACAAGGTGGCATGGGTTCTGGTGCACAGGCGGGTGCACAATGGGCTGAGAGAGGGCTGATAGGCCTCAGAGGCTACACCAGGTAGCTCAGGCTTTCCTGCTGTGAGCAGTGACTGGATGGGTCAACCACCCCAGCGAGACTGGGAGTCGTGTTACCTTGAAATGGGATTTCCACAGGGGAGGCGGGGCCTTCCTCACTGTGGGGATCAAGGGGGAACCCCTGATCCATGGGGACAATTCACCCCTGGGCACAGAAGGGAGTCTAGGGTCCCTGTTTGTTAAGGGTGGCTTCATGGTCATGGGCTCCTCTTAGCTGAGCAATCTGGGAGAGGGTAATGATGTTTAATCAGGTAATGGGATCTTTCCCTGGCTTGCCATTTCTTCTTTGGGCATTGCTGCTGTGCCAATAGTTGTGGTCTGGTTATTTATGCCTATGGGATTCTGTTTATAATATTGTTTCCCTATTGTTGTTATATGAGAGGACTGTAAGCTGCTTATGCCTGAATCTATTGTATTGGTTATTTCTGTATATGTGATGTAACCTTATTGTGTTCTGTTCAGTTATTGTCCTGTCACTGCTGAATTGTGATTAACCTGAGTTTTGCTGTTGAGAGCTGCTTTGCCTGTTGAGGGGCAGGGGCTGGATCAACAGAGGATTGGGCCTGTGCCTAGGATAAGAGTGAATAAGAGTTATTTTGGGGGTAAATCTATATGTGTAAATAATATGTATTTATATATGTATATATATATATATAGAGAGAGAGAGAGAGAGATTTGAATGTAAGTTTATGGTTTTAAGTTTTATGTTATGTTGTATTGTTGAACCTGTAAATAGTTAAGTATCACTGGGTGTTCTGGTCTTGGCTTCATTCTGTAGGGTAAGGAGGTGAGCTGGCCTTCAGCTAAACTGCCACACTCCTGCAGCATTCCTGCACCCACTGACATCCCTTCAATTGGAGAGGGAGTACCCTCTGCGTACCACCCAGGTTAAAATAATAATGAAAGGAAACATTTTAACAAAAAAATACAACTGTCTTTGGATTCCGTAACCTGAAAGAAATCTACAATTGTTTTGCTGATCCCATCAAGTTCACAGGGTAAGCTGTGCTCATCAGTATGAAGATGTACAATGCATGCATGTGTTAGGATTTTAGTTTAAACCAACCATCTCTGAAATATTGTAGTTACAGTTAATAAAAGTTGGTGCCAATACTTTAACCACAGGTCAAGGTAGCTGTTTATGTGTTTACCTAGTATACAGTGGCTATTCCAGGGTGCAATATTTAACTTAAGTGTTTAACTGCAGTTGGCATTGTGGTTCACTCCTGGAGGTGGCCATCTTACTCAAAGACTGATGCTGTTTGTGACAATGACTGTGAAAGATGCTGCAAACCAATTTCCAGTCTGATTCAATAACTGTTTAAAAATAAAAACAAGCTATAGAGGGCAGAGGAGCTCTCTTTCCCAAGCAGCACCCAACAGACAGTATAGGTGCTATCATGATGCAAATAATAAACATGAATAATAAAAACATCAAAGCTCTTTTTATGGTTGCTAAACCATTACTGAAGTAGGTTAGAAATAGGTTTAGACTCCCTTTGTTCGCTCCCTCACTCCCATGAAGTCAGTCTCACAAATTATATCATTAGTCAGAATTATGGCTGCCTCCTGTGTTAGGCCTCTGTACTAGATCCAGTTAAAACAACTATTATAAAATATTTTGGCTGTCCTTTGGTCCAATACCATAGGCTATAGTATTATGCCTAATAACATACACCAATATTGCAGTGTTTGTGGAAACATTTTATTACTGTACAATGCGCACACAGACGCACATGATTTTATAAAGAGGCATAGTACAATCTTTCATATACAGGACTGGAGTGAATCAATTACTCTTTCAACCCAGTCCCTTTGATAACCTAGAGAATCTGAAGCAGACTTAAGCTGAAGGCGTAAGAGAATAAATAGAGCAAAGGGCCTTCTTAGTCTTCACCCCACTTCATGGGGTACCTACCCATGCCATGGATGGAAATTATGGCAGCTGAAATTCAATGAATACCTGACTTTCATCTACTTTTACTTTCAAAAAGATCATCTATGTAATGTGATTCATCAAAAACCATTTTTCCCTAACTTCCCAATAAAGACTATGGCGCTTTAAAAGACAGAGACATAATTAGTGTATTTTGCACCCTGGGCAAACTCCCCATAGCAGATGCCTTGGCACAGAAAAGCAGAAGCAAAGTGATGGAGACAAAAATAGGGTAGTTTTACTTGCCCGGCATGCAGCTCTTCTGGCCGAGGGGTACATATCTGTGCAGATTTGCTCCAGCCCAGCTCCTACACCTGAGCAGTCAAAGGCTGCCATGACAAAGAATGGCAGGGGGAGGGGACACCAGTGCCCTACTTGCCCATTTAGTTACACTACTAACAGCAGACCTTATTAATGACACACTAGATTATATTACTCGACTCAAAAAGGAGAGCATTTCCAAAGGTTGAAACCTAGTATGATGAGATGGCACATGTATGGAGAGAGTCAAGTTTTGCAGGTGGAATGGCTTCAAAAAGTTTGGTGCACTTTGGTAACTAAATTATTAGTCCTATTATACTTTTATTTTCCTCTTCTATCCAAACCTCTTCACTTCTTCCCTCTTCCCTTCTACCTACCTTTTTCTCTTTTCCCCTTAATGCTTACTGTTTGTGACAAACATGTATGTAGCTCAGGTTGATGCATGTAGCGGATATATATGTGTGATGTTTGTAGGTATTATAGGGCTTGCTAGTACTGCCCTGAGTTTGTCTGCCTACAGGTGATGACAGGGTAGACCTTGGCTCTGGATCACCAGGTCTGCCAGGAAGTGGATCTTACGTTTTCTCACCTGCCATGACTTTGATGACCTATATAATCCTGGGAGGCAATGCCCATGGTGATCCTGCCTGGTCTTGATCCCTGTGTCTTTTGTGGAGCTCCAAACCTCCCCTTTACCCCAGCCTAGCCTCTCCAGATGGTGTTTTATGATATACTTCCACAGCCAGGTTGCAGGGCTGCCTGTTGTAACCTTATTTGCCCTTACCCCAGGGTGTCCTAGTGCCTTTTTTGGATACACCCTTCCAGGGACCGGTCTTGGCTTGTGATAAAAAAAAATCAAAATAAACAGCAAAAGAAATCACAGAAAACCCTGGCTGCTTCTCAGCCTTCTTGTCAGGCTCTGGCAATGTCCCTTTTCTTGTGATCAGGTGCTCAACCTCCTAACCACCATAATTCAGGCAAAACAATCCTTTAGTCTATTCTTTGCTGTGCGCTATCCTGCCCTGCACCCCTATGAATGTTCACAGTCTATTTGGGGTCTCCCCCTGTGCAGGGAGGCTCTACCTCTGACTGTAGATTTTTCCTTCAGGCCCTCCTCTGGGTCCTCATTGGAAAACTCCAGTCCAGAGACTCTCTCAGGCCTTGTGGACTCCCTCATTCCCGATCCTCAGCTGCAGCTCCACTCCAGAGATTACCACTAGCTATGTGTTTGCAGGCCTCTGCCTGCCTCAGGGTCATTCCCACAGTGTTCCTCAGGCACCTTCCCCAGTTTCTGCCTGCCCAGATGCTCAGCCGCTCCTTTCTCCCTGCGGCCTGCAGGGAACTGATATCTGTGTGGGTCCCAACATAACCAGAAAATGCAAAGTCAAATGTTCTCAACAATGATGATATGGATCAAAAGGGAACTGGGGACACCTAGAAGTTGTGGCTTTAGTCCAGCCAGCAAGCCATGCCTAGAAAATGAGAAGCTACTTGTTCTCATCATAGACCTGCCAGGGATGGCAGCTAGGGGTGTGCAAAGTGAGCCCCATTTGATTCAGATTCAACCCAAATCAGAGACAGTGATTCAACTCATTGATTCGGATCACTGTCCCCGATTCGATCCAGTTGAATCTGAATCTGAAGATTCGATGCTGATTCGGAGAATCTGTGATTTGGACATAGACACAGCTTTAAATGTTTTTTCTACATACCTCAAGGTACGAGCATGGCTTGTGAATGCTGTGATGGTGGGGCGCATAGAGCATCCCAAAGGAGTGCAGGGGGGCCTCCATGTGCTCGGCGGTGAACCTGGAAGTGCTTCTGGTCCACTTCATAGATTCATAGATGTTAGGGTTGGAAGGGACCTCAATAGATCATCGAGTCCAACCCCTGCATAAGCAGGAAAGAGTGCTGGGTCTAGATGACCCCAGCTAGATGCTCATCTAACCTCCTCTTGAAGACCCCCAGGGTAGGGGAGAGCACCACCTCCCTTGGGAGCCCATTCCAGACCTTGGCCACTCGAACTGTGAAGAAGTTCTTCCTAATGTCCAATCTAAATCTGCTCTCTGCTAGCTTGTGGCCATTATTTCTTGTAACCCCCAGGTGCGCCTTGGTGAATAAATACTCACCAATACCCTTCTGTGCCCCCGTGATGAACTTATAGGCGGCCACAAGGTCGCCTCTCAACCTTCTCTTGCGGAGGCTGAAAAGGTCCAGTTTCTCTAGTCTCTCCTCGTAGGGCTTGGTCTGCAGGCCCTTAACCATATGAGTGGCCCTTCTCTGGACCCTCTCCAGGTTATCCGCATCCCTCTTGAATTGCGGCGCCCAGAATTGCACGCAGTACTCCAACTGCGGTCTGACCAGCGCCCGATAGAGGGGAAGTATCACCTCCTTGGACCTATTTGTCATGCATCTGCTGATGCACAATAAAGTGCCATTGGCTTTTTTGATGGCTTCGTCACACTGCCGACTCATGTTCATCTTGGAGTCCACTAGGACTCCAAGATCCCTTTCCACTTCCGTGCCACCCAGCAGGTCATTCCCTAGGCTGTAGGTGTGCTGGACATTTTTCCTCCCTAGGTGCAGCACTTTGCATTTCTCCTTGTTGAACTGCATTCTGTTGTTTTCTGCCCACTTGTCCAACCTGTCCAGATCTGCATGCAGCTGTTCCCTGCCCTCCGGCGTGTCCACTTCTCCCCATAGCTCTGCAAACTTGGACAGAGTACATTTCACTCCCTCGTCCAAGTCACTGATGAAGACATTAAAGAGTATCAGCCCAAGGACCGAACCCTGCGGGACCCCACTGCCCACACCCTTCCAGGTCGAAACTGACCCATCCACCACGACTCTCTGGGTGTGACCCTCCAGCCAATTCGCCACCCACTGGACTGTGTAGTCATCCATGTCACAGCCTCTTAACTTGTTCACCAGTATGGGGTGGGATACCGTATCGAAGGCCTTCCTGAAGTCTAAGTATATGACATCCACCCCTCCTCCTGTGTCCAGGTGTTTCGTAACCTAGTCATAAAAAGAAACTAGATTGGTCAGGCACGATCTGCCTGCCACGAACCCGTGCTGATTTCCCCTCAGCATAATTTGTCCTGCTGGGCTCTCACAAATGTGAGCCTTGATAATTTTTTCAAAGACTTTGCCAAGGATGGAGGTGAGACTGACTGTCCTATAGTTGCCCGGGTCCTACTTCCTCCCCTTTTTGAAAATGGGGACCACGTTGGCCCTTTTCCAGTCCTCCGGGACTTAGCCCGTGCACCACGAGCGTTCAAATATTCCCGCCAGTGGCTCTGCAATGATGTCGGCCAGTGCCTTCAGCACCCTCGGATGGAGCTCATCCAGGCCTGCCGACTTAAAGGCATCCAGTTCTTCCAAGTGACTCTGCACCGTCTCAGGGTCTACACATGGTAGTCTGGCGCCTTGCTGCTGCCTCTCTGCAACCCCAGTGAGAGACTTGTCGTGCCCCTCACTTAGGAACACTGAGGCAAAGAACTCATTGAGGAGTTCAGCCTTGTCCCCCCCGTCTGTCACCAATTGTTTCTGCCCATTTAGCAGGGGTCCTATTCCTCCCTGGGCCTTCCTTTTACTCCCTATATATCTAAAAAACAATTTCTGGGTCTGCCAAGGAGCACGCAGGGGTCCCCTCCCCTGTACCCCCCCACCCAGCTCAGTGATCAGCCATGGAGGGACCCTGGGTGCTCCCCTCAACCCAGGAGGCACCAGTCGCTGAGTCAGGTGGAGGATGCAGGACCCCAGCGTGCCCCCCAGCAGACCTGGAAGTGGACCAGAAGTGCTTCTGGTCTACTTCTGGGTCTGCTGCCAAGCACGCTGGGGTGCTCTCCACATTTCTGTGGGATGCTTCATCCACCCCAGCATCACAACATTCATGAGCTGCCTGCTACCTAGAGGTATGTAGGAAAATCACTTAAAGCTGTGTCTGTGTTTGAATCGCTGAAGATTTCTGAATCTCTCTGAATCAATTCAGAGGGTTCTGATTTGATTCAGGGAGATTAAAGGGTCTTCTGATGTGATTTAGATTTGTAGATTCAGCCACTGAATTGGGCTGAATCTCTGCTGAATTGAATCAGGGACCGAAGCTTTGTGGAGCCCTAATGGCAGCTATTGGGTCAGAGAGGCCTGAGCTCCTTTCACAGCCTTCCCTCCACAAATTCAGAACAGACTCTTATTATTATAACCCTAAATAAAAACAACAGAGGGATTTGCCTGCAAGAACTAGGATGTCCCACATCCAAAAGCACCTATGTTTATACTGTAATTCTCCTCAGGAGTTAATAATGTAAGTGCTACTAAATCCCAAAGTGGCTTCTAGGATATAACTAACCAACTACTGAGACCTTTCCATGATTTCTCTGTCTGCCTTCCCTACAACACAGTGTGTCAGAACTGATGGGGTCTCATGTTCAGAAAGGAGAAAAATTGGGGGGAAGGGGAGTTTGAGGGGATAGGGGGAGAAAGTGAATTATTTCTGCAGGGGTACAATCATTTGAGTAGCTCTGCACTGCTATTGCTAAACTTAATAAGAAAGAAGAGGCCAGGAAAAGCTCCTGCCCTTGAGGAAAGGCAACCAAGAAGGCAAACATAACAGAGAAAAACAAACTCCATTAAGACCAATCTAAGCGAAAATGAGATGCCCCAGATCCCTTACCCTATTATTTACACAGAAGTTAAAGGGGTGACTGCAGCTTGTGTCCAAGTACCCTAGCCAGCTTTCAACCAGCTATCTAGGGCTCTGTGCATGGAGGTCAGTACAGATGAACAGTGCAAGTATTTGCCCAGCACCTCAGGTGTGTTTTACCACCCATGCTGAGCTTCATGCTGCTGTGGCTAGACTGCTGCTGGCATCCAAGGTACATGACTTAAAGTTGTCTCAATTATGTCTATCCAAGCGGCAGTCAGCTTCACCACAGGGCCCAACTAAATATGTTGTTTTTACCCATTTTTTGTTGGCTCATCAATAAGAGCTTGTCTTCATTAGAGAAATTAGGCCATGTTAGAACATCACCTGTAGGGTTAATCACAACTCGCTGACACAATATCAAAATTAAGCATCCTTGGCTTCAATGGCTGCAAAGTTACATTTAACATTGTATTAGTTAAGATGACTCCTAGATCTAATTTCATAGTGAAGAAAAAGCTTGGAAAAATGAATACTAAGTTAATTTCCTCACCTATATCATGGGTGCTGATCTCAACTTGATGGCATCTCCAGCTCAGAAGAATGTGTATGAAACAGGAGAAACTGTTTAAGGTACATTTCATTGGGAGGAAGAACTGCATTCTACGTTAGGCAAATTTTTAAAGCAGATAAAAGTAATACCTAGAGAGTAGGTAGTGGAGAATGCAAGATGTCCAGAATGATCACAATTTCGGAACTGCCAATTTCTGTAAAGGAATCCTGAGAATAGGGAAAAACAACCTGACAGAGGTGGTAAAGTTACTTGGTGTAAAAAGGCTTCTGCTCTAACTGCATGCATGTCTGCAGCCCAACATCACACGGTTGGCAAATGCTGTATCAACTAGGTTTCCCAAGGGGAAATTTGGGTCTCTTCCCATAGCTGCCTCCAATAGCTTACATGGCCTGAAGCCACTATCAGAGCTGGATAAAGGCTCCCTGCAACATTCTTGCCACCATTCTGTTGCATCCATCTGACATTGGAGGCTCTGACTGCTTTCACCTCCCCTCTGTATAAGGAATGCATAACGGCTCACTACTCTTCTGAGATGGGATCTGTAACCTATCCCCTGTAAGTCCATGCTAGGGAGCTTTCCCCTCCCATTAGAAAAATCAAACTTTCCAAAGGGCTGTTCCCAGTTAGCTACTGTGGGTACCTATACATGTGCATTGAGGCTGCTCCAACCTGCTGTAGTTACAGTTTGTTGGAGTAGACTCAATTAATTGAGCCTGATGGAGCATGGTAATTACCATGCTTAAGTAAACTCCAATGTCACATGTATCTGCATCCCCGCACTGAAAAAATGGTGGTGGGGGCACTTTAATTAAAGCTCATTTGATGAGCTTTAGTTAAGGTGCCCCTGCAACCATTTTTCAGCGTGGGGACGCTGATACACATGACGCTTTGGGAGCTTTAAATACAGCAGCTTTTGGAGCCACTCTAATTAAAGCTCCCCTATCCCCCACCTCCTAGAGCACTTGTATGACCACCCTGTGTTGCTGGCAGAAAGTGGCAGTCAGTGGTGACACAGTGCAGCAATCAGTTAAGCTCTGGCCAGACCAAATTTTCCATTCTGAAAGAATCTCTGGCCTTGTACAGACATTCTGTTTCTCCTGGGAGAGTGTACAGATGTTCATGTTTTTTCTCCCAGAGCAACAGTGGCTGCTTTTTGGGGAGACTTGGGACAACCAGGATTAAATCACTCCCAAGAGGGTTTCTCCTGAAAGAGCCAATATCTGTACATGCTGTCTGTTTATGACGTTAGGTAACTTCATTCACCCCATCATCATAGTAACTGAGCAATTTCCAATTCAGAACAGAAAAATGGAGTTACTGATTGAACTGCAAACTCCGCCACAATCACACATATTTGTGGAGCCACACTGTATCACTGTGAGCTTTCCAGCTGCTGCCATTACCAGCTGATAGGCTTGTCAGTTGAAGGAGCGAGGGATTGCTCTTACTTCTTGCTGATGGCCTTTTATCCCCTGGGGCATAAAGCATGGACTAATCCAGAAGATTAGCAGGCAATGGACCAGGCAATCAAAAGCCCCCCACCCTGCTGTAGGCTTGCCTGGGCCAATAGCTTGCCTGGCAGGGAATTCTGAATCCCACACATCTCCTGCCAGATCCTGGAAAGTGGAATCTCCTTACAGGCAAGGAGCTACAGCTTAGTTATGGTGACAAACACTGCACACACCTTATCTTGTAGAATTCCACAGTTAGACTGGTAGAAAAAAAGATGGAAAGCACAGCCTTTTTCAAAGCTTTCCCAAGCATATAAATAACGTAATAGCATCCAAAGACAGCAACACAGTACTCCTGATGCTGCTTATTAAACACCTAACAATGATCAAAGTTTACCCTCCCCACCAGAACTATGTCATTTTCATGGCACAGTGATACCCCTTTTATCCATAAGGAACTGGGATAGTTCATCTGATATGCAAAGCTCTACTTGTGAATGTACCAAACTAGTTCTTATAACTAAATATTCTTCAGTAAAGCAGAAAATATCAACTGGTTTATGAAGAAAGAAAAGGACTACAGTTATTTTAACTTGGTGTAACTTATGCAGCCAAATGAACATGGCCACATACTGGGAGTTAGAAGATTTATGATCTAATCACTTTATCCATTGTCTATTTTGGATCTAAGATTTGAGAGGGGAGGAAAACAGTCTCTTACTATTTCTAGTAGGGCTGTGCGAAATGGCACTGTACCATTTTGAGTTCAGTTTCGAGGTTTGGCTGGAACAGTGTTTTGTTTCAAATTTCATTTCGAGTCAAAACAGCTGTTCCATTTTGCTTTGTCAAAACAGTGAGGCTGTTTCAATGCTGTTTTGATGTTTTCCCCTGCACGGGCCGGGAGCGGTCCAAGGCATTTGGGGGCGCGCGGCGGGTTGTGGCCATCAGCCCTGGCACGTGGGTCGGGGAATTTGGCACGGCGGACTAGAATTAGGCATGGACGCGTAGCGGTTGATTAAAGATTATTTTACTTACACCGTAGATGGTCACGGTGCAGGCAGGAAAAACTTCGCTTAAGTTGCAGTTACAAACGAAAAGAAAACTCGCACGAACAAGACCCGTAGAAAACTCGAGCCTCTTAAACCTGGAAAGAGCTCTGGATACCACGATGAGAGTCCAAAAGGTGACTCTCCATGAGCGCACAGGGAAGGGTACATCGAGGGATCAGGCGGCGATGGGGAGAGGCTAGAGGTTGATCAGGCCCCTGTATCCTCCTTAAGGCACACGCTGGGTTTGTTAGGCTCCACAGCGCTTACAGTTCTTCATGAGATGTGAAGTCCTCCTTCTCCTCCAACTTGGGTGGAAACCGCTCAAGCATCTTATATGGCTAGCAAGTCAATCGCTAGCCGCCACATGGGAATAAATTAGAAACAGCCAATAGCGGGACACAAATTTGCACATGAATGGCGGGAACTCCTTTGCACCGGGTTTTCTCTATGCAACTGAGAATTGCACTGTGCAAAGAAAGCTCCTCGTGGCGGGAAATAATTCTGCAGTGCCGAAGCGCACACACAATCATACCCTTTGGGTCATGACATCCCCAACCATCAGGCTGGGGTTGGGAAGTCAGCCCAGTTGGGCTGAGTTCCCATTACCTGTGCTAGATGGGGCTGGGGATGGGAACTCAGCCCAGCTGGGCTGAGTTCCCATCCCCAGCCCAATCGTAGGGCTGGGGAGGGGAACTGAGCGATCAGGCTCAGTTCTTGTCCCCAGCCCAATCTCAGTGCTTGGGAGGGGAACTGAGCCAGGGCTCAGTTCCCTTCCCTTGAACTGTGATTGTCTTCCCGCAGCCCAGCAGCGGGAGACGGGGAGAGCCAAGGCTTCTGCTGGGAGCGCAGCCCTGGTTCCCCTCTGTCTCCCACCACCTCACTGCTGGCTGCTTCAAAACTCGAAAAGTTTTGAAACTTTCAAAACATTTTGACTGGCCTAATTTTGTTTTGAAGCTATTTCAAAACCCTTTGTTTCAATTCGATTTTGCTGTTTCGAGCTCAGAATGATTCAAAACAGTGTTGAATCAAAACAGCCAGCAAAATTTTGCACAGCTCTAATTTCTAGTGTGTAAACACAGTGACACTCTGGTCAAAGAAAATAACAGGCTGATATGTTGTGTATAAAGCATTACTTGATTTCTATTTTAGTTTTGGCAATTATTTCTGCATCTTTAGGAAGTTCTTTACAACCCTGGCATTTTATATAAAAAAAGGAGACTAAGTAAATGTCAGCTTCTAGTGACCTCAGTGGAAAATTTTTATGAACAGCAAGGTCAGGATTTTATCTTAAAATGCAATACATTATCAGCAAAGGGGGAAAATAAGGTAACACCTAAAGCTAATAATTAATCCATTTTAATATGGATGCCACAGAATTTTTTTTAAATTCCTCTCAATTTTGCAAAGTTGAAATGAGCCTTTTTAACTTTATGGAGCAAACAGAAATATAACTACAACTGTTCACTTAGAATGCTAATATATATTGCATCTTTTGCCATCCACTAAATTGATTTAGAAATGACTTGTTCTAAATTATACTAGCAATAACAAAAAAGAATATCTGTGTGTATGTGTGTGTGTATATATAATTATATTTTCAGTAACAAAAGTGTGTGTAAATAATATTATATATATTATATTTTCAGTAACAAAAAAGAATATATATATCATCTATAATCTATATATATATATATATATATATAATCTTTTTTACATATATGTGTATATATACATATATATGTATATGTATATATACACATATATATTCAAAAAAGATTATATACATATTCTTTTCTGTTACTGAAAATATAATATATATAATATTATTTACACATACACTTTTGTTACTGAACATATAATTTTAGAAAAAGCCATTTCTAAATCAATTTAGTGGATGACAAAAGATGCAATATATATTAACATTGTAAGTGAATGGTTGTAGTTATATTTCTATTTGCTTCATAAAGTTAAAAAGACTCATTTCTACTACGCAAAATTGACAGGATTTAAAAAAAAAATTCTGCGGCATCCATATTAAAATGGATTAATTATTAGCTTTGGATGTTAGTGTGTGTGTGGGGGGGAGATTGGACTGCTATAGCTGCTGCTTTTGCACATTTTATTTAAATTCATGCTGAAACTGAATTTCAGACTATATCAGATATTATATTTTGGTCTTGAAGTTCTGAAGCAGTAAGAATGCAGTAGAACAAAAACTTAAAAAGTAAGATCTGAGTACACAGTTTGTTTCCCCCTCACTGTGTTAGCCCTTCAACAGGTATTAGTTTAAGTGGGTTTTACTGTCTATTTTATAGACATTCCAGTAGAAAATGGAACATTTAAATATGCAAGCTTTAACTAATCCCTCAACACGCAGCCTATGGACTTTGTAGGATTATCCCTTATTATAATGCTGTTAGAACTGATACAAAATTGCAGTTTGAGATTAAACACTGGAATTGCTAAATATGCCTCTCTGCATTCTCTGTTTCATCCTGTTAAAATATCTAATATTTTAAAATATTCCTTTAAGTGTCCCAAACAACATCTTATGTAGAAGCATAATATTTTTAGGTTTGTATAACATGTAAAGAATAAAATAATGTAATGCTTACCACTTAAAAATTAGTATTTTTTTTTCTCTGAGCTTCATACAACTTATGCTGAGGAAAACATTGGTATGCTTAAATATCTTTTGAGATTTGTTATAGGAATCATAACAAACCATATTTCTCTTCCCCTCCATTTTAATTAATGTGATACTACTGTAGTTGAATTCTCTCCCAAACATTTACTGTTAGGTCTTTTTCCTATATACAATACCTCTGCTTAGGGATCCACTCCACTGAGGGAACCAAGATCATTTGCATCTATTGGCAATGCTAAATGCTCAACTAACAGATGGGAATCTAATTGCAGACCTGTTGTCTGGACATTGTTAACAAATGCAGTAGTAGCAGTATACAGGGCTTTTTGGAACTGAATTTGGGCTGGCAGAAGGGAAACTCCAGCTAATTACCAACATCTGAATTTCTTATTTAGTGGAGGGAAATATGAAACAAGATATATTTAAATAAGTAAAGACTGAGAACTGGTCAGAAAATGCTAGCTATTAGTCTGAATGAGCAACTTCAGAGCAGCTTTTTATAGGTTTTGCCTATCTCAATGAGGATTCCATACATACACATTGCAAGAGTTTGTTTCTTTAACTACTCTGTGAGACAAAATGCAATAGCAAATGAAAATTAAGCTATGTAAAGATTATTTAGCTCCAACTATGGATTAAAACACCTTGTCTTACTGTAATACCCATACTGTAACTATTATAATAAAGAAGAATGCTGATTATTCCAACTTAATGCACAGTAGGCATATTTCTTCTAAAATTAAATGCAAATCTGGGTCCATTCTGAGCCACAGGAAGAACAGGGAAGCAAGACAGTCTGTAAAAAGGTTTGAAATGATCAAATTGTGTAAATAAATGTGGCATTTTGTTTGCTAAGCAAGGGTGCATAATAGAAATGTCTGCCTACAGTTTTTCCTCCCATCCAAAAGAATGTAAAGGGAAATTAAGAGCACTGTTGTAGTGGACTGAACTAAGACATGCATCTTCACTTCAGTTTTTTAAAAGTAGGTACTGTTTTTGATTTGTTATTACTTCATTTGAATTACTCTCTGAAGATTTCCACATATTTGTTTTTCACAACTGGCTTTGCTGTCTTAATGTTATATGCATCTGCCATACTATAGATCTTTCTAAATCAAAAGAATTAAGAACAAAACAAGGCCTAAATTCCACCTCCAGTTTACTGTTCATGCAATCCTTATTAAAAAGGGCCTGGAAAATTGTAAAACATTGTAATATGCAAGAAAGTGCCTTTAATCAATTGAATTTACTTTCACCCTTTGTCAGGTTACATTTTGGTGGATGACAGGTAATAGGGCCTCATAAAATAACAATACAGAGTTGGCATTTAACAAATCCAACAGTCTCATAACGACTTCTTTTTCTCAGTGATGCTACAATGGGATAAAATTCAGGTCTTATCTGGGGGATTAGTAACAGGATCACAAAGACTGCACAGACTGAATGCTAGAGAATGGATGGAGGACCTGATCATGGTTCCTCAGAACTCAGTGCTAAAACTAATTTTGACTTCAGGTAAAACCAACTTTCCCTTCATATATAGCAGTCCATAATCAGTAGATAAGTAATAGTGTGAAAAGTAATATCTGCAATGTCTGACATGGGTTAGAAATTGTGCAATAATCTTACTTAAATTCATAGATGTTAGGGTCAGAAGAGACCTCAATAGATCATCGAGTCTGACCCCCTGCTTTGGGCAGGAAAGAGCACTGGGGTCAGACAACCCCAGCTAGGTGCTTGTCCAGTCTCCTTTTGAAAACCCCCAAGGTAGGGGAGAGCACCACCTCCCTTGGAAGCCCATTCCAGATTCTGGCAACCCTTACAGTGAAGTTCTTTCTGATGTCCAACCTAAATCTGGTCTCTGTCAATCTGTGGTCATTGTTCCTAGTTACTCCAGGCGGTGCCCCAGTAAATAGAGCATCTCCTGTTCCCTGCTGCCCTCCCCTGATGAATTTATAGGCAACCACAAGATCACCTTTCAGCCTTCTCTTGCGAAGGCTGAAGAGATCTAGGTCCCTCTGTTTTTTCTTGTACGGCCTTGCCTGCAAGCCTCTGACCATGTGAGTGGCCCTTCTCTGAATCCTCTCAAGATCCTCCGCATCCCTCTTAAAGTGCGCTGCCCAAAACTGGATGCAGTACTCCAACTGCGACCTGACCAGTGCCGCATAGAGGGGAAGCATCACCTTCCTAGGCCTGTTTGTCATCCATCTGTTAATGCATAATAAACTGTGGTTAGCCTTATCGAATGCTTCATCACTTTGACAACTCACGTTCATTTTGGAGTCAGTGATGACTCCAAGATCCCTTTCCACTGCTGTACTGCTGAAAAGGTCACCCCCTGCCTGTAAATGTGTTGGTGGTTCTTTTTGCCCAGGTGCAGCACTTTGCACTTGTCTTTGTTGAACTGCATCCTATTTTGTTCTACTCATTTTTCCAATCTGTCCAGATCCGCCTGGATACATTCCCTACTCTCTGGTGTGTTAACTTTGCCCCATAATTTGGAATCATCTGAGAACTTGGATAGGGTGCTCTCCACACCCTCATCCAAGTCACTGATGAAGACATTGAATAGCATCAGTCCAAGGTCCAAGCTTTGTGGGACTCTACTGCCCACATCTTTCCAGGTCGATTTTGACGCATCCATCACCACTCTCTGGGTACGACCCCTAAGCCAATTTGCCACCCACTTGACCATGTAATCATCTACATCACATCCTGTCACTTTATTTATGAGAACAGAATGAGATACCGTATCAAAGGCCTTCTCAAAGTCTAGGTAGATGACATCTACCTTAACTCCTGCGTCTAAGCATTTTGTGGCCATATCGTCTGGCCCACAGGGCTCCCCATGGGCCCAGAAAATTGGAATAAGGAGAGAGGCTGTTGTTCCCTTGCTGTCAAATTTCCAGACCTGTGGGGAACCCTGTGGGCTGGATAGCATGGCCCTGCACACTAAATTAGCTGCACAAAGCCAATTCAGGTACACATGGTCTGAGCAGAGGTGGCGTGGGGCCACATGTGGCCCATGGACTGTCTCCGTCCCACTCTTCTAGTCCACAGGGCCCAAAGGTTGAGCACCACTGGTATAGAAAATGCTAAACATTTTCTGAAGTGACATAAAACCACCAGTAAGCTGCAGCACAATATTTCAGACCACAAGTGTATTCAGTTTTCAGAACATCTTATTATTTTTTATAAATTACTCGTATTCTTTAAATGCCATTTTGAGAAAATTAGATAGGCTTTGCCAATGGATTGTTCAGCCAAAATACTCTCCCTGAGGAGTCAGGTACCACAAAGAATAGCATAAGCTAAAGAGAAACCCCTTCAGTGAATCATTTACTATGGTTTTGATGTGAAGCCCATAAAGTGGATGGAAACATTAAGTGGATCATGCTGCTTGCACCAAAATCTTTTGCTGTTGAGTTTATTTCTTAAATGCAGAATCTTTTTATTTTTACAGTAAACAACAAATCCCAATTCATTATTTGACCTCAAAACTGACTAGGAATCATCTTATTATTATAGCAAATTGTATTTCTTAGGATAACAGTAGCTGTATCATTTAATTTATCAATATAACGAAAGAAAGTGTAAACCAGCACTTTTTATTCTTCAATTTTGTTTTGTTTAAATGCTTGTATGTGGGTGCATATGGTGATGTAGCGTCCACAGGCAAAGACCATGACATTTGCCGTAGTGACACTCCCTCAGTATAACGCATTGCTATGGCGACGTAGCAGCTAAACATAACTGTGCACCATGCGCACAGCGCAGTAACAATGGTTTCACTGAGGCACATGTAGATGCACTCTGTATGACTTTATCAAGTATATTTTGCAATAATCTTCACCGAAGAAGCAGACCAGAAATTTAAGTTAGGTTATTTAACCAAATCTGCTTAAATTTTATTTAATAAAAGTCAGTCATTAACAGGGCTAAAAGAATCCATGTTGTATCCAACATATAGAAGGGAAAACCCAGACTAGGTCCCTAAATAATCATTAAAATTTGTCAAGTACATTCATTAATAAATTATATTTCTATATCAAGCCCCTTCTGTTTCATTCAACTAATATTAGTTATGCTTAGCATGCTTTTATAAGAACAAGGAAAAATAAACTCTTTATTAGAACTAAAGAGACATTTTTATTTCTTTCCTCTTGTGGCTAAATAATTCCCTATCCTCAGCTGTGATTTTCCTCTTTCATTTTTATATTTCCTCAATTGCTTTTAAAAGTAATCCATTTCTTTATCACTCCTTTTTGAGCTAAGGCATGCTGCGTGCATTTGAGTGATGAAGATGAGGAGGATTGGAGGTGTTTGGCTTTGTAATTTCATCCTTGAATTTTGTGATTACTAACAGGACAACTTTTTTAATTTGCTCTTTTGTCTCGATTCCCCTGGCTGACAATCTGCTCTGAGAGCTAGGCTTTTTAATCAATCACCTAGATAATCAAATGTCACTGGCTATCTGCTCCGTGTAATTACTTTTGCAATTAAAAATCAACCTCAAGTTGCCTCATCTAATTAGAGGGATGGGCAGATTTTCATCGAGATTGATTTTTTAATAAATATTGACTTAAAATGCCATAATCTCATCATATTCTTTCATTTTCTTTGTACCAAAAATCAAACAAATGGAAGAATTAACAAGCAGAAGGATTCATTGCACTTCAAAGGTTTTTGCTAGTTCAGACTTACAAAATTGTACTATACAGAAGCATAGCTTATCTCAGCCTAATAACAATACTCTAAAGCTCCCACCTTTTATTAGAAAAAAAGAACAAAGCAGCCGTACCATTATATAGTTCACTTTCTATATTCTTCCAAATTTAACCAAAAACTCTTAAAAGTATAATTGACTGGCCTATAAAAACCTTGTGGATTTTAAATCTGTGAATGTTACAAAAAACTGTTGACTTCAAATTAAAAAATAGCATAAGGAATTTGTTTTCCTCCCACACAATTTGAAACGTCTCTTTTCTTCCCCCACCATGTGAGTTAATTTGAGGCTCTCTTTTAACTAACTTGTAGCTTTTGTTATAAAAATGAAAAGCACTTTAACACTGCATTCTATTTCTTTTTAGGTGTAATAGTATAAATTGAAAAATTAAGGGTGTAATAGAAGTCACCTGAGGAAGCAGAAGCTTTATGTCAAGAGCAGTGATACTGTGCTGATTTTTGGTCTATCACTATATTTTAATTTACCAAACTATTTACCAGTCTAAAGTAATAAAGGAATGGAATTTAGGTCCCATTTCCAGTTCCGCAATGATCTCATTTGCTGTTGACCTTGAGGACTAGGAAATAACTTAATTAAAAGGTTCTATCTGTGTCAAGTTTTGGTAACAGCTCTGTGTTATGGCTGGTACAGCAATGAACCACTTCAGCAGGAAAAAAAATCTGAACTCAAGGTGCTCCTGGGAAGCACAATAGCTCTCCAAGTTCCCTAGAATATCAAAGGAATTCACCGACTGCTACTTGATTGAGCCAATGACTAAATCTCCTTCCCATCGCCTTTCAAATGGTTAGCACTTACTATACTTTCCTATTTTTTTTATATATATTTAAAGCTGCTTAATGTCTTTGAATGACATCCTGTTTCCATTCTGCTGTGGCCACAGAAGGCTAGACATGGTACCTCACTTCATGAAGTGAAATTGTAGAAGCCTATGCACATACACACATCCAACATCATTTTAATGGGGGAGTTTCAGTGCTCGCAGGTCCCACACCCTGTCCTTTTCTGATTGGCTACAAACTTCACTTGAGTGTTTGAGGAAGTGCGCCTCACATCTGCTGTCAAGAAAGAGTTACAATGAAATTGATATCTACTTCTCTAAACCCCTGCATATTTTCCCCATGTAAAATTCAATTACAAGGGTTTTTTTGCAAAGGGCTTAAAGCAGTTTGGGGTGATAAGCACTACATCATACGCATATTTATCCTAAGATACAAATTCCCCCTGATCTTTTGTTCTCTAAAGATTCTACATTTCTTCAAAGAGAGAACCTTGCCACCTCTTGTCTCATTTTCCATCTCTGCTTAAATGACAACTATGGTGCGAGATATGTCACCTGGTTTCTGTGCTACTCTTTTGCTGTTGCTCTAGAAGAATGCTCCTGTCAAGAACATGTCTAAAATCTGCAGTCTGGCTGCATGCAAACCTGCAGCAAAGGCCTATCAAAAGGTATGTTTTTGAATAGGCCAAGGCCACGAAGCTTGAGGATTCAAGATCAACATAATCCTTTGGAATAGTGAACAAGCAGGGACTGCAGAAGTAGTATTACTATTTTCTCTTCCCATATGCACTTTTTAGAGGTTTGTGTGGGACCTTAAAAATCCCTATAACTTATAAGTGCATGAGTCACTTTTTGAAATCAGAACTTGTGCACATTTGAAAAGTTTACCCAATATCTCTTTAATGCCTCAGCCATCCATGAAAGTAAACTCAGCATCCATGTTAAATGTGGATATAGTACTTAGCTACCTCAGAGGACTGCATGAAATTTTATTAATCTTTGCAAGACAATTTGTGATCTTTTGATAGTAGGCAAATGTATCAAAGTAACAAAACACCATGATCATCTTGACAAGTTATTAGCAGCCCACCTTCCTGATGATACATAAAAAAAATGTTTGGTGCCTGAGAAAAATTATCATAATTTGAGCGTTATGTAAAGTACTTACCCTTCTTGCATTCACTGATAATGCTGTATTTTTTCTCAACAAGGCAGCCTCCTGATATAATACATTTATGGCAAAATAGAAAAGGCAGATTAAGAATTGTTTTACATTCTGTGGTGTATGATTTCTAGTTATATTAGCATTTTGAGGGGATTTATTTGGAGGTTGTGGATTAATTCTCATGAAATCATTATACAAATTTCAAAACGTCAACTACTTTGATAAAGCTTATGATTTTATCTTCTTATTTTGACAGGCAACTGTGTAAAACAACTTCTGTGTAGAAGCAGCATAGAAATAAAGCAGGGAGAGGATAAATAAAGACAGAATGATCCTCACAGGTTTCCTGATCAGCTGTCTTTTTATTCTGATTACTTGTAGGACAGAGCAGTAATAGACATTTTCCTTTGCACAAAATAATAAGAGCAGTACTTATCGCGTGTTGCCTACAGCTAGTGGCAAAAGGAAATTAGAAAAGTCCAATGAAGCTGAGTAGTAATTAATCATCATACAGTGGGGCCTGTCAAATCAGAGGGGTCTTTCCAGCTGATAATGCTGCCCAGCACAATTTAGACTGATAGAAATTAGAATTCTTTTTCCTCTGGCAAAAAACAAAAAGACTAGAGTTAGCACAAATGTGGCCAACTGTTCACTTTAATGACTGCCTGACCCATTTATAGTTGATGTTTGCATCAAGTTTAACTCAAGCCAAAATTGAAGAAACATCATTCATTCCTCAAGGCAAAAAACAAAACAAAACAAACAAAACCCAAAACTATCATTCATAACAATACTGCTTTAAGTATTATTTTTAAAGCAAACATCTAAACCTTGGTTAGATGAGAAAAAAATTAAAGTTTACTTCTATTGATCACATTTGCTGTTTTCCCTAGTGAACAGGAAGAAACATTAACCAGAGCCCATAACAGAAAATTCACACTTTGAGATCAGCTGAAATAAATATATCATGTTACATTAGAGCGAGAGAATGCCTTTTTTTGTAGAGAGAATAAAGGCAGTCTCAACACTGTATATGAATCTTAGAGCAATAAGCAGAATTATAGGAAGAGGACATAATCTTGCTCCCATTGAATTCAACAATAGTGTTGCTATTGACTTTAACGTGAGCATTATCAGCAGGGATCCGGGTTTTCCGTTTCCCATGGAAAAAAGGACTAAACCGCAGATTATATCTTTTCCCAGAGGCAAATGCAGATGTCTCATTTTACAGAAGAAACCCATGGATTTTGCAGTTTCACAATGAGCCTTCCGCAGGCAGGCACAATTCCAGGAGTGGGAGGAGGGTGGTCAGGAAGAGGGGACCATGTGCACGTACATGCATATGGCCTCAGGCAGCCTGGAGAGCAGCTCCCGCAGGTAAGCTGGGCGGCGGTGGGGGAGGATTGAGGCCCCAATAGGGAGGGAGGGAATTGAGCAGGGCTTGAGCTGGGGCTAGGGCTGACACCCAGCTCGGCAATGCCTGGGGCTTGGGGCCCAGAGGCAGCAGGCGGCAGAGAGGAGCCAGGCTGTGCTCTGCTGCAGCATTGCCGCCTCCTGCAGCATTGCCGCCTCCTGCCAGGGGTAGGGGGCTGTTGACCTGGGTCCCTGGCCCCATAGCTCTGGAAGGTGGGATCCCTCTCTGGCATGGCTGGGGGAGCAAGAGCTGTGGGTGGGGGGTGAGGGACACCAGCAAGGCTGGGGAGGTTGTGGGAAGAGTGAGGCACTGGAGCAGGGCTGGGAGGATGTGGGGGGGAGTGAGGGGCACTAGCAGGACCAGGGGGTCGGGGAGGGGGCTTTCATTTTAATAATGGATTGGGGGGGGGGGTTATCAGAGAATTTGCAATTTTTTTATCAGGGAAAACCAGGATTCCTGATTATCAGGTGCTGACTTCTTTAAGGGGTTATGTTCATCCTATTAGGGACAAGGTACCCAGAATAATGCAAAAGCTGATTGCATACAATCAAGAATACTTCCTTATATCAGCATAATCAAAATGGAACTAAAGCAATTCAAATAGTGCTATGAAAGAAAAAGTTACCCCTTAATACTAGTTACAGTTGCATCTAATACAAACACAAGGCTGACATAGGCTCCTAGAATAATGTAAAAGTTGATTGTGCACAGTGCAGACTACTCACAAGGTAGTCACCCAAATACAGAGAAACTAGAGAAAGTCTAACACTTGCTATGTGGGCAGGTGTTAGATTGTTACTGAAGGGTTAACCTAGACTCCTTCAAAACTCCCCAGCTCCAGAGAACTTCATTTCTCTTTGTTTCCTGCTAGGTTTCTACCAGGTATGAGAAAAGGAAATTCATCTTCTTCACTCCTTAAGAGACAGTGGAGATGTATATTGTACTCTTAGGCTATGTCAAGACAGAGGCACAAACAGTGCTGCTACTTTGTGCCACAGTATATACCCCTGCATGTGAGCTTTGCTGCAGGACACATTATCCCTTCTGGGGCAAACCATCCTTCCCCAGCTCATCCTGGCTCTTCATCCAGGGATTGCTAGAGGCTGTGGCCAGAACCTGTGATGACCCCAGCAGTATTAACTGGAGTTCTGGTGGCACACTGGAGCAGCAGGGGTATAGTTCATGTCATAGTTCATATGTTTCATGTGGCCCTGTGTGGGTAATCAAGGAGCAGCTCCCTACTTAATATAAACAATGTCTTTATTATAGTAATTACTTACAGAGCTGTTACAGGGCGTGCTGTCCTGCCCCAGACTCCCTAACTCTCCTCCTCTTCCTGCTTCCTCCCCCACACATCCTGTTCCTCCGTCAGGCTCCTTCTTTCTGCTGCTGCTGGTTTTGCCTCTGAGATTCGTACATATTGTTTCATCTTTCCTTTCAACAGTTCAAAACAAATGATTAACTTATTCCCCTGCTTGGGCCACAGTTTGCTAGCACATAGCCCACCATGGATACCGAACCTTTACCACTGGTCTGCTGTGTTCTTTAGGGCTCATAGTCATCCAGGTATGCTGGTTGTTGTACCAACCTCCCACTTCTTGTTTGGGTGATTTTCCTGGGTGCTAAGTCTGCTTCTGTTCTGTCCATGTCTTTGTTTGTGGACTGGACTCTGCTTGTGTATCTCTTTCCTTTGTGGAGTCCATGGTGTCTTTTTTCCCTATCTGGGGCTCACTGATGACTGACTAGTTGTCAAAGTTGTCTTGGTCCTGATCCTGGAATCTTTTGCTCATTTGTATTTTCACTCTGTCAGCACTCCGCAGCTGCTTCCAGTTACATCTTAGTCACTGTCCACTATCTGTGACAACTTTGTCGGATCTATCTCCCTCTCAACCCTCAATGGTGGCCATTTGCCATTCTTTCACATGTGGACTTACTGGTTGTACCCAGACCTTTTCCCCTCTGCACAGTGGTCTCAGATCCCTGGCTCCTTTGTTATACTGTCATACTTGCTGAGACTGTTGCTTTTTTAGCTGCTTCCATGTACTGTCACCCCTTCCCTCCTGGGGTTGTAGCAAACAGTCTCTCATGGCGAGTAATGTCTTAGTTATTTGGCCCATTAATCTTTGGGCTGGGTTACTGTCCATTCCTTGGGAGGATGTGTTGCAATGGTCCAACAGAGCCAGGTAGGGATCCCTTGCAGTCTTATTTGCCTTCAACAAGCTGTCTTTACCACTGATTCAGCCTTCCTATTGCTTTGTGGGTACCCAGGGGATGATGTCTTGTGCTGGAATTCCCATTTAGTACAGAACTGTTTGAATTATCTTGAGGTGTATTGTGGGCCATTGTCTGAGAACAGTGTGTCAGGTATCCCATGCCATGCAAAATGAGCCTTCAGCTTCCTCATCACCATTCTTGCCTGAGTGTCTTCGAGGTAATCCACCTCCCAAAAATTGGAATAGTAGTCTATGGTGACCATATAGTTTCTGTCATTGACACTGAACAAGTCAGTCCCTACCTTCTCCCAGGGCTGAGAGGCGATATCATGAGGGTTCGATGTCTCTTTTTGCTGTTTGTCACTGTATTCCTTGCACACCTCACACTGCTCCATGTATGTTCTCAAGAAGGCATTCATGCGTGGACAGTAGATGCACTCCCTTGCTCTCCTCAGGCAAGACTCTATTCCCATATGTGAAGCATGGAGTCGGTTCATGATGTCTCACTGCTGAGCTGCTGGGATCATTACCCTGTCTCCCTTGAACAGAATTCCATCCTGTGTACATAGTTCATCCCTCCATTGGTAGTATGCAGCAACTTCTACTTGTGCCTTGTGCTACGGCCAACCCTCTAGGTTGGTTCGTTTAACTGCTTGCAGCACACCATCCTGTTCTGTACTCTGTTGTATTGCTTTGAGACTGCTTTTGGAGATGGGCAAGTCTTGTACCATATTAATGGACTCTATCTCCTGTTCTACAGATCCATCTGTGCTGCACTCTGGAAGGTATGCTCTACTTTGTGCATCTGCCACTTGCAGGGACTTCCCTGGGTAGTATTTTATATTGACATCATAGGCTGGAGTCTCACCAGCATGCATTGAAGTCTCTTAGGAGCACTCAGCAAGGGTTTTTTCATTATGATCTCTAACGGTTTGTGATCTGATTGCACATCTACTCTCTGTCCAGAAGTGAAATGATGGAACTGTTCCAGTCCAAACAATACTGCTAGAAACTCCTTTTCTATCTGTGCATATCTCCTTTTCATTTTAGTCATTGCTGTACTAGCAAAAGCTACAGGCTGCTGGTTCTGCATCAGTACTGCTCCCAGACCTCCTTCTGATGCATCACACTGTAGTACTAGTTGCTCAGCTGTGTTCTAGTACTTCAGTGTTGGGACCTCACTGATGAGTTTTTTAATTCTTTTGAATGCCTCCTCTTAGGCCTGTGCCCATTCCCAGGCTGCATCATTATGTGTTAGCAACCTCAGTGGCTCACAAGCATTAGACAAGTGTGCACAACATTTGGACAGATACTTAACCATCCCAATAAGGCGCTGGACTCCTTTGACATCTTGTGGCCTAGGCATCTCCATAATGGTTCTCACCATCTCTAGGTCTGGCCATAGTCCTTCCAAAGTCAGCAGATGTCCCATGTAGGGTACTTCTGTTCTTCTCAGCTGTATTTTGTCAGCATTCAGTTTAATGTTCCTGTTCTGGCATCTGTTAAGGAGTTGTTGCAGTTTGGCATCATGGTCATGGATTGCATCTTCCTTATTATCCCCTTCTCCTATGACAAGAATATCATCAGCCACAATCTTGATACCTGGAAGACCTTCTAGCTCCTGGTTCACTTTTCACTGGAAAACTTCCAGAACTGGACTGATCCCCATGGGCATCCTTAACCAGCGATACCTGCTTAAAGGTTGTCAGGTGGCTGGAAGATTAATCTAGCTCCACATGCCAAAATCCATTCTTGACATTGCAAACTGTGAACACTTGCCCTCGACAGGTCAGGTAGTACATCCTCAATTGTTGGCAGTGGGTAGTGGCTTCTTTTGAGTGCCCTGTTAAGTGGTTTCGAATCAATGCAGATTCTCAGTTTGCCTGATGGCTTTCTTACTACTACTAGGCTTCTGATCCAGTCGGTGCTTTTTTCAACTGGTGTGATGATGCCTTTTTTCTGCAGGTTTGTCAAGTCTTTCTTCAGTGGCTCCAGCAGGACTAGTGGAACTCTGTGTTTTGGTAGTTGTACTGGTTGTACCTGCGGATCTATTTCTAACTTCAGTTTGCCTTCAAAGAGCTCAGTGCCGTGGAATATGTCTCCATATCTTAACAGAACATTAGGTAGTGAACCTAATGATCATTCTTGCTCTTCTGTGACCTGGAGGATGTTGTGGTGTTGCACTGTAATTAAATCCATGGCCTGTGCTGCCTGGCTCCCCAGCAGTGGATGGGCGTCTGCTCTGTCAATCACTATAACTTCCAAATGGTACTGTTTCATGTTGCGTGGATTTATTATAGTCAGCCGGCACTTACCCAGTAGCCTCACAGTTGTTTTGTTATACATTAACACGACTTGGTGACATTTTTCCATTCTGATGCTGCTATTCAATAGATTCACAGGAAGAACTTTGCAAGTGGCTCTACAATCCACCTGGAATTTTGCAGGTCTTTGCTCTAGCATCATAGTTGCAAATATGGCTGAGTTGTTACCCACTTTTTTCTGTAATGTGTGTATCCTGTGAGTCTGTGAGTCGGTCAAATTTACACTGAAAGCTTTCTCCTTATCTGTAGTCTCCTGATCTCTCATCACTGCATGGACTGTGTTTTTCCTATTTGGGTGGCTATGACACTAACCCCTAAAATGATTCTTTTTTCCATGTTTTTTGTGCTCTTTTCCATAGGCTGGGCATTTGTCCTTCCACCTTTCATGTAGCTTCCCATAGTACATGCACTGAATCATACTGTTGGTGTTTGCAGTTGGCCTGCCAGGTTCCTGTTTTCCAGAGTCCTTTAGGTTGAACCTGTGAACCTGCTCTGTACATGTGGCTGTTGATATCATTTTGATCCTCTGTTTAGACAATTTTGCTGCCCTTGCAATTTGGTGACAGTTTTCCAGAGTTAGATCTACCTCTCTTAGTAGTCTCTCCCTCAGGGCAGAGTCCCGTGTGCCACACACAATTCTATCCCTGATTAGGGAGGCTTTTATGTTTCCAAAGTTGCACGAGGATGCCAGAGTTTTCAGTGCCATGATATAGGCCTCTATTCCTTTTTCTTCCTCTTGGTTTTGGGTGAGAAACTGATATATCTCTACAGTCTCAGTTTTCCTGGGGTCACAGTATACATCAAATGCTTCTATTAATTGTCCTAGTGTGTCGGGGTTCCCTGGCATCAGTGTCACACTTACTTCACAGCCTTTTTCCCCCACTAGATAGTAAAACAGATTTACCTTCATTTTCTCTTCTTTATCAGCCATGGTTAACTCTGTATACAGACTGAATTCTTGCTTCCATTGTTTCCATGCCTATGCCAGGCTCTTTGAGTTGAAATCCAGCTGTCCAGGGGGCATCAGTCCCTCCATGCTCCTTGCAATCTGTTTGAATCACTGCTGGGGCCCAGGTCTCTCTCTCCTCTTGGGCTTCCTCACAGACTTTCTGCTGCCATCATGTTTCATGTGACCCTGTGTGGGTAATCAAGGAGCAGCTTCCTACTTAATATAAACAATGTCTTTATTATAGCAGTTGCCTACAGAGCTGTTATGGGGCCTGCTATTCTGCCTCAGACTCCCTAACTCTCCTCCTCTTCCTGTCTCCTCCCCCACACTCCTTCAGACTCCTCCTTTCTGCTGTTGCTGCTGGTTTTGCGTCTAAGATCCATACATATGGTTACAGCATAGAGGCCCAGCCAGCAGCCACAGCATTGTTCTGGAAGGCCAGGCCTCCATTTGTGCCAGCACATGCTTTTTTTTTTTTTTTTTTTTTTTTTACATACACTGTGCCACTTTTTATTCCAATGAGGTTTTTTTGCTACTGGGAAATCCCAGCAGATTTGCAATATAGTGCATGTTTTAATGTTCACCATGTGTGGGTTGTGACACCACAAAGAGGTCTGTGGTGCCACAAACTGCATGCCCCTGGTCTTATTAGGCATCTCCCAACCAAAGTGTGTCAGGGCAGGGTTGGTAGGAGGGCGGAACGCTCCTTTCCCCTTTCCGTAACCATTCTGGAGAGAAAAACTTTAATCTTCCCATGATCCACCCTCCTCTCTCATGCCTGCCAACCAGATTGCATGGTTCCCATAATATTTCCTACTGCTGAATGCCTGCAAGCAGGAAAGAAACTGTCCCCCCATCTTCTTCCAAAGTCATTTCTGTGCAATGTGGTTGATTCACTGGCAAAATACTTTTCAGCAATCTTTTATTTTGATATGCATGTGTATCATTAGATTATATAACAATCACATACTTTCTAAGCAAAAATGGTTTCAACACAAATTTTACAGGACTTTATAGTCAATCAGCATGGGGATGGAATTTAATGAACATGTTATGAAGCATACTAGGCATAGAAAGGCCAGAAAAATGATCTGATCACATAAATTAAAGGTAGAATTTATAAACAGCAATGAAATACGAGTAAAGCTAGAATTTTTGAATTGCTCATAAAAATGGATACATTATGAAGAATGCTTGGTTGTATGTTTTCCTATGCTGTTTGATGAATTTTTCAATATAGTTTCTCAGAAAAAAAATGAAAATTTCCTCCAAAAGGAGGAATAACATTTTCAAAAAATTAGCATTCTTCCTTTTTTTAAAGAATACCTTTTACTAGTAAGCATTATTTTAGTTTAGTTCTACTGGAAGAGTGATGAAGTAGCACCCTAAATATTTTATTTTATCTTTCTTAAAATGTTACTAACTTTCCTCATTAGAATTATTTCCTGCAAGAATGGTACAGACTGCATGGAACCTGGAGCCTAGAACCTGGAAAAAATCTTCAACTCCTGTATAATCAAAAGTGCTTGAAGCTCCTTAGGATTAGGACTTTTCTAACAGATTTCTTTTTTGGAGAAAATGCTAATTTGTCAAAATTTAAAAAGTACAAGGATATATTAGTTAAAGTCTTCAGTTAGTCTGACAAGAAATTTTGTGATTCAGCTGAGAAAGGTCAATATAGCCCAGTGGTTATGGCACTCATCTGGGATGTAAGGGCATTTTTACACGTTCCAGAGATGGGGGAAGGGTGGCACTTTAATTAGAGCAGGTACGAAAGCTGCTCTAATTAAAGTGCTGCAGCATTGTGTATCAGCATTCCCGTGCTTCAAAACGGCGGCAGGGACACTTGAACTAAAGCTTGTTCAATGAGCTTTAGTTCAAGCACCCCTATAGCCATTTTGAAGTGCAGGGACACTGATACATGACATGTGGGAGGCTGCTGGAGAGCTATAATGACCATGTTTCATCAGACTCAGTTAATTGAGTTTGGTCTGATGTGCTGTAATTACAGCACATCAGAGCAGCCTCCACACTTGTGTACAGGCACCCTAAGAGATTAAGATTCAAGCTCTTGTTTTGTTCAATTCTGACCAACAATTTGAGCATCAAACTTCTGAATCTGGATGAGCATTCATATAATATCTTTTTTCCCCCTCAGGCCTAGCTGAAACAATCTACAGTACTCAGCAGTGGCATCCACATGTACTGTAGGTATGTATTTAGGGGATATTTTCCAAGATGCAAAGGAAAGGTAGGACACAACTTTCATTGAAAGTCATGAAATCATGCTAACTGCTCAGTTTACATAGAATTTATAGAACAGGTTACCTAGAGAGGTAGTGAAATCTTCATCCTTGGAGATTTTTAAGGCCCAGCTTGACAAAACCCTGGCTGGAACTAGTTGGGAATGGTGTTACCTTGAGCAGGGAGTTGATTGACCTCCTGAGGTCCTTTCCAGCTATAATTTTCTATGATTCTTTGAATGACAAGATATATAGTTCTGCCAATTTGCCTGAAAAGCCTTTAGAAATGGAAAAGTGAAGTACAAGTACGCTGAACAAAACATCACATCATCTAGAAATCCTAGAGAGACTCAGATACATTTCTGGTAGCTCTTTAAAAACCCAGCAATTTAACATTATCAAATAAATAACATGGCAGACTAGATGACAAGAATAATCAACTGAAGGAAAAATACCATGCACAATTACACATGGGCATGCTGCCATGAAAATAAAATTGTAATAAAGTGACAGAAACCATCAGGCTTCGTTAGAGAACCTCTTGCACTAAAACCTTACATTACATTGCTATAAAAAAGCAAGGGAAAATGGTCAAAGGATTCTGGTGCTAGCTGTTATAAAAATAAAAAAAATGGCCCGATTTATTAAGGTTTAACTGGGAGCAGTACATCTATATTTCTTTCTTTCCCTTATGGATGTAAAGGCTTCCATTTTGTTGCCAAAAGCAGGAATGCACAGGAACCTGCTGGATAAACTGTCTTTGTGAATATAAAGACTCTATCTATCTGCACCTGGGATTTCCCATCTGAGGGAGCTGAAGAAAGCGCTATATGTGCAGATAGCCAAATTAACAGGTGGAAAACACATCTTGTTTTCTTTCATGTGAAGTACAGCACAGATTCACTAAGTTGCATGCTCCCCTTAATATTAGAATGCATACTATTTACATATGTCATTGGAGCAAAACCCAGAGAAATGTTCTAAATGCTAACTGCCCTGAATAAAATCCTGTATGACTAATACTGCTGAGTATTCCACTTAGTTCAAACTGATGTTTAATCTTAACAAAGGTTAGACAGGACAGAACAAAAGAAATCCAACTGAATTGTAGCCACTCAGCCTAGTATAATCAGCGATGCTTGCTGGGATCTGCATAATCAAAACGGACCTCATAAATTGAAATATTTCTATGAAAAAGCAAAAGTTACCATGTAATACTGAAAATGAACCTGCATCTAGTATAAGCACAAGATGCTTGCTGAAATAAGCTCAGCAAGTACAAATACAATAATGCCAATTTTTATTTTTTTTAGGATGCATGAGATTCCCTATTCCACCCTATTCCCTTTTCTAGTAAATAAAACAGATTTGTGGAGAGAACTACAAAATGATTGGGTAATAGAATCCATGCACAGCTTTTGGGTAGAATGTGGAGCAACTGAGATTTTACAGAGCTGTAGCCATCTCTAGGGAGGGTTTGCAGCCACTGAAATCATGGACCTCTTGGCCATACCAGCCCTAAAACTAGTAAAAAACTATTTGCTCAATTTATGTTTAATTTCCTAATTTAATATTGGCAATATTCCTGAAATAATTTATTTTGTGGTATTCAATCAGCTCTTTCCAATGCAGAACTAGCCCGAAGACCTCATTTAGCACTAGGTAAAGTCTATGACCTGTTTAAGTAGGAGGTCAGACTAGGTGGTCTTAAGTATTCCTTCTGGTCTTGAAATATATGAGTGGCAGAATTTCTTTGTTTGCTCACTCCATAGCCACACTATGGCTTAGTTTTCCATCAGTAGGCCTTGATGGTATTTAAAAACCCAAAAGGATATAAAGTTCACTTTAAATTCACATTTATGAAAAAGATTAACTGACAAAAGTCAGTTACAGAGTGTTTTGGTTCTTAATATTGAACAATGCTGGAGGAGTAAGTCTAAAGATGCCAAAGAATAGTAAAGAGACTATGAAAAATAGAACTACTGATGAGAGAATTAATTCTAAAATGTTTGAGCCTTACTTCTTTACATATAAGTTTTGTTCATGCACTTCCTGATTTTGCAGTCCCTGAAGTGAGCAAGTAAAATTTTTGTTGATTTCTATGGTACGTGATCAGGGCCAAAGTCTGACTATGCAAAGCACAACATCAAGACATTACTGATGGTCTCCAGTCAGACTTACAAATATGGCTCTTTGTGAACTTCACTCTTTCTGAGTACCAAATTATAGAAAAGTATGGCTGCAGAGGACCATCCCAGAAAGTGTTAGATCTAATTTATTTCTAAAAACTCCAGGAACAACCCAGACAAGGTTCCTTGGGTAAATTTGATATCTTTATTAGACCAACCCAAATAGTTGGAGAAAAATTATTAAGCAAGCAAGGGTTCAAAAACCCTTCGTCAGGCTAAGGAAGTTTCAGCAGTTGGTGTGTGCTCTTCCTGGATGGAATGAAAAGTCAACCCATGCACACAACTACCAGGTATAATGCCTAAAATATCAAAACACCCTTTTAACGTGCCACAGGGAAAGCAGGGGAACAAGGACACTGTCAATCTCCTGTTAGAGTAACTAGCTTAGATGTTATTATTTATACAGCATGGAAAATAAGCACAAAGAGATATTATTATACAAGTTTTTGTATTAGAAGTGCAGAGTAGAATTGAAGATTCAGAAAAAAGTCCTCGGCCAAAAAAATGAGAAAGGAAGCTCTTAGGGCACAGACAGAAGTGACAATTTTTGCCCAATCTGGCCACAAAAAGTGATTTATACCCATGACCAAACTCAAGTGTATGGCTGCAGATCACTTAAAAATGGTTGATCTGGTGAAAATCTGATGAAGATATGTTAAAACATGTCATCTTCTGTAACTTGTGTCTGTGCCTCCCAGCCTGTCACTGTTTTCAGAATGGGAGGGAGGAAAGGGTGTGGAGAGAGTTCAATCTGGGGTTTTTTCAGACCCTGCTGGAGGGTGGGGCAGATGTATTGGAGCCCCCTGGAGATGGGGAGACTCCAATTCACCCAACCTACTGTCCAGCATTGACTGGGGAACCCCTAGAATGAGCTCCCTCTGCTCCCTTTCCCCCTCCCATTTTGCAAACTGCAGGGGCTGGCAGGGAGCTGGCAGGGAGAAGGGGCTATTTCTATGGGAACCTGGCTGCAGGCTCCCAGCCACCAGCTAGATTCCTCTCCCCTGGAACCAACAGTGAACTTCTGTTTGGTCTGGGGGATCACTGTAACTCAGAACATTTCCTCCAAAGCATTCTTAGTTACAGTGGGACGTTGCATGTCTGTCTATGCCCTTAGTTATTACTTATCAGAATGGGAATATTCTGCTTTGCTTTGCATATTTTTTGCCATGCCTCCCCTTCTCAATCTCTGTAGTTGGAGACCTTCAGGGACTTCAACAAGAAGCAGGGGACTAAAATGATTAGGGGGAGGAAGGGATGGGGTTGATAGGAAGAGGCTTTATCCACAAACACTCATCTAAGTTATGTGCCACGACAGGTTTTCTTTTCATCAACATAACATGAAGGGTTGGTGAACTTAAGAACTATCTCCTGATTTGAGGCTCATGAACATGGTATTCAGTGATCTCTCAGAGCTTAAATGATGCTTGGAATAGCTTTGCTTTATTTTGTTTATCATTCCAGCTGGCTAGGCATAACAATAGGAGCTTCGTATTTGCCTCCTCAAGACCCTTTAAAGGCAGAGTCCACAGTATCTCAGTGAAGTATTTGGAAATGTGTAGCCTCTTCCCTGATACAACGTCTGTTTGAGCTTTGCACTTTTAGTCCACTAGTACAAAAGATTAACAGAACTGTAGAAAAGACATTTTTACTGTGTATGAAGACAAGCCACTTTCACAATCTTAGCTATTTCAGCACTAGCCTGTATTCTTGAGTGCCAAGTGCCACGCCAAACCAAATCCCTGTGAAACCTGGCTTTCTTACCCCATTCTTGATCCTCATGCCACCCTGTATGTTAGTATTAGCTTCCAAAAACAGAGAAAAGTTAAATAATACAGGATTTTTTTCCTCTGGGAAACCATTTGACAGTAAAGTGTGTTTCATCTGAAAGTATACATTTATACACTCATCTAGTCTATGACTACTACCTTTCCTTTAGTACATTGCTAGCTAGTTCCTTTGAATGCAATGTTTCATTTACATATAGATTGAACATTTCTAGGAAGCAATTTTACGCATTTTGTCTTAATATTTTTCTTATTAACATCACACAGATTAGATTCCTTGTGTGGGAAAAGATATACCTGGATATCAGTGGCAAAATTTCTAGAACTTAAGTTTGCTTTCAAGCAGAGATATGGCAGTAAGGTCCCTTTTACACATTACATGTATTACACAATTAATTGGTTAATTGCAAAATTAATTTAGACTGGTTACACATGCAAAGTAACTATCATGCCATAAAAAGGTCCAACCATCTGTAAAGTTAGGGATCAAAAATGTGCAATAACTTTACAGCTGGCTACTATCCAGCTTTAATTTGTATGTGTAGCAGGGGGTTGGGAGTCCCGCAGTTGAGGGGACTCTCAGCCCTGGCTGTGCCCTATGGCTGCTGGAACAGAGTCCCATACCTGACAGGACTTTCCATCTGGGCAGCACCCCACATCCCTGTACTGGCAATAAGGCATGATAGGATTTGATGCTGGATCCCACAATCATGTTTCCTCCCATAAACATGTGGTACGGCAGGAGGCACAATTGTGTGGATCGTGCATCATCAGCCTTTACTTAGACATCTAGGAGGGTCCTAATTATCACTAAAGTAGCCTGCAGGATTAGGCCTCAGACTGCATTTCCAAGATGCACCTGATCTAAAATATTTTCTAATTGCTGGGCACTTTTCAAAATATCCCATTCTTGAGCACCTTTCCAAGCTAAAACATGGGTTAGTAGGATAACTGGCTATTATACTTAAAAGTGCTTTATAAAATAGAAATAATGATGAAATGTTGCCTGAAAGACACACTGCTCTCATAGGGCTAAAAGGACTGAGCATTTAGATTCAAATCAGCCAAGCTTTTAAGCACATATTTACCTGTGGTGGTGTTTGGGGTAGGATGTTTAGCACTTTACAGGATTGAGCCTATTATGCTGAACTCTAAATTTTCTTCATAATTTATTTGCAGATTGGGTGTAGGATTCAAATTAGAGGGAGGATTAAAAAAAATCCTTATGATAGCAGGGCCAGGCTAGGCAAACATTTCAAGTACACAGCAGAAGAAAGATGAAAGGAAAGCAGCTACCCATTTTGTGGTCAGAAATTCTTATCTGCTGACCGAACCTTTGTTGGTTTGAGAAAGCACAAGTGGTCTGCATTGGCGGATGGTTCAAAGCCATTTTTAATAGATAATGCAATCAAAAGTCTGTCTATCTGTTGAACTATTTAGAAGAACAAGATATCACTTTGACCTCCCTACACCTGCAACCTTTGTAAAAGACTTTAAGAACTGCTTTATACTTATATTCTTTATCTTTAATGGGCTTCTGCATTTTTCAAAGATTAGTGTTTTGTGAAGTCTGTTAAACAAGAAATACATTCTATAACTTTTCGTCAGTGTTCCTATACTGTCTTCCAGGGAGGAAGTACATAGACAGGTACACTGTCAAAATAAAAATCAACATAAAATCCACCGTTTGTATAGGAACTGGGATTTGCCTGAGACTGTCACACGTCAAAAAGTAATAAATTATTCCAAGTGACTTACCAGGCACAGACTGGGTTTCAGGACACCATTTAATAGAGACTCTTTTAAAGAAAAACTCCTTGCTTTTTTAAACAAATTGTGTGTGGCAGACTTGTAGCCCATCTTGCCAGTTTGAGGCAGATGGCTTAGGCTGATTGGTGGGGCCATTTCCCTTCCCCACCAATCAGAAGAGGGAGGAAGAAAGGCTTTCCCCATCCTTACCTAGGGGTGAGGTGAAAAGGAGGACCTGAGAGGGAACTAACCCCTCAGGTTTTCCATTGGTCAGTTCCCAATCTGGGGATGGAGTCTCCAGAGGGAATAAAAGCCAGTGTGCCAAGCACACAGGCGGCTTTGACGAGGGATGACTAAGAAGAGGGCTGCAGGAGAGCTGGTAGAGCTGACCAGTGTGGGTGGAGCCATTGCCCCAGAAGCACCCTGAAGATGTTTCTGGCAAGGGAGAAGCAGCGGGCAGCTGTATCCCAGCCGCCGTGGGAAGAGCATAGCAATGGTGCACGGATCAGTGCATAGAGGGCCCAGAGAGCGGATGGGACCATGGTGGATGCACGAGGCAGCACCAGTCCCCACCCCTTCACAAGGCAGAAGCCCAGCCCCTTCAGTGCACAGAGTGGTGCACAGGGCTTTGGGAACTGAACGAACCAGTGCACAGGGCTGGAGACCTGATGGGACTCTGGGACTGCACAAGGCAACCCAGGTCCTCGACCCCACGAGTGGTAGGGATCCCAAGGTACATGGACCAGTGCATGGAGCCAAGGCCAAGCTGAAAGGACTCCAGAGCTGCACAAAGCAGCACAGATCCCTTACCCTATGAGTGGCCAAGGTCTGTCCTGGTGCATGGATTGGTGCATGGGGGTTGGAGAAAGCCAAAGAAAACCCTGTAGCATCACAAGGCAGCAACGACCAGCATCCCTGCAGGAGGCAGAGGCCAGTAGGCCTTAGTAGCTGCATGAGGCAGCTCAGGTCTTTCCACTGAGAGTGGCAACTGGGTGAAGCCAAAGGTCCCCGGCAAGGCAAGAGTTTTGACCAGCCCACCCTGAAAGAAAGGGAGAGAGAGAAAGAGAGAAAGGCCCTTCACTGGAGGGCCCAGGAGCTGTGAGTGCCTGGGTAGGGGATTGGGGTCCCCACAGAGGAAGAGGCAAAGGTCTCCACAGGAGAGGAGTGGGGCCCCGGTGTTCAGGGGAAATTTTGTGTCCTTGGAGTCTGGCCAGTCAAGGGGACTAGGGGCAGTTAGTGTTGTCCCTTAGGGGTCACCTGTTTTTTTTCCTAGGTATTACTCCTCCATGTGTGGAGGGATTACTGTGCCAGTGTTGATTTTTGGATGTAATTGCTAAGGTTTATGTAAACGTTTAAGGTTGCCCAGGGTCCCTAAGTGTATATATGAGGTGGGTTGTAAGTTGTTTCTTGTACTGTGAAATCATTTAATTTAATATTGTATTATGAGATGTTTATGTATTGCCTTGATCTGTCTATTAATTGTTTAGCTGCTAAAATGATGTGGAGAATCTTGTGATTATCACTTTGGATTCAAGTGGTTGCTATGCTCAGGTGTGGGTTATGTTGCAGTAGCCTTATTCATGTATGTTTTAACCATTGTTTATTTATTGTTGAATTCTACTTAGCGAATCGCTGTTTAACCAGGTGCCACTGTTATTTGTTCCCTCGCCTGTGGCCTGCAAGGCCTGGGAGTAAGGGGCTATATCCCAATAAAAAGACCACTGAGAGCCAGGGTTACCTGGATAAAGTGACCCTGTTTGTTGAATCCACCTATTCCTGCCTGTGTACATGAGTAACACAATTTACCTGCCTTAGTAATATAATTATGTATATATAGTTCTAGGATATATTTGTGTATATACTTAATAAGTTCCATGAGACCTGTAAATAAAGTTCTATAAATAGTTAAATTTTACTGAGTGACCACAGTTTCTGCTCTGCTCTGTAGGGGAGGACAGTGAATTGGCATAGGTCAAGGAACTACATTCACAGAATACCCCCCCCCCCCATGCCAACCATCCCTTCAGTTGAAGAGGGGATACCAACTGTGTACCACCCAGATTACATGTGTTTTGATATATAAACCTGTTAAATAGGGATAATATATATTAACCAAAAAAACCCAATATTACATGTGGAAATTCCAACATTTTGGTGGCAGTGATTGAATCCAAGATCAGTCAAGGGAGAGAGCAGCCGAACTTTTATAACAAAGATAAATTAAGATGAGTTATTATCACAGTAAGGGAAGGAGGGAGGACTTGGAAGCAGACTCAGCTGCCATGCAATAATTCTTATTATGGTATGTGAAGGAATATAGATTCAGTTCCTGACACTGCCACTGATTACCCATGTAGCATTGGGCATGTCAGCTCATCTGTCTAAAGGAACAGCAATACTAAAGGAATGGATTATACCATACTAGCTTCCTAGATAAGTTCTCAGTCTTTCATTCTCTTTTTCTAATTAATTGCTAGACAGAAGCATTTGTTGGCACCAGTTCTTTCCTTTCCTTTTTTATCTGCCTGAGGTTTATGAGGGTATTGTTATTTCCAGTCAATTTAAGAAAGTCAGCAAATGACAGCATTTCAGCCTTGTCGACCATCCTCTCCGCAGCTGAAATTCAGACCTGGCACAAAGGAGCACAGCTACCTGTCAACCTCCATTTATACTGGGAATCTCAGTCTGATGCAAAGGTAATTGTCACTGAGATAAATAAAAGCAGTTGCTTTGCATGCATTCAGGGCACAGGAAACACAGTTAAGTCAGAATTACCTAGATTTTATGAGCATTTTCTTTCTCAGCAATTCTACCATCTTTGAGCTTTGTTTAGGCAGTTTGCGCTTCCAGTATCTTGTGGGGAGACATGACTGGTTTGGTCCCTGATCCTAAGAGGTCTTGCAATGGTTGGAAAACAGTCCAGGTATAGGTGTGCCCCAGGCATACCTCTTCCTGCCTCAAGCCTGCTCCAACCCTTTACACTCTTACACAGAAGATGGGGGTGGGGGGGAATCTTATGAAACTAACTCATTCAGAGCTTTTCATAAGCTTTTGTGTATGATATACACTTATAAGCTTTGCATATGATAGCTTACTTCACCAGATGCTATGAATGGGTGGTAGTGCAGGCAATAGAGGCCTCTTGCTCTAGTGGCTTTCTCCAGGAATGGGTGTCATAATTTACCTTGTTGTTGGTTTTTACTGACAGCTACAATGATTCTGAAAGGATGAAAGATTAGGGAATTTTGTATGCTTGTTATTATTTTGTGAATATGTTCGGTGCTTGGCACAGGTCCTGAAATTTAAACTTGGAACAGTTTATAGTATGCTAAGGTCAACATGGAGCTCATATTCTAAGGTCAACATTGAATAGGTAGGTAGCTTTCACCAACATCATGGGCAGCAGACTTAGATCTTTTTCTCTTTTCCCTATTTTTCCCCTTTTCCCAAAGACAAACTATAATAAGGCATACATACTATCCACCAAACCTCATGGTATTGGCTTTATACAGGCCAGAAGTCAGGAAAAAAATTAACTTAGTGAGTTTTATCTGAAAAACAAACTGCTTGTCAAATGACCTATCAGACCATAAGAACACTTTTAAAAATTACAACAATCACCTCTTTGGAAACCAGAGTTGGCTATTGCAGCAGCAGTTGGACTAGAGTGGCAGTATTTCTAGTAGTGACACTGTGAATCATGTCAAGCTGTAAGCAGAGAAAAGGGAACTAGGCTGGAAATGGGAAGATGGAGTTTATGGTTCAACACGGGTCACAGGGAAAAGTTAGAAAGTGACAGATTTATAGATTTAATGAAAAGGAGACTATGAAACAATAACAAAAATATGGCAAATTAGACAGGTACATAGGTTTTTTTTTTCCTTTAGGTTTAACAGAATGCTTGGACTAACATGATTCTTTTGTTATACCAGGTAATATTTTTGAAAAACAGCATTACAAAAGGTTAAACATAGAACAGATGTAAGTTATAAAATACAAGCTGATCAAAGCTCAGATTTTGAGACAGATATGTTAGCAAATGATGATAAATCAGTCCCAGTAGAATTGTAAGAAGCAGACAAATGTAACTATGCAAGAGTGAAAGTCAAGGGTTGAAAACAGGGAAGGGAGGAAAAAAGAGTGGAAACAAATGTTGAAGTTAATTCTGGACAATTTATGCAGAATGTCAAGTGGCTATATTCCACAGAAATAACACAATACCTGCTAATATATTACTATTTTACCTTGAAAAGAACATGTAAATGTTTTATAAAGACTTAACCATGACATTTTCCTCAAAATTAGGTAGTGTCTGTTTGCTTTCTGTCTCATAGATATTGTTCTCTGAAGATTTTCAAGTCCAACAATATCTGCATACAATCAATGTTATAAGAAGGGAAGAGAAATATATGGAAACAAGGATCTCTTCACTGAAAACATTTTTATTTACTTTACTTTTGTTTGCTTTTTTAAAGTGAGTACAAACTTGCTAATGCATCTAATGATAAAATCTATGGAGAGTTTAGCAAGACATTTTAGCAAAAGTTATAGTGGAAAAGAATTGAACTTCTATAGGTAAATAAATAAAACATGGTGAGAAGTACACTATTTACCAAGACTTAAGTGAAACAGAAAACATTTAAGAGAGCAGGAAAAAGGAGGTAATTGTTAGGACTGTCAGCAGGGGACTGCTGTGATAATTTGATCTGAACTCTGCTAACAAATCACTGCACCATTCTTTTTACTTTAGTATCTGTTTATGCTTCTACAAATTGAAACCCCACTGGCTATGCACTGCAGAACAGGGCTCAGCACAATAACACATCAGCCTGCCGATTAGTTCAAGGTGGGGAAGGATTAGTTGACCATCCCAAACCTACAGTCCTTCTCAATATTTTGTCTTTCCCTGCTGAGGTAAAAGGGTGCAGACATATGTAAGTAATAAAATAACAGGCTTCCATCTACTTGAGGTTGAGTGGAAGGAATGCAGAACAAAACTATAAAATAATAATAGACAAAGGGGTAGTGAAGACTGGAGGGAACTCAATACCACATCTGCTAAACTAAGCTGGGATGTAGCACCAGGATGCCCATAAGTTTTTAAAGATGTAACTATGCCTTTTTGTGATCTTGCAGCACACTGTTATGGTGTAGCCGTGCCAACATTTAGAACTGACATGAGATCAAAAGCCTGATAAATGAGAGGAAAGGCATGTTTGACCTACTAAACCATATTCTACAAGCATCCAAGGCTTTTTTAAAGCAATAAGAAAAGTAATAAATAACTGCATCTTGAATATATTGTGGCATTCTTTTTCTGAGAAACATGAATAATATCTAGATGCATTATATATATTTATACACACATGAGTGCATGTGTTTATATCTATTTGTTTAAACAGAAATATTTTAAATGATAAAAGGCCTCTGAAAATTTCATTTCAGATGGAGATTATATTAAATCCATTCTGGGAATGTATTTAATTTATGAGCTGCAGTTACTGGCCAATTTATTTCTAATAGAATATATATTTTTAAAAAATCAGGCAACAAGAAGGCAGAGGAATGAAGCACACAAAAATCAGGAAGTTCAATAAAAGTTGAAATTGCCCATTTTCCACATCCTTTCTCTCTTGCAATAACACATATGCTAAAAATCTTGGCTCCTTCAAATTCACTGTGAATTTCCTGATCCTAGTGAAGTCAGGAGGACTAAAATTTTACTAGTATTGCTGGCCCTGATCTTGCCAAACCAAAGATGTTGGAGTCTGCCTAGGAGGATCTCTTTTGCAGGCATGAGTCTTTTGTATGTCATTTCTTTACTTTTTATTTTTTAAGTGGAGGCATCTTCAGCTCTTCAAAAGCTGCCATGGTCTGCCACTATCTATGCTGCTTAACAAATCAGGAAGCAGTGGTACATGGAAACTTCCCCACACTGACCCACTTATAGCGTTAGGCAGGACAGGCTAACTACTTCTCTCTACTGCTAGAACTGGAGTCATGCTTGAGGAAAGATGTTGCACAGAGCTCCCATGTATGTAGAACACACACAATCAGCACACATCCCTTTAAAAATATTTCCCCCTTCGTATGCAGCTGACCAGTTTTGCAGGTAGGCACAGGTGAGGGTGGTTCTCCCTACTCTCAAGTCCCTCCTCACCCACTTCAATGAAAATGCAACCCCAGAGGATGAATTAGGGCTCAGCAGTCACTTAGCTAAACTTCAGCAATAGCTTGGGATACTCAGCACTTGGAAACCAAAATTTATAGATATTAATGATGTCAAAGAGATGCACTTTTCTTTGTTCAGTTTCATACCAAAGTCAACTGGAGATTTAGCTGAGTAAGATGGGAGTATTGCTGAATAAGGTCCAATATCTTTAAAAATAATGGGAACTCAATTAAATTAAGTTTGAACATAAAAGTGATGATACAGAAGGACTCTAGGGCAATGACAGCTAATTTTCAGTAAAACAAATGTTCTAGAATTTAACAAGGGAAAAAAAAAAACAAAGCCTGATCATAATCCATGATGGACCACTTGTAAAAATACTCTTGGCTTATACAGAATTTTTAGGGAATGTTCTCCTCTTATAAAAATGGATGCCAACCTTCATCAATAGAAATAGAAGCTACAGAAACTCTTTGAAAAGGAGGCAAGGATAGTATTCGGTTTGATCGGGGTGTCAATTAAAGTGACGTTTAAAAACATCAAAGCTAGTTTTAAACTCACTAACTCAAGCCCTTTTAAAGTTTGGTTGTGGCAGTTAGTTCCTCCAAGCCTAGAAAAACAAGTATTTGCCCAGCTTCTCAAATAGGCTTTGTTGCCAAAGCTGGGTTTTGTGTTGCTGTGACTAGACTGCTACTGATACCTGCTGAGTAGTTTAAAGTTAGTTAGTTACATCTACAATGGGTGAATATACACATGCTCCTGACTCTGCATTTGGTACTGTGCAGTTCCAGCGATGCACGGTTATTTTTAGATGTTACATCACCATAGTGATGAGTTACAGTGACTTGGCGTCAGCATCACGGTTTGTGCCCACTGATTCTACATTGCTATAGTGATGAGCTATATTGCTGTAGCTCATCGCTATGGTGACATAGCATCTTGTATAGATGCACCCACTGTTACAGTCACACTACTGACTGTAGCATGCAAATTGAATGTCAGTTGCTATGTAGGTGTAATAACTAATCAGTGTGTTTTATACTTCTCCTTTGGTGCCTGAAGTCTGGAGGACATAAATGTTGCAGTCCCTGGCTGCAGAACCTTGTTTATTAGCCTAAGTTGTAGACACATGCTTTTAACTCTCAAGATCATAGTTCAATCCTTAGGGTATCAGCCAAAATGCCAAGTGTCATATAAGCCAGAAAAGAAGCTGGTGACATCTGTAAGTGGGAAAGGCAAACCAAACATGTAAAGGTATGCTCAGAACTAATTTACAGAAGTGGGTAAATAATACAGTACTGCATCCGACTCTAAGGACCAGGCAGGATAGAAACTTCTTGATAGGCAGATCTAAATAAATTCGTTATTGTCAATTTTATAGGACAACTAGCAGCAAAAGCGCAGAGAGCTTGAGCTTTGAACTGTAGATTTTGCCGCTCCTTCATGACCAGAACATAGATCAAAGTGCTTCTGCAGAAATCAGTACAAGACCCTTGAAATTACACCCAATGATTGAAACACCTCCCATAGTCATTGCAAAATTCCAGGGATTACTATAAATGGATTTGTGGATCAAGGCCTAAGAGTAAGTCCGTATGAAGTTCTTCCGATTCGGAAATATGCCTATGCACGGTGCCAAATACAGCAGTGACTCGTGAAGCATAAGGTGAATTCAAAACTGGGAAACATGGAAAATACTTATTATTGCACAAATGTTAACTCAAGAACTGCACCATCAAACCCTTACTACACCTAAGATACATAGATGACATAGTCATCATTTGGACCGAAACCCTGCAGTCTCTGATTGATTGCCATTAAAAATTCAACAATAATCACCCCTCCGTCAGACTATCACTGTAATACTCTAACACCAGCATTTCCTTTTTGGACGCTATGATCAGTATCCACAATGGTAAAATTCAAATCACCATATATAAAAAACTCACAGGCTAACATACATATCTACACAAAACCAGCAATCACCATAAATACACCAAGAACTCTGTAATAATTTCCAAACTCTCTGAATTTGCAGTGAGGAGAATACCTCACTTGTGACCACCACCTCACAAATCTCAAAAGGGCCTTCAGCCAACAAGGACACTCCTCCAGAGAGATAGATCACACTTTTGAAAGAGCCACCCGGATACCACGTGAAGATCTGCTGCAGTACAAAAAAAATCCCCACAAACTGCATACCATTAGTTATGATATATCACCCTTCCCTGGAACTGACATGGAAAATCCTCAAACAATTGCAACCCATACTAGAAAAAGACCCAGTGGTGCACATGTAAGGGGTACACAGGGGTGCTCATGCACCCCCTGAGAGCACTGGTGCACCCCCTGACTGGCCTAACCCCCCACTTAGGTGATGGACAGGGGGGGCAGGAGGGAATGCCAGTGCCTTCCCTGTGAGCATCAGCCGGGGAGCGGGAATGCTGGAAGTAGCACTGCGGCTGCTTCCCAGTCAGTGAGTTTTGCTGCGGGGGAGTCCCCTGAGTCAGTGGGATTGGCTGTGGGGGGACCCCCCCGCCTTTCTCTGGTAGGCAAGATTGGCTGCAGGGGGAACACCCCCCCCCCCGGTCGATGCTGACTGGTCGCCGGGGGGGGGGGCACCAGTTGCCCATGAGAAGACCCCTCTCCTAAAGAGATCTTTCCAGAACCACTCATCCTAGTCTTCAAGCAAGCACTGAACCTCACTAACCTCATCACCAGAAGTAAACTCCCTATGACCCAAACCACACCAAATGGATCCAGACCATGCCAGGACAAGAAATGCAAAACCTGCCAACACATATATATCACCCCCACTATAACTACACCCCACAACAGAACCATCACCATTCCTGGATCTTACATCTGCACCTCCAGAAATGTTATATATCTAATCCAGTGCATCAAATGCCTTGATGGAAAATATGTAGGAGAAACCAAACAACTGCGCATGAGAATGAATGCACACCGAAAATCTATCAAAGACAAGAATACCCAACTACCTGTGGGGGCACACTTCTCACAGGACTATCACTCCCTCTCTGATCTCTCAGTTCTGATCCTCAAAGGAAATTTACAAAACACCTTCCATAGACAAGCCTACGAACTTCACTTCATATATCTACTGGATACAAAAAATCATGGACTCAATATAGACATTGGTTTTATGACACATTACAACCAGCCTGACATCTGATTCAACAGGTATCTGCCTGACCTGACCTTTTACATTCTTTTCCCCCACCTTTTCTCCCCTCCCCTACTTTTCTGCCCTTTATCTCCCTGATTTCCTACTACAGTAAAAGCTGCACTATCTGGCATCTCACAAGCTGGCATGCTCTACTAACCGGCATGCCGGCCTGTAAGATAAAGTGAAACCGGAATTGCCCACTGCGGCACTTCTGGTTTCTCTGAGCCCCCACGGCTGGGGGCAAAGCAGCCTGCACTGCCGAGCCCCCACAGCCTGGTGGCATAACAGGCTATGCAGGGCTGTGTGGAGTGGCAAGCAGGAGGGATGTCGATGTCACAGGAGGGGCAGAGGAATGCCCCAGACACAGTGAGAGAAGCAGCAGCCAGGGCCGCTCAATTAACCGGCATATTTTGTTATCTGGCATCCCCCATTCCCGGGAGATGCCAGATAACAGAGCTTTTACTGTATTTCTTTCTTCACTGAGGGCCTCTTTCTTACCCTGTATTATTTGCTCTGTAATGTTTCCCTTTGGCCTTCCCCCCCTCCCCGCTTTCTTCCCCCACCCTCCCCTAGTTCACATTTTGTTTCTCCTTTCCATCTATTTATATTTTCACTACATCCTCTTACACTTTGAGCTTCTCTGATTTTTGTTTTCTTGATCTCCAATTATTTTCTCTTTCATTGACAGCCTTGTTTCCACCTTATATTCTATCACTGTACTGTCCCCTTAAGCATTTTTTTGCTTGCGCTCTTACCCCTCCCCTCTCTGCTTTACCTCTCTGCTTTACACTTTTGTCTTCCTAATTTATACCTATTTACATTCTCAATGACATCTTGCCACTCTTTTAGCTTCTCTCATTTCTTGGAGTCTCAGAACAGCAGAGACTCCCTATGCCTGAAGAAGTGTGACTTTGCCCGAAAGCTTGCTAAGAACTTTTTTCCAACTACTCAGTTGGTTTAATAAAAGATATCACATCTACTCAAAGAACCATGCCAACTCAATGTAACAGCACTTTCATTAGTAAAGGTATTGAACAACCATATAATTATTTAATAGATAGCATTAGCTACAGCTACTTTAAACTGGTCACATTTTGTGGGGAAAAAACCCCAACATCTTGCTCCTGGGCTGAAAACTTAATATTTGTAAATCCTTTTTTAAAAAAATGAATTCTGAACAGACAAATTATTAACTCTAATTGCTTCAGCAGGCACAGCTATGAAATGATTGAAGTATCATGACAAAAGACATTTCTGTTTCCCTTCTAGTTTTTGTTGGGGGGGGTGGTATATGTAATATTAATGGGGTGATAGGGTACTGGGGGATATTTTAAGTCAGTTAGGTCTCTTTTACAACACTGCACATTTTGAATTTATTTTTCTTTAGCAATTTTTTTTATTAGGAACAGAGAACCCTTTTGGTTTGAGGATTGTGGAAATAAAAATGTATTGGTTTCACTACTGTGTTTTTCTTGGTAACAATCTGTAATTGAAAGTATTAAAATATTGAAAGTAGGAAAAACAGGTGCTATTGGGGGGTTTTCCTCTTAGAAGAAAATAATGTAACCATAAAATTGACCATGTCAATTATCTTCACCAACTGGAGCACCCACAATGCAACAGATACAATGTTTACTTCAACTGCCTGCTGGGATGGATGGCTTTGTTCTGGATCCATTAGAATATCCATAAAATTAACACTGACAACATGTTGCTTGGTAAACAAACCGAGCTTGATTGATGAAGACAAACTGCAGAAATTCCCACAAAATGTTGTTTCCCTGTCAAAACTGCCTCTCTACATTTTTAGCAGCAGTTAGCTACCACTTCCAACCCACTAGTCAAAAGAAGCCAAGCAATTTATTAAATGTGTTTTAATGCAGTGTTAAGTGACTTGATTGCATTAAAATCCAGTTATTGCACAACAGATTTCCTATATTCCAGGGGAATATAGTACAGATTTCAACCGATGAGAAACCATAAAGGCTTTATTTAATATCTTATATATTAATCCTACTAATTTTGGTAATATTACAGTCTAAAAAGCAAACAAACAATGTTGTTGACACTTATAAATGTATACACTGTTGCAACATATACTCTCTCTCTCTCTATAGTCCCCATCCAATGGTGGCTTGATTTACGTGCTTCACATTAATCAAGTGCTTAAGTGCTTTGCTGGATTGTGACCTATTTTTGTAGCCACGCTGAGATAAAACCAAGTGAATAAATTATTATTATATTTAAAATACAAGTAACAAAATGAAAAACTCAATGCCTGAAGCTATTCACACACACACACATATATATGTTATTCGTCCTGAATAATTTAAAGTATACAAGAATTTTATGTCATTATGTCCCCAAACAGTGTGCACCTTTCACTACCATTTTCAACTTCTCCATAGTTTCTGTTACCACTGTCCACACCTGAGTTTCCAGTCATAGGCTCATAAAAGAACAAATGAAGCGAACCACTCCTTACAGCTGTTGTCCTGCTATGTTATCTAAGTCTCAATGGGTAGATACTGAACACTGCTGGGCTAGGAGACTAGACTCTGGGAAAATGATTTGCAACAGTAACTTTCCACCACAGAATGCATGTGTCATGGGAATAGCAGAAGGAAACTATAAAAAGGAAGTGAAATGGGAAATTAAAATATCAAAGCAAAGTAGAAATGGGATTTAATGGAGTATTTGTTACATTTCTTCTGTTGAGTATTATTGGAACATATTTGGATTATTTTCTGCCTCCCTATCAGCTAGGCTTCTTTTTGAGCCCTAATTTTCATTTAGTTCTCCTCTGCAATATATTCTGCCTTTAAAGTTTTCTTGCTCCTACTCTAAGACTATTCAGACTAATTTCTTCTTTCCCTTAGCTATTTACCTTTCCAAAAGCCATTTGGGTCTATGGATTCTAACATCTTGAAGGAGGGGAAACACTTACTTTATATTTCATAATTGTAACTGGTAACCTGATAATCTAATGTGGCTTTAGGATAACAAACTGTCAGAATTGTGTAGACTAAATAAAAAATTGGATGAGGTTAAAGAATGGGTAGGATACAGAGGAACAGAAGTCCCTTTTTGACATTATAGGCATGTCTATATTGCTGCTTAGAACAGCTCAGTGCTCACTTACTTCTGCTCAACATATGATCAAGGCCCACAATTAGTGAAAGAAGAAGACTTAGGATATGTACGAGCATTACATTTAGATTGGCCTAACTAGGATTAGGTCAATCTACACACCCAGTCATGCATGTGTTTGTTCACTAGGCTATTTCCCCCAAAATGGCATGCCCAATTTAAGTTAATTCATCTCAGGAGATGAACTAACTTTAGATTGGGAAAGGGTTAACTGGATTTACAGAAGGTTAACCTGATCTTACAAATGCCTGCACATGTTCAAAGCATAGCCCTGGAAAACCCAGGCACTCAGCCTCAGTCCCGGGGCTGTGCTATTCCCGTTCCCCTAAACTTGACTGAACTCGTTGACCTCCTGTGGACCCACCAACCCCGTCCACAGAGCTATCAGGCCTTTCTCCTACCCTGAGTTACTTACCTGGGGTTGTCTGCATCACTCCCAGCAGCAGCAAATGTCTGCATGTGCTTGTTCTTGTCTAGGTTTAGATGGCTTAAAGTCAACCAGGTGTCCTCAGGGTCGTCTTGATCATGCACCAAGCAGGATGTCTTTCTTGACAGAGTCTAACAGTGGGGCTAAAGCATGTGCTCAAGACCCCTCTAAGACACCTCCACAGCCTAAGTGTCAGCCTCAGTTGTGGGGGAGGGGAAAGAGTGAATGGGACTTATTTCTCAGTAGCAGGGCCTAGTGAAGAAGAGAAGCTGAACAGACATGCACTATATTTAGAGGTTAGAAAGGAGACCAGAAGAGAACAATCAATTTCTGCATAAATATCTTTCTTAAATGTTATATAAATCCACAAATAAGAATGCTGATGCTGTCAAATGCATTCCCACTCCAGGAAAAAGACACCTTCCCCTCAAGGTTAAGGCAAGGAAGAGGCACAGAGATAACAGCATTGAGAAGGCCTGGGGTTACAGTGTGTAAGCACCAAACCCTGAAACACAGGCAAATTTAATAGACAAGTTAAGCATACAAAGATATCTGAGGAAAGCAAGTTGCCCGCTTGACAGAAAAAAAAGTGAGGAGTGAGAAAATGAAAGGGGGCCCCCCTCAAAATTTCCACTAACTGGAACTGAGCTTGGATGCAGGAGAGTCACAGCTGCAAGGAGTAACCTGGACAAGGCAGAAGTTAAAACATCAGGCATCTACTTTGATTTCTATCATTACATTATTTGGACAGCAAGAGTGTACTCCCTTCCTGCTAGTGTGATTCAGTTCAGATGCAACATACCTGTCCTGGCCCCTGGCTTGTTATTAATCCAGTTACTTCATATGTGAAAGTGGGAAGCATGGCTAAGAGGTAGGCACATTTAACTTCCAGTGGGGGGTGTTGGAAATTTTTCTGTGACATGAGGAATATTCCTTTGCAAATCTCTGGCTCATTTGGACTGGAAATGATGCCAGCATGGTGGACTCGAAAAATCTAGCTCTGTGTATTGATTTCCAGATTATGTTACAGTTGCATTTATCACTGTTTATTACATTGTTCCTTGATTTTGGTTTAACTTCAAGAATAAACTATCAAAACTGACATTCTAAACATGTTACAGTGAGATTCTTTTGTACAAGAAATGCCTTTTTCTGCACACAGAGGCATGAAAAAAAATTACTGGGACCTTCTGCGTTTAATACAACTAAAATTTTCAAGGGCTTGCAGTCTGGGCAATTAGAACAGCCAAAAAATGAAGTTTTGAAATGCCTTTTACCAACTGCCATTATAAACCCAAACTGAGTTGCTTCTTCTTTAAAAGAAAAAGAGATGTATTATATTTAATATAAAAATACATTTTAAAGTATTTTACACATAAATATCTTTATCTCAACTGATGTTTCCCCCATGATAAATGCAATCTAGCTTCCTCTATGCCAGGAAATTATATCTAAATGTGATTTCATATAATAAGGATGATAAACAGTGGAATTGTGAATTATACCACAGGGTCACTATTTTCATGAGCATTCTAAAAGAAATCAGGTTTCATAGGGAAAAGCACACAAAATTGTGAGAGCTATTACATATCATTAACAGCTCAGAGAAGTCTCAAGACAATCATTGTTCCTTTGCTTGTTTCAATGAAAGATAAAGAATTGTTAATGAAAGCAGTGCTTTAAATATCCCATAAATCCTGTATAGGCAAAGAAAAAACATTCAGCAATTTGTCATAAAGATGCATTTTATGATCATCTTGGGTTAAAAATTTTACAGAAAACAGTATGACTTTTAACATCTAGGACAATGTCAGCTAGTTAAAAGTCTGAGAAGAATGGTAATATGTTCCCAGCAGGTTTGATTTGTTACCTAGTATGTTAGATGAGAAGACACAATTCATTTATGCTGGTAATGTAAACTAATTATTATCTGCAGAAGAGGAGCCTGGACTCACTTCATGGGATTCATCAGCAGAATATACTATGTTAAAAAATCAACAAGCATAATAAAAAATATATTAATACATATAAAATCTAAATTGACGACAAACTTTTTATGTTTTGAATTGTTTAATTTTTAATTGCTATTGTCCTTAACCAGCAAATGCAGCTTTCCTCAAGAGACTGTAGAATTATATTTGCCTGAAAGCTTATTCTTTAAATAAAAATGGCTTTTCATGGAAAGTCTATTAGTTTTCTTCTTCAATCCACTGAAATATATTCCATCTCCTGGGAAATAAATTTTAATTTACTGTAATTTTTGTGAGGTTTTTCACTTAGCATGTACACTTTCTTGGGTTTTTTTGGACCAAGCTTTTTATAAAAAGAATTGTCAACAAAGGAAAAATAAATTATTAAATTCTCCAAAACAGCAGGATCTTTATAGAGCCTCCTTTCCAATAGGGTTAATTTTAATGTGGTGTTGATGTCTCTAGTTTATAAATAGCAATAAAAGCAAAGTGATCTTTTTAAATAGCATACTACCCATTGACCCTAGAAGAAGGAGACCACTGTAATAATGGAATCCAAGTTACTCGTAGAGCAATACTGTCTCTCAGCTGAAGCAGTTCTTCACCCTCACAAGAGTTTATCTTCCTTATGTACTGATTAATAGAAGGCATGTCCCTTTCAGCCTAAATTTTATTAGGCTAAACAAGACAAGCTCTTTTAGTCTCTGCTATATTCCTGATCAAACTGGACAGACAAGGACTACTGGGATGAAATCATCTTTCTTGAACAGGGGTGACTGGAATTATATATAGCAGTGCCTCATACAATGGTATGCTTCCACTGTCTCTGCTGAAGATCTCTCCCATATAATCTAGGACTGTATTTGTCTTTTTCAGAGTTTTACCTCATCGGTAACTTGGAACCATCTTATGATCAATTAATGCACTAAGGTTTTTCCCCTCCTCTGTCACTTTCAACTAAAGAATCCCCAATTTATAGCAGATATTCTTGTTATCAATCCATAATCACTTGACCTTCCATTTATACCATTGTTTTGGTCTTGAAGGTCATTCACTTTTTTTTAACATGATGGTCCTATCTTCTGCTATATGGGAGAGGCCACTCAACTTTTTATCATCATCAACATCATCATATATTTTATTAGCAAATTAATACCTTGGGGGACAAGGTCATTAATGAAATTATTAGATGACCAGTCCAGATTAATTCTTGAGAAACTCTACTAGTAATTTCCCCACCAATTTGAGGGGATTTTTTTCTGGTGGAACCTTTAATATAATCTCCTTTTCAGGTAGTTTCCTTCCCATACCTTCCCTGCCTCCCTAATTCCACTTTACAGGTTTTGTGTTAATCTTCATCTTCTCCAACTCAACTAATAATTCCAAAGTAGGAAATTACTGATGTTTGAATAGATTAGATAGCCCACATTTCCCTGTGTAAAAAATCCATTATCAAAGAGATATCAGGTTAGTCTGGCATGAGTCATTCTTGGGAAACCTGTGTTGCATAGGACCCTAATTTCTATTACCCCCCATCTCTTGATTTTTTTTTTTTTTTTTGCTGCAATACTTGTTCTAAAACCTTAAAAACTTTTCAGGTCAGACTAACAGACCTGTAGTTGCTCAGACCATATTTCCCCCTTTCTTAAATACTGGTACTGTGCTTGCTCTTCTCTGTTTAAAGCAAAGAAACAGAACATCAAGCATCCAATTGCCCTATTTGATAAATTCAATAAACACCGTTGCTATCAAACTTGTGATTTCAGGTACAGTTGATTCTATATTCTGGGACAGAGGTTATCTGGTCCCACTCACATTGAGAACATTGAATTCTGAGTTGTTTCCATCTTGGATGTGGTGATTTCTCCCAGACTAAAACTGTTATTTTTTAAACTTGAAGCATCTAGACAGTCTTGCTTTTCATAACGGTTGTCTCAAAGCAATCTACCAAACAACAGGAAATACTCAGCTCAAGTCTGTATTTAACATAATTAAAAAAAGACATACTATTTTAAACATTAATCTCAATTTGCTAACTGTGGAACAGCAATTTGCTTACATCAGAAACAATGCAATCTCTGTAATTAAACTGTATTAACTTTTTCTACCTCAAGTCTTAACAAGGTAGAAAAGAGTGGTTTAAAAACATTTACAACAGCTATCTTCTGTTGCATTAGTGCACATCATGTTGTTCCTGCGATGTTTTATTAGACAAATATAAAATTAACAACAGAGCTATAATGATTTCCTAAACTGGTTCCAACACAAATTTCCAATTTGAGGTCAGATGTATTGCCCAATAAAATTTTACAACAGCAATCAAATAGCAGTAGTTAGTTCCCCAGAAATACAACTCTTAATTCACCAGAATTAGTTTTAAGACTTTGTTCACCACATACAATTAAAATAAATATTATTATAGCTTTATGCAAAGTGTTCAGACAGCATTAGCAATGGTATATGGTATGCAGTAATGGTAGTTTCAGATAACACAATAAAAATATTTGGTATATTTGTGCTGTGATATGTAACTTTTTGACTACTTGATCTGATGTTTATAAACCACCACTTTTAAACTATTTAGCAAGTACATCCTTGTACTATTTTGCTTATAGAATACCAAATATACATAAACTACTACATCTTTAGACTTTTTATACTTTTTCTCTTTACAATAAAAGAGCTGAATTGTTCATCCATAAATTAAAACTTCAAGGATGTAATTCTACACCAAAAGTATTCTAGTATTCTTTGGTGCTGTGTGTACCACAAGAAAAAAGCTCTATTTAGCAATGGCTATCCGCTACAATTTTGCATGTGCTTTGTAGTTCAATTTCAAATTGCAGTTTGTGTTAGATCACTGTCAGAAATCACTGGCTTGACATCAGATACAGAAGAATTTATATTAGAATATATTAAGAATAACAACAGAAATTTGAGCAAAAAATTATATGAATGTGAATCTCATATAAACCTGGATAATTTAATATTTTAAGTGTCTTATTTTGAACAAGACTATTCTTAATTTGTCATGTTAAATATTACAGAAGTCACACAGGTTAAAAACCAAATCTTACTTTAAAATAGAAGACAGTTCTCACTTATTTTTGGTATTAAGTTAATATCTAAGGTAATATAGACTTCACAGGATCCAATCTACAGTTACACAGCTTTCTTTAAGCAGTACAATTATAGACCAGATGCCATTGTACAGACCTTTACCAGTGCTGGGAAACTTATCTAAGTAACTTGGGGTGGGTTCAGGGGCAGGACTGGGGGGGGGAGGGGGGCGGGGTCCATGGGAAGAGGTTTGATGGAATCAGAGGGATTGGTGAGGTCTCTAGTAGGGCTGTGTAAAATTTCAACCGTTGGTGAGGCAGATGAAAGAGGGCATCAGAAAATTGCTTGATCCCTTGCAATCCAGTATGGTCCACCACGTGTGACACAAGGGTGAAGGGGAGCATATATGGCAGCAAAGCCCCGCATCACTGGATGAGATACTGGTGAACAGGGTGAAGGAGGCAAAAGGATGGAGGCGAGGGATGTGGAAGAGGGGGATCCACTGTCCTGTACAAGCACACCATCCACCAGCCAGTCTCCTCCTCCACCACAGGTACTGCCAATGTGGGCCAAAGGCATAGCTTCCACGGTGGAGTCCAGACACACCAGACCCCACCATCAGGCAGGTAGCGCTCAGGCCTTGGTAGCTACCTATCTCACTGAGGACATGGAGCCACTGCTGTGTGACCGCTTGGCCTACTGGGCAAGCTGCAGCTAGATGTGGCAGGATCTGACCATGGTTGCCCAGCAACACCTATCCTGTCCACTGAGTGCTCTGAGGGAGAGGGTGTTCAACATTGCTAGTGATGTTGTGACACCCCACCGCACCTTTTTGAATCTTGGTTTGGTGGAGCAAACCTGCACCAAAGTGGAATCTCCACCTCCACCTCAAGTGGAACCTCTTGCTGCTGGGGTTCTCCAAGCTCCAGGTGTAGATGGAGTGAGTGCCACCCTCCTCACTCTGTCTGCACCTATTTCCTTTTGGCTTTTGGTTTCCAAACCATTTAGTGCCCCACTGTTAGAACTGTAGGCAGCACTCAATGCATCACCAGCCAGAAGGGGAGAACACGTCCCTGCTGAGTTCCTATGCCAGGAAAAGCTTGGAGGTATGGGATGGGGCTATGGGGAAGGACAAGGCCCCAGCTCCTGGGCATGACCTAAAACTGCACCCTTCCAGGGTTGGGAGGCCTGGTGGGACTGCCAGTGGCACAGCAGCCCTCAGGAAATGCCAGGACTGAGGACCTCCCTGTTGAAAGGCAAGTAGGAGGTGCCTTATAACCTCCAGCCAGCATATGCATGCATGGTCCTGGCTGGGGAAAGCCCAGACCCCTAATATCTTTGAGAGGCCTGAGGCTAGCTGGTTGCAGTGGAGTTGTGAAGCTCCAGGTGAGCTCAGCTTATTTGCCTGTGATGCCATTTGCAAGGTGTGGGCTGCAGTGTAGGGAAGGTACGGAGCTGCAGAATCACACACCAGGCAGACAAGGTTCTTTGGGTCAATCCAATATCTTTTAGTAGACCAACTGAAGAGTTGGAGAAATATATCTTAGCAAGCTATCAGGTTGAAAAATGGTTCATCAGGCTGAGGAAGCACCTGCATTTGGGGTGTGTGTGTGTGTGTGTGTGAGAGTGTGTGTGTGTGTGTGTGTGTTCTTCCTGGATGGAAGGAATAGTAAAGACAGAAGCTGGTATGCAATACAGGCAAGAAAGCTAGTTAGTGAAAATGGAAATGAAGGCATCAGGGGGTGAGGGACAGGCTGGAGTGGGGAGGGGGAAGGGGATGTAGCAGGTAAAAGTGGAGAGGTACCTGGGGAGTCAGATGTCTGGCAGGTTGTAGTATATCATAATTCCAATGTCTATGCTGATGTCCATGAGTTTCTGTATCCAGGAGGTTGATGAAGTGAAGTTCATAGGCTCATCTATTATCTTTTCTAACAAGATGTGGTGGCAGATGAGAAGAGAAGGCACCTGCAGGGCAGAGCTGGCAGGGTCACAGGGTCCTAGGGGTATCACGGCCATCTCTTGGGACCCTACTCCATGACAAAGTACAGTTTCTCAGAAACCCTTACACCTAACTCCTTGAAACTTGGCAGGATTCATGGCCTCAGCAAGGGCTACTACACCTGCTGTTTTCACTCTGCTCCACCTTAACACACACACAACATCACACATCATGAGTTTTGCTTGTCAGCATCTTGAGGTGCAGTTTCCCAAAAAACCCTGCACCTATCTCCTTGAAGCCTGGCAGGCGTCATGGCCTCAGCAGGGGCTGCCATTCCTGATATTTTCACCCTTCTACGCCTTAACACACAGACTAGACACGAGTTTTTCATTCAGCACCTTGAGGTACAGTTTCTGAGAAACCCCTATACTTATCTTCTTGAATCTTGGTAGGCTTCATGTCCTCAGGAGGGGCTAATATTCTTGCAATTTTCATCAGAATCAGGCAAGAAATGACAAAGTTATAGTCATTTTAGTAATTCCCCATTATAGCCTATGGCCAAAACACCGAAACAGCATCGAAACAGCATTGAAACTTGAAACAGATTCAGCCAAAATGAAATGAAATAGCGATTCAAAACACCAAAACAAATTACTATCCCATCAAAATGCCAAATCCGAAACCAAAATGAAACAGGCATTTTGCACGGCCCTAGTCTGTAAGGTGGTTTATCAGGATTAGGGATTTAGTTGGTCTGTGGGGTCATTTCATGGGACATGGGTGGGGATGATGGGCTTTTGTGGAGGGGTTCCATCTGGGATTGGGAGTTTGGAGGGCTAAAGATAGTCTGGTGGAGGGGCGGAGAGTGGGGGTTGGGACAACATAGCCCTGGGCTGGGCTGGGCTGGGCTTGCCTAGCCAAGGGGTTGTACTGTGACATGTACACACATTCCCAGGACCTGATCTATATTCATACAGATCACTTTAAGCCATGTAATTTTAGATCAGGTCCTACATGTACATGCATTCTCCAGTGCTGGAAGTCATGCCAGGAATGTGATCTAATTAAGTTAGAGTGGTTGGAGAGTGGGGCTAAGGTGTCTGCAGGGATGGGGATGGCTGGTGGGTTTGGAGCTACGTTGGTACACACATTTAGGTTAGATTGGGCATGGGGTAGCCTGCTCTACATAGTTCACCTCCTAAAGTTAGGTCAGCAATTTTTTGCCCTATCTATACTCCCCAAACATATGTACAGTTCGGGATTTATTCAACCTAATCATAGCTAGGTCAATCTAAGTGTAACATCTGTACATACCCTCTGATTACTAACACCTAATATAAGCATGAAAGCTTTGTTGTGTAAGAGTCAAATAAACTAGCAACCAGCTCCTATTCTACCTATTAGGTGCCTAAAACTTAAATGTGATCCTACTTTACTCTACATGAGTGTGAGAGGGGGCCATCTCGGGGCTGGGTCTCAAGTTTGGCCTGCTCACTTGTCTAGGGGCAGTCTTCCGTGTCTGTCCTGCCATGACATGATGGATAAATAACTGATGTAAAATGTAGGAGGCTGCCCATTTTGTGTGTCCTGATACCAATGGCATTATACATGGCTCTGACCTCCCCTATACAGGCACTCCTCACTTAACGACTGAGTTCCGTTCCTGCGACTAGGTCGTTAAGCAAATTGGTCGATAAGCGAGGAGCCGCCCCTTGATACTGCGTGCCTTGGCTTGAGACGCCGCGCTGCCGTTTCCACAATACGTTTCGTACAATACCAACTGCTCGAAGAGCTGGTCGTAATTCCGCACGGTCGTTAAACAGGTAGGTCGTTAAGTGAGGAGTACCTGTACTGTGTTCCATGCCTCGCAGATGACATCTGGAGTTGGTAATAGTACCAGCCCAAGGCTGGGCCAAACTCTTTCCCTTGTAGATCCTCTAACATTCTTCCTAGCACTCTGCCCTTCACAGGGTCTCTTGTGCTCTGCCACCTCTCACTGTGCCACACTCATACTGCCCCTCACTGGGCCACTCTCAACCTGTCCAACTCCATGCAGCTCCTTTGGGTCCCCCTTGAGCCCTATTCTACATTACCCTTCAGGCTTTCCTACTCACACTCCGGCCAGTCCACACACAGCCCTTCAAACCGCCCTCACACTGACTACTCTATGTGACCACCAGCCTTATGCCTCACACTGGGCTGGACTCAGCCTCTAGCCCCTTTCTGGGCCACTCTTCCATGTTGTTGCTCTTGTGGGGGTTGGCTCATGTGCTGCCCTTCAGGCTGCCCCTGCAGTCCTACTTAGCACACCCCTGGTTGCCCCTGCAACCCTACTCTACATGCCATATGCACAGTCCTTCATGCCACCAATGCACACTCTACTCTGTGCAAGCCACCAGACAATGAGTCCTTGAAAAAGTGTTAAAACAAGTTGAGTGGAGGGCCTCCTTTTCCTCGCTACTTTTTGTTACTTAAGGTTAAAGCTAAGATGACAGTGTGTCACAAAAACAGATGTATTGCAGGTTTTTCAGGGACTCAGGTAGTGTGGAATACAATCACACTTCAGCAAGTAATGACTAGAATAGGATTTATTTCTGAATTCAAAAAGTAACTTCAAACAAAGCAAATGTTAGCATTAGCATAAGCAGGGCCAAAACTACCTGTGCTTATTCACATACATTACTCAGTGAACTTTACTCAGTGAACAGTTCTATTCATTTCACAATAATTACTTAATGAAGGAGGCATCAAAAAAAAAGAAGAGTAAAGATATCTGAAGAAATTTCTACATTGCAGTCAAAAAGGTGTGAATGCAGCTTATAGACATACCTCTGCTAGATTTAAACTGGTAACTCTGAAGGACTGGTAACCATGTAGTGGCAGTGACAATGAGCTCAGCATGGACTGCCCAGGATTTCAGCTGGGCTAGCCTGTGCTGGGCTCCATGTGGCTACAGCTACACTGAATATCAAGTACTTAAGTAAGCTAAAATATTCCTCCATAAATTTCAATCACACCTTTAACTGCAGTGTAGACATACCCTGAATTGGGCCTCATCTGTTTAATAGAGAAACTGAGTATATGATTTTACATTTGTTTCCCAAAGCTTCACTTTTTATAAAAAGAAAGTTTACAAGTGCATCTATCTTCAGAATTCTCTCATGCACAAAAATATAGTTAAAAGATGGGTCAAGAGACCTATAAATCTCTCTTAAGTAGCCTCTAGTTCCAAGTAAACCTCTAAGCTTACATTTTGCATTTAATATCTTTTCCAGGACAGAGACATTAGTAACTAGAAAAAAGTGTCACTGTAAATCTTAAAATATAATTCATTAAGATATATAACTAAGAACACTGACAAATAATCCTTCAGGCAGAGTGTTACCTGGACTGTCTCTATATCCAAGGAACCCCCCCCCTCCCACCCCGCCAAATTACTGAATAACCCATTAACACACATACAGCCATGTTCCTGACACAGAGACTATCATTTCCTACAAAACCACAAAGCAACACACTGCAAGGCTAGTCTCTATACCTATTAGAACTACCACTTCTCTGCTGGGATTTGTCTCTACCGTTCCAGTTATTTTAGCATTAGTTTAAAAAAAAGGTATATTCTCAATCTATGTTTCCCTGTGAAATGGCAAAACACCAGCATATTGGTGTACAGAAGCATAGCAAGTTCATTAAGTGCTGGGGCAGGGGGGAGAGGGGAGTTCAGTACTATGCTGACCACTGTAGACTGGGTGGGGATGTGGGATAGGTCGGTCTAAATACTCAACTTTGCAGGTGTTTAAATCACCCAGACAACGGTGTGCCTGGTGTAAATTAATGCACCTCCTCAGGTGAACTAATTTAGATCAAGATTGGGTTAATCTGATCTAAAAAAGGGTTAACCCACTCTCATGAACTCCTGTTTGAACATGTTTGCAGAGCAGCTCCTGGACTAGGAAATCACCATTGTTTACCGCAGTCCTGGGGCTGCCCTATTGACCGCCAACCCCGCCTGGACTATTTTTAACCTCCTAATCTCCCCCGATTGGGTAGCCCCACTTTGTGAACCTGTCACCCCTCCACAGATCCCACAATCCAAACCACCCCTCCCCCAACCCTGCATTACTTACACTGGGTTCCCTGCATTACTCTCAGAAGCTTCAATGAGCGACACCACACCACTCCTGGTCTTGGTTCATACAGATTACAGTAAACTGTGTGAACATAGATCAGGTGCCATGAATAACTGTATGTACCTTAAAAGAGTGACATTAAAATTATGAAGGTATTCAATATCTGTTCTTGGCCAGTGCTCAAAATTAATATTACTTACTGAAAAATAAATGTATTTATTTTCCCCTGAAACTAAGAAACATAGGGTAAAATAGGCTGTTTTAGTATCAATCCCAGTGAAAAGCTTAACATCTAACCTCTCAACCAACACTAAAGCCTATGGGTATTTTTTTTTTCTGATCTAGTATTTCACTGATTGCTGAACCACTTTAAAATATAACCATTTTTCATCAACATACAGCCTGTGTGCAACTTGCCTCATCACTCAATTTCCCCCTCTGACTTGCATTGTTGTTGGGTTTTTTTTTTTTACTGTGTGGTCAAAATGTGGAGAATACACAGTAAATACAAATTGCAATCAGTGGTCTGAAAATAAAAACATTTCATTACAGCAAAAAGATGGAAAGTATCATATTTAAGAAAATCAATTTAAATAGTTTCCACTGCTCTTGGACATGGCCTATTGCAAGTAATATAACTAACGGTATATAATTATGCATCCCCTGCATTAATAGAATTGGTGACCTAAACTACCCAGACATCTGCTGGGAGACGCAGACAGCAAAGTCCCACCTTTCACAAAGGCTCCTATCCTGTGTACAGGACCTCCACCTGACGCAGGAGGTACATGGTCCTACTAGGGGGAATGCCTTACTGGACCTGGTATTGGCAACGGGGGATGACATGGTAGGGGACCTACAGATCAGTGGTCACCTGGGGGAAGTGATCACCAAATAATAGAATTCATCATAAGACATTGAGTGGGTAAGGTAACTAGTAGGGTGAAAGTGCTAGACTTTAGGAAAGCTGATTTCAACGAACTCAGGCGATTAGTCAAGGACGCACTGCAGAGTATGAGTTTTGAAGAGATGGGAGCCCAGGAAGGGTGGCTGTGCCTTAAGGAAATGATCCTTTAGGCACAGAGGGAGATGACCCCAATGTGAGGAAAAAAGAGGGATAGGGGCCAGAAAGCTTCCGTGGCTGACCAGAGAAATCCAGAGCAGACTATGGGCTAAAAGGGGAGCATATAAAAAGTGGAAACAGGGAGAGATTACCAAAGAGAAGTATACCTTCTCTGCCCGCGTTTGTAGGGAGGCAGTTAGACGGGCCAAAGCTACCATGGAGCTGAGGATGGCATCCCAAGTTAAGGATAACAAGAAATTGTTTTTTTAGATATATAGGGAGTAAAAAGAAGGCCCAGGGTGGAATAGGACCCCTACTAGATGGGCATAAGCAATTGGTGACGGACAGGGGGGACAAGGCTGAACTCCTCAATGAGTTCTTTGCCCCAGTGTTCCTAAGTGAGGGGCAAGACAAGTCTCTCACTGGGATTGTAGAGAGGCAGCAGCAGGGCACCAGACTACTATACATAGACCCTGAGATGGTGCAGAGTCACTTGGAGGAACTGGATGCGTTTAAGTCGGCAGGTCCGGATGAGCTCCATCCGAGGGTACTGAAGGCACTGGCTGACGTCATTGCACAGCCACTGGCGGGAATATTTGAACACTTGTGGTGCATGGGCCAGGTCCTGGAGGACTGGAAAAGGGCCAATGTGGTCCCCATTTTCAAGAAGGGGAGGAAGGAGGACTTGGGCAACTATAGGCCTATCAGTCTCACCTCCATCCTTGGCAAAGTCTTTGAAAAAATTATCAAGGCTCACATTTGCAAGAGCCCGGCAGGAAAAATTATGCTGAGGGGAAACCTGCACGGGTTCGTAGCAGATAGATCATGCCTGACTAACCTAGTCTCTTTTTATGACCAGGTTACAAAATGCCTGGACGTAGGAGTAGGGGTTGACGTCATATACTTAGACTTCAGGAAGGCCTTCGATATGGTATCCCACACCATACTGGTGAACAAGTTAACAGGCTCTGACTTGGATGACTACACAGTCCGGTGGGTGGTGAACTGGCTAGAGGGTCACACCCAGAAAGTCGTAGTGGATGGGTCGGTATCGATCTGGAAGGGTGTGGACAGTGGAGTCCCGCAGGGCTTGGTCCTAGGACCGATACTCTTCAATGTCTTCATCAGTGACTTGGATGAGGGAGTGAAGTGTACTCTGTCCAAGTTTGTGGATGATACAAAAATGTGGGGAGAAGTAGACACACCAGAGGGCAGGGAACAACTACAAGCAGACCTGGACAGGTTGGACAAATGGGCAGAAAGCAACAGAATGCAATTCAACAAGGAGAAATGCAAACTGCTGCACCTAGGGAGGAAAAATGTCCAGCCTACCTACTGCCTAGGGAATGACCTACCTGGTGGCACAGAAGCAGAAAGGGATCTTGGAGTCCTAGTGGACTCCAAGATGAACATGAGTCATCAGCGTGATGAAGCCATCAGAAAAGCTAATGGCACTTTATCGTGCATCAGCAGATGCATGATGAACAGATCCAAGGAGGTGATACTTCCCCTCTATCGGGCGCTGGTCAGACCGCAGTTGGAATACTGCATTCAATTCTGGGCACCGCACTTCAAGAGAGATGTGGATAACCTGGAGAGGGTCCAGAGAAGGGCCACTTGTATGGTTAAGGGCTTGCAGGCCAAGCCCTACGAGGAGAGACTGGGGCACCTGGACCTCTTCAGCCTCCGCAAGAGACGGTTGAGAGGCAACCTTGTGGCTGCCTATAAGTTCATCGCGGGGGCACAGAAGATTAATTGGTGAGGTTTTATTCACCAAGGCGCCTCCAGGGGTTACAAGAAATAATGGCCACAAGCTAGCAGAGAGCAGATTTAGACTAGACATTAGGAAGAACTTCTTCACAGTTAGAGTGGCCAAGGTCTGGAATGGGCTCCCAAGGGAGGTGGTGCTCTCCCCTACCCTGGGGGGTCTTCAAGAGGAGGTTAGATAGGCATCTAGCTGGGGTCATCTAGACCCAGCACTCTTTCCTGCCTATGCAGGGGGTCAGACTCGATGTCCTATTGAGGTCCCTTCCGACCCTAGCATCTATGAATCTATGAATTGACTAGTTAGTTACCAATCATATTTTTTTTTAAGTAAATGTCAATTGGTACTCTCTAGATCAGTGGTGCTCAACCTTTGGCCTGCAAGTCAGATCAAGATTGTGAAGCCATGTCATTTGGCCTGTGGGCTCCCCATGGGTCTGAACATTTGGTGATGTGGGAGCAGTTGCAGTGTTAATTGCCACTCCCCTACTGCAAAATTTCTGGACTAATGGAGAGCCCCACAGGCTGGATGATGTGATTCTACGCTAGATCATGCTGGCATGGTGGGGCTGGAATGTGGGGTTACTCCAGGGATAAATCCGGCACACAGGATCAGGCCAGCACATGCTTGGATTTAGCATGTGGGTTTGGGCCTCTAGACATAACTCACAAGTAGGATTTAGCCCACAGTCTTGCCCTGGGCCACTTGTCCAGTCCATGAGACCAGAAGGTTGAGTATCTCTGCTGCAGAGTCATAAATAGTAATGTGAAGAAAAAGAGGATGGAGCCACAGTATTTACATTTGTCAAATACATTTAAATATAGGGTATTTTTCGATATTAGTGATATTTTCATTTGTGTCACACACTATGCAGGTTTATACGTGCATATATATACTATTATGAATATACAGTAAAATCCTTGGTATCCAGCATGAATGGGGAATGGGGGGTGCTAGTAATATAAAAATGATGGTTACCTGAGTGTAATCGACCGTGACATTCACCAGAGTGCCTGGTGCATGCCAGTCTATCAGATGTCGCCGTTGTCCACGGGAGTGATAGTCAAATGATTGAGACAGGTTCCAGAGGGTCCTCAGTGGTTCTCACCTGCCATGACTTTGCTGAAATAAATGTGTTTAGTAGGGAGGAAGATGTATGTTCTCTCCCGCCTGGTCCCATCCTTCGATCCTTCTATCGATCTTGCTGTTTTGAAGCTCCATCTTCCCTACACCCCATCTAGTGCCAATCAATGATGTTGTATCCCAGTCTTCTCGGTTTGGTCACGGTCTTGGTACATATCTTGGCCGTTCGAAATGGTAAGCCGTGTATGGATGTCAGTTTGCCTCACTTGGCATGTGCCTCAGTGGGAAACTGACTTAGCTTCTGTCTGTCCCCAGGCTGCCTGGTCTCCTGGTGTGGGTCTCAATTCTTTTGGCTTGCCATTGCCATGACATGGACACCTTTCTCTTCTTCTCTCCACAGGCTCTGAGACAGCCCAGTCTGCCTGGAAGATGTCTGCAATCCACGGGTCTACTCCTGGTAAGTACTGTTGCCCTTCTGGGCTTATACTCTCTCTCAAAACACCCTCTCTGGGGCGTGGGGCACAATTCAGCCCTGGGACGCTGAGTGCCCGCAGGGGAATTCACTTCGGGTCCCGCAGGCTTCCTGCTCATTGGGGTTTTTGTCCCTGGTTCCATGAGCCAGCTGGCAAATTGGCACTGGCACAGGGCCATAAAGCGTGACCACGCCAGTGCGGGAGCCGATCCTGGCTCCTCCTGACTCAGCTGTTTCTTTGAAGTTTCTTTTTCTTCTGCCGTGGCACTTTCTCTTGATGGTGCTCCATGCCTGCTGCTTTCTCAGCTCGGCGTGGTCTTGCACCGGCTCCACGCATCTCCAACCCTAGGTAAGTTCCCCTGTGGGGTTTTATCTTTATCACACTGAGGGCACAGGGTTTCCACCCGGATGTGGAGAGGGGGTAGAAGGTAGGGGTGTGTGGTGATGGCTGCATGCAGAGCAGGGCAGTGAAGCATGGTGGGTGGTGGTGGCTGTGTGCAAGCTCTCCCCTCCTTGTCTGGCTGGCCGGCCAGAAATTCCAGTTGCTAGAAATGCTGGTTAGTAAAATCCTGGATAACAGGGATTTTACTATATTATGTTTTTATATATGTGTACATACAAGTGAAATTCTAGGGCTTGTGTTATACAGGATATCAGAGCACATGATCACAATGGTAGCTTTTACCTTAAAATTTCTTACCCTTTTTCAAGTTCACATTGCAAAACAGTTATTAAAATAAGAAAAAAATATATTTTAATTGTTATCAGAATATAGTATACTGAATACATCTAGCTACTAAGTATTATATGCATATTTTAAGTAATAATATTACTTTTAGTCAAAGAGTCTCAAACATAATAACTCTTATCAGGAAGCATGGTTTAACAATTAGAAAAAAATTCAGCACAGAGTCCTGTGAGATCAGATTATAAAGAGATTAGGTTATGCTATGAGAGATTAGCCTCGTCTCCTTCCTCCCTCCCCATAACATAAGAGACCCTTTTGGGTTTTGTTATTTAACTTGCCCCTCAGGCCTGGGGATAATGCCATTAGAGCCATTTTACAGGCAGCAGGATCCTATAAATGAGGCACTGATTTAAATAGTGTCACACAGAGATGGTGTCAAAGTTCTTAGCTATTTACAGGTGACATAACAAAAGAGTTTCTGAAGCACAGCCAAGTATAATCTTCAGATTCAGTTTGCTTGCCCAATGCCCACTAGAAAACAGACATTCTGCTGTTAATTTGCTACTGAAAACACTTGCTTAAATTAAACATATTGTAAAGCTGAACAGTACTAATATAAATACCCCCCAAAAAGAACTTTCCTCTTTCGGGAATAAGCAGTCATTTTGAAGCCTGTCGTTTTTTCCTCTAAATGAGAGGAACAAGAAATACATATATAGATGAACAAATAAACCAATACAATCTCTACAAAAGAGATCTGAGAGTAGAATCCCTAGATGGATGAACTAAAAAAAATATTGTTTAACTAAATCAGGCTCTTATTTTCTTGCTATAATAATGAGGCACTATATGAGTAAATTTAATAAATGAGTTAGAGGTTTAACAGTACATTCTTTCGAATGTGTATAACACAAATGCCAAATATCAATCAAGAGGTAGTTTGCAAGTGATCTCTTCTGGGTCTGATGTGCAATATTTATTTATCTTTGCATGAGAAATAGAATGCCATCTTGAAGTAATTATACAGTAAGAGCCCAATCCTCCAAGCCCATGAAAAGCTTTTACTCATGGGAGCAGTCCTATTAGCTCAAAAAAACTGCTTATGTTAAAAAAGTTACTTGTGGAAATGTGGTTGCAGGACTAAGCCCTTAAGTTTTGAAAAGCAAAATGTGTTTGCTTACACTACATGCAGAAGCTCCTACTCATCCTTCTGTTGCACACTAATTTCATGTTGTGAATTTCACCATTTATTAGCATGCATTTGGAGTTGTTTATTCTCCCAAAGTTTAATCATGCATTCCTGATATGGCTCTCATTAGCATACATGAACACCCCCTTTCTTGAGTGGTTTGTGTTCAGTTCTCATTTGAGTTAATTACTATGTAAGGTAGCTAGATTCTAATTAAAATTCAATGGCACATGCAATGATAAAAATGTATCAATACAGTATCTTTTTTCATTAGTTACTTAAAAAAAAATTCTACCTTCACTATTCCCTCAAATTAGCCTCTAAATTAGCTTTTATTTTTATTGTTCTAGAAATACTGCTATTACATTTAAAATGTAAAATTGTACAACATGCTATATATATATATATATATATATATATATATATATATATATATATATATATATATGTTATGGGATTAAATGCTTGTTAAAAACTTACTATTTTTAAGTACAGCTAGGTATCTCAGCCCTGAGAGAGACTTTCCTATCTAGGGTGAAATTTTGACCTAATTTAAGTCAATGGCAAGACATTTTATCACTTCAGTGTGATTTCAGCCCTAAAGTATCACTTTGTTTTTGCTTATGTATTATAAAAATAAGCAAATAAAGTCAAATACTAAACCAGATTTTTCAATCAAATAAACATTTCCCTGAATATGGACAAGACAATTAGATTTCTACACCAAAAATCTCATCCCACAAAAGTTTTGCAATAGATTTTAATAGGAACATCATTTTTCACCATTTATTATAACCAGTTGGTCAGATCTCATGGTGATAAATCTGGAGTAAAAATCTGAATAACCTTAAAAAGAATCAGGATATAGTCTATTCAGACTGTAAGGTTCTCTATGCATTTATCTGGTACTGAACTGAATGTAGTCCTAAGAGCATAAATGTTAAATGATTACACCTGACTACTTTTCTACAGAATGCCCTTAAAGTTACTGCTGTTTGAAATGAACAAGTTGCTAAGATAGCTATGGACACAGAACTCATATGGATTCAGCCCATTTGATTTTTAAAATCTTTCCAAGTTATAAAATAGTTACAGTAATGATTCACCCAAAGAACCTTGTCTGCCTATGTTCTTAAACCAACACAGCTACAACCTATACCTGTTACAGTAATATTTGCACTTATGCAGTGCTTTACATTTTATTAATTTTAAAGCAAATGAAAAATCATTGCCTGCATTTGTGGATAAGGAAATGCATGCTTAAAGAAGACAACTGGAAAAAATAGACAGAAAAATAAATAATTTTTCATGGGAAATTAAAAAAAATTTTTTTAAATATTTTTTCAGAATTTTTTAAGTTTTCATAGATAGCAAAAGTAATATTTTGTTATTTTTTTCTAGTCTTTTCATGAAAAAATTGGGGGCAGGGAGGAGGGTTTGGATAAAATGATATTGGTTTCTAAAATCAAAAGCTGATAAAAGTCTCTAAAAAGTTTGGTGTTTCATTTCTTGATTTAAAAAAAACAAGAAACAAAACCTTAAATATAAAACCCCATGCAATCAAACTAAAAATACTGCACAACACTTAAAAGCAGTTGCTTGTTAAAAAGATTGTAATTTTAAAAAGGTACATGGATCAACTGTAGTTAATTGTTCAAGGTCACTTAGAAAATCGGTGACATAACTGGATTTAGAGGCCAGTCTTCCTTATATCTGGACTCTGCCTTACCTGTAGGTTATAATACTGTCTCAGACAAAAGGGGCTCAACTCCCCATTTTCCAAAGGGAAACACACCTGGTAACTTAAGTTGTAAAGGGCTATAAATTCAATGTGTTATTAACATCAGTTAGTGACAGAGGTTCTGAGTGGTAGCTTAATCCACTAGACCTTGCCATTTCCTGAGACAGCCTTTGATGCAGCATTTTCAAGTCTCCAACATGAACAGTCACACACATTTTCATTAGCATGTCAAATACTGTTTGTGTACAAAATAAATAAACCCCCCCATTTTTAATAATTATTCCAATGTCAGGAAAATCCTGCAGGCTGAAAATTAGCCAAAAGGATGAGTCTGGTTTGGTTGGAGGGTAAATATTAATAATCAATAATTCTCCCGGCTCAGGTTTGGATGACACAGCTTTGCTTGCCCTATACTGCTTGTCCCACAGGACACTAAATATACTCCTAAGTACAAGAGGAAATCTAAACAGCAAAACCAATCCTGTGTCCCACTAAGCATAGCCATTATTCTGAAGCACAAAAATGACTAATCACCCTTTAATCAAGGTTTATATAGTCATCTAATTTTGCTTAACCATGTTAATATTCAGACATGTTAAATATTAAATCCTTTCAGACATGCAGTCTAGTTTGCCAAGTTTCAGTTAACAGCAAATATTTATGCTAAAGTATAAATCATCAAAAACTGCCCAGTGAAAATGCTAACAAACTGTTGGCTATTGTAGCTTAAGTTGGCTTCTCTGTAAAATCAACACAAAAATAAAACTAAACTTAGTTTGTGTATAAAAGCTTACTTTGCCTGGCTTTAAATGAAATGTGATTTCAGCACCACACAGTTTCAGTGTTATTTAGCACTGATGGAATGTCCTTTTCTACACAAGCCCCAATGTATGATGGAAGTGAGCAAGAAGAATGAGAAGCTATAATAATAAAGTATCTTAATTGTTCTTGAAGTATAATATTAACCACAAAAGTTTTATACAAGTAGCAGTTAAAGTCTACATGTATTTATATCTTTTAGATTATTCATAATTATATTTATTCAGTTTGTTTTTGTTTTTTTTAAGTGTTTCACATCTTTTCAAGCAGAATAAATGATAAATAATGCATTTCCTCAATGTTGGTGGGAAAACTCAGGCTATAATTAGCATATGCAATTACATATTCTGATACTTGATGTTCACTGATGTCATTCCTGTCACCTTATACAGTATAAACGAAAAGCAGGCAATCTGAATAACCCTTAACAACTTTATTCTTATAAACAACCCCTGCAGTTCAATACATCTTTCTTTGACCAACTCCTTGAAGTAAAAGGTTCCATTCTATAGCTTCCACCAGCTTTATTCTAAGTGAAAACACTACTTTGTGCTGCACGTTATGTTAAAATAACAGATTTGTGTTGGTTCCTGAAGAGAGGCGTAATGAAAACTATCGAAGCTATGGATAGGAAGGCCCCTTTAAAGACAAAGTACGGGGAGATGCTGGGTAAGATCTCCAACAGAGGACCTTTGTACTTCAATGCAAATGAATCTCTGAAAAAGACTGTAGACAATGACCAGGGAGAAGTCACAGAGAACCAATCCATCTGCAGCTATTTTGTTAACTCAATGTTTCTTACATTCTTTCTCTTACACAAAACACTTGATGTTGACAGCTGTGAATTTTAAACAACTATTCTGTGTATGTTTTTCTAATTTTGTGTATTCAGATTGTTTCCCTGCACTGGGGGCTTGAAAACTGTACTTCAAATTCCATAATTCAGAGATTTCATGCCTTTCAAAAAGTCACAGCAATTCTGATTGCAAAACAAAGTAGAAATTAAGTGTTTAATGAACAGGTCTTCAAATGGTGAGGAAAAGAAGAGTTACTTTAAAGATACTACACAATAGAGACCGAAATAAAATATGAAATATAATTAGAGATTCTCTTTGAAATGCTGTATTGTGCGTGCGACAACTATGATAATAAAAAGAATATAAACTTGTTGTAGCTAAACTACATTCTGATTACTTATGCCATTACAAAGACATTTTGCTTTTACAATAGCTGCACACACTGAATATTTCTAGTGCCTTCCTTTAATAGGAAAAGTGCAGCAACATAGAGAAAGGTTGCAACAAGTCTATTAATCAAATAAAATATTTGAATATCAGCAATTTGTCTATGTAATGGATGAACTTTTTCACCAGGTCAAAAACTAAGCTAAACCAGATGCTAAGCTATGGCAACATTGTTGTATAGTGAGGTATGGAAAAATAAATTGGTTTTCAAAACTGGCTGCAAAACTGTGGATATATATACACATACACATATATATATTTGTATTTCAAAAAACTAAAGAAAAAACATAATAGGAAAAAAAATTGCAGTCTTCATGCACTGCATGTATCCCAACTTTCCAAATCAGTGATTCCACCATAGTGTTTGGCAGGTTGGTAAATCAGAATGTTATAAACCTGTTGGCATTGATACAGTGAGGCTCAGATCTCAACTGGGACTACTAGGTGATGCAAATAATATGCTATGACAATAATAAAAGGACCAGAGAAATTAATTTGTACTTGGGAAACTGTAAAGACATTTCCTTTCCTATACGTATGGGGGTTCATGCCACCTAATTTGCAGAAATAGGGCATGTATCCCTTACATCCCATCATGATCACCCAAAGAAAGGTTGAGCCATGCAGGAGGGATTACAATATATCTCAGGAAGGATTATACCACTATACTGTCCCCCAAACACCCAGAAAAGCTTAAAGGAACACTCTACTTCATTTTATTTGATTTCTGACGAATTTTGCATTGAAATGTGGTGTTTTCATATTCCAGTCTCAACAAGGCTTATGAAACATGCTAAACTTGAGGAAAATCAGGTGTCATTTTAAAATTTGCCAAGAGGGTTGTTACCGAAATTAACGGTGAACTAATACTTAATAGTGTCGAGAAGAGTGAAAGACATCCTCCATAGCACTTTTCTCTAGCAAGTCTGCTGAATTTTTTGGGGAAGTTGAGCTAGTGACTAGGGTACTAGGCTAGGCCTCAAGAAACCTGCATTTAATGCCCACTTCTGCCAATTATTTACTCAATGACCTTGGGCATGTCACTTCCTTATTCATAAATCACATTGGGTAATCACATTGATCATTTTGAAAAGTTATTTGATTTTGCTGATGAAAAGCACTAGAGTTGGTATTATTACCACAAGTTCCCACTAAAGTTAGTGTTCCAGCATTACAGCTTTTTCCCTTTTAATATGTCCTTCCAACAAAATCCATAAAGAGCCAATTGTGTGCTGTGAACATGGCCTTTATTAGAGCAGTTAGGGCTCTTCTTTTGACACCAGAACAACATATTTTGTACATGACTTTCTCCATAGGTGCTGTGTCTGTAAGAAATCTCTCAGATGTGTATGAGATCTGGGAACAGGGGGTGCATCTACATGTTCATTAATGTGCTTTTGCTACTGTGTATTAAATGTAGTACCTCTAATGTAAGGTTTTAAATAAATGTGCAGCAGGCTGCCCTCATGTGCAGTACCAAAAGCACACACTTCTTTAGTGATGCTTAATGAGCAGTAGCCTATTTTTACTGCGCATTAGCATATTAGCATGGTTTTTGACATGACACTCTAGTGTGCAGTGAAATAGGCTACTGAATATTAAAGTGCATGTATAGACATGCCCAGGTTGGGACATATGTGCTAAGAATATATTGCAGAGGGGACATAATTGTATAAAACAAGGCTATTTGATCAGGCAGGGGGCACAAATAGTTAACCAACATGTTATCATTGCTCCATTTTACCTTGTTCAGTCCATTCATGGCTATACCATGCATCATTACATACTCACCATCATAGAGGTGAAGTTCACTACATAGGGGACAGGATAAAGAATTAGCTGCCTCATGTTCCTCCCTCTCTGGGGTATGAAGTCCTAATCTGCAAAGCACATTGCAACATCCTAATATCGGTGTTTATTCTCCCTCTGTGTCTTTAACCACCTCCAAAGTGAGGGTGGGACAAAGTTCATAATGTGCTGCCACAATATGAAACCAATGGTAGTACATCCATTAAGTCATCAGTACATCTCTCCTTGCAGGGAGGCACTGGAAGCTTAGCCAGTGTCCACCCAGGGGGGTTTTATGCTTTGGGCCATAATTTTACCTACTTCATGTATGTTATGACATTGTTCTGATAGTCTATATCACATCTACACAGCAGCAATAATAGTACAGTAACACCTAAGTCCTTCTAGCACATGCTAAGAACTGGGAAAAAATATACAGTACAAAAGTTTAAATGGGTCAAAAATGATGAGGCATTAAAAAAAAAAGTATTTATTATGAACATTTGATATTTTGATCCTCCTATTTAAAAAGGATAGATGTAGACATAGATACAGATGCATAACTTTTTACATAGAAGGATCAACGTATTAAATGTTTATAATTCTATTTATTTATATAGACCAAAATGGTTCATTGAGAAGCATTAGGGTCCATAAAATAAATACATATTTAGACACCCCATTATCTCAAAATTATGCTTCACAAGCACAAAAGGCATCTCAATACAGAGTTACATGATAAGTTAACACTGAGCCTTTATGATCTATCATGTAACTGGGTGCTTAATGACTCAATACTAGGATTATTGACACAGAAGATGTAACAGCTGCTTAAAAGTTAGTCCACAGTAGCAGCTCATCAAAAAGAACACTGTCAATCTGTTATTGTATTCTAAACTATATAAAGACACTGGCATGCATAGTGCAATCTGAAGAGCTCCAAAATCTAAGCATAAACAAAGTAAGCAATATTGGAGCAAAGAGCAAAGGAAATAAGATCCCAAACTACCCCATAATGGGTTGGATTTGGGAGGGCATTTGGACACCCATACAGCTTTCACATAGCTTGTTTTGTCTGAAAAAAAATTACTTACAGCCAAGACTCTTGTATTTCAAGTTTAGTCTCAGAATTCATTTTAATAGTCAAATTATAAACCCCTTAAAAGAGTTTATTATAAAGAGAACGATGACAGACCCTTAACCAAGGTGGCAGTGGGTGTCAGTATAATAACAGAAACTTTGAAAATATAAAAAGAAAAGGGAGTTCATTAAGGATTTTTTTTACCCATTAACAATGAATATTTCTGCTGCCAAACTTTCAGAGACAGGGTTGGTTTCCTTTCAAGTAATTGATGTCGACTTTCTTCAGTATCCAGTCCAGACAAGTTCTCAAACGTGAAGCAGGAAATCACACCGTCAAAGGAAAACTGAGCATTCCTTCCACACGGTCTAGGTCAGCCCCTCAAAAACACTAGATTTATACTGCTGCTGCCAAAAAAACTTGCATTTCCATGCCCTCCTGTTGCTAAGATAAAGGATGTTTCCTACTGCCTCAGAATGCCGTACTCATTTAAAACTCCAGCTATGTTCTGACAAAACATGCTGCTGTCACCCCAAATTGAGCAAATGAGCCTATGTCCTACAGTATAAAGACTAAAAGAGTTATTGAATATCACCCGGGGAGCACAAAATGAACAGGCTCCCATTTCTCTCTGACCTTTTCGGGCATTTTTTCCTGAAATCGGCCTAGCCCTTCAGCCTTCATTTCTCATTCTGTCTGTGGTAGCACAGGAAGGACAGCTAGGACTTTTCAGTTTCAAACAGATCAAGTTTTGTTAAATAACTTTTTTTTTCTTCTTCTTCAAACCAGAAGCGGAAAGGAACACTGTGAAGAAAATGGAAACTGGCAAAGAGCTTTAACTTCAAATAGCTTTATAAGTCAGTGTTGATGTGCAAAACTAATTCTGTTTTTTTTGGTATTTAAATATGACTGGACAGTTATGAAGGGGGAGATGTATGATATCAGCTAAATGAAAAATGCAAAAGTGTGTAATGTTCTGACTTTTGATTGAAAAAAAAAGAAAAGAAAAAAGGAGAAAAAAAAAAGAAAAAAGAATAGATCTGTTGGCACCAATGTTTACAGACAACAGTATCTATAACTTGTTATATAAATTCACAGGAAAGGAACTTAAAGCATGCAACGCTAATCTAACTTGGTGCTTAGGAAAAAAATTCAGTTTATCAGGATTAAAAAATCCTATCAGGCAGGGAGTTTTAGTTTTATTAAAAAATATGAATAGCTTCTTTAATTTAAAAACCACTACTAAATTTAACATAAATATATTTCTTCCAGGGTAAGAGATCATGCCTAAACGAACAGAAAAAAACCTTGCTTTGGGTCATTTTGGGTACATGATTAAGGTTCTTAGCCACATATGCATTACCTATTTGTTCATATTTTTCTTCTCTTAGGAATCTTAGTCTGATTTTAGACACAATTTGTGGCATTTCATAGCCTCATCCATTGGGGCTTTATTTCAAAGCTGGGAAATATGGGAAATTACATACTTTTTATCTTTTAAGGAGAAAACATTTCAAATGCATAAGTATGGATTTTTGGTTTTGGATGGTAAATACACTCTGCATGTAAAAGCCTAAAATCTATTAAAAATGTATAGTCTGAATCAAAACAGAGGTTGTTTAAGCTGATAGTAGTGCTGCTGCTTCTAATTTTTACCTATACTTCTCTCTCTGCTGCTTTCAGAGTTGTCATTATATGGATGCCAGCGGTTCAATGCACAGTCCAGAAACACTTACAGTTTCCTTTATAACCAAGAGGAAGATGCAATTTTCTAACACATGAAACAACTGCTGGTGCAAAGGGTCAACAAGCACTACAACTGTTTGCAGGATATGGAGCGCTGAAGGGTGTAAGGAAGACTCAAGTGTAGAATGGGATCCTGACTGCCATTAACTCTTCATGTAAGAGATATAGGGAATCACTCAAGCAGAAGGGGAGATCTCTGACAGCTCACTCAAAGGAAGATGAGGGAATGCTACCATATTGAATAGACATCTGAAGGGGAGACATCTCACACTTGTACTTACTCCAGCAGACAGAAAGTAGTTGTATAAGGAGCTGCAGAATGCTGGAGAGATCTAGTAAAACAGCATTTAAAAATGATTGGGACATTTTGACCCTTTTATAAAATATATCATGATCACCCTTAAAAATATACCTGCTTTGCCTTAAATAAACAGATTTGAGACATATTTATCCAATTCTTAATGAAGTAAATGTTACAAATATAGAAACAATATTTTATTTTAAATGTTTAGGGGTGACTAGTATATTTAATAAGATGTTGATCTATTTTTATTAGAGTTAATGTGAAATAAGAGAGCAACTGAGAAACTGTAAAATTTCTATTAAATATCCGTCACTGTTCAATTCAATTTTTCATTAGTGTACATTGTAAGAACAAATGGACTCATTAATAATAAGTCCATCTCTCAGACACTCATTTTGTGGAATGGTTCCAAATTCACTGTTTACATATATCTTATTCAACTGCTCAGCAACATAGGATGAGGGCAGTTGATAGCCAGGGAAAACCTATTTAGGCTTCTCTATCTTACCTCCGGTAGCCATGAGGATCCCAATTCCACAGACATGAAGATCAGAACAGATTCCACCAATATATTCAGTATTCAGCTCCACAAAGCATAAACTCTTCAAGCAAGAATATGATGCATTGTTGCTGAAGTTTAATTTTTTCTGCTTCCTTTTTCTTGAGGTCGCTGAGTCTCAGAACATTTTTGGAGAACCCCAGGATACAAACACCCATAGAAAAGGGGGAGGGGAGGGGAATCATTTGCAGCTGCTAATATTAATAGCCAGCACAAAAAATAGTGGGCAAGATTAACAGCTTTGACTTGCTAAGTTCCATTTGAAAGAATATAAACCAGCAAAGAATCCTTCACACTATGTTTCACACAGATCCTTCTGCATTCACCATCTTTACCTCATAGATAGGTCTTCTCATACTTTCCAAAGCCCATATAGGGAAAAATCCATGCCCAGGTAGATTTAATAAGGACCATTCAATACTTGGGGTCAAGGAAAGATACATGAATATTAGGGCTGTGTGAAGCTTCAGGTGCTACTTTGATCTGGAGGAGATTTGGCCTGATTTGGCAGCTGAATCTCTAACTCCGAATTGAATCAGGAGACCAATAAAAAGGTCCAAATCGATTCGAAGCTCTCCAAATCGATTTGGAAAAGATTTGGAGAGCTTGAAATTCAGGCAGTCCCCACTCACTGCCACAGGGAGCTGGACCCGGACTCCGTGCTGGTAAGTGTGTGTGTGTGGGGGGGGGGGGAAGGGTAGAGTAGGGGGGAGGAGACCACTGCCAGGCTCCATCACTTGCCTGCTCCCCCAGCCCCCCCTGAGCACTCCCTGACCCATGCCCACTCTCCCAGCTCCCCCCATAGCTGCCTACCCAGCCCCAGCTCCTGGCTCTTAAAAAAAAAAAAATAAATTCACTGGCTGCTGCCAGGCAGGGGGGCAATCCCTGCTGCCCCCCCACTGCCCCATGCTGTATGGAGGGCTCTGCCACAAGACCCTTGATCCCTGCCTGCTCTCCCATTCCTCCCTATAGCTGCCCTGCCCACTTTGGTTCTTTAAAAGAAAAACAAGTCCCCACTCACTGGCTGCTGCAACAGCCTCAGGGCTTCTGGGGGCTCATAAAAGAGCCCCCCCCCTGCAGTGTGGGGCAGTGGCAATCACTGCCTGCTGCCTGGCAGGAGCCAGTGAGTGCAGGGCTTTTTTTTTTTTTTTAAAGAAACAGTAATTGGAGCCAGGCAGGGCAGCCATGGGGAGAGCTCAGAGAGTGAACAAGCATCGGGGGGCTTGTGGCAGAGCCCCCCACAGAGCATGGGGCAGCAGGGGGCAGTGGGGATTGCACTCCACCCCCCAACTGGCAGGATCTGGTGAGTCAGGGGCTTTTTTTTTTTTTAAAAATAGCTGGGAGCTGGGGCAGCCATTGACGGGGCTGGGAGAGAGGGCAGGGGCTGGGGCCTGTCCAATTTGGAGATCTGGTTGATTCTTTGAATCAGATTCAGCTGAATTGATTTGGGACAGTAATTCCAATCACCAAATCAAATCACAGTCCCCGCATCAGTCAAATCTGAATCTGAAGTGAATACTAGCCACTTCTCACAGGCCTAATAAATATCATATGTAGGTGACTGAATGGATTCAGCAATTAGGAATGGAAGCATAGATTCATAGATTGTTAGGGGCTGGAATGGACCTTGCAGATCATCGGGTCCAGCCCCCGCCCACTCTAGGCAGGAAGACAACTAAGGTTAGGTGACCCCAGCGAGGTGACTGTCCAGTCTCCTCTTGAAAACCTCCAGAGTAGGTGACTGCACCACCACTGGAGGGAGTTTATTCCACAGTCTGGACACCCTGACTGTGAAGGAGTTTTTCCTGGAATTAAGCCTGAAGCAGCCTTCCAGGAGTTTGTATCCATTGGTCCTGGTCTTCCCCGGGGGTGCCCTAATGAACAGTTGTTCACTGAGCTCCTGATGCACTCCTCTGATATAGTGTCTCTTTTCTGGACTCTCTCAAGTTTTTCCATGTCCTTATTGAACTCTGGTGCCCAGAACTGGATGTAGTACTCCAACTGTAGTCTCACCAGTGCTGAGTACAGTAGGAGTATCACTTCCTTAGTTTTACATGAGATACATTGGTTGATACATGCCAGTGTGTTATTTGCCTTGCTGACCACCGCCTTGCACTGACAGCTCATATTCATGTGATGGCCAATCATTACCCCTAGGTCCCTTTCGGCTGTCACCGCTGAATCTGTATGTATATTGAGGGTTGTTTGCCCCCAGATGGAGCACCTTACTCTTGGGAGTGTTAAACTTCATCTGGTTCCAGACTGCTCAACTCTTGAGCCTGTCCAGGTCTGCCTGTACCTGCAACCTATCTTCTGATGTGACCACACTGCCCCATAATTTGGTGTTGTCCATGAACTAGGCCAGCAAGCTTTTCACTCCCCCATCCAAATCACTGAAGCATGAAACCTTTCAATTGTAGGTCACTAGTATGAATTTGACTCAATAGTGGCCAAAGGTTATAACCTGGAGACAGCTTTTTAGTGGCCTATATGCAAAGGGTTGGGAGCCTTGCTTCAAATTTCAAGTAGGTATAGGAAGAGACAGATTGGTAAAACTAGAGTTGTTACTGGGACTCATGTTGATATTGTCAGTGAGGAAGGTAATGTCTAATGGAGATAGAGAATGAACCACATTTTTGGCCATTTTTTGGGCTTTACTAATGGTATGTCTGCACTACAGTCAAAGATGTGAGTACAGCTCTTGTGGACACACCATATTGCAGTCAAGCAGGTCACTAGGGAAATGTTAACTGTATATATGAGGCAACATGGAATTCAGAGTGAGCTAACCACAGAGTATTCACTCAGGTCCCCAGGCACATTACACAGCCTATACTAAGTTCTGTGTATCTCTGGCTACATATGCTATTTAGTATAAAATTACCTTAACTGTACCCACACCAGCTGTAGTCATACATTTGCTTGTAGGGCTAAGACATACACTATAGTAAGATGTTTCTTTAAAACAAAAATGATACATGTGGAATTCTATCAAATTCTCTGCTTGTTGCTAATATTGATAATGGAGTTGTGCATTTTAGAATAGGGTATTTTAGTTACTTGGATAGCAATCAATTCATACCAATTTTACTAACAACACTTTAAAGAAGGGATAATATACTTGATAAAAGTAGTGCTTGTAAAAGCACTTCCAGTTACATCTACACGGAAAAATGTACTGTGCTGGTAGTTGCACTGTCAAGCACACCATACTGATCTTCCTGAGCTATCTTCTAAACTGGTAACAACCTATCCATATTTATACAGTGCTTTAGGTGGGCTAATTAGCACTGTTGTGTAACAACCAATTATTCTCCCTGATAATTGACTTAGGAGTGCATACCCTTTTGGTTGGATGTTATCACCTCTTCCATAAACAACTTGTGGCTTCACAAGGTTTCCTGCACCTTCTTCTGAAGACTTTGGTGTGGCCGTCTAGAGTACTGATTTGATTCTATTACCAATTCTTGTGTTCTGATGAGATGAATTTTAAATGTGGGATCTCTCATGGATAGCTGTATATTACTAGGACTTGATCTTATTACTGACCCTGCATGTCTGCTTTCACTCTGGTTTATTTTCCCCTATAAATGTTACAAAACCCTTACTTCTTAGAGGCTTTACTCTAAAAAGGCCTTTATCCACAGCAGTACTAACTTCAAGACAAGCAGATACATCATCTCACCTATTTGTTTAGATTCTCTCATGAGAAAGGTGGACAGATTTTCTATCTACCTCTTCTCACACCTGTTCTTCTTGTTTAAATAAATGTTCCTCTTTTGCCCAACTAAACAGTTATCAACTGATAATTTGAGGAGCTATCAATTGCCATTAATATGTGTGATTAATGCATTAATTGGTTCTTGCATTAATTTCTTTAACATGTCAATTGCACATGTGGTTTTGAAGCCTGCACCCAGACTCCACTCTGCCACCATCACCACTGCCTCTAAGCCACCCAGTGGGGCAGAGGTGGCAGTGGAGAGGACTGCAGGGCAGCCCAGGCATGGACTCCAGGCTGCTGCAGCAGGAAAGGGGGGAGCACATGCACAAACACACAGACATGCACATGAGCAGCTGCAGCATGCACACAGCCAGGAACACAGCAGGTTGGTGGCATGTAGAGCAGCACCCAGCAGGTAAGTCTGTGGAGGGGAAGGGGCAGAGGGAGAGGAAAGGGGCGGGGGTGGGGGCAGATGCAGGCCTCCACAGTGAGGAAGGGAATGGGGCAGGGGCAAGGAAAGGGGTGGGGGTGAATGGGGCACTGGGGCCAGGGTGGGTCATGGGATGGAACTGTAGATGTTCATCCAGAGATGCGGGGGGGGGGGGGAGCGCAGCTCCCTGCCACTGCATGCACCCCAGGGGAGGCATGGGGGCATGTGGCCCCCAGATTTATGCATGGGGCAGAGGCAGGTAAAGGCAGGCTGCCTGCTGCAGGCTGGGGCTCTGTGCCCTGATGCCTTTGCTTTGGGAACATGTTGCGTCTCCCACCATCATGCAAATCTGGAAGGCACATACTCCCCATGCCTCTCCTGGGGGTGCACGCAGTGGTGGGGAGCTATGCCCCCCATACCCCTGGATGAGCCTCCCATGGCTCTGTCCTATGACCCACCCTGGACCCAGGGCCCCATTCATCCCAGCCCCAGCCCCTGCCTGACTCCCTCCCTCACCATGGGGGCCTCGATCTGCCCCCTCCACCTCTTTCCTCTCCCCCTCCACAGACCTACCTGCTGGGCACTGCTGTACACAGTGCTGGGCTGCGTTCCTGTAGGATTACCACATTTCCATTTTCAAAAAAGAGGACACTGGGAGGGGGTGTTCAATGATATGCCTGTGCCCTGCCCTTGCCCCTCACTCCCAAGCCACAGCCCCCTCCAGCTCTGATGCTGCCCGTCACTCCTGACCTCACAGTTCACCACATCCTGCCAGGGCATGTGGGGACCACCCCCTCCTCTGGCTCCAGACCCCACACACACACCCACAGCCCCCCACACCTTCACAAATTCCCCCCCACACACACACATTCCACCCCCACCCCAACCATACAAAGTACCTGCATAATTTTGCATAATTTTGAGTTTTTCTTTGCATAATTTTGAGTTTTTAGTTGTGCAATTAAAATCATGATTAATTGCAACTATTTTTTAAATCACGCAACTAATCACAGTCAAATTTTTAAATCATTTGACTGCCCTTATAATTTGCCATAAAAACTGAACCTCCATGGAAGTAGTTCAATGACATTTCAATGAATAGACTAATCCATGGCATCTGTGAGCAGCGCTTTAACTTCCTAGACAATTTTAGAGAAATCATGATAGAAGCGGCTCACTTTTCCATCAACAATTATAAGAGAGGTTTGGGGGGGTGGGGGCTTGTGCAGAGAAATTCTCTTTCATCTTTACAGATACATGGCTTCACCTTCACAAATTATGAAGATTTCATTTATTCTACATCACCAAGGTCAATATTTTCACTTTCATATGCCCTATTGGAGAAGTGAGATCAAGTTCCAAGAGGTAGATCAAACTATACATATCAAATCTTCTCTTGTAATGAGCTGATAAGAGTATTGACTGGAAAAAGTAGAAACAAGCCATGTTTGACAGCCTTTAGAGCCATGTTATGTGGAGATTTAAATTTAGCTGCTGTTACACTTGTAACATGCACATGGAAAGCTGGGGCCTTGTATCTGGGCAAAATATTTAAAATCCTCTGGCCTAATTGGTCAGAGGAAGCAGAAGATTCTCCAGGCAGATTGAGTAAGAGAGAGACTAGAGTATGGCACACTCTAATTGGACAAGGCTTGGGTGATGTGATGCCAGGTATATAAGAACAACTCAACTAAGGTTTTTTACTCTTTCTCCTGGAGCTGCTAAGAGCTGCACAGCTAAATTGGGAGTCCGAAAACTGCTCCCCATGGGGGAGGTCTCCCCCACCTCTTCACTAGAGAGGCGAGTGAAAGCCATGTGATGGGAAAGCCTCAGGTACAGGGAGAGAAAGTCTGTCTTGGAGTTTGAGACCTTCATTCCCTCCCTCTTTTCCCTTTTCTTTCTTGAGTGGGATAATACCATGGGGGTGTTAATCTCTGTACTATGGGGGTGTTAATCCCTGGAGCAAACTGATCAGGAATGGGGTCCTGACAGTTACTGGCCACATGGGGCTGGCCACCTCTGTTTTGTAATTGTAGTGTCTCAACATAGTGGTGTAGCTGAGACTGGATGTCCAGGCTGAAGCCATAGGCCTGGGCCCTTTTTGCTGTTTCACAGCTATTGCATTTCAGCCTAGCTGTGCAGCTAAACCCCAGCCATATGTTTGTCTGGCAGATTTGGGCCAGAGTGAGACCTAGCACTTCTTGTTGTTGATCCAGGGCTCGGTGAAGTATAGGTCTGGCCAGCTTTTATTGCCCAGTCCAGGCCCAGCAAGATAGGCCTGGGCCTCCTTTTATCTCTTTAATAGTTTATGTCTCAACCCAAGTGTGGTTGTGCACTAGTTGAAGTTCAGGCCCAAGACAAGATAGTCCTGACCTTTCTTTCAAGTGTCTTTGCAGTTTTTTGCCCAGCAGAGCTAGGATTGGCACTAGGAATTTTGAGGTGTGGTATGCTGATGAAAGCTGCAGGTAACCCCTCAAAACCACCATGCAGAAGTGGAGGTCTACTACTTCTCCAGGAGGAACAGAGCCCCTTGCAATGCAGAAGAACCTACGCTCTCGAGCAGCTCCCTGTGACACAGTAAACCCAAGGAGAAGCTCATAGGACTCTCTGGTGTGAGCCCCCTCTCCAGCCCATTGCTGAAGGGTGCAGGCCCCCAGAACTACCCTTTAGGGAGCCCCAAGTTCCAGACTGCCTGGGCAAGGGTGAAGCCACCCAAGAGGGTGCCACCTACAGACTTTGCCTTGCAGTTAATAGTATTTTTAAATTATATTTAGTGTTTTCTTTTGGATTTTTTTGCTTTTATTTTCTGTAATACATTTTTTTTTGTGTGTGTGTGTGCTTACATTGCTTGCAAGGAGGGGATTTTGTTTTTGCAGGACGCCCCAACAAATTTAGTGTTCCCAGATTTCTGGGTGGGGGCTTCAGCCACTGGTATAATTTATGAGGGACCCCAAAATGTGAACTTGGCCCTTCTTGCTACCAACCAGTGCCCAGCAGAAGGGTTACACACTAAAAATACTCCTTCTCTATGAAGTAGGTGCACTAAAAAAAGCAAGTTGTGCATTAGAATTACCAACCATGAAAAAAGTCAGTTTAAGAATAAATGTAGAGCTATGAAAATGAAGCTGATCTCTTCCTGACAATGAACACATATGTACTCACAATTTCTTTTGATGTAGAAAGTTGTCACCAGCAATATCGGCATCCATCTTGATTATAGATAATTCACCAATGCTGTTCATGATGGAGTTATCCTTGTTTCATATTAACTGTAGATCATCTCTGACACGTTGGCAGGCAAAGATAAAAGCAGTTCCTGTGTCAATGGAAAGACAAAACAGATGAAGCTAGTTGCTTACTTGTGGCACCTGTGAGGAAATGAAGACTGGTGGCAAGTAGGATAAATGTGTAGAACAGTTCATTTACTTTATTTCTCTCATATGTGCTAGTAAATCTATTCTTGCCTCAGTAAAGCTTCCTCAGCAGTGAGAAGATTTAAATCTTTCTAAACAGATACAAAATGTATCATCTTCTTAGGTTAGCCTTGCTTAACAGCAGTGAGGCATGGCCAATTGCAGACACCCTTAACATAACATATTTGACAGGTATAACATCAGGCATATACAGTAAAAAAAAAAAAAAAAAAAGGAGGGGGTGTCCTAAAGCTTGCCTTTATTCACAAGGCTGTTATAAGGGTATGAACTGCTAAACTCTGTCATCATCACTTAACTTACAGTGCTCCTTAATACGAAACAGTGTTCTATTCTGGGGGAAAAAAATCTTCTTAAGAGTACATATTTGACTTTGATCCAGTGACATGTTTCTGAACGAAAGCATCTGACAGGACAAAGATGTACAGTACTTCATTTAGTGTGTATACCACATGTGGCAGTTTAAGAATCACTGTCATAGAGCTCTCAGCTACATCCACTAAAAAGTAGAATGCAGTTATCCCTGGTGTCCTTCAGGGGCAAATGGCTTAGGGGGGTTATTTTGAATAACCAAATCACCTGCTCTATTCTAAAGAGAGCTTTTAGCTTAGAATAAAAAAAACAATAGAGCATACTGGCTTTCTTTCAGTATTATAGAGGCAGAGTTAAGTCCTCCAATTAATAAAACACTTAAGCAAGGCTGCAATTTTAAGTACATGAATAGTCCATTGATTCCAACAGACCTATTCAGTAGGCCTGTGCGAGTAGGCAGCTATTCAATTCGACTTCAGATCTGGCTGCTTCGGATGCCAGCGAGTCGATCCGGAGCTCTGGACTGGGTTCCTGCTTCGATCTGGCCGAAGCGGCTCTGAAGCTTTGGAGCCACCTCGGAGATCCGGCCATAGGGTATAATGGGGAATCAATGAAATATCTATAACTTTGTTGGTTTTTGTATGATTTGGATGAAACTATCAGGGGTGGTAGCCACTGCTGCAGGCATCAAGCCTGCCAAGCTTCAAGAAGATTGGTGCAGAGGTTCAGGGGAAACTGCACTCCAAATTCTTGAAAGCAAAACTCATGTCACGTGTATGTGTTACACCACAGTGGGTGAAAACTGCAGGGGTGGTAGCCCCTGGTAAGGCCACAAAACCTACCAAGTTTCAAGAAGATAGGTGCAGGGGTTTGGGGGGAACTGCACCTCAAGATGCTGACAGGCAAAACTCATGACATGGGTGACACTGTGTGTCTTCCCGATCTTCTTGAAACTTGGCAGACTTCATGCTTTCAGCAGAGGCTACCACCCCTGCGAGTTTCATCCAAATCAGGCAAAAAACAACACAGTTATTTCACTGATTCCCCATTATACTCAATGGCCGGATCTCCAAGGTGGCCCTGAAGCCTTTCCTAAGTGGTTTGGAAGCTCTAAACTGCTTTGGAAAGCCAGAACTTCGATCCAGATATGAAGCCTCAAACAGCCCTACTATTCAGGTGCTTGATTTTACATACATATTAAGCACTTTGCTAGAAAAATAGTTTTTAGTTTAGGTTTCTGCTTTCTGGTCACCAATAACTTCCAAAACCTTTTATTTTGCGAGTGAAACATTTAAAAGCTTGGTTCTGCCCAGTTAAAAGCTTTGCCATCTAATCAATAGTTTTTGACAATAAGAATAAAAATAAAATAAATATTTCAGCTTTATAAAAGAGTCTTATGAAAGTTTAAATAACTCAAAGCTAATAACACTATGGGCAGACAGATAATATTTGTCATAGAGATAGGCCTCATTCATTAATTTTTTGAGGATTTCCAACATAAACTGGCATAGATTTGACTGAGTTGCAGGCTTTTGAAAATAGACTGTTGCACATTTTACATTTCTTTTCACTTAAAAAGTATAAAGTGTACATTTAAAGCAAATTTAACTGAACAGTGAAAAATTTAGGGAAGGACACAGCATTTAAGCAAAGGATTATCTTATATTTCTTCTGCAAGCTTTCATCAGTGTACCACACCCCGAAATTCCTAGTGCCAATTTCTCCTGCAAGCCTGCTATCTGCATGTACAGTGTATAAAATCAGAATTAAGCTTGCACGTACACCTTGAGACATCTCATTGACTGACTTGAAAATGTAATTTTTGTATTTTCTTACCTTAGTTCCTTTTATTATATATTTGCTTTATCATTCTATAAATTTTGCCAAATTTCAGATTAGAGAACAAGTACACAACAATGGATAGGTTACTGGAAGTAACATATGCAACAAAAATGACCTTTTCTATGGTTTACAATATGCAACAGGATTTCTCATCTCAATGTAAGCCTGGATCTAGACCATCCATTATTTCAGAGGTAAGTTAACTGTAGGTTTTTTTGAGCTACGAGTCTTTCTGAATCTCAGCTGGTGCATCTGCACATGCATTTGATCCAGGCTCAGTTTACTTGAGAGTAAACTTCTGCAGATTAAGCACTCCTGGGCAGGCAACTACACATGCAGAGACCAGGCAGAAAATTTGCTGCTCTTAGCACCAAATTTCCTGTAGTCCTACAATGGGCCCCCGCCACCACTCAGGGGAACTCTGGCTCCAGCTGCAGCTGCCAGCAGACAGCAGACAGCAGACAGCAGCCCTCTTCAAAAGGCACCCTGCTCTCTCCTCTCTGGCCAGCTGCTTCCCTGCCCAGGAGCAGCATGCTCAGCACAGGGGCAGCATGCGGCAGTTCTCTACTTGCCCACTCTGCCTCCCCATGCTATGGCTGCTCCAGCCCCTGCCCCTGGCAGTAATGACAGGTGTTCTGGCTTCCTACTGGCTGCTGTGCTGGCCCTGCTAACCTGCCATGCTGACTGCCACCTGGCCCATGGCTGTCTGGGCCTGGCTGGCTCCCCCCCATGCAGCGATGACTTGCCTGGCCACAATGTACCATCCCAGGGATGCTGCCACTGCCGTGCAGCTTCTGCTGGCAGGGACACCAATTAGGAGCTTCTGGATGCCGCTGCTGGGGCTGCTGTCACCCTCCTGAACCTCCAGCCTTGCTGTGTCTGGGTCTGCCGGACCAGTCAGGACTGGTGGCCGCACGTCATCCAACACACCTGAGACAATGGGCAGAGGCTACAGACCTTCTGCATGACCCAGGCCACCTTCTGGGACCTCATGGAACAGCTCTGGCCACACCCAGAGTGGCAGGATGCTGGTATGCACCCACAGACACCTGGCTGGCCCTCACCCTGCTCAAGCTGGCCATGCCTACCAGCCTGCAGTACATTGGCCACCTGTTTGGTGTGGGCAAGGTCACCACTGGGGAGGCTGTCCTGGAGTGCAGTGCCCTCCAGAATGTCCTGGGGGACACCATGCTCCGCATGCATGACCTTCTGGTGATGATGGCGGGGTTCTCTGCCCTGGGATTCCCCTAGTGCATCGGGGCCCTAAACAGGACCTGCATCCCTGTCATCTGTAGCTGGGTGCCATGGCCATCCTACTCATTGGGGATCCCACCTACCTTCTCCTGCCGTGGCTCATGCAGCCCTACACCAGCCACCTGGACCCTGCCAGGCCAACTTCAACTGCTGCCTGGGCTGAACCCACACCCTGGTGGTGTGCACCTTCAGGTGCTGTAACAGAGCAGGGGCCTTAGTGGCTATTACTAGCAGGGGCCTGACTGGCAGCTAGGCAGCCTGCACCTGCCTGAAATACCAATTAGGCAGTGGCCTGACTAGGAGCAGGGCCCACCTGTGCTCTATAAAAGTTGAGCTCTGAATTGCAAAGAGGCAGCAGTTTGCTGCTGCAGATGAAGGAACAACACTTGGTTGAGCTGCTGCCCATGGAACATCCTTGGAGATAAGGGCTGGGGCTATGGGGAAGGAGGCGGCCCCATGGTCCTGGGCATGATAGAAAACTGCACCCTGCCAGGGATGGGTGGCCAGGTGGGACTGTCTGTGGTGGGACAGTCCCCCAGAAATGCCAGGTCAGTTACCACCCCACTGGAAGGTGAGTATGGGGTGCCTCCTAACCCAAGCCCCACGTCCCTGGTAGTTGAGATTGAGCAGGGGAAGCCCAGACTCACCAAGAGTACTGAGGCAGGGCTCAGGTCAGTGGAGGGACCTGTGGCAGTGCCCAGACTCTTGGTGGAGGACTGAGGCTGCATATGGGAAACAGCATGAAGCTCCTGAGCCTTGGAGAGCTATTAAGGAAGATCCCAGGGCCAGGGATAAGGGAATAGCTCAGGGAGGACTTGGGGACAGAGCTCAGAGCCCTGATCCTGAGAGTGTGGGGTTGGAGCCCTGAGGTGTGGGGTTAGAGCCCTGAGGTATGGGATTGGAGCCCTGAGAGACTGTGTGGGCTTGGAGCCCAGTGTGGGGCCCGGGGCCCAGTGTGTGTGTGTGTGTGTAAAAAGAGAGGACCCAAGGTGAGGATGCTGGAACTGCAAGCTCCAGTGGGGAGTGAGAGTCCCACGTAAGACTCCAGGGCTCGGGTCCCAGTGCCAGCTACCTGGAGGAAACACTTGCAAGGCATGGGATACAATAAGGAGAGGGCAGAGTCATATACATAAGCCCTTGTCATCAGGGCAGATAAATGGGCAGCCTCCCTTCTGATTAGCACTGGATAATTCATAATATTAAGGCATGGCAGGAAGGAGGTGGGTGGATGGATGGCCCTAAGACAAGTGGGTAGGCCTATGTTTAGATCAGCCCCGGGATGCCTACTTGTTACAGGTGCCCCAAGAGCCACTGATGCTTAATCACTGCCCACCTCTAAGTCACTGAAGACAACCTTTCCCAGATCATTATCATAGCTTATATGCTACATAACATCTGCAAGGCCCAGGGGGGAGCTTTTTTGTGAGGTCTGGGTGGACGAGGTAAGTCATGCAAAGGACACCTGGCAGTGGGAGTACAACCTGTGGTGGCAACAATGGGCTCCCCCCACACTGAGGCCCAAGGGGAGCAGCAACTTGGGAGTGGGGGCCAGAGCACTGGGTGCAGGAGGCCCTGGCCAACCACCTTCTTTGGCATTCCTGCTCTATCTCACCTGCATCACTGCCCATGGTCCCCTCCCACCCCCATCACCACACTCACTGCACTCATGTCTCACAAGAACACGTTTTATTTTCCTCACACCAACCAAAGCCCCCTTCTCCCTTCAACAAACAGAGCCTCTCCACCACCATACCCACTCACCAACAATAAAAAAACTTCTTTCCCATGAAAACTATTTACAATGTCCTTTGTGGGCTGTCCTAGGGTCGGGGGGGGGGGGTCCTGGGGTGGGAGTGCTTAGTGAGGAGAGCCCACGGGCAGGTGGCTAGCACCCTGGCCTCTGGCTGTTCCTCTTTGGGTGCAAATTCCATGGTGAGTCAGCAGGTCGAGGGCTCTCCAAGGGGTGATGGCAGCTGCTGGTCCCCTGGTGTGGGCAGCTCCCCCTCCAGCAGCTGGTGGCCAGGCCCAGCAGGACCAGCGTACAGCCCTGGCCCCACTGCAGGCAGCTGCAGCTTTTCTCCCATCTGGAGCTGGAGTGAGTGGAGGGGCTGAGCCCAGACAGGGGGGCCAGGTGGCACTGGACCTGTGGCAAGGTCCAGGGGCTCCTGGCTGCTGGAGGAAGTATAGGACCTCCTCCCAGGCCCAGCCAGAGGCCTGCTGCTGGGTGGTGGAAGGCTGCCGGGGGGGAGGTAGAGTAGGGTCAGGGACTGTGCAGCAGGTGTCATGAAGGTGACTGACAGGGTCAGAACAGTGTCCAGCACCCAGCAGTCATCACCTGTGATCTGCACTTCACAGGCCAGGATGGCATTCTGCTCCTGTAGCAGGTCAAGCCGTTTATGCTCCAGGGCCAGGAGCTGTTCCCATAGAGGCAGCCCAGCCCTGGGGCAGGAGAGGCTCCCAGCCTGGAGCCATGGGGCTATCCTCAAGCTGGCCCCCTAGTGGTAGGGCTGACCCAGGAGCAAAGTTGCTTCTGGGTCGCATCTCCATGTGCATAACTGTGCAGTAACTAATCCTACATAAATTTGCTACCTGGATTTGCAGGTAACATTTACTCATGATTAGGGGCTTTTACTGTGCAGTAAACTAGGCTACTGTGTAGTTAGGCATCTTGTGTAGATACACCCAGGGTTAATACTTCCTCATTGATCATATTTTTTTTTTGTGAAATTAAAGCTAATAAATAATTTTTTTAAATACCAGACAGACAGAGTTAGCAATAGAGTGACCTTAATCCATAAACAACTTTTCAGATCTCAAGCAAAGGAACAGCAGGGTTTTACAGTGAGATGCTCTATCCTTAATACTTTCTTATTGATAGAAAGTATGCTGTGGTCAATTTCCAAAACAGAAGTAACATTATCAATATGCTCAATGTATTTTGTGATGAATCCTATGGTTTTTGGAGAACATTGCTGGAAGAAATGGAACATTTTCATCCCTCTCCAGAGTGAGTGGGAGTTAATAGTTTTCAGCACCCATTAGGGACTCAGGAACTTGCAGGATTAGACCTTTACACAGAAATTTGCAATATTTAAAATTCAACAGTGGTTTTTTTCTAGTCATTGATGTCAGGTATTTATTCATAATTCTACAGTGTGCCAGCTAATGACTTGAAGGCAAAGGCACATAATATTAAAACAATACATTTATCTATAATTACACACTGATTTCAAAGGGAAGGTGGACCAGGCAGTCACTTTCTGATCTATTTTCCTTCACTTCTGTTTTTGTAAATCCTCATAGTCTACTGCTGGAAACCTCATTCTATAAAGTAGAATTAAAAAAAAATCAGTGTCTATAGCAACCCTAGAGCTACAGAAGGTGAAAAGAATTACATTCTTAATTCACAAGACCCTTTTTACACATAATCATTTCTTTTAGGTAAAGGTCAAGTTACAAGACTTTTTGAATTATGCATTGTGATTTCCATTTTGACTTATTATTCAGCAGTATAAAATTTATGATGTCAGATTTCATGACAGTTAAACCTGAGTTTGTTCTGTTTCACAATGACATCTGGATACAGAGAATAGTATATATTATATATATAATATATATATATATTAACATTTCCTATAAATGATGTTAAATGAAAAAATACATGATCAGATGTTTAGAAAAATGTACATACTGGGTTTTGATAAACATAATTAAGCATAGAAGACTGAAAATAGAAAAGGAATATTTATAGCCAATTATGAAAATTTCACTTGTTTGGGCTTCACAGTGCTGATTTTTTTATATAACTAACATATGCTAACATATACTATTTTATAGGCAACTGAAAATAATCTGTGAAATATGTTCAATATGGCAGCTTAATATACCTATGAAATAAACCATGCTCTTCAAGAAATTATAAATGTGTAAAAACACAGGTTTTATTTGTTAATGTGTGTGTAACACAGGTAATGATTTTCAGCTGACAGTACAATTATTTATTATGACACTGCAACACCTTTAGTGAAAACTGAGTAGCCTTTAGGTGTTCTGCGCTGTTCACTCATGCAAAGAATTCTTGTCAAATATTTTAATGAGAGGAAAAGTATGGCAGTGAAGATTAAAAGTCAAGGTGACCTTTAACTGAGCAAAACAGTATCTACATATCACCTTACATTTTTTTAAGGTCATCACTTCTTTCTTGAAAAGTCATTCCGCAAATAGAAGAATGTGGTACAAGAGTGCATTCAAAAAGCTAATCATAAAAACTGTTCTTAGTCCAAAATTAAGGTCTGCATTATACACCTTTTAAATTACTCCTGTCCTTTGGTATGAAACTGAAATTTGTGCTCAGTTGTCTACTAAAAAAATCACATGATACTAAAACATGGACACAGATTTCTCACATGATAAAAGCAATGCAGCATTGGAAAGTGGTGGGTCTTTTTTACAAAGAGCAAACTATTTAGACTAGCTTGATTTAAAGGTCCTGGTCAAGATGTACTGAAAATAAGACCTTTAGGCAAAGGTTAAGGGGATTTATGCCTAAAGGATTTCTAACTTGCACCTGGCCACTAACTGACCTAATGTGGCAATTCTGTAGCTCCCTTTCTCCTGCTACGCAAGGGTCTCTACAAGATTAGTTGTGAAACTATACACTATTCACTTTACTGCATCCACTTTACTTCCTGTTCTATGCAGGAGAAATTTCTAGGTAGATATTTAAACTGGCTTTAGACAGTAAAGCCTATGCACCACCAGAATATCAAAAAGGGGCCAGAGAGAGAAATATTTAGCCCAATATTTATAAATAATTTCAAAACCATTTTCTTAATCATTATTATTGTTATTTGGGTTGAGCCACCCACCAAAGATATAGTAATTATCAGATGCTCTACTAGAGGCTCAGACTGAAAGAACCCCTACCTTTGATCTCTGTCCACTGTAAGGCCCCCTCTACACATTACAGGTATCACACAATTAACTGGTTAATTGCACAGTTACCTGAGACCAGTTACATGTGCAAAGTAGCTATCATAGCATAAAAAACTTCAATCAGCTATGAAGTTAGATCTCAAAAATGTGCACTTAGGAGTCGGTTGCTGTCGAGCTTTAGTTAGCGCATGCAACAGGGTCTTTCAGAGTCTTCATTTGGGTCCTGGAAGCCATAAGGCAGGGTTGTGATCTCCCAGCCTCTGGAGTGCATGAAACCCCTGGGGTGGGGAGATCACCACATCAATGGTCTCCCTGCCCAGGGGGGTTACATACACAGCAGCCATGTCTCCCAGTCACAGGAATTCATGGGGTGCCCCCATGGCTGGGAGCTCCACAGCTGGGGGCGCTCCTAGCCTGTAGAGCTTGCTTCTTGCTGTTCAGGGGAGGCTGGAATAGGGCTCCCCCTGCACTGGCAATAAGGTGCAATGGGATCTAATGCATGATCCCACAATCATGCCTCCTGCCATGCACATGTGGTATGGCAGGAGGCACAATTGTGTGAATCATGCATTAGATCCCATTGTACCTTTACCTGCACATGTGGGGAGGGAATGGGGATCTAAAGAACAGAGTTCATCTTACTGAAATATGGTCCATAACTGAAAGACTTTGTTTCATTCATAGTTACTGGATATCTAGTTTTCATTCACCTTCTTAAGCTTTGTTTAACGGGCCTTAGAGAAAAAAGTGTTTTTTAGAGATAATTGGAATTTTTTTCTATGAAATACTTTAAAATCAAAAAACACTGAAGCTGTTTGTGGGAAAAGCTAGAATCTGGTGAATTTCATGTTTGAAAAATATATATTTTAAGTTTTAATCTTAATTTCAGTCCATTTGAGAAAAAAAGTTTCTGTTTTAAAATGGAAGGAAAAACAAAATTAGATGGTTATAATGCAAACCAAACATAATTTCAAAAACTTTCAAAATTAGCATGATACATTTTTTATTTTCAAATAGATTTTTTCATTAAATTTAAATATTGTAAAAATTAGAGAAACCTTTTCTCAACCTTTAATTATCAATACACACAAAACATATTTTGTGATATATTCTAATTTATATTTATATATTTATTAACATCTCAAATCCTTTGGCTTCTATACGTCTGTTATAAAATGTAAGGCTTCAGTCTTACAGACACTTACATAAATGAGTCACTTTACAAACAAAAAAATTCTCTGAATTCAAAGCTTATACCTATGTATTAATTATAATTACAGTATAAAAGATAGCTTTATTTTTCTTTTAAAAAACAGGAAAAAACTGTCTTCTCTTTATCCCCAAGCATGAACTTTAAAGCCTAAATAACATCCCCGCTGGAACTCAATATCTTTGGTTAGAGTGTGTGAAAATTTACAAATTATGTTGATGTTACCTAAAAAATATTGGAAAAGGGTTTTGGAACCAATAGCTTTCCATTCCTCTCCACTTAATATACTTGCAGTCATGGGATTCAAATTGTCCAATCCTAGCAAAGTATGGTCCATGTGAAATATCATGGAAATGGTACCTTTATCTTATTAAAATGACAGTTGTAATACTTTCTTTCATTTGGAGTCTTTAGGGCATTTGATACATATAGGGTACATGCAGACATTACATCAGATTAACCCAATGTTTTAATTTGGATCCATCTAAGTGTCAATCTGTATAGCTGTCTGGGCAGGTTAGATTGGGCAATAAATAGCTATCCTGATCTAACTTAGTTCACTTGAGAAGGTAAACTAATTTAGATCAGAAACAGATTAGCCTGCTTTAAAGAACATCTGTATACCTTGGCTAGGAACAAACATTCAAAAAGCCTAACCCTGAATTGATTAAATCTTTGCAGATTAGTCTAACCTGGCTAGGCTAAACTGATTTGAAACCAGACATTCTCTCTGGACTGAGGAAATTCAGGCACATGCCTGCAGTGGCTCAGGCTAGAAGCAGCTAGAGCAACCCTCCCTTCCCTTCTGCAGGGAGCTGAGCTGAGGGAGAGATGGCCAGGCCCCAGCAGGACTCTCTCATTAGGGAGGTCTGCCTGCACGGTCCCAGACTTTTCCCCGTTGGCTGCTCAAGGGGCAGAAGTGTTGCCACCGGGCTAGCAGTGTGAGGTAAGGGGGTGAGGGGGATGCAGTGCATGCGTCTGTTGATGATACAGAGCTTTTCAACCTCCTTCCCTGCTTCGTCATACTGTCTGCAGCAAATTGACAGGTGAGCAAGCCAGCTGGGGGCTGATAGTGATAACAGTCTTTATCACCCAATTAGCAAAACAATGGCCTCTCTCCATTAGTTCAAACTTCTTAAACAGCTTACCAGATGACCTGTTGATTAGCTCCAAACAGCCCTAAGCAGTCACTGTTTGGTGAAATTGGAGACACACACACAGACACCTGTCGGCATTAGCTAGCATACCACATGCCTATGGTCCTTGGGGCTGGGGTCCATGTTGTGGGAGATGGGAGGGGGGGGATTTCCTGCTTGAGCAGTGGGGGGGCAGGGGGGGGGGAGGGGAGGGGTAAACCAGGAAGACCCTGCTATGTCTGCAACCTCTCCTGGAGCCTTACAAAGTATTAGCTAGAATACTCCATGGTGGCTATGGTCCATGCTGTGGCAGAGAGAAGAAAGGGATCCCTGCTTAAGAAGTGAGTGGTGAGGGGGTGGGAAGCAAAGGGAAGCCAGCAGACCCTGTTGTGCCTGCAAGTCTGCTGCAGTTCTAGCCAGGGGGCAGAGGGGAGGGGCCAGCTCTGCTGAGGAGCAGAGAGCTCTGCCCAGCCCAGAGAGCATGCCAGATGCTGGGGGACTCTGATTTAACTTAGACCAGCAAGGGGTATGTGACAGACATTGCATAAACCAGTTTGAGCCAAATCACTGAAGTCTGATACTACATTCAACCAGGTTTATCTCAAACTGGTTTCAGCCATTTTCAAAGTGATTTCTGGGCACTGAACATCTTTTCTGTTACAGGTTTAAAACAGTTTCTGATCACTTAAACCAGTTTATGTGTAATGTCTATCCCTACCCCTTAAGAGTAAAGCTGAGGCACTAGCCCCAGCCCCAGCCCCACTAGTCCCAGTCCCGTGCTCTGCATATCCATGCAACCCTCCTACTCTTAGACCAACAACTCCCACTCTGAGCTGAATGTATCTGGTTGCTGCTGTAGGAACAACTACATTATTTGTAATAGAAAAAATGATGACATAGTTTTAGATCTTGATATTTATATTTTATTCTAAAAAAAATTCTCTGGCTTTATTTGTATATCTAGTAACATTTTGGAACTGTTAGGAAAAATAGTTAGGTATCAATCATCTGAAAAAATATACAAAAGAATTATTAATAGGTAATTTAACTATGCTGATGATGACAATTTGCAATAAATGAGGATCTGGCCTCAATGAGCTATACACATTTCTATTTCAGAAAATAAGAGCTTCATTTTTTTTCCAGCACTAGAATCTACAATTGCCAGAGAATATTGAGGCAATTGGTTTATGCATGCAGCAATCATAATCTGAATAAACACAGGTAAAAACTGTAATGCTATTATAGCCACTGAAACATCTTTAATATTTTATATATTATATGCATGTAAAATACACAAATTATTCTTTACTTAAAATTCTACTTTTCTTTTTTTCTTTTTTTACATGATAATTTTTCTCTCATTTTTCATTTAAATTAGGCCTTCATATCTACAGCCTTCATTTAAAATACATATATTATACTGCTTTTATTTCTAAAATTGTTTAACATTTTTATTGGCAGTTGCTGACTTTTTGAAACACAAAGTACAATACAACAGGTACTAAAGCTAAACAGTTTCTCCAGTGTTAAACTACAGCTATAGGGCGCTTGTACATGTGATGTCATTACCACGTACATGTGACAAAAATGTCACTTTGTGCTTAATGGCATCACACTGTAAACATGCAAGAGGTTGGGGGTGTTTAAAATTAGTTTGCATCATTGCAAACTAAACTACATGTTGATGTAGTTAAGTTTGCAATGTTGCAAATTGCACTGATGCAGTTGTTAGCTCACCAACACTTCTCCAAACCTGCCCAGGCTTCTAGCACCCAGTGAACCATTCCCATCATTTTCTCTGGCTATCAGCACATCTAGCCACCCTCCTGCCTCCTCCCAGTGCTGCCCCAGGGGCAAGCTCAGTGTTCTGGTGGCAGGGACAGTGCATGGGCACCACAAGCCTAGGCAGGCTCAGGGAAGCATTGGATTGGGCATCTCTGAGCTGGAGCACCACCTGGCCAGCTAGCAGCCTTCCAGGGTGGCCCCATGCTCCTTGCACCATCCCTACCACTGTTTCCTGCCACCAGCAAACCCAGTCACCCTCCTGCCACCTTCCTGTGCTGCCCTAGTCCATTCCTGGGTGGCCCCTGGTATCCTGCCAGCTGCAGGAGCCTGCTGAAGGCAGAAGTGGTGAGGGGCCTGATCCTTTTTTTTTGGTGCAGTCTGCCTGAGTCTTCAATAGCCAGAGCATGCATTGCCAGCCCCTGAGCCATGAGGGAACCATGAGGAACCCTGCTGTGGGCAGCCCCAGGCCTTCTCTGTGGCAGCAGTGGTGCCTTCCCAAGGCCACCTGGATGGGCTGTTAGCCGGTCAGGTGCTGCCCCAGCTCGGGGTTAGGGAAGAATTGAATTAGGCCGGGTACTGCCTCCATGTTGGGACAGCACCTGGCTTGCTAACAGCCTTCTGGGCAGCTCCAGGGGTGTGCCAATTCCACAGAAGGAAGGACTGGGGTCCTGCATAGCTCAAGGGCCACTCGACCCACCAGTAGCTCACCCCCTGGCTACAGGCAGACTCTGGCTCTGACAAAAAAAAAAAAAAAAGGATTGGGCCCCTTGCTGTAATGTGGTGTAAAAATTGAAATGGTGGGTTTCAATTAAAAAAAACCACTGTTTCAATGTAGAGGGAACAGAATAAAACCCTGAGGACCCCCGTTATGTGTACAAGTGCCCATTAACTAGAACAGTTAACATTGGTCCAGTACTTTAGGTTCATTACAACATAGACACATACCCTATGTGACTGCTGCAGAGAGGAGGCACCATTTCTAAAGATTTAGTGATCTGGTATTAAACAGAGTACATTGTGAATAGCTTTGTGCCAAGAGTACGTTTGCACCAAATTGTGATTTATAATTAGGGAAAGGAAACTAGATTGCTAATTATGTACAAAGTCCTATCCTCAAGAAAAGCTGTGCAATTACTGTTATGGCCTTGTAATTGAAAATAGTCTTTCTATACTCAAGAGGACAGCTTTTTATACTTAAATCCTTTCTCTATAAGCAAAATCATATGCATGTAATTGTTTTTAAAGGAGGAATCTTAAAAGTTCCTCCCCATAAGCTTCCATCATGCTTTCCTTGTAAGCCTGTTTTCCGCTTGTATGTGGCCTTATTTTTGATGGCTTATGAATGATCTGCAATTTAATTAATGTACCAGTATACAGACTGAGTGTGTACACTGATTAATGTATTCTATATCATATGGGTTTTTACCTATACTAGCTCCACTGCAGATAACTCCTTTACCTGATTTTACACTAGTGTGAGAAGACAATTGGAGCTCAGATTTAAAAAATAAAAACTTAAAGTTACATTCCAAAATTTGTGTTTGTATTTGCCAGTACCTATTTTTTATAAATACTGGCTGGGTCCTAATTACTTCTAATCACTAAACTCTAGTAACCTGTTTAAGCATAGAGGTAGACAAGTTAGCTTAGGACCAATATTTTAAATCTCATCTTATTTTCAGGACATGTTTTGATGGTTGCCTTCATTTAATTCTCTGCTCTCTTTTGCTAAATATTAAAAATGATCATTGTTACTTACTTTCATGAACACATCTAACTGCCATTTTTTAAAAATACATTTTTGTTAAAAATGGCCCATTACTCTAGTGACTGAGCTTAAATGCTAAACTAGAAAGTCATTATTATTCTAAGTTTAGGGTTTGATTTAAGACAACAGGACGAATTGAAACAGACTGTTGGGCTACAAACCACAGCTGTTAGGGAATCTGGAATTCTGGTGTTGGAGGTGAAGAACAGATGCAAACAGCACAAAAAGGAAAAGGATTAGAAAATAACAGACATATACTTAGTCTTTTCCCTGCTGTTTATCATTTTATTAGGAATTATATTTCATAGCAGAAGGATGCTCTATATAAGCTCATCAAAAAAGCAATATAATATAGCTACCAGCAATAAATCATTCCCAGGGGGCATATCTACATTTGCAATTAATACGACTAAATAAACTCCAGTGAAATTTGAGCCAGAGTAAACTAATCCTGACGTCACTGCCTACATGTATGTTTAAGCTCAGTAATTTACTCTGCCATTGGATAGTACCTGTGTGTGACAAGACTATCCAACAGTGCTGTAAATTAGACTACACTAGCTGAGTTGTTACACACATGTAGACGGAGATGCTTTATTGTGCAGTAAATTAATTTACTGCGCAATAAAGTGCACATATGGCCATGCCCAGGATGTACCATAGCAGAATGCCAGTTTGCCTCTCAGATGGTGAATATATTGACTTCTGCTTCAAAACAAAGTATATACCTATACTGAAAAACCTTGTTGTGGCTCACTGGTATATACACAATATAAAGATACAAAATGTAAAGATATATACTACATTTGAAGCAAAACATGCTTGACTAATACTTAGAAAATCACAAAAAAATGCAAAACATATGAAACAAACATATAAATAGGCATACTGTTACCTTTGGGCTATCAAAAAGCAGCCATTGCACTCAATTTAATGGCATTAATTGGAGCTAGGAACACAAAAGATATATCTGTTTAGAAACTAATGGATACAAAATAGAATTTCCTTTCAGGACCAAACAGTACTTCAATATTAGTGTAAATATGTAACCATATTTTGGAAGCCTTAACCTGATGTACACACAGGAATCTCATTTGTAGAGAGAGTTGTTTATTAAAACTAACCTTGTTTTATTTTCCAATCATACTGCAGAGATAAACCAAAATTATAGAAATAAAATGTCTGGCAGGTAGTTTCATTTGCCTCTTTTATTACAAATCCATATTCAGATATGTTAATATAAAGATGTACAATATTACATAAAGGGCACAAAAACTGACATTGTGACACTAGTGGTTGAATGGCTCGGCTATTGTAGCAGGTCTTATTCAGCTATTTTCTAGTACTCTCATCAGTCTTTTGTGTGAAAGTCTTTGGTGAGAGTCAAGTCTGAACTGATAAGGCCTTGGAGACATAATCACTGGCCTTCATTTTCCATTGACAGCACCATGCAGCCAATTCACAAACATTTTCATATTAATATTGAGCAATTTCCCTACATTCTAATCCATCAAAGTAGGCTATTAATCCTTTCCTTACTGTTCTCTATTCAAATGCTAACAATTTTCTTCTCACAAGCTAAAACATTTGTCCTACAGCTCCTCACACAAAGACACTGTATTGTCAGCAATGATTGATCAGAGTATTAATATGAGGGATGCTGTGTAAATTATATCAATGATACCATACATATGTGGGGAAAAATCTTTTAAAGAGATAAGTTGAATGTAAAAAAATAATGAATAATTTTCCCAAGGAACATTTTAAAATACTCCTTATTGTGTGTTTTGTAGAAATTTATTAAGAATTTTAGTGGTTCTAGGGCTATCATTTTCTTGCTAAAAACAAAATAAAGCACAGTATAACTATTTTAAGATGATTTAAAAAAATATTCATTAAAATGAAGGACTCACAATATTGAACAGCAGTGTATGTTCAGTGTAAATATCTTTAACATACAAGATGTTAACATAATTTTATTAACATGGTGAGATGTACAAGATAAGTGTAGAATGAGAAAAGAAGGTGAGAAAATAGACACAGAGCTAGAAAGCTAGATGCATAGTTGTGCTCAAGCAGAACTCAGTATGCCAGGGGACATGAGTGTGTGCATTTGTCTGTGAGGAGTTTTAGTTTTACCTTTTTGCAGCCATCTCACACCCTGGATTCTGAAAACTACAAAAGGCTGAACCAGAGCATGGCGCAAGTTATGGAAGATGAAGCTTTTACTGTTAGATAGTGGTCCCCAACCCAGAACTGTCCTCTTCCTTATTTGATATGCTCCCTCCTCACTCTGTAATGAGGGTATGGAGAAAAAGGCCAGCCATATTTCTTAAAACAACCTCAAGTCCAACTTTGCTGAAGAGAATTTATGAGGAACTAGGGAACAAGTCTATCATAGATATTTGTGTTTGGCTAGGTACAGATGTTCAAAACTCCTGAGGCAGATTTGCAGTAACTTTTACAGCTTTTTTAAAGCACCCTAGACTAGTTCATGAGTGAACAAAACTCACATTTGCTCTTTGTGGCAGGGGTGGGAGGGCAGCCATAGAGGTAGCATGCACTGGCTAAGGCCAGCCAGCTGCAGGCACTCTCACGTACCTCCCAGCAGGCCACTGGAGAATTGAAAGCCCAGCTGAGTAGGTGAGCAACTGGCCACTCCGATTGGCCAGCACAGCCCTAGTCCCATCCCCTGCCAGCTGTGAGTGGTGACTGATGTGGAAGGGGAGAACAGAGCCCCCCACTGCCTGGGCCACCCCAGCTATGCTGGCTTAGATCTTCAGGGGGCGGGGGCTGTGGCTGTGCATCTGTCTGCTGTGCCAGGAACTGGGAGTGGAGCGGGGGGAGTGGAGCCTCCCCTGCGTGGGACCCTCCAGCTTGCTGGTTCAAGTCTAGAGTGGGCCAGGCCAGGTCTGTGCAGCAGGCGACTTGACTCCCTCCTCTTCCTAACCCCAGTTCACAGTCCAGCAGACAGTCACAGCCAGGAGACGCTGCTCAGAGTCTTTGTCTCCTGCCTGTGCAGCTGGGCAGAGGTGGTGAGGGAACAGAGCTATGGCTCAGAGCTGTGCACTTCTCCACCATGCTGGGAATCAGAAGGAGAGTGGAGCTTCCCAGTGGACTCCCCACAGCTTGCTGGCTCAGGTCTGGAGGGTGCTGGCTCAGGTCTGTGCAGTGGGGGGTTCTGTTCCCCGCCCCTGGTTCCTGGTGCAGCAGATAGGCATGCAACTCCTGATTGTGGCTGTCAAGAAGGTTGGGTCTGGGGGTGGGGGAAAGGAGCCCCCACTTCCTGGCCCCCTCCCTTGCTGTGCTGGCTTGGAACTGGGGCCATGTGTGTGTGGGGGGGGGGCTGTTGTCCCCCCCTCTGTCCTCCCTTCCCCCCTGGCTGTGCAGGCAGGAGACAGAAGATTTTTGGCTCCTGACTGTGACAGCCATAGGCAGCAGAAGGCTGGGGCTAATGGGGCTTAGCCCCCCTAAAAAACTTTTCATGGCAGTCAGCAACAGCAGCAGCACCATGGTGCTGCTTTGCATGCAGCCGCTCTTCTGCTGCCATGTACAGCACCAGCACATACTGGCCCTACAACAGCCCTGAGGAAGACAGGGGCAGGGGTCAGGCAGAGCTCAGCCCCTCAAAATAATATTTTCCCCCACTGCTTACGGTGACAGCCTGGAGGGAGGACTGGCCTGGCACTTGCCCGAAGCAGACAGGGACAGGCCAAGGCTAGTATGCCACCCTTCAATGGGCACACCGGGGATGCCAGAGGACAGTGAACTAAGGTGATTTGCTATGTGATCTGGGACAGAAGTTTAAAATACTACTCTAACCTAAACCAATCTAGTCCAATTCTATATCCACCCATGTTTATCTTAGACTGGGTTCTGACATTTTGAAACCAGTCTATATGTGCTGAACATTTTTGTTACAGGTTTAGACCAGTTTCCAGTCACTTACACTGGTTTATGTGCAATGTTTGTACCTAGCCTTAGAAACTGAATGAAATGGAAAAATTGAGTACCGGAATATTCAATGTATCCCCTAGAACAGCAGTCACCAATGTTTTTCTCATCAAGGTTTCTTATCCTTGCTCTGAAATATCAAAATGTATCACTTCAGCAAACAAGAACAACTTGTTCTTTGCCAGATAGCAGGGGTGTGCAAAATGAGCCATATTCAATTTGGATTCAGCCCGAATCAGGGACAGTGATTTGATTTGTTGATTTGTGTCACTGTCCCTGATTTGATTCAGCCAAATCTAAATCTCAAGATTCAATGCAGATTTGGAGAATCAGCGATTTGGCCATAGTCACAGCTTTAAATGTTTTTTCTACATACCTCAAGGTACCGGGCATGGCTTGTGAATGCTGCGATACTGGGGTAGATGAAGCATCCCACAGGAGTGTGGGGAGCCCCCCACATGCTCGGCAGTGAACCTGGAAGCGGACTAGAAATCCAACGCAGGGGGCCCCAGGAGGCATCGGTTGCCAAGCCAGGAGGGCATGGGGGGGGGGGACTCCAGCGCACTCCCTGGGGGACCCGGAAGTGCTTCTGGTCCACTTCCGGGTCTGCTGCCTTGTGCACTGGAGAGCATCCTGGACACTTCATCCACCCTACCATCGCAGCATGCACAAGCCATCTGCTACCTTGAGGTACGTAGAAAAAACATTTAAAGCTGTGTCTATATCCAAATCGCCAAATCTTTCTGAATCTCCCTGAATTGATTCGGAGAGTTCTGATTTGATTCAGAGAGATCTCCTGATTCAAGAGCAGGCCAAATCTCCCCTGAATTGAATCAAGGACTGAAGCTTCACACAGCCCTACCAGATAGTACAAATGATACTGTGTACCATTTTTACTGAAGGCTGAAATGAAAAGTAGTTGAGAAACCCAACAAATCCTTAATGGTATATATCACTCCCCAAGAGTTCTGATCTTTTATTAGACCAACTAGATGGTTGCAAAAAATGTCCTTATTTGCAAGCTTTCAGGCACACATAACCTTCCTCAGGATACGAGTGCAAAGATTTAAAAATGTCTCCCGGTTGGAAATGAAAATTCGTATTTCACAGGAGAGCTGAAAGCTGGCATAAGATCTCCTGGTTGGAAAAGTTCATTTTATGCAAAATAGGCTCAGATAAAAGTTGGAGCAGTCTATTTACCTCAGAGCTGTCTGATGGCAAGCAGGCCATTGAATTATGCTTCTTTCTTGTTATGATGTTTCATATTTCACAGGAGGATGGGTGATGGAAGGCTCTCCTGGGCAAGGAATTTCTTGTGTTGAGGCTGTTCTGTGAGCATGCAGATTTGGCTTGAAATAAAAGGCTGAAGCAAGGGTCAGTGTGGGGAAGCTCAGTGAACCAACACAGCACTAATTATCTTTTGACAAAACCATGGATTTTAAAAATTTGAGATATTGGGGAATACAGCTAAAGGTTTAGGAATCTGATGTATACATCTGAGGCTGCAATGGCCCTGTATTGCACTTTTAGACTGCTTAGTGAGGTTTCATCTTTCTATAGTCTCCCCTTCTTTCTGCTTTTGAACACAATAGCAAAAAATAAAAATCAATAACTTCTCAAATTCAAATCCAGCCCAGTATATCAGAATTCTTAGCATTTCACAATAGTTCAATGGTCTCTGTGAAATAAGCTTAGTGCTTGCAGCCCAAGATACTACGGACAACATTCCAGCTCTCAAAAACATCACGACCAATTGGCTGGATCTTACAATGAGCTACTTGAAGGCCATGGAGTGACATGGGGTTTGAAGTTAGCACTCTTGGCTGTATCCAGAGGAGTATGGCTGTGCAGTATGTAGTGCAGCAGGCACATCTTTGGTACCACTTACTGCACATTAAGCTATTTTCTGTGCTGCAAGGGAGCAGCTCAGTGGGGGGTGGTTTTATCCTTGGATAAAACCCATGCAAAAAAAAGGTGGAGCAGTGCATATGGGGACAGCATGCACCACTCAAAACCAGAACCTGGCCAGCTGGAGCCATACTCCAGCTGCTGGTTAGGCTCCAAGTGGCAGGATCACTGCTGCTGCAGCACCAGAGCACAAGACTCCAGGTAAGGCTGCTGGGGCCAGCCCAGTGCCTTCACTACCCCACCCAGGGTAACCTACTGCATGCCAGAGGGTGCTTGGCACAGGTGTTCCCCAGGGATAATTAGCAGTGGCACAAGGTCCTGCTGCTAGTTGTCCCCGGAGAACCAAATGTTCACACTCATGCGGATACAGCCCTTGTTGGCAGTCTCAGTAAGGAGGACTTAAACTCATCAAGGCAGGACTGAAATGTATTTTTCAATGTACTCCAGACAACCTTGCACTGCCACTGATCACACTTTACTTTTGCAGATAGAGGAATTAGGTCTTCCTGGCTATCAATCCACATCATTAAATAGTTAGTGAAATCATGCACAACGTTTTGTTGGGGGGGTTGCAATTAAAAATGCAAACATGTTTTTAAATCCTTCCAGTTTGGGTATATTATATTTTTAAAATGGATAGTTAAAATATCTGTACTTTAAAGCCACTTAGAACCTCTTCCAATTACTTACATTAGTACTTTGGCATATATTCAACCCTTTTTTCTGTTGAGTCAGATTCTTGAATTTGACTCAAAGTAATATTCCATCTTTTCTATATGCCCAGGCAGCTATAGAGGATATCCTGAACTCCCCAACTGTAGGACAACACAGGAATCCAGATGAATTTGAGATGTTTCACTGGAGTACTAATAAAGTTCACATTAAATGCATAGTCATATGTTCAGGGATAATTCTGACAGGTGTTCATCCCCCTGATCTCCTTTGAACTAAAGCTCATTGAATGTGTTTTATTTCAAAATGCCCTGCTGCCATTTTTTCAGTGCCACCACACACGAGGATACTGATACATATGACATGAAAGGCTGCTGGAGTGTGTCAATTTCCGTACTCCAGTAGACTCGGTTAATCAAGTCTGTTCCGATGCACTGGATTTCCAGTGTGTTGGTGCAGGCTCCCTGCATGTGTATAGGAACTGGAGGTATCCAACCTGTGTGTAATATAAGATAGTCACTTCGAGGGCCCAAGCCTAGCACAGACCATGAAGAATTTTCCTTGAACCTGCTACACTGCTAGTTCTTAGACCACTGGCATTCTCAACTGGAGGTTTCCATATCTGGAATTTGCCCCTATCCCTGTCCAGGAAAGCCTGAACTGCGATTAAGATCATGCTGAAAGGTTTTTTGCATTAATTATGCTTTAGTATTGATGTTAGCCTTAGACAAGACATGATTTTATGAAGGGACAGGACTGTTTTGAGTTTTGAGCTCTGCATCATTTTAACAATTACTGTTCAACAGCTAAATATGTATAGTTGGGCGCTCTGTGTAAGACAGAGAATAAATAAATGTATACCAAATTTATAAACTTCAGTGGACAGAGAAAAACATGAGGACTGTGGATTGTGAAGAGCCTATCCACTCTTCACAGAATAGCTCTAAGTGGGCCTTTCATTTATTTATTTATTTATTTAGATACAGTAAGAAGGAACCAGAGCAATTCCTGGCCACCTTCCAGTCAGATAAATAGCCAAGGCTGGGCTTGCTCTTGCAATTCAGTGGACCCTATGGAAACTCTAGCTGCCTCTAGAAGAAATTCACTTAATATGTGTATTTTTAGGGCTATGAAGATATAAATTATATACACAAATATGTATGATAAATCTCAGTACTAATATGACTTACAAAGACATGGCTTTCACTCTAGCAGCAGAATTCTGCAGGTTAGAAATAGAAAGTTCTGGATTTCAATCCTGCTGATGCCTATGAAGGCTATGCAGACATTGTCTGGAATATAAAACAGAAAATTAAAACCCTGCTTAGCCATGAGATTGTACCAGTAAGTAGATAGCAGCTGATGCCATGTTCTTCGACCCTTTAACTGGCACTCTCATTCCTAAAAGATGCTGCTTCTAGAGGTAGTGTCACGGCATTGCATTTTTAATTAGTTGATTTTTGACAGTAGCGGTGATTCTTAGATATATTAGAGTAGATGAAAGACCTTTAAAAATACTGAGGGTGACACAATTTAATGTTACTGTAAGGTAAAGATTTAATAAATGAAAATCATATGAATTTGTTCAATAGGTAAGTGAGGTAAAGTAGAATTTAAAAAATAAGTTTTCTTTGAAAAATTAATCATTTTTTTCATATTCTTTAGCCTAAAAATATTAGATTTGAGGAAAATGGCTTATATGAATTTAAATCAGTGGAAAAAATATTCATGATGCAATATTTGGTTTCTTGTTTTCTGTCAGTATGTCCAAAAGGCACTTTTCATCACATGCACAAAAATGTGATAACTTTTCAGATAAAAAGATATTCTGTTATGTGAGTTAATGTAATTCTGAGAAGAATGATTTTGACCAATTGGTGAAGTGGCTCAATGCACTAGTGAACTAGGCTTTCTGCATCCAGTGGTCCAAAGTCTGAATGCTATGCAGGCTGAATAAGGAAATGAATTTAAAATGCTTAAATGACAAGTTTGAAACTTGACTGGATCAGACAAAAGATGCTGTTATTAACCCTTCATCTCAAAACCATCTAAAAATACTTTTAATCATTTGAGCTGAATATTCAGAACTGGCTCTGGACGCACAGATTTTTCATATGATACTTATAAGCTATAGAATGGTGAAACAAATGAAAATTATTATAATTGAATTTAAAAAACTCAAAATATATAGTTTTAGTGCTCTTTAGGATTTCTGAGGGGAGATGATAGATTTAAAATGTATATAAATTGTTTCAGTAACCAAAATGTGAAGAGTTGTATCACTTACTATGAACCATGTTGCAGAAAGATAATACATTTAATTTGTCTTTACTAGTTCTGAAATGCTACTTAGTAATAACTATTCAAGGCCTGATTTTTGCAAACCCTGCACAAGCAAGCAGTCCTACTGACTTCAACAGGACTTGCTTGAAAATGGCCGCAGGACTGAACCCTTATATTTATATTTTAAAATATGGAAAGTATCATACTACAATGAAGCAATCAGCCAGCAGCCTATGTGCTCCAGTAACTGGAAAGGATAGAAAGTCAGTGAGTAGATAATTATTCAAGGTCAAACCTTTCTAGTGTGGTGCCAGAAAAAAAAAGCAAACAGTGAGGTTGAGCCAATACTTCACAAACACTTGTTTAAGGATTTCCTAATTACTATAAGTGGTTCCTCCAGCCCTGGCACTTAAAAGGCAATTGTATATGCATGATGTCATCCTTTCTTCCCGCATTATCTCTCCAGTAAATTTACAGGATTAAGAAAGAAAGGAAGAAAAAAATAGTCAAAATAATACCTTTTTCCATGTTCCCTAATGTTAAAAAATAAATTTGTGTTACAGTTTTTAAAATGGCCAATTAAAATATCCATGGAATTATCCTTGAAAAACTATTACAAAGGTTTCCCCAAAATGAGCAAAATGCAATTATCGTCTATATAGTACTTTGTAAACAAGCTATATATAAACACCTCCATATCATAGCACCATTTCTGTCATCTGACAGTTGAAAAAATATGTATGGAATTCACCAGATGGTCACTTAAAATTACACAGCAAGATATTTAAATTTCTAAAGACAAACCATGCAGATAATATGATATTTATTATACTATGGCTGCATCTACACTAAGTAAATGTCTCAGCATCTACATGTGAGCCCCTATTAGGGTGCACAAAACTAATAAACTCTGTAGTGGGGAAGGACTTGTAAATACAAGTTCTGCAGAGCTTTTTTATGCACAGCAGTGCATGTGTAGACATTGACTGGCTGGCTGGAGCACAAGGGTGCTTCAGCACTGGGCCAGCCTGCAATTTAGCCCCACACTGAAGCATGCTTATGCCCCAGCTTGCCCCTCCACTGCACACTGAGCCCAGTTGGAACAGCTTTAGGCTGGCAGACTAAACCCTCTTGCCCCTTGCCATTAAGGGCTGCTGTGACCCAGCTTAGTGTGCTGTGGTCTGGGTACATGTGCAGATGTGTGCCTGGGAGCTTCCTAGGAGCAATAAACTGCAAAATTAGCTCCACAGCTGATCAGAGATGTCATGACATAAAACAAGCACAACTCTATAATGATATAGCACCATCTGTTGGTGATGTTCTGTCCACGCTAAACCTTATTTCAACTTTCTTCCTTGTAGTTTAATAAAAGTTTGAAGCAGCAAGAGTTTTTATTGCCTTGAGAATCTAAACAGCCTGCCATATTTATTTGTTGGTCTGTCTGTTTGCACCTTTAAACAATCATGAGAACAATGGGCGCTTGTACACATGACATCATTACCATGTACACATGATGAACATGTCACTTTATGTGGCTTACTGGCGTCACACTGTACATGTGCAAGAGTTTTGGGGTTTTAAATGAGTTTGCATCATTGCAAACTAAACAACATCCCAATGTAGTTTCATTTGCAACATTGCAAATTGCAGGGATGCAGCTGACAGCTCACCCCCTGACTGTGGGAGAGGCAGGCAGACTCCACAGAAAAAAAGGATTGGGCCTATCACCACTTCTGCTTTCAGCAGGCTCCTGAGGCTGGCAGGATGCCTGGAGCAGCCTGGGAATGATCTGGCTTGCCCATTGTGGAGGAGGAAGGCAGCATGAGAAGGCAGCAGGAGGGGGGCTGGGTTTACTGGCGGCTGGAGAAGGAGTTGGGGATGGTGCAAGAGGCACTAGAAGCCTAGGCAGGCTTGGGGAAACATTGGATCAGATGCCTCTGAACTGGGGCAGCACCTGGTCAGCTTGCAGTCCACCCAGGCTTCCAGCACACTGTGCACCATCTCCACTTTCTTCAGATGCCAGAAAACACAGCTGCCCTCCTGTTGCCTTCCTGCACTGCCCCAGGGGCAAGCTAGACAATTATTGGGCAGCCCCAGATGTCCTGCCAGACACAGGAGTCTGCTGAATGCAGAAGTGGCAAGGGGCTGGGGCAGCACCTGGCCCGCTAGCAGCCCACCTAGGTGGCCCTGGAGGGTGCTGCTGCTGTTGCTGCATAGGGAAGGACCAGGGCCCCCTGTAGCTCAGGGGCTGCTCAGCCTGATGGCAGCTCACTCCCGCCCCCCCCCCCCCGCCCTTCTCCCTCCCCCGCTGCTGGTAGGCTCCAACTCCGACAAAAAAAAAAAAAAAAAAGGATCAGGCTCCTCGTTATAATGTGGCAGAAAAATTGATATGATGGTTTTCAACTAAAAACTCACTGTTTCAATTTAGGGAGCAAAGAATAAAACACTGAGGACTAATCCCCTGTCACATGTACAAGTGTCCATTATCTTTAGTTGGGTACCATATTATCAGTGTGAACAATTCTCATACTCTCTAAACCAGGACCATCCATTGTGGGCAGATGGTCTGTTGAATACTGCAAATGAGCTGAAGTCCAGAAGACAAATCAGCCATTCTTCCTGAACAACTAGTTTTCCATTAGAAGGAACCAGCCAGCATATTTCTTTTGATTCTTGCTGTGATAATCTTTGGTTTCCTCAGTGTTTTACTTTTCTTGCTTTCAGTGATTTTCTATACTACAAAGGAAAGAGTTCTTGCTTTTTGTATTAGCAAGGATGTTGATTAGTTTCTTAACCACTGTTAAGAACCTTTCCAAAAAGGAAAAATTGTGGCTGCTTTTTCCAGTTGTATAACTGCACCTTCTGTCCATTCTGGTTGTACACATCATTTTCCTGTTATTGGCATCTTGCCCAACATTCTCACTTCCAACTCATAAATAGATGCATTTGTTATGTGTGAACAGATTCCATCTTCTGGAATACTGTCCTCAAGTCATAGATGTAAGTGTCAGCCATCTCACTTCCCACCCTATGTAGATATATGGGGCTTTATAAGGTCTTGTGACCTGATCATCAGGTCACAAGGAGGATGGGTTTACACTTCAGGTATCAGTAGCTGTCAGCAAACCTGATACAATAATCACAATTCAAATTTCTTCCCTTGATCACTTCAAATGCAGTGTGGTGGGCCAATGTGCAACACTGAATGCTTCACTAATGAATCTTTCACAATCTGAGTCTTTTTAGTCTACTGGCTGTGCCACCTCATTGTTTGAGATGTGTCATACACTATCAGTGCATACTGATTTCCAGATGGTATTTCTGGTAATCAAGCTGTCAAAAAAGTTAAGTTCTGTAGAATCTGCAGAGGCTGACAAACCTGCATCTCCTCAAGGCTTTTAGAAACCTTCCAGGCCTTTGGTAACATTGAGTTTAAGACTGAAGCTCCAACCCATCCTAGCTGATTGTGTTCCAGGGAGGTGATGAGATTCCTCACAAACTGATATTTGTCTTCTGCAAGTTTGGATGCTGATTATGATGTTTTATAAACATTTCTACTCTTCCCAGAGATGCCTTTTACATTTTATGTTTTCACAAATGAAGACATCTAAGCTTGTGAAGCAGTCTTCTGTTCTCAAAACATGGGTTAAAACATATGCTATTGCAGTGATTCTCAACCAGGATACTGCAGAGTGCAAACATAATGCACAAGTTAACCCAGATTTTTCAAACAGGAATCCAGTGTCAAAAATATTTTGGCCTATTGTGATCTTTCTGAATTCTTTGCAACAGAAAAATCACTCTATTATTTTTCTGTCATCAAAAAATGAGTGAAAACTAAGAACTGGTATTTTCGGATGGGTGCCTCGAGTCTAACAAGGTTGAGAACCACTGTGCTATGCTTTTACACATCCACGGGACATTCAGGTATCCAAAAGTCATCCTCAGAATTGAAACAGGGTGCAAGGTGTTGCAAATACATTTTCTTCTTAATATACAGGTCACTTTAATCTGCTGGTATCCAGACACCAAATTGGAACTAATGAAATATCTTGTTCATGACATTTTATCCTAGATGTCTGCTATTATGAACTATCTGTGAATTAAGTCTCCTGTGATCAACTTCTATCACTGAATTTTTGTTGGAGGTTTGTTTGTTTTTTTTGCCATTGTGGATGTTTAAACTGAGGTAGACTGAGCAATCCAGCCATCCTCCAGCAGGTGATTTAGCTCCTTTTTCGGTGGATTGTAGACAATGACTCAGAAACACTCCATGGTTTAAGCACAGTCTGATATTGCACGCGATCATATTTCCCAAAATGTTCGTTTTTCTTGGAGAACATATGAACAGAGCATAAGAAGAGCTAGTCTAATAGCATTTTTCCCTCTATTTCCTACTGATACCTCTGTCAAGTTATCCCCTTGCTCTTTTACTGTCTTAGCTGCTTCACAGCTCCTGACCTCTGCCCCTGTGAAAGTCTTTGAGACACCAGCTATATCAGCACTGTCCCCAGGGTCTGATTTTTTTATTAGTGGAAGCTCCTGGTCAGTCTCCTTAATTGCTCATACACAGAATTCACCGTTGGTCCAGTTTGAATGAGAACTCTGCTAAACAGCAATCCTGATTGGATATCTGTAACTTTAAATGATATTTTATCATCATAGGTACTATTGCATCATGACCTGGTTTCTTCACAACTTCACCACAGAAAGCAATTCACCTTAGTCACCTGCTGGGCATGACAAAGGATTTAAGAACTGTATCTCAGAATCCATACCTCCTTCCACCAACACCCACCATGGGTATCTGCATACTGTCATACAAATAATTTCACTCTATTAACACCTTAGGAGTTCTGGTAATGCACTCTAAATTTATTCCTAGTACAAACAGCTTTAGAAATACTCGTCACTGCAACAAGAGACCATTCATATTAAGAGACACTGGCTGAGTACAAATGTTCAATTCTAGTGGTGGAAAATTTCCACTGCTAGAAATGATTCTGGGAGCAGGAGCAGTATAGATATTCAGTCTCCAACATCCCCTTTTTCCCCTGCTCCTGTAGCAGAAAGCCCCCTTTTCCTCTTGCCTGCAGTTGCTCTCCCCTCCTTGGATATGTTTTTCCTTTTCTACTTTTCTTCCTTCCTCTTTTTTTCACTTTAAGATAAGGAATTGTGTTTTAACATTTGTATGTATGCATTTTATATCTCCCCTTGTATTTTGGTATTTTTATCTATTTGTATGCCATGGCATTACTTTTGTAGCTTATATTTTATACTCCTCACCTTTCAACTAAATGTGTTTAGTTTCAGAAGTAAGTTATACATTGTAACAATGTTAACAAGGGCAGGAGTCAAACTGCCGCTTCCCTGTATCAGGTGGGCCCCTGAAAGAGCAAGTGAATCAGCGATTGAATGCGTAACACAGTAGCAGACAGCAATTAACACCTAGGAAAGCCGCAGATCAACCAACAGAAGAACTCAATAGAAGACAATGTAGCAACTGGGAAATCTCTAAACGTCACTGTTCAAGGGCTAGAAGCCCTGGTCTGAGTTAATCAACGCTGGGGACCAACTTTTGGGATGAATATCTCCAGATCGACCGCTCCCAGAGCCCTATTCAAAATTCATCAACGGACTCCCAAACCTGCACATACATGCAGACGACCCCTGGGGTTGACAGATGCCATCCAGTAGCCACCGAGGGGGAAGTCCCATGAGGGTCAACGACCCCTGGATTGGGCAAACCTGAAAACTGGGGAGTCACTAAAGTCTGCAAGGGACAGATAAAAAGCAGTGAAAAGTGACCCTCGGCGGCGCCCTCTTGATCTCCAACTTGACCAGCACCCGACCTGTCCAGTCAGAAGGACCAGCTGGTGACCCCCTTCTGGAAGATAACACCATGCTGAAAGAAGCCTCAACAGCAGACTCCAGCGCCTGTGGGATAGGTATACCTGACTCTTGTAGCTTGCTACTGTGTGTGTGTGTGTGTGTGTGTGTGTGTGTGTGTGTGTGTGTGTGTGTGTGTGCATGTGTGTGGGGGGGGGGGGAACCAGCCCCAAGGTTTATGATTTAACTTCATTACAGTGCTTCATTCTGCCTAATAAACCAGAATTTTAAGGATCCCGAGTTGGACATTTGTAGCCAACACTCCCTTGCACCTTCTTGAGATAAGGGCAATCCCAGTCTGGGGAAAGCATGAGCTACTCCAGTCTTCACATTCCCAGTGTAAGCAGAGAGGGGGGCTATGCTGCTCCCTGAAGACAGCTCCTGGTGTCCAGCTGTGGAGTGGAGGGAGCAGCAGGACAAAGGCCCTGCCTGTTCCTGACACTGGGAACTCAGGAACAAGAAGTAGGTGGACAGCTGTTCCTCTCCTCCCAGTCTATTAGAAGGGGAGAACAGCTGTCCCCATGCCTTCTCCAAATGAAGGTAACCCCAGTCTCTGGAAGGTATGGGAGCCTTTCCTCTGGCTCCAATCCTTCTGGTTTCCAGGAGGAGTTAAGCTAGGGGAAAGCATGAAGACTTTCAGTCTTCTGGGGAAAAATCTCCCAGGAGTGATTGCTCCCTCATTGTGATGGAGTTATTTTGCTCTCAAGGAGGCCATTTTTGCACCAGACAGAAAAGCATGAAAGTCTGCACACTTGTGGTTTCTACTATGAGAAAGGTGATTCTCTCAGTAGAAAGTGGATATCTATACATGGCCCCTAAGTTCAGTGAGAAATGTCTGCAGAGCTAATGAAGAATATAACTAATTTAATTCCTGCATTAAAAACTATATTTTCATCCATGACATGGACATTTTCCAAGGATCAGAATTATTTCAGATCATGAGTCCAGCAGTTCTGGGGTTTTCTAGCTATCAGTATCTCCAGGTAGTAATGAATACTAAAGCTCACTTCACACAGGTCACATTAGAGTTTCTACTGCATCATCAATTATTAGTGTCCATGGTGTGTCCACATTGCAACAAATCTCATCTGCCCTGAAACCCACTCAGGAAATAATCCCTGTCAGCCAACTCACAAGAGACCCACAAATATCTTGTACTTGGATCTCCTTTAATATTTTACTCACAATCGTTTTTTGCAGTATTGCATCGAGAATAAAGAAATGAATAATTTGCAGCTGGTATGTCAATTTGGTCCATGCATGTTTCCATATCTTAACTCACCTGGAAATTATGAAGTTTCTTTATTAACCCATTCATAACTTTTCAAGAAAGACATAATAGTAAAAATATATTTTTAAAAACTATATAATGATGCAATACCACCTATTGGTGGTGTTACTTGCACCGATCATTATAAACACTAAAATAAAATAAGTGAACTTCAGCTTATTTAGGGCCTGACCTAACCTGCACTGTTGTCAAAGGAAGTTTTTCTATTGCTTCCAGTGAGTATGGATCAAGACTTTAAAAATTAGATACTGCTATGAATGACTAATATCTAAGGCATGGATCTTTTAGAAGTGAAATGCAATGGCTCATATCTGCTCCTACTAAAAAGAATGGAAGTCTGAACACTGAGCTCAGTCAGAGTAGACTTAGGCTAACAGCTTGGTAAGTCCTAACACGAATGTCTTCTTCGTTCCCTTAATAGTTTAGGTATCATAACATTGCAAAATCAAATCAATTTGAAATAGTTTCTTGCATGAAAACTACTATATTTTAATACAAAAGCAAAAAAGTTTTTTATATATATTCACCAATTTTAAGTGCACAAGGGGACACTGGATCATCTAGGTTGACTTCTTATATATCTTCTTATCTATCATCCATAGAACTTCAACCATAGAACTTTTCTGAATTACATTTTGTTGAGGTAAATGCACAAACAAAAGGAGAAAAACAATTACATTTCAGAAAATAAACTTCATGCTCAGATGCCCTCAATTTTGTGAAAGTAAACAATAAATTATGTCTAATTTCATAATGAAAACTCCCTATTAAAAACATATATACATATACATACGTGTGTGTGTGTGTGTGTGGACACCTCCACCCCCAAATAATGCATGACCTTGAAAGAATATGATAATTCAGGAAAAAAATCTCTGCTCACATAGTTTATTAGTAGTAGTCAACCACTGATCCTTCTGGATCATGGTGTATGCTTGAGAGGTCACCCAGACCTTTGACATGTGCACATAGGCAGGAGTATGGAGGAGTGGAGGCCATCCCCCTTTAGACTATTGAGACAGAATGTAAAGGTCAGACTCAGTCCAGACGTTCAGCGCCTCAAAAGCTGTTGTTATATGTGCATCTGGAAATCGAACCTCAGTCACCATGTGGCAGACAAGAATTCTATTGCTGAACAGTGGGATTAGTTTATGAACCATTATACAAAATAGAGGATGATACAAAAGAATGAACTATCCTCTTAAATTCAATACCATTCATACCGATACCATTCATTCTTACTTACATGACAATGCATAACCAATCACAGATATATGATTTTATAGGCAAATGGCTGTTAATTCTACATGTATAAGTAATTGTATGGGGGGGTTCAGGGGGTATATGATTGCGGGGAGCAGTGATACGATGGTGTCCTGTCCCTGCCCATTCAAGTGACTATCACTCCTAAACCAAAGCCCTCCCCATGCCCCCCAGCCCTGCTGCTGCGCTTCACTCCTGACCTGCAGACCCCTGGCCCTGCCAGTACTCCTCACTCCTGACCCATAGTCCCCTGTCCACCTAGGCCATGCTGATGCCCTTCACTGCCAACCTGTAGCCCCCTGGTGCTGCCAGTTCCTTGCACTGACAATCCACAGTCCCCTGCTCCCCCGGTGCCCCTCACTCCCAACCCACAGCCCCCTCAGCCCTGCTGGTGCCCCTCACTCCTGACCTGCAGCTCCCTGCCCCTCCAGCCCTGCCGGTGCCTCTCACTTCTGATTGGCACCCCCCTCCCCAGCAGCCCTACCAGTTCCCTTCACTCCCAACCCAGAGTCCCTGTCTGGGCCCCTCACTCCTAACCCACAGCCCCCTTCCCCCTAGCCCTGCTGGTGCCCCTCACTCCTGACCTGTAGCCCCCTGCCCCCTCTAGTCCTGTCAGTATTCCTCACTCCCAACCTGCAGCCTCCTGCCCCTCCCCAGCCCTGCGAACTTTCTCTACTGCCCCACCCCTGTAAGCAAGCGCACCAGCCCTGGTGCCTCCAGCCAGGCCAGGCAGCTTCCTGCTGCACCTAAAGGGCTCCCCCATGCCCTTCCCCTGCCGAAGGGGTAGGCACCTCCCCATGCTTCCCCTGCCCCTGCAACAGTCCCCAAGCCCTGGCCCTCCAACCCACCCACAGACTCATCTCCCTGCAGCTGCGGGCTGCTCCTGCTCCCCTGCCAGGTGCATGCCGGCCCTGTGTGGTTGTGCCATGCCTCCAATCACCCTCCCCCACTCCCCCCAGCCCCAAGCAGCTCCTTGCTAGGGAAAGCTAGGAGGTTCCAGAAAGAACTTTGGAGCTGAGCTGACCAAAATCCTGGACATTTGATCGTATTTAAAAAAAACTGCCCAGACGGAGATGGATCCAAAAAGACAACAAATCCAAGAAAATCCAGACGTATGGTAACCCTAGTTGTGTGTACTGTGAAACTCTTATTTCTAAACTTTATGCAACAGTAGATCATATGTATCTTATGATTTAATAAATTGTTACAAAACCTCCACCTCCAACAATAATCTAGGTGCCCACTCTTGCTTAGTGTCTGATTTTTACCTTCTGGAGAAAAGCTGTTTCTACAAGGAATATGTCTCCTACTCCACAGTGACCAGAATACTGACAATGTCCTCTTTGTCATGATTCCAACTGGCTTCTTGTGTTTTATGCTATCATTAGGAGGTGGCACTGAAGACACCTAGAATAACCCTGGGTTCATCTACACATGCATATTTACGGTAATATAGGCTACTATGCAGTAACTGAAAATTACTACAAAATATGGGTGGGCATCTACACATGCATGCCTGTACTGCATAGTAATTATGATGATTTACACCAATTTGGCCATAAATTTGATACCTGCATCATGCAGGTATCAAATTTACACCTGATTAGTTACTGCATAGTAATACATGTGTAGATGCCTTGCTGTGCAGTAACTGTGTGTGTGAAGGAACTAGTTAGTCTCAAGTCAGAAGTCAGTCCATACACAGTGTTTCTATGCTTTAATGGTTACATGTGTAGACATTGGCCTAAAAGCTGCTTACTTTAGTAAATTACTGCACAGTAATTTACTGCACAATAAATGCATGTGTAGACATGCCCCTTTAGTCTGAATGTTAACCCTGAGCAGAAAAAATAAAACAGATAAAAATATGTGTTTGGGAGGGTGAGGACAATCACCAAGATTCTAAAGGCACCTCTCTGACTAACTAGAGAGAGATGTTGAGGGACCTTATTTAAGTTTAGCATGTCAGCAGGGCCCTGGCCATCACAATAGATCTTTTAGGGCACAATGCAGAGTAAGTAGGGTGATTCTTACAGAGTACAGAAGAATGAGGGAGGGCCCTTCTGAACACAGTGGACAAAACCAAAGGAAAACTATGTACTCTGATTCCTCTTTTTGGACTGTATATTCTTTTCTAAGCCTGAAAATATTTAACTCTTCACCTCACTGTCTCTAGCTAGAGATCTGTATATCCCTAATAACAATAGAATAAATGTCGAATATCTTAATGGATACTGTTCTGACCCAAAATAATTGTTCAGAAAAAAAACTAACTGTCTGACATTCAGAGGACAGGACAACCTTTCAAAATGCCTCTCTTATGAAGTAAAACGAGGTGTTCAGTTCACACGACCCCTTTAAGCATCTCCCACTGTATTTCCCCATCACTTGCCACAACAGCAATAAAATAATAAAATTAAGGATTTTTTTTGGTTAAAAAAAGTAAATGGTTTTTTCTACCTTTTATAACGTCCACCTTTTAGCATAACAAAGCTTTTCATAGCTTACTAATGGCTCCCTGTCACTAGTGCTGAGAACTATTATCACTGCTCTGCCCCTTCACATGGGCCTTTCAAACATCACTGTTTCACTTAATTCTTTCACCTCCTTCAGTTCAAATGCAATAAAAACCTTTCACTGGCTGACAACTAAAAAAGCAGAACAGCCTCCAACTGCTGTATAATTCAGGAGGGTTCTTTCTCATTTTAATTGGCTGCCTAATTGGAATGTTTATGGGTTCTGCGATAGCTTGGGATGAAAAGGCAGGGTGAGCAATTATGTGCTCAGCATTCCTATCTGGCAGAGTTAATAGTTAAAAAAAAAAAGCTAAAGTTCACTGGAATGCCATGTTTTTGTTCTCTAAGAAATACCTTGATTTGAAACAATGTAATCCCCAAGTCAGAAATTATGTCAAGCTGTGCTTATCCAGTAGCAAGTTTGAGCTTTTGGAAGCCTCTCTGCTCCTTTTTGATGTTAGCATAACATGAAGAACAGGAGGCTATCTGGTGGCTGTCAAGTTTATAACTGCTTGCTCTCTCACTGGCTGGAGATAAGGATGTAAGCAGAGCACTTGATGGACTTGATTAATTCTCTGGAACGAAGGTTTGTCTTTCTTGACTCGATGAATGACTTCATTCTAGTAGATGAGGTCACCCAAGTCAAGGCAATAAAGTTTCTGATATTCACATGAAAGCCAGTTTTCAAAGCTGCCAGCCCTTAAAAAGAGAATCACAAGTGTTTCTTCATTTACCTACATTCTACTGGCAGCATCCACACTGCTATATTTCAGCTCAGTGTCTCTCACCTTTAGCATAAGGCTGTATTTTCAGGTTCACAATTGTCTGCAATATGAGACTTGGTTAAAAAGTCCTTCCGGAAATAAATGCATTTACAAAAAAAGATTTCTTAAAACTGTTAGAGAAGGATTATTTCCCAGCCTTTCATGCTTGCCCACTGCCATGTCTCCTTGTATTCTGTATCCTGTCTGTTTGCATCTCTTTGTTGTCTTATATTTTGATTGTAAAGTCTTTGGAGCAGGTCTTGTTCAGTGTTTGTACATGCATTTATAAAAGAAAGGACTTCTTTATCATAATTTACACAGTTGAAAAATAAAACATTTTCCCCAAAAACCAGTCAGATCAATTATTTGAAAAAGTCCCTTTTGGAACAATTGTTTGCATGTACTCTGATCCTAAAGGTTAGAACTCAAATTACTCTAATGTCATCATTAGTCATTTTCAATAAATGCGGGTGGATGGAGATTCACCATTAGTAAACTTAAGGATATCCAACTTGTGCTGCATCCACTCCTCTCAGGAAAACTCCATTCTTGCCTTATATAGGAGAGACAGCATAATGCAGTGATCTTTGTGATAACCCACAGTTGTTGATTTATTTCTAGGTCCACTGGTGCTGGCATATTCCCCCTCAAAACATGGGACATAAACACTGAATAGTGGGAGCAGAAGCAGCAGTAGTAACGTATTTTTCTGCTTCCCTAAGGCAGAGAATCATTCTCTTTTTTGCTGCTCCCTTTCTGAAGCAGGAAGAAGCAGTGGGACTGATTTAGGTTAGAGAAAAGTGCTCAGCAAATATATAACCTTCTACCAGTGACTTGAAGATGACAATGGAAAAGAAACTAGTGAAACAGACTGCAGATCAAATGGGAGTCTTTTCTACCTCCTTATCTCCATTATTGTTGAGTGGCAGGAGCCAGGGATTGAAACTCAGGCCAGTATTGTGAAGAACAGCAGCACAGTGGTCAGCACTCTGCTCACTCAGTGAGTATCAGCAAGCTGTGTGCTCAGGACTAGGTACAGGTGTTAGACTTATTGTGCTATAAGCATGCAGAAAGTGCTCTACAGCTGTAACTAAACAGATGTTCAAGACACATAGAGAACTTTAAAAATGGTGGATCCTGCTCTAAGGTAAACCTGGATGGATCTGGTATCAGACTAAAGCTCTTTAAGTTCGAGCACTTTATTGAATGCCTGTACCAGAGCCCATCATGACTCAATTTAGGTCACAGTCTCCCAGCATCCCAGGGCAGCGTGCTAGCCTAGGCTGGTGCTCGTATGCTCCAAGTTCACACCAGCCCAGCCCTGCTCCTGGCCATTCTCAGAAAAGGCTCCATCTCCTGCACAGCCAGGTGGGAAAAGGGGTGGGAATGGAGCACCCTGTGGTTCCCCGCCCCAGGCTTCTGGCTTGGGTCTTGGGGTGGGGGGGGAGCAGGCCAGCTCCACATAGCAGGGGGATTCTGTTCCTTCACCACCCCCAGCCCCCAGTTCCCAGCATAGTGAAAAGCTGCCCATGGCTCCACAACTCCTGACTGCAGCTGTCTAGAGGCTGGGGAAGGGAGCCCTCCTGCCACCTGATCCCCCCTGCCCGTCTGCTTGGTGGCTCAAGTCTTGAGGAAAGCCAGGCTGGGTCTGCTTGGTGGGGGCTGCTCTGTTCCCCTGTGTTTTCTGCCCAAGCCTCTTGACAACTGTAACCAGGAACTACAGCTCAGGGTTGTCTGGCCTGTTTTTTCACTGTGCTAGGAACCGGGATCAGGGAGGAAAACAGAGTCCCCTGCTGTATGCTCCCTCCCCCCCCAAAGTAGAAGGGCTCTGTTCTTCTACCCCCTTCCCCAGCTCCTGGTACAATGAAAAGCCTTGCATGGCTCTGAGCTGCAGCTGTCTGGAGGCTGGGATGGAAGGGGTGTGGGGAATGGAGCACTGCCGCCTCATGGGCCTGGCTTAGCCTGCTCCCCCCTGCCCCAGGCCCCAACCAGCCAGCTGCTTTAGTAGACTCTCCAGGGTGAGATCCTAGCCCTTCTCAAGTCAATGGCAGGAGACTCCATTTCTGGCCCCCCACCCCCAGTTTCAGCATGGTGAAACCCCCAGAGACCCCCCAGTTTCAGCATGGTGAAAAGCTGGGCCAGGCAGCCCTGAGCTGCAGCTTGTGGCTGCAGTTGTCAGGAGGCTAGGGAGTAGGTAGGTGTCAGGGGGACAGGGGGAAGAAGCCCCCTCCACTGCCCAGACCTGGCCCAGCTTCCATCCCCTAGACCTGAGCCAGCAAACTGAGGTGGCCCACGTAGTAGGGGTGGCTTCATTCCATGCCCCCCCCCCCCCAGCCACTGCTGATAACCACCAGTTGTTGGGGGACAGGCCTGGGGAGAAGGGCCTCTCTGGCAGCCTCCTGGCAGGCATTCAGGAGTGCCCCAGCCTGCTGACTTCAGCCAGTGCAGGCTGCTTCCATACTTCCCCCGCCCCCACATCAAGGTTGAATATCAGTTCTGTTGGCTCCCACTCTAATCTAGGGTGCTTTGAGTCAAGTGCGATACTACAGTGCTTCTGCATCAGGTTTTTTGAACATCTGTACTTAGCCTAGAATGCCCAAGGGCTGACACTTCCTTAGCACAGATTACATTGTCATACAGGAAATATTTCCTAGACAACTTCCCTCAAGTTTATGAGCCAAGAGACATATATGATCTTATAATATGCCTGTGACAATTGACTATGATGGACAGTTCTAGTCTTATTTCCTCTTCTTATATAGCAGTAGTCCCTATTGGGGCTAAGGCTGGCTACTCCTTTTTTTCAAGCTGCTTTAATAGGCCCTCCAGGGTGAAATCCTAGCCCTTCTCAAGTCAGTGGCAACATTTCTTGGAAGCAGGACTTCACCCAAGTTTCGTATTGCAGTCTGGAGCCTACCCTCTAGTATAAGCAATTAAAATATTAAAAGAAGAACATCATAACCCCCTCCCCCTCCCCCCCCCCCAGCTCTACACAGATCACTGAGGAAGCTGGAAGTTTCTTGGAAATTTGCTTAGAAATAATTTTCTTGCAAATAATTTCTAGCAGAAATAGCTCCCAAGAAGTTCTCTCTAAAGGATACATTTTGACCTTTAGATATCAGCCAGGGCTACAAATGGTGCATAATTAAAATAAGGTAGAGTTCAAGTCCATGTGCAGTTCTATCAAATAGAGATCTACATGAAGGACCACATAATGGATTGAACTAGCAGGCATTTTAACAGGGGTTCAAGTAAATAGTACCCATTCTAAAGATAATATATGCTCACAGCTACCTTAGAGTTTAAAATCTGGAAACCTAGAGTTTAAAAACTGGAAATCTCACAGGAAAGCCCAATTACATAAAATGTCCATTGCATTTTATGGGCAACAATGATTTAGGGGAACCCATACGTTTGGTAAATATCTACACAAGTGGATACTTACACAAACCAACAGTATTTTCAAGTGTCGTAGTCCAAAGTTAAACCTAAAATTGAATAACCAAAAAACCCCCAAACACCCTCTCCCAGCCCCCCCCCCCCCCCATATAGAACCAAACAAATTATCTGATTAATTTCCCCACATAGAGATATGAGGGGAGGCATCTCTCTGAAGTAACTTTATATACCCACACATGTTGCCAGTGGCCTTTATTATGATGGCCTGTGGACCCTATGAACTTCCTAATTTCATGACTTTAAAGCAGAGAAAAACTAATAATGAAACATATTAAAGTCACTTATGTAATTATGTGCATCTATGAACCTGTTTTCAGTAAGCTCTAGTCTTTGAAAAAAATACCTGAGAAAATTAAAATAAACCAAATCTAGAGAGATTTTATACAACACAAAATGTATATGTATAACTTACAGTCACAAGATATTATTAAAGCCAGGAGCTTATCAGGACTCAGAAAAGCATTAGGCATTTGTGCAAAAGAATAAGACCATCCAAATTTATATCAGAAAAGAAAGACATTTATAAGTAATATTAAAACTCATATTTAGGGGCATAAAATGACCATTAGCTGTGCTACTTTAATGGGGAAAGTCATGGAAAATCATGCCAAATGTGGATTGTCCTTTATTGGATTTTTTTGCAGCTTCTTCTGATTATTGTCCGGTGCCAATAACAGTATATTGGACTAGTCTGAACACGTTCAGCAGGGGTTACATTCTTGTCACAGGGCACTAAGGCATGCCTGCTCCTTTAAGACCAGAAGCAGCCTAGCTAGAGATCCCTAGGAGCTAGGTAGAGCTTCACAGCTGCAGGTGGCCTTGGCAGTAGGTTAATGAGGGAATTAGCCAGCACCTGCATCCGGTCAGCTGACTGGAAGGAGGCAGGGCCCTAGGTACATTTAAGTCCCAGGACTGGAGCTGGCTGAGATTAGTTCTCTGGCAGTTGCCAAGGAAAGGAGCTCCTGCAGGAAAGAACTGCTCAGGGATGTTTGGTTGCTTGATCTGCTGCTTGTAAGAATAATGAGGCTCTAGGAGCTCTTAAGGTATCTGGGGCTAGGAGGCACACAATATTGAGAGAGAAGCTTGCCTTTTTTAAGTGGTAGAGTATGCTCTCCAGTGTTATTTTTATGTTGTAGCCCAGGGGCTTATATTTATGTTGTTATTCGTACTGGTGGACCAATATGGGGCTATAGGGGAGGAGGCCTCATTTGGGCACACTATGGTGTACAGCCCCAGGACCAGAGAGGGCACAGTGACAGGGACGCCAAGCCCAGGGAACACAAGAGGCTGAGTTAGGCCAAGACTTTACAGGCAGTCCTCGCACTTACAGTGGGTTACTTTCCTGGGAAAGTCGAAATGATGTAAGTCGAATCTGATTTTCCCATAGAAACAATATTATAATAGGGCAGGGGAGGGCAAAATGTGGCTCGCAGGATGGATGTGGCCTGCCAGGCCATTTTATCCAGCCTCAGGGCCCCTAAAAAAATTTAGAAAATTAATATTTATCTGCCCCTGGTGGCCTGTCATGTGGCCCTTGATGGCTTGCCAAAACTCAGTAAGTGGCCCTCCACCCAAAATAATTGCCCACCCCTGTAATAGGGGGTTATGTTCCTTGGTAGGAAATGTAACCCAACTTTTCATAGAAATCAAGAAACGTAACCCCCCATTATAACATTGTTTCTATGGGAAAATCAGATTCAACTTATTGCATTGCACTTTTAGAAAGCTTTTAAATCAACTATAAATGATATACACTAATAAATGTTATATACTGTACAAAGCTTTCTAAAGTGCAATGCAGTAACTAAGGGAGGCACTGGGGCCAGCACTGGACACTTACTGAAAGTAAGCTCCTCAGTCCTCGTGTGGGGCAGGCAGCGGCTCCTCCCCGAGGCAAGGCAAGGGCAGGGCTGGGGCTGGCGCAGGCTCCACTGGCTCTGGGGAACTGCTCCACTTCCCAGCCTTGATGCCATGTGCCTCCTTACTCCCTGAGGTGATGTGGGGCTGGGGAGCCTGTGCCAGCCCCCGTCCCCACCTCTGGGAGTGAGGAGGCACATGGCGTCGGGGCTGGAAAGTGGAGCAGTTCTCCGTTGCCAGTCCCCAGCTCCAGCCCCCAGCCCTGTCTCACCTCCGGGAGCACATGGCCTCAGGGAGGAGCCACTGCCTGAGCTTACCTCCGGTAAGTATCCCATGCCAGCTCTGGTGCCTCTACCGTTGCCTGCCATAAGTGCAAGGATCAGTGCCGTAAGTAATAACAGGGGTGTAAAATGTGGAGTGCCGCAAGTGCAGATTGTCTCAAGTCGAGCTGCCATAAGTCGAGGACTGCCTGTATTAGGGAGATAATGCTTATATACCACCTGCAAGGCATGGGGCGCATTAAAGGGAAGGTTTTGGAATCATGCATCTAGCCCATAAGGCTTGGGATGCCCCGTGAGTCACCAACTTTAAATTAGGACCCAGCAAGGGGTCCAAGAACCCACAGGGTTTAGTGAGATCCAACAGGACCATGACCACGCATGGGCAGTCTCCCTAATTATAATTTATACCAGCAAGACATGGCAGGTGAGAATAAGTTGCCCAAGGAAAGAGGGCAGAATTGGCACTGTCACTGAGCCCTAGGGGCATCATGACCATCCGTGGGGACACCACACCGTGACAATTCTTAATCTAAAATTTGATTTAACATAAAGCTGTCATGAAGTACTTTGCAAGAATCACTTATTCCTTTAATTAATCCTATACCATTTGGTAGCTTTTAAAAAAGAACACAGTCTATTTCCACAACACTTTTCATATCTGCCTAGAAGAAAATGGATGCTCATAATTTTCCTTTGTGTTTTGCTCCAGGTCCCCTTTTTCTCTTCATTTAAGTGACATCAGATAAGAGAGGGTTTATATGTACAAGTCCATTACAAATAAAACATTATTTTCTTGATCTTTGTGTTTTGTGACAGCACTGAAAAATCTTGCAGGTAGTCTTGCAATTTTGAGAACAAGCTGTCACTCTCCAAATCTGAGCACCCTTTGGAAGGGCTTTGCAGTCATAAGCAAAGAAAAGCCTCAAGAGCAGGCTACAGATGGATGCTTCCAGACAAGGGTTCAAAATTTTTCTATGAGCAGGAGCTTCCCTGAAATTGTGAATGTATTTGCATTAGACACCTAGATAATACATTTATGGCTCCAATAAACATGGTAATTTGTATTGACAACAGATATTGTATGATATTTATGCATACACTTATGTGCTTAAGGAAACTTGTGGCCTGCCTTCTTTCTTTATAATTGCTCTCTGTGTCACTCTGACCACTTCAGGGTTATCTTTCCAATGATATATATTAAGTTTAAATATAGAATAAAATGATATTTTTGCTTAGAATAAAATAACAGGAAATGATAACACATTCAGAGGAGAAGTCAAAATGACCCTTAAAGAAGAAATGCATAAACTCATAGCTTTGAATTTATGCTACTTAGCATCACATTAAAAATATTCAAAATATAAATCAAAATTCAAGGGTATGAGTAATATTCAATTTCAAATTTATGGCATTTTAAAATAGGATGATTTCCTCAAATGTGCAATAAATTTGGTTTTGTGGAATTGCACATGCCACCTTATCATGACAGTTGCTTTATCTACACAGTCCATGGAAGCCTAGTCACTTTATATAATCTGAATTCACAAATCAACTGTCGTCTTCACTTCACTGATTCATTGCTGATGGGCCTTTCACAAGGTAAAAAATCCTTTCCAAGTTGACAAGAGTAATAAATGGAGAGGTGAGTGCTGCCTATCCATCCTGCTGTTCTATTGTACTGCCTATAGTGATACACGGCAGAATAAGCTCATAAACCAACCTCATCTTTTGACCTCTGCAGAGTAAATGGAAACAGAGGGGCGTTTATGATGACGACTGTATTTAAGGACCAATAATGACTAAATAAACCTCTGAAATCTAACTAGCCTAACCAACCACTCAGAAAAATGATGAATTTTTTGTTGAACATGATGCAAATTCATTAAAATGGATCTGTAAAACTTTCTTTTAACCTAGACAATCATTCACTCACTAGAGTTTAAAAGATATTTTCATGTGATCATACACATGCAGCAAAACTGAGAGAAACTGATGCAAATGCCCAGTTTAGATCGTCCAACAGAGTGGTTTTCAGTGCCCCATATTAAAGTAATGGAGTGACCAGCAATCTAACTAGAATGTGGTATAGTCCTATGGCCTACTTCTGTCACTTTTTAATATCATGAAAGGCTTGGCTTGGCTTGGCTTTTTGACTGCAGTTTCATACAAGAGAAGGCAAAACAGATCAAAAGTAAATTCTTGTTTGCAAAGATCTGGAAGCTCTAAGGAACTGAACTTCCACTAGAGATTGGTTTTGGTACAGATGTACTTCAAAAGACACAGGTGATTCTTAGAATTAATTTGCACTAAGGATGATGGGAGGATTGGTGCAATATCCTGAAGGACAGAAGCAAAACTTGCTTGCAGTGAACTCTGTAGTATCTCCATCTGAAATGTAAGTGGATTCCAAGGTCAAAGAACACCGAGGCTTTAGTATTACAGAAGCATGATAATCAATACATGATTCTAGTTTAAGGCATTGCATTTCAAAGAAAAGTAAAATGTTTTGCTTGATATCTTAACTTCTGTATATCTAGTGGGAAATATTGCTATCATATTAAAATGAGAGTATATTAGTACTCATTCCAACAAGACAAAGAAGTGTTCTTATTTTTCTCTAATGAGATAAAAATATGTAATTATACTAAATGCATTCCAATTTTCAGTGTACACTTCTGTTTTAATAATCCACATATCCCTTCAGCATCATAAAGACTGTATCATTAGTGTTTTGTAGCCATTTTAGAAAAATGTACATTACAAGAATCTCAAGCTGCAAGAAACAGATAATCGTTTAAATGCTTTGAAACACATCATTAAAAACCAGATGAGATAATATTAAAGGACCAAATCCAGCTCCCATTTTAGTCAATGGAAAAACTCACACAATATTCAGTGGGAGCTGGAAGACCAAAGTACTACACTAAGATCTGTTCCACTGCACACTTGCACACTTAAAATCTACACAATCTCATTTAATTCATATGGGGTGAAAATTATTAATTTTTAATGGGCATTGTACATTTATGAAAAAGAAATAGAAGGGGGGACATCCTTCCTCTCTTTCCTGCACAAGCTCGTACAAAGCTAGGATAAAAGGTTTTGAAAATAATAAAATAAGGCAAAATGTGTATACATGGTAAGATACACAGCAAAATAGCAATCCTGGAGATGAGACCTAGAAATTAGGTTACTGTGTTCTCCAGTTTTTCACACCATTTTAAGGACTTAAAAAAATACCCAGAAGTTTTTGGAAATGGGAACATGAAGTCAAGAGTTTAGCACATGAGGTAATAACTTACTGCATCACAGAGAAAGGCCCAGTGACTAGGATGCACCCCCAGGACACATGAAATCAGGGTCTAATTTCTGAACTGTACAATTTTAACTTAATAGATGAAGGAATAAAGTGAGACATGGAGAAAAAAATACCAACTAGCACAAACCAAGGCAGTCCATCTGCTTGGCAATACTGGCTTCTTTAAGCAAATTACCCCAGTCATTTGCTCTCTCAATCCCCACTGACTTTCTCTCAAAAGCCCTCTGTACATTAAAATAGTACTAACATTATTTTGAGAAAGGTCTGTGGAAGCAATGCTTAGATTTGAATTAAGTTTCATGTGGCATTCAGGTTTAGAGTTACAAACTGAAGAAGCTCTAGAGTTCACACAATATTAAATGGCACTGAGAGCTCATGAAGAGTTCTTGTGTGATTTCAACTGAGGGCAGAGGAAGTCTCATAAAAAAAAATAGTCCTGAACTCAAGAAATTTCTGTCACTGGGCAGTATAATCATCTCAGGAGGAGCATAATTTTTGCCTCCTACCATCAATGGGCTCTCATCATTTCTCAGGTTTGCCTTTTACCTTTCATGTGTCACCATGAATGTACCTGTCAGGTACCACAAATGTTCAAGAGAATAAGTCTTTCAAAAGGAAGAAAAGTAGTTTTCTTCCAAGACTGCTTACCATCCTGTCTATATGTAACAGCCAGTGGGCATGTCTATACCTGCAATTAATTTGAAACAATAAACATATCCCACCAGAGTTTATTGCTCCCAGGCATGCCATCTGAACATGCCAGGGCCACAACACATTGAGCCGGGTCAGAGCAGACCTACCTGGAAGGGTACCCCAGGGGTCAGCCTGCAAGCCTGCAGGCAACCCCCACATTGAAGCATCCTTGTATCCAGCCAGCCATGTCAGCATCTCTAAAAGGAGACTCCCTGGGTGACCAGGAAGCCAGCAAACAGGGTAAGCAGCTTGCAGGCCAGTTCCTAGACCAGTTCTTGGCCCACCCCTCCCCACTTCCTTTTTGAGGGGCAAGCCTTTCAGTTTTGTGTGAGGAAGCAGGAAAAAAAGGAACCCCTTGAGGACAATGAGCAACAAGGCCAGCTTCCAGGTGAGTCTGCTAGGAAAGGAGTAGTTAGAAGAAGACCAGTAAGAGAAAGAAAGCAGATTAAGAGACCCAGGGAAATGGTTGGAGGATGTCACAATGCCAGAGCCACTGCCTCTGCTTGCACCTGTGAGGTTTCTGTCCATGCAGGACTGCTGACCATCAATGTTTCCACCCAGGTCCAGGTTTGGCACTGTGGGGACTGTGGCTTGCAGGTCCTTTCCAGTGATGGCCAGGTCAGAGACTGCTGGTAGTGTGAGCGGTGCCTACTGGTGGTGTCTCTCAGGGAACAGGCAAGAGAACTACAGGAGGAGGTGGCAGGGCTCTGAAGCGTCCTCTGCCATGAGGAGTTCATCGATTCAATGCTGGAGGAGACCTCCAGGGCTGTGGAGGAAGAAATGCCAGATGCAGCGCTAGAGAAGAGAAAGCACATGGACACCCAAGAGGGTGGAAGCTGGAGGCTTGTGACTTCTGGCAGCAAGCAGAGATCTTCACCTCCGCCTGCAGTGGTTCATCTGGAGAACATATATGCAGTAGGGGTGTGCAAAGTGGGCCGTATTTGATTCAAATTTGACCCATTCTGGGGGACAGTGATTCAATTAGTTGATTTGGATAACTGTCTTGATTCAATTTGGCTGAATCCGAATGTGAAGATTCAATGCTGATTCAGAGAATCAGCAATTCAGCCATAGACACAGCTTTAAATATTTTTTCTACATACCTCGAGGTACCAGGCATGGCTTGTGAATGCTGAGATGGTGGGGCAGATGGAGCATCCCACAGGAGCGTGGGGGTCCCCCCGTGTGCTCTTCTCATTCCACCACTAAGCACGAGGGACTCCCCACCCGCACCCCCCTGGCTCGGTGATTGTCGATGGGGGGACCCTGAGTGCCTCCCCAGGAGGCACCAGTCACTGAGCTGGAGGATGCGGTGAAGGAGAAGTGTCCCCCATGCACTCCATGGTGGACCCAGAAGTGAACCAGAAGTGCTTTGGTCCACTTCTGGGTCTGCCGCTGAGCATGCTGGGGAGCCTCCCACTCTCCTGTCCAGCATCTCAGCATTTACAAGCCGCCTGGTACCTTGAGGTATGTAGAAAAAAACATTTAAAGCTGTGTCTATGTCTGAATCATTGAATATCTCTGAATTGAATCAGAGGGTTCCAATTCGGTTTGAAGAGATTAAAAGGTCTCCTGATTTGATTCAGATTCAGAGATTTGGCCGCCGAATCAGGCTGTATCTCCACTGAATTGAATCAGCGACCGAAGCTTTGCACAGCCCCAATTTGCAGCCCTAGCAGCACAGAGAGACGAGCACATTCCATTGGTGGAGGAGGACAGGCCAGGCCTCACCAAGGTGGGAAGGATTGAGATGACTACTGTGAAGAAGAAGCAATAAGTGGTGGTGGTCCTGGAGAGCTGGCTGTACCCTAAAGAAGCCTGACTGAGAGTGCAGGAACAAACCATCCCGATGTTCAGGAAGACTAGTCATTATGATAGAAGACCAGATTGTCTTAGCAGGGAACTCTTCAGTAACTTAAATCACAAAAAGGAAGCTTACAAGAAGTAGAAACTTGGACAAATAACTAGGGAAGAATATAAGAGCATTTCTCTGGCATGCAGGGATGAAGTCAGGAAGGCCAAAGTGCAACTGGAGTTGCAGCTAGCAAGGGATGTGAAAAGTAACAAGAAGGGTTTCTACAAGTATGTCAGTAGCATGAGGAGGATCAGGGAAAGTGTGGGTCTCTTACTGAATGGGGGTGGCAACCTTGTGACAGAGGATGCAGAAAAGGCTGTAGTGCTCCATGCCTTTTTTGCCACTGTCTTCACAGGCAAGGTCAGCTCCCAGACCGGGTAGCACAGTTTGGGGAGGAGGTGAGCAGCCTTCAGTTATGAAAGAACAGGTTAGGGACTACTTAGATAAGCTGGATGTGAACAAGTCAATGAGGCCAGATGGGATGCACCCGAGGATGCTGAGGGAGTTGGCTGATGTGATTGCAGAGCCACTGGCCATCTTCTTTGAAAACTCATGACAATCAGGAGAGGTCCCAGATGCTTGGAAAAGGGCAAACACAGTGCCCACATTTAAGAAAGGGGAAAAGGAGGATCCAGGGAACTCCAAACCAGTCAGCCTCACCTCAGTCCCTGGAAAAATCATGGAACAGATCCTCAAGAAATCAATTTCTAAGCACTTGGAGGAGAAAAAGGTGATTAGGAACAGTCAGCATGGATTCACTAGGGGCAAGTCATGCCTGACCAATATCACTGCCTTCTATGATGAGTTGACTGGCTCTGTGGATGCGGGGAGACTGGTGGATGTGGTATAGTTTGATTTTAGCAAGGGTCCTGATACAGTCTCCCACAACATTCTCACAGGCAAACTAAGGAAGTATGGGTTGTATAAATGGACTGTAAGGTGAATAGAAAACTGGCAGGAGCATCAGGCTCAGAGAGTAGTAATCAATGGCTCCATGTCTAGTTGGCAGCTGGTATCAAGTGGAGTGCCCAGGGGTCAGTCTTGGGCTGGTTTTATTCAATATCTTCATCAATGACCTGGAAGATGGCATAGAGTACACCCTCAGCACGTTTGCAGATGACACCAAGCTGCGGGGAGTAGTAGATATGCTGGAGGGTAGGGCTAGGATGCAGAGTGACCTAGACAAATTGGAGGATTGAGCCAAAAGAAATCTCATGAGGTTCAACAAGGACAAGTGCAAAGTCCTGCACTTAGGATGGAACAATCCCATGGACCAATAAAAGCTGGGAGCTGACTGGCTGAGCAGCAGCTCTGCAGAAAAGGACTTGGGGGTCACAGTGGACAATAGGCTGAATATGAGCCAACAGTGTGTTGTTGCCAAGAAGGCTAACGGCATACTAAACTGCATTGGTAGGAGTGTTGCCAGCAGGTCAAGTGAAGTGATTATTCCCCTTTATTCAGCACTGGTGAGGCCACCAGTGGAGTACTGTGTTCAGTTTTGGGCCCCCCACTACAGAAGGGATGTGGAGATATTGGAGAGAGTCCAGCAGAGGTCAACAAAAATGGTTTTTGAGGAAACAAAAATGACTTCTGAGGAAAGACTGAGGGAACTGGGCTTATTTAGTCTTGAGAAGAGAAGACTGAGAGGGGATTTAACAGCAGCCTTCAACTACCTGAAGGGTGGTTACAAAGAAGATGGAGCTAGACTGTTCTTAGTGGTGGCAGATGACAGAACAAGGAGCAATGGTCTCAAGTTGCAGCAACGGAAGTTTAGGTTAGATTTTAGGAAGACTTTTTTCTCATTAGGAGGGTAGCAAAACACTGAAACAGGTGACCCAGACAGGTGGTGGAATCTCCATCCTTGAAGGTTTTCAAAACCTGGCTATATAAAACTTTGGCTGGGATGATCTAGTTAGGGCTAGTCCTGCTTTGAGAACGGGGTTGGACTAGACCTCCTGAGTTCCCTTCCAACCCTAACTTTCTATGATCCTATGATTCTATATGTGCTGCTGCAGAGTTAATTAGTTTACTCCTGTCTAATAGCACTGCACGTGTAGACATGAGATGTTTACTGCGGAGCTAATTAGTGCACTCCACAGTGAATGTCTTGTTTAGACATGCCCAATTGTTTATATTGAATAGCTGATGCAGAGAGCCTAATTTGACTTATTTCAAATGTCATGTGTGCTGTTTCCTAATCAAATTGTTCAAAATGCAGACTGTAAATCATTCTGCTAAAACCTAATTAAGAGTATGATTAGGTAAAAAACACTTTCTCCAGTTTAAGTTCCTGTATACTGGAGGAATGCCACTATTTCATGCTTTACACATTTGGGGTTTCACAGGTTTTATTTTTCCCGATGTCAATTTTAAACTCCAAAGTGCTCTGGGTTTGATCATATCAATTCTTAAAGTGTTGACAATGGTTAGCTCAGATTTAAAAAAACAGAAACAAAAACAAGAACCTATGTTAGCATACCTAATAGAAATACATCATGATAACAGCACTGTTCCAGAAGTCAGCCCTCCTCCAAGCTGCATATGGTCACATAATCTTTTAAAACGCATGATTCAAGTCTCAATTTAATTATGTAATAGCACAAATGGAATTACACTGCGGATGAAGTGCAGTACTTCAGCTCAAACACGGACTGGAGTTGTGTGACTGACCCAAGCTTATTTCATTTGGTCATTGTATTATACAGCTTAATTTAAATGCAAGGGCACGTAGCAAACAACAACTTCAATATGGTATCTCCTCCTCTTGAACTAAATTATAATACTGCTGGGCTGGACCCCCCTTATGATGGTAATTTAGCAGGCAGCTTGCAAACATGACCATAATACAGTATTAACAATTGTTTCACATGGATGGATTTTATTTACCAAATATACACTCACACACCTGCTTAAAAATTCAGGCACACTTTTCTGGCCTATTTATTTGTGTAAGTGTATGTATGGGCATTTGTTTTGAGAGTAACGGCAGGTGGTTATGCATATGTCAAAGACAGTAGGAGGATTAGAAAAGGGGAAAAACAAGAGGAATCCTGCAAATACAGTAGTTTGTGTATTTTGCAAGTCCCTTTACTTGTGGGAACTGCCACTGTACCTATATACCTATGTATTAAAATAACTATCCCTATTATAAGAGATGTTGCATGCAGACATTTCTCTCTTTAGTCTATATTCCACCGCTCACTTCTCCCTCACCACATTTGTATTATATGTGCACCCTGGGTAATAAATATGCTACACATATATACAAACACTACCTTTGACAATCATTTAACAATACACTAAGCACTCCTGTTGTGTTGCAAAGAACATACCCAATAAACTGAATTACCATTCCACTAGCTTAATGATTTTGTTGTTAAATATGAGGGGTGACTTATATGCAGATAAGTTTGTATACAAGTACCATATTTTCTTATATACAATATGAAACTTTCCCTAAAACCAGCCCCCCACCAAAATTAGAATGTATTATTTAGTGGATAGATAAGGTTCTTTGAGTAAATCTGATATCTTTTATTAAACCATTAAATATTTTATTAAAATAGAATCATAGAACCAGAAGGGACCAGTATGATTATTAAGTCCACTCCCCTGCCATGGGCAGGAAGTATTGGGCTCAGATGAGCTCGGCAAAGTGCCTGTCCAGCCTTGTCTTGAACACCTACAAGGAGGGTGACTGCACCACCTCTACTGGGAGGGTATTCCAGATTCTGGTGACCCTTACGGAGAAGACGTTTTTCTATATATCCAACCTGAATTTACCCTTTATTAGTTTATGCCCATTGGTCCTGTTTTTCCTTTGACGTGCCCTCCTGAATAGTTGCTCTCCTAGTTCTGGATGCTCCCCCTGAGGTACTTGTAAGCAGCTATCAAGTCACCTCTCAGCTTTTTCTCCCTCAGGTTGAACAGGCCCAGTTCCTGGAGTCTCTCCTCATAGGCCCTATCTTCCTTGCTCTTAATCAAATGGGCAGCCCTTCTTTATACCCTCTCAAGCTTATCCATGTCCTTCTTGAAGTGCAGTGCCCAGAACTGGGCACAGTACTCCAGCTGAGGCCACACCAACACTGAATAGAAGGGGCAGAGTACCTCCCTTGATCTACTGGCCACACAGCAGCTGATGCACCCCTGAGTTTTATTGGCTCTTTTGGCAGCCTCATCATACTGTTGGGTCATATTCATCTTCCAGTCGATCATGACCCCCAGGTCTCATTCAGATGTTGTACCAGCCAGTAGGCCACCACTCACTGTATAGTTGTGGTGAGCGTTCTTCCTACCCAGGTGAAGGACCCTGCACTTTTAGGTACAAACACCCTTTTTCAGGCAGAGGAAGCATCTGCAGTTGGTTTGTGCAGGCACTTCCTCTGCCTGAAGAAAGGTGTTTATACCTGAAAGCTTGCAAAGAAGAATTTTTCCAACAATTTAGTTGGTCTAATAAAATATATCAGATTTACCAAAAGAACCTTGTCTGCTTGTGTCCTTAGAACAACATGGCTACAACCAACACCCCTGTATTTAGTGGGGAAAGTAATTTTCTGGTTTGGATAGAAGCACCTAGCTTTGATTCCTGCTCCACAGTGCAGCAGCTGTTGAATTACTATTCAAGCAGCTGAAGAAGTCAATGGACTTAATGGCTCATTGTTCTCTATTCCAGAGGTGCTAACAATGGTCTCTCCTTTTCAATGGTCTTGATATTCAATTAATCAAGCTAACATTTCTTAGGGCAATTTTTCTGTCTGCTAGCAGCTCCTGTTCCCTTTCCTCTATTTTTTAGCTTTAGTTAAGCAGAAATGGGAGACTAAATCAGATGAATATTAGGCTCTGCCCCTGCTTTATGCAACCATAACTCTGGAAAAAATATTTTTTCTTTATTCTACCTTTCAATAAAAAGGTGTGTATTATATTCTAGGTCATGTTGTATGTGAGAAAATATAGTATAAGGAAGATGGATATGAGCAGGAAAGAAAACAAGTACAGCTGTTGTTTGTATACTCCAGACCAAGAGAACTACCTGAATCAACTGTCAACCAACTACAGGTTCCTCTTGTACCAACAATATTCACTCCCATAGCTGGCAGCCCTGTCAATTGATTGGAGCTCTCAGCTCCAGGGTGTGCCATGCATCCCTGCACCTGGGACCTCCAAACAGGTGACAGAGCTGCCAGCCACGGAGGACACATGGGACCCCCAGGCTGCTGGGAACTCTGATCACCTGTTTCTGTGTGCCCCACATCCTGTCCACATTCATGCCAGAAGTTGTGTAGTTCCTTCTCCCTTATGCTACAATCTTTTATTTCTCCCCTCCATGTCAGGTGCCATGTGTGCCTCCATTCCTCCCATGCACCTTCTTGACCATAGCCAGGTCCCTTATTCTCTCTCCTATTAGGAATTCTGTGTGTTCCCATTCCTGATGATCAAAGGCATAACTTTAACAAGGATGTGGAAAAACTTGAGAGGGTCCAGAAAAGAGCCACCCATACAATAAGGAACTTGCAAGACAAGCCATATGAAGAGAGGCTGAGGGACTTTGGCCTTTTCAGCCTACAGAAGAGAAGGCTAAGAGGGGGCTTGGTAGCAGCTTATTGCTACATCAAGGGAGTACATCAAGAACTCGGTGAACAGCTGTTCATCAGGGCAACCCTGAGGAAGCCCAGGAGCAATGGATACAAACACCTGGAAGGCCACTTCAGAATCAATTCCAGAAAAAAACTCCTTCAGTCACGGTGTTCAGACTGTGGAATAAGCTCCCTGAAGTGGTGGTGCAGTCACCTACTCTAGAACTCTTCAAAAGAAGACTGGACAGTCACCTCGCTGGGGTCACTTGACCCCAGTTGTCTTTTCCTGCCTCGTGCAGGGGGACTGGACCTGATGATCTACAAGGTCCCTTCCAGGCCCTAACAATGTATGAATCTATGAATCTATGTTGCTACTACAACAGTGGTATGGAGGCCATGCACCCAGCTGCTGGCACTATAGCTGTGGGCAGGGTTGCTGCAACTGCAACACCATAAATTCCTGAGGAAGTTACCATTCTGGCTCCCCCTCTAAGTTGGCACCCCAGAGCTAGTGCCCTATTTGCCCATCCCAAGTTATATTACTACTGGTGATATATCTCTTTCTCTCTTGTTTCCCCTACTACTATTCTTATTTTTGTCTTCCTTTTTTCTTTTCCTTGTTTTTCATGGTATCAACAATTTTAAGCTTTGTTCTTGGGAAAACAGGCAGAGTTGAGACGCCAGAGTTTTTTGTTGTTTGGGGTTTTTTGATGGAATGAGTTAATGGGTACTATCAACCAATGGTTAGAAAGGTGGCTCTCCTCACTGCATGACAGGGGCTGCATGTGCCCCCATGTTTCCCGCTTTAAACTTTTTTCCCCATCAAAATCAGAAATGTTAGGCCCACTGATGCCCAGAACATCCCCTCAAACCTCAGAATTAATTTAATACAGCACTCAAACATTATCACAATATATCCAAACAGTGAAATACAATCAGGCCAAGTGCAAAGCCTTGCAAGTTTGGCAAAATAATTGCAGTAATGCATAGCAGTCTCATTCCCTTTGCATCCATACTGTACAAATTGCTAAGAAAAAGAAACAACAGTCTTTGCCCTGAAACAATTACAGGCAAATTACATAAGAGATCTTAATATCTGCCAAAGAGCAGCTGAAACTGAGAATTAGCTAAGAAAAGAGGTTTGAAAACATTTCTACCATACACAGCTTGCACCATGCCAAGTTAAAAAAAAACAATTCACCTCTTGCTTTTGGTAGCACTTATTTCACCTGTAAACTTAGACTTATGAGGCACCTAAACATGTGATGAAACTCTGCTCCAACATGTAATTAGCATGCATTAGATCAATTGAATCTCTGGAAGTTTGCTGGACAGTGCTAATTAATGCACTCCAGCAGCCTCCGCATCACATGTATTCAGCGTCCCCATGTTTCAAGATGGCAGTGGAGGTGTTTTAACTCAAGCTTGCTGAACACGCTCAAGTTAAAGTGCCCATGCCACCATTTTAAATGTGGGATGCTGAATTCTCCTGATGCTGTGGGCGCTTTAATCCCAGCAGCTCTGTAGGAGTGGGCTTTGTAGAACAGGCTCTCTAATTAAAACGCCTGTAGCACTTTAACTCAAACTTGCTCAACAAGCTCTTACAGAGCTGCTCTAATTAAAGAGCCCCCTCCACGCATGTGTATAGATGTCTATCCTTCCTGAAAAGGCCTCATCTCTATAGCACACAGAGATAGCCTGTGGCTCATCCTCCTTGGCAAAGAAAAGCATTAATATTTCTTTAGGAACATATTTGTTGCTCCCAGAGCAAATAATGATTATTGGCTTGACACAATACATACATGCATGAAGCAAGAATATTATAAATTACAGTTTCAATGGACAGTATGACAGGAGTACTAGAGCTGTTCCTAGATAAAATAAGGTTCCACATGCAGGATATTTTCCTGGGGAATGAGCACACAAACAAGTTAGTGCAAGGTAAACCAGGGTGGGGATTCACATGGAATACACTGCTCTGCAGTAACTGCCCCTGTGGACAGTCTTTTGGTAAACAAAAGATAACCTTCTTTTGCTGGGGGAGGGGGGGTATAAGTTAGTGCAGGTCAACCTTTTCTTTACTGCTGGTTCAAGAGTGTGCATATAGATAGTTAATTCCAAACAGCAGACAAAGTATAAATCCCTACCCCTGTTCACCCTGCAGTATCTAATTCATGCCTTCAGTGTAGTTTTGACTGTTTAAACTACTGGATAAAATTATTTGGCAAGCTTGAAACTTCCGTAAAAACTGAAGCTTTACAGGGAAAATTATTGCATCAATAATAGTGTTTTCCTCTTATATTTATTTGGTAATTTTAAAAGCACTTATAGCCATAGTATCTAATTGCTAGGATAAAAAATACTTAAAACATAGTTTTACAAATTTATCCATCATGGCTAGTAAGAGCACTCCTGCCAGTACAGCAAAATGAAATATAAAGCTAAACAAGACCTTTAGATTAGTTGGACTATAAATGTTATCTTAGGCTTTTATCAAGAGAAGTATTTTCAGTAGGGAAGTATTGATTCATTGTCCAAGGCACTGGTGAGGCAGAAAAGGATCACTAGGATGATTAGGGGAATGGATTGCGCATCACACAAGACAAGACTAAGAGAGTTTCAGGCTTGGGTAGCCTACCAAAACAAAGGCTGAGAGGGGATTTGATTGCTATCCATATAAATTCATCAGGGGAAAAGAACAAAGCTAAAGAACATTTTTGGTATAAGATCAATAAATATAAACCAGATATACATAAACTTATGCCAGGAACTAGAAGAAGGTGTCCCAGTCAGCAGTGAGGTCTGGAATAGCCTTTTAACAGAAGGCAAAAAAGCCTAACTTCTTTTTAGCTTGATCAGTTTAAGAAAGATTATTTGATATGGTTGTTTGAGAAACAGTAGAGGACTGACTTTATGACTTTGGACAGGGATGGGCAAAATACAGCCCACAGACCAGATCAGGCCTGTCAGGCAATTTCATTTGGACTGTGGGCAGGAGCCTACCAATTCACTGCATCCAGCCCAGCCCAGCCCAGCCCCAGGTTGCTCCTGCTGTGCTCGAATGGGGCTGAGCCTCACCCATTTCCATGGGGGCAGCATACGCTGTGCTCCCACCTTTGCCCGTGGGATAGCCCTGACCCCGGCCCTGCAGGTAGGGGAGCAGCAGGGGGCAGGGGAAGTGGTGGTGGTGGGAGGAGAGGGGTGGCAGGGTGGCAAGTGGGTGGGAAAGTAGGGAAGTAGCAGGGAAGAGTGACAGTAGGGGCGGGGGAAGTGGTGATGGTAGCATTGGTGGGGGGGTGATGGCAGTGATGGGCAGATGGGGGGAATGGTGGTGACAGTGGGCAGGAGCAAAGTGGCAGGTGGGCAGGAGCATGGGGCCCATGCAGGGTGGGGCAGTAGGAGTGTAAAGCCCAAGACAGTGGGGGCATGAAGCTTGCATGCAGTTCCTGGCTTCTCCACCTGAGCTGCGTGCTTCTAGGGGGGAGCCCCATATGATGGAGCCAGCAGCCCGGCCCCACTCACTACTATGCACAGGTCATGGGGAATGACAGGGAGCTCCACACTATGGATCTGGGCTGGCTCCCCTCTCCCTGCCACCCCATCTGAGCCCCATGACCTGCACCACTGACTTCACTGTATGGGGCTTCCCCCAGTGGCGTGGGGTTTGGGCATGTGAGCCCTGTGCAATGGAGCCAGCGGTCTGGCCACATACAGCCCTAGGGCTTTCCAGGACCACATGCCACTGGGGAGGCTCTACCTGCTGTTGCTGTCGGCAGTAGGGGCTGTGTGTAATGGCAGGGCATGTTTGTAGGAGGGGCCCCACACACACATACCCCACCATACATACACACACACCCCCAGGCACCCACAAACCCCATACCCCCCACATACCCATACATCCCCACAAACACCCCCAAAACCTCCCATACCCACCCCACACCTCCCACATACACATCCCCCACACCCTTCTCCACACCCCAAATATGCAGATACTCACACACACACAGCCCCCCCAAATCCCATACCTACCCACCCACAACCTCATACCTACCCACACACCCCCACATCCCACATATACACACACCCACAGCCCCCCAACAAACCCCATATCCACCCCATGCCCCTCCACATGTCCCCCACAATATACAAGAGTATGACTTCATTTTGAGCTATTATGCAATCACCTCTATATACATGGTGCAAACACACACAAATCAAAACAAAAATATGTTTTGGATTAAAATGAAAATAAGTTATTGTAGGTGTTTGATTTTTAGTATACATTTTTTTCTAGTTCCAAGATGGCTAACCTCCTTCCCAAAAGTAGTACTTCTGGGGGCAAGGGGAAGGACTTCCAGTGGTAAAAGTCAGGGGTTAGGGGTGAGACTTCTGGTCCCAAGATGGTGGCCAGGGGGTGGGTCACCTGTCAAGGGTGGGGCTACCCTTGCAGCCCTAGACAATTCACCAAAACTCATTAAGTGACACTCCACCCAAAATAAATGTCTACCTGTAACCAAGGAGTTCCCTTTCAGTCCCATGTTTCTAAAAAATTTGGGGAAGAGACCATTTTTATTCAGTGTTTACAATGCCTGCTACAATGAGTTGGCATACCAAGCAATATAAACAACAATCACCAACAGGTAAAGCAAAATTAATCTGGTGTCAGAATAAAACAAAGATCATCTTAATTCCTGCCTTAAATGTCATTTATCTAAAGCTATGACAGACTATCTTGGGAAACAGTAGTCCTAAACCTAAAGCCTGCCACATCCAATTCAATATGATTCCATCTCTAAGAACAATGCCAAAAAACAAAGAGTAATTCTGTCAGTCTTAACTGCTGTAAAAAGAAGACTCACAGTATGCGTGTCAATAGACATTCAGGAAGTGGGGGCTACTGGCTTCAACACTATAGTGGGACTTTTGGCACTTCTACTGACCTGTTGAGTAATCTTGAGAAAATTTCTTCTCTTTTCTGTACCTGTTCCCCAGTCCATAAAATAGTGATTGTGATACTGATTTTTGTAAAGCATTTGGTGATTTCTTGAATTAAAGCACTATGTAAGACCCAGGGGTTGGGCTGAACTGAAAGGTTGAATATTTCATTGTTTCTGTAAAATGAAAGTAATGTACACACCAGGAGCTCCTTGTATTACTCCATTCCTGCCCCACCACAAACCTCCTGTGGGCCAACCTTCACTTACCTTCTAATCAAGCTCTCCCTGGAGCTCATATATTCATTTCCTCATACTTAGGGCCTTACCAAATTCAGGGCAGAAGTGGGGTGCACAGCTGCTCCTTTAATCTTGCAGGTTTCCCTGCACACTACCCCCCACCACCAGCACCCATTGCTGAGGAGCGCCAATGGCCCTACTGCTTGCTGCTGACTAGTCAGGAGACAAAAAGGCACCATATTTAAAACTTCAGTTTTCACCTCCCTGCTGATCAGGAGAGAGTGGCAGGGGGCATGCAGGGGAACTTGCAAGATTAAAGAAACCACTGTGTAGCTCACTTTCACCATGAATTTGGCCCTATATATACTAGGGGTGCCATATGCACTGTCATTTTTCATCACCTCCCAAAGATGCCCCCTTTCCACCCTAATTGACTCAATGCTGAGGAACATCAACATACTGTCATTCCAGTAAAAAATGTTTCCATGAATGGCTTCACAAACAAGAGAGTAAAACAAGATGGTATTAAAGCATCCAAATCCATACTAAGATAGGCCATTAGTGCTACCTTCTGATATCACATGGTGCTTTACAAATATTAATTATCCCTCAGGTCCCTCTACCTCTCTCTACCTTGTAGCCAAGCATATGCATGTAAAACTCAGTATATAGCTGAGGATAAAGATTTTTTCCAAGTCACACACCCAGGGAGAAAGGAAGAAAAAACTGACTCAAAGGGTTTCAGTGTCTTGTTTGAACCAACAGACCTTACCTCCCCTCATTGCTGCTAGATAAAGCTATAAAACTGTCAGACATGTCATAAATAAGTGCATTTCTCATCTCATTAGCTCTAGATTGGAAACTTAAACCACACTTCTCCAGACAGTTACACAGAGGCTCAACCTTCTACATGTGAGTACTTTAAAGGAACTGCCCATGTGATTAAAAATTAAGCCTATGAGTAACTGTATGTTGGACTAAGGCTTCATCCAACATGATGAAACTAATTGTTGCAAGCAATTTAAAGTAGCATTCTGAAAAACTGCAGTGCAAACAACCTATAATGTGTAGTAACAGCAACATAATCTACTTTTCTTTGTTTATAAGTGATTCTATACGCACAGCCCTCCAAGACTTTTTTGGGGGTAATTTTAAAATGTCTGAAATTTACTCTGTAAAGTTAATGCACCAGATCAGAAAATTCTACCTTAGCAAATACAAAAGACCATTTGATTAGCTACAAATAAAAGCCCCTTGAGCTAAAATGAATAAGGTTTAAGCTACTTCAAATTATTTTCCCGCCTGATAAAGCCATTATCACATTTACAGCGTTTACAATGCAGAACTACATTCCTTTGATCATCTTATAAAATTAATTGATCTTGCTTATCTATTGTACTATTTTAAATCATTTTAATTGAGGACATTAGGAGAAGTAATGGTAACAACCAATGCATTTATTAGCTACTGATGTTCAAGGCACCAATGTCATTTTCATAAGCTGAATTTCTCTATAACAAAATTCCATTCTTAATGGAATTTACATATAGATCACCCCCAGCCACAAATAATTTACTATTACTTTAAGTCCTAAAGGACAGGCAGAAAAACTGTGAAAAATCACTCCAGCCATACTTAATTTTAATTATTCTTTTAAATCAGATAGAAACCCTGAAGTTAAATTCTCATAATTAAATAGAAATTAAAAGTTTCTAAAAGCCTTATTTTCAACTCCAATTTTAAATGCAAATGAACACAGTGGAAAATTAAGTTTTACCCCCTTAAAATCAGGGTAATATTTATTCATCTGTACTTCACAGCTAGCCACAAAATTCCTTACTAGGCCTAAGCCAGCTCTTTGGTTGGGGTGCTCTTTGGTTGAGAATTCTCCTTTGGAACTTCTAATTGAGGAAAAAGCTTTGCAGCAAGTATTCATCAAGCTATATTAAATCCAAAATTTCTAGGAATACAACAGGGACACATTTCTAACGTTTGGAGATGATCACTGAGTGTATCAGAAAGTTTCTTTACCTTTTGGATTAGTAGCTCCAAATGGCAGTCTTTGCAGCATTAAAACATATCATACACTTTCTAAGAATCAATGTAGCCAATTTCTTTCCAGTGTGAAATGGATTTTACATGGAGACATTCCATCATTCCAAAAGCACAACTCTTTCAGTAACAGAAAATAAAAATGAGTTTGGTGTGCACCAAATTGAAACTAGGATTAAAGACCCCTATGGCTCAATGTTTAACTATTGCTAACAAAGTGTCTTATGCACTATTAAAAGGCAAAAACAATCAGGATAAGTTTTTCTCCTCCATATTTGAATAATCTTACTGTCAACAGGCCCCATGTGCCTTAGAGAAACATACATCCATGGACTACATTTATTTGCAGAAGTACAAACACCAAATAAAGATGTGCTGAACCAATATGGAAAGGAAGGATGATCCAGTTCTTAGAGTGCCATGCTGAGACTTGGAAGTCTCTCACTTGATTCCCTGCTCTGCCATACTTCCTGGACAATTCTCTGTTCCTGGTTTGTTAAATGGAGATAATAGTGCATATATACCTCACACATGAGGCAGACTACATAAAAGGTTGCAAGGGGCTCTGAGACAAAGATAAAAGGTGGAACAGAAAGACATCATCATGGAAGTTACCAGATTAAGCCTGTCTAATGTAAATACCACTTAATACTGGCGCATATGCCTATCTAAGGATTCACACCTGTCTAACAGTACTGTAGTAATTGCACAAGTTTTCTATTTTTTCTAATACAGTCTTCTTCCTTCCTGGTGATGCTTTATATATTATAATCTATAGCAGCTATGCATGAGTGGTTTAATTGAGATAGTTCTTGTAAATATTTGCAACTGGATATAAAGCTTGAACTGCAGCATATAGTTTGATTTAACTATAAGAGCTCAACACCTAATTTCCTGTGAGAGAAACTAAAACTGAAAGTTTTTCTCTGTAGTTACCAAAGAGGAGCTAAAACAAAACTAAATAACCACTGTTGACTCTTGACTTTATATAAAAAATGGGCCAACTGGCATTAACATATAAATGTGACAAGTTAATTTGCAACTAGGTCTGAATATTTAGTCCTTACACAAATTGTCACTCTGAAGTCACTGGGGCTATTTGGGCAACTAGAGGCTCAGATTAGGATCGATTAACTTACAGGATGATAATAGAGACAACAAACTACTGCACTGTACTCAGTCTGGTTTGTCTTTGTCCAAAACCACAAATAGTTGTACTCCCTAATAGTATTCCTCTAAAAGAAAAAGAAGAAAAACAGGGCAGTAATAAATGGCATAAAAAGAATCACTGGGTTTTTTTTTTTAAATGGATAGGGTTTTTTGCCCCTCTCCGCATTGTTCATAGGGAGCACAAAGCAGTGCTATTTTTCTTTATATAAACTTCAGAAAGTGAAGACTATAAAGTAAGCACTTTTGTGCTTAAATATATAAGGCATGTGGATAGTGCCTGATATCTGACGTGATACATAAAAAAATCCTCCCTCAAAACAATACTCTTTAGATGCCTCAAATATAGACCAACTTGATATTTTTGTAAAGTTTTTATAATTTAAGAAAATCCCCATAAGGTTTTATTTGATTTTTAGTATTATTTTGTTTCTCTAGCCCAGCGGAGGATTAAGATTTATTGAAGCCCTGGGCAAACAGAAAATTGGAGGCCCCCCCACCATGTGAGGGCAGATTCCATCTGCGTCCACCAGGGGGCTGCAGCTTCCCCCGCCCACACCCCCCAACCTGAGCCAGGGGATGTGAGCACTGCTGAGATGAAGGCAGCCCTGGCCCTGGCCCATGCCCTCTGCCCAGTGGGTGTCGCACAGCCGGAGCTGTAATTCCCCAGCACTGTGGGAGGTGCTGGGGTCAGGTCTGGTCTGCGTGAGGGGCATGGGCTCTGCAGAGCCTCCGGTTGCCTGCCTGCCCCTTTCCTGGCCTCGGAGTAAAATGCCCCATTGGCATTGGTGCCTGCAGCCGCCCCCAGACAGCAGGCAGTGGGGCCTCCCATGGGGCCTCTTGGTGGCAGACGGCCCTGGAAAGCCACTCCCACCCTCAGTGAACCCCTCACCTGCCATAGCCCCTAGCCCTGCCTCAGCCAGAAGGGAGGAGGCATGCGCTGCCTGCCCCAGACGCCCGCATCCAGGATACCTGCTTGGGCTATGGTGCCCCTGGCAGGGGGGCCCTAATTGGCAGGGGCCCTTGGGCCTGGGCCCTGCAGGCCCTTGCATTAAATCACACGTTTTCTAGCCCTGGCTCTACAAGAACCTCTAAAGCAGTGGCTCTCAACCTTTTCAGACTCAAGGAACCCCTCTATTACTTTTGTGAATTGCCCAATACATCATTTAAAAAACAAATGTATTTATTACAGTACTTATCTCTCTGCCTCCATGTAGGTAAGTTAAAAGAAAAAAGGTAAACTATGGCTCGTGTCATCTACTTCCCTGGCCGCTCTAATTTTATGCTGTTTACTCGTCTGCCCTTTCAGCCAAGTTTGGTGGCTTTGAACAGAGAAGCTCTGTGAACAAAGCCTGCGCCTTCCTAAATAACAGTAGTGCACCTAGCACATTTTGAACAGTACTGCCACTAACAAAGAACCTATTAATAACGATGAAAGGGTCTTCCAAGCTGATTATATAGTGACCATGAGGGAAGCTAGATAAGGTTAAACACAGGTGGGAAGTAATAGTACTAGCCACCTGCCTCATGGTAAACACGATTAATGCCTTGTTTCCACTTAGGATTTTACTGGCTTATTTAAGATTGCTATCTCACTCTCTTGAATGTCAGTGAAGGCAACAGCCAATTCCCAATCTGAGGCCATTTCACCAGGTTTCTTTAAATGTTGAGCATGACTGGCCTGATGGTTCTGTGGCTTCAGCAAGTACCCTTTTTATTTATAGCTACCTGGGAACATGAAAGGAATCACATTCAGAGTCAATGACCCTCTCAAACACAAGAGCTCAAGGGCCTAGTGTTAAAGGTCCATCAAGGTTTAGACCTGCCTGTTACTCTACATAACTGAGCTAGCTGTATCAGCAGAAGTTCTTAACCCCTTTTGCTATTTCCAGTCTTAGACAATATCAGTTTCATTGAAACAATCCCAAAATAGGATTTATGCATTGGTCCAAAGTTAGTATAAATCATTGCTTTTTATAAACATCCATTTTTCATAATGGCAAGGATACAAACTTCACACAGAAAAAATGAAACTTAAAACTGGGGAAGAGTCACCATGCTGTTTTGCAAAGCAGACTGAAAAAGTCAGACTGGCTTAAATTATTCACTGTTAGCAATGGCAGATAGCACTACAATGAAATACTTTCCCTTGAAGGCTTAAAACTCTGTTTGCCATACTGGGAATTTCTAGCAAGCAGAAATTTAGTTTAGTGTCAGTAAACTGTGTTTGGCAATAGTATCATTAAGTACAATATACATTCCCTCCCAAGAGATTTTCAGAAAAAAAAGAAAGCAGAAAAGCTGGGACAGCCCAGGAACAGTTCTGTAGCACCAACAGGACAAATCTAGATTTATGCTATCATACTAACACCAAGGGAAAAAAAAACGTGATAAATGCAAGCAGGGAATGCCATATCACAGTCCTGCCAAACTCCTGTACATGCATCAACCTGAGGCTAGTAACAGTCATGACACGCCTCCGATGGAATGTGCTTTAACGTAACCTTGAAGTTGCAGGCTTACAAAGGAAGAAATGTGAAATGCAGTCAGACAGCTATTTTCACATGGTTATCTTTGACATGGCTTTGACCAAGGGACCTGGTATCAACTAAAACAAAAAGATGGATGAGAGGTTTAGTTTTCTTGAGATAAAATGCATTCTCTTAAAAATCAAAGTTTGCAGAGAAAGAATTTTCTAGGAAGTATACCACATTACTGTAAAACAACGTCAGGAAGATTTCCTTAAGGTGTTTCAACACTAAATTTTGGCAATACTTTAGGGTAATTTCATCACACCACTGTGTATTTATGAAACAAAGTGGACACACATCATGTCAACACATGAGTAATAACTTACATTGTTTTGTGTACACTGATGTAAATTATATTCATGACTGAGCAGTCATGACTAGCTCTCAGAAGGTAGCCAGCATGATATTACAGAACTAGTAATAGCCTTTTTACATTGAGTAACACTAAGATAGAAGTGGGCACATGTATACTGGAGTGCTTTTTTTCTTGGGCAACTCTATATTGGATGCTACTAATTTACACTGGTATAAGGTTGCTTGTCATGTGTCTACCCCTTTTTTTAGATTGGTGTAAATGTATTATTTGTCCAGGACCTTAGTATTGACTTGATTATTCACTAAATGACTTTACAAGGTGAAGTGACTGTCACCAGTAAAACCTTCTTTTTTTATCTCACCAACATTAACAGGTTCAAAGGGAGAATCCTTCAGCTTTGTAAGAATTACACTAATAAAGAAACACACTTGTGTCTTGGTGAAGAAGGATGCAATTAAATAGTACAGTCCCTTATAGTACCTCACTAAAGACTAAAGGTAGACTGGCTAACTTAAGAAAGATCTCCTCTATAACCATCTAACCTAAGTACAACTCATGTTGCCCTGTTAGTTATCATCTGATCTAATCTGCTCTTATGACCTCCCCTTTACTGCTAGGAAATGAAGAGCAGGAAATTGTATGGGACATGATTAATCCATAGGTATAGCTTTCTTCCCTCTTGACTTGGTCATTTAACATGGTCTGAGGTTACTCACTAATAACATAGTGAGTTACAAGTTTGGGCTCTGATTTGAGTTACTTTCATTTGGTCTCTAATATAATTCAAATATATTGCAGGAAAAAACAGAGATAGTAGTAAGAGTAAGGACAGATACCTTGATTCTTATCAAAACACTTCCCTTAACCAACCAATCATCCAGCACATGCACCAGCTCCATACAAATACAATGCAATGTTCACTAAATATTTAATAAATGATAGTCTGTTGGAAATTAAACATAAATCCACATTTCCGGTTGTATTTCATTACTTATGTAGGTATCCATAAGGGCCATGTAACTAATCATTGTCTGAGACCTCATTCTGCTGCTGTTAAATACTGGTCAAGCTCTCCAAAACCCAAATGTGCCCCACACCATTCTTTTTCTTTTGTATAGTACCAGATATCAATTTCCAAATCTATGAGCCGCTGTCTGGTATTATCGCTCAATGTGAGCATTACATCTACCCCGTCTGGGCATTTGTAGAGATTGCAGCTTTCGATTAAATGTTGTGCTGTTTGTTGGATTCTGCATTCACACAGGGGGCTGTCCAAGATGCTCATCTTGTGAAGTGTCATTTTGAAGCATCCATATCCAGATCTCAGTCTGTTCAGCTTGACCCATGCTTCTCTGTCAAAGTCATGCCCAATGGGACACTTGCTTGAGGAATTTTTAATAATAAAAATGAAATAAAAAAACTTAAATCATGCTAGAAATGATTTATTATGCTAAAAATCTATCATCTCTTACTTCCCTTCCCCACCTTAACCAAATAACAACCCAGGAAGCCCACCAAGCAATTTTGCCCTCAGATGAAAGGTAAAAATATTTCATTCTAGGTATTTCATGGTACTAAATAGGAGGCAGGATAGTGTGGAAAAATAATTAAAAAAATAAAATTACCACTACATTCTGACTCCTGTTTAGTACCATAAAATACCTGGAATGAAATATTTTCACTTGCATCTGAGGGCAAAATTGCTTGGTGGGCTTCATGGGTTGGTATTTGATTGGGGAAGTGGGGGGTGAGGAGAGTTAAGAATAGATGGATTTTTAGCATGATAGAGCATTTCTAGCAATGATTTAAATATTTCATTTCATGTTCTATTATAAAAAGTAACAGCAAATATCCAATGGTCTGGAAGATGTAGGACTCTTATTCTACGTAGCTCATGAATGGATCAAACTCTGCCAGGCACAGTATGCATATATAACTTGTTAAATGCAGGATAAGAGTAGGTACACAAACCATTACCACAGAGCAGCAAATGGCAGTAAAGCTCCATCCCAGATTAAACTTACTATAATTTGTTCATTTTTTTCATGCCCTCTATCTCAGCCAACTTTCTCCTTCTAGTCAGAGCCCTAAGCTAAAACTGAACTTGCCACAAAACTTCTTTCAGCAAGCTCTCTCACATCCTGGAAGAATCAGAAAGGCCAACCATAGGTTTCACTTTAGGAACTGATGACTTGAGGTGACATCCTGGAGCATAGCCTGCATCCAGGCAAATCATAGGACTCCCTGAAGTGCCAGACACATCAGTCTGTCATGTGTGTCTTGCAGGAATGCTCATGGTGCCTGTTGAACCTATTGTTCTGCTGCTTTATATTTGTGAAAAAAGAGGAACAGAGACAACCATTAAAGGCAAAAAATCAAGAGAATGAGGACAGTGATCCAAACAAAAACCTCTCTTCAAAAAAAGAAAAAGTTGGCAATAAGACAAAAAAAAAAAAAATCTGTCAAACATATTTAAAGTGCCTCAAGGCCTCTCACTGGTTCAGACTGGCCTCTACAAAGATTTTTCCTTTTTTTTCTCCCCCACAATATAAAAGCTAAATACATTTCAGCACCAGAGTGAGGAACTGAGAAACTCAGAGGCACAGAAACTTAGCAGCAAAGCTTAAAAATCCTACCCATGCACCTGGACATAACAAAAGCAAGCAAAGTGAATATCATGTTGTGTTAGCCTAGCCCCTAGATGGCTCAGTGATGGACAGCCTTCCTGTAGATAAAGCTCATAATTTATGGCAGTGCATATTCAAACCTGTCACATGCATCCTGTGCTTGGTATGGACAGATTCCTTGAAGAACATGTATATTCTGGATACTTACCCTTCCCTTGTCATCAAACACTGCATGGGATTACCTGAGATGAGAGATGGAAAGACAGGGAATAGCAAAGAGAATGTGTGACAGATGTCACTCAAAAGCAAATATGGCTGCTGATTAAGAAGCAACACTGACTGACTGAACAGGGACTCCCAGGCTAAGTACAGACAGTCAAAAAGCTCAAGGCTGAATCAATTCAGTCTGTGCAGGTTGGTCTAAGTTGAAGAGATTAAACTGAGAAACAACTGGACACACATTTACTTTTGATTCAGGAAATGCAGCCACGTGCCTGCAATGGCTCAGGCCAGAAGCCAGGGAGGGTGCTAGAGGATGCCTCTCTGGTACTTAGCCAGCATGGGCTGTGCTCACTTCTTCCTGCTGCCCCCAAGTGGGGTTTGCAGTCATCACTTCCTCTTCCTATTTCCAGGTGCCTCTGGGATTTGTAGTCCATAGTCACAGCCAGCAGTAACTTTCAGTAAGTTTAGCAGGGCAGGGCAGCTCTATACTTGGGGAAGTCAGCTGGCCCAGACAGCTTACACCCCAGGGTACTTAAGAAGCTGGCAAGCACCATAGCTCAGCCACTGGCACGAGTTCTCTCAAAGGAGAACTCACGGTGCTCAGGTGAAGTGCCCAAAGATTGGAAGAAGGCCAATGTGGTGCCTATCTTCAAGAAAGGGAGGAAAGTCAATCTGGGGAACTACAGGCCCATCAGCCTGACCTCTATTCTGGGGAAGATCTTGGAAAAAAACATCAAAGAAACCATTCTTGACAAACTGCTGATGGCAGCTTCCTGAGGGATAGCCAGCATGGGTTTGTTGCAGGTAGGTCTTTCCTGGCCAATCTCATCTCCTTCTATGACCAGATGACATCACCTGGACACGGGAGAAGCGACTGATGTAATATATCTTGACTTTAAAAAAGCTTTTGATCTGGTATCCCAATCATCATATAGAAAAACTAGCCAACTGTAGCCTTGGCTACATCACAGTCTGCTGGCTGGGGAATTGGTTTCGAGCTTGGACCCAGAGAGTGGTAGCTGAGAGGTGTCAATCATTGTGGTGCGCCGTGACCAGTGGGGTTCCCCAAGTCTCCATCCTCCAAGGCTCTGTCCTTGGGCCTATTCTTTTCAACATCTTCGATAATGTTGTGGACATTGGTGTCAGAAACGGACTGGCCAAGTATGGTGATCCAGGCCGACCTTGATAGGCTCGGAAAATGGGCGGATGAAAACATGATGGCCCTCAACACTGAAAAATACAAGGTACTCCACCTTGGGAAGAAAAACCTGCAGCATGCTTATAGGCTCTGCAGTGCTACACTTGCTAGCACCGCGGCTGAAAGGGACTTGGGGGTCATGATTGACCAGAAGATGAATATGAGCTACCAATGTGATGTTGCAGCCGACAAAGCGAGCAAAACTTTGGCTTGCATCCATACATGGTTCTCTAGCAAATCCCAGGATGTCATCCTCCCACTGTACTTGGCCTTGGTGAGGCCGCAGCTGGAGTACTGTATACAATTCTGGGCTCCACAATTCAAAAAGGATGTGGAGAAGCTTGAGAGAATCCAGAGGAAAGCCACATGTGTGATCAGAGGGCAGGAAAACAGACCTTATGTTGAAAGGCTGAGAGCTATGGGACTCTTCAGCCTGGAAAAGCACAGGCTCGGGGGGACCTGGTGGCTGCATATAAGTATATAAGGTGTGTACATCAGGATCTGGGGGAACGCCTGTTCACCAGAGTGCCCCATGGGATGACAAAGTCAAACGATCACAAACTTCTCCAAGACCATTTCAGGCTGGACATAAGGAAGAACCTCTTTACAGTCCGAGCCCCAAGGCCTGGAACAGACTGCCTCCAGAGGTGGTGCAAGCACCTACTCTGTACTCCTTTAAAAGTCAATTGGACGCATATCTTGCGGGATCCTGTGACCCCAGTTGACTTCCTGCCCCTGGGGCAGGGGGTTGGACTCGATGATCTTCCGAGGTCCCTCCCAGCCCCCCCTCCCTGGCCCCAGCCCCCATCCCCCAGCTGCGGGGGGGGCGGCGTATTCCCTGCTTCTCTCCCCCCCCACAATCCTTCTCTGCTGGAGCAGAGAGAACAGCCCAGCCCAGGGCTGGAAAGCATCCTGGGCTGCTGGGGGGCTCTGATTTAACTTGAACCAGGAAGGGGTCCAGGACAAAAGTTTCATAAACTGGTTTGACCCAACTCAATTAAGTCTGATACTAAATTCAACCAGGTTTGTCTTAAACCAGTTTCAGCCATTTTGAAACTGGTTTATGTGCACTGAACATCTGTTCTGTTACAGGTTTAAACCAGTTTCTGATCACTTAAATTGATTTATGTGTAACTTCTGTCCCTAGCCCCAAAAGGGAATACTCATTGCAGAGTTAGAGAATGCAGTTACACAAGTAAAGCAAAAATTACAAAGTGCAAATAGGATATGGTGAGGACTGAAGTTTTGATGGAAATGGTCACGTTCACATTGAACAACGTATTTACAGAAATCAGAGGATTTACAGAAAGCAGAAGATTCAAATATACATAATTACCCACTCCTACCAAATCAAGCAGAGTCTGTTTCTACAATCACCATCATAACTTTTTCAATAACACTAGACTAAGAATCACAAATGATATGTAAATTGCTTCTGTATAATTTACAAATACCTACGGCTAGATATATTACTATTCCCAGTATTAACTGTTTTCTACTGAATGCTTGGATTGTTGCATTTCAGCTTAGCATTCTTTTTTTCTCCTTGGTGACCCCATATGTAAAGACACATGTTGTAGAAGAACAGTGTCTATTTATGACCAAAAGGGAAAATATTGTTGTTACATTGCAAAAGCTTATACTTGCTGGGAGGAGGAGGAAACAAAAAGAGATTTTAAATTATTTTCATCCATATAAAAATATTATAGTACTATCAGCTGTGAATAAGGTAGCTTTATAAACAGATAGCTGTTCTTTAGTAAATCAAATATCATAATATTTCAGAACCTGTTTGTAAATATTTAGTAGTTCTACAAATTAAATATGTTAATATGTTAAGTATGTTAAATAAACAGATCTTTGCAATTACATTTCTCTTTTGTCTGCCACTTAAACATTTTAATAGATAATAAGCACCAGGACACAAGAAAATTCATTTTATAATAAACTTGCAAAGGTAGGAATAAGCATCTTATATTTATTTGTAACAAAAAGAATCAAAGCAGCCTCCTTCCCCATGATTCGCTTTTGTTCTATGCATACACACAAGGTTGATTGTTTCACTGAAAACCAATAAGTAGAAAATATTTTTCTGAAAAGATATCTAGTACTTTCACTTGCCCTCTAATCCTGAAGTACCTGGGAGATACTTACAGGTCATCTGAGTTATTTGACAAGTGTTACATCTGGTAAGACAGGCAAAGACACAACCTTAACAGTCATTCTGTGCTGCCATATTGAACCCAACTGTAGTGGCAAAATGTTTTGGGGGGTTTTTTGTAATGTGAAACTTGATAGCTTAGTGCTGAAACATGAATTTCTAGACACAACATAATATCAAAGTGGCCATTTATGATACGCGTAATCATAACCTCTACATAAGGCTCAAAGACTCATTCCACACAAGAGATACATACATAAAACACTGTAGTCATTTATGGATGCCCTTTAGCCTCAATGTCTGAAACTATTTCAGTAAAATACAGCAAACTAAAAACAGTTTTCTGGGAAGAAAAAAGTATAGGGCCAGGAGTACTCTTCACATTAAATGCACTGTTAGAAATTATAGAAAAAAAAATCAGCTTATCCCTGCCAAAACCACCTGAAAACAAAGGCTTACTAATGAATACAATACATTTACTACTATGAAGGAACATGCTTGACTGAATAAACATCAACACATTTTTTTCCAAGGTATCTATCTTAATGGGAATGTCCATATGGCACAGCGTACATCTTGATAGCTGAGCCCCAGAAACAGTATAGCCACATTAGCACTGCAATCTGCTTTGAGTGAATTAGCCCTGATCCGGAGAAAGTATGCCACAGCACTGACAGAAAATGGGGAATTCCATATGCACCGAATCCTTCATGATATAGGAATTCTATAACTTGAACCAAAACTCATGGTTCTGCCCATGAACAGCCTCATAGCATCATCATATTTGGCCTACCTATGCTTGGGGGATAAAATCCCCTGAACTCCATGGGATTTTTGCCCTTACCATCAGTAGAGTTAGGATTTCACTCCACACTGCAGTCCCATCTATGTTATATAGCTATAATGAATTTAAATTTGCTGCTGTAGCTTGATTTTAGGTTTATTAAACTGCTCTCATGTCTCCCTTTGGAGCTAGCATATGTTCTGCAATTGTGATTTTTGTTAGATATCATGCAACATTCATGTGAGTTTTACAAGAAAAGCTATATTGGAAGCTGCTGCTGAACAAGATTCAACCAGATCTGAATTTTAAGTATCCCAAAATTCAGATTCAGGGTTTTCAGTCTTACGTTTAGGCTTGGCCCATCTCAAAGCAACTGTAAGAGAGGGCACTGGGTACAGGTCCAGAAGCTGAGCACACCCCAACACCAAAGGTATGAGGTACAATGAACAAACAGTTCAGCCCTATTCTTAAATTAATGATAAAAAATTAATTATAAATGTTTGTTAGTTATTGTTATATGTACAATACTATACAGCTTCAGATACTGGCTCTTGCCTGCCATACCGCCTTACACATTTTAGGCAATGTGTACTTTTAGAAAAAAAAGTTAGTCTATTAACAAATTGTCTTCTTTTGAAAATGTTTGAACTGAACACATTTAGGAGAATGCTTCCTATTTAGGGTCACAAGTCAAACTCGAGGACGCTCAACATTTTGCTATTATCAGATTAATGCATGAATAGAGATGTTCTTAATGATGTTGTGACTATGATTTTTAAAAAGGTGAAACCTAATAGTTCTTTTTTCCCCCTTTGATAGAGACTGGCTAGAACAGTTACAACAGGGAATGGATGCCAAATTAAACAACCACCTTATTATTGATATGATATGTTAGTAGCTTAATATGTTCACCCCTGTAGAATCTGGAGATAACTCGCATATATAAAACTAACTGATTACAGTGAGCAATAGTCACCCTCTACCATATGTTTAAGGGCTAAAGTAGGAATCTGCCATGACTAAACAGCTGTGACCAGCTCATCTGGCTCTCCCTTTACTCCTTTGGGGCAAGGAGCTGCTATGAGTCTATATTGGTCATGCTGTGTGGGACAGAATACTGGGGAAGTGGAGTCAATGCTCCAGCCATTTCTTGTATGTCCTTGGCATACCTTGCCCAGGAGAGAGTGGTGGCTTTACTTCATGTTATCTCTCTTTTTTGCACACTATGACCTGCAAGGGTGGTTAATCCAGGACAGTAAAAGGGTGCCTTGGTTCCCTGAGTTTCCTATGTGAATGCATGGCATAAACCATGCCCTTGCCTTTAGGCAATGAGATAGGTTAATTAAACTAACTTTAACTTTAATTGTCTTTTGACAGAGTTCTTAGGACGGCAACAATGCATATACAGTAATAACATAAAATAATTAAGATTTCAATACTAGTATACAACCTATATGTTTGTGTATACAATTTATCTATATATATTTTTTTTTTTTTTTTTTCAATACAGGGCCACATCCTAAGCAGATGTATATTAAGGTAGAGACCAGTAGAGCACCACTGATTTACACTAGAGAAAGACTTGGTCAGACACTTTGTATTTATAACCATAGAGGCACTAAACGTTAAGAGGGTAATAAATATTTATATGTAAAATTAATCACCAGCAGCCATGTTAGAGTCACTATGCTAGAAACAACCTCTCCTTCTGTATATTGCATAAAAATTTTAATGCTATTCTAGACTAATTACAGAGCAGTACTGAACTGAGCTTCAACTGATTGATAATGTTCTTGACTGCTTTTCTTTTTCTCCTTGCAGCTGCCAGATGGAGAAGTATAGATTAGTTTGTACCACATAATCAGTGCTTACAGCTGAAAACATGGGTGAGTATTGCGCATTGCATTTTGACCCCCTTTGATGAGCCATATATGGCAAAACCATAGGTCTGCTAATCAAGTCTTTATATTTTGTCTTTCATATGGTGCCAGAAACCACTGTTTGCTCAAGTATTTTGTTTACACAGAAAATGTAATGAAAATCACTTCCTTTCAAAAGTTGCATAGTATTATTTTAAAATTATATTGGAAATATAAAATGTGTCTGTTTTTGTGCTAGTGGTGGCATATTTGTGCTGACATTACATACATTTTAGGTTCTTTAGAGATTAGGCTATTTAAGAAGAGGTAAAATTTGTGAATTCAATAACTGGGCAATATGGGCAATAAGGAATGCAGATAGATCTGCCCTGCTATTGAAATCAAAAGCAGAGGACAGTAGATATTGGTGTAGGTGGCATACATTTCTATTGTGTCATGAAACTTGTGCAATTTATTAAAAATATATTTTTTCCAGTAAGAAAGAAAATATATTCCCTGAAAGTCATTCAACCAATTCAAATATTATAGAAAAAGACCTGAAGTGTGCCATAAAACTCAACAGCTGATTGATGATAAGGAAGCTCCAAAATCAAGAGCCTTCAAATTCTGAATGCTCAAGTCATAATCATGCACCAAAACTTTTTAAAACTTTAGGGACTTGGACAAATGGATTAACTTCAGGCTGGGCTGCAAACTCCAACTAGAGAAGACTGGGGCAACCTGAAAATGATGAGTAACAGAAAAGAACACTGTTGGGAATATTTGTTTCATATTTCTGCTGTGGTTTGCAGTACTGTGTTCCAGGAACATTTGAAATAGTTTTACTGGATGTGAGACGCATTTTAAAATGTAGAGATCTTTGGGGGTTTGAGGTGAACGCTCTTCAGCTGTAGCATATTTTGAAATAAAAACGCTAAATGTACATCTCCTATCGATACAATTCAGAAGAAAATGACTTTCTTTTCTTAAATTTGTTTTAATCATAAAAGTTTGATCAGAGACTGTTTTCACTATTCTTCTTAGTTGACATGTAACTTCTTTACCAGTTTTGTTATCACTTCATGTGTCTTAATATTATTGTACTGTACTAAATATACTGAGACATTTTTGTTACCAATTTGCACTTGATATCTCAGTATCTTAAAAGAGACTAGTCCAAGAATGTTTTCTATTGCTATTAGAATAGTTTGAAATTTAGGTTCTTCAGGAACACTAATTACCCTGAGACTACATCTCCCCAGCGGACACACTAGATCAGAGATTCTAAACCATGATGCCATAGTAAGGGGGTGCCTTCCAAGGGTGCTGCAGGGTACCACCCAACAATAGCACTATTAGAAATGCAAACACGATTCACAAGATTAACCCATAGGCCACGTCCAGATGAGGGAGCGTGTGCCTGCTGCAGCATCTCAAGGCAGTTTGAAGCGCTGCAAGAGGTACACTTGGAACAAAAAAAAATATTCCCTGCACTGCATATTTCCAATGTGGACTCTAAATTTGATACCGGGAAATCCTGGTATAAAAAAAAGAATGCTGGAAAAAAGTAGCACAGGGCACACTCCTGGAGCCTGCTCAGAGGCAACCAGAGGCTGGGTCCTCCAAGGACACGCTCTGGCACCCAGCCAAAGCATCTCTATGGCTGTCCATACCCCTGCTGCCTCAGCATGCTGCGCAAATAGGAGTGGGGGAAGGCTGCAGCTGTGGCTTGGACTTAGGATCTGTCCCAGGTAAGCAGAGATGTGGGGGGGGGAAGGGCTGCCCAACTCCACATGGCACAAAGCTTTCTTCCCCACCCCCCTGCCCCTACAGCAGCAGCAGCGGTTGCCGAGGTGCTCATGGCCTGCTGTTGGCAGAGGCCCCAGCAGTGCGGCATTGCCTCAGACCTGGCAGATGCACATGGCACTGGCCTGGCCACTGGTACGCACCCTCAATCAGAACCAAGCCACTCTTGCTGGCACCTGTGGCTCCCAGCACTGCACGAATGAGCTGTGTGCCCTCAGACTGGACTGGATTCTGCCTCCACAGAGCCAGCTTGGCCCAACAGTGCATGGCACCTGCGTGTGGTGTCATGAGCCCAGGTGACAGCAAGAGCGGCCTGGTCCTGCCTAGGGGCATGCGCCAGAGGCCAGGCAAGCATCATGTGCAGCTGCTGGGTCTAAAGCGGTGCCATGCTACCAGGGGATCTTTATCAACAGCAGTCTCCCCCACCCCCACAGTCCTTCCACACCCCCAAACCACCCCCACAAACTGCACATCCAAATACTCATCCACAAATCCCACCCCTCCGACTTCTGCACAAGCCTCACCCCACACAAACCCTACACCCACCCACAACCCCCCACACCCTGCATCTCCCCACAAATCTCACATCCTGCATGTCCAGGTGCTGGCCCCAGCCCCTAGCTCCCTCTGGCTGAAGATCCAAGAGGAGCTGGGCAGGGTAAATCTGTCCCAAGTGGCACAATTTGCCCCACACCAAGGTGTATGTTCAGGCATGTGCTGAGGCACAAATATCTGGCACAAATTTCTGCCACTGCTATTTGAGCTGTTGCAAGTGCCTGCATGTGTGGACATGCCCATAGAGTTCAAATAGGAATTTATAATTTTAAAAGCATTTGGAACTTCTGTGATCTTTCTGAGTTCTTTGCAAAAGAATAATTGATCTATTAATTTCCATTGTCCAAGAAAAACAAGCAAAGGCCAAGAGCTGGCATTTTCCTAGGGTTGCTTTGGTTTAGTGATGCCTGGAGTCTAAAAAAGGTTGAGAACTTCTGTGTTAAATCTTTAATTCTAGAGTCTCACAGCATCATTTCAACCTAAAACTTTTATCATGATGCCTTAACCCTTTTATTACAGGGGCCTCAATTTGTTAGAATGGTTGCAACAAGATTCATAGTTTCATAGTTTCATAGTTGGTAGGGTCGGAAGGGACCTGAGCAGCTTATCAAGTCTGACCCCCTGCCATGGCAGGAAAAAGTACTGGGGTCAAACAACCCCAGGAAAGTGTTCATCTAACCTCCTCTTAAAGATCCCCAGGGTAAGAGCCATCACCACTTCACTTGGAAGTTGCTTCCAGATGCTAGCCACCCTGACTGTGAAGTAGCACCTTCTGATGTCTAGTCTAAATCTACCCTCTGCCACCTTGTGACTGTTATTTCTTGTCACTCCTGGCAGTGCTCGGGGGAACAGGGACTCCCCCAATGCCCGCTGATCCCCTCTGACTAGTTTGTAAATGGCCACTAGATCCCCCCCTCAGCCTTCTGTTGTGGAAGCTGAACAGGTTCAGGTCCCTTAGCCTCTCCTCATAGGGCCTGCCCTGCTGGCCCCTGATCATGCAAGTGGCCCTCCTTTGGATCCATTCCAAGTTGTCCACATCGCTCCTGAAGTGTGGTGCCCAGACCTGGATGCAGTACTGCAACTGTGGCCCGACCAGTGCCTCATAGAGGGGGAGGATCACCTCCTTGGACCTGCTCGAGATGCATCTGTGGATACATGACAAGGTATGGTTGGCCTTCCTGACCGCATCCCCACACTGTCAGCCCATGTTCAATTTGGCATCAATAATGACTCCAAGATTCTTTTCTGCCTCTGCACTGACAAGAAGGGAATTCCCCAGCCTGTAGGTATGCTGCTGGTTCTCCCCAGGTGCAGCACTTGCACTGTCAGTGTTGAAACCCATCCTGTTCTCATCCGCCCACCCCTGTAACCTGCCCAGGTCTGATTGCAGCCAATTCCTCCCTTCTAGTGTGCCCACATCCCCCTCCCACATCTTAGTGCCATCAGCAAATTTGAACAGGGTGCTCTTCACCCCCTCATCCAAGTCACTGATGAAGATGTTAGAGTGGCCAAGGTCTGGAACGGGCTCCCAAGGGAGGTGGTGCTCTCCCCTACCCTGGGGGTCTTCAAGAGGAGGTTAGATAAGCATCTAGATGGGGTCATCTAGACCCAGCACTCTTTCCTGCCTATGCAGGGGGTCAGACTCGATGATCTATTGAGGTCCCTTCCGACCCTAACATCTATGAATCTATGTTGAACAGTGCGGGTCTGAGGACTGAGCCCTGGGGAACCCCACTGCCCACATCCCTCCAGGTCAAAAATGATCCATCCACCACCACTCTCTGGGTGCAGGCCTCCAGCCAGTTAGCGACCCATTTGACTGTGTAGGTGTCGACACCACAGTCCCCTAGTTTTTTAATGAGAAAGGGCTGAGAGACAGTGTCGAAGGCCTTCCTAAAATCCAGAAAGACTATGTCCACTGCTACCCCTGTGTCTAAGGATTTTGTAACCTGGTCATAGAAGGCCACCAGGTGGGTCTGACAGGACCTGCCTCTAATGAACCCGTGTTGGTTGAACCAAAGCATAACCTCCCCTGCTGGCCCCTCGTGGACATGCGCCAGGATAATTCTCTCAAAAAGCTTACCCAGGACCAAGGTAAGACTAACTAGCCTATAGTTTCCTGGGTCCTCCTTCCTCCCTTTTTTGAAAATGGGAACCACATTGGCCCTTTTCCAGTCATCTGGCACCACACCAGAGCACCACGAATGCTTGTAAAGCCACGCCAGGGGTCCTGCAATGACCTCTGCTAATTCCCTCAGCACTCTGGGGTGGAGATCGTCAGGACCAGCTGATTTAAATATGTCCAGTCCCTCCAGAAGTTCCCTGACTAGATCCTCACTGACCCTAGGCCTGGGTGTGCCTCCCTTGGGGCCTGAGGGGGTCCTTGTGGATGGGCTGATCTGGTCCCTGCTCAGGAAGATGGAGGCAAAGAAATTGTTAAATATGTTACCTTTGTCGTCTGGTGTGATGACCAGATTTCCTAGCGTGTCTTGCAGAGGCCCCATGTTACCCGGTACCTTCTTCTTGCCCCCTATATATTTAAAAAAGGACTTCTTGTTGTCCTTGATCTGGGCAGCTAGTCCCAATTCCATCTCCACCTTGGCCTTCCTGACCACCCCCCTGCAGCCCCGAGCAACTGAGGTATAGTCCTCGCTGGTGATGGCCCCTCCCTTCCATTGGGTGTACGCCTCCTTTTTAGCTAGGAGACATTCCTGTATGCTTTTGGTGAGCCATGGGGGTTTTTATGCTCCCTTGCCCCCTTTGATCCTTGTTGGGATTACCACCCTTTGGGCTTGGAGAATCATCTCCTTAAGGAACAACCACTCTTCTTGTACACCCGACTCAAATGCAACTTAATGAAGTTTTGCACTTTCTTATTAGCATTAAGATGAATTTTATGGCTTCAAAAGATAAGATTTAAAGTTATATTTAATGAGACATGTCATATTGAATTCTCAGGAAGAAGGAGATAGGGTGCTTACCAGTGGCAGGTTAGGTTGTTCGGTCTATGTTGTGTCAGGGTTGATGGTAGTCTTAAATAGAGTTTAGATTGTGGTTTGTATGGGATGGTTTGAATAAGGATGATGTTGCCTCAGGCAGGGGGTTGGACTAGATGACCTCCTGAGGTCCCTTCCAGCCCTTCATGATTCTATGATTCTTATTGTCTTCCTACATGTAAGCTTTTACCCAGTACCTGCTTTTCTTTTAAGAATTTAAATGGCTAGTTCTTTAAAACTGCTTGGAAAATAATTGCAACCATTTACCTTGCACAGAGAAATGGGAGGAAAAGAGGTTTTCTAGCACTTTGCCCTGTTTTTGCTTATTCACACAGATGGATCTGATTGGGAATTTATTTATTCCTGCTCCCTCCCAAAACATTGAGATCATTGTAAACAATAACTAAAAACTAAAAAACTAAAAATATTTGATGCTGGATTTTAAAAATCTTAAATTTCAAAACATTTTTTGATGAAGTTCCTTTTTCATGTTTAAAATGTAAAAAAACCCTCTAATCAACACATCTTCTTGTTTATTTTCCTTCATCCCCTTTTTCCTACAAAGGAAGGATCAAGTCATTCTAACTCACTGACACCTATAGTTAGCCTGGTTATCTTCTCTTCTCCTTTTCTGATGTTATTTTAATAAGACTTGAAGTCTAAAAGACTATTCACAATAAAGAAGTCTTCCGCATGATGAAAAGTTAGTGGCAGCAATTAGTAAATTATGACCAGAAAAGTCTGTTGGTAGACTGATCTGCATCCAGAAAAAGTGCACCAAGCCTTATTGTGGAGCCTGCGCCTCACTCCGTCTGGCCTATCGGGGTGTGGCCCCTCCCCTCAACTCGCCTGCCACGACTTGGATGTACTCGATTACCTTCAGAGGGGTCTCCAGTGGAGATCTTTATCCTGGGTGGGACCTCCTGATAGACGGTGTTACTCACGGTTACTGGACACGGTGATCCACGGGGCTCCGCCTCCCCTATACCCCGTCCACACGCCAACCGCTGGGCGATGTTGTCCAGATGTTGCCAGGCCCAGTATGATGGCCCCTGACCGGTCCCCCGGTTCCGGTCGTCCTCCCTCCTGCTGAGAGGGGTTTCTCCTTTCTCCTTCCTTAAAGATAACACTCCTCCGAACCAGGGGGAGCTGGTGGATGCTTCCCCTGGTGCCAGCCCCCTCCTGGGGCCTCCACTGTCTCCCCTTTCCTCCCGTCTGCAGGGCGCTCCCCTGCCTCCTGTGCGTTTGCCGCTTCAGGACGCTGAGAGAGTGCCTCGGCGTGCACTCTCTGACTGCCTCTCACTTGGCTGCCGGCAACAGGCTTCCAGCTCCTGCCTACACTGCTTGTTTGAGACCCGCAGGTGGGGTCCTCGCTGCCCCGTGTGAGAGCCTGCGGCATGGGCAGCACACCTGTGCTCTCTCTCCCTGGCTCCCGCACCTTCCCTGTTCTGCCGGCTTTCTTAAATCCTCCCGCCACGGCCGCTCCAGCCGCTGGGATTGGCTCAGCTGTTCGCCGCGCGGGGAACAGCTGTTGCCAGAGCCGGCGTAATGGCGGCTTGCGCGGATACGGCTCTTCCTCCCGCTGCCCCTCTGACGGTACGTATGCCCTTCTAGGGGCTTGCTCTCGGAGTCTGGGGTCTGTGGGTCCCCTTTGCTCCCCCTCACTCGCCTGTGGGGGTGCTTCACCGCCACAGACCTCCCCCCTTAAGTTGCCTTGTGGCGGCTGATTTTCTCTCATAATGGCATGTGTCACCTGCGGCTCCTCCCTATGGGTGTGGCCCGTATCTTCCTCTGCGTCGTCTGCGCCTCCCCACCTGGACAAGAAGTCAGCCACAAAGTTATCTCAGCCCGGACGGTGTATCACCGTGAATTTGAATGGCTGTAAAGCCAAAGCCCAGCGGGTGATCCTGGTGTTCATGCTCTGTTTCTGTGTTAACCACTGTAGTGGTGCGTGGTCTGTTACTACCACGAATTCCCTCCCCATCAGGTAGTACTTAAAATATTCTATTGCCCAGCGTATTGCCAGGCACTCCCTTTCGATGGTGGCATACCTGGTTTCTGCATGACTGAGTTTCCTGCTGGCAAAGGCAATTGGGTGCTCCTCCTGCCCGTGTTTCTGCAGTAACACTGCTCCCAGTGCCCGTCCTGATGCATCCGTCTGTAAAACGAAAGGGGCGTTAAAGTTAGGCGTGTGCACAACAACGTCATGGCGCATTGCTTCTTTCAAATTCTGGAAGCTTTTTCGCATCCCCGGTGTCCATTTCAGTGGCGTCACTGATTTCCCAGCTAACGCATCCGTAAGTGGTGTGGCAAGCGTTGCGAAGCAGGATATAAATCGTCGATAATAGTTAACAAGTCCCAAGAAGGAACGCAGTTGTTTGCGGGTTCTCGGTTCCTGGAACTGCCTTATAGCCTCAATCTTATCTGTGAGTGGCCGAACTGTCCCTCGGCCTACTCGAAACCCTAGGTATGCTGTTTCTTTCCCCGCCAGTTTACATTTCTTCGGGTTGGCGGTCATCCCTGCTGCTCGGAGTTCCCCCAGGACTGCTCCGAGGTCTTGGAGGTGTTGTCGCCAGCTGGCAGAAAATATAATGATGTCATCAATGTATGCCGCCGCGTATGCTGTGTGGGGTGCCAATAGGTTGTCCATCAACCTCTGGAACGTTGCAGCTGCTCCGTTGAGGCCGAAGGGCATCCGCGTGAATTCGAATAGGCCCCATGGGGTCCCGAAGGCTGTTTTGGCACAATCCGTGGGCCGCATCGGGACCTGCCAATACCCCTTTGCCAAATCAAGCGTGGTTATATACTGTGCTTCCCCGATTCTCTCAACGAGGTGAGTGTCATGTGGCATCGGAAAGGCATCAAACGTAGTCAGGGCATTGAGCTTCCTGTAGTCTATACATATGCGCAATGACCCATCCGGTTTGACGACGGGGACTATGGGGCTCCGTCATGGGCTGCGGGACGGTCGAATAATCCCTTGTTCTTGCATTCTCATGATCTCTTGCCGTATTTCCTGTTGCCACCGCTGCGGTATCGGCCTCCATCTCTCCCTCACCAGTGCTCCCTGAGGGGTCCTGACCTCATGTTCTACTCCCGTTACTCGCCCCGGGATCTCTTGGAACACTGCCCTAAATTCCTCTATCAAAGCTAGCAATTCTTGCTGTTGGTGGTGGCTCAACTCCTTGCCCGTCTGTACTGACCCCTTCTTCCCGGGTCTCCCTAACTTGGGACACATCGGTCCCAGGTCCTCCTTTGTATCCTCGTCTAGGGCCAACCAGCCCTGGGGAGTTTTCCACTCCTTGAGCAGATTTACGTGATAAATCTGTCGCTCCCGGCGGTGACCTGGTTTAAGCAACTCATAATCCACGGGCCCCACTTGTCTCACCATGGTAAATGGCCCCAGCCACATAGCCAGCTGTTTGCTGGAGGAGGTTGGCAGCGATACCAGAACTTTGTCCCCCAACTGGAACGTCCGCATTTTCGTCTTCTGATTGTAATGCCTTTTCTGTATGCCTTGGGCGTCCCTCAGGTTTTGCCTGGCGATCCGTTGGGCCGTGGAGATTCGGTCTTGTAGCTCCTCCCGGTACCTCTCCGCCGATACCCCCAAGCCTATTGGCTTTTCCCACTCTTCCCTTACGATTTGTAGCAGTCCCCGAGGGCTATGGCCATACACCAACTGGAATGGGGAGTACCGGGTTGACTCTTGCGGCGCGTCCCTTATGGCGAACAGCAAGGGTGTCAAGATGGTATCCCACCTCCGCGGGTCTTCCTGGGCACACCGCCTGAGCATCCGCTTGATGGTCCCATTTAACCTTTCTACCAAACCGTTAGTTTGGGGATGATAGACCGAGGTCTTTAGCTGGGTGATGCCGAGGGTTTTACATAAAGCCTTCATTACCCCAGACATAAAGTTTGTTCCCTGGTCCGTGAGGATCTCCCGAGGGATGCCCACCCGTGCTATCCACTTAAGAAGTTCTTCCGCTACTCGAGTGGCAGTTATAGACCTTAGGGGCACGGTGTCTGGGAAACGGGTGGCATAATCTACCATCACCAGGATATATTGGTATCCGTTATGCGACCTGGGGAGGGGTCCTACTATATCCAGGGCAACCCACGAGAACGGTGTCTCTACCATTGGCATGGGCTTCAGGGGTGCCCTTGGGGGCTTCCATTCCTGGGCCCTCTGACACTCTGGGCATGTGGCCCCCCACCTTTCCACATCCTCTTGGAGCCGAGGCCAAAAGAATTCTTGGGCCAGCCTCGCCCGGGTCTTGTTACGTCCCAGATGGCCACCCAGGGGTGAGTCATGGGCCAGTCTCCACACCACTTGGCGGAGTGAGGTTGGGACCACTAATTGTCTCCCCCGTATGGTACCCTCCTCACCCCATTGAACCCGATATAATAGCCCCCCTGTTACCTCGAAACCGGGACGCCCCTGTGAGGGTCCTTCCCCGGGGTCGGCGTCCCACATCCGCTGTAGTTCCGGGTCCTCATGTTGTGCCCTGCGAAATTGGGCCGCGCTTACGAACTGTTCCAGGTCGATGTCGCCTGTCATTGTCTCGTTGCAACGGGCTGGGCCCTCGCCGGCCCATCCGTCACCCCTCTTGATCCGGTTCCTCGCCTCCTGCGTAGCCCTCACTCGCTCAAGGACTGTATAGAATGGGCCCCATTCTTGGCCTATTATCATCTCACATGCCAGGGTCGGGGCAATTCCCACTCGGAGCTCTCCGCTAAACTCCATTACCCTAAGCGGGACATAGCAAGTCTGGAACCGCATCTCTCCCCCTAGTATGCAGGTCATCGTCAGGGGCCCCTCACTCTTCCCTTCCCTCTGCGGAGCGAGGTCTGCCCGAAGTAGGGAGTAGGAACACCCCGTGTCCAATGTGGCCTTTACCATCCTGTCTCCAACCCATGCGGTTACTACGGGCCGGTTCCATCCCTCGTTCTGGGTTGCCGACCCGAAACTGCAATCCATGGGTTCCCCTCTCTCTGCCTCTTTGCCTCTATCCCGGGAGGGTGGATATCCTGTAGGGGTGCGACTCAGTTCACTCAGGCCTTCCCCACATTCACGGGAGATGTGTCCGGTTTGCCCACAGCGGTAACACACCACCCCTTTCGGTGGCCCTCGTTTGGAGACCGTTTGCCTTTCCCCTTCACTTGTGGGTCCCTCTTTCGTGCTTCGGGGGCCTTGTCCGTATCCCCGTTCCCTTTCCGAATTCGCAAAGGCCTCCGCCAAGCGAAGTGCCTCCTTGCTAGTTTGTGGCTGGTGTCTGCGTACCCACCTCTGGGCATCCTCTTCCAAATCCCATAGGAATTGTTCTAACAGGATCTGGTCCATCACGCCTGCCCGGTCGAACTTGCCGGGTGGCAACCATTTGTTAAGCGAGTCGCTTAACGCTTGCAACAACCCCCGGGGTCGCCTGGCCTCCTTGGACTTTCGGGCTCTAAAGGCCTGGCGATGACTTTCAGGTGAAATCTCAAGCCTGTAGAGGATTGCTGCTTTCACTGTCTCGTAATCACGAGCTTCTTCCCTCGATAGCGCTCGGTAGGCCGCATGGGCCTGATCTATCACCAGCGCCCCCAGGTGGTGGCCCCACTGACCGCGGTCTAACCCTGTCTGGATGGCTGTCCTCTCGAATGCCTCGATATAAGCTTCTGGGTCATCCTCCCTAGTCATCCGGGGCATTTTAAATAAAGCAGCATTTCGCTGTATCCACTCCTGCTGGTGTGTGCCCTGTTGTTGCTGCACTGCCAGCACCTGCCCTATGGCCTGGATAGCCTGCGTAAGCAGCTCCATGGGCGCGAGGGCTGGCTGCTGCATCGCTATCGGGTCCTGGGTCGGGACACTGTCCCTTTACCACCGTCCGAGAATGATGTCTTTCCCGGCCAATGCACCACTGTGGAGCCTGCGCCTCGCTCCGTCTGGCCTATCGGGGTGTGGCCCCTCCCCTCAACTCACCTGCCACGACTTGGATGTACTCGATTACCTTCAGAGGGGTCTCCAGTGGAGATCTTTATCCTAGGTGGGACCTCCCGATAGACGGTGTTACTCACGGTTACCGGACACGGTGATCCACGGGGCTCCGCCTCCCCTACACCCCATCCACACGCCAACCGCTGGGCGTTGATGTCCAGATGTTGCCAGGCCCAGTATGATGGCCCCTGACCGGTCCCCCGGTTCCGGTCATCCTCCCTCCTGCTGAGAGGGGTTTCTCCTTTCTCCTTCCTTAAAGATAACACTCCTCCGAACCAGGGGGAGCTGGTGGATGCTTCCCCTGGTGCCAGCCCCCTCCTGGGGCCTCCGCTGTCTCCCCTTTCCTCCCGTCCGCAGGGCGCTCCCCTGCCTCCTGCATGTTTGCCGCTTCAGGACGCTGAGAGAGTGCCTCGGCGTGCACTCTCTGACTGCCTCTCGCTTGGCTGCCGGCAACAGGCTTCCAGCTCCTGCCTACACTGCCTGTTTGAGACCCGCAGGCGGGGTCCTCGCTGCCCCGTGCGAGAGCATGCAGCATGGGCAGCACACCCGTGCTCTCTCTCCCTGGCTCCCGCGCCTTCCCTGTTCTGCCGGCGTTCTTAAATCCTCCCGCCACGGCCGCTCTGGCTGCTGGGATTGGCTCAGCTGTTCGCCGCGTGGGGAACAGCTGTTGCCAGAGCCGGCGTAATGGCAGCTCGCGCGGATGCGGCTCTTCCTCCCGCTGCCCCTCTGACGGTACGTATGCCCTTCTGGGGGCTTGCTTTCGGGGTCTGGGGTCTGTGGGTCCCCTTTGCTCCCCCTCACTCGCCTGTGGGGGCGCTTAGCCGCCACACTTATATAGATGAAGATTTTGCCTCCTCATGAACATAGACCACAGCATCACTAAGCCAAACAATATGTATTATAGCATCCAAGTTTCATTCACCTGCACCAATGTCATGTATGTCATCACCTGCTTACAGTGCCCCTCAGTGCCCACTGATCTGATATCATAAATGCACTAAAGCCTGAGGCAGAACACTTAACCTTCTTGGATAGTGTTACATCTCAGCTGTGTGTTCTTGGGCAACCCTGGCACAGGATGCAGTCTGTCTGACTCACAAAGGACTCACCCCCCCCTCCCCTCCTCTACCTAAACAAAACTGATTAAGATGCAGTGAGAGACACACCTAAGACCCTCAAGATAAGGGTGACAAGAGTGAACCAACTGCCCTAGGTCTCATTTGCATCCAAGATGGAACCAGATGACCATTCATTTACATGAGAGATGGAGAACAGAAAGCCTGAAGCAGAGACTGCAGTGAATTCTGGGACCAGAGAAGCAGGGGAGCACTGCATGATGGGGAATCTGTGCTCCAAATGTTAATCAACCCATGTTCACACACACCCAGCTCAGCATTTATCAGACCAGTTCTAATCTGGATTTACTAAGGACTTCCCCTCCCCCACCCTCCCCGACACACACCCCTCTAAGTTTAATAGGCATCTCGGGCCGTACGTTCCCCGGTCCCACTATGGGAGGCCTATTTAAACTTGATTGACTAAAACTCGGTTGCCAGGTTAGGGAATGCTGAGGCAAGAACCGAGTCAGAGGGGGTACGGGCAACATTTGAACAATGGTTAAGGGTTCATCACAGTGTCCAGCCCGTTGGAACCCTAACCACATGTGTTGTCATACTTTTCTGGAGACAACTGGTGGGAGTCCTCTCCACAAAAGGTTATGAGCACCCCAATAATTGCTTTAAGTCTGTTAAAAGACTATAGTAAAATTTGGAAAAGTCATGCTAAGCTGAGGCTTGTGCACAACAAGTAAAAATCCAAAATCCTGATGCTGCAGAGATCTATTGTTCCTGAAGAAACCATGAGATATCCCATCAGTATATCTGCCATACATAGGAATCTCAAGCTGGCTCCCAAGTATTTGGTTACTCCCGAATCTTAAGTGTTTCCTGATTATCAATCAGTTTCTTGAGATGTTCCAAACCAGATATCCCCTTGTCAATAGAAAAGACAATGATTTACACAATTAAGGATGCTTCGAAGCAGCTGAACTGAGGGTATAAAAATCTGTAAAAAGTGTGTGTGCTTAAAAGAAGAAGGAAGAAAGGAAGGAAAGAAGAAGAAAGAAGAAGAAAACTCCTGTGCTGACACCATCCCCTGCCGTTCTTGGGACACTGGAAGAACAGATCATCTCTCTCTTCAAGAATTGTACTACAGACTGTGCCTGTCAGCTTTGCAGCCTGAGTACCTTGGACTGGTGAGATCCCAGTGCTCTCTTTCTCTTTTCTCTCTAGGCATAAACTTCTGAACCTGAACTGTATTAGTTAAGTTTGAGCTAAGTTTCCCCAAATACTTAGTGAAACCAGGGTAGTATTGTCATTGTTTGTGTTTGTTTTTCTTGTGCATGTCTATTACTACTAGTACTATTATATATTTCATATGCTTAGCAATAAATAACTTTTATAGTCAGACTGGTAGTAACTGGGTACATTTTTTCTTCTCTGCTTCTCTTTCCTCCTGTGCTCTGCAGCAACGCTTCTTTTACCTAAGCTAAAGATCCCTGTGAAGCCCAAAAATATTGTGGGGTCTGCTCATCAAGAGGCCAAAGATTGGGACGTGCTGAGCTTGAAACACATAAGGGGATCAGCTTGTACAGGCTGATTGACCCAGTTTGACTCAGACGTGCCCTTATGAACTGAATGCTGGCCCATGAGGGTGTCAGCTGGACACCCAGCCAGATTCAGAGGGATTCTGTTTACCTGTGTGCTTGTGTCTGACTGCATTTTATTGTTGCTCTTATGAACTGATTCTTGGCATATGAGGGTGTCAGCCTGTCCATGCTGATCAGCCCGGCCAGGTCAGGCGTGTCACGTTAATTTGTGTGTGTTTGTGTGTATGACTGATTTGGTGACTGAAGGAACCCAGTCCCATTGAGATTGAGTCCTGCAAGATAGCTCCATTGGGGGTGAGGGCTTGCAGAAGGGAGAGATACAGCTCCGTATAGTAACACAAGCAGCACATTGACAGAACCACCAAGACCCTAGAAACTATCCCTAACAAATGAGCACACCCCAAAGTAATGGGCAAAGTTGGTAACAATAGCCCATCACTGACCTCAGGCTCATGAAAGCTTATACATCTCTGACTAAGTCTATAAAACACAAGTCTGTTCTGCCTTCTGCCTGACTTCACCACTAACTACCTCTCTATGCTCTTAAACTGTTAAGTACATGTAGATTGGCTTTCTATAGTATGAATGGGGCATCAAAATGAGTGGTAATAAACTTTAAAGGATTCATTCATTACCCAACTGTTTTCACATTTTCCAATTAATCCCTGTCATCATTAATCTGCTTTCTTTTATTTTTTTAAATGACAGATACATTATAAATTCATTAAATTATACAAAATGGTAGAATGGCACCTTTCCAGCCCTACCAATGTGAAACACATGCTACAACTCCTAAAATAGATGGATTTTGAGGAGTAATGTTTTTAAACTGTGAGATGCAATCTAAAAAGTGTGAAACTGTTGTTTAGTGAATGAACCTTAAGTGTGAATTCTAACCTGGGAAAAATTACTGATTTTTTTTTATATTTAGATATTTCTATTGAGCCTATGTTTCTGATTCTCGAGTAGTAGATGCATGAGTGTATCATTCGACTTCTTTGTATCTCAGTTTTTTCCCCAACTGTAAAATAAAGATAATAACCCTTTTCTGGTGTTTGGTTAATATTTATGTAGTGGAGAAAAGATATATCCACTAAGTAGCATTTTATTTATTTACATTGCAAGTGAAGTGTATTGATTCTACGGCCATAGGGTTGTGTGTGCGTGCCCATATGAAGCTTATAAGAAAAATCAGGCATAAATGTAATACTAACTATATTTGCACACAATACAATGATTATCATAATTTGTTGAAGCATATGCAACAGAAGAAAACACAAACAAGGTTAATATAGATAACCACTCCAAAATCATCAGATTGCCCTAAGAAGGGTTTGAAAAGAAAGCAGTATTTAGAAATAGTTTAACAATGAAGCAGCCCTGATTAAAAGGTAGAGTATAATACTTCTTTGAAATAACTCTTATAAAGGACTATGTCCAGGAGTATAAACAGCAATGTAAAAATAATTCCATGCCTACCTGCTTGTTCTGAAAGTATTTTTTTTACTGAGATACAACTGAATATATTTATGTATCACTACACATTTCCTGAAACTCAGTTAGGGACCCTTAAATGTGTACATATGAATCAGGTTATGATTTCTACCTGTAAACCATTAAAGAAATGAGGAATGAAGAAGGAGGTTTTATGGGATGTATAAAATTATACACTGAAGGTTATATGGGAATGGGAGGAGAACACCGTCTTTTAATCTTATAAGGTAGGCGAGTAATTGCTTGTATAAGTGAACACACTACCCTATTCATTAACATAATAACCGCCTGCAGAATGTACAGTACGTGCTAATAATATTAATTGTTTGAGATTAATGAATAACATAAACATTATTTTACTGTACACTTCTTACATAAATAGCAACAGAAAATATAATATTCACTATGGTGTGACAATAGCCAAGCCAAAGACTATTAGTGACAAATAGAATTTGATTGTTTTGCTGCTAACAGAGAATTTGAAGCTTTAATTTCTCTGCCACTGAAGCCTGCATGAAAAGGTTGGACTTCAGCCAATATGTAATAATCAGTGTCTGCAAATCAAAAAAATAAGCCATCAAGAAGCTCAAGTATTACTGGTACAATATAATCACCAAACAGTATCAACTTCTGTCAGTAGCTGAGCCTTGAGGAGGATCCTGTCATGAATACCAGCAAGTGGAACAGGATCATACAAGTGCTAACCACCCAAACACAGGGACAAAGAAGCTGAGGCCATTAATCAAAGTATTACAGCTTTTGCCTCCACCATTTTGAGGTAGGCCTATATTTTGTATAAATATAAACAATCCAGGTGCCACTACATCTCTCCCATACTTCTTAGTTGCTCCTTACATGGAAGAAAAGGATATCCTGGTTTGGAGTTTGTTCCTTCCCTCAGGGTAGCTGCTTGTGGTTGGTTGGCATTTTGAATACTACTTGTGCAGCTGATGGAATAAATGCAGGTGTGCATCAAGCACTGTTGGTCTGATTTACATTTCTTATTTTAAAGCAGATCATAACTTGCCGAAGGCACTTTAGTAGAGAATTCAAGATGAATACCAGAGAGGCTGTCTTTTTTATTTGCAAAAATGTGTCTTACTATTTTAGAATGCAGAAGAAAGCACCTGGTTATTTTACATTTTCAAATGCTAAATCCCACCCTCTAAAACTCTATACCTTCCCCAAAATATTTTTCTCTTAGTCAGTTCAAAATATTGACGTGGCTGGGAACCTGGAGCTCCCGCTGGGCTATACAATTTTACTTGAGCAAAGAGGGGACATATAGAGATGCATTTCAATATACTTTGTTGTCCATAGTAAACAAGTAAATAAACAGATTTCATTGTGCTGGGCATTTAGAATATCTGTATTTGAAATAAGGAAATGTATGTCCAGAAAAGGTACACTACTGAAGGTAGATGCAGAGTCATGGAAGCATATACTGTGCAGTTTTGTCTCTGGAGAGCACCTGAAGTGCTCTGTCTATCATAACTATGAACCTAGTTTGTGAACTTACCTAAAATCTCTGAAATCTGGATATCAAGGAACATTAACTGGGACTCTGAAGAGCATTTACACTGATAACATTGACTGTTCTAAGAAGAGAATAATTAAAATAATTGGTGCTTGTGATCACTGTGAGCTATACATTTGATGACCCCAGATCCTGTTTCATTTTACGTAGTGATTCTTTTAAGGGTGTGAAAGTTGTTCCTAATAAAAAAATTTAGGGTTACAAACTACTCGGATGCTTCTCACTGAGATCATGAAATCTAAATTTATACTGATAAAAAAAACAACCCTATATATCACAACATGGCTACTGTGGTCCCAATTTTCAAGAAAGGGAGGAAGGAGGACCCAAGTAACTATAGGCCTGTAAGCTTCACCTCGGTGCTTGGGAAAATCTTGGCGAGAATCATCAAGGAGCACATCTGCTGAGGGCCTGCAGGGGAGATCATGCTCAGGGGCAATCAGCATGGGTTCATCAAAGGCAGGTCCTGCCTGACCAACCTGATTGCCTTTTATGACCAAGTAACTAAATCCTTGGATGATGGTGTCACTGTGGATGTAGTCTTTCTAGACTTTAAGAAGGCCTTTGACAGTGTCTCTCACCCCATCCTCATTAATAAATTAAGCGACTGTGACATTGATGCCTCCACAGTTGGATGGATAAAAAATTGGGTGATAGGGTGCACCCAGAGAGTAGTGTTGGACGGGTTATACTCAACCTGGCAAGATGTGAGCAGTGGGGTACCCCAGGGCTCGGTCCTCAGGCCGACACTGTTTAACATCTTCATCAGCAACTTCAACGAGGGGGTGGAAAGCACGCTGTCTAAGTTTGCTGATGACGCTAAGATGTGGGGCGAGGTGGACACACTTGAAGGGAGAGAGAGGCTGCAACTAGATTTAGACAGACTATAAAAGTGGGCAGATGAGAATAGGATGGGGTTCAATGTAGGCAAATGCAGGGTGCTACACCTTGGGAGAAGGAATCTACAGCATACATACAAGCTAGGGAGTTCCCTTCTTGAAAGCACAGAGGTGGAAAGGGATCTCGAGTTCATTATTGACTCCAAGATGAACATGAGTCGCCAATGCCAGACCACAGCCAGCAAGGCCAGCCATACCTTGTCATGCATCCAAAGATGCATCTCAAGGTGGTCTAGAGAGGTGATACTCCTCTTCTATGCAACTTTGATCAGGCCACAGTTGGAGTACTGCATTCAGTACTGGGCACTGCACTTCAGAAGGGATGTGGCCAGCCTGAAGAGGGTTCAGAGGAGGGCCACCCGCTTGGTGAGAGGGCAGCAGAACAGGCCCTACAAGGAGAGACTGAGGGACCTGAACCTGTTCAGCCTCAGCAAGAGGAGGCTGAGGGGGGACCTGGTGGCTGCCTACAAACTCATCAGGGGAGATCAACAGCAAATAGGTATAGCCCTTTTCTCCCAAGCACCACCTGGGGTGACAAGGAACAATGGTCATAAACTGATGGAGAATAGGTTTAGGTTAGAGATCAGAAGGCAATATTTTACAGTTAGGGTGGCCAAAATCTGGAACCAACTTCCCAGGGAAGTGGTCCTCGCCCCTACCTTGGGCAAATTCAAGAGGAGGTTGGACGATCACCTGTCTGGGGTCTTGTGAACCCAGCATTCATTCCTGCCTGTGGCAAGGGGGTCAGGCTAGATGATCTGTTCAGGTCCCTCCTGACCCTAGCTACTATGAAACTATGAAACATCAGGTATCCTTCCTTTCTCTCTCTCTCTCTCTCTCTCTCATTCAGTAGTACCTTCAGTTTAGAATTACCAGAATTCTCTTTGTACCTTCATTGAAAAGTTGTTTATTCCTGCAGATTGAAGGCATTAATTTTATTACTACCTAGCTTGTTGTCATACCCTGTGCCCCTGTTCTTGTTTGATGATTCTTTGCCCAGCAATTGGAAAGTGCCACTTATTTGGTGTCCTCTGATGGATTAACAAATATTCAAGTACCCATTATATGATGACAAAAAAATTGTATTACAAGGAAGTAGGAGTGCCTGCTTATTATGAAATAGTTCAGTAGTTAGTGAGATTATAGTTTACAAATCAATGTATAAATTGGGGACAGGTTTGACTTAAACCTTCTTGTTGACAGAGATATGTCAACATGTTTTTCATTACTAACACACATGTGATATAAATAACTCCTCAAATTTTAGGAGGCTTTCATATTTTTAACTTAAATACTATTTAAATACTATAGAATAGAATGTTCCCACTCCAAAATAAAAATACGTGGAGGAAGAAGAGGGAAAATTTCCTAGCCAACAGAACTTTTGAAAATTTTAAAACTTTACCATGTAAATATTTATGTTTCATATAGACAGCTAGGAAAGCCTAACACCAGTCTGTAAAATTGTTGTTTCTTTCATAAATATGTCACTAGTTTTATTAACCAGGAAAACTACATGATAGTTTCACAAGATATATAGGACCCTAAAGAGCAGTTAAAATGAACTGATTAAAGTGTAGGGATATTGTCTATTTTTCTAACCCTAAAATTCCTTATGAGAAACAACTTTCACACCCTTAAATGGAAACAAACTTTTTATACAATGAATGAAATACTCGATGAGAATTTTTCCTATACTTTATATATCTTCAGTGATCTAAAACATACTGCTACTAATAAAAATGTTAAAACAGAAGAAATAAGAAAGTGAAGATGGTAGGAATACCAAAAAGAAAAATTCTTTTTGCCTCAGAAATGATATTTTTTTTTCAGCTGAAGAATAATTCCTTTATTGAGATGCTATGAATTACTGCTGTCCTAAAATAGCCCATTTAAATTGTAATTATCTCAGGAACCCTAGTTTCTATACATTCAAAGTTTATTTCCTTGAATATGAATTTAAGTATTCCCTATTCTGGTATTTGGGCCAAATGCCAGGTATTAATTCAGGAAAGCACCAAAGTATTTGTTCACTTCAGTATGAATACTTAAGGCTCATTGTAGTAAAAAAAACAACAAAAAACCAAAATCTTAAGTACGTGCCTAAATGCTTTGCTTCATTTGGGCCCTGGAGCATCTTGACATGTGCTACAGGGTGTGTGCATATGTGTGTGTGTGTTTTGGGGGGGCGGGATTAATTAGAGCAGCTCTTGGGAACTGTTCAAATTAAAATTCCCACAGCATCTCACGTATTCAGTATCCTATGTTTTAAAATGGCAGCCAGGGTGCTTTAACTAAAGCTTGTCTGATGAGCTTTAGTTAAAGCACCCGAATCATGGAGTTGCTGAATACACATGATGCTGAGGCTGCTGGAGTGTTCTAATTAGAACACACTGGATCAGGCATCGGGCACATGTTTAGGTGCCCTAAGAAATCAAAGGGAATGTAAAATTAATTAACATTCTTTCTGTAAAGATAGCAGTTTACTGATAGGAACAATCAATCAATAAAGATATAAGCCATAGAGAACAGACTACAAAATAAACTTTCCTACACTATATAGATAAAACTCACATGTTTAAAAAAGAAGTCATATAAACCCAGACAGCCATTTATGTAGTAAATGCTGATATGATGGTAAATGCTGAGCATAACCTTGGTAGAAACACAGAAGTACAAAAAAATATTGAGTATAGAAAAAATGCAGTTAATTTGCAAAACATTAAAATATTTTTTAATCAAGACTTCAGTGCAATTACATTGTACACAAAATTTCTGTAAAAATTGTATTTTGAAAGTCTAGAAACTTTCTGATATCAGACCACAGCCTGATACTCTAAAGAGTTATGCACTGGTGTGACTTCAGCTGCCTCAGTGCAGTCAAATAGCTTGTTTAGGTAAGTCAAATTAGAGATGCCCTTACATATCAGCAGGACAAAGGGCCAAATTTGAACAGTTTACGACTACACTTACATATCTCCCCCTAATCTTTAGCCCTGAATATTCAATCTGGGATCTGGTTGAATATTGGTTTCTCTTCATTAAGCGTCTCCTCATCAAGATGTGTACAAATTAGTCAATCACCACTCTCCCCAACTTTGCATTCTAAAATTGAAACCTAGTTAATTATATTAATACTGTGTGACTTAGAAATTTATCCAACACACTTTGCTTCAGTGCTGTTGCCCTTGTTGCTGCTGCCAGGAATGAAAAAGGAGCAAAACTTACTTTCCTTAGTAATTTAGGCAAAAAAACCCAACATTCAAAACAGGGAGTTCTCGCTTGATAAGGAAGGTGGTGCAATTTTTGCAAAGTCAGTATGCTGACCATTTAAGTTAACATACCCAGACATGGAACAAATAACCCTCAGAAAAATATCTAACTTTTTGTTGTATTCTATTAGAGACAGGGTATCTTATCAGCAGAAATATGAAGAAAGAAAAAAATTATTAGGTTCATTTTAATTTTGATTAGGACACATCCATGCTCAAATTCTTTACCAGAATCATGGGTGGAGGAAGGGTGGGGGCGCTAATGGGGCTTAGCTCCCCAAATGCGGAGCAGTGGTAGGGCTACAAGGAAGCCTGGCCAAGGGCTTCTGGCACAGCAGGGGTGGGAAGGGAGTGGGGATAGGGCAGCCTAGGGCTAAGGGAGCAGCAGGGACTGCACAGCTGGTGGGGCATGGGACTTAGCCATGAGTGACTCATCCAGGGGACATGGCTCCTGCTGCTACCTACACCATGAGAGACACAGGGGACATGTGCTCCTGGATCTGCACAAGACATGGCAGGCTGCTGCTGTGGACTGGGGCCGAGGCTGCGTTGAGCTGTTGCCGGAAGGTGGGGCAGGCAGGGAAAAGCCAAGGGCAGTGCAGCCTCCACCCCAGTCCACAGTGGCACCCTGCCCTGCCCTGCCCTGCCCTGCACAGATCCATGGGCACATGACCCTCATGCAGTCCAGGGATGCGTGCAGAGGTGGATGCCCCTCCCCTCCCCAGAGAGCAACAGTGACTCAGGGTGGGGCAGGCTCCGTCCCCTCTGGCCCAGGGGTGCAGCTGAGGCTGGCCCCGCTCTGGCCCCCAGCTCCAGGCCCCCTGGCTGGTGTGGTGAGGCAGCTGGGGACAGTGTGGGGCTGGGGGGCAGTGGATTCATTGGCACGCCAGCACCGGGCAACAACCCTGGGTGTGGGGGAAGGGGCAGCCACATGGGCGCAGCTGGCACTGGCCATGGCCCCAATCCTGATCCTGGCTCAGCTCAGCTCCCTCCTGATCGCAGGCCCACTTCCCTCCTCCCCCCCCCGATGACTCTTTCCGCTTGCCCCACAGACTTTCCCACCTGGGGGAGTGCACGTGCACACTTGCGTGCATGCACACACTCAGCCCTCTCCTCGCCCCCCTCTCCAATTTTTCTCTGTCTGCCCATGATCAGAATTGCACTGATTCAGGTCTCCATATTTTAGCAAACATTTTAATTTTTCTTTGTTATATCAATTGGCCAGAATCATTCCTTCACTGCTTTGTTATCCTATTTCATATTGGTAAGGTACACTAGAATGAAAACAATTTACTCCATTAATGGCTTTTTCATTCTGGTTCCCTCAAAAATGGCACGTAGGTAGCTTTAATTCTCCAATTCAGAAATGTGAATTATATCTAGCTACAAATCTGAAATGCAGGAATGATAATATTTGGCACTTCATGCTTTATAGACATTATCACATACCTTTCTATTTACAAGTTAGCATTACTATTTGCACCTCACATAAAGGTAAACTAAAGCACAGCTATTCAAACAACACAGATATAAACCTTAACCAAGGTCAGTGTCTGAGTTCAGACCATTTAAGCTACACCTCCTTTTCAGCATTTACATTGCCTAAATAATATGTGCTGTATGCGTATCAATGCAACAGATATCCTGTATGAATAGTTTGTACTCTTTTATTCTGTAGTTTATCTATACCACAGTATTTTCTAATATTACTTATGAATATTTGTTTAAAGTTATTTCTACATAATGCACAAAGGTTTTTTCAACAGACATTTCAACAGAAATTCTATCACCTAGACACATAGTGAGCATACATGTCAGTCAAATTGATTAGAACCACTTAGAAGGAGATGTTTTGATCTGTTGCATCAATGTTGTATAAACTAAGAAGTGTAGATAGGCATTTGGCATAATAGACTATATAAAAATAACCAACAGAAAAACTTGGGCACCAAGGAATGCTTGGGTAGGACATGCTAATACTGACTAATAAAACATTTCTCCACAGTGAACAACAGAAAACTATCATTGTTGTAAAGATGTTAGGTTATTTGACTAATACAAGTCTTATTAACTATACTATAATTTCTTTCCCATTGCCTAAAACAATGCCAATGTGTAATGATATATTTCAATCTATTTACCTCACCTTTAAGAATGAAATATTGAATGCAAGAAGAAAGCATTTGTTTACAAGTAATTTCTCTTTAGGAAAGTATATGAAAATGGAAAGTTGGATTTGGTAACATTATGGTTAAAAAAAGTTTGCCACCATTTAATGGATATTTATTGTTGAGAGTCACAAACAAAGTCTTTAGGATCATTTTTTAAGAATGGAAGTCCAGAAAAAACATTGCAATTTCTACGTTAAAAAACAGATCACATGCAAGCTGGTACTTTCCTGCTGTGGAATGAGCAGTAAAGAGGTTAAGTATGTGTTAAAACTGTACATAAAGAAACAATATAGCCAGATTTTCAAGTGCTAAATTATCTTTTGAAAGAAAATCAAACACGGAATCTTATATTAAACTATTTTGCAAGACTATATATAGTGAAAAACATTGCAATTCATGACACTGTTTGTTATAAGGATTTCTGCTTATATTAATTATTTAAAAAGATACATAGTAAAAAGAAAAAGTAAAATCTAAAATAATGCCTTTATAATAACTGCATTGGCCATAACTTAAAGCAATTATTTAGGTTACTTTGTAAACAAGGAGCCTAAATTTGAACAGAACTAAGCTTGCTGAGCTGTGTGATATTAAATGGTCCTAATCCTATTCTACTTTATGACTAGCTCAAGGAATGACCTCTAGCTAGATCTGGCCCTTGTTCTATCATGCAACTAGATTTTTTTTACAGAAAATAAATTAAAAAGGTGTGACCTTGCTGAGGGCTTGCAGAGAAAATGAGGTACATCTTGTCACAAGCAGAAGAGCCTATTTGAAACATGGTTTGTTCAATTTGAAAGGCTGCTGCTTTGCTCAGATCAGAAGTTAAGATAAAGGCAGTTGGATGAAAAGAGGAGAAACATTTCCAAGAGATGAAATTAAAGAGCTACATTGGAAACCCATTCAGCAACACAGTAGTTTTTTTGTGTGTGAAATTATCTCAGACTCATCAGCCACACCTTGCCCCTGCACATGGAGCACTGCTCTTCACTAAGCACACAAAGCCTGTCATGTAAGGAAATGATGAGAACTGCTCAGTGATAGGAATCAGAGGACAGTACACCCCTTCCCTTACACAGCAGGTCATGGCAGAAATGAAATAACCCACCCAAATTTTACACATTGTGCTAAAAGAATCAAAGTCCTTGCATTTCTTGGTCTCAGCAGCTTTCTTCTAAGCTTTGTACTTTCCACCATCAATAAATGTGGACTGTCACCAATGGGAAATGTCCCTAAATACCTACTGTTAGCTTCTACAGGAATTTCTTCATTGGAAACAGGTTTCTAACCTCCCCACCCAAAGACACACATTTCAAATGCATCACACTTTTTACAACTCATAACTTGCTTCTTTTCTTTGACCTATTAGACACCTGGACATCACATTCTGCATCTTAAGCTTAATAACTAACTTTTGTGCACAAAGCAAGCTGGTAGAATTTATCTTTTCTTCTCCAATATCCATCTTAAACAATCTCCTTTCTCAATGTTAGACAATTCCGAAGAAAATAATTCTATGTTCATGGCTATTACTATTTTTTCCAAAGGATGAGCTACAGTTGTTGATCACTAACAAATTTTAATATTGAAGAGATACTTTTTCCTTTTTATTGAATACTAAATATAAGTAAATAATTTTTAGTTTACTGGCAGAAACACAGACAGGCTGTGTAGACACTGGATCTCAGTCTCCTGTACTGATTAAAGGATCCCCTATTGATAAATCTACACCTTGCATATCGGCATGCTCCTTTTACTACTCATGCTACCCCCTCACCCACTTCACAACATGCCTTTTAGTGATGTGTTTGGGGGTAGCATCAGCACATTTTATTTCTCCTACTCATAGGCCTTTTTCATAGCTGGCAGGATTATGTTCAGCGATTGCCCTTATCCAAATAAGTACTTAACCTGATGTTTACCTTAAGCTTCTAAGTAGTCTTCAGTGGGACCATTGATATGCTTACAGTTAGGCAGATGTGGAAGCATCTTTGTGAGCCATGCACCAAAAACCAAAAACAAACAAAAACAACTCTGGGGAAGATGTGCCCTAGAATGCTTTATTCTTCTCCTAGAAAGCCACAATACTGAAATGGAGTGGGAAAAATCATGCTGTAGCCTTAAGCCCTTCTATTCATATGCCCAGACTAAGAAAACAGTGCAGAAGGATATCAGGACCTAACATTATATTGATTCCCTGGGTCCAGTATCACATACAGCTAGTGCAGAAAGGCTGTGGCTGAGAGGCAGAGTGGTCCAATTGATCTTGACTGAAAGTCAGGTTATGGATCTATTGCCATCTCTGATTCACTGTACCCCTTGTTTCCCTTCTTACCCTTTGTTTCCCACTTACTTTACCTGTAAGCTTTTTGAGGCACTAAGAGTGTGTCTACAGGTCACTGTACCCAATACTGTACAGGTGGTTACTGAGCTGTACATGCAGCGTATGGTTAGATTTTGCCGCTACAGAGCGCACTGCTCTGACAATGTAGCTGGCAATCATGTGTAGACTCACGTGATCACTACATCACTGTAGCACGCTATACAATGACATAGCACATTGCTGCATCAACATACGAAAATGTGTAGATGCACCCCAATTGCATTTTACCAGGAGTACAGGGTGCCTAGGATAATCTCAATCATGGTGTCTTCACACTACTGTAACAAATAACAACAACAATGAAGGCTAGCACAGCTGCAGGATGACATCCATTGGCCCCGCTGACTGGCTTCAGAGTCAGGGTGGGATTTCACCTCCCCTACACCTTCCCACACCAGTTGCATACAGCCAGATTACTTAGGCTTCATGCAAATGGAATAGTTTTACTGAATTCAACAGCGGCATTATTTTTCCAGTTATTTTAGTGTTTTAATCCTAATTTAATGTTTTCTAATTGCAAAGCTTTAGGTATCCAGCATTAAGCATCATAAAAGCAGAGCCTGTAAAAGATTGCCTTTTAATTATCACATAGCAGCTGATATTTAAATAAAACCTAGACATATGTTGTACTAATTCTTGTGACTAAAAAACTGTTTAATTTTACCTGTTTAGAAAAAATGAATAGGAGCAAAGCTTTTGGTAAAATGACAGGTGGAATTCCAAACAATTAAGACATAAATATTTCCTCCAGAGGCTAAACCTACTGCAAAATATTAATCTCTTCTTCTACACATCTTTACATGTCTTTAGTGAAACACCTGTCTGGAATCGTTAATAACAAATATTTTTCAGGGTATATACTTCAAAGACCGTACTGAAATGTCAAGCAGTGTAAAACTTTTGAAGTAATTTTAGCTAAATACTTCTGTGACAACTGTCTGAATCAATTTGTCTTAGCTGACTCTATTCTGATATTATAAAAATCTGAGACTTGGTAATCAGCCAGAAAGTTTAAAATTTGGATGAAGTCATGACTAATAAGTTATGTGAATCAAAGACACAAAAAATTAGGTAATGTTGGGGCCAATCTATAAAAATATATTTTGATCAATGGCTTCTGCTTTTTAGCCTCAAAGGAACAGCTCTGCTATATGCACCAATTTAAAAATATTTCATATGTATAAAATCCCATCTCAGATTTAAAAAAAAAAAGCTCAGCAATATAAATAAAGATCTATAGCTATCCTCTTTAGAATATGGTAAGCAGTAACTATTTGACTAGCTAAGTTAAGCAAGTCTAATGTGGAAAATTAGAAAGAGGGAAAACAGGGAGAATGTTGGAGCTTAGAGTCAGAAAAAGTTATAAGAATTATCCACAATTGTGATAGTAAAAGTAATCAACAAAGAAGGTCAAACTGACCTCAAGATTCTAAGAGTCAGGCTCTTAAAATCCCAAACCATACAAAGAACCATGACTTCAAGGCACACAAACATAAGAGGATTAAGGTAAGTGTCCCACCTAAAAGCTTGAGAAAACAAAGATTAATTTTAAGTACTGAAAAGGAGCACAAATTCATATTGGGTACTTCATGCACAGAAATAAAAAAAAGTTGTTAAGTATGTATTAAGTGACCAGAAAAGCAAGCACTAAATAAAATGAATTAAAAACCCAGGTTTGATTATCATAAAAGAACCTTCCAGGGCAAATACATTTACATCAAAACCTAATGAATATTAACCAACCATAAGCCAGACCCCAAACTTATTGAAGTTAAAAGAAAGTTTCTCACTTTAGTGAATTTAGTCCCTATTAGTTCATGGGACCCAATCTACAATCATGCGGCTTGTTTTAAACTGCGTGAATGAAGATTGGGTCCTTGCTTGTGCATACATTTGCCGGTGCTGGGAGCTGCACAGAAACATGATTTAAGTAAGTTGGGGTGGAAAGAAGGGTGGGTGGGATTCAGAGAGCAGAACTAGCAGGTCTACTCAGGGATAAGAGGGGTTATCCATCCGGGGGTGGGCTGGGGGTCAGAGGGCTAAAAATAGCCTGGTTGGGGAAAGAGGAGTACCAAAAGCACAGCTCTTGGGCTTGGTGAGATGCCAAGCTTTCCCAGGCCCTGGGCTGCACTCCAAATGTGTACACACATTTGGTTAGATCAGGCCTGATCTACATAGTGCACCTCCTTAAGTGAATAAAGTTAGACTGGACTGTCCATTTTTTGCCCAATCTAAACTCTCCAAATATATGTATAGTATGGCACTTCATTAGGTTGACCCAAGTGTAACATCTGCACATGCCCTGTGTTTATAAGATTAAATGAAGGCAAATATTCTTCTCAGTGGAAAGTGGTAAAATGGCCAATATCCATTAGCACTACCTACTTAACTAGCATAGTGGTATTTTACTTCCTAACTTGCCTGCACAACAACTAAAATATTGCAATAATGTGAACCACTGCTATAATATTTAGCTATCTAAATAGCACAGGAGAAAAACCTAGATTTACATTACCAGAAGAAAGTACAATGCCTTTAAAAAAATAATGTTTTGGACATTTCCTCTACAACCTCAAGCTTACAATGTCATATCTTGACCTTTGTGTGTTATGATGCATCAAAAAGATGTCATATCAAATTTAAGCACAAGATCCACATTTTAGCTTGCTTTCCAGTGCACCAATGAACCTATTATTGTGCTAGAACAAAATTTTAAGCCATATAAAACCGTTTATGAATATATTTACTAGGTGGAAAGAGAAAGTACCTGAAGTGTTCTATAAACTGGATAGCATTACATTTTTTTTATATAGCATTATATATGACACTGGTCATACTAATTCAGCATGGCCCAATTAAAGTTTTGTGCATTGCAAAAATAGAATTTGGAAAATTACATTAATAAAATAACAATTTGTTGGAACTAACCACTTTATTATCACTATTCCTGCATTACTGCACAGATCATTTTTATTATCATTAACAATCTCCCACATATTTCACTCCAATTAGAGTAGAAATTTAAGATTAGTCTTCAGTCCTGATCTAATAAAGCACTTAAGAATATGTTTAATTGCTTGGTTAGATCAAGTCTTGCAGTCCTGTACTAAAATAGTCAAAATACCTACCTTTTATACTATCTCTTTAGCAGTCTATCTGCTAATCTACCAACCGATGCAAAATATGGAATCCAGGAGATTACTGGATTCTGCTACAGGTAGGACAACTGACATTATGTGGCATTAAAATTAGTCACCTGCCATTTGGTCTCCATTCAACCCACCTGTGCCACTGTGTAGAAAGTGGAACTTCAATTAAACCAGATGTTACTGAAGGCCTCACAAAAAATAAGTCATACCAAATTTGAACTAGGGACCTCTAGCTGCCTACTCTATTGTAACTAATAAACCACACTGTGTCAGAGAAAAATTATGACAAGCAATTAAGTGCTGTCAAGTCAAGAACCTTCTGGAGCCAGTTAACAGAAGAGAAATCCCTTTTAGTTTATACTTTGTTCTTCATACAAATTGATTTATGAAGAGCTATTTTACTGATTATCTGCATGTTTCATAAACAAAATAGCCTCTTTTTTTTAAACAATTTGATATGATTTGTAAGAGTAGTGAAGGTCACTGTCAATTTTCTAACGAAACCACTCAAATAGACATTCAGCTATAATAATTATAGTAAGAAAATTTACTGGTACTCTATCTTCCAGCACCATTTAAAATCAAATTGTACTGAACATGACTCCATATGTGAAACTCTTTGCACTTTTGCTATAGCACAAGATTCAAAACAGGAGACTCTACAATTCTAAGGTGGATTCATACAACCTACTGATGAACAAATACTTCACTCATCAAGTATCAGTAGATGTCCCAATCCAGCTGTTTTATAAGTAGACCTTGGCCCAATTCATTTACCTAGGACATATTTAATACTAAGGCTAAGAGTCTCTTACCCAAATGACAGTTAAACCACCTCCCTATGCTGACTTGCTTTGACTGAAAAAAAAGATTTTTATAGAGTTTTAAAGGTAGCTTTTCAACAAAAATAACTTTGTTTTTGAAAATTTTTGACCAGTTGTCCTGAGCCATTCATCCTTATATCATCCATCTCAATCGTAGCTCTCTACTTTCTTCTTTGCTCCTATTATACATGGCCAATCAAAAGAACAGATAGCTACTATAAATTTTTCTTTGCTTGGCCCCCATATTAGTCAAGCAGAAGGCAGGGTAGATTTCCATGTTATAGACTAACCAAAGTGTGTGTATGCATACCTATAGTACAATCTTTTGTGAGCTGAAGCTCACTTCACCAGATGCTGTAAAAGGACATGCAGAAAGCGGAGTATAAGAATGAGAGAAATTACAATACAAAAGACAAGGGTGGGAGGGAGGGAGAAAGAGAGAGAGAAAGAAAGGCAGAGTGGGGAGAGGGGCAGCACTGGCAGCACTAAAGACAAATAAACAAGCAGTAAACGCATAGGAATAAATGAGTCACCCAAGCTAAACCAGGTAATGGGGCAAAAATACACATTCCCTACTTAAATTATACTTAGCACAATCCCATCTGTGAATGATTTCTTGTTTTGCACTTTCCCATTCAAATTTGTTTTTAAATGTTTGCAGTCTAAAAACAGTGTCCTTCAGATCAGTGATGGAGTGTCCAGGGAGGTTAAAGCAATCTGCCACTGGTTAGTGACTCTCTTGCAGCTGATGTTCATTAATTCTGTCACATAAGGATCACCCAGCCTATTCAATGTAGACAGCAGAAGGGCACTGTAAGCAGATGATGGTGTATATGACATTGGTGGAGTTGCAAGTGAATGAACCTTGGACATTATAATCTGTGGTGGTGTTATGGTCTATATTGATGTTAGGGCAGAGAAAGCACCTGGGTCTTTTGCAAGGCCTGGTACCTAGGTGATACTGGGAATTAGGTAGTCCGCTACTTGAGAGATATCGCTTGAGGTTGGGGGACTGTCTGTAAACCAGGACTGGTTTACAGGTCCTGTTCCATGTCTATTTTGAGATAGTTATCCTTTTCCAGGATTGGTTGGAGGTCATTAACAATATGTCTAAGGCAGGGGTGGCCAACCTGTGGCTCCGGAGCCACATGCAGCTCTTCAGAAGTTAATATGCATCTCCTTGAATCTTTGCACAAGCACATGGTGACCAGCTTTCCATGTGGCTTCCACCTGGAAGCTGGTCACTGTGTACTTGTGCAAAGATTCAAGGAGATGCATATTAACTTCTGAAGAGCCACATGTGGCTCCGGAGCTGCAGGTTGGCTACCCCTGGTCTAAGGTGTTCAAGCCAGGGTCTGTATCTGACAACCAGAGGGACTCTGTTGTCCTTGTTCCAGGGTTGGTATTGTAGCAAGTCAGAGTGGGATCTGAGTTTGGCTTTGTTTCGCCATATTGGCCAACAAGTCAACACAGTGAGAAATGTAAATCTCATCAGTTGGTCACCCAGTGTTTTGCCAGGTTATATCAATGAGACTTCAAAACAAAACCAACAGCATTTCAACAGTTACACTGCACTGTCTTTACATTTGTTTACAAATAAAAAATGCCATTTCTTAGAAATAAATACTATGTTTCTTATCAGTGCTACTTCAACTCCAAAAGAATCACGTCCTCTGTGAATTAAGATGCCCTAACTTTTCCCCCTTTTCTTAAGAACAGAATGTAGCAGCTAAGGGCTTGCAAATCAACTTTCTGAGCCAGTGCCAAAGGAGGGGAGGGGCAACCCAAAAAAACCAATAATGCATGCAAGTATTGCTGTGAAATCTGGCCATGACTATGTCCAGTCAGCAAGTTGATTTCAAGATAGCTACTGACGATAGAGTTCTACTCTACTTCCATTACCACATACATATAACTCCTGTGGTGACTTCTCCTACAATCTGTAGCCTTTGTAGGGAAACCCCTGAAGGAACAATAGTAGCAGAGCTATTGTCTCTGGCACTGCTATGGAAAGAAGTGGTAGTGACAAGATGACATTGAGAGTCTGACAATGTAGATTACCACAAAACCATATCAAGATGACTCTCAGTTATCAGATCTAGATGACAATGAGAAAGTCCAGCATCACTGTCATCTATACTAAAAAAAATAAATAAATGTGTGCCACAAGGCACTGGAATGGATAGAAGATTAAACAGATATTGCATCAATATATATTCTGATGGAGAGTTGTCAGATTTTGGCTTTGATGATTAGAATTGCATTTATTTATTCTTTCATTTAGAAGAAAGAAAAAGGCTATAGGTGAACATTATTCATCCTGGCAGCAATTAAACTTTGATAGGGCTGTTGGAGAAAGCTGAGGGGATTGAATTTAGGTCTGGGCATATGCAAGTATAGTATTATAAATTCTCATGGCAAGTAACTAGATTCACTTATTACTGCTTCAACTTGCCAAGTGTTAGTTTGAATGCATATATTTATATCTACTGCTAGGGTGCAGTGCCTATGGACTGTGTGTATAACATATGCCCAGCAACATGATTCCATAAGAGACAGTAATATAGGGCATTTATAGATATGCTGGAGGTGGTAGGGGAGGGCACTTTAAGTTAGCACAGCTCTGAGAGTCATGCTAATTAAAGTGCCTGGAGCACCATGTGTATCAGCATCCTCATACTGAAAAATGGCAGCAGGGCACTTTGAACTAAAGCTTGCTGAATGAGCTTTAGTTTAAAGCATCCCACCACCATTTCTCAACACAGGGACATTGATACACGTGATGCTAGAGTCTGCTGGAGCACACTAATTACCACGCTCCAGCAGATTCAATTAATTGAGTCTACTCTGAAGCACTGTAATTGCTGCGCGTCAGAGCAACCCCCCTGCATGTGTATAGGAGCCCATAGTCACCAATAAGACAAACAGCAAAAGACCCACTACCTGTCTCTCACTCCAACAAAACGGCATTCCCTCAGCTATGTTCCAAAGTCCTATCCAGAATTCCTATCCTAGACTTATAGCCTCTGCAAATTCAGGTTGCTTCAGAACAATGAATTCTAGAACGAAGGGGCCCTTATAAGGAATATAACACACAACACTTTTCTCTCATAGAGGTGATAAAGCTGGAACCCTCTTGGTGATCTTACATGTTGGAAAGTGCTAGTTACAATTATTTGGTACAGTGAACAACAATATCCTAAGAAAGGAATAACATACACTCGGTTTATCATCACAAAAGCAAAAAAGAACTTTAAACAAATTTTTCAAAGGCCATGCACACATGTTACAGCCAATTAATATAACTGAAAGATAACATTTTGGAATCATTCATCATCCTCAAATTAAATGGCAATGTGCATTAAATGCTCAGTCTTAGAAGTAAAATTCACTTTGGTTAGTTTTTAGTTATATTAATCAATATGATATTCACAGAAAAATTTCCTCACTCTGGCTGACCACAGCACTTGTCTTTTATTATTGTCAGTTACTGCTTTATTCACTTTTTGTCTTTCATTAATATCATACATAAAATTGTAATTTAATGAAATGCAACGATGAACATCTCTTATAAACACCCCAGAATCCTTGACTGTGCTTTGTTTGTTTTGCTTTTTTCTGCTAAATTAACATACTAGAGACTATTTACCACTGTACAAAATTCCTTTATTTATGAAAGCTACATTTTTACTATCGTGGTATGAAATAAAAAGCCTCCTGTACTTGTTGCATACAATTAAGCTGCAACAAAAGCCAGCCCAAGCCATTTCACATTTCATAGGGCTGCAATTATTCTTTAACTGTTAGAATATGCTGTCCCCCAGGAGCTAATTACAGAAAAGCTCTCATCACACGCAAGAAACATATAAACAAATCTTTCAAGCACAAAGTAAATGTTCAACATTAAAGAGATGCATTCAGGAAGTCACACCAATCAGTTTGGTTCAGCTAATTACTAATCTGATTTCTGGACTAGTTGCATTAGATAATTATGACACCCATTCACAACTTGAAAGGCAGGACTTTGACTGATTATAATAAAGATCTAGTAATCAGAATAAAAGTAAGAGCAAAGTATGCATCAGGAATGATGTGATATATCTGTTCATTGTCAATGTTTCATTCAACATCCAACCTGAGAAGGGACTGATCCAGGCCTATTGAAATTAGTGGGAATTGTTGTCTTACGTTAGATATGAATCTCACCCCCAAAAATAGGCACATCTTTTCAATAATCTAAATTTGTCCAGTAATATGCAGGAATTATTCTCCAAAAATGTAATATGCATTACCAAGTACCACTTCATTAATCTGCTATTTTTAAGCAAACTGCCCTCGAAGCAAAGCGGCTCAGCTTTCTGTTGTTGTGTTTTCTGTTAGTGTACTGATCTTCAATGAGCTTTATAGCCCAACCTCCAGGCCTTTCCTAGAGGTAGCCAAGTTTGATAAAGAATAAACTCTTTAATGGTCCCACTGTAATTGCATCTCAACTTACATGTGATTATTTCACTATTTCAGCTGCTTCTCCCCCCCTCCAATATTAAGATACAACGTGTTAGTCAAAGACTTAGTATGTAAATTTTATCTTTGCTCCCTGACATGACTGAAATTCTGACATGACTATTATAGCTATGACCTGAGATTTATACAAAGTTTGGTTGTTTTTAACACTGGTAACTCCCCTGAGTTAGAAAATTATTGCAATCAAATATCTAGTGAGATGAATATTGATTTCATTCAACAGTCCATACGTCCTGCTCTCTTTTAAAGGCCTTATAATAAACAATGAAGATAAAGTTGGCATTAGAAGTCAATCACCCATGCATTTATGGCCAGCAATTAATTGTAAATTACAATAGACTCTCCATAGCAAATAATTATGATTTAAACACTTAACCTTGTGGCAACTTTGCATTTTTAACGAGGTTTTAGTTATTGCAAAATAATTTTATGCAATAAAATAATAAACATAAGACTTTGTTTTTCTCTATCTGTGTAGAACATTACTATGAATGGACCTTAGCACTATAGTGTATCTGAACTCCTCAAGAATTCATAACAGCCGCTATTTAGCATGATACTTAAAGAGATACATAACTTAAGTATATGAATTGACTATACATTGACTGTACACTTTCTTAAAATTAGGTACATGGTAATTTATTTCTTCAACTGAAGCCATAAAATTTTCTTGATCAAACAATATAGTATGCGAAATATATATAAAGTTTATGGTTTGAAAATAACTCAGCTATGGCTACAGTTCCTTTTCCATCCACAATTCTTAAAAGGACCAAATTAAACATTGAAAAATATGCTGGACCCAATTCAAAACTGCATTACTCCACTTTCATACCAGTTTAATTTCACCCCCATAAATATGTTCCCCTTCTATGTCTAAGAGACGATGTATTAGGTGATTCTAACGGGCTTTCCATCTCTAATTCCTTGAATCCAGTGAGTTGCTTCATACCTTCCTGGTTATCAAAAGTAATAAAATAAAAAAGAAATAAAATGGTGTTTGAAACAGAGCTAAATATTAACAAGATGCTAATCATCTTTCTATGTTTCAGCTATAACACGGTCTGGTGCAAATTACTGATATAGTAATTCAGTGTATTTTATCTCTTGATTGCATCTGCATCAATTTAGAAGGTTTTAATGTTCTTAACTAGTTTATTTAGAAAGTGCAAAATCAGGAATATAGCAAATATTTCCCTAAAGCATGAAATACACTGAAAAACATTGAAAGCTAGTGTTTTTGATGATGTCTCTCAAAAATTAACTAGAAGATATAAAAAGAAAGCAATGGTATTACACTGGAGTAGCAACACGTATATAATCACATGCTGCTAAGAAACCTTGTGATTGTGCATAGAAATGCATAAAATATTTGTTAAAATTAACTTCAATTAATGCCACATTTAACTTTTCAATCTTCTGAAAACTGAAACTCTTATTTTTTTAAAACTCTTATTTTCTAAGGGCTCAGTTTTGAAGAAGTAACTGTAACGTAAGAAGTAACAAAAAAGTACAACTGACTTCAGTATACAACTACTGTAATTGTGCTTGCAAACTACCAGCATGTATAAATGGACAGTTCAATGCATAACTGATCAAATGTGATCAACTTACCTACCTGGAGAATGTTAGCATATTTTTTTTGCCAGTGTAAATGAGGACCATAATTGCACCCTATATTTGACAATATTTGATATCTTACCAATACTTGCAATTCTTGAGAATTTAATTTACCTTCCAGTTTTGAAAAAAATCAGGGGATTTAAAGCTAAGTAGTTAGAGTTGGATGACTACCTAGTTTTCAGAGATTACCAGCATTCACAATTTTGAAAATTTCAATGGGAATTGTGAGCACTGAACAGCTCTAAAAAGTTGGGACACCTAATCAGACTTGAAAGTTTGAAACTGTTTGTCTAACTATTTTGAATTTTCAAATACAGAAACTGAAAATCAATCTTGCTTTCCTTTCAATGTGCCTCATCATCAACTGAGATGCTAATATAAAAAATTGTCAATAAATTGATTTATTCCCAGAATATACCCCTTCTGATATTCACATAATGTAATAAGCTTAAAAGGAAGTTCTAGACATACACAATGAGAGAGAGCATAACCCTAAAAAATTTGCTTGTATTCACTCCGTATAAAAATGGAGTGGTTGAAATTAGAGTTGTGCAAAAAGTATGCAAAAATTTAGGTTGTCTTACAAAACCCAAAACCAAGACAGTAGGGCTGTGCAAAATGGCACTGTTTCATTTTGCCTTGAGTTCTGATGGTTCAAGGGAACAGTGTTTTGTCTCGAATTTTATTTTGAGTCAAAACAGCTGTTCTGTTCCATTGAAACAGAAAGGCTGTTTTGAGTTTCACTGGGGATGGGGAGACCAGCTGGCCTGACTTCCCATCCCCAGTGCTAGGGGCTGCTTTCCTGACCCCCACGCTAGATCATCTGGGAGTGGAAGGCAGCCCAGCTGGGTTGCCTCTGGCATGATCTAGCGTAGGGGTTGGGGAAGCAGCCCACCTGGACTGACTTCCCATCCCCAGCCTATGGTCGAAACATTTTGACTTTTGAAATTTTTTGACCAGCCTCGTTTTGTTTCGACGATATTTCGAGTGCTTTTGTTTTGCTTCAATTTTGCTGTTTCGACCTCAAAATTAGTCAAAACAGTGTTGAAATGAAATGGCCAGCAAAATTTTGCATAGCCCTACAGGACAGTTTGTCAAAAGATTCATATGCCTCATGAGTAAACCTGGAAGAATCTATGGCTAGCCAGAGAGCTTCTCTTCTTGCAGAATTATCCATTTGTATATGTTGTTATGGTAACAACATCACTGCACCTAGATTGGACACATGGGCCACACCCAGATGAACAGGAGTGTGTACTTGTAGTGGCACAAATAGTAGCAACACAAATTTGTGCTTTTTTGTGCTGCAGCACACACTCCTGCACATTCCCTTTGCTGTGGGCTGTGCTCAGCTCCTGGCCAGGTTCCATGTGCTGTTGGGGGTGCTGGTTGGGGCACACGGTGTCTCAGTGTGGGGCTAGCTGGCAGGCAGCCCTCACACTGAGGTACCCTGTGCCCCAGTCAGCTGGGGAGTGGCATGTGGAGATGGAGGATTAGACAACCCAGGGCTACTAGCTCCCCTGTTTCCACAGACTGTACAGCCCCTGAACTGAGGTACAATGTACCCCAGGCAGCCATGAAGCTAGTTGTAGGCACTGGGTAGAGTGGCTGGTTGGGGTGCAGTGTGCCTCAAGATGGGTGCTCCCCTATCTCTGTGTGCTCCCCTGTCTCCCTGTGTTCTGTGACTAGCTGGGGCACAGTGTCTCCCTGTTTGTCCCAGCACATGCTTTTTTCACGTGCCTTTTTTTCTAGCGTTTTTTTTGTTTGTTTGTTTGTTTTTTGCTACTGGGAAATCCTGGTAGCAAATCTTGTCCCCACATGGCAAATTAGCAGTGTCGTATATGACTTAACATGCAATGTGTGTGGTCTAAGGCACCACAAACCACACATGCTTACACACTAATTAGCTCTGCAGTAATGTTTCACTGTTTACACATGCATCCCTACTAGGTCAGAGTAAGCTAATTAACTCTGCCATAGGATTGTACTGCCTGACACTAGTACTATCCTAAAGTGGAGTTATTTACTCCGCTACAATGCATGTGTAGACAGTGACTGGGTCTGGCTGAGGAATAAGGATGCTACGGTGCAGGAGGCTGCCTAGCCCCGGACTGTAGCACCTTCGTGCCCCAGCCAGCTGCTCTATAGCACACTGAGCCTGGAGGGAGTAGTTCCAGGATGACCCCCACAGGTCCCCTGCCAGCCAGAGCTGTGGTGTCCTGGCTCAATGTGCTATAGTCCCAGGAACAGGTATAAATGCTGCACCCAGAAGAAATAAAGTTTGTGCCTCCCAGATTAGTGTGTTGCACTAATATCATAGATTTCATAGATTTCATAGACATTAGGGCTGGAAGGGACCTCGGAAGATCATCGAGTCCAGCCCCCGCCCAAAGGGCAGGACGTCAGCTGGGGTCATAGGATCCCAGCAAGATAAGCATCCAGTTTCATCTTGAAGGTGTTCAATGAAGGCACTTGAACAACCTCCGGTGGCAGGCTGTTCCAGACCTTGGGGGCTCGGACAGTAAAGAAATTCTTCCTTATGTCCAGCCTGAAATGATCTTGTAGTAGTTTGTGACCATTCGTCCTCTTCATCCCTTGGGGCGCTCTGGTGAACAAACATTCCCCTAGATACTGGTGGTCACCCCTGATAAACTTGTAGGTGGCCATCAGATCACCCCTGAGCCTGCGCTTTTCCAGGCTAAAGAGCCCCAGGGCTCTCAGCCTGTCATCGTAGGGTCTGCTTCCCTGACCCCTGATCATGCGTGTGGCTCTTCTCTGGACTCTCTCAAGCTTCTCCACATCCTTTTTGAATTGTGGAGCCCAAAACTGGACGCAGTACTCCAGCTGCGGCCTCACTAAGGCTGAGTACAGGGGGAGAATGACGTCCTGGGATTTGCTTGAGAAGCATCTATGGATGCAAGCCAGCGTTTTGGTCGCTTTACTAGCCGCAGCATCGCATTGCAGGCTCATGTTCATCTTGTGGTCAATGATGACCCCCAAGTCTCTTTCTTCCATAGTGCTAACCAACATAGCACTGCCGAGCCTATAAGGATGCTGCGGGTTTTTTTTCCCAAGGTGGAGAACCTTGCATTTATCGGCGTTGAACACCATCAGATTCTCGTCCGCCCACTTGCTGAGCCTGTCCAGGTCAGCCTGGATCATCCACCTGTCTTCTGGTGTGGATGCTTTGCCCCAAAGTTTGGTGTCATCAGCAAACTTGGCCAGTCCGCTTCTGACTCCAGTGTCCACATTATTAATGAAGATGTTGAACGGTATGGGTCCAAGGACAGAGCCTTGGGGGACCCCACTGGTCACAGGACACCACGATGAGTGACTTCCATCAATTACTACCCTCTGGGTCCGACCCCGGAGCCAATTTTCCAGCCAGTGGATCATGGGGGACCCAAGGCGACAATTGGCCAGTTTCTCCAAGAGGCGATCATGGGACACCAGATCGAAGGCTTTTTTGAAGTCAAGATATATGACATCAATCTCTTCTCCCTTGTCCAGGTGATAGGTCACCTGGTCGTAGAAGGAAATGAGATTGGTCAAGCAAGACCTACCCGCAACAAACCAGTGCTGGCTATCCCTTAAGATGTTGGCGTCGGCCAATCCATTAAGGATGGCCTCCTTAATAAACTTTTCTAAGATCTTCCCCGGGATAGAAGTCAGGCTGATGGGCCTATAGTTAGCCGGATCCACTTTCCTCCCTTTCTTGAAGATAGGCACCACGTTGGCCTTCTTCCAGTCTTCGGGCACTACACCAGAGCGCCAAGAGTTTTCAAAGATCTGCGCTAGAGGCTGGGCTATGATGCTCGCCAGCTTCTTGAGTACCCTGGGGTGAAGATTGTCAGGGCCGGCTGACTTGAAGGTATCCAGCTTCTCAAGATGTTCCTTCACAAAGTCAGCATTAATGGAGGGCAGGGGATCACCCTCACCCGGACTTCCCGGCCCTGTAGCGGGCACGGACGTCCCATGGGGCTGATGAAAGACCGACGCAAAGTACCTATTTAATAGGTTGGCTTTTTCCTGGGCGTCAGTTGTCAGTTGCCCCATCTGGTTCAGCAGGGGTCCAACGTTGCCCCTGCTTTTCCTCCGGCTCCCCACATATCTGAGAAGGGACTTTTTATTGTCCTTGATGCTCAAAGCTAGCTGGAGTTCAGTTGCAGCCTTGGCTTTCCTGGTCTGCTCCCTACAGGACCGGACCAGTGCAGAATAATCCTCCTTGGAGGTGTCTCCCATCCTCCATCCTTTGTAGGCCTTTCTTTTTAGCCTCAGGAGGTCTGCTAGGTCCCTGGAGAGCCGGGGGGGCTGCTGTGCCCTCTTGCTGCCTTTCCTCCAAGATGGAATAGACTTAGTTTGTGCATTGAGGATCGCTCCCATGTAGACTTGTCCACCGGCTGCATCCCCATGAGCAGGGGTGGGTGGTTGCTGTGGTGAAAAGAGTAGCAGCACAAATTCATGCAATCTGGGTGTGCAGAGCCTGGCTGGCAACCAGAGCATGGCTCTTGCCCGCTAGGCTCCAGTTTCTGGCTGTGCATGCTGCTGCCACATGCACTGCTCCACATTTTTTCTGTGCCTTTTTTTGATATTGCAATTTCCTGGTTTCTGAATTTGGCTCCGCACTGCAAATATGCAGCATGGAGAAGAAAATCATGTGCACAGGGTGCATTTTGCAGTGCCTCAAAAACCTTTGAGGCATCACAAAATGCATGTGCATACTCATGTGGAAACAGCCACTGGGTGCATCTACACGTGCCATTCAGGTAATGTTCTAAATTCCTGCACAGTTTGGGTCAGTCAGCTGCTCCCAGGCACAGCATCTATATGTGTGCTTGGGACTGCAGCACTTTGAGATGGGGCAGGGCAGCCCTGGGCTGGCAGGGAGGTTGCGGGGGCCAGCCCTGGGTTCTGGGTGATGGTATTAGGAGGCAGAGGGGCTGGCTGAGGCAAGCAGCCCCCACACTTTAGCACCTCTGTGCTCCAGCCAGCCCCATCTATTCATGTACCATCTATATGTACATTTCATCAAAGTTAGTACTGTGTCATAAGATAGTATTATCTTACAGCAGAGTTAATTTTTTTTACTGCACCCTAATGCTGATGCACGTTTAGATGTAATGCTTCACTGTGGGACTAATTAGTCAGCTCCACCATAAAGCATACATGTAGATACACCCACTGATTCTTGAACAGGGTGCCTTTATCCAGTATAGTTTATGTCACTTTAGAAAAAATTTAGCTAAGCTGAAAATAGCCTTTTATTTTGGAAAGGAGATGAACTCAGAGAGTTATACTCTTATAACTATATCAGTACAGTTTTAATTTATACTGGTATAGTATTGCCAGTAAATTTCCTGATATAAGACAAGCCCACAGAAAGCACAGAAAAGGCCATGGCTTCACAAAGCTAGCAAATAAACCATCCCTGTGATTTGGAGTGTGCACACATAAGAGAAAAGAAAATCCACAAAACAATACATGCAAAGCAAAATGATATGCAAATCTGCACATGAAACCTTGGAACTAATTCTATAATTTTTATGTACTTACAGTCAAAACCATAGGTGCTTTCTTTGACAACATATCCTCAAGTACCCATCAGACAGAAAGACTGATCATAACAGGTACTGACCCATCACCGCTCTCTTTAGGCTCAAATATATAAATTGCAATGGTAACAGCACAGATCTTTTTGTGCCAAATCTCAGAGAAGGGAGCATATTGGTTCAGACTGAAGCAACCCAACATCAGTTTTAAAATAAAGCTTCAGTTTGTCTTATTTATCAAATTGTTTATACAGGCACAGTCAACGCTCTTTTAAAGGAGGAAGGTGAAAGGGGTTCTTGATAAAAGGTTTTCTTGCTGCTGCTAAACTAACAGCGAATGAGTAAAGTTGTGAATATTTATTTCAAGGCAATAGACTACAATATTTACAAGTCTACCCATATGTGATAGTTTTAAATTCAAAACTGAATGAATATTGTGTGGGATGGAAACTAACGTTATGGAATCTGAACCAAGGCTACATTTATATTTCACTTTAATGCTCTAGCTGTTTAATCAAAATATGAATAAAAGGTCTAAAAGACCAACACGCAAAAATATCATAGTTCTAGAATTTAGCCTTAGCTTCCTATTGTCAACCAATTACTGTGTAATTTTTTCCCTGTGACTGAATAACTAACTGTTAGCAAATAATGAAAAGGCAATTACAGCAGAGCTTTGTTCATATTACCCTCTTCATTTTATTCAGGCTATAATTATTGTCAATGCTGGAGGCTTACTGTACCATGTAAGTGGCACCAGGGAAGAAAATGGAATGGGCTGGTGCATGGAAAATTGCAAATGTCACAGCTACCTTCATCATCACCGTTGGACTTCCGAGATTAAAAAAATAAGCAGCAAAAAGCTCTCCATGTGTGTTTTGCAAATTCTTTACCTCAAGCTGTTGCAATGGCTGAGGAGCTAGTAGCAGGGAGAAAAAAATTCAAGTACTCTGTTTCTTTTTTTCTTTTCTTTTCTTTTTTTTTTTTAAAGATTTTTATTATTATTTAATTCCCAGAGGGCAGTGCTTTCTGCCACATGATGCCTGGAAACAAACTTGTAATATTCTTTTAGCTGTGCTTTTCGTTAATGGTCTCCAACTCTCCATGCTGTTCTATAGTGGGGAGTGGCATATAAATGATGTATTTTATGGGTTTTGATCTTTATTTTTATACTACATATGGACACATCCCAAGGAAAAATGAAGATTATGACCTGTATGTACAGATTTAGTGTGCTATGTTTACTATCTGACATTGACCATTTATAATGCATTGTTTCCCTGAGCTTTTAGTATATACCAAAAAATGATGGATACAAATCAGAAATGTGGTATTCTGGTTGTATCCTTTTAGGAAATATATAGCTCTGTCATTCATCTAGTTCCCCTTTTCCCTGGATTTTTGTTCACAAGAGGAAAAAAATAATGAAATGATAGTTCATACATAATAACAACCACCACAACAACATATTTGTATGTTTACCTTTAAAATCCCAGGTAAACCAGCCAAATATTTTTTGTTTCACTTTGTTTTGTTTTAACATAAAGGAAGGCATACAGACAGTAATATAATGTATGCTATTTGAACAGTATTGATTAGTATTAAGCCTTCTTCCATACTGACTTGTAAGTTTTGGTTTAACAATCATCATTTTATGTATTAACATTTTTCAGATCTAGTATAATAGAATACAAGTATTTCCATATTTCCACAAATCAAGCCACTTCAGAGGCTTTAATGAACCTTTGGGTGTTGTTGCATATCAACCATAACCATTCTTTCAATGCTGACTGTGTGCCACCCTTCACTGTTGATATGCTGTACATTCATCATTAATAAGGTAAATACAACAATTACCATCTTAGATATAATTATTTCTTCCACTGTTAGGTATGATACTTGGCTGCTTGGTGACTCATAGTGCCTGACATCTCCAGGGCTAAGTACAGACAGTCAAAAAGCCCAAAGCTGAATCGATTCAATCTTTGCAGGTTAGTCTAAACTGCATAAATTAAACTGATAAGCAAGTGAACAGACATTCACTTTTGATTTTGGAAATGCAGCCACATTCCTGCAGTGGCCCAGGCCAGAAGCCAAAGGGTGCTAAAACATACCTCCTGGCTCAGCTGGAGCAGATAGCTTGGGCCAAGGCCTACAAATATTAAGTACCTAAGCAGTCTCCTCATAATTTAGCTATTCTATGAAAGACAAATTCAGCTGTTAATTCAACTCAGTAGAATTGAACTGAACTGAAGAGATTTTTAAGTGAAGAACTCAAATTGTATACAGACAGAACAAGGGCAATTCTTTATGCAGTTTCAATACTTTGGGGCCTTTGTGGTCTCTGGTCATTTTCTCAGTTCTCTATGAAACAGAAACATATTTTTTCAGCTCAAGAGAGACTGCATCTCACATTAAATCCTAATTTAAAACTAGTTTGTCATTTTTAGATCCTGAATAATATCATAAACTTTGGGGATTACAGAAGTAATAATGACCAGAACCCAAGCAATTTAAACCTGCTGTGCTAATTACGGAGTAAAAAGTCCTTTAAAATAACATCTCTATCCCAGTAAAATAAAGACCTTTCAAACTATTATGAATTCCTGCAAGCCCCCAAATCCTTTTTCTTCCTATTTCCCTGCAATGAAACACAGGATGTTGCTGCTATAGTGATGCACATCATCCAGGCTATTCAGCTTGCCCAGTATTATATTTGGAAAATAATCTGATCACCTTTTACTTTCATATAGCTTCTTAAAAAATAAAATAACTGATTTATTAAAAAATGTGGTATGATGTCAGTGTGAATTAATGTTTCCCACAGGCATACTAATAAGCTCCGTGACATAATAACTTGTTATACTACACCACTGGGACCTTACAATTATTCCAAAGATAACATAACACAACACTTGAAGCAGCAGGAAACTTCCAGAGTACTTTTAGATGTTTTACAGTGTTACTTATCTTTGAATTGCTTGGAAAAACTGAAAGGAAACAGAATATTTGAAATTGGAAGTACTGTAGTTTGAAAATGAGTCCATTCCAAATTGTGAATGTGCACAGGAGATTAATGTCAACATTTAAAAGAAAAGAAAAGAAAGCAGCAGCGAAAGATAGACGTTACTAAATGAATTTTCTAAACCAACTTATTTTAAAAACTAGTGCACATTTGCAGGCTTGTTCTTTTAAAGCCTCATAACCCAGTCAAATGAAAACAGATTTCATTGTAGTACCAACTTTATAAAATTCCCATATAAACTGGCATGGAAAGTTGCATTGAGAAAGTGCTAAGAAAACATGGCAGATTTGGTCTTTACAAGGATTCACGTAGCCCTTTTATGGAAGTGCTGCAGTCAGTGACCAACAGTCCAGTCACCTTCCCTCCTGACCCAAGTTTGGATCAATTCACAGTCCACTTCCAAGAGCTCAAATGCTTGAAATTTATGTAGGACTGGCATCTACTCTGAAAGGAAAGGGGGCTCTGCTTCATTCAGTATGCATGCAAATGTGTTCAGTGAGGCAGAGGTCTGTAGGAGCCCTTGCTTTATTAGGTGTGCAATCTTGGGTAGGACAGTCCACATCATTCATTATTTAATAGTCAAAATTATACAAATTATATTTATTAAATTATCCTCTTTTCATACAATCTTTTTTTTTTAATCAGCTGTCATTCTATTCAGTTTAGTTTCCTTCTTAATATCTGCTTGGTCTTGCTGAAAATTACATGCTAGAATTCTTTGTTTAGTATCATTTCCCTTAATTTCTTGGAGTACAGTGTGTCCCTAACCACTGCTTCCCACAAAATTCTACATTGTGCTTAACTAATGCTAGAAATGAATATTCCATGCAGAAAATGTTAACCTTTGATCCAGACACATCTCTTTAGTAAGTGATCCTGTTGTGCTACTACCCTTTGATCACGCGCACAGAAATTGGAACCATTTGCAAAAGTATAGCTTGAGATTTGCACATAAACCAGACACGATGGGATATCTTACAGAATGCCATTTTAGAACAGAGAATTTACAGAGATCTAATTGGGTGACAGCGTATATGCTATAACCATAGCCATCATGAATCTGAAACACTGGGTGAACCTGCACATTGACAAAAGCTGGTAGAGGATCATAATGGTATGACTAGAAAGGCAAGCAGCTCCAAATGAACACAGTAAATGATATCAGGTTACAAGTTATCAAAGGTGGAGTGGCAATAGAAGCTATGAAAGCAACATAAACCATGAAAGATTCTGTTTCCCATTCATTCACTGAACTATTTCAAGATCATGGGAATCTGCAACAGCCATGTGAAGCCATTTTCCACACTGAACCTAGAACACCTGGTGAGTTCTTTGTAGTCTCTGCCAAGTAACTATCTTGAAAAGGAAGGATATACATTTAGAGAGTGTAATCTGAAAATGTCAGATGCAGACCACTACTGTTATAGTAGCCCAGCATGGTGACGTAGTGAGAATGAGTACAATAGAATGAAAGCTTTGGGCTCATTATGGGACCAGGGAGAAATAATGGAGAAAATGATACATAAAGGGAAATATTTTAAGAGCATGCAAATCTATGGAAGCAATGACAAAATATAGTAGAACATTTGAACAGAGAATGCTACCAAGATAATTTTGGAGTTAATTGTGTTTCTTGCCCCTTTGAATGCCAAAGACATTTGCAACATATAACTGAAGTAATGAAATGTATAACACCACAATTTTTATTATTTCTAAAGGGCATAGAACTGTAGTATCATTTAAAAAATGTCACCAAATCTTTACATGACATAATACATTGCCTTGGCCCAAAGGGTCCCTAATCCTAAAAAGAAGAAAAATCTACACTGAAGCCCAGATGCAAAGTCCTCCCACACAAACAGGAGACTTGAAGCAGAAAAAAAAAAAAACACTTGAAGCGGGAGGAAAAAAAACCTGTCTCAAGAAAGAGACGTGTTTGTTTGTTTTAGCAGTCTAACACAAAGTACATTTCCTTCATAAAAGCCACTGTTCTTTAGCCCACTCAAACAAGATTTTCAAAGCAAAATAAGCAAACAAAAATCTATATCTTGTAGCAATCCCACAAGGAGAGTAGAAAAGCCTTCTTCTGGTAACCGCAATTTTCCTGGAAAATTTCCCTCTTTACACAAATTTTGTGAAAATTAGGTGGTGCTGTCCTGCCTCTTTCCTCTTCAGCTTCTTTGGACTGCAACTTCCCAGGCATGCATTTTCTATCTTCAGTAAGGAAACTGAGACAAGAGACCACCTTGACCATAAGAAGCCTGGTTTGGAACATGAAGAGCTTGTAACTTCCATCAAAGTAATATATTTAGCAAAGGCACAGAGTTATTTTTTTTCTTAATTTCATGGGGAAAGCGTGGACATTCATTCAGCAGACTTCATCTATCAGATAAAAGATTAATTGAGTGCCATCACTTCAAAAGTATCAATTACTTCTGCAAATGGTTCCATAGAAAAGCTCAATTCATAGAATTCTTTGTATAATGTTACAGATCCAATCAAACTCTGATAGGTTCTTTTGGGGGTGAAGAAGAGAGAGCGTGGTAAAATTTCAAATATTTAATCTTCAAGGGTTTCTCAGATGTGTAGCTTTTAAGCTTCAGAGAAATTTGCACCAGCAGAACTCATTTTTTTTACTGGGAGGTGGGGAAGAAAAAAACCCAATCAATTTTCATGTAAAAGGAAGTAATTCAAGATGCAGTTTGCAGTGCATATGAGTACCAGGCCAAACTGCACTTCAGCTGGTCTTATAGGGCCATTACACTGAGTAACTAAGACATGGCCCAATAGGGGAAGATGAAGCACATTTATTTATAAGAAAGGCCCAGAAGGCCAAAGGAATCAAATGAATGAAATGGGACCTTTTAAGAGACAGTCTGTCTGCCCTGAGCCCCAGCCCCATGCTATCACCGCCCCACAAGCCCAGCCACAACCCCAACCCTGCCCACCCATCCCAATCCCAGATGCTGCTCCCTGCCCACCCACAGCCCCATTCCATTGGCCCAACTGAGTGTGCCCTGCCCACATGGGTCTCTGGCTAGTCTTCATGAAGATCCTGCCTGCCCCTCTATTCAGCACCCCAAAGCAGTGGGTGAGGAGTAGATGGACTTGGGCAGCAGGGCAGGGGCCAGTGGCAACACTGGCAATGGCAGTCGGAAGGAGCCACTGCTGCCAGGGCTGCTGAGAAGTGGAGCCCAACCACCACAGCACCTCAGCCCTGCTGCAGGCCTGGAGACATTGGGACCACCCACATGCACCATGGCTTAGGCTTCCCCCCAAGCCTGGGTTGCGAGGGGCTGAGGGACCTGCCATGGGCCAGATAAAATCCCTTGGATAGCTGGATCTGGCCCATGGGCTGTATTTTGCCCATCCCTGGGTTAGGGGCCATGGAGATATGAAGACAGTCAGCTACTGAAGCAAAATGAATTAAGTAAACCCCACAAAATAAAAGGAAAGAAATAAAAAAGGAAAATAATTTAATAAAAATGAGAAGAGTCTCATGTGTCAGTGAATTAGGATTGGATTGGATGGGCTTGGAGAACTGGTCAGCAGGACCCAACTGGTGCCCCATGATAGGTGGCAACCTGTGGTTGACAAATGTAGGTGAATAGTGGCTGGCAGCTTACATAGGGTTGCATCTCCTAGGATGGGAGGGGCAGTTGATTTGGTGCCAGTACCACCCACTGGGCATTAGAGTTCAAGGTTGAAAGGTTTTTCCAGACAGAACAAGACATGAGGGCAGGGGATGGTATATCCCAGGATGCTGGAGGACTGCAAATTGGTCATTTTATCTCTTCAGAAGAGTTACACGTTACTGTAACACAAACTGAGTAACAGTTCAAAGATAAACCTCACCCAAAGTGGTATATCTAAGAGGCCTAAAAAAATGCTAGTTTTCATGCTTTAACGTGCAGACACTCCAATATTAAGAACTCTTACTATACCCCAAGGGTAGCATGCAACAACATCTTTAGATCATACTAAATCTGATATTAAGCGAGGTTAAAGTTAGAACAGGCTGTGAAGCAGCCACTCATTAAGAGTTAATACTATTTCTTGCTTGTACAACTCTGACTTGCACACATCCTGCCATCTGGATAGCTATCACCCAGAAAATGTGCTTGTTGCAGTGGCCCATTTTGAACTGCAAAAGTGTGTTCTCCTGGCCTCAAATGGCCAGGTCACCCACCTAGTCTGCCCTCCAGCTGGGTCCCCGATGCTGGCCCTGGGCAGGCTCCTCTGCCTACATCTCACCATTCATCTCACCAGCAGAGATCCTGGTGTTCCCTGTTTAAAAATTGCAAATTCTCTCATAAAACCCCCAAATTCTCTCATTAAAATACCCCAAATACTATAGAGATCAGTTGGGCAATGTTTTATTGATATATTTACAATTTTAAAGCAATTTGGAAATCTACCAGTACCTCTATCATAATAATAAAAATTCTAAGTACCTATATGCTTCGGTATTTGCTTTTGTTTTTTTTTAACATAGAAACATCAGAGCTGCCCCTGCCTGCTTTGCTCATCAGCATGTGGAGTGCTGAGCAACATTGATATGCCACTTTCCTGCCCCTGCCCTTGCCCCTCACTCTCATCCCCACCCCCCCTCAGTCCTCTCACTTATGACCCGCAGCCCCTGCCTGCCCCGCTAGCTTCCTCTCAGCAGCAGCTCCACCCCAGCACCAGGACATGGGTCCAGCTACAGCTGTCTCACCAGCTGCTCTGTGGCTCTGAGCAGCCAGTCCAGTAGCGACACATAGGGGATGCGCATGCACCCCTTGAGTGAGCTGGTGCACCCCATGTCAGGCCACACTCCCTGTTTAGGTGACAGGCAGGGGGGCAAGCAGAAGCCCTGCAGAAGCAGTGCCCTGCCTGAGAGTGCCAGCTGAGGAGTGGGGCCGCCAGCAAAAGTGGCCGCACCACTTCCGGAAGTGGCTGCGGGACTTCTGGAAGCAGCGCGGCTGCTTTTTGGTGAGTGAGATCAGCCACAGAGGAACCCCACCCCCCATCAGTACAATTGGCTCGCTGACTCAAGAGGCACCAGTCACACATGAGCCAGCCCTTCCTGTTTTGTTCCCTGCAGCTGTGCCTGGGCCCCAGTGATCCCCATACCATTCCTGGGAAGCCTTGACTGGGGCTCAGGGAATGGGCTGGTCAAGGCCCTTCCCTTCCAAGCTGGCCTCCACTTGGACATGCTGCTCTGGAGGGGCAGAGGGGGTTCTAAGCCTGGCTCTGGTAGCCTCTCCTCCCCAGAGTGCTCCTGCACCCTGACCCCCATCTCTCTCTCTCACACACGCACACCTGCAGCGTGATCTGGATCCAGGCACCATCCCAGGTAAGTGGGTACATGGGGGTGGAGGGGACTGTGGTGGAGGTTGTGTGGGGATGGGGGGGAATTGCTCAGGAAGGTTGGGTCCCCTGCCTGCCTGCCCCCCGCAGCAGCAACAGGGGCTATCGGGAGCTCAGGGTCCACTGCTGGCAGAATCCCCCTGCAGTGTGGCATGGCCCTGGCTGCCTCAGACTCAGCACCACCTGTGCTGCATGTTGTGGGCCTGGCTTTCAGGCTGCACCTTCAGGCACCACGGGGCCACTGGCTGTCACCTGGGGTCCTGGCACCATGGAGCACGCCTGACCCAAAGGTCTGTTGGGCACTTGTAGGCAAGACCCATCCGGCCCAATTCATAGCCCCTGCATGTGGTTCTGGGGCCCTGGGTGACAGCCAGAGTGGCCCAGTGCTACCCAAAGGTGCATGGCTCTGGGCTAGGCCAGGCCCACAACATGCAGCACAGGCAGCGCTGGGTCTGAGGCAGCTGGGGCCGTGCTGCACCACAGGGGGGCTCTGCCAGCAGTGGACCCTCAGCTCAGGGGAGGTAGGTATCAGGGGACCCACCCCTCCTGAGCAGTCCCCCCATCCCCTCACAGCCCCCCCAGTCCCCTACTCCCACTTCCCTATTTACCTGGGACAGCTCCTGGGTCCAAGTCATGCTGCAGCCTTGCCCTACTTGTATTTGCCCCAGCAGGGGGACAAGGCAGCCATAGAGACACTCTGGCCAGATGCCAGTGCATCTCTTTGGAGGACTCAGCCTCTGGTTGCCTCAGAGCATGCTATGGGAGTGTGCCTTGCCCTGCTTTTTTTCCACGGGTTTGTTTGTTTGTTTTGATACCTGGATTTCAAGGGATCAAATTTAGAGCCCATGCTGCAAATATGCACCATGGGGAACATTTTTTTTGTTCCCAGCATGCCTGTTGCACCATCTCAAACTGTTTTGAGACACCACAACTGGCACATTTTCACTCATCTGGATGCGCCCTTGGGCTCTATCCTTGCTGAGGGTGTTGCTGGGAGCAGTTTATCCTGGGATGCTGAAGGACTGCAAATTGTTCACTTTATCCCTGTGAAGCAGACTAAAGTTACCCTAATACAAGCTAGGTAGCACAGCCCAGTTAACCCTCACCTGAAGTTGTGTAACTTTGAAATCCTCAGAGGGAACTCAGCATGAGTTAATGAGCTTTAACACGTGGGACCTTTTGTTTTCAGTGTCTTTAGTTTGGTCTAAGTGTAATGTGTAACTTTACCCTTACTGGGCACGTCCACACATGCAAGCACGTGCCCTTGCAGCAGCTCAAATAGAAGCGTTGCAAATTTGAGCTGGGGCTTTTTGCCTCAGCTCATGTGTTCGGACATGCACTTTGTTGTGGAGCCAATTGTTTGGGGCAAAAGTCTCACAGACTTGCTTGGGGCAAAATAACCCTGCCTGGCTCCTCCCAAGTCTGCAGCCAGGGGGAGCTAGAGTTTGAGGTCAGCACCTGTCCCCCAGGTTTTTATACTGTCCCCAGCAGTATAAAAATCTGCCCTGGCCAGCAGCTTAGGGTTACTTGACCTCAGGAACTTCGGGGGCCCGGCCAATTGGTGTCTAGGGAAACTAGCCCCTTATGTCAGATAGACTGCTGAAGCAGCATCCCAAATTCACTTTTAAAAAATACCACAAAATCCACATTCTTCCACAATGAGAACAAAGGGGGGGGGGGAAATTGATCAGATGGACAATGTTTTATTGCTATATTTACAATGTTAAAGAAATGTGGAAGCCTACCAGTGTCTATAGCATCATAATAAAATAAATCCTAAATATCTATGTTTTAATGTTTTCTTTGAGTTTCCTTATCACAGGGTGGGTGTGAGATGGGGAATGAGGGGTTTGCAGGAGGGGGTGGGAAGGGAGGTGGGGGGATGTGGGTGGGTGTGGAGGGATGTGGGGGAATGTGAGTCACTGTGTGGGTAGGTGTGGGGGGACTGTGGGTGTGGGGGCTGCTTTTTTTTGTTCATGGACATGCTTCTTGTGGCATCTCAAAGGGGGTTGAGATGCTGCAAGAGGCACACGTGGGCTTGTCTGGACATGCCCACTATCTACTATTCTTAATGCTTGACTTCCATGGTACATAATCAATGGGAGCATTGGGTTTTTTTTATGTGGATGGATGTAAGATATTGCACATGGCTTTATATTTTAAGTTCACATGGGTTCCCATCACTGCAGGTTTATATTCTCAGAATTTGTCCTTTTTATAGCTAAACACTGTAGCTTACAAGTGAAAAAATACCTACATGTTTTCAGTGGAGTCACATTGCTTGGAAACAGTGCAGTGGAATGAAGTGTCATGCCCTCCAATTATTGAAAGAATTAATAAAGATAATTCCAAAGTAAATATGCAACAGTTGCCCAGGCAGGCTTACCTCATACTATTAACCTGCTCTTCAATGTTAAAAAACAGTACTGACACAGAAAGACACAGAAGATGATGGGTAATCTCACAGACTGCTTTAATTTTTCATCATTGATTTTCTGTATAATGCACAGTGAAAAGCTTTGGGATTAAGATGATTTTTGTTCATAAATATTTTTGGATACAAGAACCCAAGTCAATTGTCATTTAACCTCTGAGAATTAAAACTTGCTATCCAGGGAAAAAATATTTCTCTTCATGAAATGAATGTGGGTCAAGAATAGTGGTTCTCAACCTTTTTCTGACTCAAGGTACCCTCAGGGGACCTCTCAAAAATGCCAATTCTTGGCTTTCACTCATTTTTTGACTACAGAAAAATAATAGAGCAATTCTTCTGTTGCAAAGAACTCAGCAAGACCACAATAGTTCAAGATGATTTTAACACTATGGATTCCTATTTGAAACCTCTGTGCTTACCTTGTGAATCATGTGTAATAGGGCTGCGCGAAGCTTTGGTACCTGATTCGATTCAGTGGAGATTCGGCCCAATTCAGTGGATTCTTCAAATCCAAAGCGAATCAGAGGACCCTTTAATGTCTCCGAATCAAATCAGAACCCTCCAAATCAATTGGGAGAGATTCAGAAAGATTCAGTGATTTGGACGTAGACACAGCTTTAAATGTTTTTTTCTACATACCTCAAGGTACCAGGTGGCTCATGAATGCTGTGATGCTGGGGCAGATTGAGTGTCCCACAGAAGTGCAGGGGGCTCCCCAGTGCACTTGGCAGCAGACCCGGAAGTGGACCAGAAGCACTTCCAGTCCACTTCCAGTTCTGCTGGAGAGCGCGCAGGGGGGTCCCCCCCCCAACCCCCTGGTTCAGTGACTGGTGCCTCCTGGGTCTGGGGGGGTACTAGGGATCCCCCCATGGCTGATCACAAAGCTGGGTGAGAACAGGGGGGGACCCCCAGTGCAGTCCCCGACGGACCCAGAAGTGGACCCTCCAGCATCGCAGCATTCACAAGCTGCCTGGTACCTTGAGGTATGTAGAAAAAAACATTTAAAGCTGTGTCTATGTCGGAATCACTGAATCTTTCCTAATCTCTCCACTTCCAGGTTCACCATCGAGAACACGAGAGGGAGGGGAAGGGGGGACCATGCTCCTGTGGGACGCTCCATCTGCTGCAGCATCACAGCATTCATGAGGCGCACCTGGTACCTTGAGGTATGGAGAAAAAACATTTAAAGCTGTGTCTAAGTCCAAATCATTGATTCTCTGAAACAGCATCGAATCTTCAGATTCAGATTCAGCCAAGCCAAATCGGGGACAGTGATCCAAATCAATGAATCAAATCACTGTCCCTGATTTGAGCCGAATCCAAATCTGAACTGAATAGGGCCCATTTCTCACACCCTTAATGTGTAGGTGTTTGCACACCTAACTGTTAATATCGTGTGGCACCCCCAAGACACCCTTTAAAGGATCTGGCTTCACCCTGTTTGAGAATAACTGGTCTAGAAGAATAAATTACAGGTAAAGGCCCTGCTGGTCATGCTACCTTGATCCAAAACTCTTCTGAGATACATGTAGAACTTTCTATTGACCTCGAACACCTAGAAAACTCAAGAAAGCATATAACAAATACCCATGCTACAAACATGAGATGGGTGAACCTCACCAATTACATTAAATATGTTATAATAAAATTTTGAATGATAATCTAGACCAGAAGTGGGCAAAATGCAGCCCCCAGGCTGGATGCGGTCTGCTAGGCCATTCTATCCAGCCTGTGGGGCACCTAAAAAATTTAGAAAATTAATATTTATCTGCCCTTGACTGCCTGTCATGCAGCCCTTGATGGCTTGCCAGAACTCAGTAAGTGGCCCTCTACCCGAAATAATTGCCCGGCCCTGATTTAGACCATAATTGATCATTTGAATCTACAAATTTTTATTCAAGATCTCAAAAAGAATTTCTTTCAAGAATTCTAACGTTCCTTGAAACTCTGCAGAGTATATATTGACTGACTCACTGTCACTAACAATGATTTTCTCTTCTTTCTCTTTGCATGTTTCTCCTTTTTGCCAGGGAAATATGCTTTGTTTTTCAAGTTGTATGCACAATGACAATTGACCTTGAAGCATTTGTCCTATCTTGTACAAGCAGAGTTAGGTTGGAAAACAAAGTACTTTGAGAGACATTCATAAAGAGTTTGAGTATTATAACAGACCAGGAGTAACTGAAATTTAAAAAAAAAACCCTGCACCATAACCTCTTTAAGAAATATTATTATATTTCCTGAGTAGCAGCATCAACATAAATTTTCAATCCCACTAGTCTAGATTCTCATAAGTAGGAATGGTACACACTCTTGTAAGGCAAAACAGATTCGAAATGCACTATAGTAGATTAAAACTACAGTAGAAGATGGAGACTCAAACTGTTGAATTTATTCCATATTCAAAAGCTACCCATGATTAGCTAATACAGATGTAGTGACCTAAAGTCCTTAAAATCTCACTAACAGATTCCCTGTCTCCAGTAGTTCAGGATAGTCATGTCAGTGAGTGCAAGCAGTCAATGCTGCCGGTAGATCTTTAAGCCAGAAATTGTCACAAATTGTGTTTCTGCATGTTTTACTAGAATAAATCCAAGCCTAATCTGAACTTTATTCCATCTCAAAACCAAAGCAAGTCCTTGAAAAACTGTCTGACTAAAAGAGGTTTTTAAGAAACATCAGAAATGTTGGCAGTAGCAAAGAAATGTGAGTCATTAGACTTTTATATTATTGCAAATATTTTAAGTATTAACATCTATATATGATAGTCTTTTTACATGAACTGCTCTTTTCCTACAGTAACCACTACTACATATCTATTATAAGTATGCATTTTCTGAAAATGTTTCGATAACAGCTACAGAATGGTCTATATCCCTCTGGAGATGAATTATTAGAAGTTTTAAAAATGAGCATTGACTAAAAGTTACCACTACTTAATGCCAGAGATACCAATTTATTTCTTTATAAATAAAAGAGGAAATATCTTAATACTGAATGTAAAAAAATTTAAACACAGATAGAATAGAGACTAGGCCAAACAGTGAGTATTAGGGCTGTGCGAAGCTTTGTTCCCTGATTTGATTCAGTGGAGAATCTCTGAATCCGAATTGATCAGGAGACCCTTTAATCTCTCTGAATCAAATTGGAACTCTCCAAATTGATTCAGAAAGATTTGGAAAGATTCGGCAATAAAGACATAGACACAGCTTTAAATGTTTTTTCTACATACCTCAAGGTACCAGATGGCTCGTGAATGCTGAGATGCTGGGGTGGCTGGAGCATCTCACAGGAGTGTGGGGCATGGGGGGGGTGCTCCCCAGCACACTCAGCAGCAGACCCGGAAGAGAACCAGAAGCATTTCCAGTACACTTCCGGGTCTGCTGGGGAGCACGCAGGGGGCCTCCCACACCTGCTGGCTCAGTGACTGATGTATCCTGGGTATTGGGGGGCACCGCAGTCCCCCTGTAGCTGATCACCGAGTCGGGGGTGTGCTGGTGGTGGACCCGGAAGTGGACTGGCACTTCCAGGTTCACCGCCAAGCATGCAGGAGGGTCCCCCGCTCTTACGGGATGCTCCATCCGCCCCAATATCGCAGCATTCACAAGCCATGCCTGGTACCTCGAGGTATATAGAAAAAACATTTAAAGCTATGTCTTCAGATTCGGATTTGGCCAAATCGAATTTAGGACAGTGATCTGAATCAACGAATCAAATCACTGTCCCCAATTCGAGCCGAATCCAAATCGAATATGGGCTGTTTCATACACCCCTAGTGAGTATCACCACCTTCCAGTCTTCATGCTGTTGTGAAAGCCAGAACACAGGGATCCCTGACAGCCAGGGGCTGCACTGAAGTCAACAGACAAACTCTGCTATTAACTTGCTCAGCATCTGGCTAAGTATGTCTATTTTGTTATACTTGCCACTGTGGGCTCCACAAGTACTTCAGCATGATTTCTGTCCTTAAATCTCTTCTTTAGGCCATGACACTGAATACTTTGATGTTCAATATGAAGTGATATGACCTGTTCCTGTCAATAAAGGAATCTCATTTTTAAAAAGAATGGTATCAAATAGCCACAAGCTACTTCAAGTGCTTGTGTTTTAGTACGCACAGTCTCGGTGTCTTAAAAATACTACCAGACCATTGAGCTGCTATTCCACTGAACAACATTCAGTTTTTTGTAAAAAAGTTGCAGAACAGATGGGATTGGAAGATTCTAGTAATATACTTAGATCTTACTGACTGTGTTCAGCCTCTTTCTGCCTCCCAATGTGTCTGCTCCTGTCCTCCATTTAACTGTGATGAAGACCTCAAGAACCGTTTCAACTTGCATTCATTACTTACCCTCTGTTCTTTCCATGGCAATACCCTTGCTAAAAAAAAGATTAGTCATTTTTCTAATGACTCTTGTAGTCATATTTCAGTATTGTTAATGATTGAGCTACTTCCTCCATTCTCTGTATAAGCCCCATAAAAATCTACAATACGCATTTTATTGAGATGCCCCCTCTTAAGCTTTTTACAATACCATCCCTCAAATATGGAGGAGCTCCTCATAAATATCTGCAAAACTACTTCATTGTTCTCCTTTAACTCCCTTGTTAAAACCTTTCCTTTACTATGATGCCTACAAAGAATTGTAACAAAAGTTGAGCAGCCTTTCTTTTGTGACCCTTTCTTTTCATGCTGATCAGAGCTTTACCTCATGATTTTGTTGTGCTCTCCTGTCAGTCTGCTGTATGTATGGGTTGCCTCTCCATTTGTACTTTGGGGCAGGGAATGCCTTTTTATTATGTCTGTTCAGCGGGTATCACAGTTGGTTCCTGGTGTATGATGGACATCTGTCAGTTCTATCGCAATTATTAATAATAACAATAATGATACATTAAAATGTTCACGGTTGAGCTATTTCAGCATATTATTTAATTCTCTGACATATTTCCAAGTGTAAAGGAAAACAAGGGTAAAAGATTTAAGATTTGTTTGTTAGACCTTCTGGCCATGTCCACATGGATGTTTGGTTCCCTGGACACAACTAGCAGCAGTGCACTTTGCGCCACTCTTAGTTGTCTCTAGGGAACACCTGTGCTATGTAGCCACTGGAACACGGCAAGTTACCCGGGGTAGGGTAGGGGAGGCTGAGGCCAGCAACTGTGCTACCCCAGCAGCCTTTCCTAGGGCTGTAGCAGTGGTGATCCTGATGCTTGGAGCTTGGCCAGCAGCAGGAGCATGGCTCCAGGTGGCCAGGCTCCAGTTTTTAGTGGTACACAAAAAAATTCCAGACTTGCTCCCTTGCAGTGTGGAGAACAGCTGAACATGTGGTGCCACAGATGTATCTGCAGCACCACATACTGCACAACCATGATTATCTGGACACGGCCTCTGGATGCATCTACATGTGCAATTAATGAGCATGAATAAACTTATTGTTCTGGAGTTTATTGCTCCTGAGTGTGCCAGTTGAATGTGCAATAAGCACTGGCATTTATTCATGTGCAGCATGTTGAGCCAGGTCAGAGCAACCCCAGATGGAACAGCGCCCGAGTGTTCAGCGGGCAGCCCCGACACTGAAACACCCTCATGCCTCAGCCAGCCGGAGCAGCATCTACACATGTGCCGCTGCAGAGTACAAAACTCTACAGCAGAATAGTACTTGCATTTACAAGTACTATCCTGCTGTGAAGTAAATTAGTTTACTCCAGCCTAATAGGGGCACACATGTAGATGCATGAGTTTTATTGTGCAGCTAATTAGTCAACTTTGCAGTAAACAGATCATGTAGACATACCCTCTGAGTATCTGAGTTCACTGAAGTCAATATGGCTACTCATCTCATGCTTGAGCTAAGCACAGATGTAAAGGTAAGAGGGATCAGATCTTTAGGTTTTTACATAAACTCGGACAGAAAATCATTCTTCTTTTGTGATCCCTTAACTGAACTACTGGAATGACAATGATGAAATGATACAACTGTGCCTCCCTTTTCAGATCAACATCATTTATGCACAGGAATGTTTGGAGGATTGGCCACCATTCTCATTCATGTCCTTTTACGCTGTTTAAACCACATAAAGGTCCCTTAAAGTGAATGACAAGAAACATCTGAACTCACTTTCAGACAACTTGATATTGCCAAGGTCATAAAAACTGGCCTTTGTGTCAATGAGATTCAGACCCTTTATTTCTAAATTAATGTTAGTATGTGAAGTCTCTGATGTGTAATTAAAAATGCCTAATTCACCAAAGACGACATTGTCTCAGTGAAAGCTTGTCACCTTCTATATGGAACAGAAGCCATGCATTATGCATTTTATGCACTGATTTATCTCTGAGCTTGTCAGCATTATTATATAATGAGGGCTATTTTAGCAATATATGGAAAACATGCATTCAGATTCTATGATTTAGGGTTGTTACAATTAGTAGAAGTTAATTTTTGACAGGCATTTCCCTAAACAGGAAAATATGAAATGCACAATGCGATTCCTTGATACTGAAGAGACAAAGGGAGAGTGTCTTACGTTAATCCGTCAAGAGAAAAAAAAATCTACCAGTAGCATCTACCAAATTATCTAGGTGAAAAAAAAATTATATCAGGCATTCAACTTTAAAAAACCAAATAGTTGACTAACAATTACAGTAATAAAATGAATTCATAAACAAATTATTGATAGTAATTGTTACAGAACAGGATAGAAAGAGTTCATTGGATACATAAGCACTTTCATGTTACTCTTCATAATGTGACCACAATGTGAAAAAAGTGTCTATAATGGAAATGGACACAATATATTCATGAACTATCACTGGTTTGAGAAACAGGTTTCTCAGTGTATTTTCAGCTGTGTCTTTCATTTAATGGAGCGGGGATTAATTCGCTGCACTAAGTCAGAGAACATTATTCTAGTTAGATGGCTGTGTAAGCTCAAAAGTGACATGAGATAAAATAATCATGTCCCTTTTTAAAGCACATAAAGGTCATAAAATAACACTAATTTCCACCCTCTCCCCAACATTTGCTTGAGACCCAGTAATAACTACAGGAAAGTGAATAAAAACTACCCCATATTTAACACCACATTTAATATTAATATGTCAAAATATAAAGAATTATATGTTTTAACCAATCAGAATAAAAACAAAGGGACTCTATACAGAAGGAAACACCTCCCTTCCACTTAAGTTAATTGGCCATGGTAATTTCATAAACACAAGGTCTCTACTGCAACCAATTTGCTAGAATTTTGTGCAAGAGCATTATTTATTATTACAAAACAAAGTAGATCTTTTTCTAATCCAAGTTGTTCTTCCATCAATTATTGGTGTTTGCTAAACAAGCATGAGCTCAAGATGGGGAACAGTGGTGTGGTAAAAACTAATTTTTGTTACTTACAAGTTTTAAGAAATGAGAAAAAAAAGACTGAAGTCTATCACTACTTTCCTATCCAAAATACTGTTGTCCAGAAGTGTTACATAGTGTTACTTTCCAAATTGGCAACAGGATGGGCAGAATAGGTAGAGAGGATAGTCCTCTGTGCATTCTTTCTCGCTTGGGTTTGAGGATTGAAAGAGTCTATCCAGATGCTCTAGTCATACAACCCTCCTAAATAGATCTATGGGGGAAAGCAACCCTAATCACTCAAGGATTTCTGATAGTTTTATGCAATAGGTACAGAGCCACTCAACAGGTATGTATTTGGAAGTGTAAGGGACCAAATGTTGCTTCTTCTGGACAACCATTGATTCATTCAAAGGTTCTTCTGGACAACCACTATCATTCAAAGCCAAGGGAACTGATTCTCCCACAACATATGGCAGTAGTGAAGCCTTACCTTGGGTATTATGTTCAGTTTTGAGCCCCTCAATTCAAGAAAGATGTGGGGAAATTAGAAAGAGTTTAGTAGAGAATGACAAAAATGATAAGAGGCCTGAGAAATGTAACTTGTGAGGACAGGCTGAAAGAACTAGGATTATTTAGTCTGAAGAAGAGAAGATAGATGGGAATTTGATAACCGTATTCACGTACCTGAAGAATGGTTAAATGAAGAATGGAGATAGACAATTCTCTGGGGCCACAGGGGACAGGATAAGGATCAATAGTCTTAAACTTAAGCAAAGGAAATTTAGGTTCAATATTAAGAAGAATTTTCTCACTACAAGAGTGGTTAAGCATTGGGGTGGGCTACCCAGAAAGACTGTGGAATCTCTATCCCTAGATGTTTTAAGAGCAGGTTAGACAGACAACTGACTGGGATGATATAGTCAGGAGCAATCCTGCCTTGAGCATGGGGTTAAACTAAATGGTGTTGGGAGGTCTATCACATCCTATTAATCTATGATTCTATGAAGTGCAGCTAGATTTTATCATTCATAGTGATTCTGGAAAAGCCAATATGAGGTTTCATCCAAGCAAATCCAGAACAAATCTACCCAGTATAGAAAAAAAAAATTCTAACCACTACGCCTGCAAATTCAGCATAGGATTTGAGAGACAATTTGGGTTCTCTCTTCATTTTGGAATAAAAGTTCTGCAAGCCTTTGTCTTCCATGGGAAGGTACCATTTCAATTTGGAACCAAGTCAACAACACTGTTGCTTGTACCAGCCTCCCCTTTCCCCCCCAGATCCTTTCTATCTGATTCTGTTACTTCCTCTCTCTTCTATATCACTGTTTCTATTTCCCTTTCACCTACTAATTTTTGCTTTTCATCAGACACTTCTTTTTTCCTCTAGTAGTTTATAGCTGCATGTTAAAATATCTTTTCCAGGGACAATTCTTCCATTGCCAGAAGGAACGGTAGTAGAGAGAGAGAGGCTGTCTTCAGTATGTGTTTAAGGCAAAATAAAATATTTCTGATGGAGCACAATTAACAAGCAGCACTGCTATCAGGCATATGTATAACAAACATCCAGCTTTGAAGTTTTCCATTAATCCAAATCACACCCTACTTAAACAAAAGGTCTTATCTACATCAGGAAAGCCACAGATTAGACATCTAGTAACGTTAAACTAAAACAGAAGGATCTTTCTTGCAGTCTCCCTTGACCACTATCTCTTTGGAACATATTATTAATTCAGGTGGCAGGTTTCAAGACGTTATACAAGGATCTTAACCAAGGTAAAGAAGGGACGTACTGGAAGACTATAGCTTATGCAGTTTAACATCTTGGAGAAATTACAGATGTGAAGGCTAATTTCTTCAAGTAAGGAATCCTTTTTTGGCATATCAAAAACTGTTTTGAAAATATCCATTCTGATACATTCATTTCTTACTAGAACTACTTGTTCCCAAACCCATTCTGTTCTTAGTGTAAAGCATGTAATTTCCATCTAAGTCAGTGGAAGCTGTGTATGCTTATCTGTGAGCACCTTAGACTTCTTGCTGGAAAGTAACAGTAATATAGCAGTGCTCATAGAGTGATGACAGCATAATTCACAGCCATGGTGGGTATTAAAAAAGTAATGGGTGTCTCTAAAAATGTTTAAAAAACTCAAGTATTATAACACATGCCCCCATACATAGTCATGATGTTAGGGAACTACTGAATACAACCACTACAGTATTCCTTTAAATATAAAAGATGAACAGATCATGCATTTCTGTAAATCTCCATTGTGCTAGCCACTTCGAAGGAGTGATAAGGGAGTAACATATTCCTAGTCATGGCTAATAAAATAGAGCTTTTCACTTTGCTTGGGGTCATCAATGTTGGGTTAAGCCTATCTAGCTTCTTTTACACTGATGTAAGGTGTATTTTAAGTGTAAATTGCTATGGTGACTAGTGTGAGATTAACCAAAAAGGTATCTATCCAGTATTTATTGTTATAATTATAATGGTATTAAAGTATTGCTGCAATTAAACCAGGGCCAAATTCTAATAATGCTAGAACAATGTGGATTACAGGACCAAGTAGTAAAAACAGCTCAGTGGATAGATTACAGGTTTCCAAAAAGACAGAGCAATTAAGTCTATCTAATTTTTTTATTTCACTGTACTTCTGCTGGACTAGCTGAAAAGTTAGACTAGAGATGAATAATAAGAAAGGTTGCAAAAAACCCACAAAGTGTTATTAAAAATACAAATGTGAAGGATTCCGTATTTTAAATATAAATGAAATATCTTAAGATTCTTGCACGTAAATATCATGTAGCCAAATTTAGTCCCACTCAATTTTATGGATTTTTCGAGTTGATGGCTCAGAGGAAAAGCATAGGAGCCAGCTTCTAAGAAAATGAATACTTTTCACAGCTGTACAATGTTCTATGAATAAGTTCCAAAAGCAAAAGCTCCCTTAGTGAGAAATTATGACATCAGGACATGGTCTGAGGGAGACATGCCACAAGACTTACCTATGAATTACTCCAGTCTTCCTAAAGAGCCCCAAAGTGGGAGAGTCAAACAGAAACGATGTCAAGGGGTGCCTATAGACGTACTCATTCATATTCTAATTAGAATGCTCTAGTGTCACCTCACCGTCACATGTATTAAGTCCCCATGAGTTTCAAAATGGCTGTAGGGACACTTCATCTAAAACTTGTTGAATGAGCTTTAGATAAAGCATCCTGCACCCATTTTGAAATGTGCAGGGGCTTAATACCAGAAAATTGGCAGGCCATTTCAATTAGAGCAGCTGTCCAGGAACTGTTCTAATTAAAACGTCCCCCTTCCCACCCCCAAGTACATGTACAACCAGCCATTAAAACCATCTATACAATCTGCTGTGAGTGACAACTTGTTTTGGAAGTGGAAAGTGATCTAAGAGTACCATTACTTTAGTTTCCACCTCAGCTCCTACTAATGCAAGCCCTAACTCAACAGAAGAATTGTTTTACAGCCCTCTGAGAACTGTTGGATGAGGAAGTGGACACTACTGCTTCCTGATCCCAATACCACTAAAATCTTCTGTTTAATCTTTTAATATGGCTCAATAAAGTCATCCTGGGAGCAAAATATCATACAAGCTATTGACAAAACCTTTTTTAAAAGCTGCATTATTTTGAAAAGAAAGTTTTCCAACACTTAGCAGTAGTTAGGGGAAAAGAAGCTGTAACTGAGCTGAGAAAGACTCATATTCTATAGGCATAAATCACTAACAATTTTCTGGAAGATAAAGTAGATGCCAGTGAATCAATATTATGACTATAGAAAGATCCAGGCTGGTTACTGGTCAACAGCACAACAACACGAGAGATTGCCTGATGCATTTCTTGGGAAGGAATGCCATGATTGCCACAGCCTAAAAAACTTGCCCTTTCTGTAGGATGTAGAAACCCAGTATTGAGATTAGTAGTAGGCCTGTGCAAAGTGGCCAGTATTCAATTTGGATTCGGATTCAGATTTGGCTGATTCGGAGGCAAAGTGATTTGATTTGGTGATTCAAGTCACTGTCCTGATTCAACTCAGTTGAATCAGTTTCAAAGATTCAGTGCCAACTTGGAGATTCGGACATAAACTAAACAGGCAGCAGTCCTCGACCATGCTGGACACATCTGCCTCTAGCTGGTAAGTCTGTTGTGGTGGGTGGAGGGGAGAGGGAAATGGCGCAGGGTGGAGTGGACAGGACAACATCCCTACAGCGAGGGAGGGATTGGGACTGCGACAAGCTGCCTAGCCAGGGCGGGGGGGGCACAGGACCCACCATGTGCCACTGGTCCAGGAGTGCATGGGAGCAGGCATGTTCCTCCAGATTTGCACAGTGGGTTGGGCTGCACTCCAGGTGGACAACGGAAGGCACTGGGAGTGGGGGCTCTGCCCTGCTGCCACTTGTCCAGATTGGGGGGGGGGGGCACGGCAGCAGCAGAAGACTCTCCAGCCTCCCCACACTTCCCAGACAAGTTGCTGCTTCACCCCACCGTGCCCTGGCCGGGCGAGCAGTGACAGGGCATGGCAGCAAGCATGTGCACCCGGATCAGGGCCGTGCCAGCGGCAGGGGCTATGGGGAATTTTAGGGTGGCTACAGCCCCTCCATAACCCCCGCTCCACTGCACTCTGCAGGGTGGGTGGAGCCAGGGCTGTGCTCTGGCCTGAGGCTGGGGCTAGCTGTCCGGAGCACAGCCCTGGCTCTACCCACCCCATGGAGCACAGCCTGGTGCCGGGTGGCTAGGGCTAGCCTCCCAGAGCACAGCGCGGCCCAGCCTGCCCTGTACAGATCTGGGGACACATGCCTGATCCCATGCCCTCCTGGACCAGTGGCAGCACACAGTGGCTGGACCACCCCTCCCCAAGTCCTGTTCCCCCCCACAGCAGGACAGCTTGTCCCAGCCCCAGCCCCAATCCCTCCCTCACTGTGGGGGCATTGATCTGCCCCCACCACACCCCTTCCTTCCCCTCTCCACCCACCACAATAGACTTACCAGCTGGAGGCAGCTGTGTCCAGTGCAGTTGAGGACTGCTGCCTGTTTAGTCTATGACCAAATCTCCAAATTGGCACTGAATCCCTCCAAATTGATTCGGAGGCTTCCAATTTGATTTGGACCTTTTAATGGGTCTCCCAATTTGATTCAGATTCAGAGATTCAGCGGCCGAAGCTTCACACAGCCTCAATTGGTAGCACAAAAGTCAAATGCTTATTCCTTTTCACTTCTCCACTGTCAGGCCACACCCTGGAACTTGGGGCTTTGTCCTTACTAGTGCAGCCGTTTATCTGGGCCTGCCACCCCATAGCTGACCTCCCAGACAGCTGAAGTCTCCAACAGGGCCTAACCCTCTGCCTACTCCCTGTCACTAGACTGGTCAGTCAGGGTCAGCTGATCTCTACTTCTCCCCATATTAATCCCTGTGCAGGAACAGGGAGTTTTTGGGCAACAGGGTTCAAACTGACCAAAGATCTCTTTGCTATTCCCTCCAGCTTGCTCCCTGACTCCTCTCTCTGCATTGTCTCTTGGCTTCCCAACCTGGCTTGCTCTCTAACTCTGTTCCCTGCTTGATCCCTTCAATCCTGGACTCATCTCACTTCTAGTCCCCAATCTCAGATTGACATCTTGGCTACATGACCTGGCTTGTCCCCGGACTATGCTCATAACTGTTGACCTTGGTTGGCACCTCAATCCCAAAGCAGCCCCAGACCTGGCTGCCCATGTCTCAGAGTAAGAATTGCTTTTTCCCAATAAGGGGTAATAAGGCTCATTCAAAAGGAGAAACACCTTTAGTATTTCTATATTTTCAATATGACCCTGCCTTGTTGTCCAATAATACCCAGATAATTAAGAGCTGCTCTGAGACTTTTGGGCAGCGCAGAATATACATTTAAAAATAAAAATATTTAGATACAGAATTCTTCAATTTCCTCGAGATCTCCACCAAAATTTTGGAAAAAATGGGACTGAGGATGGGCCATGTGGAAGATCTCAATCTATCTAGTGGCTAATCTTTTGGGAAAGATGGTCTTAACAATACACAGATTCTATAAAATGTACATCTAATTGTTGCATTAATGGACTCTTAGAATTCCAACTTCAAGGAACCTGAGACAACTGAAATCTAGAAAAGCTTCAAAGCTGTACTTTATTTGGATACCATCAAAGATCACTCATTTCTTTCTTTAATATGTATAAAGTTTCATGACATGAAAACTTACAGAACAGGGGTGTCAAAAATAGAGCCTATGGGCTGGATTTATAGCCCACAGAGCCCCATCATCCAGTCAGTGCTGCCCCAGGGTTTGATCAGACCCACAAGGGGCACAGAATTCACCAGTCTATAGGCTAGATCCAGCCCACAGACTCCCTCCACTTCCCTACCCCCACCATACCTGATTTGGTGGTAGCTCCAGCCAGTGGGGAATCCACACTGCATGTGGCATGGATCATGGAGCATCTGGAACAGGCAATGCATTTAGTGTAGTCTGGCCAGAGAGGTAGCTGTGCTGCATGCAGTGGCCACCCCTGCTAAACAGCACTACATGCAGTGCCTGCTCTGGGACATACACTGCACGCAGCACCAGGTCCAGGGCCTGTGCTCAGGTGCCACATGCAGTGAAGGTTCCAGGCACCATGCATGGCACAGTCCCAGAGCTGCTGGGGTGGGTGCCACATGCAGCGCAGTCTGGCTGGGACACCCACTGTGTGCAGCATGGCACCCATTCTGGCCACTCTGGGACCTGTGCTACACAGAGCGGGTCCCTGACCAGCTAGATCAGCCACCTGATCAACTATGCCAGGAGAGGGGCACAGTCTGTGGACTGGCTCCATACCACTCATCCAGCCCATGGGGCCAGATGAATTTGACACCCCTGTTATAGAAGGTATATACATTTGCTTATAGAACATTAATTTTGAGTGGAACTGGAAGACATGGAGGAGCTAATGTCTTATATTTGATTTGAAAGTTTTGTATAGTAAACTGCTGGAAATAACTGAAAGAGTTAATTTTTTTCCTGTCTTCCGCCTACTCAGGAAATGGTCTGTCCTCTACCTGAAAGGCAAGATGAGCTATGGACTCAGAACTTAGGTTACTGATGTAGTTCCTTCTTGTTCCCTGCCTCTTCCTGCATAGTGAAGAGTATATAGACTACATAATGCATATATAATAGAAATAGTCTCAACTTGAGTAACAGGATGCACAGAAAACAGCAGTTGTCTTCTGTGCTAGAAAAGGTTCTCTGAGATCTGATCATTTCTTCCTCGCTTTATCAAAATAATCACCATCCCTCATTTTCCCCACCTCAAAATAAGCTAAGAGAAAGAGCTTTTACTTATCCAGAAATTCATTGATCCATGCAGAGAGTGAATGGCTCAGCATGAAAAGTATTATTACTACTTGCCATGACTTCAGCAAGAAAATCTACCAGCATGGTACAATCATATTCCAGAATCTCTTTGTAGAGGTCTTGCTTTCCTGAAGGCCCCTTTTGGCTACATGCTATTAAAGCTTTGACCATATGCATAAAATTAGGCTAGCTATAAGGAGTTTCTATTTTTTTTCTTTTCCTGAGGGTCAGAGAGATGAGTGACACTTTTGTAGGGATGTGGGATTTTTAAAGTTTATCTTGCAATGGACAGTACTTTACAGCTGACATTTTTTTTCTTGTGAAGCTCATATGATATCATGAGGCAATCAGAAGTGTTACAAAAGTACGTTTCCTATCAGAAAAATATGAAAATGTTGGTAATCACTTAAGTGATGCTGGATGAACTGAGACTTGGCCAGCTATATGTTTTTGCAGTTTTACTGCCAAAGAGAAGCAACCCATTAAAGGACCACTAAGAATTCTTTGGAAGACTAGTTATTATTTTATTTTTGTGTTTTTTTCCCTTTTCCTATTAGGTCCTGTAGAGCCGCTTCTTGGCAAATAGAATTCCCCCATGGATAAGCAGGGAAAGAAGCAATTAAGAGCAAAATGCTAACAAGCTGTCTAAGTGAGTCAACTATGCTTCTGAAGTATCTCTGGGTTTTTGTACACATACAAAAATAATTTTTAGGTCAAAGAAAAATAAAAGTTAGGTTAAACCTAGAAAAAGTGTCACATTAGGATATTTATATAAACTGTCATTCCTGTTTTTTCCCCAAACCTCATGTGCTCTAAGCAATCAATCAACAGCCTCTGTGATCAGACTCCGAGTCCTGCTGGAGTAGGAAGATGTCATCCAGAGAGGAAAACATGTGGAAAATCTGTTAGCCATGTGTGTCATTACTGATGTCAACATTTAGGTAAATATGCAAGAACTACCTTAGATTCATACAGACCTACTGCAAAACAAATAATGAAAAATATTATGATTTTCAGAATAAGTGTTCCTGCTTCTAGCTCAGTCTTTTCTCCAGAAATTGTAGAAAAAGTCACCAACAGTTTGTAGACAGCAACACTAAAATTTCTAAGAATTACTTGATAAAATAATGGAAACTTTCAGCTTAATTATTGCCATGAGGATCTGAAAACAAGAAGCTATTAAATGTGTGTTCTTCTATATAAGTAATTTTAGAAGGAAAAACCAATGTTTATACTTGGTAGATGCCCCTCAGAGTTTCATAGTGTCCAAGTTATGAACTGCAGATTGGATCCACTGTGCTGATGTTATCAGATTAGGACAGGTTATGGCAACTGTAAATATTTCATAAAACATGTCCCAGTAATGACTGGCAATGAAGCATTCAGAATCTGTGCTTAAATGTTACCATGCTGCAGCACTGACAAAATGGTAAGAAATGCCTAAAATAGAGCATTAGATTTAGAAGAGTACATAGACTGAATTAAACAAAAGCGGTATCTAAAATACAACACTGGGAAAGAAGATGTCTTACAACAAAGGTTTCCTACAGCAGCAAATGGCTATGTTATGTTAAACCCTGATGTAATGTCATTTAGCATTTAAAAATCAAACACAATGTTCTGTGCAACCTCAAGTTTCAAGCTACTAAATCTCAGTAATAGTTTTTTAAGGGCAGTTCAAAAGCAAAACAGAAAAGTCAATGTCCAAAGGTATCACAATTGTAGATCAAAGTGTGAAAAGGGATTAATTGCATCTTTGGCAAATGAAGTTTAAAATTCTAGTGTATTAGAAGAAGTCCTTTTTGAAATGGTAATAGGTTATACCTGAGCTGAAAAGACAATTAAGATAATGTGTTAATTTTTTTATGGTATCTGGCAGTAATATTTTTATCCTGTTAATTATACAGAAGACAGCAAATGTATATAATATGATAGCTCCATGCTGAGATGATATGCTTGCTGCCTAGTTAAGTGGCTGCATTTATCCTATAATTAGCTTGCAGGAATGCGATTTGCACTGCATACCTAAGAGCATATATAATGTCAACTATGCCACAAAAGCCTAAAATGGAAACTGACACTCTCTTAGCTTTGACCTCTGTATGTAACAAGGTGATACCTTTTGTGACCTCCTGCTCTTTGTATTCAGCCACTAACAAAAAATACATTGAAGTAATGCTAAATATATGACAAAATCACAATGCAAGGAAATTTAGAGTTACAGCAGAAAAATCAGGGCTGATGTTTCAACATGGGCTCACTCCTTTACAGGGAATACAAATAATGTATGCTCAAAGACATTCTGGCTAGGGACAGAAGTTACACATAAACTGGCTTAAGTTATAAGAAACTGGTTTAAACTTGTAACAGAACATAAGTTCAGTGCACATAAACCAGTTTCAAAATGGCCTAAACTGGTTTAAATATAAGCCTGGTTGAATGTAGCATCAGACTTAACTATTTTGGGTCAAACTGGTTTATGCAACTTCTGTCCCAGACCTCTTCCTGGTTTAAGTTAAACCAGAGTCCTCTGGCATCCCAGCATGCTTTTCAGCCTTGGGCTGGGCTGAGTGTTCCAGACAACAGGGCTGGCTCCACCCCTCTGCTCTGTAGAGCAGGGGCAGGGGCGTGGCCAGATGCAGGCCTGGCATGGCCCCCTGAGGCAAAGGGAACAGGGAGGGGGTTTATTCTCCCCTTCCCTCCTTCCCCACCAGGGAACCACAGCTGGGGTCTGCCTGGCTGGGGTGCACCAGCCCCTATTAGGCCCCCCCCTCGTTGCTCCCCATCTGCAACCAATCAGCCCCTATCAGGCATCCTCCCTCTGCCTTGCAGCCCCCATCCACAACCTGAAGTAAATGGGGAGACAGAAGGTGATTTAATCTCCCCCTCCATCCCCTGTCCCACTGGCAGACCAGATCTACCTGGCTGAGGTGCAGCAGCCCCTGTAAACCTTTGCCCCACTTCTCACTCCAGCAGCAGGGACAGGAGTATAGTGAGAGCAGGTCAACATGACCCCACCATCCACTTGCCTCACCACCAGCTGTGGCTGTGGGGCTGAGCCAGGCCAGTCTGCTAGTGCTGCTGAGAGTGGAGGCAAAGGAGCCAGCCTGGGCTGAGCCATGGGGACTGGGCCCTTCCCAGCAGGCTGCAGCTTGTACTGGGGCCACAGGGGCTTCACAGCCAGATTGCTCCCAGCTCCCTACACCCAGGCCAAGCAGGGCTACCATGGAGCCACAAACTGCGGGAAGCGCCTGGTGGGGCTGACCTAGCTGAGCTGTGGGGGCAGGGCCCTTCCCAGTCAGCTGCAGCATAGGTGGGGGCTAGCTGAGGAGCGGGCTGCCTGGGCTGGCTCAGAGGTGCCAGCAAACTCTGAGCCTAGCAGCTTCCTGATGCAGCTGCTGCCATGCCCCCTGTCCTATGTAGCACCTAGCAGCTGCAGCCACACCACAAGTTGTGGGCTGGCTGCGGCTGGGCAGGCTCTTCTACCTCCCTTGCCTCCAGCTGCTGCTGCCATGGCCACCTCTGCCCCTGCTGCACCACTCTGGGTTTGTGGGTGGGAAGCTTCAGCCTCATGGCTTCTGCCCCACGGCTTCTGCATGGGGCTCCAGTTCCGGTTCCTGGATGCCTTCCATCTGCTCCACCCACAGGGGTGGAGCGGGCAAGCAGAGTGGATGGAAGGCAGCGGACCAGGCAAGTAGAGTAGATGGAAGGCAGCTGGAACTGGAGCCAGAGCTCCATGCACTGGGCTAAAGCTGCTGGGCTGAAGCTTCCACCTGCCCAGAGCAGCACTGCACAATGTGGCGGGAGCCACATCTGGAGGCAAGGAGAGCAGAATAGCACTGCCAGGCCAAGCCAGCTTCCCCTTGCCTCCAGCAGCTGCTCCCCCACTCACTCCTGCCCCTGCTGCACCGCTCCAGGCAGCATGAAGGGGGAGCTTCAGCCTGGTGGCTTATGCCCAGCACATGGAGCTCTGGTACCGGCTCCAGCTGCCTTTCACCTGCTCTGCCCACCTGGTGTAATGAGCAGCCCCTGCGGGTGGGTGGAATAGGTGGAAGGTGGCCAGAGTGCAACTCCATGACAGTGTCATCCAGCCTGGGTGTGGGGAGCCCAGAGCAATCTGGTTGCACAGTTCCCATAGACCTAGTCTGAGCCACAGCCCACTGGGTAAGATCCAGCCCCATGGCCCAGCCTGGGCTGGCCCCTCTGCCTCTGCCCTCAGCAGCACCTGCAGGATGGCTCAGCTCATTTCCACAGCCCCAGCCCTGGGCATATAGCAGGGCCATATTGGCCGGCTCTGGCCAGCCCCCTCACCTCCTGCCACCTGGACAGGAGTGGGGGAAAAAGCTGGGCAGACTCTGGCTGGTGTCCCATGCCTGTGCATGGAGACAGTGAAGTTTAATCTCTCTCCCCTGCTCCCCTTCACCTGAGGCACTGTCCTGGCCAGTGTCTGGCCTCAGAGATGAACCTGGCAATGGCTGTTTCTCCCCTCCCTTCCAGGCACACCCTGGCTGGGGTCCCTACAGGCCAAGGTTGGGGTTTAAACCCCACTGCAATCATACTTAGTCCCTGCTGTGGCTTGGCCAGGCCCCCACATCAGCTTCCCTCCAGCATTGTGGCTGCTGAGGAAGGGAAGGGAGGGCTGCTGTAGCGCCCCTCAGCTTCTGGCCTGAGCCATTGCAGGTATGTACTTGCATTTCCAGAATCAAAACTGAATGTCTATTCACTTGCAAATTGGTTCAGTCTTTGCAGGTTCAACTAACCTGCAAAAATTGAATCAATCCAGGCTCCAGCTTTTTGAATGTCTGTCTCTAGTCTGTGTGCCTTATATTTCAGCCTTAACTTTGGATATCTTTGGCTTTGTGAAGGAAAGACGTGGAAACCTGCTTCTTCATGGACAGGTTTTATTTTTGTCCTGAAGACATGTAGCTCTTTTTAAAATATATGTTTTTTATTTATAAAATATATTTATATATTATAAATAAAATCCATTATATATGCACTGATTTGTTCAGTCCTGAATTTGCCATTGCTATTGTTATTTGTTTCTATTATAGTTGTGTCTAGAAGTCCCACGCATCAGTCTGGGCCTTTTTGTGCTAGGTGCTATACAAACAAAGGATGGCTGTTTTGGCAAGTAACTATTTCAACTCATGAAAGTCAACAAGAGTTTTATCATGGACTTCCAAGGCCAAAATTTCACTCTATAACAGTAAGAGACAAACTCTGTGCCCTTATTCACTGCAATCTGTAAGTTATCCTGCTGACTGCAACTGGGCTGGTTGTTTTGCAGATTTACTTCCAGTCTAACCACATGCAGCAGCATCTTCCTACCACTGAGGGGACAGAAGGAACTAAGGGCAACTCATCCAGGCTCTAAAGCAGGGGCATAACAGCAAGATGCAACAGCCCTAGTTAGGCAACTGTGGCTTCTACTATTTCCACCCCTTCCCCCATGAAGTTGGTGCCTGGGGCTATTGCCCCAGTCATCCCTCCTTTGGTTATGGTACCACCCTGAAGTATTACAGGACAAAGTGTTACTCATATTTAAGGGTGTCAAAGATATGTCACATGGACCAGATCTGGCCCATGGAGACATTTCATCTGGCCCACAGTGCTTCTAGAGAGGCCAGGAATTAAGGGGTAGGTCCCACCTCTGAATTCCCATGTATGGAGTTTTGTTGAGGATGTGTGTCGATGGCAGCAGCACTAACATTGACTGTGTTAACCACCACTGCCTCCAGATCTGTATCTGGCCCACAAGACTCCTCATGGTCCAGATCCAGCTCACAAGGAGCCCATAATCCAAATCCAGCCTGAAAGGCCAGTTGAGTTTGATGCTACTGCAATCATTTGGGAGGTAGATCTTTTTATTTACAGTTCAGAAATTCATTTTTTAAATAAAATTGTCACCTCACTGAATGCTTCAAAATATAGCATGTCAAGCATAGGCAGACGGGGTCCCTGCCATAAAATATATCCTCCCAGCTCTACCTGTGGAATAATCTGAAGAACAAATCTTAACAACTAGCTCTGGGCAAACAATGGGTATGCCAGGGAGAGTCCCTGAGCTGGAAGAACCAGTTCTACCCAGAGAATTGGAAAATAAAGGAGGTTTGGAAGCTGGAAAATCTAAGAATAGTAAAACAAAGAAACCATAGAGACAAGAAAAACTTGGGCAGGAAAGGAACCTTGTTTTCAAAGTGGGGAAACTTTTGTGACTGCAGGATTAACTAAGAAAGGAGGAAGGCAACTGGGAAAGAGAGACTACTGATATTGCATCCAAGAGGAGAAGACATAAGGAGAGAAGTTCAGGAGTAGGTACATTTCTGGGTAGGAAAATGACCCAAATCCAAAAGAAACACTCAGATAGTAAGGACAGAAGCAGGAATGGCATGTAAGTGCATTATTTTTTAGTTTGTTGATCTTTACCACAAAAAGTAATTGGCTTGGGAACCTTCTCTAAAGTCTGTGTGCTATATACTTCAACTATCACATGTCTTTGGAGTGGTAAGCAGTAACCCAGAGTGCCCCAAAATAGTGATTATGGGGAAAGGTGTATTTAACAACTGGTTGTATAGGAACATCAACACTTGTACAAGGTGCTCATCTCATCTCAACTAATGTCCATTGAAGGGTAACAAAGAAGACTGCCCAGAAAAGTATTCCAGAAGGGCCAAAGGAAAAAAAAGAGAGAGCATGAGAGAGAGGCTCTATTTACCCTCAAGAAACTTCAAAGCATATGAGCACTGTATAAAGGACACATACAGCAGCATGGGGAAGCTTTACCCTCCTGATAAGCAGAATCTGGCACCAAGATTTTCTTTGCCTTATTGCCTATGTTCTACTTTTTATAAGGCAAGCCCTTCCAGGCAGATATTTTTTTCTTAACTTTGGACCCTAACTGCAAATGAGGGATGATACCATAATATAAATATCTGTAGTATACAGATATGTATACAACAACAGTAGTGATAAATGTATAACATTAAACTGATCAGAAATGGCATGTTTCTCCTGCAAAAATCCACACTTTTCCCCATATTTCTTGAGACATACTTCCACATTTACTCCTTAGTGTGTGTGTCTACATGTGCTATTAATTCGCAGTAGGCTCCAAGAGTTGATTGATTGCAAGCACAAGGCCTTTTGTCCTTGGCAAAATGACACCAATTCCAAGAAAAAGAAATTGACTCCACAACAAGCCAAGGCAGAGATTCAAAGGCAGATGCATGATATGAAGAACAAATGGTGGAAATACAAGGCTAAGGAGATTTAACATCTGGCTGATATCCATGATGTGCGCAGGTTCTTCAGTGCCACCAAAGCCATCTATGGTCCAATCACTCAGGGACCAACCCCATTGAGACCTAAAGATACAGAAGACCTGATCAAGGAAAGGGGAGCCATCAAAGTCCTTTGGAAAGAGCATTTTAAAGACCTTTGCAATCAAGACTCTGCTGTTGATAAGAGTGTTCTCAATTCCATCCCACAACACCCAGTCACAGATTATCTTGGAATCCCTCCAACCCTTGATGAGGTAAGGAAAGCAAATGAAGAACAAGGTGTCTGGAGTGGATAGAATCTCTACTGAAATCTTAAAACAGGGAGGAGAGGAGTTCACTTCACAGCTTCATGCCCTCATCTTAAGGATCTGGAATGATGAGGAATACCAGACGACCTCAGGGACACCATGATTGTGACAATCTTCAAGAAAGGAGACAAGTCTGACTGTGGAAACTACAGAAGGATCACCTTGCTGTCCCCAACAGGAAAGATCATTGTGATAACCCCTCTGAACTGTCTCCTTCCCCTGGTGAAGAGTTCCTCCCAGAATCTCAGTGTGCATCAAGAGGCACAACTGAAATGATCTTCACAGCTTGCCAGCTGCAAGAGAAACATCAGGAACAACACAAGCCTCTCTACACGGCCTTCTTTGACCTCACAAAAGCTTTTGACTCTGTCAACCAAGACTGTTGTGGAGGATCCTTCTGAAGTATGGATGCCCACTGAAATTTGTCACCATTCTCTGCCTGCTCCATTATAGTATGTAAGTGGTGGTTCTCAGTAATGACTATCACAGATCCCTTTGAAGTTAAAATGGGAGTTAAGGAAGGCTGCATCATCACTCCAACACTCTTCTCAATATTCCTTGCTGCAATGTTATATCTGATCATCAACAAGCTTCCAGCCGGAGTGGAGCTAAATGATCAAAATGGATAGTAGGCTGTTTAACCTCAGCTGACTGGACCAAAACCAAGACCACCCTGACCTCAATCACCGAGCTCCAATACATTGATGATGCTATAATGTGCACTCACTCAGAAGCAGACCTTCAGGTAATCATCCACATCTTCACTGAGGCATACAAGAAAATGGGACTGACACTTAACATTCGGAAGACTAAGGTCCTCCACCAACAAGCTCCTAATGAACAGTCTCCAGGCTCCAGTAATCCAGATCCATAGTGAGAGTCTGAAGAACATTGATTACATGAACGCCTTGTGCCTCCCAAGGCTAGGGGGGCACAGCAACCACCCAGAGGTAGTGGTGGTGGTGGGGGATGGGGGGGGCATGGCAGTGGCAAGCAGGGACTGCCTGTGGGCGGCCATGCTGATGTCAGCAGCAAGGGCAGGCCAAGCGGGTGATCTCAGCAGCAGGGGGGGCATGGTGAGCACTGAGTGGTGATTGGTGACAGCCCACAGATGCTGCCGGCAGTGTCGGTGGTGGGGCAGGGGTTGTGAGCAGTGACTGCCCATAGACACCACCAGCAGCATTGTTGGGGGTGGGGGTGGCAGATGCCACTGGCAGCATCAGCAGTGGCCAATCCCAGGGGGTGCACAGCCAATCTCAGGGGGTGAACATGCGCCCTTGTGCACCCACTACGCATTACCAACAGTTGATTATTTCCTGTACTTCAGAAGCGATCTCTCTCAGAAGGCTGTCATCGACAAAGAAATTCAACATTGCCTAAATATGCAAGTGCAGCCTTTGGATGCCTGAAGAAATTGGTCTTCAAAGATTGTGACATCCAATCCAAAACCAAGATCATGGTTTATCAAGCAGTCGTGATCCCCACCTTGCTGGACAGAGATGAGTCATGGACATCATACAGGAGGTATCTAAAGTTGTTGGAAAGGTACCATCAATGCTGCCTGCAGAAGATCCTTCAAATCCAGTGGGAAGAGAGATGAATCAATGTTAGTGCCCTCCTGCTAGTAAACACCATGAGTACTGAGGCAATGATCAGCTTCATTGAGCTGACCATGTCATCCAGATATCTGACTCCAGAGTCCTGAAGCAAGTTTTATTCTACCAGCTCAACCAAGGCATATGCTCAAGAGGAGGGCGGAGAAAGCATTTCAGGGACATCCTCAAGGACAACTTAAAAAAAAATGTAATATCAATGTCAACTCATGGGAGGCTATCACCCAGGACCATCCCAAAATAAGGAAGAATCTGGTGCAGGGATATCAGTACTTTCAAACTTCATGACAACAACAGGAGAAGAAAAAGCAAGAGTGGCAGAAACAGTGTGTCACGGATCAAATCAAGAATCCAGTGCCATCCACCTCACACAGAAACACATGTCTGAGCTTCAGCAGAGTCAGTTGATCCTGGACAGGCCTCATCAGCCATCTTCAGACATACAGATAATACAATCATGGAAGACAATCATCCTTGACTGTGAGGAATAGTAGAAGAAGAGGAGGAAGAAGAAGAAGAGGTAGACAAAAATGAAGACAACGAAGATGAAGAAGACTCCACAGTTAGTGCAGCTTGGTACAAGGCTGCTACCACCCTGCTCTGACCCTCTTCAGCAGCTGGAGGGAGCTCCAGGCTCCCTCAAGTGCTAGCTTGGGGGGCTGGCAAGGGGCGCAGAGTCAGTCCCAGTGGGCACAGGGCCAAGAGAGCTCTGCCAGCTACAGTAGCAGCTGGCTCCTGACCCCACGTGGACCCAGGAATGGACCTGATGTGCACCAGCCAGGAGACAGCTGCCCTTGCAGTGGGCAGAGCTCTCCTGGCCCTATGCCCATCAGGACTCACAGCTGCCAGCAAGCCCCTTGCTGGGCAGGTCTTCCCTGCTTGCAGGGGATTTGCTAGGAGCTGTTTCAGGTGTGGACTAGCTACCAGCAACTGGGTGGGGGTGGGGCATGGGGCTCACCAGCAGCTGCCCTGCTTGGCATACAGTTGGCTGTCCAGGGAGTAGGCAAGGTCTGGGTTCCCAGCCTCCACCTGTCCCCCAGAGGAGCTCTATGCAGGGGATCCAGAAGCTGTCTGTCCCTGGTTCTGAGCACCAGGACCAGGGACAGACAGATCCCTGTCCCTTGTGGCCCTTGCTGCCTAGTCTGACTGGAAGAAAACTTACTCCTGGTCAGTGTCTACATGAGCCTTACTGTGCAGTAGCTATAGCACAATTAACCTTGTACCTATAGTTACAGGAAGCAGCTAACTGTGCAGTAGCCTAATTTACTGTGCAGTAAATGGTATGCACTTGTAGACAGCAATGCTTTATTGCACAGTAAATTAGTCTACTACACAGTGAAACATCTTGTGTAGAGGTACCAGGTGAGACCAATGTTTACATTAAGTTTTGTGCTATATAAAACTATCTATGAACAAGCATATAGGTAAATATACAAGTCAAACTAGGTATTAATAAATTAGTACTCTAATACCATAAATAAACCAATAACACCAACTCCAGTTTACAATTAGGAAATGGAAGAGGGGGCTGTTTGTTTTTTGCATTCTCATTTGACTAAAGTTCAGCCAGTCACAATTTATTACCATGAAATCTCCGTTCCCTAATTTTTCACCATTCTAGGTTGTATCAGATACATTTTAATCATGCTACCTTGTGCTCTGGTGTCATGTGATTTCTTCCATAGCTTTCTTCCATTAAATATTTTGCTCTTACCACATGCCTTCTTTTCTGCATGGGTATCTTAACATTATGTACCTTTAAACTTTTGGAACTTCTCAAAAACCTCCATTCTTGCATGTCTTAGTATGGCCATTCCATGAAATTGCTTACCTTAGTATAGTAGGTCTTCTATAACCCATTGCTTGTAATTGTAATTTCCAAAGCCTCGTTAGATCCAGTACTCAATGCAACTGTAGTACTGCTTTCTGAATCCTGCCTATTGAAATAAACCTCTTTTTATCCTCTTTTATGAACCTCTTCTATATATATTTTATGGATATAACATGCCTTCAAGTTTGGGTTACTACATCTGTTTGCCTTGTAGAATACCTGAAAAGTATCTGAACCTCTTTTATTGGGGGGTTTAAGAAGAAGCCAGATAGGTATCCATCTTGGATGGTTTAGGAATAACATGCTGTGCATCTTTACAGAAGGTAGAACAAAATGATGTGGAGGTCCCTTCCAACCCCATGGGTCTACGATTTCAGTATTATCCAGTAAGTTTCTCTGCGTTTGTCAGGTATACAATTACATGTTTAAAAATATGTATATTACTGCTTTGTTATTGTTACAATAACCCCTAGAAGCCCCAACCAAAGGACTAGTGAGTCTCTGAAAGAGGCACAGAAGCAATCAGGCTCTGTGTTTACAATCAGAATAACCAAAACAGGAGAGGTGGATGAGATGGTAGGAATATAATATGCAACTAGAAAGAATACTGATGGTTTGCAAAAGAGCATGCTAGTTCCATAAATGTTAGTATCCTTTTTAAAAGTTATTTTGTGTGGGGTTTGGTAGGAATTACCAGCACTAGTGCTGTCAATTGTTTCTGTTTGAAGTTCTAGCTCCTGGAGACTAGTGATTAGCTGAAAAACTTTAAACCTTGTAGAGAGGAAAATTGAAGATATGACCAAAATGTGGCCAAACACTCAGAAATCAGAAGACAAATAAAAACAAAACATTTAGGGTCCCAATGTGTGGTTTAACCCATGAAGCAAACAAAACTGAAAGACAGATATGAGGAGAGGAGACATTACATGGAAAGAGTAATGGTAAGATCTCTCAATAGAGTGCAAGTTAGACAGTGGTTGCATAGTAACACCTACATTTGTTTGTTTTCTGAGATTGTCAGTGTCTTATCTTATGCTCTACAGTCATGCAAATACCACTGTAAGGGTGCCCAAAAAGTGCCTAAAACATATAGAAAGAGACTACATTTTCAAAAGCAACTAGTGATTTTGCATACTCAAGCTGGCACACCTGTAAGGGTGCCCTTGAAGCTTAATAGTACACAATTTGCACACATAGAAACAGCAGCAAATAAACATCATTAATAAAGTATTGTCTCAACTTTTTTAAGAGTATACGTATGCATGCACATTACAGCATAGCTCTATAGTTCCACACCCACCATAAAAAAACTCACACTATCAATCAACTTCACTAATATCAATCCAATCATCAAAAAGAATTCATCTACTAATAGCAACATTAATATCCAGACCAGTCTCATTTTATATAAACATCAAAGATAAGGATGGATAACATTTTTCCTTTTTAAATTGTTTTCAACAGAGGTCTGGGGGCTTAAGCAACCACATTTTTTTTTTGTGGAAATTGCCTACTTCCTATGGAAAATTTTGATTTTCAGTGAAAGATGAACAACCATAAGAAGTTATCAGATTATAACTAAAGGAAAATTCCTTGCTTTTGGACAAACATTCTTTGATTTTTCTTTTTAAATCAAAAGTCAAAATTTTACATCCAAACAAGATTTTTTTTCCAACTGGAAGGCTAACATTCTCTGTTAGTTCATTTTCATCATAACTCTTTGGAGAGGGATGGGGGTTGGGAAGAGAAACATTTTCCAACCAGTTTTAAATATACCACATAAATGCATGGATAGATTCCTCATGTCAACCACAGACTTGCTTTCAGTTCCAAAATATAATCAACTACAAACACAGACCCTATTTCTCAAAATCCCAGGCAACCACACAGGCTTAAAATCTGATAGCAGTAAGATATAGATATTTTGTTGAGTGATAACATCTTTAAGAAAGGAAAGTATATTTTCCCTTAAAAGTTGTGTGTGACTTCTTTTTTTGGTGGTTCTCCATGGAGAATTGAAAGGTATTCTTTTGCAGAGCTCTAGAATCTGTGAGAACATAAAATGTTAGAATATTGCTTGGCAAAAGTGCTGTATGTAACTAGGCAAGGTAGACAGACAGATCCTAATTAAATCAATTATAGGATATACATCCTATCTTTTATGATTTCAGTACAAACTTTATCATGATAAAACTGTATCTATATCTATATATATGTCAATTGTTTTAAAGATAAAAGATTAAATAAATGTCATCAGAAAAAAATTCAAACAATGTGAAGCTTCCTCCCCAACCCTTTTTTCTCCTTTCTGCAGATTAGCAAACGTCTCATAAGACCACAGCAAAATCAAGCTGCTTTTGTGAACATTTTGTGTGCATCCTACTGGTGCTCTGACTTCAGCAACTGATCAAGTAAAATGTGTGGAAACATTTCCTGTACTTTATCTTTTTGCTGACAGGCAAGTGCATAAGAAGTGACACCCTTGAAAAGTGCCTCAAGATCCAGAAAATCAATGATATACATGATAGTTACAATTCCCGATGTGTCCAACCGGACCAGACATTGAACTTAGACTACAGTTCAGTATTTAGTAAGATATTTAGTAAACAGTGAAGTTTTACAGTGATTCTGTTCAATGCAAATCATATATACTAAATATGGTGATCTTTGATATCATTTTAACATTTGGCTGCATGAAAAAGAAACTCTGCTGTTCTTCATTCCCATCTTTTCAAGATTCCAAGCTTCTCCTTCAGATATTTCCCTTAAGTCCTCCTAATGTAAAAAGGCATTTTTTTTTCCAAATTCCCATACTATTATTATTCTCAGAACCAAAAAAAAGTAGTTTAACAGTTATTTCTTGTCCTGATGTGGCACATTATTTTACAACATGCACATTGCAGAACTACAGTTTGATTTATCAAACAGATTGATTTATCTCATTCATCACATGAGAGGGTAGCAAGTTTCTCATTCTCAAGTTGGACAGGAAATTGATTTCTCAGAAGAGAATAAAAATATCTATACCATTGCAACTTTCCTCTATACCTTTTAAGTGGTGTCATTTTTATTATATTTATATGAATCCAAGAACACCCTCAATTTAAGACAAGCCCCCAAAAATCCAAATCTACACATAGAAAATTTATAATTTGTTATAATTTTCCATGTATAGAATCTCATTGCTAGAACATTTTCTTAAATTCATCCTCACCCCCACTGTGGTGGGGAAAACAGTGGTAGGGGGGCAGGCAGTGGGAGAGGCAGTAAGGAGACAGGTGGTGAGGGGTAGGACAGGCACTAGGGGAAGCAGTAACGGCAGATGATGGGATAGCAGTGGGGAATAGGTGTGGGGCAAAGGCAGCTTACCTTCTGCCACCTGTCCCTTCCCGTCACTTAATACCCCTTGTGCCTGCTCCATCTTGCAGTCTAGGCCCCCTGTCCCCCTATTCCCTCCCTCACACTGCTTCTGCCCCTCAGCTGCCTCCCCTGACTGCCCAGCCCCACTCCCTTCCCATTCTTCCAAACATTTACCCTTTGCAGGCTCCATCCTGGCTGCAGCCTGGGGCACAGAGCACAGTCTTAACCTGGTCCCACAGCAGCAGTGCAAAACCAGCACCAGGGGTAAGTGGTGAAGTAAGGGGGGCTAGCAAGAAGGCAGAGGCTGAAGGAGAGGAGGGCCCCCAGGCTGTTGGAGGTGGGAAGGGGAAGAGGCAGGGTGTGCAGAGGTGATAAAGGGGGCAGATAGCAGCTGTGGCTGTTACCCTGACCTGGGGTCAGGGTTGGATCTGGAGTTGCAGCAGCTGCCTGCCCCCCACTGCTTTGTACTTGATTCCAAGATGAGGGCCCTTTTTCCCTCCATGTAAAATGAGGAAAAAGCCTTGTCTTGGAAGTGAATAAATATAATACTTCTGTAGCAGCTTATTTCATTACCCTATCATATACACTTGTCTTCAACCCCTGACCAGCTTGACTCAACCAAGTGTGCCTCATTACAGAGTAGGGTTGTAGACAGGCATAACTGTATCCCATTCCAGGTGGTTTGGGGTCCTGGATTCTGCTAGCAAAACTCAGATATCCAAACACTTCTGAATCCATTTCTCAATTAAGTGCTTACTATCTTACTACTGTCTTACTTTAACTACTTCTAAAAATCACCCTGTGTGCATTTTGTTTACACAACACCTATTCCTTCAAATATTGAGCCTGTAGACAATGAAACATCTAGCTTTTAATAGTCCTAGTATAATGTGTAACAATTCACAGAATCAAATACAGGACACATCCCCATGAGTATGTATGTGTGTTTCCCCAGGGACAGATAGTAGCAGCACATAGTTGTGCCACTGCTACTTTTCCCTGGGGAATGCGCCTGCATGTGTGTTCTGGTGCACAGCAAATTGCTCCAGGTGGAGTAGGGGAGGCTGGGGCCAACACCTGGGCTGGACCCAGTAGCTTTACTTAGGGTCCTGGGAGCTTCCCAGGGCTGCAGTGGTGGTGATCCAGACACTCAGAGCCTGGCCGGTAGCTGAAGCATAGCTCTGGCTGGCCAGGCTTCGGTTTTGGGTAGCGCATGCTACAGCCACATGCACTGCCCCATTTTTTTAAGCATTTTTTTTAGATACTGGGATTTTCCAGTATCTAATTTTGGCTCCACACTGAAAAAATGCAGCACAGAGAACCTCTTTACATGCACTGTGTGCATTTTCTGGCACCTCAAAAGCCTTTGAGGTGCTGCAAAGCACACACTTTCACTCATCTGGACACACCCATAGAATCTAGTATAGCTGACATCTAAACACATGGGTGGCATGATACTTATCCCAGTTTCTCATTGTAAGGAGCCCAGTTATCCAAGTGATTATTTTGTTACATTCCCAAGTAAGTCAGGTTACCTCTATGAGCCTTTACAATGAGTGCTATGTGAGTCTTTACCTGTGTGCTGTCCATGGACTGTTTGCCCATGGGTGGATTTAACTGATAAGGTTGTTGGTCTTCTGTACTTCCCACTTGTACCTACCACTGGCAGCCATAGTGGCTAATAATAAACAACATGTTTATTGGGCTTTTACTGACAGGCATGAATATGCCATCAACTGAACATCTTTCAGCAATGATCATGCCATTTAGCAGCTCTAGAAATGTTTTTTTCAACTGTAGAGCCATTACTACCATTCACTACTCTCCTTTTTGGGCAAGGTGGAGTTTTAAAACATCATTACTATTAAGTTCATCACGGGGGCACAGAAGGGAATTGGTGAGGTTTTATTCACCAAGGCGCCCCCGGGGGTTACAAGAAACAATGGCCACAAGCTAGCAGAGAGCAGATTTAGACTGGACATTAGGAAGAACTTCTTCACAGTTCGAGTGGCCAAGGTCTGGAACGGGCTCCCAAGGGAGGTGGTGCTCTCCCCTACCCTGGGGGTCTTCAAGAGGAGGTTAGATGAGCATCTAGCTGGGGTCATTTAGACCCAGCACTCTTTCCTGCTTATGCAGGGGGTCGGACTCGATGATCTATTGAGGTCCCTTCCGACCCTAACATCTATGAAAATTATATACTGGTAAGACTCATTGCCGTGACCAAAGAGATGTGTCACAGCATATGACGTAACACTCACCAGGAAAGGAACAGCAAACCGTAGAAACATGATGCCTCTGGGCTATCCATATTCCTAAAATATGACAAAAGCCTGAATCACTATGATAAGGTTCACACTGGATAGCACTGGCTATAATCATGAGGCAGTCTGCCAGTAAAAATAATATTAGTTGCTAATGCTGTCCCTTAGGAATAATAAGTGCCATTGTTATCACCTGGGAAACCAAAATTAACACTGAATTTGATACAACTCCCCAAAGGATTAATCAAAGGGGAAGGGATATTTCTCTGGATACCTCTCCATAGTTAACAATAAATATCCTTTCCTTCCTATTTGTTTTACTCCTTGATCAGTTTGCCTCCATCCCTGACCCTGGGAAAAAAACACTGCAACTACAGCATCTTGGGTTCAGTGAGAAGATATAGATTGGAGATCTATCCTGGCTAACTAGCTTTAACTAATATTAATATAAAACTGGAAATTGGTCTGCCTTGTTAGAGAATGCAAGGTGCCTAGTACAACATGATACAGCCCCCCAGAAAATCTCCAAAAATTAATGCCACCTTGAGCTAATGCTGTTCACAGGTAGACAAATGATGCAAACACACATGCAATATCTGTATGGTAAATGAAGAGATTATAGGAAGTTAGCCTCAGTTTGTACAGTACCTGAAAAAATTGATTTTTAAGACAAATCCAAGGGGGGAGGCTTGTGGGAATTTTTTTTAATGGTGTGAAAGAAACAGAGCTTTAAGATATACTAGTTTAAACAAACATTTTTGTTTTGTCTTTAGCTAAAGCTAATGAAGTGCCCCACTTAGTCTGAATAGCTAAAGGGTTATAACAACTAATACCAACATAGCCTTAGGTCAAGAAGCATGAGCTCAGCAACTGCCATTTAGTATTCAAGAGCTGTTGCAAAGCAAGCATGGAAATACACTGCTGAAGAAATAGAAGCACCTTCAGTTCTGCTTTGAATTCTGTAGTGTTTACAGAAGAAACAGGAGGTAGTAGGAGCTATGATTTATCATAGCAAATACTGAAGTAATATATGCACTTGATGCTGGGATATGTAAACAATGCCAGAGCTTTTTTTTTTTAAACCAGTGTCAAATCCTTTCAACAATTCTTTGAATAATCAGTCTCTTCTATCACTGGAAAATCCTATTTTATCCATAAGGCCAAGAACCCAGTCCATGGGCACAACATGGAAAATATAAAGAATATAGAAATGCTGGGCAGTATATATTACATGGACAGTAGTTTCAAATTAACTGGCTGTTTCTGCTATGAAGCCACCGGATAGCCTTGAACTACCAAAAAAAATGCCTCTTGAAGGCCAAATCCTCCTTCCCTCACTCACTTCAGAAATATCATTAATTTAGATTTGACCAAAAAATCAGGGGGAGGGCAGGAACAGGGAACCCTTCCTGCTTCTATTTTCTTTCTTTCCATTTTATTTTGTTTGATTTTATTACACCAGACTATGATAGTGATTACTGATAGTTTGCTATATGGATCACACATACCAATGTTTCTTCTGCAGCTTCTGTAATATAATGCTGTACTAATGTCTCTCCTAATATGGACAAAATCAAAATATTGTTGAGTATCCAATTAAAGATATTTTGACTATATAAAAGTTTCAATCAAATGTTACCCCCTCCCTCCAAAGGAATGTTTTTAAGTGTGACTCAGGAGAAATGTATCAAATTGCCTACTACTCTTATAGAGCCCAGCTGAATTCCTAAATTACAGCAAATGCCTGATTACTTAAATTTAGTTAGCTTCTACTAGGGGTTGCAATTAGTCAGTTGGTACAGGTTTCCCAAAAAGAACAAAGGGCATTGTCAGAGAAATAGACTAAGACAGAACTAAAGAGACACGGGGAAACCTGGTACCTTCACCCTATAGTAGCAATGGGCTAGAAAAGACAAATGTATACATTCAAAGAAAACCTCAGTCTGTCATTGGAGGAAAAGATTCAAAACTCCATGGACCTGTACTGCAAACTGGGACAGCCAATAGCATAAAACACTGCCATGCTTGTGTAGAATGGTGGTCTTTATAGTGTAAAGAGACAAGGTTTAATGTAACCATCCTTTAAAACATCTGTCCAACTGGAGCCCCATGGAGATGAGGGAATTTATGGTCATGGTACTCAGGGGAAACTCAAGGCACCAGTTCAGTGTAGCAGAGAGGCATCCGCCATAAAGCTCAGTGGGGGTAGGAGGTGCACAGTGCATTGCATGGTCAAGGGGACCATGGCCCCATACTACTCAGAAGTTGGACAACCCTGCTCTAGGAAACTACCAGTATTTAAGCCCAAATTAAACAAAGTGACTGAAAAAGCCAAATTAAATAAAGTGATCAGCGCTGCATTCATTGACCTTTCTGCAGCCATAAGATACTGCTTGGAAGCATGGTCTGTTGCTAAAACTGTCCTACCTTCTCCTGTGTGCCAGGCTGCTCCACCTCTTGTGGACATTTCTAGACAATCAACAGATGCATGTCTACCTCTGAGACAAAATGAGTAGACCAAGGATGTTAAATAATTGCCTCCCACAGGGAAGTGTTCTTGCTCCGACCCTCTTCAACATTTATGTAAGCGATATGCCTGCTGCCTCTTTGAGGAAATTTGCATAAGCTGATGACCTGGCACTAACCACGCAGGCAAAAACCTTCAACAAGATTGAAGACATGCTGATGTTAGACCTGTCAATAATGGCAGAATATTTCTGCAAGTGGAGGCTGCAACCAAATACAACTAAGCACGTTATCTCAGCATTTCACCTCAACAACCATAAACCTCATGTTCATGTCAACATCACCTTTTGCAGAGGAAAATTACAATATGATCCAATTCCATCCTATGTAAGTGTGACTCTTGACTGCACTGTAACCTTTCATAATCATCTTCAAAAAATAGCTGTGAAGATCAAGAGTTGGGTGAACATAGCGCAAAAACTCACTGGAATGAGTTGGGTGCCGTCACAGGAGTACTCTGTACCCTCTGCTCTGGCATTGGTCTTCTCAATAGCTTAGTACTGTGTACCTGTCTGGGTGCTAGTACTCATATACTAAATGCGTGGATATCCAGTTAAATTCTGCAATGCGTGCGATCACCAGAACTCTGAAATCTACACCAATTTAGTGGTTACTGGTGCTGGCCAATATTGCTCCTCCAGACATTTGCTGCAACAAAGCTAGATACAGAGAGCATGAATGACAATCCAGACCTTCCCATTCACAAAGATTTAAAGAACCTTCCAGCTCACTGCTTGGTCTCCTGGAAACCTTTGTGGACACATGCACAAGCCCTCACAGGACACTACAGTGCAGCAGCTTCAAGGACAGCATGGAATGAAACTAACATTTGAAATAAACATCTCATTTCCAACCCAACAATAAAGCCTCCTACTTTTGACCTTCCTCAAAAAACATGGAAGGTTCTAAATGAGATCCAAACTGAGCATGGCCGCTATGGTTACTTGATACACAGATGGTATATTAGGAGTTCTGCAGAATGTGACTATGGCAATCCTGATCAAACTATGGACCACATAACACTCTGCCATCTATACAAATTTGACAGTGACAATGCAGATATACATTCCCTTTGCTCAAGGCAGGGGCAGGCAAGATATGGCTTGTGGGCTGGATCTGGCCCAGCACACAATTCCATCCAGCCCACAGGGCCCCTCCATAAGCCCTGGCCCTGAGCTACCCCTCTGCAAGCCAGTGCCTCCATGCAAGAGGTGTGGCTCTGGCTGCTAAACAACCACCCCCCAACCCCAACCTGGCTGGATCTGCACCAGCCCTGAGCTAGGGGGCAATAGAGACAAGAAGCCTCTGCCTGGCAGAATTCATGCCTGGCCGCCCATGTCTGTTCCCAGTCTCCCTGCCTGCAAGGGTGGGAATGCAGGTACACAGCACAGACAGTAACCAGCATGTGGTCTACTAGCTAATGCTGAGAGGTGTCTGTGTAAGGCAGAGGGGATGGGGGAGCAGGGGGAAGCCAGGCAGATGCCTTCAGTCTCTGTGGAGTTCCAGCTAGGGAGCAGAGGGGAGGGGCCAGCCCTGCTGTGGAACAGAGAGCCCGGCCCAGCCGAGAGAGCATGCTGGGATGCTGGAGAAGTCTGGTTTAACTTAAACCAGCAAATGGTCTGGGACAGACATTGCATAAACTATTTTGAGCCAAATCAGTTAAGTCTGATACTACATTCAACCTGGCTTACCTCAAACCGGTTTCAGCCATTTTCAAACTGGTTCATGTGTACTGGACATCTGTTCTGTTACAGGTTTAAACCAGTTTCTGATCACTTAAACCAGTTTATATGTAATGTCTGTCCCTAGCCCCAATCCCCAACCACTTCCCCCCACATATACCCCCTTACCCACACACAAATATACAAGAATAAGATTGTATTTTGAGCTATTATGCAATCACCTCTAGATGCACCACACAAATACACATAAATCAGTACAAAAATATTTTTAAAATAAAATTAAAATAAGTTATAATAGATGTTTAGAATTTTTAGTGTTTGATTTGTTTCTTTTCCAGTTTAAAGATGGCACCCCTACTCCCCCAAGGACTAGTTCCAGGGGCAAGGGGAGGGAATTCTGGTTGAAAAGGTCAGAGGTTAGGGGCAGGATTTCCAGTCCCAAAATGGTGACTAGGGGGTGGGGCACCTGTCAAGGGGCAGGACTATCTTTACAGCCCTCAACAGCTCATGAAAACTCATTAAGCAGCCCTCCAGCTGAAATAATTGACCACCCCTGCTCAAGAGCATTAGACTGGCTAACTAACCTTAACCTGGACTTACAATAGTTGTTCCAAGTCATCCATATGAAATAAGGAGAAGTGACTGATCAGTTAATACTAACATCCATAATCAAAGCAGACAATAAACCTTGGTAGTAGGATAACTCAGTATTTTTCAGATACAGAATGTATTAGAGTTCACGTTAAAAAAAACAAAAAGGAAAACTGCATTTTGGTACCACAATGTTAACAGTATGCACAATATAGACTCAGATCTGATTAAGTGAACTCGGGCTCACGAAAGCTTATGCTGATTTAGTCTGTAAAGTGCATCTCTGCTTTGCCTTCTGCCTGGCTGCAGGCTAACACAATTAACTACCTCTCTCAAAATTTTCAAGCACACATCATTCCTCCGGGGGGGTAAGAAAGCTTCCTAAGTAGTTGGGAGATGGGGCCAGACTTTTACAGTGTACATCTTATAGTCCTAGGAGGAGAATACATAGACAAAATGAAGCACTACAGAAACCTGATTTGGGATTGACTGTATGCATTTAGGAAACAGAGAAATACCTACTGCACTGTTTCTAGACTTCAGCAATTGGAAAGGCAGCACATAAAACACTAAAAATGCCTTTGATCTTGGCAAAATTAGGAGATACTATTGGATTTGGGTCAGCAACCCACTTCTTGTTCACCCTGTAAATGAAAAAAAAAATGTGAAGAAAAGAAAAAGCAGCACAACAAAGACTGGCGTTGCTTCTTTGAATAGAGACAATACATGCAAGCATCTCTAAAATAAAGATATTGTGATTAGTTTATACATTCCTTTTTAAAAAGCTGCATTAATTTTGATTTATATTTAAATAAAAATGATTAAATTTTATCTTCTAAGATGGAAATGTTGTGATAAATACTGGCCTGTGGCCAAACTAATCTCTAAAGCCTACAGCTTACAGCCCCTGTTGTCTTGTATGGATATTTGAATGGCAATGGGTTTTATCAGTATTTCTAAAGGCACTCATTTAATTATGTGGTTGTAAGAATTTTCAAAACCCCAAAGAATTAACACTACCAATACATATTCATATTTCTCAAATTAATTCAAGCTGAACATTTGAAAATATTATTTTTAAAACACACACTCATTTATTTTTATTTCTGTAAATACTCAGAGCTCTATTCTGGTCTCATTTATGTTTTCTTTTATTTTTGTATAATTAAATAAAAAGGATGTAGCAGGTTCACTTTATTGGTATTACATAATGCTGGCAACTGCTTTTCTTACAATGGAGTGTGGGGTACCTGGTAAATTAGCCAGGGAGATAAGGGAAATATGGAGTGTGGGACAAGAAACAAGTCCTGCTTGTTTTAGTTATAGGAAAGACCCCATAAAAGCCTGATTCTGGTCTCAATGGTGTACCTCATTGACTTCAGTGTTGTTACCCCTGATCTCCTATGGTGTGAGATGAGACTTGGACCAATTAAATCAATAAGATTTGTTTACTTAAGGGATTTAAGTCTAGATTTTCAAAAGGCCCTAATGAGACCACAGCTAGATGTGCAGGTAAAAGCATGATGGAATCTGATGAACAATCCATAGCATCATGATTCCTGCTATGCCACACATGCATGGGCAGGAGGCATGATTGTGGGATCCAGTATCACATCTTACCATGCTTTCTTGGCAGTGCAGGGCAAGCTAGAGATCATGATCCCAGGCTCTCCCTGCACCAGCAAGTAGCAAGCTCCCACAGCTGATGGGCCTCCCAGCTGTGAGGCTGTACCAAGTGGATCAGCTGATGGAGAGGAGAGAGGGGCACACCTGGTCACACATTCAATTAATAATATGATACCAGCCATAAAGTGACTACACTTTTTTGTGGAATAACTTTGTGGGCTAGTCTGTTTTATGATGCTAGTAATTGCTTTAACATGTGGCCAGGTTACAACTTAAGGCATGATTGACTGGTCTTCAGTGTAACATGTGAGATGGGCCTTAGGAGCACATGCTCCCTCAACTTTCATTGAGACTGTGCTCTTAAATCACTGAGGTGCTTTTGCACCCCATGCTAACTCCCCATGTTAAAAATTGTGTGGTGGAGGGAAAAAAAAGTTTCCATACTCTATAATTGACATGGACCACTCAGCTGTAGGGAAATGGAAACTTCACATGTATATCCAGGGTAAAATCTAGAAGCGACAATTTCAAATGTATTTGATTGATTTCAAGATTATAAACAGTATATCAAGTTTCAATGCAAGGGCCTTGCTATGTGTTACCTTTAGCTGGGGCAACGTGTAGGGGGTGCATGTGTACCCCCTGCACATGGCAGTGCACCCCTTGGTTGGAGCTGACCACTCCCTGCACCCTGCTGACGACAGTGCCGGCAGTGTCTGTGGGAGCTCCCTGCTCACCACCACCGGGTGCCTGCTGCCACTGGCGCAGATGTGTCCCCCCAGTTGCTGGAGGCACACACCATTCGTGACCTTTAGCATGCATTATATTTAGATTGTAGCAATAATTACTACAACTTAGAAAGTTTCCCAAGCAATTGCACGTTAATTTCATAGTTGGTAAGGTCAGAAGGGACCTGAGCAGATCATCAAGTCCGACCCCCTGCCATGGGCAGGAAAGAAACCTGGGGTCAAACGACCCCGGCAACGTGTCTATCTAGCCTCCTTTTGAAGACCCCCAGGGTAGGAGTGAGCACCACTTCCCTTGGAAGTTGGTTCCAGATCCTAGCCACCCTGACTGTGAAGTAGTGCCTCCTGATATCTAGCTTGAATCTACTGTCCTTTAACTTATGGCCATTATTCCTTGTTACTCCCAGTAATGCTCGGGGGAACAGGGACTCTCCCATTGCCTGCTGGTCCCCCTTGGCCAGTTTATAGGTGGCCACCAGATCCCCTCTCAGCCTTCTTTTGTGGAGGCTGAACAGGTTCAGGTCCCTTAGCCTCTCCTCGTAGGACCTGTCCTGCTGCCCCCTGATCATGTGAGTGGCCCTCCCATGGACCCTCTCCTTGTTGTCCACATCACACCTGACGTGTGGTGCCCAGAACTGGATGCAGTGCTCCAACTGTGATCTGACCAATGTCATATAGAGGGGGAAGAGCACCTCCTTGGACCTGCTTGTGATGCATCTGTGGATGCATGACAAGGTGCAGTTAGCCTTCCTGACCGCGTCCCCACATGGGCGGCTCATGTTCATCTTGGAGTCTATAATGACTCCAAGATCCTTTTCTGCCTCTGTGCTGATGAGAAGGGAGTTCCCCAGCCTGTAGGTATGCTGCTGGTTCTTCCTCCCCTAGGTGCAGTACCCTGCACTTGTCAGTATTGAATCCCATCTTATTCTCATCCCCCCACCCCTGTAACCTGTCCAGATCCAATTGCAGCCTGTCCCTCCCTTCTAGCATGCTCACTTCTCCCCACATTTTAGTGTCATCTGCAAATTTGAACAAGGTGCTTTTCACCCCCTCGTCCAAGTCGCTGATGAAGATGGTGAACATTGCGGGCCCGAGGACTGAGCCCTGGGGGTCCCCACTACCCACATCCCTCCAGGCTGAAAATGACCCATCCACCACCAGTCTCTGGGTGCGGCCCTCCAGCCAATTTGTGACCCATCTGACTATGTAGGCATTGACACCACAGTTGCCTAATTTTTTAATAAGGATGGGGTGAGAAACAGTGTCGAAGGCCTTCCTAAAGTCCAGAAAGACTACGTCCACTGCAACACCTGCATCCACGGATGTCGTGACCTGGTCATAGAAGGCCACAAGTTTGGTCTGACAGGACCTGCCTCTAATGAACCCATGTTGGATGCCCCTAAGCATACACTCCCTTGCTTGCTCCTTGCAGATGTGCACCTGGATAATTTTCTCAAAGACCTTCCCCAGGACCAAGGTAAGACTAACAGGCCTATAATTTCCTGGGTCCTCCTTCCTCCCTTTTTTGAAAATAGGGACCACATTGGCCCTTTTCCAGTCCTCTGGCACCTCACCAGAGCACCACAAGTGCTCGTAAAGCTGTGCCAGGGGTCCTGCAATGACCTCTGCCAATTCCCTCAGCACTCCAGGGTGGAGATCTTCAGGACCTGCTGATCTGAACACATCCAGTCCCACCAGAAGTTCCCTGACTAGGTCCTCTCTGACCCTGGGCCTGGCTGTTCCTCCCCTGGGACCATCAGGGATCCCAGAGCAGGGGGATGACCTGGTCCCTGCTCAGAAAAAATGGAGGCAAATAAATTGTTAAATAGGTTAGCTTTATCATTAGTAATGCTTACTAGAATCTAAATACAGATTTTAGTTACCGCACCACACTTCTGAATGAGCCTTAGTGTGATCCCAGGGCTGAAACCAAAACCAGCTAATTTTCTGTTTCAGTCCTGGGATTGCACCAGAGCCCAGTCAAGGGTTTAGTACAGTACAGGGGCTGGGCATGACGCTGGCACCCAGCCCCTACACTGCAGGGGAACTGGTTCAAGGCTCCGACATAGTGCAGGAGAGGGAAGCAACATTTATTCCAGGAAGTATGTCTCAGCCCCACACTGCAGTGGATCTTTGACCTGGCAAAGCTCAGGGGGGAAGGACGGGAAGGGGGATGGAAGGAGGAGCAGAGCCTGATGACTAGCCATTTGTCAGGCCCCCAGTCCCTGTACTGCACCGGAGCCTTGAACTGTTTTGAGCTAACATCTGACTACACTACGGAGGTAGTACAGCCAGGGGATTCCAGTGTGGTGCGAGGTGTGGGAGCCCAACAAAGCTGTTTGTCGAGCTCCCACCACCTACACTGTAGTAGAGCCTTGCTGGTTTAAGGCTCTTGGAAGGAGGCTGGGAGCCACACAAATAGTTTTGTTGGGCTCCCACCCCCCACCACACTAGAATCCCCTCATCACATTACCTCCATGGAGAAGTCCAACGTTAATTCAACATGTCTTAAGTAATACAGTCCAGAGAGACTCTTTGCTGAAAAAGGCCGAACTTTACTAAGCTACGATGGCTTGAACACTCAGCCACTAGCACTTTAAGTGCAGGTAGCCTGTGCTTAAGTGTAATGTGTAAGCAGGCACTAAAACTATATAGCAAGGGTTTTATTTCTAAATATTCAAGGTAGGCAATGTTTCAAAGCATTTATTTTCAAGGAAAAACTGACTTTTGCATTGCTTAATTACTCCTTTGGCTTTCCGGTTCCAGATACGCTATTGTTTCATCTATTGTAGCTGTTTGTCTCATTCAATAAGATGCACAGATACTGGAACAAGGAATGTTTCCATTTTATAGGAAATCATGTAGAACTACTGAGGCACCATTTACCTATATTTACTATGTCACATTTTACTCCCTTACCACATTTTAGCTCTCACTTAAAATGAACAGTTTACAAGAATATTGGATCATTTAAAAATATATATATATATAGTCCCTAGCAGCAAGCAGTCCTAGCTGCTAGTGATTGTGGGATGAGAAACCCTAAGAATCCTAACATTTGCCCTATAACTGCAAAATCTGCTTTATTCCTCATTTCAAGTACATTGTCAGATAAATGATTGTTAGGCTTATTAGAACCCATACTTCTATCAGTTTAACATAAGTAACAACAAAAATAAGTTTTCCATCTTACCACTAAGGCTGCTTAAAGGGGCTTTGCCACAGAGGCCATGGCATAAGCAACTGAAATCTCTAATGCCTGGTATATTGATTTATGCAACTTCAGTGGTACAATTAATTGAAAATTGTTCTTTTCATGGAGTTTTCAAGAACTTGACAGCTGTTGCAATTTCTCACACTCCACTGAGAAGACTGAGCATGGTATTATTGTGCACTCATTTTAAAGAGAGAGAGAAAAAAACAGTCCTCTTATATTAGTATTTTGTATAGCAGCAAATTTAAACCTCTATCATTACTAAAAATCCTAGATTCTACCATTAACTCAGCTGTCAATAAGGAATAATATTCTAAAAATGTCTTGCTCAGAAAATGTATAATTAGTGCTACATTTGAATGCCAGCTGGCACTCAAATGTAACACTAATTATTCTCTCTCTCCTCTCTCTCTCGCTTATTTATATATATATATATAAGCAGGCAGTAAGCATTTTAAACTGCATTTTAGACACTAATGCAAGCAGCTAATCCTATTTACATTCATATTAGCCCTGGGTATCTTTTTCACTAAGATTTACACATTTGTATGCTTGCATGAGTTGAACTGCTTTTTGCATGATATCAGTACTTTTGTAATTTAAATCTATAAAAGGCAATTTCTTTTAAATATACTTCCTAACAGTGGGTGAAAGAAGCACTAAACTTATTTGAGAGCTGTACACATCAGTAAACATGTGCACTGAACTCCAGGCAATGTGCTGTGAGAGAATTAATCTTATACTGTATTAACTAAACAGAAAGATTCAGAGGCTAAAAGTAACAAGCTCTGAAAATGTCCATATATGTCTTTTTTCCTGTTATCTTGAAAAACGGTGCTTTAGGATTATGATTTAGAAACGTAAACCTATTTTTCTCTTCAATAAGAGTGGTTAATTTGCTTTCCTTAGTCATTTTAGTTTAGTATTTTTCAAATTTACAATAAATGTAGATCACAAGTCAGCATCTAGTTCCTTTATACCTCTCATTAAATGATCAACCTTAACTCTGACCTCAGCAAGTTTAAATAATTTCCCAATGAAACCTGCTTTTGTTTGAAAAGTCTATAATCAACTTTTATTGCCTAAGAATATCTGAGATCAGAAGTAAGGATGAACATTTGACTGAAACCTTTAGTAAATGGATGGGTATATTGTGAACAATTTTATGTGAGAGTTGAAAATAAGTTTGGTTTTGGTGAGAAGTCTCTGATTACATTTGAGTGAAATGCTGAGTTATAGGACATGTGAGTCATGCCTATGTAGGATAAAACCAATTTCCTTGATTTTAAAAATTATTTTTCCTTTGACATGCACATAGGTAGTAGGGCTGTGTGAAGCTTTGGTAGCCGATTAGAATCAGAGGGGATTTGGCCCAATTCGGGGACTGAATATCCAAATCTGAATTGAATCAGGAGACCAATTAAAAGCTCTGAATTGATTTGAAGCATCTGAATTGATTCAGAAAAAGATTTGGAAAAGATTCGGCAATGGGAAGCTGGTAAGTCCATCGCGGTTAGGGGAGGGGGAGGGAAGGAGCATGGGGGAGGGAGGGATTGGGGCTGGGACAAGCTGTCCACCTGGGGTGGGGGGCATGGTATATGGGTGCAGCAGCACTTGGAGCAGTGGCTATGCCCTGCTGTTGCTTGCCCAGCCAGGGTGGCAGGTGGTGGGATGCAGGCTTGGCTCACTCAGGAGAACAGAGGCAAGCGGCAGCAGGGCATAGCTCCCACTCCCAGTGCTGCTGCATCTGCATCCCATGCCCCTCCACACTGGCTGACAAGTGACGACAGTGCCCGCACCCCCTGCACTGGCTGGGCAAGCAGCAGCAGTGCCCACCCTCCCACGCCAACTGGCAAGCAGTGCCAGGGCAGAGTCCTTACTCCTAGCACTGATGCAGGCGCGGCAGCGCTGTGAGCAGAGGCTATGCCCTGCAGCCACTTGCCCAGCTGGCGAGGGTGGGGCGTGATGCAGGTACGGCTTGCTCTGGGCAGAAGGGGGCAAGCAGCAGCACAGCAGCAGTGATGGGAGTGGGGGCTCTGCCCTGCTACCATTTGCCAGCCAGTGTGGGGTGGGGAGGGGCAGGATTCGGTCACAGCAGCACTGGGAGCGGGGGCTATGCCCTGCTGTCACTTGCCCCCTTCCACCCAGAGCAAGCCGCACCCACATCCTGCCCCCCGCATCACCCTGCCTGGGCAAGCAGCAGCAGGGCAGAGCCCTTGCTCCCAGCACTGCCACACAGCCCTGCCCCCCTCCCTGAGTAACGCACCCACCCATCCCAGCTGGGCAGCTTCTCCCAGCCCCAGCCCCAATCTCACCCCCACACCCCTCCCTTCCCCTCTCCCCCAACCCCAACAGACTTACCAGCTGGAGGCACCTGTGTCAGTTGCCTGTTTAGTCTATGGGTGAATCTCTGAAGCGGTGCTAAATCTTTTGGATCTGATTTGGCTGAATTGAATCAGGACAGTTATTTGAATCTCCAAATCTGTCCTCCAAATTGGCCGAATCCGAATCTAAAGTGAATACTTGCCGCTTCACACAGGCCTAATAGGCAGCATCAAAGCCAAATTGAATAGGGGAGTGGTAATTTTCCTTTCTTAAAAAAAAAAAAAAAAAAAAATCAAGAAAATGAAGGCTTTCTCCTCACTAAAGTGTCATCTGAAGTGTGGTGCATGTACAACTACACTCACTTCTTCACTTCTGTTCTTCCATCTCTCTTCATTGTTATTCTTTATATTCCTTTGTTTCCTCGTCCTCCACTCCTACTGACTCTTTCACTCCTACACTCAAGAGGCCCCCACCCTGTCCCTTTAATGTTTCCCTGTGCTATCTTGCAATTTGCCATATATTACTGACTTCTCTCCTTCTTGCATTCCCTTGAACCTCATAATCCTGTATACCTCTTATTTCTTTCTTTCCTGTTCACTTATAAATATTATTGATAGATCTCAAATGCATTGTTAATTATGACTGTTAATAGGAACAATGAGAGGAAAGATTAGGGACTAGTGAATTCTCCGGGAAGGGGGACTGAGATGCAGAACTACCCCAGACATCCTCAATTCTGTTATTTATCCCAGTTCACCATCCCAACTTCCATGATATGGTTTCCCCACCTAGCAACCCCTAAACACCCCCTCACAAAGAAAATACCGCTACAGGAAACAGATTCAATAAAGAGTGTAAAAACTATCCGACACCTAAAGACACTGTTTGCAACTTGAAACATTTGCAAAAATATAGTGGTGAAATTTTGGGATTTTACTGGTTTGCATGTGGAATATCTGGGCACCAGCTGGGGCCCTGGGTCTGCATCTTGAGTATAGTAGTAGATGGATTTTCCACAATAAAATCCATGGAAACTATGGACCAAGGCAGCAAGGGAACGGGTAAGCACTGGAAAAGACCAACTGGTTTGGTCCGGGGCTTCTTGGTTCAGGTCCACATGGCACAAGGGTAAACATATCATTTAATGTCGATGTTCATCTGAGGCCACCAGAACTGCTGAGAAACTAATGCTTATGCCTGGAGTGACCCAAAATGGTTGGCAGGTGGGGTGCCATGGCAAAGCTTAAGTATTTGGGGTCTCAGTGTGCCTTCAGGAATATAAAGCACTGTTAGAAACATAAGAACCCATAGTGCCACTGGAAACTGGGTCTGGGTAAACCTGTTTCAGGCCCCTGGCAAACAGGTCATCTGCAAGACCTGCTTGAATCAGTGAGGAGAGGTTCTGTGGAATGGGCTGAAGGATCGTGGAAAAGTGTGGTGGACTGGGTACTAAAAGTTCATCTTTTTGGAGTAAGGCATTTGCTTTCCAATTCTTAGTTCCTGGGCAGCAACTAATCACAAAATCAAAGCTGGAAAAGAATATTGACCAGCAGACTTGGAAGGCATTCAGCTTCCAACTGGTACAATTCCAACTGGAGGTATTCCAGATTCTTGTGGTCTTTTATTTCCTGGTTGTTATTACCTGGTTCTTGTGGCTTATTATTATTCCACAAGTTATTGCCACTCTTCAAAAGCTGCCTTAATAGCAAGCAGCTCTTGATGGCAGATTCTGTAGCTCCTCTCTGAGGGTGTTAGGACCTGACAGAAGAATGCACAGAGACATAGTCACTTTGAAGTGCCTGAGGCCCAGGATAGAATAGCCCCTATGGCACAGCTGGAAGAGTCTGCTTCAACTGTAAATGGTTTTGAATGCACTAGGATGGGTGCAGAGGTGAATGCCGTTTTGAGTGTTTCAAAAGCTTCTTGGGCTTTCTGGGATCAATTAAATGGCATCCCCTTCTTGAGGAGAGTGGCAAGTGGAAGAACCCCTTTATAAAATGTCTATAAAAATTAGCGAATCCAAAGACCCACTAGACTCCCTTCATATGTTGTGGGGCAGCCCACTTTGTGATTGCAGATACTTTGTGGGGGTCCATGGTTAGGCCTCCAGGGGAGATTTTGTATCCTAAAAATTCAATTGATGTTTTATTAAACTCATACTTCTATAAGTTAGCATAAAATTGGTTTGCCCAGGGCCTCTGTAAAACCCAGTGCACATGTGTGTGATGCATTGGGGCATTGGAGAAGATCAGAATATCTTCCAAGTATATTATAATATAATGCTTCAGTATGTAACTAAAAATATAATTGATAAAATGCTGAAACACAGCAGGGGCATTACAAAACCTGAAGGGCATGACCAGATATTCAGAATGCCTGCATCAGGTCTGAAAAGCCATTTTTCATTCATTCTCTTCCTGTATTTGGAACCAGATTATAGGCCCCATGCAAGTCTAAAAGAAAAAACATTAGCCAGTCAGAACCACTCAAAAACATGTTCATCAGTGGGGCAATGGTTAGCAGTTGCAGATAGTTATCCTATTTAGAGCTCCATAATCAACACAGGAGTGGAGGGTCCCATACTTCTGAACAACAAAAAATACTGGGGCTCCTGCTGGGGATTTTGAGGGGTAGATAAACCCATTGTTTAAATTCTCCAGAATGCACTCCTAGAACATGCATAGTTCTGGCTCTGAGAGAGTGTAAATGGGGCCAAAGGAAACCTCAGGCCCCAGTTTCAGACCAGTGAGGCAATCAAAGGGTCTGTGAGGTGGGAGGATTCTTCTCATCAAAAACATCTGTCAGGCCTTGGTACTTTTTCCAGTATCATCACTGTAGCCAGATGCACTGGTTTCCCTCCTTTAGGGGATTGGGAGGATTCCAGCAGAGAACCAAGGTACCCTTAAGGCTCAGTCTTGTCAGAAGAAGGGTGCAGCTCCTGTGAGGGTAAGCAATTCTGCCTGTAATAGGGGAAGTTAAAGGGAATTTATCTGACTTGTCATCACTGCATGGGGCCATGCAAGATGACGTGCTGGGGGGACCAACGATAACTGCGTAATGAGTAGACCAGATAAGCCCAAACTGGACCTACTCCTGATGACCCATGTATTGTTGCTCTAAGTAGGGCACTCTCATAGGAGACAGGCCCCAATGATGGAGGGGATTGATGAAATTGATTCCACCAGGTCACATGAACTGGGATTTAGTGATCTTTTGCAAAGTCTGCATCCATAAAATTACCAGAGGCTCCTGAGTCCACCAGTGACCATTCCATGCGGTCTTTCATAGCTGAGTGGGGAAACTGTGGTAGGGAATCTGGAGTTCAAAGGGCTATACAGTTGATCCTCCCAGCCTCCCTGGGGGTCTAGAAAATACTACTGAAGTTGAGACAGCCCTTCCTGTTCTTAACTGGAGCCAATGACTGGCACCCCCACAGAATAAGCATCAGCCCTGTGTCCACCATTGCTCTTTTTTGCCTGGTAACAGGAGGGTCCTTGTTGTGTCCACTTGCATAGGTTCTGGCTGCTCCTCTGCCACTAGCATAGGCTCAGGCTGACAATCATATCTTGTAGCTCCTGACTGAGGAGAGGCAGAGATCTGGTGTTCCCAGGATGAACAGCCCTTTTCTAGGTGCTGCTCAGTTAACTGGAGGTAAATGCAAATGCAGACATCAATAAGAATCGCTAGATCCTGAGGCAACTTAATTCACATAAGCTCATCTTTAACCTCTTAATTCAACCTCTGGAAGAACTGGGACTGCTGTGCTGCTTCATTCCACTGGGTTTCTGTAACCAAGCACTGGATCTCAGCTGTATAGGCAGACACAGACTGCTAACCCTCGTTAAGGGTCTGAAGGTTCATTTCCACCAAGCTCCTTGAGTAAGGGTTACCAAAAATGACCTTCATAGTCTTCACAAAGTCCTCACAGTTATGAAGAAGGGGGCTAGAAGTCTCCATTAGAGGATTCCCAGACCAAGGCCTTTCCTGTTAGGAGGCTAATTAAGAGTCCAATTTTGGCCCACTTTGTGGGATGTTTGGGGCTGTAACATAAACAAGAACCTGCACTGATTAATAAAGCCCCAAAATTTCCCCAGTACTCCATCAAAACTATCAGGGAGAGGCATCTTGGGTTCACAGGCTGGCAGGGGAGGAACAGCCTTGCAAGATAGGATTGTGCTGCTGGAGCAGTCCCGGCTGCTTCTGCACAGAGGCAGTCAGCTCATGTGGGCCTGCCCAGTGCTTTATGGCAGCTGCAGTCCAGGAGGGATCCAGGGGCAGGATCCAAGGATCAGATGCTGAGTATCAATCCACAACGTGAAGCCCCAAAACAGAGCCAAACTTAGGTCAAGAACTAGGAAACAGATATGCAAGGAAATCCAAACCTGAAGTCCAGAAATTAGCCAAAAAACAGTGTCAGGAATTAAGAGAACTAGAGTGAAAGAACTAGGAGTCTTGCCACAGCAGAACTATTGACTGGCCTACAAACCCAAGGCCTCAGATGGTGTTAAATGGACAGGCAGCACTCTCTGCAGCCAATCAGGATGCTCACTGGTCTTAATCTGGGGCAGAATTCATTAGTAGAGGTTTATTGCAAGTGTGGCTGCTGAGGTACTTGGCTCAGGCCAGTGACCATCCCAAGCTTATGCTAATAAAACCTTTAGGTGATACCTTGCCTGTACAAATTCTAATATATATCACACACATGCACAAAAGCAAGCATACACAAGATATACACATACGTATACATATCCACGCACACATATATACATGTGCATACATGCAAATATCTGCATGAAAATACATGCAAACACACATGCATACCCATATTAAACAGGAAATTTAATGCAAAGGAAGGCATATGGTAAAAGACCAAGTGTGACTAGCCTAAAAATATGTGGATTTAGTATTTTGTTTCATTATAATCTTTAAAACAGTGGGCAGGTGTAATAATGGAAGCATTTATAGATAAACTATTAACTGCTCAAGTTCTAGGTCTTAGAGAAGACCAGTTTAACAGCAACAACACTGCATTATTATATGCTCCTTTTTCTTGATCCTTAGGGCTTCCTGATCATGATTCTGGGGAGAAATTCACACATTATGAAGGGCTGTTGCAGGTTACATTTGTGTAGATCTCTCACATGGTACATTTAGAGTTGCTTTAACATGACCTCCTTTCTGCCCTTTAGGAAATAGCTCCAGAGAGAGCTGCTTTTATTTTAGGCCTCCTAGCCTTTTAGACTTGGAAACTGGATGCAAATATTGCTTTTGTGATTCCCTAGTCAACCAATGGGATCAACCAGAATTGATCTCAGCTCTTTGAAATTAGCAGGTTTTCCACTATCTTTCTTGCTTGTTGACCCATTAATTTTTCTGTGGGGCAAGGAGAGGGGGAAGCAAGGGGAAGGAAGAGGAAGAGGGTGAATCAGCAAACAACAGAGGGCAATGTAAATGGACTAGGCATTTATTTTTTATTTTGGTGGCTGTGATTTTGTTCTAGTGTATTTCAAATAGTTATATGGATATAAAGTCACTGGCAAACACCCTCAACTTTAGTTAAAAGAACTATAAATCTGAAATGAATGTATAAATAATATGCAACTGTCTAGACAGTATAGGTCACTTGCAAAGAGACTGGGTCAGGAAAAAATTGTCCATCAGTCAGACAACCATAACTGATTCTGATGCTAAATAATGGTTTAGATATTCAGTATTCTATATATGCGAAAGGCTTCACTGAGCATTGGATCTTCCCAACCAGAGTAGCCTTCTACTTATACATATCTTTATGCAGCCTTAGGAAAATGCACATGCTATTTAAACATTAAAATTAAATGCCAAAAGAAAAAGCTGCTTAGCAAGGGACTGGAACCAAAACGTGTAATTGGCTTTTGGTAAAGCAAAAATAACTATCATTCTCTACCTGAGATAAACAACCTAATCCTAAGATACTGATAGAATCTTAAAAAGGGTAGACATTAAAACTTTAGGTTGACATAAGGAAACTTATTTTTAGTTATACAGTCAGATCATGACTCTTCTGTTTCAGCACATACTAATTCTTGGCCATCAGAAATGCATCAGAACCAAAATCACCACTTGTACTTTAAAAAATATGTTGTGTATGTATATTAATATAGTTCTCCTCCATAGCGTCAGAAGGATAAAGGTGGCATTGAAGGTAATGAGCCTGAAGTCCTTAAATAAGTAATGCTTTCAGGATATATCATAAAGTTGGGAAGAATCAGGGAGCAGGACTCAAGACCTACAGAAAATGTATCATTAACAACTTCTTGCAATCTCTTAAGGACATTTTAAAATATACATATTAAAAAAACCAGAAAAAACCTCAAGGGGTGATTTTGACACATACACTAGGTTAGGTATCAGAGATAAGCATGCATCTGCAGATGGGTATGATACATTACTGTATTTGTATTCCTATATCAAAATATAAAGGCTCAGATCCTGCACCTGATAGATTGTGATCAGACTGTTGTACCCAGAGCTGGTTTGATTAAGTGTTGTAAGATCAGAGCCTACATATATACTCATGTTTTCAAATACCAACTGCAGTAATATATTTATATTTTATAATTACACAGACAAAATAATAATGGCAGTTATATAACGGTGGTGTATTTATTGTCCCTTAATATGTGCACAAAAATCCAGGGTCAATACTAATTAACTAATCTTTCATATGAGCATTAGATACAAAAGTCTACAATATCCTGGTTCCCATTTCTAAGAATTAATCTCTCAGAATATAAATATTTTACAACTGTATATACAATCAATATTCAAGTATTTATGAAAAGCCTCTCACAAGCACCTATATTTAAAAATCACCCATATATTAACCAACTGGGCACCAAATCTAGAATGTTTAATGGTGGATCTCAAGTTATGTGGCTCCATCTCGAAGCCCAGCTGGCAAGTAAAAAAAATGCCATGAATAGACATAACATATTAAAAAAATACAGTGGAAATAAAGTAGACGGTTAGGAGAGTGAAAAACAGTCCCGACTACCACTGCTACCTCTACTGATTAGTGGTTGCAGTGAACTGGTTTGTATTGTACTCCACAGTAAGGAATGACAAAATTAAACGTTGTATATGAAGGTCCTATCAATCACACGGAACTGGCAAATTGGTCTTCGGTGAGTCATCCGTACAAAGACAGGGTGAAAGTCTGCAGAAAAGGACCTGGGGGTTACAGTGGACAATAAGCTGAATATGAGCCAACAATGTGCCCTTGTTGCAAAGGCTAACAGCATACTGGGCTGCATTAGTAGGAGCATTCCCAGCAGATCAAGGGAAGTGATTATTTCCCTCTATTTGGCACTGCTGAGGCCACATCTGGAGTACTGTGTCCAGTTTTAGGTCCCCCACTACAGAGTGGGGGGGGATAAATTGCTGAGAATCCAGTGGAGAGGCAGCAAAAATGGTTACAGCGCTAGGGCACATGATTTATGAGGAGAGGCTAAGGGAACTGGGATTATTTAGTCTGGAGAAAAGAAGATTATGCAGGGATTTAATAGCAGCCTTCAACTACCTGAAGGGTGCTTCCAAAGAGGATGGAGCTAGATTGTTCTTAGTGGGCACATCTACACATTCATTAATGTGCCTTTTCTAATGCACATTCAATTTAGTACGTCCAATGTGAAATGATAAATGAATGCACATTAGGCTGTGTTAATACACAATAGTGCATTTACATGCTTTTTTAGTGACACTTAAGGCACAGTAGATTATTTTACAGTGCATTAGCGTAATGTCAAATTTTTTTATGTGATGCTTTAATAGTCTACTGTGCATTAAAGCAAGTGTGTAGACATGCCCAGTGATGGCAGATGACAGAACAAGGAGCAATAGTCTCAAATTGCAGCAAGGGAAGTTTAGGTTAGATTCTAGGAAGAATTTTTCTTATTAGGAGGACAGTGAAACACTGGAACAGGTTACCCAGAGAGGTGGTAGAAGCTCCATCCTTTGAGGTTTTCAAGACCCGGCTAGACAAAGCTTTGGCTAGGATGATCTAGTTGGGGATAGTCCTGCTATGAGCAGGGAGTTGGACTAGATGAAATCCTGAGGTCCCTTCCAACCCTGACTTCCTTTGATTGTGATATTTAAGTAAGGTTTAGGTTAGATCTTAGGAAAAACTCTCTCATGAGGGGGGTAGTAAAGCACTGGAACAGGTTACCCAGGGAGGTTGTGGAATCTCCATCCTTGGAGGTTTTTAAAATCAGGCTAGACAAAGCCTTGAATGGGATGATCGAGCTGGGGGCAGTCCTGCTTTGAGCAAGGGACTAGACTAGATGACCTCCTGAGCTTCCAACTAACCCTAATTTTCTATGATTATAAAGTCAACTGGGGAACAGCTATAGTTTCATAGATTTCATACACATTAGGGCTGGAAGGGACCTTGTGAGAACATCGGGTCCAGGAAGTCAGCTGGGGCAGGAAGTCACAGGGCAGGAAGTCAGCTGGGGTCAGATGACCTCAGCAAGATCATCATCAAACACTTCTTGAACATGATCAGAGTAGGTGCTTGCACCCCTTCTGAGGGGTCTATTCTAGACTCTGGAGACTTGCACACTATAGAAGTTTTTCCTTATGTCCAGTCTAAAATGATCTTCCAGCAGTTTGTGGCATTGGACCTTGTCTTCCCTTGGGATGCCCTGGTGAACAGACATTCTCCCAGATCCTGATGCACACCCCTGATATACTTATAGCCTGCCATCAAGTCCCCCCTGAACCTACGCTTTTCCAAGCTGAAGAGTCCTGTGACTCTCAGCCTGTCCTCATAAGGCCTGCACTCTTGATATCTGATCATGCACGTGGCTCTCCACTGAACTCACTCAAACTTTAGGAAGGATGTAGAGTAGCATGGAGCCCAGAACTGGACTCAGTACTCCAGCTGCAACCTTACTAAGGCCAAATAAAGTGGGAGGATGACATCCTGGGTCTTGCTTGAGATGCACTGGTAGATTAAACCCTAGCTTGTATTTGCTTTGCTGGCTGCAGCATCGCATCAGTGGTTCATATTCATCTTGTGGTAAATCATGACCAAATCTCTTTCGGTCGTAGAGCTAGTGAGTGTAGCACTGCCAAGCCTACAGGTGTGATGTAGGTTCTGTCTCCTGAGATGGAGCACCTAGCATTTTTCTATGTTGAAAGTCATCAGTTTTTGATCTGCCCACTTTGCAAGCCTGTCCAAGTCAGCCTGAATCCCCAGCCTATCCTCTAGTGTGACCACGCTGCCACATAATTTGGTGTCATCTGCAAATTTATCCAGTCTACTTCTGACACCCAAATCCAGGTCATTTATTAATATGTTAAAGAGTGATGGTCCGAGTACTGACCCCTGAGGGATCCCACCGGTCACAATGCACCATGCTGACTCAGTTCCATCAACTGAGCACACTTTGCAGTTCTCTGCAATCTAAACTCCCAATTCAGCAAAAGTGAAACAGGTGCACCATGTTCAAGGGCCTGCATGTCTGTGGAAGACTCGGAGATAGGGAGATGCAGAATTTTCTCACTAGAGTTAGTGTGTGAAATACTGGACCCACAAAAGTCAACAGAAGTTTACCAGGATTTTACTTTACCTTGTGTTTTGTGTTTTTCCTTTGTACTTAGATGTAAGCACTAACTGTACGAATTCAAATGGAAGTCACATTTTCAACGATAGAACTTTTTTATAGAGCTACAAACAGAATGTCTAATTACTGTTTAATCTACAGAAGCATGATCCAACTTTTAAATGGAAAGATTTCCATTGAGTTTGCTGAAAGCTAGATCAGGGCCTATGCAATTAAACTATAGCATTGTATTTTGGGAATTTTTTGTGCAGGTTTTAGAAACACTCTTGTGAAAGATCCCCCCAAGTGATAATTTAGGGCACAAATACAAAAAGATTACTCCAAAAAAGCTGTTACTGAATAAATTGACATGTGGAAATATTTAGTCCAGAATAATTCCACATATTTATTCAAGAATAGCAATTACATTTTAAAATCAGGGCCTACCTTAATCCAAATTAATTTTCATACAGAGACAAGCCCTTAGAATATTAGGAACCCAATGGTCTTTTTCAAACTGTGTGGAAAAATCCAATTTAGCCTTATTAATCCCATGAAATTTATTCTGATTCACATTAAAGCAAGATTAAAGTTGTGTGCTTAAGGTGTTACATCCTTATGCCTTTTCACTTAAAAAATTGGTATTTGCTTATAATTAGTAACTATTATCAATTTTAATAGTATTTCTTCTGCATGTTGCCTTTCAAAGGGACATACCACTTCTAGGAGGTGCTTGTTGTTCAGAAACTGATTTAATACACAAAAAATCCATGATAGAAACTAGATGTAAAACACAAAATGCCATTTGGAAACTTCATTGCTACCATGCAGACGTTGTCTTCCCTGTGTAAGCATCATGATTATTTAATCTTTTTTTTAAAATCCAGTATTCATCCAGCTACATTAGCAGACTTGAAAAGTACAACATATAAACAATGTAATTATGCTTCTTAAAACCAGCTTTTGTCTCTAAATGTGCATGTTCATAGTTGCTATAAATACTTTAAAACAAAGGCTAACTCTACAGGGTTGTTTACACATGAAAGTAAATTTGGTTTAAGGTAAAGTGTCATTTAAAGCATGGTAAACTTTATTCTAGAGTAATTTCATGTGCAGTATGCCCTAAGGTACTTTATGCAACGAGTATACATTTTTATTTGAAATTAACTTAGAAATAAACAAAACATATAGGCTAAGTACAGATGGTCAAAAAGCCTGAGGATAAATCAGTTAAATCTTTGCAGCTACGTAGATTGAACTGATAAACAAGTGAACAGACATTCAATTTTGATTCCAAAAATACAGCCACATGCTGCAGTGACCCAGGCTAGAAGCTGTGGGGGAGGAGCGGGGGTGCTAGAGCAGACCTCCCTGCTCAGCAGGAGCAGGCAGCTTAAGTCGAAGCTAGCCCACCCAACCTGTGAGGTGGGGTTGCAGGGGAGGTGCAAAGCATCCAGAGATGCTGGGGAACTGTGAGTTAACTTGAATCTGGAGGAGATCTGGGACAGAAGTTCAATAGACCAATGTAACCTAAATCAGTTAAGTCTAATGCTACATCCATCCAAGTTTATCTTAAACTGGTTTCAGCCATTTTGGCTAGGGACAGATATTATACATAAATTGGTTTAAGTGATCAGAAACTGGTTTAAACCTGTAACAGAACAGACATTCAGTGCACATAAACCAATTGAAAATGACTGAAATTGGTTTGAGATAAACCTGGTTGAATGTAGTGTCAGACTTAACTGATTTGGGTCAAATCCATTTATGCAACATCTGTCCCAGCCCCCCCCCCCCCCCCCCGACACACACACACCCCTCCCCCATTGCTGGTTTAAGTTAAATAAGATTTCCCCAGCATCCCAGCATGCTCTCTGGGATGCAGAGCTGGCCCTGTTGGGGAAAAATTGTGCCTTTTTAAATCAAATCTTGAAGCTGGCCTAAACAACCACTTCTTGTCATATTTCTCCCCAAAAGGTAAGGTGGATCTTGACCCTGTCCATATCTGTGAACAGTTTAATTAATTATCACTACTAGGAAGGCTTGTAATACATAGATGGAATGGTTTATTATTAAAATGACAAGAACAGGTAAGTATACAATTAAACAGAAACACAATAAAACTGACAAGAACAGGCAGATAAATATACAACTACACAAGAACACACTTAATCCTAACAGTTCTAATTATCTATCAAATCCTATATTGATACCGAACTACAACAACTAAAATGAGAGGACTGAACTGTATTATAAAGGACAAGGGAACTTTATTCAGTTTGTCTCCATTTGTTGGGGTCGAGATGATTACACCTCAGGCAGTGGCTTCTAATCTTCATTGGAGATATGCTGAGAAGAAAAAGAACCTTAATACCTAGGAGGGAATGGGGTAACGCTTACCAAACAGAGAAGAAGGCCACTACTTTGCGTGAAAGACACCTGGAGGGAAAAGTCTGGGGAGCCAACCCTTCCTGATCTGGTGGCAGACACAAAGATCCTTCATAGCAAGTGGGCCCAGCACCAGGAACCTCCATGGTCCACACAGTTAACTGGCCACTCAGCCTCTTTGTCTCTCTCTTTTCTGTCCACAAGCACCCTGACTTCTTTCCCTCTCGCAGTCCCACCTCAACCCAGCCACACCATGCACCCTACACACCAAGCTCAAATGCTCCCAGTCCCACACACACATGCCCAGACACAGGCACAGTTTCTATCAATCAAAGCCCTTTATAGGGGTAGTGCACCCAGCACACCAGGGCTCTGCGCACAGCATGTGGGTGTGTGCACAGCACTCTATTCATTATATCTAAGGGTGTTGTATGGAAAATTACCAAATTTAGGATCAGCATGACATCATTCATCCTACTTACAGTTTCACCTGTGAATGACCTTACCAATCTAACATGAGCCAGCCATGAGCATCTTAATTTGCTCTCAACAGCCCCTCCCCTCTGCTGCCCAGCTGGAGCTCCAGCAGTGATTTGCAGGCACAGCAGAGTTTGCTGGCTTCCCTGTCCCCCTCTTTTCTCCCTCCTTCTCACCACTCGCTGCTTAAGCTGAGATCCCTTCCTTCTCACTCCCACGGCATGGACTGTAGCCAGCATGTGGTATGCTAGCTAATGCTGTGTAAGGCAGATAGGACAGTGTCTGCTTAGGGCTTTTTAGAGCTAATCAACAGCTCAGCTGGTAATGTCCCTGCATTCCTTCCTTTGGAAAAAGCTGTTTAAGAGCTTGAATTAATGAGTGAGGCATTGTTCTCTGATGAGGTGCTAAATGCCAATAACAGATCTGATAAATGCTAATCAGCTCCCTAATCACAATGTCCTGCCAGGGTCTGGTCATGCCCCGCTCAGCTCAGCCCTGTGCAAGGGAAGGGAGGGCTGTTCTAGCACTCCCGGCTTCTAGCCTGAGCCGCTGCAGGCATGTCCCAGCATTTTTTTTAGGTTCAGAGGGGATATTTGTGTAGTTCCAGAGTGATTTAGCTTAGCCAGGTTAGATTAACCTGCAAAGATTGAATCAGTTCGGCTCAGGCTTTTTGAATGTCTGTCCCTAGCCTTTGAAGACATTTTATATGCACTGAACTTCTGTTGTGTTGCAGATTTGAACTAGTTTTTGATCACTTATATCCATTTATGTGTAACTACTGTCCCTAGCCATAATGTATGGAAGCAGCTACTTTTTTAGTGCTTTCTGTGAGTACTACATACCTACTTTCTCAGCACATTTTACTTCATTAATGTAAAGTTAAAGTCTGCTTTACTGTTTGTATAAAATGTGTCTGTCTTTTCAAAAATAAGCAATGAAAAAGTGTAGACAAGAAACAGGTACAGGAAAAGAAAAACATAGTAGCCAAGTACAAAGTGGCAGCTGCAAAACTGTACCAAATTTAAAGTTCCAGCCTCAGAAAAACACAATGGGAAAAGTATGCCTGTAAAAGAGCAGCTCTGAACTTGGAAAAGCTAGCAAGGAAGCAGGAAATCAACAGGAAGTGGTTGTTCCCTATACCATAACAGAAAACTTCAATGTAAATCAATACAATACAGAGTATTCAACTTTTTTTAAATCCTACTGATAAAAAAGTATGGAAAAGAATTGTGGAAGTAAATATTCCATTACCCTCATAACTTGAACCCTTAGGTTCAGATTTGAAAGAGCATTCTTTATGGGGAAAGCTACACTCATGAGATATCCTAGGCCAAGCATTTGTGAAAGACCCCAGCCTGGTTAACCACAGCACGGATAACAGGGTTATTCACTGAAATACATCACCTTAATTCTGACCTCTGACAAACTCTTTGAACTTGTTAATGTAGGCTAAAATTTTCAACAGTGCCTACAGACCAAACACAGTGAAGAATCTGAGTAGTTAAACTGAGATCCAGATTGAATTTAAGTGACTAAGAACACATCCACAGTGGCTTGAGGCTGCTGCTAAAAATAAGCCCTGTACATCTGGGGGGGGGGGGGGGGGGTTTGGCAGCACCATTATAAAAGGGAACAGAGATATAGCTACTTTTTAATCGGAAGTCAGCAAATCAGTTGGAAAAAAAAGACATTTTCTTACTAATTTCTTTTTTTGTAAATAGAGGCACTATTAGTAAATAGAGATCACTCCTATGTGATCCTATAACTGGGATGCGTTCTTGAGATCAGTGGTGCTCAATCTTTCAGTCCGCAGAGGCGGCCCAAGCAGGGTGTGGGGCCTGGGGCAAATCAGCCTGTGCAGGGGCCATGCCCCCAGACATGAGGAAGGTGGTGGGGGAGGAAGGGTGCCAAGCAGCTGGGCGTGAAGCCAGTGGCACTGCAGAGTTGCCACGGCTGCTCCACCCAGCTCTGTGGGCCCCCCAAAGCACGGGGCCCAGAGTAGTCACCCAATTCCCCCCCCCCCCCCAGGATGGCCCTGCCTACAGGCCAGATGAGTGCTGCAGGGCACATCTGCAGGCTGGATCCTGCGCATGGGGTGCAATGTGGCCTCATGTCAGCCCAACTCCACACACAGGATTGACCCCACATTCAGGGGCAATCTAGCATGGAAGGCTAGCCTACGGGCCTCCCCACAGGTCTGGAAAATTTGTCATAGTGATTACTGCTGACCCTGATCCTCCAACACTAAGTTTTCAGACCTATGGGCTGGATGACATGACCTTGAGCACCACTGTTCTAGATCAAATAGTCTAAGTACCAAACAAGATTGTTGAGATAAACTTTTTTTCTGGTACTTGAAGAGGACACTCTGAGTGATGCAGTAGAACTGGTATTAGGGAAAAAAACTGCAGACCCTGCAGCAGGTGAGATGGGAAGGCTGTGGTGATATCACTTGTTTTCAGAGAAGGAGATTGGCAAATGATGTGCATCCATACTTCAACAGACATAAGAAATGCAGTATCTGGCATTGTTGTTTGTTATTTGGTGGCACACAGCATCATGGTATATTGGTTATTTAGGTCCTTATCTTACAAATGTGCTTTACTGAGGTGATTTACCTTCTACACTGTTAGCAACTCCATTCAAGTCAAGACAATGTTAAATGTGTGGGGTCCATTGTAGAACTGGGGCTATATTTAGTTAACCTTTTTGTGGAGTGCGAGAGGAACTACACACCTTGAAATTTATTTTCTAAGAGATGGCTCCTTTTAAGTTTTGGAGGAAAAGATTAATTTTTCTCCCTATCACAGCTTATACAGTTTTTAAAACAACCCTAAAAAACCCCAAACATTCAACTATAGAACAGTTTGGAATCAGAATCTAAAACAGAATACAAAAGAAATGCACTGAACCAGATAAGCAAAAGGACATAATGTAAAAGGCCTTGTGTTTGGTCAAATCCATTTAGAGGGTCTAACTATAATAAAGGCTTCAGAGAAGCTGAAAACAGAGAGAATAATTTCTTGCATTTGGAATGCTTTGAAGAACAAGTTGCCTTTAAAATTCTGGCACTGACGACAACTCAATGATAACATTAGGAAATCATGATCACAGAGATGCCAGAAAAATTAGTCAGAAGGTATCAGAACGCCAGATAAGTCTACTATTTCAGAATCAAGAATAAGGAAGACGAAAAAAGACAAGTCCAGTTTTCATGCTTAGAAGCCAGTGAAAAGTGGATGTCCATGAAAAGGTAGTAATTTCAAGATGTCTTAAACTTGAACAGGGGTGAAGATCATGGACAAAAGCAGAAGCACTAAATCTTGAACACAGGAAAATGACCTTCACCTCAAATGGCCATCTTGAAGTATAATTTCCCAGTTGCCTTCCAGTGCGCATACAGTTAGTGACAGCCAGACTGTTTTTAATTTTTGTCTAGTCATGGTCATTTTATGATTGAGCTGTGCATAAGTCCAAAATAGACTGAAAGTAATTTAAGAGAGTCTCTTTAATATGCAACCTAAAATTACACAGGTCTTTTCTCTGAAGGGTGAGGGTGGAAGTAGGGAAAGAGGATGAAGGCAGGAGAAACCAGTGAAGACGGTACTAAAAGATTAGATGAAGAGCCAGGGGTGGGTGTGATGGCCAGAACCAGAGGGATTAATAAGCAATAAATATGAGCTTCTTGGAGGCATTTGGTATTTTGTCTAACAGGTAATATTAGCTAATATAAAGCTTGTAAGTTCGTAACCTGCAAGTGTAACTTGTCTGTCATAAGTTTAACCAAAATGATAAAACTAACTGTTTGTATTAATCATGGAACTGACTGGGCCCCAAAGGCGAAGCTGTAGCTGCAAGATTAGCTGACCTAATGGTTTTTGCTCAGAGTTCAACCTTGACGATAAAAACTGGATCCAACTGCCTGGCACACCCAACACATTCCAGGAAAGCATGTCCCAAAAAAGCATATTCAGAGAAACCTAAAAGGGTTGGGCTTAGTAATGTCAATTTCAGACCTAAAGATACTGCATTGTAATTTGCTTATTGGATAAACCTGAGTATAGGTAGTAACCTTTTATGATAATTTTTAACACCTTCCAATCCCATAGGGTAACAGCTATAGGGCAAGATTTTGAGTGGCTCTAAAGCCAACAGATTAGCATAAGACTAGGTATAAAAAGCACATGCGTCAGGTGACCAGCAGGAAGGAGGGAACAGAATGGTCATTGCTGTTCCAAGCCCAGACTCCGGACTCCTGGTGTGAGTGCGGATCGGATCCTGATCAAGGGATCTTCACCAGTAATCCCTCCAGCAGCGTCGATCGGGGATGCCTGACTTCGCTGGAATCACTTAACGTGCACCTGGCATCGAGGGACTATTGATAAGTTGCCAACCCATGTCTGTCTATCTGTTGTTTTGAACAGCCCAGTGGCTGATACCCTCGTAGTGCCCAGTTGGCCTGCAACAGAATTGATCCATCTATCTGTTGTTATTATCTACTATGAGCTCTTTAATACTGCATTATCTGCTTATCCCATTTATCTTTCTGTTAACTATTGTGTGTGTAAGCTATAATAAATTTGCCTTTGCTTCATTCCCAACTTTGCCTCTTTGATCCAAAACTGAACCGAACAACCCAGTGGCTGATAACCTCGCAGCGCCCAGTTGGCCTGCGATAGAATTGATACACTCATAGTACCCAGCTGGTCTGTGACAAGTGTGGGAAACAGAAATTGGGTAGTCAACGACACTGGGAGCATGGAAATGGAGTTGAGGGAGAAAAAAACTGGAATCTAAATGGGGAAACCACAGGATTCTGATTAAAGAGACTGGAATTGGAAAGAAAACCTTAAGGAATGGGACAGGCTAAGCAAGAAGAATGGAACTGAAACAAGACAAGACAGCAGGGGTAAGAAGAGAAAAGATCAGATTGAAAGAGGTCAAGCTTTGCAGGAATAAATGGAAGAGTTCATGGCCAGTAAACAGAATCCTTTCTAGGATCTAGAATAGAATACAAGAGAGACCAAGTTTCACCTTTTTTTGGCATCCTTTTATCTATGAGAGACGGTGTATATTGCAACCTATGACATAGATGACTTGTAGTGTCTCATACAACTGAATAGTTCAATCTTAGATTTGCATGATCTGTGGCAGTAGTTGCAAGTGTATGTGTCATGGTTGGATGGTTCAGGAGCTGCTTACTTCCTGTGGATTCTTTTCTTTTCAAGCTGTTGGAGCCAATTCTTGTCATGGACTTTAATGCCCTGGTGGAGATGATGATGCCACTTGTTCTGATCACTTCCCAAGGTTTCCCAATGGCCAGGATCAATTCTAAAAGCCTTCATATCTCGCTTGCATGTGTCTTTGTAGCAAAGCTTGAAGCATCTTGTCCTTGTTCCCTTTGATATTTCCCTGTATAACATGTCTTTGGGTATATGTCCATCTTCCAATCTGCTCAGATGGCCTAGCCAGCACAGTCATCCATCTCTGTCTGAGTAGGACTATCACAGTTGGTAAATTTGCACTTTGAAGAACCTCTGCTTTGGTAACTTTATATTGCCATTTGATGTTGACCATGCAGTGTAAACAGGGAGGTTGGTGGTCACTGTAGAACCTGGGAAGATGAAGGTTTGGACTGCTTCTAGCTGGTTCTCATTAAGGGTGATTGGGGGTTACAGTAGACAGTAAGCTGAATATAAGCCAGCAGTGTGCCCCTGTTGCCAAGAAGGCTAACAGCATACTGGGCTGCATTGCTAGGTGTGGTGTCAGTACGTCAAGGGAAGCGATTATTCCCCTCTATTCAGCACTGGTGAGGCCACATCTGGAGTACTGTGTTCAGTTTTTAGCACCCCACTACAGAAAAGATGTGGACAAATTGGAGAGAGTCCAGCAGATGGCAAAAAATGGTGATGGAGCTGGGGGACATGACTTAAGAGCAGGGAGCTAGGTTTTCCATTTCCTATGGTAAAATGGAGTATACCACAGATTTTACCTTTTACCAGAGGCAAACACAGATTTCTCATTTTACAAGAGAAACCCGCATATTTTGCCATTGCCTGGCCCAGTTCCAGCTTGCAGGGAGCTGGGAGGGAACAGGAGGGCAGCGAGACAGGGGACACCACATGTGAGGACATGGATGTTGCCCCAGATAGCCTGCAGAGTGGCTCCAGCAGGTAAATGGAGGAGAGGTAGATTGAGACCCCTATAGGGAGGGAGGAAGGGAACTGGGTTGGTCTGAGGCTGCTGCCCAGCCGGGGGGGCTTGGAGCCCAGGGCTGCAACATGTGGCTTCAGGGCCCCAGCAAGGAGCAGAATGGGGCCGTGGGTGGCTCCCCCAGGGGAGGGGGAAGGCTGGCTCCCCACTGTTGTGTGCACTCCCAGGGCACAGGGTGGACCTGTGCTCCCCAAATCTGTGCATGGGGCAGGCACAGGCTGTGGGCGTGGACTCCCACCCTGCTTCCCTCCCCCGTGGCCTCCACAGCCCAGCAGGCACGACCCAGCATGGCTGGGGACAGCAGGACTATGTGGGGGATCTCCTCAGTGCTGCGAGCTCCCCACCACACACACGCTACCCTGGCAATGCACCTCCTGCATTTGACCCTCATTTGAGGGGGACAGCCTCGCATGCAGGAGGCACATCCCCAGGACAGCACAGGATGATCAGCTTCTCCACATAGCTCTGGTGCTCCCTGCCACATTGGGTGGCACTCATTGGGCTCTGGAGGCCCTGGGGGTGGAAGCAGAGTGGCAGAAAACAGCAGGCCTGGATGGAGAAGTTTCTCACCACTGCTTGCTTTGCACTGCTTCCCTCCCCTGGGGCCTCTGCAGCCCCGCAGGCACCACCTGGTGCAGCAGGGACCACCAGAGCTGCACAGAGAAGCTGCTTGCTGCTGCTCACTCCACACTGCCCAGGCAATGCACCTCCTGCACACAGGGCTACACCACTCAAAGCTGTGTTTCCTGTGTGTACCACTTCACCAGGGCAGTGGCAGGGAAGCTCACAGCAGCGAGGAGATCCCTGCATGGCCCCACTGTCCCCAGTCATGCCCGGTCATGCCCGCTGAGCTACAGAGGCCCCTGGGGAGGGAAGCAGGGTTAGAGCTTGAGCCTACAGCCAGTGCCTGCCCCACATACAGATTTGGGGGCTGCGGATCCCCCCTGCCCCCTGGGAGTACACACAGCAAGGGGAGCCACCCCGCCTGAGCCTACAGCAAGCAGCAGGGGGGAGTGGGGACAAGGGGCTGCAGGCCCAGGTCCATAGCCCTGGCAGCCGAGGGCTTTCTCTTGCAGGACTAGAGAAACAGGGGCTGCAGGTGGGGGGTGAGGGGCAGCAGCAAGGCTGTGGTAGATGTGGGTGGGGGGGAAAGTGAGTGGCATGAGCAGGGAGCTATGGCTGGGGAGCAAAGGGCATCAGCAGTGCCGAGGAAGGGGGTTGTGGGGTGAATGAAGGACACCAGTAGGGCTGGGGATCTCTTGTGGGGGGAATGAGGGGCACCAGCAGAGCCGGGGAGGGGAGGGCTATGGGGAGCCTGTAATTTAATTATGGCTTTTGCTGTTTTTAATCAGAGAAATTGCGTGGTTTTTTGTTTTTTGTTTTTTTTTTTTTAAATCAGGGAAAGCCAGGATTCTTGCTTATAAGAAAAGACTGAGGGAACAGGGCTTATTTAGTCTACAGAAGAGGAGACTTAGAGGGGACTTAAAAGCAGCCTTCAACTACCTGAAGAGGAGTTCAAAAGAGGACGGAGCTAGATTGTTCTCAGTGGTGGCAGATGACAGAACAAGGAGTAACAGTTTCAAGTTGCAGCATGGGAAGTTTAGGTTAGATTTTAGGAATAATTTTTCTTATTAGGAGGGTAGTAAAACACTGGAACTGGTTACCCAGAGAAGTGGTAGAAATTCCATCCTTGGAGGTTTTCAAGACCCAGCTAGGCAAAGCTTTGGCTGTGATGATCTAGTTGGGGATGGGACCATCCCCACTGCTTTGAGCAGTGGGTTGGACTAGATGCCTCCTGAGGTCCCTTCCAACCCTAACTTTCTATGATTCTATACATCTTGTACTAGGACAGGGAGTTGTACAACTGTTTTCTTTATGCTGATAGAGCAAATGCCTGACAAGCTCTTGAGAGGCGATCCATGAGTTCTTGTAGCAGATCTTCATTGTGGGCTGTAAGGACAGCATCATCAGCAAATAGAAGCTCCCTGATAAGCACCTTTCAATTTTAGTCTTTGCCTTGAGTTGTGATAGGTTGAAGAGTTTCCCATCCAGTCTTGTGTGAAGGTACACTCCACCTTCCATATCTTTAAATGTGCAGTTCAGGAATACCGAGAATAAGATTCCAAAGACAGCAGGGGCAAGAACACATCATTGCTTCACTGTTTTTCATCTCGAAGCTGTCCAAAGTGGACCCATCAAACTGAACAGTTACTTTCATGTTGTCATGGAAGGAATGTATAAGACTTAACGGTATTGGTGGGCATCCTATCTTTTCCAGGACTGCAAATAGGCCTGTTCTGCTTATGGTGTCAAATGCTTTGGTTAGATACATGAAAGCAATGTAAAGTGGTCAGTTTTGCACTTTTTTTTTTTAAAGTTGACACAGGGAAATATCAGGTCTATGGTTGATCTTTCAGCCCTGAATGTGCACTGAGATTTTGGGTAGACACAACTCGCCAGCTGTTGTAGGCACACCAGAATGACCCTTCCAAAAGCTTTCCCTGCTGTACTTAGTAGCGAGATAGCTCTGTAGTTGTTGCAGTTGCCCTTATCTCCTTTATTTTTATACAAAGTGATGATTGCATCATGCGTGTCTTGTGGTACCTCAGGGCTGTGGTACATCAGGACTGATAAAGATATGGTAGTAGGCTTTCTTTCCCTGTACTTGAGAATTTCCACTGGGATGCCATCTTTTCCAGGAGCCTTGCAACTTGATAAAGCATCAATGGCCTTGGTTAGCTCTTTTACAGTGGGCTCCACATCTAACTCTGACATGACCTATAGAGTCCAGTAATTCACTGGCATGTTTCTTTCTTGTGAATATAGCTCTGAGTAGCGTTCAACCCAATGAGACATCTGCTTGCTTCTATCTGTAATGGCTTCACTCCTTTCAAATCATGCAGTTGTATTTCATTGACAGTAGAGCCTAGAGCTTTCTTTAGACCATTGTACATGACTTTTAGGTTTCCTGTGTCTGAGGCTGTCTGTATCACTTCACAGAGCTTAGTCCAGTGCTGATTTGCACAGCGTCTGGTTGCTTTATGTAGCTCGGTTTTTTGCATGTCAGTCTCACTTTGATGCTCACTGTTGGCTTCTTGTTGTGTTCCAGATAGGCTGTGTTCTTGATGTTGATGAGAGGTAATAGTTCTGCATTTTCTTTGAACAAGTCCTTATTGCATGGTCTCTTTTCCCCAAATGTTTCATGGATTCAGTTCTTAGACCTTCCCAAATTTCCTCTGCCTTCTCTAGTAATGACTTCCCAAACATGCTGAGTTTGAAAGCCTTCACAAACTCTTAGAACTTCCTCTGGTTCTTGGTGTTAGTGGTATTGATTTTAGACTTGTTCCTAGGTTTAACTCTATGTAGTTTCTTGACTGTAATCTTCACTTTGCTAATGATCAGGGAGTTGTCAGTGTTACCACTGGCACTGTGGAACATGTAGGTCTTCTACAATAAAGGCAGGTCTTTCCCCCTAACAATAACAAGTTATTGGTGCTAGTGGCCTAATCATGGACACTGCCATGATGCTTTGTGGCATGTGACACCTTGTGGCATCAAAATATGAATTGGTAATGCACAGTTGGTTTGGGCACAGAATTCAATAAGTCATTGACCATTTTCTTTCATCTTGCTGATGCCAAAATGTCCTAAGCAATCTGGCCATGAGTTGCTGTCTGCACCAACTCTTGCATTAAAGTCTCCAAGGAGAAATAGTCACTCAGTTGGTGGTATTCCCTTGATGACTTGGTGCAGTGTCATAAAATGTATCCTTATCCTCAGGGCTAGAGCTGAGTGTTCGGGCATAAGTGCTGATTATGTTAGCAGAACTAATGGTCATCTGAAGTCTACATGAAATGATGTGCTCTGACCATTGGTAATGCATAGGGGGTGCATGCAGGTGCACGTGCACCCCCCGAGCTTGGCGGTGTATCTCCTGCAAAAAGGCACTGCCACCACTGCCGGCGGCATCTGTGGGCAGTACCTGATCACTGCTGGCTGCCACTGACACTGCTGGAGGCATCTGTTGGCACTCACCACCCCTCTCCCCCACCACCAACAGTGCCCCAGCAGGAAGCAGAACAGGACAGTTCCATGGCCACCTGCAGGAGCTCACTGTTTGCCATCACCACACCCTCGCCACCTGTGGGTGCTCACCATGATGCTGTGAAGACAAATTTCTTCAGTGCTTTTACCTCACCAAAAGATGGTATAATTGGCCTCTTGGATACAACCAGAATCTGCAAGTCTTGTTTCCTGGAGTGCTGCAAAGTCAATGTTAAGTTTGTATAGCTCATGGTCAATCAAGACTGACTTCCATATGCTGCTTGTGTACTGTAGATCATCATAGTTTATCAAGCCAGGACATATGGTCTTGATGTTCCAGCTTTCAATTCAGAAAGTTATCGGTTTCTTGTTTTTGCCAGGTGCAAGGTTTCCATCTGCTTTTTGGCTTTTGGTCTAGCCCTATGCACCCAATGAGGCAGAAAGACTGTGGTGGGCCAGCTGTCTAGGGGCTGCCCAGCATTATGGTGGGCCATAGCTGACCAGTGGAATGTGATGATTCCTCCCACCACTGAAGGTGACCCATGGCACCCTCCTCTACACCAATCAAACGAGAGCTTATGAACCTTCATTGCCACGTTCCATGTTGTATCCATGCTGCCAGCAAAGATGGAGTATCCTTGCCATGTAGCGTGGCTGCAATAGCCTGGGAAGTTGATATGGAGATGCTGCTTTGCCCTGTATCAGTGACCCCATCTTGGCTTCACTGGTTTGGTCCAAAGGAAGGACCGTCATAAAGTCAATACATTTGGAACTAGCTACGCTGCAGGAGTTGCCAGTGAAGAGGAGGTCTTCCATCTGCCTGCCTTTTGGGGCTCCACTCCTATATTGGTTGCCAGCCATGGCTGAAGAGCCCAATCTGCCCTATGTGGATACCATTGGCAAAATCAGTGAGTGATTACGCTCATCTGCCTTTTGATGGCATTTCCTCCATCAAGGGTTCCACTACCCTCCTCAGGCACTCATCCACCTGAAGCCATTGGAACTTCTTGAGGTTGTCATTAATTATCCGCTGCCCAGCACTAATTGTTGACCAGTACAGGTTATACCGCTTATGGTCATAGCAGTAGCAGGTTTTCAATGCTGAACTGACCTGACCGTTTCTCTAGTGTTAACAAAAATCTACTGACAAAACAAACAATACCCTTCCAGGTTTAAATCACCTACACGATAATGACTTACAACTATTTTCAGTTATTTTGTAAGTTTAGGCAAAAAGGGTTAGTGTGGTCATTCCAATCCTGCTATTGGGTTTCACCTACAATGGGATTTCAGCTTTTTCATTGTTTTCATCACATGGCACTTGTATAATTCCCCGTGGTGGACACCGAGTAGACTGCTGTTCAAGTCCCATGACACTTGGGTCCTATGCTCTTGGGTTTCTTGACCCGAGTCAACCACTGCACTGTTTTTTAGGTCTTTGGATTTTTTTTCTTTGTTTGTTCATTTTTGCTTTCTTTTCCCCTGAGCTTCTCTGGCATACTTCCTAGGCAGTTGTAACCCCTTGACAAAAATAGGATCTAAGAGCCAGGCTATATTAAGCCCCCATGAAGGAATTTTCCTTCATACTCCAGAAGTTTATGCAGATTATTCCCTAAAACTCCAAATGTGGGACACTCTGATTTACAATTTACCTTTTTAGGGACACGCAGCTGTGAAAGCAAACAAATAAAAACACAGACCTAGCACAATGCAGATGAAAACCAAACAATAAAAACAGCTGTTTGTATTCCTGTAACAGGGAACCCTAGCCCTGTTACCAAGAAACAGGGTGGTCCCTTTAAATTCAGAACCTTCCGTGCATGGCTGGCTGGTCGAGTAGGGCTTAAGGATCTAACCCTGCCAGCTGGTCAGGTGACAGGAAGGAGAAGGCCAGAACCCTATAAATTGGAAGTGGGGAAGGCCAGACAGGAAGCAGAGGGGGACTCCCAACAACTATGGTGCAGCTGCAGCAGCCTCTTTGGGAAGAATACGCCACACTGTGAGCCAGAGGCACAATCACTTAAAGTAAGTGGGCATGTTGCCTCTCTTATTTCTTTATTATTATTTTTCATTATATGGCCATAGAAGCCTATGGTTTACATTTGATGTTAAAAATGCTGGTGGTTTGTAGTTGAGGCTCTAGGGGTAGAGGAGGCCTCATTAGTGCCAAGGGGCACCATGATAGAGGGCTCAGGAAGCCCTGCAGCACTAGGGTTACCGCATTAGGGCCTTGAGCCCAAGTTAGAGAGCTAGAGCCTTGGATTCAAGCCCCAAATAGTGGGTTTTGACTGACAGGTCTAGCTAGAGACAGATGGGGTAAGCCTACAGCGGCTGAGCCCCCAACATAAAGAGAAAATTTATAAAACCATCTGTGAGGCTTGGGCTGCAATATAGGGGAGGAACAGAGCTGCAGATAGTGCCCCCTGGCATCGGGGCAAGAAAATGGGAAGCCTCCAACCTAATTAAGATCATTAATTAAATAACAACATGGTATGGCAGGAGAGAAGGTGGGTGGTTGGCCCAGAAACCAGGTGGGTGGGCAAAAGGCAAAAATCGGCCCCCGAGATGTCCCCCTGTCTCAGATTCCTCACCATGCTTGAGCATTCTTTGTGTTTAAGACAGCAATCTAAGAAGGCCAGGATTCTTCCCTTCCTCATATGCCTTCTCCTATAAATCAGGGAAATGGGCTCCATGATTTAAAAGGTGTCCCACATCTGTCCTGTAAGATTCCAGGAAGCATCTGTCCTTAAGAAGCTAGGAAGCTTTCTTAACCTTCCACCCCCCAAAGTCTGATTGCCACACCCTTAATTTTCTCTCCTTCCGGAGTTCAGACATGAAAAATGTTTTGCCAAGGATGGTAGCCAATTCTTTGTTCAAGGGGACTCCCCTGGAATGTTGAGTAATCTATTTAATGACCTTCTGTTGTTAGCCCTGCAACTAGATAAAAGAATGTTTTGTCATCTTCTAGGTTTTAGCTCAATATAGAAGCAAAATGCAATCAAGCCTCACATCCTAAATGGACATCTATTATAGTAGAACATGTAGACACAGAGTCTCCGGACATTAAACCCAGAATTCATCAGTTGTACATGGAGTCATTATCCTCTTTTAAAAGCATTAAGAAATGACACACAACCTAAAAACTGCATTAAAAGAAAAATATTAAGGTTACAATATCAAGCACTCAGAAATGCAAGATTGAGGTGGTTTGGCCCAATTATAGTAGTGAATAAATGTTGACTGGATAGTTGAAGAAGGTATTACAGTTCCTGAAACTACCATATTAGGGGCGTAGAGGGGAAAAAAACCCTAACTTTAGACAGAACTCAATCAGTTTGTGAATGTTTATACCTACTGTAACAGGGGCTGGAGGCATGCCCCTGCTACAGACCTGCAGAGCTAGCTATACCAGCCAGCGATTTACTGGGATGGGTCTGGAAGGGCTGCATATCCCTGGCACAGAGGGGAAAAGTGTCCAGAGAGAACCCAGGAGAAGAACAGGCCTCCAGGGGCACTGGACCATGTGTCCCAGGGAGCTGGCTCTGACTGGCTGAGAGAAAGGAGTGGGGAATTTAAAGGGATACCAAGATGATAATTGGTGTTCCCCAGGAGTGGGAAAAGCATGGTGGAGCTAGGAGCTGTGTGGACAGGGGAAGAAGAGGATACCAGCAGCTGAATCACCCCATGTCATTGAGGTCCGAATAACCCCAAGTGAGGATCCGGCCAGCCCTCTGAGAGAGCTAAGTGAAGTGGGAAGTTGTTCAGGGGGAGCCATACCAGCAATGCTGGTGACAGGGCTAGGAAGGAGGCATTTCTCAGGATGTCCAGCGGGGCCAGCAGGGTGAGAGAGCCAGAACAGATCTTGAAAAAAGTGGAGGGGTTTAGACACCAGTCAAGTTGGGTGAATGCTGCAGAGATTTACACAGTAAACCCAAAGGGTGAAAAAAGGAAAAGGGGATTGAATTATATATTCTGCTGGACTTATCCTGTAGCTTAAAGAAGAGAGCATGATTACTTTCTGAATTGTGGATGCAAGTGGGGGCCTGATTGAGAAACAGGTCATAATTTTCTTTATTGGGGTGAACGAATTACAGCTATGAAGACAAAACCCTGGAGATATGGATTTGGGATTGCAAATGGTTTTACAGCCTTGATCCAAAAGGCACCGAGGGGAATAAGTTATAAAGACTGAAGTAAGGGTGAAGGAAAGGCCGAAGAAATAATACATACATTGATCTAAAGAGCTAGTTAAATGAATTGCATGAAAGAAGATGCAAAGAGAGTGTAATGTTAAAAGGTCTACCTAGTCTGGATAAGCAAATGACTTAACAGATAGAGATTTCACAGGAGAGAGAGAAGTGCCATAGAGTATTGGACTAAGGAATACAGAGGAGTCCAAACAATTGACCCAGATAAGCCTCCCCACACAAGACCAAAGGGGACTTTTCACCACAGGGCTGAGAGGAAAGGGGAAGGGTCTAGGGAAAGTGGAGCCCTGCAGAAGAACTGGGACCCCTCCACATGGGGCTTCTCCCGAAAAGTCATCTACCCTCCCAAGCCATCGAAACGAGAGTGACAAAAGTCAGTGGTATTACATCATGTGATAGGTCAAGAATACAGACACGCCCACACTACAGTAAGAGGACTGGACTCAGTGACTCAGGGAAACCCTTCAAGTCATATGACATAGGTTTCAATTACTAGATCAAACTATTTTTTTCCTGTCTCCTCTTTTCACAGGATGGACATGCTCTGGGAATTAAGCAGGACTGTACAGTGAAAGAGGCTGCTTTCTACAGGAGTCTGACTTCATTTGATGTAGAAGTTGGAAGATGTAGTAAATGAGAGGGAAAGCAGAAAGAGGATGGCCTCATGATTAAGGCAGTGCATACTGCTCTGGAGAGCTGTATTATCCTACAGTTCCTATGTAATCCTGGTTAAACCATATAAATCAAACATCTCCCTTTGTGCATTCTTCATTTCCTGAGTGACCAGGGTTTGGGAATCTGATTCCCATAAGTGCTGAGTACTCACAGCTGCAACTAATGTCAGAGAGAGAATGTTTTGAAAATATACAACACAATTCAGTTTGATACTAGGAAAATTCAAGCATTTGCTGTCTCAGATTGGACATCCAAAATTAGGGGATACTATTGACCTTAATTTCTCTAGTCTCAGTTTCTCTTCTCTAACCTGGGAGGAGGGGGGGGGGGGGGGGGACCCACATTACCTTCATCCCAGAAGAGATGTGGAAATAAAGTTTTACAAATATTAAGGAATTTAACATAGGGAAAGACATTTTGGAACTGCCATCTGTAACTCCCATTAACAAAAGCCAGTGCAAAGCACGTCAAGTACATTTATGTCTATAATATTTTTACAGCACATGCAGTTTGGTCTAGATAGAAAGGACATTGTATAAGCATAGCAAAACATTTTAATTTTTGCAAACAACTTCAAATCTGAAGATAAATTATTGGAAAGTCATGTCAACTATGTTCTCATTTTAGCTTTCCACCTTGTGTATGTGCACTGTCTACTTCAGAGGACCCCATTTTGCAAGCCAACTGTAAAGCAGCCTTTAACACGAGAGTCTGTCTCAAGAGGAAAATCATATTAGACAAAGTTTGCCATAGCCATTTCTAGGGGACTACACTTGAGAGAGCCTGGTACACTGTCCTGATTAAATCAACCAAACCTAAACACAATGCACATCACCTCTACAGCATATCTGCTTTGGGTCACTGCAGTACAGTTCTAAAGAATAACCCTTTTCTCAAGGAAAAAAAATCCTAGCTCATGCAGTCTCCCTCTTCCTTGCACAACTGAAATACCTTGCTGAGAACAAAAGGTAAAAATCCCAACCTACATTTTAAAAGACCCTTCACTGTCCAACTCTACTCAAAGTAATTCACAGGCAACCTTTTTTTTTTTTTTTTTTTAAACATTTCCTAGGTAGATGCAAACAAATACAAAAGAGCATTAGAGCTGGAGAAAACCAGATCAAATTGAAAATAGTATAATAAATATCACTTCTAGAATACTATAGAATATTTTGTTTTTATCAATTTTTCTCATCTTTTACAGCCAAAACAATTTCAGTTTTCAACCACCAAAATAAAAATGAATTTTTGTTGAAAATTTTCACAGAAAATAAAATACAAGTCTGAAAATTTCAAAGAAGCCATAAAGTATAAATAAGGAATGATGGGAAAAAATCTTAAATTAGGGATCTGAGTCTAAACTTAAGTATGGCTGCTGATGAGAATGTGAGCGGTAAGAAATAATCAGGAGCCTAATTATAAGCTACATATTTCAAGACATGAAGTTCAGGTAGTGAAGCACATTTGGGAGAATGGAAAATGGTGCCACCATTGCACATCCAGGCTTCAGAGGCCAGTTCAGCCCTGAGCTTAAATCTGAGCTGCCTCAATAGCTGCCTTACTTTACATGAGGAGTCAGTGCTTTGTGGGGGCTATATAGTACTCCAGACTAGGCAGACCCCTTAACATGCACAAATCCATCTCTCTAGCCATACACCTAACATACCCCTAAACACCAGGGTTCCCACAGTCATGGGGTCATAGGGTTGTTCTCTTATGTTTGTGTCACTTAGAGAATCCCTGGATGTGGGCAACTCCTAGGAGAAGGTTCAAATGCTATCTGATCCCCTTGACTGCAGAGCCACAGAACAGGGCAGGTATACAACTGAAGATGGGGGCTGCATTGTAACCCCAGAAAAGGGATACAATGAAATGGGGTGAAAAAATCTTCTGCTTATCTTTGCTTAGGGACTCTGAATTTGCACCAGGTGTCAACTGGTTATTTGAGGCTTCTCCAGTGTCCATGAATCACCAAAGCCTGGGATCAGCAAGGCCAGTGGGGGCTTGCCACAAGTTATCCCTGAACCCTCCCTGAGTGCTATTCCAATCCGCTTCCCATGCCCAATCTGCTGCTCTGCTTTCTTCTCCCAGCCCTGTGCTCCCTGCCCAATCTGTTACTTGGCTTTCTTTCCCTACCCTATCTGCCAGTATGCTTCCACATCCCTCTCCAAACTGCCAGTGTGCCACGCAAGAGCTGCTCATGCCCCTTATGGAACCTGTGTCACAGGTTGGCCACCTGTGTCCAAGGCCATGCCCCTGGCCATGGGAAAGCAAGGAGAAAAGGTGAAATTGTTACGGTAATGTTGTGCATTTACACAGAGGAACGGAAACTTTAATCCTGTTTTGTGACCCTCACCACACAAAGCTGCCACAGCAGGCCTGAGATTCCGGCCTAAATTCTCCATTTGAACATGTGAAATGATGTAGCCTTTCTAAAGGCATTTCAGCAACACAACAGTAAAATATATGACTGCATTTGTCCCCATTTGCTGTGCTCTTTGTCATACATTCTTCTTGCCAAAGTTACTCAACAGCTTTCTGACGATGGGCTCAGAAGAGAAATGTGTGATCTAAAGCAAACCGAAAGGGGTCCTGTTCTTGTCAGAGAATGATCAAATTTCCTGTCAGTCACAGCACAACAGAATGTCTTCCAGTCTGCCAGCTCTGATGTACCCATCTACTTCCAAGCAAATGTCTTCAAGAAATAAACAGTGCTATACATGAAAGGATTTGAGTTGTAGCACCAATTTCAAGTTAGCTTATTCACAAGGTACTTAGGCCTGGATTCGCTGGATGAGAACACAGTACACTACAAATTATTGGCCACACACACAATACTTAACATCCACAACGTTTCTACAACTAGAGAAATAAATTTGCTCAGAATGACTTTTTCCCCTGCCTAAACTCACATAATAAACTGGGCATAATTTCATCAAATTTAAAACATTCCAAGTTCCTTGACAAATCTCTTTGCAAATTCAGGATGGATCACATAAGACATTACCTATGCATTTCTGATCCTAAGTATTTGAGATTTGATTAATCCTGTAAGCACGTGGTATTGGTTTTGCTTCCCTGAACAAAAGTTTTGTAAAAGCTTGAAGCAAGCTGTGAAAAAAAATCTGTGGCAGACCATGAGGGACAGATACATTTAGGAATACTACATCTTTCCCTCTTGGGGTAACACAGACTGTGCCCAATTTGTTAATCTGAGAACTGAGTTTAATACTTAATTTACTAATTACTTAGACACCAACTAACATTGTGCATATATACAATCCTATCCATTTGTCTGGCTTAATTGTTTCCACACCAAAATTCCAGTGAGTATTTGGGAGGCCTGTCTCTGCTGTATCAAACAGCATCACATTTCAGAACGTCATGCTATTTGTGTAATGCCAGCGCAAATATTTAAGTGTATGAGCATAAATTCAATCTCTGCTTACAATTTTGGGAGTACAACTTCCTCTAATATATACAGGCACAGCTGGAGCAAATGCATTTTTAAGTTTGAGTGAAATCCTGAAGGGTATTTTAGCTGTTTTGTTATATTTTTCCAGTATCCATCTCAGGTCTCAACTAACTACACTTGCATTTCTATTTTATATGCAATAGCTAGAGTTCTGATTGGTGCCACAGAAAATACCTATAATAAAAGCTATGGATATTATGCTATGTTAGGAAAATACTGACCCACAGATCTAAGATTACCAAATTGTTTCCATCTATTAGCTCATGCAGGAGGTTCCAATTGAGTGAAAAATCCACAGACTGGCTGGAGATGCTTACAGCACCACAAACACCAGGCACCACCCCCCGGCCAACAGTAAGGGCTCCACTCATTGGAATGCATTTGATTAGTTTGCTAGAAAGTAGAGAAAGTAGCAGTGTAGTTTGCAAGTCTCACTAGAAATTAATCAGTTGAAATCATAAATCAAAAGGAACCCTACTGTAAGAAAGCCTATAAAGTGTCCGTTAATCAGAACCGCTGAAATCCATAATAAGGGACAATATGTCAGTAATGTTCCTTGACTTAGAGAACAAGTATACAGTTAACACCTTCTCTCAATCCATGTGCAGAGGACATTAGAATGGCCATTTTTATGCAAGACAGAGCTAGGTTCTCATCCTCAACCTTCTCTAATCATGTTGTGTACAAATTTATGTGACTAAATAGAGAGTTAAAGTGTAACAGTCACGCTCATCAAATCCCTCTAAGAACATTACAAGAATATTAGTGGATCTGGACTGTATAGCTGACTACAGATCATAATGTGGCTGGTCTTGGCCTTTACACAAACAAATATTTACAGAGAGCAACAAACAAACAAACAAATTATGCCAGTATTATGATTAAAACTTAACAGGCTTCAAAGCAAACAAACAAAAAAACCAACTGTGCTTTTAAGTGAAAATTCTGATTTGCCCGGTGCTATAAAAACATTACAATTCTCTAAGCCAAGTTGTTCATCAGGCATATAAACATACTGTCAGTACCACCAGAATGAAACTATCCTGTTTAATGAAGATACAGTAGCAAATAGCACCTGACATAAATATTGAACCAGTAGAACTCTTCATGTGATTTATATGAAGATTTGGATTGAAACTGTGAAGGATGACCATCATCCAACATTTCAGACAGCTGCAAGGCGGCATTACAAGCTCCTTCATGGAACCAGAAAGCTGAAATAATAAGCAATCTTCACCCCAACAACAGACAAACTTCACTGTCCAAAACACATACACATGTAACTCACATGATAGCACAGTAGGTTTGCCTGCTATTTTTTGTAAAGGTTTGTGCTTTTAGGAGAGGGGGAAAATGGTTAAGGTTAAGGAAGGCAGGGCAAGGTGAACCATTAGGAAAAGCACTGAGAGTAGAACCCTAATGTGGCCCTGAGAAAGCTTAAGAAGCAAGGAGAGAGATAGTTTGCACATCCTTTTGAGCTAAGTTCAGACAGGAGATGAGGCTTAGAATTCAGAGCAAAGACAGTGTCCTCTAGTTGTTTGGTTTCTGCTGCATTCACAAAACAGGACTTTGTGCATTCTTCATAAACGAAAGAATATTACATCACAGATAATTGTATCCACCCTCAATTCATCCTCCTAACTGAATAACCTCATGATCCCACAATTTTTGTATAACTACTGAGGCCACAAGAAGTATATTTAATGGTGCCAACTGTGGCAGGACAGTAGGGGGCGCTACTACACCAAGCCACCTGCCTCACTGTGCCCGACCAAAATCATGCTTCCGGTGTCTCCCCTGGGGTGCCTACATCCAGCCAAACCCATTCCTGGAGCATATCCACAAGCCTGGGGTACTTGTTGCCACCACCCGGGCTCTGGTGTCCGTTAGGTCTCTGTGCAGCCCAGGGTACACAAACCCTGCAGACATTGGGGTGGCTATGCCCACTGGTAGAGCAGAATCAGTTAATAATCAGCTGAGCTCTGCTAGGAGCGAAAAGGCCTAACCCTCCTCTTAAGCATTCACAGCTAAGCATGCTGTAACTGATAGCTTTTATTAATAAGAGATGGGGAGAACGGGGAAGGAGTAAAAGACAGAAGAGTATTATAAAAAAAAAAAAAAAAAAAGTCTTGAGCAAAACTGAATGGGCTTGTTGGCCCTTTTAACATGCAGCTAAAGATACATAACCCTAATTTACTGGCTAATTTTCAGATAGGCTACTTACATATGCATCCAGAAGATTATGGAGGCCCATGCTTCTGTGTATGTTTCCAAAATGCTTTCTGGAGGAAGCCCCCCCCAGACCAGGTGACCTGATCCTTACATAACTTTTCTGACCTCATCACTTGGCTCCAACCAGGAACAGGCATTATTTGAACCCTGTTGATGCAATCCTTTTAAAAATTGGTCAGCAGCCTTGATGGAGAGACCAGTCACCAAACTGATTTCACAGGTTTCTTGGCAGGAGGCTTAAGACAAAGGGTCTGTACCCAAAAAGGAGGATTGGGAAGTGCTCCTATACAGCACAAACAAGATACACAGCAAAATAAATCCTGAAACACTTGACCACACACAACCAAGTGTGAGTGGTACATTCTCCTCCCAGCCCAGCATGTCCCAATCCATGGACAGACAGTGGGAGATTTCTTCACATCAACAAAGTAGCAAATCCTGTTTTTCCTTGATCATGTGTAAACTTATATATATGCTTACCTTCCTATTATGGATATAGATTTCATAGATGTTGAATTCATAGAATTCATTTAATAGAATTCATATATGTGGAATACAGAAAGAACTTGTTTCAGCTTCAGACAGCCTTATCTGGTCAATCCAACATCAGTATTCCCATAAAATGGGCTCAACTATCTGGTTATTCAGGGGCAAGGACCAGCAGATACATGAGTAGGTCAACTATTTTTGTCCCAGCCTGCCTCTGATGCTACATTTTTTTTTTTTTTTAAAAACACAGTAAATGGCAAGGAATAAGTTCAAAAAGTAAAGTGTTCCTAAAATCCAGTAGGTATCTGTAACAGCAGGTTTCACTTAAAGTGGATATCACTTTACTGGTTTTAACAAACTTCAAAGTAAATGTCCTAATGCTACTCATTTTGTATGTCTGTTTTACATCAGTCACAATTCCATATCACGGTTTCACTTCTGCCTGATACATATCATAAATTTTTGTAACTGGAAAGCACACTTAGTATATGGATTAAATTAAGAATGGTTTTAAAAAGCAGCATGATAGCAGACATTTATGTTGTTAACTCTTTTTTCTTCCACATATCTGATGATATGTTGGTAGGACATGTTAAAATAAAGTATGATAATCCACATCACATATATCAGCAAGAGATATATATAGTTAATTGTAGTGGATGCTGAAATCAGTTTTATAGTCGCAGCTATAGTTAACTGAAATCCAGTAGAATTTGTCATATAATAAGATGTTCTAGTGAACAATAAATATTTTAATTTAACAGAAGACCGCTAATTTTAATAAAATTACACCAGTGCTGAAAATGAAATCTTGTATTTGCAGAGAAAGGTAGATTCCAAGGAATGTAAATTTTTAATACTTAAAAGTTAAAAATTACAACAACAAACCCAACACTAAAACTTATTAACTATTTGCCTACCATTGGAGTATGTTGGATGATTTTAAAAAGTGACCTACCTTTTAGCTTTCCTAGATGAAGAAAATGTGCCTGGGTTGTAGTCACATATTTTTCTCAAGTAGGAAAGAAGTGAGAACGACATATTTTTCAAAGAGGTCTAAAGGAGTTTGGCCTCTTAACTCCAAATTAATTTCCAAGGAAGCTGAGCAGCTAATTGCCTGAGGGTATGGACAAATGTACATTTGGAGACATTTAAAAAGGGGGACATTTCAAAAGGGTGGCAGCTGTTATGTTCTAATTGTTATGTGTAGAAAAGCCAGGAACAATACAAATGTAGCAAAGCTGCTCCAGCTTTAACACTGGTTGAAGCAGCTCCAAATGCATGTGTGTCCATCCTCCGAGTCTCCTTCAGAAACTGCAGCCCAATGAAAATGATGAAGACCTTCCACCAACTATTGTCTATCCTGGCAAAGTGCCCCTTACTACAGATACAACATTAAATATTTGGTTCTCTACAAACCAGCAATATTATAATTGCTTTTAATGTTATTGCCTTAAGACTGACTTCATACTGCTGCTAGCCTTTCTGAATTAATGCACTGATTTTGGCACAAACAGTTTACTCTCAGAGAATGAAAACTTAAGGAAAACCAAGAAGTGGAATTAAATGTTCATCTTATAATAGGATGCAGGAAGACTGATACAAACAGTGCCAACTGAGATTTACAATGACACTGGAAGCTGTCTACAGTGCCAATCAGAAAGGAAAGAGTTAGCACATCTGGGTAGTGAAGTGCCTTAATTCCAGGTACTCTGAAGAGAAGTGAATAAAATAGGGAGACAGAGAGAGAACAGGCCACATATTTTGATACAAAATGTCATTTTGTTAGCTGCATTCCTCCAAGTGCCAACATCCTTCAGCAAAGATGTACCAAGATATGTGGGGCAGCACTGGAGATCTATTTTGCTCCATTTCCTTCCCGTCAATTCAGCTTGAAAAGGATATCCATTTCTGTCATTCAAAAATGTCCTGTCCCATTAGGCAACTAAGCTCAGAAACTTTCCCAGAGGGTAAGAAAATGTCACATTGATCAGGGGAGCTGAAGGCTTTTCAAAGTGGAGACCCGATTTTATCCCAAAGTACCAGGCACCAACTTGGGAGGGAGGGAGTTGGGGGAAGGGGAAAGATAGCTTCTTCTGCAGCCACACAATTGCACTAATGGTACAGCAACAAGTGGAAAATACCACTGCCCCTGTGTGTGGCAGCTGCCCCGGGTGCCCAGCCACACCATTATGCCTCTGCCCAAGTCCTCCTGCTAATCTTCCAAGTTTTACAATTGCTTTCTCCTACTTTTAGGCATGTTTTCCTTTCTGGTTGTGTGAAAGATAAATTCCACCTGAAACAATTAATTAAGGTTCCATAAAGCATGAGAGTTTCTTAAACTGCAGGAAAAGCAATGCCATTGTTAAATGCGATCCAGTCTAACAAGTAAATGAATTTAAAAAGCCCAAAATTATTTGTTTTCTTTCAGTATCCCTCCATCAAAATAGTGTTCACATGTCATTATTACAACTACAGGCAAGCTGTAATGTTACAGTGGTATGTTTTGCAGGCAGGTTTTGAAAGCAATCGGTTTTTGTCATTATTAGATTTTAATCAGTTTTTAAAAGATCAAATGTTGTGTATTATCATTAGAATGCAGTAGAATCTCTCAAATCCATTGTGTCTAGAATCAACTGGGGAAATAGAAAAAAAAATGTAGAGAGTCTTCTTTTATCAAAAACTCATCTTAACTGGATGACCCCAAAAAGGTTAGGTGGTATACGTGGCACTTGAATATAATATAAATTTCCTGGCTCAGTTACTCAGTTTCTGGTGTCCATATGTTGTTAACATGTACATTAATATACAATCTGCTTTGTAGGTAATTTGTAACATATATGTTACATCAATAATAATTAACATGGACTAACAAAATAAATGTGCAATAATAATCTGATTAATCTATAAAAATATTATTTTTTACATCAGACAAAGCAGGCACATACCCAAAAGATTAAGAGAAATAAATCTTATTTCTAATATCATTCATGGCTAATAGAACAGAATATTATTTATGTGCCAACATGAGACTTTGGATAACTCTCGTCTGAAAACCTATATTTCCTATCTTCAAAAGAAAATGCAAATAATCATTGAACGACAGAAATTTAGTGTAAACCCTAAATAAATTGGAAAGGAAAAAATGTCTTTTATGAGTCAGAAAAAGAAAGAAAGGGAAAAAATACCTTGGGTGATCAGTGGAGAATTGAAATAATCCCTAACTGCATACTGACACAGAGACAGGATAGTCCTCAGCTACCAGTAGCATGGGAAGTAGAGCTTATGACCTCTGGTTCCACACTCAAGATCTTTGGAACTGAAAAGTAGCTAGGTCTAAATCAATCAGAAAAAAACAAAATATACATTGGAATACATATGTATAGTATATGTACATGGTAAAGGTCCAAAACACATTATGTCACATCTTTCTATTAGGAAGAAACGCATTTACATTTATCACAGAGTATGGGAGTTCATTTTCAGACCCGGGCCTCCTTCCAGCAGTAAGCATACAAATTTGCCAAGACTTGCTTAGGCATGTTTCACTGTCCTTGAATCTATGAAGACAGGAGTTAAAGCAAACACCCGTGCAAACCTCCCATGGGGGCTGTGCATGAGAAAGTATTTGTGGCAGACATTAGGCTACCCCCTGAATATTCAGATATTAATTCACCAAGGGCATGGGCACACCAAAGGGCTGAAAGAAGGCCCTGTGGCATGCTGAACTCAAAAAGGAGATGAGGCACTTCTAAGAGAAAAAGAAAAAAATTATGCTGTTTAGGTCATAGAGATGTATAGTAGTGACAGTGGATGCATAGGTGTGTATGGCTAAAGAAATGGCAAAATGGAAAATAGTCTGCATAGTGTCCCCCTTACTCTGTCATTTTTTTTTGATAAAGTGATATATATATTACAACCAGCTCTTAAAAGGTATTAACTGTACCTTTCTATTTCTATTTATATGGAATAAAACTATTTTGTTTATAGTTTTTTTTTTCCCCTGGTCTATATACAATTAAATCCATTCCATGAAATAACATGGACAAATTATATGGTACATATGGCTTTGTTATCTATGTGACATAACAGTGGTTTATCTAGGTTCTTACAAGAGCATTGATCACTATAGCACCTGAGCATCTTCTCTAATACATGGTCACTAAACCCATATACACATCTAATTTTGCTCAATATTTCCCTCTAAAGGCTGTCTAGGGATTTTTTTGTTTATTTATTTTTTCTCTCTCTCTTGTCCAAAAGTCTTTCTGTTTCTATACTTTTCTTTCTTGTTTTTACCTCTTTACCTACTTTTCTTTCTCCTGTCTTCTATTTTAAATTGTTGTGAGGGGAAAGATAGGCTAATTGAATTAATGTTAATGCATTGTTCTGAAGACATTAAGATTTACAGTCATTTTTAATCTCCTCAGTTAAGCCATTCTAAAACTTCAGCCTTGATGCCAAGGATGCCCCTCTTCCACTTTTCACAATTTCCAGGTACTGACTACCAATTACACAGTTCCTAAGGAATAGAGCCACTGAGGAACATTAGCTGAGAACATCTCTCTTTGGATGCTATCTTGAGCCAATCTCATTCAGTACTTCTGAAGACCAATATCTTGAATGCAACCTACTGTTTGAGAAGCAAATGCCACAGGCATAGATAGGGCAAGTGTGCTCTTGTTACTGGTGCTAATATGGCTGCTACATTTGGATTTTTAGTTGTGCTAGTATGTTCATACCTAAATAGGCTGATCTGTAGCAATTCAGCCTAGAAGTCATGGGTAAACAATGGCATCTTCACAAACTTCCATATTCTGGCTAATCACAGCTTAAAAGCTTTTTTTTGTAGTAGTTACAATCTAAGCACTCAGCAGCACCCAGGGAACCAGACATCTCAGGGAGATGCTCTCAGGAGAGTATGAAATGCTACAAGTTCTCTCCAGCCAGCTATGAGCCACTGTCTGGTATCATCGCTCAGTGTGAGAATTCCATTAACCCCAACTGGGCATTTGTAAAGATTGCAATTTTTTATTAAGTGCTGTGCTGTTTGCTGGATACTGCATTCACATGGGACTGTCCAAGATGTTCATAGTTGGTAGGATCGGGAGGGACCTGAGCAGATCATCAAGTCTGACCTCTTCCATGGAAGGAAAAAATACTGGGGTCAAATGACCTCAGCAAGGTGTTCATCTAACCTCCTCTTAAAGACTCCCAGGGTAGGAGCCAGCACCACTTCTCTTGGAAGTTGGTTCCAGATCCTAGCTGCCCTGACAGTGAAGTTTGAATCTACCCCCTGCCAGCTTGTGGCTGTTATTTCTAGTCACTCCTGGTAGTGCTCGGGGGAACAGGGACTCCCCCAATGGCCGCTGGTCCCCTCTGACTAGTTTGTAAATGGCCACTAGATCCCCCCTCAGCCTTCTCTTGTGGAGGCTGAACAGGTTCAGGTCCCTTAGCCTCTCCTCGTAGAGCCTGCCCTGCTGACCCCTGATCATGCGAGTGGCCCTCCTCTGGACCCTCTCCATGTTGTCCACATCCCTCCTGAAGTGCAGCACCCAAAACTGGACTCAGTACTCCAACTGCAGCCTGACCAGTGTTGCATGGAGAGGGAGGATCACCTCCTTAGACCTGCTTGAGATGCATCTGTGGATGCATGACAAGGTATGGTTGGGCTTCCTGACAGCGTCCTCACACTGTCAGCCCATGTTCATTTTGGCATCAATAATGACTCCAAGATCCTTTTCTGCCTCTGTACGGATGAGAAGGGAGTTCCCTAGCCTGTAGGTCTGCTGCTGGTTCCTCCTCCCAGGTGCAGCACTTGCACTTGTCAGTGTTGAAACCCATCCTGTTCTCATCCGCCCACCCCTGTAGCCTGTCTAGGTCTGATTGCAGCCTATTCCTCCCTTCTAGCATGCCCACTTCCCCCCACTACTTAGTGTCATCTGAGATTTGAACAGGATGCTTTTTACCCCCTCGTCCAAGTCGCTGATGAAGATGTTGAACAGTGCAGGTCCGAGGACCGAGCCCTGGGGGACCCCACTGCCCACATCTCTCCAGGTCAAATAAGACCCGTCCACCACCACTCTCTGGGTGCGGCCCTCCAGCCAGTTAGTGACCCATTTGACTGTGTAGGTGTCGACGCCACAGTCCCCTAGTTTTTTAATGAGAATGGGGTGAGAGACAGTGTCGAAGGCCTTCCTAAAGTCCAGAAAGACTACATCCACTGCTACCCCTGTGTCTAAGAATTTTGTAACCTGGTCATAGAAGGCCACCAGGTTGGTCTGAGAGGACCTGCCTCTAATGAACCCATGTTGGTTGCCCCTAAGCATAATCTCCCCTGCTGGCCCCTTGTGGGCATGCACCTGGATAATTCTCTCAAAATGCTTACCTAGGACCGAGGTAAGATTAACCGGCCTATAGTTTCCTGGGTCCTCCTTCCTCTTTTTTTTGAAAATGGGAACCACATTGGCCCTTTTCCAGTCCTCTGGCACCTCACCACAAGTGCTCAAAGCCATGCCGGGGTCCTGCAATGACCTCTGCTAATTCCCTCTTGTTCATCTTGTACAGTGTTGTTTTGAAGCATCCATATCCAGATCTCAATCTATTCAGCTTGACTCACACTTTTCTGTCAAGATCATGCCCAAAGGGGGGGGGGCGGGGGGTTGAACTCATTTGGTGTCGGTATAAAATGCTGTAGGAATAGATATCAGACAAGATTAGTCTGAATGATCATTTTATTTCCATTCACTCCACCCCTTATCTAAATTTATCACAACACACAAGGCTGCAGCCTGTCAGGCTTTCTACAGTCCCAGAAATGTGGCAGCAGGAGAGCAGCTAGGGTCTTCTTATGTCACTTGGTTGAATGCCTTAGACTACAGAAATACATCTGTGTGTGTGCAAGTTGTGCAGTCTGTTATGAGTCTCTGTGCTCTGTTAAGTACAGTATTGAACTTCTTAGTATGCAACAGGACTATACAGGAGCATGGTAATCTGCTGGGGCGTATACCACTATAAGTGCAGTGGTTCTGAGCACTTTGAAGTTGGCATCCCATGTCATGCTAGCTAAACATCTTATGGCAGCTACCCATGCAGAGACTTTACTGCTGACCTTCTTAATGTGATGTTTATAGGTAAAGGAATGGTCTAATATGACCCCTTGGTAGGTTGGGGTATGGTCATGCGGAAGGATGTGTTTGAGCCAAGAGCACACTGAATATCAGAGTAGCCAATGACTGTCCAGATGGAAAACTGATAATACTGATTTATTGATGCTCCCCCCTGATCTCATGGCCTTTCAAACGCTCCCTCTCCCCCATAAACCCCTGCAACACTAACTTAGAGTAAAGCTGAAGCACTAGGGTCATTACCCTCTACTGTTGTTGGGGAGTTATCAGAACACGTTACATTGAGTGGGACCATAAATCTGGTTAATTGACAACTGGCTGCCCCATCCCTCAAGGTCACATTGTTTTCCTGAGATCCAGCATGTTGATGCAGATCCACCTAATGCAAACTGGCATCCAAACACACCCCAAAAGGCACTGAAAGCTTTTTTGAGCCCCACAGCCAAAGTGTAACCAACAATCACAACCACGCATATTCGCTGGTGCACCTCCAGGCACCATTTGACAGAGCACCTACTTATGAGCACTGCTGCAGGTAAGGTGCAACAGGAATGGGAAAAATTCCCCCCAGAAAACCCTCCCCCCAACTCCCTTCTTCTCTTCCCAGAGAACCAGAGAAGGCTCATCCCACCAGGCCTGAAGACATGTTTGTAGATGGCGCCAGTGAAATGAACACCAAATGAGACCTTCATTGTGGGAGGTCAAAATGGACAGGCTAGCAACTGCTTGCACCTGCACTGCCACAGCACTTAAAATGAGCTGCCCGGGCTCAGGAACATGCTGCAAAGGTCCAAGAATGAGGACTACAGGTGGCCAGCTTCTGTCTGAGTGAAACCTCCTTTACCACTGCAGAACAGGGAGCGTCACAGAGCCAGGATAAGGAGTTTATACACAGGGGCAATGACCACTTGGGATCCACATTTTGCACCCTGAATGGCATGAGTGGTGCAAAAGTCCATTGCCCTTCTGAGCAGTAGTAGAGGGGCAGGCTACTACCCAGTCTCCCTCCCCCCATCCCCAGCATGGAAAGCCCTGCTCCAGGGACTCTTCCCTGAGACAACATGCCCAGGAGTGCCATGGTGGGGGGGGGGGGGGGACCTGGATGGTGGCCATGAGATAATGCTCCACACCATGCACTGATTTGGAGATGCAGGGGGAGCCCCAGAACAGGAGATCTGGTGTATGGAAGCTGCTAATTTCAAGAAGCCAGGAAGATGTCTGTCAGGGCCTACTCCAGGGAGCAGCATCCTTTGTGAAAATAGGTAGCCCCCCCTGGGATCAGGTCCAAGTTCTGGAGCAGGCAATATTCCACAGATTTTATTATGATCACACAATATTGGCAGCTGCAACTTTTAATTAAAACAAGGGGTGGCAGTTTCATGCATGGTATTCCCCTGACAACCCAAAGGTTTCATGTTTGTTAAGTTGAGACCCCATGGTTTCCAATCCTTTCCCCCTCTCAACATCATAACTACCCAGTACAGCCAGGGTGCTTCCCCACTCTGTGTTAATTGAGAAAAATGTTCCAAGTCCCAGAGTGTGTAACATTGCAGTTTTTGTTTAATAAATACACTAAAAGTTTCTCAGTTTCAACATTTGATTAAAACATAGGCCACATTCTCCTGGAGGCCTGGTGCATGCCCATGGGTGGAAGGAGAGGAGAAGGGGGATGGTGCCCAGCCTGCCTGGGTTGTGGGGAGCTGTACCTATGACACAGGACCAGAGGAGGCGAGGCCTGACACTAGGGCAGGGGCACTCATAGATTTCATAGACATTAGGGCTGGAAGAGATCATCAGGTCCAACCCCCTGCCCAGAGGGCAGAAATTAGCTAGGGTGAAAGGATCCCAGCAAGATAAAGTGTCCAGAGTAAGTGCTTGCACCACCTCTTGGGGGAGTCTATTCCAGGCCTTGGGGGCTTGGACAGTAAAGAAGTTTTTCCTTATGTTCAGCCTAAAATGGTCTTGCAGTAGTTTGTGACTGTTGGACCTTGTCATCCCTTGGGGTGCTCTGGTGAACAGTCATTCCCTCAGATCCTGATGCATACCTCTTATGTACTTTTAGGCTGCCACCAAGTCACCCCGAGCCTGTGTTTCTCCAGGCTGAAGAGTCCCATGGCTCTAAGCTTCTCTTCATAAGGCCTGTTCTCTTGCCTTCTGATCATGTGCGTGGCTCTCCTCTGGACTTTTTCATACTTCTCCATATCCTTCTTGAATTGTGGAGCCTGGCATTGGATGCAGGGATGCAGTATTCCAGCTATGGCCACATCAAGGCCGAGTACAGTGGGAGGATAACATCCTGGGTCTTGTTTGAGACGCATCAGTAGATGCAAGCCAAAGTTTTGTTTGCTTTACTGGCTGCAGTATCACATTGGTGACTTATGTTCATCTTGTGGTCAATCATGACACCCAAGTCTTTTTTGGTCATGGTGCTTGCAAGTGTAGCAATGCTGAGCCTATAAGTGTGATGTTGGTCCTCCCTCCCCCCAGGGCAGAGCACCTTGCATTACTCCATAGTGAATGCCATCAGGTTTTCATCCATCCACCTTGCAAGCCTACTGAAATTGGCCTGGATCACCAATCTGTCCTCAAGTGTGGACACTCTTCCCCAAAGTTTGGTGTCATAAGCGAACTTAGCCAGTCCACTTCTGACGCCAGAGTCCAGATCATCTATAATGACTTTAAAGAGTATAGGTCTGAGAACAGTCTTAGGGACACCACAGGTTACTGAGTGCCATGTTGATTCAGTTCTTTCAACTGCCACTCTCTGGGCCTGACCACAGAGCCAGTTCCCCAGCCATCAGACTGTAGTATACTCAAGGCCATAGTTGCCCAATTTTTTGATGAGGACATCATGAGACACCAGGTCAAAGGCCTTTTTAAAGTCCAAATATATGATATGTCACCTGGTCATAGAAGGAAATGAGACTGGTCAGGCAAGACCTGCCTGTAACAAACCTATGCTGACTCTCTCAGAATGTTGCCTTCTGTTAGCCTGTTGAGAATGTTTTCTTTGATAATTTTTTCCAAGATCTTTCCAGGGATTGAGGTCAAACTGATTGGCCTGTAGTTTCCCAGATCTTCTTTCCTCCCTTCCTTGAAAATAGGTGCCACATTGGCCCTCTTCCAATCTTCAGGTACTTTGCCCAAGCGCCACAAGTTCTCAAATATCCTACTCCTGTCCACATGGGCGAGGAGCTAATTGGCCAGGGCTTTGCAGATCTGGACAGTCTGCCACTGTGCACAAGTGGGGCCACCAAACATCAGTGGGGGAGAATATAGTAGGTCCAAGGACCAAGGAGGTGATCCTCCCCCTCTACGTGACACTGGTCAGGCCGCAGCTGGAGTACTGTGTCCAGTTCTGGGCACCCTAACTTTGAGAGGGATGTGGACAACATTGAGAGGGTCCAGAGGAGGGCCACCCGCATGATCCGGGAACAGCAGGGCAGACCCTACAATGAAAGGCTACGGGACCTGAACCTGTTCAGTCTTCACAAGAGAAGGCTGGGGGGGGGGGGGGACCTTGTGACCATCTATAAAACTCAGTAGGGGGGGACCAGAAGGGGTTGGGGGAGACCTTGTTTCCCCTAGCGCCCCCCGGGATAACAAGGAACAACAGCCACAAGTTGTTGGAGAGTAGGTTTAGATTAGACATCCATAGGAACTATTTCACAGTCAGGGCAGCTAGGATCTGGAACCAACTTCCAAGGGAAGTGGTGCTGGCTCCTACCCTGGGGCTCTTTAAGAAGCAGCTTGATGCCTACCTGGCTGGGGTCATTTGAACCCAGTTTTCTTCCTGCCCAGGCAGGGGGTCAGACCTGAAGATCTGCAAGGTCCCTTCCGACCCTACTTCTATGATAGGCATCTGGGACACACGCACACAACCCCAGCATCTGAGGCATGAACAGATGCACAGAACCCAAGTGTCTGGGACATGTAGGAGTATACATGCACATCCACACATGGTCAGCCAGGCAAAGCTAGCAGTTGGCTGCTTGCAGCTAAGGGAGCAACACCATCTAGCTCCCTTGCAGTGTGGAACATCCTGGAGGTAAGGGCAGGAGCTAGGGGGATGCCTTGGAGGCTCCTGGTCCTGGGCATGACCTAAAACTGCACCCTGCTGGGGAAGGCAGGCAGGCCTGGTGGGACTGCCAGTGGCACAGTAGCCCCATTCAAATACCAGGACTGCTCACCTCCCTGGTGAAAGGTGGGTCGAGGTGCTTTAACCCGAGCCCCCACAACACCAGGGGTAAGAGGGACAAGCACGGCTATAGCCACCTGAGCCCCAGGGGGCATGAGACCCCAGGAAATGAGCAGGGCCAGGCATTGCTGCAGCCACCTGAGCCTGCAGGGGTGAAAGACTTCAGAGGCCCGAGGGAGGGGATAGTTGTGTAGCCCCAGAGAGGGAGGCAGGTATGGAGCCCTAGACAGAGGGCAGTAGTGAAGGCCCTGACAGGGGTTGAGTAGAGCTGAGGGTTGGCATGAAGGGCACTCCCAGGGGGTGTGCCGAGTACGGCTGTGGGACAGGCACATGGGCCACCCCCCAATAAGATCAAGTTGTTATGTGTGAGAAGCCCGGTGAGGGGCTAGAGAAGAGCTAGCCCTCTGTTTGGTGAATCGACTGGCCACTACCCAGGTAAGATTCATGGAAGACGCCCAAGAGACTGTACATTGCCAGCTGAGGCATGACTTAGATACGCCTGATAGCCTACAGGGCCATTCAAGGGAGCAGGGCAGAGTGAAGGGGGCACAGCATCATGCAGCGAGCAAGAGACCCTGTGAGAGGGTGGAGTGCAAGAGGCCCCAATGAGAGGGGGGCTGTATGAGCGTATGAGTGAACAAAGGATTAAATTGGCCCAGCCTAAATTGGTCAGGAGTGTAGTAACATACTGGATGCCATCTGCAAGGCATGGGCCATGGTGTAGGGATGGTATGGAGCCGTGGATAGTGCCCTCTGACATCAGGGCATAGAATGGGCAGCCTCCCACCTTATACCACCAGTTATGGGAACAGGAAAGTTGTAGCAGGCAAGACTTGACACTCGGCCCTGAGCTTGCCCCATCACACTTATCAATAAAAATCATTTTAGATTTTCTTTTCAAAGTATTATCTTTGAGTATGGTGGTCAAAATATTTCATTTTCTAAATTCAGAGTTATGCCAAAATTTGCACATTAGAAGCATCACAGACCAAAAATAGGCTAGATTCATTAGTTAATCAGGCTGAATGTTTGACACACATTTTAATTTTAAAAAATGCGCATGAGATACTTCACTATGTTATAGTTCCTCCCAAGGTAATTTGCTATGATGCTAAAAATGGTTTCAGAATGAGAGCATGAGATGTTATTTTGTGATAAAATTAATAGCATATAAATTATGGATAGCAAAATAAGCAAGGATAACACTAATTTATGTAAATATGTACTGTACAAAACAAAGAAATATTCATTTCTGAGCACCATGTAATACGATTAAAAATATTACTGATTAAAGAAAAATAGCATTTCAGGTTTCAGTTGCAGGAAGTTTCCAACATGAAATAGAATTTTGCTAAATTCAAAACATAAATAAAGAAAATTAAAGAATTAATTAGAAACAACATGCTATATTCCTGATCACAGCTAAGAATACAAATAAGATAAGATAAAAAGGAATTTTAGATCCGGTATTGTCTATCACCTACCTCATCTGCCTGTGTGATCACAACTTCTGGGATGCCGCTCCTTCTGTTTTTATCTTTTTTTTCTGCATGCTGAGTTTCTTCTGTTCCTCCATGAACTGATAGATCCGAAGAACCACAGTCTAGCTCTTTACCAACACTTCCTCATCTTCTGGAAAGTCAATGCTGACTGAAGTCTCAGTCTTCTACAAAGGCTGACAGGGACTCTTTGTTAGCACCATATGCACTCTCAGAGGTTACCTGAGCCTCGTCAAAGGTCTGGTGTCTTAGGATGACAAACTTTGTTCCTGCTGAACAAAGAAAAGACAAGACATAAAGGGCCTTTCAATAGGACACCGACTCCTTTAGCTTTGCCATGAACTATATTTTATACATAACGGATCCTAAGTACATATGATGCCTATGTCTATGAAATTTCAAAGCCTGTACAGTATGTTTCTCAGGGAAAGGATGCTGTAAAACAACATTTCTGAAGCAATGTTCATCCATTTCTATGAGTTGCTTACCAGCACATAGAAATTCTTTATTTAAAAAAAAAGAAAACAAAACCCCATAAACATTCTACTATCAAATTACAGGCAGAAGGGAGGGCAGGGTGGCATCTCAGGAACTAACTCACTCAAACTCATTAGTTACTAAGGTGCCATCCTGCCTTGCCTTCTGCCTGACTACAGACTAACACAGCTAACTATTTCTCTCTATCAAATTATAGTAATGCTGTGGATACTGTCATATTTATCATGAATAATACAATTTTAAAGTACTACTCCTAGTGCCATATAAATCTTAAAACTTTGCTAAGGCAATTTTTGCAGGGTTTTTTCACATATTTCTTTAAAAACATGCAGTGCTGACAAGTGTTAGTAAACAGAATACTGTAGTATGTGGAACACTTAGTATAATAGCATATGGATCCAATATGAGAATTACTGAGTCTGTCTAGAAGAAAATAGACATTTTATATGCAAAAGGCATATGCAAACACAAAAATTTGCATTCCCTTACACCTTCAAAAGAACTATGGTCACTGTCCCATTATTTTTAGCTCTTCCCCATCTACAATATTTTATTTGGCTGTTTGCTTTAAGTCTTCAGGTTCTAGGCTTAGGGCAGGTTCTAATTTAAAATGGGTAATACATACCCTCCCACATATGAGCAATCAAGTACACTATCTGTGCATAACACCCATCCTTTCAAGTCACACAATGATGCATGTTGTGCATCAGAGTTGGTAGCTTGGCCCTTTAATTAGAAAGGGATATTGCTTCATTTGAGTTACTACTCTAATTGTTTCTATTTCTGGCCTTGAAAAGAAAATAACTTGACATTATTTTTAAAAACTGGCAGAGTATGAATTCCCAGATAACAGGACTATTTCTTACAAAAGAGAAGTGTGCTGTGACTAAAATGACACAATGTTTGTTTCCTTTTCTTAAAACAAGTTTTGTATGGAAGAGGCAACTATACAGGACTCAATAATTTTATTGTAATAGAGCTATGCAATGAGCTTATACTTTATGTTTTGTGCACCAGATAAAAACCTCTCTAGCAAGGCTGTGCTGATTGATTGTATAATGAAATATATGGCTACTTATGTGAGAAATCTCTGTTTTTGGGAAAGAACAGGAGTGGCTCCAATTCCCCACAAAAGACACTGCTTAGGACAGCTTCATCTCAATAAAATGGGTCTCTTCACACTTTAAAAAAAATTCCCCAACTAACGTGGTGCTATGCAAGTTTATACCAGTTGAGCATCTGCCCAAACAACTCAAGGACAGAATCATTTTACAATTTTTCTGTTTAATATCTGCTGGTATCTATTGTACAGAGTTGATTTGGTAAAAGGTTTAGTTTTTCCCTCCCAAGAAGTGAGAACTGGCTTCATAATAACTAACTAGGACCCCCTGGAATGATCTAATTCAAGATATCCAGCAACACTGTTTCATCAAAGGCACTGCAGCTACCTATCCTGAACTGATCAGATGCTTAGAAAGCCATCTCAGACATCAGATAACTGCACACACATACAGCCACAAACAGACTGATTTCTGAGAATTAAAGGAAATGCATGTGATAAATAAGAGAGAGTAAATTTTGCCTTAACTGCAGTACATAATCTAAATCAACCAGATGCCCCAACTTCTCTATACTGAAAAAGAATATACCAGGCAGTCCAGTTTCTGCCTGAAAGGGACTTACCTCCTAGTACTCCTGTACTACTGCTGCCTACGAGCTGAAAGAACTTGCCCTGAAATTCATCTATAGGAAGGATGCAAGGACCAAGGCATAGGTAGGCCAGCCTAGTGGGTAGGCCACCAGGAGAGGTCTAAAGGCAAGAGATGGGGGACCCAGAGCTATGTGGAAGTGGGCTGTGCAACAGCTAGAGTCCAAATTACCAAAGCCAAAGGGCAATTCCAGAGGCAGAGTCCAAATCACAGCTGAGTCAGGGGCCAAATTACCAAAGACAGAGGTCCCAAAAGCCAGAGTCCAGAGGCAAAGCCAAACAGGGTCAGAAGTCAGTAAACCAAAGAGAACAAGATCCAGAAAGGCTTATCACAGCAAGCCTTCAGGCAGAACTGTTAGCTACCTGCAGTCTTCTGCAGCAGGTTGACTTAAATGGGAAGGCTACTAGCCTCAGCAGCTAATCAAGAGATCCCAACAGTGGCCAGCTGGTTCATCAGTTTACTAGAGCCTCTTGGGCAATTAGTCCAGGCTGGGCTGCCTGTTATGGCCCCTGACAAAAGCTGTGCTTTTGATGATAAAAGCAATAAATTCTGCTATATGCATTCTATTCAGTTAACAACTGTACCTTCTTTATAAACTAGAAGAGAGTTCAACATCTCACAATGTTTGGTCAAAACAGCTTTATCTGTTAAGAGCACGGGCTGGAAAAAGTGCATTGGTTACTGACATAACTATGCTGGCAAAATCCCTTGTGAAAACACTGAGAAGTAGAGTAAATTAGTTCACTCTGGGTGCATCTACACATGCAATTAATTCAAAGTAAACTCCAGAGCAGTTTGAGTAAACTACTCCAAGGTAAAGTGCCTCAGACAGCAGCAATTTAAGCTGAGGCATAGCAGCTTATGCCAGGGCTACTCCTGCCTTGCTTTGCCCCAGGCTCTGACTAGCAGCATCTTGTGGCAGAGGGGCTGGCTGGGGCACAAGGGTGCTGAAAGTGTGGAGTCATGTTGTTAGGCAGCAGGCAGATGTCTGGCCTCTGGCTGGCTGGGCTGTCCAGGTGCAATTTACTCCCACTGTCAGTGTCTACACATGTGTTTAATCATAGTTAATTACTCTGCAATAAGATAATTCTGTCTCTGACAGTACTGTCTTGTGACGGTGTCAATTAGTTTACTGTGAGCTAATACCATCGCACATGTAGACAGTAACATTTTACTCCACGGCTAATTAGTCTACTTCACAGTAAAGCACACATGTAGGCATGGCCACTGAGTTCCATGCTGATGTGGCAAACTGCTCTTAGTTTTTGAGCATATTAAGCTTGAAGTCTGCATTATACTGCAGTCAGTTCTGACATCACCCTTGCTTTCGGTTAGGTCCTCTGTTCACAGTATCTCTTACTGGTTTCTGTGACACTATATTCACAAGATCTCAGGAGTGAAGCAGTTAGTTAAAATCTTTCTGTGGAATGCTCCCTGCAACCTCTCCACCACTGGCTTTGTAGATATTACTTCAGTGAATTCCCTCCACTCAGAGTCCATGAAGGCCTTAGAGCCTCCAAATATACAATATTACATATTGAAAAATTGCCAGCTATCTCAGTAATTTAGCAAGCCTTAATTCATAAAATATAGTCAAGATGGACTTGAGAAAGTATACTTTGTCTGTGAGTTGCCATGTTAATAAGAAACAAACATGGTCAGGTCTACATGCTGCTTATGACACACAGGGCACATCTAAACATGCATTAATGTGCCATAATTATGACACATTAAAGTTTAGTACCTGTAATAACAGGTACTAACTTAATGTACCATAACTGGCATTAATGCACAGTAGGCCTATGCAAAGTGGCTAGTATTCATTTTCGATGTTTCATTCCAAATCAGCCAGGCCCAACCCCAGCCCACTCTCCAAGCCTGGCAATGGCTGTCCCACCGGCCACAGCTCCAGGCACTTATTAAAAAAAAGCCACGGCTCACCAGGTGCTGCCAGGCAGGGGGTGATTCCTGATGCCCTAACACTGTGTGGGGAGCTCTGCATGAGCCCCCCAACCCCTCCACATGGGTGCCCCACCTGGGCCAGCTCCGGTCCTTTAAGAAAAGATGACCCAAACAAACCCCCAGACTCACTGCTTCTGCCAGCGGGGTGTGATCCTCATTGCCCCCTGATGCCTCCACACCACATGGGGGGCTCTGCATGAGCCCCCAAAGCCCCGAGGCTGCTGCAGGAGTAGCGAGTCCCAAGGCTTTTCTCTGTGTTTTTTTTTTTTCTTAAAAGGCCAGAGCTGGCCCAGGTGGGGCACCCGTGGTGGGGGTGGGGAAGTGGGGGGGGGTCAGGAGACTCATGGCAGAGCTCCCATGCATCATGGAGCAGTGGGAATTGTCCCCCCCTCCCTGCCTGGCAACACCCAGTAAGCACCAGGGCTTTTTTTTAAAGGGCTGGGAGCTGGGGCGGGGGGGCCAGCCATGGGGAGGTGGGGGTACAGGGCCAGGGTCCCCCCATGATCCCCTCTCCCCTCCCCCAGCTCCCTTTCCCCGCCCCTAGTATTTACCAGCTTGGAGTTGGCTGCAGTTCCCTGCTGCAGCCACCAGGGACTGACCGAATCATCAAAGCTCTCCGAATCTTTTCCAAAGATTCGGAGAGCTTTGAATCAATTTGGACCTTTAAATTGGTTCAATTCAGATTCGGCCACCAAAATTGGGCCAAATCTCCTCCATATCGAATCAACACCCGAAGCTTTGCATGGACCTACTGTACAGTACCGCTGGTGCACATCTTTTAGGTGATGCGCTAATGTGCTGTAGGATTAGTCTGCTGCACTTCTAGCATCTTATGTAGACACACCCACAGTCTACATATAACTAATCTCACACGATAGATGGGGCACTGGTATTATCTTTGTATTAGGGGACAGAAAGGAAAATCCAGGTAAAAAAAATTAATTGCATATTTATAGAAATGTTCTGTCAAACCACTGAAACTTTAGTGACAGCTATATAATGCAGATTCTGACATTTCTGTATTTGACTACCACTTCAGGACTGAACTGTGAAAACATCAGAAGGGAGGCTTTAGTAGTCAATAGGATCCCAACATGCTAAAATTAACCTTCCTTCATTTTTCTATTCCAGACATTAAAACTGTACACACAGTAAGTGGACTGCAAAACATAGTGCCATTTGATGTCATATTTAGCTACATGTTACTTTTTAATCATCCAAGGCAAAGATTTTGAAACTGAGATCATCAGCTTTTAAAATATACTTCACACACACACAGAAAACTGTTTATTAATTATAAGCTATTTGCACCGTTGTGCTTCACATGCAAACCTATTAGAAAGCATCATTAAAGGAAAGTATCAAGTCCCTTAGAAATGTAAAATAGTTCTAACTAAATTGTAGGCTTGCATAAATGTACATCACATTATTTACATTCATTCCAATCGTGTAATCTGTTTTGATGGGCAAGTTTGCTGTTAAATACTGGCAAATCATATGCCCTTACATCTATGTGAATGATTCCATTTGCTGTCAGTTGTGTAATGTGGGCAACTTTGTTACTAGTCAAGCGTAAAAGACAGTGGAAAAAAATTCCGTACACCAAGTGTGACATTGCACTGTAGAAGTAAGCATTAAATTAGAGTGAGAGGTTATAAGTCTGACAGAAACCTGATCTGTATTCCCTAATTATAGAGTCTCACTTTCACAAAACTGACACAAATGTTAAGCCAAATTAAATGTTGTCTAATTAACTATCATATACAAGACTTCAAAGCAGAATGTCTACATGTTATTTAGCAGAGTAACTGAAACAGGAGGACTTGTGAATTATCAGTCAACACAGACCTGCCATCTCAGCTAACTGCTACAAGGTTAAGTCATTTCATTTTCACGCATCTATCCTTTTAGTGCACTGCTTGTAATATTTACAGAAAAAGGCAACATGGTAAACAGTTTCACACAATGAGGTGTGAGAGTTGATAGGACACTATTCAATGGCTCTGAACTCCCCTGATGAGCTGCCAAAAGTAGTTATAAATGGCCTAGCTGATGGGCTGATGACTGATAAAGGAAAAAACAAACAACGCTGGTAATTCATGAAAAAACATACACTGCCATGACAACTAAAAGTGTCAACTGACAGCCGTTAAGCAAAATGGAATTTGGGGAGCTTCTTTTTTAAAGGATCAACTGTATATGCTCATCATTTCCATGGCTTTCCATAGTATTTTCAGAGCTGTTCATTCTTTTAATTTTGGGGAAAAGAAAAAAAATACATTCTGTGGTTTGGAATAGAGAGAATGATTTATTCCCATGAGCTGAAATTTCAAACTGTTGTAGTACTGATTCTTGTGCAGGGCTAAAGCCTTCCTATAGTGTCAGAGAGATCAGAGATGGCACCTTTCAAGATGAAGCTCTTTCATCAGAAGTTAAGGTGTCAAATGGCATCTGGTCAATGGAGCCCTGCAAAGGGGAACACAGGAAGGTGCCAGACAGACCGCTCCTGTGGGTCAAAGCACCAGGGGAAACACCAGGAATGGTACCCTCGGAGACAGGAAGATCCACACTCATTTCCCAATGAAGGGGGCCAACATTATGGAGATTTCATTGAATTTGGAATTGGGATAACTTAAATTGACTGATGACCAGAGAGCACCATTAATACCTAGATGAAATAGAAGCTGATTTATGGATGAATGAAATGAACTGAAGGACTTATCCCTCCACATATCTCTGTACCATAAAATGGGCCCAACAGTGTGACTTCTCCTTGGACAGTACATGGACATAACAGATCTGCCTCAATACTTCCAATTAACTTAAATGTTTTTAGTGGAAGCAGCCTGAACAATACAGATACCATTTCTCATGGAGTCTGTTAGCTTGCCTACCACATTATCATTTAATTGTTTAAAAAAAAACCCAACATACAACAGGCAAGGCACTGGAAAACTGATTTCTTAAAATTTAAAATAATCTATTCTCATGCCCTGTTTAATAGATGACACTGACCATACACATTAATATTAACATACTGAATCTTGCTGCTCAACTGCCCTCCAAAAATTGTATTCTAAAGGCACTTTTTTTCAAAACAAAGCATTATGAAAGAAATATGTGAACAAAGTCATATACTAACATAATTCCTCCTAATTGTTTTATAACTGTTAAATTGATGGTCTAAATGGCACTAAATATTATCACCAGCCATAGCCTATCAATTCTATTAACCCTAAGCCTTCAACTATCCTAGTTACTGAAAAACAAATGGATTTTCATGTAGGAACTGAAGCCAAACATTCTCATTCTTGCCCCATCATCTCCTTCGCTTCCTTGAAAAAAATAGACATAGAAATGGAAGGTGATCATCCTGCCATCATTTCCTGTTATCTTTGTCTGTAATTTCATCTAGACTGTTTAAAGTCTAACTAATTTATGTGTGCACACACATGCATACACATTTGCACAGTTTTAGTATCTCAACCGCATTCTATTAACATCAAGGGAAGTTCTTCCACTTCATGGTTTTCAAAGGTCTGTGGGTCAGTGCAAATTACCCATTATCACTGGATAAGACCAGGCAAAGTGGATTTCAATCATGTCAGGCCTGAAATATTTAAAAACCGTTTTGCAGGCAGTTTCAAAATCAAACCCATGGTCAATAAGCAAGATCTCTTCCATGTTCTGCATAGCAAGTAACATGGGGCCTCTGCAGGACATGCTTGGTAATCTGGTGGTAGCACCAGATGACAAAGCTAATCCCTTTAACAGATTCTTTGTTTCCATTTTTCTGAGCAGGGACAGGGACATCCCTTGCACTGGGATTACAGGAGGACCCAGGGAAGGCACAGCCAGGCCCAGGGTCAGTGAGGACCTAGTCAGGGAACTTCTGGAGGGACTAGATGTGTTCAAATCAGCAGGTCCTGATGATCTCCACCCCAGAGTGCTGACGGAATTGGCAGGGGTCATTGCAGGACACCTGGCACAGCTTTACGAGCACTTGTGGTGCTCTGGCATTGTGCCAGAGGACTAGAAAAGGGCCAATGTGGTCCCCATTTTCAAAAAAGGGAGGAAAGAGGACCCAGGAAACTATAGGCCCGTTAGTCTTTACCTGGGTCCTGGGGAAGGTCTTTGAGAAAATTATCCAGGTGCACATCTGCAAGGGACCAGCAGGCAAGATTATGCTTAGGGGTAATCAACATGGGTTCATTAGAGACAGGTCCGGTCAGACCAACCTGGTGGCCTTCTATGACCAGGTCACAAAAGCCTTGGATGCAGGTGTTGCAGTGGACGTAGTCTTTCTGGACTTTAGGAAGGCCTTCGACACTGTCTCTCATCCCATCCTCATTAAAAAATTAGGCGACTGTGGTGTCAATGCCTACACAATTAGATGGGTCGCAAATTGGCTGGAGGGCCGCACCTTGAGAGTGGTGGCGGATGGGTCATTTTCAACCTGGAGGGATGTGGGTAGTGGGGTTCCTCAGGGCTTGGTCCTCGGGCCCGCACTGTTCAATATCTTCATCGGCAACTTGGACGAGGGGTTGAAAAGCACCTTGTTCAAGTTCACAGATGACACTAAGTTGTGGGGAGAAGTGAGCATGCTAGAAGAGAGGGACGGGCTACAGCGATGAGCTGATGAGAACAGGATGGGTTTCAATACGGACAAATGTAACATATTGCACCTGGGGAGGAAGAACCAGCAGCATACCTACAGGCTGGGGAACTCCCTTCTCATCAGCACAGAGGCAGAAAAGGATCTTGGAGTCACTATTGATTCCAAAATGAACATGGGCCACCAATGTGGGGACGCGGTCAGGAAGGCTAACCGCCCCTTGTCATGTATCCATAGATACATCATGAGCAGGTCCAGGGAAGTGATCCTCCCCCTATATGCAACATTGGTCAGGAGGGATGTGGATAGCATCGAGAGGGTCCAGAGGAAGGCCACTCGGATGATGAAGGGGTAGCTGGGTAGGCCCTACGAGGAGAGGCTACGGGACCTGAACCTGTTCAGCCTCCACAAAAGAAGGCCGAGAGGGGATCTGGTGGCCACCTATAAACTTGCCAAGGGGAACCAACAGGCAATGAGAGAGTCCCTGTTCCCACAAGCACTACCAGGAGTAACAAGGATAACGGCCATAAGCTGACAGAGTAGATTCAGACTACATCAGGAGGCACTACTTCACAGTCAGGGTGGCTAGGAGCTGGAATCAACTTCCAAAGGAAGTGGTGCTCACTCCTACTCTGGGGGTCTTCAAAAGGAGGCTAGACAATCACCTAGCCGGGGTCGTTTGACCCCAGCATCCCTTCCTGCCCATGGCAGGGGGTTTGACTTGATGATCTGCTCAGGTCCTACCAACTCCAACCAACCTACCAACTGTGAAACTATGGAAAATACTTTGGCCAGCAAACAGTCTTCCTTACACTCATATCTGATGACTAAATCACTTTTTCCTCTTCAGGTACCAAGTGAATAAAGTAGTGTTAGTTGTGCTCTGCTTCTTCACAGCATCGCTATCTTGGATTTTACATCAGGATGGCAACACTGTTTTGACATATCCACATTTCCATAAGCACAGAAAGAAGTTACATTTGTTGTGTGATCAGCCCCTTGAAAGCACTGTACAGCCATGCCCTTACAAAAAAAGTACATGGCTGCAGAGCGCTGTAAAAATGTCCAATTATGCAACAATCTGAACCCTCATTACATGAGGGTTCAGATGAAGGTGCTCCAAAGTGGAGTTGTTTTCATTAATATCTGCCAGTGCATGTTAGGAGCAGGGCTAGGCTGATATGGCTCAGCTCAGCTCCAGCTGCTGTCTTCAGAATGGTGGGGAGGGGAGAGAGTTCTGCCTGGGGCTTGGGGTGGGACAGGGCTCCAATCCACCTCCTCTACCCTCCATCACAGGCTGGATGAACCCCAGACTAAGCTCCCTTCCCTCCCTTCTCCTCCCTCCCCCATTCTGAAGACAGAACTGGAGGGGGGGGAGGGGGAGGGCACCAGGGAAAAGTGGCCGCAGACATGTGGCTGCTCCAAACTGGAGCTTGATCCCCCAACCCCTCAGACCCAACAGCCAACATCTGTAAAGCACCATGAGTTACAGTGGGGGGCTGCACATCTGTCAGCACCCCATTGACCTGATTTACAGAAGAAGCCAAAGGCAAAGCTTAGAGGAAAGTAGTGGCATGATCTCCTGTAAACATTACTTTTTCAGGCAGCCAATACTACCAATAGGGCGAATGTTATACTCCTACAATTAATCCTCCCAAATGACCACATGATCATTTCACCTTTGACCTCAGTCTTCTCCTCTCTCTCCCCCCTCCTCACAAGCCATCTCATTATTGCTGTTTGCACCTGTTCTTGTCTGAATTTTGCAAACACTTAAAACCGGGTCCCTTAGACGATCATTTTCAGAGTAGTGGCTCCACTTTTCTTCTTGTTTTCGAAATTCAGGCATGTCTAACACTGTTTTAGAAAGGCTTTTAAAATGTATTTGACTTTCAATTTCAATTAAAACCTAGCTCATCCAGGTACTTTGTAACTTGCACAGAAAGAAAGCAGTCTTTTCAATTTAATAGCAATTTTGTGTTATCTAAATTTACTTCCTTCCACAATTATCCAACAGCATAATTCTTGGAATTCTATGAATTTGTGCTATAAAATAAGACTAAGCTGCATTTGCTAAAATAAATGAGAATGTGTTTTACTTTGTGATAAAAGTCTCTTTGCTCTATTATTTTCCAATCTACAAATGTCATTTATGTGCCACAAGTTCCCCAGCACTGTGAACAAGCAAGTATCAAGCAAAGAGCAAACTGAAATTGTGCTCTATGATTTTCATTGAGGACCTAATAATTTCCATGGGAAGTTAATGCAGCAGTTTCTGACCTTTAAAGTCTAAAATGGTTCTAACTACTGGAAAGATAACATATCCCCCTATGCATTACTACTTTATTTGAAATAATCTTAGGTGTTTGAGTTGAAAGCCAATCATGTATAAGTTTGGGAGGATTGACAGGCAGCCTTGTTGTCTGATGAACATTTAGAACTGAAATTCACTTCCCTTGGTGACCCTAGGATTAGACCCCTTGTTTCATGACCTCAAGGAAACATTTAAGTGGCATCTGTTCTCTCAGAGTTCTCTCACAGAAAGGATAAAGGAAAGCTGAAGGACTGAAACTGATTTGGGGGCATGGTGGGAGCGTTTGCGTTGGTGTTATTTTGTGCTGCTGTAGAGAAATATTAATAATATTAGCAAGAATCAACAGCAGATAGACATTCATCAAAAATGTTCTCCTGCCCTTGCTCCAAACTGACAACATCACAGCTCTTCCAGGCCTGGCCTTTCTTAAACTGAAACCAATGCTTATTCTAAATGATTTGGTAATCTTGTGATGTAAACAAGTGTTTTCCCCAGTGACCTGCCCCCTATATTTGAACCTACATCTTTAGCTACCGGCAATAACACCCTGTGTTATAACCCCTGATTTATCCTTTTAAGTATATTTAGTGTATGTTAAACGCAGATACAGTAAATTTGATTTGTGACCAGTCATGTCTCATTTATATGATTCATCCATTGCAACAAAATACTTTTGACATGTTACACTAGCCTACGACATGATGCCAATGGAAAATGACATGCCCCAACACTGGGAATGTGATAATATTGAAAAGCTCCTTGTACCTGAATAATATCTACTAACAGTCCTAAAATTAGGCCAGAAAAAAATAAAATAAAAGACATACGGTTCGAAGAATGTCTCTTACCAACATCTTCCTGAAAATTGTTGAGGGTCAAAGGAGCTGACCAAATACTGCAGAGGCATTTTCTAATCTGTCCTTTACTATGTCCATAACCCATAACTAGAAAAATTCTAATCTGCAGATTAATATATTTTCCTTATTCTGATAGTATCTTTTCATCTTCCATTGGTTCATGCGTCTTGCACTGATCAATCTTGTTCATATAGTCTCCCTAGGCAATGAGTTGCATCTCAGGGGAATATTTTGTTTTTTTCTGTACTTGTTAAGGGACACATGTTAAAGAAAAAAGCTAAAAGTAGCGTACCTTGCACTTGCAGCAAAGTGTGCAGGTTTGGGAGGGGCTTTGAGGGAATTCATTCCACAGTTTTTGTCTCCTAGCTAGATGGTCTTTACTTAAAGTTCCTTTGTGCCTGAAAAATGAAGTTGTCAGCTAGGGTCCTCAGAGTTTTTGGTGATCTTCTAGATAACCTGGACCAACCTCATGGAAGTTTTACTTAAATTAACCCAAACACTGTACAAGCATACAGCATCTTCCTCTTGAGGACCTGAAAGCACTTTACAAACAGTAATGAATTAAATGTCCAGCACTCCAGAGAAATAGAGGAATACTCTCCTTCCATTACAGACTAGGAAACCAGGGCATAGTGAGGTTAAGTGATTTGTCTATCTCACAAAATAAATCTTCTGAAATGAGAGTAGAACTGAGATCTCCTGACTTTCAGGCATGAGCTTTGGACACAAGATCATCCTTCATGTCCATTCAGTCAAGCAAGGCCTGGTGCCTAAAATTAGTATTCTTATGAATAACATATAAATCAATTATTGCAACAACAACAAAAAACACACTTTCATCATTTTTTTAAGTTAATTGACAGTTTTATTGGAGCTTTCCATTCATAAATTTTTATTTGCACAGAAGCCTCACTGAAAGTAGAATCCTAATGAATAATTTTTTTTAAGACTATACAAACACCAGTCACGAAGTAGAAATAATGCAAAGGACTGTAGACATTAGAAACACAATCAAAAAACAACACAGACACATCTATATATACACTTAACTGCAAAGTAAACTAATTAGCTGTGGAGTAAAGCATCGCCATCTACATGTGTAACGGAATTAGGCTGCAGTAAACTAATTAATGTTGCAGTATGCAGTATTACCTTATGCCAGGGTAATATACTGCAATTAAATGCATGTATAAATTGCCGACATAAATAGTGCCCAGTCAGCTCAGCCAGCTGGGAGCCAGATTCCTGCCTGCTGCCTAATCACATGACTCTGCACTTTCAGCACCCTCATGCCCTAGCCAGCCCCTCTGCCACCTGTCGCCGCCTTCCAGAGCCCAGGACTGATCTCCCTTGACCCTACTAGCCAGGGTCTGCTCCACCCTGGCTCAAATTGCTACTTCCCTGAGCACAAATGTAGATGCTGCGAGCAGGACCAGTTTACCTCCCGAAGCAGGGGGGGGGGGGAAGGGGGGGGCATGGTGACCACCCACAGGTGGCGGCAGTATTGGTGGCAGGGGTGTGGCATCAGCAAGTGGAGATTGCCCACAGACAGTCGCAGTAACATTGGTGGCAACAGCGAGTCGAGCGGGGACTGCCCATAGGCAGCCACAACAGCAGCAAGGGAGGGGTGGTGAGCAGCGAGCAGGGACTGCCCACAGCCACATCGTCAGTGACCACCCGCAGAAGCCAGCAGCAGCTAGTCTCAGGGGGGCCACATGCCTCCCTGTGCCCCCCTACATGTTGCCTATGGCTCAAACTGTTCCAGAGTTTATTGCTTCATATTAATTGCACATGTAGACTCACCTACTGAGACTTAACTTAGAAAAATACAGGCTGACATATCTGGAAAAAAAATGAAACCTATAATTAGGGACCTACCAAAATTGGGGCGGCTGCCATCTGATTTCACAATCTAAGAGTGGCATTCAATGCCACTTCTGCAGTGAAGTGTAGCGGGCCTCCCACACTTCTGATTGGCCAAGGGCTCCCAAAAGTCCCACCCCTCCCCATAAACAGACAGATGGCCCCAAACCAGAGTTTACTAACATATCCATTAATGGCTTCTGTAGGCTTAATCCCCTGATTAAAGGGATTGTTCAAGCCCCTGGAAGCCATTAACAACATCTTAGACTGCTTAATAACACATCAATTAATGCTTCCATAGGCTTGATCAGGGGATTAAACCCATGAAATCAAATAATTGATGCATTAGCAAGCAGTCTAGGATGCAGTTAATGGTTTCCACAGGCTTGACCACATGCCAGAAGGGGAGGCAGCTCCTCAACCCTGTGGGAGGACGGGCAGGCAGTGCCAGGTTGGGCATTTGCAATGCAATGCAATATAATGCAGGGGGAAAAAAAGGGGGGAGGGGAGGGGGTTAGGTCAGGCTTCTTTGCAAGCTCCCAGGCTGGCCCTGACTAGCTCCTGAACTGATCCTATGTCAGGGACTCAACCTCCAACTTGCTCCCTCTCTCCCCTTTTCACTTCCCACCATGTTTCAGGACACCAGGACTTCCTGCTGTTTTCTGTTTTTCAGCTCCTTTTTTTCTCTTTTACCCTGCTCACTCACCTATTTCATGCCTCTTCAGGGTTCCTGAACTTTTTTTTGCAGAGACTGGGCTTTTTCACAGGGAGCAACTGAAATCGCAGTTTCTGCAAAAATGGTGGAATCACGAATTTGGTAGATCCCTACCTATAAATCAATGAGAGTATGAAATGGGAAAACAGTTGTGCTGAATAAAACAACCTGGATACTAAACTACATAAGCATATATTGACATACAGACTTTTAAAGGTCAGAGAATTTCGCATGGCAAAGACAAGACAAAGGTATCAAATTATGGAGTTGGTATAGACATCTCTACTGAACTCTGATGAGATAGCAGGTTCAGTTCTAAGCACCACAGCTATAGAGAGTTCAGAAAAAAGTAACAAAAAAAAAGATCAGGCAGTTCATGAGATGGGTTTAAGAAGAAATACTGGAAGGAGATTGTACCTTGATTTTAGCAAGTCTTTTGATACGGTCTCCCACAGCAGTCTCACAGGCAAGCTAAGGAACTATGGCCTGAATAAATACACTCTAAGGTGGACAGAAAACTGGTTGGAGCATCAGGCTCAGAAGGTAGTAATAAAAAATTCTCCATGGTAAGGGTGGCCAAAATTTGGAATGAGCTTTCAAGGGTGGTGGTGCTCTCCCCTACCTTGGGGGTCTTTAAGAGAAGGCTGGATAGGCATCTGACTGGGGTCATCTGACTCCAGCACGCTTTCCTGCCTAGGCAGGGGGTCAGACCCAATGATCTGTTGAGGTCCCTTCTGACCCTAGCATCTATGAATGGCTCGATGTCTAGTTGGCAGCTGGTATCAAGTGGAGTGCCCCAGGGATCAGTCCTGGGGCTGGATTTGTTCAATGTATTTATCAACCTGGAAGATGGGATGCAGTGCACCCTCAGCAAGTTTGCAGATAACACCAAGCTAAGGGCAGTAGTAAATATGTTGGAGGGTGGGACTAGGAATTCAGAGTGACCTAGACAAATTGGAGAATTGGGCCAAAAGAAATATCACGAGGTTCAACAAGGACAAGTGCAAAGTCCTGCACTTAGGATGGAAAACTCCCATGTAGCAGTACAAGTTGGGGACTGATTGGCTGGACAGCAGCTCTGCAGAAAAGGACCTGGGGGTTACAGTGGACAATAAGCTGAATATGAGCCAGCAGTATGCCCTTGTCACCAAGAAGGCTAATAGCATACTGGCCTGCATTGGTAGGCATGTTGCCAGTAGGTCAAGGAAAGTGATTGTTCCGTTCTACTTTGCACTGGTGAGGCCATGAAGCCACATCTAGAGTACAGTATTCAGTTTTGTGCTCTCCACTACAGAAAGGATGTGGCTAAATTGGAAAGAGTCCAGCAGAAGGCAACAAAAACGGCAAGAGGGCTCGGAGACATGACTTATGAGGAAAGATCAAGGGAACTAGGCTTATTTAGTCTAGAGAAGAGACTACTGCGGGGGGGGGGGGGGAGGGGGATTTAATAGCAGCCTTCAAACTACCTGAAGGGGAGTTGCAAAGAGGATGGAGCTGGAGTGTTTTCAGTGATGGCAGATGACAGAGCAAGGAGCAATGGTCTTTAGTTGCAGCAAGGGAAGTTTAGGTTAGATATTAGGAAGAATTTTCTCACTAGAAGGATAGTAACACACTGGAACAGGTTACCCAGAGAGGTGGTAGAATCTCCATTCTTGGCGGTTTTCAAGACCCAGCTAGACAAAGTCTTGCCTGGGATGATCTAATTGGGGATGGTCCTGCCTTGAGCAGGGGTTGGACGAGATGGCCTCCTGAGGTCCTTTCCAACCCTAACTTTTTATGATTCTATGAGACTAATAGGGTGACAAGGGAGAAAATATTGTATATTATTTTGAAAGGTGCAGATACAAAAGATAGTGAAAAGTATGCCAATGCAAGCAAGTGAAAAACGTGGAGGAAACAGAGAATGCTAATTCTGTTTTGCAGAGGATTTCAAGATTTCAAAATGTAATTTTGTTCTAATTCAAACAAAATGCCCACATTAGACATTTTCTACCAAACAGAGCAACTGTTCTTTGCCCAGCTTTACTGAAAGTCTGAGGCCGGGCAATCTGCCTGATGGGATCCCTGTAATTGGAGCATGGTGAGAAGGGTAAATGGAAGCTCTACTAGACCAGTCTGCCACAAGATGCCTGGGCTATAAGGCACTTGGCTTCCTTTAAGTTTGTGATGAGTGAGAATCCCAGAAGGAGCCAGGCAAGTAGAAAAGTAGATTGCCATCAGAAAACTAGCAGCAAATTCTGATTAAGAAATGTTTCACCTTCCCCTCCCTACCCTCCACCCACCCCCACCTCCTCCTGATCAGCTCTACTAATGAGATTAAATTAGTTAAGGGAAATTTTCAGATGAGTAGAGGGTGGGGAAAACCCAACTTCCTGAAACTTAGCTGTATAAGCAGTGTAATCATCTACCAAAGGAATCAGTAAAAAGTATGACTTGTAGTAGTAGACTTGGAGAAGTTTAAACCAGACTGGACTGAACAATTATTTCCGTTGTCTAAGCTGAAGCAGACAATTTCTCACCTGTATATAGGCATTTCTCCACTAGAAAAGGTCAGTCTCTAACTAGATAGGGTGTTTTTTTCTTTAGACTCTTACAAACTCAAATAGGCAGGTGCAACCAATGGATGAGAATACTAAGTGCCAACACTGGTTGCCTTGAGGCTCCTATTAGCTTCCCCGGTGCACACACTCAAGTACTTACCATACAAAGAGATAGGTTTACAGGCTGGAAGGTGAGATACACCTGACTTTAATGAAATTGGTTGGAGATATAAAGGATACCAACATAACCTTAAATAAAAAAACACTTACCTGGGAAGTGCTTCTATGGTGTTGTGTATAACACAATCAAATAAGCTTGTTGTTAAGCATATTTCTAATGTCACAGCATATTAAAGACTGATAATATTTTAATTTTTTTCTTATTTTTTCCTTTACCTGAGAATATCTTTCATCATCACAGAAAAAACTATTTGGGATTTAAATTTCAGTTTGGACATGTGAAGATAAACTAAAATGCATTTGTGATCTCATGCTAGACCAAGCAAACTGGATGCTCGAGTGAGAAAATAAGAGGAAGGAAACCTGTTTATTTGTCATCTTGGCAAGTTTCAAGGTTTGAGAAACAGGCAGAAACTCAGAACAATGTATAAACTTATTTCTGCTGTAGCTAGTATATGCTAAGTGTGCTCTGAATTGTATTGCACTGTGCAAAAAGCATATTTTTCAAGACTGCTGCAAATCTGCCAAATAAGTGGAGGGAACCCCACCATAGTAAACTGATCTAGACAGCAGTTCTACAAAATCTTAGGGACTCACCTGCAGCATTAAGTCCCATAGAAGTCTAAGGGCCCTGCAAAAAGGGTGTACAGTTTCAGGTCCTATATTGTGTATTATAATTTTGAGAACCCCCAAATATTTAAAATATTTTGCCAAATGTTTTGGATAAAGGGAGAGAAGCAAGACAAATCATTGTTCAAAAATATTCATAACTGGTTGTTGTGCATTTCATACAATTCCTTTTCATCCAACTTGTTTCTCACATCAGTTATCTACCAAATATATGGACTTAAAGGGCAAAGGGCATTCAGACCACACAAAATCTTTTGGGGGGGAATGTGTCTACATGCATTTGTTCCCAACATATAATTCACTGTAAATCAGAACTAAGGGAAGGGAACAATGTAATGGGACTAAATATCTAACTTCATACAATAATGAGTGTTTTCCACCATGAGATTCTTGTACATTCAATTGGTCACAAACCAACAGATGATCCCACGAGACACGTTGGGGAGCTGCAAGGTTGGAATTTCAGCCTTAACTTGTTTAGATTATTCAAAAAGTTTTATCACGACTTCTTGATTTCTGTTGCATTTTATGGTTAATGGTTATTTAGCAAGTTCTTGGAGAATAAAGAGGCACAAGCACTGCTGGCATATCAGATGGTCATTTTACTTTCTTCCCCTATAGATCCCAAACCAGCCCTGTATGCAGCAGTGGACTAGTCCTACATCTGTGACTAATTTCACAGATGTAGGACTTTTGCTTAGGAGGCTCCCCAGTGTATCCTTGTTTTTAAGATGCATCCTTGGCAGCATTGTAATACCCCTGCTTATGGTAATTATATAGAAAGCAGGGAAAGCATCCTTAAATTTCCCCCCAGAAAGCAAATTGCCTTCATCCTATATATTTTGTGCAATGGAAATCTGAAACTCTGCTACTACATTCAGTTAGAATTCATATGGGTAGCTTGTATCATATAGACCTGTCCAGCAAAGTATTGAGTCCCTATTTTATTCCAAAAGGGACAAATAGTCATCATTAGCATTGGCGTATTGACGCTCAGTACTTTAGCTTCACTATAACTGCAATGCTGAAGTGAAAAAATAGTGACTCCGCACTCCATTTTACCAAAACATGTAATTAGTTTTTCTCTTTTAATTCATATATTTCAGGAATTTAGAGTCAGCTGCTCCAAAGCTGAACAGCAATTGTGTAATGTTTTTATCTCTAAAGCTTAGTAAGTTGTTATGCTATAAAGTTTTTGTAATGATGACCGACAGGGTAAAACGTCAGTGTAAAGCGTTCATTGTAAAGTAGTATCACCATCACATAAATTTAAGCCTTTTAGTTCAGGCCTTTTATTAAGTGAAGTCTATACATTTTAGAAAGTCCAATTGTAGTTTAGGGCTATATAATGCTAATTTGCCTTTGAAAATGATTATCAGTCATGAGACACATTGAGGGCATACATTTTCATGGAACCTAGTATAGAACAAATAAATGGCACATTAAACTTTGTATTATATTAATTATAACTTTAATTATTAGTATCAATGATACATAAATTAATATAAATGATTCATCTTAATCATAACTTTAAACTACAAAGTATAGTCTCTCAATATAAAATTATTTCTAGGAGGCTCTATGTTTGAATAGGCAACATTCTAAAATCTGTCCATCATATGCAAGAAAACTAAAGGTGGGTGTCCTTTTTAGGCACATATCATGAAAACTGCACCAGGTGGCTAATCCTACTTTTGGAATTCGAACCCTGGCAAAGTATCTACCAGAATCTAAACAGATGTGTGGGCACTCATTAACCAATTCATTTCATAGTCACACACACTATGTGAAAGTAACATGAAGAGCATAACAAACAGACCCCAAAAATGCAGAACAGAGACTGAAATTCTCCACTTCATTTACCCATTATGGCCTAAGTTCATACTGCATATTTAAGTTTTCTATAACCTATACCACACAGCATGAGTTAAATTCATGAGTTTTCTGTATACTAAATGAAAGCTTGTAAACATATTTGTTGTCATCCAATTTCCTTTTGTATACAAAACAGTATTAAAGGCAAAAGTTAAATTTAATCACCACAGGTGCAATTATGTGGATGTGGTATTTATTATCATACACTGGATGTGGTATTTATTACCATAACAGTCACATTGCAGTAAACAGGGTGCCCAGCATTATTTTTAGAGTCAAGCCCTGATATTGTGTAAAGTTTGAGGATCATTAAAACTCAATGTTCATATAATTCACAGAAGATAAACCAGGATATAAACAAAGATAATCAGTGTCTATTAAAGGATCCAGGATTACCAAGGAAAAATGTATTAATGTTTAGGCACGGGGTGCGGGGGGGAGAGGCACGCAATTTAAATGAGTTCTCTTAAGTTTTTAAATCAGAATATCAACATAGCAAGTGCTTGGCTCAAACTCTTCTATGCAGCACAAAAGAATAAAGGGTACAGAGAGACAAGCGACAATGTCCTATTATAGCAGCAAAATTTTAAGATAATGAGCTATCTAGTAGGAAAGAAACAAATAGAAGTCACCCCTTTTTTACAGCCTACTGCTTTTTTACTTAACCTCAAGACAAAAAATAATCAATCCTTGGAAGGGAAACAGGTCTCTCCTGCCCCTATATAAAGACAAGTCAGAGAATGATTTCAATGAGCTTCTGACCCATTTTCACTTGCTTTGGGTTAGATCCTCATCAAACCTGACTAGTCAGTAGTTTAGCAATAACTAAATTGGATCAGCATTACTATGCAATATGTTAAAATATGCTGATGAAATCTATCATAAAAAGAACATGGCATTCCTTTCAAAAAGTACCTAAGTAACTTGGGAGCCAAAAATCACATTTTCAAAATTGCCCTGGGCTGTACTCTATTAGATACAGTAGTGGCATAGTACTGTAATTTAGGATTTGGGATATTTTTCACAACACACTTTGGGGGAATAACAGTGTCTGTACCAGCGCTCATATTCCAGAAAGTATTTTCTATAGCACTTGAGCACTTACAGGTCTGAATCTCCAAATGTCTAAATCTCCTCCATGATTTGGAGCTCTGCCACTTCTGAAAAAATATTGTGTATGGTCAACATCAAACATGCAACTCCAGGTGCGTATCTAGTTTTAAAAGTAGATGTGATGATGGTCTGAGTTGGATATTGTAGAATGTATTTCCAACACTTAATCTATTTATTCTTTGCTGAAAAGGATTATCTTAAATCGGTGAATTATAATGAAGTGTGTTAAAAGTAAATCCTCCCGTAGGCACTCAAGGCTGTCATATCTGGCTAGGCTAGACTGGCAACAGTACCCATGGAAAACTTTCATAATTGTTGATCAGATCCAGTCTTCAGTGCAGGCGGAGACAAGATTTCCTGTCTGCCATGGGTGCATGACAGAAATTGCTGTTGCACCTCATGGACCCATTTTGAAAAAGGGCAAAGGGCAGATTCCCCAAAAGTCTGTAGTCCCCTCTCTTTATAGTGCTAGTAAGCAATTGGCACTTTAGTCTTAGCTCTGTCTTATATGAGCCCTCTGCCCATCTTCTTTTATATGAGCCACTGAGCACAAAGTATTGAGATCCCTATATTAGGCAGATAGCAAGTGAGGCCAGAGATGAAATGATATAAATAAGTTAATTTTGCTTATGCTGGGCTTATTTATTTTGACTTATTTTTCAAAACTTGGGACTTGGGGGTCAAAAAGAGGTGCTTCCTTTAACTTAGTACCTCAGTTCTGAAGAGGATAGAATTTGGTTCAGAAGAAGATGGATGCATTTGCCCAAGTTTAGCCTCAACTTGGAGGTTAGAAATGGGCAGGGGTCAGTAACTCCTTTTGTGTTTTGGCCCATTCTGAGCATGCTGGATATGTAGATTGGAGGAAGAAATGCCAAAGAAAAACATTGTTTAAAGTTGCCAGTTACCTAGCAACCTAGCTAGCAAAGACCCACTAACCCATGGGTCAGCAACCCCGGCACGTGTGCCAAACGTGGCACGCAAGGCCATTTTGCTCAGCACACTACTGCCAGCCCGAGCTCTAAGCAGCTGCTGCCAGCCACGAAGCCCAGGCTTCTCCCAGCAGGTGGCTGGGAGGCTACAAACAGCTGCTCCAGGCTCCGGGAGCATGTCAGCACTCCAGCACCTTCCAAGGTAGACGTGGTTTTTTCGGCACTCCAGCCAAAAAACATTGCCTATCCCTTCACTAACCCATTCTTGACATCTTCATAATTTACACAACTTACAGGAATTGTCCCTGGCAATGACAGACCAGATTCAAACATCAAAACTCTTACAAGATAAAAAACCTTTGTAGGAAGGCTTACTAAGCTGTCCCTGGCCAGAAAAAAGATTTCTTAAATCACAAATCACTGACATGATGGTCAGCACTGGCTCCACTATTATGTCAGCGCATCTGTTGCTCACCCTCACTAGCCAGTGCAGATCTTAGACACAACAACATAAGGGGCCTGATTCTGATAATACTTATACTGCTGTAAATCTAAACGCTACTGAAACCTATGGGGCATTGGGGGACAGGCACAAAGCCTTAAAGGAAAAAAAGGTTGGGGAGAATAGCATGCAGAGAAAAATCGTCCTATGTGAAAATGAAGTATACAGGAGGATTTTTACGTCCAGCAGTACATGCGTATTTTAAACCTGCTACATTCTACTCTCCCATGAAGTAGACACTAACATGTTAAATTACAGAGTACCGTATTTCAACTCCTAATTTTTAATGTAATCACACAGAAGATGAGAAAATTAAGTGGGATCAAGTTTGCTCAGTATTTAGAAACAAGGCCACTACGGAACACGATTGCCATCATGTTGACAATTCCACAAGTGGCACTTTTTCCCAACAAGTCCGTCCCAAAGCAGTGGCTAGCCTTGTTATTTCAAGAAAGCTAATTCTATCAGAAATAACATATTTTCACGGAAGACAAAATCAAAGGTGCCAAATTGTTGTGGTCATTAATACATCCCTGACAAGGTATTACTGTATAAACCTGGGTTCAACCTGGTTTGGATAATTACTGCCTGTCTTTGCCTATTCTTAAATTTCTGAATGATTACGGACAGGTTTGGTAGCATTGCTGCTCAGTTAGGTTGCCCAACACTTCCCAACTTAAAATTCTTGTTTTCAGTCGCTTATAATTTTACACAACTTCACCTCTTTGGACTGATATTTACTATAACAGACATCTGCTTCAGGATGACTTTGGGGGGAAATTTTCAGCTAAAATGATTCAGCAGCCATTGAAAAGCAGGACTAAGGATAGATAGATAGACAGACAGATTGAGATTTTTTCTTCCAGAAGTTGTAGCCTACTCGTGCCTTAGAGCTGGGACTTACATTTTAGCCTTTGTATCAGGGATGTGCCATTTGCCGTCCCCATGCTAATCTGTTCATGTCCTTTGAAAAAAATCCAACATGCACAAGCCAATAGAAACCTCTTACCTTTTAACACCTTCTTTCCCTGACAATTCTGCCCTCCCTAATTACATTCTAGCCATGAGCACAGCAGGGCTTAACTTGCAATTGCTACTCTGGGTTATACTGGGTCCCAGTCAGGATTTCTGAACTCAAAACCAGAAGACTAATGCTTGCTCTAATGCTTAGCCTGGTGGGACCAATCTTTTTCAGCTCCATTTCCTCTTCTTCCCTCAACTGGAATTGAGAACCAGTGTCCTCCCCCCCCCCGACTCCCCCATTCCTCTACAGCTCCTAGTCCCAAACTTCTTTGTCAGTCATTCAATGTTTCCTTCTCACTTACCTCCGGTCATTCAAAATCTCTCTCTTCCAAATACAGGGCGGAACTGGGACTGGTTAGACAAAGAGACTAGCACAAGTAGACAACGAGGGTGAGGTGGAGAGACTTACATAAGAAGCCTGAGAAATGGAGGCTGGCATCAGCTAAGAATAAGAATAAGAAAAAGTGAGGACACATTGGAAGCACAGGGAACTTTAATTCTGGAATTTACCAACGATGAGCTTCTGACTGTGCATCCTTAATAATGCGTTTTTAACGGTTCATTGTATAATACACACACAACAAGCTTGGATTCTTTTCCAGCAATATGCAGCATTTCAGAAGGTGCTTTTACACGCATATTTTTTTCCCCAGAACTGGTAGCATTTCCACCAGCAGATGAAATCACTTCTACCAATATAATTTGTAAAGTACTCTGGGATCCTTTATGATGAAAGGCATTTTATTAGAGGCTATTATTTAAAACATTTCAAGACAAAAGCCTGTCTTGATTTAAAACAGAAACATTCTTGTAGGTTCCAACTCTGCCAAGTTTTAGTGCAAAGCAACTTTTTTGCCCGGGGGGGCAAGGTTAAAATAAACCCTGGAAAAGAGGGGACTGCAGTGGAAACAATGGCTGTCACAATAGAAAAGCCCAACAGTCCAGGAATCTTCTATGGCTGTGATGGATGTAATACTACACAAAATCCATTTACAGGTATAAAATTATTCATTACTTACATACATCAGAAAATGTGCTGTCATGTCTCAGTGCACTACTTACTCCTAAATTCTCTGAGGATATACAAGAGTATACAATTCCACAGAAATACAAAACATGTCCTGCATACACATACTAATTAGGAGAAGAGTGTCTTCTCAACTAAAACATTGGCACTATTATTTCTACTAGCTGACATTTCTAGAAAATAAGCTCTACTTACAAAATTCACTTGCCCCTCATCTAAGTATTGCTTATTTTTAAGCTAATAGATACACAACTGGTTTCAATCTTGTCTCTCCTTCCCCCACCAAAAGAGAAATGAAGTCAAATATGTTTTATTACTTATTAGCTGGTAATATAATGCCTTTTGACAAGCTGAACAGTTGTAACAGGCGGCTGTTAAAGTCTCTACATGGCCTGTTTAGAATGAAAACAGGAATGAGAGACAGCTCTGTAACTGAGTTTTTAAGCACAGCTCAGCCATCATACTATGCCCAAACCAAGTACTTTTATCCAGTTAATTTAGTGAATGAATCCCTCAGGGTCTCCAGCCATCTACCACTACAGCTCATTAGAGCCTAATATCCGACTTTTCATGTTGTATCACTGAAAGCACTTATGCTTAAGATGTAATTAAACTTAAAACAAACAAGATCTCTCTTCCTCCTCCCCTCCACTCTTCAACCTTCTCACTTTTTCCTCCTCCCTTAGCTGACAAAGGCATGAACTTCTATACAGTTATTTAGAAAAACACGATACATTTCAAGCACTTAAGGCAAGACATTTGCCCAACTGTTCATCCTGTGAGCAATTAGAAATCTAAATACTTGGGGTAATGCATTACTATTGGGATTTAAACTTGCAGATCTCTTACAAACGAGTAATGTGGTAAGACTTGCTGTCCAATGAGGTGTCTTATTGAAATATCCCAGGCTGTTTCACTTGTCACAGCTGTCGTTTCAGCCATTTGCACTTACACTGTATTGCTTTCATTACAAAAATAGAAATTTGTGTCCTAAGTGCTGTTACATTACTAATGCTAAATATTTAATTCCCTTGGGTTCTAATTATGGTTGAGCACTGGCAACACTGATTCTACTTTTTAATAACAACTGTAAAAGCAATTTGAGCATTTTTCAATTAATTAAATACATAGTATACGAGTAACCTCTTGTCATTTTGCCCTCCAGGACCTGAGCTAATTTGTGTGGAATAAAATGTTTTGAAAATTAACTGATATACTACTCTGCTTGCTGTTATTTTATTAAATTATAGTTTGCAAAATGAACATTGTATCCTAATACTTGCACAGAATGCAATTTCCATATTGGTGAAGGTGCAGTGGTGTTTTGAAAAAAAGTTCTACAACACAAATCTTTATGAGCCCTAATTAGCAAAAAGGAGATAAAGAATCCAAAGCATGCAAAGTCCCAGTAAATTTAAAATAACAATAAAAAACCCAACACTCAACCATGCATAAAACCCATGTTGCAATATTTTCAGAACTTGGTTCTCACCATCTTTCCTAACTGAAAGTAAAATAATTTATTTAATTCTATGACATTGTGTCTGTCTCGATTCCTATGGATCACTCAATGGAAATGAAATTAAAATAATACATCATGAATATTTGATGTAGAACTTTCCCTGCAAGTTACACAAACTACTTTAATTGCTATAAGAAAAAAATGTAAATGCTTTTGCCACCTCAGGGAACCAACTCCTAGCAATATTATGAGACATGCCAGTAGTTTGGGTCCCAAATTCTTGCTTTTTGTCTTGCAGAACTCAATATGAAGAGACTTTGCCTGCAAATCAGTTTGCTAGAATAGGGCTATGGACTTTATGAAAAAATATGCATTAGACCTGACATTTCCACCTAGCTATGAAAGTTTGCTATTAGATTTATAATCACAATACAAGGATTAAAAAGGTAGGTTTTCTGGTGCGTTCGTTTTTGGGGGATTTTTTTTTTAATTCCAAAGCACTATTAGAAATTCAAAACCATTAAAACATAATACTGCTACATGTACCTCAGTGAGACTAACCCATTTTGTTTTACCATCCGAGCTGAAATACAAAAATCATACTGCATAAATGGCAAGTTACATCACATTATTAGTGGCAGATATAAACACATCCCTTGAACACAAAAGTTTAATTTCTGTCTTTTTTCCAGCACCATATGGAAGACTGCCACAAACACATACAGAATGACAACAAAACCTTTCATAAACTTCAAAGGTCAATGCAGGAAGTGTTTCAACACTCCATGATAATGGCAGACTCCTCTCTTAAATCATACTAAATATCAATGAGGTATTGCAACGAAGAGTTAAATCAGTCCAGAATTTATTTCTGTCAGGCCTAGGGTCTAGCATACAGAAGCCTGATCCTCTTTGGGGGATCACTTCCACAGTGTTTCAGAAAGGAAAAAGTCTGACTACTCAAAAAAGGCAAAATGGGTTTTCCTAGTATGATAGTTACCTTCACCATAGTTAACAGTACTTTATGCTCCTCCTTTCAAACCTACCTTCCTTCAGCTAACATTCCATCAGCAACCTCTACACAGGCATTTTCCAGTAGTTAGTTCAATTTCTATAATACAGCAATGGAGATGGTGCAATCTAACCCAAAAGCATGTGCAGAAGAATTACTATTCTTCCATGAGCTTCTTTTTCCCTGTTTTTCCTCTGGTCTTGTTACCCCAAAGCCCCATACATGTATCCTAGGCCCACATACTTTCAGTGAATAAAGACAAGATTCTGCTGCCCTAATTCATATTCAGCATGACATTACTTTGGAAGCACCCCCTATTGCAATGGGATTGTTCACAATGTATAGGGTAACTTGATATTTAGAGAGCCAGGAACTAGCTCTATAGTATCTTTTGAGATCACAAGCTGCTTCAAGCAGAAATATTTGGCTTTAGAGACACACACATGGTTATAACATTACATGCTGAATTCTGTGAAGCAGAGATTTCTCTCAGTTTTACTGAGAGCTATGCGAGTAGCGTGTGCTGAGCATCATACAAGAATTCTTAGCCCTTTCAAGTGTCTGGCCTTAAAAATAAAACATGAAAAAAAAAATTAAAAACCGAAAGGTGAGGTACTATTTTAACCTTGAAATTCATAAGAATATACAAGTACGGCTGTGTGAAATTTAAGCAGCAATTTTGTTTCGCTTTGGAAACGGACGTTTTGATGGTCGAAACACCAAATCCAAAATGAAACACAGGGCTCCAAAATGGCTCCAAAACAAAACAGACCATCTGAACTGTTTCAGAAATTTTCCAAAACAATTTGGATGTTTCGGAGCTGTTTCAAGCTGTTTCAAAGGTGGGTTTGCAGGGGAAAAGGAAGCGGGGGGTGGGGGGAGGACTGCTCTGATATAGACATCTGTAGCTGGCCAGTGACAATGATCTGTCCCTGAGGTCCCTTCCAATCTCAGTGCTCTGGTGGACAGACAGAGAAGCACCATAAAAAGGCTGTTTGTGAACTGCTGTATACCATTTTGCAGCTGCACCTGTGAGTGTCTGGAGCAGCAGCAGAGAGCAGCACCTGTAAGCTTGGCAGTGCCTTGCTACCAAGTTGTAGCCATTGCCATTAATCCTTTCCTATTTACTAGGGCTGTGTGAAGCTTCAGTCCCCGATTCGATTAAGCAGAGTTTTGGCCTGTTTTGGTGGCCGAATCTCTGACTCCAAATTGAATCAGAGGACCCTTTAATTTCTCTGAATTGAATCGGAACACTTGGAATACATTTGGAGAGCTTCGGAGATTCAGACATAAAGACAGCTTTAAATGTTTTTTTCTACATACCTGTAGGTAGCAGGGGCTCGTGAGTGCTGCGATGCATGGAGTGTCTCACAGAAGCACGGAGGGCTTCCCAGTGCGCTTGGCAGCAGACCCAGAAGTGGACCAGAAGCTCTTCTGGTCCACTTCTGGATCTGCTGGGGAGCATGCTGTGGGGCCTCCCCTACGCCCCCCCCCTCCCCCCCGCTCATAGATTCATAGATGCTAGGGTCAGAAGGGACCTCAATAGATCATCGAGTCTGACCCCCTGCATAGGCAGGAAAGAGTGCTGGGTCTAGATGACCCCAGCTAGATGCCTATTTAACCTCCTCTTGAAGACCCCCAGGGTAGGGGAGAGCACCACCTCCCTTGGGAGCCCATTCCAGACCTTGGCCACTCAAACCGTGAAGTTCTTCCTAATGTCTTGTCTAAATCTGCTCTCTGCTAGCTTGTGGCCATTATTTCTTGTAGCCCACGGGGGCGCCTTGGTGAATAAAACCTCACCAATTCCCTTCTGTGCCCCCGTGATGAACTTATAGGCAGCCACAAGGTCGCCTCTCAACCTTCTCTTGTGGAGGCTGAAAAGGTCCAGGTTCTCTAGTCTCTCCTCGTAAGGCTTGGTCTGCAAGCCCTTAACCATACGAGTGGCCCTTCTCTGGACTCTCTCCAGGTTATCCGCATCCCTGTTGAAGTGCGGCGCCCAGAATTGCACACAGTACTCCAACTGCAGTCTGACCAGCGCCTGATAGAGGGGAAGTATCACCTCCTTGGAGCTCAGCGACTTGTGCCTCCTGGGTCTGGGTGGGGGGCACCCAGGGTCCCCCTATGACTGATCGCTGAGCCAGGGGGGCAGCCCTGCGTGCTCCACTGGAAGACCTGGAAGTGGACTGGAAGTATTTCTGGTCCATTTCTGGGTTCTCCAGCAAGCATGTGGAGGGCCCCCCACACACTCCTGTGGGACACTCCATGCACCTCAGCATCACAGTGATCATGAGCCACGCCTGTTACTCCAAGGTATGTAGAAAAAAACTTTTAAAGTTGTGTCTATGTCTGAATTGCTGATTCTCCAAATCAGCATCGAATCTTCAGATTCAGATTCAGCCAAATCGAATCTGGGATCCAAATCAACGAATCAAATCACTGTCCCTGGTTCAGGCCGAATCTGAATCGAATACGGCCCGCTTCACACACCCCTACTATTTACCCTTCCCAAAAAATCCTGTTATTTGTTCTTTTTATTTCCCTCCCCCCAAACAAAAAGGAAGAGGAAAGCACTCAATACACATACATTTATTACACACACACACACTAACACAGGCACAGAAACATTTCTTTTTCCAGCACACAAAATAGGAAGTGTGCTGGGAAGGCACGTGCCAGGTCTTCTGGCTGAGGGGAGAGAGGGGGCAGAGGTAGAGTTCTAAGTCCCTGCCCCAAAACTTAGATGCAGACTCTTCCCTAGCACTAGCAGCCATGAGGCTTCTGGTGCTGGTGGGAGCAAGCAGGTGGGATCAGTGCCTGCATCTGCACCCCCTCCAATAACCATATCCATAATAATAACCCCCAGCACCAGGATGACAAGCAGCACCAACATGATGACAGTTTCCTCCACCCCCATTTCAGTTCCCAGCTGGAGCCTTCCAGCACCAGAGGAGGAGTTGGATCTGGAACTAGGAAACCTGAGCACCCTAGCAAAAGAAATTCTGGTGACTGAGGAGAAATCTGAGTTTTTGCTCCACTCCCTCCAAGTTCCCCTAGAGCCAGGTCTCCTTCCCTGGAAGGCACTTCGGAGGAGGATGAGGTACAGGTTGCGGAGACAAGTGGCTCAGCTGAGTCCGCTCCTCCTGTTGTTGCGCCTTTGCTTGCTGAGGAGGGGGATCAGGCAGGATCTGCACCCCAGAAGCAAGGGGGTAGTGTGGTATGGGATCATTTTGAGGTGTAGATGATTCCAGGTATATTATCTGCCTGCACTGCTGATGTGAGACCATCTGGGGCAAGGAGGAGAAACACTACAGCACCACGAGGATGCTAATGCATCTCCGCAGGCACCACCCCCTTGCCCTTGTTCCTCCTCAGCATGGCACCAGTAGGAGCATACCCAAAAAGAGGTCCCCCTCTCACTCCAAAGACCCCATCCCACAAAGCAGGGTGGAGATTATACCTATCTCTCCCTCACAAGGCATTGGTGCCATCAGTCAGGCCATCAACAGGCTCTCCATCAAGCCGAGTTGTTGAATGAGTCCCACACAGCAACAGAGATCTTGGGGGCCATAAACTGTATGGTGCAGGGGTGGCTCATTGGGCAAGGCAAGCTCACTGACAACAGGGCCAACATGGTTAAGGTGGTCCATGATGCCAGCTTTGTTGGTATCCGCTGTGTGGCACACATGTTCCACCTAGTAGTTAGGAATACCTTGGAGGGGGACAGGGCTGCCAGTGATGGCACCATTACAACAGATCAGACAGATCATTTTGAAGTGCAGGTAGGTGGCAGACTACTTCCACTTCAGCAAAGGGGGCAAGATGTTGCAGGACAAACAGGCAGAGCTGAGCATGCTGCAGCACAAAATCATCCAGAATGTGGAGACCTGGTGAAACTCCACATACATGCTACTGGGAAAGGTGGTGAAGCAACAGAAGGCCATCCATGAGAAATACTTGTTTGGAGAGATTGGGATCAGCAGCCCACTTAACAAAACAGCGTGGGATACCATCTCCCAGATCTTGGTGGTCCTCAAGCCATTCTTCAGGTCACTGAGACTGTCAGCACTGAGAATGCCCTCCTTAGCCAAGCGATCCCCATAGTGAGGGAACTTGAGAACCAAACGGAGAAGTTTCAGGGGATCAATGTTCTTGGCTGGGGCAAGCTGCTGTCACCAGAGGTGCAAGCACTGGTGAAGCAGCCGAGGAAGGGCATCAAGAAATGGCTGGATCTGTTGTGGTCCAGTGCTGGCGGCCATGTGCTGGCGGTCCATGTGCTGGCAGCCATGTGTGAGCCGAGGGTGAATGGGAGCATGTGTTCCAGCAAAACCCTGGATCACTGGACAGAGGGGATATGGAAGAGGGGGATCCACTTTCCCATATCAGCACTCCCAGCAGCAGCCAGTCTCCTCCACAACCAGTGCTGCCAATGTGGGACAAGGGCATAGCCTCAATGGCGAAGTCCAGACGCACCAGACCCCAGCATCGGGCAGGTAGCACCAAGGCCTCGGTGGCTACGAGCTCAGCAAGGATGTGGAGCCACTGGATGTGATCCCTTGGCCCAATGGGCAACCCATAGCCAAGTGTGGCAGGATCTGGCCACGGTTGCCCAGGAACACCTGTCCTGTCCACTGACCAGTGTTCCAAGTGAGAGGGTATTCAGCATTGCTGGGGATGTTGTGACACCCCACCGCACCTGCTTGGATCCTCGTTTGGTGGAGCAGCTGGGTTTCCTCAAAATGAACCTCCCGCTGCTAGGGTTCCCCAAGCTCCACCTGCAGATGGAGTGAGTGCCACCCTCCTCACTCCGTCCGCATCCATTTTCTTTTTTTTTTTTTTAAACCATTTAATGCCCTGCTCTCAGAGCTGGAGGAGGCACTCACTGCAACACCAGCCAACGGGGAAAGAACATGTCCCTGCTTAGCTCCCATGCCTGGACAAACTTAGAGATATGGCCTGGGGCTATGGGGAAGGAAGCGGCCCCAGGTCCTGGGTATGACCACTAAACCTGCACCCTGCCAGGGTCGGGAGGCCTGGTGGGACTGCCGGCAGCACAACAGCCCCAGGAAGTGCCAGGACCAAGGATCTCCCTGGTGAAAGGTGGGTAGGAGGCACCTTATAACCTCCAGCCACCATATGCATGCACAGTCCTGGCTGGAGAAAGCCCAGACCCATCACATCTTTGAGAGGCCTGAGGCTTGCTGGTTGCAGTGGAGTTGTGAGGCTCCAAGTGAGCTCAGCTTACCTGCCTGGGATGCCATCTACAAGGCATGGGTTTTCAGGTTTAAAACCCTTAATCAGGCTAAGGAAGCATCTTGTTGGTGTGTGTGTGCTCTTCCTGGATGGAAGGAATAGTAAAGAAGCCAAAGGCTGGCATGCAATGCAGGCATGAAAGCCAGTCAGTGAAAATGGAAATGGAGGTGTCAGGGGATGAGGGACAGGCTGGAATAGGGGGGGGGGGGGGAAGGGGGATGTAGCAGCACAGGTAAAAGTGGAGAGGTTCCTGGGGAGTCAGATGTCAGGCAGGTTGTACTGTGTCATAAATCCAATGTCTACATTGAGTCCATGAGTTTCTGTACCTAGGAGGTTGATGAAGTGCAGTTCACAGGCCTGTCTGTGAAAAGTGGTTTGTAAATTTCCTTTGAGGATCAGAACCAAGAGACTGGAGACAGAGTGTTTTTTTTGTAAGAAATGTGCCCCTACAGGTGGTTGGGGATTCTTGTCTTTGATAGATTCTGGTATGTAGTTTGTGGGGGTACTGCAGATATGTTGGCAGGTTTTGCATTCCTTGTCATGGCATGGTCTGGATTCATTCGGTGCGTTTTGGGCTGTAGGAAGCTGGCTTCTGGTGATGAGGTTAGTGAGGTTCAGTGCTTGTCTGAATTTACAAACCACTTCTCACAGACAGGCTTATGAACTGCACTTCAACTTCCTAGGTAGGGAAACTCATGGACTCAATATAGACATTGGATTTATGACACGCTACAACCTGCCAGACATCTGACTCCCCAGGTACCTCTCCACTTTTACCTGCACTGCTATATCCCCCTCCCCCCCCCCCAATCCCTCTCCACCCCAGCCTGTCCCTCACCTCCTGATGCCTCCATTTCCATTTTCACTGACTAGCTTTCTTGCCTGCATTGCATGCCAGCCTCTGGCTTCTTTACTATTCCTTCCATCCAGGAACAGCACACATACCAACTAGATGCTTCCTCAACCTAATGAAGGGTTTTTAAACCCAAAAGCTTACAAAAAAGAATTTAATCAACTATTCAGTTGGTCTAATAAAAGATATCAGATTGACCCTAAGAAACTTGTCTGGGCTATGTCCTTTAACCAACACAGCTACAACTTACACCACTTAACAAACACAACTGACAAGAGTTTTGCTTTCAGCAGTTGGAGGTGCATTTTCACAGAAACCCCTGCACCACTCTGCCTGAAACCTGGCAAGCCTCCCTCATGCCCGCACAAGGGGCTATAATACAAGGTCTCACCTACATAATTATAACTTGCTTTAATATAGAAAACATTAAGGACAGTTATAAAACATGCATTCTTTATAGGAAAGACTTGACTCACTACATTCTTTCAAGCAGGTATGAACTTAGTAAAACTTTTTTTAAATATAAAATATTCACAGATGTCTTTTTAAGCCATCAGACACATGAACAATGTCACTGCACATTGTGTTTCTTCACCACCATATGTTGCAACCATATTTTACCTATCTTTCACAGTTATTGGATACTGCATACTCAGAATATATCTTCAGGTTGGACTTGTTATGTGTTATTAAATATAAAACTAATAATTAAGCCTGCAGTTCCATTTTGATAAGATGCTTTCCTTGCTATGTCAAACTGCTGTCAGAATCTGTTGAACAGCTTCAGGGTTGAGCATGTTCCATTTTTAACAAATTCAATCAATTGTAGCGTTCTTTACCACCAAGTAATAGCTGTTCAAAGTCAGCATTAAGACATTTATTTGGTATCTCCCTGGAAGAAATAAAATATACATTTGGCATTTTGGTGTTAAATGTTTTTCTGTGTGCTGGTATATGGAGCGAGAAAAAGGACAAGAGTCACATTTACAAAAATGGACAGTTTTAAGGACAGCCTTATTTAACTGTGTGAAAATTAAAATTGCCTTGCTACTATTTAAAAAGCTATCCAGTATCTCTAGGCATTTGGACTTCAATAAGTCCTGAAAACATTCTGCTCACATACAGTCTTAAAGACCGTACACTGTGTCAACTTCAGTAAAACTGGTGCAGTTCTTTAGTTACCCCATTCACTTGGGAGATGCTTTAACAAAGTATTTTTCCTGAAGTGTAAACAATGTAAAATACCAAAAAAAATTAGTCATCTCTGTGCAATGACTACTCAGCATCTAATAATAATAGATATACTGAAGAATAAAAACGTGAAACACACGGAGCTCATAATTCTCTGTGACTGACTGTAAAGTACCTATAAAGTCTGCATTAAGCCTCTAAAACTCTATCCCCCATAAATTGTAAACAAAGAAGACTCATGGTTATTTTTTATTTTTTTTAATATAAAGGGTTAGTACACAATTTAAAATAAATTTTCTGCTCTTTCAGATTCAAACTGCACTTTCTCCATGTACAAAATGTGCTTATATGGGAAAGCAGATTACTACAAACAAGTTTTTATGGGTTAAATGAAAAAAACCCATACAGACAAATAAGTTAATTATAGCTGGCATCTCTGCCTTCACTGATAGAATGTGCATAGCTTGCAGCAGAATATACAATATCCCAGTAGCCAAAAAGAACAGTGTGTAGGACAAATGTCTAAAACCAAACCTTCACCCACTTATGCCCTCAACTCTTTCTTTCCAAGTGCTCTGACAGCCTAAATAAATGATATTTTATAAAAAAAGACCTAAACATTTTTCCCCTTCACATTTAGTGGTGAAAGTAGGGCCAAAAACTTCCATTGAAGAAATATTAAATGAGTTGATTGCACCCAGTTATTCCTTTTTCCCCTCTCCCTAAGGATGCATTTGTAAAAAGGTGCCAGTCAACTAATCTTAGTAGACAGCAAATCTAATTTATGCACAGGAGGAACAGTCAGATTATTTTAAACTAAATAATTATTTCTAGATAAAACACAATGCTACAGTTTACAGACACAGACAAGAGGCATTTATTCAGAAAAAGCTTCATGTGTTGATTGATTATTTTTGGGGTAAAGCAAGATGCTAATGACAAGTAGTACTGTAGACCAAATACACAATGCTCGGTTCCCTGGCCAGTACCTCTCTGAAAAAAGAGAATTACAGATAGTAGCTCAGAAGCCCTCTATTGGTAGCACACTTTTTCTTTAAGTCTGAACTTCACCTTATACAACAGAACTTGGGCTCCTCCATAAAACAAATGCTATCAAATTAGAGATGCTTTAAGCCAGAGGTTGAAAAACTGTGGTTGAAAGGATGAAGAAACAGAAGCAGCAAGGCAGATAATGGTTTAGAGCAGTGCAGTCTAAACTGGCAGCCCAAGAGCCACATGTAATCCACAAAGGGTTAATATGCGCAACTCCTTCCCCAGGCTTCTACCCAGCCACAACTCACCCTGTTGCTCAGGCTGCTGCTCCAGCTGGGGTCTCTTGGCTCCACCTCCCTCAGCTTTTGCTCCCTGCTCCCACCTAGGGGGCTAGGCAGTGTAGCCCTGGCATGGTGCAAGGGAGCTAAGGAGGGGCCACCTACATACATGGTCCGGGGGGGTGGGGGGGGTGGAAAAGAGTGAAGGGGGATTGGGGAGGAACCACATACATGTGTTATGCAATGACCACCTGTGCATGGTGCTCCAGGGAGGGGAGGGGAGGGGCAGCCCTGCCTGCATGTGAGTGCAGATGGAGGTGGGAGGGGGCGGGGGGCAGGAGTGGCGGTTCACAGGCCTATGGCTCGTATTCATGCACCCCTAGGGCATGCGTCCCTTGCTGAAGCAAACTGCACTGCTTGTGGCTGCCAGTTTCTTAAAAGTTGGACCGTCCTCGTTTAGAGAGACAAGACTCCCTTAGGGAAAAAATGGAAGCCGGAAACCTGAGTTTGGGGAACTTCTGACTGTCCCATTCTTTAGAGTTAGCAAAGCCAATGACCTTTACTCCAGCTCTTTAGTGGAAGATGCTGTTTGATAAAACTATTTCATAAAATCTATTCTTCTGGTACATGTCTTTGCTGTATTGTCCTCAGGGCCAGAAAGGACTAATATGATAATCTAGTTCAACCTCCTGCACATTAAAGACCCTAGAATTTCAATGAGCAAGTCCTGTACCTAACCCAACCACTTGAATGAGAGTATATACTTTTGAAACACACTCAAATCTTGTTTGAAAGACTTCAAATGACAAAGCATCTACTATATTCCTTTGCAATCAGTTTCAGTGATTTATTACCCTTGTTCGAAGTTTGCACCTTCAGTTTCAACTTCACTGACTTTATCTGTGTAGTCCCAACAGCATCAATATCTATTGCTCTGGAAGTGTTTTGATATATCTGAAGAATGAAAACTACTATATACAAATCAATCATCATGTTATAGATATAAGGACATTATTTGACTGCACTAGACTTTGTTCTACCAATTCACTCTGAGCCTGAATTAAAGCAATGAGTTAAAAAGTAAATTTACAGTACCAGTAAAGGAGGTAAACTGTGTTTTGTCAAACATATTTGCGGAGGAAAAAAAATAGATGTTTGAAATAATCACACACAAGATTATGAAATGCTTGAAACCTAGAAATATTCATACAGAATACAGCAATCATTGTAGAGCCAGGAAGTCTAGTTAAAACCAACCTATTATTTGGAGCATTTATAAGAAAAAAGATTCCGTCTGCTCTGAAACTGCATTTTGTTTTCTCTTTTAGTGTTACATAAACAGTATGACGATCTTAACTATAATACTTAGTCATTATATGTGCTCAGAAGTAAGATTTTAGTCATTGGCCTAACATAGTCCTGGCAGTGCTGTATACAAACCGTATGTTATTGTGCACTAGTGGTTTAATCATCTATAACTACACAGTATTACCAATGAGCAGGCCAACAGAGATTATTAAGAAATCACAAGCACCCCAGTAACCATTGTCCACATTAAGCTATATGGATTACATGAATTCAGGGCTGACTCAAAGAATAGTGGATGCTTAACATTTTCCAGTTAATGGCTGTTAGAGATGCTTAGCAGTCTCCTGGATTAGGTTTTACTTCTGCCCTTATCTGTACCTCAGACATCATTTGACTGTCTTTCCTGCTGAGCTCTGAGCAGATCTAGAAGACAATGGTAATGGGTAACGGTGATGTTGCTGCCAGTGGCAGTTTTCCCAAGACAGAACTGTGCCCATTTTCTTTCACAACTGCACTCAGCTAAACAGGAGTTACATATTTAAGCTGTCAGAAATTACATGGTCAGCATTCTGCCTCCTTTAAATTTGTGCATATTCAAGTAATATGCCACATGCATAGACCAACAACAGTATGCAGCTTTGACATAAATGACCAAAATTTTCTGTGACAGCACAAACATAGGTCTCAATCTTTGGCAGAGTAATAGGTTTCCATGTAGTTGCTGTTGCATAGTCTTTTTAAAATCAGGCACTTAGTGTATCCATGTTGACAAATATTTTAACTACTGCCATGATTTCAAAATTTGCTTCCATCCCCAAACCTTTATGAACTATTGCCCTAAAGATCCCCTTAACAATCCAGCTTCTCCCTCAATCGTAGGGTCATACGGCAAGTTTCTGGGCACTCTTGGTTAGGAATTGGGGAGTTGTGCAGGTATGCAAGGTATAAAAGCATGGGGCTGGTGGGAACTGTTCTACTCATGTAAGGGCTCCCTCCTCCCATACTTCATTTTATCAGAACTGTACAGAGCTGGGAGGAACAGTTAGTACACTGGAGGGCAGGGAGCAGATTCAGGCCAACCTGGACAGGTTGGATCAATGGGCAGAGAGAAATAGGATGCAATTTAATAAAGATAAATGTAAGGTACTCCACCTGGGAAGGAGAAATCCCCAGCACACCTATAGGTTGGAGAGTGTCCTTCTCAGCAGCTCGGAGGCAGAGAGAGATCTTGGAGTCATAACTGACTGCAAGATGAACATGAGCTGGCAGTGTAACAAGACCATCAACAAAGGCCAATCGCACCTTGTTGTGCATTAGCAGGTGCATGACTAATAGATCAAAGGAGGTGATGCTCCCCCTCTATGCAGCACTGGTCAGGCTGCAGTTGGAGTACTGTGTCCAGTTTTGGGCGCCGCACTTCAGAGGGATGCAGAGAATCTGGAAAGGGTCCAGAGGAGGGCCACTCGCATGATTAGTGGCCTTTGGGAAAGACCCTATGGGGGGAGGTTGAGAGAACTGAATCTCTTCAGCCTTCGCAAGAGACGGCTGAGGGGAGATCTTGTGGCCACCTATAAATTTATTAGGGGAGGTCAACAGGGAATAGGTGATGTGCTGTTTACTAGGGCACCCCAGGGAGTGACTAGGAATAACGGGTGTAAACTAGTTGAGAGTGGATTTAGGTTAGATATTAGGAAGACATTTTTCACAGTAAGGGTAGCCAGGATCTGGAATGGGCTTCCAAGAGAGGTGGTGCTATCACCTAGCTTGGAGGTCTTCAAGAAGAGACTAGATAGTCACCTGGCTGGGGTCATCTGACCTCAGTCCTCTTTCCTGCCAGGGGCAGGGGGTCGGACACGATGATCCATTGTGGTCCCTTCCAACTCTACAATCTGTGAATCTATGGGGTGGGGGCCCAACATACCCAGGCTGTGGCAGGGTGAGCAGGGCTGGGCCAGTGGGAGGGGCGGGGTGCAGAGTGGCCAGATTGTAGTGCAAGGAGCAGGCCTAGGATGAGGGGAGCAGAGCCAAGCTGGGGTAGGGGGGGCAACAGGGTGGCAGCAGCCCATCCCCATGCCTGCACAGGGCCCTAAAAGGGCAGGGGGACAGGGCTAGGCTGGGAGAACAGCATGTCCTGGCTTGGGGGCAATAGGGTGATGGCAGCCCATCTCCATGCCTACTCAGGGCCGTAGAGGGGCTTATTTCCCTCCTCCCTAGCAGAGGCATGGGGAGGCAGCCTCAATCTGCCCATGAAATTGAAGCCCATAGCTGCAGCAAGCCCGCAAAAATTTGACCCTAGGTTCCGCTATTTGAATACATCCCTAATCACGTACTGACTGAGGCTGCTTCTCCAAGGTAAAAGAGCATGGAAATATTCTGCATACATGCATGCAAAATGTATACCATTTGCACAGGCTGAGCTTAAATACCCCACCCAACAACAAGAAAATTGTTGTTTTGTCCCTGCTTTGATAAGAATAATACAGCACAAGGACCAAGCAGACTCAAACTGAAAGTGGCATAGATTACATCACTTTCAGCAACTTGAGCACAAAGAAATCATACTTAACTCGACTATAACACACGCCCACTTCCAGATGTGCAACTTGCGCTTTCAGCATCAATTTGTATCCAGCTCCCCCAAGTCTAAGACAGACATGCAGGAGGGGAGGGAAGAGGAAGGGGGTTTGAATAGATGCAGGTCTAATAGAAACACTGCAAATTAACATAAAACTTACCAACTGAGAAAGCTCTAGCACCTTTGAACTGGGCCCAGTAAGTCCAGGTGTATGATGGAGGGGTTTGGAATGATGGAGGAATGGCCATGAGAAACATAGGCATTTCTATGGTCATGGGCTAAGTCTTTTTCCCAAATATTTGGGCAATGTTCAGAAAAGAAAAAACATTTGAACAAAGTCATTCCTGTTGCTACAGAATAGTCCAAAAACAAATAAAGCACTTTTCTTTGTAATGACATCTATTCCTGAACATTGAAAAGGCATTGATCAAAGGAAACAAGAGGCAGTGAAACTGGTTCGGAAACAAATACCTATTCATTGCATATTGGTTTAAAAATTTAAAGAAAAAGAAAAGTATTCAATGTATTACTGCAAAAAGCTGAGGCTTGAGTTAATGTAGATACTTATAAATACAAGTGTCATAAGAGTAACTATACTGTGCAGTAAAAGGACTCTAGAAATAAACTTTTCTTGCATGACATTAACCACTCATTCAAACAGAACACACATCAAAATATTTCAAAGAGGGGGTTTTTGTTGTTTTTTTTAAAGCAAGTTTATCCTGGGGATAATATCATACACATATGACAATAAGTTTTTATAGCTACAAAATCTTCCATTTTATTTCATATAAATTACTTCCATCTGATGACTGATAAAGATCAAAGAATAAACTACAATTTGATATACAGGTGAAATTAACTGTCGTTAAAGCCACTTAAACACGACTTCTTTTTGTTATCCTTCGCATCTTGGCAGTAACTGATAAGGAAGATTTCAGGGAAGCTCAGTCACTGAAGGCAGAATCTAGAAAAGAAACAATTTTGCATACAGTTATCATTCCCATCCACAGCTTCCAGTTATTGTATTTCACTAACTGCACTTAATTAGCTTCTTTCTGCCACTGACATCAGCTTCATACTGCCTGCTACAGCAACCACACTTTAGTCCATGAGAACGTTGTGGTCATGGCATCCTAGCAGACCAACAGCTCATACACAAGGTAAAATTAAAGTGATCCTGTTTACTACTTTCCATACAATTCTAATCTAAGTCTACACATTTATCAAATAGAAAAATTGATCATTACTCATTGCAAAGCAATGCATTACCTATGGTACATGGCCAAACATGAAAGTTAAACGACAAAAAAATATTTATTTCCATTTAAAAAGTAGTTTAGAAGTGAAATGAGAGAGGTGTACTGAACTAGAGAAGAGGTAAACTGATGTGGCATGTCTTCCAAGAAGATCAGCCTACATTTTGGCTGACTGAGCAAGCAACTTATCTAACAGGAGGACAAGGAACAGTCATAGGAAAGACCTGAACCTTGTATAACTAGGCAGTTCCAGTTCATCCCAAAAGATCTGGTGCATGATAACCCTTCTTCTGAGCACACAGACAAACTAGTCGCACTTCTACAGTGCAACTTGCATGGGGCTGTCACCCTGGCTCTTATTTTTATTTCCTTACCAAGGTCTGCTTGCACTGTTTTAGCTTTAGTTATTTTCTGCATTCTGTGACTTTCTAACACCTAGTGCAAATTTAATGCCAGTTGAAGTTTGAGGGAAGCATAAGAAAAAAGCAAAAGGTTTTGTCCTGATTTTTCTTATTTTCCACAGCACTGACATGATGTATAGGGATTTTTCTTAGAGCCGTGCAGCAGCATGTCTATAGATGTAAACATAGTAAGTGAGGGTCTGCATCCAAGCAGAAAGTTGCGCCGGGGGTGGGGGGGCCGTAGAAAAGGAGTTTAGAGGGAGAAATTTACATCCTCTCTCATGCCAAGCAGGGTAAGGAAGAAGCATATGGTCCTCAGAAGGAACATCAAAATAAATATGACAGGTCAGTGCAATCATCAAATCAAATGAATGCAAACTGTACCATAGCTAAAATGAAATATGTGCGCATAAGGATGTAGAAGGCAAAAAAAGCTATCCTTTTCCCCCCCTGAATTATGTATGAAGTGTGCAACTCCAGCTGTTGCCACCAGCTCAAGAACATGACCTGATTTTGGAATGAAGCTTGACATAAAAAGATAAGTCTTCCTTTTACAAAAAGGAAAGGAAGGAAATGGGGTAAGCCTTCTTTAAAAACAGGGAGCACAATATCATCTTCCCAAGCATTTAAAAGGGGAGAGCCCCACAAATAAAATCAATTCCCTACTTTATCCCCTAAAGCAATGCTATTTAATCTTAGATACAGACCTCAATGCTCACACATTAAATAGGCACATTTTACCTACTATGGCCAGACTAGAATCTGAACCTTGTGGCCCCTTCATGTTTTGGTGGAATTCAATATGACCTTAAAAGAACAACACACTGTACATGGTCTTAATTCAGTTTAAATTTCAACTGGCCTTTAAATTTCAAATATATGATGAACAATTTGTTGAAGAATGCACAAGTTGTTTTTTTGATACACACTGAGCGTGTCTACGTGTTCATTAATATGCCTTTGCTTCTGTGTATTAAGTACCTCAAATATGTGCAACTATTGTGCAGTAGCAAAGGCAAGCTTTTTTTTGTGACGCTTAATGTGCAGTAGACTAATTCTACCACGCATTAGTGCATTAGCATACTTTTGCCATTATGCACTAATGCACAGTAAAACAGTCCATTGCACATTAAGGCATTTTGTGTAGATGTGCCCACTGAATGTGCATCTACATAACACCAAAAGAAAAGTGGAGATAATGACAATCAAGCCTGCTCAAGAAACTTACAATGCATTTGCATCACCTGCAGCAGTGGGGGCCTACTCTTGGTTGTTATAACAGAAACACCCAAAGATGCAAATGAATTCCCCATAGTAATCTCTCAAACTGCCTTTGGCTGATGTTCTAATTAGTTGAAGGCCACAAGATCCTTTTGGGAGGTGATAAATTAACCTTGAAATTAAATAACTACTTTTGACTGGACATTTTTATTGTGCTTTTTCCTCTTCTTAAATTTCGTCCCTACCTCTTTCTCCCCAACATTCAGAGATTCCAAAAGAAGACATCAAAAAGTGTTGGGTAGCTTGGGCAAAAAGTTCCTTTTATGTTTTCTTGTATTCAATATTTCCAAAAACAGCAGCATCAGGTGTGTGCAGATTAGGACTAATGGTCCTTTATGATAAATTGATGCTTTTTGCAACCTAGGGAAAATAAATCTTTTGTGTACTTATAGAATTACAGAAAATAGGGCCTTCAGAGACCATCTAGTCTATCCTTTAACTGCAAGGCAGGTCAACTGTAACTAAACCATTCTTTACATATGTTTCTCTAAGCTGCTCTTAGAAACCTCCAATGGTGGACGTTTGACAACCTCCCGAAGGAATTTGTTCCAGTACTAAACTATTAGGGCTGTGCAAAACTTCAGTAGCTAATTCGATTCGAAGGAAATTTGGCCCAATTCAGTGGCTGAATTGCCAAATCGAATCAGGAGACCCATTAAAAGCTCTGAATCGAATCAGAAGCTTCCGAATCAATTTGGGGTGTGGGGGAGAGGGTAGATCAATGCCCCCACAGCAAGGGATGGATTGGGGCTGGGGCTAGGCCAAACTGCCCAGCCAGGGCAGGAGAGCACGGGACTCAGGGAAGGGGACTCCCGCCACTGCGCGCCACCTGTCCGGGAGGGTGTAAAAGCAGGCGTGTGCCTCTGGATCTGCACAGAGTCTGCACAGGGTGGGGTGGGCTGGGCCGGGCTGCACTCTGGGAGGCAAGCCCCAGCTGCCTGCCACCGGGCTGCACTCCAGACAGCTAGCCCCACCTGTAGCCCAGAGCACAGCCCTGGCTCCACCCACCCTGCAGAGTGCTGGGGAGTGAGGGCTATGGGGGGGCTGCAGCCACCCTAAAATTCCCCATAGCCCCTCCCACTGGCCCCTCCCCAATACAGGTACATCCACCCACCCCCACGCGCTGCTGCTGCTCGCCCACTGGGGTGTAGCAGGGTGAAGCTGCGGCTTGTCCAGGAGGGGCGGGGCAGGGCGAGCAGCACGAGGGCATAGGCCTCGCTCCCAGCACCTTCCACTGTCCATCTGGAGCACAGACCAACCCAGGCCGCCCCGTGCAGATCTGGGGGCACATGCCCATTCCCACGCACTCCGGGATCGGCAGCATACAGCAGCGCACAATGGCAAGAGCCCCGCTCCCCACGTCTCACGCCCCATCCCCACCCTGGGTGGGCACCTTGTCCTAGCCCCAATCCCTCCCTCGCTGTAGGAGTATTGATCTTCCCCCCCATGCCCCTTCCCTCCCCCCTCCGCCCACCACAACAGACTCACCAGCTGGAGGCAGCTGTGTCCAGTGTGGTTGAGGACTGCTGCAAATCAAATACTTGCCACTTCACACAGGCCTATAAACTATCCTTGCAGTTCTTTAATGCCTAACCAAAGTCCTCCTTGTTGCATTATTTCTTGTTTTGTCTTCAGCGGACACAGAGAATAATTTATAGCCCTCCTCTCTGGAGCAAACTTTCACGTATCTGGAAACTCTTCTCCCCTCATTATGCTCTGCTCTAAACTAAAACCCAATTCTTTCAGTTAAGCATGTGCATTCTTCTACCATTCCATAAATAGACTGTACAAAAAACCCTTACTACCACCACCTTATGTCTAATCTGAAACATGCGTTCTTTGAGGAAATACAGTATAATGTATGCATTTATTGCCGAGGGCATCATTTGGATTTCTTGCCCCTTCCAACATGGACCTATATGAAGGTGTTACATTTTGTAGTTTGTTTATTCTTAATAAAATTTTCATTTTTTTTAATTTTTTTTGTTATTATTATTTGTGAGTGTATGCCACTGCTGCATGACTACATTTTGAAGGGTCTGGCAGAAGACATTGCTGGGCAATGAAAGGCAAAACAGATTATACTTGTAAAGATGCAGCCAATCACATTCTAGATAGATTTCCACAAATCTGGATTGCCAGGGTTGCATGAAAACATTACACTTCAATAAATCAACATCACTGGTGCTTCACTTGAACAGACTTTCATTGCAAAAGCTTTTTTCAAAAGAGAATGAGGAACTCTATATCCATGTAGCGATGATAAAATCAGACATGAGCATTCCATTTGGTAACAAAAGATTTTATCCATTTTACAGGATTTTACAAGAGATTCATGAAGACTCCAGATATTAAGTAAACTTTGGACACCAGACTGATATGGTCTCCACCACTCGTATCCTAGCACCCTCCAGTAACTATGGCATTTATACACATGCATGTGCTGCAGTGTTGGGCACTTTTAAAAGCGCCCAGCACTGCAGCACATGAATTTATATAAATGGCAAAATGCACATCAGCGCTGAGAAAATGGCAGTGGTACACTTTTGAACTAAAGCACACTGAAGGTATTTTAGTTCAAAAGCACACTGCTGCCATTTTCTGTGGGCTGACGTGCACTTCACAATTTATACAAATGTGTGCAACACGTACTGGGCGCATCAGCTCTCATGCTCTGCAGACTCAATTAATTGAGTTGGCTCCAGCGCACTGGATTTCTAGCACATCGGAGCAGACACGGATACGTGTATAAATGCCTTATAAGCATATTAAGGATTTGAACCAATGCTCCCCAACACAAATGTGAATCTTTTCATTGATTTCAACTGTCTTTTAGTCAGACCTGAGGGGAACCTCAAGATGCAAGGTTAAAGTTATTGCAGACATGACTTACACGCTTATTGGAAGAAGAAAAAAACCCCATTCCCCTAGTTTCTTCCCTTCTTTGCCAATGGCTATTGACATCCTCCCTCCTTTTCCACTCTTCTTTCCTCATCTTCCCTGCCCCCTCCCCCCTTTCTCTGGGGTCTGGCCATCCACTCTGCTTTCTTCTTCTACCATTACATAAGTATTAGATCTCAGAAAACTGAATTGAAAAATGGGTGTTATCTTGTACTCCTAAAAATATATTTGAGAATCTAAAAATGTCAGACAGAGCATTTAACTAACCAGTTTAGCATAAAAGGGGGGAAAAAAATCAATTATTCACCTAGAAATGCTGCAAAGATCATGTCAAAAGGAGATGTAAATAAATTACTTAAGTACCATCAAATTAGAATTACTAACACTCCCATGTAATGCAAAGCAAGGAAGGATGCTGGGTAGCCTCAAGCCACCTGCTCTCCAACCACGTTTCCCATGGAAACATGGGCTTGGAGCGCCCTTAGTGCCAAGCTTTATGAGCAGGACTGAACCAGAATGCCAATTAATGAGGCATTTATTAAGTGGGCCTATCTTCAGTATATGCAGCAGGGCCAGAGCTGCTGCTCGCCTTGCAAGAGAAACAAAACAAATGGGCTTTCAGGCAAGAAGGTAATTCTGCTGAGAAATCCCCACCTCTGACACATGGCACAGGCCTAATCCAGTATTATTCAGGAAATGATAATATGGCTAAGCAAACCCTTTTCCCTGACCTTGCACAGACTCCCCTCTTGCTGCTACCAGACAGAGGCGACCTTCCTTTCCCACTTATTTTTAATGCAGAAGTAGTCTAGAAATGAAAAAGATTTGGGATACTAAAAATACCACCTGGGCTGCTTAATGCCTATTCAGCCCAGCCAGCAGTCCAACAGACTTACTATCATCATTGTTTCTTCAACTAGAAGTTACTACCTCACGATTATTTTGACAGAATACCAGGTTTCCCAGTATAAATCCAAATCTATAGCAAACCAAGAGATGCACCTCACATTCTTCTTCAAATTGGTATGTGAAATTAAAAATGGAACACATATCTCACATTCCATGTTTGCCTTTTAATCCTTGCATAGCCAGAGGTTGCCAAGCTATAACTATACTAGCTATAACAGAGGAGTGATGTTCTTGAAATAATTTACTTTCACCTAAACATTGGTGTAAAAATATCTTCCTGAAAATATTTTGACACTCTACTTAACTGAAATAAGCCCTTGTGAAAAGCTGTATTTGGGCTCTCAGTCAAAGATATTCACTAACTGCTCCTAAACATATTATATTAGTTTTTATGAATTACAACTACTTACACATTGATATGCACTTATCTGAATTATTTGTGGTTTTATACTCCATCTTCTATGCCTTCTCCATCTAGCACATGAACACAAATGAAAGTGATGCATTCTTTAAAAATTTCCCAAATAAGATCAATAAAAAAAATTAATGTACATTTGAATCGCAAGCTATTTAGAATAGGGATTGTGCCTTATAGCATATGTAGTGTCCTATTGACTCGTACCACATGATTTCTTTCATTTAAATGAATTACTGCTGGAGGATTCTCATTTGGTAGGAATCCTGTAATGCTACAAGGCATGGAAAAGAAAAATGTGCACTACGGTAACTATGTTTTATAACAGCGAATCTAGGTTCATATAAACCAGGTTTTTAGAATTATGAAAAGACAAGAATATTACGCTGCTCTTATAGAACACATCATTATGTCCAGGAAGTCAATAATATCAAATTAAAAATTCAGTTTACTTAGATGTATTTCCCAGGTTATGTATGTGAAACTCACTGTAAAAAACTGCTATTAGGCTAGCTAAAGAAGAATACTACAAAAGACATTGACACTAATAGTTATTCTACCTCTCTGGCTGATGCCTTGCATTTAAAATGAAAGTATATCTGCCAAACTCCCTTTAAAACAGAAGAAAAGAAAACTAGGGGATAATGGAGTCCTTTTGATACACTATGCTGCCTTTAACTACTGTTTAAGGGTGACTTGTTTATAAGACTGCATATTTTCACCAGCTAATAGTAAAGAATGAAAAGCTTCTTGCTACAAGCTAAAAAGAAAGTCTTTACCATGCTCCTTGAAGAGCTCATTTTCACATTACTCAGGCTTCATTATGCTGAATCAATATTCGTTTAGTCACTGGGGTTATTGACATATTTTAAAATAAAAGTATACCCTTCAGCTACTGCACTCATTACAGGTAATTTGTCTTGTCAGGGAGCAGGGAATATTATCCCAGTCTTTCAGGGGCTGACAGCCCATGGAAATACCTCCCCATGGTTACAACTGTAAATAATTTTAAGGTAAAATATTGAAAAATCAATGACTGTTTCCTGCAATCTGTCACAAACAAATCAATCATAATCTGCACAGCCAGAGAGTATGATTTGAAGGAGATGAGAGCAGATGTAATTCTTGGCTGGAATCTCTCATTTCAAAATCACTTCACATAATGGTGTCATCATTTAAACACTTAGCAGTCACTGCAACTGCCACTCATAACATCCCGTTGAACAAAACCACAAGGAAGAGGAGGAGAAAACGACATCACTATTATGTAAACAAACATTTAATTTAAATGGTTGCAGCATTAGTAAATTTCCCAGACAGAACTGCTATGCTTGTCTCTGTACAAAAGCTCTGAGATAATCAATGTTGCTCTTCCACACAGATTCTCCATCAATTAGCCTCTGAAAATTCAACAAATTTTAAAATGACACAAAGCTTGCTTTTTAGAAGTAAAAGCAGCAGCAGCATTTGGCCATTACTACTATGAAAATATTCATTTATCTTCAATTTCAAATCTCTCAAATAACTTGTAAGGGGATTAAACACATCAAATTCACATGAATTTTAAAGGAAACTGTCCGTAGTATCTGTAGCTCTTTAAATCTCCATGCTTTTTTTGTCCTCTAGATAGTATACTTCATCCCTAATTTTCAGTAAGTACACAACTCAACTTTAGTGCAAGTTAACCACCGCAGTTATGAAAAGCCATTATGAGAAACAAAGTCATAACTTTAATAACAAATTAAATGAAAATATAGTCTGACCTTGCACTCAAAGACACTGACCACTGCATATGAAATTACATTTGGATAAAAGATCAATCGATACATAAAGAATTAACTACTATGCAGTCAAAATGCTATAAACTGGTCTTTGTAAGTAAGTGTGAATCATTTGTGTAAAACTAATCTATTTTTATAGAGTAATATTTATACCAGACTGAAATTATTTGCTCATTCATCTTCCCCTATAACAGACTTCATTGCTACTCTTACATACCGTAATATCTGCAGTACTTGTGCGCAGATTAGTCAAGATATAAAAACTAAGAGTCCAAGGGCCTTACCCCAAAGTCACCGCACAGAAAGAATTTCCGTTTGAAGTTTTGCCTTGGGGTCTAAAGATTAAGAGCCCAACTCATTATGAGAGGCAGGAACATCACCAGACAGCGCAGAATTTACTTTAACTGCATTACTTAACCAGAGTTTTATTTGTGATAGCTCCTTTCTTAATAACTCCGCTGCTGTGGTTCAATAGTAGAATACTTGTGTGCCATGTGGGTAACCCAAGTTCACTTCCCAGATCTGCACATAACTATAGCAATTAAGGCACCGAATGTACAGACTCAGTCTGGCCTTTGGATTCTGTCTCAATGGTCTAAGGGGGGATGGAAGGTCTGGGCAACTTCCGCTCCTCTATACTCCTGCCTAGGCATACGCGTCAAAGGTCTGGATAACCTCGCTAGCATACATCATGGTCCAAAAGGATTGAAGGTTGCCTACTACTCTCTTAACAGTACAAAATAAGACTAGCAGTAAGAGGCAGATTTTTTTTTTTTGATTTTTTTTTGCAGGTAAGGGAAAAAAAACCTGCATCTTTTCCTTAATACATTTTTTATTGTTATTAAATATTAGGACATAATTTAAATGTAGGCAAGCATCTCTGGGGTTGGTTATACTTTAAAGTAAGACTCTAAATCTTTACTGTTCACACAGCAACCCCATATCTTAAAATGGACTCTTTGCTGATACAAAATTAAACCACTGCTGTTTGTAATGACAGGAGAAAGATTTCTCTTCTCATTAGCAAAATAATTTCTTGCTGGAAGCACTGCAATGTTTTTGCTATAAGTTTAACTCAAGGCTTGATCTAGAAGAAACAGTTAAAGTCTTAGAAGCTGCATAAATCCAAGAAAACTACATACAGTAACTGTGAAAAGAATCATCTTATCCAGGAAAAAGGACAGCCTATTGTGTAAGGCTAGAATGGAAAAAAAGTAATCACTAGCAGAGAGAAGAGCTCCTACAAATGAGCTGCATTACCACACTATGTGGGAACTGTCCATTTCCCTGGATGATATCTAGAATGAAACTATCAGATCAAGACATCTTCAGGCTGTTCAGCTCCTTTATAATTCATTGTTGGCCCACCGACACTTGCTAAGAGATAGGGACCTACCTAAATCATGGAGGAAGTTTGCAGTGCCTTTAATCTTGCTATTTTCACCGCGCATTCCACCCCTCTGTGTGCTGAGTGCCCAAGAGGCAAAAACCAAGGAATGAATTGCCTCTCAGCCACTTGGCGGGGGAGGGGGCATGGTGAAAAGAATGAGATTAAAGGCTCTGCTGCGCCACAAACTTCTGCTGCAATTCTCCCTACTAAGAGAAGACCTTGTTTACCACATTAAGCCATTTTAGGAGGGAGAAGTAATGTACCATGCTGAGCACGTCAGTGCTTCCCACTCTACCCTTCTCCTGAGACAAACTGTCATTTTCTCATGTGACATTACCCAGTTAGGTGGGTCAAGTTTCACAGAAGTAATAGATGGAAGATATCTTTCCTGTGTACCAGTTTCCCATTTGTAAAATACAGATATGACACATACATCATTATCATCATTATGGTATCCAGTCACATCTCCCCACCAATACAATTATACCCTACAATATGCTGAATAGTATGTATTTGGTCCAGTATCAACTCCCAGAAGCTACACATGGGAAGAGACTCACAAAGTCCAGCCTTGGAAAAATAAGGAGGTCACAACTACTCCATTAGTGAGGTAAGTCCTTACAAGAGACTACAATGGATGGTGCTGCAAAGCCTATGGTATTTACAAAGCATTCTTGAGCCAACAATACAGATGCTGCTATTTGCTGGACAAGGTCTAGAGAGATTGTCAAGGTATGGGGATGATGGAGGGAGAGGAAGAGTCATTTGAAGAATTACCTCAATTTCTTGAATCGTTTAAATCATATTTTCTCCATCATATCCTCCTTGAAGCAGAAAAGAACCATCACTGAGGGAAAGACCTAAAAGATAAAATGCAGGTGTTTATTATAGAGATTAGTTTTAACTTAATCACCTACATTTCTCGTGTACTTTTTTTAATTGCAGACTTTGGGACAAAGTCAAAGCCCTAGGGGTGAAAAAAGGAAAATACACATTTTTAATGCTGCCTCATGTGATCAATACAGGATATTGGTAAGGTACCAGCATCATAGTGCCATTATAAAATATAGCTAAATAGATGACTGTATTAGCAATACCCTACCTGATGAAGATTATGAAGGAAGAAGAAAGCTTTACTGGAGCAAACTGGCTACCTTCAATACAGGTTTTTCCCCATTCCTCAGCCTTCCCAGGATCTGTCTCACTCACCTTGTCTGAAAAAGAAAAATTAAGTTGTTCATTTACCAAAAAAAAGTAGTTAACTACCTGCTCTACATGACACGATTAATACAACCCACATCAATCAACTCAAACTTTCTGTACCAGAAGACATTAATTTATTCTGTATTATATGAAAAACAGAGAGGTAACCTGGGACCAATATGAAAAATAGCAAGTACCACCAGTGTGATAAACACATCTTATTTAGAGAAATATTGTGTGCACAGCACAAAGCACTTACCATTACTTTTGAATGTAATTTAACATTGTTAAAAATAGCTACAAGCTCAAGTGCACATCCTGGCTTTCTGTGAGGTCTCCTTCCTGTATTCAAGCATCTCCAGTAGAATGGATTACTGGTGTCATCTTTCCCATTGGGAATCTTGCTGCTTTTACTCATCTGCACTCTGTCAAACAGAAAAATAATTTTAGGGGTGGTGGGCCAATAGGAGGGAGGCTGCAGTTGAGGCAGAGGGATAATCTTGCTGCCAGTAAGATGGTAATGGCTGTTTCCACCTACATACATGTTTTATGACCAAGCAATGTATATTCCAGTCTCCTCGTCTATATTTCATTCCTCTTTTGCTTTTACATACAAAAGGCACTTGATTCAAATTACTGTTACAATCCATTAGTACAGAATGCCAAGTTCTGTATGTACTAGGTAACACAATTTACATGTGTCACATATAGAAAAGGCATTTGTGTCAGCTATTCTGTATTCAACTTGTGTTCATGCACTTGAAGTCTGAGAAACAGCATTGTGCTGGATTACTGGGTCAGTAGTAGAACAAAAGTTCAATATTTCTCAGTAAGAGAAGGTAGTCTAAGAGATTATATTATCTTCTATACAGGAGCAACTTAAAATCTTAAGTTTTTGAGAAATGTTGATGTTATTGAGCAAAAGTGGTTACAAGTTTATTCCCTAGGGGGTCAGAAAAATGCATCGCAGCAGAACCAGGAATTAAGATTTCTAGACCCTATCTAGCTGCCAGATGGCTTCCTAAAAAAGACTCCTCAACTCTTCCACAGTCCCATATTACTAAGTACCTGCTCTATTTTTTCAAATTTTAATTAAAGAGCTAATGGAGCAAATTATGCCATAATGGCATTAATTTCTTTCTTAAAACACTTAAACATCAACTAGTAATCTAGCTACAAACTGAAACCAGGCCAGAACAGCAGTAACTTCCAAAATCAAAAAACTAACTGGGCTACCTCCTGCCCTAGAAATACACACAGTAATCTAAAGCAAACGGCATGTCAGAGAGATTGAGAAAGTCCTCTGACATAATAAACAGGAAGTCAACATAAGCAAAGTAACTCCTGCACCATTATTATTATTAAGAAGTTGTAGACACTCTTTTAAAATGACAGAGTATTCTTAATAAAAAACTTCAAGCAGGTTTTATAGCTGCATATTATCCAATGAAAACAGTAATAAACAGAGCTGTAGCTTTATTTAGTGCAACTCCAATAGGCCTACAGTCATAACCACAGTTTTATTTATTGTGGTGGCTAAAATGGTCGTTCTTGGCTTTACAGTAGCGGACATGTCTATAGCTATTTTATCCTAGTACACTGCCATCTGGATATTGATACTTTGTTATAGGATATGAAAGAAGATCTTAGTTACCTAATACAGCTTAATTGAAAACAGAGTTCCTAAACATTGCACCATGCAGGATCCTATAAAGAATAAAATGTGAAGGGCAAGAGGCTGAGTTCTGTGGATGCCAGTAGAGCATATTTCAGAAACAAATTCTGATTTCTTGATCTGTGACAAGAACACCTAGAAAGACTGGGGAAATGACAGGTTTATCAGCAGGAAAGGTTGAAAGTTGCTCTGTTGAGGAAAAGAAACCCAGGAAGACGTGAGATATTTTTGCAAGGATATAGAAGAAATAATCCGTTGTAAGCTTATTACACAGCACTACGGAACTTATACCTGGATCAATTATATCCACCTTTACACTAGAGGCTTGGCCAGCTCTCCTTTGTGAAACAATGATTTATTATAGCAATAAATGAAGATCTCAGATGTGCATATACATTACAGTAAACAACTTCAAGAATTGATGACTATATATTTGGTGTTTGCACTGGTCACATTATAGCTACAAACACTTGAAATGTTAATAAAGTTAAGGAATTAACAGCTGTTAAAAGAGGCTTTCAGTTTTGAAGGTAGTAAGGCCTACCTGAGTTTCCAGGCAAAGAAGCGTCATTGAACTATCACAAACCGGTAATCAGTATTACATTTGAAAAACAGCAAGGTTTATAAAACTTAAAAGTAAATCTCCATGGAAAAAATACAAATCCTTCTCAACATTAAAGAATTAGATCTTAGTAATAATGTGAACCACCCAGACATCTATTACACCCAACAAAAGAATTAGACCCTGCCTCAGTTACACCCATGAAACACTGACAAATGCCGTGTGGTGCACCAGTGGATAGAACCTGTCTCAATCCTGAGACGTTTTAAGTACCTCTGAGTCCCCTGAGAAGATGGTGAAAGTTACAGGTCCCCAAAACCTTTACAGTTTTGACTGAACAGACACTAGTCAACAGCACTGCATTCTTTCTTAAAATGTGGAATGAACTAATATGAGAGAAGGCCTGATCTAAATGCAAAACATTTTAAGTGCTGAAAATGAGGGGGGGAAGAGGGGAAACCTTCACTCTTTCTTGTTCATTATTAGGAGGATCTGCTTTCTCTGTCCATACACAGAACTCAATAAAGGAAATTAACCCTTGAGACATCTTGAATTCGTTGACTAGACAAAGACAAAATTAAAGCAAGTACCACCATTTATGTCAATTACATTAATTTGTAAGGAAGTTCCATGTTCTCCCATGGTAGTGTCAAAATATTTCTTTCAGTATAAGTGGAATTTACCCCATACAAAGTATGTTGAAAGAAATTACGTTTAAGTAAGCTGGCAGCAAAAGTGTATATGGCTTTATTTGTGAAGCTTATGCAGTTTATTTGATCTAATAAAAAATTACTAAGACTCATAATTACCTGTTTGTTTCCATAAGGAGACTAAAGTTAGCTGACATATATAACAGTACTAAGAAAAAAAGTAGAAAAGTCTAACCTGCATAAGATCTGAAACTTGGTCACAGGGAAGAAGTCAGTTGAAAGATTTTTCTTCAAAATCTTAATGATTATGAATCCAGAGAAAGCAAACAAGTGGATTTTCACACCCCCACAAGTGCAGGAAACAAAAACAAGTTAAGGGTACATTCTACAGAACCTTTGTGTGAAAATATTTACTAGTGCAAGAAGCCATTTATTACACGTAGTTTCAGCTTCCAGAATAGGCACATATTTTTACTATTGCTGCTGCTTCTGCCAATATTTCTGGGGTGTTATTTTAGTCATCTCTTGGCTAATGACATACTGATTTGAAGTAGTAAGAACAAAATTTCTTACCTTCCTGTTTTAATCCATTTTATTGCCTCAATATTTTACAAAGTGAGAATGAGAGAAGATATTCCCTTACTAAGCATGCTTGTTTTAAATATACATTTCATAATCATCATAGCAACCTCATTTTGCTCTTGGTCTTTGTACACAAGTACAAAGCTTAATGCTTTCCTGCTTTTTTAAGTAAACATATTAAGAAATGTTGTTCTCCCTCATGATTCTCTTTCATCTAGAGAAATGTTTTCTAATACTTTCTAGCTTGCTGAACTTTGTCAGTTAGATCCTATAAACAAACATGCCTTCCTTCGATGGTCTATTTTTATAATCCTCACAGTACCAAAGCCGCACACCAAGATTTTTACTAATGAGTCAGCAAACACCTAAATCAAAATAAGCTGAAATAGAAACATCAGAAAATACCAGAGATTACGATCAGGGAAGTCTTCCTTCCCTTTACCTCTGCAAAAAAGTCAAAATTATCTTCTGATGCATCTCCTTTCATAATTCATGCCAAAAAATGACATTTTCTCAGGCTCTTAATTAAGATAACGGTGAACACCTGTGTTGGCATTCTTTGGCAAGACAGCATTATCAATCATAATCTTTTAAGTACACCCCCCCCAAAAAAAATTCTATGATGGAACCAATCTGTTGCTTCTCCTCACGCAAGTTTACATCCTATACTTGCATGAAAACTATTACTGCCTTCAAGGTACTAATCAAAATAGGATCACCATATTTCAAAATTTTACCTGAAAGCAGCTTTTAGAGTAATTAATTAGATTAAATTATATGATACCTGAAATGTCTAAATTTTTATTACCATATATTAGAAGTCACCTGAGAGTATACCAGTAGTATTTTGAAACTAATAATATCCTATTTTCAAATATGCCACATGCTGCTAAACTGAAGAGTCATAGCAAGACTCAGCTGATCCCCACTACATGTTCATAAAGTTTGTTTTAGTAACTATGCTGCACTGCATTAAATACTGTTGTGCATTTAAATAAAACCAGCATATAGAAACAGAGAGGTAAATTCATCTGTCATTCCCCTGGGGCCCTTACATTAGTAGTCACAGGCTCTAAGCCCCCACTCATGCCAGTAATCCCACTGGAGTCAACAGGACTATGAAAGTAAGCAAGGACTGTCTGGATAGGTTCGAAGGATCAAGCTTTCGGACTGTGCATGATACCCACACACAACCAGGAGTACTTTTAATTATTTATCTATACAGCTAATTCTAAATTCACCAGCCTTAATTTAAATAAAATGAGGGATGCAGACCAAGCTTGTAAATCTTATCCACTTTAGATTTAAGTGCTAATGCAACAGAAGATCCAAGTGACAGTCTAGTTTCCAAGAAAGGGAGGGGGGAAATGATGCAAGCTACAGGATTTTAAAGTAAAATGGCATCAAGATAGTGTCCCTGGTATTACACTCTCTCTCTCTCTCCTGGTAGCAAGAGAAGACCCATAAATTCAAAGACTACTACTTTCAATAAATATGTAAGAAGAAAACAAAATGTATCAACAAGGTTGTTAAGGGAAAAGGTTAAACCTGTGCTTGTTAATAGAACTGTTAAAACTACATAAACAAGGGAACAAAGAGCTTTAGAATGAACTTCATATTTCCCTTTAATCAAAGAGTTGAACAGTCCTGTAAAGCAGATTAGTCTTAGGCTTTCAAATTTTAATATACTTCTATCAGAGAGAAGAGTTGCTGTGACTAGTCATTCAGCAGAGCTATCAATGTGCAAATAAAGCAGAAAATAGAGACATCCTTAAGAAATAAGTCTCAAATTTGATATAAAGTGAAGGTGACAACCACAGCAATAGAACCATAAACTAAATGTTTCAATATCTTGAAGAATTATCTACAGTTCTTTTAAAACTGCAAAGAAGATAATAGTAGAATAATGTAGTGAGGTTGTCTGTTAGATAGACACTTACATTCCTGATGGCATAAGACCTCTCTTCCTACATTGCATTTCATTAATCAATTCTGGCATTATGCTGCAATACATGAAAGTGTGCATAAACAACACAATTTGCAGAAATATATATATTCATATAATCAACATAAGAAATTAAGGGTATAATTGCACATGGCATTAATCTTACCTCCTCCTCCTCCTCAAAAAAAAATAAAAATAAAAAAAAAATAAATATATATATATATATATATATAGTCAGGAAAAAAGATGATTAAAACTTCTGTTTCTCTCTACAAATAAATTAGCAAGGAAGACAGCTTACTCATTCTACTTGCATACAAACTGAGCGTTCAACATACACAACTTCACCAAGTGATATTTTACTCACTGAACAAGGGCATTGTCAGAGGATTACGACAGCAGCTCTTTGGAGAGGGGGGAAAAATAGAGCACTTTTGAGCGGTAGCTAAATTAACCCAGTGACAAATATCAGTGACACTGTACAGCTGAAAACTGATGAAAGTGCACACCTGTGTGGATTGAGCATGTAAAACTGTGTATGATCCTGGTGTGAAAACTATTCGCCCTTATCAGAGGCAAACGGTACTGGATTTTTTTTATTTTTAAGAAACACATATGGTTCAATGTCCCCATTTTTTTTCCAAAGGAAAAATCCCCTAGACAAAGCCCCATGCCAGTTACAATGAAGCGGAAGAGAGATGTCCCTCCACGTCATGCCCCAGAGATTCATTTAATCGAGGCCGGGTTTTCCTCCATCAGTGAAATAAATGCATGTATTATGACAATGCAGAGAGGAGGGCGCATGGCTCCCCCCCCAACCAAATAACTGGACATTTGGTACCAGCGCTAGGGAGGGAGAAGGGAAGGAGCGAGACGTGTCCGGAGACCCCCGCCCGGGATCAGCAGCATCCCGAGGGCTCGCGAGGTGCCGCGGCCGGGGGCTACCGGGACGGCCCTCGTGGCTGCCGACAATGGCAGGGCCGTCAGTGCGGGCACCGTGGTGCCGGCAGACAATCCCCCGGCCCCGCAAACTCCGCCGGACACAGCCCCGCAGCCGGGGCCCCGGAGGGAGGAGCCGCGATGCGGCCCCTGGAGCAAAGCAAGGCAAGTGCCGCCCCGAGGGGACGCAGGAGCCACAGTCCCCGGCACTCAGCAGCCGCAGCCGTCACCGCCGCCGCCGCTAGGGCGAGCCCGGGCCCCCGCCGGGGCGGCCCCGGATCCTGTCCCCGCCCGGAACGAGGCGGCGCGCGGCTCGGGGCGGCCCCCGGCTCCTCACCTGTGCGCGGGCCCGGGGCGCCGCGGGCTCGGCCGGTCCGCATCGGCCCGTAGCGCCTCCGCGCCGCTCTCACTCCCGCTTCCGCACTCCCCGCCCTCCCGAGCGACAGCGCGAGCCACCAATGAGCGGGAGACGGAAAGAAGTCGGCTGAGGCGGGAGCCAATCAAGGAGTCAGCAGGGGGTGGGGCGGGGCTTGCAGGGAGTGGGGCGCCTGGGAGATGTAGTCCGAGCCGGGCAGAAGAGGGGAGAGATGCCCACCGGCCCCGGGACTCCCTGCGGCCAGCCCCAGCCCCTGCCCCCGCTCCCGCGCAGCCCGCGCTGCTGGAGACGTCCCAGGGACTGGGGGATTGGATGACTCCCGTCTACCCCTCGAGGCTCCTGCCCTGCCACGTGCCCTTTCCCCAGGGGCGCCCGCGGGCCCTCCACCGGCGGGGCCGAGACAGCCCAGCCGAGATGCGGAGCCAGGTCCGGACGTTGCTAGTCGCGGGGAGCGCGCGGTTTTCCCCGCCCGGCCCTGCTCCTGCCCCTGCCCCTGCCCCAGGGGTGTCCCGGCTGCAGGGAAACGTCGGGGCAATCGCAGCGGAAACGCTTGGAGGCCGGGCGGGCTGGGCGCTCGTGTTCTCCGCACTGATCCGTCCCCAAACGGTGCCAGGCGAACCGCTCAGCGCCGCTTCTCTACCTAGCCTCCCCCCCCCCTCCCCCCCACACACACACCCCTTTTATTTGTGGACGCTTTTCCCAGCACACGTGTTGGCAGAGCTGCTTCGGGGAAGAGCTCACTCGTAAGGCACACCCGGCATTAGCCGCAGAGCCAGGGGGAGAGCGATCAATACGGATGTGGGGGGAGCCCAGGAGATGCGCCTGGTCCGAGCCTCCTGCTTGACTTGCAGGAAGAGATTGTCCCTTCACCCTTCAGCCTCCCCGGCCCCTCTCCCGCTGCTGGCCCGAGAGAGTTAATCTCCACCACAGGGGAAAGCCGCTTTCCCCACGCGAGTCAGCGGGACCCGCCAGGCTCTCACCCCTCGGCTGCTCGGTGACACTTCGTGTCAGTTACACTTCACCTGGCTGGGCGCGGGGGTCGCTCCGGCGCCTGGCCCCGGCCCGCCCGGGTGCGGGAAGTCAGAGGCAGGCTCCGCACAGGAAACGCTTCCAGCTGCACCGCGAAGCACCGGGACCGCATTCCCGGCTGGCACCTCAGCCACCAACGCCGGGAGCCCAAACTTAGCGAAAACCCACCTTGCCTCTTCTCTCGCCCCCAGGAGAGAGGAGGAAAAAAGAAAGGAAAAGGCATTTGGTGGACATCTGGGCAAAACACACACACATACACACACACACACACACGCACGTACGCACGCACCCCGCGCGCACATGCCCATGTTGCAACCCCAGGATTTTCCAATTCAAAAGAAACCCCCGACGCCCATCTCCGCTCCCCGTGTCGGGACTCTCGCTCTCTAGGCAGCACATGGCGTGAATTAAGCTTTACATGTTTGGAGCTCCAACGTTTGGGCTGGCGTTTGTGTGCTGGGATCTGGCTGTTGTTGGCAGCAACATTTTTGCTGTGGTTGAAGCGGACACGCTTTGCCAAAGTGAGAAGGCACATGCTGGAGGGAGCTCCCAGCGCGCGGGGCAAGCCGCCCGGGTCTGCCAGGAGCCGGCGCATGTTACGCGAAATCTCTCAGTCTTGGGCACCGCTGAGGGTAGCCGGGAGCGGGGTAATTAGATCGAGCGAGCGCTCGAGTAAAGCGAATTAAAATGCAGCCCGTGTGGGAGCGGCGCCGGCAGGTCTGAAAGGGGACCCAGGTAAGAACATCACAGGATTCAGCCCCACTGGTGGGGGCGGGGTGCTGGCTTTACTGGAATGAGTGGGTGCGGGGGAGCCCACAGCTTGCGGGGGGGGGGGGGGGGGGCTTGCATTAGCAGCGGTGGGGGAAGCAAGCGAGCGAGAGAGAAGGGAATAAATCGGGATATGTTCCTGTTGGGAAATATATCTGGTGGAATCAAAGGAGATTACATCCTCTGATCGGCAGGGATTTAGCCTGGTTCATATGGTTTTAATCTGCTTTCGCTTCTACCCTTTTATGAGTTTTAGAGAAAGAAATAAAAAATACCTGGTTTATTCTCTTAGATCCTCTGGTAAACCCTCATTTTGAAGACTGTCTCCCACCCCTCCTCTCCTTCCCCTCTCCACCCCTCCCATCACCCCCCCCCTCCCCCCCAGCCCCTTCTTCCGGGACTGGTACCGAGAAAGAATAAATTACTCCATTTTCACACAATTTAAAGTCACGTCTTTATGATTCCTTTAAGAAGAAGGGGAGGAAAACCCCCTCGAAACCTCCGATTTGGAAAACATCGGCTCTTCCCCGTGGGGATGGGGCGGCCCGGCGTGTCGCAAATCTGGTCTATTGCACATTTCACTTAAAAAAAAAAACAACCAAAAAACTGCAACAGGTACAGGCGCTGGGGCACATCCGCTCCCGGCTCCCAGTCCCCGCCCGGTGAAATCAGCAGCCCAGCAACCTCCTTGCCCCGGCTGGGGAATAAACGGGCAGCGCCTTGAAGCCTTTAAGAAAGATACGGATCAATCAAATTGTATTGCATAGGGTGTGTGTGTGTGTGTGTGTGTGTGTGTGTGTGTGTGTGTGTGTGTGTGTGTGTGTGTGTGTGTGTGGACACCGCAGCTGCAAAGGAGGTATCTATAAACAGCAAGTGTTGTTATTTTTAACCCCCCTAGATCCTGGCTGTCCAGGAGCCTTTTTCTCCTGAAAATGGATTTTTTGGCTGAAATAGAAAGTCTCTTTTCTACTTCCCGCCCCCCCCCCCCTTTTTTTTTAAGCGCTCAGTGCCAGTGACCGGCTCAGGGGCGACGGGAGAAGGCAGCGAGGGGGGGTGGGGGGGTGAATGGCTGATCAATCCTATTCAATATTTTTTCATCAAGGGATTGGCTTGCATTGCAGCGCGGCCCGGCTATAAATCAAGAGGCAAAGGCGCTGGCTCCGCGCGGTATTTAGCGCAGGAAGAAAGTTGGAGCTGATGGCACGGGGCTCGGCTGCGATTGCCATCCAGGAGCCGGCGCACTTGAGCCTGCGAGCTGGAGAGGCGAGGCGAGGCGCAGCGCTCAGCTCTCCCGCTGGTTGGGCTGGGCTGTGGCGGCCGGGCCAGCGCCTGCCATTCCTTCCACTGACAACACCCCGCGAAGGAGGAGCCTCGCCGCGCCGCGTACAAGGCGTCAGCAGCCTCAGTTTCCAACTTAGCATCTTGGCAGGACCTTTCGGGAAGCAAAAAGCAACAGCGAGGGGGGAAAAAAGCCCCCGGGTCTGAAGGGGGAGGAAAAGCACCCAGAGGCCGCGGAGCTCGCGAGCGCAGGGAGCCTAGCCGAGGCCAGGTGCGCGGCGCGGCTCCGCCGGCCCTGCCCCGCTGCCCAGGGGCTCCCGCCCGGGCGGCTCCGCCACCCCCGGCAGCGGCAGCTCCCGGACAGTCTGTCTCCTGGGTATATGTCTGTGCTTGGCCATGTCGTATCCTCAGGGTTACTTGTACCAGCCGTCGGCTTCCTTGGCTCTCTACTCTTGCCCGGCTTACAGCACCAGCGTCATCTCCGGCCCCAGGACCGATGAACTTGGGAGATCTTCCTCTGGCTCCGCTTTTTCGCCTTATGCCGGATCTACAGCCTTTACCGCCCCTTCTCCGGGTTACAACTCCCACCTCCAGTACGGCGCGGACCCGGCTGCAGCTGCTGCCGCTGCCTTCACTTCGTACGTGGTAAGAGCAGCAATGACCCCCCACCCCCTCCCCTCCGCCAGCCGCTAATGGCAACCACTTCAGCCCGCATCCCCTGCAACTTGGGGCTTCTGTGCACACACTGTTGCTACATCAAAAGCCTCCGTGTTGCTGGGCCGGGGGGGGGGGGGGGGGGGAAACAAGAGCATAATGATTAATAAAAAGTATTGTGTTTTCAATGAAAGCTAGCGCATAGGGAAGCCTCCGAGCCGGCCAGCAAATTCAGCCGAGACGAAGCTTTTACTCTGGGGGAAAGAAAGAAAGAGCCTAGCTGAGCTCCCCCTTCCTTGTTTTATTTTCTGCGTGTAGAAAGGGGGGGGGGGGGGGCACCATAAAATAACCCAAGCAGCCAGCCCAGCTCAGCCAGCCCCTCCGCGGGGAAGGCACAAAACACCCGACTGGTTAACAACACATACAAGTTTCTGCTGCACCGTGTTTATTAGGCTTCCCTTCGGCTGCAGACATCCCGAGCCCGGCTCTGCAAGCCCATTGGGAAGCCTAAATAATAATAATAATTATTATTATTGTAATCAAATGGGTGATTTGTTTTCCTTCCCCCCTTTCCATTCTGTTTATATTTGTGATCCTGGAGCAACGTTGCAGCAGTTAGGGCCAGGTCAGGGCTAGTATCTATCTATCTCTCACACACTTCTAAAGGCGAAAATAATGCACCCCCAATTGGGTTTCATCTAGCTTCGCCTTCCTCCCCGGCCCAAGCGTGTCCAAGCCCCGGCAGAGGGGACTTCGCTTTCTGCAGGGGGTTGAGCAGACTTTGCCTTCCCCGTCCCTGCTGCGGGCCAGAAGCTCCACGGCGGAGGCGCGGTGGCTGGCGAAGGGGCCGATCACTTGGCGAGAGCAGCAATGTGCTTGTGCTCAGCGGCCGATCAGGAGTGGACTGAGCCCCGCAGGGGGCAGGGGGGCCTGGCGCTGCTCGGCTCTGCGAGGGGAGGCGGGTGCTGAGCTGCTGGGAGCAGAGTTAGCTTTGCGCACACAACTTCTAGGCCCTTTCTCCCTTCGTGCGGGAGCAGCGAGGAGAGGCCGGTCCCAGCTGGAAGAGGTTCCCTAACCCGATCGCTTCTTTGGAGGGGTGTGTGGGAGGGGGGCGGGGGATGGTCTCCCCACTCTTTTGCCCCTGTCCCCTGCTAGCAGAGATCTGACCTCCCGGCCCTGTGCTGGCTCCCCTCTCTGTGCAGGGCTCTCCCTACGACCACACGCCGGGCATGGCGGGCTCCCTGGGCTACCATCCCTACGCGGCCCCCCTGGGCTCCTACCCCTACGGGGACCCCGCGTACCGCAAGAACGCCACCCGCGACGCCACCGCCACGCTCAAGGCCTGGCTGAACGAGCACCGCAAGAACCCCTACCCCACCAAGGGCGAGAAGATCATGCTGGCCATCATCACCAAGATGACCCTCACGCAGGTCTCTACCTGGTTCGCCAACGCCCGGAGGCGGCTCAAAAAGGAGAATAAAATGACCTGGACCCCCCGGAACCGGAGCGAGGACGAGGAGGAGGAGGAGAACATCGACCTGGAGAAAAACGACGAGGATGAGCCCCAGAAGCTGGAGGAGAAGGGGGAGCCCGAGGCCCCGGAAACAGGTAGAGGAGGAGGGCGTGGGTGCCGGGGCAAGGACCCGGGCGATCGGGGGTGCTGGGGCTCCGGGGGCTCGGAGGGGATCAGCCCTCCGACGGGGGGAGGGAAGGGTAGGGGCTGAGCACGGGGCAGCGCTCACAGGCTCGATGTCCCCCCCTCTCGCCCCTGCAGGAGCGGAGCCGAAGGCGGCGGCGGGCTGCGAGCGGCTGCATGAGCCGCCCAGCCCGGCGGGCAAGGAGGCCGAGGGCGGCCTGAGCGACTCGGACTGCAAGGAGCCGGCCGAGGAGGGGCCGCCCGGCGGGGCCCCCAAAGCGGCCGCCCCCTCGCCGCTGGGGCCGTGCGCGGCCGGGCGGATGCTGCAGCAGGCGGCGGCCGCCGAGGAGCTCCAGCACCACGCCCCGTACCGGCCCCCGGCGGCGGCGGAGCTGCACCCCCTGCTGCCCTCGGCCACGGGCACGGGCACCGGCACGTCGGTCATCCACTCGCCGCAGCAGGCGGCGCTGGCCAAACCCAAGCTGTGGTCCCTGGCCGAGATCGCCACGTCCGCGGACAAGTCGAAAGAGGCCGGCGGCGGCGAGGGGTCCCCGGGCGCGGGGCAGGCGCAGGGCCCTCCCCTGGCGGGCGGCGGCGCCTCGCGGTCCCCCGCGCGCTCGCCGCCCGCGCAGTGCCCCTTCCCCAGCAGCGCCGTGCTCTCGCGGCCCCTCTACTACACGGCCCCCTTCTACCCGGGCTACACGAACTACGGCACTTTCGGGGCCCTCCACAGCCACCCCGGGAGCAACGCGGCGGCGGCCCCCGGCACGCATTTCAATGGATTAAACCAGACTGTCTTAAACCGAGCAGAGACCTTGGCTAAAGAAACTAAAATGCTCAGGAGCCAGTCCCAAGTAGATCTTTGCAAAGACTCGCCCTATGAGCTGAAGAAAGGTATGTCCAACATTTAATACCGCCTTGTTCTCCCGCAGCCTCCCTTGAGGCAACTCGCGTTGGGGTTTTTTTTTTAATTTATTAAAAAAAAATAAATTGCTTTGGCAGTTATTTTTCCACTACCGAGAGAGACAACGCAACCAAGCAAACAACCAACAGCAGCGGCACAAATAATCCCCCCCACCCTTCATTCAAAAGTTTTTTCTTAGCTTCTTGGAAGTGGTGGAGTAGAAAAGACTCAATCATGTCTTAAGAGCAGCAGCAAATCCCCCACACACGCACGCAAGCAGGCAGGAGGAAAGATTTATATTGAATCGGATTCTGTATATTTAATGTAGCTCTTTTGTATTTAAATGGCTCAGACGAGATCTTTTGAAGTAAATTATGAAATCCAGACACCTGTACAGGCATTCATGTTGGGTTTTTTTTGGTAATATAAATATATACATTCTGTGTCTTTTTTCCAAATTGTTTCATAGTTTTATATATATATATATATATATATATATATACACACACACACACACAAGTTTAATTTAATTTTTTATGCCTCTTGATTTTTTCCCCTTGGTTGGAAACTAAAGTATAATGGGGAGGGGAGGGGGAAAGGAAATAGGTTATACTTATTAGACACAAGCCCTCCCCCCCGCAGTCGCCTTTGTACAATGCAAATATTTAATTAAAAGATTTTTTTTAACAGAAGCAAAGCCACTTTTTTTTTTTACACGAGAAAAAAATCAATATATAGCCGGTAACAGAAGAAACATTAAGACAAAATGTTTAAAAATACGTTTAAAAAGCAAGTGTGTATGGGGGGGGGGTAATTTTAAACACACTAAAAATAATCACTGCAAATGATTTCCACAGTGACAGATAATTTCTAACTGTTGGGAGCTTTGAGCACCTGATGGCTGTGGTAGTTTAGGCTAATTTGGGAGGGTGGGGAGGGAAATGTAATCAAGCTCTGGAAAGCTGGTACAGCAGACGCTGAAGAAATTATGGATTTGGGGACAAAATAGGGAAATATACACAAGTATTTGACAGAACCACCGAATGGAAGTATAGTACTATCCTTTAACCTAATTACTTCCAATCAGTGTCGTGTTTTATGCAAAGTAATCAGCTGGTGAACTTTGCTAATGAGTTCGATTTTATGCCAGATTTAGTCCTTATTACTATTTCAAAGGTGCTGCAGAGTTATTAAGGAGAGAGCCGGGGAATACACATTAAAATATACACCAGGGGAAAGACTTTTCCCCAATTCATTTTTCCCAGAATTTAGCATTGATATATTTGGTTAATTTGATTAAATTAGTGCTCCGTCACCGCTGCATATTGCAGGCATTGATATGACTTGTAAATCTGTCTGTCCGGAGATTACCATATATAAACGGAGTTTAAGGGTCGGACCGGATTGGAATGTTTCCCCACATTCACAGGTAGGTGTCACACTTGTCCTGGATTTCCATCCTACCCACTTTGAAGCTGGTGCTAAAAAAGAGCGAGACAGAGAGAGAATAGAAAGAGAGCGTAGTCGATGCTCCCTTCTAGCAGTCAATTCCACAGGCAGCCTGGAAAACAAAGGAAGTTGGATTTCAGCTTTACCACGTACAAATTGGGCTAGGAAAGTTCATGCCTGGGTAGAATCAATTCAAAAGTGTTCACAGCTCTCTTTTTGAAGGAAACGACCAAAAAAAACCCAAAAACCCATTAAAAAAGAAATGCCCGCGCATTTGCTTCGCTCTAAACTCAGTCAAAAGAAAAGCAAAACTCTAATCAAGTTTGATATTCTGCAAACTCTCATTCGGTTCTCAGATCTTGCCTCTCCTCCCTGGCTGTTTGGTTTTTGTTGGGTTTTTTTTGGGGGGGGGGGTTGGTTTGGGTTTTTTTGTGTGTCTTTTTTTCCCCCCTTCAATTAACTAAGCAGTGTGTTTTACTGGAGAGCGAATTTCCAACATTTCCCAAACTGGTGCAGTACAGAGCGGTGGGAACAAATTTGTTATATTTGAATCGGATTTTGTGGGAGTCACTTGTATTCGAGCATATCAATGACATTAATTTGATTGGGATATACCTGGTACCACACGAACCTGATGGTACTGAAAAAATCCTTCCCCTCCGCCCCCACTCCCGGTTTGTTTTTACAGGGCAGATCATTATTATATAATCTCTTCAACTTTGTCGGAGCTATTTATTAGTTGTAACAGGTTTATTCATGAACATTTACAGGATTTTAAATAGTAGTTTGTATATTATGTTTTAAAGATACATTAAATGTTCACTTGCTATACGATCTTTGTAGATCATCTGGTTTAAAGTCAAAATTGTTTCGAGTTCAAAGTGTAAATAATCAAATATTCATGGGATAATAGTATGTTATTTTGTCACTTTATAAATTATAAATGATTTTTAAAAAACAATTGATTTCCACAATCGGATCATTTATTTACACTCGGGGGAAAAAATTACACTGAGGGTTTTGTTTTGTTTGTTTGTTTTTTCTTGAGAATAAATCAGACTCATTCAACTCACCTGCCTGGTTTAAAACAACAGAAAGTTTAGCTACTTTTAGATGAGGGGCAAAACAGTGACATTAATTCGGGAAACTATGTTAGTCTTAAAGTAAACCACTTAGCATTTTATAAAATCTAGTTCTTCTAAGGTGGACATTTAGGGAAAGATGGACATTAATATTTCTGCTGAACTCTAGATTAAAACTTCCGCTATTCTAGGGATGCTTCATAGACAACAGGTTATGCAGTTATACAACCCTTTGTACTATTAATTGGGGTTTGATGAGTCCTTTAGCTATATATTTTTAATTGTCGCTACGTCTTTTCCCTAGATGAGCTTGCTACCTCTCGAAACAGCAATAACAATACTCTACTTTGGGAATAAGTTTACTAGCCTCATTTATTCAAAAACCCTTATAATAAGGGGTATTTTGAACAGTCTGTCAGAAATCTCAATAGGGTTTTCGTTTGATGTATAAATTCCTGAGGGAATTAATCTATTTCCTCTAGGTTGCACCTATTCAACTTGCTGTCTATTTTTACCTAGATAAGCCTGAACTACGGTTGTATTAAATCGTCATTTCTAATAAAGTAACTTCCCTCTTTCCCTCTCCATAAAAGACATCTGCGGTATAATTTTTGTCTTAAAATAACCATGGTGCTATTTAAAAAATAATAATACGAGAACATCCCCCCCCCCCATAATAATACAGGGAAACAGCCTTCCTAGCTTTGGTATAAGGAGAAAAGCCCAAATTCTGCAACAAAATATAATCTTTATGGAGACTAAAGTTGGAGCCTGAAAATTCACTAGTGACTTTTGAAATGCTACTGTGCTTCTAAACATCGCCATGCTAATACAGCGGGATTTAGGATGACCACAGGGCTAATAGCCAGTTAGCTGCTCGTGTGTATACATGCATGCTGTGTGCACCTATCCTAAACAGAGGAGTTTGACTGTATTTTGTTATGATAAACATTTAAATTAATTTGAGCTATTTGCTGTAGAGATTTGGGACACAGGAGGGTTTCTTTCCCTGCTGCACAGGATTTGGTTGACGCTTTAAATGCAGAGCAGATGAGAAACTTGGAATGGTAGAGAAGGACTCTCTCAGATCTGGTTACAGGGAGAGAGTAGTTAAAAAAAATCCACACGTATATTTGCCTATAGTCAATATAAGGCAGATCACTCTATCCTTATGGGGTTTCCCTGACAGATTTCTTGAGTGGGGCGCATGTGGGTGGATTTCTTTGATGGATAAACATGTCAGTTTTTCCCACCTGCCTGGCTCATGCCGCCCTGGACGTCTCAGCGCTGGCAGAGGGCAGGAACTCCTGAGCCCGGGCTGCGGGGTGGGGGGACTGGAGGGAGGCAGCCGGAGCCAGGGCGGTCTGTGCCCACGTGTGTGATGGGGATAGCAGTGCGCAGGGGACGGTGTTCCCAGGCTCGGATCTGTGGCGCCCGGGCACTACGGAGCGGTCTCTCTTTGCCACCTCACTGCGGGCAGGTGAATCGAGCCGGGGCCCTATTAAGCTCCTCTCCCAACTCCACCGGCCCGGCTCTGCCCGCCGGTCCCCGCGGCTGCGGCTGTAGCCAGAGCTTGGAGGGGAGCCCCCGTCAGAAGTAGCCCGGGCTGGAGCGCTCAGCGGGGCTGGGAGGTGTCGGGGGGCAGGGAGGGAAAGTCGTGGCAAAGTTGCTGCTAGGGGGGGAAGAGCATGGGCGGACACGTCGCTCGCTTCCCACGAGTGCCCGTGTGCTCTGTCGGGCCACCGTGGCCCCGGGTCCCCCGCGGCAGCCCGGCGCTCGCCTGCCCCGCGCCGCTCGGATCCAGCTCTAGCCGTCTGCCCCCCAAAGTCAGCTTCTCCCAGCCCGGGCCGGCAGCAGGCAGAGGCGCTTCGAGGGCTGGAGAGACCTCGACCGGCATGAAGCATGGAGCCGGCTTCGGCCTCCCCAGGGCAGGGGCAGGGGCTTCGGCTGCAGGGAGCCCGACTCTCCCGAGGGCTCGGGAGGGCGCCTATGCCCCAGGCGAGAAGGGCCGCCCCCGGAGTCACTGCTCTGCTCGCTGAGCCCGAGTTCGACCCCATGCCTTCAATGCATACGTCCCAACGGCGCAGGACCGAGCCCCCCGCCCGAGAGCTAGGGCTGGACAAGCCCGCGGCGGGAGGGGCACACGCCCGCAGACGGTGCGGGCCGGCCAGCCGGAGCCGGCCCCGGGCCGTGTTGAGCTGAGCCGTCCTGAGCTGCCGGAACAGAAAGCAGCGCTCTCTGGAGAACAAGCAGCGAGGATCTGATCGTGAAAGAACCCCCTTCAAAAGCCTCAGACATTGAGATGCAGGTGAAAACCGACACTGCTGCCCTGCCCAAGTTAGGAGCATTAAAAGCCCTGGTAAACTCGTGTCTCTTCCATCGTGACAATACGCTTCATTAACATGATTTAATAAGGAAAAAGAAATTCCTTCCTTGGAAATACAACACGAGCGCTCCCAAGCAGTGACTGGTTTTAACTCCACAACTGCCCTCTCTCTCCTGAAATCCATCCGATCTGCGAGTTGGCTTTTAATTTTAATTTTCCCGGAGCCTGGGAAGTGCAGAAAACACAGCTCAGCCTTGACCCCTAAGGAGAGGTCGCGGGAGGGGGGGTGTGTGAAGTCCCTTACCCCCAGGCCCCGAATCCTCTGACTGAACCGCTGTTCCCAAAGCAAAGCCGAGGAGCCCCCCCAGTTAAACCTGAGGCTCGCACTCCCTGTTAATGGACTATGCTTCGCACCGTGGGATCTAATCGTCCAGCAAACAAGCCTCGAATTCGCTTTCATTTAGCACAGTATCTGAAACACAATCAGGAAGGGGTTGGGTAACGATGGCATGTAGATGTACTTTTGATGAAAGGACTAGCAAATAAGCGTAAGGTAACACTAAATAATGATGGATCCCCAACTGTCATGTATATATATACACATACGTATATGCTCATTTCCACGGCAAATAAAGGCTCCTTTTTTTTTTAGTCCATTAGGAAAATTAACAATAAAAAGGCAGCGTTAGGACTGGGTGATGCATCTTTTGTTTGATGAGAGAACTTGGATGGAAAAGATCCAAGGCTACCTCACTAGAGAGCCATTTGGAATTAAAATGCCACTTTTCCGTCATCAGAATAAAAGTTCAGCTTTTCAGGGAGAGCCACTGCGTGAATCCGATTAGGCTACAGGCTGCTGGTTCCTCTTTCACGCTTAAAAAATAAAGCAAATCCTAATTTTGATCCACGCCGTACTGTACTGTGTTTACACACACCCCGCTGTTCTGCCTGGAATTGCTGCTTTTCCAATTGTCCCAATTAACCTATTACATTCCCTGGCATTGCGCATACTAAAAACTACAGCAATCGCTTCTGGTAGGAGAGTTGCGCTTCCAGGGGAAGCATATTATGATGTAATTGGCTTATCGGTTTTTTAGTAAGAGGATCGAAACAGAATATTTTCTTGCAATGCCTAGAAACTACTTCACCCTCCCTCCCTCCCCCCCGAGCCAAAATAAATCACTCGATCAGCTTGTTTAAGAGGCAATCGAGCCATTTCAGCCTTTATTTCAGAAGCCAAAGGAGCCATTGTTTGAAACGGAGCCCCCCAAAATCCGAACGGTAGAAATATAAAAGAAAACTCCCGAAGCCCCCAAAGAACGGTCTCGATAGCAGATCGGCTGTTAAACAGGACTTTACATAGGTCAGAAAGGTAGAGTATCTCTCTAACGAGACGCTGTAAATGGCAGCCAGACACCCAACACCACAACTCAATCAGCTGATTGCGGACAGCTTGGGTATTTAATCATACAGCTCAGTTGTGTTGACAAACAGAGCGCCGCGTTGTTAATTATTGTTATTACGCAGCTGTAGAAGTCAGGTTTCTTACGTCCGGCTTTGCATTAACAAACCACCAGAGAAACAGACTCGAGCCTGCCTGGTCTCCAGCGCAGAATCGAATTCAGCACAGAAAGTGTAAAGAGATCTCCACCCCCCTCCCTTTCCCCTTTTTATATGACCTGCTTAGATTATTAGTAAGGACATCTGTGGCTGGCAGTGGAACAAGTGTTACCAAAAACAGAACCGGCTGTTTTTCCAAATGAGCAATATGTTAATTCCTCATCCCCCCTCTGGTTTCTTTAAAACCTGGCACAAATACATCAATAGCGGAGAATAAGGAGTCTTTGCAGAGAACAAGTGGCAGTTTTGAATTTACCTTTTGTGTGTGCCTCAGATGCAATCTTGAGGCATTTTTTCCCCTCTCTCCCACAGAAAAAGAGCGTTAATCTGCTCTATCTGGGGACCCAAAAGAATTGGAGTGGAGTAGATATTCACTGAAATCACATAGGGGAATAAGGGTCTTGCTTTATTGAATCATCAAATCCCAGGAATGAAGCTCTTAATTAATTATGGGTGCTAAAAATGCAGGCCAGCTGTTTCTTTTGACTTGGCTCTGACAGACGCAGACAAAGTCTACGCTGAGATCTTCTAAAGCACATTCAGCACCAGGCAGTCCCCTCCGTGCTACTTCTCGCCGCAAAACGAACCTGGAGGGGACAGATGGCGGCTCCGGGCTGGCCGCTGCATTCCTTCAGCCGCCACCTAGGCGGGGGGACTGTCCCCTTCCAAATAATGGAGCCCAGAGAGGGCTCCACAACTAACGAGTCAAGAGCTTTGTTTTGTTGCCCCCGCCCCGGGCCCCCTGCCTTCCCAAAAGACAACAAGACCCCGTTTTCTAGACTGATGCAGAAACAGGGCTCCAGGCGGGGAGCGGCAGGCACAGCCCAGCCTCTGCCCGGAGCAGCCGGCGGCACAAACCGGAGCAGCAGAAACGAGCCGCGCATCCCCGCTCCCGCCGGATCCCCTGGGCCGGAGCCTGCAGCTGCTCGCTGGCTCCTGGTACAAGGACCAGTCCGCGCCGCGCTGCTCGCCCTGGAGCCCGGGGCAGGGCAGGGGCGCAGGTCCCCGCCCGCGCACCCCGACCTGTCCCCGTCGGACAAGCGGTGTCTCTAGGGCTGGCTCCCAGCAGCGCCACGCGGCGGGGGAAAAGCTTCCAGCACCTGACACTCAGCACAGTGGCAAATCCCCGCTCCCATCCCAGGAGAAACTAGAGCCCTCAGAGAAGCAAGGGTTTATTTCCACCCTGTTGCAGAAGGCGAAGAGGAGCTGGTGCCTGCTTGCCTTCAGCAGTTGCAGCGCAGAAACCCTCGGTCACCTCCCCGCTCGCGAAGGTGCTGTCCCGGCTGCTGGGGAGGGGGGCGAGCCTGAGCCCCAGGGCGGCTCGGGGCACCTGAACCCGCCGTCCTTGGCAGCCAGCCCTGCCCTGGCCCGCCAGCTCCGTGGTGCTGCAGGCCCCGGCCCGCCAGAGGCTGCTCGGTGCTGGAAACTTAGGCTCCAGCAGCTCCACTTGAGGCTGCTTGGCTCAAGGTACCCAGACCTCTTTGTCCCTCTTTAAGGGGCACATAGGCCTCGGACCCTTGGGCAGGTGGATTTCCAAACCGCACCTAGCATTCAACAGCTCTTTGATTCAGTCAGTTTCTCCCCCTGTTCTTACCCCTCACCCCCCAATCCTTACACATGCATTTTCCACGTGGGGCACTACTTTGGACCTTGCAGTCCTCAGCAGGGCTGGGGAAAGGGAGCCCTTGGTTCTAAGCAGCGTCCTCCCGAGACCGGTGAGTTCAATCTCCGCATGGCACGAACCCCCGCGTCCAAATGGGGGCACATCCAGAGTCACCCGAGCTGTTTACGGGGGGCCCGGTCTCTCGCGAGCATTACTTTAAAAGGAGCTACCGTCGCTGCTTTCTGCTGCCTACCTCTTCTCCCCCTTTCTTCCTTTCTTTCACTCGAGAACAGTTTTTTCTCTCTCTCTCTCTTTTTTTTTTCCCATCTAAAACTATCTAAAGAAGCGAGGGGGAAAAGCCAGGAGCTAGTCTTCGTGTCCTATAGGTTGAGTTCATTGATTTAAAATAAATGCGTGCCTTCTGTTTGGAAAGCTTACGGTGTCTCCTGACTGACAGGGAGCCTCGTGCCAGGGTTTGATAGCCTACTTGTAAAAGCTTCACAAAGCTGTTCGCCCCCAAATACCAGAAAATAAATGTCTTCACCACACTGTTACTCATCTGTTATAATTAGAGCCTGTGTAAACTTGCAAAGAGTGTTCTAAGAACCGGCCTGTTTGGTCGATGCAGGCAGGCTGTTGTGTAATAATTATCTCTCCTCTTCCTTTGTGTTGTTTTATGTGCAGCCCCTGTGGACTCATGAAGAGGTGCTTTGGTTAACAAGCATCTTAGCAGACACTCTTTGCTCGCTTTCCCTTCACCTGTTCCCGGGTCTTCCTTCCATCGCTTCTGCCTCCCAGGTCCACTACAGGGGCTCTTCGGATCACCCTTTACTTAACGTAATCTGCTCTGTTTTGTCTGGATCCCTCTTCTCCAGCGAAATCGACTTTTATTTGCTTAAAGCAAACCACAGAACTCTCCGCACTCCTGCCTGATGGATGCAAATGTAAATGTGCACTTATTTAATTGGATCAGGTCCCAAGATAAAAGAGATAAACGGCTCCCGGTTTGCCAAGTTATTTTCAGAGGCATGCAGCGATGTGTGGAAGGAAAGTTAATGACGAGAAGAGACACACTACTTAAAATACCTTGGGTCTAGACTAGTGGAGAGGAAGCCTCGACTTTGCTCAAATGCGGTTGGAGTCATTATTGGGCGCTCATTAGCACAAGTGCCGTTTGGAGGAGAGGGCTGGGAAGCGCTCTTTGTCCAACTCGGCACCTCACCCCAGGCAGTCGTACTTTCCTTTTCCTCTTCCTCTTTCCCTTTCTGCAGCTGAACCTGCGCTGCCAGCGTCAGGCTAAGCTCGGTGGAGTGTTGGTTTTTATTTTATAGAGAGTCATTGCTCCAGGTAATTAGTTTACCTTCCACTAGAGCAGGGGAAAGGATTTGCTTTACCAGGCAATTAATACTCCCCAAAATAGTCCTTCTTTATTGCTGTCTTTCCTTGTTCTTCTCTGTGTTCTACATCCTTATGCATGAGACATTAACAGACGGTTATTGATACAAACATAGTTTTTGTTGCTAAAGGCTTTCCAAAACAGCTTCTCCGGCTGAATGCCAATGTATGCATGTTGGCTGGTGACAGCTGATTAGTGAAATGATTTACGGCCAAGTTTTTTTTTTTTTTTTTAAAGAGATGATACTGTCAAAGGCAGCAATTTGAAAAAAAGATAAGCCAGCACACCCTCCAGGCTTCTCACTGCAAAGCCACCAACAAATCTAAACCTACACTCCAAATACCTGAAACACTCAAGGAATCAATTGGTCTCAGATTAAATACAGTCTCTATTACGATTTGGCCTGGTAATCTGTTACTCCTGACAATAGCAGCCTCTAGATTTATGTAACCACCCCTCACCTGTCCACACGGCTAAGAGGGAGGATATTTCAAAAGGCTCCAGAAGGGACACAGGGCCGATATTGCTCCTGGTTCCTCTCTTCCCCGCACCGGCGTGATGAGATTGAGATTGCAGCCCCTCCACCTGAGAGGTCACATGACATCATTGCAATCCGACCCTCTCCCTCCTCTCCGCTTTCCTGAGATATTTTTTATGCTCATTAATTGATTTTTCAAAAAGAAAAAAAGCACCCCCCTTCCTTCTCTTCAGCCCTTCTTCATAAAGAAAGCTTTTGCTCTGCAATAAAGTAAGAGACTTTGATCCCAGATCATCCTCTTAGGCCTTTCCAGCTGATATCAGCGGAGAAACTATGTGGAGTTATTGTTCGCACTTGCTGCACTTCTGATTCAGAAAGGGCTGATTTATTAGCTTGTCAAGGGAAGCATTGTTCAGGAAGGCAATCAAAAAGCACTTACCTAGCTAAACTAAAATTACTGCCTTTTCAGTGGCTAATTTGTATAACTCCCATGGAGGAACTTGGGAAGTGTTTGATGAGGCATAAAATGATGATTAATGAATTTATTGGCCTGCTGCTCATCAAATAGGAGTAGTATATCTTTCCTCTATTGGGCGTTGGGTCTAATACTACATGTCTGTGTAAAGCAAGTCCAATATGATCTCCTTTTTAGCCCCCTTTTAACCCACATGACCTGAAGAATATCTCCGTGTAACAGAGGCAACATTAGGGGACTGCGCAGACAAAGGGCCTGTTTGAGAAAATGGTAAATGAGAAGTGTGAGGAAAGTTGCTGCAGGGATGGATCTGCTCAGTTTTCGGCCTTCAATCACTTTGACTACTGAAGTGGGAAGAATGTAGAAACTAGACAAGGTGTGAGAAGCGGCAAAAAAAATGACAAACCAATTTTAACTTTCAGAAAGGATCCAGCCAAACAGCGTTGTTGCTACTGGGAAGGAAGAGCAAAAGGAAACACGGGATTCCCACCACCTGCCCGGGGTGGCAGGGGCAAGGCGCGGAGCAGATCCGACTACACTGCGCTGGATTGACCCAATTCACTGCAATCCCTTTTCCTTTCTTGCAAGGTTTGCTTCCCGCCAAAGCACGAAGCCTCCTTCCGGGGGCGTCTCCACGACTCAGGGCTAAAAGGAGCGTGTAAATGAGCTGCGATCCAGGTCCCCTGCGCGGCGCCCCGGAGGTGGAGGCTGCCTCCTGCAGCTCGGGGACTCGGCCTGGGAGCTCTGCAGCCAGAGGGCTGCGCCGGGCCCGACAAACATTTCACCCGCCCAGGCTGAAGCCGCTCTTGGCTGCTCCGAGGAGCCCCTTGCTTTGGGGAGCTCGCAGGAGCAGACTGGTGGAGGCAGCTGAGCCTCTGGGGAAGCTGGGAGGAGGAGAAGCCTGGAGCCCATATTTCACCCCTCGAGGACGAGGCGGTGGGGACCAGATTGCTCCGCCTCCCATCTGACTTCTCCCCTCTGAGCAGCGCTGCCCGCAGGAGATGGCAGGACACCCATGGCTCCTCGTGTCATGCCCATCGGCCTCCCAGCGCGCTGCCCCGTTTTGTGGCCTCTGGGTCCGAGTCCCTGAAGCCAGGGGAGAGCCGTCCGCGGGCTACAAAGGGGTCCAGGTCGGGGGGAGTGCAACGTGCCCATTCACTTCTCCTGTGCAAGCCTTTAGGCGCTCTGTCTGTGTGCTTGAGATCTGCTCGGAAATGATGGACCTAGCGAGAAATTCCTGCCCAGTATCTGCAGGGAGGGATGTGCTGACACAAAGCAAAGCCGGCGTTTCTGGGACCGTGCACACGGGCTTCTGTGACACAACGACCCAGGCGCCCACCTTGTGTTTGAAGGAGCAGAAGACATGCATTTGAAAGCTGGCAAACTGGAGCTCCTCTCACGTTTTTAGCTGTAAGTGTGCCCAGGAAAATGATGTTTATATACACCTTCCAATAAATAGCATGCTCCTGACTCAAACCCACTATCAACGCACTGCTCAACAAGTTTTATCTTCCAGTCCTTGACCTGTGACTGCTTTTACAAATGCTCTCTGTTCATTAGCAGTTTCAGGTCACTCTCAGTGCCTGTGTCACTAGCGCCCAGTGCGGCTGTAAAATCAAGGTATTCAATACCAGCTGCATTACCAGAGTGGTTTATTTCCCCCTTATCCCCCCAGCCTCTCTTCCAAAAGCAACATGATCTTCCATGCAGATGAAAAAAGATGTAGCTATATTTGCATAATTAGAGCAATACTGTAGGTCTTTAATGCAACAGACCTAAAAAGCTGATTTATGATTAAATATATATTGCTAAAAGTTACCAAGCTGGGGAGTGTGCATAGCATTAGACAATGACAGTTTTGGGGCATAATTGTTTTAATGTGGGCAATTAAGACTAAGTGCATGTGATTTTAGTGTCTGCCCTACATTCCTCTGAATGATTCAATGATCAATACACATGATTTGTAAGTCGCTTCCTATTGATCCAATGGTAAAATGTTTGACCTTCCTTTGAGGAAGTAATTTGCTAAATTATGACACTACGTAAAGTCTTTCTCAGTTCAGAGGTGAGGGGTAATGGTGCACAGAACGGGAAAAAAAGTATTTTTCCTTTTCAATGAAAATAGGTCTTCATAATGCTTCAGCCACTCTACTGCCCTTACCTTTGAAGGGCGGAGCCCATCAGTTTTATCTTTGAAGCCAACAGTGGAAACATGACATTTGAAACTTAACGTTGGGGGGAATCTCAAATGAACTGCATCCATTTACACTTCTAAACCAAACCACTGAGAATCCAAGGTTAGTAGTTCCTGACCATATGAAATCTGTGCTTTCTGAGAGCTGTTGGGAGAAAAACGTGCAGAGGCAGAGCTGGGGAAACAGAACATTTTGCCAGTGTTAAGAGCTATAATATATGAACCTCATTGCTTCCTACACTCTTTGAGAGCTCCTTCTGATTTGCATCATCAAGTACAGAATAGCCCCGTTTGGTATACTGCATGAGCTTGTACTAAGACGTTATTTTGCAGATAAACAAGAAAACAACTTCATACCAAAGACACCAGGGAGCTTTGCCACTGAATAAAATGCTATGCAAAAGTAGGTTTAGTTCAGTGGGAAGTGTTTACCAAGTTTACCAAGCTAACGTCTCAGCAGAACAGACGTGGCAACAAGTTCAAGAAAAGACCCTTTGGAAGCACTCATGTATCCCAGTGGTTTACATCTCCAGAACCATTTCCTTAGTTGGAAGAGCCTCTCCTGGATATGGCTTCAGGGTGGGAGGCAAAGGCAAAGGGATGATGATTTTCACACCATAAAGTTGACCGGAACCACTCTGAGAAGAAAGTCACAGCTAGAAACCAAATTGTGAAAATTCATGGTCTAGTCCCTATAGAGAAACCTTCATATTTTAAAGGTTTTTACTTTTTAAATAAGACCTACAAAAAAAATCTCCCGTTGGGAGTTATTCAAGAAGGTAGTGTGAAATCTCACACAAAACAAAGGCATCTGGGAGTCTGTCAGTTACTCTGTAACTAGATTTTTTTAATGCATGTAATTCTCTTGTAGATCAGAATGAGAATATGCCATGCAATGGAGTTCACCTTCCATGCCAGAGTTACAAACCTCCAGTTACAAAACATCGTGGGAAACTTAATGGCTACCCAAACTCTAGGCAGTACATATCTTAGTAATGATACTATTTTTCATGTGTAGTGATTATACTGTAGTGCACATAGGCATAAGTAGTACAAATATACAATTCCAATACACAGAATAAATTACTCAGAAAGCCCTTAGTGCAGTTATCCAAGAATACATGGAAGCGGCCAATTAACAAGACTTGCTACAAAAAATGTGCCTTCTTAATAAATTGAATCATTAAATTTAAGTTTAGGAGAGTAGGATGGGATGTGGTGCATATATGCATGCACACAGTACCAGGAATGATCTTTGGAACGGCAGACTCATGAGCCAAAGCAGAACATTCAAATATGAACTCGAAATGATTATATGAAAACTCATTTGAAAGTGACCAACTAACACAGCTTCTGTTAAGGAAAACCTTGCCTCCGATCCACTGGAATTCTTACAACATGTCAATTTAATGGTAGATAAAGGAGAAGTAGCAGACAATTTCAAATGTCTTTGACAAAGGTCCTCATGGGAGATTATTAAAGAATCTAAGGCACAGATTCTCTTGCATGCCAAGATCTACTGTTCTAATTTACACCATTTGACTGCTACCCTCAATGGACTATAAGCAAGGTGGGGATTGGCAGAGTACTCTGTTTCATTCTCCATATAGTCTTTTTGGTTAGGCACTGGAATGTCCCACTCTTACAGGAAGAATAAGAGATATTGTCTGGGTAGGCCCAGAAGCTATCTTGAGTGAGTTTTGGAGGCAGTCTATAGGGTAGAATAATTCCCACTAGAATGGGAGTAACTACCAACCCAGACCTGAAGTTAGCATAGCATTTTTAGTTCTTCACAAGGTTGTACGTTAAAAACTGCACACGTTATAGAGAGAATAAAAAAAGCATTTTGGAAGAACTAGCTAATCAGTTTCCCAAGATTACTGAATAATATGCTACTTATTGCTGGTTACAATGTCGGTTATGGAATGTTTTTCTATGGAAATGAGCCAATTTTGATGAAAATTTCATTTTGGAAGAAAAAATGAAATAAAATCATTTTATTCAAATTGAAATGTACTCACCTTAAGAAAAGTTTTACCCTCAGAAAGGAACACATTTTTTTGTGTCAAACACATTTTCATATAAAAGGTTGATTTTATATTATATTGTAAAATATGTTAGAAGAGAAATGTTATTTATTTATTTTTATTCCAGAAGTCAATTGTGGAATAAAACACTTGGGTTTTAATTACAGAGGACATTTCAATTGTCCCCCAATTTCCCCCCCAAAGTTTTCCTTTTGAAGGAAATCTCAACATTTAATTTTGTTACCATTTTACGTAAACAAATTCATGCATACAGCAGATAGTTAATAGGTTTCACTACACTAACACTGACATATGTAATAATGAACTAATGCAATGATTCTGCCTGGCTACTCAGAATGGGGGTGGGTAGATGATGAAGAACATAATGGCCTAAGTTTAATACATTCCATTTATTGGAGCTCTGTTTCCTTGTTCAGACAATCAGTGGCAAGGAAGAGATGAATGAGACAATGATAAGGCCAAGACTGGACGGCAAGATGGAATTCCTGTTCCTTTACCTTGAGGATCCTGTGAATGGATCCCTGATACCGTTTGTGGGGAAACAGAACTGTTTGCAGCTGCTGTTGTTTTTCACTTAATTAAAGGCTTGCATTCCTGCAAATTCAAGTGCCAAAAATTAGGCTTCTAAATCCATGTTTTGTGTGGATTATATGTTACAGGGTTTGACACCATTCTCAGAGGTGATGAGCAGTCAAAAGTCCATTGAAGTAACTGGGAATTGCAAGTTGAAACTGCTGTTGAGTACAACGTTGTAACAGGGTGTTTGTGCCTTGCAACACTGAAGTTTTGTGCCATGGAATTTACCTAGATGTTGTGGGACCTTGAAAATTCACAGTGTAAATTAGCAAGAACTGTTGGCCTGCAGCATGCTCATCTTCTGATCTGTGTATTGGGGTTCCATATGATTACCATCAACTTTCACTAGAGGCAGATGTTGCATGGACCTGTGTAACAGATACAATGGTAAATACAGGGAAGGGAAAGCTTCTTTGCACTCAGCTGCTCCTAGGTTTTTCTGCTTGTTTCTCCAGTGATAATCTGATTACTAATGTGTAATCTTGATCATTCTTTTAATTCTTCCAATATATTTGCTACTCTATAGCAGAGCTAGTCCTACCTAGCCTCAAAACATAAATTGTAAATAAACTTTGTCTAAATGCTATAACTGTTGCATTACTGAGATCTGAAGAGGTTTTCAAACTAGACAGCCCTCCATAAAAAAAATATAAGGGATTGAGGCCAGGGTATTATTTGGAAACTGGGAAAATGCCCCTGTGGCTGGCTCAAAGTAAACTGAATGTGCTGACCTTGAGGACATGTAGCAAACCATATCTTAGGAGGCAACTGTAATATCATTGGGATGAAGTTTAAAGAAATATACAAAATTTGGTTTCTTTTTGTTCTGTTGGCTACTTAGTATAATTATATGTTACCATGGGCCCGCTGGTTCTTTGCTGAGTTTTAAGTAAGCAGAAGCAACTCAGATTTTGAGATAATCATAACAGGAAGTGCCTATTATTTTAAACCTAAAGAATAAACACACTTTTACCAGCTGCATCTAGGAAAAAATTAAACATAATTGTTTTAACATATATTTAGCTTGCATGTAATTTTCTGTTTCTCAGCTGTTCTATAATATTTTGTTCTAGGGTATATAACCTCTTGCCCAAATCTCTACCATTCAAGATCTGCCCCACTCCTCCTTGTCTCCAAATTTGAATGGTAACATCAATGGAATAAAAAAAATGAAATAAGGTTAGCATTATTATGTTACCTGGGGCCAGATTTCTACATACTTATTTACACTTAGTATATGTTTACTTCCTGAGTAGTCCTATTGATCTCTGTTGGGCAGTTCATAGAATCAGGTACCATTCTATGACCCCCACAATCAGGAAAGTGATCAATCATGTGATTAACTTCAGCTGTATTCATGGATCCTGCTGAATTCATTGAGACTTGAAACACATACTTGAAAAAAACTCTTGAATTAAGATGTTTTCCTTAATCAAGATCAAAATGAGTAAAGGTATGAGGATCTGGCCCAGTCAGATGCTATTATTCCTTTAAGGTATAACTAAGGGCCTGTCTCAGAAATACCTGTTGAGTGTAGTGACTAACTGTATAATCACCATGGCTCATACTGGATTCATGAGTGGGTCCAAATTGGGATGAGAACTAATAGGAAAAATAGTAATGTGTGGATGGGAGAGGTGGAGAGAAGCTGAGAGAGAAATTTCATTTGCTAAAACAGCAATAGATTGAATAAACCAAGCTATATTTATGTCAGTTTTCCAAGTTCAAAACATAATTCACACATTGCTTTGTTGCTATTAGTTTTGTTTTGCCAGCTTATTAACTACATGTCTTTGATGAATATTTAAAAAAATAAAATAATGGCTATTACTCATATCAGTTGCTTTGAAGTGTTTCTGAAAGTTAAATGACTGGTAGCATTTATTCATTTCATAGTACGATGCTAAAAGTTTTGATATGGGATTTAAAAAATGTGATATTTGAAGTTAAAAGAAGACATCTTGATTAAAGCCAGAACAAATTGTTTGGGTGAGATTCAAACTCTGGTTCACATGCCTTTCCAAGCTTGTAGACTCACTTGTTTGCTTGCAAAAGCCCATATGCTTTCAATGGACAAGTCAAAAAAGCCATGCTACAGATTTGCTGACTAATTGAAGAGCAGAAAACTCCTTCAAGTGTGGGAGCCAATAGAATAGCTGAAACCCTAAGGGTGTGTTAGAATTTTAGACATTGGAAATGAGAAAGGAGGCTCTTGTCCTTAAAACATGGCACAGAGATTTGAGAGATCTGATTTCGGTTCTTAATTTTGCCAAAGACGACATATGACACTGAAGCAAATCACAATCTCTGCGTCAGGTTTTTTAACTGTAAATTTGGGATGATGTTGCTCCCCAATCTCTGCTTAACCGGAATATTACAAAGATTGAAAGCTATTGTGAGCCAAGTGATTTATTGACTTAAAAGCTCTGTTAGATTACCTGTTCAAACTCAGAGAAGGCTGGCAACGATGGTCACTTAAGAGACTGCATTCAAACATTTGGTGCTTTCAGGTCAGTTCCAGTTAAATAACAGTGCAGGTGGAACTAAGCATTTTTCTTTGCAGCTTCTATATAAAGGTTACCATGCAAATGAGTGTAGCATTTTTAGGTGGGAATTTCCAAAACAGAGCAAAGGTTTATGTAGACACCTACAAGGCTGGTATATGAACAAAGTTCACAGGATGCAGGTATGTAGTAAAATCTTAGAACTCTTTCCTCCTCTCTAATCAAGTAAATAATGATGGTGTCATATGCAATCTGAAGAAATATGAGCTATGCCTTTCCAGAATGAACTAATATCACTCAGTCTTCAGCAGTGATATTATGGTTGAGCAAGTCATCATCAACCAACCCTTTCTATGGGCTAGTAATCATTTCTTAAGTAACTCAACTAATTTACCTGCTAATGGACCATTTTATATACTTAAGGAAAACATATATTAAATGAAGTCAATACTAAATTTTGGATGTTCATAGGAACTACTTTTAAAGGTCTCACCTGCTTTTGCCATTTTTTGGGGTCACAGGGAGAAAATACCTTGTCAGTTCTGTGGATGAAAATGTAATAACTCACCAGCAATCTACTGACTGAGTTGTTAAACTCTGAAAAAACTGTTAGGTGAGCTGGTTAATATCAAGGGTCACCACTCACTTCTGCATACTACAGACCATGTCAAAAGCTTTCCAGTAATCAGTAGAGCTTAGGAAAAGTCTCTGATTAACTTTTCTTTCATCTTTCTCTTTTCCATCTGGTGTTAAAGATCAAACCTTCAATTCCTCTACTCTTTTAAGCCTGGCCTGTTTGACAGCCAACTTCATCCATCTTAAACCTGGTGTAGGCTAGAATGTCTTTCAGCAGCAGCTATAGGACAGATCCCTCTCCCCACCCCCGCACCCCAACACATACTAACTGTATAACCACTGCTGTCTCTTTTGACTCCAGTCTTAACGTTATTGTTATGAAATGTTCCCTATTTTAGTATTTTAATATTAGTATTAGTATTTTCAGCTTCTATCCCTCTACTGTATGTGTTGTACATTACTATTGCTTTGTAAATGATTGTGTTACTCTTGTCCCACTTTGGAATATACATTTTATGCTTCATAACTTCTTTCAATAATTTTTCAGAAATCTATGATGCCTCTGTCCCGTGAACTTCAGTGCCTGCTCTCTTATGTCATTTACGATATGGGATGACTGTAGGTTTTGACAGCATTGGGCCTGGCTTTAAATTGTACTCTTGTTGGTTAGCTTCTGTACAAAGGAGGGCAACACAGCCCAAATAATCAGCTACATGGGGGTGGGGGCGTGGTGATCAAGGTGGTGAGTAACATGACGAGGGGCACACCATATTCTGAAGCATAAGATGTAAGTAAGTGCAACTGGAGCCAATAGGAATAACTTGTACTTTGGGCTTGATTTTCCTACTGCAGAATATTTATTATTATGCCTTGGAAACAGAGTAAAAAAGGCAGGTATGATACTTATTTATTTCCAGATTTACCTGGTAGATGGCAAACAGCAAACATTCCCAGGCATAACTGTAATTAAGGGACCTTGAAAAAACAAGTAAGTTAAGATTAAAGACCTAAAACTCTTGGACAATAGTGAATAAGAAATTAGCCAGACAACCAAATATTTAATAGAGCTAGTCACAAGGTTTTTTTGGTTTGTTCTTTTCTTCCAAATGAAAATATTTTTCAGAATTTGTGAATTTCAACATTTATTTTTTTTTAATGAAAGTAAACATTTTAATAATGCCACTATTTTCAGAATGGGACATGTTTAGAACAAGCTCTTAGAGGGAATTCATTGGCTTTTGTATATAAAGATTAAAAGAGATCAGAATTAGAATTAACTATTTGTATTTTATTGAAATGAAGTATTTCAATTACCCAAGTAGAATCCTGTTTCACAGCACTTTTGATTTTGTGTTGTTTGTATTGTTTCATTATGGAAAGAATTCCAAATCATGAAATTTTACTAGCTAAGACAGGGGTCAAATTTATCTTATGCCCCAGGCTGGATCCAGATGAAGGAAGTGGTAGAGGTGGTGAGGCCAGCAGCTGTAGCAGTAATCAAGCATCAGGACCAATGGAGGCAGAGGCAATGTGAATGGCAGAGGGCTAAGTGGCCATGGGGCAAGTGGGGTTGTGTCAGCACAGCCCTCATTCACCCCCTACCACTGGCGGCCATGCCCAGATTTTGTGACTGGCTCTGCTTTCTGCTACCCACATCCCTATATTCCCTTGCTGGCCAAAAGCCCTGCTAGCTGGTTGGAGTGGCTTCAAGGGCCAGATACAAAATTTGTTCTTTCACAGCTTGACTACTTAAAGGAAACCATTAAGTTCTTGGATTCTGTTAATCATCTAATATTAATTCTGCTAATGTATTCAGAAAAATAACACGTGATGCTGAGGCACAGCTGCTGTACCATAAATATCTGACAATGCTTCTGTGGGAAGTCAGGGGACAAAGTATGATGTTAGGGGATGTGGGAAGAAGAGAAAGACTTGTTGCCACACAAATCAACAGCCACCATTATCTTTCACACAATGACATGCCTACAAAATAGAGCATTGTGTCTTTAGTAGTTATTACTAGAGTAAGGGTAAAAAATTCAAGGGCTCGCTCAGCATATGTATACAGAACAAGGATACAGATCTTACCATACGAGGCTACCATTTCCCCATAAACGAAGTTGGGATACAGCTCACATCTAAGCAGCGTATGTGAACCACATTTATCAACACAATCTTTGTGTGCAGACAAAAGATATTACACAATGATAATACCTAGCTCTTACCTATGATTTTAGTCAGCTAAATTAAAAAGGTTCTATAGGGAAAGGGCTGAGCATTTCAGTTTTTACACAACAGCCCTTATTCTAATTAAAATAAGTGCTACCACATTATAAATATGTTATTTCCTAGGTGAGCTAATTAGAAATTGCCATACCATATTAGATTAAAAGTCCATCTAGTCCAGTAGCCTGTTTCTGATGGTGATCTCAGAGGAAGGTGTAAGAACTACTTAGTAGGTAGATGTGGATAATCTGCCCTGCCCATGCCCCACATACATCTCATCTTGGTCTCTATCCATTAGAGACTGGCTGAAACATAAGGTTATGTATCCTTCTAAAATCGTTGCCTTCAGTTATTTTATATCTTTATAGAGAACCATAAAATGCACAGCTAGAAGGGACCTTGAGACGTCATCTAATCCATTCTCTTGTCCCAAGGCAGAATCAACTGCATCTAACAATTCTTGACAGATATTTGTCTAACCTACTCCTGAAAACCTCTAATGATGGCAATTGCCTAGAGATTACCTCCCTAGCTAACCTATTCTACTGCTAAACTATTGTTACAGTTAGAAAGTTTTTCCTGATGACCAACCTAAATTCTTGATTATCCATATAAATAGCTAATACCTTCCTGAATCTATTTAAATCCTTGATCTCAACAACTTCCTGTACCAGAGTCCACAGTATGAAAAAATATTTCCTTTAATCAGTTTTGAATTTCCCCTTTTAATTACACCAACCATATTTGATGCTGAAGTTCACTTACAACTTCTATTTTAGTGCAGAAAAATATCATAGGGCATGCCCAAAAATGTATGCTTTTGTTGTGCAATGTCAGTTGATCACACCAGTGGCTGAAGCACAATTATTCTACAGTACCATCAACACAATCACTACTACATCACTTATCACTATGGCAGCAAGAATTATTATTAATGAGAATTGAGGAATGGGTGAAGGTTATATTAAATGCAAACATGCTGATTAAACAGTGGGAGGATTGTGACAAACTAATAACATTTTAGGAAAGGAATAGGAAGCAATAGTGACTGTGAATTCTGTATCTCAAATCTGGTTGACTTTTGTTATTGCCATGACTTTGGGGTGTGATAATAGACCTGATTTACTACTACATTGATCCAGATTTGTCCCAGTGTAACTTTTCATACAGCAATAGTAACTAAGCAAGACCAATTTAGTGATGATTAACATTTGCAATTTTCATTTATTTTTTCTATTAAATATGTTTTTAAATCAACCATTAAATAAATTATTAAATGCTAATACATAAATGTATAATTCACTAACAAGAATTAAATTGCTGAAATAATTGATCTGTTCTTTCAGCTAACCATGGGCATTTTTATATGTGGTTTGGGATGTGGTGCTGGGTGTTTTAATTAGAGAGCCGTGCTAATTAAAAGCGCCTGTGCATCATGTGTATCAGCATTCCTGCACTGAAAAAATGGTGGCAGGGCACTTTGAACTAAAGCTTATAGAATGTGTTTTATTTCAAAGCACCCCACTGCCATTCTTTCAGTGCAGGGGTACATGGGGATGCTGAAACACGTGATGTGGAAGGCTGCCAGAGTGCATCAATTTTTATGCTCCAGCAGATTCAATTTCCAGCATGTCAGAGCAGGCTCCCCACACATCTATAGGAGCCCCATATGATTAGGTCCTTATTAGCATTTTTCAAAGGAGGGGCATTATAGTAGATAGTGGGCACATCTACAAGTGAAATTAGTGTGCCTGAATAAACTCCAGCACAGTTAGTACCAGAATTTATTGCTCCCAGGTGCAGTATTTACATGTGCACCTGGGACCATAGCACATTGAGCCAGGGTGATGTAGCCCTGGCTGTCCGGGGACCTGGGCGGTCAGCCTGCCAACCCAGAGTTGATCCGTCCCAGCTCAACATACTGTGGAGAGGGTGCTTGTGGCACGAGGGTGCTACAGTGCTAGTCGGCAGGCAGCTGGCGGGCAGCCCCTGCACTATGGAACCTCATGCCCCAGCCAGCCCTGGCTACCATCTGCACATGCCTTGTGGCAGAGAAAATAACTTTGCCATAGGATAGTACTTGTGTTGGGCAGTACTATCTTTCAGTGGAGTTAAACATGGCCTAATAGCACTGCATGTGTAGACAGTGACATTTTGTTGGGAGCATCTACAGAGATGCTACTGTGTAGTCATTACTGTGCATTTATTTAGTATTTATATTAGTAAGTACTAAAAAGTCCAATGAACATCTTTTAGGGGATGCTACTGCACAGTAGCCTAATAATACCACACAGTAGTGTATTAGCACTGTCCATGTTGTGAAGCGCTACTGCGCAGTATTTTTCAGATACTACTCAGTCAGTGTCTCATGTAGATGTACCCATTGTGGAACTAATTAGTCAACTCCACAGCAAAGCACATGTGTAACTTCCCCCAGTATCTGGTACGTGTAGCATGTGTTTTAAGCTTGAACTTTTTCACATAGTGGAGTAAAGTGAACATAGATTGTGCCTCTTTTGTTTGGGGGAAAGTACACATTTGGCAGGCATGCCAGTTTGGCGAATGTCTAATATTCACCTAATATTGTTAATGGCTAAACCTGACTTGATCCTATTTAAAGCTAACATGTAAATCTTTTTCATTTACAGTCTATTAATTTGACAGATCATACCAGATTCATAATAGGCTGGACAGACTGCCTCTTTCACATATACACTATGAGACAGAATCCTGTCCATGTAACAGCTGCATGTAAATGGAGTTAGGATCCAATGAGGCTATATGGGGAGAAATCCTTGCAACAGATCAGTAGAGTTGGATGAGCCTTCCTGATACCTAATTTGTACAATGAAATAGTTGTTGGATTAAGGTAGGGGTGAATGCTTTGACCTCTGTTCTTATCCTGCCCCAAAGCCTGCACAAGGCAACTGTGGGGAGTTGTAGTTCTCATAAAAGCAAACTTTATGGAAAGACTTGGTGTTTCCATATGGGAAGACAGTACAGTCATGGCATATTTACCCACAAAAATATTAGGGCTCTTATATGCATGCCTGACACCTGCTCTGACACATTCTAATTAGAATGCATTGGAGTAGACTCGATTAATCAACTTAATTAGCACACTCCTGCAGCCTTGGCATCACATGTGTTCAGTGTCCCCGCATTCAAAATGGTGGCGGGGGCACTTTAACTAAAGCTCATTGAACAGGTTTTAGTTAAAGTGCCCCTGCCACCATTTTGAAGTGTGGGATGCTGAATACACAAGATGCTGCTCTTTGGATCCGCTCTAATTAAAGCACCTGCTTCATCCCATAGCATATGTAAAGACACTTCAGTGTCCATTTAAAAATGATTTATTTAATCATTGGCTCTCTCTGAACCCTCTGCAATCAAGCTCTGAATAATGAAGATATCTCATGACACCTGGTTTTACATGTGAAAGGGAAAATAAAAGACTCTGTGTAACAGAATTGTTACACATCCTAAAATATCTTTTGTGTAACTTTATGTAACATGAAAGGCACCTGAAGAACATGTGATGGCATAGGGTACAGATTTTATTTTTACTCTTATAAGAATGTTTTGCACAATTTTTGTGGTGCCTCTAGTTATGTAATGTGACTTTCACAGACTTTATACCACATTAGACCATCATTCATTACCTTTTGGTCTCTCTCACTCATACATGCAACTAAAATGCACACTGTCTACAAGCCCAAAGAGAGAGGGGTCTGCTATGTCTGCCTGACTGTATGATAGAGCCAGAAATCTCTAAGCTTTAATCCTGACTCTGTCATTCACTTCCTCTGTGGCTTGTGGTAAACTTAGCTTCCCTGAGCGTCAATTAGCCAGATAATAAACTTACCTGCCTTACAGGAGAGTTTTGAAGATTAATTTGTTAATGGTTGTGCAATGCTTTGATATGTATAGTACACATGCTAAGTATGATTTATTATACACATTCAATGAAAGTTTCTAAGAAACTCTTTCCTTCAGTGATGCAACACATATTAACTAGGGAATGTTTGACTATGTCATTGTAATTTTTTATTTTAAATTCAAGTTTCAGTCCAGGGAAGAGATTAACTACATCCTTGGTTTCTCCTAAAATATAAAAATATGCCAAATTTTGCAGGACTGCTGTTTATTGGCAGGCAAGCCAATGTAATTGGGACTAAATCATCCAACCCACTCCCCTCCAATTATATACAATGAAATACCAAGGAAAAAACCTTGACTTTTTTCCAAAAATTAGGGTGTATAATTCAGAACTGCTCCAGGGTAGTTCAAACTTGCACTGTTTGTTCTTGTGCTTTGTGTTATGTTTGACATTGTTGCTAGGACACTAGTGCAAAATAATGCATATCTGAATAATTACTACTGTGTTGCACTATATGGGATGTGGAACTTTTGATGAATTTTTTCTCCTGCAGCCTTGGCATTTTCCCCAGGGCTCACAAGGCAGGATAGGGACACTTTTATACTCCAGCTTTAATATATTTCTAGTTGGTTGAGAAACAAGAAATTAATTTTCTTGCTAGTGTGGTGGCTAGAAGCTCCAGTCAGTGACAAGGCCCCTGTTTTGCTAGACATTGGACACAAGTGAGAAAAGACAGTCCCTGTTTAAAAATGATCATGTTTCCTTGGACTACAGAGTGGTGCATCTCAAATCTAAAAGTATGAGTCTAGTGTTTCAGCTAAAGCACCAGAGCCATTAAACTGGAGCCAATGGATAACTTTAAAATTTCATCTAAAGTGTAGCCACTAGAGAGTGACAAAGAACCATGCTGTATTGCGTGGGTTCTCCTTTCAACTTAAGTAATGTAATAGAACCAACTTTTCTTCTTCTTCCTCAGATTCAAGCACTGAGCTTTTTCTATTTCGGGATGCTGGTGGGTCTGTTCTAAATATTCACAATTCCCCCAAAATTCTCAGAGTTCTACCACGTTACAGATGTAATTCCTTCAGGACTAAGAAGATGGTGAGGAATGGCAGTTCAAACCAGTAAATGAGGATTTTCTACTTTGAGTGGCAGGTGAGGATTTTTTTTTCTCATTCACATTTTGTTTATTTATCTGTATTTAATTGTTTCTTTTTATAAAACTTGCATTCATAGAAGATCCAATGAACTGGCAGCTCTACATTTTATACCCCTCTACCAGCAACCACACATTAAGGCTGCTCCTGACCCTCAGATCTTCAGTGCTGTCGCATGAATTACCTGTTTAGTAGGGCTGTGTGAAGCTTCAGTCCCTGATTCAATTCAGTGGAGATTCAGCCAGATTCAGTGGCTGAATCTCCAATTCCGAATTGAATCAGGAGACCCTTTAATCTCTATGAATTGCATTGGAACCCTCCGAATCGATTCGGAGAGATTCGGAAAGATTCGATGATTTGGACACAGACTTACCTTTAAATGTTTTTTCTACATACCTCAAGGTACCAGGCAGCTTGTGAATGCTGTGATGCTGGGGTGCATGGAGCATCCCACAGGAGCATGGGGGGCTCCCCAGTGCACTTGGTAGCAGATGCAGAAGTGGACTAGAAGCACTTCAGGTCCACTTCCGGGTCCGTCAGGGAGTGCGCTGGGGGTGCCCCTCCGTGCCCCCCTGGCCCAGTGCCTGGTGCCTCCTGGGTCTGGGGGGGCACCTGGGTCCCCCCCAGCTGATCACTGAGCTGGAAGGTGTGGGGGGGCCCCCCCCGGCACTCCTGTGGGATGCTTCATCCACCTCAGCATCACAGCATTTATGAGTTGCACCTGGTACCTCAAGGTATGTAGAAAAAACATTTAAAGCTGTGTCTATGGTCTAATCACTGATCCCTGAATCAGCATTGAATCTTCAGATTTGGCCGAATAAAATCAGCAACAGTGATCCAAATCAATGAATCAAATCACTGTCCTTGATTTGGGCCAAATCCAAATTGAATAGGGCCTATTTTGCACACCCCTACTGATTAGATGGGAAAATCATTGCAGAGTTTATAGGCATAGTTTGATTTCCAAAACAGTTAATTCCTAAGCTTGGTTAGGAATTAACTGGTTGGGCCAATATAACTTGGCCCAACCAGTTAGGCCAAGTTATATTGCATCGAAGACATTTTGTATGACATTCAGAGATCTAACTACTGGTGTGGCACTGGGGCGGGGTGGGGGGTGCTGGCAGTGGTGGTGACTGCCATTCTTATGCTCCCTTTAACTGACTGGCCAGAGTTATAGCCCCAGTTGCCCACCCCTTGTTATTCTACTGATAACATTAATATTTTGTTTTCAACTACATATTAGACAAAACAACTTAAATTTCCCAAGGCCCATATGTACCAGTATCCTCAGGTGGTGTAACTTGGCCAATCTACATTGTTTTAGTAAAGCAATGGTCAAAATCTGGACCACAATCATAGTATATGATCACATAATATTTCTCAAATAATAAAATATTTAATTAAGCTGTTGCTGACAATGACAACTTCAAGATAGCCATTGCACCATATTTAATAGCAGTCATATGCCTAAATTCAAATCTCCTGCCCTAAGAGCACAGGCTGCTGAAGGGTTAGCTACCTGAGGGCTATGAAACAAAACTAAACTATGCCAATTTCAGAACATCAGAGAAGTGGTACCACAATACACTAAACAAAGGAACAGAGAAAAAGGGTTAGACAGTATCAAATTTATATCAAGACATGTAAGAGAACTTCCTGTAAAAAATCCCTTTTCCTGTAAGAAAACTATATGTAGAAATCACAAACAATTTAAAACAGGATCTTCAAATAGATGATATTTTCAGTCTTTTCATAGCTTCACTTACTGTAGCACAGCAAAACTTGGTTTAATTAACCATACTCCGTATCAGGTGATTACCTCCAGGCAAAATTCACCTAGTGAACAAGAGTCTATAAAATATACCTGGTACATTTTCCTCTAGTGTATATGTGCTCCTGAAATGAATACTTCTACTTTCCTGCTACTTCCTGGTTGCCATTTGGAACTGTTGAGCACTATGAAATAAGTATAAGCAGATTTTCAAGATGTCCCAAGGTCTGTGACCCTACCAGACTTCCCCTCTCTTAAGCTGTTTTCAGTCTGATGATAGAATTTAATGCAGTCATTTTAGGACAAAAATGTTCACTCTGGTCAAAGATGCCTTTGGTATTTAAATCTTACCCTGGTCAAGAAAGATCAGTATCAGTTTGAAAAGTTAAAACAGAAGCTGTTACAGAGGGGGTCTAGAAGACATTATTATGTACATAAAAACACCCTCTATTTCACTTCATTTAAAAATATTTTATAAGATAGAAATTGTGTTTGTTGAAGCTACTTCCTAGGCGTTGTATGCCAACCAATATTTTGAGAACAAGAGCAGAACAGGAATAGATGGCTTGTAATCAATACACATAGTCTTTAGCACTACTCTTTAAATTACATGACATATTTTTGTGTGTGTTCTATTTTTCCTTACTGAAATGACAATATAACCCTCTTTCATGTAACTGAAATAAATAATGTCTCACATCTCTATACTTAACCTATCCAAATTATACCTGGCTTGAATGCTTACAAACAAGTTTAGGAAGGATACAGATCTATACTAAGATCCACAGGAAATAAATGCTGCTAAATATGCTTTCTAGACTCCTTTGTTCTGAATTTTCCTACACAATTGTAGCTGTATCACCAGTACACATGTATAAGAAATGTTTAATTTCCTAGAATGATAAAACATCCAAAAATCTGATAAAAATATCCCAATAATGTGGAAATCAAACATCGCACATGCTGTGTTTAAAAACTAAAACAATCTCATCCACATTCTGTGAGATTTCCATTGTAACTACCGATCTAAATTCAGCATTTTGTCATGTAAATAAGGACTAAATCAATTGGCTGCAATGCTACCTGCTGAGGATTTGGTCCAGTTGCTTGGAGTTGGATTCCCCGTGGTTGTTAATATCATACTCTGTAGACAGTCCCCTACATTTGAAAGAAACTTTTTGGACAGTAACATGTGCAAAGATTGCCTCTAGTTATTACTGTTCTTGGTCATAATCCTTGCATTTCATTTTATCGAAGGTGGATAGGGGAGAGGGAACTGAGATGGTTAATCAATAGAATATAGAAACCTTCGGTGGACCATGAGTCAGAAAAGAAATTGGACTTATTTGCTATTATATCAAAGAGCAATGTACTTTTGGACTCTAACTTCAGACAATTCATATCAGTGACCAAAGTAGTAAAAGTGCTTCTCTGTTTTTCAGAAGTAACTGCTCCTAAATTATTGTGTTGAGTTCTGGACATCTCATTTCCCATGAAATTTAGAGAAAAGCACTGCAGTGATTTGGCTAGATTTATGAGAGGTAAAAAAAAAGAGTCAACAACAAATATTTCACTGTAACAACTAAACCAAGGGCTTGATTTTCAGAAATTAATTTTCATAATTTTATATATGGCTGCATGTAAACATAAATGTGCGTCTTGCTCTCACAAAACAGATTTGTACACACAACTTCCTGTACCAATTAAATGGGGAAATATGTGGACATTACTGTGCACCCAACTTTTTGAAAATCAGGTCCATATGTGCCAATATTTATGATTTTTAGCATAGAACACTACTGAAAAAATATAACAACCCTGACTACCTACTGCTTTTCAAAGTGAAAATACTTTGTATCAACAGTACTCTCACTAAATTGCTTTTCTTCCACATTTAACTGTCTGCAGAGCAACATTTGACATACCCTTCTGAGTGTGATGATGATTTTCTGCATCCTTCTCTGCATTCCTAATATAGTATGACTATGGAATTACATTTTGCTAGAATAGCACAGGGAAAACATGACATATACAATACAATCACTGTATCAGAAAAGTAATATTTGCTAATGTAGAAGGGAAAGATCTTGTAACTAAAACTAACAGATGGGGTGTTTTATAATTAACTCAACTGCCCTAAATCTGCATATCCACTAAAACATGATCTATGTATTTTACTTTTGGATACACATATTGAATTGGCTATCTTGAAAAGCTTCCAGTTAATAAATTGCTCTCTTCTGAAATGTTACTCATCTGTCACAATTTTTTCTGGAAATCTGCTACCTAATTTTTTATATGAGGTATCCAGAACATTTCTTGATGAACATACTGCAGAGAAACTTGGCAGAGGCTCTGACAAGCAAACAAAGTTTTACTTGGAAAGCATTAATACCCTTTATAACACCTGCTTTTTGATCCTAAGATAAACTTTTGACAGCTTCCACCATTGAAGCCTCTGAGACTTGCCAGCAAAGAACAAGAGATTAACAGAAGATAAGAGGGTTTCCTCACCTGGGGATGGAAGGTTGTCATGGCACTGGTTAAGGATGAAGAGGACAACAGAAGAGATACTTAAGTGGTGTGAACTGGTGTGGTTCCACTGAAGTCAAAGTGATACAGTGGCTTTAATTCAATGGGATTATGCTTATTTTCATCTACTAAGCATCTAGCTCTTGGTGCTGCTTTCTTTTAGCAGTGTGCATTCACAGTGTTGTGACTTGGTGCATTTTGAACCTTGGAAGGGAAATGGCAGTATTTCTGAACTTCATGCTTATCTAGAGCTGTCCTGTTTTTTTTTATTTTTGTGGGACTCTTCTTATAGATACCACCTGAAGGCAGTGTTTCATTTCTAAAATCAGAACCACAAGAACTCACATGTGAGGAGCAAGCAATCAGTGAGATAAGCAAAATCCCATGGGCTTTGGAATGAAAATGAGAACTTCTTAGATTTTGGAAAGCATATGAAACCCCAGGAAGAACCCGTTAGATCTGACCCACCATAGTTTTCCTGGAGAGAATATTTGAGACATTAATAATAAGAGGGGAAAATATTAATGTAAGTTTTCCTGTCTAAGTATAACAGACATTGCTCTTTCCAAAGCCTAACCGCTTTATATATTTCTGTGAGTAAATAGAAATACATAGTAATAAATACAGGGTTCTTACATAGAAGAGCCATTGGTGGGATTAGAGCTGGGTCTCCAGCTTCCAAGGCCAATGATCTGCTACTAAGCTACATGAGTGCTGTTCCAACTGCTCAGTCCAGTGAACTTTCTTATTACTAGCCACAATTCCACATATGCAATATGTTGTCAGTATTGTCTTACACAAAACAGGAAAATACTAGAGAAATTGGATGCAAGCCCCATGTAAAATTGCTTTTGCATCTCCTGTACTGGGGCTTCAGTTCTCACTGTGAAGTGAAGGAAACTCCTAAATGAAATCAGATGTACCATTCAGGCTAGATAATTGACTCCTTAGCTTATTATTCAGAGATCCACGTCATATCACACATCTGATGCCCTTCTGTTCAATTCAGGAGAATGCTTCACATAGCATGTACAGTTAAACAGCTTAAGGTAAGCCTTAGTACCGAAAAATATCCTTTGTAGCAACCCAATAGAATCCACCTAAGAAATCTTACTGAAATACACAGACAGTTTAAAACAAGCAATTTAAAACGAACAGTTTTCATACATTAATTTTGCAGGAAAAAATAATAAACTACAGCTGTTTTACTCATTTTCATTTAGCTTGTGTTTATTTAAGATCAAGAGGGTGGAGACTAGCTATGGACATCCCAGGTATTATAAGTATGACTTAATATTTATATCTTGCTTTGTTAAAGGTTTGGACTAATTCTAGTTAATTTTCTCAGCACCATGCCAGACAAGTAAGCATTATACTTGTTTGCAGTTTGCAGAGAGCAGCTCTGATGTTGTCTTCATTGGTTGACAGTTAATCTTCAGGGAAATAGTGTCATTTAAGAAAACGATTGTGCTTGTGTGATTTGGAGTCAAAATACTTCCCTTTCCAACACTGTTTAGTAATAGCTTCACTTTATTTCTGAATGGCTTCAAAACACTGTAATGTTGGAATGGTTGATAACTGCAGTTCCAGCAAGGTAACCACCATCTGTGCCTGTGTTGTGTTCTAATGTTTAGTAAGCCCTCAGGTTTCAAGTTGTTTGAAAAGTGAAAAGAATTGCATATCTCTTCCAGCTTTCAGACAGATTTAGGATCTGACTCAAAGCAATGGGAGTCCTTTCCTTGTCTACAGTAGCTTTTGGATCAGACTCTGTTCACATACAGACACATTCAGAAGTTTGAAGCAAGTATTAGGGTAGCTATCCCCATGTGAGCACTGCATTGTATCATTTATATTTTTTCTTGTATTTTGACACTTGTCCTTATAGAGGCCATCAACCAAGTATCTTCAAATAACTGAAACTAATTGTGCATAATTTTCCCTAATAAATTGCTATGTTTTCAAAATATCAAGAAACAGCAATTAGGACAGCACAACATCTGCGATGTCTTCTTGAGATAATAGAAGGTTTCGAAAACCAGTCAAACTATTCATTTCATTCAGCTATTTTAAAAGGTCACATTTATTTACTGCACTTGTTAATAAATAGTATTTAACTTCATGTGCTACTTGCAACACGACATAGGAGAAATTGAAGAGAGAGAGAACAAGAAAGGATTTCCTACTGTTTATTCATACATTTGTATATTCTGTGGATTTAGTATACAGTCATTTCTATTTTGTTCTTTTATTTTCAGCCTGTTTTCTCTTTGGTCTGTGTGTTTTTTTTCCAGAAAAGATGAAGACTTAAAAAACAAAAATTAGCAGAGGGACTTAAGGGTGGAGGTGGCAGTAGTCTTTTGAAATGGACTAGATTGCAAGTTGAATTGTCCCTTTGTGAAACACAGTAGCATCTGCTGTAAGAGTCTATAGATTGCTTTATATAAGGCAATATTAATATTTTATACCACTGTCATCTCTTACTATTCTTAGCTGCCTTGTTATCTTGCACAATCTGGAAGAAGTAGTTTTGCAATAAGATACATCAGTGAAGAATGCAAAATAATGCTTCAGCTGGAGGTGCTGTATTCCTGATGCAAATGAATCTCTTGACCTTGAGCTTCTCTTAAGTGTGCGGTGTCACTGAGTGGATTCATTAGAATATAATGCTATACAAATAGGAGGGCCATAAAGTAGAAGAACAGAAATAAACCGACCCATATATTCTTTATGCAGACAAGTCTATCTTGCTTGCAATGACTAAGTATGAGGATTTTTTTAGGAGCTACTGGCTCCAAAATATCTTATTCTGAGATAACACAATATGACTCAACATAACAGTGTGAGACCGAGATGACACGAACAGGTGAACTGTCAAAATAACTGGCAGATGGAGTTGAGTGCTAAAAACATTCCAGGTATTTGCTTCTTAGTTTTTTCCTGCATGTATCTCCCACACAGTATTTTAAAAATTTACCTTGAAGTGCCTCTACATAATCTAACGTGATGAAAGGGAGAGAACAAGGGTGAATTGCAGAGAGTTGTAACAAATATGCTACAGTATCTGCAGATACCAGTACATAGCAAATGGTTCTGTTTGCTGACAATCTCTATTACTTATGAATAGTTTGGCATGAATCCTGTGTGTACATTTTCTCCTTTTTCTTGCAGCTCCAGTGATTTGAATGTCAAGGTTGTCAGTAATTATGCAGTATGACGTAAAGCAGTGAATTAAAATAATATGAAGGGTTAGGTACAAAACAGCTGCACTTGCGTATTATTGACTACTGAGTGTGGAAGGACAGCATATATTGTACTGGTTACCTATTATCTCTAGGACATTGGCATAACTGATAATAAATATGCACTGAAGATGAATGTGCATTCACATACACTCATGGGGAAATAAGAACTTCAGTGGAATGTAACATCGTTCACTGATGCATGCCGCTATGACCGACATCACATGGACTGCATTAACACATTGGGCCTTGGTATGACTATGCAGATAGACCCACTTAGAATCCTGCATGGGGCTCAGAGAGGCAATTGTCTGGAGATTATAACAGTACTTTAGCCATTTCCAAAGTGGGTTTTTTTAGAAGTCTTAAAACAACAGGCAACCACCTATGGCCTGGGGAACCATTGGATACAGTCTGTGGACTTATGGCTTTGGTGGCATCTGGCAGTTGGCTATAGGCACTCTTCATGAAGGTCATTTATAGATGTGCTCTGGGAGGTGGGGGAAGGGGGTGGTGCTTTAATTAGTGCAGCTCTGAGAACCTTGCTAATTAAAACACCCAGAGCATCATGTGTATCAGTGTCCCCATGCCTAAGAATGGTGGTGGGGCACTTTGAACTAAAGCTCCTTGAATGAGCTTTAGTTTAAAGTGCCCTGCCACCATTTTTCAGCATGGGGATGCTGATACAAGTGACACTGGAGTCTGCTGGAGTGTGGTAATTTAATTACCACACTCCAGCAGACCCAGTTAATCAAGTCTGCTCTGACACACTATAATTACAGCACATCAGAGCAGCCTCACTGCATGTGTATAGGAGCCCAAAGTTTACTGAACGTTTGGAACACAAATTGCTCAAGTGGCTTATTGCAATTGTAGCAAAGAGTAAAAACAGTAACTGGCTGTGAGGATGGGATTTTAATCCAGAAATACCATGAAACAGAAAACAGAGATACTGAAACCAAGAAAGAAACTGCAACCTATAGTCAGTGGGACTCTGAATGAACTGCTCAGTTAGAAATGGATTTGCCCATCTACCAAGAGGCTGGGACAGGGTAGCATCAGTAATGGTATAAACAATGAGAAAACAACGGCCAATTTTTATTGAATATACTAGGCCTACAATTTATAGCCTGGCATGAAGTCCAACAATTCCTATTAAATATATAGTACAGGGAAAAATCCCAACATTTTCTGGCAGTGTGGACACTATTAAGTGTCCCTGTAGCCATTGGGGATTGCAGAGCACTTGTTTTTAGGAATGGCATCCAAAAAGAAAGTGAAATAATTTCTATGTCTCTGGATAACAAAAGTTAATAAGGTAGAGTTGGGTTGATGTTATAGTGATGGTGGTCCAAGAAAAATGTGACGGGCAAGAATTTTAGTGGGTGATACCATTTATTGGACCAACTGTGCAGTTTGTAGGGATACAGACAAGCTTTTGGGCACAAAGTCCACTTCCTCACAACTGTTGATGTGGAGAGAATGCCTATGGTATTTCCTTATTTTATGGCAGGCCAAAATGAAGCAACTCCCAAAGTTATTGATCTGATCCTATTCCTCTACACCACAAAAAGATATGTGAGCAGGACAAACCAGGGAACAGAAGGGAAGAAACATGATGTGCAACATCTGCCAGGTCCCTATATGGCACATTCCAAAACTCACTATTGCTTGATGACAGCCCAGAGATTAGGACATCAGTGTGGGCTGAGCTGGAACTGATCTTTCATTGAGTTTTGAATAACTTCATGGCAAGGGTCAAGAGTTGCATGAAATTCATCTTCACATCACTTTTGATTCCTTGCCCATAACGTTATCCCAAATTCAAGAGTATTAAAAGGTATTTTGAAAACATATGTAATTAACTTATACAGTATGAAAAGATTTTCTTCATGCCTAGAGCAATTCTATTGACATAATTTAGGCATTTTGTAACTTAGTATCTTTATAGTGGATTAACAGATTAAAAAAAAAGAGTCTGGGGTAAATTTATATGATCAGTTTTAGCTCCATAAGGTTTAATATTTTTGCACTTTTAATTCATTGAACTTCAACAGAAAGGGGATATAGCACTCTATTATTCCCATTTTATCTATGGGATACCTGATAGCCAGAATGATGAAGTAATGTCAGCAAGGAGTCAGCAGTAAAGCCAGGAGGAGAAATTGGGATTTACCAACTCCTGGTCTAGGTCTCCAAAAATAATTCTTCATAGACTATCTGTGATAGTTAATATCAAAACCCAAGGAGTATAGAAGAAAACTGATGCTTTTTCAAATGCTGTTCACAATGGGTTCCACCGGGATACTGCAGACAGAAGGGAGCAAAGTCAGGTTGACCTAATGCATGTTTCCTTGTAATCTTTTATTTAAAATGTTCCTCACCCCCCTGACTGATACCTAGTTCTTATGACTTTCTTAAGATACAGTCATACCATGTTTTGATAGTAGCCTTTAACTACTTGAAGGGTGGTTACAAAGAGAATAGAGCTAGACTGTTCTCAGTGGTGGAAGATGACAGAACAAGGAGCAATGGTCTGAAGTTGCAGCAGAGGAAGTTTAGGCTGGATATTAGAAACTCTCTCAGTAGGAGTGTGGTGAAGCACTGGAACAAGTTACCTAGAGAGGTAGTGGAATCTCCATCCTTGGAGGCTTTAAGGACCATTCTCCCTGCCAAATTCCCAAGTCCTAAGCCCACATGCCCGGTTGGAGCCAGGCTGGATTCACTTCCCCCCATGGGGCCAGGTTAGGGGTAGGCCAAGCAGTGGACCCCTGCCCCATGTAGCAGTGCCCCATTCCCCTCCCCCATGGGGCCATGTTGTAGCCAGACCATGTCCCCTTTTCCCTCATGGGGACAGGTCAGGGACTGGTCAAGTTCCCTTCCCATTCATGGGGCTAGGCTGGGGTGTGCCATCATCCTCCTCCACCTGTGAGGCCAAGCTATGCCCCTTTTACCTCCATGGATGAGTCCTGTCCCTCCCCAACCTTCCTCCCACGGGGCTGGGTGATGTCCTCTTCCCCTCACTCCTATCTGTGTGGCCATATGGTGCCCATCATGCCAGTCCTGGATCAGAACCACCATCTAGCTTGCAGTTGGACTAGGCACTTCCTATCCAGACTGCTGGGAAAAAAGGTTGGGCACCACTTGTCTAGCCTCATAGAATAAGTCTCCTGTCTTGACTGGATATGACATCTTTTTCCATAGTAAATCATGTTAGGCTTCAACATGGAATACTCCTTGAAAAAAAATACATTGTGATTGGACTGGGACACTGATAGCTCACAAATATTAATGACTTATTTTGAAGAATCTCACAACCCTACGTCTATACAGGGATATTGAGAACAGCAAAGAAAAGCAAATAAAGCTGGAGTCCCAATGGTGTGCTCACTTCTACATGCACCTCTACCAGATGAGCAATGTGTGTATTTTAGAACTGACTTAGTATGCACAGACCCACTACCTCGTCACACTTATGTTCAATGTGCCTGGAAAGTTGATACCTAACTACACCCAGATTCATTTGTGTTTGAAAGCCAGTCCACCAATATAAGAAACTTGCACACTCCCAGTTTCAGTTAGTTTCCTGTTGATGAGGGTCTATTTAGAGATGCAATCTAGCACCTCCTTAGTAGGCTCCAACTTCATTATGGGAAGTGCTTCTTCCTTGAGGCGGCTTTTCCAGGAATGACATTAAGATGTGGCAGTACCCATTCATTTTCCAGGCCTTGTGGGTTGTTCAGGTAATTTCTGGGTATTTCATGCAGGCACACTATGGGTTCTTGGAATGCCAGACAGAATTCACTTTCCCCCAGGGATGAACTAAAGTGATTTCTAGAAGTATTGGCATGCAAAACAAAACGTTTAGATCACCATTTAAGAATAGGGATGTTTCAATTCCTGTTATTTCAAGTTGAATAATTTAATGTTCACCCTTTTAAATTTACCACTTTTAAATTAAAAACTCTTAAAATGTTTTAATAACAGTTAATATTAGCATAGCAATAAGACATACCGAGTGGGCATTACCACAAGATAATTGACCCAATCTGTAAATTGGTGCCCTTGGCTTTACCTCTGGATGTCAATCAATTACAGCAGTCAATCATCTCCAAGTACTGCCTGCCTCAGCAGGTCTTATTGCTTAATCATATAACTGTTGAGCTAATATCATTCATATTTCTGGACTAAGAACTCCACTAGGAATTCCCATTCATTATCACATCAAAATTAACAAGATCTTGAAGTGCATAGTATATTATTCATAACATACTTTGCCAAATGGAAAACATCAAAATAGATCTTTTTAAACATCTGGTTGTTAATTAGCAAGTCTTAAGGATGATCAAGTAATTGAGATACAGGTTTTAGATCAGGTTCATGGAAAGGATGTGGTCAAGTTAACGAGTCATGATGAAAATAAAATGTCACTGTATAGAAAATAAGCTACACCAGGGATCAGATGCTCATAGATTCATAGATTCATAGATGTTAGGGTCAGAAGGGACCTCAATAGATCATCGAGTCCGACCCCCTGCATAAGCAGGAAAGAGTGCTGGGTCTAGATGACCCCAGCTAGATACTCATCTAACCTCCTCTTGAAGACCCCCAGGGTAGGGGAGAGCACCACCTCCCTTGGGAGCCCGTTCCAGACCTTGGCCACTCGAACTGTGAAGAAGTTCTTCCTAATGTCCAGTCTAAATCTGCTCTCTGCTAGCTTGTGGCCATTATTTCTTGTAACCCCCGGGGGCGCCTTGGTGAATAAATACTCACCAATTCCCTTCTGTGCCCCCGTGATGAACTTATGGGCAGCCACAAGGTCGCCTCTCAACCTTCTCTTGCGGAGGCTGAAAAGGTCCAGTTTCTCTAGTCTCTCCTCGTAGGGCTTGGTCTGCAGGCCCTTGACTATACGAGTTGCCCTTCTCTGGACCCTCTCCAGGTTATCCGCATCCTTCTTGAAGTGTGACGCCCAGAATTGCACGCAGTACTCCAACTGCGGTCTGACCAGCACCCTATAGAGGGGAAGTATCACCTCCCTGGACCTATTCGTCATGCATCTGCTGATGCACGATAAAGTGCCATTGGCTTTTCTGATGGCTTCGTCACACTGCCGGCTCATGTTCATCTTGGAGTCCACTAAGACTCCAAGATCCCTTTCCACCTGTGTGCCACCCAGCAGGTCATTCCCTAGGCTGTAGGTGTGCTGGACATTTTTCCTCCCTAGGTGCAGCACTTTGCATTTCTCCTTGTTGAACTGCATCCTGTTGTTTTCTGCCCACTTGTCCAACCTATCCAGGTCTGCCTGCAGCTGTTCCCTGCCCTCCGGTGTGTCCACTTCTCCCCATAGCTTTGTGTCATCTGCAAACTTGGACAGAGTACATTTGACTCCCTCGTCCAAGTCGCTGATGAAGACATTAAAGAGTATCAGTCCAAGGACCGAGCCCTGCGGGACCCCACTGCCCACACTCCTCCAGGTCGAGACCGACCCATCTACCACGACTCTTTGGGTGCGACCCTCTAGCCAATTCGCCACCCACCGGACTGTGCAGTCATCCACATCACAGCCTCTTAACTTGTTCACCAGTATGGGGTGGGATATCGTATCGAAGGCCTTCCTGAAGTCTAAGTATACGACATCCACCCCTCCTCCTGTGTCCAGGCGTTTCGTAACTTGGTCATAGAAAGAGACTAGGTTGGTCAGGCACGATCTGCCCGCCACAAACCCGTGCTGGTTTCCCCTCAGCATAATTTGCCCTGCCAGGCTCTCACAAATGTGAGCCTTGATAATTTTTTCAAAGACTTTACCAAGGATGGAGGTGAGACTGACTGGCCTATAGTTGCCCAGGTCCTCCTTCCTCCCCTTCTTGAAAATGGGGACCACGTTAGCCCTTTTCCAGTCCTCCGGGACTTGGCCCATGTGCCACGAGCGTTCGAATATTCCTGCCAGTGGCTCTGCAATGATGTCGGCCAGTGCCTTCAGCACCCTCGGATGGAACCCATCCGGGCCTGCCGATTTAAAGGCATCCAGTTCTTCCAAATGACTCTGCACCACCTCAGGATCTACGTATGGAAGTCTGGCGCCTTGCTGCTGCCTCTCTACAACCCCAGTGAGAGACTTGTCGTGCCCCTCACTTAGGAACACTGAGGCAAAGAACTCGTTGAGGAGTTCAGCCTTGTCCCCCCTATCTGTCAGTTGGTGTTAATTGCTATAGCTCCACAGAAGTCATAGAGCTATGCCAATTTACATCAGGTGAGGATTAGGCCCCAAGTTTAAAAGCTTAAGGAATATATTGAATGATTTAGTGTTTAGTCCAATCAAATTTGGTTGATGTGATTTTCTTAACCATTTGGGTTTTTTTCCTGGAAACCCTTACTCCCATGGGTGGTTCTAGTTAAGCTGATGATTTGACAAAATCTTATATTAATTTCCCCATTAAATTAAGGGGACTTCTCATGTGAGCAAAGGTTGGTAGGATCAGGCCCTTTGTGAGTGGAAAGCTGACTTTATCTATGAGGACAATGGAAAAAAATCTTTCAAGATGGTGATACAAGGTGAATTTAGAGTGGTGTCTGCAGTCCTGCAAGATATTTTGCATGTACTTAACTGCTGTGGGAACTATACTGCATAAAGTTAAGATGCATAAGTGCTTGTAGAATCAGAGCCATAGTTTTCTGTCTAGAGATACAAGTGTATTAAATATGGAACAAGTCAGCCACAGGCCTGAGTTTATTAGACTGCAGAAAAAGTTACATATTTGGAAGGAAATGTTTTTAGACTCTCAATAACCAACACATAGACATAACATTGTTAATGATAATTATGTCTGGATTGAGTACTCAGCCAAGATAGGCATCAACATGTTTGGTAGTATCAAAGAAAAGCCCATAACTGGTGGGGTACTGAGAAACAAACAGCATGGCTTTGTCGAGGGGAGGTCATGCCTAACAAACCTGGTGTCTTTTTATGACCGGATAACCAATGAACCAGACATGCGGCAGGAGGTGGACATCATCTACCTAGACTTCAGCAAGGCTTTTGATACTGTTTCCCATGAGATTCTCTCAATTAAGCTGGAGAGTACCGGCCTAGATCAGGCTACAGTGAGATGGGTTGGAAACTGGCTCAGCGGCTGATCCCAGCAAGTTGTAATTGATAGGGTGGCCTCATCCTGGAGGGCCGTTTCCAATGGTGTCCCCCAGGAGTCACTGTTTGGGCCCGTACTCTTTAACATCAATGACCTGGATGAGGGATTGGAAAGCACAATGATTAAGTTTGTGAATGACAACAAGCTGTGGGGAAATGCGGGCACATCTGAGGGCAGGGCAAGTTTCCAGGATGACCTTGACAGGTTGGTCCTATGGGCAGAATGCAATCAGATGAAGTTCAATAGGGACAAGTGCCAGGTCCTTCATCTGGCTAGGAAGAACCTTCACCATAACTATATGATGGATGGTGGCCCACTGGCTGGTGCTGCATCTGAAAGGGACCTGGGGGTGACAGTTGACCAAAGAATGAATATGAGTTATCAGTGTGATGAAGTCACCAACAGGGCAAACAGAACTCTGGCGTGTATCAGCCAAAGTGTTGCCAATAGATCCAGAGAGGTGTTCCTCCCCCTGTATTCAGCATTGGTGAGGCCACAGCTGGAGTACTGTGTCCAGTTCTGGGCACCACACTTCAAAAAGGATGTGGATAAGCTTGAAAGAGTACAGAGAAGGGCCACCCACATGATCAGGGGCCTAGGGGATAGGTCCCATGAGGAGAGACTCTGGGAACTTGGCCTGTTCAGTCTGAGTAAGAGAAGACTGAGAGGTGACTTGATAGCCACCTACAAGTATTTCAGGGGTGAACACCATGATATAGGGGAGAAGCTCTTCAGAAAGGCACCCCTTGGGGGGACAAAGTTAAATGGGCATAAGCTAGTCAAGGAAAAATTTAGGCTAGACATAAGGAAAAACTTATTTTTCATAACAGTAACTAGAATCTGGAACACACTCCCAGCAGAGATGGTGCAGTTGCCATCCTTGGAGGCTGGACAAGCACCTTGTGGAGTTCATTTGAACCCAATTACCTCCTGCCCATGGTGGGAGACCAGGCTCGATGATCTTACAGGTCCCTTCCAGTCCTTCTATTCAATGATTCTATGATTCTATAAAACCTGATACCTTAAGTATAAGAAGATTAACATTTAGAGTGATCTGTAGTTTTGGCTGTTCCACTAACAGACACATCCAGAAGGGGCAATTAATAATAGATGGGCATCAGGATTCTCTTAAAATCTGGCATTGTGTATAAACTCACATATTAGGATTTTCTTTAAAACTTTCTGCAGCAGTGAGCACAGAAATGCAGTCTAAAACAGTGGGGGCCAACCTTTTGGCAGGTGTGCTAAAAGTTAGCCCATATCCTCATGTCACTCTGTTCCGCTTCCTCTGCCCAATCTGAAGCTCTCCACCCCCAATCTCCTCCTCTGCTTTCTGTCTCCTGCCCTATTCTTCCTGCCTGATCTTCTGTTCTGGTTTCTGCTCCCAAGTCTGTGCTTCCTGCCCTATTCTTCCTATCTAATCTTTGGCTCTGCTTTCTGCTTCCTGCCTTACCTGCCTTACCTGCTGCTGTGTTGCCTGCATCTTTCCCAGTCTGCTGTATGTCATGCACTAAGGCTGCTTGTGCCACCTGTGCTGCAGATTGGACAACCCTGATCTAAAGTGTGAATTGGGAGAGAAGAGTGGTGTTACAACTTGTCTGAAGAACAGATAAAGCTATAGCCATTGGCATGGAAATACCAGGTATTCTGAACCGAGGATCCAAGAGCAACATTTATAGAGCAGATTTGGTTACTGTCATTCATTCCTCTTAAATGGTCTTCTATGAAAATATTGTGAAACAATAAGAAGATCCATACAATAATGAATTCAAGACTTTTTAGGTCATAAACCAATTTGCAAGTACAAGATTAAAGGGAGAGGGAGAAACACCATATTTCTATTTTAAAGGCATTGGAAAATAAAAGCACATTTTTTCTGTACCTAAATTCAGAGTTAGAACCAATACTTCCACACTGACACGTATCATTAATGCCAAAAATATAAATAGAATCCAAATTGCCTTTATGTGCAGCTCCTGGAATTTACAGTGTTCAGAGATAATTGGGAATTACTTAAACACCACATGGTAAACACTTTTTTCCTCCTGATTCTAGCTGTTAATAACCAGGCTTAAATATTTAACTTGTTTGAAAACTCAAGAACAAATGGAAATGTTCTACCTTCTACTACCAAATGTGCCTGGAATAACGCAGTAGGGATAAAATAAAGGATCTTCATAACTAATAAAAAAGAAAGGAATCCAATGGGGAGAGGAAGATGGAAGTACTACTGTTAATACTTTGTATTTATAATCCATTTCACCAATGAGAAAATGGAAAGGTAGAGTCTAAGTGACACGGTGAAGGTTACAGTGACTCATTAGAGGAATTGGGCACCTACATAAAATCTTCAGCTCCCTTACTGACTACAAGGTCATATTTTCTTCCCAGAACTTTCGTTTTAAGTAAGGGTCCCCAGGGTTTTAAATAGCATGGACCACATTTGCTGTTAAGCAAGAGAAAGGGAGGTAATGTTCTTAAACAATCATATAACATATTGTGCCCTCTACATCTTCCAATGCAATTTAGAGCTGGAAAAAAGGAAAGGCAAAATAATTGTGAGAAGTCAGCTACCTGTTTATCAGTACTTTGTGTCATGCAGGTCACTAAAGACCCAGACCATAGTTTGAGAATGTTATTTCAGGTTATTAGTCCAAAAGTCCTTGATTGGGTGTCTTCTGAGACATCTTTTCATATTGAGTTTTAGCTAGAAGAACAAGAGTAACAAGTTCATTTAAGTACAGGGAGGACACCCTTTAGAGAGGGTTACCAGTTTACATTAGTTTTCCCAGATTATATGAATTACATAATTCATTGCTGTTTCCAAAATAATCCCATTTATACCATCATACACTTGCTTTTCTTCTTGGCTGAAACATGTTACATATTTGTCAGTTCAAGAGAATGTCTTATACAACATCTCTCCCTCCAAAACCTGTTCTTGCTATTACAAATTACGAAAGTAAAATTAACCATTCATTACAGTATAGTGTCTTTAATGCCTCACCAACAAATATAACACATTGAATTAAGTAAGATTTATTTTGAAATATCAGTACAAGTATAATATGGATTATTTTTTGTATTTGAAACTAATGCCTTCAAATGCATTCTCACAGTATTTTGAGGTGAATGCCTTTGGCAAAACCTGACCTGCACCATCACATGCCCCATTATACCTGCTTGGATATCATTATGACAGATGGTCAAGTACCAAAAAAAAAAAAAAAGGTAATTTTGTTCAGAGTTTGGGCATACCCCCAAAATTTCCATAATCACTCGTGTTGTATTCAAAGACTTCAAAGCTACTTGGCTTGCAAACTTCAGCTAGACATCTCACAAACAGTATTACTTTCATGAGGTTTTGAGTAATTCCTGCTTTTGGTTGGTGTCAGGGCTTGGCCCGGTGAAAGTTACATGCATGGCAACCAGGTATCTTCCTAGCCCTAACCGTCGGCCTTGCAATCACTTGTTTGTATTCTGTAGCAGTGGTCCCAACTCTCGCCTGCCACGTCTTCATGTTTTTGGATGCTATCAATCAGGAGGTGATACTTCTCGCTGACACTGTATGACGATGACTCAATTTAGGTTTCTTCTGGGACTCGACCTCCCTTACACTCCAGCCTAGTACCACCCAAATGTTAGGCTGCCATTTGTTTATGTCGGTCTTAACTAGTGACTTTTTTTTTTCTCTTTCAGGCTCACATGTGTCTCAACAGTCATCTCGATGGACTAAATCAACACAGACTACCAGATTTCTTCTCCCTTCTCAGGAGAGTCATATGGTGGTTTTGTGATGGGCTTTTTGTTCACTCTCTCCCCCGAGGGGTAAGCCTTCTAGCAGTACAAGCAGATCAAAGAAAATAAAGGGAAAAAAATAAAGAACTGAAGCCCATTAAGGCCGATACTCATTGTCCTGGGGTATATTGATCTGTCTGGGGATTTGCCCCTTACGTTTATCAGGCTGGGGTAATACCAACCTGGCTCAGCACTCTGCTGGCCTATTGAGGTGAGGGCATGACAGATTACACAAACAAAATGGAAGAAGAAAGTAACTTAAAAGTCAATGCCCTTGGAATAGGGCTCAGCTGCTTTTCTTCCAGCTGGCCCTTTTGCAGCTCAGTTTTCTCACTCCTCGCACCAGTCTGCTCTCCGGCGTCTCTTGCTGGCATCTCCAAGCCTAATCAAGCTCCTCAGAACTCTGCAGCCATCTGTCCACTGTCTTTCCACTGCTGGGGATGTCCTGCCTGGTCTCTCTGGTATTGGGATGCAGATCCCTGCTCCCTGCCTTCCACTCCCCACAACTCTCCATGTCCCTCTCTTCTGCTTCTCTGGGGCCGCTCTAGCCACACAGAGCAGCTGCTTCAGAACCGTGTCTCCCAGGGCACTTCTCTCTCCTTCACTGGCTCCTTCTAGCTCTCAGTAAATATCTTCCTTCTTTCCTCTTCTTCACAGTTGGGTTAGTGACACTACTTTAGCAGCCCACTGGTATCTGAGAAGAAGTCAGAATAGTGTGTTAAAAAGCACATGATATTTAATAATGTTAAAATATTTTGATACCAAGTATTCATTCAAGCTTGGTGTGAAGACTGGTATTTTCTTCTTTGAACTGAACATGGCTCTCTAGCTGTAAACACTGCATCTCTGTTTGTGGTTGAATATAGGAGCTCCCCTTGCCTTTGGTGGACATTTTAGGTGTTCATAAAATTTGACTATTGGTTAATGAAGATGGATCCAAACTAAAATCACTGATTTAGCATAATGAGATAATACAGATCCAAATCCGAACTTTATAAGTTGGACCTATCTATGTTCAAGGAAGAAATTATGTCAAACAACCTTGAATTTGAGGAACGTTTGGGGAAATGATTTTGGTTCTAAATTTCATGGTTTTAATCTGCCTCTACCTGCTATGAAATCTGTTCTTATCCTGCATAAAAAGCATTGCTACTCAATAGATGGACCCAGTACTAGAACTGTGACATTAGGGAAACCTGGTTGACAAGCTAACTTGTTTCAACAACAGAACAAAGTTGACAAGATCACAAGCCAAGAGAAAGGTTTCACAAAAATCAATGAAGAAATAAAGAGTGACTTTTAAATCCATACATGAGAATAACAAAACACAAACTAGGAAACAACAGGAAGTTTAAAAAAAATTGACAAATAGGGTCAAGCCTTGTAGGATCACAGGAAAGTAGGGCTGGAAGGGACCTTGTGAGGTCATTTAGTTCAAGGCAGGATCATCCCTGACTTAACTATCCCAGTAGCAATCCTTACTCAGATGACGTAAAACTCCCATTAACTTGTTAAGATGAAAGGTAGTTTGTCATGAGGAAAAACTGCAGGATTTGGCCCTTTAAAATGTGCTGTAGATTTCCATTGATGGATTAAGTAACAGCCTACTTTCCCATCATTTTATCTTTAGTCACTTTATCATCTGTTCACCTGTCAAATGCATCTGAACTGAAAGAGTCATCTCTATAATGTAGTGCCATGACACCCTGGGCCTTAAATTTCTTTCAAGGGTGCTACAGGTTGCCATACAAAGTTAGCACTGTTAGGGATGCAAATTAGGGCTGTGTGAAATTTCACCAGCAGTTTTGTTTCAGCGCTGTTTTGGCTTGTTTTGAGCTTGAAATAGAAAAATTGAAATGAAACAGAGAGCTTCGAAACAGCCTCGAAACAAAACGAGGGAAGTTGAAACATTTAAAAATTTTCAAAATGCTTTGAGTTTCAAAGCTCAAGCTGGGCTTGCCAGTAGGGAAACAGAAACTAAAGGAAGGAGGGGGGGAGGGGGGAGGAGTGCTCTCATTATTGACTGTGTAGCTGGTCAGTGACTGTCATCCTTTCCTGAGGTCTCTTCCAATCCCAGTGCTCTGGGGGAGGGATGGAAAAACTGCATAAAAGGCAGCATTATTTGAACTGCCCTGCTTTCTGCTTTGGTGCTAGTTGAGTGAGGGTGCACCTTAACACACACACAGTGTCACCCACCCATGTCACGAGTTTTTACCTGTCAGCACCTAGAGGTGTAGGGCTCCAGAACCCAGACTGCACCTGCACCTATCTCCTTGACAGCTCTCAGGCTTCATGGCCACAGCAGGGCCTATCAGACCTACAGTTTTCACCCCCCTGTGCCCCAAGAGAGATACAGTCCCACAAGCACCCATGTCATGAGTTTTGCCTGTCAGCAGCCAGAGGTGCAGGGCCCCAAAACCCAGAATCCCCTATACCTATCTCCCTGAAAGCTGGCAGGCTTTATGGCCTCATCAGGTGCTAGCATGCCTGTAGTTTTGACCCTGCTGCACCTTCACACACACAGTGTCACCCATGTCATGAATTTTGCTTGTCCGCAGTTTGAGGTGCACTTTCCCCCAAACTTCTGTACCTATCTCCTTGAAACTTGGCAGGCGTCATGCCCACAGAAGGGTCTAGCATGCCTGCAGTTTTGACCCTGCTGTGGCTTAACACATACACGTGACATGAGTTCTTTGCTTTCAAGACTTAGGTGCAGGGTTTTCAGGGAAACTGCACCTCAATCTCCTTGAAACTTGGGAGGCTTCATGCCCTCAGAAGGGGATACTATTTCTGCAAGTTTCATTCAAATCAGGCCAGAAATGAAAAAGTTATAGGCTGTTTCGAGCTTCCCCATAATACCCTATGGGCAAAACATAGAAACAGCATCGAAACAGTTTCGATAAAACGAAACAGAACAGCTGTTTCAAATCAAAACAACATTCAAAACGAAATGCTGTTGTATCAAAACACAAGTTGAAATGGAACAGTGCCATTTCACACAGCTGTAGAGCAAATGTGATTTACAAAAGAAATAATTAAAATAATTTGAATTTTTAAATAGGAATTAATAGCGTTAAAACCATTCTGACCTGTTGTGCTCTTTCTGCATTCTTTGCAACAGAAGATTTGCTGTATTGTTTTTTGTAGTAAAAAAAACAGAGTGAAAGTTAAGACTTGGCCTTTTGCAAGGGGTACCTTGAGTCTTACAAGGGGTGCCTTGAGTCTAAAAACATTGAGAACCACTTCTTTAATGCATTGATCATGCTGTATGGGGTTAGGACAACTGCATGAAGTTATACAGGCAGTAGGGCTGATAGGACATGGGGAGGCTAACTTCATTTTTGGATCTGCTGTTGCATTCATGTTGTTTATCATAGTATCATAGCACTTAGGGTTGGAAGGGACCTAAACAGATCATGAGGTCAGACCCCCTACCCCAGGCAGGAATGGGTGCCAGGATCATATCACCCCAGCCAAATATCTGTCCAGCTTCCTCTTAAAGACCCCCAAGGTAGGAGAGACTACCACTTCACTTGGGAGCCCATTCCAGAGCCTGGAAGCCCTAACTGTAAAGTAATGTCTCCTGATGTCCAGCCTGAACCTTCTCTCTAACAATTTGTGGCCGTTATTCCTAGTAAGTCCGGGTGGTACACGGGGGAACAAAGCCTCCCCCAATTCCTGCTGGTCCCCTCTTAGCCTCCTGGAGTTTGTAAATGGCCACCAGATCCCCTCTTAGCCTTCTCTTGTGGATGCTGAATAAGTTCAGGCCCTTTGGCCTCTCTTCATAGGGCCTGCCCTGCTGCCCCTTGACCATGTGAGTGGCCCTCCTCTGGACCCTCTCAATGCTAGCCACATACCTCTTGAAGTGCGGCACCCAGAACTGGATGCAGTACTCCAATTGCGGCCTGACCAATGCTGCATAGAGGGGAAGGACCACCTCCCTGGACCTGCTTGTGATGCATCTGTAGATGCACGACAAGGTGCGGTTAGCCTTACTGACTGCTTCCTCGCATTGGCGGCTCATGTTCATCCTGGAGTCAACAATGACTTCAAGATCCCTTTCTGCCACTGTGCTAACAAGAAGGGTGTTCCCCAGCCTATAGGTGTGTTGCTGTTTCCTTTTCCCTAGATGCAGCACCTTGCACTTGTCTGTGTTGAATTCCATCCTATTCTCATCTGCCCACCTCTGTAACCTGTCTAGATCTAGCTGGATTCTGTCCCTCCCCTCCAGTGTGCCCACCTTGCCCTACAACCTGGTGTTGTCAGTGAATCTGGACAGCATGCATTCTACACCTTCATCCAGATCGCTGATAAAGATGTTGAACAGCACAGGCCCCAGGACCGAGCCCTGGGGACTCCACTGCCCACATCTCTGCAGGTCAAAAATGACCCATCCACCACCACTCTCTGGGTGCGACCACCTAGCCCATTTGCCACCCATCTGACTATGTAGGCATCAATGCTGCAGTCACCTAGTTTTTTTAAGAGAATGTGGTGGGAAAACATGTCAAAGGCCTTCTTAAAGTTCAGGAAGATGACATCCACCCAAACACCCTCATCCAGGGACTTTGTGACTTGATCATAAAAAGAAACCAGGTTAGTTAGGCAGTTAGGCAGGACCTGCCCATGTTGGTTGCCCCTGCTGGGCCCTTGGAGATGTGCTCCTTGATAATTTTCTCAAAGGTCTTCCCAAGGACCAATGTAAGACTGACTGGCCTATAATTGCCAGGGTCCTCTTTTCCCCCCTTCTTATAAATGGGGACCACATTGGCCCTTTTCCAATCCTCTGGTACCTGGCCAGTGCCCCATGAGTGCTCACAGAGCGATGTCAGGGACCCGGCTATGACCCCTGCCAATTCCTTCAGCACCCTCAGGTGAAGAGCATCTGGACCTACTGATTTAAACATGTTCAGCCCCTCCAAAAGTTCCCTAACTAGGTCGTCCCTGACCCCTAGTGGTCACCAGATGGTGGTGCCTCCCCTGGGTCCATCCGCAATTCTAGTGGGGTAGATGTTCCAGTCCCTGTTTAGGAATATGGAGGCAAAGGATTTGAAAGAGGTCAGCTTTTTCTTTTGCTGCAATCACCAGATTGCCAAGCCTATCCTGCAGGGGCCCCATGTTACCCAGTGCCTTCTTCTTACTTCCTATGTATTTGAAAAAGGACTTTTTATTATCCTTAATTCTGGTTGCTAGTCCTAGCTCCATCTTTGCCTTGGCCTTCCTAACAGCCTCCCTGCAGTCCCGAGCAATGGAGGTGTAATCCTCCTTGGTGATAGCCCCTTGATTCCACTGTTTGTACTACTCCTTTTTTGCCCTCAGGCATCCCTGGATGCCTTTGTTGAGCCATGGGGGCTTCTTAGCACTTCTGCCCCCCTTGGGCACATTAGGACTGACTCCCTTTGAGCTCAGAGGATCATCTCCTTGAGGAACAACTACCCGTCTTGGATTCCCATCTCACTGAATCTCCGAGACCCCAGTGCCTCTCCTACTAACCTTCTTAGCTTACAGAAGTTGGCCCTCCAGAGGTCGAGGACCCCTGCCTTGCTGCTTGCTTTCACCATCCTGTGCTGGATAGTAAATTCCAGCAGGTGATGATCACTGTCACCCAGGTGATTAAGTAACCGCAGACCCCTCACCAGGTTGTGGCCTGTGGCAAGGACCAAGTCCAGCAAGGCATTTCCCTTAGTGGGACTATGCACCTCCTGGGTTAGGTGGAGGTCCTGTATCCCGGCTAGGAACCTAGGTGAGCGGTCAGACCTGGCTGAGTGCTCCTCCCAGCAGATGTCTGTAGTTTAGGTCACCCATGACAACCACATTCCGTGACTTTACAGCCTCCGTGAGCTGACCTGCAAAAAAGGTGCAAAGAAGACCAGCCTTCCTCACCTCTGCTTTATGGTTTTTGTCTTTGAAAAGAAGAATCTAATAAAAAGAGAAAAGGTTGCAGTGGTGGATAACCCACTGCTACAGCCAATAACTGTTATGGTGCAACCAGGCTGATAAAGGTAAAGCATCCAGTCACTTATCTCTCCAGTCTACAACCAGTGAAGTGTATCATATGCCTTTACTGGCTTGATAGAATAGGATGACTACTGGAGATGGCAGAAGACAAGGCTGATTTGTACCTTACAGACTGACTAAATCAGAGATGTATAAGCATAAGTTTTCATAAGCAGAGGGCTTACTTCACCATTTATTGTGAAGGGACTACTGGAGATGGAGCACTGATCACAGGCTAAGCAAAAACATGCTATGCTTCAGAACTCCATAGAGAACTCTATTAAAATAGTGGATTACTGATTAATATTATTTATATATCAAGTGCATTAATAAGTTTATACTATTGCACAGCTTATACACACACTGGACTATCTCCAGACTCCACCTACTGGTTGACTACAACATTTTCTTCCTTCTGACTACCCCTTAGTTCAACAACTTCTGTAAATTATTTCTGCTGTTAGTCTGTTAATTTGTTAAGGTAGCTATGGCTAAAGTTACACCCACTCCATCCGTGCAATTCAAATTTCATACTTGGAAAAAAACACTCAAGTTCTGTTTCACTAATAATACTATCCAAGTTATCCAACATGTATGCGCAATGCATTGGGAAAACATGTGCATTCATTCAGTGAGGAAACAGAAGCAAGACCACGTGACTTTGCTAGCCAATTATACTACCCTGGGTTTTAAAGCAAAAGGAGTATCAAACATACACAAAACTATTACTCATCTAGCCACATAACTAAAATAAATACATTCAAGCAGCAAATAAGTTACAAGGAAGCTAATCTGGTCATAGCCTCTGAGTGCAGTAGCATGCAAAGTGAAAATGTTAACTGATCTTCAGTAAACCCATACTTTCATTGTCCACCCTCACTGAAAATTCAGATATGCCATATGGCACTTTTCCTCCCTAGAATAATGAATACAAATACCAAATGTACCCATCCTAGGTCCTACAGGGGCCTCTCCAAGACACCCATCCTGGGGAGTGGTCCTCAGTTTAATGGCTTGCTAGCTGATAAATTAAAAGCTGTTGAAACTTGCTACCAGGCATCAAGCAAGCTAGTGATATTGCTTATTTGTATGTAGCAAAGTTCTCAGAGCTGTTTGAAATGTTCTGAGATGATCACTTGCTTTAGACCAGTCTTCAGGATCTTACAAAAGAGTTCAATAGCCTGAAATGTCAAGAAATGTAATGCACGATACATATGGGGTAGATATTTTTAGACTCAAAGAATGACTGAAACTAATAGCTGTAATCTGTGGTCAGTCCCTTGTACTCTTTTAGAACAAAGCATCTAATATTTTCATTCCTCTACCTATCCATTAACTAAAAGCCTAAACTTCTCACAGTTTCAGTTCAATTCATTAGATAAAAAAATAATCTAACCTGGATGTTAAAATGAGTCAAACTTCATCCAGTGGATATCCAGCTATAAATCTGCCTCTGACATGTGTTGATAGGTTAGAACTATAAAAATGTAGACAATGTGACACCTTTAGTTCCCAGCAAATACCAAGCCACAAAATCAAGTATCTGGAATGCTAGTGAGTTCTCATCTCCCCAGTCTGTCTTTCACAAACTCCTGTTTTCACTCTTATCCACTGGTAGTATATTAAGCATAATAACGAGCAACCTTGTATCCAGAAGAACATGTGCTCGCACAAAAATACTTGTACCTACATATACACTATACTTAATAGAATCAATCCATTATACAATATAATCATAATACATTAATCAGATCCTTAGAGGGGTGTGGTTTGACTTCCCTGGAACTATGCCAATTTATAGCAGTTGGGGGTTGTGATATAGAATTATAATTATGAATCTGATCAGTCTAAATGGCAGTAACTCCACAGACGTCTATGTATTCACTTAAATGTAAGAGCTGCGTAAGTGAGATCTATATCAGATATATATTTTATTTTCATATAACTTTTTTTACTCCCAATGACTTTTTAACTAAATTTTACATATAGAGGGAATTGCTTTAGGCATCACTGAAACACAGCCAGTTCTGGAGTGCAACTCAACAGTTCTTTAACAGCTTGCAGCAGCTCTAAACAATACTGACAATACCAGTGAAGCACAAGCCATGGGATTACCCATTTGAAAATACAGGGAAAAATGTTAGTATGGCAGAATGTAGTTGCCCAGATTGGAATTAAGTCAGGGTATGGGCTGATTGACCTATTACTGCAAAAGAGCAGTGTCAGAGGAAATCACAGCTTGATGCCTTCTGCCAAAGCCAAGTGCTTTTCCATCGAGTCATCCTAATATCTGACGTGTGTGCAGCTGGCTAGTGGTTTTGTTAAGGCCTTCAATGCCTTAACACATGTGCTGTATCATAACAGTAGGCTATGCCTGCAATTATCAGCTACTTCAGTCTGGCTCCTGAATTTCATCTGATAGACCAACAAAACCCCCCTTTTGTATTCAGCATACAGGATATGAAAGCAGGACAGAGCAAACAGTTTCTGAAAATGAACACATTAAGGAGCTGCTTATGTTGTCAAACCCATGTGATTCTATGTAATCTACAGTGATCTTACTTAGGGCTAAATTCTGTTCCCATTGAAGTAAAGTTTCTACTGTGTTCTGTAGAATCAGGATTAGGTTTAAACATGCAGAAATTACCATCAGTCAGAAAGCAGGTAAGGTTCTTTGAGTAGATGTGATATCTTTTATTAGACCAACTGAGTGCTCATTTGGTCTAATAAAAGGTATCACATCTACTCAAAGAAACTTGCCTGCCTATATCCTTAGACCAACACGGCTACAACCAAAAACCCACCATCAGTCAAAAAAGTATTTTCTTTATGTCAAATATTGATCTGTTGTTATGGGGTTTTTTAATGTTGTTGTGTTTCTTGATGGGTTCCTTCTGGATCTACTTTGGGCAGGGAGCAGGGAGTTAGCAAAAGTGGGTGTGGCACCAGACAAAATCATTGTGCCTAATGGTAATTCCAGGAAGTGGAAAGTCATGATGAGTGACTGGGGTACTGTAATACTGATGGCAGTGTTGCTTTTCTGTATAATTCACTTAAAACTCTCTATTCTTTAATTTAAATTTAGCCACTGTGCCATATCCTGTGTGCCAGGGAATCCAAGGATTGTAACACCAAATTTCGTTCCCAGTTGCTGTGCAGTGCATGCTTCCTTTCAAGGCAAGCAAGCAAGCAAGCAAGGGAGCAAGAAAGCGTGTAACAGGCAAGTTAAGGGGCACTTAACTTCCAAGTGTTTTACATCGGGCTCTGCCTGAACACTTGAGGGAAATTGTCCCAACAGGGATACATTACTTGCAGTTTAGTATTCACCCCAGAAAGGGGGTGCAAGTTTGTCCCACCAGAGACACCATAGTTGTAGTTCAGGTTATCCTCAGCAAGGGGATGCAGGATTCAAAACACAGTTAGGGAGCCCAGGAAAATTCCAGCCCAGGGATTGGCTGGGCAGCTCCCCTTAAAACCGGAGCATCTCCCTGCCCCCCAGGTGGAGAGAGAGAGGTGCAGGCTGTGTGAGAAGGGCTGAGATGAGTCTGCAGCGTGGTCCCACCCTGTGGTTGCCTGCTGGACCCCTTTTGGGTGGGCCAGGGGCCGACAGAGTGCCTCAAGGGCCGAGCAAAAGAGAGCAGACCCCTAGAATGAGCAAGTGAAGTTCATGAATGAGCTGAACAAATTCCTTAGGGTGGGGACACAGCCCTAGGAAGCTCCTGGAGAGTGGGACAGCGATTCCCCGCTGGGTTTGGAGACTTGGGGTTTGGTAAGGGTGTGATAAACCCCGCTGTGTGAGTGCTTGGGGAAAGGACTGTGGCAGGACTGGGAGGCTTTGTGGAAAGAGATGCCAGCTAGGGAAAGTCCCCAGGACGCCTGTGTGGGTTGAGACCCAGGGAGGCACCCAGGGAGGGGAAGCCTCAGTCTGCCTGAGTGCCTTAAGGGAAAGTGACACCAGAGGTGCTGCCTGGTCTGCTGGTGGCAGCTTGCTCTCCCTCTCTGTGTTTAACTGTGTAAATAGCTCTGCGGGCTTGGAAAGGCTGTGCCCAGGCACAGAAGAGTGTATGGAGGTGCGTGGAAGAGAATTTGTGTATTGCAGGAGTATGAGCGGAAACAGTTTCTACAGTCTGTGAGACCCCTTGGCCTGCGTGGATATCCCGAGGCAGCTGGAACCCACAAGCGTATGATGTGAGGAGTGAGGGACTACTCCTCCCTGCATTCACTGGGCATAAATTGGAGTGATTGGCTGTTGGTTGTGAATAGTTAATTAGCATTTTAATATAATGAGTATCTAACATAGTGCCTAAGATATTAGCTATGTATTCGTTGATTTGATCCTTTTAGTGTAAATAGCTTTTGCACTTTAGTCATGAAATATATTCCACTCCATGCTGCCTCTTCCAATTTGTCTTACATCTGAGGGAGGTGACCAGAGGCAGGGTAGCAGGGCACAAGAGGAAGAAACACACAAAGTCACATGGCTACACACACACACACACACACACACACACACACACACACACACACACACACACACTCTGGTTTCTCATCTCTTTATTCCCATGTCCCCACCAAACTGTAAGGAAGCAAAGTGCATTGAAGGAATTACAACTCAATTCTCTTGACAAATCAGTCTCCTCTAGAGAAGACCGAAGCAGCAGAAAGGAAATGTAAATGATCTCTGACCAATGACTTCTGTCTAGTTGTGGTCTCTGGTACAATACGTGTGGTTTCTTGTTCACTGAGGTAATGAACATATGTATTGCAATGTGTTCAATGTGCATAGTGCTGAAAGATTAGAGAGCGAAGTATGGCATGGGATATGTCAGTATGGATCTGGAATGATCAAAAAATGTTGTCCCTTGGGGTAAGAGATTGGATTGGGTTAAAGGAAAGGAAAATGTGAAGTGCTGCTTAATATATTTTATCTGTATCTCCTCTTTTAGGATTAGTTTAAATGGAGGACCACCCCTCCTTGCTAATAACAATTCTTCTCCATTCCCCAATAAATAATATTACATTTTTGTTTGATGGATAAAATTTAAGAAAAAAATAGATCTGTCATTGTTAAAGAAACCTCCTAATGTCTGTTGCTTTTTAAGAGCTGGAAAAAGTAAGGTGGTATGCATATGAGTTGGAGAGTTATTAGCCTTGAATTTTGTACTCATGCAATTATTGAAGAAATATTTTCTAAAGGAATTGATTTACTTACCCTCTGTTCCTGCCAGGTTTTTTCCTTTTTTTAAATACTTGAATTCTACAAGTTAAGTAGGGCACAATCATTTTTCTTTTGCTCATGACCTCTTTTGAGTTATGGATCCCTTCAGTGAGTAATGAGCGTTTGGCAACTTTTATGCATAAGAAAGAAGATTCAGATTCAGTGAATTCCAAACCTAATACATGGAAGTTCCCTTTTTCCATATAGAAAAAAAAGTGTAGCTTTTTTTGAATTGGGCCTGCAATGATCTAGTGTTAAATCATTGTTGCATTTTTTCAATGTATTCAGATATTTATGATTTGGGGACATATAGTCACAATGTGTTATAAATTCAGAGGAATTACTAATGAAAAAATTCACTATACAAAAATAGAACAAAGAGTACAACTGTAGCCAATACAATTGGCCAAGCCATCTTACTTGTCCAATCAAAATGATTTTGATTGCAATGGAGGTGACCTCACATCTAATAGTCATCTAGGATAAATTCATGTAGCTCTTTTGTTTACCTTGATGTATACCAGATCAGGATCAGTATCTGAACTTAAGTGGAACTACACGGATTAATCTGTTTTTTTCAGGAATAGTGTTGACAGGCTCTGTGGGCACATCTACATGAGATATGAGATGCTACTGTGTAGTAGCTCGTTGCTACTGTGCAGTAGTGTTGGTGGGCACTAACTGTGAGATGACGCTACTGTGCAGTAGTAATGAGCTACTGTATAGTAACTCTCATGTGGGGATGCTACTGCCCAGTAATGCCAGTTACTGCAAGTACTAAATGACTACAAGTTTTTGTAAGTACTAAATGACTATACAGTAACACCTGCACAGTCCGCCGCTTGTGTAGACATGGCCACAGTGTAAGTAGGTAAGATGGTTGATCCAACACAGGATTTTTCTGAGCCCCAGAGAAAAAAGAAAGGCTCCCCAGAGATGCTATTTACAAGTTACATTTGAAATGATCTCTTTTAACATAAGGATTATTAAAGGATCATTCTAAAATAAGGCTCAATATTGGGATTCAAGGTCAAACATAAACCCCACCCCTGCAGAATTTATCAGTGGAATAAGCAAAAAATCCCAGCAACAAAATATTTCACGATGAATCTATTTGAAAAACAGAACCACTGAAATGTTTACCCTACATCTAGGTAGCAGTAATAGAGACTGATAAAGCCTAAGTCTATTTTACAAGTTGGTGATGTTGCAAGTTGTGTCAAAGCAGTACATGCTGAGTGTTGCTAGTAGACAGACACTGAGCTGATTCTTTGGGCCAGAGGAAATTAAACTGGGTTTTCATTCTGCCAAATGTTTTTAAAATAAATCTCTAACAACAGATATATGTAGAGGACCCCAAGGGAATGCTCTGGCACTACACACCAGGACAGTGAAAATATAAAAACTAGTAACAGAACCCAAAAACACCTTCTCAAATATTTTAGAGTTAAAAAAATCCCTTGTTTCTGCAATCTGATCTGTGTGGATAGATTCCTGAGTCCTTGTGAATTTTCTGTTGGTTTCAGTGGAGGTCTGTGTAGGCATAAAGTGGCTTTAATCAATCCCAGTAAAGAGATGGAAGATAACCAGTAAGGGGGCAAGATAACAATTTCTCTTTTGGGGGCATGGAAAATCTTTGAAAGTTGGTAAGCAGGAATAGAAACAGAGGTCTAAGGGAACAAGTTACACTTTTAAGAAACTGAGCCACAATTATATTAATGAGTGCCTTTAAAACAAGCTGGTTTTCAAACATCTCTCTCTAGCAGGAAAAGTCTCAAGGAGATGGTCAGGGACTGAAGTAAGATTTAGGTAAAACAAAGGCTCCTGATTTCAACATAAATTTAAAAACAAATAAAGGGAGTTCATGCACCCTTATCCCCAAAATTTTTCAGAGTGCACCTTAGTGTGTGCACTTGTAGATATCTGCCTAAAATGCACATTAAGTTTAGGTATGTATAAAAGCACGTGTAGAAACATCCATTGTTGACTAAGAGACTGTGACAGAAGGTCAGTACAAAAGAAAGTTTGTATGGAACACAATGGACATGTGAAATGTCGGGATATGCAACAAGCTCAAGAACAATAGCACTGAAGCACTCAGCATGAACTGAAGATGAAACAACAAACTTGTGACTTGGAGAATCACTACTGGCCTCCTGCATGGTACTGGGCAACTCACTCTTCCTCTCTTTGCTGCCATTTAACCCTTTGACCTTAGTCTTATCTATTTACATTATAAGCTCTTCAGGGCAGTGACTCTTCCTGTGTTTATACAATACTTGATTCAATGGGGTTTACTAAGCTTGTCCACACTGTGAAAAGACCATGTTAGGGAGCTCTGAAAGGAAACAACATGTCACCCCTCAGGGTAGAATACACCTCAGAATGGACATACGTAGCTGTCTTGTGTTTTACTGGCAGATGTCTTGGGTTCTATAAATATAGTTACACTGTACTGGTTTTGGGGTCTAGCACTGGCATGCTGCACTTCACATAGGCACTCCCTAGCAACATCTGTTGATGGTATAACTATGTCCAGTCTCAGCTGGTCCTCTAGTGTTAAACGGTGGACTCTTAATTAAGCAAATGAGGGCATTCCTCTTCTCAGACCCTAGCCCAGTGAAAGGATTTTTAAGGTGGCGGATAACTCTAAGCAGGATATTTGTCTGCAGCCCAGTGCTACCCCAACACAAAAACAAATGAGCAGACTCTTCAGTTAACCTGGAAACCACAGGACTGTATTAATGATAACAGACAACAACAATAGTTACAACAATTACAAGATTATTTACAATGATAAGTAAGAAAACAGTGAGAGAGAGCACAGAACAGAACAGACTACAGATCCTCAGTCTGAGAGCTGCAAACAATGCTGCAAGTTACAGTAGCATAGACGCAGAGAGCCCAGCTGTTGCAGGCTCTCAGGCCCTGTGCTTACAATGAGAGCTATACAGATTCCCCACCTTCCCAGGAGATTTTCCCCTCTCTTGGGTACTCTCTCTCCTTCAGTCCAGGGAATGGGTGATATGTTACCACAAGAGTGTTGGCCCACCAGCACCGGTCCTGATCTATGGTTGCACTCAGGCTAAGTACAGACAGTCAAAAAGCCCAAGGGTACATGGATTCAGTCTTTGCAGGTTAGTTTTAAGATGTGCCGATTAAACTGAAACAGAAGTGAACAGACATTTACCTTTGATTCAGGTAATGCAGCTACATGCCTGTAGTGGTTCAGGCCAGAAGTTTGGGGGGGGGGGAGGGGGGCACTAGAGCACAGCTCTCTGGCCATGTGTTCACTTCCTCTTCCTGCTGCCCCCGAGGTCTCTGGGATTTGCAAGCCAGAATCACAGCAGCAAGACTCTGAAGGGTTGCTCATCACTTCCTCTTCCTGCTTCCAGGTGCCTCTGGGACTTACAGTCCACAGTCACAGCCAGCAGTAAGTTTGAGGGGGGAAGGGGTGTTTAACCCCCACCTCTGGCCCCAGACCTCAACCAGGATTTACCTGGATGGGGGCAGTAAGTCTGACCCTGTCCCCATAGACTGGGCTGCATCCTCAGCTGGGCTTGCTTCCCACTCCCGTCAGTCAGCCCTCACTGCTCCAGCTAGGGAGCAGAGGGATCAGGGTCAGCCCTGCTGCTCTGGATAAGACAGCACAGACCAGCCCAGGTCTGGAAAGCATGCTGGGATGCTGGGGGACTCTGATTTAACTTGAACTAGGAAGGGTTCTGGGACAGAAGTTTTATAAAATGGTTTGACCCAAATCAGTTAAGTCTGATACTACATTCAACCAAGTTTACCTTAAACCAGTTTCAGTCATTTTGAAACTGGTTTATGCACACTGAATGTCTGTTCTATTACAGGTTTAAACCAGTTTTGATCACTTAAACTGGTTTATATGTAACTTCTGTCCCTAGCCCCAGAGGAATCCCCAGGGAGTCTTGCTCTGCCTGGAATACACACTCGCATCCAATCACTCCACAAACATTAGACACTAGAGGGTCTCCAAACACCCTTAATCTCTTCCAGTCTCAGACTCACCAGACCCGAGCAGTCTCTCTTCAGGCACAAGGCCTCAAACTCACAAGTCTCTCTCCTCAGAGACACATGAGACTCATACACACACACACACACACACACAGCAGAGCTCAGCTCCCTTTTTAACAATCGAAATTGCCCCATATTGGCAATCCAATCACATCTCTAAGGTACCTGTCTCTCAAACACTCATCCAATTGGTGCTTCCATCAATCATCATGTTGAAACAAACATTACTTTTCACATTTCTAACCCATCATCATCCGCTTTACCTTAGGGAATATTGTTCACCACTTTTTGCACCAAAATCCCTGTTGCTGGGTCTTTACTGTGCATGCTAATGTAAATATTTAAGTCAGCCCCTCCTCAGAGGTGGAAAGTTCACTGCAGAGCCTTGACCTACTGCACATGTGCAGGACTTGAGCTTTTATCATTACATCATCACATTTGGATTAGCCAGGCCAGGGAATGTGGCAGCGCTGTGCACTCTACACTAGGTAGTAGTGTAACGTGGGGTGGGTGAGTGGGTCACATATGCCAAGTACTGCAAACTCTATTGCTACTCTAGAGACTTACAGTTTTGAGAGCACCTTGCACCATATGACACCGCCCAGCTGCTACGGTGTTCCTGAGCCTTGCAAGCCAGAAGGTATGAGAAGAGGAGAGTCGGGGGAAGTCTGAGAGAGGACTGCCCTGGGCTCATTTCTTCATGGTGGGCCTCTGTCTCTAGAACTGCTGAACAGAAATTTACATTAAATGATGCTCTCAGTTACACCCATGTAAGACTGAAGCCAATAGGGTTATTCCAGCTTGCTGTGGGTACATCTTCACTGCCCAGCAGATGGATGCCATTGTTTATATGTACCAACATTCCCAGGAGTTTCAAGCAATCTCTGAGAAGGAAGAATTAATCAATGCCAGTGAATTGGTTTCTTCTGAATCATTATCTTGTGTATATTTCTAATACTTCACTGTAATATACAGCATACTGAATATACTACTTTTGCATTTATTTACATTGCAGGTGTACTTACAATAAGACTTCAGTACATTCAGTACAAACACAGCTCTACTTGGACCCTCATCCCTCCCCTTTGCCCAGCTTGGTTTATTTCTATGAGCCTTGCAGTGTAAATCAGACATGACATACCTGTCAGGTAAGGGCCTTGATTCTGCAAAAGACCTAGGCCATATTTGGGCACTTAGCAATATCAAAGAAGCTGTTCCCTTGTCAAAGACCCTCTCCTTCTATGCTTTACTTAACAAACCTCCTCAACTATAGCTAGGCTCCCCAGGGTTGGATCCGGGTGGGGGTGTGGTGACACGTTCATATCCCTTTTGGCTTTGCTGCCCATGAGCTCTTGGTGTGGGGTCCTGGTTTTGTGTGGCTCTGGATCTCAGGGAGTGAGCACTGCTGCTGCCACTCACCCCTCCTTTTTTCTGCAGCTGAATTCAGAGGGGAGGAAGAAAGGAGCAGGGCAAAGAGAAACAGCATTCACCCTGTGGGCTTTGGAGCTGTGTGAAAACAGGGGCTCCAGGCAAATCCTGCCCCAATCAGCAGGTGAGCTCAAAGCTCACTTCTCATGCAGCACTCTGGCAGGAACCTCCACTGTGTGTGTGTGGGGGGGGGGGTGCACCCCCTGGCCCTGTTCTTGGATCCACAACTGGGATTCATGCTCAGTCCACTTTAGTACATTCTGTGCAATACAAATCAGCTCTGCTTGGAGCCTCATCCATCTGCTGTCCTTTGCCCAGCCTGTTTTGGCTGTGGGATCCTCGCAGTGTAAAACTGTACTCTCATCATTTGACTTATTTAAGAGATTTCAGCACTGCACAACAGGAGGGCAGGTGGTATGATCAAGCCCCAAATGAAGAGGCCAGTATGGCACACCCTGGAAGTTACACTCTCATTCTATCACACCTAAAAGCAAAACGAATTGTAGAGCAAAGGGTCCTATCCTGAGAACACAGTGGTGGATACAAGGCATGGTCTGAAGACCTGTAATAGTGAGTTCATTGGTCTTTTGAAGTGACTAGAGGTATTAGTATTTTGGAGGAATAAATTCTCTCCTCTTCCTGCTGTGACCAGCAGTTTCTCCAAAGGCAAACATTTATCCAAGCCACCAAGCTACAGCAGCAAATGGCTTGAGTTTTGATGTTTAATGTTGCAGGGATAGCAATAGGCAGCTTTTCTTGTTTTCAACTCTTTTAGCACTCTGTTTTGCCTAAAGCAAAAAATGGTTTCAAGCAGTCTCACTCCACTGGTACTTCCTCCTTGCCTCAGCTAACACCATTCATACGTGTATTAAAGATGTTGCAGCAGAAGTAGATGCTACAGGGCTCAATGACTTATTTCAAATAGTCAGCAAGCCAACTTCATGTTTTAAATTTGGACTTTTTACCTAAAAAAGAACTATCTATTCATTTTTGTTTTACAACCTAATTTCAAAGCTAGCCAAAAGGAGAGAGAACTATGCATTTTGATTGAGATATCAACATAAAATGACATTTTACAAAGAATGTCAATATGCCTCCTTAAAGAGACACTGGCCATATTACTTTAAGTGACTGGGCTTGCTGAGATTTCTTTAAGGTTGACTTAAATGTCAGATGCCATTAATTCTGGAAGTTCAGTCTACCACTGTGAGCATCTTGTGCAGTGAAGGTTGAAAGGGTCACAGGTAGGCACAGCCATGATAAAAACATAGCTGGGAATACATATGTAGGAGGTAAATACAGAGTTGAATATAGAGACGGAAGCTGAATGCTGTATCTTTAGCTACAATATTCATGTTAATAGCCTTTCTAATATGACACCAGATCTCTAAATTTGTCCTTTGCAGCTTCTGGCTTCCTATTTGAATTTATTCCATTCTTTTACCTTTGAGGAGAAAATAAAATGTTTGCATTAAAAGTTCAGAACATGTGTGTGTCTTTGAGGATAAGAAAAGTGAACTATTGATTAGCAATTGACAAATGCAATAGAAATTTTATATGGGCTGAGAGAGACCCATACATAATTTATAACTGTGCCAAATATGAGTGACAGCAAACAGCAGGAGGTTTCAGCACAATATTGATTACTTTAAAAAACTGAGAAAGGCACCGTGCTGAGGACTGGGAGGATAAAGAAGAGAGGCAACAAGCAGAGAAAACAGAAGCCAAGCCATTAAGGACGTCGTGCTACTAGACACTGCCAGACTAGGAAGTTGAAGAGACAGTCAGGTGGAGAGCACTGCTCTCTCCTTTCCAATCAATAATACCATGTCAAAACATAAAATGCATGCTTTTGCTCTTAAGTAAAATGTGTCTAAGATTTTTAAAAGCATTGATTCAAGATAGATCAATGAAAATCTAAGCATATTTTCCTGTGCAAAAAGGGGGTAATAACACTTTGTAGATAATCGCACAACAGAAGAGATTTCCAATGCTGGTTATAAATGTCCTATTTATATTACAATCTTTTTGTCAGTAAAGGTTAAGAATAGTAGGTCAAGGAGCCTTGCATTGTTTCAGTGATGAACACAGTGATGTAAATATGGGGTTGCATTATTTTTTGTTTAAAGATGAATAAGGGTAGCATTACAGTCTGAACAGTAGAAGCTTTAAAAATCACTTCTTGTCAATTCTCCCACAGCTTCACTTGCAAAGAGTTTTCAAGAGCATCTCCTCTGGACTTTCTAGCAGCTTATACACTTATTCACCAGTGGTACCCAGCTGGCCTATGAATACGCCATTTGCCATTCATTTGTTCATTTGATTAGTAGCTGATCCTATGAGGTGCTAGATTCCTTCAGTGACAGTGCAGTTGCCAACAATTGCAGCATCAGGGCCTTAGAAGGCACCTGAGATTGAAGTTTATGGAAAGAAGAATCTGAAGCCTACTCTACACTGGGAAAAATCAGGTAGCATAACTATGTCAGCAAACTCTCATATAGGTTCAGCTTATGGCAGTAACAGAGTGCTTTGGCCAGTGTAGCTGTCTGTCCAAATTAAATAGACAATACCAGTTTAACTACATCTACAATAGGGCTTATGTCTGTGAAAAATGTCCCCTTCCAAAGAAATCATACCTTAATCTAGCAGGACCAAAAGAGTGGTGGGGCTTTTTTAAAGGACAAACTAAATTCACATCAACATTTTGTTTCAGCAGAGAAAACCTAGTTTGCATCCCTACAGATGACAAGCAGGTGTAAGTATATGAAAGTGACAGTTAGTGACATTTCTCAAATACACAGGGCAGGTCTACATGTGTGTTAATGCACCTTTTCTAATGCACATTACATTTAGTACCTCCAACATGAGATACTAAATGAATGCACGTTAGGCTGTGCTAATGTGCAGTAGCGTATTTGCATGCTTTTTTAGTAATGCTATATGAGCAGTAGACTACTGCACATTAGCATAAGATCATGGTTTTTTACACGATGCTTTAATGCACAGTAAAATAGTCTACTGTGTATTAAAGTGCATGTGTAGACACCCCCCCAGAGAACAGTCCATGGAATAAAAAAATTAGAAACTGGCCAAAAACTAGAGGCTAACAGTTAAGAGATTTCTCTATGCTCTCTGTGATGGACCTATTATCTGAAAGGAATCACAAGCTCTTAGAAGGCTGCTTCTAGCATCTTTTCAAATGAGACATTTGTGCTATCTGTTGCAAAGCAAGGCAACAATTTTGCCCACATCAGTGGCTGTGTCTACATGTGCAGCGGACTGTGCAGTAACTGATGTTACTTTGCAGTACTGTCGCCCCACAGTTTTTTCCCAGCACTACTGTGCAGTAGCTCATTACTACTGTGCCGTACCATTGTTTCACGGTTAGTGCCCAGCAACACTACTGAGCAGTAGCAACGAGCCACAGTTGATGTGTCTTCTGTAGATGTGCCCACTGTGTACTTGGGGGCCTAACTCAGAATCCCCTAAATTTTTCATTCAGCTTTATTAAAACATTGAAATCAGATGTTAAAAATAGACCAAAACTTCCTCATTTATGAAATAATTTTGAAGACCATAAATTTAGGCTAGTGACTCAACAAATCCCATCCTTAACCATTTTTAACAGAAGCTTGTTTTCAACACAAGGGGAAAATATATAGGGCCATATTGGTGGAGGAAGTGTCCAAGGAATTTTTGAGTATTCTCTTGTACAGCAGCAGAAATTCAAATCAAACAGTTTCAACCCGGAAGTGCTTGCCTCTCTCCTGTTCAAAGGTGCCATTTCTCCGTAGCAATTTTGTTCCCCAGTCCTGAGCATTTACATGCCCTTGAAGTTCTAATACAATGATGCAATAAATCTTTGCTATCAATAAAATATATTTTCTTTGTGAACTCCTGCTGTTTTCATCATCATCAGTAAAAACTGGGAAGTCTTACAAAAATAATTATTTTTGCTGCACACTGTTTTTCATTTTTGATAGGGATCTTAACCACAGACTTCTCTGAATGCACATCTAAGTGAAACCTTGTCATTATTTTCACTGACTTGAGTAATTAGGTGTAAGCCAGAAACCCCTGCTTCCTGATTGGTGAAGTCTACTATATAAAGCAAACTCTTAGTAAGTCTTCCCTCCGAGCAGCTAAACAACAGAGGGTACAGAAACAAGAGCAGGAGAGGAACATTTGTAAAATAAAACAGCATATTTCAATAAAGTGTACTCAGAGCTCTTGAAATGCATAATCCTGGCTCTGAGATGGCAAGTTATGTGACCTCTATGGGATTTATGATGGACCTGCTTGTTTTCTGCACTAAGAGTGACATTATGAGGGAGGGCAAGTCATCTTGCCCTTTAGGATTTTTACAGAGTAGGGAAGTTCTACAATCCACTGGAAGTTCCTTGGAGCCTTATCTTGTAGAAATTGCTGCAAGGGTGAAAAGCATCCTCTGGTTGCTTTTCACCCTTGCCACTCTGGTTATGTTATTCCCCAACCAGCAGACAATTTTGGAGCACACTGGATTCCTACAGGCACTCAAGTTTTGCACTGCCATTTCACATTGTATGCCAACCATTTCTTGTACTACAAAGGGGAGACATTGCACTGATTGACCATTGCTATTTGAAAACATGAATTTTGGGAGGAAAGTTCTTTTACCCTGAGACATGCAGCCCTTATCCAGCAGTGTGACATGGAATTGTGTAACATGACTGCATTTTATTTAAAAAAAAAACTTTAAAAAATGTTTTAAATTAAGTTACTATGTATTCACATGTAAGGTAGAAGAATATCGTAGCAAATATCTAGAATGGTGCAGATTAGGTTTCCTTAAAGCTTTTTCATTGCTTTTATTTTTGGAGATTTAGCACATACCTTTTTCCATATTTCTTTCTTTTCAGAAATTATAAGAAAGGAGCCTAGAAACTCATTAATAGTTAGAATAAGGCCCTTACTTTGAGTCATGGTGTTGGGAGAATAATGGTTGTTAGGCACAAAATTCTGTTCCATATTGCATTCCATTTAACTTGTTTGGGCAACACAGTGAGGATCTTAAAGTTGACCCAAAGGTGTAAACTGTGAATTCTGCTGAAAATCTCCAGGGGCCTTAAAACTATTGTAGGTAGCTCTGTGTTATTTAGTTCTGGCCCTTAGGATCACAGCCATTTCCAGAGTAATTCTAACCCAACGAAGTAGACCATTACAAGCTATTACTGATGGCATAAGGTAGAACAGCCTTGAGATTGCTTTAACTAGTGCCAGAGAATAACCCGGTCCCAGCCTACACTCTGAACTGGAGCAGAGAGTTTGATGAATGCTATAATGCCACTGCTGTCCCACCTTGGGAGCACCCAAATGGATTCCTAACACAGATTCATTAGATGAAAGACATCAGCTACAGCAATTAATATCCAAGTTTTCTACTCATTCCTTCAGATGTATATCAGGAATGCCTTTTAAAGAAGCACCCAGCCCCATTGCATGGTGGTCTATGCAGCATGGCCCATGTATGTATTACAGTGTAAGCAGTGGCTTTGACATTATACAAAACTTCTCTGCAAACTAGTACAGGAATTAAAAATAGAAACAAAAATATATGGTGCCACAATCTAGAAATGAGTCAGCCCACAAGTGTCCTAAAATACCTGCATCCCTTAGGATGCCTCAGGCAACCACTCTAAAGCATCATCATTCCAGGAATTACTGCTTTGGAAAGGAGAGGCCTGTGATTCTGGGAACAATCGCAAAACCATGTAATCACCAGACAAGTAGGCAGGTGCAATAAAATATCAAGCACCAGTCCCCGACAACTGCAGCAAAAACCTCCATTTAGAGAGTAACTGAATCTCTCTTTGTCTTGAATTGAAAAAAAATTAATGTTAGACTGAGCTCCAAGTTTGTCTAAAAGATTTTCCTCATATTTCCTAGGGTAGCCCTCTCTGGACTGTCGCAGAGGACAGCTGCAGGCATATCAAGTCATCTCTAAACAGTAAATGGAGCCACTTAATTCCACTGCAGGTTAAAACAGGGATTGATGATCACTGAATTATTAACCCAGCTCTTGCATTTCTGCTTTCTCTTTATGAGGACAACAAGGCAAAGCCCATCTCTGTTCTAGGAGTACTCAGTCTGGACCAAAGGATGTATGTAAGTGCTACTGTGTTCCTCATCCTGATGGGACCTGTGACAGTCCAGATTCTTGATCAGTTTAAAGTAGCCCTGAGGCTGTTCTGATTAGTGTGGCAATAGCTACAAGGACCCATCCCAGGTATTCTTTGTTGTCCTCTCAACTGTATTCCTTTAAAGAAGGTAGTGGCACAAAGTCTTCTGAAACCTCTTTCACAGAAAACAATTTCCTGGTTTAGGAGCCTTATATCCAGGAGCTTCATGTAACACAGGGCACTAGCCTAAATATACAAGCAACATAAGCGCATTACATCTGGGCTCAGCATGATGCATGAACCTGCTGTTTACTTTATAGTACAATTCAAGGTAATGTCTTTAACATATAAAGCCCTGCAGGTCCTCCCTGGCACAGGCGTCTCTGGGTGCATCTACATGAGATGCTTTACTGTACAGTAGAGCTAATTAATGAGTAGTAGGCACCCATGACTACATGTGTAGATACTTACTGTGCAGAAATTGGCTTTAATCATGAGTAAATTTGATACTTGTAAATGCAAGTAGCAAAAGTACTTGAGATTACTTACTGCATGTATAAATGCCTGACCAGGAGCAAATGTGCTCTAGGTCAACAGGACAGCAGGGGGCAGGAGATTACTCACTGCCTCTGGGAACTGCTTGCTCCTGGGGTGGTCTACGTCACTGGAGTCGGGGCAGGAACAATGTCCCCCTGCCCTGGCAGCAGGGAGCTCCCAGGCCCCGCTCCATGATTGTGGGGCCTGGGCTCAGAGATCCTTAACTTCCAGCCCAACCCCTGTGGTTGTGGGACCTGGGCTGGGAGATAAGGATCTGCCAGCCCTGGCCTTATGACCACAGAGTGCTGGGAGATAAGGATTTCCTAGTGCTGGCCCTGTGACCACAGAACTGGTACTGGGAGATAAGGATCTCCCAGCCTGGGTCCTGCCACCGCAGGGCTTCAGCTGGGAGATAAGGGGGAGATCTCCCAGCCTGGGCCCTGCAATCACAGAGTGGGGGCTCAGAGCTCCCTCCTGCTGGGGCAGGGAGACATTGTGCCCACTCCAGCAGCAGGGAACTCTGGAGGGCAGGGAGCAATGTCCCAGCCCCTGCAGGAGACAGCTGTAGGCTAACAGCCAGGGGGAGCCCAGAGCTCCCCTTGTCTTCTGCAGGGACTGATTACAGGGCCACAGAGAGTAGAAGCAGTCTGCTGCTAGGAGCAGCAAATTTGTTCCTGCATCCCTGCATGTGTACACGTGTGCTTGGGAGAGTTTACTTTTACATAGTTTACTCGAGAGTAAACTGCCAAATTATTTGCACATCTAGACTCACCCGCTGTCACTGAGATCACCACCCTTTTTACTGCTGAAATCAGTTCATAGATTTCATAGATTTCATAGACATTAGGGCTGGAAGGGACCTCGGAAGATCATCGAGTCCAGCCCCCTGCCCAAAGGGCAGGAAGTCAGCTGGGGTCATAGGATCCCAGCAAGATGAGCATCCAGTTTGCTCTTGAAGGTGTTCAATGTGGGCACTTGAACCACCTTCGGTGGCAGGCTGTTCCAGACCTTGGGGGCTCGGACAGTAAAGAAATTTTTCCTTGTGTCCAGCCTGAAACGGTCTTGTAGTAGTTTATGACCATTCGACCTAGTCGTCATCCCTTGGGGTGCTCTGGTGAACAAATGTTCCCCCAGATACTGGTGGTCACCCCTGATAAACGTATAGGTGGCCATCAGATCACCCCTGAGCCTGCGCTTTTCCAGGCTAAAGAGTCCCATGGCTCTCAGCCTGTCATCGTAAGGTCTGTTTTCCTGACCTCTGATCATGTGCGTGGCTCTTCTCTGGACTCTCTCAAACTTCTCCACATCCTTTTTGAATTGTGTAGCCCAAAACTGGACTCAGTACTCCAGCCGTGGCCTCACTAAGGCCGAGTACAGGGGAGAATGACGTCCCGGGATTTGCTTGAGAAGCATCTATGGATGCAAGCCAGCGTTTTGGTCGCTTTACTAGCTGCAGCATCGCACTGCAGGCTCATGTTCATCTTGTAGTCAATGATGACCCCCAAGTCTCTTTCTTGCATAGTGCTAGCCAACATAGCACTGCCGAGCCTATAAGGATGCTGCGGGTTTTTCTTCCCAAAGTGGAGAACCTTGCACTTATTGGCATTGAACACCATCAGATTCTCGTCCGCCCACTTGCTGAGCCTGTCCAGGTCAGCCTGGATCACCCGCCTGTCTTCTGGTGTGGATGCTTTTCCCCAAAGTTTGGTGTCATCAGCGAACTTGGCCAGTCCGCTTCTGACTCCAGTGTCCACATCATTAATGAAGATGTCGAACAGTATGGGTCCAAGGACAGAGCCTTGGGGGACACCACTGGTCACAGGACACCATGATGAGTGATTTCCATCAATTACTACCCTCTGGGTCCGACCCCGGAGCCAGTTTTCCAGCCAGTGGATCGTGGAGGACCCAAGGCGACAATTGGCCAGTTTCTCTAAGAGGTGATTATGGGAAACCAGGTCAAAGGCTTTTTTGAAGTCAAGATATATGACATCAATCTCTTCTCCCTTGTCCAGGTGATAGGTCACCTGGTCATAGAAGGAAATGAGATTGGTCAAGCAAGACCTACCCGCAACAAACCCCTGCTGGCTATCCCTTAAGATGTTGGCGACGGCCAGTCCATTAAGGATGGCCTCTTTGATAAACTTTTCTAAGATCTTCCCCGGGATAGAAGTCAGGCTAATGGGCCTATAGTTAGCCGGATCCACTTTCCTCCCTTTCTTGAAGATAGGCACCACATTGGCCTTCTTTCAGTCTTCGGGCACTACACCAGAGTGCCAAGAGTTTTCAAAGATCAGCGCTAGAGGCTGGGCTATGATGCTCGCCAGCTCCTTGAGTACCCTGGGGTGAAGATTGTCAGGGCCGGCTGACTTGAAGGTATCCAGCTTCTCAAGATGTTCCTTCACGAAGTCAGCATCAATGGAGGGCAGGGGATCACCCTCATCCGGACTTCCCTGTCCCGTAGCGGGCATGGGCGTCCCATGGGACTGATGAAAGACTGACGCAAAATACCTATTTAATAGGTTGGCTTTTTCCTGGGCGTCAGTTGTCAGTTGCCCCATCTGGTTCAGCAGGGGTCCAACGTTGACCCTGCTTTTCCTCCGGCTCCCCACATATCTGAAAAAGGACTTTTTATTGTCCTTGATGCTCAAAGCTAGTTGGAGTTCAGTTGCAGCCTTGGCTTTCCTGGTCTGCTCCCTACAGGACCAGACCAGTGCAGAATAATCCTCCTTGGAGGTGACTCCCATCCTCCATCCTTTGTAGGCCTTTCTTTTTAGCCTCAGGAGGTCTGCTAGGTCCCTGGAGAGCCAGGGGGGCTGCTGTGCCCTCTTGCTGCCTTTCCTCCGAGATGGAATAGACTTAGTTTGTGCTTTGAGGATCGCTCCCTTGAGGGACAACCACTCTTTTTGAACTCCCCTCTCCCCATAGTCATGGTCCCTTAGGGCCTCACTGACAAGCCTCCTGAGCTTGTCAAAGTCGGCTTTCCTGAAGTCAAGGACTTCCGTGTTGCTGACTGACTTGCCAGCTTTTCAGCGGATGGTGAAGGTGATCAGCTCGTGGTCGCTGTCACTCAGCTTCCCATCGATCACTAGGTCGCCGACTAGGTCATCCCCAGTAGCCAGCACCAGGTCGAGCAGTGCTTTGCCTCTCTTTGGCCCATAGACTTCTTGAGTCAGGTAGAGGTCATCCACGCACTAGAGGAAGCTTTGCGACCGCTCAGATTTTGCTGAGCGATCCTCCCATGAGATGTCCGGGTAATTGAAGTCACCCATGACAACCATGGTCCTGGAGCATGCGGCCTCAGCCAGTTCCTGGGCAAACTCCTGGTCAAGCTCAGGACTTTGGGTGGGAGGTCTGTAGTAGACTCCCACCATTGTGTCCCCTGTGCCGTGTTCCCCACGGATTTTAACCCAGAGGGTCTCCAGCCGTCCACCCTGGTCACCAATATCGGCTTGCAGGGATGTGTAGCTTTCCTTAACATAGAGAGCTACACCCCTGCCCCTTTTCTCTACACGATCCCTCCTGTACAGGGTATAGCCATCTATACCTGTGGTCCAGTCATGGGTGGAGTCCCACCAGGTCTCTGTTATCCCTATGACATCATAATTATTTGCATTGAGCAGGAGGATGAGTTCCTCCTGCTTATTCCCCAAGCTCCTGGCATTTGTGTACAGGCAAGCAAGTGCCCCCTGGGGGGCTCCTTCCTTGCCCACAGATTTTGCCAGGGCTGGGGCAGGGGTGGGCTCCCTTAAGTGCCTTGACCTGCTGGCTTTGCAAGGATTGCTCAGCGGGCCAGCAGTGGCAGTAGTGCCCCTGTCCCCCAGCGGGCTTAGTTTAAAGCCCGGTGGAGCAGGTCAGCCAGTCTGGCTGAGAAGAGCCTCCTCCCTAGGGGAGAGAGGTGGAGGCCATCTCTTCCCAGCAGCTCACTGCCTCTCTCGCCAAAGAGCGGGCTGTGGTCATGAAAGCCAAAGCCTTCCCGACGACACCAGCACCTCAGTCTTTGGTTGACCACGTGGATCCTCCTCTCCCTCCTTGGCCCATAGCCTGAAACTGGGACGATCGACGAGAACACCACATGTGCCCCCAGATCCTTTAGCCCCGCTCCCAAATCCCTGTAGCACCTCATGACCTGGCTGGGAGCGCTCTGAGCCGTGTCATTGGTACCCATATGAATTAGGAGCATTAGGAGTTGAGGGACTTCTGTTAACAACTCAAAATATTAGCCATAGAGGCAGACTGTTCTGGATATCAGGAACCTCACCCCTTTTTGGATCTCCCAGAGTGAGAGTCTGTTGACCTTCAGTTAATTTTTTTTTTCTGTAGTGCACCTAAAATGTAAGGAGCATATACCCCTTCTATGGAAGTTTGAAGCATTAGACAGGATGAAGCTTTGATTTTCCCTCTCCATTGTAGATGATACAAATGGCTTTGGCTTGTTGCTTTCAGGTGTAGTCAATATGCTTCACATATTTTATATTTATGTTTTAAAATACATAAAGGCTTCCAGTGGCCCAGAGCAATGGGCCCAGGCTTTCATAAATGCTTGGTAGTATATTCATACTGTCAGGTTGTAATTTGAAACATCTTTAGTTTTCAGGCAAATTGAACATTTGCATTAGGTACATTTAGATAGCCCTGCTCATCCTCAGGGAACTTACCTTGCTTAGAGTGCTTACCTTGACAAGACTCAGAAAAGCTTTGTGAGGTAGATAAAGACTATTTTGTTTTCCTAATAGGGAAACCATGAGGTTAAATGTCTTGATAAAGTCATAGTCACCACATGGCAAAAAGGTTCTGGGCTGGAAATCAGGAGAACTAGGTTTCATTCCCAGCTCAGCTTGAATGGTGGTATGACAACGAACAGTCACTTCAATGCTCTGAGCTTCTGTTCTCTGTCCCACTGGATATGTCATCTTTCTCTTAGGCTAAGCTTTTCAGAGCAGGGCTTGTCTTATTCTACACATTTGTGCAACACTCAGTCCACTGGGGCCCAAGATTCAGCTTGGGTCTCTCAATACCATTATATTACAAGCCCCTGCGACTAGAATTTAAAAGTTCTTACTGCTAGTCTGCATCTCTTCTTTAGAATTTTGTCAAGGCCTACGATTACTACTGATATGATAAACAGAAGCTTCTACAATCACCAGGTTTAATACAGTGTACAAAAACATACTGAACTGAAAAATCTACTTATTTTAATGGTGACTTCAAAGTTAGTATATCAGAACCAGTCTTTGTATTCATTTGTATACAGCTTTACCACTACTTTATCTTGCTGTATTCATGATTAGTTCTTGCCTACAAATTCATTTCTATTCATGATATTTTACATTTGGGATATCTAATTACTGAAGGTGGGTTTGGGTACCAGCTGCACCTATCCCAGGTTAAACTGCTAGAAGAAGAGCTTAAGGAATAACAAGCTGTTATTGATATAGCATCACAGCAGTCTTGCCCATAAACATTCCCAGAATTATGCTGCCTGTTATTTAATTAGCTTAGCCAAAGGTTGCAGTGTGCCCAGAAAGCTATCAAGGGATAGGCAGCAGTATTTGGAGGTCATTTCTTTTACTGCATTGTCATTAAAGTTTTATGTACTCCTGCAATTGATAGAAGCCATATACTATTTCTGAAAGTATGGAGGGGAAACAACAACAACAATAACAAAGTAATAGACACAAAATATAACCTTCTCATCTTGAACTCCGCTACCACTGCACATGTTCTACAATGGCATCATTTAACAGTTTGCTAAGTCTGGTGTACAGACTACATGTCAATGAATGATGACAAAGTGCTTAGATCTAAATATATTTCCTCTATTTATCCCAGTTGGAAAATCTAAACAGAGCTGTTTGAGTGAGACTGAATATATCACTGTTTAATTTACAGAAGACACATTCTTTGTACTTCAAGAGTTTGTCTGAACATGCATCTGGTACTTTTCATGAAGGTAATCAAAAAAGGTTAACTGCAATGCAAAAACTAGTTAAGCTTGCAGCTGTACATTGAGAATTAGCCTGTATAGCTCAGGGCAGAGCCTGGGTAGCTCAGGGGGCAGACCAGCCCTGCTTTCCTGTGATTTTAAGATTAGCTGCTAGAGTGCTACTGCATTTGATGAATTTGAAACTATGTGGACATAATTAACTGATGCTCAGAAAATATAACTTTACTCTGAATAGTTCAATGGGCATTTGACATTTGGAGATGAATTCTTTTTCACTTGAAGGATTCAGTTCAGCTAGCACTTACATCTGTACAGACCCACTTTAGACAATGGAATTTCACAGGTTTATGCCAGCATGGCTTCTGAAAACAAAGCAGTTACACTGGTGTTAACAAGGCCAAAATTTGGACAGCAGAATCTTTATTAGGGCTGTGGCACGAGCAAGAAAGAATGTTCCTGACTTTCCGATCCTACACTGACTTCACAGTTAGACAAACAACAAAAACCGCACTCTTTTTATTTATAAACTGGATGTAGTTCCTTTAAGGGACTATAAATATGGAGTCCAACAAGATTATTTTATTGAGTCATTTTTCATAATATAACCAATCTTTAAGGAGGCACTAGAATTACAGTGTACATTTATAGTGTTAAAACCCATCATGGGAAGGAACCCAGACAAAATGAGTTACTACTAAATTAACCCACAAGATTTATTTTTTTTTGAGTCTAAAGCCACTGACTTTCATTTAAAGGTGCAATCAGATCTGATCACAACAATAGGGCCTCCTGCCATTCCACAAATGCATGGTAGGATGTGTGATTTTGGGATCAAGGATCAGATCCCAAAATCACACATGTGATTAGCTGCATGTGATCACAATGTGATCCAGGGCTCCCTTTACCAGTAAATTGGAAGCTAGGTGCTTGACAATCAGCTGATTGTTGGCTGGCAGGGACCAGGGCATGTTTGAGAACCCATGTGGTCCTAGAGCCAGCTGACTGTCATGTATCAGGGACCACACTGGGGACAGCTGAATCCCTGGTGCAGTCCTGGATGCAGCTGACAATCAGCTGATTCTCAGCAAGTGGGGACCACACTGGGGCCGGTGGGACCCTTTGATGATGTCCAAAACCTGCCACACATTCAATTTAAGGTGCAATGGAAGCCAGCCACAGAAAAATACACATTTTTGTGTAATATGTGACTGGTTTCCCTTTTTTGTGGCACCATTAGTTGCCTGAACATGTAGCTGAGTTACTGTTTAAGACACAATGAAAACAGATTAATTTCGTCAAATGTAATGTCTGCTGGTGGCTTAAGGATTTGTATCTGTAAAATGAGTCAGCATAGCATCCACAGCACTGGAGTGATAATCATAGTGTACATACTAGTGTTCATCTGGTCTAAGCTGTGCTGTTTAGTTTAAGTGATCCAAACCTGTATCAATAGAGCACCATGCAAGTGTTCAGCATTCAGGGTAGGATATGTATGGGCAGTCTACATGGTGATGGCTTGCAGACAGAGACACCCCTGCACATATCTCAAAGTGCCCTGGGCTGCCAGAGATCCAAGAGCACAGGACATCCCTACTTGGAAACCACATCCTCCTTTGGTGCTGTGGATCCTCACGCTGATGATGTGGACTGTATCCAGACTCACTTTTCAAATTTAGATCCTTAGGTCCCTGGCAGATATTATAATCAACACATTTAGTCTGTCTCCCCACAAGGCAGGGCTGGGGAGACGTGCTGGGTTTTCCTGGCCTTGAGACAGCCACAAGCCTGGGTTTGTTCCATAATCAGTGGGAGTAGTGGAGTGCAGCCTGAGTGCTGGGGCATCTCCAGTAGGGGAGGGGATGGTAGCAACAAGGCATTCTGGGATGCTGGAAGTCAATGGAGGACCTTGTAACAACAGGAGAGCTGTACAAGAATTTGTTAAACTGGTCTAATCCCTATCAGACTAGATAGAGCTGCCCCTGGACAAGGCTTACATTTGCACTGTGTGTGCCCTTTTTAGACTAGACTAAGCACACTTGCACACCTAGATTTTCTACCAGACTAACAGAATTCTACAACAGTGTAACACTTGTACACAAACATTGTTGCTGTCCTGGGAAGTGTAACCAACACATTGCGCAACCAAAGTGGGGAGGGGGTGAAAGGAGAGGGTGTCTCAGTATAGGACATTACTGTAATGAAGTCAGCTTGTTATATAAATATGCATAGTGATTTTATACCAGCTGTATGTCATGACTTTAAAAGTGGTGGGGGGCAGAATGAATTTTGTCAACAGCCATCCTGTTGATTTAGAATGTATTTGAAACTATGTATTGACTAGTGCAAATGAATAATTAGCAGCCTACAAATGAACTCTCTTATTCTGTAGCTGGTATGCAAATATCAAATCACTCTACTGCTGCTGAGTATAATATACAGTAGCAGGAGTAATTGATTTTCACTGAACACACAGTACTAAGGCTTTCTCCCTTAATCCCTGCCTTTGGTCATCAGTCCTACACTTGTGTATAATAAAGGACAGAATATTCAAGTGGGGAGGGACCCTCAGCTCTAATGGACTATGCTGCTTCTCTTGGGGGTCTAGACCACTGTATTGGAAGTGGTTCCTGTAGTCAGGAGTTGATTCATCCAATATTAAGAAACACTTGTCAGACACAGGGGCTTGACACACACAGGATTATTAACCTATTTGGTATATCTGAAACCACTATGGTTTGAGACAAACAACTAAGCTCTAATGACTAATTACTCTAGTTCTGAACACCGAACAATGTATGCCCCCAGTACCAGCACTGTTTTTGACATGCTCAGGAAATATATGAGCTGGTGTATTTTGATAGAAGATGACATACAACATACACTGTACCAATTATTCAGATACATAGCTACTTATAAAGTATCCAATATAGGGAAAGTCATTGACTTCAGTGGGAACAGGAGCAGGTCCATATGTTGCTTATTTTGGGGACATTTTTAGTAGAGAGTCTAGAGAAAATTGAGGTCACACCATCTTGATCAATAGAACCACTTTATTTTAGATTCTGCAGATTTCAGTTCTGCAGCACATAAATGCAGCCTCATTTTTTAAAAAAGAAAATAACCACAGCACAGAAGCATGTTTAAGTTAATTATGCCACACTTCAGAGTGCAACAGAGACCAGGTCTACAGGATCAATTTATCATGTTCAAAAGAAGTGTCCTCAAACACACTGTCCAGCCTATATCCTAAATCAGCAGCGCAGCCACATCCATCTGGATCTTTGGACCAGCTAATTACACTGCTGAGTGACAACCTCAATTAGCCTGCCTTCATGCACCATGCCTTCATGCACCTACCCATGGCACCATGCAGATGAAGCTACACTGTTTCTGGTTTAGGCAGTGGTGTAACTAAAGGGGTGATAGAGGCAACCTCCCTGGTGCTAACTTGCAAGGACAGGGGGTGAAACAAGCAACTGCTGCTGTCAGCTGCATGTTCATGATTATGGCAGCAACTGGAAGCCACTACTTCTGCTTTGCTTTGAGTGCCTGGCTGCATCCCTACTCTGCTGGGTTTAGGGGCTATCTCCCCCCCCAACACAGTGTGTCTGAAGACATGAAGAAGTTACCGTGTAAACAGGGGCCAAATAGACACTTATATTTTAGTGACAGTTGTAATCAAGTGATTAGAATATTAACCTGAGACTTGGGGCACCTGGGTTCAAATCCTTGTTTTACCACAGACTTTCATGTCATCTGCTTTAGTTCCCATCTGCAAAATGGGGACAATAATATTTTATTAAAAGGGGTGTTATGAGGAAAATACATTAAAGCCTCTTAGGCACTTCTGTATTTAGGTAATAAGAACTCCAAGGAACTAGCAGAAGAAATGCAAAGTGTCCTGTGGACTCAGTGCAAAGCAACTACACCAATTGGCATCAGCTTAGTATAGAGCCTGTTGTCTCTTCATGAGTGTAATGTGGTCTGAGCATGAATTGGTAGCAGCTGTTTTTTTAGGAAACATGACAATAGGGTTGAAGAGTAAGGAAAACTCTTGCTCTCCACTGGCATTCCCCAAGGGACCAGGGGTCTGCAGAGAACTGAAAATAACTTCCAGAAAATAGAAAGTTGTAAATTTTGTTTATTCAAAATGCTAAAAGATACATATTATGTATATTTATGGTATAGTCAAAACAGTAAAAATTGGTAGAAAGGAGAACACCATCACAATTTTTACAGTTCATCTTTTCTTGTGTCTTAGTGCAATTTTGTAGGGTTTGGTCAATCTGCTGCAATATAGCATAATTGATTCACAGTGCCTCAGGCACTGCATTCTGAGAAATTCTTGTTCTAAGTTTTCTGTGAACATAACTTACCAGACAATTCTCCCTCTCTTTCAACACTACTACCCACTCCTTGCAATAAAGGAGACAGTGGCCGTGGCTACGAGACACTTTTCTGCACAGTAGCATAATTTACTGTGCAGTAAGCATGTGCATCTACACATGCACATGCTTACTGTACAATAAAAATCACTATTTGCAAGTAAATGTGCTATCTGCAAATGCAAGTAGCAAGTTTACTTGTGAGTAGTTATTGCACAGTAACACATGTAGATGCCAACCAGGAGCAGATTTGCTTCTGGTCAGCCCCACCACTAGGGAGCCAGCCTGAGGCTAGATCCAGGGCTCTAGGGCTGGGAGCCTCTCCTACCCTAGGGCTGGCCTGGCTTTCTGCAAGCCTCAGGCTCAGGCCCTTCAAAGCCTAAAAGCACTCAGAGCCCTGGGACACAAGCAGGCAGCCTGTGTCCATTCAAGGCCCCTGTGCCGCCCTGGGCAGTCTACAGGCTAGCTGCAGCAGCCTGCTTGAACTCTGGCACCACTATCTGGCCCTGCAGTACTGTGTGGCTGTCAGGCCCACACCGTCCAGGCTTGCAGGGTGCTCCAGGCTCCTGCCAGGCCTCTCAGCACCCAGGCCCAGCTGCAGGCAGCTTCTGGCCCCTGCCCAGCTCTAGATGCTTGCAGCCCACCCCCAGCCGACTGCCTAGAGCCTGCAGGTTCTGTGGGACATTGCCTTGCTGTATGGCTGCCAGTCCTGAGCTATGCCCCAGCATTGGGCACTGCAGGGACTTCTGCACAGAGGCCCGGAGAGCCAGAGCAGGAGACCCAATGGCCTTGTCATCGTCCATACCACACCCCACAACCCAGAGCCCCAATTAGTCACAGGCGGAGACGGGTGTCCTTATGGTGCTCTAGGGCAAGGTGGAGGTGCAGCAGCAGTTCACATGGGTCAGGAGCTCCAACTCCCATGCCTACAAAGCGCTGTCAGGCAGGATGCAGGAATGTGGGCATGACCAATTAGTGTGGCAGTGCTGCATAAAGGTTAAGGTCTTGTGGGCACAGTGCGGTTCCATCTCCAACCAGAGCCATCAGTTGGGCCTGCAAGACCATGCCCTTTATGCAGCAGCTAACAGAGATCCTTGCACCCCAGAAGCCAAGCTGCAACCATGCTGTGTACTGTAGCACAGGTGGCCTGCCCAAGCCCCCAACCTGGCCTGGCACCTACTGTGATGGGCCCCTTGGGGTGCCAGCAGCCTATCTCACCAAGCTTCCCATCCCCAGCCAGGAGCTTGGGGAGCCTGGGCTAGTTCCTGCCTCATCAGCTCTGCAGCCTCAGCCCCAGCCATGAAGTGCAGCTGGCCAGGTCACTGCTGGATGTCAACAGTGCCAGCTTCTTCCCAGGTGGGGCCTCTGGCTGAGCACCCATACACTGCACCCCATCATCTGACAAGTCCACCTGGAGCCACATGCCATTGCTGTTAGACAGGACTAACCAGAGCCACCAGCCATGCCAGCCCCAGCCATGTGGTAAGCTCTACACTGGGGGGAGGGCCCTCCCCATCCCATCCCATCTGATGCCCCTGCCCTTGCCCCTCCTCCTCGCTCAGGCCAGCTGCACTACCCTGAGCCCTGGTTTCCCCACCCCCCACAGCATGCAGGGAAGCAGGAGACAGTGCAAAACTTTATTAAGCAGCTGTGCCCCTGCAGCTAGGTGGGCATGGGCTTCTCACAATGTCAGCAGCGATGTCCTCATCTGCTCTAGGGGGGGCAGGGACATGTAGCTCAGCCACAGCTAGCCCTCCAGGCAGTGGTGGAGGTTGCTGAGCAGTCTGGCCTTTCCCCCCACACCATTGAAGCTCAGGGCCCATGCCAGGTGTGCATGTGTGACTGGGGCACCATGGCAACCAGCAGCAGTAGGATGTAATGGGTTAGCCACCCCTTGGTCCATTCAAACAGCTCCTCGCACAGCACTTGGGAGATGTGCAGGAGTGGAACACTCAGGGCATAGTGCCAGCACGGGTGGGGGGGTGCTTGTCCTGGGGAGCCTCCCCAGAGAGGCCCCCTGCAGGGAGGGTGGGGGCATGTGCATCTCATTGTCCTAGTAGTCAGGGAACCCCATACCCCTGAGCCAGGTAGCAGCGCAGCACAACGGTTGGCTTCCAGGAGGAGAGGAGGGGACAGAGAGGTCTGGAGCCTTGGCAGCAGGTGCTGCCAGGGTCCTGGCCTGTCCTTGCCTGGGAATGGGGTGGGGGAGGCAGGCTGCCCCTGGGGACTGAGAAGGAATGGAAGACTTGGCTGGGATCCAGTGCCTCTTGCACCTGGTGCCCTGGCCCTCGGTGGCAGGTGGGCTTGGCCAGGGCCTCAGCAGGAGGGGTGGGGTGGGGGGGAACCTTGGCCACTGCTGCAGGAACTGGTGCTCTCACTGCCAGGCATCATAGATTTCATAGACATTAGGGCTGGAAGGGACCTCGGAAGATCATTGAGTCCAGCCCCACACCCGAAGGGCAGGAAGTCAGCTGGGGTTATAGGATCCCAGCAAGATAAGCATCCAATTCACTCTTGAAGGTGTTCAATGTAGGTGTTTGAACCACCTCCGATGGCAGGCTGTTCCAGACCTTGGGGGCTCAGACAGTGAAGAAATTCTTCCTTACGTCTAGCCTGAAACGATTTTGCAGTAGTTTATAATCATTCAACCTCATCATCCCTTGGGGCGCTCTGGTGAACAAACGTTCCCCCAGATACTGATGGTCACCTCTGATAAACTTATAGGTGGCCATCAGATCACCCCCAAGCCTACGCTTTCCAGGCTAAAGAGCCTCATAGATCTCAGCCTGCCATCGAAGGTCTGTTTTTCTGACCTCTGATCATGCTCATGGCTCTTCTCTGGATTCTCTCAAGCTTCTCCACATCCTTTTTGAATTGTGCCCAAAACTGGATGCAATACTCCAGTTGCAGCCTCACCAAGGCTGAGTACAAGGGGAGAATGACGTCTCAGGATTTGCTTGAGAAGCATCTATGGATGCAAGCCATCCTCTGCTTGCTGTGCCTCCTCCACCCAGGCCTCATGAAACAGCTCCCCCCATGCTTCACAGATGTTGTGCAGCATGCAGGCTGTGACAATAACCTGGTGGATGTTGTCCTTGGTGAACTTGAGGCAGGCAGTGAGGGTGCACCAGCATTCCTTGAGGCAGCTGAAGGCACACTCCAGCAGCGCATGGGTCCAGTCCAGGCACTGTTAAAGTGGGCCTGGTGGAGGTCTAGCTGACTGGTATAGGGTTGCATGAGCCAGGTCAGGAGCAGGTAGGTGAGGATCCCCATGAGGAGGAGCAGGACCACTATGGCGCCCAGCTGCAGGTCTAGCACACCCAGCATGAAGTAGTTGTTCAGCATCTGGTCTGGCAGGATGGAGTTTTGAAACATGTGGGCATCGTGGGCACTGCCCACCCAGCCAGTGCTCACATAGTGAAAGAATTGTGGTGGTCCATGACAGCTTGGAATACAACAGACTGAAAGCCCCTCCAGCTGTAGTAGGGGCAGTCGCCATGGGACAGGGAAGTAACAAGGGTGTGGGTCCTGTCCAGGACCCTGATGCACTGGGGGAATCCTAGGGGACAGAACCCCATCACCAGGGCCAGGGGGTCATGCATGTGGAGCACTTTGTGCCCCAGTACATCCTGGAGGGTACTGCATACCTCCAGGACAGCCTCCCTAGCAATGGCCTTGCCCTCACCAAAATGATGGCCCACATAGTGGAGGCTGGTGGGCATGGCCAGCTTCAGCAGGGCAAGGGCCAGGTGGGTGTTGGTGGGGAGGGTTGGGTGCATGCTGGTGGGGCAGGAGATGCTAGAGCAGGTCCCCAAAGGTGGCCCAGGTCAGCTGGAATGTGTTTAGCCACTTCTTGTCATCCCAGGTATAGTGGATGACATGCAGCCACCAGGAAGGTGAGGGTTGCCTCAGCAGTGGCATCTGACAGCCCATCATCAGTATCCCTGTTGGGGTCCAGCTAGCAGGACAAGGTCCAGGTGGCAGCTATGTGGTGGCAGTGGCCCTGAGATGACATATTGTGGCTGGGCAGGTGGTTGTTGTACATGGGGGAGCTGGTAGGGCCCAGATGGCCATGGACCAGCTGAAAATTGGTATGGTGGGCCAGCAGGGCCAGTGCAGTGGCCAGCAGGAGCCTGGGGTGCTTGGCATGACTGCTAGGGGCAGGGGTTGGAGTAGCCATGATGCCGAGAGGCAGAGGCAGCGACAAGACAGCTTCTGTGTGCTGCCCCTGAGCTGTGCATACTGCTCCTGGCTAGGGAAGTGCCTGGCCAGGGAGCAGAGAGTAGGGCTGCCTTTTCAGCTGTGGCCAGAGCCTCAACCCCCCCCGGTTGTGGCAGGGGACCATTGCAGGGCCACAAGAAGTGGGAACAGTTTGGTGCTAGGAGCAGGAAATCTGTTCCCACATCCCTGCATGTGTAGATGCCTGCCCGGAAGTGTTTACTCACAAGTAGTTTACTCGCAAGAAAACTGATCTTGGAACAAATGCATGTGTAGATGAACCCAATATCTACTAATGAAAACCACACTGTTGGCATAAGAAAGCAACAGGAAATAATAGAAAAATTACCACATACCCATGTATCTGTGTTCTTTCATATATACTCATTTTTTTATAGCTATTTTGAATGGCAATTAAAAAATCCCTATCTTCTGTAGTTAGAGGGGTCGGTTTATTTCTGATCCTGACCCTTTAATTTGTCATCTATCCAGAATCCCCTCTGTGAGAATATTTTTGACACTCCAATGCTGCAGTTAACTTAATAAGGAATGTAAACACAGTTAGATAAATTAATTTCAAGGTCAAGCATACTGACAATGGAAAATGGATACAAGTGGCAGGTAATAGAAGAAAATTCTCATGAATACTGATACACTGTTAAAAGCAGATGTTACTAGATAATTTAATCTGAAATGTAACTGATGTTTTGGGTTGCCCTTTTCCATTAAAAGAATTGTACTAGATGCAAAAATCAAAGATTATTCAAGGAATTAAGATATGAAAAGCATGTTAGATCACTAAACTCCAATTAGTTAAATTAAATTGTATACCATTATCTACCTGTAGCTTTATTGGTAGCCAGCATTAGCACTCAGCTTGAGCAATAATAAAATTAGAGAATAACACTTTAATTGAATTGCACTTAAAAGGATCATGCTGACAAATGTGATTGTATCTGGCTGTAATGCACACCTTTTCCAACAATCATTAAATCCAATGAAATGAAAGTCACAGGATCTTGACAGCTTTCTGAAATAATCTGTGAACCATGCTGTATCTCAGAGTACCTAATCAATTTAGAGCAGCCTCATTAGGGCATTGCTGCTAAAGAATACTTAAAAATCAAAACAAATTACAACCTGTTATGGATAACCAGCTAATCATATCGATACAACAAGGATGTATTGTGTTGCAACAATTCATTTCCTTTGTAAGAAGTGATTGCTATGGATAATTTAGGGATTGTTATTCATAACTGTGGATCAGCCAGTCTTAATGTCAAAGCTTTTCAATTTATGCTCATAATAAACATTCCTTATGTGATGTCTCCACTGTATTCTAGATATAATACCGGACTCTATGATTGCTTGTGTGTTAATTATGGGTATGTGTTTCTCTTTCCTTGATTTTGTCTCTTCCTTGAGTATGCAGAAGCAACAATGTGTGACTATGAGAACAAATTAGATATTCCTAGATACCAATGTGAATATTTCTTGGCAATTTTTGTTTCCCTCTGAGTAGTAAATACTTTGTTACTGGATTATTTTACAGTCAATAACTCACTCTCACTTTCCCTTACCTTCTGCAACTGTTTCCTTTTTATATGGCAGCTAATACAAAATAGTGTACCTTGATGTAAAGCTTACACATAAGCAATTTGAGCTGGGTAATTTAGCAGATTAATGAGACCAGCAAATAGGCATTTAAAACTGAGCCATATCTGTGGCACTCATTCGTGATCTACTTAGTCAACATGGGACTTGGCCAGTCACCTTTTCCAATATACTCTTTCCAATCACATGATAAATCATGCATGCTCAATTTTTTCTTTTTAAAATGGTTTCCTTCAGCCTTATTCGATAAAATGCCTGGGGCATCAGATGGAGGATGTAGAACCAGACACTAGTTCCTTTCCTCCACTATATTTAGTTACTCATTCTCCTTGTTGGCTAACATTCCCTTAGCTTTAAGCCCTTGGGAGACTGACATGTTGTGACTTCTGGATCCCAACAAAGCAGAAAACAAGGTATGCCATTGAAAAGCTATTACATAATGCCCCAATTCTGCCTGATGCACTGATTAACATGAGCCAGTGATAATGTCCTTCTAAAGAGGACAGAATGAGGCATGCTGTAGTGGAATAAGATAAAGTATGACACCAATGTTACATGCGATTTATAATGCAGTGGGTAAGCTGACTGAAGAAATATGGCTTTAATAAACACATGCTTATTCCTCTGTTCTCCTTCTGCATGAAGAACAGAGTGAGATTCTGGACAACATATGGATTTCTATATAGCATGGAACATTCAAAGGATTTTTTTTAAAGTGCTTGCTCTAAGCACACAAAGTAGCTGTTATATGAAAAACGCATTCCCGAGAAGAGGTTAGAAGTGTAAATTTTAGAGTAAAACACCAAGTTTTCTTACACTGGTTTCACACCACCCAAATTTACTATTCTTAATTATGTGTATCGTGGGAACGTCAGGGAACTCTTGTTTGGTCAGAACCTGTGGAGGTAGAAACTGTACAAAATGGAAAAAAAAGATGGTCTCTACTCCAGTGAGCCAGTGGAATTATCCTTGATACATGCCATCATATAGGACTAAGCAGACACTTTGGATACAAGCCAAGAAAATTAATGTCTCTTGTTTAGTGTGTATATTAACAAGTTAATCAATCATTTCCTTGAACAGTCATGCTATATTTTATTTTCCTTTGAAAACATCACTGTCTTTTCATGCAATGTAGTCATGAATCAGGCTCAAGGGGTTCAGGACAGCCTCTCTAGGACTCAAAGAACTTTACTGCCATGATCCTCCAAACACTTGTGAGTAAATTGATAGCTACTATGACTAGACTAGAACCTAGTGGCCTATTGTCCTATGCTCCTCTATAAAATGTACATGGACACTATGGGTGTCTATACACAAGCAGGGAGGCTGCTCTGACATACTATAATTCCAGCACATTGGAGTGTGGCAATTACTGCACTCCAGCAGCCTCCCATGTCTCATGTAGTCGCATCCCTGTGCTTCAAATTTGTGTAGGTGTTCTATCTAAAGCTCCTTAGACAGCCTTTAAATAAAGCACCCATACCACCATTTTGAAGCACGGGGGACACTGATGCACAAGAGGCTTGGGGCGCTTTATTTAGAGCGGCTCTCGGAGCCACTCTAATTAAAGTGCCTCCCCTCCCCCGCAACTCCTGGAGCATGTATATAAATGCCCTATAACAGAAAATTATCAATCTTTCCTTCCTGATTACTGACAATCAGGACTAATTCTATTGACTTCAATTGTGTGACAGGGATGTAAAAGAGACAAGCATTGGGACTTGTAGGTCTTTCTATTGGGTTTTGGATTGGAACTAGTACATATTAGATATAAGATCTGACTTTCCCTGCCTTGCAACCTGTGTAGACATTTGAACCTGCACAAAGGAGATGCTCCCTGTTACCACTGATTCAAGAAAACAGAGAGTCTTGATTTTGTGGGGTAGACATACATGATGAAGTCACTAGCAAAACTGGCAAGATCTATCCCTTTGCCTCTAAATGTAATGTGGGAATATGAACTGAAAATAATATTGTTATTTTGGGATTCCATCCAGAAAAGACCCATTGGGTGTGTCTACATGAGACACTAATTGTGCAGTAGCTTGTTACTACTGCACAGTAGCGTAATGTTGCATGAAGCGTGATGCAATGCTACTGTGCCATAGTAATGAGCTAGTGCACAGTAGTAATAAGCTACTGTACAGTCAGCATCACCAAGAAGCCATTTGGGGATGTTATGCAGTAACTCCGGTTACTGCGTTGTCATTTAGTACTTGTGTATGCAAGTACTAAATGACTGTGCAGTGTCACAACCAAATTAAGTACTGCCCATGCCACAAGCAAGAAATATATTAATCAAAACAGTTTTAGTCTATACAAGGTAACTAAGGGTTAACTAACAAGATGAAAATAACAGGTTTTTTTTTTCTGTGCATGTCAAAAAGAAATTTATTACTGCGCCACTAACAGAGATAAAAACTTTTGCCTTCTTTGCTTTATATAAATCATTGTAAGTGGTCGGAATGACAGGGGAGTGTCCGGGAGTGTTCCTATGATAACACCCTAGCAAAGACCACTATACAATTGGCGATTCTAATTAAATTTATGACGTGGCAAAAAACAATTGGCTATATACAAATAAAACCCATCTTCACTTCCGTGAAGAAGGGGGACCTCCGTACGAACCTTGGAGACCTCTGATCACACGTATCAGAGTAACTGACAACTTGATCACTTGCCAGTGCCCCCCTTGCATCTCGACCCAATCTTAAGACGTAAATCACCGACCTGCCGGCCCGATTTTTTTCCATTTATCTGCCCAACGAAAGACTTTCATGCAGACCGACTTTCGAACCTTAAGCTGTAACTAACCAAATATCTCTGACCTCCGTCTTTCACCACCTTAACGGCGTGAGTAAATAATCTTGCTTTGCAACCGATAAGCGTCTGTGCCTAATTCCACTCCAAGCGTCATAAGTACCCGCCTGACGGCCTTCAAAGGTCTTGTACCCTTCACTGCAGTGCACGGCAGTGACATGCAGTAACAACTGCACAGTCAGTGTCTCATGTAGGTGTGGCCATTATTCCCAAGAGGGGTAATAATTGCACATAGTGCCTCTGTAAATTATGCCAAATTTTCTCTTTCTCAGGGACTTTTTTTTTTTTAGGAAAACTCCATAGAAGATACATAGACATTGTACTCATTTTTAAAGTGTGGCTTTTGTCAAATCCCTTTTCTGATTCTTTAACCAGGATCACCAGTAAAATGTTTGCACCTTTATTCCAGCAGGAAAAGCAGGTGGGGGAAACTCAAGATTAGATTAAAAAAAAAAAAAAAGAAAGCATCACTGTGCCCATAGAAATCTCTCTACATCTTGCTATTTGGAACATTCATTGCATAGGCTACAACTAATTAAAAAACAAAATGTATTTGTGGTTCCCCTTTAGGCAATGAAATGTAAGTAATCTACATGTGCAGTAATGTTCCTTTACCATGGAGTTTTATAAGGGTATTTTTTTTTTGAGCCAGAAGGTACATGTTAGACTGCAATAGCTCAGAAGTGGCAGCAAGAGTCTATTAAGTAACAAATATGTGTTTTGAATATGTTTATAATGGAGCATTCTGTCAATATACCAGTGCCTATATTAAATAAATAATGATTAAGATACCCTTCCAGAGAATTTATTAAGAAAAGGAGAAACAGATCCCAGGAGACTTTCTGCTGCATGAGCCTATTTCAGACTACTTCCAATACCTCCAATGAGCGTACAACTCCCAGGGGGCATTCTCCTTTGAATTCAACAAGAATAGCATCAAATTTGTTAATCTCAACAAATGGTGCTCGTCTAGTGGTGAAACAGAGGAGGGATCTGGGCCTTTTGCATGAAATCTGTATGAGAGCTTGCCCTACAGAAGAGACTTAGGTCTTGTACAAACTTGGGATTTCCCCATTTTCTACAGTTACCTCCATACTGAGGGCTTACTGGGCGTGTCTACATAAGACACTTTGTTACTGTAGCCACGCACTCCCTCATTATAGTGCTTTTGCTATGGCACTATAGCAGCCAAAAATAACTGCATGACTGGCATGGTGCAGTATGGGCTGTTAGTGCGCCATCTTTTAGTACTTCCAAAAGGAAGTACTAAATGATGTCACAGTGACAAAGGTGCCATACTGTCATGTGTAGACACACCCACTCAGATTCAGCTATGTAGCACTAGCTCTGGTTAAGCCTGGGGAATACTCAAAGAATGCAAATGGTAGATTTTCATGTCTATAAATATCCTAGTGCAGCTGAAGCTCTTGATTGCCACTGATTGCGGAATCAGCATCATTTCCAAGCATAGTGCAAATTTATACATATAGTGTCCCCTAAATAATCTACGTTGCCAAAGCAAAACGTCCAAAAGCCTTAGAAAAATCATAAAGTTATTGTAAATTGTTTTAAATATATCTTCTATATGTTAAGTTTTCTTCTTTTGCCATACTTCTGTGAAGTAGAAGTTGAGATTTCCACATAGCTTTGGGAGTTGGAGCTTTAGGAATAAACACCAAGTATCAAGATGCTGGGCCAAACAGTGTACTTTGCTCTTGCTGGTCTCAAAGGAGTTTGTGTTTAAAGGCAAATTCCAGCTATCATGCCTATCAATAATAAAATCCATATGCATGCCTTATGTCTCACTTCTTCCTTTGTGTTTGTCTAGGCCACAGAAATGTATAGTGCAAAGGTTCATTTTAACTTTTTAGTGGCTTTGTGTCCACTGTGTCCATGCAGAGAAGTGCTCCAAACTTGTTTACAACTTTGCTGTAAATTATGCTATCAGGACTACCATATTTGAAGGGTAAGTACCATCTTAGCCTGAGAAGTCTTAATGCCAGTGGGGCTGCTGACTAGTCGACATTTTTCAACCAGTTGAACCACTGCTGTCCCATAGTTAAGGATCAGCTTTGTAGAAACTCATTGAACGCAGTGCTTTCAGAAATTGAACCATGAACTAGAGACCATTTATAATTGAATTGATTCAAGGAAACAGTAGAGGAATTTGTTAGGTAAAATATACTAGGATGATCCTAGGGAGCGATCACACCTCATTCTACAAAAAAGACAAAAACATCCTCAGTGGTCCAAGCCATTCTGGGCTGGAGGAAAAATTCTTCCTCACTCTACATCCAGTGATGTATTTGATTGGCAAAATGAAAAAAAAAATGTTTGAATTCTGAGCCTGTGAAATGTAGACTTCAACATTTTGAATTCTCCACAAACAATTCCAGGTTTTAACCAGTTTTATGTGCAATCCATTACATAATTTGGTCAATCACCATAAGTCTAAAGATATTTTCTTTTATAAAAGATGTGGGAATCATGTTAACAGAGCTTTTTGTTTGCATCTCAGACACCTAATCACATTAAGGACTTGATGCTACATCCCACTAAAATCAACTGCTAAACAGATAAAACCAAGAGAAATTTTCTGTCATTCATTGACCAAGAATTCCTGTTCTAGTGATTATTTATTATTAATAAGTACAGTCTAGGCTAGGCTGATAAATGACCACTAACAAACCCATTCAGCTTTAAAAAGGAAAAAAACAGGAGTGGACTGATTAATGGTTTCAGAGCCATCAGCAATGTTGCTAAGTTTAACTTTATAAGGTTGAGCCTTATAATATATATTTTATATACCAAAGCAATTATCACTGTGATACATCTGCATTGTTTTAGGGAACATTCCAGCTAACTATAACATATTTTCTATGTAGTGAACTTACTGATAAAGCCCAGCATATCTGGGCTCCGAGAATCCTCTTTATGACTGGTGGAGCCCATCCACCAATCAGGTAACTGCTGGGAGGGGCTTGACCTGCCCCTGCTGGGGCAAAAGTAAAAAAAGAAAAAAGAAAGAAGCCTGGGACCTGGCTTGAGATTACACTCTGCCGATCGGGCGGAACTTCAGGGGCAGAGCCTCCCGAAGAGAATAAAAGGAGATGCCTGCCCAGCATGCAGAGAGATGCATCAGGGATGGAGAAGAGAGAAGAGCAGGGCTTAGAAGAGCTGAGGAGAGCTGCTCAGCAGGGCAAAGCAGTAGCCTGGAAGAGCCCTTGAAGACTTCCATTGGCAGGGAACAGCAGACCGCTCCAGTGGCTAGACTCTTGGTGTGCAGCACGGTGCACAGCATCCAGACCCTGGGAGCTGTGTGAGGCAGCTTGGGTTTGCAACCCCTGGCATTCAGCTGGGAGTTTGGTGCAGAAGGTGCTGCATGGAGGGTCTGGGAGTGGACCAAGCCCCGGAGCTGCACGAGGCAGCCCGGGCCTCCAACCCCTAGCAAACGGTTGAGGCCAGACAGTGCTCGGCCTACGGATTCCCACAGGGGAGGGGGAGTCCCCTTTGGTTAGTTAAGGGCTCCTGAAAGTGGAAGTCCCACTGGGAGGGCCCCCCTGAAGTTACCAGCTTCTTTGAAGGGTTTGGGAAAAGGCCCAAGGGGCATTGGGGCTTCCCCTTGGGATTAAGTTTATCTTTGAGGTTCTTGCACTGTAAGCAGTGTGATGTCGTGCCTTATATTTTGTGAACTCTCATGTTTGTAAATTAGTAGATGAGTAGAGTCTTAAATTTAGAACTTTGATTAGGGCTCTGCTGGGACCCCCTTTTGCTATTATTCACCCATTGCTTATTTGTATTGTGGCTTACTTATTGTTCACCTATACTTACCTATAGTTTATCTGTTGGTTATCTATGTTTATTTTGGGGTTTACCTGTTTCAGATGAGATACTTGCCTGTGACTTACCTGTATCTGGAACATTGGTATAAGGTTTTATAGCATTTACCCAGAGGGTATTGTTTATGTTATTTGCTTGGATATCACACACACACACACACACACACACACACACACACACACACACATATTGTACATATGTTTATGTCTATGTTTCTTTTCCTTGTGATAAGTTAATGTCAATAAATGTGTATATAGTTAAGTCCCCTGACTGTCTTGGCCTGGTTCTATAGGGACGGAGGGAAACTGAGCAGTCTGCAGTTCCCACCCCACAGCACACCTGCCAGCTAACAATCCCCTTCAATAGGAGAAGTGGAATATATACCCGAGTACGCCTGGGCTGCATCTACTTTGCAAAAACAATCAGATGCACCATGCAGGTTTGCACATTCCAGCTTACTGACACAATGCAAATAGAGATGGTCAAAATAATGTACTTCACACCACTCAGGGTGTACAGGCAGCCTTCTGCTTGAGAAACTGGGTCTGAATGCTCCTGACTAGCAACAGAGAGAATTTACCTTCCAAAGGTCTAAGTGGAAGGATCTCTTTAAGAGGTAAGAAATGGTATGATTGTCTGCTATGGATGTCAAAAAGACTTGCTTAAAACACATAGGGAAGTAAGTGGCCTGAAATAACTAGATCATCTATACTTTAATTAGTCAATAAAAATCTAGATCCAAAGTGTGTCTACCTGTCTGGGTAGCTGATGAAATGTACTGAATGAGGTTGAAGGAATCCAATAAAGCCACAAAATTACTGGTGAGAAGGGTATAACTCAAAAAGACATGAATGCAGAAGTCAATGAGTATGAGAAGCCTCCAGGGACTCAAATAGGCTGCAAAAAGGAGATTAGTAAAGTCAGTGTAAAAAAAAAAAAAAAAAAAGAGAGAGTGAGAGAGAGAAAGAACATGTGATCTGTAGAGGACAGCAAAGCACTATTGCTGTGAAAATGTAGGTGGGAGGGAGCACTGAATGAAAGGCGAAACCCATAATAGCACCTAAGACCCATGGGGAGGAAACGAACTATATTTGATTGGCAATTAAAATGAAGTGATATTAGAGGGTGGAGAAAGCTAATATCTCCAGTTCCTAGTAGGTTTTCATTACTGATTAGGGTCACAGTCAGTATAAGCCAAATACAATGCTGGTTCTGATTCCTAACCTCCCTCCCCTCGTAGGATAGACATTGTCTCAGCTTTGATTCTGCCCATTCCCACTGTTCAGATAGTGGGGCTAATGCTGATAGCATCAGTAGCCAAATTTTACTCTGCTTCTCTGGGCAAATAACCCCCCTTGAAGATTTTCTGTGAGCAGGAGTTGGCTGCAGAAATTCAAAGAAGAAAAAAGTTTGCAACCTTTTAAAAAAACTTTCTACTGAAGGTCCTTAGATTCCAAGAAGAAATTGGAAAAACCTGGATGGCCCCATTATATTTTGTGTTAAATTAGATGTCTATTTCATAGATATGACTTAGAAGGAGATACTAGAATTCTGACCTTACAAGTAGCAATGTTCAGACTCAGGAGTCTGCCCATATGGAACTATATGTGAGACTAGGTTTAATACAGGGAAAAGTCAGGCAGTTGAGGAGAAGGAAAGTGAATGGTTCCAGTTTACTGAAAGTAAATCAGAAAAAGGTAGAAGTAAGATGTACAAATTAAGTAAAAAGAAAAAAATGCAGTTTTTAATGATCTCAGCCAAAACAACAAACAAATGCCACTTACTAAGAGCTGGAGTCATCTTGTGTAGATGTGGCCACTGAGTCATGAACACTTTGGCTCACTGCTTCACCAGAAGGCTGTTAATAGTGTAGTCTGTACAGTACTGTAATTCAGTAGTTTGTTATTCTAGCATACCTAGAAATTAGGCTTGTGCAAATAGGGAAGTAGCCAATTCGGATTCGGATGATTTGAAGGACAGTGATTTGATTTGGAGATTTGGATCACTGTCCCAAATCGATTTGGCCAAATCAGCTTGGGAAGATTTGGCACTGATTTGGAGAGATTCGGTGATTCGGACATATAATGGGGAACCACTGAAATACCTATAACTTTGTTATTTTTTGGCAGATTTGGATGAAGATAGCAGAGATGGTAACCCCTTCTGAGAGCATGAAGCCTGCCAAGTTTCAAGGAGATAGAAGCAGGGGTTTCTGTGCACCTCAAGGTGCTGACAAGCAAAATTCACGATGTGTGACTGTGTGTGTGTGTGTGTGTGTGTGTGTTAAGGCACAGTGGGATGAAAACAGCAGGGATTGTAGCCTGTAAGAGGGGACCTTCCTGGTGCGTTAGATCTTTGCCCACCCACCTTTTTCTGGGCCAGCCGCCCGCTCCTCTTTTGCTTAGGCAGGAACAGTGCACAAAAGGGACTGAAAGGTTGCAAACAGAGGCTTATATGCTGTTTTTATGTCCCTCCCCCAGAGCACTGTGATTGGAAAGGGACTCAGGGAAAGATCACAGTCACTGGCCAGATACAGATGTCAGTCTTTCCCCCCCTGCTCCCCTTCCCTCCTCTCAGTTTTTGTTCCCCTGGAAGACTGCCTTCTGAATCGCTGAGTCTCTTAATCTTTTTCCAAATATTTTCTGAATTGATTCAGAGGCTCCAAATTGATTCAGGAGGTCAATTCAGATTCAGTGATTCGGCCTCTGAATTGGATGATATCTTCTCCAAATTGAATCAGTGACCAAAGCTTCACACACCCCTACTAGAAATAAAACCCAAATCTTCACCATAAGAAATTGAAGTATCATTCACTAAGGGTCCTGCTACAGGTTGCAATTAAAGCTGGATAGAAACCAATTATACAGTTGTTACAGATTTTTAAGCACTAACTTTATAGCTCTTTTTATAGCTGCAGAGTAATTTTTATTGTGTGATACTTACTTTGCAGATGTGGCTGATCTAAATTTATTGTGTGATTAACTAGTTAATTGTGTGATAATTACTTTGCACTTATGGCCATTCTTGCTTTGCACGTGTGGCCAGTCTCAATTTATTGCATGATTAACTAGTAAATTGCATAATATATGTACCATATAGCAGATGCCTTAGTTACACAACCTTTTACAATATGGGGCAGACACCCAGTATTTTACAAAGTTGGTAGCCTGTGAGCAAAGGGTCTCTTACTTGTCTTCTATAGGAAGCCTGATTGTCATGGAATGACAGTCTTCCTGTTATACCAATTATTTATTTAGTCCAAGAAGAGGCGCTTCTGTTGTGGATGAGACCCTCCTAGTGACACATGTAGGGCAAACATACTTTGTGATCAGGTTCTTATGTAATTTCAGCCATTAAATAATCTTCATAAAATGTCAAAAATGGAGATGTGCAAAACCTGGAAGCCAAAGAACATACTATTGCAAAGCTTAAACTGCCTGTATAACAACACAACACAGACAACACAAATACTAATTGATGAAAAGGACCAATAACAAAATTAAATGCTAGATTTTTGATTGACTTGACTCTCAGATAAGTAAGGCATTCTTTCTGCATTTACTTGCTTCAATGTACTTGTGTTTAAGATTACTTTTATCTGCATCAAACAAATGGCAGGGCATACCAGCACAGCAGGTATGCTTGTGAGCATTGCGTACAACCCTAAAGTTTCTATTCCTGTTCATTTTGCCCCCAAATAGTCCTAAGGTCCCCTCTCTCCTCCCCCAACCCTTAAACTTAAGTTGGGGAGGTCCAGACTAGGACCCCAGCTTGGTTTTCTTGTTCTGCCAAAGTAGAACTGTAGATTTGTTTTCTAGGGTTAATGGGGGCATATGTTAACTCCTGATGTCTAGCTCGGATTTAAGAGTGAACTGCTCCTAAACTTTCCCCAGTCCCCATGAAACCTCTGTCCCCAGTGGGGTATGATTTCCATCCTTCATATTAGAAGACTTAATTGGTACGAGTGAGGATTCTTCTCATGGCACACAACTCCCTCTCATGTATCAGTCATTCCTCACCCAGTTCGTTTGTCCATCCCTTTAGCTGAGTTAAGTTTGAAAATGTAAACTTTGAGTCATAGGCAACTGGTAAGGGGGTGCACATGTCCCCCCTGAAGGGGCCAATACCCCCCTGACAGCTGACACAGATGCTGTTGGTAGGGCTGGTGCCCCCCCTCCCTACAGGGCTGCCATCATCAGTGGCTTCTGAGGGTGCCCCCCCAGATTCAGGAGGCACTAGTCACTCAGGCTTTGAGTAAAGCATCATTTGGCTCATTGGTAGGGTTTCATGAATCCTGTAATTGAAAAAGAGTCAGTATTTCAGGAATGTATAGTTAACTGATCATAAACACAAAGGAAACAGCATTCAAAACATAGTGCTGACAGCTTCATAACTTATCCTTTGTTTCTTAAAGTACAAGTCAATTATTCCTTACCTGGTATTTGGAGTTTCATTCATTACTACTACTTGCCACTCTTTCTTACTAGACTTTGTGCCAGATTCACAGCTGCATCCAGTAATCTGATTACGTCCACAATGTTTTAAATTGCAAAATCCATATAGGATGCCATGCTAAGGATCTGATCCTGCACTAGTAAAGTTACTGGGTGCCTATACACATGCTCAGGGCTAAGGAGGGGGCATTTTAATTAAAGTAGTTCTCGGACAGCCACCTTAATTAAAATGCCACAGCATCACATGTATTAAGCCCCCACAGACTTAAAAATGGCTGCGGGACACTTTAACTAAAGCTCATTTGACAAGCATTAATTAAAATGCTCCAGTGACCATTCTAAAACCTGCAGGAGCTTATACACATGATGATGTGGCAATGCTAGAATGTTCTAATTAGAATGTGGAGCAGATCTGATTAATCGAGTCTACTCCAACACATTCCAATTAGAATGCATTGGAGTACGTGTATTCATTGGAGCACCCATTATGACTATTATCATTAAAGCCCTACCAGATTCATGGCAGAAGTGGGCTGTGCTGTGGCTCCTTTAATCTTGTAGGTTCCCCTGTGCATTCCGCCTGCTGGTGATTGGTGTCATGCTTGAATTTTTTTTCCTGATCAGCAGGGAAGTGAAAACTGCAGTTTAAACATGGTGCCATTTTTGCCTCCTTGCCACCAATTGGCTGAGGGACACTGGCAGCCCCGCTGCTTGCTGCTGATGGGCGGGAGGCAAAAATGGTGTTATGTTTAAAACTCTGGCTTTTGCTTTCCTGCTAATCAGGAGCAAGCTGAAAGTGGGGCCTCTCCACCAATCGGTGTTCGGGGGAATGGGGTGTATGGGGGAACCTGTAAAATTAAAGGAGCTGCAACACGGCCCACTTCTGTTGTGAATTCAATAGGTCTTTAATTATCATTGACTCAAATGGGAGCAGGATTTGACTGTATATGTCTCACAGTTAACACAGTATCGTAGGCTGAATCCTAAAATTGTCAAGCAGAAAAACTCTTATTTTGTTTGTTCTCAGGCAAAGTTTTCAATTAATTCAATAGAGCAATCAATATAATTAAGGACTTCACGTTCTAGTTCTTATGAATATACAATACTGTACTCTGCCACCCAGTCACCATCAGTTTTCTCCCCTTTTTAACCATGAAACATGACTTTCCTTTTCCTCAAGAATAGCCTAATGTTTGTATTTGTTTGATACAGAATAATTTTCAAACTTAAAATTTTAGAATGATTGAATTCAGTCTTGGCAGTATTACCATTGTGCAGTCTCATCTTGTATTTACAAAGCTAATTTATTACAGAAGGATTTTAAAGGCTTTATGTGTGCTTAGATTATTGCATATCTATGTGTTGCTATCAACAGCAATCCTTCATGGTTGAGGATGATTCTTCCCATGGGTCAAGTAAAGGGTTGTAGATGAATCCACTGATGGCTAAGAAGGCCGATCTGAGAGCTGCAGACTCTCTGGCAGTCACCACGGGTAGTGGTTAACAGGAGGGTCAAATCACAGATTTCTCTGTTGTTTTCTTTCCTTTCATTTCTATCATTTTTCTGCCTCTAGGGAAAGATGGTTTCCTTCAAAGTAAGATGTACCTTCCCTCACAAGGCGTTACCATGTAACCCTATCCACAGGCTAGTTTTTCCCAATTTGTGGTGTCGATGCCACACTTCTTAATGTGGCATGATGCCACACTTCTTAATGCCATACTTCTTAATGTTTCCCTTGAGGGTGTCCTGAAGCATTTCCTCTGGCCCCCATGTGTCCTTTGTCCTTGGCTGTGTTGGGAATATAGCAGTTGTTTTAATAAATGCCCACAATGGCCTGCCCACCAGAGCTGATGCTAAATAATCAACGCTTCCATGCTGATGGTGTCGGTATTGGTGAGGACACTGGCATTTGTGCAACAATTCTCCCATTTTATGTCAAGGATCTTCTGGAGGTAGTGCTGATGAAGGCATTTCAGGTGGTCCCCGTAGGTCACCCAAACTTCACAGTCATAGAGAAGATTTGGGGTTACCACCGGCTTATATAATTTCATAGATTCATAGATGTTAGGGCCAGAAGGGACCTCAATAGATCATCGAGTCCGACCCCCTGCATAGGCAGGAAAGAGTGCTGGGTCTAGATGACCCCAGCTAGATGCATATCCAACCTCCTCCTGAAGACCCCCAGGGTAGGGGAGAGCACCACCTCCCTTGGAAGCCAAGGGAGCTGGATAATAGGAGCTTTGTTTGAGTCCTCATGTAATGATCGTTGAATGCACAATGATACAGTCTTCCAAAGGCAGAGCTGGCACGTTGGATCTTATATTGGATCTCCTCATTGATGTTGGCCTTCTTTGAGAGAGAGCTGCTGAGGTATGCAAAGTGTTCAACTTTCTCTAGGTCCTGCCCATTAATGAGGAGCTTTGTGGGGGGAGTTAATTGACCTAGAGCAGGCTGTGAAGCACTTTTGTTTTTCCTATGTTAAGAGTCAGTCCCAGGCACTGGTATGCTTGAGAGAAACAGTGAAGGGCCATTTGTAGGTCCTCCTCAGTATGTGCAATGATAATACAATAACTGGCATACTGAGGTCCCACAATCAAGATCAATGTAACTTTTGCTTTGGCATGGAGGTGGGAAAGATTGAAAAGGTTCCCATCTATCCTGTACTTGATGCTGATGCCATGTGGCAGACGGTCATATCTATGTGTAGGTAGAAGGTCATGTGCTACATCTGACCACCAACAAGCTTACAGCCAGAGTGGAGCTCAATTACTCAATGGATTGTAAGCTGTTTAACTTTAGCAGACTCTGAGCCAAAACCAAGATCACCCGGACCTGAATCATTAAGCTCCAGGATGCTGATGATGCTTTACTGTGTGCTCACTCAGAAGCAAACATTTAGGCAATTGTTGATGTTTTTACTGAGGCATACAAGAAAATGGGGCTGATGATTAACATTCAGAAGACTAAGGTCCTCCACCAGCAAGCTCCTAATGAATAGTCCTCAGCTCTGGTAATCCAGACCTACAGTGGACTATGGAGAACACTGAGTATTTCCTATACCTCAGAAGCCATCTCTTGCAAAAGGCTAACATTGACAAATAAATTCACTATCACTTCAAATAGATTCATAGATGTTAGGGACAGAAAGGACCTCAATAGATCATCGAGTCCAAACCCCTGCATAGGCAGGAAAGTGTGCTGGGTTCAGATGACCCCAGCCAGATGCCTAGCTAACCTCCTCTTGAAGACTAAATGTGCAAGTGCAGCCTTTGGACACAGAGATCAGATCCAGAAACAAGTCATGGTTTATCAAGCTGTCATGATTCCTACCTTACTGTATGGAGCTGAGACATGAACAACATACAGGAGATATCTAAAGTTGTAGAAGTATCATCAACACTGCCTGTAGAAGATCCTCCAAATCCAGTAGGAAGACAGATGCACCAACCGTAGCATTCTCTTGAAAGTAAACACCATGAGTATTGTGGTGATGATCATCAGAGATCAATCTTTTTGGGCCAGCCATCTCATCCGGATGTCTGACTCCAGACTCCCAAAGCAAGTTTTATTCTTCCAGCTTAGCCAAAGCATATGCTCAAGAGTAGGGCAGAGAAAGTGCTTCAGGGATGTCCTCAAGTCCAACTTTAAAAAATACAACATTGATGTCAATCCATGGGAGACTATCACCTAGGACTGCCCCAAATGGAGGAAGAGTCTGCTGCAGGGATCTCAGTACTTTGAAACCTCACAACAACAATAGGAGATGGAAAAGTGGGAATGGAAGAAATCAAGAACCCAGTGCCACACACCATAGAGGGTGAGTGGGCATACAGAAACACATATCTGAGCTGCAGTAGAGTCTGTAAATCCCAGATAGGCCTCATCATCATTCTTTGGACACACAGATAAAACAATCATCCTTGATTGTGAGGGATTGCCAAAGAGGACAGTCATATCTATGTGTATGTAGAGACAGATTCTTACTCGATGAAAAATCAGCCTAGCTCCATTGAGTTCAGTGGAGCTATGACCAATAACTCCAACTGAAAAATTTGCCTTTTTTCCTCTTTATCCAGCTTCTGGTATAGCATAAACTCTGATGTAAAAAAGGTAACCTTGGAACTTTAGTAGCATATCTATTGGCTTTCAGTTGCTTAAGATTAATTTATGAGTCTGGTAAGCTTCAATCCTAAACATTGCCTTACAGAAGTTAAGCAGTCATTGTAGCAACATGCATAAGAGCACAAAGTTTTTAGTTCCTTTATTTTTCAGAACAGTTCTTTTGGGTCTAGGAAATCTAAACCTTCTAATTTAGTGATCTTGCCCATGGGGTTAACTCTAAGCATACAAATATGTTCACAGTATATTTTATCAGGTATTCACAAACCAAAATTACAGAATAAAACTGAGAGTCATTGACTACTGTTTTGCATTTGGATTTTTTGAACATTCATATCTTGTAATGCAATTCACATTCCTTGAAACTTCAGCACTAATAATCTAGGTCAACAGGAAGAGGAGCTAAATTTCTGTCATGAAGTTGAATAATAAAGAATTTTTTCTCAAAGGCTAAGTATGGACAGTGAAAAAGCCAGAGGCAGAATTGAGTCAGTCTCTGCAGGTTAGTCTAAACTGCAGAGATTAAATTGAAATGGAAGTTAACAGACATTTACCTTTGATCCAGGAAAGGAAGTCACATGCCTATAGTAGCTCAGGGCAGAAGCTGGGCAATGTGTTCGCTTTCTCTTCCTCCTGTTCCGAATTCTCTAAGATTTGCAGTCCAGAATCATACCAGTAGGATGCTGCAGGGTTGCTTATCACTTCCTTTCCCTCTTTCCAGGTGCCTCTGGGATTTGTAGTCCACAGTTGCAGCTAGCAGAAAGTTTGAGTGAGGGAAGGGGTGTTTAATCCCCTGACCCTGGCCCCAGACCCAAGCCAGGGTTTGCCTGGGGGAGGCAGTTCCTCCTCCCCCCCCCACCCCTGACTGGGCTGCATCCCCAGCAGGGCTTACCCCTCTCTCCCCCCCCTCTTGTCAGCCAGCCCTCACTGCTCCAGCTAGGGAGCAGAGGGCCAGGGCCAGCCCTGCTCTCTGGAGCAGACAGCACAGCTCATCCCAGGGCTGAAAAACACGTTGGGATGATGAAGGACTCGGATTTAAGTTTTACCAGGAAGGGGTCTGGGACAGAAGTTTCATAAACCAGTTTGACCTAAATCAGTTAAGTCTGATACTACATTCAACCAGGTTTATTTTAAACCAGTTTCAGGCATTTTGAAACTGATTTATATGCACTGAACTTCTGTTCTGTTACAGATTTAGACCAGTTTTTGATCACTTAAACCTGTTTATGTATAACTTCTGTCCCTAGCCAAAGACTCTATGAAGTCAGTGGTAATTACTAATGGTTGATGTTAATGTTAAGAAAGCTCAAAGTTCTAGTGAGTTATTAAGCAAATACTGAATATGGTGGCCAATCATATATCTTCCCTCCATGGACATTTAATTTAGGAAGCATTCTAACATGTTGCTCCAGAGACTAATGTTTATAACTTCTGAAAAATACAAATGCATCCCAGGAATTATGATATATTGTCCTTTCTTATGATATGGAAATAGTTATTAAGGATACAATCTCTTGCACTTTATATCTTTTGCACTTGTTGAAATTGTGCAAAATGAATATCAAATTATCCATTTTGACTGGTGTAATTATCCATTATTCATTTTGACATGGAGATTCAAACTTTTATTATTGCAATAGGCTCCTAATTTATTGCACTAATCTTTAGTTATTCCAATCTTGTTGTCCCTTCTACGAACACACCACTTGCACATATCTCCCAACATACACCTTCCAAAAAGACAAGGTCAGTTTTGCCCCCATTTACAACTTTGCAGTTCTCCTGAAGCCAACTGTCTGTGCATGACTATATACTAAGGACAGGACTTAGCATACTTTATAAAGAGAAGATGCCATACAGGTCTGGTTTAATATGTACCACACATTTTGAATCAGTCATTTGTTTTGAATATGCTTTTGCAGTGGGGAAATGAAATCAAAATTTGAAATGTTAGCATAAATGTGCAAAAACTAAGTGCATATAATAAGACTTTGATGCTTCTTTTACATTGAGGATATGAAATGGTATATATACAAGTCACAGAAGTCCACGAGTAAGGCTCATTCTTTTATTACTGACAGGAAAGTATCACAATATTAACACCAACAAGATGCTCTTTCCAAACATTGGTGCTACCTGTAGTGCTTTTCCTCAATTATTGGAATGAGGAATTTCTCCAATTATATGGAGTGTATACTAATTTCCAGAATTGTGTGTAATACATAATACTGTAGCTGATGGCAAAGCTTCCAAAACTGGAAGCAACTTGTTTGATATAAGTGTTGGGCAAACTACTGCAGATAAAACCAGAACCCCAATATACACAAGCCTACTTATATAAACAAATTGAATACATTTTATCCAATACATTTTGTGGTTCTAAAATATAATTACCAGTAGGCTCTATACTTCCACAGGGCCTTTCACTAGGACATTTCAGAATATTCAGCAAACATCCATGAATTTCAGCTTACATTGTTCTACTAGATAGGCAAATGGTGCCATCTCCCTTTTAAAAAATAAGGAGAAACTGAGGCACTAAATAACTTGCCCACAGTCACATAAGAAGTAAGGAGAAAGTCAAGACAAGAACCTAAAACCTCCTGACCTCACAAATCTGTGAGTTAACCTCTGCATAATCCCTACCCCTGACATTAGGGTATAGTTCTTTTCCATTTGAAGGCACGGAGGGGTGTATCAAAACAGCACAGGCACAGACAAATCTAGTTGGAGTATTTTCAGCAATAGAAACAGGGAGAAAACTCCTTAAGAAAAAGTTTTGCCGACTCAGGAGTTTTGGATGTTTCAATACAACTCAACATGAGTGTAGCAATTTACTTTTCATTACTTTTTCTCCTTTTTGTAACACACTGATAGGAGTCAGAAGGATCCAGTGGATAAGACAGTCCTGTGAATCAAGAAGCCTGAGTTCTATTTCTAGCTCTGCCACGATTCTATAACATGAACCTCAGTAAGCCATTAGTTAGCCTTGTGCCTCAGCTTCTCCTTTTGTGAAATGGAGACAGTGACATTTAACCTCCTTTCTGCATCCCTTACAGGAGAATAAATTACAAGTAAAATTAGTTATTGCAAGGTTAAGGCATTTACATTGGTAAATAACTTCAGGACTAGGGCCTGCAGAGTAGTTGGGTATACTGGTTAATCTGGCCTTATAACCTACATATATTTGGATGGTGATCTCTAGCAAAATGGTATGGGAAAACCATCCCTTACTGTTATAAACCACTTTCCCATTCTACTGAAAGCTGTGTCATTCAACCAATGAAAGCTTCTGTCTATGTTTGAATGTGCATGAAAAAAATGTAATGTTCATTATTGGATTTTGAAAAGGAACTGCAGCACTAGGGCTAGCAGTGCTGGAAAGTGGACATTCTACATGGTGGCACTGTTGAAGGAGACAAGTTATTGAACATCTAGTCAGCCTGAGAACATTTTAAAATGTGGTACAAAGCAATTTTATTGTCACATTTTGTATTGTAAGAAAACTTGCCTCTGAACCAGTATTGCCTAGCTGCTTCTTTCTCTGTCTGTCAGCGATTCCTCCAGAATTAATTATCAGATGTTAATTGCCTTGATAATCAGGCAAAGAAAATGAGACATCATCTGGTCTGCAGCAATGAGTTCAATGGCAAAGTCCCATTGATTTCAATAAAGCAAGGTTGTTTCCTTCTTGGCTACTTACCTCCAGTGTTAAAACAGTCCTGCAAGGTTCTGAATGCTCTCACCTGCCCTTTGATTAAAAGTTGAGGGTGCTTAGCATTCTGGCAAGGTAGCTAAACTATGCCCTACTCTAGTGTACATACATAGGTGTGCAGTAGCAAGGGCATCACTGCCAGCTGTCTTATTTTTCTTGAGTCTTGTGACATTTGTTTTTTTTTCCTTTGAGGGCCCTGGTGCTAGAAACAAGAGAACACAGGAGAAGCTTGGCTGTCATTTAAATAAATGTTGCTTTGAGCAAATTAAGACTAGCAAATGTTAAGCAAGAACACCTTACAGGCTCTGAAATTCAGCAAAGAGATCCAAAAAATCTCTCTCTGTCTTATTTTTTTTAAAGAAAAACTCTCCTAATTTTTAAGCCACCTCATACTTTTATAATGTTTGGGGGTGGCACTAGTGAGGCAAGTGTACAAAAAAGAGGGAGGACTTTCATTTACTGTAGAAGAGGAGTTCTGGGATCTTGTGGCAGTAACAGTGTGATCCAGAGCCAGGACAGAGCTGCGATTTGCAGCCTGCATGCTCTGGGCAGGGGCATGCAGGCAACAGATCACAGCTCTGTCCTAGCTCCAGACCATGCTGTCACCACTGCAAGACCCCAACCCAGCTCTGGAGCAGCTCTGCACCCTGCCACATGCCCTGTCAGCAGAAGCAGCACTGGGAAGGGATTGGGGAGGGCTATAGCTAAGCCAAAATTCTCCATACCCCCCATGGGCCACTTCTCCCAGTGGCACCGCCACCAGTGCTGCCACTGCCTGCCCCACATAGGCATTAGCAGTTAAGCCTGCTCCTCTCCCACCTACAGCACAGCCCTGCCCCCTCCCTCAACCCCCCCGCCAGGAAGAGGTTGGTACTGCTGCTGCCTGCCAGAGCTGCTGGGACCAGTCTCCATGGAAACCATGGCCCCGTGCTATCACAGCACAGCTGCTTCTGGAGTCTCCATGGAAATCAGTCCCGGCCACATGGACAGGGGCTACTGGGAGATGGAATCCACTGCTGGCTGGATCCAACCTGTGGGCCAGACTTTGCCTGCCCCTGGTCTGGACAGATTGATTCTTTAGGTGCTATCTCTGCTCCAGCTCCTTCAGCAGAACACTAAGATTGGGTACAGACATTTGGAGATGTTAGGGGAGGTTAGATTGAGTTAAAAATGGCCACCTGATCTAAGGTAATTTAGGATTGGGGGGGATTGGGAGGTGGTCTATGGAGGGATCATGTAGTTGGGGGGGCAAGTGGCAACCATAGGATGGATTGGAGGGGCAGATGGAGCCCACAATGGAGATTGAGGGGCTTAGCAGCATCCATGTGAGGGACTGGGGGAATCAGGGGGGCTCGCAAGGTATGGGGGGTGTTGGGGAAATGAGGGTCTTTCTCTCCCACCCCCCAGGACCAGGGGCTATTTTTAGACCCCTAGAACCTCCCACAGCAAACCTACCTTCACATCCCTCTCACCTCTCTACTGGGACTTTCTGCACTGGTGAATGCTGATAAAAATAGCACCGGGAGTGGCTTGCAGGATGGATGGTTTTATAGGCTCAGGGATGGGGTCTGGACAGGGCTGGCTGTCTATGGGGGGGGGTTGTCTTCTTGGGGCTGGGGTGAAGGGCCAGGGGGCTAAATATAGCCCAGTTCCAGGGGGATGGTAGGAAAAGGGCAGCCCTGGGGCTGGGGCCAGCAACTGCACTTTCCTAGTCTTGGGGCTGTTCTGGGAACTGTACAGAACTTCAGGGAAGTTAGATTGGTCTAAAATCTGATCTAAATTAAACTACCTCAAAGGAAGTGTTAACTTAGGTCAGCTCAGCCATTTCTAGACTGACCTAACCTTCCTGGAACTTTTGTACTTTCCAACCTAACTAGGGATCTAAGTGACCCTGGGAGAACTAAGGGTGTCAACAGAACTGCAGCTCCCAGCTGTAACTCATAATGATTTCTGCAAAGTGCTCTGAGTTACAATGATACCCCAGACCAAACAGAAGTTCACTGTTGCTTCCAGACGGGAGAGGACTCTAGCTGTGGCTCTTTGCCAGTGCTTGCTGTTTTCAGAATGCGAGGCGGGAAAGTCAGTGGAGGGAGCTCATTCTTGGGACTCCCCAGCTCATGCTAAAGGGTGGGGTGAGTAATTGGAGCCACACTACCTTGGAGCAATGCTTCAATGCATCTACTGCACCCTCCAGTGGTGGGGCTGAACCCCCCAAGACTAAACTGCCTCTGCTCCTTTTCTCTCCTCCCATTCTGCAAACAGCAACAGGCTGGGAGCTCCATAAACACAGGTTACAGAAGATGCTGCATTTTGAAATGTCTTTATCTGATATCTCAAGCAATAAGGGATCAGATGTTCATCCCACTGGTCATTTTTAAAGCTGTTTGCAGCTGTGCACTTGTGTTTGGTCACAACTATAAACTGCTTTCTGTTGCCAGATTGGGCAAAAATTGTCACTTCTGTCTGCACCTTTGGGACTCCATTTTTAACATCCCCCTAACCTCTGTAAGCACCCAAGGAGCTCCAGCAGCAGCTGTGTTTCCTGCGTGTCTGGAAGCATTGCCAAGAAATGAAAATATAGTTCCTGAAAGGGTTACAAGTGGAAGACAAGTAGAGGACTAACAGCTTTTTTTCTGAATAAAACCTAAGACACCCACCTAATCTTTAGACCCCAGGAGCTGGGGCCTGAAAGAAAGCACCAGATATTGTAAAACTGGTGTTAAAATCATGAGATCTGGCACCATTGCATGTGAAGTACAGATTTCTAACAACATGTTCAGAAAAGGTCCAATTAAGGACCCTCTTTGCAATTATGAGTTTGCCCCCAGAAATATAAAAGTTGTACATCACTGTGTTCAAAGCACTTATCCACATGTGTGGTTGCTGTTTACTTATAAGTGTATCTGTGTCATCATGTATACAAATGTTATATGCAGACCAGTACAGGCTTTTGAGAAATCAAAACATTGCAGTAGGATTATGGGTTAATTGTCTATAGGCTACTTTTAGACAACTATTTCAATCACAGACATTAAATACTGCTTCAAAGCATAGTGATATCCAACTGTGAGATAGCTGAGTCAGGTGCATTTAGTAAAGTGCAGAGCACTAAATGCCAACACTAATTACAGCACAGTTGCACAAAGATTAGTGCTCTAGCTGACATATTTAAATAATGTTTTTAAGTCACTGGATGACTAAATGAGTTTGATGAACCAAGATAAGCTACAGCCAAGAAGATATTATACTGAGTCCAAATTGAAATAAGGAAGCAATAGAGGCAGGGGGGTTAAGGAGCACATTGGAGGATTTGCTTCTCATTTTTAAGGATCAGCACTCAGTTTACCTGAAGCTCTGACTAAATAGCTGAAAAGTTTAGTCACTCACAGGTGTTATATTGCTGTCTGTCAACAGCTGATTATTTCATACTTGTTTACTCAATATAATGCTGTGAAGAAGCTGTCTGCTATCTTTGTAAGAAGTCCAATCTGTTTAAACAGCTCCTGTGCACCTTCTCACAGATCCAAACAGTCACACGGCTCAGGGAAATTACAATGCAGATCCCTAGCTAAACTTCATGGTTGGCCCCTTCCTCCATAAAGGGCCCAAACCAAAGATTTATAAGAGGGCCCCTATGTGAGGCTCTTAATTATAGCACTTTTCTCCAGAGCAAAATATTCAAAGGCTGGAGTAGAGTTTTTGCAAGCCAAATTCAGCCACAGTCTGTGACAGTGTGAAACGTGACACTGTCCTTAGCTGAACCAGAAAGGTGTTAAGACTAGTGCCATTCAGCCAGTTTCTAATGAAATACAGAAATGGACTGGATTCAATGCAGTTTTGACAAATCACAGGGAAGCTTTTATTGGCAGGTTTCTGATAGAACTCTGTCTACTTGATTTCCTAACAATTTGCCTAAGGAATTAAGTAGGGAGTTTAGGTTTCCAGGGTCCAGGATTCTGAGAAAGCCTTACCATCTGGACTACCTTGGTGACTGAGTGTGGAAGAGAATTTAAAGCCCATACAGGATCAGGCCTAAAGTGGATTTTTGTAAAATCTCAACTTTCAACATGATGTCGTGGACCAGGCTGGATGTGGTACACTGAACATTTTTTGAAAATCTATCAATTTTCTCAGTGTTCAGTACTTGAAAATCTCTCCTTGAGTTCTTTTGACAATGTCCTATGTGCTGGTCAGCCATAAAGAAGAATATGGCTTATTACCTATGATTGTTATTTCTAGTATGAGAAGGTGTTAATCTAGAGTACTGCATCCAATTCTGGGCTCCACAATTCAAAAAGGACATGGAGAAGTTTGAAAGAGTCCAGAGGAGAGCCACGCGCATGATCGGGGGCAAGAGAACAGGCCTTATGAAGCCTATGGGACTCTTCAGCCTGGAGAAGCAAAGGCTCAGGGATGACTTGGTGGCTGCCTATAAGTGCATAAGGGGTGTGTATCTGTTCACCAGAGCACCCCAAGGGATGACAAGGTCTAATGGTCACAAACTCCTCCAAGACAGTTATAGGATGGACATAAGGAAAAACTTCTTCACTGACTGAGCCACCAAGGCCTGGAATAGACTCCCCCAAGAAGTGGTGCAAGCACCTACTCTGGACTCTTTTAAGAAATATTTGGATGTTTATCTTGCTGGGATCCTTTGACCCCTGCTGACTTCCTGCCCCTTGGGCTGGGGGCAGGACCTGATGATCTTGCGAGGTCCCTTCCAGCCCTAATGTCTATGAAATCTATGAAGGACTGTATTATATATTTTAGGATAAATATTCCCTTATTGTACATGTATTGCTGTAGCTGATGGAGATGAAAAATATCAATCATTCTTCATGTGAATGTTACACTTGTTCCTTTTTTCCTTCAGAGCAACAACACACAGGGATTTAATTAGATTGAAACAGACTATATGTAGAAGAATGTTAATCTTGTTCAACAAGCATTTTGCAGAATGCATGTGATGATATGCTAGACACCAGTCATGCCTGATATATACATGTTAAACCTAAAAGTTTCCAGGCTTTCAGTCTCACTGCCTCCTTGAATCACCTTCTTCATCAACAACATTAGAGGAAGTTAGCCATGAAGGAATAGAAAGCAGGGAAATGTGTTACACTAAAGTGTCCCAGCATTAAAAATAAGGTTCAGCATCACTGCTCCTTCCTTTGCAGCACTATCCCATTAGCAATACTTCATTTGATTAGACTGATCCATTGGCTCCTATTCCATATTACTTAACCCCAAACCATTATGCCCTATCGAAAATAATAGGTAATGACAGTTTCAGGTTTAATATTTAATACAGTAGTTAATTGGACTTGTAGTATTTGTGGGCATGGTTTCCATTGACTAATAGGAGAATTGGGAGTAAAAAACATTTTTTCTGAAACAGTTATAGAACTCTAAGTACCATGTTACTCATAGCCTTAAATGCTCTAAGAAAAATGGCCCCCAAGGCAATCCAAATATCACATTGATTTGTGGGGGGTTTTGCAGGTACATCTTTTTAATAGCTTTGAAAACTGTTGTTGGATTGTTGGATTAAAGGCATTTTTTTATGTCGGCCACACTTTAAAAAAATCCCTTTCCATGATACTTTTACAGTATATAAATGCCCCTGCTCAGAGAGGAAACTTTCTGCATGGCAGTGAAACAGCAGCCCTGTGAAAGCAGCCCTAGAGGGGAACAAGTTTATTATCTTAAGGTAATGGCATATAAACTGACTTACTTATTAGGAAGAACAGTGAACTGAGTTAACTGCTGGTGCAAATCAGTAGATCTCCAGTTACTTACATCAGCTGCAAATGTAAGTATGCCTTCTATGTTTCATTTGAGTAAACACTCTTCAGCCTGCCATGCTTGTTTTCCAGGCATTTTTATCACTAACTCAGGATTATTATTATAGTAGATACTATGACTGAATCTAGTATTTCCAACTAAGGGCATGTTTACAACCTTATCAGGGTAAATTAGTTGGTATTGAGCTCTCTGTGGTCACAGCTAGATTGCTACTGGTACCTCAGCTTGCTTCTTTACGGGGGCCCTAAATTGAAGTGGTGGGTTTTAAAAAACACCACTTCAATTTAGGGCTGATTAAACCCCCACATTGTGCGCAAACTGCTGACTTATCTGCCTTTCCGGCAGGGAGAGGAGGGTGAGCTGCTGGCGGGCAAAGCGGTCCCTGGGCAGGAGGAGGGAGGTGCTTCCCTCTGTGGCAGCAGCTGTCCTCTCCCCCCAGGCGGCACCCTCCTGCAGGCACCTGGCTCAGGTGGTCCATGCACTGCAGCCATGGAGGGAAGCACCAGCCCCCACACAGGTCAGGCAGGCTCCAGGGGGGGGAGGAAGGGGGGCAGCGGGAGGGAAATCAGGCTCACTACTTTTCTTGGGCAGAGCTTGCTTTCCTGGGCTGCTGCCTGCATAGCTTCCTGCAGAACCATGGAGTTGCATGGAGCCGGTGCTTTGCTCCACAGCTGTAAGGGCAGAAAACTAAAACTCCTCAAATGAGTTTTAGTTTGTTGCACCCCAAGTCATTTAAGGCACATTACACCACCGGATTTCCTATAGCAGCTGGAGTTAATGCTCAATATGCCACTGAGGCGTGCAAACACTGACACAGCATTTAGTCCGCTTTAATGTGTCGTTCACACATGCCTCTTGTTTCATCTATGCATGGGTTAGGTATCTAGGACAGATCAGGGAGGAGGGGGAGCAGAAACAGAAGCAGATGAAGAAGTGACTTGCCAAAGGTCACTTAAAAGATGAGCAGCAAGTAGAGTCCTCTTATTTAATGTTGTTCTTTGCTAGAAAAACTCTCTCCCCTAAATAGACAAGTTTCACCTAAAAAGGACCCAGGAACCTGACCCTGCAAACCCTTACACATGTGAGTAAAGTTTATTCACATGAAGGGGGCTTCTTATATGACTAAGAACTACTTGAATGAATAAAGATTATAGTCTGTCTGAGAAACAGGTTCTCAGGGTCTGGTGCTGTGAAGACTCAAACTTCTCCTCAAAAGTGTGACTGCCCTTTACTCTGATTCTTTTGGAGCTTGTATCATACTTGGCTTATGCTTTAATTTTTTGACAAGCATTCTTCTACGTCACTTTTATCTTTAGGGGCTTGGTCTTACAAATTCTGTGTTTCATTGCAACAAGTGGGGCTATTAAGTGAGGCCTGCTGGTGTCAGTAGCCATTAACAGACAAGGCTCCTAGCTTTGTTCACAAATGAACTGAAATGCAAATAAAACATAGGAAACAACTTTCTTCTCTAAATGCAATGGTCCTTTATGCAACTTCTACTATTAAACAAATACTCAAATGACCTTCCTGAAACTGAGGGTTTCTTCATGAGTCTCAAGGTAGAGAGTTTCTGTAACAGGGAAAACTTTAAGATTCTACATTATAACAGCATGATCAATTTACCAAAGAGGAAAAAAATTGTTGGGTGGATCCAATGCCTAAAATGAACTTGGCACTGTTTTGATCTTATTTAAAAGCACAACTATGTTTCCTTTTATAAATACACACCATATAAACCTGAATTTAGGACTTGACCTAATTGGAAACAGAAGGTCTTTAATTTTAGCTGGAGCATAGGTGCAACATAGGAAGCGGTAAGGCAAACTTCCCTAATCTGCCACAATCTTGGTTTGGGAGGACCTGTCTGGGGAAGATGTTTTTCTTCACATTCATTCAAGGGACTGACTCTCAAGTCATTTACACTTGCATAAAGTAGGAGTAAAGTACTAAATCAGTATTCTGCATTCAGTCACACCAGACTGCATGGGTGCAAGAGGGTGGAGTTTTGCTCTCTCTCTATGCAAAAGGCAAGAAGAAAAGGAAAATTGAAGATAATTTCTTCTTATTAAAACATTCAAGTTTAGATCAAGAGAATTTGAACTCCCAGGAGGTCCTAAACAGGTACTGCTCTAGTTGAATATAGATTGTACAAGGGCAAGTTAAAAAGAGGAAATACTATGAAAGGCCTCCCTCAGACCAGCTACAGTTGCTTCGCTGAGGTTTGCATGAGAAAAGTACTGCACACTTCCAATTCTCCCAAAGGGGGGGACAGGAAGGCAGCAGGGCTGTGGTTCCATTCCTATATCAGGAAGGGATATTTAATTCCTTACTACTTCCAGTGGCAAGATTCTGAATAAGAACAACAACAAAAAGACCATAGGTAAATCATCAATTGTATGAAAGTGGTCCACACAGGAATTATAATCTTTAGTAAGTGTAAATTACTGGCAGACCTTTTTCCTATTCACAAAGGGTGAAATTCACCCAGGGCACCACTCCCATCCAATTTAAGCCCTCAGAATAGAGTTTAAGTGGGATGTAAGTGGTACAGAGGCCTTTAGGCTGACCCTCTGCACAGAGGTTCATTTCACCCAAAGAGCTCTTCCAAGAGATAAGAAAACAATCTTTCATGTACAAAGTGGTTGAGGAAGCCAAGGAAAAGCTAAGGAATCTGCCTGCTTTGAAGCCTTGTATCTCACCTCTACACTCAATAGAGAGATGTGTTGTGTTGACGTACTATAGATTATACCTTAGCCAAATGGTAAAGTTAAAAGGAGACAAGATCCCTTGACACCATTTTAGACAAACCATACTATGCCACTATCATTAAATGAAGTTTACAAAAGGGTTCTATTTACATGTCTGCAGAAAATAGCACAGGGCGCAGAATGCTGATTGCAGTGTAAATGTTAACTGCGGGAGTGAATGGCATTTACTGAAGGTTTGGAAAATCTAGTGCAAACAAAATAAAGAAGAGAAGCTGGTCTCATTATCCAAGGTAACCCTGCACCAACATCCAGATTGTAGCTCTGCTTTTAATGGAAATAGAACAGCCTTGATTATTCAATAGTTTACTGGTGGTACAGAAATTAAGAATCTGTCAGTAATTTCAGAATGAGTTTATGATATTCAGGTATTTATAGCTTGGCTGTAAAATAATCCAGTGCAAACTTGGTGCATCTACACATGCGCTTTAATGTGCAGTAACTTATTTTACTACACATTAAAGTGTTATGTAAAAAACATCCAATTAATAGGCTACTGCAATTTAAGCATCACTTTAAAAATATGTGCTTTTGGTACCGCTCATTATGGCAGCCTAATGTACATTTATTTAGTGCCTCACATTGGAGGTACTAAATTTAATGAACATTAGGAAAGATGCATTAATGCACATGTAGATGCATCCAATGAGACTTAAGGCTAAACTAGGTTTGGTGCAGCCAGTTTCTATGCTGATTTATCCCAGCACAGATCTCTGAAGATGTCCATGGCACTGGAGATGGAAACCTAGAGGTGAGGCTGTTATAGCAGATAGAAGCTGTAACCTCAGCTGCATGTTGGGAAAGCAATACTATTCACCTCTTTCATTGTGAATTCTACCACATCCCTTCAGCATAGGTAACCATGCTGGTAGGACCTTAATAAAAGTTATACTTTCAGTGTAAGTGTGGATGCAGGTGTGGGTGGGTGAATCTGGTCCAAAATTGCTCTTCTGGAGTATTTTAATTAGGAAAAAAAATATATGTAATTAGATAATTTTTCTAAGGAGAACAAAAAGAAAATCTTTCAGTGGGGAGAAAGGGAAGTTGTGTCTAGATGAGTATCTTATATATTTTTTGTAAAGTATTTTTATCTTACAAGGTCTTTAGGTCAAGTGAGAGCTGATGAAACTACTTGCTTGACAGACCTGAACATGAAGTCCCATTTTTTTTTTTCCAGAATGGGTGGAGCGTGGTCAGCATTTCTATCTTTCTTATGCTACCCTAGCAGCTTGCGTCAATTCTACCTAGGAAGGATCACTTTGTGACTGTACAGTGCATCTCTTTCAAATGTAGACCACTCTGCTGAGACTGAACCTGTAAGCCAAAGTGTTATTTGCAAGTTGGCTGAGACCATGAACTCATTCCATATGGCCCCCAAGTAAACCTAAGAAGGCACCGATTTCAGTTCACTTCAGATGTCAGCTGAATTACAATCGGTGTCTTATGGATGAAGAGCTTTGACTTCTGTCCCATATCCTCAAAAGATATCAACTTTGTAAAGTACCACTGCAGTCAAGGAGGCTACACCAATTGCAACAACGGAGGCTCATGCCTCATGTTTATAACATGGAAAGATTGCAGATTTGCATCAACAGAATTTCCGTAGATGTAACTGAAAATTACCAGAATCTGACCCACAATGGAGTTTGAAAAAGTACTTTGAAAGCCTGAATTAAATGTGCTATGAGAAAACCAAACCCTGCAAGGACTTCTTATGAATAACATTACTTGGGTAAAAAGTTCCACAGAAGGCTATGGTATTGTATGCCATTAGTATCATGTGCTGCAACCATGTTGTCGTTAAGCATCCTTTAATAGGTAATAGGGTGAAGCATGTCAATGGTCCATAAACCCAGACTGATTTAGAGGATAAATTGTAATGTTCCAGAAGTAGCTGCTACAGTCCCTCGTGTCAATAATTCATCTTCTAAAAATTCCCTAAATACTTATTAATACCTTGAGATGTAATGGTTGTCAATAACACTTATTTTAAATAGTCCCTAAACACATTACATAATCTGGGAGCAATGATCTTTGCTTGTAGCAAATTAACTCTTTCCCCACCAGCAAAAAAAACTAGCACACAGAAATATTCTAGACATTAAGACTGTGCCAAAGATATCAAGGAAGGTATCTTAGAGCTACAGCAGTTTGTACCAACTATGGATTTGGCCCTTCATCTGTACCATATTCTACTGCATGCTTTCAGATTAGAGCATAATGTTCTGATTATCAGAAGCCTCAGTAGCAAGAAGAAGCAGCTGGTAGTTGATGTTTAGACAGCTGGGCTGATCTAGGCGTGAAACACACAGATCTGGATGCTGATGGCTGCTGAAAAAGTTTCATTTTGGGAGGGTAGTGGGAGGAGAGGGGAATGCAGAATAACTGAACTTTCCCAGTATTGTCACACATGTAAAGTGGAAATAATCATCATGATGAGCTCTCATCAGAAGGGTACAATGAAGATTCATTTTACACATGATGTATATTAAATATTAGTCACTTCTTCAATTAAAGTACCAGAATATTGATACCGTCTCATTGATCTAAATAGCACCAAATTTCTTTTAAAGACCAACTTTCTTCCATGCCTGCAGCTGGGGAAAACTTTCTCTTTGGCAGTGTGATAGGTTTTCATAGTGTCAGCATTCATGACTATTTTAGAAAATTGAAACATTAGTAGACATTTGGGACTGATTTGCCGTGGAACTGAGGAACATTGATTTCAATAAAAGTTAGGGTTCTTCAGCATTTCTGGAGTGAGAGTAGATGCTGTGTATCTGATACTCATCCAATCTTGTACAAGAGAGCAAGGAAGGAAAGCTAGCTTGATACAAATAGGAGAATATATTGAACTACTTCCTTTTCTATCCTTTTATATCATTCATTGACTCCTTCCTGCCCTACTTACTGGATTTTGTGTGGAGATTTTTCTTATTCTTTAGTGAGAGATAAAATATTTATGGCTTTAGTAAACTTGAGTAAGGCGCAGTAAAGACTCTTACCCTAGTAATCCAGTATATTCTACAATGCACAAGTGTCACTGGTCTTACAAAACTCAGGAGTATGATTCATGTCCCTGAGCACTATCTATTAGCTCCTTATTACTAATTTAACATAAATTACAAGCATCTTGTTTTATAGATCCCTCCTGTGGCAACATGTACTACCCCACCCAAGACCCTTTTCTACTGTATGAATAAAGTTGAAGCCAATGGAACTACTCACACAAGTACCTTTATTTACATGCATGTCTGTAGAATGGAGCCTTAAGTGTGTACTGCTTACTACCTTAAACAGATACATAGTCTTATGCCTGTTCAGATACCAACTGAGGTCCAGTGGGACTATCAGAGCTTTAGACTGTAAGATCTTTCAGGCAGGGAATAATATATTTTATGGGTCCTTAGGGAGGTAACACCCTAGGAAACTGTAAAAATAGCAGTTTTTATATTGTTCTTAGAAAAAAGAGGAACAGCAAGAAGAACAATGACAGGTACTACCATTTCCTATTTTTTAGGTCAATAAACAAATGTAACAGTAAAGATTTTCATATTCTGCAAGTTAATGATGTATAAGGAAATTTATCTTCACAGTATCTACTGAATTTGTTCAGGAAATAATTGCTCCTCTTTGTAGAGCACATGCTATCACTTCATAGATTTATAGATGTTAGGGTTGGAAGGGACCTCAGCAGATCATCCAGTCCGACCCCTTGCCTGGGCAGGAAAGAGTGCTGGGGTCAGATGACCCCAGCCAGATGCCTATCCAGCCTTCTCTTAAAGACCTCCAAGGTAAGGGAGAACACCACCTCCTTTGGGAGCCCATTCCAAATTTGGGCCACCCTTATTGTGAAGAAGTTTTTCCTGATGTCCAACCTAAACCTGCTCTCTGTCAGTTTGTGGCCATTGTTCCTTGCTACTCCAAGAGGTGCCCTGATGAACAGAGTATCTCTGATTCCTTGCTGTGTCCCCCTAATTAATTTGTAGGCAGCCACAAAATCACCTCTCAGTCTTTTCTTGCAGAGCCTTTTCTTGCAGAGGAATCCAGGTTTTCCATTCATCATGGAAAAATACATTAAAACCTGAATTTTCTTATTTTAAGGAGAAAAACCTGGATTTTTTCCTTTTAAAGGAAAAAAAAAACCCATGGAAAACAGTGGGTTTCCCTTTGCAAGCTGGCACATGTCCCCCAGATCTGTGCATGGGCTGGGGGTGGATGCGGGTTGCCCACTGTGGGCTTGGACTCCCCACCCTGCTGCCCTCCTCCCAGGGTCCCTGCAGCCCGGCAGGCAGGACCTGGTGCGGCAGGGCACGGAAGGGTGGTAAAAGCCAATGCCACTGCTGTAAGACCTGTACCATCATGGCGAAGCACCCCCTGGCCATACAGCAGCAATAGGGGTGGCAGCATAGAGTCTACCCTTCACTGCTGCTGGGCAGGCAGAGGGGACACCTTGCCATGGTGGCATGGAGCTCCCAGCAGTGGCATCAAGCTTCCTTGCCTGGTCCTGCTCAGTCCTACTGTGCTGGGCAGCCCCCACATGGGCTCGGCTCCAGTCATGCTGTCTGTGGGGGAAGAGGAGCCAGGCTCCAAGCTCTGCTCCACTACAGCAGCTGCTGCCTCCTGTGGGCAGCAGCTGGAGCTTGGACACTGCTGTGTGGGGCACAAGGCTGCAGACCTGGGACCCTGGATCTTGGCCCCATAGCTCTGCCAGCTGGGGGCCCCCTACAGCTAGGTTGGGGTGTGGGAGGTTGTGGCGGGGGAGTGAGGGGCATCGGCAGGGCCAAGGAGCTGTGGTTGGGGAATGAGGGGCACCAGAAGGTCTGGGGGAACCATGGGTGGGGAGTGAAGGGCATCAGAAGGGCTGCGGGGCTGTGGCTTGGGAGTGAGGGGCAATGGCATGGGCAGGACACTGGCATATCAGGGCTGCTTAGCACCACAAAGCAGTAGCGGTGGGGGATAGCCACAGCTAGACCCATATCTTGGTGAGGAAAAGGGGCAGAGGGGAACTCTGATTTTTAGATAAGAAACCCAAAATCAAATACATTTAGAATTAATTTTATTATAGTGATTGAGGCACTGGTAGGTTTCCAAATTGCTTTAAAATTATGAATATATCAAGAAAATATTGTGTTCACCTATACTTACATATTTAGTGGCGTTTCATTTTAATCATAGAAAAACACAGATTTAGGGGGTTTTAATCAGAGAATTGTGTTTGTTAAACATAGAAAACCAGGATCCCTTGTTAGTCTGAAAGATATCCCATTAACCATCACTACTTGTTAGCTTGTAGTTTAACACAGGTGATTCTTTAGAACATTAGAAGGTAGATTTCCTCCGGAGTCTGAAAGTTCCCATAATTTGAAATGAGTTCCTTTGTAAAGTCATGCAACTTATTTTTCATGCAAATCAAAGAAGGGGGTGCCCAGCCTCTCAGAATCACTATCTGCTGAAATAAATGCAAATGTGTTGCTGGAATAAAGTGCTACAACATCAAACCTTTTTATACCCTTAGAGAGGTAGTGTACTATTGAAAGAGTTAAGTAACAGCAGGGTCAATTATACACTGGAATGTTAACTAGTGCTCTCTAGGGCATGATAAATCAATAGTAAATACAATCTAACTAGAAAATGTGTGTCATTTTCAGTTCAGTGTATTGCATAGCTCATCATTCTGTTGGATTAAATAAAAAAACCATATCATTACAGAAATAGGAGTATTCTTCAGTTTTGCTTGTAGGTAATGTTTCTTTCATAAAAGCAAGAAGTGATGCAATAGCAACTTAAATGGATATAATTGTATATTTTGCAAGAATCAAAAATAAAAGTTTAATGTATTATTAAAATCCTTGCTTGGAGGCAGGCATTCATACACCTACAATCATTTTAATTGCATGTTCCAGATTTTTTTCCCCAGAATTTTATGACAGAAGCTGTAGTTAAAATGAATACCTCACAACATATTTTCCTGAGTTACAGTAATAAGTTTTTCTCTTTGGGGTAATGGAGTGGTTTGTACAAAGTGTTATATTTTTAGTTTTATGGAAAGGTTTTGGGAAAGAATGTGCCAAACAAAACATGTGCAGTAACCAACATGCAAACTACCATAAATTAAATAAGTCTGGAGGCCAGAAGAGAACAAGCTTGGAAACGTCAGCTTAGACTCCACTCTAGGAAGAGGTGACATCAGAATCTTGCACTGACTAGAAATGGGCCATTTTACTAATTTTCACTTCATTTTTTTGGAGGAAGAACAGCTTTACAATTACAAAATATGAGGTTTTAATTTGGAAAAAAAGGCTGTGTTCCATTAAATACAGTCAAGCAAGAACAAAGAGAGAGAGGAGGAGCTGATTGTGGTTAAACTGTAACTGAAGAAATCTGAATTTGATTGCTGGCTTTATCAGAGGCTTCCTGTATTACCTTGGGCAAGTCACTTAAAATTTCTGTGCCTTAGTTCCCTGCCTAAAAAATGGGATAGTAACAACTCCTCTGTCTGCTTAGATTCCTCTCTCTTTGGGGGTAGTGAAGTGCCACAACTGTGTTTTGATCCCTCTGTGCTCCTGTAATATAAACAATAATGAATGTCTTCCTTCTGCAGAGTGATTCTAATACAGTAAAAGACTTAGTGCATCTGTCTGTCTGTCTGTCCATAACACTCCAGGCCAACTGCGCATGCGCTGCCAAGAGGGCAGGTTGCAATTAGCTGTCCTGGGCAGCTGCAGGCACAACGTTGAACTGGGGCTCAGAAGATCAGGTAGAGGCAGTCGGGGATGAGGGAGCACCATGCCCCCCCCCAACAGCTGGCAGGGAGGGGTGCAAGGGGCATGGCAGCCCACTGCCCTGCCGCTGCTGTGGAGTGGGAGTAGTGGGTCTGGGGCTACACTGGGCTGTTCCCTGGAGGGGGGGCAGGCTGTGCGCAGGCCAGGCCAGGTTGTGGGGCAATTGGAGCCTGGCAGCTCCTCCAGGGGCATGGGCGGGCAGCTCCCACCCCTGTGCGCACTGCAGAGAAGCCGGGGGAGAGAGGGCATGTTCTTCACCTTGGCTTCCCCGTGCCATGCCCCTGGATGACCTGCTGGGCTCGGATTGTCCCATGACCTGGCCCCATTCATGGTGACTGGGGCTCCAGCCTGCTTGTGGGGCAATTGGAACCCGGCGACTCCTCCAGAGGTGCGGCACCAAGGAGCCAAGGGGGGGGGGGGCACGTGGAGCCCCAGTCTGTGCACAGGGCAAAGGCAGGCTGCACCCTGGGGGGGAGTGGGGCTGAGCCTAGAGTGGTGGAGAAGGGGAAGTGGTGGAGGGGTGAGCAGGCTCAGACCCAGCACAGTGGCGGCCATGGGTGTGGACCCCACATGGTAGGGACAGTGAGTGAGGGCCTGGGCCTAGTGCTGCAGGGGCAGTGGGCACGGGTCTAGGTCAGTGGGGGAGCAGGCCCAGGCCCAGCGCAGTGGGAGCAGCAGGTGTGGGTTTGGGCCCAGTGTGGTGGGGGTAGGAGGCCAAGTGCAGCAGGGGGAGTGTGGCCAGACCTGGAGTGGCAGGGGAAGTGGGGCAGACCTGGAGTGGCAAGGGGAGCGGGCCCGGACTTAGAGTGGTGGCAGGGGGTGAGGAGCAGGTCTGGACCTGGAGCAGTGGGGGGAGGGATGTGGGGCCGGACGTGGGGCTCCGTCCCCACCCACCCATCCCCCCCTGTCATTCTTGACAGGCAATTTGCTAATTTTAAAATATTTCTCCCATCTTATCCTCTTCAAATGGTTTTTTAGCCTGTTGGTCATAGTTTAACACTAGTTTTCAACTGTTGTTTACAATAGTACTGGTCACTAGCAGTGCTGAACTCCCTGTTTCTGTCTTGCCCGCTCCCCCACTTCCACCAAATGTCCAGAATCCTATTAGGGAGTGTAGTTCATAATTTCCAACAGGTTGCTTGAAAGGACTGAAGCCTAAAATATGAAGGCTTGATTTTTCACCCCTTTATGGCTGATGGAGCTGATCAAGTTGAAGAAGGAAGCATTTTATATCTTTTTATAAAGTGAAATAGCAGTGATCCCCAATGGAAGAAAAAAAATGGTTCCCTTTGCATCCTTTGTTTTGCTACTGATAGTACCTATGGTAGAAGACAGCCTGGATTCAGGGTTAGTGCATAAATGATGATCAGTGTAAGGATCAGAACTGGTGGCAGCTAGCAGTGAAAGAAACATGAAGCCTAATTCTGCACTCACACTTCATTTATCTCAAGAGGCAGACAGAATAGTGCAGTAGATAGGGCCCCAAGGACATCTGATCTGCAAATGTTTGGTATATGGACACATGTAAGTCACTTTGCATCTTGTTTTCCTCTCTTTATCTCTAGTTACATTGCTGCGGCCTTTGATGTTTAAGTATAAAGTCTGTGAAAGGTACTGGTATTATGGGTCTGATTCAAAGGCTGGAGAACCAATGGAAAGAATTCCTGGCTAGGGACACAAATTACACATAAACTGGTATAAGTGATTGGAAACTGTATCAAATCTGTAACACAACAGAAATTCAGTGCACATATACTGCTTGCAAAATGGCCGAAACTGGTTTAAGATAAACTTGGGTGGATGTAGTATCAGACTTAACTGGTTTAGGTTAAATCAGTTTATCGAACTTATGTCCAAGTTCTCCTCCAGATTGAAGCTCACTCATCATCTCAGGATGCTTTGCACCTTCCCCCCTCCCCGACAATCTCTCCCTTGTAAGGTGGTTGGGCTAGCCTTGGCCCAAGCTGTCTGCCACAGCTGAGCAGGAAGTTGTGCTTTAGTGCCCCCTGGTTTCTGGGCTGGGACATTGCAGGCATGTAGCTGCATTTCCAGAATCAAAAGTGAATACCTGTTCACTTGTGTGGGAGGAGAGGCAAAAGCCCCACTCCAGGCATGTCCCGGGACCCCGCCCGATGAGCCCTGGTCCTTACCACAGGGGCCAGGATGAACAGCAGTAGGGGAGAGATGCTGACGCAGGCTTGGCGGCTCTGCAGCTGCTTGAGCCTGTGGATTGGCGATCCCCAGGGGTGGAGCCTGGGAGCAGTGTGGACTGCTCAAAAGGCAGCTGGGGAGACACCCAGCTGCCGGAGAGGAGAGGAGGAGGCTGCTGGCATGTGGCGAGCACAGGAGCTGAACGAGGAGCAGCAGAATGCCAGAGTGGATCCTCAGATGGCAGAGCCAAGTGGAAGAAGGCAGAACACTGGCGGAGAAGAGCAGAATGCCGACAGGGAGCTATTGGTGGTGGAACCAGGTAGGAATGGCAGAGCAGGGCTCAGGGTGAGAAACCCCAGCAGCCGATGGGGCCACCCGACAGGAAAGACCCTGGGGCAGAGCTCAAGGAACTGGAGTTGGCCAGAGAGGCATGGTAGGGAGACAAAGGTGGTCCCCACAGTTGCGGGCAAAAGTCAAGCATGGCAGGAGCAGCCAGGAACCCAGGTAGGGAAGGGTGGTGAGCAATGCCAAGACTTGATGGGCAGCTGGGCAAAGAAAGAGGGGCAGGTGGCAACTGATCTGGCACCCAGCGAAGAAGGAATGACTACCCCGCCTTGTTGGGAACAGGAGTGATTAGTTCCCAGAATCGGTGGGCCCCCCCACTTCTTGAAAAAAGTGAATGGAGGGATCGACACTGAGTCTTCTCTGCTCCCCAGGGAGGCAGGGAGCCAGAGTCCCCTGTATTGTGACGATAGATGACTAGTGCCTTCACAGGGTGTGAAGGGCCTTTATGAGTTATTGTTACCCCAGACTGGAGCGTGTTTAGTTGGTCCACAGGTTGGCCTGAAGAGTAAGGACCAACCCCATAGAGATTGAAGCACAGACACCCTACCCCTCTTGGGGCGGGCCTTGAGGGTGAGGAAAAATCACCCCGAGGAATGGTCCAAGGAAGGCTGGACTCTCCCAAGCCATGGATGTGGTAAGGGTGGGGTAAAGGGAAAGTTTGGAGCCCCATGAAGAAAGACCCAGGGTGGTGACCCTGCTGGGCCCACTGACAAGGAACTGCCTCCCCATCTATTAACATCGAAGTCGTGGCAGGTAAGTAGGGGCAGTGCCCAGAACCATCTAGGTGGCCCTAGGGTGTGGTCTTAGCCTGACATCGTTGGGAAGGAAGGTGCCAACCAAGAAGGGGCCAAAGCCATACAATACCTACCAGCAACAACTTGCTTATTGGTTCAATTGATACAGCTTAAACTAACCTGAGAAGATTGAATCAATTCATCCTCAGGCTTTTTGACTGTCTGTACTTAGCCCTATTGACACTGAAGGGCTTTGAATCAGACACAATATAAGTATTAGTTTATATAAAGAAAGATTCCCTTGAAGTCAGTGGAGTTATATTCATTTTATACCATGAGGGAAGGGTCTTTGTCAAGAAGGCATAAAAGCACATGAACACTGGAATCCAGACAAACAGCCATTTGAGTCCAATTCTGATCCTACTTGCACTAAAACCAATGAAATTCCATTGAGTCTCTCCCGATTGACACCAGAATAAGTGTAATGAGAATCAGAAATGGTGGTGGGCCATGCTCCTTTCCATAGTCCTTCTTTTTCATTTGAACAGGGGCGGAAGGTTGAACCACAGGAGCTCGCACTCTCATAGCAAGGGTACCTCCTTTAAAAAAAATCCATACACCCAAATATGGAATTTCATTAAGCTTAATGCATTTTCAGCCATTTGCATTTGATCGAAAGCCCTTTTCCATGTAGTATTTAAACTCATCAAGAGCACTAATCAATGGCTGGTAGTTAAATGCCTTCTTAACTTTTTATGCACGTTGTCCTTGTGCCATGTGCTATGATGTCTTTATGGCAGGATCATTAAGGAAAATCACAAAGATTAATAAAAATATAAGGTGAATTGGACACAAGGGGTTCCATTAAATAGAACAGGATTGCAGACAAATGAGGCTCTATGGTATTTCAAGCTGTAATATTTTAACTAGGCTTTCTCTGCATTCTATACTTGCTAATCTTTTTCATGGGTCTTTCTAAAATACTTGCACTACATTCATGCAAAACAGACCAGTCCCTATGTAAGCCTACAGTTGCGGGGGAAAAAAACAATGATATTCCAGCCTTTCACAGTGCTATTCTTCCTCTTTGAAAAGAATGTGAAACCAGGACTTAACATTACAATAAAAAGTAGAAATTAGAAACATCCACTTAAGAAGTTTTTTATCACAAGGAAGAGCTTTTAGCTTTAAAAAAGAACATTGGCCCATCTCAGTCCCTTCAAATTCAGGCACAGAGAGGCCATTACACTCTATTTTCAAAGATAAGCTCTAGTTCACAGTCAAGCTGTTGGGCTTGATCCAGGAATCCAGGAATGTGGGTGTAGTTCCATGACCTGCAGTATGTAAGTCCTAACTAGATGATTATAATGATCCTGTCTGGCCCAAAACTCTATAAAGTCTGTAGAAGGAAGACTCAGACCTGCAAGTCTGGAGGCCTCCCTGTACAGTCTGGAACAGTTTCTCTGGGAAGACAAAAATGGAAGATTTGGTGTGTCAAATATATACATAGTCCTCTCTCCAGCCCTGTGGAAATACATCAGCAAAGAAAAGCAGCTCAGGATACATAATCTTTATTGGTGGCATTAAGAACCTAACCCTCATTTATAGTAACACCATTTTACTCTGTTCTAGAAGTGTATAGGGGCCTTAAAAGAGATATAACTTAAGTGTTTTAACCCTACAGTCTATTGTTCCATATAAATGCATCCACATTGATGAAGCTCCCCTTAAACTATCACACAGAGGATGGAGAGTGTCCAAAAATAATTCAAAACCTTATTGACAAATTATAATTTCAAAACTTTTTTTTATAAAGCGTTAAATCAATTTTAAATAAGCCATTGGTGATTTTTTCTCCATTTTGCAACGTTTGCCATTCTGCCTCCATTTTTTGAAGTAGAGACTTGTACTTAAGGCTCTAAACCTTAGCTCAAAGAGAAAATGGCTTAAATCTTGCCTTCACTATAGGTTTCCTTTGTAACTTGAGTCTCTGATCCTCCCTGCTGAGTGGGTCCCTCCCTGTCTGTGCAATGGGATGAACAACTTATTTCTTTGACCATTGTCTATACAAAGCAGAAGCTGTTTGGGGATGAGGTTATCTCAAAATACACACGCAGTCAGCACCTAAAGAGGTTCTGAATTTAGGTGGAGTCTGCAGAAGTTATCATAATATTAAAATAATAGTCTTCTACAATGCCGTAGAGATTGTAAATTTCATCTACTGGATATGAATGACATGTAGATTATTTATCAAGAAGTTTTACTGATTGTGTTCATCAGCATAAAAAATGTTGAGTTTATTTTTAATTTTCTCTGTTTTTAACAATGATAAATTTCCACTCTCTCTTTTCTTTAGTGAGACATTTAGTAAAACTGTTCTGGGGGTGTTAACCTGTTAGAATCCCCAGTGGTCAACATTCACATATTATTAACATAAAAGATTCTAATGGCCTCTTTGCAGCTGTTATGGTCTATAGGTTCAATGAAAGTTTCTGTTGCTAAAAAAAAAAAAAATTCTGACTAATCAATGCACTTTGCTGTTCCTTCTGAAAAATCCATATGGGAAGTAACATGCAAAGTAAAGTAGCAACAGTGGCCCCGTGCCCTGCAACCCTGTGAAGGCAGCCACTGCTGGTGGGTGGGGGCAGGATATCCACAGGGCCACCTCCTGCAACCCCCAGCCTGTGCTGCACCGCACACCTCACCCCAGCCCAGCACTGCTGGAGCCCAAGCCATGCCCAGTGCTGCTGCTGCCACCACGGTACTTCCCCCCTGTGCCACCCAGGCTCCTGCCAGGACCTGCATGGAGCCATCAGACCTGCTAGGTCCTGGCGAGATCCCAGGTGGAGCAGGGAGGAGAGTGGTGCCTCTGTCTGGCGCAGTGGCAGTGCTGGGCATGGTTCAGGCTCCACTGGCACTGGACTGGGGCTAGGCATGTGGCATGGCTGGGCTGGAGGCTGCAAAAGATAGCTCTGCAGGAATCTTGACCCCCACACACTGGCAGTGGCTCCCTCTGTGGGGGCACAGGGCTCAGGGCCACCATTGCCATGCTGCCTGGAGGCCTAGACTGGGGATGCATAGGGACCCGTGGGCCTGGAGGCAGCTTGTGCCAAGGCTCCCAGGTGGCTCCACCCCAAGCCGTGGGGCCCAAAGGTGCCAGGCAGTCCCACTCTGGTGGCTCCATGTGTGTCCTGGTGGGATGTGGGCTCTGGGCAGCTGTAGCAGAAAGGTGTGGTGGGGGTGCATACCCACCCACCCACAACCCCCATCCAGGGCCCTGAGCAGCTGGATTGGCAGCACTGGAGGATTGGGGAAAGTGGCACTGGGCTGTGGCGGGGTTGCCTGGCACCCTTGGGCCCGGGGTGGGTCAGGGCCACCTGGGACCCACAGAGCAAGTAAGCAGGGAAGTTCAGGCCAGGGTCAGGGCCGGGTCAGTTGTCCTCAGCCCAGGCTGCCCACAGCCACTGCTGCTGGTGCATGGGTAGGGTGAGCCCCCCACCGCTGGGGCCATGCTTAGGTGGGGGCACACCCCAGACCTGGGGTAGCTCCGTGGAGACCCTGCTCAGATTAGGCATCCTGCCAGGATGTGTGCGGGTCACCCCTCCCCAGGCTCCAGACCCCACAGCCCTCAACACCTTCACAAATTTTCCCCTCACAAACACACACACCCCACACCCACCCCTCAACTATACAAGGTACCTGCATAATTTAATGGAGGGTCTGCCAGAGTCTGCCCTAGTTTCCCTGATGGGTGAGGGGCCCCAGGGGCAGGCAAAGCCCAGGGAGGGGCTGCGTTTGCCGGGGCTATGAGGCTGTGCGGGACAGGAGGGTTGCTACAGCCTGCAGCCCAGACACTGCTCCCAGCAGAGCTGGGGAAGGGGATCAAAGGCAGGGGAAGGCTGTCTTGCAGGAACTGCAGAGGAGTCACTGCTTGCTGCACAGAGGCCACTTGCTGCCCAGAGACCCCAGGAGCATGGAGATGGACACCAGTGCCAGGGAGCATCCATAGACCATGTGCAGGGACACAGACAGTCCTGCTCCCTGAGATACCCCACCAGGGGCAGTGCACACAGGATCCCTAGTACACCGTGTGCAAGTGAAAGACCGTGTAAATAAGTTCTTGAGGGTTTATTAGTCGGTATATCCATGTGCTTATTTAATGATTATTTGTTATGTTGTAAATAATTAAATCTTGTAAATAGTTTGAGAATTGTCTGTGAGGGTGCTTGATTGTAAGGGGAGGCTCTCCGCTTGGGGGCACTGCAGCAGCTTCCCAGGGGGGCTGGGCAGGGCTACTGGCTACCGGGTACCCCAGGATCCCACTCTTCAGGTGAGGGCGCATGTAGTGTACACAACTATCCTGGCAAGTGTCAGTTCTGTGCTACAACTGTTTTTTTAGTAAAAGGCAAATCCTTGTTTGGATCAGTACAAGAAATTGATGAAATTTACAGTGGGACTGTAAGAATAAAAGTGTACTGGAGCAGTATTAGATCTACTCTGCAATTGCTGGTGGCTATATTAGATCTTGTTTCCAAGCAGACAACAGCTAATGAGCAGCATACCTATCAAACACAGATTTTGAACTTATTTTATACATGGAAAATACAGACAAAAACAAAAGCTCACTTTTACTCTATTTTTTTTTCAATAAACAAAACATAATATTTTAAATTCAGAAATGAAGCTGCAATGCCTCCTAGGAACTGAGGTTTCGATATCTCATGTCCCTGGCTGGACTTCCTGTTGTGGGATTGCCTCTTTCATAAAGTAGCACTGTTTCCCCTGTTGGGGATACCTTGGTCTTTATGCATCCTGGGTATGAGATATAGTTCAGTCAGGGAGTCCAGTACATGGGAGAGGACAGGGATGAGTGGCAGGTAAAATAAAACTCCTGGGACCAGTGGCAGAATGTGCCAATACAGATACTGGGGTTTCAGGTAACATATTTGGTTTTGATGCACAATTTTGTTCTTTAACAACATAAATTGAAAGTGCCTCAGAATGTTACTATTTGTGAAGAAAGTCATTTAGTAAAAATACATTTCTATAGGAAAAATAATTCAGTTGTAAAATAAGGACCTGGTACAGTGAGTAAAAAATCACCTCTGAGAGTTGATTTATTTCTAAGAACATGAACATTAGCAGGCAAGTATCTTTTTATAAACTCAGAATTCAGTCTGTCCCACGTGCTTTTTAGGGGGCACTTTGCCATTACTAGAGAAATAGAGCACTCTGAATACGACAGACTGGTTCCCTGATGCTAGAGGCGGCTCTTGGGATGTCGGCATTACCCAACAGGAATATTTCTGCTTTGTTTAACACAGTGAAAAAAACATCAGTTGACACTGTAATGTTAAAAGTGGTGGATGCAAGCATGACCAATAAACAAACATGTCTTTGTTTTAATACTGGGGAATGACTTATCATAGTTAATTATAGGAATTTACAGCTATTTATGTGAACTCAAGAAAGCAGAAAACATTCATTTGTTGGTAGTGTAACTGCTGGGTGGAGGCAGCCCAGATGCATGGAGATGAATACTAGACTGTATCTTGTTTGTCTTGTTATGCACAACTTTACTATGTAAATTTGAACTTCAGTGAGTAGTTGCTTGGCACATTAGAATGTATAATTATATGCACACAAAAACCCCATGGAAAGTGACATTTAAACATTGTTTCTTTGTCACATATCAGTTAAATATAGGGAAAAAAACATATTTACTTTAATCCCCAGTAGACACTTGGTCTTGCACCTGCTGCTCACACGCAAAATATGTCATTATCACTCAGTGTCCATTCTTGTACATGGAGTTTTAGTGAAGAAAACAAAGTCAGTTTGGTTCAGTTGTGTTTGTCTCATTTCAAGCCTCAGAGGAGCTGCTCTTCCAGAGGAATGTTAAACAGCAAACAAAAACAAAATAGAAAGACATCAACTACAGTTCATTTGCAGGAAACAAAAATAATTGCTGCTCTTGTGTGCATTCAATAATTATCCTCAAACAATTGTGATCTGATGGGGTGAATCCAGAAATAGCTTTTTCATCTTTTCAAAGGGTAATCTGTGCAATGCTACCAATATACCTCTGTCATCGTTAGCATGCGTACAACTATTACATGAAATATTTTTCTTAAATTGTAATGAGCTGACGAGGACAGAGACAATATGGCTGGATCCAGATGTGCAGGCATGTGTAGTTTGTGGTGCTGCAAAGAGGTTTGCAGCACCATGAACTGCACAAGTTACACATTAATCAGTGCACAGCACTGCTAATGTACAGTGCCAGAGCAAAATTTGCTACCCGGATTTCGGGTAGCAACCCCTCCCCCCCCAAAAAAAAACCTGAAAAAAAGCAGCGCAACCCATGCCAAAGTAGTGAGAGCACTAGGACAAATGTAGAGACAGGGGAGCAGGCAGCCCAGAGCTGTTGGTCTCCCATCTCCACGTGCTATGGAGCCCCTGTGCTGAAGCATCCTGCACCCCAGTTAGCTGCTCCATAGCTGGCTGGACACAGGGTGCCTCAAGACGGCGGGGAGCAGGCAGCTCTGGGCTGGCTGCTCTCCTGTCTCCATGTGCCTCAGCAAGGGGGTCCACTGCACTGAGGCACATGGAGCCCCCAGGCTGAGGCACACTGTGCCCCAGCCAGCTGCTCCTCAGTGAGACCCCCTGAGCTGAGGCACATGGGGAGAAGCCAACCCAAGGCTGCCTGCTCCCCCATCGTGAGGTATACTGTGCCCCAGCCATGCGGGGAGTTGCTGGCTGGGCACATGGTGCTTTAGCACAGGAGCTCTGCAATGCACAGAGATGGGGGAGCCATGGACCTGCCCTAAGGTGTGTTGCACCTTTCTATTATACCAGTATTTCACAGGATTTTTTCTAATAGAGGAATGATTGATAAAAAAGGTGTTAAAAAGAATAATGCTATTCACAGGCAAGGATGTTTTTAAAGGGCCAAAGCTATTATCAGGGGAGACCTGAATAAATTGCCGGCCTTGTATAATGATGAGCAATTTACATTGAAGCTACCAAGCTTCTTATGAAGGATCTACTTAAATAGCTACATCTCTTAGATGCTGAAATAGCTTTCAAAAGGCTGGTGTTTGACCTCATCATAGCCTGTGACATACTTATCCTCACAAAACTTTACAGTTGGTAGCCAAGGTACAGAGACTTAGAGTATGTCTACACTGTGTCCCTAGTTCTTCTGGGGAAGGCCATCCTTGAGCATTCCTCATGTACACTTGATCTCTCATGTCCGCCAAAGCCAGAAATATGCCTATGCAGAGCCGTCCCTAGGGGTGTGTGGGGCCTGGATCATATCAGCCTGTGCAGGGCCCGGGGGGGGGGGGGTAGTGAGTGGTTGGAGCTGGTGGACCAGGGGGTGGGAGGTGGCAAGCGGCCAGAGCCCTCTGCCTATGAAACTATTTGGGGTCATTCTGAAGACACAGTCTCAAGAAGAGCCAAGAACAGGCAGAGATATGCCCCATAATGGCTTCACCATTTCAGTTCCAGGGTGGGCACATGCAAGAAGAAGCAGGTTGGTAGAGCATGCTCAAACATGCTGTTCCCTGAGGTCACTGGAGACCCTAAGTTGCACAGAAAGTCTGAGGAAGAGACAGGAACTGAACCCAAGTCTCCAGATAGCACCCTTGTCACTGTACCATCTCTCCTCATATATATAAATAGCCCCTATATATTGCAACAGGGTTAGATTCTGTCCAATTTGATTACTTTGAGTAGAGCTTTACCCTGTAAAATGTCCTATTGATGGGATTATTCACAGTATAAGGTACTACTCAGTGAGTTGGATTCTCTAGTCTGCCAAGTTCACTTTTCCTTGCTGATGTGCCACGAAGTGAATTTAAAGCAGCTAGAGATTTGCCTGTGGACATTTCCACAGCATAGCAACACTGCTGACCACTTCTGCCCCCAGATTAGGGGAATCTCTATTGGCATAAAGCTAGTGAAGGTAGTTTTGCTACCTCCTATGGATGTGTCCCCACATGTGGGGGCATGCATTTGCCGTGGCAAAAATATTAAGGGCACAAATTTGTGCCACTGCTTTTTGCTGCTGTGCATGGGGTTTCATGTGTGGCAAAAAGCCCCACTTTGGTGAAACAGCACTTTCCCCATTCTTCCCAGCTCCTGGCATGCAGAAGAAACCAGGGTGGAGGATAGACTAGAGGAGGGGAGATGCTCTGGTCAGCAGCTAAAGCACCTCCCTGGAGGACCAGACTTCTGCTAACACATACTCCTGTACCGTGTGCCATGGAGCTTTTTTTTTTTTTTTGCAGCTTTTTTTTGCTACTGGGATTTCCTGGTAGCAAATTTTGCCTCTGTGCCATAAATTTGCAGTGTGGATCATATTTCAATGTACTGGGTGTATGTTTTGTAACTTGGCTGTAATGGAGAATCAGGACCAATCTAAGTGAGGGCATCAGAATCCAAAAGTAATATCTATTTTGGCTTTAGAACATAAAATAATCCTTCTACCCTGACAAATATTTCACAAACATCATCTAGAGGAATCAGTTCAATCACCACAGAAATGCAGCCACCTCTGGGATAGAACATGGTAAATATATGACTGAGTACAGAAACAGTAAAGTTCAGAGTATGAAATCTGTGCCCTGTTGACACCACAGAGGAGAATTTATTGTATGGCAAACTAGCAAAATGAAGTTACCCAAACTGCCTAACTCCTTGTACTCTTCTGAAAGGTATTTTTCTCCTATTTTTTAAGAACTGAAGACACGTGGCTAGATTTTCCCCAAATATTCCCTGCCTGAAGGCATCCTGTGTAGCTTCCTACTTTAATAGCATTCAGTAGTTTACATATTGTACCTCAAACATGCTGGTCATGCATTTTGGAAGGAAAAGTGAACAGACTCCTTTGGGCTACATTCCCTCATTTTTGATCTATTGTTTTTTCACAGCTCTAATGATTGTTTCTATCCAAAGATATCAATGGAAGTTCTAAATACATTTTTATGACATCTGGAGTCCAGCTTCCAATCAGTCACAAACAGGAATGACTGTGCTTTGTGTAGCTGACTGGGTTGGTAAGACAAATACACTAAGCATAACAGACCTGGAATGATACCACAAGGAATACCAATTTTTGGTAAAAATGACACACGGCATCATACTAGTGCCCCTAACAAAAATAAAGAGCAGAATGGAAAAGGTTGTAAAACTGCTTATAAACAACGCAACCTGACAGGATGTTTTGTTGATGCAGACTCCTGAAATGGCAAGCAAAGCAAACTGTAGAACCCTCAATTAATGCTTCTAAATCAGGGCTAAAAAGAAACAAAAGCATCTAAACGTAGCAAACAGGGTGGCAAATTAAGCGGCAAAGGTGATCTCTCTCTTCCAGGCAAGATCAAAGGTGTAATGACACAGCCAGGCACCCAGGGCAGCTGCCACACACAGGGACAGTGGTGACTTCCAGTTGCTGCTACTTTGCCACATTGACCATACAGCTGAGGAGACAGCTGTGTTTTTCTGTGCCCCTTCTCAAGCTGGTGACCAGGGCAGCTGCCCCAGTTGTCATGTCACGGTCATGGCACTGGGCAGGATATTATAGTCCCATGTAGAGGATACGTGTAATAAAATAGCAAATGCATATGCGAAGTCTTTGTTCTGCAATGCATCATTATTGTATACTGAATTATGCTTCAGCCTTTGTGCTGAGGTTTCTTCTGTTTCTGATTTCTCTATATGGTTAGATTTCTATTTATTAATTTTGTCTAGCCTTCCCTACTTACTTCCATCCTAATTTTAAAGGATCTTTCAAAACTCTTGTATTGTGGGCCAGATATACTTCAATTAATGAGGAAAAAAGAAGTCTGATACTTTTAGTTTTTTCCCCCCATGAAACACTTCCAAAAGGCTTTCTCTAAGTCTGTTTAGGTCTTTGTTTTCTTTCTCTCCCAGGGCAAAAATTATAATTCATCCTGGTACTTACTGAGCACCTTCTGTAATAAGTGCTAAACAACCAGAAATTCAGTGGCTACTGGCTAAACTTCAAAAGACTGGAACACAGTCCCAGCATGGTGGCTGCACATACAAGTTAGCAAGAGTTGGATGCATTATACATTTGTCTGACTTGAATTTTCACAATTGAAGAAATCATTTTGATTGGTTCTAGGTCCTTTGTGAGCTCTAACTCTTCCTGACCCACATTTGTTATCCTATTAATTTTAATTCTATTCTCTGACTCAAAAGATGACAGTGTCTTTGCTCGTTTCCTGCTCTTCAGAAAGGAGATTGCCTGGTCTGTTGTGAAAAGGAGGTAGCATTAGCCTTGTTCAGTGGCTTCAACTTTTTTGGACTCAAGGTACCCCTCCATTGGGAACTACCAAATTTCAAAATGGGGTTATCTTTTATAGTGCTTACTTCCTTGTAGAAGGGCTGGGACATGGAGGTGGGGGCCTGTCCAGGCAGGAACCTGAGCCTACATTTATCTTCTTAGCTTATCTTCATATCTGCTAATACCTCACTTATCTTCTCACACCCTGTGACACCCTTCAAAGGATATGGCAGCACCCCAGAGTAGCTTGGCACCCTTTTTGAGAATCACAGGTCTAGCTGCATCCATAGCAAAGGCAGGAAGTCTTTCACAGCAGCTCCATGTTTTCGTGAGAAAAACTTCAATCAGTACTAAATATTTTCAAGGTTTACATTTTTAAGCTGACATTTCTTACCATTCATGGGGCAGGCTGTATCTTTTGGCACATTCCTGAACAAAATGTAGTGCTTAAAATACACAACCTTCGTGTAGCCCCAGAAGGCAGCGTGACTCAGTTTCAGTTCCTTTTCTGCTTTTTCCTTTCTTTGGGCCAACTGGTTTTAAATTCACTGTTACCCTGCACCAGTCCTATGATACCCTCTGCATTGGCTCAGCTATGTGGTGTGTGGTGGTAGATTCAAAGCTTTGCCCATTTTCCTAATCTCTCTCTGCACATTTGGCTGGGGCAGAGTAATTGCACGTGAAATTCTCCAGTACTATTCTGTGCCCTGTCCTTTTGGTTCTTGCATAAGCTCTTACTCCTCTTTACTCCCATGCACAGGCACCCAAGGCTATCCCCAAATGTTACAAGGTGAAAAGTTTAACAAGATAATCCTGGAATATATTTGAAAGCCTCAGATTAAGAGAATTCCAGCTTTCTTTCATTCACCATTTGAAAAATATTTTCTCTATGTACTGTTTATACTGAAACCTGATAGTTTCTGTCTCCTCCACTACCATGCATGCAAAGGGGATGCTTGGTAGGATGGCTCTGTATAGCTGATTAAATATCATGATTTTTAAAAAATGTGCTGGGGGTGGAGGATGAGTAGAATTTACACTGCAGCATTTTGGTTTTGCAGGTCCCTTTCTACCTGCAAATGGCAAAATTGATTTTACAGATAAAATCCACTGATTTCCTCTGGGATGACATTGCCAGAACTGAGTTCGCAATATGTCTGCTATATCTTTTTTAGAAGCAGTCAGCTTACCTGTCTTTTGCCATAGTATAAGTCAGTTTATTGATTTCAACAGTATTACATTTGATTTACATGGTGGGCTTGTCTACATAACAAGCACACCTAATATTTTGTTCTAGATTTATGCCTTGCCTCCTCACCATGCTTCAAATCAAAACCATGAGGCCCTAAGATTCCTCACCACATTGAAAGGAGAAGGTAGAGACATAGAAACAGAGATATTTTGAGGAGTCACTAAAGTTATGACAGAGTTGGAGAACCAGACATGATACATAAACTTAATGGAGGAGAAGGGTAACCCTGATGGTGGCGCTACCCACAGCCATGTCCAAATTTTTGGGATCCTGGGGTGCCAATAGATCTCAGTCTACTCCCACTCCACCTACAGCAGGGGTGGGCAATTATTTTGGGTGGAGGGCCTCTCACTGAGTTTTGGCAAGCCATCAAAGGCTGCATGACAGGAAGCCAGGGGCAGAGAAATATTAATTTTCTAATTTTTGGGGAGGGCCTCGCGGGCTGGATAGAATGGCCTGGCGGGCTGCATCCAGCCCACAGGCCACATTTTGCCCACCCCTGGTCTACAGGCTGGCAGCACCATTCACTGGAGTGCTCTCCCGTGGTACTCCCTGCACCAGACCAAGCACTAAATAGCTATTTACAATAATTTATTATTTACAATAATGACTGAGAGATTGACAAATTCGACATCCCATAAATAGCAAACCAAATATTTTTAATTAGCTCAATAATAATCTATACCAGCAGATAAAGCAAATACTTACCATATAACAAAAGCAATTATGTTATCAACTTTAACACTCAGGCAACTTACAACAGGTATATACACTTAATCAGCCAGGTCTCCACAAAATCACTCTGCCTGCAGCAAAGTAGCCTACTGTGGAGTTGCTGCAGTGGAGCCCCAGGGCGAGGTGCTCACTCTGCCTCAGAAGAGGGTTGGTAATGCCGTCATCTGGACAGAAGATGGGGTGCCTGTCAGGACCGAGGGTGTGGCTGCTCCAGAGACCAGGGTTTCTTTCCTTTTGCAGTCTTTCCTGAGTGCCCACAATCAATCACACCATTCTCCAGACACTTCCCAAGGCAGCTCCCCTGTTTTTTCCTGGAGTTACAACTGTCCAAACACGCGCATGCATTCTGTGTGCACAGCCTGCTGCAGATCCTTGTCCCAAGAGTGCAAACACCCTGACTGAGCATGGAAGCTCTGAGGAAACCCTTCAGCACCTTTACAGAAGGAATATTCAGCATGGCATTTTGCCTCTCTGTGCCTCAGTTTCTCTAAACATAAATAAGAGAGTCTTACCTTCTTTTATGAAAGAAGGTAAAATTTTCTGTTTTGAGCTCTATGCCCTATTGACTTCAGACTATATAGATTATTCTGTGTGAAAAACAAGTATGACTAAAAGAGATTTGTCATAGATCTGGTCCAAATTTTTCAGCCAAAAAGCTCTCAGTTAATTTTTGCATTTTATGAAAATTTAGATATTTTCTGATAGATTATTCTATCAATCAACTAATTTTTACATTTTCTAATTTTTGTTCCTGGAATTCTTTCCTGAAAGATGCCTTGGTTTTTCCCTCCTTTTATAGTAGTGTTGCAGATAAATAGCAAACAGATTATAAGCCATTTAGGACCACGGTGTTGTTGTGTTCATGGACAATGCCTAGTACAATGGGTTGGAGGCTTTAGGTGCCATTTTAACACAAATAAATACATTTTCAGTACAAAGATTCAAACAGAAAGAAAAAAAACCTCAGATTAAGTGAAAATATATTCTACTCAATTTAAGGGAAGCCAGTCATTTAGACAATATTTGATGTGTCCTATTCTTCACTCAATGAGTTTATGAAAACAGCCATTAGTGTTTATAAGAATTAAATGCACACAGAGATAGGCAAACGAACCTTGAAGTTGTAAAGTGATGACTTAATTTCATGACTAGAAATGTGTTGTTTCAAGCAGAGACAAAAGATCTCAATTCAAACTTAATCCAACAGGAAACTCGCAATGAATTTTCAATTCTTGACATGTTAGGTTCATGAGTTAAGAAGCAGAGACAAGATGTACCATCTGAACCAGGAGTTATGACCAAAGTAAAAGCTATGACTGATTACTGATGGTGTTAAGGAACTTGCAGTGCTGCTCCAGCTCTGATGTGTGCAGTATAATATCACATGACCACACTTCTGTACTGCACAAAATGGCAAACTGGGGAAAATAGACAAGGAAAACACTGGTCCTGAAATATACACACAACTGTGGATACTCCTCATTTTGTAGTAATGGATGGTGTAAGCAATTTGTAAATGTCGCTCAAGGATAAAAACACTTACAGCAAAAAAGTTTGCAGAATTCATGGAACCTTTTATTGTCTCCTCATTTCTGAATGCCTCTTATATCCTTAGGGTAAAAATGGGAACATATACATTTTTAACTTGAAGAGATGAAATCACAGAGGCCCAAGAAAACACTTGTTGTGTAGCAAATAAATACAACAGGAGTAAAGGATGGATTTATGCTAATAAGGACCAGTTCACCAACTGAGGAGTCTCTCTTTGCTACATGAGGCCAAGACCATGTCTTCCCCATATTCACTTGGAGTGCAATTTAACCCCGTGTGACAAGACTAGGGTTACAATATGTCTGGGTTTTCCCGGACATGTTCTCTTTTTGGGTCCTCTGATTTCTGCCTGGGTGTTTTTTTGAAATATGAATAAGTGTCTGGTAGAACTGCATTTCCTGGCTTGCCCTAGTGGTGTGCATGTTCATTAGGGATCTAGATTTTCTGTTGGCTGTGGAAAAACACAGATTTTCCTCTTTAAAGGAGGAAACCGTGGGTTGTCCCTTGGAGGTTGGCAGCCTTCCAGCCTGCAAGGAGCTGTTTGGGGTGATTGGAGGCAGGAGGTGCCACGTGTGGCTGCACGCACACACATGTGGCCAACATACAGCTAGGCAGGGTGGTGGAAGCAGCCCAACCAGATGGATGCAGGTAAGTCTATGAGGAGTCAGGGTTGGAGGGTCAGGGCCTAGGGACTATCTGGGGGGCTCTGTGTGTGCACGTGTGTGTAGGGGGTGTGTGTGTGTGAGGGGGATGGATGCTTTCCGGCACTCAGAGATGGCATCCAGGCTCTGTGGCAGGGCATGGGGAGCAGCGGATAGGCACCTGCCCCTCTGGTGGGGAAGGGGGCGAGGGGGGCTCCTTGGGGATGGTGGGGAGCTGTGTGGCTGGGCCAGCAGCACTGGAGCTGGTGCCTGTGCTTGCAGAAGCAGCATGCCTGGGTGATGCTGCCCGGGTGAGGGGAGGTGGTGTGTAGCCAGGCCACCTGGCCCAGTGTGGGAGCCCCAGCCCAGGGTGGTGGGTGCGATAGGCCTCCCCTCTTCCTCACTCCAGCCTGTGCCAGGGCTGGACTCACTCCACTGCTGCCTTTGGGACAGGGGCATCTGGGGGCCCCCTCCGGCAGGACTGGGGGAAGCAGGGGGCTGTGGGTCAGGAGTGAGGGGCACTGGCAGGTCGGGGCAGGGGGGGTGAGTCATTTGTGAGTACAGGTGGCAGAATCACATCTTAACTTTCTTCATTCGATTCTAGATCTTAACACAGACAGCAACAAACATAAGCTTTGTAAGACCATGAATGCTTACTGAAGTGTCACAGACAAAATAAAACCCATTGCAAATAGACCCAGAAATCAAGTTCCCATTTCAAATAAATTATGTACTTCAATGTGTCCAAATCACTGCAAGTCCTTTGTGAGTTTACTTTATGCATTCCTTTGCAATGTTCACCCTTACAAGTTATGGATAAACACATGATTTTTGTTTTTTGTCTCCAGTTGAAGGGTATCAATAAGGATAAAGCAGAAAATATTTTGGTGGAGTGAGATTTTAATAAGGCTTTGAAGTGTTTACACAGTGTATTCAATATTTTGGGCTTAAAGAAATACCAAAGTCACCACTTGGTTTCAAATAGCCAAGTCACAGTAAACAGATCTGTTCAGTGTGTTGCTACTTCATGTTTTCCTCACTTGCAATTCATATTAGCAATGGTTCCTCAGGGTCCTTTCTTAAATAAGTGATTGAAGCCCAAGAGACTACTCCGTATAGGGATCTTTAAAAACAGAGTGGAATGGAACCTGCTAAGCTGCCACAAGTGTTTGTTTTTCTGTGCTTTATATGGTTGTTTGGCAGATGTTTTAAGCTGTGATCCATGACCCTCTAATGGTCTACTGAGTAGTCAGTGGTTGTCTGTGGTCTGATAAAAAGAGCCATATTTATCAGGTAAGGGAGAGCCCTCTGCACTGGTTGGGATTTTGTTTAATGCACAAATCCATTAACACATAGGCAGATTTTCATAAATGTTCAACACCCAGCATACTGAGACCTTTGGAAAACCTGGCCCATATGCAGATCTGAGGGAATTGTATGGATCTCTCTATCTAAAAAGAAAGAACATGCAAAAGGAAGGCTAAAAACATTATGGATGCATTCTGGCCAGAGATAAGTCATTATTTTTAACAGAACATTAGTGGCACATGGGATGCCTCCATTTCTAGGGTCCTACATTGATCCCTTGAACAAGGTCAGAATTTCCAGATAACTAGCAGATAGTAGAAGTATGAAAGTTTTGGATTTCTTTCTTTCTATATTTTTATTAAGGAAATGCTAGAATCATAAAGTATGTAAGTTAAAGGAACCCCCAGGCATTTTTTGCTTGCTTGGCCAACATCATACTTTATTGCTCATTGACCTTGACAGCATTACACAGAAACTCTTTTCACATGAATGAACTATTTGTGAATAATTTTACCAATATATTGGGAGGAAAGACAATTCCTTGAAATACTAGCCAGCTTGGCTCATGATAGGTTGCTTGAAAGGCTTCTTACAGTATTTCAGAAAACCACAGGCCTGTCTTTTCTTTCACTTAGGTTTTATGCCAATACATTTGAACAGGGGTCAGCAACCTTTCACTAACAGTAGGGTAAATTAACAGAGCTCAGTCCTGAGGCAGGCTGGAGGCAGCAGTTGTCAGATGTTCTGCAATTAGATGGCATATTCTTGTGCAAAACTTACTAAAGGTGGGAATGACAATGTAATTTTTGGTGTACTTGGCAGGCCAGCTAAAAATCTCTTTGTGGGCTACATCTGGTCCACAGGTGGTAAACTGCCTGTATTTTTCCATTAGTCTTTAGTATTGAAAGGATCCATTACCATAAAACAAATATAAAACAAGGTCATGGGCATCTCTGGCCTTATTTTTACTTGACTATGACAGAGATCAAAATCTCATTTTATATTTTAATATAGTCTCTTTTAGACTTTTGATCCCTCTAAAGCTAAATGTTGTATGTCATATTTATTGGGTTTTTATACATAGTACTAGCCAATTGCCCATCAAGAATGATGGGGGGCAAGGGCTGAGATGGAGAGCTGCCACCTAACACCCCATGCTGCTGCTGTTCTGCATCTTTCAGGGAGCGTGATGCTAGGGAGCAGGGTGCCAAGGACTGAACAGGGTGGGGGAGCTGAGGCCAGCAGCGCTGGCTTCAGCTCCCCCACCCTCTGTCCAGTCCTTGGCACAGCTGTGGAATCATGGCGGCACTCCCCCACGCTTGGAGGAATCTGATTGGCTGTTTCAATTATGGACAGACAGACCTACAGATTTAGGCTTTTATAATATTAGAATAATCGTACCCATCATAACCTTCCCTAATACTTCTTATATTTCCCTGTGCAGAACTGATTTTCTTAACTGGATTTGCTCTGATCCTCTTTCAACTGGGCTTCTTTGACTGTTTTGCAGCATACCAAATTCAGAAGGCCACCCAGTCATCTCCTGATACATTTATCTGCTGCTACATTTCACTCCTCTTCATACCTCTGAATATGGCACAATTGGTCTGCCACACAAGAACCTCAGTGTTTAGTTCTCTTTATGATTCTGTTTGGGACTACATGTCCCAATTTAGCTTCCTCTTTGAACAAAACACTCAATGCAGCATTGTTCAGGTATGTATCTATGTTATTAATATCACTTTAACTCTGTAAAAATAAATACCAAATACCAAAAATATTGCCCTACATTTGCAGGACCTTGTGTGCTCTTTCTGTAAATAGTCTAGTGAGCAACGTTGTTGGCAAGAATATTCACAGAAACAGCATATTTTAAACAAATAGTGGAACCTATGTGCAGAAAGTGAACGCTGCATTTGGAAGTATTAGCATTAGAAATGCTCTTCTCAGTTACACTCTCATCCAAGCATATGACCCAACTACCTGATCAACATAAACTGACACAACTAAACAATCAAATCTTAGAATTGAATGCTCTTGAATGAACTACAGAAAATTCACCAAGAAGCCTATTTTGCCATGACTACCCTCATAGATAAAAACTTTGTTGTTAATACTCACTGTTAGTACTTCATTGTTTGTATTTACTGACTACCACAGGGTCCTAGAAGTGATAGGAGAAGAGGAGACTGAAACGGAAACCATTCTACAACACAGAAGTTTACAACAGCAAGCCCAAGTTTGCATGGAATGAGAGCCCTCAAAGGTCCTCAGTAACTTAAGAAGAAAACATAGAACCATACTTTAAATATTTGATCTAGGAAGCCTTTACCTGAATATTTTCAGCAAGTGATATTAGTCATCTACACCGTTTGAGAATGTGGAGAACCTTTATTATATAGTGGCTTACATTCCTCCCACTCCCAGACAGCTTTGTTAAAACAAAGGTTAGTAAGAAGGCCTCATTCCCTTCACTTAAAAAAAAAAAAAATCAAGGATTTACTTTAATATTATTATTTCCTGAAAGAAAAGCCAAATAATTTGGGGGAGAAAAGGAAAACCCCAAAATTTTTTTTCCTCAGGGTTTCCTCATTTTGGCCCTAATAACAACTAGGGGCCTGGCAATAAATTCAGGTTTCTATAGAGTAAAATGATTTCTCTTCCCTGAGGCAGCTTTCTTTTTCCTTTGATAACTTACTTTGTCACAGTAGGGTTCTAATTAACACAAGAGTGGCAGAAATCAGGCCCCAAATAAATTATTTTCTGTGAATTATTTGCTCAGCTGTACCGCTCAGCATCCTGTGGGCTTTGACTGTACATTTTTACTGCTGTCACTAACAGGCTAGAATTGAAGTACGCTGTTGCACTTCCATTGTTGTACCACAGTGGGCACATCTACATGTGCAATTTACTGAGCAGTAGACTAATTTACTGAGTAGTAAAGTGTCACTGTCTACACGTGAACAGCTGTTAGGGCACAGTACATTAATTTACTGTAGCATAGGATAGTCCCGTCAGACACAGGTACTATCCAATGGCAGAGTAAATTACTGCACTTAAACACATGTGTAGATGGTGATATCGGGATTAGTTTACTCTGGCTCAAATTGCCCCAGAGTTTATTCAGTTACATTAATTGCACATGTAAATGCACCCAGTGGATGCATCTACACATGCACCCAACTGTGCAGTTGTTATTGTGCAGTCATTTAGTACTTGTTTTAGTAAGTACTAAACATAGATAGGGGAGCAGGCAACACTGGGCTGGATGCTCCCCTGTCTTGAGGCACATTGCACCCCAGCCAGCTGGGGAGTGGCTGTCTGAGGTGCAAAGTGCCTCAGTGAGGGGGCTCCACAATGCATGGAGATGCGGGAGAAGGCAGCCCAAGGCCATGTCCACATGCTGTTCCCTGCCTGCTGGCTAGCCCTGCACTGAGGCACCCTGTGCCCCAACCAGCCCCCCTCCCCCCCCCCCCCCGCAGCACATGAAGCATCAGGCCAATGCATCTCACTTAGGGGCATGCACTGAGACACAAAGTAGTGGCATAAATTTGTGCTGCTCCTATTTTTGCTGCTGCAAATGCATTCCCCTGCTTGTGTGGACGTGGCCTGTGAGGACAGATCTCTATTAAAGTCAATCCATTTCTAAGTGGATTAAATGAAACCAGAACCAAGGCATTTTTATTCCAGAATAAACATGTTTATCCTCTCTCTCTCTCTTTCTCTCTTTCTGGTTAGGTACAGCCATTCATTGCACCTGGTCTATGTTTACACAGCTTACTTTAAGCCGCCTAAATGTAGACTGGGAGTAATGCATACAGCTAGTATTCCACTGATGGAAACTACGTGGGAAACCCAATAAAGATATTCAGAATGGGAGGAGGGACTAGCAGGATCAACAAGGGCTAGTACTTACTCAGGGGGACTTGGTGGGTCTGTAGGAGGGGGCTGCTTGATCCAGAAGGCTTGGAGGGCCAAAATAGCCCCATCAGGATTGGAAAGGAAGGCTTTGAAATAGGCACAGAGGGCGTTTATACATGTGCGCCGGGGGGGGCTTTAATCAGAACAGCTCTTGGAGCCTCTCTAGTTAAAGCGCCTGGACTGTCATGTGTATCAGTGTCCCTACATTGAAAAATGGTGGTGGGGACACTTTAACGAAAGCTCATCAAACAAGCTTTAGGTAAAGCACCCCCCACCACCATTTTTCAGTGTGGGGACACTGATACATGTGATACTGGAGTCTGCTGGACCGCGGTAATTACCATGCTCCAGCATACTCAATTAATTCTGTTTTGACACACTGTAATTACAACGCATCAGAGCAGCCTCACTGTACATGTATAGGCACCCAGAAGAATTAGGAACAATTCTTGTGCTTCAGATTCATACCTTACTTTCAGTCAAACTAATTTTCAAGTGTAGACATATTTGCTGTAGATCTGTGATGCTAACAGAAAATATGAAAGCCGGGTAAAGAGTATCAATAATTTTTTTACAAGACTGAACTCAAATTTAAGAGTGAATTTACTTTCCTGCATCTGCATCTTCCAAATATTAGACTGAGCAAATTCACACCCAGGGTCTAATCCAAAGCCCATTCAGTGGGCTTTTGATGAAGGTGAAAAGCATTTGTAGCAAGCTAATTTTAAAAATTGCAGCGTACTTGTGGATGGAAAAAGTGCTGCTGTACTGTTGTATTGTCTTTGTGGTAGTCTCAGGAATGTTAGGCCCTAGGCCTTAACTTGCTGATCTGCAAGACAAATTTCTCTGTTCTCTGCTGCTGCGATTATTTCTCCTCTTTCTTTGCTGATGATCATCAGTAAAAGGCAGCTAGTAAGTTTTTATATGAGACTGCAGGTAACATGATTCCTTCAAATCCTTTTCAGAATCCTGGCACACATGCAATTACACAAAGAGGACTATGATCATAACACCCACTTCAGGACTAGGTCTGAGAATAACATTACATTACAAGCACACTTGATCATCTGAACCAAGTATTGGAGTCTCTACTTCAATTTAAGAGAGTTCCAGCGAGTCCAAAAAACAGCGAGCTTTTAAAAAAGGTGCATATCCAAAATGCTGGGTGATTTAAAAAAAAATGTATTTGGAAATGAACCAGCATCAACAAATTGCTGAAAAGTACTCCTCTCCTCTCCTGCTTCTTTTTGTAAATGATAAATGACTGAAAACATCATTGATTTTGCTCTGTGACAACTTTTGGTTAAAGATGGCTATGATATGAATAAGTATGTGGTGTAAGGAAAAAGCTATTTTCCACCATATAGCATGTACTCAGGAAGCTCTACTCAATACTTACAATCTGTTTTGGGTTATTCCAGAGGTAAAAGTGGTGAAGAGACAGATCTAGCTGGCACTTATCAATCAGTGACACTGGTAACATTAGTGAGGAATACAAAGGAGCTCCACGGGCTCTTCAGCCTGTCAGTCCAGTCTTTGGCACATGGGGTGATTCAAATGTTTTATTACATTCTCCGGAGCAGTGTGGCTAGAATCAGAGATACAGCTATATATACACATGACAAAGTCAATCAGTCTGAGAATTTTCTTTATTACAAATGGAGATGTGTGACAATCCAGATTAAGAAGAGACAAGCTACATACGTGCTCCACACTCAAAAACAAATGCAGCAAGAAACAGGAAAGGTGCTTCAAAAGCAACAGCTTTTGCAATGGATTTCCCAAAGTGCTCAATGCTTCCTTGTTTTGCCTTCGATGCTGAGTGTTTCTGAGAATCCTGTTCTTTAAATTCAGCTGTGCCTATTAATCAATTTCTGTACCGTTGGTATTTTAATGGGGGCGGGAGAACCTAGACTTCTGTGAGTATTATGAATGTTATGTAAAGAAAAAAATACCACCATTTGCACTGTGAAATTTTGCCACAGGCAACTTCTGAGTGTTCCAAGGGAGAAATTTCACCGTTTTCAGCAAAGCAGTTGACAGATCCATCTGCTGCTGTTGGTGATATCAGGTATCTGAAGCTCTGTTTTAATAGTTTTTTGTAAAACAGCTTGGTAATTATTTTATTCAGTGAATTCCTTAGAATTTTACAATGTGCCATACTTATTACTGGGTGAAATTTCTCAGCAAAAACTTTTTTCACTAAGCAATGTACATTTAGGTCAACTGCAACATGAATTTTGTAAATTGGTCTGAATTTTGGCAAATATTTTCAGTAAAAACAAAACACAACAAAACAAAAAACAAAAAACCCTAAAAAAATCTGTGTGAAAAAAAATCAGTGTTATTTCCCCAAAGTGAAATATTACAATTGCTTTAAACGAAAATGACATTAAAATTATTTTTACTTTACATTTATTAAAAGACCTCCAAAATCATTACAAATGTTTGAACATCAAATGTTTCAGCAGGTCAAACAAAATTTAGTTCAAACCCAAATACATTTCCTTTTGATTTATCAAACATTTCAAAAGATTTTCATTTCCAAATCCTAAATAATTTTTTTGGAACAGTTTGTAAGCTTAAAAAATCAGTACCGTTCCCAGCTGTAGCCACAAATACTATACATTTGGAGACTCACTTTGACTGAAAGTGTGAGAAAGAAGAATGTGAATCCTGCTTTCAGTGACAAGCATATTACAGACTTAACTATGGCAAGGCTGCAAATGTCTCCACAACATAATCATGCATATAGGGCTAGCTGACAGCAACCTCAATTGCTAGTTGCTAGACACCCTGGACATCATGTTGGAGAGGGATAAAACTTACACATAATCGGCAAAATAACATATCACAACATCTGTATAGGAGCCTCATAGCTGGCAGACTTTCTATAGTCTCTGTGCCAGTTTAACAAAGCAAATATTGACACAGCTTGTTTCATCTTGGTGGCTACTATTTTCATCCACTTGGCTTATCTTGGAGCGTAAGGATGGGGAATTTCAGTGCCTCTTGGGCTCATCTCATCTCTATTATGCATTATTATTACAGTGGGAGGTTAAGAAACCTCATTTGGTGTGGGCTGCTTGGCAGCTGCCAGGGACTGCTGAGTGGGCACTGAAGCACTCAACTTTCTATGTGCACTGTGCCATTGCTTGGTGTAGATATGGTGACAGAACAAAAAACAACCAGCTCTCAGAGATGCCAAATTTGAGTCTCCCAGCATTGACTAAAGAGGCAAAGTTTCTCAGGCTCCCCTGTAAGGTCACAGCTGGTACTTCTATGAATTTTCTTATTACACAGGAATGAGGCAGAGATTCATAGTGAGAGACAGATGGTAAGTGGCAATGTTACTTGTACTGATGTGCATGTGAGACAAAGAGCTTTTTGGCATACCCCTCGATCAGGGCCTTTCCTGCCTTGTGAGGGGAAGGGGATTTATGCCAAGTGTGTTTTTTTTTTCTTTTCCCTCTAGGAAAATCAGACTGAGTCCTTCTTGCTTTCAATGTGCATATGAGTCACACTAGTCAATTTGCATAGAGATGTTTGCCAGAGGTTCAGGCTCTGATGAACAAGGCCAGGAAAAAAAAACACACACTCTTGCCCACCGCAGCAGAGTTACAATCACGTCTGCCTCCCCCTCACTCCTTCATTCAGATGGGTGTGACAGAGGAACTGCTGAAAGACTGAAAGCGATAATGGTGATGAGGGTGGGAATGAGCAGCTCAGAGCAGGAGGCCTGAGGGAAGAAAGGATTCTGATTTTAAACATATGTATTAATCATGGTCCAAAATATAGACATGGCTGAGAGTTGCAGATGGGTAGGGTAAAGAAATTTCATTTTAGAAGAAAAGGGAATATTAATCATGGCTCAGAAAGGGAATTTCAGTGAGGAAATTGAGAGAAAGCAGGGAGGAGGTAAAAATGTATTTTGCATATTGGTTAAAGGCGGTGACTTCAAATATGAGGGCAGGTCAGATTCTAAACTTTGAGGTACTGGCCTAACTTTGAGGTAACCCCACTGACCCCGAAGGATTTACTCTGGGTTTGCTGCTGTGTCAGAATCTGGACTGACATATTCAGGTTCTGATGGACGGGGAAATGAACTCATCTCCATTTACCCACTTACTGGCAGAATGCCCTTGACAGGTTTACTGTCATCTTAATGCAATTGTAGCTTAAGTTAACACTGAGAGCAGGACTTTCTAAAAATGATCTCAGAGCATTAGACACAGCACTTTCAGTCTCCACCACATGGTAAGAATTTGGCAGTCACTTATTCAGAACACCTCCAGGTGAAGGAAGCTCTTTGTTCAAGCAGATTATTTTTATTCAGCCATGCTGAGGGGATCCACTCCTGATATCTCCAAGAAATACAATGGTTAAAAGAGTAAAGACAGTGCCTGAAATTATGACTGAAAAGAAGAGGAAGGAGGAGCTTGAGTGGGAACTGGCAAGTTGCGGAATGATGCAGAAATATATATATTTCCAATATATTTTTAATTTGTGGTTGCCAACAGGAGGGCAAATGAAAAGGCATTTCATGATCTGCAGCTTAAAAATGTTTTCTACAATGTATACCAGGGCCTGGATTTAGGATTCCACAGCTAGGGGATAACATACAATTTTTTTTTTTTTAACATTTTATTAGAAAACCAGACTATAACAAAAGACTCAAAACGACCCCAAACAGAGGCCTTACAAAAGGGTAATACAATATTTCAAATAACAAAATACAAAACATCGGAATTGATATCATATTGCACGTCATCTCATTTGTACACAGTATATACAACATCCCTGAGTATTGGCTATCAAACACATATTGCACATATCGTATTAGACACCCTGTACGTCCCCCCCCTCCCCCCTCCCAAAAAAGGAAAGCGAGAACACTGAGTGCAATATAGGTCTCTTTTGTTGTCCCTATCCCATGTACAAACCTAGCCAGCCTTTTCTACTCACAGTGCTGACTCTTAGTTTAGCCTATACCTGTGCGGGGCTGAAACAACCCCCTGAAGTCCAGCTCTTGCCAGAATTTTTCTTCCCCTCCTTCTTTCGTATTTCTTTCTCTAGCTCTATAGAAGTGCAGCTCGTGCATTACTAGCTGCAGACACTCCGTCGTGGAAAAGCACCACCCCTTTACAGCCAACAAGGAGCATACTTTCCATAGTGCTACTTTGGTGCACGTGATTAAAACCCTCACCCCCCATGTCCCATCTGTCCCCTCTGATAAACCATAGAGAACATTTCAGGAAGTGACCCCCGTTCCCCTTCCCGTATCCGTCAAATAGGTAGTCACCTTCCCCCACACCCTTTGTGCGTAAAAGCAGTCCCACGGCACATGTGCCACCGACACGGGCTCATTGCAGAGCTCCCTTGGGCACTTGGGGGACCGAGAGAGTCCCCAACGATAGAGCACCTGTCGCACTGGCAGAGCTTTTCGCACCACCCTCCACACCAGCTCCTCATGCTCCCCTTTCCATTCCTTCCCCACCAGTCCTTTCCACACCCTGCTGACTTGCTCCGGTCTCAATTCCCCAACATCCGACATCCTCTGCTTTCTTCTCAGGAAAATAAAGACCTTTTTGGCATCTCCCAGCCCCTCGATTCCTAACCCCTCCAATCCTTCTTGCGCAACAAAGGCTCCAAGTCGGGCATAGGGCAGCGACATCTGCCAAGCCCACGCTCCCTGCCACGCACTCCCGAACAAGCCCAGCCTTCTCAGGAGTCTTCCCCCCCAGAACCTGTAGAAATTGGTCACGGTGCCCATTGCTCCCCTCGCTTCCCTCACCACCATCTTCAAAAAGTGCATGTAAACAAAGGTCTCTATGTTGGGGAAGCCCCATCCCCCCAATCCCTCATCCTTATATATCTCTGTCCTAGCCACTTTCTCTGTCTTCTCCCCCCAAAAGAAGAGGCACAAGGCCCGCTGGACCCGCCGGGACTGTCGCCAGGACGGGGGGTACACCATTGCTGTGCACAGGACACAACCTTTTTTTTAGACCTGTCATTTTAAAATAGTCCCAACTTTGATGAAACACTGGAGCAGAAGACATCACATTTCATGTTAAGGGCAAGAAGCTTTAATTAGGCCTCTCTTGGAAACACAAGACTTGATGCCTTTCTTCCAACCTGAGTAAAAGTGACTTAATGTCTAGGACAGGCTAAATTGACAGTAGAAGGGTGTATCTTACACAGTTCTGTAGAACAAATAGCACATGGGCCATCATTAGCAAGCTCTATTAACAAACCTCCATCTGGTTCCACAAGTGCTGTCCCCAAGGATTGATAATCCAGGACAGATTTACACTTGGTATAAACTGGAATAGATTCAGTGAAGTCAATGGAGTTATAACAGAGTAGAACAGCTGAGGATCTACACCACATAGTTTTTATGATCTTTCAGATTCTGAAAGGTCATTCTAATAGCAGCCTGTGTGGATATGGGCAATACGATGATCCATCTTGATATACTTTAGATAATCAATCAGTACACTAGAGCAGAATAGTAATGACTACTGATTAATATCAAATGAGCAGGGCTAGTGAGCTACAGAAAAAGCCCTTCATTTGTTTGTTTCCCTGTAAACTTCAATAAAAGAAGGTATGACTGCACCCATGCAAGCAATTAAAAAAAAATAAAAATAAAACTGCAAGTTTTTAAAGACTTCTGCCAATTAGTGTTTAGTCCTTTTGTAAAAAGCTGACAAGGCAGAAAATAAATAACATATCTTTCTGCATCAGTTTTGTTTTCATCATGTTTGCAAATGACTCCCAGTCTTTCCACTACAGAAAACAGAATGTCACCAGCCTCACTGGTGATATCCTGAATGTAGGAAGCAGTGGACATGTCTACATGTGCTGTTAGTGCACAGGAATAAACTCCAGGGTTTATTGCTCCCAGGCTCTGCATCTGCATCTGCACCTGGGAGCGCAGCACACTGAACCAGGTTGAAGCAGCCCCGGCTGGCAGGGGGTGTGATGCAGTCAGCCTGCCTGCCTGGGCCTGCTTCCCTTGGCTCAATGTACTGTGGAGGGGCTGGCTGGGGTGTGAGGGTGCTTCACTGAGAGGCTAGCTGGCAGGCAGCCCCCGTATTGAAGCATCCTCGTGTCCCAGCTAGCTGGGGCAGCATCTACACATGCACTGCTGAAGAGTAAAACACTCTGCAGCAAGATAATATTTGTATTTACAAGTACTTATATGTACAAGTTGTATTTACAAGTACTATCCTGCTTCAGAGTTAATTAATCTACTCTGGCCTAGTAGGGGTGCACATGTAGACAAGCAATGTTTATTGTGCAGCTAATTAATCAACTGCACAGTAAACATCTCATGTAGATGTGCCCAGTGGGTGGCTTGTAAATCCCATTGCAACCCATGGATATTTGGCCACTGAAATCTAGGTCTGTGGATGACTGGCACATCTGAAAACCAGTTACTTTTTCTGTATCACTTAGTTTTGGCCTAAGTTGATTTGTTCCACATGAGGAGAAGTAGCCTATTGGAACTGACATTAGGACTGAAAGTTGTGTGTCTCTAGATGTACTGTGTACTTGGTAGCCATGTTGGTCTGAGACAAAAAGACATATAAAAAACGAGAACTCTTGGTTCCAAAATGATACTTTTTATTAGTTGGTCTAATAAAAGGTATCATTTTGGAACCAAGATTTCTAGTTTTTTGTGTGTTTAGATGTACTGTGAATTAAGATTTCTCTACAAATTCACCCAAACCAAGGAGCCAGTACAACCCACAAAAATAGTAAAATGGTAAAATAGCTAGATATGGATTGATTCAGTTTACTGCTCCTGGTGCTGTAACAAAACTCCTGAGGGAATATATGCTGTGGAAAACATGAAGATGGATGGAGGGTAAATACTAGCAACTTTCCCCTGGAGCTGAACAATGAGTTTTATAGGAGTTTGTTAGAACAGAGATGTCCAATTTCCACCCCCCTATAAAGGTGGGATGAATCAAAATCAGCATGCAAATCATTCCCTCCAGTGTAATTCCAGATCATAATTTTACTGGTGTTAGAATTTGGGACCTGAAGTCTTTAGTTGTATCCTGGAAAGGTTGCACAGATTCATGCCTTGAGGCACAAATTCCCTAAAATATTGATATTCTAAAATAAACATTATGCTTCCCTTGTTCAGTTTCACACATTTGTACCCTGATTGTAAAACAATGTCACTCCTTTTACCAATTAAACAAAAGGGGGCAACAACAGATGATTTTTTGTTTTGGTCTTCTATAATAGGCTGTAAAAGTATGTTACTTTGGGGGGGGGGGGGGAGGAATACACGCTACGCTGAATCGGCACTCATTATTCCTAGTTGTTTCATATCTTTAAATGATTCTGGTAAATCGATAAAGCTCTGCAAAGTGGCTGTTGTCTGCTGATTTCTAACTCTAGTCAGTGGCATCCACTCTTTAGTGCACCACACACTTGCTGTGTAGCCATTAGATGAAAGCACTATCACCTGTCAAACAAACTGCTAGAACTGTGATAAATTAATGATCAAATAGTACAGTCTGATGTACAGTAGCAGTGCCGAGGCTAGTTACAACCAGGCCTCACGCTTTAAAAATGTAGCTGACATTAAAAAAAAATCAGCCATTAAAGAAAAATGTCACACAGCTTTTCAGAAAATATCTATTTAAAAAATGACCACATACTGATATTCCAGAGTTTGTTTTTTTAAAACAGAAAAAGTTGTGGATCTTCTTGCAAAAACCTTTCTATGTACCACGTGCATTTTCAAGGCAAGCAACAATGTTCAGCTAAGCAGAGAGGAGGCTTTTTGTTTTTTCATTAAGTAATGTGTGTGTACAAATCTGTACCTTAGAGGAATCCTCTGGTGTGCCATGGATATGGTTCTGTGTTTGCAAAGGAAATGTTCTGAGCTCTTTTTTTCGTAATGCTTTTGATTTTTGACATCACGGGTAAAATATTTCAAGGGAGCTCCATATCACTTCTAAATATAAACAATACAAAATAAGCCTTTGCTTTTGAAGCACTTGACATCCTTTGAGCTTTGAATTTCAACTCCTAATAACTCTTGATGCTCGCTGCATTAATGTATAAAGTCCTTTTTTTTGTGAGCTAGAAATGGTTCCTCATGTCCCTCCTGCCACTGGCTTTATGAGCTTAATTTATTCTTTTTAATATAAAATCTCATTACCTGAACATGACACCACCACTTCCATTTTATCTTTGATATGAGAACAGAGAGAAACCAAAATCAAACCCTTAAATAAAGTCTGTAATCATCCCTCACTTTCTCTTGCTTTTCAAATTTCTAAACAAAATTAAGTAAAAATACCTTCTAGAACATACTAAGAAATGTGAAAAGGGGGGAAAAAAGGAACGTTATTTAACAGTGAACTAACAAGGGACATAATTACTTACATAAGCAGAATATCTTTTTGATGATCTTCCCTCACGATTATTTTGCTATAGCACAGAAGTTAGGGAGTGGAAGCAAAAAATTGAGCCTATGTAAAACCTGACCTTTTGAAATAAGTCTGATCAAATACAATAGTTTAACCTTGATGTTTTTAAAAGGCATTTTTTTCCTAAACTTTTATTTGTACAAAGTGCAAAATTGACACTTTTTTATTACAGCAATCGATTTTCATCAGTAAGAAGCTGAAAGCAAAAACAAGAAGCATGTTCCCAGAATAACTAATTGCAGATTCAGACTTAAGTGAGAATTTCTTGAGAACTGATTTTAATAGAAAAGTGGAGGGATGACTGTATTAACACATGAAAGGATCAGCTCTATGCAATAATGGCAGTTTCTTTATGTTGTTGTTGTTATAGCTGCAACTTAAGCATTGATTTAAATTATGAATTTGGCAGGGATCAAACTCCATGATCTAATTATGTCTTGTGGTTTTCACTGTATCTTTTGAGGTGGCTGGCTGCAAAGATAAGGACTCTTTCATAAGGAATGTGCTTTTCATTAGAATCCACATCCTAGATCGTGTAGGATCTTCAGTCTCCATCCACTACTGTGGAAACCTTTGACCAACAAAGGACCTCCCTTTAAAAATATATATTTTAACTGTGAAAAGTCAAGTACTTCCTCATAAATCCTAAGGGTCTTGTAAATCAGCTGCCATGCTGAGGTTTATTCTCTAATAGCAATAATCAGTATTGTCCTTGTTTGACTCAACCATACAGCATCAGCTGTTGCTAATATCTGTTAAACTGAATGAGGAAATTATGATACTAAATTAGAGTTCTGGAAGCTTAGTTTCCAGGTGGCCCAACACCTTCAGAGAAAAATTATGCTTTGGTACTAAAGTAGGTTTCAATATGAAGCCAACAAAACAGTTGGACAATCAAAACAATCCTTCAAAACCATCACATGCCAACAATGAACATGGTGAGAGCCTGATTCTCCTCCGACACCTTTGAAAATTCAAGTATCCCCATTTAAAGTCAGTGGATTTACACCCTTACACAGCTTGAGAAAGAAGAGAATTAGGTCCCATATGTACCCTGTAGAACTGCATTAGAAAAAAGAAAAGCAGAAAGAAGGTGTAACCATCATATACTGTTGGAATAACATATAGATACATTACACTGATTTTGATGTATAAGACATTACAATAATTAATTGAATGTTGCAAAAGTAAGGGAAAATAATAAAAATGACTTTGTGGGCAACTGAGTGTATTGTATTACTTGCATTCTATTTTCTTTACCAATATGGTAAGTATTGGTACATTTACTCAATCATATTCCCCAGATTTCTTTCACTAGATAGATGGTGCTACCATTATTTCCACCATATAAGGTACCTGTAGCAAGAAACAAAATATTTATTCTTATTTCAGATATTTTTAACTCTCATATATTATATTCATTGTATAATTTTTCCAACCATCGCAGCTGCAAGGCCCATCTGTAGGGGTTCCAGTTTATGTAAATACCAAAGGAAATGACTATCTAATTATCTACTTAGATGCATTAATTTGTGCTAAAATTTTGTTGCAGAACAAGTAAGGGTAAATGGAAATGGGTTATAAAAGAACCGATTATTAACAGATACTATGGCAATGAAATGCTTAGAGATAAATACAGCAGATACGTAAAAGCTAGTTTAAGCTACTGATTTGACAGTCATAGACAGAAGTTTTTAAAGAAAAATAAGCAGCAATTAAACTGAAGTAATCCATTTATCTCATCATAAGTGACTGAAATAAAGAGAAATTAGATAAAACAACATGTGAGGAAACAGCTAAATGATAAGAGGATGCATTCAGATGATACTGAACAAGAATTAAGAAGACAGGGCAATAATATATAGTTCATTTGCTTATTGGAGGCTTTGATTCAATCCCTGTGGTAATTGTAAAATTTAATAATATCTGTATACTTACATAGTTCTGAAAAAAAGCACTATCATTACACATTGTTATCCCTGTAGGTTGGATGACAAATGCCTGGGGCAATATTACCATCAAAGCATGTGACATACCCAACATGGATCTTCTAATCTTCATACGGACGACAACTGTCACTTTTAAAGTGCATGGCAAATGAAGAGGACACAAGAAAGAAAACTTTTCATTTCTATAGATGGTAGTTTTAAGGGCTATTTAAGCTTATGCTATGGTTTAGTACTGCTATAGCAGAACTAAGGTAATTCACTTGAACAGTTGTTATAGATTTCTTAATACTTAAAAAATGCTGGCCAGTGCTGGGAATAACTGTGTGTTCCTTTGAGAACCCATATTCTCTTAGCTAATATATACAGCTAATATATAGTATAGTTTATATGGGAAAAATAGATCAATGTCTGAATGAAGGCAGTTAACATACCATTCCAACACATAACCCTGCTTTAAACTTGTTTTTTTTCCTAATGGTAACAAACATTTTTTTTTAGCTCTACAAATTAAATAAGAAATCAGCAGTCCCTTGATTTCCATTAGCATTTTTTTGCTCATGTAATTTTAAGTCGTAGTCCTTGTCTGTTCTTCCATTTTCCCTGTGCTACAGTATATGGCACAGATGGTGTGGATCAACCTCAACAGTAATCTGAATAGGACTGTCACTTTAATGTTCAACATGGAGTTTTCTTAACACATTTTTTCCTCATTGTTGCAGGGCTCAGTGCTGTGAGACACCTTTTGTTATGTATATATGAATAAGAACAGTCAGAACAAATATAGTAAACTGGGCAAGGGACTTGGACTTGCCAACAGTTAACAGACAAAAAAGACAAGTTACTGTATACCAAATTTAATCCATTCTAAAATTGTGTCTTCCTGAACTGCATAATATATTGGTTAAACAGATATAAGCCACATGCTTTCAGCCAAAAAAGTCAATGAAGAATCTAGGTTAAAAAAGAAAAAACATGATTTTAACAAACATTGTATTCCTAGAGGTCCCACAATAACAGATTGATGCTTTCCTTTCACAGCTTTGATTGAATGAATATAGATTTCATACATATTAAGAGGGAACATTCTGCAAAATATTGTTTTTATATCACTGAATGGAATGAGGCTCTGGCCCCTGACTGAGGTTCCTAGATAATAGGGCAATACAAATAAGTAATAATTATTATAAAACCTGAAAACTTAAAATATTTTAACTTGTACTCATGGTCAGATATAGTTTGGAATCACCAATCAGTTCTTTCTCTGTAGAAGAGTTCTTGAAAAATAGTGGGTCCTTCATAGTCATTTGAACTATTTGCTTGGATTTCAATAGAACAATGTTAGGACTACTGGTAAAATGAGTGCACTGGTTTGAGTAGGGAGCAGATGGATGTCTGGGGAGGGAGTTTCTGAAAACAAGACAAAAGTGTTCATTTGAAGAAATCAACAGGATGCCCATAAGTATAGACAAAGTCTTGCTTAATTCATGGACAACAGACATGACTGCAAAGCAATATTCTTTGGAATTGAATCAGGATTTCTTAAAGCCTACAGAGCTTTGAATTTTTTAGTTTTAAAATTTGGTCCATGAGAGACAGACAAGGTTCTTTGGATAAATGTGATATCTTTTTTTAGATTAATTAAATAGTTGGAAAAAATGTCTTTGAAAGGTTTCAGAGACAAACACCATTCTGCAGGCATTGGAGAGAGTCTGCTGTTGATTTGGGTGCTCTCCTGGGTAGATTGGAAGCCAATATGCAAAAAATGCAGGTCTGTGAAAATGCAAACTCAAGGTAGACAATAGGTGTGTGGAGAAGTGGGGGGAATGTTGACCTGGTGACACTGTACAACTAGTAAAATGTAGAGCAGTTACCTGGAGTTATCAGATGGCAGGCAGGTTATAATGTGCCATAAATCCAATGTCTATATTTACTCCATGATTTTTTGCATCCAGTAGATCTATGAAGTGAAGTTCGTAGGCTCATCTATGAAAGGTGTTTTGTAAATTCCCTTTGAAGATTAGAACTGAAAGATGGGAGGGAGAGTGCTTATCTTATGAAAAATGTGCCCCCACAGATAATTGGATATTTTTGTCGTTGATAGATTTTTGTTGTATGTTCCTTCTGGTATGCAGAGAGAGATATGACAAAGCTTGGGTGCAAATCTATTGTTCATACCATTGTGTGCAACACCATGGAAGTTCTGTTGAGCAGGGACTGTGATTAAAAAAGTGAATCTTTGGATCCAAAGATTCAGTGCTGCTTCAGAGATTTGGCCATAGACTAAATAGGCAGCATGCTGGACACAGCTGCCTCCAGCTGGGAAGTCTATTGTGGTGGGCAGAGGGGGAAGGGAAGTGGGGTGGGGGAGGGAGGGAGTGGGGTTAGGACAGGCTGCCCAGGTGAGGCAGAGGGGCATGGGATGCAGGTGCTGCCACTGCTTGCCCAGCTGGGCTAAGTGCTGCCGTCGCTTGACCATCTGGGGTGGGGGAGGCATGGGATGTGGGCACTGCCACTGGTTTCCCACCAAGGCGGGGAGGTAGGCACTGATGCCACTTGCTCAGCTGGGCCAAGTGCTGCCACCGCTTTCCCAGCTGGGTCTGGGGGGTGGGTGCTCCCTGGCTGGGCAAGTGGCAGCAGGGCATAGCCCCTGATCCCAGTGCTGCCACACCTGCATCCCGTGCCCCCTGCCCCCCTCCCCAAGTCCCGCACCCACACACCCTAGCTGGGAAGCTTATCTCAGCCCCACCCCCAGCCCCAATCCCTGTCTCCCTCATGTCCTTTCCCTCCCCGCTCCACCCACCACAACAGACTTACCAGCTGGAGGCAGCTGTGTCCAATGTGGTGAGGACTGCTGCCTGTTTAGTCTATGACCGAATCTCTGAAGTGACGCCAAATCTTTTCTGAATTGATTTGGAGGCTTCCGATTCAATTTGGATTTTTAACTGGTGTCCCAATTCAATTTGGATTCGGAGATTCAGCCACTGAATTGGGACACCGAATTGAATTGGCTATCGAAGCTTCGTACAGCCTTACTATATACCCGACGTAATGGTCATGGACTTTTAATCCATCATTTTAAACTCTATATTGCTTAATAAAATTTATAGAGAAACCAATTTTCTCAAGTATTTGTTGACTGAATATTTTGTTAAAGTATCTATTAATTTAAATCATTTGTTGGACTGACAGATCAGTCTGGAAATGTAGTCCTAACCTTTGATGAGAGTGAAACAAACATCACTAGGGATTCTGATAGACTCCTTGAGTCAGTGATTGTTGGAACTCTCCTGCAAACAAGGGTATTTAAACAATTGATCCTTGACAAAGAATGCATGTTGCAAAGATCTCTATCTAAGTGATTTATGCTTGAATTTCTGTATATACTGTTTGGGGCTCTCTCAATCATGAACTTCTCTTCTACTGTGGATTCACTTTTAATGCCCCAATTTTCTAGTTACCAAGGAACTATAGGAAAAAGACAATGGAAAGGCATTGTTCACTTCCTAAATATCCATTGCAGTGTTCTGTCCAGATGTAAAAAGGTAACTTGATCCCAATTAATGAAAGTGACTAGGTCAGCCTGTCACCTCCCATGCTCTTTATGTGCTGTTCAGACATCTATGTGCTTATTAAAACCTCAGGCACTCTACATAAGCTCTGCCTTGAAACCAGTTGCCAGAGGCATCACTGCTCAGAACCTGTCTACAGGTTTCTTGGTTTCAGATCTGACATCATATAAATCTCTCTCATCTGCCTTGGCAGCACACATCAGATGAAAAGCAGTCCCATCCTCCCAGAATAACACTCACAAAAATGATGGAGGGTGCACAATAATAAACATTTCAGTGGAGTTGTTCTTCACAAATGTACCTTATTGCTAACATGCTTTAAGGCTATAAAATGCCTGCATATCACACACCTCTATTAGTTCCATCAGAGTCAGAATTGGGCACTTGCTGATGGAAGGTTTTCTGTTTGATACTAAGAGTTGTCAATGTTGCTTCTAAAATATGGCTATAATACAATAAATAGTAAATAACTTATTTGATAATAACGTAGAAATAAATAACTTATTTGATAAATGTTAACTTCTGAATAATTCCTGATTTTTAAATCATTCATGAGTATAAGCCATTGATACTCAAAGGACGCATCTACACGTTGCCCTACAGCAATGTTGTTCCTGCACCATACTTTAGTACTTCCTTTTGGAAGTACTAAAGCACAGTGCAGTAACTGCCCATACTCTACTGTGCACATGATGCATGGTTAGTTTTAGCCACTACTTTGCTGTCACGGTGTGCTAAAATGAGGAAGTGAGCCACTACGGTGAAGTAGCTGCTGGTCACATGTAGACTCACGTGATCACTATGTCACCGTAGCATGTCGTATGCCGACATAGCATGTTGCTACAGAAATGTAGGGTGATGTGTAGACACGGCAAAAATCTACATTACCTTATTAGTTTTGACTAGACACTGAATCATGACATTATTTTTCTTTCTTAACTGGGTAAGTAACTCTTATAATCAGGCTTCTGGTATGAATGATGTTGACTAAACCTGAACCAAGGAAAGTTTGAGGAAGGGAAACTGCTAGGCCATCTGCCATGACAGTTCAGTAGCTTCAATCCACTAATATTTCAGGATCCATTTGGACTGCATATTGATCTACACATTCCTGACCCGTTGACCAGGCACTAGAGCTCAGACCTAAAAACAATGTTACATCACTCTTGGAAGGCTTCTAAAGTATTTTTGAAAAAGACGGAAAGCAGAGCAGGGTAGCACCTGATAGACCTACTAATTCAGAAAGGCATGAGCTTTCATAGGATACAGCCTTTGTCAGATACTACAAATGGATATACAGAGAGCAGGATTAGTAAATAAAAAGGAAAATGGTTATTTTAGTACTAAAGATAGGGAAAGTGGGAGACAAGGAGGGGACAGAGGTGAAGATATGCTGAAGAGATCCAAAGGGATAAAAAAGTTACTAACTTGTTGGGGGACATTGCAGTTATAAAAGTCCAGGTAATGGGATTAGAATCCAGAGTCTCTATTGAGACCATATTTAACACAATTTAGCCTGTGGGTATTTTTTTGTACCACAGTTTTGCATTCAAGTAATTTTTTTTAAGTTTTGTTGTCTAAGAACAGCTACTCTGAAGTCAGTGATGAAATATCCAGGGAGGTGATGCCATGGATTGCTGTGTCTTTCTGGAACCGATGTCAGATCAATCCCCATTCCATCTTTCATAGAGGAATTTCCCTGTCTGTCTCGTGCTTCTCTGAACAAGGTAGATTATGAGGTGCCACACTATCCTGCCTTCTACCTAACTTCAGACTTCTTTAGGCATCTAAGTATAAATACAATGCTTCAGCATTTCATAATGAAGTTCACTCTATCTTTAGAGACTAGCTTTTCCTCTCCTCAATGTAACCCGCAGGTTATTTACAAAAAGGGAATAAATGGCCTCCTTAAAAAGAGCTTTGAACTTCATTTCTTCTTCAGAGAGGCCTGGCTGTTACCGGAAGCTGTTTAATAACTAAACCTGCTTGCAGAGGCAGGAAACAGCTCTTCCTTTGCACATGCTGGAACCAAAACCAGACTGCAGTAGGAAGGACTTCTGAGTGACTAGTATAGAAACATTACATCAGGATCAGCAAAGATTACCTCAGATGGGAGTTCACTGCTCTGGGTATTCAGTTGCTGATTCTGAGAGAAAATTTGGCTTTACTTGGGGTAAAAATGAGGCATAAGAATAGTCTCTCTTAATGAAAAAGTTGGCAGATGAACTTTAAGGGCAGACATGGCATTCTAGGGAGTTTTAATAAGAATTCACATTTAACATTACCAAAACCTTCTTGGTAGGCTTAGTCACAAGCTGGCTAATAGGTTTCCATAAATGATAACAAGTGCTGCCTTAAGGCTTTGTTGTACTGCACAACATTAAACAACAACAATAGAGAACAGCTGCTCCTGAATGGCTGCAGTAGTTAATTACACTATATGCCTACAGTATGTCTCCATTCCCTACATGAAGAAAATCGTTGCTGTACTATACGTATAACAATGGAAGATATTCAAGAGCAGCCACTCTGTACCAAGTAAAGCAAATGGAAACCAGACTCAAAGCCAGCCCTCTATTTCTTGTATGGGACATAAAACAAAGCAAACGAATGCTAGAACAATAACATTATCATAACACTATAGTTATGTTGCATGTATTTTTCATTTGTGTTTGTATCTTCAAAATAAGTATTACAAACATCTGGTTTGTCAGAGATGGTTCCTGCAATATTTATGTCAGGTATTTCACAGATGTGTAATGCTTTTATTTTTACAGTCTGGAATAATCATAGTTTGGCATACAAAGAAATTGCTTTTATAATCATGTACCTCACCCAAATATGTCCCAATCTCCAAGATATGTACATGAAACATTTAAATTAAGAAATAACTCCAGGATGATAAAACATATACTTATAAGTGGTTTATATTACAATTTATAACAGGCACATTTGCCTAGATCTTGGTTTGCTTTAATAACTTTTCAATTCTTAAGCACAGCTGGAAGCCTAAAAATAGGCAACAGAAAACTGGCATGTTTTGCTGAAGGTAATTGAAAGGATACAATATTAATCCTACCAGGGTCAGGTTAGAGTTTTTTTGCGAACTTCTAACAGAAAGAACGTATGCTATTTACAGTACACATGCTGGCAACTTCTGCAGTCATTTTATGTGGCAATTGTAATTGTAAATTTATCTCAAGCCAACCCTTTTTCCTCCAAGCCTGATCTAAATTAACCATGCTCTCTCTACTGCCATTCCATCGAAGCCTGTTTTTCTCATTTATCTCTTTGCAGAGAAAACATATTATCTATAGAATTCATTCCATGATGCTGAAGCCTTAGTTATCTAACAAAGAGTAAGAAAGATTAAGCTCCATAAGAAGCTGAGTGGGCCAGGGGCTATGGCACGGTGGATGGGACATCAGGAGTACTCGAGTCCATTTGCAACTCTTTCAGTGGCCTACTCGACCATTCTGGGCAAGCTACTTCTTGCTGTGTCTCAGTTTCTTCATCTGTAAGACGGGGCTCCTGATGCTGATCCCTTCTGTAAAATGCTCTGTTTTAGGGATTAAAAGAGCTGTATAAAGGTTATTTGATATTATTATAAAACCCAACAGGCCTAAATTTTTATTAACAAGAATAAAAGTAATGATGCTCTCCTTCCATTTGATCTGGTAATGTGATAATTAAATAATATGATGATTCTCAAAGTATCTAAGTATCATCCTTCTGAAAATGGTATTGTAAAATAACCCAATAGGCTTAAAGTTGCAGAAACTTAAAATGGTTGCCTTGTTCTCTACAGTAGCATGTAATTTTAAATTGCAGTGAACGATAAACACGGATATTTGAAGGCATAGTTTTAATGGATGGTGAACACCTTAAGCTCTCATTGCAGTCAGTAATTTCATTCTGAATGTTCTCTACTTAATTCTAGGCCAGATTTTTAAAAGTATTTAGCTACGTAAGATAGGTAAATTAAATTTAAAATTCTGGCTCTGTGTACCAAGCAGGACTGGGACTTGCAAGAGCTGAAGAGTAGGTCACAGATTGGAATCAAAACCAAGTTGCTTGCATTGGATCCTGCAAAGAAAGGAACTGCTACTACCAAGAACAAGCCATTATTTTAAATACTTTAAATTGCAAAGCATTATTTGGACTAAAACATTCCCTCTTAGCAAGGGTTAGGGGCTCTTGACCATAGATTAAGAGAGAGAGCATGGGTGACATGAAACTTTATTACAAAGAGCTGGTCATTAAGATTTAAATAAAGAGATGTCTCTGAGCTATGCTATACTTTTCAGACTAGGGAGAGGTGAATCACGCTGCTTAAAGAACTGTACCTTCCTCCACTTCTCTTTTAATTTAAGAATATATAGCTTCTCAAGGGTTTAACATTTTAGTTCAATGTGAAATTATATCTATATATTATATATGCAGCAACAGAATCTGTGCCAGGATCAGAGTCACTGCACCTGAGGGGAGTCAAAGAAGAAGGGTGGGTCTTCATCACTTCTCTGCTGACTTCACATGCGGTCTGCTAATGGCCATTCACTCCTCAGTATAACTGACAGAAGCCTAATGTCAATCATGCTAGCTGCAAAGGGCCTACAGTCCCAGAGTCATGTATTCACACCTGGATCTTCCCACCTTGTCACAGCCTGTATTCATGCTGGGGAGAAGGGAAGCACAAGCAGTATAGACATTTTTGTGGTAGTTCTGTCTGACCTACATTTCCCTCTGTTGAGGACTTGTGCAGAAATTTTAACTGATTGTACCTTGGAGCATCAGTTAGGGAATCAGGATAGCATCTATGTGTTCATGACTGCTTTACTGAAGGTGAATAGGTGTTCACATATTGGAGTCTACAGAAGCTCATAGATAGAAGCAGACAGAACTGAATTGTACATGTGTGCAAAACTCTGACTCTTCTGAACTGCAGGTGTCTGTATTGAACATGGGAGACGAACCCATGTCTGGCAAACCTACACACAACAACCCATTTTTGAATTTCTCATGAAGAAGTAACTAAAACTACAATAGTGGCTTCTTTGTTTCTCTCACATAAGTTGACAGCTAAATAGAGCATAAAATAGTAGTAATATCCATAACCCAAGCCTGGTACAAACTGAAACAAGGTTTGTTTTCCTTGGCTCTCTGGGATAAGCTGAGATGGTTTGACAATGCTTTGAGACAAAATCTGTGAGAAACAGTGAAGTAAAAAAGGAATGTGGAAGAGCAAAACAATGGCTGTTCTTTTTATAACTATCTTCCAGCAATGTCAGTAGGCAACCCACTCAATCCTCTTTTACTAGGTATTGCTTCACTTATGATTGCAGTGCTGCAGTGACATATGCCTGTAGTGACTCTCACACCTTATTTGCTAATGCTTTGTAGCTTTGGTCTGTATCTCGGTGTAGGCATTCTAACGACTTTTTGCCTGTTGTTAATACAAGTTGGGGAATATAGAAGCACACAGTGCCTGTGGAAATTTTATAGGCCACACTCTATACATTCCCTGTGATCATTCTTACTGCTTGCAATAGTTTTGAAATGGAAGCTGAACATTTACTTTCCTCCATTCATATAAAAATCAACATTACAGCTGGGGCCAATCTCATAAGCCTCAACACCTTTTCATGCAAGTTGGCACAGATTTCTCTTTTTCCAACCTCATCCCCATTGATGTTCAATGCTTCTCTAGAGCTGCAATTCACATACGCTTCTTTGTTTTGGTTAATTACAGGTAACTTAGTTATGGAAAGCTCTCTTCAAGCAGCATGGTAAGGCTCAGGTTCAATGTTAAGCATCCAAGGTTCTTTGGGTAAATGTGATATTTTTATTAGACGACCTAAAATAATTGGAAAAATTCTTCTTTGCAAGCTTTTAGGTACACACACTCTTTTTCAGGCAGAGGGAGCATCACCTTAAGCACCATCAGAGATCAAAAACTGCATGACTGTGCTAGTGAGTGGGAACCTGAAAGGAAAAGTGGTCAGAAATGTTGCGCACAAGAATAACTTACCCATCTTTTTTTCAGATGCAACCACTTATTCTTGGTTTTTGTGTTTGACCTGAGGACATTAAAAAAGGCTTTATTTTCAGAAATAACATAGCACCCTCCTTCTGAAAATCAAGCCCCTTTCAAATGCCTCAATTTGGTCTATCAAAAGCAAAGGCATGCAAAATCACTAGTCACTTTTGAAACCTTGGCCTAGTCTCACAAAGGACATGTCCAATAAAATGTTTTTCCATTCCATAGTTCCTTTACTGTACGTGTTTCTTTACCTGATACTCATGCTATTAAAAACATTTTACTTTGTGCAAGCTTGCTTTGGTGTATGGACTTTTTCTTTCTTTCTTTCAAGATGGCCACCGACAGGTGCAGCCCTTCTGAGCTCCTGCAGCTCGGGTGCCTTCTGCGCGTTTCCCCGCTCTCCCTGCCCCCCCTGTTCCTCCCCCCCCACAACCTTGCCTCTCCCCAGCCTGTGCTTGGGGACCCCTCCCCGCCCCTTCCCCCGCTTTCCGAGCGTTTTTCCCCTGGGCTCGTTTGCCTCTGCCCCTCCCCCACCCCCGCCTGAGTTCTCCCTGTGATTCCTGCTGCCTCCCTCCCCCAGGGCCCCTTCCCTTGGTCCCTGCCATCTCCCCCTGCCTTGGGGCTTGCCCTGCGCCCCTGCAGGGTTGCTCTGCCCCGCCTCAGGCTGATTTTGGGGCGTTTTCAGCCCCCCCCCCCCGTCCCAGTCCCCGGCATCAGCCTGAGGGTTTTTTTTTTTCCTTTCTCCCTCCTGTGGGAGAGTTAACCCTCTCCTGCTCGGGATGGCTGCCAGCAGCCAGGGCACTTGGCATGGGGATGTCTCTGCGGACCTTCCCCTCAGCCATGGCCTGCGGGTGCACGCCCCTCTCTACGTCAGGGTGGAGGACTGCGCTGGAGCTCTGGCGGACCTGCTGGGACGACAGAGCGTCTAGTACGCCTCCCGGGTCAATTCAGTGCCCATCGTATATTTGAGTTCTCCCAGCCTGGTGAGGGAGGTGTGTGCGGTGCGGCTGGACATCTCGGAGGTCCACCACTTGGTCACGCCCCTGGAGACCCTGGCAGTGCGGGTGGTGGCCTCCAACGTGCCCCCGCACCTGCCAGACTGGGACCTTGCCAACGCACTCAAGCGCTACGGTGTCCTCACCAGCCCCTGGTGCAGGTGGAGTAGGGACCCCAAGCTGAGACACGTCCTGTCCTTTCGGAGGCAGGCATTCATGCTCCTCAGGGGTGACACCTGGAAACTGCCTCCCCCCTTGACCTTTGTGTTGGATGGGAGGTCCTATGTGGTGTATTTCTCCCTGGGCGGGAATTCATGCTGCTGCTGCGGTGGCAGCTCCCACCTAGCTGCCCAGTGCCCATTAGGGCAGTCTGCTGGGGCACCGGTTGCTGCACCCGCCCAGGAGGAGGGTGCATCCACGTCTGGGGTGAGACCCTCATCAAAGGGTGGGGTTGGGGGATCTGCCAAGCCCCCCTCTACCCCTGCTTCATCTGAGGGGCTCAACCCCTCTGGCATTGGCATGACACCCGGGGGGGGCCTGGGACATCCTCCCAGGTTTCTTCCGCCCCTGTTGTGGCTGATGCCCCGCCCAGTGGGGGGGCTGGGGAGTCCTCCCAGTCCCTTCCTTTCCCAGTTCTACCTGGGGTGGCTAGAGTCTCAGGCGCTGGGGCCCCATCGAGTGGAGCACCTGAGACCTCCCCTCCACCTCCCTCCACCCCTGCCTCAGCCGAGGTGGTGGACCCAGAGGTGGCGAACCCCAAACAGCCTGGCCCGCCCCCCATGGGGGAGGTGCCAGCTGCTTCTAAAAAAGCCAAGAGCAAGAGGCAAAAAGGAGCTCCTGCCCCTTTGGGGCCTGCCTCGGACAGCACCGGGGAAAAAGTAGCCAGGGAACCTGAGCCCACCCTGCCTGCCCCCCCGGAAGCCCTGCCACCTCAGGCCATGACTGAGGGTGTCCCAGAGACGTCTGGCAATCCCTCGCCCCCATCCCAGTTAGTGGGGCTTGCGAGCGGCAAGGCAGGGGGAGAGTGCCTGCTTCCCGAGCAGCAGCAGGCACGGGAGACACCAGAGGGTCCTGCCACCCCACCACCCACTCCCCTGCCCACCAAGGCTGATGAGGAGGAGATGGAGTGCCTGCCATCCGAGCGCCGCAAGTGGCCCCAGGAGCGGGATGACATCTGCCCCCCAAAGCAGATGGGGATCTATCTCCCAGAGACGGTCCTCGACCCAGATACGGAGGGGTGCCTGCTAGGGAGCCCGGCGATTGAGGGCACTTTCACCGGTCTCACCGGGAAGTCCCCTCCCAAAATACAGCCCCGCCGGTTCTCGGTCGGCAATATCCAGCTCCTTCTGGAGAAACCACCCTGGGTGGCCCCCAGCTATGGAGGCCTCCTCAACCTCTTGGACCAGACCAAGGGCCAGAGGAATGTGGCCGAGAGTATCCAGCAATGGTGCCCGGACCCCACGCAGTTTGTCCGCGCCACTAGCGACGCGGCGAGGCTCGTGCTGGGACCCGGACAGGTGTCAACATGCCTTTCGGCTCAAGAAGGTGGTGACCTGGGTGAGGGAGGTGTGGGGCCGAGGCAGGCCTGCGGAATAGGGTAGGGCAATGCTAGGCCTTCCCCTGTCTCTGTGGTTTTTGCCCGGATCTGTCACCTTCTCTCCCGCCGGTACCCTGCCTACCCTTCCTCTCTCTTCTCCTGCTCATGGCGGTTACCACAATTGCCTTGCTAAACACCAATGGCTGCAGAGACCCGGTGGAGTGAACGGCCATCCTGGAGGGCTTGCAGCAAAAGCAACTAGCGATCGCTTTCCTCCAAGAGACGCACAGCGACGTGCAGGTTCAAGCCAACTGGCACGCCACCTGGAGAGGTTGCTTGTTCCTGAGCCATGGCACCAACCTCAGCACAGGAGTGGCGATCCTCCTCTCGCCGCAGCTGTGGTATGACTCGGCGGTGGCATGAGAGGTTGTCCCCAGCTGGCTGCTGACCATCCATGTCACCCTGGCACACCAGAGCCTGGTCCTCGTCAACGTCTACGCGCCCACCGACAGGAGAGAGAGGGTTGCCTTCCTAGAGACCCTGGGTGACCTCCTGCATGACGCCAGTGAGAAGGATGACCTGCTTCTCGTGGGCAGGGACTTCAACTGCACCGTTGATGCGCTGCTAGACCTGACGGGGCTGGAGCCGCACCTGCCTTTGGCCCGCAAGTTGCGGACCGTGATGGAGGCGGTGGACCTCATAGACGCCTGGCGGGTCCTCCATGCTGATGCGCGACAATACACCTGGGCAAAGATGAGTGCCAGTGGGTTCGCCAGGGCCTGCCTTGACCACCTCTACATCGGCCAGCACCACCTGCCATTACTGCACGGCAGCCACATCATTCCATCGGGCCTCTTGGACCACGCCCTGGTCTGCTGCGAACTGAGCCTGCCTGGCAGAGGACACACTTGGGCCCCTTACTGGTGCCTCAACATCAACCTGCTGCAGGACACTCATTTCAGGGACTGCTTCACCCACCTCTGGAGGAGCTGGGAGGCGGCGCAAGTAGACTACCCCTCCTGGCGCCTGTGGTGGGACGTGGGGAAGGTCCAAATCCAGGTGTTCTGCCAGCAGTACAGCCAGCTGGCGGCGAGCGAGCTCCGCCGCCGCACCCAGGAGCTGGAGGAGGACGTGGCGGAGCTCGAGGCAGCCCTGCTCTGCGTGGGCAACGACGTGGCACTCCTCGAGAGCCTCCGCTCCCACAAGAAATGCCTGCGAGAGCTGGCGGAGGGCGCGGCCCGCGGCGCACGGGTCCGGGCCCGCTGCCAGGAGCTGGCAGAGGCCGATGCCCCAACCGGCTTCTTCTTCAGCCTGGAGAGGTGGCGGGCCGTGGCCAAGACACTGGACCACCTCAAGACCCCGGAGGGCTGGCTGCTCATGGACCCGGGCGAAGTGCGGGAGCATGCCGTCGCCTTCTACCGGGATTTATTTGCGGCTGAGCCCATCTGTCTGTGGGCCGCCCAGGAGCTGCATCGGGACCTGTTCCACCTGGGAGCTTCGCAGGCCTAGGCCCTGGAGTGCGAACTCTCCCTGGCGGAGGTGGAGGCTGCGGTGGGGGGGCTTGCCTCGGGCAGGGCCCCGGGCCTGGACGGCCTGCCCGTGGAATTTTACAAAGTCTTCTGGCCCCTCCTCGGGCCCAGCCTCCTCCGCGTCTTCTGCGAGAGCCTCGCCGACAGGACCCTGCCGACCAGCTGCCGCTGGGCCGTGCTCACCCTGCTGCCCAAGAAGAGGGACCTCGGCTGCCTGAAGAACTGGCGGCCCGTCTCCCTCCTGTGCGCCGATTACAAGTTCCTGGCCTAGGAGCTGGCAAACCATCTCCGCATTGTCATGGCCTCTGTCATCGGGCCCGAACAGAGCTACTGCGTGCCAGGCAGAACCATCCAGGACAACTTGTTCCTGCTGTGTGACCTGCTTTTTGGCCTGGACGTCGGCGTGCTCTCCCTGGACCAGGAGAAGGCCTTCGACCATGTCGACCACCGGTACCTGCTCGGCACCCTCGAGGACTTTGGCTTCAGGCCGCTCTTCACCGCGGTGCTCCGGGTCCTGTACCACGACGCCTCCGGCCTGCTCAAGGTGAACAGCGCGCTGTGCTCCCCGTTCCCCGTGCATCGCGGCATATGCCAGGGCTGCCCCCTGTCAGGCATGCTGTACGCCCTGGCCGTCGAACTGCTGCTGCACGCTCTGCAACGTCGCCTTACCGGCCTCGCCCTGCCACCGGCGCTGGACCCCACCACTGGCCCCCCGCTCCGGCTGACGGCATACGCGGATGATGTGACCATCTTCCTGGGCAGCCAGGAGTACGTGCGGGCCCTGGTGGACTGCCAACGTGCCTACGAGCTCGCCGCCTCGGCCTGCATCAACTGGGGCAAGAGCTACGCCTTCCTGCTGGGGATGTGGGCCGGCACGCCGCCTCCGGACCTACCAGAAGGCCTCGCCTGGTGCCAGAAAGGCCTCAAAGCCCTGGGCATGTTCCTGGGGCCGCCAGCCTTTGCGGCCCGCAACTGGGAGGACCTGGCGGAGGGAGTGGAGGCCCGCCTGCAGCGCTGGTGCTGGCGCCTGCCAGCCCTCTCTTACCGCAGCCGGGTCCTCATCGCCAACACCCTGGCGGCGGCCACCCTATGGCACCGCTGTGCAGTGCTGGACCCTTTGCCGGAGCTCCTGGAGAGAGTGCAGCGGCTCCTGGTCAACTTCCTGTGGGACGGATGCCACTGGCTGCCCCGAGCTGCCCTCTACCTGCCCACCAGGGAAGGGGGCCAAGGCCTGATCGACCTGGCCAGCCGGGTGGCCGCCAACCGGCTGCAGGCCCTCCAGCGGCTCCTGTACGCCGACGGCCACCTCCCCTGGCGGCAGCTGGCGTGCCGGTTCCTGCGGCAAGTGGGGGGCCTCGGCTTTGACCGGGAGCTGTTTCTGCTGGACCTCACCTTCCTGAACGGGGTGGTTCTTCCCCCGTTCTACCGCAGCATGGTGCGGGCCTAGTGGGCGGCCTTCCATCTCTGCCTCCAGGCCAGGCGCCTGCGGTTCCCGCACCTGCTTCGGGAGCCCCTGGTCTACAACCCAGCCCTGCAGCGTGTCACGCCGAACCTGGCCTCCGCCAGCCTTGTGGCAGCCCTCATCGAGGCGCGCACCACTTGCCTGGAGCACCTCCTGGACCCTGCTCGGTCGGCGTGGCTGCCCCCCGAAGCCCTGGCTGCCCGGCTGGCACTGTGCTCCGTCCGCACAGCGGGCTGGCTTCTGCGGACCGTCAGGGGCGCCCTCCCGGCGGAAGCAGCGACCGCCCTGGAAGTCCATCTCCAGGCTCGCCGGACCCTCCCCGCCACGGCCGCCGCGCATGACGCCTTCCCACCGCTGCCTGTCATCCCAGCGGTACCCGGTGAGCTGGTTGAGCGGCCCAACATGCTGCTCAGGCTCCCAGTGCCCCCCAGCAGCAATACAGGCTGCCCTTTTGGCACCCTGCCCCACAAGGGCCTCTACATGTGGGTGGTGCGCACCTGGCATGCCCAGGTGCTGGCCGGCTGCCCTGACACTGAGTGGCGGTGGCGCCTGGAATGGCCCGGGACCCCAGCGTGGCCCACGCTGTATAAGGCACCCACCGCCAAGAAGACCGGCGACCTGCAGTAGCGGCTTGTGCACGGCATCCTGGCCACCGGCACCTTTGTTCGCCTCCTGGACCCAGCGGCCTCGGCGGCCTGCCCCTTCTGCCCGGGGGTGCCGGACGAAGACATTTTCCACGCGTTCCTCGGCTGCCTCCGGCTGCAGCCGCTCTTTGCCACCCTGGGCGCGCTGCTTCGGGCGCTGGGCCGGGACTTCTCTGAGGATGTCTACGTCCACTCCTTCCCCTACCGGGCAGCGGAGAAGGCCGTGGTCAGCCTGGCCAACTTCCTGCTGGGCCAGGCCAAGATGGCCACCCTGAAGAGCCTGCGAAACCGGCTCGCCGGGACCAGGATGGTTGACACCCTGCAGCTCTTCCGCCTGCTGGTGCGGGCCCACCTCTCGCTTGAGTTTGAGCACGCAGTCCTGCAGCAGATGGTGCCCACCTTCGAGGAACGCTGGGCCCTCGAGGGGGCGCTCTGCTGAGTCGAGGCGGGGCGCCTGCTCCTTGCCCTGTAACACCTCTGGCTGCTCAAGCTGCGGACACGCATCCAGCGGGCCGAGGCCTTGGACTTTGCTTCACGTGGGTCGAGCCCTGAGGCCCCCCATGGGTATCCCCGCTGGCAGAAATGTAAATATGTAAATAGACCTTTGGCTCGCTATGGTTTTTTTTAGTCTAGAGTGTACGGGCAGGCCTTGCAGGCCGTGAGCCCAGGACCATGTCCGTGAGGCCCAGGTGTTCGGACCAACCTGTACATACTCTTTACTGGCCCCGATTTGTCACCCTCTCTGAAATAAACGCCTCTTAAAAGTCAAAGTCTTTCTTTCTTTCTTTCTTTCTTTGGAAGCACTGCAAATGAAAAACATTGCAGAAGATAAAGAACACTTCAAATAGGATTCTACAGCAACACAATATTTTCATTAAAACCAGCCACAGAATAAAGTAGCTTCATGTTTTGCCTCAGTTACAGGTAACATCTTCAGGAAAAATAAAAGAAATAGTATCCGGGTGTGTAAATAAAAAACAGAAAAGAATATACATGCCTGCCTAAATGTAGATAACAGAATTTAAAGGGACTCACAACCACTACTAGTACCTGCAGAGGCTGGAACTAATATAGTAACTGATACAGTTACTAAAGCTTAGAACATGGATAACACCACACAGGGGTCACAAATTCTGTGGGGAATTTGATTCTGGATTCACACATCAGGCATTTGTGGATAAATATTTTCTAGTTTCTTTCCAAAACCAAAACAAACCTTAAACATATTTTATTTTTGGGTTGGTCGAACTGAATTGTTTCAAATGTTTTTAGTGAGTTGAAAGACAAAATCTACAAGAATCTAAGTATTGAAGAGACGTATAGTATTGAAGTCTATAGAGATAAAACTAATCTTACTGATTCAAATTTGTGCTGAAACTAGGGATGCCAATATGCACCAGGAATTATATAATTGTGAATGCTCATGGCAGCAAAACTTTTTGTTGTTAAGAAACTGCGATATTTTGGCAGAGAGAAATATTACAATCCAATGCTCATGCATTTCAGAAGAAGCTGACAAAGTCTTTTGTAAAGGATTTAACTACCATTATGCCTCTTTTACAGGTGAGGAAATAGTAAAGCAAACTGTTCTTAGGTCAGCTAGGAGGCCACTACAGATGCAGGAATAGAAACCAGCCCCACTCAGGTTGTCTCCCAGTGGATGTAAAACAATAGAGACACTTAAAATCACTATGTCTTGAAAATTTAGACAAATTTATTTTGCCATTACAGTTAGGATAACAACTTGAATATAATATCTGGTCCATCTGAGAAGAAAAATAAGTTACAGTATCATTATGGTACAATGCAAATATATTTTACAGTACATATGCTTTTATAAGGAATGCACTAAAATAGGTGAATCAAAAGTCTGATCCTTGGAAGATCTCTTAGACTGAGCAAAGCTTTTCTGACAGGACTGGTGGAAGCCAATATATGAAGAAATGGAATGAATAGGGCAGTTGAAAAGTATATTATCCAATGAGGAAAATTTTCCTAAGTGCAGCAAGTGGGCTAAATAACTTTACAGGACTTTTCCTTGCACAAAAACTATTAACTAAATTCTGCACCCTCTATTAGGTGTGCATGTTGAAGGTGTGGATGTGCAAAGGGGAGATTGTATCAAGGCAAAGCAAGCAGACTGACAGTTGGCTTCCATTGACAATAATTAATGCAGCCTTCAGTGTTCTAATGTGCAGCTGAGAAGAATCTGGCTGAAAATTAATTTGGAAATGTAAATAGACACAAAGGCAATGCTAACGCTGGGTCGGCACAGAGTGCTATTTCTGAGCAGACGGTCACTTCCTTTCCCTGCCTAAAATGAATCCCATCCCACACAAAGTTTCCAACCCTTTCATTAGTGGTTGTGTTAGTATATAATAGGTATAATGAGAAGGCCATAAAATCCAAAGTTAGCTGAGGGTCCTTAACCATTAAATATAGCTCTATTTCCAGATTTTATTTAAATTTTAATGACTACCACATAGGATCAAGCAGCAAGAAACAACATTTGTATTACAGCTGTATTATTTAATTCCCATTAGCTAAAAATGCCAGGCTACTGGCCAGTAGCTGAGGAAAATAAGTGGTGACAGGTGAAAGAAATATACCCTTAGTATAGTTCCTCAAGCCACATCAAAGCCTGAGGCACTGCAATGTAATTTACACCTAATGAAACCTAGTGTCAGACAAAATTATTTAGCCAAATGTTATCCATTCTGAATAATGGACTCTCATCCTTTTAAAGGCACAGAGCTCTTCCTGGTCATAACTTTTACTGTCTAATTTAACTACAATAGAATGGAAGAATGCCCTATCTGTCTTGATTGAGTATTAACTTGTTTTCTTCTACTCTTAAAGTTCGATGCCCAATGCAGCCTTACAGATTGGCAAATCTAGGCATCTGAAAGCCCTAATTTATTCTTGAGTTTAATTAGAGAAACGGTCTTATTGGACAGCCTCAAATGTTTAGAGTAATAATCACAGTCTAGATTGGATTATCCCTTTTCATTTTAAATCAAATGCAGTGGGAGGAGCACATAAATCTCTTCTTTCCAAATTCAACCAAATAGTTTTAGTCTTATTCCCAAGGGATGAATTATTTATTAACTTACATATTTAAAAGTGTAGCTTCCAGTAACCCACATAATATAGAACATGTAAAGTAATAACTGAAATTATGTGCTTTGTACAGGAGACAGGACTTTACTACAGTTTTCAAGACAAGTACAGGAAGTAAGTAAACTCCCCACACTGCAAATTTGTATTGATCTGTCTTCCTGCCCCTTGGAAAGTAAATTTTCCTTCAATGACAATTAAAGTTTGCTATAATATTAAAGAAGTTAGATTTCCATGGAGCTACACACTTGAGCAAAATGTTCAGGAGTGGATTAGGAGGAGATAAATTGTACATCAATATAGCCACTACCCTTTTAATAAAGAAACATACTAAGTTTTTCAGGCATAAAGAAAAAATCCAGATTAAAGGAGAAGGCAATAACTCAACAACACTTATTCAGGTCCTTAGCCAGCAGTAATTTACTGAATTGTTAATTAAGCACATGTGTACTCAATGGTGTATAAAGAGGTACAGTCCAAGACTGCAATATAGATTTCAGAATCTGTAGTCTTTATGATCTACTGCTTTATTGCAGAAGTGGTCTGAGTGATCATGTGAGATTACTTGTACAACAAGTTACTTCTTAGCATGAATAACAACATAGAGCTTGTCCCTAAGTAAGAGAGACTAACAATCTGGCATACAAAATAGGAAGAAGAGCTAATGAGCTGCCTATTCATAGCTTAGTCTTTGTATATGAGCAAAGCCATTGCTCTATATTCTGTAAATAAAAAGAAGTTATTGTCCTTTAAGCAGGTCTTCATTTAAAATGCTTTTGAATAGTGCTCCTATCATTGGAATTAGAATCTCACTAGAGCAATGTTACCACCATCCAGATAGGAAGTTTTATCTCTCTTCTCAATGTGATTTCCACTCTGAGTTTTCTGCTTTTGTAATACATTTTACTGATAAGGGTCGACAGAAAACATACTCATCATTAATATTTTTAGGAAATGAACACTAGATACTATACTTGAAGGAAAGGGCATTTATAATGTCCCAGATCCCATTCGCCCTGGGTTTTGGTGGAGTGGGTTTGGAACATGTAAAGAGAAATACATTTTTCTTTCAGAGTGGAGGGAGGGTTGCAGGACACTAGGATGCCCTGCTCCTCTAAAAAGCTGAAACTGCTAGGGAAAGAGCCTTAGCAGTGAGTTGGAAGCCCCAGCTGTTGGTTACCAGGGGAGGCAGAATGAGCTAGTGGCCCACACCTGTCAGTGGTCAGCTGGCTGGAAGGGGCAGAGCATGGCTCATATATAAACCCCGGGTCTTAGGCCAGGAAGGCAGTTCCCTGCCAGCAGCCAAGGGGGAAGGAGCTATCCCAGAGCAAGCAAAGGGAAGAGACCTATCTGCTGGAGCCACTTCTGAGACTGTTAAGGGACAGAGCATTCTCCGGTAGGGTTTGAATGATATTATAGCTGGGCAGCTTGAGTTTATGTTATAGCCCAGCGGCTTGTGTTTTGTTTGCTGTATAACACCGGTAGCTTGGGTGAGGCTATTAGGGGATGGAGGAGGCCTCATAGGGGACCTACAGCAGCATGGGAACCCCAGTGCCAGAGACGGCACAGCATTGGGGGTGCACTGACCCCAGCACCAGAGGAGGCTTGGAGTGAGACTAGGCCGCGGAGGACCCAGGGAGGACAAGGGGGCCAATTACAACAAGGCCCAGACCAAATAACGTCAGTACTATCTGTGAGGCTTGGGGCATGGTAAAGGGGTGGCTGGAGCCACTCATAGCCCATAAGGCTAGGGTGCCCCGAAACACCCTGTGGCGGTGAAGTGCCCCCACAGGCTCTCGAGGGAGAGAAAGGAGGACCCACAGACCCCAGACCCCAAGAGCAAGCCCCCAGAGGGGCGTACGTACCTGCTGAAGAGCAGCAGGAGCAGGAGCCGCGTTCACGGCTGCAGCTGCGCAAACCGCCATTACACCGGCTGTGGCAACAGCTGTTCCTGGTGCGGGGAACAGCTGAGCCAATCCCAGCGGCCGTAGCGGCAGCTGCAGGAAAGTTTAAAAACGCCGACAGAACAAGGAGAGAGGGGAAGCCGGAGAAAGAGAGTACAGGCGGGCTGCTCGTGCTGCGAGCTCGGGCACGGAGAGGAGAGGACCCAGCCTGCAGGTCTCAAGCAGGCAGCTTAGCAGAGAGCTGTAAGCCTTCTACGGGAGGCAGAGCAGAAGGCAGACAGAGAGTGCAAGCCGAGGCACTCTCTCAGTCTCCTGAAGCGGCTGACGCTCAGGAGGCAGGGGAGCGCTCTGCTGTTGGTAGGAGAGGGAGACAGCAGAGGCTCCAAGTGGGAGCTGGAATCAGGGAAATCCCCCTGCAGCTCCTCCTAACTCGGAGGAGTATTTCCTGTAAAAGAGGAGAAAGGAGAAATCACTCCCAGAAGGAGGGAGAACGACCGGGAACTGGAGAACCGGTCTGAGGCTGTCATACGAGGCCTGGAAACATCTTGAATGCATCACCCAGTGGTTGGCACATGGACGGGGTGTAGGGGAGGCGGAGCCCCATGGACCACCGTGTCAGACGACCGTGAGTAACACCGTCTATTGGGAGGCCCCACCCAGGATAAAGATCTCCACTGTAGACCCCTCTGAAGGTATATATTTACATCCAAGTCGTGGCAGGAGAGTTGAGGGGAGGGGCAACACCCCGGTAGACCAGGCGGAGTGGGGCGCAGGCTCCACACACCCATTGTGCCATCTATCTTGGAGCGGGACCCAACAGGGGTCCAGGAATCCACGGGGTCCGAGTGTACAGAGAACCATGTCCAAGGGGGCATAAAGGCAGCCTACCATATATATATATATTTTCCATCAGACGTGGAGGGAAAGAATTGAGGGTGCCCATTGGGCCAACTTGGCACGGTAAGGGGGCCTTGGGGAAATCAGAGCCATCCTGCAGGACCCCATCCCATGACAGGGAGATATAAAGATGATTTTGCAGACAGCATAGATGTGCAGTATGTGTTCCTAATTTACATACTCGGTTACCAGGACTGCACATGCAGATCAAATATTTTCAAATGCAAATATTTGTACATTTGTAATACATTATTTGTTTAGGTCACAGGAACTTAAAGAGAATTGATCTGCTAATTAACTGTCCCTTGCTCTTAGGTAATTCTAATGTATCTATCACCTTAGTCAGAATCCTAAATGTCTGTAATGTGTATCAAAGTCTGGATGTGAAATCCTATAGAAATTCAAAGTCATACATTTATAGATATCTATTTATCTCCTTAAGTAGAGCACGTATGTAGAATGGGAGTGTGATCTTAAGAGTAAGGAAATGTTGTATAATATTTAGGATCCCTGAATCAATCAAGACTATAGGGTTAGAAAAGGCCTCCAGGTAAACTAAATACAATTCCCCCAGTTTTTCACTTGAAACCCACACAGCTGCAGGACAGAAACTTCAGGTAAAAAGAGAGAAGATGAGGACACTGCCAAGACAATAATTTCTGAATTTGCCAACATTTTATTCTCAGATCTTGGGCAAGTCACTTAGGCCAAGGAAGCTAAACATCATTGAGGATCTGGGCCTTACTTTCTCAGACTTTTAGCTCCCCAGCTCCAATTCATCTGCCTCTCCCCTCCAGCGCAGGCTGGGCAAACCCCAGACTTAGTTTGCTCCCTTCCCCTCCCCGCCTCCCATCCTGAGGATAGCACTAGAGATGGGGGTGGTAGAGAGGACTAAGGGAGAGAAACTGCAGACATGCAGCTAGCTCCAAAGTGGAGCTCAATCCACCCCTCTGCCCTGCCACCCCCACCTCCCCCAGACCCAACAGAGAATGTCTGTTGGGTCAGGGGGATTGCTATGACTCATGGCGCTTCCTTTGAAGTGCCATGACTTACAGTGGGGAGGTGTATGTCTGTCAGAACCCCACATTTCCTTTCTCCAACCTTTTGTCTATTTGGATTAAAGTTCTTCATAGAAATTATTTTTATTATGTGTTTGAAAGCACATCAGAATAATTTATCCTTTATCCAGTAGTGTACTGGAAGTGAGGCAGGGATGTGACTAGGGCAGCAGCCCCAGGGCTCTGCCTTTTGGGGAGAGGAAAAAAACAAAAAAATAGTTGCTGTCAAAAAGGCAGATGGCCATTCCACTGCTATCCACACCATGGCTGCTGATGGCTCTGCTAGGCCTCTGCCTCTGTTATTTACTACTGCTATTTTTTATAACTCTAAGCTGCTACACAAAAGGATGTGTGCGCGCCGGGTCTGACCCCAGGTCGCTTTCGTCGCTCTGCACGCGGGCTGTGGCCAGCAGCCCGGGCAGGCCGGGTCGGAGAGGGCGGGCGCCGAGCTAGAATTAGGCACAGACACGTAACGGTTGATTTTAAGATTATTTTACTTACACCGAGATGGTCGTGGTGTAGGCTGAGAACTTGCTTGAGTTGCGGTTACAACAAAAAACACGAACACACGTGGAGGTTGCAAGGCTCCACGCAGACAGAACACGAACAATCACGTGGAGGTTGCTAGGCTCCACGCAGACAAACTCCGGATGTCCAGGACAAGCGCGCATTAAACTCGTCGTTACGTCTTATAGTAGGCTCCGTTCGAAGACGGGAAGAGGTGGGCGGTGGATCAGGCCGCCAAACCCCTCTGAGCGACACACAGGGTTTCTATTACCCTGCCGCGCACACCCAGAGTCCCCACGAGATGGATGCGGAGTCCTCTTTGGCTTGGGCGGAAACTGCTCAAGCCTCTTATACGGCTAGCAGGCCAATCGCTAGCCGCCACGTGTGAATAATTTAGAACTAGCCAATTGCGGGGCACGAATTTGCATACGACGAGCGGGAAACCTTTGCACCGTGCATTTCTGTGCTGCAAAGGAAATGCACCCTGCAAAGATCGCTGCAAAGTGGCGGGAACACTTCCCTGCGCGCGGGTTCTCTGCGCAGCAGAACTCCATCGCGCAATGAAGCTGTATACCCACGGGAATAATTCTTAGTGCCGAAGCGCACACAAAAAAAATCAGACCTTTGGGTCATGACAGGATGAAGGTAAGGTAGGGCACAGCCAGGACCATCCCTGCACCTATTACATGTAGAGACCCAGAATTGTGGCAGGGAGTCTTCTGTACTCTGAGACTCGGACTGATATCTCTAATTCCCAGTACCTTTAGCTGTGGGAAAAACAAAGCAAGAACCTTCCAACATTCATGGAACTTTCTCCACTTCTGCCTAGTCTTTCTCTGCTCTGTACTGACTGGCTGTTTCAGGCCTCTCCTTTTTTCTTCTTGAGTCTCTTCAACTCAGTTTCAGTCCTTGCCTGAAACTCTTTTTTTATGCCCTAACCCCCTCCTAGCAGTTCCTTTCAACTTATATTTCTATATAATTTATCTCCTAAGTAAACCTATTCCACCTCTGTCCCAAAGATAATGGACTGAACTTATTTGCTATTATCCTACTGTTGCTCTTCTTCTGTCTCACACATCTCTCTCTCTCTCTCTCTTTCTCTCTCTCCTTTCTTTTTAGATTATAAGTAATTTGGAGCATGGACTCACCTACTCAGTGCTTGTGGGATGTCTAGCTCTAGGTTTTGGTTGCTCCTTGAGCAATATCATAATCACAATATACAATGTCAATGACTACAGCTAGTCTGACCAAAGCTATATTCAGGTGGCTAGGACTTTGGCAACAAACTGATTTGGCAGACTGGTGTTCAACAGTTATTGGAAGGCCAGTGACCACAAAAGCTGGAAACTCGGCTAAGAACATGCTTTAGAGGCAGATTATTAGCAAATCAAATTACCAGCATTATTTTAACATAAATTTCCTTTTGTTTTTCCTCCTCCCCATGGATGTGCATGTGCCAATAATCTCGCAGAGAACTGAGTAGAAAATAAAGGACCCATTCCCAACTGTGGCATTTGCACTGTCAGGCTCAATGCATCCTTTTGGATTCTGGCAGTGCTGCTATATAATACAACCTGAAAAAAAACCCCCAAATTGAAAACAAAAATGCATGAAAACAAAAATGTATGAATTCAGGAATCAAGAGTCAAGGCTGGAATGTCTTGGGATTGACACAGTAACTTAACTAGGGGTGGGTTAGTGAGACAACAGTTCTGGATGCCAATTTTCGAGGGGTGCCAGAATCGCCTTCTACCCTCGGAGTCCAAACAGGAAACAAAAGCAGTCCTGCGGCACTGTTTTTGCAGCAGCAGCCAGGTGCACAGACACTGTACTGTTGCTATAAGAGTAACAGCCAAGGAGGGTAAACCATGCTGTGATGGTGGTGGTGGCAGAAGCTAGGGAGCATTTCTGAGTCCCTGGCATAAGACTCCTGTGCCCCTTCCTCCTGCTTCCCTAGTGCTCAAAGGCACATTCCCACTGTCTCCCTTGTACCACACTTTGCCCAGGGCACAAAACCTGCTCATTATGCCTCTGGAATGACATTATCAATTAAGAATCAAAATACTTTGTCCTCTTCACCCTAACAGCATTTTAAAAAACGTAGCCAGTGATCCAATTAAAGAAGGAATTCACAGGTTGTACAAGTATGACCTTGGGGGTCACAGTCTGGCTTGAGGTAAATATATACATTTATATATTCTATGTTCTTGTTAAAGTCAAAGGAGGTTGTATATATGGATCTGAAGCTAGATTATGGCCTATTTTTGTTTTAATATTGAAACCCTAATATTATCACCTCATTCCTTTGGTTGTCTTTTCAATTGAAGCAAAATCATATTCAAGTATTCATATTCAAATCATATTTTCATGTGGTAAGGTTAGGAATTAAAAAATAGTGATACTTACATAAGGCCAAACGCTGCCTATGTTTATTCACTCAATATTCCATTTACTTTACTGATGAAGAATACAAAAAGAGGAAAATTTGAACCTTGAAAATGTTTATGAATAAAATGATGCAAGTTACCATTAATCCAGTCTTGAAAAAGGAAATTCCAAAGGAATGGAAATTCTTCGAAGTGCATCCATTAATCCTGGATAACATAGCTGAATAATAAATGGGGGATTCTAGTAAAAAATCAGAAGCAATATATAATTCCATTATCAGTCAGTATAGTTGCATGGAAGGAGGCCTTCTCAAACAATCCTTTTGGCTTTTTTTTTTTTTTTTTACAGGAATATGGATCTTGTTGATAAAGACAACTTGACTTTCTCCAAACCATTTGCGTAAACACCACATATCTTGTTGATGAACAAGCTTACATTATATGGAATGAATGGATTACTTAGTAGGTAGATTAAAAACTGGCTCACTAACAGATCTCAGAATATGTATGTGTTAATGGGAAATATCAATTAGTTGGGTTTTCTGATGGACCCCCAAAGGGATCAGGTCTTTGTCCAACCCCATTTAATACTGAACAGAAGTGAAGTGACTGACATGAGGTAACAGAGCTAGTCAGTGGAAGAGCCAAGAATAGAAGGCAGATTTGCTGACTCCTAATCTTTAGTAAAAATGGAATCATGGGGCTAAATTTCTATATGCTGCTTGGAAAATAGAAATTGGGTTCTGTGCAAACTGATACATTTGGTATCAGAAAACTCTTCTAACCTATAGCTATTTTGGCTGCTGACAGACGTGAAAAAATGCTCTTTACTGGAAGAAGCAGCATGTTGGTTCACCCTAGCTCTGCAGTGTCTGTATAGATCAGGCACTTCAGTGGGGCATTTGGGGTCTTTTATCTAATAGCTGATTCAATTAGCTATTAGATGAAAGCTGATTGAACTAGCTATTAGAAAAGAGCCCCCAAAAGCCCACTAAAGCACCTGATCTATACAGGCAAGTTGGGTCCAACTAAAGTGATGCCTCTCATGGGCATGCACTGGGTTTGGTGTGGAAGCATGCCAAGTTTAAAGTAAAGTGTTGTTTGGCGGCGGCGGGGGGAGGTTTCATGATTGCAAGCAATTTTGTGATCTATTTCTGCAAAGTGCTAATATTTTAATACATCAGCTTTAAAGTATGATTTATTTATGTTAGTTGCACTTGTAATTGTCTGTTTGCCCATTGAAATTAGAGCCTATAAAGTAAGTACAGAAAAGAACAATATTCCCTTTCTCCCAGAGTATTCTGAACAGGCAAAGAGTTTGATAATTGTAAGTTATAGATATCAATATAAACAATTCACATTGCTGCTGACAACACTAAAAAATAATATGATTCTGCTAGTTTTAAATTCTGATAAGGGCGTGTGGAAGTTACATGCCCTCCTAAAATCCTACTCTTCCAAACACCAACAAAAGGATAGATTATAATAAACACTCATGCCTCCTAAAGCTAATGGACAAACCCTCATTGATTCTAGTGGGTTTTAGATTTGGCCCCCCAGTAGAAAAATACCACTGAAATTCAATTGTGGGATTGATTTAACCAGCAAGTTTTGACTTCTGTGAATTTTTTCAGGGCAAACACAAGATTCCCACTGAAGATGATGGCAGTTTTGCCAGTAACATTAGTGGAAACAGGCTGAGGCCCATTTAGGAAACATTTATATATATTCTTTAATTATGTAAGTTGTTCCATCAAAGTCAATGGTACTATTCAGATGAGTAAAATTAAGCATGTGTCAGTGTTTACAAGATCAGGCCCTTGGATAATAAGCATTTAAGAAGCAAGTGATAGCATTATTTTTCTGTATCTAAATCCCAAGCCTTTAACTAGTACTACAAAATAAAATATTAAAACCAGGAGCACCACCAACTGCAGGGTTGCAGGGTTTTATTCCAAATGTGAAAAATGGCAGATAAATTTGGAAGAATCCTGAAGCAATGTGAGTAATGGGAGAGCAAGTGTGAATTTTTTTCCTGTGGCCACCAGTCCTAAAACATTTCAGGTTCATGGCGCACATTTCTCCAAACAAAACCTCAATAGTTTCCCACTCCCAGTCCTCTCCAAGTAAGCAGTGTTAGGTGTTTTGCTTCACAGTTCACTGAATTCATGAATGACAGAAAAAATGCTGACATATTGTGCCACACATACAGAAAGAAATAGATTGTCTCTCTGTGAAAGGCACTTTATTTTGTATTTGAGAAAAGACAAAACTCTGAGCCACACATCCAATAAATCATACAATAAAAATATTATTTTTTAAATGGAGTAGTATTTTGCATAGGAATATTAACTAACTTCTGGACAGCAAACATAGAAATTATAATAGTATCTCACAGAACAGCAACATATATGGTACAGGATTGGGAGTAACCAAGCTCTCTTAAATCTATAGCCTCAAAAAAACAAAAACAAAAACAAACCCCCATCAAAATGTAATATTCATACAAAAGGGACTCTTTCATTGTTATGAAAACTGATTAGGACCAACCATGGCATCCTGGTTGTATAAATTTTTCTCTTTTTATTTCCCCCACCAGAAAGAGGAGAAAAAAAATCCAACCCAAGGAAAAAATAACCGGTAAACATTCTTCTGGCAACATTTCAGGGGAGATACTATTTTGCATTTGGTAAGTGTGCCATTCAGTACACAAGCTCTTAAAAAAACAAAACAAAACAAAACAAAACAAAAAAACAAACTCCCATCATGAATGGGCATTAGTAATGCATTTAAGGGGCAAAGGGAACTGAATAATGTTTAAACGTACAATTATTTTCTAGCACATCGGCAGCTGCATATATCTAGTGGGGACAGGGAAGATTGGTAATTTTCTTGTAGAGACGTGGACAAAGTTTTTTCTAAAGAAGTTACACAGCTAAAATAACCATATTGTTAGACAGTGACTCATGGGAACAAAGACAACAATGCTATCTAGGATCATTATGCTGGTGCCTTTTAATCATAGTGTTAGTACAGTTTCCCTCACACTGACCTAGTTTAACTAGTTTAGAAAGCTTAATAGCCATTGCTCTTAGAGTGCATTTAGTTAGATCTAAATATATATACAAGTGTTACTTTTGTGAATGACAATTACTGACTCAGGGCCAAATTCTGTTGCCAGTTATATGACAGTAAATTTGGAGTATCTTCACTAAAGTTTTACACCAATGTATCTGAGCAGTTTGGCCCACTGCCCTTGAAAACATCCAATTAGCAATATGAGATTGTATTTCCAGTACGCAATGTTCTAGAGTAGATGCATGTATAAAGTTATCTCTGTGCAGCAAAAGTACACAGCCTGAGTAGAAATAAAATACGGGTAAAAAAAGTGCTTTATTATATTGCTAACTAGAGCTGTCAAAGGGAATGTGTTTTATTTCAGTGAAAAAATATTCATGCAGGCAAAGCTTTTGCTTTTAAATATTTGGGTTTTCACTGAAAAACAAGAAATCAAGAATCTTTTCATTTTGGGATTTTCAGTGCAAACTAAGAAGTTGCCAATAACTAATATTTCCAGAAGAATATTATTTGGAGAAAAGCTCTATGTTCAGTTCAAATTTATTTTTAATTGACAATTTTATTTGGATGCCCCAAGTTCTCCACAGTCTAAAATGACACTAGATAAAATATTCACATTTCATATGCAATCATTGGTATATTCACATTAGTACTAATTGATTAATTCCTGCTGTTTTTAGTACATATCTTTTTTTAGATCAACATGATACTCATTTTTATAAACATCAATTTTTTTAAAGATATACATGCTACCAGTATATAGTATATGAACTTGGACACAGTGATATAAAGCTGTGAGTCTTCTCAGTGCACTGCAGTCTGTAAGTTAGAATGCTGGCTAGTGACTATCAATTTTAGGTTGAAATTCATTCTTGTGGAAGGTCCATACAAATCCATCTTAATCAGTAAAGCTCTGTAATGATATTATTTGAATGCAACCTTAGCACAAGAAGACCAGCCTCTTGGTATTCCACAGACTTGTTCTATTCTGTCTGGTACATCAGATAAAGGTGCAGAGAGCAGCAATGAAAATGAATTATAAAAGAGATCCATGAATAGAGTGACCATACATCCCAGTTTGGCTGGGAGAGTCCCAAATTTTGGAGACTAGTCCTAGCCAATGAAAATTAAAACAAGCATCCTGGGCATGGTACACAAGGCTGTGTACTTAAGCTATGAAATAGGAAGTCTTAGCAGACAGCAAAATTGCCCTAAAATTACATTAGCTTGGTTAGTAGAATGACCATTTACACTAAGTGGTACTTCACAGGTGATTGTTAATACCTGTGAAATAAGGAACAATGGGTCATTAATGGGTCATTGACTCCTTGTAGCCTGCAGCAGCTTGGGGATGTGGAGGGGCGGGAGGTGCGATCCTGGATTTCACATTGTCCTATATGGTCACCCTATTCATGAGGTTACGCTATCCAATAGTTGCCCTATTCCCAATTTTCTGGAATTGCAGATGCCATTTCAATGAATATGTGGAGGAGTCTGTAGTTACCCCACTGTCCTCACTAGAGCAAGAAACATGGAATGTATTTTGGCAACAATTCTCTATTTTATATTGCAAAAATTCAATACTTGAAAATGTTCAACTATTTCTTACTCTGACCCTCTCTCATTGGGCACTTTTACATGTGCTGTGGGGATGGGGTGGGGGCCACTTTAATTAGAGTTGCTCTAATTAAAGCACCACTGTGTCTCTTGTATCAGCTTTCACATGCTTAAAAATGGCAGCATGGGTGCTTGAACGAAAGCTCATTCAACAAGCTTTAGTTCAAGCGACACTGTTGCCATTTTTAAGTGCAGGGACGCTGATACATGAGACACAGGAGGCTGCTGGAGCGTGGTAATTGCCAGGCTTCAACAGATGCAATTAATTGAGTCTGGTCTGATGCACTGGACTCTCCCTATGCCTGAAGAAAGGTGTTTGTGCCTGAAAGCTTGCAAAGAACATTTTTTCTAACTATTTAGTTGGTCTAATAAAAGATATTTTACCCAAAGAATCATGTTTGCCTCAAAGCAACCTCAGTGGTCATGTATAGGCACCCGTTGAAATGAGACTCCTTGTATTTGACCTGCATACAGTCTGATTCCTTAATCTATTTGTTGATGAATAAACTAGCGGGGATTTTCAGGAGCTTTCAACACTGGCCTAATTCTACCTTCATTAAGTGAGTGGTAAAATGTACATGTTAAACCAATACTGAATGCTTTTAAAAGTCTCATCCATGAAATATTATGCACACATAGTAAAGGTACATCAATTTCATTTTTCATATAGGTCCTCAATAAAGGATTGAGGTCTCCATTATTTTGGGCCAAACCCTGAAAGAAAGAAAACTTTGCTGAAAATGATGAGAATATCTGTGTCCAAAGAGGGTAAGTGGCTGAGTTCTAGCCTGCAGTTCTTTTGGGAACAGTCTGGGGGGCTCAGTCTGAGCATGTGTTGATGTAAAGAGCTCCTGTAAATAGTCCATAAGCAGGGTACCTATATACCTTTTTCACTCCAGGGGCAGATGGCAGTCTAGACCTGATAGCAGGCTGTAGAGACGGCTCTCTGATTAGTTTCCCATGATTGGTTTTATTTTACTGGGTGAGAATTGTTTCAAGGTTAATACTATCATTTTGTAACAATTTTGTTGGGAGTGTGGCTGGTTGTGCCTGAGGAGAGAGATGGGAATAGTTACAGGGAAGACAAAGTGGAGTCCAAGGAAGGACACAGGGAAACAGAGTAGTATAAAAAGAGTCTTTGTTTAGAACAGAGCTGCCTGCTGTGCCATTTGGGACGTCAGTACTCGGGCACCTCCATCCCTTTTTGAAGAGGAAAAACCTCCTTCCCAGGAGCTGTCCAAAGAAGCAGATCTCTGTGGTAGGGGTGCTTGGGATGACCAGGGAAGCCAGAGACAAAGAGAAGCCAGGGTTTTGAGTTGGAGGCTTGCTCCTTGAGGAACCACAGCAGGGCTGGCTGTGGGGGGTGGTTTAGGAGAGAGAACCTGAATAAGGCTTCTTTCTGGGGAGTCCTGAAGCAGAACTTCCCCTGAAAGGGGTGTGATCTGTGACAATATTCTCATACAAAAACTGATCTACAACTGAACAAGCCTTGTATTTCCAAAACTAGGAACAACTTTTACCCAGTAGGAGAGAAATAAAACCACATCAGATTTTCTTCGTAAAGAAGGTTTGATTTTTTTTTCAAAACCAAAAAATAAAAGTGAAATTTTGGGTAGGATATTAAAAATTTTTAAAAATCCCAGGCAACTTGGAAGGTGCAAGTTTACTTTCTAAAACCAAACTTTGCATCTTTTGAGTTTGTTAACATGAAAGTATCCTCTAATTTTATCTAGAACTACCACATTCCACAAATTACATTTGCCAAAAAGGTCAAAATATCTTAATCTTACATTCCTCTGAGTCACTAAATGGAACATAAGTAGTATTACTATAATTCATAATTCAGAACTCAAATTTCATAAGACAACATCAGAAATGTCACTTTAACCACACTAATTCCTCACAGCTAGCATGAGTGGGTGTTGGTGCAATCCAAGCTGAAAAAAGCCATCTAATTTCAGCAAGTATACCACAAGCCAACTTGGCAACCCTCCACCTGGATCAGACAAATGTCTGCTCTGTTGAAGCTGAAGGCACAGTGATAATTATCATAGCTGATACTGCATCAGTGGTAATGACGGTGTGGTTTATACATATGAACCAAACTAGGATTCTCTCATTTACAAAGAGCGATTTGGTATTGCTGTGGGAGACCAGCGTAAACCCCATAGAGCTGAATGTGGCCATTGAAACAAACCAGACCACATCTCTGTGCAACTGGAAAGTCATTCATTAGCTGCTGTGCGTGTTTTAATTATTGCAAATATTTACTTTTGCCCTATTAGAACTTGGACAGTTTTATATGACAATTAAGTGGATGGGAATTGTAGAGAATCTACCTCAACCACTGAAGGGTCAGATACTTCCACTTTATTTTTTATTTTTTTAATGACTTGTAACTTCTTACTTGGGGTATTTCCATCTTAAGGGTGAGAAAAATCTAGCCTTTTTTTAAATGGTATATGAACTCAGGTGGTTTCCATGGGGATTGCTATTTAGCCAGCACCAAAATCTGATATTTATCTTTTTCTAATATTAGAAGGGATATCTTAATCTAACAGCTATCAGTGCAATTGGAAACCCTAAAGTAATATTAGGTGTAATAGGTTCAAAAGCTTTCTTTCTTCCTTCCCTGCTCCTGCTCCCTTGTTGAGCTGGGTTTTTTTTTAGCTTCCTGTCTTGCAGTTTGCTGGGATATGTGCAGTGCCTACAGGTTATTTAATATCCACGAGCTCTCCTGAGAGAAAAGCAGAGGGAGGACCACACAATTTGACCCATACCTATTAACTCCTATCCACTCTGATCTTCCTTGCCATGCATTTGAATTTTTACAGACCTGCATTTTGCATATTGGCTTAAACTCCTATATAAACCCTAGAGGGAAGACAAACAGCAGCAGACTCCCTCTAGGCCTGAGGAAGGGCACCTGTGCCTGAAAGCTTACAAAAAGCACTTTTTTCCAACTATCAGTTGGTCTAATAAAGGATATCACATTTACCTAAGTAAACTTGCCTGTTACCTTCCTTTTCCATATCATTGTATGACAAGGCATTTAGCAGAATTAACAAATTTGTTGGAATCTGACAGGGTTGCACCATGTGTATTTCTGCTATGGCCTCAAACTTGCAACCTCTAGGCTGCTAACCATGTTCCTTAGTGCTCACACCACCCCAACCCTTGCAAGTAAAAGGATTGCAGAACTGTATAAAGGGGCAGGACTGTTCCCTGGGAACATGCTTGTATCAAGGGAATTCCTTAACAGCATAGTACATTCTGTCAACAGTAGCGTTAGGAAGTCTTCCATCTCAGAACACCTGTCGTAGCCACTCTAAGTTATTTCATGAAGTGGGCAGGTCCTTGTCAAGACCAAGAATCTAACAGGTATAATGTTGACATAAAATCACTAGCTTAATGTCCCTGGAACATGCAGCCCAGAACTAATATCCTGGTCTGGACTCCCAGCCCTAGTTTAGATTCATTATGTAAACCTGTCAAGACATTTAAATCTTTTACCTCCCTTGAAATGTAAAATGAGAATAGTAATTTCCAACTTTAAGGAAAGATTTATTAACTAGTACTACTTGTAGATATTGTATTAAACAAAATTCCACTTGGAGATTCTTAATGGAAAAGCATAATAGAATCCCAGAAAACTATTCTCATATTGCCTGTATGGTCACCAAACAATATATGCAGTTGCACTGTCATTAGATATAGGTTCATAATACACGGAGGTAGCCTAAAAATGCCCTCTTCCTCCTTTGTGGGAGGGGAAAAAACCCATCCCTGCCAAAAAAAGCCTAAATAGAAAAACAAAACAAAACAAAAAAGTATTAGGAATCCTAACCACCATGTTTTTATTGATGATTTAGGTCATGTGCCATGTGCCCTGATTTGATTTTTTTTGTTTGGTTTTTTTGTTTGTTTGTTTTTGGTTTTTTATCAGCCAGGTTTCATGGCCACATGAATCTCCCATAATATACCATAGCCTCCCCTCCTGCTGAGCTATGATAGTACATTATGGGAAATATTTTTTTACAGGTTTTCTTGGCCTATTTTGGAGAACAATTCATGAGAAACCTGAGCAACAGGTTAAAAAAACAAAACAAAAAACAAACAAACCACCCAGCACTCCAGAACAGAAATATTTTAGCTTTTATGTTTGGTCTTACAATGAAAAAGTGACTTTCCCCTTATAAAACAGATATTTTCCTTAGAAAACACACATAAAAATAATGTTATTGAAACCAAATTTGTACAATAAAAAAAAAACAGGAACAATGGGAAAAAATGCCAGCTGTAGTAATGGAATATGGAACTGTTGAAGCTTTTTCCTATGCTTTATTTTTTTCTGAGTATTATGTTTCATGGCATCTACCTAAAAGGTGAATAAACAGTTAAAAATAGAAACAGACTCACAGAAGGAAAAGTATGTATTTTAATTTTTCCTTCCTTAATCTGGTTAATTATCAAACTCCTTTACTGGGTAGGGGCCACTTTTACTGACTCAAACAAAGAAGCTATGTAGGAGTCATGTAAAGTCAAAAGAAACTTGGAGTTTGTCCCTTATTTTCCTACCTACAGCCAAGTTTTACATCCTCATATGGAATCTGGTCTCCACAAGCTGTTGTCTCATATTCACTCTAGATTCAAAAAGGCCTTGTGGATTTTTTGAGTACCCCGCATGGTACGGGGTACCTGTTCTGGCTTTCACTAGTTGCTTGAGCTCTCCCATGAAAAAAATATTCAAGAGAAGTGAATTATGATAACCTAGTCATGAGTATTTTATCTCTCATATGGTCCTCATCATTGGAAGTGACTGCTCAAATATTTAATGACAGAAATAATACTAAACATTTTCCTTTTTTGTCATCACAGCCTGCAGAGGAAACAGTTTGTTCCGGGGATTTTTTTCAGTACGTGCTTCTGAGAGTGGTTATGGTGTACGTCTGTGTTTGCATATGTGACAAACCTACTGAGCTGGGATAAACTGGGGAGATGAGCTTTCCATAGTCATTTCCAATATCTTTCAGTATATTTAGGTCCAGGTTCAGTTAAAGTATTGTACTATAGAACCTGAATATGTGAGTCTTCCTCTATTGGCTGACAATTTAGTCATTATAGATGAATTTAACTTTGAGAACACAGAACACCAACAGAGTCTCCCTGTGCCTGATGAAGGGTGTTTGTGCCCAAAAGCTTGCAAATAACATTTTTTTCTAATGATTTAGTTGGTCTAATAAAAGATATCACATCTACCCAAAGAACCTTGCGTGCCTACGTCCTTAGACTAACATGGCTACAACCAACAACCCTGTAACATGAAAGATGCTGAATTTTTCCATTTGAAATGGAAACTTCACAGATGAAGAAAAAAGAAGCTAACCTCAACAGCAACATATACTTTCTAAGCCCATGCAAGACACACAATATAATTCCCAGAGGACTGAAGATCTACAATCCTCTGACTACACCTTTCTTTGGGGTAGAGTATCCACACCTGATGATAGGCTGGTGATCCAGGCTGACTTGGATAGGCTTAAAAAGTGGCCGGATACAAACCTGATGACTTTCAATACTGACAAATGCAAGGTACTCCACCTTGGGGAAAAAACCTGCAGCACACTTACAGGTTCGGCAGTGCGATGCTCACTAGCACCACGGCCGAAACAGACTTGGGGGTCATGACTGACCACAAGATGAACATGAGACATCAATGCAATGTTGCAGCTGGTAAAGCAAACCAAACTCTGGCTTGCATCCATAGATGCTTCTCAAGTAAATCTCAGGATGTCATCCTCCCACTGTACTTGGCCTTGGTGAGGCTACAGCTGGAGTACTGCATTCAATTCTGGGCTCCACAATTCAAGAAGGATGTTGAGAAGCTTGAGAGAGTTCAAAGGAGAACCATGCACATGATCAGAGGATAAGAGAATAGGCCTTATGAAGAGAGTCTGAGAGCTTGGGACTCTTCAGCCTGGAAAAGCACAGGCTAAGGGGTTACCTGGTGATAAGGGGTGTGCATTAGGTTCTGGGGGAATGCCTTTTCACCAGAGTACCCCAAGGTATGATGAGGTCCAATGGTCACAAAGTCCTCCAAGACCACTTTAGGTTGGACATAAGGAAAAACTTCTTTACTGTCCAAGTCCCCAGGGCCTGGAATAGACTCCCTACAGAGATGGTGCAAACGCTTACTCTGGACTCCTTTAAGAAATGTTTGGACATTTATCTTGCTGGGTTCCTTTGACCCTAGCTGACTTCCTGCCCCTGGGGCAGGTGGCTGGACTCAATCTTTCAAAGTCCCTTCCAGCCCTAATGTCTATGAAATCTATGACTACCACACACAACTCCAAATCTGCTTCACAACTATGCAGAACTTAAGAAAAACTTAGAAACCATCTCCTTCACATCATCTACTTGAAAAGAAATCAACTCAAGAAGGAAATCAACACATGCTACAATAACTTAAAAGAGATAAATCTGGATATCTTCCCAAACATTATACAACATATACAAAAAGATTACCAAAGATTCATTACAACATCCATCCAGAACAAAAGAAGAAATGGAACCAATTACTATAGGAACAACTTTCCCAGCCACAAACCAAGCATCTGAGAAACAACACCAATACCGTACAACATTCCAACCTCATACTTGTTGAAACAGAATGAAACAATCAACCCCCACATATTATTAATCTCTCCATGCACACACTTGCCAAAGCTGAAAAATCTGTCCTCTCCAAAGGCCTTAATTTCTATCCAGAAAAACACCCAAATAAGATACTACAATGTATAGAACTAGAAGAATTTTTCTGATGCCTCCATCTCAAGGAATACTTCCACAACTAAAGCGAATCCACTTTCAACGCGAGTTCATCCTGTGACAACAGTGATGAAAATATTAACTCCAGAAAATCCAAAAAGGCCCTCAGATTTGTCACCTTACAAAGGATGAAATTCAAACCTTGCCTACTGTATCGACTGCGTCAGGGAAATAATGAAAAATGAAATAATCAACAACAAACACCACCACAACAAACTCTCCCTTTCAGAGAAAAGGGCCATAGAATCTCTAAGATCCAACCACCAAATAGTAATAAAACCATCAGATAAAGGAGGAGCTATAGTTATCTTAACTGTGAAGACTACGTAAAAGAAGCCAACTGACAACTCTCTGACACCACCTACTATGAAAAACTGGAACAAGATCCAACTCCCCTTTTCACCTTAAAACTTAAAACCACCATCACATCATTTCCATGTGAACTACAAGAAAAACTACAAAACTTGATCCACCTACTACCTGATCCAAGGATCTTTTACATGCTTTCTAAAATCTATGAGCATGGGAACCCAGGCGGACCTATAATATCCAATTACCTGTGGATGCCCACTTCTCACAAGACAATCACTCCCTCTCCAATCTCTCAGTTCTAATCCTCAAAGGGAATTGACAAAAGACCTTTCGTAGATGAGCCTATGAACTTCACTTCATAAATCTACTGGATACAAAAAATCATGGACTTAATATAAACAGTGGATTTAAGACACATTACAACCTATCTGACATCTGATACCCTAGGCAACCTGCCTCCAGCTGACCACTTGCATTCCTTCACACATTTCCTTCCTTCCCTCCTCCCCTCCTATCTCTGCCCATTGTCTTCCAAGCTTCCACTTGTTTACATTTTCACAGACCTGCTTGTTGTAAATTAGCTTCTTTTCTACACCGGAGACCACATAACACCAGTAGAGTCTCCCTATGCATGACGAAGGGTGTTTGTGCCCGAAAGCTTGTGAAGAACTTTTTTCCAACTATTTAGTTGGTCTAATAAAAGATATCACATCTACCCAAAGAACCTTTCCTGCCTATGTCCTTAGACCAGTGTTTCCCAACCTTTTTTGCCCCACAGCACACTTACCTAAATATAAAAGCATCATGGCACACTGAACACAGAACAGGGGGCGAGAGGGGGTGTGGCATGTGGCCAGCAGGATACCAATGGGGGACGGGGTAGTGTGTGGCCAGCCGGATGCCAATGGGAAGGGGTGGTGCACAGCCAGCTGGACAGCATTTTGGGCTGGAGCCATGTTCCCCATCTGTCTGTGTCCACAGCAGCAGCAGGCAGGCTCCAGCCCAAAATGCCACAGCACACCAGTTGGGAAATGCTGCCTTAGACCAACGCAGTGACAATCAATAACCCTACTGCCATGGAATGTACTTTCTCAAAAGACAGCCTGAAGTCCTGAAAAACAAGCCACCACCTCCAAAGTAGATGAATGTTCTTGCTGGTCTGTGAAAGCCAAGAAAGAACTACCAGGCCCTTTACTAAGGGATCACCCATGCCAGCATCAGAGAAGCAAATCTGCTGAAAAAGTATATTCATCCACAACCCTTAAAACAGCCTGCATTTGCTTTAGAAAATTCTATCATCCCATCTCCAAAAACCCTCAGGTATGCCTACATGACTAAAAAAGGTGACTGTAGCATGCGCTAGCATAATCTAACAGGCATGGGAAATAATAACAGTACAGATCTCATGGCACCAGATTTGGCATGTGCTAGTAATGTTAACTAAAGCCCTCCAAGGGCTTTGGGTTGCTTGTATTAGCCTGTGCTAAAGGATCTTTGCTCCTCATGCTAAGTAACAAAGTCATGCTAGGAAACATCCTTTCTTTTTCCAATGGAGACACACTGTCAGTAGCAAATTGTGATGCATTATGCAAAAACTCAGCTGAATGCAGAGGGAGATAGGTCCAAAATTCTGTCACCATCATGGTAGTACTTCAATATGTAGCAGTTGAATGTGTTGTCCTTTCATGTACATTTTAGAGGGGAATATTCCTTCTTATCCTATAGTATAAATCACAAACTAGATCCTATTTTTTCTGGGAAAATACTTTCCAACTAAAATTGATATTGCTGGAACTGATATTTGGGTATATTTGCTAATCCTCATTTTCCATCTACATGCATCATCTGGTTTAGCTTTTTGCTTTTTCTCCTTCATCAAACATAAAAAAGTTGTTGTCTGTGTATAGCATGCACATTAGCACGGATAAACTGTTCTCTGAGTGTAATGATTAATGATTGAATAGTGCAGTTGTTGCAAAAATAAGTCATGCAGTGAAGAGAGATCTGAAGATTATATCTAACACCAGGGGATGGCTTATTAATCTTACTTCTTGAAGAATTCGTGAGTAAATCATTCTCCTTTATTAATGATATTTCACTTTGCTCTGCGAGACATCTTTTATACATCCAGAAGGGCAATTATCTGTTTAGGCCAGGAAACAATATTAGTTACAGCCAGTGCTTGAATGTTTGATCTAAGCTGCTGAAGGAAGGAAAGAAAGAGAGAAACAGAGGAAGGAAGAAAGAAAGAAGCACACTCCAAAGATCTACCACAAACCCAATTACATTTAAGAATGAGTTTTTTGGTTTCCCTTTATTTGGAAATGACAAATTATGTGTATTTTCAAGTATCAATTATTGTAGATCTTGCATACTCATATTGTGATATAACAACTCAAGAAAAATTGCATTACTTTCTTCAATGTCTGGAAGAATTCTATTATATGAAAGATACTTAACCATGTTCTGGAATGCTTTGTTATTATAACAGTCTTTATAAGAGAGATCTTAAATTCTCGATAGCAATAAGAAATGAAAGACAGAAGAGAGGGAAGTCTGTAATTTAAAAGAAAATATTTTTTAGGTTCAAGGCATCCATTTTTCCAGTTGTCTATCACTGATTATTCAGCACAGATTAGAGAATTAAGGAAATAGGACTCCAGTTTAATGGCAGTACTTTAAGAACTATAACAAAAATTTAAAGAGATTGGAATGGAAATCTATAAATCAGTCCAAAAAGGAGTTTCATGAACTAGTTTAAAAGACCTTAAGTATGGAAGTTATAAACTTAAATTATAATAGTAGTGGCAGTGATAACATACTGTAGATTAATAGTGGAACTGGTTAATGGTTAATCCAAATCTCAAAGTATTACTAAATTGATGCTTCATCTTTGGATATATATCAATTCATTGTATAGACACAAAGTGCAGTGATTTATTTGACTAAAAATGTATTGTTGCAAGGCAGCATAGATTAATGGAAAGGTCTCTGGGCCTGGAATCAGGAGACCTGATTAGGAAGGGGCAATCCATACATTCCCGTTTGAGTACATGTTAGTACTAGCTAGATATAACTAGGCCCTTTAGGAGGTGTATTTGCTCCTCCTACTGTAGATGTTTTGTCTAGTTCTTGGATCCTTCACAAACACTTAAATTTTATGTGTATAAATCTGTATCTAGTTATTTGAATGGAGATCTGTACACTCATCAAAATATCCATTGTATATTTGGTGTGCACATATGTAAATGGAACCAGAACTGTTTGACTGTGCATTAATGGCCATCTGTCATTAACAGATATTCCTCTTTAGCTCAAAGGATACAAATGTGACTTTACAGCTCTGTCATAAAATGGAATAAAGTGTCCATGATATGCAGTTCACTAAGAAGCTAAGGGGTCAAAGAGCTGTTGCTATCTCTGATTGGTATTTTTTTGATGAAAACTTATTTCTATCTGGGAAATGCTAATTTATTTAAAAGCTAATTATGTTCTGTTTGCATAAATGGCTTAGTTTAGCAAATGTCCTACTTCAAACCAAAATCAAAAAAGACTTTGAAAATTGTCCCTTTTTTACTTTTTCAAAATAAAAATACTCCATTTTATCAAAAATTCTACCTTGAAATTAAATTTAATATGCAGTAAACACAAACTACAAAATTAAAATGAAGGATTTGAAAATAATAAAACTGTTGAAGGTTCAAGATTATCTGGATTTTCTACTTTGAAAATTTTTGATATTTTGATTTATTGTTCCAATTCTCGATAGGAAACATTTTTGAAATATTGAACATTCTCATGGGATTGGAAATCCATTTCCTCCTCAGCTACAGTTGTACTTTGCAGGAGGCCTGAGGGAGATTTTCTGGTAAATGTTGTCTGTGCAATAACATGATTTCAACTCAAGTCTTAGCTTATAATTTGAATGCACTTTGAATTAGCTTTGGTTTGAATTCAGCATAGTTTCAGGAACAGGCTTTGAGTCATGTATTATATTCATGTCTATAAACTTTTCCACATGGTGAAATCTGAACTTTTTCCCTGGAAGTCTATGTACACTTTGGGAATGGTTTTTGCTGAAGCATTTCAAGTTTAAATCCTGTTCATTAGGAAAAGCAACATAGAATATGTTAGAAGCAAGATTTTATTGGAACATCTTGCATCATTGGGAGAGATAAGTGGCAAGCTTTTATGTTTCAAGTGCCCTTCATCAGGTCTGGGAAAGAAACAGTCCCAAGGCAAGTTATTACAATGTAGAAGATATAAAAATTTGCCATGTAAAATGGAAAAAAAAGCTAACACTACTACATCATGGAAGATATTCAAATGTTCCATTTATTATAGAAAATAACAATACTACATAGAGCATGATATAATGGGAGCCCTATTCTTAGGTCTGGATGCAGTGACTGAATGACAACCTTCACAGGCATTCAAATACTGGAGAAACACAGTTCATTCAAAACATTTGTACTTCCTGGCATATGCACATATACAAACTAGCATGGATTACTAGGACAAAATCATGATTCTATTAGGTTAGCGGTGCTCAAGGTTTTGATCCCAGGGATCAGATGAATAGTGTAGGGTTGGCCTGCGGGTCAGATCAAGCTCTATTCTGTCCCTGTGCACTGCCCCCACATGGCCCCATGCTTTGGAATCAAGCTCTGGGGTCCTGCACTTCCTACACATGGCAGGATTGGGCTTCAGGGCCCCATCACCACCCTGCCCTGCCCCATTTGCCAGGATCAGTGTGCAGGGCCACAGCCTGTGGGGAGCCCTGCAGGTCAAGTGACATGGCGCTGGGGCTGGATATAACCTGTGGGTTAGGGCCCAGGTGTTGGCCACCTCCCATTAATTGATATTGGTAGTATTGAGCTTATAATGTTGCCATGCTGTTCCAGAAAATATGTTAGAAGCAAGAATTCTTGTGAGTGATATCTTTTATCAGACCATGCAGTTAAAATACATTACCCACAAAAATTCTTGCCTCCATCTCACATTAATTGGGATTAGGGTTTAGCTCACAATGCAAATATCTTTAAAAACAGATTCCCAAGCTTGGATTTGAATTTTCTCAAAGCTCATCTCTCCTTTGGAGATCAGTCATAATCCAATAGACATAGTCCCTCATAGACAAAAGGAATCTATGCAAAAGGTCGGGTTCATACCCATAGTTCTTCAATATTTGGGTTTATCCAAGAAGTAGCATTTTGCTTGGAATTTATCATCAGTATTTTTAAAAACTAATAATAAACATGGGTACCACGTATTGAAAATTGTATCCTACTTTCTTTGGAGCTCTGCTCAGGTTCATGCAGACCTCAGTGACTTGAAAGGGAGGTCTCAAAGTGATTTGAAAGGGAGAATAAATGTTATTAATATTGATTTTTCTCTTCTCTGAGAATTCCCTACAGTCCTGCTGAGGGAGCCAGGCTACTAAGGCAGCAAATGCCTAGCCTTTCTCACTGGTGCCTGAGTAATTTTAGGGACAAACACATATGGGATTTCTGCAGGGTCAAGCATGTAACCCATACGCTGTAAGAAGCCACATCTTTTCAGACACTCCCGGAACTGCTTTAGCTCTATTCAGATTTCCATCTGTGATCTGCTGATAGGAAGTACATTATTCATATAAGCTACCCCAAAATAATCAGCACTTAGAAATGAACATCAGTTGATAGTGACTCTATCAGCATTTTTCCCTTGCTGGTTTTTTAAGTAATTAAAAAGAGTCTCTGGAAGAGGAGTATGTACAGTATGTCATAAAGTCTCTCTGAACTACCTATATTTACCCCTGAAAGTGAATTCTTTATCAGACCTTGGATATCAAAGAAACGAGGGATCAAAGTAGTTTTAATAAGCAACCCAGTGTTTGTAGAACCTGCACTTTCATGTATCATGTTTTGTTCAAGTTCTTAATTTCGGTTCCTCACCACAGAAGGCACTTAAGATAACTATCTATAACCATATTGTCATGTTGAATCCTTTGATTATTTAACATGTACACCTTAGTGAAACAAAAATGCCTTTCCCCCCCATAATATTTGGACTTCATTGTATTTTTTTTAACCTGAAACAGATTTGATTTGTCTGATAGTTTCAGCAGTAAGTTGTATAATTTTCGTATTTCCCTGTATATTAATGTTGATACATCATCAGTAATGAAAGCACATGAAACAATGTAATGTATATCTACCTGATCTCCTCTTCTTTTTTAAAATATCTGTCAAAATAAATATATAGCAAAAATATTCTGAATAGCTATAAACAATAAATGTAAGTGAGCTTGATAGAGAAACCATTCAGTGTTTCTCCAGAGTGCACTGAGTTGTTTTTTTACATAGTAAAATCAATCTCCTTTTTGAAATCAGAGCTCTGCTATGTATACAAATTGCTTTGTGGTAGAAACAAACTTCTTTTTAAAAGAAAAGTTGCCTTAAATTTTTGATCTATAGTTATAATAAAGTTGTCAACAAAAATGAGAATTATTGCAGTGTTAAAAATCCAGGTTAAAAAGTAGAGTCTGAAAGATTGAGGAACTTAACTACAGACCATACACAAAGAGCAATCATGACAAATGGGATCTGGTAGCTATTCCAACTATACATCTGGGTATAAAACTTCATATTTTAGCTCTGAAAATTACTGTACTGTCAGTTAGGAATTTGTCTGAACTATGAGTTTAAAACTTTAACAGAAACATACTGGAGCTTAAGTAATGTAGACAGGTATTTTTTTTAACATGGTCAAAATTTATGTGATTACTATGCTATCTCACCATGTCTTGAGATTTGGTAGCTAGGAATATGTGAAATGCACATGGTACTGCTTTTGTGGTTTCCTTTGAAAATTCAAAAACCCCAATCCCACCATCGAAAAATCAGTTTTTTACAGTATATTGGAGTACAGCCACGGGAAATCACAATCAAAAGGAAATAGAACACAGCGCCTAAGCCTTTTTTTCATAATTTAATTGTGACTACTACTGTTTATATTAAATGTACCTCTAAATATCCCACTTCATGAAATCTACAAAAGAAATGGTCCAGGATGATGGAGTATTTTAGCTGGCCAAAGTGAGTCCCATATCAGTGCACTTTTTAATAAAAGGTTGGAACTTTTTCACATTATGCTTCTTTTTAACATTAAGTCTTTCATATCTTTTCATAGTGCAGACCACATCTTAGAGACTGTGCCATAGACACTTCCCCTTTCATTTGGAACCATATAACAACTCCGTGGCAACCACAGCATTTACTTACATGGAAAAGTAACATTAGGGCATTTAGTGTCATTTCAGCTGTCTACATAAAATTTAGCAGAAGGAAACAAGGCAAGTGAACACCATGTGACCAGCCAGCTCTCCATGGATTGCTACCAAATGCTTTATAGACCACCAGTGAGGACTATGGGCCACAGTATGGGAAGGTCTGTTCTAGAAAAAAAATGCAAAACCAACCAAGCAGCAGCAGCTTAATATGAAATAGAAAAAGGTGGATGACAGTTTTACATGATTTTTACCAATGTGCATATCCTTGCATTTTTCAAAATTTAATCTAGCCCTCAACATACAATAGAAATCTACATTAAGCCACAGACTCTGAAAAGTATTTGAATGGCACTAAACAAAGGGCTGAGATGTTATGGTATTTTATACTGGTTCCAGAAGGTATGACTTCTAAGCTCCCAGACAACTCAGGGCTGTAAATGAGTAGCTGCTCTGTGTACACTATCCCCTGACAGCATCTAATATATTTCCCCTTACTGTCAAAAGCTTTCTGTCTTATGAGCGCTTATAGCACACCCAACACCACTATGGCTAAGTACAGACAGTCAAAAAGCCTGAGGCGGAATAGATTCAATCTTCACAGGTTAGTCTCAACTGTGTAGATTCAACTGATAAGCAAGTGAACAGACACTTGCTTTTGAATCTGGAAGTGCACCCACATGCCAGCAGTGGCCCAAGCCAGAAGCACTCTCCAAGCACACCTCTCTGCTTGGCTGGAGCAGACAGCATGAGCCATGGCTTGCCTGCCCACCCTGTAAGGGGAGTTTGCTAGGGAAGTGCAAATAATCCTAGGATGCTGTGGGATTGTGAGTTAACTTGAATCTGGAGGAGATCTGGGACAAATGTTCAAAAAACCAATTTAACTTAAATTAGTTAAGTCTGATACTATATCCATCCAGGTTTATCTTAAACCAGTTATGGCCATTTTGAAAGTGGTTTATGTGCACTGAAATTCTGTTGTGTTACAGATTGGATCTGGTTTCCAATCACTTATACTAGTTTATGTGTAATTTCTGTCCCCGGCCATTAAGGGCAACTACATGAACTGCTTTTGTGTTACAGTGTGATTGTGCTGTGCTTTTCTGTGGTGCTGTCTACCACAGTCCTTTGATAACATGGAAATACCCTATGAGATCAACAGGACACATTGTTTTTTCTGCTATTAAGCAGGAGCTCTTTTTAGTACTAGAGTCAACAGTTACTAATGGGGCTTAGTGTTACTACCTACCCTAGACATAAAACAAATTTTATGCAAATATCATGGTCCTCACTCTGCATCTTCTTACATAGTATAATTCCAGATTTCCAAGACATCACACTGAAATGGAGTTGGTGCTATAGAGTAAAGAATCAGGTCAAATACTCCATTGGCTTTGAGCCTGTAAAGCTAAAGGGAAAAGTTTTGACAAGGATTCTACTTCCCAGACAATACTAGCAGGAGATTTCCCTGTGTTTCTTATCTGCTAGACCAGACTTAAATCAGGCTGTCATGTAATCAATGGGCTATGATAGGCTGATTATCATGTAGGATAAGTGATATCTATTAGAAAAAATTGATCCTGACATAACTCAGAAAAGGCAGCAGCTTAAAGCTAGAGGCCATGGGCCCTGGACTGGCCTTTGTACATATTTAATGGCTGTCATTTTCCTGGAGGTGCCTGAAAACAGCAAAACTCTCTGGGTAAATCTATATTGATTGAATAATCCTTGTCATCTGTTAGGACTAACAAAGCTGTCACAGTACAGCCACAAGCAAACAGATTTTATTTGATAACTTTCTTTCCATTTCACCATGGAAGCGCACAAGTGCTAGAGTTTCAAGGGAGCTCCTTCATGTTTGGTCTGTTTTCACTCAGGTAATTCCCCAGTGGAGGTCCTTGTTTCCAGTGACTGATTGACTACCACATACTTAATTAAACCTGCATCATCAGAATTACATTTTATGAAGGAATCAGAGGCTAACTGGCAGCTAACCACTGATTCTACATAGCATGTGTTGTATTAAGAGTGGAGCCTGAATGATTATGGCTGGAAGCTTGATAAAAATTGTAGGGGTGGGTGTGCTTGAGGCTGTCCCTTGCGACAGTATCTCCTTTTATGAATACAGAAAAATTCATCAAACAGAAATCATTAAATGGAGCAGATGGGGCTTTCTGTGTGGCTGATGCATAAAGTGCCTGGAGATGATAAGCACTGCATCAAGGCAGACCATCAGAGCAAAGTGACAACCCTGAGAAGGTGGACAACACAGGATTGTTTGCTATTGTTGTCTCCACTGTATATAACTTGTTTTTGCACTGATCAGCAATAGTGCTTCACACAATCTGTCAAATATGCTCTGTTGCAATCTCCCCTGAGTGTCACACATTTAATGCTCTGTGCCTGCTTCATGAAACCCCAGCAAAATGATATAGATGATAGATCAATGTGAGGAAGTTAAAAAAAAAGCTTAATTCCCATTTATCTACCTTTTCCTCAAAATACTCTGGTTATTCTTTCTAATATTTTTTATTAAACTTGTGTCTTTCAATAGGCACAACTTCTTGTTCTACTTTCATTTCTTTCTTAAATCAAGAAGTTTGTTTCACAAGACAGTAAGAAAGTGGCATGTAGATAATACAAAAGGTGCATAGGTAGACAGAATTAATCTGTATTTAATTGTAACAGACCAATCTTTATCCTTGTGTGCAATGATTGTACAAGTCCCATGCATACAACAAAGTCCCCGAACAGCTCCAGTAGGTATGTTAGTGATGCATAAGACTTGTACTTGATCCCTGTACAAAGGGGAAGTTCAGTACATTTTAGAGTCTTTCAGAAATTCACTACAAAATTCTAAATCCTGATCTGCAGATAGCACTCTGAAGCAAAAGCTCATTCATTCATCCTAACTGGCATTTGCATATTATCCATTTTTATCTATCAGTTTTAGAATGCATCCTTCCACACCCAAAGTCCAGGGAAGGAAAATGATTTGACAGGGATCATAAAGTGGCAGAATTAAAGTGCAGAAGTGACAATTGGTGAGGATAATTTTTTGTCTCAGTGGGAGAGTGGAATGTTGATTACTTTAACCTTACCTGCAAGTAGCAGATGTTTCAATTTTGTCTCATTGTCACATACAGGAGCGCCTTTTAAATTCAGAAGGTTAGTAAATTTATTTTATATTTCATCTTTATAGGCAACTATAAAATCTATCAGTCTTAACGATCCTTTTAACTGTCCTTCATTTCTAGCACTGTTCTCACTCATTTCAGTTTGGAAGTATACATATAGTCCTTCAACCCAGTTACAAACATTACATTATATGTATGACCCATCATTGAATAGCTGCCACCTCTAGGCTGGAAACCCCCCAAGTGACAGTTCACTTCAGAATGTGAGTGAAGTCAATAAAAAGCAATGCCACCTGAAAACCAGATACAGAAATGTAAGCAGGCAGAATGTAACTGCCCTCCTGCAATGCTGCCCTCCTGGGGCCAATGCCCTTACACTTGTTTAAAGTTTTAGATTTTTTCTAGATTGAATTTTTTCAGGAGCCCCTCAGTTTTCTCTTTCATCTTAAAAAGTAACTGAAAGTATAGTACTCCCTGATGTTGAAGGCTGCAAAAGCAACAGCAATTTTCCTTGTCTTACTAAGCAATATACTGAAGCTTCACAAAAGACTGATTAATATTAGTGATGCTACTGCGCCATTTGGTGAATAAGATACTTAAGTATGGATAGCATAAGTTCATATTAGCTTAAGGTTTTGAGGAAGTTTCTCCGATATCAGCATAACTGATGTAAATGTAAGGAGAGTCATGCTGAGTCTCCATTATGCAATATACTGGGCATTCTATAGCAACCTTTCTACCAGTGTCTGCTCTATCATAAAGCTTTACCTACACTAAGTATTGCATGTCCTTATTTTGTAATTGATTTGTTAGCTAGTATGTTATTAAAATGCCACACTGTCTGACCTAATACTTTGGTCACTTCATATTTGGGTTGAAGGTAATCCTGTGAGGGGTATACAGAGTTGACATACTGGAGGAGCCATAGACAGATTTTTACAGAACCAAAGTAGTACAGCATGGTTCTTTCCAAAGAAAGAAAAAAAAAAAAGAAAGTTTGACATGCTTGGGCATTAACTCTGTGTGGATCTCATTTGAACCACCTTTAGATCAAAGCACAGGTTTTTCCTGGTTATGCTTAAAAAAACCCTGACTTTCTGGTTTCAAAAGGAAAAGATCTGCTGACTTAGACATCAATAGCTTACTTAAAACTCAGCGAATAGCACTATTAACTTTTTTTTTTATTGGGCCGCTTATTCCACTCTCTCGTCCAAATGCTTGGAGCTCTTTATAAGCAGCCAGCTTCCAAGAAAGAGGAAATGCAGCAAACCCCACATATTTCAGAAATGCAGTCTTGTTAAGACACCGCTTCTGTACAAAATTATTTCACACGCCTGAAGTCCTTGTTCATTCACAGCTAGATCCTAGTGCCAAATTTTTCAGATTCTCAACAGGAAGAAGTGAATGCTTCTAGCACAGTAAAATTATTTGCCTCCCACACTGTCCCAGGTCTAGTGATGGAGTGTTAGTGTAACATGCCTGCCAAGTGGATTAAGTTGAGATTGCATGCAATCTGTTTTACAATGCTAATGCGAGATACAGAGAGATAGGGGGAAAAGGCGACAACAATTATTCTGACACATCAGTTTTTCTAACACCTAGAATTGCTCATATTCCTTTTAAATTAAAAAGAAAAAAGAAGCAGGATAAAATCCTTCCTTTTTTTAACTAATGCAGGCCCAATCTTTTTGTGAGCTTTCAAAGTATGGACTTTTTTTGTAAATATGCCAAAGTCAAGGCCTGTACAGCATGTGATCTATAATAAACTTCAAAAGAACACCTTTGACATTTTAGATAACTTGCAAATGATGATGCAGAAAGATCTTTTGCCACTACAAAGAAAGAACAAAAGAACCAACATGAAAGAGAAATCAATAAACATATGGCAATTAATAAAACATTTTCTATGAATACCCTACAAAGAGTTTTACAACAGTATAAAAATCCAACAGTTGTTTCAATGTGGATTTAAAAAGTATCAGCTGTTATATTAAGATATCCTTTTTAAGCAACAAAAAGTACGTAAAATAACGGATATGGATTTTGTTATAAATCCATTGGTTGTAGGTTCACATGGGAAATTTTTTTAACATGACCCAACAAATTCAGTACTGAAACTATTCAGTTTTCCAAAAAATAAAAACAGCATTTGTAAAAAAGGAGCATTTGTTTTTTGATGGGTGGTTCAGCTCAAGGCGTTTGGTCCACTACAGAACTGCCTTTTTTAAAAATCATGTCTCTTGAATTTTTAAAAACATTCCTATTGATTTTCTTTATAAGTAACATTACACTTAACCATTAGTACAGACATTACAATATCTTCACTGTAACCTACAAGCAATAATTTATCATCATAATAAAGATGCATCTACTCACACATTGTTAACCCAAGTTCTCCCTCTCCAGACATAAACCATTCAAATTCCATAAATACTGTCAGCAAATCTTATAGCCCCTGAGCAACCAGTGATATATCCTACATTCACACATACACATGGCACCTTGTCAAATGTCCTCTGGACCTACCAGGTTTGTCCATTATTTTCTCCAAATACACCCAAACATCTATTTTTCTGTTTTTATTCAGATGGTATAATTTCACGTGATGATACAGTCCTCCATGGAGTTGTTTAGAACATAGTTGATAAAATAAATTTCAGGTTTTTACATACTGAAAGGTCTTTTTTCAGCAAAATTTGCTTTAAAGAGTCAATAATCTGGCTTTTGATTATGAATCTGTTTTCTTCTCAGACAAAAGAGCATGAAGCCTGTTTCTGAGCCACACAACACACTTCATTGTCAAGTAGGCAAAACTCGAGCCAGGGAGAAACCAGAGACTTTTGAAATCAGATTCATGGCAAAAATATGTCTATGCATATTAGTCACTTTTCCAGAGGGGATCAACATCTATTGAATGTGTGTGTGTGTGTGTGTGTGTGTGTACAGAGGGAGAGGGGAGGAGGATATGTTCACTATTTTCTTTATTCTTCTTGCCTCGTTCCTCCCCTCAACATACAAGTGAAGGACAAGTAAAGGAATAGGGCCCAATTCCCACTTTCAGGAAGCCAGTTTACATCCATTTTAAGGATACAATACACTTCTAGAATTGTGTAGAGCAGTCTGATCTTAAATGAGAATTAGGCAAAAAAGTACTGAAATTTTTACCTCTACTTAAAACTCGCAAGGATTTGTTAAAAACCTGCTTTGGCAGAAAGTAAGGGTTGTGTTGTCCCTCCCCCGGCCCCCTGCCTTTGGTTTGAGACCTTGCTTTTCTCATTAAGCCAGACTTACTGTTGTTTGGTTTTGCTTTCCATGAAGTATTGCATTTACTTCTTTTCAAATTTGTCAAGAGAGGCTTAGAGCACATAGTGCTTCCCACTGACTGTATTATCAATCTTCTGGCGCAGCCAACTGGGGGAACCCAAGCCCAGTAGCATTGTGTACTATCAGCCTGAAACCTAATGTTAAATCCTCATCAGAACGACTCAGCCAGGATGAACAGTGGACCAAAGAACTTCTGGAAAACTGACAAACTAATCAAGCATATAATTGCTTTTTGACTTTTTACTCTGGTGGTGGCAGGACTTAATAATAAACTCAAAGGTTAGCAGTGAACACACATATCATTTAAATGACTCCAGGATGACATATTGCAGTAATGTTATTAATTTTTTCAGGCCCAACTCAACAGTACAGCCCAAAGATTCAAAAGAAAAAGTCTTTAAAAATGGTAAGAAAAAGGTATGTATTTCAGGTTAGTTTCACTAATTAGAAATTGCTGCTCATGTTTTCTTTATTGTAATAGAGTTACAAATGTGTTTGATATCTCCTTCAAGCCAGCCTGCTCAAACAAATACATGGGATTGCTTCAAGAACTACTTTCATGTCAAATGATTTCAATTTTCTCAACTAGAAATCCTGAGTGGAATGCACCCATATTTAGTTTATTTTGATAATTAAAGGCTTTTATTAAAGACTTTTGATTAAAAAACTATTCTCTTGGTACTATTTAATTTTGAAGTTGGCATTCTTTGTGCCATCGATGCAAAGACTCTAAGCCTGATCCAAAGCATTTAAGTAATGGAAAAACATTTTTTCTAATGTATTGTGTTTTGGATTAGGTCCTATAAGCAATGCAGAAAAATATAAAATACTTCAGATCTCTAGAACAGTGCAGTGTCAGAAAAACCTCCACACTTGTTAGTTCTAGATCCTAGCGTACAGCAACCAGAATTAACTGTTTCAATAATTTCAACTACACCAAATACATCATACACCATTAGTCCTGAGTTGATCTTTTCTATTCCCTTTCTTTAAACTATTTCTCATCTGTCAAGATGCATAGTTATCTTTCCCCTTTTTTGCATCTTTTTTTTGCATAGAAATAAATTCACTTCTATTTCACTGCTTCTGTAAGACAATAGCTTATGATGTCAACATGTTCATTTAGCTTTAATTTTAAATAATCATAGAGAGAGAAAATATTTTAAAAGAATAGTAAAATAAGTGAATATACAGGATACCATATATAGAGAGGATACCATAATAACTGCTGAACTTGGGCCATATGTGGGTAAGGGAATAAGTTCATTCAAAAAAAGAATGGCAGGAGATATTTATAGAACATAAAGTGTTTGTTTTCAAATTACATTTCTTCAATTTAAAACCAAAATATTTTGATTTAGTACCCATGTATCATAAGAATCAGAAAACAGTTTCCTCACATTCCCATTCCCATTCTTTTCCTCAGGTCAGGCTTCCCAACCAAAGTCCATCTTTCAAAGCCAGGAATTTCCATGATGCAACTATTTCCTTGTGCCACAGCATGAGATTATGGTACACAGTAGGAAATATTGGCCAAACAAACAGCTTAAACTTGTGAAGGAGAATAGAAAATTTAGGTACCAGAAGAATGATCCCGATGAACATAGGCGATGCATAAGGAGAGCACATGCCCCCCTCTACCGAGACTGGCCACCACCAAAGCTGCCACCTGCTTCTGTGGGTGGTGGCTGCTTGCCACCTGCTGCCCATGCCACTGCCAACATGACTGCCATCATCTGCAGGTGGTCCCCCGTTTGCCACCCCTACTCCTCCTCCATCGCCAACGTCTGTGGGTAGTCCCTGCTTGCTGCCGCCAACACTGATACCAGAGTGGTCTCCACTCACTGCCATGGTGTTCATTCAGTCTCGGGAGGCACCAGTTGTTTATGCTGATGAAGTACTATGGTAGCATTTCAAAATCAAAATATTTGTGTCTTTTCCTGAATTATTTAGGTTTTTAAAAATTCTTCACCACAATTTACATGTTCCTACTGATAAGTGTGACAAAACAAATGTCTTTCATTTTCATCAAAATTATGTCAATCAAAAAGTATTTTTCTTGTGCACAGTTATGATGAGCAAAAGAATTTGTATGTGAAACTCTTGTTTAAATAGGTGCAATCTTTGCTAGAGATCTTTTAAAGGATGGAACTGCTCAGTATTTGGACAGGAATCTAGGGCAGGGATTGGCAACCTCTTGGAGCAAGACAGCTATTTAAAAAAGCTTACTTTTGAGCACAGGTCATTTCCAACCTGTTCTGTGTTGCTGCCACTGCCACCATGGTCACAGCCACAGCTCCCTCTCAGTGATGCTGCTTCTTCTTATCACTCAAACAAAGCCTTCTGTCACTGAAGTCCCCTGCTGAAGTCCCATGCATCAAAGTCCCACCCCCACTTCCCATTTTGTGGACAGAATAAAATGAATCCATGGGCTGGATCTGGCCTACAGGCCATAGGTTGTTTCAGGGGGGCTTCAGGAAGTACTATAAAGAGGGCTGTCCAACTTCTGGGAGGTGGGCAGTTGTATGGGCCTTCAGTTGGACAGCCCTGTTATAAAGGATTCTGAAGTTGGCACTCTTCTCTGAATTTAACAGTGGGTGAAATGATCTCTTTATGGATAGACTATAGCTGCAACCACAGTCTTCCTTGCAAATAAGGAGAGCAGCACCTCTAATGTTAGCAAATTGAGGAGCCTGGGGGTGTCCTTTTCTTTCATATCCATAAGCCACAGCTTGCAAAACTCTTTGCAAGACAGGAGCTATATAAATGCAGGGGAATATTGGTCTCCATTACCCTTGCAACATGGGAATAGTAGTGTAAAAATGAAGGCTCTGCATTCCTCCTACTCATTTTTGGGCTTTTGGCATCTTCCCACTTCTTTGGTCATACAAATAAAGCAGGACAATGGTGTCCCTATCAGTTAGAATGGGAAGTTTGTGTGTGGGCCTTTCCTCATGTCACGCTCAGTAGTATCTGAATACCTTTCTCTGAATTCATTCATAGCATCTGACATAGCAGGCTGGCTCCTGCAAAAGTCCATGCCTCTCTGAACCAGTTAGTCTCTAAGTACAGGCGCTCAAGAAAGTCAAGGCAGAAGTGTTTGAAGTGTTCTAACTTTTGAGCTTTACTCTAAGCACCAAAGGTTGTCAGGAGCAAGCAGAACATACATTATTAGCCCTTGTGAGGGGCTTTGGATCCTGCCTGCCTGCACAGCCTGAGCCCAGTAAATAGAGGGAGTTTTTGCATGCCTCCCAGCATGCCATGCGGGCTCCCTGGGGTCCAGAAGACTTGTGAATGGAGCCAAATGGCTGAGTCAGCCAATTTGGTGATGGGGACGTCAGTCACCCACCTGTACCTGATGTGGCAGTGGCTTGACATGGCCATGAGCCATTAACGGGCTGTCCTGAGCATTCCACCCAGTACACCCTGTGCCTGCCGTGTGTGTGTGTGCACTGTACTCCTGCCTGAGCGGCACTGATGCCACTCAGGGTTGTTGTAGCTGGATCCCAAGTGGTCTTTGATTCTGTGCATAAACTCCCTACTCCTTTGCACTATGACTGTCTCAGCTCAATAGCAGTGCATACGGCCTCCCTCAGACAGTGGGTGACCATTTGTATACTGCGTTCTTGAACCTTCACAGTGCGTTTATGGGGCTGGGTGCCTTGGATTCAAAGGCCACAGCACCGCAGGTGTGAGTAATCACTAACCTGCCCATTCTAATCCCACACATAGAGGGTCCCATTTGGTCCTCATGTCTCCAGTGTTCTGCAGGTGTCTGGGTGATGATCCTGGATCCAGCATCTCAGGCTCCACAACCAGGTCTCCTGCGCACAAATGCAGAATCTGCAGACAAAGGAGAAACTGGGGGGGCATATGGTGAGTCCCTTGTCCAGACCCTTTCCCCCCTGCACACTGCTGCCAGGGCCAGAAGCCACAGGGATGCTCACAACCCAGCACTGACCACACCATGGCATACCTGCATACTATCTCCCAGTTGGGAAAACCTGGATGCCTGGGTTGTATCTCTCTGCTGTGGGAGTCAGAACGGCTGGGAACCCAAGTGTCTTGGCCCACAGGGATAAGCCTTCTCTGGTTCTCCTGGAGGACAGGGAGGGAGAGAATGGGGGATGGGGGAGGAGGCATTGCCATGGAGAATTCCCATTTCCTGCTGAGTCTTACCTGCAGTGGTGCTCATTTGTAGCTGCTCTGCCAAATGGCACCTGGAGGCACATCAGTGAAATCCGGAGTTGCAACTGTTGTAACACCTTGGCTGTGGGGCTTGAAAAAAACTTTCAGTGTCTTTTGGGCTGTGTTGGGAGTGGTTTTGTGTTAGCTGGATCTGTATAAACATGTTTGCCTATCTCAGGAAAGCAACATGACCTTGAGGGGTAGGGTGGCCAGTTGTCAATTAACCAGATTTGTGGTCTCACTTAATGTAACACAGATTAATAAGCCCCCAACACCAGTAGAGGGGACTGGCCTTGGCACTCCAACTTCATTCCAGGCCAGTGGTGTGGTGCTTGGGGGAGGAGTGTTTGCAAGACACGAGGTCAGTGGGGAGTATCAATTAATCAGTATCAACAGTCTGCCACCTGGACAATCATTGAGCCAAGAGCATGTTGAATATCCGAGCAGGCAACCACAGCTTTTCCCGTGGGCATCCCAATCTACCAAGGAGTCACATAAGACCCTTCCCTCACCTATAAACATCACATTCTAGTCATCAGTAAAGTCTCTGCACAGGTATCTGCCTTATGACATTTAGCCAGTATGACATGGGGTACCAATTTCAAAATGCTCAGAACTACTGCACTTGTAATAGTATATGCCCACGAGATTACTGTGTTCCTGTATGGTCCAGAAGTTGTTGCACTAAAAATCTCATCACTGTACTTAACAGTGTGCAGGGACTCATAACAGGCCGCACAACTTACACACACACAGATGTATTCCCTGCACTATAAGGCATTAGACCAAGTGATATAAGAGGACAGACCCTAACTGCTCTCCTGCTGCCAGGTTTCTGGGCCCATGGAAAGCCTGACAGACTGGGTACTGTAGCCTCATGTGTTGCATTAAATTTAGATAAGGGGTGGAGTGAATGGAAATGAAATGACAATTCAGAGTAATCCAGTTTGAAATCTATTACTATAGCATTTTTTACCAATACTAAACGAGTCCTGAATTCAGCATGACCTTCCCAGAGAAGTGTGGGTCAAGCTGATCAGATTGAGATCTGGATATAGATGGTTCAAAACAACACTGTACAAGATTAACATCTTGGACAGTCCCCTGTGTGAATGCAGTGTCTAGCAAACAGCACAGCATCTAATCGAAAGCTGCTATCTTTACAAATGCCCAGATGGGGTAAATGGAATCTGCACACTGAGTGATAATACCAGAGTGGCTAATACCTGGCCAGTGGAAACAGGATGGCAGGGTGGAAACAGAGGCTTCATTATCTCAGGTCACTGAGATCCCGTGGGTAGGGCTGGCCCGGTGCTAAGGCCGAGGAGATGAGCTCTGGCCTAAGCTAGAGCACTGCCCCATGTGGAGAGGTGAGTCTGGTGCTGCAAAGCCCCACTCACCCTCTCTCACAAGGTTACCAGCAGAATGTGAGCTATCATGAGTCTAGTACAGGTATTTGTTACAGCATGCTAACCTACCGTGCTGAAGTCTGATACCACATCTGTCCTGGCTTTTCTTAGAGTGGCATTCACTATTTTTACAGTGCTCCATTGGCATCTTCATGGCGGGGCACATTTTAATTAGAAGAGTTCTTGGGAGCCGCTCTAACTAAAATGCCACAGTGTCTCATGTATTCAGCATCCTGCATTTCAAAATGGCCATGGGGGTGCTTTAACTAAAGCTTGTTCAATGAGCTTTAGTTAAAGTGGCCCCGTGGCCATTTTGAAACATGGGACAGTGAATACATAAGATGCTGCAGCATGCTGGAGTGTTCTAATTAGAACACTCCAGTAGACTCAATTAATTATTTAATCAGAATGCATCAGAGCATGTGTATAGGCACCCTATGTGCCCTGACTGTCTGTTGGGTTATGGCTGTAGAGTGCTTTCTTGTGCACTTATTGTGCAATAAGTATAGCTTCTGTACCTAGCCTAAGGTGCTACCTTCTTCCTGACCTCAGACTAACATGGTTAACCACCTCTTTAGTATCTGAATGGAATCACTAATTATTTCTTGAAAGAAAATATTCTAATTCCAAAGGTAATATAAATTGGACATGTAGCTGGTAGGGAGCAACATTTCTTCTCCTCTTGTATGCTTGAATTTCCACTAAGGTCTGACAATTTTTTCCCTAGCTGGGAAATAAAATGGGAGAACATACCATATCCGACTGCAGGGGATCTTCACAGGGACTTTCATCAGAATAGTCATGAGGTATTTATCTATTAAAGCTCCCAGAATGTCCAGTTTAGTACAGTAGCAGAATTTAATCTTAATTTCAGGCTAAAATAGCATTGTTGAAGAAAAGAAAAAAAAGACAAAGAAAGAAAAAGTTTGGAGAATGTACTGTGGTGAGCACTGAACTTTCAGGATTACAAGAAAAATTGTATTGTATGAAGCAGGAATAGCCTTTGCTCTGCCCAGAATGACTAAAATACATCTCCCAAATACTAAAATATATCTCCCACAATTGAAAGCAGGAATATTGTGCTATCCAAAAACTTTCTAAATATATTCTCCCACTAATTCTCTTCAGTCACGGTGAAGAGAATTGGTATTCTGGAGAGGTAGCTAATAACGTAACTTTTTTTCCCTTTCTAGAAAGACATCAAGTTGTTAAGGGCAAATTAATTTTCTGTATGAAATTCAGTTTAAGCAAATTATTAAGCATAAAGGATTCCTTCTTCTCTGCTTTTCAAGGCATGCATTAGCTCCTTTTCTGAATTAAACATCAATAAAAAGGCATGTCATTAGTGTTTATTCTGAATGGTATTTTTTTTTAAATATAATTTCATAGACTTTCAAGTAAGTCCAAATTCTAGTATGATTTCCATCCGTCTGTCATGATAATTTCTCCAAAGCCTCCCATCTAACCAGTTATATAACAGCATTATAAATAATCTCCTAATATCCACTTCACAACTCTTTAATTGACAGCACTAACCAGAGCACATTATTCAGGTGTTCTCTTTCTTTTGAAACAGGATTATATCAAACATTCTAAAACAAGTTTCCTTTTTTTTCTCTTGCAGATGGCTCTTGCTCAAGCATAATCAAGGTTTACTTTATAGAAACTTTCTTATTTAAGAATGCATACACAAGTACTAAATGACTGCATAATACCTGGCATTACTATGCATCCCCACATGGCTTCATAGTGACTGACTGCACAGTTGCTTGTTACTACTGTGCGGTAGAGTCACATCACGCTTCCTCCCCTGTGACACTACTGCACAGTAGTAAAGAGATACTGCTCAGTCAGCATCTCATGTAGACACAGCCTAGGTGAAGTGCATTTAGAGCTGTGAAGAGCCAAACTTTCTGGCACACATGCCACAAATGAATCCCTGCAGAATCCCTGCACCCTCCCAAATACAGGGTCTTCATAAAGTCCTTGTGCACTTTTAAACTTTGATAACTTAGGTTTCGGTATGATAGAAACAATCTGTAAATGGCATTTAAAATCAAATTTATTAAAGTTTTAGGACAACTAGAGTACACAATGCTAGTCTTCAACATAACCATCATCCGTCATGATACAATGCTCAATCTGATCTTCTAACTCCTTGAAAACATTTCCCAGGTGCTCTTGAGTTACTGTACTAATTACATTGGTGAACCTAGCCCTAAGTTCCACCAAAGATCGTGGTTTTGACAAGTAAACTACACTTTTAACATGTCCCCATAAAAAGAAGTCCAATGGTGACAGGTCAGGTGAATGAGGTGGCCAAGCAATTGGTCCACCTCTGCCTATCCACTTCTCTGAGAAAACGTCATTTAGGAACTGCCGTACATTCAGAGCATAGTGGCATGGAGCTCCATCTTATTTAAGAATAAATTCGTTATTACTTATGAAGTCTAGCATTGTGGACTCTGGTTGTCCTAAAACTTTAATAAATTTGCTTTTAAATGCCATTAACAGATTGTTTCTATCACACCTACAACCTAAGTTATTAAAGTTTAAAAATGCACAAGGACTTTATGAAGACCCTGTACTACTCTGATCCTCTTCCCTGTCTGATCTACTGCTCTGCTTTCTTTTCCTAGCCCTTTGCTTCCTGTCTGGTCTGCTGCTATGCTTTCTGTTCTCTGCCTTCTCTGCCACTGTGCTGCCTGTTCCCTCCCTGATCTGCCATATGTCACACACACAGATTGCCTGTATAACTTGTGGTAGGTGTGCTGCAGATTGGTCATCTTCTATCATCTAGAAGATATTTTAACATTTGAAAATGAATATATAGGACTAAGGCTAAGTACCGACATTCAAAAAGCCTGCAGTAAAACCTAAGTTACATGGTTTTCTGTAAGTGGCCTAGGCTATGTTGGTAGTGAACAGTGTGGGGGGGAGAGGGGGGAGCATGCACTGGCCAAGGCCAGCAGGTTGGGGGCGCACCTGCACACCTCCCAGTGTGCCCTGTGGGGTCCCCAGGCTGCCAGAGACTGCAGAGCACTCAAGCCACCTCTGATTGGCTGCTGGGCATGGGCAAGCACATCCCCACAGCCCCCAGCCTAGTACTCCAGGGGCCTATAGCCATTGACCAAAAAAGATTTGAAGCACCCTAAGTGCCCATGATCCAGGTACCTGCCAGTAATGGCTGAGCTGCAGAGGTCACAGGGTTGCCTCCATGCAGGCCCAGTCCTGATGTTCTGCACCCTGCTACTCTGACCCACCAGAGCAGGGCAGGCAAAGTCTGGACTGTGGACTAGATTGGGTCTGCAATGGCCTGCATTTCCCAGCAGCCCCTGCCCAAATTGCTGCAGCTGGTTTCCATGGAGACTCCAGCAGCAGTGGCATTGTGACAGCATAGGCCAGGGTTTCCATGGAGACCAGCCCCAGCAGCTACCTCACCCCCTGCAAGGCCCACATACTCCACCCCAGCCCCACAATTGCTGCCACACCTGACTCTATCCCCTGCCAGCTGCTGCAGCCTCCCCCATGGCTGCCCTACCCAGCCTCACTCCTCCCACTCCCCCAGACCCCTCAATGGTTGCCCTGCCCAGCCCCACCCCCCACTTGCACCCCCAGGCTTCCATGGCTGCCCCCCAGCCCCAGGCACTGTCACTTAAAAAAAAAAAAACAACAGAAAAAAACAGGAAAAAATGGAGAAAAAAGCCTCTACTTACCTTAGAAGCAGTGGTTGGGGGGGCTCTGGGGCCTCCTGGCAGAGCCCCCCCCCTCCGCCCCCCAGCAGCACAGGGCACCGGGAGGCAGGCAGGAGGGCCAAGGCTGGGGCCACTGGAGCTGTCTCTCTGCCCTGCACTGTGTGGGCAGCGTGCCAGTGACACAGATGGCAGCTACAACTCTCGGTAAGTTCCAGGGGTTTTTTCTTTGTTTTTTAATTTGAACATGCTGGGGTAGGGAGGGCAGGGAGCAGGGGCCTTGAGGGGCTGGGGCGGCTGGGGTCTGGCATGACAGGGATCAGGAGGGCTTGGGGAGCAGGTGTGGGGTAGGGCTGGGCACCCCCAGGATCAGGGGCTTTGGGGGAGCAGGCGGGGGGAGGGGCCGGGCAGGGCAGGGGTTGGGGGGCTGGAGGAGTGGGCGGGGCTGGCAAGGGTCCTTCCCCATAGTCCCCCCCCCGCCCCAGCCCCTCCAACCCCTTACTCACGGCTCTGGCACCTCGGTGCTGAACACATCGCCCCAGGCCGCATGTTCAGCACTAGGGCAAGGGCCAACCATAGAGACACTCTGGCAGCCAGAGCATCTCCATGGAGGACCCAGCCTCCAGTTACTTCAGGGCATGGTCTGGGACTGTGCCCTGCCCTGCTTTCTTTAACTTCATTTTTTTAGACCCCTGGATATCTAATTTTCTCCCTGTGCTGCAAACTTGCAGCATGGGGAACATTTTTTCATTCCTGCACATGCCTCTTGCCCTGTCTCAAAGGGGTTTGAAATGGAGCAAGACACATGTGTGCACTCATCTGGACATGCCCACATGTAGCAAAGATGAGATATGTTTCACTTACAATATTTGTGTGTTATCAGAGTGGAAAATTTTGATTTATCTTATCCTTTCTATTAAATTGTCTATTTTCAAGAATCTGTAACTTTGACATGAGTATTCAAATATAAGTACAATTTAAAAACAGAGGGACTCTAAAAGAAAGTTTGGCTCCTTGAAAGCTATGAAGTAGTCAACTTTACAAAATGTGCATGAAAATTGTACAAGTCAACTTGGCATTCGGGTGATACATAATTGCCTATAGCTGCCAAGTAGGTATGTCAGAATACATGTATAGTCCTGCCGATGAATTTTTCTTATATACCAAAAGGAAACCCTAGTGCAGCTAGGCATTGTCTTGATCCTTCAAGTACTTTTCTGTGAACACAATATGTGATATAATAATTTTCAACAATTAAGAAATCAATATTTTGTTTTCCATCCCTATAATTATAGACTTTATTTATAATACAGTTACTCACCTCAGTTACTGAAACATATCTCACTTGCACTCCTCCAGTTTATAAAACACACTAGGTCTAATATTCCCTTCCTTTGCCCCATTGCCCATCACACAGAGTCCTTTTTCAATGGCTTCCTACCATCTTCTCAGTTCCCATTATTTAGGTCAAACTTCTTAAAGAACCTGCACCATTTCACGTATCTCGTCTCCTCAAACTTCCATCTTTCCCACCTACGCTCCTCCCAAACCTCTCTCCTTCATGTCTCTCTTGTATTCTCTTGCTGTGCTTTATCCCTTACTGTCTAACACAACATTAATTCCTTGTGCAGTAAGCAGTCAATAGAGAGTTTGGTAATGCCCCAACACAGAGAAAGTAATTACATTAAACATTGGTAAAAGGGGGAAACCTGAGTCAGGAAAGAGGCAGCAGCAGCCTCAGAGCCAGTGGTAGAAAAAAAGACTAGGACACTGTGGAGCCAGAATTGAAAGGCTGCAAATCTGGCTGGTGAGCAGCCTGTTCTGGCAGAGGGGAACCTTTAGAACCTGAGTAGTTAATATTCAGGTGCAGTCTAAAAATAGTTGGGTTGTACAGGATGGTCTGAAAGAGACTACACAATTCTGGACAAAAGGTCAGGATGTTGGTCCAGGATGGGGAGCGGGCTTATATATGCAGGGGTTGGAGACCATAGACCTAAGGTAAGTGGGGAAGTGGATGACCTGGAGGAAGCATAAGCAGGAGAGGGCAACAGGGAAGGCCTTCTCATTTTTCCTGATCAAGTAGGGCAATCAGCTAGTTACCTTAGGTATCTGTACAGGAATGCAGGGAGTCTGGGAAATTAGCAGGAAGAATTGGAAGTCCCTGCACAGTCACAGAGCTAAGACATGATCAGAATAACAGAGACTTGGTGGGATAGCTCACATGGATTGGAGCACTGTCATGGATGGATACAAACTGTTCAGGAAGGACAGGCAGGGGAGAAGAGGAGGAGGAGTTACACTTTAAGTAAAACAGCTCGTTGATTGCTCAGAGCTCTAGTATGAAACTGAAGACAGGCCTGTTAAAAGTCTTTGAGTTAGGGTTGGAGGGGAGAGCATTGAGGGTGATGTAGTGGTGGGTGTCTGCTATAAACCATCAGATCAGGAGGATAAGGTGGGTGAGGCTAGTGGAAGTTTCCAGATCACAGACCCTGGTTCTCATGGGGGACTTCAATCACTCTGACATCTCCTGGGAGGGAAATACAGCAGTGTACAGGCAATCCAGGAAGTTTTTGGAAACTGTTGGGGACAATTACCTGGTGCAAGTATTAGAGACGCCAACAAAGGGCATGCTCTTTTTGACCTGCTGCTTACAAACAAGGAAGAATTGGTGAGGAATGTAGAAGTGGATGGCAACTTGGGCAGGAGCGACCACAAGAGGATTGAGTTCAGGATCCTGAGGACAAGGAGGGAGAGAGGCCCTCTTCTGCATCCAACCCCATGGACGTGTACACATCCAGCTTTTCTAAATAGTCCCATACCTGTACTATGTATGGCACTTTTCTGAAGTACAGGGTGTAGGACCCTATACTTCAGAAAATCAGATTTTAACTCCTCAGGGCAATATCCCCTTGGAGGACTGGATGTATTTTAAAGCACCCTTACTGAGGGTGAGGAACAAACTATGCTAATTCATAGGAAGACTTGCAAATATGGCAGATCAGTGTGGTTTAGCTGGGAACTCTTCAGTGAGCTAATACACAAAACAGAAGCTTACAAGTAGTGGAAACTTGGACAAATGACTAGAGAAGAGTATAAGTGTATTGTTTGGGCATACCAGGATTACATCAGGAAAGCCAAATCACAATTGAAATCGCAGCTAGTGAAAGATATGAAGGGTAATGAGAAGCTTTCTACAAGTATGTCAGTGACAGGAGGAAGATCAGGAAAAGTGTGGGTCCCTTACAGAATGGGGGAGGAAACTTAGTGGTAGATGACATGAAAAAGGCTAATGAACTCACTGCCTTTTTTACCTCAGTCTTCACAGGCAAGATCAGCTCCCAGACCACTGCGCCTGGAAGCACAGTTTGGGGAGGAGGTGAGCAATCAAGAGTGGTGAAAAAACAGGTATGGGACTATTTAGAAAAGCTGGATGTGTACATGTCCATGGGGTTGGATGCAATGTACCCAAGGGTGCTGAGGGAGTTGGCCAGTGTGACTGCAGAGCGGCTGGTCACTACCTTCGAAAACTTGTCGTGATCAGGAGGGTCAAGGATGACTGGAAAAGGGCAAATATAGTGTCCATCTTTAAGAAAGGGAAATAGAAGCATCCAGGGAACTAGAGACAGGTCAGCCTCATCTCAGTCCCTGGTAAGATCATGAAGCAGGTCCTCAAAGAATCCATTTATAAGCACTTGAAGGAGAAGGAGGTGATTAGGAACAGTCAGCATAAATTCAACAAGGTCAAGTCATGTCTGACCAACTTGCTTGCCTGCTTTGATGAGATGACTAGCTCTGTGGATGCAGGAAGACCAGTGAATGTGATATACCTTGACTTTAGCATGGCTTTTGACATAGTCTCCCACAACATTCTTGCAAGCAAGCTAAGGAAGTATGGGTTGGATGAATGGACCATAAAGTTAATAGAAAACTGGCTGCATTGTTGGGGTCAAAGACTAATAATCAATAGCTCAATATCTAGTTGGCAGCCGGTATCAAGTGGTATACTCCAGGGGTCAGTCCTGGGGTTGGTTTTGTTCAATAACTTCATCAACAATCTGGAAGATGGGATAGAGTTCATCCTCTGCAAGTTTGCAGATGACACAGGGGGGAAATAGTAGATACACTAGAGGTAGGGCTAGGATTCAGAGAAACCTAGACAAATTGGAGGATTGGATCAAAATACATTTTATGAAGTTCAATAAGGATAAATGCAAGGTCCTGCACTTAGGACAGAACAATCTCAAGCACCGGTACATGGTGGGGACTGACCTGCTCTCTAGCAGCTCTGCAAAAAAGAACCTGGAGTTACAGTGAACAATAAGCTGAATATGAGCTAACAGTGTGCCCTTGTTGCAAAGAAAGCTATCAGCATACTAGGCTGTATTAGGAGAGTTGTTGCCAACAGATTGAAAGAAGTAATTATTCCCCTCTATTTGGCACTGGTAAGGCTACATCTGTAGTACTGTCCAGTTTTGGGCCCCCCTCTACAGAAAGGATGTAGACAAATTGAAGAGAGTCCAGTGGAGGGCAACAAAAATGGTTAGAGGCCTGGGGAACATGACTTATGAGGTAGGACTAAAGGGAAACAGCTTATTTAATTTGGAAAAGAGAGGACTAAGTGGGGATTTAATAGAAGCCTCAATTATCTGAAGGGTGGTTACAAAGAAGAGAATGGAGCTATGCTGTTCTCACTGGTGGCAAATAACAGAACAAGGGGCAACAGTTTGTAGTTGAAGCAAGGGAAGTTTAAGTCACACATTAAGAAAAACTTTCTCATTAGCAGGGTGGTAAAGCACTGGAACAGGTTACCCAGGGAGGTTGTAGAACCTCCATCCTTGGAGGTTTTTAAGACCCAGGTAGACAAAGCCTTGGCTGGGGTGCTATAGTTGGGGATGGTCCAGCTTTGAGCAGGGAGTTGGACTAGATGCCCTCCTGAGGTCCCTTCCAACCCTAACTTCCTATGATTGTGTGATTTTCTGAGGGAGGAGTGGCCTGAAGTGAATTAGTTTTAGGCCTGAAAAGTCCCACATTTGTACCCCTGCATGCATTTGCTTATACCTTGAGAATCTGTTTTGTGTCATTGTCTTTTTCTTGTAACTTACAGCAGTCGTGATTGCAGAGTGATTGCAAGGTTTCTTTTCTAGGGGTTTTCTGCCAGCCCTAGACAAGTGATACTTTGTTCTTCATCAGGGTCTGTTTATGGGAAGCCACTGACAGCTAGAGTCTGAAGGGCCTATGCTTGAAGTGCCTACAGCATTTGCCTCCAAGCACGTGGTGCACCCAGTATATTACTGAACATCTAGGAGAATGGTGTATCACAGAACTAACAGCAACTCCCTGCAGTGGGGTCACTTATAATATCTTTCTCCAACATTTCATACTTCCTCCCATTTTCCATTAATCTCACTCCATGAACTAAATTTATTAGACAAAAATGGTCAACAGTAAGGAAACACAGATTAATAATGAAATCTGCATTGCTGATCCAAAAACTACCATTGTTATGCACATGTTGGTGTGATATAGACCTGTTCCTAAATACACAGGTGACCACTCCCACAAATTAAATTATTCATATGCTTACATGTTTTTTTGCCCTCTGCCTTCAGATTACAAAGTGTTAGACAGGTATACCATAGGTTTCTACAGGCCCAAATGCACTGACTACTTTTTGTTAAAGCACACTGTTAATAATACAAAGCAATGTTATTTTTCATATACATAAATTTATTTTTAAAATGAATTACAGGACATGTGCTGATTAGTGTAGAACATTTTCAAACCACATGGGTGGGCTATGTTGCAGAACCTGTTCTGAACTATGATTATACGAATACACTGGATGAAATGTTGATGTCAGTTTCACTGCCACGTTGAATTGAATATCAGATTGAATCCTTCAAAGCAAGATTTGGTCATGATTTTTTGTCTCTATCGGTATCTATGTGGTATGTATAAAAGACTCATGACTGCTTAAAACAATTCTAAAGGGAATTGGTGTTCTGATTGACTTTCTGTCCCTGATAAATCATAGGCACTAGTCATGTTTAAATAATCTAAATGAAACCTAATTAAGAAAAACATTCACAAACCAGGATGGAGAATTCTGTCCTTCAGCTTTTTCTTTGAGTTGAACCAGTGCAACTCCTGTGGTATGCAAGACTTGTTTTAACTCTCCTTTTATTACTTTTCTCTTTTTTAAGTCAGAGGCTTAAAGTTATCAAAACAAAGCATTCCCACTACTTTCACAAACAAATTTTTGCTTCCCTTTTTTCATTAAGAAAGTTGAAAACTACTGCAAATAGCACACCTTAAAAGCAAAATACTAGAGACCCTGATGCTTCTCTGACAATTATTTTCTAAGAATATTTTTTTTAAATTGCTAGTATACTAGTCTTGCAAAATGCTATTTCATAGGCACATTACTTCTGAAGTTACTTATTAATGCTTGGATTTCCCCATAGCACTAAAACCTAGGTTGCAGTTGTCTCCTTCTTCTTAGTTCTGGCATGACTTTGACCGGTTGAATCCCCAAATATGTATCAGTAATCAAAAGGTATATTTCAGTACAGGAGAACCTGTTTGGAAGAATTCTTCTCATTTCTTCTTTGCTTGTTTTATCTTTGCTTGAGATGTGAATAATTCATAGGCCTCTGTCTGCTTTACAGTCAAACGCATTCTGTCCACCCAAGACTGTTCGACTTTGTGATTTATTATTTAATAATTTGCAGGGCTGCGCTGTTGTAAGGTGAGCATTGTGACTGCTTGCAGAACTGTTACAATCTGGTCTAGTTAGCTGTCCTTTCTTTCCCTCTCTCCAAACAGCAGCAGTTATTGATTTTTTTACAAACCTCTGCCATGTAATCCCACAGCTGCTGATCTCAAAGCTGTTACTATAAAGTAAAAGTTGGCCCTTCTTCTTGAAAACAAGAAGTAGTGTTTTGATTCCCTTTTTTTTCTTTTTTTTCATCAATTGTGTTTTTCTGGTTTTTTTATTTTATTTTATTTTTTGCCTCCTTTTGTGCCTTAGTCAATGACAATACATGGGAAGTGCCACTGGCTTCTCTTAAGGATGAAACTGAAAAATGAAAGCCTTTGGGGAAATACATGCTGGTACTTTTATTACACCTGTAAAAGATGCCTGTATGAAACTTTCCAACCTTTGAAACTTTTCCAATGGAAGTTGAGCTATTTCATCTATTATTTTTGCAGCAGTTATATATGGTACTGTTTCCTGATAATGTGATACTTGACTGTAAATCCCGCTATGTTATTAGAAGCACAGAATGGGTGAAAGAATAGCTCCAAACAAATCCAGTTACTCATTTTTCCTCTTAAGATTTACTAGGTTATAACACACATCAGGTTTACCTCAAAATATTAAGTCGTTTGCAGTTAGAGCCTGACCCAAAGCCCACTGAACTGAATGGCTTCCAATTGGCTTTAGTTGACTTGGAATTGGGAGTATGATATTAATTGAGAGTACAGATTTTTAAGAAGATTGGCCTTTGGAAAGTTTGTTCCCTTCTTTAGTTAACTGAATATGGAATTGCAGTCTATGAAGACTAAGGATTCTAGCAGGCTGAAAACCAAGAGCTACTTCATCTCATTGTGATTCTATTCCACCCTGATTGAGTCCCAGAAAATCCAGTAATGCAACTACTATTAAAACAAGCTTTCATCTCATCCTTATGAATAAGTCACAAGAAAGCATCAAGAAAGGGACACACCCACCTTTTGCATTAGCAGTTTTTCAGGGACCCTAGTATGGCAAAACAGGATTGCACCTAGGCACTTAAGTCTACTTAGGCATCTAATAGGTAGAATCAAAGCTGTATTCAGAATTTACTATTTCTCTGTTGCCTCTATGGAAATGTTGAATTAAGCATTTGTAGAATTACTCTCATAACCCTCTATTTCTCCTTCCTTAAATGATGTCTAAGTCATCCATCATCCCAGTATCTGTTTGCTGAATATAATAATTAACATTCACATAGGATTGTCCAAAGTTGAGTTTGTACCTTGGCTGCTGTAAGTGCTATACCTTGGATTAATGCTCTGTATTTCTTTTTGTTATAATCTCATTTTCTGTTATGTCAGGAAGATATTTACAAAGAAAATGACTGTTGCAAAGCTCTCCACAGGCAGCTAGATCTGGACAATGATCCTGAACATAAAACAGCTTTTCTCTGCTTTCTCTGAGGAAATGAAGGAGGGAAAGCAGCAGAGTAAGGACCCTGGACTTCATAAAATTAGACTTTAACTCACTCAGGGCAATACCCCCTGGGAGGACTGGATGTATTTTAAAGAACCCTTACTGAGGGTGAGAAACAAATTATGCGGATTCATAGGAAGACTTGCGAGTATGGCAGAAGATCAGTGTGGTTTAGCTGGGAACTCTTCAGTGAGCTAATACACAAAACAGAAGTTTACAAGCAGTGGAAACTTGGACAAATGACTAGGGAGGAGTATAAGTGTATTGCCTGGGCATTACCAGGATTAAATCAGGAAAGCCAAATCACAATTGAAATTGCAGCTAGTGAGAGATGTGAAGGGTAATGAGGTTTCTACAAGTATGTCAGCAATAGGAGGAAGATCAGGAAAAGTGTGGGTCCCTTAGTGAATGGGGGAGGAAATGGTCTGAGTATGGTAAAATGCATCATCTTACATTAATATTCCTGTTGTGGTGCTAAAGACACAGAGCCTCCAATATGTAAAGGACCTCAATGATTAACTTAGGTCTGACATTGGCACTGTAGTCAACAGGATGGCCCAAAGCCATTGTGCACTATATTCTTGTGCATTTTCCTAATAAAGCCATTGTGCACTATATTTTTGTGCATTTTCCTAATAAAGAATTGGTTTGTGCCACCTTTGCAAGTTGGAGTTTCCAAGTCATCTCCTCTGTCTGCTCCAAGCTGAATATTATACTTTGTCTTGTTTGGAGGAAGAGAGCACATGAATCTCTGTAGACAGATCCTCAATTGAGAGGAAGGGATATAGATAAATTTCCTTCTGATATCTTCTACTGAAGATTTTTAGAATTGGTAGCAAGTCCAAAATGTCCTTGGCTGTGACTTTGGGTACTGCAGTTATCATGATAACCTAAGATTTTATATTTATAGCATTTGAAGGTCTTCATAATATTTAAGTGACCAGGATGCACAAACAGTTATATTCTGCTTTTCAGCACATCAGCAATATTGACTTTGTGGTGGATGTTAAAGCTGACTAGTTCATTAATTTAATAAATATTTTCTCGGATCTGATAGGTTACTTGGTATTAATTTAAGGGAAAACCTAAATTAAAACCTCTTCCCTTGAATAGTGATAAAACTGCACCTAAGCCTCTAGTGAGATACTGTTGCCCAGTTCCAGGCTGCCTTGGGCAGCTGTCTCTCTCTCTCCAGGGTTTACATAATTTAGACAAATCCAGCTGCTTAAAACACACCCTGTGCACTTTTAAAAAAATCTTTCCCATCCATTGCACTTCCCATTTAGAAATACCCCTAGTCCAAGATTCCTATCAGATCATGTAGCTTGAAAGGTCTAATGGCCCAGACAAAGAAGAATGCTTTAACTTGCATAATACCTTTAATGATTCTCTGGGGGCAGTTACTGCATGGAGTCTTTAACTCTTTATACAGGGACTTTCATCTTGGGTGCTTATACATACGTTAATGACCCCTAATGTGCAAGCCATTAGCACCTTTCACCATAATCTCCTCCCAGTGTCCATTTAGATTACAGTAATGGCCACTAGTAATGTACAGTAACAGCTACTAGTAATGATATCATCATAATGACTTCATTGAACCTACTCAGTGAAATCCCTGATATATGGCAATCACATCCCCTTGCATATACTCCCTTAACTCAAGGAATGCATATATCTTCCCCAGAAACCTGAACACTCATCTTTCCAAGACATGAACCTCTTATATATATAGTTTTGAGGCTTCCTTTATATATACATACATACATACATACATACATACATACATATATATATATATATATATATACACACATATATATAAAAGAAGTTCATATCTTTGAAAAATACTGGTAAAGATATATGAATTTATATATGGATATACATGTCGTATATATATGGTCTTCATACATGTAAAATACAATGAACACATATTTTACTCAAAGAAGTAAAATGGTCAGCAAAAACTTAATATCTTCACCTACTTATTTAAGCAGGAAAGACAACGCAATTTAGGAAAGCAAATAGGTAATAACTAGGGCATTTTTACACATGCTCTGAGGATGCTGGGGGGGGGGAGGGGTGCTTCAATTTCTAATTAAAGTGCCTGGATCTTCTCATGTATCAGTGTCCCCATGTTTCAAAATGGCAGCAAGGGAGCTTTATCTAAAGCTCATCGAATGAGCTTTTGTTAAAAAGCCCCCGCTGCCATTTTGAAGTATGGGGACGCTGATATACGAGATGCAGAAGCTGGCTGGAGTGTGCTAATTAGCACGCTCCAGCAGACTTGATTAATCAAGTCTGCTCTGACTCTCTGTTATTACAGTGAGCCAGAGCAGCCTCCTGGCTCATGTACAGGCACCCTATTACAGCCAAACAAAGCTGATGGAGAGGTAGAATTTTCTCTTACTCACAGGGGCTAATTTCATTTGTACTAAGGCCATTTTATGTTGCCAGAGAGGTATACAGAAGCCTTTGTATATGGAAGAATCAAGCAGCAGAACAGTATGATGATGATCAGTTCTGTGACAAGGAATATAATACACGGAAATGCTTTTTACCTTGCTCAAGCAAATAGACTGACTGAAGACAACAAGGCTATTCAAAAGTAAGCTAAGTAAGAGTTAGCTCCATGTGTCAGGTGTTTCACTTACTTGTTTAATTCTACTTTTGGTTCATATACTTATATTGTTCAAAATTTTGTTTTAAAATGCTGTTTTCTTTTAAGCAGCAGTTAGCAGAACAAAGTAAAAGACCTAAAGCAGGTTGTGTAATGACAACTCTGGGAAGATACCAAACTATCTTTTAATTCTTGTTTCATTTTTGTTTTTATATTATAACATTCACAGAAATTTAGAAATTATTTTGTAATTAATGCTTGTGAGTTGCATTACTGCTCCTCATTTGGGGACTGGTAACTGTCCCTTGCTTAGGTAAGAACAATGCTCTGTTGCAGTATGACAGATTTGCTGTCACCTTTTTGGAAACAAGCTAGGTCAAGTGGGGCCAGATTATGTCCCTTATTCAAAACCTGTCTATAAATTTGTGTAATTATCTTGAGTTCAGTGGGATTAAAATCAGGCACATCCTTACATACTTTGCTGAATCAGAATTTCCACAAGGTGTTCTGAATACCCAGGAATCAGAACTTTCAGTAGAGGCAATATCTTTTATTAGACCAACTAGATATTTGAAAAAAAAATCTTTATTTGCAAGATTTTGGGTGTACACACCCTTCTTCAAACATAGGAGAATGCAAAGATTGTAAAATTTCTAGGTGGAAATGAAAATTCAAATTTGAATTTTCATCTCCACCTAGGAGAAATTTTACAATCTTTGCATTCTCCTATGCCTGAGGAAGGGTGAGTATACCCAAAAGCTTGCAAATATTTTTTTTTTTTTTTGCAAATATCTAATTGGCTAATAAAAGATATCACCTCTACCAAGAGTTCTGATTCCTTTTCCCTGCAGACTGATACAGCTACAACCTGTATCCCTGAACACCCAGAACACTGACAGAAGTGATATTTGTTGAGCAATCAGCCCCTTGAAAACACTCTATAGCTGTGCCTTGACAGAAGCACATGGCTGCAGAGCACTTTAAAAGTGTCTGGTCATGTGACAAATTAACCCTCATTTAATGAGGGTTCAGATGAAGCCGCTTCAAAGAGGAGTACCTTCATTAACTCCTTTTTGTCCCTGCATGTGAGTAGGGCTGGGTTGATTCAGCCCAGGCTAGGGCAGCCCCCACCCCACTCCACCCCACCCCACCCCACTCCAATGCTGTCTGCAGGATGGGAGAGGGGTGTGGGAAGGGAAGGAGTTCTGGTCTGGGGTTTGCCCAGCCTACACTGGAGGGAAGGGGTGGGTGGATTGAGGCTACCCCAAAGAGGTGGGGCTCCAATCCACCCAACCGTCCTGTCCAGCACAAGCTGGGCAAACCCCATACTGGAGCTACCCCCCCCAAATTACCTATCCCCCCTCCCATCCTGCAGACAGCACCAGAGCTGGGAGGTGTGGGGCTAGGAGAGACATGCAGCCTCAATTTGCTGAATTGGCTCCACAGTGCAGCTTGATTTCCCCTCCCCTCTCCTCCCACCCTTTCCAAACAGTGAATATCTGTTGGTTTGGAGTGGGGTGGGGGAGGTTGTGATGAGTTACAGTGGGGATCTGCACATCTATGCCTCCAGTGTCTTCAGTGTTTAGTAGGTCACAAGGCTGGGCTATTGAGAAAATGCCTAATTTTGTCAATTTCACCACAACATTGAATTAATTCTACCCCCAGAAAGATGTGGACTGCTAGATGATACCTTGTAGAAATTATGTAGAGGAAATAGGGATCTCATGATTTCTAGACAGGTTTAGGAATTCAATCAATGTACAAAGACGCAAGCTATTTCAAACTAACTGAGCTTTTGGAATTTTTTTTTTCTTTTTCAAGCTACTGCATTCTTTACATGGTAAGAGTACCTTCATATATCAGAACCTTCTTTTCTCTATTAGGACTGCTTGGTAAACTCCCAGTACTTGATGCAGTAGCAGCTAGTATTCATAGTAATCTCTCAGAGATGGATGAATAATTAATAACAGAAGTAAATAACTGATCATTAAACAAGTAAATGTTTTCTTCTGTAACTGATAATGCAAACAGTTTCTAGGTTATATTACACTTTTCAGTTAAGGCTCCCAAACATTATCTTCAATACAGACAAAAACACTTCAGATGTTTCTTTCATACAGAATGGTAAATTATGTTATTGCTTTTGTACACTATTCCCAATGCTTATTGCATATTCACGTGTATACATCTAGTGCAATGTTATTATCTTGTTCTGATTTTCTTTCTTCCCTCCACTCACACCCCCTAACCTTCTGTCAACAGTTGGAGAAGCTGTTAATACTGTATTGTATATTCATTATCCCAGCTTTTTCTTTACAAATATCATTATAACATCCAGCATTTGTAAAGTAAATAATTAAACATTTTAGAAAGTCTTATAGGACACAGTAATCTAACAGATGAAAGACAATCAGAAATGTGAAAACCAAATAGAAGAACATGTAATATGTATCTTTAAAAAGAGTTCTCATAAAATAGGGTTAATGTGTTAATCAGCCATATTTAAAATGCTAATTAATTTTTGACTCAGAGCCTATTCATAAATAATTGAATGTCCTATTTATACAGAATTGCTTATACTTTACTCAGAAATGTGTGGAATTCATTCTGGTCTCGGGTTATGATACACAGTTTTAATATTTACTGAACTTTTCTTGCTTTAAATAATGCAATCATTATGATTACTAGAACTGTATTCAGTTATATTTGCTAATCAAAACTTTGCAATTGACCTTTTATGCCCTGACAACCTTATGCATCATGCTTTTTCATGTAATAGCAAAGTATTAGAAACTGCAGTTATAATGTCTTTAGTACTACTGTATTGTACCATGAACATCATATGGAAGTTAAAGCATTCAGTCAAAATCTTTAGAATCAAATCCAGCTGAGTATACCTCATACCAACTATACATACAGTGGGATTAGCTACTCCCCCCGCCCTCCTCCCCCCACCTAATTTGAGACCCAAATTTCCAAACAATTCTTCATTCATTTAATTCTTTTTGGAATAATTCTATTGACTTCATTATCAAGCTTTTGAAACTATAACATACTTTCCCCATTTCCTTTTTAAAGGCTCAGTTTTACAAATGACAATACCACCTATAATAACTACTTATCTGAATAATGCCACTGACTGCTCCATTATGTCCACATGTACTAGTATTTGCAAAATATAGATTAATTATTTGAAATAATGCATCTTAGGGGCTAGGGACAGACTTTATACATAAACTGGTTTAAGTGATCAGAAACTGGTTTAAACCTGTAACAGAACAGACATTCAGTGCACATAAACCAGTCTGAAAATGGCTGAAACTAGTTTGAGATAAACCTGGTTGAATGTAGTATCAGACTTAACTGATTTCGGTCACACCAGTTTATGCAACGTCTGTCCCAGAGTCCTTGCTGATTTAAGTTAAATTAGATTCCCCCAGAATCCCAGCATACCCTATGAGCTGGGAGGGGCTCTCTGCTCCACAGCAGAGCTGGCCCCTCCCCTCTGCTCCCTGGATGTAGCTCCAGCAGAGACTTGCAGGCACAGCAGAGTCTGTCCTGCTTCCCTGTTCCCCCCCTCCCCCGCACATTTCCCCTTACCACTCACTGCTTAAGCAGAGATCCCTTCCTCTTCTCTCCCACAGCATGGACCATAGCCAGTGTGTGGTATGCTAGCTAATGCTGTGTACGGCAGATAAGACAGTGTCTGCTTAGGACTTTTTGGAGCTAATGAACAACTCACCTGGTAATGTCTCTGTATTCCTTCCTTTGGAAAAAGCTGTTTAAGAAGAGCTTGAACTAATGAGCAAGGCTTTGTTTACTGACGGGGTGCTTAATGCTGATAACAAACAGATAAATGCTCTGTTATTGGGGGGGGGGGGCTCCCTAATCATAGCGTCCTGCCCAGGCCTGGCCATGTCCCCCCTCAGCTCAGCCCTGTAGAAGGGAAGGGAGGGCTGCTCTAATGCCCCCTCCCTGCCCGGCTTCTAGCCTGAGCCACTGCAGGTATGTGCCAGCATTTTTTTCAGTCCAAGGGAGATATCTGTGAAGTTACAAAGGGATTTAGCCTAGCCAGGTTAGACTAACCTGCAAAGATTGAATCAATTCAGTCTCAGGCATTTTGAATGTCTGTCACTAGCCTAGGTATCTAAATTTTGATTAAAATTGTTTAATCGCTTTTCATATAACAGGGAAATGAGATTCTTAGTAAGGAGCCTGGGAAACCAGCTATAAAATTAGAGACTTTGGAATTTTCAATTACACTTTTTTCCCCTCAGAAAATACCAACTCAAAACTGAAGCTTCTTTGTGACAAATGTTTGGTTTTGATGAATTTTGAAATATTTTGGGAAAGTTTTGAAAATGTTGACAGATGACATTTCAACATTTTCAAACTAAAAATTAATTTTTCAGTTTCAAATGCTTTTTTCCAGTCAGATACAACTCTATGTTAGTTTTTATAAAGCCTTAAAAACTAAGGAAGATCAAAATCAAAATGAGATGCTTTGAATGACTCCCAACTGAAAAAAATTTAGTTGTAAAACATTTCCAGGTTTTGACTTTTTATACTAGGCCTTGACAGAAAGATCCAGATCTTAATCCACCTATTGGGTGTCTTAAGTGTGATTCTTTTCCATCCTGTTCAAGTGCCTGGAAATCCATGAATTCACCTATTTTTGTAATATGCCATAATCTTATCTGTAGAACTGAGTCAGTTATGTAATAACAGGTAGAAGGACCCACTCATCTTTTCACAAATTCAAGCAGCATGGAATAGGATCATGCTTAGGTACCCAATTCCATGTATATGTCTAAATGGTGGCCCAAAGAGTTTCTGAAATCTTAATATTTTTCCTAATGTATGAACACCATTTTTGGCTTATTTTTACTGTTGGTAGAATGATCTGAATGAATATTAATGTGATATAAAGAGCAAGATGGGATAGGAACACATTTTATTGTCAAATAAAAATAATAAAAAAGGTAAAGTCTTTCCCTTATAGTTGTCTTAACAGATAAAAAAACCCAAACAAACAAGTAAACTGATCAGTTGAAGGAGGCTTGGATATGTTATGTAGCACCTATAGGCACTTCAGGAAAAAACCCACCCCTGGCTGGGTTCTATGAAGCATCTGGAAAGCAAGTGGGGATGTGAGAAACGGGAATTAAGCACCTGGAATGGTTCTGGCTTGGTAGCCATGAACTGAATGCCTGGCTACAAGCTTCCTGGGATTTGTTGGATAATTGTAGAATCAACAGAGAAGAACAGCTTCTGGATTTTGCAGATACTCAAGAGCAAGTGGGAAAAAGACTGGTACAGGTGACCATAAAGAACTTGGCCAAAGCTACTGATGTGGTTAGCAATGTTTGCATTTGATGTAGATGATGTCTTTGATACATCAGTATTCCTGTTCCCAAACAAAACATCTTTACCTTAAAGAACCTCTCCAAACAAGATTTCTGAACTTGACACATGAAACAATGGTAGGAAAATAATATGTTTTTATTCCCTCGTGTATAGATGGCTCAACTGGCCACCACAGCACAAATTGACAGGTGGAAATTCTAAGCTCGTTGCCACTCCTGCTTCTAAAGGGTTAGACAACCCATTAGCAAAAGCAAGGAAAATGATAGTTTTAAAATAATCAATTGTCTGAAACATGCTGTTTTGGCAAATCTACCATGTATTTCCATGGAAATGGGAGCCAGTGCTGGCAAGAAAACTATTTGAAAGTCCTCTTGTCTCAGTTTGGAGGACTTCTGAGCTAGTATCCCATTTCAGGATTCCTTATTTCCAACAGAAGAAGGTGCTTGTGAAATGCTTATTCATTTTTAGCAATTGATCAGGTAATGGCATTTTTTCAAAATCCAGAAATTGTATCTCAGAGTTGAGGTTCAGAACTAATGTAGCTGCAAGCAATGTGTTATGTACAACACATAGCAGCCAATCTTGATTAGTGCTTCCTAACACTACTATAATCCAAAGAAATAAATAATAGAGATGATGCAAGAATGGTGTCCTAAAAAATGTGAAGCTAGCAGCAGCAATGCTTAATTTAATAATTTCAGGGTTTTGGTCATATGGCTGAGTCTTTTTCAGCCATGAGAGATGATTTATCTTGCAATCATTACAAAGTTGTCTGGAAGCCAGTCACAAAGGGAGTTTGTGTCATTTGGAAGACAGTGTCCCAAACCAACTGTCTGGTATTTATGATGATTGTATCTATCCACTTCCCTCTACTGGACAGAATCAGAGATGACTAACTGTTTATGATATCTTGTCATTAAGAAAGGTTGGCTTGAAGAAGGGATAAATGCCCTATGGCAAGAAGTGACTACTAATGGAGCTTCTCCTTTAGCTCAAGTGGTAGAAGCCTGTGTTACCAGAGCAGAAGGTCATGAGCTTAATTCCTCCTGCTGCACTATGCTATTAAGCTGATAACTGTAATGGCTGTATGCCAGCAATGAACAGTTACACTTCCACCCTTTTTGTCCTGGGTTAATACTATTCAACCTCCATTAAACTTCCTTCTTTTCTATTGGCTGGAATCTAATTTTTCACCCAAGGAAATAAGAAGAGCGAGAAACTTGTTTAAAAGACAACAGCAATCCTTTTACACAGGTAGAAACAAGAGACTTAATCTACTATAAAAACAATGTCCCTGCATGCCAACAATGATGAAAATATGCAACGGTGAAGTATACCTAGGAAGTTAGACATTGCTGAGGAACTGGTTTGTAACAAAACTGGGAAAAATCTCCTGAAGCTTTTCTATACTACTGCAGAAAACCAGTGTGGCTGCACCACTGATGACTTTTGATGGAAGAAAGGGGCAATTTCTTCTAGTGGAAAGATGACACTAATGGCACTAGTCTAAGGATTGAGGACTAGTGTCTCCTGGGTTGCTACATACTTCTGACTCTCAATATTCTCTTGCTCTAAATAGATTCTAACTTAGGAAAGGCTGTTCATTAGGCCTGTGTGAAGCGGCTAGTATTTGCTTTGGATTTGGATTTGGCTGATTTGGGGGACAGTGAATCAATTTGGTGATTGGAATCACTGCCCCAAACTGATTCAGTCAAATCTGATTCAGAGATTTGGCTGTTGCCGAATCTCCAAATCACCCAGGCCCATCCCCCACCCACTCTCCCAGCCCCAGCAATGGCTGCCCCACCTACCCCAGCTCCCGAAACTTGGAAAAAAAAATCCGGACTCACTGGGTGCTGTCAGGTCAGGGGGGACAATCCCTGCTGCCCCCTACTGCCCCACGCCACATGGTGGGGCTCTGCACAAGCCATGTGGTGCCCCACACTCTCCCAGCCCCCCATGGCTGCTCTGCCCACCCCAGCTCTGGCCCTTTAAGGAAAAAAAAAGCCCCAAACCCCAGGCTCACAAGTTCCTGCCCAGCAGGAGGTGATCCCAGCTGTACCCTGCTGGGGGGAGGGTGGGGGGGCTCTGCATGAGCCCCTTGAAGCCTTGAGGCTGCTATAGGAGGCAGAGAGTCCCAGGATTTTTTTTTTTCTTTCTTAAACGGCTGGAGCTGGGGTAGGTGGGGCAGCCATGGGGTGGGGGCAGGCTGGGACAATGGGCGGGGGTTAGGGGGGGTTGTGGAAGAGCCCCCCATGCAGTGTGGGGCAGTGGGGCTCAACTCCCCCCACTTGGTAGCACCCAGTGAGTTTGGCCTTTTTTTTAAAGCACCAGGAGCTGGTGTGGGTGGGGCAGGCATGGTGGGACTGTGGGGAGTGGGCAGGGGTCGGGGGGATGGAGGAGCAGACAGAGGATGGAGTCTGGTAGAGGTCCCCCCATGGTTCCCTCCCCCCTCCTCCAGGTCCCGCTCCCCTACCCCATATTTACCAGCTCCAAGTCTGACTCCAGTTCCCTGCTGCACTGGGTGGGGACTGCCCAAATCATTGAAGCTCTCTGAATCTTTTCTAAAGATTTGGAAAGCTTTGAATTGATTCAGACCTTTTTATTGGTCCCCAGATTCGATTCGAATTTGTAGATTTGGCCACCGAATCGGGCCGAATCTCCTCTGAATCAAATCAGCACCTGAAGCTTTGCACAGCCTTACTGTTCATTCCTTCCTTCCTCCCTTCAGAAAACTGGCTTTTCGTTTTTTTGGTTTCAGGTAGAAAGGACCTAATATATTGCTTTCTAAGGCCTGGCCTGGTTGTAATGGGTATTTTAGTCCCAAACTATGTCTGTTTCAAAGCTATATTTTAATCTGGAATGTCAGGTAGAACATGAAACAATATTAATCTATGCTACATAAATAATTTCCTTCAATTATCAGGAAAGTGCAGCAAGACATGAATTTTCAGGTTGATTGAGTTTTAATCTCCAAGTTCAAAAATTAATAATTTAGTTAGTTGAACCTTTTTTTTCAAATATATAAAATTACAGGTTTAATATTTTTCCTTTGCTGAAAAAAGAGATATAATATGAGTCCACAGGTCAGGAAATATTTATGTATTGGAAGTGTGACAATTATGAAATTATTCACTCAGGGAAAATACTTAGAATTCAATGCAAGATCCCTGGATTCATCAGAAAGCACAAGAGATTGACAATCTATTATGAATGCCTCACATCACAGATAAATATTTCAATGCAAATAAATAAAGGATGCTGAGTGTTTCACTTCTGAATGACTTTTCACAGCTCGCTGCACACAATAGTTCTGGGACTCTACTACGTCCCAGACTCCTGTCCAAAGTTTGGCATCCCCAAAGGTTTCCTGCACTGAAAACAACCAGGTTACACGGTGCTTTCAATTTGGAGGTACAAAGAACCAATTAATCAGTTTCCTTTAAACTGGATGTAAAACCACTCTTCGGTGCATTAGGACATTCATGGCCATTTTTAAACTGGCCTGATTTTGTTTTGTGTTTCCTAGTAATTATTGTAAAATGTACCATTCTTGTCAAACTTAATGACTTTTTTGCTGAAGGAAAAAGAAAAAGGAGAGAAAAAAGACAATGTTGTCTCATGTGTGTATTACTCTGCAGCTAGGTACTATAATATACTAAGGTGCACATTCCATGAATTGTACCCAATTATTGTTTTTGTGTAATATCAGGTATCATGATTATTACTTTCCAAATGGTTTTGGATGCCTTTAAAAAATAAGAAAAAATACTTTAACACATGTTTATTTTGCTCCTACTTCTAAGGCAACTGAGATTAACACAATTGATACTTTTAGAAGATAACATATAATGCAGCAGATTGTGCTCTTTCGATAGTGGCTCTTAGCTGTTTAAATCTGTTCTAAGTAATTGCATTATTCCAACCACCAACAGGAAATTCCATGCAATGTATTACTTCACATGAAGACATCTGTAACTTTAATTTTGCAACAACTTCATAGAAAATGAAAATGACAGTATATAATCACATCACTCACGGCTGCTTCCCCATTAAAACAATATAACTAGAAAACGTTTGCATGTTCACAATAAATGCTGAGAAGTAAATTTGACAGTGAGCAGCAAGAAGCATTTTCAGGATTTGTGAAGATAATGCAAGGAGGTTTCTAATTTAAGGTTCTACAGAAGAAGAACCATCAGTCATTCATCACAATTTCATTATAACCAGTAACAAAATCCTTTAAGGAAGGGGCCAAAACAGACTTAGGGAAGTTCATTTTTCTTGGGAATTTTAAAAGATCTAAATTTGGTTTTGAGTTTTACTTGGGAGCATTCATTTGCCTGCCTTGTGCCATGTTGGATAATAAACTGATACAGTATCTAGAGTTGTCAAAATACTAGAAAATGAAATAAGTGTACTCCTTCATGATAAACATGTGGAATATCCCAAGATTATTATTATGTATAGTTTATAAATATAATTAAATTACAGTAATTACAGAGTTACTCCCTCCCCCAAATAATGTTTTTAGGTGGCTCAATTGTTGCAATTAGATTTAAGACAATTTTAAGGGGCTTGGTTTTCAGAGAATGGATGGACAGCACTAGAAAATCTTGCCCTTTAAAGAATCAGAAGTCAAGTACCTCAAAATCATGATACTATTGAAAATATTGCTCATACACATACAGACACATGTGACCGATAGATTTGGCAGAGGTTTGATCCCACTTCTTTTCTAGACCACTGTTGATGCCAAGATAATTGGGAAGCATACAGGTGTAAATATTAGTGTGCATACACAACTTTTAATCTTAGTGAATAATTTCACAAATGTAAAGCTTTAATTGGTAACCAGCATTCCCCTGCTCCATCCTCTTGGTCATGGAAAGCCTAAAGTTAATTTTGGGGAGATTATGAATTGATGGATGCTGCTTGAAAGGTCCATCACTTGAAATTTTGAATGTGAAATTTTCATATCATATTTTATCAGTCAGGGAGCTGATGAGATGCTAAACCAACAAAGAATGACTTAGTGCATGATATCAACTTGCATGGAAGAAGGTACTTTAAACCTAGGATGTTTTTAATTGGAAAAAATTCAGTTCAAAATGTTTTAATGTTCATTTTACTAAACAGCTTGAAAAACTACTACTAAGGAATTTTACTCAAAGGAGCAATGTGCTTCAGTGGGTATATGTAAGCTGTGGATGCAAAACTTTTGGCATAGCCGTAAAAAAGTGAAAGAAGATATCCCTGTATTTTGGGGAAGTTTTGAAATTACCAGAAGGGAATGGCATTTGGCAAATACATTATAATTGGACAAAACACGACAATCAACATTAAAAAAATCTTGAATCTAGAGATAAGAATTAAGCTGCTGTCAAGTACATCTTAAGTAGAATTTTTTTTTAACCAGTTTGACTAAAAACGAGGAAGAAGGACTTCTTTTTTGCCATTGTATATTTGTCTCTGCACCTTCTTAAAGCCAAATATCAGCCTATGTTCTTCTCTGGAAATAAACTATAACATTTATACAATAAATGTTGCCAAGGAGGCTTCCATTTTATAAATTCTGAATTACTTGTAGTCAATGGTTTCTACTACACTTGAGCCAGAATTTTGGAAAATAATTTTGCGCTTTCAAATACTTCAGGTTTTCTTATATGTAATGCTTTGCTTTGGCCTAGCTTTGGAGGCATTTAAAGTTTTCCATCAGTAGGACATACCAATAAGCAGGTGTTAATCAAACAATGGGTCATGTATTACATATTATTCATGAAACGGTTATTCCAAATCATAGTTTTATGAAAATTATTATGTCTGGTGGGATGAGTTTTGTTCCTCACAAAGTGAGCAAAGGGATTGGCCTGTCTAATTTCAAAGTAATATATGAAATATGGAAAATCCCTGGATCTTGATGCATCTGAAAAGTTGCTAAAATGTACAGGAGTTGGCATGCCAATATTGTAATGACTTTTCTGATACAGCTTATATGAATAAATGTGGTGTCACATAAGTGTGATGTTGATTCTTTATTTTGGTCTTATTTATGCAACTGGCTAATTAAAATAGTAAGCCCAATACTAGTAGGTAGAAGATACACAAGTAAAAATGAACAGCTGGTCAGGAAAGCATGCCTCTTACTGTGAACATTTTTAGCAAATAGTATTTTTCTCCCTTATGTAATAAATAGAGAATTCAGGCTAAAACACCACCAACAAATATGTTTTCAGTTACTGAAACCAAAATAATTTTTGTTTTCACTTTTTGGATAAAAAATTAAAAATTTAACAGAAATTGATTTTTCATGAGATTTTTTTTTCCAAACTCTATATCCATTGAGAAAACATTCCAAGAGAAAAAAAATTGACCAGTTCTAGTGCCAAGTTCCTTGATGACTGACTTAGACTGGGAACTATGCTGCAGGAAAGGAACAAATCTATTTGCTTAAATGAGCTGGTATACTTGAGTTGTCTTCAGCAATGCCTCGCAGTTGAGGATGATTGTCTTCTATGAATGCTTATCTGTGGGTTCAAAGATAGCTGACGAAACCAACTGGGATTGATAGACTGTTGCAATTCAGGCATGTGTTTCCATGTGGGGTTGGTGGCTCTAGATACTTGATTTGATCCACAACACGCTGTTTCTGCCACTTCTGTTTTTCCATCTCCTGTTGTCATTGTAAGGTTTCAAAGTACTGAGATCCTTGCAGCGAGATCCTTGCAGTAGATTATTCCTTCATTTGGGGAGATTGTGGGTGATAGTCTTTCGTGAGTTGACACTGATATTCCATTTTTTCAATTTGGCCTTGCGGATGTCCTTGAAGTGTTTTCTCTGTCCTTCTCTTGAGCATATGACTTGAATAATTGAGAATATCTACTGGATCCATGCCACTTCTCTCAGGATTGCTACTGAAGAATAAGCCCTGTCCGTCCACTCCCACCCTGCACACTCCAAATCCTGAAACGGGATGTATTTCCCACCTCACCTTGAAGAAACCTCAAGAGAAATAATCTTCAGATAACAAATAGGATTCTTTTCTAGGAGTGTTTGGTTGTACACATAGTGTCAGAGAGCAAAATAGTCATCAGTGTCAGATAGCAAAATAGTCAACATCTAGGAGATTTTCTTAAGACTTTGCAGAAAAACAGATAATGGCCAGCATGATTTGGATGAAGTACTAAAAACGGTTCTTCCCATAAATAAAGAATATGGAGAAACATTAGTATTGTATGGGGTAATAGTTTACCCTAAATTTATGATACTGCTTAATGTTTCTCATAAATATTGATTTTACTGATTCTCCACTTTTAACTTAAAAGGGATAATACTACCTTATATACCTGGAACATATACAATGTGCAGACATCTCCCTGTTCCTATAATGATAAAACTTTTGACAACTGGATCTGACACTCCCAGAGAATGTTCTAATAGCCTCCTTATTCCATCGCTTTTGATTGGCCAGAGATGCAGCACTTACTGTCTTATGTCATACTTTTTCAAATGCCATCCCTTAATTGACAGGCCTGGATACTTTTCAGTTTCTATAGATTCACCTAATATATTAACAGAGAGCTGTCCAACTTTCCGAGCACAGGCCACAGGCCTAGGGGCAGACACCACATAGGCAGGCACTTACTTCCCAGTTCCTTCCATGCTGTGTGGATTGCCCAGCACTACCCCTGCCACTCTGCCTTGGCTTGAACACCACAGGCAGCCTAGCTCCCCCCTCTCCCAGCTGCGTGATGTGGGCTGCCTAGCTGTGCTCCCGCCTACCATGGACACAGCCTGGCTCCCCGCCTCCCAGCCACACATATCACACAGGTATCCCTCAGCAAGGGCAGCTCAGTCCCCTCCCCCCAGCTATGTCCACTACCCACCCATAGTATAGGCACTCCAGCTCCCTTGTTTGCTGTACACACAGCTCAAGCTCCAATCCCCTACTGATCACCATGGAAGGAATGACTTGGGGGCAGGAGTGGCAGCTGCACAGGAGCCTGAGAGCCACATGCTAATCCTTTGAAAGTCACATGCAGCCTTTGGGTTGCCAGCCCTGTATTAACATATCAGGGCTCCTACCTGCCTGCAAAGGGCATTCCCCACTAGCTCCCATGTTATATAAGACATCTGTATCCCTAGAATATTTAGTATTCTGTTGAGAAGACAGAGGTTGCTAGCCATGGTAGTCCATAGTCAGGAAGAAAGCAAAGGAGATTTGCACCTTATAGAATAATTAAGAGATACTTAAGCTTTCATAAGTGACAACTGATTAAATACTTTGAGTAACTGGGAACAGTACCTGATTTACCTGTATTGCAAAAGACTAACAGGACAGTAGTGTCCTAATACAAATATCTTTAAAAATGTTTACAAACACAATATAATAAGTCTTACAAGTCTCTCAGCTCTGGTGTATTTTCTTTTTCATGTCTTTCACCTTGTCATTAAAAATACCTTGTACTGTCAACAACTCTGATGATTGTATAATAAAACAACAGCAACTAAAACTATTTCTTGGAAAGTGCATCCATATGATATTATTTCTCCACCAACCTTCATAAATTAATACCCCAGATAAATATCACCTGCCCCTTGTCCAAAATTCAACAAAAGTTCTTAAACACATGCATTGACTTCATCATGAACCCCAGGACTGTGCTGAACTGAGGCCTTAGAACTGAGTGCTGGCCCAGCAGTCAATCTACGTGTGGTTTCTATCAAGTCAGTTTCACTAAATCATTACTGGAATATGAACTATTGTAATATGAATATTGCTGTCCCACATATTTAAGCTTTGTGTCCAAGCAGAATACATATCTGAAGCAAATAGAGCTAATGTGTAAAGTAGACAAAAACAGATGAAGAAATACTGTAATTGGATGTTTCTGTGCTGAGATGCTCATACTATTTCTAGACAAATTTATTCTATCTTTAATCATGCATAACAAGTTAGGTTTTCAAAATAAGTCATAAATAATTTTAGCCAATTAAAGCAACACCAACAAAGAACAACATTTAATGTTTTAATTAGTGATGAGTAGGCAAACATTTGGACTACTGTTGTGCAGCAGCCATGCTGACTAAAAGTAGTTCTGTAGTTAATTAGTTGCTATCAAGAGCATAGATGCTAAAGCTTTGAGAATGACTCTGGCAGAACTTGAAGAAAAGATATTTGTTACTACATGGATCTGATACCTTCTGACTAGATATTCCTAATGATCACTGTAGAATGATACTGTAGATAAACATGCAAAGCACTAGCATGGAAAATATATGAAATAGCTCCCAGAAAACCAAAAGCTGAATGGAATGTTAAAATTAAGGAATTTCTACCGTACTCCATTGGAAGTTATCTTTCCTACTCTTTTGACTCAGTGTGCTTCTGATGCATAGTTCCAACTCCCGTGACATTAGCTGTTCTATAATAGATCTTCCATGTTGCATGCATTAAGTTTGATGGCATTCAAGTCTCTATTGTTATACATATACCACGTCTTTAAAAAAAACAAAGGTCATTTGGTGAAGACATTATTATTAGTTGTTACTGCATAAAATTTTGCAATGCAGACTACTGTATACTGTTATGAAAGTGGGGAAAAGTGATGGCAGTGAATAGATGTAATTATATGTAGAACCAGTGACACGCCACATACAATTCTGAAAGTACAACACAATCAGTGTGTCAATTATTTAAAACATAATTAACATAGCTCTGCATGTCTTTCCAGGGCTCACACAGAACATAGAGCATTGTTATAGTGGAAGAAAAGAGAAAATAAAATATTAATGGAGGACTGCTTTGTTCTCAGCACAGTGAGATAGAGGTGGTTGTAAAAACCGGATTCCTGCAGTTGCTACTGCTTTAATTAGGAAGGTCGCTATCTTCCTAGACTTCCTTGGATTCCTTTAATTTCCACAGAGGAAAACGGCTTCTGAATTTTATTGAACACAGTTGAATTTTTATTTTCAAAAATCAAAACAGAAACATTTCTTGGCATCTGTTATGAGCACTGGGTGTTATTTGCTCTTTAGAGATAAAGCTGTTTTTATACAGGGATATAGCTTGTGGGGGAAAAAAAGGGGGCCAAATATATTCGTACTGGGAAAGCTGCTCAACAGGGATATTATAGTCAGCAGAAAATATCTAGCCAACCTAATTCATCCCATGCTAGAATCCACTTAAGGCCAAGGAAATACAATAGATAATATATAGTCTCACAGTGCTGATCCAAATACTGCCTTTAACTCCTTGAGTCCTGGAACACATACATGTGTTTTCTAGCTAAAAGAGGCACAGCACTAATAAGCAGAATTACATCTATGTGTTCTGTAGGAAAATGAAAATATTACCATGCTAAATCTGAAATAAAATAAGCATTGGATGATACAGGGAAATAAGATCAATAGTAGGCTATGAAATAGTTTAAGAAACAACCAAATAGCCTTGGAAAGATTATATATCACTGTTATAAACATTTAATCAATTGTATAAACATTTAATCATATAAACATTTAATCATAATTGATCATAGAGTCTAATCATTGGAAAGATTATTGCTCTTGAATTGTTTAATATAGAAGTTAGGATAGGGCAATACCTTATGGGCTAACTTATTCAGAAATGCATAAGCTTTCATAGGCCACAGCCACTTGGTCTGATGCTATGAATCTGACATATATTGGTTCATATAGCCTTTTTGATTAGTCCAAATATGCCCTTAAACTCTTCCACATAATTTATGCTTTGTTATGGAAATGGTAATTTAAAGCAACACGCTTTTACAGCTAGGAGAACAAGATATATATTACCCTATTATGGAAATAGGTTCTATTTCTTTTCCTTTAGGCACACCATATATTCATGGATGTGCTTTAGTATATTAAATTAAATAATTATTGTATAGACACCATTTGGAAATGATTCCCTGCCTCTCACTCCTTGTGTCATAACCAGATGACCCTTCCAGTTGTTTTGGGTAGTACTGGAGGGGTAGCATTGATGGACTCCCTAGAAAAACTTACCTAGTTCACCACTGCTGGAGAAGACTGGAACACGATGTAGATTAAAACAGAGGAAAAGAGTTTTCAAGGACTCAATGAAAAAAGGAAGCATAATTCTGCACTTGGATTCTGCACAAATTTCGCACTGCAGTACAAAAACCCTTGCTTTCAGTCTACATTCAGGCAACAATCCAATGAGGGCTCTTTGTGAGTAAGGATGACAGGGTGAGAAACACAAGGCCAGATGCTCTTTTCCCTGGTTTTGTTCCAGATTAGCTTAACTAGCTTCAGTGGATTTATGCCTTTGTAAAGAAGAGACATTTTTGAGCCTTGTCATTATGTCACTGCTAGTCTCTTCTTGAGTTATAATGACTGTGGCTTCACTATCCAAAATACACAATTATTTGTCTCCTCAATGGAAGTGCAAGTTAAATTGTAATTACTTTAGAACTGAATATAAATTGCAGTAAAATGACCTACAGTTAATCTTACACACCTACACGCATGCTCTTTCTATATACTCATACACACCATATTGAAAGTACATACACACAGATGTACATATTAAATTATTTTGCACGGAAAAAAATGCACAGCGAAAAGGATGCCTTTAGCTGGGCAAAGATTGATATCTATTAAAAATAGCCACATCAAAAAAGAGTTAATCATTCGACTGTATAAGATAGACAAAATTAAAACTAAACTGGTCTTTTCCCTGGAAATCATAAAGCAATAAATATAAAACCAGAATTGGGGAAATAAGAGAACAAGCCAAGCCTATTTAAGGTTAGCCACTTAAATGCCTGTCATTTTCTAATATAGTTATCTAGTTTCTGGATTCTATCATCTTACCTGTTTGTCTTCTAAATATTGTGTGTATGATAGAGAAATTCAAATAGGAGATCTTGGATGGTTTTCTGTGAAGTAGTTACCACTGTTGGATAAACACAGGTGTGTATCTGCTTAAATCAAAGATTGTCCTCCATTTCGGCAGGCAGTGCTTTGGTCAGAACAAACAGGGCTTGCTGCAGTATGCAATGTTTCAATACAAATAAACTGTTGTTAAATATAAATTTTCTGCATGAACATGGTTGAGAGCTGCAGCAAAGAAAGTATTTCTATGGCATCTTCAGTATTTCCAGCTTTGATGATAATCAGGAGGTGCAAAGGCAAATGAACATGAAAAAAATAATTTCAATGAGTATCACCTGACCTTTTTCAGTTACCAAAAATGGCATTTGACCATCCCTAGTTGGAAGTGAACAATGAAGTGGAATAGCAGAGCATAATGTGTGTAGCTCATGGTTCAAGTTTATTACTCTCTATTTTTGAGCACTAAATTTCAAGCAATAAACACAAAGGAGCTGCAGTGGGGATATATGCTGTGGGCCTAATCTTAGTTTAATGGGAGATTTGCACAGAGTTTAGTGCAAATAAAATAAGAACTCCTCTATGCATACATAAATGCATATAAAATTAATTTTAAATGGTTTAGGATTAATCCAAATTATTTAAATTAACAATAAAACAAAAGAGCTGTAGTTATATCACCTGTTGGAAACAGAGTTTACAGTATAATTGGTGCCACATATTTTAAGGTGTACTCGAATGTGTTTATGAGTCAAACAGGTTTTGCTAATGCAATATTATTACATAGCTGCAGTGTTGTAATTACACTAGGTTTTATTTTTTTCATCATTTGGAGATCTGTTTAAATGGACCTGTTTTTAGGGTTCGTGTGATTCACTGGTCCTCTGATGGTTCTGTGCACTGGAAGGAACATCATCCAAAAATGTATTTGTCCCACTAATGTCCCCCAGTTGTTAAGATCTCCCTATTTCCCCACATATACCATCCAGGTATTACGGAAGCAATAAGTAGGTATGCTGGATTCTGAAGTGGCATGTAGTGAAAGCTGTCACAAAGGAGCAATTTCCTGAAGAAGAGATGGCACTTGCCATGTCACGCTGGCTGTGCATCTAAACCCCAGAACAAAGCCTGAAGAACCTGTTCATGGGCATCATGCCATCTAAACAGTTACGAAAAAGTAGACAGCCACAAGATATTGTATGAACTCAAAATGCTAGTTTAGTTGAGGGCCATGTAAAGTTCCAAGTGCCTTTCAACCTAAGGTGCCAGCAGAACTATATATGCAAGGCAGGTGTTTGGCTAATCATACCAGTGATGCTTTCCCTCAGGATTGATGTCATATCTCTCCCCATGCTGTAGCATCGCTCCTGGTTATTCTGCTTTCAGAAGGTACTGTGAATCATTGATGCTGAAACATAATCTCCAGATATTTTTCCTGATTTACATGAGACAACACTTCTGGGAATTATATTACAGAAAGACAGGTTAGGGAGGCTACAAATAAAAGCTTAGGGGTAGAAACTGCGTATAAATCTTTATACCACGTCCCTGCTAAACACATATTGTTAATAGAAAATATACATAAAATCTAAAGCACTTTTGAAAATTTTACTAACTTACAGGATTTCATAACTACTAAGAAAAATCTCATTTTATTATTTATAACCCCAATTTTGTACTCAACATCTTTGGTGGTTAGACTTTTTATTGATTTTAAGAGAAGCAGAATTTCTTCTACTCGATTCCATTCTCCCACTAAAATCACACTATGTATTTATTTTGATAGTTAATTTATAAAGTCTTAATTCTCTCATTTTAATCAGTAAGAGGTTCTCTATTGGCATCTGTGAAAAATCTATTTGGACATGATTTTAGTAAATACAGGACAAATAGTTTAAAAAAGACAATTAGCATTTTCCGTAATATTTTTTTTCCCCTAAAACAGTTAAAAAAACAAAATACAAAAAACTGCTTAACTAAAGGTTGCAGGTATTTTAGTAAAGAGCCTGATAGATGAAAAAAGATTTCAGGTGGAACAAAATGAGATTTCATAAACTTACTTTCTTAAAATGCTATAAGTTGGAACCCAGAGTTTATAACATACAGCACCAAACCACCCAACAGACACCAAGGGCTATTTACAGCACCTCTGGACTGAACTGAATAGCACCACTATGAAGCACGAGATGGCCACTCTTCATGTGCTAAACTCCAAAATGGATGCAATGTACAGCATCATGGGTTGCATGCAAATAAGTCAGCACATGGCCATTGTTCACTCCTATTTCAGTGTTGAGTGTGTGCAAAAAGGCCTCTGTGCTTCATTGTGGCACTCTACAGGAGAATCTGGAGGCTGTAGAGAGATTCCACAAGTGAATTTGGGCAATGTGACCATTTGTGCTAGAAAGATAAGTGGCTGATGATTAGAGATTGGCTAAATAGATTGGCTAAAAGAAAATTTCCTAAAACCTTTACATTAAGGTTAACACAACACATTTTGGAAGATTTAACAATTCTTTTAATTTCTTTCTCCTTTGCACTTTTTTGGAAGTAAAAGCACTGCTATTCAGCAGAAAAGACTTCTCTCATGGTCATGTTGGTTTTTTAAGTATTAGTTATGACCAAATATGCAATAAAAAGTTATATGCGAGTGAAGTCATTTGTATGAATACATAAAATATTGGGGCAGCACAAGATACTTTCCTGTTGCACAAGTAGTTGTAATTGTAAGAAATCCAATAGCTGTGTGAAGAACAAAGCAGAATTACATGATAGTTTATTCCGGACCAATCCAAAGTTCTCCATTATTCTGTATGCAAAGGTACAGATTACACAATGACTGTGTTTAGACAGGTAGTGTAGAAGCTGGAGAGCAGGTGCAAAGTAGGACTGTGCGAAACAGCACCATTTTGTTTCGCTGTTTTGAAGGGACAGCATTTCAGTCTTCTATTTAGAAGCACTGTTCCATTTTGTTTTGATAAACCGTTTCACTGTTTCGAAGCTATTTCGACACGTTTCGACGTTTCACCCATATGCTATAATGGGGAATCACGAGAATGCCCATAACTTTGTCATTTCTTTCCTGATTCGAAAGAAAACAGTAGGGATGGTAGCACCTTGACAAAGTCTGTCAAGTTTCAAGGAGATAGGTGCAGGGGTTTCTGGGAAACTGCACCTCAAACAGTTCAGAGCAAAACTCATGTCACTTGTAAGTGTGAAGGCACAGGGGGTTGAAAGCAGCAGGCATGGTAGCCCCTGCTGAAGCGATGAAGTCTGCCAAGTTTTAAGGAGATAGGTTCAGGGGTTTCTGGGAAACTGCACCTTAAGCTGCTGACAAGCAAAACTTGTGTCACATGTATGTGTTAAGACAGAGTGGGGTGAAAACAGCAGGTGTAGTAGCCTCTGTTGAGGCCATGATGCCTGTTATGTTTCAACGAGATAGTGCAGGGGTTTCTGGGAAACTTCACTTTGTCATGGAGTAGGGTCCCTAGAGATGGCTGTGATACCCCTAGGGCCCTGTGACCATGCCAGCACTGCCCTACGGGTGCCTTCTCTTCTCATATGCCACCACATCTTGTTGCAAAAGATAATAGATAAGGAGGCTGCCTTTGAGCTTCAGCTCAGCCACAGTCCTAATGGACCCTGCTAAACCCTGTAGGTTCTTGGACCCCTTGCTGGGATCCACTCTAATTAGGTATCTCAAGGGGTCACCCTAAGCCCTACGGACTAGATGCATGGCTCCAAACACCCCTTACCATGCCCCATGCCTCACAGATAGTATATCAATATCGTGCCTGGCATATCTTCACAACAAACCAAATGCCCTGATGGAAAATACATAAGAGACACCAAGCAACAACTGTGCACCGGAATGAGCGCACACTGAAAATCTATCAAAGACAAGAACATCCAACTACCTGTTTCCAGTCTCTCAGGCCTGATCCTCAAAGGGAATTTGCAAACCACTTTTCACAGATGAGCCTATGAACTTCACTTCATCAACCTCCTGGATACAGAAACTCATGGAGTCAGTATAGACCTTGGGATTATGACACACTACAACCTGCCAGACATCTGATTCCGCAGGTACCTCTCCACTTTTACCTGATACATCCCACTTCCCGGCCCACCCCAGCCTGTGCCATACCCCTTGATGCCTCCATTTCCATTTTCACTGACTGGCTTTCATGCCTGCATTGCATGCCAGCCTCTGGCTTCTTTACTATTCCTTCCATTCAGGAAGAGCAACACACACACACACACCAACTGCAGGTGCTTCCTCAGCCTGACAAAAGGTTTTTCAGCCTGAAAGCTGGCATCCCAGGCAGCTAAGCTGAGCTCACCTGGAGCCTCACAACTCCACTGCAACCAGCAAGCCTCAGGCCTCTCAAAGATGTGACAGGTTTGGGCTTTCCCCAGCCAGGACTGTGCACATGTGTGGTGGCAGGAGGTTATAATGCACCTCCTATCCACCTTTCACCAGGGAGATCCTCGGTCCTGGCATTTCTTGGGGGCTGCTGCACCACTGGGCCTCCCAACCCTGGCAGGGTGCAGTTTTAGGTCATGCCCAGGACCTGGGGTCTCCTCCTTCCCCATAGCTCCATCCCATACTTCCAAGTTCATCCTGGAATAGAAGCTCAGCAGGGACATGTTCTTCCTCTGCTGGCTGGTGATGCAGTGACTGCCACCTACAGTTCTGAGAGTGGGGTATTAAATGGTTTGGAAACCAGAAACCAAAAGGAAATAGGTGCAGATGGAGTGAGGAGGGTGGCACTCACTCCATCTGCACCTGGAGCTTGGGGAACCCCAGCAGTGGGAGGTTCACCTTGAGGAACACCAGCTTCTCCACCAAACCAGGATCCAAAGAAGTGCAGTGGGGTGTCACAACATGACCAGCAATGCTGAACACCCTCTTGCTTGGAACACTGGTTGGTGGACATGACAGGTGTTCCCAGGCAACCGTGGCCAGATCCTACCACATCTGGCTGTGGTTTGCCCAGTAGGCCAAGGGGTCACACAGCAGTGGCTTCACATCGTCAGTGAGACAGGCAGCCAACAAGGCCTGAGCACTACCTGCCTGATGGTGGGTTCTGGTGCCTCTGGACTGCACCATAGAAGCCATGCCCTTGGCTCCCATTGGCAGAACCTCTGATGGCGGAGGAGACTGGCTGGTGGATAGTGTGCTGGCATGGGACAGTGAATCCCCTTCTTCCATGTCCCCCTGCCTCCGCCCTTCTGCCTCCCTGACTCTGTTCACCAGCACCTCCATCCACTGATCCAGGGTTTTGCTGCCGCATATGCTCCCCTTCACTCTTGTGTCAAGCATAGAGGTCAGCATGTGGACTGTACTGGACTGCAAGGGATCAAGCTGCTTCCTGATACTCTCCTTCAGCCACCTCACCAGTGCCTGCACATCTGGTGACAGCAGCTTGCCCCAGCCAGGAACATTGATCCCCTGGAAGTTCTCCATTTGGCTCTGAAGTTCCCTCAGTACAGGGAACATCTGGTTAAGAAGGGCATCAGCAGTGCTGAGGGTCTCGGTGGCCTCAAGGAAGGGTTTGAGGACCACTAAGATCTGGGAGATGGTATCCCACTCAGCTCTGTACTGGGGGCACTGATCCTAATCTCCCCGAGCAAGGTCATCTCATGGATGGCTTTCTGTTTCTCCACCAGTGTCTCGAGCATCAGGTATGTGGAGTTCCACTGAGTCTCCGCATCCTGCATGATTTTGTGCTGTGGGATGTTCAGCTCTGCCTGTTTGTCCTGCAGCATCTTGCCCCCCTTGATGCTGCAGTAGAAGAAGCCTGCCACCTTTCTCCATTTGGAAATGAGCTTGTGGTGCTGGCACCATCACCAGCAGCCCTGTCCCTCTCCAAGGAATCCCTGACAATGAGGTGGTACTTGTGTGTCAAACATTTGATGCCAACAAAGTTGGCATCACGGACCACCTTGACCATATTGGCCCCAGTGTCAGTGACCATGAACCCATGGATGAGCTTGACCTGGCCAACAAGCCACCCCTGCACCAAGCGGTTCATGGCCCCCATGATCTTGGTTGCCATGTGGGACTCATCCATTACCTTGGCTTAAAGGAGAGCCCACTGCTGACCTGACTGGTCACACAAGTGCCCTGTGAGGGAGAAGTAGGTGTGATCTCCACCCCGGCTGCTCCAGATGTCCGAGGTGAAGTATAAGGCCACCTGCAGACCTGCCTTGTGCAGCTTCTCTCTCAAGTACTCCCTGCATGCCTCATATAGAGAGGGCACCACCATCTTGCTGTATGTGTGGGCACTGTGTACGATGGGGCCATGAGTGCCATGAGCCACCTGAACCCTGGCCACTCAACAAAGGAGAACGGCTGGCCATCCAGAGCAGGCATCTCCCCAATGCTCTGGGTGACCTAGCTTGTCTTGAGAGCATGCCCCCCTATATGCCCTCCTTTCTGCCACTGTTCCAGGGTGTCCTGGCTTTGCTTCAGGGGGATGGGGGCTTTTGAGTGAGAGGGATGTGCTCCTACTGGTGCCAGGATGAGGAGGAACAAGGACAAGGGGGTGGTGCCTGCAGACATGCATCAGCATCTCCGTGGTGCTCATGTGTTTTGTTCCATTTTCCCCGCTGGTTTTGGCTCAGCAGTACTGACAGATAGCATATGTGGGATCATCTGCCAGCTCAAAATGATCCCAGACCACACTACCCCCTTGCTTCTGGGGTTCAGGCCCATGTGCGGATGCTGCCTTTTCCCCCTTCTCAGCAGACAGAGGCACAGCAACAGGAGTGGACTCAGCTGAGCCACTTGCCTCCACAACCTCTACCTGAACCTTCTCCAAAGTACCTTCTGGGGAAGGAGACCTGGCTCTAGGGGAAACATGAGGGGTGTAGAGTACAAACACAGATGATTCTCCCTCCATCCCCAGAATTTCCTTTGCTATGGCACTCAGATCCAGCTCTGGCCTTTCCTCTGGCACTGGAAGGCTCAGGCTGGGAAGTGAAATGGGGGTGGAGGTCATCCTGGTGCTGCTTGTTGTCATGCTGGTGCTGCTTGTTGTCATAGTGGTCAGGGGGGCGGGGTTATGGCTGATGCTATTGGAGGGGATGCAGACTCAGGCAGTGGCACTGCTCCCCTCTCCTTGCTGCCAGCAGAACCAGGAGCCTCATGCCTGCTAGTTGTAGGAAAGAGGCTGAGTCTCAGTTTGGGGGGGGGGGAGCGGGGGGGGGAAGGAAGGGACTTACAGCTCTCCCTCTACCCTGTCTTCCACTCCCCGCTGAAGGCTTGCTAGCTGCCTTTCCAGCATGCTTCATAGGATGTCTGGTGTGCTGGAAAATCTGTGTTCTTCTGTAATGTAATATGTATTTATGTAATATATGTAGATAATTGTATGTATGTATTTATGTAATATATGTATGCATATATAATAAATAAAAATATACATGTATATATGTGTTCCTGTATAAATTGTATATTATAATATGCAATATATGCTGTGCTTCCCTGCACAGTGAATGGAATGCACACTGTGAGAGAAAGCATACATTTCTTTACTGGGGGAAAAGAATCAAAATAAACTAACAAAAAGAAAAAGAGGATTTTGGGGAAGGAATAAATTGAAAGGAATGAATATAATAATAAAGGGTATTAGGGAAGGAAAAGGTATTAAATCCCACTTGCTAGGAACAGACTAGCAAGTAGGAAGTGAGAGCCTTTCTGATGCTGCTGAGCTGCTGGAAGACACAGCTCAGTAAGCTGACCCCAAGGCACAGAGAAAGCTTAGTTCAAATAATGCTTTTTTATGCTGTTTTTCTGTCACTCCCCCAGAGCACTGGGATTGGAAGAGACCTCAGGGAAGAATCACAGTCACTGGCCAGCTACATGTCAATATCAGAGCAGTCTTTCCCTCCTCTTCCCCCTCCTTCTCCTTAGTTTCTGTTTAGCTGCAAGCAAGTGCGGCTTCGAAACTCAAAATGTTTCAAAACTTTCAAGACGTTTCGCGTGCCCTCATTTAATTTCAAAGCCTTTCATTTAATTTTGATTTCATTGTTTCAAGCTTGAAACGTGTTGAAACAGCTTTGAAACAAAACACCCGTCAAAATTTCGCACAGCCCTAGAGCAAAGCTACATTGTTCCAAGGCAGGAAATTTCTCCATAGATCTCCCTGCTTGGCACACTATGGAACTTGTTAGTGTGACAAAAGGAAGGGAAGAAGGCTAGAACCCTACTTCCTCTTAACCCATTTTTGGATGGCTTAACCCATTCTGGCAGAGAAGAATTAATGCACAGAAGAAGCAATCCAGGTGGGAAACTTTTGAAATGCTAGACTCCCTCAATGTAGTTGTATATGTAGTAAACCTACCTGCAACTCTGTTAGTAGCCCTTTGCACTTTTTCACCCGGTGAAATCTTCCTATGGAACTTTAGGAAATCTTAAATGCCAACTTCCCAAGGAGCTGTTGATAATTCATACGCACACATTGGATTGGGTTTGTAGACAATTTTCAGCGATAATAATAGAAAGTCTCCTAGTATGACACTATAACATCACCATTCAGAGTTATGAACAAATTTAGGTAAAGACCTCCAGAGAATTGCTACTGATCAGCAGGACTAATTCAGATGGACACATATGGTGATTTCAGAAGTATGGCACATGATAAATTCATAGGGACTGAGCATTGTGTCTTTTGTACTAGCAAGCATGTCCTTTTTTATTTAAGAATTCTACAAATCTGGAGAGAGACTAATTAAAATCAAGGGAGAGAGCAAAATGAGAAAAGAAACAGGACATTAAGAAATAAATTCATATTAAAAAGGTACCTCCATTTTTTTAAGAAGTTTTGGGAAAAGCCAAAGAACCTGATGCTAGTGATAATTCATGGGGAGAACAGCTTAAGGAACACTGCGTGGAAACCCTATCAAGACAACATATAGAGAAAGAAGGACAAATTGCCAATTTCCAAGAGCTAGGTATGACAGTACTAGTTACAGAACATGCAACAATCTACTGTTAATAAAATCCTAAAGTTATGGTAGTTGGAACTATTTTAACTTTGGAATTTATTGGCTTCCAAGCTTCTAATTCTACAAATTAATTAGACCCCAGCACATCTCACCCCAGCACTCTTTCCTGCCTAGGCAGGGGGTTGGACTCAATGATCTGTTGAGATCTCTTCCGACCCTAGCATCTACTGAATCTATGAAATGTTTTAATATTAAGTTTTTTCTCTCCAATTTGTCTGTGATCCAAGACCAAACCTATAAAGAGCAGACCCTGGATAAATCACTTATTTTTCTTGAGTAAAGACCTAGTATAATATGAGCTCTGCTTTATGGACAGAATAAAGAGAAGGATGTCCATAAACATCTTTTCAGCAAAGGTGGGAATGAGAAAAGCCTAGGATTCCTTGTGGCAGACTTTTCTAACCTTTCTTAGACAGTGCTTATTGGTAACAATGCCTGGGCAGAAATCTGAAAAGGATCCTGAGAAGGCTAAACCTGTGGGGACATTCCTTTAAGAGCCAGGAGAAATTGTCTCATGTGAAAGCCTATTGACTATATATTGTAAGGAAGTTTGGAAATCCCAGTCACTGAGCACTTTAGTGCAGGGGGGGACCAACCTGCAGCAGGAGTGCCATAAGTCACATGGGCAGTTTCTGCATGTGGTACCTGGTAGATCAGGGTGCTGGTAGGTGGCACAGCAACTGGCAGGGCAGGAAGAAAAAAGCAGAGCAAGAGATCAGGCAGAGAATGCAGGGCCAGGTAGCAGAAGCAGAGTAGGAGATTCAAGTGGCACTCAAGAGGGTGCAGGGCTAATTTGTGGCAAGCCTGCAAAAAAGTTACTTCCTTATAGGTGCATTCATTAAAGCAGCAGGGACACTATGAGGAAGCATAACAGAATCTACTGATGTAATAAACACCTCAACTTTTGTGTGGGTGTGTTTTTTAACAGGCTCCATCTTCATCCTTTATTCTGCCGCTAGGGTAAGGGTGAAGACATCCTGATTCACCTCTGCTTCCTGTCACAAAGCTATTGCACAGAGAGAAAGATAGGCTTTAATAACAACATCAGTATAAGACAAGAGAGAAAAATTAAAAGTGGTAGCAGAAGCAGAGATGAATGAAGCATTTTGTTTGTTTGTGTGTTTTTGCATGCAGTTGAATTGGTGGAGGGATATTCAAGAAGAGATTCCAGACAGGTATCTGGAATGAATAATCTCATTGGAAGGGGTTACAGAGAATCTAGTTCAGGGTAGCAACAAGCAGAAGCAACACAGAGTCAAATTCTGACTTCAGTTATGCCAGTTCAAATCCAGGTTGAAACCAACAAATAGAGGTAGGGGTGTCAATTATCACAGGGCACATCTACACAGGATGCTTAATTTTGCATTAGCATAGTTTACTTCAAAGTAAGCACGTGAGTCCACACATGCACATGCTTACTTCACAGTGAATTTCCCTAATCTCAAGTAAATTTGCTACCTGCAAAGGCAAGTAGAAAATTTACTTAGGATTGGTAATTGCACCATAGCGGTCATGTACGCCTGACTGGGAGCAAAATCTGCTCCTGGTCAGCCATCCATCAGGATGTGAGAGATAGCTACCTGCTCCTGGGAGCTGCCTGTGCCCAGGGCAGGCTTCATCACAGGAGCTTAGGTAGGTACCATGTCCCCCTGCCCCGACAGCAAAGCCCCCTGATCTCAGAGTAAAGATTTCTGCCCTGATCTCAGAGTAAAGCCACCTGCTCTGAGATCATGATCAGGGAGTGGGGCTGGGAAATCTTTATCCCCACTTTGCCATCACGATCGGGGAGCAGGGGGCTGGGAGACCTTGATTTCCCAGCCTGAGCTCAATGGTCCCGGGTCTTAGGCTAGAAGACCCTTATCTCCCAGCAGTGGTTCCAGAACCACAGGGCCACTGCTGGGAGATGCTTATTTCCCAGCCTGCACCCGACAGTTGTGGGGCTTGGGCTGGAAGACCCTTATGTCTCAAATAAGAATGTCTACACATCAGGAGTCTACACAAGTGCTACAGCACCATTATGTCCCAGCCTGAGCCCTGTGGTCATGGGGCTTGGGTTGGGAGACCCTTATCTCCCAGAGCCCCATGACCACGGGGCTCAGGCTGAGAGAAAAGCATCTCTCAGCAGTGGCCCCACGACTGTGGGGCTGCTGCTGGGAGGTAAGGGTCTCCCAGCCTAAGCCCCACAACTGTGGAGCTGGCACTGGAAACTCCCTGCTGGTGGGGGCAGGAGAGCCTGTTACCCACCTAGCTCTGTGAGCATGGAGCTGGGGGTGGGAACAGGCTGGGGAGCTTGTTCCCTCCCCCCCCAGCTCCACACTCATGGAGCTGGGCAGGGAACAAGCTCCCCAGCCCTCACTCTGTGTGCCTGGGTAGGGACAGTGTCCCCCTGCCCAGCAGCATGGAGCTTCCAGCCCTCACTCCCCAATTGTGATCATGGGGTGGAGGATAGGAGCTTGTTGCCAGCCCCTGCTATGTGATCGCAGAGAACAAACTCTGCAGCCCCAACTCCGCAATCACAATTGTGAAAGTGAAGCAGGGACTGGGAGCTCCTTGCATGGGGACAGCTCCTCACCTAACCTGGAGCTGGCTGGGACCTGTCCTTGACTGGGACAGTTCCCAGCCATCCCCAGGCTGAGCAGGAAGCATGTGTAGCCTGGAGGTGACGGGACTGTCCTATTTCAGGCAGTCCCCAGCCAGCTCCACGACGTACATGCAGACTTTCCCGCACAGCCTGGGGCTGACTGAGAGCTGTTCTGGTCAGGGAAAGATCCCAGCCCCATGCTCTGATTGGGTGTTGGAGGCATAGGGCTTAGAAAGAGCTGCAGGGGTGGGGTTGGTTCCAGGTCCCTGCCTCGATCCACAGATCAGGACAGGGGGCTGAGACCTATTTCTTCCCTGCAGCTCTTTCCAAGCCCCATGCCCCTAATTGGGGAGCCAGGTCCAGGAGCTCCCTACTGCCAGTGAAGGGGACATTTTCTCCACCCCAGCAGCAGGCAGGCCCTTGGGGACAGGAGACAGCTATCTCCTGGTCCAGTGCTCCCTGCCAGCCTTTAGTGGCAGCAAGGGCCAATTGCAGGGCTACAGGGGCGTAGGAGAAAATCAGCTCCCTAATCCTCGCATGTGTAGACACCTACCCAAAAACCCCTACTCCAGTTTATTTTATACCAGAGTAAATCTAGGCTGGAGTAAATGCATGTGTAGTCATGCCCACAGTAGACAGGAAACAGGATGTAGTTGCAAATAAGATGCAAAGGAAACTATATTAAGGCTGCTGGGCACAAAACTGACCCTGTTAGTTCTGGGTCTAGTCCTCTGAGTAATATGATATCTACTGCCCAGTGACACAGAAGTTTTTCTAAGTCATAGGCTTGCCTAAACCATTATGAAAAATGGACTAGGTTCATGTTAGGCTATTTCAACCTTTTGTTTGTTAGGGTCTTTTGAGCATTGTATTTTTCTTGATGTTTAGGAATAACTATTGATGTAATCAAAAATATGCTATGTTTTAATGTTCTGGGTCTCTGTGACTAGATATTTTGTTTGACAGGTTGGTTCAGTACTGTTGTTTGTGACACAGTGGGCACATCTACATGTGTCACTGTGACGATGTTGTTACTATGCCACAATTTAATATTTCCTTTTGGAAGTACTATATCATGGTGCAGTAACAGCCCATACTGTGCCATATTCATGGCACATGGTTATTTTTAGCAGCTACTTCGCTGTAACAGTGCACTATACCAGGGGAGTGCATCAGTATAGCAAAGTAGAGGCTGTTCATGTGTAGATACCCATGGACAATACATCACTGCAGCGAATTGCATGGCAACATAGTGTTATGTGTAGACATGCCCAGTATTTTGTTTACCCAGTCAGTGTACTGTGAATCTAGCAGTCATGATATGTCATGTCAATGTTAGAAACCTCTTCATTATTCTTTCCAGCTCTGGTATTTATTTTTTTATCTATGGTTAGATCCATGTTTCTTCTGTCTGGTAATCTGTACCCAATAGGAAAGCTTAGATACAATAGCAGACATTCAAAGTCAACAATTATTCACCAACCACAGTGACCCTAGACATCTTTTGTTCTAAGTATAGGGGGAAACATGGTAAACTTAAATATCACTATGTGATAATAGCTGACAAATTCTGGGTTTTTAAAAAAAATAATGACCAATAATTCAAGTTGTAACTGTTCTCTGATTGTCTGTGGCTACTCTAATGCTTGTTGTGTTGGTGTGTCAATAAAGAGTGGAGTCAAGCATGAAATATTTCTGCTCCCAAAGTGGGTTTTTAAGGAAGCTATGTGCTTATGCAACCAGAAGAGTATAATTTAAACTGTTTGGTAACCAAATGAGAAAATTCAAAATATAGGCTGCTCTGAAAACATTGAAAACAACTGGAATTTTTCAGACAAAGAGTAAATTCCCAAGGGCAACACTTACCTCCATACAAAGATGTCTGACACTCTTGAAGTCCATTTATGCCTTAAACAAATAGGGTTTAAATAGGACACCAGTGCCACACAGGCTTGAGGGCTGGCCTCTACATAAGGCTGATTTTGCCTTTAGTGCAGATTTTTATCCTGCTTACCATTTCATCACAGCATTACTGACAAAAATATCACCTCATATTACATTAAGTACTTTCTTGCCTTTATTTAGCTTTAAAATGATCACTTCATCCTCTAAACATAACCACATAAAGCTAAAAACAATTGTCATGAACCATTAGAAACATGTATGTGGGTGAGAGAAAGAGAGAGAGGGAGAAAGAGAGAGCCCATATGCAAGTCATCTGGCAAAAGAGAGCGAGCGTGCACCAGGCAAAATCCTTAGAGTGAAAAAGCAACTAATTCCAGAATGGTGAGAAGAACTAAGATCTATCTCAAGCTGAAACTTAAGTAACACTTATTCTTGCCTTAAGCACTGCTGTTCCACCTTGGATACTGCTGGGTCTACTAGCTCTATGACTCTTTGGTGCTCCATGGGGAGCTCAGTGTCCTCTAAAAGCTCCTTATCTGCAGATCTGAGCACCTTCTTTTGTTGCACTGGTCACTGTTTGTTTCTGTTAATCTCAGCTGAATCCTGTATTCTTTCAGCTTTCAGTGCTTTCAAGTGAAGGGATTAATATTGTCACTTAAAGACTTCAGCTGAAACTTGCATGTACCTCAAATAACGACTACTACCCCCATCATTCCCACACCTCACTTTTATGCTTAAATATAATAAAAATAAATAGATTAAAAAAACCTCTGCATTGACATTTTAGCTGCAAGACAAAGGTAGATGATAGATGCATGTGACAGGGGACAACAAATGAACCACTGTAGGTTACAGGGGACAGCAGATAAATGAATATGTAGGTGAATGAATATGTAAGCGACAAGGTGTAGCAAATGAACGTTGGAGGTGACAGACTAGCAGACGGCTGCTGTAGGCGATGGAGGCAACATATGAATGCTAGATGTGACGGGGGTAGTAAATGAATGCTGTAGGTCAGTGGTACTCAACCTTTCTGGCCCTGAGGGCCAGGTGAGTGGTGTCGGGTCAGTCTGTGGGTCAGATCTCAGTTCAAGGGTATAAGCCATTGCGCTGGCTCAGGTTTATGTACCACATCTGGTGTCAGAGCAAAACCCTGCATTGGTTTAACTCTCCATGTCAGATCCAGATGCAGAACAATCCCATGTGCTGGCCTGACCCCCTGTGCCAGATCCAGCCACAACCAGACCCAATTGGCAGCATAATCCAGCACACAGGACCATGCCATCCAGCCTGTGGGGCTCCCCATGGGTCCAGAAATTTGGCAGCAAGAGGTGAAGTGGCAGCATTTAATTGCCAGAGTTGTAGCAATTAATGCTGCCACCATTCCCAAATATCTGGACCCACAGGGAACCCTGTAAGCCAGATGACATGTCTTTGTAGGCCAAATCCAGCTCATGGGCCATAGGGTTGGGTACTACTGCTCTAGGTGATTATTAGACAGATGGTCGAAAATGGAAGTTTGAAAATTGTTAGTAGGACATGGTGCAGAAGACAAATACTGTAGGCAATGGAATGGGCTATGGAAAGCTGTTGGTGATGAGGACAGTAGCTGAATGCTAAGCTAGAACTACAAAGGTTCTGCTGGATAGTGTAAGAAAAAAACCACACACTAAAGGAACAAAAGTCCAAATATTGCATATAGAAAAAAACAAAGAATATATGGAATACAGTCAGAGGGGATAAATGAATTTTCAATCCAAGGCTCCTGTTCTGTAAAGACTGGTACATGTTTTGCCAACTTCACACTCTGTGTCTAGCCCCAGTGATGCCAAATACATGCACAAGTGTTTTGCAAAATATGGATGCAAAACAGCTACTGTGATGCAGACTGTGATATATTAATCTGGTTCTAGGAAATTACTTACGCACACAACTTCATCTGAATAGCATTCATAAGAGCATTACTGTAGTATCGAATCCTGAACTTCAATTTTGCATTCATCTTCTATTTGAAATAAAAATCCATTGACAGAAGAATTTCAATAATTTCCCTCCCTTTGTGTCCCTGTTTCTTAATTTTGGATTTGACAACAGCCTTCCCCATTTGAAACAGTATTTCCTAAGAATTTTTACCCCAGAGAATGAGATTACTGCAAATAATCATTTTAGAAGAGAACAGGTGTTTTTGGCTTGCCTTTATGTTTTTACATCATGTATGTTTTCAGCCCATTTTGAACAAAAAGAAAAAGTAAAAAGCAAATTGGTCATCTGACCACTTAAAATGTTTTTGAATCAAATCCCTTACCCATTTTTATGCTCCTTTTACAACAGAGTCTGAATCTATTTGTTATTTCAAGTGTTGGCCTATTTTCAGCAATGATTATGATGGTATCACAATGTGCAACTTGACATCTCCTCCTCTCCTCTCATTCCAAGTCTCTCAGGGCCCAGTCATTTCACACAGGCTTGCTTTAGGCATTTATTAAATATGCACCTTCCAGTAGGGTTTAAAAACACCAACTAATCTCATCAGAGGCCAGAGACCTCCAGATATGTAAATCTACATCTGTTCGTCTTCAAAGGAAAGATTCTCCTGGATTACTCCAGAAGAAATGCATCCCACCCGGATATAGCCACTGAACCAGAGAAAAAGAACTCCCATGGCAAATGTGCCACCTCAAACTCACCGAGATCCAACGACAATGAAATTACACTTAATGTAATTCGCTGTTAGCTTTAAGAAGCAATTAAGTAAAAGGCAGTACAGCACTTGCCGTAGGCTGTTGGTTCCAACAGGGGCTGGTAGAAAAAGGCACATAATTTTAAAATTGGTAATGTTAGTATTAACATATGGATGAACTGTAGGTGGCTGCTTGACTACAGTTGTAAAATAGCAGACTTCATTAACAAGCAGAAAATTCCCATTTTTAGTGTGATGTAGATATTTGCAATTGAAAGTGTATGGGTAAGAAAATTAACTCTCTATTAGCTTTTTTTTTTTTTTTTTTTTAACTAGGATTCCCTTTCCAAGCCCCCTGCCAGCATCCTTACCTTCCATGCTGAGAGGTAAGACAAAACAATTTAACAAGGATGTTTCATTGCCATTTCAGTCTGGGACTACAGAATCACATAAATCAGAATAGGAAAAGACCTGTTAAATCATCCACTATATTCCCTTGACCAAGCAGGATTGAGCCCTCCAATAGATTAATGTTTTCAATTTTGTTTAATCTTGTTTTAAAGGCGAGTGTGATTTTTTTTCTCTTCTTTAAGTCACTGTGTTGTGATTTCAATGGCCTTGTGATACTAGAGATCCAGCCCATATGTCAAAAAGACAATTTAAAAATGTGTTTGTCAGTAATTAAGACAAAACCTAATCAAGCTTCCTGCAGTTACTAAAATCTTTCAGGTTTACCAGTCACCTCATGTCCTGTATTTGACAGTGTCATATGTAACATTCCCTTTTTGTATTATCCTGCTCCCCAAAGTTTTGACTCAGAATATATGCATGTAAACTAGTGATTTTGTGGTAGAAGTAGTATTAGCACTCCTTTGTGAGAACATTAAAGGGTAGTCTTTGTAAACAATGTTAAAAAAGCAGCCAAGGGATAAAACGTGATTTAATAGTTTAAACATTTGCTCAAGTTTTTGCATTTTCCCCCCATAAAATTGTCAAGTTCTGAAAAATTGCTTGGATGATAAGAAGGATTGTACAGTATGGATTTTATCTAACTAGAAGAGACTGATATAATGAGTTTAATATGCTTACGGTTTATGAAAAATGTTACTTTTATGATTAAAGGGTTGTATGGAGATTCTTACATGGTTTAGAAGTAAAATATAGTAACTACTGACGTGTAGGAGAGAGACCCCCAGAGAAAGTAAGAAAAGGAGAGATGAAAAACGTTTTTAAAGAGAATGAAAAAAAGATATTTTAAATTATTTAAATGAAAACTTTCAGATCTAATGAAGCAAGTGCGTAAAAAGTGAAACTCATATGCCCAATTAGGGTTTATACTTTTCTCACAGATGGGATCTGAGCGAGCTCTTTAAAAGTCAACATTAACTGTCATAACACCAGTTCTACCTTTCACATTATAAACAAATGACACAAAAAAGGGGGGAAAAGATGAAACAAGGGATAGGGGCAGTGTGAATAGAGTCTAAATCTTTTAATTAACACCCTCTGAAAAGCACACTCTTCTTCAACCAAACTAATAAAAAGTGTGAGTGTGGGGTCTTTGTTGCTGTTCAAGTCTTGCTTGTGGTCTAAGGAACTGAGAAAAGGCTAATCAGGGTTATTTAAAGCCACTTTCTACTTGCCAGGCTCCAATATCTCATTAATTCATTCTTAGTTGGCATCATTGTCTGGTAGTGTTTGAAATCACCAAAGAAACAAGGATTTCCCTTAATCCTGTCCATCAAAGGTAACTCTCTTGAAGATGATACCATGCCATTGCTTTACTGTGTAGGATGCTGATTCAGAATGGGGAAAAGCTCTGGCTCATTCTCATTGAGCCAGAGAAAACAGCAGTTTCCAAAGTACACCTGACAAAGGTAATGGAGCATTCTTGTTTAGGTCTGAAGTTTTGATGATAGATTAAGCAATAATCCCTAAGAAACCAGTCACTGATTGTAACTGCTTAACCATATTGAGGAGGGGCTGACACACAACCAAAATTAATAATATATCTATACGTTTCTTGGGTAAACAGAAGATGATAGACAGCCTGCCCTTACCAGTTTTACTACTACTAGTTTTACTACTGCTCCAGTGACTAAAAAAACCCAGTTTCCTCTGATTCATCGTATCATAAGCAGGAAGAAATATTATTTAAACAGTTAGGTTGTCACTCATTTTAGGTGCAATTAGTGCTTTACCTGAGTGACATCCTGGAACTTTTTACAGAACAGCACTAACTACTGCAACTGAAGAAAACCTCAGAAGGATAACATAGTGTGTCTCTTCAGTTCAGGAATACCTTTTGCCTTCTGGTTCACAGTCACTTAACTGATTTTGATTTTCCTCTCCTGCAGGATATTTTTTGCTTGGCCTGTACTGCCAAGTAGTTTGTATTAACTATGCCAATCCTTCCTTTTGAAACAAGAGAATGGGATGTGGTGTTATCTCCCCAGTGTTTGCCACTGCTGGCCTTTGGCTGACCAGTGCTGGGTTCTCCTTCATCGGCTGCCCTTCAGCTGTTCCCACTGTTTATGGAACCATTTATAAGTAGCCCCAGTTCCCTTTTATTTCCAATAAGACAAACAAACGAAAAATGATTTGGTTACAAGTAAAGTGCTGTGATGCAGCCAATACAAACCATGGCCGCTAGCCCAGCATCACAAACACTTTCAAAATGCAAAGGTTTTTGTAATTTGTCCCAGCATATTTTATTTTATTTTATTTGCTTTGTACTGTATAACTTTGTCATCTGACCTGTTACAGCTTTCATTACATATGAAACGAAGGAAGGTTCAAATAGGATCATGTGAAACTGCCATCATGGAGTTACATTTTAGAATAATTAGGAGCTGCTACTGCAGTAGATGTGCAGTAGATAGGGAATGTGCATCAGGAATGACACCTAACAGGTTCTGGGCTTTCATTGTCCAAAATTGTCTACAAACACCTCTATCTCTTTAGTTTAGGAATTAACTTGGCAATATTCCAGAAACAAGTTCTCTTAAGATCTTTCCATTATCTTCTGTTTCTGGAGTAAACCAAAACTCAGCAAGAATGGTGTTTTGGGGGGTTTTTTTGTTTTGTTTTTAGAGAGATCTTTGGTATTTTCAGCTTCTGTAACCATAGGAGAACCATGGCAGATATGATGTGCAGTTAGCATAGTACTCCCAAATATCAAAATTCAGATAATTTTAATACTACTCCAATTGTTGGTATCGCAACAAACAATTGCTATGAATTTTCTGGTTAATAAAAGTGTCTAAACACACTGATGGAATTCACTTCTTGAAACTGTAGAATCAAGTAAGTTCTATTAAATAATTAAAACAATAAATATGAAAACAGCTCTATTTAATTACAGAAAGTTTTGTTTGTGTTTTCCTGGTGAGTTTAATACCATACAAAATGCATTCTTTAGCCCAAAGAATTTTTAATCTAAATAATAATTAATCATGCTGCTGACTTGATAAAATTCAAACACAAAACAGGAAAAATAATATATAATAAAGTTAATCTATCTGTTGTGCCAGGTCCCAGAATACTCTGTTGTTTTCTCAGTAAGAAGCTTCAAATATAAGACATTATAAATATTTTGATAAAGTTTGTTAAGGTATCTTCCTTGCTTAGAGCACCAGTTAATATTTTCATGGTATGTGAAGATTTCAAACCATTGAATGAAGTCTCCCATTTATTTTGAAATATTGGCTATTTCTAATTTTTTCATATGCTATTCCAAGTATTTCATAAGTAGGAAGTGAAAATTGTATTTGTTTGTAGGATATTAAACATATCTACATTGTGTATGACAGAACTACTGAGATAAAATGATAATCCTATCTGCAGATTACTGTAGATAATAAGGGCTTCTTTGTATTTCAGTGGATTCTTCCTATTATTTTATATTACAATGCTACTTACGACAACTGCTGTGGTTGTGAAATGCCAGCGATTCTTTGGCTAATTAAAAGATGGGCAGCAGATTGCCATTAATGAGATTTGGCTTCAACAAAATGAGGCTCTCCTGGTGTGTGGCTGGGTAAATCAGTTAAGAGAATCAGACCTCCCCTTAGATGAAGGGAATCTGTACAGATCAAATCGAAGTAAATCTAAAAGTAATCTGCTGTATAAAGGAATGAGCTTTCTACAATTGTATTTCTGAGTGTACACAGGGAGGTCCTTGAGGGTTTTGCAGCCACAAAGATGTCACTCACTTGAACTGGGATGTAGCATGAAACAAACAGAGAGGAGAGAAACAAGGATTTAGCTTTCATTTCTGTTTTCAAGGTAGCTCCTTTAAAAACAAAGTTCGTATTCATTATGCTTCTGTAGTACAGTAATGATTGGAAATAGTCATTCATTTATCACCATCTAAACATTAAGAGCAAAATATTTATGGATTTTAAGGCTTGAAAGATTCCTGCAGTCATCTAGTCTGTTCTCCTACACAATTTTGCCAAGTAATCTTTGTATTAAGCCCCATTTCTTTAAAGTTACCCAGCCATTTTTAATCTACCATGCTAAAAAATGTAAGTCAAGATTTATCCTCATTACTTCCATGGCAGCATGAATTTGGTCCACAGCATTTCATTATTGAGCAAAGAACTAGTAGCATCTTTCCGTCTTCACCTAGGCTTCTTGAGAAGGAACCTTCAAGTTCACAATTTAAAAAATGGTTAACAGGACACAATTAATTAGTTACATATATATTTGACTCATATAGGAATCAGATCTGTAGCAGCTCTACTCCTGAGACTTCCATAGATTTCAAACGAGACCTATAAGACATTAAAGTGTTCACTATCATTGTTGCTTCACAATGGGGACAAAGCCTGAGCTTGTTGGAACGTTGTTAATAAATGGGATGTCATTGGAAATGAAACACCAGCATCTAGGCATTGCCTGCTTTTGGTTACAATTCAAAGCCTGCATTAGGAACTTCTGTCCTATACTTTGTAGAACTTCACACACTGAATTCACAGACTTTTTACAGACTTGGCAAGCTATACAAGTGCTGCTACAGCCTCTACCAGGGGTATATGCTGTGTACTGGGCAGCACATAAGCAATCATATCACCTATTGACTTACGTGGTCACATCAGTCTCCAGTGAAACCTCCTGCACTCTAGCGGAGTCATAGCAAGGATAAATGTGGCCCCAGATCTTTTTTGTCTCCTTTGAAAGTGCTCAGTAACTCTAGGCAAGAAAAAAATGAGGAAAGGATAACAACCCACATACTATAGGACTTAAGCCAATGACTATCTGCATGGGGTTAGAAAAACTTCCTGCATAAGTTGTGATTACATCATTTTCCATGATGTGGGGCATATACCTTCCTCTGAGTTATCTGATAATAGTCATTATTTGAAACAGGATATCCAGCTATGCAGGCCATCAGTCTGACTCAATGTGACAGTTCCTATTTTGCTAATCATATTAACACATTCAAAAGTGGACCTTGGAAGTGATAGATGCAGCTCTGAAAACCCAAACCCGTTCATTGAATTTTCAACTAGCTTCACAAAGTCTTTTTTTGACAACAGGCTTGGCTGCAGTTTGGGAAATTCTAAAGTTCAAAGTCATGACTTAGCTTCTGTCTCTATGTTTTTTCTCTCACTTGTTTGTATAGCTTTTTTCTTTAGTTTTCGTAGGAAGTGTGTATTTCTGGTGGTCATCTCCAGGAACTGAGTCACGTTCTGTTCCCAGCTTTATAGATAAGACACTTAACAGAACTCTGCTTTAATTTCCTCATGTACAACATACAGATGAAGAGTAAGTTTGGTCATTTAATAATGAAATGATTATATCTTTAAAGTACTTTGATAGCTTTCAATTGCATTTTGACCATATATTACAGAACTATAGACATGAAATATATCCAGGAATTTTTAAAAATTTTAAGTCCAGATTCAGATTATGTAAATGCCTACAAGACTGCTAATTTGGTACTTAACATACATATCTGGCAGAAGAAGTGTGCCTATTCTGTCCACTTAAATCCCTTACTTTCGAGCCCTTTCCTCCGATTCCTATAACTCTTTCTCCCTGTGGTATCACAGTCACAATAAGAGGTAAAGATGTCTCAAGTTATGACTGGTGCATCATTGGTTGATATTTGCAAGTTTTTAATTTAAAACTACAAATAGGAATATTGGCTGCTGAGGACCTGTTTTTAATTTGAGAAGAGGTCCCATTAATAGGGATGCCTAATTAAAACATCTGTTAAGAGTCCATAATGTTAATTTAATGGGGGGAATCTGAAAGACGTGTATTAGATTTTTTTTCTGACATAAAATTAACATTGCCAATTTTTAACAAATGTCTTAAAGAGTCACTGTTATTCACAGAAGGGCCGCAAAAATTCAAGCTGGACTGTTATTGAACTAGTTTGAGAACTGGTAGCCAGCTCAGCCATGATAGCAATAAACAAAAAAATTCTCCAAAATAAATTAATTTATTTGCACAAATCTTTGATTAGAAAATTAAACTCCTAATTTCCCCATTACAGAATAACCTTTAACGATTCTTTAATGGTGCTGCATTTTTACAGTGTACTTCTGTAGAACAAAGTACAACAGCAACTGGCAAAGTTTTTGAAAATACTAGGAGGGAGTTCCAAAGAGCCAAAATCATTATTTTTGCATGGAGTGTTTCATACCAAACATAAACAATGGGGGGTCTTGACTGAAGTCCTATGCCCTCCTGCAGTTTATGCCTATGATATTTGGGTAATTACACAGCTTTGGCTGAAACAGTATGTTGGAGAGGAAATGTCTCACGTATTGGGGGTTTGGACTCCACTTGTTAACAGAAATGATCATGTTTAACAATGCTGATGAATTTAAGAGCTAAATCATCCTGCTTGGCTTCTGCAATCTACCCTTTCTGTGATTTGCTTTTTATAAGTGAGATGCACTTTGCTCTATGCAGTTGGAAATCTAGAGGAAACCCAAGTCCCAAATTAATGTAAAACTACACCACAAATAAGAGTTCTATGGCTGCGTAAGTCTGCGGGAGTTGCAATTAATGAGTCTTGACAGTGGCTTTTGCCAGCATGCTTACGCTGCTGCTGAAACACAGGCGTGTGCGCACGCACACATACACAGCCTTACACACTGCAGAAGAACTATAAAGGATGTGTTCCATTAATCAAACTAGTTCTCTTTTACCTGATTTGTATTTCAAGACTGTTCTCATATGGGAGGGATTCCCACTGATGAAAGAGTCGGCTGTGAGCTTTTTTTAAATAACAAATAATGCCATCTGCCAGAAGGGTGGGGAAAGAAGGGGGAGGAAAGAACCCTGTATTTCAGTTCTTTTGGATTCCTAATACTTTTGTATCCCTTCCCAGTGACTCCCTACCCCCTCAACCTAGTTTAACAACAAAATAAAACAGCCCTCCAAAAACAATAATAAACAGAAATAAAAAATCCCCACAAGACCAACAAAAATGCCATAAAACAAGACAAAAAACTTAACAGGCTTCCTTACTAGGATTCCTTTCTGGAATTTTTTTTCAACTGCTAAAGAGTACATCAGGTTTTAATAAGAAAGCTGTGGACTAAAGTTGAACACCTAAATATATATATTTGTTCTTGAGAAACAGACCCATAATTTGGAGGTATTGACCATCTCCATCTTCCATTCACTTCATTGTACCTCTTACAAAATCAAGTCATGCATTTAAGTGCCTAACTTTACACATGCAAATGAGAAAATTCTGGCAAGTGACAAGTGACTTTAGTCATAGTAATAGACCTAATCTTGCTACTGTTGAAGTCAATGGTTCTCTCTTTTTCACCCTCTGCACAGACAGATTTCACTGGGAGCAGTATTGGGCCCACATTATAGTGAGCAGTTCTGTCTGTTTGAGATCAACCATCACTTCAGAGATTCAGGTTAACAGGAAAAATGTTTCCCCAGATGTTAGATTTTTAGCACAATTTCCACCATAGTGAATTTGAGATTTCCGTGGTTACTCTACAGAGCTATAAAATGCGTTGAATCACAACTGAACAAGCATGGTGCCATGTAATATATTCACTAAAGGCAGTCACACATGGCAGTCAGGACACTGCATTCAAAACCAGCCAAAATTTCCAAGTTGTCTAAGTTGTTTAAGAGACATGTTCATAACCAGCAGTGTAACAATCAATGGGTGAGAGGGGCATAAGTTCTGGGGCACTAGAATGGAGTTGGGGGGGGGGGGAGTAGCTCACCCCTCAGTCCCTTTATTTCCTCATCCCAGACCTTGCACCTTCCATGCAGTGGCCCTGGCTTCAGCAGCAGGGCAGTGCAGCAGTGGTGACTCATGGTACCTTAAGTGGTGGTGGTGCATGGTGCAGAAATAGTTGTTGCAAGTGACATTTACCCCTGCAGCAGCAAACCTCCAGTCACTGCTCCTATACTGTGCACTTCCCTGGCTCAGTGCACAGAACTGACCAGTTATGCTTCTGCTCAAAACTGTCTTGTGAGATGCAGCTAGAAAATGACACTTAGGCTACCAATACCATATGGCACTATGGAGAATCCAGAAACACCTAGACTGCAAACTTCAGCCACTATTTCGGCAAATATGAGAGCTTTGGACTCAGCTTCATGGCAGACATTCATAATGGCCCACTCCTCTTATTGTTGCTACAGACATGCTACTGCAGATCACCAAGACTATAAGAAAACTTTGGGTGGGAGGTTTAGTGGCCCATAAAATGGAACATATTTTCCTCTGCTGCTCAGCACTATAACTGCTGTAGACTGCAAACCTCCTCCTCTGAGGTGGTTAGTGGTGCTTGAATTGCTTGAGAGAGGGGGAGGGAGCATCAAGGTCATATGGGCTGCTGTAGTCTTTGTCTCTTATAGAGCCAAGTAATTAGAGAGCACTGCAATGGTGCCAGACACTTTCTGCCAACCTATAGTTTAGGAGTCACACTGACAAATGTTCCGGAACCAAATGTGTACTTTTTAAAAACAAGAATTAAAAACATAGATTAGCTTAGTGTCTGTGATGCAGTGTATTGTAATTGCCGCTGCAGGAGAACTGCCAACACAGACTACCAATAAGTACCTTGTTTTTTGGAGCTCACTTGTAATAAAAGGGTCCACTTTACAATTAAACTACCCTGTAAAAATGCCCATTGAAATGAATCTTAATCTCTCATTGCCACTGTATCAAAATGCTAGTCTTAAACTCTATAGAAACAATAGGTGTTTGCCTGTAAGCAAAACATTTTAATATTTAAAAACCTGGAAGATTTTAAAAACACTCATTACTATAATACCTTAAAGCCTCCCAAGAAAATCATCATTGCTGCCATTAGCAGTCCCTTGATAGAAGGATGACGGTCTCCTAATAAATACATGTCACTGGTGAGTCTGCAGATGACTGACAAGGCCAGTCCAAGATCTGCATGTTCAACTACAGTGGAATAGTTCCAGGAAGAAGGACTAAATGCTAGTGCTGTTGGGTCATAGCACTTTCTCTTTGTCTATTTGTCCCCGCAGTGAGGTAAGTTTGCTCAAAAAAAACGATGCCCTGTTGTATATCACAGCACCACTGGGAATGATTCAGTGCTTGAGTCTCCCAGTTATTGATGTTAATATCATATTTCTACAGATTGGCCTTCAAGGTGTCCATGAATTCCTTCTGTTGCCCACCTCTAAAGCAATAACCATCAGTGAGTTGGGAATATAAGAACTGTTCTGGGAGCCTGTTGTCAGACATCCTTATGATTTGTCCTCTCTAATGGAGTTGGTGCCATATAAACATGGCTTCAATGCTGGTAATGTCTGCTTGAGCCAGAATGCTAACATCCATTCTTTTCCTTCCAACTGATATGGAGGATTTTTCCCAAACATCACTGTTGTAATTTTCCAAAGCTTGCTTTCAGGTGTTGCCAATATATTATCCAAGTTTCACACCCATACAAAAGGGTGGGGATGACAACAGCCTGATAGGTGAGAAGTTTGCTTTGGGTTCTGATATCATGATCATTAAAGACATGATTTTGGAGATATCCAAAGGCATCACTGGGAAATTTTATCTGGTGTTGAATATCATTGTCAATGCTTACTTTTTGGAAAGCTGACAACCCAGGCAGGGGAAATGATCAACATTCTCCAAAGATTGCCCTCTAAATAGAATATATGGAAAAGCATCTGGTTGTTTTGGGATGGGTTCATAAAGTAGGTTATGAACCCACCCTAAAACAACCAGATTTGTTTTTTGTGAAGTTGGCAATGTAATTTATAGAAGCAATCTAGTGACATGGAGCTCTTCAACTGAGCAGGCATCTATGACACAATTGTCAGTATATTGAAAATCAGTAATGGAGGTCTTAGTTTTCTTGGATTTGGAATGTAATTGGTTGATGTTAAAGAGATTCCTAGCCATACAATACCTCGTGCTAACTCCAGATAGAAGTCTATCAGCAATGAGATGCAGAATAGTTGAGAAACAGATGGAAAAGAATGTGAGTGCATCACACATCCTTCCTGGACTCCGGTTCTAATAGTGAAGGGGTTTGTTTCTGGGCCATTGCTTAGGATAGTTACTGTCACGTTGTAAAGAAGACTGATAACACTAAAAATTTTGGCAGATATCCAAATCTCATCAGGAACTTTGATAGTGCTTTTGTCTTGATCAAACAAAAGGCCATAGTCAGGTCAGTGAAGGCCATGTAAAGATCTTGATGTTGTTTATGAAACTTCTCTTACAACTGTTTAGCAAAATGATCATATCTGTTGTACCTCTGAGTAGTCTGAAACCACACTTGGACTTGGGTAGACTCTTCTCAGTGAAGCAAGTGAATCTATTGAGGAAAATGCAGAAGAGGATCTTCCCAGCTATGAACAAAAGTGCAATACCACAATGACTGTGCAATGTGATCTATCTCCTTTCTTGAATATGTTAGCAACTCTGACCTTCAAGTCACTGAGAATCTGTTTGTGTTATCATATTTTTATAACAACATTTAGTTGGTGAGAGAGCTATTTTCTACCTTTCTTATGAATTTTAGCTGGCATTCCATCAAGTCTACATGCTTTGCTGTTCTTTAACTACTTACTGGCTTTCAAAGTCTCTTGATAAATTGGGGGAGCTGCAAGATAGTCCTCAACAGGGTGTTGTGGAATGCTTTCAATGGTATTGTCTTCAAAATTAAAGCCTCAGGTCAAGAGCTCTTGAAAATGCTCCTTCCACCATGCACTGATGTTAGAACTGCCTTTAAAGAGTGCTGTTCTATCTTTGGACCTCAGAGGGATGGTCTTGTGTGTGCTTGGCCCATAGATTTCTTGGTTGTGCTGAAGAACCTATGCCTCTCATAGCTGTCAGCAAACTTTTGAATCACATTTTCTTGTCCTCCCATCACTTGTTATTTGATTCGTGAATTTTCTGCTGGGTCTTGGCTTTAATGTGGTGATAAACATCTTGCTTCTGCTTGGGGTTGATGCCAACCTGCCAAGATTTGGAGGCTCTCCTTTGTTTGTCAATGTGAGCTTGAATTTCCTTACCATTCTCATTAAACCAATCTTGATATTTCTTCGTGGAAAGCCTAGAGACTCTTCTCACACCTCATGGATGGCTTTCTTGTGGCTCTCTCAGGGATCAATCTTGTCAATTTCATCAGCGAGGTCAGAGAGTTTCTCACTGAGGCATTCCTGGAGCTGATCACTTTCAGCAGGTTCTTTCAAGCACTGGATATTAAACCTCTTTTTAATTGCTTCTTTTGTTTACATCATTTTAGGGTAATATAAATGGACGTGACAGAACATAGCAAATGGTGATCTGCCCAGTAGTTATCTGCAGTGGTCATAGCTCTGGTAATATGGATGTCACAATGATTCCAGGCACACACTATGAAACAGTCAATCAGGTGCCAGTGGTTTGAACAGGGGTGCAGGTTGTAGCCGTGTTGGTCTAAGGACATAGGCAGACAAGGTTCTTTGGGTGAATCTGATATATTTTATTAGACTAACTTAAATAGTTGGAAAAAAATTTTTAGCAAGCTTCCGGGTTTAAAAACCCTTCGCCAGTCTGAGGAAGTCTCTGCAGTTGGTGTGTGCTCTTCCTGGTTTAAGCAGGGATGCATTCAAGATGTCTTCTATTTGTTGTTTTGGCCTTTTTTTTTATTATGACAATTTTGGCTAATGCAATGCCTCTCTTTGTGTTGTACTTACTAAACATGAATGCCATTTTGTTCCTCTAAGGTAGGGATGTCAAAGATATGGCCTGCCTGTGGAGCCATTTCACTTGTCCATGGGGCTCCTGGAGGGTCCAGGAATTTGGAGGCAAAGTCTACTGCTAAGTTCATGGGTACAGAGCCCCACTAGCTACACGTAGTGATAGTGGCAGGGCAAGCAACAACTGTGTTTAGCCCACATGCTGCCAGTGCCACTGAACCCACCTTCACTTGCCCTGCCACCGGGTCCAGATCTGCCCCAGCGGGGAGTTAAGTTTGAAACCCCTGATTTAAACAACATTGGGCATATAATCAATATTTTCCTCCCTAAAACAAAAATGAGCTTTAATAAAGCAATCCATTTCATTACATCTAGAATAGGTAATAATTCCATAAAATATCTATCCATCTTGCACTTGAAACAGTAGCATCAGTGACAATACTGTGGCTCCACAGTATTTATTTTCATTATAATAGTGTCTGGTACACCCAGTTTGTTCATACTGGCTACAATGACACGAGACGCTGACTGCGCAGTAACCTGAGTTACTGTTCAGTAGAGCTGATGAATGGCTTTTTTGTGATGCTACTGCATAGTAGCCCAAGACTACTGCACAACAGCATTGTGTGATGGCTGCTGCCACACCACACTACTGTGTAGTAGTCTTGGGCTACTGAGCATTCAGCATCTTGTGTAGACATGGCCACTAGGTGCTATAAAGATAGAGTAACAGGGAAAGGGTTGAAAAAATAATTATTGAATAGCTTATCCATTTTTATTGAAGAAAACAAAGTGGTTGGCAGTAGTGTAACTGGGGAAGTCAGAGAGGGAGAGGGACTGATCTAGGACCACTTTTGGGGCAGAGATGGAAAATATCTGCCACCAGAGCTGGTGGTGTGAAGCCACTGCCCGGGGTGCGGAGCTGCACTGTTGGTTAGATAAATGCAACAAACTAAAAAGTGTGGAACATGATCAGATAGATGACATATTTTATGTAGCTACATGTGTTTTTATGCCAATAATTCAATGAGCAACTTCATATAGTCAGAAATGATTTGCAAGCTGTCTGTTCAGGCCAAGCAGGGAGGCGTGTTCTAGTACCCATCCAGCTTCCAGCCCAGAATCAAAAGTGAATGTCTGTTCACTTGCTTATCAGTCCAATCTATGCAGCTTAGACTACCCTGCAAAGATTGAATCAATTCAGCCTCTGACCCTCTGTACTTAGCCCAAATGATCAGCAGGCATAAGAACAGGACTTTTGGATAGGGAAGCTGAATTAAAGCAGTTTGAATATTTTCAAGCCATTGATGATCAACACCCTTATTCTATTAACAAAATAAATCTAAAGGAAATTTTTTTAACTAAAAGAAATTCCAATGCATCTTAAAATGTATAGAATATTAATCATCTTGCCTTTTGGATTTAATTTAGTCAATCTTTGCCCCACTTGAATTGAAGTCAGAGTGGCTTGTATCTAGAATTAGTGTCTTACAGTTTGTTGGTACTAGCATTTGTATCCCTCTGTTTATTAAAGTAGGCAGCATTACTATAATCTGAAAGTAGGAAAGGAAGGGCATGACAACTGCTTGCTGGTACTTCTATATTCTTTGCACATGTAGAACTCTCACTTAAACTTAAATGGGATTCTAGATGCATGGAAATCCAGGCTAGGCTCTTTACAAACCAGAAAGTAAGACAGGCTTTTCAGGGCCAAAAATTACAGTGCAATGTTACTGACTTCAATGGAGTTTCACCAGAAATGGATTTGCCCCAAGTATCAAGGGGTGCAAGGCTTTTTATGATGCCATAATCTTGTTAACTCTGCATACAACAGGCAAGTTCACTGAACACAAACAAAAAATGATGGCAGTGTGGAGAGAGAGGTTTCAACAGGGATAGGGGAACAAAAGGAAAATCAGATTATGAGCTAAAGAAAGCTTTGTTTTTACCGATGCATTTTAACAATTAATAAATCAGAAGCCATGTAGCTTAGAATCATGTAGCTCTGCTGTGTAACTTAAAGTCTTGGTGGTGTGCTTTATGAGTATTCATGTTATCAGCTGATCTTCCCTGCTTACCATAATAATTAATGTACAAGCAATGCTCTGAGGGACTAGCTCCAAGGCCAGTGAGGGGAAGAAGAAAGAATACATTTCAAGAGGATTCTTTTTTCAAATAAATAAAGAGGTACTTGGAAGCTGTATCAAATGTCAAAAACTGAATTTATTAAACACTTTTTTACTGTCCTTTTGTTGTTTTCTATGCAGTATTACCTGGAAAAGTAAAATCTATAATTAACTGATGACAGACTTGGAAGTAAGGGGGAGGGAGTGGTGGTGGAAACATATTCTTCACCCATAAAATTTAGAGGATTTGTACTGAATTGCTAAATTTATCAAGATTGCTTCTCTATTCCCCACATACTACACTATTCACATATTTCTATTTATTTGCCTGAAATATAGTTCATATTAGAGACTTCAGTCATTTCCACAAGAGCTAATGAAGCTGTGGAGTACATGACGCACAAATGATTCGGGGCTCATCCCCACTAATCATGCTGAATTTGGTTGTTTTGTTTCTTGTCCACACTGGCATCGACCAGGACTGTTTGAGTTCCAATGACCTTTAGGTGCATACTGCACAGTTCTTTAGGGACCTAATCCATTGCTTTGATAACTTCTTGGCTCTGCCCACTGTCCACATCATCATTTTCTTTGACGCCAGCTCCATCTGATTTTCTTTTCCAGTGAACCACAGTCAACTTGCCAGCTCTAGCTCCTGGCCTGACTACTCACTTGTGGTTTATTAGACTACAACTTGCAACCAGTGATAGAGACTTGTATAGAACAGAAAAATAATAGCAGTAGTGAACATGCTTGAAATAGAAGATTAATTTGGGGGGGGAGGGGGAATAGGGATGGAGAAGCTAACTCCCTTTTGAATAATGTCCCACCCAATGAATGCCTATCCATGCACTCAGACATCATTTCTATGCACCCAGACACCATTTCTGGTAGCACTCTAAGCTTAGGGAGGATGCCTACTTTCTTTCTTGCTCCAGTTTTGCTTCAAGCGAAGGTGCCTTCTTTGAAACTAACAGTGTCAGATCAATTAAGAAGAAACAAAAATATTTAAGCCATGAAAAATTCTTCATTGTAAATGAGGTTGGAGAGATTTCGTAGATGTGTAATCTATCTAGACTAAACCATAGCTCAGGGGGTTACCACTTTACCAGGCATTTTTCCTATTAGCTGTGGCTTCACCCCTTATCTCTGGGGATCTTGGAATCATCAGGCTCCTGCAAGCTTGTGAGTCTCTGGTCTCCTCCCCTTCCACTGTTGTAGAAGTTGCTTGTTGCATAGCTCCTGCACAATTAATTACCTCCTTGCACAGTGCAAGCATAAAGGTTTCAAAACTTTACTGAAACTTTTTTGTGGCTAATAGGACAGGTAGCCATAAGGAGCAGAAAGGTTCTGGTACAATGGTGGTACAATGATGGTACATCTGGTACAATGTGGTTACTAAAACAATGGAAATAAAGGGAGATAATGTACTGTTGCATGCATTACTGCTAACATATTACCACTTATCTTGATAACTCCACAGATAATAAGCTCCTGTCACTATACTACTCTTTTACTCCTTGTAGAGCTTTGTGAGTAAAAAAGGTAGAAAAGTTTTGTGATTAATAAATACTCTCAAAAGTTTATAAAAGATCCAACTGCTCAGGAGACAAAGGGACACAGGAGCTTCATTTGGCCAAGAGATCAAGTGCCAGCAACAAATGCACTCTGTGATCAAAAACCCGATTAAAATTTCTCAAAGAAATCGTTATTGGTGAGAAACTAATTGAAAGACCTCCCTCCTGCCAGAGCTTTGCCAGAAAGAGGAGACTTCAAAGGCTTAGGGGGAGAGCTAATGTTTTCACACTTAAAACTGAAAAGAAGCAATCCTCATGTTTGTGTTTGTTCAGTACACACTTCTCAAATGTTGCCCCCTCATGCTCCAAATCTTCTGGGTTGAAGATCTAAACCTTGAATATACAATGCACTTTAGCTGGGGTGTATGGTGCTAGTCTTCCATGCTGTGTCTCTGCCTATTCATGTGCTTTTATTCTTTATTCTTCAGACTGATATATCGTAAACAATATGGTTAGCCACTTAAAATTCTCTGGCTTATTAAAATGTGAACAGCGTTTTTTCTCTCTCCTGGATTTCATCTGGAACCACTACCTAATTAATATCCAGAACTCAGCAGGAATCTGAATAATAAAAAAAAGAAAAGAAAAAGAAAAAAAAACACTTTTGTTGTTCTTTGAATAAATCTCTGTAATTTAAACCATAATCAGGGGGATTTCATCAAAAGTAACTTGGTTCTTCCAAATCCCACTTCACCGATACAAACAACTTTGTAGTGCAATTTCCAAGGCAAGATATCTCTGCACTTTCAGATTATAAAGAAAATATTTGGAATAATGGCAAGAATGTATTTTAAATGTTAAAAGTAGAATCTGTATGGTTACAGTACAATACAGCCCACTATATCTCACACTGATGCATATAGTATACTGTAAAAGGATCAGTTCATATAAATCCTTCTTTCCCTCAAAGACACATTGTCTTATCAGTAGAGAGCTAAGGTGCAGTTGGAGTATAATACAAGTCCATTTCTCACAAGCTTAGAGCTTAAGCACTTTGTTATTGGTTATTAGGGCTGGACTCCTAGAGATAAACCTACAACTACTGTACACCAGTGAAGGGCAAATAAGCAAAATCCCTGACAGAAGTCTGTTGTAAAATGATGAATAAGCCTCCTAAATTGCCATAAGGCGCTAGTCACAATGGAATTGTATTTGTCAGACATGCATTGTAACCCTGAGGTTATCATAGTGGGCCAGCAGATACAGGAGGAGTGCTTAACACTATCACCCCCTAATCATATCTCCTACAGGCTAAAAACTCTGCAGGGAGCATTACCACTTAAAGAGGTGGTAGTGTTTCTATGGACTGAAAGTAGACAGCATTTGGTGGAAAGAAAAAGGAACTATGGAACATAGACTGAGATACACACACACACACACACACACACACGAGAGTGAAACACATGTGCACACAGGCTGTTCACAAGCATGTTCTGAATTGAGATATAAAAAATCCTTACAAATCATATCCCCAAGGCTGGGGTTCTAAATAATAAAATACTGTAGATTATTACCTTATTAGTTTTTTAAAAGCTTATGAAAAATTATCTTTAGCCTGTGGGAAGACATTTTATCTGAAATTATAGCAACTCCAACAGTTCTAAGATATAAATTTAGAAACTAAGCAGCTGTAGGAAATAGAACATGTTATATTCTGCTCTAGCAAATTAAATTCTCAGGTTCTAGATCCTTTATAAAAAGAAGACATTTCTTTGTATCTATTTTAAACTTGACTAACTCATATATCTAGCACAAGGAGTGGTGATGTATAACCCATTACATGTTATATACATACTATATATTATTAAATGTGATTTAAAACCTGGAGAAAGGCTTTTTTCCCACTGAAAAATGCCATTTTCTGAAAAGAAAAAGTATTTGTATTGATTATTATTTTATCAAAGTTTTCTCCAAACACAAGATACACAGACTTACTAGACTAGCCAATAGCCTCATGGCTAGGGCACTTGCCCAGAAGGGCAGAGTGCTGACATCTCTGATATAGAGATGAGAATTGAAACTGGACCTCCTACCTTGCTGATGAATGCCCTAACCATCAGGATATCCAGTCATTTATACAAAATTAAAGTGCTCCACCAGCATAGATATACTGTGCATGCACTGCTCTTTTGTTTTTGTTTCTCAGCAGGATGCAAACAAATCTTGAAACCTCAATTTTTTTTCCGGGAAATGAGAAGATTTCTGGATATCCCTATATACAATGGACTCATAAAGAAAGAAAAGGTGTGTTCATGGGTTGTCAGCTGTAGCCATGTTGATGCCTAAGGACTATTTAGTTGGTTTAATAAAAGATATCACATTTACCCAAAGAACCTTGTCTGCTAAGGTATATTCATAGTATTTTTAATAAAAAAGCAGCTTTTTAAAAAAGAAACTGAGAGTTTGACGGGGATACTTGCAAATAAAAGCAAAATATGCAAGATTTAATTTTTTTAAATGATTAACATTAAAGTCCTCAATCCTTTGTTAGGCAGACAAGGTTCTTTGGGTAGATGTGATATAATTTATTAGACCACTTAAATAGTTGGAAAAAAGTTCTTTGCAAGCTTTTGGACACCGTTCTTCAAAAGCTTGCAAAGAACTTTTCCCCAACTATTTAGTTGGTCTAATAAAAGATATCACATCTACCCAAAGAACCTTGCCTGCTTATGTCCTTAGAGCAGCACAGCTACAACCAACAACCCTGCAGTCCTTCATTAGACATTTAAAAACCAGGCCTTACCTCTTAGGGCTTATACCATGCAAGAATTCTGGAGACTAGGATTGAGCACCCATTATTTGGTAATATCTGCCATAGGTTTTAGGAATGAACTAATGCAGCTGATAAAGTACACACAACATTATTACAAGGTGGATGGGGCAATATTGTAACACTAATATGGGGCTGTCTCACTTCCAGGGAGCTGGGGACCATATGCTGCAGTCCTGGTGGCAGCATAAGCCACAGGTCATGGACTAAGGGGCGCTCACCAAGTGCCCCCCCCCCCCGCTCCCGATTCTCCCCTACTGTGCAGGCTTTCTAGCGTACCCCTCTCTTCTGCTGTGCATATACCAGAGGCAGCCCAGTTCCCTCATTGCCTCCTGGCTACATGGGCAGCCCAGCTCCTCCCTCCCTTTCCACGTGTGGGCAATGTGGCTCCATCCTGCAACATGAGGAACACCTCTGCCTCCTCCCAGCCACGCACCCACCTGAAGTGCAGGCAGCTTGGCACAGTCTCTCACACACAGAATATATAGCCCAGTACCCTCTCCAGCTTCACTTGCAGCTTGGGCACCCAGCCCCCATCCTCCTCTCCTCACCATTTTTGCACTGCTCAGCAGTGCGTGAGGAAGTAGAAACCAAAGGAGGGTGGGGGAGCCTGAAGAATCCATCTGCTGTGGCAGTAGCAAAAGCTGGAAGGCAGACAGTGGCAACTGGGAGGATGGTCATGGGCCACATGCTAACCATTTAGGGCTGCATGTGGCCCATGGGCTGCTCATTGGCCAGCCCTGCACTAATAGCTTTATAAATAACTTTTAATTTCCTAGATACTTAGAGAACATAATTGTTGTGTGGCTAAATAAACCAAAGAAACACTGAAATTTATATCACAGTCATCATATATTCTTAATGGCAGTTTATTAAGTCTATTTGGATCCTTTATTATAAGGCAGGAGAAAATTTTAACCTTTAGGTATACCTTTAGCAAGTCTCCATTTATGCAACAAAATGCTGTAAACCAAGACTAAAGACATGTAGGATCCTAATATCTGTCCTGTCTTCCTTAAATCATATGCAGTTTACACATCTGGAGAGGTAAGGCTCTCTGGCAGTGAGATGCATCTCAAATCTTCTGTGCTAATTGTATAAAAAATTAAATTTTTCACAAACCAATCAAAATTTACCTGGAACTTATTCATATTAAAGGATATATAACAAAGCTATTTACTTTCATTTTTCATGATAGTCTAGCGTGTCTGTTTTTAATACCTGTGAAACTGAATTAAAGGTTCCATTAAAACATTGGCTGCTTCCATTGACACGACTCAAAGCATGTTTGCGTGCTCAAAAGTGAGTCCCCTGACCAATGTAGTCAAAAGTCTCTCCCTCATCAGGCCATAGAGTGGAAGGGCAATCATAACACTCTTTTAGCTTATGATCTGAATTTGCCCGTGTTCTGCTTTGAAAGCTGTGCCTGTGTCATCTCAACCCCTGTCAGTGCTGTATTTCTCACTGCCTGTCATTACTATATGTCTAACTCCAGCAGTTACTTATGCAAGAAGCACGTTGCTATTTTCCTGAATTAACTGATTGGCAAATTCTGTAACATAGTTGTCATTTGGCTCCAACTGAGTACAAATGGCTGTCATTATCAGTGTTTTCTTCTACTGTTATTTTGCTGCACAAATTCTACCCTATATTATTCAATCACTGACATGCCTTAGTGGCATTTAATGTATGAATGTTGGATGCTTCCTGTTTTTCCCTAATGGAGACCTCCACTCTTTTCCCTCCTCCTGTCTGCTCAAACGACAAGTATCCACTTTGTTGGAGCCCTTCTGCAATGCCTTTCAGGAATGTGAATGCTTCATTCCTTGTGGGTTTTCAAGCCAAAAACTCACTTTGTTGTTTGATATATGGTGGGAAAGTACTTAGTACAGTTTACACCATTCCTGTTCTCATTCTCATTTTAGCTGAGAAAAGACATTGTATAAGGTAACATCATCATCTATGTGCCATAAAGATGGATATATTGTTGCACAAGAGGGACATACCTAGGAGTAATGGAGTAAAGAAAGAAAACGCTAATCTGTATATTGGGAAAAAATCCCTTATCTGTTATATTTATTCAACTTGTAGAAGAGGTGTAAACTCCATTGCTCTATATCCCTGGATCATACAGAACACTGAATAGTCTTAATAAGAAATAAACTTTCACTGGGTAACTGATGACAAGATAACCTAATGGGTTATCCTAGGTTAACCGACTTAGTGTTCCCATTGGTGAAAGAGCCACTAAAATTTCCCTTGTGCTAAAGCCCATTGTATATGTGTGGATGGTGTTATGCTATTCCAAGCAGAGCTGTTCACGAAACACAGGTCTCAATTTGAATGGGTGCAATCCAGAAAAAGCCCAACCTGGGGCAAGAAAGGGACTCCTATGGAATGCCATGTAGTCAGCACTAGGGTTCATGGGGATCACGGGAAGAAGGGATGCTGTTGTAATGGTAGGCGGCAGGAAGAAGGGAATAAGGAGTTAGCAAATCTTTGATCAAACTGTCTTATGTGACAAGAAGATGGGAGAACCCATGAAGTGTCCCTGTAAGAACTACAATAGAAGGAGATGCATTTTGGCTTCCTGAGATGCTCCAGCTATATTGTGGCTTGTTCTGCATTATGCTAATGAAGTTTCAGCAATAATTATTACAGAAGCCCTGATGATCTATATGACCCAGTGACAATGAGTCTGCTTATCTTTGATTTTAGCAGGTCCTTCTCACAAATATACTACTTACCAGGATTAAAATTACAAATACAATGCTGCAGGAGCCACTTACATTCCATAGAAATGGTTTTGAAATATGAAGCACTGTTTTCTGTGAACCATCAGTTTTCTGGTACCCACAAAGTATTGTTACAGGGTATCTACTCAAACTCTTCCCCTCAGCTTAACATGGGCATCTCACTTTAGCTGTAGTACAGTCTAAATGCTGCAGAAGATGAGGCAGATGTCCCTACCACCCTTTATATGAACAGATTTCAGCAACTGTCTAGAAACTTTGCATTAACAGCACTGAAGTATTTCAACCATTAGTGTAGAACCCTATTTTTATAAGGAGCAGTAGATGGCACTCTCTGCTCTGAGTTAATACTGAGCTAATGCCTCAACAGGGGGCACTATGTAATTAGAGGGACTTTTTGGATAAGAAATAAAACCAGGATGCTTCCTACCTCCTGTCATTAAAAAGTCTGTGGAATTCTTCACAAAGTGAATTTAAAATATTTTCAAGGTCATAAATATATTCCTGGTCAAATGTTTTTAGTGGGCCTGGCTAACAATAATTTGTGTAGTATTACTAGGACAGAATAACTGCCCAGTAGTACCCCAGATGTGGCTGCACTTGAGTGATGGGTTAATCTTCCCAATATGACCAGCATTGCTTGTGTATCTATATGGAATGATGTTGTCAGTAGAAGGATGACTTTTCCATATCATAACCAAAGATTGATGAAAACAATAGGAAACTGGCTGGCCGAGAAGGTAAGGGAAGCCTGGCTTTTGCCCACGACACTGAATCAATAAACTTTAAGTGAGAAAGACAAATCTGTTGACTTGCGGTATCTGCTTACCCACTATTGTGGGAAGAAAGCCAGTTGCAGAAAAAAGACACATTTACTCACTGGGTCTGCTTCTGGGCCTGATCCTGCATGTGCCCTTCCCACCAATGTCAGTGGAATTCTGTGTATACTGGGCTCATAGTTTTATAGTATTTTCATAGTAGCTAGGGTCAGGAGGGACCGGAACAGATCATTTAGCCTGACCCCTGCCACAGGCAGAAATGAATGCTGGGTTCACAAGACCCCAGACAGGTGATCATCCAACCTCCTCTTGAATTTGCCCAAGGTAGGGGCGAGGACCACTTCCCTGGGAAGTTGGTTCCAGATTTTGGCCACCCTAACTGTAAAATATTGCCTTCTGATCTCTAACCTAAACCTATTCTCCATCAGCCTATTACCACTGTTCCTTGTCACCCCAGGTGGTGCTGGGGAGAAAAGCGCTCTACCTATTTGCTGTTGATCTCCCCTGATGAGTTTGTAGGCAGCCACCAGGTGCCCCCTCAGCCTCCTCTTGCTGAGGCTGAACAGGTTCAGGTCCCTCAGTCTCTCCTCATAGGGCCTGTCCTGCTGCCCTCTCACCAAGCGGGTAGCCCTCCTCTGAACCCTCTCCAGGCTGACCATATCCCTTTTGAAGTGCGGCGCCCAGTACTGGATGCAGTACTCCAACTGCTGTCTGACCAAAGTCACATAGAGGGGAAGTATCACCTCTCTGGACTGGCTTGAGATGCACCTTTGGATGCATGACAAGGTATGGCTGGCCTTGCTGACTGTGGTTTGGCATTGGCAGCTCATGTTCATCTTGGAGTCAATAATGACTCCAAGATCCCGTTCCACCTCTGTGCTTTCAAGAGGAGAACTCCCCAGCTTGTATGTATGCTGTGGATTCCTTCTCCCAAGGTGCAGCACCCTGCATTTATCTATGTTGAACCCAATCCTATTCTCATCTGCCTACTTTTGTAGTCTGTCTAAATCTATTTGCAGCCTCTCTCTCCCTTCAAGTGCGTCCACCTCACCCCACATCTTAGTGTCATCAGCAAACTTGGACAGTGTGCTTTCCACCCCCTCGTTGAAGTCACTGATGAAAATGTTAAACAGTGCAGGCCCGAGGACCGAGCCCTGGGGTACCCCACTGCTCACATCTTGCCAGGTTGAGTACAACCCGTCCACCACTACTCTCTGGGTGTGCCCCACCAGCCAATTTTTTACCCATCCCACTGTGCAGGCATCAATGCCACAGTCACTTAATTTATTGATGAGGATGGGGTGAGAGACAATGTCAAAGGCCTTCTTAAAGTCTAGAAAGACTACATCCACAGCAACACCATCATTCAAGGATTTAGTTACCCGGTCATAAAAGGCAATTAGGTTGGTCAGGCAAGACCTGCCTTTGATGAACCCATGCTAGTTGCCCCTGAGCATGATCTCCCCTGCAGGCCCCCAGCAGATGTGCTCCTTGATGATTCTCTCCAAGATCTTCCCAAGCACCGAGGTGGGGTTTATGGGCCTATAGTTACCTGGGTCCTCCTTCCTCCTTTTCTTGAAAATTGGGACCACATTAGCTAGTTTCCAATCCCCCTTCACCTGGCCAGATGACCACGAACGCTCATACAGCCAGGCCAAGAGCTCCGCGATGACCCCTGCCAGCTCCCTCAACACCCTTGGGTGGAGGGCATCTGGACCTGCAGATTTAAAAATGTCTAGCCCTTCCAGAAGATCCCTAACTACATCTGCACTGACTGAAGGCCTGACAGAGCTATTTGCAAGATTGTCCCTACCTCTGGTAGGTGGGATATTTCGGTCCCTGTTCAAGAAACAGAGGCAAAGAAACTGTTAAAAATATCAGCTTTCTTGTCTGGTGTGGCCACAAGATTACTGTTTGCATCTTGCAGGGGCCTTACATTGCCTGGTGCCCTCTTCTTGCTCCCAATGTACTTGAAAAAGGACTTTTTGTTGTCCTTAATCCTGACCGCTAGCCTGAGTTCCATTTCTACCTTGGCCTTCCTAATAGCTGTCCTACACTCCCAGGCCGAGGAGGAGTAGTCCTCCTTGGTGATAGCTCCTCCCTTCCACTGGTTGTACGCCCCTCTTTTAGTCCTCAGGCATTCCTGTATGCCCTTGCTGAGCCAAGGGGGTTTCTGAGCACTCCTGCCCCACTTGCTTCTCTCAGGGACTGTTATCATTTGGGCCTGGAGGATTGCCCCCTTAAGGTACGACCATCCCTCGTGGACACCCATCTCCTCTACCTTCTGGGCCCTCAGTGCCTCCCCCACTAGTCTCCTAAGCTCATTGAAGTTGTCCCTTCTGAAGTCAAGGGCTTTAGCCTTGGTGTAAGTCCTTGACACCCTGCATTGAATAGTGAAATCCAGCAGGTGATGATCGGTACTGCCCAGGTGGTCAAGGACCTGCAGTCCCCTCACCAGGTCATCCCCCATGGCCAGGACCAGGTCCAGCAAAGCATTATCCCTAGTGGGGCTGTGCACTTTCTGGATAAGGTGAAGGTCCTGTAATACAGCCAGGAACCTACGCGAGTGGTCAGACATGGATGTGGATCAAGGGAATTTTAATATCCAAGGACTTTTTATAGAGAAAAAAACATTTAAACTTCCACCAAACTTATTAAGATATATTAGGAAACATATTAGGAAAACTCCATTGAAGCTCTGGCTACTTTTGGCTCACATTTAAAAAACAACACTACAGAAGTTAAACAGAAATAATATAAAACAAAACACTTCTGCTTTCCCTTGCATATCTCATTTAATCACAAGTAGGCAGACCAATATGGCTCAACCCCCACCCCAATAAACTAGCACTCCCAGAGAGACAGAAATCTGATCCTCTCACCAATGTTCACTTGAAAAGACTCAATGTGCTCGGAAGGCCAAGAGACTGGCAATTTGGGTTGAGGCATGATGATGGTAGAGAAAAGGATAATGATTTTATAAGGGAACGTCATAGATAATATTGTAGACTGCTATTAGTCTTGTAAAAAGGGGTTTCTTTATAAGTTGCTTTCATTGATCTTACCTGTATTATAAGGATAAAGCTAGTTTCTTAGGTAGGCATGTCTGAAAGTATTATATGTGACCATTTTTCATTGTGACTTTTTTTTAAAGAACATTCTTCCGTCAGAAAAAGCCAGTTCACCAAAACTAAAATGTCCTGTAGGAATACTTACTGATTTAGATGAAATTCCAGTGGAAACCAGGCAGGTTTCTGATTGAATCCTTTGGACTTGCTCCAAGACTTGTGGCTGTCAGACTCCATGGCAGTCTAGACTTCCAGATTTCCAGGATCTATAGCTTCTCAGAAGCCAAGACTACCAAACTCCAGGCACCAAGGTGGTCCACTGGGTAGACTTTCCTCACTCAGAGTTCCCCAAACTGCCTGGCTCTCAGCCTGTTTGATCAACCGTATCCCTCACCTGACAGGCAGCCAGTGCTCTAGGGCCTGGAGACCCTTATAAATATTTGGAAAAGATCAAGATAACATGTCACTTTGATTTTTTTCTTAAAAAGTTATTTTTAATTTACAGTCCATGGGAAATTTTGGAACTTTCTTTCTAAGGATATTTTGAAGCAAGTTTTTATTTATTTTTATTTCAGGGATTCACATGGAACACTTTCCATGGCCACTTATAACCACAGTCAACACCTTAAATGCCATTACTACACATCCTGGAGCACGTCTAACATGCTTATTGCAAACTGCTTATCAAGCAGGCTTTTATGTTTATTAGATCTGCAAGGACCACATACCTGTGCAATACAATTATCAGGTCACTTGTGCTGAGAGAAAGCCATATGGCCTTTTTTAGACCCTGAGCAAAAGTTATGGGGTCAGTCACGTTGAGCTGTCTGTTGAGAAGCATGTGCACTCTCTGATTCCGGTAGGGGTCACAGAGAGCTGACCCTAAGACCCCTAAAATCCTTGATTAGGCACCTAAATAGGTGGCCTGATTTTCAAATGGCAGTTTTTAATTTGTTAGGGTGGTGACAGATGTTAAACTAAAGGTACAATGGGATCTATCCATGATCCCAATGATTATGCCACCTGCTATGCCACATGTGCACAGCAGAAGGTATGATTGAGGGATCAGGGATCAAATCCCAATCTCACCCTATTGTTAGTCCAGTGGGAGGCCGGGATCATAATCAACACTCCAAAAACACGATTATGATCCCAGGCTTCCGCTGCACTGACAAGTAGCAAGCTGGGTGCCTGGATTTCCTGTGGTGTTGAGCACCAGTCAGCTGACTGGCACTCACAACCTGGGGGTGCACCAGAGCTCTTCAAGGGCCGATTGGCACTCTCAGCTATGGGAGCACAATGGACCTATTCAAGGCTCTGGTGCACTTCCATGGCAGGAAATGCTGGTCAGCCCTTGAACGACTCTGGTGTGCTCCCAGCTGCATTAATCTGGTCTTCTGGGTTAAACTAGTAAATCATGTCTTAAGTGTAACATCTGCCAGGGGCCTTTACATATATGGCCATAATTACAGTTATCTTAAGCACCTCACAATCCTTAAAAAAAGTTTTCTCCTTACCAACACTTTTATGTGATAGAGAAGTTCTGTTCTCCTCACTTTATGGGTAAAGCACTAAACATAGAGACTAAGTAACATGTCTATGGTTATGTAACAATTCATAGCAAGGAAGGTAGGGGAAAATTAACCTAAATCTTTCTTGAATCCCAGTCTCTAAACACTGGACCACCCTTCCTTCATATCTATTTTTTCATCATGTGTATCGGCTACAGATTTTTTGCTGGAGGCAAGAGGACATATTGAAGTTAGCTATATTTGTCACCATTTCCATAGGGTTTTTTTTTTCTGCATATACACTGAAGGTACTTAGCCAAGCAGTTAAAACATTTGTGTTTGTCTTGCCAAAGGACTAGAGACTATTGCTTTTAGAAAACTTCACTGTGTAGTCACTATTCACAAGGAAAAACAATATTGATGATCAGTTGTTCACAGTTCATATTTCCTCTTGCTGGTCAGAAAAGTCACTAAAACAGTTTTCCAAGTACTTTGTTTCTTTGCTTTTTTCTTCTTTTCTTTTAATGGAAATAAATAGTAAAAAAAGTAAACCCTCCAAAACCCTCATTTGAAAATTATTGCTATGTATTTACCATACTGAAAAACAGGTCTTAAAAATCTAAATGCCACATTCATGTCTCTAGTGTAGTTTCATAGAAGGAAAACACTTAACCAAATATAGCATACAAGTTAAGTGTGGAACTGACTGTCTGACAAACCTACTCAGTGACAAAAGGTTTCAAAGATGTGTTTGTTGTCAAATGTTGCCAAGTAATTGTTTTGAAATTTACTAGTATCTTGAAGGTGAACTTAATATTTGAACCTTTCATTGTGTCTGACAGCATCTAGGGAAATCCTCAGACTCAAAATAAGGCAGTAAGAAAAGTGCTTCTAAGTAAAACGTTAAAGAGAGGGTGTGTCTACATGAGACGTTTATTTCTCATTAGCCTAATAGCACTGTGTAGTAGTGTTGGTAGTCAAAAACAGTGGTAATAGCCTACTGTGCAGTGTTATTAGACTACTGCACAGTAAATGTCACAAAATAACCATGTGCCAACGCTATTGCGCAGTAACTCTAGTTACTACGCATTCAGTTAGTACTTTATTAAGCAAGTACTAAACTAAATGCACAATATCTAAGGCATATAAATGAACATGTAGATGTATCCAAAGAGACAAAGAAAAGACAGGAAGAACTGGTATGAAAATTTGACTCCCAAATATAATGAGATGCCCTCTACCACCTTAAATGTATGTGTGATTATTAAATGAGTATACTCGAAAAAAACCCCTTCTGTTTCTTGTGTTATTGGCTCTACTTTGCAAAAGCAAAGGCAGAGGTATAGTTATGTTGTCAGCTAGATCTATTTATATACTGGCAGTGAGCTTTTTCTGTACTGGTGCCCTTTTACCTGCTTAGAACAAAGTTACCTCTTCATGAGATATATTAGAAATCATTATGATAGATCCAAAATTAAAAACTGTACATTACAAGTAAGGTTTTGTTCCCACTTGCACACCAGCGTAACGCCAGTGGTTTACTGAAGTCAGTCTGTAATGAAAGAGTAAAAATCTGACTGGATAACTTTTAGGGTAGGGACCTGAGCCTGAATTGATTCAATCTTTGTAGGTTAGTTTAACCTGGCTAGGCTGAACTGGTTAGGAAACAGACAGACATTCTCTCTGGGGTGAGGAAATTCAGGCACATGCCTGCAGTGGCTCAGGCTAGAAGCCGGGGGGGAACACTTGAGCAGACCTCCTTTCCCTTCTGCAGGGAGCTGAGCTGAGCATGTTCCAGGCCCCAGCAAGACTCTGTCATTAGGGAAGTCTGCCTGCATAGTCCCAGGCTTTTCCTCGGTGGCTGTTCAAGGGGTGGGAGTGCTGCCAGCCCCTAGCCCCAGGATAGCACTCTGAGGCAAGGGGTGGGGGTGATGCAGTACATGCATCTGTTGATGTTATGGAACTTATCAATCTCCCTCCCTGCTTCATCATACTGTCTGCAGCAAACTGACAGGTGAGCAAGGCAGCTGAGGGCTGATAGTGATAACAGTCTTTATCACCCAATTGGCAAAATAATGGCCTCTTTCCATTACTTCAAAACTTCTTAAACTGGTTACTGGCTGACCTGTTGATTAGCTCCAAACAGTCCTAAGCAGTCACTGTTCTGTCTGTCTGCCCCAATGAAATAGGAGACACACACACACAGACACCTCTCAGCATTAGCTAGCATACCACATGCCTAGGGTTCATGGGGCTGGGGTCCATGTGGTGGGAGATGGGAGGGAGTGAGGGGGGGGATTTCCTGCTTGAGCAGCAAGGAGGTGGGGGTTGGGCAGGGGGAAGACAGGAAGACCCTGTTGTGTCTGCAGTCTCTGCCAGAGCCTTGCACAGCATTAGCTAGCATACTACATGCTGACTATGGTCTGTGCTGTGGCAGAGAGGAGGAAGGGATCCCTGCCTAAGCAGTGAGTGGTGAGGGGGTAGGAGGAGGGGGGCACTGGGAAGCCAGCAGACCCTGCTGTGCCTGCAAGTCTCTGCCAGAGCTCTGGCCATGGAGCAGAAGGGAGGAGCCAGCTCTGCTGTGGAGCAGAGAGCTCTGCCCAGTCCAGAGAGCATGCCAGGATACTGGTGGACCCTGATCTAACTGAAACCAGCAAGGGGGTCTGGGACAGAAATTGCATAAACTGGTTTAACCCAAATCAGTTAAGTTTGATACTACATTCAACCAGGTTTATCTCAAACCGGTTTCAGTCATTTTCAAAGTGGTTTATGGGCACTGAACATCTGTTCTGTTCCAGGTTTAAACCAGTTTCTGATAATTTAAACTGGTTTATGTGTAATGTCTGTCCCTAGCCTTATAGTAATGTCTTCCTGCTGGCAAAATATGGAATGTTAGAAGTCCAATGATAAGTAAGAGAAGTTGGAATTATGTAAACATATGGGAGGACTACATTTCCCCATCTTGCAAAGGTATTATCAGGAGTAAACATGAACATAAAGAGTCCCTGACCTCCCAGCAAAAAGACAGTGGAATTATTCTTTCAAGATTCAAGTTGGTAGCACAAACCTTAGCTTTTAAAGATAAGGTTTATCATCTAGAAGAAACAATTCAAAATGTTTTTGATAACTTTGCATTGGGACACGATGACAACTGACAGAAAGCAAGGAAGAAAGACCTCTTAAACTCAGACTTGCAGCATTAATTTGGTCTTACTTTGGAGATAAGTTATATGATTCCTGGTTTACAATCAGTTACAGTGGGCATGTCTACATGAGATGTTTACTGCAGTTACCTAATTAGCTCTGCAATACAGTCTTCATGTCTACATATGCAGCCCTATTAGGCCATAGTAAACTAATAAATGCTGTCATAGGTTAGTACTTATCAACACAAGTACTGTCTTATGGTGGCGTTATTTAGTGAGCTGCAATAAGTGTTTAGAGGCTGATAGGGTTGGCTGCAGCACAAGGTTGCCTCAGTGTTGGGGCTGTCTGCTGGTTAGCCCCACACTGGAGGCACCCCTATGCTCCAGCCAGCCCCTCCACAGCACACTGAGCTGGGCTGGAGTAGCCCTGGGCTAACATGCTGACCCCCCAGGCCACTTGTCAGCTGGGACTGCTCTGACTTGGCTTAATGTGCTGAGGTCCTGGGCACATGTGTAAACAGGTTGCCTGGGAGCAATAAACTCCAGAGCAAACAAAGCTGGAGTTTATTCAGTTGAATTAATTTCACATGTAGATCTGCCCAGTCTGGTCTAAAAATCCACTGGAGTCAATGGAGATCTTTTGACTGTCACTAGTGGCTTTTGTACCCTTATAGATAAAAGCCTATTATTCACCATCTTTTTGGCCTAATGGAAAGAGGTCAAAGTGTTTATATATTAAATCTTCCAAAATAATCCTAATCTAAGATCCATTTCTAATTATTTTACCTTAATCTGAGAAAATCCTTTAAAAATACTTTAACAAACCCATGTATAACATAAGATAACAAAGGTCTGTTCATCACCTTTTCATAACATTTGAAAACATATGGAGCCACTGCTCTTGAAAGTTACTTCATGAGGAATGTTATTAATAGGGATACAAAAGATTTGACATGTTTTTGCATTAACACATTCTAGAAATCCATGAAACTTAATAGAATGTGCCTCAGAACATTAGATCTTTGCTAACTATTCACCCAAAAGGATACAGAACGCATGAGTATCCAACAGTAACCCTATTCTTATGTCATGAAATTCTATATAAATATGTTGATTCACAATTCTCAGATGATGTTTCCTTAAAGAACACCAGTAAGGAGGATGATTTCTCATCCTACCAGCAGTTCAATATAAAACAAATAGGTCTTTGCTTTACTGGCAACTAAAACGGTTGCAAATAACTGGAAAGACCTTTCTTGCAAGGAGAGAAAGGTAGAGGTTATAGTAGCAGTGAGCTGTTTGGTGTACTGGCATCCTTTCACCTGCTTAGAATAAATCTACCCCTTGGTGAGGTAGATCAGAAAACATTATGAAGAATGAAGTAAAGAAGAATATGCATTATTGAGAATGCAATGCATGCCCTTTCTTCTGCCTTGAAAGTGAAATTCTCTTCTTCCTCGTTTCAGTTAGTGGTGCTCTCTCTGGCTGCAGTGTTGATAGCTCCCTTTCCTGGTTCAATCTACTTTCATCACTGAAGAAGGGCTACTATTTTCTTTTCATTCTTCCTGAAGTTTTGAAAAGTAGCTTTGATGAACCTGGACAACTTAAGACGTGATCAAGCCCCATTATCTTCACAGAGAGAAAATCTTCTGTGCATGGTCACCACTATTCCTATGTCTGGAAAAGGGATGGGAGGGCCAGGGACCTGCACAGACTAAAGTGGCTTGTGAAAACATTTGATGAATGGAAGCAGAACCAAGGGGACATACTCTTTCCTCACAAACCCTACACGGATTAGTCAGCAAAGGCATTGGACTATATCACCTGTTCTGCAAATCCTTGCCATGGTCTCCTTTACTTGGGATTCCTAAAGTCAAGCTACCAGGCTATGCTGAAGCTCCAGAACTACTTAAGGAAGTTGGTGGGCCATGGACAATGCCCTGGCCCACCTCCCTTTCATAGATAAGACTAGGAGGGACCACTGTGATCCTTTAGTCTGTCATTCTGTATAACTCAACCTTTAGGACTTCCCTAAGCTAATTCCTGCTTGAAATAGATCACTCCCTTTAGAAAAATCTCGAAAAAGGAAGGGAGTAGATTTCCATAACTAGATTTCAGCATATTTCTCATCATCCCTCTGTTCTGTGTAGCTTCTTATTCTGTGTTCCTCACCAGTTTAATTGAGTGCCCTCTGACCCCTCCTGCTGGTTTGAATCCTAAAACATATGAAAGTAACCCAACCCTCTATTTGCCTTGAGACCAAATATGTGAATAAATTATATTCCTTGATTAATGTGAAAGAGTTAATTAAAAAAAAAAAGCAAGAAGAACAGGCTTAGTCCACACTTCCACTCCCTTGGCAAGCTGACTGCTGCCCTAAGTCCACTGAGGACTGAATTACTTTCATAGCTCTTAACCCTGTTCTAATTTTACTGTGTGCATGTCTTTAAAAAGAAAAATTGTTATGATGATGGCTAAAGAAAGCTGAAATCCCTGGGGGAGTGTCATGTGTTCACATCAGGAAACTGACCACCTTAGTTAAAAGTTAAATGTTTGACATGAACTAGAGTCATAGAAAAATATGATCCAGTCTTTCAGCAAGTACTGTTTATGAAAGCTTGAAAGAACTGAAAGCCCAGTATGATTTATATCCTGGGAGTTGGTATGCAACTTTAAACATGTTCTTTTTTCAAGTTCATCTTGTCATCCGTAGATAAATATAGATTAGGACAAACCAAAATGTATGGGTGGGTACCAAAACCCACAAAACAACTAACCATAATGGAATAGCTTGCCCTTCTATTCAATAGCAAAAACAGCATATTACTTGGTTTAAATAGCTGGTTGAGGTAAAATGAGTATTATTGGACAGGAACACTTAGCCAGTATGATCCAAACAAGTCAAAAAATAGCCAGAGTACAACCACATAAAATAAAACATTGACCAGATTTAAGTATAATTGGTCACCCTCCCATGTTTTTGGATTCCTATTATTATAGCTTTGGAGGCTCTGTAATGTACCTTTGGAAAAAGTCAAACTATTTTACTGGGTTTCTAACCTTTTCACTTTAGAAAGATGATCTGCTGAGAATGTTACTGCATGTAACTAAAAAAATAGAGACACTTTATTCATAGAGGTGCAACAGACACTTACATGACTGTTGATCATCACCAGTGTCTCCAGCTTTGTTTGCTCAGTGTATCCACATTATGAAGGCAATAGGAGGGTAGGGCTAACTTTTGTGTATTCAACCACAATGAGCTATTCTATTTCCAGTATAAAAACAGAATCTAAATAAATATTTATAGCATACCGTTGGGGAATATTGACCATAAACATTACACTAGATTTCCAGTTATACTATTTGTATGAGAAAAGCTAGCTTTATTGAGAACACTTCCTTCTCAGAATGAAATATGTATTTAATAATATTATATGGTATGATAGAGTGGGAATAAGTTCATCCTTATATGGGAAGAGTCCATGTAGCACTCCTCCACCTCGATTTTGTTTTGCACTATATTCCATCCTACATACAGGTTGTTGTGACCCTCTTTAACCAGGGGAGGGTAGACTTTAAAACCAAACCAAACAAAATCAGAAGGTCTCTTCTATGCCCCAGAGTGACCAGGCTCACTAGTTAGTTCTCTGGAGGTCTTGGAAGGAGATCAGGACCTCGACCTCACTAGGGGGCAGTGCAGTACTCTGGAAATTTGTGCCTTCTAACTGGCTTCAGGGGACATGTCCCAAACATTAGGGATCTATTATTCATAGCCCACTTGTACACACTGTAAGCCTTGCAAAGCATTTGGGTAACTGCAGAGAAATTCTGCAAAACCTTACAATGAACCTGAATCCTATAGAAATTGGAGACTGCACAAACTTTAACCACATGTATACACACACACATACACACACATTCATTTAGTAATTCATGATGTAACTATAATTTTGAAGAAAGGAAGGAAATAATATGTAATTTTCTTTGTTATTTTTCTCTTAACCTTGGCCGCCTTGTTTGTTTCTCCTTAGATTGCAAGATACTTGAGTAGGATTATCTCTTCCTAAATGTTTAGAAAGGGTCTAGCAAAACACAAGCACTACCATAAACATGAAGTACATAATGGCATCCCATTTCAACACTGCGGATGTGAAAGTCTATCTAACCTTTTTTTCCACGTACTTGTCTCCTAAGATCAACCATGTTTGAAAACTCCCCTTTAAGTTATCACCAATGGCAGCATGTAGATAGCTACTTGCTTTTGGAAATAACCTAGATATACATAAGCAGTTTGTACCAACTAGTTCAGCTGTAGATGCTTTAGTTCTTTAGTTGGGATATTAGCTAGAAAATATTTTAACATGTAAGCAGGTTTCAGAAGGAGAAATACTGATTACAGAATATAATTTTAATTACTCAGCAACCCAATGTGATAACAGTTAAGTTAAACCTGAGGAGAGGGAGAAACATGCTTCAAAATTTGAAATTGCTTTCCAATTAAATTTTCTGAACAGTCACAGACGATCCTTAATGCAGTCCCAGGAAGTAAGCCAAGCATGATAAATGAGGTTGAATTTGGGGAGCACCTAAGAAGCACTGATTACTCATATGTATGCTTCAGAAAGTTTTGCTTTGGTTTATATGACTTTCTTCATCTTCATAAATTTTTGTTATTTCTGCTAACTTTTTTTTACTTCTTTCCCTTTTGTTCTCATTCTTCATGTTTCATGCCTTTTATTTAATTCAATCTAGCCATTTCCAACTTTTCCTTCAGACCCACTCCTCACAATCTATACACCTACTCTTCTCTGGTTTCAACTACAGTTTATACCTCCCAACCACCTTATACTTCTAAGTTACTTCTACCCAAAGATAAGGAGGAGCCTTAGCTTTTGCAATGTTACATTATGGAAAGGAGAAAAGGCAATCAGGACTCATAGCAGAGATGATATATTTTATTAGATCAACAATATTTTTGCAAAAAAACCTCTTTAATTGCAAACTTTCGGTCTCAAACACCTGTAATCAGACATTGGAGAAGAGTTTGTAAAAGTTCTCCTGGGTAGAAATGAAAGAATTAAAGATTTTTTTTTGGCAAAAATCTTGTTGGTGTAATAAAAGATATCATCTGTACTACAAGTCCTGATTGCCTTTTCCTCTAGACCAATACAGCTGCAACCTGGAGAGTAGAAACACATTTCTTGTTGGGCTCTTACAGGCTGCTCATAATCAAATATTGTATAGTGCATGCCTTACCTAAACAGAATTAATAGAGAACATACCATTGTATTTTTGATGTTCTAGTCTCAAAAATTTGAAAATAGAGGCCAGGTTAATCCAGGTTATATGAGCTAGAATGGAGGATGCCTAGTATGAACTGAGAGTGGAGTCATGTTTAGTTGAACTGGAGATGTGGGTGACAGTCAGTTTTCCATCTTATCTACTGCAGCCATTTGTAGCAGTTGATCCTCTTGATGGCTAGATTTGAAATTCTCAAGGAAGTTTGTAGCTGAGGAAACAGCTTTGACTTTAGGAAAGCAGACTTCAAAGGAAATGGTGTTGCCTTGAAAAGTTGATTGAAATTCTGAAATGTGCAGTCTTACCATTAAATAGAAAAAGCAAGGTTATGCCAAGTCAATTTATAAACCATCTTTGTTTCACATGTTTTTAAATAATGAGCTTGCAAATCATTACTAATATGATGAAAACATTTAAAGCATTTACATTAAATATTTGATTAAACATTTGCTTGAAAGCAGTGTCCAAATAGACTGTAAACATATTGCTACTGAATATATGACCCCCAAATTGATCCTATTACATATGACTTTGATTTTAATTTTAATTACATGGGAAATGTATTGTGAAAATATGGGAGATGTCCTAGAGTTGGAGACATTGCAACTGTAGCATTAGATAATCTACAATTATGAGTGTAAAATAAATCAAGGATAAATAATGTAGCAAAATTAATATTAATCAATACAGCAATAAGGTGCTGAGAACATTTAAATTAGCAAATGAGCACCTAGATTCTATGAATTGGACTGATATCATTATGTCATTTGCAGAGGTTACCAGCTATCAGCCTAGGTAAAAACAAGTTGATTACTGTGAAGAGAGATTTCCACAACCCAGCCATTTATCTTTCATTATTTTTTTACTTCAGATAATAGATGCTTAAATAATATAGTCCAGATTCTGACACACACTCAGATATTGAGGCATGGAATCTTTCTCTATTAATATTGGCATTCTCAAAAAAGCCAAGGTTTGAATGGCAGAGGCACTTAGATTAACCTCCACCTCTAAAGGACACTATAACTCTTTAAAGAAAAAAACATAAAACAAGGAGAATTAATTAAGAAATTATCTGATTCTTTGTAAGTATAGAGACTGCCAAAGTGGCCAATATTTACATATCACCTATTTTAGCTAGAATGTACTACGCTGTGATATGTACAGAGTTAGCAGTCAAGGAAAAAAAATCCTACTAACTAGAGGTAGTTGAAAAAATGCCAAACCTATTACATCTAACATTAGCATTTCTTGCCAATACTGTAGATGATTTTTTTTTTTGCTGTTTCAGCTGCTCTGTATCTATGGAATGAAGTATTTGACTGTGATAATTGCTGTTTCTCAGACAACCTAGTGATCAATTTAGGGATGCTGTTCAACCAATTCCTCCTATTATTTCAGATGCTCAGTTAGTTGTATTGTTATTAAGTGGGCTACCTTCATAGGAGAGCATTGAGGTTAGGCTCTGAGGCATAGTTTTGCAGTCGGTTTTAATTCAGTAAAGTTAAATTCTTAACAGAGTGCACGCATTTAACTATTTAAGGAATTAGGGGGCTCTATTTATTACGGGCCAGAAAACTGAAGCTATTGGATTAGCATCCTTGCCTCTGATTTGAAGGTTGGCATTAATGACGGTGGAAGGAGATTCTACTGGGAGAGCAAGGGAAAGAAGTACATAGGAGGGTATTTTAAGGATGTGAAAGAGGGCCACATAACTACTGTGAGATGAGTCCTTGCACAGTCCTGTATAAAATGCATAAGAATGGAAAACTGAATTTCTAAAAGCAACAAGATTACTCTCCTGTGAATGAAGCAAACTATGGAAGCACAGTAAACCCAGTTTACAGAAATATTTATTCTAATAGGACATTTAAAAGTAACACCAGGAGGCTCATATTAAGTATACAAATAATTATTTTCTCTACTAACAATCCTGAATTAGGATCCAAATCTTCCCATGCATGAAAATCTTGTTGGTATTAATATGTAAGTTAAGAGGCAAGTTCTTTCAAGCAGGTAGAAAAATACCATATTTTCCTAGGATATTTTGTTTCATTTCCTTCAGAAATATTACTTTTTGACTGCCCTCTCTCTGAAAGAACCTTAAGCCTGAAAGTTTTTGTTTTCAAGAAGCAAAAACAATTATAGATTTTGAAGTTGGGGACTTCAGAATTGTTTTCAATAAAATGTAAATGAATGTCCAAATTTTGTTTTAGTAGTCAAGTTAATTTTTTTTAGAAGATTTCAAATATTCCTAGACCCAGCTTCATGGTGGGTCCTTCCTAATCTTATCTCACTTAAGTAAGAGTTTTTTATTTTCCCTTTTTTTTTTCTTTACTGACTTCAGAAGACAATACGTTCCCAATTACTTTATGATGGCTAGGGTAGGTTTTTATTGAGGCAAACTCCCACTGATCTTAATGGAATGTAACAAAAATTAAAACAGAGTAAGAATTTAAGGTTGGTTAATTTGTTTGAACAGAACAAACAAATTAGGGGAAAAATTGTTATCTATAAAAGATTATGTTGTTGAGTACTCTGTAAAATAAGCTAGATTCCTCTGTTAATGTGATCCAATTTTTCTGACTTCCCTTTAAGATTCAAAACATCTTTTTCATATAGAGAAAACAGATTTTACAAAGTACTTGCGAAGCTATCATTAGTCCAATTTAACTTAGACAAACTTTGATTATATAAATAAATTCACCAAAAGTGTACAGGGGGAACATTTCAAAGAAAATATTTTATTGTGCATCCTACTACCATTACGTGTATGCGATCTTCCTGTTTTCACTACCAGTGATTCTTTCAGGAATGACATTGAAATGTCTGAAAGGCCTATTTGGCTGGCACTGCTATGAAGTGATTCTCAGAGTGAGGTCAAAATATCTACTGGCAAGCAGGCATTCTAAGGTTATTGGCAGGAAATGGGTATTCACAACTGCTAGTTAAATTATTTTTAAATTTAATGTGCTGGAGAGGCTGGGCAATTGGCCAAATTCTGCTCTCAGCAGCACCAGTGTAAATCTGATGCAATCCTATTGACCTCGGCACTGTAGAAGAAATATGAATCTATTTCTATACCAACATATTGCAGCCTGTCGCATTAGTGCTGTGATCCTGGCATATCCTACATGTAAACAGTGTCAGGATATGTCAGTTCCTGGATGGGAGACATCTAAACCAGCAGCAAGTGCTTCAGAAATAGCAGTTGGTAACCTTATTGTTTGTATTTTCTTCCAGATTCAAGTTAACTCACAGTCCCCATGCATCCCAGGATGCTTTGCACATCCCCCACATATTCCCTGTCACAGGATGGGCAGGCTAACTTTGGCTAAAGCTGTCTGCAGGAAGGCATCTTCTAGTACTGCCCAACTTCTGGCCTGAGCCACTGCAGTCATGTGGCTGCATTTCCAAAATCAAAAGTGAATGTCTGTTCACTTGCTAATCAGTTCAATCTACACAGCTTAGACGAACCTGCGGAGATTGGATTAGTTCAGTCTTCGGCTTTTGGACTGGCTATACTTAGCTCTGAAGGTTTTATTTCACTGCACTGCTCACTTCTGTGGTGGGCATGTAGATTTGGTCATTCACATGATCTTATCCTAGCTGCAAGCATCAGTCCAGGAAAGTCCAGTCCATGTTACTCTCCTCTCTGTTTCTGTACTTGCCTGTGTGAACCTTGGGGCAAAGAAGCCCATTGTACTTTATGGTGAGATGTGTTACAATTCTTTCTGAGTCAACTGTATCAATTGCAAGAAAAGTTTTCTCCCCTTCAAGGGAAGGCATTGCAGGATTACTGGCATTGGAATGATTTTCCCTGAGAATTCTCATAGCTAAGTGGTTCAAGCGAAGGTTTAAGTGGAATTTGGCCTCTAACCTATGCCCCTCAGTCAGGTAAGCCCTGATTTAATGCATCACCAAACTCAGGTAAAAGGGTTCTTTGTTTGTGGAAGGTTGGAGGAGGAGGGAAGGGATTGGAGTATTGGACTAAAATTTGGGTTAGAGTCCTGGTTAACTGCACCATTAGGACGTGCCCTGAGTCTGTACTGCATCAAAGCATTCTCAGAGGTTAGGTGGCAGTGTGTGGCTGTGTTTAAGATATAATGTGCTTCTTGGAGTTTTTGGAGCATTTGGGATATTAACCCTGCAGTCTTGGCCAAATTCCAACTCTGTATTCTACTAACCTAAATTACTGCTTTGGTTTCGATTGGATAAGGTACTCTTTGTTTCTTGTCCTAAGCTCGTGTTGCTGTATCAAACAGCTCAGATATTTAATTACAGGATGGAGTGATTCAAGTGCATACTTTGTATATCATTAAGCTTATAAAGCACTTTGCAATCCTTTGGGATATGTGGAAATATATGTCAGATATTATTAGTCAACACAGATACTTAAATAGAACTAATTAGATATGAAAGAAAAACAAGCAGAAAAAATCTCTTAAATTGCAATTTTATCTATTATATTAAAGTTACCGTACCATGTGTACAGAAAGGGCACAACTGATGCCTCGTTTGAACCTTACCTAATAGCCTTTCAAGCCACTGCAAAGTTGTGGGAAGCTAATATGATTATGTATAAACCATCAGTACTGAGCTCTGTTGTTTTCACAGAAGGAATGTGATCAATGGTTCATATCTACACAGTCTATTAATTAAAAAAAAATCCCGGTTTAGAGTGAAACCATATCATTCCAAAGACCCTGTACCATATAACATCATTGCAAAGATAAGCATTTTATAAACTATGTCTCTGATCCTGTAAACACTTATATATGCAAATATAAGCATTTGTAGGATCAAACCCTGTGAAACTGATTTGTGACAATTGCTCCCCAAATATAACTGAACTTTGAGGCTAGGTACAGACATTCAAAAAGCCCAAAGTGCAATCAATCTAAGTTACACAGTTTTCTGTAAGTAGATCAGTAGTGCACAGAACAAATATTTGCCCGTTGGTGGTGGGGAAAGGGGAGCAGGCAAATCTTAGACCAGGTTCCAACATTTTTAAACCAGTCTACAAGTGCTGAACTACTATTCTGTAGTGGGTATAGACTGGTTTCTGATCCCTTATACCAGTAGGCCTGAGTGAACACAGAATCAGATCCCATAGACATTTAAACAGTATACAATCTAATATTTCTAGTAATATATCTGTAATGCTTGATTTTGTATTTAAATACTGAAAAACAATAAAAAAACCCAAACCACAATGACCATGTCATCAGTTACTTTCTAATTAAAAACCAAATCAAAACGACAATGCATACATCTAATGTTTGAGTACATACATATGCGATTGTTAAAATGTTTACAATGCTGGATTTTATCTACAAATATTTCTTTACCCACCTGGGATACACCTTAGTTCTAATAAATTCATGACGTTTGGTAGGAACTGACCCTATCATAATATTTTATAATTGTAGGCACTACAATTTAAATGTTAACTAGTTAATGAATAATTTGTACACAAATTACTGGATGAACTTACTGCCCTTTTCTTCTCATAGGATATCTGCGAGCAGTTGCAATTCTCCTTCATTACTTGGCTAATCAAGTTTACTCAACAAATTTAAAATTTCTTTTCCGTAAGCTGATTATAAGTAGTTTTCAGTGTTAAATATTTAATTTTCAAAATTAAAACTGATAAAAATGTTTATTATTCACAGAGAATTGACTGAAATGATTGAATGAATGTTTATTGTTCTGTCTATTTTCAGTAGAAAAACTTGGCTTTTAATGGCAAAAATAAACCTGAACCTTTTAATGTCCCAGTAACTGGAAAATGTTGTGTTAGAAAAGAAAACAAAAATGAAAACTAAACAAAAAAAAAAGAATATTAAAGCAAAGTAGATACTCCCTACAAATATTAGTTTATTAAAAACCCTGTTTTCCAACAACAACAAAAAATCAGCCCTATTAAAAAGTCAGTTTACTAAGCAGTAACTGGTCAGATAAGCCATATCCTATGTTTCTGTGCCCTCATTAGAAGAGCATACAAACAGTTCTTTCATAGGCCTACTCATCAGTCTTTCTTCTAGATGTTATATTTACTTTTAGGTCAAATAGCTTAGCATTGTCTAATAGTCTAACGAGTTCCTCCAAACAGCAGTTTCTATGACAAAACTGGCATAAACAGAGTGGTGTATTAACCAAAGCCATTTCTCTCCAGTAAGGAGGGGACACACACTAACCAAATACCATGCCTGTATTTTAGCATCTTTTACCCATGTGAAATGCCCAGTACATGAGAGCTGAGGTTGTGAAACTGCAATATGCAGAAAATTACATGTTAGCTATCTCCATATAACGGGCTGTCGTTTTTCAGCACAGACCAGTCATTAATCATCCAACAATCATTCATGCATCCTTTAAATGAAGCATTAAACTGTGGCCCTGTCTGTCTGTCTCTGCTGATCATCCAGGTGGAAATTAGAAATCCCAGAGTGCTTTTCAAAAAGAACAAGGGCTAACCTAAGTGACCCACAATAATAAAAGCAAAAACTGTTTCCATTGTCCACAGCTGTGTGTAAGCTATCACTGAGTACATAATAGGCACCACATTTACCTACACAGTCACAGCATTTAACTCATTCATCTGTAGAGTGGTTTGGGATATCCTGAGTATGAAAAATGTGATGCAAAATCAGATTCTATTATCGTTTGCAGAATCTGGGCAGATATTCCTCACCAAAAATTGCAGTGTACCTGTGATTCATCTTGGCATAACAATCTATGTGACTTGCTTTCATCTCCATTGCAGTGAAAGAAACTTAAACTCTGAGCACACACCAAGAATGCTGGGTGGAAGTTACAAAACAAGATCACATCTTCCCTGTTTGCCAACTCTTGTGTCTTTTCTCTTCAGAGTTAAAGAATGTGCAACCAAGTACTAGCACTAAGAACATTAATTGAAAATGGTTTTCAAAGGAACCTCAAGATAGGCACTGTTTTCCTTGACCTCACAGTAGCATATGATACTGTTTGGCACACCGGTCTGCTTATAAGAGTCCTACCTGCATGGGTGATTGACGTCAAACTACTCCTCTGCAACAGATGGTTCAGGGTGCACATGGGTGAGAAGACACATACTTGGAAAAGACAGACTGACAGACTGCCTCAGGGATCTGTGCTTGCTCCAACCTTGTAAAACCTCTATACCAATGACCTGCTACAAACCCAGTCACAGAAATTCATCTATGCTGACGTCATCTACTGTGTATTCCAGGCCCGGAGTTTCTCAGAGCCAGAACACATTCTGAACAGTGAAGTCACAAAGCTGGCTCACTACTACAAGACATGACATCTCCAGCCAAACATCAGTAAAATGATTCCCAGCATTTTCCACCTACACAATACCAATGCTGTCTGGGAGCTAAACATCTACATGAATGGCCAGAGGCTAAGGCACAAAGCATAGCCTGTCTACCTGGGCATGATGCTAGACTGGGCATTGAACTATTATGAACACTTGAAAAAGACAGAAATGAAAGTTAAGATACACAACAACCTCCTTAATAAACTGGCTGGGTCATTGTGGGGTGCAAGAGCCTCAGCCCTAAATATGTAAGCTCTTGCCATTTGGTACTCTGTGGCAGAGTACCATGCAGCAGTCTGGAATTGATCATCACACACCAAACTCATTGATGTGCAGCTACATTTGATGATGCACATCATCTTGCCTGGAAACTCTTTGACCAACCCCTCTATCATGTCTCCTAGCCCTGAGCACATTGTTCCCCCTCATATTCGATGGAAGTTGAAACTAGCAAGCTACTGGTGATAATTTACACCAATCCAAGCCTGCTGCTGTATGACGATCTCTTATATCCACCTGCTGCATATTTATCAGAACACCACTCACTCTGATCCAGACTGCCTCACCAAGACCACATAGCAGAGACCCTCTGGTGTAAGGAATGGAGGTCAACATCACCACCAAATAAGTGCTTTATGACAGATCCTACAGTCTTCCCACCTGGCTTCAACCAGCCACATCATCAGTGGGTCTTGCTGAATAGGTTCCAGACAGGGCAAGGCCTGTGCATGGCCAGCCTCCACAGCTGGGGGCTTTGTGACAATCTAGACTGTAGCTGTAGCAAAACACACACCTTGTTGCATATTGTTGATGACTGCCTGCTGACTAGTTTCAGCAGCGGACTACAGATATTGCAGATGGCCACTGAGGACACTATCACATTGCTTGTAAATTATGCATATGCTGACTGACAGAGTTAATGTTGTTGATTGGCATATTCTGAACTGACTTCCCTTTCTCACTTTATAGCTGCTAAATGAACATTTCTAAGGGACCCAGCCAAATCCTTAGCTCAATCCACTTTGGTTTTGACATGTTTTTTTTGGTTTACTTAATTATAATCCAAGTTATTGATAACATAACAATAAAATAATTCAGACAAAGTTCTACTTCACTTAGACAAATTATATTTCTAAAGATCTTCTACCTCATGCCTTTGTCCTACAAATGTTGGACCAATATGGAAGAAAGCATGATTATAGCTGTCACTTTTTAGGAATATTGAAGTTTTCAAAAGATATTTTAGAAGAGTAAGTATCTAAGTGCTGCAGAAATGCAATAAAAGTTGAATACCTAGCTCCATTGGTTCTTTGGAAATCCTAGCTGAAGGCAAGAGAAGCTAAACTTTTAGTTTATGCTGTCCTGCATCAGTGGGCCTGCTAATTTGAGTGAAATTTGCAGGATCATAGGTGATGTTTTTATACCATACCAAATTAGCAGGACAATCAGTAATAAGTGAGGGAGGAGGAAGGCAAGCAGGATTTTCATCCCAGCTTGCAAATTTTGAAAATTAATTTGGAAACCTCATATAATATCTATATAATATCATATAACACTATATAGGATAAAATGGGAGCAGAAGTAGAGGTGATTGTAATTGATGAAGACAAATAATGATGATATAGGAAAAATACAAATATGCATTATTTTTCTTGGATCACATTTCCACAAAGCTTTGTGTTGTGTCTGGATATGGGGGGGGGGGGGGGGGGGATTCAAGGTGGGAGAGGGAGATTCTAATGTTTTTTATTTGCTTCTGCATCTTTTTTCAAGTTTTTTGCTTACACTGATTTAGTCCTAATTGTTTCCTGATGTGTACTATAAGATAAGATTCTGATCTCATTGTAAGGTCCCGATGCTGCAGATTCTAACAATTTCATACATTACACATAGTCAAAGGGACATTGATAACAATGTGTTTTGACAATCCATCTAAGCAGAGGTGAAATCAGTGGGACTATTCACATCTTACGAAGTTACGCAAGTGCATATATTTACATAGGATTGGGATGGTAAATACAGTTAACTGGTGTGAATGACTGAAGAATTCAAGGAATCAATATGGTACACAGATCTTCATTTCATTTATTATTTTTGCTTTGGTGGGCAAACAATTTTCCAATGTGCCTACAATGCATGGATACTTACAAAACAAAACGTGAAGGACAATTACCCACTTCCTTTGCTTTCTGAACTTTTGAACTACAAAACCAGGAAAAGGGCTTCCCACAAATACCATCTGTGGAAGGTGACACATGTAAAATGCAGTGGGAATGGGAAGCTAAAAAAAGCAAGAAAATGCATGAAATCACGCAAAGAGGCCAAGATGAAATAAGCAAGAAAACAAATATATATTATCTTGTGTCACCCCAACCAGCACTTTGTGTTAAAATGGAGTTTGTTTTGCCCACAAAGAGCAAAAAAATAAGGCCTGCAGCTCACCACTTGATACATTGCTTGTTGTTTGACCAGTGATTTATATGTCAGGTGCCTAAGGTATCCACTCTCAATTTTTTTGCAATTAAAGAGGGCAGGGCAGGGCAGTGACAAACGGTTCTCCTACAGCGCTTTTGGCTTTAGCTATTATCCTTTAGATATCGTTAAACTAATTCATCCCTTTTTAGAACCACAGGTTTGGGTTGATAAATCAAGTGAGACCTGCGTGTGCTGGGAGCTGATTACAGGGTCATTCCTCAGCAGAAATGTTTGACCATAGTTTCCCAACTTCATATTTTATCTAGCAGCTGGTGATGTATCATCACTAATCCAAATGCAAAGTATCAGGAAATAAAAGAAGGAGGCACTGTTTATAATAAATCACTGACAGGGAAAGCTTGACCTTTTCATTTCCTACAAGGTATTTCATTGTTAGACCACAGACAAACAGAATTTTTCATCTGGTGCTTAATATGCATCAGAAGAGAACAAAGGTTTATAAAAGAAGAACAGTAGGATAGTGCCTCCACTAAAGGACACTTATCTTTATATAGATCAAAAGGATAATGTTGTTAATATCACCTTTTTCCTTAAAGATCTTCTATTTTTGTGATTTGTTCATATTTTAACAAAAAACTTACTCCCTTGTTTGGAATCCCAAAGGGAGATTTAGATAATTTTTAAAATATAAGTTTTAAAAATAGCTGTTTAAAATATGTTTAAACATATTTTAGAGAAACTGCATCTTCAAAAGCAATTATGAATAACAGAATTTAAATATGCAGAGCATGAAAAGGCACATCTTTCTTTATTCATGCTTAACGTTTAAATATTTGAGTAGTTTGTTATTACTGGTGTTAGAGTGGTGTCTATAAAGAGGCAATGTTAGGCTACATAATATACAACCCCAAATTAGAAAGAGTCTCTGCCCTGAAGAGTTTCTAATTTGACAAACACATTTGGTATATTTTAGAAAAGACAGACAAAGAGTCGGAGGTAAACCAGTGGTAATTTGACCTGGGTTATGGAGGAGGGTAGTGTGAGGACAGGAAAGGGCCTCAAATCCTAATCCCAGTAGAGCACCATGGGCAGAGTCCCACAGAAAGATTTAAATGCCCAAAGTGAGATTCAAGTGCAAATTTAGGAACCTAAATCAAAAAGTAAATCTCAGCCTATGCCTAACCCCATAGGTACATAGATTTTCACCAGTAAATTTTCACATCTGTCTAAAATTCTGCTTTTCCACAGCCTTGAACTGACGCAGTCTTAAGCAAGGTTATACAGTTGCATGCCTCTTATGCCCAAGTCCAACTGAGAATCTTAGCCTAGATGTTCTTTCACTTGTCTCTGCGCTCACCTAATACACACACTGACAGGAGTGAGCTCTGCACAAGGTTTTGGGTGTCCTGACCATTTTCATGCAAACAAATGAGGTTATATGGGAAGGTGATATTGCCCTTGTTATGCAGTAACTCTGTGGTTAGAACACACACTCAGGATGTGGGAGATTTGGGTTTCATGTCCTCTTCAGCTTGTACCTCCTAGGGGAGGACTCTAACAATGGAGCTAATAACTAGTCTGTGCAGGGGCACTCTCTAACCCTTCAAATAAATCTGTGCTTCATTAAAAAAGAAGAGTTCAAAACTAATTGAGTGTAAGATGAAGGACGAGCTCATGGAATGGTATCTTTCAAATCAACACTCTCTGAAACTTGATTTGTACAGGACGTGGTGGTGGTTGGAGACTCCCTTTTGCAGGGGATGGAGGCATCCATCTGCCGGGCTGACCTGTTGTCTTGGGAGATCTGTTGCTTGCCCAAAGCCTGGATTTTAGATGTCATGGAAGGATTACTGAGACTCATTTGCTCTTCTGACTACTACCCCATGCTGCTCATCCATGTCGGCAGAGATGACCCTGAGCAGATAGAAAATGACTACAGGGCTCTGGGTACAAGAGTGAAGGGTACAGGGAATCAGATGGTATTCTCCGCAATCCTTCCCATCAAAGGAAAAGGCCCAGGCAGGAGCAGACACATCCTGCATATCAATACATGGTTGTGCAGACAGCGTTGCCAGCAGGGCTTTGGCTTCTTTGACTACAGGATGAAGAAGGATTGCTAGGAAGAGATGGAATTTATCTGATGAAGAAAGGCATCTTCACAGTCAGGCTTAGTATCCTAGTGAGGAGGCCTTTAAACTAGGTTTACTGGGGGATGAAGACCAAAGCCTTGAGGTAAATGGGAAGTGGGTGACCTGAAGGAAACACAAGCAGGAGAGGCAACAGGGGAAGCCTTCTTATTCTTCCTGGGGAAGTCTGCTAATTACCTCAGGTATCTGTACATGAACGCATGGAGCCTGGGAAACGAGCAGAGCAGGAAGAATTGAAAATCTTTACATAGACACAGAACCAAGACATGATTAGAATAACAGAGACTTGCTGGGGTAGCTTGCATGACTGGAGTACTGTCATGGATGGGTACAAACTGTTCAGGGAGGACAGACAGGGGAGAAGGTAAAGAGTTGTACTTTATGTAAAACAGCTGTACGATTGCTTAGAACTCTAGTATGAAATTCAAGATAGGGCTGTTGAAAGTCTCTGGGTTAGGGTCAGAGGCAACAAGGGTGATGTTGTGGTGGGTGTCTGCTATATACCACCAGACCAGGAGGAAGAGGTAGATGAGGCTTTCTTCAATCAGCTAGTGGAAGTTTCCTGATCACAGACCTTGGTTCTCATGGGGGACTTCAGTCACCCTGACATCTGGCGGGAGGGCAATACAGCAGTGCACAGGCAATCCAGGAAGTTTTTGATGATTGTTGGGGACAACTCCCTGGTACAAGAGTTGAAGAGGCTAACTAGGAGCTATGTCCTTCTTGACCTGTTGCTCACAAACAGGGAAGCCCTGGTAGGGGACACTGGCTGCTTATACATGTGACGGGGGGTTAGTTCTCCATAAATTGAAACGGTGGGTTTTTAATTGGTGGGTTTTTAATTGCAACAATTAAAAACCCACCACTTCAATTTAGGGGCTCCATCACTGTTATAGCGAGGGGCCTGATCCTTCCCCACCCTTCCCCCCGTGGAGACTGCTCTCAGCCAGGGGGTGAGCTGCCAGCAGGCCCTGAGCTGCTCAGAGCTAGCACCGGCCCACTAGTATCCTGCCTGGGTGGCCCTGGGGGACACTGTTGCTGTGGAGGGAAGGACCAGCCCCTCCCCCACCCAGCTCACATGCCACTGATAGCTCACCCCCCTGGCCATGGGTAGGCTCCACCACTGGGGGTAAAAAAATAAATAAATAAAAAGAATCAGGACCCTCGCTTCCCCACCCCGGCAGAGCCAGCCTGCAGCCAGGGGTGAGCTGCCAGCAGGCTGAGCAGCCTCTAAGCTGGGAGGGGGCTTCGTTCTTCCCACCACAATGGTGGCATGCACCGGGGCTGGTCAGGCAGGCTGCTAGCAAGCCGTGTGCTGGCTCCAAGCTGAGGTAGTGTCCAGCCCATTAGCACTCCACCTGGGTGGCCCTAGGGGGTGCCTCCATTGTGAAGGGAAGGACTGGGTCCCCTGGTGCTCAGGAGCCATCAGCAGCTTGCCCCAACTATGGGAGAAGCAGGCAGGCTCTGCTGGAAAGAAAAAAAAGCAGGCCCCTCACCGCTTTTTGGGGGGCATTTCTTGGTGGAGCCTGCCTGCACTAGCTGCCACTGAGTCACGCAACCCCTGAGTTGTGAGGGGGCATAGTGCTTCTCTCTGTGGCAGTGGTGCCCCCCAGGGCTGCCCAGGTGGGGTCCTAGCTGCAGGGGTGCTGCCCCAGCTTGCAGGCAGCACCTGATTCAATCCAATGGTGCATTGGGCACTGGAAGCCCAGGTGTGTTCAGGGAAGCTCAGGCTTGGTGAGCTTCCAGTGCCCTGTGCAACTTCCTTGCCACCTTCTCTGGGTGCCAGCACACCCAGCCACCATCCTGCTGTCTTCCTACACTGACCCAGGGGCAAGCCAGCCTGTTCCCGGGCAGCCCCAGGTGGTGGGATGGTGGCAGGGACAGTGCACAGGGTGCTGGAAGCCTGCTAAGCCTGTTGCCACTTTTTTTTTTTTTCCTGTGGAGCCTGCCTGTGGCCAGGGGGTGAGCTCCTGGTGGACCAAGCAGCTTCTGAGCTGTGGGAGACCTGGGGATGGATGTATCATTGCAATTTGTTATGTGGCAAACTAAAATACATTGGGATGTGTTTTAGCTTGCTAAGTAAAAAAGTCATTTAATTCACAATATACTGCCGCACATGTACAGTGTGACAAAATTAAAGTGCAATACGCTGCCACACGTGTACAGTGTGGCTCAATTAAATGACTAAACAAGGCAATATTGTCACACGTACAAGTGCCCATAGATGTGGATGGCAACTTGGGCAGCAGCAACCATGAGCTGATTAAGTTCAAGATCCTGAGGAAAGGAAAGAAGGAGAGCAGCAGAGTAAGGACTCTGGGGAAAAAAGCAGACTTTGACCCACGCAGGGAACTGATCAGCAGGATCCCTTGGGAGGCCAGTCTGAGGGGGAAAGGAGTCCAGGAGAGCTGGCTATATTTAAAGAAACCTTACTGAGCATACATGAATAAACCATTCTCATGAACAGGAAGACTAGCAAGTATGGCAGAAGACCAGCTTGACTTAGCAGGGAACTCTTCAGTGAGCTGAAACACAAAAAAGAAGTTTACAAGCAATGGAAACTTGGACAAAGTACTAGGGAGGAGTGTAAGAATATTATTTGGGCGTGCAAAGTTTCACAGCTTAACAGAAATTTAGAGCTGGAAGGATCCTTGTGAGATCATCGAGTCCAGCCCCCTTGCTCTGGGCAGGAAAAATTTCTGGGGTCAAATAACTCCAAAGTGTGTCCGCAGTCTCTTTTTAAAAATTTCCAGGGTAGGTGCCTGCACCACCCCCACTGGCAGTGTATTCCAGAGTCTGGTCACATGAACCGTGAATAAGTTTTTCCTTATATCCAGTCTGAAACCTTCTTCTAGGAGTTTGTGATGGTTGCTCCTGGTTTTCCCTTGAGGTGCTTTAGTGAATAGTTGTTTGCCTATCCCCTGATGCTCTGATATATTTGTAAGCTGCCACCAAATTGCCCCCAAAGTCTTCTCTTTTCTAGGCTGAACAGTTCTGTATCTGTCAACCTTTCCTCATATGGATTGCTCTTCAGGCCTCTAATTATATGAGTGGCTCTTCTCTGGACTCTCTCAAGCTTCTCCACATCCTTCTTGAAGTGTGGTGCCCATAATTGGACATAGTACTCCAGCTGAGGCCTCACCAATGCCGAGTAGAGTAGGAGAGTAACTTCCTTAGTTTTGCTTGAGATGTGTCAGTTGAGGCATGCCAGCAGTTTGTTTATTCTGCTAAGTGTAGCATCACACTGGCAGCTCATATTCTGCCACACTCATATTTTATGGTCAATTATGACCCTCCAGGTCCCTTTTGGATGTGGTACCAGCTAGTGTAGCACCACCAAACCTGTAAGTTTGTTGTGGATTTTTCCTCCCCAGATGGAGCACGTTACACTTCTTAGTGAACAGCATCTGATTCTGGTCAGCCCATTTAACTAATCTGTCTAGGTCTTCCTGGATTGTCAGCCTACCTGATGTGTGGCCACACTTCCCCACAGCTTAGTGTAATTGGTGAACTTTCCCAGTGTGCTTTTGAACTCCACATCCAGACCATTGATGTGGATGTTGAAAAGCACTGGTCCAAGTACCAAACCCTGGGGGACCCCACTGGCTACCTTCTGCCAGGTCGACACAGATCCGCCTATTAATACTCTCTGGGTCCAAACCCACACCCAGTTTCCAATCCATCTGACCAGTGAATTGCTGAGCTCATAGTTCCCCTAGTTTACCTTGTGAGCCTCATGGGACACCAAGTCAAAGGCCTTCCTAAAGTCCAAGTAAATGATGTCAACCTCATCTCCCTTATCCAGGTGGTGAGTAACCTGGTCATAGAAGAAAACAAGGTTAGTCAGACATGACCTACCCACAACAAAACAATGCTGGCTGTTGTCCAGAATTTTGCCTTCTACTAGCTTATTGCATATGGACTCCTTGAGAAATTTTTTGAGGATTTTTCCTGGGATTGAGGTCAGGCTCATCAGCCTGTAGTTCCCTGGGTTGTCTCTCCTCCCCTTCTTGATGATGAGCACAACATTTGCCCTCTTCCAGTCTTCTGGGACCTCTCCTGAGCACCGTGAATTCTCAAAGAGGTTCCCTAGCAGTCCTGTGATTACTTCAGCTAGTTTGTTCAGCACTCTTGGAGGGAGTTCATCCAGTCCCGCTGACTTATAGGTATCCAGCCTCTCTAGCTGTTCTTTCACCAGCTCGACATTGACTGTTGGTAGGTGATCACTGATCATCCCTACTGTGACTATTCTGCATCATATTTGCATTTGGCAAGCTATTACTCTTAGACTCATAGAATACAGTTGTGAAATACTCATTCAGGAGTTCAGTTTTCTCCTTCATTTCAATGATCAGATGTCCAGATGCATTGAGCAGTGGTCCCATGTTTCCACTGGTTTTCCTCCTGTTACCTATGTACCAATAGAAGGACTTCTTATTGTCCTTGATTTTGGTTGCTAACCTGAATTCAATCGCTGTCTTTGCTTTTCTAATCTGCCCCCTACAGGTATAGGCCAATCTGAATATGAGCCGGCAGTGTGTGTTGTAGTCCGTAGGGCAAATACTACTCTGGCATGCATCAACCAATGCATCTCCAGCAAAACCAAGGAGGTGATTCTTCCACTTTACTTAGCACTGGTGAAACCACAGCTGGAGTACTGTGTCCAGTTCCGCACACCACACTTTAACAAGGACATGGACAAGCTTGAGAGTCCAAAGAAGAGTCACTCTATCAGAGTCTTAGACAGCAAGCTATACGAGGAAAGGCTGAGGGATCTGGGACTCTTCAGTCTGAGTAAAAGAAAGCGGAGAGGGGACCTGGTAGTGGCTTACCATTACAGTAAGGGAGTACATCAAGGGCTCAGTGAGCAACTGTTCACCAGGGCACCCAAGGGGAAAAACAGAAGTAATGGCCACAAACTCCTGGAAGATCAATTCAGGCTCAATATGAGGAAAAACTTCTTCACAGTCAGGGTGCCCAGACTGTGGAATAAGCTCCCTCCAGAGGTGATGCAATCACCTACCCTGGAAATCTTCAAGAGGGGACTAGACAGCCATTTTGCTGGGAATCACTTGACCCCCAGTTATCTTTCCTACTTGGTGCAGGGGTCTGGACCCGATGATCTTCCAAGGTCCCTTCTGGCCATATAATCTATGAATCTATGAAACTTACGCAGTTCTCCTCTAGGCCTATTCCTAACTTCCATTGTTGGTAAGGCATCCTTTTTTTTTCCCAGAAGATCTGTGACTTCCCTATTGAGCCAAGATGGCCTCCTGGCCTTTGTGCCACCTTTTTCTGCATACAGGTATGGACAACTTCTGTGCACCAGGGAGCATATCATTAAGGAATGGCCACTCTTTGTCCACACTTTTTCCTGAGGTCCATGATCCCATAGGGCACTACTCACTAAAGCCCTTAGCTTATTGAAGTCAGCTTTCTTAAAGTCAAGAATATGTACCTTACTGACAGATTTCCCAGCCCTACAATGGAGAGTGAAAGTGATAGTGTTGTGGTCACTGTCACCTAGGTTACCCTCTATCTTCAGATCACTCACCAGGTCATCCCCCTTGGCCAAAACTAAATCTAGGAGGGCATTTCCTCTGGTGGGCCTATATACTTCCTGAGACAGGTAGAGCTCATTAATACAAGTCAGGCATCTATGCAACCAGTCAGATCTGGCTGAGTTGAAATCAGGAAGACCCAAGTGCAACTGGAATTGCAGCTAGCAAGGGATGTGAAGGGTAACAAGAAGGGTTTCTACATGTATGTCATCAACAAGAGGATGGTCAGGGAAAGCGTAGGTCCCTTACTGAATAGGAGAGGCAACCTAGCCATAGATGATGCAAAAAAAGCTAAAGTACCTCAGTCTTCACAGGCAAGGTCATCTCCCAGACTACTACACCTAGCAGCACAGTTTGGGGAGGAGGTGAGCATCCAACAGTGATGAAAAAAAAACAGGTTAGAGACTATTTAGAAAAGCTAAATGTGTATGGTCCATGGGGCCAGATGCAATGCACTCTGATGTGACTGCAAAGCCGCTCAGCATTATCTTTGAAAACTCATGGCAATTGAGAGAGGTCCTGGATGAATGAAAAAGGAAAAATATAATTCCCATATTTAAGAAAGGGAAGGAAGAGGATCTGGAAAACTATAGACTTGTCGGTCTTACCTCAGTACCTGGGAAAAATCATGGAGCAGGTTCTCAACATATCCATTTCTAAGCACTTGGAGGAGAAGGTGATTAGGGACAGTTGACACTGATTCACCAAGCACAAGTTCTGACTGACTAACCTGATTTACTGCTATAATGGGATGACTGCCGTATTTCAAAGTGTATAAGTTAGGTTTTTAAGCCAAATTTTTTGGGTCTTAAAAATCAAATTCCACTTACATGCTGTGCCACATCAAAAAATTGAGCATGGGGCTGGGCTCACTGCTCAGCTGGTGCAGCCCATCTTCTGTGAGCAGGCCACACTGGCTGGGGATGGGGCCACACCAGCTGAGCACTAAGCCCAATGTCACTCACAAGGGATGAAGCAGTGGCAGCCAAGCACTGAGCCCAGGCCTTTCCCCATTGTCATCCCCTGTGAGTAACTCTGGGCTCATAGGGGATAGGGCCTAGCTGCAAGCAGCACCAGTCTTGGTGTTCAGCAGCACTGCTCACAGCAAACAGGGCCAGGCTTGGTGCTCAGGTGGCATCCTCTGCAAGCCCAACGCTGCTCATAGGGGACAGGAATGCAGTCAGGCTTAGCGCTGACCTGGAGCAGCCCCATCCCCTGTGAGCTGTACTGGTGTGGCTCAGGCAGCACCACTCACAGGGGATGGGGATGCACCAGCCAAGTGTCGAACCCAACCCTGTCCCCATCCTCTGTGAGCAGCACTGGGCTCAGCACCACTCACAGGGGACAGGGACAGGGATGGGCTCAGTGCTTGGCTTAGTTTTTGGGGCCCCACTACAGAAAGGATGTAGACAAATTGGACAGAGTCCAGCAGAGGGCAACAAAAATGGTTCAGGGCCTGGGGAACAATGACTTCAGAGGAGAGACTGAGGAAACTGGGCTTATTTAGTCTGGAGAAGAGAAGACTGACAGGGGATTTAATAACAGCCTTCAACTACCTGAAGAGTGATTACAAAGAGGAACTAGACTGTTCTCAGTGGTGGCAGGTGACAGAACAAAGAGCAACAGTCTCAAGTTGCAGCAAGGGAAGTTTAGTTTAGATATTAGTGTGGATGGGTTGGGCAATCTTAGGTATGTCTCCCCTTCTGTACACGCCTACCACGACTTGGATGAAGAAGAAAAAGGAAGGGAATTTTTGCCTTTTGAAGTTGGACATGAATAACTGCCGCCCCAATGTTATATGCTCAAAGCGTTAATTTATTTTATCAATTAAAGAGATACAGTAACCCTAGTCACATCAATTACTTCATTGATGAGGGCAATCTGGACTGTAGATTTGAAGTTTCCACTTCAGAACACACAGATACTTTGTAACTGTTTGTTGCTGTCACAACCCAAGGGTGTGATTTTTGTTTGTGTGCGCTTTGGCACTGCTGAATTATTTTCCCGCCGTTTGAAGCTTTCTTTGCAGGGTGCATTTCTTCTTTGCAGCATAGAAATGCACGTTGCAAGGAGTTCCCACCATTTGTATTTAAATTCGACCCCCCACTATTGGTTGTTTCTAAATTATTCCCACGTGGCGGCTAGCAATTGGCTTTCTGGCCATATAAGAGGCTTGAATGGTTTCCGCCCAAGTTGGAGAACTTCGAGCACGCTGCAGAGTGCCTCTACGGAGATTTGACCTGCGGCTGGCTGATCGATAGACTGATCACCTATCGATTCTTCTCCCCGTCGCCGAGCGCAATCCTCGACATATCCCTCTTCCCTGCGCGCAAAAAGTTCCACGGAGCCTCGACAACTTCGTGTGAGTCAGAGTTTTGTCCGAGTCCTTAACATAGGGATTTAAGCGGAGCTTTACCTGGGAAACTGTCCAGCCTACACCACGACCATCTACGGTGTAAGTAAACAATCTTGAATCAACCATTACGCGTCCCTGCCTAATTCTAGTGTGTCGCTTGCTTTCTCCGACCCAGCGTGTCCGGGCTGCTGGCCACTGCCCGCGGTGCAAAAAAAAGGGCCCTGGATCACTCCCGGCCTGCACAGTTGCCACTAATTGCCTCATTAGTGGGACGCGTCTGCAGCATCTTTTATTCTTTACACTTGTCTCCTGCTGTGAGCAGCCCCTTGCTGCTCCCTCTCAGTCTGTTTCACCACCTTCGGCAGCACCACATTCAGGACTGGTTCTGGGGGTTGATATCGATTCCCGTCCCTCTATATACACCGAGGGATCCTATTCCTCTCTTCACAGCCTCCCGGCTGATCCTCCTCCCAACGCCTTTGTATTTCCCACACTCACCAACACCATCACCAATTCGGAGGTGATACCCTTTTCGTAGTGGACCTGCCGAGTTTCCTGGGGCTCACACTCCTGGCATCTTCTCTAGCTAGAGGTTGGTCCTGTGGTTTTCTCCCTGGAGTCTCAGAAACTGTTCCTCCATCTTCCTGTGCCCAAAAGCAATCAGTGTTTTCCTGTTGCCAGCTTTTATGCTGGTTTTGGCAGGCTAATCACCCAATCCTCTCTCAGGTGTGTAAGTGCCTCCACCTGGCAGGGTCCATCTTCAGGTCAACCCTGCCTGATTTTACCTAAGTAACAGGGCTCCTGACTGATCCTCTGTTACAATTAGCAAAAATTTTCCCATTAGGGCTAGGGAAAGACATTAAAAAAGCCTGAGCCTGAATTGATTCAATCTTTGCAGGTTAGTCTAACCTGGCTAGACTAAATCACTTTGTAACTGCACAGACATCCCAGACATGCAGGCACATGCCTGCAGTGGCTCAGCCTAGAAGCCGGGTTGTGCTAGAGCAGCTCTCCTTTCCTTCTACAGCACTGAGCTGAGGGGGCATGGTGGGGCCAGGCCCCAGCAGGACACTTTGATTAGGGAGAGGTTCTTCCCACTTCTACGCAGCCCAGCAGGAAACTGATAACAGTGTTTATCAGCCCTAACTCAGTGTTCATCACCTTATTAAAAAAAACAACAACAGAGGGACATTACCAGCTACCAGTTGACTACACCTTTGTCCTGTCTGCCATGGCATGGACAGTAGCCAGCATGTGGTCTGCTAGCTAATGTTGAGAGGTGTCTGTAAGGCAAAGGGGATGGGGAGAGGAGAGGTGGGGAGCAGGGACACCTGCAGTCTGTGCTGATCTGCAGCCAGGGAGCAGAGAGGAGGGGTCAGCTCTGCTGTGTAGCAGAGAGCTCTACCTAGCTGAAAGAACATGCCTGGATGTTAGGGGTTTTTGATTTAACTTAAATCAGCAAAAGGGCTGGGACAGACATTGCATAAACTGGTTTGACCTAAATCAGTTAAGTTTGATACTACATTTAACTAGGTTTATCTCAAACCTGTTTAAGCCATTTTCAAACTGGCTTATGTGCACTGAACATCTGTTCTGTTACAGGTTTAAACCAGTTTCTGATCACTTAAACCAGTTTTTGTGTAACTTCTGTCCCTAGCCCAGGTGGGTAATAAAACTGGAACAGATTACCCACAGAAGTTGTGGAATCTCCATCTCTGGTTTTTAAGATCTGGGTATACAAAGCCTTGGCTGAGATGATTTAGTTGAGGATGGTCCTGCTTTGAAAAATGGGGTTTAGACTACATGACCTCCTGAGGTTCCTTCCAATCCTAATTTTCTATGATTCTATGACTTCCCCATCGTAGAATGCAAATATATCTTTATAAGCATACATTTCAGAATACTGCATTCTCCACTAATAATAGGTACAAGCAAGCTTAAAGAATCTTGAGTGGAAGCCTTTTAAAAAAGGACAAAAGCTTGTTTTTCTGCAGAAATGCAGCTGGTAAATGTCCCAGCTTTTGGGCACATGTTAGTCATTTATCATGAGCTTGAAGTTTACTTGAAAGATCAAGGGCATTATGACAGAGGATGCCTTCACTGGCAAATTTCCTTTTTTGCCAGTCCTAACTTCTCACGAGCTTTCTGTGGTAAGCCAGTGTCCTTACCAATTTGACTACAAGAACTGTAGGAACCTTGTTTCTCTAGTAGTGACACCCAACCATAAAGGGGCAAAGTAGCAGAAGAATTGTTTATTTGTGGCTCTACCTTTTTGCCTCAGCCTGCAAAGTTGGCTAGACATATGTAGTGTTTCCTGAACCCTATAGAAGCTAGGGTAGGATGAGAGATTTTGTCCCCATCCATTGCACACTTTCTAGGATTTTTTGTTGGAATGGTGTGTCTCCAACTTCACCCCCATAAGGGGCTCTGGCTCAAAGCCTTTGTTCAGCCTTAAGTGTATTTTTTATTTGCCAGCCTCTTAATGTATTAAACCATCATTAGCTACTTGTTCTCCTCTCACACAAAACAGGTTTAGAAAATCTATTTTACTGAGAGCTAGTATATCTAATTTGTAAGAATTCACTAAAGCTTGTCAGTCACACTAAAGCATTTAATCATCTGTGACATTAAAATAAAGCACTTTAAAACCTTTGGCATGGAGTGCTTTTGTTAAGAAAGTACAGTAATGGTATTCACTCAGTTGGTAACAGTGAACAAAATGACAAAGGATAAGTCTTAAAAAATATGGTCATTCTTATAACTCTTTCACACTGATCTAAGCTGAAAATCTTATATGTTCCTACAAACAACAACGTATTCTCATTGTAGTAATTCCTATGTTTCCCCTTACTATAATCTGTTGCCATGAGGGAGAAGGATATAATAATGTGGGGACAAACACTTGTTATATGACAGACGACTGGGGACTGGGTGTTTATTCATTCATTCCAGTTTGATTTTGCTTTGGATTATGAGGCTGATGGTTATTTTTTTTCCTTCTGTTCAGACGAAACACAGCAAAGATGGAAAATTAATTGTATTGTTAAATAAAGCACAAATTCAAAAGTGAACAGCATAGCAATATGGAGAGACTAATTGGCTGCAGCCCTCCAGGGCGTGGCCCTCCATATTTGTGCCTCAGCTCTGTGCCCCAGGGCATACCCCTGCACATATGGTCCAGTGTGCAGCAAATTGTCCTAGGTGAGGTATGGGAGGCTGGCCCCAGCAGCCTTACCTGGGGTCCTGGAGGCCTCCCAGGGCAGCAGTGAAGCCTGGATGGCAGCCAAAGCATGGCTCTGGATGACTAGGCTGTTTCTGGCAGTGCACACTGCTGCCATGTACACCATGCCACTGTTTTTGCAGTGCTTTTTTGACACCAGCATCTTTTCATGTCAAATTTTGGCACTGCGCTGCTAATTAGCAGCATGGCAATTGGGTGGATGTGTGCTGCAGGCAGTTTGCAGCATCTCAAACAACTCGGAGCACTGCAAACCATACTGCATACTTGTCTGGATGTGCCCCTAGTAGCTATAAAGATTGTGCTTTTAGGTGTTTATAGCTCAGTTAAAATAGAACTCAGTGCTCATGAGACCTCAGCTGAAATTTCTAGGAGTAACCGTCCTACATTTAGAGTAAGACTAAGAATTGGTGGCAATTATTTTAACTCAATTTTGAGAGTAGCACTTTAAGGATATAGATCATTTACACATAGATGCTTTAGGTAAACCTTTATTTCATTCTTAAAAATGACTGCTACTTTCTCCAGTAGTTCCTTGTTGATTTTGAGTCTACAGCCTTCACCTCCCACTTTTTAGAGAAACAGTCTTATTTCATCATGAGAGAAGCTCATAATCCTTTTTTAAAGTCAGCTATTGCCAAGGAATTTGTTAGAATAAGGTGTTCTATGGCAGATAACAAGCATTATAATTTCACTGCAGGATCAATGAAAAATTATCTGGACTAATAGGGAACAAGCACTACATGTAAAACTTACTGGGGGTGAAAACTGCCTGTTATATATTTGTACAGTGTCCTGTCCAGGTATAACGGAATTGTGATCACTCTAATATGAATCTGAAGTGTTAATTTAATGGCAAACACTTCAGAATTTTACAAAAATTGACAATCCACAGTTGTGTTGAAAATATATTAAACTTAATGGTAAAATACCTACATGACCTATAATGCATGAAATATAGGTTTTCATGAGGTTAGTGATAGGGCTGTGCGAAGCTTCAGGTGGTGATTCGATTCAGAGGAGATTTGGCCCGATTTGGTGGCTGAATCTCCAAATCCGAATTGAATCAGGGAATCAATTTAAAGGTCTGAATCCATACAAAGCTCTCCAACTGTTTGGAAAAGATTCAGAGAGCTTTGATGATTTGGGCGGTCTCCGGTGGCTGCATCAGGGAGCTGCAGCCACTCTGAGCTGGCAAATACTAGGGGTGGGAAGGGCTGGGGGAGGAGACCATGGGGGACCCCTGTCAGCCCCCTCACCTCCCCACTCCCCACATAGCTGCCCCCGCTGGACACAGCTTTGTACTTTAAATAAAGCCCTGGTGCTCACTGGGTGCTGCCGGGCAGGGGGGTGATGCCTGCTGCCTGATGCCACACTTCATGGGGGGCTCTGCATGAGCCCCCTGACCCCCCCCTGCTCCCCCAGCCCCAAATGGGTGCCCCGCCTGGGCCAGCTCTGATCCTTTAAGAAAAAAACAAAACAAAACTAGAAAAGCCCCAGGACTCACTGCCCCTGCAACAGCCTCAGAGCTTTGCGGGGACTATGAAAAAGCTCCCCATGTGGTGTAGGGCAGTGAGTCCCAGGGTTTTTGTTTGTTTTTTTTCTTAAAGGGCCAGAGCTAGCCTGGGCAGGGCACCTGTAGGGGGTAGGGGGGCTGGGGATTCAAGGGGAGGTCAGGGGCTTGTGCAGAGCCCCCCATGCCGCGTAGGGCAGCGGAGATCACCCCCTGCACCTGGCAGCACTCGCTGAGCCAAGGCTTTTTTTTTTTTTAAACAAGAGCTGGGACAGGCAGGACAGCCATTGCCGGGCTGGGAGAGCGGGCAGGAGATCGGCCTGGCTGATTCAGAGATTTGGTAGCAGCTAAATCTCTAAATCAGATTTGGCTGAATCAATTTGGGACAGCGATTCGAATCACCAAATCAAATCACTGTCCCCTGAATTGGCTGAATCCGAAACGAATACTTTGCTCAGGCCTAGTAAGTGAGTCAGAGAAAAGCTGCTATGCTGTAATACATGTGAGCTATAGGGAAGTTGAAAGAACAAAGTAGTTTTACAGCAGGATAAACCATCTTAAAAGTTATATCACCCTTAATTCAAATCACTGAGATGGCATCTATGCAACTTTTGTTGTAAATTACAATATCAAATATATAGAAAACATACCAAGCAAAGAGTTTGTATGCAATATAATCTACACACATACATGCATACAGATATGCAACCTTCATCGGGGGAAAGAGCTGCACAAGGAGAAAGGGATGTTTCACCAACTAGCAAGGCAACAAGAGAAACAGAAACCCAGGTAAGCAACAATGGGCACAGCAGTCCTGAGAGCAGGGGGGAGGTACGTGCACTCTCAGGAGACCTCACATGTCTGTACACCAATGCATGTAGTATGGGGGGCAAGCAGGAGGAACTTTGCCTTCTAATAGCAGGGAAAAATCCAGACTTAGTGGGGCTCACAGAAACCTGGTGGGATCCTACCCATGACTGTGCAGTGGGCGTTTAGGGATACACACTATATAGAAGGGACAGGACTGGGAGAAAAGGTGGTGGGGGTCGCCCTCTATGTCAAAGAGCAACTCACATCATCAAGAATTAGCTTTGGGGAGGAGGAAGGTCAGGAAGAGGCACTATGGGTCAAACTTCAAGGGGAGCAAGGCAAAAGGGATCTTATAGTGGGTGTCAACTGTGGACCACCCTGCCAAGGGTTTGAGTTGGACCAGGATTTCTCAGTACAGCTTATGGAGGCAGTTGGGTCTAGGGATGTTGTCATCATGGAGGACCTAAACAACACAGATATCTGCTGGGAGGAGCAGTCAGCCAGGTCTGACTGCTCGCGTAGGTTCCTAGCTGAAATACAGGACATCCACCTTATCCAGAAGATGCACAGCCCCACTAGGGGAGATGCCTTGCTGAACCTAGTCTTGACCACTGGGGATGACCTGGTGAGGGGACTGCGGGTCCTTGACTACCTGGGTGACAGTAATCATCGCCTGCTGGAATTCACCATCCATTGCAGGGTATTGAGGGCTTATACCAAGACTAAAGCCCCTGACTTCAGAAGGGCCAACTTCAACAAACTTAGGAAATTAGTGGGGGAGGCATTGAGGGCCCAAAAGGTAGAGGATATAGGAATCCATGAGGGATGGTCGTACCTTAAGGGGACGAACCTCCAGGCTCAGAGTGCGACAGTTCCTGAGAGAAAGAAGCGGGGTAAGAGTGCTCTGAAACCCCCATGGTTCAGCAAAGGCATTTGAGAATGCCTGAGGGCCAAAAGGGAGGCGTACTCCTGCTGGAAGAGAGGGGCTATCACCAAGGAAGAATACTCCTCCTTGGCCCTTGAGTGTAGGAGGGCCATTAGGAAGGCCAAGGCAGGGGTGGAGCTCAGGCTAGCGACCAGGATTAAGGATAAAAAAAGTCCTTCTTCAAATACATTGAGAGTAAGCGGGCACTGGGTAAAATAGGGCCCCTGTTAGACACAAATGGTAATCTTGTGGCTACACCAGATGAGAAAGCTGAAATCTTTAACAAATTCTTTGCCTCTGTTTTCTTGGACAGGGAACAGGACAGGTCTCCCACCACTGGTAGGGGCAATCTTGAGGATAGCACTGCCAGGCCTTGGGTCTTTGCAGAAGTAGTTAGGGATCTTCTGGAAGGGCTGGATGTTTTAAAATCTGCGGGCCCTGATGCCCTCCACCCACGGGTGTTGAGAGAGCTGGCGGGGGTCATTGCTGTGCCCTTGGCCCAGCTGTACAAGCAATCGTGGTCCACAGGCCAGGTGCCTGGAGATTGGAAACAAGCTAATGTGGTCCCCATCTATAAGAAAGGAGGACCCAGGAAACTATAGGCCCATAAGCTTCACATCGGTCTTGGGGAAAATTATCAAGGAACGTATCTGTGAGGATCCCCAGCAGGGCAGATAACGCCCAGGGGAAATCAACATGGGTTCAAAGGCAGGTCCTGCCAGACCAACCTGATGGCCTTTTATGACCAGGTAACTAAATCCCTGGATGATGGTGTCGCCATGGACATAGTCTTTCTGGACTTTAAGAAGGCCTTCGACACTGTCTCTCACCCCATTCTCATTAATAAAATGAGCAACTGTGACATTGATGCCTACACAGTTGGATGGGTAAAAAATTGGCTGATGCAGCGCACCCAGAGAGTAGTGGTGGATGGGTTGTACTCAACCTGGCAAGATGTGAGCTCGGTCCTGGGGCCTACACTGTTCAACATCTTCATCAGCGACTTGGACAAGGGGGTGGAAAACATGTTGTCCGAGTTTGCAGATGACACCAAGATGTGAGGAGAGGTAGGCACGCTCGAAGGGAGAGAGAGGCTGCAATTAGACTTAGACAGACTACAGAAGTGGGTGGATGGTAATAGGATGGGCTTCAATGTAGATAAATGCAGAGTGCTGCATCTGAGGAGAAGGAATCCACAGCATACATACAAGCTGGGGAGCTCCCGCCTTGTGAGCACAGAGGCGGAAAGGGATCTTGGAGTCATTATGTGATACTCCCCTCTACGCGACATTGGTCCAGCCTCAGTTGGAGTACTGCATCCAGTTCTGGGCACCACACTTTAAGAAGGATGTGGCCTGCCTTGAGAGGGTGCAGAGGAGGGCCACCCACTTGGTTGGAGGGCAACAGGGCAGGCCCTATGAGGAGAGGCTGAGGGACCTGAACCTGTTCAGCCTCAGCAAGCAAAGGCTGAGGGGGAATTTGGTGGCTGCCTACAAACTCATTATGGGAGATCAGCAGCAAATAGGAAGGGTCCTGTTCCCCCCAGCAGCACCTGGGGTGATGAGGAACAATGGGCAGAAGCTGCTGGAAAATAGGTTCAGGTTAGATATTAGGAGGCACTATTTCACTGTCAGGGTAGCTAGGATCTGGAACCAACTTCCTAGGGAAGTGGTCCCCGCTCCTACCTTGGGTAAATTCGAAAAGAGGTTGGATGAACACCTGTCTGGGGTCATGTGATCTCAGCGTGTGCTCCAACCAGTGGCGGGGGGTTAGACTTGATGATCTATTCAGGTCCCTTCTGACCCCTAACTACTATGAAAATATAAAACCTTATTAGTGCTCTAATTTGTTTTTTTGGATCACACCAGCTCCATTTCTGCTGATGGGAGTTCTGTTCACTTACTGAGCAAAGAATAAACCTTGTAATTCTCAAATTACAACCCTATCTGCAGTAAATTTGAACATCTTTTCCTCCTAATTCAATTTGGCTCCCTGAGAAGGTCCCTCATAGGACACAAGTCACTTTGTAAAAGACACTTCTGTACAACAACTAAAAGAAGGCTTCTTCCTTTCTTTCTCTTTTTAAAGCACTAAATAACAAGTTTAGGGTAAAACAATAATATTCAAGAAATATAGCATGGAAGGAGCAAGACAGATTGCTACCAAGTTCTATATTACTTTAATTAAAACAAAAACAAAACACTGAGAGATTATCATCTCCAATGCTGAAACTGGGATATAGAATTTCATATTCCATGTAAAGCCAAGGGCAGCTTTTCTGAGGTAAAGATATACCTATTCTAAACCAGACCAGCTAGTCAGTGAAAAATGCCTTTTCTCACTAAACTGAAGTAAGAAAACTTCCCAGATTCTATTTTCTATCAGGAGAATTGCCTTCCCAGAGGGCTATGAGCCTGAGTATAAACTGACTCTCAACCTCTTCCAGGCCTCAAAGACAGAAAAGAAAAAAGCCAGGGGACTCACTCAGCCTCTCATTTTTCTTCCCTCCACTTTCCCCTCTGCCCCCACCCACCATTCCTCCTCCAAGATCTAAGGGGAGAAAGCAAGGAGGTCGAGTATTGGAAAGAGCTGCACTTCCAACTCCATCACCTTCTGTCTCCTTCATTTTAGGGTGAGGAGTGCTGAGGACAAAGTAAGGAGACTGAATTGCTTCTCCTTGAGGTGGCCTTAAACACTTGTCAGCTTCACTTTCTCCCAGCTGGAAGCCAAACAATTCTGTTTAGGAGCTCCCCAAACCTGAATTATTCTTGAAATCCCTTATCACAAGAAATTGACACTTAACCCTTTTTTGGACTGGAAATTTTTCAAAAATGTGCATTTTTGCCTGGGAAGGGATCTCTGTTTTCCAGCCAAGCACTGTAGTACTACTCTCAAGTGCTTGGGTAGAAGCAATATTTTCACCAGTGCAGATATTGCTACTCTTATTTGTTCTACCTCTGAGGTATCTATAAAAGCTGTTAGATTCTTCCTTCCCAAGGATAATGTGACAGCAACTGCTCACCCTAAAATAAAGGAGGGAGAAGTCCCTGAAAGATGGACTTGGAAGAACAGCTCTTTCCTTCAGGTGACATCCTGTGTCTGTTACAGGTTTTGAGCTCATTTGCTCTGACCTTTGCTTGCCATTCTGTATAATAACTGTCCTTATACAGTCCAGCACTCCATCAAACCCCTAGCCAGATTAGTGAGAGTTGGACAACTTGAGGCCCCCTAAATAGCAACATGTTACATACATACATCTCTCCCCCTCCCCATACACACACACCTCCAGTCCCCACACTGTCCCCCGCTGTGCTCAGAGGCCTCAATCACCGCTGCCAGAGCTGGTGAGTACGGGGCTTTTTTTAAGTGCCAGGAGGCTGGGCTGGGTGGGGGATGGGGCCAGGGAGGGCAGCCACAGGGGCTTCTCCCACAGTTCCTCCAACTGTGCCTGCCTCTGCCCCAGTGGGGGGAGTCATGGGAACTCTGCCCTGCTGCTGCTTGCCCAGCCAGTGGGGAAGGGAGGTGTGATGCAGGCACGGCTTGCTCCAGGTGGCAGCAGGGAAGAGCCCCCACTCCCAGCACTGACACACCCACATTAGTGCTGGGAGCAGGGGCTATACCCTGCTGCCGCTTGCCCCCTTCTGCCTGGAGCGAGCTGCGCCCACATCCTGCCCCTCCCCCGCCCTGGCCGGGCAAGCAGCAGCAGGGCAGAGTCCTTACTCCCAGGGCTGCCATGCCAGCATCCCAAGCCCCTCCGCCCCTCTCCCCAAGTAAAGTGTCCCCTTGCCCTGACTGAGCAGTTTGTCCCATGCCCCAACTCCAATCCCTCCCTTCCCAATGCCCCTTCCTTTCCCCAATCCCAGACATACCAGCTGGAGACAGCTGTGTCAGCTGCCTGTTTAGTCTACAGGTGAATCTCCAAAGCAGCAAAATCTTTTTTGAAGCTTTTCCAAAATCGATTCAGATGCTTCAAATCAATTTGGAGCTTTTACCTGTTCTCCCAATTCGATTCAGATTCGGAGATTCAGTCCCTGAATCTCCTCCGAATCAAATAAACTACCAAAGCTTCACATAGCCCTAATACACAGACACGGTGTTGCTATTTAGGGGGCCTCAAATAATCTATCCATCTGGTAGATTCTTCCATAGTGGCTTTGGCAGCTGAACAGAGGGCATGAGCAGTAAACCTACAATTATACAGATCCAACCTTGACAGAGGACACCCCGAGTTCCCAAGTCTAGAGAAAGAATGCTCTCTACTCACCGCTCCTTGTAGCCCTGATTAATTGTTTCAGTTATATACAGGTAGTACAATTTGGTCTTATGGAAATAGGCAAGCACAGGAGTATCCAAAGTGGAAGTGCTGAAGTATTTTTGTTCTCTTATGGGTCAAGCCAAGTGACATGCCTCTTTCTTATGATCATTCCACGTATATGCACCTCTGGTTCTAAGCTCTAAATACCTGATTTTTCAGTTTACTTCAATTTCCAAAATAGAATAAAAAATTTTATTGAAGTCAAAATGTTTCATTTAATTCAAAACAAAGAATTTCATTTATTAAAATTTTTAAAAATAGAATATGTCTAAGAAAATTGAAATGTTTCAAAGCAAAATGTTATTTCAAATGAAGAAGAAATCAATGTGTATTGCTTTGTTGTTTCTTTAATTTTTAATGGAAACAATTTGGCAAAATCATCATGAATCTATAAAATGTTTTAGTTAATGACAATTTGCATTTTTTTCAATGGGCAAAAAGGTTTGGGGGGGGGGGGGTTCTATTTACATCATTTAGTCCTGCCTGGTTTATTCCTATTTTTACTGCAACATGTACTAAAGTGTGTAATAATCTGAAGGAGTTGTTTTTCAAAGCTTGTATAGCTCTTAGCCCCTCTCTGCTTGGCAAAACAAAAAACTCAAGAAAGAAAAAGATATGTTAATTAAGTTCTCCCTCCCTTCTTTAAAGGGACAAGACATACTGTATTTCTGTGCTGATCTGCTCATTGAAAATTCAAGAAAAAGTACAAGGAAATAATATAGTTTGTTTTTTTTTTTGTTAATGTTCTAATTATAAATTGCTGGCTACCAAATGAAAACAAAGAACAAAGATACACAAGATGTTATTAAAAACCACTTACAGTAACTGAAAGTTAACAATTTCTATCCAGAGGATTCTGTTATAGTGGATGGGATTACACTGCAAAAATAAAATCTCCAATATAATTCTTCAATTATTCATCCATCAATCCTTTCAGGATTAGGAAGGTTTAAATCATGGTAATTTGAAAAGAGAAAAGAAAACTGTGGGTACTTTTGATCCTGGGCAAACCCCAGCATTTTCCAGAGGTAAACAGTGAAACTTAATTAACAGGTCAAGCAAGTAATCTGAGGGATTTTTGTAGCATCTGTTTCCATGTGCTCCCAGGGAATATTAATAGCTACATTCTACACAGCACCCAGATTGACTACAGGCCAATTATGGCAGATTAGGGAGCCAATAATTTTCTGTTTTTACTGTAAATGCAACTATTCTCTCTCCATTTTGCATCATTTGCTCTGTTTAGTCACTGAGTATAGTAATATTCGTATATATAAAGATAAGAAAGGAAAAGGTAACATAGGTCAGACATACATGAGGCAGATAATACAGGGATAGATTTATGTGGCAGTCAACAATTTTATTAACTTCACATACCAGGTATTTAAATGTATCTACAGGGACTAGTTTCAACCAGATCTAAGTTTTCTCTGTAGTCAAGTCCTTCCTCCTCTTGTCCACAAAGAGGATACAGTGGACAAGGCAGATCCTTAATCCATCAATATTTCAGGCTTCCCTCTCTCCCACAGGGTCTCTTATTTGTGTGAACTTAACATAAGCCACAAATTGCAAGGAACTAATATTTAGATAGATAATAGAATAATAATTTCTAATTCTTATACCCAACTGTAGTTCTGGATGCTGCAAGGACAGCACAAATCAGTCTGTGATGGACTATGGTTTTTATTGTAATATTTCTGTTTTAAATGCATGCAGGCTGTGTGGCAGAAATGCCACCGTCGGTGCCCGTCTCCAGAGACCTGTCTGTGCCAGCTTGAGAGGCTGGTGTTGAATCCCTCAGGGCGGGGATCTCCCTCCCTGGTCTGCATGACAAAAGCCTGGTGCCTGAGTGCTCTGGTCACCTGGGCAGGGGGGAAAAGCCCGGCCCTGCGCACGGGCCCAGGTAGCCAGGGATGCTTTGTAGATTGGTTGGCTTGTGGCCAGTACTGGCAGCTTCGATTGGACCGGGCTGCTGAGGTCAGAGAGGTGATAAAAAGGCCCGGGCCAGGAAGAAGGGCAGCCATTAGCCATGTGGTCATCCAGGTGAATCTGAAACTGGATCTCTCCTCATCACCGCATGCTCCAAGAGTGACCTGCCTCCAGAGGAAAACTCCAACCTCCTCTGGACAATGTGTGCGAGTAAGCTACTTGAGATCAGACTAGATATTTAACTTACAGTAACTCAGATGCATGTTTAAATGGCTACGTCAGCCATGCTGGTTTGCTGTATGGGATTCCTCTGATATTTCTATGATACTGCTCTACTTTTTACCCTGTTTTCACCCTACCCCCTGTAATCAATAAAGTGCTCCTTTGTGACTGGTGTGGGAGACTTATTGAGGGGTGGGTCTAAATTATGCTGAGGAGGCCCCTTAGGTCTGCGGACTAAGGGAGACTTTCCTAATAAGCCCCTGACTTGGGAAAGTGCCCCAAGTGCTTGTATTGGGTCTAGTACCCATTGGACAATCAGGCCTGTGTTCTCCAAGGTGCGCAGAGCCAGAATTGAGTCCAGAGCCTTGGATGGTGGCAGCGGGAACCCCAGGCTAGCGGGTGTGTTCCAGGGAAGGGGTGGGCCAGACGGGAGGCACCCCAAGGGAGGCACTTGGAGCCTGGAAGGTGGGCGGGCTCAGGGAGGTGGGCGGCTCAACTCAGAAGCGCCCCCTACTGGCCCGCCACAGGCTGTAATAATGTTCTGCACCTCATTTTCTGATAGACTAGTACAAGGGTAAAAGAAGGGGCTAAGGGACATGGAAGGCAGAGATGCCTGGCCAATGTACAAGGCTCCAAATAGCTTCAAGAATGTGGGACTGGCAGCGACTCCCAAGAAGCATCCAGGGAAGCTGATGGAGATAAGTATCACAATGGACAGAGAAGCTGGAAAAAGGAGGATGTTGGCTGGTAAGCAAGGAAAGCAAATAGCTGAGGAGCTTTGGAGCTTGTTGTTGTGAGGATGAGAGATCAGCTGAGATAATTTTCAGGTGCCCAGGACCATGTGGCCTGGACTAGGGACAGAGAGACTGCTTAGTAGGCCTGTGCGAATAGGGAAGTATTCGGTTTGGATTTGGAGGACAGTGATTCAATTTGGAGATTTGGATCACTGTCCTGAATCAATTCAGCCAAATCAGCTTCAGAAGATTTGGCGCTGATTTGGAGAGATTTGGTGATTCGAATTGGCCGGGGAGAGGCAGGCACAGCCAGGTGGCTATGTCTACTTCTCCCTGGGTAGAGGGAGCCATGGGAGCAGCCCCCATGGCTGCCTTATCTGGCTCCATGCCCTGCCTGGCCCCAGCCTAGTTCCAGCAGTTAAAAAAAAAAAAGCCCCACACACACCGGCTGCAGGAGTGGTGATTGGGGCCTCTGGGTGCTCATGGCAGAGCCACCACATGCAGTGCAGGGTAGTGAGGGGCAGTGGGAATCAGCCCTCTTGCCTGGCAGGGTACTGTGCACTGCCTGGGACCTGGGGCCACTGGGGCTGAATGGTGCTGGGCTCTGGCTGACTGCTCAAGCTGCCCCAGATCCCAGACAGCGTGCGGTGTCCTGCCAAGACATATTGCACCTGCATGATGTGACAGCTGCCACGTGAGTACCAGGTAAGGGGACTATCCCCACTGTCCCCCACTGCCCCATGCTGCATGGGGGGCTCTGCCATGAGTGCCCAGAGGTCCCAATCACTGCTGCTGAAGCTGGAAAGTGTGGGGATTTTAATTTTTTTAAAGTGCCAAGAGGCTGGGGCCAGCCAGGATATCTGTGGGGGCTTCTCCCATGGCTCCTTTGGCTGTCCCTGCCTTTGCCCCAGTGGGGGGAGCCATGGGAGAAGCCCCCATGGCTGCCCTGCCCAGTCCCATCCCCCCTGGTGGGGGCGCAGGTGTAGGTGTAGGTGCTGCTTGCTCCGGGTGGCAGCAGGGCATAGCTGCCACTCCTAGTACTGCCATGCCTGCATCAGGACTGGGAGCGGGGGCTCTTCCATGTTGGCACTTATTAGCTGGCATAGAATGCAGGCCCAGCAGTGCTGGGAGCAGGGGCTATGCCCTGCTGCCTCTTGCCCCCTTCTGCCCAGAGCGAGCCGCGCCCAAATCCCACCCGTTCCACCTCGGCTGGGCAAGTGGCAGCAGGGCAAAGCCCCCAATCTTCCTCCCTGCGTAACACGCCCCTGCCCCAGCTGGGCAGCTTGTCCCAGCCCCAATCCCTCCCTCCCCCATACCTCTTCCCTCCCCTTTCCCCCAAACCCAACAGACTTACCAGCTGGAGGCAGCTGTCATCTGGCTGTTCAATCTATGGCCAAATCTCCAAAGTGGCTGAATCTTTTCCAAATCAATTTGAATGATTTGAATTGATTTGGAGCTTTTAATTGCTCCCCTGATTCAATTTGGATTCACTGATTCAGTCCCCAAATTGGGCCAAATCTCCTTTGAATCTAATCAGCTACTGAATCTTCACACAGCCCTACTGCTTAGTCCTTTAAAGGGGGTTGAGTAGTCTTGCACTGTCATCTTTTCCCCCTAAAAAAATGCCTTTACTGTCTGCTTTGCTGTTTGGCATTTGGGATGTACTCCTTGATGGGTAAGTTTCCTTGGTTGGACTAAATTGGCTGGTATGAACTATGATCTTCTTGGAAAGGAAAAATGGTACCACATGGGCAATATCTAGGTAAGGCAGGAGAACATTTGAGAAATGTGGGCCTCAGTACCATGGCAGCATTTCTAAATAAAAATTGTTTCTTCTTTTTGTGAAAAATACTAAATTTTTCCAAAAGAATCTTTTGTTGAAAACATATGTTATCCATCAAGAATAGCCTGGATGAAAGCATTTTGCTGAGCTCTAATGCAGGCAGTTCCTCATATCTACACAGAGTCCAAGTGAAATCAGAGACAGAAGTACAAGTTACTTCATGAATCAAATTGGGACCTTAGTATGTGCTGCATAGCTAAAGTTTCACTTAGTTAAATCTTTTAAGTTAAATATAGTCAGGTTAGCTATAGAACCTTTAAAAAGTATAGTAGAGTATATGCTTTGTACAGGGAAGTGCACAAAATGGTACCATCTGAACCTGGGAGAACATATAAAACATTCATTTTGTCTCCTCATATCTGCTCATTTAGTGCAATACATTCAACTATAATGATGCAGCTTACAATTTTATGGTCATGTACAATTCATGCTGCAAAGGATACCATGCCACACAGAATCCTTTTTATTATCAATCACTAGGAAATAAAACCTTGAAGACTGGCATTAATTAAAAAAGCTAAGGATTTACAAATGCTCTTCCTTCATTCACTAAATGTAAATATTCATGGTAATATCTGTGGATCACTTTTTGAAGCAAGTATTAATCTTGGAAAATGAAAAATTTTAAAGGAAACAGAAACCTAATTATGCAAAAATCTCTTTAGTTCCTTGAACTGGAATATTTTAAAAGCAACAGGATTACAATATTTTTCCCCCCGAAAGAAAAATATTGAAATAACTTGGAACACAAAAAAAGGGTATTCCCCAAATGTAGATATTTCTATTCTAAAAAAAAGTTTAAATACTCTACCTGCTTTCTTTTCATATCCTTCCAAATGATTTCTCCACAAGTTCCAGACAGTCATGGTTTACATGTCATTCCAATTCAGCAAGCTATTTAAGCATGTGGATAACTTGAAGTACTTTATAAATGCCACTGATTTGAGTGCTGAATAAGGGCCTAACAAGTAATTAGAGATGATCAAAACAATGCTTATTTAAAATGTTCCATAAGGATACCCTGGTTTTCTATCTAAACAAAAGCTATAACAGATAACATTTCAATGGAAATACCACTTTTTCTCTGAAAACAAAAAAACAAAACCAAGGACTTGTTGGTAAATCTTAATTTTTTTAACCACAAATTACTTTTTGGAAACCTGAACATCTTTTATTTAATTTTGTATTAAGAACATTACAAACATTTGTGGGAAATCAAAAAAAGTTTCCAGTGTTCTAGCATTGGGGATCTTGTGGCCAGGGTGCTGAGGGTGAGGCACCAGCAGCGTAGTATAGCTTAGGGAGTGGGTAAGGCCTGTTGCTTGTGCTGATATGGCACATGCAGTGGAAAGACTGTGGCCCCTGGACACTTAGAAGCTGGAGAGTTCTGCTTAAAATGGTACCTGGGCAGTTCAAATTATATACCTGTGGCTTCACTTTTCTGGCCACTGCATCAGGTATTTGGGAAATAAGGCAATAATCATTAAACTGTGGGCATGCAATAACAACATAATATTACACTGAGTTCTAGATCTTGTCAGGGAATTTTCAATTAGACTGCTTTTATTGAACATGCTAGTTTACTTAAGGCAAAATGGTTCTTGGAAAAGAGTTGATTATGATGAATCTTCCCAAGGATTTTATTTTTTCATGAAATATCCAACAATGTCTTATTTAAAAAGGAATGCAAGGAATTTTGTGGGTGATATCTTTTGTTGGAAAAACTGAATGACTGGCATTTGAAAGCTCATCTAAGTTTATCTCACCATAGAGCTGATCCAATAAATGATATAACTCTCAGAAATTTTTGCCTCTTGCGTATTTCCTAGACTGTCATGGCTACAACATCACTCCAACATACCCCGGTTTAAACATTTCTGAAATGAAGAGTTTCATTTGTCAGTCTTATCATTTTGAGAGTTGTTCATTTATACCAAAACAAATGAAATATTTTGAAATATCAAAATCAAGAGGAATTTTAGTGATTCAAAAATTCAAGACTGATTTAGTCAAATTTGGAAGATGGAAAATTTTGAAATCTCAAAAACATTTAAAGCACATATATAATTAACCAGATCATGCAATTGATTATTGTAACTGAACATACTATAGATATTGCACAGACATTGTGCACATGGTATGTTTTACTCTCATTTAAAAACCTATCACATTGTACATTTTTTGTTGTTGCTGTAAAACACAAAGTGCTTCGGTAGATGTTACATATAAAAATAATAATAATTGTAGAATGTTGTCATAAAACTGGTAGATCCTTTATTCCCTAAGAACACTGAAAGTAATGAAAAAGGAGATCAGCAATGGTGACTCAAAGTTGTTTATTCCTAGCATAATTCTCTACTTTCACATGTTTTTGTTAAAACAAATTATGTTACCCAAACTGCAGGTTCAAAAAACATGGAAAGCTTCAAACTTTCCTAGTTTAATCCACAAAAAGAACATAGGGTTAAATTGCAGCAAAAGCATCATAGTTTCACCCATAAAGTAGATGCTTTCCATTTAATACTTTTAGGACTAAATAAAATTTCTCTGGGTGGGCACTTCTACATGTGCACATTAATTGAGCAGTAACTGAAATTACTGCACAGTATGGGTGTGCATCTACATGTGCACACCCACACTGCACAGTGAATATGGTGACTTATGCTGACTTAAGTGTAAATTTGATACCTGCACCATGCAGGTATCAAATTTATGCCCAATTATTTATGTCACAGTAACACATGTGTAGACACCTTACAGCATAGGAACACTGTGTGTATGGACTGACATGTAGACATGCCCAGTGAGAAATATGCAGGCAATATTACTTAAAAACAAACCGCAACTATCTTAGAAATAAATGAATTATCAAACTTGTCCATGCTTGATTTCTATATGTTTAAAACACTCAATTCTGTTAACTATCATGGAACATAGATTCAAATTAACCCAAACTGACTTCTTAGTTCCTTTGATTTTTCTCTTTTTCAGTGATATTGAAAAAAATAATAAAAATTACAAAACATAGCTCATTCTTTGTCTCTATAACCCTCTGCTGATTTTTTTTTCCTTCTTTATTTTTTTGATCCCACAAACTTCTCATGATCATTTGGCATTAATCAACATTTCTATTATGTAGTATTTCTGTTCTCAGTCCAGTACATATTAACCTGAAACGTACCATGAGTGAATACCAGTAAGTATACAATATCTCACTAAATAAAACAACGCCCAATGCTTTCACGTATGAACTCTGCTTGGAGGAAATGTTATCATACTGCTGGACAGTATATTTGAATGTTCTTCCCTGTCATGAATATTAACTGTTATTTCTATTAACTAATGTTGTTTTATTGTTAATTATAGGTAATTAGATGATGAGTTCCCAGCATTCTCACTTCACTTAGAAGCCTCTACATTTAATTAACTCAAGATGTTTTTTGAACATTTAAATGTCAAAACAACAGTTAGAAAGCAGAATGCTAACATGTCGTTCAGTGAACTGAATGTTATAGAATGTGACTTACAGAACCAAAAGTGTCTCTCTGATGACAGCTCTTGAAGTTTACTTGTAGAAAGTCTAAGTTTCTTGTAAATTTTGACAGCATTATTACAAAGGCTAGAGGATTAAGGGGCCACTGGCTCACAGATCTGATACTTCACTGAGTACAGGACAGGGTCAGGCACAAATGGGAGGAGGAAACCCCAAGATTGACATTAGTGCTATGACTAGAACCCATTAAAGCTTTTATTAGTCCCCATTCAAAGAGTCCAGTCTTTGGATGGTTTTGCTCAACACCTATTAAGACCTAATTATCAAGGATGTGCAAAGCAGGCCGTATTCAATTTAGATTTGGATTTGGCCCAATTCTGGGGACAGTGATTCAATTAATTGATTCAGATCATTGTCCCAATTCAATTCGGCCGAATTTGAATCTGAAGATTTGATGCCGATTCAGAGAATCAGCGATTCAGCCATAGACACAGCTTTAAATGTTTTTTCTACAGTTTGATGTACTAGATTCAGCTTGTGAACGCTGAGATGATGGGGCAGATGGAGCGTCCCACAGGAGCGCGGGAGGTGGGGGGGCGTGTGCTTGGCGGTGAACCCAGAAGTACTTCTGGTCTGCTTCCGGGTGCACAGTGCACAGGAAACCCCCTCCCTGTGCTTCCCTGGCTCAGTGATTGGCCACAGGGGGACCCTGTGTGCCTCCCCAAACTCAGGAGGCACCAGTTGCTGAGCCGGGGGGTGGGGGGAGGGTCACCTGTGCATTCAGACAGGTGCGGCGGACCCAGAAGTAGACTGGTCTATTGCCACTGGGGACCCCATCCCCCACGCTCCCATGGGACGCTCCATCTGCCCCACCATCTCAACATTCATGAGCTGCCTGAAAGAACATTTAAAGTTGTGTCTAGGTCTGGATTGTCAAATCTCTCCAAATTGAATTGGGACTCTCTGAATCAAATAGGAGAGATTAAAGTGTCTCCTGATTCGGATTTGGAGATTCAGCTGCTGAATTGGGTTGGATCTCCATCGAATCGAATCAGCGACTGAAGCTTCACACAGCCCTACTAATTCTAGAATTAAAGAAATAAGAGATGGAGGAAATTACGTAGTGGGACAATTTTTTCAAAAAGTAGAGTCCCACACAGCCATTTAGATGTTTACCTAAGTCAACAGGTACTGTTCTGGCATCTGACACCACAAACATGGGTGCTCATTTCTGACTGCATTTGTGCCATATCCATCTGTCTCCATTTTTTGAAATGATCGGATCTATTACATCAGTCCATCCTGTTTTCAATGCTGAATGATCCCAGTATTCAAAATAAATCTATTAACTAAATATATTTTCCCCCTCCTAACCTGTTGCCACATATCTTATAGCCTTCTCTTAAATATATCAGTGTGTATGTATAGCTAAACAGGTAAATTGGTACAAGAAAAAGTCCTGTTTTGGTAATGAAGAAATAGGAAGGCAGTTTTCTGTGACAGTATCCATGTCAATAGGTGTACTAAGTGACAGAATATTTCATCAGTTACACAGGAAATGGAAAATTGTTTTTCTGCCAAACTGTCATCCTGTTTATAGATGTTTATTTATCTTTCAGCTGGTAATTTAGTTTGTTTCAACACACAAAATTCATGGCCATCTGAACTGAACCCTCATGATGTCACATGAAGTAACACAGCCAAAACCAAACAACCAAATACATTTTTTTCCAGATTCAAGCTACTGAAGGCTTGCATTTTTCAGTTTACTTGGTGTTCTTTCCTTCTCATCTCTGAAACCTATCCCACTTTCCAGTTTGACAAGTCATCACTATTGCTAGTATCAGATTTCTATTTCTCTATTAGGAGACTTTTCATTACCTCCATATCAGAAGAACAGTACATATATTCCAAATATTTGAGCAAAAGACTGATGCCTGGTCTCATAAATACAAAAGCTAGAACTCAAGAGTCAGCACAAATGCTGAGGAAAAAAATTACTGAGAACTATGGAGCATCTTGTTCTTGGAACGAAGAATAACTTTAAGGCCTATAAAATAAGCACAATTTCCTTTTGTTGTTCAGTAGGCATTATTCATAACCAATATGTTTTTGTTGTGGGTGAGCAGTGTTTTGGTACCGAACATCAACGACATGACAGAAATGTTTCAACCTTTCTATTTTCTTTCTACGAATGTGAATGTAACAGTAAATCTAGATGACAGGCACTTCCACATACAGTGGCAGTCAGTGAATCAGGTACAATTTGAAAAGCATGGTGCTCATCTGAAAAAAGTAGAAACTAACGCCATTTAGCTATCTCCTTTGTTTCTCCCATTACTGGTAACACAATACTCTGGGTTGCACAGAGTAAGTGGTGTTAAAGAATAACAACAATTTATCATCCCTACTATTGGTTAATGATACAATATTTTTAAACTTTTTAAAAAAGACAAAACACATGGGCCTGCCAGTATCTGTCTAAAAGAAAATTCAGGATTCTTGGGGGTGAGTCTATCTGCTAAAAGAGACTTAATAGTGCCAAACTGCAAGAAATCTTCTAGTAAGCATGGTCAATGTGACATGAACTCATACTTTAATCTTAGTTGCATGTTTTTATGAAACAAGAACTCTTCTCTGTCGACAAATAATGATTAACGTTTGTAGAACAATTCCATGGCACACTGGAGAAGGTCAGTCCACTGGGTGTCTGCTCATGACTTTACACAACATATTTCCTTCTAGCAGTGTGTAGTATGCCTGTGCAGGCAAACCACCATTATTTTGGTTACAATAAGTAGATTTCAAAGGCTTTTCAGTGTACAGTAGTTGTTTAGAGCCTTGAGATAGACCTGAAAGTTTGCACAAATCTGTATGAAATCTTAAGGAATACAATAATATAGCTGGCAGACTTACCTGTGGACTTTAGAACTCTGTGCTTCATAGATACAAGAACTGTAATTTCAATGGGAATGAAATGAATTAAAAGAAATACAAACATTTTAAGAGACTTGTATGCAATGTAGTGAGCCTCATATGACCAGTGAATTTCTACTTGAACAGTCAGTATGCCATAATTGCATGGTTATGAACTTTTATTAGTGGAGTGCTTCTTCAAGCCTGCCCATTTTAAAAATCAGCCTGTTTGTTCTCAGTGAAGCCAATGGCAGCAATCCAGTTGGCTGCAATGGAAGCAGGATTGGAGTCTCCTGTAGGTATAACACAAATATAGAGTAGAAGTCTACAAGAGTGAATCAATCTGGCTTCTTCTTGAAGAAGTACATGCCTATATACTTCCAATTTCTATTATGGATTCCATGCATCCTTATGGATTTGATTGTTTGGTCATTTACAAAGTCCATGTACTCAGCTTTCTACTTAGTGCAAGAATAACTAACACCCCCTACCATTAGCCTATCATTTGCTCCTGAAGGTGAATATAATCAGAGTTAGGACAATGGTAAGAACTCATACTCCTAACTTATCTGGACAATATAAACCACACACCCACTTTGCCCGTTTGTTATACTGGAAATTCCTTAGGGAAGAGACCAATTCTGTTTTTACACCAAATGCTATACAAGTCAATTGGGCCCCAATCCTTTTTGGACATTTTAACACCTCTGATTAAAGAACTGGAACAAAACTACATTTTGTACACAATATCAGAATATCCTGTAGGTGGAGAGAATCCCCACAGAACATTGGGCTGCAAAAATATTAAAGTAGAAGCCATTTGTAAGCTACAATAAAGTTACAGTTTAATAGCACCATGTTACCAAAAATGGGTTTTAATTTTTTAATTTTTTTTTTTACGTGCAATTTTTCATTTGCAGCCAGTTTAAGGTAAAGTTATACAGGGCCAATAACTGAAGGCATAAAAAGATGCCCAATTATTTAATTTTCTAAAGGAAGATTTGGATTTATGGCAGTAGTATGGACAACAAACACTTAACTTTGAAGAGCTCGGTGGTGTACACTGACATACAAAAGCATACATGCATTTATGAACCACAATAGTGTGAGAAACCATAATGAACATGGACTTAGTAAGTGAGGCCTTCTTTGAAAAATCTGGCACTAGATGTTAACTAGTGCCTTGGGTCTGATTAAAATTGACCTCTCTGGATCATGGATCATACAACATAAAGAAAACAAATTTAAGAAGCAGAAGGAAAGACTGCAGTTTTTAGCCTCTTTATTGATATGAAAACCCTTAGGACGCCAACAAGAGGTTGATGGGGGGAACATTAATATCTAAGGAAAGAGATCAAAAGAAGTTAGTATTCCTGGCACTGGACTGTGACATGTGTATCCTTATACTTTTAAACTTACAGTAAAAAAGAGGAAAAAGAAACATTTCTTTGTTGAATCAAATATTGCCACATGTTATTGATTTTAAGGTTGCTGTCTTATTATACAATTTAATTTAGCCTGCATTGAACATTTCTGAACTTAACATTTAATGTGGCAATTGCTTTGCTTTGCCAGGAATATTATCTGGATGTTAAACATGAATCTAATTTAATCATCAGAATATGGCAAGTATGATAGCAAAGGTCATTTTGTTTATATTGTCCTCTAACTTCATAACTTACAGAATGTTTCTTTCATCTTCAGAACTCAGAATATACAAAAGTATTAGATGCTCCACTATGTATAAGAGAAGTGATCTAACTTTTTATAGATACTATATATAGCCAATACGGTCCATGTTAAATGCTTTTATTTGAAACTGAAAAAAAATTGTACAGTAGCAAAGAAAAGCATGGGATTTATACAACACATCGGCTAAATGTGTTGAATATTTCTCTTGTGGCAAGAACATTCATGCTATCTGACTAACTCCATTTGGTGAAGTGGAAATGGCATGCACTTTTGAGGCTAGGATCTCACTTTCTACCACTGATAACACGTGGCATGTGGTTGTAACAATGTCAAAGCCTGGAAAGGGATTTTGAGCTCCCTTGAACAGCAGGCATGAAGGTTTGCATATGACAAGTATATAAGATGCTGGATGAATGCTTAGCTTTCTTACATTTCCAAATTGCTATTTATAATTTAAAATTCATTAGACTACATTCTGATCTCAATGATATGGGATTAAATCCAGCATAACTGCATCACCTTTCCTGAAAAGAGCAATGGTCACAAAGGATCTCTGGGCAAGATTTTTATATTAGGTACCATGGTATAAACCTGAAATTATGCATCTGCTTGAACTCATAGCTATACAACTTGTAAAGGGATCTCCTTGTACCATCTATTAATCTACATTTGTACATCTCAGAGTGCCTTAGAAACCAGGATCTCTTTCCTAGAGAATACCACACCATGATCATATTACAAAAAACATCCCTTCATGCAGAGCCACCAGTGGGATAAGAGAACATAAAATGACCAGTTCAGATAGACAAAGAGGAGGTTGTAGTGATCACTGGGTTCAATAAATACAGGTGTGAGAAGAATTAAACAACAAACATTGATTGTAGAGCTGTAGGCAACTTCTGAAGACCTTTTGTCTTTCTCTATCTACTTATCTTCTCCCTAACTGAGGAATCATTTCCCTCAGTTTCTTCTTAGGGAGCATCTCTGAATTATAACTTCCCTCACTACAGAGGTGAGGGAAGAGTTAAAAAGAACAGCTATTTTAAAATGAACTGAACAGTCTCTCTGGGGTCGCTCTAGAGTCATATTTCATTTCTTTACCATGTCTCATCACTTTTGAAGAATTATTACAGAATTCTTAATGCCATGGTTGCATGATTCATCAAACTGTTAGTTTATTACTCAGTTTAACTGAACACTGTTTTTTCATTCTTGAAGAAACAATCGTTTTCCCCACCATTTATTGATTTTCTAACATTTTCACATACTAGGATATTGAATATAACAAGAGAAAGGCCCGTCAGATACTACATAGTCAATAAACTCTGAAGAAGCAGTTATGATCATTTAGGTTTAGTCTTTTAAAATCCAGTCCACACAAACAGTCCAATATGCTATTGATACTTCCCAGCAAAGTATCTTTCTATGCATTGTGAAGCAAATAAGAAGACTGAAAGAAAGCAAGTAGACCAAATTTTACCATAGGGAAACTGTAAGTGGTTGGTGACGTGTCTCTTGGTACTGGGCTGTCTTCCCACTGGAACTGTAGTATTATGTTCTTCCAAAAAAATCACCTGTCACATCTTGGTGTTAATGAGAGAGGTACCAAACTCTTTTGGGGAGACAGAAGGATCAATTAAGGCTCAGGAGGACAGCTTATCCTCTCAGGGCTCCATCATTCCCATACCCTGCCCTAACCACACCAGATATTCCAGGCTTGATGTTACTTGCCTACTGAACTAAAGGTCCAGTCCTAGTCTATTGGATTCCTTGTTTGAGGGATTCTCCTCTAGGCTGGCTGCTTGCCCCATTTTTCCCTGCATGAGTCCCAAGACAGCCGCATTAAATGTTAAGTTCAGAAATGTTCAATGCAGACTAAATTAAATTGGACGCTTCCTCAGTGTCCATTTAAATTCTCCGTCTTCTCAACTGTGTTCCCCATGGCAGCATGTGATTCACTGCCTCCCTGACTCAGCTATTCTCTTTTTTCTTTTTCAGTGCAGCTTTTCCGTTTCTCCAGCTGTGCCACTCTCCCTGTCCTAGTCTTGAACTCTGGCAACTGGGCTTGCTGTGGCAGCCTTTGAACTGGCATGGCCCCAGCTGCTTTTCTTAATCAGTTGGAGTGCAGCATTTTCCCCACCTTGGCTCGGCGTGGTTTCTTCGTTGTCTCCTGGTAAGTCTCTTCTTCTAACCTTCTTCACGTTCTTGTGGCAGGGTGTTTCAACCACCTGGTCACAGAAACCTATTACCACATGGGAGGCCTTCACTTGTACACACTTGTTACCCTGGAGTGGGAGTGGGGACTGAAGCCAGCTAACCCTTCTGAGAAACCACCTTACTTAAATTATATGTTGCCCACTCTAGTGCAAGGTTATGCCAGAAAGATCATATCCAACTATTATACAAAATGGTGAGGTATTTAAAAGCTCTCTTTCTTAAGTAAATTCAGGCTGGAAGGTAGGACTGTCAAAAACATTAAGGCATTGGGCTAACTCTGCTGTTAGTGAAGTTGATGATAAAACTTTCACTGACTTCAATGGTATTAGGAGCAAGCCCTAAACCTTCAAAAAAACATTCATTTATAATAACAGGTTAGAACATTACATTAGGACTGTAATTTAAGTGTACCTATTAACAGTCACCACAGCTATATATTTCTCTTCTATCATGTATATTTTATCCATGTAGTTAGTGACCTCAACAGTTAGTTCCCTTACTTTCAAAGGCTTATATTTTTAAATGTAGAGAGATAGCCACCATAAATCTAATAAATTCAAAGGTTTTGTTAGTGACAGATAGACACACAAAAGTGTGTTAATTGACAGAGTACCTTAGTTACCTCCATAATGCATTCTTATGTTTTATACACAGGTAAGCTTCAAGAGTGCATTTCTTAATCTAATAAAATATTTATCATATCTGAGATCTAAAGTGTACATATTCAATTTTTTATGCACACCTTTACATGATTCATGAAATTCACATAGGATGCGAGTTCTTTTCATTACCATTTGTTTTTATGTATCATTGTTACCCTTTTTACAACCAGACTTATATTGAACTGACAAATATCATTCAGATACCTTTGAACAAAGCAGTACTTACCTTCTGAGGGAAATTATGAGGAGGTGGAACCTGTGGTTGTTTTTTTTTTTCCTTTCTGTAAACAGAAAAAAAAATTAAAAACATAAAAATCCAGGACTGTGCTCTATTTAAAACAAAGCACAATGTGTTATATTAGATAGTTTAGATAAGCATTTACATTTTTTAGACTGTTCTACAGGTTATGAGATGGCCAGATAGAAGACCTGCTAAACATCTAAGAAGAGCAACCCTATATTCTCCTTGATCTAAACATGGACAGGGGTATTAGCTTGGAGTTTCATTTTTAAAACCTCTCTGGAATTTTCAGCAGAAATGGTGCCTCTTCTACCTGTAGCTCAAGAGTGTGTTGATAGTTAGATAGAATATAAATCTAGTGGTCAAAGCAAAGGTTTAGGCTGTCCAAGGCCAGATCTATGATGGTGCAGTCCTACCCCGCCTCTGACTTCATGGCACACATAAAATGGGCTCTCTGCTACTAAGAAAGAGGTGAGCTCCACATCCGTGCTTCCTTTGCAAAATCCTAGATCCATTTGTGACCAGCTATTTGGCTTTTATTCACACTTCTGCCACTGCATGACCCAGGCTAAGTAACAGTGCTTTTGGCCTGCTTCCACAGAAAAGGGCAGTGGAACTGGGCATAGATTAAGATGTACACTGTGCAATGTAGGGAGGACTCTGCAATTCCTCTGTACAAAGAAGTACTTTGCCAGCCCAAAGCAGATATATTCATGGAGAGGTTACTGACATGGTTCCATGCCCACCTCTGCCCACTACCAGCTGTAGGCCAGCGCTGGGAGAGATTACCCACCCCATTTTACAGAAATCCATTGTCATTTTAATGTGTTCTTCCCTAACACCTTATCACTTCTGTTAACTACCTTAAAAACAGTGAGGCTTAACTACATTCGCACAAATGTGCTTTAAAAGTCACTACATAATCCTGGTTCTCAATCTTTTGGGGCTCAAGCTATACCTCAGAAAATGTCAGCTCCTACTATTTACTCTGTTTTTGACTACAGAAAAATAACAGAGCAATTCCTCTGTTGCTAAGACCTCAGAAATATCACTACTGGGCAGAATGTTTTTAACTACACTATGGATTCCTATTTAAAATCCGCAGTTTATGTTATGAATCATGTTTGCACTCCTACCAGTGCCAACACTGTGTATCCCCCTGTGGCACCTTGAAAGGATTCAGGGGCAGATTCGGAGAGGGGAAGGGGGTGCAGTGGTACAGTTATACCTCTTTTTCATTTCTGGTCCACCCAAAATTTAAAACCAACTGCCTGGCAGTGGCATCAACATTCCTATGCAGTGAAGGAGTCAATTAACTTCATGGCTCATTATAATCTACCATATTCCTTCTACACTCTTGATTCCATAGGAGTTAATGAGCCTCTCTTCTTCTTAATGGTGTTTGTGTTCCACTGATCAAGCTACACTTTCTTCTGCAATATTGTTGTCTGCAGCTGTTTCTTGTAATGTAGCTCCTATTTTACAGCCCTGCAGACTGTTATTAATTCTAGCTAAAGACTTTAACTGAAGTGTGGAAGCATCAGCTCAGCTGAACATTGTATGTATTGTCAAGATGATTAGAAAGGTTATATTTTGTTTCATGAATCTGAAAAAGAGATGTACATATAATTCTAATGAATACAAGACAATGAAACAACATTTTTTCATTCTTTTTTCTTAGTTCTTTGTGTTTTTATACATAACATATGAATACAGTAAAATAATGCACATTCCAATAAAGTTATGTTTGTTTTTGCTTTAGTCTTAAACTGAATAATATAGCCTGGGCCCCTAGCTTTTCAGTAAAGCTTCCAACGTGCCACAGCACCCTAGTTGAGAATCATTGCTCCAGATTGGTATCTTCTATTCCTCTAGATCAGGGGTTCTCAATCCCTGGGCTGCGGCCTGATGCCAAGCCTTGGTGGGTTGGCTGCCGCACCAGAAGTGGCCACAGATTGGCAAACCACAGCCCCCCAGAGCTGGGCAGAGAAGCCATGGCTCTTTTTGCAGGGTCTATAGCAGCACAGGGTTTGGCCCATCCCCTCCACTGACGGGTGGGGATATCTTTACCTGTCTTCTGGCCGGAAATTCTGGCCACATTTGGCTGTGACTGCTGGCCCGCAGTTTTCCAGGCTGCAACAAAAACTTTGGAAACCCCTGCTCTAGATAGCAAGCATGTGGATCACTACCTATCACTACCAAGACTCTTAACTGTTAAGCGATCTACAGCATCATTCAGCCAGAACTATCACAATAGAAAACATTAAACTTTACTGCTTAACACCACATACAAGCAGGGATCCTGGTTTTCCGTAATAAAAAATTGCAGATTCTCTGATAAAACTCCCTAAATCCGTGATTAAAATTAAAGCTCCCCCCCCGCCCAGTCTTCCTGGGTGCCCCTCACTCCCTACTTGTGCCCCTCACTCCCCCCACAACAGCCTTGCAGTCCTACTGGTGCCCCTCACTCTCCCCACCACAGCTGCCCAAGCCCTGCTCATGCCCCTCAGCCCCACAACAGCCCCTGCCCCCCAGCCTTGCCAGAGGGGGTCCCCAGCTTCCAGGGCTATGGGGTCAGGGACCCAGGTCCACAGCTCCCAGTCCCCAACAGAAAGTAGAAGCTGCTGCAGCAGACCAACGCTTGTAGCCAGCTCCCACACAGCTATCTGTCTGCTTCAGACTTGGGCGGGGGTGCGGCTGGCTTTTGGCTGCAGCAGGCACTCTCAGTGGGCAGGGGGGGACCCGTGCGCCCCAGATCTGGGCTCATACTCCCGGCCCTGCTGCCCTCTCCTGGGGCCACTGCAGCTCAGCATGTGTGACCCAGTGTGGCAGGGCATACTGGGGCTGTGCAGGAAAGCTGCTTGCCTCTGCAAGCTCTGCACTACCCTAGCCATACTTCCCCTGTGTACACAGGGGTAGTGCAGGCAACAGCACAGGTTTGTGCTCCTCACTGCTACCATGGCCTGCAGGGGAGGTGTGGCCAGGGCAGTATGAAGCTTGCGGAGGCAAGCAGCTTTCCTGCACGGGCCCACAATAACCTGTTGCGCTGGGTTACGCACACTGTGCTACGGAGGCCCCAGGGGGAGGGCAGCAGGGCTGGGAGCATGAGCCCACAGTGAGCACTCACCCTGACCCTGCCATGCACACAGATCTGGGGGGCACAGGTCTCCCTTGTCCCCCCCAGAAGTATACGCTGTGGTGGAGAGCTGGCACCTCCTGCCCCCTGCCTGTGGACAAGCCCGGCCTGCAGTGTGTGGACCAGGAGCTGCATGCTATCAGCCGAGCAGGCTCCGCACCTCCTTGTGCAGCTTTCTGCACTCCTGAGAGAAGCCACACATGGTGGTATGAAGCCCTCCTGGCCTGGTCCTGCCTGCCCTGTGGCACACGGAGCGGGAGCTGCATGCTATTGGCCCGAGTGGGCTCCGCGCTTCCCTGTGCAGCTTCCTTGAAGGGCCGATAGCACGCTGCTCCAGGTCTATGCACCAGCTGGGCGGGCATTCCTGCAGGAAGCTGGCTGGGGGCTAAGGGAGTGGGGAGGTGTTGGGGAGAGACATAGAATACATGCCCGGCTGGCAGCATGTAGACTTGGAGTGGCATGCTATTGGTCCGACAGCAAAGATGCACAGGGAAGCACAGAGCCTGCTCGAGCCAATAGCACACCACTCCCGGTCCATGTGTCACAGGCCAGGAGGGTTCTGCATGTGGGGCTTCCCCCAACACCTTCCCCTTCCCTCAGTCTCCAATCACACACCTACACTCTTCCCCCTACCTGCCAGGCTGGCTCTTCCCTGGCAGCCACCCACACCTGCCACCCAGGGCCTGCCCCCAGCCCTGCTGGTGTCCCCCAGCCATGATCCACAACCCCCAGCCCCCTGCAAACCCCAGTTAACTTACACTCCACAAACTAACAGTGAGCCTGAGCCAGGCTTTGGCTGACTGAGAGACTCAGGCCCTGCCCTTTCCCCACCTCTCTTCCCTTTCTGGACAGGGTTGCGGGTTTCCCATCGTTTTTGCAATTAGCTCTGGCAGGCTGGAAATCTGCAGAGCTCTTTGCAAAAATTGGGAAATTCGTGGGTATGTCTGCTAAAAGGGAAAATCTTTTTTTTCTCTGATAGTTGGGAAATCCATGGTTTTCTCTGTTTTTCCATGGGAAATGGAAAACCCAGATCCCTGCATATAAATTAATATGGTTCATAATGACATTCCTACTTTGACCTTCTAGTATTTCCTCATATACATATATTTTAAAGTATCTATTAGAGACTTGATCCTACAGGATTTTAAATATACCTTCTCAGTACCCCTGACTCATTGATCTCAAGTGGAGGCAATTGGTCAGCAACGTTTACATCCCTTGATCTTAGAAATACACATTATTACGGATGATCTTACAAGATCCCATTATAAACTCAGTTGGAAAGCAAGATAACCTTCAGCATTGTATTATTGTGTCAGTGTGGGTTTAGGGCATGAACTGACATGATTTTCACAGCTCACCAGCTACAGAAGAAATGTCAGGAACAACATAAGCCTCTCTATGTGGCCTTCTTTGACCTCACTAAAGCTTTTCACTGTCAGCCAAGAAGTATTGTGGAGGATCCTTCAGGAAGTATGGATACCCACCAAAATTTGTCACCATTTTCTGCTGGCTCCATTGTGCTATGCAAGCTGTATTTCTCAGTAATGGAACTATCACAGATCCCTTTGAGGTTAAAACAGGAGTTTAAGCAAGGCTGTGTCATTGCTCCAACACTCTTCTCAATATTCCTTGCTGCAATGTGACATCTGACCACCAACAAGCTTCCAGCTAGAGTACAGCTAAACTACAGAATGGATAGTAAGCTGTTTAGCCTCAGCCAGCTCCAAGCCAAAACCAAGACCACACCAACCACAATCATTGAGCTCTGGTATGCTGATGATGCTGTACTATGCACTCACTCAGAAGCAGACCTCCAGACAATTGTCAATGTCTTTGCTGAATGTCACAGCATGGGTTCCCCAGGGATGGCTGTGATGCCCCTAGGGATCCATGACTGTGCTAATCTTGCCCAACGGGAACCCTTTTCCTCGCCTGCTATGTCTCGCTAGTAATTATAATAAATAGGTAGGCTGCCCTTAAGTTTGTTTGGATATGATCCTGGTGGACACCACTGAACCCTGTGGGTTCCTGGACCCCTTTTTGGGTTCCACTCAAAATTGATGCCTCACGGGACACCCTTAGTCCTATGGGCTAGATGTGTGGCTCCAAAACTTCCCCTTTACCATACCCCATGCTGCACAGATGGTATTCAAACATTGTCCCTCTGAGGCCTTGCTCAGCCTCTCCTTCATCGCTGGGCTCTTTGCAGCCCTGTCTCTGCACCCACACTGATGCTGGGGCTCTCTGCAGCCCTGCCTCTGCACCCACACTGGCACTGGGGTCTCCACACTTTAGTGTGCCCTACTGAGGCCTCCTCCTCCCCACTAGCTTTGGCCTGGTCCACTGGTTTATAAACAACAACCAAAATATGAGCCCCTGTGCTATAACATAATACAACCAGTTCAGGGTGCGCTCTGTCCTTTTAAAAGAGCCAAACTTCCCCACAAGCATTAAGTGTCTTGTAGCCCAGGGTACCTGGTCAGCTCCTGGAGCCCCATTACTCCTATAGGCAACATATCAGGCAGCCACATCATCTCTGGGCAATTCTTCTCTGCAGGCTCCTTCTCCTGGCTGCTGCCAGAGAACTAACCCCTGCTGGCCTCAGCCCTGGAGTTTATATGTGCCCAGGGCCCTGCCTTCTTTCAGTCAGCTGACCAGGTACAAGTGCAGGCTAATTCCGTTGTTAGCCTGCTGCCACAGTAACCTACACCTGTGGGGTTTCTGCCTGACTCCTAGGGCTTTCTCCCTAGGCAGTTTCTGCTCTAAAAGGAGCAGGCACTTTAATGCCCTGCAACACTGAGGCATACAAGAAAATGGAACTCACACTTACCATTCAGAAGACCTAGGTCCTCCACCAAGAGGCTCCTAATAAACAGTCCCAGCTCTGGTAATCCCGATCCATGGTGAGACTCTGGAGAACTATGAGTATTTCCCATACCTCAGAAGCCATCTCTCACAGAAGGTTTATGTTGATGAAGGAATCCAACATTGCCTCAAATGTGCAAGTGCAGCATTTGGATGCCTGAAGAAATGAGTGTTCAAAAATCATGACATGAGATCCAAAACCAAGTTCATGGTTTATCAAGCAGTTATGATCCCTACCTGGCTGTACAGAGCTGAGACAACATTCAGAAGACATCTAAACTTGTTGAAGTACCATCAGTTCTGCCTGTAGAAGATCCTCCAAATCCAGTCAAAAGAAAGATGCGCCAACATTAGCATCCTCCTGCTAAAAAAACACCATGAGTTTTGAGGCAATGATCATGCAGCATCAACTTCATTGGGCCAGTTATGTTATCTGGATGTCTGACTCCAGATTCCTGAAGCAAGTTTTATTCTCCCAGCTCAACCAGGGTGTACACTCAAGAGGAGGGCAGAGAAACCTCTTCAGAGATACCCTCAAGATCAGCTTAAAACAATGCAACATTTATGTCAACTTATGGGAGACTATTGCCTAGGACCACCCCAAAAGGAAGAAGAGTACTTTGATTGTGTTTGGGTTTCTCTTTCCACTCACTAAAATCATAATTTTTTTTAATGTAAAGTGTCAGAAATAGGGTTTAGTGCTTAGAGATAATTGTTGTTCTTCAAAATATAATCAATTTGAGCTAGTAGTATTACATTGGTGAATCTGGTACCTGAAATGGTATACGAAGTTAACATATTTTCATAATGGTTGTGACACAATCCCTTCTTCGGCATTCCTCGCAGTTGAGGGTAATTGTCTTATCTGTGTGTCCGAAGATGGCTGCTGAGGCCTATCTGCTTTTGGCAGACCACTGTAGCTTGGACATGTGTTTACATGTGGGGTGGGTGGCACTGGATTTTTTGTTTGGTTTGCGACACACTGTTTCTGCCACTACCACTTTTTCATCTCCAGTTGTTGTCGTCATGAGGTTTCACACTTTCCTACTTTATAAAGTTTGTTAAATGCCAGTTGCAACTTTTCAGATGTATACACATACACTAGTAGAATAAAAGAGCTATGTATGTAACAATGTTCCACACATATTATGCATACACCAATATAAACTAACACCTTACATTTAAGTATTTGGATAACACTAATGTTTTAATAACAGTTATGGAAAAATTAATTTCTATTTCACTTTTCTGACAAATGGTGAGACAGAGTCTACACTTTCACTCATACCTAATAATATTTCTGTAATAAGTACATTGAACTAGATGCCTGATAGAGATGTAACTGAATGCTGATTTACATATACTTTTTGTGCAGCCTGATCTAATTGCAAGAACATAGGACTTTAAAGAATCAAAATTGCTGCTTTTCCCAGCTCTGCCAGTGACTCACAATATAGATATATTTGAGCATATCAGTTTTACTCTATGTGCTTTAGTTGCCTCTTATGAAAGAAGAGATACTTAGAATAGGGAAGTATTCAATTTGGATTTGGATTCTGCTGATTCAGAGGACAGTGATTCAATTTGGAGATTTGGATCACTGTCCCAAATGGATTCGGCCGAATTGGCTTCAGAAAATTCGGTGCTGATTTGGAGAGATTTGGAGATTTGGCCATATACTATAATGGGGAATCACTGAAATAACTATAACACGGTCATTTTCTGTCTGATTTGGATGAAAACAGCAGAAATGGTAGCCTGGACAGCCTCCGTCAGGTTCACCACTTTAAATAACAACAAGTAAGCAGCACAGTAGCACTAGCAGTATCTCAGGCAGCCAAACTGTCACAGAGCCTTTCTGTCCTCTCCTGCAGGAGCTTCTTCTCCAGCAGCTGCCAGAGTACTCTCCCTGCCAGCCCAGGGTCCTGGTGCTTAGATGTGCCCAGGGCCCTGCCTCTTTCTGGTCAGCTAACCAGGGACAGGTGCTAGGGGGGTTTGGTCTAAGGACATGGCACTGGCAGACAACGTTCTTTGGATCAATCTAGTGTCTTTTAGTAGACCAACTGAATAATTACAGAAATATATCTTAGCAAGCTTGCAGGCTGAAAAACCTTTCATCAGGCTGAGGAAGTACCTGCAGGAAGCACTTGGGCTGTAGGAAGTTGGCTACTGGTGATGATTTTAGTGAGGTTCGGTGCTTGTTTGAATTTACAAACCACTTTTCACAGATGGGTCTATGAACTTCACTTCATCAGCATCCTAGATACAACAACTCATGGACTCAATATAGACATTGGAATTCTGACATACTACAACCTGCCAAACACCTGACTCCCCAGGTACCTCTCTGCTTTTACATGCTACATCCCCCTTCCCCCCACCTCCACCCCAGCCTGTCTTGCACTCCCTGCCTCCTCCATTTCCATTTTCACTGACGGGCTTTCTTGCCTGCATTGTATGCCAGCCTCTGGCTTCTTTACTATTCCTTCCATTCAGGAACAGCACACACATACACACCAACTGCAGGTGCTTTCTCAGCCTGATGGAGAGTTTTTTTTCCCTGTGGCTCCTGCTTAGACACATTAGCCTGACATATCAAGCAAAACATGTACATCTTGGTGTCACAGTGAAGTGATTCTTGTGTAGATTAAATGTTAACAAATTAATATGAAATTCATTGGCCTTTGGAACAGCGATACATCTGAAATCAGCTCATTTCTTCTTTGCAACTTCTGTAATATTTTAGCCACTTAAACCTGTCCCTCTCTATAGAACTTCATTATGATTTTTTTCTTCTTTCATTTGCCAACTAAACTAACTACTGCAAACACTAGCATTCTGGATACCTTGGGTTAGGCGCACTAATTTCATTTATCTTGGGAAGATAATGGTGATGAGCCTTACTAGCCAGTGAATTTGCAGGCAGACACATCAAGGAGCTGCCTGCAGATTCAGGTATTGTTGGAATGGGACGGTGAAAAAGGAAAAAGAACTTTTTTAAAAGAGGTGGCTCTGCTGTAAAGCTTCAATAGCAAATCCTTAAAAAACAAAGGTATAAGTGTAAAAATTAATTTCCTCCAGGCTTCCTTGAAAAGCCTTTGATATTTGGCATACTAAGCAATTTCAAAAGCTGCTCAAAAGCATTAGATATTTCCCAGACCTGGAACATCTCAAATTTTTGGAAACACCTTTCAATAACACATTTACTTACTTTGTTAAATGAACCATAGTCACTTATACAAAATAAATAAATAAATGAAATTATTTCACAAGGTTGTGTTAATCCATTTGGCTGGGATTCTTTAAATGTGAATGAAATGATTGAAGCAATGGCAACAAACTAGCAACTTGTTAGGGTTCAAATTAGTGGTGGGAAAAGTGATACATTTCTCTCTCTGTGTGGATTTTTTAATACTGTATACCAATACAAAGATTAAATTGACTTGCTATTAAACTATCTAAATCTTTCTCAATTTTTGGTGTAAGGCCGGGGGGGGGGGGGGGGGGAGGGCGGGGAGCAGGGTGCGGAATGTGTTATGCAAGTATTTAGAAAGTTCAGCAGACTTTTCTTCAAACAGGACAATATGCCTGAGTTAATTCCTTCTTTTTGTACCCATGAGATGTGCTGGTACTCTCAGTTCAGTTGTTAGTGGGTGCCAACACAACAAAAATCTTACTTCTGGTTGGGACTCTCAACAGCGATATGAAGGGATAGCAATGCAGAGCCTGATTCCATGACTAAGGACTTTATTCTCTAGGTCTGCGAATAGTGCACCTACCATGTTCTTTAAATTCATTTAGAAAAAAACAAACAAACAAAGAGATGCTGTCAATCTCCTGCTAGTTCAAAGCAGAAAAGCACTTAAACAATTCGTAAATTATAACAAGGCAGATCACAAAGAATGAAAGAAAATAAATGTTACACAAATCATGCAATCTCTTTTCCACTGTTGTTCATTAAAATTGCAAAAATAAGTCAAAATAGCACTCCCCACTCCCCCACACAAGGCTTGGATAATTAGAGTTGTACAAAGCTATACTGACTTTGTACGCTAACATCCCAAGGCATTTTGAACAGCACAGCAACAACCTGAGTCAAAAGCAATATTCAGAAAGCATGCCTTCACCTTGCAGAACTGGTCTACAAACTGTTTTTGCTTTTACCCCATTCTACTATGTAAAAAATTTCAATGTTGTGCCAACTTCCTCTGGTATCTTACACAGTGAATTGGCATCTTGGATGGTAAGGGCATAAAGCTATCCAAACTACCCTCCTTTTTTGGTATATTCCCTGAAAGGGAGAAAACACAGGCGCAATTATAACTTCTCTATGCTGCAACTAGTGCATTTTTTATTTTTAACCTCTACAATTTTTAATGAAGAAAGTTTTGGAAAGCTTATCCAGGTCTACCACCTCAAAGGCATAAAAAATAAGGTCCTTTGCTATCCCACTATAATGGGATCTCTTGTTCCTGAAGCTATATTAACATATTATGTAAGATTAATATAGGTTTCCCTTGCTTTATGTGGGTTCTGTATGTGCGAATTTCACTCTTATGCGATGACCCTTTTTACACCAAATTTTGTTATATGTGAGGTAAATGCATTCTTATGTGATCAATGTGGTGGAAGCTGTCAGTTAGCTGCTTTGTGTAGTGCAGTGTGGGAGTGACGTGCACCAAAGTATAGTCTCCTGTGTGGATCTGTGCTCCTCACTCATTGCCTTCAACACATGTTTCTGTCATTGCCATCCCCATTATGGTAACATTCACCACCACCCTGTGCTTGTGTGTACTGTCTGCTGTTGGTAAGTACCAAAATTGTCTTGTAAAGGTGGTAGAAATGGGTCTGGGAGTCAGTACAGTTGAGGCCTTGGAATGTGTCCCTAGTTGTTACATTGCAAAGTGGATTCCCTTTATGCAAATTCAAGTTATGCACCATTTTCCATGTACAGCATAAAGTGAGAGAAACGTGTTACCTATTTGGTTCTAAGAATCTGAAGTGCTTCATAATTCCAAAGTGAGTGGCGTAGCATGGACGCATTTGGGCCCCCCACTTCACGAGGGATGTGGATAAGCTCGAGAGAGTCCAGAGGAGAGCCACCTGCATGATCAAGGGCCAAGAGAACAAGCCTTGCGAAGAGAGGCTGAGGGACATGGGACTCTTCATCATGGAGAAGAGAAGGCTCAGGGGGGACTTGGTAGTAGCCTGTAAGTATATAAAGGGGGTGCATCAGGACCTGGAAGAACAGTTGTTCATCAGGGTTCCCCAAGGGATAACAAGGTCTAATGGCCACAAACTTCTGGGAGGCCAATTTAGACTGGACATAAGAAAAAGCTTCTTTACAGTCCATGTCCAGGGTCTGGAACAAACTGCCCCCAGAGGTGGTGCAAGCACTTACTCTGGACTCATTCAAAAAGCAGTTGGATGCATATCTTGTTGGGATCATTTGACCCCAGCAGACTTCCTGTCTAAGGCAGGGGGGCTGGACTTGATTTCACAATGTCCCTTCCAGCCCCTAATGTCTATGAATCTAAAAATAGGCTAGAACAGAGAATCAAAGTAAAAGTGAGTTATCTGCCAGGATCTGCCTTGGGATTCTTGTGCTGACATAATTTTTTCCCTCTGGAACTGCACAATACATAAGCAGAAGTGTTATTTGCTCTGGATCAGATATTGAAATCCTTATTCATACCAAATCCTGGCTTTTGTAAGAGTATCACCTGAATACAGTCCATACTAAAAACTAATGAAGAACTGCAAGACTGAACACAATGCTTTCAATTGCCAGCTTTTGAAACTGAATTTCCATTGGCCATCTTTGCTAAGTACAGGTAGACAAGAAGCCCACAGCTGAATCAATTCAATCTTCACAGTTTAGTTTAAGCTGTGCAGATTGAACTGATGAACAAGTAAACAGACATTCACTTCTGATTCTGAAAATGAAGCCACATGCCTGCAGTGGCCAAGGCCAGAAGCCAGGTGCACTAGAGCATGCCTCTCTGCTCAGCTGTAACAGAGAGCTTGGGCCAAGGCTAGCTTGCCCACTCTGTGAAGAGGGCAAGTTGCAGGAGAGATGGAAAGCATCCTGGAATGGTGGGGGACCATGAGTTAACCTGAAACTGGAAGGGGTTCAGGACAGAAGTTCAATAAATCAATATAACTTAAACCAGTTAAGTCTGATAACATGATTTATTCAGGTTTATCTTAAATTGATTTCACCATTTTGAAAGCAGTTTATGTGCACCAAACGCCTGTTGTGTTACAAATTTGAACTGGTTTCTAATCACTTTCATAGATTCAAAGATGTTAGGGTCGGAAGGGACCTCAATAGATCATCGAGTCCGACCCCCTGCATAAGCAGGAAAGAGTGCTGGGTCTAGATGACCCCAGCTAGATACTCATCTAACCTCCTCTTGAAGACCCCCAGGGTAGGGGAGAGCACCACCTCCCTTGGGAGCCCGTTCCAGACCTTGGCCACTCGAACTGTGAAGAAGTTCTTCCTAATGTCTAGTCTAAATCTGCTCTCTGCTAGCTTGTGGCCATTATTTCTTGTAACCCCCAGGGGTGCCTTGGTGAGTAAAACCTCACCAATTCCCTTCTGTGCCCCCGTGATGAACTTAAAGGCAGCCACAAGGTCGCCTCTCAACCTTCTCTTGCGGAGGCTGAAAAGGTCCAGTTTCTCTAGTCTCTCCTCATAGGGCTTGGTCTGCAGGCCCTTGACCATATGAGTTGCCCTTCTCTGGACCCTCTCCAGGTTTTCCGCATCCTTCTTGAAGTGTGGCGCCCAGAATTGCACTTTACTGGTTTATGTATAATTTCTGCCCCTAGCCTGTCAGTACAGGGAGGCCTGGATGGGCCCTAGACAGAACTGTCCTGTAAGTCTATGTATTGGTTATTAAATAATGCCAAGACCAGCCTAGAGTAGATGTGTGCATTACTTGTCTTGGGATAAGAGGATTGACAGAGTGTGAGTATCTCCTATCAAATCAGGACTCCCCCCCCCATGCAAAGTGTTCCCCCAACACACAGCAAGAGCCTCAGTCCCGGAAACCTTTTAGTCTAAAGCATACTAGTCTCCTGTCCTGAAAAGAGGAAGAATAGGGTTCCAGAGCCTGCTGTGACACATACCTTCCTTGATATCTTGGGCAAGTCACCTAGCCTCTCTGTGCTTCAGCTGCAGGTATAAAATGAGCGTAGTATTGGATGAAGGGGATAGAATAAAGACATTAAAGAATGTGAAACTTCTGCTATTAAAGTAATATGGGTCATATCAATACCTAAGATCCATAGGAGAAATTAATATGAGAGATGAATTTAGCATATAAAGATATCGTTAACACATAGACCAATGGCTCTCAACCTTTTTAGATGCCAGGCATGTCTCTATAACTTTTGTGAGTTGAGTGACACTTCATTTCAAAAGCTAATTTATTTATTACAGTGCTTACCTCCCTGCAGAAGGGCCATGCAGTGGGAACAGGAGAATGGTGAAGCAGGAACAACCCTGAGCCTGCCCTTATCTGCTTATCTCCTCACATTTCCTGTTGCACCCCTCAAAGGTTTTTGGGTACCTCAACAATCTTGGTTGAGAATTACTGTCAGAAACACAGAGATGTAGGGCTGGAAGGAATCTCAAACTTCATCTAGTCCTATCCTTGTACAGAGGTTGGTTTCATCTACACATGGCTTAACAAGTACTGCAAATGTGCTTTTATTAGACTGAGTATTTTAGAATGGTTTTGAAGGACCATAGAAACCCAAGGAAACAATGGAAGCACTACTTAAATGAAGTGTATACAAATAGGTAGAAGATGCTATTCAGAAATGGGGCAGGCATAGGTTTTCTTGGAAGAGCAAGGGAGAGGGAGAGAGAGACTATGAGCTTACACATATCAATTTCCTGGGGGTGGGGAAAATCACACTTGTTAAATATACAAATGAAAACTAAATACCCTGACTGTTAAAAAAAGCTAACAAAACATCTCAAACTTTCTACGCTTATTCTTGGATGGCTACAGAGTTTCTCTAGAAACACGGCACTATTATATTTTTTGTGAACAAGACTTGCTTTAATAAATTATACTACAATTCTCAAAAACAATTGTGAAATAAGGCTAGGATAAACCCACCATTGTCATCTGTAGTGTTGGAGTCTGCAAAAAATAGCTGTGATATTCTACTGGAAATAAAGCGGCACTAGTCACAAAAGAAGTAGAGAACGTACAGTGACAAGTGAACAGGCCAGGGTGCTACTTGCTTTAAAATGGTGACCATATTATTTCTAAGGAAAACTGAGACACTGCCCCTTCCCTCCCCTATGCACCATGCCACTCCACCTCCCCACCAGCCAGCAGCAGGGAGGGAGGGAGGGAGGAGGTGGCTGGGATTGCCGAAGGGGAAATTGGGTGAAGGAGGGCTAGGACGGTGGGTGGCTGGGGCTCTACTGGAGGAGGAAGAGGGCTGAGCTGGAGGCTGCTGCACAGCAAAGAGAAAGCTGACCTGTTCCATGGGAAGTGTGAGTGCAGCACGTGTATGTCTGTCTCGGTGTCTCTGTGTCCAGGCTGCTGTATAGACATGTGCATGTGCTAAGCCTTGTGCAGTTGCTTGGCCATCATGTCAGAGAGGCTGTACCTGGGCAGCCTCCTCTTGCCTCCATCAGACCTCCTCTTTACACTCCCCCTTCCACTTTCCACCAGCTTCCTCTCCCTTCGCCTCCCTTTCCTACACCCATCTCCTTGCACCCCCCCACTCACTCCTTCTCCCTCTCCTCCCTCCTCCACTGCCACTCTTTCCCCATCATTCTGCCTTGCCACTTTCTAACTCCCCAGACTCCTCCCCCATTGCTGCCTTTGTGACCCTCTGTTCACTCTTCTCTCTCTCTCCCCTCCCCCCACTCTCTCCTTCTCTACATTGTCTCCACTCCCGCACCACCAATGCATGCACACACACACTTACACACACTCGGTGGCTGCAGGCAAAGTGCTGAGTTGACCTCTGGGCTCCAGCCCCTGGCAGGTGGGCTTATGTGGGATGGAGCCAGGTGAGGCCACAGTCCCAGGGCAGAGACCAGAGGCACCCCTCCCCCCACATACAGATTCCTGGCAGCTAGGTGAGTGGGAGAGAAGGAGGGAGGAGCCCCTGCTTCCCTCAGGGCAGGGGTTCAAGCCACCCCTCTGGAAAGCCCTGATGTGACAACCACTCCCTGGTCCCAACTTCACTGGGTTGCAAACAGATGATGCAATACATGTGAGCAGCCCACTCAGGAGAAGCAGGCTGGGCAGTGTGGGCAGGGTGGCACCAATCTGGAACTTTTGTTTGAATTTTCACTAGCCAGCCGGGACACTGGAACAGCCTATGAAATCCAGGACTGTCCCAGCCAACCAGCATGTATGGTCACCCTATATAAAATAACTGGGCTTTTGCTTTAGTGATTCTTTAGTATAAGATGAAATGTTGGATAATTGTAGCTTTTTTTTTTAGGCAAACTGTTGTATAAACAAACAAACAAACACATTTTCCAGATTCCTTCTGTTGTAGAACATGTCTGAAATGGACCAGAGTGAGTCAAATAATACAAGTAATCAACCATTTTGCAAGAAGTTGTTTCATAAGACATAAAACAAGGACTATAGTATTAATTGTTTGTGTGTATTCAGATGACTGAATGGACCTGTGTTTTTATTTAATAATGATGAGTCTCTAATTTTAAAGGCTTTAATCAGGGAGCAGAGAGAACATCATGCTTTATTTGACCAACCAACAAATGGTTAAAGTGAAACACCCAGAGAATATTTGCTGACATTCATTAATAACTCAAAGGCTCAAATTTGTTCTCTAATTATAAAGCAAATACTTACATGCTCATGAATATAACTGTAGAAATCAAAATGATTCATAGACAAGAAAAAATGCTACATCCTCTATATAAATTACATAACTTGACTATAGATCACACTTTAAAACTACCTATCATAATATTGATTTTCTCTTATTACACCACCTCTCTTTAGAGATCTCATGGCATTTTAGTATTGATGCTTCAGACAATCTTGTGTGATCCTTATTTTACAAACTGGGGCACAGCAAGGTTAAGCAATTTGTTCAGAATCATTCACAGCATAGCCCAGAAGGAACTGAGATCTTTTAATATTTTCCATACAAGGTTAAAAGTTAAGTCTATGCTCATTTCTTTCATACTCTGCTGCAGAGATAAACAAAAGGTCGTGCAGATTCTTTCCTTTATCTTAATTTTAATGGAAGGAGTACAAATTGAGCAAAATTGCATCATTGGGCAATAATGTACAAATTATAAATAGAAGCTCTGAAATAACATCTACAAAATAGTATTGTTGCTTTCATATGCAAAATATACAAATTTCAGATCTATGCAAACAAGCCGAAGTTTAGGGGTCATTCATCCAATATTTCATTTGTTAATTCAAAGACTATTGTTAAATATCCTTCTTTCAGATTCAGATGTAGCCACTATCATCCATGCCTTCATAACCCCAACTCTAGACTACTGCAAGGCACTGTATGCCAGGCTGCCCTTGAAAACGATCCAGAAACTGTAGCTGATGCAGAACACAATTGTCTACCTCCTGACAGGAGTCCAGCACTTGCATTGGCACCCAGTAGCTTTCTGGGCACAATTCAAGGCACTGGCTTTGACTTACGTCGTTCTAAATGGCCTGGGTTGTATGTAGGTAAGGGAGCACCTTCTTCATTGTGCTCCATTGTAATCCTTGAAATCAGTATCCTGCAGGTACAATCAGCACACTAACTCTGATTGCCAAAAATGTATGGGAGCTCTTTCTCAGCAGTCCCTCCTCAGCTCTGGAACTCCTTCCCTCTTGGGGCCTGAGCCTGGACATCTTTCAGAGGTGGTGCAAGAGCTTCCTTTTTGGGCAGGCATTCAGCAAACAAAGCTAGGCCAAGATAGTGTTTTCCCAGGTTTGTTTGTTGTTGTTGTTTTTGTTCTTTATATTTGAATTGCCCTTTTAAGTTGTTCTATTAGCCTGAGGGGGGACCTGGTGACCATCTACAAACTCACTTGGGGGGACCAGAAGGGTTTGGGGGAGACCTTGTTTCCCCTAGCGCCCCCCAGGATAACAAGGAATAACAGCCACAAGTTGCTGGAGAGTAGGTTTAGATTAGACATCCATAGGAACTAGTTCACAGTTAAGGTGGCTAGGATCTGGAACCGACTTCCAAGGGAAGTGGTGCTGGCTCCTATTCTGGGGGTCTTTAAGAGGCGGCTTGATGCCTACCTGGCTGGGGTCATTTGAGCTCAGTTTTCTTCCTGCCCAGGCAGGGGGTCAGACCTGAAGATCTACAAGGTCCCTTCTGACCCTTCTTCTATGATTCTATGATTCTATTAATAGAAAATAATAGAAAATTAGGGTTAGAAAGGACCTTGGGAGGTCATTTAGTCCAAACCTCTCCTCAAAGCGGAACCATCCCCAACTACATCATCCCATTCAAGGCTTTGTCTAGCTAGGGCTTTAAAATCCTCCGAGGATGGAGATTCCACAACCTCTCTGGGTAACCTGTTCCAGTTCCCCTCCTCATGAGAAAGTTTTTCCTATTATCTAACCTAAACTTCCCTTGATGCAACTTGAGACCATTGCTCCTTGTTCTGTCATCTGCCACAGCTGGGAACAGCATAGCTCAATCCTCTTTGTAACCACCCTTCAGGTAGTTAAAGGCTTTTATTAACCCCCACCACCGACACACACACACACAAACACACACACACACTCTCCAATCTTTTCAACTCCAGACTAAATAAGCCCAGCTCCCCCAGTCTCTCCTCATTAAGTCATGTTCCCCAGCCCCGTAACCATTTTTGTTGCCCTCCACTAGATTCTCTTCAGTTTGTCCAAATCCTTTCGGGGGCGAACAAAGAGCACAAAACTGGGCACAGTACTCCAGATGTGTGGCCTCACCAGTGCTGAACAGAGGAGAATAATGACTTCCCTCGATCTGCTGGCAACACCCCTACTAATACACCCTGGAATTAAAGATTTTACAATACTGAAATTTTGAAACCTCCATTCAGTGGGCCCCACCAGATGGCTTAATACCTCCCAGTGCTTAAGAACAGAAGTCAGCTCCAGTCCAGTCAGATCAAGATAAGACCCAGGCACATAGTGGAAGATCCAGGCAGGTAGCAAACCTGAAAAGGAGTAGATATATTCAATTGCCTGTGCTCCTGATGGAAAACAACTCTATAAAGTTCCTTTTGGTGACAATGACTGGATAGGACATTTGGGGTTATTCTCCCCCTCAGAAGCTGGATGTTATATCTTAGACCCTACTGAACGGTTTACAGATTCAAATAAATATCCATTCTTTTAGTTGTAAACAAAACAGGCCTTCAAAATCTAAAATATAAAGGTTTCCCTCCATTTTTAAAGGGCTTCACAAGATTAAAACAGACATTTCACCTCTCAAATAACTGAGGCGACAAACACACAAGGGATATATATTCTTGAATACAGAATTACTGAGTCAGGGCTGGGATCACTTCTTTTGGAATGGCCTCCAATTCTGACATTCTTCCTAGATAGTTTTGCCAAGTAATAATAAAGAAAAACCAAACCACAGTCTGGTTTATGGGTGGCTAAAGTGGTTATATCCAAGGCATAAAGTACTAAACAAAACTATTTTTTAATAAAAAACTTTCCTTCAAACATAAATTGATACTTTTTTCTGGTTTATGCATAATTTCACTTGATTACTGTAATTGTCAGAAGAACGCTGAACTATAACTCTCTCTTCTTTCTTAAAACACAGATTGTCTTACATGCTTGGGGTCAGACTGTTGGTTCCTACTGTACTGGTGGCAGTAAGTCTGGAGACAGCCCAGAGAGTCTTTTCTTCTGCCCTCTTTTGCCCAAATAGGGACAAAAACAACACTTGCAGGAAACAGACTAACTAGGAAAGCTAGCATCTAAAGGAGATCTGTCCATCTAAGGAGGTGGCCAGCACTGGCCTGTAAAAACAGGTGTGGAAAGCATGCATGCTTTCTTTTTTGTATGGAAGACATAGTAAGCAAAGGATTATGCTGCCCCCAGCCACCCAGAGGCATTTTCCCTCTATCTGCACTCATAGTCAAAATGCCTCAAGCCACCTCCACTCATTGCTACGTTGCTCACCGCCCCCAAGCATGCCTAATGTACTTTAAGGCACAATTTAGCCTATGTGGTTTCCTTCTATGGAAAACTGATTCTCTACAAGCTTTCTTAAAATGGTTGCATGATGGAGTATAAATAATTTGGTGGGGTCCACTCCCATCTATGAGTGTATGCAATGCCCTTTGATGCTAACAACTGCTATGCCATTCTACCTGCTACATACACATATGCAAAACACCTTTAGTAACTTTGTGAAGTCCATTAACTGAAAGTGAAACTATATTAATATTCTGACTGCCCAGCAGTTCTGACAAAGTAACTCAGGGTGCATCTACATGTGCACTTTACTGCAGAGCAGACTGTGATGCTTTACTGCAGAGCTAATCAGTCTACATATGCTCCAGTCTTAGGGCACAGTAAACTAATGAACTCCACCAGAGGATAATACTGTCAGGAACTTACAGCAGAGTGATTAAGTGTGATCAAGTGCACGTGTAGACAGTATGACTGCGAAGCTTTGAGTGCTGATTCGATTTTGAGGAGATTCAGCGACCGAATCTCCAAATCCGAATAGAATCAGAGGACCAATTAAAAGGTCCAAATAGATTCGAAGCTCTCCGAATCAATTCAGAAAAGATTTGGAGAGCTTCAGCAATTCAGGCTGTCCCCACTCACTGCAGCAGGGAGCTGGAGCCAGACTCCATGCTGGTAAGTAGGGGGTGGGGGAGGGGACCCTAGGGGACCCCTGCCAGGCCCCATCCCCTGCCTGCTCCCACAGCTCCCTTAAGCACCCCCCCCAACCTGCACCCACTCTCCCAGGGCCCCCCATGGCTGCTCTGCCCAACCCCAGCTCCCAGTTGTTTAAAAAAAGCCCCCACTCACTGGCTCCTGCCCAGCAGGGGGGCGATCCCTGCTGCCCCCCACTGCCCCACACCACATGGGGGGCTCTGCCATGAGTCCCCTGACCCCTGCCCACTGTCCCCCTCCCATGGCTGCCCCGCCCAGCCCAGCTCCTGGCCCTTAAAAAAAAATACAAACTCACCAGCTGCTGCAGTGGCCATTGGGGATTCTGGGGGCTCATGGCAGAGGCCCCATGCAGTGTGGGGCAGTGGGGGGCAGCAGGGATCACCCCCCTGCCCAGCAGCAGCTCGTGAGTGGGTCAAAGAGCTGTGAGCTGGGGCCAGGCCGGGCTGGGAGAATGGGTGGTGGATGGGGCTGTGTGATTCGGAAGCAGCCGAATCGCTGAATCAGATTTGGCTGAATCAATTTGGGACAGTGATTCTACTAGCCACTTTGCATAGGCCTAGTAGATGGTGACTGCTGAGTGCAAATTGCTGGTGTCCTGTGCACACATGTAGATGCTGTGCCCGGGAGCAGTGTACTCCAGCTCAAACTGTTCCAGAGTTTATTGCATTGTGTTAACTGTACATGTAGATGCATCCAAAGCTCTGTTTTTTTAGCAGTGGTGTAACAAGCTCAAATGCAATCACTCTGGATTTACACTGCAGTAACTTAAAGTAGAATGTGACCCTGTATCTGTAAAATGTGTGCTTTCACTCTTTCATTTGCCAAAGACCTCTAGGACTTCTTCATAGAGAAGATGATGCAGAGAGATCACCTACTGTTACCAGTGCAAAAAGAACTAATAGAAAGTTTTCCTTCATATTCCAAATTGTTCATCTCTATCAGAAGATGAAAAACTATTTAGTCATTTTTAACTGCCTGCTTCAGTCTACGCTATTAGGATTCCAAGCCCCCATCCTCTCGTTTCAGCTACTGAAATGTTTTATTTTCTATCCATGACACGTGAATTTGGCTACTCAAATGTATCCAGAATTCTGCTACAAAGATCATTTTCCAAGCTGCAGCTCAGACAACATCACCTGTCTCTTTGCACCTTTCCATTGTCTCCTTCAATTCTATCATGTCAAAGAAGGTTACTTGTCTTCCTTTTCAAGCCCATTCAGGGCCAATCCCTCCCTCCCTCCCTCCCACCCTTTCGTTTTTCGTTTGGTATGAGATGTTAACTCCTGCTTCTGCCTAGCCCATGAGTCTAGCCTTAATGCCTATGCATTACATTTTCAAACAGGCACCTTAGTGCTTTCCCCCATGTTGCCCCCACACATAGGATGATCTCCTCAAACACATGTATAAAAGCTATTTCTTTAATCTCCTTCAACACTCCCCTTTAGTACAGTGCCTTATAAAACAGCTGTACAGTGGTCAGACTGCTGATGTACTGAAAGGAGCATTTACAGTGCTGACTGACATTTTCTCCTTGTGTTCCCTACAGCTGCTGATATCTATTTGTTGTCCATTTTTTATATAGAGACTGTAAACTCTGTGAGGCAGGGACTGTATTTTGTTCTGTGCCTGTACAGCACCTGGCACAATGGACTCCTGGGGCACATCCCCATGAGCATGCACATGTGGTTTGTGGTGCCAGAAATCCATTTGCAGCACCACAAACCACACAAAGCACATGTGCACGCATTCATGGTGCTGCTAATTGGAAGCATGGCAGGTTTTTGATGCTGGGAGATCTCACTGTCAAAAAAATTGTTGCAAAAAAAAGCAGGATGGTGCATGGAGCAGTAGTGTGCACCATCAGAAAGGGAGCCTGGCCAACTAGAGCCATGCTCTAGCTGTCAGCCAGGCTCCAAATGCCCAGATTGTGCTGCTCCTACCCCAGGAGGTCCCCAGGACCCCAGGTAAGGCTGCTTGGGCCAGGCCAGGTGCTGAACCCAGACTCCCCCAGCCAACCAGGGTCAATTAGCCATATACCAAAGCATCCCTGCGTGTGCCCCTACATGCACAAATAGCAGTGGCACAAATATATACCACTGTTATTTGTTCCCCAGGAACTGCATGTGCACGTTTGTGGGGATGCGCCCCTGTGGCATAATAAAATTATCTAGGTTCTACACCAATACAAATAATAATGACAATAGCAACATGAGTGACAAGGCTTGAAAGCTCCCAAAGTCTCATAGAACTGAGCTGTGTAAAAAAACATTTCTATTTGCTGGCAGCAGTCAGATAAGATTCATACACATGGGATGGATATGTTATAAAATTGAGTACAAATTCTGAGTGCAAATTCTCAGAAAGCATCTCAACTCACAAATATACCCCAATCACCATGATCTGCAAGGACCCAGCATGGAAGAAAATAAAACAAATATAGATCAAGCCCCTAGACTGGAAGTCCAACTCAAGTATAGGCAAGAAAGGCTTTTTTTCCCCTCCATTTACTCCAATGGACCTTGGAAAACAGCAGTTGGAGCAGAAAAGAAGTGAGGAAGTTGCAGTTTGGCAAATTCTATAAATTTGCCTTCCAAGTGAAATTACAGGCTTTACGCTCCAATGAGACAAACCTGAAATGTTTGCTTGAGGAAACCACTGAAAACTGAACAATGAATAGCTTGCAAGACCTAGTCATGAATTCCTTAGGGACCTCTCTGGCTGTGCTGAGTCTTCTCCATGGACCTTCCTTTGTTATATTAAGACCACTACTACAGTTATTTCAGTTGGGAAATGATCTGGCCAGAGGGTGGTTTGCCAAACTTTTTAAAAGCAGGGTAAAATGTGCAATGGATTTTCTTAAGTTACCCACTGCCCTTGATATTCTGTTTGAAAAAAAGTTAAATGTACATCTAATTTGGATTTTATCACCTTACACTTTACAGAAATATACCTTTACTTTTGCTTCGCTGTTTTCAGAAATCACCTATCTGTATTTAACCTAATATCTTACCATGAAATACACCCTTTCCCTGAAGGTGTGCAGTCATGAAACATTAATATAGTACACACTACACTGATATAAAGTACAGTGGTGCACACAGACAACTAGCCTTCCAAACGAAGCTCCTGCTTTAGACACTATTACAGGTTTTTGCCACTAGGTGGCAAGGAGCAGGTAATAGCCTGTTTTCTTTGAGCCAACAACAATACTAAAATTAAAGTGACTAGAGCTGTAAACACATGACCTAGGTTCACAGGTGCATAGTTATTCTTCACTTTGCAAGAAGTAATTTTACTTCCAAATGGGGTGACTTGCACCATTGTAGGACTATATACCATGTATCCACTCCATATTTATACCCACATAGAGATAGATCATACCAATTTAAGCATGTTGTGCATCTGAATACTGAATTTAGACAGTAATAAAACTATCATAGGAAACCCAGAAAAGTACTGTAGATTTCCAAACCACTCAGTAAGTCAATAATTAAGTGATGCTAAGAGTCTGGCATAGGTTCATCCACAATGCATTTAGAATCTTCAGCTAACTTCTTTTCAGCAGTTCAAATTAGAGAAAGAAAAGATGAACCACTAAGTAACTTCTATTAGTTGGTGGGACATAAATGCTATCGTGAACAACTGAAAAATGCTCTATGGATTAAAGTTACCCCAATGTGGTATTCAATGGTTATGCTGTAGAATCAGAAATTACAGAACTTAGATGATTTGTCTATAAGGCCATTTCCAATATTTGCAGCATGAAGTGTAAAATAGATTCTTCCAATGTAAACTGAATTGCTGGTGACTGCTGTTACTGAGGGAGTTGCACATGCAGTGCTCTTTCTTGGGGTGGGTCCCCACATGAAGGGGCACACACTTGTAGAAATTTGTGCTGCTGTCTTGTGCCCTATCACACAGCCCTGCATGTGCGCTTCAGCACACAACAAATTGTCCCTGTAAGAGGTAGGGGAAGAGGAGGCTGCGGCCAGCACCTGTGGTGGCTCCAGCAGTTTTACCTGTTGTCCTCTTGCAACAGGGGTGCAGACCCGGCAGCACAGAGCTTGGCCAGCAGCCAGAGCATTTCTTGGATGGCCAGCCCTGCATTTGTTCTAGTGCACACTACTGCTGTGTGCTGTGTGATGCTTTATTCCCCAGAGTTTGTTTGGCGTTTTTGCTAACAAAATTACCAGAGACACATTTTCACATTCCCCATGTGCAGTTTGTGGTTCAACAACATGATTTGTGGCACCACAAACTGCACACCCCTGCATGTGGGGACCTGCCCATGGAGGCTTAATTTTTTGTTCTTTTAATTCTTTGTCAGTTCCTTCTATCTAAAATGGAAGTCATAGAATCATAGAAAATTAGGATTGGAAGGGCCCCTAAGGAGTCATGTAGTCCAACCCCCCCCTGCTCAAAGCAGGACCATCCGCAACTAGATCATTCCAGCTAGGGCTTTGTTAAGCCCCGCCTTAAAAACCTCAATGATGGAGATTCCACCACCTCTCTAGGTAACCTGTTCCAGTGATTCACCACTCTCCTAGTGAGAGTTTTTCAAAGATCTAACCTAAACCTCCCTTTGTCAATCTTTTGGGACCTCTTCCAATTGCCTCAAGTTTTCAAAGATAATGCCCAGGAGCTCTGCAGTCACATCAGAGCGCGTTGCAGTGCACTGCGTCTAGCCCCACGGACTTATACACATCCAGCTTTTCTAAATAGTCTCTAACCTGTTTTTTCACCACTGTTGGCTCCTCCCCTCTTCCCCAAACTGTGTTGCCAGATTCAGTAGTCTGGGAGCTGACCTTGCCTGTGAAGACTGAGGTACTTTAGCCATTTCCACATCATCTGTGGCTAGGTTGCCTCCCCCATTCAGTAAAGGACCCAGACTTTTCCTGACCTTCCCCTTGTTGATAACATACTTGTAGAAACTCTTCTTGTTACCCTTCACATCCCTTGCTAGCTGCAACTCCAGTTGCGATTTGTCCTTCCTGATTTCATCCCTGCATGCCTGAGCAATATTCTTATACTCCTCCCAAGGTGTTTGTCCAAGCTTCCACTTCTTGTAAGCTTCCTTTTGTGTTTAAGCTCATCGAAAAGCTCTCTGCTAAACCAGGCTTGCCACATTTGCTATTCTTCCTACACATTGGGATGGTTTGTTCCTGCACCTTCAGTAAGGCTTCTTTAAAATACAGCCAGCTCTCCTGGACTCCTTTCCCTTTATACAGACTGAAGGCACATTTGCTCTGTGTCTCTAGAAAAACCATCGCCAAGATATACATTTTAAAATCTCATTACAAGAAAAAAAACCCAGAGTAGGATCCTCAGGGCAGGCATTACTTACCATCTTTGGAATCAGAAACAATATAATCTTTATCTGCCGCTGCAAATTGGTCCCAAATGCCCCTTTACATACCAATTTCACTTGCACAATTTTACATATCAAGACCCTTTGGTAAAAACTAACATCCAACTCTACTTTTTTTTTTAAATATAAAATCTCTGCCCAATAATAAATAGTGCACTTCCTATAGATAAATGACTAGACTCGCCAAGGGAGTAACTCCACTGGGGATCAATTTTGCACGTTACTTAACCATTATTTAGTTCTCACAATTAATGAGCATGTCAAAAAGAGAAAAGTTTGAAGAGCAGATTTCTATTCTACACAGACATTAGTAAATCTTTGGAGGTTACCTGCCTAATTGAATTCTTTATAATTCTTCTATACTGAGTTTGTGGAATGCCATAAGATGGAAACCCTGACTACAATACGGCAAATTAAATAGAGACTTAACAGTGATTTCCAGGGAAACACTCAAAATGAATCACTTTCAAATAGAATAATGCTGCTAATTTCTATTTAAGTTTAAAATATTTAACACACTGATCTTTTTCAGTATGTAGTTCAAAGAGCATATTGCATCTCTGCAGGGGGGCTGAGGACTAGATTTCTGTAATGGTATTGTAACAGAAATAGACCTGCCCTGTAATACTTTTATGAATACTGCATGTTGAACTGGTGATTGGGATACTTACTATATGAACATACTGTTTTAGTTTAATTGGAAGAAGTAAGGAAAAACAACTAGGAATGAAAAAGAATAGCTTACAATCATTTACTTCTTCCGCAACCCTAGAGGGTAGTTGAGACAATACTAGGGCAGGAGGTGGCCTATCCTAGAGATCTAAAAAAAATGTGAATAGCATTATTTAGGGGAATGACATGCCTGCTGAGAACTTATGTCTGCCGAGGCTGTCTTCAGGTAAGATAGACATGAATGTAGATTGTTGCTTCAAGCCCATTTTTTTCTATATTCTTACATCAAAATAAAGAAGTACATTTGTTTTCAAAAGGTTTCCTGACTAGTGCATACCACTAGTTACAGATTCCCAGAGAAAGGATTACAGCCATTAGGACTCACTTGGACCTACTATGTATGAACCATTTATTCACAGGGCACTATATATCCCAGGATATAATCTAAGAGTAAAAAAACTGGAAGAGTGGAGTTCTGCTCCAGTATAAATAAAGCATAACATTTGGGGAGAAATACCCAGAAGTGCAGCTAATACTGCAAGGCTGGCAGGGGTTATGCAAATCTCCTTGACCGGATCCAGATGTGCAGGCACAACTGGTTTGTGGAACCCCAAACCTCTTTGTGGTGCTACAAATCATATGTGCTGCATGTTAAACATGTACCATGCTGCTAATTTACAGCACTGGGGCAAAATTTGCTACGGGGATTTCCTGGTAGCAAAAAAAAAGCAGCACAAAGCATACCAAAGTGGCATGTGCCAGGACAAATAGAGAGATACAGAGATGGACTGAGGCACTATGTGGCTGGCTGGGGCACAGCGTGCCTCTGGATGGGGGGAGCAAGCAGCCCCAAGCTGGCTGCTTCCCTGTCTCCATCTGTCTCAGCACGGGGGCTCTACAGTGAAGCCCCTGTCTCAAGGCATGTGCTACTCCCCAGCTGGCTGGGGCACAGGGGGCCTCAGCATAGGAACCTGCCTGCTGGCTAGACCTGCACTTAGGCACCATGTGCCCCAGACACCCTTGCAGCACTTGAAGCAGTGTCCCACTGCAAAGTGTATGGGTACATGTGTGCCCTGCGGCACAAAGTAGTGGCACAAATTTGTGCCACAGCTATTTGTGTTGTTGCTTGCTTGTGTGGATGCAGCCATTAAGGCTAACATAAAGGACAATCTGAATTTCTATCTAAAATATCTGTGGAAGCACCCAGTCCATCCAAGATCTTTAAGTGTTATGCTACTACTAAAATCTGGTCTTTTTTCAGGAAAAAAAAAAATCTTACAAAGCCTGATCCAAAGTCCAAACATTCTATAGTGATTTCAGATGACTTTGGATCAAGCCATAAGTAGGGATTCTAAAATCAACAGGACAAGTCTAAGATTGAGGGAGGATTGGCTTGTTCCTAATTCTCTTACCTTTCCATTGTTTCATGACCTTCCTAGATACAATTCTGGTGAAAAAACATTAAGGCATATCTAACAGACTTTTTCTTAGCTTTTTTGCAAAAAAGTTACTTCACTGATTTGTCATGACATGGAGCTACAACTACTCTCAGGCTTCTGGGAGCCTGATGCTTTCCCACTCCAACCCCCAGGACCCCAGCAATGTACAAGGAAGAGAGGTTCCTCTTTGCAACTCTAAGCTTCAGTGTGGCACAAATACTGAAAGAGTAAACTGGCTCACCAAATTTTTGATAATTAATTTTATTAAACTTATATGTAGTGACCTTGCTCTTTGTCCACTCACATGAGATCCCCCTTGTTGTGAAAAATATACATTTTTAAGCCCTTTGCAGCCTGCACTGCTTAGTTTTGTACATGTTTTCACATGAAAGACTTTTTGATAGTTCAAAAACTATTTTCATGTAGCAAATAGATAAGTTCATCAATTAATGAATGGGATTCCCAGATAGTAGCCCAGTATAGATGGAACAGATAGGCCAAAGCATCTATGCTGCTGATAACCTAAGGCAGTGGTTTTCAACCTTTTTTCATTTTCAGACCCCTAAAAATTTTCAAATGGAGGTGCAGACCTCTTTGAATTGTAAGTGTCAGTATTCATATACTTTTGATTGATCATAGTTATCTTTCGCGGATCCCTTAGACAGTCTGCATGGGCTACAGGTTGAAAACCACTGACCTAAGTTCTCACCTGATTAACAGAAACAAATGTCATGAGACAGAGAAGGATCAATGTATACAAGTGATCTCTCTAAAGCGAAGTAGAAAAGATACAGCCCCTTCCAGCAAACAGAGCGTGTGGGGCCCCTCTGCCCAAGCAGGCAAGCCAAGGCACACAATGTGTTGAGAAAAAAAAAATTTGGTAAGGGAACCTGCTCAGCACACAACTCTACAATAAAAAGAATGTGACCAGTCTTTGTGTGTGCAGAACTCTAAACTAGGCTGAAGGCCAAGCTAGGTTAATGGCCCCACCACAGAGCCCCAGCAGCATATGGGCGTGTTAATACACGTTTCTCAAAGGAAGCATGCAAAGACTTATGAATGAGGTGTTCCCAGTGGTTGTCAGTTCCAATCAGTCAGGTTTCTGTTTGTTCAAACTGTTTTGCTATCCTCTCTGCCTCTACCACCTGAAACCATCACCCCAGAAAGTAGGGTGTTGAGCAGGACACCATAGGCAATTAAAATCCTGAGCAGTTATGGCTCAGTTGCCTCCAACCTAATACTAAGCACATACCACTTCACACTGAGCTGTAGTTTACAGTTCCTCATACAATAGATAAGATCCTTTTTGGAATCAAGGTGCAAGGTTTCACAAGTCACTGGTGCAGCCAGTAGGTAGGGTTGTCAAGTATGAAGTGGGGGAACCATTAATCTCTATGCCACTAACACTTGTGTTAATCTCCCAGTGAAGCCAATGAGAGCTTGTTAAAAATGTTAGTGTCACACACTTCTTGAAATCACCCCTACAGTGTCTCCCTTTCTTATTCATGAACACTGGAGCCTATAGGGAGACAATGAATGGGAATCCATGTTTCATCTACTGCTCCAATACAGGAGGAGAACCCTATTTGTGAAAATTTGTCAGTAAGAACCTAAGGACCAACTTATTTTGCACAGGACAGTACCTCATGCACGGCAACACCAACAGTAAATTTGGGTACATCAAGTAGTTTCTTAAAAATCAGGGTTTGCCAGTTATTGCCTCATACTACACCATGTACAAAAGAAACCCATGTTGATGATCTGCCCCTGCAGCTTTGGGGCTAAGTCTGCACAATTTCTAGGAACAATGTCTTTTTCAACCTCAAGTTCTCCAGCTACTGATGATCATCCCATATCTATGACAATATATTTTACCAGTCAACAACACCTAGTTCTACTTACCAATAGTCCATACACTAGATCATAACCTAGATATCTTTGTCTTTTGTTGGGTTAGCACCACCATAAAAGAGCACAAGTTATTGCTGTCCCCTAAGTGTAATGGAACACCTGTCATTTGGTTCTACTTCTGCCACAGCAAGATTTGCAGTTGCTTAAGGGCATCTTTCTCCTGTAGTTACAAATAGATCGTGCACATCTACATTGGTTGACAGAGAAAGAATGCAGAAGAAAATAACCCCAAACTCCACATAAAATATTTGTAGATATTTTGTCTGTGGAACAAGTTTCAGGGATTTTCATTCATTTATGCATTCACAAATCAGCTTGGAAACATCAGATTTCCAAGACCTACTGTAAAAAAAATTAATCTCGTTGCAACAGCTTGATTACTTTCTCTTTGTAGTGCATTCATATTTGCTCTCAATGCCCTCAAGCAGAGGGTACCAACTATCAGAAAGACCAACACTCTTCTCTAAAAATGTATGCAGCTGTTAGAATACCTGGGTTCTATACCAGTGTTACCTCTGACCTAATTTTTGCCTGTGGATAAGCCAATTTTTCTGTGTCCTATTTTTTCCACTTGTAAAAACTGACCTAGTAAGACTCAACCTTGTAAGATATTTTGATATCTATGACTGCCAAACAGAACACAAATAGTAATTATTAGTACATATTACACACCACTTATTTATAAGGGACATTTTCCACTGGCCTGTAAAATATAAATCCCAAGGTTATTGCTGATCTCACATCTCCTGCAAAGTTATACCAAAGCATTTGTGTCATGCATTCTCAAGTACATTTACCATCCAGCTTCAGCCTGAGTTTTCAAACTGCATTTGGTTATTTCCTTCCTACTACTTTACCCTAATCCTTTTATCATTAGATGCTAATCAACAGGAAAATATAGTTCCTGTTCTTGAGCATGTTAATGTAAAAAGTACTGATTTTATAAAACTATTCTTTTAATTATGTACTTGAAAAAATGCTTAGATATATGAAAATTAAATAGATCTAATGAAGTGGAATGAAGTGCTAAGTTTTAATTAAACAAATTAGAAAATTGGCAGAAAAGATATTAAGTGAGCCTTTGAAATGGAAATAGTATACTTAGTTCTATGCTTCATGTTCAGATGGGTGGGTAAAATACTCTCAAATGTGCCCTCATAAATTTTGTGAGGCAAAATGCACACAAATGCACATACGTATGATTTCCATGAACATTTGTTCAAAGGAAAAAATGTACTTTGACCAATATTTCCTTTCTGTAAATATCCTCAGAAAGAAGCTTAATGGAAAGAACCATTTTAGGAGCTAATAAATAAAGCACAATTTGATATGATAAATTGTAAAAACATAATAATAATAATAATAATTAAAAAAAAAAAAATCAGTAGCCTACCAGAAACCTGGCCTTAATGTTATCCTGACTCGGGCACAGAACAGAAAGGTATCATGTGAGCCACCTTTAAATCTAATTCAAGTGTTGCTTTACTCGCAACAAATCACTCCCAAGCATTCCCAAGAACGCTTAAAGATTGTTTCTGCTGAATTATTAGGAACAAAAAATAAATTCAAGAAAATCATCAGGTGTTTATAGAAAACTCATGAACACACCCAAATATGACATATTTATCAAACCTACTCACTTCTACTTGGGCCTTCATAGTACCATATTTACTCAAATCTTTAACAAATGTTTTTCCACCTAATTGGTACGAGGAAAAAAGGCCCTCGTCTTAGATTCACATACAAAGAAGAGTGGGACGGGTGGTGGGAATAGGCAGCTGCTGTGGCTCTGGCCCCAAGCCTTTGTCAGGGCCAGAGTCAGACCCACAGCAGCCTCCTGTGCCTCCTCCCTTCACACTGCTTGACCTCTGCAGCTTCACCTCCACCCCCTTCCTGTCAGGCACAGCTCAGCTCCAGCTTGGGCATGGAGCACATGGAAACTCTGTCCCCTGCCCAGCCAATCAGCAGCACTGACACTGCTGATTTGCCTGCCTGGCCAATCATTAGGTCTGACACTGCTGCATGACCCAGCAAGGACTGATCTTCCACATGCTGTGCTCCAGGAAGGAACAGAGCTGAAGCAGTGTCTAACAGAAAGGGGGGGGGGGGAAAGAGACTGCAGGGATCAGGGGGAGAGGGACAGAGACTGAGGGAGGGGCAGAGATTGTGGGGAGGGGGGACAGAGGCTGTGGGGAGCTAGTGGTGGGGTGTGGGGAGATGTCAGTTGAGGGGGGGCAGGAAGGGGGCAGGGGGCTACCTGACTCCTCTAGACCCTATTTTCCCTGCTGTATCAGTAAGACAATGCTACAATAATTAGATTCCATACCTTGGAAATTACAACAAATTTATAATTTTTCCTTACATAGAGTCTAATTATTGGGGTGTGCATCTTAAATTCAGGATCGACTTACATTCAAGTAAATATGGTAAATCTGAAGCTACACAGAATTATCAAGTAAGATCACTTGTCTTGTTGTCAAAATGGTAGGAAAAAAGCCTCGCAGAGGTGAGTTTTTTGTAACATTATCATAGGTTTCACATTCTTTTAAATACGTGCTTTTAATTAGCACTCCAGATCCCTAGTTAAACAGGTAAAAATCTCTTCTTTCATGTTTTTAAAAAGATTTTCAAGCCATGATGGCTGCAGACTGAATATTTACAATATGGACAATAAGTTTCCCAAACCAAAAGCTAACAAAAAAGAGTTAAACATATTCTGATATTTCTTATTTTTGGAACTCTGGGGTAGGGAATAATGATACTGGAATGGCACAGGGCACTTTGTCAACTGTTCAGTATTTGTACTTTGGTCCATTATAGTTATTCCAAGCCAGAAGACCACACGGACTCAAGATAAAGACTGGCTATCTGTGCTGTGCTTGCCTTCCTAACTGGTCATATGTGAGTTTGTAATCTGGAGAACCAAATCAAGACTGGGTAACAGCAAAGCCACCACCAATTGTTTCAGCAAGTCTTCTTTTTCAAGGGTTTTATAACTGCAGTTTTAAATTATACTGCTTACAAAAGAAGACTAAAACCAAAGAGGCTTCTTAAGATACTTTATATCTTGATCATACACCTCATTCCTACAACAGATAAGCATTGATCATTTCCTTTTAAGGACCTCCCCAGAACTCTGAGAATATGATTGGGCCTTTAGCTCCAAGCCCAGCCTTGTTACACTATTATATATACACCTGTGGGGAGTGAAGTAAGGAGTCAACTCCTGGCTTGCTAGAGAATAAGTCTGTGAGAATCTCTGCTTTTATTTTTTAAAACACTCTAGTCATCACATTTGCAAACTAAGGCTCTACAAGAGCAATCCTAAAAGCTCCAACATCAAAAGGCAAATAAAAACAGCTCAAAATTGATTATCTTTAAATCTTAAGATTTTGAGGCCCTGACTATTGATTTATGAAGGGTTCCTGAATATGGCTGCAGTACCCAGATAGAAAATTAGTGCTACTCATCCAGTGTTTTTGCCACACAAATGTTTTGTGTACTCTGTCTTCATAGGAAAGATGGTAGAGGCATCTTCAACATGGATATCTCAGTAGGAACTGGATAGCATAACTATTATTTTTAAGAAACTGTTGGAGTTAACTTTGTACATTTTCTGGTGGTCTTTCAAGATAAAATTTCCCACAGAGTAGAGGGTCAACACAAACCCTTAATTCCTCTTAAACTCTCAAATCAAAACCTAAGTGAGGCATAGGCTGGCTTTACAGTAGGGAATTTCACCTTCAGTTTAGATTATTCCAGTAACACAGCATGTACCCACCATTTGGATAGGATTGATTAAATACCTGCAGCAATGAAGACTAAGAGCTGGGAACCCCAATAGTGAGTGCATTCAGTTTCTTTGCTTTTTAATTATGATTGATATTTTAGGCCTTATATTTATTGCATGCTAGCAAGGACCAAATGAGTTGGGAGGGAAATTTCATCAAGACACATGACATGATAAAAACCTGAAAAGACAAAGTATGTAGTATAGAGCATATGATGGGAAAAGAGGTCAAATGAAATCCTTGACTATCTGGTCTAGACATTATGGCAATGGAAAGAGATTACACATATATCAGTATAAATGATAAGCAGCCAGTTCAAATCTGTAACACAACAGATGTTCAGTGTACATAAACTGCCTTCAAAATGGCCAAAACTGATTTAAGATAAACTTGGATGAATGTAGTATCAAACTTAACTGATTTAAGTTAAATCAGTTTACTGAACGTTTGTCCCAGATCCCCTCCAGATTCAGGTTAGCTCACAATCCCCCAGCATCCCAGGATTATTTGTATCTCCCCTCTTCCCCCCGCCGAGCCCCCTTTGCAGGGTGGGCAGGCTAGGCTTGGCCCAAGCTGTTAGCTTCGGCCAAGCAGGCAGAAGTATTTTAGTACCCCCTGGCCTGAGCTACTGTGGCATGTGGCTGCATTTCCACAGTCAAAAATGAATGTCTGTTCACTGGCTTATTGGTTCACTCTATGCAGCTTAGTTAGACTAACCTGCAAAGATTGAATCAATTCAGCTCTGGGCTTTTTGACTACCTGTACTTAGCCTGTAAATAAAGTTACTACACTACTACAGTAGCTTACTTACATGGGCTGTATGCTAGGGTTGTGAGAAATGGGCCGTATTCGATTTGGATTCGGCCTGAATCGGGGACAGTGATTCGATTCATTGATTCAGATCACTGTCCCAATTCGATTCAGCCAAATCCAAATCTGAAGATTCAATGCTAATTTGGAGAATCAGCAATTCAGCCATAGACACAGCATTAGATGTTTTTTCTACATACCTTGAAGTACCAGGTGCAGCTCATGAATGCTGCAATGGTGGGGCAGATGGAGTGTCCACAGGAGTGCAGGGGAGGCAGGGTGTGCTTGGCGGCGAAGCCAGAAGTGGACCAGAAGTACTTCTGGTCCACTTCCGGGTTCACAGCTGAGCATGCAGGGACCCTCCCCCACCATGGCTTGGGACCCCAGGGACCACCCCCCCCCAGATCCAGGAGGCACCAGTTGCTGAGCCAGGAGGCTTCAGGTTCACTTGGAGGGTTCCAATTTGATTCAGAGAAATTAAAGCACCTCTTGATTTGATTCAGATTCAGAGATTAAGCCGCCCAATCAAGCCGAATCTATGCCGAATCAAATCAGTGACCGAAGTTTCACATAGCCATACTGTATGCTAAAATACTGAGCTTTAAAATATAAAACTTTTCCCATTACACAAGAAGTATTTCCAATTTTTGAAATGGTACACAACTCTGCACAGAACTTTCTGTATGTACTAGGGTCAGTTTCTCCCTTTGAAGTTTTGGTCCTAGTTCAGCAAATCCTTTAAGCACCTGCTTATGTTTAAACATTACTCAGTCACATTGAAGTAAATGGAATTTTAGTTTATACTCAAAATGAGGCATGTTCTTAACTGGAATGGACTCAGTCAGAGTCTTAATAACATAGTGCCTATGACATTGCAATGTTACCCTCAGTGCTATTAGAAGTTAGTGAAATTACATTATATAACAAATGTTCTTAAACATTGCCAAACCGTACAGCAATGACAAACAATGATATCTTTCCCCTCTTGTATACTCTAGTTTTGACTTTGCAATCAAAATAATGTGCTCTCCATCCTCATTTCTTCATTTTTCAGGGAAAAATAAACCCATGAGAGAGAGACTTTTTGACCATAGTATTTACTTTGAAATATGTGATGTTGTTGTCTTTCATAGCTGACAGTGTCAGTGGCATGAGAATTATACCTAATATACCTCAGTGTAATTCTCAGAACTCCCATCAAATATTTACTGAGTAGATTAAGAAGAACTCATTCAAGTTATGGCAATATTACTGGTGCTCACTCCATACCCTGCAGGTGGTATATCAAGGAAATGACAACAACTCTACAATCAAAATTAAGTACACTTTCTGGTCCCAATTCAACATGTAAGAATATACTACTTTTTCTCAATGTGAATGGTGTTAAGATCGTGTTATTTCTTCAAGGGCTTTGCAGGATTGGGACCTTAGTTTACTACTGAATCTTGTGTTGCAGAATCACCACTGATTTTTTAAACTGCTTGTAACAAGGTGGCCTCTCCGGGTCGGGTCTCTGCCAGCTGCCCACCTGTCCCTGGGGAAACAACCCACCTGACTCGCCTTGATAGTAACAACTTTTCTATTTTTATTAAGGCAAGAGGCTGCTCTTTGTTTGCCCTGTTGTCAAGGGTCTCTGAACTTGCTCCAACTTCCTCTTTCATGTGTCTCATGCCTCACAGATGTTTCTCAGCTAGTTTGCGCTGGAACTCGAGCTCTGGTGTATCACGTGGGCCCCTCATTGGCTCTGTGGTAGGACCCAGAGGGTGGTGGTTGATGAAAGTCAATTGTTGTGGTGTGCTGTGACCAGTGGGGTCCCTCAAGGCTCTGTCCTTGGGCCTATGTTATTCAACATCTTCATTAATGATGTGGGCATTGGCATCAGAAGCAGACTGGCCAAATTCACCGACGACACCAAACTCTGGGGTAAAGCATCCACACCTGAGGACAGGAGCGCAATCAAGGCTGACCTTGACAGGCTCAGGAAATGGGCAGATGAGAGCCTGATGGCATTTAACTCTGAAAAATGCAAGGTTCTCCACCTTGGGAGGAAAAACCCACAGCATGCTTATAGGCTCAGCAGTGCTACACTGGCTGGCACTATGGATGAAAGGGACTTGGGGGTCATGATTGACCACAAGATGAACATGAGCCTTCAATGTGATGCTGCAGCTAGTAAAGTGAGCAAAATGCTGGCTTGCATCCATAGATGCTTCTCAAGCAAATACCAGGATGTCATTCTCCCCTTGTACTCGGCCTTGGTGAGGCCGCAGCTAGAGTACTGCATCCAGTTTTGGGTTCCACAATTCCAAACGGATGTGGAGAAGCTTGAGAGAGTCCAGAGGAAAGCCACACACATGATCAGAGGTCAAGAAAACAGACCATATGATGAGAGGCTGAGAGCCATGGTACTCTTCAGCCTGGAAAAGCGCAGGCTCAGGGGTGATCTGGTGGCCACCTATAAGTTTATCAGGGGTGCTCATCGGGCTCTGGGGGAACATCTGTTCACCAAAGTGCCCCAAGGGATGACAAGGTCGAATGGTCACAAACTCCTCCATTTCAGGCTGGACATAAGGAAGAACTTCTTCACTGTCCAAGCCCCCAAGGTTTGGAATAGACTGCCACCAGAGGTGGTTCAAGCACCTACTTTGAATGCCTTCAAGAGACATTTGGATGTTTATCTTGCTGGGATCCTATGACCCCTGCTGACTTCCTGCCCCTTGGGCAGGGGGCTGGACTCGATGATCTTCCAAGGTCCCTTCCAGCCCTAATGTCTATGAAATGAAATTTGAAATCATTCCCCACCAGAACTCATGGCCCCAGCACCCTCATGCTCGGCTTATTCTTATGTATTTATGCCCTCTCACCAGGCCACTTCTCAGTCTCAGCCCCCCACTGGGCTTCCCACCTGGAGGCACACACCAGGCCTTATACTCAGCCTAGCACCTGGCCTCCCTTCTGGGGGTGGGGGACCCAAACATCAGGCCTTCTCACTAGAGCTGCACTCAGCTCCCTACTGCGATCTCAGGTTGCTCAATGAGCCTGGGCGCTGCTCCAGGTCCCTTCCCCCAACCTGGGCCCTGCCTCAGGGCTCCCATGAGCCTGTCTCCCCTTGCATGATCTCTAACCCAAGAGGTATGTGGGCCTGGGGTTAGGAGGTGGCCCACCATACTCACCTTTTACTGTGGAAGGTGCCTGGCCTGGCATTTCCAGGGGGTTACACTGCCATAGTTAGCCCCACCAGGCCTTCCTTCCCCAGCAGGGTGCAGTTTTCTGTAATTCCCAGGACACTGAGGCCTCCTCCTTCCCCATAGCCTTACTCTTACCTCCAGTGAGTTCCTGGAGCTCAGCAGGGAAATGTTTCTTCCCTGCTGGCTGATCTCTCACTGCTCTCTCTGCCTGGCTGGCCTTTGTTTGAAAATGGCCACCTTCATCAGGCACCTTGTGGCTGCCTGATTCCAACCCTTAAACTGGCAGGCACCCAAAGGTGCCCACCACACTGCTATTGGGGCATAATGACATTGGTTTGTGTAGAATGTAGTTAAGGGGGCCTGTACAGCTATTACTTTGCTGGCTCTGTAATCATAATTTTGAAGTCACTTAGTAAATAACCCAAAAATTCCAGATATAAAACAACAACATTATTTAAGATTGCCAAAGGACAATTGGAGATACAGCTAGCAAGGGACATAAAGGTTACAAGAAGGGTTTCTACAAGTATGCTGGTAGCAAGAAGAGGATCAGGGAAAGTGTGGGTCCCTTACGGAATGGGGGAGGCAACCTTGTGACAGAAGATGCAGAAAAGGCTGAAGTACTCAATGTCTTTTTTGCCTCAGTCTTCACAGGCAAGGTCAGCTCCCAGACTACTGTACCAGGCAGCACAGTTTGGGGAGGAGGTTAGCAGCCCTCAGTGGTGAAAGAACAGGTTAGGGACTATTTAGAAAATCTGGACGTGTACAAGTCCATGGGGCAAGGTGGGATGCACCCGAGGGTACTGAGGGAGATGGCTGATATGATTGCAGAACCACTGGTCATCATCTTTGAAAATTCATGGCGATCAGGAAAGGATGATCCTGGATGATTCGAAAAGAGCAAACAGTGCTCATATTTGAGAAAGGGAAAAAGGAGGAGCCAGGGAACTACAGACCAGTCAGCCTCACTTCGGTCCCTTGAAAAATCATGGAGAAGATCCTCACAGAATCCATTTCTAAGCACTCAGAGGAGAAAAAGGTCAGCATGGATTCAACAGAGGCAAATACTGCCTGACCAACCTGATTGCTTTCTATGAAAAGGTGACTGGCTCTGTGGATACCGGGAGACTGGTGGATGTGGTATAATTTGATTTTAGCAAGGGTTCTGATACAGTCTCCCACAACATTGTCACAGGCAAACTAAGGAAGTATGGGCTGTATGAATGGAATGTAAGGTGAATAGAAAACTGGCAGGAGCATTGCGCTCAGAGAGTAGTAATCAATGACTCAAAGTCTAGTTGGCAGCCTGTATCAAGTAGAGTGCCCCAGGGTTCAATCCTAGGGCCAGTTTTGTTCAATGTCTTCATCAAAGACCTGGAAGATGGCATAGAGCACATTCTCAGCAAGTTTGCAGATGACACCAAGCTGGGGGGAGTAGTAAATGTGCTGGAGGGTAGATTTATGATTCAGAGTGACCTAGACAAATTGGAGGATTGGGCCAAAAGAAATCTCATGAGGTTCAACAAGGACAAGTGCAAAGTCCTGCACTTAGGATGGAATAATTCTATGCACCAGTACAAACTGGAGGCTGACTGGCTGGGCAGCAGCTCTGCAGAAAAAGAACTGGGGGTTATAATGGACAATAAGCTGAATGTGAGCCAGTGGTGTGCCCTTGTTGTCAAGAAGGCTAACGGCATACTGGGCTGCATTGGTAGGTATATTTCCAGTAAGTCAAGGGAAGTGATTTTTCCCCACTATTCAGCACTTGTAAGGCCACATCTGGAGTATTGTGTTCAGTTTTGGGCCCCCCACTGCAGAAAGGATGTGGACAAATTGGAGAGAGTTCAGCAGAGGACAACAAAAATGGTGAGGTGGCTGGGACACATGACTTATAAGGACAGGCTGAGGGAACTGGGATTATTTAGTCTAGAGGAAAGAAGATTGAGGGGGGGGGGATTTAATAGCAGCCTTCAACTACCTGAAGGAGGGGTTCAAAAGAGGGTGGAGCTAAACTTTTCTTAGCGGTGGCAGATGACAGAACAAAGAGCAGTGGTCTTAAGTTGCAGCAAGGGAAGTTTGGGTTAGATATTAGGAAGAATTTTCTCACTAGGAGGGACTAAAGCACTGGAACAGGTCACCCAGAGAAATGGTGGAATCTCCATCCTTGGAGGTTTTCAAGACCTGGTTAGACAGAGCCTTGGCTGGGATGATCTAGTTAGGGCGGGTCCTGCTTTGAGCAGGGGGTTGGACTAGATAATCTCCTAAAGTCCCTTCCAACTCTAATTTTCTACGATTCCATGGATTTCCCTTGGTTTTTCTCTTACCTTCCCTCCTGTAACATCAGAAAACTTATTTTGGAAAGACAGAGAAAGAACACTTGTTATAAAACTCAGTCCCGTGCAAAACCTTCAGAAAGATTTAAAATAAACATTTGACTTGTTTCATAATGATTTGAGTGAGGAAGTCACAGAAAGGTCATATCACAGAGGGAGTGGCTCCTGAGGCAAAGGGAAGCCTTTATTACTTTAACTGACCTCCTCCAGGGCTATTTCACTTATATAATATAAACTTTCCAAGCCATGTGCAGTGCAAGTAAGTAAAACAAATTGCCTTATCTGTGCTTAGGTTTTTACTAGCCATTTTCTTTTATATTAGTTGGATGTAGCACAGCTATTCCTTTACCCAATGTTTTTAATGTGTTCAGTAATTTTTTTGTCAGCACAGCTGAACAGTTGGGCAATTAATAGTAATCTTAATGATCCAAGCTTGCAAAGTTAATTATTACTGAATAAGCAGAATCAAACTCCATATAGAATTTTTTTTTGTATTTTAAAGTATTGTGTTTGCTTTTAACGTCTACCCACAATAGATGAATTTGGACTTGAGTGCTGCCACCTTTTGGATGTATACTGTGGAAACAAGAAAAGTGTATTTCAAGCTGAGCATGATAAATGCATTCTCCTTTCAGAATGGCTGATCATTTTGTACCACATTCTCTTGCTATTCGACATTTTACTGAAGAATCACATTTTATTATGTCACTTCAACCATGCCATTATTTTCTATACGAATCAAAGCAGAAAGAATGTTGGCCTGCTGCCATGTTTAGTGACATCTTCATGCAGCTCTGTGCACTCTCTTGCACTTTAGTTACAGACATAATGTACCTTATTTTATGGTTCGGCTTCTCCCTAATGATCCTGTAGGATATCCAGAATTGTGACTTTAATGAGCAAATACACTGTCACAGGTGACCTGCATCAGAAGTCTGTCCAATCCAAATGTCTGCAATGAGGATAACATAATAATACATATGTCCCTTCTGTATAGTACATTTCACCTGAGGACCACGAGCCTTTTCCATAGTCCATTTAGTAGTATTACTTCAATTTTAGCAATAGGGAAACTAAGGCACAGAGCAGCTAGGGCCACTATGTTGAAAGCTTAGGCAATTGCAACTAGCTATTTGGACTCCTATTTAAGGTAAGAGAAGGGCTTCCATGTGATTTTCAAAGCTGGTGTCTGGCAAACTGACATTGTACAACTGTCTGGAGTCTGCAAACTTAAGTGAGATAGTGGGTACTGTGGGACCATTTCCAGAATGCAAAGGAGTACTTTAAGTCTGCTCCATATTCTCAAAGGTTGACTGTATCACACTTATAACTAAGCCAGGAGATAAAGTGCTTACGCAGCCGCTTTTCACTGGCTGTTTTGTAAACTTATGTAAGCCTTAAGAGAGTCAGTCAGTCTACAGAGGCACGAACAATTGGTTTTCAGGAGAGGGTTCTGTAGAGTAAGGAGGCAATGGGATAAAACCTTACCATTGCTGTATTTGAAAGAAAAAAAGAGGGCACAAGTGGCTGAGATTCAGAGTTATCCATCACCAACAACCAAGAAAGGCATGTGTCATGCAGAGATACATTCTGAAATTAGCTAAAAACCTAACTAGCATTTCTGTGATTAAATAAATAGGGCTGAATAATATTAATATAATAATATAATGTTTTAAATATAATATTCTTGGGTTTTTTAATTATTCTCCAGATTTTGAGCCTTGAGGGCTCAGTGTTTTCAAGTTTTCCTCTACAACCATTTCTGCTAGACATACTGTACTACTTTTTTTTTTTTTTTTTAAACAGAAACAGGGATTTTCACCAAATCACAGGACTCCAGTAGCAGGTACTTTTAGAAAGCACACAAAATATCACAAAGCTTGCTGTGAAGTATAAGCCCTGGTATCATTGCTGTGTGAAGGCCTTACAAAAAACAGTCTCTGGAAAGCTCCAGGGACATCAAATACAAGAGGGAACATAAGAACTTGGCCAGTAGCATTTAGTCCTATTTGAAGTCTCATTTCCACTGTACTTTTGAAGTCATCAACTACGACCTCAGTTCTTATAATGCTAAACACAGCACAGATTTATAATACATTTTTATATAATAAGAAGAAATAGCCTACAGTACCAGGCATGAAATGATATATATCCTGTCTGTTCTAGATAAACTTCTGTAGTAGACATTTAAAAGGAAGGTGAGTTTTAAAAACGCAGCCTTAAAAAAAATCCACCAGCTAAATCTATTTCATTCCAAGTTATATCTTATTTTTAAGAACGGAAGACAGAATGAATTAAATTGAAAGCCATGTATTAAATAGTTAGAATTTTCACAGAAGTTTATTGGGCAAAAGTCCACAAGAAGCCACTTACTTTTTCATCCACAGAAACTTATTTATAGGAGCTGAATTCTAATAAACACAGATTGCAGTGCAAAGAAAAAAAGGTCAGCAGTGTATGCTCAAAGCTTTATTGATGTCTTGTCAATCAATCTTTTATTTTGTTGTTTAATTTTTTTTTAAGGGAAAAATGCATGTAAGCACTTTTTCACCTAATAGCTGATTTATTGAGCATTTCAACAAATCACCACATAGATACAATAAGCAATGACGGCCGATTATCAACTTTGTGTTTTCAGGTCAGATTGTAAATTGACCTTGTGTTCGCTTTTCCTCTTTCTGGGGAATAGCTAAGGCCTTTTCAAATATAATAATTTCCAATAAACTTTTTTTCCCACCCCTGCAACATGCTTGAGGGGGTAGCATGCTAGGGAAACAAAGCAACACATCCTGACAAATATATACAGTCAAATATATTGTCTTCCTGTAATTTAGTTAAAACAAAGCTGACCATCTTAAATCTGAGGGTTTACGCTGTCAATGCTCTGAAGTTTAGCGGATGGCCTCTAAACCACAGCAGTTCTTCCCTAGACAATTTTACAGTGAATGCAAGTTCTGCAAGAGCCAGGAACAGATTTTGGCCCTGATCCTGTAATTTATTGCACAAAAGCAGACAGTTGGGCCTACATAGAGTCCTATTGGCTTTGAAATCATTGGGGCTGTTTGCAGGTAATAAATGGCATTGAGGTCTCTAATCAGCCCTTAATAACTTAAAAGAACACAGTTATATCATCTTTATGTATTAACAGAATCCTAAACACAAAATATCACTTTACTGTAGGCATATTTAGTATAGGAATTGCCAGACTGTATTGTGCACAAAATACCTTCTTGCACAATCCTGCATTTATACACAATTCTTCTAACCTTTAAGAAGAAAGGTTAAGAACCTCAAAGGAGGCATATGTGGAATATCAAGACTGACTTAAGACCTGAGTCCTGAGATGCAATATCCCTTCTCCAAAAATTTGTTATCACTAACAATGCTGGGTACTCCTGATCGCCATTGTCCAGTTCCTCTTAGAATCTTATTAAGGTCTTGGGTGTCTGGTTTCCCGTGGTTTCCACTGCTTATTTAGTTGTCACATGGAATTTACTTGTGACATTTTCTAGGGTGTGAATTGTCTGCCTTCCAGTATCATTGACTGTTCCCTTCATTTTTGTATTATCAGGGACAGGGAAGTTTTTGAACTTTATGTAGGAGATAACAGTAGCTTATTTTTTTTTCTAATGTGCATTACTCTACATTTATTGACATGGAATTTTACTTGCCATCATGGGGCACCTGCCCCAATGCCTGCTCCAACACTTTCTAATTAGAACACATCAGAGCAAACTCAGTTAATCAAGTCAGCTGGAGGATGCTAATTAGCAGCCTTGTTATCATGTGTATTCACAGTCCCTGCACTTCAAAATGGTGGCAGGGGTGATTTCACATATTATATACGTGAAATAGCCCTGGAAGAAGTCAGTTAAAGTAATAAAGGCTTCCCTTTGCCTCAGGTCATATCACAGAGGGAGTGGCTCCTTTCTGTGACTTCCTCACGCAAATCATTATGAAACAAGTTTATTTTAAATCTTTCTGAAGGTTTTGCAGGGTTTTATGACAACTGTTCTTTCTCTGTCTTTCCAAAATAAGTTTTCTGATGTTACAGGAGAGAAGGTAAGAGAAAAACCAAGGGAAATCCATGGAATCATAGAAAATTAGAGTTGGAAGGGACCTTAGTAGATTATCTAGTCCAACCCCCTGCTCAAAGCAGAACCCACCCCAACTAGATCATCCCAGCCAAGGCTCTGTCTAACCAGGTCTTGAAAACCTCCGAGGATGAAGATTCCACCATTTCTCTGGGTGACCTGTTCCAGTGCTTTAGTCCCTCCTAGTGAGAAAATTCTTCCCAATATCTAACCCAAACTTCCCTCACAGCAACTTGAGACCATTGCTTGTTGTTAAAGTGTCCCCACCACCATTTTGAAGCATGGAATGCTGAATACATGAGCCACTGTAGGTGCTTTAGTTAGAGCGGTGAGAGCTGCTCCAATTAAAGCACCTCCACCCCCTTGGACCACATATAAAAGATGCCCATAATGTTCCTTCTTGTATCTTGCTGAGGTCTATATGGAGTTACTACTAGTGCTTCCGTGTCCGGATGAATCTAAATAGCTTTATGTCACCTGCAAATGTTACTAACTTATTTCTTTCCACCTTCCCCATTCATAAATACATGAAACCACAGTAAACAGAATCTTGAACCACATACTGCTGGCTTTTTGCAAAACTAGAAATAGTATCTAAAGTTAAAATACTATATCTTGAACACCTTAAATGGTATTCTCTTTATAATTGAGAGATTATGAGTGTCATGGGTTGGGTGGGTACATCAAGTACCCTGAGTGGCTCTCTATTGGCAGTTTATTTGTTTTTCTTTTTGGCACTGAAATGAGAATTTAAATACAGCCACAGGAATGCTGTTTGGTTGTTGCCAGAGTACTGTGCTCATTGGAATGCCTCCTGATGGTGGTCCTCACATGCTAGTGAGGCATATCTGTGTACTGAGATGCAGCATTTTATAGCTTCAGCATGTTTTTCCAACACATATTTTGATTTTGTTTTCTAGCATTTCAATCTTTAGTTTTTAGTTGTCTCCATTTTACTAGGGCTGAATGTTAGTTCTACCATAGCTGCAAACCACAGGGCACATCTGCACAAGATCTTTGGGATACACACCATAAGAATGTGGAGCAGGGATTCCTATAATTATATTACAACCCCGAACTGTAGCCACTTAAAATAACATAACTAGACTTGGACCCCACTATGACCTGCTACAGTACCAACCCTGGGATAAGAACAACCCAGTTCCTCTGGTTATCACCTACAGCCCCCAGGTTGAACAGCTTAGGCCAGTGATTTCAGTAGGGTGCTACCAGATCTTTTGAAGGGTATCTTGAAGTGTGAGAAGATAAGTGAGGTGTTAGAAGATAAGCAGATAAGCACAAGCTCACCCTTGTTCCTGCCTGGATGATCCTCCATCATCATTGCCAGGTATTTCAGCAAGGAAACAAGCACTGTAAGTTAGTAAATTAGTAAATCTAAAAATTAGTTTTTGAAATTGGGGGCCACTCAATTCACAGAAGGGATGCCTTATATCTAAAGAGGTGTGTCTCAAGTCCAAAAGTGTTGAGAACAACAGCCTTAGACATATAATTGATGATTTTCAACCCCTCCTGGAAAAGGATGACTATCTCAAAGTAGTTACAGAGGAGAAACCTGTCCTGCATTACAGGCAGCCCCCTCCAACCTCAAATAGCATCTCTCAAGCAACAGACTCCTTAGTGCCCAGTGTTGCCAAGGCAACAGGTCTTGCAATGGACCCAGATGCTTTCTGTGCCCTAACATCAATACAGACCACATAATCAATGGACCAAATAACACCTATTACAAAATCTGAGGTTCACTCACTTGCAAATCCACCAGTGTCATATATGCCATCCAGTGGGGCAGAGCTGTACTGCTACCCAGCATGTCCACAGCTGTCAGATAGTGGATTGACCTTCAGGTTAGGTTATCTGTGAAATAAGTAGGGGTAACTGACAAATAAGCAGTCATGAACCAAGCAGTGGCAGTACTACCAGGATGTGGTGACAACAACAGATGGCAATGATTTCCCTCCTGGAAAGCCACCTATATCCTTTGACAGTGTGGTGACATGGAGAGTACACCACTATACTCCTGCCCAACCCCCAGCCATGGGTCTACAAGTCCTCAGTGATAAAACGAGTGGAAGAAAATGTCAGAATCTCAATGGCTGCAAGGGCAGATGAAGGCTGCAATTGAATGAGATCCCTAGTTTTCTTGGTCTCCTTGCCATTGGATTAAGGTCCTTTTCTGAAGAGCTGTGTGGAAGCTGATGTGCAATCCACAATAAAAGATGGCATGCACAGGCATCTTCCATGAAAACAGCTTTTCCAAACACATTCTTCAAACTGTCTGGCAATCAGCTAATGGTGACAAGAGCAGGATTGCGAGCTCTGCAAGTTCCTAGTCATGAACTGGCATGCAGGTGGCAATTACAATAAGGTTGTTTAGCACTTGAATGAGACAGGAGTGTGATTTAGCAGCTGTAACTGTGACTGAGTAGCCCTCTTCAAGATCTGCCCTGTTCACCCCACATGGGGAGGGAGCTAGAAAAGGTGCCCTAAACATAGCCTGTCTAATACAGGATTCTGTATTATTTCCTGACTGGAAATGGAATCACCTTTACTGTGGTTGAAAATACCAGCGAAGATGCACCATAATTTTCAAGGACTGGAACATCAGGACCCTCGTGGACCACCCTAATTGTGAATGCCCAGAGCACCACACTGCAATAATGGCCCAAGAACTCAGGTGACACAACATTGAGGTAGCAGCAGTGAGCAATATGGGCAGCTCAAAGAACATGGAGGCAGCCATATCATCTTCTGGAAGGGTAAACAGGAAGGAGAATGCCAACTTCACAGAGTTAGTTTTGCCATTAAGAATGAACTCATAAACCAACTCAGTGAGAATTAATTAGCATCTCATGGCTCTGTCTTAAACTGGTAGGGAGCCAATATGCCACTGTCATCAGCATGTATGCCCTGACTCTTGATGCTGCCAATGAAACTAAGGAGGAATTCTACACCAGTCTTGACCAAGTCCTTTCTTACATTCCAGAGGGAGACAGACTTATTCTTCTCGGTGATTTCAGTGCCAGAGTTGAAGGGACTCTAACCTCTGGAATGGAACCACTGGAAAAGAAGGAGTAAGAAAAGTCATCTCCAATGGCATCCTTCTCTTGATTAAATGCATGGAACATGGATTTACCATCACCAACCATCACCGACTTGCTGGGGTGGGATGGGCTTCACCTCTCTCCTAAAGGCAAGCGTGTCTTCTCTTCCAGGTAGGCTGATCTCACACAGTGAGCTTTAAACTAGCCTTGCTGGGGGAGGGGGCCACAGGAAAACATGGAGACACCACCTGAGCAAGACAGGTGACACATGCAAGGAGTCTCCAGGTAAGAAACAGGGGTCCAGATAGTCTTCCTAATCATGGGGTGGCACACACAGCTATGCAAGGCCTTAAATGCCTGTATACCAATGCTCGTAATATGGGGAACAAACAGGAAGAACTCACCCTCAGAATAGCCAGTTCAAACCCAGACATAGTAGGGCTTACAGAAACATGGTGGGATTCATCCCACGACTGGGCAGGTAGCATTAGGGGCTATAGGCTCTACAGGCAGGATAGAGAAGGAAGAAAGGGAGGGGGTGTGGCACTCTATGTCAAAGAGCAATAAACATCCTCTGGCAGCAAAATGGGGTTGGAGGAGGGGCAAGCTGAAGTGCTCTGGGTCAAGATACAAGGGGGTCATGGAGAGAGGGATTTAACAGTGGGGGTCTACTACAGACCCCCCCCCCCAACCAAGGGGAGGAGCTGGACTGGGAATTTTCGGGCCAGCTTGCAGAGGCACTTAAGGCAAGGGATATAGTTGTCATGGGTGATCTAAATTACTCGGACATTTGCTGGGAGGAGCAGTCAGCCAGGTTGGACCGTTCCAGGAGGTTCCTGGCTGAGATACAGGACTGCCACTTAACCCAGGAAGTGCACAGTCCCATCAGAGGAAATGCCCTGTTGGACCTGGTCCTGGCCACAGGCGATGATCTGGTAAGGGGGCTCCAGGTCCTTGACCACCTGGGTGATATCGATCATCACTTGCTGGAATTCATCATCCAACGCAGGATGACAAGGGCCTGCAGCAAGGCGGTAGCCCTAGACTTCAAGAGGGCCAACTTCAACGAGTTGAGGGGATTGGTGGGAGAGGCGCTGGGGTTCTTGAGGGCAGGGGAACTCAGTGCCCAAGATGAGTGGTCGTTCCTTAAGGAGACAATACTCAGGGCCTAAGGGGTGACGATCCCAACAAGAAACAAGGGGGGCAAGAGTGCCCAAAAGCCCCCCTGGCTCACCAAGGACATCCGGGAATGCCTGGTTGCCAAAAAGGCAGCGTACACCCGGTGGGGCTCTCTCGAAAGAGGAGTATACCTCCACTGCTCGAGCCTGTAGCGGGGCTGTTAGGAAAGCTAAGGCGGACACAGAGCTAGGACTAGTGTCCAGGATCAAAGATAATAAAAAGTCCTTTTTCAAATATATAGGGAGGATGAAGAAGGCACCGGGAAACGTGGGGCCCCTGCAAGATACACTGGGCAATCTGGTGGTTGCACCAGAGGAGAAAACAGACCTCTTTAACAAATTCTTCACCTCTGTTTTCTTGTACAGGGACCGGAACTCCCCCAATGTGATTCAAGACAGACTCAAGGGGAATGCCTCCAGACCTAAGGTTGAGGAGAACCAGGTTAGAGTGTTTCTGGAGGGGCTGGACATGTTCAAATCAGCAGGTCCAGATGCTCTCCACCCCAGGGTGTTGAGGGAGCTAGCAGGGGTTATTGCAGGGCCCTTGGCATGGCTTTATGAGTGCTCATGGTGCTCGGGCCAGGTGTCAGATGATTGGAAGATAGCCAATGTGGTCCCCATCTTTAAAAAAGGGAGGAGGGAGGACCTGGGCAACTATAGGCCCGTCAGTCTTACCTCAATCCTGGGGAAACTCTTTGAGAAGATCATCAAGGAGCACATCTGTGATGGGCCGGCATCGGGGATGATGCTGAAGGGCAACCAGCACAGTTTCATTAGGAGCAGGTCATGTCAGACCAACCTGATTGCCTTTTATGATCAGATCACAAATGCAGGTGTCGCCATGGATGTAGTCTTTCTGGACTTCAGCAAGGCCTTTGACACTGTTGACCACCCCATCCTCATTAAAAAACTAGGCGATTGTGGCATGATGCCTACACGGTCAGATGGATTGCAAATTGGCTGAAGGGTTGTACTCAGAGGGTGGTAGTGGATGTGTCATATTTGACCTGGGGGGAAGTGGGCAGTGGAGTCCCCCAAGGTTCAGTCCTTGGACCTGCACTGTTCAATTTCTTTATCAGTGATTTGGACGGTGGGGTGAAAAGCAACCTGTTCAAGTTTGCTAATGATACCAAAATTGGGGGTGAGGTGGGCACACTGGTAGGGAGGGAAAGACTGCAGCAAGTCCTAGATAGGTTGCAGGGGTGGGCTAACAAAAACAGGATGCGTTTCAATACTGACAAGTGCAGGGTGCTGCACTTGGCAGTAGTAACCATCAGCACACTTATAAGATGGGAAACTCCCTTCTTGAGAGCACAGAGGCAGAAAGGGATCCTGGAGTCATTATTGACTCCAAGATGAACATGGGCCGACAATGCGAGGTCACAGTTGGCAGGGCTAACCAGACCTTATCGTGAATCCACAGGTACCTCTCAAGTAGGGCCAAGGAGGTGATCCTCCCCCTCTACACGACCCTGGTCAGGCCACAGCTGGAGTATTGTGTCCAGTTCTAGGCATCCCACTTCAAGAGGGATGTGGACAACATTGAGAGGGTCCAGAGGAGGACCACCCACATGATCCGGGGACAGCAGGGCAGAGCCTACAATGAGAGGCTACGGGACCTGAACCTGTTTAGCCTTCACAAGAGAAGGCTGAGGGGGGACCTGGTGACTATCTATAAACTCACTAGGGGGGACCAGAAGGGTTTGGGGGAGACCTTGTTTCCCCCAGCACCCCCCGGGATAACAAGGAATAAATGCCAAAAGTTGTTGGATAGTAGGTTTAGATTAGACATCCAAAGGCAATACTTCACAGTTAGGGCGGCTAGGATCTGGAACCAGCTTCCAAGGGAAGTGGTGCTGGCTTCTACTCTGAGGGTCTTTAAGAAGCGGCTTGATGCCTACCTGGCTGGGGTCATTTGAGCCCAGTTTTCCTCCTGCCCAGGCAGGGGGTCAGACTTGAAGATCTACAAGGTCCCTTCCGACCCTACTTCTATGAAGCCAAGGCAGAGGTCCAAAGGAAGACCCACAATATGAAGAAAAAATGGTGGGAAGACAAGTCAAAGGAGAGTCAACATCTTGCTGACATCCACAATATTCATGGTTTCTTTAAAACTTCTATGGTCTGAGCTCTCAGGGACCAACCCCCTTCAGACCTATGGATGTAGGAGACCTGATCAAGGAAAGGGGAGCCATCAATGCCCATTGGAAGGAATATTTTGAAGACCTTCTCAATCTAGACTCTCATGAGAGTGTTCTCCACTTCATCCCACAACACTCAGCCAGAGATGATCTCAGAATCCCTCCAATGCTTTACAAGGGCAGGAAAACCATCAAGCAGATGAAGAACAACAAGGCATCTGGACTGGATAGAATCCCTGCTAAAATCTTCAAATAGGGAGGGGAAGAGCTCACATCACAGCTCCATACCCTCATCTTAAGGGTATGGAATAATGAGGAAATCTAAAGCAACTTCAGGGATACTATGATTGTGACAATCTTCAAGAAAGGAGATAAATCTGACTGGGAACTACAGAGGGATTGCCTTGCTGCCCACCACAGGAAAGATCATTGAGAGACCCCTCCTGAACTGTCTACTTCCACTTGCTGAAGAGCTCCTCCCAGAATCTCCATGTGGGTTTAGGGTATCAAGAAGCACAACTGACATGTTCTTCACAGCTCACCAGCTGTAAGATAAATGTTGGGAAGAAGACAAGCCTCTTTATATGGCCATCTTTGACCACACAAAAGTTTTCAACTCTGTCAGCTGGGAAGTATTGTGGAGGATCCTTCTGAAGTACAAATGCCACCAACATTTGTTACCATTATCTCCCTAATTCCATGATGGTATGTGAGTGGTGGCTCTCAGTAATGAATCTTTGTAGAGCCCTTTGAGATTAAAATGAGATTTAAGCAAGACTGCATCATCACTTGATGAGTTCTCAATATTCCTTGCTGTGATGCTACATCTGACCACCAACAAGCTTTCAGATGGAGTGGAGCTAAAGTACTGAATGGAGGGTAAGCTGTTTAACCTCAGCTGACCCCAAGTCAAAGCCAAGACTGCCTCAACCTCAGTCATTGAGCTCCAATACACTGATGATGCTGTGGTGTGCGCTCCCTTGGTAGCAGACCTTCAGACAACAGTCAACATTTTTTTTTTTTTTTTTTTTTTTTTTTATGCCTGGGTGAAAATGGGAGTGACGCTTAACAGTCAGAAGACTAAAGTCCTCAACCAACAAGCTCCTAATGAACAGTCCCCACCTCTAGTAATCCAGATCCATGGTGAGACTCTGGAGAACGTTGAGTATTTTTCATACCTTGGAAGACATCTCTTGCAGAAGGCTGACATTGATGAAGAAATCCAATATTACATCAAATGTGCAAGTGCAGCCTTTGGACACCTGAAGAAATCAGTGTTCAAAGATCACAACATCAAATTTGAAACCAAGCTTATGGTTTATCAAGCAGTCATGATCTCTACCTTGCTGTACAGAGCTGAGACATAAACAACATAATGAGACATCAAATGTTGCTGGAGAAGTACCATGCACACTGCCTGTTGAAGATCCTCCAAATCCAGTGGGAAGAGACACATCAATGTTAGCATCCTCCTGAAAGTAACCACCCCAAGTACTGTGGCAATGATCATCCAACATCAACTTCGTTGGGCTGGCCATGTCATCTGGATGTCTGACTCCAGGCTCCTGAAGCAAGTCTTATTCTTCCAGCTTAGCCAAGGTGTACACTCAAGAGGAGGATAGAGAAAGTGCTTCAGGGATGTCCTCAAGGCCAATTAAAAAAAAAAATGTAACGTTGTTGTCAACTTGTGGGAGACCATCACCTAGGACCACCCCAAAAAGAGGAAGAGTCTGTTTCAGAACTCTGAAACCTCACAACAACCACAGAGGATAGAAAGGTGGGAGTGGCAGAAACAGTGTGTTGACCAAACAGTGTTATTGACCAAATCAATAATCCAGTGCCTCCCATCCTACACAGAAACATATCTGAACTGCAGTAGAGTTTGTAGATCCCAGATAAGCCTAATCAGCTGTCTTCAGACACAGGGATAAGACAATCATAGAAGGCAATTATCCTTGACTGTAAGGGGTTGCTGAAGATGCATCATCACCTGCTTACAGTGCCTCTCTACTGTCTACATCAGACAGATAGGGAGATCCCTATATGAAAGAATTAATGAATGCCACTCTGACATCAGCTGCAGAAAGACATACAGGCCTGTGTCAGAACACTTTAACCATCTAGATACTTCATCACTGATCTGAGGGTAGCTACTCTTAGACAGCAAATTAAAAAAACCAAACAAAAAACACAACTTGAATGGGATTTTGTGGAACAAGATATAATTCACAGACAGGATTGTGTTAATTATAGTTTAAACAGGGATTATGGATTCTTATCTCATTACCTGGATTAGCTATTTTGACTTCTTTGTTCTTACAGGTTTACTGATGTTTTGTTTGACTCCCCCAAAACTGCCCCTGCCACTTTCTCTTCCCTCCCTTGTCTTTTGTACTCTAATTTGTCTCTCCTTCTTATACACTGCTTTGGGCATGTCCTTTCGCAGCATCCGATGAAGTGAGCTTTAGCTCACAAAAGCTTATGCTATATATACTTTGATTAGTTTGTAAAGTGTAAAACTATTTTGTCTTCTCCTCGTTCTTGCTTTGCAAATCATTTAGGAACAGCTCCTAATTTTTGTAGAGGCTTTGTTCCTAAGTATTAGATGACTAGTTTGCATGAAAAGCATTCATCAGATGAATTATTTTTGAACTCTTCATTTCCAACCTTCACTGGTAATGCTGTGTGATTGATTACTGGGTATATGTTTAGCTTTCTGATTGGATGGCTGAGCTCTTTTGTTTAAACAGAAATGGAACATAACAATGAATAATGTGGACAACGCTCTTCTGTTTCAATTTTTTTATTAAAGTTTCACAATATTTTGATGAATAGCAGTAGTCATACAAAAATTCACAGCAAATAATAATAGAACTTCACAATGAGTAATGAATCAAATTTGAGTCTTTTTCTGCAAATTGGTTCAAGAATCTGTTTTCCATCATTTGACAAGCTCTGCTTCTGTGACTCACCATGACAAAGCTAAAACTGGGACAGTTCTTTATTTTTATTAATTTAACTGAGTGGAGTTGGTAAGAATGATGATTAAACATTTTTTCCCCAATGAAATGTTTTAAAATTTTCCATGGGGATTTTTTTTTTTTTAACTTGAAAAACTAGGAACAACTTTACTCCAGATCACAAGCAGGGGATCATCTCTAAGATCACATCAGTATCTCTCACAGGACTAATTGCCTGGAATTAGTCAAACTAGTACACCTTAGACCATTTATTTCATAATACTTTTGGTAAAATTATGGGATTATGTATTACCTATATGTTTTATCTACAATTAATATTTTTCCAGGTATTTAAACAATCACATTTTTATCCTTTTGGGTAATTTTATCAGGCAGATGTTTGAACTGGACAACAATCTGCATCACTGATAGCATTTGGAATTATGGAGTCTTTGTTTCAGAAATTGCAGACTTCAGATAAAACTTAATCCTTCCTTATTCACAGGATGGGATTAAATTCATTTTATTAAATTGACTCGAAAACCACATGATGGTTTTCTCCTGCTAGGTCTCTGCTACTTACTGATCTCTTTCACAGAACATAAAAGAAAAATATCATTATGTAATTAAAAAGTGTAAATACTTAAGCCTGATCTTTTGGGAGGGAAATCCAAGCTATTTCGGAAGGAAACAAATACCTTAGCTTTAAGAATAACATTCATTCTGAAATTTGAGTCACATAGGGCATGTGTCGACAAAACAAGGGGCAAGTGTGCACAACACTTTAAAGTGGATTAAATGCTTTTGCGCCACTTTAATGAAGTTGGTGTTTGCATGCATCAGTGGTGTATTGCGCATTAATTCTAGCCACTGTAGCACATTTGACAGCATAATGTGCCTTAAATGACTTTAGGGCACAGCAAACCAAAACACCTCAGAGGAGTTTGAGTTTGCTGCCCTACAGCCTTGGAGCGAAGCACCGTGCTCCGTGGAGCTCAGAGGCTGTGCGGGAAGGCAGGCTCCACTGAAAAAAAAACTTAAAAAAAAGCAGCAAGCCTGATCTCTCCACTCCCATTCCCATCCCTGTTCCAGAGCCTGTCTTCCTGAGAGCTGCGTGGGGACCCAGTCCTTCTGTCCATGGCTGCGGTGCCCTCCAGGACTGCCCAAGCCAGGTGCCTGTGGGTGGGTACCACCTGGAGTGGGGGAGGCACCACTGCCATAGAGGGAAGCACCAGCCCTCACCTCCCCCCTCCCCAAGGACCGTTCTGCCTGCCAGCAGCTCATCCTCCCCTCCCCACTGCCAGAGAGGCAGGTAAGAAATGGGTATACACAACACTGGTGTACACAACATGGGTGTTTACTTCATCCTAAATTGAAGCAGTGTTTTTAAAAACCCACCACTTCAATTTAGGGTGAAGTAAACCCCTGTTTCATCTACATGTGCATAGAGTGAGTACCTGGTTTCACAGAAGCAATGGCAGAAGTTCCATTGATTTCAGTGAGGCTGGGATTTTATTCTCTATATTTTGTTTGTGCTGCAGTATATTACTATAGCCAAGATACCTATGATGAGTGAACCTGTACAGCTTATATGAGCATCCAAATAAAATCCTACCACCTGTGAGAAGCTTTTAGGAACTCATTTGCTCTGGAAGTTTTACAAGCACAGGTTGTTTTTTTTAAAGGAAGAACACTTATATTCTGATATGGTCAAAACTAGGATACGCATACATAAATATTTTTTAATAAGATGAATAAGGTAAACTCTTATTCCCATATTATTTGTGTAAAGTTAAAGGAGAGCAGTGCCATGCTTGTCTTCAATCCCTACCCTATTATTATAATATCTAAGCTCCTCACAGTTAATATACCAGTATGTATCCTCCTAGCATGCCTCCAAGGAAGAGAAGGACTAATATTCTTATTTACAAAGACAAAACAACCTTCCTAAAGCCATGCAGGTAGTCTGTAGTACAGCAGAGGAATGAACTTGGATTTGTCAAGGCTAGAACCTTAAACGTTAGGTTATTATTCCAGTAATTACCCCTCAACCTGTGAAAGCCCATATGCAGTATGTAACATGTGAGATTCAATTATTCATGGGGGAGGAGAAGACTTAAAAACCTGTGTCCATTCATTTGAGAGCTGCTAATTTACTCATTTCATCCTTCCACTGCCCCCACCACACACACACACACACACACACACTATTCTCCTTTTCAATGTTTTGAACAATAATTTTCAACAATAATTAAAATTTAGTCTCTACATTTAGAGAATAAAATGACTGACACTTCAAAATGAGACATGCTTGAGAAGCATCTACAAAGCACTTAAGAGAAAAGAAGCTGATATAAAACAGGCCAAAAAATACACAATGTAATTTTGAGAAAGAATCATAGGGGTTATCGTTATTGAGATGTAGTACATACTGGTTAGTTTTAACAAATTTATTTGAAGAATGCAGCTGAGAAAGCCTGTGTAGGCTCAATAAGATGCTACAACCAGCAATAGGAGTGATACAGGGGTAGAAGGAAACAGAAAGCACAAAGGGAATGACCGACCATAGCATACAGAAGAGAGTGAAAATGAATAACAAAGGTATCTTAGGAGTAGTATAACAGCAATATTAAGCGGTATTCAGTGCCAGTTAGTCCCAATGCAAAAAAGTGCTCCATGGGCGACTAATAGGATGGTTGTACTTAATACAGAATAAGCTGCCTTGGACCAACTTACACTTTAGGCCTCACTGTCTTGCAACAAGTTCTTGAGTGACCAAAGGCCATATCCACTGTCCATAGTGAATAAAGCATCCAGCATTATTTTTTTTCTGCTTCAATTAATTTATCTGCAAAAGTTGAAATTATCTTAACAGTATCAAGGGCACATGGTACAACCATGTACACATATTTAGATTCAAAGAAAAGGCACAAGTGTCAGAAACCTTCAGTAGATGATGGCGCTCAGTAGCTGGATAAATAGAAGAATGGTTGTAGAAAATGGGCGCATCTAAAAGTGCAATTAGTTGTGACCAATTTTACTGCAGATTAAGCTAAGTAAGCAATTTTTGGCAGGTGTCTACACGTGCAGAGACTTGGCACTAAATCTAGTGCCAAGTCCTTTCAGCATTGCCATGTGCCCCTGTGGCAACCGGGAAGAGCTCCTGCCTCTGGCCACATGGCTGCCAGCACTTGGCAGCCATGTTGAAGCCAGAGCCCACTGCCAGCACTTGGCAGCCATCTTGGAAACACAGCCCCACCCTCTGATCCCTGGCCAGTGCCTTACCTGCCCAGAAGCCATGTGCCCAGCACAGGGGCAGCATGCAACAGCTCTCTTCTAGCCCAGCTGACCTCCCCCACTATGAGTGGTCCAACACCTGCCTACACCACTCAGCACCCCATTGCTCCAGCCCTGCCCCTGCCAGGGATGACCAGGGATCCTGGTCTTCTCTGATAAAATAAATACCCAATTTTGGGGTTAAAAAAAGTAACTAAAAATCCACATTTTTCCCTGATTACAATGAAGCACCACATACACACACACACACACACACACATATTCACTAGGGCTGTGCGAAACAGCACCATTCTGCTTCAACTTCCATTTCAACAGAACAGTGTTTCATTTTAAGTTTCATTTTGTTTTGAAAGCACTTTTCCAATTTGTTTTGTTGAAATTGTTTCGACATTTCACTCATGGGCTATAAGGGGGAAGCACAAAACTGTCTATAACTTTATCATTTCTTACCTGATTCAGATGAAACTTGCAGGGATGGTAGCCCCTTCTGAGGGCATGAAGTCTGCCAAGTTTCATGAAGAGCGCAGAGGTTTCTGGGAAACTGCACCTCAAGGTGTTGACAAGCAGGAGCCGGGGAGTAGGAGTAGCCTCCTTTGATTTAGAAGGCAGATTAGGGGCCTGCACCCCTAGGAGGAGTCCAGCAGATCCCCACAGCCCTCATGGGGGTGCAGGCAGGCCCCCAATCTGCCTATCAGATGACAGGAGGCTGCTGCTGCCAGCTGGGGCCAGCGGCAGCACCAATATTCCTAATGCTGGGTGCAGGCCCCCAATCACAGAAGGCTTTTTCTGCCACCTGGGACCAGTGCTGGGCACAACACACCCAGCACCAGGAAGACTTGTGCTGCCACTGGCCCCAGGCAGCAGAACCAGCCTCCTATCATCCAGCAGGCAGATGAAGAGCCTGCACCCCTGGGAAGAGTCCGGTACAGCCCCTGCAGTCCCCCTGGGGGTTTGGGCAGACCCCCAATTTTCCTCTTGGACGACAGCAGGCTGTTGCTGCTGGCTGGGACCAGCGCTGAAGCCAAGGAAACCTGGCTTCGAAACTCAAAATGCTTTGAAACATTTCAAGTGCCCTTGTTTTGTTTCAAAGCTGTTTCAAAGGCTTTTGTTTCATTTCAATTGTTCTGTTTCAAGCTTGAAACAGCTTCAAAATGAAAGATCCGGTGAAATTTTGAACAGCCCTAATACACACACATTTATCTGTACATGCGCACAAATACACACACAGTGGTGTTTCATTTTGATCATGGAAAAATGTGGATTTGGGGTTACTTTTTTTACTTCTTTAACTGGGCAATTGGGGATTTTTTTATCATAGAAAACCAGGATCCCTGGTGATGACCAGTGCCTCATGCTCCTATTGGCCATCGTGGCCCCTGGAGGGCCCCTCCCCCACTGTTGGTCCTTGAAGCTCCCCCCCCCCCCCAAGGCAGCAGGGAGAACCACACACCCACCAATGGCTACAGGAGGCCCTGGCTGATCCCCTCCTCCTGCACTCCCCACTCCAGCCTACCTGCCCCACTGACCACACACCCCTCTTCTGTCTATGTCCAGCACCACCCTCAGGACAGACACATGGTTGAAATAAAACAACAACAACAAACCCCCCCACAACTTTATTTCCCTAACAACACTCACACCCATCCTTCCCTCTCCTCGACAAATATAGCCCCCTCCCCAACAAACAGGTCCCGCTCCATCAGCCCCCCCACCAACAATAAAAAACCCACTTAACAACATCAAAATGATTTACAATGTCTCTGTTTTCTGGTCCCAAAGTGGGACACCATGGTGTGGGGGCCTATGAGGCAGAGCCCAGGGACAGGTGCCCAGCACCCCGGTCTTGGGCTGTTCCCCTGCAGGTCTGGGGGCCATGGCAACCCCACCAGGCAGCAACCTTTTGCTGTGGCCACCTGGGACAACACTGCCTGAGGGTGGGTGACTCCCTCTCTGGCTGCCCCAGTGAAGCCCCAGCATCCCTGTGAGGCATGTCCAGGTCGTCAGGTGCGTGGTGTGGGGGAGAGCAGCATGGTTGGGCCCAGGCAGGTGGCAGCAGGTCCAGGACAGGGGCCAGACCAGGGTGTCCAGCTGGCAGGAGGCACCAGAGGGACTTTTCCCAGGCCCAAGCAGGGGCCTGCTGTGGGGCCGAGAAGTGGAGGGGCATGGATGTGACCACCAGGCCCAGGAGGATTTCTGGCAGTAGGTGTCCTTGGCCTCCACTACCCAGATCTGGAGGGCCACCTGCTGCCAGAGAAGCTCAAGGCACTCTCACTGCAGGGCCTCCATCTGCATCCAGTGGTGCTGCTGCACCTGGTTCCATGTCTCCTCCCAGGTGGTCTCCCAGGCAATGTCCTCTACCCACCAGGCCTGCTCCTGTGCCTCCTGCTCCTCTGTCACCACCACCAGCCACTACAGCAAGATGGTACTATCCAGGGTGTGCCACTGGTGCAGACACATCCGTATGGTTCCAGTGCTGGGTGGCAGTGACCCAAAGTCCACATCCCTGCTAGGGCTGTGTAACAGGGGGCCTACTCAGGGCTGCTTTCCCTGCAGCCCACCCACCTGTTTCTGGGCTAACCGCCCACCTTCTTGCCCACCATGCCTTATTGGAATTAATTAATAGATGTCAATAAGCAGTCCTGTCCCAATGCCAGGGGGCACTATCTGCAGCTCCATTCCTCCCTTACACCACAGCCCAAGCCTCGCAGATGGCATCTTGATGTTATCCTCATCACCAGCCCTCACACTGGGTCCCAGAATCCTCCTAATTGAACCCCACCTGGATTCCTCTCCTCAGGCAGTCTCATCCACCTTCATACTAGGCAGCATAGCTCTCTGAACCGCTTCCCCTTCTGGGTGTGGTTCCCCCCAAGGGACCTTTAGCTCACCAGCCCTGGCCCACCTCCAAGCCAGTCAGAACCCCAGGCCCTCAGCTCTTGAGTGTTCCTCGTGGTGGGTCCCTGGCCCTTTGACCCTGCCAATCCTGGCCCTAGCATTGACCAGTCAGGGGAAGTTCAGACAGGCCTAAGTAGACACCCTCTCTCTCTCCAAGGGTCCACCCTCCAGGCCCTCCAAGCAAGGGGTAACCCACCTGGTTGTGGGGGCTAGGGGATAAGGCACCCCAACCCGCCTTTCACCAGGGTGGTAACTGGCCTGGCATTTCCTGGGGGCTCCTGTGCCACTGGGAGCCCCACCAGGAGCCCCACTAGGCCACCCACTCCTGGCAGGGTGCAGTTTTAGGTCATACCCAGGACCAGGAGCCTTCTTACCATCCCCTACAGCTCCTCCCTTACCTCCAGATGACACCAGGAGCTCTGCAGCCAGACAATGTTGTTGCTTGACCTCCAGCAGCAGAACTGCCCTGTTTATATGGGCAGCACCTGATTCAAAATGGCTGCCCTAATCAGGCACCTGGCAGCTGCCAGCTCCAGTTCCTTAAAGTGGCAGGCATAAACAATGCTCTGCCACAGGCTGGTAGGCTGTTCCCTGTGTCCAGCTGTTGGCCATGCAGAGGCAAGAGACAGAAACCGTTTGTGAGAGTTTGCAACAATTAAGGAATAATATGCTCTTCACCGGGGCCATGCACTCAGGGGTAGGTCATGTATTGGTCCCCAGGGACCACAGTAAATCAGGCTGGGCAAGCCCAGACCTAGGCACCCACCAGCTAAAACCCCCATCCCCATGTGCTCCCCTGGGGTTTGTTGGGTGCTGGTCACAGGCATTCTGCCTCTTCTGTCCCCTTCCCAGGGTGGGATAGCCCTGGTTGCTGGCAACACCTGCTTCCATGGCTCCAGATCCCACTCCCCACCTCTGCCCCTGCAGGCCACATGCTTTACTGTGCTGCCTTCCATCCCACAGCACCTGGGCTCTGGATGTGCAGGGCTCCCAAACAACTGGGGTAAGGGCCTGGCTGCACCCCCACCCACCCCACTGGAGGCTTCTCCAGGTATATGCCCTGGGGTTGCCCCACTGCCATGGTGCCACTGTGCAGCAAGTGTACCCCTACTGTGTGTGCCCTGGGCAGTGCACAATGAGCTATTTGTGCAGGATCAGGGGTGCCTAAGCCACTATGCCTTGCTGCTGATGATTCTCCTTGTGTCCCTGCATTCCTGTTTTGGGACCCTGAGCTACAAAGTTGCCAAGGGGGGGGGGGGGCAAGCCTGGGCTGCCGTACAACCTCTGCTGCCACCTGGAGGGCTACTTATGGCAATGCTACATGTCCTTGCCCCCCACTATCAAGGAGGACATCACCACCGGTATTGACACCTTCCTTGGGGTGTGAGGGGCCCATGCCCACCCAGCTGTGGAGACATGGGCTACTGAATAAAGTTCTGAACTATGTCCCACCTTTCTGCATGCTGTAAGGGGGAGGGGTGGACCCAGGGCCAAGGGAGTGCAGGCAGACCAGGCAGGTTGCAGGGCCAGGGGCCGGGGACAGGGGAATGGATGAGGACTGGGAAGGCACTCTCCCCACAGTGTGGGACCTACTATGTGTCCAGGGCTGGTGAGGCTGGTGGCTCAGTGCAGGCCTCCCCATCAGTAAGGGTGACTGGATGTGCCCATTGGATTGGAAAATATGTAGGGCTGACCGGGACTGCCCTCACTCCCGCATGCCATCCAAAAGGGCCTCAAATGTGGGTGTTCAAGTGCCGGCCCCACACAAACTGCCTCAGCACATTGGCACCACCCCAGGGTGCTATTAGGTTGCCAATCTCCATCCGGGTCCTGTTGGGATGCCTCATCAGTCAACACGGGTGTGCACATGCAAGTGGGGCCAGGGTTGACAGGGAGAGGATGGTGAAGACATGATGTCCCGTGGTGGCTCTCTGGGCCTTGATGTGGCTGTCCATGTAATGCCAGCCCCAGATGTCTTCTGGCAGCATCCAGCACAGGGGCACAGCCAGGGACTGGGAGCTGCATGGCAGAGGCACTTTACCACAGTGCCTGCAAAGACACAAGACACTCCTGGACATGAGCAACAGCAGGGAGCAGGTGCTGGCCCTGCTGCCAGAGACAGCCAGCCAGCAGCCCTGGTGTGAATATTAGGGCTGGGCAAGCAGTGCAGCAGGCAGAGGCAGCTTGTGTTCTGGCCAGGGGGCACATGAGACCTGCAATCTCTCAGTCCTAATCCTCAAAGGAAACTTACACAACACGTCCCAGAGACGAGTCTATGAACTCCACTACATCAACCTCCTGGATACTAAAAATCATGGACTAAATATAGACATTGGATTTTTGACACATTATAATCTGCCTGACATCTGACTCCCCAACCCAGCTGCTGGCTTCTTTACTTTTCATTCCATCCAGGAAGAGCACACACCAACTGTTGAAACTTCCTTAGCCTGATGAAGGGTTTTTGAACCCAAAAGCTTCCTTAATAACTATTCTCCAACTATTTGGGTTGGTCTAATAAAAGATATCAGATTCACCTAAGGAACCTTGTCTGTAGAAGAGAAAGTAATTCATACAAGAAGTGTGCCAGTAACCAAGCCATTAAAGCTGAATTTTAAGAATAATAAAACTAACTATAGCAGCTATTCCATTCAATGAAAGGATCATAATAGGAGTGAATATAAATGCATATGTGTTGGTAAATACTACAGAAACCAAATAAAGTACACAGAAATTATCTATATGGATCTGAAGCAAAGGTAAAGACGGTAAAGAAATATCTACTAAGAGTATAGCAGCCTGACATCATGTCCCAGTTGGTAAATGAGGGTTATTAACCAAAGATATAATAAAAAAGAAAAGTTTAATGGTAGAATTTGGACTACGATGGTAACAAAGTCAATCTGCAGTCTTCTAATGACAAAGTGCTTGATGAAAATATGCTTTGCCATACAGAGAACAAGCTTATCCTTACATCTTCTAAGGAAATGTAAGGAAATATGAGGAAAACAAGGTAGGAAGCCAGTTGGTGGAACAGTGAGGTCCAACAAACAACCATAATACAAAAGAAAAAAAAGCATTCAAGAGATGGCAAAAATGAAATATGATTGTAGACCAAGTACCTTATGCAGAGAAGAAAAGAGCTGTGAAAAGGACATTAACAAAAGCAAGAAAAGTAAGGAATTGTTTGTATGAGAAACTGAACAGTAGTGAGGGTGAAAAAAAAAAAAGATCTATAAGCAGGCTAAAAACAGATATGTGAAAACCAAGAACCTTGATAATGTTGTCCTCAATGCTGTCAGCAATAGGAAAGGTGGATTAACATCTTATCCAAAAGATACCTTGCATGCCTGGAAGATGTATTTTGAGAATTTATTGAATGAATAATTTCTAGGGGAAATCCATAACATCCATTGACACCACAAATGAAGATGAAATTCTAGCAGTTAGTGCAGATGAATCACAAAAGCACTAAGTAAATTGAAAACTGGGAAAGCAACAGGGCTAGAGGCCATGCCAGTAGAAGTTTTCAAAGCATTAGGAGATTAAGGTGACCAGTGGCTCTCTCCATTTAATTCAAAAAATTATATAGGAAAGGATTCTAGATGAATGATGGTAAGGTATAATATCACCCATCTTTAAACAGCGAGCTAATTAACATAAATGTTCCAACTACAGAGGAATACTTAGTCACTCTTTGAAAATATATGTAACAGTTATTGAAGCTAAACTCATAAGAAGTGCAGAGACCAGTGCTGACTAGTTTGGTTTAGAAGAGGAAAGAAAAAATAGGTCCTATGTTCATACTTGAAAGAAGAAAAATAAAGAAAGAAAGATGGACTACTATCTATGGCCTTTGTAAATTTAGAAAAAGCACAAATGCTCTTTTATATGGCTCTTAGGTCACAAGCATCCATGTAAACTGAAGAGATTCTTAATGGGTTACTTAATCATAGTGTTATTAAGATACAAATAACCATTCAATAACTCTTTGCCTTTTGAGTATGAACAACAATTGCAAGGTATTCAGAGAACACATGATTTACTCTAGTTACAGAATGTCTCATGGGACTGAAAAGCAACCAGCGAAAGTGTAATGTTCCTAGTGACACTATAGTCCAGGGGTTTTCAGTGTACCCCTGGCGGCTGTACATGCAGCAGTGTACCTACAGCGGCCCGATGCAGAACAGGGGGGAGGGGAGGGAAGAGGGAGGAAGTGGCATGTGGTCAAACATGTAGAGGAGGCAGCCAAGCCGTGTGCGAGCTTCCCCCACCAGCCTTGTCCCGCCAGGCAGGCAGCACCTGCGTGGCAGCACAGGATGGTGCATGGCAGCGCTCTGTCCCCACCTGCCCACGCGTACCTCATGGGGCCTTCTCAAGTATCCCTGCTATAGTCCAAAAAGCTACCAAAATTCCTCACAACAGCCTAGAAGTTGTTACAATGGGCCAGATCCACCACACATGTAGCACATCTCTAACATGGGGCCATGACCAGATACTTCAGAAGAAGGTGGATAATACCTAGTCAAAGGCAGTTATGAAATAACTTTCACACAAAGAAAATTCATTATATACCTTTACTAATAAAGGTTTGGCTGATGTCCTAAACATGACATCTCGGAGTACATGAATCCTAAAACTCTAAGCTATTATTATTTTTTTAATCTTAACTATTATAAGCTCTGGCCATTATCGTTACCCTAAACTTATTTATATTCCTTGTTATGTTTAACACAACTTTTGGATTAGAAAGGAAATTTCACCAAAAGTTTTCTATTTCTTCAAAATTTTCAGCAGTAAAACCAGAAACTTGTGAGGGGGAGGGGGACACTCCAGCATCTAGTAATGAGAAGTAAATATTTAACTAAGCATTTTTGACTGAAAAGAAAGAGTCCAGATCTTGAACATAAAAGCAACCAAAAACTGATAAAAACTAATCCAGATTTATAGAATTTTTCTGGAGGAAAAACCATATTCTAGCTAGCTATATTTCTTAACAGCATAAATGCCCATTGAATCCTAATAAGCACTTGATTTTCATAAGATCTTCTGGCAATGAGTTTCACTAATACCTTTTAGGGAAAATGCCTTTTAAAGAAACATTAATGGAAAGATTTCCATTCTTTTTTTATCCTTGTCATTGTCTGATCTACTGGTGTTTTCCCTGCACTTCCTTAAACTGTATTTTTTCTTTCCTGTTCAAACCCTTTCACTGTAGCAGTTAAAGAACTTTGAGAGATAAAGTCAATAAAAGGGTAGATCGCTAAAGGGTCTATTTTACGTCTGTGATTTCTTCTTTGCAATGCATGCATAATATATGTGATAATAGCAAACCTTTGCTATGAAAGTTGCTTCTTTCTTTACTCAAAATGCATATTAATTACTGCAGCAAAATTGAATTTGCCTGTACATAAGTGAAGGTTAACCATGCACTTAGTAATGAATGGAGCACTGAGAATCAGTTACACAACCGAGAAAAAAATACATATTTAAATTCAGAGAAGGATGTTAAATATTTAGTCTGGGAACTAATTTAGCACATTTATAGATTTCTGCTTTAATATATATATAAAAGATCTTCAACTATTCTACATGTTTAATTAGGTTGATATTATTGCAAGCCTCCCTAATCACAGTAGTCAAGGGACACCAATCTTACTGCTATTATTTACTCAGATGTCATACTATATTTGATTGAAGAGAATCATTCTTTACCAGCCTTGTGAAGGCTGCTTGCCTCAGAAAATTATTGCATACAATCAGGAGTCGGCAACATTTTTGGGCAGAGTGCCACAAACACACTCAACCTCGACTTGCAATATGTTGGTGTGCCGGGGCAGATGGTGAGGGAGCTGCAAGAGTCCTGATCCTTGTTGTGGCAGTGCAGCCATGGCCTCTTCCCCAAAGCATGTGCGCCAAACAAAATGCCTTTGCGTGCCATGTTCTGGCATGCATGCTGGGGGTTGCCTACCCCGTTATGCATAGTTTTGTTCTCCTCTAAATTTCGGTTGCTAATAGATGCATAGAGCATAAAGCAACATTGAAGATATGTGCAAGATTTCTAATATATAATTATATTAAATTAATACAATGAAAAGTGTGCATAAGTGATACTTAATAAGTGTAGATAAAGGAAAAATCTTAAATCAATTTAAGGAAGTCCTGAAATTAAAGACATAACTGTATCATCAGTCTAGACTAAATTGCTCAAGTTTTGTTACATCGTTGTAACAAGATTTCAACTTATCTCATAAAAGTTTGAAGCAGAATGAAGCAGAAGAGGATTTTATTATCAGTAAAGGAATAGTTAATATCCAAAAAAATAAGAACTGAAGCAGCCAGTTACAGCCGAAGAAAAAGTAGCTGAAATGAGAAATCTACATGAATAAATTATAGGGACACCCCGTTTGTCAAGTTGCTATGCAAGTAATTACGACTGTACCAACATTTCCGTTATGAATCTCCATTTCCAAGGAATTAATATTTCTTGACAGTAGAAATAAGCTTGAAGCAGAACCAAGGCTTATTGTATAGGGGCAAATTTTTAAATTAAAACTGGCCTCTCAAATTACTTCAGCAATTTTCTGAATGTAATCGTTTCCATGTGCAGAGACTCACATTTGCTCCTGAAAACTTGGTAGTTTTACAATCTAACAATCTACTGCCGAATCACGCAAACACTTACCACCAAACTGCAGTTCTTACTAGTGTGAATATTCCCTGGACACCAATGGGACTACTCACCATAGTAAAACCTGTGCCTGAAATGAAGTGTTGGTAGAACCTAGATTTTTATGCAAATGTTTAGTTTCATTTGCAAAGTTTTGGAAGCCAGTTTTAATTTATTCACTTAACTGTCCTACAGAGACTCAGACCAAGAGCAATTGTTTTTGCTTATTTACAGTTGAGTCTGTCATGGCGCGGGGTCCTGCGGGATGGCCGTGATCTCCCCAAGGCCCCCTTACTGTGCCAAGTTGGCCCAAAGGGCACCCTCGATTCTTGCCCACCACGTCTTTGTTGGTAAAGATAATAGGGAGGCTGCCCTTATGTCGTCTTGGACACGGTTCTGCTGTACTCTCTGACCACATGGATTCCTGAACCCCTTGTGGGTCCTGTTCTACAGTGGGTGTTTCAGGGCACCCTAGCCTTATGGGCTATGCATGGCTCCAACCACCCCTTAACCATGCCCCAAACCTCGCAGATGGAACTGAGGTTGTTTGGTCTGGGCCTTGTTATAATTTGGCCCCCTTGTCCTCCCTGGGCTTTCTGTGGCCCTGTCTCGCTCTGCGCCCTCACTGGCACTCGGGCTCTCCGTGGCGCTATCTCGCTCTGCGCCTTCCGGACGCTGGGGTCGGTGCACCCCAAATGCTGTTCCCTCTCTGGCACTGGGGGTCAGTGCACCCCAACTGCGCCCTCTCTGGCACCGGGGTTGGTGCACCCCCAATGCTGCGCCCTCTCTCACACTCGGGGTTGGTGCACCACCAAAATGCTGCGCCCTCTCTGGCGCTGGGGTCCCCACGCTGCCGTGGGTCCCCTATGAGGCCTCCTCCTTCCCCTAATAGCTCCTAATAGCTCCCCTTGCCAGCTGTCCAGGTCCTCATGCAGGCCTTCTATCTGGTCCACCTGGCTGTGGATTTCTTTCTGGAGGGCTTCTGTGAGGTTCTTTGATATTTCCAGCTTCTGTAGTACCTCCTTTTGTTCCATCATCTGGGACATACTGGATTCAGGGGATTTACTCCTCCATTCAGCCATCTCCTTCTGCATCTCTTGCAACTTCTCCTCCCGCTGTCTGCTATTCTTGGCCTCATCTGCCATGAGCCATTCCAGCACTTGAGTCTTCTCTGCCTCCACTGCAATCAGGCACTTGATCTCCTTAGACCTGCCTTCTTTCTTCCCGAGTTGTGCTCGCAGCTCTAAAGCAGCCACTTTCACCTCACCTTGCTCCTTTTGTAACTTCATCATTTCCAACTCGAACTCTAGACGGGCAGCTTTTTCCTCCACCTCGTCCACCCACAACTGCCAGGTGAAGGCTTCTTGCCACCTGACTTCCAGAGTTGCTACTTCTGTCCTAGGCCAGACCCAATGTCTTCCCTTCTACGACCTCTGATGGCAATCTAATCTCTACTTGAGGCTCATTTTCCTGAGCCCTGGTCTCAGTGCCTTGCACTTCACTATATCTGTTCTAGCCCTAAGGTTTCTTTCCCTTCTCAGGGACACGGGTTCCTCCCCATGCATGGCCTTACTTTTCCGGCCAATGCACCAATTTGTCACAGCGCAGGGTCCTGCGGGATGGCCGGGATCTCCCCAAGGCCCCCTTACCATGCCAAGTTGGCCCAAAGGGCACCTTCAATTCTCGTCTGCCACGTCTTTGATGGTAAAGATAATAGGGAGGCTGCCTTTACATTGTCTTGGACATGATTCTGCTGTACTCCCTGACCCCGTGGATTCCTGAACGTCCTGTTCTACAGTGGGTGTTTCGGGGCACCCTAGACTTATGGGCTATGCATGGCTCCAACCACCCCTTTACCATGCCCCAAGCCTCGCAGATGGAACTGACGTTGTTCGGTCTGGGCCTTGTTATAATTTGGCCCCCTTGTCTTCCCTGGGCCCTCCGCATCCCTGTCTTGCTCTGTGACCTCACTGGCACTCAGGCTCTTCACAGCCCTGTCTCGCTCTGCGCCCTCACTAGTGCTTGGGATCTCCACGGCCCTGTCTCACTCTGCGCCCTCACTAGCGCTCGGGCTCTTCGCGGCCCTGTCTCGCTCTGCGCCTTCCTGGCGCTCGGGCTCTCTGCAGCCCTGTCTCACGCTGCACCCTCACTGGTGCTTGGGCTCTCTGTGGCCCTGTCTCGCTTTGCGCCTTCCTGGTGCTCAGGATCTCCACAGCCCTGTCTCACTCTGCACCCTCACTGGCGCTCGGTCTCTCCACGGCCCTGTCTCGCCCTGTGTCCTCACTGGCACTCAGGCTCTCCGCAGCCCTGTCTCACACTGCACCTTCCTGGCGCTTGGGTTCTCCACAGCCCTGTCTCACACTGTGCCTTCCGGACACCCTGGTTGGCGCACCCCAAATGCTGAGTTCTCTTTGGCGCCAGGTTTGGTGCACCCCCAATGCTGCACCCTCTCTGGCGGTAGGGGTCAGCGCACACCCAATGCTGCACTCTTTCTGGTGCTCGGGGTCAGTGCACCCCCAAAATGCTGTGCCCTCTCTGGTGCCGGGGTCCCCACGCTGCCATGGGACTCCTATGAGGCCTCCTCCTTCTCCTAATAGCCTCACCCAAACCACTGGTCTTAAACAGCAAACACAAAATACAAGCCCCTGGGCTATAACATAAATCCAAGCCATCTGGCTATAACATCATTCAAGCCACCCCAGGCGTGCTCCATCCCTCACCAGTATCAGAGGCTGTACCTGCAGTCAGGCCTCTCCCCTTTGCTTGCTCCAGGAGATCTCCTTCCCCCTTGGCTGCTGGCAGGGAACTGCTATCCTGGCCTCAGCCCTGGGGTTTAAATGTGAGCCAGGCCCTGCCCCTTCTGGTCAGCTGACTGCTGGCAGGTGTGGGTCACTAGCTAACTCTGGTTGCCCTGGCAATCAGTAGTTGAGGCTCCTCACTCACTGCTAGGGCTCTTTCCCTAGCAATTTCCCCTCTTTAAAAGGATCAGGGCACTTAAGTGCTCTGCGACAGAGTCCTTTTATATTATAATACAGGAAAAAGGAGTGAGAGGACAGGTGTCAAATTCTGAAATTATTCTCAAGGTTGCAACTTAAACCAAATCATATAGGCAATTTGATCCTTAATTTATAAGCTAACTGCTTTTGAATTCAATTCCCTTGCTATTCTATTAAATAGCTGTTTACTTAGGGGCTAGGGACAGACATTCAAAAAGCCTAAGCCTGAATTGATTCAATCATTGTAGGTTAGTTTAACCTGGCTATGCTGGACCTGTTTGTAACTGGACAGACATTCTCTCTTGACTGAAGAAATTCAGGCACACGCCTGCAGTGGCTCAGGCTAGAAGCCAGGGGGTGCTAAAGCAGCCCTCCCTTTCCTTACCTAGTGCTGAGCTAAGGAGGGCGTGGCCAGGCCTCTGATTAGGGAGGTCTGCCTGCACCATCTCAGGCTTTTCTCCACTGGCTGCTTGTCACTTGAAGGTGTTATACAGCTTCAGCCTTCTCTTACCGGGCATCTTGCCCTGAAGTGATGTCAGGGTGGGGTTCAAGCTCAGATGCCACCTGGGTGGCATGGATGCTGCCCTTACTCGCCTGCCACAACTTTGATGTTCTAATTGGGGAGGCAGTTCCCATCAGGTGGCTCCTCCAACCCGAGAATGAAGACGCTTCAGTCCCTGCTCTTGCTTCGTGGGGCTCCAAACCTCCCCTTTACCCCACCCTTACCACATCCACAGCTAGGATAGATACTATCTTCTATCGGCGTCTGCTTTGGACAGCTCTTCCTCCTCACTTGACTTGCCAGGCCCTGATCTGGGTCAGGCCATCCCAGTCAGTCTGCCCTTCACTGTAGCTGGTTCCTTGGCTTCAGGTTGACTAGTGTATCTGGGCAGGCCCAGTCTAGGGTCAGCTAGAGCTTTCAACAAAACTCAACACCCGGATTTTCACTGGAGTGTACCCCCTGGGATCTTGTCTCCTAGTGTCCCTTTCAGAGTCCAATGTAAAGGGGAAACTTAGAGGACTGAATAAGGGACCCACGCAGGGTTTCTTATGCCCCACCCTGTCGTGCTCCCCGTGTGGGATACCTGCTCCTGCTGGTGCCTCCCACCTCCTGTGCCAGGGCCCTTGGCTTCCCTCCTCTTGCCTGCAGCTGGGGAATCCTCCTTCTGGCCACTTGCATGTCTGGGTCACCATATGTTCTTCCCTCCACCGGTGTCCCTGGATTGGTGTTTTCCTCTTCCTCCAGCAGCGTCTCTAGGTCAGCTTCCTCCTCTTCCTTCCTCAGTGGTTCTAGGTCAGTGTCTTCTTCTTTCTTCCCCAGTGTCTCTGGGTTGGTGTCCTCTTCCCCTGCCATTTGCTGCCCAGCTGCTTTTCTGGCTGCCATTTGAGCAGCCATGGTTTCTGGAGGCCCCCTTCCCCCACTGATCCTCAGCTGCAGGCAACTCCAGAACCATGGGACCACTGCCTGCATTTCCTCCAGGCTGCCACTCTCCGGGATCCCTAAGTTGAGTCCTGGGGTGCATGGGGTGGGGGTCTGGGACCCCTTAGAGGGGCTTCCACTGCCCCTTTCACACTGCTCAAGGGGCAAGAGCATTGCTAGCCCCCAACCCCAGGCTAATACTCGGAGGCAAGGGGAGGAGGGCGGTGTGCAATGTATGCATCAGTTGATGATATGGAGCTTTTCAATATCCTTCTCCCTGCTTCTTTATATTGTCTGCAGCAAACTGACAGGTGAGCAAGTCAGCAGGAGGCTGATAACAGTGATTACCATCTCATCAGCAAAACCATAGGCTCTCTCCATTTGTTCAAACTCTTCTTAAACAGCTTACAGCTGACCTGTTCATTAGCTCCAAATAGCCCTAAGTGGTCACCGTTCTGTCTACCTGTCCCAGGGAAATTGTAGAGAGACACACACATAGACACCTCTCAGCATTTGCTAGCATACCATGTGCCTAGTGTCCATGGGGCTGGTGCCTGTACTGTGGGAGACAGAAGGGGTGGATTCCTGCTTAAGCAGCAAGCAGCGAGGGGGTATAGGGAAGGGGGAAGCCAGGCAGATGCATGCAGTCTCTACTGGAGCTTCAACCAGGGAGCAGAGGAGAGGGGCCAGCTCTGGTGTGGAGCAGAGAACCCTGCCCAGCCCAGAGAGCATGCTGGGGCTGTCTGGTTTCCAGCAAGGGGTCTGGGATAGACGTTATATAAACCAGTTTGACCCAAATCAGTTAAGTCTGATACTACATTCAACCAGGTTCATCTCAAACCAGTTTCAGCCATCCTCAGACTCATTTATGTGCACAGAACATCTGTTCTGTTACAGGTTTAAACCAGTTTCTGATCACTTAAACTGGTTTGTGTGTAATGTTGGTCCCTATCCAGGATGTTAAAACATTTTTACTTCTTTGTGTACTAATAAATATATTAGTATCACAACAATGTCATTGTTTTAGGATAAGATACACTATTTTTAAAATTAAAAATGTTGTCTGTATTTTGATTAGTCAAAAGAAACCCTGTAAAAGAATAGCAAGGCACTAGGGATACAGGTTGTAGCCATATTGGTCTACAGACAAAAGGAATCAGAACTCATGTTAGAGGTGATATCTTTTATTAGACCAACTAGATATTTGCAAAAAAAATCTTTATTTGCAAGGTTTTGGGCACACTCATTTTTCTTCAGGCATAGGAGAATGCAAAGATCATAAAATTTCTCTGAGGTGGAAACAAAAATTCATATATCAGAGGAGACCTGAAGGTGTTGTAGGATCTCCTGGTTGGAAAAGTTCATTTTGTGCCAACTAGGCTCAGATAAAAGAACAATCTATTTACCTTGAAGTTGTCTGATGTTGAAGTGTTTCTTGTTTCCTTATGGTTATGATGTTTTATATTCGTTCTGGTTATGATGATTCATATTTCACAGGAGGATGGGGTGGTAGAATGCTTTTCTGGGAAAGCCTCTTTTGTGTTGAGGCTGTTTTGTGTGCTGTGGACATGCAAATTTTAGCTTGAAAACAAAGGCAGGAGCAAGGGTGTCAGCTTTCTGGTTTCCAGGTGTTGAATTCAGTTTCTTTCTTGTAAAATTATGAACTTTTCATTTAAAAAATGGCTAAATTAAATATCTTCCATGTTTCAGGGATACAGGTTGTAGCCATATTGGTCTACAGGCAAGGAATTAGGACTTCTTGTTAATTAGTCAACAGAGAAAAGCCAAGTTACTTTTTCTTTTCCATTGAAAGAATGTTTGCACTATTTAGAAAACAATTTTTACTTCCCAAGGATATCCAATTCTGTGCAATATAGTCGTATGTAATAGATATGTACTTCCTCTAGGTAGAAAGCAATTGTCAGATCAACAATCCATCTAGCTTACTACTTTTTCTTTAGAAGTAGGCTTTTGAAAATAAAATAATTATGAGTTTTCATAGAATATGAAATAACCTGTCCACCAAAGAAGATTCCTTCTAAGCCTACCCAATTAGTGGTGATACGAAATCATTATATAGTCTTATATTCTTTTTATCCTATAAGTCAATAAAGACATTTTCCTCTATTTTATTTCAACAGTATATTTTATGATTTCTGTAGCAACCTACATGCACTTGGAATGGTGTGTGTGTGTGTGTGTGTGTGTGTGTGTGTGTGTGCACGCAGAGAGAGAACAAGCATATTTTCTCACATACAACATGCCCTGGAATATAATATAGAAGGGCTAGTTTCTTTCCAGCTTCCTTGTTTTTGAAAACAGAATAAAAAAGACTTTTTCTAGAGCTATGGCTGCATAGAGTAGGGATAGGCCCTAATCTTCAGCTGATGAACCCTCCCTTTCCTGCTTAATTAAAGCTGAAATTAGAGGGGAGAAACCAGGAGCATCTGGCAGACAGCAAAATTGCTCTCAAAAAAGTTGGCCTGATTAGTGGAATATCAAGACCATGAAAAAGGAGTGGCCATCTTTAATTCCCCCAGAAATGAAGAACAAGGAGCCCTTAGGTCTACTGATTTCCTTAGCTACCTAAATAGTAATGCAACAGCTGCTGCTCTATTGAGCAGGAATCAGAGCAGCATGCTTCTAGCCTCTGTAGAAAACCAGTTTTCCTACTCAATACATGCACCCCAATTTTGGGCAGCTGATTAAGGGGGGAAAGTTGCATGTTATAATCAAAAAAATATAGTAGTTTTCAAGAGATAAGAATTTGCAGGTAGCAGGGAGGATTTTGGAAGAAGTCAGTCTGTATCCCCATAACTTGAATGCTAGCCAGAAGGACACCATGGGCACATCCAGACAAGCATGCACATGCCTGTTGCCCCGCCTCTAACCCCTTTGCAGTGTGGGGAGAAAATTAGACCCCTGGATATCCAGGGGTCTAAAAAAAACACTCCGCATTAAAGCGTTCAAGACCATGCCCGGAGCCAGTCCTCCAAAAGAGATGCTCTGGTTTTGGCCAGAGCATCTCTCTTTGGTGTTCCTGCTGCCCCTCAGTGCTGTCCAAGGTAAGTTGGGGATGGGGTTTCATGGGTGTCAGGGGGAGTGAGGGGACCACGCAGCTCATGCTGCCTGGCCCGGCATGTGGGGACCATGTGGAGCCAGGGCCCGCAGGGACCATGCGGAGCCAAGAAAGGTCCTGTCGGCCTTGGGCCTGCTTGTGCCACCCAGCTGCCAGGCAGCGTGAACAGCCTCAGGGCCAGCAGGACCTAGCTCAGCTCTGCACAGTCCCCACACACTGGGCCAGGTCCTGCAGCTATAGGAAGGGCCCAGCCGGGCAGCAGGACCCAGCACAGCATGTGGGAACTGAATGCCACACCAGCTCCTGTCAGCATGGGTCAGGCCCCAGGGCCAGCTCCTGTCTTTGCCCCATGCCTGGGGGGGGGGGGGCGGTGAGGACCTGGTCCAGCCCCATGTGGCTTGCTAGTCCAGCTTTGACCACAGTGGGTCACAGGGCTACGGGAGGCGCGACTCCTGTGCATGCCTCCCAGAGCCATGCAACCTGCTCTAGTGCAAGCCCAGACTAGCAAGCCACAGGGATCTGGGCCCAGACCAGCTGGGCTGCAGAGGGTCCCTAGGACCTGGCTGGGCCTGGCATGCAGTCCCCGCATGCCACACTGGGTCCTGTCACCATGGGCCCAGCCTGGATGGGCTACAGAGGGGGCCCACGACCCGGCTAGGCCTGGCACATGGTCACAAGACCAGCCCAGCTGGGCAGCAAGAGCAGCTCCAGGGCTGGCAGAACTGGGCTGGGCTCAGGGCATGGTCCCCCTGCTGCTGCTGTTAAAGGTTAGTTATGGACCTTGGGCAGGGGGGCTGGGGCCCTCCAGGGTGGAGCTGGGACCCTGGGAAGGGGGTCTGGGGCCCTGTGGGGGATAGGGTGGAGCTGGGACCCTGGGTGAAGGGGGCGTCCAGGGTGCCTGGGACCCTGGGCAGCAGGGCTGGGACCCTGTGAGGGATAGTGACTGTGGCCCTTCAGGTTGGAGCTGGGACCCTCGGCAGGGGGGCTTGGACCCTGTGGAGGATAGGGGTTGTGGCCCTCCAGGGGGGAGCTGGGACCCTGGGCAGGGGGGGCATTCCATGTGCAGGGGGGCCTGCACCCTGTGGGGGCCAGGGGACCCACCCCTCCTGAGCAGCCCCCACACAAGGTCCCCCACACCCACAATGCCCCCAGCAATTGCCCCACTCCTACCCACAAACCAACCCACATCCCTCCACATCCACCCACACACCTTCCCCCACACCCTTTACCACCCCCTTTCTACAAGCACCACATCCTCCCATCACATACCCATCATGTATGAAGAAAACCAAAAGCACACATCAACACATATAGGTATTTATAATTAATTTTTTCATGATGGTAGAGACACTGGTAGGCTTCCAAATTGCTTTAACATCATAAATATACCAATAAAGCATTACCCAACTTATCACTGTCTCTCTCTCTCTCTAGATATGTGTGTGTGTGTGTGTGTGTAGAGTATTTTTTTTGTTTGTTTGTTTTAAATGTGGGAGAACATGGATTTTGGGATATTTTAAAAAATGGATTTGGGATGGTGCTGCAGCAGTCCAGCTGACACAAGGGGTAGTGTCCCCAGGTATCAATTGGCTGGGCCCCAGAAGCTACAGAGTGCATAGCCCCAAGCTGCTTGCCAGGGCAGCTTTTTGTATGGATGGAGTCAGGACAGGGCAGCTTTTTATACTGCTGGGGACAGCACAGGTGCTGGCCCCAGGCTCTAGCTCCCCCTGGCTGTAGATTCGGGAGGAGCCAAGCAGGGTTATTTTGCCCCAAGTAGCACAATTTGCTCCACACCAAAGTGCACGCCCAAGCACATGCGCTGAGGCAAAAAGCCCCAGCTCAAATTTGCACCACTTCTATTTGAGCTGCTGCAAGCACATGTGCTTGCATGTGTGGATGCGCCCCATGTCTTATAAAAAGCCAGTTTATTTCTAGACATACTGAGTCCTCTCATGTTATTGCCTAATGTGTGGTACATGAAACAATTTCTTAAGGACCCAAACTTCACTAGTACACCATTGTGCTAATAGTTGTAAACATATAAATGACAAGAAAAACCCTGTCATCTATTGATCACAGTCTAAAATTATTTGCTGAAAGTGAAAGGGTGGCCCATTTTGATAAGACTAGAAACAACTTTGATGCTTTTAATTTTCAAGCTTAAGATAGGACAACAGTTTCTATCTATCATCATTACAGTCCCTTGTGTAACTAAGCCCCATTTCTTTCAATAGGACTGCGGTGTCACTATAGCCTGAATCTCCAACGTAATTATACTACCTCCACTAGACCTCTTCAAGGCAGAATCTTAATTCCACCTCCATCCTTACAACACATCTGTGATAACTATACACAGATCTGATTTTGAAAAATGCACAACTAATTTCACGTATGTGATATGCATATTGTTGTATCCTGGTTGTTCAAATGGCCAGCTATTGCTTTTTCTGGCCATCAGACATTCCTACACACAAATGTTTATTTTTATATGACTTGTATTAATTCAAGTAATACTTCGTTAAGAGTAGGAGATACAGTTGACCACTGTATAGGAACCTAAGTAATGTATCTTTGCTCAACAGGTCAGGGAAAGAGCCCAGGACCCAAGATTCCTGGACAGAAGTTTTAACCACAAAATCCTACTTCCTCTCATTAATTGTTAGAAGGTGATCTGCACTATTTTTCCCTCAATTTTTGTCCTTTAGCTATCTTGTAGTTCACAAACTTAGAGAACAAGGCTCCTTCCCAAGAGACTTTTCCCCAAGTCTTCAAGTTCTAGGACTAAATCTTTAAAACAGGGTGAAACACAGTATAAACAGTAATATTAGAGTTCTTTTGAACTGCATCATCACTGTCATCTTTATTCTCTATTTTTTAACTCTTCCTGCTGTTATGAAAACAAGCTAAGAATCAAAGAGGGAAATATATGGCTCTGATAGAGGAAAAAAATATTTCATAATCTCCTTGTCTTGTTAAAGCTTTTAAGACAGTGCAAAGAAACACCATAAAAGTTTTGATAATGTTTAGCTGTGGAAAACAAGCAGTTGACTCTTCTCTTTATCACTGAATTTTTACAGCCAGAATCCTTCCCTTGGTTACAGCCCTTTTGTGCCATGGGAGTTGTGCAAAGGAATAGACTTTGGCACGATCTGTCTAGCTGATCATTACCACAGTGGAAGATCTTCCAGCTAGTCAAAAGCTGGAGAAAAAAAAATAGCCCTTCTATTAATTGTTCCCTTATTCCTGTTAAAAGGGAGCATTATTGGTCAGAGGAGTAGAAGAGAATGCAATTCACCTCTGCCAGTTCTAGTGTATGTAGAATCCTTTAGTAAACAGCCACCTGCTGCAAATTGCACTAATCTCCCAACTGCTTTCTGACAGTGAGTTTGGAGCCAAAGTGATTTCAAAAAACAAGGGAGAATCCACTTCTTTACACTGTCACCCTCTACAACCTCACAGATTTTTCTGGTGATAAGCAGATTTCAACACATTAAAAAATCTGGCCCTTTTTGCACCCATCATTAGAATATGCCAAAGCAACAATCTAATTCCCACTAATGTGGAACACACCTATGATTCTTAATCATTTCTTTAAATTTAGTTTAAGTGACAATTTCTTTTGAAGAGTTTCCTCTCTTGATCACTAGTTTCTGAAGGAAAGGAGAATCTGAAATGAAAGCGGGGGAAGACAGAAGGGAACAAAAACAGAGGCAAGTTATTTGGTCATTAAGAACATAAACTTGTCTTTAAAAAGGGATTGGACAAATTCTTGGAGAAAAGGGGCATCACTAATTATTACTGACCACAGGAGTTAAGAGATATAGTCTTTGAATTAGAACTCCCTAGACCTTAAATGCTGGAGGCTGCAAGTGAGAGGAACAGTAGAAACCCCACTGGCCATACCCAGTTTACTCTCCTTTTCAACATCCACTCTCTGCCATTGTGTGACACAAGACACTGGACAAGATGGACCTACTGTTTGACCCAGTAAATGGCAATTCTCATGTTCTTATGACTTGGCTCTCAGCACTTCACCATCAAACACCAATAGTTAAGTTCAGTTTTAAAAGTTTGTGGTTATACAGAAAACTCTTCTTACCAAAACGATAGGATAGGACATTTACAGTCTTGTTACACATTAATTTTGGGTGGCTTTTGGTGCTTTTGGATTGTCTACAAATTAACACCTGACATTTGTTTTAAGCACACTTTAGGTGGCTTAAAGTTAAGCCACTGCAGGGCAAGTTTATTTCTGACAGGTTACCCAGCTCATATTCCATTAATGTCTGGCCACTCCTCACAGAGAAGCCACCCAGTTGCAGGCCTCCAGCATCCCAGGATGCAGTGTCCTTTCCCCCACCCTCCTGTTTTGAGTGGGCTGACTTTCCACCCCAGGGAAAGGGTGGGAGTTCTGGCACCAAGCCAGAGTGCACCCCAGGAGTGTGACTTTCCTGCCCCCAGGTATGCAACCCTGTGCAAACAGCCTGAAGAGCAAATGCCAGCTAACTTGATCGCAAGGCCCGGACAGGTATGGGAGTGTGGGCAGCATGGGAGGGGCAGGGGGAGGAAATGAGGTAGGGGACCAGATTGGGTCCCTATGACCTGGGACTTCCTTCCTGGGAAAGGGACAGCAGTTCCCACAGTCACCTTTCATCACTGTCTCTAGCTCCCAGCCATCCTGGGAAGCATGACTAGCACCTCTGCACCCCAATCCCATTCCCAATCCCAATTTATTAAAACATGAAACCTTTAAATGTACTTCCTCTTTATTTCTTTTTAAATTCCTTTTTTTTTTTTCTTTACTACTTTTTATTTTATCCTTCAGTGGCTGTCTTCTTTCATTTCACCAGCCATCCCTCATCCCTATTTCCTTTCCACCTCCCATTTCATTACCCACCCCCACCCCATTAACTCTCTGGCTCCCAGCTTCATGTTCCTGCCCCTCCCAACCCATCTCTGCAACACACCCCCACCTAAAGCAGGGATGGCTCCTAATCTGGCCACTAGGCTTCTAGTGGCAATTTACAGCTATGCAGGTCAGGGACAGTCAGAGAAGGTTTTACCCTTAAGGTCTGACTGCTTCAAACTCAAGGTGGTTCTAATACTGATCAACATTTAAGCAGCACATAGTACAGTGTGTAATAAGGCCCTTAATTTTATCAGTACATATTGGCACCACCCTTTAAATGCACAAATCTTTTTTAATTCTTTGCTGAACTGGGGCCTGAATTGTTTAACTAGCAAAGAGGTTATGTTTTTATATGCTTAGGGTCAAACCTAAACACCTAACTAGGAATCAGTGAAAAAAGTCTGAATTACTTTTTGATGGTATATGAACATTTCTTTGAAGAGGTAAAGTGCTCTACAAGCATTGTGTCTATTGTCTAAAGAGATGTTTAGGTAAGGTCTTGTGAAAGATACTTAAAAATGCTTCTTTTATAGCCAAGTCTTATCTGGCTTGCTGCTTCTAATTGATGAAGGAGCTATACTGCTTTACCTAAGTTTACTTTGAAAGGTAAAATACTTTAAAATTTTGAACTGACAGCTCAAAACTGCAGTTTCTAAGATGACAACAAAGGCTTAAATTACTTGTACATATGTCCAAATACATAGAATAATATAATTTTACAGCTGTAGATTAACTATCCACAGGAGGCAGTTTCGGCTGGACTTGTAAAATGTTCTCTACTTTGTACATATTAGTAGTTCTTGTGTTCCAAGAAACACTGTGGCTGGGAAGAGAGACTTTTGGTTAAGCGTCCTGCATCTGCTTCTCTTTCTTTCACCAAGAGATGAATCCTAATAAAATGGAAATATTTAAAAAGAGTCTATTCTTATTTAATATGCCCTGTGGGACAGTTTTATTTGTAGCATAAGCAATATTTTTCTTGTGCCAAATTGCAGTCACCCTAAATAATTGAATGTATCTTTTCCTAATAAGCAAACTAGAGAGAATAATTGTGGATAGGAAGCCAAATTTAGCTTCTAGCTAAACCAGGGCAGTTATTTCCACTTACTTGTGTTGCACTGGTATAATAGTGGATAAAAGTTGACCTATGAATTGTAACAATCTCTTCCTTGACTACAGGGGCAAATAAATGTCAATGGCATGTGTCAGTATTCAGCACCCATGGAAAGCAGGTCAGGTAGGTGGCTAAAGCTGTTTATGTATGCAAAGGAGTTGAGGTATGTCCCAGTAATGGGAACTACTATTGTAGAGGTTTCCAGGATTAGGGAACCTCATGAAAATTTAGGTGTCTAAATTAGGTACTACATTTGCAGGGTAAATGCCTTGTTTTAACACTCTATATAGAGAAATGCCTGTTTGTTGCATGCTTTGAGTTAAAGAAACACCACACTGAAGGCATAAGGCAAGTGCTATATCCTATTGTTGGACAAGGTTCCTTGGGTGAATTTGATATCTTTTATTAGACCAACCCAAATAGTTGGAGAATAGTTATTAAGCAAGCTTTCGGGTTCAAAAACCCTTCATTAGGCTAAGGAAGTTTCAGCAGTTGGTGTGTGCTCTTCCTGGATGGAATGAAAAGTAAAGAAGCCAGGGGCTGGGCTGGGGAGTCAGTTGCCAGGCAGATTATAATGTGTCAAAAATCCAGTGACTATATTTAGTCCATGATCTCTAGTATCCAGGAGGTTGATGAAATGGAGTTCATAGGCTCGTCTCTGGGAAGTGTTGTGTAAGTTTCCCTTGAGGATCAGGACTGAGAGATTGGAGAGCGAGTGGCCCTCCCATGAGAAATGTGCCCCCACCGGTAATTGGGTATTTTTGTCTTTGATAGATTTCCGGTGTGCATTCATTCTGGTGCGCAGTTGTTGTTTGGTCTCTCCTACATATTTTCCATCAGGGCATTTGGTGCATTGGATGAGGTATATTACATTTCTGGAGGTGCAGCTGTAAGATCCAGGGATGCTGATGGCTCTGTTGTGGGGTGTAGTAATAGTGGGGGTGGTGGAGATGTGTTGGCAGGTTTTGCATTTCTTGTCCTGGCACGGTCTGGATCCTTTTGGTGTGTTCTGGGCTTGAGGAAGTTTGCTTCTGGTGATGAGGTTGGCGAGGTTCGGTGCTTGTTTGAAGGCTAGGATGGGTGGCTCTGGGAAGATCTTTTTTAAGTATAGGGTCTCTTTCTAGTACGGGTTGCAGTTATTTGAGGATTTTTCATACAGGTTCAAGGGAGGGGTGATATGTCATAAACAACGGTGTGCAGTTTGTGGGGGGGGGGGTTCTGTACTGCAGCAGTTCTTCACGTGGTATCTGGGTGGCTCTTTCAAACATGCGATCTACCTCTCTGGAGGAGTGTCCTTGTTGCCTTTTTAAGATTGGTGAGGTGGCAATCCCAGGTGTTCTCTTCAGTACAAATGCGGTGGTATCTGAGGGCTTGGCTGTATATCACAGCTTTTTTGGTATGTTTAGGGTGATTGCTGGTTCTGTACAGATATGTATGTTGGTCTGTGGGTTTCTTGTATACTGTGGTCTGTATTTTATCATTTTGGATACTGATCATCATGTCTAAAAAGGAGATGCTGGTGTTGGAGTATTCTAGAGAAAGTTGGATGGAGGGATGGTGATTGTTGAATTTCTGATGGAACTCAATCAGAGATTGCAGGTTTTCAGTCCAAATGATGAAGATGTCATCGATATATCTTAAGTATAGCAAGGGTTTGATGGTGCAGTTCTTGAGGAAGTCTTCTTCCAGGTGGCTCATAAAAAGGTTGGCATACTGTGGGGCCATTTTAGTGTCCATAGCTGTTCCCATCATCTGGAGGAAGTGTTGATTATTAAAAGTGCAATTGTTGTGTGTGAGGATGATGTGTATAAAGTCAGTAATATCTTTGGGTCTGTAATCTGTGTTGTAATCTTGTTCCTGTTGATATGTAAGGCAGGCTTGGATGCCATCCTGGTGTGGGATGTTGGTATATAGGCTGGTAACATCCATTGTGGCTAGGAGTGTGTTGCTGGGAAGGTGGTCTATTTTTTTTAAGTTTCCGTAGAAAGTCTGTAGTGGCTTGCTCGGTGGGTGACGAGCGGTTTTACAATTGATTCAACAAAACCTGATATTTCCTCATTTAGTGTCCCATGGTTGGATATGATAGGTTTGCCAGAGTTCCCTTGTTTGTGGATTTTAGGGAGCATGTAAAAAGTCCCTGGGTTAGATAGTGGGGGGATCAAGGTCTGTAGTTTTTCTTGTTCCTATTGTTAATATTTCTGATGGTTTGTTACCTCCCCCAAATTCAATTTTTTAGGTGATCCTCCTACAGAGAAGCAAAACTCTCCAAGAGTTCTGACATTATTACAGTCTAAGAAACTCAGTGTCATCAACCCCAAATTCACCATGCTGGGTTTGTTGTTACCGCAGACCCCTCCTCGCCGTACAAACACAGCACACCACTCTTTATTCTCCCTACCTACTGTCGCCCCTTCAATATCCCCTGCTTAGTCTGCTGGATAGAGACTATCCAACAGAGACTACTGGGAGTCTGTTCCAGCCTCCTGGCATGTTGAGGGTATGTTTACACATTCCTTTAACCTGATTTACAATTACATGGTTTACTTTAAACCACATGACCATAGATTGGGTCCTGTTTGGGCAGACATTCATCAGTGCCACGAGCTATGACAGGAATATGATCTAAGTAAACTGGGGGAGGGGGCAGGAGAGATTGAGGGGATGGAAAGGTCTGGAGTGGGGGTTGGCCGTCTGATGGTGGGAAGGAACAAGGGTCTAAAAATAGCCAGGCCAGGTTGAGTAGGGGTAGGATGAGCACAACCCTGGAGCTAGAGCAAGCAGCTTTCATATTCATAGATTCATAGATGTTAGGGTTGGAAGGGACCTCAATAGATCATCGAGTCCGACCCCCTGCATAAGCAGGAAAGAGTGCTGGGTCTAGATGACCCCAGCTAGATACTCATCTAACCTCCTCTTGAAGACCCCCAGGGTAGGGGAGAGCACCACCTCCCTTGGGAGCCCGTTCCAGACCTTGGCCACTCGAACTGTGAAGAAGTTCTTCCTAATGTCCAGTCTAAATCTGCTCTCTGCTAGCTTGTGGCCATTGTTTCTTGTAACCCCCGGGGGCGCCTTGGTGAATAAATACTCACCAATTCCCTTCTGTGCCCCCATGATGAACTTATAGGCAGCCACAAGGTCGCCTCTCAACCTTCTCTTGCGGAGGCTGAAAAGGTCCAGTTTCTCTAGTCTCTCCTCGTAGGGCTTGGTCTGCAGGCCCTTGACCATACGAGTGGCCCTTCTCTGGACCCTCTCCAGGTTATCTGCATCCTTTTTGAAGTGTGGTGCCCAGAATTGCACGCAGTACTCCAACTGCGGTCTGACCAGCGCCCGATAGAGGGGAAGTATCACCTCCTTGGACCTATTCGTCATGCATCTGCTGATGCACGATAAAGTGCCATTGGCTTTTCTGATGGCTTCGTCACACTGCCGGCTCATGTTCATCTTGGAGTCCACTAGGACTCCAAGATCCCTTTCCACCTCTGTGCCACCCAGCAGGTCATTCCCTAGGCTGTAGGTGTGCTGGACATTCTTCCTCCCTAGCTTAGTTTTCCCAGCCCCAGGCTGTGCTTTGAATGTGCACAAGTATTCAGTAGATCAAGCTAACCCACACCCAATCTAACTTAGTACACCTCCTCACGTGAATTTAGTTATAACAGGCCAGTTATTTTTTGTCCAATCTAACCTCCCCAAATGTATGTGCAGATCAGTACTTAGACTGACCTAACCATAGTTAGTCAATCTAAGCATAATGCCTGTATGTACCATTAAGTTACTGACAAAGACAAGAATCTTTTTCTTTGGTGATTTTAAGGCAGGTTACATTTTGGAGCTTACTATCTTGGCAGTATCACTCTAGGACTTCTCTCCAACTCTATTTATTTTTAAATCCCCCTCATAGGTATGAGCTCAACCCAAAAAGCCACCATCCCTTTACCATCTGAAGATAAGTATTTCCAATTACTAATAAAGTGTAAGGTTGGCCTGGAGTCATCAAAGTTTTATGGTTTGGTTTAATTGTACATGAATTTTGCATTATCTAAGCTACTTTCACTACTAAAAAGTAGGAGTTTTGGAGAAGTCCTGGGCACATTTAATTTTAAATTTGCACACTAAATCATCTTCAGCATTACAGCTCTTATGTAACCAGTCCATGTGACACTCACTGTTTTAAGACTAGTACTCAAACTATAAACCCCTGGGCTCAATTACAGCTAGTATTTTTAGCTATTTTCTTTCTTTACTATTAATTTTTTCCAGTGATGTCATTATAGATATTTCTATCCACTCTGGATGTTTTACAACATCCTTTGTCCAGTTAAAAAGAAGTCTTGCACTGGAACTGTTTAGGTTCCCTAGATCTATTATGTTAATAGATTATTAACATTCACAGTATTTCTGTGATGGCCAATTCTGATTCTGCTGATTAAAATTCAGAGTTGTTCTCAGGTAGCTATTCTATGGCACTAATCTAGGAGTAGGTCACAGGCTTTATTATTCCTATGGCATGGTAGGCTGACCTATCTCTACATGATAAACTTACTGTGCAAGCCTCTAGTAAGTTATGCTGCTTGGAAGCTGTATAAATGTGCCTGAGAGGCTGCATGGGTGGGGTAGTTTGCTTGAGTGAGAGAGATGGCTAATTGGCCTTTCAGCAGTGGTAATTAACCCGATAGAAGCACTGCACAAAAGTAGCTTCTGGTTTAGGACATAGTCTACCTGGACCAGCACAGTGTTTGAGGGGCTAGTGCCAGGCACAGTAAATTTCCTGGGTAGACATAGCTTTACTGTATTCTAAAACTGGAATTCTGCTTTCTCTAAGTGAACTGGGTAGTGGGCACATGTTCCCTTGGCAACAGTCAGGTCCCAATCACCACTAATTTCACTCAGGCATTGTTGACAGAGGAAGGGAAAAAAAGAGAGCTTTAAAACACATAGGCATGTTGGGACTCACACCATGGAAGTACCTTTCCTGAGAACATCTTAGTAACACCTGGGTATAACTGGATCATAATTAGTCTCCTAGTCCAGCCTCAAAGCATGTAAACCTATGAAGCCCCCACCCCAAAACCTGTCTATGCATCTCAGTGGAGTAGCACCTGTGAAGGGGAAAGCAGCAGAGCACTGAATGCCATGTGTGATTATTTGTCTGTAAAACACAGGAATCTACTACAGCAATACATAATTAATGTCTTTACTTCTGTTTTTGTCTGATAGAAGTGCCATTTTCTGGAAATCAGGGTGAACAGGAAAGAATGCAGGAAGACATTTTGAAATCTATCATTTTAACTTAAAGAAACAGGGGCTTTTTCCCCCCAATGTATCCCAAGGAGATAGCCAAAATGGTGCACAAAAGTAAATAAGAGGGAGAAAAACAACAAAAAACTCTTGGCATACCACGTTTTGCACTTGTGATTTTCCAGAGTCCCTGCTCATCAGTATTTATTATTTACTTTTCAGCTTCACGGTGTTTCTGTTTCATTTGGGATATGGGTTATTGCTTTGCAAATTGTGAATTAATATTGCTTACCTACAAATAGGTTAGGTATGATCTCATGGGTGGTGTTGAAATGCATGTTAATGAACATTTGAACTCTTCTTATATTCAATACAATTTATTTTCACCAAAATGACAAGATAAAGTTGAGTTTCAAGTTTGATGATCAATTTGCAGTTCTTTATGCTTAAAAAGTGACTTATATAGAACACATTTTACCCCTGTGCAAAGGATTTGCTCTACTTAAACCACCTCAATAATAGAGTTTATGTGGTACATAAAGCAAGTCCTGGAATTCTGTACCAGGGGCAAATTCACCATTAATTGAGGAAATTTCATATAAAATAAGTGGAAAACAAAAATAATTGAAAGTATAACTGAGTTATTAGAAAATTTGTGACTGTAACAACTTGTAAAGGAACCAGGCAGGCTGGTTTATAAAATGAACAGTTGTTCCCTCTTTAGACATTAGTAAAACATCATGAGAGAATTAGGACAGCTAAAATACTCTCAGATGTTTTTAGTGATCATTCCCTAGTTTTGTATTTGGAAAATAGAACATATTAAAATTTCCCATAAACAAAGGTATTTAAAAAATGTCAGTTCTGGGATGTTCTTGGCAGAAATTGCTGGAACTGATCAGAAAAGATTTATGAATATAAATACCTGATGTGGATTATGTTTGGGAATATTTATAATAATAAGCAAAAAGTAAATTAAAATAACAATAAAGTCATGAGACAAAAACCTGACAAAGCCAGGAAATGGAGTTACAGCTGACTCTCCATCTTCGCTTATTCTATTATACCTCATTATGGTAGCACATGTGGTATGGTACATAACACCATATACTAATCCTAGAACTTTCCTTCCAACTGGGACTGTGTAAACATGGGCGTGATCTTTCCATGCTCTCTCTGTCCACATAAATGGCATTGTTTTGAACCAGTATGAGTTCCACACCATAGTGTTCTAAGATGCGAGAAACAGCAATTTCCCTCATTAATAGAGTTTCTGAAGTGCATGGAGGTTGTCCAGAAGGCCATGGGCTGTAATAATGAAGGACTATGTCGCAGATCACTGAGGCGCCCTGCTCCTAAAGAGGGGAGACTGCTGGGGAAAGAGCCCTAGCAATGAATAAGGAGCCCAGCTGTTGGTTTCCAGGGCAACTTGAGCTAGCAAGTGATCACACCTGCCAGCGGTCAGCTGACTGAAAGGGACAGAGCCGGGCTCCCTTATAAACCCTAGGGGCTGAGGCCAGAGGCAGTTCCCTGCCAGCAGTCAAGGAGGAAGGAGCTTTCTGTCATGGAAGAGAGGCGAAGCCTGATGCAGGAGCAGTGTCTGACTGCGATGAGATGAAGAATTCCCGGTAGGCTTGAATGGGGTTATAGCCAAGGGGCTTGCATTTGTGTTGCTGTTTGTTACTGGTGGTTTGGGTGAGGCTACTAGGGGTTGGAGGAGGCCTCATAGGGGACCCACAGCAGTGTGGGGACCACAGCTCCAGTGAGGGTGCAGCAGTCAGGATGCACTGACCCCAGCCCCAGAAAGGGGGCAGTTGAGAGGCCCCAGAGAGAGAGGCAGTGATTAGAAGCCCTAGTGTGGGTATGGCAAACCCCAGAAGGGGGTGGTGTTATTGAGAGAACCTGGAAGAGGGAGTGGCGTTATTGTGGAAAAGGCCCGGAGGGAAGGTGTGAAGAGAGACAGTACTGAGGAGAGCCTGAGTGCCAGAGAGGGTGTAGACCTGGACCAAACAATGTCTATTCCAGCTGCAAGGCTTGGGGCATGGTAAAGGAGTGGTTGGAGCCATGTGTAACCCATAAGGCTAGGGTGCCCCTGAAACACCCATTGCAGAGAGGGACCCACAAGAGGTCCGGGAAACCATGGGGTCTGAATGTCGAGCAAGAAGTGACCAAGAGGGTGTAAAAAGCAGTCTCCCAAATATTGTATCATCAAAGACATGGCGGGTGAGAATTTGAGGGTGCCCTTGGGCCAACTTGGCACGGGAAGGGGGCCTTGAGGAGATCACGGCCCTCCTGCAGGACCCTGCCCTGACGGACTGAATAACAGTTTGTCTTTAAATTAGGGACAGAAAGAAAGAAGAAATCTAGGAACACGAGCATGAAAAAAGAAGGCCAAAGTAGTAGAGGATGACTTTATTCAAGGGAAAGGATCCATAAATATGCTTGCTGTTCCTACCTTTCCCAAGAGCAGATAGAAATGTTCTATTTTTCCTCCCCTCCTTTCTCCCCCCTCTGAAAACTTGATTCTGTAGAGAAAATGCAAAGATCAGCACACTTTGGCTGAAATTTAATCTATTTTGATTATTCAGCTGTGTTGGTTTTCCATTGTGTTAGTTCATGAGAATCGTAGTTTGGATGCTTCAAATGGGAAGAAAAGGGAGACCCCCCCACCCCCCAAACTCTGAGAGCTTCAGTGTATTTTAATTGAAAAATCTGAAACTTAAAAAAAACAAAAGCAAAACAAAACCCTCAAACTATTCAGTATTTAAATAAGGCCACTTTTATTTTTCTAAAAGGTTTGCAAACAATAAGCATTAGCCATCTCTTTTTACCATTCTTCTCACCTCCCAGTGAGGAGATAAAACTAGAGCACGAGGTAGGAGTACTGACCTGAGGAAGCTCCTTTCCTTAGGGGGATATGCAACTCAAAGCCTGTTTTGAAGAATAATCTCTCTCCATTGCTATCCTGAAATTGCTCATTTACATATCATTTTCACTTGCAACTTTCAGACTGTACTAGTCATCACAGGTATTTACTAAATGGCCCTTTCCCTCAGAATTATAGCAAAAATGCACTCATGAAGGAACAATCTCCTGATACCAGTTTTGGCACTTCTTAAACTTCAGGCTCTTGCACCATCCACCTTCTCATCCTTAACAAAGAAAAGTCTGGAAACACAGGTGTGTACAACAGTCACAATCCCCTCCCTAATAATAATCAGGCATTACACTGCAGTTATTTAATCCAGGGATATCTTAATACCAACATAGCAGATAATCTCAACTAGAAAATATCTAGACAAGATTAAGGCTAGGTACAGACAGTTAAAAAGCCCGAGGTTGAATTGATTCAGTCTTTGCAGGTTAGTCTAAATTACAGATTAAACTGAAACACAAGTGAACAGACATTTACCTTTGTTTCAGGGAATGCAGCCCCAGGCCTGCAATGGTTCAGGCCAGAAGCCAGAGGGTTCTAGAGCAGGCTGTCCAGTGGTGTGTTTACTTCCTCTTCCTGCTGCCCCAGAGGTCTCTGGGATTTGCAGTCAGACTTAGCAGCAGGACTTCCTCATCCTGCTTCCAGATGCCTCTAGGATTTGTAGTCCACAGTTGCAGCCAGCAGTAAGTTTGAGTGGGGACGTTTAACCCCTGCCCTTGACCCCATCTCCCAGATGGTGTTTACTGGGATGGGGGGAAGAGTCCCTCCCTGCAGACAGGACTGCATTCCCAACTGGGCTTATTCCCCCATCAACTAGCCCTCACTGCTCCAACTAGGAAGCAGAGGGGCAGGGCCAGTCCTACTATCTGGAGCAGATGGCATAGTCCAGCCCAGAACTACAAAGCATCCTGGGATGCTGGGGGAATGTGATCTAACTTGAACCAGAAGTTTCATAAGTCAGTTTGACCCAAATCAGTTAAGTCTGATACAACATTCATCCAGGCTTATCTTAAACCAGTTTCAGCCATTTTGAAACTGGTTCATATGAATTGAGTTTATGTTCTGTTATAGGTTTAAACCAGTTTCTGATCATTTAAACTGATTTTATGTGTAACTTCTCTCCCTAGCATAAGAGAGGTAGCTAGTAGGGCTATGCAAAACAGCAGCGTGCCACTTTGGCATCCATTTCAATAATACGACAGAACAGTGTTTCATTTTGAGGTTTGCTTTTTTTTTAGTTTCAAAAGCATTATTCCGTTCTGTTTTATCGAAATAGTTTCACTGCTTTGACACTGTTTCGATGTTTTGCCCATAGGCTGTCATGGGGAAACCTGAAACAGCCTATACCTTTGTCACTTCTTGCCTAATTCTAATGAATCCTGCTGAGACGGTAGTCCCTTCTGAGGGCATGAACTCTGCCAAGTTTCAAAGAGATAGGTGCAGGGGTTTTTATGAAACTGCACCTCCAGCTGCTGACAAGCAGGAGCCAGGGAGCAGGAGCAACATCCTGTGATCCACCAGGCAGATCGGGGGTCTGCACCCCCACAAGGAGTCCAGCAAATCCCCTGAAGCCCTCCAGGGTGCAGGTGGGCCCTAGTCTGCCTGCCAGATCACAGGACACTGCTCCTGCCACCTGAGACTCAGCGCTGAGGAACTGAGCCCGGCTGGGGGAAGTGTCTCTTCCAGCCAGGCTGAGTTCCCAGCTGATCGCAGTGCTAGGAAACTCAGACAGGCTGGAGGAGGTGTTTCCTCCAGTCTGGCTGAGTTTCCCCAGTACCACGGTCAGCTGGGAACTGAGCCTGGCAGCAGGAGGCACTTACCCCTGCCAGGCTCAGTTCCTAGCAGCTTGCAGCCCAGTGAAACTCCGCCTGGTGGTGGGAGGCAGAGCACAATGCCAGTTGTGCCTAGCTTCTGCCACTGGGCTGAGCTCCATAGGGCTGATGGAGCTGATCAGAGCACAGCCTGGCAGCAGGAGGTGGGCAGAACTGGTGCTGAGGTCCCATCAGCTCTGCCAGACCCACAGAGCACAGCCTGGTGGTGGGAGATGGGGAGAGCTCCCTGCTCTGCCTCCCACCACCAGGCTGGCTGCTTCTAAATTTGAAACACTTCAAAATATTTCGACTGTCCTCATTTAACTTCAAGGCTGTTTTGAAGCGCTTCATTTTGTTTCAGTTTTGCTGTTTTGAGCACAAAATGAGTCGAAACGGTGTCAAAATGAAACAGCTGTCAAAGCTTTGCACAGCCTTAGTAGCTAGATGTATTAGTCTGAAGTCGGGGAGAAGGTAAGACATGGTAGCATGTTAGAAAGGTTCTGTCCTGCCCTGCCTTCTCCTTAGCCAGAATTTGTAGCTTCTACAGAGCTTAGATCTCTAGAGAATTTCCTGCAGACAGCTCACTGTCATTGCAACATGGCAGCACTAGACTTTATTTATTTATTTCCCTTAGCACTGGCCACTGGCAAAGTGGAAGAGCAAGGTTTAGGGTAGCAATTGATATTTTTGTTTATTTAGCTTTCACTGGGATCCAGGAAGTGTCACTACTACTAAAAGATCTAATTTTTATATATATTATTTATTTATTCTTTGGACAGGTAGGAAGAAACAATAGTCCTGCCCAGTATTGACTAGGAGCCTAAAGAAGAATTCCCTGTTTACTTCCATAGTCTTGGCAAAGCAAATACTCTGCTCAGTTTAACTATTAAGTCAATCTTTTTTCAGATAGGTTAGCCAAATACATTTTCTATGCAAGATTTTTTTTTTTTTTCAGTAATTTCCCCTCCCACCACTTTTCTTCCCCAAAAGCTATGCCATAGCTCTACCAAAGATAGAACAAGCCAAATGTGCTGAACACATGGGTATTAAAGGAAATTATTTCCCTAGCTACAACCACATGAAAACTCTCAGAATTTCCTTCCGTGGCTCATGGCTTTTTAGTGGTTTGGATGACATTGATAGGAAAAGCATATATTAAGCCTCTGATTTGAATTTTCTATGGCATATAAACACATACCAAAAAGTCTGTAACATTTACTAAGCAGGTGAAATACCCTGTATCGACAATCCATTTTTCACACAATTTAGTGGGCGCAAATGCAACTGTCTTTTTCCAAAAATATATTCAGTGCCCCAAATACTGCTGCCACCAAGATCCTGAGAAATTACTTCATCTTGATTTATATTTCTGTCTTGGGTATTTGTGCCATAGTAGTTGAGCACTGGATGAACTTTAATGCATTTGTCCTCACAGTTCCTCTATAAGGTAAGGAATTAAGTATTACAGATGGAGAATGAAACAAATACTACATTACACACAAAAATAATTGTTGTGGGGTAGAAACTGAGTTCAGGTCTCCGAGTCCCATATTAGCTTCTTTGGGTTTGTCTACACTGCTGAAGTAGCCTGCCTCAATTAGTTAATTCCCAAGCATGTAAATCCATAAGTCTCACAGACATGCCCCAAATGCTCACTTATGTACTTCCATATTTGAAGCATGCATGCAGGTGTGAGAATATAGGAACACCTTCAGAACCTGCTCATCTGGGACGCTTCACTTTTGCAATGTGGACAACCCTTTAATCACTGCAGCCAAGTACAGACACTACACTTTTACTACTATAAGTGATCGGAAGCCAGTCTATAACCATAACAGAAGTTCAGCACACAAAACCAGTTTATGCCTGTAACAGAATAGAAGTTTGGCACACACAAGCTGGTTTAAAAATGGCAGAACCTGGTCCAAGATTTGTCCCCATCACCAAAAGGTGATTGTGTGTTTTGTTCGTTATCGATCTAAACAATACCACTTACAGAAAACTGTATAACTTGGATGGATTCTGACTCAGGCTTTTTGAATGTCAGTACCTTGCTTGGATGATCCTTTTACTCCCGAGTCCTATTCACATATTTTATTATTTTCAGAAATGATTTAGAACCATGAGTCCCAGTGACTTTTAATGTTCATGTACCTAAAAAGAAGGATAAATCACTTCATATATGACAATTGTTGCAGATCTTCTTAGTAGTGATTGCTGGCATGATCCTTGCAAGAATCGCACTCAACTACTTTACTTGTCACATAACTGAGAAATGTCCGCATGACAAAGAATGCGGTTTTAGATGGGGGACAGGAACAAGAGATACAATCTTAGTTGCATGGCAGAGTGCAGAGAGCATAATACTGACCTCCATTGTGTCTTCGTTGATCTTGCGCATTTGATGTCATCAGCAGAGAAATTTTATGGAAATATTATCTAAGGCACTTCCATCTAAGACTGACTCCCTAACAAATTCATTGCAATGGTTAGATAATTTTGTAATGGGGTGATGGCACAGATATAGGTGGGGATAGCTCTGACCCACTTCCAACAAAAAATGGTGTAAGACAAGGCTGTGCCCTTGCACCCTCATTATTTAGTCTTTCTTGATGTTGCGCTGTTTGTTCCTTTGTATGACTTTGTGATAGGTGTTTGGATAAGGTTCAGGACTAATGCGAATCTGTTTAATATGAAAAACAAGGGTGCTTGAGAAATTTGACCACAAGCTTCAGCTCACTGATGACTGTCTTGATTGTTTAGAAAGACATGCAAACCATTACGGATCTCTGCAAGTGTATGCTCATGATTTGTAACTATTAATTGATTAAATTGTTCCAAGGGTTAATTACTTTCACTTTTAAAAACTTTTACCTTATTTCTAGTCTGAATGCATCTATATTCAACTTTCAGCTACTGGATGTTGTTATCCCTTTGTCTCCTAGAATAGAAAACCCTTTTTACCAACATGTTGGTTCCCTTATTTGAACATCAAAGTCAGTGGTAATTTGGTTCCAAAGGCACTTCTGTAAATCCCTGGACACCTATCTGCATTGCTAGGTGGCTAAGGGCATGGACAAAGGATCAAATTGCTGGGAGTTAAAAGGGACCAGGGAATTACTGCAATATGGCAACTGTCCATCTGCTTTCTCTTACCCCACCATAGTAAAAGCTAAACTGAGGCAATTTCCTTTTGTTTCATTCAGGGATAACTCTGCCCATTCTTATGCCATGGTAAGTGAAAGCTAAACTAGTAAAAGGAAAAATTTATCCATCGCTTCTCTCTGGTAAGTCACCACCTCCTGTTAACTTGCTATAGTTTAATCATTATCCATATCCTTAAGAGCTTTGTAAATCTGGCCCTGGAATGGAAGTTCTGGAAGGAATGCAAGATACAAGAAAACACATCTACCCCATAGAGGTAAATAAACCTTAAAATATTATGACTTTGAGCTGTTTAATTTTAAGCAGAGTTTCCTGGGAAACTTATGCCCACACATACACCCAAAATTCTTGATTAGTAAACACAAACATACATGGTTCTTACTATCAAGCTGTTTGTTTTGTTTTTCTGTTTTAAACAAAAAACATTGAGTAAACTGAGAGAAACCGCTGGCAGAAAATCAGGTGCTGTTCTGCAGCATGATTTATATTTTCCACTGAGATTTAATGCTGTTTTCTTGACCCCTTCCTTTACATAACTTAATTAAATGCTTTTAATAATTATGGTAATTTGGTCATGAATAAGAACAAAAGAATTTCAGAAAGGGAATTTCCCTGCTTGTATCTATATTTACTGTACATTGCATGGATTTTTTCCCTGTGTAATAGAGAAGCAGAAAATCATCTGTCAAGGGATGATGGATGATCAAGCCTGCTAGTTAGGCCTCGGGGCCTGGCCCTGCTGCTATACTTGACTTAGCCTTCAGTAGGCACTAAGTGCTCTGTCAGATTCATGCCAAGGGAAAAGCATATGCCTGTAACTCCCAAATGTGTGGGAACCAGAGTAAACAGAGACATTTTTAATGTTACCGCACATTTTAAATCTGCTGTGTCATTTTTCCTGTAAGCATTGTCCATATTTTTGTAATACCCGCAGTCATTATGGGTTTGTGGCTCTTTCCATCACTGGTGTTCTTTACTGTATGTTAACCAAGAAAACAAACGAAAAATAAAAGGAATGCACAGAATACATGACTATTTGGCTGACTATTGCATACTGTTAGCAGGATACAAAGTAAAGATGAGTTTTTTGGGGTATTTTTTTTTTTTTTTTTCCTTTCCCCTTGCTCCCAAAGACACTTTTATTGGTTTACTGCAACAAGGCTTTTCTCACCTCCCACATCTTTATTAATTCAGCATTTCTCAGAGTCCCCTTGGGCACAGTATCACCACACATGGAACTGTTACAACAGTGCCATAGTTAAAAGCCACATTCTACTTTCCTTTCCACCCAGAAAATTCCATCAATCAATAGTGCTGTCTGGGTAGAACGGATGGCAGCAACACATTCAAAATCTTAAGCTTTTCCATTACGAACCCCATTTCCCATGTATCCAGCCATAATGGGATGGGTAAATGATAATATTTCAAATGAGAAACATTGTTTTTGTAATCTTTAGTCTCTTTCTACTTGCAAATACCAAAACAAATTTATAAAATCAGATTCTGACATTGGATCATTTTCTTGTCTTTGGAAATCAAATGCATCACTGATGGCACTTCCATTCAGTAGATATAGGTCAGGGATTACTTTCTTTATTCATCTTTTTTCATAACTAGCTTAATATATAAAAAGGAGTTATGAAGTGATTCCCATATTTTTTTTCCCTCTTGTGGGTAATATGATTCCATGCAGATCTCCATGGAAAGATTATAAAATGCATCAGTTTCTCGTCTCCCTTTAATTCAAAAGTGCCTTTCTCTACCACCTCATATTATTTTTTTTTTTTTTTTTTTTTTTTTTTTTTTTGTCTGATTTCTCTTACAAATGAAGCACACACAGACATTTATACCATCAACCTTTTCTCATATACCGGTACCCTCTGTGTGTGCAGAAAGTAGGTTCAGTCAGCTCAGAGCACAGTACAAAAGACTCTAAAGCATCTAAAATGCAAGTAATAAGAAGCAATTGGAGCCTTTTGAGAAACTTGGGAAAGAAGATTTCCAGGCCGGCTAAAATCAACCTCAAAGTTCCTACTAACTTCGAGCTTCCTTGACTTTGACCTGAATGTTTATCAGAGCTGCAGTTCCTGCTCATGAAAGCCATCATCATTTTCTTATCAGGTGAAAATTGCCACTTAGATTGTCAAGCTTCAAAAGAACCATTCCCTTGGCTCAACTCATTTTAGCATCTCGGCTGAAGATCCAACCCTCTCTGGAACTTCTGATTCTTTCTTTATAATAGGCATTTATATAAGAATGTATCCAAATGTCCATTCAAATTGTTTTACAGGTTCACAAGATTTTGGGCTTAGCTGACAGGTATGAGTCTAACTTGTCTTTCATATCAGTTCATCCATCCCAGCACCACTCCAGGCTTCCCTACAATAAAGGCTTGTCACACTGCCTGCTGCAGAACACTTCAAATTCTCTTATGTGCTCAGTGGAAAATCCCTAGGGCAAACTGTTCCAGATGATCCCTTCCCTTCTCCTGAATCCAGTGCCCTGAGACCTAAGACAGCATTATGACCAGAGACCTGTGTAATGACAGTAATAATAATAAGCAGTTTAGCATAAGCTCCTTGTTGCAAACTTTACTAAATCTCATACAGTAGCCAACAAGTATCCAGAGTCATTGTGTCAGCAATTCTCTGGTACTATTTTCAATGCTATCAAGTTGAATAAAACTTAAACTTGCTATTACAACAAAGTACACAGTGTACTCTGTGTTCTTTTGAAATTGATGGAATAAGCCAATTTTTCCAGGTTTGTAGGCATAGCATGTATTGCATTATAATAAGAAAATGGCTATTTAAAACCATGAAATGAAAAACTGGGATCTCCACTTAGAGGTCAACAAGATTTTTTTCTTTTTTTTAATTTTGTGCTTTATTTGGAGGTACTGGGAGACAGCAGATGGGACACTGGACATGCACAACTGCAGGTGTGTCATTTCCCCTGTCTGGCTTGCTGTGTAAACCTTTCTCTGTTCCATGCTGACCTTGTTTACTGCATGCGAGGGGAAACCACCTACACTGCCTCTTCCGCAGCTGCCTTCACTGGTTATGACAAGTAGTTTTCACTCTAGAAGAAGCTTCTATTCTACAAAGAGCAGAAAAAAGGCATGGGTTTATAGCTAAGACAATGAGCTAGGGAACCAATAGAGCTAGGTTTTATTCCCAGCTCTACTATGAATTTTCTTTGTGACTTCCATTAAGTCAGTTTTGTATTCTGTGCCTTAGTTTCACTAATATCCTTGTAAAATGTGTATATTGACATGTCCTTATTTTACAGAGGATTTGATATCCATTAATGCTTGTGAGTTACTTGGAAGCAACAGGGTTTATCACCATTAAAAGCTCATAAAGGAATACCCAAGCTGAGTAGAATCTCATGTGCAGGAAGACTTGGTCAAATCTGACTTAATTTATAATGGCTTTTTATCATGGCAATATTTATTCTTAAATATATTTTTAATCAAAGTACACTTTTGAAATAATAATTAGTATTGAGATTTGTTTCAAGTACTATCTGAGCCTTTCATGCCATAATTTAATTCTAATAATTTGAACTGGACACCAGAAGGTGCAAAAGTCTAGGCAAATAACCACTCTACAAAGGAGACGTTTTTTAGTAAAATTTTCAGAGCAGTGTACCACTCAGCCTGGATCTGCACACATCTTCCACAGATGTCAGTAGTATCTATACACATGGATACAGGACACAGCATGAGGTTTATTTGGGAAATGGCTTTGCTCTGTTAACAATTAAAAGGATTTTTCCAAAATTTTCATCTGGGCCCTGATTCTGTTAAGCATGCAGGCATGTACTTAACATTATACATGTGCTTATGTTCCATAGGTTTCAATACAACTTCCACTGATTCTGCCAATGCTGTATGTATTTAGTGCACTAAAGCATGATTTCAAGTCTTTTGAAGTCAGAATAATGCTTTTCATTGTCTTCAATGGTAACTGGATCAGGGTCAATCTAGGAAACAGTAATCCCTTATGCCATTAACCTGGCACTTGATGTGAGCATTATATTCAATGGAATTTAATGATTTATGAAATATGTTATTTTTTAGGGGGAAAAACTGACAACATTGTACAAATATATAAAACACAACCAGGAAAACTTTGAATATGGTCACATACATAAATTCAAGTACTTGATGATGTTTATCATAAAATTCCCAGGACTCCTAAAAGTGCAATTGTGGTTAGGATATTATCATCTTGGGATACATGACATGTTAACACCGGTGTAATTTACATCAATTTTAAACACCAATCTGAACAGACAGACAAACAGTTATCCCAGGGTAGCTATCTAAGCAGATACTGTTACAGTGCCTTGTCACTGGGGGTGCAGACATAAGTGCAGCTCCCCGCTGTAATTGAGAGCACTTAGCAGGAAGCGTTCTGAGTTGCTACAATCCCCTGGACCAAACAGACATTCACCGTTGATTCTAGGGGACTAGGAAAACTAACTTCTGGCTGCAAGTCTGCAGCCAATTTCCCCTGGCAATGGCCTCTCCCTCTTTCCCAGCCTCTCCCTTTTTCAGAATGGGAGGGGGGGAAAGCGAGGAGAAGTTGTTCATTGTAGGGGTTCCCCAGCCAGTGCTAGATGGTGGGGTGCATGAATTGGAGCCCCCCCACCTCAAGGGGGGCTCCAATTCACCTACTCCAACCTCCAGTGTGGGCTGAACAATCCCCAGATCAAACTCCCTCCACTCTTTTTTTTCCCCCCCTCCCATTCTTCAAACAGCTTGAAGCTGTGAGGCAACACAGACAGAAGTTACAGAAGACACTGTATTTTCAAAAGTCTTGATCTGACCCCTCATGCAATGAGGATTCAGATTTTCATCTGATCAGCCATTTTTTGGAGCTGTCTGCAGCTGCACACTCCTGTTTGGTCATGGTTATAGACCACTTTCTCTGACTAGATCTGCTAAAAATTGTCACTTCTGTCTGCACACTAGGTATTGGGGTAGCAAGTGACTACCTCAACATAGCGGCAGACACATAACACTTATACCACTGCATTTTTTGCTGCTGTTTTTTTTTTTTTTTCTGGGGCAATTCTACACCATATTCAAGTAAGTTACACCACTGTAGACTCCCCACCTCTGGCACTTGCAGTTGCCTTGGCAACCTTGCTTGGAGACACTGGGGTGCCACAATCAGCTGATTATTGGTATGGGGATAGGGCAGCCTGAAGTTTTCCACCCAAGCTGGGGCTACCCTCCTCCCAATGCTGACAATCATCTGATAATCATGGGGAGTTTCAGAATCCTGCATGGGATAGCTACACATGCCATGAATTCAATTTAAATTGTGATACAAACAAGCCACAAAGATGTTCCATGTTATATTAAAAAATCTGTGCAGAGTATTTCTTGTTTTGTCATACAAGTTCATATTACCTAAGCTGTGTCAGTGTTACTAGTTATGGCATAATTAACATATTAACAGTGCCATAAATGTAATGTTTTTACTACATTTTTAGTACTTTCCACTCCTATAATCTCTGCAAAGCCAACATAGCCCTTGGAGAGTAATCTGGATTCAACTCTGGCTCATTTATTTTTTTTAAACAGAACTTTTTTTTTTTTAAATTTATTGAGAAATATGAATTACTTGCAAAGAAGCCAGCTTGACTTTCATATCTTGCATTGACTTTAAAAGAGAACAAAATTTGGCAGATAACACAACCAGAGGTTCAGAGCAAATGTGAGATAAAAGTAATGGAAATAAACATGGATTCCACAGAGCCATTTTTACAATTACTCTATCTTGTGTCAAAGTTTTGCACCTTACATGTAACACTGTAGTAACTGGGTAGCTCTATAATATGAAATGGTGTTTAGTTTTGGCATATGATTATGACACAACTGTATAGCCCAAGTTACTTGCTTAACAAGCTTACATATTATACTCTGCATACAAGTACATCAGTGTAATAGGCACACATATGTATACCATATGGCTATCTCTCCTTTTATTTTCAGATCACAGTCTGTTGCCATATGAATAGACTTCCGAAATTGCACAGTTCTCATATTGACAGTCTCTGCTCAAGGGAACTAGAGTTGATTGACTATAGACACACAAATCTCCTTCAGTCAGAGGAAGGATTTTCTTTTGATGCAGAAATGATAGCTCTGCCCTATACAGAGAATCCATCTTGAACAAAACTGCTTTCGACATAACTCAAAGATGCAACTAAGTTAAAAAAGAGGATTTATATTACTTAGATACTTATAGTTTTAATAAACAATGTCTCTGTGGTTTTTCTCTCAAAAATTTGAATATAGAAGCATTAGCGTGGGATAAATATGATCCAAAGGTATTTCGGGGTTTAAAATCACAACCTATATATATGCTGTGTCATTTACAAAGCTTAGGAATTAATATTAAAAACTCCAACTGAGAAAATTAATGTCTATTTTTAAACCATTTTTTATACCTGGTATATTTAATTTAAGGAGTATAAGACTGCACATGAGATGAATATTCTTGGATCTTAGTCATAAAATTAAATCACTGTTACAGATTTACTGAATGGTTAAATAGTATTCATAAATTAAAGTCACGACACTGTAATAATTTAGATTGTCCTGAAACAATACTAAAAGTGACTAAAAATAAAACACTCCATCTGGCCATTTCAATTAAAATAAAGCCTGTTATATTCTAATAAAGTATTTAGAATTAATATGGTAAAATATATGGTACAGAGTCCTTTGCTCTGATTGACTGAGACTGATTCAATTCTGCCGTGGGCTCTGGCCACCCCAGGGAAACTGCACTGGATTACACAGCACTACTGAGACATCTTCTTTAAATAGGTATTTTTAAAAAGTCATGATCCCCTTTTCCACTAGATGTTCTCTGTAAACATTTGGGAAATGAATCACTCAACAGTCACAGAATAGAAGAGAAGGAAGAAAAAACCCTTAGAACATGGGAAAAAATGGTCGTGTTTTTTTTTTTTTTAAAGAAACACAAGGCATTCTATAATATGAGAGCTAAATGAAACGGAAGATCTTTGGGTATCCTAATTGTGTGAAGATGAAATTCACCTTTGTGAAGGGAATTAGCACACAACTTTTCAACACTTAGATCCTAATTAAGATCTTAATTGGGACATAAATGGAGGTTGGACTTTGTGTTGGCTCTCTGCATTCAGATGAGTAGCATCCTAAGGGTAAGTTTTCACTGCAGAGTTAACTGAAATGATCTATTCTTGATTTACCTGTCTTGAGTTAGCTCAACTCAAATGAGAGTGGCCATACTGAAAAACAACCCTTGAATTGCTGTGTCCATACTGGTGTTATCCTCATTCAAGTGTGGGGTTTTTTACCATCTGGAGGCATCATATTCAGTGGCTCTAAGCAATGCAGTAATCTGACTTGGTCTATGAATGCTATTCTAGTCAGTTGTAGGATAATTTGTCTGTCCTTCCTGGGTACGCAGAAGAACTATGAGAAGGCAATGGGGAACTAATGGTGATCCAAGTTGTATTAGTCTGATCCTGGACTAAAAGCAGCCAATGAATTGTGCTTACTTCAGAAAAAGAACCAGAATAATTAAGTTAAGCATCTGTATGCCTGTGTGAACAGAATTTATCTAAGGGTACTACTTTAGTTGTTAATTGAGTAATTTTACAATTAAAGTCCTAAATAGAGACCATTATAATACATATTCTGGAAAGACATTTGCATTGAATATTGTTCATGAGTTACTAAATTCTAAACCTCAAATGCTTGGGAATTCAGTTTACAGAAGCACTTACAAATTTAGGGGTCAAAGGCCTATTGCTCCACTAAATGGTGTATTTCCTTGGGGGGGGGGGGGGGGGGGAAACTGTTTCCCTGAATTCTTATTGAAATAAACAAATCTGGAATTTCCAACTCTACCAAAACTTCCATTATGTAAATATCAAGTGGAATTTAGCCTGAGCAATTACTTCAGATTTTCACCCAAAAGGAAGCTGAATCAACTTGGTGTCTTCTAGTATTTTACCTGGGATATTTATACAAACATCTTAAATCTCTTCATTTTAAAAATTTGTCTGAGCTTTCCAGTCACATTCAATGTGTTCTCAGATCTTCTCATTTTGTAATACTGTATGCTTCCAAGAGCAATGCAAAAAAAAAGTGTGTTTATTACTATTTATTAGCACTTACTTATATCTACAATGCTTGAAGAGTTATTTGGGAAAATAATCAAACTGGGTGATGGATTTCAGGGTATGCTCTGTCATTTTGCGTTTGTAAATTAAAAATCTGATAAATTGCACAAACAACGGTTTTAGATATGCAAAAACCAGTTTGTGTATACAAGTTATGTGTGAATGCAGAAATATGCTAATACATTTTTGTTAGCCAAAAAATAAGTTTGACTATTGATACATATGTTATCCTAGAGATCCAGCCTCCCCCAAAATGTACAAAAAAAGTAAGAAGCAAGCATGTAAATTGTGATGAGCATTAAACTGAGTGAAATTTTCCCAATAGTAGGAAGCTGGCAAATTTATATTTTTTTGACACTTGTTCTGGAGTAACTATAAGCCATTTTTAAAATTTCCTCAGCTATTTAAAAAAACCAAAAAAACAAACAAACAAAAAAACCCCCAAAAGAGTAAAAGTATCTGGATGTATTCTCTTTTGGCAGTCAGAGGTGGAGTAAGAAATGGAGTTCAGATTCAATGGTCCACAGAAATCCAAATATGTTTTTAAAATTGTTTCCACACTGGACATCACATGCTGTGTTTTTGTGGAAAGGAAAGTCTGGATTTAATGAAATATGTTGCAAGGCAAATATTTTTTGCAGTCTTATAGGGACAAAAGTTAATGACACGTTGAAGTAAAAGCTTTATGGAAGTCTTAATTTCCCCCAAAAAATGTATCTTTAGAATTATGTGGGGGGGGGGGGTTGTTTTGTTTTTTAAAAAAGAGAGAAAAAGCAAAATTTTTGTTGAATAATCTCAAAAAATAGCCTCAACTCTTTCTTCAAAGAAATGAACACTAGACAAACAACACCCCCCCCCCCAAAAAAGTTTTCTAGTCAGTCTAAGTGAAATCAGTCATTTCTGAGAGAAATCCCAGTTTCCCAATATCAACCATTCTTAATTGGGATAAAAACAGCATAGCTTAATCACAATGATCCAATAATCTTTTGCTTCATGCAATGGTCTGCCTTTACAGCTACATCTTGTTCCAATTTTGGTTTTATCCATTCCAGTTTCCAAACAACCATAACTTTCATATAGGTTCTCCATACACCAGATCCCATATGTTTGTGACCTTGAATAAACAAGGAATCTTTGATGTTCTTGTGCACTTCAAAACACTTTGTCGTTTCCAGTGATATATGAGCCACACTGTAGTGACATGCAGTCATTATTGGTTTGTGGAGTGCCTTCTGCTTCTTCCCTTGATGTAAGTTTACCAGAGAACAAATTTACTGTAATCTTTCTGTTAACTGGTGCTTCCCTACTGCAGCACAGGCTTAGGAGAGGGTCAGGAAAACAACATTAGGAGGCTGAAAAGAGAATTGCTGCACATACAGTATTGTGTTGTACTGTAAGATGCAAAGATGTGATTCTAAAAGAGAAAGAACACCCCTCTCCCCCAACAGACTAATTAAGGATCAGAAAAAGAATTTCCAGAAAACAAATATTATAAAAAATGTGTTAAGTTACAGGCTGACTTATGCACCCAGCACAACAGATTTGTTGTGGTACTGTGTATTCATCCTATTACATTTCAAGGCTGCTGTTCAAGGCTGTTGGTTTTTGGCACTGTCAAAATGAAACAGAGATTATGTAGTACCATATGTCAGGCAGCTGAAGTAAAGAGTTACTGTTCTAAATTGTTTGCTTTTCCCGTCTGGAGGAGAGAGAGAGGGAGTGTATGAGCGGAAGAAGTGGGAGGTAGTGGGGGACAACAAAAACAAAGGGCTGGTTGCATGGAGTAAGGTGGGGAAGGCAGGTGTCCCTCTTGCCCCTGATGTTTCAGCAATTCTGGCAGTATTTCTGTGGACAAATGCCAGGTTATTTCTGTTCCTCTCAAATAATACAAAACAATTAATGCTTTTCTCCAAGGGGGTAAAAATAAAATCCTTCAGCAATTATTTTTTAATGTAAATGCATGTTTATTTTATGCCCTCAGGCTTTTTAGTCCTGCTTGTTTGTGACAAACATTCCACAATAGCCTCTTTAAAGACTGGCATATGTGCCAGTACTAAAATACATGCAGCAGTAGACATTAGGCAATTCAAATGAAAGATGACAATAACATGTTGCTAATGGTTTTAAATTATTACATTGTAGAATATTTACTTTTATAGCCTGGGCTGGCTATTCCCATTGCTTGATGCAAACCTGTACTCCATCAGTTAACTGATCTTCATGTAATACCCAGTTCCCCTCTTACAATGTTTCTTCTGTGTTATGTTCTCTAACATAAACAAGGGCCACATCCATGGATGTTTAGTTCCCTGGCAACAACTAGTGGTGGTGCATCTAGTGCCGCTGCTGGTTGTCCCTGGGGAACTCCCATGCCACGCGTGCTCTGGCATATGGCAAGTTATCCTAGGTTGGGAAGGGGAGGCTGGGGCCAGCACTGGGCTGGCCCTAGCAGCCTTACCTAGGGTCCTGGTGGCCTTCTGGGGCTACAGCAGTGGCAATCCTGCCACATAGAGCCTAGAGCCTTACTGATATTCTAATTCTATTGGGCCATACCCTTTCTTTGGCTATCACTCAACATCTCATTGGTTTCGGTACATGTTTTTCACATATGACAGCATAGGCACTGTCTCTATTGTATGTACTATCATGTAACATTATGAGGGACTGACACATGATAGCCAGATTAATCTGAAAGTCCATTTACCTATTTTATCATCTTTCACTGGGAAGCAGAAATAAATGCAAAATCAGATATACCTTAAGGCTGCACTTTTTGGTTTAAAATTTCCTCCTTAGTTAACTATTTGAAAACAAAACAAAACAAACAAAAAAAAAAAGGCCAGCCACATTCAGACCAGGCATACATAGGCTTTATTCCACTGACTTCCATGCATTTTGTTACTTTATGAAAGTCTGAGTTGGCCTTCAAAGTAAATTGCTGAGAAGATAATTATGGCAAAACAGACATTATGATCCATCATGTTTTTCCTCTGCTACAACAGACCTTAGAGTAAGAGCTATGGTAAATCATTTACAGATCTGTAGTAAAAATACTGGTGCCATGAGGTAAGATTTTTCAATTATGGACACCTGTATACATGCCCAATGCCTGCTCCAGTGTGTACTAACTAGCACACATCATGGCAGACTAAATTAACTGAGTCTGCTGGAGCGTGCTAATTAGCACATTCCAGCAACCTTGGCATCTCTTGTATTCAATGTCTCCATGCTTCAAAATGGCGGCGGGGTACTTTAAAGCTTATTGAATGACCTTTGGTTAAAGTGCCCCACTGGCATTTTGAAGCATGGGATACTGAATATACAAGACACTGCAGGCACTCTAATTAGAGTAGCTCTCAGGAGATGCTCTAATCAAAGTGCCACCCCCTTCTCATTGCAGAGCACACTTAAAGATGTCTTAAGTGACCTTCAAGCCTAAGGGAATCTCTATACTTCAGACTACAGTGTATTATAGCAGGGGTAGCAACCTTTTTTTTTTTACTGCAGGCCAGAATGACCCATCCTGAGTCAGAAGTTGGCAGGTGCTAGGACCCAGCTGTCACTACTCCTTGTCACTGCGATGGCTGGGTAGAGTGCCAACAGCCAGCACTTGTCCCTGTGGTGGAACAGGAAAAGTGCTGAAAGTCAAAGACCCCTGCCGCCAAATGCTGCCGAAGTCCCATATCTGCAGGTTGGATTCAGTGGTTCTATAGGCCTTAGGTTGCCAACCCCTGTATTATAGTTACCTGAATTAGCTTTGAGTAAGCTAAATTGGATAGTGGAAGCTGTCTAGCCACAGTGAAAAGGAGGTCTGCATGAGAAATGTTACTTTGCCAAAAGGCAGGTTGAAAGTTATCCCTAAGATTTGTCTACAATAGACTGGAGTCAGTCACTGTGACTTTGGCTAGGTTGTACTTTCCAAAAGCATATAAGTGATTGCCAAAAGGTATTTAAGCACTTTAGAGCCTAGGTGGGTTGCATTTCATGTGAGAAAAATGTACCCATTTCTTGTATTTCTGTAACTGCAAAAAAAAAAAAAGTGGGAAGAGCTCTCTGGAAAAAAGAATTATTTCATAAAAAATATTGATATTTCAAAGTCTGATTTTTGTTTTGTAGCAGAACTGGCCTTTCTGACATCTTTCATGGGAAAGAGTACCGCCCCTGCAACATCTTCCTTCAAACAGATTTCAGAGCATGCTCTGTCATTTTGCATTTGTAAATGAAAGATCCAATAAATTGCATAAGCAATAGTTTTAGATATACAAACTGGATATAGACACACAAATAGGCAATAACCAAGTGGTCAGGGAAATCTCTTGGGATGTGACAATTCAGGTACAAGTTCGTCACCTGCCAGATTCACTGTTTACCTATATTATAGATGAATGTCCTAACCATTTAGGCTGTCAGCCATTGTAAAACTGGATGATTCTCATTGGAAGAGGTAAGAGAGAAAGGCTAAAATTTGGTTTTTCAGATGTTTTGAGCAATTCAGAGCTCCAAGTGAAGTAGAAGCTGCTCAGCATCTCTAAAAATTAAACTTCTTATTTTAGAAGATTAAATGTGGCTTTAGGATCAATGGAAATTTAATTTTAAGTACCCACAACTAAAAAATTTCCCTGCCATTTTAAAGCTTTTGGAAGGATGCTGCACACATAAGGGAACCTTTTCTTCCTTTCCCCACCCCCAAAAATGGATTTATTATTGTCTCTTTTTGTAAATATTATGGATAAGAGCTGCAACATTTTTTTTGAAAACCCATATAAAGCTTCACAAAATCTTAATTTTGGTCTCTTTCCCATCCCATTAAATTTCTATTGCTAAACATGTTACCTGTACAGATGCATCAAAATAGCTCTTACAGAAGCTGGTACGAAGTAATAATTTAGAGTTAGACCTGCATGCAAATGATTCTATACAAAACTGAATTATGGCTAGTGTCAATTTTGTTTTTAACAAAAAAATAAAATAAAATACCAGGAAAAACTATCATTTACGGATTCTTATAGTTTTTCAAGCTAATGGCATAAGTGTAAAGCCCACTATAACTTTTGAATCCATGGCGCCTGAATAATCTATACTACTGAAGTATATGAGCACTGTATACTCCTAAAAGTGTCTGTTCTCACAAAAACCCTGTGAGATAGGGAAGTGTCGTTATCTCAGATTTATACACAGGGAATTGACACAGAGACTGTGACTTGTCCAAAGAACACAGGAAACCTATGCACAGCAGGGAACAGAATCTGTGTATCAAAGGCAAGCAAGCACTAAACAATCTGTCCTCCTAATGGTGCAAAAGTAGGTTACAAAACATTCAGAATAATAGCAACCTAATTCACTCACTGACATTTGACAAAGCTTTTGATTTGTTAAATCTGATCTAATACTACTACTAGTACCACACACATACATATATACATACACACACTAAAAGTCACCATAAATTCCACAAACATCCACATCCTTTAAATACATCTATGTGTAACTAGGGTTGTTGGTTGTAGCCATGTTGGTCTAAGGCCATAGGCAGAGAGGGTTCTTTGGGTAAATGTAATATCTTTTATTAGACCAATTTAATAGTTGAACAAATTGTTCTTTGCAAGCTTTTGGACACAAAGACTCTTCTTCAGGCATAATGAGAGTCTGGTGGGGATTGGCGTGCTCTTCTGGGTGGAATGAAAGCCAATATGCAAAATGCACATCTGTGAAAATGCAAATGCGTGGCAGTGAGGATCAAAGGTAATGGGAGACAATAGGCTGAGACAGGTAGGTGGGGAGGGGAAAAGGGGAATGTTGAACTGGTGATAGCATATAGCTGGTGAAATGCAGACGGGTTACTTGGGTTTATCAGATGGCAGGCAGCTTGTAATGTGCTATAAATCTAATGTCTATATTTAGTCCATGATTTTTTGTATCCAGAAGATTTATGAAGTGAAGTTCATAGGCTTATCTACAAAAGGTATTGTGTAAATTCCCTTTTGAGGATTAGAAGTGAGAGACTGGAGAGAGAGTGGTTGTCTTGTGAGAAGTGTGTACCCACAATTAATTGGGTGTTTTTGTCTTTGATAGATTTTCAGTGTGCGTTCGTTCTCGTACGCAGTTGTTGTTTGGTTTCTCTTACATATTTTCCATCAGGGCATTTTGTGCACTAGATATTATATTTCTGGGGTGCAGGTGTAAATTCGATGAATGGTGATGGTTCTGTTGTGGTGTGTAGTTGTGGGACTGACTGGTAGAAATGCATTGACAGGTTTTCACATTTCTTGTCCTGGCATGGTCTGGATCCATTCAATGTGCCTTGGGCCACAGGAAGTTTGCCTCTGGTGATGAGGTTGGTGAGGTTTGATGTTGTTTAAAGGCTAGGATGGGTGGTTTTGAAAACATCTCTTTAAAACTTGGGTCTTCTTCTAGTATGGGTTGCAATTGTTTGAGGATTTTCCATATAGGTTCCAGGGGAGGATGGTATGTCATAACTAATGGTGTGCGATTCGTGGGGATTTTTTGTTGTTGTACTGCAGCAATTATTTACATGGTATCTGGGTGGCTCATTCAAAAGTGTGATCTCTCTCTGGAGAAGTGTTCTTGCTGGGTGAAAGCCCTTTTGAGAGTTGTGGGGTGATGATCGCATGTATTCTCTGCAATGCAAAGTCAGTGGACTTAGAAGGTTTGGCTGTATATTACACCTTTCTTGATGTGTTGAGGGTGATTGCTGTCTCTGTGTAGATATGCATGTTGGTCTGTGGGTTTCTTGCATATGGTGGTTTGTATTTTACCATTCTGGATATTGATCATAGGGTCTAAAAAGGAAATGTTGGTGCTGAAGTTTTCAAGAGAGAGTCTGATGGAGGGGTGATGGTTATTGAATTTGTGATGGAAATCAATCACAGATTCCAGGTTTTTGGTTCAAATGATGAAGATGCCATCTATATATCTTTGGTATAGCATGGGTTTGATGGTGCAGTTCTTAAGGAATTCTTCTTCCAGGTGGGCCATAAGAAGTTTGGCATATTGTGGGGCCATTATGGTGTCCATAGCTATGCCCACGGTCTGGAGGAAGTGTTGTTGGTTATTGAAAATGAAGTTGTTGTGTGTGAGGATGAAGTGTATAAGTTTAGTAATATCTTTATTTTTGTACTCGGAGTTGTACTCTTACTCTTGTAGATATGAGGCAGGCTTGGATGGCATCCTGGTGTGGGATGTTGGTCTATAAGCTGGTAACATCCATGGTGGATAGGAGGGTATTGCTGGGAAGGTGGTCTTTAAGTTTTTGTAGAAAGTCCATTGTGTCTTGGACAAAATTCAGTCTTTGGGTGACAAGAGATTTTAGGATGGATTCAGTGAAACCTGTTTCCTTAGTTTGGGATCCATGACTGGATATGATAGGTCTGCCTGGGTTCCCTTGCTCATGGATTTTAGGGAGCATGTAAAAGGTCTCTGGATTGGATAGTAGGTGGATCAAGTTTTGTAGTTTTTCTTGTAGTTCACATGGAAATGATGTGATGGTGGTTTTAAGTTTTAAGGTGAAAAGGGGAGTTGGATCTTTTTCCAGTTTTTCATAGTAGGTGGTGTCAGGGAGTTGTCTGTTGGCTTCTTTTACGTAGTCTTCACGGTTAGAATAACTATAGCTCCTCCTTTATCTGATGGTTTTATTGCTCTTTAGTGGTTGGATCTTAGAGATTCTATGGCCCTTCTCTCTGAGGGAGAGGTTGTTGTGGTGCTGTTTGTTGTTGATTATTTCATTTTTCATTCTTTCCCTGAAGCAGTCAATACAGTAGTCAAGGTTTGAATTTTATCCACTGTAAGGTGTCCAATCTGATGGCTTTTTGGATTTGTTGGTGTTAATCTTTTCCTTGATACTCACACAGGATGAAGTGTTGTTGAAAGTGGATTTATTTTGGTTGTGGAAATATTCCTTGAGACAGGTGTCAGAAAATTCTTCTAGTTTTCTACATTGTAGTAACTTTTTAGGGTATTTTTCTAGACGGAAATTAATGCCTTTAGAGAGGATGGATTCTTCGTGTTTGGTAAGTGTGTCTGTGGAGAGACTGATAATATTTGAGGGTTGACTGGTTCCTTCAGTTTCATCAGGTGTGAGATTGAAATGTTGTGCAGTATCAGTGTTGTTTTTCTGACGGTTGTTTTGTGGCTGGGAAAGTTGTTCCTGTAGTAATAGTTCTATTTCTTCTTTGTATGTTGGATGAATGTTGTAAAAAATCTTTGGTAGTCTTTTTGTGTATGTTGTATAATGTTTGGGAAGATATCCAGATTTATCTCGTTTAAGTTGTTATAGCATGTGTTGATTTCTTTCTTGAGTTGATCTTTTTTGGAGTAGGTTATATGAAGGAGATAATTTCTAAGTTTTTCTGTAGTTCTCCTGCATAGTTGTAAAGCATATTTGGAATTGTGTGTAGTAGTCTGAAGATTGTAGATGTTGAGTCCTCTGGGAATAAAGTTGTATTTCTTGCATAGGCTTAGAAAATATATGGCACTGTTGAATTTGGCTTCTTTCTTCTTCATGTTGTGAAGTTTCCATTTCAAACAGCAAAATTCAACATCTTCCATCCTCTATGTGTAATTAGATTCTAAGAGTATGAGCAGATATTCACCATTCCCTGTCTACAATCATGCAGCTTATTTTAAGCCACATGATTGCAGGTCGGAAGTGACTTATACAGGAATCACAATGGGAACCTGGTGTAAGTAACTCGGAGTGGAAGAAGGGGTAGGCAGGATGAAGGGGGTTAGCAGGTCTGGTGGGGTTTGGCTGGTCTGCAGGGTGGGGTTGTCTGTCGGGGTGGGGGGTAGGGGATAGGAATCTGGGGGTGTGAAAATAGCCTGCTCAGGGTTGGGATAGGAAGAGTGCAGCCCTGGGGCTGGGGTGCGGTGAGATGAGATGGGTAAACTTTTCTTTTTTTGGTCTGAAAGGAACAGTAAAGAGTGTCAGGCAATACTTCCTGGCCAACTATTTCACTTTACAGCAACAGGGAGGTTCTCATGCCAGAACTGCAGCAGCCAATCCATGTTCTCACTTACCCTTAGATTAGGGGAATATTTGAATCTCCCTATGAGATTCTGCAAAACTGAAATAAGTATGAACTACAACTTCAGATGCAGAACAGGGCCATGCTTCTGCTTGATACACAACCATAAAAAGGCCCTTCTGCTGGTTTGCATCTGGTTTATTCTTGCCTTTCCTTCACAGATAGAGAATCTGAATCATGAGAGTGAATCCTGTAATGACTCATATTCAGTGGCTGTCATCCAAATAATCACTATACATTCCCAGTGAAAAAGACATCCTGCCAGGGTAATGAAGGACGTTGCATGCTAGGACAAATTAAAGTTCTGCTGACTTACAGCTCTCATTTTTCAGGCCAATCAGTAGTTTAAGGTCATCTGTAGTTGACCACATAACATTTGTAGGGGGACATGAAAAGGACCTTCTTTTGCATACTGGGAAACAGTAGCAGAGCCTATAGAGGCTACACACAAGTGGCTTCAGCAGAGGTATTCCAGATCTACCCCAAACCCAACATCTTTTTTACTATACTATACTTATTTTACTATACTAATGCAAAAACAGTTTAGAAGCCTTCTTCTGCTTGAAGAGTTTCACCAACTCATCTTTAATTACAGGCAAACATGTAGAATTATCAGCACTCAATAATTCAGGATATTTAAATGTGCACATTTTCTGGAATTCTTTGTACAGACTATTCATGTAGTCAGTCATTTTTCTCTTGCTAGAAAGAATTTACAAAACATCAAAAGGATGGAGAAAAAAAAATTCTCAACAGTTATTTTAAAGATTTTTACTCATGCACATGCCCCCAAAACCAAAAAAACAAAAACCAGGAGAATCCATTTAACTTGGTTTTGTGAATAATTAGTTAATGGTCCCAAGCTAATTGAGGCAAAATTCAGGCTGGAGATAAGAAAAAACTTTTTTTTTTTTTTTCTGTAAGGGTTACCAGAATCTGGAATACACTCCCAGCAGAGGTGGTACAGTAGCCATCTATGGAGGTATTCAAGATGAGGCTGGATAAGCATCTTGTTGAGCTCACTTGACCCCAATAACTTCCTGTCCATGGCATGCAACTGGACTTGATGATCTTGCAGGTCCTTTCCACTACTTTGAATCTATGATTCTATGAACAGGCTACTTGGACCTTCCCTCAGCAGAGCATGAGAGTCAAGCACACGCTTAAGACTTCTGCTGAAAAGGGATGGCCTTAAACGTGTACCAAATACCTTGCTTCAATGGTTTGGTTATTTTTTTTTAACTGATAAAATTTTAAGTTATTTCTTAGCACATTCTCATAAGGCACACAGTCTTGGTCCCATGCTTTGCCAAAAAGTAGGGACTAGATCACAGAACTTTCAAACTCCACTATCTATCTTATCAGTAACACTTTAAAAAAAAAAAAAAAAAAGAGACCTATTATGGGAACAGAAACTCACAGGAAAGTAGGGCTGGAAGGAACCTAAAAAATCAAGTGCTATGTACTGATCAAGGTAGGATCATAGTTTCATAGTCGGTAGGGTCGGAAGGGACCCGAGCAGATCATCAAGTCCAACCCCCTGCCATGCTCAGGAAAGAACGCTGGGGTCAAATGACCCTGGCAAGGTGATTATCCAGCCTCCTTTTGAAGACCCCAGGGTAGGAGCAAGCACCGCTTTCCTTGGAAGCTGGTTCCAGATCCTAGCCACCCTGACTGTGAAGTAATGTCTTCTAATGTCCAGCCTGAACCTACTCTTGGTCAACTTATGACCATTATTCTTAGTTATTCCTCATAGTGCTCGTGGGAACAGGGTCTCTCCCATTCCCTGCTGGTCCCCCTTGGTAAGTTTATAGACAGCCACCAGATCCCCTCTCAGCCTTCTCCTGTGAAGGCTGAACAGGTTCAGATCCCATAGCCTCTCCTCATAGGGTCTGCCCTGCTGCCCCCGATTATGCGAGTGGCCCTCCTTTGGACCCTCTCAATGCTGTCCACATCCCTCCTGAAGTGCAGCACCCAGAACTAGACACAGTACTCCAACTGTAGCCTGACCAATGTCGCATAGAGGGGGAGGATCCCCTCCTTGGACCTGCTCGTGATGCATCTGTGGATACATGACAAGGTGAGGTTGGCCCTACTGACCGCATCCTCACATTGGTGGCCCGTGTTCATCTTGGAATCAATAGTGACACCAAGGTCCTTTTCTGCCTCTGTGCTGACAAGAAAGGAGTTCCCCAGCCTATAGTATGCTGCTGGTTCTTCCTTCCCAGGTGCAGTACCTTGCACTTGTCAGCATTGAAACCCATCCTATTCTTATCCACGCACTCTTGTAACCTGTCCAGGTCTAGCTGTAGCCTGTCCCTCCACAAAAATAGGTTAGTGCAACCTATCTGTATAGTGGTAGTGTCCACTGAGTGCAGTACCCCCTCAGCACCTGTTCTTTTTGAAGTCACGATGACCAATTAACTGAATACATTTTGACTTCCTCTTCCTTTCCAGAGCTGAGTTGCACATTTCTTTCTCATTTCCAATCATTCCTGTTTCTTCACCAGCCTTAAATGTCTGGCAAACATCACCAAATTGGGGCCAAACAATTCGCCCAGAATCCTCTGCCCGTTCCTCTCTCAGCCTATAACATATTAGGGCTGTGTGAAATGTCATTGGCTGTTTCATTTCAACACTGTTTCAACTCATTTCAGGCTTGAAACAGAGAAATCTAAATGAAATGAAGGGCTTCAAAACAGCCTTGAAACAAAATGAGGCTAGTCAAAACATTCAAAAGTTCTGAAACATTTCAAGTTTCGAAGCAACCAGGTGGTGGGAGACAGGGGAGAACCAGGGCTGCACTCCCAGCATCTCCGCAGCCCCATGTGGCTTAGCTGGGTGGGGAGCACAGCTCTGGCTCTCCCCACCTCTCACAGCCAGGCTGCAGGAAGCTTATCGCAGTGCTGGGGAGGGGAACTGATCATGGACTCAATTCCCTTCAGGCTGGGGAAGGCAACTCAGTCCAATCACTTAGTTTCCCTCCCCAGCACTACAATGGGGCTGGGGAAGGCAACTGAGCCCAGCAGAGCTGAGTTCCCCTCCCCAGCACTACGATCAGGCTGGGGATGGGAACTGAGCCCAGCTGAGCTGAGTTCCCCATCCCCAGTGCTACCATTGGGCTGGGGAAAGGAACTCAGCTCAGCTGGGCTGAGTTGCCATCTTCAGCCCCATTGTAGCACTGGGGAGGAGAACTCAGCTCAGGCGGGCTGAGTTGCCTTCCCCAGCTCGATCGTAGCACTGGGGAGGGGAGCTCAGCTCAACTGGCTCAGTTCCCTTACCCAGCCCCATTGTCATGCTGGGGAGGGGAACTCAGCTCAGCTGGGCTCAGTTCCCTTCCCCAGTTGGATCATGGTGCTGGGGAGGGGAGATAAGTGATTAATTGGGTTCATTTCCCTTCCCTAGCTCCCAGGTACAAGGTGGCAGTACCCGGCTTCCCTCCCTCATCTGGCAGGCAGATCGGGGGCCTGAAACCCCGGGAGGACTGGCACAACCCCCGCAGCCCTCCCAGGGGCTGTGGGCCCCCCAATCTGCCTTTTGAATGAGAGACGCTATTTCAAGCTTCCCCATTATAGCCTATGGGTGAAACATCAAAACAAAATGGAACAGCGGTTTCGAATCTAACAACATTCAAAACAAAACACTGTTCTGTCAAAACCTCAAAACGCAAGTTGAAATGGAATGGTGCCATTTTGCACAGCCCTATCGCATATGATTATGAGTAATGTGCCCCTGCCCTCCATGAGGTGAAGCCAGATTATGTTGCCCTATGACTTATCTGCTTTAAAAAATTTGGACAGTCCCAGGATTCATGACAAGAACATCCAGTTCCAGTCATGACTGGGGGACTAATTAGCACATGGATCTTTTGTGGGGTGTATCTAGAATACACACACATACTGAGCAGTGCTAAGCTGTGGGGTCACCACAGCTTGACATGCTGTTGACTCTACTGGGGCCCAACCCAATTAACTCTGTGGTAAATCATGAGCCTCTCTGCTTTGGACTAATATCATGCATGGTTTGTGCTTTCTTTAAGTAGCTGCTAAAGTAGGTACTTAAAGTTTTTTTGTGGAGTACCTATGCTAAAAGTTGAAGCAGTTTCAAAAAAGGTAAAATGGATCATTTCTGAGCAAATTAAGTCTATGGGCACTATATTCAAATTGCTACAGGTATGTTTATTTCAAGGTCAGTTTTTTTTTTTTTTCAAATTTGCTCCTCACTTCCATGTACACAGGGAGAGCAGGGTCTAACAGTAAAGACAGGGGCAAGAGCTGCTGGGGGAAGAAGTTGGGGGGGTAGAGGTCAAAGGGGCTACCTGAGCCCCCAAAATTCTTTCCTCTGCTGTAGGAGTGGGAGGGGGACAAACTAGAGACAAACCTCCAAAAAAATTAGATTCTATACATGGACAATTATATCAAATTTATAATTTTTTTTCATATATAGAATCTAATATTTGGGGGGTCCTCTTACATTTGAGTAAATATGGTATAATCCTTCTTCCAGGCCCTGGACAATAGTAACCAGGGATGGCTTCAAATTTAAGGGTCTAACACAAACTATAGTAAAAAATTGTGTTTGTCAGTAAAAAGTTTGCAGATTGTCACTAAAAAAAAAAAAAAAAAAAGAATTTCTTACATTGGAAACCCTGCTTGACTGCTGCAAAGGTTTTAAACCATGCTACCTCTACTCCAGGAGTCCCCTACTCACTCCCATACACTAAAACTTCCAACCACACTACACACCATACCTTTTCCCCCCTCCCCCACCTGCCAGCCTTACCCCTAGTCCTGTCCTGACATGGACCCCCATTCTCTGCCTCTCCCCTATCTCAGTCCCTCAGCTTCAACCCAGCTACACCACCCCACCCCCATCCTTCCCAGGGCTATACTACCCTGCCTACCTCCAAGGTGCACAGTGTTACAGGCAAATGACAAGATGCAGAAGCAGCACCACATGGCTAGTGGGGGCAGGAAGCTATGGAAACTCTTGCGGCCCAAAAATCCCAGAAAAAGCTCCCTGTAGGGTAATATGCTTCTGCTCATACACCAAATGATGTTGGTCTGCTCTGTCTGTCTGCTCAATGCTTTACATCTGGCCTCTTTCTGATGACAGAGCTTCAGTCATGGTTACGGTTGTTCAATTTGGGTTTTTTGCTAGAAGGTATTTTTGTTTTTTAGACTTTAGGGACAGGCATTTTTAGCCTTCTTTTACCTACCATCTGTAAACTTACAGGCAATTGGCAACCCTGCTTGACTGCCTCCCCTGTTAGCATTAGAAGGTGGAATCGTTATTTACTCCTGCTGTAGGAAAAGTTAGAGCAAAAGTTTTGACGAGCAAAAGTTTCTTTTGTGATATTACCTAGGGACAAGAGAAAAATAATCTGTGCCTTATAGTACATTGTGATTTTGTAGCATCATCTAGCTCAAAATGATTTGCAGTCACCATGGTTTAATGTACAGGAGGAGTCTGCCAACCTTCCCTGATTAGTGGCTTGCATTAAAGCTGTACATTCACCAGGAAAACCTTGAAGAGGAGAAGAAAACTTTCAGTGAACAAGGGTGCATTTACATGTCACCGTACAATGCACTATGGTGATGTAGCAATTAGTGTGTCTTCACATGCTTACCAGCTACGTCGCTATAGCGGTGCACTCCCTGAGTATAGCACGGTGCTATGGCAACATAGCCATGAAATTTACCCACGTGCACAACGCAGTAACTGCCCATACTGTACCGTACTTTAGTACTTCCTTTTGGAAGGAGGCAGGGGCTGCTGGAAGGAAATACTAAATCACAGAGCCATAGGAACATGAGCATACAGTGATGTGTAGATGCACCCTAAGTGTAGCAAAAGCAGATGCCGCACACTGCAAAGAAAATGATCACTGGATTGATGCTCTGAATTGCAATTTTAATAAATAATCACAACATACTGCTTGCAATTTAAATTTCTTTCTATAATTCTATACTTTCTTTCTATAATTTCTACATTACAGGTTTGTTTAGAACAGGAGCAGGCAATTATTTCAGGCAGAGGGCCACTTACTGAGTTTTGGCAAGCCATCGAGGGCCGCATGACAGGCAGCCAGGAGCAGATAAATATTAATTTTCTTAATTTTGAGGGGGCCCCGCAGCCCAGATAGAATGGCCTGGTGGGCCGCATCTGGCCTCTGGGCCACATTTTGCCCACCCCTGGTTTAGAAAGACCAGCAGATAGCCTGAACCAAACCTTAGAATGCACATAGATATGGATGCACTACAAATGCACTATGGAAAAATGTAGTTTGTTACTTGAGCATTCTGCTTGGCCCAAGACCATGAAAAGCATATGTAATTTTACAAATAAGTCTGATCCTGTAACTTTTTGTCATATAGCGAATCCTTGCCACAAGTCAGTCCAATAAGCCATCATTCATACACAAGTCCATCATAGGTGGACTTATTTAAGGATGGCTCATATGAATAAGGACTCTCAGATCAACCTTTCATTAGGAGTATGCAGTTAGACTTAAAAAGGAAAAAAAAAAAAAAAAAGCAGAATAATAGGCTGCAGCTGGAATTTCATTGACAACTTTCAAACCTTCCCAGGGAATTCCTTTTTGGAGCACAGATATCTTTAGAAGGGTTAACCAGAAGGGCTACTTTCAACTAGGAACGACCAACAATTTCTTATCAGCTCCTGTTAGAGTCACTCCAACAGGAACATCTCACTATTTGTTACCCTCTAGGTATATATTTTGATGTTCACTTATTTATTTTGAGGCTTTGATCAGAGTGGACTATGGTAATAACACTTTTCTCCTATTAACATATCTGAAACTTTATAAATTGCATTTCCTATGTAAATAGATCAGGTAGGTCGGAAGGGAAATATGTAGTCTTTCCAATTTTATTCTTGAAGGGTCTATAAATTTCTGTTTCTTCACAAATATATCTAATGGAAACCCAACAAATCAGATGCAGCATTCACCCATAGGTGGAAAACACTGTAAACTCCATGTGAATGATAAAATGAAATGAACAGTCGTTGACTAGAACCTAGTCCTAGGCATTACAAGCAATAGAAGACTGGTTTGTTTATAAGGTCCAAAGAGAAATAAGAAGCTGCTTGTTCAAAAATCAATACCTTTTTTTTATAGCCAACCTCTCCTAATAACATCTTCACACTTTTCTTACTCTTTCCCTTTACAGGGACTTACGCTAGGAATAGATATTGTCCTGGGACAAGTTGGGCCTGCCTCTGTCCTGGAACTAAAAAGTTCTGGGATTGGCAAGTATGAATGCTACCCTTCCACTTGGGGTTTAGTGAGCAGCTGAATATGCTGCACCTTTATGCCATTGGTTCAATGATGCAATCCCAGGATAAACCATTCAAATGCATTTTGTAATATCCCTGGACAGGTGTAAACACTTCTTATCCCATAAACCTTTTTAGAGTTTGTCCCAGGACAATGGACATGGAGATCTGAATGATCACATTTCAAACCAGTTTTTCCTGGGATATCTCAGAAAAATGTCTGTTTGTAGCTTTAGTTTCATTATCAGATTTTACAAAGTTCTACACAATACTGACCATGCAGGCAGCAAAGACCAGGATATATGGAGTTCCATGAATTAACTTTGTGTAATGTTGTAGATAGAGGGAGTCCCACTGGCTCAGGTCTTAGTTACATTGTCCCTGGAAGGGGCACAGAGAGACATGGCGAAGTGTCAAACTTAGAACTTGAAAGACTCAGGTTCAGTTTCCTGTTCTGTCACAGGCTTCCTGTGTGACCTCTGGCAAATCACTCCATTTACCTGTTCTTCAGTAAAATGAACTGTGGACAGTGTAATTTCCTCATCTCATAATTTCCTCATTAATGCATCATTCTGAGCATTAATATATCAATGTTTGTTAAGGAATGAAATTCAGCAGTGATGAAGGTGACATAAAATTCTAACAGACATTGAATAAGTCACTGAGCAAATTTATGTTTATGTTTGCCCTGGAACAGAAAGGACCCAAGATTGGCATGTACACATATCACCCTTCTAATCAGGGTTTAGTGAGTGACTGAATGCACTGTCATTTTTCTGCCATTGATTCAATCCCAGGATAATCATTTGGACCCACCTTGTAAAGTTCTGGGAAAAAACTGTTAGTACTTATCCTGTAAATCTTTTTTAAGATATACCCTGAGACAACAGACATGGATGTCTGAATGACTACACTTTGTCCTGGATAAAACAGTTTATCCCTGGACAAATGTGACATATGTTTGTAACCTAAAACAGACAGAGAAATATTGTGGGGAAGATTATTCTGCACCTGTGCATTCCATGATTATAGAGAAAGAGCTTCAGTTTTAAGGCTTCAATCCAACACTTTAAAGTGTTGGACTAATCATTACAGCTAGGGACCGATATTCAAAAAGCCTGATCCTGAATTGATTCAATTTTTGCAGGTTAGTCTAACCTGGCTAGGCTAAACCAGTTTGTAACTGTACAGACATCCTAGACATGCAGGCACATGCCTGCAGTGCTTCAGGCTAGAAGCTGGGGGGAGAGGGGGTGCTAAAGCAGTCCTCCCTCCCTTCCACAGTGCTGAGCTGAGGAGGGCCATGGCCAGGCCCCAGCAGGATGCTCTGATTACGAAGGATTCCCCCACTCCTGACCAGCCCAGCAGAGAATTGATAACAGTGTTTATCATCCCCAACTCAATGTTTATCACCCCATTAAGCAAACAACAGAGGGACATTACAAGCTACCTGCTGATTCTTCCTTTGTCCCATCTGCCACAGCACAGATCATAGCCAGCATGTGGTATGCCAACTAATACTGAGAGGTGTTTGCATAAGGCAGAGGGGAGGGGGCTTAAAGGGTGGGCAGAAGGGGAAAGCAGGCAGATGCCTGCAGTCTCTGCTGGAGCTGCAGCCAAAGAGCAGAGGGGAGGGGTCAGCTCTGCTGTGGAACAGAGAGCCCTGCCCAGCCTAGAGAGCATGCTGGTATGCTGGGGGTGTCTGGTTTATCTTACACCAGTAAGGGTATGGGACAGACATTGCACAAACTGGTTTGACCCAAATCAGTTAAGTCTGATACTACATTCAACCTTGTTTTTCTCAAACTGGTTTTAGCCATTTTCAAACTGGCTTATGTGCACTGAACATCTCTTCTGTTACAGGTTTAAATCGGTTTATGTGTAATGTCTGTCCCTAGCCTAAAGGAGTAGAATTCAATGTACATCTATATATCTATATATGCACAGAATACATAAGAAGCACTGTTCCAATTTTTTTTCAGCCAGCTTCTGAAAACTAAAGATATCGCTGGGATAATCTCTGCTCATTCACACTTTATTCCACAGGTCTATTTATTTATTTATTTTTAAAGCAGCAGAGATCACAAGCACACACCACAAGGGAGAAAAGGGCTTATTATGTCTGGTCACTGAAGTCCACCCCCCTTCAGAAAACACATCTTCAACTCAGAGAAAGGAGAGTGCTACCCCCTAGATAACAATACATCCATTTTCATAAGTTCATTCTGAACTTAGGAAAAAAAAATCGATTCCATTGTTTTGAAAATCCTGCAGTTATCTCCAGGCATTTTGCTTGGAGGGTAAAAGCCCCAAATCCCTTGCTGTAGCCAAAATCCTAAAACCTTCTATATTACAAAGGAAAAAGAATGCTGCAGTGTTTTGAGGAGTTAGTTCAACACAGCACACATACGCTTATAAAATGACTCTCTGAATAATACTAACCAAGGCAATTATTCAAAGCACATCCTGCTTCTGATCATTTGTCCATTCATTATAGCAAGATTCATGACACGAGGGAATGGCATGCTAAGGGAATAATGGTGCCTCCCATGACTCCTTGATCTTCTTTTACACAATAATATAGAGCTGTGCAATAAGAATTCTATCATGTTCTATACATGTAGGAAATTCTTACACTGAAACCTAAAATGTCAAACTTCAGGCTAAGATTTTTAAAGGAGACTATTTCAGGGGGGAGTTGGATACCTAGACTCTCCCAGCTCCTTTGAAAGTGTGAGCCTTGGGGCCTAGCATTAGAGTCTAAATCCATTCAAGACCCTAATCAAATGAGCTCATGGGAGCTATGCATGCTCATTGTCTCTAGAAATCAGATCACATATTTAAGCAACTAAATACAAAGTGCTGTGAATTTGGGGGAAAATTCTGACATATTAGAGGTAGGACTGATTTTACTAGATGGGGACCTCTTTCCTCAAATCAGTAATCTTAGTTTGAAACTAGTTAGAGGGCACTTCAAATCTATATTTTTCAAGTTCATCCTCTCTCTCTTTCTCTCCAGGCATAAACACAGGATAGTTATCTGTTCCTTCACCCCTTGCAATAATGTTGAATGCTACATATGAAAGAATCCCCAAGCCTTCCAAAACTTAAGAGTCACAGAACAACTAAGAAGAAGATATCAATCATACTTACTTAAGGCCATAGAAACTATAACAGTCTGGTTATCCTTCCAGATCCTGCCTAGACTAACCTGGCAAAGAAAAAAATGGGAGGAGATGATATGAAGAGGAAGCTATCCGCTCTTTTGTAGCACCATTTGCAATCACTCTTTAAACACATTTGTGGTAAATATATGGGCAGGTACCTAGGCTAGGAGTATAACAGGAAGGCCCCATATATATGCAAACAGTTAATTAATTAATTAATTAATAGCTGCCAGGAGATGGTGATCAAGAATACATAACATATTTCAACAAGTCTATTTTGTAGCTCTAATCAAACTTGTAAACTGCAAATGGATGGGAATTACTAAATCAGAAATGTAGAAGAGGAGGGAACAGGTAGAACAGACTTGAAGAAATCAACTAGGGTGATCCCTGTACTGAGTAATGAACCTAGAAAGAAACTCCTAAGAAGGCATATTTCTTTTGTGGTATGGGATTGCATTACAAACATTTTTCAGAGTTACACCTTCCCATGACTGTAATACCCCATTTCTTTCAAAGAAATACACCTATCTATGAACATTTATGTACAATGAAGGTTGATGTTATGGAAAGACTGCATGTAACAGTATGAAGAGATATACAGTCAAGTTCTAGATTTATTTTATTTTCTTTTTCCTTCCAAAAAAGGTGTCCACCTTTTAAATCTCATTTTCCAAGTTTTGTTTTGTTTTGTTTTTAAAGAAACAGCTATTCTTGAGCTTCATCAGAAATGACATGGATGATCTTCTGTTAAAAGAATGACTTTTATCCTCGTTCAAATACATATTGTATTGGCTTAGAAACATCAAAGAGGTGATGTCTTTACATATTCTATTTCTAAGAAAAGAAAAGAAGTTTGCTCTTTATTAACATTGGTAATGTTGACTCTTATAATGAAAAATGCACAAAAGCAATATTTTTGATGACTAGGTAATAAATCAGCCCCAAATACAAGAGCCTTATTTTTTTTTCCAGTGGCTCTCTAAGATAGTGCACTGGAGGGTTTTTAACAAATATACAGTCATGAGTAAAATGAGGTTGGTGGTCTTAATCCAACTGTCCCTCCAGATGGACATTTTTATTGACCCCCCAAAAAATCACATACTTTAAGTACAGCCAACAATGTCTGGCTGTCACAGCTTAGAACTAATTTAGTATGAGTTTCTTCTCTCAGGTAGAAGTACTTATCAAGAGGGCAGCTAATGCTTTGTGACCATATACTATGTAAACATATCTGAGGCATTTTTTAAAATTATGATGAGGCAGAGGAATTTGGATATTGCGAGTAACACCCAAGAATGAATATTTTTAGGACTCTTATCAAAACACTTGCAGATAACCAGCACATGACTAGTGGGTATGTATCTTTTTTCTTTGCTGCTTCTATCCTTGTGAACTTGCCTGCCTCTAGCCTGGAGCAGAGCAAAGTAAGTAGCTATCATCATCAGTGTATTTCCAGAGCCATCCCATTACCAAGGACTCAACATGGAGTGATAAGAAATAAAAGAGCCCACAAGACCTCAGGAGAATCACAAGTGGACCTTCCCCAGATGAGGATTTTACTCTGTCTTTTACATTTTCCAAGGCAGACTTGACTACCTATCTGTTAGCTTCTTATTACAATCATCTTCATGCATCCTGCATGCATAGCATAACCTAATTTAGGTCACTAGCAAGGCCCTCTCTCTGTCCACACTTAGACCCTTTAAAAAACACAATACTGTCAGGATGTTTACATTGATTTATCTATAAGCTATCTATTGTTCATCCCCTTCTTTTCTTTCCCTATATCTCTGACTACTTCCCTGTCCTTAGATGAGCTACTCACAGCAAGGACCCTTTTTCTCCTATGCTTTGAGCCCAGCACTCAGGAGGAACCATTATAGATAAATAATAATAATACAATTTAATCTGCACTCAGTGTGATCAGTGGAATAGCAATGTCTTGTTTGAAGTCTGGTATTACATTTGGAAACAGCAAACAAGAAGCTAATTATTTTTGTGTTTCTAACCATCATTCTTTTTTGTATAGATTGAGACCCTGTTTCAGCCTGCTGACTTATGTTTCATAGAAACAAAAAACCAACAGAGTTGCACTCTGCTTCAAAAACTAAAAGTTCAAACAAAGAGAAATAGTAAATCAAGATGTCTACAGCATCACATGGAATGGTCCAGAACACTAGTGTAATACTAAGTTGCACAAAGAAACACAGGTATTTTGGTGATTATGGAGTTCAAAGCTAGTCAATCAAGCTGGAATTAACAAACATAGTACAAAATGCATGGGGAGATATACAGGGAAAAAGAAAGGGAGAAAAAAATTTGGATTAGGGTTGGGATCCTAAAAGATTAAGATTAGGAGCCTGCTCATGTCTTTAGTCAGCTCTCAGGGTTTTTAACATCTGATGTAATTTGTGTAGGTGAACAAACCTTCAGAGATAGAAGCAAAGAAGAGGACTTAAAGGAAACCAGCAAACCATCCCATTCTCCTTTAGAATCTAAACAGAAACAGCTTTAAAAAAATGTTTAGAGCCAAAACTTGCAAGACATCCCCATGGAACCATCAGCATCAAGGATTTAACTTTAAAAGTGACTCGGAAAAAGATGCCATGTAAACAATGCAGAAATATATTTAAATCAACTCTTAATATACAATAGAAGTCATGGAAATAGAGTTTTCAAAATTTGGTTTAACTTTAAAAACTTAAACAAAATGGAGGGCATTATAACAGCCAAAAGAAAACTTTTGTACCCACAATAAATCTCTTTCCATTTTTTCTTTTTTGTATATCATATATCAAATCACTGAATGCTCGTGAATGAGAGCCTGGTATTTTCACTGCTACAGTTGTGTGGTTGAAGGATATTGTGCCTTCCTTTATTATAAATTTGATTTTAGTCTTAATTTCATAGGCACTTGATTGCACACCAAAATGCATATGTAGATATCCCAAGATATGTATATGTGCCCAACACATGTGTCCAAGACCAATTTGTTTGACTGATATTAATGTAGAAAAGATTTGCTAATTGCTATACAGGGGAGACTGGTATAAATTAAGATCTGGTGTAAATAGTCTTGGCTCTACTGAGGCCAATGGACCTGCTATCATTGTACCTGAATTTGTCCTTGTTAATGTGAATACAGAACACAAAAGAGGACACAACACAGATTTTTACTGCGCTTGGGGAGAGATGGGGAGGTAGAAGGGAAGTTCAAAAGCACCTACACAATTTAAAGAGCCCACATCCCACTGATTTTTCTAAGCCCCAATCGATTTGTCTGTTGTTAAGTCATGGGCCACAGTTAAGTCCCCAGAAAAATAAGTATGTTTGACATATCATAGGTATAGCCCCATTCTTATTAAAAGTAATATCTTACAACCACTAATGCATTTCGTGTCACAGTATATCTGTGAGAGACAGAAGTGCCATTATCTTCATTTTACAGAAGGGAAACTGAGGTGCAGAAAAGATAGGAAATGGAGATAAGTCTTCTGAGTGTCACAAGGGCAACATGGATGGAAATGGGAAGGAGATGGATTCCTGTCACTGCCCAACTGTGTTCTGATCACCAGCCACAGCAGGTATGTCTGATGCCCCCAAATGCAAGTCCTATCTCAGTAAGCACTAAGAAACCATCCTTCCTCATCCTGACATTTTTCCCTTAAAACACAGTTCTTGTATAGCACATGGGCTACTGCAGTACAAATCATTTTTTGAGCAGAATACAGGTAAAACTGAATTTCAGTTTTTTTAAACCTCAGTCAGTTTTAAGATTTTAACAAAATACAGAAGCCATAAATGATAGCTTCCCAACATAAAAATAGAACCCTGCTTAATTATTTCACAACCACAAAGACTAGACAGATTAAAAGCTAGAAAACCTTTAACTGAAGTGGATGCATGACAGCTAGAGGGACATGGCAGAGTAAGGGAGCCAGCACAGCACAGGGTGAACAAGAGTTCTTGTATTACTAGGGAGAACTGAAGTACACACAACAAACAGGTTGTGGCTAGAGAACAAGACAGAGAAATGAGGAAGATAAGGAAATAGAGAAGACAACGTATTGAGGATAAATTACAAAAATTCTGTGTAAGAATATTATAGCAAAAGAGAACATCTCATAATTTCTCTCCTTCTGTCCTTTATAAACCAACCATTATTCCCTTCAACTCAACTAGGACCTGAGGAAAACAAAGCTCTTTAAATGTTGATGTCAGTAGTATTGTGGCCCTGTAGGCATTAGTATATACTGAACTCTGTTTTTCAGTGGCAGGATAAACCATGATTAGAGAAGAATGACTCAGTGGAGTGCCAGAGTTGCCTTGTGCAATGCTACCAATGGTGTTATTTTGAAATGTTTGTTCTTTTCTACAATTCACATCAGAAAGCAGAAAAGCAAGAGCTATCTGGAATTTGGTGTAATAAGATGTGAGAACTTACACGCCTGGACGGGTAGCAGCAGAGGGTTCATACACATAGCAAAGAACTATTTATCTTTAAGTTTCAAAATGGAATACAAATAAAACTAGTAGGCAATGAAGTTCATGGAACAGGTAGAACAAGCTTTGCCACAACCAAAACTATAATTGCTTTGTTCTCAGAAAACAAACAAATCTGAAGGACCAGGAGCTGGACTTCCCCTGGCTTTCTTTGTGGTAATTAGCTAAATAAATAAGTATTGTTACAAATATTATTAAAGCTTAGAGATCTGCAAACAACATGAAGATATTGTTATTTTTACTTTATCTGTAGTCATGGAAGGACATGCATTTAACAAGGAATATTTGCACACCCTTTATCAAGTTGATTGACACTTCCTCAAAGTGAGTAGGGCACATTTTTTTCAAGAAACAACTTCTCACAAACATTCATTGGATGGTAAATTACTGATTAATCCTGACAAAAAAAGGGGATAAAAATAATTTCAGCTTCTTATTCCACTTAGATTTTATAGCCAAAGACCTACCTTAAAAAAGGAATAAACTGAAATTAAGTGAAAACCTCACCATGCTTTATTGTTCTGTCTGTGGCTCAGCTGGCAGTTTTCTAAGCAGCAAAATGGGAGAGGTGGAGTTGGGAGTAAGATCATGATTTCAGTCACTCAGAGTGGTAGCTGATGGAAGTACAGTGCCATACTTTTATTATTAAACATGTTACAATAGCATCAAGAAACTCCAGCTATGAGCAGAGACAGATGGTGTGAGGCGCAGCACCTTAGATTGCAAGAATCCAGTTGCCTTTGTTCAGCTAATTTTTTAACGCCTCTTCCGCGTGGGTTTAGACTAAATACATTGCGAGAGAAAATCATTGTCCCCCAAGGCCTTATATTACAAACAGGCAAAGGAAATAATACTATTTTACAGATGGGGAAATGAAGCACAAAATGATTAAATGATTTTCCCAGTGTCCTGTGGAAGATTTGTGCCTGGGCAGGAACAGAATCCTGACATTCTCAGGCTTCCTCAGACCATGGGACCATCCTTCCTATTGCCGTAAGGGTCAATTTATGGCATGTGCCTAAAGGGGGTGTAGGTGGTGGGTGCATCTACAAATGCAATTAATGTAATGCAATAAATTCCAGAGCTGGAATAAACTGCTCCCAGGTGCAGCGTCTACACATGCACCCAGGACAGCAACAATTTGAGCCAGAGTAGAGCAGGCCACTGGCTGATGGGGCTGACCACATGCAAATATACTCCCAGTCAGTGTCTACACATATGTTTCAGCACAATAAAGTTATCCATCATAAGTTAGTACCGTTGCTGATAGTACTATCCTACAGCAGAGTTAATTAGTTTACTGCACCCTAATACTGGTACACACGTAGATGGTGATGCTTAAATGTAGATGGTGATGTATTACTGCAGAGCCAATTAGTCAACTCCACAATAAAGTGCACATGTAGGTGCACCTGGGCTGACTCGATTGGAATTCTTCATGCAACTCCCAGAGAGATCACACCTTGTTCAAGGCTAATATTGATAGTGATTAGTTTTGTATGATGTCCAGGACACGCAAGGGTTTATGAGAAAAAAATCCTTTCCTTTTCATTTTGTGCACTAGCCCAGGTCAGATACAAGTCAGCCCTTAATCTCTGGTGGCAAAAGCATAATACTTGTTATCCTTGTCTGCCAAGTGTGAACAGGGCTCAGAGTCTGCCAAATATAAGGCTTTAAGATGTCCCCCCCCACCTTAGGACACTATAAAGTGGAAAGCCTCAGGGGATTCTGAAACTTTTATTTGCCTTTGGAAGAAAGGAGGGATATACAAGAAATGGGAATGGAGAGAAGTTACAAAAAGGAGACTGAATCGGCAAGTATGAGGAGCTCAAAATGCTTGAAAGAAAAAATAAAGTTGTATTTTTAATACTGCTTTAGGTCAACAAGTTTCATGTAACAAATGGCTAATCACTGGAAGCTGCTCTGTCTGTTTGAGGCTGGACAGTTCACAGTCTAACTAACATAGAGTACCTCCATCATTAGGGAGACACCAGCCCAATCCTGCCCCAGGACTGTCACAAAGAGGAGAGAGTCTCATCCTTATGCAGCTGGGGAGGTAGAAGGCAGAAGACAGGGCCTGGGGGTGGAGGAAGGTACCCCTCTACTCTCCCTTCCCTGTCCATCTGCCCTAGCTCTGGCCCTGGTACACAGTTGCCAGGTTGCAGCTGCTGGCTCAGTTTTGCCACAGCCAGAGCTAGGGGAGGGAAGTTGGAGTGGGAGTGGACTCCCCCTGAATTGTGGGCTCCCACCAACTACCCCAGTTGGGGTATTGGGGGGAGCTGGGCTGGGCTCATGAGGTAAGGGGGCTCCACTCCATGCTCCCACCCCAGCTCTGGCTTATAGCTGCTGACCCATCTTTGCCATGGCTGGAGCTGGGATGGTGGGGGTGGGTGGGCTGGGCAGAGGGGTTGTTCATCAGCCTCCTGGGAGGCTGCTGATGCACCCCTGCCTGCTGGACAGGGCCAGTGCAGGTAGGTTCCCCCCCCCCCCCATGTCTGTTGAGTTAAATGACACTCTAACTCATGTTGCTTTCTGTAAAGTGCCATGAATTAGAGCGCCTCCTTGATAGACTGCCTAAACATCTGTAGGCATCCTTAGACCATTTTAAGTGTAATGTCTGTACCTGGCCGTGGAGTGTAAACTTTTAAAAACAACAAAAAACCCAGTAAATATCATAAGGCTTATAATAAAATTGCAATAGATAGTAACACTCTAGGTAAAGAAAGTAAGAGGCAGACCCTACCTCAAATAGAGAAGACAGAAAAAAAGTATCTTTGTCTTCACTTTTTGGATGGATAACTAAGGCAGAGAGATTAAGGTTCCACAGAAAAGTAATGACAAATACAAGAACTGAATCCAGTTAGGTGCCTTAAGTACGCAGCCATACTCACAAGGGGAATCTTTGGGCCTCATGAGATCTGAAGTCATGCCCTTCGTACCTTTTGTCCTTGTACCCTCTCATCATGACAGGAAAGTAAAATGAATTGGTATTGTCCTATCAGGACTATCACTGTTATTATAAATTTACATTTCTGCAATTTTTCTAACATAAAGTAAGAAATTGTTCCATTACAGTAAAAGATAGTATTTTGTAATTATTTACTCTTGACAAAACAGCACCTTGGATTGCATGGAAGTGCTTGCTTTTACTCTGCTAGTTTTTCAACTTTCTGAGTATGGGTAGCCATTGTTTTGGGTACTAGAGATACTCAGGCCAAATTCATCTCTGTGTATATACATTCAGTTTCTCAAAGGTGCAAGGTGCAAACATGCATAATACATATGGGTCAAGTCTGATTGCTTAGGAAGGAGGCAATAATGCAGGACTAATTATTTTCCTGACCTGATGGATAATATTTTATTTAACTCCACAGTAAAGAAGCAAAACTAGCTGGCGGGGAAGAGAGAGAGAAATGTATTCTCAAAGGAATAATGCAAGTTTATGCAGCACCTTTGATTTTGCATACACCAGATGATTGAGATAATTTAAAAACATTATTTATTCATTATGTTTTTATTTGGGCTCCGAATGCAGAGGTTCAATTTTCCTATTTTCCCCCATGCCTAATATTTGTTACAGTTGCATTTTTCAAACCATTTACTGTCTGGAGGGTAAGTAGAGTGACACTGCTCATAATGTGCAAATAAATGTGAAATAAGCTAGTCAGCTCAAGTGGAATGAATTACTGTCGCTGGTAAAATAAGGCAAGAGGGAACGGCTGCCTTGGGAGCTGAAAAAGACTCTAGAAGGTACTGCTATTGAGCGACTGGAATAACACTTACTATGATTTATCAAAGACCACTTGAAAGCACTTCTGAGGCATTAAATAGGCATGAAAAGAGGCTTTAGTGGCAACGGGACTATGCCAGAACCGAGTGATTAGGAGACTCAAAAGCTTGACCCTAACGTGCAGCCTAGGAACAAGTGAAGCCAAAAATCTTCAAAAGCTTGTGGAAGAGACTGCAGAGCACAGTCAATTTAGGAGAGAAGGGATGACCACAAAGCTTTTGGGTCTCTGTTACTAAAAGCTGATAGCAGCATAGCTGTGGAGAAAGGAAAAAAATAAAAGAGAAAGAAAGGAAAAGAATCAGCCCTTCATGATTCCTACCACAACCACACGCCAGAATGTCAAAGGGACTTTTTTAAAACAATGGATTTGTACATAAATAATCATTTCAAGAAAATACTTAAAATATTTAAGTTGCAATGTTGTTGTGGTTTTCCAGGGGCAATTTGCTGCACCCGCTGTTTTCACAGATAGACTGCAATTATGGTAATGCCTTTGTGGCAGAAGCTAGAATAGTGGTGCTGGATAATGTGCTGCTTGTCAGGCCCTTGTACCTCTTAGTCCTTGGCTCATGCAGATGTCAGGTCATAACTTTGTTTTGTGCAAACAAGCATCATGTTTCTAGATCTCACTTGTGCTGCCACTGCTTTCCCTATTGATGACAAGGAAAGGTTCTGTTGTAAGACAAGTTTAAAAAGGTCCCACTGCACACAGTAAGTCCCATAGTGTACAAAATATGGGCTGAATATGTAATAGCTCATGACCAAGTCAGTAGCAAACAGCTATAGATTTCACTGTAGCTGATCTCACACAGAGATGTGCTTTGCTGTTCTGAAACAATATGAGTTTTTCCCAGATGTGGAACGTGCCAGTCCACCTGTAGGTACAGTAAGTAACTTTCTCTGTGTCCCATTTCTCTGTCATTTGAGCTGATTATTGCTAAATGCTTGTAGTATGTGGTTATCATGGGCATTCCAAGCAGAGCTGACCCCCCTGCAATGCCATTCAATTTAGTCTTATCAAAGACAGGAGGAAAACTGCCCAGAATTGATGTATGTATGGGGTTTTCTTGGCCATGGAGTTTAAGTTATTTTTGTACAGTTCTGAGTCAGCATGAAGCAACTTTTACTGCACACCAGATGGCTCTGGAACAGGAGTGATAAACATGACATTATTTTAACCTACCTCTGGTGACTTTCAGAAAATATTGCCAGACTCAGCCTCTCCATTACTTATGTTCAATGGTCAGAGAAAAAAAAAAGGAGCAAGACTTGCTTTTAGTTTAGTATTTTGCTTTAGAAAGCTTCTTAACTTCAACAGCAACTAGCTTGTCAGTTATAATAAAAGTTACTTACATCTTATTAAAGAATGATAATAGCAGTCAGCTCTTAGCACTTTTCACCATAACTGCTCAACCTGCTTTACAAAGGAGAGAAACATCACAATCTTAATTTTACAGATGGGGAAACCAAGGCACAAAGCAATGCACTGATTTTCCTGTGAACCGATTTTCAGCAGGCCAGAAGCAAAGCTGGGAATAGAGCCCAGGTCATCAGAATCTCAATCCAAATCCCCACCCAGTCTGCCTGTGCGGATAGCCTCGTGGTTAAAGCACAGATTAGGATTGAGTAGGTACATGATCTGTGATGGACTCCTGTGATCTTGGGTAAGTCAATCTTTCTGTTACTCAATTCCTCCATCTGTTAAATGGGTTTAATTTCTCTTTCTTCTTAATTTAACATGTACTTCTAAAAGATAGGGATGACCTCATCCTGCATACTGTAATAAATACAACAGGACTTTGATTTTAGTTGAGGCCACAATGTGTTATTGTAATACAAGAGCCAAGAGTTAAATAGATCTTCTTACCCTTGTAGAAGTAAAATTACAGGTAAAGCTGTGTTTCAAAAATATATGGGTGGCACTTGGATCTGTGTCATCTGACTAGTTAGTTCAAGGTTGTATGTACAGTTTTATAAGTACCAGAGGGAAAAATCAATTCTTGTGTGACTGCTCAAGTGAGGGATTTAGTGATATTTCCCATTACTACATATGCAGTGCCTCCCTCCAGCAAGAACTCAACCATTTTAGTGAATTACCCCAGACCCTGCAATCTTTTATTTTATATGCAGGATGGTGGCATCTAGATGCTAGAGACAGGCCAGGAATTATGAGAATGTATGTCTGCCTTCAAGCTACTGGCCTGAATCTAGACTGCATTGCATCTAAAATATTAAAATGGATGAATTTTTGTAGTTAACCTTTGGCTATCTTGTCTATGAGCTTGCTCAGGAATGGGAAGTTGGACATCACATGGAACTTGGGTAGAACTGATACATCTAGCACAGATTTCTTCAGTTTTTGTTATACTGCATGCTTGAAGGAGAAAGAGAACATTCCTTTTCCAAATGAGTCACTGGTTACTTTCATTAGTGGTGACAGTTGTTAGTGTCTTTTGTTCATAAATAAGAACACATTGACAAATCTTGGGTCATGACCCCTTCAGGGTATCCAATATTTTTTTGATGACTGAACATCAGAAATATAGGCAGACTGCTTATGGCTTTATATAAGTGGATCAGAACCATGTTTCTGAGAAGGCTTCCCAAATGCCCTTAGTTCTGATACACACTGTAGGCATTAGGGACTGAGGTATATAGCTCCTTTACCTCAGTAAATTTAATGCATTTGTTATGCTTCATTATGTCTATATCAGACTTTGTCATTTGTGATAGGCATCAGACAATCAAGAAGATAGAAACGAAAGGGAGTAAGGAGCCTTTTGGGGCCCAGAATACTAATGGCTCAGACTAGAATATAATGATGATAATTCAACAGGTCCTTGACTTCCTGCTATCTGAAGTGATGTCCTTTAGCAGGCTTTGGAATTTGTTGAATCCATGGGTTGAATCAAGATCATGGACCTTTCCTGTTGTCTAGGAGCTCAAAGGTCTTAGGCAGCCTTAAGGCAGAGACTGGATTGTAATTTCTTTGATTTTGACATATAGGCCAGATCTAGGGTCTGACAAATTCTGTGGGTTGGATGAGAGGTAAGCCAAAAAAGTCCTAGAGAGGCAAAGAAGGAAATGTCACCACCATCATTAATATGCCATTTAGTCTGAATTGGTCTGTAAATGAGCACAAAACCCATGTTAGCTTTGGCTCTGTTTTATATATCTATATCTCTATAGACATATGGATGAATTGGAATGAAACTGGAACCGTCTTAATTGAGACACATGTCAAGCATCTGATATTTACAGAAATGTATGCATTGATGCCTTCCTTTTTTTAGCCTGTCTAAGTCTGTAATGCACTGAATAACACAGAACTTGCACGGTGATCCAGGCAGGCTTTAGTAATGCAGGCTATATTGGGCATGCCATTGTTGAAGAAGCATGTAGAACTTCTTACAAGCAAAATTTGCAATGATATACCAGGATCAGACTCACCAATACTAGAATATGGTAGCAAGAGAAAAGACAGCAGTGCATTGTGGAAGATGTATTTTGATCAGGAAACATGACCCACAAAGGTAAATGAGAGCAGGGGACTCTGAAGCTAATGAGGCACCACAAGAGGCATTCCAAAATTATAGCATTCTGTTCTAAAATTAACATTTTTGCTGTTTTAATTCACTGTGTGGTTCTTTGTTTTTTCTTTTAACTGAACAGTCATAATTTTCAGTGGAAAAGAAAAAAATTCTGACCAGTCTCTGTTCACGTTCTGTGTTTTTTGTTGTATTTGAAATGTTCCCTTTATAAAGGAGCATGCACTCCTGTGTATGACTCTTGGGTAGTAAAATTAACCCCCTTGCCAACCAACCACAATTACCCACAACTAAAAGAGCTGTATCTCACAAGTATGATGCTCTAGGTGCTTCATATACTTTAGAGTGTCATTGTGGCAGAAGAGCCTCAGAGCCCCCCACAGCAGCAGAAGTCTGAGTTCTCAGACAGAAAGCAAGAAATTCATTTAATTGCAGTCCAAAGAATACAACAACAGGAACATCTTGAGCTTCATGCTCAACTGACAAAAGAGAAGTTGCTCAGAAAGCTTAAGAATCCTAGATACCATTTAGCAAGTATGGGAGCAACTGTTTTTGTTTTCCGTACACAATGTTTGCACAACTTAGGGAAATGGGGCTGTAACAAAGAGGGTGAACCATTAAGCAATGCAGTAATGTGATGGGTTAACAAGTTCATGTTCACATCTGAACATGAACTGGTGTGCTACAGAGTCCCTCATCCTTCCCATTCAGAGAAGAAATGCCTAGTAGGCTCCTACTAGCAAAGGAAAAATATTAAATGGGGAGAGAACTGCAACATGGGATTGGGCAGCAGGTTTTCCCTTTCTGTAGATCTCATGATAAACTACATTTCACCAACCTGCTTTAATGATTTTTCACAAGGAAGAGAGATCTCCCCATTTCTCAGAAAAGATTTAATAGCAGCAGGCTGTAAAGTGATTTCATATAACCAAGACTTAATTATTTTTACAAAATATACTACTGTCTTTTACTATCACATTATGAAGTATTATCATAAAATGAATCTTCCACAGTCATTATGAATGTATGAATTAGTGGAATTCTCTTGTCTGTATATAAATATCTGTTGCCTATGCTGGATCTCGTCAACCAGGGGTGTCAACTATACAGCCCATGGGCCAAATGCAGTCTTGTACAGCTGCTTCATCTGACCCTGCCAAGCTATCAGTGGGTCATGGAGTCTGGAACCATGGCCTCAAGGGAGACACCCTGCCTGGGGCCCCAGTAGACATGGCCATCAGTGGCAGGATGGCAAGTGAGGGCTGTGGGACACAAGCACAGCAGCCATGTCAACTGCCTCATGCTGCGTGCCAAATCTAGCCTGTGAGGAGCCCAAGGTAAGTTAGACACACATGTCTTAAAGGAATGGATTCTGTTACATTGACTGAAAATATATATAAAGGTTGCAGCTATTGGGAAATACCTAGCCTGTAGTATTTCCATTGAATGGTTCCAGATGTTCAATGCAGAGGTACCAGACATGATTATAAAATAATGATTAATGATATGCATAGTCCTAAAATGTGTAGAATGTTGATGCCCATGAAATCATCATGCTATGGTTGTGACATTGAATACAGCAGCAGTTAGAGGAGATTCTGTAGCTAAGATGAGAGAAGCTAAGATATGAGAGGCAAGGATTTCTTAGGGTGATATTTTTTATTGGACCAACCACATAGTTGGGATAAAATTAGAAAAGCTTTTGCAACACATTCTTCATCAGGCAAGAAATCCTTGTGTCTCACATAATTTATGGACCATCATGGCTACAACATCAATCTTACACTACTGTAAGCTAAGATGGGGGCCAGGGGAGTGGTGTCAGGATATTCTCCATCAGGGCATCTTGTATAGAACTTCCTCTCCTGAACTCACCAGTTCAATCCAACAGAGCTATAATGTCTTGACATTTCAGACATGCAGCAGGATCCATTTCTCTGCTGGAGGATGTAGATAATGTCTGTAAGTAGGAGATTTCTAGAGTAAAGTGGTAGAAGGCAGCTGATACAAAGCTCTCCTGATTTGTACTTTGCTCCATGAGACTGCTTTTCAACAGACACATGGCTAGCAGGCAGCAATAATGTCTCAGGAGTCTTTTCAGAGCATGAGGATTACATTTCCTTACTGGTTCTCATAGGAGACCATGATGCAGGGAAGCTTTGGGTGTCTTCATACACATGTGCATGCACAAAGAGAAAAGAAAAGAGAAGAGCTGGACCTGATAGTTACTGCAACAAATCAGAGGCAGCCTAGGTTGTTCCAGGTTTCTCTGTCCCAGAGCATATACAAATCATCTGCACAATTTTGGGATAGAACTTTTTATACTTTGGAGAATCACTTTGAGAAGAAAGCTTTCAAAGCATCTAAAAGATTGGTAATACATTAACCAAGTTCAACTGTAACCCCTGCAAAATACAACAACAGAAAAGTCCTTGAGTATTATGTGATGTCATTGCATCATCTCCAGGATCCTGTTGCAACCTTAGGTGAACCACATCCGCAAACTAAGTGAGATTGTATGCCCTATATTGTACTTTATACCTCACACCCAAGATAGAAACAAGCTGTGTCTCACATTATCCACCAGTGCTGCCTAAAGCCCCACCTGGATTTTTTCCACAATGGATTGTTTGTTTGTTTTTTTTACAGACCTCTAACTGAAGGACCACTTCACTTGAATTGCTTAAAAGGACAGAAAAATTATTTGTTGAATTTACTTTCAACTCTGAAGTTGGTTAAAGATCATGCAGATGCCACCAGGGAAATATCAGAAATATCAAGTTTAAAAACAATTATACCTTTGCCAAAGAGAAATGTCTGAAGACATCATAGAATTATAGAAAATTAGGGTTGGAAGGGACCTCAGGAGGTCATCTTGTCCAACCCCCTGCTCAAAGTAGGACCAACCCCAACTATATCATTTCAGGCATAGCTCTGTCTACTTGGGTTTTAAAAACCTCCAAGGATGGAGATTCCACAACTTCTCTGGGTAGCCTTGTCCAGTGCTTTATTATCCACCTAGTGAGAAAAAAATTCCTAATATCTAACCTAAACTTTTCTTGCTGCAACCTGAGACAATGTTAATTCCCAAATTACAACTGTACTGAAATTTTTTAAAGTGATAATTGGATTGTGAGTCTAGCCAAAATAGGTAAATTAGTGGCACTTACAGTTGATGATGACAATTAGGGAGCTTTTCAGTACATGCACAATTTCAGTTGCAGCATCAGTGAAGAAGTCCTACAGGATTTAAAACAAAAACAGTGTAATTTAGCCAGTCAGTAAAAAAAAAAGAGAGCTGTAAACAGATTCAGAGACAGTTCTATAAGCACAGTTATTTGTATATTTCATGAGGCAAACACTATCTCCTTCCACCCCCCTTTTACATATTCCTCTTCCAAACACATCAAGCTTACCAACAAAACAATGCAACTTGGCTGCTAAAGAAAGGATTTATCTTTACTGCTTTCTCAGATCTTATAATAAATATAATCCCTCCTTTCATCCACTAGTTTCAAAGATTTTTTTTTAAAACACTGGAAGTATCATACTGTTGTTCTACTAATGTGATGGAAGGTTCAGCTAACAAAACTAACTGTACAGTACAATGTCTTTGAAGACCACACTTTTGTTTCTGTACTATAATTTTAGCATAGGAACTGATTTACACACATCCACTAGACATGATTTGAATGTTGGATTTGCATTTTGCAGGATATTTGCCAATTTATTTTTTCTCCTCTTTCAAAAAGAAATAAAAAATAAAATAAAAAACCCAAGGTATGTATTGGATGCAATGGGCAAAGACAGGCCTAATCAACAGAGTATATAAACAATCACCTCTACATCCCTGAAGGAATTTATTTAGATATTGGCTAAAGTAAGTAGCAATGACAACTGTAATGTGACTGAACTCATGAGAGAAGCTTTGGTGATGTCTACACAATAAACTTTCTATGCCAGCAGCAGGGCCATTCAACATGCCACACTACTCCAAGAAGGCAGCCTCCTCAGCTGGAAACAAGGTAATCACTGTCTTGTGGTCCTACAGATGGGCTAATTAACTTAAGAGTGGGCTAACTGTCAATGTTTCAGCCCTGCTATTATCCCACCAAAAGTATCATGAGGGGACTGCTACACTCCTTTCAACTTATGAGGCAATCCACACAGGGGCACCAAGGACAATAAGCTTAGCATGTAGATGTGGTCTCTGCATACATCTTTCTATGTCTTTATATATAGAACAGCAAGAGCTATTCGGTGTTGATCTCCATCCAAAAAGGTAATGTAAATGAAAAGCCTTTAGTTCTAAAAGAATATGACAAAAGTATCCTATAATCATGTACCAGTATCATAGAACTAAACAATATTTGTCCAAAGAAGTGAACCCCTTCTTGACAGTGATACATTTTATACAAGTAAACTTTGGTGCTAATCATAGACTATATCAGCTACAAAACAAACATTTCAGAATGATTTTCTGTGCAACTGAAAAAGGAGGGTTGGCGTAAATAATTTTCATTATTTCAAGCTATGTGTATCATCACTCATGTAGTTTGCTACATTTAGACATGGGTTACCAGTTATGGATGGGCAGATAATACATCTTTTCAGTTCAATTGCAGGTACAGATTGTCCAAAAATTCAGTTCAGATCAAACTGATATTTAGTTTTGGGGGATTTTGAACTGAAATGAGTTCCTCTCCCACCAAATTTTAGTTTGTTTGATATAAAAGGGCCCCAAAATTAAATGAAATTCATAGGGCTACAGCCAAGCTATCCCCACCCCAACCTAATGCTCCCCTTGTCTTTATCTAAATATTTCATTCCTGTTTTATTTTAATGATAAGCATCTCAAGGACCTAGACCTTCTCACTATTTGAACAAAGAAAACTGACCTCACAAATGAAAACATGTTAGTAAATGTATTTAGAGAAGTGGATGCTAATTCAGCCTTCTCAACATCACAGCTTTAGTGGAATGATCAGCACATTCCATTTTTCCAGCAGCACTCTAGACCCACTGTGTATATGTTTGGAGAGTCTGACACATGCTATAAGACCCAGCTAACTCAGTTCCCTTCTCCAGTCTGCCCTGCTGCAATGAGAGAATCAGTACGTCACCATTAAGAAGATTTTAATGGGCTTTGGAGACATGTGATACTATTTATAATCAGCCCTCCTAGACAGTTGTTTGCATACTCCTCCCTGATGCAGTTTCCCTTGAAGAGAGTTGCTACACAATCATTACAAATTGATTGCAAAAGAGCTAACAATCATGATTAAATCATTAAATTCTTGTCTACGCTTCAGAGAGCGGAGAGAAAATTAACTTCCCACCAACCTAATTTTTTCCTGAACATGAAATAATGATTTTCTGCCCGTCTAATTACAAAGCCAACATCTGATCAAGCCGGCATCCAGAGGGGATTATCACATGCACAAGTATTAGACCTCATTACCAGCTTGAGTGCAAAATTATTACATCTTGTAATTGGATGGTGAGATTTATATACAGATCGGCCCGGTTTCTGTAAGATTGTAATTACAAGCTTCGTTGGTTAGCTACTTATCACTCAGCACAGAAGAGAGGAAAATAAGCAACAGAAAAAGCATTTCATTAACCCATAACCCTATCAAGGGAGAACCACTGTAACATCCATGTCTGCATTAGGGAGAACAGCTAAATTCACAGATGAAACAATTTATTATACTCTTTGCAAATGGGATTTCATTTTGTTTAACCCCTAATGAACTATTTTGGTAAACTGTATAAGCAAACCATCCATTTTATAGACAACTAGGTTCAATATAGTAATTATAAGGGGTAACTGACTGAAATAAATACTCATCTGCTTAGGGGCAAGGTTATTAGATATACAATTGCACATAGAACTGAACATTCACAATAGGCAGAGTAAATAGGGAGTTTGCTTGGCTCATGAAAAGACTGGAAACCTCTTTGCATAAAATTAGAACTGGGAAAGCATGGGAAATCCTGTTGGTGAGCCAAATATACACAATTTAAAAAAATGAGTCCTAAGAAGCTCTCCAAATTCATAAGGGTTTACAAGAGCATGACAAGTTAAAGACCATAGAAACATTTGAGGTTGCTGTTCTGGGGTTTACAAGATATCAATAAATTAAAATAGTTGCACAGAAAGGAGCTCCAGATGAGCAACTATTTCAACATCATGGTCCCATTAAAGTCTAGCACATCAGACTATGAAGTATTCAGCTATTTCACTGTTCATATCCTGTCCTACCTACATTCTTTCCCTGTTAGGGCCTGAGTCAGTGGCCAATTATGTCAATGGAAAGATTTTCCAATAAACCTAGGATCAGTTTTGGGCTTCTCTGATGTTTTGAAGAGCTGACACGTCTCTACACTGCAGTTTTCACTTCTTATTCTCTTTTCTCTCTAATTCTATGTGATGCAGTTAGGCAACTATAAAGCCAACCACTCGATACACCCCAGAGTAAGTCTACAAAAAACAAAACAAACAAACAAAAACCAAAACAAAATATGTATTTTATGCATCCTGCAAGAATGGGAAAACTTCAGGGATCTCCATTCTTCCCTAGATGCATGAACAACTAAAATTAAGTATTATAATTTTTGGAGGAATTTTTATCTTCATTTCAGTAATGACAGGTGGAATTCATATGATTAAGCAGATTGGTCTGGATGTAAATATGAATGATTGTATAGTTTTCTCAACCTTCTTCCACTCAGAAATCCATCTTGCATGTGCTGAAATCTGAGCACTTGCTTACATTGTCTGCTTCAAGATTTCACCGCAACACCTTTTCTTAGCATTCTTTTGATTCTGCATGACAATGCAGAAATGTAGAGCCAATAGAAAAGGAAACATTCTTAAATAGTTAATTGAACACTTCTATCCTAGTTCAGTTTGAATTCCAGTTTTGGGAAGGGTCCTTATTTTTAATGATAATTTCTTATCACTAACCTCCTAACACTAAACTTAATGGCTAAGCCCCCATTGACCATAATGGTGTGGGGCAAGGAGCACAACAGGGGTGTTACCATGAAGAGAGGAATCTTTGTCATTACTTTATGTTCTACCAATTTTTTAATTAAATTAAAGCTCAAAAAAGATTCCATCTGGGTTCCTCATTGTGCTGACCACTATACAAACATAAGACAACCCCACTCCAGCACACTTACAATCTAAGGGTATGTATTGGTGCTACGTGTCTAAAAAAAAGAATTGCAATTCCACTGGTAAAAAGCCCAAGTGTATAGACATTCCATTTCTACTAGACCCAAAAATGGCATGTCCAGTAGAAACTTCTTCCTTGTCCAACAAGCTAGAAGTTACTACTGGTAGAGTGGAGGAAATAATGTTTGTACAATTACCCAATCCACAGAAGATCCTTCATTGTCCTCCAGTATCCCTGTATGTACTGCTCTGTCCTCCACCACTCTAGGGAGACAATCAAACTCCACTGCTCTGGGTAAGTCACAGATCAAGTGCCCCCCCATCAGCCCCTCTCCACAGGCCCTCCATAGGCTGTGCAGTTTTTACATTTAACCCTGAGCAAGTGTGGAGAAGCAACAGCCCCCTGCATTTGCCAGCACCTCCCACAGACCCCACATCCCTCATTCTTCAATCCAGATCAACTTCCTTTCCCTAATAACATGGGCCAAACCATGCTCTGTTTCTGGGCCCTCCTCTCACCCGACCCACCCTGAATGGCAGCCCTGTTCCTAGTGGAAGTCCATTGGTACTGTTTGGGTACAAAAGGACATGTGGACTTGGAACTGCCAGATGCTTTTGGCCCCCACCTCTCCCTTGCCCTGTGCTCAAACAACACTTGCAGGCCGTCACTGAGAATGGAGCCCCCTGACACAAACCAGCTAGACCCCACTTGAAGTACGCCAGCTCTAGCCATGGTGGCAGGGCTTTTCACATTGCAGCCCCAACTGTACCATGGGCAAAGCCCCACTTCCAGGGCCAGAGTCTCAGCCATGGTAGTGGGGCACAGACCCAGGAATGTTTCAAGCAAAGTCTCCCACTGCAGCTAAAGCTCCAGCATGAAAAGAGAGCAGACACTCTCTAGGTTTGCTGTTTGACATCTTGACAGCTAGCTGAGTGGGAGTGGGGTAGGAAGGGATGGAGGGGGTGTTGTGGGGGAAGGGGAGGCATGGTCCCCTGGGGCTGCTAGCCAATCAGTCCTGATCTGTGGCTTTGGGTGCTGCCAACTGTTTCCAGGCTAGGATGCATGCTCTGAAGTCCTGTGGCTGGATGCTGTCTACAGCACAAGCAGTCTGCAAAGCAAGCATTTCACCTCTTGAATGGATGTACAGGGTTCTACTGGTAGTGTTTCCAGCTGCTCACACTAAACTGCTAGACATCTATCAGTTCATTTAAATGCCTACACATACCCTAAAGGACAAAAAACAAACAAAGCATTGGGAAAACTGATAAAGGTGAATGAAAAAAGTGAAAAAAAGAATTGCTTTCCCAATAGATTTGAGGCTCTATGTCCTCTTTTGATGTGCAAGATGTTTGATTCCTAGTCCTTTCTTCAGTGTTACATTCAAGTATGCATAGCCTATATATATGTAATATATGTGAGAAAAGATGAAGTAAAGATGAATAGATTATGGAAGGTTATATGTATATATAAAATCTTAGATATATTTATATAACCTTCCATGGTTTGTTTGTCTTTACTTCATCTTTTCTCACTCTGAAAAAAAAATTAGACTACCTTAGCATTTTTTCAGCATAACATACAGAAAGGTACTTTCTTATTTCAAGAAAATAAGGGCTTTACAAAGAAGAAGAGTAGTTAGGTATATATTAGTTCGTGAAGAAAAAACTGAAATGAAACTGAGTGAATATCTTGGAAAATTTAGGTCACCTGACAGAAGGAATTCCATTTCCAGATCACTCTCTAAATACAATGGATCCAACCTGAACAAAAAGAGCTATATCAAACCAAGCAATCCTTCTATCTGACCAAACTTCCTTACAGCATTAAGGAACATTAGTACAACATATCCTGAACTGATGTCTATTCCTTCTCCTTCTCAGCCAGTACACAGGCTCTCATTTTAGACATTCTTACTTAGGAGTACATCTCAAAGAACATCCAGCAGCAGTGGCATAACAGTACCACCTCATCAGAGTATCAGGAGACTCAATATTTTCTTGCAACAAGAACATAAAGGCTTTGTTGTAGCTCACCTGCACTGCCACTCATGGACCCCACCCCCCTTGCCCACCCTCAGCACCATGCTCACTGCACGCACATCTCACAATAACAAGTTTTTATTTTCTTCACATCAACCAGAGCCCCCTCTCCCCTCCATCCCCAACAGAGCCCACCTCCCCCATCCTCCCTCAACAAACAGAGCCCCTTCACCACTGAACCCAACCACCAACAATAAAAAACCTTCCCCATGAAAACTATTTACAATGTCCTTTGAGGGCCATCCCCAGCCTCTGGCTGTTCCCCCATGGGTACGCACGCTGCAGCAAGTGCAGCAGATGTGGGGGGGGGGGGGTTGTCCAGTGGTGATGGCAACTATTGGACCCCCAGCATGGGTTGCTCCCCCTCTGGCAGGGAATGGCCAGGGCCAGCATGTGTTCCTGGTACTGCTGCAGGCAGCTCCATCTCCATACTTGAATGGAGCCAGGGTCAACAGTGGGGCTGAGCTCAGGTGGGGAAGGGGCTAGGTGGCACTGGATCTGGGGTGAGGGGTCGGCCAGGGACTCCTGGCTGCTGAAGACAGCACGTGACCTCCTCCCAGGCCCAGGCAGGGGGCCTGCTGTGGGGCAATGGATCGCTGCCAGGAGGCAGGCAGAGCTAGGGTCAGGGGACGGGCAGTGGGTGGCACAAACACAACTACCAGGGCCATAACTGTGTCAAGCACCTAGCACTCACTGTCCACGGCCTACACTGCCTGGCCCAGGATAGCATTCTGCTCCCACAGCAGTTGGATCTGCTCACGCTCCAGGACCAGGAACTCTGCCGAGAACTCTTGGTCTACCTCATCCCACACATCCTTGTGAGTGACATCTTCCACCTGCCAGGTCTGTGAGTCTTCCAGCCAGTCCTGCATTGTCACCACCAGATGCTGCAGAAGGACAGTGCAGTCCTGCATCCACCTCTGGTGGAGCCAGTGTATCTATAGGGCCCTGGCTGTGGGTGGTGGCAACCCTGAGGCCACATCTCAGCTTCCAAGGGTGGCCTCTCCCTGCGTGCAGCTGCAAGATGTGCAGAGCCATGAGACAGAAGCTGCTTGTGAGAGTTTGCAACATATTTCTGATAAGATGCTCTGTACTGGGGGCTGTGTGCTGCGTAGCCTCATATTGGAGGTCAGGCATGCATGGGTGCCCAGGGACCATGGTAAGTCAGGTGGGCACGCCTGGGCCCAGGCAGCCACCAGCCAAGCCCCCTGTTCCCACATGCTCCCCTAGAGCCAGTGGATTGCTGGGTGCTGGCCACAGGCAACCTGCTTCCCATTTCCAGACCAGGACAGGGCAGGCTTCTGGCAGTACCTGCTGCTGTGGCTCCAGACCTCAGTCCTCCACACCTCCTCTTGCAGGTGAGCCACTGTCCTGTGCTGTTTCCCAGCCCATGGCAACTGGGCTTGCAGGGGTGGTCAGGCTCCCAGACAACTGGGATGAGGAGCTGGCCACACCCACACCCTCCCCACAGGGGGCCTCTCCAGGGAGGCACCCCAGGGCAGCCCCCTGGTACACCAGCACTGCTCCCCAAGCACGCCCCTGCTGTGCATGTTGCAGGAAGTGAGTGAGGAGCTGTTTGCATGGACCAAGGGTGCCTGATGCACTATGCTCTCCTGCTATTGATGGCCATGATGCCCTGGGTGCACCTGCACACCTGGTATGGGACCCTGAGCTATGATGGTGCGGGGGGCAAGCCCAGGACGCCCCACAATGTCCGCTGCCACCTGAAGGGCTACCTGTGGCTGCACTACATATCCGTGCCCCTGAAGCCAAGGAGGCCATTGTCACCAGCATCAACACATTCCTGTGTCTGAGGCCTGTGCCCACTTAGCTGCAAAGGCATGGGTTGCTCAATAAAGTTCTGCATGGTGACCCACTGTGCCCACAAGGCCTTGACCTTTATGCAACTGCTGAACTGACTGGTTGTGCCCATGCTCCCACATTCAACCTGACAGGGTTTCATAGACATGGGCATTGAAGCACCCACCCAAACTGGCACTGCATCTCCACCTCACCCCACAGCACCACAAGGGTCACCAGTCTCTTGGTCCAGCTGGGCCCTAGGTGTAAGGCATGGGTGTGGGTATGGGCATGGATGTGGGCATGGGTCTGAGTGAGGAGGATGGCATCATAGGTCCCATGCCAGCTCTCTGGGCCCCTGCACAGCTGTCTCTGTCCTGCTGGGCCTGGGCAGCTGCCTGCAGTGCCCAGCGCAGGGGTATGGTACCAGACTGGCAGCCACATGGCAAAAGGCACAGGGCAGGCTGCTGGGGGTGGGCTGCAGGCACATGATGCAAGCCCTACTCATGAGAAGCTGCCTGCAGCTGGGTCTGTGGCATGACAAGCGTGGCCAGAGGCTGCAGCACTCTACAGCACCCTGCTGGCCTGGAGAGCACTGTCCTGGCAGCTGCGTGGCACTGTGGTGCCAGGCAGAGGTGCTGGGGTGCAGGCAGGCTGGCAGAGCTAGGCTGCAGCCTGCCCAGGGGGACACACAGCCTAGAGTGCCCTCAGGCTCCTTTCTGGTGTGCCCCAGGGCTCAAAATGCCTGCAGGCTTTTAAAGCCTGAGGCAGGGGCTGCCGTACAGGCAGCCCAGCTGGGGGCAGGAGAGGATCCTAGCCTGGAGCCCTGGGGTTAGCCTGAAGCCAGCTCCCTAATGGCAGGGCAGAACTGGGAGTAAACTTGCTCCTAGGTCACATCTACATGTTGGTTACTGTGTAGTAATTAATCCCGCTTAGATTTGCTACCTGCACTTGCTAATATTAAGGGTTTTTACTGCACAGTAAGTGGGCACATGTTCGCAGTGAACTATGCTACTGCACATTTAGGCATCTCGTGTAGACACTCCCCCTGCGTGGTCAGTTACTGTTAAACCAACCTCTGCCATTCCCAATTTGGTAGTGGCTTACATCCAATCTGCTTTGGTGCCAATGAAAACACAGGGTGCAAAGTAAGGTCATCCACTTCTTATGCTCTTCAATTGCTCTTATAGTGTCAATATACTCTATACATTAAATAAAATATAAAAACCAATCTGGCTGGAGTTAATATTACTGATTTGTAACCTCTAAAGTCACATTTTAAGGAAGTAAAACAATGTTTCCATTTAGCAATACAGAAGAAAGAATTCTGAATTAATGAACATCTTGTTATTTATTTACTAGATAATCTAAACTCATCTTTCGTTATTGTCTTAAAATAATTTATTTTGAAGTAGATACTTCATATAAAATAAAACCATCTTCAGAATCACACACTACAGAATAGATTGGACCCTGATCCAGATAATACCTGAATCATCTAAGCTATAGAGATGCATCTGCAGAAGATGGGTAAATAAATTCCAATCCACTCCTTCCCAATCTCAGAAAGCTTAAAAGTTTTTCTAGGGAAAGGCAGTTGATTTAAATGGATGAGACTCCAAAGTACAGGAGAAGAAATCCAAAGAAATCTAGACAAACCAAATAACAAGTTTAATGCAGTTTCCAGTATATCTTCCATTATGTTTTTGGATTTTTTAAATGTTATTCTTTCTCCTGGTGTTGGACACATAGTAACTTTATAGAGTGTATAAATTATATAATTACTTGCAATATAGTATTGACCCACTAGATGCCTATGTATACTATACTAAGTTCCAGACAAGATGTGATACCTGGTAAACAATGAAGACAAAGCTATGACTCAAGCTCTGTAGAAACTTGTTTTTGTCCTTGATAGAATTCTCTGATGAATGCCCCCTGTTTAAGGTTAAAAATTAGGAACATAGAACTGCAAGGGACCACCTTCATTACCGAGTCCTGCTCCATGGAATCTCAGGCAACTATGTAACTAATATTAGTTTAAAGGGATCAACAAAAACATTCACCCCTGCCCTTCCTGCATTATTCCATGACCATAAATCACCCTATAAATTTAGGATCTTTAGTTAAAAAAAACAACTCTGTGGTTATTTTATATTTAAAGAAAAACTAAAAGTCATTATCCACAGAACTCTTGGAACTACACAGCATGAACAAGGTGATTTGTTTTCTATGATCTTTCCATTATAGTCACCTTTAGATGTTTGAAAGAATGATGTATGAATGAAAGAAGATGTATGAAAGAATAATATTTTTTTGAGTCTGAAGTATGATTTTTAAGTTGCCCAGGTCCCTTTATTTATTTGTTCCTGGACATTATTGCTTCATTATGCACTCCTATAGACTACCCGCCTCTTTGTAAACTGTGTTTAGTTCTTGTCACCACATCTTACAAAAAGATATACTTTTAATAGGAAAGGGAAAAAATGAAAGAGAGAGAGACAGAGAGAGTGATGACAGGAGAAGAGGTTAGTTTAGAAAGAAGAACAAAAATGTGAGGTGTTGTATATAAAACAGCAAATGATGTAGAAAATATAAATGTATATTTAATACATGATTAGGAAAATGTCCAGCAACTTCAAAAGTCAACAAATGGTGTCCTGGCAATCTTTAAAATCCCTTGGCTGGATCATCAACTGGCATAAATTGGCATAGTTTCATCACAAAAAAAAGCTTCAATAAGAAATCCTTCTTTCCTTCATTCTAAGCTTCAAAAATTTGTTCCCCAAACTCACTCAACATGACATTGTATGTTGATCTAAAAAATACGGGAACCCAAAAAGTAATTAGCTCTTTTTAAAATGTCACTGCACACAGAGCTCCACTGTTATGGATTGAGATGACATTCTATGTTACTGCAGAACTACATCGGGTATTTTTAAATTAGGCTATCACTCTCCATCAAGTGTTTTTTCAGACTGTGAATCTGAATATTGCTCTTTAATCTGAGGGCCTGATTCTGTGAAACATCCAGAAACTCAGGATGCTAACAAATACATACTTCAATATTTCCTGCCATTCATTTGCTACTAAATTAAAACAAAATAAAAATTAACATGCAGAAATAGAAGAAGGTGCTATAAGCAATGTAACATCAGCAAGAGACTTTTTTTATTCACCACAACCACTCATTATGTATCACTGAGAGAAATCCTGCTGTTTTCTCTGTTTGTAAGGGAGCCTCAAGCCTTTTCGCAGCAGCTGTCACTTGATTCTCAAAAAATGGGCTTCTCAGCACCATGGCGATTAAATACCATTACAACTTTCCTCCTTCTGCATACTACAGTAGGCAATCAATATGGGCTTACATTTTATGAGACAAGGAGTTAACTTGTTCAATTACGGTGCAGACAGCTCTATTCTTTTGTAACAAGTAATCTGGGTAGGGAAATCGATACTGACAGGCCCGATGCACGCCAGCTAATTTCATATTATCCTCAGCCAATCAGGTAGCTCAGAATAATAGAGTTGTTGTTACAGTTCATTATGGTGAGGTGGGATCAATATCTGTACAATAAGAGGATTGGCAATGCATCTGCTGCATAAGTAACCCTGAAGGGAAGAAGGTCCCACTAGTGCAGCAGGCAAGCTCTCATTTACATAGCCGGTGAAAACAACAATGTATGAGAGGTCTCTGCTCCTTGACCTACAATTAAAGACGAAAATATCCCAGAATTGGAGCAGGATAAACAAGCCTCCCTCGTCTACCAGAGAAATAAAACACAGAGGGGCCAAAGTTGAATAAAATGTTAATGGCAGATTAAAAGACATGCATATGCTTCATAAAATGAGATAATACACACACAGCTAAATGAACCAGAAACAATCTATTATTTTTGAAGCATTACATTAACATACAATGTATGTTTGACAAAATACAAGAAAGGTAGAAAGAAACAAGTAATCACATTTTGGTGAAAAAAAAATCTCTTTTATATACACACACGTGCTATTTCATTCAATATATTTTCTTTATGCTGCAAAGTGTAAACTATGCTACCTTTTCTTATGCATTATAACCAAAAGGTGGCACAAAATAAATGCATGCATCTTCTATTTAAATTAGAGGTTAGAGAAAGAGGGAGAGGGAGAGAGAACTCAGCAGCTGAACTAATTAAAAAAAAAATAACTAGTTTGAAAAATATTGTAAAACATTTACCTTGTTTAGGAGGTAAAAGCACAAGAAACAATTAAAGCCAATTAAGAAAAACGGGTTATTTACAGTAATATAAGGCATTAGCTGATGGTTATGTTTGCATTGGACAATAAACAAGTTATTTTTACCTGGTCCCACTTAGAATCAGAGACCAAAGTATTACTAATATCTTGTAAGGATGTTCTGTAAGTATTCAAGTGCACCTTTTCAACAACATGTGACACTTTGGGTATGCCTACACATGCTTTTACACGCACCTGAGCTTAATGTGCATTTACCTTATGCGCATTAAGGTGATTTAGGCACGCATCTACACGTGCATTAAGGCACTTTAACGCGGCGTGCAGATCACCAAGTCAGTCAACATACACAGCATTCAATTCACTTTAGTGCATCTACACGTGCATTAAGGCACTTTGGCTATTTGTGCCTTCATTTGATACCTGTTTTTGGCACAAATAGTCTAAAATTGCCATTTAAAGGCACATTAAGGGAGTGCATGTGTAGGCCCACAACCTTAATACACCTTAAAAATGGTTAATGCACCTTAAATTGGCATGTGTAGATGTGCCCTTTAGGTCTTAATTGTATAAGTTCTGAATACTGACTTACAATCGAACTGCAGATACATATTGCCTCTCTTCTTATTGTAAAATCAATGGCAAAACCCTATTTGACTTCAAAGGGGCCAGAATTTCACCAGGTTTGGGGGCAACTAAAAACTGAAAGAAATAAACTTGGAGGCCACTTTTGAAAAAATGCCATAATATACTAGTTATACTACACCAGAAGTAACATATATCCAGATGTTCAGTTGTAGGAAGAGATCAGAATCCCATGAGTGTATTTTGAGACAAACTAAGAGCAAAAGCTAATATATTCTAATGTAGCCACTACTTTAGGTGAGTCAGATTTTGAAAGCCTAACTTTGAGTACAAATACTGTGGTCTCCAAAACTGACATTTGTGTTCTTAAAAAGTTGCCCAAAGGATTTTGGTCATAAGCAAGTGTTTGTTCTGAAATAGCTTGCTATAGATCTTTTCTCAAAAGAAGGGTCCAATGAAGGGTTTGTGCCCTAAGAATAACATTCTCATGATCTTCAATGGAGGACTTCTGTGTGCACTGCACTTGCAAGAACTGGTTCTTCTACTAGATAATATTGTGATTCTTTGTGCTGGTGAATGGAAGGCTGAAGCATTCAAAATCTGATCCCGTATTTTTAATCAGCTCCTTTTGGTAATACTGCTGCTTAGCTTTAAATAGCACTGTATGGTATGACTTCAAAACACTGTGCATATATTAAAGATATAAATTCACTCTAAAGTTTCGGTACCAGTGTAACCACATGGGAAGGGAGCCAGAATTCCAAAACGGAATCTTCATACATTATTCAAAGATCACCTTTAGAATCTTGCCAATTTTGGCTTTGATAAACAGATAAGATTACCTGAGTTTTCTTGACCTATATATCCAAGCCAGTATAAGCAAATTTGTTAAAGCTATCCATTGCTTTCTTGCATATTTTAGTCATGAATGTTTGCAATATTTGCATTAAACTAAACATTTGTTTTTTCTTTTCAGTTCAGATTCTTCACTCCTATTCCTTCCAATGTGCTGTCACAGGAAAAACAAGAAAATGCAGCTACAGTAATGACAGTTGTGTGTCTGCCTTTATAACAGAAATGTATAGAGTCTTATATCACCATTTCTATGCAGCAAAAGTGTAAAGTGCTCAGACAAGCTGGAAAATACACACTATCTTGCTTTGGTCAGGTTTTATTTATTTTAAATATTGAGTGAAATAATCTGAGTGGGTTTATACATTAGGGGTTTTTTTCAGCCTCAGGAAACTAGAGTTCAAACCTGCCTGAGGGTCACAAGTGTAAATGAGTTTAGTGGTTTCAACCTAATCCCTACTGGACATTTATCCATATCAAAAGCCCTCTACGTAACTCTGTGTACTTGAGCATGATTATCAGTTTTTACTCATGAGATGCCCAGGACCAGTGATTTACAAATCAGTGAATTGCTAAGGTACACTGGCAGAGCCAAGTGGAGAAAGTTGGTTTGGCTTGTGTTGCCACTGGGTCTGATTTTCTAGCCATTTAACTTAGTTTCTGATAAGCAGCAACATACTAAGTTTTTACTTGTTCCTTCTTTTGCCTTTTCAAAAATTCTACATGGTGTTTAGAACTGTGCTTTGTACTAATGGCTTTATAGGGCCAAAGTGACAAAATACAAGTTTTGTTAATACCATGGCTAGTTAGTCTTGTATTAAACTATGACCTTTTAAAGTTGCCTGATCTAGTCCATTATTTTATCCATCCTTATTCATGGTCTATTAAGTACTCTGCATAGACACACTATAAAACACAGCTTTGTAGGAGAGTGCATCACTGTCTAGTCTTACTTTTGCATCAACTACTGCAGGACTCAGTCATATCAATTTAATGATAAAAGCAAAGACTATACAGGCACGTGCACTTGTGTAGTCACTCACACCAATACGAAGTGGACATAAGGCCTGCTACATGGTAAGGGCAGCAGTATGGCAGTTCACTTTGGAAAGATATTTACTGCTACAGAAGGGGTATTGCAAATGCCAGCCTTAGTGCCCATTCTTCGGCTGAAAGCCAAAGTGTGATGCAAACTCCTGAAGGACTGAATTTGAGAAAGGAACTCTCCTCACAGAGTTCATATGATTCATGTTGCTAGGGAAACCACCTCTTTTGTCTGTGATGTGGGCACAACAGCTGCCTCATTCAGATCTCATGGCTGCAAAATAATGTCCTAGTAGATGCATCAGGGGGGAAAAAAGAAGAAAAAGCAGAGTACTAGAAAATACTTATAATTATATGCTGTATTGATCTCTTTATCCTGATAAAGGCACTGACCATTATTTTTGTTTCTTGGGAAAAAGAGAGAGAGACTTTACAGGGAATAAATGAAATATGTCTCTCTCTCTCTCTCTCTCTCTCTCTCTCTCTCTCTCTCTCTCTCTCTGTCTGTCTGTCTCAGGGTGGATTTAGACATTTATATTATTTTCAATTGGGAGACAAAGCCAAAGGGAAAATTACTTATCCTTTTTCTCTTGGGATATACCAATGGTTAAGTGAGGCATAGGCAAAGGTAAGAACACTGAAGACAGATTAGCAGATTCTTATCTACCATCATGTACTCTGGAGTAAATGTAAATCAATGTGTATTACCTGGGAGCTACCAGCAACAGTCAGATTGAGAATTGCTCTGAGAGCTCTAGCAAGCCTAAGTGAGAAATATGTGCATTTCCCAGTAAGGAATAAATGGTTCTAACTTGTCCTCAGAGAGCCTTCTTATGTATCAGCATTACTGCTCTCTTGATACATGTTCATTTTGTACAGCAGTGTCACAAGTACAGGAGCTATAACAGTTAGTTGAAAAGACCATTATTTTTAATTCTGAAGCCTTTGAGCTTTTTAAAATCAAGGTAAATTAATAGAGGGGTGAAATAGGGCTTTGTTTCATTAAGAACAAGTAGATTTCAAAGATGACAGGTGTGTATTTTTCCCCTCATTCTCCATGTTTGCATTGTAAAATATACGTAGGTTTTTAGATTAGGAGCCAAACCTACAGGCTTAATTTGCTCACCAAAAACTAACAAATTACTGGACTAAGGCAACTTAGAAAATGTGACAAAAAAATTGTGTGACTTCACAGAACATACTACAGCCCCAAGACATCTACTTAGATACTGGGAGATACTGTACAGTCTTTCAGGTCAGGTACAGATATTACAGGTTTGCCAGTATAAGTGATCAGAAACCTGCTTATGCCTGTAACAAAACAGACGTTCAGCACACATGGACTGGTTTAAAAATGGTGGAAACTGGTCTAAGATTTGACAGTCCTTCCCCCTCCCTCCTCCCCTGCCCCAATCAAAGGGCAAATGTGTATTCTGTTCACTACCAATTTAAACTATACTGCATAGAAAACCGCAGAACTTGAATCGGTTCTGCCTCAGGCTTTTTATGTGTCTATACCTAGTCTCAGTGGAGTGCATCTTACTGAATTAAGCAGGGGACTAAAGTTCTATATTCCAGAATTCTCTCTCAGCTCTGCTCCAACTAACTTTATGATCACAGTTGCATCAAAATCTTTGTAGCCTCAGTTTAGCCTCTGATAAAATGGTGATAAGAATTACCCTCCTTTCTCAGGTTGTTTTTGTAGTTACTGACAGAGGCTGGATCCAGATGTGCAGGCATGTATGGTTTGTGGTGCTGCAAACCTCTTTGCACAAGTTGCACACAAGTTGTACATTAATCAGTGTGTGGAGCTGCTAATTTTCAGTGGCTGAGGAAAAATTTGCTACCGCGATTTCCCAGTAGAAAAAAAAAATCCTGGCAAAAAAGCGGCATGGCACAACCCATGCCGAAGTGGCTAGCGCTGGTACAAATGCAGAGATGAGGGATCAGGCTGCCTAGGGCTATCTGCTCTCCTGTCTCCATGCACTGAGGAGCCCCTGTGCAGAGGCACCCTGTCTCCATGTGCCTCAGTGCAGGGGTCTCATTGTGGAGCCCCCGCACTGAGGCATGTAGAGCCCCTGCTCTGAGGCACACTGCAGCCCATCGCCATGTGCTGCTCCCCAACTGGAGGGGGCGCAGGGTGCCTCAGAGCAGGGAATAGCTAGCCCCTGCTGAGGCACCCTGTGCCCCAGGGAGCCCTCTCCCCTGCAGCATGTGGAGTAGTGAGACAATGTGTCCCCTCCCCTGCAGCACATGGAGCAGCAGGACAATGTGCCCACTACTATTTGTGGGCTTGCCCCTGCTCATGTGGACCTGGCCAGAGGGGGCAGAAGGGCCCAGCATGAATCTTTGCAACCACAACAATTAGTGCACTTGTGTAATTATGCTCAGTACAGCAAGATCTTTTCACCTTTAGCTGTGGATGCTGCACATAAATATTTCTAACAAACAACTACTGCATTTAACAACTGCTAAAGCCATGGATATAATTATTAAAAGACACTAGGCAAATTCATGTTAATTACTTCATAAAAGAAACAGAAGTAATAGTAGAGGAAGAGTTAAATGCTCTACTAAAAGGAAGAAGCTACAACTAATCACAATTAAGAGGAAGTCCCTAGCTATTTAAATGCTACAATCCAATTATATCAGGTAAAATGAATTACTCCTTTAATGCTGACTTTATATGAGGATACCTTCTTATTGCTCTCATTAATAATCATCAGACATCATTTTAGCCCATATTGGCTGCAATAACATTTCTATTAGCATCATGGTTTAGCAGGGCTGACAATTAAAATAAAAAATAAATCAAACCCGGAACTGAATAAATGTAATTATAGTTCAGAAAAGAGTTTTTATGACTATTTGATTAGTCAACTGAACAGTACTTATCTTTTAAATCTTAAACTTGAGCTAAATGAATTTTTAGGCATGCTATTACAGTCATTCTTGAAAAAAAATAAGATTCCAGATGTGCTAAAGAGTTATTTAGCTGCCCTGGAACAAAAATGTAATACATTAGTTGAGACATATCAACTAAATTGGACTTAACGGGCATGTCTACACTGTCAAAGGACTGTGCTAGGGAGACCTACAGGAAAGCATGCCGGGCTTTCTCTGTGTACATCATACCATAAAACAGATGCAATGTAAACACCTTAATGTGAGGCTCCTTCTCCTGGGAGTGCAAATCCAGCACTTCACTAGGGCAGCTACACTAAATCAATTTTGGAAGAGAGAGTACTGTACAAGAAGTTGGTGTGGCCCAATTCATTGTAGTAGACCCTTCTGTGGTCCTTTCATGGCATGGATACACCCAATGAGTGGAATCATTACTACCAGAATTATGGGAGGCATCTACTGTGGGGGAAAATAGGCATAAAGCAAAAAAGCAGGCTTCTACACAGCTTACAATATTTATTGGCCAGGGACCATGTTCTATGTGGAAATCTTTATATCACACATCTAGCAGCCAAATAATATATCATGAAAACATACATCATTATGAATACAACCAACAGTCACTTAGACATCAGGTTTTACTCATGGCTAATAACATGGGTTATCTGTACATCTTTGGCTCATGTAACTTCTATGGGATGGGAATAAGGGCCAAAGAACTGCCCAGAATACTTCCAGCCTGTATATAAGGATGGAATAAACTGAATAATAGCTATCAGCTGATTATATATAAAGTAAAACAAAGAATAGAAAGAACCAGGAATGAATCATTCAAAAGGTGAGAATTTATTTATGGGCTAAGAGCAAATAATGTTTGAGGCTTATCTAAGTTAAAATATGGAATGGTGCCAGCCACAATCATGCTCAAAGAGATATATGAAGGTTTTGTAAAGTTATAAAACAAATATTTGATCAAATTTGTATCATCATCAAATTTTCCCCAGGAATTTGCAGAATTTCCACTTTCAGCCTTAAATATATGGTGCTGACAGTTTGCTAGTGATTCATGTACACAACAAAACATGAAGTACCACTACTTTAAAAAAAGAGAGGAGGAAATGAGACATTTTGATAAGATCTCCTATATTTTCAATATTTTCTCCTTGTGCTGAAACCTCATATTATAAACTTCTTCGAAATACTTCGCAAGTTTCATATTTTAAAGAATACAGGCTGTGTCTACATGAGATGTTTTATTGCGCAGTAGACTAATCTACTGCACAGTAAAACAGTATCATCTACACAAGCAGGCATGTACTGTGCAGATTAGCCTACTGCGCAGTAAGGCCAAATAACATAAATTTCATGTGTAGATGTACCCACTGTCAAGTATCTGATGCCTTTTGCTACATCAGAACACCATAACAATTACATTCTAATATTCTTGTATTACATAATCTGCCACCCCTGCCCTAAAATATGATTTTAATAAAGTTCTATTCTCTCCTATGAAAAGAAGTAACAGCAAGTTAAGTTGTGACCCTGGTTTCCCTTCCATAAAAGTTATCAAGCAGTGAAAAATAACCTAAAATCCAGCTACAAATGTTTTGTTTTAGTGGCCTTTTGGGAAAGGTACAATATAGCTCAATGTGAGCATGTCTTATAATATTATCAGGAACTGTAAAGCAGGGAGTGAGTTTTCCCAAGGAAGAAAGGTCAATTAATTTACCCAAACACAGCGTAAAAGTCAATGGGAATTTGGTGCCAAGCCCTCTTGCAGGATGTCTTATGTTTTTTTAGTAGAAGCTTAACTTTTTGTCATGAAAATTTATGACAACATGTGCACTTTATCCAGCCATAAAGTATGAACTGCCCACTTTTGTATGGTGAGTTGTATATCTTGCTTTTTTGTGTCTTTGTGACAAGGCATTTATCAGAAGTTCCAGAGTTGTTGGAATCTGCCATGGCCTCAGACCTGCAACCTCTGGGCTGTCAACTATGCACCTTAGTGCCCATACCACACCAGCCCAGCCACCCTGAGTGGTATATTACTGTAGTAGTATAATTTTCAGTATATATTGCATAAAGACTAAAGATGTACCCAAGCCATAAATCTGTCTGAAATTCAAGCTATCAGATCTAGAACATTATTTGAACCCCATTTCCATTAAAATATTGCCATCAAGAAATGCTACTACAGGGACTTATAGTTTATTGATATCATGATTTGACACCAATAACCCTATGTTTTATGGATAAAATATTCTAAAGCCATTCCTACTAGCCAGTTCTTTTCTGTGACAAAATTCTAATTGCCTTTATACCAGATTTTAGAATCTATATTTTGCTACTGCTTGTTACTTACACATCTTCAACACAGCAGCCATACTGCATGTGCCTATGATGTCTAAACACACGTTAGTCTGTCTGGCCTTTGTCAACTGAAAAAATAATGAATGCAAAGATGATAATAGTTTAATTTAATAGGAAAGCCAACCCCCCCTCCCCCCTTGGCACTCACCTGCCAATAAAAGCTCCAGTAATAACGGCCCATGAAATTGCTTGCTTGTAAATCTGGGGGGAAAGGATCTACAAGAACAATCTTCCTTGTTCTTTGTTAATACAGAGCATAGCAAAATGGGGTGTTTTCCATGAATGAGGTACCTTGGTTGTCTTGCAAAACAAGTAAGTAAAACTAATGTAAAAAGTGGCTTGGTGTAGGAAATAATCCAGGATGCTTGTGGATACGGTAGTTTTACTTAAACGCCTATTGGAATAATAACCAGAGACATTTTAGCTAATTTTCCTTTTTCATTATGTTATGGTTTCTGATTACTCACTGGGTGTTGGTCAAAAATACATATCCAAGGTGTTTACTCTCTGCTTGTTTAAAGTTAATCAAGGAGGTTTGGTCATATATAAAAGGAGGGTCTGTCTACACATGCAGTAAGGCATAGGTCTAGCATAGACAGAGAGGATCTCTGTTATTCTTGTATGCAAGAAGCTTGCAGTTATTGAAGTATTTATCATCACAACATTCCTTTGGGGGTAATGGAAAGGCTAATACAGCAATTTTCAAAAGTGACCAATTACAGGTGACTGGTACCACCTTAGTCAGTGGGAGCACTCCCCAGTGACCAGTCAGTGACTGGGGGGAGGGTCCCCCCATGGCCAATCACGCTGACCGAGAAGTGGCTGCAGCACTCCTGGAAGTGGCTGTGGCACTTTATCTGGCACTCTCACTCCCCGGCTGGTGCTTTCAGGGGGGACACTGGCACTCCTGCCTGCCCTCCCTGCCCATCGCCTAAGTGGGGAGCACGGCCTGTCAGGGGGTGCACCAGCACTCTCAGGGGGTGCATGTGCACCCCTGTGCATCACCACTGTGAGCAATAATTCTGACTGCATGACATTTTCGCTGAAAGGGCCCATATACTTAGACAGTGAAAGTGCCATGCTTTCTGAACATACTGCCTCATCAAGAGGTCTCACATTTGGCATGCTAACACTGACTCTAAAAATCACTGGTCATATTTTCTTCTAATTTATTTGCCCAAAGTCACATAGGAAATCTGTAGTAGAGAAGAAAACTGAAGCCACATCTTCCAACACAATGTCTCAGGCTAACACTTGAAAAACTGGACAATCCTTCCTTGTATAACTAATGCCTGCACATTTTTCAGGATCAAGCCCTAAATCTTCAGAAGCAACTATCAAATACTTTGCTCTGCAGCTGTAGGGAAGCAAACTAAAACTCCTTGGAGGAGCTAACACACTCCTTGGAGGAGTTTTAGTTTGCTGTACCCCAAGTAATTTAAGGAGCATTATGCTGCTGAATTTGCTACAGCAGCTGGAATTACTGTGCAATACACCACTGAGGTGTGCAAACACCAACACCATTAAAGCTGTGCAAAAACATTTAACCACTTTAAAGTGTTGTGCACACACGTCCCTCATTTAATCTACACACAACTAGTGGCTCTAAAGGTTATTATAGATAATACACAAGGGGCACATCCAGATAAGCACACATGTGCAGGGGCATGTTTGCCATGGCATAAATAGCAGCAACACATATTTGTGCCACTGCTTTGTGCCACAGGGCACATCCCTGCAAGTACGCTCCAGCAATGCCAAATTGCCCCAGGTGGAGTAGGGAAGGCTGGGGTCAGCACCTGTGCTGGCCAGCAGCCTTACCTGGAACCCTGCGGGCCTCCCAGGTCAGCAGTGGCTCCAATCCAGCTTCATGGAGCCTGGCCAGCAACCGGAGCATGGCTCTGGATGGCCAGGCTCTGTTTCTAGTAGTGCGTGCTGCTGCTGTGTGCCATGTCACTTTTTCTGTGGTGGTTTTTTGACACAAGGATCTCCCAGTGGCAAATTTTTGGCACCACACTGCAAATTAGCAGAGCAGTGAATAGATGCATGTGCATGACATGCAGTTTGCAGCACCTCAAAGAGCTTTGAGGTGCCATAAAACAAATGCATGCTCATCTGGACATGCCCAAGGCATGCATCACCATCTACACATGCACCAGTATTAAGGTGCAGCAAATTAATTAATTCCACTCTAGGATTGTACTGTCAGGGACAATACTATCTTATGATGGAGTACTTACTTGCACTGAAACACGTGTGTGGAGAGTGACAGGCTAGATGGGGCACAAAGGTGCTAAAGTGCAGAAGCTGCCTGCTGTCTAGCCTCACACCTTAGCACCCTTATGCCCCAGTCAGCCCCTCTGCCACCCAACACTGTCACCTGGAGCCCAGGACTGACCCCCCAGCCCCTCTGCCAGCCAGGGCTGCTCCACCCTGGCTCAAAATGTAGATGCTGCACCTGGGAGCAGGTGACTCTGGTACAAACTGTACCAGAATGTATTGCTCCACTTTAATTTCATGTGTAGATGTACCCAAGAAGATCTCCTAAACTTGAAGGTTGTCATCTCTGGGTAGGTTCTAATACATGAATGTTCACATGTACATGGGGACTCTTCATCTTCGCTCTAAGATTTCATAGATTTCATAGACATCAGGGCTGGAAGGGACCTCGGAAGATCATCGAGTCCAGCCCCCCGCCCAAAGGGCAGGACGTCAGCTGGGGTCATAGGATCCCAGCAAGATAAGCATCCAGTTTCAAAAGATACATAAATACAAGGAACTGCTGGACTGTTTTCTAAATAATAATCTATAAGTACCTTTCTAGGGCATTGTTTCCTTTATACATGTGTTAGTCTCTCAGTTGTTATTCGATATTCTTAAGAATTATATTCTGGCAATCACTTTTTACTTGCCTTTTCTCTGCTCCTCTCAGGGCCATTTGGCACTAAGTAAGCAAATTTTATGTGCTGTGGATGTTGGAAGAAAATGTGCATTAGAGAAACTTAAACTGCATTGCTTGATTCCACTGTGAATCTGTCACTCAAGTTCTATGTCACATTTTGAATGCAAAACATTTTTAAAGAGCTTTTTGAATGACAAAGTTGTGCTTTTTCCTTTTCTACTCCTCTACACTCATCACTAATCTAATCTTAGACCTAAGTATCTTGTTCTGAATGCACCATTACATTCAGCAGCTGTGTATATCCAAATCCAGCGATCTAACATAGAGCAGCCCATTTTAACTAACTTGGTGCTTATGTCAACTGGACACAAACCAAGCATGCCAGGAAATGTGGACTTAGCAGCCAAATGGCAGAAAGCTTGAAGGCTTTGAGATATTTGTTTTTATGAGTTCTTTGGCACTATAAAATATTTTGTCTCTTTACATGAAGAAACAGTTGTGCTGCATAACTCAAAGCTGTTGATATAATGAGACCCTTGTCCAGTTTTAGTTGATATTGTTACTAGCAAACAAGAAAACAAAGAAGGAGGATAAAATGGAACTGAGAATTCTGTCCCTGATGAAAAAGGATTTTTATTAAAAACAATCTCTTTAGAATGTCATCTTGGACACTGAAACAGTTTAAATGGCAAGTAAAACTGAAGTCCAAACTTGCTCCAGTGATGTAGATGTGGCTGGAGATAATGAATGTCTCCTTAGGATGAACCTGTTCCAATAACAATTTCACTACAAGAGGATTCTTCTCCATCTGCTAAGGCAGAACTGCTGGACTCTTTTAAGGCTTACTGAAGGATGCCTTTGGGTATCATCCCACAAGGCCTCCAACTGAACTGCCTGTTTCAATGGGAGATCTTCATGCAGATGATGTATTTTGCCTGTTTGTCACAGTACTGGACACTGAATAGACACAATGATTAATGATAAGCAACTCAATTCCAATGAACTTTGTCATGTCTTGCTCCAGAAGTCCAGTTGCAAGCATTCTCTCAGGGTGCACATAGTTGTTCACTGCACCTGGTCTATGTTCATGCAGCTTAAAATAAATCACATGACAGTAAACCAGGAGCAGCATGTGCAGCAGTTCACCATGGTTGAGAGCAGTATAAGTATCTGTCTGATGCTCCTAGGATCCACAGTGGAAGCCCAATGTAAGTAGCTCAGGGTGGAGGGAAAAGATGGGCAGGACTTGGGGGGGCCTGCTGGTCTGTGGGGGAGGGGGACTGGTGGGACCTCAGCAAGGGCAAGTGGAGTGGGGCGGGGAAATAGCATAGCCCCATGGGTTGGAATGAGTGACTGGGCTTTCCCATCTCTGGGGCTGCACTATGAACATGTGCAGGCGTTCACAAGATTAGGTTAACCTGATTCTGATCTAAATTAGTGCACCTACTCTCACTGTACTAATTTAGATTAGGCAAGCCATTTTTTAGGCAATTTAAAACCTCTGCAACCCTTCAGATTAACTTAATCTTGTTTAGGTTGATCTAAATTTAATACCTGTACATAAACTCAGATAAGCATAAAATTTATTCCCCTCTCACAGGTCTACATACCACCTATGTGCTGCATTTTGGACATTCTGGATAAGTTGTCTGTTAATATTTATGGCACTTAAAGAAAGGACTGGAAGTGTCAAAATGGTGAGAAAAGGTGACATCTTTAAATTGACCCTAAATGGGTTTCTAAATTTTGGGGAGTTTTTAAAACCAAAGCAGACCTCTTGAGGTTCATAGGTACAATTAGCTACCATATTCCTTTTATTAAAAACCTCTACACGTTACAATGACAAAGAAAGATAATTGGAACTCAGAGTTTACAAGCCCCCTCACTTGCTCCTTCTCATAACTGAACTTCACGCAACATAAGCAAAAGTAGAGTTGATAGAAAAAAATAGGGAAGAGCAAGGAAATAGGAGTATAATTGTCATTTCATAACCCTTCTTTTTGGTGGATAGCCAATTATATGCAACTGGCCTAAAATTTGCAGAGGAGCCTAAGGTATCCAACTAATTTTCAATATCAATGTGATTTGGGTATCTCTTTTAGAACTTTTTTTTTTTTAATTTCATGATATTCTGCTTTTGGGATTATTAGCATGTTAAGAGAGCAGGGTAATGCCTTTGGTTCTGATGTTGTCCTCCTTAGAACTTTAGAGTTTTTATTATTTTTGAAAATGCTCAAAATTATTTTAATAGTCACTAAAACATAAAATCAAAGTAATAATATGTAATTTAACAATATATGTAATAATATGTAATGCAGTAATGTGTTATATAGACAACACATTCATCTTTCAGACTATCAATTGATTTTAATATCTCCTGACAAATTGTCTTCTACCTATGGCTTTCCAAATGTTGTTTGTTTTTTTTTAAATCCAGGTTTTCATTTCAATGCAGAGATTTATTTAGATCTTTGCTGTTTAAGTGCTGATTATTTTATAAAACCACTGAGAATGGAGTTTGCAGGGAGCCAAATGGGTAATCATTATTCCCCATCAGCAATGAGCTGTGACTTGTGTAAATTGCATAATAAATTAGGTATTTTGAGATAAATTAATTTACAATAAACAATCATGGAGTGAAAAGCTCTATTTCTTGTCTCCAAAGGCACAAGCTCTGGTAAAAATCAGCCACAGGTAGTTAAGTGATTATAAACTGTAAAAATAAATCAACCTGATATAATTGCTCCAAGGAAAAAATTACCAACATATTTAAAATTTCAGCAGTGCACCCTTTCCCATATCCATTTGGCATTATCTAATTACCTTCACATTTCATTTCCATCAATGATATGACCTGTATTTTCCTTTTATAACTGTCAGGGAGGGAGTAGGAGGGTGGAGTGAAGGACTGTGGTGATAAATCAACCTCACCATTAGGACTGAAATGGCTCATCGCTGCAGCTCTAAATCCAGGATTTATAAAGATGTCTAGGCCATATAGCACACTTGTGGACACCATAATAAATTCATGAGCACATTGCCAAGGCAAACTACTTCATTATGTGGCAGGCTGCTGGCCATTAATCTAGCTGAGAGAGATTCCTGGGAAACTGAGACTGCTTGGAAATTTATGCAGGCCTAAAGTTACCCATTTCATTATGGATTTAATCTGCTCTTTCTGCCAGAGTGCATGAAAGGTTTTTACAGTTTAGATCAAGTGCTTGTAACTCCCCATTTTATATTATTTCTTCAACAATAATGTCCTAATTTCCTCCTCAAAAAACTGTTCATACTGAATGCCTTCACGCTTGCCTTCCTCTAATATTACACTAGATAAAATATTTATACAACCAATTGACAAAGAGCAATTTTTTTCTTAAATGTTCCATTAACATGTAAATTTTCCTATGATCTTTATCTCATATGCAAAACATGCTTTTCAGTGTCCACCCTCTCCCTAAACTGTTAACCCTTTTGTTGGCTATAAAGAATCAAGATCAAAACAGATTCAGTGGTCTCATTGAAAGCCCTGAAAGAGGTCCTGTGTTAAAATTGCTCTTTTAAAGGGAATGTAGTCCATGAAGTAATTTGGTTCTCTCTCTTGTGACAGATGATTGCATATGCATGTATGGCAAAGACAGAAGGATAGACAGGCACAATTTGAGTGCAAGTCCTACATCCAGACTATGTCAAATTATTGTTGTAGATTTTACAATGTAATTTAATAGCATGTCAGTATTTAAGCAGAATATTTTAGCTGACATAGAAAACCTGAAATATGGGGTTTCAGTAATGACAACAACCATGAACATAATTATTTGCATTAAAACTGCACTTAACTGAAGATCTTAAACCATTTAAACCATATAAACAATGGAAAAAACGGTTCAGCAACCAGAGAAGAGTTCACTTGTATAACCAGGGTCTGCAGGTATGAGATATGGAAAGACAGGCATGGAGATCAAGCTAGCATCTGAAATAAAGGACAACAAAAAGTCCTTCTACAGGTACATAGGGAGCAAGAAAAAAAATAAAATAAAATCAAGCTCCACTGTGGGACCCTTACTGAATACGAAGGGGCAACCCACAGTTGATCACCATGAAAAGGTAGAACTCCTAAATGGATACTTCACATCAGTATTCCAAAAAGCTAGCCAAGGAGCTGTGCACCTATCCAGAGGCCAGGGAATATGGGAATTCAACAGACAGCATGAAATCAGTCCCGAACATATGAGGGCCCTTTTAGAACAACTGGACATTTTCAAGTCCCCTGGGCCAGATGACCTACATCCAAGAATCCTGAAAGAACTGGCTGAACTCCTAGCAGGGCCTTTGGTGAAGATATTCAAAAAGTCATGGAAATTGGGAGTGGTCCTGGACAACTGGAAGAGGGCCAATGTGGTACCCATCTTTAAGAAAGGGGAGGGAGGGATGACCCTGCAAACTATAGACCAGTCAGTCTGACTACAGTCCTAGGAAAAAAATTTGAAAAAAATTGTTAAGGAAGCCACCAGTCATAAGCTTGTAACTGACAGAGTATTAAGAAACAACCAGCATAGCTTTGTGGAGGGTAGATCGTGCCTGATAAACCTGGTGTCCTTTTACGACCAGGTAACTAACCAGCTGGACAAGGGACATGAGGTAGACATCATTTACCTAGACTTCAGCAAGGCCTTTAATTCTGTTTCCCATGAAATTCTCTCAGTTAAATTGCAGAGTACTGGCCTTGACCAGCCTACAGTGAGGTAGGTGAATAACTGTCTTCAAGACCAGTCCCAAAGAGTTGGAATCAATGGGATGGCCTCATCCTGCAGGGCCATCTCCAGTGTTGTCCCACAGGGATCCATGCTTGGACATGTGCTTTTTAAAATATTTATTAATGACTTGGATGAGGGGGCAGAATGCTCTATGATTAAGTTTGCAGATGATACCAAGCTCTGGGGAAATGCGGGCACAGCAGAGGACAGGGTAAGGATCCAGGATAACCTCGACAAATTGGTTCTATGGGCTGATCAGAATCAGATGAGGTTCAACAGGGAAAAGTGCTGAGTCCTTCAGCTGGGTAGGAAGAATGTTCACCATAATTATAAAATAGGTGATAGCCTGCTGACTGGCACAACATCTGAATGGGACCTGGGTGTCACAATCAACCAGAAGATGAATATGAACCAACAGTGCAATGAAATCTCCAACAGGGCAAATAGAACTCTGGCGTGCATCAGCTGATGTGTCACCAACAGATCCAGGGAGGTGTTTCTCCCTCTCTACTCAGCGTTAGTGAGGCCACAACTGAAGTACTGTGCCAGGTTTTGGGCACTGCACTTCAAGAAGGATGCAGATAAGGTTGAGAGGGTGCAGAGAAAAGTCACCCGCATGATTAGGGACCTGGAGGATAGGCCCTAGGAGGAGAGACTCTGGGAACTAGGCTTGTTCAGACTGGGTAAGAGGAGGCTGAGAGGTGATTTGATAGCTGCCTACAAGTATGTCAGTGGGGAGCACTAAGATCTGGGGGAGCAACTCTTCAGAAAAGCACCCATTGGGAGGACGAGAACCAATAGGCACAAACTAATAGAGGGAAAATTTAGGCTGGATATAGGGAAGAACTTCTTTTTGCTGCTCCAGTTCTTGATTTGGACTATACAGAATGGAAACAGGTGGCCAGGGTATTTTTGGTGGCAGTCTTGAAAGCATGGAGACACTGTAGACACCCCCTAATGGACCTGTTTAAGGGCACATAATTAATCTTTAACTGGGACACAGGATTGTAATTTGGAAACGAATAAGCAGAAGAAAGCTTTGTGGTTTGCAGTTTCCTTTTATTTGCACCATGACTGGCTTGCTATTATAATCCCATTAAAATGACCATATTCCATGCCTGAAGTGTCTCCAAAAAGTTCATATCTTTGGGATTTCAGGATGGCTCTATTAAAAAGTTGCAGCTATAATTGATCAACAGGAGTTTTGCATGTGATCCTTTGATGATGTGATGGCAACATTCTCTGTTTCATTCTTCTTACCAGGCCTGATAACTTGCCCTGTAACAGAACAACATATATAAAATGTATACCTGTCAACTGTCAACCTAATGCTATGGTGAAGATTTTAAGTGTAACTTTCAATCTTGAAGGGCAGTCCTTAATATTAAAAGACAATTATGGAGCAACCAGAATTTTATGGAAACCTGCCCCCATCACAAGCAGAAAAAAGCATGAATGTTTTTCCTTTAAATTAAAATACTTCCCATCTTTTTGTGTCTTCTGTGGCAAAACCCATGCGACTTTTGTTGCCACATTGTATGCATCCCACAATGAAGATATGGCGATACTCATCTACCACAAATTGAGAGTGAGGAGCTTGGTAGAATAAGCAGGTCTAACACTGAAATGGTGTTATTTGACTAAATAAGCTACGGGCATAGAGAAAAAAAAAAATCATTGAGGGGGAACATGGTAGAAGTCTATAAAATAATGAGCCTCAGAGAAAATAGAGATTTACTATTTATCATCTCTCACTGAATTCTAGATGGTGACATACACTAAAATTATTAGGAGTCAGATTTAACAAAGAAAATGATTTTCTTTTTCACAAAGCATGTAATTAACTTGTGGATCTCCTTGCCAAAATATGTTGTAGAGGCTGACAGTTTAATTAGGTTCAAAGGGGCACTGGACAAATCCATGCAGGATAGGTCTATCGTGGGTATTATTAAGCACAACAGGAGAATGGCAACCTCCACACTGCAGACCTCTAACTGCTGAGAGCTGAAAAGAAAGAGGGGCCTATCCCAGTAATGGCAGGGTTATGGAGCATGGGACAAATCAGTCTAGACTGACCTCATGTTAATACTCTTCTCCTGAGCATCCACTCTGGGACACAGAGATACCAGATAGATCTGGGGTCTGATCCAGTATGGCATCTCTTATGTTAGTAAATAAAATATATATATATATTAATAGGAAAGCAGTTTTCTTAGTAAACTGAGATAAATCCCAGGATGAGTTTAATTCAAGTTTAAACTTCAGTGGAGCTTATGGAACTCAGCCAGCCTGCAAGGGAAAAGCCAGGGTTTCCCATGTTTTTCTCCTTTAAAGGAGAATCCATTTTTAAAAGTTTGTTCATTACCTTTCATATATTCTTGTGACCCACTTTTGGGTCATGACCCACAGGTTGAGAAATGCTGCCTTAGCACATCAGGCACCTTATAGGCTGTGTTTGTGGCCTCCATCCACCCCCACAGTTATGCCCATGCTTTGCAGATAGTATATGGTATTACTTCAGAGGGGACACCTGGCCATACAGTGTACCATTGGTCTTCTCAGGCCTCAAACCTTTGTTGGAGCTGCAGCCTTCCCAGGGGCGTTCCTCTGGCTGGCCCCCCACCCTCAGCCTAGGTCCACTGCCTCAGACCTCAGCTTCTGGGCCCCAGCCCCATCGCATCCCTTTCAGGGTCTAGGCCCCTGGCCCTGGTATCTACTCTTCTTGAGCTCTGGGTCCCTGGCCCTGTTTTGCTTTGTTTCAGTTCCAGCCCTAGGGTTGTGGTGATACATGCAAGGCTCCTCTCAGTTTCAGCTCCAGCCCCCCTGGAGTCCCTGACCCAGACAAGGCTCTAAACTGGATGGTCCTCAAATACCCCTATGGCCTCTATGCCTCCCCTGTAGCCATAATCCAGTCCTGCAGATATAAACGTAACTACAAAAAGAAAGAAGTACAAGCAACTGCTTTCAAACAAAACAAAACAAAACCCTCCCCCACTCTGGGGGAAAGTCATCTTACCATCTTAGGATGGATTTATAAGTTTATCTTAGAATGAACCTATCTTGCTCTTACCTTTCAGGGTGTTTTGGTACCTGTCAGTGCATCTCCCACAGCTCCTTCGTCCTAGGAGCTCTGTTCCCTACAGCACACCAAGCCCAACTGACTGCCTTCCTCCAGGTGTTGGGCTTATATGGCCCACAACCCTACCCCTTTTTGGTCAAGTGATTTCCTACTCATGCACATGGGTTTCTTCTTTCACCTGATACGAAGTCTTCCCCTTGCTGCTGCAGCTTAGCCCCTCTGGTTGCCTGGAAACCTGCACTACTCCTCGAGCTTATCACTGTGCAGCAAGTCTTGGCCCAGCTATAAGTTACTTCAACCACTGCAGCATCTGTAAAGATAAGGCACTTCAGCGTGGCTTTTTGGTGTTTTTAGCTAAAGCTGATTCAATCAGCTACTAGAAACAAGCACCAAAAAAGCCCCACTAAAGTGTTGAATCTTTACTGACATCAGGTGATCCGAGTTGAAGCAACGCTCCACCTCTTCTGGGCATGTGTGGGGCTTGACATGGGAATGCACCAAGTTTAAAGTGCCATTTTGGGGGAGGGGGTTTACTTCTGCAAGCACTCAAAAATTTCAAGACAGCTAACATAACAACCAGTGCAGAGCCCATCGCTGTGTATGTGCACCTTGGGTTGTTCTTTTCATTGTGTGTCAATTGGTATTTATTAGCATTGAACTTCATCTGCCATTTAGTTACTCATTTATTCAGTTTTTAAAAGATTTTTCTACAGTTCTTTACAATTAGCTTTGTTTTTTACTATCCTGAATAATTTGGTGCCATTTGCAAATTTGACCATCTCCCTATTCCTCTACCTACTTTCCAAATAATTTATGAATATGTTAAAACAATACAGATCCCTGTCTCCACTTCTTACCTCCCTCTACTTCCACTATTGTGAGAGCTAAATATTTATTCCCACTCTATGCTTCCTGCTCTTTTTCAAGTCATGGATCCACAAACAGACCTTACTTCTAACTCCATGATAGTCTAATTTCATTTAGAGTCTTCGTTGAGGGATCTTGTCACAAGATATACTATATTAACCAGATTACCCTGATCCTTATTGCCTGTTGATTCTCTCAGAGTCATCTACTAGATTTTTGAGGCGTGACCTCTCTTAAACAAAAGCTATGTTGACTCTTCCCCAGCAAGTCCTGTTCATACACATAACAAACAATCCTATTTTTTATTCTGCTTTCTGCCAATTTGCCAGATGTCAGGCTCACCAGCTTGTTCTTCTTTGGATACCCCTCTGGAGCCCTTTTCAAAACAATTTTCCACTTTATTCTAGAAATAACTGGCATTTTAAATTGCAGCATGCATAACACCTACTCAGTCTGTAATTACACCAAAGATTACATAGTAAATCCAACTTGTGTGAGGCTTATTCCCTCCCAAATATACGACGACTTCCATTTTGGCCAACACACCACTGACTGAATCAAGAGCCTCCAGAGCTTTAAGCCATGAGTTGCTACATCTTTAGCTAAGAATCAACATGCTATGGCTAATTTGTGTTATCATTCATTTGTTTTGGCTTGCTGAAAATGAGAAACTAAGGCAGCTCCTAATAAATTTACATTTACTCTGAACCAGAAGCTAAAAAGTTGGCCTTAAAAATGGTCAATGTGCTCCACCATATTAAAAATCCTAAAATAAGTAAGTAAAGCTTGATGGATCTCAGCAGTTTCAGTCTCAGATTGGACCTTGGACAATGTCAGTTTATCAGCTCAGAAAGGTGCGGGAAGTGTTCCCAATACTGACAGACATGATTTGAGAAAGATAGCAACTTGTGTCTTAGATAAAGTCCTAGAGAAAATTAATTTTCCATTGGAGTTAGATCTTACTCTGTTCAATCAACTTGTATTGTATCTTAGGGAATAGTTCATATAATTGGGATGCATCACCTCTAAAGGATGTGATTCCTTAGAACTTCTCTGCCAGCAAAAACAAAAACAGAACAAGCACACATCTTAGCCTGGTATGGAACAATGGATTAACTCCCTTTTGGAGACAGTCACATTTGAAAAAAATAAAGTTAACTTTGTAAGATATAATAATCTGTATATAAACAGCTGTGGACACTCTTCAGACAAATACCAAGTTTAATTCAACTTATGATAAAGGCAGCCACTGTCACTAAAGTTTCATACACTGAACCTTATTCCTGTAATCAGAAGGGAAAAAAAATATTATCCACCATTTGCTTACAAGTTGCATGATCTATGGTATTCCTGGGCTTCAGTAGTTATTCAAGGCACTCTTTGCTACTTGTTTCTTTTTCTCTCGTTTTTCAGTTTAGATTTCTCAATTCCTAAACACATCTATTTTCTTTTTTAAATCTTTTAAGGATTATATAGTTTTACTTTTGGGAGAAACTCCAAAACGCAATGAAATCAAAATGAGTATTTTTATTTGTATCAGTTACCATTGGATTAGAACCTAAAACTTATATTAGAGTTGTTCTAATGCACACATTGGTATATACTTTATAGATTGGTAATGTCAGTTATACACCTTACCAGTTTGGATTAAGGAGGAATATCTTTCTTTAAAATTTAATAACATTCTATTTTTTAAGAAAGGAGCTCAATAGAATTATTTATTATTCATCTTTCAAAAGAATGAAACTTACCTCTCTCAGTTGTTCTGATTTACTGGCTTGGGCCTATACTTCCTGTCTCAAGTCTAAAAGCTTCTGTTCCATACATTGTGTTTGGGCTTCTATAGTTTTCACTTTCTTCAACAGCTGATCCAACTTGGAGTTCAGAGAAGTTAGTAAAGAACTCATTGTCTTCAATGAGGCAGAAATTTGCTTGTTTTGGGTGCCTGTCCCAGCAGCCTCAGAATTCACAGGCAAATCAAGAAGACCTTCTCTGGTAGTGAAGGACGATCTTTCACTTGAGGAGGACACTCTCGATCTAAGGAGACTCTTGGAACAGGTAGAATTCCTTTTTCGTTTTGGTATGTTAGTATCTTGAAGTAGTTGCCTTTGAATATCTACAAGTGTCCTCAAATGGCTAATTATTATTATTGATTTTCATACCTTTGATTAAGAAATTTCAGAAGCACAAATCTCTGTTAAGTCCCAGTATCAAATATTGGTTCAGTCAAATGTTACCAAAAGAATAGATCTTAAAAGAAAGTGAAACAAAACTGCTCTGTATCTGGTTATCATTAAATGTTTTCTTCTTAAGCCCCTGTATGATTCATCAACCATCTGAAATAAAGACTAGCAAGGACAAAGTCTCAGACTCGCCACTTTACATCTTTCTGGGTTCCAGTTACATCACAATCTACTTAGCCTTTGCTGTCATAATTACCTCATTCTTTTTAGAATCTTCGATGTATCTTTATAGTGTCAAACCATTAGCATTCTTCTTGTTTTTGAATTTTTCATTAAGAAGATAAACATGCAATGGTTTTCAGCAATTTCTAATGCAATTTAATAAACAAGTCTTAATTACTGTCTATTGCAGAACTGTTATGGCTTTGAGGTAGGCTTTTAAAACCCTATAACTCTATGCTCTTTTTTAGATATCTTAGGAAAACAAACTATTGATTTCTTTCACCACATCCTCTATTTTTCAAAGTGTCTTGCAATGCAATATAAATAAAGTCCATCAGCAAAATTAACAAAACCAATATTTTAGCTAACTTCAGTCCATTTAGGCCAAAATAATATGGTTTAGCAATGTTAAATATTTCTAGAGACAGTGCCCATTCTAAAATACCAAGAGTAATATGTACTGTAATAGATATATTTAATTTTTATGTGGATAACAGGTCAAATTTATATTTCCAAATTAGTATGACCAACACGGCTTATTTTAAAAAATAGATTACTCAGATATATGTATACTTTAACTGCGCAATTCATCTGAGTTCACCAAAATTCTTGACAGCAAGGAAAGACAAGCTCAAACAAGCTAATTCATGAAGAATCCGTGTGAATTTATGAGCCCCTGACAGCCAGCAGTCTGGCCATCTTGTTCAATCTTGCTATTGATTACACACTGCTACCTCTATTAGGTCTCAAAAGGGGGCTTCTTGCAGATCACCTACTTTCTTGTTGATGGCTTTTAGATTGACTGAGTCCTCAAGCAAACACTCCCACTTAAAAAGTAAAGTGACCTAAATAAGCAGGTAACTGCTTAATTCCCATTCACCATATTCCTCTCTTCCACATTTGCTAGTTCAATCATACTTTAATCAAAGCTGAACTGTGGCTGCCTTTATATAGGTGTATGTGAGAGAGAGTGGGGAAACTGAGAGAATAATATGAGCACCCTTAGCCAAGGACACCTCATGAAAGAATAGGGCAAAGATAAGCATTGGGTTTGCTACCTTACACAACACTGAAAACAGAAAACTTCCTCTACAGCAGCTTAGGGTGCAGCCTACACTCTCCTACAACACTCTTCATAAGAACAATCTGAACCTTAATTTTTCTAGTTCCTCTGCATCCCCAACACAAGCCAGTGGATATTATTGATTAATATAGTCCTTAGAAATTAAACTTTCTGGGAACAGGAAAAGTTTCTGTAACATGAGGAGCACCCTGTGAGCACTGCTCACACTACTCACATGGTCACAATATTGTTTTCCTTAGTGTTCCTCTAGCCATTCAGGTAACAGTGTGATAGGATCTGATACTCAATCAGCACAATCATGCCTTCTGCCATGCCATACATGCATGTCAGCAGGTGTGATTTTGGGATCCAGCATCAGATCCCATCACACTTTTTCCAATCTCTGGCTCCCCCTGAACCAGCAAGTAGCAAACTCTTGTGGTTGCAACTCCCACAGGTGATGAAGCTCACAGCTAAGGCAGTAATCTATGCACTGCCAGGGCTGTGAGCCCCACAGCTGAGAATGCTCACAGCCAGGTCAGTGTTCCAAGCACTACCTCAACTGTGAGCCTCATCAGCTGCAGGGCTTGTAGCTGTGGCAATGGGTGATGCGCCCCTGTGGCTGGGAACCCACCTCTGCCATGGTGGCCCACCACTGCAGCAGCAAGGGGGAAGTGCCTGGCAGACTGAGCTCGGGTCCGTGCCGGTGGGATAGAGAGGGGGGAATTAAACCCCTGTCCAACCGGTTCAGCCCAGACTGACCATGCCTCCGCCAGAACAGCTTCCCTGAAGCTGAGGATGTGCTCTCATGCCTCCTGTTTCCTGGCCTGAGCAGGTGCAGGCATGTGTCCGCATTGCCTCAGTCTAGAGGGAATGTCTGTACTGTTACAAACCAGTTCAACATAGGCAGGTTAGACTAAGCTGCAAAGGTTGAATCAGTTCAGGCTCCAGCTTTAGAATTCCTGTCCCTGCCTAAAGAATCTTCCCTGATTTAGCCCCTGAATTTGGCTTTCGGGTAGACTTCCTCCTACTCATGAAAACTGAACAGGCAAACACAAGGGAAGAATTTGAGTTTTATTGTGCAAGTCAGTAACCCAGTAACAGGGTACAACAGTTCTAGTACATGAAATGAAGGAGAATATTGCATCCTCTTAAAACTTAAACAGTCTTGTCAGGGTTAAATTCCTAGCAGAGCAACACTGATATCAATGGAGCTGTACCAATTCACCCTACCTCAGAATCTAGACCAGTACCATTGTCCCAGCTTCAGTCTGGGCACATTAAGCATAACAGTATTGCACTAGTAAAAAAAAATCCCAAAAAACTACTGAATATTTGAATATTTAATGTTTATTGTTTATGAATAATAAACATGGTGAGGACGTGAGGAAACGGTGAGGACTTGGGCAATTTAAAAGGAGACATGCGTGTTAAAAATGTCAATCAAAAGTTTCAGTTTCATCTGGAAGGAGGCCCTTATCAATGTGATATTCAGGTACCCTCCTAAATCATCAGTTCCATAATGAAAGGACAGAGCTACTAATGAAAGCACTAATATGCTACTCACTGAAGCATCTTTAGAAATCATTTTCTGAAAGTATATTTCATTTGTAACAAGTAAAGTGGGTAGATCTACCCTGCTAAAACCTACAAAAGACTTATAAATTGAGCTGCAAACAGGACAATACAAACTTCTTTCGTGGGCCATTATAAAATGTGCTGTGTTACCTACTTCTCTTTTTCATAAATCCACAAGTCATAAAGAGTCTTCCCTAATTTAGATGGGGAAACTACCACAAATTTTGTCAGGCTCCGAAGCTTCCATCATCTTCAATAAAAGTTTTACACATCAAGCATATCAAAGTGCATTTAACAGCAAACTCTGTGGAATTACTTTTACTAATTACCTTTTGTCAGCATTCTCCCGTCCATCGGAAGGATCATGCCCAGGATGGTCTTTTCCTCCCTTGTAATCTTTGCTCACCACATTTGGAATAGAAAACCATAATAATGCAATGACTATTTTCCTTTACAAGCCCATAGTACCAGGTGCCAGGAACTAACGATATGTGAAATGTTCCCTCCCTGTAGGCTTTCCTGCTCAAACATTTTATAAATAAATAAATAATTAAAAACAATGGCGTGCACCATGTTCCAGCCCTGAATTCCCGGAGCAGCTCAGGTCCTTAAACTGAATAATTTGCCTCAGCTTGAGTATTGCAAAACCCATTCAGTAGAAGATTATGGGCCTTTAAGTGCCATCCAGGCCTGAAATATGACTCTAGGGCTTTGGGATGTCAGAATTCAGAATTGCTAGTGAATATTCTGTTCCGGCAGCACTAAAACTACTGTTATTTAGCAACCTCAGAGCAAACAAGTTTAGGGTTGAGCAAAGAAACAATTCAATAGAGGAAAGATAATACAACTTAGCAGAGGAGCAAATTTCATATGGGATGATATGAATTTCTTATCTGCAAATCAAAAAGTGGATGCAGATCTATATTCTTACCTTAATGTGCCAAAAGGAAATGAATGAAATCTAAGAACTGCTTTGGTTCAAGAAATGATTTATGAGGCTGCATGGATAGGTCCAGGTACTCTATATGGGGAATCTGTTATTCTTAATGAGAGAGAACTGAAAATTAGCACCACCTCATTACATGTAAAACCATCCTCATATAATGTCACAAAAGGAGGCTTGATTTTCCAGTCACAAATTGTTTTGGCTTAGATGTGACATTAAGCCAAAGCCCTGAGATGGAGGTAGTTCTGAGTCACCTTACCCCATTCTTTCAGAATTACCCCAGTCTGAAGGAAAGACATTTCTCCAGAAGGTAACTATTGAGCCAGCCTTAAAAAGATTGCAGTATTCACTCCCCATCATGCTGACCTCACTTCTTCAGCTCCCTTCATTTTATTACAGCTTAAAGGCATTAGCTATACGAAGAACTTCCAGTCCATGAATACACAGACTTTAACTGAGTGCAATTGATTCTTGGGGAATAAAAGGGAAAAAAAGGAAAAAAGGGAAAGACTTCTTGCAACTCAAGCCATGACCAGTAAAGCACATGAACTTCTCTTACATGCTTAGGGCTTTGCAAGGATTTTAGACACTAGCCTTACAACTACTGAATTAAAAGTCTGGTCCTTCCTTTGAATGGACTATCCACCATTTTCCGTTCTTTTCTTTACTCCACATAGACTGAGTTCAGCTTTATCTTTAAGTCGGAGTTGTCCATATGGTGGCTTACACGATGCGTGCAGCCCATGAGTGGTAAAGCTGAGGTCACTGGGGTTCTCAACTTGCTGCTGCTGCTCCTCTCAACACTGGCTGCAACAGCAGCTGGAATCTCCAGGCTCCCCCTCCCTAGCCTGCTTCCTGCCCTTGTTCCAGGGGAAGTGCAGGGAGCTGAGGGTGAGTTGCTGCATATTATGGGGGTTGGTTATGTGTGGGTATCGGGACTGTGCATGGGGGGAGATCACATCCACATGAGGCAGTGTTGCGGGGTGGGGAGGGTGCTCCCAGTGCTGTAGTGGGAAACTGCATGGTACAGCCGTGGGGAAGGGAGCCTTTCCAGGCACACACAACAGCAGGTGGGGCAGCATGTGTGGCACGCAGCCTAGCGGTTCATGGCTCATCTGGAACAGCCTGTGCAGCATGCAGCCCCTGCTGACATGGCCCTGCTCTAAATTATATGGATTCTCACAGATTTTTATCAGGACAGTTTATATTTATGCATATTTACAAATGGATGAGATGGGAAATATTTGAGTTAAGATCCTTGTGATGATACAGTTTTCACATACAGAGTTCTAAATATCTGTGCTCAGATCTTCTGGTTATTTTAGTCCTCCCCCTCTTTTTTCAACAGCTGATAAATCAGAAGAATACAGAGTCAGAGTGCACCATCCTCCTATTGTATATGTCCATAGAATACAGAATTAAATGTTCAGCACATTTCCCTTCTCCCTATGAAACACCCATTACTTTTGACTCAGATGTCAAGGATTATTGGACTTGTAAACCCCTTTAAACATGCTGAATAACGTGACCATGTATCTTCATTTAACATTAAGCTTAATGTTTTAGTTACATTATTGGTACTATTGATTATTCTATTGACATTATTGTTGACCTTTAGAGGGCAGGCTTGTGTCTGATTCAGTTGGTACCATACTAAGTAAAATTTGAAACTTAACAAACAAACTCAGGAAATGTACTGGCTGGTTAAATTTAAATTTGTACATGTGATTTGTCACTACTGCATATGAAATGTATTGATAATAACTAAAATGTCTCTCTATGTCCTCTTTCTGTTGGTGTCCCTACAATTACTGAATGGCATTCAAGTGATTTTTTTCAGAATATGAACCATACATTTCCATATCCCACATCTCAAAAGTTGAAACTGTGATGGATGAAAAGCAGTTTAGGTGAAGGAAGGTAGTTGTTTTCAGACTACTTCTGTTTTCTTTTTATAACTATTTGCTTGTCTATTTATTAGGGCAGTTTTAAAAATAAAACTAGTAAATCTCCCTTACATGCTAGGACAGGGGCAGGCAATTATTTCAGGTGGAGGGCTGCTTACTGAGTTTTGGCCAGCTGCTGAGGGCCACATGGGTAGCCCCCTAGTCACCATCTTGGGACAGGAAGTCCTGCCTCCTAACCCCTGACCTTTGCCACCAGAAGTCCCTCCCCTTGCCCCCAGGAGTACTCCTTTCAGCAAGGGGTTTTGCCATCTCAGAACCAGAAAAATACCAAATTATATTTAAAAAACCCAAACATACACAACATTAATTGATTTGATTTAAAAAAAATAATTTTGTCTTGATTTACATGTGTTTGTGTAGCGCACACAGAGGTGATTGCACAATAGCTTAAAATGAAGTCTTGTTCTGGTATATTGTGGAGGGGTGAGTATAGGTTTGTGGGGGCTGTGGGTATGTGAGTATATGGGGTGTGGGAAAGGGTGTGCGTGTGTGGGGGTTTTGTGTGGAGGATAGTTGTGGAGGTGTGGGCGTGGGGTGAGGAAGCATGTGGGTGTGTGTGTGGATATGTGGGGTGTGGGTAGGTATGGGGTTTGTGGGGGTTGTGGGTAAGGAAGGTGGCTGGGATGTGTGAGAGGGTGTGGGTGTGAGGGGTCTGCATGTATGGCAGGGTTTACTTGTGCGACTCGCCCTATGAACACATATACACTCTGTGACTTCCATACTACACTCTGTCTCTCATTGCATGGACACACACACATACACCCTTCCACTCCTGGTGCCAGGGTACTGGTGTTACCACATGCATCCGCAGCCAGGGCCACGTGATGCTGGAGCAGGTGGGCAGGGAATCAGGGAAAGCTGGGGTAGGCAGAGGCTTCTGGTTGGGGGATAGTGGTGGGAGGGGGCTGGTGGTGGGGTGGGATTGGGCATGCCTTGTTGCTAGCTCCTGCTGGCTCCCCCTGGGTCCTACTGCCCCTGCCTCCTGTCATCTTTGACAGGCAGCCAGGAGCAGATAAATATTAATTTTCTAAAATTTTTAGGGCCCCGTGGGCTGGATAGAATGGCCCAGTGAACCAGATTTGGCTTATGGGCTGTATTTTGCCTGCCTCTGTACTAGGCCAAGATTTTCAGAAGGAACTGGTCATTTTAGATGTCCTCTAGATTTTCAAGTCAAACTGCTAAACACACCACCCCCTAAATTGTCTCAGTATAGCTACCTAAAATGGTAGCACCAAAAATGTTTGTAGATCTAAGATAACATTATATTTTAGATAACAGTCCTTTCACCAGTAAAATATAACCAACTCTGGGATGAAGCTCAGTGACTGTAAAACAGGACAAACCAACAGTATAGGAGATGAGGGAAAACCTGTTACACCACTGAATATAACAGTAGGAACTGAGAAAACAGGAAGTGTTCAACTGAATTTACATACCTGTAACACAAATAGTGTTGGTCACTCTGTATACTCCATATTTTATCTCCCATCTGAATATGATACATTGCTCATTATGAACTTGTGGAGACATTGCTCTATTTCACTCTCCAAAAAAAGAATGTCACCTGCTAAATCAGCAGTATTGTTTCCTACATCAACTAACTATTCCTTGGAGGTCTATTCACACACTTTGCTTAGCTTCTGAGAGCTGATAAGAATTATATCACAAAGTGACTTTTGACCTGCACAATTATTAACTGAACAAATAAGAGTTTATCCAGGAATGGCTGAAGCACACTTAATGATCAAGGATGTCTCAGTAGAGACTGCAATAGAGTTTACATCAGATATGAGATTAATCTTCATGGCTAGGGGCAGACGTTACACATAATCCAGTTTAAGTGATCAGAAACTGGTTTAAACCTGTAACAGAACAGATGTTCAATGCATATAAACCAGTTTGAGAATGGTTGAAATTGGTTTGAGATAAACCTGGTTGAATGTAGTATCAGACTTAACTGATTTGGTTTTAACCAGTTTATGCAATGTCTGTCCCAGACCCCTTGCTGGTTTAAAATAATCCAGACCTGACCCCCCCCCCCCCCCCAGTATCCTGGCATGCTCTATGAGCTGGGTGGGGCTCTCTGCTCCACAGGAGGGCTGGCCCCTCCCCTCTGCTCCCTGGCTGTAGCTCTAGAGACTGCAGGCTGCTTCCCTTCTTCCCTTCACCACTCCCTGCTAAACTTAAATTCCCCCTCCCTTCTGTTTTGCTGAGGACGTGTCTGTGTATTAGCTAGCAGATCACATGCTGGCTATGGTCATGCTGAATCAACAGGCAGAATCAACAAGTAGCTGGTATTGTCCCTCTGTTGGTTCCTTAATTGGGTGAAAAACACTGTTATCAATTCCCTGCTGGGCTAATTACAGGGTCCTGCTGGAGCCTGGCCATGACCCCCTCAGCTCCATGCTATGGAAGGAAAGGAGGGCTGCTCTAGCACCCTCGTCTTCTAGCCTGAAGTACTGCAGGAATATGCCTGTATTTTGGGATGTCTGTTCGGTTACAAAACTGATTTAACCTAGCCAGGTTAGACTAACCTGCAAAGATTGAATCAATTCAGGCTCAGGATTTTTGAATGTCTGTCACTAGCCCATGAATTACAGAACTGATAACTCTTAAATTGAGAAATAAGTATGGCCATGGATATCCTCAAATTAAAAGTTCAAAACAAAGCTAGCTGCACATTAAATTGGAAGATATAGAATCTTCACTCACAAATATACCACCGTACTGTGCTTCTCATTTTCCTTTCCAACATTTAATATTGGTTTCTAAACTTAAATATCCACATATTGAAGAAGATTGTTTTGTGATGCTATTTCCTGATACTGATACAGTGAAGTAAATCATGTAGATCAGGTGCTGTGGAGATACATTTTAGTTCTCTTAGTCATTAGCAACAGCTTAAAACAAATGGGAAAAATCTGAAATTATTCCAGTATTTTAACAGAACAGACCAGAAATATAGGAATTTAAGGACATCAGTCCAAGTCTGTTTCATGAATTTTTCAAACAGTATTTTTGGAAATGAAAAATCAATTTGCTACATATTTTATACTGTAAATAGGGTATGCTAGCAAAATCATCTTTTTCCCTTAATAAAAGTTATCAATGAGTTGCTTTTGCTACATTGTGATATAAGAAAAGTATGACTAAATATGATGAGATACTATAAGATAAAAGGAAATAGTTGATCACCTCTAAATATAGAAGGAATGTTTTCCAACATTCAAAGTAAGTTATCACACACAGAATTATGTTAAAATAATAATAGAATGATCCTTGTTTGAACTGACATGATCCAGAAAAAAATCAAAAGACCATCCCTTAAACAAAACCTCATTAGAAAATCCACATATTTCATCTAATAGTTAAAAGTGTATCTGGTGGCATATTTAGCGCTACATCTTGCAAATACTTACATATGTAACCTTGCTCCTGCAAATAGTCCCATTAAGATCAATGAATCTACTTAGAGTACATGAGTCTGCTCAGATACATAAGTGTTTGAATGATGAGACCCTATGCTTGTTAAATTCGTAGATGCTGATGCCGGAAGGGACCATTATAATCTACTCTGACCTTTCGCACAACACAGGCCATCACATTTCATGTGTTATATAATTAGGTTTCTCAGGTTTAACTAATAATAACAGCAAATACCCCATAGAGACTTTAAAAATGTATCAGTCAAATTAACACACAGAAGTTATGCTTTGATGTGCACCACTAAAACATCACCAGAGCTAGCTAATTCATGCCCAGAAGTTCCCAGATTTTCTTTTAAAAGCCATTCCTAATGCTCTTTGTGCTCCTGTTCCTGCTTCTGCTTTGGGGGACACTGTGAAGACTGTTTATTGTTCTTGTCTTCTATCTTAATTTTTTTAAGTCTCTCTCCAGGCGATGGCCTAAGATATTTTTCTCTTTTTGTTATTTACTTGCCTGAAATGATTGTGATATGGTGCCTGAGGCTTCTGCATGCTCTCGAAGGACTGACACTGACATGGCATTCCTGTTTTTTAACCCTCACTAGTGGCAAGAACCTCAGATTTTGTGCATTTCCATTCTTTTTAACTGCATGAAGCTTGAAAGGTTAATTCTTCCTAAGATAGGACAACCTTCTACCACAAGATCACTTGTACTATTTTTTCAAGTATCTGTATTATTTCCCTCTCCATTTAAAAAAAAAAAAAGCCTATTCCTTTCTATTTGTTACTGCATTCAGTTTAAAATTCCATGTATGCTATGCCACAGAACACAAAGACAAAAGAGGAGAAATAATAAGAGATTCTGGATTCATGAGTTTTCTTGAATACCCTGGTGTTTTTTTACTTAGTTTTTATTCCAAGTAACATTGCTTCAAATTTACATTAAAAAGAACAAAAATCTTTTGATGATTTACGGGAAGACAGTAACATGTATTTGTGGGACTGCTTTATAAGAGATTTATCTTAAGAAAGTCAACAACAATGAAAAGTCACACTGCTCAATCTAAAATCTCCTCCTCCCACAATCACACAACAGAAATGGAATTGTAAAACTTGTAAGGATCTAAGCACAGGAGCTGGCACAAGCCAAACTGCAAGTTGGACTTAGTCTAAACCATTTCCTTGCTTAGTGAGCTCTTCCCAAGGTGTAAACCAGCTCCAGAACTGCCACAGTTTAGGCATAGGTTTCTGTAATGCTAAGCAAGGGTCCTGATGACAAATATTTATTTGGGAGATGTTTCTGCTCTGGCTTGGAATTTGGGAGCTGATATGAAGGCTTTCAACAGGGACATGTGAATTACATTAGTACAAAGCCACTGAATATTCATGAATTTGGGATGGTATTCGTGAATTTCACTTGGATTTCACTTGGATTCCAAGCCACCCTGCATTTGATTGGGTTCAGAGTTCTAGCCAACCATTTCTTACAGCTTTATATGTGACTTGATTTATTTAAAGAGATGTTTTAGAAATGATCCAGTTACTGAGACTTTGTATATCAAATTGCAGCTTTAAGGGTTTTTTTAGGTGCCCCTGTTATGAACTTCTGAAAATGTGGTTTATGGTGGAACCACTGGGACACGGCTTCAATTAGACTATAGTGGTACTGTCAGGTGCTGCAACCAATTACCTTAAATGTAAATGTTTTAAGAAAGGCAGCACTTTTGTCAGTACCAGAATGATTTCTAGCTTCCAGTTCATCGTTTTACAAATGGGGGAGCATAACTCAATTAAAGACAGAAACATTAAGCATACAGTAAAGACATCTCACCATGATTTATACATATATATTGACCAATACTATCAGTAAAGTATTTACTCTAATCAATACTAAAAGATCTCAACAGTGATTTAAATGTTTAGGTGTCTTAAATGTTCCAGTTAATAATTGCCTTCATTCATAAGTATGTGTTTATCCATGAGCCATTCGCATCCTACTTCCTACATGCATATTTCATATTTGTGTACTTGAATTATTGTATAAAGTATTGACTTTATTTTTTACCCCAGTTTAAATTTGATTTATATTAACATTGTACAATGCATGGCAAGGATTTCTTCTTTTTCGTGATATCTTTTATTGGACCAACTGTATAGCTTAGGAGAGATGTTAGACAAGCTTCAGGTGTGACCTGAACAAGGGCACTTTATGCCTGGAGGCTTGTCTAACATCTCTCTTTACTATGCAGGTGGTTCAATAAAAGATGGCACCAAAAAAAATCCTTACTTCATATATTTCCTGAACCATCATGGCTATCACATCACACCAACACTACTATAACATGGTGTAATGTATGCAAATATGCTCATACCTCAATTTATAAATAAAATGTATAAGTAAAAATGGCATTTCTACTTGAAGTCATTACTGCTTACAATATATATTGTACAAGTACTCTATAACACTATCAATCTATACACTTTCACTTAGCAGTAAAGAAATTGTACGAACTGTTTTCATTGCTATCACACTATTTAGAAATGTATGTCTATATTAATAAGTCCAACCTTTAAATTGTCCTCAGTCTAAACCATGTAAGCCACTTTTCCCCCTTTGCATCATATCTTGTTGTCCATGCCAAAACTATCTACACAAAATCCTGTGCACAAGAAATAAGAAGCACAAAAATGCATTGCAAGCTCCAAGTTAAGACAAGTAGAATTGCTTATAGATAGGCATCTACTTAAATCACACTAACTGATTATTTTTAGGCAGCCATTGCACTGGCGGCTGCCAGTTTCTGGTGCTTTTCACACTAGCAGCTGCAATTTTTTTTCACTCCCCCTGATGCTGCTCATTGGCCAAAAACCTGGCAGCATCCCCCTCCCTCGCCACTTTTTTATTTTTTTCTGGCAGCCACAGGTCCATTCAGCCCCACAAAACAGCTGTTAAAAAAGAAAAAGAAATCCTGCTTGAGGTGAAGGGCTAATCTGAAGTGGCAGAAGTCAGCAGGGCAAGGGAGGGAGATTGGGAGTGGGAGCAGGGGATGACCGTGGGACAGGAAACCAGTATAGAATGAGCACTGGCCCACTGCAGCACAGGGCTAGCCTACTGCATAAGGGCTTCAGGGGTAAATTCTAGGGCTGTGTGAAACAGCACTGTTCTGTTTCGACTTCCATTTTGATGGGACAGTGTTTTGTTTTGAGTTTCCTTTCATTTCAAAACCACTGTTCTGTTTTGTTTTTTATCAACTGTTCCACTGTTTCGACACTGTTTCAATGGTTCACACATAGGATATAATGAGGAAGCACAAAACTGCCTATAACTTTATCATTCCTTGCCTGATTTGGATTAAACATGCAGAATTGGTAGCCCCTTCTGAGGCCATGAATCCTGCCAGCTTTCAAGGAGATAGGTGCAGGGGTTTCTGGGAAACTGCACCTCAAGCTGATGACAAGCAAAACTTATGTCATGTGTGTGTGTTAAGGCAGAACAGGGTGAAAACTCCAGGCATGGTAGCCCCTGGTGACGCCATGGAGCCTGCCAGCTTTCAAGGAGATAGGTGCAGGGGGTTTCTGGGAAACTGCACCTCAGGTTGCTGACAAGCAAAACTCGTGACATTTGTGACTCTGTGTGTGTGTGTGTGTGTGTGTGTGTGTGTAAGGCACACCCTCATTTGCACTGGGGCCTCTACATGATATGGCAGTGTGCCCCAATGAGGTCTCCTACTCCCCTACAGCCTCATTCCGGTCACCACTTAAAATGACAACAGATAATAACTTAGTAAGCAGCACAGTAGCATCAGTAGCATCTCAGGCAGCCAAACTGAGACAGATCCTTTCTTTCCTCTCCTGCAGGAGCTTCTTCTCCAGCAGATGCCAGAGAACTCTCCCTGCCAGCCCCAGTCCTGGTGCTTAGATGTGCCCAGGGCACTGCGTCCTTCCGGTCAGATGCTAGGGGTGTTGGTTTAAGGACATAGCACCAGCAGACAAGGTTCTTTCCTTTGGAGCAGTCTAATCTGGTATGTTTTAACAGACCAAATGAATAGTTACAGAAATATATCTTAACAAGCTTTCAGGTTGAAAAACCCTTCATCAGGCTGAGGAAGCACCTGTGTGTATGCCGTTCCTGGATGGTCTGTGTGTGTACTGTTCCTGGATGGAAGGAATAGTAAAGAAGCCAGAGGCTGGCATACAATGCAGGCAAGAAGGCCAGTCAGTGAAAATGGAAATGGAGGCATTAAGAAGTGAGGGACAGGCTGGGATGGCGGGGAAGGGGGATGTAGCAGCTCAGGTAAAAGTGGAGAGGTACCTGAGCAGGCAGATGTCCAGCAGGTTGTAGTGTCATAAATCCAGTTTCTATATTGACATGAGTTTCTATACCTAGGGTGCTAATCAAGTGAATTTCATAGGCCCAACTGTGAAAAGCGGTTTGTAAATTCAAATAAGCACCAAACCTTGCTAACCTAACCTCATCACCAGAAGCCAACTTCCTATAGCTCAAAACACAGAACCTGCCAACAATCTCCAGTACCCCCACAAACTGCACACTAGAATCTATGAAAGACAAGAATACCCAACTACCTGTGGGGGCACATTTCTCACAAGAAAACCACTCTGTCTCCAGTCTCTCAGGCCTGATCCTCAAAGGAAACTTACAAACCACTTTTCACAGCTGTGAATATAGACATTGGATTTATGACACACTACAACCTGCCGGATATCTGACTCCCCAGGTACCTCTCCACTTTTACCTGCTACAACCCACTTCCCGCCCCACCCCAGCCTCTCCCTCACCCCCTGAATGCCTCCATTTCCATTCTCACTGACTGGCTTTCTTGCCTGCATTGCATGCAAGCCTCTGGCTTATAGATTCATAGATACATAGATGTTAGGGTCGGAAGGGACCTCAATAGATCATCGAGTCCGACCCCCTGCATAAGCAGGAAAGAGTGCTGGGTCTAGATGACCCCAGCTAGATACTCATCTAACCTCCTCTTGAAGACCCCCAGGGTAGGGGAGAGCACCACCTCCCTTGGGAGCCCGTTCCAGACCTTGGCCACTCGAACTGTGAAGAAGTTCTTCCTAATGTCCAATCTAAATCTGCTCTCTGCTAGCTTGTGGCCATTGTTTCTTGTAACCCCCGGGGGCGCCTTGGTGAATAAATACTCACCAATTCCCTTCTGTGCCCCCGTGATGAACTTAAAGGCAGCCACAAGGTCGCCTCTCAACCTTCTCTTGCGGAGGCTGAAAAGGTCCAGTTTCTCTAGTCTCTCCTCGTAGGGCTTGGTCTGCAGGCCCTTGACCATACGAGTTGCCCTTCTCTGGACCCTCTCCAGGTTATCCGCATCCTTCTTGAAGTGTGGCACCCAGAATTGCACGCAGTACTCCAACTGCGGTCTGACCAGCGCCCGATAGAGGGGAAGTATCACCTCCTTGGACCTATTCGTCATGCATCTGCTGATGCACGATAAAGTGCCATTGGCTTTTCTGATGGCTTCGTCACACTGCCGGCTCATGTTCATCTTGGAGTCCACTAGGACTCCAAGATCCCTTTCCACTTCAGTGCCACCCAGCAGGTCATTCCCTAGGCTGTAGGTGTGCTGGACATTTTTCCTCCCTAGGTGCAGCACTTTGCATTTCTCCTTGTTGAACTGCATCCTGTTGTTTTCTGCCCACTTGTCCAACTTGTCCAGGTCTGCCTGCAGCTGTTCCCTGCCCTCCGGCGTGTCCACTTCTCCCCATAGCTTTGTGTCATCTGCAAACTTGGACAGAGTACATTTGACTCCCTCATCCAAGTCACTGATGAAGACATTAAAGAGTATCGGTCCAAGGACCGAGCCCTGCGGGACCCCACTGCCCACACCCTTCCAGGTCGAGACCGACCCATCCACCACGACTCTCTGGGTGCGGCCCTCTAGCCAATTCGCCACCCACCGGACTGTGTAGTCATCCACGTCACAGCCTCTTAACTTGTTCACCAGTATGGGGTGGGATACCGTATCAAAGGCCTTCCTGAAGTCTAAGTATATGACATCCACCCCTCCTCCTGTGTCCAGGCGTTTCATAACCTGGTTATAGAAGGAGACTAGATTGGTCAGGCACGATCTGCCCGCCACAAACCCGTGCTGGTTTCCCCTCAGCATAATTTGCCCTGCTGGGCTCTCATAAATGTGAGCCTTGATAATTTTTTCAAAGACTTTACCAAGGATGGAGGTGAGACTGACTGGCCTATAGTTGCCCGGGTCCTCCTTCCTCCCCTTTTTGAAAATGGGGACCACGTTAGCCCTTTTCCAGTCCTCCGGGACTTGGCCCATGTGCCACGAGCGTTCGAATATTCCCTCCAGTGGCTCTGCAATGATGTCGGCCAGTGCCTTCAGCACCCTCGGATGGAGCTCATCCGGGCCTGCCGACTTAAAGGCATCCAGTTCTTCCAAGTGACTCTGCACCACCTCAGGATCTACGTATGGAAGTCTGGTGCCTTGCTGCTGCCTCTCCTCAACCCCAGTGAGAGACTTGTCGTGTCCCTCACTTAGGAACACTGAGGCAAAGAACTCGTTGAGGAGTTCAGCCTTGTCCCCCCTGTCTGTCACCAATTGTTTCTGCCCATTTAGTAGAGGTCCTATTCCTCCCTGGGCCTTCCTTTTACTCCCAATATATCTAAAAAACAATTTCTTGTTGTCCTTTACTTGCGTTGCCATCCTGAGCTCCATGGCTTCTTTACTATTCCTTCCATCCAGGAACAGCATACACATACACACCAACTGCAGGTGCTTCCTCAGCCTGATGAAGGGTTTTTCAACCCAAAAGCTGGCATCCCAGACAGCTAAGCTGAGCTCACCTGGAGCCTCACAACTCCACTGCAACCAGCAAGCCTCAGGCCTGTCAAAGACATGACAGGTCTGGGCTGTCCCAGCCAGGACTGCGTGAATGTGTGTGGTAGGTGGAGGTTATGGCACCTCCTACCCACATTTCACAAGGGGGGCCCTGGCATTTCCTGGGGCTGCTATGCCACCTGCAGTACCACCAGGCCTCTCCTACCCTGGCAGAGTGCAGTTATAGTGGTCATGCCAGGAACCTGGGGCCTCATCTTTCTCCATAGCCCCAGCCCAGACCTCCAAGTTTGTCAGTTTGCATGGAAGCTCAGCAGGGACATGTTCTTCCTCTTCTGGCAGGTGATGCAGTGACTGCCCCCTCCATCTTTTAAAGCAGGGCATTAAATGGTTTTAAAAATATAAAAAAAGGAAATGGGTGTGGATGAAGTGAGGAGGGTGGCATTCACTCCATCTGCACCTGCATGGTACATGGGTGAGTTTGCCTTGCCCAACAAGCCACCCCTGCACCAAACAGTTCATGGCCCCCATGATTTCTGTTGCCATGTGGGACTCATCATATCACCTCGGCTTGAAGGAGAGCCACTGACAGCCTGACTGGTCACACCAGTGCCCTATGAGGGAGAGGTAGACATGATTTCCACCCCATCTGCTCCAGATGTCTGGGGTGAAGTGTAAGGCCACCTGTGGACTTGCCTTGTGCAGCTCCTCCCTCAAGTACTCCGTGCATGCCTCATACAGGGAGGGCACCACCGTCCTGCTGAAGGTAGTGCATGTGGGCACTTGGTAGGATGGGGCCATGAGCACCATGAGCCACCTGAACCATGGCCGCTCAACTAAAGAGAAGGGCTGGCCACTGACAGCAAGCCCTGGCTGGTTTTGGCTCAGCAGTGCAGGCAGATAGTGTATGTGGGATCATCTGCCAGCTCAAAATGATCCCAGACCACACTACCCGCTTACTTCTGGGGTGCAGGTTCATGTGTGGATGTTGCAGTTTCCCCCACCTCAGCAGGCAGAGGCACAGCAACAGGAGGAGCAGACTCAGATGAGCTGCTTGCCTCTGTAACCTCTCCCTCAGCCTCCTCCAAAGTGCCTTCTGGGGAAGGAGACATGGCTCTAGGGGAAACTGGAGGTATGTGAAGCACAAACTCAGCTGACTCCCCCTCCTTCCCCAGAATTTCCCTTACTAGGGTATTCAGATCCAGATTCAGCTCCAGCTCTTCCTCTGGCACTGGAAGGCTCAGGCAGGGAAGTGAAATGGGGGTGGAGGAGACTGTCATGCTGGTGCCGGTGCTGCTGCTTGTTGTCATGGAGGCAGTGGGGGGTTATGGCTAATGCTTTTGGAAGGGATGCAGACTCAGACACAGGCAGTGGCACTAGCACTGCTCCCCTCTCCTTGTTGCTTGTGGAAGCCTCATCCCAGCTAGTTGTAGGAATGAGACTGTATCTCAGTTTGTGGGGTGGGGGAACTTACACTTCTCCCTCTATCCCCTCTTCCACCCCTCCCTGAAGGCTTGCCAGTTGCCTTTCCACCACACTTCATGATGTGTTTCTTAGTGTCTTGTTTTTATACAAATAGATAAGTGTATCTGCATTCCTAAATAAATTCTATAATGTATGTAATATGCCGCAAGGTATAAATGTATAGAAATAAAATATAAATGTATCTCTCTTCCTATATAAATTCCATAAGGTATGTATTAAGGCTGTGCAAAGCTCCAGTCCCTGATTCAATTCAGCAGAGATTCAGCCCGATTCAGTGGCCAAAGCTCTGAACCTGAATTGAATCAGGGGACCATTTAGTCTCTCTGAATTGATTCAGAAAGATTTGGAGATTCAGACATAGACACAGCTTTAAATGTTTTTTCTACATACCTCTAGGTAGCAGGGGCTTATGGATGCTGCAATGCTGGGGACATGGAGTGTCTCATAGAAGCATGGGGGGCTCACCCAATTGGGGCATGGGGCTGGGACCTGTCCCTGACCAGGACAGTTCCCAGCCCCTGCTCTGCAATCAGGGAGTCAGGGCTGAGAGCTCCCTACTGCCACAGCAAAGGGACATTTTTCCTGCCCAGGATTTGGTGAAGAAAGGCAGTAGCCCTTGACTTCAAGAGGGCCAACTTCAATGAGTTGACAAGACTGGTAGGAGAGGCACTGGGGTCCTGGAGAGTTGGGGAAGTGGATGTCCAAGATGAGTGGTCGTTCCTTAAGGAGACGATCCTCTGTGCCCAAGGGGTGACAGTCCCAATGAGAATCAAAGGGGGCAAGAGTGCTCAAAAGCCCCCCTGGCTCACCAAAGGCATTAATGAATGCCTGAAAGCCAAAAAAGAGGTGTACACCCAGTGGAAGGGAGGGGCTATCACCAAAGAGGAGTATACCTCCATCACTCGGGCTTGTAGGGGGGCTGTTAGGAAAGCTAAGGCAGATACAGAACTAGGGCTAGCATCAAGGACAACAAAAAGTCCTTTTTTAAATACATAGGGAGTATGAAGAAAGCACCAGGTAATGTGGGGCCCCTGCAGGATATGCTAGGCAATCTGGTGGTTGCACCAGAGGAAAAGGCAGGCCTTTCTAACACTTTCTTTACCTCCATTTTTTTGTGCAGGGACCAGGACTCCCCTACTGAGACTCAGGATGGACTCAGGAGAGACTCTGACAGGCCTAAGGTCAGGGATGACCGAGTTAGGGAACTTCTGGAGGGCTGGACATGTTCAAATCAGCAGGTCCAGATGCTCTCCACCCCAGGGTGCTGAGGGAATTGGCAGGGGTTATTGAGGGGCCCCTGGCATGGCTTTATAAGCACTCGTGGTGCTCTGGCCAGGTGCCAGATGACTGGAAGAGGGCCAGTGTGGTCCCCATTTTCAAAAAAGGGAGGAGGGAGGACCCAGGCAACTATAGACCTGTTAGTCTTACTTCGATCCTGGGGAAGCTGTTTGAGAAAATTATCCAGGGGCACATCTGGGAAGGACCTGCAGGGGGGACGATGCTCAGGGGCAACTAGCATGGCTTCATTAGGGGCAGATCCTGTCAGACCAACCTGATTGCCTTCTATGATCAGATCACAAAATCATTGGACGCAGGTGTCGCAGTGGATGTAGTCTTTCTGGACTTCAGGAAGGCCTCTGACACTGTCTCCCACCCCATCCTCATTAAAAAGCTAGGCGACTGTGGCATTGACACCTACACAGTCAGATGGGTCACAAATTGGCTGAGGGGCCGCACCCAGAGTGTGGTGGTGGATGGGTCATATTCGACCTGGAGGGATGTGGGCAGTGGGGTCCCCTAGGGCTCAGTCCTTGGGCCTGCACTGTTTAATCTCTTTATTAGCTACTTGGATAAGGGGGTGAAAATCACCCTGTTCAAATCTGCTGACAACACCAAGATCTGGGGTGAGGTGGGTACACTAGAAAGGAGGGACAGGATACAGCTGGACCTGGACAGACTACAGGGTGGGCGAATGAGAATAGGATGGGATTCAATACTGACAAGTGCAGGGTACTGCACTTGGGCAGTAAGAACCAGCAGCATACCTATAGGCTAGGGAATTCCGTTCTGTAAAACACAGAGGCAGAAAGAGATCTTGGAGTCACTATTGATTCCAAAATGAACATGGGCCCCCAATGTGAGGACGCAGTCAGTAAGGTCAACCGCACCTTGCCATGTATCCACAGATGCACCACAAGCAGGGCCAAGGAGGTAATCCTCCCCCTCTATGCTACACTGGTCAGGCCACAGTTGGAGTAGTGCATCCAGTTTTGGGCGCCGCACTTCAGGAGGGATATGGCCAGCATCAAAAGGGTCCAGAGGAGGGCCACTCGCATGATGGGGGGGGACAGCAGGGCAGACCCTATGAGGAGATGGTATGGGATCTGAACCTGTTCAGCCTTCACAAAAGAAGGCTGAGAGGGGACCTGGTGGCCATCTACAAACTTACCAAGGGGGACCAGCAGGGAATGAGAGAGACCCTGTTCACCCGAGCACCACCCAGAGTAACAAGGAATAACAGCCTGCCTTCTGCTTGACTAACATATCTAACTACCCATCTCTTCTCTTAGGATTGAGAGGTGGAGATAATTTTAAAATTATGGCCATTTAACACAACTGGCAAAGATTTGTCCACAGCGCTGTCCTGAAGCTGAGGTTTTTTCCCATAACTATAACACAAAAAGGGAGCTGTAGTTGTTAGAACAGATGATAAGTGAATAAAAATGTTGAAGACTGTGATGAGACCCACGCAGAAAATGGAGCCTTGTACAAAATGATCTTGAATAAAGCATTAAAAAAATTAGACTGATGTGAATTAGAATGCCATATACATCACCGGTTACATATACACCCCCTCTCTTGGAACTGTACTGAGTTGTATTGAAACTACAAAGCAAACCATAGGATCTGAGACTAGTACTGTATTTTATGTTATGTTATTAATAGTTGCCTTGTAAAGTATCCCATGTTCATGTTTCTTCATTCCCAATAGCCAAAGGGGGTCCAACTTTTCCTTCCAATAGATCCTACTCATACTACTTTAGAACCAGTCAAACAAATTCATAGATTCATAGATGTTAGGGTCGGAAGGGACCTCAATAGATTATCGAGTCCGACCCCCTGCATAGGCAGGAAAGAGTGCTGGGTTTAGATGACCCCAGCTAGATGCCGATCTAACCTCCTCTTGAAGACCCCCAGGGTAGGGGAGAGCACCACCTCCCTTGGGATCCCTTTCCAGACCTTGACTACTCTAACTGTGAAGAAGTTCTTCCTAATGTCCAGTCTAAATCTGCTGTCTGCTAGCTTGTGGCCATTATTTCTTGTAACCCCCAGGGGCGCCTTGGTGAATAAAACCTCACCAATTCCCTTCTGTGCCCCCATGATGAACTTATAGGCAGCCACAAGGTCGCCTCTCAACCTTCTCTTGTGGAGGCTGAAGAGGTCCAGGTGCCCCAGTCTCTCCTCATAGGGCTTGGCCTGCAAGCCCTTAACCATACGAGTGGCCCTTCTCTGGACCCTCTCCAGGTTATCTGCATCCCTCTTGAAGTGCAGCGCCCAAAATTGCACGCAGTACTCCAACTGCAGTCTGACCAGCGCCCGATAGAGGGGAAGTATCACCTCCTTGGTTCTGTTCGTCATGCATCTGCTGATGCACGATAAAGTGCCATTAGTTTTTCTGATGACTTCGTCACACTGCCGAATCATATTCATCTTGGAGTCCACTAGGACTCCAAGATCCCTTTCTGCTTCCGTGCCACCAAGCAGGTCATTTCCTAGCCAGTAGGTATGCTGGACATTTTTCCTCCCTAGGTGCAGCACTTTGCATTTCTCCTTGTTGAATTGCGTTCTGTTGTTTTCTGCCCATATGTCCAACCTGTCCAGGTCTGCTTGTAGTTGTTCCCTGCCCTCCGTTGTGTCCACTTCTCCCCACAGTTTTGTGTCATCCACAAATTTGGACAGAGTACACTTCGCTCCCTCGTCCAAGTCACTGATGAAGACATTGAAGAGTATGGGTCCAAGGACGAGCCCTGCAGGACCCCACTGCCCACACCCTTCCAGGTCGATTCCGACCCATCCACTACAACTCTCTGGGTATGACCCTCTAGCCAATTTGCCACCCACCGGACTGTGTAGTCATCCAAGTCACAGCCTCTTAACTTGTTCACCAGTATGGTGTGGGATACCGTATCGAAGGCCTTCCTGAAGTCTAAGTATATGACATCCACCCCTCCTCCTGTGTCCAGGCGTTTCATAACCTGGTCATAGAAGGAGACTAGATTGGTCAGGCACGATCTGCCCGCCACAAACCCGTGCTGGTTTCTCCTCAGCATAATTTTTCCTGCCGGGCTCTCACAAATGTGAGCCTTGATAATTTTTTCAAAGACTTTGCCAAGGATGGAGGTGAGACTGACTGGCCTATAGTTGCCTGGGTCCTCCTTCCTCCCCTTCTTGAAAATGGGGACCACACTGGCCCTTTTCCAGTCCTCCGGGACCTGGCCCATGCACCATGAGTGTTCAAATATTCCCGCCAGTGGCTGTGCAATGACGTCAGCCAGTGCCTTCAGTACCCTCAGATGGAGCTCATCCGGGCCTGCCAACTTACATCTGGGCCTGCCGACTTATAATTCATTTTCTACCTTTTCTTTCCTGCTGCAAATCTTAGCTATGACATCTACCTCAAGTAGCAACAGATTGAACCCAATTCCAACCTATCTAATATAGCTATTCTCAGGTCGTTACCCTGCAAACTCTTGCTATACTTTGAGTGTGGACATGAGTAGTAGACACAAGTAGTGCCTTGTAGAACTGCCCCCTTAAACCATTTGCAATCTATTTTAGCAAACCTCCTTATTTTCCCTTGATTTGAAGGACTCTGGGTTATACACAGTAGTTCTTATTTACATTATCCTGTGAGAGGAGTGATTAAATCACAAAAATGGATTTCACTGTGGATAATTTAGATATGGAAAAAAGGGCATTCCTTGTTTGTCATAAGGAAAACAAAGGGAGTGCTTCACATGTGTTTATGAATTAGATTCTAACTTCCACCTGATTTTACAGCTATAAAATGAATGTTATTTGTACATAATGGGAATTAACTCTTGTAACAGAAAGAAACAGAATTACTTATTCATAACTTCAAAATATCCCATAACTTAGCATTCCATTACTTGCAAATTGAAACAATTTCCTGCTCAAGCAACCCATGACCAATGAAACAAAGCCAAGTTTGTGATGGAAAGCAAGAATTTTCTTTAGAGAACCTGCAAATAAATATTATATTTTAATTACATAATATAATGTGTACTCATTTATCTTATCTGTAGCATTTTTAATGTTCTTGCCCAAAGCCAGGTGTGTATACATTTAGCCTTTCTAACATGTTAAAATAAATTGTATATTTTCTGCTTTTTAAGGAGAACTCAACTAAATCTCTCTGTCAGGGAGGGACTTGTCATTTTTAAACCTTTGGATCTTACCTGACTCCTAAGGTAAAAAAAAACAAACAAAAAATCTGCCAGAAATAGCAAGATTCAAACCAGTACAAACCACAACTCAGCTTAACTGGGTACTTACACCAAATATTTTATGGGGGCTTAAAGCAATCTGTGATATGATTTTCTGTTACCATATATGTGACAAAGTCATTGCCACTAATATAGAATAAAAATTGGATACAAAAAGTTCCCATATCAAGTTAGTATTTTGTACTCACAGGCCATGTCCACGCAAGCTTGCACGCATCTGTTGCAGCACCTCAAAGTAGTTTGAGACACTGCAGAAGGCACCGCACAAACTAGAAAATGTTCCTCATGGTGCATATTTGCATCATAGACTCTAAATTTGATACTGGGGAATCCTGGTATCAAAAGAAAACTTGTCAGAAAAAAGGCAGTAACTGGAAGTAACTGGAAGTTGGGTCTTCCAAGGAGATGCCCTAGAACCTGGCCAGAGGGTCTCTATGGCTGTCCCTGCTCCTCCAGTATGATGCCTCAGCATACTGGAGAAATCAAAGCAGGACATGGCTGGCAGCAGTTGCTCCAGAGCTGGCTGGGACCCAGGCTCTTTCCTGGGTTGCTCTAGAGCCTGCCTAGCATGGTGCATGTGTTCTGGGCCCAGGCACAGCAGCAGGACCAGGCAGGCTGCCTTGCAGCCATGCATGGGGGCAGCTGTGTCTGGAGGCAGAGGCACCCAGGTCTCAGCTGCATACCATCAGCAGAGTCAAGAGGATCCTGAGGTGATGGCAGAGACCATGGGAGATCCTGGTAAGCAGGGATCTGGGTTTTCTGTTTCCTGTGGAAAAGCAAAGATTTTTCCCTTTAAAGGGTAAACCACAGGTTTCCCTGCTTTCCAACAGCTCTCTGAAGAGTGGCAGAGTTCCAGCCTACAAGAGCTACTTGCAAACAGGGCACAGCCCTGTGAAGTCCTGGGGCAGCAGACCACCCAGACACACAGAGGGAGGGGACAACCAGATAGATCCCAGGATGGCCGTGACCCTTGTTAGGGTGCCAGGCCTGCATGGATCTGGCTTAGGGGCCATCTGCCTGACTGTGTACCCGAGAGTGAGGCTACTCCCTGGTGACCCTCACCAAGGTCTGTTCTTGCCCCATGTCATGTTGCTGTAGCTGAAGATGGCCCTCCATTTGCTCTCTCTTCAGACAGCCCATCTCCCAGAAGAAAGGCCATTGCCCTGTGCCCAGGAGCCAACCATCAAGCCTCTCAGATGCCAGGGGCCATCTGGATGTACCACTTATGGCAGAAGCAGCTCACTCAGCGAGAGCTGGCAGGAGGAGGTGCTCCGGATGTAGTGGGCACACCACAGGGATGCTCAAAACTTCTGAAACCAGGTTTTGCATAAGCACCACCATTTTTTCCATTACCAAGCTGTGGCCATGGAGGAGTTGCAAGCCAGGAGGGTGGCCCCAGAGGGCCAGGTCACCCAGATTGAGGTGGGGCAGCAGCTGGTCCTGGAGAACTTGGAGGAGATGCACCAACATAGGGCCTCCATTGATGTGGCTGTAGTGCATAACCATGGAGTCACCAAGCAGCTTGTGACCCCTATCCCTGCCACAGCCACTTCTACCACTGTGCACCAGGCTCTGCCAGCCCCACCACAGCCATCTGGCCTCCCTGTACCCCCAGCACCAGGGGCAGGGCTCAGCTGGGAGCAGGTTGGCTGAATGATGTCACAGCTGGCACCCCACCAAGCCCCACTGACCCACTACAGCTGTCAAGAGGCAGAGGTCCTGCCTCCCCCTCTCCCAGGCCCAGACCAACCTGCAGTGGTTTCCCCAGAGCAGCCTGCCCCTGGGCCATATCACTGTGGCCCCTGCACATGAGATGGTCACAGGGCCATGAACCCTTAAGTCCCTCCTCACTGTGCCTCCTCCCTCTGACTTTCTCCCACCTCTCAGTACCATCTCTCATTTCCCTGGGACACATCTACACAGTTTTCATTGTTTTCTGGGTCAGGTTGGGACTCAGGGAATAGTGTTGGGGAGATGGAGGTACTGTGGGCATGATGCACTGCTGGTGTAGAGAGAGGGAAAATGAATAAAATTGCTTGTTTTCAATACAGCCATACTGCCTGTGCTGTTGCAGTCCTGGCAGTAGTCAGGGATGGAGGCCTCTGGCCAGGTGGCCTGACACTGGTGGTGATATGCCCAGTGCCCTACCCAGGGGTTGGGCCAGCAGGTGGGCAGTGATGGCATCATGTACTCTGGCTCCCACATGCTGCTGCCAGAGGGGGTGGCCCTCATCTGTGATACTGCCAAGCTGGCCAGCTCTGCTGTAGTTGCCGCTGGATGGGCTGTGATACATGGCAAGCCTCCTCCATCCACTGGGGCTCAAAGACCTCTCCCCAGAACATGCACACATAATGCAGGACATGCTGCGGTGATGATGTGGGGTATGTGTTGCTGCACTGCCACCTGGCAATGGTAGTGAGGTTCTGCCAGTGCCCCTTCAGATGGCCAAACAACTTTTTGACAATGCATCACCAGCAGGCAAGGGCCTCATTGTAGTGCTGCTGCTGAGCATCCATGGGTCCTGGGAAGGGGTGCGTCAGCCAGGGAGGAGCAAGTATGCAGAATCCACCATGATCAGTGGTGGTACGGTGATGTCCCCATTGATCAGGTCCTGGATCTCTGGGGCAAAGGTTCATGCCTCCATCAGTCCTGGGAGTGGTGAGTGGTGCAGCATGTGGGCATCATGGGCGCTCCCAGCTCACCCAGTGTAAATGGGCATAAAGTGGCTGCGATGGTCTACGACTACTTCAAGCACCACCAAGTGAGCACTATGGCAGTTGATGTATTTCTGCCCTCCCTCAGAGGGCAGAGGATGGGGATGTGGGTCCCATGGAGCACTCCAACACAGTTGGGGAACCCAATGGCCCCAAACCCCACTACCACTTCCCTGGGGTCAGCCAGCTGGATGACTTGGTCAGCCAGGATGTCCTGGATGGCCCCACAAACATCCAGAATAGCCTGGGCAGCAGTGCACTTTCCCATCCCAAAGGAGTGGGTCATGTACCTGTGGCTGGCAGGCATGGCTAGGCTCAGGATAGTATGGCCACACATTTCTCCGGGCATGGGTGACTGGTGCCACCATAGTTGGCGTGGGGGGGCACATGCTCCCTCCCCAGCAACCAGTCAGCAATCATTCCCCTGCAGTCAAACATGCTGATGGGGGGAAGGGAGCGTGGAATCCTGCTGTGGCAAAACACCAACGGGGAAGCAGTTGCAGTGCTTCCGGAAGTGGCCACAGTGCTACACCCAGCACTCCCACTCCTTGGTCAGCGCTCAGAGAAGGCACCAGTGTTCCCACCTGCTCCTGTTGCCCATAACCTAAGTGGGGAGTGTGGCCAGTCCAGGGGTGCACCAGCACTCTCAGGGGGTGCATATGCACCCCCATGCACTCCTTACGTGTCACCACTGTCTCTGGGGTGAGGGCTGGGTGAATCACAGTGTCTTGACACAATGTTAGGGGCCATCTGGGCCATCAGATGCATGAATATGTCCCTTGAGAACCTGAAGGTCTGCACCCAGCATCCATCAGTCCAGGTGGGGAGAATGTGTGCTCCCACCAGTGTTTAGTTGTAGCCCAGGCCCAGGTGCAGCAGCAGATGCTGGGGGTGATGACAGGATCTTCACTGTCACCTTCTCCCTTGGTTGGGTCTGGGCTGGCAGCAGCAGGGCAGAGGGCAGCAGCAAGGGCTGGCAGGATTGGTGTGGCCTTCCTCAGAAGGTCCAGTTGGTACTCGCAGCCTTGAGCTAGGAGGCAGACTCTGGCCCCAGACTGGACTGTATGGATGCAATGGTGTTGCTGTGCATCCACAGCCCACTGGCAGCTGGCCCAGAGATGCAGGTGGCTCTATTGCAGTGCCCATACCATAGCCCAGGTGGCCGTGTGGTCTCCATCTGGGTCTGGCAGGTGCTTAGCCATGGGGCCATATGTCCAACAGAGCAGTTGCTGTTGCAAGTGGCAGCAGGTCATAGCGAGGCATCAGTCCCCACTGCCAGACTGTTTCAGTAGGAAGAAGGTGCAGGGGCCATGTGATATCAGGCTGCCACAGCAGTTCAGCTGTCACAGGGGACTAGTGTCCCAGACAACAACTGGTGAAGCCTCAAAAGCACTTGTCTATTTGTAACATTCAAATACCATGGGCCCCAAGGCCCACCCAGCTAACTAGTAGCCCCTATTGTATGAGGGCTAAGGGGTGAATGCTACAACAAAATACTTGGAACAGCTAATGAATAAAACAGGGTAGGAGTGTCATGTGGATCAAAGGGTCAAAATGTAAAACTAAGTGTGCCTGAGGGGGATACTGAGCAGAACCCCCGGGCCACACCCACTGGTCCTCAAAGGCAACCAAGGAGCTGGTAGATGCCACCCACTGGTGCTCTGCCCAGAAACGAGCATGGACAAGTGACAGGAAGGCAGCCCCACAGTCTCCATGCACCTTCCCAGCCAGAGCCTGCTTCCTAGTCAAGTAGGGTCCACTTTGCCAGGGCCATGAGGAGGTTGACCAGGAGGTCCTGGGACTTGGTAGGGCCATGGATGGAGTGACCAAAAACAAAAAGGTGGAAGGTGAAATTCAACCAGAACTTCAGGAGGAGGTTCTGGAGGTGGAGGGGCTGCAGCCTGGCACACTCGAGGGTCATGTGCACCAGGGTTTCCCTCTGCCTGCAGAAGGGGCAGGACACTGAGGTGTCCATGAAGCTCACCATCATGAAAGAGCCACCAGCTGAGGTCCCCAGTGGCTTGTGGGATGAGGGTAGAGTACAGACTCACTGGGGTGCTCCAGCCATGCCCTTTCCAAGCAGGTCCCACCACTTGGTGTCTGGGCGGGATGTGAGGGTGACACGATGGACAGTGAGGCGCACAAGCATGTAGAGAGGTGGCAGCGATGGATGGTGGAAAAGCGGACCAGTCTGGTGTCCACCAGCCAGCTCAGGTGGTGGAGCAGGGAGCACTATGAGGCTGGGCAAGGTACCAGCCCCACAGCAAACTCCAGTGGGCTGGAGGAAATGGGGGGGGGGGGGAGAGGAACACCACCGAGTAGGACCTGGTCAACAAAGAGAAGGGCACTGGGAGGTAGGGCAGACTGCACCTCCTAGACTAGACAGCAGGTTGCACATGTCATGGGTAAACGCATGCACCAGGCCAGTGCAGCAAGGTACACCCACTCCTACCTATCGTAGTCTAGGAGGCCTCCAATATGGGTGATGCCAACCAGGATCAACCTCTGTTGCAACTGGGGTGCCTCTGCTGTCGGCACCTCCAGCTGGGGGTTCCAGAGGAGGGGCTTGACAAGCAGGTCAGTGCCCTGGGTCACTGTTGCAGGGGATCTAGAGGCAGAGACCAGCCTCCAGGCCCAGAGGAGGTTCTGGTAGAGATCTGGCAGTCCTAGCAGGTCCTGCAGGGAGAAGCCCCACAGGCTGAGGAGCTGCAAGTCATAAAGCCCCTGGAAATGGCAGAGGAAAATGTGTCCCAGGTAGCCCCATGCTATGTGGCTACCATACAGCAGTCACTGCAGGGCCTGAAACCTCCTGCAAGGGGAAGCTCAGGACCTCTGCAGTGACCCAGTGCTGTCCCAGCCAGAAAATCTCCAGCACTCATCTCTGGAGTCCTGCCAGGGCCTCAGGGGGCACAGGCAGGGTGTGTAAGTAGTGCCAGAGCATGCACAGGACCAGCTGGTTCACCACCAGCACTCTCCCATGCAGGGAGAGACATCTCAGTAGCCCTGCCCATGCCCCTAGCTGCTCCACCACCCTTGCCTCCAGCTAGTACCAGTTCTCTGGCAGGGAAGGGGTGTGGGAGACAGGTAGACCCCCAAATAGAGAAGCGAGCCCATGCTCCAGTGGATCCCGCAAAGCGTGGGTGGGAGTGAGCCCACCTGCCACCCATCACCCACCACTAGGCCAAAGCTCTTGACCCAGTTGACCTGGGCAGAGGAGGATGCTGAATACAATGCCTGGCAGGCCTCCACCTGCGCCAGGTCACCTGAGTTCTGGACTGCGAGGAGTACATCGTCAGCATACACTGACAGGACCAGTCGCACCGCCAGCTTCTGGAGCATCAACCCAACCACCCGCCTCCACAGGAGAATGAGGAAGGGCTCCAGAGCCAAGGCATACAGCTGGCCTAACAGCGGGCAGCCTTGATGCACCCCTCTCCTGAATGGGATGGACTCTGTCAGGATCTAGTTGGGCTCGACCAAAAACTCTGCAGAGGCGTACAGCACAGGGAGAACCCACACAAAGTGGGGCCTGAAGTCAAAGGCCTGCAGCATGCCTGTGAGGTACCCATGATCCACTCCGTCAAGTGCTTTCTCTTGGTCCAGGAATAGGAGGGCAAAAGACAGGCCCTCCCAGTGTGCTAGCTCCAGGAGGTCCTGAATCGGGTACAGGTTGTCAAAGATGGAATGTCTGGGTACTGTGTACATCTGGTCAGGATGGATCAGGTCCATCAGCATGGACTGCAGGTGCAGCAAGATGGCCTTTGCTGCTGCCTTCTAGTCTGTGTAGAGGAGAGACACAGGACACCATTTCCTCAGGTCATGGGGATCCCCCTTCTTTGGCAGAAGGTTCAGCATGGCCCTCTGGTATGACTGGGTGAGTTCCCCACTTCCCTCAGATTAGGCCCAGACTGCAGCAAGATCCAGGCCAAGGATGTTACAGAAGGCCCGGTAGAACTCCGCGGGTAGCTCATCAATGTCTGTCACCTTGTTGCCAGACATCAGGTGGAGGGTGGCCAAAAACTCAGCCAGAGTGAGAGGAGCTTCTAGCTGGTCCTGGTCGCCTATGCTGACCTGTGGAAATTCCTCCCACAGGGTCTGACAGGCTTCAGTGTCAATCAGATCCAGGGAGAAGAGCTCTTCATAGAAGGCCTGCACATGCTGGTGCATCTCACCTGGATCTGTGACAGGGGTGCCATCACCCACCAGAAGGCAGGTGATGTACTTCTTGGCCCTCCGCCTCCTCTCCAGGGCATAGAAGAAGCAGAAACCATAGTCCATCTCCCAAAGGAGCTGTATGCACGAGTGGACATTTGTCCATGGGCACAGTGATGATCCAGAGCACGAAGCTCTTCCCATGCCTCCCGACACCCTCTGCGGAGGGACAGGTTGGTTGGGTCGATGGCCAGGCACCTCTCCAGCTCTAGCACTTCCTGCTCAAGCTGCTCCGCCTCCCTCTGCTGGGCATACCCCCCGAGCATAGCTGCGGCCAAAAAAAATGGATGTGCACCTTCTCCATGTCCCAGCATCTCTGAGCCAAGGGAAAAGCTGCCCATTGCTCCCGCCAAGCCAGCCAGAACTCCCAGAAGGCCTCCCTGAAGCCTACATCCTCCAGAAGACAAGCACTGAAATGCCAGTGGGCCAACCCCAGATGCCTGTGCCCTAGCATGGCCTGGGCCCAGACAAGGTGGTGATCACCACCTTGTCTGGGCCCAGGCCATGCTAGGGGCTGGCCAGATGCCAGAGAAGGGGCCAGGGCAAAGTGATACAAACCTGGTCCAACCAGAAGTAACATGACTGCTCCTCCCCCACCCTCACAGAGGTGAAGGCAGGGGGTTGGTAAGGTGACTGGCATGCCAGATGTCCACCATGAAGTAGTCCATCAGGATCTCCCCAAGGAAGTCCATGGCAGCCTGGTTCTGCTCCCTGCCCAACTGGTCTCACATGTCTAGGGCGATGTTAAAGTCCCCACCAAGGACCAGGCACTCACGAGCGTTGAGAGTGCTGATGTAAGTGGCCACCTGGCAGAAAAAAAATCTGCTAACTCTGGGTCTTTCACAGGGGTGTACATGTTCAGAAGGTTCAGGACCAGCACCCACACCTGGACCCAGAGGTGCAGAAGGCGGCCTGGCACCACCTCAACATCCTGGAGAACTTCTGGCTGCAGGCCTGGGGAGATCAGGGTGGCCACCCTGCAAGAGACGGCCAAGAGGTGACGAAAAAAGACCCTGCCTCCCCACTCTAGCCACCAATTAGGCTCATTGGCTTGGGTTGTCAGGGTCTTCTGCAAGAGTACTATGCGGTACCCTCCTTTCTGAAGGAAGCAGAGCACCCAGCATCTCTGGAGACCCTTCCTGCAGCCATGGACATAGAGGGTCATGATCTTAAGTGACCTTAAGGTTGTGGGGGTGGAGCAGATGGTTCAGCAGGGCCCTTGTGCATCTCAATGCCCGGTGTGGGGCCTGCCAGCTGATACGTATGGAGGGCATCTATAAAACTGTGGGCCCACTTATAGATTCGGGCACTGCAGTTTTGGGGCCCCTTGCCTTCCCCCGCCAGTGCCCTCACAGGAGGATGCTGTCAAAATTTCCCCAGCAGTCCAAGGTGAGCTGAACCTTGCTGGTAGACCAGTGGGTGTAGTCAGTCAAGAAATGCAAGTAGCTCACTACTGGGGACCGCCAGGACCGAGAGGTCAGCAGGCTCCACAGAGCCCGCCAGGTCTCGAGCATTCTCCTCCTGGTCCTGGGGTTCAGCAGGCTCCTTAGGCACCATCTGAACCCTCTGGTCCACTAAGACCTTAGACTCTGGTTGGTATTGGGAGAGCCATGCAGCCCCTTGGGACAGGGGTGGGGGTAAGGATGGGGGTGGGTCTCATTCACAAGATGATGGGGTAGAGCTGGAGTTCTGGGGGGTTCTGTGCAGGGTCCCTGACAAGATCGCCTTGTTGATCAGGAGACCCAACCCCAACTCCTCTGGTTTGGGACCATGGGGCAAGCTGGAAGCGACGTTCTCCTGGGAGGGGGAGGGAAGAGACCTGTCAGGCACCAGGGTGGCTTCACTGTCTGCCTTGGAATCCTGGGAAAGGGGACCTCCCTCCTCAAGTATCACCAGGATAAGCCTCAGGGCCCCCGTCTCCCCCAGATCAGAGGGGGAAGGCTCTGCTGCCAGACCTTCTGGGTCTGCCTCAGCATCCGTGGCCTCAGCAGGTAGGCTCTGGCCAGTGGAGTGAGGGGCTTCCTAAATGGGCTTCTGTTTAGGAGTGTCCAGCAGCCCCAAAGCCTCCTCTACTGGGATAACCCATTTAATCTTCCCCAGGGGTGGGGTGTTGGGCACAGCTGGGGAGTCCTCCAGAAGCTGAACCACTCCCTCTCCCCATGTGATAGCCTTGGGGGGGGGGGGTCCTCTATGTCAGAAGGCTCCATCTGTAACCAGACCTCTCTCTTGGCTTTGCGCCTGGAGGGGACCTGCACCCACTCAGCCATGGGGTGGTCCTCAGGTGGACAGGCTCCAGTAGAAGGTGAGGGTTGGGGCAGTGGGGCTGTTATAGCAGGGGCACAGCTGAGGCTGGGGGGCCCTCTCCTCCCCCAGCTGCTGCCCCCCTCCCAGGGACTCCGCCAATCTTGGTTGGGAGGCAGGTTCTCCTGAGCTCACAGAGGACCCGATAGTTGTGGCTGGGGTGTCAGGCCCAAGTGGGGAGGAGCAGTGGTGGTAGGGGCACCCCTTTTGACAGTGGTACCTGAGGATACCTTCCCTGCCCAACTCACAGTGCACTCATGATGCAAGTGCACCTGGGGCATGGCCCTAGAAGCACTGCAGGTCCCCCTGCATATAAAAAACCATCACTAGGGTTCCCTGAAAAGGAATTATGAGGCTGCCCTTGGCCTCTAGCTGCATTCCCACTGCCAGCCTGGATCATGACCTGAAAACGGAATGAGCACATGTGGCAGCCAGAACACCACCACTGGGGAGATGTCTCTCTAGGGTTTGGAGATGGGGGATCAGGGCCCAATTGGGGATATAAGGTGAGACAGAACTGAGGACCACTCTGATCCCTAGCTCTTCTAGGGGCTCAAGGGGGACATATTCACCCTCCACCACAAGCCTCTCTCCACCACCTTTTGTGCAGTGGCCTCTGAGGCAAGGAAAAAGACCCCCTTGCCATGAAAGCGGGAGGCCACCACAATCTTGGGGGTGCCCATTACCTGAGCCAGGGCCTGCACCCAGGTCTCAAAATCCAGGTTCTCCCACCTGGGCAGTTGGCACATCAGCCCGTGCCTACGGGTGAGTGCCGGAAAGGGAGCCCTGCTGCCTGAGCTGGAAGGGCCAATGGTGGAGGGTCCAGGCCCTGTAGCTGTGAGTTGCTCCACAGCCACTTGTGCATAGTTGTGGTTCTCCTGCTGGGGGGGCTGCATTGGTAGAGCCAGGGCTAGGGTCAGGGACAGGCTGAGTGGGTGTACCAATTGATGTGGTGCATGTGGTCTCTTCAGGCGCTGGTGGTCTAGGCTTGTGGGCAAGGTCCTTGCCCTTCCCACCCCCAGCTGTGGAGGAGCCTGAAGAGCAGCCCTTCCCACTGCCTTTGCCCTTGGTCCCTGATGGTGGGGAAGGGGGCTTGGGAACTCTTCTGAGAGGGACCTGGCCAGGAAATACCTCCTGGCCTTGCTGGCTCCCTGCTGGAGTCTCTCCTGCCCCCATAGCAGAGGTCTCAGGCTTCTCAACCCCTGGAGGAGGTCATTTGCACTCTGCCTCCAAGGTGGGGGATACAGTGGCATACATCCCCTTGGGGGCTTGGCTGGGATCTGCCCCCATAGTGGGGGCTGCAGGAAGTTCTATGGGAGCATCTTCCCCTCACCCTAGAAGGTTCCTGCCCTGTCATTGCTTCACATCAGGGAGGGGAAAACAATAAAGTAACTCAAAAATGTAGAGTGGGGCTGGTGAATCTAATAGGGGCAGGGGGCTGAAGCTCACTGAGGTACATCCCCACAGAAGAAAAGCCGGGAGGGGCTACGCTTGGGGAATGTCGGGGAGGGGGAACATACACAAGGCCTGGGGAGACTTGAGCTGACTTACTCTGCCATACAAACACCAGGGCAGGGGGAGTGGACCACAGGACTTACCACACAAGGGCAAAACACACAGGGAAGGCTGCTGAGGCAGATGTAAAAGATGGCTGGAGCAGTGGAGGGGCTTTATTTGTTGCAGATCAGTCCAGGAGCCCCTCAGGCCTCCAACTGGGCACACAGCAGCAGGTAGGGAAACAAAACAGGATCAGATGCAGTGAGGCAGCTGTGAGGAAGGGCAGGAGCAATCAGTCAGTTAGGGAGTAATCCAGTGCAGGTGTGGTGTTCAGTGGGTCAAGGTGGTGCAACAAGGAATCTCCCTCTCTCCTGAGAGGGGACAGCAGCAGAGCAGACCATAACAACAGCAGTGATGGTAGGATCTGTCCAGTTCAGCCACTCAGGGTGTGCTTCTGGTGAAAGTGCAGGTGAAGGTGGGGGTTAGCCTGCTAAGGCAGTCGGGGCAAGTAAGGCACCCTTATGCTCCAGCAGTGATGGTGGGGGAGGGGCCCACAGGCAGTACAGGCTCCCTCCTAAGGCTGTCTCCCAACTGTGGCTTGGCAGTGGGCTGGGCAGCAGGCTGGAACAGGATTGCAGAAGCTGGGATGCATTGCTGGGGTGTGGTGCAGTGCGTTGGGACCCTTCCTGAGAGGAGGTAGCAGTGTGCAGCAGAGGACCCCCCCTGCAGGGGGAGGGGCAGCACCAGCCCAAGGTTGGAAGAGGTGCAGCCAACTTACCCCCAAAAGCTCTAAGAACAAGCTAGCTGCAGCCAGAAGCAGGAAGGTATCCAGCCATCCTCTCCCCAGAAGCTCCTGAGACCAAACTTGTAGCAACCAGCAACATCAACAGCCTGGGACAGGAAGGGGTGTGGCCAAGTTCCTCCCAGAGGTTCCTCCCTCAGAAGCTCTTAAAGGTAAGCAGCCCTGAGATGCTCACCAGGGCAGTTTTTTTATACTGCTGGGGCCAGAACAGTTACAGGCCCCAACCTCCAGCTCCCCATGGCTGAAGATCTAGAAGAAGCTGGGCAGGGTCAGTTTGTCCCAAGCAGCACAATTTACCCCATATGGAAATGCATGCTGAGGCACAAATCTCCGGTGCAAATTTGTGCTGCGGCTATCTGAGCTACTGGAAGTACATGTGCCTGTATGTGTGGATGTATCCACAGGCTGCATCCACATGAGAGTGGATGTTTGTGGACCTGGGCCACTGCTGGTTGTCCTTGGGGAATGCCTGTACCATGCAGGTTACCCTGAATAGGGTAGGGGAAGCTGGGACCAGCACTGGACTGGCCCCAGAAGCCTTACCTGAGCCGCTGATCCTGCTACTCAGAGCCTGGTCAGGAGCTGGAGTGTGGCTCGGAGCTTACCCAGCTTGACTCTCGTTTCGGTAACCATGTGCTGTCCCCATATGCACCACCCCACATTTATTTTTGTGTAGTTTTTTTGACCCCAGGATCTCCCAGGTTCAAAAAACACCCCTGCCGTGCTACCTTGCAGCACAGAGAACAGCTGAATGTGCGGTATGTAGCACCGCAGACATGTCATGTTCATCTGGATGTGGCCACAGGGCACGTCCAGATGAGCGTGCATGTGCAGGGGCATGTGTTTCTGCATGCTGGAGGAGCTAGGGGACAAAGAAAGAAGGGGAGATGCTCTGGCTGGCAAGCAGAGCATCTCCCTGTAGGACCCAGCCTCTCTGTCTGCCAGTGCACACTCTTGAAGCATGCGCTTCACTGGTTTTTGCTGTGGCTTTTTTTGACAGTGGAATTTCCCAGTGTCAAATTTTGGTACCATGTTGCAAATTAGCAGTGCAGTGAATGGTTGCATGTGCACTGTGTGCAGTTTGCAGCACTGCAAGCTACACATGCACACTCATCTAGATGTGCCCAAAAAGTGCAAAAAATAAATTGTTGCATAAGGGGAATCAAGGTTCTGATTTAATCTAAAAAGGAATTAATTTCTCACTGCATGGGGGACAAACTGGCTGAATATATTTCCAAATACCCCTGTGCAAGGGATAACATTATGTTGCCAACATTTTGCTGGTCTCTGACAAAGAGTTTCCAAGTTCAGAGGCAGAAAGAAATAGAAGAGTAGAACTCAACAAAGTTGCACACAGCTGGAAACTTGTTTTACTAGTAGTTGAAGGGAATGGATGGTTGGAGTAAGGGAAGGGAGAAAAGACCTGGCTTAGTTTGAAACAGAAAGGGAAAAGGTGGCATCTGGGAGGGTGGGTTGGGGAGCAGGGAGTACTTGAAAGGTTGGATAATAAAAAGTTGAACATTATCAGAACTTTGGGGACCAGTGAGTAACAAAAACTGTGTCAAACTGTAGGACTATTCAAGTTATATTTAGTGACAGCCTAGCTCCAAAGAGCTTTGAAAATGTAACTGTGAGTTTTGATAGTCAAAAGGTCCATTCTATTGTTTTCATTTGGTAGAATGAATGTGAAAACATCCAGAAGGAATGACTAATATCATAGCAACTGGAAGGCTTAACAAGGGATGCATGTACTAAAGATACTGTATGTACAGTATGAGATTTTTCAAGTGTTCTGGCATTTATACAGCCAACTAAAATGAAGACTTCCTAGATATACCCTTACCTTAAATCAGACCAATAGGCAAGTTCTTTAAAAATAGAATTACTTTGATGGAAAAACATTACACATTTATAACAGGTACTTAATCTGTAGTAAGTTTTCCTGGTTAATGGAAATTCTATAGCATTATCTTTCTTCACTGTCACCATTTTGATATCTCTGTTTTTTCTAAAAACATTCATTATAAGTAGTACAAGCCTGTTAAGTACATAAATCAAGCTGGTACAGCTGTGTAGCATGTTGAGCTGCAAGACACAACAGGTTGTGTTTTATGGGGCAATTAATATTTGCCATGGGTGGATTGTGAGGTTCATACTGTAAAATGCACCCTGCTGCATCCTAGTGCTACTGCACATTTACATGGTGATTAAAATACTTTAGGAGTTTGCCAGTTATTTTTACTTTTCATTGATTGTATAATTGCATTTCCATTCAAGAGGGCAGTTCAGAGTAAAAGGACAGGAGAAAAGAATATGTAAAAGCAAGGCTTGTACTACTTTTTAAACTGGCTATTTATAGGCTCTTTGTGTGTTCTTGAATTTAATTTTAAAGATATTGAACAAGTTGGATATACCACTCTGTTCCCCAGCCCTCTATCTCTGGCTTTTATTTAGTAGCCTACTCACTCGTTCAGCATTCTGAACTGCATCTTTAAAAGAGCTAGAGCACAATGATGCCATTTATGTACATGAGATGCTGCTAAGGATAGAGATGCCAACCCTACATTTATAAGCAGTAGAAACAGTTATGGTAAGATCACTGCAAATATTGCATGGTTCTATTTTTTTGCTAGTTTAAAACAGCTTAAGCTGCCTGGTAGGTTGCTACAGGCAGTTGCAGGTAGACACGGGATGTTCCTAGGCCCTGGTATTTCACTGTCCACATGAAAATCTGTTAAGATTTGATTGGTTTTTAAAGCCCTGAAAACTGCAACACGCACAAGTGTATTAGCACTTTCAGACCCCTTAAATTGTCCAGTGCCTCTTGTGCTGCAGCACACATGCTTCTGAGTTGCCTGCAGTGTTTCAAGACAGAATTATGGAACTGGAAACTTTGCTACTTTCTTTGACCGAGATAATGATTAAGCAGGTGACAAGCTGTGATCTATGTCTATGCGTTGTGTGCACTGATAATTTATATAATTATGTTCATATAACCATCACCCTGTTGTTTGCTTCCACTATATCTGGTTCACCCGCACTGAGTTTTGTCTTCAACTAACACTGTAGATTCTTTGGGGCATGGGCCATCTTTTACTATATGCTTATTTAATGATTAACTTAATGACTTGCTTGGAACCTCTAGGTGCTAATAGTAATAATAGTGGAATCCTGAACTGGAAATCAGGAAAAAATGAGTTAGACTCATGGGCCAGTTACAGACATTACACTTTTACTGGTATAAGTGATCAGAAACTGGTCTATACCCATAATAGAACAAAAGTTCGGCACACACAGACTGGTTTAAAAATGGTGGAACCTGATCTAATATTCCCCCACCCCCCAACAAAGGGCAAATGTGCTTTGTATCCACTACCCTTCTAAACTATACCCCTTACAGAAAAATGCATAACTTAGATCTATTCCGCCTCAGGTTTTTTAATGTCTGTACCTAGCCATACTGAACGGCCTTAATACTTGTGATTTTTCCAACCTTTAGTACTGTTCAAAGTCCCACATCCTAGGAGGGATGCATGTACAGCTGCACCCACTTTGCATGCTGTTAACAAAGCAGGCTGTACAAGGTATGACAAATCTGGAAAGAGAATTCACAGTTCAACTATAGTAAAGTCCAGTCAAATCCACTTAGCTACAACACCTTTCATAAAGAGTGTGCCATCCTGAGGGCATGTGTGCTTTGCTTGTATACTAAATACAGCTTGTTAGGAATTTAATCTCAGAATGCTTTTCTGACAAAATATACAGGTCTCCACAAAATAAACTTTTTCTTACATAAAAATACAATTTACCGTTGTTCCTTCTATCATGAAACCTGAAATCCAATATTTCATCTTTTTTATATATACTTGTTAAGAAAGTCTAGCAATTTAGACTCACTCATGCCAAGGAACCCACTGGAATGAACGTCCAAATACCACTGCATCAAAAACCTTTGTACCACTAACCAATGATGTGCAATATTCATCAGTTTCTGTAAAGAATGTGTAATTATGTTGGGTGAGTCCTAGATTGTCTGACATTCTTCAGGTTTAGTGAACGCCTTGAAAAATCCTCTAATTCCTAACAGCCATATTCAAATCCTACAGATAGAAAGGATATTTAAATCTTTTATGAATCTTCCCCACCTCCTTCACTATACAACAATAAATGTAATGAAGTACATCAATTTACATCACTGCTTTTTTATTACATTAGAATCAGATGCAAGGTATTTAAAGATTTATAGACAAATGTTGTCTAGAAAGGTAATTATAATGTGATTCAATGTACAGTTGTAAAACAAAGCACAATGGCTTTGGAGTGATGATGGTATAGTAGTAAAATAGGGATGTGAACTTCACAAAATAAAAATGAAAAATTTACATATATTAGAAGCATCCTGAAGGCTCAGTGATTGCAATACAGCATAATCTAGCTTTACAGATTTCAGATGCAGGGAATAAAAAAAAAACAAAACCCTTACTTCCAGGTTACTAAGCTGTGTTGCAATGAGTAAATTTAAATTTGAAAAAAAAATTAAAGTGGATGTTACTTCTGCATAAGACTCTCTGGATTGGATCCTCAGCTGGTATAAATCAGTACAGCTCTAATGAGCTCATTATTTATAATGAAATCAATGAAGCTATACCAACTGCAGGGCTGATCCTTTATGTCAATAGTCACACCCTTCCTGTGCTAATGCTAAGCAAATACCAGGAGAACTGATCCCCAAATGCCATTTGTTTTCTTTGGGAATCTTTTTTTTCAATATTCAGATTTTTTCTTTTAATATTTTGCCCCCAAAATGGAACAGAAACTATTAATGGTTTCAGAGACTGTTTTTGGTTTTGTGGGGGTTTTTTGGTAATTTTTTCCAGCCTCAGTAAAATGAGTTTTCAGAACCAAATACATTTTAGAAAAACCTGGTTTTATTTTATCAATTTTTAAAAAATGAACATTTGTCACTGAAACATTTGTTTTGCTCGCAAAACTATCAAAATATGTTTAACTGAACACTCTATCAACAAGACCTATATCTCTCTGACATTAAATATAAAGAATCCCTACTAATTTAGATTTAGCAGAGATTAAATATTTGAAGCAAAGCTGGTTTGGTCTCCAGCTCTGTAATATCTTGTTCTTTTTTCTGGCTGCAATTTCTCGGCTAGCCATAAGACTCTCCCACAACATGCATTAGCATGAATGCCCTAATGTCAAGGGTAAAAGAACATAAACAAGGGTGCAGAGATAAAGAATCTGGATGCAAGAAGAAAGCATTGTTATGTTTATCTCTCTCAGAATATGCATTACTCATCCTGACATATTTGGATCTCTATGTATTTACATATTGATTTCAACATTTCTCCCCTTTAAGCAATATTTAAATTTCAATAATTTTAGAATTATTGAAAGGAGAGAGAAAACCATATGTAGGGACAGCATTTTAGTCACAGGGAAACAGGACTTTATATTTCTTAAGATTATTTTCTGTAATATGTTCTATCATCTTTGGAATTAGAAGATACCCTTTCTACCCTTTTAAAATAATGGTATGGAGACAATTGTGAAATAAATTTTCTGGTTAATATGCTACAAAGAAATAGCTTATAAAAAAAGGGTGTGGCAAGTTCATTGGAACTGCGGTCTTAAAACTATGAGAAGTGTGTGTGTGTATGTGTGTGTGTGTGTGTGTGTGTATAGGTCTAACAGTGCAGTTTCAATGAACTCACCACTCCCTTTTTTATGTTCTTTGTAGCATATTAATAAAAAATGTATATATCTATATCTAAAATATATATATATCTAATCTCAACATTTTGTAAACTCCTGACTTGTACGCGCTTCAAGAATAGCCCCTGAGTAAGTTACATGCAAGCTCAATTTGTTCCAAGTTACTGCAACTGGGTTCGTATAACAATAGAAAAAAAATAAAGCAGATTATTCTTAATTATTGCCAGGATCTGTGGGATCATAGGACAATAGGACTGAAAGGGACCTCATGAGAGAAACTAGTCCAACTCCCTCCCCAAGACAGGATCATCCATGATTAAACCATCCCAATCAAGCGACTGTCTAACCTGCTCTTGAAAACATCAAAGGATGCAGATTTCACAACTTCTCTAGGTAGCCTGTCCTAATGCTTGACCATTCTCATAGTCAGAAAGTTCCTCCTTATCTCCAAACTAAATTTCCCCGGCTGCATCTTGAGGCCATTGCTATTAGTTCTGTTCCCTAGAACCACAGAGAAAAGTTCTTCTCCATCCTCTCTATAATCAGCCTTTAGGTATTTGCAAATTGCATTCAAATCCCACCCCCCCCAACCAGTCTTCTCTTCTCCAGACTAAATAAGGATACTCTTAGCTTTTTCAGCCTTTCCTCATAAGCCTTGCTTCCCAGGACACTAATCACTTTTGTTGTTCTCCACTGGCCTCTTTCCAAACTCTCTACATCTTCCTTGAAGAAAGGGGCCCAAACCTGGACACAGTACTCCAGTGTTCAATAGAGCAAAAGAATCACTTTCTCTGATTTGCAAATGATTCTCCTTTAGTAGCCTGGTATGCTTTTGGCTTCCTTTGCAAAAAGAATGCACACTGTTGTCTCATATTCAGCTTACCATCTACTGTAACCACTAGATCTTTCTATGCAGCACTGCAGCCTAGCCAGTCATTCCCCAGTTAGTATTTGTGCATGTAATTATTCCATCCCAAGTGCAGATCTACAGATCCATTGAAATCTACAACATCAAACATCCCCTGCCCCCTCTCCAAAATACAGGATCTCAACAAAGTATGACTCCATTGGGATACTTACCACCAGATTTTCAAGAGTTCAGTCCTTATCTTGTCTTTTATTTCAACACCTAAATAGCAACTGAATATAATAGAAATATGACCCATCTGGATTAACTGTGTGGTCCTCCTGCCATCACTCCCTCCCATTGGTCTCAAAGGAGTTTGTTCCTGCCTGACAATTTGTAGGATCAAGCCTATATAAATATTTCACTACCCACAGAATTGCTAGAGCATGATATTATGTCCTTGTCCTTATTATGGAAAACTCAGAATTGCTCGATTCAGTAATAATTCCTTATAGTTGGTAACAAATATCACAATTTAAACATTTAGTCCTTTATCCTACAAACAATGAGTTAAAGTAAGTTTTGTTTGAGTAAGAAAACTGGCCCTTAAATTACATGGAAAGTTAAAAATATACAAATAATCTAACCCCTTTGCAACACATTAAAAACTGATAAATGAACAAGAAGAAAAACATCACTAACAAATCTAGATAAATGAATTCAGCTTCCTCTGAATTCAAAGCACCTGAATGTTTTCAACAGAAATAGGCATTCTTTGTCTTTATTTCATTATTATACTTCTTAGCCAAAGAAAGAAAGGAATAAAAATGTGCTACTATGTATCAATTCTTATTGTTACTATTTGCGCACTGTGAATTTCTGCAGATTTCTAAAGACATTTGCTTTAGAAATGTACTAAGCAACATTGTTTAATATCATTTGTATTACAGTACCACAGAGAGACCTCAGTAACAACTGGACTGACTGTTAAACTCTACCCTCAGTTCAAAGAAGATTTGGCTCTAAAATCTGAACAATCTAAACAGACATAGGAAGAGAAAGAAGTTATCATTATCCCCATTTTAGAGGTTGTAACAACAGAAACTGAATCCAAATCTCACATTTCAGCCGAGTGCATAAAAGTTAAGAACCTAGCTGCACAGGGATAAGTAAGAATGCTTCTGATGTACCTCCAGCCAATGTCCATCACTAATGGGATTTTTGCCAGACTTCAACAGAAGCAGCACCACCATACCAATTACATTTAAAACTTTGTGCACTACTCTAGACTGGTTACAAAGCTGCCAATTACAACTATCATGCACATCTTACAACTATGAAATCTGGAGATGTTTGTTTTTAGGTTTCCACTCTAAGGTTTTTATACATTTCTTTAGGAACCAGCTCTTTGCACCACAGTGGACTTCTACCAATGGACTAGGAAGACTGCACACTGACCTCTGCTGGTATTAGCAAGGTTACAAAAATGGTGTAAGTTTCCAGGTATAGGTATTTGTCTCCATTAATCTGCCAGCACTGCCTACTAATCACAGTCACATTAAATAGATGTCAAAGAATATCACTTTATTTGATTTCTGAGGTCCAATTAAAACATAAAGTGTAGCCATAACAATTATAGTACTTTTTAATAATAACTTAGCAGCTACATTCTTCCTGCGTCCTATTAAGCATCTTTTACACCTAATAGGATGACACACTGTGTACTGAAGAGGTCAAAAATGTATAGAGGAAACTGTCCAAAAGTCCAAGAACACTGAAAATGTTGTTGGCATTTGACATAATTTATAATACTAAAGAGCTAAGGAACAGGAAAGGGTTGATGTAGCAATAACATTAGCAGGAACTATAGTCCATGCAAGCCACTGTTAAATAAAGTGCCAATCAATAGTTCTTTTATTAGTAGGTACAATCAATGTACAGCAGACAGACCTAGCCAATTAAGCTTATCGACTGACCAAAGAGTAGCAGGAAACATTCTTTCCTCAGTTTTGTTTTCCTTTCTGTAAGTGAGAAATGAGTTCCAGTTTTTATCACTGGATTCCCACCAAGCCATCTCCAGGAGTTCCTGTAGAAAGGAAACTCTGACAGAAAGCAGGCTTGAGCTATCTTGCTATCCTTTAACCTGGGGTCATTGGAAAGAGCCAGTACAGTCAAGGGTCATTCACAAGGTAACATTTTTTTTCTAGTGACTGTATGAAGTAAAAATGTTGTTCTTCTAGATGAAGGAGAGAAGGAGTAAAGAAGAAAGCCCAATCCCTTAGGAAGGCTTAACCATTAACAGTCCTATAAGACCGTAGGAAATGAAAACTATTTGTTTCTAATTCATATATGCACTGTACATACTCAGCCAGTCTCCCAGTGGGGCAACCTGAGTATCTTTCTTTAAGGAAGAAAAAGAAAGCAGCTCCAGTAAAGATTATACAAAATTTCAATTTCACAATGTAAAAGCTGCTAAAGTAAGTGGGACTTTAATATGCTACTATCACTAGTTGTGCACAGGGAAATAGGGTATTTATTGACTGTATCTCTTTCTCTCTCCTGTCGATAGCTCTTTTAAAAGAAATAAGACAGTAGGCCTGATAAGATTTGGATTCTCAAAATGATCAAATAAAATGACATGTTCTGGTCATGAAAGAAACAAAGAAAAATATAATTTATATAGAATAAATGGTAAGGACTGTTTTTACACAGAAAAAAAGGAGCATACAATTGTGAGAGCTTCAGGTCCCTGAAGTCAGTGGAACTATACCAGTTTATACCCACAGAGGAGCTGACTCCTCAATTCTGGTTGTAATCCAGTTTCTAAAATGGAGTTATTTTGGTTTGTGTTGATTTAAGTGAGATCAGAATCTGACATGCCCAGAGCTTTCCAGGTATTTGACACTTTCAAACTGTCATTTTTTTTTCCCCTCAGCAGTGTCAGATTGCAGGCAAGCAGATAGTGCCATCGTAAACATCATTTCAGATTTAAACATCTAGGCTAGTACAGGTGTTAAAGAAGCCCACAGCAGAAGCACTCTAACTTTTGACTTTTACTCTAAGTGCCTATGGTTAGGTTGTGAGGAGGCAGAACACACATTAGCCTCGGGGGGGGGGGGGGGGGGACAGGACGGGGACTCAGAACCTGACCGAGTGGCTTAAGTCCAACAGGTATGGGGGGTCTTGCATGCCTCCCAGCATCCTCTGTGGGATCCTGAGGCTGTTGAAGACTCCCATGCAGAGCTGAAAGGCGGAGCCACCCCAATTGGTTGGTGGGGACATTATGATCGCCCACCTGGATCTTATGCTGTAGCCGTTCATCATGGCCATGAGCCATCAGCTGGCCATCCCATGTATGCCTACCAAATGCATCCCATGCTCACTCTGTCTGTGTGTGTGTGTGCACATGCATGTTCCAGATGGCTGTATTTCCCCCCATGTTGATATTGGAGACCCCAGGCCTGCACACTGGCAGGCTGTCCAGATCCATGAAGCCCTAGCCAAGTAGCTTCTCACCCACATGGACCAGAAGCCCTCCCTGGATGAGTAGGACTGGAGGGCTTTGAGTGCCCCTGCCCTGACATTTAACATGTTCCACCTCCCAGATAGGAAAACCCAAATGCCTGGGTTCCATCTCTGCTGTGGGAGCCAGGAGGGCTGGAAAACCCATACATCAGGGCCCAGAGGCATGAGCCTTCTCAAGTTCTCCAGGAGAAGAGCAAGGGAGGAAGTGGGGTGGGTTTTGCTAGGGAAAATTCCCATTTCCCAGCTGCACCTTAATTGCAGCAGTGTTCATTTTTAGCTGTTCTGCCAAACAGCACCCAGAGGATCACCAGTGTAAACATACAGTTTCAGTTGTGAGATATAAAAAAAGCTTTCACTGTATATCAGGGTCTATTTGGGTTAGGGTTTGAGTCAGCTGGATCCAGGTAAACATGCTGGCCTCTCTCAGAAAAGCAATACAGCCTTGAGGGATGGGGCTGTCAGTTGTCAGTTACCTAGATTTCTGGCCCCACTCATGTAACACAGACTGATAATCAGAGATTCTGGTTTCCCCTGATAAAAAGAATCGCAAATTCTCGGCTAACCCCCCCCAAAATACGTTGTTAAAATTAAAGGCCCCCCAAAGCCCTCCCCTGGCCCTGCTGGTGCCCCTCACTCCCCACCACAACAGCTTCCCAGCCCCACACACAGAGGTACAGATACAGATACACAGGCACAGACACCCCACCCAACAGATAAGTTTGTGTGGGGGAAGGGGTGGGGCAAGGGAAAGGGAAGGGGGAGAGTGTGTCTCTGTGCCCACTTCCAGGAGCAGGGCCGGGGGGTGCGAGGGCAGCGGTGCCCCTCTGTTGCCGGCACATGCGCTGTGTGGATGGCTGGATGGGAAGGGGAGGTTTGCACACGGCGGCTGCCACCACCCCACACTACCACCCCCACCACTGCTTTGCCATGGCTGGTTGCACATGTGGCTCTGCAGGCAAATGGTGAAATGGCGTGGGGTGTGGCAGCAGCAGCTGCCACATGCAAGCTCCCCCTGCCCCATCGGTGCCCCTCTGTGGGCCAGATGTGTGACTGGCTGCAGCAAAGCAGTGCAACAACAGCGGTGGTGTGGGACAGTGGCAGCTGCCACCTGCGAACCCCCCACCATCTAGCCATCTGATGTGGGGGGGCTCGCACACGGTGATCATCACTGCCACCACTTGCCCGCAGAGTTGCAAAGCAGTGCAGGGAGCAGCAGTGGCAGCAGCATAGGGCAGTGGCAGTCACTGTGTGCGAACCCCTCCCACCTGTCCAGCCATCCAGACAGTGCGTGTGCAGTCCAGAGGGGCACACCACTGCCCTCTTCCTCCTGGCCCTGCTTCTGGGACTGGGTACAGAGTCACCTCCCCCCTTTTCAATATGGCTCCCCTAGCCCCTTCCCTTTCCCCCATCCTGCCCCTTTCCCCCACGCACACTTACCTGGTCAGGTGTGTATCTGTGTCTGTGTATGCCTGCATGTGTGCGTCTGTCTGTGTCTGCCAGAGAAACTCCTGCGGGAAGCTGGCTGGTGGCTGAGGGGGCGGGGGGGAAGTGTTGAGGAAAGCCCCACATGAAGTACCTGCTTGGCCAGCAGCACATGGAGCCGGAGCAGTGCTATCAGCCTGAGGAGGCTCCGTGCCTCCATGTGTGGCTTTGCTGAAAGCCCCACATGAACCAGCACAGGTTCATAGCAGGTAGATCATGCCTGACTAATCTAGTCTCTTTTTATGACCAGGTTACAAAATGCCTGGATGCAGGAGTAGGGGTTGTTGTCATATACTTAGACTTCAGGAAGGCCTTCGATACGGTATCCCACAGCATACTGGTAAACAAGTTAAGAGGCTGTGACTTGAATGACTACACAGTCCGGTGGGTGGCGAATTGGCTAGAGGGTCACACCCAGAGTCGTAGTGGATGGGTCGGTATCAACCTGGAAGGATGTGGGCAGTGGGGTCCCGCAGGGCTCAGTCCTTGGACCGATACCCTTCAATATCTTCATCAGCGACTTGGACAAGGGAGTGAAGTGTACTCTGTCCAGGTTTGTGGATGACAAACTGTGGGGAGAATTGGACACGCCGGGGGGCAGGGAACAACTACAAGCAGACCTGGACAGGTTGGACATATGGGTGGAAAACAACAGAATGCAATTCAACAAGGAGAAATGCAAAGTGCTTCACCTAGGGAGGAAAAATGTCCAGCATACCTACTGCCTAGGGGATGACCTGCTTGGTGGAACGGAAGCAGAAAGGGATCTTGGAGTCCTAGTGGACTCCAAGATGAACGTGAGTCGGCAGTGTGACGAAGCCATCAGAAAAGCCAATGGCACTTTATCATGCATCAGCAGATGCATGACGAACAGAACCAAGGAGGTGATACTTCCCCTCTATCAGGCGCTGGTCAGACTGCAGTTGGAATACTGCGTGCAGTTTTGGGCGCCACACTTCAAGAGGGATGTGGATAACCTGGAGAGGGTCCAGAGAAGGGCCACTCGTATGGTTAAGGGCTTGCAGGCCAAGCCCTATGAGGAGAGACTGGGGCACCTGGACCTCTTCAGCCTCCACAAGAGAAGGTTGAGAGGCGACCTTGTGGCTGCCTATAAGTTCATCATGGGGGCACAGAAGGGAATTGGTGAGGTTTTATTCACCAAGGCGCCCCTGGGGGTTACAAGAAATAATGGCCACAAGCTAGCAGAGAGCAGATTTAGACTAGACATTAGGAAGAACTTCTTCACAGTTAGAGTGGCCAAGGTCTGGAATGGGCTCCCAAGGGTGGTGGTGCTCTCCCCTACCCTGGGGGTCTTCAAGAGGAGGTTAGATAAGCATCTAGCTGGGGTCATCTAAACCCAGCACTCTTTCCTGCCTATGCAGGGGGTCGGACTCAATGATCTATTGAGGTCCCTTCCGACCCTAGCATCTATGAATCTATGAAGGGCCGATACCACGCTACTCTGGGTCCATGCTGGCAGGCACTCCATGTCTTCCCCCAACACCTCCCCATTCCCTCAGTGCCCACCCAGCTTCCTGCAGCCATTTCACGCCCCAGCCAGCTTCCCCCCAAGCCCTGCCCCACAAGCCCCAAGCTCCACTTACATCACAGGCTCCAGGAAGGAAAGTGAGCCTAATCCAAGCCTTGGGTGAGTGAAAGCCTTAGGCCCTGCCCTTCCCCCTCTCCCTCCCCTCCTCCAGGTAGTGTTGGGGATTTCCTGTGCTTTTTCAGCTCTTGCAGGCTGGAGCTCCACCAGCCTGCAGAGGTCTTTGCAAAAGCATGGACTGCACAGGTTTCTCTGCTAAAAGGGAAAATCCATTTTTTCTCTGATAAAAATGGGAAATCCATGGTTTTCTCTGTTTTTTCATGGGAAATGGAAAACCCAGATCCTTACTGTTAAGCCCCCAGCAACAGTAGGGGGGCTGAGTCAGGTGCCTCACCTTCATTCTAGGCCAGGTTAGAAACAGGGGCTTCACCACCTCATGTCACTGAGATCCCAGGGGCAGGCTGGCCCGGCACTCAGGCAGAGGAGAGGAGGTCTGGCCTAGGCTACACTGCTGCCTGTGAGGTGGGGTGACCAGGTGCTGCAATGCTCCATTGGATGTTGGCGGAATAAAATCTACTGAGGATCACAGTGGGATGCAGTACAGATGTTTGTTACAGTGTGGTAACCTACAGCAATGAAGTCAGACACCACATCCATCCAAAGTTATTTTAGAGAGGGATCTGCCCTGTTTACAGTACTCTATGTGCCCTGACCATCTGTTCAGTTATGGCTATAGAGCACCTTATCATGCAGTAAGTGTAACTTATATACCTGGCCCTGAATATTATTTCAGAAAGTTTTCCCAGCTGTATTCAATTCAGAAACTATTTTAGCAATCTAATTGTTAAGGTGTCAGTTGGATAAGCCCACTTCAATTTTATGGTCTTTTCTCATTGCTTTATTTTTCTTCCACATTAAAACTTCACCCAGAAGCCTAAGAGGGGTAAAGTCTAGGAACTTCATGTCTGTCTTAGGTTTCTTAGAGTTTGCCTTTTTCTCCAGCACAATTCAAATCTGCATCATCTGATAACTTGATTTGTGTGCTCTAGCACCTTGACCACTGGTCACATCATGAGTCACATTTGCACTTGACTTAATCCACTAGATCAAAACAAACCTGAAATATTTACCTATTTAGGTAAAGCTTGGTTCATAGGGATAGGCTCAGGAGATACAGAACCACTTGATCAGATTCCCCACACATTTATTAGTGAGTACAGCAATACCAGGCAAGCAGCAGAACACAGGGTACCATCTAAAACAGCTGGCAAGCACTGAGAAGGATACTTTAGATAAGAGATCAATTTTTTTTTTTTTTTTGGGGGGGGGGGGGGAGTGCTAGACAATGTTGATGCTTTTCTTAAGTAAACAGCTTAAGCAGCCTGAAGATTAATAGCCTGATTTTTGAGGGGTGCTGATCACCCAGCACTAAAAATTAATTGCATTATAGCTCAGAGCCCTCAGCACCTTTGAAAAGTCATACTTGTTATCCTTAAGCAGTGGGGAGATGTGACTCAAAGTAGCTAGAGAGGTTATTTCAGTTTCTTTGAACAACTATCAGATCTGCATTCTAGATCAGATTTGACTCCAGGGCTCTTTAAAAAATAATAATAAAAATTTTATGGCTATTCCACATAAAATGTTTTGTCCCCATGATATGATCCCATACAAAGGTGGTTGGTTAGGCCCAAATGCTCTGCATGTTGCAGAAAAACCTGTGGGAGAGGAAACAGTGCTCCAACTAATTGACTGCTTTGAGAACTGAACACATGCCGCTTTCAACAGGAGGGGTCTGTAAGCACAATTCACCACTGTTACTCCAGTGTAGCTGACTTTGCTGAAATCAATGGAGTTACATCAGTGTAGAGCAGGAGTAACACAATGGTGAATCAAGCTTTTTGTGTGTATGGGGATGTCTTCAGAATACTAAAGATCTTTGGGGAAATCAGTTCCCAATTCTTGTCTTCTACCAGCCATTCTTGCTTCCCCACTGCTTTTTCATGCTCCTTCTTTCCCACCACTTCACTCTGGCAAGTATCCAATTAATGTACATACATGTGCACTCAAGACTCTGTTGCCATTGTTTCTTCCTTCATAGATCATCATAATCCCTCATTGGGACAGCTCATATTTCTAAGATTATAACTACCAAAGATGAGAAATGCATGTTCTTAATACAAGGTGATTTATCCAACTGAGCTTCCCTGAGATAAAACAGCATTGAAGCTGGTGGACACAATTAAAACAGTTTTTTTCCCCCATGCTTTAAATGCAGTATCTTTTGGGGCATTTCCATTTGGAAATCTGCCTGGTTCACTAGGGAAAGATTACACATACTCCATGACTTCCCCATCCTTACCCACCAACCTCCCCAAACTAAGATCTATGAAGGCCCATCAGCTCATGTGTTGCAGTTCTTATTCAATGAAATCCTAATTTTATTAATCCATTTTTAATGAGGCATGGTTTACATGGAGGTGCTTTTAAGAATTTATGGGGAGGAGCTTGCTGTGGAACTCACCACTTACCTTTCTCTCATTATTTCCAAGTCCTATGCACCTTCTCTGTACTGCTGTGTTTTCCTGTGCACAGCACAACAGATGGGAGCATTTGGTTTTTAAAAGGATTTTATTTTCTGATTTCAATTTTTCATGTGTAGGTTGGATCTGGCACACTCTCATTCTCTAGTCTAGAGGAGACATTGTGTTAAGCTTAATTATCAAAGGCTGAAAACACCCAGCAAGCAATCAATCATTTAGTGACATGTTCATGCTTTCACTGATTTGAAAAAATATTTTTGTGGTTATTGGAAAAAGAAAAACTGTCAGAAACAAAAACGGAGTCACTTACTTTGCAGTGTATCAAAATATCAGGACTGTGGGGAGATGAGTGAAGAATGTTCATTTGTTTTTTCTGAAACTAAATCCAACTCTTTTTGGCACATGAGGACGGAAGTCCTGTAAGATGTCTTTTATTGTAAACACAATCTTTTTGCAGAGGTTTGCATTATAATTAAGGCTGATTTAAACAGTCCCAAAACTGTCATTTCTAAACTGCTTTCCTTAAGACTCGAGATTTTTTTTTTTGTTTTTCTCTTTTCTTTTCTTTTCTTTTTTTTTTACTGCCAGATAAATGTTCCCTCAGTTGCATTCCTGTGGAACACTGACATCCAGTGGTGGGCTGGGGTCATTAGAAGGGGGAAATCCCCAAAGTCAAAGATGTGGGTCCCAGGTAAGTTTTTTATACTGAGACATAAGCACTCTAGAAAAGAGATAAGAATATAGTTCAAGGTATTTTCATAAATACACATTATTAGTTTTATCATGCAGCGAACACCAAACCACTAAAAAAGCACATGAAATGTTCCCATATGACCTGAGGGTATCCCATAGTTATTTTGTCTGTTAAATTCTCATTAAAATGATCACTAGTGAAGCCTAAATGTGTTTCCTGGTTCAGGAAATGTTGACATATAAGCCACTTGTATCTACTGATTAGCAAATATGCTACACTTTACGACACATCTCTTTCTTTGGTCATACAGGATGATGTCTCATGCATCTGAAATAATAATCTATAATAAACTGAAATAAACAATAAATATCCTTTTTCTGCGGAGGAAGCTCTTTTAGGTTATACTGGTGTCATCACCAAGCATAAAGGAAACCAATATCATTATATTACATGGCCATGCACTATGTAGTTGATTATGTGAATTTCCTTAATTAAGTTTACATTAATCTACAGGACAGAGCAAAGAATCACATTTAAAAACAATGGCCTTTGTATCTTTTTAATATCATATGCCAATTTTTTTGGTGGGATTGTTCCAATTTAAGTCACAGTAAATGTCTATTTCAGAACTGCAATGCTGATAGCTTTTCTTGAATAAATTAAGCCTGCAAAAAGTGGTCATATGCAGGGTAAGCTAAAAAAGAAGAATTACATTTCATGAAAATACTGAGTTTTAAAGGTTTATTTTCATTCCAAACCAAGGCATTTCATAAACGTTTTCTCAGCCCCTAAAAATGAGATCCTCACCCAGTATAGCTAACAATCCAGTCCACATGCAATGTAGGGTTCCCATGCCTTGGGTTCCAAAGTCCTCTCTGAATTAGGAAGAAAAGGACTTGAACCCTCACTTCCTAGGTGAGTGCCCCAACTATGGTTTATGGGTTATATAGGAACACTCTCTTGTTTCCATCCTAGAGATTCTCCTGTAACTTCCTGATGTAAGTTACAGAAACTCCACCTAATCTGAATAGTTTTTCCACACTACATCAGTTTAACTGTGGCCAAAGTCTGTCACCTACAAGAAATAATCCTCCTGATACTATAGATAGTATTTTAGGTTCTGACTTAGGAAAAAACATACAAACATGTTTAAATCTGTCCCTAGTCAGGATAATATATAAACATGTCTGAAATCACATAACCTTCAATGAGAAAAAAGCACATGCTTTCCTGAAAAGTGTCCAGAGTACCTGCACAAAATAATCTATTTTAGCCTCTAAGGGTGTGTCCAGACGAGCGAGCACGTACCTGTTGCAGCATTTCAATAGGAACACAAAAAAAGTTCCCCACGCTGCATATTTTCAATGAAAATCCCAGTATAAAAAACAAACAAACAAAACATGCTGAAAAAAAATGGCGCAGGGCATTCTCCTGGAGCATGCCCTGAAGCAAGAGGAGGCTGGGTCCTCCAAGAAGATGTTCTCGCACCAGGTCAGAGTCTCTCTTTGCCTGCGTGCTGGGGCAAATAGGAGCGGGGCATGGCTGTAGCAGTGTTTCGAAAACATGCGCCTTAGGTCTAGGCTGGGTCCTGCCTCCATGGAGCTAGCCCAGCCCAACAATGTGCATGGGCACATAGAGGCATGACCCAGCCTGGCCCAAGGGTGCACAGCTTCTGCATGCAGTACCAGGAGCCCAGGTGACAGCAAGAGCGGTCTGGTCCTGCCCGAGGGCATGCACCAGCAGTTGGGCCAGTGCCATGTGCAGCTGCCGGGTCTGAGGCAACACTGCACTGCCGGGGGTCTCTGCTAACATTAGGCCGTGAGCAATCTGATAGCTGCTGCTGCTGCAGTGGGGGAGGCTGTGCATCATGCAGGAGGTGGGCAGGGGACCCACCCCTCCCATACAGTCTCCCCACACCCACATCCCTGCTTACCTGGGACAGAGGCTGGTTTTGAACCACCGCTGCAGCCTTTCCCTGCTCCTATTTGCCCAGCATGCTGAGGCAATATACTGGAGCAGCAGGGGCAATGGGGCAGGCATAGAGACACTTTGGATAGTTGCCACAGTGTCCCCTTGGAGGACCCAGCATCTGATTGCTTCAGTGCATGTCCCAGGAGTGCATGTTGCACTGCTCTTTTCTGGGGTTTTGTTTTGTTTTTGGTACTAGGATTTCCCAGTAGAGTTCACACTGCAAATATGCAGCACAGAGAACATTTTTTCATTCCTAGTGTGCCTCTTGCAGCATTTCAAACTGTTTTTGAGATGCTGCAACAGGCATGTGCTCGCTCATCTGGATGTGACCTAGAAGTCCCTAATCTTGCTTTCATGGAGGGTGCAAACAGATGTGGCCAGTGTGCCACCATAAACATTTTTAAGCAAACATTTAGGTGTCACAAACTGTGACTACCCTTGGTCATGGCAACATTTTGGACACTTGGAGCATGACAAATTTGTATGGTGGCATAAGTTACAAGCAAATAGATGTTTGGGTCCCTTATCATGCTCCAAGTGCCCAAAATGTTGCCTTAACCAAAGGTAGTCACAGTTTGTAACACCTTAAATGTTTGTTTATTGTTGGCAAAGTCAGTTCCCCTGCATAGGAATTCCCAGGGCACAGAAGCAGACATGCAGTGTGCAGTGTGGGAATCCCACAGCATGTGTATCAGGCTGCTTGTATATTAGGCCAACTTGGGGCACACATTTGCAAGCAGAGGAACCTCTATGCATGTTCTCCCAAACATTCACTGACTCAGTATAAATGACTCCTGGGGCTGTCGTCCCACTGACTCAGACCCCTAAAGCACTGGGAGCAGCAGGAGCCAGACCCTGTGGGACAACAGCTCTGGTGACTGCAGACGCCAATAAAGTGAAACACAGCTGCTGGACACATCCTGGCACACCTGATCCCACTCCAGAGATGACGTCTGTTTCTGGCCTGAGAGGAAGACAAAACTCCTATTTGTTTCACTACTGCATAGCTGAGCTCTGTGTCTGCCCGATTTTAATATCATTTTGGCTATTTTTTCACACAAAAAATGTCAAAGCTGTTAAATAGTAAGTTGATTACAACTTTGCAGCAAGTCTTTTGAAATTGGGTTATCCTGCTAAAAGCAGGACATTCCATTATGATTTAACCAGCTTCTGTTTCAGTGTCAGACAGCAAAGAACCACTGGTCTTTTTCCTTTTTTTTTAAACCCTTTTTCTGGTACATCCTTCCAAAGCAAGTAGTAGGAGGTGGCTCCAATTCCTACTGCTAGCAAACTTTGTGGTTTCTTTTATGAGCTAAATGAAAGGAACATACAAAATAATCATTATGGATTTATATGAAATGACTAGGTATGGAAAACAGTAAATCCCCAAACAAGCTTAACTATAGCTTGTACGATATAATAATCAGGTAAAAATGCAGACGGTTCTTTTGTAAGATGCAGTGGAAACCTAATATTTTATCGGAAACCCTGATTTATGTTTAATAGCTCTGCTACCTACTAAAAAAGATCTTGTATTAGCAAATGGGTACAGATCCAGTCCATTAGCTTAGGACAACTGAAAAACTCAAGGGTTTTGTGAACTAATGCAATAAAATATCATTAAACACTGTAGCATGACAAGACAGACAGAACGTTTGAGTTGAAAGTCAGGGGAAGTGTTTGAAATGAAGTAAAATGTACAATAGATATGTTTAGGTACATCTGGCTTACATTTGCAGTAGGTCGTCAGAGGACCTTAGTGTCTGTGATGTAAATGAATAACAGAGCTCTCAACAATTTAACTGTCATCAGTATAAATGCTTTAACTGGCACAGTAAAGCAAAGCTCTGGGCCTCTTTCTAAATCTCCATAAGCTCCTGGTCTGAATTATAAACTGGGGCTGTATTACCTGAAGATGAAAGCAGCCAGGTCAATTCACTTAAAACCAGAGAATTACCACTGCTAAGCAATGATGAGCAGCAATTGTGTCGGATTTTTTCCCCCCTTAAATGTACAGTTTCATATTCTGGAAGACAAGAAGAGGGAAACATCTGAATGTCTGGTCACTTGAAACCCAGTCTTTTTAGATGGTCCAAGTTGAAATGCACCTCATGGACTTTTGTTAGTTTTGTGAAACCTACTCTCTCTCTCTCAAACAGAATAGAAGTGAAATTACAAGAATTAAATCAATGGCACGGCATGAAATAGATAAATCTGCATACAGTGGAGAAAAAAGAAAGAGCACTGCAGTAACTGTATTATGCACTCCTTGCAAATCATTAATTTTTCATAGGGCATGGTTGAAGGGTAAACCACTGGATTAAATTCTAGTGTCAGCCCTGGCACTGACCTCCCATATAACCAAAGGCAAATCTTGTCATCTATCTTTATTTCTATTTCCCCTGTAACATTTTGCAAATCTTGTTTATTTAAATTCTTTGAGGTAGGAACTATTCCCCCTTCTCCCCATCCTCTATATATTTATACAGTGCCTAGCATAAAAAAAAATCCTCGGTCTCAGTTGGCATTCTACAAGTTATTGAATGTATATAATAAGTAATAAAGTATTATCTTTCTCCATTCACCTAGCTTCTTATCCTTGTCATTGATTTAAGGTCAACAATCACATATAGCAGTCTCAAATTTCCAACAGATTGAAATAAGCTGATTTTAGAACTCCTAAGGCAGACAGAAAACAAATGACTATTACTGCTTTGAAATGCGGTGGGTTTTGAAATCCTGAATAGAGCTTGGTTGGGTAAGTAAAGGCAATTAAACTTCAGAAAGATGCAAAAACAGATTGATCACAGTTAGTGGTGCTATCTTTTTCCTGTGACATGGCCAAGTTAGCATATCACCACCATAACCTAAAGACCTTCTGGGCTAGAGATGAAATTGTTTTTCCTCACCAATTCCATAGGATGTTCTCTTTTATAATAAATTCCAAACAAATTAATGGATTCCAACATGCATCATCAAATTTATATTTCCTCCTCCACAGAGTCCTACCCCTGTAAGTAATCCTTAAAATTCGTCATGAAGCTTTCAAAACAATTTATGCAAACAAACATCAAGCGGAGCTATTTGTATTGGCAGCACATTTCACTTAACAACCTACAACAAGGAACAGATGGTCTGAGCTCTGGAATCAGCTACAAAGAAAACAGTAGGAGCAAGTCCATCAGAAGCACTTTTTTTCCCCAATTTTGTGAAGATTACAGACTTGTTCTTGTTTATTTCTTTGATTAGGCTGTTATTTTATGTACTCATGAATCCTTCCCTTGCATTTCATGGAACAATTCCACCAGAAGCACATTTCCCAACTGCGTATAGTTTACAGAAGCACTGTTTTATGAACTGAGCTATCTGTTCTTCGCTGGTCCAGCATTCTGTAAAGGGACAGAGAAGGAAGCAAAATAACATGCAGATGTTGTATGAGGGACAGACAACATTTTTGAGGCAAACGTCCTAACAATTGAAAGTTGCCTTTATCCCTTGCCCATCCCCTTATTTACATGCTGGTTTTGCTGGTATTGCATGCGTTGATATGCAATACGTTAATACAGTAATATGCCTGTGTCCTGTAACTACTGGTTTCAGAACATACAGTGCTACTTCTTTTTTTTTCATTTACAGATTTAAATCATAACAGGTCAGATTCTGAGACGCTGCATTGAGATTTATCTTTGCTTTTGAACATTTGGAAAGGAAGATCCAGTAATTATTATCCTTGCCCTCATTTAGTAATTCCAATAGGATTTTACTCAAGAAGTCAGCTACCAGCTAACACAACTAAATATGGCTAAATAGAACCTTAAGCTGTATCTCAATGCCTGTTAGTGAGGGAGAGAACCCGTTATGCCTTTTAACCCATTAAGCACCTGTCAACATACACTTAACCCATCAAAGAAGTTATTGCCTGCCCCAAATCTATTCTGAGAATCCAGAGCGGGAAGTACTAATGAAAAGGGGAACAGGAGGAAAAAAATACAGAAATAGAGTAAGAACTAGGCAAAAGTCAAAGGAACATAGGGCTTAAATGAGCCTTCTGAGTTATGATATCTAGTTCTCTATGTTCACACACCATTTACTCAGTGATTACCCTAAGTCATCACTTCAAATTCCCACTTACCTGCAACAATTCCCACAAGGCACAAAAACTAGAAACACAAAGAATGCCCTATGATGTGCCATAAGTAAAAGCAGAGCAGATGAGGACACTGGCAATGCCCTGCCATTGTGGTGACAGGAAAGTAATTGGTTAACACATACATGCTCAGAAGATCCTAGTATGAGGACCACTTTTCATACTGCAAGGGCAAAAATCTCCACAGTCCTTGCCAAGTCATTCACTAAATAGCCATCTCTTTCTTCTGCATGTACTGCAACAGCAGAGAGCAGTGCTGAACTGAACAAAACACCAAACCTACTTTTAACTCTTGGTTTACTAAGCTTTTTGTTAACACCTCCATACAACTACATGAAGTCATCACTGAGAGTGCACAAGTGCTTATGTGTGCCACCAGTATTGTCACTATTCTAAAGACTGCTACCTAGTCTATAATTTAACTCTGCATAAACTTTATCCACAATTAACCTACCCATCCACTCACATTGACTGTCTCATGGCAAAATATGGTGGAAGCAAACTAATCCTTGGTTTTGACACCCCTGTCATTACAGCAGGAGTGGACTTGGACAGAGATATTTAAAAACTAACAAACATGAAAACTCTAGAATCCAAGACTTTTGACAAGACTCCAGGCATAATCACAACAGCTTGAAATAATAGAGGGCCTTTTTAATAGCTGTTAAAAATAATGTTAAAAATAACAGAGGGTCTTTTTAAATAGCTGTTAAAAACTAAAAATGATGATGGCAATGACTCTGGGTACTGAAAGATATTGGTATGGAAGTGTTTCACAGTTTGAGAACTACCCATAAAACCATCTTTACTTTGGTGGACCAAATTCAAGGGAAAAGCATGCAAAAGTGACAATTTAAAAGAACCTTTTAGCATCTCCACTGAAGAAACTGTTTCATGCAATGCTATGTAATTTTTATTCCTCCATGGCTCAACAAACGAGAATGTGGAAAACAGTTTTACATTGAGGAGGACTATCATAAGCCAAAGAAACTGTTTTTGTTGGCTGCATCTGAGAGCCATGATTGCTAACTCTCATACACCGTACATTTCTTCTGTTATATCACTTAACATTGCAGAAAGTCTAAAATACTACTCTGAAAAAAGTGCATATTAATTCCCCACCCCCTGCCACCCCCTAGATATACAATAATACATTTACACTGTTTCCCCATTGTGAAATAGGACTAAACACAGCAACAAAGCACAGGGATTCAACTAGTGCCTGTACTTAGCTTTCCCCATTATTCATATGACTACTGGAAGAGGACGGGCAAACTGAAGCAGACCGATACAGCTAAACACCATCAGTGCTGCTTGGCAGAAGGTATCTTAGGGAAAGAAGCAGGAGCAAGGAACAGTGAATGAGTTTTTCCCCTCTTTGTTAATTTTTCTAGATTGTTTTAATGTTTAAAGAACAACTTAAACGGTTGATTTTTCATGACCTGTTCTGCCATATAACAGTTTAAACTAATTAGAAGGTAGATATTATTCCCTCCATTCCCTTCAAGTTCACAATCTGACCCCTGTAACATAATATCTGAAATGAACCATCAGTTTGAAGTTCACTTGAGATTTCTTCATACGGGGTATTAAGATGAAGTCTTTCTTGAGATGTCACAGATTAAATAGTTAATGGTATGTGACATCCAAATTATTTTACATTTTATGTTCTAAGGTTACAAACCTTGCTGGGAAGGGTGTGGGAGGTCAGATCCAAAACAAATATGTCCAAGGCCCTCTGATTTTGATGTTCAGGCTAGATCTAGTTCCCACTGAAGATTTTTCCAGAATCAATAAGTTTTGAATCATGTTTTTATTGTGTCCACTCAGAATCTAGAAATGTTCATGAGATCCATGAAGAGGGATATTGAAGCAAGTGCCTAGTTCTTCATGAAGGCCAACAGGAGAGAATAATCTAACCATGTAGGCCTTTGAAAATCTCCTCATGTGAGGGCTGATGGGAACAGTGAAAGAAAGTGGTACTTCAAGCAAAAGATTGCAGCATCAAAAGCTCCAACCAGATCTCTTTTGTTTTGTTTGTATTTGTGGATTAATAGCGCCTTGTGTTACCAGATAGAATAGAACATGTTATATTATGATTAGGTCTTTAAGTTTAAATGAGAAAAGATGCCCTACCTATTTATTATCATCTTATATTTTTTTATTGCTGATGTGCCTATAAGACCAAGCCACTAACCAGGATGTCATTCAACTAGGCACCATATTAATATACAACACAAGGAGTTGATGACAGAATATAAAACACTGGTAGGATACGTTTTGATTCCCAGGTGTCCTCTTTCTTCTTTTTTGCCCAAAGTTTGTCAACCACAAATATTGACCTTCTTGCTCATATTGTTTCAAGTTAGCTGAACTCAGTACTTTAAAATATTTGTGCTAATGGCTTGATCTTATTCATACTTAAATCAAGATAAAATATCTTTCTGAGCTACTGATTTAATTTGCCATTCCTTTGTGTGGGTAATATGTGGCCTTGTTGCATTGTTTTAATGTTCAGAGTCCCAAGACTGAAGAATGGTGTTATATTCTGATACCTTCAGACCCTAATTTATGAGTTCAGGTCCTTTTCTAATTTCAATAGATAAGTATCATTAGTAACAACAAATGAAAATAGGGACAAACTTGGTCAGTTTGTGGCAGTTTGGAAAATGGTATTTTGGGGGTATTGTTATCTAGTGCTTAATTTTTCAAAAGAAGTTTCAAGTTCTTGTGACTACAGAAATAATCTTTCTTTGGCCTTGTTTTGGGAAAGTGAGGAGAGATACAAAAAGACAATTAACTGAACTTCACTGGGAAAAAATAAAGCAGTAACATTATAATGTTTCACTGTATTTTAAGGGTTGTATTAACTATGATTATTACCATTGTTCTCATTACTAACAACAACAGTATTACAAAATACAAGATCATGTTTTGTTCCAATGGCTGAAGAAATTGCTGAAAACAGATGAAAAAAATTGCAGATCACAAAGCCCAAAGAGTCTGTCAATTATAACATCGTAACCAAAGAGGAGGACCATTTCATCACTGAGGGGATGTGACACAGCAAGACCCGTACACTTATATGGGAAACGATCAGTATAAAGATGAACAAGAACAAGGGGGCTTTGGGTCTGTCCTGCACAGAAGAAACAGCAGCATTGGAACGCGTCCAACAAAGACCTGGCTTCACCCTTGTGGGTAACTTGGCTGGCCACCAAGCTAACTGGAGCATCTTAAAGACTGGTAATATCTTGATATTTACAGGATTGTCTGTCTGTCTCCTTTTGTATGTATGTGAATAAATAACTATGTATGTGTGAGTGTACAAAATAGGAAACACCATCTTCTGTTGTTCTTTCTTTTATTTGTCTAATGTTTTCAATAAATGTGGCATTGTGCCTTCTCCCCTGATAAGATTCCCACTTGTTTTTAATTCACCATGTATGCCCCATGCATACAACACACTTACAGCATGAAGTGGTATAGGATAACTAGCGACTATTAAAAAACACCCCACTCAAAATCATCGCTGAATGAAAATAAATGTAGCTTTATTTTTTTTTAATTGGTCTAAACAAAGGAGTTAAAAAAGCACTTAAGAAAAGCTCAAACACAGGCTACTTCCTTATTAAAGTTCAAATTTCCTTTTGCTATAGAAATGCTGTTTCAGCTGAATTTGCGGGGAATAACAGTGGCATGCAGCTGCTGATTAGGTTAGCCATCAGGATGCATCTCCTACAGCTGTCATTGAGGCTAGGGACAGACATTCAAAAAGCCCAAGCTTGAATTGATTCAATCTTTGTAGGTTAGTCCAATTTGGAGGTGGATAGGCATTCCCTTTTCATTCCAGAAATGCAGGCACGTGCCTGCAGTGGCTCAGGCTAGAAGCCGGGGGGTGCTAGAGCAGCCTTCCCTTCGCTTCCACAATGCTGAGCTGAGGGGGGGGTGTGGCCAGGCCCTGGCAGGACACACTACTTAGGGAAGGGTTCCCCCCCACCAGCAGCCCAGCAGGGAGTTGATAATACACAGCACTTCCACACATGCAGACACGTGTGCTTGCAGCAGCTCAAATAGGAGCAGCACAAATTTGAACCAGGGAATTTTGCCTCAGCGCACATGTTCAAACATGCACTTGGGTGTTGGACAAGTTGTGCCACTTGGGGCAAAATAACCCTACCCAGCTCCTCCTGGATCTGCAGCCAGGGTTAGCTGGAAGTTGGGGCCAGCACCTGTGATGGCTCTAGGAGTATAAAAACCTGCCCTGTGCTGGCCCCAGCAGTATAAAAAGCTGCCCTGGAAAGTAGCTCAGGGCTACTTGCTCTCAGGAGCTTCTGGGGGAGGAGCCTCTGGGAGGAAGTTGGCCATGCCCCTTCCTGTCCCAGGCTGCTGCTGCTGCTGCCAGTTCCTGCAAGCTTGGTCTCAGGAGCTTCTGAGGAGAAGGTGGCCAGGCCCCTTCCTGCCTCTGGCTACTGCTAGCTGCTGGCTTATTCTCAGAGCTTTTGGGGGTAAATTGGCTACACCCCTTCCTGCCTCAGGCAGCTACTGTTGCTGCCCGCTGCATGCCCAAGTCCCATTCCTCACCATCGGGGCCAAGGGCAAGGGCAGTGGAAAGGGCTCCCTTCAGCCTCCTCCACAGCTGGGGGTGGGAAGGTCAAGGGCCATGCCCCAAGCCTAGACCACTGGTGCCTGAGGGGACCAGGTGCACCATACTAACAAGCACACCCACTCAGCCTGATCCTGACCCTGGCCCTATCCCCAGCCCCACCAATGCAGCCCCCCAGAGGGGGAACCATAGGTACGCACAGATAGCTGCGGGGCAACCCACAGCTGCTGGGCCTGGACCCTCCACCGATGACCACAGGCATCAAGGCTGAGGCTGAGGCTGATCCAAAGGAAGGTCTGGTAGCGGGGCCCTTCCCCTCTGATGATCTGGGGGAGACAGGGGCCCTGGGGCTCACTCCAGTGAGTCCTGGGGAGGGAGGTCCCCTTTCCCAGGACCCTGAGGCAGACACTGAAGCCACCCCAGTGCTTGATGGGTCTCTTCCCTCCCCCTCCCAGAAAAACCTGACTTCCAGCCTGCCCCATGGTCCTGCGCCAGAGGGGTTTGGGGTGGGGTCCCTTGATCAACAGGCCAATCTTGTCAGGGACCCTGCACAGACCCTGCCAGGGCTTCAGCTCTACCCTCCCATCTTACTAAGGAGCCCCACCCTCACCCTAATGCCCACTATGTCCCAAGGGGCTGCAAAACTCTCCCAATCCCAACCAGAGTCTGGGGTCTAAGGGACCAGGGGTGTTCAGACTGGGGGATTCAGCTGGAGGTGCCGACAGCAGAGGCACCCTGGTTGTGATTAAAGGTTGATCCTGGATGGTGTCACACATATCAGAAACCTCCTGGACTATGGTAGGCAGGAGTGAGTGGACCCTGGTGTGCTGGCCTTGTGCATGGGTCTTCCCACAACATGTGCTACCTGCCATCTGGTCCAGGAGGTGAAATCTGCCCTACCTTCTGACAACCTTACCTTTGTTGACCAGGTTCTGCATGGTGGTAGTCCTCGCCGCCCCCCCCCCGTGCCCCCCCAGCCCACCAGAGTTTGTTGTGGGGCTGGTGCCTCGACCGGCCTCACAGTGCTCCCTGCTTCACAACCTGATCAGCCTAGAGAACACCAGACCAGTCTGCTTTTCCACCATCAGTCGCCACCACCTCTACATGCTCATGTGCCACGTGATCCACCATGCCACCCTCTCATCCCACCCAGACACCAAATGGTGGGACCTCTTTAGCGAGGGCATGGCTGGAGCACCCCGGTGGCTGAGTCTGTACTCCACCTTCATATCACTCCTATCCTGTTTTTGCCTTTATTGTCCCAAGAAAATAGTTATATCTTTCACCCTTTGGCCCCACAAAGGGGCTATTAGTTAGCTGGGTGGGCCTTAAGGACCACATTAATATGGAAGATACAAATAGACAGGAGCTTCTGGGGGAACCTCTATGGAGCCATCACCATGGGTGTTTATGTGGTGAGTTTCATATACACCCTGGTTTCCTGCCTCTTCGGCAGGCAGAGAACCTGGCACATATGACACTCGAGTGCGCCAGGTTGCAGCCCCTCCACCTCCAGAACTTTCTCCTGAGGTTCTGGTTGAACTTCACCCCCCACCTTTTTTATTTTTGGGCACCCCATCCATGGCCCAACCAGGTCCTGGACCTGCTGGTCAACCACAAGATGACAGCAGGCTGCCACGCCAGCTGCGGCCAGTGCCAGCATGGGGTTCTTTCTGGCACTTGGTGTGGGCTGCACCAAGCAGACTCAGATGCTGGCACTGGCTCCAAACAGCAGCAGTAGCATGCTGACATCCAGTGCACAGATCCAGGGACCCATGCCCCCTGGGAAGGCTGCGGGGCTGTGCCAGACTCATCCCGGGAGAAGCGGGCCCCTGGATCCACGTGCAGAATGACAGCAGGCTGCCATCCCTCCCTCAGAGCACTGGGATTGGAAGGGACCTCAGGGACAGATCACAGGCGCTGGCCAGCTACAGATGTCAATATCAGAGCAATCCTTCCCTGCCGCTTCCCCCTCCCTCTTCTGAGTTCCTGTTTCCCCGCAATCCTTCCTCCAAAACATTCCAAAACATCTGAAACATCCATTACATTTTGGATGGTTTTGTTTAATTTTGGAGATGTTTCACAGCCTTCCATTTCATTTTTGGATTTGGTGTTTTTGGGTGCCAAAATGGGCCAAAACATCTCTGAAATAAAATGGCTGCTGAAATTTTGCACAGCCCTACTGGATACACAGGTATCAAATTTTGAGCCTGCACTGCAAATATGCAGTGCAAGAAACATTTTTTTGTTCACAGTGTGCCTCTTGCAGCATCTCAAACTGGTTTTGGATGCTGCAAGAGGCATGTATGTGGTTGTCTGGATGTGCCCACAGTGTTTAGCACCCCTAACTCAGTATTTATCAGCCCATTAAGAAAACAAAAGCTGCTCATATTAGTTCAAGCTCTTCTTAAAAAAACTTTTTTCAAGGAAGAAATGGAGGGGTGTTACCAGCTACCTGTTGATTAGCTCCAAAAAGCCCTAAGTCGACACTGTGCTGTCTGCCACAGCACAGATTGTAGTCAGCATGTGGTCTGCTAGCTAGTACTGAGAGCTCTCTGTGTAAGGCAGAGGGGAAGAGGGAATCCCAGCTTGAGCAAGGAATGCAGGGGCGGGGAGGGGAAGGGAGAAGGGAGCAGGAGCCAGTCAGATGCCCTATACTTGCAATCTTTGCCGAAGCTGCAGCCAGGGAGCCAAGGGGAGAGGCCAGCCTAGCTCTCTGGAGCAGAGAGCCCCACCTTGCCATGAGAGCATGCTAGAATGCTGGGGGACTCTGATTTAACTTAAACCAGGAAGGGGTCTGGAACAGACATTGCATAAACTGGTTTGACCCAGATCAGTTAAGTCTGAGACTACATTCAACCAGGTTTATCTCAAACCAGTTTCAGCCATCTTCATACTGGTTTATGTGCACTGAACATCTGTTCTGTTACAGGTTTACACCAGTTTCTGATCGCTTAAACTGGTTATGTATAATATCTGTCCCTAGCCTGAGGGTAGTACCCAGACCCATGTTACATAAATGCTATTCATATATGACTCTTCAGCTTCAAGCCATTCATTGAGGAAACCAAATTATGCAAACCCTAAAACATCTTTTGTTTTTGTGAACTGGCAGGGTTTGGACTTAAGTTCAATTATTTCAACATTTTTGAAGCATCTGGAATTTAAGACATCAAAAAAAAAAAAGCATATTTCTAATTCTGGTATAGCTGATTGGCAAGCTTTCAACAAAACAGGTTTTTTGTTTGAAGACGTCAAGCTGCTTGAATTTAAATTTTTTGTGTAAATGTACAAGTTTCAATGAAGGTTTCACCCCCAAAAGATCTCTCAGATCCAATGCAATACCTGACCAAAATGAGAGAAAAACCCAAAAACAGCTTATACGTGGTAGTCCAAGAACCTATCTGGGCTGCAGGACACCCAAATTCAAACTCTTACTGCCTAATTCAAAGAAGAGACTTGAATCCTGATTTCCCTCATGCCCTGTGAATATATGAACTATGAAATTGTTAGTTATTATGGATTGGGATGACTCCTATGACAAGAAGTGCCATTCAGGAGCTAAGAAAACTTTCCCAATGAAAATTTAACCAAAACCAGTATGTTTTGTTAAAAACAAAAAACAAACAAAGCCCTCCCCCACAAAAAACCAATACTATTTGAGGATGGTGAGCATTCAGAAGTATGCTAGTGCAGGCAAAGCTGAAACATGAACTACTCACTCAGAAACTACCGTTTGTCAGTATGAAAACAAAATGTGTCCAGACTTGTTTTCAAAGGAAAATACTTTTATCTTCAATTAAAGGGATTTTAAAATACTACAAATGACACATCTAACAGGCAAAGAGGTGATTCCTTATTATACTTCCCTTTTTCTATCCTCAAGGCTAATTCTAGAGGAGTTTAACACCAGATTTTGTACTGACAATTGTAAGTAGTAGTTATCAAAATTGTACTAGAAACACTGCCCTGTCACCCAACAATAACTTAAAAAGGAACTTGAACTGGATTGTGGAAGATACGTCAAACAAGTTATAGACATGCCCCTCCTCCTATTTTCAAATGTAAGGTTGACATCTGTGGTCTTTTTAACTGCCCATAAACTGTAATCAATGAAAGATAGAACTGGCATATTTATATCACAGTTCTATTTTGTTACAATTTTATCCCTCACAGAAATCAAAATTCAGAAAGACTGCAGGCCCAGGTTGCTCTACTCTTAGGACCTAGAGGAAAGCCTGTTTCAGTTTTCATCTATGACTGTTCTCTCAGCAATTATTTGCATTCACTTATAAAGAATGTGTAGACTAGTGTTCAAATTCATCAAATATATTTTTATATGCATCATCTAATAAGTGATTTCTACAGGCCAAAAAGTACTCACAATAGTCCAAAGCAACTCTGCTGCAGTCAATGGAATAATATCACCTATGACTGGAGAATATTTTGATGAATCAAGGATGTGCATCTCATAGCAGGCACGGGCCTTGCAGAAAATTCTCCTATACAGATTGAAAAGGGCATAATGTATAATTTTCTTAGCAAACTGAACGAGATCTGGTGGCCAGTAAAATGGGGAACCATGACTTTATGCTTTCTAGAGAGCCTAGAGGTGTTAGATTCAAGTAGGTCCATATGTTTAAAAGATGTAAGGAGAATAATCATGCCCAGAACCATCCTCAGTGGTCAAAGGTGGGGACAGTCCCTCCCAAATTATCTTTTTCCCATTTGTGCCCTTACAACCTGGCTCTTATTATGTCTGGGACAACAAGACATAAATCCTGAATTAAATGAACCCCATTCAGTAGATCACAGTCATTTTCACCCTCCTTTAAAAAATTTTAGCTCAGCATTTTCTAAAAAAAAGTCCTAGTTAAGAGACTGAACCCTCTCTAGCACACTCCTGACCTACATATATTCTTAATATGTTAATTTCTGTTTTGGTTTCAGAACAAAACCTGCCTTTTAAAGAAAATTTTAACAGATTTTAAACCAGAAACACTGCACTCCCCTGAGGCATTAAAAAATGCAAACTGAAGACTTCCCATGTGTTGAGGTTATTACTTATTTCCTTCCAAAAACAGAAGAAGTGTTGCAACAGTTGTAATGCTCCAGCTCACTAGGCCAAGAAGATGTTTTCTTTCTGCACACTCATTAACCATGGTGTGGAACTCAATAACTAGTCTAATTTCCTACTTTAAATGTTTTTCTTTCCCCCACTTTTCATTTTATGCTTAATATTCACATAGGAGTATATTCCACCACTTAGCTTGAGAGCCTAGTTGCTGTCAAACACAATAAAAGGGGGAAAAGTGTCTGAAATCACAGTAACTTTAGTGTTGAAAATTGCAATTTAATTTCTGCAAATGAAGTTAAACACTTAAAGCTTCCTTTGTTAGCCCTGGATCATGAACTGATAGGCTTTGAGGGCAGGGAAATGTTTTCATTTGAATTGCTCAAATAAATATTGATACTAGATATAATAAGGGTAGTTTTTCTATTCCATAAGTTAAATAACAGCTGGTTATTAAACCTATTTTGATATTTAGTAGCTATCTCAGATAGGTACAGTGCCTTCAATCTATGCATTGTAATTATCTCATGGGTTCAGAGGTTCAAGCCTGGAAAAGCATATGAAATCTGGAGTGTTTATGTGAACCCAACCTCCAAAATCAGCAAGCTCCAGCAAGTCCTTTCTTTATAGTTTAAGGAGTTCTGGATACCATTCATGTTCCAAAAGCTGATTTGCTGCATAAGTTGGGGCACACCACTTGTTTCTGTGCTTCAGCCTATCTTCCTGCAAAATATTTCTCTACCTTACAAAGAATTTAGTTGATCAGCTATAATGTTCAAAGCTTAAACCCAGAGGTACCCAAGCAAAAAAACACGTGTGGTAGTTGTAGGTGTAGCTAGTACAAGTTAGTACAGTTAGGACTGCATGAGAAAGTCAAAGCAGTGTTTGTGCTAGGCATATAACCAGCATTTTCCATATATGTAGTCTCCTGAGGTTATTTGAGCAGTTTACACACATACATGCAAATTGCAGCAATGAGACATTTAACAGTGGGTGCTAAAGAAATGAGACCCAGGCCATGTCTGCATAATAAAATACCCAGGCCTCATAGTGTGCCTCTTTAAATCATAAGTCACATTTGTGTGGTGTTTCTGGTGGTTAAGCAGAAGGCCTGTGTGAAGCAGCTAATATTGGCTTCGGATTTGGCTGATTCAGGGGACAGTGATTCGATTCAGTGATTTGAATTGCTGTCCCAAATTGATTCAGCTGAATCTGATTTGGAGATTCATCCGCTGCCGAAATCAGATAGGCCCCATCCCCTGCCTACTCTCCCAGCCCCGTCAATGGCCTCCCCACTCGGCCCCAGCCTCCTACTCTTAAAAAAAAAAACAGCCCGGCACTCACTGGCTGCTTCCAGGCAGGGAGGTGATCCCAGCTGTCCTCCACTGCCCCCCACTGCATGGGGGGGCTCTACCATGAGCTCCCATCCGCCACCCACTCTCCCAGCCCCCCATGGCTGCCCTGCCTGGCCCCAGCATTGGCTCTTTAAAAAAAAAACAAACAAACAAAAAAAGCCCCGATTTGCCAGCTGCTGCCAGGCAGAGGGCAATCCCTGCTGCCCCTCCACTGCCATGTGCTGCATGGGAATCTCTGCCATGAGCCCCCAGAAGCCCTGAGGCTGCCGTAGCAACTGGTGAGCTGGAGTTTTGTTTTTTTTTAAAGGACTGGGAGGTGGGGTGGGGTAGGGGGCTGGGAGAACATGTTGGGAATGGGGGCTCATGGCATAGCCCCCCACACAGCACAGGGCAGCAGGGGACAGTGGGGATTGCCCCCCCACCTGGAAGTAGCTGGTGAATTGGGAGCTGGGGCTGGCGGGGCAGCCACGGGGGGAGCTGGGACAGCGGGCAGGGTCATGAGATGCTCAGGGGGGCTGGGGGAGCAAGCAGGAGATGGGGCCTGGTAGGGGTCCCCACATGGTACCCTACCACATCCTCCTGCCCCCACTCCCCTCCCTCCTACTTACTAGCATGGAGTCCAGGTCCAACTCCCTGCAGCAGCAAGTGGGGACTGCCTGAATCTCCCCAAACCTTTTCTGAATTGATTCAAAGAGCTTCAAATCAATTCAGACCTTTTATTGGTCTCCTAATTTGATTCAGATTCAGAGATTTGGCTGCTGATTCAGGCTGAATCTCCTCCAGATCAAATCAGGACCTGAAGTTTTGCACAGCCCTATTACACAGCACAGTTGAGTGACATTACTTTAGTGATGTATACACAGCAAATGATGGCATTATTGTGTTGTGGTTAGTGTTGGCAAATACATGGCACAGTCATAACCAATCACAACAGTTTCTGGCCCTTTAACTAACTCTGTAGCCAGATAAGAAAAGTTGCTAAATGGATAACCCAAGCAGGGAGTCAGGCTGCTTAAGTGGGCACACCCATACCATATGAATAAACTCCTTAAAAGTGACCAGAGACATGAAAGTCATGAGAGGGGTAACAGACATGAAAGATGTGCCATTGTCAAAGCAACCAAGCAGAGAACAGGGGTGCAGATCGCCCATAAAAGTGTAAGTAAAGATGAAACCTGTGAAACCTCTGCCTCACCTGCCAAGAAGATCTGCATACCCCCAAGAAAACCTTCTAAATATCTGGTTGCAGGAAGATACTTTGTCCTCAGGACTGTGTAAGACTGATGCAGGATTTTCTGTAGTTTCTCTATCTTGTTTTATTGTGCCTCCATTTAGGCAGAATTTTGGGCTGTTTCTTTATGTTATTTTTAGGGCTGTCAACTAATCGCAGTTAACGCACGTGATTAATGCGTTAATTTGTTTTTGTGTTCGTTTTTTTAATGCACGTTAATCACTGCTGGTGCTGGGGGGAACCGGCCCCTCCCCCTCTCTGCTGCATGCCTGCCTGTGCTGCCAGGACAAAAGCAGCTCCTCCCCCCTCGCTGCTGCCAACACACACACACACACACACACACACACACACACACACACACACACGTGTCCTGGGAGCAGACTCAGCAGTTGGATGCAGGTATATGGGGGTGGCATGGGCTGGAAGACCAGGTCTTGGGAACTGTCCAGGAGTTGTGTACATGTGTGTACATCCAAAAATATTTATAATAAATTGGGATTCTATTATTATTGAACTGTGTGATTAAAATTGTGATTAATTTCCACTATTTTTTTAATCTCTCAATTAAGCGTGATTATTTTTTTTAATCACTCTACAGCCCTAGTTATTTTGTTATGTCTTGACTTAGGCAGAATTTTCTGTTGTTTCTTTGTTTTTTTCTTAAAGTTGTAAACTGCTGTATTCAATAAACACTCTTTTCAGAGAATAGACTATTCTTGTCCAAGCCATTTTCATGTCTTCAGTGCCACCACCTGAATTCTAACACTAATGTCCAGTAACAATTAGCCATGCCCAAAGTGGCTTTAATCTGGGCAGAACGGGTAAAAAAGGAGTGGAGAAGTCATGGTGGCATGGACTTCAGAGTATGATCCCAGCCCAAGTCCCTCAGTGGTTTTGTACAGCCCATGCAGAAGTCTGCTTCCACATCTGCTTTACTGACTGTCGCATGCAAAAGCTAGGTATATTAAAGCTTGCATATGTGATAAACGTGTGCCAGGGAGCCAGAATATCCTATAACTATATCCTCAGCACAATATAACTGAGCTAGGTCACACTCCATGTGCAACCTTACCTCTACACAACCATAACAATTCCTCAGTCAGCCATTTAAAGAATTGAATCATGCACTGCCAAGTCATTACTCAGTCTTCTTTTGAACCTCAGTGGCCTTACTAAGTCATAGTGTTGTCCACATTGCCAGCCCAGCCTTACCTTCAATTCCTACGGAGAGCCCTTCTGAGCCCTTTCTGCCAGTTTTCATGTTTGATTCGAACTCCAGCCTTGCTCTTCAGCACAGCAGGCTCCTGGTTCTTCCTCTTGGCTCCTCAACTCCAACTTAGAAGCAATTCTAGATCTCAGTTTATTGTTTGGACTTCAGTTTTTGCTCAGACCACTACACTTTTGATCCTGATCTAGCCATATTCCAGATCACATGTGGCCCCTTCTCTGATGGTATTCCTACCTCCTCTGCAAATACACCTTCATCTAGCTGAGCAGAAAGACCCTTTTTATTAGTTTTCTGTGCCTTTTCATTTTACTGATTTTTTTTCAAATCTAGTTTGAGGTGATACATCAGAAGTATTTGCCATTGCTGTTTTTTAAAATAATGTATCTTATTTGGGTAAATTGATAATCACAAGAGAAGCTTCAGAGAGTGCCCAACAGTAGGAGAATGACACTTCATCAGTGAAAAGGCATTAGTTTGCTATTTTCCATTAATAACCATTGATGATGGACCATTATCCCACCATGTTGCATGACTTGTTGTGTCTTAATGTGTATACTTAACAAGATTAGTTATAAAAGTACCTCACAGTGGATCCCTAATGAGGCAAGATCATTAATTTTGAAAGTCTCACTTTATCTTTTATTACTGCAGTATTATAGCCTGCTGCCTTGGCAGAATGTTCAAAGTGTAAACCACAGGGTCAGGAAGATGGAATTATTTCATTTCTTTCTGTATTGTTGTCCTGATTTTAGGGTATTTATATTATTGTTATAAAATATTTTAAAAGCTGTTTTGTGTACAGTAGTCAGAAGTCATTTTATAATGGCTAAAAGGAAATGGAAAGGAGAGAATTTCTTCATAATATATGGGTGAGGAATAAATTAGGACATTCTGTGCAGTAAAATTCAATCTAATTCAAATACAATTAAAATTCAAAATTCAATTCAAATCAAAATTCAAATCAAATTCAAATCAAATTCAAATTCAAATCAATTCAAATCAAAATTCCCATTGACTATGCTGTACAAAAATTTGGGTGACTAATATACAAGGGATATATTTTCAAAGTAGGTCACCAGGGTTTATCAGAACGGCAACCTGATGCCCATGCAGAGGGACACAAAGATCAGTGTGAGTCTGTCCATAACAATGATCTGAAGGATCACCACCTAAAGCCATGGTCGTGCAAACACTTGCATGCATGAATAATTTGATGGATGCAGGAAGCCCATGAACTCAATGGGACATCTCCTGGGCATAAATTCAGGCTAGCGGCTTAAGAAATAGCAGCTTAGGAAGAATCCATATGTCCATCCTTTAAACAGGCAAGAAAATACAATCCTTTCTATGTTTTCTGTAATATCCAACTTCAGTGCTGAAGCAGAAAAAAATGTTCATAATTTCTGAGCTAGCATATGGACTCAAGGACTCAGAATATGGAAACTGATCAGAACTTCCTGCCAGCAAGTGACATTGCTACAATGTGGCTAGTGACCCAGAAAAGTTAGTTAAATTGAAGAGATGCTCATGCAATTTCCTTCCGTTCCTGAAGTGTCATCAAATCTGGAGAAGTTTGAACAATGAGAAGGCTATTCTGAAGAGTAAATTAAATTACAGAAGAACCAAAGAAAGCTCTAACAGAAGCCATGTTCTTAGTATTGACTGATGAATGTAATATTTTCCTCTGTTCACCAAGATAATAAAACTGAAAGGGCAAGGGGCCACCCAACACAAAATTAAGATAGAAATTTACCAAAAACTGGGGAGAGAGGAGGAAATAGTATTGTATCAGTCTAAATATCAACCATAAAAGTATACCAGCATGCCTTTCTAAAGAAACAATATGCCTATAATTACATTAAATGAAATAAGTATTAATTAAATCATTATTAGCAATCAAAATGTAATTTCCTTCTGTCACTTTTTGATATCTTAACTAAAGGCATATTTGCAATACTATTATAACAAGTTATAGTTATAGCAACAGAGCTGCTGCAATAATTCTGAAACATGTACACTTTCATATGAATATATCATGCCTAACTAATGAGATTGCTCATTTCATAACTTCAGTTCCATTTTTATTATTTCATAAAACTGGAAGTCCTTATCCATTTTATGAAAAACACCAAACCTTTGTGAAATTCATTAAATAAGCATAAAAAATTCATTAAACAAGTGAATTGCATTCATGGCTGCTTTGATGCAAATGCCCTTTAAGCAATGTAAAACTCCATATTGATTTAACCTTTCATGTTCTGATATTTCCATGTGGATATAAAAAAAAATCTTTATTCAAGGAATGAAATTAAGTGCTGATCCCTTGATCTCCAGCCAGGGTGAGGTAGATTGGTCAATTTAAATAGTCACTGCTGATCATCAAACAGCTGAGTTTGTATTAAAGGGTAGCATCAATATGTTCTATGTATCTTTTCTGGCAAATATAAAATATATATACATACTATCCTAGGATCAATTGATATGACCCCTGAAAACTCCTCTAGGGTCAATCAAACTTGGTTAAGTTCCACCGGGCTAAATTATGGCTAGGCCATACTCAGGGGCCCAATTGAAAGGGAAGAATGTAACCCTTCCTTTCTAGCTGCCCCTGTGGGGTTTCATCACAACCACAGTCCTTCCATTTCCTGCAGTCTCACCAGAACATACAAGTTAGTGCTGATAGTAGAGCTAACTTACCCAGAAAGTTGAATGAGGTGACAGCAAAGCAATTACCATATACTTCACTGCACCAACCAGCAGCGTGGAGGGACTAGTTTAACCTATATGAGCATTCATTTCCCCTCCCATAAGCCTGTAACTTTTGAGGTAGTATCTAGCCTTCTGCGTTAAAACTCTCTCCATCACAACCATCCACTATTTTTTGTGTAGGGCTACCATATGGGATTTATGGTGAGATGACTTACCATAGTAATTTTATATGAGAGATCATTTTTGTTTATATACCTCAAATACATTACCTCAGAAAGAGATAACACAAAAAAATGACCATTATCTACAACAAATATATGAGTCCAATACCTGAAATATATATCAAGCCAAGACTGGAATTCTGACTGAATGACTGAATAACATTTATATTCTGGGCACTCTCATAGAAGAGAGCAATAATATAGACATCACTAACATCTATGAATCTATGAACATAGTTCTAGTTGCCATGAATATTGCAAACTGCACGCAAAGGTAAGGGCAAAGCCCAAGGAGCAAGTATTGGACACCAAAATCACCATTACCACATGACCATATTAATTTTAAGATTTGTTTTATGACTAATTAAATCACTATTGACCCATGCACTGTGAGTGCCATTCATATAGTGTCAGCATGCAAGTAATCCCAGAAAGGACTTCAACGGGATCAGCAGTGTGCTCAAAAAGTTAAGCATTGAGTGAATGGGGCGTGCAGCATAAAGGTGAAGACAAGTGCATGTCACCTATTCTCCTTTTTCTTAATTGTTATACTATGGTCTACTGTTTGCATCAAAGCACTGATATAAATGGGAATTCATTTTTTCTTTGCGCCATTGGGGATTACTTTTTTACTTTGCTTTGTGTCTGGTGGTCCTAAATGAAAAAGTATAATCCAGTGGTACACAAAGAAATAAAAGGAAGTACCAACTGTATATCCTGTTTATGTTCCTTCTCCTACAATCCCAGGGTCACCTGCACTTCTGGCTTTCCCTCTCCATGTACCACTATTTTTCTGATCATCCCAGCCACACACAAGATGAAAAATGTGACACTAACTTCCAGCCTTCCACCTGCCTCCCATTCCTCTCTCCCTCCTTCCACCACCGTTCTTTTTCTTTCCACCTATCCCATCTCAGATCACTACAGGAACAGCTCACTTTGTATTTCTAAACATTTAAACTACAAACAATAATTTTAGACACCAAAAACAGCTCTTTAGCCCCCATATTCCCACCAAAATGCTCAGACATCCTTCTCCTCAGAAAGACCAGCCAAATTAAACAAATCTGGAGTATCCAGGTGAAACTTCTAAGGAGTTACAAAAAGCACTAGGATAATTTTAAGAGGGAAAATTATTTTCACCCAACTTCACAGAAATATATATCCTAGGAGACACAGGCCACATACAGACTTCCAGGAATATCAGATTGTTTCAAGGGCATTTAGAAGGAGTAGTCTTGAAAATAGCTTTATAAAAAAGAACGTTATAAGCTTAATTAGGGAGCAACTAAAGCCACTCAATTATAAGTAAAACTGACAGTGGTCCTTACAAAAGCAAATGAATAGATAAACAAAGACTTTTTCATTTTCCCTCCATCCCTCAGTTTGCTAAAAAACCATGCCCCCCATGAAGGGCATCTTTGATTGAACAAGCCCAAAACAGCACTTGAAGGCATTTAGCTTAACCATTATTAGATTTTAGTTTAGGTCTCCCTTGATACTGGAGGCCAACAATAAGGCCGTAAGGTACCTTAGAGACACTTAAGCACAGGCAGTCTTTAGAGACTGCTTTTTCACCCAAGGCAAAATTTAAAAAGTATCTTTGTAATAATTTTTAAAAAAGAAGAAAAAAAAGAAGGAAAGAAAACCTTGGGAGCTTTTTTCATGATTACTAATTTAACAGACAGAAACTCAACTATGTTTTATTGATAGTTCTAATAGTAAATTTGCCTCCCATACACACTGCTGCTGATGCCTAAAATAAGATGTGCAAGAACACATAATCTTGTGCCTAAGGCTTTTCAGTACACAAAGAATCCTTGTGACAATTCAGCCAAGATCTATTTAGTGGAGAACTGCACTGCAGAAGCTCTTCCTGGAGATTTTGGCTCATAAAAAGAGCCTCTCATTTTTTGCTGTGTGTTGCTATTAGTTTCACCATTCAGGCAGTGATAAACTTGCAGTAGTCTTCATCTGACTTGTTCAGAAATTAAGTTATCATTAAAAAACTCTTTCCTCTGACAGAATGCTAGGTCTTTCAGTTTTACTTGAAACTGAAGAAGAATGTGTAGGAAATAAGAGTTTGCAGCTGAAAAGTAACTCATGCTCAATGCCATTGAAGTGATATTTATAAGAAGATGATTCAGGAGTTTCTTTTGCAATGCTTGGAGGAGGAAAGGGAGGGGGGAGGGGAAAGTGAGGGAAGATCACTCTCAGATCCTGCACATGAGTAAATAAATGGAGTACAAGAAATAGTAAAAATGTAGTGGATTTAAATTAATGAAGCTGTGCCAATTCAAGATCTGACCTAGTTTCTTTAAAAAGATGTGACTATTAATATCATTGTGAAAAGCATTTTGTACTTCCCTGTCAAATAATAAATATGTCATAGATGCCAGCAAATCTTCGTCACTAATGCTTATCACTGTATAATCCATTTTCTCTTTTGTAAGTTATCCTTCCTAAATCTTTTCTTGGTATGCAGTCTATTACATCTGCAAACAGTTGCAGTTGTTGATCAGTTGTAAATGCAGTTTGATGCCAGAATTCTTTTGCTATGGTGTAGCCTGATAGATGTTCACATTTAAATCAATTTCACTTCAGAAGAAAATCTGTTTGTTTTAGCTAGAGTGACTACTCAGTGTTATGTTGGGCTGGAAACTTGTTATGTTTTGCTACTTTATCATGTGCCATTTTCATGTTCAAAGGCTAGTTAAATTATTTACACTAAACTTCATATATTGTGTATAACACTTGCCTTGACATGAAGAGCAGCAACTGTAAATCAGTTTCCTTAAACCTGTGGTTCAGAATAAAATAAGCTGCTATTCTTTGCAAAGAATTACTAAATGCAAACTTCAGAACCAGTCCTCCATGAATAAGGGACAAGTCTGGACTTGGATCAAGCTTTGATTCCAAAACTAAGCACCAGAGCACATCAACATGTCTGGGATACTGTACATTTATTGAATAGAGAAGCTAATGCACTGAGTCTCATAATGCACTGGAGTAAGGAAGCTGCTAGTGAAAGGCATGGTATGGTAAGTTTCCCTCAGATAGCAATACCATGGGCTACACAAGACACTACTGGGCAGTCATTAGTGCACATTTATTTAGTACATGTATTTGCAAATACTAAATAAATGCAAAGTAACTGGAGTTACTGTGCAGTAGCACTGGTGAACATCTTTTAAGTGATGCTACTGCGCAGTACCCTAATAATAGTGTGCATAAGCATATTAGCACTGTCCATGCTGTGACACACTACTGCACAGTACTTTTTGGCTACTGTGCAGTCAGTGTATCATGTAGATGTACCAAGTTTGTATCAAAGTCTAAATTGTATATTACAAAATATAGTATTCTTAGAGGCTTGGTAGAAATTTTACTATCCCATTCCAGTTGCTATATTTATTTGTATTCCACATGCCCCCAAATAAGATCTCCACCTTAATCTGGGAAGGCAGAATGAAGAAAAAAAGATATTTCCTTTTAACCAAACAGACCAGAATCAGTTTACATGGTTAAGAAACACCCTCCCCCCCAATGTTCCATAGCTCATTTTCAGGAAAAGGTGAGTGTGCTGCATATAAATAGGTAAGGTATATAGTACTCACTTTCATGCATAGCTTATTTGCCTCCTTGTCATTTTATTTATTAAATCAGAAACTCAGCTCAGTTACAATTTCTATATTCAAGTGCATGAGAGAGAGAGAGAGAGGCAACCAATAGTGATGAAAAAAATCTAGCAGTAATTTTGTACCTAAGATGTGTGAATCCTCCTCAGATATTCAGAAGGACCTTCTTAATGGATGAAAAACTGCACAAAAGAAACAAGTTCTTGTATGACACACAAACTCTAGTCAATTCAATGATATTTAGTATGAGTGATCTTTCTTCCTAGCTTTCATTTTAGAGATATCTTAACAATTACAAATCATGCTAGACTAAAAGAAACTGAAACTGAAGTCTGAATTTATCTGCAAGGTAGATACAGAGCTTCATCTTAAAATATAATAGTACAAGCTTCCCCGCTTTCCAACATAACCATGTTTTGCATGAACCTTGTCCTCCAGTTCAAACAGCAATGCAAATTGTGTGCTGACTGAACTATTTGTAAGACTTCAGGCCCATTTTATGTTACATTTATGCCATAACTAACCTATTAATTGGTACATGTGCATCCAATTTAAGTGCCATAAAATGGGAAAACAGCAATCAAAATGGTCCACATATAATGTAGAACATTTTTATGGCTGGTTGGTATTGTGCCTTAAATTGAATGTGGCATGAGCAAATACAGGGGCTCTCGGGGACTAATTTCTGGCAATCAGCTGATTGTCAGAATCAGCCCATGTCAGCCCATGCCTGTTGGCACTGCCCCACTAGGGCAGCCCCCGTAGGGAGGTAGGGGGCTGGAGGTGGGTGGAAAAATCAAAATATCCTTTCAGGGGGAGCCAAAAGGCCTCTCACTGAGGACTTTAAGACTCTGAAGTCTCCCCCAAACCGTACAGCCCCATTGGAGCTGCTGGGTGCAGGGTTTAAAATTCTGGCAGGGGAAGCCCTTCACCTCCACCCCGCTTCCCTTCCCTCCTCCCCCCCCCCCCCCCCCCACTGGCTGACAAAAAACTGATTTTGAGCCCCAGCTCAGATAGCGTGGGATCTCTCAACCCAGATCCAGGATTGAGCTGGGCTAAAAATGAACTGATTGTGTGCTCCAGCCCTGGAACAGCCTGGAATCTCAAACTTGCCCTGAGCTGTTCCAGGCCTGAGGCTGACAATCAGGTGACTGTCTGCACCAGCCCTGGGACAGTCCCAGTTCACACTAGGCTATGGGAACTTGGTTTTCAACTTGCCAGTGACAGTGAGCCCAGGATCATGATCTCTGGCTTTCCCTATAGTAGAAAGGGCATGATTCAGATGTGATCCCTGATCTATAATTAAACATCTTGCCATGCACATGTGGCATGGCAGGCAGTGTAATTGTTGGGATCAGGAATTAGGACCCAGTGAAAGGCCCCATGGCACCTTTAACTGAACATGTGCCAATGTAGTGACAATTATGATGATATTAAGAGGTACTAACACCTACCTGGCAGCAACTGGCTTGAGGTTAGCAAGTCATTGCACACAAGCTATGGATCATCTTTCAAAAAATAACGCTCACTAACAGGTGTGACAGAGAAGCCTGGAGATTAGAGATTCTGTATCCCATTAACTCTCCATTGAGCTATCTAGCTCCAATGCTTATGCTTTCGCCAGTCTGCAGTTCCAAGGTTGGCTTAAGCACATGTTTAATTTTCAGCACGCATGTAATCCCACTTAAAGGCCAGTCTATGTTTAATGTCAGGCATGTGTTTAGATACCATGCTGAATCAGAGACAGGTACTGTGAAGCCTGAATTTTCCCATATGTGCAAGTTTTAAACCTTGCTCCTAATGAACTGATTCACAGACGTTGAGAAATGTTCTAAATGTTACAAGTCAGTTCAAATTCAGATTGCCTCAACCAGGATCAGAATGTTCTGAGACTTCATTACCAGATTGTTCCTTTTATCAGTAGATGTGGATAACTAAAACAAGTTTGCACTAAGCAGCCATATGCAGTTCTTACTAGTATTTTTAGTTCTGGAAACACTGTATTTTTACTTTGCATGACACTAACAACAAAAATCTTTGCATCCGATATAAACCATACATAATCAAAATACTAGGCATAAAGTTTTGCACACTATAAATTAATTCCAGTTATGTAAACCGGTAAATTAAGAAATGAGTTATTTAAAGCACAAAAAGGTTATAATGTAGTCACAAACACACAAGCATCACAGAAATTCTTAATTTCATTTCTTGCCTTGTATGCTTATTGATGTGCCATATGTTGCTACAAGTTCTATGAAAATATCATCATAAGATCATAATTGTAAGGTTTGTTGAATTATAGAGTAAAGAAAGAAGTCACTTATTTACATTTAAATATGTACACTGGTAATTGAAATGTCACATGCTTCTCTGTTCTTGACTCCAGAAAAATATTTATCTACCAGCAGCTTGATGTGCTTTTCAACAACAGGCCGGATTAAAGAAAAGGAATTGCTATTTACATGACTCCCTTCTTTTATTTTCTTTCCCCTCCTGATTTATAAATTCAAACAGTGGTTCATAAAGTGTTCAGGAGCTGGTAAAAATGTAGAGTGGGAATAAACACAATATGACACAAATAGGGATTGTTACTATAGTGGTGCTCTACCTATACAGAAAATGTTGCACAGGGTCAACAAAATCAATTTGAAAACTGACCTAGATAAATTGGTGCAAATCCCCTACCTGTGATGAACTTGAACTGGCTTAATTCTTGCTTCAATCAGTTATCAACACAAGCTAAACTGATTTAAACAAGAGTTAAAATTATTTAAGTGCATACATATAAGGGCTATAAGGGCTACGCACTGTCTTAACTATTTCAAATCAAAGTTGAATAGATTAAGCTCAGTGTCACATTTATCTTATAGGTAATAGATTGAAGAGTGTATCCATCCACTTGGTCAAGCAAAGACCCACATAGCATGCCATGTAAAACTATATATAATTTCCCAGTCCTGCAATAATGCAGGCAAAATCTTGTACACACACAAAGCTTCACTAAAGGCAATACAACTCTTAGTAGATGAAGTGGTCTAGATCTCATTGCAGAATTCAAAACTGAAATCTGACAGTCTCTTCCCTAGGAACCCTCCCTACAGTGATTTGCCAGTGTTTCTGTTAGGTTCAGTTCTATTAAACTAACTGGAGAATATTTTTAAGATTAAAATTTTGTATTTCACTCTCCCCTTCCTCCTCTTGAAGCCAAATCCTGTTTGAGTAGTGAAGGACACCACTGGGAATGACAAAGTAGACCATTATGGGCTAACAGAATTCATTTAGGCCGGGTACACATAGACCAGTTTCCTCTGGAAATGAACAGAAAGTTGGGCTCCATGGGAATTAGGACCAAATGATTTCCATGCACAACAGCACTGTCTCTGTGGGATATTTGGATTACAGACATCTGTGGGAACACGTGCCTTGTAATGAAAAATGAATGCTGAAGCTCTTTTGCCTGGGGGTTTGTTAGTCTTAAAATAATGGTGGATTTTGGTGGCAAATGTTTCTGTGGGCTGGGCCAAGTGTTACTGTAACTCCAAGAAGTTTAAATATTAGTCTAGAGATGATTTTGATCTTAGTAATTTATATTTCTCTATGTTTAATACAGGCTTGTAAAGGGGACTGCCAAGCACTCAGTATAATTCACCTCATCTGTGGAAGGTTTTCCTTTGAAGATAAATAAGACCTTGGTTATTGGCACAGCTATACCTGTGATTTCCTTAAGGGGAGGATCTATCTTACACTGAGAGTTGGAGGGGCAGTACGGGAAGCTCAGAATCCAGCCCAGTGGATGGAACAATCAGAGTATCCAGGAAAAACCTTGCAATTGCACAGATTAGAATAGCAAAGACTGTCCAAGGGAGATGAGGCAACCGGGTGCTAGAGCCAATACCATATTTGCAGATATATGCATGGCTTTTGAGAGAGATTTCCTTTTGTCTAGAGTTTCAACTCCTGTCTCTTTGTCTGGCACTTATCACTCTCCTATTACCCAGGGACTGGAAATTGAAACTTTTATTTCCCCCTACCTGGGAACATTTCTGCCATGACAATGAAGTCAACTGAGTATACATTTTTCAATTTTCTCATTGTAGGCAGTAGCAAAACTAAGGGGGTCGACTAAGGCACCAGCTTTTGGCGAGAGATGAGAGGGTACAAATAGCTACTGGCACAGCTGGTGATGGCTGTGCTGCCACTGACAGCACCACATCAATCTGGTGCTGTCTTATGTGCCACTGCTGCCCATGGCATGGAGCTGTCCCTGCTATACCTCTGATTGTTAGCCTCACCCAGCTCCCACTAAAATTAATGGTAACACTCACACTGGTTTCAATGGGAGCAGATCTAGACCAATTCTCAGTACTAGAATGGTTTTCTCACACCTTCTATGAGCCCTGTAACATGGGCAGTTTCCTGACTTCCATGCCCAGAAAACTTCCACTGAAGTCAGTGTCAAATGTGTGTTAAAACTGATAGCTGGCTGAACTAATGCTGTACTCAGTAGCTAGGTACGCACACTGAAAAAGCCCAAGATGGAATCAATCAAAGTCACATGGTATTCTGTCAGCAGCATAGTTTAGATTGGTAGTGAACAGGACACACATTCACCCTCGGGGTGAATCTTAGACCAGGTTCTGCCATTTTTAAACCAGTCTGTGTGTGCCGAACTCCTGTTCTGCTAGGGGTACTTCTGTTCTAGTTTTGTGTGCTGAACTTCTGTTCTGTTACAGGTATGGACCAGTTTCTGATCACTTATACTGGTAAAAACATAATGTCTGTACCTGGCCAGACATTAAACCTATATTTGAAAAGGCCATGACAAAAAGACTTGTAGAAGCAGCATATATTTATCCAGAGATATTGATATTGTAGTATCACTTTTTAAAACAGACAGCACTCTCAGTAGTTACATTGGTTTAATTTACCATTAAGAGCTTTCTGAGGCAAAGTTCCCAGGCCAGTTCTCAGAGAGATGGTTATTTTCCTTTATGTAATGCACTGTGGATTCCATAGCCCAGCACTTGGCCTAAGTAGATTGGCTTCTCAGAGCATTTACATGCCTCAATACTTTGCACCTCTGATTCAAGGAGTTAAATAACAACAATGAAATAAATGCAAAGCAGATGCTTCTGCAGTACCAGATCTTGCCTGACTAGAAACAAAAGCCCAGAAAAGCTCATGATGTAGCTCATGGGTGTGACATTTTCAGAATTATTCTGTGGATACAACTCATCTAGATAGATGTTTTGTGCCTGCATTGAGCTCTTCATGGATAGAGTCGCCTGCCTGGGTAAAACCTTTTGCTAGATCAGGACCTTAGATGCTTTCCAGAGCCAGCATCTAGAGCTAGTCATGTTCATAAGCCATTCATTGCTTGCTTTTGCTTTGTGGAAACTGATGCTTGAACTACTCTTCCATCTTTACTAAAGTAATGAACTCCTAGTAGTCAACCTGATCAAAGAGGACCCTCAGTAAATACTGCTCTTTGAATGCCATTATTTCAATCTAGCACCTATATGCAGTATTTGATCAGCAGTACAACTGACTGGGCAATGAGGATTAATTAACTACAGAAATCATATATTTAATATGGCCCTCCCTCTATCCAATCAATCCCATCTAGGATGAGGTCTGTAGCTCTCTGTCACCTGCTCTCCCATCAGACTCCCTAAATTATTCCATTCTTTCATGCTTCATTTTTAAAGCTCTCAAAATAAAAACTTGGGAAAGATCAGAGTGCCTGAAGATTTCATACAAATAATTTTGAGAAAACTATTTTTGTGTAAAATTCACAACATTTTTGACAACATAAACATAATACCAAAAAACAAGCCACACAGCTGTACAGATTTGTAAAAAAGATTTTGTTAGGTAGAGGTACTTAGTTTACTTGTGGGAATGCATACTAATATGACAAGACGGAATGACCCATAACCTGAGAGCTATAATAGTACCTCTTAAGCAACGGGTCAGTAAACAGCATAATGAAATGTGACAGTAACTTCATTTGTAAAATATACAATAGAGCTATTAGGGCAAAAGTGCTAATAGCAAGGTCAATATTTGCATAATTACATTGACTTTAAGGATCTGGTTTAAAATTGACCTAACAATGCTGCTCATTGATACAAGCTACAATTTGCCACGCTGTTACAACAATATGGTATATTGACCTGGACCACAGCTAACATATTCGTGCCAATTCAGAGATCCAAATTCAGCTCTCTTGGTATCAAATGGATTTCTAATAGGGGAGGTTTGATGAGAGGTCTATAAACTACATGGCTGACACTATTTGGTTAATGCTGAAATGTCATATGAGAAAGAGATAGTGTTTGATCAAATATATTTTCCCTAAGTTTTCTTTTCTTTTTTTTTTATCCTGTAAACAACCTCAATTTTCCTAAGACCTTTGCTTCACTTTAAAAGTCCCTGTATTAATGCTCAATATTACTAAAAGGGGCCCTAGATTGTGCATGCTGGGAAGCAGAGAGGGAGAGAGAGATTTGTCAGTAATATAAGGGTGTGCCACAGACCAAGCAAGAGCTGCTACAAAAGAGGAGATTGTCCTTTGACACTATGACAAGCTGGACCATTATTTTGGGATCCACTGACACCATATCCATGGCCATCATGTGGTTTAAGAGCTTTGGACCAGCTATTGTCTTTGACTTCTGCACATGACAACCTCTATTAATATTAGATGGAGTTGACTGTGCACAGACTGAGTGCAGCATCTGGTCCTTGGGGAGGGAATGGACTCAGCATTTTTATTAAATAAAACATTTTCCACATTACTGCACATGTTTTCTTCAAGGTCAGCTCAGTAGTATTCCAGGCTTATTTTTCCAAATGTTTATCTGTTTAGAAGCTGAAAAAATGGGGGTGACAAAAGGTGGCTACAGTCTCTTGAACAGCACCAAGCCATTTTACCTATGCTTATGTCATCACTTAGCCTATAAAAAGAAACCTGCTTTTTTAAAAACTCCTCTGGCTACGAGTGGGTGCTATATGGAAGATACAAGGAAAATATGTCCCTTACAGATATTATTTGCACATGAGAAGACAACATTATTCTGAAGAGGTTCTGTAAATATAAGTACATTTTGAGGGGGTAGGAGGGTGACATACAATGGAGGTTTTACCCAGGATCTTTCCTAACCACACCCCACATAACAATAGCTGAACCTGTCTTGGAGGTTATCCATTTCCTGGGAGATATTATCAACTGTATCACTTACTCTTGGCTAATTTCCACAAAAGCATTATCAGCTCTGAAAGGAGCAGTTAACCTTCCTGAAAGAAGATAGAAGCGATGTGGGTAAACCTTTTTTAAAGACTATTAAAGTATAAATAGAAAGACAGCCCCACAAAAAACAGTGCAAGGAATTTGGAGAGAGGTATTTCTAATATTGGCTGACTGTCTTATAACTATGTATAGAATTTTCTCAGTGATTCTTGCTCTGGCTAATTAAAATTACATTGGATGTTGATGAAGAATGATATTTCCACTTGTCTTGACAGCAGCATTTCATAGATTTCCTACAGTTATAAGGAATATTACTGTTAAGTCCAAATCCAGTAAAACCTTGTTTAACACCCTGAATGTAAAACTCTAAGCTTAAACCTGATTCCTATCAAAATTATTCATCTACCATCTATTCCTCATTCCTCCTCCCCACCAAAAAAATCAATGTTTACTTTACCTGTCCCGAAAAGCTTTGCATCTTCTTACCAATCCAGCAAGTAGCATAAATGATCATTATTGTATCTGATGTTTTCACTTCTTATCCCTATTATATCCAGACACCTTCTTTTGTACTAAAGAGGCAAGATGCATCCAAGATGTAATTACAGGCTACATCAGATCACTTTGGAACTACAGAAAACATTTTTATCCTCTCTTGTGAAGTAAAACCCACACATTTTGTCAAATACAGCAGTCCTTAAAGATGCAAAGTAATTCATTGCAAAGGAGCAAATAAAATTCAGTAAAAAGATCAGATTTGACACTTTATCTTAAAAAGCATTGACTTACCTTTCACCATATCCTTCTCCTCTCCTGGGAACCTGCTAGCCACACACAAGAAATCACTTGGGCATTATTTTGTCCACCCTTTGACCCCAATGTACCAATAAAACAAAAATCCAAAAGTACCATTCCTAACTATAATGCTATTAGATGTGCTGTAGGAAGTAAATGCTTTCTTTTTTTACAGTATTAGAAGGAAAAACACTGAGTGTAATTACATAGTCCATCAATTAAATGGTGATATTGGAAAGGTTTAGAGGTCTCAAAATAGGTTTACCTTAATTAAAAAAAAAAAAAAAAAAGATCCTGTTCATTTAGGTCACAAGTGATAATGAATTTGTTGGCTGCAGCCTGATTTCCTTGTTGAACACCACAAAATCACCAAGTTGTTGGACAAAATTCACAATTTGTTCTCAAAAGAGGCTCAAACAGGTGGAAAGCTGTAGGCTGCAGGTGGGGGCCTGTACAAAGCTGAGAATAAGGCCTTCTTGAATGATGACTATTCGTAACATTAATCCCTCACATTTAGGAGCATTGATAAAGCGCTCCCACATTTTTCACAGAAATGAAAAACAAAACAAGTCTGTCTTGGGAATGCAAGCCTGGTGCCTTGAGCCACTATCTGCTCCTGTAAACTCAGGATAAGCTTGTTCTCTCCTGTTCCATGTGCATCTCGGCAGAATTGTCTTACAGAATAATATTAAGAAGAAGAAAAAAAATTCCGATAAATTGCCAGGCAGCTTGGCCAGGCAGAGAAACAAGATACACAGTTGTACATGCTGCATGAAGCTTCTTATTAGAGTCCTGCTGAATTATTATGTTAAAACACACATTTCACCATACTGTACAATACCGTGTGTTCTGAGCTTGAATTTTAGTATTTATGAATAGCACCTGCTTTAAAAGTGGGACTCTGAAAATGTCTACAGAACAGTTGGAGTGTGAGCAGTAGTAGCCCAAGGTTCTCTGGTTCTCATTTACACTGGAACCTTCACACCACGCTAGAACATGTGTTAACTAGTACAGTGTTCAGCATGACTTCACGTTCAGCTTAGGCAAGTTATGTCATATTTAGCATCACATCAGCTGGCTGTGATGGGCCCCAAAACTAATTATGAGCAGCTGACACAACAATAGTAGTTCTTGCCTATACTCATAGAGAAATCCTGATTTTCTGGAAAGCAAAGCTAAAACTAGGGTTTGACTTGAGTGTAGCCAGGATTTTATGTTGGATGCTAAATATCAAGTTAGTTAATGTGTTTCTGAACATTTCCAAATTCAGATTTGGTCCTAGCTCACTCTCAGTAATTTACTTGATTCTTGATGTATTGCTGACTAGGAAGCTAGTTGCAAGAGTAGTTTATATGACAGCCATCCATTTAGAATTAGATAGAATCAAACCTGTATCCCATACATGACCAAACAGCCATTTAATAATAACAATGTTTATTTACCATTCACCTAGTCTGGATCTAAGTCTGTTCCACTGCCTGTAGCATGCTTATGCCATAATTATTTCTACTATATCCAAACATAAAAGCTGTGGAAAGTGAGTTTCCTACAGCAGTCATTTTAAGACACACACCCAAATAGGAACGACACTTCCAGTGCTGTTGTCAGCTCATATTATCAATGAGCTAGTACATTAAATTCTGTTTTATTTATGCCCAGACTGTGTATACTGACTTATTCACAAACATAAGGAAAACTGTTTTTAAGGGAATGACAAAGGAAGCCACTCAGACAGTAGAGAGAAAAGCAATTTGTTGCTTCTAATGGGTTGCCAAAGGAACTGTACCTAATTAGATTTATAAAAAATATCCAGTGGCCACAGAAGATATGCAAATGTATTAAGAGGAATTGGGTGACATTGTTTTTTTTTGGATACTTGACCTAAACAGTTACTGTTGGGTATGGAAGAGGAGAAAACTGAAAATGCTTACACTTAACCCTGGGACCAAATCCCTTTTCTGAAGACAGACTATATGGTACATGGTGATAGAAGAGAAGGCTTTTTAAAAAAAAAACAAAGAAGTGTTACTTATAGTTATGAAGTAAAAAGAAACTGTGTTCAACTACTGCAGGACAGATAAGAGGTGAAGGGAAAGGAAATTTCTGTGACTTCCCACAGAGGGAATTCCCTCAAAGCAGTAGCATAAAGTCCATTAATATATTGGAGTTGCAGAACCAATTCCACGGAGGCCCTCTAAATCCGCACCATTGCTAGGTTTCTTTTCCAGCTGTGCTGCACTGATTGAAGCAATTGTCTGGAACCTTGTTTTAAAGGAAAAAGGGTTGGTAGGCCATAAACAAATGCTACCAGTAAACATTGAAGTTGTATTTACCATTTTAAGAGTTACCCCTAGTTGACAAAGTTGACAATGCACTTCCTTCCAGTGCTCTCTACCCTCCCCACCCCTCCCTGCCCCTGCCCCAGCTTTCCTACCCTTCCTTTTTGTCAATCCTTAAAGTTTTCTGTAGTATCAAAAGTGGGTACAAGTGGGTGACTGTCTCACTAGGGCAACAAACATCCCTCTGAAAAGGATGAAGAGGATCTATGTTTCATCGATTTCATAGACATTAGGGCTGGAAGGAACCTTGAAGATCATCAAGTCCAGCCCCCTGCCCCAGGGGCAAGAAGTCAGCTAGGGTCAAAGGATCCCAGCAAGATAAGCATCCAAACGTTTCTTGAATGAGTCTAGAGTAAGTGCCTGCACCACTTCTGCATGGAGTCTATTCCAGGCCTTGGGGGCTCAGACAGTAAAGAAGTTTTTCCTTACGTCCAGCCTAAAATGGTCATGGAGGAGTTTATGACCATTGGTCCTTATTAGCCCTTGGGGTGCCCTGGTGAACAGGTGTTCCCCCAGATCCTGATGCACATCCCTTACATACTTATAGGCAGCCACCAGGTCCCCCCTGAGCCTGCACTTTTCTAGACTGAAGAGTCCCATAGCTCTCGGCCTCTCATCATAAGGCCTATTCCCCTGCCCTCTGATCATGCACGTGGCTCTCCTCTGGACTCTCTAAAGCTTCTTGGCATCCTTCTTGAATTGTGGAGCCCAGAATTGGATGCAGTACTCCAGCTGTGGCCTCACCAAGGTCGCATACAGTGGGAGGATGATATCCTGAGATTTACTTGAGAAGCATCTATGGATGCAAGCCAGAGTTTTATTTGCTTTACCAGCTGTGACACTGCATTGGTGGCTCATGTTTATCTTGTAGTCAATTGTGACCCCCAAGTCTCTTTCAGCCATGGTGCTAGCAAGCGTAGCACCACTGAGCCTATAAGCATTCTGCGGGTTTTTTCCCCCAACGTGGAGTACCTTGTAGTTTTTGGTATTGAATGTCATCAGGTTTATATCCACCCACTTACTAAGCTTATCCAAGTCAGCTGGGATCACTAGCCCATTCCTCAGGTGTGGATGCTATGCCCCAAAGTTTAGTGTCATTGGCAAACTTGGCCAGTGCGCTTCTGACACCAACGTCCACATCGTTGATAAAGATGTTAAAGAGAACCGGTCCAAGGACAGAGCCTTGGGGGATGTGGGTGGCCAAGCTTGGGATCCGGGAAGGGGTCGGCTGGGTTGTGGCCACAAACCCAGCACATACAGATGGGTACTTGCGACCGCTGGAGTAGAATTAGGCACAAACGCGTACTGGTTCAAACAAAGATGGCTTTACTTACACTGTCACGATGTACAGTGTAGGAAGAAAGTTACAGACTTCAAACTTCTGTTCCAATTAAACCGAGTAGCTCTTAGAAGATGAGATATCTTTAACTTGAGCATGCAGGACATGGGGGTACGTCGGGAGGTCGTCGACGGGGAGTCGTTGCGGGTGATCAGACCGCCAGGTTCCACTCCGAGACGAGCATGGAGTTCTCCAACCTGGGCGGAAGTGACTCCAACCCTTTATACGGCTAGTGAGCCAATTGCCAGCCGCCACGTAGGAATAATTTGAAACCAGCCAATTAGAGTATGTACATTTGCATATGAACGGCAGAAACTTTTCCATGCCGGGGCTCTCCACCGTGCCAAGAATTCCCCTGTCTCACCATGCCTTGTGCTAGAAAGTTCCACTGTACCGAGGCACTCAACTAATCAGCTCTGACAGGGGACACCACTGGTCACGGAGCACCATAATGATTCACTTCCATTGACTACTCCTCTCTGGGTCGGACCTCATATCCAATTTCCCAGCCATCAGACTGTGGTGTAGCCGAGGCCACAGTTGTCCAATGGGAGGCATTTCACATGTTTATCTTGGAAAAACAACCTACAGTCTTGCCTGCCAGCTTCACCAACAAAATAATCTCAAAGCTGTAGATCACACAATAATGAACACACAAATAATATCTTGTGGATTCCAAAGTTTGTTTGCAGGAAGAAGGTGAAATTTAGCCTTTGATTCCAATGAGAGTATAACTAAGACTGCTGCTAGATTTGCCATTGACTTCAATGGCAGCTAGATAAAGATTAGGTCTCTGCAAAGCTTTGGTCCCTGATTTGATTCAACGGAGATTCGGCCTGATTTGGTGGCTGAATCTCTGAATCCAAATTGAATCAGAAGACCCTTTAATCTCTCCAAATTGAATCAGAAACCTCTGAATCGATTTGGAGAGAACCGGTGATTCAGATATAGACACAGCTTTAAATGTTTCTTCTGCATACCTCAAGGTACCAGGCAGCTCATGAATGCTGCAATGCTGGGGCAGATGGAGCATCCCATGGGAGTGTGGGGTGGGGGTTGCCAGCATGCTCAGCAGCAGACCCAGAAGTGAACCAGAAGCACTTCTGGTCCACTTCCCTGTCTGCCAGGGAGCGCACTGGGAGACCCCCCCTGCACCCAACCAGCTTGGTGACTGGTGCCTCCTGGGTCTGGGGGGGCACCCAGGGTCCGTCTGTGGCTGATCACCAAGCCGGGTGGGCCGGCATGCTCAGCGGTGGACCCAGAAGGGGACCTCGTTCGCAGCTGAGTACATCGGGGGGGGGGCATACTCCTGTGGGATGCTCCATCTACCCCACAATCGCAGTGTTCACAAGCTGTGCCTGGTACCTTGAAGTATGTAGAAAAAACATTTAAAGCTGTCAGTGGCTGAATCGCTGATTCTCTGAATCACATCAGATCTTCAGATTTGGATTCGGCTGAATTGAATCACGGACAGTGATAAATCAACACATTGAATCACTGTCCCTGATTTGGGCCAAATCCAAATCAAATATGGACAATTACTCACACCCCTAATAAAGATCATTATTTATCCTTCTCTTTCTGAAGGTTTCTCATATGCTACCATTGAAAAGGCTGTTGGAGTCAGTTCTGTTGAAAGGACAGTATCTAACTGCCTGTTCAAAGGATGCACCATAGAGCATGTGTAGATGAAACAGGGTTTTTTTTCAAAACAGTACTTCAATTTAAGGCCAAGTAAACCCCCATGTCATGCACACACCCATGCATTTACCTGCCTCTCCAGCAGTGGGGAGGGGAGGGTGAGCTGCCAGCAGGTGAAGCAATCCCTGGGCTGTGGTGGGGTGGGGCTGATGCTTCCCTCTGTGGCAGCGGCAGCTCCCCCTAAGGTGGCACCCACCTGCAGGCACCTGGCTCAGGCAGTTCCAGGGGGCACCGCAGCCATGGAGGGAAGCACCAGACCCCCGCACAGCTCAGACAGGCAGGCAGGCTTCAGTGGGGAGAGGCGGGGGGGCTTGCTGCTTTTTCTGTTTTTTTTCCCTTGGGTGGAGCCTGCATTCCCAGGCTGCTGCCAGGCTGCCTCCGTGGGCTTCCTGCAGAGCCCCTGAGCTGCACGGAGCCTGGTGCTTTGTTCTGTGGCTGTAGGGCAGCAAACTAAAACTCCTTGGAGCCCCAAGTCATTTAAGGTGCCTCACGCTGCTGAATTTGCTACAGTGACTGGAATTAATGCGCAATACACCACTGACACGTGCAAACACCAACACCATTAAAGCTGTGCAAAAGCATTTAACCTCTTTAAAGTGTCATGCATACATGCCCCTCATTTCATCTACACACAGCTTGACAGACTCCTACACAAAAGAAATGACTGAGAAGATGTATGATAGATATGGTAGTGAAGCATTTCACCAGTAGTGATTAAAAAAAGCTAATAGACAACATATTTCTTTTAACTTTTTCTGTGAAAATAAGAAATGTGGCAGATTTCTATTCCATCTCTATTACATTTTTGCATACTTAGCTTTGTCTCCCATTTACAAATCATGAATCATAGATGAATAATGGACTGCAGATAAAAAAAAATACCTGGCACAAGTTAAAAAGAGGATAAAGTCTTTCCAGGCACTGTAAATTAATGACAACAATGTAATATAATTCTAATAAAAATCATATATTATTGAACATCTAAAATTCTTCTTGCTGGCTCTGGTTTGCTGTTGATGAGCAGCCATTATCCAGTTCTATAAGAAACTATACTATTTGATTGTCTATGGGAAGTTTCTCTTCAAATAAAGAAATATGAGTGAAATGCTTTGTTAAGAAGTCTTCATTACATTGCGAGGTTCAAATCACTGTATTCTTTTTTCTTTTTTTGAAGATAAGATATTATTTGATCCAAACAATGTCCCACAGAATTTCAAGATGTCATTTATAAAAAACACTGTATTGGAGAAGCATCATTGTCTAGTGGACAGGCACACTGGATTGGAACCAGGGATTCTAGGCTGTGTTCCTGGTTCTGACACTGATCTGCTATGTCTTTGTACTTCTTTGTTCCCGCCAATCAAATCATTTGTTTTTTCCATATACAAAATCTACAAAGCAAGGCCTATATTTTCTTTCATGTATATGTATCAGTTTGATAGGATATCTGGACACTCCTAACATATTTCATGTTAACCTGCTACTGGAGCTGCAGGACTTTCAGTTTTATTTCCTTTAAAGTGTCAGTTTTAAATGTGGGCACAATGTCCGGGTATTCAATACATTCTTCAAACAGGTCTGATCACTTCAGGAGGCAGACTTTGCCTCAAAAAGGGGCAGCATATTGCTGGATGCAGAGCTTGTCCAGACCTACGTGTAAAATTGAAATGACTAAATTATAATAACAATAACTCTTGCACAAGAATGCAAGTTCATGATTGGGACCACGTGAAATACAATACAGTTAATCCCATCTCTGGCTTTTGGTATCAAGTACACCCCATGTCTAACTACTCTAGATTAATTATGAATTGTTTCCCCTTTCAAAATGGTTGCCTCCTCCTTGTTACCACATTCCTTCTCAATCTAGGCACCTATGCCAGTTGAAAAATATTTTGGGATCTGCTGTTGTAACAACGACCAATACAGCGCCTCACAATTCATGACCTAAGGTGTCTGATTCAAGTAATCAAGCCCTACTGCAGTTAATTGAATGGTAAACCTCTGGAACAATCAAGGGTTTTATGCATGTCAGTTTCACTGACAACACTCAGGGCTGGATCCCAACCATTAATAATCACAACACAACCACAGGACAATGACCCTTCACTCTGTTGGCTTTGTCCGGGCTCTGATCATCAGTTTATCAAGAAAATATGCTTTGAAGAAAGGGTACAAGAGAGAAGTGAAGTTGCCAGCACAGTGCATTCATCCCAGGAGAGAAGAACCATGTTGGTCCATGGTAACCTACAACCGGCTGACCACCCTCAGTGATGGAGCCACACCCGGTGAAAAGCTTTAAAGATCAAGACCCACTTCCTGGCCTGTGTTGGTGAGAAAACACTATTACAGCTAAAAATATACTGGACTTTGTTGTAGATCATTCATTTGTACATTGCAATAGCTTACCTGTTATTTTCCTATAAGCTCATTATCCAACTAATAAAGCTTTTCTGCTAATTATCAGTGGAAGTGTTGTGTCAACCCTGATAAGCACTAAGTTAAACTTCCCATTTTAATTGCAGCACATGTAAATCATCTTCTGTACAGGAATATGTGCATTGACTCTGTGCTACTGAAGCCCACACGCTTCCACTCCCCTTCAGTTCCCAGCCAGTTCTCCCATGGTCTTGCGTTCTTGTGTGCACAAAAACAGCAGTATGAGGCAGGTCTGCCCAGAGAATTCTTGCTGCTGCATTTCAGGGTATGACGTGTACAGAGTAGGACTGGATGGATGGTGCTTATTCTTTGGCAACAGCCTTGAGACAGCACAGAACCAGCGTAGACAAACCTTAAGGCCTTAAACACTACTTAAGATCAAAATCAATGGAAGTTTTCCAAATCTATGCTACAGCAGGAAACCGAAACTGTCTCTCCGAGGTTCCTAACCACCCATCCTCTCTACATACTTATAGATAAGGTGCTCAAGAATATGATGAACAAGCTTTTGCAGAGCAGCCTCCACAGACACCAATGCAGGATTTACCCATTTGTTCAAGTCTAATAACACCTATTGTACATGACAGAATCCTAGGTGACTAACAACAGGCCAAAAGAACTATCTTTCAGCCTTTACCTCCACGTCCCATTCTGCACAACTTAAAGCTCCTACTGAGGGCAAAAGGTGCTTGATTTCTAAGGACTAATGTTTCAGACCTACACTATGAGGTCCTTCCTTTTTATACCACACAATATGGAATCCAATACATTTCTGAGCCTAGAAAGTATAGACATAAAGTTTTCATATGGAGAGAGAAAGTAATCATTAACTAACCCTCTCTCTCAATGACCTTCATGTTGGTGTGTCTATATTTCTCTGACAGTGTTAGACTGATGTTGTAGCTGTGATGGTCCAGGAATTACTCAAGAGGCAAGGATCTCTTAGGTGATATGAAGAATGTCTTGCATTCGAACACTTGTCTATCTCTATCCCAATCATGCAGCTGGTCCAATAAAAGATATCACCCTATATTGTCTCTTGTATATTTCTCTGTGAAGAGCTAGTCTAAATGTGAGATGTACTTACATGATTGTTGTATTATTATTTAGATAATTGTTCCTAGTTAATTAGGAACACCTAGAAAGTTTACCCATCCTTTTTTTCCCCTTTTTTTAAAGAAAAATGCTTTCTACTTATTCTGGAAATTAATTAATTAAAATAAATATCCACTTCTGAATTATACAGTATATTCAATATCTTTTAACCAATTATTTCAACTCCTTTGAAATTGCTTTCATGGGATAACAATGTTTTTCTTGACTAATTACATATACATCCTATGGAAACACAGTGTTTACAAATTAAAGCTTATGAGTTAGAAGGAAAGTTGAAAGGACAGAATAGGAAAAATGAGAAGAAAAATATTTTAAAGATTAATGATCAAGGGGGAAAATGGAAATACATTAAAGGCAAATGTGAGAGCTTTTAAATATGTTATTAAAATTGATTTATAAATGAGACATGTTTTTAAACAAGTACTTTATCCTTCACTAGGTATTTCTTTCTGCTACTTCTCCATGCATTGGCATCAGAGTCCAAGGCTTGTTACATTTAAGTGGGATGCTTGTAAAAGAATTATGGTAATACCTTCTTCGTTTTGCAAGGGTTAAGGACACTTCAAACAAAGAAGTACCATTGAATGAGAAATCTCAGGAAGAGAGAGATGTAAAATTCAACTATCATTGACTAAAGCAGGAGCCTGCCTGCTTCTGTGAAATCCACCCTGCAAATTTCTGAATGTCAGCAGGTCCCTTGAAAAAGTAGATATGGTTATGGACTGCCCCACAAAAATTCAGTGTATGCATACAGTTGTGTCATTTCTCCTTGGTAGTGCTCACAGAAGCCCAAATAGTAATTCAGTGTAGTAGAGCCTAGAGAAAAGATGGGTATGGGGGTGGGGGGGAATGCTGTACCTTCATTTGTGATCCGGAAAATAAAAACTACTTTTAACCTACTTGTATTGATCTCCTCTCCTTCTTTCTGCATTTATAGTTTAGTATCTGAGGATCAAGCTGGGACTTACACAGTTGAGCCGCACACAAAACTGACTACAAAGGAAATTTCTCATTGAGAATTTCTATAGAATCCTGCTGAAGGGCTATAAAAACCTCTGTTTCATATCTGGCTATCCACAGCATTGTGCAAGGTATGCCATCTTAATCACATGTGCATCATGCTACAATGCACTGTTATCCTGTTTTCTTTCTTCTGGGACTCAAACTCATGGTAAATTATGAAACGACATCATCTCAAGTCATAACAGAAGTTTGCATGGTTTTAGTCTATTTCATAACATGTATCTGCTTTGGAAAACTTTGGGACAACACATAAAGAACCATTTTGGTCCTATATAGTTATCTATGAAGTACAGATAGCAAGGGAAGCTGTATAAAATCACAAAACTAAAGGCAAAGTTTTGGAAGAGGCATGATTGCAGATCCTCAAGGCTTCGGCTGCTCAATATACATGTTCAAAATAGAGGCACTCACCCAAAGTGCAACTGGATTTATTATATTCCTCTACATATTTGGGGGAAGGCAGGCAGTGATTTCAATTGATTTGTTTCTGATTTACACCAGCCTGAGTGAAAAACCTGGCATCTTTATATTCATTTATAAAACAGCTCAAATATATAAGAGGGTTTTTTTATTTTTTTAGATTTAAAGCAAGGAACTGATAGACAACACAGTAGTATATTATAGATAAAAAAGCAGAAAGGGAATAATAAATATAAACTAGCAATTAGATTTCTAGATCTGGTAATTCTGAACTTTTGAAGAGAATGGTCCACAAAACTCATTCTGAATGTCCTCATAAGATCCTTTTTATAGTAGGTTATGAATCATCATCATGATATCTTTAAATGGATGATCAATACTATATTTTCCCATAAAACGTTTGGTTTGAAATCCGATTTTAAGTGCATTAGAGTTTTTGTGCACTGAATGAGTGAATGTCATAATAAATTGTCATCAAATATGAAAGAAATATAGCTTAGATTAATTGCCGTATTTATTTATGGCTCTATAAAATACACTGTGAAAGTCCTGGCACATTTTTGGGATACTAGTTTGAACTTTCAAGAAAGTTAAAAGCATTAAATGAGACTGAAAGTAGATTTATTATTGGAATGTTTTTAATTGCAGTTTCAACCAGACACAGGTATTAGAATGGCTATGCCCTAATGGCCATGTCTCGTGTGTTTTTTCTTTAAAAATGATATACTTCCCATATTTTTATTGATTTTATAAGATTTATTGTAGATTAGTGCTGCTTGTGTGTGAAATCACAAGTGGTCCCAGCTTCCCCAGAGTAGTGTGTTGCAGATGCCATATACCAGAGAAGGTTCTACCTCTGATGTAACTCACAGAATTAAGTACTATTTGAAGTAACAGCAGAAGGAAAAACTGGAGAAAAACAGACATGTACTGTTATGTGTTGAACTGAGTTCAATATGAAGCAGTACCATCGTGAAAAAAAATGGTACACAACAGCTAAGTACAGACATTCAAAAAGCCCAAGGCAGAATTGATCTCAGTACCCTGGTTTTCTGCAAGTAGCGTAGCTTAGATCGGTAGTGAACAGGATACACATTTGCCCTTTGGTGGGAGGGGCCAAATCTTAGAATTAGATGGTTCCACCATTTTTAAGCCAGTCTATGCATGCCAGATTTCTGTTCTGAGTATAGATCAGTTTCCAGTCACTTATACCAGTAAAAATGTAATGCCTGTACCTGCTCTCATCTACAGGGATGCAAATTAAGACTAATTCAATGGCGGTCAGTGGAATTCCACTCATATACAACAGGAATGAAGGAAATGCAAATCAAGAACAGTATCCTGTTACTCAGGCTTGTGGTAATGGAGGGCTTCATAACAGTTAATTGTTGTAGTGAGATGATTCTGGCTAGGTTACAATTTTGTTTTTCATCAATTATTTTCTAACTCTTATATTTAAAACCTGAAACCTGTGGTTAAAACCTATTTTTTTATTTTAAGTCAAGATACATAAGGAGCAGGTTCTAATATCCTTTTTCATATTAAATGGTACAGATTGAGCTCAGTGAGAACGCCTGTGAAGTATGGTACTTTCAATGTGAGTAAGCAATATTAGAATCTAGTCCTAAATAAGAACAAATTAGTGGAGCCAGACTATAACAAGATAAAGATATGATAGTCATTGCTAGTGGGTGCATCTGCATGAGACACGTTACTATGCATTAGCCTAATCTAATGCACAGTAATGAGTCACCATCTATACATGTGTGGGATTTACTGTGCAGTAAATTAGGCTAATGTGCCATTTACTAGTACCAGAAAATACAAGTACTAGATTAATGACACATTAGCCACTCTGCAGTAGTGCATGTGTAGATGCTAACTGGGAGCAATTTACTTCCGATGCAGGGGGAAGCTGTACTGGCTGCAGTGGCAGCTGTCTCTCCAAAATGTCGGGATTAGGACCTGTCCCAATCTCCATGTGGTTAGTAGAGCTGCCCTGGTAGCCAGGACTCATGTATCCCAGCCACATAGAGATTGGATCAGGACCCAATCCCCATGTGACCAGGAGAGATGTCCCCACTTGGTGGGGATGCTGCCTGCCACACACATGGGTACTGGGACCCTACAAATCCCCATGTGGATGGCAGGCCACATACCATCCCCAAGAGGGGATGGGTGTCTTGGCCATGGTGGGGTGGGAACTGGCCCCTGTGTCCCCTCCAAAGCTCGGAGCTCCCCCTGGCTGCTGCAGGGGGGCAAAGTAAAGCAGCCCTGGACTGGGCTGCTCCTGTCAGGTGCAATTTGTTCCCAACAGGGGTGCACACGTAGACATGAACCCCTGAGTGCTTTAACGAGCCTGAATTTTCTGCAAAGAAAACTCAGGCACATTAATTGCATATGTAGACATGCCCACTGTGTAGCACAGCTAACCTATCTTGAAATAATATGGCAATGACACAGTAGCCATGGAAATTTCACCAGCCAACTCGAACATGCTGACAACAGACAGACTGCTACAGAAGACTATACTAGGGCCATGATTTATATGGATCCAGTGGTCCCCACCACCCTATTCGTATGGTATGATGGAGAAATTACTACTTTTTCTTTAAAAATTCTTTCTACCAACTTTAGTGGACACAAACTGAAACCTACATGGCTGCATATTTGAAGTACAATCCTATGCCAACTCAAGGAACTTGCAGCCCAAGTGGATCAGGTATCTTTAAACCACCCCTGTGTCCCCCTGAGCCTAGGTTTCTAAAGGATTTGGAATATCCTGGGGGGGAAGCACCTAAATTACAGTTTCCTCCACCATCTGCCATAATATCATGATTCTGCACCAGACATGAGCTTCCCTGGTTAGATTTCTCAGCCTACCATTAACATCGTCTGTGACCTTGAGCAGATCACTTAGGCTAGGTACAGACATTCAAAAAATCCAATGCAGAATCAATCTAAATTATGTGGTTTTCTGTAAGCAGAATAGTTCAGATTGGTAATGAATAGAACACACATTCACCCTTGGGGGGGGGGGGGGGCACTCAAATCTTAACCAGGTTCTGTCATTTTTAAATCACCGTGTATGTACCAAACTTCTGTTTTGTTACAAGTAAGACCAGTTTTGTGTGCCAATTTTTTGTTCTGTTATGGGTATAGACCGGCTTCTGATCATGTATACCAGTAAAAGTGTAATGTCTGTACCTGGCCTTAGTCTCCTTCTGTGGGATCCACAGAGGAAACATGCTCATTGTAGCTTCCACTAGATTATTTGTAATATACCATTCCTCTAAGACCATCAATACCAACATTACATTAGTATGAGGGACATAAAATGAATGAGTGACCTTTAGCACACCCCATAGATCAGAGATGGATTTTATCTCTGGCTTCACATGAATCTTGCTCTGACCAAATAAGAGGCACTTTATGCAGCATAAAGGTCTCTTCCTCAAACTCTATGAAGGTTCTACACATTTTGCCTTCACTGAACTAAGATCATGATATATAGATTATAAAATTTTGACAGAAACATTGAATAGCCACTTTGCATCTAAATTAAAAAAAAACAAACATTTCTTTAAGTGCCAAATATTATAACCTAACCAGATCCAAACTTTGGGGTAATCAGGTGTAGATGTAAACTCTCTGGCTTTCCCTATCTGTATTATAGACCAAACCCAAGCCCTAGATACTGCCACACCTCATTCTTGTCTTTGTAGTTCCAGCCCATCTCATGAGCAAACAGCCCATTCCAACACCCTGAGTAGTACTCCAAGGCCCATCAGTCCATAAGGAATTAACAAGAGTCATTGTATAGGGTGGGGTCTGGTTCCAAGGTAAGCAGAGACATAGAAGCACAGAGGGTAAAGGTAAGGTGATATGGTTAGAAGGAACACTGTGACAGGTAGGGAACCAGGCAAGCTAATAGGAAAGAACAACTCTGTGTTGTATAGGGAGGCCCTCTCTGAATTTCTGTTTGAGGGCCCTGACTCCTGATTCCTCTTTACTTTCATTTCTGAAAAAAAAATGTTAAAAAGATCTTTTATTAACAGTTTGACTAAATGAGAGGGCTTGGGGGAGGAAAAGTAAAGAGATACCTTTGTAACTACTTCAACAGGCATACCAAATAAAAGGCCAATGTCAGCATAGCGTTACTGTTTCACTCCAGTCCTGTGATTTGTTACTGTATGTATTTTATTGCATATCTATTAGTTACACAACATGCCAACATGTACTCAAAACTGTGCAAACTTCTATAGATTTTTTTAAAATCTAGTTTACATTTTACCTAAACTAAATGCACAAACTTCAAGGAACTGAACTTCCTTAAGCATTCCCTTTTCAGAAGACAACTATTTAAAAGTCTTTAGTTATCCCTACTGGTGTTTCAAACTTGATCTAGTAAAAAATACTGTCTTGTGCATTTACCGGTATTCTGCACTGACAAGATACTGCACTACTGCAACCACTACCACTCCCTTAGTAAATCAAGATAAGTTCCATGCTTCACGTTGTCAATTTTACCTCTGTTCTGATGCTAGCTCTTTCTGTTTTCTGCTTATATGTGGAGTAATTAAAATACTGTATCTATGACAAGATATTAATCTTAATATTGTCCTAATTTTGTCTAGTTGTTTTCTGTCCATCTTGCAGAAATCACTGGTGACAATAGCCACTGATATAAGGAAAGTAAGCAGCAAGCTTCACAATAAACCACCATATACACTACTTCAGTTTGTCAAAACAATTAGTGTTTATTTTGGTTTTATTCGGTTAGATCTGCAGTGACTGATCAGTATAAATTATGTATTAGGCTGCCCAGCTGTACTTGTTTATTCATGCATGGACTTGAAGAATTTTCATTTTCTCAGTACAAAAAAAAAAAAAAAAAAAAAACTACAACAAAAAATCCATACTTTAAAATATAAATATACTTTCTTCTCTGCAATTTTTTTCCCTATATATTTAATTTTTTAGAAACTTTGGCTCTTCCCACTCCTCTCAGAATATTGCTTGTCCTTATATTCCAATGCTTGTTTCAATTAACCTATTATTTTATTCACTTTGTTATCATCAGCTGCATTTGAGGTAGTAGAAAGCACATACTTATTACTTTAACTCACAGCAATTACCTTCTAAGTAAAGCAATATCAGAGCCAAACTAAGTGATGCAGAAACTAAAAGCACCAAAAATCAAATTATAGACTTCATTTGGACTCACGTCCTCTTGCTTCACTGTAATAGGAAGGGCAGGAAAAATGTTTTCAGTTAGACTTCTGGCACACTTCTTTAAGAACTGAAGTTTGAAATCCACCTCATTTTCTTCTGTGCACATATATTATAAATGTATTTTTCTTTGGGACACCTTATTAAAAGGAACACATGCAGCATGTATATAATGCGTGCATGCCTGGGTTGGTTTAGATTACATAAATGTCAGTATAGATACAAAAAAGAATTAAAAGAGTCAGGTGCCACATTATGGAAGTATACATTTTCCCACAAAACACTGTCTTTGGTGTGAAAAACAAAAGGAAAACAGCTGCTGAAGTGGTTTTACCCTAATAAAAACAATAGCAAGTACCAAAGTACTAATTCCCCAAAGATTTACTGCACAAAGATTAGTACAAGAAGCCATTAACATAAGGTTTATGCCAAGGTTTACAAATCACAGAAAGATGTTTTCAACAGTTTTGATTTCAGTTTTTAAATGAGGTGTCCCAATAGGGTGAATGGGAGTAGGTTTTAGAGAAACAAGAAGAGACAGAACTTCTGACCTCTTGAAAAACTGGTGGGAGAAAGGTAGAACTTGTATTGGCTACTGTGAACACAGTTTAATTTCTCAGGTTGTAAGGGTAATTTAAAATGGTCTCATGTCTGGTTCTTGTGCAAGTATAGGCACAAAGTATGCTACACAAAGATCTCCGAAGGGCAGGATGCCATAAGTAACGAGAGAACTTGTTTGCATAAGGCCATCTCTCAAAGCTGCACTCAGCTGCAAGATAACAAACAGGTAACAGATTTGTTTTAATATTGACTTGGCTGGGTAAAGGATGACATATACAGTATTGCATTTGCATCTATTAAAAATTGTTTTGCACATTGAATCTTGTTGCAGTTTTGGTGTTCATTTGCTTTTTTTAAGGTCAGAGGGGTAAACTTGTTCACAGCATTTATTCAACTTAGCTGGATTTATAAATCAGGAATAAATCAATAATGATACAACAATATAGCTCTTATGTATTAGTAACATAAAGGGGATGTACACAATTGTTGCTCTCGCTTTTATCAGATGATTTAAGAAATTTGCTGTTAAAAAAAGACTAAATTGGTAATAAAATCTGCTGAATCAAGCTTTAGAACAACTGGTTTTATTACTTTATAATTAACGTGCTTTCCCTTGGGAATGCTTGCAATTAAATAATTAGCAGTAATGTTACCCAAAGGTGTTCTTTAATGAATTTTCTTAAATTATTGCCACTGTTAACGATAGCTAAAATGACTCAGTTTTATACTGCTTGCTTGATTGAAACCTACATATTATTTTGCCAAGCTAAAGACTATTTTCTTTTAGTATCATGAATTATTATTATTTAGTTGATCTGGAGATTATTTCAGCTCCTTTCAGCTATTTGGATTCTGCAAGGCTGTAGGAATTAAACGGAGTATGAACAAGTGAGTTCTTCAGGAGGCTACACATTATCTATTGCTTTGAAACTTCTAGCCTTGGCTAGATGCTGAACCTTTGCTTGGGCAAGGCTTCCAGTTTAAATACGTGTAGGGAATGGGATGCTAGACATCATGACTTGAATACGATAAAACAGATTCTTAACATTTCCAAAGACTTTTTTATCTTGGATTATTCTATGCAAACAAATAAAGGAAGTGGAGAACCTTACATAGCACAAGCAGTACTGGTCCAGATCATCAAGAGTTCTTGTTAATGACATTTCTGCCCACTGAGTTGGAATACATAAGTAGTGTAATATCTACCTACCTATCTATACTACTATACTAATATGGTAACTCACCGCTTCCTGATTGAAAAGGATGCATTTTATCATTGTACAAGGGCAGGGGAAGGGGAAGACAGCTCACATCCAGATCTATATATTTAAGTAATTGTTCCACAATGAAGTACAAGAGTCCACATGATTATTTTGCTTTGTTTTGTTTTTTTATTTAAGATGATCTGAAATATAGTGGGTGTCTGGGCCTCCTTTTATCACCGCTATCTGTGCATGGATTGATTCCTGTAATTCTACCACCACAGTTCTTTAAAGTTTATGAGGATAGTCCATGACACCTCACTGGTGCACAAGATTTTGTACTCAGCCGCTTTTTCCCATACTGAAATCCTGCAACAAACCAGATCTCCATAAAAAAATGTCTGTTACCTAATAATAGATCTTCATTTGTATGCACAGATTATGGCTTTAAATACAACACCTGAAAATACTGAAAACATACTATGCACATCCTTTTTTTTTGTGCATAAATGCTTACAGATCACTCTCTCACTCTATGGAGAGAATTCTCTCTGGCATAGTGAGTGCAGCTTCTAGCAATAGCACTGTACTAGTTCCCAAGTGAGAAGCCCTGTTTCTTATGAAAAAATAAATACTAATAAACCTTTAAGTGTTGTATTTTCCTGTTTTGAGAAGCGACTGGGGGCCTGCTTTGCTTCAGTGAAGTATTTGACAGAATGGTGATTTTTGGAGACACAGTGCAGCTGGCATAAAATAAGGGCTAGTGGAGAGGGGGGTTGGGGGTGAAGTATCTTATCCCAGACTTGGGGCCAGGAAAGAGTGTCTGCTCCCATCCCAAGTCTAACAGAGCCGTGGGTGGGTGTGTTGAGGGGAGGCTCTTTTTTTCTGATGCTGCAATAACTACTCCTCCTAGATCTCAGTGTGTGTGTGTCTTTTTTTCTAATACTGCAGTAATTACTCCTAAGTCTCAGCAAGCTCCACCACCCGGGCTGGGGCTGGGGCTGGGGCAGAGCTGTCCCCTCTCCTGCAGCTGCATGACTTGATGTGGAGGGAGAGGGGTGGGGGGCTGACAGCGCTGCCTGGCTTGTGCCTTGTGCCCTTGTAAGCCTAGACGAGGCAGAAAGGAGAAGGTGGCTCTACCTGACTGAGCGCGTTTCATTCCCTGAAGAAACAGGTTAAGTCTGTGTGTTCTCCTGCGGCGTGGGCGTCTCTCCCTCAGATCTGGATCTAGCACCGTTTGATCAGATCCCGGCTTCACTCGCGGCTCTCCAGCGCCACCCTTAGAGAGCCCGAGCAGCTGCAGCCACAGACTGGGGTGGGTTTTTTTAATTGATGCTGCTGGAGGGGGGAGCGAGCGCCCATCTGCCACTCGAGAGCGGACAGCAGAGGGGCAGCGAAGCCGGCCGGCCGGGCCCGGCCCCGCCCAGCGCTGTCCGCCCCGTCCCCGCCGCAGGGCAGGCAGCGCCCCGGGCCCGGCTGCGGGGAGCCCGGGCGGGGAGGCTGCGCGCGGGGCCGGGGCTGCTGTTGGGAGGAAGGGGATGGACATCCCCGGAGCCCGGCGGGACGTGCGAGCGCGGGGCGGGCCCTCGGGATCCTCGCCCCCTGCTCCCCGGGACAGCCTGGCGCGGGGAAATTGCCGGCTCCCGCCCCAGCACCCCCCTCCCAGCCAGACGTGCAGCGTGTAGGTTGCTGGTTAAACAAGGGCATTTCCATTTGTTAATTGATGCAATTACGCCGCGGTGGGCACGGGCAGGCTGGGCTCCAGCCAGCCATCAATCACCCTCCCATTGACCTGTCAAAGCCCCGCACCCCCCCCCCCCCCCACATTGCTGGGGCTAATAGAGAAAAATGCATCCCCGGCTCCTCGTTAATGAGGGAGGGGAGGAACCCCCTAGGCCGGAGCTGTCTGCCCGCACGCGGCTCCGGGCTGCCCTCCCCGGGGAGCCGCCAGGGTGCTCACCCCCCCCCCCCCCCCGCGCGGGCACGGCCGGGGGCAGGGGGAGGAGGAGGAACTGGCTGGATCGCAGCCGCTGCGACGCGCCACGCTCGCCTCGCATGCAAAAGTTGGGGCTCGCGAGCGCAGAGCACAGGGCCACGGGAGTGCCAGGCACCGGGACAGGCGCGGGGGAGAGTCCGGCGCTATCCTGGCTGGGAGCAGGCTGAAGCAGCACAGACCAGTCCCTTCCTAAACACCCCCCCCCCCGCCCACACACACACACACACACACACACACACACACACACACACACACACTTATCTACCTGCCAACGCCATTTCTTCCCCTTTTCTTGGAAGCTCCAGGGACATTAGTGTGTGTGTGTGTGTGTGTGTGTGTGTGTGTGTGTGTGTGTTTGCGGGGGATCTTATCCGGCGTTTTCTTAATGACCGCAGTAAGTCCCCCCCCCCCGCACACACACACACACACATTTCTTTTTCTAAATCGAATTTGGATTGTGCTTTAAAAAAAGCGAGAGAGGGAGAGGGAGAGAGAGAGGGAGAGAGACCAACCGCAAAGCATTTCAGGTCCCTGCCTTTGACGTGCATCACAGCACAACATTAAAACAACATGAAACAAGTGTTGAGTGCATCTTAGATGTTAGAGATGATTGGCAAAGATTGTTATATCCTTCCTGGTGCTGTCGTTTCGGGATTACTATGACGTCACTTTGATACTCTCCCATGGATGAATGCTAAAGAACTATAGAGCAGAAAATAATACAAGCAGGCTCCATATCTTTGCAAGCCTTACGTTATTTCCCCCCTTCTTTTAAATCCCCCTTTTCAGTTGAACCTTCTATACATTGGGGTGTTTTGTTTTTATATATATATATCTCTATATTTATATATAAACTTATATATTTATATATATATTTAAGGAGGATGGGAGGTGGGGGTAACCTTTTTCAGGCTTCAAACCTCATGCCTCAGATGCCTGGCTGCTTTTCTTAAGTGCAATCATCCATAATTGAGAAAAAAAAAGCCATACGTGGAAATGTGTGTGCGAGAAGGTGCATCCTGAAGCAGGGTTCAGTTGCAATCGATCTGGGAGAAAAAATAATATTGCCTATGGTCCAAAAATAAGGAGCAGCTATGTCCTTCTCTCAGTTCGGATACCCCTACAGCACCACTTCACAGGTAAGACAAAAGTGAGTAGCACTCACTTTTGATCAGATTCTGCTGCTGCTGCTGCATTCCAGATGTCTTGTTTCCCTTCCCCCCTTCCTTAGAGTCTTTTTTTTTAAAGGGCACATCTGGAGTCTTCTTTTTTTTAAATATGTGCGCGCGTGTGTCGTTTGTGTTCTGCTAGGATTAAATAAATAACCCTCAGTTTGCAGGGCAGGGAAGCTGATTTTCCTCCACTGTTCAATTTTAAGTGCAAGAAAAAAAAGCCTCGGTGCAGCTGATTTACAAATCTGTATTGATCTATTACCTATGTTCCTCACTTACAGCTTTCAGCAGAGAAGCGAAGCTTTTGCAGAAGCTTTATTCTTTCCTCTGTGATGTTATCCTAGAGCGCTAGTGGCTGGGTACCTGCCGAAAGTATTCGGGCATAGCTGTCTCGTTTTGTGGGGTCTTCCGATGTATCAGTTCTGTGTGTAACTTGCCTCTTCCATTCTCCTCCACCCTACCCCCGTATGTCCTTAACTGCATTTTTTCTAAGAATAGGTCGTTTCTTGCCGGGCGGCTTCCAAAATGCCCTCAAATTACCTAAAAAATACGTCTCTACCGTAAACTGATCCATAATGTATTTTAGTTGGATTATTTATACTCCGGGATCACAGAAAGGTTTTTCCTCGGGAAGCTGGCTTCTTTTGCCTTTAAAATTAAGGAAAGCTAATGCCTCTGACTGCATTATCTGACATATTTAGTGTTTGGTCTATGGTCAAATTAACGGCAAGCACAACTTCTTGCCTTTAAATCAATGGAAACTGAGCGATGGGGGCTGAGGAGAAGCGAGGGGCAGCGAGAGGCTGTAATTTAAGTCTAGTTTCCCCAAAGTTTGGATGAATCGTTCCCACGCCCCCACCCTCCCTTTCTGTATATTTGTAATTTCCAATCATTAGTCGCCTGCCTGGATGTTGTCCCTGCTCCACGCTCGTGCTGCTTCTAAAGTAATCGGCGTGAACCTTCTCTCCTTTCCCCAGTTTTTTGTGTCAGCCAGCCCTAGTACGACCTGTTGTGAATCTGCCTCCAGATCCGTATCGGATGTTACCTCTGGATCTGCCCAAGCTGCTACTCTTTGCTGTCCCTCTTACGAGAACAGGCTGCTGGCCACCACCAGGACGGAACTCAATGCAGCTCTGGGGATGTACAGTTCTCCCTATGCAGCCGCCGCAGCGAGCCAGAGTTATGCCAACTACCTTCCCTACAGTGCAGACCCGTCCACTCTCTACACCACGCTGGTGAGTAGAAATCCAAGCACCATGCCCAGGTGATCTTATCAGTATGTTCCCTATCCCTGTAACTTTTGGGGAGGGATAAGGGGGGGGGGGGGGGGACAGCCCTCCTGCAACAGGCTACCAACTTGGGTTTCTGGATGGAGTAACAGAGGAGAAAATAGCCTAGAATAATGAAATGGGCACAGTCCTCCTGGGGGAAAAGCAACAGCGGGCATCTCAGCCCGGCAGAGATACAGAGAACTAGGGTGAGCGTCAGGGGACAGGAAAGCGGGCAGTTTCCACGAGTGGAGGGATTTTGGATTTTACCACCATCTATCTTAACGTCACAAGCTGCTCCTTCCCTTCCAGAACCCGCAGTATGAAATTAAGGATGGCACCAGCAGTTTGCACTCGGGAATCGCACAGCCTGCTGCCTACTACCCCTACGATCATTCCTTAGGGCAGTATCAGTACGACAGGTAAAACCCCTTTGATCATTTGAGAATAACATTAATATCCCTCTGTGATGCAGCAACAGACATGAAAAAACCCCGGGATTTTATAGCTGACAAATGTTATACAAAGAGTCCACGCGACCGGTAACAGCAGTCACCTAAAATAAAACTTTGCAGCTAATCTCAGTGCTAATTGCAATGGAATGAAGTGTCTAGGAAAGGCAAATTGGATTGGCAACATCTGCTACTAAAGTGGTGACACGTGGTGCTCCAGTGTTAAAATAGAGTGTAATAGTTTAGACTTCACACACACAGGGGTGAATTACCAAGCGGGACAGGATGCTAATGTGGGAGCCCCGGCTCCAGCTAGCAAGTGGAGTAGTAGCAGAAGATACTCCCTACGACAAGAGCAGAGCAATTTTAAGGAAAGCCACTGGTTTTTTTTATGCACGCATTATGTTTAGACAATCTTATAGGCAAGTTCCTTTCGGGTAACAAATGCTGGTGACATGTTCTTTTAATATTTCCCAGCAGGTATGGGACCGTGGATTTCAGTGGCTCGGCTAGACGCAAAAATGCAACCCGAGAGACAACCAGCACCCTTAAGACCTGGCTGTATGAACACCGGAAAAACCCTTATCCCACCAAAGGGGAAAAAATTATGCTGGCCATCATCACCAAAATGACTCTGACTCAAGTGTCCACTTGGTTTGCTAACGCCAGGCGCAGGCTCAAGAAAGAAAACAAAATGACTTGGTCTCCTAAGAACAAAGCAGGAGAGGAGAGAAAAGAGGAAAACAAGAGAGAAGAGGAGGAATATGACTTGGAACCTGAAGGCAAAGGTTGGTGGGAAAGGCAAGCTAAGGAGAGGGGTTGAATAGGCAAGTCTGAAAAGGTAGAAGAAATGGAGTATTTCCTCTTGTTTTCCTGATAGCAGCAAACGTGCTTTAAAAAGCAAGGGAAGGGACAGGCCCCATCTAAGAATAAGAGACATCAGTAAGTCCCAGCTCTGGAGGAAGTTGCCTTTAAAGTCATCAGATAACAGCATCTTCCTTTCCACGCACACGCGCACCCCTATTAGTGAGTAACATCTTGCCTGGCAAAACCTCCCTCATGCCGTTCCACAATTTCGCTAATGCTTTGTTTCCCTCCCCCCACCCCCCTTCATTATTTTGAAAAGCAGATCAAAAAAGCTGCAAGGAAGAAAAGGAATTAAGACTGAGTGATCTGGACGACTTGGACGAGGAGGAAGCCGAGAAGCTAGACGGGGACCGAAAGGGCACCCATCAAGAAGCCTCCAGCCTCAGCACCGCCTTGGCTGAGTCTGAGAAAAGCGACTGCAGCTTGACACCACCAAGCAGTTTTCACACTTTCCCCTGTTCCAAAACCAGCTCAGCAGCAGCAGGAGACTTCTTAGAGACCGTGGGCCAAAAGCCAGGCCCCTTAGTGGGCACCATGAGTGAAGTGCAACAATACGAAACGACAGAAAAGCCCAGAATCTGGTCTTTGGCTCACACGGCAGGTGCCAATGTTATAATTGGCCCCAGCACCCCTGAACCAAGGACAGTGAGCCCGGACTGCTTGCTGCTCAGAGGACGGCACGCTGTCCCTGGGCACTGCAGTGAAGGGAGGCCCCTCGCCAGTCTAAGAACCCAGCCTGGTACTGACAGTGCGTTTGAAGAGCTGCCCCAGCCCACCAAGATATTCAGAAACTCCACTTTCAACCTCCAGTCAATACAGCTGAACTGTGCTTCCTATCCAGTCTTGGGAGAGACGTGCCAGTATTCTTCAGGAGCTGAAGGTACCCGGACTTCCATATTTCTCTTCATCCTGAAGGGGGTAAAAATCCTTGAGTGATAAAACCATGCAGCTCTGCCGAAACAGTCCAGTCTCTTTTCCACATTAATGGTAATGGCTGTTTCTATTCCACCACGCTGGTTTGCCTCATTAAACTGTCCCACATGTCACACGAAACGCACACCGGGCTTTTTGGGGGGTAATTCGCGCAACACAGAGCTGTCTGCTACCCTAAATATTGTTTTTGCAGATACTTTCCCTAATGTCCTAACCACTCTAATTACTGTAGTGCAACCCATTGCTGGCTGGGGGCGATTCCCACAGAGCCTGACCTAGGTTTCAGGACGCTGGAAAGCTTGTTGGCCTAGGGAGGAAGCAGGCAAGTGTACATGTGTGAACCGCTGACTGTGAACTGGTTGTGTCTGTACGCAGGGTTTGGGAGAAATGTGAAACCTACCCAAGGAGCCATAGATCTCAGTGAAGCTTGCCTAGTACAGCATAAAGACAAACTGAGAACAGCTTTTAGGCCAGTGCTGAAGAGGTGAGGTAGGTGACTGACTTTCCTGCACGCTACATCAGGTTATGGTCTTGTCAGTGGGTCAGTAAAGAAAGGCTGGGCTGGGTCTGCAAGGGGGGGACCCTGTTTGGTCTCAAAGGCCGTTTCAAACAGCTGATCGAGGGTGTGTGGCGCTAATACCAATTTGCTCTTTTCCAAACAGCCGCAAATTTAACGACTCCGGGTTTTATCTTTTAGTACAGAGGTTACAGACTGAGGCTGGGGCTAGATTGTGAAGCCAGGATGGGCAGAGGAGAAGATAGTCACGGGCTCTGCTTTTCAGTGAGATTTCTCCCAGGCCCAACAACTCTTCTAGTAAATGAGTTTGAAATGTTACTTAGAGCACGCACTAATTGGATCCAAATGTAGCAAGTGCCTGGAGGCACTGCCTGTGCCTCCGTTCAGCATGTCTCACTCCGGTTCTGTAGGACAGGGGTGACTACTCCCATCCCCGCTCTCTGGTTGGGTGTGTAGTCAGAACCTTTAGTCTCTTAAGGGGCGGAAGCCCCACTAGATCAATGCCAGTGCAATTTTCATCACCTTTCTTTCCCTTTCAGCAGGTTAGACTGTCTTTTTGAGAATCCTGAAGATGGTTCTCAGTTTGCATCAAGGCTCTTGGCTTAAAACTATCCTCCATGAACAATGATGATCTCCACTCCTTGAAAGCATTAACTGTGACTCTCGCTTCCCTCCCCCTGCGATGGGGAGCGGTCATACCAATTGCACAACTTGCTTTTAACAAATGGATGAGACTTAACACACAATCGGAAACAGGACGGAGGAACTGTAATAAATTCTAGACCTTGTCTCATGCACTGGATCATTGTAGTTTCGCACAAGTTTACAAAACAGTACTCCTTCCCATCTCTGAGTCCACTGCCACATCGTCCTCAGTGTACAACTACTTTGTCATTTGTTAAACCCCCAGTGATTGTCTTTACCAAAAAAAGGCCAAACATTGTTTCTTTCGCCCACATTGTGTCTTCCTTTAAACGACTACTTTCATTTTCTTTTCTTTCTCTGGTAAAGTATCTTTGTAAATCATAATGTCTGTGTTTGTTCTGGGGAGACAGAGAGAGGGGTATGGTTTAAGTTAATAGTGCGACATGCAAGGCTGTTTCTTTTCTGTCATTGTACAAGGATATGGCTGAAAGTATTTTTAAGAGTCTCTAATTAAAGCGGATCAGCTGAATGGTGTGAATCCGTCTTGTGAACCTCTAGAACTGGTAACCTCACTCTGAGCTGCTCACACCCGTGACACGTAGGGCGATTGATTTCCCAAGAGTGTTGGATTTCTCCTCACCCCTACTCCTTTAAAAAAATAGTTTCCCTCCCCCTTGCATACTGGGACAAAAAAACCGGATGGGTACCCCTGGAAGTTGGAAGTCTAGCAACTGGTTTGTAGTGGCAAAGTAGGACATTGTTAGTGGGTCACATCACCACCATCCAGTTTAAAGAGCAGTGCTGTGCTTTACAAGACAGACAAGAAAGGGAAACCGCATCTCTGCATTGTTTCTGTTTAATTAAAAGTGTCATCAAACACTTTCTTGTCGAACTAATAAACCGCGCATAGATGAGGAAAGAATGTTTCTTTGTTTCTAGAAGCAGTGGCAATAATTTAAATTAATAACTGTGGTAATTAAGAGGTCATCTATAGATCAACCCGATACCAGCTATTTCCAAGTTCACCAGGGTCACCATTTACATTAAGTCATTTGTGGTCAATAGAGTCCAATGAATTTTACCTTAATAAATCAGGGAAATCAATCCTCAATATCGAGTAGGCTTCTATGTGTTTACCAAAGGCCACCAAGACAAGTGGGACTGCGGAGGTGGAGGTCCTCTCGTCGTGTGACCGAGAAGTGAAGCATGGAATGTGGTCGGAAAAAAATCAATGAGGGGGGAAAGCCTTTGGAAGTGGCCTGTAGGTAGTGCTTTATGAGTACACGTGCGCTTTCCCCACCAGTGTGCACGGGCGGAGATTAGGGTCTCAAGGAGTTGATCCCTTTGGGCAGCAAGTCTCACCGACCCTACCGCCTCCCTGCCCCGTGTGATCTCAGCTGGGAGCCGGGAGGAGGCTCCTCTCTCTATTCTTGCGATTGTAGCTGAACCCCTCGATTCGGACCGGGTTGCTTTGAGGTTGCAAGGCATAGATGGTAAACGGCTGTCTGCCTGCCTTGGGTCCAGCCCTTCCTCTCCGAGTTGCCTAAGCGAGGACTGCAGAAAATGCCTCTTTGCAAAGCTGACCTGCAGGCTGCGATCATACAATCATGGCCAAGTAGGGTTGGCCGGACCCTCAGGGGGTCATCTAGTTCACCCCCCTGCTCAAAGCAGAACCATTCTCAACTGTATCATCCCAGCCAGGGCTTTATCTAGCCGGGTCTTAAAAGCCTCCAAGGATGGAGAGTCTACAACCTGTCTCGGTAACATATTCCAGCGTTTTGCTACCCCCCTAGTGAGAAAATTCTTCCTAATATCTAACCTAAATTTCTCTTGCTATAGCTCGAAATCTTGCTTCTCGTCCTACCTCGGGAGGGGGGGGGGCTCTAATTGAAGGCGTTTCCAGGCGCCGGGGCAGAGGCTGGGCTCCTGGACAGGGAACTTTTTAGCTCTAATTAGAAATCCTAGTCAGATCACGCTGAAGGCTTTGCTAATCGCCCATGAATCTTAATAAGCGACATTCACATTTCAGCTCCACAGTTTCGCATTCAGACCTTATTGCCAGCTACACTGAGGACCCAAGTGCCTTCTCCCCTGTTTAATGAGCGGGTGATAGGACAGAAACTCAGTTCTGTTCCTGCATCTCTGGAAGTTCAGAATAACTAAGTCTGTAAATGTCCCTAGTCCTGATCGGGATCTTCCTAATGCCTCCTCCGCAGGCTCTGCCCTGAGCGGCCCTTAGCGGCCCTGAGCAGCCCTCGAATAAATGACTGGTCCTTTTGTTTCAGGTTTTCACTTTCTGATAAAGCCAAAGGAGTCTTTGCAGGCTGCGGGGGTGGAAGACCAAGGGGGACGTCGTCTCTTGCAATTTCAAGAGGTTCTGGACTCAAGTGCTTGAAAAACCGACAGGCAGCAGAGGGGGTGTGTCCCAAGGGGCCTGTATCTGGGGTGCAGGGCACTCAGCAAACGAGCCCCGAAAGCAGAGGCGCTTCTCAGCTGCAGGAGCAAAGGCGACTTGCTCGCAGCTTTTTTTGGATATTGCTTTTCCACTTCCTTAACCGTTCTTGGCAAAGCCCAGCTCCGCAGAGGCGACAGGCTGGTGCAGTGACCTGCAGCTTAGAGGTAGGGAAATTAAGCTGCGAAAAGAGAAACATTATTTCAAGTCGGATTGGAAGGATTAATGCTTGTAATACAGAGCATTAGGCCTAGGCGGAGGGGTCTTGCAAGTAGACGTGTCAGCCCTTCCCCTTCTGGCATCCAGCAGAGAGGTCCAGGTGTTGGCAGCGCTGGGGACACATCCAGACAGAGCCAAGGACCTCCGAGTCCTTACCACTTGAGACACTCGCTGGGATGCCAGCAGTAACCTGAATTCACCTGGACCGACTCTCAGCAAGAAGGGGATCTACACATCCATGCCCTGCAGGGACTTGCTCAGCTTTGTACGGGGAAAGGGGAAGGGAAGGGAAGCGGGTAGCTCGGTTGTGGCACTAATACAGAACCCGTGTGCTGACAACAGCCCCTCGCCTGAACCTCAGCACTCCCCTGTCCCACTCAGGCCTCAAAGAAACAGCTCCAACCTCTGGGGTCTCAGCCAGGAAAAACAGGACTGGACCTTCGTGGTGGGCCCTTGCTTTGAAGCACATGCAGGGCAGGTCCCTTTCTCCCCCGTCCCAGAGGGCTGGCAGGCATCCGAGCCTCGCTCGCCCCCCGGGGAGACGGACGAGCTCCTCTTGAGCTGGGCGCCGATGGTCACAGGAAGCCCTCAAGGAACCTTGCTCCCAAGGGCGCTGCAGTGGGAGCCGGGCCCGGGCCCCTGTGCAAACCGAGGCGCCCCTAAGCCCCGTGCCCGGAGCTTTGTACCAAACTGATCCAGAGGAAAAGGCGAGAGGCAAGCGGGACAGGCCAGCGCCTCCTTGCCGGGCAGGAGCCCGGTTATCCCCTCGCCTCCGCCTCTCCCTGGAGACTTCTCCGGCTCCAGCCCCGCACTCCAACACTGCCCTTATTAAACGCAGATCTACTTGCTTTAGGAAGATTAGTCCCGAAATGGCGATTAGGGGATACTTAAACACGTTGGGGTGGATTTTTTTAAAGGGCAGGCGACGGAATGACGGGGACCTGCTGGGAGTCTTAAGATTTTGCATTTTATTTTATTTATTATTATTATTATTATTTATTTTACTCTTCTTTTATTAAAGGTCAAGCGAGCGCGGTGCAGATTATCCAGCCAGCTCAGAGCTCCCTGCAATCTGTTATAGCGGCAAGATATGTATCGCAAATCTCTCAAAATATAATCTTTGGGAATCATATTCTGAATACTGTTTTGATTAAAAATCAGAGCGAGGATTGACGCAGAACTCATATGAAAAGAAGGGAGCGGAGGGCTGCAGAGAGCCTGAACAGTTCAGGAAATAATAATAATAATAATAACGGGCTGGGCCAGGTTTTAAAAGAGCAAACCCGATGCATTCAACACAGCGAACAACATACAGATCTTTGGGATGAGCTCTATTAGGGGCCAGATTTCTGATCGGATTCATCCACCCAGCCCCGATCCCTCTGGAAACAATGAGCACACGAGGCTGGGCACACAACCAAGGGCCCGATCCTGCCGAGGGCCGAGAGCTCAGTCTCACAGCAAAAAGGGGACCCAGCCTCAGGCAGGACGGGGCCCTGGAAGACGGCGGCTGAGACTCGCTTAAGCCTTTCAAAGGCTGCGATTGAGACTCCCTCCCCCCGTCTTGTATAGCTAGTTGATCTCGCCCCAGCCCAGCGCTGTTAACACCAGTGCTACGAGCAAGGACCCTTCAATCTCCGCCCTCCCCCTCGCCTGGTAGCCAAGAAAGGCAAAGGCTGCCTGGGCTGGAAGCAGACTCCTTAGTAAAAGCAAGAGGAGGGAGGATCTCAAGTGAGAGGAACAGTAAATAGAGTCCTCTGCTCCAAGCGCTCCTGTGCTGCCGACAGTTTAAGATTGCTCACGGCGTCTGCTCTAGCCAAAATCAAGCTCCGTGATGAGCAGGGTGGGTGTGGGGGACACGCGTCCTCCCTACCACGCTGCAAATATCATTGACACCGCACCCCCCCCCCCCCCGGGGGAGGGTGGGCATGCCCTATATATCTACTAACGTGGCAGCCCACACACCTCAGCACTGCTACCGGACCGCCCTGAAACCTGGATGGAGCACGATTACCATCCTGGATAGTAGCATCCTAGTGCACTACACGCCTGCACCCTTGTAGCTACTGGGGAAAAAATCATGATAGGAGCAACGAAGCAAATACAAACTCATTGAAGAATATGGATTTCTAATGTAGTGTTAAACTCCTGCTCTATTGCAATAATGTAAAAGGATGGGGTAGTCTAACGCCCTGGAGTTAACTTCTCCAGTTCAAGTGTGATACAACTCGGCGTCAGAGAGATCTTCCCTGTGCCTGTCTTACAGACAGCTTGCCTTACTTATATATCAAGGAAGAAAAATTGGAGCTGACTGATGGGAAGAGCACACTAGCCGGAGAAGGTCCAGCGGTCTCTGGTCCAGCGCTGTTCGGTTCTCCGCTGGTCGCAGTGAGACCGCCCGGCAGAGCCGGGTATCGACCAGGACATGCGGCTGTCACATCTCGTACATAGACAGTGTCTGCCTAAATCACCAGAACCTTTCAGAAACCAAAACAGAAACCTTTCAACCAAAGAAAGGTTGCAAGATCTCCGAGCTTCAGCATTTGATGAATAATTTGACGTCTATTATTTCAAAGAGATCATGTTGTTTAAGTGTGAGGCTTTCATTTAGACCAGCTGTACAATTATTTTAGGATCAGGCACTCAGAACAATCAAACAACCTCCCTCCACCTTAATTCTGAAGTGTTTAACACCTGCCACTGTAGACTTCATTCGTCTTTTGGCAGCAAGAAGAAAACTTGCAAACTAACTGCAGTCCGGTATAAATGCCTCTAATCGCTTTCTCTGCATGCCCTCGTTTGATTTGTGTGCAGAAACCAGGGGCACAAACCTGTTGATTTCAGTCGCTGAAATAAAACAGCAGTAACTGCTCTGGTGAGCAAACGACACGAAACCCTGGCAAAGCAGGCAGCCCGGAGAGGGTCTCCTTCCTCTAAAAAGTGTGTGCGAGCTACTGCAACCAGAGGACCTCCCCCCCCCCCCCACACACACACCCACACCCACACCCTGCTCAAGCCAGTTGAAGTCTTTTCTCCCCCAGGAGATACAGAAGCAAGAAATGGCAGGGCTTCACAAGGAACTCCCCCTGTTCCCCTCCAGCTGCTCCGCTTCATTATGGGGGCTAGTTTTCCTGGAGTGGGGTCAATACCCTGAAATCGTCCGGCAGCCCACGCGTGACAAGTCTATCTCCCCTGTCAAGATGTGACAGGCCACGTCACTGGGCTTGAAACATTCTCAGCTGAGGGAATCTACCCTTATCTGCCCCACGTCAGGGCAAGGGAAAGGGTTCCGGATGTCACACCGCCTCCCATAACTTCCAGATTAGACACAAGAGTTCACACGTTTGCAGCCCGGCGGTGCTCATTGTTCCGGAGTTAGCCTGCCGCAGACCCTCCCCCCCCCCGATTATTTCTCTCCCTTGCGTCTGACAAGGACAGAGCGGGGGAGCCGGGAGCCTTGATTGATGCATCCCACGCTGCGTTAGGAAGTTTATGAAACAGTTTTTATGCTAATGGATCCGAGTCCAACTGTTGATGAGGAGAGACAATGTGCACACTTCATTAGGTCCGGTCAAAGGGAGCGCCGCGATGTGTGTATGGCTTTGTTCGGGATCATGTCTTCCCCCCCTCGGAATTTCTGGGACGCTGCTGCCTCGACAGGACTTGCTAATGAATTTTTGTCAAAGATAATTATCGGGCCCATCGAGCTGGGAGCCCGCGGATGAAAAGCTGGCTTTGTGAGACCGAGACTGCCGGGCTCCCCCAGGCACCCCAAGACTTCCTGTGCCCTCCCTGTGACCCAGCCTGCCTGAGCCTGATACCGCGGGCGCCCTGGCTGCCAGGCTCAGCTCCCTGCCTGGGGATTGCCCCACGACCTACTTCTGCAAACTGCCCATGAACCATCTCCCAGCCAGACCAGAAAGGAAGGGGGGCTCTGCTCCCCAGCTACCTGTCTGCAAGTGAACAGAACTATGTGGGAAACAAAGGTCCTGTCTGCACCGAGATTTCTAACAGTGCTAAGTATCAGGACAGGACTTTCTGGTACTGACAGGTTGTACACTGCTAGGAAAAGTTTTGCACACTTTATAGGCAGTTGGGCACAACCCTATAACCCAACCAGTTACGATGAAAACTAGGAAGCCAATTAAATTACTTCAACATCTAGCACTGAACACAGCCGGCACAGTCAAGCCAAGGCAATAGGGTTCTGGTCCATGTGATGAGGGGATGGAGTTAGAGACATCATAAAGTACATCTTGTCTGCAACAAAGACTGAACAACATAGACTCTAGAGTTTACCATGACATTTCATTAACCTGTAAAAATGACCAAAAAGTTGCTTCTAGAGGGATTTGCATAACAAACATTAATGCTAGTAATTCAACTCAAGAAACTTTGGGTTAACAGATTTTCACTTATTCTTCATTTAAGTCAATAGACAAATTGGCTTTTTTTTTCTCTTAAAATAAAATACTTCTTGCTTTCAGGTTGTTATGAGCTAATTAATTATTGCTTTAATATTGCTAGGTTTATGCAGACTAATACAGACAAGTTTACTATTAGTGACAAAAATATCAGGGCACAGGCTTACAGAATTAGTTAAAAACCAGCACACTGTATTCAGTTGAGGCCAACCTGGACAACAGTGTTGGGGTTCATATGAGGAAGGAGACAAGGTCAAGAATGAAAGGTAAAAATAGTATCTACTTCCACCATCCCCAGCTCCACAACTAGTGCTTACAACCTTCTATTTAAAAAAAAATCCCTGCAACTTCAGGCCAAGAGCTCTGTGACTTTCTGCCTTTTCCCCAGTGCCTCCCTTGCCCCTGTGATCCATTATACATAGGCTCTGTGCTTCCTTCAATACTTCCTATATCAGTTACCTCCCTCAAGGTCCCCTTCATCACTTTGTATACTTTTCTCACCCCATAGTTACCTCTTCATTCTCCCCCCTTCCATCTCTGCTTGCCCAAAGTAGGATCTCTGGCTCAATGTCCACTCAGCCGGTTGGTACTAGGATCTATTTCCCTCCTTTCTTCTACCCCCTGGGAGGCTTCTGCTTTGTCCTTGCCCAAGTTACCTTGTTCCATCCTTCCAAAGTCCACTTTCCCCACATTCACTGGCCTCCCAGTCCTCACTTGCTTCTCTAGTACAGCCTCCTCCCCACCCTCTAAGTAGCTTCTGCCCCAGGCCTATTACTTCCCTCCCTAATTCTTGCCCCCCAGCCTCTATAATCTTTCCTGTAAGACCTGCTTATTTCCATTAGACCTATGCTGCAGACAAGAGCATCCTCCAGCAAGTCAATTTATTGCCTTTCGTGCCTGTCAGTTGCATCATTTGCCTAGAAGAAGAATCCCTCCTGCCTGCAGTACTAAATAGTCTGAGGCCGCTGCTTTTCTTTTGAATCATGGTTTTACTGATGTTCTGATCTGCATGAAAATGAATAGGATGGTGCCTAGAGATGCCTAAAAACCTTGTAGGATTTCTGGAATTGTTGGGATGGGGTATTCCAATTCCATGACAGAGGAATGTTGTCAAAAAGAATACTAGGCCCACTTTGCTCTGCCAAGAGATAAACATAAAAGATTTTTTTTTAAAGCAAATAACTGCCTTTAAGTAAGTAGTTCCAAAACTTCACAGGGAACTGTTGATTCTCAAAACCTGTCAAAAATCCTTCCAAGGAGCAATTTCTAGCTCCGTCCACTTCTAAGTAGCTAATTGTGTTATGTATGCTCCAACATGATATTCCTGTATAGTCAGACAATTTTTCATTCACTTGGAGTCTTCAGACTCCACAAGTAGAGGAGAGCCCCAAACATGAAAAAATGGTGGGTTGAGTGGATCAGAATGGTCCTATTCTGCATTTAAAAACCATTAATCTGTGTTACTGGGAACCAGAAGTCCAGCAGTGCATTCCATTTCTGACACTGATGCAGTGCAAAGCTTGGACAAATAGTTCTGATTACAAGAGCTCAACTTTCCCCAGTATGTAGTAAAGGGATAATACTCACCTGCCTCAAAAGAAATGTGCAGAGGTTTAACTGACCACTAACTATTATTACTAAGTTAGTAATTACTTACTAAATTATTTAGTAAACTTCAGTAATCTATAGCACTTTGCAATCTCCATGCCATCATTACAGTATCAATTATCATTATTATCATTATTTTTAGTGGTTGTACAAGTGGTTCTGAAAATGTTTTGGTAATTAATCTCAAACTGATCTTAAAACAGGCATACACTGCTTTCAGTGCCAGGTGTTATGTTAGGAGCAAAGCATCTATTACTAGGACATTATTGGGGGGGGGGGTGTTGTTTGGTTGGGTTTTTTTACCTGCTGTTCATCTGAAAATAAATTATAGGCCAGAACAGGTGGATAACGTTCAGAAAATATTTAATGATTTATTTAATCTGGATTCTCTTTCAATCTACTTAGCAGGACCAATACTTTTTTTAGCTTGAATCTGAAAGCTGGATTTCTCAGCTGAGGAAGAGGCATAAACATAAAACACAGTGCTGCTTACATTCAGGTGTCATCTTTATTATCGTTAACTGTAACACAGTGGTCTCTGGCCTTCTGAAAGACCAAAGGAAATAAAAATTCTGAAGAATTAACCTAAATAGAAAATTTAATCTCTCCTTCCTTTATTATCATCTTCCTAATGCTTTCAAATCTTGTTTTCTGTCACTTCTGAGAGACCACCTGAGTAATACCCACTCCACCACCCCACCTGCCTCTGTCAGCAGCAGCGCCACTGACTTGGGTAGAGGGTGAGGATGCCAAAATACCAGTTCACCCAGGACACCGTTTTCCCTAAAGCCAGCTCTGCATACACAGGAAGTTGGGACCATATATGTGCATCTCAGGGCCATAATTATTGCTGCCAATCTAAAGGCTGAATATTCCAGTAGTTCTGGTAGCTTTTAGCACAAGTACCTTAAGGCAATCTTGAAAATGGGTCAGCTAACCACACAGGATTTTTATAGATTTCTTCTACCTTCAGGAGTCTTCCAGTCCTATGTGACCATCTGTAAGAGACAGTTCATTCCCAACCAGCCAAATACAGGCCATGGCTGGGATATCCATGGCCATGGCTGATGCCAAAATGGGCACATCTACATGCATCTCTACAGCACCTTTGTTATTGAGCTGTCATTTAGTACTTCCTTTTGGAAGCACTGTGCCACGTGTGCAGTGCATGGTTATTTTTATGCTGCTGTAGGGATGTGCTATAGTGAGTGAGTGCGTTGCTACAGCAACAACTATGGCATCATGATTTTTGCCCACAGATCCTATGTCATCATAGCACATTGCTACAGCGATGTAATGTCATGTGTAGATGCACCCAGTGCCACCTTGGGCAGTGGGTGTGCTGGTCTTACATACCTCAACAGAACTCAGAGCCCCCAAGGAATGCTCAGTCCTTCTGGTGCTTTTGTGAAGAAAAACATAATGGTCACCAAATGGTTGAAGAGGCTCTGTGCTGATGGAAATGTGTTTGGCTATGCAGATTGCTGAAGAGTAGCCTGAGAAGAGGCACCTCTCCTTTTTTTTTTGACCACACACTATCACCTTGCAGGAGTGTGCAACAAGTGCGTCCCTGAAAGGTTGCTCCTGTATTTGACCAGGAATAGCATAAAATGCATCCACACCTCCAGTAGGAGTTCTACACCTGCTGAAGAGGATGGGTTATCCAACGTGATAGTCTTCAGATCCTGATATGCATGCTTTTCATCAAATCTCTAACAGAGGGTGTGCTATTCATGACAATTTACCACTACTGTGACAAACAGTAGTGGTAGACCTTTCTAAACTGATGGGGAGTATATGGATAAGATTGCTTCCAGGTGCCCCATTATCTGTAGTTCACAGGGATAGCAATATTATTGGATCCCACTACTGAACATCCTATGCTATATTAAGAATCCAAGATAGGTGGTTGTAAGCAGTCATGTTCAGATTTTCTTCATGCAAATAATGGAAATCATAAAGTTGCTGGTATTGGCTCAGGTACACAAAGAAGTGGCAAACCGATGCTTTTGAGTCACTTGCCTCTCAAGGATTTGCATTTCAGGGCTAACTCTTGTCCAGCTAGGAGATGCAATTTATGCAAGACATGTCTGCCAACCTGCTAGTCTCAATTTTTTCAATGTGAGATCAGCTATTTAGGGTTTTAGGCAATACATGCACTGATAGCTCAACCACACACAGTCAAGTGTTTCTACCGATGCCCTTGTACTGAGTTAATCAGCAACATACATTTCCTGAATCTTGATATTGCACCTCGAGTCTGACTTGGGCCTTGCTGTGTATCTGGAGTGCTGCACAATATCTCCCTATAATCCAGAAACGGGCTGTTAGACAAACACATGGACTAAGCTGTTTTGAGGCATATTTTGTTGGCAACAAAACTGAAAGACTGACTGCAGATAGGAAGATGAAATCAAACCAAAATGACCACCATTTTCAAGGCATCACTACAGGTGGCAAATCTATCTATTAATGCAGGATCCAAAGTTAGCAATGACTAATGAAAGACAGCTGAGTTTTTCCTGCAGCAAGTGATGATCACTCAAATTAATGGAAGCAGAAACAATCATTCTTGCTAAAACTGATATTCAGTCTAGACAAACGTTTTATGATATGAGGTACTGCATTCTGATAGATATGTAATTGACATCATAACTGACGGTGGCTTTTCTAATGGCACTGCTCTATATTTACAGGCTTTTTCTCCTTTATGCACAGGAAGATAATTCTGAAATGGCCTAAAGCCAATGCCAGAATGATAAGATTAATGAAGACTTTAAAGGACTCCCTGTGAATCACCCACTCTTCCCCTCTCTTTTGCTAAAGAAGGACCAAAAACTGTCAGCCCCAAGGAAGAGAAGATCCTATAGACCAAAAGGCTACAGGTGACCTTAAGCAACTCAGACATGTTCACACAAGTTTCATGCTGGCGTCACTAATTTGCCATTTGTAATTTACACAGGGAATTAAAGCTACTGTATTTTTAATTTCAGCCACAACACTCTGAATGTCTTGTTAGTCAGATTCCCATCATGCTGTTATTGTACAGAAGCCTGGCGCATGTTTATTTTCTAATAGTTCTTAACACAGTATCTGTGGGAACACATAGAGTGGTAAAATGGCTTAACTAACAAGACCTTGCCAAGAAGGGTTATTATTTACTAAGGGAAAGAAAACTAAATCACCACCAACACTAATGGAGGTAGAAGACTCTTCAGTGTAGGGTTCAAGTCCCCTTTTCTGATCTGCCGCTAGGGCCTAGCCTTCCCAACAGCATTTTCGCATTGCCAGTTATTCACAACCCATTCTAGTTATCATCCTCCAGTGGTATAGCATAGTCAGGAAGAAAAGCAAGAAGGTCTAAGCATTGCTCTCAGATATATACAGAAGGATTAGGGCTGTGCGAGGCTTTGGATCGTGCTTTGGATCCGAAGAAGCTTTGGACGCTTTGGCATCTGAAGCAGCATGTCTGAAGCACATCAGCATTTGAAGCAGTGGATCAAAGCACTGGCTTTGTTAGGTTTTCCGAAGTTTTGGAAAACCTTTGGAGCTGCCTTGGAGATCTGGCCATAGGGTATAATGGGGAATCAATGAAATATCTATAACTTTGTTGTTTTTTGTCTGATTTGGATGAAGCTTGCAGGGGTGGTAGCCTCTGCTGAGATCATGAATTCTGCTATGTTTCAAGAAGATCAGTCCAGGGATTCAGGAGGAACTGAACTCCAAATTCTTGAAAGCAAAACTCATGTCACTTGTATGTGTTACACCACAGGGGGGTGAAAACTGCAGGGATGGTAGCCCATGGTAAGGCCACAAATCATGCCCAGTTTCAAGGTGATAGGTGCAGGGGTTTGGGGGGAACTGCACCTCAAACTGCTGACAGGCAAAACTCGTGACACAGATGACCCCATGTATGTTAAGGCACAGCAAGCTGAAAACTGCAGAGGTGGTGGCCCCTGCTCAGGCCACAAAGCCTGCCACGTTTCAAGGAGATAAGTGGAGGGGTTTGAGGGAAACTGCACCTCAAGCTACAGTCAAGCCAAACTCATTACGGGTGCTTGTGCAACTGAGTCTGTTTTGGGGCACGGGGTGCGGGGGTGGGGAACTACTGCAGGCCTGGCAGCTAAGCTACTGTTTTACCAGTTACCAATTAATCATGATTCTGATGCCAAATCAGACAAAAAAACAAAGTTATAAATATTTCATTGATCCCCCATTATACCCTATGGCTGGATCTCCAAGGTGGTTCCAAAGCTTTGGAGCTGCTTTGGCCGGATCAAAGCACAAAACGGATCTGGAGCTCCAGATCAGATCCCTGGCATCCAAAGCAGCCAGATCCAAAGCCAGATTGAATAGCTGCCTACTTGCAGAGGCCTAATAAAGATGTAATCTTTGGAGGTACTTGGGCATGTTTTTTCCAGTTTTAATAAAGAAGGAATTCTGTCAGGTCATTCTACACCTTGGCTCAGGAATTCTACAGCAGTGGTTCCCAACCTTTTATATACTGCGGACTGGCAAACTCACTCAAAGAATTTTGGCAGACCAGGTATAGAAACAATTGAATTTACATATTTAAATTTAATTTTTACAGGGGGATGGGGGTTGCAAGGAATTGCCCTGCAAGTAAAGGCACAGCTCCAGCTGGGTTCGAGCACCACGGCCATGGGCACCGAAGACCCCTTCAGGGGAGGGGGCTGTGCAGGTGGTGGTCTGGGGGGACCCATTTGTGGCTGCCCAAGAAGAAGGGCCTCCGCTGCTTTCCCTAGGAGCAAGCAGCAGAGCCGCCTCCCTGCCCTCTGCCCCAGGCATTTCTCTGTCTGCATCCCCCTTCTCCCAGCTGCAGGTGGGGCTGGGGGGTCCTGCCTGGCTCAGCAAAGGGCCTGGTACCTGCTGCATGGGCAGTGCCTTGCTGGTTGCGGCCATGGCAGCAGGAGCAGGACAGGGCACATGGAGCCAGCTTCCTCTTCCCGGGGCTGCCCCGCTACCCGGCTTTGACCCTGCACTTGACAGCCAGGAGTGAAAGCCGCTTGCTCGGGTGGACAGATGGGGGTCCAAGCAGGGGCGGGCAGGTGAGAGCCTGCAGCCAAGGGTGGGCAGGGAGCAGCGGCCCAGCAGCCAACCCTTTGCAGCTCGGTACTGGGCTGTGGCCTGGTGGTTGGGAACCTCTGTTCTACAGCATTTATTACTAAAAGCCAAACAGTTCTTTTTGTATGAAAACCTAATCTTCTACTGTTGCTATTGCTCAAAGGAATAAGGCCCATAAACACTTATAAAATCTGGGAAATTGGAAAACACCATGAGAGGTGAAATGTGGTATAGATTTCTGAAATGTATGAAGTAATGTATAATGAAGAAAGAACAATTCCCCAAGATATTTGCACTTATCATCATATATCCCTAATGCAGGGGTGGGCAAAATATGGCCTGCAGGCTGAATCCGGCCTGCTAGGCCATTCTACCCAGCCCGCAGGGTCCCTAAAAAAATTTAGAAAATTAATATGTATTTATCTGTCCTTGGCTCCTATCAAAGATGACAGGAGCCAGGGGCAGTAAGACCCAGGGGAAGCCCCGGTGGGCTCCTGCAACAGCAGGGCCTGCCTGGCCCTGCCCCACCAGGCGGAAGCCCAGTAGGGGCTTCTGGCCTGAGACCACGTGGCTCCTTGTGGCTGCACCAGCACGGGAAACTCAGGTAAGGTAGGGGAGGGGGGGGAAGGACAGGGGAGGACCAGAGGCAGGGAATGAGCTGGTGTTGATCATGGGGGAAAAGCGGCCCCTCCCCCACCCTGTGGCCAGCGCTCCTTGCTGCAGCCTGTCGTAGCCTGTGCAGGGCTGTCCTGGGCAGGCACAGGCAGCCCCACATGGGCTGTGAGCGGCTGCTGTGTGAGGCACTGGCCATGGGGTGGGGGAGGGGCTGCTTTTCTCTGCACTCAGCACCAGCTTGTAACCTGTCCCCACTGCCAGCCTGGGCCCCTCACTGGCTCCGGGCTCACCCACCAGAGCTGCACCACAGGAGCAGCAGCAGCTTCGGCCCCGCTGCTTGCCGCACTGGGCAGTGTTTGCTGTTGCTGCCTGCCCAGAGCTCCCATGCTGGGCAGCACAGAGGCGGTGGTGGCAGCTGCACTGCAACCTACCACAGTGCGAGCTCTGAGTGGGCAGCAGCAGCAAACACTGCCCGGCGTAGCAAGCGGGAGGGCCGTAGCTGCTGCTGCTGCAGCACAGCCCTTATGGATGAGCCCTAAGCCAGTGCAGGACCAAGGCTGGCAGTGGGTTACAAACTGGTGCTGAGTGCAGGGAAAAGTGGCCCCCTCCTGTGCCCCATGGCCAGTGATGTGCACTGTAGCCGCTAGCAGCCTGCATGGGGCTGCCTGTGCCTGCTCAAGTCAGCCCCGTGCAGGCTACAAGCGGCTGCAGCAGGGAGTGCTGGCCACAGGGCAGGGGAGGGGCCACTTTTGCCCCATGTTCAGCACCAGCTCGTTCTCTGCCGGCAAGTGCAGGGTCAGGGCTTTGCACTGTCCTCCAGCTGTGCTGCGGGGCTGAGGGGGCACTGAGAGGGAGCCAGTGGGAGTGTGGAACCGACACTGGTGTCCCAGGGCCAGCGCAGTCAGGGCCCAGAGCAGATCAGCAGGAGTACAGGATCCCAGCTGGCAGGGGCTCTATGGAACTGGGCCAGCTACCCCCTGTCCCTGCTGGTGCAGCCCAGCCCGGCTCCAGAGAACCCTGCCAGCCTGCGCCCCACTCTGGAACCCGCCAGCACTGGCCTTGAGACATTTGTCCCAAGATGGTGACCAGGGGCAGAGCACCTGTCAAGGGGCAGGGCTACCTATGCAGCCCTCGACAGCTTGCCAAACCTGGGTAAGCAGCCCTCCGCTTGAAATAAATTGCCCACCCCTGCTGTAATATATCTCTACAATATAGGCACTTCCACTGTCTTCCTGCCTTAAGATCAGCTTGGATAATACTAACATTTCCACTTCATTGTGTTGACTTAGTATGCTTCCCCAATAACTAAATAGCAGAGAACTGATTTTTTTCTTCAGCCTTGGGTTTCAAACTTCTTTAAAAAAAACCCAGAACTGCTATGTCTGCCATACAATATGGAATGCACATAGTTTTAAAGGATTATAACTCACTCAAAGAATGAGTTTCCCAAAGAAATTCCCAAAGAAATTCCCAAAGAAATTCAGTTACCAAAAAAAAATCTTGCAGCATTCTGTAGGATTCGAGAATATAGCATATTGCCCTTCTAAGGTAAAATCCTGTCTTACTCAGGCAATTATGCAGCAAATGTATAAACAGGAAATGAATAAGGCTTTCTTATTTCCATTCAATTAAAGTGATAATATAACCTCCCTCTCTCTCTTTAAATCTACCCATTTAAGAAGTTTGACTAAATATAAAATGTTAATAGTCAGTGTTTGAGAAATTAATAAGACTTATGTAAAATGTGATTTGAGCTTTATTCTCAGATCTCACTGAGCTGTGCCAGAGAAACTAACAAGGACAGAACAAAGGGATGTGTTGGAGCTGGAAGGGACACTGGATCAATTTCCACTGTAATTTAGAGTCACTCTAAGGCTGCTCTAAATTGCAGCCAATTTCCAGTGACTCCCTGGTTCTATTTTAATAAGCACAATGATACTCTTATGATATCTACTTTTGCCTAAGCCATATCTTTTACATGTCTGTTATGCACAGTGTACTCTCCAACCACATAATGTTTAAGCTTAAAGAACTCTTTTTTAATATGCTGTCATTACCAATTCACTGTCCTGTTCACTTCACAGCAAAAACCAAAAAAAATACAAATCAGTCTGACAGACTTCCAAATCTCCTTTTTTGAATTTGAAATGCTTCCATAAAATTCTGCATTTCCTACATTAGAGCAGTGATGTTAAAATTGGTTTGGATTTTCCCTCCCAATATAGGGAAGGTCTACAAAACCTTTCAATGCAAGTTTTCACTTTGTATTTGTATGTGACATGAGTAATATGTTTCATTATGATTCTCTCATCCACTTCCTGAAGAGTCACATGTGGAATACAGCGGATTGATAGGTTTTTTTAATGCCATATCTTTTTTTTTAAGTTGAAGACAAAATGTTTGTTGGTCTAGGTTGAATGGTATTTTCTCACTAATCCTGTCCCATAAGTTCAAATTTGGAAGTAAATACTTTCTTCAGATCACGTCAAAATCTGCTTGTACTTTCTCAGACATGGGGAGAAATCCAAATTCAATACACGAATTAATATACACTTACTCAAAGCCCTTCCTACTTAGCTATACTTCACTTCATGTATGTTTCTCTGAACTAAGGGTCTGTGATTCTGGATAGACTTTTAGGCAGATATGCAAAACTTTCTAAGTGGCTACATAAGAAGTAAAAGCTCGACTGGATCTGTATGAATTAAGGATTGATGCTACTGTAAGCTAGCCAAGTACAAACACAGCTATTTTATAGGTGAAAACATTGAAGTAAAGCTACTCAGTAGGGCTGAGAACAAGTCTACAATGCAGGACCACAGAGGGATAGCTAGAACAGTATACCTTTCGTGCAGTGTTCTACCCTGCTGGGAAGTGTAGACATAACCTCACATCTAAGCTCTGTGTCTTAACTTCAAAGCCATTCTTGTTTCCTTTAGGGGCCAGACCCATGTCCGATTAAAATCTCTGTAAGTATTTCTGTTGCTCTTCTTAGAGTTGTATCATGCCCATAGTCAGCAAATGGCTAATTTTATAGACTGAGTGCTTTTTTTCTGTGTGCAATTACTGTGATTGCCTGCACAAATCAGGCCAATTTTATGCATAATTAGAAGCACAACTGAACATGCATTATTATATGCATGTGTGCATATGCAATTGTGGAAAAATCAGACTTTAAAAGACAATTATATTTTCAACAAGAATCACTTAGTGGAAAATAATCAATCCCTCCTTCCCAGCACACCCACTTTTCCTTAGCAACAGCTACTGAATCACTTCTTTTTTCCACACACTTACACATCTAACTAATAATATTCTATTACTACAATATTTATTGGTGTTGGACATTAGTCAGAATCCTTGCACTGGGTTCTGACCAATATGCCATGGATAAAAAATCCACTGTTTGTATTTTCATAGTATTTCAGGAAAAGCTAGTAAAATCCATTGGATTTTTCCCCTCAGGGTTCACAGTGGATTAAGTTGCACACTGGCAATTTTGAGTCAAGTTTCACAGTCTAGAAAAAATGTGTGTAGAGAAGGGGGTCCTAGTTAATACATTACAAAGTAAAGGGGCTATTAGCTATGACACGTGGTTGCAGGAAAACTGCAGACTGTGTTTTTATGAACTGTAAACCTCTTTCTTACAGTGATAGATGATCATTTTTTTCTACTCAAACTTCTGGGGACTCAATGCCCTAGCAACAAAACTGGCTTGATACTTCCATTTAACTCTTATTGTATTTTGCTGTTCATTTTTTTTTATGAGTGCACAGATTAGAATATTCCACATGTAAGAAAGAGAGAAATAAAAATGTTCTCTACTAGAATTGAAGGTACTTGCATGGGCTTCTCTTATTTACAGTGATGAATACTCCTAGCATGTAGTTCTCCATACAAGCTAAGAACCTTAACCCTCTACATCTTTAGAGACATAGTTAATCAGTTGTCACTCTACCATAATGGTCATCTAATACGATTTATGAGAGGGTGTTGAGTAAATGTTATAATATGACAATGTCCTTAAGTCAACACATGATGCCTATATATATATTGAATGACCTGAAGTTAATATATGAATCTTCGCATGCAGATTTGTCTATTTCTTAATTCAAACCTTTCTGACAAGGCAGAAAGGGGGAAGAACAGTAATATATATGAGAGCAATTTTATTATTTTTGCCCCATGACAAAGATAAAAATACAATGAATTTATCTATCACTGTCTTAGGCCCTTGTTCAGAATTATCCAGGTGAAATAAAGATAGCGTTACAACCCTTTTCCAATGGCTTATATAAACATTGCTAAGTGTTAACCACTGGGGCTGAATTCTCCCAAGCTGATATCTCCCTTTCTCCCCTTTACCCACTCTGGGCTAAAATGATGTAGAAGTTTCCAAAAGTCATTAGAAAAACAAAAATACCCCTGTTAAAAAAATTCTTAAGATGGCTCTTGCAGAAGTTCTAGTGACTGAATACTTCAGAGCTAAACTTGGAGTGAACTTGAGATTTGACTGATTTAGCTAAACTTGGAGCAAACTTTGCTGAATAAGAGCTAATTGCTAGTAATTTGGATGCTCTACCTAGCCTAATTTTTTGTTTCTTACTTACAATACTCCCAACTAACATAACTTTCTTCCACCCCTGGCTAGTTCACATATTTTACTGGGAAGGACTTTCAGCAGAATAAATTCTTGTGTTTGACCATGGATTCTCTAAAATGTAAGATTCTTGAAATTCAGATCCATGCAAGTCCTGCTTCCATATTATGAAAAAGGTTCTGAAGAATTTAATAGGGGATGAAAACAATATGGATTTGGAGAAATTACCTTCAAAATCTATACGTTTTTTAGCTAGTCTGTATATTCTAAGGATGGGTTATTTTTTCCTATTCCGTCTTATAGGATGATCCAAAAGTCTTACAGAAATGTTATCAGTTCCTGTACAGTTCTATAGGACTTTCCCATAAGGAATTTAGCCCTCTCTGTTCATGTTCTGGGAGGAATGTAAGTAATACAAAGCAATGTTACTGCACAAGAAAACTCCTCCACAAGAGATGCTGCAAAACAACAAAAAAGAAATGAATACAATCAGGAGAAACCTCTCTAAGTGGGTCTCATGTGGAAAGGTGCAAGTGAACATGTAGTTTTTTTTCTTTAAAAAAAAGGCCAACATATTTTTGCTTATTTTTTGATAGCTAGAAAACAATTGCTTTACTATTTCTTTCAATTGACTTCCTTTCATCAAGGAATCCTCTCTTTGTTTTCCACCTGGATTTGGAGCCAGTTTATTCTTTATTATTTGCTGACTGCTGAATTGGAGCCCTGGGACCTGGGGAATGTGGGATCTTCTAGCCCTAAGCTCCACAATGTTGGGGATTTCAGCTGCTGACCCTGGTTAAATCAATTTTTTAAGAAACAAAACAAAACTCAAAGTTGAAGGATACCTTTTCTGCAATGCAAGCTATCTCCTGACCCATTTCATTCTATACATGCGTCACTCATTTATGAGACAGGTGCGTAATGAGTACAGTGACCTATAAAACAGGAGAAGATTAGAAAAAATGCACATACCCAAGATCCTTAAAAAAGGCATTTATGGATCAAACAAAAATGGAAGGGAATTGGCCAAGCTAGGAGAGTTATACACGTTTCTAAATACAGCCTTGAAAAGTGTGTGGAAACCCAGAAATCTTTAGAGATATTTAAAAGATGCAAGCACTCTCCAATTAAACAGACTGGGTGAACCCATAAAATAGCTGTCTCACAAGTAAATGGAGCTAGAAGATAATAAAGGACATCAAAATAGTAAGACCAGTCATTTCAGAAGACGTTGTAGATATTTCTGAACCGTACTGGGAGGAACAGAATCGTTGGCATAATTACAGCTTGTCAGGTGTTTTTTTGGCAAAAAGGGTTCTAAGAAAAAGGATCCACTCATGTACCAGAACAGCTGCTACCCTGGTCTCCTACATGCCGAATAGCACTGTAGCCATTGACTATTCCAGGTCTCAGTCTCTCCGACTAAAAATTTATCAGCCACAGTGAGAAAAAACTGATAGTCCATGCAGCTAACATGTAGATCTTGCCTAATCTGGAGACCTGAATGCTAAACTACTGGCTAATCTGGGCAGAGATATCAGTCATTAGCAATTCTGGTGCCCTGGGAAGAAATACCTGAGAGTTGGGCAGGTGAGGCAGGTGTTGAGCAACAGAGAGCAGGAATGTACCAGAGAGTTGTAGAGCACATGGGCTACTACTCCCACTGCTGCTGCTTTGTGGGTTCCTTGGGGTCCCCTAGTCTGGCACCCCCACTAACTCAGTGTCTGGGGCTGGCATCCCATTCAGCTACTCCTAGTTACTAGGGCTATGCAAAATTTCGCTGGCTGTTTCGACTCATTTTGAGCTTGAAACTGCAAGCAAAATGAAACAAAAGGCTTAGAAATAGCCTCAAAATGAAACAAGGGCAGTTGAAATGTTTCGAACGTTTTGAAATGTTTCAAGTTTCAAAGCTGAAGCTGGGCTTGCTTGCAGGGAAACAGAAAGTAAGGAGAGGGAGGGGGAAGAAGGGGAAGGACTGCTCTGATATTGACTGTGTAGCTGGCCAGTGACTGTGATCCTTCCCTGAGGTCCCTTCCAATCTCAGTGCTCTGGGGAAGGAATGAAAAAACAGCATAAAAAGCAGGATTGTTTGAACTGAGCTGCTTTCTGCCTTGGGGTCAGGTACTGAGCTGTGTCTTCCAGCAGCTCGGCAGCATCAAACAACAAAGACTATCATTCATTTCCTACTTGCTAGCCTAGCAAGTGGAGTTCATCAATACTTTTTTGCTTTCTATACCCTTTTATTTTATTATTATATTCATTCATTCCTTTCAATGTATTCCTCCCCCAAAATTCTCTTTTTGTTTTTGTTAGTCTATTTTGATTCTTTTCCCCCAGAAAAGAAATCTGTGCTCTCTCTCACAGTGTGCATTCCATTCACTGTGCAGGGAAGTATAGCATATATTACATATTATAATATAGATTTTGTACAGGAACACATATATACATTTATATATTTTATTTATTACATACATACATATATACATATACAATTATCTACATAAATCAGATTACATTACAGAAGAACAGACAGATTTTCCAGCACACAAAGGCAAAGACACTATAAAACACACCATGAAGTGTGCTGGAAAGGCAGCTGGCAAAACTTCAGGGAGGGGCAGAAGAGCGGGTAGAGGGAGAGCTGTAAGTTCCTCTCCACCCCCTCAAACTGAGACGCAGCCTCTTTGCTACAATAAGCAGGCATGAGGCTTCCACTAGTTCTACAGGAAGCAAGGAGAGGGGAGCAGTGCCACTGCCTGTGCCTGAGTCTACATCTCCTCCAAGAGCACCAGCCATAACCACTTCCACCACCACCATGACAACAAGCAGCAGCACCAACATGATAGTCTCTTCCATTCCAACTTCACTTCCCATGCTGAGCCTTCTAGTGCCAGAGGAAGAGCTGGAGCTGGAGCTGCATCTGAATGCCATAGCAAGGGAAATTCTGGGGGAAGAGGGGGAATCATCTGACTTTGTGCTCCACACCCTTCAAGTTTCCCCTAGAGTCTCCTTCCCCAGAAGACACTTTGGAGAAGGCTCAGGTACAGGGTGTGGAGGCAAATAGCTCAGCTGAGTCCACTCCTCCTGTTGCTGTGCCTCTGCCTGCTGAGGAGGAGGAAAAGGCAGCATCCACACATGCACCCACGTACCAGAAGCGAATGGGTAGTGTGGTCTGGGATAATTTTGAGCTGGCAGATGATCCCATATATGCTATCTGCCTATACAGCCGAGCCAAAACCAGCCAGGGCAAGGGACTGAAACACATGAGTACCACAGGAATGCTGATGCATCTCCACAGGCACCACCCCCTTGCCCTTGCTCCTCCTCAGCCTGGCATCAGTGAAAGCATGCCCAAAAAGAAGTCCCTCTCTCACTCTAAAGTCCCTATCCCCCTGAAGCAGAGGCCACCCTGGAACAGTGGGGGAAAAGGTGGACAGGAAGGGGGTGTATTGCAAAGGCGAGTGAGATCACCCAGACCATTGGGGTGGCTTGCTCTAGATGGCCAGCCCTTCTCCTTAGTTGAGCAGCCAGGGTTGAGGCAGCTCATGGTGCTCATGGCCCCATCATACCAAGTGCAGGACGGTGATGCCCTCCCTGTATAAGGCATGCAGGGAGTAGTTGAGGGAGAAGCTGTGCAAGGAAGATCCACAGGTGGCCTTACACTTCACCTCAGACATCTGGAGCAGCCAGGATGGAGATCATACATACCTCTCCCTCACAGGGCACTGGTGTAACCAGTCAGGCTGTTGGTGGGCTCTTCTTCAAGCTGAGGTGATGGATGAGTCCCAGACAGCAATAGAGATCATGGGGGCCATGAACCGCTTGGTGCAGGGGTGGCTCATTGGGCAGGGCAAGCTCACCTTTGGGTTCATGGTCACCAACAATGGGGCCAATATGATCAAGATGGTCCATGATCCCAACTTTGTTGGCATCTACTGTGTGGCACACAAGTTCCACCTCATTGTCAGGGACACTTTGGAGGAGGACAGGGCTGCTGGTGATAGCGCCAGCATCACCAGCAAGCTCATTTCAAAACACAGGAAGGTGGCAGGCTACTTCCACCGGAGCATCAAGTGGGGCAGGACACTGTGGGACAGAGGCAGAGCTGAACATCCCACAGCACAAAATCATGCAGGATGTGGAGACTCATTGGAACTACATATACCTGATGCTCGAGAAGCTAGTAGAGCAGAGCAACAGAAGGCCCTCCCGTGGATTTGCATGTTGTGTCATGGAATGGCCTGGATCCATTTGGTATGTGTTGGGCTGTAGGAAGTTGGCTTCTGGTGATGAGGTTAGCGAGGTTCAGTGCTTGTTTGAATTTACAAACCCCTTTTCATAGATGAGCCTATAAACCGCACTTCATCAACCTCCTAGGTACAGAAACTCATGGACTCAGTGAAGACATTGGAATTCTGACACGTTACAACCTACCGGACATCTGACTCCCCAGGAACCTCTCCACTTTTACCTGTGCTGCTACATCCCCTTTCCCCACCCCCACCCCAGCCTGTCCCTCACCCCCTGATGCCTCCATTTCTATTTTCACTGACTGGCTTTCTTGCCTGCATTGCATGCCAGCCTCTGGCTTCTTTACTGTTTCTTCCATCCAGAAACAGCACGCACACCAAGTGCACTGACTTTGTGAGGGGTGGGGTATATGCAAAAATATCTGTAGTTAGTGTCTGGCCACACCACCATTCCCAGTAGCCAGCACTGCTCCAATGCACCACCCCTGCCCTATTACACTCCAGTTCAACTTAGGCTTTAAAAGTCCAGGACTTGGTTGTTTAATTGGTGTTGAAGCCTGTGCCTTGTGCCTTCACTACTATTGTTACCTGAGCAAGCTGGAATAAAAGTACCACAGGTATTTCTAGCTCCGAGTGCAATTTAGAGGTATCTTTTAAGAGTGCCATCCATTTAATTTATTAGGATAGATGACTTAGAAGTGACTTGATCGTGGTGTGTAAGCATCTTCACAGGGGAAAAAAACTCCAGAGAAATACATTTTAAAAAGTAACAGCTGTAAGTTAAAGCCAGACAAATTTAAAAAGTAAGGCACACATTTAACAGGACACCAATTAAGCACTGAAACAAATTAACAAGTAAAGTGATAGAATCTCTCTCAAGATTTTCAAGTCAGGATTGGATGCCTTCCCCTCCTCACCCCCCCCCCACCTTTTTTTTTTTTTTTTTTTTTTTTAAGAAAACTGGTTTAGTCAGACAAGTAGCTGGGCTTAGTATCTGGCAAACTGGATGATTACACTAGAGGATTTAGTGGTCCTTTCTGCCCTGAAGGCCTTTGAAGAACATAATTTGTTGTGCCTCTTTGACAATACATGCTTTCATCAACCATGAACGTCCTCACCTTTGCAGGAGATAATATTTTTCACAGATAGCACCTTTCATCCAAGGATCTCAAAGTAGGTTATAAATATCAGTGTGATCATCACACTCCCCACGAAGCAGATGAAGATCATTTTTGTGCAGGAACACTATAAAGTGTTTCATAGTAGTGTTTACTTAGACTGAACAGATTTACTTCAGTTGTGACAAAGTTGGTCTTAAATGCATAATGAAGAAAAAGATGGAGGAAATCAAGTTTTTAATCCACATTCTTGAGCATGAGCTCAGGAATTTAGAGAAAATAAATATTTTTCACCATTTATTTACTACCCCAACAATAGCCTATTCAAATTGGCCTGGTTGTTGCAGTGCTAATACATAGTTGCATCAACTTTGACCACTTTTGATCAATCTTAGCAAAGACATGCCTGAACCTATTTCAAAATGATTAGCGTCTGGTCATATTTTAAGTGTCTATGAAATTATGCAAATGGAATCCACACCAGAAAAGCAGATTGCCAGATAAATGACCATTAATCTTTGATAAAAGTTAAGAAAAAAATTAAAGCAAATCAGAAATCAGCTTAGTGTACAGTCTCTTGGGCCTTATTTTGGTCGTATAAGTCTGTATACTAAGCTGATTTCTGATTGCTTTAAGTTGTAAAAATTGCTTTTTAACCCATGGAAATCAATGAAGTTGCACCTGGTGTAACTTGGGGCAGGATTTGATCCATTGTGCACTTCAATCACAGTATTTTGTTTTTGTTGTTAAAGCCCTGTGTTTTGGATGGAGACACTGGATTCTGATTTATTCAAGCACATGATAATCTCTCTCTAAATCAGTCAGAATGCAGCAGGTTAATAACACTATAAGTAAAATCCAATTTATTCATAAAAACACAGTATCTCTTTAAACAAACTGCTCTTTTATGGGGAGAAAAAGGCCATCATTGATTGGCTGGAACAGACAAAGTTCTCTTTCATAAGCCAATCAGAATGGAGCAGGCCAACAATGAGCAATGTCTCTCATTCTGCACTAACATCAATCAGACCATATGATTTTATCTCCATCCATCTTTTAGCACAAAAAAATAAAGTCACTGTAATACCATGTCACAGAATGAATGTTTTCTAGTTTGAAAATTAAACACAGCTTTCCATCTTTAACATTTATTTTTCTAAATGCCCCAACATTGTATAGCAGCAGGGGACCATAATCCTATGACAACATTCTAGTTCATTAACATTATCTCTTAATTAGCATATATAGCACTTCCTCAATGTTTATCTAAATTTAATGAGCACACACTGTAAAACTTTTGTTCCTCTGCAACCAATAAAACAAAGTAAATCAAAATCCAACCAACTTAAGCAGCAAGTTACATAGGCTTTGTGTAAACCAAGGAAAATGGATGACAATGCTCTATGTTTAAAGCTTATTAAATGATTACAGCCTGAAATCTTTTGGAACTTTCAAAATATGCATGGTTATTATTTGTACTGCAGTAGCCACAGACCAGGACCCCACTGTGCTAGATGCTGTACAAACACAGAACACACAGTGTCTATCCCAAAGACTTTATATAGACTAAAAACAAGAGACAATGAGATAGACAGTTGTGTTCTCAGCACATCAAGAACCAGACCTTATTGTCAAATGGGTTTTTCTGTAGCCATTATAGGAAAGGAGTTTTCTGAAGGAGGATAATGATGCAGATATGCATCAGGGGATCTGCCCCTGCCTCAGAACTATTTGGGCAAGAAAGGAAGACAATCATGCACATGATTTTGTAGTAGGGGATGATGATTTAGCTGAGAACATGCAAGGCTAAAGAAGACAAACTGAGCTGGAGTTCATCTGAGCTGGAGCATGGATCAGAAGCAGTCATGTGCTTCAAGAGAAGGATTCTAGAAAGAGTCAGTTCTAGAAGTATAGACTGCTGCTGCAAAGGTTCCTGAGGGCAGTGAGAGGGGAAGGAAAGGGCTGGAGAGGGGAGCACCATTGCCCTGGCTCCACTTTCCTTCAATAGCCCCCAGACTGGTGCAGTGTTGTGCTGCCTGGCTTCTATGACCAGAGAGGGGTAGTGCAAGAGCTTTCCCTGCTGCAGCAAAGACTCCCAGCAGGGTGAGATCCTGGAACCCCTCACCCCACCCTAGTTATGCTACTGTGAAAACAGAGTATGTGCTTATTGTGGGTTATACTTATACCCCAATCCTCCTTTGTGCACCAATTGATTTTGCACAGTTTGGCTGGTGCAAGGAAGCCATGAAGCTGGTTTAATCATCCTATTCAGGATTATATTTATGTGAGGGGAAACTCTGGGTGACAAAGCCAGTGCGGTTGTTCTATGCTCCCAGGATAGGGTGGCATGTGCATGTGGAAAGAGAGAAGCACCCTGGCAATTCCTGGCTGCTTAAAAGGCCCCTTGAAGTCATGAGCCCCTAGGGAGAAGAAGGGAAACATTAAGGGCATGAACAAATGTCTTTTAAGTTCTTTAAAAAGAATTGGAGGAGCTGCTTTTGCTGTTCAGGAGCGGACATCAGCTATTAGAACTAAATGTAAGGTCATGTAGAGATACAAGTTAGCTACAGTAAATCCCCCCTTCCTCCCCCCCTCTCCGCTCTCCCCCCCCCAACCAATTCTGACCCTACAGAAAACAGGGTTCAATTGGCCATAGTTCTGTTACACTTGTAATACTACAGAATCCTACACACATAATATAATTTGTATCAGTCTCATTCAATATAGGTACAACTGTTACATAGGCTAATACCCTCAGTGTGTGACTGAGATTTCTGTTGCACTGAGGGGCTGTCTTTGCCTTGGAAGGGCAAGGACCAGGGATGGAGAAAGTGACTTGAAGATGTGCACTGAATTCAGCTCATAGGAGCTGCTTCTTGAGCTTTCAACAGCTTCTTTATACTTAAGATTTTTTTTAAAATATGACTGGGATTTCATTTACCCAGTAGAGCAGTAGCTAGACTCCATTTATATACTCAAATACAGTGCTCTCTGGCTTGTTCAAAAAAGAATAGGAAGAACATGTTCTCAGTTCCTTACAGCCATATGCATTTCTCCCTGGAGCATTTCCTATTTCTTGCCTAAGAGTCATTCAACTCCCCAGTGGCTGTTCCAGGCACTGCTTTTGTTGATTATGAAAACACCACAGCCAATCAAGAGGGTCTACAGACTTCAGCACTGGCCTAGGGTAGGACGAAGGATGTAGGTTCAATTCCTTGCTCAGCCGTAGCCTTCCTAGGTGACCTTGGGCAATTCTTTTAATTGTGTACTTCAATTTCACATCTGTAACCTGGGGATAGTAGCATTTCCCAACCTCCCAATGGCCTTAAAGAGATTGCGTCCATTACTGGCAGGGGCTGAAATGGAAGAGTGTAGCTAGAAAGGAATTAACCGCTTTCTGGTTAAAGTGGTTACTCACACAAACCAAATAATGGAGTACTTGGTACTAGCAGGCCAAAGTCCTGCTCATACTGAAATACATTGGTTTAAATTAGTAGTTTGGGGAACTTCCACTATTTGCAAGCAGGAAAAAAAAGTCCAAATTACTTTTTCATGACAAAGAATTTGACCAGCTCTATTCCCAAGTGTGCCTAACACTAAACCATACTAGAAGGAACAACAAAAGCATTGGCTGCATGTACAATGAATCATGCTTGTTTGGAAAGACAGCACTTAAGGGCTTTCAGTCACCAGTGCACTGAGGGAAAGCACCACTTTAGGAATTATGACACTAGTATTGACCAAATGCAGGAGACACATTCAATGGAAACACAAAAGCACATTGATTGCACCACTTGGCTAAATTCTTTTGATCATTTCTCTCTCATGTTTCACCCATCATAAATCTCTTTCAATCAAAATATATTGGCATAGACTACATTCAAGCGTTATGCACTAGTGTGAAGACAATTAACCACTTCATTCTGTATAGGTTTCCATTACCAATATCAGTGCTTAGGTATTATGTTATTGGGTGCCATAAAAACACTTAGAATAGATAACAGATATACAGATATGAACACTGATGGGCAAACTTCAAAAGATTCATGAGAACACACACTTACAGAAATAATTAAGAACTTGGGCACTCAAATATCTGAACCTCACAATGTTTGGGTTAAAAGTCCTAGGAGAAAAGGGGTTTTGATAAGATTTCCAGTGCTGAACGAGTTCCTGTTCAGAATAGAAATATTAATATTAAGTAGTATTCCCCAGGGTATTTAGATACTAATGGTGAACATGACTCATCTCAGAGGCACATGTAATAAGGAGTAATGGGAAAAACATTCCTCAGACCTCAAAGAATTTGTGTTTGGAACCATTGGGCTGTTTTAAAAGGGTTTTTTATTGTATGTGAAACAGTTATACTGTCCTTTACTGTAAAACTCTCAGATCCCATCATAAAGAGTGTTGCATATCTCACCACCTTCTCTCTAAGCTTCCTCTCATGAGGTTGGCACAATGGGTGCTCAGATAGTCAATGGTTTGACTGCTTGTCTTCATGTCCTTTCTGTACATCTCCCCAAGTGAGCCAACCCGAGTGACTAAATCAAATGGCAACAAAATTTAACTAACACCAAGTAAGATTATCATTTAGTGAGTGAAGAGAGATAATATAAGGCAAGGGGTCAGGCAGGAGACAGAGAAGCCAGGAAGGTCAGCAGAAGGAACCCTTGGTTAGAGAACAGTATTGTTTGTAATAGCAAAACTGGCTTCTTCCTTATTATAAACCCCTCACCAGTACAGATTCCTACATGCTGTATACTGCACAGGAACAAGGATCAAAGATGATATTTCATAACTATCAACTATGGCAGTATCAGTGACCTTTTTCACTTTTGTATGCAAGCGACAAAGCCACCACTAGATCACCATGGCTAGATTTTAAAATCTAGAATCTCTCATAGGATCTCTCATAGCTAAAAATCTCTCCTCATTATTCATGGTTATGGAACATCCTGTCCCAAGCCTAGAGGTTTTGAGGTTGCACAATGAAGGTCTAGGGGTCTAATCTAGAAGTTAGATTCTAGGAAACATAACAGAGAAAGCACACAATAAGTCACATTGAAAAAAAAACCAACATGTGGAAATGGCATGTCAGCAGGCATCCCCGAGCAATTAGTGAAACTTCAACCACATAGGAAGCAAAGGTTCTTCCACCTTTTGGCTTTTCATAACAAGAAGCCCCCTTTTAAAAACTCAACTTCTAGAGCACAAAAATAAAATAAAATAAATAAGATAAGGCAAGAACATGTTTTCCAGCTTGGATGAATTTTTTGATGAAACTAATTTATCTTCAGCTACCCCCAGGCCGTAGGGACTTTACTGCTAATTAGAAATCAGTTAGAAATAGGTGGAATAACAGCTCCATCCATTTTTACCTAGCTGTACCTCCTATGCCCATGAGACATGTCATCAGCTCTACACTGTCAGTTGACTCCCCTGCAAAAAAAGTCTCTTCTATCCAAATCATTGCTACTTTATACTGACGAACAAGTGCAAGCAAGCTGCAATGAGGCTAAAGATGTCACTCAATGTCTATATAAGATGGCTGGTTGTATATTCACAGCATAAGACTTGATTTGATCTAAATGTTTAAAATTTCCAGTATTTTAGTGAGCAACGCATTACTTTTCCACCAGTTTTAGTGAATACACTTGAATGGTTGTGAGCAGTTGCATGCTTTTGTGAGGAACATGTGGCTTTGTGTGAGTAAATATGGTTTTCCAAACACTATTAAAAAAAAAGTAAACTGCTGATACAAGTAGTTGTCAGAAAACCTCAACAGAAAAAAAGCAAAAATATTAAATTTTATATTATATTTATCATACATCCCACAAAAGGGTTTTCCAGTATTCATTTAAGCCTACTTTGACATGAAGGTGTTAATTTCTGACCATAAATGTTTGGAAAGAAATAGACTGTTAGGCGGTTGGCAACAACACAACATTTATTCAGTTTGTACCATGCCAAGCTTTTTCCTTCCCCCCCTAAACAGTATTTAGACAAATGCCAACATTTTAGAATTAAGTGGCCCCATCATTATTAATTCATTTGATATTCATTGCAACCGCATTAATCATAATGAACCGAGGCAGCTTTACTACACATGCAATGTGTACTTTCCTAGGAATTTTACTGTAAAACCCCTGACATTATTAAACAATGTAAAGGCAATGTAAAATTACAAGCAAGCAAAACAATAATAAACACACAATCTAATAAATCATTATTCTATCCACAAGTATGTTAACCACCCCTCCCCTTTTCCTCCCCCAGTTTCCAAACTAGAAGAGAAAAAAATAACAAACAATAAGTGACATCAGCCAGTTTGAGGCTTTTGGTTGCAACAAAGAAACAAAAGAGCATGCTAATATGACATTTACAAATAATACCTAACCACAGCCTAATTAACTTATTGTGTGCTTACTAAACTAGCATACATATTATATTAGAGGGAAAACACTTATTTGTTCTATTGCTAAGAAACTTAAGACATTTGCATATTTAACAAATTGTTAGAGTGTTTTTAACCAGAAACCATCACTATTTATAAAAGACAAATTTAAAACATGAGATCAAAGACACAACATTAATTTTTCTTTTGTCAACTGTCTTTGTTGAACAGCTCAAAGAAACAGTTTTATAGCAAGCTGATACATAATGAAACATCTGGTATTGTTCTGAATTACAATGGAACCTGCTAATAGTCAAGGGTTTTCCTTCATTTCTCTTACTCCAGTCAATGTATTATGGGACAAATCTTACTCAAGCACTTAAGAAGTGATCCTTTGAAGTCAGTGGAAGTTTTGCTTGAGTAAGGACTTGATCTCACTCTAGAATTGGAAGTTTTTAAAGGCTCCAGATTTTAGTTCTTGCCCTCTGGGCAAATATAAAGGACTGAACAAAAAAAGAGAGGAGGGAAGCGTTGTTCATGACATACAGAGGAGTCCCCAGCATCAAGGGTATAACCCAGGGGTGGACAAAATGCGGCCCGCAGGCCAGATGCGGCCCACCAGGCCTTTCTATATGGCCCACAGGGCCCCTAAAAAATTTAGAAAATTAATATATATCTGCCCATGGCTGCCTGTCATGTAGCCCTCAATGGCTTGCCAAAACTCAGTAAGCGGCCCTCTGCCCAAAATAATTGCCCACCCCTGGTCTAACCTATGCCTCATCTTACCCCTCTATACTAGGTTCTGTTAGAGAAGGGTAAGAAGGTTGGCAATGGGAGAACTTTTTTTACTCTGTGCTTTTATAATCCTGAGCTAAATTGGCCTTTGAGGGTGTTTTGTACCCAGGTGTAATTTAGAGCAGAGTTGAGGCTGCTCTAATTACATGAAGGGGGGAGGGCTAGACCATCCTCCAGCAGTTTAAGGATCATGATAAGCATGAGCATGGTTCAAATTCTCTCCCATCCATCCCAGCTACTCCAAGTGCATTTCTGGCCTAGCTGAGCATCTGGTCCAACATATTTTATTTCAGTTTAATTTTATAGTGGATGACATTGCGAGACTAAGAGATGTCCTAGTAAAGCAGGGATCCAGTCCAAGTGATCCCAAGGGAAAGAAATATGAACCATAATGAGATAGAAATTAGGTGGGAACTATAAAAGCCGATGGTGCATGGCAAGCAAGCTAGTATTACATGTACCAGAGATAGGAAACCATAATCATTGAGTTTGCTAAACTACCTGAGAGTACTGGAGGAAAAAAGAATAAATAGGAAAGTTCAGTGCATCAGTTGTTCCCACAAACCAATGAGGAGATTTTCACTCCAGGAATATTCTTTTCAAGTAATACAGAATAAGATAAAAAAAGTCATAGGCAAGAACCACAATCAAATGGAAGGAACAATTTATCTCAGCCAGCCAGCAATAAGAACTCCAGAAACCTCCAGAAGAATGGCTCTCTTCTAAATCAGACCCACTACCACAGAACCTTTAGATATCCACACCAGCAAACTTTGGTCAAATATTGTTATGTGTACACACACACACACACACACACACACACACACTGAATTTTATATGTACATGCACACACACATATATACATTTCAAGTCTAATCCTACACAAGGAAAGTTAAAAAAAGGTTTTACCATATGATTTGAGAATTGAACTAGATTTAGACCTCACAGGAATATGAAATTAAAGAGATACTCATGGGCAAGCCGACAAGGATTTGGTAAAGTACAGTCCTACCAATTAGATCCTTATTTGGTAGTCAAAAATTTTAAATTGAATCATAGAAAAGTAGGGCTGGAATGGCCAAACTCCCAGCAGAGGCAGGATCATCTTTATCCAAACCAGCCTATACAAATCCATTGTTTAACCTATTAATAAAACTACCCAGTCAACAGTGACACAACCACAAGACATAAAACCCTAACCTGCCCCAGGTAAAGCAGGGTGACAATGGTGGTCTTCTGCTACAAAGGTTGTTAAAATACACTCAAGAGATTGAAAGCAAAGGGCAAGGCTTCCCATTAGAGGAAGACAAGGCCCTTTTGCCAGGAATTTGCAGATTTAAGTCCCAGGAGGAGCACTGGAATATGCCAGACAAAATCCCCAACCTTGGCTGCACATTTGAGGACGGAAACTTTCTCCCCCCAAACACATGTAAGCAGAAGGAGTTGGGGGGAAATCCTTTCCAGCCCCATGTGGCAGCCAGTACAACCCAAAAACATGGGAAATACCCACTGTAGAATATAGGCAGAGCTACTCCCTGATCAGTACTTCTCCAACCTCTTCTTGAACACTTGCAATGATGGAGATTCCACACCTTCCCTAAACAGTTCTATTGAACTGCATTACTGTTCTAGCAATAAAGAGGTTTTTCCTAATAGCCAATCTGAACCTACTTTGCTGAAACTTAAATCTGTTGGCTTCTGTCCTATTCAATTCATGGCAGTCCTTCAGATATATGAAGACTGCCATCATGCCCCCCAAGCAGCTTTTCTGCAAGCTGAACATGCCAATTTTCTTCAACCTCTCTGTGTACGACTTTCCCTCTTTATCATTTTTTGCCACCTGCCTCTGTACCCTCTTTAACCACTGCATGTGGAGCCCAAAACTGTCCACAATATTCTAGATGAGGCCTAATCAGCACAGAGTAAAGAGGCACGATCACCTTCCATGTCTTGCAATGAATGCTTCAATTGATGCCTCCCAAAACTATATTAATCTTTTATGAAGCTACATGACACTGCAGACTCATACTAAGTCTGAAATCTACCAACACTTCTAGACCTTTCTCTGTAGTGCTGTCATCCAGCCAGATGTCACCCATTTTGTATTTGTGTTTGATTGTTCTTCCCAAAATGTAACACCTTGCATTTATTAACATTGAACTTCATACTATTCACTCCAGCCCAGTTTTCTAAATCATCAAGATGCTTTTGAATTACACTCCTGTCTTCCAAATTCTATCCACCTTATAGTAGTTTTATCTAGCTCACATTTCTCTAATGTATTTACAAGAAGGTCATGTGAGACTTTGTCAAAAGTTTTGCAGAAATCCTATACACTTTCATCCATCTGAGTAGTTACTTTCTCAAAGAAGGAGATCAGGTTTGCTTGGCAGGATTTGTTCTTAGTAAATCCATGATGGCTACTTGGGATAATCCTTTACACCTCCAGATGCTTGCAGATGGACTTCCTTAGGATATGTTCCAGGAATTTCCCAGGTATCAAGGTAAGACTAACTGGTCTACAGTTCCTCAAGTCACCCTTTATGCCTTTTCTTTTTAAAGAGGGGCACTACATTAGCCATTTTCCAGACCTCTGGTACCTCACCCTTCTCTCATGACTTCATAAATATTATTGCCAAGGGCTCTGAGATCTCCTCTGCTAGTTCCTTCAGTATCCTGGGATGAAGTTCATCAGCCGATGCTGATTTGAATTCATTCAGACCCAGCAAAATAAACAGAGAGCTTTTGATATCTCATCCCTCAGCTTGTTCCCTTCTTTTATCCAAATAATCCTTATGTCTGACTGTAGCTTAACTTTTTGTGAAGCCTGAGATAAAGCAACTGTTGAGTAGCTCAATTTTCTTTTCATCTCCTGTTAAGAGTTCACCCATGCTATGTAACAGTGGACCCACAGCTTTCTTCATGTTTCTTTTCTGGCCAACATACTTATAGGACTTTTTCTTATTGTCCTTAATTTCCCTCATTAGCTGCAGGTCATTTTTTAGCTTTGTCTTCCTGATTTTGTTTCTGCAAGTTCTTGCTGTTTTCTGGTATGCTTCTGTGGTGACCTGACCATACTTCAATTGCCTGTGTGCTTTTCTTTTGCATTTGAGGTATCGCAGAAACTTCTTATGCAGCCACATTGGTCAATAACTATTCACCATGTGCTTCTATTGCATCAGAACAGGTGTTGGGCTTCCAGTAGTGTTCCCTTTAGAAGCGTTCAGCCCTTCTGGGTGCCTTTATCCTTCAGTCTGACTTCCGGTAGGACTATGTCTATTATCTCCTGGATTGGCTGAAATTCACCTTTTTAAACTCTAGTGTCTTAATTCTGCTGACCTGCTTTTTCCTTCTCAGGATCACAAATTCTATCATATCAGGATCACTTCCTCCCAAGCTTCATAGCCTTCACTAAGTTTTTCCTGGTGGTCAGGACAAGATCCAAAATAGATGATGCCCTAGGTGTATCTTCAACCCTCTGGAACAGAGATGTAGCTGATCTGACTTAACAGAAAACCACTGCTGCTTGAGTAATATAGTTAATTTAGGTTTAAAGTTCAGATTCTGTTATATCAAGAAGAATAAACATTGAAATGTAACTATAGTTTCCTGGTGTTGAAGGAAGTTAGCAGAGTGGTGTCCTAACTATCTAATCCAATAATATATTATGATTAAAATGTACTATACGAGTTAATGTGCTTAGAAAACTGGTCCCATAGCATAAGATTCTGGAAAGTACCTAAGGTATTTTGTGCACAGGTCTTCTTGAAGTGAGCAGCATCTTCCCTCCTCAGATGTGCTTTATGTCATATATATAATACATATCTGAAAGTGGGGTTGAAGAGTGAGGTAGCAAAATTTGAAGATGACATTTACTTAGAACACACAAATCTAGAGAGGAATTTGTTATCCATGACGATTGAGATTTCAGTGGCCTTTGGTTTTGGATCTGAATGGCTGTACTTATTTTAACATCTCTAAATCTAATACCAACTGTGCACAAAGAGCAGGCTGCAGAAAATCATAGCTTTTTTTGTCAAGATCCTGCAGATCCTGTGAGAGCTCTCCCTAGAGGAAATAATAGATTGTAATACCAGCTCTCCAGTTCCCTGCAGCATCTCACAAATTCACTCTCAGCAGGGATTTCATTTTTCAGTGGTCTCCACTGCAGGAGTGTTTCACTTCATGCTGAGGGGTACAGTTGGAGGAACACAGTTAAGTAGAAGTTTGTACATCGTAAAAGGCTTTGTGGATTCAAAATGTATATACAATGCCCTTCTTTTCAATTTTTAGGCAGAATCTATACACAACATGGTTAAGTAATGGTGATGCTTCAAGATGTAACTGTTTACCTGGGCCACAGGAGCATCTGGCTTGTGAAATAGATGCTTAAAACTTTGCCGGATCATGGTGAATGCTTGTTTAGTATTTACCATAAGCACTAAGTCTTTGTAATCTGTGCCTTGGGTGATTTAGAACATACTGGGTGGGTCTACACATGCTATTACAGTACCTAAATAAACTGCGGATCTTAATGCTCCAGAATTTATTGCTCCCAGGCATGCAACTTGAACATGTGCCTGGAAGCAATTTACTCTGGAGCAATAAGCTCTGCAGTTTATTCAGGTGCAGTAGGTGGAACCAAGTTAGGGAAGCCCCAGCTGGCAAGGGACCCTGGGGGTGGAGTTAGCTTGCCAGCCTGGGGCTGCTTCCCCTGGCTCAACATGCATCAGAGGGACTGGCTGGGGCACAAGAGAGCTTCAGCATGCAGCTAGCTGGCAGCCCTCCCCTGCACTGAAGGCACCCTCTTGTCCCCAGCCAGTCGGGCAGCAACTACACGTGTACTGGTGTGGAATTTTTTACTCTGCAGCAGGGTAGTACTTGTAAATACAAGTACTACCCTGCTGCAGAGTAAATTAGTTTAGTCTTGTCTAACAGGGGTGCAAATGGAGACCTTTACTGTGCAACTAATTAGTCAGCTGCACAGTAAGCGTCTGGTGTAGATGCACCCACTGACATGTAGGGCACTACGGTAAGTTCATTTACTGACTTTTTTCATGTTAGTAGCAGGATCTCACCTCCTGATCACAGGCTTATTTTCAAGCTATTTTGGGACTAGAAGTAAAGTGGGTGGGGAGCCCTATGATAATTCTGCTCTGTTTGTTGTCTGGCTAAAAGGTATGCTGATTTCAGACAGGGAAAGTCATTTTAAAGGCAAAAATTATTGCTACTTTGCCTTTATAGGTAGGATTCAAAACAAAAAAAATGTTTTTTTTTCTGGCCAACAAGAACAGACCCATGTCAGCCAAGGAGATACCAAATAATTATAATGCATTATGCAGTAGAGTGCATAGGATCTATTCTAGATGACAATCAGGTTTGATTGTGCTAGGCAATGTACAAACTTGTAGGTCCCTTCTATGCTAGGAGCAATATACACCTGAAGAATGTTACAAAGTACTCCTAACCATTGCCACCGCTATACCAGCAAAGCTGAGCTTTATATCAACATAGTCAACTGCCCCTTATCAAAAGCAAAGGTTTGCTGGTACAGATTCCTCTGTACTTTCTGGCTGACAGCTGTGCCAACAGAATACCCCATAGTAGACTATATAGTATGAGGCAATCCTTGACCTGAAAAGGCTACAGTACAAGCTTACAATTGACCCAGCACGTGACAGTCTGACTCCAGGCAGATGCATAACTATAGCGTGAATAACAACAGCAGTTACAATGTGGTCTTCATTGTAGGTTATTAAGTTAAGCATGTGCACAGCACCCCTGGCAGTTGTACAGTCTTCTCTGAAATTACTGTCTTTTGTTCCATTTTTACCAATACCAGCTAGATCAGGGGTGGGCAAAATACAGCCCACAGGCTAGATATGACAGGCCAAGGAATTTTCTCTGACCCTCAGTGGGTCCCTCAGGTCAGCCCGGCCCCAGTGCGAGAAGCAGCCCAGGCTGTGGTGCATGTAGCTAGTCCCTCTACCACCAGGCATGCAGCAGGGTGGGGTGGGGACAGCATAGCAGACTCTGCTTCCTGGCAGCCCCCACAATGGTGGTTCCTTCTGGCTGCCACCACTAGTGTCTGTTTTCACCAGACCTGGCCCTGCTCCCTGGGCACCTTGGCCCATTCACCTCGCACCCACCACCGGAGTTGCTAGACAGTGCGGGCAGGCAGGGTCTCCATAGAGACTGGCCCAGGACCCCTGTGAATAGGGCACTCTCAACCAGGTGGATGGGATGGGGCCATGGACGGGTGGCAAGTGGTAGCCAGAGACTGAGGCCAGGACTGGAATCATGAGACTGTAACAGCATGGGGCTGGGGTGCAGGGCAGAGCTGTGATCCATGACCCACATGTCCCTGCCTGCAGAACGGATGTCTGGTGCAGGGACTGCAGGCAGTGGATCCTGGCCCCACCCATCCATCCTGCTTCCAGATGCCACTCCCTGCCTGTGGCCCCAACCATCTGGCTGAGCATGCCCTGCCCGTGGGGGTCCCAGACAGTCTCCATGGAGACCCCACCTACCCACTCCACCCAGCATCCCCAGCAATGGATATGGGGTGAACAGGCCCAGGCCAGATAGGATCAATTGCACTGGACCCCTCCTCCCCCTCTCCCCGCCCCGCCCCCCCCCCCAACTGCACCAGGCCAGGTCAGCCCTACTCCCTCCCCTACCATAGGTTACCAAAATTCCTAAAGTGGCCCCCCAGCCAAAATAACTGCCCACCCCTAAGCTAGATTGAAGCTAGTGTGGGTATGCCAACTTGCACAACAATCATACCTGTATTTCCCATATAGATGTACAACACAAATGTCCTCCATCATTTCCATGAAATATGCCCCTCCCCACACACTCACACTCAGTGACTACCTAAGTCCCAGAAAGGGAATGATTATTTAGCAACTTACTGTCCCAGGTGAAATTAATGTGCGTTTTAAAACCTATTTAAAATTCAAAATGTAATCTATTACAATCCAATATATAATATTATTGTAAAATGCTGTAGATGTTATTTACTGTAAATCTCTTCAATAGAGGAAAAGCATTCATTTTTAAGGCTTGCTACATTTGTATTTGTATGATATAACCTATAGACTCTGAAGCAGCTTGTGGTTTTGGTGTCAGTAACCTACATAATCAAATTCTTGAATACAGCATATATATTTATGCATTTTGCAAAGCCCATAAATATACATTTTCTTGATTGACCATAATGACACTATTATGATAGCATAAACCATGTTGGATTAACTATCTTGTCAGCAGTCAGATCTTCTAGTGAGGTTTTGTTTACTTTTACAGAAGCTAACATTCAGCCACAGGAAATTAATAGCAACACCCATAAAAAACGATGCCATAAAACCATGAACCCTATTTGAGAAATTAGCCTTAGGCTAAAGTTTTATCCATAACTCACCCCTTTCCCATTCACTATTGTGGTTGTGTCAGATCACTTTCAAGCATTTTTGCAGTGATGTAACTACCTTGCTTAAAGATGAGTATTTTACCAATATATTTTTAGGATGACTATCCTGTCTCCCTCTCCCCTGCTCCCCATGTGCCCCTTCCTACCCCTAGTGTATACGGAGTTACTTTATTTTACTTTAAAGGAAAAGTTATTTAGCTATAAACAACCTTTATACTAGTTTTATCCTAGCCACGCTCCCAAGGTTGGGGGGGGGGGGGGGGGAAGGGAGGGCTGGGTATACTACTTCAGCTGTACTAATATAATTGAGTAGACATATCTGTAAACTTTCCTTACTACATAGTCTACAGAACTGAGACAAGGTCAGGGCAAACTGTCAACTGTATTTCCTTGTTTTATATGCATCATGACATCCATATTACTTAACACAGATTTTGCTAATTAGTGACTACTATTGTTTTGGACTGATTCAGTTTAATTAAAGCTTGTTTCCATAGTCCTCCTATAGTACAGTTCTGTACTAATGCTGTGGTGTCAGAAAAAGAAACAGACAGACTGAATGCTGCTCTCATGCTACAGTATATTGTTTCCTGACACAGCTATGGGATGACAAACTATATTTAATCAGCTTTAAATGAAAACCAAAACCAAATGCCTCTAAGATTACAGTCTAAGAGCCTGATCTTCCTCTCAGAGTAAAGCAACAGGCAGCGTGCAGAAAAGTTATGCTAGAGAATGCACAGAAATCAAAGGATCAAAAGCTTCGTGATTCGCTTCTGGAGAACAGTGCTCTGTATCCAGGGTATAAGCAAAGAATGGACAGGTCTGTCCTAGGCTCATTTTAACCATATGAAGGCAAAGGGCTGTTGTTGGACTTGCTGTAAAAGATCCTGTTCCTTTTGCTTTACTCACCCTCAGTAGAAAAGAGTATGGAAAGATTTTACTAAGACAAAATATCATATACACTACAGCACCCACTGTTGGGGAAAATGGAAATTGCACAGGAAACCATGCAATGCAAGACCCACCAAATACAGACATGCAGAAAGTAGGACACAATTAGATACATTGTAACTGGAACTAAACAAGAGCAAGAATAAAAAATCAACAGGGTCCAAGTGGTGGGCAGGGAATTAGTATTATGCAAATCCACAAATATTTAATATATTGCACACAGTCAGTGAAAGCATAGCTCTCCACCAGCTGGGCTCAACACTCAGTTGAATAAATTAAAATTGTCTGAAGTGGTTTTAATTTGTACTAAAACTTCAAGTGCACAATGCATTTTTATAGGCAAAGGGTAGGATAAGAGACAACAAGGAAGAGAATACAATTTATTTTTCTTAGTACACCTCTTCTTTTGTATGATTATGTCCACCTTTTTCCAGCTACTGGAATGTATGGACTAAAGCTTATTTATTTACTCAGTGTGTTACCCTTCCTAACAAAGGTTCAGGGTGAATTACAAGAAGAGAACAGAGTCACCTATGAAACAGGAGACTGACAAGAGAACACAACAATTTACAAGGGAACTAAAATATTAATACAGAACAGGCTGCCCCCCGCCCCCCCAAACAATATCTCAGCCATTTTATTTGCTAAGCACTTGCCCAAATAGGATATGCAACATATTCCTAATGAAATCTGAAATGCAATTTAAGCCTTTGCATTTCACAAACTTTCACACTACACTGGAATGTGCAAGCCTTTTTTACACTTTAAGGGCAGTACCTTAACTCACAATATAACAGTCGAGAAACATATTCCATTTGTCAGTATTCATATTTTTAAAAATCAAGGTCAAGGTTTTGCAGCTTTTTACAACGGTCAAAATATTCTTGGGAAGAATATGGGTAAAATATAAAACTGGAGTAGTTTATAAGTGTTTGGAATATTTCAGAGTATTAATGTGTTCTAATATATTTATTTATATATAATTATTTATTTATTGCTATACTCAATGCACACAGCACAGTATATGAAAGAACACCCATTCTGTGTGGATTTTCTCTCTTGCTGAGTTCTAGCTCTTTTTGGACATTTGTCCATCTTTTAATTAACTGGATAAATAGATTGTATGTATTTCTTGTCATGACCTTCTCAAACTGATTTATGTTTACATACATGAGTAATTCTGCATGTGAGAGAGGTAAGGAAATTTGTGGGTGATATCTTTCACTGGATCAACTGTACTGTTGGGATAGACTTAGACAAGCTTTTGTAAGCAGTATATTCTTCTTCAGGTCACTTCGGGTGGATAAACCCTCTGGTGTTATTTCCATTTAGTGACAGGATTAACACAAGCATTTCGTTCAAGAATTCCTGAATGTGTTAATGCCAAATCTAGTTTCCACAAATGTTTGCATGGGCACATTAAAACTTCACATTTGTCCCTGTGACTCTTGATCGGTTGAGAAGAACAGGGTACAAATCAGGATTGAAGCAAATTAATTCAAAACTGCAGATGAATATTTGCAACAGAATAATTTCAGTATTCACCCAGCTCTAGTCTCACTACATGCTAGTGTTCAAGATGTACCTACATTTTTCATCAAGAAAAGACTTTCTACTTTCAGTCTTTTGTATTGCTTATTCTACACTTCACTGTTCTGAAAGCCCCATGGCAACACTGAAGCAAATGTAACTTTACAATAAATGGAGCACATTCAGTAGTTATTCAATCACTGCTTTAGCAATATCATACATATTTTCCCAGAAACTATGAGTAAAAGAATGACACTTCTTGTTTAGAAAATATAGCCATATTTTGTGTTCAAAAATATTTGTACTTCATTATAGATACATACATCTCACCATCTATCATCTATAAATATGCAATCTTGGACATGAAAAACTGTCTGCATTTAATTTGATAGACTGGCTGAATGTTGTTCTCATTCTGAGGGAAAAGGATGCTGCAGTTTACTTGCTCATGCATACCTGAACATAGACAGGTATGAATGAGGTATTAAGGGAATCATCATCTTATCTTTAAATCCTGGAAAAATTATGAAAAACTATCTTAAAAAAGGATTCTAAGTAAAACTAGTTTGTTTCTCATCCAACTAAAAATTCCATTGTTTGGTCCAATTAGCATGACTTGGTGGTCTTTTTGTACTGCCTCTTGCATTCCAAGCCTTGAAGCATCTGCTACAGATGTTTTATTTCCTTTATTTATTTATTTATTTTCCCAATTTTGTTTCTAATCTCTGTTTTTTCGTGGTTTCCTGGAGTCCTTCTGACAAAGCCACATACTCCATTCTTGTCCTTTGCGGCACTGGAGGGCACTGCAGAACACATGAAATTTGTTTCTAATTTCACATCTGCCAAAAAACATTCCTGTGTTAACAATACACGCCAACAGCACTGGTAGGCCTTCTCCTGCTAATGCCACAAAATAAACCAACCCAAAAGGAAATCAAACAAACTAAAATGCAGCACAAATATTTTTGCACTTTTTAGCTTGTGAAACCTTTCCTCCCAGTTAGGCTTTTTGGAATTCAATATTTTTCCTGTTTGTATTTAGAAAAAATTACAGTACCAGAAAATGGGAAGAAAAGGTCCAATGTTTCCCTTTTTGCTGGTCATGGCTATCAGGAAGAGATCATAAATATCTCTGGAGACATTTTAGAAGCGTATTGAATATGATTTCCTTACACACAGTTTGTGCATTTAAACCAACTGCTATAAACAGTAAATCAATCTCTATACTAAGTTAGTTATTTCAGGACACTCCCTCTGACCTTCCTTCATCATTTAAATAGGATATGCTTCACACAAAATATTTGTTTAGTCATCTCACTTTTATATCCTAATTTTATACCCAAATTATTTTATATCCATGGCAGAGTAAGCCTAACACAATGAACACAGCATCACTCAAAGAACAAAGGGTCCAATTAAGTGAAGTGCTGTGACTAGAGCATTATGTTCAAATACTTCCAATGGCATCAACAGGACTCCTGCCTGCACTGAGGGGACTACTTACTCATGTGCTTAAATTGAAGCACATGCTTAAGTGCCTCACTGGATATGGGACCTAACCGATAGTAGCAGAAGTCATTTTTATCCATGTTGAACCTCAGGTAACAGTCCAGCCCTGAGAATTAAGAATGGTAAATGGAACAGAATTCCCAGAACTGAACACTTCCTATCTTATAAATTTTATGAAAGTCTATGTTACTTCTCAGTATTTACAATGATCATGAGTACCAGCATGTCCAAAAACAGGCTTAATCCCCATTGTACCACACACACAAGATATAGGGGTTACCCTTAAAGAGTTTACCATTTTGGAAATCTCAGAGCAGGAACCCCAATTCAGACATATCCATAAAGGTAACAAATTATATACTTCAACACTTCTCATGAACCTAAATGATAAATCCTTTAGTTGTGTCACATGTACAATCGCTTTGCAATGGAAGAGTCAGCTCCTAGCTATGAGTCCCCTCAGAAGGTTCAGTTTTGCCAGTTTGGGACAGGGAGGCAGGAGTGGACAGGGCTACACTATGCAAAACTTTATGGATAGTTTCAATTTAAGTCTGGGCCCATTTCACAAAAAGTGCCCTGGGTTTCAGAGCATAAAACCAAATATTTCATTTAGCACTAACCCCCCAAATTTTGCTGCCTTTCAGACTGAACTACAGAGAATTCACTGTGTTAAACTGAGAATATGAATATTTTAAAACTCTGTTTGGTTCTTGAACAATCTAAGTTTGCTGCTTTAGTGACTTCTCTCTTCTTTTTCTGTAAAGGAATCTGTTGGCAAGAAAAAAATCAACTCTGCAGATTTTTAGAGACTAATCTGTCCATCGACACACATGCACAGCATATATTGTACTGTACTAAAGTCTCTTCCAATATGGATTAGGGGCTAATAAGCTATATGGTTCTGCAAATGTTTCTGGCCTTCTCTTTTTAGTTGTTATATAAGAGTCATATTTCATAAGAAGAGAAACATATGGATTATATCTGTCAAGCACTGGAGTGTCATAGTTTGCTGCTGAAACACATTTGGAAGAAAACAAAGCTATCTACAAGAAAGCTGTTAGAATAATTGATTTGTTTGGTTTGTTGGCCAAACAAAAAGAAAAATACAAATAAAAAAAAAAATCATATTAGGTAAGCCTGTAATGGAAATAATGCAATTTCTCAATTAAGTTCTTTAAAAAATGTGCCTGAGTTTTGCTTGATCTATAACATTTTATTTTCATTTAAAAAAACTCTTTTAACACACTTCTCATCATATTTGGCCATTTTGTAAATTGGTGTCATTCAAAACACTTTGTTTTGACATATTTGAAACAAAATGTTTTGACCTCTCATAAAAGCCTTTTTTGGATGAAAGCAGTCAGCAAATTTGACTCGGTTTTAGCCCCAGTGAAACTGATTTTTTCCACAAGTAAACTATTCATAAAGAAAGAAATAAGACTTAGGTCTAACGCTAATCTGCTGTAAAAGGAATTTAAAACCTCTTTGCATATCTGAAAACATCATCTGCATTTTCATTAGATACAGTCAATTGTAGGGAATGCTTAGCAGGAGTGCAACGTGCTTGTCGTTTTTCTGCCATTGGCTTGTGCATGTTCCCTTGTGCAGGCCTCTTCACCTTGGTTGCCCCTCTCCTCCCCCCCGCCCCCTTTCTTTTTTTTTTTTTTACAATAGCAAGATTTTCCACAAGCAAGATGGCTAATTAATATTTGTATGGATCCCTGACCATTGAAAGCAAGCTGATAATTAAAGTTTGTAATCTCAGCCACTAACTACATAAGACTATACAAGTGAAAACCTTCAAGAATGTCACACACTTTTTGTCTTTCAACTCAGAAAGAACGCTAGTAATGAAAATAATTTCTATTGGGGTGTCAAAAGGAAAACAAATAACCAACATGGCAGTTTACAAAGTACCCACGGTTCTCATGGAAAGGACCTGAGGTTACCCATACAGATATGTATACAGCTCTGAATCTGGAACAATCTGCCCAAGATACAAAACAACGTCTGATGCATATCAGATCAGAGACTAACTTCTCCCTTTGTTTGCCTCTCGCACATAGAAAAGCAATTTTTATAAGCATTCTTCTTCCTTTCAATAGTCCTTCCTAGCCTTCCTCATTCCCTTCTTTTTCTCCAAAGGCTCTCTCACCACCCACAGCATTTACAAGCTACTCTGTAAAAAACTGTACCTTTTCTCACATCTGTACATGAGCAGGATGGAGCACAAGCTTAATTCTAAATCCCCCTGGCCCTTTGTCAGTCTGCATCATAAACGTGACATGACTTCAATATGTATTTTTTATTGATATACATAAACATGATTTGTAAGACGAGTCAAATTAACAATCGATTACATACTAATGGGCTCTAATCAATAAGTTAATTTGACTAAGAGGGGGAGGGGAGGGAATCCAGAAGACACTAATTTAAAATAAGAGGACCATTTGGCTTTACAGAAGGCTACTTGGGATATAAAATAAAATGGAGCAGTCCTGTGTGGAAAAATGCAATTTCCCCTCTCTTGCCTTCTCTTTGATAAGATGTATGGTGTGTTTATTAAAGAATAAAAGAACAATTATTACATTTACAGCAGATTGGGCAGGTTCAGACAGCTGCCTGCTTGAACTATATCAATAAGAGTTGTGTCAGCCTGCTCCCTAGTGTTGTGAGAGGTGTGCAGCATCTGACAGGAGTTAAAGCAAACCCAACACAAGCACATACACACACAGATCATGTTTCTAAAGACGACAGCGCGCTGCTCCAGCTGTGCCCAGTTAGAAAAGATATGAAGCCCTAAAGAGCACTCTTGCTATCTTCTGGGTGGCAAGGAAATCTCAATTATACACACAAGGGATGTGGTTAGTGGAAAAAAAGGAGAAAGAATGTTTAAATTGTATACGTAAATTGTTTTGCTTTACAAGATGGAGTAAATCAGCACATTTGTGGGCCATATTTATCTGATCCACTCAGTAATAATCTTTGTGAAGGAACACCATTCATGTGGTATTTATGCCTTTGCAAAACATAACCAATTCCTTAAATTCAATTAAAGCATTAGTGAAAAATATGAAATTTTGCTCCTGAGCTAGTCATCGCTGCAGAAAGTCACATGAATATGGGAGAATATTCTTGACAACTGCGATAAACTCCACAGCATTAACTTGATTTCTACCTGTTTGGGGCTTTGTTATCACCTCACTCACACCCATGTGGAGCAACAAGGGCATAAAACCAGGGGAGTGAGAGGAGATTTGGGTATTGAGTGGAATTTTTTTGCATTGTTTTCCTATTAAAGGGCCCAATCCTGTAGTTTTAATACATGAAATCCTTTCATTGATGTCTGAAAGAATTTGTCTGAATAAAGGTGGATTAATCAAATGGCAAACAAAATCAGGCAATAGCATTTCAAATTCTAGAAGCTCAGAGTTCTGCTCATTCTGATTTGGTGTGGAAAGAAAAGGGAGCACAACCCCTGCTCCACGTTGAATATTCCTGTGTGACTCCACCAGAGAAGTGAATGTCCTGGAAACAGAATCTACCTATAACTTAAAGGTGGTGGGGTAACATGGTGATGGGGTAAACAGTGGTATGCTATTCTTCATGGAGAACATTGTTTTACCGTTGGTACATCTAAGCCCAGTCTTTTAAAAAGAGATCCTGATTTCAGTTGCACCTGAAAAGAAGTTAGAGAAGTTATTTCAACTGAACGATGGCAGTTTGTGACACCTAGGTGTTCAGTAAAATCATGGTGTCGCAGGGCACCTCGGTACCCCTGCTCCTAAGAGAGGAGAAACTGCCAGGGAGAGAGCCCTGGCAGAACCAAGTGAGCACAGCTGTGGGTTGCCGGAGCAACCAAGCGGAGCCAGCTGCCTGTAGGGGGCAGGGCCTGGCCCTTATAAAGCTCAGGGCTGAGGCCAGGCTGGCAGTTCTCTGCCAGCAGTCGGAGAGGCAGGAGCTCCCTTGGCCGAGATATGGGAAGGAGCCTAAGTCGCAAGTACAGCTCATGATAGCCCTGGAGGCTTGAGCTATGATGAGGAGTTATGGCCAGGCGGCTTGCATTTGTGTTACAGCCTAGGGGCTTGTGGTTTTGCTTTGTGTTTGTATTATTACACCCGGAGGCTTGGGCGAGGCTGTAGGGGTTGGAGGAGGCCTCAATTACTCGCACGCCAGTGCGTGAGCAACTGGCGGCGAGGAGCGCGGCCAGTAGGTCGCAGGCAAAACCCGTAGGTTGCAGACGGGGACCTAGACCCCGGATTGCGTGTGGGGGAGCATAGAACCCGAAGGCGCAGCTCGCACGCCACTGCGCGAGCAGCTGGCGGCGAGGAGCGCGGCCAGTGGGTCGCGGGCGCAACCCATAGGTTGTGGACGGGGACTGAGACCCCGGATTGCGTGTGGGGGGAACATAGCCCCCGGCCCCAGGAAAGGGGCGGTATTACTGAGTAGCCCAGTGGGCACGGCGAGCCCCAGAGAAGAGGGGAGTGCCATACTGAGCAGCCCTAGAGAGCGGGGCCATACTGAGTAGCCCAGTGTGGGCGCGGCGAGCCCCCAGAGAGGGGGAACGCCCTTGTACGTTATTGAGTAGCCCAGTGTAGGCGCGGCGAGCCGCCAGAGAGGGGGAACGCCCTTGTGCTTTGTGGAGTAGCCCAGTGTGGGCGCACGGGCATAGCGAGCCCAGCCGCAGGCTAGTGCGGCAATCCCCCTCAGACCAAGGCAGGGCGCTGCGGTTGCCCCTGAGAAGACAGGGAGTAGCAGCGCGGGGAGCCAGAGTCAGGGAGGGTGTCTGTGCGGTTGGCCCATAGGACCACAGGCCCGCTAGGGAGTCCCAGAGCGGAACCACACCGGCAGGGGAGGCCCAGAGTGGGCCAGACGAGAGTCCCAGCAAGAGGCTGGGCATGAGAGAGGGAGCCCAGGGTGGGCCACAGTAGAGAGACAGACCGGACAACGTCCTTTACATCTGCGAGGCTTGGGGCGTGGTATCAGGGGCTGGTAGGAGCCACACATAGCCCATAAGGCTAGGGCGCTTGGGTAGCGCCCATTATACGGGGAGACCCACGAGGGGTCCAGGAGCTGACAGGCCCAAGGAAACACAAGGCAGCCTCCCTATTACATATATTCCATCAAGACGTGGCGGGCGAGAATGGAGGGTGCCCTCGGGCCGGAGTAGCGCGGTGAGAGGGCCTCAAGGAGATCACGGCCCTCCGCGAGGACCCCGCCGTGACACATGGTAATAGACAACAGTCTCCTCATACGTACAGTGCAGAAAGAATACATCAAAAACACTCCTTAGGTTGCTTTAAAAGGTTCTACTGACTTATTTTGAACTACTTCTTTTGAAAATGTTAACAGTTGCTAAAAAAATTAACACTATGCAAACACTGAATCTGTCTAGAGGCAAAGATCTAGGTTTGACTTTCAGGAGGGGTCAGTAAACTCAATTCAGAGACTAGGCAAATGGGGATTTGGCATGTAGAATAGGGGGTCATCTGATAAAGCAAGAGTCTCCACTGTTGCAGGCACTTACAACAAGATAATTGACACTGGTGAGAGTTACAGCCCTCAAGCCAAAGGTGGGGGTCTATAATGGAAGGCAAGGTCACATATATCACAGAAATGTCCATAACCAAGGGGGCCATCAGGATTAGAGCACTCATAAAGATGTTGTAGTTCCCACACCTTTTTAAACAATAAGGTTTAAATCAGTTGATTTGCTACTGCAGGGTAACCCAAACCTTATCCTCCCTTTGAAAAGAAATGCTGTAAACCTGGGCATTCCAATTGGCATCTCGGATGAGTCAGAGACAATTAGAAATATAATCTATATTGCTGAGTTATATTAACTATTCATTCAATCAAATAATATTAATTTAATATAAAATGCATACTTGAAATTTGTCAAGTCTTTAGACAAAATCCCTGGTACATGTACGGTTCCTATGGATGGGAATATTTGTCCACCAGTATTTGCTCAAACAAATTCAATTTAATTCACTTTGTATACATTTCTGCCCTTTCCACAAGTACTTTAGCAAATGAATCTCTCAGCAAGAATGTCCTAGAAACAGAAAATCATCAGTAGATAATGGGAAATATTCATGAAAAGTAAATTCTGAAGCTGTAACTATGAATATTTGCAAAATAATCTAATTGTTTCAAACCAAGTTGCATTAATCCATTTGGGAACAAATAATGATGACAAACCTGTATGTCCTCTCACAAGTATATATTGTCAACACTTACAACTAACTGTTTGAGAACAAGCCTCAGAGTAAAAGTTACACAGTAAAACCATTTTGAGAAATAAATATTGTATTTTTAATATAGTCTTGAATTACCTGTTGATCCCTGGTGATCAGTTTCAGAAGCTGATAATGTATAATCATTCGCTAAAAAAACACAAAAGCAGTTGTTAATATACCTCAAGATTCACAACCATATAGGGGAAAAATGTGTTATTTAAATTGTCATATTGCCATTTTCAGTATATTGATTTTACTTTGAAACTGATAATATCACACCTGTTCACTTGACAAGTTCTACATAATTGTTTTCACAACTAAAGAATACATGTTTTTAACCACAAGAAAACCAAGCTACTTGTTTTGTTTCAACGCTAAACATATTGAGCTTTATCCTAATTTCTCTTAGGGCAGATGAATGACATTGAAGTAAATGAAAACTGGATTCTGATTGCATAGAAGTGAATATCTGCAAGATAATTCAATGATAAGATACAGTGAAATGCTTGTGATTTTCAGAGATGTGTCCATTCAGAAGTATTAGCATCTTGAATATCCAAGAAAAATGTTTGAAAACAGTACTATTGTTGTGAAAAGAAAAGTGTTTTTTTTCTTGAAATACTTCTCTGGCTGCATCTACACAAGATACTGACTGCACAGTAGCTTGTTACTATTGCGCAGTAGTGTCACAAGGCATGAAGTGTGATGTGATTTTACTACACAGTAAAATAACGTCGCACTTTTGAAAGTCTGGCACCCCTTTAATATGAAGAAGCTGTTAAGAAGCTGTTCTTAAGAGTGACCAATCATCTTTTAAACCCTTGACCACATAATACACCAACTCTGTGCATTAAGTCTGTCATATTTAGGCTTTTTTACATCGTTCTTGCTACCAAACCTTTATGCTTTTTCAAAAGAAAACATCAAAGAAAGAGGCTCATATGCACTTTTGGTTTTATGGAAGTATTGGAAGTTAAATTATAGAAGGCAAATTATTCTCACACATCTTAACAAGAAACAAGATAAGCGGGTAAGTTTTTTCAGTCAAACAGTTATTTGAAATGTGTATAGGTATCTCCATGGGCAGATCTAGAATTTTGAAAAGGAAGGCAGAGATGGTGGAGTGTATCATCATCATATATGAGGCAACACATTTTTTTCCAGTTAAAAACAATATGCTAGGGGCCTAGGGCTGTATTGAAGCTAAAACAAATATAACTTCACTGAAATGAGTTAAAAACAGTCTTCAGGACTCTGGATAGGAGCTTCATTATCAGTAACAGTGGATAGACAGCAGAATTGCAGAACAAAGGATAGCTTGATTGGTGGAACATCAAGACTATTAAAAAGAAGAGATAGTAATACATGCGGAATAAAGAGTTTAGAAGGGATCAGGAGAGCACAATGAGCCATGAAAACCATTGTCTCCCTCAGCACTGCCTGACTAGACATGCTGCTACCACTGCCAGGCAGATAGTTTTAAAGTTCGGGTGGATCAGGAATCAAAGTTGGGGGGGGGGGGTGCAAGTCCCTCCCCTCCACCATCCAGCCCTGGTTATCACATTAAAAATATTTTTCTTAGTGATACACTCATATTGATTTTCTTCCTTTTTTGCACTGAATGCTCACAACCCTCTTGTCCCCTAGCCAACCTTATATTTTCAAGCCTATTAGTCCCCTACAATCTTTGGAATTTCTCTTCTTCATGGCGTCTATTATGAAGGTCTCACTGATTCAACCTTTTATTAGGTTGCATAGAGCTGAGCTCACATCCAGCAGCAGATAAGGACTCCCGACCTCTCTGAGCAGACATTAAAGGGGTAATGCAGCTAATATATTAAGCTTTGAATGAAGGCAGCTATGTTATTCTGCAGCTCCCTCTACTTGCTGCATCCCATCATGGCAATATGACAACTTGCTTCTGTAAACTTCCAATCTTTCCCTTCTACATCAGACCAGAAGATCAATATTAACTAGGTGGAGCATACTATTGGAAAAAAATCCAGGAACTTCATAATTATAACAGACAGTCTATATTTAACTCCTAGATTTGGGAAACAAAACAAAACTGGAGTGATGGCATGAATTAAGAATGAAATCGTCTGACTTAGATCCATAAGAAAACTAGAGCTTTACAGTCTGACCAAACAATGATTAAGTATAATTACAAAAAGACATAATAGAAGCAATAATGGAAGGGTTCATATAAGTTATACACAAGAGACCTGTACAGCTCTGAAATAAAATATTTGTAATTTAAATCGCTAAAACTAAAATTAAAACAGTGCATTTTGCAAGTAAGCAATGCTCTGGAAGTGTTACAGTCAGTCAGCATCAGACAGGAGAAAACTTCCTTTGGAACTCTGCTGGATTTACTTTGACTCTAGAGCATTCAGCGAAGCTGGAAGATACTAAAAAGCCGTGTTTGGAAAGACCAACGAAAGCCACAGAACAAGGCAGTCATGTTAAGAAAAGCACAGCTTTCTAGTCAGGTTACACTGACATAACAGGTGCTAAATTGGGCTCTTCCTCTTATAATAGTTTTGATAAACATGCCCAACTGAGAAACCTTTTTCTAAGGAAGCTGTGCTTCTAGGACTGTGCTTCAGTCAGGATACTAAAGATCTGGTGGAAATGCTCATTAACTTCACTGGGTTTTCGTCAGGTCCTTTATCTGCCTTTACAAAAACACACCCGAACAATTGTACTAATCGCATGTAAAAGTCACCACATTTGTGTTATTATGTATAAGGCGCATCTACACATTGCTCTATGGCGATGTTGTTATGGCTCTGTACTTCAGTACTTCCTTTTAGAAGTCCTAAAACATAGCACAGTAATTGCCTGCACAGTCATTTTTCACCGCTACTTCACCGTAACGACACGCTAAAACAGGGTAATGCGCCACTATGTTGAAGTAGCTGCCAATCACATGTAGATTCACAAGATCGCTATGTTACTGTAGCACATTGTACGGCAACATAGTACATTGCTAGGGTGACATAGGGCGATATGTAGATGCGTCCATATTGTCATAACCCCTGGAAGCCCCAGTCTCAAACGAGGCCTTTACTGTATTGGCTTAGACACTTACTCACTCCACAGTCTTGATGAGAAAAAGTTAACTGAAGAAAAGTTAAATGAAAAAGTTGCTTTAAGAAAAAGCAGCAAGGTCAATATTTCATGTGTTTAAATGGATCCTCCTGAATGAGTACATTAAGTTTCATGAACACAGTAAATATCTTTAGCTTTATTTATTTAAATGGCCTTATTCTTCAAAATCAGGCCACAAATGTGTGGCATTTTTAAATAAGTTGCTAGGGGCTAATCCTGTAATTCATCACTGCTGCAAGCAATCCTGAAGACTACCTCTGAGAACAAGGACTACTTACATGAGTAATTTTGCAGGAGTCGGTTTGTTACATGTGCGGAGTTCAGGCTGAAAACCCTAAGTGAACTTGTTTTGCTTAATGCTTGATCCACTTAAAACATGTGAGTTTGAAAGTTCAGCTCAAAAATCAAACATTATTGGATTCCCAGTTAGCAGAGACAATGAAAAAGTAGTAGAGAGGGGAAAGAGAGAAAATATTTGATAACAAATAGGGTGAAAAATGTAATACAGCCTGGAGTCTCTGATGTTACTCTAGGGAGTAAAGTGAGCACAGGTTGACCCCTATACTTTGCTCCTTTAATAGAATACACACAACAGTACCAGTAGCTGACTTTTCATGTATTTTGTCAGCAGACTCCAACCCCATTAACTATTTTTAACTGCCGAGTGGACGATCGTTTTCCTTCTCTGGCTTTGCACTGCAGCCCTCTCTATAGGAAGAATAATATAGTGTTATAAGCCATAATGCTGCTTCAATCAGCATTAAACCCTAGAAGCCTTCATTACAGACTTCAGGAGGGGAGAAAGGCACAGAAGGAAGGAAGAAGAACTAAACAAATGACCTCTGATTATCATACTCTGTGAGAAGCAGAGCAATAGTCATAAAGCCCTAATTAAATGTTAAACTGTAAGGAAGACTTCCAGGTCTGAAAGAAGAGTAAGAAACATATTGAAGAGACATTGGCATCTTTGGTTCTATAGTCATGAGCCTATGGAAGCCTTTGGCCTCAGCACTTACTAGCCCCTACACAAGTGCCACATTAACAGAGACATGCCTGCCCACTATTTCTACAGACACTTCACTGTAGAAGTTCCCCATAAAGTGGGAACTCCAGAGCAGGAAAGGGAATACTAAAATACTGCATAGTGGAGTGCAGTGCCACCTTTGAAGCCATTTAACCAGTCCACTATGTATCTGTAAGCTCACAGAAGGGTGATAAACCCCTTAGATTGGCTCCCACACAGATAGGAGGAGCAGCTTAATGAGACCACTCTAAGGTCTCTCTTTACATTGCTGACTACAAAGCCAGGATGTCCATAACATCTGTTCATGGGAGCTCAGGGTATATACAATTATGTAAATCACTCTCTCCTCAGGAATAGCAAGAGGAAAAATAGGGGAAGATATAAAGAAATTATGAATTCTTACCAACTAGAAGAGAGGTGGAAATAGCAGCTGACAGTGGGAAAATGGATTCTTTAAGGTTACAGCTGGCCCCAGAAAAGCACGATGGGAAAAAAAGATCTGGTAAGAGGGTAGCATTGCAGTGATGAGAGTTAACAAGGTAGCAGTAATCCTTATTGTGATTTTTGTATTTCTAGTGTGTCCTACATTCATAGTTAATTATTTTCACAAGCCTTGTAGCATATTTGTTAATTAACATTCTTTTAAAACCAAGATTTGTTTCCCTGTATCTTGCCCTTCATTTGTTCCTGAAATGAAGTTGTAAGAGGTGAGATATGTTAGGAAGGTTTTTCACTCCTTCCTTTGCAGGTGATTCTTGCCTTTGTTCCAATGTCACCAGAATGTTTGTTACTTAGCACAGCACTGAATAAAGAAACAAGTGAATATAGGACATAACCATTCCCATGTCTCAGGCTATATCAAGCATACTGCTATTATTACAGATGGGTCACCAAAGGAGATATGTTAATTAGAGTACACAGTACGTTATTACTGATACTATTCATTTGTTTGACCCTGCCCAAGATGGTCAGTTAGTTCAATAGAAAAGGAGCCTAGCTAAACCCTATCTCCAGCATACATGTATTGAAGGAGAGCAGAGGATTTTTTCTTCCACTGTGCAAGTCCAGGGTACTAACACATCATGAAGTTGTAGGCTCAGCTGACATTTACAGTGTTGCTTCAAGCCATGGGTCACCATCAGCTAATGGAAGTGGGGACTGACATTCTGACCTTCCTACAAGGAGAACACTTTAACTGGAATCCCTTAAAGTAATGTAGTGTTCTTTTTTGAAACAATGGGAATGTATGGCAATGAGAAACCTGGCCTTTTCTGAACTATCCTGCCTGTGGTCACAGGATTGTCTATGCTCAACCCTATTTTAAGGGGCAAGGATCTATGCATTAAAAGTAATGTCCTTATCACAGTCCAACTATATCTTCTGTCCCAAGTTTGGAGTGAGCTCTATTCTCTGCCCTAAAGAGAAAGCAGGGCATGGACAAACTTTTCAAAACAGGGGGTTTCGAATTTTTCTAAACCAAGCATTTTGATTTTCCAACTTGAAATAAAATTTCATTCTCAGTTGTTTTTATAAAATATTTTTGTCCCCCTCCCCAAGAGAAAACCCCTGTAAACTGAAATGAAGCATTTCAGTTTTGTTGAAATGCAATGCTTCAGTTGACTGCAAAATTTCAAATATATTGCTTCTCATTTCAGACATGGTTTGGTAATTTATGAAATAGCTATTAAACAAAAATTCCACCATTCATCCAAATGAATCATAATGAAGACCCTGTTGCCCCATTTTATCCTGGAAGAAGCAAGTTACATCGACCCTCAGCTTGGTTCGCACAACCGCTCACTGAGTCAATTGAGTTGGCTGGTATGTGGAGCCAAGAATTCACTCATCTGCAGACAGCCAAAAGCTTCTTTGCTTCTTTGCTCCCCTCCTGCAATGCGTGTAACCCACCCAGAATAGAAAAGGATTGTCTATTATTCTTCTGCACAGGTATAGACTGATTTACAACTGAACTATTAGGGTTTCCTTCTGCTGCTCATCGCTGTTCTATCTGAGTAAGTCCCGCATCAATGCTGACAATAATACAAAATCTCAATTAGAATTAATGGAGTCTTATCACTTTTCTTCCTTTGGAGTTGCAGAAAGGTCTACAAAGATATGGTGAGGTTCTCTGGAAGGGTGGTTGCTTGGTGAGAAGGAGTAGGCATTGTTGTGAATGTCAGACTTGCTGTGGTGGGAAAACTATTTCTTTGTAAGTTCCAAATGTATATTTTACATAAGTGAAAAACACCACTCCCTGATTTTCTGGAATAAAAAAAATGTCACATCCATCACAGAGTTCAAGGAATTTGAGTGATACATTTTAAGTTCACCAGGAAGAAATTTTGTCTATCAACTATATTCATTATGGTTACCAGAAGGAAATGGTCTTTCATAAGCAAAAATAGAATAGCCTGTCATAATCATTTATTTATAATGGTATATATGTATTGCTTTCACCAGGGGCTGAAAGACTAGAAAGCCTAACGTATAAAAATAAAAAAGAATTTGATGATACTCACTAAAATCTGTTATGGCTCAATCTGGAGTATGTGGGGAATTTGGATAAATTCACACATTGAAATTGATAAAATATGTTGGACTAACCTCTGTGGCTCCAAAGTGGAATTTTTGGAATACTGGACATGTATGCAGGCATGCAATTGATCATAATTTTTCTAAAGTACTCTCAGTGAGGCTGTTTGTTCCACTGAATTCAATATGAGTTTCATGACTAACTTAAATGGAAACAGAATTTGACCAATGCTGAGCACTTTTTGAAAATCTTGCCCATGCATTCTGAATTTGGACAGGACTAATTTGTGGATATATTTGCAATGGAAACAATTTTTGTGGCCACATCTATTCTGCCTTCCTGCTAAACCCTAGATTACCAGAGAAACAAACCCCATCCACCCCTTCCCACACTACACACATTCAAGTCTGGCAATTAAAGTGTAGATATTTTAGAGAAGTCCTGAGTGTATGCACTAGCACTGCTCTCAAATCCCTTCCTCTGAGGAGCATATTCAGACCCCTTGTAAACTGTCTGCACTGATGAATAGTTAGGCTAGACATGGCCTAAGACAGGTGCGAGCAGTTATTTTGGGCAGAGGGCTGCTTACTGAGTTTTGGCAAGCCATCGAGGACCGCATGACAGGCAGCCCAGGGCAGATTGATATTGATTTTCTAAAAATTTTAAGGGCCCTGCGGGCCAGATAGACTAGCCTGGCAGGCACATCCGGCCCCCAGGCCGCATATTGCCTACCCCTGGCCTAAGAGTTACATCATCAGAACAGAATTGGCACCCTGCTCCAAGCAGAGAAACTAACACTGAACATACTCCATACCCCTGGGATGTAGCAATGCAATGATGGGCAGGATTAGACATAATGAGCTGGGAGGAAATACTCATGTTCTTGGCACATATGTGAATACTCTTATTCAGCACTCTGCATATTGTGATGTGCCTATTCAGATGGAAGCTACAGATCCTGTGTTCTCTATGTAAAAGGATATTATTATTTGGCTCTTTTTTACTATGTTATAGTATAGTACATTCTTGATTATTTGGAGGTCATATGTGAAGATAATAAATTAGTTAGGCCTATACAAACTTTCTTCCCTGCACCCGCCATATATTTGAACATATGATCTTGTGAAATACAAGCCTGAAAGAAATCACTCAGCAATAGATCGCACCTGTGATTTATTACTTTGCAGTGAGAAAAGGTATAGATAATGAACTTTTAAAGAAAAAGCTAAATTGTTGAGAGGAAATATTCCTATCTGTGGTTTATTTTATCTCTATAGTGATAGTATTTCTTAGGTACTCATAAATGTAATTCCTGGAAGTCCAGTTCATCAACTGTGTAAATGAGGGCAACAGTTTGATTCCATCCCAAATTTTTTGGGCCAACTATTGAGCTGATATAGATAGCACAGCACTGTTGACTTCAGATAATTTATGCTGTTTTATATAAGTTGTGAATTTGTTAGTTCATTTACACTGATTCCTACCTTGCTTTTCCAGTGGCATTCAACATTTTTTCTCTTTTCTTTTACTCATGCTTTTCCTTTTTTTGCATATGAACAGTTTTACTTATATATCATGCATCATTTTTTCCTTTTTAATCACTAGGTTTACTTAAATGATATATAGATATTTTATTAAAGAACATAAATCTAAAGAAGGATACATTTTCCCATCCCACACACTTAAAACACAATTCACAAGCTCTTTTTTCTTTCTCTGTAGGTACTGTCCCTTTTACCTATGTGGAAATAAGTTCCTGTTAAGTTCTGGCTCAAATAATAATAATAATAATAATAATAATAATAATAATAATAATACCTAGAGTTCTTAGTAGGCACCAGGGCTTAATTTCCTGAGCAACAAAAGAAAAGTGAAAAACGTGAAAACACTGACTTCTGATTTGTTTTCATTAAGAACATACCAGACTTCTTGGATCCAGCCCCCAGTTCTCTTTTTGTATCTTAAGGCAAGAGATTCAAGTCAAAGCTGTGTTAGAACATGGCTTGCTCACCCTGTCTGCCCCCCCAAAACCATTTCTGACCCTGCTTTGGGGGACGATATTGAAAACAGTCAAAATATAACCCTGCTAAAAACATGAATCAAAAAGTCACTGCTTGTGGACATGTTTTTAAAATTGCTTAGTTGCCTGGAAGTCCCTTTAGTGCTTGAAGGACTTTAATAAAATTGATTTTCTGAGTATAGCCTTTTAGCAGCTACTGTATAAGCTTGAAATATGAACCCTTCATTGTTGAAAGTGTTTCATTTTTGCCCTGTAACTAATGATCAAGGGAAAGAATGTGTTCAGAATTCTCCATGGCTACCATTTTCATAATTAAATCGTGCTAATAATAAAGCTTTGCAGACTTTAAACAAACTGGCACTGGAGTGGAATGTGGTTTGCGGTGTTTCATTTAGAGACCTCTGCAATTAGCCCTTAATGAATAAGCATACCACAGTGATAAGTAAGACATCTCTGTGAACTGCTTATTTACCAAAGCACAAAACTGTGACATTTTCATTCCAGTGATTGAAAATTATTCGTTAGATTTCTTCAGAAGGGCTCTTAAGTAATTATTTTGGGAAGTTAGAGCACATTAATTGTTTTTAATACCTGAAGTCTTATTTCAACTGCAGTTTGCCATGCTACCCATTGTTTATCCTAATCTGCACTACAATGGATCAAAAACAAGCAGGCAAATCAATAAAGGTACATTTAGATAAATAAGTGAGCATTGTTACCTTATGCACATATTCTATTTGCTACTAAGCTATAGAGAATTTGAGATATTAGAAATACATTCATTCTGGAAATATGGCTACTGCTTAGTTTGGTTTTTACCTGTTCCATATACTTATTTTACCTAAGAATCCTGAATTAGACAATGGTTTTTAAACTTTAAGAACTAAAATTCTCATTAATAAAACATCATAGTTGCTATCCTTGAACAGATTTAAGTTAATCTGTGCTAGTTAATAAGCAATAAGACTATGTTAATTTACACCAGCTGAGGATCTAACTTCATGTGACTCAATGCACAAAATTATTATGGGTGTCAGTCCACTGAACATGCCCTCTTTATAAATGTAACACAAAGGCTATAGGAGGGATTCATTACTTTCTGGCAAAACTCATTTATATATCTAATGAACCAGATGTCCTAGATTCCAAAACCCACACTTTGGCTCATATAGCACAGCCACACATAGGACTTGAGAATCTTTCTACTGACTTCAGAGGGAGTTGGATCAGACTCAGATATTTTTAAAGTACAGTAAAAGCTCTGGCATCCCCCATTCCTGCTTAATATGCTAGTTAATTGAGCGGCCCCGGCTGCCGCTTCTCCTGTCACGTCTGGGGCGTCCCTCCACCCCTCCCACAGCATCACCACCCCTTCCATAGGCCCTGCAGGCCCCGTGGGGCAGGGAGGCAGGTCCCACACAGCCCCGCACAGCCTGTTATGCCCCTGGGCCATAGGGACTTGGCTGCGCAAGCTGCTTTGCCCCGGGCCATGGGGGCTTGGAGAAACCAGAAGTGCCATGGTGGGCACTTCCGGTTTCACTTTATCTTACAAGCCGGTATGCCAGTTAGTAGAGCATGCTGGCTCCGTTTAACATAACTTTTACTGTATTGTTTGAGATTGTATCCCCTGCTGACCATAGTTGTCACTGTCCCACTGGACAGATTTGTATTATCTCAAACACACTTTTTTCTTTAACATTAAAACATCTGCTTCTCTTTAAAATGATGAAAACAAAAGGAGAAATAAAATTGATGCAGATAAAACCTCAGTGACCTCCTAAATATTTAAACCCTTCTCCATATAATTCTGGTATAGATCTTTCCCCGGAAGACATGTAAGGCAAAAATGCCCTGTAATATGAAATACCATTTAGGTTTAGATGAGCAATCTCCAGAACCACAAATAACACACAGATTTAGTCCAGTCTTCAATAATTGTCATGACAGTGATCACTGTTTGAACACTTTGAACACCACACTGGACCAGACCAGGTGCATTTAGTGCAGAATTCTTACTTCAGTAAGGGCATAGACAATACTGGCTGCTTCATAGGAAGGCACAAGGAACTCAGAGGAAGGTAGCAATGGAGTAACCTGCCCATCAGTTCTCCTGGATCAACAAGTTCACTCTCCTGCTAATGCAGGCAACCATGCCACCTAATTTATTTTATAATTATAAAAAAGACAAAAAGAAAAGAAGGACCAAGAAAGCTGTGGGTTCTCTGTTAACAAGCCAGGGGGAACTCCTAATCAAAGATACAAAGAAGGTGGAACAGCTCAACAACTACTTGCTTTAGTTTTCACAAAAAAATTAAGCTTCCAGACACCTAATAGGGATGATCTGGATAAGGAAAGGGGCAAGATGAGAGAAGAGATACAAAAAGAGCTGTTCAGAGAGCTTTTTTGGGGTCTGAATAAATTTAAGTCAGCAGGGCCAGATGAGCTTCATCCCAGGGTCCCAGGGAACTGGCAGAGGCAATCTTGGAGCCCTAGGCAATGATCTTCATGAAGTTGTGGGAGACAGGACAAGTACTAGAGAACTGGAAAAGAGCCAGCATACTGCCCCTCTTTTTAAAAAGGTAAGAAGGAGGACCCAGGGAACTAACAGACTGGTTAGTACAGAGGTGGGCAAAATATGGCCAGCCTACCAGGTAGGCTGGAATCAGCCCACCAGACCATTCTATATGGCCTGTGGAGCCCCTGCAAAAAACAATTATTACTGGCCTGTGGCTGCCCCTCTAAAAGCCAGCGGGAGGTGCAGACTTTCAGAGGTTGTGCACCATTGGACTGGGCAGGTTATGTGCTTCCACCTTGGTGGGGCTCCCAGCACTCCAGTGAGGAGCCACATTGGAGGCATGTGGACCAGGGCCCATGGGGATTTCATGTGCCATTGGGCCAGCTGAATCCGTGCCTCCATGTGCAGCTCCCCAGTGGAGTGCTGGAAGCCCCACATGGTGGCATGGAGCCAGCCTGGCCCAGTAGTGCATGGCTCCTGCCTTCGGTGCTAGTAGCCCCATGTGCTGGCACAGAGCGAGCCTGTTGTAGTTCAAAGGTGTGTACCAGTGGGCTGGGCCAGCTCACACTGCCATGTGCAGCTCCCAGGATTCACTCAGACCCACACATCACCAGTGGGCTCTGCCTGCTGTTAGCCATGAGTGCCTGAAGGGCCCATTGCCTGCTGTTGCTGCTGCCAGTGGCAGGGGCTCTGTGCCATGGTGGGGTATGTGGTGTGGGGACATATCCCCCCCAAAACCCCACACCCACCCACACCCCTTAACAATCTCTCCCATAGAGCTCATCTCCCTCATAGAGCTCATACCCACCCCCCCACCACACACCCATATCCACCCATAAAATATACAAGAATAAGACTATTTTAAGCTATTATGTAATGTATTTTAAACTATTTTTTTCAAACTATGTTAAGCTATTATGCAATGTATATTATATATACATTTTCAAACACACATAAATCAGAACAAATTTATATTTTTAAATAACATTACAATATGCTATAGTAGATGTTTGGTTTTTAGTACAGGCAGTCCTCACCCTTACAGTGGATTATGTTCCTGGAAAATCTGATTTTTCCATAAAAACTGTTATAATAGGGGGTTACATTTCTGACCAAGGGCCCTTGGTCAGAAACGTAACCCAACTTTTTATAGATATTTAAATCAACTATTTAATCAACTATTGATGATATACACTGATAAATTATATACACTGTACAAAGCTTCTAAAGTGCAATGCAGTAACTAAGGGAGGTACTGGGGCTGGCGTGGGACTCTTACTGAAGGTAAGCTCCTCAGTCCTCATGCAGGGCAGGCAGTGGCTCTTCCCCAGGGTGAGGCGAGGCAAGGGACGGTCTGGGGCTGGGGGCTGGTGTGGGCTCCGCCAGCTCCAGGGAACTGCTCTGGGGGCTCCGCTGGTGCTGAGGAACTGCTCCACTTCCCAGCCCCGATGCCATGTGTATTCTCACTCCCAGAGGCATGGTGAGGTGGGGATGGGGCCTGGAAACCGCTCTCCCAGCTCCGCCAGCTCCGGTGAACTGCTCCGCTCCCCAGCCCTGATGCCATGTGCCTCCTCACTCCTCAAGGTGATGCGGGGGAGCGGAGCAGTTCCCCGGAGCCAGCAGAGCTGTTCCCCTGAGCTGGCGGAGCCCATGTCAGCCCTTAGCCCCTGTCTCGGCCTCACCATGCCTCTGGGATTGAGGAGGCACATGGCATCAGGGCTGGGAAGCAGAGCAGTTCCCCAGCACCAGCCCCCACCCCCATCCCTTTTTTGCCTCCATTGCCTGCTGTAAGGGCAAGTATCAGCACCATATGTAACAACAGGGGTGTAAAATGCAGAGCATTGCAAGTTCAGATCACTGCAAATTGAGCTGCCTAAGTCAAGGACTGCCTGCATATGTTTTTTTTTTTCTTCCAGTTCTAAGATGGCAACCCCCTCTCTCCCAAAAGGGGTACTTCTGAGGGCAGGGGGGGCAGGGGCGGGGATTTCTGGTGGCAAGGTCAGGGTTTAGGGGTGGGATTTCCAGTTCCAAGATAGCGATCAGAGGGTGGAGCACCTGTCAAGGGGTGGGGCTACCTTATAGCCCTCAAAAGCTTACCAAAAGTTGTGAAGTGGCCCTCCAGCCAAAATAATTGCCCACTCCTGGATTAGCCTCACCTCAATACCTGGCAAGTTACTGGAGCATAACCTAAGGAAGGCCATTTGCAAGCATATGGAGGAGCAAAGGCTGATTACAAGCAGTCAGCATGAATCCATGAAAAACAAATCATGTTAAACAAGCCTGATCTCCTTATTTGATAAAGTAATTACTTGGGTAGATGAAGGGAATGCTGGGAATATAGTGCATCTGGACTTCAGCAAGGCATTTGACAAGGTCCTACATGACCTTCTCATAAATGAATTGGGGCAAAAAAACTACTACAACAGGTAACTGGTGCCATAGCCATAAGCAAAAGGTAATTTTTAATCGGTCCGTGTCAGAATGGCAGGAGATTTAGTGGCATCCTGCAGGGGTCTCTCCTGGGCCAGGTGTTGTTTAATGTATTTATTAACAGTTTAGAAGCTGGCACAGACAGCTTCTTAAGCAAGTTTGTAGATTACATGAAACTATGAAAGCTTGTGAACATGCTGGAGGATGCAAGCACAGTTCAGAAGGATCTCAGAAGATTGGAAAGTTGGACTACAGCTAACAGGATGAAGTTCAATATGGACAAATGCAAGGTGCTACACCTCTCCAGGAATAATCAAAAACTCAAATACAAAATGAGGATACCTGGTTGGATGGCAGCTCTATGGAAAAGGACCTGGGAGTCTTTGTAGATCACAGACTCAATGTGAGTCTGCAGTGTGACACAGCCACACAAAAAGCCAATGTGGTTTTCGACTACATCATTAGAAACATTAGGTGCAAGACACGGGAGGTGATAGTGCCTCTTTACTCAGCATTGATTAGTCCTCATCTGAAGTATTGTGTGCAGTTCCGGGCCTCACATTTTCAAAATTACCTGGAAAAGTTAGGGTCCAGAGCAATGTTCCCTCTAAGAAGCAGTGGTCCGTGAGCATTCTGCCTCAGTCTGTGAGCGCGCCACCTCGGTCCGTGAGCACACTGCCTTGGTCCAGCGTGGGACACTTACTGAAGGGGGCTGGGGGCCAGGGGCTGGGGCCAGAGGACCGGAGGCTGGGGGCTGGAGGCTGGGGCTGGAGCCAGAAGTCAGGAGCCAGGAGCCAGGGGCTGGGACCAGGGGCCAGGGGCTGGAGATGGGGGCTGGAGGCTGGATCTGGGGTGGGGGCTGGACCCAGGAGCCAGGGGCTAGAGACCAGGGGCTGAAACTGGGAGCTGGGGGCCAGGGACTGGAGCTGGGGGCCGGTAGTTGGAGGCGGGGGCTGGCAGCCAGGGGCTGGAGCCAGGGACCAGAGGCTGGGGCCAGGGGCTGGAGCCCCTGATGCCATGTGCCTCCTTACTCTCTGAGGCAATGTGGGGGAGCAGAGCAGTGTCCTGGAGCTGGCGGAGCCTCCCTCACGTCAGGCAGTGGCTCCTCCCCAAGGTGAGGCAAGGCAGGGATGGAGGCTGGTGCAGGGGACTGGTGCGGGCTCTGCCAGCTCCGGGGAAGTGCTCCACTCCCCAACCCTGATGTGGGGAAGCAGAGCACTTCCCCAGAGCCAGTGGAGCCTGTGCCAGGCTCCCGCCCCAGCCTCTTCTGGTGTGTGGCCTTGAAAAGGCTGTGCGCGGCCACACTTTTAGTTGTGCGCGGCCGTGCACATGCACACCTTAGTGGGAACCTTAGTCCAGAGGCAGGCAACAAAGATAATCCAGGGCTTGAAAGGCAAGATATATGAGGAGAGGCTGAAGGAGCTAAGCATGTTCAACTGATGGAAAAGGTGCTTTAGAGAGGACATGATAGCAGTCTTCAAATACCTGAAGAGCTGCCATAAAGAAGAGGGAAAGCTCCTTTTCTCTCTTGCTGGAGAGAGGAGGACATGAACCAATGGCTTGAAGTTGCAGCAAAGTAAATTTAGTTTGGATATCTGGAAAAACTTCTTCACTGTGAGAATAGTGAGGCAGTGGAATACACTGCCTAGGAAAGTTGTGAACTGTCTATCACTTCAAGAAGTTGGACAGCCACTGGTCAGGGATGATCAAGGCGTACCTATGCTTGTTTTCTACCATGGATGTTTCCCATTATTCTGGGCTTTGCTGGTTGCTCCTAATACCCTCTCACCCCCTTTTTCTGCTATATGTCAGGGTGTTTTTAAGCCTTCCCAGAAGCATTGGCTGTTGGCTGCAGCTAAAGCTGGGGACTTCAACTAATATGTTCTGATTATTCTGCTGGGACCAAAGCTGGAGTTTCCTGGCTAAAGAGTCTTACTCTTCCGCTCATGGTTAGACTGAGCACCATATTTGAGATCAGGAAGTAATTTCAACCAGTGGTCAGATTGGTATGGACTGTGGGGGGTTTTGTTTTTTTCTGTAGTGAGAGGTGTGGCCCTCTGCCTGGGACCTCTTGAGCATATATTGACAACATCTTATAGAAACAGGACACTATCTGCTGTGGTTCCCCTGCTATACCTGTGGCAGGTTCGGGTGTTAGGTCTATGTTGTATCAGGGTTGAGGGTTTAGATTATGATTGTATGCAATGGTTTGGATAGGCATGATCCTGTCTCAGGTAGGGGGTTGGACTAGGTGACCTCTGAGGTCCCTTTCAGATGATTCTATGACTACATAAGAAACAACCCCCCCCAAACCCACCCCCCCAAAAGATCCCTCACCAACTAACCAAACCATATGTTGCAATTGGACTAATATTAATAATAGACTGACAACCTTGAGAGAGTGACAAGTATTGTTTTTATCAGCTGTGCTGAGTTTGAATTAACCCCTTAGAAATAAAAGAGCTTATGTAGATGGTAAAAAAAATATCAATAAGTGCAAAATCAATAAGTGCAGGTGTAAATTTAAAGTGCAGTAGCTTTATCTCACATTAGTTCTCAGTGTGGACACTTTTATTCTACACAAAGGCTGTGAACAGACACTGCATTTGTCTCTGGACAACTTGTGTGTCTGTCCCAGAGTGGAAATGTCCCAGTATTGGCATGTACACACATTGCTCTTCTGATCAGTTTAGTGAATGGCTGAATGCACTGCAGCTTTTGTGCCATAGATTCAATGATGCAATCCCAGGATAACCAATCAGATCAATGTTGTGATGTCCTGGGGATAAACTGTTAGTACTTCTTATTTTGTTAGGATTTATTGTGGGACAATTAACATGAGCATCTGAATGATTGCACTTTGTCCCAGGAAAAAATGGTTTACCCCAGGACAAACGTGGCGTCTGTTTGTAGCCTAATGGCCATATTCTATCCTCTGTTCTACTGATTGGGCATGTAAGTGCACATAGGCACCTAAGTATATTTCATAGTTTCATAGTTTCATAGTAGCTAGGGTCAGGAGGGACCTGAACAGATTGTTTAGCCTGACCCCCTGCCACAGGCAGGAATGAATGCTGGGTTCACAAGACCCCAGACAGGCGATCATCTAACTCCTTTTTGAATTTACCCGAGATAGGGACAAGGACCACTAGGAAGTTGGTTCCAGATTCTGGCTACCCTAACTGTAAAATATTGCCTCCTAATCTCTAACCTAAACCTATTCTCCATCAGCTTATTACCATTGTTCCTCATTACCCCAGGTGGTGCTGGGGAGAAAAGGGCTCTTCCTGTTTGCTGATTATCTCCCCTGATGAGTTTGTAGGCAGCCATCAGGTCCCCCTCAGCCTCCTCTTGCCGAGGCCGAACAGATTCAGGTCCCTCAGTCTCTCCTTATAGGGCCTGTCCTGCTGCCCTCTCACCAAATGGGTGGCCTTCCTCTGAACTCTCTCCAGGCTGGCCACATCCTTTTTAAAGTGCGGCGTCCAGTAGTGGACGCAGTACTCCAATTGCGGCCTGACCAATGTCACGTAGAGGGGGAGTATAATTTCTCTGGACCGGCTTGAGATGCATCTTTGGATGAATGACAAGGTAAGACTGGCCTTGCTGGCTGTGGTCTGGCATTGGCGGCTCGTGTTCATCTTGGAATCAATAATGACTCCAAGATCCCTTTCCGCCTCTGTGCTTTCAAGAGGGGAACTCCCCAGCCTATATGTATGGTTTGGATTCCTTCTCCCAAGGTGCAGCACCCTGCATTTATCTATGTTGAACCCCATCCTATTCTCATCTTCCCACTTTTGTAGTCTGTCTAAATCTAGTTGCAGCCTCTCTCTCCCTTCAAGTGTGCCCACCGCACCCCACATCTTAGTGTCATCAGCAAACTTGGACAATGTGCTTTCAAGCCCCTTGTCCAAGTTGCTGATGAAGATGTTAAACAGTGGGGGCCTGAGGACTGAGCCCTGGGGGACCCCACTGCTCACATCTCACCAGGTTGAGTATGACCTGTCCACCACTACTCTCTGGGTGAGCCCCATCAGCCAGTTTATTACCCATCCAACTGTGTAGGCATCCATGCCACAGTCGCTTAATTTATTGATGAGGATGGGGTGAGAGACAGTGTCAAAGGCCTTCTTAAAGTCTAGAAAGACTACGTCCATGGCGACACCATCATCCAAGGTTTTAGTTACTTGGTCATAAAAGGCAATTAGGTTGGTCAGGCAGGACGTGCCTTTGATGAACCCATGCTGATTGCCCCTGAGCATGATCTCCCCTGCTGGCCCCCCACAGATGTGCTCCTTGATGATTTTTTCCAAGATCTTCCCAAGGACTGAGGTGAGGCTCATGGGCCTATAGTTACCTGGGTCCTCCTTCCTCCCTTCCTTAAAAATGGGGACCACATTAGCTAGTTTCCAATCCCCCTGCACCTGGCCAGATGACCATAAATGCTCATACAGCCAGGCCAAGGGCTTCGCAATGACCCCTGCCAGCTCCCTCAACACCCTTGGGTGGAGGGCATCTGGACCTGCAGATTTAAAAATGTCCAGCCCTTCCAGAAGATCCCTAACTACATCTGTGCTGACCCAAGGCCTGACAGAGCTATCCACGAGATTGTCCCTACCTCTGGTAGGAGGGATGTCCCAGGCCCTGTTCAAGAAAACAGAGGCCAAGAAACTGTTAAAAATATTGGCTTTCTCATCTGACGTAGCCTCAAGATTACCATTTGAGTCTTGCAGGGGCCCTACATTGCCTGGTGCCCTCTTCTTGCTCCCAATGTATTTGAAAAAGGACTTTTTGTTGTCCTTAATGCTGGACACTAGCCTGAGTTCCATCTCTACCTTGGTCTTCCTAATAGCCCTCTTACACTCACAGGCTGAGGAGGAGTAGTCCCCCTTGGTGATAGCCCCTCCCTTCCACTGGTTGTATGCCACCCTTTTAGTCCTCAAGCATTGCTGAATGCCCTTGCTGAGCCATGGGGGTTTCTGAGCACACTTACCCCCCTTGCTGCTCTCAGAGACTGTTACCCTTTGGGCCTGGAGGATTGCCAACTTAAGATATGACCAACTCTCATGGACTCCCATCTCCTCTACCTTCTGGGCCCTCAGTGCCTCCCCCACTAATCTCCGAAGCTAATTGAAGTTGGCCCTTCTGAAGTCAAGGGCTTTAGTCTTGCTATAAGCCCTTGAAACTCTGTGCTGGATAGTCAATTCCAGCAGGTGATGATCGCTGTTGCCCAGGTGGTCAAGGACCTGCAGTCCCCTCACCAGGTCATCCCCAGTAGCCAGGACCAGGTCCAGCAAGATGTTATCCCTAGTGGGGCTGTTCACTTCCTGGATAAGGTGAAGGTCCTGTAATACAGCCAGGAACCTACGCAAGTGGTCAGACCTGGCTTTGTTCGATCATGCTTAAGTCTCAGAAAAATTGTTAATGCTAAAGGTGAACAGATCCTCTTCCTCCTCCTCACTGCTTTTTTGTGTTTCAGTCATAAGGGTAAAATGATGGTGTACTACAAAAGTAGATGTATTAATGGATTTTTAGGGACTTGAACAGGGTAGAATAGAATCTAACTTAAGTGCATAAGTCCACTTATACACCTAATAGCTGGAACAGAATCTGGTCCTAAGAGTGTTTTATGAGGTTTAGCTTAATCCATGTTCAATGTACAGGTTACCCTCGCTTTATGCTGTAAATGCTGTTAGGGTAATGGTATGGATTTTGGGGAATACTGGGTGCAGCTGAATGAAGGCTTTTTCCTGTGTCTCAGCAAAAGCTGCTGGTCACAAGGCTGGATAATATATTAAAACTAACCTCAACAAAAGCCTACCTCAGCAACTAACCTCAGTCACAAGGCTGGATGATATATTAAAAGCAACTAACTTCACTATTGCTTAAGTAAGTGAATTCTTAACAAAAGAATAGGGTACAAAGTGCATGATGTGGTGGGTAAAAATAGGATGCAGCCCACCAGCTATCGTCAGGATACAAAGCAGAAGTATGACCTTGGAAATGGTGCTGAAGTCAGCAAGAAACCAGAAAGAAACTGCAAGTGACCGGAAGAAGATGGGGGTCAAAGTCTTAAGCATGTGATCTTAGCAGAGAGGCATGTAAATGAATGAAATCCATAGGCAATACCAAGCAAACAGTAAACAGAGGTGAAGTTTGAGATGGGAGGAGAAATAGGTGGAATGAAAGGAGGGACAAGGGTGGAGTGAATGTTAGTGAGTATGAACCAAGATGTATAAATGTAGAAAAAACTATTGTTCAGGGCGGCTCCCCAGTTTGTTGTTTTTTTGGGAACGTGTCCGAAGCTGTCTCCATTCTGAATAAAGCTGTTGTGAGCAATGTGTGCTGATGTTTGCTCCCTGCTTGCTCTGGGTAATGAGTACCAGGATCCATGAGCAATTGGACCATTGTCTCCCTAGTCATTGGGCACCGCATTGAGTCGGAGTCTAACACATGCATTCCTGGAAAACGGTGCATAACTTGAACTCACATAAAGGGAACCCACTTTACAAGATAAGAAATAGGGATACATTCCAAGACAGCGAATGTATTGACCCCCAGACCGATTTCTACCACTTTTACAAGACAACTTTTGTACTCACCAACAGCAGACAGTACACGCAAGCACAGGGTCATGATGAATGTAACCATAATGGGGATAGCAACTACAGAAACATGTGTCACATGTTTAGAATGAGTGAGGAGCACAGATCCACACAGGAGATTATATTTTGGTGCGTGTCGCTCCCACAATGCACCGCACAAAGCAGCTGACTGGGCTTCCACCTCACTGATTGCATAAGAGTTTACCTCGCATATTTACCTCGCATATAACACATTTTTGACATAAAAAGGGACATCACATAAGAGCGAATTTGCACATACAGAACCCACATAAAGCAAAGGAAACCTGTATAGGTCATCTTAGTATGGAAAAACATTTTCCATGCAAGGAGCTATTACTGAATAGCTATTCAGGGCTATTTCCCCACATAAAAAAAGCCTTAAGAATCTCAGCCCTTTACCTGGCAATACCAAGTTTGTGATCATAAAAACTAACAAGAGACTTTAACTTCAAAAGGATCTTCCCCTCCATTATAATGTGTGAGAGCTTCTCTTTCCATTTGAACTTAATACATTAGACTAAAATATTTAGCAGACAGAGAACAATATGGAACAAGAGCAAATGTCTTCCTTAAACAGAAATCTCATATCATTTATTCATAAATCAAATTGATTGTGAGATAGGAGAGGAGAATACACCTTAGATGGACCTTGTTGAAAAAGCAGAAGTAATATAGCATGGTCATTAGAACAATATTAAAATTAGATTTAATATAAAGTACCTGAGACAAAAACCAAAACTATTACCCCCAAAGCCACTGACTATTCATTAACCAAGTCAATCTTGCATCTCATTATCATCCACATTGTGTAAATTCACACTGAAATTGATTTAGTAAACCAGTGCTTTGATGGGCCTGAAATTAAAAGGATAGGAGAAAAGATACAACTAATTGAAGAACATAATTTGATGATTGTCCAGGGTATGAAACTTACTGAGGGCAGACTGGAGCTTTAATTAACGACCAAGGGCCAAATTCAGACTTGCGATAATGGCAGAAAAATTTGAATGAAATCTATAGAGGTTCAACCACTTACTACAGGTGTGGATTTAGCACCAGATAGCAAAGCATTTTGCAAATAAGTTCAGAAGAACATTCTAAAAAAGAGAGAAAAATGTGTTTGCCGGAGGGGGGGAGAGGCGGTGGGGGAAGAGGTGAGGAGGGAAGCAAGGAAGAAGCAGTGGGAACTAGACCAGAAATGCCAGCCCAGCTTGGACCAAAATGTGTTTCAGCCCACAGCTCTGAAAAGGCTGCCAACCCCTAAGTGGTGGTTAGTTGTATTCACTAATCATTAGTCACTGTTACTCATCTGACTGGTCACACACATCACATGGTATTTTTCTTGCCCCTTACTGGATCACTTAAGCTTTATGAACTGGGCATGTGAATGTCTAGGCGAGAACAAAATAATTTTATTTACATAAATAATTAGTATATTTATATCAGACTACTGCTCTATCTAGCCAAGTGGCATAACAAGCAGGGCAATCCATGTGGGAGTAAAAGGTCAAGGTGGTATGTGCCAGTTCCAAGAGTGGGATGAGGGGGTGCCATTCTGAAAGTGGGATGGGGCAGGGGGTAACAGTTTTATCCATGCTAGAAACTATTAAGAAGTCCTGCACTGAGCTGCTGCTGCCAATGCACTTTTTGACTGTTCTGCTGTTGCTCTTGAAGCAGTAGCAGCCAGGATATATTTTTTTGAGTACTCAGCATGGGTGTGGACTCCGCTGGGGTAGGGAGCAATTCTGGCAATTCTTGGGTCCCCACTTCTACCCACCCCTAGTTATACTACTGATTTAGTACCAGTACATATCACCCTGCAGTAGACAGGTATGGAATAATCCACCTAAAGAGGAAGTTTCTGTTTAACCTTGTTATCTCCCAAGTGAACAATTGCTTTTGCAGCCACGTGGCACACAGGTGAGCAGTGACTTCCGATATGACTATGTCATTAGTATGTGAATATGTGTTTGCCCCTATTATAATACCAATTTAAATTGCTCAAGGAACTATTCCACAAGAACACAACCATAAGAAAGCCTAAAAGCCCTGGAAGATCGCATCGTGTCCTAATACTGTGTTGTAGAGCAACCAAGCTCCTGTCTACTCCATGCTTCTTCTCATGAACTGTTTCTAGGTTCCTCCTCATGTTCACATAACTTACCTACTAACTCACATCCAGCATGCATATGCTCAGACTCATACCAGGTCAAACATTTCCTCCCACAGGATTCTATGCAGACCTTTTCACTGTCTACCTGAAGTCCTATTTTAACACAGCACCCAAATCTCCCAGATGTCTCTAGTTCCTGGAATCTGATTTGTAGCCTGCCACCCAGCCCAGCATCCTGACTCAAGGATATTTGTGCAATGCAACTGGTAAGTCAGGGTGGAAGGAAAAAGCATTGGAAAATAGAAACAGTGAGTGTCCTATTCTGTGACCTTGAATCTGGGGAATAATTTTTTAATCCTGAAATTTCAGAAGTGTCTTATGCCTAAGGTATTATCTAAATCTGTGATCACATTTGGTACTTGTAGGAACTAGCTCTTTGATTAAAGGAACTCAAAAAATGTGTGGGGCAAAAAAACTAACCATGGTTCTAAAATAGTGCAGTAGGCACTTCTTTAGTCAGGTTTAGAAAATATTTTACTAAACAAATCCAACCATACAACATACCATTGCTCTCTGAAGATTGTGCTTATTTTGAATAGAGATTATAGCCAGGCCTGAGCCATGAGGTACAGAGAAAAATGTCAAGCACCACAACAAAGCCTGAGTTGTATTTGAATGGAGGGTTATGAGTCCATCCATTGTGGAATCAGGGGTGATCCAGAGACTTGATTGTAGTCTCTTGTTCGTTGTATGCATTGTATGGGAAACTAGACTATGTTTATTTTTATTCAGTTTTGCACACATGATTTTTACATGTACAATACAGATTTCAGTCTGGACTCAAGTCAGATGCACGCAAAATAGCAATCCAGGGCTATATAAATGTGCGCCTGTTAATATATAATGCTATACAAAAGCATGCTGCATAGTATATTCTCTATATATCTCAACTTTATTAAAACACTAGTTTATAGGCTGACATACTGAAACACATATTGACCGCTCTGAGCTTTTGTTGCTAGTGAATCTGTGCTGACATGTATTTGGGTTTTTTTCTTTATCTTCCAGCTTAAGACTTTCATTTCTACAATGAAAAAATGTATTTTGTACTCAGAAAAGGTTCACCAAAGTTAAAAATTGGGAAAAAGTAAGTCAAATTTAGTACTAAGCAATATCTGCATGAGCTCTGTCAATGACATCCACATAAAAGCTGTTGTGTGGGAGCAAATAAGAGAAGTTGAATACTTTGCCTAGTGTAATTCACTTCATTTATTGACTTCTTTCCCCTCATTTGTCAGTGGTTCTGAGATGCCTGGCATTCAGAATGATTTGTAATGTAAATTATATAATTGTACTTTCACATATTTTAACATCAAATGGAATGATTGACTACAGAATTTGAGCTGTCTACAGGTGGGGGTCAATTATCATCTGAATAATCACACTGCCACACAAGAATAGCATGGCCATGGAGTGTGACATATTTTTATCTCTATGCATTTCAATGAAGTCAGGCTGGTACATAAAAGGTTATCACCTAGGAAACATATTTTCCTAAGCACAAGTTAAACATGCAAGCGAGATCAGCATAGATATTCAATTTAGCCAGTCAACCCTAACCTATTAATATTTTAACAAAATCCAGTGAGGATAATTTTTTTTCTTTGATCCCATTTCATTTGAGCAGCCTGGAAAGGGAAGAAAAATTAAAAACAAAATAGTCAAGCATACAGAATGAGGTTATGTATTAAGTGGGCTATTTAATGTTTCTGGCATTTTATAGCCCTAGGGAAAGTGTGGATGGATTTAACAATCAAGATCTGTGTTCCCTGGGCCCACAAAGTTCGAGAAACATAAAATAATCTATACTTCCGAGCTGACAAATCTTACCTGACACTCTGCTTCATCTCGCTGGGACTCTCTAGATCAGCATTAATCATATGTTACAGGGGGTAAAAAGAAAAGTAAATCACGCTAAGCTGAAAAGTGAGATGGAAAGTCTTTGGGCACAGATTTTAATCAATAATATGTGGGATAATAACCAGGAGCTATTGTTTTAATCTTCAGTTATGAAAAGGTAGCAATGCAAAACACAAAGCAACTACAAACTGCAGGTGTTTCAAAGGGGTCTGATGCAAGGCAAAAATGGCTTTGTGCCCCCCAGACACCTTTACTTTTCCCTTTCCAGGCTATTAAAAAGATCTGTATTCACAGTTCCACAGGATTTTGATGTAGTTCTAAATCTGTGGTTAAAAGTGCCTGCCTAGTCCCAGACTTCCATTTGTGGGTACCCAACTCAAGATTCCTTAAAGAGCCTCAATTTTTAGGAAGTGCTGAGCCTGAAAGCTAGCTCTTTGGTGGTGTCTTCAGTTGGGCACCCAGACAAAAAAAACATACAAAATTCCTATTTCCAAATGTTACATATTTTTTAAAGAAGACTTTTGGCTGGCTGATTTTCATGAATACTAAATGAATCCTGGCTGTGCATTCTCTCATTCCTCAGTCCATAGAAAGAAGAACAATACATTTCTAGTTACTTGGCCACTAATCTGAATATTTCTTAACCAATTAAAATGATTTGTATTTCAGTTAAGGTACAGGGCTAGATCCTCAATTGGCATAATTCAGCAGAGCTACACCAGTCTATACCATTAGGGTATATGGGACATAAAATATAAGACTATAACTGCTTTCACCTATTCCTAGGGTTTGGTTCATGACCTCTAACTTCACTCACCCCTTCAGTAATGTGTGTAATAATATTTGGTTTGCTCAGTTGTGAATAGGAGGTGGGGACACTAGTTCTATCTCATGCTTTTGTAATTATTAGTATTATTTTAGGGGGTGGGGAGAGAATTACAGATCAAACTGAAACCTAATCCAAAGCCAGTTCAGCCTGTCGATTAATGCAAAACAGTTTTGAAACTGTGAACGGAACTCAAATAATTCTTTCACTGTTGCTCAGTGGGGAGCTTAACTGGGCAGAGTTTGCATGGCTATGTTAAAAAGATAAAGCCAAGAAAACATTTTCCACAAGAAATCTTATGAAGGAAGACTTTCTTTACTGCCAGAAGCTTCCACAAAATGTGGTCCATGTTATCCTGTTTTTACTCTTTCTTTCTAAATTTAAATTTATTTTTTCTTTACCTTTTGGACACAATTAAAGATAAATCTAATTTAAGAAACCTCATTTGGCATGAGAACTAGAAATTTGAGATGTCTTTGTGACACAAAAATCTCAAATATTTGTTTTGACATTATCAAAAAGATTTCATTTGATAGGACCAGAACATTTGGCTTCATTTTTTATCATTTTGCTTCATTTTTATCATTTTCCTGTTCTATTATAAATACTCATGTTTCCACCTTACCAAAGCATTTTAATAATTACTATTAAAAAATCCAAAGAAATCAATGTTTCAAAGAATATTTAAATTCATCAAACCCTGATTTTCAGAAGCTGAAGATTCCACCAGAATTTTTTTTTTTTACTGATTCTAATAAAATCTTGTTATTTATATTAAATAATCTCTGAAGTATCTGCTACAGCCAGTGAAAAGACAGACCCTTATTGAATTCAAGAGGAGCTGGAACAGGTCCATAGTAAAAACGGCTTTAACAAAAGCAAATTTACAACTCATTAATCTCAGGAAATATGTATGAAAAATTGCATTTCATTCAAATATTGCCATTACCCCCAGACTGTTCAGCAAATATTTTGTAATATATTTTTCAATGTACTGCTGACTAATTGCAAACTTTTCTCAGTGGGTGATTCATCATTTTTAAAATATATTTGTTTTTCAAGCAGTAGCCAAATAAGTTACATGTTACTATTTATTCAGTCTTTTTGATTGGATGAATGTGTGATTTTTTTTCTAGTCCAGAAATTAATACAATTAAATGTACAATTCACTTACCCATTCTAGGGGCTTGGTTTGTGGCAAAACAAATGCGATAAACAACACTCTAAGCATTATCACTTGGCTTTTAACTTGGCTATTCTTACAGTTTTCCTCCTGGAGCTTAATTAGTTTAGCTCCTTATAGCCTCCATCTACCAGCCAGCATTACTCAGAAGTAATTATCTCAGTCTTTAATATTACCTACAGTCACTCCTGAAAAGAGTCCTGAATTGCCGGATCTAGTGTTTACTGCCATGTTCTGCAAACTTGAATTAATCTTTCAGTGAAAGTGATCTGAGATTTTACTTGCTGATGAGAATGGTTCAACACAGCTCTGGCTTGGGACAAAATAGGTGAAGCTCTAGGAGCTTAGTTTTCTGTAAAATGGAGGTAACATTCTCTTTCACATGGGTTATCATGAGGCTCAAATGAAAAATGCTTGACTATAGATTGCCATATGAAAATCAAGAGAACAAAACATTAATTATTTTGTTAATTTTAATCAAGTTTTAGAATTAAATGGTAACAATTTTAAAAGCTTTAAAGAGCTTTAGGGATCTCAGTGTTATTGAAGGTCAATGAGACAAAGATTCTGAGATACCTAAACACCTTCTAAAATCGGACATACAGTTTTAAGTCATCTGAGTATTTTTTTTAATGTTTCTAATAATGCAAACAAGAATTCAGAGTATCCCTTTAGATACCAAACAGCATAGATCAGAAAATCAGAAGTCAAGTACTTGCCTGCCCTTTTACCAGTGGTGCTATATACAACTAAGGTGGCTGCCATTATGAAGTCAGGATTTATTAACATCTATTACAGAAATTCTCTATAGAAATGAGGTATAATTGCTATCTCCCATGCCAATCTAACAGCAACTTGTAAGGACTGACATTATGAAGATGACTACTAGAGATGCACCATGTCTAATATGTGAATAAGGTTCCTCGACAATTTCCACTTCATTCATAACTACTTAGTTCTATGTCAAGCTAGTCAGAAAAAGAACACTGAGGTATTAGGTGGACTTCAAAATTTCCTCCCTGTTTTAGGTACATCCATACATTGGAATACTTTTGCAATGAATAATATCCTCACAAAATAGAATTAAATTTCTATGATGAATAGTTATTTAGAAAGACCATTCCTTTTGTATTGAATAAGACTTTACATATGCTCTCTCAGAAATTATGTAAATCATAGGAAAATAGGGCTGAAAGGGACCTCATAAAATCAGCCCCCTGCACAAGGCAGGATAATCCCAGACTAAACCATCCCACCCAAGTGCCTGTCTAATCTGCTCTTGGAAAATTCTGAGGATGGAGATTCCACAACTTCTCTAGGCAGCCTATTCCAGTGCTTGACTACCCTCATCTCCAACCTAAACTTCCCAGGCTCAGCTTAAGGCCATTGCTCCTAGTTGTGTCCCCTACAGCCACAGAGAAAAGCCCTCTCTATAATTGTCCTTCAAATATTTGAAGACTCATTATCAAATCCCCCCTTAGCCTTCTCTCCTTCAACATAAATAAACCTAATTCTTTCACTCATTCTTCATAAGTCTTGTCTTCCAGGCCCCTGATCATTTTTTTCCAAACTGTACACATTCTTCTTAAAGTGTAGCAAAACCTGCAGTTTTTCTTTTTTTAATACATACATATATATGCATAAATAGATATGCATTCCCTTCCCTTCCCCAATTATTTCTGGCTTTTCTTTCTCTCCCTCTCCCTATAGACAAGCATAAGTGAGCTCAGACTTAGGATAAGCTTTAACATTTTTATTTTGGTAGCAAGTTTTTGGTTTTGGATATCCACTGTTTTATATTGTATTATTATTAGGTTTGTATTGATTTTTACTGTTGTATACTGTATTATAATAATTTTCGTATTGATTTTTATTGTTTCATATGGATATTGTATGGTTTAGGCCTGTGTTTGTAAGTGAACCACAGTAATGTCAAGTTTCCATTTTGTATGTCAAGTCTCCATCTTGTGTCCTCTGCCTGGGCATCCCCTGTGTTGCAACTGTATGATTCATGTACCCCTCCCATGTAAATTGGTTCCTGGATGAATGAGAGTGATTAGGAATTTTTGAAATACAATGGTAGCAGGCCTCTACTGAATGGCCTGTAATGACCAGGCCATCACCTCGCATTGATTCATCCAGGAACCTCACCCAGAAACAGAGACAAGAACCCAGCATTTGAAAGACAAAAGACTCTGCAGAACCAGCAACTCTACCATTGTACCCCACCATTACAGACACCCGAAACTGCACATCCCTGCAGGAAGCACACATGCTCAGTACACCAGGGGCTGACCCTTGCCTGGGCATGTCTCCTGTCACTAGGGTCACACAAGGTCTGCCCCTATAAAAAGGGGCAGTGAAAACAGACCCAGTGGGATGCCCTTTCCATCTGGACCAGCACCATGCCACACCACCTATCCACCCAGAGGCCCTGCCGGCAACCCCCATCTAGACAACAACTACTGGACAAGGACCCCTTTCCAGCCTGGACAGGTAGCTATCACCCCCCACCCTCTCTTCAATCAAGGACTTGGACTCTGCTTCTCTTCTCTACCAGGACTCCAGCCCTTCCACTGAGTCTCTTTCTGCTGCTATCATTGTGTGTGTGTGTGTGTGTGTGTGCGTGTGTGTGTGTGTGAACCAATTACTTCATGGGGGTGGGTAGTGTGTTGTCTGTCATTTGGACCCCTAAGTTGGGTTTTGCTTTACTATGGTTTGGCCCTGCTCCAATCTCTGCTCCTCACCCCTCTAACTTCTGTCTCATTTCTCCCTCTCCTGCTTCTGGCTCACTGCCACCTCCAACACCTGTCCTGAGCTCCTCTCTGCCTCCAAACCCCCTGTTTCTTTGCTACTTTCTTATCCCCACTGCCTTTTCCTTTTCCCCTGAGCAACCAGGTTTCTGCCTCAGTTTCTTTCTTGGCTGTCTCCTCCTTGACACCACTTATCTGCACCCCCCCCCCCCCCAGTATCTCAGCTGTCTGCCTCAGTTTCCAGCCCCAGTCTACCTTAAATAAACCCAAGCCTCAGTTCCTCAGCCACCTTCTCTGTAGTCTACCAGTTCTAATCCTGGTTCTGGCAACTTTCACTCCCTGCACTTTCTCTCTCTCTCACCTGAATCTTCCCCCAAGTATCCCAGGTACCCCACACATACACACTGTACCATCCAAGTTAAGAACTTACCTGTGTGTATGTGTAGGTGGGTTGTATGTGTGTGAATTGGTGAGTGTGTGTGTGTATATATATATATATGGCATTGTGTGGATGATATATGAATTAGTGATCTGTGTCTAACTTTTGGGGTGTATAGTGTATGTGCTTGAATTGGTGATAGGTATGCATGTGCCTAGGCTGGTTTGGATGTGTATGTGCCTGAGCTGGTAGTGTGTGTGTATGCACCTAATTGATTTGTGTGTTTGTATATGTGCAATTGTGTCACATTTCCTGTCTAACAGTGCAATATTGAGATCCTCAGAGTTGGCCTGACCCCACAGGGCAATAAAAGTGTGGAGCCCAAAACTAGGCACAGTCTTCCCGCGCTCTCTCTTTCAGATGGCATCAAATATCAAATTTCAAATCTATGAGCCACTGTCTAGTATCATCGCTCGACGTGTGGATTCCATCTGCCCCATTTGGGCATTTGTAAAGTTGCAGCTTTTGATTAAGTGCTATGTTGTTTGTTGGACACTGCATTCACACAAGGGACTAGCCAAAAGGTTCATCTTGAGGTGTCTGTATTTACATCTTAGTCTGTTCAGCTTGACCCACACTTCTCTGGCAAGGTCATGCCCAAGGGGGTTTGGTGTGGGTATAGAAAAAGCTGTAGAAATAGGTCTGACCTTTCCCAGCAGTTGCCCAACTCTGTTGCTGCCCACAGGTTTGGTTCAGCATCCCCTGTGTCTTCCAGTACCTTGTGGGCTTCATGTATAACCTGTGCTGAATAGAGCAAAAGAAACACTTCTCCTGATTTGCAAGTGATACTCATGTTGATACACCTCAATATGCTTTGGCTTTTTTTGCAACAAGAGCACACTGCTGGCTTGTATTTTGCTTATGGTTCACCCTCATGCCCAGGTTCCTCTCTGAAGTACCACAGCCTAGTCAGTCATTTGTGCATGCTATTGTTCTGTCCCAAGTACATTCAGTAAAATGTTCATCAGGCCTAATGAAAGAGTTAATTTAACTCTGATGGTGTTCTAGCTCTCATCTCCACTGATCTGGAGTTAGTAAAGACCGACCCTTTGAATCTCCAAGTCTCATAAAGCTTAATTTGTTATTTTAGAGAAAAAAATGAATCAATAATGAGAAGAAGGGACACAGCAGCCAAAGACAATTCACAAGTATCATTTACATATACAGCAGGGTTCCAATTACTCTAGTGCCACAAAAAGAATTAACCCAAGTCAAGGCTGGCAGGTAAAATCCAATTCTATTTTAGACCAACTTCTACAGTATCTTAAAAGAATGCCTATAGCACAGACAGCTATACTGTTATAGGTGCAGTCACATTTGGAACCTAGAACACGATCATGCATTAAACTAACAACAAAAACACTTTAGTATTCTGTTCCTGTGCACTGAGGGAAGGTTCAATAGGTTGTGTTTTTTAAAGGAGAGAGCTGGTTCAGTTTTTTGACAAATGTCATCAAATTTCATCTGGAAATACATTGATGGTAAAAAAAGTCACAAGAACCTATAACATTTTCCTTCATAAAGGTTTCTTAAGGACAGAACAGAATTTCTGGTCAAAGGCACAGAGAATGAGAGAGACAACAGAGTAGCCTGATAGACAGGACATTTATCTGGAATATTGAAGGGGGAGGTTCAAGTCCCTGCTTTTCTATATTTAAGACAGAGTATTGGACCTGAATCTCCCATATTCATTGTACAGACTACCGGGCTTTTGGCTATGTGGAAGGTTTTTTCAACATCTTTTGTTTTTACCCCTGAAAAAACTCAAAAGGCTTTGGTTTCATCCTACACAGGATGGGAATACCATTTTTCACACAGTTCTAAAGATGAACACTATAGTAAATATAATATAGAAGATTAATTTTCTTATACCATAACTGCTCCGGAAGGCATCGAGGAAACAACTATATAACACAATGCTGTGGGAAGAGAGTTTTTCTCACAAAACAAATATTCTTTCTTAAGAGTTATTTTTTTCAATACAGAAAGTTCATAAACTGTATTTACTATCAGCAAGCAAAATGGCAATATAGTGCCAATAGAGAAAAGAATGAATGGATGTTGAATCTTGGAGACATCTCCAACAAAGTTCCCATGGCTTCTTAAAGCTGTTCAAAGTAGCCAGTTTATCCAGTGTTATGTTTAACTGTTGAAAATGGTTACACATGTGGAAAAAAAATGAATCCCATGAAATCCTCTCTAATAATCAAAGGTGCACCAAAGCTAACACCAAAGGCAGTAAAAATATCACTGTCCTCAAGCAGCAAGAGATTTTTTTTCTATGCTATGATTTCACATAATTTACAAGACATAATTTGCATTATGGTAGCATCTTAAAGCCCCTACCGAGTTAAGAGCTGCAGTACATTAGGTGCTGTACACACACATAGTAAAAAAGTGTCCTGATCCAAAGACCTTGTATGGCAGGAAAAAACGTGAAGGAAAAAGGAAATTGCTACATTTTCCAGATGGGGAGTTTAGGAACAGGAAGGAATTCACAAAATTCACTCCAAATTCAACAAAATATTTAGGCATGTACTTAACTTTAAACCCATGGTTAAACCTATCCCATTCAGCACAATATTATAAAATCATATAAGTAGAAAAAAACTTCAAGAACAATCTAGTCCAGTCCCTTGCCTGGATGCAGGATTTCCTGTTTTTAAATATTAAATCTTTATTGACTCTTATGGGAATTAAATACATGCTCACTCGCTTTGCTGAATCTAGATCTCTGTGAAGAGAGAGAATAAACAAGGATAATTATTTTCTCATTGTAAATAGTCTTGTTTTTATTTACTTCATACAACAAGCTCATCTACAACGTCTGCCATGCTTTTTACCCAATGGTCAGTCTTGCAGGTCTCTAAACTAGTGCATTGTTTTAGGAGTTGCTATATTTTTACTAGTCACCAGAAGGGATAAAGGAGGCAACACTTGAATCACAATTATAATCTTCTACCATGAACTGTGAAACCTATTTAACCTTAGCAAACATAAATGTTTTAAAATGCAATTTATGTACTGAAGGAGTGCTATTGCAACAGTCATCTCAGGAGTCAAGCATTTATTTCTCCCTTTCATTTGCTGTCATAAGAGACCCCAGCATCAATCATTAATGAGGTATTAACACAAGCAGCTGATAAAGCTTTTCAAAATCTGGCCAGTAGGAATGCAGGAAATTTCAGTTTTTCAACTGATTTAGTAAAAGTGTGGTTAGTTAAAAGTCCTTGCCAGTTTTTCTGCTTTCATTTCTGCTTCTGTAACACACATGGAAATCAGTTTTTCTACACTGCAAAACGATCCAATTTACTTCACCTTGTCTCAGTCTTTCTTTCTCAAAAGCAGTTTGCAAAGGAGATCCCAGCATATTTATTCCTTTCAAGTTACTACACAGGAATTAAGGCACTTTCAAACTTTTTTGGTCAATGCTTATAGAATGAAAAAAGGGAAACTTCAAATCACTTTGCAAATTGCAAGTATAATAATCATCACTAATTAGCAATAATCAACCATGCAGTATTTGTAACAACATTCTAAACAGGTGCTTCTTTTTGATTCTCTAAATTGTGCCTTGAAAAAAATCATATACTGAATAAAAATAAAAAACAAATTAGGTTTCAGAACAAAAGTATTCTAAGTATCATGTAATGCATATATATTGGTTCCTCCAAAAATGAAATATTTATCATTTTCGTTAATTCATTTTGTTGAATAAGAATATTGGTTTCATGAAACCAGGATAATCTGATCAATTAACATACTAATATGCAAGTAGCAACTGTCACTCTGACTTTTTTTGTTTTACTGATGATTTTGCCATTGCCTCCTACTGCTGGTAACATTTGTCAATAATTACAGTTACTTGGAGAATATATCTCACCTCTATGTGAAGAAATTTAATGATACAATCTTTATAAAATGACATAATAAACAAAACATAAGCACAGGAAGGCATGAAAACACCAAGACTCCATCTGTTCAAGTGTGATACACTTCAGAGCTCCCATTTCACATGTAAAACAGAATATGATTTATAATTTATACCTAGTTGGTGCAATCCTTATTGGGAAAAAAAAAACAGTCTTGGATGAAATGTTAGCTTTATGTTATCATCAAGCTATTGAGAGAATCATAGGCATTTCACAATTTACTTCTACTGTTGCATCTTTGCAATTCAGGTTTTTTATTTTATACATTTTTCACATAAACTGTATGGTTGAATACAAACACAAAAAGGTGTAGGTATGAATCCACGCTGAAATGTAATTACAGCATTAAAAGGAATAAACTACTGCAGATATTTCTGAATCTCTCAGTAATATTTAAGGTCTAGTTCTAATGAGTTTTTAAACAATCTATGAAATGTAGAATTTATAATTTTTTTCTTGATTTGTTTGGAGTCTGTAAACACATGAATGAGTCAAAGGACAAACAGGGCAATGCAACCATCAGATTCTACAGAGGTCTGCTGTACTTGCAGGATGTGTATCAAGAAAGCAGTAGACTTCTGACAGCTTTGGATCCATGTCCATCATTGGATCCTGCATCCCTTAACTCTGTGAATAATTCCACTGGTCAGAAATGAACTGTTTACGTGAGGATGAGGATGAAATCCACTCCTGTTTAAACCCCTATGTGCCATTTAAATGCTTTTTAAGGACTTGAATTAGACCTCTGTTTGAGTTGGGGCCTTGCACTCTGCATAGGAGTGACTTCTAAAATGGATTAAATGAGTCAGAGGCACGACAAGCAGATTCTGCACCCTGGCTAGCATAGATGGCAGGGTGGCTGGGCTAGTAGTGGTGACTGACAGATGGGCCAAAAGTGGCTGTGGTTCTTCTAAGCAGATACCTAGGGCCAGTGCCCTACCTGCCCACCTCTAGTTATAAAATTGAAATAAATAGTCCCTTTCAAAACTTTAGGCTTTTTCACAAGTACAAAGAGGGTCGGGTCCCATACAGAGATCTCATGCACTGAAGGATTTTTGCCTAGGTCTCTAATGAAAGCATTGGCTCCCTCACTGAAATAATGTAACTTTCCAAGCACCTGTCCCCTGATGTCTCAGTTAAAATCCTGACTAAATTCTTTGCTTATTAGAGCAACTGACAGTTTCATCAACACAGTAGAGTTCAGAAATAAATTACACTGTTTGGTGTTTTCAGCACATTTACAACATTAGTGCTTTGAACTGGTTTGGTAAATGTTATTGGCTAATATCAGAAGCTGGATGTTTGTCAGAACTTGACCAGATTGTAAGTGTGTAAGAAAAAAGTGGAACTTGCCTTTACCTCATATTGAGCAGAATTGTTTTGTCAAAATATTTTGTTCAGTGAGAAGTATTTGTTTGAATTAAAATCAACATGTTTTGAAAAACAGTGTCTTTATCAATGAAATCTCACTTTGAAAAAAGAAGCAAAGCATTGTGATAACCTTGAATGGTCTGTTTTTCCACCTGCAAAAGAAAAACTAGATTTTTAAAAATTTGAGAATGGCTTTAGAAATGAACTTCATTTTTCATATGAACCTTTTTTTTAAGTTTAACAGGTCACCATCAAAGCAATTTTGCAAGAAATCTTTTGTTTGGTTGGTTTATTTGTTGTTTCACTTAAGAACAGACCCTCCCCCCCCCTCAAACTTGTATAATGCCGTGCAAAACTGAAAATCCAGTTCTGCTCATCTCTACCAGCCACAACTGTAGTCCTTCCTAACTTGCCAGATGCTAAAGAACTTGAGGATAAATAAGGAAATGGTCTCATTCTGCTCTGTGCTAGACTGCAGAGAAAGATCAGCATAAAAGGGGAAAGTATGCTGCATTCCCAGAAGCGGTATGCTACCTCCTTGCATGCTGTCTGGGTGATGTGCATGCTACCAAAAATAGTTCTATGAAAGTTAATGGACCTTCTCACAGCAGTAATTGCTACTGTTGTATTATGTATTTAGAGACTCAGTCAGAACCTCTTACCTATTTGTACCTAAGGGTTTCGTTTGAAACATTTGTAAATGCTTTGTCTATAGACTGTTTTTTGAGAAATATTAATCATTTATATAAAGATTCAAGGTCATGACAAATGTCTGCATTTCCATATGGGGAAATAAGGATTGGAGGTGAAGCAGGAAAGCAGTCCATTTCCTGGTGAAACAGCAATGTTCGAAATAAAGATCAGTGCTGGGTGTTAATTTGATGGGCAGCATTACAAGGAGCAAGAGACAGTGGATAGAAATTATGTTGTTATTTTGTTTTGTTTTTCTAAAAAATCCAAAGTGTTAAAATATTAAAACAGTCATTAGAGCATTTGCAGCTGTTCTACAGAATGTTTCAACTTTGCACAGCAGAAGTAAAGCAGCTTACTGAGCTCACTGGGGAGAGAAACAGCAGCCAACACCTGTAGCTGGGCAGGTGCAATGGACAGCCAACACCTCCTGTGGGGGGTTGACATCTGTGGGGTGATGACAGTCAGGACTGTTGATGTCTTCATGGGAGATCAAAGGAATTCTTGAGGGGTCAGCAGAGGATGACATGTGGGTCAGACAGCTGTACTGGTTGAGAGACTTTCAGGCAGGTGATCTACTTACACTGTCATTTTTGGTCTGTGTCAAGCAAACATCTTGTCTTGATGAAGCTGCTGGGGCTAGGAAATGTCTTCAGATTACCCCGCCAGTTTTTAGCAGAAGGCTTGAGGGCTGCGTGTTTATGTGAATGGGATCTCAAAGAACCATGAAGTGAACTCCCATTGGATGGCGTTCTTTTCAGAAGCCTCACTGACTTCATGCTTGTTTAGAGATTGTTATTCTCATTCATTTGTTTAAAACACCTTAGTAAAGGGTTTATCAAAAATGACTTATGCCATTGGACACTGTAAGGGTATGCCCAGATTCCACATATATAGCACACTATGAAGAGTGTTTTTTTAATGAAGATACATCTAACTTGCTTGCCCACCCCTAAATTAAAAAGCCTTTCTTGGGTTTTGGTTGATAAATGTCAAAGTCTCTGCAATATAAATCAGGTGAGAAATTTTCTAATGTCCTAAATACTATGGGATAAACCTTCAGTTGAAGTAAACCTCAAATGTAGATGGAATTAGGTTAGTTCATGCTAGATGAGGGTCTGGCCCCAAACACTCTTCCATCTTTCTCACCCCTGCTAAAAGAGAACTCCTACTAGTGCAAAACATTTGGTGCATGTCATTGAACACTGTCTGAATCAGTTCTTTGAACAAATATTTTGGAAAAATACAGTAGCATTAAATGTAAGCACTAAAAGATCATCAGCAATGTGTAGGGAAAAACGATTGAAAACATATTTTATCATTATTTCATTGTTTTGTATCTATATTTCATAAAGAAGGCAGCCTTCAGCATGGTCAAATTTCAGGGAAGCTTTTAAAATGACTGTCCTCTCTAAAGCTTTTATGATCTCAGTTTTCTGATAACTTATCGGTATTAATTAGAACTGTGCAAAACTTGCATAAAGAAACCCTAAACCAGATGAAACTCATTTAGTTGAATCTAGATCCAATTTTAATTGAGCCTGGACTGATTTATATTTCAGCTGGAAATCATGTAAAACTCAGTTACAAAGGAGTTGCTCCTTGTGTTTTGCTCTTGCCATGCTCCTTTTTTCTTTCTATTCTACTCTCTTAGTTGTTTTATGCAGCTTTTCTGGGTCAGAACTTTATTCCATTGTCCACTTTGAACCTGAGGTAGGTTTCAAAATCAGGAGATATAAAGACAGTAGCTAACACAGCAGAGATTGTGAGACCTGCTTGGAAGCCTTGACATGAATTTTAAAATTCTCTGTAACCCACAGTGGATCAGGGAGAGGGAGTTAGAATTGTATATCTGAGCAATCTGAACTTACAAGAGGTTTGACTCAGTTCAAGATCTGAACTGCAATTCTACAGAGTTTAAAATCAGTGAGAAATTTAAAAATTCTACTGTTAAGGATTAATTTCTATTAAACCTACAGAAGAGCTAGCTACTGTTTCTGTTATCAGTGAGACAACTCACAAATATACCCCCATTTACCGACTGACAATTTCACCCACATAATTATTTGTTTCCAATGCACTAACACTATCAGAGAAATGATAAGATCAAAATCTCTGTGTCTCATATCTCTGGTTCTCATAGACTTGAAGTCAAGGGATCCACACGTGTTACTGAAAATAGAATGTGTTGTGATAGTTGAGGAGGGATAAAATCTAAGCATCTAAGATTCCTAAATCAGGTAGACCTTCCATTTGCTGAAGCCCCACTACTTAAAGCCCTATTAGCTTCAAAGGTCCACCTGCACAGTGTTCATGGCAGGACTGAGACTTAACAGAAAATGGATTCTCTTTTGCATCTGAGTGAATATTGAAGAGTATTTTTGTTTGCTCATTTTTAATTCTGTTCTAGTCCTATATTGCCATCCCACATATATTGCTCCTGGAAAATTTTGAGACACGCACCACAGCTGATTTTATATGCTGATAACAAAGGAACTAAATATTATGAAAGAGAGAGAGAGATACACAGCACGTACAGAAAGGAAGACTACTACTGTAAGTCAGTCCTTCTGATGCTAATCTTACTGCAAATAATATGTGGGGTACATGAGAAAATGTCAAATCCATGTTAACTCACAATCATTGGCTTTCAATGCAATTTGAAACTAATCCAAAGAAAAAAATACGAGGGAAAGGCAGCAAGTTAAAGTCTCATTTAGAAAGTTAAAAAAAAAGAATCACACCCTCAAATTAACAGCAGATCAAAAAACTTCTGAGCATCCCAAATAATTTTAATATTGAGATTATTAAATTTTACATATGCATAAACAATGCTATTATATAGGTTACATCTAACTCCAGTTATTTTTTTAGCATTTTTATCATAAGAATCTTCCAGAACATGGAACACATATTTCTCCATGTAATTATTCTTCAAAACCAGGAATGTTTTTTTTTTTAAGTTACTTTCATTTAAAACCAAATGCTTCTGAATTCATCCAACACACGTACAAATATCTTATCAGAGGATGGTATTGGTTCTTTTGATACAATCCTGTTCCATTGAAGTGAAAAGTAAGGCAAGTGCCTCAGTTAAAAAAATCACAGCACATAAAATATTTTCAATTTCTTTCCCCTTTAGCATCAAGGATGTGTTTACTGTAAACATGGAAATGTAAAGAAAACAAAGCACTGAAATGAGGTTTCAATATAGATTTGCACTTTTGCATAAGACACCTAATAACCCTAAACTTGTTTTCAAACACAGTGCACAGCCCTTTTTCATTTGCTCTGCCATTTGGATGTGTCTGCATGTTACCAAGATCTAGAAAGTTTTATAAAAGTGAGGTGAACTTTACATGACCACAATCCTATTTGCCTTCCTCATAGGGCTCGATTCTGTAAGCTGTAAAGAGCCTGTAAAGTCTTGTTAACTTCAGTGAGAGCTAAGCATATTCAGGGCTGGAACATAAAGCTTCCATGGAAGCTGACACAAATGTTTTCCATACTAATGGAGACAGGATTAGATTCTTAATAGCTAACAGTTATCCTAGAAACTTCGATACAGATACAAAGTTTTAAAACATCCTTGTTTCCAATCTCTGCACTGAAATGTCATTGCCACTTTTATTGTAACTAAGAATTCAATCCAGAATCTCATGTGTTCTTTGTTGTCAAGCCTAATATAAATTTTAAAACACAGCACAATTGATATGCCAAAAAAAAAAAAAAATCCCATATACAGGGGAGTAAACACGGCACATGACAAGCAGGGTTAAAATAATAGTTTAAAAGCAGCACCTCCAGTGATGCTTTAGCTTAATGCTTCCATCTCAAACCTCCTTCAAAAGGCCCTCCCCGTTCCCCCCCACAAAAAAAACAACCAAAAACCAAACCAAGAGAAACGCTGAGCATACAAATTATGTCACTGACATCTGGAAACAGGCATGACTACCCGAGTAAAAAATAAACCCAACGGAGGTCATGGCTTTAACAGACTGTCGCTCTATATTTAAACTGATTGATTCATACAAAGACATAATTATAGAGAACATTGAGATCAGCAGCTCACAGCATTCAGTCACAGGCAGAAATATGTTTACAGGAAACTTATGTTTGAAAAAAAGAATGTGCCTGCTATCTAAAAGCTAACTGATATATTCACTATCATTCTGATACATATAATAATTTCAACTAAAAAATGTGACTAATACCTCCTTATTTTCCTAAGTACATAGCAACTAACTTTTAAGCTATACATGATCATGTATAATTTTCAGGATGTTCTTCACATAAAACCTATTGGTTATGCAAATAAAAGGCTTTGGTGAATAATGTACAGTAACTAATTTGTATAATCATTTCCCTCAATTCAGCATGATAATGATATGTAAAGCACATCACTACAGACTGTCTGTGAAATGAATTCTGTCTTAATATGCTAGTCAACTAGCCATTAGACCTTTGCACGGGCTCCCTGTAAGAAAAGCAGAAAAACCCACACACATTCTTTCAATTTCTAAAGGGAAATTCGACTCTAGCTGTAGAACAAAGAAAGAAGAAATAGAAGTAAAGGAAAATCAAAGAAAAAGTGATTTGGATTCAAGGGGATCAGATGTTTCATTTATTGCAGGTTGGAGACCTTCAATCAGTCAAATGAAAGACACATTTGTATTAAAATACCTACAAGGCAGAGAGAAAGCCTTGATCAGGTGTATTAGATTTAAGTTACAGCTCTCTTGCTGAGAGATGTGAACCTACCTTCCAGTCTATCTGTTCCCAATATTGAAGGTTTTCTGTGTTACAAACATTAGATGAAAGGTTGCTTACTTGCCTTCCCACGTATCTGCTAGATATTAACTGTACATTTTAAGCATACACTGCAGAAACCATGAACTTTAGGACACACCACAAATATTCACCTATTAAAAGAGACATTGAAATGATGCGCATGATGTGACATAAAACCCATAAAAATGAAGCTGGAGATCCATTGTGCGCTGTTTCCTAAGGTAAGATTCTTATTTTCTTCAGTGGGAGTTTTGGCTAAGGTGATAATATTTTATCATAGCAGACCCTTTGGCCCCCCAAACAGGGACCTTACTGTACTAGCTGCTGAACAGACAAATAATGAGGAGATTCCCTGCCATGTGAAGAGGGCAAAGTTTGGTCTGCTTTGCATTAGAAGTTGTATAGATGGTAAAAAGCCAAATCCTAAAATCAGTTCTCAGCTTTGACTCCATCCCTTTATCAGATACACACATTGAATTCATTGTACTTGCCTAAAACTAAGGAACTAAGTCCAGACTTGGACCAACAATAGCATAATTTATATTAGCCTTTTCATGAGAGGCTCTCAAACTACTTTATAGACTAAATAGCTGTTACCTGGTAAGAAATTTTCTGATGATACTTTTTTATTTAGAATACTGCTGATTCATTGGAACTTAAACATTTTTTTGCTAAATATCAGTTTTGGTTAAACTTTTAGGAAAGTTTCTCAGGTCCAAGATGGAATTTCGAGTCAAAAGCATACCTGTGCACATACCCCCCCCCCCCCCACACTTATCAGTGATGTGGAAAATCTGGATTTGAGTCCCTGTCTAAATCAGACAGAGCAGGGACTTAAGTCAAGCACTCCCACATTGCAAGACAGGACATTAACCACTGTGATATTGGTTCTTGTTAGATACATACTATGCACATTCTCTTTTTCATAACAATTTTTGGCTTAAAACCAGATTTAGAAACCTTGATTTTATTTTCCCTAGTAAATAGAATTCTTGTTTTCCCAACAGGACTATTAGCTTTGAAAACAACTCTATGTGCAAGTTATTTGTATAGTTTGATAAATAGGGGTATGAATAAACTAAGTGACTTGGTCTGGGATACATGGAGATTAGAGGGCCTTAGTACTTTTGTTTACTCAGATTCTTATATAGCTTTTACCACTGCCAATGGATTTCAAACATTAATGAGTGTGCCTTTCTACTATCCCTGTGAACTAGAGAAATAGTAATATCCTCATTTTATGGCTCATACAGAAAGCTCACAGAGGAAATCTGTAGCAGAGTCAGCTCTTGAGATTCAGCTAGGACTTGAATCACAAGATCATTTGGCAGGATTCTTGGGCTGGTGCTCTATAACCTTGTGACATACAGCTTTGAGGAAGGTAGGGCAAAGGTGGCTTTAACCCATGTGTGTTCTAATCCTATTCTGGGCTGGCTCAATTAATATCAGGAGTTGCTCTACTTTATAGAGCCTAACTGGAGCTCCATGTGTTGTCTACCAGCTACTCTGCAGACTCTAGAAACTGCAACTCACCCCAGCAGCATGCACTATAAGAACTCTACTTATTCAAACATATCCCCCCATTTGTCCGGTGACTGCTTTGTGGGGATTTTGCCCTCAGGCGCCTCTGGAGCTTTTACAGCCACTATATGCCAAACCAGTGGCACAGTGGAGCAGTAGCCAGAGAAACAATTCCTCTCTGGATGGTTTTCAATTAAGTTCAGACCTGTCAGCCCTAGGGGACAACCTCCTTAAGGCAATGGAGAAAGGCTATTTCAGCCTCCTAATTCATGAAGTTTGTTTCACTGACCACAGGGTCTGGTTCTTTTGCAACCATTTCATTAACATGAAAGTCAATATAACCTTGCATTATCTGTAATTCAGAACAGTGAGATGATTACATCTGAAGAGCATGTTACAACCCCTACTTTACTCTGGCACAAAGTCTCCAAAGTCCATGGAGTAAAACTGGAATATTGTTGTACTAAATTAGACACCATTTAAAAAAAATGTTAGCTGCTAAAGTCTGACTGACTTACTAAATAAACTACTACTGCACCAAGCTCTGCTTTCATGCATACACATTTGCAAACACTGCATATTTGTTTGAGTTTTAAATCAGCTTTCTTGTTAAATAAAATATCTATCATTGTAAAGCTTTGAAAAACTAGTAGAACTTTTCATTTATCTACCCAAAGATTCTCTGTCAGTCTTTAAAAAGAGTTTATTTTTATTTTATGTCCTTATTTTTTAAATATTTCATTTTTAAACAAAAATAAATATGCTCAAATATCACTTGAATAATACAATATACCACTGAAATGTAATCTTTGTGTTGGAGTTCATCAAAAGATGAATGGGTAAAAATAAACAAAAGGCCAGAATAAGTTTATTTTCCTTTCATTATAATTTTATTTTTGGTTTAAACAAGGAGACGGTTGAGTAACACTTTCATGTCCAAATGGGGAAAGTCTAAACAGATTTTTAAAATCCTATTTACATATAACAACTTATGAGAGAATTTTCACAAGTCTATCTCAGAGAAGCAGTTGGTGCATCAAAATACAGCCAAGAGACTAAGATGCTTTGTATATCTCAGATTTAAGATTTCACATACAGTTAAACCTGCTTATAAAGAAAACAGATAAAACACAATTCATACTTTTTTAACAAAGTGAGCCCCATTTTGTTCAGTGAATTCCAGTAAGGTTTGTTCCATTTATAGTGAATTCTCTCTGGGTACATGAACATTTTTTGGTTCACCCTGATATGTTTTTCCATATACAAAGATCAAGACATACGTTTTTCTATCTAGATAACTTTTATGTCAGGTTAAATAAGAACAAATATATTCTCCGTACGGTGCACAAAAACAGAGGGATTCTCTCTCTAGCAGCCTGTTGTATATGGACTGAAATCCAAGATGGTAGCAGCGGAGATTCATTTGCATTCAAAGGTGCAGTGCATAGAAAACAGAATGATAAAACCTACTTTTAAGTACATACACATATCCACATACACATTATTCCCCAGGTGCTGAAGAGGAAAGTGCACCCACCACAACATGGAGAGAGGAAAGGCAGTAATTAATTCCCCTGCAGCCATGGATGAGAGAAAAGAGTATCCCAATCTATTCAGGGACAAAAGATGGGAAAAACTATTGTTGCTCCCACATAGTTGAGAAGAGCCAGTATGATAGTGAGCCAGTATGCTAACCCAGAAGCTGAAGATTAGGAATTTTCTGACATTCCACGTGCATTGACACCTCTCTGACAGTGTCAGCTGGTGAAAGACTTATTTTGTTACAAGATGAGATAGTTTCCATTGAAATCCCACTGACTTCAATGAGGCAATATATGAAACCCTGTACAGTGAAAACCTATACAATGATAAAGCCCATTACTTGACCTCTAACTAATTTCACCACCACAGTTTACACCTTTTGATATTATTTATTAGTATGGTTTATAGATACTTACCAATTTTTTTGTACTGAGAATATAAAAATAGGTGTATTCTAAATATTTTTGTTTAAATGGAATTCATAACAGCAATATGCTAGCTTAATAAAGGATGCTGGAACATTTCTGAACATACCTTGCAAGGACAATTTATTTGTACTGAATTTCACACTTTTCTAAAAATGCCTAATTCACTTAGGACCCCAGGTCCAATTGAAAGTCAATGTTGCTGAGCACTTTTACAAATGAGACTTAGGAGCATTTACCCTTAGACTATGCTTAGGCTAGCAGTATACATTTTCAAAGCACAGCCACTATGACAAATGTTTATTGTTAAGTCAGAAACAAATTGCCTTCAGAATAGCAATAGTCACCCCAGATCTTTTAAGAATCACTAGACCTAATTCTTTTGTTTTTGAAGCCTTGGATAGTTATTTACACCTGTGAAAAATAGGTACCAGATGCTACACTTCTTATCTGGCATCTAATTTCTATAGAAGTGACTACACAGGGCACATCCACATATGAAGGCATGTGTACTTGCAGCAGCTCAAATAGGAGCGGCACAAATTTGAATCTCAGTGCATGTGCCCAGACATGCACTTTGGTGTGGGGCAAGTTGTGGCACTTGGGGCAAAATAACCCTGCCCAGCTCCTCCTGGATCTGCAGCCAGAGGGAGCTAGAGACTGGACCCAGCACCTGTGCTGGCCCCAGGAGTATAGAAATCTGCCCTGGTAAACAGCTCAAGGCTACTTGCTCTCAGGAGCTTCTGGGGGGTCAACCTCCTCCTGGCCCTGGCCAAATGGGCTGTGTACATGACCAGAAAGGAGGCTCTGGCCAGGAAGGGGTCCGGGGACTGTGGGGCTGCATCCCTTTCACTCATCCATGCATGTTTCCAGGCAGAACACCAGTGGGAGGTATCCACTGGCTCCTTGGATGCCTTTGAGGATCGGTGGGCATGGCCCAGAGGGCTCTGCTTGGTGTCTCTCTCAGGCACACTTCTTTTCCCATTTTGAACCTTAGACCCACATGACACTCCCATCCTGCTTTTGCTTTAGTTTTCCCAATAATTTAGTTGCACCACTCATTCATTAGCCCCCACAAGGAGTTACTGGTTAGCCAGGTGGGCTTTAAGGCCCACCTTCATTGGGTGTACAAATAGACAGGAGCTTCTGGGGCCTGGCCAAATGGTTTCTGGGGACACTACCCCTTGTGCCAGATGGACTGCTGAAGCAGCATCCCAAATACACTTTTTAAAATACTCCCAAATCCATATTCTTTCACAATTAGAACAAAAGACCATGAGAGAGAGAGGGAGAAAGAGGGGGATTGATCAGTTTGGCAATATTTTTTTGCTATATTTGTGATGTTAAAGCAATTTGGAAGCCTACCAGTGTCTTTATCATCATAATAAAATTAATTCTAAATATCTATGTTTTGATGTTTGCTTTTAGTTTTCTTATCACATGATGGGTGTTTGATGGGGGGATGTGGGGGGATGAGGGTCAATGTATGGGTAGGTGTGGGGGGATTGTTGGGGGACTGTGGGTTTGGGGGAACTGTGTGAAGGGGCTGCTCGGGAGGGGTGGGTCCCCTGCCCCCCACAGTGTGCAGCACACCCATACAGCACATGGACTTCTCCCCCCACCACAGGGTCCCAGCCCCCCTGCGCAGGGCCACAGCCCCTCTGCACAGGGCCTACAACTCACCCCCACAGCAGCAGTGGGCATGGGGAGCTCAGGGCCTGCTGCTGGCAACCCTCCCATGGCATGGCCCTGATTGCCACAGAGCCAGTGCCACATGTGTTGCTTGTCACGGGACTGGCCCGGCTTGCTGCGGCACTGTGTGGGGCCATGTGCCTTTCTGCAGCACTGGTGCCACTTGTGCTGTCACCCAGGGGCCGGCATTGCTTACGAGGACCACGTGTCATGCCAGGCTGGGGCCTACCTCCACAGGCCCTGCACGCCGCATGCTGGGCTGGGCTGTTTCCATGGAAGCAAGACCCAGCCCAGCACATCACATGGTCCCTGGAAGCAGCGCTGGCCCCCAGGTGACAGCATGAACGGCCCTGGTGCTGCAGAAAGGCACACAGACCTGCGCGGTACTGTGGCGAACCAGGTCAGTCCCACAATGAGCAGCGCAGACAGCACTGGTTCTGTGGTGATGGGGCTATGCTGTATCGCGTCATGCAGCACCATGCCACGGGGGAGCTGGTAGCAGCAGGCCCTGAGCACCCCACTACCACCGCTGCTGCAGGGGGGGATCTGTGCACCCTGCAGGGGACCCATGTCCCCCAACCAGCCCCCCCACCTCCACACAACCCCTCGCAGCCCCCCCACACAAGCACATCCCCCCCACAGTCCCTACTTACCCTTGACAGTGCCTGGGTCCTGATCCTCACGGCACTTCTGCTTGCCCCGGCACACTAAGGGTGCATGGGCTGCATGCTGGGACAGCAGAAGCACATAGAGACTCTGGCCAGAAACCAGAGCATCTCTGTGGAGGACTGGCTTCCTGGTTTCCTCAAGGCATGGTCCAGGACCATACCCTGTACTGCTTTTTCTCCCCAGGGTATTATTGATACCTGGAACTCCAGGTATCAAATTTTGAGCCTGTGCTGCAAATATGCAGTGTGGAAAAATATTTTTTTGTTTGCAGTGTGCCTCTTGCAGTGTCTCAAACTGGTTTGGGACACTGCAAGATGCACATGTGTGCTCATCTGGATGTGCCCAAAAGGTTCAAAGCAGAGGAGAATCCAGTTCATCATTGCATGCAATGCAATTCATTTCTTTGGTGCTTTAACAGCATCTGTAGGTTGGACAAGCAAGGGTAGCTATTGAGAGTGCTACTTCTGTGTTTTTTAGAAGCACAGGATGGGTCAAGGGACACCAATGACATACAAAAAATTCCTAAGTTTTGCAAGTTGAAAATGTAACTGTTGAGAACTGGATGTTAACAATCTTTTACCAGTGACAGGAAATCGGTATTTCAAACGTGTATTCCTACTGACGTTCAAAGGAATTTTGGCTTTGACATCAGAAAAAGGGAGTGAAAAAGCAATAAAAGCATATTTTCTATCAACCTATTTAGTGTGAATAAAGACACCCAGATTATATTTTAAGAGAATACTATTCTTATTTGTTCTTTTTATTTTTACTTACCCAGAAACATTCAAGTCAGGCAAAATTTCCATTAAAATTTCAACAAATGTTTTAATAAGGATTCAGGATTTTGCCCTGTATTGGACAGTGACTTCAATGAAATAAAATTGAGCTCACAGTTTTTAGTCATTTAACCTACATGGTACATTCTTATGTAGCATGTTTAAGGTATTTCACATAAATGAGCATGGCAGAAAAGAGAAAAGGTGGATACCTTGGTGTGTGGGGTGGTGTGTAAAGCATTAATGCTGTGCTGCTGATGTAGTGGCAATTCACATACTTTCAGTCCCTTACTCGCTCCTTGGGTGAGCAGAGCTGTGCTCTCTTCAGACTTCAGAAGCAGAAAAATGTTTGAAGGGGAAGAATGTGCATTTGCAGCATTGCTTGATTCTTATCTCAGGAGTGAAAACTGCTTCCGTCCCACATGGACATCGATCGCTGGAAGGATGCTCTCATAAACAAAGTGCTGGAGGCCATGTTTTCTTCAGCCTCCTCTTTCTCCCCAAGCTACAAGCCAGCCAAATATAATGCATGAATCAGAAGGGATCTAAGTTGGCGGAATATCCTGAAGTACAAAAGAGATGTGTGAAAAAGTATAATCTACACTGACACCACCAGCAGGTCTTGTTAATTTGTCCAAGATACTTCACATAAATGTGAATAAACATAAGGTATAATCATTTTCTAACCAGATACTTCCAGAATAAGTGAGGATGACTATTTAACCAAACATAACCTACAACTTAATCTGGGATGACATTTACTCCTGTATTTTCTTTTTCTTTTGTTGAGCACTATGGACCTAGTGCTGCCATATAGCTATTTTCTCACATTCCTCCAGTTTTTGCAGATAAATTATGTGCTTCCTCACTTGATGGTTATTTTATAAATCTGTAATAAATTAGAAAAAATGTATTAATTGTAGTCCTTTACAGTAAAAGACCAAGTGTCATCTCTGAAAAAGCACTTGTATCAAATGATTATCTTAAAAATATTGAATGGTTTTTATTTGGACAGAACTCACATTTGCCCTTTGGTGGGAGAAAGGGGGAACAAATCTTAGACTAGGACCTGTCATTTTGTATGTGGTAAACTTCTGTTCTGTTACAGGTACAGACAGATTTCTGATCACTTATACCGATAAAAGTGTAGTGCTTATAGCTGGCCATTATAATATGATGGCCTTTGACAGACAAGGTTCTATATACCAGTTATGTCCATTTAATGGAAATGAAAATTGGAAAGTCCTAACAGCATCATCACACATTTTTAAATGTTTTATTTACTACTTGGAGATACACAGCATACCATTTCAGATGACACAGCTTGGCAATAAGATGATCAAAACCAACTAAGACACTAATTGAGACACTGATTATTAACATTCAAAAATTTTCAGTGCAAAAAAACTTGAATCCTCTGAACACTAATACAATATGATTTTGATGCAGTAGAAGGAATTGTTAATGTACAATGATGCATGCCACCCCTTACATCTAGACTAACACTATAAAATAGTGTCCATAAACATCTGTTTGAGTTCATAATGAACGTTCAGTTTCACTCTTTTATTCACTTTTCATGAGCATTCACGTGAATGAGTTCCTGCTTACGTAACTGCTTGGGCAATAACTGCTCTTCATCATAAATACAATTAGTTGCATATAAAGACAGACAGTCAAAAGGAATATCTATTTTTAGGCAGTTTCCACTTAAAGATATTGTCAATCAATTAGGGGACATAAATAACATGCAACTTATATGACTGAATCCATACCATGAATAGAATATTACCAAAGTGGGGACTTCATGATTAGCCAATAGCTCAAAATGGGTTTGCACAAACTGAACAGTTTCACAAAGTAACCACATTTGCAAAAATATTCTGTTAACAATTAATGTTAAAAACCACACAATTGGATAATAGTTTACAATCAGTAATCACTATCCCTGCAGTATACATGCACGCTATAAAAAATATGCATATATGTATAGAACTCTTAATGCCAGTGCAGGCAAAGGACTAATTAAATATCTAACAGGTCATTTGGGTGTGAAATTGTATGTACACATTTTTAAAGGTTCTAAAATATTAAAGACAGTAAAGATGTATAATAGCTATATAATAATAACAACAATAATAACAATGATAATGATGATGATAATAATGATAATGATGTTGGATAGTTCAAATCCCTATGGGCATTACATTAATGTTCACACCAGTCTTGTTAAATAGATGGGTGTTAACATTTCTGTTTTACTAATGAGAGAACTAGGGCACAAATGATAATATGTGACTTGCCCAAGCCTAACCTATGTATCATTAGCAGAGCTGCCATTATGAGTTCCTGGCTCATGGCCCAGTTCTAAATCCACCTGACCACATTGTCTAAATCTTTTCTATTTTTTACTGTCTCCTGTTCATGGTGGTTGTAAATCTACCTTCCTCAAAATTCAATAAATATTAATTGGTGGTGGGGGGGGGGGGGAATTCATTACAGCACCCAAACAATAAAAGACCAATTGACTTCTCAATTTTCTGGTGGGCAAGAGAAGAAATTGGCCAGAAAGATGAGAGAAATTCTATTCCCAAAAGCTCATTCTTCAGGATTTCAAGACCTCCATTCTCAAGGGTACTTTGTCCCTTAATGTTTACCCAGTTTAATTCTGGTATTATTTTTTCTGTTCTGAAGGAAGCAAGAATTCATTCTAAATTATTGATGATTCAGTGCACAGCAGCTACAGAAGCCTTTGGTTCATTGTTTTCTGCTATTATCTCTTCCAAAAGGCTTTACTATGCTATGACTTATTTCCCTCCCTGAACAAATCCAAAGTTTATTTTATAAACAGTTAGACCAAGAAGACCAAAATGAAGTAACATACAGGTCAGAGATGCAGCTATCATGTGGAGAGCAATAAATCACATAAACTAGTGAGTCAAAACCAGGCTAGGGGATCCGTCTTAGAATTACAGGTTTTATAAAGAGGGAACTAAGTCAAAACTCCAGATTCAGACGCTCTGAGTGTGTCCACACATGCATTTGATCCGGGATCAGTTTACTCAGGGGTGAAACAGCTGCTGGCTTGGCCCCCTCACTCCGTCCCCTCCACCCCTGCCATTATGGCCTCACCCCCACTGCTGGCCTCACCCTCCTGCTCTGTCCCCTCCATCCCCACTTCCTCCAAGAAGTAGGGCCCCAGGGCGGGGGGAGGGGGGAGGGTGGCATGAGGCCTTTCCCCTCCATCATGGTGATGCTCCACATTCTGACTGGTTGCTTCACTAACCAATCAGAGTGCTTCATGAGTGTTACAGACAGACAGACAGACTAAGCCTTATAGTATATTATATTATATCATATCCTCTCTGCCACACCTGAACAGCTTGTAACTAACCTTTGGACTCTTCTAGCCAAGCTTGTGATAACATCAGTTCTAGTTGAGCCCACTTAGAAGTCATAGGAAGACAAGGAGAGGCAGGGTCATTGAACTACTTGCTAAAAGGCAATGATTTAAAGGAACTCTGGAGTGAAATTCTATCTTACTCCAACAGTTTTAGTGATTGTGGAGAAACACCTAAAAAAAAAAAGTTAAGCAATTTCACACAGTGGAAAACAGCCCAAGGCAGAAGAAAACTAAAACCAAACAGTTTGCCATCAGTGCTGTAGACTGTGTTCAGTAAAAACAAAAGATCAAACAAGTTCTGTAATCATTATATAAAGCACATTTGCTATGGCATGTGAAGAAAACATACTTCCTTCCTAATACTAATTAACATTAGAGAGTTGTGGACTGAAATGCAGGATAAAAATAGCTGTTTAAACTAATCACTCAGCAAGATGTAAACGTTACATATAAAGTATACCTAACGGGTTGAAATGAGATATATTTATCCCAGAAGGAAGGGAAAGCTTTCACTACTTATGAATTATAAAAGTTTCTCTTCCTGTCTCAATGCAACAGTGTATGGCTCCTTTGTAAGTATGTGGCCACCTTTTGGAGGTTGTCTTATGTGTTCGTTATTTTTTGTGTGTTGTTTGTCACAATGGTTTGGAGGTTTTCAGGGTTATTTTTAAATATTAAATTGCTACTTTGGTTCAGCACCAGGACTGAGCAATGTTCTCATTATGAGCTTGATTTATAGGTTAAATAGTTGAGAAATATGCCATAAAATAACCAAATATAATAATGATTTGGATGTATATAATCCCTTTCATTTGTGAATTTCTAACTTTTATCCAATTCATTTATTTATCCCCTTAAAATCCATCAGTATTATACATTAGTTAGACACATAGGGAACCTGTGTATGAACAAAGAGTGGTGAAATTCTTAAAACTAATTCTCTACCCCAAACAGGCTCCTATTTCTTCCTGTCTGATTTTTTTCCATGCATGCTCTATCACTTCCTTAAACAAAACATAGCAAAAGTTTTACTTCTCATCTTTCTTCCTAAACATGCCTTTCTTCTTTTCACCATTTCCTCAGCACTAAAAATACCACTCCCATCAGTTATTCTTAAAGATAAAGGGAAAATGAGACAAATATAGCTAAAAAATAGAAATATCACAGTGCAGGGTGGCAAGGCCCCAAGTCCTCATTTGGCTGTTTAGCTAAAGTAAATCTATTCATTTAGAAAGTTCAGCCATATCTATTCCCTTTGGATCATACCATCCCTTTTCTGGTTTCCTCTCAGCCTGTCTAGAGATACAGGAATACAGAACAGGAAAACAGCTCTCAGGTCACTGTGTTCAGTCCCATGCTGTCACAGGCAACCAAGCCATATGATCCCTTTCATAAACTGATCAAACTGCATCTTAAAACTAAGCAGGGTGTTTTGTCCCCACCAGACTAATGGCACTGATTACCACCTGGTGCACTAGGGCAAGAATGGCAATAAATATGTGTTTAAGTCTTTAAAAAATCTATGATACCAAAGATTTTGCATTTGCACAGGAATTTTTCACAGATTAATACCAAGGGAATCATTCTGTTTTTAAAATCATGGTAACATTTCTAGATTGTTTGTTGTAGCTGTGTTGGTCTAAGGACACAGGTAGATAAAACTCCTTGCATACAGGAGATATCTTTTATTAGACCAACTAAATAGTTGCAAAAAAAGCTTGCAAAGAACAATGTTTTTGCAACTATTTAGTTGGTCTAATAAAAGATAATGCCTCTACTCAAACAGTAACATTTCTAAAAACACATTCAGTTGCTGGTAGATAGTTCTGAAATGGAATTAACATCTTTGTCACCATCTTCACTATGACTTCTCTTTTTAGATTTAGGCATGTGGCCCAACAACAATTATTCAGGCAACTGCACAAATCAAGGGCAAAAATCAACCAATCATTTCAAAATAACTGTAACAGGGAACCTCTATTCCTGTTTCTAGGAAGGCCTGAGAGGATAGGAAAACCAGGGTCAAGAAGGGCAGCAAGGAGTAGCAGCCCAGGGTAGACTGAGCCAAGGACTACAAAGGCCAGGCAGCTAATGAGCCAATTTGCTGGACATTGTCCCTAGTAGCAAAAGATCCAGTCACATGGCCAGAAGGAGGCTGGGTTTGGGGATCTAAGCCCAGTCTCTGACCATGCAAGAAGCAGACCCTGCATGCAGTAGGGAGAAGAGCTCCTGGGAGAGAGTGGCTGCTGGAGATGGATGGACAGGCAGGCACCCAAGCCACCCAGAAGAGCCAGGGTGAGATGGCTCCAATAGAGGTAGGGCCTGTGGGCAACATTTACCCTGAGGGAGGGAGATTATTTGTTCTGTGAAGCAGCTAGTTGGTTTTTGTTCTCTTTTGAACTTGAGACTGGAGGACCAGGATGTGGCTACAGAGGTGGGGGAGGCTATGAGCAGGGATGCATTTATGGCCCTCACCTGCTATAGGTGCCAGGAGCTAGCTCTAAGATAGAGGGGTTGAGACTGGTATGGTGAGATTGGAATCTCAGGAGGGACCAATAACCAGGAGATGAGGTCTTAAATGGTGGACCAAGTCTGAACGTGAGGCCAGAGAAAAAGAGGGCCAAGATTGCAACAGCTGAAGCCCTGACAGATACTCAGAAGCTTTTGGGAGTACTCCCTTAACGGGGAAGTACTCAAGGGAGAACTCTATTGATAATGCTTTAGCTTCAAAATAGACTCCCTGTCTAACATAGCCTATTACCTGAGTGTACCCACTCAAACTCCCAGAAAAGCTGCAGAGTATAAACCAGGGTTTCGGTGGATCAAAAAGGCAAGCAATTTTCAAAGAGGAAGACACCTCCCTGAGCATCCACCAGAGGTGTAACAATGCAGCTGGCTGCCCAGGGCCGCTGCAATACATGGAGGCAACAATGACATCCAGCTGCCACTGTGCCACTGGCAAAACCATGTGGCTGTGACAGCAGTGGTTTTTAAATTTTATTTTCAATTCCTCTCTCCCCTAAGTTGACACCAGCAGTGGCTGTTCTGGTCATCCGGTCTTAGTTATGCTACTGGCATGCCTTACTACAATACAAAACTTTTTTGGCAAATATGGTTCCAGGAGCAACAGAAAATAATTAGAATCCAGAAGCTGTGAAATGTGGGATGTATTAGCTTTAGTTAGGTGTAACTGACGTTTACCATTGGAAAAAATAAGAAAGCAGTGGTAGCCAGTTCATATTACAAAGTACTGAGGCAAAGCACCCACTAAAGGACTTAAGTTCAGTGAATAGGTAGATGCTTTGTCTACTAGCTGTAGCCCCGTGAATGGCATGTTGCAATAATATAAATTGAATTGCAATATATAATAGATAATTATGGTGAGCAACACATCTGAAACAGATTCTGCAACTCTCTTGGAAAGTGTATGTGACAGAAAACTTTCTCTGCTGCCTGGATGTCCAGAAGCAGCGGGCTGCCAAATCCGAAGATGTGAACCTTAGCTACAAATGGCCAACACATCACCTCATCAGGGATGGTCAAAGATTTTAATCCTCAAAACGTGAAATTTATTTTCTGGTTTAACTTGAAAGCAATAAAGCCAATATTTTAAATCACTAGTTGCTACCAGTTTTATACTTAAAGTTGAGTGTGTACTTTGGAGTCTTTCAAAATAGAATACTCAACACCTTGCAGACCAAACAATAATCTCCACCTTTTTTTTCATATTTCTGCTCTTGTTAGGAATTATAGAAATGTCAACACTACCTCAGAGTAATACGTATAGAAAGAAACCAATATATAAAAAATTATTACAAAGACCTGGTCATCATGGAGCAGTACCCATGATATGTCTCCATCTAAAATCAGTAGCGTTAAAAAAAGAAATGCCAGATTTTGCAGGAATTGCCTTGCTGCAACCTTGTCAGTAATTTTCCTCAACAATTCTGGTATTAAACCACAATTCCGTAATCATCACATACTAGAAAAAGTAACATCCTAGTGGCCTTCCTGAAGAAGTTCCTGTAATTTCTTCTCTCATGACTTTCAGTTGCCAGGTGGAACATGGATTTCTTTCCATAGAGTCAGACAATTTGGTCAGAATTCAAATAAACTTATTTGTAAAGCAACTTGAAAGGTCATCTTAGGAAGAAACATTTGACCCTTTCTCTGGTTACAAACATTTTATATGAGCCAGATAATTAGCAGTGAAAGCCAGTCTTATCAAACTTGTGTTTGACCCCTGATCAGCCATTACACAGCCATCAGGCCCAGTTTAGAATGAAACTTCCAGCTCCAGTGATCTAGCATTCTCACTTCCAGTGGGATTCAGAGCTCATGTGAATACCATTGTGACCTTTAAAGAATAAATCAAGAAAATGCAGCTTAAGAGATACACTGTCATGAACATCATTTTCACCCGTTTTGTGTCTGGCTACTCGCAAAATAAATCGTACAGCTCTGGGAGTTGAATCACAGGCCATCTGGGAGCAGTTTGATAGTCCTGGTGGCTATGAGCAGCAGGGATGATCCATAGGCACAGTTATCTCCAAGGGAAATGAAGTTAATTGTTTTAGTAATTCCAAAAGTACCACTAGGATGAACTCATTCTGCTTAAACAGGAGTTCTCAAGGGCAAAAATATCACCACTTCCAGTCCCATCTTAAGCCAAGATTCATATCTTTAAGTATGCGGTGTTTTCAAGAGCACATGTTATCTGAGTACCCACAGAAATGGCTCATACTAAAGCAACACATGCAGATAGCAAGTTCATGCCAGGCTAAAATTGCTAATCCCACACTAAAAATGCACTGTAAAGATGTAGCTTCCTCCATGATTAGTAATAAAAGAGGAAAAACAGGTGTCATGATATTTCTTAAATGCTCAGATCCAGGACACAGGACTCTTGCTAGATGTTACTCATCTTGCAGGAAAGTATCCAAAAGGCATAAGTCTGTATTATATGTAACAAGCAAGACAGCCCTCAGGGAAGCACCAGGGGAGTTGTACATCTAACCACAGACATACTGCATGGATCAGCTATCAGACACTGGGTTATATGGCTGTCATAGCTCATTGGATTCCTTAGTAAGCATTTGCAAGGCATCACTGAAAACAGTGTTCCTATGTCTAAAAGTATTCAGGGAAGCTCATATATCATTCTGGGAAAACAAAAACCTTAAAATAACATAAAACAGTAGTTTTCTGCAGAGAAGCTGAGAACAGGTTATAGAGAGAGTGACAATAGTGCTAACACCTTAGAAGGATTTAGTAGTTTACATATGTGACCTGTTTGGTATATCGTCTCAGTCTTGTAGTGTATGGGTTGCTGGAAGCATAGTAATAGATAAAAGATAGGGTTTATACTGCCAAAAACTGTCAGCTATTTAAATCTTACTCATAAAACTATCAATAGCTCATTTGAGTTGCAGGGGCTGGGGTGGAAATTTTCCCCAAAAGGAATCTAATCCAGAATGTTATTTTAAGGAGGAATTGTTTCCAAAGTATGATGCAGAGCCTTTGTGAACTAAAAAAGGGCCCAACATAGACCACTCAATAAAGAAAAACACTAGCTTCACTTCCATAGATCTAGAAAGAGCCATCTTGTATCACCATAGGGATTTAAGACTGAAACCAGGCATGTCCTCTATAATTAGCCACTTTGAATCAGGTAAAACTCCCAAGCATCATCTGGATCTTATAAAACTACATTTTCATGAGTAAAAAGTAAATGAATTAGCAGTAGCATATGGATATGTTAGCAATCTGCTGCAAAGAATGATTGATCATTTGTAAAGTGAGGGAAAATGATATACAGGATGATGAACTCTGGACTTCATATTTTTGCAAAATTTGCAGATACCTAAATGAGGGTCGTACCACTTCCAGATGGCTCATCAGTTTGCATACAACAACATCATGGTTCTGGAAGTTCTGATATGCTCCCAGGTTAGAAAAGCAAATGACTGAGTAAGAACTTCCTCAGAAAAGTCTGCCTCTAACTCAATCCCTCTATGTCTTGCAGCATCACAGTTCCTGTTACTTTCAAGTTCCCAGGGATGAATATCAATTTTTGACAAAATCTGTCAGACGGTAGATCTAACATGAACCTATAAATGAAATCAATAAGACAATGTTTGCAAAAGTGAGATTTTCCTTAAGTGCTGATAGGTAACAAAAGTAATCTATCCAAATACTCTAAAAGTCAAGATTTTTCATTATAAAAACATGATGGAGACTCTGGGATGCTGTCCCTAACTCTTACCAGAAAATGAATGTATCATTATAATTTGTTTGTGTTACCACAACACCTAAAACACTGAGGTATGGACAAGAACCTTATTGTGATAGATACTGTACAAACATGCCTTGACAAGTTTAAAAGTGTAAGCATCAGAAAAGAGACAGTGGATGCTAACAGACGGATAGAGAGCACAAGGGGAAAAAAGTCACTGTTGACCATTGATATGATGGGCACTGTTCCTAACAAACCAATGGCTACCATTTGCTGTATTTTCTGTAGGCAAAGAATTTTAAAGCAGTTTTAGTATCTTAAAGGGGACTGCTAGGAACAGAATGGGAGAAAGCATGGAGGTGCTTGTTTGAAATTAATAGGCGGGCAATGGAAGCAGAGGATGACATCTCAATATGAAGTTTGTTGCACTGACATATATGCAAAACTGTCTATTTGCAGGAAGCAAAAGAGCAGCTAGCTAAGGGATAAACACCCACACACCAGTCTGTGAAGTGTGGTAGCTAGGTCAGGTGAAAAAGTTTTTTTTTTTAAATAGCTGCTGATTAGCGTTATGGTGCCCTTGATGGATCACCTCTCAGAGGAACAGGGAAACCAAACTTTGTGTGATGGTAATTGGAAAAGCCTAGTCTACAAGAAATAATGGCCACAAGCTAGCAGAGAGCAGATTTAGACTGGACATAAGGAAGAACTTCTTCACAGTTCGAGTGGCCAAGGTCTGGAACAGGCTCCCAAGGGAGGTGGTGCTCTCCCCTACCCTGGGGGTCTTCAAGAGGAGGTTAGATAAGCATCTAGCTGGGGTCATCTAGACCCAGCACTCTTTCCTGCCTATGCAGGGGGTCGGACTTGATGATCTATTGAGGTCCCTTCCGACCCTAGAATCTATGAATCTATGAAAATCAGAAGAAGCAACCCTGGACCAGGGATACACTCATTTTTCACCAGATACAGCAAAAAGGGATGACTATAAGAAGAGATACCAGAATGTGGATTTGCTTTTTAGGTATAAAAAGTGTGTTTGTCTCTTTAAAGAAGCTGAAAATATCTTGCTTAAATTTAGCTTATGATACATGCAAATCTGGAGCTGTGAGGTAAACATTTCTTCTTAATTTTAATTCCATTTCCTCTATTTTAATAAATCTCTTTTTCTGGGTAAGATTACTGTCATACGTGTAAGTTCACAGACATATCTCCAAGGTGAAAAGAGAACCCTGAAACCTCTAAGAAAGGTGCTGAAGGAAAAACAATAAGATTTTCCTGAATTTTCCTTCAGACTCATCTAGGATCAGACAGGATAAAGGTGACCTCTCTTAGTGAGTTACATTGCCATTAGGCTATGACAGACAAACACAAAGAGAGAAGCCAAAAGAAATAAGAGCTGGCAGGAATACTGTTTACAAACGCAAAACACTTACTACAGAGATGAATATCAATTGCTTTTAATGCTTGAGAGTCCAATTAGCAAGATGCATATACTGGGCCTGATTCTGATTTCACTTATACCTTTACGCGCCATTGACTTCAGCATGATTTAGACTGATATAAATATACAGAGCAGAATCAATCTTCAAATTAAAGCCTACATTTAAAAAAAACAAAAACCCTGGACTTGTGAAAACAAGTACCATATATCTGGGGGAAGGAGAGAGAAAGATCAGGAAGTACTCAATGTAGAAAAATAAATCAAGAAGGCCCATGGAGGGCATGTCTACACATGCATTTACTCCAGCCTAAATTTACTGTGCAGTAATGTACTGTGCAATAAGAGTTTTTGAGTAGGTGTCTACACATGCAGAGATTAGGTAGGAAATTTGCTGCTAAGTCCCTCCTGCCCTGCAATGTGCCCCAGCTGCCACCAGGGGGAGCTCCAGGCTCCAGCTGCAGCTGCCAGCAGCCTGGCAGCCGTCTTTAAAAGACAGCCCTGCTCTCTGGGCAGCCTCTACCTTTGCTCAGGAGCAGTGTGGCAAGTGCAGAGGCAGCATGCAGCAGCTTTGTCCGTGCCCACTCTGCCTCCCTGTGCTATGGCTACTCTAGCCCTGGCAGCAATGAATACCATCTTGGGATCCTGCTGGCTGCCATGATCACCCTGCTGGCCTGCCACGCTGACCACTGCTTGGTCCATGGCTGTCTTGCCTTGCCTGGCTCCTCCAAAACCAGCAATTGCCTGCCCACTCACAGTGTGCCATCCCAGGGCCACCATGGCTGCTGCACAGTTGCCACCACTAGGGATGCCAATGAGGGGCTGCAGGATGCCACCAGCAGGGCCACAGTCACCCTCCTTGGCCTCCAGCCCTGCCACCTCTGGCCCTACCATGGCAGCCACCACTGGAAGCAGCATCTTGTCCAGCAGATCTGGGATGATATGGCCTTGACTGCTGGAGAGCAGGCTCTTCATGCTGGGGGTGCTGGACCTGCAGCTGGGCACCATGGCTGTCCTTCCCCTGGTCACTTGGACCCTGCCTACCTGGTCCTGCCCTGGCTGATACATCCCTATGCTGCCCACCTGGACCCCCACCAAGCCCACTTTAATCGTTGCCTGAGCCAGACCTGCATCCTGGTCGAGTGCACTCACCTCAAGGGCTGCTGGTGTTCCCTCATTGTGCACCTCGATGTCGCCAAGGACAATTTCACCTGGGTCATCATTGCAGCCTGTGTGATGCATAATATCTGCAAGGCCCAGAGAGAGCTGTTTTGTGAGGCCTGGGTGGAGAAGGCATGGCACGTGGAGGTGGCCTGGCAGTAGAAGCATGTGCTGTGGTGGCAGCAGCAGCAGTGGGTTCCCCACATCAAGGCATGAGGAGAACCATGCACCCGCCAGCGGGGGCCAGGGCACTGGGTTCAGAAGGCTTTAGCAGACCACCTTCTGCAGCTCTCCCCACTGTAGCCCACCAGCCACAGGCCCCCTACACCCTGCCCACCCCCAGCACCACTCTTCTGGCAGACACATAGATTCATAGATTCATAGATGTTAGGGTCGGAAAGGACCTCAATAGATCATTGAGTCCGACCCCCTGCATAGGTAGGAAAGAGCGCTGGGTTTAGATGACTCCAGCTAGATGCCTATCTAACCTCCTCTTGAAGACCCCCAGGGTAGGGGAGAGCACCACCTCCCTTGGGAGCCCATTCCAGACCTTGGCCACTCTAACTGTGAAGAAGTTCTTCCTAATGTCTAGTCTAAATCTGCTCTCTGCTAGCTTGTGGCCATTATTTCTTGTAACCCCCAGAGGCGCCTTGGTGAGTAAAGCCTCACCAATTCCCTTCTGTGCCCCCATGATGAACTTATAGGCAGCCACAAGGTCGCCTCTCAACCTTCTCTTGAGGAGGCTGAAGCGATCCAGGTGCCCTAGTCTCTCCTCATAGGACTTGGCCTGCAAGCCCTTAACCATATGAGTGGCCCTTCTCTGGACTCTCTCTAGGTTATCCACATCCCTCTTCAAGTGTGGCGCCCAAAATTGCACGCAGTATTCCAACTGCGGTCTGACCAGCGCCCGATAGAGGGGAAGTATCACCTCCTTGGTTCTGTTCGTCATGCATCTGCTGATGCACGATAAAGTGCCATTAGCTTTTCTGATGACTTCGTCACACTGATGACTCATGTTCATCTTGGAGTCCACTAGGACTCCAAGATCCCTTTCCACTTCCATGCCTCCAAGCAGGTCGTTTCCTAGGCAGCAGGTATGCTGGACATTTTTCCTCCCTAGGTGCAGCACTTTGCATTTCTCCTTGTTGAGAATGTCCAAAGAAGAAACATTTATTCTTCTCACAGCACCCCCCCCATCCCTCCTGCCCTTATCACACAAAGCCCCCTCTCCCCCACAACAAACAGAGCTCTGCCAATATCCTCCCCACCCACAAACAATAAAAATCTCTCTTCCCAGTATGAAAACTGTATACAAAGTGTTTGTTTTGGTGTCCTGGGGTGGGGAGGCTGTAGTGTGGGGGTGCCTAGGGGGAAGAGCCTGGGGGCAGGCAGCCAGCACCCTGACCTCTGGCCAGTCCCCCACTGTGGGGTCTATATACCACAGTGACTGTGGTGAGTGGGGGGTTTGCCTAGGGGGTGATGGCATCTGGGGCTCCTCCAGAATGGGCAATTCCCCCTCCAGCTGGCAGAGTCCAGTCCCAGCAGGGCTGACGTCCAGTCCTCATGCTGCTCCAGGCAGCTCTGGCTCTATGCCTGTAGGGAGCTGGAGCAAGTGGCTGGTCTGGGCCCAGGTGTGTGGCAGTGGACCTGGGGTCAGGGCCAGGGGCTGCTGCCAGGTGGCTGCCAGGGGGCCTGCAGGGCTAGGGCCAGAGGCTGGGCAGCATAAATGAAACCACCAGGTTCAGAACAGTGTGTCCAGGGAGTGACAGTCATCATCTATCACCTACACTACCTAGCCCAGGATGACATTCTGCTTCCACAGGACCTGGATCTGCTCCCCCTCCAGGGCCAGAAGCTCACCCCAGAACACCAAGTACTCTGCCTGCCATCTCACCTCCTGGACCAGGTCCTTCTCTTACCAGGCTTGAGTGTCCTCCACCTGTTCCTTGGCCACTGCCACCAGCCACTGGAGGAGGAGGGTTTTGTATGCACCTCTGGTGCAGCTAGTGCATCCAAATGGCCCTGGTAGTGGACAGCAGCATCTCTGACCCGGCATCCCTGCTGGCCACTCTAGTCTCTCCCCTGGTGTCCAGATGCTGGACGTGCAGAGGCAAGAGATAGAATCCTTTTATGAGAGTTTGTAACATTTCAGAGATAAGATGCTCTACACCAGAGACCATGCTAAGTTGAACAGGCAGACCCAGGCCCAGGCAGCTGCCAGCTGAGCCCCACATCCCTGTGCACTCCCCTAGGGCCGGTGGGCCACTGGGTGCTGGCCACAGGCAGCCTACCTCCCCCTGCCCATTCCCAGCATGGGACAGGCCAGGATCCTGGCAACACCTGCTGTTGCAGCTCCAGACCCTGCTCCTCTCCCCTCTCCTCCTGCAGGCCACCTGTTCTGCTCAGGGCACATGGGGCTCCTGGACAACTGGGACAAGGAGCTGGCCGGACACCCTGAATGTGCCCCTGCTGCATGTGCCCTGGGCAGTGCCTGATGAGCTGTTTTTGCAGGCAGATGGGTACCCAACCCACTATGCCCTGCTGCTGCTGCTGCTCCTTATGGTGCCCCAGGCACACCTGCACTCCTGGTTTGGGACCCTGAGCTATGATGGCACAGGGGGGCCAACCTGGGCTGCCCTGCAACCTCCACTGCCACCTGGAAGACTACCTGTGGCAGTGCTACATGTCCCTGCCCCCCACTGCTGAGGATATCACTGCCTGCATTGATACCTACCTTGGGGTATGAGAGGCCTGTGCCTGCTTAGTTGTAGGGGCACAGGCTTCTCAATAAAGTTTGGCACTGTGTCCAGCCTCCCTGCATGCTCTGAGGGGAAACTCAGGGCCAGGGGAGTGTGGGCAGGCCAGGTGGGGGGGGAGGGGGCTGTGGCTAGAAAGGCCCTCCCTGCAGTGTGGGGTTTACCAAGTGGTCAGGGCTGGCATGGCTGGTGGCTCAGCGTGGTCCTCCCCATTGGTGATGGCATCTGGCTGCACCTGGTGTCCTGGGGCTGCAGTGCACAGTGTCTGGGGACCTGACTTGGTGCCCCCACAAGGGAGTAGCTGACACTACTGATGGCCAGCAGTGACATGGTTGGCCATTCCTTACGGTGGGGTCTGGGGCTATGCAGCTGCCAAGGCAGGCACTGGCCAGGGCTACCTGAGCTGCTGGTGGACTGTGCAGCTGGGGATCTGGGCAGGACAGGATGCTGAATGTCCAAGGCTCTCTCCTCTGATGACATATCACCAGAGGGGTCAGGGAAGGTTGGGGGCTCTGGCAGGTGGCTCATGTTGGAAAAAAATGCACGGTTGTGGCCTGGGTCCTGGGGCACCAAAATGTGAGTCAGCTGCCACATAATTGTCTTGTAAACATGGCCAAACTGACAATCATGGTCAATCATGGCCACCCACTGTGCCCGCAAGGCCTTGGCCTTTATGTGGCACTGCTGCACCAACCGGAAGTGCCTGCCTTCAGCAAAGTCTCAGCAAAATCTCATAATTCAAGCTCCTGGCCCACTCAAATTGGTGCTGCACCCCTGCATTGCCTCAGTGCATCACAAGGTTGCCAGCCTCCTCCTGGCTCCAGTTGGGGCCCTGGGTGGAGGCTTGTACACATGGTCGATGCCAGGCCTGGATGGGGAGGATGAGGCCATTGTGGGTCCCATCCTGGTTGGCTCTCTGGGTCTCTGCATGGCTGTCCCACTATTGCTGGCAGCGTCCAGAACAGGAGCACAGCATAGGACTGGCAGCCATGTGGCAGAGGCTATGCCCTGCAGCAGCTGCAGGCACAGGGCAGGCTGCTGGGGGTCTGCAGAAGGTAGGTGACCCTGGCCCTGCTGCTGAAAGCAGCCTGCAGGTAGCCCTGGGAAGCATCCTATAGCAACTGTTCTGTACCCACCTGGCCTGACAGCAGTGCCCTGGCAGCTGCAAGGCTGTGTAGAGTCAAGCAGTAGTTGGGTTCCAGAAAGGCAGGCATAGCTCATCTGCGGCCTGCCCAGGGGTATACACATAGTCTGCACTGCCTTCAGACTCCCTGGTGTATGTGCTACTGGGCCCAAAAGGACTGCAGGCTTTTATTGCCTGCAGACAGGGGCTACCAATGAGGGAGCCCAGCCCTGGAGCAGGAGAGGCTCCCAGCTGGGAGCCCTGGGGCTAGTGGCTGAGCAGACCCAGCAGCAAATTTGCATTACTACACAGTTATTAATTGCAATTAAGTTTGCTACCTGAGTCCCTGACACAAGTGACGATTAGGGATTTTTACTGTGCAGTAAGTGCATACATGTGTAGATGTGCCCAGACAGCCAGAACATAGTTTGTCCTTTGCATTAGGAAATAAAGGATTATAAGGCACCAAGTATCCACATTATGAGATTTACATAAATCTTGCTCCACATTCCTCAAAAAGGTAGGAAGTGGACAGAACCTTGGTTCTACCTGCTTTCACAATGTACCTAGTAGTATAACGAAACCAGTAAGCAGCATGTGTCATAGTTTTGCACTGTGTAGACAGGGAAGTGGGGCAAGGAAATTGTGAGTCCAGATATAATGTTCTTAGGCTAAACAGCTCAAAGACACACATCCCCATATTTACAGCAAAATGTAGTCACATTCTAAACCAGAGATTATTTTTCACTAGCATTGTAGCTTTCATGTTCCTGGCCACTTGCTTCCCCAGTTTTTCTTTGTACTTATAATGCAGAGAAGATATAACTTTTGGGAGGGGTGACTAAGATTTATGTTATTTATTGTTTTGTTTGTTTGTTTGGTTGATTGTTTTAAAGAACTGCGCTCCTGGGACTTAGTGGGTACATCTACACATGCGCTTTATTGTGAAGTAAAATAATTAGTTCTGGAGTAAAGTGTCACCATGTGCACATGCACTAGTATTAGGGCACAATAAATTAATTAATGCTGCTGTAAGATAGTACTGTCCAGGACAGTACTATTTTATGGTGCAGTCATTTATTACACTGAAATGCATGCGTAGATGGTGACTGCGTCAGGGTCAGACTTTTGCCTGCCACCTAGCCACATGGCTCTTCAGGGTCAGCACCATTGTGCCACAGCCCGTTCCCCTACTGCCTTCTGCTGCCACCCAGAGCCCAGGGCTGACTCCCTGTGGCCCCTGCCAGCCTGGGCTTCCTCTGCCTTGGCTCTGAGTGCTTCTGTCCCACGTACACATGTTGATGCTGCTCCAAGGAGCAGCTTACTCAAACTCATACTGCTCTGGAGTTTATTGCTTCATCTTAATTTCCTGTGTAGATATACCCCCTGTGGGTGCATCCAGATGAGCACGCAAATGCCTCTTGCTCCACCTCAAACCCCTTTGAAGTATCCAGGGGTCTAAAAAAAATCAAAGTTTAAAAAAGCAAAACAGGAGGCAACCAGAGGCTGGGTCCTCCATGGAGACGCTCTGGCTGCTAGACTGTCTCTATGGTTGGCCACTTGCCCTGGTGCTGAAACATGCAGCCTGACAAAGGGCTCTGGTGCTGGTGAGTAAGGGCTTGGGGGGGCTGGAGGAGGGGGAAGGGGACCATGAGGAGGACCCCTGATGGCCCTGCCCACTCCCCCAGCCCCCTGGACCCCTGCCAGGGCTGGCCCCTCCCCAGCCAGCCCCCGCAAGACCCCTGACACCTGGCGAAGCCAGCCTCATCCCCTGCCAGCCCCCTGAGACCCCTGATCCCTGCCAGGGCTGGCCCCTCCCCCCGCCAGCCTCCCCGAGGCCCCTGACCACTGCCAGGGTTGGCTCCTCCCCTCTCCAGCCCTCCCAAAGCCCCTGACCCCTGCCACAGCTGGCCCCTCCCCCTGTCAGCCCCCCCCAAGATTCCCTCCCCCTGGTGAGGCCAGCCCCTCCCCCTGCCACCCCCCCGATACCCCCACCCCTGCCAGGGCTGGCCCCTACCCCTGCCAGCCCCCCTGAGACCCCCAACCCCTGCCCTGACCAGCCCCATCCCCCCACGTCCCCCATCCCTGCCTCCCACCCTATAGCTTAAAAAAAACAGACAAAAAAAAAACTGGCACAACCACCCCCACTAGCAGTACAGCTGCCGTGTGGCTGACTGGGGCCCTGCCCGCACAGTGCGGGGCAGGGTGACAGCCCCAGTAGCCCCAGCCTGGGCCCTGCTGCCCTGCCACTGTCCTGTGCTGCCTGGGGGGCTCTGCCAGGAGGCCCTGGAGCCCCCCCACCCCTGCTTCTAAGGTAAGCAGAGGCTTTTTTCCCCCCATTTTTTTCTGTTTTTTTTTCTAGGTATTGTGATGGTGCCCAGAGTTGTGGGGTTAGCCATGGGGGCCTGGGGGTGCAAGTTGGGGGGTAGGGCTGGGTGGGACAGCCATTGGTAGGGCTGCAGCAACTGATGTGGGGTGGGGCCAGGAGACAGCAGTTGGGGGGGCATGTGGGCCTTGCAGGGGGGGTGGTAGCCATTTGACCCCCATTGGGGAGGCATACCACTTGTTTGGGGCTGAACCCCCTGTTGGGGAGCCAAACCCCTTGTTTGGGAGCTGCACCACTTGTTTGGGGGTTAAAACCCCTGTTGGGGGGGCAAACCCCTTGTTTGGGTGTTGAACCCCCTGTTGGGGGGCCAAACCCCTTGTGTGGGGGCTGAAACCCCTTTTGGGGGGCTGTACCCCTTGTTTGGGGGCTGGGCCCCCTGTTGGGGGGGCAAACCCCTTGTGTGGGGGCCATCTCCTTGTGGGAGTGCAGCAAAACGTGTATTCATGAATTCATGAAACATGTATTTAGAGTTCACTTTATTGTTATGATAAGAGACTTGCTTTACCACTGTAGATATATCAATAAAATATTGTTCAACTGATCGCTGTCTCTGTCTTGCTCTCTCTCTCTCCTTATAGTGGTGTTTTGTTTTACTTGTGGAGGAACATGGATTTGGGGGTATTTTACAGATTGACTTTGGGATTTTTTTTATCAGGGATTTTTCAGTTTTCCAGTAGGGAACACCAGAATTCCCGCTAGGGAGGCCAGTGGCAGGACCCTGCCTGCTCAGAGCTGGCACCTTGGACCCAGCTGGCTGTGGCTGACCTCCTGGCCCCATTTGGCCAGGAGGACATGCTTTCACAGTTCAAAGCAGGCCACCACACCCGGAACATCTTCCAGACGATAGCTGCCCAGATGGCCGGGCAGGGGGCGCACATGGCAGTAGTGCCATACAGAGGCTAACCCTGCAACCACAGTTCACTGGCAGCTGGCCCAGAGAGACAGATGCCTCTACTAGCTCTGCAGTCCCTATCCAAGTCTGGCAGGTGCACAGCAGGTCACAACCAGGCAGCAGCCCCCACTGCCAGACTGCTGCAGTGGGTAGAGGGTGCAGGGAACTCTCAGGGCTACTTCAGCAGTCCAGCTGGCACAAGGGGTAGGGTCCCCAGGTACCAATTGGCTGGGCCCCAGAAGCTCCTGAGAGCTAGTAGCCCTGAGCTACTTGCCAGGGTGGCTTTTTATACTGCTGGAGCCAGGACAGAGCAGCTTTTTATACTGCTGGGTGCTACACAGGTGCTGGCCCTGGGCTCTAGCTCCCTCTGGCTGCAGATCCAGGAGGAGCCAGGCAGGGTTATTTTGCCCCAAGTGACACAATTTGCTCCACACCAAAGTGCATGTCCTAGCACATGCGCTGAAGCAAAAAGCCCTGGCTCAAATTTGCACCGCTTCTATTTGAGCTGTTGCAAGTGCATGTGCTTGCATGTGTGAACATGCCCTGTGAGTTTTAGGGTATTTTTCTTGCTGGCTTTAGATCCAGCTTCTTTGTTTTTAGGCACAACTTACTCCTACAAAATTTGTGTTTATGTTTCTGAGCAATAAACTGAATGGCTAGAAAAATTGAATATTTGCACCTGGAGTTGCTAAAGCCGTACCTACAACTCAGCTGCAGGTATAACTAACTCCTGCTAATGAAGGATGTACGCGTCTGTAAAATGGGTTTACTCCAGTGAAAACAAACATGGGTTTTTGGTTCACTGGTCCAGATTTTGCCTTGAGCTGTCCTCAGAATGGTCAATAGCTTCGTGCTGTCATTGGGCTTGTAACTAGGTATTCTGGCTGATAACCTTTATAGAGTCACCATATTCTGTTACTGGTTTTCAGTTTAACTAATAACCATCACAGGAATCTCAATGATTTTTGTGGCCTTGTACATAGTCTTATTACATTACAAACAAAGCACAGATTACAAACAAAGTGAAGTACCCAGTTTATTATTTTTCATTTTTGCTACCTTTTATCCCTTTATTTTTCCTTACTCTCACAATGCCTTTTTTCTAAGTCTAAGAAAGAGAGACCACAAGGGAACCAGATGTGCTGAGTGCATGAATACCATAGAGGTGCTTTGCCCTAGCAATGAGAACCATGTGGAAGACTTCAGAATAATCTCTCTCTTTTTTTTCTTATCCTGTTTATAATTTCAATAATGGGAAAATAAAATACAAAGTCTAGTTTGAGTTTTGTTCTTTCTTTCCAAAGAATTTTCATTTCAGTTCCTGTGGTGAAATAAATACGTATTTCAGAAACACATATTTCAGCGTCCTTCCCTAAATCTCTCCTCTTTTCTCTGCCTGGGATTAAGGCAACTATGATGGTAATCCCAGCAGGCAAACAGCCTGTTGTTCAGATTTAAATTTTACCCTGTAAATAGAGGTTTAGTCACATTATGTTCTCAACTATAATCCCATGGAAGTCAGTGGCTAAACTGGTAATACTGGCAACAAACAGTAAAGTTAAGAAATCTATAAGAAAGAAACTAAAACAGTTGGTGTTCATACACTGGAAAACTAATGAACCCCACCTGAACTATGTTCACTATAACCTCAACTCAACAAAGCAGCCCCATTCAGGTCAGAATGTAAATATGTTCTTTGGTACCTGTTAAACCAATAAGACTGAAGGCATCCCTTTTTAAAGTGCTGTCCTGAACTGAGAGGCTAAATACACACATTCAAAAAGCCCAAGGTGGAACTGATCTAAGCTATGCAGTTTTCTCTAAGTGGTATAGTTTAGACTGGTAGTGACAAGAACACACATTTACCCTTTGGTGAAGGGGAGCAAATGTTAGACAAGATTCTGCCATTTTTTAACCAATTTGTGTGCCGAACTTGTATTCTGTTATGAGTATAGACTGGTTTTGTGTTCCAAACTTCTGTTTTGTTATGGGTACAGACCAGTTTCCAATCGCTTAAATGTGTAAAAGAGTAACATCTGTACCTGGCCAGAGGGTTTCAAGCATATACCTCGGTTCCTCTAAGAAACAATGCTTGAGAGGGAGGATAGTTTTATTGTTGAGGCACTGCTCTGAGCTGTCAGAAGACCTGTTTGGCCTAGGCAAATCACTTTCAGAATGTCTCTACTAGTGGGGAAAACTGAGGCAAAGTGTGTGGGGAAGAGAGAAAGAAAATACTGTTTTCTTTACCGTTGGGGTATTTGTAAGTGAGACAGGATCATTCACCACACATTGTTTATGATCTCAGTTTCTCCCATCCCAGATTTTGAAGCTGCTGTAGCCCATATACCTTTCTTGGCCAACACTTACAACTGACAGCATATTTACAAAAATAGCACTACAGAATAGTAGCTAGATTTTCAAAAGAGTCCAGCAGGCTGGCTCCTGAGATCCTTTGGAAATTGGCAAGAACTGTCACAAAGGGAGCCATTTGGTGCTGAGCACTCATAGTTTGAATGCTCACACCCCACTCCCCAGTCTCCCTCTGTTATGGTATTGAGCTTCTTTGCACATCTAGTCTAATAGGTCAGATCCAAAGCCTACTGTAAAATTCCCATTGTTTTTTGGATCTAAAAATATTTTATTATCATTATAATTAAGTGAGATCTTGACTTTTTCATGTGAAGAGCTCAAAAACTAACTAGACTAGATAAAACCAATTTCAAAGTAATTCAATGGCAGATCTAAGAACAAAACCCACCTTTCATGTTAAAAAAATTGAAAGGGGTTTTTTTTGCTAATAATTTTTCTATATAATAAGAGTATTATATAGCGGGTAAGACCATTGCCCTCTATTGCCAACAGAAAGCTTCTACCTCCAATCTAACATTCTGTTCATTGTCCAGAGCGGACCACCATGATCGAGGTTGTCACTTTAAAAAAATCCCCCTATGATTAAACAGCTGCTGGAGTCAAGTAGTTCTATCTTCTATCAAAGTTTGTAAATCATAGTGTTTTAAAAAGATGCAAGAAGCAAATAATCTGGTGTATAATACTTATTTGATTTTTTACATATGTGTAGAGAAAATAAGCACATTAGATCTCTAGCCTTTAATTAAAAAATAGTTTAAGGGGGGAAAAAGTAATGTCTTCTAATAAATAACATCTGACCAAGAACTATTTAGTAGATCATACCCTAAGTGTGGCCAGAAAATATAAGATTTACAGCAAGTAAATCATTATTGCTATCTGAGCCTGAATAGCTTCCATCTGATTTATATAAGAAAATACACTCCATAGAAGCACAGTCAGGAACTTCAAAGGCGACACAGGATGCTACTAATTTCTGTATCTGACAATGTGATGCAGTGTTTGGATTTGCATCTCTGCACTTCAAAGTGTGGCACTCACTAAAAAAGGTCTCTGTTTATTTTGACATGGATTTGCAGAGGTGAGTGAGAATCAAGCACCCAAAACAGACACTGAAAAAACTCTGTTTACTTCTCTCTAAATTCAATAACGCTCTGGAGAACAAGGACTACAAGAAGAAGAGTACAAGTCATGGTTGTGGTACTTCAAGTAATCTCCAGTGACCACCACGCAGTGTCAACATATGGTACTCAAATGCAGATTTAGAGGTGGCTTTGAAGGAATATTGAAGTAATATAACCTGACTAACCAGTAAAATGTAGACCTACGGTTTTAACGTGCTGAGGTTGTCAAAATTTCAAGTAGGGCACCTAGAGATTAGTACGTCTTTACTTTGTGAACTACATTGGGTATCTTATCTATAAAGTTCCAACATGATAAGCTCTGATGGTTTGTCTTTCTTTTGTCTAGCTGTCACTCCTGGAGTCTCACAATACACTGATATAAAAGCATTTTCCTAAATCACAGCACATTAAAATAGTCTTATATAGTATTTCTACTAGCATATATACACATTTATAATGTTGCAGAGATCTACAGATAAAATCAATAATATAGCATAGACAAACCACATCAATACAAATCTTATCCAATTCACCCATAAGTATCTTATACAATTACAGCTTCGAGATCTGTTTTCATTTCCCCTGTGTAAAACATCAAAGTATTTTCAGATACCAACAGCTGCTGACCAGGAATATATATACAACTGTTATAATTATATACTTATAATTAATTAAGCACAAATCATATTCAGCAATACTACTTAAGTGAAAAATGAATCTTAGACAACTGGTGAAACAGATCTCTAAAATGGTATAACAAACTTTCTTCTCAAGAAGAAAATCTAGGAGGAAATTATTTGTGTTTAAAAACATTAAGTGATATGTATCAAGATACGGGTACCTGGATACACACAGTCTCTCAAAACATTACCCACCACCAAGATTTCAAATTGATGCAATACTATCAAGCATTACATATCCAAGCTATCTGCTGCCCTTATAATTAATTTTGCATAATATGCTACCACATTAAAAGGGCTGCTTTTGTATTTAATTATCTTTTGATTTAAATTCCTTAAAAAGAAAAAAAACAAGAAAAAAAACTGTATCAAAGCTAACAGGACTCAAAAGATTTGTGAAGTAAATATCATATGCAGATTTTTATTTCCCAATTCAGCTGGAGACCGATTTAGCTTGGTTAAGGAAGCACAGTATCTCAAAAAATATTCTTTCAACATTAAATATAAGACATAGTGTATACGCACATACAAAAGGAAGAGCCAATTTTATTGGATAACTCAAAAGGCCACAAATCAAATACTCTGCTATGACCAAATTCAAACACATCATTCAACCTTATATTTACTGTTGTCAGCTATTCGTTTGTTTGGGTTTTCATATATGTATATTCTTCCTAAAGGGCCTAATCCTATACCTCTCATTTAGGCAAAAAAGGTCAGTGGAAGTTTTGACTAAGTTCTGCTGGATTTGGGCCATATTGAATTAGACATCTATATAATTCTAAATATTTTCTCAGTTATATAGAATCCTTGCATACTTAAGCAACTTGATATTTGAATGAATATCAGAGCTTAAATGCATCTTGCATCTGGATTGTAGATTGTGCTCTTATATTATGCTATCTGCAGTTACTGGAAATGTGTGTATCCTTTACTGAGAAAGTATGATTCATTTCATAGAAATTTTCATCTGCTATTAATCTTTCAGGATATAGTTAGTGTTCTGATATTTTCAGATATTGTTTTATGGAGGGATTTAAAGTAGCTCTCCCTTGGCAGCCTGCAAGATTACTCAGTGATTATAAGCAACTCAATACTGTCTGACAGCATTTCCATGCAAGGGACTTACAATCATGTTTCATTAATTCGGCTTGAATGAAGCCTCATTTCAGGCCTTGAGGAGCTTAAGATTTATGTGAAATTAATAACATAACAGATGTCTTCACAATTTGGTTCCTCTGAAAAAAACTGATTACTTTGAAAACTTCAATGCCTTAAAATGCAAACTGAGGGAGTTTTTACTCTAGGGTAAAGAGTTATTCGTTTATATCATCCGTATCTCAGAACTAAGTGGAATTTAAATGTCAGATTTATATTAAATAATCATATTCGCCATTATTACATGTAATAAACAAAAGCCTATTACTTTCATTAATAAGCTGTGTTGGACATTTAAACTAAAGCTTAGAGAGATAAAGTCAGCACCTCTGATAAGCAGTCAGAATAACTTAGACACTAGGAAGGTTAAATAAAAATATTCAGGAAACCCTTGGTTTTTTTTTGGTGGGGGGGAGGTATCTTTGTTTCTGATAATTTAATCATCTTTTCCTCATAGGAAAACAAAATGCATCTGTGCTCACACAAAACTCACCACTTTATAAAAGAGTTGAAGCTGTCTCTTGTGGATTTACATGCCTAAGGCAAAATGCCTGCTTTTTTCACAGGACACTTTAAACACAGGATCCTCTCTGTCTTTCTCTCTCTCTCTTCCCCCTCCACCCCCTCTCTTTCTCAAAAACTCAATTCTTTTATCTAGGCTTCAGCCACACGAGGTGCTTTGCAAGCTGAATTTTAACGTATGCATAAGCGGGAGTTTATCTTTAAGGAAATGGCCTATGCAATTACTTCTCTAAGTAAAAAAAAAAAAAAAAAAAAAAAAAAAAGATCTCTTAGCTTTGCTTTTTGATCGGATATGCCGAAGGGCACAGGGAACAATGCAGTTTTGATTCAAATACTCAAGTACAGCTGATAGCATAGTCACTGTGATGGTTCGATATGCAAATGTGTTACATTAAAAGCTGAAAAACTGACACAGTGCAGGATATTACAGCTAAGATGGTATCAGAGAAATGATAACAATTAGCAGTTTGATTGCCGCAGACACGGTTCACGCACCAACCTCACATTTATAATGAGGTATCCCCGCATCTCCTTTCTTGTCTAACCCCACCCCAGCATCATGTCCACATTGATACATGGCTCTGCCAAGAGGTAAGGGCTCTGAGATAAAGATGAAATATCAAAAGCATTAGTATAAATTACAATTGTACATTATTAGCTATTTAATTATACAAGATATCAGAGTGGAACTTGCTGATTTCATGCTTATGTTAAAAAGTTACCATGCCAGTGTTTCTCCTCTCTAAGACTTCATAAGAAATTATTGTTAGCACATGCTACAACAGACAAAGCAATGTATTCGGGCTGCATTTGCTCTGTCTCTAAGTTTAATACCAAGGAATTTAGGCATATAAAAAAAAGCACATGTCTGGCTCTAGCCTGTGAACTGAGAGATCTGAATTTGGAGATAAACTCCACCAGGCCTTAGGCTGGTGGGGACTGTGCTGACTGTGGAGGTGTCAAATATGGCTTTCCACAAGGGACACAAGCTTTACCATACATCAGCCTCTCCACACCACAACCTGCCCAGAAGGATGGCATTAGTGGTGGCTCCAGAACCAGCTGCTTATCAGTTTCTCTGGAGAGAGGAGAGAGAGAGAAGCAGTGGTTGGCAGGAGGTTTCCAAGGAGAGGCGTGGAAAGGAAGATCAAGAAGGAGGAAAAATCAACAGGGATTTGGAAAAAAACCCATCTTCACTGTATGCAGCTGCTTATACAGTTGAGGGCCCTGATTCAACAAAGCACTTCAGCATGTGCTGAAATCTGAGTACGTCTTGTCCTACTGACTTCTGTGAAAGTACTATTGTACTTAAAGTTCATGAACGAGACCCAAACAGAATCTCAAGTTTGAGAGAAGTTGGAGTCTTTGGTGTTTTTGTAAAATAAGGGAAATTGGCATATTTATATTCAAAATCCAGAAAATTCAAAGACCATGAACCAGAGTTATTCATATGAGCTTTTTCCATCCAAGTCCCCAAGCAGCACTATAATCATTTTCTGCAAGCAATATTATGTCAGGAATATTACAGCTATGCAAACCTGTCATTCAGCCTCTTGGAATTTTCCTAATCAGGTTACATGGAACTATGTCATCATGTGTGGGTTGAAAAGGTCCAAGCCCAAAGAAAAATATTCTGTTTGCATCAGAGAGCATTCTCATTGGTCTCCTGAATGAAGTGTTTGGGAACAACTTAGTTAAAAAGGACACAGTCACTAAGCAGGTACAACTGCATTGTGGTTATGCACCATGTTAAAACCCTTCTCCTCAGATAAAACAGATTTAAAACCAATCAATATAAACTAGACCAGACCATTTTACTGAATCACAGGTAGCTAAGATAGCAAAGGCATTTTTAGCCTCTTTCCAATAAAATATCCTGTCTTTGATGCATGTAGTACCTTTTCAGGAAGAAGCCTTCAAAAGCACTTGAGACTCATTGCATATAAGGGAATCATTTCACTCACCACTGAACTGAGAGCAAACACAGCTCAGGATTTGGTGCGCTTCACATTTTACTTTAAGTGGTTCATCTACCCTTTAATGTAATACGTTTGTTCTATTTAGATACAAATAGATGCATTGTGAAAGTGATATGGAAATTTTTGCTATGATATTTAAGGCAAGAATGGGACAAGTGCATTTGATATGGTCACTATTAATGATGAGAACAGCTCAGATCAGCACCAGATTTTGAATTTTTGATTTTTTTTTTCAAAAACCTCTTGAATGTACAATGTGGTAGGAAATGGCAAGAGAATATACTTTTGCAAGCAATATCTGGTATTTTCAAGCCAAACCCTGGATTTTCAGAGATGTGTGAAATGCAATATTCTTTGTACCCTTCCAGACAATTTCAAATGGACATCTGAGGAGCAGCCAGGTGCAATAAAATTGTAGCATTACACGGCAACATGATGTAAGCAGTTTACGAGCTCTAATTTGCCATTTCCACATTCCCACCAGTTCAAACAGCTGCAAGAACCGAAGCATTAAGCCTCAAAATAAGCATTGGCTCCTAAAAGACTATTTTCTGTTTTCAAGGGTTTCCCAAAGAATCTCTACCAAATCATATAATGCAGTGCTTTTCCTGTGTATTATGCCACACTCTGGTTGCTCAGAGTAAACATGTTTTTTGTTTGTAAGTATTCTCAGTGCTAGTATATGGACAAAGTAATTGATGAAATGTTCAAAGCAGTAGTAACATGGATAACTCTCTTCTTATGGCTTTTTTTAAATTCAAGACTAGATAGATATCCTAATTCCCTTCTAAGTTAGGTGCTAATGGTCTCAAGTTTGGGCTCCCAAAGCCAGCATTCCCTTGCTGCAGTAACTGATAGAGATGAACTATCAAATAGCATTCTACTACATCTCTTCCACCCATTTCCATAACAAAACCAAAAATAGTTTCTCTTGAAGTTTAAACACAGTCAAAATTAATATTTTCTTTACTTTTCCAGTTTGGCATGGACCAAACCAAAATACCACAAATGAAGGCTTTTCCTTCTGGTATTTGTAGCTTGAGTCGCAGATACCAGAATTCACTGAAAGGCCTTTTCCAGTGGGTTTCAAGGCCTGGTTTGCAGATTTAGGAGGTTTGTATGCTCTGAACCCTTAAAAAGTTATCTAAACCCTCAATTTTCCGAGGTTAACCTTTCCCTGGGGTCTAGGAGAAATGAAATTGTCTTCTTGAAATCTTCTCAACTGATCCTCTCAACTGATCATGATGCCCTCAAAGGTTTGATTCCATGACTCATTTGGAAAGTAATTTTGGCCTGAGAAGTGAGTTTAGTTTGACCACTCAATAGCATGAACTCTCATATTTTTTTAACAGGATTCAGACATATTGAAAATCCCATAAAAATAAAATTAAAAGCAGGCGATCTACTACCTATCTTATTATATCAAATACAAGCTATTTGATTTTGTCTACCCTACTGGGGTACTAGTGGAGAGCCCCCTACTGGGTTTCTAGTGGAGGCATAGGAGGCTTGAAAAAGGATGAATCCCATGCTATATATCTGAGGACTTTCATCACCTAATTTACATTGATTGGAGCAAGAATGGGATTCTTTCCTCTGAGGCTGAAGAAAGAGGCCAACTTGCTCACAGTGAAGTTATTTATTAGGCCTGTGCAAAGCAGCTAATATTCGCTTCAGATTTGGCCAATTTGGGGGACAGAGATTCAATCTGGTGATTCAAATCATTGTCCTGAATTGATTCGGCTGAATCTGATTCAGAGATTCGGCTGCTGCTGAATCTCAGAATCACCCAGGCCCATCCCCCGCCTGCTCTCCCAGTCCCGGCAGTCGCTGTCCCACTTGCCCCAGCTCCCAGCACTTGGGAAAAAAAGCCCCAACTCACTGGGTGCTGCTGGGTGGGGGGGTGGGTTGATCTCTGCTGTCCGCCACTGCCCCACACTGTGTGGGAGGCACTGCATGAGTCCCTGACCCCCTCCTGCTCCTCCATCCCCCCCATAGCTGCCCCGCCTGCCCAGCTCCAGCCCTTTAAGAACACCCCCCCCAAACCCTGGACTCACCATTCCTGCCAAGCGAGGGACCATCCCTGCTGCCCCCTGCTGGCTTGTGCCAGGTAGGGGGCTCTGCATGAGGCCTCTGAAGCCCCAAGGCCACTGCAAGAACTGGTGAATCCTGGGATTTTTCTCATATATTTTTCCTTAAAGGGCTGGAGTTAAGGCAGGCAGAGCATCCATGGGGAGGCTGAGGGGGGAGGGGTCAGGGGGCTCATGCAGAGCCCCCCATGCAGTGTGAGGCAGTGGGGATCACTCCGCAGCCCTGCAGCACCAAGCGAGTCAGGGTTTATTTTTCAAGGGCTGGGAGCTGGGGCAGGCAGGTCAGTCATGGGGGGGCTGTGGGAGCAGGCAGGGGATGGGGCCTAGCAGGGGTCCCCCCATAGGCCCCTCCCTCTTCTCCAGCCCTGCCCCCTACTTCCCAGCTCTGAGTCTGGCTCCAGCTCCCTGCTGCAGTGAGCGGGAACTGTCCAAATCATCAAACCTCTCCGAATCTTTTCAGAAGATTCGAAGAGCTTCAAATTGATTTGGACTTTTTAACTGATCCCCTGATTCAATTCAGATGCAGAGATTTGGCCACCAAATCAGGCCAAATCTCTTCTGAATCAAATCAGCATCGGAAGCTTCGTACAGTCCTACTTTTTATTATCACCTTCTTCATATTCTTTGGTCCTAGATTAAATCTGTGAAGATCTAAACTAAAATTTCAAAATAAAAAATCATTTAGAACCAAAACCAGAAGCTTTTCATATTCAAAGTTTCAAATGAAAGTGAAAATTGAAAAAAAAATACTTCTCCAAAATTGCTTCAAATAGAGAGTTATTGAAACAAATACTTTCTCCAGAGAGTTTCAGTTTTAATAAATCAGTATTTTCCAATAAAAAATGTTTTTGTTGGAATATGCCCAGCCAGCTCTAATCTTGATTTATGGGAGGATCCAGCTCCTTCTACTATATTCATCTCTGCTGAAATATGTTTGATGATTGCTTGCTGAGATGTGGAAAACTGCTCTCAGTGAGAATCTCATGGCTATAGGCTTTTAAGCATAGTGCCCAGTTCAGTTTGGTTTTGGCTTTATCTGAACTATGGATATGACCTTTCATGGCAGAAGAACATGAAGATTTTTTTTTCAAATTGAAGTGGTTGTTATTAAGGTGTATGCTGGCTGCTTTGTAACACTCTTGCGATGCTCAGCCAAGCTTTTTAATGTCCCCTGAGCCATGCAAATATATGCCATACCAGTGCCTCCAGCTCTGATTTGTTTTTCTAACCTCTAAAACAGTTATTTTTGGTTCTGCTTAAATTTTGGATGATGGCTCAGGGTGGTTATTTTATATGGACTTGCCCATCCTTAATTACAATATGCTGCACATGAACAGAAAGCTACACTAAGGCTACTGCAACATCCTAGAGCTCTTCTGCATCTACTTTTGATGCTGTTCACCATCCACCATATATCTTCCTGTCCAGCAATCTTGCTCCTACATTCATTCGATTAGATCAGAATCTCACCCCCCACCCCCAAAATGCTAGTTTTTGGTCTCTGTCTGTGCAGCAAAACTTAAAAACATGACTCTCATAATAGATCCCAATGATGGCTTCCTGAGTTAGCAGCCAGTTTGAAGCATTAGTTCAGAGGGGTAACCTGTTTCATACATGTCAATAGGATGTTAACTCTAAGCTGCTCTGTTTTAGTGGTAGGTACAGGACAAGACAAGTATTAAAGAGGGCAGCTGGTCAAACCTATCCATACAAGCAAATAGCCCTCAGTTGGGTAAGGGCTACTGCAACAGAGAGTAGAAGGCACTTCTATTATCTCTGCTGTCCTGAAAGACACTCTGTGGGTGTTCCTGCCTTATGGCTACCACCAGCCCTTCAGTAGGGCATAGTATGCTCATTGGTACAACTGCATTGTGGTATACCTAGAATATTTGATTGCTTGCATTTGTGCCAGGTTAATCTTCAAGCTCTTCTCAAGTTGATAGAACAAAGCTGTTTGAGTGACCTCTTTCTTCTGATCCAAAGTCTATTCTTAAACCAAACCACTCAGAGATGGTAAGTGTTGCTGAGAATTACATTTGTCAGCCCTTTGACACATGCTTCTGTTCCCAGGTCCAAGAAGGGACCACTAATCTCCTCTCACTTGGCTTGTTGGAATCTCAGGGTATTAATACTATATGCCAAGTTGTCTACTTAAAAAGAAAAACATTCACAGCTACATCAACAATGCTGTTAAAAAGATAAGAGTTCATTCAGAATGATATTATCAGGGGAACAACATCTTTTCAGCTCTGACAAATTGTATTTAAAAAACACCCCGGCCTATTCTAAGCAGAGCCAAGTGTATCCTTCACATACTGCTTGCTACCTTCACTTTAGAGGAAAAAGTAAATGAAAAATTTAATAGGACAAACAAAACCAGGCAGATCCAACTGTACAATAAATACAGAATATGGCCTATTTAATTTTCTTACAGTAAAATCCAGTGAGCAAAATTATAATTTGATATGGCTCAACTTGGCCAATAGAAACTCATAAAATGTCTTAACATCATAATACATTGTACAAAAGAATCACTAAGTACCATAAAACATATGGGAATATGGGTCTGTATTCATCTATTACTCTTTGCCAGTGTAGCATATTAAAATGATTTCTATTTAAGTACAGAGATCCCTAAAGTATACTACAGTCTTAATTAAAATGTCAATAAAATGCAAAAGTGCATAGGGGACTTTTTTTTTAACTCTTTGAGAGAATAATTTCTTAATAGATTCATTATACTCCCCAACTTCAGAACAATTAAAAATAAATATAAGTAAGCCTTTTTAATGTTAGCTGTATTAACTATGGAGAAGACTACCTGATAGAGAACAGCAGGATTATCCTGTAGCTATTAAAGAAGCAAAACTCCCCAGAGCAATTACAGGGCAGCTTAAATAACAACTACAGAATTAGGCCTTAATAATTGATGCTATGCAGTGCAGGTTTGCTTATTTTAATTGCTGTATTGGATTAAGTTTATTTTATTGATTTTAAAAAAATGGACAATAATTGTTCAGACCTTTTTGTATCTTGGTCCCTTTTGTTGCATGCTGTCCCAAATACAAGGTTGTTCTTTAGGAAGGAAGGAACTGGTTTGGAAATCAGGAGGCCTGAATACAATTCCTACCCCAGACTTCCTGTGGTATAGTGGAAAAATGTTTGGGTGCCTATACACATGCTCAATTAATCAAGTATGTCCCATGTTCCAATTAGGATGCTTTAGCATCACTGCAGCGTCATGTGCATGAGACCCTGCTGGTTTAAAACTGGCTGTTGGGGTGCTTTAAGTAAAGCTCATTGAATGAGCTTTAGTTAAAGAGTCCCCCAGCCATTTTTAAACACAGGGGTTTAATACACGATGCTGCAGTGTTTTAAATAGAAAGGATCTCTGGGAACTGCTCTAATTAAAACACCCCACCCTTACTCGCAAGCACATTTATAGGCACCCTCTGTGCCTTAATTTAACCTTTATTAAATGGGGATAATAATTCGAGTTGGTCAAACTGAGGTACATATATTTCATGGTTGTTTTAAAGGGAACGTTTCTTATATTCTTGGAAACATTCTATGAAATATTTTTTCTTACAAAAATTACAAAGCAACATTTTTCAAAATTTCGGGACCAAATTAACTTTGCTGACAGGAAAAAAAGATCTCTCTCCTTTTCATTTTTCTCCCATGGAAGTAGATCTGGGAAGGAATAAAAAAGTGCTTCTTTCTCCTTTGCACTTTTACTGTTGGGGGGGGGAGGGGTTTGCTCTCCCTACCTCTTTCCAAAAGGAAAACATACTTTTTTTTAAAGAGAGAGAACTCCACACCTCTACAACAAAAATCTTCACCAAAATCTTTTAAGCAAAGTGATCATTTTTCACTTATTTTTTTGTTTTGATCATAAAAGCCATTGTTTTAAAATCTAAAGTAAGTTTCAAGTGGAAACTTTGAACCAGCTCTGAGAATAAACGTTTATCCTATTTAAACTGTAAGCACTCCCAGAATTATGAGTACAATTCTGAGTACAATTCAATTATAAGTATAATGCTTTATATGCACTTATACAGTGCCCAGCTTGACGGAGCTTTAACATCTTGGAACTCTAGGCATTATTGTAGTATGAAATAAGAATAACAGATTTCTTAAATACTATAGTTAGAAGAGATAGCCCTTTAAAAAGTCCAAATATTTGTAAAGGTTCTTTGTCATATTTTTGAGAAATTCTGCATGCCTTAGTCCTGTCATCAACAGTATCATCAAATGCCATGAGAGAGGCTTATCTCATGATCTGGTTAGGAGCAAGATAGGTTAGAAGTTTTGCCAAAAGCTCCAGACCATAACAGTATATTCAAGAGGTTTTGATAAAGATGTAGAAAATTATCCAAACTTAGATGTGCTAGAAGCCAAATATGGTTCCACCTGGAGAATTGGATTTGTAATGCAAATTAGATCATCTCAGTAGTTTCTAGAAACTTCATGCATTTCTCTCCAAAAAATGTAAGTAAAATATCTTAGGCAGACAAGGTTCCTTGGGTTTATCTGATATCTTTTATTAGACCAGCCCAAATAGTTGGAAAATAATTAGGCAAGCTTTCGGGGTCAAAAACCCTTCGTCAGGCTAAGGAAGTTTCAGCAACCTACACCCCAGTAAAATATCTTAGCTCTCCCTACAGATCCTATGTGCAGTTCTCTGATATATACATAAAAATGCTTTCCTGGGCATGAAGGGGCTGGTAAACAGGAGATCAGTCCACCCAGATCAGCCACATTTTTGCTACAATTGCACTGGGAAAATGGCAGCCTTAATGCCTCAATTTTACCATCTGTAAAATACGGAGTTTGTGGCTTGATTAACTGAGGTTAGTGAAATGCTTTACATTCTCAGATAGAAAAGACTAATGATGTGCAGACTTTTCCTGTTCTGCAGTATATTTCTAGCTCTACACCACCAAGTTGGAAGCTTGTTTGAAGGAGCTATGTTACCACAATATTTTGCTATACAAATCATTCAGAACTGTCTCTAAAATTAGTACTGACCAAAATGTGTCATAGTGATAGCAGTAGTACACTTCAGCAGAGGTCAGGAAGAAAAACAGGCTTATTTTTGGAAGCAGTTATTTGGTTCCTAGCAGAGGTGAAACTTTGGCCTCATACAGACATTCAGTTTCTCCTAGGAGAGTTGCTGCTCTCCCAGGAGAAACTTTGAATGTACAGATGGTTCCGGTTTTCTATCCCAAAGTAAAAATGACCGCTCAAGGAGAAAAATAACTTGGGAACAATTAGGATTAAATCACTGTCAGGGAGAGTGAATTTCTGTACATGCTGTGGCTTCTTTCAGAAGAAAACATAGTTCTCCAGTATCCATCCTTCCCCCAGGGAGATAGCATGTTGTTCACTGGACTCTGATGCTCCAGCATGGAGCAGAAAACATCCTATTCACAATCCCCTTCTGTAAGGAGACACAGGCTGACCCTGAGCAGTCTGCATCAGCCAATCAGGGTTGTCCTATGCACTGCTGCTATCTGTCACCAGGCAGACTAAGGGAATCTGCAGAGCATGCTGAGATGTGTTCACAGGGCTCCTGCCTCGCTGCACAGTGTCAAGATGGCAAGTTCTCCACTCATCAGGGCCTCAGAATATGAATGTCTGTATACATGGCACTGGGTAAGTTTTTCTACCATGTAAACAAACCTCAAAGAATTCTCCCAGATTATTTGAATGTGTGTACACAGCCTGCCTCAGAATTTCACTGAAGAACATAATTGTGGGAACAATCCTAGATTGGTAGCAACAATGAACACAATGACCTAAACATTTCTCTCTCTAAAGGTAACTTTTCAGTCTACTACTCTGTAGGCTTTTTTTGTAAAAAGATTTCTTATCACTGGGTTTCAGGGTCAAGTCTGATTCTGATTAGAGCAAAATCCATCAATAGATCAAATTCTGCAGTTCATTAAAGTCAGTGAGCTCTATTTGGGTGCAGTAGGCATCCATACAATGACTTGCAGGATCAGGCCCTGATGTACAAGGTTTTACTAATTAAGTCAGTGATTTTCAACCATGGTGCCACAGCATCAGTAATATTGCAACAGTGTAATATTAGTACTTTTAAGTGTGCAAACACCTACATATGATTCGTGAGATAAACCCAGAGGTTGCAAATAGGAATCCAGTGTCAAAAACATTTTGACTTCTGGTCTCTCTGAATTCTTTGCAACAATTCCTCTATTATTTTTCCATCATCAAAATGAATGAAAGCTAAATGCAAAATGAATGAAAGCAAAATGAATGAAACTGGCATTTTCTGAGGGGTACACTGAGTCCAAAATTTTTGAGAACTACTTAACTAAGTAATCATTCATGAATAATTTGAAATCTGTGCCTGATATCTAGATACTAATGCAGTAGGTACTGAAGGAAGTAGAGGAAGAAAGAAAACATGGGGAATTATGAATGAATGGGACCAAAGGTAGTACAGCTAAGCCACCTCTCTGAATTGCAATGTCATCTGTTTTTCCTCTATTTTATCCCCCTCCCAATCCACTTAACGTTAAGCAAGAAGACATTGGTACATTTTGCAGATGTATTGACAGCAGTGGACATGTGATACTGCTGTGAAGATTTGTCTTACTCGAGTTTCAGCTGGGCTTTGCTAGCTAACAGTCAACAAGCCATAGTTTTAGGGTTATGACCTCTAGTTGTTTCAGGGAAGAACAGAAGGGTAATGGACTTATCAATGAATTTTATAGGCCAGTCTGCTACTTCTATAATTTGTTCAGCACTTAGTTGTATTCAGTTTCCTCCCAACACATTTGTAGGCTCAATTTTAAATTTACAAATGATTGAAATGAGATCCCCTGTGAATATTTTTAATGTTTGCATCATGATCCCTTTGACTTCAGTGGGCTTTGGATAAGATGCAGTCAGAGAGAGTGGGGATTATAAACTGGGATGGTATGCTAGAAACAGGGTTGTACATGAAATGGCAGAATGTGTGTAGTGATCTCTGAGTTCAATAAATACAGGCATACATAAATGAAAACTAAAAAAAAAAAAAAAAAAAAAAGAACTTTATTTGTAAAGCAGTGGGCAACCTCTGCAGACCTTTTTCCTGTTTCTAACTAGCTAGATAGCTGCTTCCTACCTGACCGATTTCCAACTTCTTCAGTCTCCTGCCAGGGAGCATCTCTAAATTGTAACTTTTATTGCTACTGCATACATAGGGGAAAATATACAATTCTATCTGTTAGAAAGCATGGAACAGGAAGCACAACTGTAAGGAGCAAAAATGAAGTGAGAAGTGTGAAGGTGCTGCACCTTGGTAAGAAGAACCCTCAGCATACTTATAGGCTCGGCAATGCTACGCTCAATAGTACCATGACCGATAGGGACTTGGGGGTCTTGATTGATCACAAGATTCATATAAGCCACCAATGTGATGATGTGGCTGGCAAAGCTAACCAAACTCTGGTGTGCATCCACCAATGCATCTCAAGCAAAACCAGAGAAGTCATTTTCCTGCTTTACTCAGCCCTGGTGAGACCGCAGCTGGAGTACTGTGTCCAGTATTGCCCCTCCCTCGCCCTCCCCCCCATTTCAGGAAGGATGTGGAGAAGCTTGAGAGAGTCCAGAGGAGAGCCACTCGTATGATCCAAGCCCTGCAAGGAAGGCCATATGAAGAAAGGCTGAGGGACATGGGACTCTTCAGTCTGGAGAAGAGAAGGCTTAGGCGGGGCTTGGTGGCAGCCTACAATTACATAAGAGGGGTACATCAGGACCTTAGAGAACACCTGTTCACCAGAGCTGCACAAGGGATGGCAAGGTCTAACGCCCATAAACTCCAGGAAGGCTGACTTAGACTGGATATAAGAAAAAAGTTCTTTATGGTGCATGTATCTAGGGTCTGGAACAAACTGCCCCCAGAGGCGATGCAAGCACCTACCCTGGACTTCTTCAAAAAAGAGGTGGATATATTTCTTGCTGGGGTCACTTGATCCCAGCTGACTTCCCACCTATGGTGGGAGGCTAGACCCGATGATTTCTTGAGGTCTCTTCCAAACCCTAATGTCTATGAAATCTATGAAAAATTAAAAACTGCAGGCTATTTCCAATCCTGAAAGTTATTGAACACTTCTTAGGGAGTGCTAAAAGCGCTCAATGGCTAGGTTCATCTCAATTGGTGATGAACATGGTTAGCACTTTGTAGAAGACTCACAGTCTTGCAAGATCAGGTCTTTAGGGCTACATAGTTATTTTTTTTCTGTAACAAAGCCACATGCCCCCCATTACTCTGACGGTTGCCAGCATACTCTGCTGGCAGCCCAGCAGAGGCAGAATATAGATTGTGCAGCACCAAAAACCTAGGCTTCTACTACTTGAGATAGAGAAATAATTCACAGAGCTGGCGCTGGTAGTTTCACTGGTAATTTTTATGTGAATTACTACCATATGAGGGGATACAACATACTCAGCATGGCAATTCCAGGTGGCCCTGAGCCTTGAACCAATCTGAGTCTAAATTCCCAAAGGTTCAAGAGAGTTTGTGCTAATTATTGAAATAGGTCCAAATCATGAAGCTTATGTGATTTGCATGTGATAACCTTTGGGCCCATGTTGGGCACATTTAGTACTTCACAATAGCTTTCACTTATGATCTACAATGAATGACCAGGTTGTTTCTGTAGTAACTGTCAATTTCTAATCAATACTTAATATGCTATGCCAACCTTGAACTGATTTCTTATGATATGCAAAAATAAATTCAACAAATAAAATTAACTTATAAAAAGTGAAGAGAATGGGAAATTATATCAGCTTGCTTCTGTTTCATACAACTTTCTCTTTGTTACCCTCCCTAGTGCAGTGATGCTCACACTTGGTCCAGATGAAGGCCTACATTGGTAAATTGGCAGGAAATCAAGACAGCTAAGCTGAATAAAAATAGAAGATTGCAACCATTCCTCAATTGTATCGATGTCTGGGCTGCCATCTTTAAAATGGATGCGGAATGTTGGGAAATGTAGTCATCCTAAGCTGAAGTAAATATGATGGGAGGACCTCAAACACCAGGATCCAAACATCCAATTACGTTTAGAGCTTCTACCCAGCTGTTGTTCCTTATGTACTTTGCTTTGGGTCTGATGGGAAAAGTAGGTTGGAAGTCCTGCTTTATAGCTAAGAGTGCAAGCAGTAACCAATGACAGCTGCTTTGAGGAAGAAGTCCTCCAGGCCTTAGGAGTTTCATAGTCTACACTCTTAAATTATTTTAATGTTAGTGAAATACAAATGCATTCAAAGAGGCAGACTCTCTCAGGGAATTGTCTGGTTTTAGAAAAAAGGAGAAACCAAAACATGACAAGTAAAGGAAGTAAGAATCTCCTTTTTGTTATTTTAACCTGTCGACTCCCCAGTTCTTGCTAGTGCCAAGAATTTTGTTATTACAGTAGGGCAAGCATATAAATTTTCGGCTGAATTAGACTCAAGGAGACTACTCCACAGCCACAGATTTGATTAGTGTAATTTTGTAGTTAACTGTAAAGACCCCCTACAGTGTTCCATGTGCACACACACATGTGCACATACACCCACATACAATTTATTTATTTATTGGGTATATATATATGTGAAAGTTGGACTGGAAGGGACCTTACAAGGTCATCTAGTCCAGTACCCTGTTCAAGGCAGTTTCATCCCTGACTAAACCAACCAAGTGTCTGTCCAACCTGTTCTTGAAACTTCCTTTAGGTAATTGAAGACTGTTATTGAATCCCTGCTAAGTTCTCTTCCACAAACTAAATAACCCTAGGTCTTCTAGCCTTTCATTGTAAATCAAGCTTCCCAGGCATCCAGTTATTTTTGTTGCTCCTGTTGGACTCTTTGTAATCTATCCACATTCTTCTTGAAATGTGGAGGCCTAAAACTGAACACAGTACTCCAGGTGACACCTAACCAGTGCTGAATACAGCAGAAGAATCCCTTTCTTTGATTTACAAGCAACACTTATGTTAATACAACCCCTGGCCTGTTTTGTAATAAGAGCACACTGTTGGCTTATGTTCAGTTTATGGTCTGCTGCAACTCCCAGGTCCTTCTATGCAGTCTAGCCAGTCATTCCCAATCTTATTTGTGTACACAGTTATTTCATCCCAAGTGCCAAGCTTTACATGTGTCCTTGTTAAATTTCATCTGGTTTATTGCAAACCTTTTTTTCCAGTTTAACCAGGTCATCCTGGATCCTAGCTCTACCCTCTAGTATCTGCAACTCCAACCAACTTTGTGTCATCCGCAAATTTGAACTCAATTCCACCATTCAAATCATTAATTACTAAACAATACTGGACCCAGGACAGATCCATAGGAACCCCACTTAATATATCCTCCCAACTATATATTTCGTTTTGACATGTTAAGGAATGGATTAGAGCAGGCAAAAGTACTGTTATAGTTAATGTGATTAATAAAATATTCAACTAAAACCAGTAATAAAGTCCATTCATGCATTTGATCTATACATACATAGCAGCTCAAATACCAGTATTAGGGCTTGTTTTTATATGGTTACTCATGAACAGCTTTGGAGTTTAAATTAATTCCCTACCTTAATCCTAATTAAGGAGGCTGCCAGGACCAGTATTGTGTCTAATACCCGGCGGTCCACTTCTGTGGCCTTCACTGCCCTAGCCACAACAGTGATCTGCTGTTCCTGGGCCTCCACCATTCTCTTGAGGAAGGCAATGTGCCTCTCCTCGAGGGCCAAAAGCCTGTCCTGGAATGCTCAGTCTGCCCAGTCTCTCTCTAGCTCCCATGCAACCCTCTTCCACTTGTGTGCAATGTCCTCCATGCTCCAGGCCTGTAAGTCCACCAGCCACTCTTCTGCCATGGTGACCAGCCAATCTAGCAGAAGGGTCTTGTCCTGGATCTGCTGCTGTTGGAACCAGCACATATTTATGGCCCCAGCCAAGGCTGGTGCTGATCCCAAAGGTGCATCCCTGCATACAGCTGGTGCTTCTACCCCCCACATGCAGCTCCTGGACTTGCAGAGCCAGGAAAAAGAGGTTGTTTGTGAGATAGTTTGCAACATTTCTGAGATAACATGTACTATACCAGGGGGCTGTTTGCTGCCTGGCCTTAGACTGGGGGTTGTGCATGCACAGGTGCCCAGGGACCATGGCAAGTCAGTTGGGTAGGCACTGGCACAGGCAGCTGACAGCTGAGCTCCCCATCCCCATTCACTCCAAGGGCAGGTGGGCTACTGGGTGCTTGCTGCAGGCAGCCTGCCTTCACTTCCCCGACCAGGACAGGTCTGGCTCCTGGCAGCACCTGCTGCAGTTGCTCCAGACTTACTCCCCAGGTCTCCTTGTGCAGGCCAGGCTATCTCCTCCATTGCTGCCAGGCCCATGGCACCCTGGTGAGGGGGGCAAGGGGCTCCTGGCTGACTGGGACACAGAGCTGGTGGCACTCCTGCACTTCCCCATGGGGTCCCTGGGTCCCATGGGGTGTGGCTCCCAGGAATATCCTGGGGTTCAGGGGTATGGTGCCTGGCTGGCCAGACAGGCCCCCTTCAGGAAGGAGCTGGAGCTCATGAGGATGGGAGATGCCATCCCTAGGCTGGCCTCCTGGGGGGGGGGAGGGGGACTCCACACCTGGAGCTGGTGCAGTAGGCACTGACCTGGGCTGCCAGAGCTGCTGGATGATGCCAGGAGCAGGATCCACAGTGGGACAGGTTCCTGGGCCCCCTGAAGGGCCTTCCTCTGCTGATGACTTGTTCCCACTGTCAGGCCATGGCAGGTGCCCACAGCACATAGTACAGGGGTACAGTGTGGGACAGGCAGGTAGGCAGTGGGGCCTAGCCAGGGGCCAGCACTGGGGTCCGTGAAGGCTACCACAGCTGGCCCAGAGCCTCTGCTGTAGGACCTGATAGCCAGAGAGAGGCAGGCAGCTGGTGGCAAAGCCCCCTAAGGTCACCACAAAATTTTAAAGGCGAGGATGGGCCAGGCAAAGAGCCACCCCAGCCCTGGGGCTGGAGAAGCTCCAAGCCCATGGCCCTGGGACTAGCCCAAGGGTGTCCCCCCTCGTGGTGAGGCTTCCCAGGAGCAAATTTGCTCCCAGACAGCATCTACACATGTACTACTGCACAGTTACTATGGTAAGGTTAATTTACTACCTGCATTTGCAGGTAGCAAATTAACCATACAGTAGACAATATTAGGGCTCAAACAGAGTGGCATCTCTTTCCATAAAGCAAATTCCTAACCTTCAGTGACAATTGGCTTATTTTTAGCTTAATGGAACAGTTCATGCTCTTCACAAATTTGTACTGATAACACAAAAGTATGGATACTTGCACAGAAGAGCACTTACTAGAATATACAATATAGCACTTAAACTGTGCAAAAATGTTCTCACCCATGAAATGAAAAAAAAGTGAAATATTTCCTACCCACCTCAGCTTTTAGTAGGTTTGAGCTTCCTGTAAAAGAAAGGCAGTATCTGTAAATGAGGCATACCTTTAATCTACATTTTGTAAATCTTGCATTTCATTTTGTTACAAAAAGTTGTGTTTTTTTCTAGACAAAATAAATAAAATGTTGTTAATTTAATTAAAAACAAGCAGTTTGGCTAGACTGAATCCACAAGGGATGAGCCTTAAATTCTCTCTGGTCTTACAAAAGCCAGTGGGCTGCCATTCTAGTTCAAAGTCTCACTTGGCAGTTTCTAGGTATATGCACACCACAGATCACATAAATAATACTGAGAATAATACCAAGGTGTGTTGATGGTGGGGCCAGACCGAGCTGGGCCGCAGAGGCAGGACTCTTCCCAGCTGGGCCAGGCCTGAGCAGGGGGGCAGAGAGCAAACTAAGAGCACAGCTCCTGCAGTCCCAGCCTGAGCCGCAGCCAGCTGGAAAGGTCCCTGCCCCCCATGGCCCATCCTGAACTGGCCCTACCATCCTCCCACCTCACCCAGGGCTGTGGGGCTGAGCCAAGTGGTTACTGCTGAGGATGGGTGTGGAGGGGCAGGGCCCTTGCCAAGCTGACTGAAGCTCGAGCTGGGGCTATGGGAGCCACGCACCCAGATTTTTCTTGGCTCTCCATGTCCAGGCCAGGCTGAGCTCTTTCACAGCTGCCACAATATGCAGGGCTCCCCCCCACTTCTCCTCCTCCCCTGCCACGGGGCTGGGAAGAGTGAGGTTTCTGCAATGCTGTCTCAGGGCTCACTTCAGAGGGGTGCAGCACTGGGCCCTGCTGTGGAGCAGGGGGGAACCAGCTGCAGGAAGCCCTTGGTGGCTTTTTTCCCCAGCAGTACAGAGCACAGGCAGGTGTTCTTGGCTGTGGGCACTGTGAGCAAACCTTGTACGGGAGGCTCTGGCTAGGACTCAGGCAGGGGCTGAACTAGATACTACTAGAGGATCTCTGGAGGTCCCTGCCAGTCCCGCTTTTCTGTGGTCCCTTCCTTCCTTCCCCCTTCACCTCAGGCCTGGAGCCAGGGTCTGACCAGGCTCCAGCTCTTGCTTCTTGAACCTTTAGTGCCAGCTGGGAGCTGGGGCTGGCCATGCTCCCTCCCCTCCCCCCTGAAAAGCCCAGCAAGGGCTGCTTCTCCCTCCCCCTCCAGGCATAGCTCAGCTGGGATCCCTGCAGGCCTGGGTGGGAGTTTAAACCCTTCCCCAATCACACTCAGGCCTGTCAGGGCCAGGACAGGCTCCCCCTCCCCTTCCCCCCAGGTCAGCTTCTCTCCAGCCTTCCAGCCACTGCAGAAGGAAAGGGAGGGCTCGCTTTAGTTCCCCTCAGCTTCTAGCCTGAGCCACTGCAGGCATGTGGCTGCATTTTTGGAATCAAAAGTGAATGTCTGTTCACTTGCTTGCTAGTTCAATCTATGCAGTTTAAACTAACCTGCAAAGATTGAATTAATTCAGCCTCAGGCTTTTTGAATGTCTGTACTTAGCCCAAGAGGGAGAAGGAGGAAAATAAGAAGTGAAAACAAACAAAACCCAGGAGCTGACAAGAGGTAAGTCTTTAGAGCAAGAGGTACTGGTTATTGCTCGTTACATTATCTGCAAATGAGAAATAGATGCTACAATCCTCTCTTGCCTTCATGCCTTCAGCTGATGTGGTGCTTTAAGAAGAACATCAACACTCCACAGTTGTTAAAACAGGGGTAAGCATAGCACTCATACCCAAAAGTTCCAAAGCCTTTTCAGCATCCAGACATCAGCAGTTCTTCAGACATGTGAAACATACAAATGGAACCATTTTCAATATATATGCAAAAATGCTGACATGCATTTAAAATAATCTTTGTCACAGTATTCTGTACACCTTAAATACCAGGAAAGCTGTCCAATTTTGTAAGCAGGAGTCTATTGAAATAAACATTTGTATTTAAATTCTATTGTGTGACCATATATCTTTAAAGAAGATTGGCAAATTTAATAATATTTACATATATTTGAGACACCATCAAATGCATTTGGGGTGCTGATGGGGGCACATCTGCAATTCATTCTGTAAAGAATGAACACATATATCAGGAAAATATGATTTTTTTGTTGGGAAGAATCATTCCTTCAACCACTACAGATTTCTCTTCCATCCCCAAGCATTGCTAATGTAGTGCAATTGCTGAACTCCTGGGATGAGCATGGGTTATTTGTTCTTTGCTTCCTGAAAGATGCTGTTCTTCACTGATATTCTTTTTTTTTTTGTAAAGCCAGATTAAGCAGCACAAAGCAAGCTATTAACACAGCATTTTGAACACATTTCTAGTCTGAGATAAATATCCTCTCAATGCCTTTTCAGAAAGCAAAAGCAGATTTTTCAGAATTTGAAAAAAAAAAGTGGGTTTATAATGAATTTAGTGCCAGGATGTGATGCATTATATTTATGTCGGTAGAAAAAAAAAGAGAATAATGTGATCAAGAAAAGGGAGTAAAGGGATATTGCACTATCACAGACAAGACATAAATAAGTATAGATTTGATCCCATTTCTATAATTTTCATATGGTACTTAACAATTCAAAGCTCAATGTATATTTGTAAGGCAAGAGCCAAATGTTGATTTACCTATCAATCATCCAGTGTTTGAACAGACTGGAGTAAGAAAGCAAAGATAAAAGATAAAGCATACTGCTGTAGCCTCCACAAGCCTTGAATACAATTTGATACATGCCAACTCCTAATTACTCACACCTGTAGTCTAATAAACTTGATTTTGCAACCTTGACTCTCCTTGAGTAATAATATACTCCACATGCAATTCCATTGGTTTCAACAGGACTGACAAGTCAAATAAGTCCTATTTCACTTAAACTAGGGTGAAAATAATGGATCAGGACTAAATACATTAGGGTTGATCCTGTGATCTCCATTCACACGAATAATCTTTATCCATTTCTGCTACTCAAGTAAAATCACTGGGAATATCCACATAAGAAAGGGGGCTATACTACAGCGAGCAAAAGTTGCAGGGTTGGGCTCTAAGATTCAAATGATTCAATAGCTCTAAGCACCTTGCAGTCCTTTCCCTTAATTTTTATAATAAAAGACAAGCTTATAACGACTATCATTTTCCCATTCCAGAAATGGAAGAGAGCTCCTGGCCCAATATTATTTTAGTCCATTGTCCTTCTTTTTCTGGTATCTTGATAAGCTACAAGATATAACAAATATAACTGCCTACATGGAGGACCTAAGTTTCTATTGCCTTACCCTGCCATTTATAACTATATAAAACATAAACTCCCCCTACACTGATTTGATAAAAGTTTTACACTCCCCTTTTCCAGGTAAAAGTGACTAAACAAGGTACAAGCTAAAAGAAGTAAATCTGAATCAAACCATAAAATAATTGATTTGCAATTAAATCTATTTTTTAACGTTATAGGTACTGATGGCAACACCCATTATTTTAACACTTTTTCAGTTTCCTACATAAGATTGGTGACGGAAGCTAAGAAAATGAAGAAATTAAGGAAATGCTATCATTTATGACTTATGCTCATGGTCATCTTTAAGTTGACAATGAAAGATTCCACATTAAGGGAACTATTTCATTTTATATTAGTAACAGTGACAAACCAAGGCCCATGGAAGATATGTAGTGAGGGGTAGCTACAACCTACTCACTAAGCACACAGGCCCACCCAAATCAGCACTTGTTTTAAATCATTTGCAATATAAATAATTTACTGTTATGTCAAACCATTGCCCATCCACCATTAGTGGGAACCCGCCCAAATGACATTCCTAGCTGTGGCAATGACTTAAAACCTCCTCATAGATTACATCCTTTTGATGCATCTACACCATGGGTCTATTTCCTTGTTTCTGACATCCATGCAAGGAGCTTCTTATTGAAGTAAATGAACTAATCATTTGAGTCCAGTGTACACTGCAACATTTGATCAACCAGAAGTAAATAAAGCATCATTTTTCCTATTCATTCCATTATCAGTTTAATGCAATCTTGACTAACTACTTTAAATAAATTTGCTTTATAGACAAACTGTATGATGCAAGGCTTATTAAGACATGTCATCCTTCCACCAACGGAAGGAATGTTTAGAGAACACACGTATAAACTGTCCCTAAATTATCTTGGAGTCCAGGTATATAATCTCAGTCCTGCTAATATGCCATGTGACCTTGAAAAAGTTACTTTGCTTCCCTGTAGCTCTGTTTAGCCTTACAACTTTTGCCTTAAAGTTCAAGAAAAGGTGCTAATTTGGTTCAGGTGGTTGAGCAAATGAATACACCTTCCCCTCTCAGACCCTAAATCAGCTCTTCCAAGTGAATGGCCTGTATGTTTGGGGCCTTAGAAGGTCACATGGATAATTTATCCCAACAGTGAGAAAACAACCTTCATCCTTCTGCCCAAAATCATAAATGTTTCATTTAATTTTAGTATCATGATGGATTTTTTCCTGGAAAAGATACAATACATGTATTAAAGATGTGATCTGTATAACAGTGCAACTGTTGCCCTGTGGGGTCAGGCCAACTCTCAGGATCTCAATATTGCGCTGTTAGACAGGAGGGTATGATACAATTACACATATACAAACACACAAATCAAGTAGGTGCATACAGACATACTACCAGCTCAGGCACATACACATCCAAACCAGCCTAGGCACATGGATACCTATCACCAATTCAAGCACATACACTATACACCCCAAAAGTTAGACACAGATCACTAATTTGTATATCATGCACACAATGTCATTATATATATATATATATATATATACACACACACACACACTCACCAGTTTACACACGTACAACCCACCTACACATGGGAAAGTTCCTAACTTGGACGGTACAGGGTGTGTGTGGTTGTGCTTGGGGGAAGGTTCAGGTGAGAGAGAGAGAGTTAAAGTGTAGGGAGTGAAAGTTGCTAGAACCAGGATTAGAACCGGTGGACTACAGAGAAGCTGGCTGAGGAACTGAGACTTGGGTTTACTTAAGGTAGACTGGGGCTGGAAACTGAGGCAGACAGCTGAGATATTGGGGGAGGGGGCAGATAAGTGGTGGAAAGGAGGAGACAGCCACGAAAGAAACTGAGGCAGAAACCTGATTGCTCAGGGGAAAAGGATTAGGCAGTGGGGATGAAACAGGGGGTTTGGAGGCAGAGAGGAGCTCAGGACAGGTGTTGGAGGTGGCAGTGAGCCAGAAGCATGCGGGAGAAATGAAACAGAAGTTAGAGGGGCGAGGAGCAGAGATTGGAGCAGGGCCAAACCATAGTAAAGCAAAACCCAACTTAGGGGTCCAAATAACAGTTTTATTAGACAGACAACACAGTACCCAGCCCCATGAAGTTATTGGTTCTCACACACACACACACACACACGTGCGCACGTGTGTGCGTGCACACTCACAATGGCAGCAGGAGAAAGAGACTCAGTGGAAGGGCTGGAGTCCTGGTAGAGAAGAGAAGCAGAGTCCAAGTCCTTGGATGAAGAGGGGGTGGGGGGTGATAGCTACCTATCCAGGCTGGAAAGGGGTCCTTGTCCAGTAGGTGTTATCCAGAGGGGGGTTGCCAGCAGGGCCTCTGGGTGGATAGGTGGTGTGGCATGGTGCTGGTCCAGATGGAAAGGGCATCCCACTGGGTCTGTTTTCACTGCCCCTTTTTATAGGGGCAGACCTTGTGTGACCCTAGTGACAGGAGGCATGCCCAGGCAAGGGTCAGCCCCTGGTGTACTGAGCATGGGTGCTCCATGCAGGGATGTGCAGTTTCGGGTGTCTGTAATGGTGGGGTACAATGGTAGAGTGGCTGGAGGGTCTTTTGTCTTTCAAATGCTGGGTTCTTGTCTCTGTTTCTGGGTGAGGTCCATGGTTCCTGGATGAATCAGTGCAAGGTGATGGCCTGGTCATTACAGGCCATTCAGTAGAGGCCTGCTACCATTGTATTTCAAAAATTTCCAATCACTTTCATTCATCCGAGAACCAATTGACATGGGAGGGGTACATGAATCATACAGTTGCAACACGGGATGCCTGGGCAGAGGACACAAGATGCAGGCTTGACATACAAAATGGAAACTTGACATGACTTAGGCTAACTTACATATATAGGCCTAAAACAGTAATCACACAATATAAAAGCAGTACAAACATAATAATTACCACTTATAAAACAGTGGGTATTGATATCAAAATATCAGGGAACTTATTTGCAAAGAGGGGAGAGAAAAATAAAACTTACTACCTAAAATAAAATGTTAAAGCTTATCCTACATCTTAGCTTACTTACAGTTATCTATAGGGAATAGAGAGGGAGAGAAAAAGTCAGAAACGGTTGGGGAAGGGGAGGGAATGCATTTTAAAATAAATTAAAAATGAAAAACTGGGGGTTTTGCTACACAACCACAAATGCATTCACAACAACTGATAGCTAGATACCATTACTGTAAAGATAAAGTGTTGAAAATCATTACTGAATGCAGCAAGTCTTCAGAAGAGAAGAATGCCTTAAGTTCCTGATATTATTTTAGGTCACTGAGGCTGGAGAACTAAATACCAACAAAGCAGATGAGGACATGTCAGCAGCTACAAGTTGGACCAGGGACCTAAGAGCTGGGATTCCTAGACTCAACTTCTAAGCCAGCTGCCAATTTATTGTGGGACTTTGAGCAATTCATTTGAACCTCCCTATTCTTAGTTATTTCATTTGTAAGAGGGGATAGTCATGCTGTATTTTACTTACCTGTCTTGTAAAGGGCTTTGAAATTGGCACACTAAAGGGTGCACAAGTTTGAAGCATTACCTTGGTCACATTGGGATTGGCCTAATGAGGCAGCACCAGTGTAATACAGAGCTCTTCTGGGAGACTCACAATTGTGAGCACCATTCCAGCTCCACCAGCTGATCAATGGAAGTTTGACCTATTGCAGGGGAATGACACTTGAGGTGAGATTATTAGTTGTGACATCAAGAGATAACTCTGTCTGGGAAAATCATGAAGTAATATTTAAAGGCTTTAAAGCAACTGAAGATTTAAAACCTACTACTTTCATTCCAGACTCCTCCTGTAGAAAAAATGACAGTGGGGCAGGGAATACATCAGAAATAACAGGTTTCTAGGTTTCTTGTGACATGTGGCATTTAAACTAAATTATATACTAGCATTTGTTCTGGTAGTATTTAACATCCACAAATAAATAAACTTATTTCCAGGAAGTTAGGGATCCATTCATCAGTCGAGTAAATTAATAATTTAATCTATTGTTACATCCTTACCATATGTAACATTTACCTTATGCCTAATCTAGTTATAATTTAAATAATTTATTTCTTTATATTAGTTCAAATCTATTCATTGCATTCATTTTGTGCAGAAAAGTTTTCCTTTTTGCCTATGATTAATGTTTATCTAGCTTTGATATAGCCCTCTTAAAATATACAGGACATGCTTTTGTTCTTCTATCTGTATTTCCAGGTTTGGCTCAATAGTGGAGTGTGGTTTTTTTTATCCCAGAACTAACCAAATTTATTCAACAGATTATACATTAATTTTATCATTAGAACATAATATGAACAGATAATCCACAAAAATTCAGATTTTTTGAAAGTGAATTTAATTATAACTAGTAATGTGCATCTGAGAATTATAATTATGAAAAGTCATGTTCTATAAATCTGAAATGACAGATTATATTTCAAAGCCTTATTGCAAAGGAATTAGAGTACCGATTTATTAGTTGTAAACGTCTGATTATTGCAGCTTTGGTAAAAAACATGATCACAGCATATTCTAGCTGGATTTAACATGTTTAATCCTTCCAACAAGAATCGTATTTTGTACTGAAAGCAGCACTGTGTTAATTTGTTTATGAGACAGATTTAGACAACTAATCTTTGTCTTATGATCCCTGAACAGTAATAATTTAAAAACACTTTACATGTATTTTTCCAGCTGTAAACTACAAAGTGATTAAGAAATTTACATCAATCTATAAGCACCATTATCATCATTTGATATTTGGAATGGTGCTTCATATTATTCATAACTTCTTATACTCAGGAATAACATGAACACGTGAAGCTTCAGTCAACTCCATTAAATACAGATTCAGTCATAATACAGTAAGGTAGGGAAAGCATCCATGATTTTGCTATTTATCACTTTTCATCCTCATGAACAAGTAGCTAACTTCCCAACCAATCCATAAGTGATGAGCAAGCCTAATGAGGTGCAGTTGGCTGAAAATAAGGCTTCTCTGTTCAACATAGCCAAGCATAATAGGGTATGGCCTAGGATGGGTTCCTCTAGAACCAGTATTGTTTCAGTTTCTAATGATGTTCCCTTAATGGAAAGATGTGCCATATTTTATAATGGAAGCTGTCATTTCTGCATCCATCAACTAGTAAAGCTTTAAATGAGGATGATCACTGATCCAGAATGATTTGCTACTTAAAGTATTCCATTTGTATTCAAAAAAATTCTTGGCTGTACAGTCTAAGATATTGGGCTTTATTCTAAGCTTTTACACTTTTATAAAAAAACCTAACAACATTGATTAGTGCACAGGTGAGTAAGGGAGTCCAAGACAGGGCACAACATAGAGAGAATGAACTGTACATTATCTGAATTTACAATCATATTGTTGACATTTTTTACTAAGAAAATGTTGTTGTAGTCAGGATGCCTTCTGCTAGGCATCTTTTAGGTGTGTATTTATTTATGGCAAACCAGTTTTAGCTGGAGCAGACCATAAATCACTTGTTGATATTGCCAAACAGGACTTCTCAAAAATATAGATTATTTCATCACAAATGTATAATTAGAATATCTGAGAGAGATTTGGTGGTTGCAGACACACTCTGGAGAACAGGGGTCAGCAGTCTTTAGGAGAGAAGTGCTTAAATAATAATGCTCACCCCATGGCTGGCCAGCACTTCTGACCCAGTAGGTATTGCCAATGTTTCTCTCTACCCATGTGCTGCCATAAGTCTGAATCACTGCAAAGTCCCCCATCACTGAATTATTGTAGACATCCCCCAGCTTTGTGGGCTGGATAAAATCATTCTTTGAGGAAGATTTGGCTGGCAGGCTACAGGTTGCCAAGCCCTGCTGTACAGCACTTGAGAGGAGAGAAGCATAGTTGGGCAAAGTTCAGGGCTAAATTAAATGCACATCCATCTGATTAAAAATACTTAGCTCAGATAGTGTGGACTCTGAAGATTAGACTTGCAGAAAAATATTAAGTCTTTTAACAATAAGGCGTCTGGGGCAGCATATTTCCAAACTCTTATCAATTCGGGGGCGGAGAGCGGGGGGAGGAGTATCAATTTTGTTTAAAGGATGATTAATTCTAAAGCATACAGAAAATATATCAAAAAGGGTACATGAAGGTAAGTTAAGGATTGAAAAAAAAAATTAAAAAGCCAGAGATGTATTATACTGGTCTCACGTGAATAGTGAAAGTGAGAAACCTGTCAGGGCTTGTTTCTTATGCCAGAAATACAGAGCACTAGCAAATCTTGGGAAAAAATAAGACCTTGGAACCAAGTAGGTGATTTCATTGCATTGGCTGAAAGAAACTATGCAATTGCCACAAACTGCAGTTCTCATTTCCCTGAGATTGTCTTAACTAGAAGATATTACTAGTAAACAGGTGAGCATGCATATTAAATCCATTTTTGCTAGATCTGGAATATCAGACATAGATATGCTAACAATGGGACACAAAGGAATAGGTTTAAGCAGTTTGTAGTGACATACAGGTTTAGACATGTTACCAATAGCCCCCATTATCTCCAGTTTAATGGCTTGGCAGGGAACAGTTGCACAATTATAAAGTTCCTACTAAACAAAATTGAGAGTCAGACCCTGATTTATATTTAGCATTGCTAACACCCCAGTGAACATGGGTCGTGAGCTGCTGACAGTTTGTTCAACAGAACATTAAAAGCAAGAGTACCTGCACTGTTAGAAAAAGATGTCAAAATCACTGGGAACAGAGGGACAGACAAAGCAAAACAAGGAGCTCTTTGGGTCCAAGACACTGCCAACAATTCATGAAAATGATGCTGTGCTTTTGTCTCGCATGAGACCTGAAGGTTGACACACCAGCATGCAGTGCCTCATAGATTAATTGAATAATGTTAGTAAGTAGGTTATGATCTGTATTTGAAATTCAATATTAATACTCATTGTTAATTGTTATTTTAGCTGTGTTCCACTGGGGGAGGAAGAAGTAGGGAGCTGTTCCTTTTAAGATATTCTTGCAAGGGTGAGTAGGTCCTAGTGGCTGTATCATGCAGACTTGTTACACAAAGCTGAGCAGTTAGAACTGAAATTCTGAATGAACTGTGCCTCTGTCAGATTACTTGTTTCCAAATGCTTTCTGAATACTTACTAACTTCATGAGGGTTAGGAATTAGGAAACAGATGGTAGATTTGTGCTACTGTAGACTTATATCTCTTCCTCCTGCCTTAGCCTGATTTCAAATCTCCATTTTGCAGCGGTGAACAGGGACCTTTTGCACAATCTACAAATACTCTGAACCATATCTTTTTTGATCAGGTAAACCATGCCATTGCTGCAAAAGAATGCTTCACTCATAGAAAGAGGCTCCAGATTTGCCTTGTGTGTTTGTCATTTCCAGAAAAAAAACAGCTGGTAAAAGAATATAATCAGAATAATAAGAAAAATAAGTGCTTTATTCATATAACTTTATGCTGTCAGCAGAACTCAAAGATGCCATTATAGCCTTGTCATTCAGTTGCTTGTCAATCTGCAGTACACTGAACAGATTCATTTACTGTAACAGAGCTCTTACACTGAACACATTTACTATAACATATTTTCTAAAAAAAAGTCTAATAAATAGGTAGCCTGAATTTTAAACTTGCTTGACCTTGCAGGGCCTGGACATTTTTAATTATGTTTTTTTTATCACAGGTGTTGCAATTGAATTGTCAGTTTAGTAAGCTGCTTGAGGTGCACAAGCAATTCAACATGATTCCTTAAAAATATTGCAATGCTTCATCAGTCAAATGCTTCCATTGCAAACTTGGAAGCAACAGAACTCTTGCACTATAACAACAACAAATATATTAGTATTATTGGAAGCCTTTCCCATAATTTAGGTTGTGTTGGTTGCATCTAATATAGAGTGATCTATCAACATCCCAGAGGAGGTTTTTGTGTTGGGGTGGGGGGGAACTTAGAGCACTTAGAGAGCTACGTTTACAAAAGAACACCTGCCTCCACCAACGCACACACTTTTTTAGACCATTGCTATTAAAGGCCTACTGAAACTCTCAAAATGAAATAAATTTGCATTTCTGGATTTCACTTGATATTTAATAAATATCAATATATTTGGAGAGAGTGAGAGAGGGCAAAGGACCAGATTCTACTTTTTACACCAGTGTAACTCAGTATTAACTCAACTGAACTCATATAGGAGGAGAAAATAAAAGGCTTCACTCAATATCTTAGAAGTGGGCCCTTTGTTCCACTATACTAGAGTTTCTTTGATGTCCTTAGTAGACTGAAGAGACAGAGCAGTGTCTAGAGCAGTGATTCTCAACAAGGCTGCCATACCTTGGGGTGTCAAGATCCTTTAAAGTGTGCTGCAGGATGCCATAAAATGTTGACACTGTTAGGTGTGCAAACATAATTCCCAAGATAAACCTACAGATTTCACTTAGAAATCCATACAAGTTTTAGTCTTTTAATCTTTAGTCTGTTCTTTACAACAGAAAAACTGCTCTATTATTTTTCTGTAGTCAAAAAAAAGAATGAAAACTAAGAGCTGGCATTTTCCAAGGAGTGCCTCGAGTCTATCCAGAGGTGCCTCATAGATTCATAGAAGTAGGGTCGGAAGGGACCTTATAGATCATCAAGTCTGACCCCCTTCCCTGGGCAGGAGAGAAAACTGGGCTCAAATGACCCTAGCCAGGTAGACATCAAGCCTCCTTTTAAAGACCCCCAGGGTAGGAGCCATCACCACTTCCCTTGGAAGTTGGTTCCAGATCCTAGCCACCCTGACTGTGAAGTAGTGCCTTCGGATGTCTAGTCTAAACCTACTCTCTAACAATGTGTGGCCGCTATTCCTTGTAACCCCAGGAGGCATCTCTCCCAAAACCTGCTGGTCCCCACTTGTGAGTTTATAGAAGGCCACCAGGTCCCCCCTCAGCCTTCTCTTGTGAAGGCTGAACAAGTTAAGGTCCCGTAGCAGCTCTTCGTAGGGTCTGCCCTGCTGTCACCGGATCATGCAAGTGGCCCTCCTCTGGACCCTCTCAATGCTGTCCACATCCCTCCTGAAGTGCGGCACCTAGAACTGAACACAGTACTTCAACTGCGGCCTGACCAGGTTCGCATAGAGGGGGAGGATCACCTCCTTGGCCCTGCTTGAGATGCATCTGTGGATGCACGACAAGGTACGGTTAGCCCTACTGACTGTGACCTCGCATTGTCGGTCCACGTTCATCTTGGAGTCAATAATGACTCCAAGATCTCTTTCTGCCATCGTGCTTTCAAGAAGGGAGTTTCCCATCTTATAAGTGTGTTGCTGGTTCCCACTGCCCAAGTGCAACACCCTGTGCTTGTCAGTATTGAAACCCATCCTATTTTCATTAGCCCGCCTCTGTAACCTGCCCAGGTCCTGCTGTAATCTGTCCTTCCCTACTAGCGTGCCCACCTCACCCCAAATATTGATATCATCAGCAAATTTAAACAGGCTGCTTTTTACCCCGTCGTCCAAGTTACTAATAAAGAAATCGAACAGTGCAGGACCAAGGACTGAGCCCTGGGGGGCTCCACTGCCCACTTCCCTCCAGGTCAAAAAAGATCCATCCACCACTACCCTCTGAGTACGACCCTTCAGCCACTTTTCAATCCATCTCACTGTGTAGGCATCAATGCCACAGTCACCTAGTTTTTCAAGTCTGAAAAGTTTGAAAACCATGGGACTAGAGTATAACGCAGTCATAATGTGACTTCAATTTAGCCAGACATACATAAGTTAACAGAATCCATCCACCCAAGAAGCTGGGTAAATATGTGGGCAACTAGTCTGTACTGAGCTCCCCTTCTCTCGTATTTATGCTGATATTAACAGTGCTAAATAGAAATCAGAGTATGCCTTCATAGTCTTTTTTGTAGGAGCTTTATAATTTTGACACTGATTTGAATGCCAGGACTGGAAAATTTAAAGCTATCCCAGGTATGTGTATGTAAACCATGGTCATACCTTTACAAGGCCAATATAACCTAAGATGCATTTTGACCTGTTGAGAGTTGCCTACAGACTCATTGCAAATATAGTTAAGGGGTTAAAAGGTATTACTTGGCTAAAAAAAATGAACAAACGCATAGGCTTAGGAACCTACCAAATTCATGGCAGGATTGGGCTGTACAGTGGCTCGTTTAATCTTGAAGGTTCCCCTGTGTGCCCCCCACTGCTGATTATTGGAGGGGCCCCACTGTTTGCCGCTTGCTCCTGTACAGTGGGGAGGTAAAAACTGCAGTTTTAAATATGGCACCATTTTTGCTGCTTGCTGCTGATTGGCTAAGGGGCCCTGGCAGCTCTGCTGTTTTTTGCCGACCTGCTGGGAGGTAAAAACAGCACCATGGTTTAAAGCTGTGGTTTTTGCCTCCCCGCTAATCAGGAGTGATCAGCTATTAGCTATACAGCTCTAGCTTGTCAATCAGCTGTGGGGGGACCCCAGGTGCCCCCCCCCCCGACCCAGGAGGCACCAGTCGCCAAGCCGTGGGGATGCGGGGGGGAGGGCCCAGTGGGGTCCCTACCCGATCCGGAAGTGGACTGGAAGTGCTTCTGGTCCACTTTCAGGTCTGCTGCTGAGAGCACTGTGGAGCCCCCCACACTTCTGTGGAATGCTCCATGTGCCTCAGCATCGCAGCATTCATGAGCCACCTGCTACCTAGAGGTATGTAGAAAAAAACATTTAAAGCTGTGTCTATGTCCAAATTGCCAAATCTTTCTGAATCTCTCTGAATTGATTCAGAGGATTCCAACTGGATTCAGAGAGATTAAAGGGTCCTCTGATTTGATTTGGATTAAGAGATTTGGCCACTGAATCAGGCTGAATCACCACCAAATCGAATCAGGGACCGAAGCTTCGCACAGCCCTACTAGCTTCCATTGGAGTTTAAGAGCATTGCTCACTCACAGAGCATCCAGAATGTAGCCTGTCTAGCAAGAAATATTTTTTTCTATTTATTGTAATAGGGGAGAAGCTTTAGTAGTTTATATATCCTGAGGGTACCCAATAACTTTGAAGATAAAAAGGCATTTGAATGTAGGAATGGATTGAAATGCGATGAAAATCTGTAATAATTGTTCAATAAATGAAACTAGGTTACTGTTTTCTTTTCCCTTCAGAGAATCCAAATGAATGGATATTGGGCTAAATTTGTCCCTAGAGTCATTCAGTTAGATTTAAGGGACAAAACTGGCCCAGAGTATTTCAAGTCAGCCTCCAAGTGCTTTAAGTCAGCTTGCATTATATTCCATTTGCTCATTTCCATGTATTTAATATTCATTTTTTTCTATGTTTCTCCAGCTTCCTCTTCCAACTCAACAGTTCTTATATGTTCATGGTTTTTCTTGAATGAGTATATCTGCCCCTTGATATTTTTAGATGAGTTGGTGACTGAAGTCAATGCTAAATGTTGGTTTTATTGGGTGCGTGTACACAAGCATGGAGGCTGCTCTGATGCGCTAGAATTACAGCGTGTCAGAGCAAGCTTGATTAATCAAGTCTGCGGGAGTGTGATAATTACTGTTCTCCAGCAGCCTCCCATGTCCTGTGTATCAGTGTCCTCACACTTTAAAATGGCAGCAGGGCTGCTTGAATTAAAGCTCACCGATAAGGCTTAGTTCAAGTGTCTCTGCCACCATTTTAAATTGTGGTGACTGTGACAAGTGACAACTCTCAGGGCTGGGTCTCATGTTGGCCTGCCCACCTGTCTGTACAGGGCAAGCTGCCCGATCCTACCTGTCTTTTCCATGCTACCCCCTCTGGGTCTCTGGGACCTCATATCTTGGCTGGGCTCAGGAGCCTACACATGGCATACCTGGCCCCCGCTACTCCCCCAGCTGCCTCCAAAACCCACCTGAAGATGGGGGCTGGGGTTAAGGCACCCGTCCTCACCTTTCACTGGGGATGTAACTGGTCTGGCATTTCCTAGGGACTCCCGCACCATAAGGCCACCCTTCCCCAGCAGGGTGCAGTTTTAGGTCATGCCCAGGACTAGGAGACTCCAAACCATCCCCTAAGTCCTTACCTCCAAGGTTGTTCCTGCTACAGCTCAGCTAGGCAATGTTTCTATCTCCCCTGGCCACAGCAAACCGCAGCCTTATGCAGCCTTCTGCCAGCCTCTTCTCTTAAAGTGGCAGGCACCCAAAGGTGCCCTGCCACAGTGACGCTGATACATGAAATGCTGTGGCACTTTAACTAAAGCGGCTTTTGTAGCTGCTCTAATTAAAGCATCACCCCCCCCCACCACTCCCTGAGCACATGTAAAAGTGCCCATCCTTTCCACAAGTGCATGAATTAGGAAAGCTTGATCCACCAATATTAAATGATCTTGTTTTCTCTCTGATGGGAAAAATATGCACAAAGAATCAAGAAACCTAAATATTCTATATTCTAGTGGATTTGTTCAGAGGAGTTGGGAGGTCTTAAGATCACTCATTTATCTTGCCTTTTTATACTGTAGAACTGAACAAATAATAGAGGGAATATCCTGGGTTCTTTTGTGCTCTTTTGTTATTCTTCCTTATCTATTCCATTCACATAGAAATATTTGTGACCAAATTTTGTTGGGAAAAGTAGGGGCAGAGGGCAAGAGGGAAAGCAACTACTAAGGAGGTAGCTACAGATCTTGAGGCAAGCCTTGATGTAGAGAAAGCCCTGACAAAGTTTAGAGATGGGGATAATATTCTAAATTAGGCTAGCTATGGCATCAAGGGCCAATCAGGCAGCTGGTGAACACTGGAGTACTATATTTCTACAGAGCTAGACCTTTAAGCTCATGGTCTATAGATTGAGAATCAGTTCAAGAATAAGTTACAGTAGTTGTCTGCCAGCTGGGAGCTTCCTCAGAAATGTTATGGTCTATTTAAATCACCAGAATGGCAAAAGGAACTTGAACGAAGATGATAACTTAGTCCTTTACTTTTTTTCTGGGAACAGCTTACTCACCAAAGATCCAATAAATTTGGAACATTAGGAAACATCCTATAGTGACATAACAGAATGCCTCACCAATTCCTTTAAGCAAAGTGTTCTGTCAGTATAACCTACAGCATGTGTACATGAACCTTCTGATTCAGAAGTCATGGTGATTAGTTGATGCATAATAAATTATCCAAAAGAAACCTTTTACGATACACAACCCTAACACTTTAAAATTAAAACTAAATTCAATTTAGAAAAATTGTAAAACAGTTTCCCTGAAATCAATCTTAAATGAAGTTGCCTCTTCAGCCTCTCACTCACTGCAGAAAATCAATCTTGACATGGCTGTGAGAGAAGGAGAGGCTACTAAAAGGGAAGCAAAATTAAAAAGAGGATCTAGGGCAGCAACATGAAAAGAAATATCTAATTATCAGCATTTTATTAGGAACAATTAACTAATATCCAATTAGTTTCCATCCCCGAAGCAAAGTGACAGTTAGGAAAACAAAGAATGAGACCTGACAAGGTGTTCATTTTCTAATAAATGGGAAATGAGGAGAATCATTTATTGGTGTTTTACCCCTGGTCAGAACCTTGGGGCAACTCACACAGCATGAGTGGATGGGATTGGCTGGTTGCCAACATTAACTGTACTTATTACAGTCATCCCATGCAGAACACATCCATCTCCTGCTCTGCCCTGACATCCCATTTATTCTGAGATTCATTTGTCATGTCTCCAATCACCAAAATGAATAGAAACTTTCCAGCGTGATGGATTGTGGTTCTAATTAGGACTACAGAAAAGATCTGCTCTCAACTACAGCCGTTATTTTTTTGTTCTTTTAATAAAATAGTACATCCAGACAACTTTGTGACTAATGTCCTTTTGAGGAGGTTGCCCACTGTAGGTCAACCAGTCATAAAGATACAGTAGTCCTTCAAGAATGGATTTTTCCTAGTCCTCTTCAAGACTACACAAATTATTGTATAGAAAACAGAGAGAGAGACTCCATGAAGATCACACACATACACTGTGTTGTATGTGGTGCATTTGCTGATCTGTGGTTAAATGCTCAGAACACCAAACTTAAGACACAATTTATCCATTATTTGTCTCAGAATTCACTTTAACAAAATACAGATGAATAGACTTTCCAGGAATATATTTATTTTGCTCACTGTATCCAGAAGAAGAAATGTTGTATTTTGCTTGAGGAGTATTAAAACTGTTGTAAGGAAGATCATAATATTGTTTGTTTATACATACATTATATTTGTTTTCTGAGCTTAAAAATAAATGGGCATTAATATGAGGAATTCCTGTTTCCATATTAGGCACCAAGGCTACCTATACATTTGCTAGATCTTGAGGGAGGGGGACATTTTAATCAGAGCAGTTCCTGTAGAGCTGCTCTAATTAAAATGCCTCACCATCATGTGTATTAAGCCACTGTGGGTTTAAAATGGGCTGTGGGATGTTTTGTCTAAACTTCATTAGACAAGGTTTAGATAAGGTGTCCCAGTGGCCATTTTTAAAACCATGGGAGCTTTTACACATGACAATAAGGCCATATTGGAGCGTTCCAATTAGAATGTAAAGCAGACTCAGTTAATTAAGCCTGCTCTGATGCTTTCTAATTAGAACATGAACCAGCACATGTATAGGCAACATAAGAGCCTTTGGGCATTTATATATATACATTTGTCTGCTCTGCATGTGAGCTGAGGTACCCGGTGCTGCATTGCATACATTTGTATAAATGGTGAAATGCGTGTTAGCACTGAGAAAATGACAGCAGTGCACTTTGAACTAAAACACTTTTGATGTGTTTTAGTTCAAAAGCGCACCGCTGTCATTTTCTCAGTGCTGGCACACATTTTGCCATTTATACAAAGGTATATGCTACAGCTCTGGGCACTTTTAAAAGTGGCCGGCACTGTGGTGTGAGCATGTGTACAAGTGCTTGTGTTTTAACGTCTCATTCATAAAGACCACATACATCAAAAGTGTACATAACTCTTCATATGATGGCTAAGTGATTTTCAAGATGTAAAAAAAACAAGGGCAAAACCTCAGAGGAAACACAATTTTTTATACCTTAATTCATTATATTAAAAAGACGACCCTTGATTCTAATATTATAAGAGCCTTAGTCTGTCTGTCTGTAATGCTTTATTTGCACTCTTATTGGCTGACTGAAACAACCAATCAGAGTGCTCCAAGAGCATTCAGACAGAAGATGGCACAGCAGAGCACTGCCATGATGGTGGGAACATGGGATGGAGTGAGAGGGGGTGGAGTGCAGCCAGCACAGCTGGCCTGGGCTCCCCCCACCCTCTTCTCCCTGCAGGGAGAAGCAATGGAGCGGGGAGAGGTGGGGAGTAGGCCCATTCCCCTCCTTCCTCTGACCAGATGAGAAGATGGGTAGGGCCGGACATGAGGGGACACAGCCACTGGGCCCAACAAAAGCCAGAAGGGAGGGTGAGGGAGGGAGGGGACCAGGAGGAGAAAGGGGGGCACAGTGGTGGTGCCCACCATTGCTGCTACCACTGCCATGCCCTGACAACTGCCCCAAAGGGAGGGGGGAGCAGGCCCAGCCCCAAAGCAGCAGGGATGGGGGGAGTGAGCCCTCCTCCAACCGGATGAGAAGCGGAGGCAGGGCTGGATATGGGACTCCATCCCCACTTGCCTTGATGGTGGGGAAGCATGCCACTGCTGCTCTACTGCCACCAGGCCCCAACAAAAGACCTGGTGGGACTCCATCTATGATTGATCAGTAGCAGTAGAGGGTTACATCTTGTATAGGAGAGACTGTGTGGGAAAGAGGGGTGGGGGTGTTGCTCTCTACATCAAGGATCAGCTCACCTCCCTGCAGATTGAGTTTCCAAACCAGGAAGGGCATCTTGAGACCCTCTGGGTCAAGATACAAGGAGAACATGGGGAGGATGACTTACTTGTAGAAGTCTACTATAGACCTCCCCACCAAGAGGAAGACCTAGATCTGGAATTCAATAGGGATAGTTCACCAAAGAGCAGGCAAATGCCTCAGTAAAACAGAAGTCCTTAACTTTGGGAAGGCTGACTTTTGCAAACTGAGAGAATTGGTCAGTCAGGAAATTAGAGGCCATATCTGCCCCAGAAAAAGGAGTACACAAGGAATGGTCATCTCTCAAAAACATAATTCTTGAAGCACAGGGCAAAGCCATACCATCTCACAAGAAATGAAGTCAATGGGTAAGGAAATCCCCTTGGCTGAATAAGGAACTGTTAGACTGCATTAAGTTCAAAAGAGTAGCCTAGAACAGCTGGAAAACAGGAAGCATTACCAAAGAGGATTACTCTGCACTTGCCTACACCTGTACAGAGCAGTCAAGAAAAGCCATGGCACAAACTGAACTTAAGCTAGCTATGGGAGCCAAGGACAACAAAAAGTCCTTCTTCAGAAGGGAAGTTAGAAAAAGAACAAAGATAGCATTGGGCCCCTGAGAGATCCAGTGGAGCAACTGACATTCGATGCCTAAGAAAGGGCCAATCTCCTAAATGACTTTTTTGCATCAGTTTATCACCCTCTCAGGTGGATCACACTGTCAGGAATGGCACAAACCAATCTGGGAGCAGGTGACAGGCCCAAAATCGATGTGGATCAGGTGAGGGAGCACCTTCAGAAACTGGACATTCACAAGTCTGTGGGCCCAGATGGAATGCAGCTGAGAATCTTGAAAGAGCTGGCAGACATTATTGCATTCTCCTTGGCAGATATATATGAAAAATCATGGTTCTCAGATGAGGTCCTGGATGACTGGAAAAGAGCCAACGTGGCCCTATCTACAAGAAAGGGAGGAGGAGTGACCCAGGGAACTATAGACCAATCAGCCTGATGTCCGTCCGTGGAAAAATCCTGGAGAAAATTGTCAAGGGATCCATCAACACCAGACTAGCAGAAGGCAAGCTTCTGAATGCCAGCTAACATGACTTTGTTACTGGCAGGTCTTGCCTGACCAACCTCATCTTCCTTCTATGACCAGGTAACATGTGCCCTAGACAAGGGAGATGACACAGACATCATATATCTGGACTTCAAGAAGGCCTTTGACCTAGTTCCCCATGATTATCCTCATGGTTAAGCTAGGGAACTGCGGCCTTGATCATCATATGGTCTGATGGCTAGGCAACTGGCTACGGGGTCAGACCCAAAGAGTACTAGTTGAAGGGAGCAAATCAATGTGGTGCAGGGTGACCAGTGGAGTCCCTCAGGGCTTGGTACTTGGACTGGTACCCTTTAACATCTTCATTAATTATCTAGATTTGGGAGTCAGATGTGAACTGGCCAAGTTCACCGATGATACCAAATTATCGGGGAGGGCAGTCACACCGCAGGACAGGCTAGGGATACATGCCGACTTGGACATGCTCTCAAGGTGGGCCGACCAAAACCTGACGTCCTTCAATGCAGAGAAGTGTAAGGTGATGCACCTTGGTAGGAAGAACCCCCAGCATACTTACAGGCTTGGCAGTGCTACACTCACTATCACCATGACCGAAAGGGACTTGGGGATCTTGATTGACCACAAGATAAATATAAGCTACCGATGTGATGCTGTGGCTGGCAACGCCTCTGGTGTGCAGCCACCGATGCATCTCAAGCAAAACCAGGGAAGTCATCCTTCTGCTTTACTCGGCCCTGGTGAGACCGCAGCTGGAGTACTGCATCCAGTATTGCCCCCCCCCCCCGCCCACTTCAGGAAGCATGTGGAGAAGCTTAAGAGAGGACAGGCACCCATATGACCCAAGGCCTGGATGGAAGGCCACATGAGGAGAGGCTGAGGGACTTGAGACTCTTCAGTCTGGAGAAGAGAAGGCTCAGGGTGGACTTAATTACAATTAATTACTTAATTACAATTACATAAAAGGGGTACATCAGGACCTGGGAGGACACCTGTTCACCAGAGGTCCACAAGTCTGACCCCTAATGGCCATAAACTCTAGGAAGGCTGATTTAGACTAGACATAAGAAAAAGGTTCTTTATGGTGCATGTGGTCAGGGTCTGGAACAAACTCCCCCCAGAGGTGGTGCAAGCACCTACTCTGAACTCCTTCAAAAAACAGGTGGATATATTTCTTGCTTGGGTCACTTGATCCCAGCTGACTTCCCACCTATGGCAGGGGGGCTGGACCCAATGATCTCATGAGGTCCCTTCCACCCCTAATGTCTATTAAGTCCCTTTTTAAATACATAGGGAGTATGAAGAAGGCAACAGGTAACGTGGGGCCCCTGCAGGATAGGCTTGTCAATCTGGTGGTTGTACCAGAGGAAAAGGCAAAAGAGAGACTCCGCCAGGCCTAGGGCCAGGGAGGACTGAGTTAGGGAACTTCTGGAGGGCTGGACATGTTCAAATCAGCAGGTCCAGCTGCTCTCCACCCCAGGGTGCTGAGGGAATTGGCAGGGGTCGTTGCAGGGCCCCTGGCACAGCTTTATGAGCACTTGTGGTGCTCTGGCCAGGTGCCAAAAGACTGGAAGAAGGCCAATGTGGTCCTCATTTTCAAAAAAGGGAGGAGGGAGGACCTGGGCAACTATAGGCCCATAAGTCTTCGATTCTGGGGAAGCTCTTTTAGAAAATTATCCAGGAGCACATCTGTGAAGGACCAGCAGTGGGGATGATGCTCAGGAACAACCAGCATGGGTTCATTAGGGTCAGGTCCTGTCAGACCAACCTGATTGCCTCCTGTGATCAGGTCACAAAATCACTGGACGCAGGTATTGCGGTGGATGTAGTCTTTCTGGACTTCAGGAAGGCGTTTGACACTGTCTCCCACCCCATTCTCATTAAAAAGCTAAGTGACTGAGGCATTGATGCCTACACAGTCAGATGGATTGCAAATTGGCTGAGGGGCCACACCCAGAGAGTGGTGGTAGGCAGGTCATATTCGACCTGGAGGGATGTGGGCAGTGGAGTCCCCCAGGGCTCAGTCCTTGGACCCATACTGTTCAATTTCTTTATTAGCAATTTGGATGAGGGGGTGAAAAGCACCCTGTTCAAATTTGCTGACGACACCAAGATTTGGGGTGAGGTGGCCAGGCTAGAAGGGAGGGACAGGATACAACTGGACCTGGATAGGTTAGTGGGGTGGGCGAATGAGAATAGGATGGGATTCAATACTGACAAGTATAGGGTACTGCACTTGGGCAGTAAGAACCAGCAGCATACCTATAAGCTGGGGAACTCCCTTCTTATAAGCACAGTGACAGAAAGAGATCTTGGAGTCATTATTGATTCCAAAATGAACATGGGCCACCAATGTGAGAACACGGTCAGTAAGGCTAACCGCACCTTGTGACATGCATCCACAGATGCATCATGAGCAGGGCCAAGAAGGTGATCTTCCCCCTCTGTGTGACATTGGTCAGGCCACAGCTGGAGTACTGTGTCTAGTTTTGGGCACTGCACTTTAGGAGGGATGAGGCCAGCATCAAGAGGGTCCAGAGGAGGGCCACTCGCATGATCTGGGAACAGCAGGGCAGACCCTATGAAGAGATGCTATGGGACCTGAACCTGTTCAGCCTTCACAAGAGAAGGCTGAGAGGGGACCTGGTGGCCATCTATAAACTTACCAGGGTGGACCAGTGAGGAATGGGAGAGACCCTGTTCACCTGAGCACCTCCCAGAGTAACAAGGGATCCATTATCCATAAGTTGTTTGAGAGTAGGTTCAGGCTGGACATTAGAAGACACTATTTCACAGTCTGGATCTGGAACCAACTTCCAAGGAAAGTGGTGCTAGCTCCTACCTTGGGGGTGTTTAAGAGGAGGCTTGATAATTACCTAGACAGGGTCATATGAGCCCAGTATTCTCTCCTGCCCAGGGCAGGGGGTCGGACTTGATCATCTACTTAGGTTCCTTCTGAGACTACATCTATGAATCTATGAATCTATGAAGTCTATGAAAATGCTGGCAGGAAGGGGGCAGGAGGCAGGGGAAGGGGTGAGGAAGAGGGGGCATAGTGACGGCGCCCCACCGCTGCCACTGAGCCCTGCCAACAGCTGGGTGGGTGGGAGGGGAGGCAGGTGGATGCAGGCCAGGGCTGGACATGGGCCTCTGCCCCCCCTTTCCCCATCATTCTTGATGGGCATTTGGCTAGTATGATAATAAAATACAATTCTTTCTCCTACCAGCCGTAGCTTATTTTTAGTCCACTTGTATATCTCACTGCTCTAAAAGAATTTAAAGTTATGGGACAATAAATCATTGGGACTTGCTGAAAGTCAAGGAAGACAAGAATGAGAAATAACTATCTTGTTAGAAATCATGTTGGAAGTAAGGGATGACTTCATAGCTCAAGGAAGATGGGGAAGCAAGGTAAAGCCACAAGTGGTTCTTAATGAAGGAAAATATTGAAAACCGTACCACATAATGTTATCAGTGAACTGTTTACTATTCAAGAAGTATTTGACCATGACGCCCAGAGGCTCAAAATCAAGATCAACCTCCCAGTAGGCAAAGCAATGAGCAAAACAAGCTCCTTCAAGTAGGGTCAATGAAGTTTACTCACCTTTCCAAAGCACTCCCAAATGCATGGCCCAGCTTCTGACCATGCAGAAGAGCTCTTAAGTAAAATGAGGTATCCTTCTACCATCTGCTGCTCTGCACACACCAAATGGCAAAAAATGTAGTGTAAATACTGTTAAAGCAGTGTTGAGCATATGTCAATAAGCATGCTCCAACGTGGTAGCAGACACATCTTTGATGTGGGTCAATTGACAGCTGCATTATATATTTTGGTATGTGTAGAGTGGGAGGAGGTGGATGGAAAGTTTTTCATAGCAGCACTCCCTAACAGTCATAGGTGGTGTAGAGATGGCCATGCACTATTTTTTGCTGTTTACTAATCTATTGTGGAATCCAATTAGAAATAGCCCTAGCACAACTTTTGAAGCAATAGTTCCAAAGGGAAGTATATAAAAGTCTGATCTAAAGTAATATTCAACAGAAATTGTTTTGATAGGTGATGAAATGGGGAGTAGGCAGGGCCATTACAGTACTCTTATCACCGCTCGCAGTCTTCTGAATCCAGCATAAGGAAATGCAACAGAAGGGTTAGTACAAACTGCCTTAAATATTGGTTATAGATTAGATTTGGCAGTGACCTGTTAAGAAAATATCACATAATCAATACTGATAAAATACTATAGATCTGGTCAAAAAAATTAAATCAAAGCCTTTGTGGAAAGCAGTTGTTTAATCATTTTTTTCCATGAAAACAAAAAAAACTCATCTGTGACAGTGTGCAAGCTCAGGGCTGAGTATTGAGTTAGCCTGCTCACCTGTCTCTCTGGGGCAGTCTGGCCAGTCTTGCCTGCCATGACTTGGCTGTTTCCACAACTGGTGGAAAATTCAGGAAACTACCCATTACATGTCCCGATGCCAGGGGGCGCTATCCACTACTCCAAACCTCCCCTACACAGTGGCCCATTCCTCGCAGATGGCATCTTAGTTCTTAACATCTCTGGCCCCACACTGGGACCCATAATGCTCTAGACTGGACCCCAACTAGATCCCTTCCCATCAGGCGGGCTACTCCACCCTTTTTCTGGGCTGCCAAGCTCCCTGCACTCTCCTCCCTCTTAGGTGTGGCCCCCTTGGGACCTTTGGTCACAGAGGCCTTGGCCTCACCTCCAAGGCAGGTTGGAACCCCAGGCTCCCAGCTCTGGGCATCCCTTGCAGTGAGCCCCTGGCGCTTTTGACCCTTTTGGTCCTGGCCCCATCACTGACCAGTTGAGGGTGCCTCAAGTCAGGCTTCTGAGCAACTAGCCCCAATTCTTTTACATGGGCCTGCCTTCTCAGGCCGTACTATGGAGTTACCCATCTGGTTGTGGGGCTGGGGTTATTAAGGTGCCCTGACCCTCCTTTGGTAACTGGGCTGGCATTTCTTGGGGACTCCCTCACCACAGGGAGCCCCACCAGGCCACCCTTCCCTGGCACGGTGCAGTTTCAAGTCATGCCCAGGACCAAGACCCCCTGCTCTTACCTGCCAGATACAGCAGTTCAGCCAAGTGTTATCTCTGCCTGGCTGCCAGCAGCAAACTGCCATGTTTATATAACTGGCCTGTGCTTTAAAATGGCCACTGCAATTAGGCACCTGCTGGCTACCTGACTCAGCCTTTGAAGTGGAAGGCACTACAAGAGCACTGCCACACCATCATTTTTGGCAGGAGGAAGAGACTCATTTCCTGCCAAACTTGACTGAAAAAATGTTTATCTTAAAATTGTCCCTACAGTGTCTCAATAATGGATATGATGGAAAACAAGAACGTAAGGAAGTTCATTGTAACATTGGAGTATAGAGAAGCTTTGAAGGAGGACATGAGGTTTCTTTTTTTTAACTGAATTAAAAGTGGAAGTGGAAAAACATATATAGAGGTTATTTAAGCTGAATCTTCCAAAGTTGCTTCTTCATCTAATAATAATATCAATGCATCTGTGGGGCTAGTTCATGTTCTACCTCTTTAGACTAAGGTAAGAAAATTGAATCTGCATATGCCTTTCTGCCCCCAGAGATTAATATTGCTTTCATCATCACCTAAAGTCTTGATTAGCTGCTGAAAGCACTAGAGCCTTAATGGGGATTGTTCAGTTTCTAAGCCTATTTCCCTAGACGTTCACTGCTGTGTATTCTAAGACTACCGGTGCTGTATAATTTAAATAGTACTATGAGTTTTCATTTAAATTGCATGAGAATCTGAAATATGCTTGGTATAAGATCGAAAAAAAACCCTCTTAAGTGTAAGATTAGCACTGCTTGTGCAAGACAAAAAATGAGTAGTTCCCTTTATTTTTTTAAACTAAAAATCCTTTGGCAAAATCAATTTTTTCCCCCTAATTCCTGATCTTTCATTTCACTGAAAAACAACCAATTTGCCATCTCTTTTGGTATAATTGATCTGTTTAGAATGAACAAATTATAGACTAATACAATACACTCAGGCCAGAAAAGCAAGATCTTGAAGAGCACTTTTCAAAGCAGATCTCTCGCTTCCACAAAGATGGATAATTTAATCTTTGTCATTGGCCTGTCTCTGTCAAAGAGAACAATGGATAGTCTATTCACAATTGATGACTATATAGAAATTAATATTAGTAAAAGGTGTCCATTTAGTGTCTCACCTTCTGTGCTAAAGGTGACATCCATGATGGATGCATCCCAAGACAATGGATTTATCTTAAAAATGGGGTAATTACACAGTGGCTGCATGGGTGACATAATGACATTGTGGTTTTATATTAATAAAATCAAGAAATATTCCTTCTAAAGATGGAAAAAAATATGGCTAACTTGGTCATAAATTGGATGCTGGGTTATTTTGTTATTGTCATAAACACATTTCAATGATGTAATTACTAAAAATTAAGCTCTTTTTAGTTTAAGTAATTCAGCATTAGATATCAGTTGATTTAATCAGGTTGGGAAAATGCATCACATTGTCAATGCATCACACTCATGTCCTATTGTTGTGTGACAGTTCCAAACTATGGAAATATGAGGTCAAGTGAATAGGATTCTGGAAACTTGGGTTTCAGATATACTCCAGATAAACTAGTGGGCAGCAGAGTGACTTTAGACAAGTCTTTTTGGCCCCTTGGTGCTTTGATTTTCTCTCTCACCCCGTCTCATGCCAATTTAGATCATGAACTCTTTAGCAAAAGATTTGTCATTACTTATTTGTACAAATGCAAGTGTGCTGGGACCTTGATCTTAGGCAGGATTGCTCAGCACCATTGCTATGTAAATAAAGTGCTCACTTTTAGCTACATACCAAACACAAGGATTAGCAACCCAGCTATTTAGATGAAACCAGAGGCATGTCAGAGCAGCCATAAACTATTCTGATGCCACAGTTAAGCAAAGGATTAATACCTACGTGAGGGGTAGGCAATTATTTTGGCTGGAGGGCAGCTTAATGAGTTTTGGTGGGCTGTCAAGGGCTGCAAGGGTACACTCCTTGCCAAATTGCTAAGCCCCACTCCTTGATAGGTGTCCCATGCCCTGGTCACCATCTTGGGACCAGAAGTCCAACCCCTAACCTCTGACCTTTGCCACCAGAAGTTCCTCCCTTTTCCCCAGAAATACTCCTTTTGGGAGAGCGGTTTGCCATCTTGGAACTGGAAGTCCCACCCTGTCACCTGGTCCATGACATAGGAAGGCCCACTCACCTGACACCAAACCTTGCCCTGCTCACTCAACCATGTTGGTTCTAGAATCTCCTGGCCTCATCACATTGTTCCTGACATCAGAAGGTCCATCCATTGGCTAGGAAACACTGGCCCTCCACAGGCCCCACCCTCATGGTGCATGGCCTACTCTTGGGGCCCCAGAAGTTCTGCCTTCTAGGCTACAAGGCACAGGCACAACCCATCAGGTAGCAAGGGGTTGTGGCCCCTCTAAAAACCTGCCCATCACCCTCAACCAACTGGTGGTTGTTTCAGGGCCATCAAACCTCCTCAAGAATGGCACCAAACAAATGGAGTCAAGGGCTGCAGACATAATTTTTTTCAGAAGAAATAATTTTAACAAAGTATAGATAAAAACAAATCATATACTAAAAATCAAACATCTACTATAACATATTTTATTTTTATATCAGAAAATATTTTTGTCCTGATTTGTGTGTGTTTGAGTAGTGTATATAGACATGATTGCATAAGCGCTAAAAACAAAATCTTACTCTTGTGTATTGTGTGGGGGACTGGAGGTGTATGTGGGTGTGTGGGTATGTGTGGGGGTGTGAGCATGTGCGTGTGTAAGATGGGGTATAGGGTGTGTAGTTGGGGTGTGGGTTTGTGTGGGGTGGGTTGGGTATGAGCATATGAGGGGCTGCCCAAGTGTTAGGTCCTGGGAGCTGGCTGGGAGTGGGTGGGGGAAGGGAGAGGCAAGGAATGCATGCAGCAGAGTTCACCCAGGTGGTGCAGGTGCAGTCTGCCCCTCCTTCCCCTCCAGCTTGCAGCTACTCAGTGGGACTCCACATAGGGCTGAGTCCCACCTACTCCCACCCAGAGCAGCCCGTGACACACTCCTGCCTGCAACCACCCAATTCCTGGCCAGCACACACAGCTTCCTGGTAGGACCACCTTCCACCCACTCAGAAGCTCACAAGTGGAATGGATAGAAAGCAGCCAGGAACTGGAGCTGGAGCTCCCCACACTGGGGCAGGAGCCCCAGCAGTATCTTCCCCCCACTGTCCACCACCACCCTCGGCCCACTGCCACTTCCCCTCCTTACCTGCTGCCTGGAACACTGTAGAGGAGACAGGAGGAGGAGCCACTGGAAGTGGGGGTTGCTGAGCAGTTCCCCAAGCAGCTGCAGCAGCAGTAGAAGCAGCCCCAGTGGGACTTTGTGTATGCTGGCTGGGGCTGGGGTCCTCTGGCAGGTGAGGAGGGAGTGAAGCATGCAGTGCCCTGGGTGGCAGCTGGCAGGGCTCAGCCCCATGTGGAGCACAGCAGGGGCAGCCACAGGTCAGATACAATTAATTGGTGGGTGCCTGCCTGGAGCCCAGATCCAATCAGTTGATGGGCCAGATGCAGCCCATAGGCTGCATTTTTCCCACCCCTGATCTACAAGGAACTCTGATGTTTGCACCTTGCATTCTGGGACTGTCCTTTCCATATATCTTTGTTGAAAAAGGTTCCTCAGCAAAGGGACCAGCTTAGGTAAAGAGGGATAACTCTTGAAATCAATAGAGCTACACTTGCTTATAGCAGCTGAGCATCTAACCTATGGTATGCATATAGACATCTTTATTAGTCACTATTTTGGGAATTACCTTTGCAAACATAAGTGGTTAAAAAGATGTTCACTTTTTGCTAGTATTATCTGATGAATGCTCACCTAAAGAGCTGGTCAAGTAGGTAGTCTTAAAACAATGAGATTACTGCAATCCTATTCCAGGGTAAGTGAAAGAGAAATACTAGATAGGGATAGATAGATGGCTTTGATTAGCTTGGCTGTCTTTAACTCATAAATCACCAGCTATACCATAGCATACCACCAGAAAAGAGGGCATGGCAGCTGTCTCAGAAGCTATAATTTAGTTCTAAAAAGGCACTCAAAAATATGCCAATGAAGAAAGCTTGTTAAAGGTTCAACACTTGCTGAACCCATGTGAAACTCACTGCTTTGAATATCCATGAGATAAGGCCTCCCTGAGACTTCCGATAGTATTTTGTTCACCCTGTTATTTATTTTTATATATGGAGAAAAGGTCCCTTGTGTGAGATACTGTGAAGCTGAGCAAAAAGATGTTGGTCATTCTTTTCTATCAAAAAATCAGAACCGATAACACTAACACACTTCACAAACATATCTGGTGTGCTGAATTTTTTACATTTAAAAATATGGAAAAAGCCACAAAGTTTTGTTTCAACACATTCCAGGTAAAACGTTTTAAGATTTCAGGAAAGGGGTTTTAATTTCAGAATTGTCAGCAAACCAAAAGAAATAGATAAAGAAAAAACAGATACAATTAAAAAAATCAAATATTCACACAGCTCTAAAATATCATGCAAAAGCAACTAAGGCTGCCTGTGCCCCAAAGAACTCCTAATGCCACCTTTGCCAGATGAACTCAGGAGTGCAGGAGTGTTAAGATACGGGGTTATTCAAAAGAAAAAAAAAGTCCCAAATGCTTTTAAGATCTCCCTTTCCTCTCTCCTCCCTAAAAAGTATTCAGGTTTTAAGTTTTTTATTCAAATTAGATATTTATTACGAGACTATACACAGTCATACAATGATATAAAGTAAGAACCCACATTCTCCTTCTAGTCTCAGCTTTCCTACTGCAGTTCTAGAGAGGATTAACAGAAACATTCATAAGGTAAAATGCAATTTTGAAGCTCAAGAGGCCACTGAATATCCAGTTTGAATAGCATATAATGTTTCATATGCTATTTTTGATCTATACACTAAACTGTAAGCGTCAACTCATACTAAAATGGATGGTATTTGATATATAAAGATCCTGAATGCAATGCATGTGTAGTCACAACATACAGGAGGGAGACTGGGTCAGATGTTCAAATGGTCTTATGGAAAATGCACAATTATGTATGCTTTTAGGAAATATGGCTGATACTGCATAATGGATAGACATTAAACAGAAAAGGTTGACATAATCAATCAACCATTTAGGGCAGACATTTGCAAACTATTTTCTGTAGAGAGTTTACCAATCAAATAGATCTTCCCAATATTCAGTTGTTAAATAATAGCTAAAAACATGGTAAATACTTTTTGACCATTACTTTGCTCTCTAATCAGCTGTATCTGCCACATGATTTTATAAATTAGACAGTGACAGAGAGGTAAAAGGGTCTTTAAAATACCACAATGGCCATGTCTACACGTTCACTTAACTATGGAGTAGACTAATTTACTGAGGAGTAAAGCGTCATCATCAACATCTGTGATGCTATTATGTCACAGTAAACTAATGCCACCCTAAGATAGTACTGTAAGATAGTACTGTTGGAATTAATTAACTGTGATTAAATACATGTGTAGATGCTGACCATGGGTGTAAATTGTGCCCAGTCAGCCCAGCCATCTGATGGCCAGACTCCTGCCAGCTGCCTAGCTACATGGCTCTGCACTTTCAGCACCCTCATGCCCCAGCCAGCCTCTCCGCTGCCTAATGCCACTACTCAGAGCCCAAAGCTCACCTCCTCCTCCCTGCGTCTTCAGCCCTAGTGTAAACTGCTCCACCCTGGATCAAATTGCTGCTGTTCCAGGTGCACATGTAGATGCTGTGCCCGGAAGTAGTTTACTCCAGCTCAACCTACTCCAGACTTTGCTGCTTCAAGTTAATTGCACACGTAGATGTCCCCACTAAGTTGCAGTCTTTCATTTGATGCATTCCATTTTCACTTGAAAATCCATTCACCTCTCCACACATCATCAGGCAAATTGCTGATCACCAAACCTTCAGGCTGGATTCATGACATGGATTTTTTTTAGCAGAATATATATACCTGGTGGCAGAGTTGTGCTGCTACCCAGTGCATCCACAGGTGGTAGATAGCAGAATGACCTTCAGAGAAGGTTAGCTGTGAAATAAGCAGGGGTAACTCTGATGAATAAAGAGTCACAGATCAAGCAGTTGCAGTACCACCAGGATGTGGTGGGGACAGCAAATGGCAATGATTTCCCTTCTGAAAAGCCACATGTATCCTTTGACAGTGTTGTGACATGGCAAGTACAGGTCGCTGCAATAATAAGCCTCTCCAGCCCCCAGCCATGGGTCTATAAGTCTTCAATGGTAGCACAGGCAGAAGAAAATGTTAGTATTGCAATGGCTGCGAAGGTGGATGAAGGCTGTATTGGAGCAAGATCTCCAGTTGTCTAAGCCTCCTTGCCATGTTCTCCAAGGTCATGTTCTGTCAAGAACTGTGTGAAAGCTGATGTGAAGCAGCACATACTGGATCATCCACAACTCTTCCACTCATGTCACTCGCTTGACTCCCAAGTAGTGGCTGCAGCAGAAGCAATGCTGATGGAAGGTTAATGTCAAAGGCCCCAAGGACCCAATCAAGCAAGAACTCTTCCTTCAGCAGCTCAATAAAAAAAACCTGTCAAATTCCAATCAACAACAATGGGAGAATGTCAGCAGCACTTGGAGTTTCTTCAAATTCACCATCATCAGTGCCTGCAAAGACACCTGGATTCTCTACCAGGAAACACCAAGACTGGTTTGATGGGAATGGCTGGGAGATCCAAGATTTGATTGACTACAAACACAAGGCCTTTAGTGCTTGGCAAAGTGACATCAGCTTCAAGCAAAATAAATTGAATCACCAAGCCAAGGAAGAGGTCCAAAAAAGGACTCGCAGTATAAAGAACATGTGGTGGGAAGACAAGGGAAGGAGATTCAACATCCTGCTGGCATTCATGATATATGCAGATTCTTTAGTGCTACCAAACTCATCTATAGTCTGAGCACTCAGGGATCACCCCCCCCCCCGCCCGACCTCGAGACCTAAGGATGAAGAAGACCTAATCAAGGAAAGTAAAGCCATCAACACCCACTGAAAGGAGCATTTTGAAGATGTTTTCAATCGAGATTCTGCTGTTGGAGTGTTCTAAATTCCATCACACAAAACCAGTCAAAAAATACCTCAGAATCCTTCCAACCTTTGACAAGATGAGAAAAGCAATCAAGCAGATGAAGAATGACAAGGCATCTGCTGCAGATGGAACCCCTGCTGAAATCTGCAGAGCATGAGGGAGTGGAGCTTACATCACACCTCCATGCCTTCATCTTAAGGATCTGGAATGATGAGGAAATGCCAGATAACCTCAGGCATGCCATGATCTTGACAATCTTCAAGAAAGGAGACAGGTACAACTGTAGATATTACAGAAGGATCACCTTGCTGTTCACCACAGGAAAGATAATTGTGAAAACGCTTCTGAACCTTTACCTTCCACTTGCTGAAGAGCTCCTCCTGGAATCTCAGAGTGGGTTTAGGGCATCAAGAGGCTAAATTAAGGTGACCTTCTCTGCTTGCCAGCTGAAGGAAAAATATCAGGAACAACATAAACTGCTCTATATGGCCTTCTTTGACCTCATGAAAGCCTTCAACTTTGTCAGCTGAGAAGCACTGTGGGTTGAGAATCCTTCTGCGGTATGGATGACCATTGAAATTCCTACTCTGTGATGGTATGTGAGAAGTGGTTCACAGTAATGGCTCTATCACAGGTCCCTTTGAAGTTAAGATAGGAGTTAAGTGATGCTGTGTCATCACTCCAATACTCTTCTTGATATTCCTTGCTGCAATGCTACATATGATCACGCAACAAGCTTCCAGTTGGAGTGGAGCTAAACTACTGAGTGGATGGTAAAATGTTTAATCTCAGTCAGCTCCAAGCCAAAACCAAGACCACCTGGACCTCAGCAGTCCCCAGCTCTGGTAAATAAGATTCACTGTGAGACTGGAGAACATTGAGTATTTCCCAAACCTGGAAAGCCATCTCTCTCAGAAGGCTAATATCAATGAAGAAATCCATCATTGCCTCAGATATGCAAGTCTAGCCTTCTGATGCCAGAGGAAACAGCTGTTTGAAGATTGCAACATCAGATTTGAAACCAAGTTCATGGTTTATTATGCAATCATGGTCTTTACTTTATTGTATGGAGCTGAGACAAGGACAATGTACAAGAGACACCACAAGTCTCTGGAGAAGTCCTATCAACACTGCCTGCAGAAGGTTCTCAGAATTCAGTGGGAAGACAGAAGCATGCAACTTTGTTGTGCTGGCCATGTCATCCAGATGTCCAACTCCAGACTCCCAAAGCAAGTTATGCCCCTAGCTCAGTCAAGGTGAAAGCTCAAGAGGAGGACAAAGAAAATAGGGCTGTGCGAAACAGCAGCGTTATGCGTCAACATCCGTTTTGACAGAACAGTGTTTCACTTCAAGTTTTGTTTCAATTTGAAAACAATGTTCCATTCTGATTCACCGAAATGGTTTTACTGTTTTGACACTGTTTCAACATTTCAATCAGGCTGGGGAAGGGAACTGAGCCCAGCTGAGTTCCCCTCCCCAGCGCTAGGATTGGGCTGGGGAAGGGAGCCCAGCTGGGCTGATCTCCCTTCCCCAGCCCAATCGTAGCGCTGGGAAGGGGAACTCAGCTCATCCGCTTCAAAACTCAAAACATTTTGAAACTTTTGAACTTTACCAAGGATGGAGGTGAGACTGACTGGCCTATAGTTGCCTGGGTCCTCCTTCCTCCCCTTTTTGAAAATGGGGACCACGTTAGCCCTTTTCCAGTCCTCTGGGACTGGGCCCGTGCGCCATGAGCGTTCGAATATTCCCGCCAGTAGCTCTGCAATGATGTCAGCCAGTGCCTTCAGCACCCTCGGATGGAGCTCATCCGGGCCTGCCGACTTAAAGGCATCCAGTTCTTCCAAGTGACTCTACACCATCTCAGGATCTACGTATGGAAGTCTGGCGCCTTGCTGCTGCCTCTCTACAACCCCAGTGAGAGACTTGTCGTGCCCCTCACTTAGGAACATTGAGGCAAAGAACTCGTTGAGGAGTTCAGCCTTGTCCCCCTTGTCTGTCACCAATTGTTTCTGTCCATTTAGCAGGGGTCCTATTCCTCCCTGGGCCTTCCTTTTACTCCCAATATATCTAAAAAACAATTTCTTGTTGTCTTTTACTTGGGTTGCCATCCTCAGCTCCATGGTAGCTTTGGCCCGCCTAACTGCCTCCCTACAAGCACGAGCAGAGGAGGTATATTCATCTTTAGTGATCTCACCCTGTTTCCACTTTTTATGTGCTCCCCTTTTGGCCCTTAGGCTGCCCTGGATTTCTCTGGTCAGCCATGGAAGCCTCCTGGCCCCTTTCCCTTTTTTGCCTCGCTCGAGGATCGTCTTGCTTTGTGCCCGAAGGATCGTTTCCTTAAGGCACAGCCACCCTTCTTGGGCTCCCATCCCTTCAAAACTCCTACTCTGCAGTGCGTCCTTGACTAATCGCCTGAGTGCACTGAGATCAGCTTTCCTAAAGTCTAGCACTTTCACCCTACTAGTTACCTTACCCACTCGCCGTCTTATGTTGAATTCTATTATTAGGTGATCACTGTCTCCCAAATGGCTACCGATCTGGAGGTCCCCTATCATGTCATCCCCTGTTGCCAATACCAGATCCAGTATGGCATTCCCCCTAGTGGGACCATGTACCTCCTGTGTCAGGTGGAGGTCCTGTACACAGGTTAGAAACCTGCGTGAGCGATGGGACTTTGCTGTCTGCGTCTCCCAGCAGATGTCCGGGTAGTTAAGGTCCCCCATGACTACCGCCTCTTTAGCTTTTATGGTCTCCGAGAGTTGCCTCAGGAGCCCTGCATCTATTTCTTCCCCTTGGTGTGGGGGTCTGTAGCATACCCCTACCACCAAATCCCTTTCTCCTTGCCCCCCATGTAGCCTAACCCACAATCCTTCTACTTCCTCAACCTTGGATTCTGTCTTGATGAGGGTTGATGTATAGTGCTCACTGACATAAAGTGCAACCCCCCCCTTTTCTTCCCCGACCTGTCCTTTCTGTACAATCTATAGCCCTCAATATGTACTGCCCAGTCGTGGGATGAATCCCACCAGGTCTCTGTTAGCCCCACTAAGTCATAGGTGTTTAGTGCAAGCAGGAGCGCTAGTTCATCCTGCTTGTTCCCCATGCTCCTAGCATTAGTATATAGGCACTTGAGCCCTGCGACTGGTGCCTTTGCTGCCCCCCCGCTCCGAGTCCCAAGGGGCCCATTGTTTCTTATCTTCTTGTTTCTTACCTGTTCTGTAGTGCTGGTCTCCCCATGGCTTTCAGGTTTCCAATGTTCTCCTTCTTCAGGCTGGGCTGTCCTTGTGAGTGACACATGGTTTGGTGGTCCACAGCTTCTCCTGCCCTCGTACTCCCCTCCCCCCGATGAGCCTAGTTTAAAGCCCGCCGGAGGAGATCCGCCAATCTAGTAGAAAACACACGCTTACCTTTGGGGGACAGGTGAAGCCCATCCCAGCTGAGCATGTCCCTCGTCGTGATGTGCGGGTCGTTGTCCAGGAAGCCGAAGCCTGCCTTGAGACACCACTGCCGAAGCTGCCAGTTGGTTTCTCGGATGCAGTTCTCCTGTCGTCTTCCTCGTCCGGTCACTGGTAGGATGGAAGAGAAAACCACCTGTGCACCGAACTCCTTCAGCACACCGCCCAGAGCACTGTAGTCCGCCATCAGGTGATCAGGGGTTCTCCTGGCCGCATCATTAGTAACCACATGGACTAGGACCATGGGGTAGTAATCGGTGGGCTTGATCCTGGCCTGGATTACCTCCGTCACATCCCGAATCTTTGCTCCAGGGAGGCAGCATACCTCTCGTGCCGAGGGGTCCTGGCGACAGATGGGTCCTTCCGTACCTCTCAGGATGGAGTCGCCTATGATGAGCACTCGTCGCCTCCTCCTCTGGGTCCTCGTGGATCTCTTGATCTGTTCGGAGTGTGAAGAACGTGGTGTTTCTTCTTGCCCAAGGGTTTCCTCCTCCCCTTCCATCTCCTGCAGGGTCACCAGGGCCTCGTACCTGTTCACTTGTCGGACTGGAGAAGCTGGTACCGGTTCGCTGCGAGCTGCTCTGGTCCTGGCTGTGACTGTCTGCCACTCTGCTGTGGAGGGCACTCCCTGGGCTGCTTCTTCCTTGGGTGCCTGGGCCTGCAGGGAAAGGAAATAACTGTCAATTTCATCCTCCGCCTCCCTGATCCCCCTCAGCCTGCTAACCTCCTCCCGGAGCTCCCTCACCTGCACCTCCAGAGCCTTAAGACGGGCACCTGCCGGACAGGTGTGGGGGCCCCCAATCTCTGCCCCCCCGGCCCTGCTGGGGATCCCCCACAGGCCATTCTATTATGGACTGTTTCAGTGGATGTGTTATATCTTTGCTGGACCAGGGACAAGAATTAGTCATTGGTCACCAGAAGAAATCACCCAGGGACAATAGGTTGGGTAAAGTTTCTTCCAACATTTCAACTGGGGGGTGACATTTGGAGACTTGGAATTTTCTAAATACAAAGAGATGGATATTTCTTAAAGAGACTAGAGACTGGGTGTGTTAAGGAGCTTAAGTCACATAGAAAATGTTAGTCCAGGACCAATCAAGGTGATGGGAAACTCAGTTGGAGAAAAATAGAATTAACTTCTAGGAAGTTGTAGAAAGGGGCAGGCAATTCTGTTTATGACCTTTAAATATTGTGTTCCGTTTGACTAATAAATGCTGGCTTGTTTCTTAAAGCTAGGGACAGAAGTTACACAGAAGCTGATTTAAGTGATCAGAATCTGGTTAAACCTGTAACAAAACATAAATTCAGTGCACATAAACCAGTTTCAAAATAACCAAAACTGGTTTAAGAAACCAGGTTGAATGTAGTATCAGACTTAACTGATTTGGGACAAACTGGTTTATGCAACTTCTGTCCGAAACCCCTTCCTGGCTTAAGTTAAATCAGTGTCCCTCAGAACCCCAGCATGCTTTTCAGCCCTGGACTGGGCTGGGATGTCTGCTCCAGAGAGCAGCGCTGGCCCTGACCCTCTCCTCCCTAGCCAGAGCTCTGGCTGGCTGAGAAGGAGGAGGAGACTGCAGGCAAAACAGCATCTGCTTGGCTTCCCCCTGCCCCACCCTCCCTCCCTCCCTCCCTCACTGCTCAACAGGGTTCCCCCTCTCCCTCAGCAAGGACCCCAATGGAAAGACCCCATCTGGCATCTGGCCATGCCACCCCCATGCTCACTAATGCTGAGTGGTATCTATGTGTGTGTGTCTCCAATTTCACTAGCAGAAATGCAGACAGAATAGTCTCTGCTTAGGGCTTTTCAGAACTAATGAACAGGTCAGCTGGTAATGTCCTTTGGTTCTTCCTTACAAATGCCTGTGAAAAAGCTATTTAAGAGCTTGAACTAATGAGAGAGAAAGGCTTTTATGTTCTTGATGGGCTGATAAGCTTTGTGCTCTGATAAGCTGCCTGCTGCCTACTGCCTAGGTTGCTTCAAAGGCTGCAATCTGTCAGTGTTCAAAAGGGGACAGAGAGAACTGTGAGAAATGACCTGATTTGCAATGTATGGGACCTGTTAGTGTCATCAGTTTGCTGCAGACAGTATTAAAAAGCAGGGAAAGGGAGATTGAAAGGCTCAGTATCATCAACAGATGCATGCACTCCAAGCAGTCCATTCCAAACCCCTCCCCAACCCTGCCTTTGCCTCAGAGTGCTAGCTGGGGGCTGGGCTCTGGCAACACTCCCTGCCCTTTGAGCAGTGAGCAAGGAAAAGCCAGGTGAGGGTTGATTCTCCCCTCCCCCTTCAGGCACACCCCGGCTGGGGACTGTGCCGGCCAGGGTAGGGAGGGATTGTGCAGACTGATGTGGGGGTTGAAACCCCTCCCTAATCATAGTGTCCTGCTGGGCGTGGTCCTCCCCCCCCCCAGCTCAGCACTATGGAAGAGAATGGAGATCTCACTCTACTGCCCCCCCGGCTTCTAGCCTGAGCGATTGAAGCCATACGACTGCATTTCTGGAATCAAGGGTGAATATCTATTCACTTGCAAATCAGTTCAATCTCTGCAGGTTAGACTAACCTGCAAAAAATTGAATCAATTCAGGCTCGGGCTTTTTAAATGTCTGTTCCTGGCCTAAAAGACCAATTTATCCCACTGTAAATATTGGCCAATTGAATCATTCCAGAAAGGGACAGAGCCTTTGCCAGGGGTCAAAATTCATTGTTGTCTACTGGAAAGCCACAAGTATGCTGATGCCAGAGCACCCAGTCTTGGAGTAATAGAACGGAATGGTTTACTCAGGACTCAGCACTGAAAAACAGGCCATTCCTGAAAGACTGCATGGTTTTATATTTGTATATATAAAATTACTATGCCTATAGCTTACACTTTTGTCTGTTTTAAAGGAAAACATTAATGAAATTAAAGAAGGGACACATCTAAGGAAGCAAATGTTGACTAAAATTAAATATAAAAAAATGGAACACATTTTAGTTAAATTTCTTTGCAATTCTTTCTCCCTTCTCACTTCCTATGCTCCAGGGAAGAGAGAGTTTTCCCTAAAAATCAATAGCACATCACATCTAATAATATTTATAATCTATACTTGCTCATTTTATGTCCTTCAAGTCCCTGCTCCAACAGATTCCAATACTTCAGGTGTATAATCGACGTTACACAGAACTGTAATTAGAAGGGTAATTTCTGTATTAGTGAAATATTTCAAAACCTATGTCAAAGACAAGTACAGTAAAAGCTGCGCTATCCAGCATCTTAAAAGCCAGCATGTTCTACTAACCAGCATGCCGGCTTGTAAGATAAAGTGAAACCAGAAGTGCCCACTGCGGCACTTCTGGTTTCTCTAAGCCCCCATGGCCGGGGGCAAAGCAGCTTGTGCTGCTGAGCCCCCATAGCCTGGGGGCATAACAGGCTGTGTGGGGCTGTGCGGGGCCTGCCTCCCACAGGGCCCGTGGGACTGGTGGCAATGCCACAGGAGGGATAGCGATGCCACGGGAGGGGCAGAACGATGCCCCAGACACAGCAGGAGAAGCGGCGGCCAGGGCCACTCAATTAACTGGCGTATTTTGTTATCTGGCATCCCCCATTCCCAGGGGATGCCGGATAACAGAGCTACAGGCTACTTGGGCAGTGAATCTGGAATTTAATGCTGGAATTTTTAAAAGGCACTTAAGAAAGCCAGACACACACACTTCACTGCATAACAATTAGAATTAAGGACTATCAAGTGTTTCTTTAAAAGCTTCTAACTCATATAAATGCTTCTGAAATTGTTCCTAAATCTCCTTATGCTCCTTTGAAAAATAAAGGCTAAACATGGAAATATCTCAGTATTTCAGGTACTGGACAGACTTTCACAGCATATATATATCCAATAACTTGGCCATCTTGTCTCCAAATATGATTCTGTGCCTATTCTGATATTATTTTCTTTTAAATTACCTGGCAGGAAAGTTTTAATTCCCCTTAAAATCAAGTATTCTGGGATTTTAATAAATGATCCTGTTTACTTAAGTGTCTTATTCAAATGATGTGTTCCTGCAGATGTTTCTGGCATAGTTGGCAGGGAACTGAGGAGCCTAAAGAATTGCCTGTTGCCTACAGTTGGACTATAAAATTTATTACTTTTTTTACAATGTAAAACAGCTCTGTTTTATTTGCAAAATATAATCCTTCAAAAAAATGTCTGGCCTTCAGCTCATCTTTTTTACTAGATTTTATTCTTGACTTTTTTCCACTATAAAGGAGAAAAATTGGCCTTAAAACATACTTTGAAGAAGAAGATGGTGTGACTCCTCCCTTTGAAGCCAAATTAAACTGAACTAGGTGTATCTCTGGGTATACTGCTGCAGGTGATGCCATATTCCAGTTAGATATAAGACCCAAATGAGATTAAGATCCCACCTCAAGTCTTGCAATAGCAGAGTGAAAGCAATAATATTAAATTCCATTTTTTAAAATCAAACTTTCTACCAATCCTCTATAATAATATTTAGCAGCTATCTAACTCCTCATCCACTGATCTCAAAGCTCCCAAATTCAATATTCTAATTAGAGAAGGGGGGGGGGAGGGGAATCTACTGTCCCTCTCACACACAATAGCCCAGATTGAGAGTTGGACACTGACATTTTGAACCACTTAATGCCCTTTTTTTCTTCCATTTTGTCAAAAATCTTAAGTTTGAGCAATGGGCTTCCTTCTAACAAGTCAAATTTCTCTCTTAAGTGATGCTTTCTTGAATCGGTCTCTACTTCAGATTAACAAAATCATTCACTGTACAAATTCCATGAAATCTAGAGATCTAAAGCAGTGGTGGCTAAAACTGTCTCTGAGAAACCACGTGATTGGATCATGCTACCTCAGTAAATTCCAAAGAGCAATGAAAGGGCCAGGTTTCTTGTGGTTTTTTGTTTTATGCAGTCATTTATACTAATACAAAGCACTAAATGGTAATGATTTACACCCACTTTACACTTCTATAACTGATTAAAAAAGGTGTAGGACAACAGAAAATCTGACCCACCATCTTTTTCAAATTCCATTCTCGGATGGTGGGTGGCTATACATCAGTTGCAAGTAGTATTCTCTAGTCTCTTTTTACTCCCTCTTTTCAAATGACTTAATAAAATTCTAGTGGTCACATTGCCCTTCAAAAACTTCCCCCTTTGAAAGAGACAAAATGCTCCAAGGCTAATGCTTATCCTACTACTTCATATAAATATATAAAGTACAATCTGCAACATAGCACTGAGGGTCATTAAGAAGTCCTATGCCAGGATTTATGTTGAGCTTATTATAAAAAATATTGGCAAGAAAGTTATAAATGGCAGCTTTGTACATTACAGTCACGCCTTCTGCAGTGTGCTGAGAAACAGCCCCCCAAAATCTTTAAACAATATGTGGTATTTTACAGTTTCTGGGTTTTCATAACAAATCAGGGTTACATTTTCTACTTTTATGAACAGTCTACATTCCTTCTGTAACACTCCCAGGAACATCACTTTCAAGCATACTGTACCCAGTTGCTTCTACTTTGTACATGTCAATCCTGGAAATGTGGATGTGAACCTACCTTCCCTACTCTCCTTGAAATCTTTTTCTTTAGCCTACTTGGGAGGGAAATAATATTAGAGCTGTTTCCACCACTTCGTTTACATGGCTGATGTACATGGACTAAGAGTGAGCAAGCAAGCTGTGCTTGAGGATAGAGCTTTTGGTAGCATGTTATAAACTGTTGGATTACACCTGATTTGAATGGCAGTATCTAAGCAGTATTACAGGACAGAACACTGTCCTCTATGCATTCCAGTGGTGGCCAGTCAATAGGGGGCTCTCAGGCACCACCCCATCAGTTTCAGAACAATATGATCAATGTCATGATCATGATTATGCTCATGTACTACACATACACAACAAAAAGTTGAGTATGCACAGTAAGGGACCTCAGGGCAATCTCCTTACCACCCTAATAGTGCATGCACAGTAGAAACACTTCAACAGTTAGAATGGATCGGGAATGGCTGGTGACCTGTGTGACAGGTGGGGTAGGTGGTGCTTCACACTGGGAGTGGCCCTGCACAGCTGTGACAGCGGGACCATGCAGGGATTCCTTGCCACTGCAAGCTGCCCCCCTGCTGCACTGGTGATGCATCCCTGCGCCTGCCGCTGCTTTGAGGAGTGCAGCCCTGTGATGTTGCCTTCACTGCAGCCCCTCATACAGGGGGCACACTGCCGTGGCAGCAGGGGGCAAGAAATGATGAGGAGGAGGTTTTCTGCACATCTCCTCTGCTCCCTTCAGCACCAGGTCATGGGGGGGAGAAGCAAAGCAGCAGAGAACAGCAGGCCCCCTGCTTGCTGCTGTTCCCTGCTGCCTTGCTTCTCCCCTCATGACCCAGCACTGCAGGGAGCAGAGGAGCTGCACAGAAAACCTCCTCCTCACTGCTTCTCTCCCTCTGGTGCCCCCGTGTTGCACCCCCTGTGCTCGGGGCTGCAGTGAGGGCAGTGGCATGGGGATGCACTCCTCAAAGCAGTGGCAGGTGCAGGGGCGCATCACTAGAGCAGTGGAGGAGGCAGCTTGCAGCGATGAGGAATTCCTGCATGGCCCTGCCATCCCCAGCTGTGCAGGGTCACTCCCAGTGTGAGGCTCCACCTGCCCCACCTGCCTCACAGGTCACCAGCCATGCCTGATGCATTCATATACCATTTTTTTTCTATTGTTTCATTAAAGCTGGTGGCAAAACTTCCACTGACTGAATTGGTAATTAAATTGGTATCATATAATGAATTCTGTGAAAGGAAATAAGTAAGTGTGAGAAGAAAGAAACTCATAAAAATATCTTGCTCTTTGCCCCTCTTACATGGGTTTTCCCATGGGGTAAGGAAATTGAGCCTAGAGTTCTTGGTTTATTTAATACTGGTTATTTAAATAGCATTATTTAAAATACTGCAAACAAATGGACAAGAGAAAACATTAGTGCAATATACCCTTGATAAAAGCCAGGGGGAAAACAGGGGTTGCCTATGTAAAGATTTACAGGGAGGTCTGATCTGACTGACTACAGAGTCCCATTGGACTGTGTCGCAGGGGTACAAGCATGAGTGAGCGAGGAGCCCCACCCATCAGGGAGCCCGGGACAAGGGGAAGGCAGCCCCTAAAGAAGAACCCTGAAAAGGAAGAAAACTTACCCCTTGTAGGATGCTGACAATCCGGGGACACAGGAGAAAGACCCGTGCTGTTTATCAGCAGCACTTATCTGCAGCTGGAGCCAGGTGACATCAGTGGGAGACACTGCCTGGCAGATTCAAAAGCCAGCTCCGAGAGGGAGCGAGGGGGAATGCCGGGAGTGAGAGGAGTGGTGATGATTCCCCACTCTGAGTGCATCCAGCACCGGCAAGAGAAGGAAGACCAGACACAGAGGCCGACGTTGGCACTGATGGGATCAGGGGAAGCATCCTGCACCAGCGGCAAGCAGCACGGGAACACAGGACGTGAGGCAGCTCAGCGAGGAGCCACAAAAGAAACCAGCTGGGGCAAGGTGGAACAGCCAGAACTCCTGGCTTAGGGAAAAAAAAAAAGGAAAAAAAGGAAAAAAAGAAAGAAGGGAAGATCCAGGACTGACACCACTGGAGGGCAAGCCGCACAAAGATCTTGGGCTCCTCTCAAAGGCTGGCATATGGATGGGGTGTAGGGGAGGTGGAGCCCCGCATACATCCACCAGAAAATGTGACAATCCCAGAGGTCCCCTCAATGGGAATCCCCACCACTGAAGAACCATCCAAAGTCATGGCAGACAAGTTTTGGGGTTTTCCCAGGAGTGACCAAGAGGCTTCTCCAGGATTGCACAGGATCTCATCATGCCCAAAACCAGGTGCACGTGCTAGAGTGGCATGGGAGCGGATAATCGAACAGAGGTGGGCACAAACTACTCAGAGTAGCAAGGAATTATAGGACCAGGCCCAAAGAATCCAATGTCTTGCTGTTCAGACAAAGATCATTGCCGACCTTCTTCAGTTTCTTCCCATCTGACTAGAAACTCATGTAGGTGCACTACTATAGTAGGAGGTGTGGCATTCCTGCTACTTTAAGAGCAGGAAGGCTGCAGATGAGGCAGATGGCAGATGTGGCAGGAGATAATCAGGGACCACATAATTTAGAAGGGGACTGTGTTACCAAATTTGCCCATTACTTTGGGGTGTGCTCATTTATTAGGGATAGTTTCTAAGGTCTTGGTGATTCTGTCAATGTGCTGCTTGTGTTACTATACGGAGCTGTATTTCTCCCTTCTGCAAGCCCTCACCCCCAGTGGAGCTATCTTGCAGGACTCAATCTCAATGGGACTGGGTTCCTCCAGTCACCAAATCAGTCATACACACAAACACACACAAATTAACGTGACACGCCTGATCTGGCCAGGCTGATCAGCATGGACAGGCTGACACCCTCATATGCCAAGAATCAGTTCATAAGAGCAACAATAAAATGCAGTCAAACACAAGCACACAGGTAAACAGAATCCCTCTGAATCCGGCTGGGTGTCCAGCTGACACCCTCATGGGCCAGCATTCAGTTCATAAGGGCACGTCTGAGTCAAACTGGGTCAATCAGCCTGTACAAGCTGATCCCCTTACGTGTTTCAAACTCAGCACGTCCCAATCTTGGCCTCTTGATGAGCAGAGCCCACAATAATTTAGGCTTCACAGGGATCTTTAGCATAGGTAAAAGAAGCGTTGCTGCAGAGCACAGGAGGAAAAAGAAGCAGAGAAGGAAAAATATACCCAATTACTACCAGTTTGCCTATAAAAGTTATTTATTGCTAAGCATATGAAATATATGATAGTACTAGTAGTAATAGACATGCAAAAGAAAAACAAACACAAACAATGACAATACTACCCTGGTTTCACTAAGTATTTGGGGAAACTTAGCTCAAGCTTAACTGATACAGTTCAGGTTCAGAAGTTTATGCCTAGAGAGAAGAGAGAACGCTGGGAATCTCACCGAGTCCACGGTACCCAGGCTGCAAAGCTGACAAGCACAGTCCGTAGCACAATCCTTGAAGAGAGAGACGATCTGTTCTTCCAGCGTCCCAAGAACGACAGGGGATGGTGTCAACACAGGAGTTTTCTTCTTCTTTCCTTTTTCTTTCTTCTCTTCTTTTTTTTAAGCACACACACTTACAGATTTTTATACCCTCAGTTCAGCTGCTTCGAAGCACCCTCAGTAGTGTAAATCACTGTCTTTTCTATTGACAAGGGGTTATCTGGTTTGGACCATCTCAGGAAACTGATTGATAATCAGGAAACACTTAAGATAAGGGAGTAACCCAAATACTTGGGAGCCAGCTTGAGATTCCTATGGATGGCTGATATCCTGATGGGATATCTCATGGTTTCTTCAGGAAAAATAGATAGCTTGCAGCATCAGGATTTTGGATTTTTACTTGTTGTGCACAAGCCTCAGCTTAGCATGACTTTTCCAGATTTAACTATACTCTTTTAACAGACTTAAAGCAATTATTGGGGTGCTCATAACCTTTTGTGGAGAGGACTCCCACCAGTCGTCTCGGGAAAGATACGACAACACCTGGGATTAGGGCTCCAGCAGGCTGGATGCTGTGATGAACCCTTAATCATTGTTCAAATGTTGCCCGTACCCCCTCTGACTCGGTCTCTTGCCTCAGCATTCCCTAACCCGGCAACCGAGTTTTAGTCAATCAAGTTTAAATAGGCCTCCCATAGTGGGACCGGGGAATGTACGGCCCGAGATGCCTATTAAACTTAGAGCTGTGTGTGTGTGTCTGGGGGGGGAAAAGTCCTTAGCAAATCCAGATTAGAACTGGTCTGATAAATGCTGAGCTGGGTGTGTGTGAACATGGGTTAATTAACATTGGAAGCACAGATTCCCCATCATGCAGCGCTCTCCTGCTTCTCTGGTCCCAGAATTCACTGCAGTCTCTGCTTCAGGCTTTCTGTTTTCCATCTCTCATGTAAATGAATGGTCATCTGGTTCCATCTCAGATGCAAATGAGACCGAGGGCAGTTGTTCACTCTTATCACCCTTATCTGGAGAGTTTTAGGTGCGTCTCTCACTGCATCTTAATCAGTTTCGTTTATGTGGGGGGGAGTCCTTTGTGAGTCAGACAGACTGCATCCTGTGCCAGGGTTGCCCAAGAATACAGAGCTGAGGCGTAACAACTGGGTTTGTTGTATATAAGCTCAGGCCTGAGCTGGGCAGTCAGTTTGGCCCTGGAGGTTGCTAAGAGAACATCTGGGCAGGATGGCTGCAGATCCTGAATAACACCTAAAAGATTACAGCTAGTGGTAACAACTGGAGGTTTGGGAGAAACTAAGGGGAGGAGGAGGTCCCAACAGGCCTGGGAGTGGGGCCAGAGGTAAGAGCCTGGGTGAAGGGGGGAAGATGGGACCAGAGAAGTTTGGGTGCCTGGGGAGGACCAGGAGGGTGTGGTGACCAGGAGAGATTAGGTACCTGGCAGTAGTGTGGAGATGGGCTCAAGGCCAGAGCCAGAACAAACTCAGAACAGGGAGTAGGATAGCAGGAGATGACAGCTCACTCAGAAATCCCTAGGGCAACCTCCCTTTTCTTAAAAGTATAAGTACATTAAGTACAAATGGCAAGTGAACACAAAGGGAGGGTCAGGGTAAAGCAAAGGGGTGTCATGGCCCCCAACTTCAAGGAATTTTGTTTCAGGGGGCACACACAGCTTAGAAGATCAGAAAGGTTAGATCAAGTAAAAAACTTAGAAGTTCAGGAGGTTAGATCAAGTAAAAAATGGCCACTTGAGCTAACTCAGTGACTAGATAAGTGCTGGTAAACCGATCTAAGGTAAATCAAGGTACGGGTAGGGGAAGAAGTGGGTGGGATTGGGCAGGCTAGTGGGACAATGGCAGGGAGGGTTGGCAGAATCAGGGACTGGGACTAATGGGGTACATGAAAGGGGAGCTTGAGAGGCTTGGGGGGCTACCAGGGTTTGGGAGAGTGGTATCCAGGAGGATTAAGTAGAATTGGGGGGGGGGTTCTCTTCCCCCCCCCCACTGAGGAATACTTTTATATCCCTGACCCTCCCCCTGCACACCAATATCAACCCAAGCAATATATTCACCCATCCCCCCAACCTGACTTACTTTGATTGGGCTCCCAGCAGCAATGAACACTGGTAAAGCCAGCAGCAGGAGTGGTTCCTGGATCAAGGGAGGTGGCTGGTCAGCAGAGGGGTTATCTGTTAGGAGTGGGGAGAAGGATCAGGGCCTAAAAATAGCCCAGTGCAGTGGGAGGCAGAAGACTTCATAAAAATGCAGCCCCAAGGCTGGCGCATTGCTGGGCTTCCCCAGCCCTGTGGCTGCACTCTGAATATGTACAGATGTTTGGTTAGATTGGTCTAATCCACAGGTGACTGGTGCCTCCCGAGTCTGGCTGGGGGTGGGGAACCCACAAGCGCCACTGACAGTGGCTGCAGTTGGGCCATAGCTGGCGAGCTCCCACAGGCACCACTGCCAGCATAGGCAGCAAGAGCAGAACTGGCGAGCTCCCACAGGTGCTGCTGCCAGTGTCGTCCACAAGGCCAGAGCTGGTGAGCTCCTGCAGGTGCCGCTGCCAGCATTGGCCCTGTCAGGGAGGGCACGTGCCTTCCCCCCCATATCCCTCCTGTGCATTACCTATGGTCTAACCTGTATCCAGTTTAACTTAGGGCACCTCTCAGGTGCCCTAAGTTAGATCAGGTGGACCATTTTTTAAACAGTCTAATTGTCAGGGAATGTCTGTACAGTTTGGCACTTAGAACAATCTAACCAGAGAGCTAATTGTAAAGTCTGTACATGGGTAAACTAAATTAGATCAAGCAGCCACTTCTTACCTGATCTAACCTCCTGAATTTCTATACTCACCATTAGGAATTTAATTATTTAATGTAATTATTTAATGTAATTATTTAATTTAATTATTCATACTGTTTAGCTTAAGTTAGTAATGGTAAATGATTGTATCTATTATATCAATGTCAATAAAGGTTCATTTAATTCTAACGTAAAGTGAAAATAATTTATGCACACAAATGATTTAAAACATTGCTGAAATTTGTGAACACAAATACTAATGAAGTCATAAATGTCCTAGGAAATTTGCAGTTCCACACAGTCTAAGAAACAGAAAATGAATGTCATAAAATGTGGGGCGGGGGGGGTAGGATATGAATAAGAAGCAGAGAGATTTCTCTCTTGGAAGTCTTTCTTCCAATGATCAGGTTCACTTTTATACCAAACAGCCAGCTTTTCAGAGTGTTCATCTATGTCGTTCCCATATCTATAATACATATGTCATCCTAAAAAATCAACCAAGTCCATTCTTTCATAAACATTCACATGTTTCACATCCTAACCAGATTGTGGAGGTTCCATACAGATGGTTAAGCAAACCAAGAAATGAGACACTTACATGGCACTCTTGGTTTATAAAACAAAAACAAAAACTTCTAGAGATGAAAGTTCATTTTCACTCCTTTCACTGTGGTTTCCTTATTTTATGCATTTAAAATATATGGTATTGGATGTACATTGTGAAGTCATATGAAGATAAAGAATTAACTGCATAGAAAGTATTTCTGCTAGGAAACTACAGTAAAATTTCTGTTATCTGGCATCGCCGGGGTAAGGGGGATTGCCGGTTACGTAGAAACTCCAGTTATCCGAAATAACCTGGCAGGGTTTTCAGATAACATGGCACTGAGGGAGGGAGGGCGGGGTATAGCAGTGGCTGCATGCAGAGCGGCGGCAATGCAGGGTGGTGGGAGCTGCCGCATGTGAGCTTCTCCCCCTCCCCCGTGTCTGACCATCTGCTGGAAACTCTGGGTAATGGAGTATAGTTAAGTTATGGTTGGTTAAGTAATGGTTGATTAAGTACTGGATAGCAGAGATTTTACTGTAGTTGTTGGAGGAATACTAATGAATTGAGTCCACTGCCCTTAACCCTCTCAGACTTTGGCAATATTCAGATTCAGAACATGGTCTGCCTACACAGTATGAGAATGGCTTGACCAACACTGAAATATAAACCACCTCTTCAGGTAATCAAACAGTAATTAATTTAGCATAACATTTAATAAGACAATCTAAAATTAGTACAAAGACTTTTTTCTGTATATAACTGATTTCAAACAAAACTTTTGAATGATTATTCTTTTTCAACATTCAAATGACTTCAACAATGTTAGAAGCTGAAGAGTCAGAATACTTGTTCTGCAATTTCTAAAACAGTTGCACAGACTAATGAAGTAGGTATGTTGCCAGTAGGTCAAGGGAAGTAATTATTCCCCTCTATTCAGCAATGGTGAGGCCACATCTGGAGTACTGTGTTCAGTTTTGGGCCCCCCCACTACAAAAAGGATGTAGACAAATTGGAGAGAGTCCAAAAATGGTGAGGGGGCATGAGGGACATGACTTATGAGGAAAGACTGAGGGAACTGGGCTTATTTAGTGTAAAAAGGAGGAGACTTAATAGCAGTATTCAACTACCTGAAGTAGGGTTGAAAGAGGATGGAGCTAAACTATTCTCAGTGGTGGCAGATAACAGAACAAGGAGCAATGGTCTCAAGTTGCAGCAAGGCTAGATATTAGGAAGAATTTTCTCACTAGGATGGTAGTAAAACACAGGAACAGGATACCCAGATTGGTGGTGGAAGCTCCATCCTTGGAGGTTTTCAAAACCCAGCTAGACAAAGTTTGGCTAGGATAATCTAGTTCAGGATGGTCCTGCTTTGAGCAGGGGGTTGGACTAAATGACCTCCTGAGGTCCCTTCAAGCCCTAACTTTCTATGATTCTAAGTTAGTAGAATCAGAATTCAGTTAGCCTAGACTCTTCCATGACTATTAACTATTAACAGAATAAAGGTTTAGCCATGGAACCCTTTAATCTGTCAGTTGAAGCAAACTTTAATTATGACAGGTACAGGGTATGTAAAAACTGAACTTGAACATGCCCACAGTGTTTATTCTAGAAGGTCCATTGTCTTAAGTAGTGCAAGGTGATGAATGGAGACTGCTACTAGATTAGAAAAGCAGCATCAAATGAGATTCTTAATAAATTAATTAAAATCTACAACAACTGGAAGGAAAAATAATTCCATAAAGGGTCCATTGATGATACGTCATACGCTGACAGTGGGGGAGCATAACTCTGTGCCACTGCTGCCCCCCCTGCTGCCAGATATGAGATCAAACTGTGCTGCAGCCCTGTGCCCTATTATCAGTGCAGAAATATCACCACTGCTCCCACTGCTGCCAGGCCCTGGCTCCAGCTGGGCTGCAGCCCTGTGCCCCACACCCCACCATCAGCACAGAAATCTGGGGAGGCATTTGCTTTCACATGGTCCCCCAATGCATCGCTAATGAGATGGCCTGAAACTTTCTGTGCAATTGCATTTTTATAAGTGCTTACATTGGGAGCCTTGGTGTATGGATCAAGAGAACATATAAGTTAGGAAAGAGAACATGTATTAACAGATTGGAGAAAAGAGAACTTAGTATAAACATGACAAATCTTACTCTTTCATTTTACCAGCTCTCTTTAACTACACTATGCAGAAAACAAAGCCGGGAACTTCCGAAGTCATACAGATACAGATAGTTACACTTTAACAGTAACTGCATCCAGACACACATAAATATCCATTGCAAGTCTCAATGGGAAAATGATATTCTTTCCCAGATGATCCCATAAATAACAAAATGTTTGTTCTGAGGACACAGGTTCTATCTCTTTCAGTTTTATTTGTTAAAAAATATATATCTGAAAGCTTAATATTAGTATCATTTGGAGGTGAACTGATGCAGTTGATGTTTCAAATAGACTTGACATATGACCTAAAATCACATCACACTCTCAGCTTTTATTTTTCCATTTTTCATTTAGGAATGCAAGACATGCGCACACAAACACAGAAATGTATCATTAAATTCATAAAACCTTATGCTCATTTTTGGCTGAATAACAATGTGTGCAAAGCTATAAAAATTGAATTATGACAAATTCAGAATGCTCTTTGTCTTTGTGTTGTTTTAATTTCCATTTTTCATGTTTTTTCCAGAGGCTGGTTCTAGTCTATTACACACAGTACCTGTCTGTCTGCTTCTTGTCCTGTCAATCATCTGGCCTTATATTTTTCTGTTCGTCAATGCTTTTAGATTCTAAATCTTTGTATTCCACAATATGCAATATGTTTGTTGATTATAAAAAAGTAAGTCTTCACCAGACATACATTCTAGTAATCAGAGATATAGATATTAACATTTCTAACTAGCAGACTGCAGCTGAGTAAGGCATAGGAATTTTTCATCAACATTAATGAGAGTTGTAGTAAGTCCTGTAGCCATTATCCAGAGCAGATCAAGATTTTTAAATAGATCACTTCTTTTTCAGTCATTAGTGTCTTCTTAAAACAACATCATGCTTTGTTTCCTTGATCAAAGCTATAGAGGTACAGGTTTGAAAATAAATTTCACTTTGGTGTTTTGCTTTCAAAACATGTCAGCCTCATAAGCAGGCTAATCTTTGGTGATATATTATGATGGATTGCACTTACTCATGCAAATTGTCTATATACTCAACTTGCCACACATTAAAAGAAATTATTTTTCCCTGTGTGCATGTTGGTATATCGGTGAAAGCTAAAAGGCTCATATGTGAATACTTAAACAAACACACTTTTCTTTGGGCCAATCAAGAAGCTGGTTTTGCAATTATCACTGGTATTTAAAATGGTACTCCCATCTTGCAGGAATTTTGCACCTGGGGTAATTCCATGGGACTTAAAAGGTCACTGTGAAAGGAAAGATGTGAATTATACACATCAGAACTATGGGTTACAGCCTGGAGAAAAGAATGATCCTAGATCTCAGAGTGTCCCAATGGATTACCCACCATCTAAATCCAGACCTTTACTATGTTTCTATTTATTCAGAAGTGTTATTGGTCAGCTCTGCAGAAAAGTATATGAAAAATTCAGAGTTTAGGGTGTACATATATTCTTAAAATGCCTGCACCCAATGTTTCCTGAATTATAATTCATGAAACACCTGTTACAGTGTAAATGAAAGCAGGTACCTCAAAAAAGGTAAAATGCTTCAGTTTAAGAAAAGCTATCCTTGAAATGATCAAACACAGCTGAACCCATTAAACCCTTATTAAGTCATATTAGATTAAATACCTAGTTCATTATATGCCCCTGCACTGTGATCAAGAATAATTTATTTATCACCTTAACTATGTCTATTGCTAGGCATCTACAGCTTTTCCTGGTAATACAGAAAATTAGTTCTCAGAAAGTAAAAATGCACATTTCCTCAAATTCTATTTTATACTTTCAATTTGTGAGAGAACATGAAGCGAATCACAAGGAAAGAGGAGAAGAGGGAAGGAGAAATTAAGGATGTTACAACAATATTCTTTTGTTCATCATCTGCATGCTAGAGAAATTAAACAGTCCTCAACCAATCAGTAAAAGAAGATTTGAAGCTACTAATGTTAAATCTCCAGATCAGCCCAAACATGCCATCCCTTGCCACCAACACTAACCTGCCCAAGTCAAAAAACAGACAGACCCAAATCCAGCACCACACACAGTTCTATTAGTGTTTTCTGCCATCCAGTTTTCTCAGCCATCAAAACCACACTCCAGTAGCTTTCCTTCGCTATCAGAGCTTGATGGTGTGAGAAATGCAAACCCTTGAAAACATATATTATCTCCTGTGAAAAACTCAAAAGTCCTACCACATTGAGATCAGGGCTAAAGTACTAAGCCAAATAACATGCTTTGAATTTGAAAATATCACAAATAACAGTAACAGATTTTCCATAAATGTGAGTGACAAAAATAGGGAATTCTTCACAAAGGAGATGATTTACAGGATTTTTGACTGCAACAAAACATTAATGGTTTAGATATATTAAAAACAAATGGGTCTATGCTCTTCTGGGCTACACCCTAGAGTATATATGTAATATGGGGTGCTAACAGAAGTAACATTTTGTTGCATGACTGGCCCCCTGAAAGTACTCTACAGCCATGCCCTGACACAAGAGCAGGGCTGCAGAGCCCTTTAAAAGTGCCCAACAGCATGACAGATAAACCCTAATTACATGAAGGTTTAGAAGAAGGCACTCCAAAATGAAGCATCTTCATTAACTTCTGTCAGTGAACGCAGGGAGTAGGGCTTAGCTGATACAGCCCATCCCTGCCCACAGTGCTGTCTTCAGGATGGGAGGGGGAAAGGGAGTGGAGAGAATTCCATCTGGGGTTTGCCCAGCATTCGCTGGAGGGGGAATATGAATTGGAGCCTTCCCCTCCAGCAAAGGCTGGGCAAACCCCAAATGGAACTGCCTCCCCTCCCTTCTCCCCCTCCCATCCTGAAGACTGCTCTGGAGCTGGGGGAAGAAGGGGTGGGGTCAGGGAGAGAGGTTGTAGACATGCAGCTGCCTCATAGACTTCATAGATTTCATAGACTTTAGGGCTGGAAGGGACCTCATGAGATCATTGGGTCCAGCCCCTTGCCCAAGAGGCAGGAAGTCAGCTGGGATCAGATCACCCTAGCAAGATAAGCATCCAAGCATTTCTTAAAGGTATCCAGAGCAGGTGCTTTCACCATTTCTGGGAGGAGTCTATTCCAGACTCTGGAGACTCGGACGGTAAAGAAGTTTTTCCTTACGTACAGTCAAAAATGGTCTTCCAGCAGTTTGTGACCATTAGACCTTGTCTTTCCTTGGGGTGCCCTGGTGAACACATTCTCCCAGTTCCTGATGCACCCCCTTATATACTTACAGGTTGTCACCAAGTCACCCCTGAGCCTTCGTTTCTCCAGGCTGAAAAGTCCCATGCCTCTCAGCCTCTCCTTATAAGTCCTGTTCTCTTGACCTCTAACTATGCATGTGGCTCTCCTCTGGACTCTCGCAAGCATGTCCAGATCCTTTCTAAAGTGTGGAGCCCAGAATTGGATGCAGTACTCCAGCTGCAGCCTCAACAAGGCTGAGTAAAGCAGGAGGATAACTTCTTGGGTCTTGCTCGAGATGCTTTTGGTAGATGCAAGCCAGAGTTTTATTTGCTTAGCTGGCTGCGACATCTCATTGGTGGCTCATGTCCATCTTGTGGTCAATCATGACCCCCAAGTCTTTTTTGGTCATGGTGCTAGTGAGTGTAGCACTACCAAGCCTATAAGTATGATGTGACATTTTTCTTGCAAGGTGGAGCGCCTTGCATTTCTCTGTGTTGAAAGTCATCAGGTTTTGATTCACCCACCTTGCAAGGCTGTCCAGGTTGGCCAAAATTGCCAGCCTATCCTCTAGCGTGACTGCACTTCCCCATAATTTGGTGTTATCTGCAAACTTAGCCAGTCTGCTTCTGGCTCCAGACTGGAGCTTGATCTCAGAAGCCCCCAGACCCAACAGAGTCTGTTGAGTCAAGGGGATCACTGTAACTCATGGCACTTCCTGTTAAGCACCATGAGTTACAGCAGGGAGCTGTACATCTGACAGTGCCCATGAAGGAATGGCTTTGGTGGGTACCTTTAGTTATCTCTCAAAGTTTTCATTTTCCTGGATGGGCTGTGAACATCTAGACAGTTACAAGTTTTAAAGCATTTGAAGGAAAGCATTTGTTTAGCGTTCTACATATATCGGTTAATGGCCATCGGCTAGCAATGTGATAAGGAAGCAATCCTAGGGTGTATTAAGTACAGCACTTTCAGTAGAGACAAGAAATATTAGTACCACTCTGCAAGGCATTTTAAAGACACTATTTAGAATACAGTAGGCATATCTACACATGAAATTAATGTGATGCAATAAACTCATGCACATCTTGGACTGGAATTGCTTCCAGGTATTGTGTTTACACAGGCACCTGGACCGCAGCACACTTAGCCAAGTTAGAGCAGCCCCAGCTGGTAGTGTCTCCCAGGGGGTCAAGCCTGCTAGCTCAGGGCCACTCCAACCCAACTCAATATGCTGCAGAGGGGCTGGCTATAGAAATAAATTCCCTCCCCCCCAGCCCCCTCCCCAACACCTCCACCCCATGAATTACTTACTATCTTTGAGAACGAGAAGTGGGGTGCTGTCTTTTCTGCCTCCCTCTTGTATGTTGCATATTGACCACAGCTAAAGGCAGGAATTTGGCTGGGTGCAGTAGTGCTTTTAATGGTACTAAAAAAGTCTTGCTTCCTTCTGGTTTATACACATTATGTCAAGCCAGTCACCAAATCTGGGGTCAGGAAGAAACAAGAGTACTAACAAATGTACTGTCAGATGCAATTTTGCATTGGGATACTAGTCTTTTCCATCTCCAACATCTATGATTTTATGCTTCTGTTATGTATTTAGAGCTTTCACCGACAAAATCCAGGCAGAGCTTTGCCTGAACTGAGGACCACAACAGTACAAAAAACCCTCACATCTCATAATCTACTAACGACTAAGCACAAACCAGCAAACCTCAAATGTGAATGGCGCCAATACATGAGGAGATGCGCCAACTCAATATGTTTTCTTCCCAAGAGGTTCTGATAGAACCCACCCATATTATATACCTAGCACCCCTAGCAGAATTCCTTTAGTAAGGGAAATTACAGCAGTCTGTTCCAATAGGAATGCATCTGGCCCACAATGAAAGTACCCAAACATTAAAGAGAAAGACATTTCTAGTTGCATTGCATTGGCTCTGACATATACTTTTAAACTGTAGAATTTTGCTGCAATATAAAATGCAGCCCAAATTACATCATTCACAAGCTATTCCCTACCCATTGCAGTAGAAATATAGGAATATAAAGCCTGTGGCATTATGGGATATCACAAAATTAATTAAGATACCTTACTGACCTTGAGACAGAAACTCTCTCTTAAAGGAAGGAAAATGGGAATAACACTGCAGAGCTAGAGGCAAATTGACTCATAATAGATATCTCAGCAATGAGAATAAGTTGCCAGGAATCCTCCCAGATCCAAATCTGGATTTGCATGCCAGGAAGCTTAGTTCTATATCGACTTCCAATGCAGTGCACTCAAAGGTTCTTTGGGATAGTATATAAACCATGATAATCTATGAATGCTTCAGCTCTTAGTAAACAATAGTGATACATATTGTATGCGAAACCAAGGATTTTGAATATTGCTGTGGTCTTTAGATTTGAGTAGCAGTAGTGCAGGCCAGTCCCTGTCACTCTGACTTAAATGGGAATGCGATTGGCCATTACATCATGTCAAATTACCCAAAAAAGGAATGAAGGATTGATTTTACTACTTAAACCACAACCCATTTGGCTGTCTTTAAAATTATTTTAAAAGGTATATTTCTATTGCAGGGGGAAATCCTTCAAGCTAATTTCAGAGGCTTCCAGTAAATTTGTTTTGATTTTAATACTCACCACTTAAAACCCCTCTGTCTGATGTTAAAAAAAATGTGATGCTTTGACCTGATGCATAGTAATGTGATGCGAAGCAATGCGAGTCAATTTGCCCAACCTTGGCAAGACATAATGCAGTGAAACAGTATGCTGATTTGAGAAGTGAATCAAAATGCCTAAGCTTTCTCTTTTGTGATATCTGCAAATCACTGAATAATGTGGTTCACTGACCAAGTGAGTTATTTTCAAGAACTTTGGCACATCTTTAATTATGAGATATGTAAAGATGAAATGGAAACATGCAGGGCATATTTCTTTATGGCTGCTGAACTTTACTTATGGAAAAGAACTTGTTTTTATTAAGCTGTCTCTGGAAGGCGTAAAATGCATAAGGTATATGTTGACAGTATGTTAATTTTTCTCAGTGCATATACTTAGCAGCTCCCCTGATAAGGGAGCTCTTCTGGATGCATGTAGTAGGATATATATATTTATGCAGACAATAGCTTCTTTCCTGGTTGGATGCTTTTAAATTTACTCAACATATCAACAATATTATAATGGTTCACTTGTGACTCAGAAAGAATGTAAAAACCCTCATCTGTCCCTATTTACTAAACATTTATGTGCCCTTTCTGCTTGAAAAATAAGGAATTTGCATGCTGACAATGATTATGCAAATTCCTTGTTCTGAGAACCAAGTCCCTGAGGATTCCTGAGTTGAAAGAATTCCTCCTTAAATGTATCATCACTGTCCAAATCAATGGCCTCTTAAGAAACAATTTTCTGTAAACAGTAAATGCAGCTTTACATCATTTCCATTTGCTTTACTCTGAAGTTTTACTTCTTTGTTTTTTCTGTGAGCAACCATCATTAAAACCCTGTGCATTTGCTTCCTTTGAAGCAATATTGTATATGCTATTTGTATTTTAGCCTTCATTCCAGGTATCCCTGAAATTTTGGGGATGAGACCTAAATAACAGGGCTGTGCAAAGCTTCAGTCCTTGATTCAATTCAGCAGAGATTCGGCCCTATTCAGTGGCCGAATTTCCAAATCCAAATCAAATCAGAGGACCCTTTAATCTCTCCAAATCCAGTTCGAACCTTCTGAATTGATTCAGAGAAATTTGAAAAGATTTGGTGATTTGGACACAGACACAGCTTTAAATGTTTTTTTCTACATACCTCTAGGCAGCAGGCGGCTTGTGAATATTGCAATGCTGGGGTGCATGAAGCATCCCACAGAAGCATGCAAGGTTCCCCAGTATGCTCGGCAGCAGACCTGGAAGTGAACCAGAAGCACTTCCAGTCCACTTCTGGGTTCACGGCCAAGTGTGTGGAGGGCCCCCCCAACACACACACTCCTGTGGGATGCTCCATCTGCCCCAGCATTGCAGCATTCATGAACCACACTGGTAGCATGAGGTATGTAGAAAAAACATTTAAAGCTGTGTCTATTATTATATACAATGATTTTCAGACTTTTAGGCTTCCCAGAAATGTTTTAGGCTCTGTACAAATCATATAGTAACAAACTCTTCAGAGAAATCACTGTACCAAAAGAGAGAAACAGGGAATGGTATTTTCTCTATGCTTCAGCTCCTATGCACAGCAGGAGTGTCTGTAGGTAGTGGCGTAAACAGTTGTCATGCAGAAGAATGATAAAAAATATAATTATACATTTTCCAGGGCAAGCCTGGCTAACAACAAAATATATTCTCCCTGCAAAATAAATGGTGTATAATTGCTAAATAAAATGATTTTTATAAATTAAGGCTCAGCAGACAAGGTTCTTTTTTCTGTAATTTGTACAATTACTACTGACACATGCAAAGCCCCCTAGAAAAGTAGTTGATCCCATTGCCCTGGATGAAAGCCATTTTATTGGATGCTGGCAACGATTAGAATTTCATGCATATTGTTTCCGTTCACAGAAGGCTGACGCCAAGACACACATGCTGGCTCATAGGAGAAGTTCCAGCAAAAAGAAAAAGAAAAGTTATCATCTGATGGAAGACTTGTTGATTTCCTTGCCACCTTTTGTGCTAAAGAAAATAAACCATTTACTCAGTCAACATATGCTACCAATAAGCTGGTCTAATTAATGGCAGACTGCTGAGAAACTGAGAAGTGTTCTTTATCAGTGCAAAAAAGAAGCCAGAGTTGGCTTCTTATGTTTAAAGTTACTTAAAGGAAACTACCTAGACAAGCCAAGCTGCGAACCCTGCTTGTCTTTCAGGGGGAAAAAAATCATCACACTGGTTTTATTTCAAGTGATGCCAGCACACATAAGAAGGAATATTAAGCACATTTGTATGAAAGCAGCAGGACACTTCCACTTCTCTGAAATACATTTTTTTCATAATGTCCATGGCTGATATGAAGCACAGTCAAGAAAGTTAATCCAAACACTTAGTAGGAAGCTGGAAAAAATACAGATAACACTACATATAATTTTGTTAAATATCATTCTGCCAATCAATGTAACTGCCTATTGGCTTCAATGTTCCTGAAAACAGCAAGCTTTTAGAGAGCTCAATGTGAATAACAGTATCTGGTATGATGATCTGAAAGTAATGCAAATCAGTTATGTACAGGTAGGGTAATCCTGTCTTTATTAGGTATGCAAAGCTCTTGCGAAAATATAAAGCACACGCTATTTAATTGAAACAGTTGTGCTCTATCACTCAAGATCTCACGTTTATAAAGTAAAGATTAAAACCAAATGAATGAAATCGTAGGGTGGATTTGTCTTCATGTGTTTAGTCAGCAAGATTTAAAAGAGGTGTTATCTCCCAGGAAGAAATAAAAATTTCCCAGTACCCACTACCAAGTGCATGGTTTCAGAAGAAAATGACATCATAATCACCATTATATAACTGTCTATTTAAGAGACTCATGACAATGTCTAGGTCAGGTCTTGTTCATGGTGACTTTTGAAATGTGAGAAATACAGCAATTGCAGGAAAGCATCAATAAGGTCAATAAGGTACCCAGTTCTCACTGAAAGCCAAGAGGCCGGACTTCCATTAGTCTTCCATCAGGGTTGGGTAACTGCCTCCCTGTTTTGCCTTTGAAAACCTCCTAGAATACTGGTGCCTATCAAATCAGATCTTGCTCTGGAATACAGCTAGGTAATATAATTTCAGGTGCAATTCTAGGATTTTGAGAAGAAGGTTGCAGTAGAGAGATCTCTGGTGCTGGGAAGTATGACCAGAGGTGGAGGTGGTAGAGAGCTCACTCTATATATGCTACACAATTCAAAGGGGGTGTGATTGCATATACCTCACTACAGATCTGTATACTTTTAAGGGGAGGATTGAGTTTGCCATGTTCAAAAAAAACCTGGAGTAGTCAAGAAGTTCTCTTAGTTCAGTGTAAAGCAGTACCATGCAGTGGTTCCAAAGGGCTGGTATGATGAGAAAAGGGATAGCCCCCCCCCCCCAAAAAGCTTTGTGTGTAGAAGAAATGGGCAACATTAAAATTCAAAATGTTGCAGCACGGTCTGGAGAGGTTTACTATTTGCTTTAAGGGGGTGATAGTAAAATTACTTTTCATGCTATATACATTTGTAAACACTCATCTAACAAAAAAATAGAGCTATACCTTTACCCCTCCCCCCACCCTTATTTTTGTTTAGGAAAGAAAGAGATTGAAAGTGGGAAAATGTGGGTAGGAAGATTATTCAAATAAAATATAGACAGTGGTGGAAGATAAATGACAAGTAGATAATGGATTGTTACCATATTGGGCTTACAGTTAAAGTACCACTGAAAAGAAACTTTTCCAGAAAGCATATCCAAAATGGAATTTGGCCATTGCCGCCAATGTCAGCCTTTCATATTCAGAGATAGGTCCATACTTCCTTGCCTTCCTGTACAGAAATAATAGTGAGAGAAGATAAAGTATGCTAGGAATAATGAAGCAAGGACCACCATGCAGGTGTCCAGATATCAGCCGTAAGTGATTTAGGGCCTCGTTCATAGACACCTTAAGACTAAGTTCTGTCATTAAAGATTGAAAAGAAGAAAAGAAATCCACACTAGCAAAATATGAAACAATTTCTAGTCTGATATCTTAATGTACTGGTTTTAATATATGTATATATAATTTTTTTATTCTGATAGTTTTCTCCTTGATAAATTTTTTTACTAGACTCTAGGAGCAGCTGTTATCTTTCTTCCATAAACCTTGAGACAACGTAACTGTAATGATTTTCCAAATAAAAAGTGAAAGGCTATCAGTACAAATATCTCAGTTTTTATTCCATTGAGATATTATGATGGTGGTAGTAATAATTCCACAGAGGAATTACTTAGAGTACAGACACAGGTCTGACCTGACCCAGCCATAACTAAGATGATACCTTTCCTAAGCTGGAAGAATTTATTTTCATTTTCTATGGAGCTCATATAATCAAAATGCTTCACTGTGACAAAGAGTTCATTGTTGCTGTGCAAATTACAGATATCACCACATCCCTGCTCTTAGGAGCAAACACTGCAATACAAAATTCAGTCAACAGGGACCACAATTTGAGAAGAGAACTATTTATGTTGTTCATTTGAAAATTCATTATATTTTATCGTTTGCAATGTAAAATGTAAAGAGCCCTCATAGTAATTTGTCTATGTTAATAGGCTATTAATCTTAAAACACAGATACAAATGTTAGGAATACAATATGATCTCATTTGTTAGTAAAGAAGAAACTAGAAAGTTTAGTATTGTGAATTTTAAACTGGACTGTGCCATTAGAACGTTGAATATGACTTTGCTCAAGGCATTTAACTGTACCTGAAAATAAAGTGGTACTCATTGCAGTACGTTCAGCCAGGAAGTAATGCATTTCCTCCAGGAAACATTGCCCAAGAAATGAGCAGCTACAGTATGTATTAGGCTTATAGGGTGGCCCCAAGTACAGCAGTAATTTAGCATCAACGTGACAGTAGCATGCGTATCTATGACACCAGTGGTATCTGCAAGCAATGCATGCATTCCCCTTGCCTCTTAAAATGGTAGAAAACTATTGGTAGTTCCTATGGGAATGTGCAGATGTTCTCTGCACCCAGTCTACGATCATGCAGCTTACTTTAAGCCACATGATTGTTACCTGGGAGCAGCATGTGCAGACATTCACTGGAGCCAGAAGCTGCTCTGGAATCCTGAGATAAGTAACTTGGAGTGGAGGGAGGGGTGAATGGGATTAGGAGTGGGTTAGTGAGTCTGTGAAGAGCATTGTCCATCTGGGAGCTAAAAATAGACTGGTCAGGTTGTGGGGGGTTGAAAGAGTGTAGCACCGGGTCTGGGTAATTGGCTGGGCTTTCCTAGCTGTAGGACTGGTTTCGAAACATGTACAGATGTTCAGTAGATCGGGCTAACCCATTCAAGATCAACATTAGTTCACCTTCTTTGGTGAACTATGGTAATTTAGATCAGGCCCACCATTTTTTATCTGATTTAACCTCCCCAAACATCTGCAAAAATTGGCACTTAGATTGACCTAACCCTACTTAGGCCAATATAAATGTAACATCTGCATGTACACTATGTGAGCATTCAGAAACAGGGGAATCATAGTTTCATAGTTCATAGTTTCATAGTTGGTAGGGTCGGAAGGGACCCAAGCAGATCATCAAGACCGACCCCCTGCCATGGCAGGAAAGAGTACTGGGGTCAAATGACCCCAGCAAGGTGTTCATCCAGCCTCCTCTTAAAGACCCCCAGGGTAGGAGCCAGCACCACTTCTCTTGGAAGTTGGTTCCAGATCCTAGCCACCCTGACAGTGAAGTAGCACCTCCTGATGTCTGGTCTGAATCTACCCTCTCCCAGCTTTCTAGTCACTCCTGGTAGTGCTTGGGGGAACAGGGACTCCCCCAATGCCTACTGGTCCCCTCTGACTAGTTTGTAAATGGCCACTAGATCCCCCCCTCAGCCTTCTCTTGTGGAGGCTGAACAGGTTCAGGTCCCTTAGCCTCTCCTCATAGGGCCTGCCCTGCTGACCCCTGATCATGCAGGTGACCCTCCTCTGAACCCTCTCAATGCTGTCCACATCCCTCCTGAAGTGCGGCGCCCAGAACTGGACTCAGTACTCCAACTGTAGCCTGACCAGTGCTGCATAGAGGGGGAGGATCACGTCCTTGGACCTGCTTGAGATGCATCTGTGGATGCATGACAAGGTGTGGCTGGCCTTCCAGACCGCTTCCCCACACTGTTGGCCCATGTTCATTTTGGCATCAATAATGACTCCAAGATCCTTTTCTGCCTCTGCACTGACAAAAAGGGAGTTCCCCAGCCTGTAGGTCTGCTGCTGGTTCCTCCTCCCCAGGTGCAGTACCTTGTACTTGTCAGTGTTGAAACCCATCCTGTTCTCATCTGCCCACCCTTGTAACCTGTCTAGTCCCATTGCAGCCTATTCCTCCCTTCTAGCATGCCCACTTCCCCCCACAACTTAGTGTCGTCTGCGAATTTGAATAGGGTGCTTTTTACCCCCTCGTCCAAGTCGCTGATGAAGGTGTTGAACAGCGCGGGTCCGAGGACCGAGCCCTGTGGAACCCCACTGCCCACATCCCTCCAGCAAAGAGGGATTTTAGACCTATGGCAATTTAGGCATGCATCCATGTGTGCATCCAATCCAACAAGCCAATGTCAAAACTCTTGTGTAAATTCTTGAACACATGACAGAAACATGATGGTAAGTTACAATCCCAAGGAAATTTTCTCCTTCTAGTCATTTGAAATTGCATCTGCCTCATGCTGTTGTGTATTTGAAAGTTGTTACTTCATAGATTTCATAGACATTAGGGCTGGAAGGGACCTTGGAAGATCATAGTGTCCAGCCCCCTGCCCCAGGGGCAGAAAGTCAGCTGGGGTCATAGGGTCCCAGCAAGAAAAACATCCAAGTTTCTCTTGAAGGCATTCAAAGTAGGTGCTTCAACCACCTCCAGCCACAGGCTATACTCAGACCTTGGGGGCTCGGATAGTAAAGAAGTTCTTCCTTATGTCCAGCCTAAAATGGTCTTGCAGGAGTTTATAACTGTTCAACTTTGTCATCCCCTATGGTGCTCTGGTGAACAAATGTTCCCCCATAAACTTATAGGTGGCCATCAGATCACCCCTGAGCCTGCGCTTTTCCAGGCTGAAAAGTCCCATAGCTCTCAGCCTTTCATCATAAGGTCCATTTTTCTGACCTCTGATCATGCACGTGGCTCTCCTCTGGACTCTCTCAAGCTTCTCCATCCTTTTTGAATTGTGGAGACCAAAACTGGATGCAGTACTCCAGCTGCAGCCTCACCAAGGCCCAGTACAATGAGAGAAGGGGACTCCTACGATAATAGGAATGAATCAATCCTATTATCATAGGAGCCCCATAAAGATCCAAATTGATCAAATACATTCAATCAAGTAGATCAGCTCCAAGAAAGCAAAATAGTCAGCATACACCTGAAATGTTGTGTGTGTGTCTGTGTGTATATATATATATATATATATAGATTACCATACAACATGCATGTACAAATACACACAGCAAGAAATAGGGTGTATAACTTAAGTGTGTTATAATATATCTCTTACTTCAGTGCCTTAAAGTGACATGTAAGTAGTGGGAGAGGGAAGAAAAAGGGGCAGGGAGGGAGGGAGGGACTGCTTTTAAGAATTTAGGGTTGTGATCTGAATAAGACCACACCCAGAGCTTATTAAATGTTTAAAGGACAATGCAACTATTGCATTAAATGTTACCATTTATATTTTTTTGGTGATAGCAACGTAGGCTTTTGCAACCTCAAGGCAAAATTAATGTAATTCCCTTTTTTGCTGAAGTTGATCTGCTGTTTATGGGTTATTCAAAATAAAGCAGCATGATCACTCATGGGTTTGAGCTATCATATCACATTTGATCTTCTCGGCATTCTTTAAATTGATGGTCTATCAAATGTTAGGCCTTGCTCCAAAGCAGAGAGGGGATTTAAGCCAGAAACTCCCAAAAACCAAGTGAGTGCTTCATCCACTGGGACCCACATCCTCTGTCTCACCTTGTAAAGGGCCCCTAATCTCCATGGTGGATGTATCTTGAAAACATGAAATACTTAATTCTAGCAATACTCATATCTATATCTATATTCTTTGAGTTTGTCCCAAATTTTTAGACTATTTCATCTGCTCCAAAACTATTTTTGGGGGAAATAAATGATTCACCAAAAATGTTTGACCAGCTCCTTTCAGAATATATACATACTATGTTCTGCCTTTGCACTCTATCCCAACCCTCAGGGATATCTTCTGAAGAAAGAGTTCCAAAATAGGTCTACCTGAATAGTCTTCCAGAAAAAAACATATTTTAGACCTATGGCAATAGTTATTTTAATTAGTTCCTTACTGAGCATGTAATTGACAGATTTGGCATGAGTTTATACAAAGATCTAATGTACTGTGAGACGTCCAGATTGCAATCACAGTAATGTGCACATCTTCCTCCAGCTACACAAGTGCTGCTTCCTCCCTTCTCCTGGTATTGCTATCCTGTAGTGTGGCATATTTAAAGAAGAGAGAGGATGACATGGGTAAGACACTAAGGACGTGTCTACACATGCTTTTATGTGTGCCTAAGCTTGATGCGCATTTGTCTAATGTGCATTAAGGCAATTTAGGCTAAGGCACATTAAAGCAGAGTGTGGACCAATTTGGAACTAAAGTTTTTCCCAAGTCAGTCAACATACACAATGTTAATGTGCCTTAGCATGTCTACACATACATTAAGGTGCTTTAGCTATTCAAGCCTAAATTTGATACCTGCATGTCGAATTTAGGCATGAATAACCAAAAATAGCACCCTTATTTTGCCTTAAAACTTAATGTGCCTTAAAACTTTAAGTGTGAATAGCCTAAAATCATACCTTTAATGTGCCTTAAAAATGGCTAATGCTCCTTAAATCAGCCTGTGTAGACATGCCCTAAGAAAGCAAACGCAGTCTGAAGCTCTTTGTTTTCTAAACCGTCCTGTACAGGGGAACCCTTTCTAAGTGAGAATCCAGGGATAGAATCAGGAGAAGGATAGGACAGTACAGGATAGGACAGGAGAAACTGGATTCACACAGGCCAGTTGTAAAGACAAGGCAGAAGCATAATGCCCACCTGAGAGTGTCACCAGCTTTCAATAGATTCTCCAAGATCAGCAAATTACTCCTCTCTCTCCCCTGCCATCCCCTCTTTCTGAAAAAAAGAGCAATTTGAAGGACTTTTGAACTTGTTTCCCTCTCCCCAGGTTCCCTCTGCAGGTTCTCCTATAAATACTGGTGTGACCTGGCTCTGGGAGAGAGTAATCTGGGCCTCAGTTCCTGAAGTCATTTACAGGGAGAAACTAAGTGGCAGGAATCTTGGAACACATGTGTTTTCTGCAGCCCTGAGAGTTGTAAGCTGTGCTGGTTTTGCTATCTAGCATGTTTGATCTACAGAAGTGGAGATATTATGAATAAATACAGAGCAAGATAAACTCTCCCATGCATGTGTCTTCTCATTTCTCTCCCAGTAAGGAAATAACCCACTGCTGGAGTCCAGACCTTCTTGGCAGCTTAGAAGCCATGATAATGCAAATTCTGTCTAAAGGCACACATCTGGTATCCTCATTATACAATGCTTACACTTTCTACAAAGAACAGGGAGGCAGAACTATGTCTCCATATGTGAAGAAACTGTAGTAGACTGCCAGCTTACTCTTTGCAGGTCATGGTATAGCTGCTCCATGCCAGGACCAGTGCTATAAGAACATGTGTGTACTCAATAAAAGGAGGACACAGAGCAGAAGGATCTCCACAGGAGCTGACTTAAGGGAAATGAAACAAGTGGGTGGAACCCCATTCCTAAAGTAACTTGACTGAACAAGATACTTAAACAATAAGAGCTGTAGGGAACAATCCCGTATTGGCAGGTAATACACTCCCTTCTTTCCCTCTTGCCCATTTCATTTTCTCTGCAAAAGCATAAATTAAAACGGTACCTTATATTTCTGAATAATAGTTGCCATTAGCAGCATCCGCTCCAGGGATGGTTATATCACTATTGCTGTCTAAGTACCATTACAGTATAGTGGGCGGCTGTTTGGAAGAATTTTCCCCTCCAGGGAAATTATTATTGTTATTCAGCTTTTGATGTAATAGTTTAACAAATCAAAAAAATAAGCAGAGACAACACAAAAGGGAGTTCCATGTGCACATTGTTCAAGAACTGCAGTACCCTATAAATCCCACAACAAACTGTTATTGGCACTTGTGGTAATGTAAATAAAATCTATTGGGTTCTTGGAAAAATAATCACTTTGCTCTTGTTATCTCAGGACAGAATGTGGGTCAACAGATGCGTTTTGGACATGCACCAATTCTTAAATGATTTAGCACTCTGATCTGTAGATACAAAAAGTAATTTCCTATGTCAGCCTATTGTACCCTATGCCCAATGTGCAATTTCATCCTACTGCCTATATTTTTGTAATCATTAAATGTTATAGAACATTTCTGATAAAGAAAAGAAAGTTTCTGATATATTACTATAATGTAAATCAACGCTTTGGATTATGGCGTGATACTAGTTCAGTTATTTATATGTGTTTCAGCTGAAAACATCCCACTGGATTTCAAATATCACAAGATTAATCTCACTAAGACTTTATATATACAGATGGTCAGACAAGAAAAATTAGACAAATATGAAACGTTAATATATTCCTCTTGTATAATATAAATATTTGTCTTCTAAGAGATTATAGCTGGAGCTTCTAGTACCAAGAAAAACTGACTTGGTTAGCATTGCCCCTATTTTTGTGGACAGTTTTCCTTTCTGAGCATCTCAGAAGCTTCCCTAAAGCAGTAGATATGTATAAGCACAAGAAAGAAAATATGCTTTATTCCTCTTGCATCAAGTAGTGCCTTAGTTGCTAATCTTGGAACTATTTATGGCTGGATCTTCTTTACCTAAGTCCCACCAAACGGAATAGGGCTATTTGGTGAACTGCAATTTTAAATCCAGTAATTTGATATCTAAAAAGCCATTCTTTGCCAGTGCATCCTGATCACTGAATTTAATTAACATTGTATAGAGCAAGAATGCTTCATATGCCAAATGATGTTTTGTCATTGAGAAAAGGGAGAAGAGTGGAAGTAGGTTCTAGTCTGAGCCAGGCGTTTTAGAGAGGGCTTTAGGTGTTTAAAAAGAGAGGGAGGTCTGGTCAGGGATAGAAGGCCAAGGGGAGTGAGTTGTATGCTCTAAAGGTCAAATTAAAGACTTTGACCCATCAACCTGTGGCAAAATAGCCGAACTGCTAAAAAAAAATGAGTACAGTGCCAGAGCACAGATCTCTGGCAGAACGAGGATCAAAGAGGTCTCAATGATAGCCAGAAAAAACAAAGGATGCTGACATCAAAATATTGGCTGCTTTCCTTGTTGCTTTTCTTTCCAAATAAAATGGGCAGAGAACAGGCAGGCTTTTCCATCCAACTCAATTCTCTAGTGAACAGCATTCTGTAGCTCTAATTATAATCTTGCAGTTGTGAGCACACTAACTAATTTACTGGGCAAGTTACATTTCAGCATGAACAAGCTCGCATGTAGAGCCTAACCTCAATAACAAAAATAGCCACAGAGTTCAACAACCTGCAGCTCGTTATGGCTGACCTCTCAGCTCTGCAATTTGGTGGCTCATGGCCATTTGTCATTTCAAAGAAGAATGTGTGGTTCAACTGTCCCTGGCGGCTAACAACAAGACACAAAAGATAAGTGGTTTAATTGCCAGTGTTTTTTCCCCCTTGGCTGTACTGGTTTAAAGGATGTTTTGGGTTCTGCTAATACTTTTTATCTTTGCTCTTATTTCAGACTATTGGTAGAGTTACTTTTGCTGTATAACTCATGGAATATATGACTGACTCCTTGGACTTTTTCTCTTATTATTATTGTTATGGCCTGATTTAAATTGCAATTCACATGTTTTGTGAAAGTCATGAGATTAAGTGATTTTTCATAAAAAATGCAATTTGCAACAAAATGCCATGATATGGCCACTTGCTGAGGAGTTCCCCAGCAAGCGGTCATATCATGGCATTTTGTTGCAATAAGATTGCTGCCTCATGCTGGGGAAAGCAGCAGCAAAAGTCTAGCACCTCAGGGGAGTGGAGAATGGGGTCGCAAAAGGGACAGGGGGGAGGAAAGAGCTTGGGGATGGATAGAGGAGGAGCTGTTTGCTCCTCTGGATGGGAGAACTAGGGCACTGGGGGTTGGGGGATGCCTTAGCAGATGGCCCTGGTACTGTGTAGGGGAAAGCCTGTTTACTCCTCCAGCCAGGAAAACTGGGGTGCCGGGGGTTGGGGGAAAGAACACATGTGTGGAGAAGCAAACAGCCCCTCCCCTACCTGGTGCTAGGGCCATCTTCCAAGGCAGCCCACAGGCGCCCCCAATCCCAGGCCCAGGAGTACATGGCCAAGGGTCAAGTTTAATTGCAGGCAGAGGCCTTGCACCCAAGGCCTCTGGTCACTGCTGAATAGCCCACCCCTTCCCCCCTCTTCCCCCATCCCCGCCACCTCACTGGAAGTGACAAGACGAATGCAGCAACTTTTTGTCTCACATTGTATCTGACAGGCAGGAAGGAAATTCCATTTTCAAAAAAGCTGATTGGCTGGGAGTCCAACAGAGTGGCATTTTTTAAAGGGAATTTCTCCCTGCCTATCAGAAACAGTGCAGGGCAGACAGCCACTGCTGCTGCTCCCGCCTCTTCCAGTGAGAGAGAAGGGAGAGTGGGCTTTTCAGCAGCAATTAGAGGTCTTGGGAGCAAGGCCTCTCCGGATGCAATTAAACCTGGCCATAAGCCTGCCCTCTCAGCTAATCAGAGGGCGTAGGAGGGTTCCACAATCTGGGCACAAACATGGTGGCCCCCATCACAATCAGGCCATAATATTAGCAAGATGGGCCCATGATTTAAACCAGGCCCTAATTATTATAGATTGTTTATGTGTTAATATTTGGATTTTCCTCCATTTTGCATTCTGTCTACAATAGATAACTGCTGGTAGAGCCAATTGAATTTCATCCTAAACTAATTTTCTAAAATAACCTATTTAAAAACACAAAAACAAACTCTTAATAAAAGGAGAAAAATCCATAAATACAATACGCCAGATTCACTTCTCTTTTATACCTGACTAGCGTAAATCTCTGCTTGATTGCACTGGTGTGTACTTGGATGTATACTACTAACTTCCATGGAGCTATTCTTGATTTAAACTGTTTGCAGCAAAGAGATAATTGGCTATTGACTCTGGTGAGGTTTCTCCTGATTTATACTAACATGAGATGAATGTTGAATGTACTGGCTGCAATTTCATGCTCAAAAGGTGAAGTTACACATTATACTTAGACCATACTAAATCTATGGAACATTCATCAGTAGGGCTGTACGAAACTTCAGTAGCCGATTCAATTTGGAGGAGATTCAGCCTCATTCATAGACTGAATCTCCAAATTGGAATTGAATTGGGAGAACAATTAAAAGCTCTGAATTGATTTGAAGCATCATTTTGCGCTACCGCTTGCCTGGTGGCACGTGGGGGGGGGGGGGTGTGCCACTGCTTGCCAGCTAGCACAGAAAAATGCAGGATGTGGGCATGGCAGTGCTGGGAGTGGGGGCTATGCCCTGCTGCCACTTGCCCACTTCTGCCCAAAGCAAGCCACACCCACATCCCACCCCTCCCCGCAACCCGGCTGGGCAAGCAGCAGCAGGGCAGGGCCCCTGCTCCAAGCACTGCCATGCCTGCATCCTGCACCCCCTGGCCCCCTCACCGAGTAACACACTGCCCCCCACCCTGGCTGGGCAGTTTCCACAGCCCCAATCCCTCCCTCCCCCACACCCTTTCCCTCCCCACTCCCCCAACCCCAACAGATTTACCAGCTGGAGGCAACTGTGTCAGCTGCCTGTTTAGTCTATGGTCAAATCTCCAAAGTGGCACGAAATATTTCAGAGCTGACAGCCAAATCAAATTGGGACAGCAATTTGAATCTCCAAATCGAATCACTGTCCTCCAAATCAACTAAATCCAAATCCAAAGCAAATACTTGCCACTTTGCACAGGCCTAGTAAGCAGTATTAAAGTTAAAAAATGCTGTGAGCAGTCGCATGTTAATGGTTAATACCATTTCTTGCCTGTACAGCTCTGAATTACCACTAGAAGGCTGGCAAGCAGAGGCATAGTTAAGGGCCAAGACACCTGGGCTCTATTCCTGCTCTAGAGGGTGGGAGGGTTGGGAGAGTTGCATCCTGGGATGCTGAAAGGCTGAAAATTGCTCATTTCACCTCTGTGGGACAGACTGATGTTGCCCTAACAAGATAGGTGGCATGGGCCAGAGTTAACCATCACCTGACGTGGCATAAATTTTAGATACTCAGAGGGCACTTACTACAAGTTAATGAACTTTACCATGCAGAAACTTACATTTAAGTTCCTTTAGTATGATCTAAGCATAACATGTAATTTCACCCTCAGTCTAATACAGCAGAATACAAGTGCCACATGGAATGAACTGCTGTTGACTACAAAATTTAAAAGCAACAGGGGGTTTACTCCAACTTTAGCCACAGCAAGAAACTCTGAAGGGATTTTCTGCCAGCAAGAGCTAGAATAATAGTTTCCACCTTTTCAGCAGCTTTGAAAAATATTAAGTCTTTAATATTTCTGTTTGGAGGGGTTTTAATAATTCTGATATGTACATAGCCATGAAAGGCTCTGCATATAAGATAGAAGTCATTTTTACACTACAGCCTAGTTCTCCTACTGAAATAGAAGCTATCCATTGGTACCACAACAGGGTGAATATTTTTACTATAAACAGTAAATTTGATGATAAAAGAAATTTAGAAGGACCAAAATTATCATACCTATGAGTCAATATAGAAAACAGTTTAGAGAAAGAAATGGGGCAAATATATCAAAACATTTCACTTTTGACAATTTTGACATTTCATTTTAAGTGGCATTTTCATTAAAAAAAAAATAAAATAAAAGGATTAGATAGCCTTGCAGTTAAACTAATATTTTGTGTGAAGTTGAACAGAACATTTCAGATTAAGTTTTTCTTTTATAATTTCTAGTTCCACCTCCAAGAAAAATCCATTATTCTCTCTTCTTGGTTTCAGAAGCACATGTAACAGTATAGACAATCTTATCTTTCAAAGTTCAGTCTTCAGTGGGCATGTCTACATGCTCATTAATGTGCGGTAGTTACTGCGCATTAAGTTTAGTACCTGTATAACCAAGTATTAAATCAATGCACAGTAACTGGTGCTACTGCGCAGTAGTATTAGGCTACTGCAAAGTTAGCATCTCATGTAGATGCGCTCACTGGGCACAAAAGATGCTTGGGTGCAAAGAAGCTGACAGTTATAAGTGTCTGTTGCAAAAACAACAGCAAGTTGAAGTGACACAGATCACCTCTACATGAGACACTACCTCGCCACAGCGACCAGCTATGGCGACATAACATCTATAAATAACTGACAGCGCAGTACTGACAGTCATGTAGTATTTGCTAAAACAAGTACTAAATAACAGTGCAGTACCAAATGCATAGTGGGCGCACATGTAGACATGCCCACAGACAAGCAATCAGGTGAGAGGAAAGAAGCTATGTGCTCTTTTGGTACAGAAGCATTCATTGTCTTTAACTAGGGCCCTAACGTTTATCCTAATTATTATAATGCTGCTGAGGCTGGCCCAGTTAACTAATCATGTAACAGACCCAAAACAAGGGCCCCACTTGTTTGATCCTCCCAGAGAACCAATAATATGAATCATATTTGAATATTCGACTGCTTTGAGCATCATCACAGATCATTGGTAATACTAATGAATTTTATTATCAGGAATGTAAAAAGCATGAAGTTGCTGGTCTAGATGAAAGGCATTCATTTGTTAACAAAATCAAATGGAAAATGTTAGATGACTGGAATATTTCTCTTCCTAACAGGAATGTACAAATTAGAATGGACTATATTATTAAAACACAGGATTGGCCATTAGAGCTATCTGGAGAAAGAAACCTAATAAGTTTTCAACAGTTTCTTCAGAGGTTCTTTTGTTTGTTTGTTTGTTTTTCCTCCTCAAAAAATCAAATTTGACAAAAAGCTTCACTGAAAACTCAACCACTGGAAAATTTCCGCTAGTCCAGAGATAATGTAATAAACCACAACCACAGCCACAAAATACAGATACTAGAGCTTAAGGTCTTCACAGTATTTTAAGAATGATGCCTATGAATAGTACAGATATGCAGGAGAAAAAGAAAATGAACACAATTTCATATTCCCCATAGTTTTCTTGTTTAATAAGGTTATTCTGAACCATGGCTGATACCAGCACCAGATTTCCTCTTTCTCCTGGCAAGGGATTAATGAGCATGCCAGCTAAAACAAGCAGAGAGCTAACTTGGAGAGCTAAGTGTCTCCATATACTCCCAAAAGATTATCCCTGCAAGAGTGCCAGTTAGGACTAGTGTTTATAGTTTCTACTATATTCTTTCATTCCAGAATAGGGGGCTCATACCCTGATGGGCTTTGCAACAGCATATTTCCCTTGTAAGATCACACAATGTCACATTTGTATAACACCGAATCCCAACTTAATTAAACAACCCCAGAGACCAAGCAAATGTCAACATATGTGGACAAGTGGACAAACAGCTCCATTTACATGAGTGTTGCAGCTCACTGGGTATCATTCCAGAAAGCATCTGTCTCAACAGTCTCATCTGATTCTTACAAACAAGCTACACTTTGCATTTTTGAATTTAACAAAGATCACACAGCTGCCAACATACTATCAAAGCCTAAAGACCAAATAAATGTTTGGCTTCCCTCCAAAAGTCCTTCCCCTGGTATTATTATTACTGACAATAGAGCCAGAGTAGCAAAAGCAGCGAGATGGCAAATTTACACATGTGCCATGTTTTTGTACATTGTCTACATCTGCTGCTACACGAGTTTAAGCGGAACACTGGTGAGCATCTTCTGGCAAAAAATTTGCAATATCTTACTCATTTTAATGCATTCAGAAAGGCCTATAATATTCTTATCAAAGTGTAAGCAAAATACACACACACACGCAGCAATCCAGCTCATGGACAAATTCATCACAGAAACACCAGTTCAAAGGGATTTTTGTTGTTTTCTCATACAGTATTAGAACAAGAAAAGTATTCTATCAGATTATATAAATATTCAACTAAGATATTTTGTACTTTTTCAAGGAAATAAATTATAAAAATGATGAGGTCTCTCAAATGTTTCTCTCCTTTGATATATATTAATTTTGTGTTAACACATGCAAATATTCCCTATTCATTGTAAGACATATAGTATGTATGTACCTGAAGGCAGAATTTGAACGTGAATATGTTTCTCCTCTCTGACCAGCCCCTGTGAATCTCTACTGAACCTTTAAAATTAATTACTAACCTAATCACCCTAACAACAAAACTCAAGGCTACATACAGCCCTGCTGTAACAACTAGTGAGTCAACAGCTGCTGAGCCATCCCTTCGGTGGCATAGCATTTTGCAATTTTGAACCATCTCAGGTGACTGGTCCAGGAAAAAAAAATGTTCTCTTGGATTTCACCCCTTCACTACACCTCCCACTTGGTGAATTTCTATTGAAGAGCTAGCGGGAGAGAGAGAAAATAAAAGTTTCTTAATCTGTGCTGTTCATGCCTGGCTGCTCCAGCTTTAGGGCATGATCTCACTCTGTACTTCCTGTGAGGTGCTGCTCACCCTCACTGAACTTTACAGAAATTAAGAGCACCTTGCAAGATTGTAACCTCTGTTATTGTGAACAGCTTTGTTTTGTCTATTCTCCTTCATTTAAATTAAATACATAGTGAGGTAATATGTGGGGTAGAAACAGGGAGCCAAAAAAAGGAGCATTGTTTTGGCATTCCCTTTTGAAATCTCATGCTGAGACTTAATTGCTAATGCACAACAAAGCCTTAGCTGCATCTGTAATTATTAGGCTCTTCTGACACAGGGGCAAATCATTTGGCACTCACCTTCCATGTTGTCTCATTGTAACATGTCTCATTCTCACAGAACATAATGTTCCTTATCTTTCACATATCAGGTCCCTCAAACCAAACGATGACTGGCATTCAACCCCTCTGGCTTTGAGGTGGAGTATGTTTGCTGCTGCCCTAATTTCCAGCTCTTGCCTCCCTTTTTCAGTTTTAAATTCTCCATTGATTTAAATTAAGCTTGCCCTAGGCTTGCAAGTGTGTAAAGCAATTTTTTTACAGGAAAAAGAGTTCTTGCTCATGGGGCAGGGTTATCACATGCTTTAATGTTGATATAGGTAGGCTATGCATGATGCAGCTCTTGCACCAAAAAAACAAAGGGGTGGGGGAATTATGAGGGGAGAAAAAATCACGTTGTATTTAGAAATATTTTGTAGTGTCCCATTGCCCCTGAAAATATTCAAGTCTGGGTTATTTCAAGGCTTTTTCTAATGTATTCTTCCTTCAAAGTTTGTGGTATCTGTGTAATTTTTCAATCAGGGATTAGAGAGGATTAAGTCATTGCTTAGACCATGTCTCCCAGGGAGCATTGGCAAGCAGACTTTATGCATTTCCAGTGCGAGTGAAGTGTTTGAGCTGGCCTCAATAGAGATGAATAGTGGGTCATTTTATATGCTACGCTAGTGGATAAAGTCAGGACCCGTCAAATTGTAAATTGGTTTTAGTTAGTCCATCTCTGGCCTATCAGTCACCCTGCTTAGGCCTATTAAGTTGTAAGCTCTTTGAAGAAGAACTATCTTTTTATATGCTGATGGGCAAGTTACAGCCCTGATGCAATAAGTAATTAATAAAATTCTGAAAGATGTTAATGGGTACTCCCACACCGGGGGTTTTTTGTATTTATCTTTTTAATCTACAGTCAATCACAGACTTCATGAAAGCTGATGGTATCCTTCCTCCATAGAAATGGGGGAGTACTGACTCCTTTGTTTGGTGATGGTTAGGTTGGCAACCATGTCTGAGGTGCCAACCAGCATAGCAAGGCCGCAATTCTTTGTACTGAGGAGTTTCCTAAAAGCTAATTTGAGAGGGAGAGGTTGGGGCTTTCTCTGGCTGGAGCTATACGTATGTCTGTACATGTCAGAGTAGAAAGCAATCACAAAGATGCTGAAGCAACCCCAAGTGTGGCACTGAGAGTGAGCAATGATAGAAATCCTGGCCACATGACTGACTGGTATGGCAGTATGAAATCATGAGAGGAACCTACTTGCTGTTTATTTCTACAATGTACAGGGAAACCAAACATTGTCTGAATCTACTGTAAATAAACATGATGGCACCAGAGAAATACCTAATGTATATCATCAAGTTTTCTCCTACTAGAAACAACCTGGCAAGGCTCCAAATATGGACTAACCATTTGAGCCAACAGGCAATATTAATAATAAAAACAGGGATGAAAGTGGAATTCAGATTCAGGTTCCATATCCAGTTTCTACTTAGTCCTAATCTTTGAACTTGATTGCCAAGAAGAAACTATAATAGAATCAAATGTGGAGATAGTTTTCAAAATGAAGGACAAATCCTTCTTTATTTCATGTTCAAACAGCAATATCTTTCAGAATGAGCTTCTTAATAACATTTTTATTATTCTAAAGGGTTTAAAAATGGTGTGGGTGCTAAATGGTACCATACTATTGCCTACTGTGAGCATTCTGCCATTTACTAGTAAAATATTCACCTCACCTTATTATGAAGGAGCAGTGACATTTAGAGTCACTTGCTTATGAGGAAGGACCTTCATAATTTTTTCTGCTATTGGACCTCTGGAGACATATAAGCAGGAATCCTGGTTTTCTCTGACTTAAAAAAAAATCCCAATTTTCAGTTAAAAAAAGTAACCCCAAATCCACATTTTTCCACAATTAAAAATGAAACACTATGATATATAGATTTATATATTGGAAGTGTTTCATTTAAATCACCTAGCCCCCGCCTCCTCCTGGCTCAGCTACTGGTGCCCAGTGTCTAGCGGGGGGCACCCGGGGTTCCCCCATGGCCGATTGCTGAGCTGGGAGATATAGGGACCCCCCCCAGCACTCCTTGGCAGAGGACCAGAAGCACTTCCGGTCCACTTCCAGGTTCACTGCCGAGCACACTAGAGAGCCCCCCATGCTCCTGTGGGATGTTCCATGCACCCCAGCTGGCTTATGCAAAAAATTCAGCAAACATGAGTCATGCCTGCTACCTCAAGATATGTAGAAAAAAACCTTTTAAGTTGTGCCTGTGTCCAAATTGCCAAATTAGCATTGAATCTTCAGAGTCAGCCAAATCAAATCAGGAACAGTGATCTGAATCAACGGATTGAATCACTGTGCCTCATTTGGGCCGAATCCAAATGGAATAGGGCCCATTTTGCACAGCCCTACTGCCTGAGATACAAGGTGTGTAATTAATTCTTTTGATCCTTCTTAGGTACTGCACTATTAGTAGCCTTAAACTTCATCACTTCAATACTCTTTTTGATATTCCTTACCAAGATGGTACATCTGACCACCAACAAGCTTCCAGTCAGAGTGGAGTTAAGTTACTGAATGGATGGTAAACTGTTTAATCTCAGTTGACTGAGCCAAAACCAAGACCAGCTTGACCTCAGTCATCAGTGTGTGCTCACTTGGAAGCAGACCTTCAGGCAATCATTGACATCTTTACTGAAACATCCAAGAAAATGGGACTGATGCTTAACATTCAGAAGACTAAGGTCCTCCATTAACAAGCAGTCTCCTGCTCCATTAATTCAGATTCATGATGAGACTATGGAGAAAGTTAAGTATTTCCCGTACCTTGGAAGCCATCTCTTGCAGAAGGCCGACATTGATGAAGAAACCTAACATCTCCTTAAATGTCCAAGTTTAGCCTTTGGATGCCTGAGGAAATGGGTGTTCAAAGATTGTGACATTAGAGCTGAAACAAAGCTCATGGTTTATCAAGCAGTTGTGATCCCCACCTTACTGTATGGAGCTAGAATGTGGATGATGTACAGGAGACCTCTCAAGCCACTGGAGAAATACCATCAATGCTGCATGCGGAAGATCCTCCAAATCCAGTGGGAAAACAGACACACCAACTTTAGCGTCCTGTCACAAGCAAACACTAGCATCGAGGTGATGATCATCTGACATCAACTTCATTGGGCTGGCAAAGTCATCTGGATGTCTGATTCCAGACTTCCGAAGCAAGTTTTATTCTCCCAGTTCAGTCAAGAAGTATGCTCAAGAGGAAGGCAGATAAAGTACTTTAAGGACATCCCCAAGGCTAACTTGAAAAAAATGCAACTTCAACATCAACTCATGGGAGACTATTGCCCAGAACTGCCCCAAATGGAGGAAGAGTCTGCTGCAACGATCTCAGCACTCTGAAACCTGACAATGAGAACAGAAGATGAAAAAGCAAGAGCAACAGAATAGTATGTTGTATGATTGTTTTGACTGCCTCCACAAAGGCAGAGGGCTGCTGCCCCAGTTACATTGCTTAATTATGCTGCTGGGAACGTATACAAGCTCTAAGTAACAATGTAACAATATTAATAAGATGCAAAAAGCTGAGGCCAAGCCTGTTCAGTTAGTATGAATGCTTAAGTGATGCCTTTTAATTGATTTCAATATTAATTTAGCTAGTGTTGTTTACATTATTTAAATTTTTTTGCATAAGTAAGCAAACTGAAGTGGCTTATACTGTATTTGAGTGGATGGCCATAGATCATCACATATCAGTGCCTACAGATGCCTTAAATATTTGTAAGACATGTAGGCTTAATAAGTTACCATGCTGCTATTCATTTCAGGAAATTTTACCTCAAATCCCTGAACCCTGAAATAATTGCATATCAGCCACCATTTTGTTCTTTGTTCTGTGGTGACACTCTGCAAATTTAATTTTATGACTAAATGACCTATGAAAAAATACCTAAAATAAATAGTAGAGGAAACCAACAGGGAAAAAAATTGAACACATTTGTATGTCTAAACTGCAACTATAGGTGTGATTACAGCACTATTAGGCAAGTCCACACCAACTTTAATCTGGCTAGAACAGCTAACAAGAGCAGTGACGACTCAACACCAAGGGCTTCTTCAATGAGCCCACCAGGGACTCTTGGTATATACTTTAGTTGCTAGCCCACACTGTAGCCCATGCTGCCACATCTTCATTCCTACTGTTAGCTATGCTAGGTAAATTAAAGCTAGGATGGTCATGACTTTCCATGCTGTAATCTCTCTTCTGATTCTTGTGGAAACATGATGGTACTCTCTGCCACATCCAGTTTCCTTAAACGTATTATTCCATATTTTACATTTTTCTGTAATTAATCATACATATTCTTAATTTGAGTTATGTTGATTAACTGCAGTTCCAGACTATATATACTCACATTTGCTTTCACAAGCAGCTTTCCATAAAAGTGGCAATAGTAAGTTATACCTCAAATACTTTCCAAAAAAGTGAACGTGCAGGATAGTAACAAAACCAAAATAAATTGCTTATTAATCAATATTCCTAGCATGGTTTAAATTCATCCATCTGCAGCAGAAATAGATGTGACTTGATTCTGGCAAACAACAAATTACTGAAAAACAAGAGACAGCTTCTGTTTTTAAAAAACTTCATTTGAATAAGAATATTTGCTAATAATGTGACAATTGTACTTAATGGTGTTATACCTTCTATTTAATTAGTCCAAGCACCTTTTAAAAATTAATTTGAATACTAATTGAAGAAAATGCTGTTTTTAATAAAATAAAATAGTTGAGATCAGAAGTTGCAAAAAAAATGTGCTTGCTCCAGTTCTAGTTATGCTGCCCAGACTTGAATTCCTTTATCATTTGAGATCCTTATTAAGTCACTTGCATGGTATAGATTACAGTTCAATCCTAAAATTCCTTTACATTTATGTTTCTTATGTATTTTACTTTGATATCCTGCCTGTTCTAATGAAGAACAGGATGTGCTATAGCTTGTTACTTACGGCAGTACTTTGACAAGGAACCTGGATCTTAATAAAAAACAGGAAATAAAATCCTTCATATTAAATCAATTCTTTAAAAAATAAGCATGTGAATGTCATATTTAAGATTAAAGGTATTTCTCTTTCCAGGAAAGGATCATAATAAGGTGGGCATGTGGTTATTTCAAAAACTGCACACATTTGGTAAAGAGCTTATAGAAAACAGTGTCAAATCCCATATTGAACCCAGCTGCTGGTACTTACTTTTTGATGTAAGGCTTACTTCCTGCAGATATACATCAAATTAAATTCTTTACTAAGCTCACAATGGTGTTTTCCCTTTAAGCGGAAAGGCAATACTTACCTGAATGAAATATTATCTCTCTTTAATGGGTTTCTACAGCAAAGTCACATTTTACATTTAAAAAGGTGCAGTGACAGTAGGAATAAAAAAGGAAACTCACCATCTATTAGAACCATTTTATTTTCTCAAAAAATAGTTTTAATGAAGCAAATTTGGGTTTGTTATATTGATAGCGCATCAAGTCTCTTGGGAAGAATTTTGATGGGATTGTTCCAACAAGGCCTGCCAGCCAAAACTATAAAAGGAATTGGTATTTGTACCAGTGCAGATTTAAATTCAGGTGTATAATTCTGTGGTGGTAGATTATATTAAAATATGATGGTAATAGATAACGATATACAGGAAATGGAGGTGGACTTTGATTTACAAAAGTTACTTGGGTTTTCTCTATTGGAATTTTGCCACCACCTTTTCTTGAGGTTGGGGTTTTTCATGTTTCTTGTGACTTAGGCAATAAACCCCACTAGAGGCAAGGCAGCAATTTTTGGCTTCCAATTGTGGTTCAGCAACATATAAAAACTCCTGTGATAATGCACTGTTTCCTATTTATTAAATCAATGGAATTTTTCAATGGCAATGAGGTATGGTGGGCCAAACTCAAACGTGCACTTTAATGAATTGTAAACTGTTTTCTCTTCTTTTCAGTATACCTCCCCAGTCTTTTATACACACTTACCATAAAGGAGTTTAAATTGATTCAGCTTAGATGTCAAACAACTGGAAGATTATTTAAACAGAAGTAAGTCCAAGTAAGGATTCATTACCTCTGTTTAGTTGCTCTTCTTGCTACACATTTCCTTTTTCTGTCCCTTGACTTGTGAGATAGTTGAGACTCATTAGATTCAGCTAGAAAAAAAAAATTTAAACTGTGTTAAGCAGGGGTATAAGCTACACACTAAAATGGCTAGCTTATAGCCAAGTGAGCCTAACACAAATTAACTTTAAATTAGTCGATAGTCCAAACTGATGGAGAGCACTGGAAAGAGGTGACGTCCTACCAGTTTACAGTAGTTCACTCTGAATATTCACTTGGATTTGATGTATTGGAAAATGGTAGATGACTAATATCACTGCCTTTAATACCATTGTCTAAATCAGCCTAAAGGAATAAAGAAGGAGGAACTATTATACTCTGTTCCTAAATAAGGAAAACAATAAGAAATGCTACCTAACCACCCTCTCCAGTCTCACTTAGGGTCTCTTCCACGCTGAAAGATTCACAAATTTAAAATGTATTTTCCTGTTTAAACTGAAAGTGCCAATAATCTCTAAAAATGGGGGAAAACCCCAAAAAACTCTTTAGCTAAGTGTCTACTGTAGGAACCAATGCTGGGTTTAATGTGGGGTCCTTTGTAAGTAACCACTCACCTAAAACTTTTCAGAGTCCACTATGTCAGCCCAGAGTTACCCATTTTCTCCAGACTGTACCTTTTGCAATTTCTTTTCCTTCTGATAAATATTTATTCTATATACTATTTCCAATATCAGAATGCCACCTTAATAGCAATAGAACAAAACATGGTATAGACAGGCACTGGCACAGAATTAGAATGTACACTAAGCCTACCTAAGGTCTGGACCTTAGACATTTAAATTATGACAACTGTATTTTATTTTGCTTTCTGACTGTGATAACTTAGCACTCTCCTAGAAATACTGGCCACATTTAAGTCTTTCTAGACTATAGGGAAAAGCATATATAATAAACTAAGCAACTACTTGGATATGGGTATGTGAAGAACACTGTTGAGACGAAGTGTAGGCAAAGGAATAAGTTTCCCTGTGCCATTAAACACAAGAGGGATATTTTTTTTTAAAGGAATTGCCTGTTCAGGTTTAGGTCCCTGGAAATTCCTTAAGTTCCACATACTGACTGACAGTTTTATTCTAGAGGAAGATACCTCTCACATGAGGTGAAGGCCCTCTCCCATGCAAGAGCTCCAATACATGTTCAGGAAGGCTGCTCTGATGTGCTGTAATTACAGCAAGTTGGAGCGGACTCAGTTAATAGAGTCTGCTGCAGCTTAGCAATTACCACACTCCTGCAGACTCCAGTGTCACATGTATCTGTGTCTTTGTGCTGAAAAATCGTGGTGGGGCACTTGAAACTAAAGCTCATTTAATGTGCTTTAGTTCAAGTCGCCCCACTGCCATTTTTTAGTGGAGGGACGCTGATACATGTGATGCTCCAGAAGCTTTTAATTAGCACAGGTCTCAGAGCTGTGCTAATTAAAGCATCCCCTTTTCTTCCCCCACCTCCCAAAGCACGTCTATAAACACCCCAAGTTTCCAAATAGGAGAGTGATTCTACTCTCCAGTCTTGATTTTACTTCTAATGTAAAAGCTACCAGACATACCAGCCAGTCTTTTTGAGTTTTTTCAAAAAATAAAAGATTCCAGTGGCTACTTCACATACCTCCCTTTCCCTAATATCTCCAAAGTCCACCTATTTTATTCCATTCTTTATCCATAGTAGGCAAACCTGAACCAAATACCAAGGTCCAATTTGCAAGTGTTACTATAGTAGAGTCATTTTGAAAATTGCTGTGCTCTGTGATTAAATTTACACTGGATTGTTACTAAAGTCATCAACCTTGCATTCAGCTTTTAGAGCAGTCTCTTTAGAGCAAGATTAGTTTACAAAAATAATTGCTATGTATGATGTAAGACTCTTTGTATCACAATACTGAATCACCTTATAATTCTGGACCTATCAAGAAACATTCATTCATAACTTACCCTATGAATCTGGCTTGCAGGATGCAGAGTAAACTCCTTACTATCAGGATAGCCATGCTAACTTTGGGAGAAGTGACAATGCAGCTGTGACTATCAGGACTACTCTGCATTTTATGGACCCTCTGGGAACTCACATTACCCAGGGCTAGGGTCAGCTCTATGGTCTCAGTCATGTACGTCTTGAACATGCAACACTTACACTAACTTCCTGAGAATTCAAAGGCATTCATGCCAAGCTTTGAAGGATGATTTCCATTACAGGTTGTTAACTGATTGTTTAGTTCATTTTTATCTAGTTGTGATATAAGGCCCAGAAAGATCAGATTTACTAATGACTTTGCAAATGAATATTTTGCAAGGCCTCAGTTACTAATATCAATGACATCCTGGAATGCAAAACACAATACAGTAATAGTGATAACTACTCTTATCGGATGTGCTGTGCAACAGAACCTTTGTGGGATAAATTGGATGGCTAAAATGGAAACTTTCAAGTAACCTAGAGGCTTTACTTTATTAAGGATCATCTTGTTCAGTGTCCAGGTATTTCCAACACATTTGTACTCCTGAATTTGATCAACAGTCTGAATAGTATGACTCTCCCTGTTACTCGGAGTATCTACATGAGAAGATTACTGCACATTAGCCTAATAACAATGTGCAGTAGCGTGGCAGTTAAAAACTCTGCCAGTAGCCTACTGCACAGTGTTATTAAGCTAATGTTCAGTAAGTGACACAAAATAACCGTGCACTGGCACTAATGCGCAGTAATTCTAGTTACTGAGCATTCAGTTAGTACTTCATTAAGGAAGTACTAAACTAAATGCACAGTAACTAGGATGCATTAATGACCCTGTAGATGTACCCGCTGTGTATATGAACATAAATGCACTACTAGATGGAATTAAAACTGTTCACATTTGGATACAACCACAGTTATCCTGGCCAACTCATGGGAGTAAGTGTCAATCACATCATTCCTACTTGTGTTCTGTATTACTTGACCACTTAAACGATTAAAACTTTCCTGTTTTATTTTTCTTATAAGACTCAGCAAGCCAGATCCTCAGTTGGTATCAGTCAGCATATGGGGCTATGCAGATTTACTACAGACTTGGCCTTAGGGTCTTTATATGGATGAGCTGCTCTTTTTTAATTCGGCCTTTTTTTATTCTCTGTGTGAATTGTTTCACTCAGATTGCAGTATGCAAAGCCATCACATTTCTATACAATACACAGCCAAAGAGGAAGCTGAGATGCCTAGCCAAACCCAGTGCTGGCTCCACCGAACATTTTGTTTGGTTAGTTCAATTGATGGAGCAGACCTCTCATGTCCCTGTGGGTGTTTGGCTGCTTTTTCTCATGGGGCTCTTCTATCAGCCTTCTTTAGCCACTACTTATCCCCCTCAGTCATCTGTCGTCCCCCCTCCCCCTCCCCCCCTTTCCCTCCTTGGAGCTACTTGCCTTTGCATCTTACTTTCAATGGACTGGCTGCCTTGGCTGCTACTGTGCCAAAGCTGCTTGAACATTTCCATATTAGAATGGACTCAAGCCAAAGTGCCAGCCAACCCCTTCCTGAGGCATCACACATCTGGCTCCCCCTCTTCAGCCTAACTTAGGGGCCCTTCTTCTAAGCAAAACCCAGCTGCAAAGCACAAATCCCATTTCATGTCCTCCAGGTGGGCTGCTTGCCATACATGTGCCTGGGCAAAGGCAAGACTTGAGGCTCCATATTTCTCATAGTAGAGCGGACAAAACCCTAAGCTGGAACTCTACAGGGTAGTATTAGGCAACATTTCATAGCAAAAGCATGATTAAATCAGTAGTGCCAAGAGAGTAAAGCCTTGGGGAGGATCTGTTGTAAAATTCACCAAAAAAGCAGTTTCAAGAATTGGGGCCAAACTAAGCACAAAGAGATGAGGAATAGCTGCTAAATCATTCCTGAACTTCAAAATATTTGAATAAATTAAAACTTTTGTCTTCTTTAAAGCTTTACTTGACCAAAATGATATCAGCTGGCTTCTGCAAATCTTACTGCTGTTGCATTCTAATATTACTGCAGTTTCAACTGTGTCTATGTAGGATTTGTGAGCAATGCACACTGCTACACATTGGAACAACTGAGTTTCTACACTGTAGATTACATAGTACTGACTGAAGTATTAAAATTATTTTTCCCCTCAGCCCACAGATTGAAACATTAAATCAACTGATCAAAATCAGGCTACAAGTAATGATACAAACACTATAGACCCCATAGTGCATAATACAGCTGTCTGTTTTGCATCTATTTCATTTGCAATGTGGAGGTTAGAGACTCTTGATCCATAATATGTTAGCATTTGTTTGCAAGTTACCCCATGCTGAACTCAAGAACAGAACTCAGCATTTCTGTTTCACAGGGATTTATGTATATATTTTCTTCAATTTCCATGTGTGGGTTTGATATTAGCAAGTTTGGAGTTCAAACAAATCTAAAAGTTCAAAGTAGGATTCTGACAAAGAGATTAATACCACAGCCATCCAATGCTGAGTGTCACATGGCTTTTTGATACAAAATGCAAGGTTTTCTTTTAGAAAACAAACTCTTAGAACAGATATGTATGTTTTTACTCGTTGTACAGTGTTGAGCAAAGTGGTAACATTCATTTAACTTTATAAGTCATTCTACAGAACTGGACTATTTCCAAAAAAAAGTTGAAATAAAGTTTAATAGTTTAACTTTTCCCTATTTTATATTTAAATTAGAAAGTTTATTTGCCCCCAGAGAGTTTCTTCTTTAATGATCAGCATTTTCTCATTAAAAAAAAAAGTCAACATTCCCAACCAGCTCAACTTAACATGTGTTTTAGGAAAATTTTCTCACAGCAGTTCAACAGCATATTAATAATATAAAGCAATATTGAAGGACTAACTTCCTAAAAGCTATCCCAAAATACTGTTTGGAGATATAAAGTAGGGAACAAATGGGAACAATCCCCCATTGCAGCAATGAGCCAAGCTCCCTTACTCCATACAGTAGCGGCTTGTTTATTTGCTAATTTGTATTAATACTTCAAATCACCTTATCTTCCCCTAGATTTTTACAATTTATTAGTTTTGGTGTGCTATCCACACAAGTAAACACCCCTTTTCATACAGTAGGCACACCTACCATTATGCTAACCGAGCTCTCATTTGCTTTTTTGATAAAAATTCTGTTAACAAACATTTGTGACTACTGTGTCGCACATACAGGCTAATTCTTCAAATTATATGTGCAAAAGCAACTAATGACACACCTCACACGTTGCCCATCACCAGCCCACAGAGCCGCACATGCAACCAGCTGCAGGAAAGCAGTGCAGAGCACAGCAGTGGCAGGGAAGGCCGGTGACAGCTGCTGCATGCGAGCCCTGCCCCCAGTCCAGCTGGCCGGGTAGCACATGTGCAGCCCACAGAGGGGCACCGCAGCCCTCACACCCCTGGCCCTGCTCCTGGGAGTGGGCAGAGACTCACTCCCCACGCCATTCTCCATCTGGCCCTGCCCAGGCCTTTCCCTCTCTCTTGCCCCACCCCTTCCCCTCACACACACTTACTTGCTGCGTTTGTGTGTTTGCATCTCTGTGTGTCTGTCTGCATGTGTATGTACGCATCTGTGTCTGCATCTGCATGTCTGTGCCTGTGCCTGTGTCTGCATGTGTGTGTCTGTCCCCTGCCCACCCGGCCACAGCAGGCACATAGCGTTGCCCAGCTCTTGGGGCAGCAGGGTGCAGAGTCCAGCCTGCACCAGCAGCTGCCTCCACCCTGCACACAGATCTGGGGGGCATGTGCCCACTGAACCTCCACCAGGGTGCGCACAGCAGCAGGAACTGCCCCTCTCCCTGCGCCTCCCAGATCAACTGCTCTTGTGACTCCATTCATCACTCTGTCCTGGCTGTGCAGTGCTTGTCCCTGCTCCTGCCCCAACCTCACTCCCTCCTTCACCACGGGGGCCTCAATCTGCCCCTCGCCCCTTAAAACCAAGAAAAAAATATAAAGATGTACATGAGCTGAAACTTTGTGGCAGAAGGGGTACATTTGTTTAAAAAGTTTGAAGACCCCAGCTTTAAAGGATCCTAATTTTCAAAGGGGGAATATACTTAATATCCTTAACTTAGTCTTAGCCTAGTCTTTAAAAAAGGAGATACCTGAAATCATGAATTCTTTTTGAAAATGCAGACCCTTGTTCAGTTGAATTTCTCCAAGTGCTTTAAAAAGAGCAGGAAATAACACCCTGTAAAATCCTTCAGCTTTTCCAGCATTAGCTTTTCTCAGGCATAGGGCATAAATTTTTGCTATGCAGAGTGTATACACTGTAGTGAATAAGATGGCTTGATGCAAACCTAGCTCTATTAGTCAGTACAGGTATTTTAACATATTTGTCCACTAGATGGTGCAATGAAATAAAAATACAGGGTTTGACTCCACTGCTCTGCATCTAATTCAGTGAAGAGCCTTCTAGCCATGCTTGTTCATTTTAGCAGATAAGCATCACAAACTTTGTATCATTATTTCTTCTTGTAAATGTGTGCTTATTTTGAAAGTCTTAAAGGGATGAAAATTTAGTAACTTGCAAGCTGCAAAGGCTCCTTGTGTTTTTTCCTCATTTTGATTACCTCACCTATTAGAAATTTTAGATAGAAGCATTTGGTATTAATGAGGTAGCCCTCTATAAATGAAAAAAAACCCCAAAAAACAATGGAGTTGAGGAGATAATCACTACAGCAGTGGTGTTCTAGCAGTCTTTTAAGAAGCAGTTCCTACAGTTTTCTACCTGGCTTGAAATGAAATCTACTGCACTACCAATGTATATACAAGTAACCACAAACAAAACACACCCAGAAACTACTATAGAGAACTCATGATATTTATATTGCTTAGTATCTGTTTCTATGTTTTCTTTGTTACATATAAATGAATTCCTTGCCCAAGCTTTAGGCATCATCTTGATACACAGATGAGCAGTCTAAATTTTTGTCAGCTTCAAAGAATTGTGTTTGTGTGTATGTATGTGTGTGTGTGTACACAGATATGCAAACCTGTGATGTCAATTCAGTCACTGCCATTTATCTTCTGTTAATTGTACTAACTTAGTGAAGATAACTTTTAAAACAGTCAGGGAAAAGTCCCTTTAGGAGCACTTCAGATATAATGTAAAGTACGGATTTATTTCCACTGGTATTCAAAATAAATAATCATATCCAAGTTGTTCCACTGTACTCTGGTGTTTAAATCAGCTTTAGTCTTCTCTTCCCATTTCAATAAGCAGAACAAGAGTCAGGCTGTGTAATGACACATTTAATTAAGATGTGTCATGTAGAAAAATGTATTTAGAATAAGAAATCTATAAAATAACTAAACTGGGTACAATTCTACTTCCATTGTTGTTGATAAGTAACACATGACCACATGAATAGCCAACTGAAACCCGGTTGCTGCTTCTTCAGTAAGGTTTGCTGTGGTGTTCTGAAGTGCAGAATCTCCCTGTACAAATGCATGCAGAGACGGATCTCACCTCTGTTATACTGATGGCTGGAGTTGTACTGGTGTATATGAAGGAACATGCGCTCAGCTTGCTTCTATTAGCAGCCAGGCTTCCAGCAGCAGCACTCAGGAATTCTGACACCATTTTCCCACATATGTATAATACCATGCTAGAGTCTTTTCATTCCCCACCCAGTCCCATGGGAAGGGTTTCACTTTATGAATCTAAAGCAATACCTTTAAAACTATCTTAAACGAGTCAAAGTCATGGCAGCTACATATGTTACTGTCTTTCTTCCTCATGTGGAGCATTCGGACTAACTGAGGCATCAGGAAGCTTGGCACCTCCTAGTTAGGTCCCAACAGTTTAGCTCCTGATTGCCTCCAGACACACTTTGTTTTATTATTTTTTACCACAGTGCTGCACAGGACTCCGCCAGAAAAGCATCCATGCACTAGAGCAACAGAGCTGATTCAGAGTCCTCATTCTATCTAACAGCATTGCTGGCAAAATAATTACAATACCAGCAACTTTTTTACTCATTTTCAAAGGGTGACCTCCCTTTGAAGCCTGCTTACCTTTCCATCTGATATTCAGATTTCAGACCTGAAATCCTCACGCCACTAGAGGGTGCTTCAAGCCAAGCTGTCACTTCAAATTACTGCAGCAGATACAACCTGAATAAATACGGAAACTTGTGTTAGGCCTGGAAAAAGTTCTTTCATCTTTTACTAAATGTATGTATTCCACATTTGGAAAGGTATACTATAGGTAATAGGCTTCTTTTCCTTAGTTTCCTTTTAAAAAATACACCTCCTGCAAACACTAGGGGTTTAGTGTCCCCTCACGCACCCTTACAGATTTGGGATTCTTACAGCCTGCTTCCTCTCTGAGTCTCACTCCCCCAGCACCTCCACATGCAGACAGGGGATTCCCTCTGCAGGCCTCTGTCCCTGCAGTCCAAGCCTTTCAAGCCCAGAGGACTTCCTTCTGTAGGCCCCTGACCAGGCAGCTTCTCCCAGCTAGCTTACCAACCCCTGCCCACTCTTTCCCTAGGTACTTGTGTCCCTGATTGCACAGCTCCAACCCTGGGTATGGAATCAGATTCTCCTAGGATAACTCAGGCTCCCCTCTGTCCTGAAGTCTGCTTCCTAGCAAGCCTCAGCTCCATTTCAGTGTAGCTCTCCAGCTGCTTTTCCCTCCCTCTGCTTTTATGACTCCTTAATAACTGTAGCAAAACTCCCAGTTTTTCTTTTTTTTTTCTTTTAAAATGCATTCCCTCCCCTTCCCTAACCATTTCTGACTTTTTCTCTCCCTCTCCATTCCCTATAGATAAGTAGAAGTGAGCTAGGACATAGGATAAGCTTCAGTATTTTATTTTGGTAGCAAGTTGTATTTGTTTTGTTTTTTCTCCTTCTTTATATTGTATAATTATTATGTTTATATTTATTTTTACTCTTCTATATTACTGTTTTGCTGATATGACATGATTTTGGCCTACATATGTAAGTTAGCATAAGTCATGTCAAGTTTCCATCTTGTTATGTCAAACCTCCATCTTGTGTCCGCTGATGTTGTAATCTATGACTCATACCTACCCCTCCTATGCAAATTGGTTCCTGGATGAATGGGGATGAATTAGGGTGTTTGAGAGACAATGGCAGTAGGTCTACAAATAGCTCCCTCTGAATGACTGAACCACCAAAACCCAACGACCCAGCCCTTGGAACCACCCTCAGCATTCAAGAAACAAAAGATGAGGCAACCCACCATTGTGCCAAGCTGCACATGCTCAGTAAGAACACCTGTGCCCTCTGGAACAGGACTGACCTTGCCTGGACAGGCCCTCCCATAGGAGATCAGAAGTAGTCTGCCCCATAAAAGTAGTAGTGAAGACTGATTCCTTGGGATGCCCTCTCCATCTGGACCAGCACCATGCCACACCACCTATCCACCCAGAGGCCCTGCTGGCAACCCCCTCTGGACAACACCTACTGGACAAGGACCCCTTTCCAGCCAGAATAGGTAGCTATCACCCCCACCCCCTCTTCAACCAAGGACTTGGACTCTGCTTCTCTTCCCTACCTTGACTGCAGCCCTTCCACTGAGTCTCTTTCTCCTGCTGCCATTGTGAGTGCTTGTGTGTGTGTGTATGTACCAATAACTTCATGGGGCTGTGTAGTGTGTTGTCTGTTTAATAAAACTGTTATTTGGACCCCTGAGTTGGGTTTTGCTTTACTACAGTTCCGTCCCTGCTCCAATCTCTGCTCCTCTCCCCTCTAACTTCTGTCTCATTTCTCCCTCTCGTGTTTCTGGCTCACCACCACCTCCAACACCTGTCCTGAGCTCCTCTCTGCCTCCAAACCCCCTGTTTCTTTGCCACTGTCTTGTCCCCACTGCCTTTTCCCCTGAGCTCCCAGGTTTCTGCCTCAGTTTCTTTCCTAGCTGTCTCCTCCTTGCCACCAGGCTTTTTCCCTTGCACCAGTGACCTCAAGTAACTCTGGGGCCACTTGACCTTAAGGAACCCCAAGCCTCAGTTCCTCAGCCAGCTTCTCTCTAATCCTGGTTCTGGCAACTTTCACTCCCTGCACTTTGACTCTCTCTCTCTCTCTCTCTCTCTCCTTAACCTTCCTCCAAGTATCCCAGGTACCCCAAGCACACACATACACACTGTACCATCTAAGTTAGGAACTCACCTGTGTATATGTGTAGGTGGGTGATATGTGTGTGAATTGGTGAATATACATATATGTCATCAAGCGTGTAATATATGAATTGGTGATCTGTGTATGTGTACAGAGTGTATAGGTATTGACAACTGATTGTTGTCTAATTTTTGGTGTGTATGTGCTTGAATTGGTGATAAGTATGCATGTGCCTAGGCTGGTTTGGATGTGTATGTGCCTAAGTTGGTTGTGTGTGTGTGTGTGTGTGTGTGCGCGCGCGCGCACCTAATTGATTTGTGTGTTTTTATATGTGTAATTGTGTCACACTCTCATGTCTAACAATGTAATATTGAGATCCTGAGAGTTGCCCTGACCCCACAGGGCAACATAACCAATCAGAGCTTGGGGTTTGCAATGGGGGCTCTGGTTATAGTTCAAATCCTCTAGTAGAAAGATGCATTGTGCACAGTATACCCTCTGTTTGGAAAAGCTATTGCACCCTTCACAAACTTTTTAGGCACAGCCTTTGCAGCTGTTGGAATTGCATCTGCATAGAATTTGAGTTTAGCAAGTGGATCAGAATGGGTAGTTTGTTGTAAATTATATCTTACTTCTTGTGAATTGTATGCAAGCCAGTTGCATCCAATGTAGTTGATGTTGTTATATAAATGAAAGAGGTCTTTTTCCAATCCAGAGAAAGACTTTGTCATTACTTTTGAAATGCTTATGATAAAAAAATTGGTGAAGAAAACAAGTGATGATTTGCTCCCATTTTAAAGATTAATTGGCATTTGACCTTTTGTAGCTGCATAAAGGAGCAGTTTAGTAGCTGGGTAATGAGGAAAATATGTTACTCAACTAATTTTTTTGTAGTTGCCACAGAACAGTAAAGTGACTGACCCATTACGGCTCAGCAACATATGAAATAGTTTAACTGAGTGCATCTAGTCTTATCTTTAAAGAAGCTCTCCCTAAAGGGTGGCTTTTCTTCAGCAGAATCAGGATTGATTCTCTAGAAGGGAAAATAACTTCCTCCTGCCTCTTTCATGGGATGCACATAAACAGCCTCCCATATCAATTTTGGTGGAAAAGAGATTATAAAAGCCATCATGGGAGCCTACGGGGTACATTCAGATAAAGTTATGTGGTATAAGCATTGTGGAAATGCTTTCAATAGATTTCAGAGTAAGGGTTGGGGGAATGTTATTCTTATTCTTTAGGTCATTTATTAGGCTAGAGAGTATTTAGTTATTTCGCAAGTTTTTCTTTTGAATTTTTAACTGAGTACTAAATAAATTACTTTGTACTTCATAAATCAGAATAGGAATTGAATTTCATGTTACCTTCTTAAGAACTACCACCCTTGAGGAGGTCTCTTTATATGGCTTTAAAGTGCAAGGTTCATGGAAAACTTCTGAGTTGTATTGGGACTAAAAGGGGAAGGATTGGTTGTAGAATATACAGCTTAAAGGTTGCAAGAGAGAAGGGAGAAAATAAATGCTTCAGTAATTTTAGACCATATACAGAATTTAATTGGTTCATGTTAATATCTGATGTGGTAATTACTCTTGATATACAAATCATAGGGGTTTCTATCCCTCTATTGGATGAACAATACTCCTGTTTTACTGTTACCCTTTTTTATATGCTCAAAGTTTTGTTAGTTGACACTTTACTAGTTCTTGTGCTGATCAAAATGTTGATGTCAAGTGGAATTGCCGCAGGGCTTGAACATGTTGCTGTTGTTATTGTTATTGTTGGTGGTTTTCTTCTCTTCCCTCTTCTGCCCCCGCCCCCCATAAGAGCCCATAATTAATTTTTAGATACCTGTCCCTTAGTATTGATGCTTTTTTAAAATATATCTTTACTAGGAATACAAACCCAGTAAAAGGTAGTTAGTAAGTACAGAGTGGCAGCATCTACATGAGATGCTTACTATGCAGTAGCCTAATAACATTGCACAGTAGCACACTGGTCAAAAACCGTGCTAATACACTACTGCTCAGTGTTATTAGGCACAGTAAATATTTTTTTTAAATCATGAGCTGGCACTACTGTGCAGTAGCGCAAGTTACTGTGCCTTGAATTGGTACTTGGTTAACCAAGTACTAAACTTAAAGTGCAGTAACAAGGGCACATTAAAAATGTGTAGATGTGCCCAATGTGTTAACATTGTGCAAGGTGCTGGCTTTCAGGAGTAAAACAAAGATTCCAAAACCTGGAAAAAAAAATTTTAAGTGCTCAAATCTGGGTATGGACCTGCAAAAACAAGGACTGCATTGAGGAATTTCAATACTGGGCCAGTCTAACAGTTCATTTAGCTTGCTTTCCTCTTAACAGTGGTCAGTATTAGAAGCTGCACAGGAAAGTTCAAGAAACATTACAGCAGGTACTTCTTTTACCCCATGGTCAGATTAGTACAGATTATAGGATATTTTGCCTTCCTCTGTAGCTGGGTGGGGTATGGCCCTCTTCCTTGGGTTTCCCAAGCACATCTTCACAACCCTTACAACAGCATGACACTGGCTACTGTTTCCTTCTGCTTTATCTGTGTTAGGTTAGGGTGACTGTGGTCCATGTGGTTGTGACAGGTTGACTGTGAAGTTTTAATAATAGGTTAACAGGAATGGGATGGCTTGGATGAAGGCAATCCTTCTTTTTAGCCAGCAGGTTGGACTAGATGACTTCCAGATGTCCCTTTTAGCCCTACGTTTTCTATTATTCTAGAATAACCTACTCATGAGGAACATTGCTTCCTAATTCTCAATACCTAGAGTTTAGTTTCAGCTCAGATACATGAAGATTTATGTACCTTCCAAAATACATTTTTGCCATATGTTGTAGAGTTGTAGTGTTCAAGTTCAAATTACTGGTCTTCAAATGTTAACTGTGGTGAATAAATGGATAGTCAACATGGCAGAAGAAGGTTTAACTGAAACTGGAAGTAAATGCAAACTTTAAATAGTTGTTTTTTCTGGCTTTGCACATAAAGGAAATCAGTTAACAGGTTTGGGAACTATTATGATTGATGATAAAATCTCACAGTATCTGTTTTCCTGAAAGTGTTGGCTCCTGGAAGCTTGTGACTACTGCTTTCCTAGTACTTGTGGTTATAGAGAAGAGCCTGAAAATATGAGCCATAAAAGCTTGAAAACTAGAAGGCAAATAAAAAAGCCTAACTTTTTTTTACTTTTTGAATCTCATGATTGCTTGAGTGCTGACTCATGAACAGCTGAATTCATGGGGTTGGCAAGATTGAGCTCATCACATAATTTTGTAACCACAGAGCAGTTATGTGAGACCTGAGCAAACTTGGTAATAGAATAAAGTTCCCTAAAAAAATCTAAGTGAATGTTCAGTGCTATCATTGCAATGTCCTGCTTGACGTGTGTGTGTGTTCATGAAAATATTTACGCTCATATTAGATATTATAAAACATTCTATTCCCCCCGCCAATGTTTTTTTTTTTTATCAAAGCCTATGTTGTTTTGCTCCTGTTCTATCTGCTGTTCCCTTAAGGAACATCTCATAACCAAAAATGGGAAGCAGTGAGCAGTTAGGCAATGAGCTGATAATGTTCTTACTTTTATAGGGTTCCTTGTAATTGCTAATTGTATTTTGAGCAGAAACACCTAATTGTTCTAAATGAAGTCATTTGAGCTGAAAAGCAAAAGCAAAATTAGAACTGATTCAAAAAATGGAAACACATTTACTGAGGAAGTCAGAAATCCAGGTCACCTTCTGTTCTCTTTAGCTTCAGCCTTCTTCAGCCTTGGCTTTCCAGTTCAGAAAAGTACATAGGCAGTTCTGCTGGAAAGTTCCTGCAGTTCTCCCAGGGGACACACTGTAGGAGGAAAGCTAGAACAGCTTTAGCAGCAGGAGAGCAGCAGAGTAGTTTGCTTACTGGAACTTTATAGTGCTGGGAGTTGGAGGTTTAAGCCAGTGTTTCCCAGCCAGTGTGCCACAGCACAAAAGTGTGTTCAGAAATGAACAGGTGTGCTACAGAATTTTGCCATGGCATTGAGCTACAAAAGGTATGAGGATGGGGAATGCCTTAACAGGTGTGTGGCAGAACATTTTTATTAATGTAAATGTGAATTGGGCTGGAAAAGATTGGGAAACACTGGTCTAAGATGTGGGTCAAGAGATCAGTAGAGACTAACTCCTCAGAACATTTTGATGAGCCACAGTTGGGGTTGTCTGCTGACCAGCAGAGGCCAGAAAAGAGATTACTCCCAGACAAAGAACCATACCAGTATCTATGATGTAGGGTGGCTGTTAGGGAAAAGGGCTTCAGTTTTAGTAGTGACAAAATTGGATGCTGGAACTGAAAATATTTGTGTTGATTTATTGGTCTTTGAGGCTAGGGACAAGTTACACAAAACCCATATAAGTGATCAGAAACCAGTTCAAGCCTGTAAAACAACAGAAGTTCAGTGCACATAAACTGCTTTCAAAATGACTAAAAATGGTTTAAGATAAACCTGCATGGATGTGGTATTAGACTTCTAACCTGGATGTACTCAGGTATGTACTCCCTTTTCCAGTTGAAGAGAAATGTCAGCAGGGTAGGTGCGCTGTGGGGAGACAACTGCTGGCTACCTGCACTTTCACTCCTTTCCCTACAGAAAGCCAAGCCAGGACACTATGAACTTAACCAAGTACATATTTATTTACATTAAAAGATAAATATTAACATAAACACAAATACATATATTTACATATACTATTAAACTTTCAACTTTATTCTATCTATATAGAGATGGAGATGGATAGATATTTGTTTACCACCCCTAAAGATACAAATATGTTACTGCTAAATACTAGATAAATAATAGAGGAGGGTCCCAGCAGGGCCTCAATGAAAATCATATATTATAAACTCTATTAATTAAAAATTTACAATTATAAAATATACCAGACATATGCACAACAACAAGGATTATTGGCAATATTTACATGGTTCTATACCTATATCAGGATACAGTTAACTATCATAATAAAACTAGCCAATTGCCCACCTGGAACGACTGGGGGGGGGTGGGACCATGCCCCCCCACCATCCGGACCCACTCCCCACCTCCCTGCCACAGCAGTGGGGGGAGGGGAGGAGTGGACCCGGGCCCGATGTGGGGAAGGACTGGGCCTGAGGGTGGGGAGAAGCCAGCCCATCACAGTGGGGGGAGCAGCAGGCCCAGGTCAACCCAGTGGCAGTGGGGGAATGGGAGGAGTAGGCTCAGAGCTGACAGGACGGGGGGAGGGAGGACTGGGCCTGAGGGTGGGGAGAAGATAGCCCACCATGGTAGGGGGAGTAACAGGCCCAGGTCAACCCAGCGGCAGCGAGGGAATGGGAGGAGTGGGCTTGGAGCTGATGGGGGGGGGGAGAAAAAGAGGGTGGGGGAGGAGTGGGCCCGGGCCCAAGGTGGGGAGGAGGCCTGAGCCTGAGCCGAGGGACAAACCAGCCTGCTGCACCAGTGGGGAGGAGCAGTGGGCCCAGCCCAACGTGGCAGTGGCTGGGGGAGGGGAAGAGTGAGCCTCCTCCCTTCTTGGGCCTAGGCCCACTCATCCCCCACCCCCTCCTTCCCCCTGTCAACTCCAGGCCTGCTCCTTCCATTCACCCACCCCTGCCGGGTTGGCCCGGGCCCGCTGCTCCCCCCACCACAGTGAGCCAGCTTGTCCCCCAGCTCATGCTTGGTCCTCCTCCCACCCCACCATGTCGGGCCCAGGCTCACTTCTCCCCTCCCCCTGCCACTGCCATGGCGCACCCGCTATTCCCCCAACCCATCTCAAGCCGGCTCCTGCCACCGTCGCTGCCACATCATTCCGCATGGGGCCCTGCAGGCAGGGACGATGAAAGGGAAGAAGGGTGGGCCAAGGCCAGAACCATGGCATCCCGACCCTGCTCCCTTCCACGCCACTGCTGCCATCACCTGCAAGGAGTAAGGTAGGAGGTGCAACACCAGCTTGGGTGGCCTGCCAGCCCCCACTCCATCATTGCTACCTGCAGGGAGCAGGGCAGGGGGGGCAAAGCCAGCACTGCTGGCCTCGCCCCACTGTTCCATCCACTCCATTGCCCCCACCTCAAGGGAGTCTCCATCCTCTGTGTCCCCACCATCATGGCAGCATTCCACCATGCTGCCAGCTCCTGTTTGAACACTTGTTTGCACTCTGATTGGCTGTCAATCAAGCAAAGTGTGAATAAAGCGTTATAGACAGACAGACTTTGGCTTTTATAATATAAGAATATATTCTAACCTAAGTTTCAACAAGTGTTTTATAACCTTAAATTCGATCAAAATTTAAATCTATTTAGTTATTAAATATAAATCTACAACTGTATAATACTCTATCAAATACTTAGCCTCATAATATCAGATTAAAGATCTCAATATAACTCATTAATTTTAGACTTTATCAACTTACACTTATAATGCATAAAATATAAACCAAATAATACCTAGTGCCTACTCACAAAATATAAGGCGGAACACCCTTGAATATAAGTAACTCTTCTAGGAACCCCAAGGCCCAAGCTATTCTGGAGCCTTGGCTAGTTTCCTGTGGCCATGGTGGTGGGGTGGGGGAGAAACTCCCCTGGTGCTCTTCAGGCTTTCCCCAGCCTAGCCAAAATATCCTGTAACCCAAAATAAAACTTCAAACTTGGGGAGCCCTGTTCTTCTGGGTTTCCCCAACCTGTGGGAATCTCCTTCCCCGGGAACTCACAATTCCGTCTCTCTCCTGGTCAGTTGCCACCTTTCCTGCTGAGGCTCCAGCTGTCTCTGGCTCCCTCTGGGCCCGCCAGCTGCCAGTGACTCTGTGCACCAAGGTGTGCACCGAGGGCTTTACTCTTCTGCTGGGTGTTGGGGCCCTGAGCCACCTTGCAGGGTTCCAGGGTCTTGGTTTCAACCAGGACCCTCCATGCAAGGCTTCAGCTTTAAAGGCCTGGCCTCCTGACAGAGGGGGGGTTGTAGATCCCAGCCTCTCCATGTGGCGCCCAGGGCCTGGCTCTGCTACCAGACCCTCCATGCAGTCCTACCTGCACTGAGTCTTCCTGGCCTAGTGCCAGGGGTTGGGGACCCAAGCCGCCTCATATGGCTCCAGGGCCTCGGACCCACTTGGACTGCACTGTGCACCATCCATACACCGAGATCCTGGCTGCTTACCATGGGTTGGGGACACGAGCTGCTTCATGTAGTTCCCAGGGTCCTGGTCCCTCTTGGACCCACCATGCAATGCCACCTGCACCGAGCTGCCTCATACAGCTCCCAGGGTCTGACTTCATGCACTGAACTGTGCACCGCTGTTGCGCTTCTCAGAGGCACAGCTCTGGGCTGCACTACTCACCGCTCCCAACCAGCAAGGAGGTCTTCGGGCTCTTCAGGTCTACTGCTACGCTCTGCTGGGCAGCTCTCCCCAGCTCCTCTTAGTCCCAATCTCTTCTTCATCCCTTGATGCAGCATCTGTGCGCCAGCATGCTGTTCTTTTATACCCTTTGGAGGCTCTGGCCCCGGATTGCAAGAGGACTAATCAGGGTGAGGGGAAGTATAGCCATCAACCAGGTCCAGGCTCTTTGCCTCACCCTGAACATGTAGCAAAACCCCCAGTTTTTCTTTTTTTATTTATTTTAGAATGCATTCCCTCCCCTTCCCTAACCATTTCTGGCTTTTTCTCTCCCTCTCTATTCCCTAGATAAGTATAAGTAAGCTAAGATGTAGGATAAGCTTTAACATTTTATTTTAGGTAGCAAGTTTTATTTTTCTCTCCCCTCCTTGCAAATAAGTGCCCTGCTATTTTGATATAGATATCCACTGTTTTATAAGTGATAATTATTATGTTTTGTATTGATTTTTTTTTTTTACTTCTTTGTAGTGTGTGATTACTGTTTTAGGCCTATATATATATAAGTTAGCATAAGTCATGTTAAGTTTCCATTTTGTTTGTCAAATCTTCACCCTGTCTCCAGGTCCAGTTGTCTAACCCATGACTCATACCTACCCCTCCTATGTAACTTGGTTCCTGAATGAACGGGGATGAATGAGGGTGCTTGAGAGAATGGCAGTATGTCTACAAATAGCTCCCTCTCAATGACCAAACCATTAACAACAATACCTGAACCAACGTCCCAGCCTTTGGAACCACCCTCAGCATTCAAGAAACAAAAGATGAGGCAACCCACCATTGTGCCAAGCTGCACATGCTCAGTAAGAACACCTGGAGCCCTCTGGGACAGGCCCTCCCCATAGGAGATCAGAGGTAGTCTGCCCCATAAAAGTGGTAGTGAAGACTGACTCCATCGGACGCCCCCTCCATCTGGACCAGCACCGTGCCACACCACCTATCCACCCAGAGGCCCTGCTGGCAACTCCCTCTGGACAACACCTACTGCCAGCCAGAATAGGTAGCTATCACCCCCACCCTCTCTTCAACCAAGGACTTGGACTCTGCTTCTCTTCCCTACCTTGACTCCAGCCCTTCCACTGAGTCTCTTTCTCCTGCTACCATTGTGAGTGCTTGTGTGCATACGTGTGTGTGTGTGTGTGTGTGTGTGTGTGTGTGTGTGTGTGTGTGTGTGTGTGTGTGTGAACCAATAACTTCATGGGGCTGTGTAGTGTGTTGTCTATTTAATAAAACTGTTATTTGGACCCCTAAGTTGGGTTTTGCTTTACTATGGTTTGGCCCTGCTCCAATCTCTGCTCCTCGCCCCTCTAACTTCTGTCTCATTTCTCCCTCTCCTGTTTCCGGCTCACCACCACCTCCAACACCTGTCCTAAGCTCCTCTCTACCTCCAAACCCCCTGTTTCTTTGCCACTGTCTTAGCCCCACTGTCTTTTACTTTTCCCCTGAGCAACCAGGTTTCTGCCTCAGTTTCTTTCTTGGCTGTCTCCTCCTTGCCACCACTTACCGCCCCCGCCCAATATCTCAGCTGTCTGCCTCAGTTTCCAGCCCTAGTCTACCTTAAGTAAACTCAAGTCTCAGTTCCTCAGCCAGCTTCTCTGTAGTCTACCAATTCTAATCCTGGTTCTGGCAACTTTCACTCCCTACACTTTAACTCTCACCTGAACCTTCCCCCAACTATCCCAGGTACCCCAAGTACACACCTACACACTGTACTGTCCAAGTTAAGAACTTACCTTTGTGTATGTTTAGGTGGGTTGTATGTGTGTGAACTGGCGAGTGTGTGTGTGTGTGTGTGTGTATATATATATATATAAATAAAATTCAATCTTTGCAGGTTAGTTTAAGCTGTGCAGATTGAACCAATAAGTGAATGGACATTCACTTTGGATACTGGAAATGTAGCCACATGCCTGCAGTGGGCCAGGCCAGAAACCTGGGGTGCTAGAGCATGCCTCCCTACTCTGGTGAAGCAAACAGCTTGGGCCAAGGCTAGCCCACCCACCCTGTGAGGGGGGGAGCATTTGCTGGAGAGGTGCAAACCTGCAAAGATTGAATTGATTCAGCCCCCAGCTTTTTGATCATCTATACTTAGCCTGGATAGCTAAGGACTAGCATTATGAGGAGTTCACAGGACAGTGAAATACCCTTTTGCAAGGAGGTAAAAATGGAAACAATTTGTAAAAAGATGCTGTTAAAAATATTTCCTGGAAAGACTGTTCTATTACAAACCTTGCAAAATAAAAATAACTTACAAATCTCATAACTTTGCATAAAATGATCTTTTCATATTTGTGATTAGTTCCTCCAAAAAGCAGCGTGGGGACATTATTTGTGGGTAAAGAGGTGCGTTTCACATGGACGGTAAAGAGATTCTTATTTCTTTGTGTTAAGGATGTGATACCAAGATTGAGAAGGCTGCTCATTAGCAGGGTCACAATAATGTAACCCACCACACTGCAGGTTTTATATTTCTAATCTGAATGCTGAGGTTGTAAGATGATCTGAGTTCTTTCATGCCAGTGAGTGGTGAATTTAAGGATTGGAATTGTGCTAAGAAAAGCTGAGGTGGAAACATGCCAATACTAATATGTACATGAAGGGTGTTGCTCCAACTTCATCGCTTGCAATCTTTACCAAAGATACTAAAATAACAAAAATGTGTGCAAGTAACCTTCAGAGACTGGACTAGCCTAACAGTATCTTTATGTGAATAAGAGGTGCTTAGGCCTAACAAAAACATAATTGCACATATTTAAGACCTCATAACATGAGGTTTCTTGGCCCAAACCCACAAGCCAATTGTTATCCACATAGGAAACTGAATTCTGAAACAAACTGTAAGCCAAGTTCTGCTCAGTTATATCAATTCAATGCTGCTAAAGTCAAGGAGGTTGCACAGGTGGGACTAACAACTCCCACCCATAACTGTCTGGACTAATTGCGCAATCAGGAGATATTTCCTGTTTCCATCTTATTTTGCCTGTGTTGACCTCCCAGATTTATTTTTAATCCTAGATACAGTAACTGCAAAGTGCTGTTCATTTTCATATGCTTTTATAGTATGCAGGAAAATTATGTTTCTTTGCAGTTCAATCACTCAACCTTCTAGTTGCAAGAATAGGAGCAAGAAGAAAGCTATGTATTTGGTGGTCTAATGGAACTTGCTAATGGGTCAGCTTTTGCTACAGGTGATAACAGAGGCACAATTTGGTCTAAGCAAGCACAAAGCGTACACCATTTCTTGAATGTCAACAATGCTGTGGTTACTTTTCTACGGTGTAGTAAATACATCAAGTAAAACTATAAATGCATACAACTTGAGTAAAACGCTGAGGTTTTTAAAACCACTATATATGATTTCTCTAAAGGGCCTGTTGCTCTGTACTTAATTTTTTTTTATTGTTTGTCATGCTCTCACTGTATTATCTATTAGGTCTGTGTGAAGCAGCTAATATTCACTTCAGGTTTGGCTGATTCAGGGGACAGTGATTCAATTCAGTGATTCAAATCACTGTCCCAAATTGATTTGGCCAAATCTGGCAGCCAAATCTCTGAATCAAACAGAGATTGTTCTCCCAGCCCCATCAATGGCTACCCTGTCCAGCCCCAGCGTCCCGGCTCTTTAAAAAAAAAAAAGCCCCCACTCACTGGATCCTGCCAGGTGGGAGGGCAATCTTCACTGCCCCCCACTGCTCATGCTTTGTGGGGCGCTCTGCCATGAGCCCCCAGAGGCCCCACTGGCTACTGCAGCAGCCGGTGAGTGCGGGGCCTCTTTCTTTTTTTTTTTTTAAAGAATGGGAGCTGGGACTGGGCAAGGCACCCATTGAAGTGGCTGGGAAAGTGGGCGGGGGCCAGGGGGCACTCAAGGGGGCTGGGGGAGCAGGCAGGGAATGGGGCCTGCTGGGTATCCCCCCTGGTCCCCTTCCTTCTCTTTCAGCCCCCTACCCTGTCACCTACTTTACTGGCACAAAGTCTGGGTCCATGGGTCCAGCTCCCTGCGGTGGCAAGTGGGACTGCCTGAATTTCCAAAGCTCTCCGAATCTTTTCTGAATTGATTCAGAGAGCTCTGAATTGATTAGGATCTTTTTATTGGTCTCCTGATTCAATTTGGATTCGGAGATTCGGCCACCGAACTGAGCCGAATCTCCTCCAAATCGAATCAATACCTGAAGCTTTGCCCAGCCCTATTATTTATTTGGACTCTTGCAGTATTCAAAGGCCACAATGGAGTTCACAGCCTATTGCACTGTGTGAAGCAATTGTTTCAGACTGCCCCTTCCCCAAAAAGCTTAGAATTGGCATAGGTAGCACAGGAAAAAAGGTGGGAGATAGGATAGAAATCAGAGACACAGAAATTTAGACTAGACCATAGCTGCATTCTATGTGGAAGAGTTAAGAGCAAAACTCAAATCTGAAGTCTCTGTATAACACCCTAACCATTAATCTAAATATCTTCCAGACTCTGCTTGTTCTGTTAGTCTGACTATTAAACTAACATACGTTGAACTGACAAACGCTATTTTTAAATACATGTGAAACATATCTAAAGTAGCACTGAGTGAGAACTGGAATTTTTAGCCCCCAGCAAGCTCTGATAATTCAATATTTGTTTTATCTTGAAGCAGGATGAAAAGCTAAAATATCAATTATTTTTGTAAAACCAAACAAATGGCCTAAAGAAGCAAAATGTTTTATTTTAGGATTTTCACATTCAAGATCTTTCTTGGAGCCAGTTAGATTTCTTGGTCTCATCATCCCTATTTCAAAGGCTGCCCCAGAGCTTCATTCCTCTGAAGAAAAATCTTTTTCCAGTTTCTAGCCTAAATTTTATAGCCAGCCAGTTGCATCCATTTTTTTGTGTGCCAGCATTGTCTTTTAGCTTAAACAGCTATTCTCTGTCCCTAGTGTATATGCCACGATGTATTGATAGGCAGCAGTCATATCCCCTCATAGCATTTGCTTTGGTAAGTTAAACAAATCAATCTTTTTCAGTTTCCTCTAATGATTCCCAGTAGCCTTTTTCTTCAGCTAATTCCACACAGAAGATCAGACTTGTTCACAATATTCCACATGAGGTATCATTCATGTCACCTGAAATTACACTAATACTTCTATTTCTCCACAAAAAACATTTTAGCCAATAGATCCTAGAATCATATAGTCATCTCATCCTTGACTAGCACACCTCCTCCTTCCCCCCAGCTTTTTCTTCCTCCATCCCTTGCAATTGTGGAGCCACAGCTTGGCAAGAAATTCTTGTTATTAGTCCTTAAGTGTATGAACTCATATTTGATATTTTTAAATTTCATCCCATTTCTATTACTTTCGTCCTCAAGGTCATCCAGTTCTTTCCATACAATGCTCCAATCCTCTGTATTATTGATGCCTCACAACTCTGTGTTTATCAGTAAACGTTGTTAGCACACTCCTAACATTTTTGTTGAGGTTATTAATAAAAATATTAAATGAAATTGTCACGACCCAGTGAGTTTGGTGCCTCGGCACTATGGAATTTTCTTGTCACCTGAGAGCCTCTTGCACAGCGAGGGTTTTTGCTGCATAAAGAACCCGTGTGCAGGAGAGAGTTCCCGCCACTTTGCAGCTGTCTTTGCAGGATGCATTTTCTCTTTGCAGCACGGAAATGCACGGTGCAAAGAGTTCCCGCCATTCGGATGCAAATTCGTGCCCCGCAATTGGCTAGTACTAAATTATTCACACGTGGCGGCCGGTAATTGGCTTGCTGGCCGTTTAAAAACTAGCGCAACTTCCGCCCAAGTCGAAGAGGCTTTGAGCACGCTGCAGAGTGCCTCTTAGAGATCTGACTTGTGGCTAGCTGGTCGATAGATTGATCACCTATCGATCCCTCTTCCCGTCGCCGAACACAGTCCCAGACGTACCCTTTTCCCGCCGGCTTGAGTTACGGACGGATTTACTGGCATTGGCCTCGCCAGCTGGAGCAACTCACGTTGTTGTCCAGATGACCGAACCGTTTCCGTCGCAGTCACCCGCGATGTAAGTAAAGTTTTTTACAATCATTAAACCTCGTCTGCCTCTCCATTCACCAGCCCGCCCTGACGAACGAGTAATTTCTGAATCACCTCAAGTTGGCTCAGCCCGGCCGAGACATGGCAACGAGGATGGGATTAAAGGGCACGGTGATGGAGAAGAACTTAATTGGGTGCTGCCCCTGGCACACCGGGAACCGCCACGTAGAGAACGCTAATGATCTATGGGCGCATATCGCTTACCGCCAGGCAGTAGAAGGGGAGGAAAGAAGTATTGATGGTTACTTCTCCGTAAAAAGAGAAGAAGCCATGGTGAAAGAATGGAGAACAAAGCTATCCCTAGGGGAGTTCAGATGCATAATGGGGAGTGACCGGGTTTACTATCAGCCCCCGGAGGAAACATCAACAATATCCCTAGCCGGGGTGAAAGCGTGGAAGGCAGAAAAGCTGACCCTCGCTCAGGAGTTCGCCCAATGCACCCGATGCTTGAAGGAGGGGGGGGAACCCACCCCCGCGGACTGGTTCAACTGTCCAGATTTGGTGCCTGAGTCACGGGGCCATGAGCTCCTCGTTCGGCTACAGGAGGATTTGGAAACTAAGGGCCGTCACAAACCGAAGTGGGGTCTAATTAAATGGAAAAAGGGAAAGATGATAAATGTGCTGTTCCGTGCAGTAACGGGCCTATTAAGGGAATACGCGAATCTGGAGGCTCAGATGCATACTGTGGGTAAAGAGTCGCTGGAGCGGACAGCAAAGAGCTCCGGAGCAGCATTTGTTAACAGTGCCAGCCGCATGATGCTGTTAGCAGAAAATGGCGCCGAAAGAAGCGCGAGCTACCCGGGGAACCCGGAAAGGAGAGGCGGAGTTTTGGAAGACCCGGCGGGGATTCCCCTGGTGACTCCACCTCCTGAGGTGACGTCATTCCCTGCAATCACGCCTCTATACCACGGGGAGGGGGCAATGGGAGGAGGGATATACCCAACGCTCCCAGATACAGAATTTAACCCTCTCTCTGCCGCAGCTTACCCGATAGCTGTGACAAAGCATGTTGAGGATGAAGAAGGTACCACGCGTACCACTGTTATCTCTCGCACACGCACCAGACCAGAGATACAGGAGCTTTGCAAAGAATCTAAAATAAGGCCAGAAGAAACCTTGGCCATGTGGTTAGGAAGACTGATAGTGGAATTTGGATCCGACACTCTGGATAAAGAAGAAGCGAGTGCCCTGACACGACAAGCAGCGTGGAGCGGAGGGCACGCTACTGATTTGAATGTGGTCACGGACAGTGCCCACTGGCCCATCCCGCTCCCAGCGCTTGTGGTAGGACAGGTAACCCACAAATTTCACACCTGGCATGAGGGTTGCCCGAAGAAGGCTACAGCAGAACAACTTCTCCTGGCTATAGTTGGACTGTCGTATCTCTCATGGAGCCCAAGAACAAATCCAATGGGACTAACAGCAGTCCAGCGTAAAGAGAGATGGGCTCATCGTCACCTATCGGACCCCGGGGCAATTCCAACGCCCTTGGAAGCCATAGATGCCTGCGTGGAGGTGTACGGAGGAGCGAATGCTGTTACACTCCGACTCTTCTTGAACCCGATGACAGGTCAACCAGTGGGAAATCTTTTAGGCCATCTCCCACGATTGCAGGCACTTATGAAGCAAGGTGAGGAAGCTTCTACTGACACAAGGGATCGACCTTCAGCGTACCTGGCTGCAACATTGAGGCCTAGGCGTCAAGGGTATACCCCTCGGCGAGAGCCATGGGGGTCACCTCCAAGGACCCCAAAAGAAAGAACCTCAAAGGAAAGAACTCTGAAGGAAAGAACTATGTTCGGATTTCTTCTCGCTCACTCCGGACTAACAAAGGCTCAATTGAGACTTTTGGGAGACAAGGCCCAGGCCAATATGGCTGAAGCATTGGGATTTAATTTTGAAGATCCGTCAAAAAACGAGTAATGGCTGTCGGCTCTGCCGGCGGCCTTCCCCAACTCAGACCTGATCCTACTGATTCTCGACCATACGCTGAACTCACTGTTTACAACCCTACCAATCCGGATGACCAACAACAGGTATTCTTTCTTCTTGATACTGGAGCTCAGACCAATGTGATTACCTCAATGATACCTCATCAAAAGACCACCAAGACGATCAAGGTACAAGGGCTTAACGCTATTGCCGTCACAACGAAGGTCAAGTTTTGGGTTCAGGACCACCGATATCCCCTAGAGGCCATTCTAGGGGGCATCAACATTTTAGGAATCCCAGGGATAAAAGCGCTTGACCTTAAGGAACAAGTGCTACAGGTATTACCCGTAATTATCCCAGAGCAGGACTGGCATCGACCAACGCTTCATGACAATTCCACCTGGCGATATTGGCCAATCCCAACTAAGGATTCTCTAAAACAGTCCCTTACTGACCTTCTGCAGCGACTCGAGCGATGAGGCTGTATTAAGACTGTAACAGCCAACAACCTACCTATCATCAGGATGGGGAGTTGCGAAACCTGGGAAGCCTAATGAAGCCCGGTTGGTCGTGGACTATCGAGAAGTCAATAAAAGATGCCAAGTACTTCAACAACCTAATCCGTCTACTCTGCCACAGTGTATGTTTGAAATGGCACAGTTCCAGCAAAGTCCGTGGGTCGGAGTTACATTAGATCTAAAAAATATGTTCTTTTCTATCCCAATAACTGACCCGGAAGGAATACTGAATATGTGTATTGATGGCATCATGTACAGGTGGACAGTTTGTCCGCAAGGATATTGCAACGCTCCATCATTAGCCACTGGTGCCATGAATAACACCCTGAAGAATTTTCGAGCCTTGCACTCTCTTCCCCCAGAAAAAGAATTAAAAATTTGGAGTTATGTGGATGATATTGCCATCATGGGTCGCGATAGCTCTGTAGTTGCCAGTGTAGTAAACCAACTAGTTGCTCACCTTCAAAGTGAGGGATGGACAATCAACGAGGAAAAGTCAAGCCTACATCCTGCAGACGACACTACGTTCCTTGGCACTTGATACACCGGTTCCATCCGCCACGGAGTCTCGCATGAGGGTCCTAACATCGATCCGCTAAAAACATTCCACCCTGTCACTAAGAGGCATTTTCAACAGCTTTTGGATCATTTAAATTGGTATCGACATTATGTTGAACCCAGTGATTTGGCACTCCTCACTAAATTACAGCGACAGATTCGCGACAAATCCCGAAAGTCCACGCCTTGGACGGAAAAGGATCAGCAAAATCTGCTTCGCCTGCTAACCACGGTTAAAGGTACACAACTCCATGCCATCGATCTGGGTGAGTCACTAACTGTAACCCTTGGATTTACCACCAACCACGTGTGGGCTGTCGTGCACAACCCCCACGATGAGCTAGTAGTATACATGGCCCATAAGACGCTTCAAGCGGCACAACATCGATATGGAGCTATAGGAAAGATTCTCCTAGCCGAACAACTGGTGGAGCCGTTAGCAAGGGGGCATGGGACGTTACGCGCTCCTGGTGCCACATTGTTACCCTTGCTAGACGCGGGAAGAATCGACCCGCATTTTCAAGGGGAGTCTAAGACCTGGAATACGCTAGTACTTACCCACCATTATAATTGGCATTGTTGGAGGTTGGAAGACACGGTACCTGATCCAAGCCCAGAAGATGAGGAAAAGGTTCCTACGCTGTATGGAACTTCAGCCCCAGCGTGGATGGCCTCAGATGGAACCTCCCGACATGGCGGAGGCTATGGATACTACTGTAAAGCTTGTCATGATAAGGAAATTTTCCAAGCCGACCCAGATGATAATTCGTCCCAAAAATGTGAATTATTAGGATTCCTGAAGGTACTAGAACATTGTTTGATGTATCATAACGATACACTCCCAGTTCCGATCATCGCAATTGATTCGCAGTATATCTATGAAATTCTTACGGGCACAGCTTTTCCCTCCAAAAATTTGAATGATTGGCGAGACATCTGGAGGACGTTAACTAGATTTGTACGCCTTCTGTTGATTAGGCACACTAAGTCCCATCGTCCAGATACTGATTCAGTGCATGAGGTAATTGATAAGCTCTTGGAGGATCCATTCCGGACCGACATAGCTTTGCCTGTCACATCTACCACTGATCCTGAAGCAAATCCATTTCTCGCGTGGCTTCACGAAACTTGGGGTCACCCAGGACCACGGGCTTGTCATCAACGTTGGTGCCGAACCATTACAGAGCCGGCCTCATATGGAGCTCGGCGGGATTGGGAAAAGGTAGCTCAGGCCTGTGAAACGTGTGCTAAAGAGAAATGTCATAAAACCAAGCATCAGATCAGAGCTTTCGATCCTTCTCAGTTTCAGGCAGGAAAAGTTTGGCAGGTAGATTTACTGGGACCCCTCCCAGGGTCTAAACCGCCAAATAAAGGACTAGTTGTGGTTGATTTGGGGATCAGACAGTTACAGGTTATTCCCTTATGAAAAAGCAATGCCACTGCCGTTATTGCTGCCTTAACTGCTGTGTTTGCCGCCTGGCAACCCCCTCATGAAATTCAGTCTGATGGAGGACCTCCGTTTAACTCTAATGCTCTGGATAAATTTGCTCATCTTCACAATGTGGCATGGCATCTTCATCTGCCATACCACCCGCAGTCCAACGGCGTTGTGGAGAGACACATAGGTCTATACAAGGAGCAGCTTCACCTTAGAGGAGGAGGAACGTTTAAAAATTGGACTAAATTTAATCACGACGTCCTTATTTCACTAAACACTGCTAAGCCGTTATGGGACGAAGCTAATGTCCAAAAACCCCCACCTTGGGAGCCCAAGTTTCAACCTGACGAGTTAGCATGGATTTCAATACCTCACCCTCATCAGTCTCATCCACAAGTTCACAAAGGGACAGTACAACGGCCGGGACAATATCCCAATGGACCTATTCTGTCCAACTGGAAGAAAAGCCTGATTGTCCTCCTATTATTGCTCATCACAACTGGATGACTCGCTGTTCCGATGTTCACCCAGTATCCTTACAGTGAAGCCAGTTATGATTCTTTCTCATTGGGTTTTGTCTTGTTATTCTGTTTTCTTCACAGGTTTGACCCCAGCAAAAGCGGTAATCCACAACCACCTGATTATGAGACCAGACTGCAGTCCATTCGAAGCCAGAAAGTGATAGTTGCGAGGGAGGCACTGAGACAGCAAAGAACCCATCTGCTCAGGACTTGTTATGGCACTATTTTCATTTGTTGGGTGTTTACTGACATTGTCTGTTATAGGAGAAGATGGACTGAAGCGGCTGTTCTCCAATCAGACGATGATCAACCGTTGTTGTTATGTGTTCAAAGTTATTTGCTTATGTATTTATATATATATATATATATATATATATATATATATATATATATATTGGTTGTGAAGGCTTTGCCAAGTCAGTGAATCCTCTAACAAAGATGCCGTATGATGTGCTCATGTGTTGAAAGTTCCAGTTGTGCCGTCGGCAAGGGGGCATGTCATGACCCAGTAAGTTTGGTGCCTCGGCACTATGGAATTTTCTTGTCACCTGAGAGCCTCTTGCACAGCGAGGGTTTTTGCTGCATAAAGAACCCGCATGCAGGAGAGAGTTCCCGCCACTTTGCAGCTGTCTTTGCAGGATGCATTTTCTCTTTGCAGCACAGAAATGCACGGTGCAAAGAGTTCCCGCCATTCAGATGCAAATTCGTGTCCCACAACTGGCTAGTGCTAAATTATTCACATGTGGTGGCCGGTAATTGGCTTGCTGCCCGTTCAAAAACTAGCGCGACTTCTGCCCAAGTCGAAGAGCTTTGAGCACACTGCAGAGTGCCTCTTAGAGATCTGACTTGCAGCTGGCTGGTCGATAGACTGATCACCTATCGATCCCTCTTCCCGTCGCCGAACGCAGTCCCAGACGTACCCTTTTCCTGCCGGCTTGAGTTACGGACAGATTTACTGGCATTGGCCTCGCCAGCTGGAGCAACTCACATTGTTGTCCAGACGACCGAACCGTTTCCGTCGCAGCCACCCGCGACGCAAGTAAAGTTTTTTACAACCATTAAACCTCGTCTGCCTCTCCATTCACCAGCCCGCCCTGACGAACGAGTAATTTCTGAATCACCTCGAGTCGGCTCAGCCCGGCCGAGACAGAAATCAGTTCCAAGATTAATCCTTGAAGATAAGACTCTTTTAGCCAACACAACAGGCCTGAATTGCCTAGATAACTTTTCCCCCTTCTTAAATATGGGTGCGTGTGCTATTCATAGCTACATAGCTTTAGTATATATCTGATTTTGGGGGGTTAGGGATGAGGCCAAGAGAAAGGGAAGGGAGGAGAAATGAAAAGGACATCTGGAAATATCAGGTGTTATCTTGATAAAGGCGAGCTGAACTAGTGTTTGGAAATTTATATCTATTTATGACTACAACATAGCTCACCTTGAGGCTTTATGTACAGGATCATAGAGGAATACGCCAAATGACTGCCAGAATGGTGCAGTCCTTAGAAAGCCATATAATGCGTGAGTAACTTAAGGTATAGTTACAGAATTCATATAAGTGCTTTAGACTGTGGGTATCTTGCAGTAACAAGTTAAGTTAGTTTTTAGCCATTTTATGCTGCTTAAGCAGCACAGAGCAGATGTACTGGGTCTGAGCATCTGGTCCAAGAATGTTTCAATTTTCCCTGAATGTTGTGACAACCATGGTCTGCCCTTGAAAACTTTGGCCAAATCCAGTCCTCATTTGAATGTATCAATATCAAAGGAAATTCTTTCCAAGCTAAGAATTGAGCAAAAAGACTGGGATTTTGCTTTTTTGGGGGTGTTTTTTGGGTTGGGGGTGTTGGTTTTTTTTTACTTCAACCACTTCATATTAAGATTTCATTTTGAAAAATTCTGTAATTTTTAGAAGAAAAGCAGAGATCGACAGTCCCTGCTTTCAACCCAAACTAAACCAGACCTCTTACTGGAAGTTCAAGAATGTTCAGCCAACTTTTCTCTCTCTAATTTCTTATTCTGTTTGTGGCTGCCTCTGAAAGAGAAAATACCAGGGTACCACAAAGGTCTGTTTTCAGAAGTTTCCCAGTTCAACTTGGCAGTCCCACCAGATGTTAAAATATTTGAAAGCAGCATCCAAAATGTTCAGGTGTTTCGTATCAGGCCTCTGAGTTTTCAGTTTCATCCATTGGATAAACACTAGCTTCATTGAATAAACACTAGCTAAAAAGTGAGCATCTAACTGTTCTCTTTTAATTGGAAAAAGACAGCTGGCCTTCTAGGATCTTTTACCATCTCCCTATTATTGTTTTTTAAGCTGAACATGTTATTTACTAATTCTTCAACATTTGGAAGGAAATGAAAGCAAAACTAAAATTGCTTTAATGATATAAGTACTGAAAGTAATAAAGATTTCGATTGAAGTCTGGCATAACTAACGAATGGTACTGCTTCACCATTACCCAGTTTCAATATTGTATATTTTAACAACTGATGGCACTATTCTGATAGCTAATAGATTGTTTTTGCTTGCCCTCTAAGGCCGGGGCCAGATGAGCATGGAAGTTTGATTCCCTGAGGACAAACAGCAGTGGTGCACCTTGAGCGGCAGTTACTTTCCCTGGGGAACATCTGTGCCATGCGTGCTTTGGCACATGGCAAGTTACCCTGAAGGTGGTAGGGGAGGCTGGGGCCAGCACTGTGGCTGGCCCCAGCAGCCTTACCTGGGGTCCTGGGAACCTCTGGGGGCTGCAGCAGTGGTGATCCTTTCAAGCAGAGCCTAGCTGGTTCCTGCTGTGTGGCTCTGGGTGGCCTGGCTCCACTTTACAGCAGCTCATGCTGCCCATACATGTGCTGCTCCACCTTTTTTTCCCATAGGTTTTTTTTTACCCCCGGAGATCCGGATATCCAGAGCAGCACACGCATGGGCAGAGTGCCCTTCCAGTCTGGAGAACACCTGACTGTGCAGTATGTGGAGTGGCAGACGTGTTTGTGGTGCCACATACCGGACAGCTGTGTTCATCTGGATGTGCCCTAAGGAGGAATCCCTTCCCTCTTTACATGAATCTTAAGTTAGATTTGTGGGAACCTCCCCAAAAACCCAAAAGATGCTACTGAAACCTTCTACATGAGAGCATGAACACTTTGAAAGCATGACACAATAACATCTCTGGCCAGCTCACACTGACCCATGCCTTGCTGATATATAACAACTTGGTGCTGAGTACCACTGCAAGCCAATTCCCTGTCCTTAAAGGGGTCAGCCTGGTTTGTTTAGGCATCCTGGGAGAGAACAGGATACAGCTTCCTTGTAGCACAGAAAAATTGCATCATCCCCTAAAAGGGGTTTCTGTGGCTTTTGGTCTGGGAATTAAGGGCCAACATTAGGGAAGTAGCTATTTAGAGAGGAATCCGAGAGCTACAGGGAAGAATTGGCTTCCAGGGAAAAGCATACTCTGCCTTCAAAACATCCTGGTCAACAGGACTTAGAGGCAGAGGAAGACTCTCAAATGTAGGGTTACCATCTTTCCAGTTCCAAAAAGGAGGAAACCTGCCACGTGGGGGGAGGATAGATGATTGGGGTGGAAGGGGGGGGGGGGGGAAAGAGACAGTGATATGGCAGTGCCCTGCCTGAGCCCATTCTGTTGCCCATGACTCCCAAGCCATAGCCCCCCTCCACCCATGCCCCTCACTCAGAAGCTACAGTCCCCGAGCTCTGCTCCCAGCCCACAGGCCTCTGCACCCCCTAGCCCTGACCCTGCAAGCACAAGCACCAGCCCCAGTGCTCTTGGGCAAGCCACACAGCTCCCTGCTGCTTCCTCCCCACCCCTCTACCTTCCGCTGCTGAAGGGGCGTGCATCTGGGCATGTGCCTCCCCCACCCTGTTGCAGCCCCAGACCTGCCTCCCCACCACACACACACACACACACACAGATACATTTGTGGGGGGTGGGGGTTGTGTGTATCTGCATCCAGCTGCTAGGCTGCTCCCACCCCCTGCCTGGCTACATGCTGACCACATGTGTGTGTGCCCTCTGAGCACCCTGCCCCCAGCCCCAAGCAGCTCCTTGCTTGGGCAAGCTAGGAGTAGAACAAAATCCTGGACATTTTATTGTATTTTTACAAAACACCTGGACCAAGATTGGAGGATCTAAAAATAGGACATGTCTGGGAAAACCCAGATGTATAGTAACCTTACTCAAATGTGTTCTCCCAGAAGTCAAGGAATGCTGGTGTTTCTTGGAGACCCAGGATCATATGGGAGTTAATACCTCTGACAGAGAATAATCTGAGAATAAAATCCTGTTTAATACCTGCAATTGTCATGGATCTTAGTAAATTCTGAGACAGGTTAGACCCAGCCATATGTATTTGTGTAACCAAGCCCCTTCACAATACTGCTTAGGGACAGACAGGCATGCCACACAGTTTTGTGTGAAACAGTCCTGCTGAAATGAATTCCTTGCTCGTCTATGAAAGCAGCAGTAAGGCCTAACTAAATATGGCTTCCTTCTTTCTTCTCCAACTGAATTCAATAGTTAAATTTCAACTGACTTCAATAGGAATGGGAACAGAAGAAGGTAACATAGTAAACATTTACAATGGAAGTGAATTTGGCTTTATATTAATTTATCTCAAGTAAGCAGGAAATTTAATTGATAGAAGCAACATAAATAACTCAGAAATACACATTTGGAAGTACTCCAAATATTTTGGACCTTTCTGCAGGTTATATATAAACCTGGGGATGGTAGGGACTTTCTAGAGAAAAATTCAAAATAATAAAATCAGTTTGAGATGCTATATTTTATTTTGGGATTTAAATTAAAAAAAAACAAATCTTAGAGGAGACCCATGTGAACGCAGTGGGGGCAGGGGGAAGAGGGTGTGAAAAATGTTTAAAAAGACAATGAAATATGTATAGTTAACCTTTGATCAAAGACTGTGAAAGCTCAGTTTCATGATGCTTTCTGAGGAATTACAGTACTTGACATGTGCACACATACAATTTTATTCCTTAAGTTGAATGACTTTAATGCTGAATTTTACAAATGTTGTGGAGACAAAGCTGTGTCATGCTTTGATGTATTTCTTTGTTATAATAAATTCCCTGAATTCATTTAGGTGACCTTGATTTCTTTAATCTGTAAAGAGGGCAGAGCTATATATTTTTTTCCTTTTACATGTGGAAAATCTCAGTTTTGCATGATACTTTTCAGCTGAGAATTCATAGAAAACCAGGGATATTTTAGGGTAGTTGACGATTTTTCTGCCTTAAGACTAGCCTTTTCTACTTCTGTTCCTCAACAGTAAGATTTTATTAAACAGCATACTGGAGGAAGACCAGCTCAGGAAATCTTTGGAAGAGATGTTTTTGTCATTTTCATTTCCCTTCTAGACCCAGAATTATTTCTGTAGGAAACCCTCCCCAGGTATAAAGATCTCCTTCCTCTACCATCATGCAATATAAAGGAGTTTTCTCCAAATTATGATGATATTTTGCCTTAGTGTAGTTTTGTTGAACAGCATTAATACAATCAATTATTCACCTAGATATATGCACACAAGGCAGGACAGACACTTTTCCCATGCCAGGTCAGTTATGGAAAAAGCAGCCATAATGTGATTGCAGCCTTAAGTATTGGAAAGACTTATCAATGGTTATCCATTGCATTTATTCTTAATATCAATACACAGTTACGCCAGTCCTGTGTGGAGTCAAGTAAGTACAGACTAATACTATGCATATTAAACACACAAGAATATTTATTGTGACACCTGTCCTGACACATAAGAATATTTATTGTGACACCTGTCCTGAGCCTGACTCTCCACTTTGTAGTCACCGTTCCTTTAGTTATTGATCTCCCTCTTCCCATTCCTAGAAGAAAGAGTGCATCAAACCTTTAAAAAGTTATATATGGTGGGAAAAAAATAATTATTACCTGTGAACAGCAGAGATTTTCACATGAAAGGTCACTTTTTGATGTCAGTTTACAAAATGTGCAGTTTGGGCTCTGAATCCTAATCTGTGAAAGACTTTAAGTATTTGCTTAAATCTCATCTATGTCACTGGGCTTTAAACCAATCTTAAAGTTAAGATATATCCAAGCACTTTCCTGCATCAGGACCCCAGTAACTAATCCATCCCATGCCAGAGTTTGCAAGAAACTGATGATTCTTCAGGACAGATCTTAAAGCTGTGGTGGTTTTCCTTCTTAATGAACCAGTCATATCATTGTCATCCATACTACCAAAGATGGAGCACAAAAATCTCTGGGGAAGTTATGATGCTCTTGTGAATTTCTCTCAAACATTCTTGGACATGACATCCAAAATGATCATCCATGTAGGTAAAATATGCATATTGATGGCTACTTGCGCTAATTATACACAAAATGTATATGCTAGTACATGTCAAAAATCAAGGCCTTATTAATATAGGCAGACAAAAAGCCACAAGTTCAAGGGAGCTCAAATTTTAAAGCAAGGTGTTAATTGAAAAAACAATTAAACACTGTTTAAAATACAACTTCCAAAATACTGTGAATACAAGAATCATGAAGACTTTTTCTGGTTAAAAATATCACTTGGCAAGCTGACTGCACTTTAATTTGTTCACATGACATGTTAATATTGTCCTATGACAGTACCACAATGCTCCATATTTTTTAAGAACTATAACAAATTGAGACCCTTAAGCAATCTCAAAAATAGCTTTCTGTAACACTTTTGTTTCAGAGCGTTTGTGGAACACCACTTTGTAATTGCTTGCAGATACCTGACCTCAGAAAGTACACTTTAGAGCATTTATGATGTGTTATATAACAGAGTACAGACCTGCCAAGACTCAGTTTCACTGAATCATATGACCTTAGTAGGGAATACCAGGAGCTGAATGTTCAAATCATTTTCCCTCTCCAATTATGCAGTTACCTAATCCTATTGTGTTCATTATCAAGATGTTATATCATAGTAATTAGCTTTCAAAGACAAGAGAAAGGAAAGATAGTTGGAACAATCAAAGGCGGACATTTTACTTTGGATTCCATTTTTTTAAAGCGTAAATACAAAAAAATACTCTAGGAAGACCAGCACAGGAAAATATTCCAAAAGGTAACACCGTCTAATAGCACACAAATATTTTATGCATACATAGTATATTTCATCCAGGCTTCTCAAAGCACTGCCCAAATATTGATATAATGCCAGATTCTGCCATCTTAATGTATGTTGAGTTGTATTACTCTGTGAGGAGTCCTACTGAATTCAGTGGGGTAATTTGAAGAGTAAATTACAAATCAGGTTGAGTAAAGGAACCAAATCCTAAGCCTAAAAACACTTTGGTATATCAATATTACATAGGGAAGTGGTGGAACAAAGGCGAAACTGATCTGCTATGTGTAGCAAGAATCTGTTCACATGCAGAACCCAAGTAATCCTGTTTTCTCGTCTTAGCTCCTAACCACCATTCCAAAATTCCTCCCACAGAAAAGAGTCAGGTCTGAAATATGACATACGGAGCTCAATTTCAGTGAGCAGGTATTTGGGATTAATTTATTGTTGACAAACTAATGGACAGATTCTATTCCACCTGTTAGGTGTGTAAATGGGCTTATACTCCTAAGTGTGATTCATATTCTACTCTGCTCAAATCCCCATAAATATGTTAACTTTTTTGGCTCACACCATCATCTTACACTTGAATCTAAGGCAATGAGCAAGGACAGCACCCATCCCCCATTTGCAATAATTGTTTTTTAGGACTCAAGCAGAGTAGAACAGGTTCACACTTAGGTATAGGAAGAGCACTTAAATGTCTTTTCAGAAATAGGCAATCATTCCTCTTCACTTGCAGTGTATGAACAGTCATGAGAAAGTATCAGTTAATTTACCTTCCAGCTTTTTTCTTTGTTAATATGTGTTTGCATTTTGGCTGGTGCCTTGCAATCAGAAAATATTTGTTAAAAATTGCATAAGGAGCTTCATTACAAGACACTCCTTCCTAATGAAATATGATCTTGGGTTTTCTACCCCAGAAAGTAGAGTACTCCAGCAGGAAGGGGGAAGAGGGGTGGGGCAGGAGGCAATGCTATCATCTCATATAGAAGCTTTTGCAGCTGGCATGAGGTCAGGAGCATGTTCTCAGAGACTATGCTTCCATGATAATTAAATAGAGATTGGAGAACACCTAAATGCTCTAAATTCAGTGGTGTTTAAACTAGAAATAAATTATTTGGGTCAAATTAATTTATTCCCTCCCCTATACTTGATTATGTTCATGAACAGTCATAACCTAGTGTTATGCTCAGAATGAAAAATCCAGATTTACCTGTACTTCATGACTCAAACTGCTACTACTGGACGAATCAATCTTTTAATTGCAGTAGTCACTTTTTTTTTTTTTTTAAACAGTCTCTTTCTATTTCTATATAGTTACATGAATTTTGTAGAAGTGTTGTACATACAATAGTTCCCCTACTATGACAGTTTAGTGGGAAAGCGCAATTACAATATTTTACATTACAGTAATTTCTCCATTATGGGATAATTATTTACATTTAAGTGAAACAGCTTCACACAATTATTCATAAATCAAAAATAGAACTCTTCTGATTTAATATTTAAAAGCTGTTGAGGTGCAAGGTCATATGTTAGCTGTGATGGCCGTAAACCTGAAAATTAGCAGCATTCCTCTCTGAATGATTTCAGTGTTCTTTCAAATGATGAGTGAACATTATTTTTGCCTTTCAGGGGAGTGCTTGACATTTGATTTTCAAACCAGTTTAACCACATGAAAAAAGGTTAATTTCTCTATGAAAGAGAACTCTGAGCTAACTCTTTTGGGCAAAACTACCTCTGGGTAACAATAAGAAGTTAGTTGAGTTGAAGCTGCTGAATTAACCTTGAGTTTTCTCTGGAACAAGGAACATTGCTCAGTAAGTTTGTGAAGCACAGCAAATGGTGGAGCCCTGAAGCATCAAGAAAAGGTAAATATTTAGTGATTATTAAAAGCTCCTCTTTTTTTTTTTTTTTTTGGATTTATACCAAAGATTTACAATATATAGTAACAGAGTTCCAAAAAAGCACAAATAAGATATGTGCTTGTGCTGGGTGAAATCCTGATCTGCTTGAAATGAGTGGAAAAACTCCCACTGATTTCAAGGGTCTTACCCATAGTCTTGCTCACTGGAATGACCCCATCCTATTTCTGAAAACTAGTTCCTTAGAGCCCTTAAGAAATGCATGTTAAAATGATACCTCAAAAATCCTTCTCTGTTATAACAAAGCTCTGTCAGAGAGACTTAAGTCTGGAAGGTGAAGTTGGCTCCCACCGGCTCAATAAGCTGGAGACAGAATGATCTCAGTAAATGCTTCAGGCAATTTAAAAGTCCTTTATAACATTTATACGACTGCCCATATAAACAACATAGTGTCAATACTGTCAGTAATTAGAAGTAACCCAAACTGCAAAGAGGAAATGAGGCATAATAGCTCATCACAACATATGGTTTCAGAATCCAGCAGTTTGACCAGAATCTGAACTCTTGCGTTAAGAATGTACCATTTTATAAAATGTAATTTTTTTAAAAAGAACAAATACTTGAGACACTGTATTTCAGAGGAAAAATTCCATTCCATATATTTGTTTTCTTCCCTCCCCACCCCTGCCTCCACTTTCATATGCTGAGAAATCCAGATATAGTATTTTACAGCCTGCAGTACTTCCAAGGTCTCCTGGCAGTGTTACAATATATAATCACCATCCCAGGAAAAAATAGTGAATGCATTTGAAAAAAAACACATTTATGATTTAGCCTGTAGTGAGTCTTGCACAGTTCAAAATATTAAGTTAGACTAATGACAAAAGCTGCAGAATGTCAAGTTGCCATGCCAAGGCTGTTTCTTCACTTTCTGTGGTTTGTTTAACTTTGCCAACTGGTCAATGCAGTTTATTGAAGAGATATCACAAGACTCCAGCATGCCTTGCAATATGCAATTACTTGGCTATTGTCTCATATTACAAGATTTGTCTCAATAAGTGCCTGCCTATTGTAAAAGAATAAAGCAAAATGTCTTTAAACCAGATCTGATAAATATAACTCTTGTTGAGTGATGAATATAATTATACCTGCATTTCTCTGAGTTTGGTTACTAAAACACAGTTCAAAACATGTTTTATTACTCAGTAGCATGAAATGAACAACAAGCTGCCTACTTTGTTTTACAATGATACACAAGCCTTAGTTTCTCAGGTTTAAAGAAACTTGTCTGTTTATTTCATTTCATTATTTGTTTCATGCATTTGAGGCTGGTATTAACCAATCCAATTTTTACTGACTTCAGAGGAACCAAACTGATTTACAGCAACTGGGGTTCAGCCCCATTATGGTATATGCTTAACTTAATCTATGAGAGAAATCGCAAGATTTTTCCAGAAACTGTTTTGATAGCAAATACAAATTATTATCTCATCTTTATGGCTAGGTACAGACAGTCAAAAAGCCCAAGGCTGAACCAATTCAGTCTTTGCAGGTTAATTGTAAAATGCATAGGCTAAATTGAAACGAAAGTGAAGACACTTACCTTTGTTTTGGGAAATGCAGCCACATGCCTACAGTGGCTCAGGCTAGAACCTTGTGGGGGGGCGCCAGAGCACTGCTCTCTGACTGTGTGTTCACTTCCTCGTCCTGCTACCCCTAAGATCTCTGGGATTTGTAGTCCAGAATTACAGCAGCAGGACTGTTCAGGGTTGATCATCAATTACTCTTGGATTTGTAGTCCACAGTTGTAGCCAGCAGTAAGTTTGAGTAGGAGAAGGGGTATTTAATCCCTCTTCCTGGCCCCAGCCCCCAGCTGGGGTTTGCCTGGGGGGAAGGGGGGCAGTCCTTTAACTTTGCTTCAAATATTTTCAGCAAAGATTATGACAAGTTCTAGATTTCCAATGTAATGACTTATACTTCAGATTTGATTTTCTCGTGTACAATTGTTTCCTTGAAGAGCAACTTTAATAAAGTGCATGCCAGTATATCGACTTAAAGGAGAGGAAAACTCAACTTCACAGATTTTGAATGTAGATTCTCAGTCAGATTCTCAACTAGGTAAATCAGTGTAGTTCCACTAACTAGAATTCCCTTTGACTCTAATTAAGTTATTTTGAGTTACCCTGGCTGAGGACATGACCCCATAGATGTATTTGGTCAATGAGACCTAATACATCAAACCATTCAAAAAATGTCATTCTTGTCTGAAAAAACTGGATAGAGGTGAGACAGTTACAGTAAGTTGCAGTATACCAAATGTATAGCACTTTGATTCATGAACTTGTTTGTTTTGAGAATTTCTGGTTTTCTTGAAGATCAATAGTTTGTTTTGCCTCTTATCCTGCACTTTTAAACTGAAGAAGTCAACAGGCCTATAGTAACAGGATGCCAGTGATGTAACTGAGAGCAGACTTTGATCGAAAGAGAAGAAGGGTGTGGATTTAGAAAATTCAATCTAATTTTCTCAAGCAGCATGTGCTGCACAGACAACTGCAATAGCGTGTAGATTGGCAAACAATGTACTGTTGGAGAAGGGAATGTCCCAGGGCAGTACACAATAACAAATTTCTAGTGCACAGATTAATAAGGACAAGCATTTAACAAAGTTGATGCAGAGAACTGGAATGGTTTTTACATGGTGGTAAGTGACTGCAGAAAAGAGACGTTGATGGAATTTGGAACATGGAACAAGGGTAGAGCTATCCTCCTACTGTGAGAGTGCCTCAGGCTGTACACAAAATATGGGGCTTTAATCTCTTCTGCATTGCTCAGAACAGAGGCCATAATCAGTACCAGATAAAGAGGCATTTTAATATTTATTTATGTTCTGGATAATAGAGAAATACATGCAGTCATTTGCATAAAATATCAGAATTTTTTTTTTTGGTTGTGTGTCAAAGTATTAAAGGAAAAGGTGTCCCACTGATTTACTCAAAGATAGGATAGACAGTTATAAAATACTTTTTTGATCAACTGTTTGTGGTGACTACTAGTTTTCTTGTTTGAGGTTACATCCTAGATAAAACCCTGCAATGACACATCCAGCTAACTATCACTACATTATATAACTAGAGTATTTGTACTCAGTTTTCCTTTTTTCATAGGGCCACTTCAAGCACAAGCATCTTTGCAAGTTGTCTTGAAAGTGAAAATTAGTGCAGGATATTGCTGCTCAACTACTAAATACAGCTAGTGACATAGACAACTAATCTCTGAAGTTTGTATCTGTTTACAGTTTTGATCTCAGTGATATATAAAGGCCAAAAAAAACAAAGAAACTGGCTTTCTCCAAAACTTCTCCATGATTAAGGTTAGTTTGGGCACGTGAACTAATACTCCTTAAATTTGGTCATCTGGGAGCAGGAGAGGGGGCATTCTTAGTCCTTTACCCTTAACATTAACATCCTCTGTGGGCACGTCTACATGTGCATTATTAATGTACCTTAGTTAATGTACATTAAATCTAGTACATCCATTGTGAGGTACTAGGCAAATGTTCATTAACTTGTCTTAATGTGCATTAACTAAAGAGCATGTTTTTTAAATTATGATTAATAGGGCTGTGCAAAACACCGTTTTGTTTTGACATCCATTCCACCATTTTGAAGGGACAGTGTTTCATTTCATTTCATTTTGAAGCATTGTCCTATTTCGTTTAGTTGAAACTGTTTGGCTGTTTCGACTCACTTAGACATTTCACCCATAGGCTATAATGGAGAATCATGAAAATGCCTAAAACATTGTCATTTCTTGCCTGATTCAGATGCAAATGGCAGGAATGGTAGCCCCTCCTGAGGGCATGAAGCCTGCCAAGTTTCAAGGAGATAGGTACAGAGGTTTCTCAGAAACTGCACCTCAAATTCTTGAAAGCAAATTTGCCAGCAGCATCAGGCTTCTGTCCTCCGGCACGCAGATTGGGGGCTTGCACCCCTAGGAGGGCTGCGGAGCTGTGCCAGACTGTGCGTGGGCCCTTGGATCTGTGCCAGATGACAGGAAGCTGCCACTGCTGCCAGGGACCACCACTGGGCACAGCCCACAACCAGCACCAGGGAAGACAGATGCTGCCATTGGCCCCATGCAGCAGTGGCAGTCTCCTGTCATCCAGGCGCAGGTCCGGCGGGCCACACCCCCAGGAGGGCTGCAGGGTTGTGCCAGACTCTTCCCGGGGGGTGCAGGACCTGGATTTGTGTCAGATGGCAGGAGGCTGCCACTGCCACCTGGGAGTGGTGCTGGGTGCGGGTTGTGCCCAGCGCCGGGCTCCATGGAATTCAGCCTGGCAGCAGGAAGTGGAGCGCAGCCCCAGTTCTGCTCATCTCCTGCTGCCAGGCTGTGCTGCAATCAGCTCCACCAGCCCCATGGAGCTCATCCCTGTGGTAGGAGATGGGCAGAGCTGGGACAGTGCTCCACCTCCTGCCACTGGGCTGAGCTCCAAGTGGCTCCACAGCCCCATGGAGTTCAGCCTGGTGACAGGAGGCAGAGCACAGTGCCAGCTCTGCCTGGCTCTGCCAACCTCCAACCACTGGGCTGAGCTCCAATCAGCTCTGCAGCCCCATGGAGCTCAACTTGGTGGCAGGAGATAGGCAGAGCTAGGGCTGTGAGTAGTTCAGTGAACTGCAGAGTACATATATGAGCCATGAACACCAAATCTGGCAGCTATATTTCATGACTTGGAGCAAATGCATTATATATATTTGGCTGGCTAACCTTGACACCATTCTTCTTGAGCTTGTTCATAGTTTGCCATCCTCATGAAGAGCCTGCGAACCTATAGAATTTGAGTTTCCATCACCATATGTGCTCTTAATGAGCTTCTCAGGCACCTGAAAAAACACAGCTTGCTTTGCAGTTTCCAGCACTCATCATTCTTGTGTCTCTCTGTCCACCACTGGTTCAGTGATGCTTCCATAGCATGTGCATGTAGAGTCTCAAAGAAAGCAGGGGATACCAACTTGGCATTTTGATCACAAGAGAGTTTGCAAAAGGAATGATGATTACTGGATTTCAGAGGCTGTTCACCACATTTCTTCTCTTCATTACATGTTGTGTAATACATGTGAGACTCCCAATAGAATTCATACTGCCAGTGGAAATAGAATGCTTGAACTAGAATTGCCATATCTATTTTTGGTGTGTTTAATTTTTGAAAGAGAAGCATAAGTTGCAATCCCCTGTTTGTGTCATTTTTACTTCTTTAGCACTCCCTCCCGCTTAAACTGCCAATAAGACTTTTTCCACAAACACAGACCAAGTTCACTAGGTATGTAATTCTCTTGACTTTGGACCATGGAATCCATTCTTGGGAACCTCTAGCTCACATACTTCCAAAAGGTTAACACTACCTGCATTAACACTTCCTGCTATACATATGCCTTAGTACCACATAAGTGCTAACAGAACAAAACTCAAAATTTTGGAGGCTTAACACAGGATCTGCTGTAACTGAAATGTATAGATCTCTTGATATCATATCCAAGACGTCTAAGATCCTGATATTACTACTTGCTGCATGAAGTGATTTCAAAGTCTTTTGGATTTGGCATTATATTGAAATCGAGGAAACAAAATTACAATACAAAAATTAGAAATCAAGGAAAGAAGATATATGCTGACCTTTAATACTATTTTTTTCAGTTCCTATTAATTTTTGCAGTTAGAACAAGTTACCTTATAGTAATAAAGTAGCTTAAAAAACATGTACTAATTTTCTTTTGTCAGACTCCAGATTTGATTTATCCTTCTCATTTGCTAGCTGATTTAAAACATCATTGCAAAATAATTTGGGCTCCATATTCTTATAAATATTTATACATAGCATGAATTAAAGAGAATGCCTCCAAAAAGCATCACAATTAGTAAATTTTCTAGTATGATTCTGTACACTTAATAGAAACCCAAACCACCACGAGCCACATAATGAAAATATACACAATTATATCCTTTAAAATGCTATCAGCAGGGACAGATCATTGGTATTCCATTATCTAGACAAATATTGGAGCTGGGCTGTGAAAGATATGGTAGAAAAGGCTTTAAGCTGGACATAGTTAAAAAGTAATTTGTTTAAATGCAATGACAGCTTAGTGTCTAGTTACATAGTGCTGCCAGTATTCTGTCTAAAAACCAAAAATATTGTGATTGGTGGGTCAATGAAGATATCACAACCCTATAATTACCATCTGTCTTCTATGCTACAGCTGGGTCTATTAGAACAAAGACATTTCACTTACAGTTTGTTAGTTTCTGGTTTAATTTTAGGAATTCCCAGTAGAACAATATCAAATCTTCTTATGTCTGTTATTTATTTATCTACTCTAGATTTTTTTCCCTTTGCCTCCAATCTTCACATCATTCCATTTTGACTACTATATAATTTTGTTCATTCACAGCTGGGATCATGATAATTTTCACTTCCCCTTTAAATGAACAGATACCAGGAAGAATACCTTAACTGAGGTCTATTAGGTTACAGAATAGCCTTCCAAGGGAAGCAGTGGAAGCTCCATCGCATGAATCATTTATCAAGACTGCCCAAAGCACTGGGGAATATTTCAAGGAAGTATCCTGCTTAAGAGTGGCATAGACTAAATGATCTACAAGGTAGCCTTATACTTCTAACAAAGTGCATAGCACTATATATGCCCTGTGCTCAAAAGTGAAAAATAAAGTAAGAATCACTCAAAGGAGAATTACCAATAGATTCTTCCTTTGAGATAATCAAGGCTTCATTCTTTTTCATTTACATGTTTAAATTGTATGGGACTGGGGGGGGCGGGGGGGAACCTCAGCTTGCATTTGAGTAAATACTGTATTTTAAATTTATCAGTTCAGCAGACACATTACCTGGTAATACTGACTTCCTCTTCCCATGATCTTTTTAATAATCAATAAATATTTCATTTTCCATATTAAGCATATGATGCAGTTTTACACTCCTAGAAGAGCCATGACTTCTGTATTTCCTGATTTATTTTTTTTAAATGTCCATCTTTAATCTTGCATCAGCACAGAGGGGGGGGTTCAGTATACCTTGCTTTTCTGTCATGCTGGTGACATCTGTAACATCATTTAAGTAAATATAGTTGCAAATGCATGTATAGAACTGTCCCTGCCTTGCAACAACTGTATGAAATATTTGCATTAGCTTATTGTTAGTTAAACTGTTGGGTTGTAATGGCTAGAAAGTGATATTTAGAGATTTGCTTTTAAGAGTTTGCTTGTAGGTAGAAGAGAACATTAGAACAATGGTCCAGGGTAATGGCAAGGGTTAATTGGTTTTTGAAAACCTGTTGTGACAAAGTTTCATGGTCTCAGCCTTCAAGGTCCACTGTGTCTGGAGTCTGCAGACAAACAGGCTGGGGAAATTTAAAACACATACTACACTGGTTCCTGAAAACCCATAAGAGAAATAAAGGACTCTGCAGCATTGGCTATGTCACAGTGACCAGCTGCAGAGCTCCTAGGATTTCCAGTTTTGGTGGACAGACCAAATTAAGCCAGGCATGCTCAAATTTAGATGCGAGTGTATGACCAAATTAAGATGTGTGCATGTGAAGGGTTTGTGGAAACAAAGGAATATGCTGAGAAAACAGAACATGGACAGTGTGGTGACCACAGGGAAGCCAATCAATAGTACCTGGAAATGAAGAGGAATGAGAGGAGAAAGAATACTAACAGAGAGATTTAAGAGCAGCAAAAGGTCCCTGAGGAGGAATCCTGAGGCCACCATGGACAGATGGCACATCACCTTTCCATCTCACCCACCCCACTGTGGGGCGGGGTGGGCTTCGGCCCTCGACCTCCAAGACTTCTGACATCTGATATTCAAGCAAGAACCACAGGATGAAACTCATGTACTGACCAGACATACCTTTTTTCTATGAACCCTAGGACTGGTAGATATAGAATGGGGGGAGGTTATTAGGGCTGTGCAAAATTTCACTAAGTGTTTCATTTCAAAGCTGTTTTGACGCATTTTGAGCTCGAAACAGTGAAATTGAAATGAAACAAAAAGCATCAAAACAGCTTCAAAATGAAATGAGGGCACTCAAAACATTTCAAAAGTTTTGAAACATTTCGAGTTTCAAAGCACCCCAGTGGTGAGAGGCAGGGGAGAGTGAGGGCTGTGCTCTGAGCAGGTCCACAGCCCCATGTAGCTCAGCCCAGCAAGGAGTGCAGCCCTGGCTCTCCCCAACTCCTACCACTGAGCTGTGCTCTGTGGTGCTGGCAGAGCTGATCGGAGGGCAGCACCAGCTCTGCCCACCTCCTGCCACCAGACTGTGCTCCAATCAGCTCTGCCAGCCCCACAGAGCGCAGCACAGTGGCAGGAGACAGGCAGAGCCAGCGCTGCACTTCAGTTGGCTCCACCAGCCCCCATGGAGTGTAGCCCCGGCTCTTCCTGACTCCTGCTTCTGGGTTGTGCTCTGATTGGCTCCACCAGCCCCATGAAGATCAACCCAGTGGCAGGAGGCAGAGCGCAGTGCCGGCTCTGTCTGCCTTCTACTCCTGGGCTGTGCTCCATGGCACAGCACTGGCTCTGCCCACTTCCTGCCACTGTGCTGCACTCCGTGGGGCTGGCAGAGCTGACTGGAGTGCAACAAAACAGTTTTGACAAAACGAAATGAGACAGTGCTTCAAAACAAAATGAAATGACAAAACAAAACACTGTCCCTTTGAAATGGTGAAACGGACGTTGAAACCAAATGATGGTGTTTCACACAGGCCTAGAGGTTATTCTGTTTCCTTTTCCTGCATTACTTTTATTTGCTATCACTGTGTATCAATAAAATTTGCCAATTATCAAATGGAAAAAGTTGTGGTCATTCTGAGAGTTTGGGTCCACCCTGAATAAGGTATCTGAGTCATAAATACATTGTCAACAGGCTGGTCCTCTTAAATTCTCTTTGAATTCAAATTTCCATTGTAATTCCCTAGAAATGCTCAGCTATACACCTATAAATACTCTCACTCCTATTACTTGTCAGGGTATTGAAATATGCATCTTAAGGTGTTTAATTGTTTCACTACGAAAATCTCCAACAATACTAATCTGCAAAACCCAAAAATATTGTCAGCTAAAACCACCATGTTTCTTACAGAAGCTCAAAATGTTTCTGGCAGAACAATTTTCCATTAGAAAATATAGTTTTATTGAAGCTTTATTGGGGTGTACTTATGTCTTAGTGGATATAGCCAAACACAACTATTTGGCCTAACAGAGATGCAGGCACTGCATAGATATCATTTTACCCCATACCATCACTTTTCTATTATTCCTACAATGTCTAACAGAAGATGTGACTAGCAAGATGACATTGTGAATGTAATCTAATGCAGCATACACAAATATAATATTTTTATAACAAAAACTGAGCTTCTCCTGTTTGCCTATGGATTGTTGTCTATAGCTTAATGATTATATTAAAATAAGAAGTGACATACTAAGCCCAAGCCATTATAGTAGTCTAAAAAAGTTATACTTTTTTAGGGGGTATTGGTTGTAGCTGTGTTAGTCTAAGGACATAGGCAGGCAAGGTTCTTTAGGTTAATATGTATCTTTCACTAGACCAATTAAATAGTTGGAAAAATTGTTCTTTGCAAGCTTTCAGGCTCAGGTACCCTTCTTCAGGAATAGGGAGAGTCTGCTGTTGTTTTGTGTTCTGGATGGAATAAAAGCCAGTATGTAAAATGCAGGTCTGTGAAAAGGCAAATGCATGGCAGTTAGGATCAATGGCCATAGAAGGCAATAGGTGCAACACAGGTTGGGGTGGGGAAGGAGGAAATGTTGACCTGGTGATAGAATGTGTTTGATAAAATGTAAAGAGGTTGCCTGTGGTTATCAGATGGCAGGCAGGCTGTGTGCCATAAATCCAATGGCTATATTTAGTCCAATGTCTAAGTATAGACATTGGATTTATGGCACATTATAACCTACCTGCCATCCAATAACCCCAGGTAACCTCTCTACATTTTACCAACTACAGTCTGTCACCAAGTCAACATTTCCCCCTCTCTCCCACCCCCCTACCTGTCTCACACCTATTATCTCCCATGGCCTCTGATCCTTACAGCCATACATTTGCATTTTCACAGACCTGCATTTTGCATATTGGCCTTTATTCCATCCAGGAGAACACAAAGCAACAGCAGATTCTCCCTATAGCTGAACAAGGGTGTCTGAGCCTGAAAGTTTGCAAAGAACAATTTTTCCAACTATTTAGTTGGTCTAATAAAATATATCATTTTAAAAATTAATTTATTATTGAGGAAAAGTGCAGAATGAAATTTTTGGATATGTCTAATCTACACTGAATTCTCACCTGGATAAAAGTGAAAAGCATTTCTCAATGACTAAACACTAAGATCCGTTGTTTCAGCTGCCTGTGGAGGGTTTGGGATTGAGAGTGTGGTCAGGGGTAGAAAGGTAAGAAAAGTTTATTAACTTAACAAAAACACAACTGCAATGACAGACAATAATAATTCACATTGGCAACTTATTGGCAGTCCCTTCTGATGCCTGATGTATGAAAAGTTTCTCTTCTGCAAAGCTCAGCAAAGTCAGGTGTCCCCGATCAGCACTGTCTGAGGGGTACCGGGAAGGACCCTGGTATTCCATCCTCAGGTTCCTCGTGATCCACGAGCCCACCAAACCCAGGTCAGCAGCTAATCTTAAATCAGTAACTTCTTTCACAGAGCTGCATCTTCCTTCTAAATGATTTCAGGATGTGCTAGCCAATTTATAACTTCTGAGCTATGCTGATAACTTACAGCCATCCAGATTCTCCCATTATAATCATTCTTAGGACTGACCAATAGCAGTACAAGCCTTGCATTCTTCTGATAAGGTTAATTTTCACTACACCACAGGGCCTACTACTTCTACAAGGCTTTATTAAATTTACTAGGCCTTACTACATACAAGGCCTCACTACATCTTTGACTTTAATTAGGCTCTTAACAACAACATATAGCTTAATATCTGAACAAATGACAGAAAAAACACTTGGTCTAATTTTCACAGAGCTTTCAGCAAGCACTTTTATCACACAGACATAATTTCAACTGTCACATCCGTCCAGTCTCCAGATGGTTAATCTTATACAAAAACATAATTTCCTCCCTCTGTATTTCCTTGCTATGGCTGAAACTGAAAACAGAAGTGCCAAAATACCACAGTAAAGGCTCTTACTCTGGTATTTTTGGTCCAAGTAGAAGAGACAGGAAGATCAAAGAATACTGTGAGACAATCAAAGACAAGCAGCTGAAAACTAAAATGCGATGTGGCTTCCAGAAATAAGCAAGAATACTGCAAGCATGTCATCAGGGAATGTATTGCTAGGCCTGGTTAGAGGCTATGCTGAATGTGCAAGACTCTTACATGAGTAAATAGAACAAGCTGGGGGTAGAAAATGCAAGGGCAGAAATTATCAGAGGAACACAGGAACTGCCAAAATGAATGAGACCAGGGCCCTGTCTATCCCTGTATCCTACATGGCAGTGGCCAGCACCAAATGCTTCAATGGAAAGTATTAAAAAATCCTGCAGCAGGTTTTTACAAAGTGACATATTCCCTGAGAATGTTCTTTCCAATAGTTAGGGCTTGACTAAAGCATGCAAATAAAACTGGTGACCTCCTTTCTGCAAAGAGGAGGTCAAGAAAGAATTATGCATAACCTGGCCCTTAAGTTCTGATCCTTTCAGAGCAATTTAGGTTCATATGCAGTTAAAAAACACATTTCATATTTTAATTTTCTCATAAAGTGTTGGAAGAAGACCAAGCTCAATAGAAATAATGTGAGCCCATGCTTCTGAGCTATAAAACCATGTCAGTGAGCTACTTCCCTTTTATAAATTGGTACACACCAAGATCCTTTTAAATGTCATATGAGGCAGAGTGATGTTGTGTGTGGTGAACTGATACATTTTTAATAAAAAGAAGTCATCTCACTCTATTTTTGCCACTAACCTACACAACAGTAGCTGCAGCTTAAATGTTTATGCAAAAGAAGCATGCAACTCTTTTTTTTTCCTTTTACCTTTTGAGAAGCAGTGAGGCAGCCTGAGGCAGCCCCCATATCTACTTGGAAATGCCACTGGGGAGCTTCAGACTTCAACAAAATAGGAAACCATTTCAAATAGACCCACACACACTAATTACTAGTAATTAGAAATTCCTGGTTTTGTGTGTTTACAGCTAAAAAATGTTAATGTGTGCCAGTTGTGTCAGGAAGTTTGATTAAACTCTTTAAGCCAAGGATGCAGAACTTAAAATGTTCAAATCATCCTATGATCAGAATATCTGTGTGTAGGGAGTGACCTGGAGGAAGGTGGGGGGGGAAGGGGAAGATGACCTGTAGAAATCAGAAGCGCTTAAGTAGTCTCCATACCATTCCCTATGGGCTAGACAAAAGCATGCCTCTCAAACACACACATTGGACATGTTTGGCAAAAGAAATTCCTAACTTGACAGTTTTACTGAAGACTGGATAACAGTTTAGTTATACTAGAGGTCACTATGTGAATGCTGTAGTGGAGTGCCGCAGCTTGGATTCAAATCAATAACCCCTGTTTCATAGTTAAGGGAAAAATGGCAATGAAATGAAATAAGGGTGAAAGTGTGTTGTCTGGTTATCTTATACCACACAGTATAGTTGAGTTAGTAACTGTCCCAGAAAATTAAACATTTTAAGGGAATAACACTAGCAAGCAATTCACATCAGCGTAAATTTGTAGGTAAAAATACAAAGAGAACGAAAGCTGAGTTGGAGGCTCACAGAGGTGATATTCCCATACATATGTAAAGCTGCTGATGAATAGTTGCTACACAAGTCTCCATGTGTCATAAAATATTAGCAATAAAATAAAGTCAAAGAATTGAAAAGACAAATGACAAGGCTCTGTGCATCATTAATGAATGATGAGGCTAGGAAGGCAGAAGAGAACCCTCCATGCATATGATAATGATGGCTTTGACTGGTGGTGCTTCCCTGGGCCTGAGTGTTTAATAAGATGTGTTAGAATTAAAAATTTAAAAATCAAGTCCATGTACTCCATAAAAGATGAGGGAAGTAACTCCTGCCAAAGTTAAGATGTCAACATTGCATATCTAATTAAAGAATGAGATGTATCGATTTATGGAAATGCACTACAGTCAAGTATCGTGGATTCTAATATTGCTACCAAAACCAGCAGTAGAATCAGTAACCTCACATCTTGTTAAAGGAAGAATTCTGATGCAGACTAAAAAAGCAGGGGAGAGCCCATGCAAAATAATATTCATCCCTGTAGCTGTTGTCCTTTCGCTAGCTATTTTGTTTCATGAGACAGATTTATATTTGAAGTTGCCAAAGGTATTCATCATCATGTATAGCTATTTTTTCAAGAAAAAAATAGCACATATTACAGAGCAGATCCTAAGAGTTCCTTTTGCATGCCTGCTTATAGCATGTAGTACTGCTCTGTGTTGTTTGACAGCATCTGATGACGTGAGTTTGGGCTCACAAAAGATTATGACATGCATGTCTGATTTGGTCAGTCTATAAGATGCAAATTTACCCTGCCTTCTGCTTATAGCATTGTCACTCTTGCAAAAGCAGAATGTAATTTGTTGATATAAAAAGAATATAATTTGATGATCCAGCACTGTCAGTTCTGTGTGATCTTTACAATTGTGCTCCTGAAACTGAAGTGTTAGTAGCATCTTCAAATCCAAATTAAAGAAACCAAGTTGCATTTCAATCCTCCTCTAAGCTTAAAGATTTATCTACCATTTTCCCCACACATGCCATGCACACCAGACCTTTCCCGTGTATCATATATCTAACTGAAATTTTATGATCTTGTGGGAGACTTAAAACTGGTATGTCTGTGTTGATTTTAAAAGGCAAGGAGGAGGAACAGTGATAGATGATGCTTGGTTCTTATATTGAAGGGAAGTCAGTGTGGAAGGAACCACTATATTGTATTGGTGATTGTGGTTGGACTGTGGTAAGGTAGAATAGAGTGGGGACAGAATGAAAATAAGAAGTATGGTTTGGTTAAAGTACCATGGCTCAGACTCCTTCCCCTTCTTTCCTTGCTGCAGTAATTATGGTGAAGAAAACCTCAGTTTTTTGTTAAAATAGTATCACAGGGTTTTATGCAATTTCCAACACTTTGGCAAAGGTTAGCAAAGTGTAACTCTGCTAATGTGATTTTAGGTTAAATAGTATTAAATCCAACAGCCACAAGGGGAGGTTATATACATGCTCCAAGAGTTGGTGGGGTGCACTTTAATTAGAGCAGCTCTAAGAGCCATTGAACAAGCTTCAGTTAAATGAACTTTAGTTAAACGAGCTTTAGTCAAGCAAGCTTTAGTTAAAGTACACCCACCGCCATTTTTCAGAACAGGAATGCTGATACATGAGACACTGGAGTCTGCTGGAGCATGCAGGGTTCGAATTACATTCGGACTCTTGGTGGGGTCTGCAGCAGTGGCAGCCAGAAGGAGCCACCGATGCTGCCACCTGAGGTGTGGGGCAGGCCAAGGGGGATCTCATCTCTTATGGGGAAGCTCCTGTATCTTATTGGGGGGGGCTCAGCCCCTCCCCCGCCCTCAAGCTTCCCTGTAATTCAAACCCTGGAAGCATGGTAATTACTATGCTCCAGCAGACTCGATTAATTGAGTCTCCTCTGACGTCCTGTAATTGCAGCAAATCAGAGCAGCCTCACTGCACATGTATAGGTGCCCAAGGGTGCTAAAAGGAAGCAGAAGATCAAAGATCTTTCCTGCTTTCACCTAATGCAGCAGCGTAAACAGCACACTCAGAGTCTGAACTGAGTGAAGTTACACATTACACTCAGACCATACTAAGTCCACAGAATGTTAAGCAATGTTAAATTTAGGATATGATGTGATCAGTCACACATTTAGGGTTAATACTGTTTCTTGCCCACACAGGTCTGACTTGTCACAAGATGGCTGGTGAGTAGGGGCATGGCTGGGAACCAGAGCACCTGGGCTCTATCCCTGCCCTGGGAGGGCAGGAGGGGGGGAGCTTGGAGCATCCTGGAATGCTGGAGGACTGCAGATTGTTCCCTTTACCTTTGTGAAGCAGACTGAAGTTACCTTAACATGAGCTAGGTAGCACAGCCCAGAGTTCACCCTAGCCTGAAGTGGCATAAACTTTGAGATACTCAGAGAGCACTTAGCATGAGTTAATGAGCTTTGAAGAAATCTTGAGCTAGTCCAACCTCTGGCCCCAAGAAAGGTTCATGTATGCCTAAACAATTCTTGATGGATGTTTGTCTAATCTATTTTTATAAATCTCCATGGTGATATATTGCAGTGTTTAAATATCCTTACCATTAAAATGGTTTTCCTAATAACTAATCCAAAATTCCCTTGTTGCCATTTAAGCACATTACTTCTTGCTCTAATCCCAGTGTACACTAAGATGAGGTGCCAGGGGCAGCAGCCCAGGGTGGCAACTTGTAGTGGGGGTGGAAAAATAACAGCTGCTGTCACAGCCACACAGTTGGGCAAGTGGTATGGACAACTGGAAGTCACTGCTGCCCCTGTGCATCACCTCTGCCCCAGGTGCCCAAGCTGCCTAGCTACATCTCTGTGGAGAAAGTTTTAAACCTTCCTCTTTACAGTAGTCTCACATATTTGAAGAGTGCTATCATGTCTCCCATCCTATAAGACAGACAGTTACCAAGTCTTATCATTTGTAGACTAAACAAACCCAGTTCCTTAAATCTTTCCTGATAGGCCTTGTTTTCTGTCCACTTTTGTTGCTGGCCTCTGGCCTGTGTCCAATTGGCCCTCGTCTTTTCAAAGTACAATGCCCAAAATTGGACATAGTACTTTAGCTAAGGCCTTAGTAGTGCTGAGTAAGGTCTATATGAAAGCAGAATTAAGTTTGTAATTACTGGATATGTGTAGTTTATGATAAGTAGCTCAGGATTACCAGTTAGCAGCTGAAGCATAGAAAATTCCTCCAAAGGATAACATGGGAGTTGTTTCCCAGTCAAAGAGAAATAAATGACCTCCTAGTTGTCAAACAAACCACATGTGTATAGTAGATGTTTTCCTAAAATCCTGTACAGTGCGTTTATGACTAAGTAGTTTTTCCAAACATGGGCAATTAAACTACAACAAAACTGACACACTTTTGTTTTAATCATACCTTCATCCGACTGTTTTCTTCTTGAAAAATCCAGCAATATTGTACTTGGTTTTGCTTTGTTATCGTTGTGAGTCATTCTACAAATCCAGAGTTTAAAACTCTCTCTCTCTGTCTTGATCGTTTATATACAAAGCCATGGTTACTCCCTAGCCTTTCCTTCAGTGCCATTTCTGATTCTTGTAATCTGCCTTATTCTTTTAATTGTCTAAACTTCAAGAAAGCACAGTGTGTGCTTCCCAGTAAAAGTACAATATTTTTCATATTGTAAATATTATTGAAGAAAGAAGTGCATAAAACACCATGGATCAGAGTCAAAAAGCACTGCTTGCTTTGTGCTGCTCCAGAGGTGTAAAGCAGAAAGTTGAATTGGCTAGATAAGCTTAGTTTTACAAGCGATTTACATGGCTAGGTAGAATAAAGCTCTTGGAACACATCAGGGCATCTGTTTCTAAATTTGTATATTAAAGTGTCATGCTAAATATCAAATGCATTGTTGATAATTAGCATGTAAGTGATTCTCTAAGCTTTGAGGAGGTTCAGTCCTCCTATGCTTGGATGCTAACATGTGACACCTATTTGATTTAGGTTTTAAATCTGAATCTTTTGCAATATGTTTCAGCAGTGGTGACATGTAGGAGGTGCACAATGGTGCACGTGCACACCCTGAGAGTGGTAGTGGCACCATGTGCTTCCAGTCTATAAAGCAAATGAGGGTGGGGATGGGTGCAAAAGTATTGCTGCCTGGCATAATAAGTTTTCTTTAAGCCCACCTGGGATCTGAAAGTCAAAGAGCAATCCTTACTGCTCATGCATCACCACCAAAAATAAAAACCAAGCAGTTGAAATTCAGCAGACAATTATGCTAATAATGTGCCAGACAACAGGAAAACGGGTTCATTGTCCATAAATGCAATCTCTCTACACTGTTGCCAATAGTGAATTCTTGCTTCTGTTAGGTAAATAGTATCTCAGGCATATGGGGTACAGGACTATGGAGTGTGCACAATTACTGGATACTAACTTTCCTAACTATAATAGCATTTTAAAATAAGTCATTTCCACCATGCAAATTAGGAGATGTCTTCACATGGGCTGCAGGAAGCTGAAATAAGACAAATATCTGGCTTCCATATTGTGGAATTTGAAGATATAAAAGGGTTCAGAGTAAGGGGTTGTATCTGCTTTCCCACTGAAGCAAAGCTCACACAGATGACAATGAGAACTGGAGAACTTGAGACCAAAACTCCAAAACTCCAGGGAGTAAATTCCACATATTCATTTTATCACAATTCAATTTAGCACCAGTCCTTTGCAATTGTTGTAAAGCACTAAAATTTCTGAGGTTCTCCTTCTTAAATATGCAATTTAGCAGCAAAGAATGTAGACAGATGATAATGTTGACCATAATGAATGCAAACATTTTTTGGCTGCCTCAGTCATGCAAGTAGCCCTGCGTAGAAGAGTTGAAACTTGCTATGGAAGTGAGAGAGGTAGTTAACAGGTGTGGGCTAGAGGAAAGAGAACTGAGTTGCTAGGTAGCATGAAATGAGTTACTGCACATATTTTAATGCGGGTATTATGTGCTTTCTAAATATATAGTGCTACCCAATTCCATCTGAAAAGAGAATGAAGTAACATACTCACAACTTGTGTATTACCTCATTATAAGAGGCATGAAGTACTTTCCACAATGTCTTGCCATTTTTCAGACTTTTATTTTATAAAGTATCAACATTGAACAGGTTGACTTGGCCAGCCTGGACCCACTGTTCAGTAGAAGCAAAATCCAGGGTAAAGGCAATAAAAAGTAAACCCAGAGGTGATGCCATGTGAAAGGAAAAAATCCTTATAAAAGAAGCTTGGAAAAAGGAAATCAAATGTAACCATCACATTATGGAAATAACTTTTTTTAAATGACTTTTTTCCTCAGAACAACAAGGCCTGTACATTCCAGATCATGTTAGTGATTTAATAGTTCAGGTGAACTCAAAAAACTTCACAGAATGAGTTCAGCCAATATTCTACTCTAGCTTAACTAGCGATTTACTTGTATTATTTACCTCTTCTGTGCCTTGATTTCTGCACCTGAGAAAGAGGGATAATGCTTTCTGAGCTTGCAGAGATGTTAAAAGAGCTAATTATGTAGGTGTGTACAGAACTTTAAATTCCTTTGAGGAATATTGCTATGGAAGTATTAAATATTGTTCTTCCTGCCAATATGTCATCTGAAGTGGCTGCTTCCTTCTTAGTGCTATTTATGAGTTGGTCTATTCATGTGACTGACAACCCATTAAAATTTTAACAGTCTGGCATTTACTCTCTTCGCTATGACAAATGTATTTGTATTTCTTTAAGCAAATATTCCCCAAACCAGCAGAGCACTTCAACATGTGAGAAGTTCCTTTGGCTTGAATAGGACGACTGATGTCTTAAAGCTAAATGCATGCCGAAGTGTTTTGCTGAATTGGGACTACAGTATTTTTACAAATTAAAACTGCCTGCTGCTGCCACCCTGGATGCTTAACGAGTTCTCTACACCTCTGTGGAAGAGTGAGGGGGTGTCTGAAAAATAAGTATTGTAGCAGAAAGCCCCCTTTTCCTCTTGCCTGCATTTGCTCTCCCCTCTTTGGATGTTTCTCTTTATCTACCTTTTCTTCCTTCCTCTTTCTTTCACTTTAAGATAACGAATTGTGTTTTAAAATTTGTATGTATGCATTTTGTATCTCCCCTTGTAGTTCGGTATTTTATCTATTTGTGTGCCATGGCATTTGTAGCTTATATTTTATACTCCTCACCTTTCATCTTTCAACTGAAAGTATTTAGTTTCATAAGTAAGTTATACATTGTAACAATGTTAACAAGGGTAGGAATCAAACTGTCCTTCCCTGTATCAGGCTGGCCCCTGAAAGAGTGAGTGAATCAGTGACTGAATGTGTAACGTGGTAGCAGACAGCTATTAACACCTGGGAAACTCCAGATCAACCAACAGAAGAACTCAATAGAAGACAATGTAACAACCGGAAAATCTCTAACCATCACTGATCAAGGGCTAGAAGCCCTGGCCTGAGTTAATCAATGCCGGGGACCCACTTTTGGGCTGAATATCTCCAGATCGACCACTCCCAGAGCCCTATTCAAAATTCATCAACGGTCTCCCAAACCTGCACGTACATGCGGACAACTCCTGGGGCTGACAGATGCCATCCAGTAGCCACCAAGGGGGGGGAAGTCCCACGAGGGTCAATGACCCCTGGATTGGGCAAACCTGAAAACTGGGGAGTCACCGAAGTCTGCCAAGGACCAATAAAAGGCAGTGAAAAGTGACCCTCATGGTGCCCTCTTGATCTCCGACTTGACCAGCATTCGACCTGTCCAGCCAGAAGGACCAGCCGGTGACCCCCTTCTGGATGATAATACCACGCTGAAAGAAGCCTCGACTGGCCATCAGTGGCAGACTCCAGCGCTCGTAGGATAGGTATACCTGACTCTGTAGCTTGCTACTGTGTGTGTGTATGTGTGTGCATGTGCGTGTGTGTGTGTGGGGACCAGCCCCAAGGTTTATAATTTAACTCATTACAGTGTTTCAATCCACCTAATAAACTAGAATTTTAAGGATCCCGAGTTGGACATTTGTAGCCAACAGTATCACAGTCATCTTTTAATCTGAATGCTCCTGGTCTCTTATATTCTTATTCTCATGGGGTATGTCTACACATGCATATTAATGTGCAACAACTTGGGTGCATATTGCAATAAACAATAACCTATGGTGTGATAAGTAATAAACTCTGGTGCATATTGCATTGGAGTTTATTGATCACGAGTATGCTGTTTGAATGTGCGCCTGGGACTGTAGCATGCAGAGCCAGGCTGGAACAACCTTGGCAAGAGGCTCAGGAGGGTCAGCCTGCCAGCCCAGAGCTGCTTCAGCCTGGCTCAGTGTGCTGCGGAGAGGCTGGCGGGACACAAGGGTGCTCTAGTGCAGGGCTACCCACCAGGGTCAGTATCTACATGTGCATTGCTGGGCATAAAAAAGCTCTGTGGCAGGATAGTACTTGTATTTACAAGCACACAGGGAGCAGGAAACAGCAGCTTTTATCAGATGAAGAGGTTAACATGGTGAAGTTGATGAACTTTACAGTGTACAATCACTATTGTCTGGCACCATCTTGCACCAGGAAAAAATAAACATCAGGATTACCTGCACAAAAATATAAATATTTAAATTAGATGGTACTATTATATTTTTATACATTATGAATTTCATATTGGGAATCAAGAATTAATTTACCCTTCTTTGTACCAGTTATTTAGGACCATCGCAGTGTCCCCTTTATACTTAAGGCCTGGTTTAACATTCAGGTCAAGAGGCCTTTGATTTCATGAACTTGTGGAAGGATAGGTTGTGGGGAACATCAGACTATCCAGTCTTCTTCTGCATATCATTAATGCAGGGAAGAACTGACCAGCAATCCAAAAAAGATGTTGGAAATGTCAGGGTAATACAAAGTATAACCAATGCAAAACAGAATAAGCAAATCCTGAACTTTCATACTAACAAAGGATAGCAAACTTTGAATCACTCATAACTGCAACAAGACAGTAAATAGCATAACTGTACCTCTAGACAATGCAAGACCATTTTAAACTGCACAATTTAAATGTGGTTTTCCACTGGCAGCCAAGTAAGGTCAGAGGTTCACTGTAACCAAGATCACAGTCAGTACTTTGCAATACAGTGAAATGGTTTGAGACTATACATCTGTTTTTGAAATCAGAATTCACTCTAGAGTGGACAGTGCACTGGTGAACTAATTCATTTTTTCCCATACCCAGACCACCTTGAGGGTCCTCTTGTTATTCAGAAATATGGGAAAGACAGGCCAATCATGACCTGGGTGTGTTGAATATGGTATTGGGGACTAGGCCTGTAAAGACTGAGCTTCACAGACAGATTCTGGGCAAGGATCCCTGAAATTCTTCTATTGTTATGCATACTAATTAGGAAGGAGACACAAAATAAAGTAGAGCTCTGGTATGCAGGACTCACACAGTGAGTGATCACTAAGGAAGGAGTAAAAAAGGAATTAAGGAAATCCACAAGAAGAAAAATAGAGCAGTTAAAAAATCCATCATAATTGATCTGGGAATAAGGAGGACAACTGGAGAAGATTTACCAGCAAAAATTAAGCCAGGCAGAATTTAGTCTTACTTCTGACAATAGCTGATTTTAAGGCACTTAAATAGTATTTAATGGTTCCATCTTTAACAATCGCCAACTGATTTAACTGAAAACTGCTAAAAGGAAGCTGAAGTGTACTTCATGCCCTATCAAAATGAAACAACTAGGTAAGTGGTTTTTAAATTGGGGGGTGGGGGGAATGATGAAATTACTGAACAGCTATTACTGATCTAAGGCTGAAGAGCCAATCTGAACTGATGTGTCAAGCCAAGGAAATTAGCCAGTCCAGGCTGAAGCTTATGAAGAGTGGACAGTTCTCTCACACTGGGCAGATCTACATGAGACTCTTACTGTTCAGTGTTATTAGGCTAATGCGCAATAACACTGCGCAGTAGCACAGCAGTTAAAAACTGTGCTAATTGCTTACTGAGTAGTGTTATTAAGGTAATGCACAATAAGTGGCACAAAATAACGGTGCACTGGTGCTACTGTGCAGTAACTCTAGTTACTACACATTCAGTTAGTACTCATTAAGGAAGTACTAAATTAAATGTGCAGTAACTAGGGTGCATTAAAGAACGTGTAGATGCACCCACTGTGGACATTACAGGAAAACAATAGCAATATATCACATACTTTAGGAACAAAGGCATATAGAACTCACAAGAACTGCATGCATTATGGTAACCAACTCAAGACAAGACAATGCTTAGTATGCAGGAAACAGGAAAATATTTAAGAAATAAAAAAAATCGTATAATTTAGCAAGGGCTTGGAAACACTAGCAAAGTGTTTTAAACAGAGAGGAAAAAAGATGAAGTCAATGAATAATCTATCACTGATATAAGGCAGAAGAACGAATCTGAAGTGTCAAGCACAAAGAGGAACCATGTTCTTCTTGGTGTCTCTATAACAAAGAATATTAGAACATTGCTAATGTAGACAAATTCTTCAAATTATCAAATACTGTAGCAGAAGATAACAGGACTGTGATTGTCAAAGTAAATGCCAGATGTATTAATTATATGTTGCAGATCTGTGCACAAACCAATATGTTGCCAAAAACTGTGGGATTAGTACTAAAAGAAAACTACAGGTATTGGAAGTAAATGATTAAAACTCATAGCTTATGGTGGCTAACTCACCCCACTAAAGGCATTTTTAAATGTATAAATAAATGTCATACTACCAGTGGACTGAAAATATGCAGTTTGTAATCACCCCAGGGAAAATATGAGCAATTTTTGACTTGAAAGCATTTCAAATCCTAGATCTCAGCACTTATTGGAGACAAAGGGGAACAATCAATTAAGAATCTTGAGAACTTTTTCCAGGGGAAGGAGAAGCCTCCAACAAAGTATAGAAAAGAGCTGAATTATTCTAACTGCCCCATGACTTTATGCTCTGAAAAAAGTCCCTCTTGCCCTAAGGCAGAATTGGACAGGTTCATTGCCCAGGAAATTGTGGCAGTGAAAGAAAAAACAAAAAAGTATCTGATGTTGCAGAGAGAAAGGATGGAGACCTGTACTTCCATATATGCCTCCACCCCCCAGAATGAATATTTGCTAGTATCTATAGGAAAATGTTTGGTGCCAAATATTTTTCTGGGCTTGAAGTGTCTACACACTTTGAGCAAGGACCCTTAAAAAAACAGAGCACATGTTTTGTGCACATTAAATTGCCTATGAGAGACACTTGTTCCTGTAGATATCACACTGTGTTCAGCACCAGTGGTGTTTTACCAGAAAATATAGCAAGTGGTACAAAGATCCATAATAGCTGATGTTTTTATCTGTGGAAAAAAGTAGAACATAACAAGAGGCTCAGAGCCACCTTGTTCAAAGCCAAAGCTGCTGGAGTAAAGCTAAAGAAACAAAAATGTAAATGCCGTGTAATAGATATAACATACCTGGGAACAAAATTAACACAGCAAGGCTGTGTACAGAGAGAACACAGTAAGGTCAGGACCATTAACAATGACACTGCCCCAGAGGGGGATAAAAGATTTCTTGAAATGGGGAATAGTAAACTATGTAGGGAAATTCACTCCTTATCTGCCTGAAACAGCAATCAGAAAATGCTCTCGTGCAAAAATGCACAATGCACATGGGATGCAAATAAAGAGTCTGAGAAACTTAAGGAGTAAATGAAAAAGGCCCCAGTAGGCCTTGCTGGTGTAATGAGTAATATAAGCACTGATCAATGTATATACAACTCATATAAAAGCTTTGCTAAGAGCATTAATCAAAGCAGGCCTCACCAAAGGCTGACCCCACACCACTAAGGTGCCTGCGGAAATAAGCTTGACAGACAGCAGTGCTAAAGGTGATTGTCAGGGTGATTGATAAGGGCTGTGTCAACAGAGTGCTACCAGAATACATTTGATGATGGCAGACAGACTGAGCATTAGGGTACTATAGTAGAGTGTTGATGTTGGTTATGTAAATGCCTGATATAAACAGAACTGCTTGATCCATGTATAAGAAAAGGCCTAGAAATCTTTGAGACTTGTACTATGACTAGGGGGTGTAAGTTATTGCAAGTTGTGCCTGTGCCTTACCACGAGCATCCAAGGCTAACATTCAAGGCTAACCCTTTGGACAAGCATGTCAGTTGGCACATCTACACATGCTAGTAAGCCAAAGTAGGCTTACTATACAGTAAAAAGTATGTCTACATGTGCTCCCAATTGGGAGCAGATTTGCTCAAGGTGCCCTCCTCTCCCCTCTCTGCCCCCCTCCCCCCCCCCCCCCCGCTAGCCTGGGGGCTGACAGGGGACATGGGGTGGTCCCAGTGGGCATGGGGCCAGGAGAGCTCTGCCACTGTCTCCTTGCCCCATGCACATTGGGAGGGGACCTGATGTGTACAGGGCCAGAAGAGAGCTGCCCCTGCAGCAGACAGAGCTCTCCTGGCCCCCTGCACATTTGGACACACAGTTGCCAGCAAACCCCCTGCTGGGCAGGGTGTTTGCTGGGAGCTGTACAGGGTATGGGGCAGCTCTGGGCGAGCTTCCTGTAGGGTGGGCAGGCATGGGGCTCACTGGCAGCTGCCCTGCTTGGGGCAGAGCCAGCTGCTTCAGGGAGAAATAGGGTAGGGGGCTGGGAATCCAGTCCTCGCTTGTCCCCTAGAACACCCAGCTCCATGCCAGGAGGAGATGGCTGATCTGGGGAGTAAGAAGGGGGTGAGAATCCAGCGGTCACTTGTCCCCTAGAGCAGCCAGCTCCACTTGGCACAAAGCTGCTGCAATAGGAGATGAGCAAGGGCTGGATTCCCAGCCCCTGCTCTCTCCCCAGAGCAGCCAGCTGGATACCCCACTGGGCAGAGCTGGCTGCTCTAAGGGAGGAGCAATAGCTGGATTGTCAGCCCTCACTCACTCCCTAAAGCAGCCAGCTCAATGCAGGGAGAAGGGATAGGGGGCAAAGAATGCCTCAGTCCTGGCCCTGATCAGCTCCCAGATCCTGGGGGGAGCTGGGGAGCTGAGCAGTGCTGGGACTGGGTACAGAGAACTCATTATCCCCCATGGCTCCCTATCGCCTGCTGGCTACGCTGACCAAGAACAAATTTATTCCCAGCCAGCATCTACACATGTTTTACTGTGCAGTATCTACTGCGCAGTTAGTTTACTACCTGTATTTATAGGTAGTAGCTAACTGTGCAGTAGACTGATTTACTGCACAGTAAATGTGAGCATGTGTAGACAGTGACGCTTTACTGCACAGTGTCTCGTGTATACATGTCCAGTGAGTTGGTGTTGTGCTGTAAATAAACCTGTCCAAGGTTTGGCCATCAAACCAGCTTGTGTGTTGTCCTTTGTAGTAGTTTACAAACAACACCCTGACAGCATGCTTATATGCAAAGAACTACATTGACCAAGAGAAAACATGGAGGAACAACAATCCCAATCCTGAGGGACTGGGATAGTAAGTGCAAACATACTTTTAAAGTATTCACTAGTCTTCTTGCATTAATATGGCCAAAACTGGCCTATCCTTCATGGGAGTCAGATAGAAAAGATGGGGGGAGGGGAGTTGGCTTTAGTCTGTGAAACATCAGTAGAAATCTTTTTGCAATGAAGCACAGCATATGATTTCAGCCCATGGAATTTTTTCTGTTATCTGAAACTTTTAGATAGAGCAATACTAAGGAGTATGAGCAGAATCAAAAAGTAGTTTGGCCTAAACTTGCCATTTTACAGGATGATCTGTGCTTCTTTTTAGTTATGTCCTATGTTTTGTCTGATTTATGTTGGGCAAGTCCCTTATCTTAGCCTTGACTCAATTTCCCCAATCTTTGCAGTGAGACTTACTCATCTATGAAGAGTCTTGTGAAATTGTGACAATAGTGAGCACATCTACACAACATAGCTCATTGCCATGGTGACCTAGTGTTTGTGGGCATGAACTATGATGCTGACATTACTGCACAGTAGGGTCAGAAATGACCTGTGAGCAACTGGGACTGCTCAGTAATGGTCATTACTGCACAGTCATTTAATACTTGCAAGTATTAGCAAGTAATAAATGACTGCGCAGTAACAGCTGCGCAGTCCAGCACATGGGTAGATGCGCCCAATGACTCTAAAAATACAAAATATTGTTTTGTCCATACATCAGCTTTATGAATTAGTGTGTCTGGATCTTTTCTTTTTCTGCCCTCTTTACCATTATGTACATTTTTCACCCTTACAACTTTCTCATTTAAGCAGATGCTTTAATGTGGAGTGACAGAATCTGTTCTCTTCCAACATGGTCAGATTTAAATCTGGAGAGGACCAACAGTCACACCATATATTAATTAATTCCTGGGTAGGCAGAAGCTGATGTTGCTGTGACAGCACAAGGGGCAATATTTCCTTCCACTACTGCCTTTTATCAATGACTATACTACAAGTACCTATAATTTTATTCTCATCACAAAACCTGGATTGATTTGTTAATGATTATATTTGCAAAATATTATCCACTGTTCTGTCTAGCATAGAACTGAAAAAGGATGGTCAGAAATCTAGATAAAGTCAGTCTTTATTTAGAACCCACTGGGAAACTTCTGTTATTCTATTTTTTGGAACAGAGAAATGTAAACAATTCATACCTTGTGCAGGCTTAAAATTAGAAAATAACTCAAGTGAAATCAAAGGACTTCAGCCAATGCAAAACCAGAGTAATGGAGACTGGAATTAGCTCACTGACAAGAAAATGCATAAGTATTGTAAGGTCCATGAAGTTGCTTCTGGAAGCAGTTTAGCCATTTATTTACCCTGTATTAATAATAGTCAAGTATGAGATAAATTAACAGCCCATAAAAAGCACAGGAAGGGCAATAAAAATATTGAATGACAAAATGCTGGAATTTAATCTTTTTACAGAAACATTCACATTGACCATTAAAATGCTGCCTTTATTCAGTTGTTCCCATTAACAACTAACACAGAGCATTTGAAAAGGTGCAGGTGGTAGCACTGGTTCACATTTTCCTTCTAATGGAAGTTTTCCTTTGAACTCAATACCTCTATTTTATCTATTGAGGGTTGATAAGTTTTAATTGGCTAGTCTCCTGTGGGATTCCTTTTCTTTCCTTATGCTTTTCCTTACTTCTGACTTTAGAGGACATAGCTCTATCTTAAGATCTATCCCTATGACTATAATGATGGAGTTCTTGTTTACTGGTCTGCTTAAAAGAAAATAAGCTCAATCTTTTATATAATTACACAAGGAGGGAAGTTACTAAATAAAATTGTTAAACTGATGTTCCAGCTCCATTTGCACATGGGGTATCTGTTCAAATAGCCTATTGAGTATATACAGTTGCCTCAATGACTTGAGAATATACTGAATGTGCTATTGTACATCTAATCTCCAAAGTATTCCTCAATTTTCTTAATTATGGGGACACATTGGAAATAATGAACAAAAAAGATGCCATAGTATTTTATTTTATTTTGGTTTAGTGCATGTGCACATGCACAAACACACACACACAGACCTCTGAATGCTAAGACAATAATTAGCCTTGTAGTTACAACCCAGTGACATTAAATATCCAAATAAGTCTGCTAACCAAGCAGCCTTAAAAGTCGAATAGAAATAACAGTTTACTTCAGTTACCAGACAATAAAAATAGAAGAAATACTCCAGAAAGGTATTTCCCCCTCAAGATCATGCCCAGGAGTACTGTTAAGACATTTCTCAATTTTTAGTTTTAACACTTGGTTGAATTACTATGTGCAAAGTTGGTAATGTAAAACAGACAAACTTTGTGACTCTTTGCAACACTGATTTCTTGAATGCCTACTCTTGCTAATCTCCCTTTTCCAAGAAAGTTATTTTTATATTTAAGCCTTTTGAATGTACTACCTTGATAGAGGTTAAAGATGGCAAGTACAGCTGGTTGAATGATGTTCAAAACTATTTTGTTAAAAACATTTTTTCATCAACTATTGAATAAGGGATTTGTGAATGCTATTTCTCCACTACATTATAGCTAGAAAATAAGTGATTCCTGAATTTTTGCCAGCATCAGTGACTAATTTATTTGAAAGCATTTTTTTCCCATTATTTAACTGCTTCCAAAAAGAAGAGCTTTAAGCAAAAGCCCACCTCTACATTTTTTGGACTTATTGGCCAATTTTCCTTAGCTCTGTTAAATCGTAAACGTTATCCACTTGTTAACTTTTGCATATTTAGGAGTTGGGATTTTTCACCAAGGAAGATGACAGAAATGTATTACACTACATAATATGCATTGGTTAGAAGGAGTGTTCAAACAATAAATGACTGTGCAGAAAATAAGATGCCACTCATTTCTTCCTCAACTCCCCCCCCCCCCCCAAATGCTTTAAAATAAAACCTAAAATGTTTAAAAATCAATGCCACAAACCCCAAACCATGATAACAGGGAATTTGCTACTTTAAAAAAGAGCAGAGATTGTATGAAGTCCATTAGAGACTTCACTATTGTTATTGATTTTATGGGGATACTGTGATAATTGAGTAGCAATATAAATCTCCTAGATAAGAAACTTCTTAGATAAGAACTTCTAGTTAATGGCAGCTTTATTTTCAATCAAATTATGTTCGAAGAAGAAAAAGAATGGAAACAAATTAAATGTCCTTAGACATACATCTCTTTACAACTGTTTTATTACAGAGAAATGTATTCTGTTACTATATATGTTTAAAGCTGTAACATGGCCAAAAATAAATATAACTGATTAGCAAGCCAGACTGAAGTCCATGAGGTACTCAGCACATCTACTCCATCATCTGGGCAAGAGTGGTAGCTGTGGAAAGATTTTCAGCTTTAAATCACCAGAAGTTTGTTTCAAGTCTTTGAGTCTTACACCTTGAATCGGAACAAGGACATAACTTGCCCCATTTCTTTGAAAGGCTGCATTGTTGCAGGCATCAGGGGTGCATCCCCATGAACAGAAATGTGCATTTCCCTGAGGACAACTAGCAGCGGCATAGATTTGTGCCACTGCTAGTTGTCCCCATGCACACCCCTGCATGCATACTCTGGCACGTGGCAAGTTGGTGGCATAGGGGAGGCTGAGGCAAGGCTGCTGGGGCCAGCCCAGCTGCTGACCTGGTGTCCTGGAGGCCTCCTGGGGCTGCAGCAGTGGCAACTGAGGCACCTGGAGCCTGACTAGCAGCTGGAGTGTGGTTCTGTTTTGGACAGTGCTTGCTGCAGCCATATGCACCGCACCGGGTTTTTTTTGGCATTTTTTTTTTGACACTGGGATCTCTCCAGATCTCTGGGTGCCAAAAAAATTCATGCTGCTAACTAAGCGCATTGTGAACGCATGCATGTGTGGCGCATGCAGTTTGTGGTGCCATAAACCACACGTGTGCTCATGAGGATGCACTTCAGAATGACAATCTGTGGTGCTGATCAAGTCTTTTGCTATTTAAAGACCCAGCATAATAGGCAACTACATTAAAAAGCAGAGACTCCCAGTAATTCAAATGAGGTTTGTACCATAGCTGTAACAGATTTTGGCTCCACTGTCTTTAGTCAGTGATTTCACTGCTCTATGACTCCATTTTCCTATCTATAAAATGACAATTTTTTTATAGTTCTCACAGGAGTCTCTAATGACTACATAGTGTAAGCATTATCTTTTCCACTATATATGCTATACAAATTTTAACTAAATATTTAGTTACTAAGCAAAATGTTTTAAAACAAGCAGACTTTTTACTTGCATGTGAATGCCATAAAAAGAAAAGCAGAATGCAATGACTATAGGCCTCTTGGTCTTTCCATTTTACAAAGTTCATGACAACAGGGACCTCTCTTCTTTAAGAATAGCACAATCTGTTCCCTGAATATGGCCTTATGAAAAGTATTTTGCATTCACCCAGTAATGCTAGTGGTCAGAGTGAATCTCTTTCTCCATCAAAGACTATGCACTTTAAATCCTTTGCTATTTCAGCCACGATACATTGGGTTTTAATTAAAGTTCTGTCATGAATTATAAAAAGACCAGATCTTCAAAGTCATTAATTAAAGCCCCTTGGTGTCTATATACTAACATTATAATGACAAGTGAGATGTACAGAGCCTATCAACAAGCGGCTAAACAGCAGCAACAGCAAAGCAAGCAGAACTATTATTCTGACATGCGCAGTTTTGCACTTTCCCATTATTACAGAAAAGATGTCTCCCATGAATAGAAACAGCCCAGCAATAGCTGGGGAATAGCTAAGTTTGGGTATGGCACGTGTTGGTAAGCCCTCTGCTTATGAAAGCTTATGCTATGCAGCTTTGATGTAGTTAGTCCATAAAGGTGAAAATCAAGCCTGCCTTTTTCGTGTTGGGAAGATGCTCAGGCCTAAATAAATGAGTCACTTCATCCACTCCTCAGGAAGAAACTGTGAAACTACAAGAGCAAAACCATAAAGGCCTCATATCATTTAAGACCTGAATCTGTAAGTAATTATTACTAGATTTTGTGCTTATTATCATGAGTATTAGTACTATTGCAACGTGGTTTCAAAGTTAAAGGTAAAATTATGCCATGCTTAATCACCTTGGGCACGTCTACATGTAGATAAATGTACTGTGATTATGGTGCATTAAGTTTAGTACCTGAAGTAATAGGGTAATAATAATAACAGGTACTAAACTTAATGCACTATAATTGGTGCTACTCTGCATTAGCACAGATTAATGCTTTTTAAGTGATGCTTAATGCCCATTGGACTAATCTACTGTGCATTAGCATGGTTCTTGTCAGCAACACTAATGCATAGTACAATTAGTCCAATGGGCATTAAGCATCTCATGTAGACATGCCCCTTCATAGGACTTTATTATATAAGTAGTCCCATGAACTCCATGTGCCCTTGGAGGCTGGTGGGGTACAGCGACCACCAGCAGGCAGCAGCAGCGGTGTCAGCAGCAGTGGCATGGCAGCAGCGAGCAGGGAGCTCCCACAGGTGGCCACGGCAGTGTTGACGGTGAGGAAGAGGCACCAACTGGCAGTCTGCGACCACCCACACATGCCAGTGATCGGGGACCACCCACAGATACTGCCAGCGGTGTCAGCAGTGGTGGGGTGGGGTAGAGTGGTGAGCAGCGACTGCTCGCAGGCACCACTGGCAGCATCAGCAGCGCTTTTCACAGGGGGTGCACCGTCAATCTCAGAGGGTGCACATGCACCCTCATGCACCCCCTACGCATCGCCAATGAGTAGTCCCATTAAAATCAATGAGACCACTCACAGAATAAGGTAGTAGCCAGCATCAATAAGGATGGCAGGATGTGCTGTTTATGACTAGGCTTAGGCAAATATGATAACAGCAAGGCTACATTTTTATGCCAAGCCACATCTGATACTCTTTTTCACTGATATGCATATTTGATTCTTAGTGTACCACTATTACCAGCCAAAAGATTATTTTTCTCCTGAGGTACAGCAATATTGTAAACCATAGGTAGCTCCATTGATTTAATGAGGCTACTCCACAAAATATGAGATTATTTAACATGAACAGAAAGAAAAAATTAGCCCTGTAGTTGCTAGATGTATCTCGTATGTTAAAGCGCCTACAGTATTAAGCAGTAGATCGCCATCATAATACTGTAATTATTTGTATGATTCAGTCTTTTAAAATAATAAAAATATATCAGCAGCTAAGAGGAAAATAATAAAATGCTAGTATGAACTTAAATGCCAATATCCATGACAATTAACCTAAATATAGACCATAGAGTCTATATACACACATATGTATAATGTTAATCTTGTATATTAATGTGATCTTGGGCAACAGAGTTGGGCCAGTTTGTGTGGGCTAAAGATCTATTTTTAGTTCAGGCAGAAGAAATGTTTGTGAGCAAGTACAATTAAAAAGTGAAATATGAAAGTCACCTGAATTACCAAAAACATCATTTTGAATTCAGTAAAATGCTAGCTGGGCATGTCTACACATGCAATTGATGGACAGAAAGCTTGCCACACAGTAAAATCCTGCACAGTAAGCTTTCTCTGGGAGCATGTCTTCATATGTGCCTGTTGGGAGCAAATTTGCTCCTGACAAGACAGTTCAGAGCAGGAATACTCCAGCCCTACTTTCCTACTATATGGCAGCCAGGGGGAGCTCTAGATTCCTCCAGGTGCCAGCCTTGGGCTGGCAGGAGGCACTGGGGTCAGGCCTGGGCTTTGACAGAGCAGAAGGAGATGTCCTAGCTCTGAGGCAGCTGCCTCCTGAAGTGAGACATCTCCCATACTCCTGTCCCAGGCAACTGGGGCTGATTGTACAGTAACCAGCTCGGGCTGGTTGCGATCTCAGAGACTAGGCATGGACAATGTCCCCGTGCCCCCGCAGCAGGCATCTCCCAGCCGCAACTCTGAGATCGGAACCAGGGCTTGGAGGGCAGCTGCCTCCAGTCTTGGAGCCAAGGCTGGGAGCTACCTACTGTGGAGACAAAGGAACATTATCCTTGCCTGGACTCCAACATTGGAGCTGGCCCCGGCAACAGGCAGGGTTAGTCCACTGCTCAGTAAAGCATCTTGTGTAGACACACACACTGATTGTTTCAATACGTTCCTGGGGGGGCAGAAGAGAGAGAAAGAGAGAGAGAAAGAAAGTACCCCAGATGAACAAAATAATAGTAATAATAATACCCCTACCTCTGTTGCTACCTTAAATGCTATAGGTCATATCTGGTAACAACTGTTTCCCGCCCCCCCAGATTTCCAATAGTTTAAAGACTCCCTCATGTGGTAGCTGAGATTGTGCATTTGGATCTCACAATATATAGAGTACAAAAGCAATGTTCTGAGCCAGCATTTAGAACAGGGAAGAAAGCATTGCAGATAAGAGGACCGATGAACAGGCTGGACAGCTGAGGTTTATGATATGTTAGGACCATAGCATAACTTCTTAGCATGCACGAAGGAAGATATATATGCATTCTTTAGAGCAGTTCACTTAGCTTCAGTTTGAATGTATATTCCCAGATGCAGCTCTATTTATTTCAATAGGTTTGAGAAAGGGATAGTATTTAGCCATTGCACAAGAAAGTAGTGAAGCTACTTACTATACATGTAACCATTTTCATTTCTGTTTATTGAATTGTATGGGCTCATAGAATGCTAGTTTTCAAATATAAACAAAATGATAACTTTGGAATGAGATTTAACAAATAGGACCAAATTCCTTCCTCAAATACTCTATTGCAAGCAACTAATAGAGAAAATATATGGTGTTTATAGACATTCTTGGGGGGTAGGGGGCGGTGCTTTAATTAAAGCACTCGGAGCATCACGTGTATTGGCATCCCTACACTGAAAAATGGTGATGGGGTCAATTTAACTAAAGTTCATCAAATGAACTTTAGTTAAAGCACCCCTGCCACCATTTTTTAGCATGAGGATGCTGATATACATGACCCTGGACTCTACTGAAGTGCAGTAATTACCATGTTTCAGAAGACTCAATTAAGTCTCCCTGCACATGTATAGGCTCCCATAAAACATAAAATTTCAGACCTGATGCATATTGTTGAATGTGCTGAAAGGAAACTGTAAACTAATTTTCCCTTATAGAAGTCTGAGACTTTAAAGAACACAAGAAGCCCTTCTTGTTGCTCATTGGTGCAACTGGCTAGTCACAGAATGAATTCTGTGGGGCAACATATTTCTGGTTTGTGGGAAAGGTATTTTTTTTCAGTATGGTTACCATCTGGATGAGACCAAAACTGTTTTTAAAAAATTTCCCACCAACTGGACATTCAATAAAATACCTTATTTCTGAAACACTGACACATTTTCTGGTACTAAATATCATCCCAGGCCCTACAGCTCTTCAATGAAATTGAAGCAGTAAAACTGCCAGGAATTAGTTACACTGAGCAGCTCCTTGCGATTGGAAGGTCCCTAACAGCCATAGTTCTCAATGCTCTGTCCACAGCAGAAAACCAAAGTGCTCTGGCATGGCTCTCTGTCCTGATGCACAGGATCCTCTAAACCCTTAGAAGCTTAGCCCATCTGTCTGACAGATCTGTTCCAGCAAAATATGGGACCCTGGGAAGGCTGGGCTCTGGGCCCTGAGGCAGCTCTCCAAGAATCCAAGCAGAGCCCTTTTAGAAATCTGGATTGGCTCCAGTGAAAGTTTCTTGCCCCAAGAAGTTTTAAATGAATTCTATCAGACTCAATACATTTCCAACCAGTTCTACTCTACATTTGTGCAGAGCCACACTGAGTCAATGAGACTGAGGCATGAGGCAATCTCCATTGATCAGATTGCTAAACTGGGGACAAAGATTAACAGAAAGCTCATGGTTTAGTCCCTAGAAGTGGCAATAGATAAAGGGTGGGAAGAAGTGGATGGACAAGAAAGGGTGATAACTCTTCTCTCAGATACAGCCATCCTGCCGCATCCTGTTACAGTCAGATTTCCTTTTGCTGCATGGATATTTTCTATGAGCAAAGCCTTAGCTGCTTATCATGTATTTATTTATTTACTCACATCTCATCCATTTTTTTTTTTTTTTTATGAGAAGCCTTACACAATTGTAAATGATCCCATTCACCATTGAACAAACTCAGCCACTTAACACCAGGCTTCATGCATTTCTCTGCTAAAACTAACAAAACATCAGGCAGTTAAAATAATTTCAGTACCTATGGGCATTTGCAGATGACACAAGGGTTTAATTCTCCCTAAATTGAAGCTGTGTATTTTTTAAAACACGGCTTTTCAATTTAGGGTGAAGTAAACCCCCATGCTGTGTACACCTGTGTCAAAGCCTGATCCTTACCTGCCTCACCAGAGTAAGGGAGGGGACAGCGAGCTGCTGGCAGGCAGAGTGGCCCCTAAGCTGCAAGGGGGGGCTGATGCTTCCCTCCGTGGCAGCAGTGTCCCCCCCCCAGCAGCACCTCCCTGCAGGCACCCGGCATGGGCAGTCCCAGGGGGTACCACAGCCATGGAGGGAAGCACTGGGCCGCCACACAGCTCAACCAGGCAGGCAAGCAGGCTCCGGGGAGGAAAAAAAAGATCAGGCTCATGATCATGGCTTTTTTTCCCCCATCTGTGGATCCTGCCTTCCTGGGCTGCTGCCGGGCTGCCTGCACAGCCCCTGAGCTGCACAGAGCCTGATGCTTCCCTCCATGGCTGTAGGGTAGGAAACTAAAACTCCTTAGAGATGTTTTACTTTGCAGTGCCCCAAAGTCATCTGCTGCATTCCAAAGTTATTTAAGGCACCACTAAATGTGCTACAGCAGCTGTAATGAATGTGCAATATGCCACCAAATGTGCAAACAGCAATGCCATTAAAGTGGTGCAAAGGCATTTAACCTGCTTTAAACCCACTAAAAAGTGTCGTCTACAAACAGCCTATGGTAGGAAGACAGGCATGAATTGCTCTGATGAGGATTAATTTGTCACCAAATTAGGCAGCAAAACACCTTCCAAAATGAGCAGAAAGTAACATTTGGGAACTTCTCCTTGTATCTCTGCTGCCTAGTTCCAAGATCAGAGGAAATTGGAAGTCTATAGGTAAATCACTGAAAATAGGAAATGCTTTGTTAAAAATACCATGTTATTACAAACTCATGTGGCACCCCTGCCACAGTTTATATAGACCATGGTTCAATAATAAAAGAAGATAAAAATGACAATTTCTTTAGGAAATGATTGATTAGCAATCTACAGCCCGCAGGCCAGATCCAACCCAACGAGCTATTGGATCCAGCCTGTGGAGCTGCATTTGTCATCAGGAAGCCTTAGCAACATTCAGTGTGGGGGGAGGGCTTCATCCCATGCTGCACCACAGGTGGGTGGCAAACAGATGCAGCCATGAGGAGAGGTGGGCAGTCCTGGTGTTGACCTACCCGAGCTGGGCCATATAGCCCGCCCCCAGAAAACATGGTTGACTGCTGCAATGTGTTCCCAAGAGAGGTATTTCTCAGCTTAGAACGTTGGGATTTAGCCATAAAACTCCTATTAACACATGAAAGCACTTCAATATAGTGAAAATCATGGTATATTAAGCATCTGTAGCAGGACACTAAGGTGCCTGCTACTCAGAGCAGAGGTAGGAACCCAGGTGCTGGTTGCTGGGACAACCGGTTAAGGAGGGAATTGGCCATGCCTGCACCTGGTCAGTTGACCAGAAGGGGCAGGACCTGGCTCCCACATAAGTCCCAGGCCTAAGGCCATGAGGGTAGTACTCTGCCAGCAGCCAAGGGGAAAGGAGCTCACCCAGAGCAAGCAAAGGGGAGAAGCCTGACTGCAGGTACAGCCTCTGACACTGGTGAGGGGTGGAACACCCCTGGGGTGGCTTGAATGATGTTGTTATAGCCAGGCAGCTCAAGTTTATGTTTTAGCCCAGGGGCTTGTGTTTTGTGCTTGCTGTTTAAGACTGGTGGTTTGGGTGATGCTATTAGGGGATGGAGGAGGCCTCATTTTTGGGACCCACTGTGGAGTGGGGACCCCGGCACCAGTGAGGGCGTAGTCTTGGGGGGCACAGACCCTGGCACCAGAGGGGCTGCAGCATTTTGGGGTGCACCAACCCTGGTGCCAGTGAGGGCGCAGTACAAGACAGGGCTGCGGAGAGCCCAAGCACCAGTGAGGGCACAGTATGAAACAGGGCTGTGGAAAGCCCGAGCACCACTGAGGGCGCAGTGTGAGACAGGGCTGCAGAGAACCTGGGCATCAGTGAGGGCATGGTGCAAGACAGGGCTGTGGAAAGTCCAGAGAGGACAAAGGGGGACCAAATTACAATAAGGCCCAGATCAAAACCACATCAGTATCATCTGCGAGGCTTGGGCTGCAGTGTACGGGAGGAAAAGGAGCCACAGATAGCGCCCCCTGGCATCAGGGCAATAAATTGGCAGCTTCCCGCTAATTACTATCTACAAAATAAGTTAACAACAAGGCATGGCAAGAGAGAAGGCAGGTGGTTGGCCCATAAGAGGAGGGCGGGGTCACCGATAGACGGACCCCACAAGAGGCACACCTGTTACAATGGTGCATTAGCCAAGAAAGTTTTATACGGCAGTATGCATCATAGGACGCTGGTTTGCCCGTATGAGGCAAGGAACCCTTGGGTCCATGGAGAGAGAGAAATGAGAACAGATGCTAATCCCGGACTCAGAGTCATGGCAGCAAGTTTTGGATCAGCTACATCAAACAGTACAAGGCCTACAGGATCAAGCCGCAAGACAACAGGCACCCTTAGCCAACGTGATCAGAAGCATCCACCCCCAACCAACAATCTGGGTAGGAATGTGTGGCCATGGAGCCAGAGTTGACTCTGAGGTGGGAGGCGAGCCACCCGCATCTTTGGTGAAAGTGACAATGGAGGAAAAAAGGGTATTGGCTATGCTGGACTCGAGCTCATTGCAGACTATGGTGCGGAGCAACATGTTACCAGCAAAAGAGAGGGAAATAGCGGATCGCGTGATGGTGCACTGTTTGTGCGGGGGCTCCCTTGAAATTGACAGGGTGAGGGTCACCCTACAAGCAGGCAATAAGACCTGTCAAATGCTAGTTGGGGTCGTGGAGCATTTACCATACCCAGTAGTACTGGGCTGTGACTGGCCCAAGTTGTTGAAAGAGATAGCCAGTGTGGGGAAGAGGAGACAGCTGAGGGATTCACGGGTGAAACCGAACAATCTCCTCCCAAAGAAGAGGTTGAACAAAGGGTGGATGTCGCACATTTGTGGGAAGACAAACATTTCCAGTTGGAGCAGAGTTGGGAGGCAGATTTTCAGTATGTGCTGCAGGAACATTTGGCCCAACAAAGCGGCGAGGTATTATGACTGGAGCTGATGAAGACAACCCCAAGATTCAAGGTAAGAAATGACCTCCTATACGAAATCAAGCAAGGGAAGCCTGAAGGAGGGAAGGTTGTACAGTTGCTGGTACCTCGGCAATATCGATGGGCCTTGTTGAAGGTGGCTCATGAACTCCCTATGGGTGGACATTTGGGCCAGGACAAAACTGAAGCCCTCATTCGGGCAAGGTTTTTTTGGCCAGGACGGTTGCAGGAAGTGGTGAGGTATTGCGCTTCATGTCCCATGTGCCAAAAAGTTAACCCAAGGCACGCCCCCAAAGGCTTCTTTAATTCTTAAGCCTCTGGTAGAGGTTCCCTTTGAGAGGGTGGCGGTGGACATCGTGGGGCCACTTCCCCGAAGTAGCACTGGAAACCAGTATATACTAGATTATGCAACCAGGTACGCGGAGGCTGTACCAATGCAGACAGTGTCCACGCCAAAGGTGACGAACGAACTTTTGAAGATATTCTCCCGAGTAGGACTCCCTAGAGAACTATGACCAATCAGGGAATGAATTTTACATCATGCATGTTTGAAGGAGTGAATAAAGCTTTGGGGATTAAACACCTGAAGACAGCCGTGTATCATCCCCAAATGGACGGGCTCATAGAACGTTTTAATCAGACACTGAAACAGATGCTAAAGAAGTTTGTGGTCGAGAGTCCTCAGAATTGGGATAAAATGGTACCACCTTTGTTTGCTGTCATAGAGCACCCCAGGCCTCAACTGGGTTTTCACTCTTTGAATTATTATATGGCTGGCAACCAAGGGGAATCCTGGATCTGATTAAAGAGAGTGGGGAAGAACAGCATAATAAAGATCAGAACGTGATCCAATACATGATCCAACTGCAGGAACACCTTGAAGCAGCTCAGAACGAGGTTTTGGGAAATCTCAGAGAGGCCCAGCAATGACAAGTGAGACATTATAACAGAGGCACCCAGGAAAGGAAGTTTGACATGGGGGACCGTGTGTTGGTTCCCTTGCCGGACAGTGAGAGTAAGTTACTTGCCTGGTGGCAGGGACCCTATGAAGTCACACGCCAAGCAGGGCCCATAGACTACGAGGTGTATCAGACAGGTAAGCAGAAAAAGAAGCAGGTATATCATGTTAATATGTTTAAGTGGGAAGACCGGGAGTATTTGTACTTAGCCCCTCATCCCGAGGAATTAGAATTTGGACCCTCTTTGCCAAAGGGAAGTGGACCGGGTGATGTAGAACTGGTCCCGTGACTGTTGGAAGAGCAGAGAAGACAGGCTGCCGAGCTAGTCAGGGAGTATAGAGATGTGTTCCAGGGAACTCCTGGGGAAGCTCGGGGTGTGGTACACTGGATAAAGACTCCTCCAGGCCAGGTGATCTGTGAGAACTGGAGACGGATTCCCCAGTGGCTTCAAAGCCAGATAAAAACAGAGATTGCAATGATGTTGAAGAAAGGTATTATATGTGAGTCCCACAGCGACTGGTGGAGCCCCATCATAGCAGTACCTAAGCCCAATGGAAAAATTCGTCTCTGTATCGATTTCCGGAAGGTGAACGCAGTAGCTAAGTTTGATGCCTATCCGATGCCGAGAGTGGATGAACTGGTGGAAAAAGCTGGGCAAGCTCGCTACATTTCCACTTTAGACCCGACAAAAGGTTACTGGCAAGTCCCAGTAGTGCCCGAAGATCAAGAAAAGACAGCATTCGCCACCCTGTGGGGTCTATTCCAGTTCCGACGCATGCTGTTCGGGTTACGTTTCAGTGTTTAATGGACGGAGTTTTGGCTCCCCATGGGGGTTATAACACCATGGGGTGTTCATAGACGATATTATTATATACACTGAGAACTGAGCTGAACACCTCACCACACTGAGAGCAGTAGTGCAAGACTTGAGAAGGGCTGGGCTGACAGCCAATCTGAAGAAATGTACAATAGGAAAAAGCCTGACTGCAGGTACAGCCTCTGACACTGGTGAGTAATGGAACACCCCTGGGGTGGCTTGAATGATGTTGTTATAGCCGGGCGGCTTGAATTTATGTTATAGCCCAGGGGCTTGTGTTTTGTGTTTGCTGTTTAAGACCAGTGGTTTGGGTGAGGCTATTAGGGGACGGAGGAGGCCTCATTTTTGGGACCCACTATGGAGTGGGGACCCTGGCACCAGTGAGGGCGCAGTCTTGTGGGGCACAGACCCCGGCACCAGAGGAGGCGCAACATTTTGGGGTGCACCAACCCTGGTGCCAGTGAGGGCACAGTGCAAGACAGGGCTGTGGAGAGCCCGAGCGCCAGTGAGGGCGCAGTGTGAAGCAGGGCTGTGGAAAGCCCAAGGAGGACAAGCGGGGGGGGGGGGGGGGGGAATATAACAAGGCCCAAATCAAACCACATCAGTATCATCTGTGAGGCTTGGGCTGCGGTGTAGCGGAGGAAAAGGAGCCACAGATAGCGCCCCCTGGCATCGGGGCAATAAATGCGCAGCTTCGTGCTAATTACCATCTACACATTAATTTAACAACAAGGCATGGCAGATGAGAAGGCAGGCAGTTGGCCCATAACAGGAGAGCGGGGTCACTGATAGATGGACCCCAGAAGAGGCACACCTGTTACAGCATCACTCTAAGAATTCAAAGAGCCGAGGTATGGTCCAGGTGTAAGCATTGGAAAACCAAGTTATGGTGAAGCAGATTTGATCAAGATCACTAGGAATCAATACCCCTGTTTCCTGACTTTGCTGTGGAATCTTAAAAATATTCTACAGGTATTAATTTACATCAAGGCAGGATAAAATCACTTTGACTATTATTGTGTCCACTTTCCACAAGTAGCAACTACTTAAATAGCATGGTCCCATGGATTGAATCCTAAACCAGACAAAAGAGATTTGGGTTCTAATTTCAATTCTGTCACAAAATTGCTGCATGAACTTTAACAAGTCAGTTCCTTTTCCATTTTTTCATTGTTGAGTACGGCAGAACATCCAAATAAAGCTGTAACGCTTTATTTGCACTCAGATGTTGGTTGCCTGAAACAACCAATCAGAGTGCTCTAAGAGCATTCCAGACAGGAGGCAGTAGAGGTGCAGCAGAACACTGCCATGATGGTGGGGACGGAGTGGCTGGAGCCAGTCCTGCTCCATGCAGGTGGCAGTGGCATAGGGTGCTCGCCAAGGGGGACAGAGGGGACGGTAGTGTGAGGTTCCCCTCTTCCCCTCCCTCCACTCCTGGGAGATGGTGGCAGTGTGGGGTGGTGGGTGGCAGCACTCCATCCCCACTCACCCCTGTCCCCCATCATTCCTGATGGGCAATTGGCTAGTGTTTATATAATGATGATCCTTGTCTAAGTAATCCTAGAGAAATGTTTAGTTAAGCTATACTTAAAAACTTCCATTGACAAATTCCTCAACCTCTCTAGGAAATCTGTTTCAGTGCTTAATTTCTGTCATAAGTAGGCATCTCTTCCTAATCTCTTAACCTAAAATCATTCTTGTTTCCTAGGCCTTCAGTCATTTTCTGTTGTTCCCCTCTAGACTCTTTCCAGTTTTCCCAAACTTCCTTGAAAGGTGGTATCTCAATCTAGAAACAATGCTCCAGATCTGATCCCACCAGTGCAGAATCAAGTGAAAGAATCATTTCCACCACTATACAACACTCCTTTGAAGTGAACTGAGGAAAATGTATGGCAGAATTTAATAGTAAAAAATGGTAGGAGTTGTTGTGGGCCAGTAGGGGGTGCTCCTGCACTGAAAAACCCACCTTATTGTGCCTGACCAACTACCCAATTCCAAGTGCCTCCCCAAAGCACCTCACATCTGGCAGACCCCCTTCCTGGAGCACACCTGCGAGCTTGGGGGTACTGCTGCCACCACCCAGGGGATCTGGTCTGTCTTCAGCCATGTGTCCCCTGGAGTACACACACCTAGTAGACGTAGAGGGGGCTTAACCCTCTGTGAAAACTTGGGCTCCTTCCTTTAGCCTGAAGCACCAAAAAGTAGCCTCACTTAGTCAGCTGAACCAAGGGGGCACCAAGGCATAACTCAGTCCCCCTCCCAGCTGGTCCACCATGCTATGAACAGTGGAGAACTTTATTGGTTAAAGAGAGAAGGCTTGGAGAAGGGTACAGGTTAGAGAAAAATTAAAGAACAACCACAGAGCAAACAGTGTGGCTAAGTAGCCATTAAGCACTCATCTGTATCACATTAAACTATATATCTAGGTAAGTTTCAAGTATCATCCAGAGGCTGATTGGGCTTTCCTCTGGAGGCAGGCAGTTCATGGAGCCAGTGAGTTTCCAGAGAGATCCCCATCTCTCTGCCTGGTTAGTTACTCACATGTTCCACAAAAATGGCTCCTTCCCTCCTCCAGGATGAAGGTGCTCTTAAATAAACTTTCCTGACCACACCCTCCAGGTCCAATCAGGGCCGGTGTTGTTTAAGGCTAACCAACCAATTTAAAAAGCATCACTGGTCTACTCAGAGATTGACATCTCTGGCGCCACTACATTTCTGCCATGAGGCCAGGTCATGTAGGCAGAGCTGGTTGCTTAGCAACTGGAGTGATAGACAGGTAATAAGCCTGGTAGCAGAGTTTGGGGAGATACTGTGATGGCATTATGTCACAAGAGTAAGGGTATAGCAGGGTGATAGAGGGAAAAGGAGAAGTAATCCCACTCACACCCTTTTCCCCTTTACTTTAACTGTGTCACAGCCCCTGGTGAGTGTTAGGGCTGTGAGAAGCTTTGGGTGGTGATTTGATTCAGAGGAGATTCGGCCTGATTCAGTGGCCAAATCTGCAAATCTGAATCAAATCAGAGGACCAATTAAAAGGTCCGAATCAATTCAAAGCTCTCCAAATCTCCAGAAAAGATTCGGAGAGCTTTGATGATTTGGGCAGTCCCCAGTGGCTGCAGCAGGGAGCTGCAGCCAGACTTGGAGTTGGTAAGTAAGGGGGCAGGAGGCCTGGGGGAGGAAGGAGGAGACCATGGAGGGACCCCTGCCAAGCCCCATCCCCTCCCTGCTCCCCCAGCCCCCCCCCCCCATAGCTGCTCCATCCACCCCAGCTCCCGGCCCTTTCAAGAAAAGCCCCAGTGCTCACTGGGTGCTGCTGGGTGGGAGATGATCCCTGCTCCCCCCCCCCCACTGCCCCATGCTGCATAGGGGGTTCTGCTCAAGCCCCCTGACACCTCCCACACCGCCAGCCCCCCCACGGCAGCTCTACCCGCTGCAGCTCTGGCCCTTTAAGAAAAAAAAGAAGAAAAGCCTCAGGACTCTCTGCTTCTGAAGTGGCCTCAGGGCTTCAGAAGGTTCATGCAGAGCCCCACATGTGGCATGGGGCATCAGGGGGCAGCGGGGATTGGCCCCCGCCAGCAGGAATGGTGAGTCAGGGCTTTTTTTTTAAAAAAGGGCCGGGAGCTGGGGCAGTCAAGGCAGCTATTGCCGGGCTGGGGGGGATGGGCCTGGCTGATTCAGAGATTCAGCAGCAACTGAATCTCCTAATCAGATTTGGCCCAATTGATTTGGGACAGTGATTCAAATCACCAAATTGAATCTCTGTCCCCCAAATTGGCCAAATCCGAATCTGAAGCAAATACTAGCTGCTTCTCACAGGCATGGGAAGTGTTCCAGAGACCACTGTCAGCCTCCCAGAGAAGCGGGAACCCTGAACTCCTGCAACACTGGGAGTTTACATGCCACAATCAAATAAGACTCACCAAAATGAGGCAAAGCCATCACATGCATCATTGGAGCCACTGCCTATTGGCTAAGGTCCCAAAAAACTGAAACAAAAAGGAAAAGGAATTAAGAGGATGAGCGACAATGGTGGTCAGTCACCTCAGCAGCGAGAAGCTGATGCTGAGGAGTGGTAAGTGGGCAGAAATCCTGCCTTGATTTTCTTTCTGCATTACTTTAGTTTCTACCTTTTCGTTTCATGAATTTTCTGAGGGAGGACTGTGCGGTAAGCCCAGAACCCTGTAATTTTGTGAGGACACTTTACAGCATTAATTTAAGTGAATTGTGTCCAGAGTGGCTTCTTGAGAGGAATCTCTTGGAGTTTTTTATGTTATGAGCACAGAATTAGAATCTCAAACTGGAGGTTAGTGGTGGGGGTGTAGTGGTGGAGAAGCTCCCAACAGACCATGCTCACCCAGAGATTGGGGTCAGTGGAGGGTCCAGTGCTACAAAACAATACTCTCAGAATCAAGACAGAGCTGCCAAAGAGCCCTAGGTTTTGACTCATGGAATATCAAGATAATTGATAATAAAAGGATGGCCAATCTTTTGGACAGGGCTTTAAACTAAGATTTCTGGAGGACAGGGATATAGAAATTCAGGGACCAACATATGAATAAGCCCAGTAGATAGGGACACTGGGAGAACTGCTCTTGTGGGAGCTGAGGGAATAGTTCTCCATCAGCAGGACAGGAAGACAAGGGTCTCGGTAGGAGGACTCAGGTGCCTATTACTAATGCCAGGAGCATGGGGAACAAGCAGGAGGAACTAGCCCTCCTACTCTCCACTGTGCATTATGATCTAGTAGGGATTAAGGGGAGCTTGTGGGACTCCTCACACGACTGGAGTGTAGCTATAGAGGACTACACCCTGCATAGAAGGGACCAGGTAGGGAAAAAAGGTAGAGGCATTGCTTTCTATGTGAAAGAGCAGTACACCTCCTTGGAGGCTGACATTGGCTCAAAAAATGGACAGCTTGAAACCCTCTGAGTCAAGTTGCGAGGGGAGGGGCATGTGGCGAAAGAGACCTAACTGTAGGTGTATACTACAGCCCACCAAACCAGGGGAAGGAACTCTATCATGGGTGATTTTAATTATCCAGACATCTCCTGGGAGGAACACTCAACCAAGTTGTAACAGTTGCAATCCTTCCTGACCTGTGTTGAGGAGTTCTTCTTGACTCAGGAGGTGTATGGGCCAACCAGAAGTAACACTTTGCTAGATATGGTCCTGGCCAAAAGAGACAACCTGGTGACTGATTTAAATACAGAGGGATGTCTGGGTGACAGTGACCATGAAACCATCGTGTTCACTGTCCGACATAAGACAGACAAATCAGACAGCAGGATTGAAGTATTGGACTTCAAAAATGCTAATTTCAACAAGCTTAGGTCACTAGTAGGGCAAGTGCTGCAGGACCAGGGACTGAAGGCAAAAGGTGTGCATTAAGAGTCATTGTTCCTTAAGGACACAGTCCTTGAAGCACAAAGGAAGTCCATTCCCATGTGGAGAGAAAGTAACAGAATGACTGGGAAGCACTCTTGGCTAAACAGAGAAATCACAGTCTTCTTAAGAAAGAGGCTTATAAACAATGGAAGCTTAGAGTGGGCCCCAAAGAGGACTATTCCACAAGGGCCCACATTTACAGGCCAGGATAAGAAAGGCTAAAGCAGCAACAAACTTAGATTAGCAAACAGGAATCAAGGACAACAAGAAGTCCTTCTTTAGGTACATAGGGAACAGCGGAAAAACAAATGGGCAAGTGAGGCCATTGCTCAATAACTCAGAAGAGCTGGTTACCGGTAACGAGGAGAAAGATGAGCTCCTGACTGACTACTGTGCCTTGGTCTTTCACCAGACCAAGAGGAAAACCAGACCAGGTAGAGTACAGGAAGAACACAGTAGGAATAATCACCTTCCTACTATTGCCATAGAATTGGCGTATGACCAATTAATAAAATTAGACGTATACAAGACAGCAGAACTGGATGATCTTCAAATGAGAGTACTGAAGGAGCTGGCCGAAGTCATTGCAAAACCCCTGGCGAAACTCTTCCACAACTCATGGTGCTCTGCAGAAGTCCCTGAGGACTGGAAGAGGTCCGATGTTGTGCCCAGCCATAAGAAGGGCAGGAAGGAGGACCTGGGTAACTATAGGCCAATCAGCCTAACTTCCATCCTAGGGAAAATCCTAGAAAAGTTCAACAAGGAGTCTATCTGCGATAAGCTTGTAGAAGGTAAGATTCTGAATGACAGCCAGCATGGCTTCATCATGGGCAGGTCTTAGCTTACCAACCTCATCTCCTTCTATGACCAAGTAACTTGCCACCTGGACTTGAGCAAGCAGGTTGACATTGTATACCTTGACTTCCAAAAGGCCTTTGATCTAGTATCCTACAATGTCCTCATGAGAAAACTGGAGGATTGTGGGCTTAACTCTGAGACAGTCAGGTAGGTGAGAAACTGGCTGCAGGATAGGACCCAGAGAGTCGTAGTGAATGGAGCTGTGTCATCCTGGCGAGAAGTGGGTAGAGGTGTCCTGCAGGGATCGGTGCTTGGTCCAGTACTTTTCAACATCTTTATTAACGATTTGGATGTGGGGGTAAAGAGCTCACTGACCAAGTTTGCGGACAACACCAAATTATGGGGGAGCACGGTCATGCTTTAAGATAGGTCTGCCTGTAACTGTAGCCTAGACAGGCTAGCAAGCTTGGTGGATTGGAACCTGATAAGTTCAATGTTGAGAAATGTAAAGTGTTCCAACTTGGGATGAGCAACCCCCAACACACCTACAGGCTTGGTGGCACCAAACTGACTAGCACAACGAATGAAAGGGACCTGGGGGTAATAATAGGCCACAGTATGAATATGAGCCGGCAGTGCGATGCTATAGCCAGTACGAAAAATAGTACTTTGGCATGCATCAATCGATGCATCTCTAGCAAAGCCAAGGAGGTGATTCTTCCACTCTACTTAGCACTGGTGAGACCGCAGCTAGAGTACTGTGTCCAGTTCTGGGCACCATACTTTAACAAGGTTGTGGACAAGCTAGAGAGAGTCCAAAGAAGAGCCACCCATATGATCAGAGCCTTAAAAGGTAAGCCATATGAGGAAAGGCTGAGGAATCTGGGACTCTTCAGCCTGAGGAAAAGAAGGCTTAGAGGGCACCTGGTAGCAGCTTTCCTCCTTACTAGGGGAGTACATCAAGGGCTCAGTGAGCAACTGCTCACCAGGGCCCAGGAGTAATGGCCACCAACTCCTGGAAGATCAATCCAGGCTCAACTTCAGGAAAAACTTCACAGTCAGGGTGTCTAGACTGTGGAATAAGCTCCTCCCTCCAGAGGTGATGCAATCACCTACCTTGGAAATCTTTAAGAGGAGACTGGACAGTCACCTTGCTGCAGTTACCTGACCCCCAGTTATCTTTCCTGCTTGGTGCAGGGGCTTGGACCCAATGATATTCTGAGGTCCCTTCTGGCCTTATGAATCTATGAAGATAGACTCAGCTGATTGAAAAGAGAGCCTTCATATTTTGACCAAGTGGATACTGTGAACAATAATATAGAAAGAGACAATCTGGTCAAGGCAGTAGACCCCTTTTGAGGTCTACTATATAACAAAAATCTACTATATAACAACAAGTCATGGTGGGTGAAGCTTAAAGAGGGGAAAACTCCCTGTCCAATAAGGGCAATGGGCGAGCCAGTATATCAAAAGAACCCACACCCATTACAGAGGGATAATCAGATCCTATGCAAATTGAAAGGGAATCTACCCTTTTCAAAAACTGTTATAGGATTTTCAATAAAAAAGGCTTGTCTTATTTTAGAGACAATACTTCCTTTAGCATAGCAGAGCCTTTAATGCCATTCTGGATCATTAGTCATTTCATACTAATCTAGAAGGAAAGGAAAGCCGTTTGCTGAATTATCAGTACAACATTCATGTATCTGATGATCTTTTATTATTATAATACTTAATTCTCCCTTTTTATTATTATAGTACTTCATTCAGGGCTTTTACGTATGAACTTCATACGTGATAAGTGCAGAAGGGACTGTCATTCAAGAATTAGGTTGTATAGCCACACTCACATATGATTAATGATGTGATGCCTCACTCAGAGCAAATTTATTGTCTCACACACAGATGCCTGTACATAATTCAGTCTAAGCAGCTAAACAACTTATTGGCTGAAGTAATGGCATTTACCTGCTCAACTGAGATCAACTGTTTTAGAGTAAGTCTGTGACATTACTAGTGCCATGTTAATTTGTGGAAAGATTGATTATATAAAGAAATCATTTCAAGGCAAACAATAGCTAACCCTCATTGCTGATGCTGGGAAGTCGAAAATGCAGGAATTGTGAATCTGCAAGGATCTGGAAAAACTCTCTCAAGTTTTCTCATCCATTTCTAATGCTGTTTATTAAACCACACTGAGAAAGCTGGAGTATTCATTATATGTCATAAAGGGCTATGAGTGAAAAAATGTGCCAGGACACATTCAGTTTTAAATGAGTGGCACTGAAGTGCCCTAAATAAAGAAATGTAAGGTAATGTTAAGGTTCTCATGAAAGCATGATATTTCATATGCATAAAAGACTAATATAAACCCTCAGCTCCAATACAGCTACATTAAGCCTCTTTAATTAAATAGGAACAATGGAAATAATAGGGAAATTCAACATTGGTTTTATTTCTTGGCTCTTATTCTTTAATAATTGAATTTGGCTGGATACTAACAGAAGCTGTCATGACAGAATAAGAATGCTGTTCTCCCCTTTTTGGTGTTGTGGAAATACTGGGTCATATTTCCATTGTTCATGTTTATATAAGGTACAGAGACATAGTCTGCATAAACATGAAGTGTTTTCAAAGGAATAGTTAAAGTAGAAGGTGCAATTCCTTACTAGATCTTGGGGGAAGCCATTCATTGTAACATCCAGGTAGCAGTAACTAGTTACTCTAGTTACTTATTTTCAATAAAAAACTGCAATTTCAGCTAAACATGTCATTCCAGGCAGTGGTGCTTTAAGAAAATAATGAAATATCATGCCTTGAGATAACATCACGAGACCTGGCAATACTATGCATGAGGTAATAAAGAGTGCCCGTGATTTGGCCATGTCTATAATAGAAGTTTGCACTGAGACAGCTACACAAAAGAGTAAAATCCCCAGTGTACACAAGACCTGAATTTCTTATGACTGTTAGGAGTTTTAGAAAGCAACTTATTTTTGTGAAATTGGCCTCATTCTCTACCATGCAATGTACAGAGTCAGGCAAGTACGTATCTGTCTGTCTTGCAAGACAACAGAATTATGCCAAGTGAGACAGCTCATTAAAGGTAATCCTTGCTTGAAAGATAAAGCGAAGCTGGAGTGACATCTCCAGGGTGCAAAATCCTGGCAGTGTATACAGAGACACTGAGTTGTCCATACACCAGTATCCCTCTCTCAGCCTAATGTACACAGAGGAGACAACTCTGTGTACTGCTGAATGGTGACAAAACCCCACGTGAGTTAAATAGGTAATCTCAAATGATTGTTGATAGTAGTTTTATAACAAGACTCATAATATATTCTGTGTGTCAGGGAGGGGAGAAAATGAATATGCATTTCCAATTAATCCTGCATTTATGTATCAGTGGTCTGAGTAGCCCAAGCAAAAATATAAAGGAGCATGCTTTGTCTTGTGGACTGGTACGTAGACTACTGCAAAATGTAGCCCCAAATGCTCATTAAAATGCAGTGTAGTATAATGGGATCATGTATGACCAAACAGGTTTTCAAAATTGTGGCACCCCCTCCCCCCCCCAACCTAAAAAATCCCTTAATGCAAATACCTAACCCATAGAAAAATCTGTACATTTGTTTGTTTTTATTTCACTTAATGTACATATAAGATCTTGTCATTAATCTTAGGTGACATTTTGCCCTGAGCCACACTTGTGAAAACAATCTAGAGTTTCCATGCATGAAAAGCAGACAGAATTTGGCCTCTTCCCTATTTCAGCTGCAGTGAATATCTATCTGTGGCTACCTTAAAATCACAGCAAGTAACATCTGGTAACTGCCCTTTTTCTCATGTTTCCACTGGTTTTCAGACCTCCTGGTAGCTGAGACTGCGCATCTGGATGTTTTAAACATACAAAGGAATTGCTAGAGCAGGCAAAAGAGAAAACGGTGCAGAGAGTTAAGATGTGCAGATAAGTAACTGGTGGACTGTGCAGCTAAAATAACTGGCAACCAGTGAGGGAAAAACTTTTTAAAGAGGGTAGTGCAAGCTAAGGCAGAATGAAGACTCATGTTATCTTTACCCCTTTTGGCTTCATTTTTAAAGTACTCTTGATCCAACAGCATATTTTTTACCAAACTTTAGCTGCACCGTCACCAATCATTAAGTTTCCTGGAGACAGCCCTCCTAAAACAGACAAAGAACTAGCAGTGGTAAGTGTTGGTTTTGTCTTTGCTTCAGATTTATATTGTTGTTCACCATAAGCAGATGTTTCTTTCTTGTTTCAGCTGAGGCTAGGAAATGACTGTAGTTTTCTCTCTCTAGAGTCTCTGGAAGGGAGAGCTAGCTAGCAAGGGTATCAGTTTTCAGATATAAAAGCTAGAGCCAAATAATGTTTCCCCTTTTAAAAAAATTTAAGCCAGCATGGAGAGGGCTTTTCTTTTCTCTTTGAACATACAAGAAAAGAATAATTTCATTAAACAGTTCTGACTTTTGTTGAAAGGTTTTAGTAGTAGTATTTAAAGCAAATAAAATGGAATAGAAAAATATGGAAAACACACAATTCTGAGATTCTTTTATAGTCTAAGCTCACACCACTTTTCAAAATGTTGTTTTCCGTGTTGTTTACCATGCATTGCATAAGCACGGCTTTGAGGGACAATTATATCTTAAAGCTGGATAGAGTTTCAGGAAACATAATGACTGGTTCTAACTTTGAAAGACCTTATCAAAGGTTTGATGAAAGATATTTTTCCTAACCCACATTCATTCTGGAACAAAAAAGTGACATTAGCAACTTATGGATGTATAGGATTTTATTCTAACCTTACTTTAGCCCTGTGTACGTTCATAAAAATGACATAATGAGAAAGTCGATTTTAGGGAAGATTGAGATGGATTATTCTTATTTTAGCATGCAAATTATAGACATTTCTCTTCTTCATCACTAACTCCATTTTAAGGAAGATTGAGATAAATTATCCTTGTTTTAACATGTAAATGATCAAAAAAATGGTCACTTCTTTTTTAGGAGATAGTATGCACACCAGGAAAATTTGCTAGGTTTAAGGGAGGGGTGGAGAGTTTCCAAAAGGAGGTGGAGATGTTGGCAAATGCAGGCAAACTGACCCAAAGGAGCAATTTCCACTTTCAAACCTTACCAAACAAACCACCAAAGGTTTTACTGACCTTGGCAACATGACAAGGGGGTCATATATTTCTAACGGTAGTTCAACTGTTCTTAAAATAATCTCTCCATTTTGTTAGATACACAATGAAGTTTTTATTCAATAACGGTAAACCACATCTACTCTTCTCATCTATATTTCATTCAATGAGCCTATTCATTGTTGTGTATATTCCAATGGAAAATCATGTACTACTTCAACATTTCAGTTCTTTGTCTCTCTTGTACTACTCCTGAGTAATGCTAGACTGCTCAGTCTCTTATGCACCCTGGGCCTGAGCAATGCCAAGGTTTAGAAGCAGAACTTAGACCAGCATTTTGCTGCTGGACTCCTTTCAGTCACAGGCTACATCAAAATTGCAGCTTCCCACAATTTTCCACAGAATCTGACAGATCTTTCAGAGCTTGGACCAAGATGTTGTTTGGAGAGATACAAAAACTCTCCTTCAGAACTCTGAAGATATAATAACTGTGTTCATCTCTGTTCTTCACAATGTGTCTCTATTTTAGAAAGTTTCAGATGCATTATTTTGATTTTATATTTTAGCAAATAAATATCTTACTGTGCCTCAGTTCTTATCCCTCAGCTGTGCACCATAGTCCCAAGACTGGAATACATGGCAGCAGATATAACCTGCCAGTTTAGATTTCAAGTAAGCTTTTACTTCCATACAACTCTAGTTATTAAGCCATGACACATATCTGGGAGATAAGGACAGAGGCAAAATTAAGATAGTCATATGTCAAAGGAAAAATCAGGATGATAATGTATTCTGGGCATTGGTATGCATAGAACATATTCTGAGACCATTTCACATAAAGCCAACAGCTCATAACCTGTCACTGATACAATGAACCTTACAGCAGGAAAGTAATATGAAGTTGCCGGGTAAAATAAATACAGTGATCTCTGCCGCCAAAAGCTACCTCAAACCAGGTTGATATTAAACTTCAGAAACTAAACAAAATTTAGTCTTGATAAGGGGAACATCTTCCAGGACTCCAAGATCTTGTTCAAAATCGTGCTTCAGAGGTGTGTATCTGCTTTGCTTCTATGATAGTTCTAAATCAGTTTCCCGGTGGTGGAACTGAGTACTGCATTTCATAACCATTTGCAGTCATTAATAATTCCTTGTTACTTTTTTGTAGTGAGAAGTTAACCAAAGTATCTTGGGTAAACTTGAGTTGTTATATTCTAACTACATGGACATTTCTGTTGCATTTTCAGTTGGTTAACAAGTTCATTACTTGTACCTACATTCAGTTGCACAGCTGCATTCAGGTCAGGGCCTTCAGTTTGAAGTTAATTTAGCAAGATCTTTGGAATCATTAAATGAATGTGATCATCTAATTATCACTTAGTATTATTACTTTTAGATATAACTAATTTCTTCAACATGGATCATTCATTCCAGCTTTGATTGGGATCTTTACCTGGGACTTAATCCATATATCATAGTTTCTTTTATTTCTGTTATAAGCCAAAGCAAACCAACAAGTAGAGGTATGAGGATCAGCCAAGTGGTGTGATATTTAGTTTTGAATTGAAATATTGAAGTGGAGGTCTTTTTTTAATTAAGTTTTAAGCTAACAGACTCTCACATGTCCATTTATGTTTGCTGTGTATCTGATAACAGTATACAATGTCAGTTTTCAAATCAGTTTCAGTCCTATGAAAATGTAGGAAAAGACTGAATAAAATACACTTGAGTAATTAGTCAAATCACAAAAGTCAGACCCATTTCTTTTCAAACAGAACATTTGGTGCTCTCTGTAAATTACTTTGAGTAATTTAGAAGTGTGAAGTGGTGCTTCACATTTTTTGTTGCTGTTCACTTCTTGTTTTTTTTAACTGTAACTGGACAAATATATGAGTCATTCTCACCAAATAGAAATATTTCTTTAGATTGTTGTAGAGGAGACTGAAAGAGGAAGAACAATGATTTTGTGCCAACTTTGTGTGTTCCTTTTTGAGGCATAACATGAGTACTGTTCCTTAAAGGAACTCTGTTTTGTGGACTGCTTTATCATCTTAAGCTATGTATTTTTATCATCTTATGCCTTTTTAAAAAAAGGGACATCCACATTTCTGGGATGTCCCAGGAAACTACTAGCTGCCTTGAGGAAAAAGAACAGTTGTAGCCACAAGACTTAACACTGTGAGACAATGTAAACCTGCCCTGACCCAGGAAGGTTTTGCCTCAGCTCCAAGCTAATAGAGATGTTTTTGTATACAGTTGCTCCAGGGCAGTTACCATATTGTCACATTTTATCTCAAAGTTCCCTTACTTCGGGCAATACCACTCATGTAAACACCGCTTCACGTATGCCTTAAAAAGTTCAAGATTATTTCTTCCATGGTCTGAGAATGTCTTAGTTTCAGATATATAAATTATACTTTTCTTAGATTTGATTGGACAGGATGGTAATGTGACTGCAACTTTCTTCCCCCTATAACCCATGTGTTTGAGTTAACAATTAATAAAAAAAATCTAACATACAAAGACATCTACATTGTTCACAGATTCACAGAAGTTTAGGGCTGGAAGAAACCTTGTGAGATCATTGGGTTCAACTCCCCCAGCCCAGCTCTGGGCAGGAAAGACTGCTGGAATAGAACTAAATCAGAATAAAAATAGGTTAGTGCAATCTATGTGCAAAAGGCTGTGTTCTCTCACCATAATCAAAAGCTAAGAAGTCTGTATAAAAAATAACTTATTCTATTATTACAGTGGTTTCCTTTTCATGGTTTCTTTGATACCATAAAGTTCTTTAATAGTCTATACAGCCTTTCAGGAAGAGCAGGGGGATAAGCAAAAGTTGAAATTCTAAGCAGGTTTATGCAGTATCCAAAAACAAAAAAAAAACACAAAACCATTTCTTCTTTTGTAGTTTGACTATGAGGCTCCATGTTCTACTAATTAATAAAGCAATTAATTAAACATGCCTGATAATAATGTATCCCTATATATTACTAATAATGAACATAATTACTTAATTAGCAACTCTGTGTAATCAAGGATGCTCTGTGTCCATTAAAAAGATTCTGCCATTTTCTTTTGGTTGCTAATAATATTTATTTAAAAAGAAAACTTGGAAATGATCATATATGAAAGGCAATTACTGTATTTGTTGTAATGATAAGTCTCTCCTTTTAGTATTCTGAAGCCTTTGTTCTGTATGCTTTTTCTCTTTTTTAAAGCAATACCTGAATACATTCTATGGGTGTCCAAAAGACAATTGCAATTTATTTGTGCTGAAAGATACTTTGAAGAAAATGCAGAAATTCTTTGGGCTGCCTGAAACAGGAGATTTGGATCAAAACACTATTGAAACAATGAAGAAACCCCGCTGTGGTAATCCAGATGTGGCCAATTATAACTTCTTTCCAAGAAAACCAAAATGGGAGAAAAATCTTGTAACATACAGGTACTGACTTTTAGTATAATTTCTTTCACTTCTATAGAATGCCCTTAAAAAATGGAGTGTTGCAATGAGGCTTTTAAATTTTATTTTATTTTTTTATCCCATGGTCTAATCTCTAGACAAGAATCACCAAATTATATACTCTACATATTTGGACAACTACTGAAGCATCTGTGAATCTCCAAAATTTAAAGTTTAATGAATAAATACCCAAAACCTATGCTACAAGTTCAAAGATTGGAACTCAGGAGATGTGGCTTATATTACTTGCTTTGCTGCAAACTTCCTGTGATATCTTGTTCGATTTCCTTAATGTTAGTGTGTCTTTCTTATCCATCAGTGCATTGCACATAATATAGATTCCTGACTGCACAGGGCTGTTATGGGGATTAACTCTGCCATAATTTCTGAATACTGCTCTTAATGCCACAAAGTAGCTCCTAAAATAAATAAAAGCCTGACAAATATTCACCACTGATCAACTGATCATACATCAGTTGTTGTTCTTAACTCTCCAGTCTTATGCATTTAATCCAATCAGGGACCAGATGGAATGTGCTTTAAGTAAGCGGTCATAAATAAATAACGAGGCACCAGTGGTAAATGTAAACAAGCTGTAGGCTGAAAATTCACAACAAATATTTCCAATATCAACATTGGTTTATAAAAAACATCTTTAATAATGGCTGTTGACCATTCCCTCTAGGAAACCAGGCAAATACCTCTATCAGCATGTTTTTATTAATTGTCAATACCACAAAGAACTCAGGAATGATTCCATTCCTGTTGAAATTAATGGAAAACTCCCACTGACTCTTAAAAGCATTAAATTGGTCCTAACTACTTCATTGATTGTGTTCCCTCTTCTTTGTTCAGGGGGCACAACATCTTTCATACTCTGAGTAGTCTAGTGAACCCTGAAAAATATTGTGGTAGATTTCCAGGCCTTCTTTTGCAGATATGCTCCAGATGATATCATTGTCTTGCAATACTTCCACATACAAAGCAGTTCCAGTAACTACAAGCAGCAGCACAATGTTGGAAGTTTTTCATTAGCAGGAAGTTCATTGTCTGCTGAGCAAGGCATTAATAAGTCCTGGTCAGCGTAAATCAAAATGAAGAAAGCAGTTAACTTATGAACTGTGTTTCCTCTACCTAATCTCTGTGGTTTTAGTCCATGTGCTTTCATTCCCCTCTAGATGTCTTGCATCCTCTGTTTGTAAGCTTCCTGAATGCTCTGGTAAGGAACTGACTGTCACTCAGCCCAAAAGAAAATATGATGGAGAACTAAAATGGTACTTTGCTTTTTAAAAGTCAAAGGGCACATCTACACAAGATGCTACATCACCATAATGACGAGTTACGGCAATGCACCTCATCACTATGGCAACGTAGCATTGGTGGGCACAAACTGTGACACTGATGTTACTGCGCAGTAGCTTCAGAAATAACCCATGAAGTGGGTACTTGCTTAAGCAAGTACTAAATAACTGTGCAGCAACAACTGTGCAGTCCTGCACACATATAGACATGCTCAAAGTATCTCTCTTGACTATACAGAATTCTGCTGACAGTTACGATATTTTATGATGAATCAGTGAGTGAACTTGCTTACACATGCCTAACAAAATGATCTGGAAAGGTCTTAGGCCTTATTAAAAGCATATAAAAATGTGTATCTCAGTGCCTCAGGTCTTATTTAAAATATATTTATTCAGCATGACACATTTGTTAGGTCACATTGGGTGTGTCTATGTGTGCATTTGATGCGCCACCAGTTTACTTACGAGTAAATTACTTGCGAGTCCCCAGGCACATATCTACACATGTAGGGAAGTTGGAGCATATTTGATATACCAATCTGCTCCTGCTTCCCAGGGCCCTGCAATGGGTCCATGCCACCACCAGGAGAGAGCTCCAGGAGAGAGCTGCAGTTGCCAACAGCTGTCAGCCCTTTTCAAAAGCCAGCCTCGTTCACTGCTCTCTGGCCAGCCACTTCCCTGGCCAGGAGCAGCATGTGCAGTACAGGGACAGCAAGCAGCAGCATTCTCCTTGACGTCTTTGCCCACCCCATCCCCATGCCATGGCTGCTTCAGCCCCTGCCCCTGGCAACAATGAACAGCACCTCATGCTCATGCATGAGCCCAGAGGCCAGCACCTCTATGCTGGCCCTGCTGGTCCTGCTGGCTCATGATGCCAACCACTGCCTGGTCCATGGCTGTCTTGACCCTATTGGTTCCCCTACATGTAGCAACTGCCTGCTTGCCTACCATGTGCAATCCCAGGCTGCTGCTGCACACCTGCCACCTTCACTCCATCTGCCTGGATGAACCCTGTCAGGGACACCAACAATGGGCTTCAGGATGCCACTGCCAGGGCTGCCGTCACTCTCCTGGGCCTCCAGCCCTGCCTCCTCTGGATCTATTGGGCCAGCCAGGACTAGTGGCTGCACATCATCCAGCAAACCTGGGTCAATGAGCAGTGGCTGGAGACATTCTTCATGATCCGGGCCACATTTTGGGATCTGCTGGAGCAACTCCTGTCATACCTGTAGCAGGTGGCCCTTGCCCTGCTTAAGCTGACCATGCCCACCAGCCTGTGGTACACCTGTTTGGCATGGGGGGGATACCGTGCTCTGCATGCATGACTCCCTAGTAGTGGTGCTGGGGTTCCATGCCCTCAGATACCCTCAGTGCATCGGGGCCCTAGATGGGACCCACCTCCCCATTACCTACCCATCCCACAGAAACTGCCCCTATTACAGCCAGAGGGGCTTTCACTCCATGGTGCTCCAGGCCATCATGGACCATCACGGGGTCATCACACATGACTTCCAACTGGGCAGGCAGTGCCAACAACACCTGTATCTCTGGGAACATCAGTCTGCCAGGCCTGGCAGAGAGTGCACAGTTTGAGCCAGGGATGCTGGACCTGCAGCTGGACACCATGGTGGTCCTGACTGTCCTCATTGGGGACCCCACCTACCTGCTCCTGTCCTGGCCATGCAGCCCTACACCATCCAGCTGAACCCCCACCAGGCCCACTTTAACTGATGTCTGTGCCAGACCCATGGCATGGTGGAGTATGCTTTCAGCCGCCTTAAGGGATGCTGGTATACCCTCACTGCACACCTTGAGTTCGCTGAGGAACACCTCCCCTGAGTTGTTGTCATAGCTTGCATGCTGCATAACATCTATGAGGAAAGAGCTGTGCCATGAGGCCTGAGTAGAGGAGGTGCAGTGGGTGGAGGACACCTGGCAGAGGGAGCACAACCCACAGTGGCAGCAACAGGGCACTGGGTGTGGGAGGCCCTGGCTAACCACCTCCTCCAGCAATACCCACTGTAGCCCACCTGCACCACTACCCACAGATTTCCCCAAGCCCCCTGCCCCCTCCCAGTAACACACTCATTGAAGACATGTTTCACAAGAACAAGTTTTTATTCCCCTCATGTCAGACAGAGCCCCTGCTCCACCCTTCCTTCCCAACAAACAGAGTCTCCTCCCCCTCCCTCCATAATGAACAGAGCCCCTCCAGCACCCACTAAACCCATCAACAATAAAACGTCTTCTTCCCCATGAAAACTCAGGCATTATATGAGGCGTCCTTCCAAGAAAAGCCTTCAGTAAAGTAACAGGAGAACTACTGAAAATGTCATTGCCCTGCAAGTAGGCTGAGACTAGGAGTGGTTGCTGTGGGAGAGGGTTGGGCTCATGTACAGACATCAGGGCACTGAATAGGAGCCAACTTTCCAGGGATTCACTACAGAGAAAATCTAAACTAATTTGCTTTCTTCCTAAGTAGCCCAGGTAACTGTTACACTATGCAAATGAAAAGGAATATACAGGAAATTAAATTTAATATTAAAATGTGAATATTCCAAAGTGTAACTGACTAAAACAGCCTGCACAAGTAAACATGTGGCTTCACTTTTGAAGTGTTAGGGTAAATTCAGGCATTACATTTATATCAGTATAACTAGGGTTAGGTTGATCTAAATGCCCATCTGTGCAGATGTTCAGGGGGCTAAAATGGGATTAAAATGGTACAATATGTAAAAAGGTACAATATCCTGTCTGTGCCATCCGGGGGTAGGGGGAGGAGGCATAGGGTGGAGGTGCTTAGGGGGCAAGTAGCTAGACCCCCAGCCTCTGCCTATTTCCCTGTTGCTGCCAGGGGTTAGGCATGGTTAGGGTCAGGAGCTGGGCAGTGGGTGGCAGGAAGGCAACTGCCAGAACCAGAACAGTTTCCAGCACCCAGTGGTTATCATCTATGGCCTGCACTGCCCTGGCCAGGACTGTGCTCTGCTTCTGTAGGGCCTCCACCTGCTTGTACTCCAGGGCTAGGAGCTGTACTTGGAACTCCTGGTCTGCCTGGTCCCACACCTCCTCACAGCCCATGTCCTCCAGCTGTCACCTGTCCTGGCAAGCCATGTCTTCCACCCACCACCTCTCCTGGTGGGCACAAGTGTCCCCCAGGTGGTCCTCTGATGCCATAACCAGGCGGTCTAGGAGGAGGGTCCTTTTCAATGGTCCTCCTTTGGCAGAGCCAGCATATCCACAGGGCCCTGGCTGTGGGTAGTGGCGACCCTGATGTCGCATCCTGGCTGCCAAGTACATTTTCTCCCCCAAATGCAGTTGCAGGCCTTGTACAGCCATGAGAAAGAAGCTGTTTGTGTGAGTTTGCAACATTTCAAAGATAAGATGCTCTGTACTAGGGGCTGTGTGCTGCCCAGCCTCGGATTGGGGGTTGGGTATGCATGAGTGCCCAAGGACCATGGTAAGCCAGCTGGGCAAGTCCAGGCCCAGACCCAGGCTTAGGATGCTGCTGGCCAAGTCCCCTATGCTGACTCACTCCCCTATGGCTAGCAAGCCACTGGGTACTGGACACAGGAAGCCTGCCTGCTCCACCAAATTCCCAGGGTGGAACAGGGCCAGGCTTCTGGTAGCACCTTTTTCCACAGCTCCAGACCCTGCTGTTCCCCATTCTCCTCCTGCTGGCCAACCACTGTGCTGTGCTGCCACCCATCCTATTGCAGCCAGGCTCAGTGGGGTGCGGGGCTCCCAGACAACTGGGATGAGGAGCTGCCTATGCCCCCACCTTCCGTTCAAGGGCCTTCTCTGGGGAAGTGGCCTGGGCCCAGCCTCCCCTCCCCGCATACTGCCTGTGCATGCTGACCATGACTGTGCTGCACACGTCCTGAGCACTGCATGAGGAGTTGTTCATGTGGACTGAGTGGTGCCCAACCCACTACGCCCTGCTACTGCTGATAGCCATGATGCCATGGGTGAACCTGCACACCTTGCATGGGATTCTCTGCCCAGCCAGGGCTCACTATTAGCTGCCCCAGCAACAGATTGGAGCAGGGAGCTGGTACCTGCCCCTCCCCTGCAGCTCTTTCCAAGCACCGCACCTGGATCTCCTGATCAGGGCACAGAGCTGGTACCTGCCTCTGACTGGGACAGTTCCCAGCAGCCACTCCATGATCACAGGGTGGGGGGCTGGGAAACTTCTACCCTGCTCAGCTCTGCAATCATGGAGCTGGGTGGGAAACGGGCTGGAGAGCTTGTGCCCTGTTCAGCTTCACTATTGTGCAGCTGAGTGGGGAACAGGCTCCCCAGCCCGAGCCACCAGGGATCTCCCAGCACCAGCCTTGTGACCATGGATCTGGGAGATAAGGATCTCCCAGCCCTCACTCCCTGATCGTGATCTTAGAATGTGGGGCTTGGAGGTCCCTGCTTCTGGGGCAGGGGGACATAGTCCCCATCCAGGTTTCAGTGGCAGAGCTGGCCCTGGCAGCTGCCAGATCCTGGAGGCAGGGAGCATTTCTGCCCCCTGGTGGCTGGCTGACCAGGAGAAGATTTGCTCCCAGTCAGGTATCTACACAAGTGCTACTGCACAGTTAGTAATCAGAAGTAAATTTGCTACTTGCATTTGTAGGTAGCAAATTTACTCACGATTAGTGAGGTTTACTGGGAAGTAAGCGTGTGTACATGTAGACGCACTGCTTACTGCTTAGTAAACTATGCTACTTCACAGTAAAGCATCTTGTGTAGACGCACCCACAGACTCTGGCCAAATAGCAAATTGTATTACAGACTGCTATGTGCAGGGCACATCTACACAAGAAATTTACTGTGCAATAGATTAATTAGCTGCACAGTAAAAGTCACGCATCTACACATGCACCCTTATTAGTCTGGAGTAAACTAACAGGATACAAGTACTATCCTGCCTGCTGGCTAGCCCTGCCCTGAAAAACCCTGATGCCCCAGTCAGCCTGTCCACAGCACACTGAGCCAGGGGGAGTAGCCCTGGGCTAGCAGTCTGAACCCCCAGGACCCTTGCCAGTTGGGGTTGCTCCTACCCAGCTCAACGTGTTGCAGTCCTGGGCACATGTGAAAATGTGTTTCCAGGAGCAGTACGCTCTGGAGTTTATTGCAGTGCATTAATATGCATGTGTAGACACACCCTCAGCATTCTAATTCTAAAAGAAAGGACTGATAAAGTAGTATCTTGTTTAATTTATTTGGAATTTGCTCTTTTTCTTTTATCGTGAAGGATTTTAGGCTACACACCAGACTTGGACCCTGAAACAGTTGATGATGCCTTTGGTCGAGCCTTTAAAGTCTGGAGTGATGTGACACCATTGAAATTTTCCCGAATTAATGATGGAGAAGCGGACATTATGATAAATTTTGGACGATGGGGTATATCTTTCTGTTTTTACATTTGCTCTTGGTTTTGTTCCTTTCATTAATCCTCAGTACTGGAATGACCTTGCGCTCCCCATGAGCTTTTCTGGCAAACTGTATCCCAGTTTGCACTTGGCTTATCCAGGCTATATCTGATTTCATAAAAGGTTTCTCTCCCCTTGTCCCTCTTCTCATTACATATATGAGATAGAGAGAAAAGTCTATAATATCCTTATCCTATATTTATCTTTCCAAAAGAGAACTGCTAGGGGCAACATTTTATTTTTAAATTTAACAATCAGAGATAGAGCTTGGAAATATTGGGACAGATCCTTAGCTGATGTGAATTGGCATAGCTCTAATGAAGAGGATGGAATGTTTATTTATAAATCTCTGCTGGGTTTTTTAATGTTATTTGTGGAGATACACACTAATGCACACAAGTTTTAAAGGTGAATTTGTACATATCATCTGAACCTGGTATTTGGTTTCTATTTTTATTATGGGATCAGTTCTGATCCTAAACTTGAACATCCCTACACATTTGAAAGTTTGAAAAACTGGATCTAAAACTGAGTTTTGGTTTAAATCCAGCCAATATATTTGACATGTTTTAGCTTAAATACCTCATCTTGTTAATGTTGGTTTATATTAAAAGAACATTTTAACTAACCACCCAGAGAGAAGCATATTTTTTACTAACCAGCTAGAGAGTAGTATAGAGAAATATATTTTCATGACCAATCAAAATGTATCTTTAGTGGAAAGGGTTTTGGAATTGAAATGAACAGAATAGCTGAGCACTGTTGGAATCAGACATTTCAAACTAGTGTTTTTTTACTTAATTGAATGATGGGTCAACCTTGAAAGGTTCAAAGATTATATACAGAACCCAAAATTCAGATTTTTACCCAGGCTTGATCAGTCCACAAAAATGCCATCTTATAAAAGCAGAAGTGTTCATGCTGGTTTTAGTATTTCCTGATTAGTTGCCCCAGAAGTAGCAAGAAAACAGTCTTTCCCACAGTATTTTATATCTAAGTAAACAAAATGTATGTTCTTCTATTCACTGCAAATCACTGTTCATACACTTGTGCATGATATTCAAATTAGTAAGGACTCTGAATGTTGTTGGTTAGTTCATTTCCAAGCTTTATTAAACTACATTTTACTAAGGAATAAATGTAAAGACCAGATTTTTGAGAGAAAGGTTTTTAGGAACCTGACTCTCATTAACTTCCCTAAATACTTTTTTTTTTTAATCGCCTTTATTGCCCTATACATAGGCATACTGAAATGGAGATACTGCATTAACTTAAGTAGGCATAATCAAGTAAAGAGTCAGGCCTATGTACTCAGTGCTTCTGTCAAATGGCAGCATATCAGACCAAACAGCATAGAATGATGTAACTGGAGATTCTGGCAGCTTTGATGGTCAGGTCACTGCGGTGAGAGAGCTGTGAATAACTGGGTTATGCCCTTGCCAGCCTACTTTACCCACATGAGGTGTCCTTCCAAGAAAAGCCTTCAGGGCAGAAACAGGAGAACTACTGAAAATGCCATTGCCCTGCAAGTAGGATGAGACTAGGAGTGGTTGCTGTGGAGGAGGGTTGGGCTCATGTACAGACATCAGGGCACTGAATAGGAGCCAGCTTTCCAGGGATTCACTACAGAGAAAATCTAAGCTAATTTGCTTTCCTCCTAAGCAGCCTGGGTAACTGTTACTCTATACAAATGAAAAGGAATATACAGGAAATTAAATTTAATATTAAAATGTGACTATTCCAAGGTGTAACTGACTAAAGCAGCCTGCACAAACAAACATGTGGCTTCACTTTTGAAGTGTTAGAGTAAATTCAGGCATTACAGTATAACTAGAGTTAGGTTGATCTAAATGCACATCTGTGCAGATGTTCAGAGGGTTAAATTGGGGTAAAAATGATAGGCCTAATCTAAATGAGTTCACCTGAGGAGATAAATCAACACTGATTGGGCATGTGATTAGATGGAAAGGTGCCAACTGAGACCTTTGAGTCCTTTCCAAATATCCCTAATATTTATATGCACTATAATCTCCACCTAGTCTTTCATCTCAGAATGAAAATTCCTCTCTTAAATGGCAGAAATATTTACCCATGCCAATAAACTTTCTCACTTGAGTGTTCTCATTCACTCCTTCAATGGAAATATACGTGCCTATCTTTTATTATGACTATAAGTGCTTTCAGAGTTGGGCCATGATGACTTGTAAGTGCTCCTGCACTGCATTCTTTTTTTTGGTAGAGCATGGTGATGGATACCCATTTGATGGCAAGGATGGTCTCTTGGCTCATGCTTTTGCACCTGGGCCAGGAATTGGAGGGGATTCCCATTTTGATGATGATGAACTGTGGACTCTGGGCGAAGGTCAAGGTACCAAAGCTTTTAATGTTTTGAAGTATTTATACTACAATATTAAACTATTACCTACTTTGTATTAACAGTGTCTAGAGATTGCACTTAATTCTTATATTTAAATGATTTAAGTGAAGAGGAAGTGCTAGAGGAAAAGTATGTTTATGACCTCAGAGAGTTATATCTAATAATTAATATTAGTAATACTAATTCTAATGATTAATTGCTATGAAGTTTAATCATTTAAAATTGTGTTTGTGTAGAATTTTTATTTTTGGAAGTTTCATGGGATTTCTTCTTTTTTTCTCCAGCAAATAATTAATTATATACTACTAAATAGAGGCTTGATCTTGCAAATCATTACTCATGCAAGTGACATAAGAATTGAGATCTGAATAATTATTTCAGTGCCCAAACTGAGACGCTGGAAAGGGGTTTGATTTTAATAGGATAGAGGCTCAGCGCTTTCTTAAAACTGTGCCCCTTTTAAGAATCCAAAAGTAGGCATCTAAAAATTGGCAGTCTTTTTTTTTTTTTAAATATTGTCCCATTGTCTTCAGTGGAGACATTCACAGGAAAGACAACTGGCAGAGCTCATGGAGTTTCGCTAAAGCACAAACCTTGAATTTCAATTGAAATATATAGTAATGATGAAGAAAAAAACAGGCTTAAGGATAGCCATAAGTTTGCCTTTAGGAGACTTAATATTCATTATGTAGACTCCAGCCATCCATGCTTTTTGCTATGTGAATTAAAAAAAAAGGTGGGGGGATCAATAAAATACATACCTGTGTATGGTAAGGTTAAGCCATTGGTTTCACCTTTCAGAAGTGAATAGTGATGAAAATGGCTGACAGACTTTTCTTTTTAGTTTAATATTTTCAAGATTATAATTCTTTGTTGCATAAATTGACAAAAACTGAAGATCAAAGTAGCAGAAGTAACAGTATACATCTTTTTATTTCACATCAAATTCAAGGTTTCTGAATTTATTTTTATTGGGAAAATAATGGAATCATTATAGCATGGTTAAGCTTCATCCACTCCACAAAATAATACACTTGGGGTTGTCATCATTGAACTGAATGTCTGCTTAAGAGTAACAATGAACAGGAAACTGGTTTTTGTATTTGTGGATTTATTCTACAAAAGACCAATTAGTTCTCACACTTCAGCAATTGCTGAGCACAACTGGATGTACTACATATTAAAATAACTGACCATACCAGTGTAATTTTCCTAAAGAAAGTTTTACATATGACAGTCTCCTGAAATAAAAACCAGGATCAGGGTATGTGTACATTATTAACATACCACTAGCACAGCAGTAAATCAGATTTGTGTTGGACTGAAAAAGCCAAACTGCTTTGAGGTAGGTTAAGATCCTGTTCAGACTACTCCATGAAACCTTTAAAATGATACTGAACATTATAGAATATACTTTAAAATATACTATTAAAGAAGCTAAATTACTAAATGGATTAGCACACTCAGAAGCATGCTTTGCCATGGCAGCTACTATATATAGAAATATATTTTTCTGGTCTGCTAATGAAGGACTTTCATTTTAACACTCATCATGAGTAATACCCTTGCAATTCTTTCAGAATTACTAGTTACCATGTTATTATTTAAGCTGTAATCATTTTGCCAATTGTGAGATGAACTACACATATTATTTCAAAGTGGAATTCAGCTCAGATTTCTATAGGAGTGCCCCTTATAACTAAATGTCATTCCAAAAAAACCCAAAAAACAAAAAAAGCAAAGTGTATTCAGATATTGAAATCTAGGTGAAAACAATCACTGATGGGATGCACTGTTGCATTTTTTTCCTCTTACAGTTGTTAGGGTGAAATATGGAAATGCGGATGGAGAATACTGTAAATTTCCCTTCTTATTCAATGATAAGGAATATAACAGCTGTACAAATGAAGGGCGCAGTGATGGATTCCTTTGGTGTTCAACCACTTCCAACTTTGATGCTGATGGCAAATATGGATTCTGTCCTCATGAATGTAAGTAGAATACCATTTCCAAAGGCTTAATTTGTATGGGGAGGGGGAAGGGAGGAGTGATTCATGATGGATTTTAGTCAAGGTGTGCCAGCTCTCATTATCCTGCCTTTTTGGTTCTCACCAACTCATAGTTATTTTTCAAGTCCTTAGTTTAGATTCTGTCCTAGAACAGGCCTCTTTGTACCACTCCATAAACTAGCAAGATTTCTCTAACTAAGGGGGCTCCCTTAGCTCAGAGGAGTCATCATCTGGTTATGCTCCCACACTATGTCAATCACTGTGCCCTGATGGAGAGGACATGTTGGGGACATATAAGGAATACTGAGGAACTCCGGTAACCATGAAAGACTGTTGTGTATATTGAAATTGATATATGGCCAGTTTCAGGATCAAGAAACAGTATGTGCACCCTTTGTGACCTCTTTATACTCAAAAGAGAAGAGCATTTAGGCTTCCATCTTCAGCTCCAAGGACCTAATCCCAGAACTGGGTCCTAAGAAACTGCAAGAAAAAACAGAAAGACTATCCCCTTCATTCATTAACCTGAGCCTGAATTTCCTCAGGAAAACCAAGATGGTGAGGAGTTCTGTTTAGCTAGTGTTTTCTGTTGATGCTTTCCACATATTTTTTCTTTTATCTGGTGATAAATCTTTTTAGTCATGCCACTTAGTTACTAATTGATGTGTTAGCAAGAAATTCTCTCAGCATATACAGTTCAGGAGCTTTCAACAGACTTATCACATATACATTGAAATAAGTGAGAAGTGATTTACCAATACCAGTATTGCCAGACCAGAGCCAGACTGAACCTGGTCCCCCTTAACAAGGGAGATATCAAGAAGAGTCTTGGTTTCTCAACACCCATCAGCCTTATATTGTTGTAGTCCCTTTGCAGCTCATACAGGAATTTGACTTCTTCTAACAAGTGAGACTGTTATGTATGAAATTCTTGGCATAAAGACAGAAGCTTAGTGGACCAGAGCCTCTATTGCCAAATTCATAGGAACACAATCAGATTTCTCCAGCTGAGAACCTGATCTATTATCCTCTGTTGGGATCCATAAAGCCCTTTTCTGCAGCATGACATACTCTGGTATTCTATCACACTGAAATACCGTAGTGTTTCTATACAAAATTAAAGTGACAGGATTTCAAGCACAAATAAAGGAAATAAATGTTGGTATGACGTTATTTATATATTGGTACAGTGCACATTGTTAGTCAGGAGAGTGTTCACATTTTTAGAATTAGGTTTTTATTTTTAACACATGCTTTAGGACTCTTTTACATATTAGGCAGTTTCAGTTGCCCAGTTTACACAGAGGAATGACACACTATTTTAGAGACTGTATCTTAGAATCAATATTGTTGGGAAAAATGTTAGTGGGGTTTGATATTTAATTTTTAGCTTTGCAAATTGTAAAATGAATTCTAGATTTCACAGGCAATTTGTCTTATATTTGGAGTGATCTTTTAGGAGAAGGGCATTTACCAAAAAGACTGTGATAATTTCATGTGTCAGCAATTTTTGTAAATATTTATGCAATATGATTTTACTTAAAGCAAAAATGATATTGTAAACAGTTTTATCTTTTAATATTCTTAAAATTTATTTGTATTCTTTAAAATCTCTATGCTGAGTTTGTAAAGTATTAGATTGCAGATAGTTAATGTGTGTAATTGCTGGATATCAAACAGCAAGAAATATTTTAGCAAGGTAATAGACTACAGTTGAAAGACACTGGCCTGTAACTGAAGATAAGCAGGTTCTTTTCCCAACCCTGCAACTGATATATTTTATGATCTAAGTAAAATCTTTTCACTTCCCTTTGCCTCTGCTTCTGCCACTCCTTCTCATTTTCTCTCTTGTCTATTTAGATCAGCAATTCACAATCAGGGTTCCATGAAATTCATTCAAGGGTGCCATGGGATGCAAGAAAATGTTAGTGGTGCTAGATGTGAAAACATGACTTACAAGATAATTACAGAGATTCATATAGAAATCTATAGTGTTAAAACATTCTGATCTACTGTGATCTTTCTGAGTTTTTTTGCAACAGAAGAATTGCTCTATTATTTTTCTGTAGTGTAAAAAAAAAAAAGTAAAAACTAAGAGCCAGCATTTTCTGAGGGATGTTTTGAGTCTAACAAATCTGAGAACAAGATTTAGATTTTAAACCCTTGGAAGCAGGGATTGTTACACTGTGTTTTGTAGCACACTCAGCCCAACAATCTTAAAAGCCACATTGAAACCAGAAGACGATACTCCAATATAATAACTGATAATTATAGTCACAAATGAAATAATCAAATAAACTAAAAAAAAAGATGTTGGAAATCACTCTTTTCCTGCTTAGAACAGCTGCAGTCCACCTATTTGCAAGATTATGCCTAGAATATCTCCAATCTCTATGTTGTCCTGGGAAAGGAAATACAAGATAATTAATGTCATAGGCAATCCTTGAAAAAAAGCCAATAATCTATTCAGTGTGTTACAGGACCCACCCCAGATAGGGAATGTAAACAGTCTCTTCAGATGTCAAGGGGGATTATGATTCCTTAGGTCCCTATTTCTGGCAATGTTGAAGTAAAGGTTCTGAAATTGCATCAATGGATTTTCAGCCCTTTGTTTGTAACAAATTGTGTTGCAAGATCTGTGAATAGCTGTATGCAGATGTTTCTTGTTAACTACATTGTGGCATTATTCATTTATTATTCCAAGACACCATTTTCCTAGTAATAAACTCAGGGCAGGACAAGGGAGTTACATCGTAGAGTCTATTGTGTTGGTAAGAGTATTAATGGTCAGCAGGATCTTTTTTGTTCTTTGGGAAATTCTTTACTTTTCTTATAAAATGACATAACCATGGCCAAATAACCACAGCCACATGAAACACCTGAAAAAATCTTTAAGAGGAGAGTCCACACTTCAGGCCTAAGCCTTCTTTTTCTTTAGGAAGTAAAGAAAATTTAAATTTGATACTCAAAGGAGCTATTTTTTAACAAATGGCTCTTATAGGAATATGACCTTGTTCTTATCCACATCAAAGTCATTTTAAACCATTCCAGCAGTGTAATAGGTCAGAGGGCATAACAGTAGTAATCAACCCTTTAAACTACCCTTGATAGTCCCAAGGGCCTTACACTCAGATCCACAAAGGTGATTAGGCACCTAACAGTCATGGAAGCTAGGTATTTAAGCAACTTTGTGGATTAACAAACAAGAATAAGGCCCAATGGTTTATAATGTGCAGTGGTGATATAAAGAACATTCACTCCACCCTATATGGCCAATGTGAAGACCAGGCTAGATTGCAGATCTGCTCTGGGAAAATGAGACTGCTGTCAACTGTTATACCAGGGTACACATAGCTATGCTCAGTCCCACACATGACAGCCAGCTGAGTAGTGTTCATGGCTGAATGGCTCTAGTGAAAGGGTACACCTTACATATTAGACATTTGATTAAAGACTGGATATATTAGATTCAATTCTGCTTTCCCATCATTGTAAGTTCACTGGCTTTAATGGTATTATTCCTGATTTGTTGGACTGTGTCATTATATCAGAATGTGATTCTTTTTGCCTTGATGATAAATAATTTAGCCCTTAGTTCAGCCTTCTGATTTAGAATCTCTTTCTTTTACAGTAAAACAAAGATTAAGATTAAAATAAAAAAACCCTGTACCACTATATGTCATTACTCCTGGGCAAAACAAATAACCTTATTTTGACTGCAACTCAAAAATTATTCCCTGTAAAGTGGTATTGTATGGACTTTCCATATGATTTTGCAATTTACCCATGTTTAAACCAATAAAAACTGCTATTAAAATATAGAGGTTGCTAGATCTGCAGTTGGAAGCAGCTTATGTGGCAAGTGAGTCATCTAAACAACTCCATTTCAGTTTCTTTTCCAATTGTATCATTCCTTTAAAAGCTTTTCCCCCAATCAGTACAATCACTGCCCTATTTAATAGTCATCTCCTAACAAGAAATCTGGAGACAAATACTGAGTCAGACATGGACATATAGGTCGGCATTAGGACAGAGCTCAGTCTGTCCACAGGTCTGATTTGGCCGGTAGGCCCAATCTGGCATGCAGCCCAGCCCTAATTGTGCCTGACAAGGGACGGGAGCATGCCCTGGCCCTATCTAACTACCCAGAGGGGGAAGGGGACATGGCCCAGCCCTGGTCGAGTCCTGTAGGTCTTGGGAATTTGGTAGTAGGTAGTGCCTGCAGTCTTACTTGCTGCTACTTCCCCTCTGCCAAATTTCCCAACCCATGGAGAACCCCACAGGCCAGGTGCCAAGGCTCCACAGGCTCTATTTGGCCTACAGGCTGCAGGTTAAGCAACCTTGTGCTAGATCTTTGCCAGTGTCAAGCTCCAGTGATTTCTACTGAGTTCATTTGTTGCCTAGGGGGTAGGTCTCTGACATGGGTGCTTCTAGGATAAGGAAAGCATAAAGTGTTCTTAGTGAAGCCAGTTTGGCTATATAGAGAACAGTTTGGTCAGACAAGATCTCTTTAATCAATAAAAACATGTTAATTCTCACTAATTTATGTCCAGCAAGATGCACAGCACCCTCCCTGCAATAGGACAAAAAAATTCTGTGTAACTTGCAAGCACAAGTCTGTAATGCAATAATCAAACAGTGACTTAACTAGGAAAGAAATGTTTCCAGCAGTGATTCCACTCTACTCAGCCTATTGATAGCAAAGCCAGAACTTTGTCTGGTTTTCATTCTGAAAGCAAAACAAACAAATAAGCATCTCTCTCCCAAAACATACCATACTAAGCAAAAGGAAAAACTCATCCCCTAAAATCCAAAGTTTCTCCAATAACTTTTAAAAAATCAAAAGTAATGGAAATATCAACAATCAGAAGTAACTAAAAATGCAGCGTTCTGCAGTCATAAGCTCTTTCTTATTGCCCTCCCAAAAGTCTCTTGATAAAAGAACAAGGGGAACCCAATGACTTATGAGCTAGCTCATTTAAAATAAACCACAGAATCATAGAAAATTAGGGTTGTAAGGGACCTCAGGAGGGCATCTAGTCCGACACCATGATCAAAGCAGGACCATCCCCAACTATATCATCCCAGCCAAGGCTCTGTCTAGCTGGATGTTAAAAACCTCCAAGGATGGAGATTCCACAACCTCCCTGGGTAACCTGCCGTAGTGTTTTATTACCCTCCTAGTGAGAAAGATTTTCCTAATATGTAAACTAAACTACCCTTGCTGCAACTTCAGACCATTTCTCCTTGTTCTGCCATCTGCCACCACAAAAAACAGTCTTGCTCCATCCTCTTTGCACCCCCCCTTCAGGTAGTTGAAGGCTATAATTAAATCTTCTCTTCTCTAAACTAAGTAAGCCCAGCTCCCTCAGCCTCTCCTCATAAGTCATGTGTCCTAGCCCCCTAACCATTTATGTTGTCCTCCACTGGACTCTTTCCAATTTGTCTACATCCTTTCTGTAGTGGGGGGCCCAAAACAGAACACAGTACTCCAGATGTGGCTTCACCAGTGCTGAATAGAGGGGAAGAATCACTTCCCTTGATCTGCTAGAAACACTCTGACTGACACAGCCAAGTATCCTATTAGCTTTCTTTATAACAAGGGCACACTGGTGGCTCATATTCAGCCTATTGTCCACTGTGACCAACAAGGCTTTTTCTGCAGAGCTTCTGCTTAGCCAGTCAGCCCCAGCCTGTACTGGTACATGGAATTTTTCCATCCTAAGTGCAGGACTGTGCACTTGTCCTTTCTGAACCTCATGATTTCTTTTGGTCCAATCTTCCAATTTCTTTAGGTCTCTCTTTCTTTAAACCTACCCTCCAATGTACCTGCTACTCCCCCTAGCTTGGTGTCATCTGGAAAATTGTTGCTCCATCCAATCTTCCAGATTGTTGATGAAGATATTGAACAAAAACAGTCCCAAGACCAACCCCTGGGTCACTCCACTGCATAGATTTCATAGATTTCATAGATATTAGGGCTGAAAGGGACCTTGAAGATCATCAAGTCCAGCCCCCTGCCTATAAAAGAAGTCAGAGGCCGCTATACATGTGAGAAAACCAGTTAATGAAAATGCAAATTGAGATACCCAATGGGTGAAAGACAGGTGGGGGACTGGGGTGGGGGTGAGTGGGGGAGAAGGTGAATGTAGATTGCTAAAGTCAAGGTATATCATGTCTGCTGCTCTCGCTGCATCCAAAGAGCCATACATTTTCACAGAGTGCATAATCAATTTATGGAACTCCTTGGCAAAGGATGTTGTGGAGGCCAATACCATAACTGGGTTCAGTAGACAAATTTATGTGGGATTGATCTAGCAGAGGCTATTAAATACAACAGTCATGGATGTAACTTCAGGCTCAGGGCATCCCTAAAACTATGACTAATGGTCTGGCAAGGAGTATCTCATTTTACACAAGCTCTGTCTTATCCTGTTAAACTTCTTCTCTTTCCAATTGGAAACAGAATGCGGGACTAGACGGAGCTTTGGTCTTATATGTTCTTATATTCTACCATTTGGTCTTGTATGTTCCTATATTCTGCCATACAGCTTCAGAGTAGAAAACATACAGGATTCATCAGGAGTTAATGTTGCGATGCTACCTTTATACTGATATCAAGTCACTTGAACACACGCATATCCCATTTTTATACATTTTTGAAAACTAGTTCCAGGGAGTCTAGCTGCGCTACCTTAAAACCCTCAGGAAGCCTGTGGCAGACCTAAAGGCAGAACCCACATCTGACTTACAACTTGTTCTGAGCCTAATTACAAAGCCCTCCTGCCTCCCATAGGTAATAGAGGAAGGTCTGATTCTCAGCTAGTGTAGACATTCTGTCAGTGGTTTACTAGTGATCATGGGGTTTATTAGATGGCACATGTGTAAAAGGATAGGACAGGAATCTGAATTTCTGGAAGAGTGGCATGCCATCTCCAAAAATTGTTAATTATGTACAAAGCAAGAAACATTTCCATCTATCCCTGTGCCAGAGGAGTGATATTCCTTTTATCATGTCTTAGTTATTATAGAGCATCAATCATTGCACTGTCTAAACACTCAGAAAAGAAGCAGACCTACTGAGAAAAGCAGGATAGGAAAATCTAGGGTATTATCTTTTTTCCTTTTAGTCTGCAAACTAGATGAATAAAGGAAGTTTTCATAAGAAAGCGTCATCATCTAAAACAATAAGTGCAGACTCTGAACCTGTAACAATGTTTACGATCCTATTTTAGTAACATCTTCAGGACTGTGCAAATTAATTAGCAGAACACTGAGGGAAGTAGATGGCTCTTGGAATATTTTTAGAGCATTGTGTAAAGAAATATGAGCTTCAGTAGTCAATAATATATCATGAGACAGAGTATAAAAGGATATAATTTCATAAGCTCAAATAACTGAGTGGACTTTTCTTCAGTCAAACCACATTAATTACGTTGAACAAGTTCCTTCTTCTATACGTAAGTTCCCCATCTGTAATGAGGATGTTGCTTCTTTTCTCTCACCCCTGTCTGTCTTGTCTGGTTAGATGATGAACATTTGGTGTAGGTTTGTTTCTTGCTAAGTGTATATACAATCTCTAGTACACAGCCTAAAATCAGTTCTGCTATGGGAAAAATAATCCAATTTCTAAAATAATTTATATAACAACTTACTGACATTAATATTCACACATTCTAAAATTTCTGTTTTATTTTTACTGTAGCACTTTTCACAATGGGTGGAAATGGAGAAGGGCAGCCATGTAAGTTCCCCTTCAAATTTCAAGGCGTATCCTATGACCAATGTACAACAGAAGGAAGGACAGACGGATATCGGTGGTGTGGAACTACTGAAGATTATGACAGAGATAAGAAATATGGATTCTGCCCAGAAACTGGTAAACAGAATTTGATTTTGATACTACAATCCAGTTTGTCACTATTCCATACACAACACATGTAATCTTCCAATTGAGCAGTTAAAAGTAGTTAAGTCAGAGCCATCTTATGTGGTTCTATTCGAATTTCTATTTCCAAGTGATCGAAAATGTTCCTATTGTGGCACCTAGGCATACATACAAAATCACTTATACAATTACATACAAACATGTTAATATCTTAGTATTAAACTTTAGCACAAGCAGTGCTGCATTGCATTCCCTCCAAGAAATACAAAAATCCTAACACCCTTTCATGATATCAGAAAAAAATCTGGAGAAACAGAATGCCATGTCTGCAAGGTTAAGTTTTAAGCACATGTCGATGAACAAATCCAAAACCTTTCTGCCCAGGTCTGGAAGAGATGTAGACTATAAAATACAGATCAGAACTCACCCAGTGAATTATACCCAAAAATAAATCAAGGCCAAGTCATGTATTTGTGCCTTCACCACACAGTTTACCTGACTGAATCTGAATATGCTTGTTCAGACAGTCAGAACCACACACAGAGCATTGGACAAAACCTCAACACTGAACCTTTCCTGAGTTTTGAAGTGGACAGTAATTTTCCAGAGAGCATAGAGGTAACCATAGTAACAGTGAAATGGCTGAGGTGCATGATGTATCCCAACCAAAGGGTAATCCACATTTAACTGGGAATAAGCACAGGCACATGTATATCTAAGCACATGTGTCTTTAATTTATAGGTCTAAGTGTCTACCACTATATGGTAATTTATATGGTAAATTATGACTTTTTAATGTCTCTGAAACATGAGCGCCAAATGAGGTACAAAAACATGAAGGAAATTTAAGACTTAAGCAGTCAATGAGTAATGTTTAACATTTCATTCTTTCTTGATCCTCCTGTTTAGTACAGTCAAAAATAATTTAATAAATATACCCTTGTGGAGTTACAAGATAACAGTGAGTAAATGATATCTCCAGGAAAATTATCTTTCTGCTCTCTTTACAATTTTTAATGCTTGTTAACTTATTTCTTTACTATACAATATGTCACAGGAACAAAATGCATTTAGAGGATTGTATAATTTGGAAAGATTAAGATGTAGACTAGAGGCAACGGTATTCATTAAGACCTCATAAATCGGCTACAGTGGTTCAACAGTCTTGGCACTTAACAGAGCCAAGGTGAAGCTACCAAACATAATAAAATAAACTGTAGACCATAAATTTAAACCTAATTCTGGAACAACGGCTGGCTGAGGAACAAACCAATTGAATATATTTTTAAAGCTTTTTTAAAATGTTGTAGCCACAGGTACCAAGAGTATTTTTGCTTGGTTGCCTGTTATTTCTGACCTTGTAGTGTATCACTACATTTTACCCTTAAAAGCAAAACAAAAAATATGAAAGTATCAAATTCAATGTATGGTGATGTACACAGCAAAAACTAAGTGATTGATTGTTAAATGAGAAGGAAAACAGTCAAACTTTTAACCAAAATGTTATCTATAACTGGAGCCAGTTAACACACATGGTAACACACATACCTTATTGCCTGTATTTCAAAATAGTTTCTCCTCTTCTAATGAAGTTCACTAGGCCAATCTGGTCAGAGATGAAATGGAGCCCCTATCCACATTGTACAGTGGGAAAATAACCATGTAGACTAACCATGGTACAGAAGGAAAGATTTTTTTTTAACTTCATGAAAAGAAATGTTCTGCAAGACAGGGTACAGGGTTTTCCTTGAAGTGTTGTTAGTTCCATATAGAAAAGACCAAACACCAGTGAAAGGTCCAACTCCTGAAACCAACAGAAAGCAAAAGCTTTGACAATAGAAGAAGAGGGATTGAAAGAAGAAACTTTCCCCACCATACAACAACATACTTAGGTTGACACCCACTATTACTTCAACCCATGGGCCATAATAGCAGAAACAACCCATTGACATCAGCTGAGAATTTTGACGGTCCAGTGGATCAGTATTAGTTTGGGGTCCACCACCTAGCTCTCTGGCCTTTTCCCATCAGAGTGCATTGTAGAAGTCCTCTCCACAAAAGAACATAGAGAGTCTCTTTGTATGAAATCTGTCTTGTTTGCAGTCTAAGTATGGGTGACTGGTGCCTCCTGAGACTGGGGCGGCAGTTTGCGGGTGGCAGTGGCAGTGGCGGGGTGGTGAGTGGTGACCATCCGCAGAAGCTGGAGGCAGTGGCATGGTGAGCAGCGAGCTCCCACAGAAGCCAGTGGCGGCAGCATGGCAAGCAGCAACCACCCACAGAAGCCGGCGGCAGAAGTGGCAGCGGAGGTGTGGGGAGGTGGTGAGCGGTGACTGCCTGCAAAAGCTGGTGGCAATAGTGGCAGTGGCAGTGAGAGTGGCATGGCAAGCGGCAACTGCCTGCAAAAGCCGCCGGCTGTGGCAGTCAATTTCAGGGAGGGCATGTGCCCCCCCTACCAGTCACCTATGGGTCTAAGTACCTCTGTCACCCACTTAAATTATGGCCTCGTGTTAGTCACCTAATACAATAGGTGACTTTAGGACCTTATGGTTGCATCCACATGTACAGACATATGTAGTTTGTAGCACTGCAAACCTCTTTGTAGCCAACATACCACATGACACATCACCTGAACAAAGAAGAAGAGGTTAATATCATATATTTGGACTTTAAAAAAGCTTTTGACCTAGTTTCCCATGATGTCCTCATGGCAAAATTGGGAAACTGCAGCCTCGACAGCCCTACAGTCTGATGGCAGGGGAACTGGCTCTGAGGTCGGACCCAGAGAGTGGCAGTTGATGGAACCAAAGCAACATGGCATATAGTGACCACTGATGTCCCCCAAGACTCCGTTCTTGGACCTGTACTCTTTAATGTATTTATAAATTATCTGGACTCTGGTGTCAGAAGTAGACTTGCTAAGTTGGCTGATGACACCAAACCATGGGGAAGAGTGGCCACACCTGAGGATAGGCTGGTGATCCAGGCTGACCTCAGCAGGTTCGCAAGGTAGGCAGATGAAAACCTGATAGAGAGAAAAAACTCGCATCAATATGGAGAGAAAAAACCCACATCAAACTTAGACGCTCAGCAGTGCTACACTCACTAGCACCACAACTGAAAGAGACTTGGGGGTCATGATTGAACACAAGATGAACGTGAGTCACCAGTGCGATACCACAATCGGCAAAGCAAACAAAACTATGGCTTGCATCTACCGATGCATCTCAAGCAAGACCCAGGAAGTCACTGTCCCACTGTACTCAGCCTTGGTGAGGCCACAGCTAGAGTACTGTGTCCAATTCTGGGCTCCTCAATTCATAACGGATGTAGAGAAGCTTAAAATAGTCCAGAGGAGAGCCACACACATGATCAGAGGGCAAGAGGGCATGCTTTATGAAGAGAGGCTGAGAGCCATGGTGCAGCATAGGCTCAGGGGTGACTTGGTGGCAGCCTATAAGTACATAAGAGCTGTGTATCAGGAACTGGGAGAGCATCTGTTCTCCAGGGCACCAGGGACTGTTGGAAGACAAGGTCTAACCCTCACAAACTCCTGGAAAACCTTTTTAGGCTGGACATAAGGAAAAACTTCTTTACAACCTGAGTCCCCAAGACCTGGAATAGCCTCCCCCAGAGGTGGTGTAAGCACCTACTGCGGACACCTTCAAGAAACATTTGGATGCCTATCTTGCTTGCATCCTTTGACCCTTGCTGACTTCCTGCCCCTGGGGTAGGGGGCTGGACCTGATGATCTTTTGAGGTCCCTTCCAGTCCTAATGCCTATGAAATCTATGCCTGGAATGTTAAAACATGCCCTGCACTTCAAATTTGCAGCATGGGGGTAAATTTTGCTACCAGGAAATGCTGGTAGCAAAAATAAATGGTGTGAAAAAAAGATATGGCACATACAAGAGGAGTGTGTACTGGCAGACAGAGAGGCTTGGTCCTCTTGGGAGATGCTCTGACTGCTGGCCAGAGCTCTCCACTCCTTTAGTTGTCCCCCGGCTCCTCCAGCATGCCAAGAGCCATGAGCAAGGAGAAGGCAGTTTCCCTGAGGCAGGGCAATTTGCCCCACACCAAAGTGCATGTTCAGAGGCATGCACTGCACCAGAAAGTACTGGCACGAATTTGTGCCACTACTGTTTTGAGGCTGCAAGTGCACCCCTGCATGCGAGGATGTGCCCTAGGACTTTATTTCATTTGCCAAGGTGTCTCATATTGCATTAGACTCTACTCAGGACCCATTATTGCTTCAACAAATAACATAAACCAAAGCTGGTATAGGTTTCAGTTAGCATTAGGGCTACATTTTGAAGTACTCTTGAGGCACATTTACACAAGACATGTTAATGTGCCTGAGCACAAATTACTGCAGAGTAAGGGCTCGTGTCTACATGTGCATGCCCTTCCTGCACAGTAAAAATGGTTAATCATGACTAAATTTGATACCTGCAAATGCAGGTATCAAATTTAGGCACTATTTGTTAAAGCACAATAATGCACATATAGACATGACCGGGCACTAACTTTAGTGCCAGGTCTGCCTAGACACTAGGGGACCACCCTGAACCCAACCTCAGGGCTCCTGGCTGACTGCTTCTCCTTCCCCAGGGCTGGGATGCTCTGTGGAAGCCCCTAGCTACAGGCTATAAACGCCTGTGCCCATTTTGTGCCCTGGGGCACATACACCAGGACCTTGGAGCACTTCAGGCCCTGTGTGCCCACCTGGACAGAATCCAGGCTGCCTCTGCTAGTCCTGTCCCCTAGCCAGAGATGCTTCTTGGCCACAGGTGAGTGTTGCAAAGGGCTGCAGCCTGGTGAACCCCCTGCCCAGCCCTGATATCCCTGCAGAGCAGGTGCCTGGCTGTCTCTGACAGCAGGGCCAGCACTGCTCCCTGTTGCTGCTCACCGCCAACAGTGTCTCCTTTCTTTGCAGGTGCTGTGTCCCATTTGCTTCTGCCATGTGGCTCCCGGTCACTGGCCATGCCCCTCTGATGAGCACTCCTGTGCAGTATCCAGGGACAGCCACCAGGGATAGCCACACAGGGACCCAGAAAGCCGGTGTAGGATGCACCACCATGTCCTCCCCATCTTCCCTATTGAGGACCAGCCTTACTTGTGTGCGCATGCCTGAGCCTTCCACCCGAGGCCCCACGTGGAGCCAGGAGGATATTAGCAACCTTGTGACCTTCTAGGTTAAGAGGTTAAGAGGCAGTTCACACAGGATGGGCACTCAAACACCCATATTTATGATGCCCTGTCAGGTGGCATGCGAAAGCAAAGGTACTCCTGGACTGTGTGGTAGTGCTGTATAAAGATCAAGACCTTGTGGGCACAGTGGGTGTCCCTGACTGACAACAATTGTCCAGAGTCATGCCCACAAGACCATGCCCTTTATGCAGCAGCTAACCAATATTTTGGCAACCCAGGGCCTAGGACACAACCCTGCAGTTTTCACCAGTAGGGGGGGCCTGCCTAAGCCCCCACCCCATCCTGACCCCTCCGGTGGTGACACCTCCCTAGAGGAGTGGCCCTTGGGTGTTCAGTGCCTTGTCCCACCCACCTCCCCATCTGCTGTACCCACCAGCAGCTCAGGGAGCCCTGGACAGTGGCTGCCTTGCCAGCTCCACACTCCCAGACCCCACCATGAGAAGCAGCTGGCCATGACACCGCTAGTTGCCAGAAGTGCCAGCTCCTCTCCATGGGGGTGGGGGGTCCTGCCCGGACACCAGCCTGCTACATACCACAGGCTGCAGACACTGGGTGCAGCTGGATGCCATCACTGACAGGGAGGCCCACGCCAAGCTAGCAGCCTCACCTGCCCTGGACACATGGTAAGTCTTGCACTGGGGAGAGGGCCCTCCCAGTTCCCACCCCTTTCCCTGCTCCTGACCCTGGCCTTTGCCTCCCCACCCAGACTGCCTGCGCTCCCCTGGCCATGGGTTCCCCCCCACCAGCACACAGAGAGGTGAGACACAGTTCAAAACTTCATTCAGCAGTCCATATCCCCACAGCTGGGTAGGCACTGGCCTCTCTCACCCTGAGGAATGTGTTGATGTTGGCAGCTATATCCTCCTCAGCAGTTGGGGGCAGGAATGTGTAGTACTGCCCAGGTAGCTCTTCTGGCAGTGGCAGATGTTATGGGACAGCCTAGGCATGCCCCCATGCCATCATAGTACAGATTTGCCTGGGGCATCAGGAGGATCATCAGCAACAGGGCATAGTGCTTCAGGTACCCCTCAGCCTGCACAGACAGTTCACTGGGCACTGCCCAGCGCACACACAGTGGGGGCACACTTGGTGCACAGCAGCAGCATGGCAGGGGGCCAGCCACAGAGTGCCTCTCTAGAGAGGCCTCCAGTAGGGAGGGTGGTGGTGCATCCAGCCTCTCACCCCACTTGTCCAGGAGCCCTATATGCACTGAACCCAAGTGCCATAGGCCGGGGGGGGGTGGGAGGGGGCAGGAGAAAGAGGGAGCATGAGGTCTGGAGCCACAGCAGGAGGTGCTGCTAGCAGCCTGGCCTGTCCTACCCTGGTAAAGGGGCATGGGATGCAGGCTGCCTGCAGCCAGTACGCAGTGGGCCACCAGCCCCAGGGGAGCAAGTGTGGATGGGGAGGCTTGACCAGTAGATACTTGGGCCCAGGCCTGCCCAGTTGAATTACCATGGTCCCTGGGCACCTGTGCACAGACAGGCCCACGTTTGAGGCTGGGCAGCGCACGGCCTCTGGTACAGAGCATCTTATCTCTGAAATGTTTTAAACTCTCAAAAAAGGCTTCTGTCTCTTGCCTCTGCAGGGCCAACTTCTGGAAGTGGGGGAGAGCCTACCAGCCACAGCAGAGATGGCGGCTCCAAGTCGCTGGTATCCAGCACTGGAGCCACCTGGTTCTGCCAGTGGCTCACCATGGACCAGACTGTCCTACTCTAGCAGCTGGTGGTGGTGGCAGAGGAGTGGGAGGGGTGGGAGTGGGAAGTGCAGGAGCAGGCCGGCAGGTGGAGGATGTCACCCAGGAAGAGGTGGATTCTTGGGTTCAGTGGGAGCACTGGGCGCAGATGGAGGCCCTGGAGCAGGAGTGCATTGAGGCACTAGGCCCAGGCAGTGAAGGCAGCAGACACTGACCGCTGGACCCTGGACACCCTCCTGGGCCTGGAGGTCATGTCCCCCACTGCCCAGTTCCCGTCTATGGCCCTGCAGGGCCCCTGGGTCCCACCCACTGTCCCACATCAGGCCCCCGCCTGGCCCTGGGAGGTGGTCCTTCAGCGTCTCCTGCCCATTGGGAAGGGCGGTCTATGTGTTTAGGTGGGAGGGATGAGAGTAAGGGTTTTGAAGGTAATAAAGCTTATATGTTTCAACCATGTTCATGTCCTGAGAATGGTGCTGGGGATGGGCAGGTGGGTAGAGGGTGTGTAGGCAGTGGGGTAGGTGGGTTGGAGTGAGAGTGCAGGTAGACACCTGCCAAAAATCACTTACTGTGTATTAGATTAATGCACAATGAATTTAGTCATGCTCAAATGGACATGTAGACATGCCCTTACTGTACTACATTATTAACTGCTTTGTTAAAAACTTTGCTGGAGCTCCCCAATTTCTACAACTAAATATGCTCTAGAAATAAATAATTATATATTTAAAAGTGAAGTGGTAAACTCTTGTTTGAAATCCTATAAAGTAAATGGCTTTTCAACAGCTAGCTATTAATTTTTATGTTTTAAAATGACAAATAATTTGTGTATAGGGTTATTTTGGTTTATGTCTTTTTTATACCTACTTTAGAGAATTATTTTAAATTCTGTTACACAGATATTGTCTGCATTATACTCAAAACATGTTAGCATACATGTTTTAATTGATATGTGCTTAGATAGGAATATTTTATGTCTATGTGTGAAGAGATAAGTTAGTGGGAAAACAAGAACAAAACAGTCTATGTGTTAGTACCAAAAGTTCTGTAAATCTGTGGAAAGAACATTACATTTACCTCATGTCCTTTCTATTAGAGTTTCTTTACACACAACTCATTTTAAACCAACAAACCAACTTTCTCAATATACACGTCCTAAATTCTTGACATCTCTCCAGGATATTTTCTTCTCAAATCTGTATTTAATTACTGAGTTATTTACCAATCAGCTGCTTTATTATGAGGTTATAATATTTGTCAACAAATCAGATTGTGACAGTTCAGGTACATACAAACATTACATTTAAATCAACCTAACCAAGTTTAGGATGTTCTAAATGCTCAAGCATGCAAGCGTTCATGGGGATTAAGTTGCCCTAAAAACAGTGCACCTGATCTAATGTTAGTTTTTATCCGATAAGAACCAGCTTTAGATCAGCATTGGTTGACCTGACCTAAAAGGGGTGATCCAACCTAATGAATGCTTGCATGTGTCTTCAGTGCAGCCCCAGAGCTGGGAAAGCCCAGCCACTCTGCACAGCTCTGGAACTGTGCTTTTTTTTTATACCCCACCCCCTAACCAGTGAACCCCTAGACCAGGTAGCCCCACCCCAGACCAACCAGTGCCCCAACCTCCAGACCCACCCTCACCTCCCCAGACGTATCCCTGTGACTTATTTGGCTCCAGCTACTCATGCACCTCCTTCTCACAAGCACCATTTCTGCCTGCAGAAATTCCGACTTAGGTTTAGGTAATTTAAACTAAGTTGCCTAAACCTGAACTGGATAACCTGAACACTTATTCACACTCTCTGGCTGCATCTACATGAGATGCTGACTGTGCGGTAGCCAAAAAATACTGCGCAGTAGCACATCACAGCACAGAAAATGTCAATATGCTACTGTGCAGTAGTATTAGGCAACTGTGCAGCAGTGCCACCTAAAAGACATTTGCTGATGCTACTGCACAGTAACTCCAGTTACTGTGCATTTATTTAGTACTTGCTAGTACAAATACTAAATAAATGCACAGTAATGTCTGCACAGTAGCGTCTTGAGTAAACATGCCTTCTGGGGGGCAAAATAGAAAGCATCACCTGAAAAGGCTCTATCAGTATTGCCAACACACAGACATTTGTTAAACATTTGCTGCTCTGTAACGGGTACAATCAATGCTTCCTTCCAGTACTTGCAAATCCTGTTTTGAGGCCTGTTCTTGCTCTTATTGAAAATAGTGACAAAAAATCATTTCAATGGGAAGGACAGGATCTTTTTCCCTGCTTTTTTCTTCTGTTGCAGCCAGTCTTCTCAAGCTGTTATTTTCAGGTCTCACTAAAAGCATTTGATAAAGAAGTTCATATTTTTTAATTATATTCAGTACTTATGCATAATTTGGGGGGAAAGGGTTGTCAGTGTTTCATCACAGAAACTAAATGACTCTGTTTATTACACTTGAATATTGTTCTCCACAGCAATGTCAACGGTTGGTGGAAATTCTGAGGGAGCCCCTTGTGTATTCCCTTTCACTTTCCTTGGAAATAAATATGAGTCCTGTACAAGTGCTGGTCGCAATGATGGGAAGATGTGGTGTGCTTCCACAAGTAATTATGATGATGACCGCAAATGGGGTTTCTGCCCTGATCAAGGTAAACGTTTTTCAGCAGATATTTCAAACCCTTTAAAAAGATGCACCACTTCTGTCTGTTTCCATATAAACAACTAGTCAATTGCCCATCAAGAATGATGGTGGGGGAAGCTTGCAGGGATGTAGCCCTGGGTCCCACTCCGTCCAGGCCCGCTGTCCCTTCCCTCCTGCTACTTGGGGTCTGGGCCTACCCCCCCTCCCCACTGCAGCGGTGGGGGGAAGGGAGGAGCGGGCCCAGGCCCAATGTAAGGGAGGACCGGGCCCAAGGGTGGGAGAAGCCAGGCCGCTGCGTCAGGGATGTGGGGGGGAGCATCAGGTCCACAACGACTTGGTGGTGGCTGGTGGGATGGGGCCAGTAGGCTCAGGGTCAATGCAGGAGAGTGGGGGTGGAGGAGTAGGCCCAGGCCCAATGGGGGGAAGAGGCTTGCTCCTCCCTTCCCTCTGCAGCTACTGTGGTGAGCAAGGCCGGGCCTGCTGACCCCCTCCCACTGCTGCAGTAGGCAAGCTTTCCCCCGGCTTGGGCTTGTTTCCCTACCCCCTGCATCAGGCCTGGGTCCCACCCCTCCCCTGGCCCCACCGTCATTGCCAATGCCACGGTGCACTCGGTCTTCCCCCACCCCCCCACCCCCCTGCATCAGGCCCACTTGGGGATTGGAGGAGCAGGCTCGGGGCCAACCTGGAAGAGGGGGGTGGGGGGAGGAATGGGTCTAGGCTTGAGTGGGGAGAAGGCCCACTCCTTCCCTACCCCAGCTGCTGCTGTGGCCGCATTGGACTGATCCCACTTTTCCTACCACCGCTCCACCACGGCAAACTGGCTTTTTCCCCACTCAGGCCCACTTTCCCCCCCCCACCCCCCGCGTTACCTGCAGGGAGCAGCAGGGGGTGGTGAGGCCAGAATTTAGGTTTCATAAGAAGCTTTTCAAAGTGACAATAGGAGAAAGAAAGACTCTAGAAAAAATAAAGTCCTTCCATTTTTAAATATCTTAAGCATTAGTCATACCTAAGAAATGTGAGGCTTTTTTTTAAAGGTAGTGTTTGTAACCTTTACAAACAATTTTAAGACTGAGGCATCCAGACACATATACATTTCTATTTTTTCTAGGACAGAAAATAACTGCTGAAATTTCAGACATTGCTTATAATTGTTGGTAAAATGCTTTCTTTTCATACTATGGATACTCTTTCACCTGTCAATGCTATTCATTTGTGCTCATCTATGTCACTGTCACTTCATTTTCATATGGATTATGTGGTGACTAGGTGTTGACAGGTCTGAAAGAACAGTACAAACATCCTAGTAACCTCAAGCAGGTTTTGAATACAGGATTCTTGAAATAAAGTCTATTGCACTCATCCAGAAACTCTTCCTTTCTCATCTTGCCTAAGTGATGTTTAACCAAGGCAAATAATGAGTAGATCTGTATATGTTTGCTAGGTTTTTAATGGTTGCAGGCAAGATTTCCGGTCCAGACTGTGATTAAATTCTTCTTTCCTAAATAAATTAAGCATTTTTCTTGAACCGTCTCCTTCATTCACAGGAACATTAAGTCAATGGCTAAAGTTACTATGCCTAGGAAATAGTGAAAATACATGCACAAGTCAATTATACAAGATGATATAGAAGACATCCTTATGTCTAATGAAAAGTCCTTAAGAGTTGGCAACAGCTATAGCTGGAGACTGTTTGTCTTACTTACATGAAATATTACATCAAAAATATTTATTGGGGAATCTTTCTGGTGGGTAAAGGGGAAAAGGATAGGTCATGTTTTGGAGCTGGAATAAAACCTATCTTCATTCATGTACATGACTTGTTGTGTTGTTCAGGTTACAGCCTTTTCTTGGTTGCTGCTCATGAATTCGGCCATGCCATGGGATTAGAGCACTCTGAGGACCCTGGAGCTCTTATGGCCCCAATCTACACATATACCAAGAACTTTAGACTATCTCAAGATGACATTCAAGGAATCCAGGAACTTTATGGTAATATGTTAATCACCAATCAAGCATTCATATGTTACATACAGGCTGACCTATGGGTTTCAGAGGCTGTAGTATATGTATTTTTACTGATCAGAGATGTAACAGGAAATTTGCTGTTTTCTAGCCTACCTCCTCCTGGATATTACTACCCATGTTCCAACTTAAAAACATCTCAACCCAGTAGCAAGCAGCCACTACAGTTACTGAGCTATGCAAGTCTCAAAGCCACTTTTATTATTTCAACATCTTTAGATGGAAATTCTAGAAGTCTATGAAATGCCTGGGCTATGTTCTTTCTAACATGAAGTTCTTAATTCGGGGTTTTTCATGGTGGCTTCATAACCATATTGCATGGGATTACTATCACCTACAGATGCATGTTACCTCCATCCTAACACTGTTGTTTTTTTTAAATTCTGCTTTGGAATTTGAACAGTGCTACCTTCTTCACTGAGAAGAAATTTCCTGGACTCAGAGACTGCTAATCAATTGTGGTGGTTAGATTAAAATGAATTGTATTAAAGGAACAAGTTGTTTTTCAAGAGTCTCTTGTTTCTGCTCTGGTCAATTTAAGGAATTACTATCTGCATAGCAGATTTTTACAGGCCCAGTAATACATCAGGTAATTGTAGCCTAGGTTCTCATATACTGAGTCCTAAGAAAGCTAGACTGGTTAACAGTTCATATAGTCCCTGATATATTTCAAAATCGTGTGTGAGAAATCAAACTTGTCACCTAATTCATGTATTGATAATGGGGTACAATGGGTTCATATTGTGTTGCATCTTTCCTCTCTTGCCAGGTCATTATCATACAATCTGCTTATACAATGCAACTAAGAGACAATTTTAATACTTCCAATTATTAGAAGTTGGCCAGTTTTCAACAACTGATAGAAAGCAGAATGTATAATCAATTGGAGAACCAAACAAAGTTTAAATAGTTACTACACTTTAAAAAAATGCAGGGAGCGTATGCAAAAAAAGGAGAGAGAGAGAGTAAAGAAAAGCAGGAGCTAGTTCAACAGGTCCACCTTATTCTGTTATTCATTTTTTTACTAATGACCATTGCTGGATGGTCCATCAGACAACATTAAAGAAAGAAATGCAACTAGAGTAGCAATACAACATACGCAGATAGAGTTAAACTGGTTGTCCACTGAGTCAGGATAAATTAGGGCTCCCTGCCACAATTCAGGCTGATCAATAAAATGAATAACTTTTGCATAGGATATGGTACTTGTATATACCAGATGTCTTCTGCAATCTCTGTGAGGAAAAAGAAAGTATCAGCAAGTTGAATCCTAGCATATTTTTAATATTTATCATATTTCTCTAGGGCATTATTACATGGTGATTGTTAGTTGACTTAAAGCTGTTGTTTTTAAATTATAAGTTTGATAAATATTTTATGGTCTAAAGAGACAAGACAAAGTGTTTTGGAAGTGGATGCAACATACAGGCAAAAAGTTTGGAAACTTAAGCACAGCAAACTTAAGTGACTTCTATAAGATCACACTGAAAATCTATGGCAGAGAGTAAAATTTAACCACATTCTCTTTAATTCCAGTTGTGAGCCTGAATTACAGAACCACAGCCCCTTTAACTGAAATAATACTAGGTATTTTGTTATGGTATTTTTTAAGTTATGCAAACTTGCATTTTGCTTTTGAGACTGTTATAGGTTCCCATTTTCTAGCATTACTCAAGGTTAGACTGAATCAGCGGGAACACCACTTCGTTTAATGATGCTAAATGACCTGACTGCTAAGAAGCATCCAGGAAGGCAACACAGCAGCAGACAAACAAGAAAACAAAATAAAATATGCCAGATGGCAAAGTGTATGTTTTGAAGAGCACATTTTGACTCTTAATGAGAGGGAAAAGACTACAAATGGCTCAAAATGTGTATTTATAGCTTACAAACTGTTAGCCGGCTGGACAAATCATAGCACAAAAAGCTGGGATGTACAGTCTTAGTTTAGAATTATCTGCTCATCAGTTCAGATGTCAAAGGAAAAAACAAACCTAAAAAACTTTAGCTCATTATATTTTAAATTACCCCATCTCTGGAAAAGAAAAAAAAAAGCTATACATAAAAATTGGCACTAAAAACTGCATCTCAAGAAGAACTTGCATGGAGAGGCAACAGAAAGACATAGAAGTAATGTGTCTGGACTGCAGTTATATGGCAGGTTTTTAAAGAGCCAAGAACAGAACTAAGGCCTTCTGAGTTGTGATCCTGTATCCTGTCTTCCAAAACATTTCTTACAGTTCTACAACAAAATCTTCAAATTGCTGTGATGATTTCTTCCCTGACACAATTTATTCATTTAGTGGTTTGGGGTCTTCATGTTATCAAAGTAACAGTACACTTGGATTTTACTTAATATATCTCTTTTCTCTATTATAGGAGGATCAACTGATGTGGGCCCAGGTCCAGGGCCAGGTCCAGGTCCAAGTCCAACCCTTGGGCCAGTCACTCCAGAGATATGCAAAAATGATATTATATTTGATGGAGTTGCCCAAATTAGAGGAGAAACATTTTTCTTTAAGGACAGGTAAGAGAAGCTAATGTCACTGGGAGGGGAAGGAAAATTTCTGCTATGCTGCCAAAACAATTCTACAAAACCTAAAAAGTTGTCATTAAGCGTTCTGCTCTTTCTTCCATGTGCTCAAACATGGAAAAGTGTCCTCATGGACTCCTGTGAGAAGGAAGATAACCATCTACCTGCCTGGATCATAGAAAAGCAAATTTATAATTAGGGACAGGCTGGCAGGTTTATATATATGAGAATTATCCCCCAAATTAATCTTTTCTTCAAACTAAGTTCAAACTTTTCTAGGAGGTTCATGTATAGTGATTATTTTAGGTGTATTTTGTGCGGGAGGGTTGGTTCATTTCCAGTTTTAAGACTACACTTGCCAAAATGCTATGACAACCACTGGGATGGTTGTAGTGCTTGCCAGAATTAAGAAATGCCAGAAACCTCATGAAAGAGCCTTTTCTCATAACATTTCCACCCCAAATCTACAAACTGAAGAGCCAAAATTATTCTTGATGTCACTCTGCTGGCTTCTGTGGAGTCACATAAGGGATGAATTCAGCCCCCAAAAGGTCAAATAGTTCAGAGAAGAATCCAAACTTTTGAATGATTATTCAAACCAGACCGAAACTCTAGTCCTGTAGAGATTCGCCCATCTGTCTTGTTAATCAGAAAATTAGCAATGGATTAATGCATTAGTTAATCCACTCTCTTCCAGAACAGGATTTATTCCCTATAAACGTTTCCAGAAACCTTGCATTGCATTAATATAAGAACTGTAACTCCAGCTATGGAAATTCCTCCACTTCCTGTTGAAGAGAGCTCCCTATATATTGTACTTCATGATTTTAGCATAAATGGTTTTCACTTATTTGATATGTTGTTAGAATTTTTAGATCAAGTTACAGGGAAAATGGAAAAAAATATTAGCAACTTGCATATATCTAAGCACATACACAAGCAACATATTTTCAGGTTAATTTCAATGGCCTTGTATATACATTTTACCATGGAGGTAATTTTACCTTGGAGGTTTTATTCATAAATTTCAATGCTAAATTATAGTACAGATGGCAGTAGCACCATCCATGGATGCTGTTAATTTCAAGAGTTCATTAAAAAGTAACAGAGTTCTCTGAATAAACTCCCATACAAGAAAGATTCAATATAGGTAGAGTCCAGCATCAACAAATAATAGCATTGTGTGAACTGAAGTTGCTATAATGACACATCAAGGCCATGAGTGGCTGGAATAAACCTAGCTAAGCCTTCTGTATGTTCTGGCCTCTGCTGGGTCCTAAGGGTTGAGGCAGTGGCACAACTAAGGAGGGGTAGAGGGATCACAGAGGCAATTGCCTTCGGCACCACCTTGCCTCTTCCTCTTTGTCCAGGGAGTTTCACACACCACACAGTGTGGTCCAGTCCTCCCCTGCATCAGGCCCAGGCCTGCTTCTCCCTTTCCCCTGCCGCTGCAGCAGCACGGAGGGGAGCAGACCCAGACCCCAAGCAGCAGGAGAGAAGGGAGAGCAAGCCCGGATGGGGGAGCAGGATTCCATCCCCATCTGCTTCCCCCCCCCCGCATCATTCTTGACAGGCAATTGGCTAGTAATAGTATAATCTTTTTTTTTTTTTTTAAAGCAGAATACCTAGTTTAAAGCTGCTTATATAGTGGTTCAATGCATGGAATTGGTGCTAATCAAAATGTCATCTCTTCTGTTGTTATTTTGTTGTCCCAAACAAATGTGTGTGAAACCCTTTTGTTAGATTTGTTCCAAGAGCACCAGCTGAAACATGAGAGGCTTGTATACTTTGACTAGAACAAGGTGTGGTCCCCCAAAAATATACAGCAGTTTCCCAAAATTGGGCAATTTAGTATTCATTTGTGTCTGATTGTGTTATGCATCCAGAGGTCTTTTCCATATTTAATTTTCAGCTGGAATGGTTTTTTTATTTCTTGTAAAATAACATTTCTCAAATCCATATTCTTCTATTATATTTAAATTATCCTTTTAAAGAAAATAGATGGGGTAAACTAGATGGGCAGGCTCAGTGAGCCTACTGTCTTAACTCTACCAACGTCAGTTCACTCTTGACTCATATCAGTGCGAGATTAAAATGAAGTGTCATGGGCTGAAAGGCTACTGCTACTAGATTTGCATGCCAGCAGTAGAGAAGCTGAAGTGAAAAATGTAGGCATGGGAGAAAAACTTAGTAAAGAGATTAGGACCAACTCTGCAGTAAACTGTACTGCTCTAGGCAGGGGCCACTAAAGCAAAGCAATGTAGCCACAGAGGCTGTGTCACACATGATGTGGACATTTGGTTCCCCAAGGACAACTAGCAGCAATGCACCTTGTGCCTCTGCTAGTTGTCCCCAGGGAACACCCATGCCATGCACACTCTGGCGTGTGGCAAATTACCCTAGGTGGGGTAGGGGAGGCTGAGGACAACACTGGGGTGGTCCCAGCCTTCTTACCTGGGGTCTTGGGAGCCTTCCAGGGCTGCAGCCATGTCACTTCTGCCACATGGAGCCTGGCTGGCAGCGGAGCATGGTTAAAGCCAGCCAGTCTTCGGCTTTGGGCAGCACACGCTGCCACTGCATGCACCATTCCACTTCTTTTCTCCACAGGTTTTTTTTGATTCCTGGATATCCAGGGATCAAAAAAACCCTCTGCGTTGCTCCCTAGCAGTGTGGAGAGCAATTGAATATGAGGTATATGGCATCTACAGTGCCACAAACCACACGGCTGCACTTGTCTGGATGTGGCCAGACAGGCTAAATTTGCTATGTAGGTATGTCCTGTGAAGACATAGTTAGATCCTGATCCCTGCTGAAGGGGCTTAGTGCTTCTATATTTTAATGGGCCTCCAGGAATTTCCTGTTCGAGCATCCTCTGATGGGATTGGGGTGACTTAGAAGTGCCTATGCTGTGGTCCATCAATCCCCAGAGTAGGAGGCATTCCTGAGGTGCCTTAGCTTAGCAGTTCACAACTTCAGTGATGTTCCCTTGTGGTCTGTGGGCCATTGCACCAACAGAGTAGCAGTGCAGAAAGCCACCTTGGGTGCATCTACACATGCAATTAATTTGAAGCAATAAACTCTGAAGCAGTTCAAGCCAAAATAAACTGCTCCTGGGTGCAGCATCTACACGTATGTCCAGGACAACTGCAATTCGAGCCAGGGTGGAGCAGGCTTCTAGCTAGCTGGGCTGTCAGGGCACAATTTACACTTCCAGTCACCATCTACACATTTTCAGCACAGTTAATTATTCCTCTGTAAGATAGTACTGTCTCAGATAGTACTATTCTTTGGCGGAATTAATTAGTTTACTGTGCCCTAATATTGGTGCACATGTAGACAGTGATACTTTATTGAAGAGCTAATTAGTAGGCCTGTGCGAAGTGGCTAGTATTCACTTCAGATTCAGATTTGGCCGACTCAGGGGACAGCAATTTGATTCAGAAGCTTTTCTGAAGATTCGGAGAGCTTTGAATCGATTCAGACCTTTTAACTGGTCCCCTGATTTGATTCAGATTCAGAGATTCGGCCACCGAATTGGGCCAAATTTCCTCCAAATCGAATCACCACTGGAAGCTTTGCACAGCCTTACTAATTAGTCTACTCCATAGTAAAGTGCACATGTGGATGCACCTTTTAAGAGCTAAGCGGCACAGACCTGGACTCCAAGATTTGGCCCACTCACTATTTACTATAGTAGGACAAGCACTAGCAATCTAGATTATTTTGCTTGAGCTTCTATTTAGCTAAATGCAGTCTTTAAATAAAATCCATTTACTTTAAAAGAAAAAAAAAGGAGATTTTAGTGACAGATCAAAAATGTATCATCAAATCAAATTTGCTGGGTAAACACTGCAAAACTTTCAAAAGCAGCTTGATAATTTTGTATAACCTATTTGAATAGCAGGCAGCTCACAAAATTGCCATCCTGTGGATATACTGTAATATGACCAGGTCATATCAATCATTTTTAGGATTTGATTTTCCATCAGGCTGCAATCTTGCTTCTGTTTTTATAAATGGAATATTGCTGCTATATATGGGTGTTCACTTAGGTTTTAATTCCAGAAAGTACCTAGGCACTGGATTTAATTATTCTGATTTCAGTAAATCACTTACACATATATTTAATTCTAAGTAAACATTAATACATAATATTAATATTGCATTTTATAATCCACTGCTAAAATGCTAAAACATAAAAATGCAGCCATCATTATTTTTAGGCAGAAGTGGAATCCATAAGCAGAGGCCATTTCTGAAAACCCAAACCTCATAAGGAAACTTCCATTCATTGTACTGGGGAAGAGAGAGAGAAATGGATGCATAAATCTATGGAATCTGTACTGAGCCCAGAAACTAGATTGTTACACATTAGTTCCATTGGCAGTTCTTCACTATAATGCAGATCATAACTTCAGTGTAATCAATTATATTTTCTTCATAAATCTCTCAGAATTAACACTAAAATTCAAACATTATGAATGTGTATTTACAAGGCATTTTGAACTGAATATGCAGAATGAGAACAAACTGTGACTTTCAAAATATAGGCAGTATAGCAGTTGGTACAAGACTAATGAAAAAGATTTTATATGTCGTTTATATTGACATGTTTTTTATTTAACATACAGCAAAGATAGAGTGTGAATATTTATTTTGTTTGGAATTCATTTGCCTGCTGGTCTTGTAGCTTTCCCAAGTTTAGGAGTGGAGGGTGAATACAAACTTGTGACCATTCTGGAATTAAAAAAATAAGTTGTAATCATGGGTCTTGTGACTTTTGTGACTCATCTGCCTTAATGAAACCTGCCACAGTATCCAATTGCTAAGTCATACAGAAGTAAGACAGGGTGTACAATGAGGAGAAAGACCAGATTAATTCTTCAAAGGAAACTTTTGTTCATACTAATGTGACTAGAGCCAAGAAATGAAGAAAGAAAAATGTAGTGAATGCGTACTATACCATACATAATTGGACTGTTCCCATAAAGGCCCATTACTCCATACCACAAAGACATATTCAAACAGTCTTTTTCATTTAAAAAAATCTAGCACTCACACATCTGTTTTCATTTCAAACTGGAGCAAAAAAATCCAAAGTTTTGAAACTTACTATGAAACTACAGGTTTCCCTTGCTTTATGCAGTACATGAGTTCCTGGAAAACACTGTATAACTTAAATTTACATAAAGGGAACCCAGTTTACAATGTAACAAATAGGAATACATTCCAAGACCTTGACTGTACTGACCTCCAGACCCATTTCCACCACTTTTACAAGACAATTTTGGTATTTACCAACAGCAGACACTTAGAGATAAGCTAGCGGGATGCTTAGAAGCCATAATGGGGATGGCAACTATAGAAACATGAGTTGCAGACAATGAGCAACAAGCATAGATCCACACAGGAGACTGTTTTGGTGCATGTCACTCCCACAATGCACCACACAAAGCATCTGGCTGTGGGCTTCCACCACACCGATTGTATAAGAGTGAATTTACCTTGCATATAACAAATTTGTGGTATACAAAGAGTCATCACATAAGAGTGAATTCACACATACAGAACCCGCATAAAGCAAGGGAAACCTGTAATGCTCGGGGTGGGGGGAGGGAATCTAATACAGTAAAAGCTCCGTTATCCGGCATCCCCACGGAATGGGGGATGCCAGATAACAAAATTTGCTGGTTAACTGAGCTGCCCGAACAGGCGTCCTTGCCTGTTTGGGCCACTGCTTCTCCCGCCCCTCCCATGGCGTTGCCATCCCTCCCGTGACATCGCCGCCCCTCCCACGGGCCCTGTGGGACAGGGAGGCAGGCCCCATGCAGTCTGTTATGCCCCCGAGCCGTGAGGGCTCGGCAGAGCTTTCACTTTACCTTACAAGCTGGCATGCCAGGTAATAGAGCACGCCGGCTTGTAAGATGCTGGTTAACGGAACTTCCACTGAAGTTTGAAATTGCTAAATAATGTTACTATGATCATGTTGAAGTGCTTTGATGATACAGGGTATGTCTACACGGTATGCTTCATCGCTATGTCATAGTAACACGCTACAGCGGCATAGCATTTGTGGGCAAAAATTGTGATGCCACTGCTACATTGCCATAGCAATGCACTTCCTCAGTTTAGCGCATTTCTATGATGACGTTGTGGCTAAAAATAATTGTGCACCACCAGCATAGCACAGTATGGGCTGTTACTTCCAAGAGGAAGTACTACATGATGGTGCAGTAACAACAGCACCATAGGGGCATGTGTAGATGCACCCACTAAAGTAGACTGTAAAAAAAATGGATTTTAGACACAAAAATTTATACCCACACAACTATTTTTATATAATATGTGCTGAAACATCCAGATATTATCAAAAAGAAGTAAGAAAAATTCAAATGGCTCCTTTCAAGTTTTCAACATCAAACTTCATTTGAATCAAAGTTTGATACAGCTGCATTTTCAGCTGTTCCACTGAACATATTCATCCAGTTCTAGTCATTAGAAACAAGCCTGAACAAATTCCCTCTTGTCAAACCCATCTGGGCACTGGGAGTTCCCATTAGAATAAAGATTTCAGGTAAGGATGAGGAAGTGACATTTTTTCACTCCAGGGAACTAAGATAATACTGGTGAAAGCACTGTTTGACCCGGAAATTAGTTTAGTATCTGCCAGCTAAAGCATGTTGCAACTGAGTTTTCCACTAGCTTGTTGATTTTTCATTTTGGAAAATTGGCAAACTGAAGGAAGGCTTTTGTTCTGTTGGAAAAAAAGGCTCTTCGTTCCATCAAGGAGGGGAAACAGTTGTTCCTTTGTTAATATCAATGCATTCTGCACAAGGCACTGCCATTTAAAGATAATTACAGCTTTTTAAAGCTTAAATCAAATGATGATACTGCTTATACATAAAATAGCCAATAAATTACCCTTTGCATTTCTCTAATGAACATTTTTAATGCCCGTGATCTCTTTTAGCACCAAGCCCACTTCCAAGCTATGTGATATACTGTTATTAGATCTGAACTTTTAGTAAATGTAAGAGCAATTCATAGAATACAAATCTCTGCTTTTGTCAAATGCTTCTCCATCTGCTCCATATGCAACAGCAGCAGGATATCTGTAATAATTTAAATGCCTTGTAAATGGGTTTATTTGTATAATTCAAGCAGAGCCTACATTTTACTATGGTAGGAGAGGCAATGTGAACCCTTAAGCAATCAATTTTATGCAATTGCAGTGGTGATCCAGCATGTAGTATATTATATGCAACTGTTTTATTAGCATGCTGCGAAACAAATCATACTTTCTCCGTTCAATGTTCTAAGTCAACAGCCAAGTAATTAGAAGTTTGGGCTGCTATTAATTGACTGGGTATGCATGTGTCAGAGAGGGGGAGAGAGAGCAAGCGTGTGTGTGTGTGTGTGTGTGTGCGCGCGCGCGCGCATGTGTAGGAACATATTGTACCTTTGCCAGAAATTATGAAAAACAGATGTGCTGATGAATCAGTTCATTGTAAATCCTCTGCAATTTTCTCTTCTGCTCAGATTCATGTGGAGGACTGTAAACCCCCGAAATAAACCCACAGGTCCACTTCTTGTTGCTACATTTTGGCCCGATCTGCCAGACAAAATTGACGCCGTCTATGAGGCCCCTCAAGAAGAGAAGACTATATTTTTTTCAGGTACTGACTTAAAGTTGTAAGTGCAAGATGTCACTTATGTAAGTGCTGCATTCAAATGTGGCTTCTTGTAGGTCTAGATAGTTCAACTCTGAGGGTTGCTATATCAGAAGGGTCGTGAATGTTAGATTTTAATTCTTGTCTGTTGGCTTGGGAATTGAAACTGCAAGTTACTGAATACCCTCACCCCCCATTAAATTAAGAACAGCTGAAAGACAAGCACAGCAGCAGACAGGATGAAACAATAATTCATTATTGAAAAATAATAATAATAGTGCATGCTCTGACATGTTCTTCACAATCAGATGCTGAATTTTCTTAGGCAACTCCTCCCTCCCCCCCCCCCCAGCTTATATGATCAATACACTTAATTTCTCTTTGAGTTTTTGTTACATTTTCCCCAAGTTCTTCTGCTTCAGCTTCACTGCCTGCCAAAGACAAATCCTTGCTCTGCTTTCCAAGAAGTGAATTTGGTTTCTCATCAAGTAGAAAGGATGCAGGTAGGAATGCTAGCTAGTTTGGTGGGGGATGATGAGAAGGACAGATAGGAGTTAGTATGCTGTCCATTGTAAGTCACATATGTGGTCCAGCTGTATTGGCCAAACAAGTTAAGCTGGGAGATTGTTTTCATTATTTGAAAAATTGAGCCAGCAAAAATTGTGCTCTGGTATCTACTGAAACATGACTAAACATCCCTAACCACCTAGCCACCATACGGTAATGCTGCTGTGCGTTTTCTGAAAAGGAAGAGGGTGGGGGGAGGGAGAAGAGGGGAAGGGGATAATGATAATTTATTCTGCAGGCTTGAATGATTGTTGGATTCATAGGTTAATAGATGTAGGGTCAGAGGGGACCTGAGCAGATCATCAAGTCCGACCCCCTGCCATGGGCAGGAATGAATACTGGGCTCATATGACCCCTGGTAAGTTTAAGCTCATATGACCCCAGCTAGGTAGTTATCAAGCCTCCTTTGGTAGGAGCCAGCACCACTTCCCTTGGAAGCTTGTTCCAGATCCTGGCCGCCCTGACTGTGAAGTAGGGCCTCCTGATGTCTAGCCTGAACCTACTCTCAATCGACTTGTGGCAGTTATTCCTTGTTACTCCGGGAGGTGCTCGGGGGAACAGGGTCTCACCCAATCCCCTCTGGTCCCCCCTGGTAAGTTTATAGATGGCCACTAGATCCCCTCTCAGCCTTCTCTTGTGAAGGCTGAACAAGTTCAGGTCTCATAGCCTCTCTTCGTAGGGCCTGCCCTGCTGCCCCCTGATCATGTGAGTGGCCCTCCTGTGGACCCTCTCAATGCTGGCCACTTCCCTCCTGAAGTGCAACGCCCAGAACTGGATGCACTACTCCAACTATGGCCTGACCAGTGTCGCAGAGAGGGGGAGGATCACCTTCTTAGACCTGCCCATGATGCATCTGTGGATGCATGACAAGGTGCAATTAGATTTGCTGACCATGTCCTCACATTGGCGGCCCATGTTCATTTTAGAATCAATGATGACTCCAAGATCTCTTTCTGACACTGTGCTTTTGAGAAGGGAGTTCCCCAGCCTATAGGTATGCTGCTGGTTCTTACTGCCCAAGTGCAGCACCCTGCACTTGTCAGTACTGAATCCCATCCTATTCTCATTTGCCCACCCCTGTAACTTGTCCAGGTCCAGTTGCATCCTGTCCCTCCCTTCTAACATGCCCACCTTGACCCAAATCTTGGTATTGTCAGTGAATTTGAACAGGGTGCTTTTTACCCCCTTGTCCAAGTCGCTAATGAAGAAATTGAACAGTACGGGCCCAAGGACCGAGCCCTGGGGGACTCCACTGCTCACCTCCAGGTTGAATATGACCCATCTACCACCATTCTCTGGGTGTGGCTCCCTAGCCAATTTGCAACCCATCTGGCTGTGTAGGCATCAATGCCACAGTCACCTAGCTTTTTAATGAGAATGAGGTGGGAGACAGTGTCAAAGGCCTTTCTGAAGCCCAGAAAGACTATATCTACTGCGACACCTGCGTCCAATGATTTTGTGACCTGATCATAGAAGGCTATCAGGTTGGTCTAACAGGACCTGCCCTTAATGAACCCATGCTAGTTGCCCTTGAGCATCCTCACCGCTGCTGGACCCTCACAGATGTGTGCCTGGATAATTTTCTCAAAAAGCTTCCTCAAGACCGAAGTAAGACTAATGGGCCTATAGTTGCCTGGGTCTTATATCATCCTGGATTGGGATGATATAATTAAAAAAAATAAAGAATCTGTACAGCCAAATCAAAGTACTTAGAATATCCCCACTTGTTTTATAGAGTTCTATTGATATCCACCCATTTGGATGTGCATTGTAAAAGGTAATACAGCTAATCTACCATAGGGAAACAAATTAAACAGGAAAGACTACCAAACAATAAAAGATCACTAGGAAACTGTCTATAAGCCAGTTACCATAAAACCTTAGTACTAGCACAGCTACGACCATTTTGGAAACTTGCCAGCACTTAGATGCTGCACCTTATAGCTTTTTTAGCTTAATCCCTGCCTGGTCCAACTTTCAAATTAAGTCAGTGGAAAGATTTCTGGCATTCATAATTATTATAATATAAGTCCCATAAAATGCATTTTTCTGGAGTGAGTTTTCCATGACTCTCAGTGGGTAACTGACATAAACAGGAATATTTGCAAAATATGTACATATCCACTTCATATATATGTTGCAGAATCAGGGCCCTAAAATATTTACCAAAATGGAAAGTTTTGCATGTTCAAAGACCACAAAATAAGAACATTTTAAAATGTTGATATGAACAGCCACCTTATATTCATTATATTTGTACTTAATTTAATAAATTAATAAAAAATGCAGAAACAAACAAACTGTCCATGGGAGGGCAGGGTCAGAATATGTAAATTATTTGCATTATTGCCATACTAATTGAAACTCAGGTCTCACTGTGATAGGAACTGTCCATAAATATAGAAGAGACAGTTTTCACCCTGGGGAGTTTATCATTAAAGTTTGAGAGAGGCAAGTGTAGGAAAAATCGGACACTCAGAGAAATCACTTGCTCAAAGTCAAGGAACAGTACCAGAACCAGGAATCCCTGAGTCCTGGTCCAGCAATCTTAATGTACACAGCATCATGTACTAACAGTACAAACAGGGCGCATCTACACGAGATACTACTGCGCATGTGCAATACTGCACATTTATTTAGTACTTGTATTAGCAAGTACTAAATAAATGCACAGTAACTGGAGTTACTGCACAGTAGCGTCAACAAACATCTTTTAAGTTATGCTACTATGCAGTAGCCTAATACTACTGTGCAGTAGCATATTACCACTGTACATGCTGTGATGTGCTACTGTGAAGTATTTTCTGGCTACTGCACAGTCATCATCTCATGTAGATGTGGCCACATATTCATAAAAGATCTCAATAGAAAGATCTCAAAACTTTTCCTGTTAAGTTGCTTGGTAACCAAGTGAATTGTCATATAACCACGTGTTTCTTTCTCATTTAGGAAATGAATACTGGGTTTACTCAGCCAGTAATTTGGAGCGAGGATATCCAAAGAAACTCACCAATCTGGGGCTACCACCTGATGTTCAACGGGTTAATGCAGCTTTTAACTGGGGCAGAAACAAGAAGACATACATTTTTGCAGGCGAAAAATTTTGGAAGTAAGATACATTACAGTTAAGGTGGCCTACAATCAGATAATCTCAGAGCTGGAACGGTGAACACTGAGTGCATCTACATGAGCTGCTAACTGCACAGTAGCCTAATAACATTGTGCAGTAGAGTGCTGGGCAAAACCAGTGCTAATACACTATTGCACAATAGTATTAAGCTACTGAGCAGTTAGCATCTGTAAAAACCCATGCACTATCACTACTGTGCACTAGCACCAGTTACTGCATATTAATTTAGTCCTTGGTTATGCAAGTACTAAACTTAATGCATAGTAACTACGGTGCATTAATGAACATAGATGCACCCACTGATTCTCAGTGAACTTGAACATAGGTAGTAAAATATTCTTAACTAGAAAAGAGCCAAAGAAGTATTATATCCCGTTGGTATTACCAAAACAATGTGGTCAGGTCATAATGCCTAGAGCAAAACCTCAAGGAGATTTTCAAAGGAACAAATAGCAGTTAGGTGAACAGCATTGGGAGCTAAATACCTGATATGCCATTTTTGCCTTTGAAAAATCTCACCATGAGCCATTGTGCTTGAAAGCCACTGGAAAGAAAAGTGGGGAAATAATATATTTAAATGACTATCAAAATTTGTTGGGGAATGATGTGATAGGTTTCCTGACAGCAACCTAAGTACCATTTGCTTTACTTATGCAGTTGATGTTGAGAAGAGCTAGGCAAATTTTGCAGAAATATATCTGTTAATGGTTTGAAAAAACTTAGCTTGAATTCATGTTTACAGCATCCCAAACCATTTTGAAATGTTTTCCATGAATGTGTGTATGCAAGGAAGTCCAGAAATAGCTACAAATACTAGTGTGAATATTTATGTGTGGAATGCCTGTCAGAGGATTAACACACGATACAACTTAGGTGACTGAACATACATTTCAAAATGCCATATCATTTGTATTATTCTTAAAATGCTTTTCAGTATTGCAATGGTGATTAGAGGCCAAACCAAGGTTGGTTCCATTTGTGTTAGGTGTAGCATATATTTATATTAAGTAAAAAGCTGCAACAATGATCTTACATTTTAAGTATAAAAGCATACAAAAAATACCCACAAAGAGCAATAAAGTATCCCTATTTTAGAGAAAATAGAATTAAAACAAGATAACTGATTTAATTAAGGTTATAATGGGCCTACATGATATCCTTTACTAGAGATTAGAACTAATTAGAGCTAACTACTGTGCACCATCTACACGTGCAAATGCTTACTGCGCACTAATTAGCTCTAATCATGAGTGAATATGCTACCCAAAAATTCAAATAGCAGCTTTACTCTTCATTACTTACTGCACAGTATGGCATATATAGATGGCTGATTGGGAGTAAATGTGCTCCTAGTCAGCCGGGCAGCAGAGGGCAGAAGATTGCTCCCTGCCCCTGGGAGCTGCCTGCTGCTGGGGTGGGCTCTGGCACTGGAGCCCAGGTGGAGACAATATCCCTCTGCCCTGGCAGCAGGGAGCTCCTGGTCCCTGCCTCCCGATAGCAAACAGGAAACAGGAGCTGGGAGACACTTATTTCCCAGCCCAAGCCCTGTGATCATGATCACAGAACAGGGGCTAGGGGCTCCCCACTGCCCAGGCATTCTCCATGCCTGGGCTCCAGTGGCAGAGCTGGCCCTGGCAGCAGGCAGCTCCTGGGCACAGGGAGCAATTTCCCATCCTCTGCCAGGAGACAGCTGTCTCCTGGCCTCCTGCTCCAGGCCAGCCCCTGAGCTAACATCCAGGGGGAGCCTAGAGCTCCCCCTGGCTGCTGCAGGGGCCTGGTGCAGGGCCACAGGGAACAGGAGAAGTCTGTTGCTAGGAGCAGCAAATCTGTTCCCACATCCCTACACATATAGACACATGCCCAGGACAGTTTACTCTAAAGTAATTTACTCTAGAGTAAACTGATCCCACATTATTTACATATGTAGATGCTCTCACAGAGAATCTATGCCCTTGCTGAGGATTGAACCTGGTTTCGGAAAAGCTATTCTTCCTGCCTAAATACTCAATGGAGTAATCAAATAATTGCATTGGAGGGTGCTTTGTTCAGCTTTTTGCTACACAGATGGGACAGCTTTACCCCACTTCTTACAACTGCTTGGAGCCTGTAAAACAAATTAGAACCCCGTGTTAGGAGAAAGTGTTTTAAACATTGGTCTGCTGGCATGGTTGAAAGACTCATATGAATTATCTTATGTTATCTCTGAAGAGCAGTGTTCCCTCTATGCTGCATGTGTGTGCAGCTGCGCACAATAAAAATCATGCCATGCAACAGTGTGGGACCCATGCACACCTACCTGCCGGCCACAGTGCCAGGGGGAACCAATTGTGGGGCAGACTGAAGTGGCACATGCCAAAATTGGGAGTCAGGACCAATTTGGGAGCAGACCAAAGGGGTGCACTCATGGACTGAAGTGGTGTGCTCACAGACTGCTACACCTTAGAGGGAACATTGTTGAAGAGTTTGCACAAATGAAGTTCCTAAAACATAGGAATCAGTTTGAATATTTTGCTTAACTGAGGAGACCTGTCCAAATAATACTTATTAAGTGACAAGTTCAGAATTGAATCCAAAAGGTCCTAATTTCTAGTCTTTGACTTATTAGACACCAGACAGAGCTTCCTTGCAGATAGAATTAGGGCAGGCTTCAGTTTGAGGAACATGCTTCAAATTCTAGGTTAAAATAAGAACCAAGTTATGTAGAAGCAAGTTAAAAATCAGGCAGATCATATTATAAATGTAATATAGTTTCAAAGTTTTTAGTATTCTTTCAGGAGATATACACTACAGCATATATCGAGGTTGTATCCAATGTAATTGAATCCTTTTTATATGAACATTAATTTCATGTTATTACCAGAGTGGATGAAGTGTCTTTTTTATTGCCTAATGGCTAACAGTTCCTGTAAGTAAATAAAATACCTTTTCACAAAGCTTACCATTTGAATGAAAATTATGATCAGTTACCTTCAAGGACAGCACTCTTTTTCCCCATTATCTAAAAATATAGGAAATGATCTTAAAAGCAAATGATTGCTTGTCATTCATTTTTGACATGTTCACTATTCATTGATCATGTTTAATATTGCCAAACATTTATAAAATAATCATGTGCAGTACTTCAGATTTTTACTAAGATTTACAGGCCATGAGTTTGCAAAGCTGCTGGTTTCCCCCTTAATGCTCATTGTTTTGATTAACTGTACCCCAGGGCCCCCAAGAAATTTATCACTCTAATCATAGGCACTATTTCTATCAAGGCACCTTATCAGTTGCTGTCAATGTAGAATGTATAATTTATTGTTAAGAAAACAAATAGTTTACCTGATGTATATATGTTTAAAGAAGATAACCAGCAATCAGAAAACAGTTGAGAAAATCCAACTGTACTTAACATAGATATTATAACCTTTAAATGAGTGACTGTTTCATTGTGTGCAAGACAGAAACAAAATAGATACATTACAAAGTCTTTTCCATGTCATTATTATACTTTTTAACAATGCATTTTAATTCTGCACTGCTCCTTTATAACAGGTTTGTTAAGCAAAGGAGGGAGGTGTGAAGTGGTTCAAAAAACCAACATCTTCATTAGAATTAAAATTCTGAATTTTTCAATCTGATATTCTGTAAAAGCAAAAGCAGTTTGCTTGGAAAAGAATATCCCAGGATGAAATTGGCCACATTTGCATTCAACAACAATTACATTTTAAACTGGAAAGGCTGCAGAATTTTACAGGGTTTTCACAGAATTGGACCAGTTTAATGGAAGTGAAACAACTCCAGCTATTGAATTTCATATAGGGATATTTTGTACACCCACAGGTACTGCCTGAGGTCAAAGGTTAGTGTTAAACTAAGATATGTAATCTTCTGCAGGTACAATGAAGAAAAGAAAAAAATGGAGCCTGGATTTCCTAAATTCATTGCTGATTCTTGGAATGGCATTCCAGACAACTTAGATGCTGTACTAAGTCCCAGTGACAGTGGTGAGCTATATCCTAGTTAAAACATTTATAGAGCTCTTTAAAGTGTGTAATGTCCTTGTCTGCTTCTGCACTTCCTGGAAACAGTCATTTCTAGTGGTTAATGAACAGGCATGTTGCCAGCTAAAACAAAGTGTTTCAAGCTTGTTTTTCTTGTTTCCCCCATGTTTCTCCATTTAACTGTTTTGCTTTACCATTTTAAAAGAATATATTTAAGAAGTAAGAACTTTCCAGAACACCATAAATAAGAACAGTCACCACTACCCTCAGTTTTGTGCAACATGGATAGACAAGTTTCCTTGGGTGAATTTGATATCTTTTATTAGACCAACCCAAATGGTTGGAGAATAGTTATTAAGCAAGCTTTCGGGTTCAAAAACCCTTCCTCAAAAAAGGAAGGGTTTTTGAACCCGAAAGCTTGCTTAATAACTATTCTCCAACCATTTGGGTTGGTCTAATAAAAGATATCAAATTCACCCAAGGAACCTTGTCTGCCTATGTCCTTAGACCAACACGGCTACAACCCAAACCCGTGCAACATGGATAGCATTTTTCAAAACTGCACCAATGACGGAAAGCATTTACAGTTTTGTGATACCAAATCCCAATGAAAAGTCAAAAAGTTTAGAAACAGGATCTAATAGCAAGAGATCTTTGAGGCTTGGACCTGGTTGAGAGATTCATTTGTTCTGTTTTGCGTAATATGGTGTGGGGCACCATAGCTGCCCTCCTTATAGCATAAAATTGCATGTATTCAGCAAAATGGACCCCATCACTTGGTGTCTGACGTAGCAGGTGTCCCCAAAGGAAAGGGCATCATTGAGGCAACATAGCTTAGCAATTTTCCCTGCCATTGGGGAATTTGGGAAGGCTGCAAAGAGTTATAATATGTTTCAGCATTGCTTCAAATCTATTAGGGACTGAAGCAGACCATGGTCATATCTAAGATTAAAAAATGTGAAAAGGTTGCTTGGTGTAATCTTTGCTCCTTTCTTCTCTTCATATACCTCCACCTGTTGCTTAGGGTCGAACCTATTGTCTTAAAAACTATCCTGTATCACCTACCTCATCACACTTTCATTCGTATAGCTAGATATAGAAATGACGTAGTTTTTTACAGCAATTATTCATGCCCAGAAATTTTTTGCTCATGAAATGGGAGATTGGCTTAAGTTCTAGTCAAAATAGATCTCTCCTTAATATCCACTTTGAATTCTGGGTTTCATCTAATCTTAAAAACAAAAACAATTTTTAATAACATTGTCTTAGAAAAAGATTTGATTCCAATACTTGTATTTAAAATTACAAAAGAAAGCAACCACTTACGATCAGGAATTAATGTTCTACCTAATGCATAAACCATTTTTTCTTTTTTATTTCCATGACAGGGTACAGCTACTTTTTTAAGGAAAGGTATTATCTAAAGATGGAAGACACAAGTGTGAAGATTATTCAAATTGGCAACATAAAATCTGACTGGTTGGGTTGCTGAACTGTATAAAATATTAATAACCAAATATTTACTTTTTTTGTTATATGCCTTATCTGTAATTAGAGATAGATCTGAATGCTGATAATGGACCAGTCTGGTACTGGCACCAAAACATTAAGTACCAGTACTCTACACTTTCTTTCATCAGATAATTTAAAAGTGTGTGCCTCAAGTATACAAAAATGTTTACTTACATCTCCTGGTACAATTTATGCCAGATGGTGATATCAGTAACAGAATAACCCTTATATTTTACTGCCCTGGTGCTTATACTACAGTTCATTGAAGTCAATGGAAATGGACTTCAGTGAGTTTTGAATCAAGCTCCTGTGGTATACATGTCCTTTACAGGCCCAAATAAGATGTACCAACAGTGCACTTTGATTTTTTTTATACAACTCTGAAGATAGCTGGACTTGTCCTGGTGCTCATCACCCTCCTGCAGGTTTTGATCATCCTTTCCATTTATTTACATCGTAGTACAGTAAGACTGTCAAAGGCACAGGTTGCCTCAGGATTTGATTTGTGTTGATGCATGATGGAATCATGGCAAGAAACTGTATTAAAGTATTGTTTTAAAGTACTTTTTATTTTAATACCATTGTCAAATTTAGCAATTTGCTTCATGCACTTTGTTACTACTATAAACTTGTTTATATGGACAGAATGACTCTGATTTTTGCAGTCAATGCATTACTCATAAAAGCAAAGTATTAAAGGTTTGCCTTATTTTATTTTTTTGGTTCCTTATTCTATTGGGTGTTTGGTTTGGTTGCTTTGAGCAACAGAAACTTTTCATATTGCAAATTGATGGAATGTTTTTACTCATTAAAAAAAAGAAATTCCATACATGAAATACCAAGCATACAAATAAAATCAAATTACACTGTCAGCCTCTCTCGTGGACAGGCTTCTTTGAATTGTTTGAATTTGCAAGAGCTTGTCAGGAGCATGTTAAATTGAACGCTCCCCAAAAGAAAGACTACTAACAGGAATAGAAAGGTATATTGGATTTATTGAGAATTCAGATTTAAATTATTTGCTGGGGATTTAAGAGCTGCACCAGTTTACATCAAGTGGAACATACAGCCCATAATCACAAGAAAGCATGATGCTCCTAAATTTAACTTCTGTGCCTTTCCATTCAAGTAGTCTTTCATGAAAATGCCCATTTAGCCTTATGTACATAGGATTATAAGGCTGTGTAACAAGCCTCTTCTCCCTCCTCAGTACAAAGCAATACAAGCTCCAAGCCCCATTCTGAAAGGCAGGCCACAAGGAGAGAGTAGTTTTAAGGTTAACTTTGTTCAAATGGGAAAGTCCTTGAAAAAGAAAAAGAAACACACTGAGTCCAGTTATCAACATGATAATCATATCTGTAACATCATCATGAACAGATTGCCCGTAATTCATTTATGGTATTGTGGTACAAAAAATATCACATAGAAGTAAGTGGCAAAAAGTGTAAGGAGCCCCCTCCCCACTTCATAATCAGGGGATGCAAAAGTAAAACTGAAAACTAGAATGGTTGACTTCACCAATCAGCGGTCATGTACCAGTCAGTATGAGGAAAATGGCTTAGAAACGTGTCATAATTTCCAAAGAGGCCAGAACAGAGCTGCAATTTCTCACTTTAGCATAGCAGCTGCTAGGTAAAACTTTTCACTTCTCTGCTTTAATAAATCCATAAGCCATAAAGCATCTGCTAAAATGTATCCATTCAGCACTGGGGATGAATCCCAACTTTCTCCTCATACTAAAATATTTTCCCAGAGAAGCTGGGAACATGTCTTGGTAGGTTGGGAAAGTCAGGCAGGTGCTTCCAGGCACTCAATCCATCATGGAAATTCCTGGAGCACAGAAGATCAGGCCCCTCAAGCCCTAGGAGTATACCTCGCCTATGGTTCTGCAGATCAACAGGCTGGACAAAGGGTGTCATGTTTTTCACCCAGTGAAGTGAATCAGTTGTGTGGGACACATCCCAGCAGGCACTCCTAGGACTTGAGGCACAACTGGTCTGCTTCTATTTCTAGCTGGTATGACCAGAAATCTTATATTGTCATTACCTGAGGGACATTTTCCAAGGTGGCTGCCTTCTTTTTTTTTAATTACCCAATGTCTTCATATCAAGATATGCACCTGGAAAAATTTAGCTATTCTGGAGATCTATTCTTGTAATCCTACATCCATATTTTCCAATGGGTGCAGGCAGTTACAAGGAGACAGACATCTAGCTCTGAGAAGACTCATTTCCTCTTACCCAATCACTTAATTGAGCTCTTTAGAGTAGCATTTGCAACTAACCTTCCAACAATACCATCTGGATATGGCATTAACATCATCATGGTTGTGCCCAGGTGTATGTGTAATTGTCAAATTATAATACTTCATTTTTTTCTAACTACCTGGCAGGTTTCCCTGAACGATTCTTATATCTGAAGAGCCACTGATACCTTTCTTGAGTGTAAACTTCCTTCCATCATAACAGTGATGAAAATGTTTTATAGATTTAACCATTACCAGAAGTGCCTTTTGGATGGTGCAATAATTTATCCCTAAGAGTTCAGGATCTTGCCATAAGCAGCAAGCATCCTCTCAAGTCCTTTGTGTTCTTGTGTCAATATTGCTGCCCAAAATGTGAGCACTAGCATCTGTGTTCAATACAAAAGGGCTTTTGAAATATAGACAGACAGGATCGTTCACAAGAGCCTTTTTTAACTTTGCAAATATTAAATCACAATGTATGAACCACCAAAATAGTTTCCTTTTCTCACCCAACCTATGTAATGGTTTTGCAATATTGGCAAGCCCATAAATGACCCTTCTGTAATAAAAGAGTCCTACAAAACTCTGCACATCAGATTATCTGGGCAGATGCCAGCTCTGCACAGACTCAATTTTCTTTCTGGCAGTAAAATTGACTCTCTTGGTGATGGTGTGCACAAGGTAAATCACCTCCTGTTGATGCAACTCACATTTCTTTGGGGTCCATTTCAGATTGGTAGCCTTAAGCTTATCATAGAAAATAATTGTAAGTGTATCAAATCTTGTTCAAAAGTTTTAGCATATACTAGGAGATCTTCCAGCTATAACAAACAGGCATAGCAAAACAGGCTGCACTATATACTCCCCAATGCCTTTTTCAAAGCTGGCTGGAACACTGCACAGGCCAAAAGACACCCTGTAAAATTGCTGCACGTCTTGTCCTGCCATGAAAACAAAATAATTTTTGGTATTCACTTTAAATCCACTTCCATTTGCCAACAATCACTTATAAGATTCAGTGGGGAAAACCAGACTGAATCTGATACAGCAATCCAGGATATCCTTTATTCATGATAATGTATGGAATTATTTAAAATGACTTCACTGAGTTTTCCATAGTACATAAAGTGTCTTTTTTTCTTAACCATAACTATGGGAGGGGCCCAAAAACTAGTGGCAGGGTCAGTTATTGCTTCCTGATACATTTCTTCAATGGCTTGTAAAGTCATTCCTCTCTGGTAATACTAAGGAGTTTGTTTGATAGACTACCTTTCCCCAGCATGAATATAATGCCAGACTACCACAGTACAATATAAACGTATTAAATCAAGGAACAAAAAGAAAAACCCTCTGGCTTCCTACCAAGAGTATGTGAAACCTTTCTGGTGTTACTCAATTAGATGCACAACATTGCTTTGAAGCAATTCTAATAGAAAGACTCTGGAAGCTCACAATTACCTTTTCCCCCATATAGCTTTTTTCTATACCAGCAGTCCTACCTACAAATACTTAGTTGGCCTTCCACAGAAGAAGAAAATGAACATAGACATGTGATAAGCAAGTCAGACTTTCTTATGTAAGAGTAAGACAGAAGCCAGTAGACTAGAGAGAAAGTATATTTTGTAGAACATGGCTGCAACCTAAACAGGTTGGAGAAGCTGGATTAAGCAAATGCTCACCCCATAAGTGAAGGAACCTTAGCCAAGGTGGAAACCACAAAATCCCTAAGAGGGAGGACCATGAAGATCCTAAACCAAGAAGAAATAGAGTGCAGGACGTTGGTTTGAGAAAGCCTACTTGAATAGCACAATCACAGGAGGGTGGGCTATGAAATGACCAAATGAAGAAAGAAGGGTCTGGGACTCAGAGATGAAGAAAGACTATTGTGTAAAAGATGAATAAACTGGACTCCAGGAAGAAGGGCACTATATAAACTGCTTTGGGCTGCAAACAAGATATTTTTGGATAAACAAGAGGGAAGAGAAGGCTTTATATCTCAAGAGATGCACCATGCCACGACAACGATCCTCAGGTCACAGTATCTTGTCACATGCTGCTTTCATTTTGCAACCATAGTTGACCATCTTGCTATTCTTCTATTTCTTAGGATTTTTTTTCCCCCTGGGCAAGAGGGATCACAATGGGGTGACCAGAAATCTGATAGCCAGAAACTATTTTCTATGAAATAGCTTTTCTGGCCTGGCTTTTCTTTAAAAAAAAAAAAAAGAAAAAAGGAAACAAACAAACAAAACAAAGAAAGAAAAAAGCATTTTATGACTTCAAGAATGCATTGACAATATTGACTCATTTGATCTCCTCAGTGATCAATTTGCAAGTGGAATCAGTCGTTTTGTTATAAGCTAGGTTTGAGCTTCAACATGGTTTATTTCCTCAGTGGAAAGAAATTAGCTGACTCATAAACAACCCTCATCTACTTAATTGAGGAAAAATACATTTTTCACAGAAACATTACTTGTAAAAATCAAAGGACATCTTCTATAATTTACATATGTAGGACCCTATTTCCAGAGCTTAGGGCCACAACCATTCTAAAACCCTCAGTCAGAGAGTTTCTTCCCCATTTCTGTGGAGTCCTGGTAATTTGATTCTTCTCTCATTGGGATCTTCACATCAGGGCAGCCCCAATGATTAAAATAGACTTTCTTCTGATTCACACCACTGATTAGGATCTTGTTATAATTTTAATACCTTAAAAATACAATAAGTGTACATCTTCATTGCAGAGCTCACTAAAAAAAAGGTATCAACACAAGTTTTTCTCCCTTGTTAGCCTATTTTTCTCATGTTGGCCTAGTCTAGTTATTCTTAACCAGGGTGCTGTGGTCACACAAGGTTGACACTGGGCATGTCTACACAAGACACTATTGTGCAGTGGTTACTGTGCATTTTTTTTGTACTTGTATAAACAAGTACTAAAAAAAATGTGCAGTAACCAGAGTTACTGCACAGTAGTACTGGCAATTGTCTTTAAAGTGATGCTACTGCACAGTACCCTAATAATACTGAGCAGTAGCATATTAGCACTGCCCGTGCTGTGACATGCTATTGCATAGTATTATCTGGCTACTGCACAGTCAGCATCTTGCATAGATATGACTACTGCTAGGTGTGCAAACAGGCTTCACAAAATTAACCCAGAGATTTAAAATAGGAATCCACACCGTTAGAAACATTCTGACCTGTGGTGGTCTTTTGTTTTTACACCAGAATTGTTTTATTATCCTTCTGTAGTAAAAAACTGAGTGAAAACTAAGAGTTGATTTTTCCAAGGGATGTCTCATGTCTAAAAGGTTGAGAACCACTGGCCTAACTCAACTGAGACAGCCCCACATTGACATAACCCAGTCCAGGTGGCACAGCAGTAGAAGTCACAGTCACTTGTATGCGATGATAACACTTCTAGACGCTCTTCCATGACTGTATATAGAGATACTCCATGATTTTTTTTCCCTTGGGACTTATAAAAGAACCTGTTTTGTGGGCACGGAAGAAGAAAGCAGAGGGAATTGTGGGAAGACACTGGAAGAGTAGTGGCACTATAGTGGAGCTAGTCTGTGTCTGTATTAAAGTGGACATTTTGGCAGCTAGTGAGTTGAGATACTTGGGCTTTAAGCCTTGTTTCTTCCTGATGGGCCAGCCAATAGCTTAGTTAAGGGGGAGCTTGTGTGTCTGGGTACAGGCACAAGTTATAAGCTATAGCCTATACCCAGCTGTTAGCAGGAATGAAAGTAGACCCCAGATACTTCTGTGCCAAAGTTTAGGCCAGCTATTCTGTTAACAAGGCCACTGGGACAGTTCCAATCTTTTTTAAATAATGGTAGCAGTTAACTAGCCACTCTATTACAACACATACAACAGAGCTGAGGTTATATTCAAATGACACAGTTTAAATACGTAATAAACACAAAATGCCTAACTAGAAACTGCACTTAACTGTGGATGTCGTGTTAATACTCTGTATTTAATAAACAAATGTCTTGCTATTTTGTTGCAATTTTACAAAGCAACAGTTTCCTGTGAATTTAAAATTACCTGCTCTTAAGTGTACTATTCTATAAATCAGCAGCCACTGGGTCCTTTGGGTACACTTTGGACAAATGAATTCACCACATGGAGACAGAAACACGTGTTTTTAACAGTGAAAGAATAGGAAAGCAAGCATTCCTCTGCTCTGTGAAAAGATTCAGGGTAACAAATGACCATGGACTAGGCTCTGTGGGATCTTGGAAGCCAAACATGTGGATTGATATCTAAGCATACAAAGAGAAAGCACTCTGCTCATTATTGGCTACATAGAACGCTAATATCAAAAAGAAGTAAGAACACTTAGAATAGAGAAATCTATTGAGTACCAGGGCAAAAAAATAAAAGAATACTGCAGAATCAGGCATACCTGACAGCATCTCCAGTCCTGCCATCATACCTTACTGAATACCACAGTCTGCCAAGAAGCCATATGCTGTTATTTGAAAAACATCACCTTCTGGGACTGTGATTCAGAAATGAAAGGAGAGCAAAGGGAGCAGCAAAAATGGCATTGTAGGTTAAGCATTGTTAATGGAGTGGTTAAGAATTTTTATTATGATTTCATTCCCATGTAGATAGGTGCTCAGACTTTTGCTCAGACAAGTATGTATCTGTTGAAATTGTAAAAATGCAACTTTAAATCTTAGAGCATTCAATAATCTAAAGGAGAAAAATCAACAAATATTAAAGTGATTTCATATAAATATTTGAGAAAGATCATTCAAAAATGTGAAATATTAAAAGGACTCCATAATGTAGCAAAGAAATGCTTACTTATCAAGACCACTCTCCAGAGAAAATTAAAATTTGAAATCAGGCAGACTACACCAGAAATGATTAACCAACATAACTAACCACCAGAGAACTGTTGAATTCTCTGTCTCCATCTCTAAAGAGATGATGCTTTTCTAGAAGATATGTTTTAGTAATACAGAAATTATTGGACTCAGTACAGGATAATATTGTGAAATTATCTGCCTGCATTATACAGGAAGTCAGATTACATGATCTAATGGTTCTCTCTCTCATTAAAATCTATTAATCTCTGAAAATGCCTTTTAATTTTTAATGTGATGAAGTCTTTACATAGTATTTGATAATATAACTTCACAAACTAAAGCAAAATATGTAAATTTTTATTAATCTTCAAGTGGCAAGGATGTTTATATCTTCTAATGGACCAACTTTTATTGAAGCAACTACTTTTAATCTTTATGCATATGTACAAGAGATTATTTTAAAAACACAATGTGCTTCCAAAAATCAAACTCTAAAACTCTATTTAATAGCCCCTTTCCCCAAAAATATCAATGAACCATTGATATACTGTGTTAGACCCCGATTCCATGTGGCACCCAATGACCAGGGAGATGATGATCCAATCACTCATGAATCCTGTTATTCATTAGCCAGAGCAAGCAGGGATCAAACACTACTTGCACACGTTGCTCGCAACAGCTTTATTAAAAATGAAAGCAGCTTCGGACTAGCTCCCTCACAGACACAGCCTGTGAATACAGGGAGCCACCTTGAACAATAGTTTTTTTCCACATTTTATACACTTTGGTTCATGCTCATTACCATTTATTCCACCCTGTCCCTCCTTCTCTTCCATCCATTTTTCCTCCTATCTCAAGCTCCACCTCTGTTTACCGTTTATTTCATTAACATGGAATTGCCTATGCATTTTACTCATTTACATGCCTTTTTGCTATGAGCGAATGTCCAAGGCCATGAACTTACTTCTTCGGTCAATAGGCAGACTTTGACTAAAACCTGGAAGCTTTTTCACCAGGTCACCATTTACCCTTTTGCATATGTTCATCTTGGATTCTGTTACCAATTACATGTTATCTTTCACATTCCAATCTGTTTTTCTGTCCAATATTATACCATCTCCACATTCCTAAGGCTTCACCTCATTCACAGTACCCAGACTCACTTGAAAATGGTTGACACAGTTAAGATGGTTACTTAGCATGAGCAAATGCCTAGCTTATAAGCATTCATAAGCAAAATCTGCTTTCTTATATATTTTACAACACTACGATATGGTTAAACCTACTTGCTTAAGCATCTCTCAATGTTACTTTTAATATATCATTCTGCCTTGTGGTCAGCAGCTTTTGCTGGGCCATAGATTTAAGCCTTTATTCAGCTGCAAATCCAGTGCTCCCCAAGATCCAAATATAGTCACCCTAACATTCTGAACAGAGATAATCAATATGGTGATAAAAATTAAAGTGCCTAATCTATGCTGGTGCACTTTCTGGTACTGTTAATGCTTCTTTTTAGTGGTTTCTCCAATCCAACCTTTCTATATGGTCTGTTCCCAATATTCTGCACAGGCCACTGCTTCTGGTGTTGGTGTTGCCAGATCTTATGGGTTACATTATGGTGCTACAGGGCATCTCAGGAGATGATCCATGGTTTGCTTCTCCTGACAAACGCACTGGTTGGTTGCATAGGGGCCCCATGATTTCATGAGAAAGATACATCTTCCTTGAGCCACTCTCAATCTGTTCAGGCTCTGCCATGTATGCCATTTGAAGTTGTAGTAAAACAACAATAGGACAATTTCACAACAGCTTCAGCAGGGAGGATACCCTAAGGTTCACGTTTCAACAGGCTGCCATCTTTTCTTCTGGCTGTGATTTCCGAATGAATGCGCATTTCAAATAGGGCCAATGACCAACTTCACTGCTTGCCTAACAAAGTATGAGTCTTCCCCATCTATTTGGAATACTCACATCATCACTAGTCATTTCACCTTTAAATCATCTGTTCAAATGATACAAACCACAACAAGCAATCTGCATAATACCACAAAGATACCTCATAATAAAGAGAATTTGCTTGCAAACCCACTCTTCTGAAAGATGCTTAAGGATTTAAATAAGGAATCTCAGAAAACATTACGAATGTCCAACCCTATGGAAAAAAAGGCCAGCAAAATTACGAAGTATGTTATATTTAGAGATGCACATTTCCTAGCTAGCCTTATAGCCTTTATTCACACAAGGCAGCCCACTGACCATTAAGAATGAGTATACAGTCAGGAGAAAAATCTGTCACACTTTGTGCTAAGGATCTTAACAGATGCGTTACCCTTCAATGGAAGACGACAGCATCAGGGAGACTTGGATACTCTGCTTTTCTTTGGAACACTAGCTCTTCAGTGAGGGTGCTGCATTTGGTAATGATGAGTCTGCCAGGGCTACCTTGTTTGTAAATCTCTGGGAGCAAGAAGAAAGTTCCTGAGGTGGGAGAGAGTCAATAATTTGTGGAAGTATTTTTTTTCCTGAAGCTAGCATGGGAAGGAGTTTATATTTTCCAGTTCCAGACTGAATACTAGTGTGGGGTCCTCACCAAGTTCTGTATAGTATTTAGTGTCAGAGAGGTGCCTGTTGAACACATGGATGTTTCCTTGGCAGTTGAAGATGGCTCTAGCTCCACCTTGCTTAGCTGGTTTGAATACTGTTTCATTGTTACATCTTAGGGACTGTATGTTTTGTCTTGTTTTTTTTTTTTATCTGTGGGACACAGGATGTTGCGGTCCTGGCTTTGATTGAGAATGTTACTAATAGCTTCTTCCTGAAACACATGATGTAGTAGTCCAGTATATGGTTATATCCACTAGGTGGTGTCCAATCCAATGTTTTACTGTTGTTTGCTTTATCAGTTATGGCGGGAAGCATGTCAGAGGTGATTCTATCATGGTTGTGGAAGTATTCTTTCAGCAGAAGTCTGCAAAATAATTTTTCTAACTCTTCACATATTGGTATCTTGTCAGATTGTTTCTCGTGGCAGAAATTCAGGCCTTTGGATAATAGAGATATTTCAGAGGGATACAGGGTGTTGTGATAATAAAAGCTATCACCTAAAAAACAATCCTTGCCTCTTGCATAATTCCTGGACCATCACTGCTACATTACTCCAACACCACCATAAGATGTCCTTATCAGACTACCTTCAGCACAATAACTGCAATTGATTTTTCCACTGTTAGCAATTCATCACATTAAATTATTGAAATCCACTCTCATCAATACTTCCAGAAAGCTATTAAATATAGATTTCTTACAATACTTTGAAATCTTTATTTCACTTGAAGTAAGTATTGCAGTGAATTTTAACCCAGTATAGTCTTTTCACCTAGATGCAAGCTAATGCAAACTTTGCAGAAATACTTAACTCTTCTTCATTAGAAGCTGCTATGAAAAGAAAACTAGCCATGTGACCGGAGAGAATGCAACTCATCTTCAGAAGTCATTTCATTTTTTTCTGGCAAGTTTAAACACACTGTTCCCACCACTCTTCATAGCTGACACAACTCCAGTGGTGATAATAATGACTATCATTTTGGTACAGACAGGGCCCCAGTAATTTTAATATCATTGTGTTATTCTCATACAACAGAAAGATAAAGTCACCCTTGAATTTACCTAATACTATATAGTGAGGTTCCACCAAAATTACATCTGAAGAGACTTTTGTCCTTTAAGGTTCCATATCCTAGAACTGTGTAATTATATCACAATCTGAGTGTGTGTGTGTGTGTGTGTGTGTGTGTGTGTGTGTGTGTGTGTGTGTGTGTAAAAATGAGTTTGTCCCCTGTAGTTGCCAAGAAAACTTTGCAAATGTGAACCAAGTGAAGCCAATGAAGTGTCTGAATTTGCAGAGAGCCTGAAAAAATACTTCTAGGTGGTAAGCACATATTGCACTCCACCGACATGCATCTCATTTGGCAGATATAACTTCAAGACCCACTGCTTTGGAGAACCTGAAAAAAACCATCTAGACAAATAATATAGCAAGGGGCCTCTGTTACCACAGCTATAAGTGGAGGGAAAACTACATAGAAGGGCCTATATTATGGGGTGCCTAAGATTCTGGATTACTTTATTCCAGACATATACCAGTAGTGGAGGAAGCAATATTACTGACAGCAAAACAGATGAAAGTCCCTGATGCAAACACACCCTAGATTTCATCCTGGAGTGCATCCTGAATGCCTGCTGAGCATAGCTATTCATTGGTGCCATTCAGCATGCTTTGCCTATAGAAACTCCTTTTTATCCAAACATCTAGGGAAGATTTCCAAACCTTATTGTCACAGCACCCTGTGGGGTACAAACTACTAAACACACTGTAGGCGGCATCTTCCAACTGAGCTAAGTAGACTATTTTCACCCACTAAATACAGTAATTTTGGATAACTTATTTACTTGTGACATATGAATCTCTAGCATGAAGCCTGGATTCAATTAACTGGCATTCAGATTGTGGAAGGTCTGTGCAAACACAGCATAGTCCCCAAAACTGAGGTTTTCATGGATTTTGCTGCCTTGCAGGACTTTTGTGGTCTGGAAACTTAAAGTATTTCTTATTAAATAATTCTAGTCATTGGAAAGACTTGTAGCTTTCATCTACAAACACTAATCTTGAAAGCCTCAACTTTGCCTCTGAAAATTGTAACTATCTTCATAACAAATATTGCTAAGAAACAATGCACTGGGAAAAAACACAGGTTAGGTAACTTGTACTGCCAAGACACAAGTTACTAGCCTTTCTTCTAACAGGCTTCAAGTTTAAGGACCACTATATTCAGGCACAGAAGTCCTAAAAACTCATTAACACCTTTTATATTTATAAAGTGCATAACTGTTCTGGAGACAAGGGGGCAGCATCCTTCTTACCATTTTGAACCTTACATGTAAACAGGTAAGGCTGGATCCAGATGTGCAGGCATGTGTTTCCCTGGACACAAACAGCAGTGGCACAATGTGCGCTGCTGCTTCTTGTCCCTGGGGAATGCCTGTGCACGTGCACTCTGGTGCACAGCACTTTGCCCTGGATGATGTAGGGGATGCTGGGGCCAGCATCTGGGCTGGCTCCAGCAGCTTTGCCTGGGGTCCTAGAGGCTTTACCACTGCTCCAGCAGCAGCAATCTGGCATCAGGGAGCCTGGCTGGCAGCTGGAGTGTGGCTCTGGCCGGCTAGGCTCCAGTTTCGGGCAGTGCACACTCCTGCCATGTGTGCGACCCTGCTTTTTTCCACTGCAGGTTTTTTTGACAACAGGACCTTATGTCAACCCTCTCCCCCCTGCCACCTCCACTCTGCAAATTAGCAGTGCAGGGAATGCCTGCATGTGCAGTATGTGTGGTGTATGGCACCACAGATGGTTCTGTGGTATCACATACCATATGTGCACACTCATCTGGACATGCCTTAAGAGTCACTTGATTCCTGCTTTATAGGATATTTTATGCCTTTTTATTAGGATTTTAATCTCACTTGACAAAGGCTGTATATTAGTAAACTGATACTGTTTAAGAAGTTAAAGTTACATATATACAGTGTACCCAATTTTGAAACTTTGTTTCATTTTGGCACATGTAGGATAGAGCCAATTTCTCAGTCGCTGAACTTAAATGAGACTATAACAAAAGTCTACTTTAGAATCACATCATGAAGCTTAAATGAATACTGCACTACGTAACTCCAAAAGATTAAGGTATGTTAGGTAGTATAAATATATAGTCAATAGGCGGATCTACATGTTGCCCTATGGTGACGTAGTGGTGCACTACATTGCTGTACAGTGTGCTACAGCAACAGCAATCTACATAGGGTCTACATGCAATTGTCAGCTATGCTGCCATAGCAGCATGCCCTAGCAGCTAGCTATAGTGGGGGAGCAACATAGCTGTGAAATCTACCCATTGCTGTGTGCATGGCTCAGTAACCACTCATACTGTGCCATGCTTTATTATTTCCAGAAGACCAGGCTTCCAAAAGGATGTAGTAAAGCACTGAGCCACAGCAACATTGCCATACACTGACATGTAGACATGCCCTTCTAGTACTATATGCTCATTCCACTGTACAATGGGGTCTCTAAAGAGGTGCCACCCACCACCTCACTTTTATGAGCAAGTGGGGAGAGGAAGGGTTAGGCTTCCACATTCTTTACTGAAACAGTTTCTTTTTTTTAATTTTAGGGAATTTAAGATCACCCCAAAAGATCTGATGAAAAGCATTGCTGTCATTTTCATAAACGAATTGCATCCATTTATGCAATATTTGTCTGCTACTAACAAACTATTCAGGACCTTTTCAAACATTGCCCTTTTAAGAGTTGCAACAGTTAAATTAATTAGCCAGGACACAAGTGCTCTTTGTATATTCAATGCACTTTGATAGAAAATGGAATGTTCCCTGTTACTTTTTGAAGGCTTTAAGGATATTTAAGGGAGTAGACCTTGAATAATTGTAGCATGAGTAACAGCTACTGCAAATACCACATAGCAAGTTGCGAAAATTACAGAGTAACTCGTATGGAAATTACAATGGAAATAATGATAATCACAACCTACATGACTGCTATAGCCCCATCTTCTGCTAAGTTTGTAGCTAAATTAGATCTTCATTGCACATCCAGTTTTGATCCCCACAGATTCAATTTATTCACTAGACCTGAGAAATAAGAATTTTGAAATGAAAACTTTAAAATGAAGAAATTCTTAAGGATTGTCAGGGAGAGAAGTGCTTTAGCAGTGCATAAAACTGACTTTGTAATGGGTTGCTCTAGAGAATAGCTAGTCGGCATTCCTGAGACTGAAACAGTGTTGTTTCTAGATTGCTCTTATTTTCAGTCAGCAAACAGGCTTGAAAAGCTCGAGGGATTTTGAAATGTTCTAGCCTATGTGTGGGTTTGGGATAAAATAGATGGCAAAGTCCAGTAACTGGACAAACAATGCCACTTGCAGGCCAAAATAAATCACTGCAGCAATGTGTTAAAAACCCATGGAACTAAGTCAAAACCCAAATGACTTGCACCAGCCCAAATTCTTACCACTCCCTCACTGAAATCATGCATGAAAAAACCCTTACCTCAAAAACACTCTCTGAATCATGCCTGACCATGGCCAATCTGAAACAAAGGAAGTGAAAGCTGCCAAAATCATGAACTGCACATTTGCAGAAACAGTTACACATATTTACACTGGACAGTTTTCCAAAGTACAGACACACAAATTGAAAGTACACAGTATCTCCTCCATCCCAGTTTGACCCATCCCAATACCATGAGAGAAACAACAGTAAAAAACTATTTTTCAGACCATCTGTTAAACTGTCTTTTTTGATAAAGCCAGCTGAGGTGTGACAACAGAAAAACCTAATTAATGTTTTCATCCCGATACACTGGAACAGGTTTCTTAGGGATCCCTGACTGGAATTTATAAGAATAGATTATGCTGGAAATGATATTAGATTCTGCCCCAATGGTGTTTGGAATAAAAGCTCTCTTGAGATTCCTTGTAAGTCTACATCTCTATGACTCTATGATTAGGTACAAGATTTGCTTTTTGGAACTTAAAACATCTTAAACATATGAAAGTGAAAAAAAGCGACATTTTCATAATTAACTATATGCAAATATAGTGCATAGTGCACTATATTTTAGTGAACAACCCTTCAACCAGAGAGCTAACCCTCTCCAAAGCCACCAACTGCACCAGCCAAAAAGGAATGAGGAGGGGCACTTGAGTTAGATTCAAACCACTTCTTCCTCTAACAAACTTGAGGTTTTGCCTTGACTCTCAGTACGTTTGGCCAGTATGAGAAGCAAAGATCTTCTCTGTAGCAGCAGAGCGTGTTGCCAATAAACTATGTGCCTGACCCACATTTCAGTAATGTTTAAGCCATGCACTATTTGTCTTCTAAGCTCCCATTTTTTTTAAGTGAACTTTATTAAACACAATCCTCTTAAGTTTCTAAAAAGGTTGGTTAGAGCCCATAGAACAAATTTTTCAGAGCTTGTTTTATGAAAAGTGGACTTTGGACCTAATTGTCTGTAAATGGGTTCTTGACACTACATTGTAGCAGTCCACTGTGTGGAACCATTATGTGGAACTACGAAGACTTCATCAGTGGCTACAGCCAGACCCTTCTCCAGAAGAAGGAATAGGAAAATGAGACAGAGATGGTGGCCAATGAGATGGCTAACCAAAAGGACCCACTTGGAGTGATCTGGAAGACAGTCACCTCACACTCCAGGAAATACAGGGCCAGGGGTGCTCCTCCCCTGACCCTGCACAACAGGTACGTTCCCCTCCCTGTGCATGAGGCGGCTCCAATGGGGACACTGAAGGAGGAGGAAGGTAAGCAGCATGCTGCCACCCCCAAGAGAAGCAGTAACGTGGTGAGGGGAGGGAGGGACTCCCTCCTGCGGGGTGCTGAAGGACCCATCTGCCATCTGGATCCGCTAGCCCGTGAGATCTGCTGCCTCTCTAGGGCTCGCATCCAAGACTACTATTACTCCAACTACTATCCTACGCTCCTCATCCACTTGGGAATGAATGGCACAGCCAGAAGTAATTCGGACCAGGTCATGAGTGACTACAGAGCTCTGGGGGCTGGGCTCAAGGGGTCTGGGGCTCATGTAGTCTTTTATTCTCTACTCCTTGTTGTAGGCCATGGCCCTAGGAGGGAAGGATGCATAGAGGAAGTAAACTGACATCTCTGACGAGGGTGCCCCCAACAGGGCTTCAGTTTCCTCAACCACAGCACATATTTCAGGGAGAGAGGACTCCTGGGAAGAGACAATATCCACCTCATGTGGAGAGGTAAGTCCCTGTTCTTGGCCAGGATGGCCAATCTTCTAGATAGGGCTTTAAACGAAGACTGCTGGGGGACAGGGAAACACAGACTGGAGCATGCCTGGAGACTGACACACAAGAAAGCTCTGTAGATATGGACACTAGGAGAGCCACTCTTGTGGGAGCTGAGGGAGTAGTTTTCCATGACAGGAAGTTGAGGGCCTCAGAAAGAGGACTCAGGTGCCTGTATACTGATGCCAGGAGCATGGGGAACAAGCAGGAGGAGATAGCCCTCCTACTCTTCAGTGGGCGTTATGATCTAGTAGGGATTACAGAGACCTGGTGGGACTGCTCACTTGATTGGAGCATAGCCATAGATGGTTACACCCTGCATAGAAGGAAAGAAAGGTGGGGATGTGGTGCTCTATATAAAGGAGCAGTACACCTCCTTGGAGGCTGACATCAGCTCCAAAAAAAAACAACTCAAAACCCTCTGGGTCAAACTGCTGCGGAGGGAGGGCAAGCAAAAAAGACCTAACTGTAGGTGTGTACTACAGACCACCAAACTCAAGCTAGAGTTAACCTGAGAACTGGCAGAGGACCTGCATGCATGGAACATGGTCGTCATGGGGGAGTTCAAGTACCCAGACATCTCTTGGGAGGAACACTCAGCCAAGTCAGATCCATCATGTTCCTTTCTAACCTGCATCAAAGAGGTTTTCTTGACTCAGGAGGTGTGAGGACCAACCAGAGGTAATGCCCTTCTAGACTGTCCTGGCCAAAGGATACAACCTGGTGACCAACTTAAACAGAGGGCAGCCTGGGCAACAGCATCCATGAAACCATCATGTTCACTGTCCATCACAATGCAGACAAACCAGACAGCAGGATTAAAGTTTTGGAGCAGCTGGAGTACTGCATCCAGTTCTGGGTGCTGCATTTCAACAAGGGCATGGAAAAGCTCAAGGAAGTCCAGAGAAGGGCCACCCATAAGATCAGAAACTTCCACAGCAAGCCATACAAGGTAAAGCTGAGGGCATAGGCAACATGTAGCGGTGGTATGTTCCCCACCAGAGATTGGCCACCACCGAAACCACCACAGGCATCTGTTGGCAATTGCTGCTCATCACCCGCTCCACCCTCACCACCACCGCTGGTGTCTGTGGGCAGTTCCCACTCACCACTCACTGTTTGCCACCCTCCTGCCCCCAGTCTCGGGAGGCACCTGTCATTCATGGATGAGGGACCTGGGACTCTTCAGCCTGAAGAAAAGAAGGCTGAGAGGGGACTTGGTAGCAGCTTACTGCTACATCAGGGACACACATCAAGGGCTCGGTGAACAACTGTTCACCAGGGCACCCTTGGGGAAAACCAGGAGCAATGGTCACAAACTCCTGGAAGACCATTTCAGGCTCAACATTCAGAAAAATCTCTTCACAGCCAGGGTGTCCAGATTGTGCAATAAGCTCCCTCCAGATGTGGTGCAATTGCCTACCCTGGATATCTTCAAGAGGAGACTGGATGGTCACTTTTCTGGAGTCACTTGCCCTCAGGTGTCTTTTTTGCTTGGTACAGGGGGGCTGGACCCAATGATCTTCCAAGGTTCCTTCCAGCCTACATTCTATGAATCTATGTACTTAATAACAATAACAAGAAACATCATGTAATAAAACTGCATGTAAAAGAGGCACTTTTGAAAATAGCTTGACTTTACACTTCCCATCGGCATTCTTGAAAAAAACCCAAGAGCAATAAAATTCCAAAGTATTTTTAGAATTTTTTGTATTATTTTTATTCCATTTGTTCTTAGAAAGTACTCCAGTGAGTTTACTGAGGGCATGATACAAAAACTATTTTAGTTAATGTGAAAACTTGCATAGACTTCAAACACTACTGGCAGAGAAAGTGAATACAAGGACAACTGCGCAGAGTCATTCCATGTCTTTATTCAACTTTTATAAAAGTATCACAGTGCAAATATATGCAGGAATTTCTTTCTATAAATCGGCCATACAGTTTAGTGAGAAATCATAATAATTAGAAGTGATGATTGCCATATATTCTCACTGCTACACACATCTTTGAAACATGAATTAGCATCAAACATTTCACTAATCTTGGAACTGTGGAAGAGAAGCCATTAAAATATTATAGCATCAGCCTTTTACTAGGCTGTCAAGTGAAACACTAAGAGCAAACCCAACTTTCAAACTCTTGTAACTGTTCCATACACTGGGTAAATAACAAAAGCATTAACTTATAGTCCCTAAAAAGTATACAGAGCCTAAAAGAGAAGAAAAATGGAAGAAGAGTTAAAAACAGCAGTAGAGCCAGAAATATGGGCATTTGAGGTAAGCAGCCCCACTATGCACCTCCAATGTCTAAGAATTTCACTCTTAAGAAAAATTCACCATTTCTTTTCTATTTTTAAAATGTATTTAAAATTTAATAGAATTTTTTAAAATTTCTACCAGCTTTCAATTATGTCTGATTCCCAATGTCTTTAACAAGCCTCAAAGAAATTCCATGGTCAGTGGCTAGGTTAGAAAGAGACTATATCTGTGGATGTGTCATGGATACCCACTTTCGGAGGAAATTCTGCCTTGAGGTTTGTAACAGGTACATGCCCGACCTGCCTCTGTATCAAGGCACAGGTGGCCAGGCTGCAATCAAGTTGGCCAGTACCATGCCAGCCAAAAGAGCCCCACTGATTGGCCCAGAGCCCAGAGGCAATGAGCTAAAAGTAGTCCAGAATTCAGAATGCAGGAGAAAGGGAACGTGTGCTGGGACTGCAAACAGGTCTGGATGCTCTCCCCACTGCTGGAGCACTTGGGGAAGAGCTGAATGCTGTCCTTACTGCTGAAAGTTATCTGGCTGCTTCCCCTGAGGTCATAATGCCCAGGGAAGTGCCATATGCCCTCCCCACTGCTGGTGCACCGGGGACCCAGCCGGATGCTCTACCTGCCAATGGAGCTGGGGAGTGCCCCACCTTGCATGCAGCAGGGACCAGACCCTTGCCCTGGAGCCCACACCGTAGGACTCAGGTCAAGTGTGGCAGAGAAAAGGCAGCACCAGCAAAGAGGCTTTCCAATATAGCCGGCACAATGGGTACACCCATGGACCAGGAGTGTCCCAGCAAGAGGCTGGTAGGAGAGCAGGCCTCACTGAGGCATGATGGTGGCTGCCACAGGATGGTGCTCTATCTGGCCTAGCACCAGAGCAGGAAGAGCCCACACAAGAAGGGAAGTCCACCTGGAAGCATAGGGGCCTGTCTGTGGGTGGAAGAGGGGTGCACAAGACATCAGACCAACCCACATCCCAGGAAAGGAACAGCTTGGTGTGGTGAGGCATCACTGCCCTGCCTCACCACCAGGCCTGAGCTATTTAAGTTGTGTTACCTGTTTAGTCATGGTTTTGTAAACAAAAGGTGGCAGCAGGATCCATGTGGACTCAATCACTGTCAAATACCTAGCGTTGAGGACAAGGCCACATTGTTATGCTAACTCATCACCAGGGCTGACTACAACATCGAAGTAGGAAGGGGTAGGGGTTTAGGGGAGGAGGAGTACGACATATGTTTTGCCACCACAGTTGCACCTAGACCACCAGAGAACCACGGATACTACCTCCAGGCAAATGAAGGTTCACCCAGCAGAAACAAAGCCATGGTGGGTGAATAGGCCAAGTGCAACATGACAAGGGGGCAGAACATGCCCACAGCCCATCAACAACTTAATTGGACGTGAGTATTGCAGGGCAGGCTGCTCCTTTAAGGGCAGCAGCCAGGCAGAAACCCCACAGGTGCAGGTTACTGTGGCAGCAGGCTAATGAGGAATTAGCCCGCACCTGCACCTGGTCAGCTGACTGGAAGAAGGCAGAGCCCTGGGCACATATAAACCCCAGGGCTGGGACTAGAGGGTTAGTTTTCTGTTAGCAGCCAAGGGACCCCTTTATTGGGCCCCAGACTCAGGAGGTGCCTTATGATACCCCCAAGCCTTATGGACTAGACGTGTGACTCCAAAACCACCCCTTTATCACACCCCATGCCTTGCAGATGGTATGTAGATGTTGTCTTCTCATGTTGAGGCTTCAGTTTAGTCCAGCCTCAGTAACTGTGCCCTCTGGCACTGGGGGGGATGCTCACCCCCTGTCACTGCACCCTCTGGTGCTGGAATCTTCCCACCAGACCCCAGAAGAGCAGTACTAAGCACAATAGAGTGCACCCAGAAAATCAAAGATAAGAGGCACTCATTAGATGGCCACACTGTGGCTCCCAGTAGACTAGAAGTAAAGTAAAAATGTTTCCTCTTTAGTATGCGGTCACTGGATGAAACACTGACAGCCATGAAATTTAAAATGTGGCAGTCACAACTAGAGATCACCCATGAGAGAGTTAGGATGATCATCAAAACTGCCAAACATCTACCTGCAGCCGCAGAGCTTGATTGGTAAACATGGAGAAACTTGAACCATCACCAGACAGGGATCAGCAAGACTAAAGTTACCATGAAATTGTGGTGGCACTCTAATGATTCAAACACCATGTGCAAGTGTACAGGAAACTTTCACACTATAGAACCCCTATTGGCTTGCCCATGTATAAGGGAACCATGTACCAGTGCGGACCTCCCTACAGCTATGTGACTGTTTTGGGGCTCAAATTTGAATGTGATGACAGGACACAAGAAGAAGATCCATATTCCCTCGGTCTCCTGCTTTCTCCTCACTCCAGCTCCCTCAGATCTCCTTTTCTTCTTAGGCACATTGTACCACATTAGCAATAAACTACAGTAGTTAACCCAGGAAATAACACCCATCCAATAAAATGAAATATAATATTATTGGGAACCAATCATGGAGCAGTCTCTGGGGCCTGCTGCTAGGTCCAGACTTTCACCTTCCCCTGATATGAAAAGGGCATATAAATGTCCTGCTCTGAAACTGTCCCCAGACAAAGGTGCTGACACAAAGCCTGTGGCAGAATGCCACCTCTGTCTCCCCCCAAAAACTCTGCTCTGTGACAATTTGGTTAGCATGGGCCCTGCAGAGAGCAGACATCCCATCTCTTTAGGTAACCTGAGTTGGCTACATTCCTGAGGGAGGGGCTAAACCAGCTTCTTCTGCCTATGTGACTGGCATCACATACCTGGGTGAGGGGCTTACACTCCCTATTGTTCAGAGCAATGCCAACCTGACTGGGAGGGGGCTAGAGACCCTGCCAGTCTACCCGGCCACCAGTGATGCATTTCAAATTGGTTGGCTGGTCTCCATTGGACCAGGTAAATGAGGTCATAAGGCCTATATAAGTTAAGGACTGCCCAGGAGGAGGGAAGTAGCCATGATGAAAACTCAGAGAGAGAAGAGCTGGACCATCTGAAACTTGCTCTCTCTTGAAACTCATGATCAATGAACTACCTGCTTCCAGAGGGAATCTCCACCTGCCTCTGGATGATACTCATGAGTAAACTGCCTGAGATCTAATTAGATATATAGCTTGCAGTAACTCAGATGCATGATCAAAGGCTACCCAGCCACCCTGTTTGCTCTATGGGATTTCTCTGATATTGCTCAACCCTGTACCCTATTCCAAACCTACTCCTTGTAACCAGTACAGTTCTCCTTTGTACCTAGGTACCACGGGAGACTTATTGGGAGAGGGGCTAGATTATGCCTTGGGGACCCCTTGGTTCGGCTGACTAAGGGAAACCACAATTTGTGCGTCAGTCTGAGGGAAGCACCCCAAGTTCTTGAAGTGGGTTGAGTACCCTCAAGGGCTACTAGGCCTGTGTTTCCCAGGGGGCACAGTGCCAGGATCAGGCCAGACCCTGGGTGGTGTCAGCACTACCTCCAGGCTAGTGGGTGTGCTCCAGGAAGGGGGTTAGCCAGATGTGAGGTGCCCCCAAGGAGGCACTTGGAGCCTGGAAGATGGTCAGGCACAGGGAGATAGGTGGCTCAGTGCAGGAGCACCCCCTACTGGCCTGCCACAAAGTCCACTGAGCCGTTTGGTTAAAAGAGTCAAGAAAAGTTCTCTTTCAACCAAATGGCATCTGTCATTTGGCACTTTTGGTACACTCATGTAACTATTCATTAGAAGTATCACAGACTTTCAAAAACAACCGATGACTGGATAAAAGAATCTACTGAAAAGCACAAACTATGATATGAAGCAAAGGTCTGAATTCAGATTTTGTGCAATAAGAAAGAGAAACAAATCTTGCTTTTGCTGCTGCATGCCCTAGCAAGAACACTTTGCAATAACAATTAGGTTGTTGTTCAACATTAAGAGGAATTGTCACATCAGTAAATAAGTCATTGTAGGCAGACTTACAGAATTCTATTCCAGCACTATGGGATGTTTCCCAAAACAATGTAAAATTATCAGAATAGGAATTCAGTCCAAAAATCAGATGCCATGTTACTAACAGGCTCTTTCTTGTAGCAGGTGTTTATCAATAAACAGGAATTTAATGGTACCTCTCTGGTATTTCATTATCTGAAAACTACTATGAAATATTTCACATTTATATAGATTAATCTGCACTCACTTACCATTTAATATCCCTCAAAAATGAATCTATATTGGCAAGGCTTCACCATTTTCCTGATGGGAAAGTTAAATGCTATTTATATGAACAGGTTCTATCTACATGACAGTCCAGGCAGAGCCAGCTTTAGGGTGGGCAATATGGGTGACTGTCCATGGTGCCACAGTTGGGGGGAGCATAACTAACACACACACACACACACACACACACACACACACACACACACACTTGTGAGCAGCCTACATTCACAGCAGTACTTTCCTTCACCCCAGGCAGGAGGAGCGGTGCCCAGTCCAGCTCACTCCCTGCCTCCAGCTGCTGCTCAAGAGGAGCCAAGCCAGGCAGTATTGGCAGCAGCAGCCTGGTGCACTATGCCAATCAGCCTCCCACTGCACTATGCCCCACACCCCTGCCTGCCTGCAGCAGTGACAGTGACTTGAGGAAGAAGCAGGTATGGGTGTGCCAGGAGCTGGGGGGCACCAAAATACAAATTTGCCAAGGATGCTATATTCCTTAAGTCCAGCTCCTATCTAAGTGATCATACGATTTACTGTAGTACAGGGTTTTCTTGTTTAATGCACCCCTAACCCAGCATTTTACCTCATGCTAACCCCAAGTGCAGGGGTATGCACCAGGGCAAAAAGCTCTTGGAAAAATTGTGCTGCTGCTCTAACGCCATGACAACCGCATGTCCCTGCTTGTGGGGAGGCGGCCCTTGGGTTTAAAAGATGTCACTGTTGGCTAGTGTGCTGTTCACCAATTAGTTAGTGTCTTTAATGGTTAGTGTCCTTGCATCCTGAAGATAGTACTGTTTATCAGTTTGCTGTCATCAGCACTTCATAATCCTTAGCGATGTAATGCACAATGACTAGTCATATTTACATATATACTCATATTATTCTTCTATGCATAAAGGATAATAATTTCAATTATATTAGCTACTATTCACATTAAAACTTATTAAAATTTTGCCATTGTTATTGTAAAAATTCTCTGCTCACAGATTATGCCTTTCTTCCTACTTATTTGTTGAAAGATTTACTTGAGGCTTGGGTTTGTACTCCGTGAGCTCAAGAAGAAATGAAGAGTGCTCATTAAAGGAAGAAGTACAATGAAGGGCTCACTTTCATCATCTTGCAAAATCAAATTGCAATAGTTGTGTGTGATGAATTGGCAGTAGACTGAATAACTTCAAAAGGAGAGATGAAGTAAATAAATTACTATTAATCCCCAAAGGCCATATTATTAATCAGCTAGTATTTTGGTTGCCAGAGATACTACCAGTTTTCTCAAGGTTTGTGATGTGGTGAACTGGATCAGGCCACAAACAATGTTGCTATTGTGCAAATTGATTTACACTTTTTTTCTTGGAAGTCTGAAGTATTCTTCCCCAAGTGCCTATCATTGGATTTTCTATATGAAAAGTTGTTTTCATTTGCTGCCACTGAGCAACAGAGGCAAATACATGGTTTTCTGAAATGCTGAACACAAATACAAATGTATACGAGCATGTGGATTGTCAGCCCTAAGCATTTCCAATCAAAGCAGGTCATATGTGATTTAAAAGAAGAAACAAACATCTAAAATGTTTTCACATCAGAAGATATCTATCCAGTCAGTCAAATATTCACCAGAATCTACTGGATGACAGTCAGAAACCACCAGGGAAAACATGGCATTCTGACAATGGGATTATGTTTGTCAACATACAATTTTTGTAATTAAAGTCTATTAAGCACATCTCTATTGTGTTTTAGGAGTGTTAGTGTAACTTTAAAGGCCACCACTTTCAAACTTGTAGGTTTTTTATCAACTTGTGTGAAAAGTTAATATAGAAAGCACTTTTGGATGCCACAGGGAAAGCACATATCTAACCCAAGATCTCATGTTCTCTGACGGGTTTAGATAAGAGCTAAAATGTCATAGTGATTCTACATCACTCTTCCCTTTACAGACTCTTATATAGCTTGTGGGAGTAGGGGGAAAAGAATGTAGGGTGAGAGCGGTATGAACACAGTGCTCAGAATTTTAACTGTGCCATAGTCAAGAAGCTTCAGTTCCAATGCAAAGCAGCCATAAACAAGAACATTCCCAAGGCCAGGAGCACACAAGTATCCATCCAGCTCTTTCTCTGCAGAATCTGTACAAGAAAAACAGGAGGTACCTCTCTTTCAATAAAGATATGATGGACAGCGATTATCATATGTACCATTCAACTACATTACTCGTGCAGGTTAGTATGCGTCTTCTCTCTGACATAATGAAAAGTGCTGGAAATCCCAGTTCCTCCTGACAACATGGTTCAGGATATTATAAAATGTAACTTATTGTCAATGATACAGGCAACATAGCCAGAAAAAAATCAATTTGTTCAAATTAGCCTTCCCTGCCTCAACTTGGGTTTCCCTAAATTGGTTACTGAGGTAGTGCCTGTGATCAGTGGTGTGAGCTACATTTCATCAAGAGACCTGTATGATGCCATTTTCACTCTGATGAAACACACCAGGCTAGAATATAATTGTATGACTGGTAAACCTCCAAGAATAGCACTGATATGCAAAGCCGGTTACACTTCACTGGGAGAGTCTAATGTAAATAAAAATATATATGCACAAATTTAAAAAGTAATAGCCCTATTCTCTCAAAATCTCCTAAAGAGGAATTTACTGAAGACCATTTGCACACAAGTAGAATCTTTGCAAAGCACAGACGTCAGGATGAAGTCTTGGTTCAGAATACCCACATTCTATGCAGCTCAAGGATGTTTAAAGCCTTGGGGGCTCTATTGTGCAATCTTCCTCGGCATTTTGGTGGATCCTGAACACCCAGGTAACAGTTCTCCAAAAAATCAGAGAACTCACCATACTTCCCCACCCCTCCTTCTTTAAAATATTGCAGTAAGTTGGATTGTTTGTCTTCAGTTCAATAAGCTAGACCCAGAATTCCTAAAAGATCACTTTAAAACTCTGTGATGAGGACTACAGTTTGACAGCTCAGCTTCTTAAGCATAGCAAAGGTGTTTTTCATAAGGGGAAAGCTTAACTATGCTGAAGACTGTTCTTTTTTGCAGCCTATTTCAAGGCTGTGGAATGAATTGTCAGAGGATGGAAGAACCAGTACAAACTTCATCCGTCACCACTCCAAGGGCAAGATGTAGATTGACACAGTACAGCAGACACAAAATCCCCAATAAAAATTAAGGGTACATTTATAAAGAAAACTAATAAAATGTTCCGTCTTGGAAAATGCAATGAAGAAATAGTTACACATAACAGATATCAGTCACATTACTTCATAAATTAATGGAAGGCCCTAAAATATTTCACTCGTGAGGGCAGTACAAGAATCTGAAAGTGATATAGAAGTAGAGGAGACATGTTGATCATTATTCTGAAGCTCCCATTATTCAGGCAACATCTGGACAAAAAATGAGTTCCTAGTGATGAATGACATATCTCCTTCCATACCTGCACTCTCACTCTTCACTAACATAATTTCAGTCTTCAAATTAGTCCAAATAATTTGGTGCAAATATTTCTTTTCTTTATTTCACCCATCAACATAGTTGCATGCATCTGTTCAAAGCTGTTAAAATCATCACCATTATAAATCCACCTTCCTAAATGTAGTAATCAAGAAGAGTTCAGCTAAGTCACTGAGGGAGATTTCAGGGAGGTCAATGCTAGCCTTGAGTTTACGGTAGGAAGTCCTTTGATACTAAAGGTATGTAGTAGTGAAATGCAACTAGTATCAAAGCATTAGCACCTCCAGTGTTCAAGTTTAATTAACTCATAGGTAGATGAACTCTAGTCAACCTCAGAGAAGCAGAGAAGGGAGGGCGAAGAAAAAGTGGACAAAAGAAGCCAAAGGCCAGTAAAGACACTAACCCACCTGAAGGCCTTTTTTGTCCCCTGCTTTACCTTTTGTTTTTTCTAATTTCTAACCCTTTATATTTTCACTGACATCCTGTCACATTTTAGCTTCTCCCATTCCTACTTTCCTGATCTCCAACTATTCCCTTTTTCACAGGCAGCGTCTTTTCCACCTTGTATTTTATCACTGTTGTCTCTTTCTGACCTTTTTTTTCTCCTCTTTCTATCTCCACTCCCCTGCTTTACCTTTTGTCTTGCTTTTCTCTACTTATTTACATTTTCACTATCATCCTACTACATGTTTAGCTTCTCTCATTCTGCTGGTCTGAAACTTCAAGGAGACTCCCTATGCCTGATGAAGGGTGACTGTGTCAGAAAGCTTGCTAAGAACTTTTTTCCAACTAGTCAGTCTAATAAAAGATAACACATCTAACCAAAGAACCTTACCTGCCTAGGTCCTTAGACCAACAAGGCTAAAACCAAAAACTCACCAAGGGCAAGGTGAACAGAAAACATTCTTACAGATAAAAAAATTCACCCTTTATACTGAGGTGTGACTAGCACTTAAAAATAGATCTTGTGCATCTTTCTAAGAATGAAGCTATAAAATTTGGAGAGAAATATAAAACAAGTTAAGAAGCAAAACCTAGTCTAATAGAACTTTTTTCAAAGACACTGGATTCCCCTCATTGCCAACTTACTTTTCAAATGTCAGCATACATTAATGATGCATCATGGAATCAGGTCTCTCATTCCTTTTAGTTCCACTGTGATGAATAGCTATCCAACAAGAACATGGGAGATTTTATTTCACATCTCATGACCTAAAATCTGTGGTTTGGCCTATTTGTAAGATTTACCAGACTTCTTTTTCAGGGGAGACAAACACTGCTATTTACAAAGTAAACACATTTTCTTTCTGCTGAAATACATGCTTTTCTTCAAAGCGTTTATTGAAATTTACGTATAACAAGCCAGCGGTTCAGTAGATTTCAGATATTTATGGTAGCATTTTTTCTTCTGAGAGGTTCTTTGTTTTGCCTTATCGTTCTTGACATTTCATACAGCATGTTATGAGCTTGTGCAGAAGAATGCGGCTTTTTCCAGAGCAGCACAAATTGATGGGTTTTCTACCATGCTAAACATTATTAAAAGAGCCTCCTTTCCAAAGTAAGAGATAAACACAGAGGTCTTATATGAGTTCACAAAGTGAAAGCACGGTTCCTTCAGAACAAACACAGCACAGCTAGAGAGAGAGAGGTGCTTTAATTTCTAATAATGAGAAATGCATTGGAGCAAACATGTACATTACCCCTTATGCAGGTTTCCTGTGGTAATAATTCAAGGCTGGAGCAAGGCTTTAAAAACAATGAAGGCAGAAATCAACTCTTAGATTTCTAGTTATGCCATATGTCTAAAGTTGTATAGGCCTCAGCTGAAGTGTTGGAATGATTTTCTTTCTATACTTATTTCAGGAAATCAGTGAATCAACTCAACAAAACCAAGTCTGAGTTTAAAGAGATTCCTGTTTCCCCTTGTAATCATACTTTGAGAGTTGTCCCTAGCAGTAGTTCATCCTAAGTCGATTTTTTTTCTGATGCTGGCTGATTTCCTGCTCTCTCTTTCAGCTGCTTACATAAAAAATGTTGGCATATTTATACTCTCCAAATCTCCTAAGAGCAAGAATTTTTCTTCTCACATAGCTCAGTTTAGCCACAAACATTAGGGCTGCATTTTCAAGGTTGAGTGCTCTTCAACCTAAACTCAGAGAGACATTTTAGGCTTCCCTTTTTTTCCATAAACTTTCCCTCCATATCTCAGTATGAGAAGTATATGGGGAACTGGATGCTTATAACTTATGTCAAGCATCACATGATACCTGGATTTAATGGAACACACCCTTTCTAATTGCACTTCTGTATTCAATAACATGGTTCAGCTTCTGTTCCTTTCCTGCTGAAGTCCTCAGGCTATTCAAATCTTTTACATCAAGGCCTCCTTGATTTTAGGGAGCAGTAAAATTAGCAATCACCATAAAAATCACAAGTTAATAATATACTAAGTAATTAATTGAGAAATATCACACCAGGGCTGTGTGAAGCTTTGGTAGCCGATCTAATTCGGAAAAGATTCAGCCTGATTTGGGGACTGAATCTCCGAATCTGAATCAAATTGCAAGACCAATTAAAAGCTCCAAATTGATTTGAAGCATCTGAATCAATTTGGAAAAGCTTCAGAAAATATTATCCAATTTGGAGATTTGGCCATAGGATAAACAGGCAGCTGACAGCTGCCTCCAGCTGCTAAGTCTGTTGAAGTTGGGGGAGCGGGGTGGGAAGGGGCATGGAAGAGGGAAGGATTAGGGCTGAGGCTAGGACAAGTTACCCAGCCAGGGTGAAGGGCACATGACTGGGGAGGTGGGCAGGGGGGGACATGGGATGCAGGCATGGCAGCACTGGGAGTGAGGGCTCTGCCCTGCTGCCACTTGCCCAGCCAGAGCATGGGGGGCAGGATGTAGGTGCAGCTCGCTCCAGGCAGAAGGGGGCAAGTGGCAGGGCATAGCCCTTGCAGCTCCCCACACTGGGGCAGACAGGCACAGACAGGGGAGTCATGGGAGAAGCCCCTATGGCTGCCCTGCCTGGCCCCATTCCCTGCCCAGCCGCAGCCTCCCAGCACTTAAAGTAAAATAAATAAAGAAAAAGAAAAAAGCACCACACCCACCAGCTCTGACAGCAGGGATTGTGGCCTCTGGGTACTCATGGCAGAGCTCCTCCATTCAGTGCGGGGCGGTGGGGATTGCCCGTCCCGCCTGGCATCCATGAGCCAGCTGCCCCATGGTGCAGGTGCAATAAGGCTTGGCAGGGCACTGGGGTGGCTCCAGCAGTCAGCCAGAGCTTGGCAGTGCTCAGTCCCAGCAGCCACAGCTCCCAGGCAGTCCCCAGTGCCCTTCTGAGCCGTGCGGTACCTGTGCCAGGCAGGGGGAAGGGATGATCCCCACTGCCCCATGCTGCATGGGGGGCTCTACCACGAGAACCCAGAGGCCCCAATCACTGCTCCTGCAGCTGATGAGCATGGGGCTGCCTTTTTATTTTTATTTATTTATTTTTTTTTAAGTGCTGGGACAGGCAGGGGATGGGGCTGGGCAGAGCAGCCAAGGAGGCTTCTCCCACGGCTCCACCTGCTGCTCCCCAGCCCAGCTGTACCTGCCTCTCTCTGGCCAATCTGAATTACTGAATCTTTCTGAATCAGCTTCAGGACAGTGATCCAAATCTCCAAATTGAGTCACTGTCCTCTGAATCAGCTGAATCCGAATTGAATACTTCCCTATTCACACAGGCCTATATCACACCCACTTTATTATCTCTGTATTTCTCAGTAAGAAACAGATCTTGTGAGCAATTTGACCCATCAGGAGCAGATTTCTGAAGCTTCTGCCCTTGCCTCTTGCTTCCCTATGAATAACAAAGATAGGTTTCTGCTACAGGAAGGATTTGATTTTGTTTCCATTTAAATCACTGAAAGACTTGCCATTGATGTGAATAGGAGCAGGACTCCCAATCCAATAATACAAGGCTTTGATATTTTGGGTGTTTCAGAACAACTAGCAGGAGTTAAGGAATCTGTCTCCAAAATATATTCAAACTCTCTGTGTATACAGTAACTGATAAAAACATTTGCATTAATATAGTACCTGTGTCTAGTTTTGGGCCCTACACTTCAAGAAGGTTGTGGACAGATAGAAAAGAGCCCAGTAGAGAATGACAAAACTGATTAGGGCCTGGAAAGCAAGATTTATGAGAAAAGACTAAATAGACTAGGGTTGTTTAGTCTGGAAAAGAGAAGATTGAGGGTGATTTGATAAAAGTCTTCAAGTACCTGAAGGGCTTTTATAGAAGGGGCTTTTCTTTGCGACTGTAAGGGACAGAACTAGGAGCAATGGCCCCCCCTGCAGCAGAGGAAATTTAGACTGGAGATTAGGAGGAACTTTATGACTATGAAGACAGTCAAGCATTGGAACAAGTTTACTAAAGAAAATGTGTAATCTCCCTCCTTGGAAATTTTCAAGAACCTGTTAGATAAAAACTTGGCAGGGACAGTTCAGTAAGAGATGACCCTGCACTGAGCAAGGGAAGATCTTGTGAGGAGATGCTTTCCAGCCCCCTGCTTTCCTATGAGCCTATTTCAAAACACTTTACAAAGAATGTATTATTCCTTTCAGACTCACTGCAGAATAACTACAGCCTATTACAGACTGGGAAACAGACACAGAGAGGGTGAGTTGTTCCCAGCTGTGTAGCATTAGAACATACAGGTGGGAGTAACTTGTGGTTCTTTGCTCTCCCCCTTAGTCTGTACAGTTTCTTCTGCTGTGGACTCACAGGTCTCCTCTCCTAATTACTTCCCTGTTGTACAGTTTTATATTTGGCAGCTGAGGCACAACTTCAAAATCATTCTTTAACTATAAAATATGTGACTGGTGCCTTAGAAAAGGGAATTATAATATTGTATGCAGTCTTGTAGCAACCTGATCCACCATGCTATACTGTGGTTGCCAAACTATTGAGGGCATATGTTATCCTTCATTTTCATCTGCTTCCAAATAAGATGGGTCTGAGTAGAGCTGTTGGATTACAGGGCACACTTCCAAGTTCAAGTTTCTTGTCTGACATGGTGACAGCCCTTTTTGGGCTGAAGAAGTTTTATAGCCTAGATTCTGGAATTAGCATCTGATGCTTCCTGAGATCTGTCAATTGCCTCTACGTATGTAGGCTTTGGACACTTTGGGTTTCTAGTTTCTCTGGGGACAATATGGCAGGACAGTAAGGAATACAGGCTTATCAAAAAAATTCTTAATCTCAGAAACCTTACTCCCAAGGCCTTTGAGAGTTGCATGTCTTTGAAAATAGAGTCCTGAAATACATCATTCCCTAGTCTGAATTCACATCTTTCTGCTGGTCTGTACGCCAGTGTTTCAGGATGTGCAGAATTTCTTCTGGCTTCCATTCCTAACAAGTGCTGAGGTAATGACCAGTCCTCCAGCAAAAAGCATCACTTGTCTCTGCTATGGGCTCCATTGTGAAGCTCCAGTCCTCTGCCCTAATCATGGTAGCATGACCCTATTTGTGGTGCCTTGCATAGAAAAGACATATGAAAGGAATGGGCCAGAAATTGAGAGCGATTCAAAGTCAGTAGCCTGAGTGTGCATACAGCCATTTGCTGCACCCAGTCAACAGTCATGTGGCTTACTTTAAACCACCTAAACCTAAAAGGAGAGCAGCACATACAGCATTTGCTGGTCCCAGGAGCCATGTGGGGACCCCAATGTAAGTAACTCAGGGAGGGGGTGGATGAGTCTGCAGCAGAGTTTGATGCATCTGGGGGGAGTTTGGCAGAATCAGAGGGGCTGGCAGGTATACAGGTCAGGGGGTATCATGCAAGGCCATGGGCAGTCAAGATTGGGTATCACCTTAGGGTCAAAAGAAGCCCAATCAAAAGCAAGGAGATCTGTCTGGGGAACTAAGTCAAGGATCCAGAAGGTCAGGCAAAGCAAGGGGTCAGGAAGCTAGCCAGGTTGAGGATCTGCGAGGTCAGAACAGACCCAGGCCAGGTACCTGAAGGATCAGGCAGAGAGTAAGGTCAGGATGTTAGTCAGATCAGGTATCCAGTCAATAGCAGAGTAAGCCAAGGGTGCAGCAGCCTAGGTACAAGGTTGAGCCTTCTTGCCCAGACACTTCCCCTTCTAGGTTAGGGGTGCATATGGGAAGGGGTAAGAAGTCAGCTGATGTTGGCTGGACACTCCAGTGGCAGGAGGTGTGTGTATGCCTAGGCCCAGATAGAGGGTTCTGGACAAGACACAGGTGTGTCTGCCCTAGTGTTCCACTGGAGAGGTGGCAGACCAGGGTGAGCCACTGTGCCAGGCTCTGGTTTCAAAGCCATGGCCTGACAATGGACTAAAAATAGCTCAGTCAAGGTCAGAAGGGATGGGAATAACACTGTCATAAGGCTGGGATGAGAAGCTGGGCTCTGGAGATGTGCCGCAAACATGTACAGGTGTTTGGGAGATCAGGTTAAAACTTTCCCAGATCCAGTTGACCTGGTCTTCTTCTAAGTTAGAACACCTCCTCTTACATGTTATACTTAAAATGTGATTAACCAGTTAATCTGGTCTTCAGTTGTGACCCAGCTGGACATTTAATAAATTAATAAAGAGAGGAATAAGCAACAAAGTTATTCTACCAACAATGTGTAATAACCTTGGGTGCTTGCAGATTTTAAATCTCCCCTCCCCCAAAAAAGCACTTTAAATTTGGTACATTCCTGTGCTGAGCCCTGCACATGCCCAGAAGGGACTCCCAGCCAGGTGTGGCACACCATGTACCCCTGAGCCTGGGAGCATACAGCTGATGGGACTCCCAGCCATGGGGCCATGTGGTCTCATAGCTGGGAGCCCCATCAGCTTACAGGGCTCCCAGCTGCTACGCCCTGTCAGAGTCCTGTCAGCTGAGCCAGGCTCCCAGCCCCAGGGATGCATGGTGTGGCCCCTCAGCGGGGAGCCTACTTCAAGTGATCTGGAATCCTAGCTGTGGGAGCTTGCTATTTGCTGGTGCAGGGGGAGCCCAGAATTGTGATTGTGATCCCAGGCTCCCCCTGAACTAATAAAAAGACATGACAGTATCTGATGCGCAATCCTACAGTCACACCTCCTGCCATGCACGTGGGATGGCAAGAAGCACAACTGTGTGGATCATGCATCAGATCCCATTGTGCCTTTACCTGCATGACTAGAGGGGTCCTTATATCAGGCGTGCCATTTGGGAGGAGATTTAAGGCCTCCTAATGCTTGCACAATTGGGCATTTAAGCTACCTTCCAACTGGTTAGCTCAAGCAAAGATGTAAATCTGGCCACTACAATCATGGATCTCAGCATGAGCTTCTCAGCAACATAAATCAACCAGTACTTAACAGTTTGTCTGTGGCCATATTGTTATGGTCGGATTGCAACTAGTTTAGGTACCGATACAATTCTCTGACTTCCACCTAGCCCGCCTCTCAACGTTAGTCCTTCAACACCATACCAGCCACCTTTCCTGGATGGGACAGCTGGTTTCAATACATTACTGTAGAAACATAGGAGCATAGTGTCACAGCAGGGTCCTTCAGGAGGGCCGTGATCTCCTTACGGCCCCCTCACCGTGCCAAGTCGGCCCAAGGGCACCCTCAAATTCCCGCCCGCCACATCTTTGATGGTTAGATAAAGTTGGGAGGCTGCCTTATGACTCCCTGGGCACGGTTAGCTGGGACCTCTGTCCTCGTGTGTTCCCGGACCCCCTGGGGGTCTCCCAGTATGATGGGTGCTCCCCAGGCACCCTAGCCTTATGGGCTACGTGTGGCTCCTACCAACCCCTAATACCACGCCCCAAGCCTCGATGATGGGATAGACGCTGGTATCTCCCCCTCCCCCCCCCAGCCCACTCGGGGCCTCCCTGTAATGTTGCCCCTTTCTGGGGCCTTCTCTACAGTGTCGCCCCCTGTCTAGGGCTTTTACAATAGTGCCCCCTCCTGGGGCTTTCCCTACTATGTCACCCGAACTCAGGCTTCTAAAGTACAGCCCCCCATCTGGGGCTCTCTGCGCCCACTCTGGGGACTTCTCAGTAACGCCCCCTGACTCTCGGGCCCACCGCGCTGCTGCCCCCTTTTCCCAGGGCTCAGCGTGCCACTACCCCCTCTCGCCGGGGCAACCGCAGCACTCTACCCTGCTCCGGGGTTTGTCGCAGCACTAGCCCTTCTTCAGAGGCTCACCGCGCCCGCACTGGGCTTCCTAATAATATTGCCCCCTCTCTAGGGCATGCTGTGCCCCTACTAGGCTTCCTAATAATATTGCCCCCCTCTCTAGGGCTTGCTGTGCCCCTACTGGGCTTCCTAATAATATTGCCCCCCTCTCTGGGGCTTCCTGTGCCCCTACTGGGCTTCCTAATAATATTGCCCCCCTCTCTGGGGCTCGTCGTGCCCACGCTGGGGCTTCTCAAAGCCGCCCCTCTCCAGGGCTGAGGTCTACACCCTACAAGCTGCGCCCTCACTGGCGCTATGCCTTCACTGGCGCCGGGGTTCCCATACCACTGGGGTTCCCCCTGAGAATACTGCGCCCTCACTGGCACTAGGGCCCCATCCCCTGTGGGTCCCTATGAGGCCTCCTCCAACCCCTATAGCCTCACCCAAACTAGCGGTGTAATATCAACGCCAAACAAACTCGAGCCTCCTGGCTATAACTCAAACATAAAGCCTCCTGGCAGAACCATGGTGCTCAAACCTCTCCTAGCTGCCATCCTTCACTCAGCTAGAGCAATTCCTATTATTCTCGCCTCCTAGCTTCAGAAGCTCCTGCCCCTCAGGCTGCTGGCAGGAAACTCCCAGCCTGGCCTTAGCCCTGGGCTTTATAAGGGCCAGGCCCTGCCTCCTACAGGCAGCTGGCTCTCCTTAGTTGCCCCGGCAACCTGCAGCTGTGCTCGTTACCCTGGCAACCCTCAGCTGGGCTCATCCTGCCAGGGCACTCACTCTCTCTCTCTCTCTCTCTCTCTCTCTCTCTCCCTGACAGTTTCTACTCCCTAGGAGCAGAGCACTGAGGTGCCCTGCGACACATAGGAAAGTAAGGCTGGAAGGGAATTCATGAGGTCCCTGCTCTAGGCAGGATGATCCCTGATTAAGCCATCCCAGCCAAGTATCTGTCCAACCTCCTCTTAAAAATTTCCAAGGGTGGAGATTCTACAACTTCTATAGATAGCCATCAATCAGCAAGTTCCTCCTAATCTCCAGTCTAAATTTCCCATGCTGCAGCTTGAGGCCCTTGTTCCTAGTCCTGCCCCCGTGGCCACAGAGAAAAGCTCATTTCCATCCTCTCTATAATTGCACTTCAGTGGCAGTTGGCAGTGCAAGAGTTGGCAGAGCCCCACAGCCCTCCTGGGGGTGCAGGGAGCCCTGATCAGCCTGCCAGATCACAGGAGACTGCTCCTGCCACCTAGGGCACAGCTTGCACCCAGCGCCAGGAAGATCAGTGCTGCTGCTGGCCCCAACCAGCAGCACCAGCCTCCTGTCATCCAGCAGGCAGATTGGGGATTGCCCACACCCCTGGGAGGGCTGCAGGGGCTGTGCCAGGCTAGTCCCAGGATTTCAGGCCTTTGATCTGCCTCCTGGATCACAGGAGGCTGGCGCTGCTGCCTGGGACCAGTGGCAGGCAGGCCCAGGGCAAATCAGCTCGTGTGGGTCCCTGCCCCCACCCCGGGATTGGGGCAGGGGCCGACCCCGCATGAGCTGATTTTCCCTTTGTCCCGCACCCTCCATGGGCCGGCTCCAGTACGGGGCCTGGGACATATCAGCTTGTGCAGGGACCTGCTGCTGCCCCACTCCCAGGGTGGAGGAGGAGGATCCCCGCATGAGCTGATTTGCCCCGCACCCTCCTTGGGCTGGCTCCAGTTTGGGGCCCAGGGCATATCAGCTCATGCAGGGATCCGCCACCACCCTGATCCCAGGATCCACCACTGCCCCATACTGGAGCCAGCCGAAGAAGGGTGCAGGGCCCAGGGCAAATCAGCTTATGTGGGGACCCTCCTCTGCCCTGTGATCAGGGTGGCAGTGGGTACCTGCACCAGCTGATATGCCTTGGGCCCCGTACCAGAGCTGGCCTGAGGAGGGTGCAGGACCTGGGGCAAAATCAGCTCATGCAGGGACCCTCCACCACTCTGGGATTGGGGCTGTGGCAGGTCCCCGCACAAACTTATATGCCCCAGGCCCCATATCAGAGCAGGCCCAAGGAGGGTTCAGGACTAGGGCAAATCAACTCATACGGGCCTGGCCCCTGCCCCAATCCTGGGGTGGAGGCAGGTCCCTGCACAATCTGATTTGCCCTCAGCCCACCTGGGCTGGCTCCAGGTGGCAGCACCAGCTTCCTGTGATCTGGGAGACCAATCAGGGGCCTGCACCCCTGGGAGTAGTCCGGCACAGCCCCGCAGCCCTCCCAGGGATGTGAGCAATCCCCAATCTGCCTGCTGGATGACAGGAGGCTAGTGCTGCTGGCTGGAGCCAGCAGCAGCACCAATCTTCCCAGGGCTGGGTGTGGGCTGTGCCCTCTGCCTTCCAGATGACAGGAGACTGGCCATCACAGCAAAGAGGTCTGAGGGTTTTACTTAGAAATACAGCAATTAGACTTCTCTCAACTTTCAAGCTTGTAATGCACAGTAAAGTTAAGTGGTTGCAACTTCTGTTTAGCAAGTAAGAAAAGAATGGCAGAGATTATGATCTCTCAGTGTAACTGCATTCAGAATTTGGCTCCACTTGCACGTACAGAGATTTAGCGTTGCCTTAGATTTCCCCCAGTGAATAACACCACTGCTGGGACCTTCAATGCCAACATAAGGGTCAGTTTTGCCAGTTCTGTCCTTCTGTGTGTGTGTGTGCGGGGGGGGGGGGGGGGGGGGGGAGGGGCAGCATTCTGAGGCTTGTTGAGAGTGGGAGATCATAGGGACCATGTAGATTATTGCCAGCAGGAAGTGTGGCCAATAAATAAAAGCAGAACGAAACCTCTGTCAGTAAATAAAAACAGAAACTACTGTTTCTTTCCATGGCATAGCCTCTTAAGGGGTATGCTGGAAGCACATAATTTGAGACATTTAAGACTCATGAATCCAATACTAGTTGACTGCTACGGGGAATATTAGTAAGGCCTTCTCATGTCTGATTTCTGTAGGCACTAGACACTGAGGTTGCATAACTGACAAAAAGCTCACCCCAAAGATTTAATAAATCCTAACAAAAAAAAGAGGTACAAATGTTATTAAAACAGAAAAGTTACCTGATTAGAAACTGCTTTTGATGACATTTTACAATAGCACACTGTTCAAGTAGTACCAAGGCTAAGTAATGCCTAGTGATTTATTGCCCCCTTGTGAAAAGGGGAAAAAATTACAGTTTTCTAGGAAAATGGATGCATGTGATGGTTGCTTATAGGTAATGCTGAAAAAAATTCTTACTATTCTTACTACCAGACTATAATAATTATATATAAAAGAGAAATACTAACTTTAAAAATAAAAACCTACTAATGGGAGATTTCAGAGGGATTAAGTCAAATGGGAGTTTGTTTAAAAAGCTGAATAGAAAACAAATTAAGCTTTCCAAAACTGTGAAGATTGGTATTGTTTACAGTCCATGCCTATAATGACACTAGCCAGCCCTAAGATATATTCACCTTACATAAATCTGTTGATTTCAAATGGAGTAAGATCTGGCTATGAAAGTGAAAACATGCATTCTGTTACTGCAGTAAAGCTATCTTTCTAAATGCATAAACAAATTTGGAGTCTGAGTCTATACTGCACACCCCTGCCCCTGAGAACCTCCAACTCCACTGAGATCACTGAAAGTTTGTGGTGGCTAACACCTTGCAAGGTCAGGTTTTGCTTAACCATTATCAGTGAAGGATACCTCTTAAAGAGAACTGTGATTTGTAACTGATGATCAGCAATACCTGGCAATTTTACAGACCCAACTGGGCAAACACCTTTTTATTAGTCATACTCTGAGCCCTGGATTTCTTCACAGGCTGTCCTAGCTGTTCCTGGTGCCTACAATTCCCTAGCAGCTTCACCAGAAATCATGACACCCCCCCACCCTCCACTATGAGGACCCCAGTGAGCTATGCACAGTAATTATTACACGTTTTTTCCCCCGGCTGCACTTGTCTCTCCGCTGTACACATCACCCATTTAAGACAATCTCTGGTATTTTTCATTTCTCTCAGCTTCCATTCTGTCACTGCCTTTCCACATCTCATCTTCCATTTCCATTGCCCTTACCATTCCCACATACCACCACCATTACCACCACCTTTTTACTTTTCCCATATTTCCCAGTATTCTCCCTTCTAAACTAATGATCTGCATTAGTTGGTAGCAACAACTACTAATTTTCTCTTACCCTCTATCTGTCTTGTCTATTTTAAGTACAGGCTCCTTAAGGCAAGGATAGTCTCTTATTCTTTGCTTGGCATATTGTGCTTAGATTGGGCTTCTAGGCATGATGTCAATATGAATTACTATTACCACCACCACCATTACTACTACTACTATTTATTTAATACTACTACTAATAAATAGTGACCTACTTTTGTAGAGCTCATGGAGAATTCTCACCAGAAGTCTTTTTGCAAGTTATAATATCTACCTACTTACATGGGTGACTGGTGCCTCCTAAGTCTGGGGGGGCACCCGCAGAAGCTGATGGTGGTGGGGACGGGGCTGGCAAGCACCTGCAGAAGCTGCTGGTGGCAGTGGCGGCAGGTGCCCCCAGTACCCTCTCTACCAGTCACCCATGCCTACCTATAATAGATATTATAAGTACCAAGTTATAATAGCAATACCCTAGTTATTATTTGAGTATAAGTAACAGAGGACTCATCACGAGGGGCAAGAACTATAACAACCTCTTACATAAGCCTGTTGCTTATAATTTTGCAGCACTGGGGATGCTGCCTTCCTGATTCCAAGGAAACATGCATAGATCCTATCCAAATGTAGTCTTTGTCAAGTGTTGCCAGTACCTCGCAATGCCTACTCATCACTACAAATAGTATATTATTACCATTTAACTTAATAAATATTTAAAATTATATTACAGTAAAGACAAAAATCACCTACAAGTCTGTCCTGGTCTTAGTAGTGACACTTAATAGCCACAGTTTTATAGCTCCTATATTTAAATACAATTAGTTCCATACATTTCCAACTTAATAAGAAAAAAAATACATATTCATTTCTGCTCATTAACAGTCAGTTAATAACTCCCAGCTAATGAACATTCAATTATGTTCCATGAATACATTGTGGGATAAATTCTCTTTTTGTTCCTCATATCAGTTCACTTCAATTCAGTTGCTTCTAATTAAAATTCTTTTGCCTCATGTAGACAAAACTGAGCTTTTTTTGTCCCTGGAGATTTCTTTAAGACTTCTTTTTTATCTTTATGTACAGTCAGCTCCCTAATTAATGTTTTAAATAGGGTAAACTTCACTGTTGCTCCTGGGTGCAGTTCAAAGAAAAAAATTATTTTGCTAATTTTATATCTCCTACTCATGCAATTCACTGGAGTCTCTCTTTTCTTGTAAATCTTCTTTTTTTCTTTTGTTTTCAAATGAATTCAGTGATCATGAAAGGTGCCAGTTTGAGAGCACTGGGAGCTGGATATGTAGTTCTCCATGAGTTTGGAATCCCTCATACCCAAGGAAACATGAGAGAAATTCCTGCCAAGGTGTCTAATTCTGTAACCCCTTGGGTCAGGGAACTCTTAGATGTAAAATGAGAGCTCCATATGGGCTGCATCCTTTAATGCTTACTTTGCTTTCATTTAAGATCTGATGTTTTGTTCCCCCTCCCCCACATCTATTTAATGTATCTAGTTAGGCTCCAATCCAGCAAAGCACTTGAGCAAATGCTTCACCCTCCAGCCCTATTAAACTTCAATAGAACTGAGCATGTGCAAGCTAAGCCTGTGCAGAATTACTCTGCTTTGCAGAGGTCCTCATAAGGGGTGCCTATACATGTGCAGTGAGGCTGCTCTGGTGCACAGTAATTACAGTGCATCAGAGCACTCTATTAATTGAGTCTGATGGAGGATGGTAATTACCATGCTCCAGCAGACTCCAGTATCTTGTGTATCAGTGTCCCCACACTGAAAAATGGCAGCAGGGCATTCAAAGAGCTTTAGTTAAAGCGTATCTGCCACCATTTTTCAGCACGGGACTCTGATACACGTAATGCTCTGGGTGCTTTCATTAAAACGGCTCTCAGAGCTGTTCTAATTAAATCGCTCCCCCCCCCCACCCACCCCAACTCCTGGAGCATTTGTATAAATGCCCAATTTGCACTTTGTAAACATAGTGGACCCTGTGATGGTTCCTGTTATTATCCCATTTCATGACATGTGAGTGGTACAAAAAAGAAGGAAAGATAGTTTAATCAGTTATCTGGGAATTCTCTCAGATAGGGGGAACCCCTCTGAGAAGAGTGTGCAGCCATATGCAGATCTAGGATTTTGAAGAGGCAGGTGCAGATGGTGCAGTGCATTCTCATGTATAACACAACATATTCTTCTCTAGGTAAAAAGAAACTAGAAGCTTTACTAATATGCTAGGGGCCTGGGACTATATTATTCAGTTCAAAACAAGAACAAATATAACTTTATTGGAATGTACATTTGCTATATCAAACACAACAAACTAGGCAAAAAATACTTAGAAAGTGTTTCTTTAGTCCTGTGGTCATTTGGATTAAATGTACATCTTTCACATTTATAAAACAAAATAAAGCTTTCTTGAGCTTCTTGAAAATGCACCCAATGCTGCAGTGAAAAGTTATTTTTAACCTTAGCTACAAACAGTAGCTCAGATGTGGAAATAGTCTGCAGGGCTTTGAAATAGGAGGTACATTAAGAGAAGCAGCTAGCTGCAGAATTGCAAACAAAAGAATAGGTTGATTAATGGGACATTAATACCATTAGAAAATGAGAGAAGGTTGTTAACACAGAGGGGTGCAACTGCACCACTGCTCTCTCTCTCCCCACCCCCACATCCAGCTCTGTGTGCAACCAAGAGAACAAGCCTCAAAACCACCGTACTCCAGCTGTTCTAAAATGGCCCAAGGCACAAAGACACTCTAGGCTACACTAAGACTCGGGACTAGGCTGACTCTGGTGGGCCCAGGAGGCTACGTAAAGCCATTTTACCTCTAATAGCTAGTGCTCATCTCATATATAGATAGTCTTACTTTCCTAAGTCATCCAGGCAGCATGATTATGGTGATCCCACCACCCAGGAGCAAGAAGAGATTTGAGAGTTGAAACTAGGGAGAAAAAAAAAAAGGGACAAATACATGATTAAGATGAAGATTAAGACAAGCATTTCTATATAGAATTAATAGTAGAAACAGTCACAGTCACATTCAGGAGAAAGCTTAGGCTTAGATTTATTTTACTATTCTTAAACAGGAAAGGAAAACCTCAGGTACTAGGTAAATCTGGATTAAATTCAAATCACTACTTCGTGGGTACAGCTACACATGCAATTAATGTGATGAGATAAACCCCAGGGCCCTTTTAGCCAGAGTACACTGATCCTGGGCAGTGTCAACATGTACACCTGGGACAGCAGCTCTTTAAGCCAGAGTGGAACAGGCCTGGGCTGGCAACAGGCTCCAGGTGGCAGTGTTGGGCAGCAGAGGGGCTGGCTGGGGTGCGAGAGTGCTGAAAGTGTGAAACTATGTGGCTAGGCAGCAGGCAGGAGTCTGGCTCCCTGCTGCTTGGGTGCAAGTTGTGCCTGTGGTCACTATCTACACTACATGAGCATTTCATCACAGTTAATTATTCTGCCATAAGATAGTGCTGTTGGAGACAGAGTTAATTAGTTTACTGCACCCTAATACCAGTAGGTATTTAGACAGCTGGCATGTCTACATGAGAGCTTTTAAATGTTCATTAAAGCATCACTAAAAAACAGTGCTATTTAATTAATGCGCATTAAGACAGGTTAATGTGCACTTCTTTAGTACCTCACAATGAAGGGCCTTTTTACATGTTCTCCAGGAGGCACAGGGGAGTGGGGGTGCTTTAATTAGTGAGCCATAATAATTAAAACACCCAATCTTCACATGTATCAGCATCCCCCGTACTGAAAAATGGCAGCGGGGCAATTTGAAATAAAGCTCATTGAATGAGCTTTAATTCAAAGTGCCCCACTGCCATTTGACATAGGGATGCTGATACAGGCATGTCATGGGATGGGGTCCTGCAGGATGGCCGTAATTTCCCCAAGGCCCCCTTACTGTGACAAGTTGGCCCAATGGGCACCCTCGATTCTCACCCACCACATCTTTGATGGAAAATATATAGTAGGGAGGCTGCCTTTATGTCCTCTTGGACGTGGTTTGCTGTACTCTCTGACCCTGTGGACTCCTGGACCCCTTGTGGGTCACGTTTGCAATGGGTATCTCAGGGCACCCTAGCCTTATGGGCTATATTCATGGCTCCAACCACCCCTTTACCATACCCCAAGCCTTACTGATGGTACTGACATTGTTTAGTCTGGGCCTGGTTATAATTTGGCCCCCTTGTCCTCCCTGGGCCCTACACGCCCCGCAAAGTGCTCTGGCACTGAGGGTCTGTGCACCACCCTCTGGTGCTGGGGATCAGTGTGCCCCAAGTGCTGCACCCCTGCTGGTCCCATGCTGCCATGGGTCCCCTGCAAGGCCTCCTCCTTCCCCCAATAGCCTCACCCAAACCACCGGTATTATACAACAATAAACAAAACACCAGCCCCTGGGCTGTAACAAATTCAAGCTGCTTGGCTATAATCTCATTCAAACCCTACCAGGGAATGCTCCATCCCTTAACAGTCAGAAGCTGCTCCTGCAGACAGGCCTCTCCCCCTTTGCTTGCTCAGGGAGAGCTCCTTCCCCCTTGGCTGCTGGCAGGGAACTGCCCTCCCTGGGCCTAGTCCTGGGGTTTATATGGACCCAGAGCCTTTCCCCTTCTGGTCAGCTGACCATGTGCATGTGCAGGCTAATTTACCCTCTGGCTTGTTGCCCTGGTAACCTGCACCTGGGCTTCTGTCTCTCTTTGGGCTTTTCCCTAGGCAGTTTCTGCCCTTCTAGGAGCAGGGCACCTTTGTGCCCTGTGACAAGGTGACATCAGAGTCTGCTGGAGTGCATTTATTTCCACACTCGAGTAGACTCGATTAATCAAGTCTGCTCCGATGCGCTGGATTTTCAATGCATCAGAGCTGGCTCTGTGCAGATCTATAGGAGCCCAAAGGTACATGCAAATGCAACCACTGTGTATGCACATGTGTGCATGTGTGTGTGTGGTATTAGGGGCATGGCCTGGTTACTATTTACTTGTAACTCTGTTTTAAGTCAGATAAGAAGAACTTGAGCAGCTAAAATATTTTAGACCTGGTTTCTATCTGCATGTGATTATTTTTAAAAAGCTGAGTGAAAGGGGGAAAAATCAACTCAAAAACCATTTTAATGGAGTGAAATACACTCACACACTTTGGGCCAAATAGTAAACTAATATAATCCATTGCTTAAAATATGATGATTTATATCAGCTAAGTATCTGGCCATTTGAGAGCTCCACTGAAAAATATTTATTATTCGTAAATAGATATACTATCCCTAAAAACTGGCAACTCCAGATAAGTTTTAGTTTCCTCCATAATGTAACCCCTTTCTAATTCCTAGCTCTGCCATTGAAATTCTAGCTTTATTATTATGCACCTTTGATCAATAGATTGTGCTTCTGAATTCTCTTGCTCAATCAGTATTTCTGTTACTTAACAATAGATCATTTTTACACATGGTTTTCCTCCCAAATGAATTTTATACCAGTTTAACTACAGTAGCTTTGACTGAATTATTTCAAATGTATGTAAATGTAATAAGAAGAAAACCAGGTCCATCAAATGGATAAACACTTATACCAGTGAGAACGATTTTTGTAATATCTTTTATTGGCCAATTGGAAGAGCTGCAGAACAAGCTTTTGGGCATCAAGTGCCCTTCCTTATGTCACTCTCTCACAGAGTTATTTAGCAAGACTTGAGAAAGTTCTGTATCTTCCTTGTTTCTTCAAGAGCCTAACAGATGCTGCCCTTTATTTAACATGCAACTTGCTGTGGTTTTGGGGTTAGAGATTTGTGACCACTAGATGGGGCTCATTTTTCAAAACCAAGCAGGAAATCCAGTTAAAAACTAACATGGCTTTTCAATTTACATGTCAAAAATTATTTTGTGTTTTTTATAAAATCACACAAGGAGATTTAGGAGTCTTAAACAGTAAAAGGTGATCAAGGTCATCAACTATTAGCCTCTGATATGCAGGAGTATCGTAAAAGAGGTCGTCTAATCCAAACCCCAATTGAAGGCAGAATTATCCCTGTCTAAGCAATCTCAAACAAATGTTTATGTAGCCTACACTTAAAAACTTCCTCTGACAAACATGACAATCTCTCTAAATACAGTAAAAGCTGTGTTATCCAGCATTTTTCCATCTGGAATGCTCTATTAATCGGCATCTGTCCTACCGTGGCATTTCCGGTTTTGCTGCTGTGAGCCGAGTCCCACTTCTTCCTCATAGACCATGGCCCAGGGCAAAGCAGCCTGCATGGTGCCCCTCTCCCTGTCCTCTGGCACACTGATGCCAGGGAGTGAAAGCCCTAGCACACCAGACACAGCAGGAGGGGCAGCGGCCAAACAGGCAAAGACGCCTCCAACCTGCTGGGCTGGAGATAAGCATAACTCTCAGATAACTGGCACGTTTGATTTACCGACTCCCCCCATTTCCCATGGATGCCAGATAACAGAGCTTTTACCGTACTCTGTTGCCATGCTTAATCATCCTCACAGTTACAAAGTTCTTCCTAATATCAAACTTACAGCTCCCTTGCTGCAATTTAAGCCTATTTTTTATTCTATACCCTGTGAGCTCAGAGAACTGATCACCATCCTCTTCATAACACTCTTTTTTTTTTTTTTTTTTGGATTGGTAGACCATTATCAAACCCGCCTCTAACTTTTCTTCTCCAAACTAAATAAATACACAATTCTTCCAGTCTTTCCTCATACATCAAGTTTTCAAGTTTTCTAGACGTCTAATGATTTGTAGAATGATCCTTTGGATTCTTTCCAATTTCTCCTTATTTTTCTTGGTTTATGGTGCCCCACATGGGACATAATACTGAAGACAAAGCCTCACTATTGTGTTTATATATAGGACATCTCTGTTCTGTATTGCTATTAGCTTTTTACATTGCTGATCCCTATTCAGTTTGTGATCCATTATAACCCTTTAGTATTTTTCTGTAATATTGAAGCCTAATCAGTCTTCTGAACTTTGTATTTGTGAATTTTTTTTTCCTTTCTAAGATTAGTACTTTTCACTTCTGTATACTGAATTTTATTCAGACCATTCCAGTTTTCCAATTGATCAAAGTCATTTTGAATCCCAAGCCTAACCTCTATAGTATTTGCTACTTTATCCAGCTTAGTAACATCTGCAGATTTTCTAAAAGCACATCCAGTTCCTTCAAGTTGTTAGTGAATATATCTATATATATATAAAATGAAGTGTATGTATGTATGTATGTTCGCTTATAACATGAGAATGGCTAGTCCCATCTACTCTAAACCCTCCAAAATTACTGAATACAACCCAAAGAAAATTATAGGTGGGTTATTTTTCACTTGACCCTTTTTGGGGTCAAAATGAACTAGGATTACTTCACTTCTCAGGTAACAAATTGGTACCACTCCATTTTGGATGCAGTAAATTCAGTTCAATTGTCATTATTATATTGATGCTTGCCTTTTTTTCCTCCCCATTAAATATCAAATGTTAAATATGTTGTACTATGTTCTTTAAAAATAAATCATATTTTTTACCTAAAAATGTTATACTAAGTTCTTTGAAAATAAACAAACACTGCAATTACAAAAATAACAACCCGGGCAAAGAATGGGTACTTCAGCTAGTATTGAACGTAACCGGATGTAGGATCAACCTTTAGAAACCTCACTGGATATTTCCTCCTATTTTGACATTAGGCCACTAATGACTAATGTTAGAGTATAATTTTCCAATGAGCTAAGCATTCATCTTAAAACTGTTTCTTCCAGATAATTTCATCAGTTTATTTATGAGATTATTATGGGAGACACTAAACGTACCTACATGAGTTGTTTACTGCAGTTGCCTAATTAACTCCTTAGTAAACATCTCGGCACCTAGACATGCTTAGGCTGCAGGAAACTAATAAACTCTGCAACAGGTAAGTACTTATGAATGCAAGTACTATCCTGCTACAGAATTTTTTCATGCTCTTCAACACGTGTAGATGCCGACCCAGCTGGCTGGGGCACAAGGATGCTTCAGTGTGAGGCCTGCCTGCTGGCTAACCCCCCACTGGAGCACCCTCATGCCTTAGCCAACCCCTCTGAAGCATGTTGAGCTGACCGTATGGACCCCTTGCCAGTTGGGGCTGCTCCGACCTGACTCAGTGTGCTGCACTCCCAGGGACACATGTAAATGTGGCACCTGGGAGCAATAAACTCCTACACAATATGTGGCACAGTTTATTGCTGCACATTAATATGCACTTGTAGATCACACTTGTAGATCAAAAGCCTTACTAAAGCTATGGTATGTCACATGCACTGCTCCTTCCCATCCAAAAGGCCCATCACCTTGTCCAAGGCAGACATCAAGTTGGTTAGCGTGATTTGCTCTTGGTAAATCCATATTGGCTGTTACTTATCGCCTTGTTTTAATTTAGGTGATTATCAACTGGTTGATGATATCCTTCAATATCTTTCCAGGTATGGAAGCTAAACTGAATGGTTTATAATTCCCTGGGTCCTCCTTTTCCTGTTGTTTAAAGATGAAAGCTATATTTGCCCTTTTTCTTTCTTCTGAAATTTCACCTGGCCTCCATTGAGTTTTCAAGGAAAACAGCCAATAGCTCTGCAATTACTTCAGCCAATTTCTTGAGTAGTATGGGATAAATATTGCCACGCCCTACTTATCAGAAAACAACTTGTTTATCTAAGTAATCTCTCCCTAGTTCTTTTCCTACTCCATGCAGAATATGAGCCCTGCTGTTCTTGATGTTAATTGTGCTTGTCATCTGACAGCTAACCTTTTCCATGAAGTGAAAAAGGCATTAAATGCATTACCCTATTAATTTCAATTCTCAATTCAATAAAAGATTTACACTTTCTTTGGTCTTCCTCTTATTTATAATGTATTTATAGAAGCTTTTATTCTTACCTTTTATGTCCCATGATATATGCATTTCAATTTAAGTCTTGGCCTTTCTGATTTGTTCCCAAATGTGCGACCTATACATTTGTATCATCCCTGTGTAATATGGCCAAGTTCCCACTTTTTGTAAGATTCATTTTTAAGTTTCTGGACTGTTTTTTTTTTCTTCCATTTGCTTCCTGTGTGGTCCTGCCTACCAGTTCTTTGAGTTTGTTAAAATCTGCTTTTCTGTATTCTAAGGCTTGTATTCCACTGTTTTCCTTTCCTCCTTTCCTTATGATCATGAATGTTATCATTTCATGATCACTGTCACTCAAATTGCCCTCCATCTCACATTTTCAGACAATTCTCAAGCAATAGCTGACTACCATTTTCAAAAGCATGTGCATCCATTTATACATTTATAGGGAAGTAACAAATGTAAAAACAAGTTTCTGAAGTTTTATTTACTTTTATTATGATAGTAAGATACTTAGGAATGAATTTTAGGTGCTGAAAGAAAAAAAAGTAAATTTTTTCCAAAACAAATACTGAGGGAAAGTTAATAATTGTACATTACAATAGCTACTTGGCTTTGACAAAAATTGGATAATTATGGGTGCCTGTACACAAGCTGGGAGGCTGCTTCAACACGTTGTAATTACAGTGCGTCAGAGCAGACTCAATTAATCAAGTGTGCTGAAGCATGGTAATTACTGTACCAGCCTCCACATCTTGTCTATCAGTGTCCCAACACTTCAAAAAGGCAGTGGGGATGCTTTAACGAAAGCTCATTCAGTGAGTTTTAGATAAAGCATTCCCGCTGCCATTTTGAAGCATAGGGACACCGATACATGAGACGCTCTGGGAACTTTAGTTAGAATGGCTGTGGAAGCCACTCTAATTAAAGTGCCCCCCCCCCCAACCCCCAGAGCATGTGTAAAAACACCCTATAAATGTATATGAATAGTAACTATACACACAGTGATCATATATAATGACATATATGTACTTGCTCATTCTGGTAAAGTACAGTAAAAAACATACCCACAGACTTAAAATGATGTTATTATTGCTATTATTATTGTTATTAGTTCTGTGGCAATGCTTAGAGACCTAGTTCTGGATGAGAAGCATTGTCCCCTAGAGACACCAAACAAAATATGCTCCCTGCACAAAAGAGTTTACACACTAAGAGTCTCTACACACAACACATTTACACCAGTGTCATTCACATTAGTTTTGTACACCAATACAAATTATAATGTATAGACAGACTGTTGGCTCTTTCAGGGTACTAGCAGGTAGCACCTGCCAGCACCTGCTATCACAGCATTTCTCAACAATTTTAGAGCACCCCTCAGAAAATACCAGCTCTGGTTTTTACTTGTTTTTGGACTACAGAAAAATAATAGATCAATTCTTCTGTTGTCAAGAACTCAGAAAGACCACAACAGGTCAAAATGTTTTTAACACCATGGATTCCTATTTGAAATCTCTGGATTTATGCTGTAGATCATGTTTGTACACACCTCCCAGCACTAACATTTCATGGCACCCTTGAAAGGATCTCAGGTCACCCTTTTTGAGAATCCCTGTGCTAGCAGCAGGTGCTATAAATTGTGGTTTTGCAATAGGTGACAGGGTGATTACACTTACATCAATGTAGTTTACAAAGATTTAGTTTTACTCTTGATTTTTCCAGGATAATTTTACAATGGTTTGTACATCCACTCTTTGTTTACACTTGTGTAAAAGCTGATTATGCCCATGTAAATGTGTTGTATGTTCAGTAGTATCTCACTGACATGAATTCAAATGGCTAACTTTCAAAGGCATGCCAGGGAGTCTTTTTGCCTCACAACTTTATGATATGTTTGATAAGCTTCATATTTACAGAAAGGTTTTCAAGAGCATAACAAACTTTTATTTCCACTATGTGTTTCTACGTGTCTGCAAAGCCAAGTGGACCTAATGACAGAAATCCAACTGCACCAGGTTCTAAGGGATAGGCTAAGCATAACCTGTATTTTTAAAAATGTACAAAATTATAGTAGGCATATCTTTGGACTGTCCAAAAGGTACTTGCTTTATCCTGCTCTCTTCCTATAATAAACTGGAGATTATTGAGGCTCTGGCAGGTTTTTATACTAAATATCCTAACTTTGTCATTACTAGGAACTGCTTTGGTGGACAGCATGATGGGTGAGTGCAAGCAGCTGGATTTGATGACTTAGCTTCCAGTACTTTGTTACTAATAAACAGAAAGCTGGAATTTCCTCTGTTCAAAAAGAAAAATTTCCCTGGCCAGATCTTCAGTATACTGTTGCTCAGTGGAGTTACAGATAGATCCACTGGGGCTGGATTAGTGGGCTGAATAAAGAGGGGATGGTCAAAGATACCTAAGAGATGCCATTTATCTCAAAGACATGACCATAAAATATTTTAAATATAAAACATGAACTCAAATAGTAGTTAAAAATTACTTTGTTATGGGCAAATAAGCCAGAGTTTCAGCTGTGCTGATAATTCAGTGACTGTGGAAAAAACAGGACCTAATTGATTCTATCATAAAAGCCAGCAGTCTATCTCTGCTTTGCTCTGGATGTATGGTTGACAGAGCAAACAACAGAGAACTGACTTGAGCTGTTGCAAATGGCCTCATTCTGTTTATTTAACTTCCACATTTTTGCTTCCTGCATAAAGGTCACATTATGAGAAGAGGAATTGTTGCTCAAAATAGCTGAGTACAGGAAGTAAACATTGAACTTCCAATAAGTCTACATGGCCAAATGCTGCATAGTCCCATCAGCACTGTGCTCCAACCAAGGCTAATTAACTGATAATAAGTAGGGCCTGGTTTAAATCATGAATTTGCATTTTTCGTGAAAATCAGAAAATTAAGTGATTTTTACAAAAAATGTGATTTGCAACAAATTTCCATAATATGGCCACTTGCTGGGGGATCCACAGCAACAAGCCATATTGTGGCATTTTGTTGTAACAACATGGCTGCTACAGGCTGGGGAAAGGATTCCCCAGCCAGGAGCAAAAGCCTAGCAGCTCAGGTGAAGCAGGAAGGAGTTGCAAAAGGACAGGGGGAGAAGAGATCTTGGGGATGGGTAGGAGAGTGGGTGTTTACTTCTCTGGGTGGGAAAACTGGGCTGCGGGGGGAGAGAACACATTGGTGGAAGAGCAAACAGTCCCTCCCCTACCCAGTGCCAGGGCCCACCAAGGCAGTCAATGAACCCTGCCACTGTTGTGGTGTGCAGCGTGCTGGCATTCAATCAATGCGTGCGCGTGTGTGTGGCGGGCAGGGTGGGGGGCAACTGTCAGCACATGCTGATGAGCACAGTGCCTTTATAGCCAGGGCAGGGGCTGGAGGTACCTGCTGGGGCAGGATGGGCTGAAGCCGGGCTTCCCGTCGTCCGGGCTACAATGAGGCCGGCCTGGCCTTGGGAGCACATGGCCAAGAGCTGGGTTTAATTGAAGGCAGAAGCCTTGCTCCCAAAGCCTCTGATTGCTGCTGAAAAGCCCACAGCCCCTCTCATAGTTCAGAGTTTCATAGTAGCTAGGGTCAGGAGGGACCTGAACAGATCATCTAGCCTGACCCCCTGCCACAGACAGGAATGAATGCTGGGTTCACAAGACCCCAGACAGGTAATTGTCCAACCTCCTCTTGAATTTGCCCAAGGGAGGGGCAAGGACTACCTTCCTGGGAAGTCTGCCACCGGCCATTAGTCTTAGAACACAAATAATTTTTAAAATCCTCATCTTGGCAAGAACTTCCCAAAGAAGGCACCTACTCTGATGTTGCCTGTTGCTTACAGATGTCACATGCTAAATATGCAAATACAGTGTGTGTGTGTGTGTGTGTGTCTACACACGTGTATGTGTGCAGATCTACAAGACAAACAAGCAGGCAGATTTATTTCTTCTCCTCCTCTGAATTCTTCCCTGCCTTGATTTTCATCGATAAGAAATAACCTGTATCTTAATTTTCCTGATGCTAGCCTACCACTATTCTCCCAGGCTTCGTTGTGCAACAGTTTAATTTCAGAAGTAGCTGTATCTCTGTTTAGAGAGAGGAGGAGATGCCTGAGAGAGCAGGAGCAGCAGGAGCAGCCATCTGCCCCATGTTATTTCTGACAGGCAGGGAGGGAATTCCCTTTTAAAAAATGCTGCTCTGCTCTTGCCAGACTCCTGACCAATTGGCAGTGAGTAGTGATGACAATGAGCTCAGTGGCATTATTGAAAAAGGAATTTTCTCCCTTATAATAATAAGGAAAGGAAGGCAGGCAGGCAGGCAAGCAAGCCAGCCCAAAAACCAGACATGCAAATTGTTTCTTCCATTTTTTTCTTAAAGTTTTATCCTGTGCCCCAAATGGGAGTTTAAACAATATGAGCAGTATTCCCCTTTCTAACCTGCATTGTGGATCTCTGTTGCATTCACTGCATGCATGGAACTCCCACTGGTGTCACCAAAAGTCCTTCACATGTGAAGATGACAATATGCGAGAGAGAGATGGTTGGGCAGCTGATGAGCTGCGAACTTATTACTGTCCACAACTATCTTACTGTTCCCTTTGCTTCTCCTTCTTTTCTGTTTATCATGCCCCCCTGCTGGCTCTTGTCTTAAACTTGAATGATAAATTCTCTTGGGCAGGTTGTGTCTTTTTGACATATACTTGTACAATGTTTCACACAACGGGACCATAGTGCTGTCACAATATAGAAGATGAATTAGCTGCATGAACACCTATGAATGGAATAATGCTAGGACTTTAAAGTTATTGGTGATTGGTTGTCTTTCACTAGCACTGCTAGAAGCATCTCCTCCTCTCTCTAAACAGAGATATAGCTACTTCTGAAATTAAACTGTTGCACAACGAAGCCTGGGAGAATAGTGGTAGGCTAGCATCAGGAAAATTAAGATACAGGTTATTTCTTATCGATGAAAATCAAGGCAGGGAAGAATTCAGAGGAGGAGAAGAAATAAATCTGCCTGCTTGTTTGTCTTGTAGATCTGCACACATACGCATGTGTAGACACACACACACACACACACTGTATTTGCATATTTAGCATGTGACATCATATTTAGCATGTGACATCTGTAAGCAACAGGCAACATCAGAGTAGGTGCCTTCTTTGGGAAATTCTTGCCAAGATGAGGATTTTAAAAATGATTTCTGTTCTAAGACTAATGGCCGGTGGCAGACTATTTCAGACTCCCTCTTCTGAGCACTTACTAGACTGGTTTGTTCAGACACAAACTCACTCCTAGATGCTTCTAAGCCTTAGCACTATTAGGGCTGTGTGAAATTTTGCTGGCTGTTTCATTTTGATGCTGTTTCGACTCATGTTGAGCTCAAAACAGCAAAAATGAAATGAAACGAAGGGCTTTGAAACAGTCTCAAAATTAAACGAGGGTAGTCAAAATGTTTTGAAAGTTTTGAAACATTTCAAGTTTCGAAGATGAAGCTGGGCTTGTCTGCAGAGAAACAGGAAGTAAGGAGAGAGAGGGGGAAGAGGGGGGAAGGACTGCTCTGAGATTGACTGTGACCGTTTGGCTGCCTGAGATGCTGCTAGTACTACTGTGCTGCTTACTAAGTTACTACCTGTTGTCATTTAAAGTGGTGGACCAGGCTGAGGCTGTAGGGGAGGAGGAGACCTCACTGGGGCCCATTTTGTGTAGAGGCCCCAGCACTAGTGAGGGCACACCTTAACACACACACAGTCACGCATTATGAGTTTTGCTTGTCAGCAGCTTGAGGTGCAGTTTCCCAGAAACCCCTGAACCTATCTCCTTGGAACTTGGCAGGCTTCATGGCCTCAGCAGGGGATACCATCTCTGCAAGTTTCATCAGAATCAGGCAGAAATGACAAAGTTATAGGCAGCCTCATGCTTCCCCATTATAGCCTATGGACGAAATGTCTAAACAGCGTTGAAACAGTGAAACAGTTTTGACGAAGCTAAACAGAATAGTGCTTTCAAAATGAAACAAAATTCAAAACAAAACACTGTCTCGTCAAAATGGCAAAACGGAAGTCGAAACAAAATGATGCTGTTTCACACAGCCCTACTGTCTATGTATTACTCCTGTCCTATCAGGCTTGATACCTATGGGCAGACTTTCTGAAAGTGGAACCTAGAAGTCTAGTTGCCCTCAGTCCCAAGACTGAAACCTCCACCCAAATCTCCCTACTGCCTACGCATACCTTTGCCTAGAGATTTACCCGTCAGGAAACAGGTAACAGCAACAACAAAGAACTCAGATGCTGTGCCAAGTAATTTGTTCAGTTTATACACCCTTTATTTATACAGAAAGCACACAGGCTTACAGATCCATGCAAAGCCAGCACAACCTGTATGCAAACCCTTCCCTCTGGTACTCTTTCTATTTTGAGAGTGCCCTTGGTTTTTTGGCCAGTCCTTTCAAGACCACAAAACTCTTTTCACTTTCTGTTTAGTCTCTTTCTCGAAACAAGCTGATTCTAGCTAGCTTCAGTGGTCAGCTCAGCTGACTTCTTCAGATGGGAAAGCCTTTGACCGCATCTAACCTATAAACTTACGTGCTAGGGCAACAGCACACTCAAACCTGCTCCACGAACTAGCTTTTTGACCAGAAGCATCCATGTACAGGTCAGGGTGGACTAATTAGAATGACAGTGACAATTAGCCTGCTCTTGGCACCATATAGGCATAGCTATTGTTTTAATGCAGGGTGGGGGGAAGGAGAAGTACGTGTGTAGCAGCTCAGCTTGCTAGGTCCTGTAAGTTTGTTGTCTAGACATGGCCTCAGTGTTCTCTGACTATCTCAAGTGGCTGAGTTTTTAAAAGATAGTTCTAATCCCTTGGCTTTTTTGTTCTGTTTTTACTGTGGGGGAATTTCTGCATCTACTCCCCAACTGTATGAGAATTTAGGCAGTTACTCTCATCCTGGCCATTCTCTTTAGCAAGCACTTTGTGTTGCCAGGATAAAGGCATTTTGTGTTATCAACTTGATTGTCTCTGAATTGCTTTCAGGATGTAATGCTAAGTGATATAGTCCGGGTTAGCAAACATCTGTTTTCGTACATGCTAAAAGCTCCTAAAAATAATCAGAATTCTTAAGTTGCACATAGAGGGCTCTTGTACACATGACACCATTACCATATACACATGATGAAAATGTCACTTTGTGTGCCTTAATGGCATTACACTGTACACGTGCAGGAGTTTTGGGTGTTCTGAGTTTGCATCGCTGCAAACTAAACTATATTCTGATGTAGTTTAGTTTGCAAGAATGCATTGCAGCTATTAGTCAGCTCACCCTCTGACCGCAGGAGAGGCAGGCAGGCTCCTCAGAAAAAAAGGATTAAGCCCATTGCTGCTTGTGCCTGTAGCAGGTGCCTGCTGAAGGCAAAAGCAGTGAGTGGCCCAACCCTTTCTTCTTTTTTTGTGGAGCCTGCCCAGGTGTCAGGGAAGAGTTGGATCAGGCCAGGTACTGCCTCCAAGCTGGGGCAGCACCCAGCCCACCAGCAACCTACCTGGGTGCCCTGGGTGTGCTGCAACTGTGGAGGGAAGGACTGGGACCTGCTGCAGCTCAGGGGCTGCTCAGCCTACCAGCAGCTCACCCCCCAGCTGCAGTCAAGCTCTGCTGAAAAAAAAAAGGATCAGGCCCCTTTCTGTAACAGTGACAGAATCCCCTAAACTAAAATGGTGGGTGTCAATTAAAAACCCACTGTTTCACTTTAGGGGGCAGAGAATGCAACCCTAATGACTAAACCTCCCTCACATGTACAAGTGCCCTCTCCATGATTCTCCATGTCTTCAGGAGGCTGAACAAAGTTACCAGCTATAAGAACACTTCTCCCCATCATTCTTTCTGTGTCACCCAGTAGCAAGTGGCATTTACAGTGAACAAGATACCTCAGAATAAATAAATAAAATGCTGCACAATCCAATTACTGCTTTCAGAAATACACACATACCTCTTATTTAAATGTGAATCATGATAAAATTTGATTGGTAAACAAAGTATTCCCCTGCTAACAAAGGAAAAATCCTTGCAGCGCATCTAATGAAAGTCTTTGACAGGATCATGGATGAATGACTAAGACAAAGAATAAAGGTACATAAAATACTTTTTATAATAATGATGGACTTACTGAATGAAGAGGCCTATTGATCCTTACTGTGGAAGCTACTATTGGCAAGTGACCTTGTTATAAACAGAGAGGGAAGAGATGTTTCAGAAAAGATGTATGGATGGGTAGAAACATTAAGGTGGCTTAAAAATAAGCTGCAGTAGAAACCAGTAATGGTGATAGCAGAGATGGGTGGGAAGACATAGTAGAGAAAGATGGAGAAAAGAATTCTCTATGTAAGGTATGGTCACTTAAGTAATTGGGATCTTCATTAAATGATGAAAGCAACTGTGAAGAGGAGATAAGAGAAAACATTGACCTGTATATGCAGTTCTCATAACTTTAAAACTGCAGTTCCAATGAACTTGCCACTCCATTTTTATAGGCTATTTATTTGTAGCATATTCATCAGAAAATTTCTCTTACAACTTTCTCCACACAGTCATTTTAGAAGGGTAGGAATGGTGTCTTCTAATTCCTAAAATGATAGAATATATTACAGAAAATAATCTTAAGAAATATAAGCCCTGTTTCTCTGTACAAAAATACTGCCCTACACATGATTTTGTCTCTCCTTTCAATAATTCTAAAATGTTGCTTAAAGGGGAGAAATGTTGAAATCAATATGTAAATATGCACTTGGTATGTCTACACATACTGTTAATGCTATAAAGGCTTACTGCGCAGTAAGCCTTCCCTGGGAGCATGTCTACACATGCTCCCTGTTGAAAACAAATCCCCAGGCTGGTTGAGGATTTCTCTGAGCAGCCAGAGGCTGGCTGGGAGCTGTCCTGCTTCTGGACGGCCCAGGAAATCCTTGTCCAGGGGGGTGGGGGGGAAGATAACTAGTTGGAAGCAGCCCCAAAAGTGGGACAGTTCTTGGCCAGCCCCTGGCTGCACAGGGAAGCCCTGCTGGGCATGGGGCTTGTCTCCATGTGCACCGGGCAGGGAGATACAAGGTGCATCACTGCTAGTTCTCTCTGGGGAACCAAACATCTGCACTCAACTGGATGTGGGCGTTGGGAGCAGAGCACATGTAGACATGCTTCCAGGGAAGGCTTACTGCGCAGTAGTTTAATGCACAATAAGCCTCTATAGCATTCCTATCATGTGTAAATGTTCTCACACACATACAAACTGAGATAAAGATGCTAAAGTTGATGTGAGATGTTTCGCTCTGAGATAGATACAAAGAAGACATTAGAAAAATTACTGGGGGGAGGAACATTGTTAAAAAAGCCAGAAAGCCAGACCAAGATAGATATGGTATGTGCTCCGCACTGGACAAGTAAATACAGTGAGAGGAGACAGGACAGTCCAAAAGAAGATGAAAAGAGAAAGACTAAGGTGAAAATCCAAAAATGTAGTCAGGAAAGAATGAATGATCGGTTAATAGTGTAGCATGAAGCTCCAAAATAGAGTTCCTCAAAGTGAGGCTGAAATCAACACATGGGGTTAGAAAGGGAACCAGTGTTATTAAGTTTGAAGGCACAGGAAGTTACAGCAACACTCAGCCTCAAACACTGGGTAAAGGATAACCTTAAAAGGATCCCTACTCAAAAGTACCTCCCCCTCACACAGCTTTTTAGGCAGTAAGTAGACATTTATCTCCTATATCTCCTAATAACCACATAGTATCTTGAAAGCTCATTACAAAATATACCATTTATTTTATGCTCTTTTTTATCCTAGGTGCATACACATTGTAGATCCCATCAGAAATGATGATGATGAAATATGAAGGAACAAAAATGACATAATTTAAAAACAAGCTGCATGGATATTAAGGGAATAGACCAACTGGGCATATCACTTCTAAGAAATTATCTGCCATTGTAGAGGCTCAAGGCATTAGTAGTGTTCACAGTCTTCTACTTTGTCCCTGATGAGGAGTATTTGATGGCTTGTGTGGGTTGGGGCAGGGGCAATACTTAAATGGATGTTCTTGGGGGCCCTTTTGGGCTGTGTGTTATCTAGTCAAGTGCAATTGCAGGGACTGAACTGGTCCCTTCTAGTCTACCATCCTAAATGACTCATGCCAGTCTTTTTTCCTTTTCAATCAGTGGTGCCTTTTGCAGCTGAGTTGTGTTTTCATACCAAGACAACCGGAGGGGAAGTGGGAAAGAAGGCTCCCTGGGGTAGGGACTGGCAATCAGCTCTGATTCTGCCCGAGAGCTGACACGACCAACCAAGTTTCAAGAAACCAAATCTGGGATGCAGCTCTATGGGTGGCTATTAGCACCTGTGACAATGACTTTGGCAAGCCAGTTCAGGGGCATGGTTTGCATGAGCCCTGCCCGACTGGCAGCAGTTTTTCAGTCCCAGAGGCCTTGGGGATGCTGGCCTTGGACTGGCCCAGAAACTCATCGCTTGGACTGGCATCGTTGAGCTCCACGTGTCAGGGAGGTGCTATCCCAATACAAGCCACGACCAAGAAGGGAGGCAGCCCAGCTCCGTGCCAACTTCCTTGGAGAAGGCAGCGAGCAGGTAGGGGCAGGGAGGTGCAACTGCGCGTCCCAGCGGGGCTCCCCGTCCAGCCTCGGCCGCGGCCCGTGGCACAAGCGGAATGCCGGCCCCGGGAAGGCTGCTCCCCCTAGCCCAGCACCTGGGGGCCAGCGCTGGGGCGGGCAGCGCCGCCGGCCCCGAGGGCAGGCTCAGCGGAGGGGGCGGCCCGCGGCCGGCTCATGCGCACTGGCGGGCGGGGGGACATGACTCTGTGCACGGCGGCGGCGGCGGCGGCTGCAGCAGCGGAGGCGGGCGCAGGCATGGCGCAGCGGGTCTTCACCCTGCCCAGGCAGCAGTCCCTGTACCCGCCCAGCGTCCTCAACCCCTTCGTGCACCGGCAGCGCCTGAGTGCGGCCGACAAAGCGCGGGTAAGGCCGGCAGCCGCCGCGTGCGGGTCTCCAGGGCTGGGGCGGGGATCCCAGCAGTATCTTGGCCCCCGGTGAGGTCAGACCTGGCCCTTAGTGTGGGCCCCAGCTTGTCATTAGATCCCGTTGCGGCACCAAGGCTCTGCCAGGAAGAGCCCTGTTCACAGCCAGAGGAAGCTGCCCATCTTTCCTGGGTGCGTTTCTGCTGCCAACGCCGCATCCTTCCTCCTGCCCGGCGTCAGTGCAGCTCCTCCCGGCCAACGTGAACAGGGCACTTCTGATGTCAGAGCTGAGACGGGCAGAAGCGGGTCATTGTCTTGCTTCTGCGGAGAGTTTCAAGCCTGTCCGTGTAATGATCCTTCCTGCCGTGGCGGCTACAGGTGTCTGACTGCACGGGCACAAGCTGCTCCCTTGACTTCAGCTTGCAGTGTCAGGGCTAAGGCGAGCTTTATAAAGCAGGAAGCATATTTATTTACCCCACCGTTTGAGGATTTTCAGCACCTTGAGATGCTGGGACATCAAGAAAAATGATACTTTGATTTCACAAGAACTCGAGTTAAACACTACCTTTTAAATTAATTCTTATTTATCTTTATGAGCCTTAAATATTTGGGGGTTTTTGCTTCTTGCTTCTCTGTTAGTTTGGACAATAGAGATGCCAGCTTCACTTTGTCACCAATGCATTTCATTTACTTATTGAACTGAAATAACAAAAATCCTGCATAAGAAGCCTGGAAGCACTGCAGGTGGGTAGGGTAGATAGCAGACCTTCCTTTCAATCATATCAAGGCCTTTTTAAAAGAAGGCAAACTTTTGCTAAGCTTAGAGTTCAAAAAGAAATCTTATTTATAAATTCTAGACTGAGCCAAATTTGCCTTGACCTTTTCTCAGTAATGATAATCAACACGGCATGAATTAACGAATTAATCAGCTCCTGTTTTCTGCTGATACTTTAATATTTGGGATTGGGGTGCAATTGAATTTGAAGAGGTTCTATACCAACTGCTATTAAATACTAAGTAACAAACAAACAGCATGGAGGAACTGAGAGAGACTTGCATGATAACTTGGGATCTTATTTACTTTTTTGTGCCTTACTGATTTATCTCAAATGCATTTAAATACAAACAGAATCTGCACAGGTGGTCTGCAACATACCCTGGGCATCTTCTTAACAAGCAAGCTTTCTATGATAGCAGATCCTGATACAGGAGAAAACCCTATTGTTTTAAATTATGGTCGACTACAATCATCAGTGCTCTCAGCTGAAAGAGTTTTTGAGGGATTGTACAATGGCAGACTTTAAGGCCATGGTCCTGCAAAAGGCAGCATATGGTGAGCTTGATGCTCACCTGCAGTCTGCCGGGTTTTGTGTGAACGTATGATTCTGTTTATATGCTGTCCCTGCCAGGAAAGAGATCAAAGCCAGAGTCAGTGGAATTTGAGTCGGTCTACTTCTCAGACAGATTGTTTCGGTCTTCTGCCATTATTTCAGTCTTCTCTCTTTTGATCATGAGGGAGACTAAAATGTTGTCATTTTAGCTTCGGATTTCCCTAGTTCCGTTTTAGTCAGATCTGATACTTCCCTATGCCTCTAAACTTAGGGGTGGTTTTATTTTATCTTCCTGGTTTACAAAACTTACGATGAATTTCAGCATTTTCTTGTAGCATTTAAGCTCAAAGGTTGTACCAGAATGCTAATACAGGGGAACCAGAAAGTTGAAATAGACCAGTCTGCTTTCATTTTTGGAGCTGTGACCTGCAAACATGTGACATTTCTCTTACAGTTCCTGTAACGCTGGTGAAATAAAGTAGATTCTTTTTAATAAAAATTAATAATAAATAACTGTTTAAAGAAAATGAATAAATATTTGCCTTGCATCCTTCAATATATCCAGTCATACCTGGACTAGATTGGCCTGGTCAAATGCCACAAAGAGAAAAAACTTGGATAGGCAATTGTTTCTACCCTAACCATCAACTATTTTAGTTCTCTCTCTCACACACGTGATGTTAGTGATTAAGGAAATCATAGTTATTTGTTAGGATTTTATATTAAAATATCACATGTCTCCAGTTAACATGTTTGTGCATTATACAAACATTAGAGATGTGTTGTTAGGGTGGCCATCATAGAGGACATTCCAGTTTTCTGCTACTCTGTCCTCTGTTGATATGAAACTGGACTCCTTTATGTTCTCTATTTTTCTCTTCAAGAACTTCAAGAGAAAAATAGAGGACATGAAGACGTCTGGTTTCGTATCAGTAGAGGACAACTGGACTGTCCTCTATGATGGCCACCCTATGTGTTGTACTAAGGTAGTTCAGCACCTCAAAAGGATAGTAATTCCTATTCTGGTCCTAGCTAGACTGCATTAGGCTGAGGTCTTACCAAGACAGTCTGCCCCTGATATCTTATAATCAAATATAACATGGAGATAATGAGTAAGGATGATAAAGTAAAGGAACAGTCAAAAATATTAAAATAATACTAATTAACTAATATTCAAGCATTACAAAACTGCTGCCAAAATCTTACAGAAAGTTGAATCACTGAACTGGTGGAAATCATTGCCTAAGCACCTGGGTTTGCTGAACTTCTAAATCAGCTTTTGACAACACCAACTCTGTCTGCAGGTGGGGGTTATTTAGCACATCTAGTTCTGTTTACTCAAAGTTGAGATTCCAATTGAGTGTGGAGAAAGCTGAAAAACCTGTTTTCCTCTTCTGAGCTATGAATACAAGTTGTGAAATGACAAGATCTATTAGTTTAAAAATATTTATAAGACATGGTGACCAGGAAAATGTGCTAACTATTGAATAATCCCACCATAAATCAGTTAGTAGTAAAATAACTGATTTATACAGTGGCGGGGGGACTACCGCCACTGCTGGCCCGCTGAGCAATCCTTGCAAAGCCAGCAGTTCAAGGCACTTAAGGGAGCCCACCCCTGCCCCTGCCCTGGTAAAATCTGTGGGCAAGGAAGGAGCCCCCCAGGGGGCACTTGCTTGCCTGTACACAAATGCCAGGAGCTTGGGGAATAAGCAGAAGGAAGTCATCCTCCTGCTCAATGCAAATAATTATGATGTCATAGGGATAACAGAGACCTGGTGGGACTCCACCTATGACTGGACCATAGATATAGATGGCTATACCCTGTACAGGAGGGATCGTGTAGAGAAAAGGGGCAGGGGTGTAGCTCTCTATGTTAAGGAAAGCTACGCGTCCCTGCAAGCCGATATTGGTGACCAGGGTGGATGGCTGGAGACCCTCTGGGTTAAAATCCGTGGGGAACACGGCACAGGGGACGCAATGGTGGGAGTCTACTACAGACCTCCCACCCAAAGTCCTGAGCTTGACCAGGAGTTTGCCCGGGAACTGGCTGAGGCCGCATGCTCCAGGACCATGGTTGTCATGGGTGACTTCAATTACCCGGACATCTCGTGGGAGGATCGCTCAGCAAAATCTGAGCGGTTACAAAGCTTCCTCTCATGCGTGGATGACCTCTACCTGACTCAAGAAGTCTATGGGCCAACGAGAGGCAAAGCGCTGCTCAACCTGGTACTGGCTACTGGGGATGACCTAGTCGGTGACCTAGTGATCGATGGGAAGCTGGGTGACAGCGACCACGAGCTGATCACCTTCACCATCCGCCGAAAAGCTGGCAAGTCAGTCAGCAACACGGAAGTCCTTGACTTCAGGAAAGCCGACTTCGACAAGCTCAGGAGGCTTGTCAGTGAGGCCCTAAGGGACCATGACCACGGGGAGAGGGGAGTTCAAGAAGAGTGGTTGTCCCTCAAGGGAGCAATCCTCAAAGCACAAACTAAGTCTATTCCATCTCGGAGGAAAGGCAGCAAGAGGGCACAGCAGCCCCCCCTGGCTCTCCAGGGACCTAGCAGACCTCCTGAGGCTAAAAAGAAAGGCCTACAAAGGATGGAGGATGGGAGTCCCCTCCAAGGAGGATTATTCTGCACTGGTCCGGTCCTACAGGGAGCATACCAGGAAAGCCAAGGCTGCAACTGAACTCCAACTGGCTTTGAGCATCAAGGACAATAAAAAGTCCTTTTTCATATATGTGGGGAACCGGAGGAAAAGCAAGGGCAACGTTGGACCCCTGCTGAACCAGATGGGGCAACTTAAAACTGACACCCAGGAAAAAGCCAACCTATTAAATAGGTACTTTGCGTCGGTCTTTCATCAGTCCCATGGGACGCCCATGCCCGCTACGGGACAGGGAAGTCCGGGTGAGGGTGATCCCCTGCCCTTCATTGATGCTGACTTTGTGAAGGAACATCTTGAGAAGCTGGATACCTTCAAGTCAGCTGGCCCTGACAATCTTCACCCCAGGGTACTCAAGGAGCTGGCGACCATCATAGCCCAGCCTCTAGCACGGATCTTTGAAAACTCTTGGCGCTCTGGTGTAGTGCCCGAAGACTGGAAGAAGGCCAATGTGGTGCCTATCTTCAAGAAAGGAAGGAAAGTGGATTCGGCCAACTATAGGCCCGTTAGCCTGACTTCTATCCCGGGGAAGATCTTAGAAAAGTTTATTAAAGAGGCCATCCTTAATGGACTGGCCGACGCCAACATCTTAAGGGATAGCCAGCACGGGTTTGTTGCGGGTAGGTCTTGCTTGACCAATCTCATTTCCTTCTACGACCAGGTGACCTATCACCTGGACAAGGGAGAAGAGATTGATGTCATATATCTTGACTTCAAAAAAGCCTTTGATCTTGTTTCCCATGATCACCTCTTGGAGAAACTGGCCAATTGTCGCCTTGGGTCCTCCACGATCTACTGGCTGGAAAATTGGCTCCGGGGTCGGACCCAGAGGGTAGTAATTGATGGAAGTCACTCATCATGGTGTCCTGTGACCAGTGAGGTCCCCCAAGGCTCTGTCCTTGGACCCATACTGTTCGACATCTTCATTAATGATGTGGACACTGGAGTCAGAAGCGGACTGGCCAAGTTCGCCGATGACACCAAACTTTGGGGCAAAGCATCCACACCAGAAGACAGGCGGGTGATCCAGGCTGACCTGGACAGGCTCAGCAAGTGGGCGGACGAGAATCTGATGGTGTTCAACACTGATAAATGCAAAGTTCTCCACCTTGGGAAGAAAAACCCGCAGCATCGTTATAGGCTCAGCAGTGCTATGTTGGCTAGCACTATGCAAGAAAGAGACTTGGGGGTCATCATTGACCACAAGATGAACATGAGCCTGCAGTGCGATGCTGCGGCTAGTAAAGCGACCAAAACGCTGGCTTGCATCCATAGATGCTTCTCAAGCAAATCCCGGGACGTCATTCTCCCCTTGTACTCGGCCTTAGTGAGGCCGCAGCTGGAGTACTGCGTCCAGTTTTGGGCTCCACAATTCAAAAAGGATGTGGAGAAGCTTGAGAGAGTCCAGAGAAGAGCCATGTGCATGATCAGAGGTCAGGGAAGCAGACCCTACGATGACATGCTGAGAGCCCTGGGGCTCTTTAGCCTGGAATAGCACAGGCTCAGGGGTGATCTGATGGCCACCTATAAGTCTATCAGGGGTGACCACCAGTATCTGGGGAACGTTTGTTCACCAGAGCGCCCCAAGGGATGACGACTAGGTCGAATGGTCATAAACTACTACAAGACCGTTTCAGGTTGGACATAAGGAAGAATTTCTTTACTGTCCGAGCCCCCAAGGTCTGGAACAGCCTGCCGCCGGAGGTGGTTCAAGTGCCTACATTGAACACCTTCAAGAGCAAACTGGATGCTTATCTTGCTGGGATCCTATGACCCCAGCTGACTTCCTGCCTCTGGGGCAGGGGGCTGGACTCGATGATCTTCTGAGGTCCCTTCCAGCCCTAATGTCTATGAAATCAATGAAATGAATACATTTTGATAAGGGAAAAATTATGCACTCATCACCTTTAGGTTATAAGGTTTATCTAATAAATAAAAACAAGTTTTAAAGCTATTTTTCTCAAAGTTTATTTCAATCTTCACTAAGATAAAGCTTGACATTTAAACAAATGATTAATTTACTTTGGGTTTAAAAAAAGGAAAATATGGTAAATGACACTTCTAAAATAAAAAAATGTTGAGAATGGTAAAAATTTGAAATAAACAAATGTGTGCTTAAATGAATATTTTGCTATAGTGCATAATAGCATATTCTTCAGGTTGAAAATACTGATATGCAACTGCATGCAATCTTATGATAAATTTGTTCTACTGGTTATTCACCAAGGAGAATCACCTTTTCTTTACAAAAATAACTGAAAAGTACAAATGCAACTAATTAATCTTTTGAATAAAGGTTTCCAACTTTTGGTTTAAACCACAATAAAAACAAATTGATGTAAGTTACTTGTATTTAAAGCAGTCCATCCTGACTGCACACAAGTTGATTGATATCTGTAGCTATATCTTTTTGTTTCTAGCAATTCTAACATGATAAGTGCATCTTGAGGACATGGTAGCATCCTAGATTAATTCAGAATGAGTGTTCCATGTGTAAGTCTCTATCTTGGTTGACGTAGTAGAGAATTAATTCAATAAATCCAGAACTAAAAGCTGCTGTCTATTGAGCTACAGACTAACAGACTCACCTGCTGTAAATTGGGCACAAATGGGAATGCAACAAACAGTGACCAGTGGGTTATGTGTCTTTATAAGGGTTAGTGGGCACGTCTATATGTTCATTAATGTGCTTTTCCTAATGCACATTAAATTTATTACGTCTAATGTGAGATACCAAATAAATGCATTAGGCTGCCCTACTGCACAGAAGTGAAAGTGCACGCTTTTTCAGTGACACTTAATGCACAGTAGCCTATTTACTGCATATTAACACCGTTTTTTACGTGATGTTTTAATGCACAGTAAAATAGGTGACTGCGCACTAAAGTATTCGTATAGATGTGCCCAGTAAGGAAAGGAGCAGACGCACCTGTTGGAGACACAGAGCTATGGACATGTAAAGTCAGCAAAACTGATGGAGTGAAGAAAGTGTGGGGGAAATGTGACACAAGGTAAGGAGGTGTGTTAAGGTGTGGAAGAATCATGAAGAATTTTGGTAGTAAGTCCAGGAAACTTAAAAAGATTCAGGGGGAGGTATGGTAATCGGAGTGATGGACAAGAAATAGCTTTTCTAAGGGGGTTTAGAGGAGGTATAATGGATTGGAAGGAATGAAGGCAGCATTTCTATTGGAGGGGCCCAGAGAAGAAGAGAAGTGGTGTGGTAATCCAAATGGAAGATGGTGTGGTCCTATCTGGAATCATCAGGTGGTTAATGGAAAGGTTATAAAGAAGAAAGCAGCAATTACATACAACCTAAATGTGTTTGCTGTACAGTGATATGGGGAATTGTATTGTCAACAGTATTGCATAACTGGAGGAAGGGCAGTTACTCTTCCTTCTCTTTTAGAGGAAGAATATGGAATCCTTGCCCAGGTTAAGCAGTTGGTGGCATACCTTGACTTGCCAGCTCAATGTTCAACTTTGAAAACGTAACATTTGGAGTTTGATCACTCAGCCCCTCATTTGACTGTAGTCATTATGAAACTAATTGGTCCATATGGACAGATTTATTTAAACCAGAGATCCTACCAGGTTCTCAGTATTGGATGAAGAACTACAGTAGGGATATTTTCCTTTTATGAACTTTGTCTATTATCTGCCCCTGAAATGAAGCATCTCACTTGATGCTACTGGGCGCCTATACATGAGCAGCGGGACTGCATCGGAACAGACTTGATTAACTGAGTCTGCTGGAGTGTGGTAATTACCATATCAAAAACCTTGCTTACCATATCAAAAGCCTTACCATGTTCAAGCAGACTCCAGTGGTTCATGTATTGGTGTCCCTGCACTGAAATATGGTGGCAGGGGTGCTTTAACTAAAGCTCATTAGATGCACAGATGCTCGTTAGATGAGCTGTAGTTAAAGTGCCCCTGCCACCATTTTTCAGCACAGAAACACTGATGCATGAGATGCTCCAGGTGCTCTAATTAAAGTGCCTCTCCCCCACTCCCGGAGCACTATATAAATGCCTAGTTCTGGGTCTTAATAGTAATCGAGCTTTACTTGCACTTTGGCTTGAATTACTGAAGGTAAAACTGAAAGTCTTGTGCATTTGTCTGTTGTAAAGATAAAAGAATGAAGTAGCAAAAAAAGAGACTTCAGAGACTTTTTGATAAATGTATTTTTAGGCAGATGTGCAGGTTATACTGATGCCAGGTATGTGCTTTCTGGGTCACTGTATAAATAAGTTGAATCAGTTTGTGCTATATCAGCTGCACAATAGGATATGGAAGGACAGAAGACTTGAGGGCACAACGGAGGTTAGGCACAATTAAGTGTAAAGGGAAAGAGGAAAGAGAGAGATTTAAAGTTTCCTAGGCCCCATATATACTGCTATGTATGGGTATTGTATTATATGGTTTGTAGAATATCTTGTGAGTCTTTTCACTTGTCTTCAGCTAATAATACTTATTTACAGGCTAATTGTTCACATGTTGAATGTCAGCCTGTAGAAAAAAGAAGGTTTCCTTAGACCACATGTTTCTGACTTTTAAATATAAAACCTTTTAATAAAGCTGTGGACCATGGTGTTCCTTCCTAGCTGTAGCTTCATTATATTGAAATAACAGCCAAGAAATAAGGAATGTGTTCTTTGAGGAAACCATGCACATTTTTGGCCCCCTAATGCAAAGTTTTTCAGGCAGGAACTTTAATACTTGATTCGCCATATCCGTACATGTGGAGAGGGCTCCTCCTGAGCATCTACAAAGGCGATTTGTTGTCATCCTTCATAGCTCTTCTTCAGACTTCTCACTACTGTGAGGCTCACAAATTCTGTGCATTTTTATTGTGCTTCCTCTTGTGCTCTGGAGCACACACTCATATCTGTGGCACAAGAGCTTTTGCAAGGTATCTCATTTTGCTAGGTGTCTGTGGTTCAGCAACTAGCACAACGCAACCACAATTCCTGACTACAGTCTATGAACTGCAAAAAAGGGTAAATATACTTTTCGATAGACAGTGCAGTAGAGGGTCTAGGACAATACTGAAGAAATGGTGACACGGGTGACAGAGACACAAGGAAAATTACAGCCAATATAGTATGTGGAGTAATGGATGAATGATTCTTAAATCCTTTTTATATCCATAGTGCCCAGTAATTATTAGTTCATTTTAATGAAAGAGAAAAGATACATCAAATTCTATTATATTGCTAATCAAGCTGTGCAATTTGGAAACTACTTTCCAGAAGTTTTCTCTTGTTTGGAGCCTTGCTTTTACTGAACAGCAAGTAGCCATTTGTAAGGAACAGGTTAGGTGGTCTGTCTTCAACAGAGGAACACTTTTCTTTGCTACAGATTAAAAAAATTAAAAATAAAAAAGCTTACAGGATGGAGACAGTGCCGCATCCATTCTAGCATTAAATATATAAAAAACTTGTTTGGCCCCTGTAAGGCACTTGCTGCAGTGTAACTTCCTAATTCTGGAAATTTGATTTGTGGATATGGATGTAATACCAGTTAGATACAGCTTTTTAAAATGGAAGTAAGGGAGGTGTTCCTCAAAATGAATTCTAGTTAATACTCAGTTGAGCATTATTTCAAAACTCAAACCAATGCATTAAGCCCATCTTGCATTGTCATTAGTTAGGTCAATTAATACCAGCAGCCTTTAGAATACTTCTTCAAGATTTTAAATAGGTTCACTATATAAATACAGCATGTCTTGTTAACAGCAGCACAAAAAGCATCCATTGCCAATAAAGTTGCACCAATATATCGAGGCCACTGATAAAAGGAAAATTAACATTATTAGCTATCGGACTCTTGGCCAGTGTAGCCAATTAATGGACTGATAAATATGCCTTCCAGCCAGGGCTCCCAGACACCATGTGCATGCATGCAGGCACATGCATGCACCAGCTAGGAATGCAGCCAGGAAGACAGCATCTTGGAGGTAAGTCTGTGGAAGAAAAGGGGCATGGGGGAGGGAAAGGGCATGGGGGGGGGAAATCAAGGCCCCCCAAGGTGAGGGAGGGAGTGGGGCTGGGGCAGAGTGATGAATGGGATCCTGGGGGAATGGGATGGAGCCCATGGTCAGCTTTCCAGGGGATCAGCATCTCGGCACTTAAAAATGGCAGCAGGGGTGCTTGAACTAAAGATCATCAAAAGAGCTTTAGTTCAAACTCCACTGCCACCATTTTTAAGCGCCAGGATGCTTTTAACCGGAGTGGGGCAGAGACAGGCTGCTCACTGTGGGCTCTCTTTGCCTTGCTGCCTTTGCTCTGGGAGCTGTGTGCTGGCTGCACAGCGCCTCCTGTGCATCTAGCAGCTGGAGGCACAGCTTGCTGCTGCCACTGCCGCCATTTGATGAGCTTGATTTAAAGTGTCCCTGCTGCCATTTTTAAGTGTTAGGATGCTGATCCCCTGGACAAGCTGCCTGCTGCTCCGTTCCACTCCTTGCTCTGGCCCTGGAGTCCCATTCACCGCCCAGCCCCTGCCCCTACCCCTGTCTCACTGTGGAGGCTTCAAGCTGTCCTTCTCCTCCAGAGACTTACCTGCAAGGCACTGCTTTCCACACTGCTCAGCTGCATTCCTGTAAGCCAGTTATCAGATTGGTATTGGTTGGTATGCCTGGTGGATAATCAATGTCAGCCAAGAAAATCTTTATCGGTGCACCTCTAATTATTAAGCACCTGGAGGAGAAGGCGACTTGGACCTAGGGTGGCCATCATAGAGGACATTCCGGTTTTCTGCTACTCTGTCCTCTATTGATATGAAACCTGACACCTTTATGTCCTCTATTTTTCTCTTCAAGAGTTTCGTATCAATAGAGGACAGCTGGACTGTCCTATATTATGGCCACCCTATTAGGAACAGTCAACATGGATTCACCAATGGAAAGTCATGCTTGACCAACTTGATTTCCTTCTGTTATGAGATGACTGGCTCTGTGGATGTGGAGAGAGTAGTGGATATGATATACCTTGACTTTAGCAAGGCTTTTGATATGGTCTCCCACAACATTCTTGTAAGCAAGCTAGGAATTGGATAAATGGACTGTAAGGTGGATAAAAAAGTGACTAGATTGTCAGGCTGAAAGGGTAGTAATCAATGGCTCAATGTCTAATTAGGAGTCACTATTAAGTGGGATGTGCCAGGGGTTGGTTCTAGGACTGGTTTTGTTCAATATCTTCATCAACAACCTGGAAGATGGGATGCAGTGCACCCTTGGCAGGTTTGTAAATGATATCAAGCTCGGTGGGAGTAGTAGATATGCTGGAGGATAGGGTTAGGATTCGGAGAGACCTCAACAGATGGGAAAATTGGACCAAAAGAAATCTCATGGGATTCAACAAAGACCAGTGCAAAGTCCTGCACTTAGGATGGAACAATCCTGTGTGCCTGGTACAGGTTGGTGGGGAGAGGTTGGGAGCAGCAACTCTGCAGAAAAGGACCTGGGGGTTACAATGGACAATAAGATGAATATGAGCCAACAGTGTGCCCTTATTGCCAAGAAGGGTAATGGCATGCTGGGCTGCATTAGTAGGAGCGTTGGTAGCAGATCGAGGGAAGTGATTAGTCCCCTCTACCAGCAGTGGTGAGGCCACATCTGGACCACTGTGTCCCCTCTATTTGGTACTGGTGAGGCCACATCTGGAGTATTGTGCTCAGTTTTGGGCCTCCCACTACAGAAAGAAAGGATGTGGACAAATTGGAGAGAGTCCAGCAGAAGGCAATGAAAAAGGTTAGGGGGCTGGGGCACATGATTTATGGAGAGAGGCTCGGGGAGTTGGGCTTATTTAGTCTAGGCAGGAGATGACTGAGAGGGAATTTAATAGCAACCTACTACCTGAAGGGGGGTTCTGAAGAGGATGGAGCTAAACTGTTCTCTGGTGGCGTGTGACAGAACAAGGAGCAATGGCTGCAGCAAGGGAAGTTTGGTTAGTTATTAGGAAAAACTTTCTGACTAGTAGGGTAATAAAACACTGGAACAGGGTACCCAGAGCGGCTGTGGAGTCTCCATTCTTGGAGGTTTTAAAGACTCAACTAGACAAAGCCCTGGCTGGGATTATCTAGTTGGCGATGGTCCTGCATTGAGCAGGGGATTGGATTAGATGACCTCCTGAGGTCCCTTCCAAACCTAATCTTCTATGATTCTGTGTAAAAGGATATTGTTATACTGTCGTAGTTTTTACTATTGTGAAAAATTATTTGCATTAGAGTTCACATAATTTGCCCCAGCACTTAATATTTATTTTTTTCTGTTAATGTGTGACCACATCTAACCTTGCAATATGAATCTATGAATATACTATAGGAATGAGTGAGAGATAGTCGATTTCCACTCCCCGGCCCCCCCACACATGCTTTATTATGCTACTGGATGAATGGTTTTATGACCATTTTTAAATGGGTAGAATAGGCCATCTATGTTTTCCTAGGATATTTATAATGTATTTACTTACCAATTTTGAGAGAGTTAAGGGCAGAGTCCAAGAAAAAATTGACAATGAGAAGTTAATTTTGTGAGTATTGTGGTATATAAATATTGAGTCTCCTTATTAACTGGTCTCCTGGGTATAATGAAACATTGTCCTCTCTTTTTTCAATAGCTCTTCCACTTCAGTTTAGTTTAGTTGCTTGTACACTGAATTTTAGCATGTTGATGACAATTTTTTCAAACTTTAAGAAACATAAAATTGTTATTCTGAAGAATGCAAAAATACTGGTGTGAGATTTTCAAAGATGAGAACATATTGATTGTATGGTCACCATTCTTAAGCCAAATTAATCTATGTTTTAATATTTTCAAGACTTTGCTTGTGAAAGATTCCAGAGTAACCCTGGGGACTGAAGACCTTTAGGAACAGATTGTGTTCCATCTATTAGGTTCCTAAATCCATTTAGACACCTAAGTCTGATTTTCTTCCACCCTGTTCACATCCCTGAAAATCATTAATGCATGTACTTCTGTAATACCCGGTCATCTTGCCATTAAGACTGAGCAAAAAAATCAGGATCCATTGTTTTTCAGATATTAGAGCAGGGTGGAATATAATTGCACTTAGGCACCTAAGTCCTTTACGAGCCTAATAGATGGAATAAAATTTGGTCCTTGTTGTTTATAGAGCAGGTACAGTCTAGACATCACTAGTGACAAGTCCTCTTGCACAGTGCCTCATCTCCAAGTTGGCAGAACCATCTTAATTGGGATCATGGCCTATTTGGTTCTTGATGTTTCTGATTAGACTGAAACTGCAGAATAAACCTGTTCACAGCAAGCTTTATGGTGTGGATATGTGCTCACTAGAAAATAGAATTAGCAGAAAATCATGGGGGCATTGGCTGGTAGCAACCTTTTATTAGTCTTAGGCTGCGTATGATTTCTCCCCTAAAAGTGAGTGTCTTGTGGCATTTCATTCCTCTGAGGATCCAGGAATCTGAAATTTTATTACAGCACTTGTCCAAACACTGATTATGAAATGCTCCACAACAAGGGGTAGGAGGTATTCCCTTCCATTTATGTAAGCACCATGTCTTGTTAGAAACCCATAATGCACTTCTGATTTCTTTTTTTTTTTAAATCACATAGTACTGACATTAGTAATTTAAAGTACACACTATGTAATTGACAGATCAATTTTCAAAGGAATTTTGATACATTTTCATTATGCTTTTTTTTTTTTTTCTTTCTTTTTTTTACAGACTATCTTTTTGGGAATTATTCTGCTACCACTGCGGATCATATGCATTGCAATAATTTTGCTTCTAGCATGGCCTTTTGCAGCAATTGCAACTTATTCCCAGCCTCCAGGAGGGTCTGTACCACTCAAGGAATGGAAGAGGTAAAAAATTACTATCAAATTTCTGGTAAATTTTATCACAATATTCAAAAGCCCCTCCCTTTGATAATTCTTCCATTCAGGACTGGAGTATTGTGTGTCCTGTTTTGTGCACTGCATTTCAAGAAAGATGTAAACAAATTGCAGGGGTGGGGGGGTAAGTCTGATGGAGAGCAACAAAAATCATTAGAGGCATAGAAAACATGACTTCAAAGGCACCTGACCATGTTGTCATGCCTCTTTTTCCAAGGGCTGCAGTTGCACAGATTAGCTTCCAGTTGTGACTGTGCCACTGCTTTTTTTCCCCACCTCCTCCTAGTCAACGCCTAGGACAATTGGCCCCGTCACCTACCCTAGTTATGTTTCTGTACGGAAAGGTTGAAAGCGTTGGGATCACAGAATGTGCAGAAGGGAAGACAGAGGTGGGATTTGATAGTGGTTTTCAATATCTGAAGGGTGTTTTTAAAGAGGAAGGTGATAAACTATACTTTGTGGCTGCAAAGTGCAGGCCAAGAAGTAATGGTCTTAAATTGCAGCACGGGAAATGTAGGTTGGATATTGAAAATAGTTTTCTAACTAGTTAAACACAGGACCAGGCTACCTAGAGAGACTGCAAGTTAGATTAAACGCTTGGATGAGGGAGTTGAGACCGAGATGATCCTGCCTTGAGCAGGGTGTTGGATCTGATGACCTGCTGAGGTCTTTTCCAGCCCTGTTTTTCTATGATTCTTTGATGCTAACTCCAAACAAAAATAGTTTTGTTTCTCTTTTCCCTGCCTTCTTTTTGAGAATTATCTTTAGTTATTTACAATATCAAAGAAATTGCAAACGTATTGTGGGGAATGTCTGCTTCACATGTTTGAAACAAAATTAATGAGATTTCTGCAGTCTTGCAAACATCAGAAAGTTTATCTATGGGGACAGACCAAGTTAATGTGTGCTTTTAAACTTAATTCAACAAACACCTTGTTAAACTGGTTTGTTAAGAAGATAACTACAGTAAAAGCTGTGTCAACCAGTATTCTAGTAGTTGAAATACTCTATTAACTAGAATTTCTGGCCAGCCATCGAGATGCATGGAGAAGAGAGCTTGCACGTGGCAACTGCTACCACCACCCACCACCTGCTGTGTGTGTGGCTGCCACCACCTCCCCCACCCCCTCCCGCTCCACATGCAGCCACTGCCATCCTCCATCCCCTCGCCCCCCGCTCCGCGTCCGGCCCCAAATCCCTGCCTCAGCTAACCAGAATTTTTAGATAACTAGCACCCCCTTTACCCCACTCATGCTGGATAACAAAGCTTTTACTGTATATGCAAGTCAGGCCTTGCCTTAGAAATGATGCCAGATTGAATCTTTAGGAAGAGCTGCTCGTGAAGAAAAGTTCACAAATAGCCTTGGAACTTTTGAGAATGATGGTGACAGAAAAATATATATAAATGATGGTGCTGTGTTCATGTAACACACACACCTTGAGAAGCAGGATTGAATTGGTAATATTTGTTGTTACCACTACAACACTACTGTAAAAATAGCTGTAGCAACTGTAGCAAGTTGAAGTTTGGAATTCCAAGCACTGTTTCATAGCTGTGTCCATTACAGTGAGGGATTCTTGATTTAGTCCCTGGTCTTTCAGTCCTTGGATGCAGTCCAGGTTCTTCCTCCTCTGCAGCTGCATAACACTAGAGAGTGAAAACCAACAGGAAGTGAATTGCAGCAAGATCAGGAAATAGGTCAGAATTCCTGGGTAGAGGAACCTTATCTCTTTCCATTCTAACTGGGTTTTTTTTATTAAATCTGATTGTTTAAAAATATAGGATTGAAGTTGTTTCAGTGACTACTTTTGATTCAAACTAGAATTCATAATTACTGTTTACAGTACAAAAGAACATTAAAGTCTGTTTCTTTCTGACTACTGCTGCTTATGTCAGGGACCTCTAATGTACAGCCAAAGAAACCCTATTCTTATGGTTTTATTTTAGTTTTAACAGTGTGAAGAAAACAATGTCCTTGGTGACTAAGGAAGGTAATGAACTTACATATGCTGTTGCTTTTTCCTTTTAAAGGAGAATGATTCAAATCATCCTCAAGGGCCTAGGACGTTCCATGTTCTTTTCGATGGGCTTCCAAGTTACAGTGAAGGGGAAAGTAGCAAGTCCGTTGGAGGCCCCCATCTTTGCTGTAGCTCCACATTCAAGCTTCTTTGATGGGATAGTCTGTGTCTTGGCTGGCCTGCCATCAATGGTATCCAGACCAGAGAACCTGGCGGCCCCAATCTTTGGCAGTAAGTAAAGTGGAATCATTGACAAGGGATACAATTATCAGAGTCCTCCCAACTGAGGAGTTCAAGTTTCATTTTCAAAAGTGACTGAGGGTCAGGTTTTTAAGTATTTAAAGCAGTGGTTCTCAACCTTTTGAGAAACATCTCACCAACCATTTTGTCAAAAAACCTTGGTCCCACCATGATTAAAACAAAACCCCACTGTCTGAGAGATCATTTGATTCATCTGTTTGAAGTGCAAACAACTTAGATTTTTTTAAATTGGGCAGTGAGCTGAAGTTCCACCTACACAACCTTTGAAAGCATTGAGAAACACTGATTTAAAGCATCTAAGTGTCGAGATACCTTGTAATATCTACTACAGCTACTAGACATGAAATTCCCTTTGAAATCAATATGAATTAGGCACCTAACTTGCTTATGCACTTTTAAAATCCCAGGAAGTACCTACCTACATCTCTGGGCACTTAGATACCTTTGAAAGGACACACTTATATGTGTTAGTGTCTTTGAAAGTAAATAGAACATAGGCTTCCATGTCAGTAAGTGAATCTTGTAGCAAGTTATTCCCACTGAATCACTTTAAACCAGAACTAATGTCTTCATTTGAATACATGATCAATTCATCTCATAAGTGACATAAGTTTCTTTTATATCTAACATAACAGAACAACTTCCATGTATTCTGGTTTTTCATGTTTTGGTTTATTACATTAGAAATTATTGAGTGATGCTTTTTTTTCTAATTATGATTCATTTTTAACTATGACTTGTGTCAAGCTGTATTTGGATGAAAATTGGAATTCAGTTAAGATGCACAAAAATAGCTCTTAAAATTATTAAATCACTCTGAATGTATTTTAATCATCTTGGAATTTTCAGGCTCCTTTTTGGGAAAGGAACTAGGGAGACAGAATATTTAGGATGATCACTCCCATTAGGATAGAGGAAATGCATTCTTCCAACAGGACTGGAGCTAAGGAGCCCGTGCAGAGGGAATTTGACATGCAAGTGGCTTGCTCCTCACAGACTCCTTGCATGTTACTATGCTAAGGAGACTTTGAGGAAGCAGTGAAGTTGAAAGTTGCTGTGTAGATTCGCAACTCATTTATAGGACTGGAAAGTTGCAATGAGACCCCTTTGGCCCAGAGGCTAGAATGGGCTGTATTGTAGAGTAGTTTACAGAGGCTGAATTCTTTCTCCCTGCTTTCCACCCCAATTTTGGCTCCTCTGGTTGTGAGGAGCCAGATTTTAGACCTTCTTTTTGGTGTCTTCACGTGCTGATAGGGGACACAGCATTGGTTAAACCTGCTTCCCATTGAAAAGGCTGCCTTCACAATTCCTACAACAAGAAACTTCATTTTTTTGTTAAACAGGAGTTTGTTCTGTAGAAACAAATGCCTTTTCTCAGGAAAAATGTCTTCTGGGGTGGGAGCAAATGGGTGTGTCAAAGGGTTTGATTCACAAATATATAAATTATTTTAGACATCAAGTAGTTAGGGAGAGTTATTGGAAAAAGTGCAGAACAGGCCTTAATTAAGGAAATTATGCTTCCTGTACTGCTTTCTGTGATTAAACTCTTGGAGTTCACTCAAGTCTTCTCTCTCTCATATCAGGAAACTTTATAAAGGAAAGCAATAGCACTTTTTACTTTTCCATCCTCTGATTCTTCCACCCCCGCATGAATACAGAATAAAATATCCAACCCATTTTATTTCTGCAGGTGGACACAGGCTATAGCCTTTTTACAGATATCTTGTATAACAGCACTTTCTTTTTTCTTTCCATGGGGATTGGCCTGAAGGCTACAGTGTTCTTCATAAGCTATATACCTCAAAGCCAAAACCCTACAAAACAACACAGGAGACTTTACAAAATGCAGTTACACTATCAATGTCTTTTACAACAAGTATTATTTAAATTCTCATGGCAGAAAGGACAGTCTTATGGTACAGGTACTGGACCAAGCCTTGGCAAATCTGGATTCAGTTTCTGTCTTTGCCACAAACCTCTTCTGTGGTCAGACGCACAGCTTTTAATTTCTGTCTTTGTTTCCCCCCCTATAAAATGGAGGACAGGAATATATATTTCATTTTCCTCCCATCTTTTGTCTTGTCTTTTTAGCCCGGATACTATTCAGGTAAGGGCCTCTCTCTAAATACATGGTTATAATAGGGCTGTGCAAAGCTTCAGTAGCTGATTCGATTTGGAGGAGATTTGGCTCGATTCAGGGGCTGAATCTCTGATCGGAATCAAATTGGGAGAAAAATTAAAAGCTCCGAATCGATTCGAAGCATCTGAATTGATTTGGAAAAGCTTCAGAAAAGGTTTGACTGATTTGGAGATTTGGCCATAGACCAAACGGGCAACTGACAGCTGCCTCCAACTGGTAAGTCTGTTGGGGAAGGGAGTGGAGAGGAAAGAGGTGTGGGGGAGGGAGGGAGGGAAGGATTAGGGCTGGGACAAGCTGCCCAGCCACAGCCGGGGGGGGGGGGGGGGGGCGGAATTACTTGGGGAAGGGGGCGGGGGGAAGTGGGCATGGCAGGGCTCTGCCCTGCTGCTGCTGCTTGCCCAGCTGGGGTGGGGGTGGGATGTGAGTGCAGCTTGCTCTGGGTGGAAGGGGGCAAGTGGCAGTGCATAGCCCCTGCTCCCAGCGCTGTCACGTCCACATCAGGATTGGGAGCAGAGGCTATACCCTGCTGCTGCCCGGAGCGAGCTGTGCTTGCATCTGCTGCCTGGGTAAACAGCAGCAGCGCAGAACCCCCGCAACTCACCCCACCGGGGCAGAGGCAGGCACAGCTGGAGGAGCCACAGGAAAAGCCTCCGTGGCTGCCCTGTCCAGCCCCATCTGCCACCCGGCCCAGCCTCCTGGTGCTTAAAAAAAAGCCCTGCGCTCACTGGCTCTGGCCTTGGCAATTGGGGGCCTCTGGGAGCTCATACTAAAGCCCCCCCCCCATGCAGCGCAGGGCAGTGATGGGCAGTGGGGGATTGCCTCTCCCGCCTGGCACCCACATGGCAGCTGTCGCATTGTGCAGGTGCAGCACGGCTCAGCAGGGTGCTGCGCATTGCCTGGGAGCTTGGACAGCTCCACATGTCAGCTGGAGCCTCACAGCACTCGGCCCCAGTGGCCCCAGCTCCCAGACAGTGCACGACACCTTGCCGAGCTGCACTGCACCCGCACCATGGGGTAGCTGCTGTGTGAGTGCTGGGGGGGGTGGGTGATCCCTGCTTCCCCCCTTTGCCCCACACTGCACAGGGGTGTTCTGCCACGAGTGCCCAGAGGCCCCAGTTGCCATTGCCAGAGCCGGTGAGTGCACAGCTTTTCATTTTACTTGCCAGGATGCTGGTGCCAAGTCAGGGGGGAGATTGGGGAGCAGAGGATGTGTTGGGGGGACTCTGCCACATGGCTCGAGAGCCCCCACAGCCACTGTTACTGCCAGTGAGTGTGGGTTTCTTTTTTGTGGTTTTTTGATTCCCAGACAGCTGGGGCCGGGTGCAGGGGCTGGGAGGGAGAGGGTGATCGGGGAATGGGGGCTGCACGGGGAATCAAAAAATCAATGGGGGCTGATCGGGGAATGGGCGCTCTGCCATGAGTGCCCAGAGCCCCCACAGTCCCTGTACAGCTGGTGAGTGTGGAGCTTTTTTTTCTTTTCTTATTTATTTATTTTTTTTAACGTGTCAGGAGGCTGGGGCTGGGCAGGTCAACCCTGGGGGCTTCTCCCATGGCTCCCCCTCCCCAGAGAGAGGCAGGCACAGCTGGAGGAGCCGCAAGAGAACCTGCAGCTGCCTGGCTGTGCCTGCCTCTCCCCAGCCAATCCGAATCACTGAATCTAGATGAATCTTCTGAAGCTGATTCGGCCAAATCAGTTCAGGACTGTGATCTGAATCTCCAAATCAAATCACTTTTCTCTGAATTGCCTGAATCTAAATCAAATACTTCCCTATTTGCACAGGCCTAGTGATAAAGTGCCTGTTAAAATGACTCCTTGATCTCAGGTGCTAATATGATATGAGTAACTTGAATCTCTCTGTCACAGGAATTTTAAGTTCCCTTCAGCCTGTACTGGTATCACGTCAAGACCCTGATTCTCGAAGGAATACAATCAATGAAATAACAAAACGAGCAACATCAGCAGGCCAATGGCCACAGGTGAAATGGGCTTATTCAGTTCTGCAAAGTGGCATCTTTCCAAGTAAACTGTGAAGTTTAAGTATCAAAGGTCTTTTCATTTGGGCATATACTTGTAGCTATAACACTGAAGCTAGAAGAGACTGTGCCTGACTTTGGGTGCATCACAGCCTTTAGAAAAGGAAAGGGGGTTTCCAGCATGATTACCCTTGAGTTACGAAGGAATTACTTTTAAAATCAAAACTTACTAACAGCTTATTACAAATGTGTGCAAAGAACTCGAAGTTTTTTTCTTTTTTCCCACTTTGGGATCTAAGTGTGTCAATCACCCCTTGAAACTCGGGGGTTGTCTTCACTGAAGCAGTTGGCTCCAGTTTGGACACTTGAGTTAATTCACTCGGCTTAGGCTCCAGTGAGCACTTTCACCCTGTAAAATAATGCTTCATGCACAGTGACTGAATTACCATTTGAAGAGTTGTTGTAACCTAAGATACTCTATGTCCACTTCCTTGTTAGCACTAGTATTAGCAGGACTCGGGCTGCCCTCAGGCCCCATGAAAGGTTGGCTCATTCAAGCTTAAACCACCACTTATCTTTGTGGATAGGAGTCACATTAGTGGTAGAACTCTGGATTATACCGCAAGCTAACGATGCAGTGAAGACAAACCCTAAATAGACATGTAGCTTTACCTGCATCTTGGAAGCCACTTCACCAATTTTGCCCAAGTTGAGCCTGGTCTTAGCTGTGTTCTCTAACTTGCCTTGGGTAAGTCTTCAGCACCAAGCTGGGTTTTGTGCTTCTAGCACTACATCAGCTTTCTAGTCTGGGTCCCCTGAAGGAAGAATCCTCTGAATGTCAGGCTCTTCTGTAGAAAAACAGTGTTGGAGGAGCAGCTTCACAGATACCATGGCAGGCACTTTCTCCCTAGCGTAGGATTTCCTAAACTTATTTTCATTTCACATGGCGCTTATACAAAGCTCTTTAGTTAGAATTTAGATTTCTTAAATTTGGCTTATGAACACATACTCAGAGCTATCTTATAAATTTTTATGGCCTCCTTCATTATTTCCCTGTTTGTCAAGTGTTTGTCATGCAAGTATTTTAAACAAATACAAATATCAAGTCTAGGACAGGCTTCTAATAAAGTGCATAGAAAGTGACATGTGAGTGAGCCTGTGTGGTTATTTTTTACACACTTAAAAATGATTCCATGTAAGAAGACCGAACATAGCCCGGGTTTGTCAGCCTTCCACTCAAGAGAAAGGATACAGAGGTGGTTTTATACAAAAATAATCTCTTGCGTATCAGGGGCTGCTTAGGGTTGTGGTTGTGGCCTAAATTAGAACAGCCTTGGAGATTCCTAGGTTACAACATGTAACCCAGGCTCTGTAACTTCTGATCCTATGCATTAGCCACGTGGTTTTCTTTTCCCATTTGATCATAAAAAAATTTGGCGAGGGGAAAGGTTATAATTTTTTTTTTTAAAGTCACAGACTCTATTAATGCCTGAGGGGAAAGTATTGCCAGCATTCAAAGTATACAACAGAAAGGAAAGAGCCAGTAGATTTCCCCACTCTTTTTCCCTAAAACAGAGCATACTGAACAGTCCAGCGCTCAGCAATCTCTCCTAGCAGCACCAGGGTCCTGTTGCTTCCACAAACAGGCTACAACATATATGAGGCATATGTTGGTTATCACTTGTTCAACCTCTACTAAGTGCTTAGGAGCACTTGGGGCATGTTTTTATTTGTTTCTCAGAGGACCGTTATCTCCAGTCTAGAGAATGGCTGACTAGGTTTTACCTATGAGATTCTGGAGGCAAAATTATGTGGATTTCTTCAGCTATCAGCCCCTGGTCTTTTGAGTTGCTTTTTGTGCCTATATAACCACATTCTGGTTGTATGTCTCTTGGTAGCAGAATGGTTGTGTATATACCACCTTTTGTGTCTGCTGCTGTCCCTAGATCATTAATTAAAAGAGTCTCAGAGTTGCTTTAACTTCTGTGCACCCGCCTGTCTCTCCAAGGGGCTGTTCCTAAAGCCAGCAGTTATTAGAGCATATACTCTTTTATTGCAGCAATTGCCTGTGCAAAAGAAGAAGGTGGAGCAAGAGCAGCTCTTAAAGAATTGTTACAACAATGCTTTTCCCAAGTCACTTGTCCTTGCCCTGCTTCAGCATTCTGAAAGGGCAACATTGTTGGAGTGCTATGCAGTCCATAAGGAGTTTGCAGTGTGTCATATTGTAACTCCTGCTGATCTAATTGCTTTTAGAAGATTATTCTAAAACCTCCTGGGTATTTGGCGCGTGATTCATCAATGCACCCACTCCGAGTCTGTCTTTTGCTGCTTCCCCTTCACCCATGATCATCTCATCACAGTTGGCATCTAGTTTCATGTTGATAGCATCTGTATCTGTAAGTGCTTGAGTGTTGTCTTATATGTACTTGGTGTCAGTCCAAATTTCTGTTTATATCGCTTACAGTTCTGTAAGGAGGTAGGAACAATTTCATATTAATACCGACAGGAGATATTTCAAGGGAAGCATTGGAAGTTTTTCGTACTGTATCTCAGAGTTGATAAAGGCCATTCCCCAAATTCGCTCTTTTACAAGGTTTCCAAATCCAGATGAATTGAATCGCTGGCACTGCAGTTGTCCTACACTACTGCTTTCATTTCCTGGATGACAAAGTGATAACCTTGTGGTGCAGTATAAAGGCTCATCAACGATCAAAGGATCTAAATGAGAATTCAGACTATGTAACTGCTAATGCTAAAGTATATCCCAGCTATAAACTTACATACATTTTTTCCTTATCCAAGATCCTGATTTTCCCAGAAGGCACCTGTACAAATCGTTCTTGCCTCATCACCTTTAAACAAGGTGAGAGTTATTTTGTTGTATGCTTGTTGTTAAAATATCATGGACAAGTGTGACATGTGTTTTGAAAAGTCAATTAATTTGGAGTGGGGTGTCATTTATTTACCTATCATCTATGATGGTCCCATCCAGTTACTAACTCTTCTAAAAATCCAGATTTTCATAACTAGGGTATTTAGTTGTAACATTTTAGATTATTTGCATTACAGTAGTTTGAAACCGTATACTTAATTTTATATTGTTTGCAGTTGATTCACTTTTTCAGTTTCCAGAAGCTTGCAGACTGAAGTTGGACTAATCTGTTTCACTTTCTTTCTATCTTATGCTGTGGTCATGAAGGACTAAAGGATGTCCACTCATTTTATATAAAGAGTCTTCATTGAGAATTAAAAATTAACTGATAGAACCTCTTCTATTATACTAAATTTTTATAAAAATGTTATAGGAAACTCATTGGCAGACAAGGTTTCTTGGGTGAATCTGATATCTTTTATTAGACCAACCCAAATAGTTGGAGAATAGTTATTAAGCAAGCTTTCGGGTTCAAAAACCCTTCATCAGGCTAAGGAAGTTTCAGCAGTTGGTGTGTGCTCTTCCTGGATGGAATGAAAAGTAAAGAAGCCAGCGGCTGGGGTGGTCTGCATACAAGACAGGTAGTCAGTGAAAATGTAGATTGAGGAGTCAATGGGTGAGAGACAGGCTGGGGTGGGGAAGGGAGAGAAGGGGGATGAAAGTGGAGAGATACCTGGGGAGTCAGATGTCAGGCAGGTTATAATGTGTCATAAATCCAATGTCTGTATTTAGTCCATGATCTCTAGTATCCAGGAGGTTGATGAAATGGAGCTCATAGGCTCGTCTCTGGGAAGTGTTTTGTAGGTTTCCTTTGAGAATCAGGACTGAGAGATTGGAGAGAGAGACTCATTTTCACCCAATCAAATTCCTTTAGTTTGAGAAGCATTTAGGTTTTATCTGGCAAACCTCTAATATTTAAATTGGTATTGGTTCAAACGCAGAAGCACCTCTGAACTGTATTGTGTCATATAGGATAATTAACAGTTGCAATTATCCTGAGAGCATTCAGATAGTCTTTTTGTGCAATTTATACCTGTTAGTTGCTCAGGTCTAATATTAACACTTCAATGTAAATCTTTGCTGCACAGGGTTTAGTAGCTGATTTATGAAATCTACTCAGTCTAGTGTTTAGTGGGATTAGCATAATGGATTATTTGCCAGACAGAAAAGAGGATTTAAAATGGCAGTGTCTGTCAGAAAGCAGCCTCTGCTGCTGCTTGCCAATGAAAGCTCTACAGGCCTTCCAGGTGTTGCCGTAAGGCAGTTTAGGAATCCGCAAGGTGGTGATTTGCTTCTAGCCCTTGTTTAGCTGAATTAGATCTTGCCTAATCATCTCTTATGGTATTCTGCTTAAGGGTCATATGAATACCTAGGCCATGGTATTTTCTTAATGACTGACATTTATTCAGAGGGAGAAAAATAGTTCAGAAAGTGTGATACCTAGAAATAGTTCAGGAAGTGTGATGGCCCCTGAAGCTACATGTTTAGCAGCGTTGACCAAAGAGCTGTAACAACATGTGTACATCTAAGTGAATTGTAGCAAAATAAAAAAAACTACAATACGTTAGTTAACATTTGCACAATTCAGCAAGAGAAAATACTTTCAAAGGGGTAAGCCTTGTACCACAACTGATAGAGACAGATGGTATATGTGTGCTGTTACACATGACTGAAGGAAGGAAAAACATACTTGCAGTAGATAACGTATGATCTACTGTAGGTAATGAGTTGAAGAGCTTAGTATCACCAATTCTGAAAGGAATTGAGAAATCTGAGGGAGTCGCTGTTGATCTAAACCCTTTTCTGGAGCTCAGCCACACTGAAGAAAGGGCTTTTCTTATATCGCTTATCCTGTTTTACTTTAAAAAAGCTCTTAGTTTTGGGGTTCTTTTTTTAGTTGGTTGGGTTTATGATTGTACCGTTCGTTTGTTTTTCTTTCCCACAGCTACAGCTCCCCATTGTCTTAATCAATTAACATTTCCCAGTCATATATTTATTTTTTAAAGAGTGATTTATGGTTTCAGGTGCCTTCATTCCAGGAGTTCCTGTACAGCCAGTGCTGCTCCGATACCCGAACAGGATAGTAAGTAGATAATTCTTCAGCAGCTTACAGCTCTAGAAATAATAAAAAAAAATATCTAGACATAGTTGCTCTGACTCTTTATCACTAGGGATTCTGCTGTTATCCATTTTAAATCTATGCCTAATGGGCCCAGTTGCTTTGATCTAAAGGGGTAGCCAAGGATTCCCTATTGATACAAAAATATCCTCTACCTCAGTGAGATCTGCAGTATTTGTTCCCCCTCCTCCATGTAGTCGGGGTGTGCCAGGATTTCCAGGAATACTATTAGTATAATGGGTTTAGGCAGAAAGGTGACTTAGACTTCTTTCCCAAAGCTAAACCAAGGTCATACATAGACATTCTGTTTCTAGTAGGAGACTTGCTGCTTTCCTACTAGAAATCACAAGATTACAGACATTCAGGATTTTTCTTTCAAAGCAAAAACGGCCATTCCAAGAGAACAACCAGAATTAAATAGCTCCTGGGAGATCCAACTTCTGTATACTTACCTTCTGACAAGCTACAGTACAATAGTCCAGTTTCCCAGTGTGCTTTGCTCCCAACCTCTCCCTCTTCCTCCACAGGTGCGAGGAAACAATGCATTACTTGGCCTGGACTCTACTGCTCCAGCCAAGCAGGAAGCTCCTTCACCGCCCTTACATTGTACTGCAGGAAAAGACAGCTTGAAAGGCAGTCTGAGTCAGCCAATCAGGGCTGCCCAGTGCACTGCTGTCATTTGTTGCTAAGCAGACTGGGGAGTTTGCAGAGCATGCTGTTAGGCATGCACAGGGGCCCTTGGGTGCTCAGCAGCTTGGCACTTGAATGTCTGTCCAGGGGTCTCTGGATAAGTTTTTCTACCAGCAAGAAGAAAAAAAAAAAAAGGGAGAATTCTCTCAGATCATGTGAACTTGTGTTTACAACCCACGTTTGCACCTGAAAGGCTGACTTGTGTTAGTAATATAATACATTAGAAAGGGCATAAGAAATGAAATCCTGGTTTAAATACACGCTTGCTATATTTTTCTTTTAATATGTAAAAAGGCAAGTGAGTAGCACTTACGTACAATAGCACACTCTCTTTATAAAGTAGTAGCAGTATCCCAAATCTGAAATGTTTGCTGCCCTTGTTCTTTGTCTTGGTATTTAGTCTAGGTTTGTCATGGTTCTTCCTCTGCTTTTTTAGAGTTGTACGTTCTTTCTACTAGTATTACCTGCTCCCCCAAAGCAATCCTCTTTCTTCCTGAAGCATTCCACATTGTTTAGCATTTCAGACTGCTGTGCTTTCAGTAGTAATGTGTGGTAGTATTCCAGTGTCTTGTGAAAAACAACCATCCAACTACCATTAACACATTTCCCAAATCCCAGTCGCAGACAACTGAAAAATCAAACCCTAGTTATTTCATGTATCCAGCATAATTAAGTTTTCCACAAAAATACATTTCTGGGGTTTTTGATTTTTGTCTCGCATGTCTATACTTGTAAAATGTTCTAATTTGATTGGCTTAGAGGAGAGAGTCACTGCCTCACTATTCTCTAAGACTAGGGACAGAAATTACACTTAAACCAGTATAAGTGATCAGATACCAGTTCAGATCTGTAACACAACAGAAGTTTAGTGCACATAAACTGCTTGCAAAACGGCCAAAACCAGTTTCAGATAAACCTGGGTGCATGTGGTATCGGACTTAACTGATCTAGGTTAAATTGGTCTGTTGAACTTCTGCCCCAGAGCCCCTCCAGATTCAAATTAACTCACAGTTCCCCAGCATCCCACGGTGCTTTGCACCTCTCCCCCAAACCTCCCTTCTCAGGTGGGTGAGCTAGCCTTAGCCCAAGCTGTCTGCTTCAGCTGAGCAGGGAGGTCTGCTCTATTACCCCCAAACCACCGCCTTCTGGCCTAGGCCACTGCAGACATGTGGCTGCATTTCCTGAATCAAAAGTGAATGTCTATTTAGTTGCTTATTGGTTCAATCTACACAGTTTAGACTGACCTGCAAAGACTGATTCAATCTCCGCCTTGGGCTTTCTGATCGTCTGTACTTAGCCTAAAGTTAAATACAAAATGCGGCCTGCGGGCTGGATGCAGCCCACCAGGCCAGTCTATCCAGCCCACGGGGTCCCTAAAAAATTTAGAAAACTAATATTGATCTGCCCCTGGTTGCCTGTCATGCAGCCCTTGATGGCTTGCCAAACTCAGTAAGCAGCCCTCTGCCCGAAATAATTGCCCATCTCTCTCTGGTCCTAAAGCTTTGTGTTAAATTGTGTTTATGTAGCTTTACATTCTAATGTTGTGCAGCCATTAAAAACCCTCAGAAATGGATTCATAAGATAATTAAGAGATGCAGAGTGCATGCACCCCCCCCCCCCCACACACACACAATACATTTCTTAAATTCTGGGCAGTTCTGATTCATTGTCATGGATTGTCCATCTGTTTCCATCCAATGAAAATGCATCTGTAACTGATAATTGTGATGGTGTGTGTATTTAATCTCCTAGAATCATTCTAATAAACTAAATTTTCTTTCTACCTCTGCATGAAGAAAAATGCTCCACCAATGCTGCCCATTTAGATAAAAAAATATATTTTTTTGAAAATAATGTAAGATACCAGAATCACATAACTGTTCACAAATTTTGGTCAAATGTGGCAAAGAATGTTAGAAAAGTTTAATCCAAACAGCTTGATGTTTCAAATTCACCTTTTCATTTCATGCCTACTAATAAAGAGAGAACCCCAAAAAGGAACATAGCAGTGAATTTTGGCTAGAATAAAAAAAACCCTGTATGTGTTCATTTTTGTAGCCATATAGAAAGGACATCTGGGGGTTTGCAATTAGGTTACACTGCATCAAAGAAACTTGGAGTATTTTACTAATGAATTGCAAGGCATATTTCGTGGCAGGCAGATCGTGCCTGACCAATCTAGTCTCTTTTTATGACCAGGTTACGAAACGCCTGGACACAGGAGGAGGGGTGGATGTCGTATACTTAGACTTCAGGAAGGCCTTCGATACGGTATCCCACCCCAAACTGGTGAACAAGTTAAGAGGCTGTGACTTGGATGACTACACAGTCCGGTGGGTGGCGAATTGGCTGGAGGGTCGCACCCAGAGAGTTGTGGTAGATGGGTCGGTTTCGACCTGGAAGGGTGTGGGCAGTGGGGTCCCGCAGGGCTCGGTCCTTGGACTGATACTCTTTAATGTCTTCATCAGTGACTTGGACGAGGGAGTGAAATGTACTCTGTCCAAGTTTGCAGATGACACAAAGCTATGGGGAGAAGTGGACATGCCGGAGGGCAGGGAACAGCTGCAGGCAGACCTGGACAAGTTGGACAAGTGGGCAGAAACCAACAGAATGCAGTTCAACAAGGAGAAATGCAAAGTGCTGCACCTAGGGAGGAAAAATGTCCAGCACACCTACAGCCTAGGAAATGACCTGCTGGGTGGCACAGAGGTGGAAAGGGATCTTGGAGTCCTAGTGGACTCCAAGATGAACATGAGTCGGCAGTGTGACGAAGCCATCAGAAAAGCCAATGGCACTTTATCGTGCATCAGCAGATGCATGACAAATAGGTCCAAGGAGGTGATACTTCCCCTCTATCGGGCGCTGGTCAGACCGCAGTTGGAGTACTGCGTGCAATTCTGGGCACCACACTTCAAGAAGGATGCGGATAACCTGGAGAGGGTCCAGAGAAGGGCCAGTCGTATGGTTAAGGGCCTGCAGACCAAGCCCTACGAGGAGAGACTAGAGAAACTGGACCTTTTCAGCCTCCGCAAGAGAAGGTTGAGAGGTGACCTTGTGGCTGCCTATAAGTTCATCACGGGGGCACAGAAGGGAATTGGTGAGTATATATTCACCAAGGCACCCCCGGGGGTTACAAGAAACAATGGCCACAAACTAGCAGAGAGCAGATTTAGATTGGACATTACGAAGAACTTCACAGTTCGAGTGGCCAAGGTCTAGAACAGGCTCCCAAGGGAGGTGGTGCTCTCCCCTACCTTGGGGGTCTTCAAGAGGAGGTTAGATGAGTATCTAGCTGGGGTCATCTAGACCCAGCACTCTTTCCTGCTTATGCAGGGGGTGGACTCGATGATCTACTGAGGTCCCTTCCGACCTTAACATCTATGAATCTATATACTAATGGATTTCCTTTTGCAGCACACTGTAAGGAAGGCAGAACAGACACTAACTCAGTTGCACAGGTGGAGAAACATAGGGAACGAGGATACTGGTGGTGAAGAGTAGAGCTGGTATTAAAACCTTGATCTTCTGACTTCTAGTTTGTGTTTTAATTGCAAACACACTCTTTTGCTTTACTTCTAAACTTCTCCCCTAAGCTGTACAACAGTAGAATAGAAATACACTTTATTTTGTGTTTGATGCTTGCTGTATCGCTGCCAGTCCAATCACATAGCTGATAGCTTGAATAAAGGCTGCATTGAGTTTATACGTGCTGAATAAACAGCAGCATTGTACTGGGACCTAACAGGAGGTAACTACAAAAAGTTTGTTTGATTATGCATCATTGTACATATATTTAGTTTTGGCCAAATTCCTTTTCTATTCCTGTTAACCCTACAGCACCAGTATGACTTTAGGCATAAGAGCAGGTTTCTATTCAGCAAGCTTCAGTGGACCTGGTGTTCTAGTTGTTGCATCTTTAGTAAATACTCACTCATCATGTAAAAGAGAGAATGACCCAGACTGGCTTTGCAGATGACAAATTAAGTAAGGTTAATTTCAGGATAATTAAAACTATTCGGGAATTACTCTAGGGGGACCATACAGTTACAAAAACCAGACAGTCTATCCACTACCCCCACTTCCTACTGTCTCAATTCAAAGGCTAAAAATGAAATGCAAGTTGTGGGTGGTTCTTCTTGCTGCAGCTTCCCCCTTTTTTCCAGTTAGAGAGTCTTTTAAGCTGTTCTTTAAGTACAAAAGATTGGTACTGTCTATGCCAGGGGTGGGCAAAATGTGGCCCAGGGGCCAGATGCAGCCTACCAGGCCATTCTGTCTGGCCCACGGGGCCCCTAAAAATTTAGAAAATTAATATTAATCTGCCCTGGGCTGCCTGTCATGCGGCCCTCGATGGCTTGCCAAAACTCAGTAAGTGGCCTTCTGCCCAAAATAATTGCCCGCCCCAGTCTAAGCTGTTGATTTAGTCATTAATGCCATATTGGTATAGTAGTAGACCAGAATCTTGTTCGACTATAATCTGAGTCTGGAGACACCTTCATAACCAGCTTTTTAAAACTATGCTGAACCACAGAAAACTTTATATATGGAAGCAGCATGTCCATTGGGTAGAGTACAGGATTGGATAACTGAAATGGCTGTTCTCTATCTGCCTCTACCACTGTCATACTGCTGACCTTGTGTTATAATAGCATCTTTCCTAAGTTCTGCCTGCTCAGAAGTGTAATGAGAACAGCAGTTATGATTCTGTAAAGTGTTTAATCTATGGATAGAGATGACTATTATTAAAGATTTAAACTTAAAAAAATAATTCTCAAAGAGAAAAGGACATCAAAAGCAGCAGACCCTGCACTAATGACTGAGAAGAAGCTAAAGATATAAGAAATGGCTTAAGAAGGCAGTAGTTTGTAATGTTGAAACTATGGTACCAATTTTCAAAGTTATCTACAGAATATCAATAGAGTAAATCATTCAGATGTGAAAATATTTTAAAATGTACTAAGAAATTTAATTGCTAAATTGAAGTACTTTAGATTTGCGAAGGCAAAATTAAATGCATGCCATACTTATTATTAGTCTTTTTTTTATAAGAACTTGGGTAAGTACACCCATTTTGTTTTTACTCGGACCATCTGTCCCTTATACTCATTGCTGGAGTGAATGTAATGATAGAAAGAAAGGAACCATCACCAGCAACTATTTAACAAAACAATAATTTAATCTGACCTGATTATCCCCTGTGCATTTATTTTTGGGGGGAGAAATATGGCCTGATGCCTCTAGATCATGTTGTGCCATGTGAAAGAAGTCCTGAAAGTGGTGGTTGGATTATTTCTTTTAATTTTCTTACTTGTTTGTGAACATGCCTGTCAATGTCTAGACTCAATGATGACTGGAGAGCTCAAGTATGTGATGAGATCACACTTGCTAAAAGAGTGAGTGTAGAGCTCTATATAGACTTCTGATACATTTTTAAATAAATGGAGCTTTGGTTTAAAATCCAATACCCACATTCCATCAATTAAGGTGATAAGAGCTCATGATAAATATCCTTGCTGCTTCCTGCTGATCCTTCAACAAAACCAGAAAAGTTCAGACTTCACATTCCCAAAATTTTAAAGATAAAAAACAAGCAGAATTGGCTTTCTTTAATTTATTTTTAAAGAAGTCCATTCCAGTCTTAAAGGAGTACAAGATATCCTTCCTCCCACTGCCCTTTTTGGAAAGTTCAACCTACAAAAGCATTTAAAAGCTGAAGCAAGCAATTTAAAAGGGATTGTATTGCATAACTTCAGCTTTAAGACTGCTTTCTTATCATGGCTAAGAGATCTGCAGTATCACATTTAACAGGAACTAATATATCTTTTAAAATATAGACAAATATATGCTGAAGTTACTTCATACCAGACTCTGTTGGCCCTTTGTGGGGGCGTGGTCTTGAAACACTGGGATACTGTCAAGAAGTTACTTTCTGAAAGTGCTACTATTTTGTAGCCCTTAAAGTGTCTTTGTAGCACTAATGACAGCTTGTACAGCTGTACACTTACTTTTTTGTAGCTCTACAAGAGCCAGTCCCCAGGCCAGGTAAAGCTTTTCCACCGACCTTCATGGGAGTTAAAATATAGCCTAAATCACAGCTGGACAGTTATTTTGACCGGCAGGCCACTTAATGAGTTTTGGTGAGCTATTTAGGGCTGCACACACAGTCTTTCAGAAAATATCATGATCAGATGAGAGCAAATTTATGCACACTTAAGTGTCACTGTCTACACATGCAGATGCTTACTGTGCAGTAATTTGCTGTAATTGTGAGTAAATTTGCTACCTGTAAATACAAGTAGCAAATTTATTTATGATTAGTTACTGCACCTTAAGGCATGTGTAGACAGCCAACAGTGAGCAAACTTGCTGCTGAGCCAGGCAGCAGGTTGTGAGAGATTGCTCCCTGCCCCTGGCAGTTGCCTTCTCCCAGGATAGACTCTGCCACCAGAGCTAAGGTGTGGATAATGTCCCCATGCAACAGGGAGCTCCAAGGCCTCGCTCCTCATTTGCAGAGCAGGGGCTGGGGACAGGCTCCCCAGCCCCAAGTCCGCAATCATGGAGCTGGGGCTGGGAACTGTCCCAGTCCTATGCCCCAATGGGGTGATCAAGGTGTGGGACTTAAGAGCTGCAGGAGAGGAGCAGGTCCTAGTCCGCTGCCCTGATCTGCTGGTTGCCCCACTAGTGGATTGGGGCAGGGGGCTGGAACCTGCCCCGCCCCTGCTACTCTTTCCAAGCTGCCTGCCCCTGATTGGGGTGCTGGGGCCACGAGCTCCCTGTTGCTGGGGCAGGAGAACATTGTCTCTGCCCCAGCTCCAGTGGCAGAGCCTGCCCCGGCAGCAGGCAGCTCCTGGGGGCAGGGAGCAATCTCCCAGCTCCTGCCAAGAAACAGCTGTCTCCTGGTCCTATGCTCCCTGCAAGTCCCTGAGCTAGCACCCAGGTGAAGCCTAGTGCTTCCCCTGGCTGTTACAGGGAGCCATTGCAGGGCTAGAGGGGGCAGGGGCAGCAGATCTGTTCCTGCCTCCCAGCATGTGTAGATGCTTTCCTGGGGTGAATTTATTGTAGAGTAATCTACTATAGAGTAAACCCACCATGCAGCATTTGAATGTGTAGACATGTCCAGTGATGATATAATAAGCTAAGGAATTCTAGTCAAGTTCTGTTGGGGTGGTGCTGTGCTATGTGTTGGAGAGAACCTTAAGATTGTAAAACAGCCTCTACTTCACCAAATGTTATTCCTAATATCTGCACTTGTATCTTGTCTGTTCTGTTTTTGTCATGTAACATGTTTTGTTTTGGATTTTCCCCTATAGGATACTGTGACTTGGACGTGGCAGGGCTATTCATTGTAAGTTTAACACTTTTAACCTGTAATTACTAAACCTCCCCTGCTACAGCTGTGAGTTGCTAGTAGAGGACTGATGAGCCAGGACAGGTTTGTATCCCTGCTTTAGGTGAAGGTGTGTGAAAGATTGGTTGGGGAGTGGGCAGGGCCGTCCTTAGGGGGGGGGCAATCGGGGCAACTGCCCGGGGCCCCGCAGAGCCAGGCAAAGCAGCAGCAGTCGCAGCAACTCAGCACCAGCTTTGCATCCAGCTGTTCAGCACCCCCCCTCCCCCCCCACTGAATCTGCCACCAGCTTCTTTGCGTCTGGGGGGTGCAGGGGTGGGGCACCTCACAGGCTGTTGCCCCAGGCCGTGCACCTTGCTCAGGTCATCTCTGGGAGGGAGAGGGAGGGCAGGAACATGAAGCTGGGAATGGATAAGAAAATGGGGGAGTGGAAATGGAGATGGGAGAACGATGGTGAAATGAAGGAAGTCAGCTACTGAAGGATAAAATAAGAAGTAAAAAACCTTGTTAAATACATAAAGGCGAAGTAAATTAAAGGTCTTATGTTTTAATTAAATGGGATTTGGGATTGGGTGTGGGGGATGCTGGTCATGCATCGTGGCTGGGAGGAGGGAGTGTTGAGGGAAGGTGCTTGTAAAGGGAGTTACTGCCCCTGCCCCATGAAGGAAGCCCCAGTTAATGGGGGACCCAGTTGGGCCCCTCCCTTTTTTTTTCCCCCTCTTCCATCCCCCCAGAGCCAACTCCTGGATGTGTGTACCCTGTGAGCTGGCTAGTTGGCATATGCTCTGTAGGCTGTTTGCATGTGGTTGCACCCCTGGGGGCAGAAGGAGGAGTTGGCATGGTGCCAGAACATGCCTTCCCTGTAGCAATGAAATTCAGGGGGTGGAAACTTTGTCCACACAGAATAGGAGGGCTGGGGAGGGTAAATCACATCTTGGGATGCTGGCGGCTCCTCTATGGAGAGTGGCTACACATTAATGGAACTTGAGCTGGGTAACACAGAGCAGAGAGAAACCTGCCCTGGAGTGGCATAACTTTTAAGCTGCCTAAAGCGTGCTTAAAACTAGTTTCAGGTGTTAGCGTGTGGACAGCCCAGGCGTTAAGATTAGGGGTGTGCAAAGTGGGCCGTATTTGATTCGGATTTGGATTCGGCCCGATTTGGGGGACAGCGATTTGATTTGGATCACTGTCCTGATTCGATTTGGCCAAATCCGAAGATTCAGTGCTGATTCAGAGAATCGGCGATTTGGCCATAGACACAGCTTTAAATGTTTTTTCTACATAACTCGAGGTACCAGGCATGGCTTGTTAACACTGACATGGTGGGGCAGATGGAGCGTCCCACAGAAGTACTTCCAGTCCACTCCAGTTCCACTGCCGAGCACGCAGCACCCCCCCCCCCCCCCGGTTCAGCAACCAGCTGTGGGGTGGCCCGGGTGCACCGGGGGGGTCCCCCATGCACTCCGCAGTGGACCCAGAAGTGGACTGGAAGTGCTTCTGGTCCCTTTCTGGGTCCTCCGCCAAGTGCACTGGGGACCCCCCCATGCTTTCCAGGGACGCTCCATCTGCCCTACCATCTCTGTTCACAAGCTGCCTTGTACCTTGAGGTATGTAGAAAAAACATTTAAAGTGGTGTCAATGTCTGAAGCATAAAATCTCTCTGAATCTCTCCAAATCAATTCAGAGGGTTCCGCCTCTATTCGGAGAGATTAAAGGGTCTCCTGATTCAATTTGGAGATTCAGCTGCTGAATCAATGCCGAATCGAATCGCCGACTAAAGCTTTGCACAGCCCTAGTTAAGAGCTCTAGGAGCCACCTAAAATTAATATGTAGCAAGGCCCTTACTTATCCTTTCTCCTGTATTTTCCTTTTTGACATGTGTTGTGCTTTAGCAGACGTGGATATGAATTTCTTACTGTTCTATTGCCTATCTCTTTGAGAACATCAACATTGAAAAACCACAGACATGAGCAATTTCCTGAATAGTATTTAGTTTCATCTTTTCTGCATGTCATTTTAACCTTCAACATACTGACATTTGTATCTGGCTTAAGGATTCACCCCTAGATGTAGTAGGAAAATAGATCAGATTTAGCAGGTATTAGCAAAGAAAAGGACAAGATAGGGAGGATTCCTGGAGAAAGGAAGAGGTCATACAATGTAGCTTGTATGAAGCATAAGGAATATGCTGAAGCAGAGTTTGAGAGTAGAAGATAAGGGGAAGCAAGACAAGGATGCAGAGGAGAAAAGATGAGAACAGAGGTGGAGGTGGGTTTAAAATATGTAGACCCTTGAATGAAATATGAAGCTGTGAATAATGTCTGCCTTCTTTCTCAGTCTGGATATAGGACCACAAAATCTAAATCAATGTCCCCTAATTGTAACAGGCAGCATCAACATGCTGCTAGTGCTGTTTTACAAAGTATTACCATGCAAGTCTGAAAAGCTCTTGGCCTTGATCCTAATTTCACCTACCTTTTTTGTATTGTTTTGTGTCCCATGTATTATGGGGCTGGGGCTAGGGCTATGTGCTTGAAATCAAAATTTGAGTGGATTTTTGTATTTCACTTTACTCATGAGAGAGATTTATTTAGCTCCCCCAACTCTGTCCCTCTAATCCTCCTGAAAAAAAAATCTTCCCAAACAGGATTAATTCCACTCAAGGATGGAATTGACTTTATTACTCTATTTTTAAGGCTGTCTCACTTAGCTTTAAACTAATGACAAAATGCACATGCTTGCAGTCAGATGTGGAAGTAGTTATGTGCATCTCATTTCCCAACTTCCCATACCATGTTAAAACTGTATGGACTGCCTAAACACATTGCCATTTCCTTATTATGACAATATTTGTATGGCGCTGTTAAACAAAATGCCTATCAAGTCTCTCTACACCTGGAAGGAACATGAGTATTAGCGCCACTTTGCATCTGAGATAATTTGGAGACATAAAACACCTTGAACATCCTCTATGACCTTAGGGCAGAGATTAGGACTAAAGATTTCCTGTTTGTCATGCTACTAGCCTTCACTTCTGAGACATTCATAGAGGTTAAGGTCAGAAGGAGAACTTAGCATCCGGTCTGACTTGCTGTAGAAGACATGCCTCATAAGCCAGTAAATCCTATATTTTAAGGCAAATAATTTGTGTTTTAGTGAACCCTGTCTTCCAGAAAAGTATTTCATCATCTTTCTCCATCTCTTGAGACTGTTTTAAGTCCATGGGGTCTTCACTTTGTGATTTAAACAACCAACAAGTGCTACCAAGATGTAAAATAATTTCATTTTATAGAGAGAATGGTGAATGTCTGTGTGAGTAACAGGGTGTGTATATCTGTGTGTATACATGTACATATACACATATGTAAGCTGTACACCTCTGCAGCCCTGGAAAATTGCCAGATCTGTGCCCTAATTATCTTGAAGGATAATTACTGAAAATTTGATATTAAATTTAATAGGAGTAAGTAATAAATGGGTCATCTTTTTCATAGGGCTGACTGTATGGCAGAAGTCCAAAAAAATGCCAGTGCAGGGTGTGGAGACATTGTCAAAATAGCATACTATTTACAAATCAGCTGAAAACAGATTAAATGACTTATGTTTTTAATAATTTTTTTTTATTCCTACCCCCAGCAAACAACTTTGTGCAATGACTATGTGCCAGCCATTCACAAGAGTAGAAGTTGAGGTAAGAACTGTGGTGATATTGCCACCTTTTGTTTGTTGGTTTAGATAAATTTATTATTTCCAGCATCTTTTCCCAGTACGTACCATTGAGCAAACATTTTTTTTGGCAACAAGTGTAGGAAATTAGTGGGGTGTGAAATGGGTCATATTCAATTTGGTTTCAGATATGGCCCAAAACGGGGGACAGTGATTCGATTTGTTGATTCAGATCACTGTCCCAATTCGATTCAGCCGAATCCAAATCTGAAGATTTGATGCTAATTTGGAGAATCAGTGATTCGGCCATAGACACAACTTTAAATGTTTTTTCTACATACCTCGAGGTACCAGGCATCTCAGCATGAATGCTGCGATTGTGGGGCAAATGGAGTGTCCTACAGGAGTGCAGGGGGGCTCCCCACATGCTCGGCAGCAGAGCCAGAAGTGAACTGGAAGTACCGAGCGTGCAGGGGACCCCCTCCCTCCCCATACCTCCAATCAGCCGCAGAAGGACACCGGGTGCCGCCCCCCCCCCCCCCCCCCCCGCAACCTGAGACACACCAATTGCTGAGCCAGGCGGGGGTTCCCCCCCGCACACTCTGCGGCAGACCCAGAAATGGACCGGAATTGCTTCTGGTCCGCTTCCGGGGCTGTCGCCAAGCACAATGGGGACTCCCCTGTGCTCCCGTGGAACATTTCATCCGGCCCACCATCTCAGCATTCACGAGCTGCCTGGTACCTTGAAATGTGTAGAAAAAACATTTAAAACTGTCTATATCCGTATCATCGAATCTCTCCGAATTGATTCGGAGGGTTCCAATTTGATTCAGAGATATTAAAAGGTCTCCTGATTTGATTTGGATTCGGAGATTCAGCTGCCGAATCGGTCCACATCTGCCGAATTGAATCAGTGACCAAAGCTTCACACAGCCTTATAGCAAATGGCTTAACATGTTAGCTTATGCTTCAGGGAAACTTTGTGGGTATGGATTTACCCCTGCTGATAGTACTGACATATTTGTTAACCTGACAAGAGCCCATATATGAAAGTGGTTATGAGAGATTGCGATTCCATTTATACAGTATTAGGGTACAAAATGACTGGTATCGTGCGGCTGGCAAATATTTGGCTGACTGTTCCTCTGAAGATGGAGTAGGCTGAGTGAAAAAGTAACATTTTCTACCCTTCCAAAGAGCAGCAGTTGAATGTTAATTGTATTGACATACACTGCATGGCAGCTGCTATGTTTACACTAATGGTTTTTCACAGCTGAGAGCTAGCTACTTTTAAGGAATTTGATCATTAGACTAACTGATTGTTCTTGGAAAAGCTGGGCTGGGCCTAATGAATTTGTTAACTTTGTTAACAGTAAGAAAAAACAGGCCAGTACAAATATGGGTATATCTGGTAAGGATAAAAATGCATGCCTATTTAAAAACTTGAGGTAAACAGTAACTCATTTCTCAGCAAAGATTTGATAACTGGATGCAGTAGTATGGATGAATATTAAAGTTTAATTGCTTTGCCAAAGGATTCTATGCTTAGTAACATGCTAGGCAGTATTAACAAATAGCAAAGCTAAACTGTGTTTGTCTAATAATAAGACAGAGTTGTTTTGGAGAATAGAAAGGTCTCTCCTCCCTCTCTCATTTCTTCATTTGCAAAATTCAAGTCTTAGCCCTAGCTCTCCCCACCAATGGTACAACTTGCTGAGGTTTGTTCTTGTCAATAAGAAATGCAATATGCTCTGTGCCATAATCCAAACAAATAAATTCCTCTCTGTGTAGTCTTTTAGAGAGTACATTGCATATATTTGCATATGCATGTCACAGGCCAGCTGGTACTGTGAATATATCAATTTAGCCACTCAGCTGTGTGGTTCAGGATCGAGGAGGCAGAGTTGGGGGTAAGGCAATGGCAAATTTATTATAGCTTACACGCACACACAACAGTTAACAGAAAGATAAATACAATAAGCAGATGATGCAGTATTAAAGAGCCAGTAGTAAATAATAACAACAGATAAATAGATCAATCTGTCGCAGGCCAGCTAGGCACTGTGAGGGTATCAACCCCTGGGTTGTTTAAAACAACAAATAGACAGACATGGGTTGGCAACTTATCGATAGTCCCTCAATACCAGGCACGTGCCAGGTGATTCCAGCGAAGTCAGGCGTCCCCTATTAACGCTTCCGAAGGGTTACCAGGGAAGGTCCCCTGATCGGGATCCGATCCTCACTCACACCAGGAGTCCGGAGTCCAGGCTTAGAACAGCAATTTCCATCCTGTTCCTTCCTTCCTGTTGGTCACCTGACACATGCGCTTTTTATACCTAGTTTTATGCTAAATCTACTGGCCTCAGGGCCATTCACAATCTTGTTTCATTGCTATTGCCCTATGGGATTAAAAGGTGTTAAAGCTATTATAAAAGGTTACTACCCAAACTTGGGTTTATCCAATAAGCAAATTACAATGCAGTATCCTCAGGTTTGAAATTTAATTACTCCACCTAAATCCAACCCCTTTAGAACTCTCTGACTATGCTTCTTTGAGAGATACTTTCCTGGAATGTGCTGGGTAAGCTAGGCAGTTGAATCCAGTTTTTTATCATTATCAAGGCTGAATTCTGAGCAAGAAAAAACCATTAAGTCAGCTAATTTTACAGCTATAGCTTTGTCTTTGAGGCCTAGTCAGTTCCACAAACAGTTACAAGTTACATTGTGGGCTATAAAAATACAAGCTTTATATTAGACAAAAATTCCAAATGCCTCTAAGAAGCACACATTTATTGCTTATTAATTTCTTTGGTTCTGGCTGTCACATGCATATTTACTCTCTTCTTACTTGGGTTTGTTACAAGAGTAATGCGTGACACAAGTATATCTATATAAAATTACTGAAAGTGGGGAACAGTTACAACAAGCAAGTGTAGCTTGGGTTGCAAGCATTTAAATCTCCCAAGTGTAGTAAAACAAACAAATCCTCAAGTACCAAACAGTAAAATAAAATTAAACTGAATTTTAGACAGACGAGAGAGTGTGAACTAAAATAGACCAGACAAACTAGTAGTTCATGCAGCATGAACAAACAAGCTCCATTCACAAGGTTCTTGAATAGTGATGCACCACTGAAAATGATTCAGTATACATCCATGAAGTTTTTTGTATATTGGACATGAAACAGTTAAGGTGAATGTGACTGGTGGCTGGTTTACAAAAGTAGCACATGGCAAGTAGTGTAGGAAGGAACATGCCAAAAATGGGTCAAGAAGTCATTTTCATCATCTGAGGGGAATTTAAAGAACTTAATTTTGTAGGGCTGAAAGTTCCCTCTGTCAGGCTTAGGAATTTTGGACATGGAGGGAGTATGTATTAATCATCAACTGAAAAACAGTTTTGCTACCTCCAGGTCCTAAGACAACATGAAATCAAGTTCTCCTCCCTAGCATATGGCCAACCACATGGCAAGTCAGATGAAGTGGGTTTCAGAAACAGTCATCAGCTTTGGTCACTGGCAAATCAGAAGAAGCAGAGAGGTAGTTATAGCTGATGAAAAATAAGCTTGATCTTAACAAGACATGGAACTCAAGTTATACTACAATAACATGGAAGACCCCAGGGCTGGCTTACGTAGACCAACAGTGTCAGGAATGAATATTCTTGGTTTGTTCTAGTAGTGTTTTTACTTCATCCCAGTCCAGTTCTTACTCCCAGTGATGACTCATATTGTCAACTGCTGACTGTAAACGGTACTTATGTTCTACTGCACTGGTCCAAGACAGGCAATAATTAACGCCATCAGTAACAGATGGAAGAAAGTTAATAATGGGCATAGGGGGGACTTCAGAATAAAGTGAACATATGTTCATAGCAGGAATTGAAATCTAGGGCCTTTGGTGCCAAAGTATAGTATTCTGTTACTTTTCTTCCATTTGATAGAAAACTTTAGGTGTCATCAGCATAGTTTGATAACCACTTAACCAAAGTGTGACCACAGGAAGTAAGAGGGTACTACAATGCACAGGCATCAGAAAGGGGACAACTAACTTGTATGAGATATGACTAAGGAGACAGAACTTTATGCCAAAATAGATCATTTCACAGCAAAACTCTTCTTTAGTTACAATATTAACATCTCAAAAATACAAATAATTATGTAAATGTTATGATTCAGGAGAGTTAACAACGTATGTGAACTTTCTATACAAGCATCTTATTCATATCATCCTCTGTTTTACTTTTACTTTTAAAAAGTCATTTGCTTATCCAGAACCTGTTACCATTCATGTATTTATTCTGTTTACCATCTTTGGAATTTGAACGTGTTATACTTCATCCCATTTATAGAGTTATTTTCTTCTTTTTTTTACATTCATTAGCAGTTGTTTGCCATGCCTCTAATTCTGAATAATGTTTTTCACCAAGTGAGTAATAACCTACTGTGACAAACATTTTTTACAAACTAACTACAGCATTGGTGTGTTTCCAGTAACTTAATAGGGGTTTTATTTAGGTTGTGTCTAATACCAGGAGTTTATGTAGTAAGGGCACTAATATTTCAGAAATATATCATTGGGTCTGTGAAATCAAAATGTTATTAGAGTCCAACTTTTTAATGAAGTGTATATTTAGCCCATTTTCCTTTTGTGTTCTGCTTTTTTATTGAAACAGCTACAACAAATCTTACCAAGCTTTGTTTTAACTGTGGAAGAAATCTAATAGTCTGTCATAGTTTCTCAACCTGTGGTACATGTACCCCTGGGGTTATGCAACACACGGGCAGGGGGTACGCAGGTACCCCAACACTTTCTCTCTCGCCCTCTTTTCCTCGAAACTATGGCAAAAAAAAAATGGTGCTCCACATATTGCACAGTGCTTTAAATTCCCCAGTAATAATTTGGTTCATCCCTCCTAGCTTTGGCCAACATCACCTCTAGCCCAGGTACATATCTGAGTTGTGCACCCCGGTGTAAAAGGTGGCAACCCTACCTACACCAGATCAGACATCTGTCATATCACGCACGGCCTTATATACACAGCCCTTTTTCCAACATATGGCACACATTAGTCTGTAAATATAAAATCCCCTGGAAAATTGAGTGTTGGGGTACTTTTGAAAATTAGGGGGTACTTCCTAGTTAAAAGATTGAGAAGCACTGGTCTATGTAATGGCTTCTTGGGAAAAGAAAAAAAACACTGTTTTTAGGGTTGTGGAGACCTCTAGTGGCTGTTGCTTTAATTGCAGGAATGACAATTTTAACTTTTTGTTTACATAAAGTTTATTCATGGCAGAGGTGCCAAGTATGTGGGGGCACAAGGGCCCTGGGCCCCTCGGGAAGAGGGATGTCACCTAAAATGCATAAAATGTTCCACATGTCCATCATCTTAGCTGCCCTTCCCCTCTCCTCCTCCCCCTGCAAAAATAAGTCAGCACCTGTGATTCATAGGATTCTGTCAGTAAGAAGTTAGTAACTATATGGATTTACAGAATAAATTGTATCTTTCAGTTTCTGTCTGTCCACATTCCTACTGAGGAAGAGAAGAAGGATCCTGTTCTTTTTGCCAACAGAGTCCGTAACAACATGGCTACGTATGTCTCTAAAATAACACCCCAGCACAACAAAAAAAGTTTGCATATAAATATTGGGCACCGATTCAAAAATATGTTAAATAGTTTAGGGATTTAAAATAATTCAAGGAGTCCTAGGTCATTTCAGAACTGTAGGACAATTATTTGAATCTTACAGTTAGGTATAAGGGGTATAAAGGGTTCTGTAACCAGGAGTTCCTATTTGGTTAAGCATATGGTAATCGAATTGTAATCGGTAATCAAGCTGCAGTAAATTGTTGACTCCTTCATACAGAATTGACAGATGCATTTCTCTGCTGTGGCTATTGGGTGAAAATGATTGAGAGCAGAATCCCAAACATCTCTTTTGACACTTTTGTACTATTTCTGGATTGAATCTGATTATACATGTGAACAGAATGTTCCAGTAACCAGCTTTCCATAATGAAAATCTTGGCATTTATGCATTGTTTAATCCAGCATTTGAGGGCATGATGAGAAGAGAAAAAAATCCATTTAAAATTCGCTTTGTTAATATTTTTGTATGTTCTGCTATACTTCAGTGCCCTGAATGTGCCAACTACAGACCACACTTTTGAAGACTGCAGACTAATGATTTCAGCAGGACAGCTGACCTTACCTATGGATGCTGGGCTGGTAGAATTTACCAAAATTAGCAAGAAGTTGAAGTAAGAAAGGTTTTTCTTCTTGTAGTTCACTAATTATTGCAGAGCTGTACAACATAGTGGTGTCAGGTTCTCCAGCTACTAGCCCTGTTACACTAGCATGTCAAGATATGTCTATGCTGCATCCCAGTGCTCTTGAGGATGGAGACTCCAAGCCTGCCCTGCCCACCTGGTGCCACTTGTGTGAGCCAAACTCAGAAATATGCCAGATACATCCCCTGCAAGCACTCTCAAGCACACTGGACAAAGAGGTTTCAAGAGTGGATGATGAAGATAGACCCAAAGTATCTTCACCATCACATTTCTGAGTTTGGGATGTGTATGGGGGCATCTGTCTCTGAGAGCTATTGACACAGTGTAGAAATACCCAGAGTGCCTCAGGGTCCTTAACGTACCCTCCCAGCACCCTGCTATACAAGTGAGAAATTGCTGTGTGTCATATTGAAAGTCTGTCAAAGAGCAGAGGATTGAACCCAGCTTCCTCTAACCCCAGACTAATGTCCTAGCTACTGGCCTACTTTTGGGGTGGAATGCTTTAACTTCTGCCAACTAAACAAGATAGTTTCTAGATTGTGTTAATATCAAAACTTTACCTGAATGTTAGTTACAGAGTGTCTCTCTTCCATTTGGAAAGTTAATATGTTAATGCTTTGACATGAAGCAGTGAAGGATAATTGGATTCAAAATGCTGCCTTAGTGCTCGTGCTAGATACTGTATTGAGATAATAATTACCCTGAAAAAAGATTGTGTTCAAATGCCATGATGGTTGAAGAAATATGCAAGTGTAGCAGAAAGCCCCCTTTGTACATTTCCCTTCTGGCCTGGGTGTGGCAAGGCTTGGAGCAAGCCAGAAAGCTGAAGTGGCTTTCTGTTGGAGAAACCTAGAAACTACATCCACATATCAATTAAGATCAGTGTCACTAAAGAAAACAAAAGAACTAAAATATTCACTGCAAAGACTGTAAATATATCCTTTGCTAACCTAACTCACTTACTGTCCCCAGTAGCCTTTGATCCTCACAACCTCACATTGCATTTTTATGTATTTCTCACAGTGCATTTTCATATTTCATCTGTCTCATCTTTACCATGGCATTTTGCATTTTATATTTTATACTTTTAAACTCTTAAGGGATGTACTCCCTGTAGAATGAAGTTACACCCTGGACCATTGCTAAAACTGAAATTGTAATTGTAAAATGATAAAATCTGTTGAGTGAATGCAAGTGAATGATGATCATCAGCCTAGCCAAAGGAACTCCATTTTAAGCTAATCAAGCTAAAGAACTGATTCCTGGAAGTGAGCACTCACCATATGGACTATTCCTGTAACCCATGACAATACAGCCATTAAGTCAATAAGTCAAGGGTGCACTCCCAAAACTTCAGGTACCAGCAGGCAGAGACCCCTGTAACTAACAGCTGTCAGGTACTACTCAAGACCCACATGGGACAGTGACCTCTGGATTGGGCAGCCAAGATGATGCTGGGGGAACATACAAGTCTGCCAGAAAGGTATAAAAGGCAGGGAAGCATGACCCTCAGTGGTGCCCTCTCATCCAGCACCTGACTTGCTGAGACAGGACAAGCAGGCAACCCCCTTCTGGAGAAGACATCACCTTGAAGGAAGCTGACCATCAACAGCAGACTTCAGGGCCTTGGATAGGTAGATATACTGACACCAGTGCTCACTATCACTACATGGGTTTGAATGAGTGAGTGTATGTGTGTGTGTGTGTGTGTGTGTGTGTGTGTGTATGGGCTAGGGTGACCAGTACCACCCATAACTCAAAGTTTGCATTTATGATTTTATTAGTAACTTCACATCCCATCCAATAAACTAGAATTTATTATGATCCTGTGAGTTGGTCCTTTATAGCCAACACAAGAGGCAAGGATTTCTGTGAGTGATCTCTTATTGGACCAACTGCATGGATGAGAGAGACTTAGAAAAGGTCTTAAATACAAAAGATCTCAAATAAAATCCATTCCATTGTGTTCACAAGCTTGTCTACATCTATCCCAATCATGCGATTGGTCCAATAAAAAGATATTTGCCCTGAAAAGGGATGACATTTGTAGGGTGGAAGGTTAATTCCATTTCAGTTTGAATCATCAGATTGGAAGCACAGTATTTTTAATGGCTTTCATACTCTAACCCAGAGGTTTGCAACATTTTTGGGCAGAGTGCCAAAAATACCTGAGACCTTGACTTGTAAGATGTTGGTATGCCAGGGGTGAATGGCAGGGGAGCCATGAGGGAGCCATTGAATATAGAATACTATGTGTTGAAAATGGCAGCATCAGTGGAATGAAAAAGTTTGGTTTAAAAGCAGAACATAAATTTGATTTATTTTGCATCTGTTAAATGTCATAATTTGCTATTTAGGCATTTGAGGTTTGGTTCACAAGTCCCCTCTAGGAACAGTTTAGGTAAAGAGTTTCTGCTTTCTACCATGACATGCAAAATTGTTGTGGCAGCACAGCCCTTGCTCCTTCCTGAGGTGCAAGCACCAAAATGTTTTTGCGTGCCGTGGCACGTGTTCAGGGGTAGTCTACTCCTGCTCTATGCAGTGTTCTATTTAGAAAACTGCACATCACTCTCTTGCTGATAAAATTCTACCTATTTGTTGCAGGTGAATTAATGATGTGCCCCCTTTTTTTTTATAGTCTAAAATGGGATCATATCAGGGACCAGTTGGATACATATGCTGCTATTGCAGGTGCCTCCAAAGGGGGGAGAATTGGAATTGAGGAGTTTGCAGACTACTTGAAGCTGCCTGTTTCAGATGTTCTCAGAGAGCTGTTCTTACTTTTTGATAGGGTAAGTATTTATTGCGTTGGAGGATATGGGAATATGTTTCTAACATTCCATTTAAAATGTTGGCAGGGGAAATGGGCATCACAGTGGACTCAGTCTGAGCAGAGAGGCTATGGGTATGTTTAGTCACATATAAAACTTTCCAGTAATGTTTTGGTTGTGGCTATCCTAGATGACGGCCAAGGTCCATTGGCAGATCTCATTGGGGAATCTTGTATTGCTGATGGCCATACAGCCTTTACCTGGATGGAGAACTTTAGTGTCTCATATTCTCAGAGCCGGACTTAACTCAATGACAAGGTCAAAGGCATACCAGGCAGGGGCAGTGTAGATACAGATACAGTGCCAGTAACCTAAACTGCACACCTTCAGAGTTAGAATTTAGGCTAACCTTGACTGTGGGTTGTTCCAGTGTTGTAGTACTTATACTGCAAATGCTGTACTTAAAAAAGATCTCCCAGGAAACGTTGGAATATCTGCAGTATGGTTTTCAGTCTCTCTAAAACAATTTTACACCAAAGAAAATGCATCTGATTTTGCAAAATAAAAGAAGAAAACTGGTTCTGGGGAGATAAACATTTTGTGGCTTGTTAGAAACTGGGGGCAGCTGCTCACACCTGAGGGAATTCAGGCAATTTAAAACCTCTAAGAGACATGCATGGGCATGGCAAGTTCTAGTCTTAGACACACAAACTCTAGTCTGCCTACACCCAGTACAGACTCGTTTACAGCTGTCAGAGGGAGCAGGATTTTCTGCTCTCACTTGGATAATCTACCAACAACTTTGAACCACTGACATGTTCCTTGCTAAAGCTTTACTAGGTGGAGGAGGTGGTGGTGGAGGGGACCTTGTACGTGGCCTTGGGGGTCTTCTAGGAGGCGGTGGACAAGGAGCAGGGAATCTTGGAGGGCTTGTTGGAGGACTCGTGAACCTCATCAGTGAAGCAGCGGCTCAGTATACTCCAGAGCCACCTCCACCTCCTCGCAGCCATTTTATAAATGTGGAAGCTGGTGAGAGTGAAGAGGTCAGTCAGTTTCGTCGACTCTTTGCCCAGCTAGCTGGAGATGACATGGAGGTCTGTGCCACAGAGCTAATGAACATACTGAACAAGGTTGTTGCTAGACATCAAGACCTAAAAACAGAGGGCTTCAGCCTGGACACTTGCCGGAGCATGGTGGCAGTCATGGACAGTGACGCAACAGGCAAACTGGACTTTGAGGAATTCAAGTATCTGTGGAACAACATCAAGAAGTGGCAGTGTGTTTACAAGCAGTTTGACACTGACCAGTCAGGGACTGTTGGGAGAGTTCAGATGCCAGATGCCTTGAAGGCTGCAGGATTTCAGCTGAATGAACAGCTTTACCAGTTGATCGTCCGTAGATACTCCGATGAGAATGGGAGTATGGATTTCAATAATTTTATCAGCTGCCTGGTGCGGCTAGATGCCATGTTCCGTGCCTTTAAGTCCCTGGATCGAGATGGAAATGGACAGATCAAAATGAGCCTTGAAGAGTGGCTGCAGATGACCATGTACTCCTAAGAGAGAACGCTGAAATGGGCCCCGCCACTTGATCTACATTCTGCAGACTTAAACTTTTGCCTCTGTTGACTAACCATAGCCTTTTTCCTTGTTTTCACAGCACTTGTCTGTATGCCAGACTAAGTTTTATTGCTATCAGAAAGTACATAAGTCTTTTATTTATGTGTCATAATTTTTATATGTTTATAATTGCATATTTTGCTGGAAACAGAAAATATTTCCAGACTGCCGATATTGCTACCAAATACAGGTGAACTAACTTTCTAATTTGTAAGAAGTTATTTGTAAGAAGGAAGAGTAATTTGTGTTGTTATGATAATGAAAATCCATTGATTATTAGCAATAAATTGCTGCTTCATTATTTCCTGCTGGCATGAAACATGATTCCTAGGAGCCTCATGGTAGTGTTTTTTTTTTCCTGAAGCCTTGTAATGAATATGTATATCATAAATATATAGCAAATGTGTAGTACAGTGAGCCAGTCAGCCTGATTTTTTTATCTCCATTGAAACTGAATTTTACCAGAATTAATATGACCCACACTCTCTCCAACTAGGTTATTTCCATTCCTGTTAGGGGAAAGATTCTTGCCCTTGAGTTAGAAGACAAGAAGCAGCATGAACTGTTGGTGTGTTTCTTCAGTTCAGAGTGTCTTTAGCTGTTGTAAAGCAGCGCTTTTTTACGCAGGCATTGCCTATTTAACATTTGCCAGCTCTTGTTATATCTTGCACTGCCTTGAAACATGCAAGATTTCTCTATTAGGTTTTGCCACCCTACAGAAAAAAAAATCTGTGTATGTGTTAGATGAATGAAATGGGGAAAAATGAGTTGAACAGGCTGGCTAATGTACATGGCCCATTTTCTATCTCTGATTACAAAAAATTCACATTTCCACCCCTTCTGAGGAAAGACTATAAGCAGCTAATTTAAAAACAACAGTATAGCAGTAGGACTTATGATGATGAACTGGAGTAAGTTTTGGTTTACTAAGTAGCTCTGCAAATCACTGAGGTCACATCACTAGATCACATGACTTTGCTATGTGGGACCCAAAATTGTTTAAATCACCAATTCAGTTTTTTCCCCTTGTATAGTGTATATTGCAGGCTGAAACACAGTGACTTAAAATATTTTAATTTGTCCAGATTGTTAGAATAGGCTAACTACATACAAATAGCATGTGCTATTTTTCCACAAGTCATAAATCTGAGTATCCTGCTGTTACCTTGGGAAGCATGATGGCTAGAAGTTAGAAGATGGAGTATGAGAGAGTACACCTTTTATTGCCACATTGCTTTTTGCTTCAGAATTTATCTCCTTCAGGCCAATCAGATCTCAGGTGTGGGAAGGGGCAGGAAAGAAAATACAACAAACAACCTCTTGCATGATCATCTTATGAAAGTAAGGCAGGTAATGGCAAGTCTTCTCTTGATGAATCTGGCAGGAGCTTCTCTCCGTTGCAACATATGTGACTAATAATGATTTTCCTTTGACAAGCATGAAACATTTTTTTAGAGCTAGAAATAATTGTAACAAGGACATTTTTCCCTTTGGCTATAGTGCCTTCATATAATACACAATACAGATACAGTGGCACCTTAAACTTGCTATCCAGTGCCACATTCATCTCTGCCAATGAAATGGTTTTACCCCGTAATGGAATTCTAAGGAGATCATGTATGTTGGTAAAAGATTCACTTTTCCTCATGTCCAAGATTAACCATGGATGTATTTTCACTCATGCCTGTAACCCAAATATGGAAATACTTGTTGAATATAGAATACTATATGTTGAAAATGGCAGCATCAGTGGAATGAAAACGTTTGGTTTAAAAGCAGGACAGATGAAATTTGATATATTTTGCATCTGTTAAATGTCATAATTTGCTATTTAGGCATTTGAGGTTTGGTTCACAAGTCCCCTCTAGGAATAGGTAAGGTAAAGAGTTTCTGCTTTCTACCATGACATGCAAAATTAAATCTCAGATGTAAAAAAGGGGGTTACTAATTTGTACTTGTGACCAATGATGCTGACTGTTACTATCCAAATACACCTTTTCCTCTTGGCCATTCCCTGGTCAGCAACCACAGACATCTTGTATTTTCAGCTCCTTTTAGTTTCCTAAACAATATATTTCCTGTTTCTCCTGTCACCAACAAAATCCCCAAACACCTGGAAATTATACAGCATCGTGGGGGTTAGTATGACAGAGTCACAAGAAAAAAATATTTGTATTTACCTACACTTCAAATGGTTAAAATCAGATGTTTCTAATTGCAAAGAATTTTAATTCTTGTTTGTTTGCACATGGTTGGAAATAATTTACAACCTATTAACACTGTCGTTCACAACTTAAAATTAAAGCATTAATCCCTTTATGAACCATTTTTTATGAACCATTTCTGATTCCATTTTTTACAACTCGGTCTATATTTACTTTAAAATAGATTTACAGTACTTTCCTTTTCCATAACCTGACAATTCTTTCATTCATACTCTCCACCTTTGGATCTTTCCTAAATCAGCTTTCATTCTTAAATAAGCTTTAAAAATAGCCAAGTCATACTGAAGTTAAACTCATTCCATTATAAATTTCTGGAAATAATAGTTACAGTGAAATTGTAAGCAGTTCTTCACTTGGTGATATAGTCTATAGTCCTGTGTGCAGTAAGAATATTTAGAGGACCTCTGATGAATAATTAAATTAATAATACCATCATTCTGATTAATTGTAGACTAAAATTGCAAATATAAAATAGAACCTTATCTTTTAATTTCAGTATCTCTATAGTTTAGCTCATGATATAGAATATAGAACCTACTTCAAACCATGGTAATGAAAGGGGACTAACTTCTTGACTATTTTGTGCTTGCTGAAAACTGTTATGTTGTTAACACTTCCAGGAAACAATTGGCTCAAAAAAGCAATGCTCTTACAGTTTTGATTTTCTGTTCAAAGACATTGTGTTGGTCTTCAAAGGATGGCAAATGCCTGAAGTATATTGACTGTTGCATTTATTTTGAGGAAGTCCCCTTTTGATACTGAAAAATAATTTCAGTTGATAACCTGCTAATAAACCTGTCTATTCTTAGTTGGTAACCCTTTTGTGACCTGGCACCTAAAAATTGAATTTTGGTTCCTATTTATGTATCTGTAGAAATGGTTTCTCAAACTACACTATTGAAGATCTTTTTCTTTATATTGTACAAAATTACTATTTTTATTTTTTCTGAAAAAACACTAAACTAAGCTTTATTACATATTGTATAGCTGAATTATACAATGGACCTTTTAACTTCAACTATTTCTATCTGCCTTGTTGGTTACAGAATGGAGATGGCACTATAGATTTCAGAGAATATGTGATTGGTTTGTCTGTTATTTGTAATCCTGCCAACACAGAAGAGACTATTCAGATGGCATTTAAGGTAAGTTCAATTTAGTACAGGACTGGAAACCTGACAAATCAAGACTGACTGTAAATAAGTTATCTTCTAAATCCAAACATGAATTTATAGATTCAATCTGTCATGCAAATGTGAGTAATGCTATCAAACCAATTGACATTTAGAGCAGAAAAAGAAAAGAGCTGTCAATCTCAGAGAAATCTTCAGAAACCACAATGGTGCTAAGGAATCCACTGAAAACTGGCTAACTAACTCCAAGAATGAGTCGGCAGCAACTGTATTTTTTTTTTCAAAGTGCTTTTGCCAATATTCTAGGGTAGCAAATGAAAGCTTGGGCAAAAAAGCAAGTTAACATAAGGTGGTACCCCAAGGTTACTTGGTAGTATCTTATTTGTGTGCCCGAAGACTGGGTGATACAGAGGTCTATAGTCCAGTATGGCTTCAGTCTATCAGCTCTACCTTGGTCTAGCTGTTCTCAAAACCAAATGGTATTGCTGAGCAAGGCTAGTAAATCCATACATAGTTATCAGGCATTTTTGTCTGTTGTTTTTTAAGATCATAGACATACAGTTTTCAATGTCCATCCGTTATGTCTGCAGTTCAGCTGTTTACGTATTAGCAGTACACTGGAACTTGATGTACTTTTACCCCGAACAGGATTCTCATAAGAAATACCTGTGTTCATTCAAAAAGAGCCAGTATTTTTTCCTGTGTTAAAACTGTTATATCCTATTGCTTCTGTGTATTAATAGAGTATTCCAGCAAATTAGCTCCTTCAGCCATGTTCCAGTAACTAAGCTATACTTCTCAGAGTTGTTCTGTTGCTCAAGATTGTCTGAAGCAAAACTAAAAAAAACACTTTGTCTTTGGCTTCCAAACCAGAGCAATTAGCAATAGTGTATTAACAGTTGCATTTACTTCAAAGTACATAATTGGGAGATTATTACTGTCCTCAGTAGAAAATATTCTGTTCTTTTCACTAAGGCCTTATTTTGACTGCAGTGAGTTTTCTGTTGGCTTCCATTGAAGACAATTTCATTTGCAGTTGTCCCACCTGGACGCCATGATGTTATTCATGGCAACCTTTTTTGCAGGATTAAAGCCATTCTTCCTTTCATTTCTGATTCTAATGCATTTCGCAGGTGGGTGATTTTAGTGTAGCTCCTCACCACCACCATGCCAGAAAGAATGAAACAGTCCTTTTGCATTACCATCCACACCACCCAAAGTCAGTAAAATTCCTTGTAAATGATGCATCACTCTGTAATTTGTGTGCACACAGCTTTGGGGATTTTTTTGTTTTGTTTTGTTTTTTCCTCTGTCAGACTACATAATATCCTAGTGGAAACAGTTGCAAGTTCAGCAGGTCTCATAAAGGCATTTCACTTGGAAGAAGTGACAAGACTAGTGCTCCTGGGATTATATTTTGGTGCGAGACGTGGAACATGTTTATAGAATGTAACTTCCATTTTCAATGTAGCTCTTTTTGACAAGAAACATAAAAGTCTAGGCCCTGTTTTTGAAGAAGCTAATTCAGTGGTATTTTCCATTAAAGGTTGCTGAATGCATTCTCCAGTAGAGCAGGCTTAAATCCAGTCTAGGCATTTGTCCACCATGCATCCTTTTGAAAATCCAGTATTTTCATGGAACTGTCTCATCTTATCCTACAGGAAAAATGGGATTCATTATTTGTGACAAAAACTGATGGAAAACAGGACCACCCAGGGACCTGTTAGGTCCTACTGCAACACTATTCAAATAAGTATGCAGCAGCTATTCAACGAGTATAAATTCAATATAGCCTTTATTCATACTGTCAGTCAGGTGATCAGACTGGCCAACAGCAGGGATACTGCAGGGTTAAACACAAATCTAAAGTATATTTTAATTCTACTTATACACATACACACTAGAAGTGCTTACATCAGGCATACTTCATAGCATATCACTAATTGCTGATTAATTATATTTAGTCTTTACGTTTATTGGACCCAGTTTTGGTTGCATCTTTCTACCTGTTTCCCTCATGATAAATCTTGTGTGGTGCCATGCACCTTTACAATTTACGGATTAATGAACTCCCCTATGCATGTATGGTTTCAGGCTTGGTCATACCACCCTATATGCAGGCCGTACTGATTGCATCCATCTCCAGATATTCTTGAATAGATCCCAAATGTTCTGATATATGCTGCTACCCTTCACAGAACTTCAGGCCTCCAAACTTTTAACTCTTCCTGCCTGCCTTCCTGTTTACAGGTAGTAGGACTCTAGTCTTGTCAAATCACCATGACAGTCACTGTGCCATTCTTGAATGGCAAGGACCATCTTATAGGTTCTCAAAGGCTGATTTTATTTGAAAGTACTGTACTTCCACATAGGGACACTACCACAATGGTGTTTCTATAAATCTGTTTTCTCCTTCTCTCTCCCCACTGTCTTCAGCTTTTTGACATGGATGATGATGGCATTATAACAGAAGATGAGTTTGCTTGTATTCTCCGGTCATCTCTGGGAGTGCCTGACCTTGATGTATCTAAACTCTTCAAAGAAATAGATGCAGATGAAACTAGAAAACTCTCCTATAGTAAGTATTTACATAAAACTAATACACTTGCTGTCAACACAGAGCTTTAAGATTGCTACTCTAAAATGTATTGATTTCTGATTTTTTGAGGATTATAGGCCGCTCTTACATTGTTAAAAGCAGGAATATATATGTTGAAGCATGGACCAAAGAGATGTATTAATACATTTCTCATTAAGAGAACATGCACTCTCACTGTCATTGGTTTCTATACCATCTGCATCAATATAACAGCACAGCTTCTTATAGAAAGATCACCACCAAAAGCAGCCAAAGGACTAACTTCTTCTGTCCTAACCTTGAGCAATCACAGCTATATTTACTTATTTTTCTCTTCCCCTTCCACTTCTGTTCTACTTTAATTGTCGGTTTTATGGGAAACTGTTTGATACAGCAGGTATCAAACTTTTGTTTTTTAAAGTAGTGCAGTTTCTGGTCTTTCTATCTGCCATAGTAGGAAAACCTAAACTATCTGCTAAGTATCTGGTAAGAAACTAGTTTCACACCAGGTGAATTCCCCTTTTGGAGGTTCAGTTTGTGCTCATTACAGATGCAGGTCTTATTATTTACATTAAGTATTAATGACTGTAGTAATATACGTAGCAATTCCAACATCATCTGTTCTGGACAATGTTGCACATTCTTCTGAAGCATCTTGTCGTTGGCCATTGTCAGTGATAAAATACTGTCTTTTGCATTATTCCTGCCAAACAGTATGTTTTACAGTGTCTGTCTCTATTTTCAGATGAATTTAAAGACTTCGCACTCAAGCATCCAGAATATGCCAAATTATTTACTACATACCTAGAACTACAGAGGTGCCAGTTAGATGCATCAGAGGAAGATAGCTATCAGTCCTCAGAAGCAAAACATACACCAGTTGCAAAGAGTAAAACCCCAGTGTCAGAAACAGCCCCAATTGCAAGAAACCAAATCTGTCCGGAAGGCTATGAAAGTGACAACTTGAGCACCTCGGACAAAAAAGATGACTGAGTATAAACATGCTGATAACTTTGCACTTACGTTGAAAAAAGCGATTTTTAAGATTTTTTTTTTTTTTCTGCTGAGCATTTTGGATTTTGTTTACAATTGTTTTTTGGTGTTACCTTAATGTCAGTTTATGGGGGTTTTTTAATATGTTGTGTTCTGACACAGTTTTGTGGTTAAAAAGATTCCCACCTAGGTATATTTTATAATAATACCAGATCAAAGTGAAACAAATACTGTAGCCACTTGATCCCTGGTATCAGTATCTCAGGACTAAAAATGTTGCTTGCTGTGTTCCAGGTAAAGCCTTCAAAAGGTAGCAGTTATTATTAGGCTAGCTTACTGACTACTGAGGAGGAAAAGTGACCTTTTCCAAAGATGAGGAATCCATTAGTGGAAGTACCTGAAAAACTGTAAACAATAGAACATTTCAGTAAAAATGCCAGTCTCTTTTTGCTTATACAAAAGCCCATTACTGAAGTTTCAAAATAATATCAGATATAAAAATCCAAGACAAATTGGTGCCAAAGCTACTATTGCTTATCTGCTGTTCTGGGACCTTCCTTAACCTGCTGTCAAAGTTCAAATAACTTCATAATATATGGTGATTCACAGATTGGAATCAACAAAGTCTACTAAAGATATAATAGACTGTATTTGTAACTATGAAAATTTAATTAGGGTTTAAAGTTAGCAGATAATTATTTGAATGGGAAAGTGAAAAAAACAGTCCTTTTTAAATAACGAGTCAAATTCCATGTGAAAAAATACCAGGTAAATAAGAAAACTTTTATTTCTAATGGACACTAGACTTCAATGAATATTTGAGTGAAAATTCTCTCAATAGAGGATCACAACTACCCTTCTGGCAAGCTTTATCTTGCCAGATAAACATTATCTGCATTGTCAAGCCATGGTTCCCATAGTTAGAACCCCACTGTAAAATACGTTTTTAGGAATGGCACTTGCATTACTATGTCATTACTTACTGCACTCGTTTGGCATTTGGGTCAGGCCCACTGAAGTCAAGGGACAGAGTTCAGTTGATTTCAGAATGCTTTGCCTCAGACCCTTATTCTGCATATGTGATTTTAAGAACCAGCTTTTTTGCCTCTGTATCTTTACTATCATAAATCTGTAATAGGTTTATATTCTGAATCCTAAACCTTTGAAAGAGTTACTTGCATAACTACTCTGATTCCAAGGGGGAAATGATAGGAAAATACCTGCTAGGAGATGAAGAGGTTTAGGAATATAATCTGAAAAGTCTGGAATGTGTAGTGCAAATATCAACAAAAGACATGTCCTGCTAATTAAATGTTCAGGAGCAGTAGTGGCTTCTGACTTTTGGACAACTGATTGCAATGTCCTATTTATGGTGCATTAATGTTTAATTTTCCCTGTGTATTTCTAGAATACTGTAATTTGCCATATGTTATGTATCCTTTAAATAAATATTTTTTTTAATGAGTGCTATTTGTAGATGATCTCTTGAGGTCCCTTCCAGCCTTACATCTCTATAACAATCTATGATATGCTATATTACCAGTGGAGAAAGGAAACGCTGACTACTGTTAAAACTGGTCTACTGGGCATTTCCAGGAAATTTCCAGGAAATTTCCATTCATTCAAATGTTTTAGCATGATATGGGATGGTGTAAGTTGAAACTGACATTCTTAGTGCTTTTACTTACTGTAGGGCTAGAGAGATAGATATGGTCACTTCTTTCCCAGGTAGTGGCATAGATTTTTTTTTTTCCTGCCAACTGTCTCAGAAGAAAAAAAAATATGGCACAGATGAAAAGGGATTTTTCAGTTACCACTTCAGAGTCTTTGAGATGCCCATTTGTCCATTGGCAGTAAACAAGGGCAATTCATGGATGGTAAAAAGGAGTCTATATATGAATTATGATTTTGATTCACAGCCTTAACATACATGTGCAAGCTGAATTTTAGGAAAATGCTTTCTCTCACCCCAGAACAACTAAGACCAGTCAAAGCTATCAGTAATAAGATGATCCATGATCCTAGTATGTTATGTTCTTATGTGCATCTAAGTACCATAAGAGCCTCCTTCCCCAGTGCATTCATTTGACTAGTAGCATACAATTTTGTTTAAGTACATTACTGATGTTACAGATTTTGGCTTGCCCTTCCATCCTTAGGCCTTACCTGTGGTTTAAAAAAAAGGTCTCACCCCAATATGTTTTGTTTCAGCCTAACATGGTTATAGATTACCTCATATGTATTTTACTGCAAATTGAATGAAATTCTTTAGGAAAGGCAATATTAAAAATGATCAATGAATTTGAGCATTATGATAAGGCATTATCCAGAAAACTAAGGTAAGATAGGTTGGGAAAATAAATACACTGGAGTAAAAGCTGTGTTGTCCATTCAGTGTCTTCAAATGCTTAGAGTGGCTTTTGCAATCTCCTAGAATGCTATGATGTAAAACAACAACACTAGCATAGTGCATAGAAACTATGGATTTACACACATCTGCACAGCACACATATGGGAGAATACAGCAACTAAAAACTCAAAGGATACCTCAGCCCTGTAGTAAAAGGAAAAGAACACAAATGGGTTTAAGATGTAGTAATGGTTCCACTATCCACTGGAAAGAATCAGCCAAGCACTAGACATGCTAACTCAATATGTGCACATCTGCTTGATGGGCAGGCAGAGAATAAATTAATTTCTAGGCACCCTTGTGCCTCAGGGTGCTTTTAAGAAGCAGCTAAAAGCAGTTTACAATAACTGGGCAATACATCTAAGTGGCTGTGTGGGAACCAGCTAGGACAAGAAGGTTAAATCCTAAAATAAAGAAAACCATTCTCAAGCTTTGAAGCATGGCACTGTTATGTTTATGTACAGGATAAGAATTTACCAGTAGCAGACTCCTGATGAATAAGATCTTATTTTTCAAGGATGTGCCATAGGACTGTTACATTTGAAGGGCTTGTCTTGTGAATAAAGGCACTAGCCTGAGGTCTACAAATCTTTGATTCTGTTTCTGGCACTACCACAAGCTTCTAGGGAAAGTAATTTTAATTTTTCTGACTTACTGTAAGGGGAGTTATTTCCCTTCCTCAAATACTATAGTAAGAGGCCTCAAATATCTACATGTATAGAAACACTGACATAGCAGTTGCAGTTGTGCTTCTTGTGAGTATTTAGATTTCACGTGACTTTCAAGGTTACATGTTATTAGCAAGAAATTTAACCACAATTGTAAGTCTATCAGTAACCAATGCAAGGGAAAAGTATTAGTAGATGCTGAGGACAGAAACCTATGGATTACTGTATTTGGTTCTACAGTAGCTGTAATTAATAATTTAAGTGTCATATAATAAATCAAGCTAGCCAAGATGATTCAGAATCACCACAGACAGTTTCTTTTCTAGAGGACAGGTTGCAGCTCAGAATACCGTCATAAATATCTATCTTTCTTGGCTATCTAGGATACCTAGGCTTCCACTGTTCTTGTAGTATAAAGGACATCGATGCTGTAAATCCTATAACCTTGGCTAGGGGTAAATAAATCAATGGGGGGGGGGGATACCACCTAGATCATCCAGGCTAGGGAAAAAAATTACATGCAAACTGGTATAAGGAAACCGGTTCAAATATGTAGCCCAACAGAAGTTCAGTGTACATAAACTGCTTTCAAAATAGCTGAAACCAGTTTAAGACAAACCTGGATGGATGTAGTATCAGACTTAACTGATTTAGGTAAAACTGGTTTATTGAATTTCTGTCCCAGATCCCCTCCAGATTCAAGTTAATTCAGAGTCCCCCAGCATCTCAGGATGCTTTGCACCTCCCCAGCAAACCACCCCCCCACCTCACAGGGTGGGCAGTCTAGCCTCGGCCCAAGCTGTCTGACTCAGCAGACAAGGGAGGCGTGCTCTAGTACCCCCCAGCTTCTGGCCTGAGCCACTGCAGGCATGTGGGGCATTTCCAGAACCAAAAAATGAATCAATTGAATTTATTCAGCCTCAGGCTTTTTCTATTGTTATTACTTAGTGCCAGAGATTTACTCTAAAAGTAGTAATACCTTCCAGTCTGAGAGAGAGAGACAACCGGTTGTCATATCCACTGTTGACAGCAGAATAGAATAGAATAGCATCAGTTCAGGCCACAATTCCTTAAACATGCTCCATAACAGACACATTCAGTAGCAAGTACAATGAAACACATATACTCAGAATTTCATACAAAACAGTCTTAAGGCTAAAGAGAAATTTACCCAGTTCCTCTGACCAAAATCTACGCAGAAAGGGATAACCAACCATCATCTGCAGGACCTTGATACAGCATTCAGCAGATGTGTTGCATCTGATAGTTATAAATTCTCAGGAAGCTTTCAAGCCCTCATAGGTAAGAGCCCTTAGTAAAGTCACACTTAAATCAGAGGATATATACATTTATAATGAAATTTAATTAGTTCATTTTAAACCCAGAGTACCCTTTTCAATGCAATAACATTTATAGGATTGATTAACCGTGGGGTGAAGTTTGTCATCAGACATTTTGTTACTATATATAGCCAGAGAGGCAGAAAGTAAACATCTCTTAGGATTAGTAGCTATGTTCAGAGCTTGGTTGGAATTTGGAGATTTCATTAGTATAAGCCTGATTCTGACATTTCAAAAAGCCAAAATGCAAACAAAAAAAATGAATCTGACAAATACTGTATGTAGCACTTACTCATATAAAGTTCAAGAAGCGTGGTACAGTTAGCACTGAGAGAGAATGTAAAGAAGGCTCCATCTCAGCAGAACCCTTTAGCATGTGCTTTATTATAACTATATACTTGTCCCTATTGACTTCAACCAGGTGCTTTGCTGAATTGGGCTCTTACTCAAGTATACCATAACCATAAAGTACAAAATATAAAATATTGTGGTGACAAGCAGTTATAAATGGTGACAAACAATCAGAAAAATAGCATCCTGCAGGCAACACAGGCTCTACTGTAGCTACCAACCACGCTCTCTCCAAGACAAAGCGCAAAGTGTTTGTTGTGGGAGACTCCACCCTGAGGGGGACAGGGGGTAGTCTGCCGCCCCAACCCCTTAGCCCGGGAAGTTTGCTGCTTCTTGGGAGCCTGTATCCAAGACATTGTGGATAAGATCCCTAAGCATCTCCAGCCCACTGACCACTACCCATGCTCCTTATCCATGTGGGCACCAATGACATGGCTCGGAGCGTTCCCAGCCGGGTCATGAAGCACTACAGGGATTTGGGAGTGGGGCTAAAGGGTCTGGAGGTGCAGGTGGTGTTTTCTTCAATCCTCCCAGTCTCAGGTTACAGGTGGAGAAGGGAGAGGAGGATCCAGGTAGTAAACCAAAGACTGCGGCGCTGGTGTCATCAGGAAGGTTTTGGCTTCCATGACCACAGTCTGCTCTTTGGTGAGAGAGGCAGTGAGCTGCTGGGAAGGGACGGCCTCCGCCTCTCACTGCTGGGGAGGAGGCTCTTCTCAGCCAGACTGGCTGACCTGCTCTACTGGGCTTTAAACTAATCTTGCCGGGGGATGGGGGGGACTTCTGCCACTGCTGGCCCACTGAGCAACCCTTGCAAAGCCAGCACGCCAAGGCACTTAAGAGAACCCACCTCTGACCCAGCTCTGGAATGAACTGTAGGCAAGACTAGGGCCCCCAAGGGGACAGTTGCCTGCCTTTACACAAATGCCAGGAGCCTGGGGAATAAATAGGAGGAACTTGTCCTCCTGCTAAACGCAAATAACTATGATGTCATAGGAATAACGGAGACCGGGTGGGACTCCACCCATGACTGGATGACAGGGATAGACGGCTATACCCTGTACTGGAGGGATTGAGTGGACAAAAAGGGCAGGGGAGTAGCTCTCCATGTCAAGGAAAGCTACGCATCCCTGCAACTCAACATTGGCACCCACAGTGGAAGACCTGAGACCCTTTGGGTTAAAATCCGTGGAGAACAGGGCACGGGGGATACTATGGTGAGAGTCTACTACAGACCCCACTACCCAGGTTCAAGACCTTGACCAGGAGTTTGCCAGGGAATTAGCTGAGGCCACGTGCTCCCGGTGCATGGTTGTCATGAGAAACTTCAACTACCCAGACACCTCGTGGGAGGAGCGCTTAGCCAAATCTGAGCGGTCGTAAAGCTTTCTCTCGTGCATGGATGACCTCTAATGCAGGAAGTCTATGGCTCTGACAAGAGGTAAAATGCTGCTCAACCTGGTTCTGGCAACCGGGGGTGACCTAATCAGCGACCTAATGATCAAAGGGAAGCTGGGTGACAGTGACCATTAGCTGATCACTTTCACCATCCGCCATAAAGCTGGCAAGTCAGTCAGTAATACATAAGTCCTTGACTAAAGGAAAGCTGACTTTGACAAGCTCAGAAAGCGTATCAGTGAGGCCCTAAAGGGCCACAACACAAAGAGGAGGGGGGGAGTTCAGGATGAGTGGTTGCTCAAGCAATCCTGGATGCACAAACAAATCTATCCCGTCTCAGAGGAAAGGCAACCAAAGAGCACAGCAGCCGCCTTGGCTCTCCAGGGAACTAGTGGACCTCCTGCATCTTAAAAGGAAGACCTACAAAGGATGGAGGACTGGAACCACCACGAAGGAGGAATACTCTGCTCTGGTCCGGACCTGCAGAGAGCAAACCAGGAAAGCCAAGACTGTGATGGAACTCCAGCTAGCTACAAATATCAAGGACAATAAAAAGTCCTTTTTTAGATATGTGGGGAGCTGGATGAAAAGCAAGGGCAACATTGGACCCTTGCTAAACCATGGGACAACTGACAACCGAAGCCCAAGAAAAAGCAAACTTGCTAAATGGGTACTTTGTGTCAGTTTTTCACTGTGGGTCAGGGATACCTGGGTGAGAGAGACTCCTTACCCTCCATCAAAGCTGACCTCATGAAAGAACACCTTGACAGGCTGGATACCTTCAAGTCAGCTGGCCCTGATGGTTTATACCCAAGAGTACTCAAGGATGCTGGCTAGCATCATAGCTCAGCCCCTGGCACGGATCTTTGAGAACTCCTGGTGCTCTGGTGAAGTGTCCGAAGACTGGAAGGCCAATGTGGTGCCTATCTTCAAGAAAGGGAGGAAAGTGGCTTTGGCAAACTACAGGCCCATCAGCGTGACCTCTATCCTGGGGAAGGTCTTGGAAAAGATTATCAAAAAGGCCATCCTTAACAGACTAGCTGACGGCAATATCTTGAGGGATACCCAGCACGGGTTTGTTGCGGGTAGGTCTTGCTTGACCAATCTCATTTTCTTTTATGACCAGGTGACCTATCACTTGGACAAGGGGGAAGAGATTGATATCATATATCTTGACTTTAAAAAAGCCTTTGATCTGGTATCCCATTATCACCTCTTGGCAAAACTGGCTAACTGCGGCCTCAACCACACCATGATCCGCTGGTTGGGGAATTGGTTCCGAGGTAGGACCCAGAGGGTGGTTGGTTGACAGAAGTCAATCGTCATGGTGCGCAGTGACCAGTGGGGTCCCTCAAGTCTCTGTCCTAGGGCCTATAATTTTTAACATCTTCATCAATGATGTAGACATTGGTGTCAGCAGCGGGCTGGTCAAGTTTGCTGATGACACCAAACTCTGGGGTAAAGCGTCCAGACCTGAGGATAGGAGGGTGATCCAGGCAGATCTTGACAGGCTCATGAAATGGGCAGATGAGAACCTGATGGTGTTTAACACTGAAAAATGCAAGGTTCTCCACCTTGCGTAGAAAAATCTGCAGCATGCTTATAGGCTCGGCAGTGCTACGCTGGTTAGCATTACAGAGGAAAGGGACTTGGGGGTCATGATTGATGACAAGATGAACATGAGCCTTCAATGTCATGCTGCAGCTAGTAAAGCAAGCAAAATGCTGGCTTGCATCCATAGATGCTTCTCAAGCAAATCCTGGGACTTCATCCTCCCATTGTACTCGGCCTTGGTGAGGCCGCAGCTGGAGTACTGCATCCAGTTTTGGGCTCCACAATTCAAAAAGGATGTGGAGAAGCTTGAGAGAGTGCAGAGAAGAGCCACATGCATGATCAGAGGTCAGGAAAACAGACCTTATAATGAGAGGCTGAGAGCAAGGGGACTCTTCAGCCTGGAAAAGCGCAGGCTCAGGAGCGATCTGGTGGCCACCAGATCAGGGGTGTTCACCAGGATCTGGGGGAATGTCTGTTCACCAGAGCTCCCCAAGGGATGACAGGATCGAACAGTCACAAACTCCTCTGCAACCAATTCAGGCTGGACATAAAGAAGAACTTCTTTACTGTACGAGCCCTCAAAGTTTGGAATAGACTGCCGCTGGAGGTGGTTCCAGCACCTACTTTGAATGCCTTCAAGACACATTTGGATGTCTATCTTGCTGGGATCCTATGATCCCTGCTGACTTCCTGCCCCTGGTGCAGGGGGCTGGACTCCATGATCCTTCGGGGTCCCTTCCAGCCCAAATGTCTATGAAATCTATGAAATCTAAGAGTAAATTAATTGACTGAATACCAACAACATTTTGATTTATAATTTCCTCCATTTAGTTTTAAATCTTTCCTAGTTACTGCAACATGACTAATACAATATATGATGTTCTTATGATTAAGAAATATTGTATTACAGCAGGTGGGTATTTTGGGGATTGTTCTCCCCCCAAAAGATTTTCAAAGGTAGATAAAGGCCAAAATTAATCTCAGTTTTCCTAATCTTTCAGACTTTTACTTTTAGCTCTTCAGGGTTTCAGTCAGATGGTCTGAAAATATCAAATCATTGTGTTAGGTCAAAATTTTCCATTACTAAACTCATATTATCTGAATAATGTTCTCTGCGTTTTACATGTAATATCAGATTAAAAATAGGTTTGCACTCTTTAAAATCCAGCTGTATGTGTTTTTGCACATTATGTTTGTTGGAACAACATGTCACCCTACTCTGGAATGAATGTGCTTGAGCTTTTTATTCTTTGGAAGAGTAAAATGATGAGTACTTTAATATTTATACAAAATTATCAACTATCATCAGTTTTGATCATTAGCATCATGTTCTGTGCGTAGTAAGAGGAGACCATTTCTCAACTTCAGGAGCAGCAATAGGATAGAGGGGTTTATATTATTCTAATTATTTCAGATAATTCATGAAGTATAATCCACAATTACCATTTTATGCAAAGCAGATATTACTGATCTCTAGGCTACTTCAAGTGGCTTTGGATGAAGTTTATAGCCTAATAAAATCTTTGGAGTACAGCACAATACTGTGACATACAGACTTGATTTCTAACAACTGAGAGTTAGCTGAAACCCTGACATGTTTTTTCTTGCCTGTATCCTTGTGGCACAATAGATCCCTAAATATTTAACACAAAGACCAGTTCATCTTTATATATGGGGCCTGGTTTAAATGCAATTTTGCATTTTCAAGAAAATCACAAAATTAAGTGATTTTCACAAAAAATACAATTTGCAACAAAATGCCACAATATAGTTACATAGTTGGTAGGGTCAGAAGGGACCTGAGCAGATCATCAAGTCCGACCCCCTGCCGTGGCAGGAAAGAGTACTGGGGTCAAATGACCCTAGCAAGGTGTTCATTTAACCTCCTCTTAAAGACTCCCAGGGTAGGAGCCAGCACCACTTTCCTTGGAAGTTGGTTCCAGGTCCTAGCTGCCTTAACTGTGAAGTAGCGCCTCCTGATGTCTAGTCTGAATCTACCCTTTGCCAGCTTGTGACCGTTATTTCTAGTCACTCCTGGTGGTGCTCGGGGGAACAGGGACTCCCCCAATGCCTGTTGGTCCCCTCTGACTAGTTTGTAACAGGCCACTAGATCCCCCCTCAGCCTTCTCTTGTGGAGGCTGAACAGGTTCAGGTCCCTTAACCTCTCCTCATAGGGCCTGCCCTGCTGATCCCTGATCATGCAGGTGACCCTCTCAATGCTGTCCACATCCCTCCTGAGGTGCAGTGCCTAGAACTGGATGCAGTACTCCAACTGAAGCCTGACCAGTGCTGCATAGAGGGGGAGGATCACCTCCTTGGACCTGCTTGAGATGCATCTGTGGATGCATGACAAGGTACAGTTGGCCTTCCTGACCGCTTCCCCACACTGTTGGCCCATGTTCATTTTGGCATCAATAATGACTCCAAGATCCTTTTCTGCCTCTGCACTGATGAGAAGGGCGTTCCCCAGCCTGTAGGTATGCTACGGGTTCTTCCTCCCCAGGTGCAGCACCTTGTACTTGTCAGGGTTGAAACCCATCCTGTTCTCATCTGCCCACCCCTGTAACCCATCTAGGTCCAATTGCAGCCTATTCCTCCCTGCTAGTGCGCCCACATCTCCCCACATCTTAATGCCCACATCCCCTCACATCAAGATATGGCCACTTGCTGGGGAGTTCTCTGACAAGCAGCCATATCATGGCATTTCATTGCAACAGGATGGCTACTGCAGGCTGGGGAAAGCATTCCCCAACCAGCAACAGAAGCCTAACAGCCAAGAGAAGGGGGGAAGGGGTAACACAAAAGGGACAGACGGAGAAGAGATCTTGGGGATGGGTAGGAGAGAGCCTGTTTGCTCCTTCAGGTGGGAAAACTAGGGTGTCACAGGTTGGCCTGGGCACCTGACAGCTGCCTTGGCAAATGGCCCTGGCACTGGGTAGGAGAGGGGCTGTCTCCTCCTCCAGGCAGGAAAACTGGGGCACCAGGGGTGGGGGGAGAGAACACAAGTGTGAAAGAGCAAACAATCCCTCCCCTACCCAGCACCAGGGCTTTCTGCCTAAGGCAGCAGCACCTTCCAAGTCCAGGAAAAAGCCTCTTACCTTCAATGGATAGTAGCAGCAGCAGGCCAACCACATGGAGAGAAAAGGGAATTCCCACCCTGCCCGTCAGAAACAATGCAGGGCAAACAGCCACTACTGCTGTTGCTGCTACTTCCAGGAAGGCAGGGGTGGGGAGGGCAGGGGCTTTTTAGCAGCCATCAGAGGCCTTGGGAGCAAAGCCTCTGCTGCTGCAATTAAACCTGGCCCTAAACCTGCCCCCTCAGCCAATCAGAGGGTTGGGGGGGGGGGGGCGCCACAATCTGAGTGTAAAAATGGTGGTCCCCACCATGATCAGGCCACAATATTAATGATCTGAGCCTGTGATTTAAAGCAGGCCATATTGATATAGATACATATCTAGCATAGTTATAATAAATATATTATTTTTAAAGAAAGATAAATATAGAAAAAGAAGGTGTGTGTAGCTTTCTTTAAAAAGATCATGACTTTCTTTTTGCTTTATGACATTACCTCACTAAATCTTTACTAAGTATCTACAAGCAAAGTCCTAAACATGATAAAAGACAGAATTAAAGCAAAGGCTTTGCTTTGAGCCTGTAATTGTTCAAGAACAATTTCCTCTTCAGAGGTAAACATTAGCCTTGCAGACAAAGATAAGGCCAAGTGCACAATTAAATACCTAAAACTGTGTAAGGCTTATACCTCCCCAATATCAAAGATTGTAGAATAATTCAAAATGTTTTCTTAAAATGTAAAAGAAGAAAGAAAACAGGAAGGAAAAAGTGTAGGAGATTAAAACCAGTAGTTCAGCCCTGTCGGCAGCTTAAAGGCAGCTGTGTTCCTCAATGCAGGAAGTCTTTTTCTTCAGCCTGGAGAAAAACATCCCTGAAGTACACCCCTATTCAAAGTAGAAGTAGTCTAAATGCTTAGGTTCTATACATTACTCTTTAAAAGAAAACACGTCAACCTTGAAAGACTTCCTTTAATTACAGTTCTTTGACAGCTTCATAGCTATGTCCTGTGCAACAAAAAAGTGAAGGGAACATGCACGTTTTTCCAAAATATAAACAGCAATGGGGAGAGATGTTTCAGCATTTACCCCTGTATAATTTGAACTCTGGTGTGTTCAGTATGAACACATTCCTTGATTAGTTCTGACTCCAGAATATGCCACATTATTTACTACATACCTAGAACTACAGAGGTGCCAGTTAGATACTTCAGAGGAAGATAGCTATAAGTCCTCAGAAGCAAAACATACACCAGTTGCAAAGAGTAAAACCCCAGTGTCAGAAACAGCCCCAAATGCAAGAAGCCAAATCTGTCCAGAAGGCTATGAAAGTGACAACGTGAGCACCTTGGACAAAAAAGATGACTGAGTATAAACACGCTGATAACTTTGCACTTACATTGAAAGAAAAGATGTTTAAGATTTTTTTTTTCTCTTGAGCATTTTGGGTTTTGTTTCGGGTTGTTTTCTGGTGTTACCTTGATATCAGTTTATGGATTTTTTAAAAATATATTGCGTTCCGAGACTCAGTTTTGTGAGTAAAAAGATTCCCACCTAGATATATTTTATAAGTCTTCAAAAGTAAGTACTACTCTTCAACGTAAGTAGTAAGCTTAGTTTTTCCAATCTTAGCATTTTTGTTTTCAAAGGTAGGTAACAAAACTTCAAGTGTTTTCATAGTATAGAGTTGAGACCAGAAGTCTCAGCCTCCAGCCAAGAGCCAAATCCAGCCTACACAGCCCTGTCACCTGGCCCGTGAAGTGCCCCACAGATCTGGAAATTTGATGGCAAGAGTGTAATGGTAGCTTTAATTGCCACCTCTCCTGCCAAATTTCCAGACCCATGCAGGGCCCTGCAGGATAAATGACAAGGCCTTGTGCACTAGATCATACCAATACATGGTCTGGCAGGTGTGCAGGGGTTTATAGAGTCCATAGACATTAGGACTGGAATGGACCTTGGAAGATCATCGAGTCCAGCCCCCTGCCCCGGAGTCAGGAAGTTAGCTGGGGTCACAGGATCACAGCAAGAAAAACGTCCAATTGACTCTTAAAGGAGTACAGAGTAGGTGCCTGCACCATCTCTGGTGGCAGTCTGTTCCAGGTCTTGGGGGCTCAAACTGTAAAGAGGATCTTCCTCATGTCCAGCCTGAAATGGTCTTGGAGAAGTTTGTGACTATTTGACCTTGTCATCCCATGGGGAGCTCTGATGAACAGGCGTTCCCCCAGATCCTGATGTATACCCTTTATATACTTACAGGCTGCCACCAGGTCCCCCCGAGCCTGTGCTTTTCCAGGCTGAAGAGTCCCATAGATCTCAGCCTCTCTTAGGCCTGTTTTCCTGCCCTCTGATCATGCGCATGGCTCTCCTCTGGATTCTCTCAAGCTTCTCCACATCCTTTTAAAATTCTGGAGCCCAGAACTGGATGCAGTACTCCAGCTGCAGTCTCACCAAGGCCCAGTACAGTAGGAGGATGACATCCTGGGATTTGCTAGAGAAGCATCTATGGATGCAAGCCAGAGTTTTGGTTGCTTTGCCAGCTGCAGCATCACATTGGTGGCTCATATTCATCTTGTGGTCAGTCATGACCCCCAAGTCCCTTTCAGCCATGGTGCTAGCAAACATAGCACTGCTGAGCCTATAAGCATGCTGCGGATTTTTCTTCCCAAGGTGAAATTGGGAGTTATTGTTTTATAAATTTGTTAATAATTTTCATGACCATGTCATAGAACAGTCTGCCAACTGAAATATATCAACAGGAAAACAAACAACAGGAAGCATTGGACATGCATTTATCCAACTTTGGGTTGATTAATAAATTATCAAAGATCAAATATTCATGAGGGGGGGAAACACTGTTTATTTCTAGTGGGTTAATTTCTTACGCACACATCTCTCAGCCTGGTGAAAAGCACATCCTGTAAAAACATGTCACGCTGTACTAAGAAAAGGCCTATTGCTGGACATCATGTTCTCTACATACAAAGTGCGTCAGCATTCTTGGGAAAAAGTAGTATTCATAGTTATTTTTATTAGTATAAAAGTATACAGTTAGTATACGAGTATAACTGTATGCAGATAGGTAGGATAGCAATGAGCAGGGTAAGCGAAGCAGGACTAAGATGCTTTTCCTAAATGTACTGTTACGCCTCAGCTCTGTATTCTTGGGCAACCCTGGCACAGGATGCAGTCTGTCTGACTCACAAAGGACTCACCCCCCCTCTCCCTCCCCTCCTCTACCTAAACAAAACTGATTAAGATGCAGTGAGAGACACACCAAAGACCCTCAAGATAAGGATGACAAGAGTGAACCAACTGCCCTAGGTCTCATTTACATCCGAGATGGAACCAGATGACCATTCATTTATATGAGAGATGGAGAACAGAAAGCCTGAAGCAGAGACTGCAGTGAATTCTGGGACCAGAGAAGCAGGGGAGCACTGCATGATGGGGAATCTGTGCTTCAAATGTTAATCAACCCATGTTCACACACAACCAGCTCAGCATTTATCAGACCAGTTCTAATCTGGACTTACTAAGGACTCCCCCCCCCCCCAGACACACACACACACACACACACACACACACACACACACACACACACAGCTCTAAGTTTAATAGGCATCTCGGGCCGTACATTCCCTGGTCCCACTATGGGAGGCCTATTTAAACTTGATTGACTAAAACTCGGTTGCTGGGTTAGGGAATGCTGAGGCAAGAGACCGAGTCAGAGGGGGTATGGGCAACATTTGAACAATGGTTAAGGGTTCATCTCAGCATCCAGCCTGCTGGAGCCCTAATCACAGGTGTTGTCATACATTTCCCGAGACGACTGGTGGGAGTCCTCTCCACAAAAGGTTATGAGCACCCCAATAATTGTCTTAAGTCTGTTAAAAGAGTATAGTAAAATCTGGAAAAGTCATGCTAAGCTGAGGCTTGTGCACAACAAGTAAAAATCCAAAATCCTGATGCTGCAAGCTATCTATTGTTCCTGAAGAAACCATGAGATATCCCATCAGTATATCTGCCATCCATAGGAATCTCAAGCTGGCTCCCAAGTATTTGGTTACTCCCTAATCTTAAGTGTTTCCTGATTATCAATCAGTTTCTTGAGATGTTCCAAACCAGATAACCCTTTGTCAACAGAAAAGACAATGATTTACGCTACTGAGGGTGCTTCGAAGCAGCTGAACTGAGGGTATAAAAATCTGTAAAAAGTGTGTGCGCTTTAAGAAGAAGAAGAAGGAAAGGAGAAGGAGAGGAAAAGGAAAGAAGAAGAAAACTCCTGTGCTGACACCATCCCCTGTCGTTCTTGGGACGCTGGAAGAACAGATCGTCTCTCTCTTCAAGGACTGTGCTACGGACTGTGCCTGTCAGCTTTGCAGCCTGAGTATCTTGGACTAGGTGAGATCCCAGCGCTCTGTCTCTCTCTCTTCTCTCTAGGCATAAACTTCTGAACCTGAACTGTATCAGTTAAGCTTGAGCTAAGTTTCCCCAAATACTTAGTGAAACCAGGGTAGTATTGTCATTGTTTGTGTTTGTTTTTCTTTTGCATGTCTATTACTACTAGTACTATTATATATTTCATATGCTTAGCAATAAATAACTTTTATAGTCAAACTGGTAGTAATTGGGTATATTTTTCCTTCTCTGCTTCTCTTTCCTCCCATGCTCTGCAGCAACGCTTCTTTTACCTAAGCTAAAGATCCCTGTGAAGCCCCAAAATATTGTGGGGTCTGCTCATCTAGAGGCCAAAAATTGGGACGTGCTGAGTTTGAAACACATAAGAGGATCAGCTTGTACAGGCTGATTGACCCAGTTTGACTCAGACGTGCCCTTATGAACTGAATGCTGGCCCATGAGAGTGTCAGCTGGACACCCAGCCGGATTCAGAGGGATTCTGTTCACCTGTGTGCTTGTATCTGACTGCATTTTATTGTTGCTCTTATGAACTGATTCTTGGCATATGAGAGTGTCAGCCTGTCGATGCTGATCAGCCCGGCCAGGTCAGGCATGTCACGTTAATTTGTGTGTGTTTGTGTGTATGACTGATTTGGTGACTGGAGGAACCCAGTCCCATTGAGATTGAGTTCTGCAAGATAGCTCCACTGGGGGTGAGGGCTTGCAGAAGGGAGAAATACAGCTCTGTATAGTAACACAAGCAGCACATTGACAGAATCACCAAGACCCTAGAAACTATCCCTAATAAATGAGCACACCACAAAGTAATGGGCAAATTTGGTAACAGTACCCCATCAGATATAGTGCTCTTGAATATCATTTGATTAAGATTTAAATACAGAAGAGGACAAGAGCTACATCCTGTTAGCTAACACTCCACATAGATGAAACACAGGAAGATACAATGAGGAGGACACTTTCCTTTTTACCAGAAAAAGTGCACACTTGTTGATCCAGCTCACTTTTTGGGGATACTTTTGGATCCACGGCTGCTGCTCATTGGACCTATAGCAGGATCTCCTAGGAAAGTCTTTCCTCACCCATATCTCCATCCAATCAGGAGTATAAAGCCATTTCTTTCAGATCCAGACTTTGCCTTTGTCACATCAAAGATAGACACTTCAATATATATTACATGGGGCCAAAATCAGCATCTACCCAAAAAGTGAAGCTGGGCCACAGCAGCTTTTTGTCTTATTAGATCCTCAAGTTCAACACATGGCTATCCAAAGTTCTAGGCACACCTTTGCTATACATTTCAAAATCATACAAGTCTTAGCTGTATCAAATCCAGCCAGCAGCCTTTCCTCATTACATGATCCAAGTGAAAGCTCAACTCAAGCATATTAAGAAGAGAGAAACCAACCTCTAGGCCAAGTACAGACATTCAAAAAGCATGAGTTTGAATCAATTCAATCTTTGTAGATCAGTTTAACCTACGTACATTGAACCAATAAGCAAGTGAATAGATATTCACTTTTGATTCTGGAAATGCAACTGCATGCCTGCAGTGGCCCAGGCTAGAAGCTGGGGGGTGCTACAGCAAGACCTTCCTTCCCTTCGGCAGTGGCTGGAAGACTGGAGGGAAGCTGAGCTGGGGGGGTGGGGGGAGGGAGCAGGCCCCTGCAGGCTGCGTTTGATTGGAGAGGGTTTTAAACCCCTACCCTGGCCTGCAGGGACCCCAGCCAGAGTCTGCCTGGAAGGAGACAGGGGAAGCAGCCTTTGCCAGTCTTCCCCACCTGCCCACCCCAAGTCACTGCTCCAGTGGCAGGAGGCATGGCCAGACGTGGTAGCCGAGGGGCAGGGGGGTTTAATCCTCCCCTCCCTCCCCTCTCCCACTGTCATGGGGCAGGGGAGGGATGACAATGAGGTGGTCTAGTATAGAGACTATATGAGATGGAGGCAATGTTGGGTGCCCTGCAGAACTGAGGGAGCATCTGAGGCTGGTCCAGGCCTGGCAGGGATGCAGCACAGAATGGCAGCTCTGGGCATGCCGAGGGGCTTCTCGTCCAGCCCGGCCAAGCATTTGCCTTCTCTTTGTTTCAAACCCCTGGTAGGGACTCTGTAGCTCCCAGGGCACCTCACCACCAGGAGGCAGCAGGAAAGCTCGTCTGCAAAGCTAAGATGTTGGCAATGTCAGCCTGCTGCTCTTGTCTGGCCCCCACCGTGGGGCTGGATCCCCTGTGCTGGAGAAGAGCGCTGCATGCCCATCCCATGCTGCCTGCTCTTCCCTAGACAGACAGGCCTGCCTCGGGGCAGCACTGCCTTCCAGCTGGGGCTGGAGCTGCTGCCCAGAGCCTGGACATTCACTGGCCATGCAGGAACCAGCCCTCAGTCTCCTCCCAGCAGCCTCTGCAGCCTGGCCTTTGGGCAGCCACAATGCCACATGTTCCCACAGCCTGGCTCAGCCCAGCCCCACACAGCAGAGAACCGCCCCAGGCCCCAGCTCCTGGACTGTCCCCACCACCCTGAAAGGAGCAGCCACAGCCCACAGTGATGTGTCCCAGGTGCATTGTGCCCTGTCTGCCCCAGCACCACCCTGAAGGGGGCCCCAGAGCCTGGCCCAGCACTGCCCGCAGCAGGGAAGTGGCCTGCCCGACTCCTCCCACAGCCCGCTCATCCCTGGTCCCACAGTGTCACCGGAGCAGCTCCGGGGAAGGAGGCAGGAGGCAGCTCTGGGCACAGCCACAGTCTTTTGCTCCAGGCTCCTGGCTAAGGCAGGGCAGGGTGGGGTGGGCAGATATCCCCTAGCCCATCACTGCTGTCCCCCAGGCCTCACCCAGATCCCCACCTGCTGTCTTCTCCTGGTCCTGGCACAGCACTGGTCCTCAGCTGCAGCATTCTGGGCAAGGCTCTGTGTGGCTGGGCTGTGAAGCCCTGCAAGGACGCAGCTCCTGGCCTGTTGGGGGCCATGAGGTACATTGCTACCCTCCTGGGGAGCAGGAGTCTCCTCATGTTGGGCCACAGCCTGTCATGATCTCCCAGACAGGATGGGTCTCCCTGCTTTGGGGGTCAGCTGCAGGGCCAAGCGGCAAGACGGCTGTGCTGCAGCTGGGGATGTATGGGGGACAGGGCTTGCCTATGCCCTGGCATTGCGGGCTCACCTGGGCCCAATGCCATGGATCCTGGGAACCCCAAGGCCTGCCAGTAGTCCCAGTTCCTACCCTACTGCCTTCTCTTGGCACTGGCCTGACCCCTCCACCCAGTACCTGCCAGCAGCCAAACCTCCTCTCTCCCCCACCACCTGGCCCCAGTTGCCCAGGGCATCTGGCTACTGCCAGCCACTCCCTGGGGCTCTGTGGGCCCCTCTTCACCCTTGCAGCCACCTGTCCTGAGCTGCCCGGGCATACGGTTACCTCCTACCATTCACCAGTGTGCCCAACCAGTCCCTTTGCAGCTACATTGTCATCCCTCCCCTGTCCCATGCCAGTGGGAGAGGAGAGGGAGTGGGGATTAAACCTTCCCTTCCCCTCAGGCCACGCCCCCCACCCCCCCACTCCTGCTGCTGGAACAGCAAGCTGGGATTGTGGCGGGTGGGGAAGCATGGCAAGGGCTGCTGTGCCCCCTGCCATACAGACCCTGGAGCAGGGTTTCCCACCTCCACCCACACCCCCTTCTCAGCCAGTCAGAGCAATGATAGTGTTCCAGCTAGGGAGGAGAGTGTTGGGGCCAACCCTGCTCCACTGGAGCAGACAGCACAGCCCAGGGCTGCAAAGCATGCTGGGATACCGAGATGCTGGGATACTAAGATGCTGGGATACCAAGAGCAAATGAATGGTCAACTAGCAACTCAGTTTCTTAGAAATGACTTCGTATCGAAATCCATTCAGGACAGAAGACAGGATAAGATGAAGTCATTCAAATAGCTAATAGCAGTAATGTCACCTTTGAAAACTTTTCTACCATACCACATGCTTTGAGAACTACAAACAGACCAAGAAAAAATATCTTTTTCAATCAACATCTCTGACAACTTGACTGGGGAACAATTTGCAAAGGTCGACCTCCATTTCACAAAGGAAAACATTATTGATGCTATAATGAACAGCAGACCAGAGACACCCCAGGCCCATGCCAATTATTATTCATATGCCATTTTTCTGGAAATGTTTAATTTTGCTGTGCAGGCAGGAAAATGACCCCATTTATTAAATGAGACTACTATTACTTTATTATGTGTTCCCTATTAGAAATCCATTGTAGTACATCTCACATAGAGCAATGACTATTTACTTCAGACCTCAAGGGGCTTGCAGGACTGAAGGGTGGAACTTGTGGTCATTTACCAGGTTCACCAGGGCCAGTCTATTTTTGGGTTGGATGCTGAGAACAATCTCTACACAAAATTACTAGTTGCTCTCAGTTTTGCACACCATTTGAACTATATTAAAACAGCCATTTAATTTCTGGATCAGAAACAACTCTGTTTCAATTCCAATTCTTCTAGTATACCATGAAATGGTCCTTAAACACCTTTCATAATTAGAAAATCAAGAACACACCTAACTAAGTATATTCCAACCACAGATTGCATTCCAGCAAGATCATTTAGTATTTCTAAGAGCTACTTCTCAGGAGAGCTATATAGAATCTAAAGAGAAGGCTGAATACTTTAGTTTAAGCTATTTACTACTTGACTTTGGTTCAGTCTAAGCTACACATTATAAAGTATGATTCTAAGGTGCTAAAATCAAGCCTGTTGGATGTTTTTAATAAAAAAAAGAAAAAGCTACAAAAAGGATTTTTCTTTATACAGTTAGAATGTAATTACCCAAACTATAATATAGACAGGACAATAGAGAAAGTGTTCTACTCTTCTAAAATAGTCTGTATATTGTTTAATGATCTAAAAGTAGAGGTACACCAATACATCAGTCCCATATCAGATCATAAGGAAAATTGACAGTGATGGCAATCAGCTTTTTTTCGCTGATGTGGCTGATAATGTCACTGATAAATGCCCAGTGCATGTGCACAGCTGCAGCACAGCACACAGCAGCCAGGAGTGCAGCCCAGCAGCATCTGGCTGCTAAGTCTGTTGTGGGGGAAGGGGTGGGGGAAGGGAAGGGGCCTGGCAGGGGTGGGCAGATCAAGGCCTCTGAAGTGAGGGAGGCAGTGGAGTAGGGGCATGCGCCACCCAGCCGGGGCAGGACAAGGCACGGGACAGAGCCACAAGTGGCTCATCCAGGGGGTGCGGGGAGGGGGTGTGGCTCCCACCTCTGCATGCACCCCTGGGGGAGGCATGGGGGGGTGTATCCCCATATCTGTTCACAGGCAGGCTGTGGGCTGGGCCCAGGGCTGTGCTGGGCTCTTCCCAGTGTGGGGTCTGGGCCAGGCTGCATGTGGGGCAGGTGGCAGCGGTGCTTGGAGTGGGGACTACTGTGAATTCCGGGGTAGCTACAGATCCGCTCTATAGTCCCACTCCCAGCACCACCACCACCTGCCTCATGAGCAGCCAGGCCCAGCCCCCCCTCCTGGGATGAGCCTGGCGCAGCCCCATGCCTTCCTCAAGGGTGTACACAGCAGTGGAAGCCACCCCCCCGCCACACACACATCCACCAGATGAGCTGCTCGTGGCTCTGTCCCATGCCCCAGCTGGGCAGTGCCTGCCCCTGCCCAAGCCCCAGTCCTACTCCCTTCCTCACCTCAGGGCTTCAATCTAAACCCCCATGCCCTTTCCCTCCCCCGTCCCTTCCCCCACAACAGACTTACCAGTCAGATGCTGCTCTCCACACTGCCGGGCCACATACTGGCAATCAGATCAGTATCAGCCAATATGGCTCCTCAAAAATCGATTATTGGTATCAGCCCAAAAAAATCTCCATTGGTGCCCCCCTATCTAAAAGTGATTAAGTTTACGGGATCCACAGTTTGGGATCAGGAGAGCCTAAATTCATGGGTTATTGGAATCCTTTACTTCCCAGTTTTCATTTGACAAAACTTTCTTTCTAGTTCCTCCTACTGTGAAGTTATCTTTCAAATATGAAAAATTTGCTCAGAAATGAACCATGATATTTTGGTGTTTTATTGTTGCAACGGTACATCATTTAAACACAGAATTAACAGTACCTCCCACAATCATTCAAAAGCACCTTAATTATGTCAAACCATTTTCATTTTGGGTGTACAATAAACCTTTCCTTGAACATCTACCAGCTGCTAAGGCATCTACCTAATTCTAAGATGATGTAATAAAAGATGAGCATTAAAGAGAGCAGCTAGCTCAGCTCTAGACAGAGGGCATCATTTTCTGAAGCCCATAAGGTACTTAGGTAACAAACTACTGTTTTCCCAACGATTACTTAGTCACTTGTTTAGGACACTTATTCCCATTTAAAAGTTAATTTTCCTCATGATTCGCTCCCAAAAATATATCCCTGGGCAACTACCCAGGTTCTGGCACACAAAGAGAATATGAAACAGAAGAAAGAAGTAGCAACCCTGGGTTGTACAAACAACCCACCCAGGAATACCTAATATATATGAGTACAGTTTATAAAAATAATCAATAATTCCACCTGCCACTTTTCATATTTCATAGATAATTTGACCACAAAGTTAAAAAATGGAAGTATATGTCTATAGGCCAGAGCCAATAGGGTCTATAGGCCAGAGCCAATTATTCTTCCCCTACGCCCAAAGAAAAGGTGCAATTTAAAACTGAATCACACCATTCTTCTCAATTTGTTCTCAAAACTTGCCAAGCCAACAAAGATAGAAGGGCAGCCCAGTGGCATTAATACTACTGGTGAAAGAACAAAGCAGGTGTCCTAAGATCACACTCACATCAGTACTATGCTACAAACTTCCTTGGCTTGTAGGTACTTACATTAGTATAGTGCCAATTAATATGCATTCAGTATCACCATGGAGGAAAGGAATATTTGCTATCTAGTACAGCAAACTTTATATATTTACTGTGCTGAAAGTTTTATTTGTTCAAAAGGAAGCTCATCTAATTTATAGAGTAGTGCATAGTACTGTATTGACTTAGCTATTGCTACTGTGGCTTGGTTCAAACTACCAAGACAAGCATGTAAATATAGGCATTCTTCCAGCAAAAACAGTTTCTACTCAGTTTCCTCTGCATCCAAACCTGGGTGAAAGCATGTTTGTGTTAGTTTACTGGAAAGCCATATTTGGCCATGTAACTTCATGTTTATGTGTCTTTGCTATAGCCAGTTAAATGATTCAGTATGGTTATTGGAATTTTACTCCTGTTTTAGTCAATATGTCATTTAGAAGCCAGTTTTGATTTTCATGAATACATTTGTTATTTGTGAGCATGTCCTAAATAGTATGAATTAAATACATTCAGTCTATGGGTTACCTACAACATCTTCACAACAGCTTTTCTCTATTTCCTATCCATGCTGTGTTATCAAAGCCACATCAAAGCCACATGGTGCTATTACTGCTCTCTGACTGGATGAAATTAAAAAAAACAAACTCAAGAGAACAAATATCAGGTAATGAAAAACAGACACCATGTATTAGGGATAGAATTCAAGACAAATCATAATATTTGCTAAAATTAGCAAAACTTTAGGCATCTTGAACTTCTTAAGGGTTGTCTCATAGTTGTCTGAATTCTCTCTTCTCTTCACAGATCCTGACAAACTGAATTTGTTCTTTTTAATCTGAAAATACTTTCATGCTACGGTTTGTTTCCCTGTTATAATAGGCTATCTCTAAGCCCTACAGGGAAATGTATTTTAGAATATTATACTTCCATTTGCTTACTAATTACTTTTTTTTCTTTTTTCTAAGTTAAGCACATAAGGTAGACATATGTGATTCCAAATAACTGTGTTTATTACCTTATATCAACAAGCTCTGCCAGGGTCTAGTGGTGGTGGTAGCTTTTACAGGAGAAGCCAGAGAAGTCCACAAAACACTCTCAGACTACTTAAAGGGGAACTACCCAATTCCCGTACACACTCTCCCTCCCTATTTGTTTCCAGGATACAGATCTCTAGAGTGTACAAGGCTGCTCAAAAGCCAGAAGTGGGATGCCTTTTCCCACTACTGGAATAAAGGGATTTTAGCAAAACCACAGTATGGAAGAGCTCAGCTCCATGAAACACATTGATTAACACCAGAAACTTGTGACCTAGGAAACCACTTCTTCCTCTCTCATGCCTGTTTCTCTTTGGGAGTGAAGTAAATACTTCTTTAACAGTGGGCTGCAATACCTTGCTGCTAGCAAACCTCTCAATTGTGAGTTCAACTTCAGGAAAATGACCAAATGTTTCTAAAATGTTCCAATCACCTATAACAACAATATTGGTGGAAGAAGTGCAAAAGGGGCACAAAGAGACTGAATTAGCCCAAACAAAGATGACTACTGATATAACCCAAGAACTGTGTTGAGATTATGTCTCATAAACAAGAGAGATGTGGGCCTAGAAGTCAATTTACCAAAATATATATGTCTAGCATTGGGCAATTCTACCCATTGCCTCTTTTGGGCTGCTTAAATAAATGAGATTTGAGAGGAATGACAAGATTGTGATGACTGAGGAATCCCCAGAGAAGAGGGAAGGCTGTCAGACCCTGTCTTTACTCTGGGGGCCCTGTCTTTTGATTATCTGATTCAAGGTAACTGAATCATCACATTTCTACTTTAGCATCACCACTGCACCAGGGAGAACCCCAGCCCAGGACAGGCAAGAACCTACTCTGCCGCCCCTTCCTCAATATGTTTCTTTTGACCCCCAACTACCTTTCTCCTATCCCCTCTCTTACTTCTTTGAATTATCTGCAGACCAACTGCACCACATGGTGCCAGCAAAATGAAATGAAGTGCTCTGTAGAGGAGTACCCAGAGCATGCCTATGGCAGAGTGGGACCTGACTAGACCAACCGTATGGTGTCCTTGGCTAGAGAAGTAAACAGCTGTTACAGCCATGGTGGCAAACCCAAATCATCCATCCAGAGCTGATCAGTCATCTTGTATTGGGATAGCATCAACAGCAAATCTACCTCTTTCCTCACCTACTCCCCCACAATTTCTGTCTTTTCTTTTATTAAAATCACAGAAAGTGATTGTCTTTCACAGCAGTTAGTTTTGTTGAGTTCTTTGTTTTCTCTCTACTGCAAAAGATTGTTTTACCAAATAAGAAACTTTAACCAATTCTTTCTCTCTGAAAAAGGACTCTGATAAGATTTGATTGTATTTGTTCATAACTACTAGTCTCAAAGTATGATGTACTTTTCTTTTGATTCTCTTCCTTTTTGTGTATGTCCCAGCTTTTGCATCCATTTTCCTGCTGTTTACACCATGGGATTAAGAAGGATGAGGCCTATGTACTTGAAACCCTGAACTGCAGTGTTAAACAGTACCTGCCTCTCACCTGGGCCATGCATTAATTGTTTAATGTTGTGATAGTGATAGTAGACATATTAACACATTAGACTCTCTGGGTCCTTTTAGTTCCACTATAACATATTCCAGATTTCTCCCCTTTTCCAAGAATTTTCAGCATTTTGATATAAGAGATTAAATACTTACAAGATTTTCTTTTCCCTAGCTCTGATATCAGAGCAGCTAAGTGACTTTCTTTTCTCACTCTAAGGAGAGAAGCATCATCATTAAATGATAAAGGTGCTCCTCATTTTTTATCCTTTACATGGTTTTTGAGTGCTCCAGAGAAAAACTGGTCCCAGTGTCTAGCTGAGATGGACCGTAGAATCTGTGGAATTTGAGACACAAATTTGGCAACTGCAATAATCTTTTAAAAAGGCCCACACAGAGTTAATAACTCCTACGTTGCGCATACTTTTTGTAACTGAGATATTTATTCTTATTTGTGGCCATGCTTCTTTCATTCCTCACATACCTAAAATTCCCATTAAAGTCAATATTGAGGAATGCAAGATCAGGTGGCAATTTGGGATTCAGTTCTGACTCAGTAGTAGTTATCTCTTATATACATTATCTCTTATATCTCTTATATCCTGATCTCTTATGCGTGTTGGAGAGTAAAATAGGAGCCATGCGTATCTCAATGGAATTCCATGCTGATCTAGTAGTACTTGTCCATTCATAGATGGTTCATTCTGTCTTGTCTCATCCTCTCTTGTGTGCTGTCTTAAGGATCTTTATGTTTGTTTCTTGGCGCCATTTTATCTTGCAATGTTTATTTTGGAATGGAATGCACTTGTAGAGTTCCTGCCTTAACCCATAATATAAGGGAACTGAAGATACATTTGACCCAAAATGCTAAACCCGGCTACAGCTTTGGCAATGTTTGTGCCTCCGACCATTGCCTAGTTTGAAAATACTTTAAGTGCCTCTGCTCATTTTGCTATTTTTTAAAATAAAACAATGAAAAATACTATTACAACTAAAATGAAAACATTTTGCTCAAGTATCACTCAACTGTACCATGTATTTGTTGCAAAAGGAAAAAACATTCCCTCCATTTTCTGCCAATTATTTGGAAAGAAGAGGAACATGTGCCCAGGCTAATATTGCATACATGAGGAATTTCTTGGTGTTTTTTTTAATAACTGATGGATCATCTAAATGATAGAAACTAACATGAGTCTCACTTGGCATATTTCTGCGTAAGGCTCAGTAGAAATTATGGAACTAAACCCCATAGGGCCATCACAAACCTCCCTATATTTCTTTGACTAGCCCTTTCTAAATCCAATGAGCTAGAGCTTGTCTCTCTAAAAACAAACAAAAATGTTACCTAACAACAACACTTCATTGCATAAGCAATTCAAATGTGTTTCCTCCAGAACCACCTGAAAACAATGAAATGTATGTGACATTATTAGCATTGCCTAGTGCACTATTAGAGGGAAACTTGGATACTACAGAAGTCAGAATGGTCTAAAAATACATATAGGATCAAATAGTATCAGATGCAGTGAATACAATAATTCTTTATTGAAGCTCTTTGACATAAGGAGTATAGTTCTTTTGATCTCTAACTCACAGATTCATAAAATGCAGCTTGTATTGCCTGCTGTCATCATATCTGGTCTCCAGAAGCCCAATGCTAAACATAAGAAATAAAAGGTACTGCAAACTTTTGGGAAATGACTGTGAGCACCAGGAATTAATGCTTTCTTTAATGAAATGTGAATCCCTGGTACAGAGTTAATGGTGATTTTCTGAGCACTGTGGGATAATATTCCTCATCAAGAACAAGTAACCCATGTTAAAAAGGATAAAACTTCAAATTTTGTGATATGCCAATTGTATAATCAGTTCCTAACTGAGGACCAGCAAAGAACCCCTTCCTTAAAATGACACAGAATAACACATCCATGGCTTGCAGAGGGCAACTAGAATAAATGCTGCTTGATTCCACAGAGCTGCAAACAAAATTGATAAAAGATCCAATGCCAATTTTGAATGTATTTTTGTTTAATGAAATAATGTTTTAAAGAAGGAAGTCAATTTGTTTATGAGGCATATTGTTGGCTTTGCCAAGTTTTACCCCTGATAGTTTTCCTCCAACAGGAAATACTGTATTAAACAAGAGAGAAGAAAGCCGTTATCAATTGCAGCAGGATAGCTTAAAGCTAATGTCAGCACTGATATTATAAGCCTCTTCTTCCAGGGTTTTATTTGGCATTTTTAATTACAGCTTTTCCAGAGCTGCCAAGTTCAGATTGAGAGCCAAAGTCCCCTGAAGTTCTGGACTTTGGTTCAAGACCATCACTAATTCTTCTCTCTAGTTATTTAGCTTACAAATCCTTTAAGATTTTGGCTGCCTTTGTGATACATATCTGCAATGCTCATCAACATACAGAGCTGGATGCTGACAGAGACTTCTCGGCCCCACCATGATACAAAGATATAATAATATACCCGGAATAGAAATCTTTAATGCACAGTTATGAATATCGTGTTATCAAGTACATTTGAAAAGGAGTAAGTTGCAAAAACACCAGAGAATGTGTTTCAGAGACTGAAACCAGATGATAGTTAAAATGCATGAAGATTTTATGTTGGGGTAAAGAACCTTGAGCATGTGAGACTGGTGGCTAATAGAAAACTACAGTATAAATGTTGTGTTTTTTTCCTACAAAGCTTGGCTCTGCTCCTGTTTTTAGATACATTACAGTAAGAAACCCTTTAATTTTAGTGACACTATTCTATAGCCATTTTCTCTCAGTATTTTTCTTTCTGTGTGTGTGCAACTTTGATGAGAAGGACCTGAGGCTACTGTTTGCCGACTCTGAGACACTTAAAAAAGAATCGGAGGAGAAGGGAAAGAGGAGCAAAGGAAGGAAGGGAGGGATGACACTACTAAGAAGTGGCTTTGCAACCTTTTTAGACTCAAAGCACCCCTAGAAAAATGCTGACTCTTAGCTTTCACTCATTTTTTACTACAGAATAATAATACATCCATTCTCCTGTTACAAAGAACTCAGGAAGACTACAACAGGTCACAATACTTTTGACACTATGGATTCTCAGGGTTTATCTTATGAATCATGTTTTCACATCTAGCAGTCCTAACATAGTGTGACACCCCACAGTATCCTTGAAAGGATCTGAAAACACACCAGAGTATCACGGCCCACTGGCTGAGACTCAGTGTATTAGAATGCTTTTTGTCAATGTGTATTTTTCAGCTCACATGAAAGAGAATACTGCTTTGCTGTTGCGGTACTTCTCTGTTGTGTATGGAAGCACTGAATACAAGCCATGGATGCTGAAGAACCAATCCTTCCATAAGTTTAAATATTGAATAAGACTGTAGCAGTTTCAAAATTGGAAGGTACAGAAAAGGGTTCATTTGCCTTGATGTGCAACTCGTTCACAGCAAATTGTGAACAGCTTTCTTTTACTAGTACTCTACAGCTTAGAATGGTGAGAGACATCTACTCTCTCATCTTATTCCTCTAGGCTGCTATTAAAAGCTACCAAATGTTTCATAGATTTCATAGACATTAGGGCTGGAAGGGACCTTGGAAGATCACCAAGTCCAGCCCCCCTGTCCCAGGGGCAGGAAGTCAGCAGGGGTTATAGGACCCCAGCAAGATAAGCATCCAAATTTCTCTTGAAGGTGTTCAATGTAGGTGCTTGAACCACCTCCAATGGCAGGCTATTCCAGACCTTGGGGGCTCGGACAGTAAAGAACAGTCTTGCAGTAGTTTATAACCATTCGACCTCGTCATCCCTTGGGGCACTCTGGTGAAAAGCGTTCCCCCAGATACTGGTGGTCATCCCTGATAAACTTATAGGTGGCCATCAGATCACCCCTGAGCCTGCGCTTTTCCAGGCTAAAGAGTCCCATGGCTCTCAGCCTGTCTGTTGATATAGCTCAGCCTGAAACATTCCTTTGAAGTAGAGTTTGCCCTTCAGAAGTGAGCTTGGCATAAATAGGCCTTGTCACACTTAAGCCTAGGTACCTTTAAGAAGGTTCACAGGATACTCAGCTTAAGCAAACAGATCTAACCTACACCACAATTCCTCTCTCAAATTTCTAAATTATTTAGGATTCTCATTCCACCAAAAGAACAGTAACCAACCATGTTTCTGTCTATTTTCCCTTCATACAATTTTTCTGTACAAATGGCAAACAACCCTAGCTTTTAGGTCCAAAACATACCCTACTTCTAGCCAGCTAAGCCCTACCTTTCTCACAAAAGGACAGCTCAACCCTCTTTTAAAGTTTTGGGCCTAATTTAACTCAGCTGCACCAAATTGGTTCAGCTCAGCATGCTCCCATTATAGATCCTGAAAACCTGGCTGAAGTATAATGCAGTGCTTAGTATAATGCAACACCACAGCCTGATGCATCAGGATTGAGAATCCACACAAAGCAGCACTGGATAGACTGTAACACACTCCAGCAATACTAGTGGGATTAGGTTGGTTCTGGATTTCTTTCAGCAGCTTTTATAGAAGCTCTGAAAGAGCTTTGTCCTATCTTTGAGCCAAATACTTCCCATGACAGTAAAACTGCAGGGTTCATTAAGAATTTACTAATAAACAGAGCTGCCTGCAGCCATACACATCTTGTCACTGGGGAAAAAACAAAAAAACCCAAACCTGTTTCTAGTAACTGGCAGTGGGTATAGCCAGAATACTTCATTATTGAAGTGATCAAAATCTGAGTTACTGCTGAGGGATACATGACTTGCTGCATTACCCTGCATTTGGCAGGTTCTATAGGAAAGACTAGGGCATACGGAAATATACAGCCAATTAGATGAAACCCACACACCTCTGTTGTTTGCAGATGGCTCCTGTGTGCTTAGAAATCCATGGAAACACTTATAGTTTCTCTCACTGAGGTATGAATTCTTGCCAGAAGAATGTTACAATGCTAGCTTGTGTTCTCTAGGCTATACCTAGATTTTCCTTGTTAGCCCAGGGCATGTCTTACCTTGTTTTTCTCCTGACAGTCTTTCATGTATCTTCTAATTACTCACCCCTATTTTATTACCTTTTAAACTTCTATATTTGATGTTGCGTGAGGCTGTTTTGGACTTTTAATTTTGTTGGGCAGCATAACTAAGATCATTTTAACACGTGGCATCCATTTCGCTACCTCTGCCCTCTTATTATGGTACAAGCTGCAGGAAGGAGTATCTGTAAATGGGTTCCCATAAGGAGTTATTCCCTGGACATTTTAATAAGGGACAGAGAGAAGCTTTCTCTTTCCTCACATACATTAAAAATGATGGATCAGTTCCCAAAAGTCCTTAATAATCAGGAGATATTTAAAAAACAGTATGTTTGAATAACTTTTTATTGCCCTTCTGTAGTAGAGGTTTTAAGCTTTTCAAGACTTTAAAAAATATTTTTAAACTGTTCTCAAAAATTATGAGGACTAATTTTTTTTAAACAGAAGATGAGATGACAAGATGTTAGGCACTAGATCTTTCAAAAGCACACCAAATATTGTGAGACTTATGAATGCTAGTAAACTGGGCCTGAACACAAACCTGGGCCCAGCACAACAAAGCCATGTACAGCTACAGTGAGCCGCTACCTCTAAAACACTGACAGGCATCTTCTGATAGAGCCTTGCTACAGACATGCAATATGATTGGCATGATCCAAAGTTCTCCTACAAGAGACTTTCTACTGTGGACAGTGCCTCCAAGAACAAGCATACTGCATTAGCTTTTCTGGTTATGTGTGATGTACATGTTGAAGGAGGAAATATTCCTTTCTCTGGCCCTTCCTCTACTAAGCAGACAGGTCCCATTCCTTGTACCCCCAGATTCTATGTTTGTTGAGCTGCAGGGTCTTATGAATACGAAAAAATGGTGGTCAGTATCCCTTCAGGAACAAAAAGACATTCTTTCTGAGATGAAGGATGGCCAAGGGGAAGCAGAGCGAAACAAAATGATCTTCCCAGAATGTGGAGACAGATTTTGTTTCAAGTTACTGTCCCTTTCTAGGCAACCCCTGCTCTTGAAGGATTCTACACCTAAATGAAATCAAATGGGAGTCCAAGGGGGCAATACAACATTACAGAGCTAGAAAAAAATCACATTTAGTGTCACGAATGCTTGATTCTGCCCTGCTTTATCACATACAAAATAATGTTCATGGCACTGGAATAACCTGACTTGGAATGGTTTATGTTATCAAATACCCTTGTTTCTTATCAGTGTCTAATTTCAAAAGGAATTTGTTGTCCTAATTATTCCTTTGCTATTATTATTGTCATATAACAAATAAATCCAAACTGGTTCCTACATACTAAATAAAGTGTCAACAACCTATGGCCTGTGAGAGGAATCCTGTCCCACTGGATCCAGCCTGCAGAACTGGGAGGGCTTCAGCAGCAGAGGGCTTCACCTGTACAATGTCATAGCTAGGAGACAAGGAGAAGCAGGTGGTGGCAGCAGCCAGAACTGAATGCTAGCTTATCTTGGACCCAAACTGGGCCTTTCCAGCCCGCCACCAGGAAACACTGACAACCACTGCTTTAAATGGCACCACAATCATAAAAATTCTCTCAACTACTTGAACAATAATAGGGTGATTTTTCATGGCTAACAGACAGCATTCATGCTTATATTTTAATGGGATGTGATCAATACACTGTGAATAGAATTAACTATGGAAAGGTAATAGAGCAAGAGCAGGGAAACGTTTCCCTGTTGACTGATTCATTTGACATAAGAAAAGGCACAGTCAATCTTTTAAATCCAAATCTGATTTTAAAAGCGACTATATTTTCCTCTCATTTCCCTGAGATCACATGGTGCTTTCTGGCAGAGAAGGGTCAAGCAGAGTTTGGCACTAGTTTTACAAAATCCTGATGGATGCCCCCCTCCCACCCCAGGTCAATTAACCTGTTATTCCAATTGAAATCAGTTCTCTCTCAGCAGGGGTCTCATAAGCATACTTGTAAGAAACAGCACTGAACATGTGACATTCCTGTGGAGATGTGGAAACATTAGTTTCTGAGCTATGGGACCTTCCCCTCCCAGTCCACAGTTTTCATCTTCCCCCATTTCAGTTTTCTCCTAGGTTGTGACAACTTAGAAATACATCAAAGAAGTTTTGGGAGGCTGGGTTCTGTCCCAGCTGTGGCTACCATAAGGGAAAGAAAGCGTGGGATTAAAACCTCTGAACTACCAGGTAGCAATGATTTTGCCAAAGCAACAGTGAGTTATGCCTAAACCACTTCCCTCCTTTCCATTGCCCCGACATATCCTTATGCCTAGAGCTATCAATGGCATAAAAGAGCCAGAGTAAACCACAAAATCAAGCTTATCCTTTCCTAATGGTGATTCAGTTTCAGTGATCATTTACCAAGTGTAGAATGGGAGATTGACAGCAGTACTGAGCATTAGGGCTGTGCAAAGCTTCGGTCCCTGATTTGATTCAGCAGAGATTCAGCCCGATTTAGTGGCTGAATCTCTGAATCTGAACTGAATCAGAGGGCCCTTTAATCTCTCCGAAATGAATTGGAACCTTCTGAATCGATTTGGAGAGTTTCAGAAAGATTCAGAGATTCGGACATAGAGACAGCTTTAAATGGTTTTTCTACATACCTCTAGGTAGCAGGCGGCTCGTGAATGCTGCGATGCTAGGACACATAAGTGTCCCACAGAAGCACGGGGGGCTCCCAAGTGCGCTTAGCAGCAGACCTGGAAGTGGACCAGAAGCACTTCTGGTCCACTTCCGGGTCTGCTGGGGAGCACGCTGGGGGACCACCCCCATGCCCTCCTGGCTCAGTGACTGGTGCCTCCTGGATCTAAGGGGGCACACGGGGTCACCCTATGGCCGATCACCAAGCCGGAGAGGCACAGGGGCCCCCCTGCGCGCTCCCTGCAGACCTGGAAATGGATCGGAAGTACTTTTGGGTTTGCTGCTGAGCACATGGAGGCCTCCCCACCCCCCCCCACACACACACACACGCACACTCCTGTGGGACCCTCCAGGTGCCCCAGCATTGCAGTGATCATGAGCCATGCCTGGTACCTCAAGGTATATAGAAAAAACTTTTAAAGCTGTGTCTATGTCTAAATTGCTGATTCTCTGAAACAGCATCGAGTCTTCAGATTCAGATTCGACCAAATTAAATCAGAGACAGTGACCTGAATCAACTAATCGAATCACTGTCCCTGATTCGGGCCAAATCTAAATCAAATAGGGCCTGCTTCACACGCCCCTACTGAGTATGAACAGTGCTCTTGGTGGCTGGATTTCCAACAGTAGTAGCAACCACCACTCTCTTGGCCTAAGAGAAGGTTTGGAAGACACCAGGAGACCAGAAGTTTTAGAGTCTGCTCTTCCCCTGGCTGTGCCATTCACTCTATGTACTTCACAACACATTTTACTGAGCACGGCCTCAAAACTCTGACTCTATTCTCCAACTGGCACATAGACTTTAAGTACATTATTACATATTATTAGTTCTGCAAGACCCCTACCTCAGTCAATGTGTATTTCACTATAACTAAGGTAGAAAGTTGCAGGTGGAAAAAGAGCATTGTCTTGACTGAGAAAGTTGGGAGCTCTTTCATAGTTTCAGTTTCATAGTTGGTAGGGTCGAAAGGGACCTGAGCAGATCATCAAGTTCGACCCCCTGCCATGGCAGGAAAGAGTAGTGGGGTCAAATGACCCCAGCAAGGTGTTCATCCAGCCTCCTCTTAAAGACCCCCAGGGTAGGAGCCAGCACCACTTCTCTCGGAAGTTGGTTCCAGATCCTAGCCACCCTGACAATGAAGTGGCACCTCCTGATGTCTAGCCTGAATCTACCCTCTGCCAGCTTGTGACCATTATTTCTAGTCACTCCTGGTAGCATGCAGGGAAACAGGGACTCCCCCAATGCCTGCTGGTCCCCCCTGACTAGTTTGTATATGGCCACTAGATCCCCCCTCAGCCTTCTCTTGTGGCGGCTGAATGGGTTCAGGTCCCTTAGCCTCTACTCATAGGGCCTACCCTGCTGCCCCCTGATCATGCAAGTGGCCCTCTTCTGGACCCTCTCCATGTTGTCCACATCCCTCCTGAAGTGCGGCGGCCAGAACTGGATGCAGTACTCCAACTGCGGCCAGACCAGTGTGGCATAGAGGGGGAGGATCACGTCCTTGGACCTGCTTGAGATGCATCTGTGGATGCATGACAAGGTGTGGTTGGCCTTCCAGACTGCTTCCCCACACACTGTCAGCCCATGTTCATTTTGGCATCAATAATGACTCCAAGATCCAGTTCCATCTCCTCCTTGGCCTTCCTGACCGCCCCCCTACAGCCCCGAGCAACTGAGGTATAGTCCTCCCTGGTGATGGCCCCTCCCTTCCATTGGGTGTACACCTCCTTTTTAGCTAGGAGATGTTCCCATATGCTTTTGGTGAGCCATGGGGGCTTTTGCGCCCTCTTGCCCCCTTTGATCCGTGTTGGGATTACCTCCCTTTGGGTTTGGAGGATCGTCTCCTTAAGGAATGACCACTCTTCTTGGACACCCGACTCCTCTCCCCTCTGGGACCTCAGTGCCCCCCTGACTATTCTCCTTACCTCATTGAAATCCACCCTCCTGAAGTCCAGGGCTGCTGTCTTGCTGCAGGCCTTTGCCACCTTGCGCTGGATGGTGAATTCCAGCAGGAGATGATCACTGTCTCCCAAGTGGTCAAGCACCCACAGACCCATCACCAGGTCATCGCCCGTGGCCAGGACCAGATTCAACAAGGTGTCTCCCCAGTGGGGCTGTGCACCTCCTGGGTTAATGAAGGTCCTGTATCTCGGCTACGAATCTACGTGAGTGGTCAGATCTGGCTGACTGCTCTTCCCAGCAGATGTCTGGGAAGTTCAGGTCACCCATGATGACCACGTCCTTTGACCTAACTACCTCTGTGATCTGTCTTAAGAATTCCCAGTCTAGCTCTTCCCCTTGGTTGGGTGGTCTGTAGTAGACCCCCACCGTTAAGTCCCTTTCCCCTCAACTTATTGCTGGCTGCAACAGAGGCTTCATATTGAACATGGCTATTCAAAAACACAGGGGAATAAATTAAGGTTGCACAGGAAGAAATAATTCTAGCAGTTTCCAAGCTTTGGGTGCTTGACTCTGCAACTTTAACATTCTTTTAACATTTTTTTTCAATTCTTAGGTCTCTTAGTAACTTTTTTTTAGTATCTTTAAGGCAGTTTGTGCCAACAGTGCCTTGCAGCTGATGGGTTAACTTTCTATAGAAAACCATTGAACTCTGATGCCTGCATGACTGAAAATTTGAATATTCTATGAATCAGCAGGGGTGCAGGCAGACAGACACTGGCTTCCCCTTCAAAGTTACTGCTACAGAGTTTAGCCTTAGCAGTATGTCAAAATCAGCTGCACTATGTAATGTTCTCTTCACACCACAGCCATTCCTTTTAATTCCTCAAAATGAATTAAACTATAACCAGCAGGTGGAGCTTTAGGGCAACCTAGAAAGAGATTCTCAATCCCTGCACAGCACCAACCTGAAAGTTCAAACTTTTTGCATATTTGAATCCAGATATTTGAGCTAGAAATTTCTTTTTGTATTGCTTCTCCCAGAAAAAAATAACAGACCAATTCAGAAAACTGCAGCCAAAGTACTGCAATTATTACATCTCCCAACACTTAATCAATATACTTGATCTAGATAAACACAACTCTTTGTGGCAGCCCATTTTACCTGCTCCACTGGATACAGAGCAACAGGGCAATGTTTGCTAGGAAAATTCTGATCAAAGGAACATTGTCTCTGGGTTTTGTTATTCTCCATTTTGTTTCAGGTCAAACATATATAAGCCTCACTTTGATAGATCTTCACCTACCACAATACCAATTGCAATAATACCAACACAGTCTTGATGGCTTTTCTAGTTTTTCTGAAATAAGGGAATAGTCTATAAAACTTTGCCTCCTTTGACAAAATAAAATAAGAAGCACAAACTAAAGTGAGTACTAAGACCAATACTCTGACCTCACCTGTTCTTGAAAAATTCCATGGGAGTATCAAATATATCTGCATACATTTAACTGAACTTGATCTTACAGAATAAAGATTGAGCCTGCTATTTTAAACAACAGAAATAGCAAAAACTACATTTTGGCATGGTCCAGTTCTACAACTTTCTACTCAGTTATTATTCTATGTATTAGTATTTGTGGTTTTTGTGTCTGTCTACAGATGTATTGCTCCAGCACTGCTTGCCAGTAAATAATTCAGAAACATTAACATTGGGTTTTAAGGGCACCGTCATGGTGGCCAAGATTTTCAAGAGAATAGTGATTTTGGCCCAACTTGATATACCTTAAGTGCATAGCCTGTCCCAAAACATGTCCCTTTTTCTGGAGTTTCAAATTGGGCAACCAGCAGAGCATCACATAACTTTATTTGTGGCTTTGGAAAATGTTAGCTGGTACATTTAGGGTGGGAAAGTATATACAGCACCAGCACACAGGATCTAAAAGTTAACTTCCTTTATTCAAACTCACCATTTCCCAGACCAGCCTTTCTTCAATTCAGCTCCTTGTTTCTAACCTTTCAGCTTATCAGCATCACTTTATTTAATATAAAGTAGTGAGGTTACCTTGGATCAATTATACCTTTTTCTGTGTAATTTCCAAAGCTTAATATATCTGTTACTGCTCAGCCGCAGGGACAACTTGTCCAGCTGGATCCTAAATGATTTCAACCCTTAATTCAATTTTAGTTTTGCCATAGCCCAGCCAATGAGCATAATTCTTTTATGGCTAAGAAGCCTCTTTAGAAATAATCCAATAGCCCATATTAAAATATAGGTCACTGTGAGAGCTGCCAAGTGCTTGACTTGTCATAACTTTGAAGATGAGTTTTGAGTCTCCTTGGGAGCTGTTGATTCTTCCAGTGCTTGCAGGCTTAATTTTAAAACAATCAGCTCAACAAAAACAATTTACTTACAACTGTCCAAACTAGTCAATGTTAGCTGGGAAGCTAATTTGCTATTTGGTGCTGTGTTTGAGTAAATGCTATACTGAGGGCAACTAAAGGTTTCCTAGCACTAAATCAGTTTACAATTCAGAATACCTATATGGACCCATTGCCATATTGTCAAAGAGGCTTTGGACATAGAGACTTAAACAAACATAAAATGTGAAGTAATATATTTTTAAAAATGCATCAAATATTGAGAAGAAAGATTTTTAGCTCCTATGCGAATTATGTGAATTATATTTGTGTCCTCTAAAATAAAAACAGACAATGCAAATTTTAACTTCATTTTAATGTGTTGTGGTTTAGTATCTTAGAGTACTGTTGCCCAACCTCCGGTTTGAGGGCCAGATTCAGTCTGTGGAACTGTGTCATCCAGCTCCCCACAGGTCCATAAATTTGGCAGTAAGGGAGTGGTGGCAGGGTTGATTGCCATTCCCTTGCCACCAAATTTCCAGACCTGTGGGGAGACCTGCGGGCCAGATGACATAGCCCTGCATGCTACATCATGCCAGTCATGGTAGGGCCAGCACACGGGGTCACTCTGTGGCCAGATCCAGTCCACAGGGTTGGGCTGGCATGCAGCTGGATCTGGCATGCAGGATCAGGCCAGTGCATGGCTGCATCCAGTGCATGGGGTTGGGCCAATGCTCTGATTCCACACCCAGCATCCAGTCAACAGGCTACCTATGCACCACTCATCCAGCCTGTGGAGCCAGAAAGTTAAGCATCACTGTGTTAGAGGAAAAATTTTGCAATTATTACTTAGTTTTTCTCTCTCTTCCCTACAGAAATGAAGCCTAATTCAGAGTTTACAGGGGCCAATGGGGGTTTGGGCCAAGCTTATTAACCATATAGTGACTACATTTTTTTAAAAACGTATCTGTCCTTTCTTTACCCTTACTGAATTGATCTGAAAATACTTAAGCAAATTGAAATCTCATTATTTCTAAACATTTAGAGCAAATCTGTCTTTTGAAACTGTTTATACAGTGCCTGTGCATGTATAGTACTAAGCACAATAGGGTCCTGACATGGAAGCTAGTTATCATTGTGTAAATGTTGCATAATTATGGCGTGAACCACAGATGACATACATGCCTTACTGAGGGGGCAGTTTGTTTATTTAGTGCAAATGGCTTGTTCTTGGCTTTTTTTAACAAAGCCAAACTTAGACAAATTAAGTTTTCTATTAATTCCTTCATCCTCTCTTCAGATATGTGCATGCAACTCCTACTGGCCACAAAATCGGTTTTATATTTATATCAAAGGGAACAATTTAGATATTAGTGTTAATATTAGCAGAAGTAACAATCTCCGCTATTTAATAATTCAAGTGTGTTCACTATTTGTTTTGGCTTTGGGGAAATGTAATGAGATCATTTGTTTCCCTGTTTGGATCCCATAATTTGATAAACTGATCATCCTTGAATGTGTGGGCATGACTCCTGTTGAAATAAATGAGAACTGTCTTTGAAGGCAAAAGTTGGCCATGGGTGTATTCAACAACCATTGCAATACACATAAAGAATTTTGAAGGTATTTACATGCCTAATTCCAACAGTTTAAGGACTTAGGACTCACTATCTATCTTCTCAGCCTTTTTGCAGTGTCCAACTGGCTGTATTTTATCCTTGTTCCATACCATCAACAATATCAAAGACTGGTAAAAAGATAATGAGTGTATATACAATGTGTCTTCAGTATTTTGCTTGGTGTCTCTCCAGTGAGAACAGAATCAACATCCAAAATCTTGGTGAAAACCTTCTTCTAGATCTTAAGGTCACCTGAACTGCAAAATGTGTTCAGACTGTGACATCTGTGTTTGTTTCCTTATGGTGCCAAGCTGTGCAATCTTATTTGAGACCTGGATGTACTACTGAAATCCAAATTATAAAGTTTCTTGTGACTGCCTTGATTCTGGAGCATGTGTATTTACTTCCACGAGACCAATGTGTTCCCACAGTTCTCACAAACAACAACAAGCTCTTTAAGAATTCCTTCTTATATGCATATAAAGACAAAAGAGTACCACACGTACCATGGTTTTACCAAAGAAACATCAGACATGGCTAATCTCATTTTTTTTTTAAAGATAACTGTTTTTTAAAGAGGGGAAATGTGGTAGATCTATTCTCTGGACTTCAGAGAAGCATTTGGTACGGTGCCATGTGGCAAATTATTGGATCAGTGGAAGAAGGCAGGGATTAGGACAAGAATTAGCTAAAAGGGCAATGACAACCGATTGGACTAAAAGACAGATTTTTGTGTTAGGTGGAGGTTGCTATTGGAGTTCCTCACAGAACTTGTTTCTTGAGATGGGCCTTATTTAATGTTTTCATTAATGACCCTGGCACAAAGTCATAACGTGCTAAAGAAATGTATGGGTGACACAAAAGTGGCTGGTGTCATCAGTTCAGAGAAGTCAGATAATAAGGCTGGAAATAGAATGAAATTTTATAATGAAAAGGGGAAGATCATGCACTTAAGCCTAATAACAAGAGTTAAGCTTGTCTTATTTAGCACATAATGAAAAGTTTGAGGTTCTGGAACATCCTTCTGATAGGAATAGTGGGAGCAAAAGACCTAATTCATTTTAAGATGTAGCTTGATAAATTTATTAAAGGAGTGGCTTCCTATGTCCTAAATTCAATGGTCCTATATAAATAAAAAATCCAAGACTAGACCAAAAAAAAAAAGGAGGGGAGCATATACCTATTCTGTAATAACCATGCCCACAGCAACTCTGAACACTATCTAGTTCTGAATCTCACCAGTTACCGCAACTCAGTGAAAAGTCCTCTAAGACTACGCAGTTTCATTAAAATGGCTGAGAATGGGTTTGGTTATCCTTTAAAATGAAAATTTCAGGGAACAAGCAGTTGTTGATGAAACTCGTGATTACATAAGTGCTCATAATCACATGTATTGAAACAATGCTCAATGACAGGGAGACCATACTAGGGATGCCACCTTTCTGGTGAAACTTTTAAGGAGCAAATTGACTACTGATAGAACATATCAAGAGTCTTTTAATTACCCTAACTCTACAGATGTTAGCTTCAGTTTCTTGGCCAGTTCTGGAGAGGGTAGAATAGGTTCACATAGCAGCCTACCTGATATAATGGGCAACTGGTGCCTCTCGAGTTTGGGGGGGCACCAGATTACTGATGGGGGGGGTCCCAGAGGTTGATTGCTGAGCCAGCGCTTCCGCCAGCACTTCCAGTTTCATGGCTGGCACTTCCAGGGGGTGCACGGCTGATCTCAGGGAGTGCACCTGCACCCGTGTTCACCCCCTAGGCGTCGCCAATGCCTGATATCACTTTGTCCTTTTAAATAGGTAGGATGTTCTCTTCATAATTTGAAATACTAGTTATATTGTTAAATAGCTATCTTGTCAAGATATCTCTCCTGGAGTGTCAAAGCAATATTTCTTTTTTGACAAGGGGGTCAAGATGCATCAGACTCAGTCCTCAACAGTCAGAGTTCAGTAAAGCAATTATTCAGGCCATCTGCTACCAACTGCTTCCTTACTGCGAAAGACTGCAGCACCCCTCCAAGATGCTTTGATGTTCAGTCTACATGGTGAAGTAAAAAATCTAACAGAAGACATGGTCTCTCCTTTGCTTGTATTGTTGATTGCTTTAGTTGTCTCCCTTTCTGTCAAGTCACAAGTCCTCCACATCTGAAAACCAGTTAGATTCACTCCAGTCTTGATGCACTGGATCCTAGCATTAGAAAGTCTATTTGGAGGAGGTGATCAGAGTGAGAAAATATACCCAAAAGCCCCTGCTTCATTTTGGAGATGAAAGAACCTGGAATTAGGTAGTACAGTCCCAACATGGACGATGGTGACTACAAAGAGTCAGGATGGCCAACGTATCCAGAAGACATGCTAATTCAGTATCATTTCAGAAGTTATCATGGTAGGGGTCTTTAAAACTGTCTTTCCTGAGCAGTACTCAACCCCAAGCAGTACGTTTTCTTTTAAGACTTCACCCCAACCTCCCATCCCAGCAATTGTATTCCAAGCCTGTTGTTTATTCTGATTTTTTTCAGGACACAAGTTCTATTTTGGATCAGGAAATACTATATGAGCTTCCACTTATGTCATTTTCTTCTTCTTCATGTCCCCTCTTAAATTGTTGGCTAATGTTGTAGTGTGTTGCTTAAACAGCTGGTGTGTTCCATCCCAGAAGTATCTGAGTGTAAAGTCTATATCACATAAAATATGTAAAACAATTAGGAATACTTTGGGATGAAAGGCTCTATATGCATAAAGCGGTATGATTTCATTTCACGCCTTCACCTTCACAATAATTGCTTCTTGTCCATAATAGTGGCAGGTAAAGGCAGGCTTCATTGCTTCTATGTCCAGCCTGTTCATGTTCTCTCTTAAATACTGAAGATGTCAAGACCATTTGGGCAGCACCTGTTTATTCACCAAAGTTGTGAGGTGCAAGTGTAACATTCTGATGCAGTGTTTACCACATCCCTTTCTGGCTGCTGGACTTGGTGAGGGATTACAGCTGCTTCTACCAATGGAGTTAACCCGTTGGCTTCAGTGGCAGAGATGTGCATTGTAGTGACTTGAGCCTGTAGATTCAGGCCCTACTGACAACTCACATGGTAGGTCTTCACACAAGCAATTTCCTCTATTTACTGACAAGTTTGACAGCAAAATGCTAAACCTTTGATAAAGTGAAGTTAACTCATAGAAGAACACAGGTTGGGAATGAAGGGGCCCTTTAGGTACTGAAATAAGAGGGTTCTCTAGGGTATGTTCTCCAGTGCCTTGGCCAGATCACTTTTAAATGTTAGAGATTAATTTGAATAATTAACACCAATCTCAGAGATATTAAATCATACATTGCAAATAAAACCCACCCCAAGATAAACCCCAGCCAACTGTGATATGCCACTAACTGCCTGCCATCTTGCTGTGCCCCACTGAGCCTTCTAAATACAATATTCCTCTTTCCTGCTTGTAACTCAGACTGCTGTCAGGCTTCATTAGGCATAACAGAATCCAGACAGATTCAAGATTAAGCAACTTTTTAAAATCCAATTGAGGACTTTCTTACCTTGAGGGTGTAGCTGATATTACATTAACCAGACTGCCCACACTTTCCATACAACAGCTCAATGACTAAAGCCATATATATGCATATTGATCTAATTCTCTTGGGAAATAAGCAGGGGCTTCCTGGATTCCTCTTCCCCATATATCAAGTCCAACTCTGCCTAATCTGAGATTCTCTTGCTGGGGAAAGGTGTCCTTAGTCTATCCTTCTTTCTCCAGAAGGGTTGAGTAGCATCCTGTAGGGTGGGAAGCCTGTTATATTATTAATACAGTAATATAATCACGTGGAGTGAGTGGGTGGGTGGGGGGCAGGTTTAAAAAGGTCCTTGGTGGTTCGCCTGCAGCTTCTGCTCCAAGAAAGGTTTCTAATTCCAGAAAAGGCAAGGACAGTGTGAGGGAAACTCAAAAGAGAAAACTTCCCCCTCTACCTTGGCTCCCAGGGAATGGGACAGAGCTGCACTAGTGCTACCTGGTGAGTCTGGCAAGAAGTCTACTTTGGCACCACAGTTTTGGGTTTGGGATGTGATTTGCTTTCCTTCTGCCTAGAAGCAGGTTTTGTTCTCTCTTCTATATTCTAATGATGTTGGGTATGTGTGTGTGTGTGCGTGCACCCACTGAAGTTTGGAGGAACTTGTGCATATATAGGGCATAGTTGTTCCTAAGAGATCCATAGTTTAGAGGTTGTAACCATAATGTAGACTCTGTGTATATAGAGTGTCTGAGTGCATTAGTTGTTGAGCAGATATGGTATGTGTACACAGGATGGAGAGTTTATAGCATGTTCAGTGTATAATGGTATAGTGTGCATGTAGGTTGGTACGTGTGCGTAGAAAGTGGTGTGGGCATATATAGAATATATATAGAGGGTAGCTGTATGGTGTGTGCAGATGGAGTACTTATAACACATGTGACAACAAAGTTTGCATCGCATGTAACTGTAAGGAGCATTATGTTTATAGGAGGTATATGCGTTGTGGATGAGATGATATGCCAGAAATGGTATGGAGAGTAATTGTGTCTGATTTATTCAGAGAAGCTGAAAATGGGAAATTGTGTAGAAAATTAATAAGACCGTGTGCCATATGTTCTAAGCATCTAGCTGGTGTAAAGAATTTCAGGACGAATTTAAGTGTTTTGTTCAGATCAAGCTTTGGGGACTCAAGTCACGCTGCGGATAACAACTCTAGACAGGGCCAGGTGTCTTTTGTGAACAAATAGGAAAGCTTGTTAAGTTGCAATCCCTTACTTGTTTGTGATGTGCGGCTTGGAGTGAAAAGAGAAGTTTCCATTCCCAAACTTTTAACCGTCTCTTAACTGAAGAGATCCCGTCTCATGCTCTGAGCTCAAGGAAGAACTTGAGACTCTTTGCCAAGTCATTCTGACCTCACAGAAGTACAGAAAGAGCTGCACTCAGAGTGCATGGGAATGCCATCTTTTGTTGGGCCCCCATTTTACCAAGTGTGCCTTGTGACTGGATCTACTCCCTGCACAGTCAGGCAGAAGGTTAACTATTTACTGGGATCCAAAATGAAACCTCACTTTTGCCCCTCACACCCAGTACACAGCTGCCAAAGGGGAGGACCAGTCTCCCACTGCTGATTGGGTTGGTGGAGAATTAAAAATAGACCGCACATCCAACTACCCTGGGTCCTGGTGAGGTTCAGACACCTTTGGTCCTATCTCTATGATTGCTCTGAACAGTTTTACTCTTTTTATATATCAATGAACGGTGCAGTGGGGCAGCAGCAGTGCAGGTTCCCACCTCAGGCCCCAGGATCCTTCTAGAACTAAAGAATGTTGACTGGAGGAGTTAGAGACCAAATGCACCTGCAGCTCCAGGGCAGAACAAGGCAGGCTCCAGCCCCTCCTGGTGCCAGGGTGCTATCGAAGTCCACTTGGAAAGTCCTGCTGGATGCAGGCAGCGGGATTCAGCAGGGGTGGTGGGGTGGGGGTTCCAGTTTCGAGTTGCTGGCCCGGTGCTGGGGCCAGGGGAGATGCTTGCACCGAGGTGGATCTTTCCAGGGGGAGGCAGAGAGGGGTGTCACCCCCAAGCTTTAAGCGGGGTCTGGGGCCGGGGGGATCCAAGTGCCGGGGCCGGCGCTGAAGCGGCGTTGCGCTGAGCTGAGCTGCAATAGGAGTGGCCAGGGCCGGGGCTGGGCTGGGCCGGGGCCGCGGAGCAGCAGGTCCGAACTTTTCCGGCGCTCCGAGCCCCGCGCCCGCCGGCAGCCAGAGCCGGGCAGCGCGGGGAAGCAGCCGGACTGCGGCTCCGAGCTGCCCGCGCGCAGGTGCCCGGGCACCTTGGCCCTGCGCCGCCCCGGGCAGCCCCTGCCCCTGCCCCTGCCCCCGCCCGCCCGCCCCGCGGCTCCCGGGCTCGGGCGCGCAGAGTGCCTCGCGGAGCGGGCCCTTCCGTCATCTCCCCCTCCCCGCGCCCCGCGCTCCCGCCTCAGCTTCTCTTTCTGGATGTTCAAGGCAAGGATGAGCAAACCGCTCCAGCCCGATCGCAGGGTGTCGGCGGTGGCTCCGCTGCAGGACGGCTCCGGGCAGGCGGCGCAGAAGAAGGATGTGGAGCTGATCCTGGTGAAGGAGCAGAACGGGGTGCAGTTCACCAGCAGCAGCCTCCTGTCGCCCGCCGCCAGCCCCCCCTACGGCGCCGGGGTCGGGCAGGACAGAGAGACCTGGGGCAAGAAGATCGATTTCCTCCTCTCCGTCATCGGGTTCGCGGTGGACCTGGCCAACGTCTGGAGGTTCCCCTACCTCTGCTACAAAAATGGAGGGGGTAAGAGCCTCGTTTACCGGGTCTGTCCCCAGCCCCGATGCCAGCGCCCCGCAGGGGCTGCAGCCACTTCCCAGAGTTTCGCTCCGCGGGGCCGGTACAGCCGCCCTACCCCGCCCCAGGTTGGCGGCGCGCGAGCAGCCTGGCTGCAGTCGGGGGCTGCCCTCAGTGAGCTCTGACCCATTGCTCCCGGGGACCAGGAGCTGCCCCCTCCCTGCACCGCCGCAAGCGAGCGAGGTCCGAGTCCCCGGCGAGTTAAACTTAGTTGGGAAGAGGCGCAGGCGGCTCTCGGCCAGCGCCTGGGACCGCCGGGGGCAGAGGCAGAGCGCCGGAGTAGCGCTGGGAAGAGCAAGCCAGCACCTGGGAAAGTTGTAGTTTGGCCAGTGAAACAGCCTTGATGTGAGCTCTGATTTCCACTCCTCAGTTGGAAGGTGCTTCGTTTTTTTCCCAGTGAGCAGAAAAGTGTGTGTGTGTGTGTGTGTGTGTGTGTGTGTGTGTGTGTGTGTGTGTGTGTGTGTGTGTGTTCTACAGAGTTGACAATGAAAAAAAATCCCCTGGTTAATTCCGTTCTATCCAAACTGCCCAACGCATCTCAAGCCAGACCCTAATCCAACCAGGCCCCTTTCATCCCTGTGCTGTTGGTGATGAAGCCCTGCTGTGGTGGAGTAACACCATCTGGGAGCCAGGCAGGTGCCTGGGGTGCCGACAAATGACACATAGCAAGAACAGACCAGGTCTAGCAGATGGAAAGCTGTTTGCGTGAGCGCTGAATGATAGGGGTGGAAGGATGGCTAGATGGAAAGCATGTACTGTAAGGCAGCTATTTATGTCTTGATGTGGTTGCCTGGTGATAAAGGCTAACGGTTGACAATTGTAGCATAAAGTCTTCCTTTCCTATGAAAAAACCTACACTGGGTGGGAAAATCCCTAACAATGTAAACAGCTGAAACTGTTGAACTATGCTTTCAAAATTGTGAGCTGGTTTCCCCTTACTTCTTGTGACGATGTTAGAAGGGCTGGTACCGAAGTACCAAACCTATTGCAATACCACTTTTAAGGAGGATCAGGAAAACTGTCCTCCTGCTAATCATACAGGAATTGGCCATGCATTCTGTACCAATACCCTGATTTGGTTCAAAAAACTCAGGTATTCCAAAGCATGACAACAATGCACTGCCCTCTTCTAAAGAAACAAGCAGGTGATCCATGTCGCAGAAATGGCAAGAGCACCTGTTATGAGATTTCTTATTCACTTTGCATCCAGTAAAGAGGTTTCTTTGGATTTCCTGAGAGAAAGAGACATATGCCTCTATTCCGTTACAGAGTACAAGCAAAAGGCAAAGTCCACTGTGTTCCAACTCATTTCATTTTTAGTCAATGATTACAGATCACTTTGATCAGATTCATCACCTGTCTCATTACTTTGCTACTACTTTAGACAAAGTAACATATTCTACAGCTTCTTGTGTGTTGTTACCTCCACATTAGTTATTTATTTTAACTTCAGACAGGGGAACTTGGCTGTGGCTATCATGATTATTTTCTGGGAAAATGTGAGAGAGAGCAGCTGGTGTGTGCCTGGCTTTTTAGAGCATTCTGGTTATTTGATCAAAAATAAACCTCAGACTACCCTCTGTTTTAGAATTTTTAAAAATTACGTAACTCCGACACCGCCAGTGCATCCCTCCGTCAAACATTTAGGTATGGTTAAAAGAGCTAGTTCACACTAACATCAAGCAACTTGCAATCATCCACTCAAATATTCTCAGGCCCCCCTCAACACTGTGAAACTAGAATCATAGCTAGAATTGAGAGGCCTGAATGATGGGTGATGAAGGCTGCGCTATCAGTCTTCCAGAGGCTGGAGACATTGATGATTATTCATTTTAAGACTGTAGTAATTGAAACTGTTGGACTTCCCAGGATCCTCCAGCACCCCATCCCCTAAAATCTTCCCTTCTGCCTGAAAACATACATAACATGACAAAACCTCCTTGTGACACTTCAAGAAAAAGGGAAGAAAAGATGGGTTGACACTGAAGAGTCTGATCTGCATATCAGCTAAATATTACTTAGACATAACAAGTTACTTGGTATAAACCTGACTTGATAAGTGGGAAATAAGAGTGCAGAGTATTCTTGCCTGTTGATATCTAGCTGGACTTACTCTTCTACTTCAGTTTTCTCCATGGCATCTGAATGCTTTCCCATTCACCTCTCAGCCTTGCATGACACAGGCATTGCTGTTTGTTTAGATTAGTGGCTCCCAACCTTTTTTAGAGTCAAGGCACTCCTCCATGACTTTTGTGATTTAGCAGCACCCCATTTCAAAAACTAACATTTTACAGGTACTCAAACAGAGGAGCAACCAGGCAGGGAAGGCCTGAGCCTGCCCTTATCTCTTATCTGCTTGTCTCCTCACACTTGGAGCCCGAGCCTACCCTTATCTCTTCACACTTCCTGCAACACCTTTCCTGCCCTGGCATAGTAGTTGAAAATCACTGGCTTAGATGAAGCTTCTGTAAGCAAGGGGTTGAGCTAGGGACTAAAAGATAGGCAAATTTGCTTTCCTGAATTTTAAGTCAAATCAATACTTTATCATTGTGAAATTAGCTGCACTTGGACATAGTAGGGTACTTGTTTGCCAGATATTTTCCCTGCAATAGCAGCAGAAGGGAAGAGAAACCACGCAACTCAATACAGAGAAGAGCAGAGACTGCTAGGTTGCACTCTCATTACTCCCTCCCCAGGACATAAGCGTTCTCAAACTTCTTTTCTCAGCCAGCTGCTGTTGCAGAAAGGAACTTCACTAGCACACAAGTGAGCCTTGCTGGCTCAAAGTTAATAAAGATTTTGAGGGAGATCATATAATTGCCAGTTTATTTAGCTATATAGATGTCCCAAAAAAAGAGGATATCAACAGACAAACAGAAAACATGCACCTGAGCTATTATAGCCTGTTCAGCTAATGAGGTAGAGGATCAGTATCAACTTGGATTTCAGGTGTTGGAGCTGACATCCTCTGAATCAAATTCTCCAAGGCATTTTTTAAAAGGAATTTTAAAATAAATTCATTATGGGATTACATCCTTCCTTTTGAGGTGTATAAGGATAATCTAAAAGGACCTGATTCTTCAGAGGAAAGAGTAAAAGTGTTTTTATAGAGGCTGTTATGAGATGCATACGGTAAACAAACTGAAGAAGCACATCCCCACTCAGAAATTATCTTAAGCATTTCTAACTATCTTAAGCATTACTTGTGACTATAGAAGTTGAAGTATTTGGGGAGGAATGTGATTTTCATGTTGTATTTTCAACAGATTGGTATGAGACAGTAAACTGCAATAAATTTCTCATAATGCCCAAACAGAACTCTTAATCAACAAGTTATTTTAACCCTTCTTTGGCTTTTGCTGTATTAATGAAAAGAAAGGTATAGTCCCATTTGAAAAATCCACTGTCAGTAACGTTACCTATGGGAGTCTAGTTCAAACAGGAGCATACATGCACATGAAAGATTCACCCTTAAAAAGTGTCAGAATGAAGCAAATGTCACTCTGTTCTCTGGGAAGAGTAATTATACGTGTGACTTGGGGAGTTTTATGCTATTAAGATTTGTTCTGAATAGCTTTAGGCATTGCCAGTGAAACTTCGCTTCTTTAGAGCGTTTTTATACTTGTAAAAAGTAGAGGTTCACTGATATATTGGTGCCATATTGGATCAGCACAAATAAAAGGAAAATTAACATGATCGACTATTGGCTTTTTTTGGCTGGTGTAGCCAGTAATGTAGTGATAAATATAATATGCCTTCTGGCCAGGGCCCCCAGATACCACATGCATGCATGCAGTCACAGCATGAACATGGCCAGGAATGCAGCTGGGCCCTTCAGGTAAATCTGTGGAAGGGAAGGTATGTGTGTTGTGGGGCAGATTGAGGTTCCCAGGGTGAGGGAGGGAGTGGGGCAGGGGCTGGGGGCACTGCCCAGCTGAAGGGGTGAATGGGACCCTGGGGCTGGTGTGGGAAGTGGGATGGAGCCACAGGCAGCTCATTCGGGGTATGGAAGGCATGGGGGGGGGGCAGCTCCCTGCTGCTGTGTGGATCCCTGGGGGGAAGCATAGGAAGGCATGTACCCCTCCCCCATTTGTACATGGGGCAGAGGCAGGATGCCTGCAGTGGGCTCAGGGCTCTCTACCTTGCTGCCTTTGCCCCAGGAGCTGCCAACTGGCTGTGTACCACCTGCCTGCCCAGTGGCAGTGGGGGTGGTGAGTTGTGCCTCCAGCCACTGGGCAGGCAAGGGATGCGGTGTGGCCCATGGGGCAAAGGCAGTAGGGTGGAGAGCCTCAAGCCCACAATGAGTAACCCACCTCTGCCCTTGCCTCACTTGGCTGTGCTTCTAAAAGCATACTCGTGCTTAAAAATGGTGGCAGCAGTGCTTGAACTAAAACTCATTTGATGAGCTCTAGTTCAAGTGCCCCTGCTGCCATTTTTAAGCACTGGGACACTGATTCCCTGGACAAGTCACCTATGGCTCTGTCCTGCTGCCCGCCCCATCCCCAGGGTCCCATTCACTGCCTTGGTTGGGCAGCGCCCCCAGCCCCTGCCCCTGCCTCACACCCTCCCTTACTGTGGGGGCCTCGATCTCCCTCCCCCCACACTTCTTCCCTCTCCCACACCCTTTCCCCTCCACAGACTTAGTTGCAGGGCGCTGCTCTCCATGCTGCCTGGCTGTGCTCTTGTAAATCGGTTATCAGATCAGTATTGGCCAATATGCCTGGTGAATAATCGGCTATCAATATCAGCCAAGAAAATCTCTATCACTGCCCCCTAGTAAAAATTAAATTGTTCTTGATGACAAAGCATGTGCATATGTAGGAAGCACAGAAGGGAAGTCTGCATATGCACTGTATGCACATCATTCAAAGTTTAATTTTACAGGAATGTGTATATACGTACACACCCAACTCTCATTAGCCAAATCCTTGTGTTCCTTTGTTAGGTGAACTCCAGGGGTTTTCCTGAGTAGGAACTATGAGATATGATCATTTTGGGCTAGATTCTGAAGTTCAACAAAACCAAAAATATTTCATAAGCTTTTTTTAGTTCATTTTACCTAGTCAACAGAGGCAATGTCATATTGTCTGGTTGTAGTTTTATTCATTTATAGCATGTATGTGTATGAGCAAATTCACTACTATCTAAAAAAAATTGCTTCTAACTTTACCATATCACAATAAACAAAAACAGATAGAAGAAGCACCACTAAAATGTTAAAAGAAGTAGCTAGAAACATCTGTGTTTTGGGTGTATCCTGCTGAGTGACCCAGTGGGATTTCTGCACAGAGTAGATGGTAGAATGTAACCTTGTGTGAACAACTGCAACTCAAAAACAATCCTCAATAAAATAAATTAAAACAAAACAAAAATCTTTAGCACAATTAAAGTTTGAGTGTTCATTTTTACTTCACTTACCTGCTAAGATAAACCTTGCCTCTCTCAAAAGATTCAGTAACTAGAAGAACTGCAGTTTCATATAGGTCAAAGGAAATTTTCAGAATAGTGCATATATGCCAGGCCTTATTCTGTTTTCATTGACAACAGTGTCTGTATAGCCTAAACTACATTACTCAATACCAGTGTATACACATGAGTAGAAATAAATACAGATGTTAAATACTGCCATTCCTGGCTTACAGACAGGATGATATTCCAGAGTTGGGAGGTACCTAAATGTTTTCATAATAACTTGGTCCTATCAATAGTTATTGTGAATTATTTGTAATTAACTGGCCTTCACAAAACAAAAAAAAAAAATACAGCTTCCACTAGGTCAAGCGCTTTCTATAGCAGTCTATTTCTGTGTGTTCAGGAAAGCTGGGTCTTAAAGAGAGCAGAGTATGCCACTGGTCAGACATCAAGTATGCCAGTTTCTACTGGTTTCCCCTCTTCACAAATCTTTGACTCTTACTAGAACTAATTTTTTTCTGGTAGACTTCTGTCAAGAGAGTTTTTTTGTTTTGTTTTTGTTTTTAACTTAATTCCTGGCTCTTACAGTGTATCTAGGAGAGTGATCCTTCATTCCTTAATTATGGAATATCATCACACTCAAAGTCAAGGCTTTGTAATATGTTTGACCTCTTACGCATTTCCAGAGTACATGAATTCCGTGGGATGTTTTCTGGGTTACAAAATAAGACCGTGAAGAGTTTTGGAGTGTATCTAAAGCTTCAGAATTACCTTATTTATTTATTTAACTCATTCACTTATAAAATAATTTACACTGATAGTTCAGAATATATACATGAAAGCACCTAAACAGTTGCCAAATGGAAGTTCAGCAACCGTATGCTGAGTAATACCAAGGCTGATTAACTAACATGGTCTTTTCAGGGATAGGGCAATACTTTGAATTAGTCAACGGAGGCTGTTTCTATGTAGGCTAGCTACTGATACTGACATTTATATTTAATTTCCCTCAATTTTAAAGACAAAATTTTGAATGAACATTTCCAGGATAAAATAATTATCACAATACAGTACATTTTTCTTTCCAATCTAACCTGCTTGTAAAGTTGGCCGTGTTCAGACTCTCCTTTAGGAAGTATGTCAGATTAGTTATCATATCATTTTTATACCATAAGAGCCAGTTGAGCTATCCATAAAAATCACAAAAAAGATAAAGATAAATATGTTAATAGTTCTTTGAACACTATAAAATAAAAGCTCCTTCAAGATGCCTTTTTTCATGCTCTTAGACTGAATTATTTCTAGAAGTGTACCTGTAATTGATTAAAAAAAAAACTTTATCAACATTGAATACATTTTAGAACAGAAATACATTTCTTCCACTCTTGCTTCATTCTGATGAAGCCCTGGAGTGTTGTTGTTTTGCTTTTTAAAAAAAATCAGCTTCAAACTAATATTTGTCCATGTCACTTAAGTCCCACTCTGGAGTTTGCCTCCTCAAACAGTATGAATTTGAATGCAAACATAGTAGTGTTGGTTTCCCAATGTGAGCTATCCACATTTTATTAGCATGTATCATTCCAGTGAACTCCCACAGGCCCTAAATGTTAAGCCTGTCTTTTGCCTCACAGTGTTCATAAGCTTCTGGTCCCAATGTTAAGTGGCAGCTTTGGAACAGCTCAGAGAACACCGGGTTGCAGTGATCCCACAGTGCAGTTCCTTCTTTTATCAGAGCCAGATGTCTGTGGCAAGCTTGGCTGTTGTCCTCCCTCCTCTCCTCCTGCTGCCTGGTCATCATTTGTCTGGTATACACAGTGCAGCCAGCTCTTCTTAGAGAACTAGCATACAATAGCAGCCAGCTGCTTCTTGCAATCTCCCTAATGTTTTTCCCCCAGTTGCTCATCAGTCTTGCTGCTTGTTTTGCTACCACTACTGACATGGTCATCCACAGTTTCAGTTACAGGTTACTGTGGCCCTGCATTCTCGTCTGATGCCAACTATATCTGCAGTATGCTTCTTGCCTCAAATACTTACTCAGTCTCTCTGACCTTGCTGCGGTAGAGGATATTATGAAATACCCTCGTAGTATCAGATGCACGTAACACAAGCAGCCAGCTGATGTTCTCCAAACAAGAAAGCTACATCTCCTGGAGCAGCTTCTAACAGACATTCCCTTGTTGATGTGCAAGTCCAGCAGAGGTTAATGGTACTTAAATGACCTTGTGCTAAATCCTGTACAAGATTATCCTAAGAGCAATGAGAATGAGTAAGACAAGCACAGAATCAGTCCTTTTGGACTAAGAGAGGCTCCAAACCACCTCCTCTCCATATTTTGTTTTCTAGGAATTAGAGGGGGTCATACACTTTATATCCTGATGCTTGCAGTAGATGACCATTATTCTTAGCAGTAACAATGCTGAATGGAGTTGAAGGAACATATCAAGCATGTTAGGGATTAGAATGCAAATACCTGTTCAGTAGCATTTATTGCAAAATGGTACCAATTTCCAGTGAAAAGTGAGTTCTTTTGGGAATTTAAAAAGGTTTGCTTTTTCTTTTCCTTTTTTAAACCACTTTCTGCTCCTATTGATTCTGCCTGGCAACTGAAGTAAAGAAATGCCATTAGAAATAAGGAGTAAAGGTTTCCTAGTGTACCTGAAGAGGGAAGTTCCAAAAGTCACCTTAGAAAGCCTTTTCTTAGAAGTATTCCAGCCTAATGAAGCATCTCCAGGAGTTCAATGTAGTTTGGCTAAGTTTCCCAATTTTGGGATATTTAACCAAGTGAAGTACAAGACCTTTAAGATTCACCCATTACTAGTCTCACTGATCTCTCTTAAACTCTTTTAAAATTAGTGGGAACTATATAGGCTAGAGAAGACCCTTCAGAGGCACAGCTGTAAACAGACCCATTAGGTTGCCCCATCTGAAACCCCTGTAAGAGATGGGTGACTCAAAGTATTCACATTAATCTGCTCACGCTGAGAGGCTTGGTCTATTCTGTTTTTTACCAGTATAGTTATTTCAGTAAAAGAGAAATCTTACCCTTACCTGAAATAGTTCATAGATTCATAGATGCTAGGGTTAGAAGGGACCTCAACAAATCATTGAGTCCGACCCCCTGCCTGGGCAGGAAAGAGTGCTGGGGTCAGATGACCCCAGCCAGATGCCTATCCAGCCTTCCCTTAAAGACCCCAAAAGTAAGGTAGAGCACCACCTCCCTTGGAAGACCATTCCAAATATTTGTCACCCTTACTGTGAAGAAGTTTTTCCTGGTATCCAGCCTAAACCTGCTCTCTGTCAGTATGTGACCATAGTTCCTTGTTACCCCATAAGGCCTCTGGTGCACACATCATCTCCGACCCCATGCTGCGTCCCCCTAATGAATTTGTAGGTGGTCACAAGATCACCTCTCAGCCTTCCCTTGTGGAGGCTGAAGAGGTCCAGGTCCCTCAGTCTCTCCTCATAAGTCCTGTAAGCCCCTAAGCATACGAGTGGCCCTCCTCTGGACCCTCTGGAATTTATCAACAACCTCCTTGAAAAACGGCACCCAAAACTGGATGCAGTACTCCAACTGCGGTCTGACCAATGCTGCGAAGAGGGGAAGTATCACCTCCTTGGATCTATTTGTTATGCATCTGCTGATGCATGATAAAGTGTGGTTAGCTTTGCTGATGAACTCATGTTCATCGTGGAGTCCACTATGACTCCAAGAACCCTTTCCACTTCTGTGCTGCTGAGAGGGTCACTTCCCAGCCAGTAGGTGTGCTGGATATTTTTGCATCCTAGGTGCAGCACTCTGAACTTGTCCTTGTTGTACTGCATCCTATTGTGTACTGACTACTTTTCTAACCTGTCCAGGTCTGCCTGCAATCGTTCCCTACCCTCCAGAGTCTGCACTTCACCCCACAATTTAGTATCGTCCGCAAACTTGGACAGAGTACACTTCACATGCACATCCAAGTCACTGATGAAGATACTGAAGAGTACAGTTTAAGGAGGGATGAGTCATTTATACAAGAGTCCGATACTGCTGAAATAGAAACAATATGGTTTCTCTTGTCAGTCCTCCAAACTCCCTCTCCATACAACATTAAAATGTGAAGATTCATAGATGCTAGGGTCAGAAGGGACCTCAACAGGTCATCAAGTCTGACCATTTTTCTTGATATCTAGCCTAAATCTGCTCTCTGTCAGTTTGTTACCATTGTTCCTTGTTATCCCAAGAGGTACCTTGGTGAACAGAGCATCTCCAATCCTTTGCTGCATCCCCCTAATGAATTTGTAGGTGGCCACAAGATTACCTCTCAGCCTTCTCTCATGGAGGCTCAGTCTCTCCTCATAAGGCTTGTCCCATAAGCCCCTAACCATACAAGTGGCCCTCCTCTGGACCCTCTCGAGTAAAAATGGGATGCAGTACTCCAACTGTGGTCTGACCAGTGCTGCATAGAAGGGAAGTATCACTTCCTTGGTTCTATTTGCCATGCATCTGCTGATGCATGATAAAGTACAGTTAGCTTTGCAGATGGTTTTGTCACACTGATGACTCATGTTCATCTTGGAGTCCACTTTTGAGATCCCCTTGCACTTCTGTGTTGTTGAGAGGGTCACTTGTTAACCAGTAGGTGTGCTGGATATTTTTGCACCCTAGTTACAATCTGCCCTTGTCCTTGTTGTACTGCATCTATTGTGTACTGCCAACTTTTCTAACCTGTACAGGTCTGCCTGCAGTTGTTCGCTACCCTCTGGAGTGTGCACTTCACTCCACAATTTAGTATTGTCCACAAACTTGGACAGAATACACTTCACACCCACATCCAAGTCACTGATGAAGATATTGATGAGTACAGGTCCAAGGACCGAACCCTGTGGGACCCCACTACCCACATCCTTCCAAGTCGATACTGACCTGTCTACTACCACTCTCTGGGTGTGACTGCTAAGTCAATTTGCCATGCATTGGATGTGTAAACTTCTATGTCACAGCCTCTTTATTTGTGAGAATAGGATGAGATACCATATCAAAGGCCTTGCTAAAGTCCAAGAAAACGACATCCACCTCTACTCCTGAGTCTAAGCATTTTGTGACCCTGTCATAAAACGAAACCAGATTGGTCAGGCATGATCTACCTACTACAAATCCATGCTGGTTTCCCTGATGCATTATTTTTCCCACTGGACTCCCACAAATATGAACCTTCATAATTTTTCCAAAGACCTTTCCAAGGATGGAGGTGAGACTGACTGGCCTATAATTACTTGGATCCTCCTTCCTCCCCTTCTTGAAAATAGGGACCACATTGGTCCTTTTCCATTACTCCAGAACCTGACCCGAGCACCATGAGCACTCAAACAGCCGTGCCAGTGGTTCTGATATGACACTGGCCAATTCCTTCAGTACTCTCAGATGCAGCTCATCTGGGCTTGCTGACTTGAACACATTCAGTCCATCCAAGTGATTCTGCACCAAGTCAGCATCGACAGTTGGTGGGCTGGTGTCCCTCTGATACCCATCTAAGAACCCATTAGGAGACTTATCTTGACCCCTGTTCAAGAACACCAAGGCAAAAATCTCATTGAATGACTTAGCCCTGTCTGTCATTAATTGCTCCTTCTTGTTCAGTAGGGGTCCTATGCTGCCCTGCACCGCCCTTTTACTCCCTACATACCTAAAAAAAGACTTTTTGTTGTCTTTAATTTGTGTTGCCAGCCTCAGCTCTGTAGTTGCTTTGGCCTTTCTAACTGCCTCCTTGCAAGTGCGGGCCAAGTAGGTATACTCCTCCTTGGTACCTTCCCCCTGCTTCCACCACCTATATGCCTTCTTTTTTTGCCCTTAGGCTCCCCGGGATTTCCCTGTTTAGCAAAGGAATTTTTTTGGCTCCTTTCCCCCTTTTCCCTTGTACTGGGATAGTCTTCCTCTGTGCCCAAAGGATTGCTTCCTTTAGGAATGACCACCCTTTCTGGACTCCCATTTCGCCAATACTGTTCTCCTGCAGTGTGTCATTGACTAGACTCCTGAAGTTAGCCTTCCTAAAGTCAAGCACTTATCAAGTTATATCAATACAATGTAGTGCTATACAGAAATACCAGCATAAAGTGGTCAACTATACCTTTTTCCATACCTCTATAACTATAAATCAGTAGGGGGAGAAAAGGGGACAGGGAGAACTGTGGTGCTTAGACCCAGTAAAAATGATTAGCATAAATCTGAATATCAATCCAGATCACTTGCTGTGAATTTAAATGGAGGCAAATGTTTCAAAGTGTTTGAAGCCGCCCTGAGAACACTCATCCTTTAATGAGCCGGTATCGAATAGATGATATTTTCAACCTTCCGCTCCTTGGTTGTGAACCCATCCTATACTACCACTACTAGTACCTTTACCCTGAGTGTATTGCCTACTTAAAATCAGAAGAAAAACCAGAAAACAAAGTAAATTGCAGCAAAGTAAGACTTTCCAATATCTATTTCTATTGTAAATCTTTCTATTTATATAGCTAGGAATATTAGATGCACTTGGATCTATTTTCTCTGAACAGCATGGAAAAAATAACTTCCTTGTTACCCACAAGCTTATGCACATTCCCCTACAAAAACACGCCCCCCCAGAAAACATATGGTAAAATTGTGCACATCAGGGAACAGAGTCTGATGAAAGACACTTTTAAGCAAAGACTTTTGGGTGTACCATTGGACAAGTCCAGATCTGTTGTACGGTACCTCTTCAGCCATAATATTTTTCATCCCCTCTGTAGCATTCATATAATCCATAAAACAAATGCCAAACATGACATTACCTTCCAAGGACTCCTGAGTTAAAGGTGAAGTCAAAGCCTGTACCATTAGCGACGCGTAGGGGATGCATGCGGGTGCAGGTGTACCCCATGAGATTGGCAGTGCAACCCCTGAGATTGGCTACTGCCGTTGCTGCCAGCAGTGTCTGCAGGTAGTTGCCAATTGTTAGTCTGCACTTGCCAACCTCCCCTCACCACCAACACTGCCACGGCCGCCCCCTGTTCACCGCCACCACATCCCCACTGCCGATACTGTCACATGCGGGCAGTGACCATGCCCCCCCCGGCCTCAGGATGCATGCAGCATTCACGGTCTGTACTGTTATTTAGCAACTAATACCATCCTAAATAAGTATTGAGTGACAGTGGGTGCTTCTACACATACAGTTAATGTGATGAAATAAACTCCAGCACAGTTTGTACCGGAGTCAACTACTCCTGGGTTCTGTGTTTATATGTGCACCTGGGACCGCAGCACTTTGAGCCAGGATGGAGTAGCTCTGGGCTCTAGGTAGTGGTGTTGGGCAGTGGGGGAGCTGGCTGAGGTACAAGTATGCTAAAGTATGGAGTTAGGCAGCAGGCAGTCCCCTGCACTTTAACATCCTTGTGCCCTAGCCAGCCCCTATCACTGTCTACATGTGTGTTTCAGTTCAGGTAAGCACTCTGCCGTAAGAGAGTAGAGTTAATTTAATTTCCTGTGACCTAACATGTGTAGACAGTGATGCTTTACTGCGGAGCTAATTAGGCAACTCCACAGTAAAACGTATGTGTAGATGCACCCAATGAGAAGAGAGGTGGTTAGCATCATTAGTCTAAAGGCAGGTAAAAGATAGAGCAGCTTGGCACCCTAGCATCTGATGAAGTAAGTTACTGCCTACAAATGAGTTAGCCTCTAAAGTGCAACCCTCCACTACCTTCTGCCTAAGTGACACCGGGCATGTCTACACATGCATTTACTCCAGGCTAGATTTACTGTGCAGTAAGCTACTACACAGTAAGGGTTTTTGGGTAAGTGTCTACACATGTGAGGATTAGGGAGAAGATTTTCTCCCAGTTCCCTGCAGCCCTGCAATTTGCCCCTGTGGCCACCAGGGGGAGCTCCAGGCCCCCCCTTGGTGCTAGCTCCAGGGGCTGGCTGGGAGCACTGGGCCAGCAGACCGTTGTCTCCTGGCCCTGAGGGGCTGTCTGCTGCTGGGGCAGGGATAATGTCCCCCTGTCCCAGAAGCAGAATGTTCCTGGCCCTGACTCCCTGACCAGTGGCATGGGGCTTGGGAAGAGCTGCAAGTGAGGGGCAGGTCCCAGCCCCCTCCTCCAATCCACCAGTGGGGCAGCTAGCAAGGCATGGGGCTGGGACCTGCTCCTCACCATGACAGTTCCCGGCTAGCCCTAGGTTGCACAGAGACATCTATGTACTTTCCTGTGCAATGTCAGAGGAAAATCCTTATCTCCCAGCCCCTCCTCTGCCGTTGTGAGTGGGGAGCAGGGAACTTTTTGCTTCTTGCTCCTGGGGCAGGGGAACATAGTTCCTGCCTGGGCTCCTGTGGCAGAGCCCACCCTGGCAGCAGGCACCTCCCAGGGGCAGGGACCTATCTCCCACCCCCTAGTGGACAGCTGACTAGGAGCAGATTTGGCTCCTGGCTAGGTGACTACATGAGTGCTACAGTGCCATTACTAATGCCGACTAAATTTGCTATTTGCATTTGCAAATTTACTTAGGATTAGGGAGATTTACTGTGAAATAAGCATATGCACATGTAGATGCACATGCTTACTTCAGAATTAACTATGCTAATTTGCCGTTAAGTGTCTTGTGTAGATATGCCCAATGAGTAATAGTACTTCAGGTGAAAGTTATCTGGGAGAAAATGGGACAGATCTTGATTATGCAAATCATGCTAATATTACACTGAAGTCCATGAAAAATTATTTGCGTGAGCAAGAACAGCAGAATTTGGCCTGTGTGGACGGTTCAGACAGTCCTTACTTTGACAAGCTTATTTTTTAAATTACACTGAGGTGGTGAGAGTGTATGTTTTTAAGCCCAACATCTCATGATTTTTAGAGTGTAAAGAACTCTGTCCACTTAAAATACTGGGAGTCTTCCCTTCCCAGTAATACAAGGCTCCCATTATTACCCCTTCATGGTCATGAAATAACAGGCCTTTAATCTGTCACTAGTCATCACTCAATACATGGGGTCTTTCATTTCAGAATTACATGTTTCTTTTTGGACATGAGGCAAGTTGGGACTTCCAGTTTTGGAAATGAAAAGGGAAAAAACTTCCACTGGAGAGTTTTAGCTGAGACAGATTATATACAGGCTCCAGGAATGGAATCTAAGGATCCATGTGTTGTAATAAAGACTTCACTTGTTCTTTCTCATGACATTTGGCACCGTATCATTAATATTGTTCACATATCAGCCACCTCTCTCTGGCCTGCCTAGTCAAAATTCCCTTTTCCAACCCAAGGGTTGGACTAGGAACTCATAAATTCTCCTTTTTTCCTTTTCCCTTTCTCCAAACCAGAAATGTGGTCATCTCACTCTAGTTACCTTAAACTTCTGCCTTACTACCAAAGTAAGGAGAACCATCCCAAATTAAAGGCATTTTGCTAACATTTTTCAAACTTAGTTGCTGCTTAATAGGCACTTGAACCCTTAATTTTATGGATCTATGCTAAGTGACTTAATCTCCAGAGGTGCCAAGCCTTTGCCACCATCCCCCAGTGTAACCATTAGATCAATAATGGTGGTAGAACTGAACATTTAGGCTATTTGTGTACCTGAAAATGGGATTTAGCTGCCTAGTTTTAGGAACTCACATTTGAAGCCTTTGGCCTTAGTCCTTAAGCAGTAATACCAGACCTTAAAACAAAAGTCTATATTATGATACATTATAGTTTTGTTATCTAGTTATAGGTTATGCTCTGAAGGTCGTAGATGAGGAATTCTGAACAACATGTTTGAATCAGCATTGTTCACTTTTTCATTTTAGCTTTTCTTCATCCTTTTTATCTTCTGAAGTACAGCAAACATGACAGTACATATTCTACGGTAATGTTTAAGGTTTATGGTTCAGAAAGTGAACCTGTCTGCATCAAGGGCTGATTACATAAGTTATACATTTTGCATGTCTGTCATTTTCATACAAAAGACATGACAGTGTTTCCCGCGTATAGAATTCCATGATACAAAATGACCATACGAAATTCACAAGTCAGACAGGAATAGAGAGTTAATTGTTTTTTAATCACTCCATAAGCTGTTCTCTGGGATCAGAGTTCTGACTGTTATTGGAGCAGCAAATAAAGCTGCTTTCATTGTTAACTAAGCCTTTCAGTAGAAAATATTAATTTCCAGTGCTACCATTCAGTTTCTAAATGTTTATGAACACAAGCATTCACTTTAAAAAATATAGGTGACTGCTGTATATTATATATTAACTGGTTCACTATTGTTTAAATATTACAATTGTTCAAGTACATAAAGTAATTTAGCATGTGTAAAATCAGGATCTGTCACTTCCAGATTGCTATTATTAACCTACTCAACTATAAAGCCTCTCAGCCTTCTCTGTTATAAACTCTTTCCCCAGTACATGCATGTCATATTAGCATAACAAAGAAACCTAGATCACAAGAAAACGGTATCAGTTTGATCCTGCCCCATTAAAGTCAACAGCAGTTTTAATGTGATTTTCAGTTTTTACTGATCAGAGGTGGGAGGGGGAAAAAATCTCAGTCTCTAGACGTCGGAATCAGGAGTGGGTTAATGAAAAGAATCATGTCTTGCTGCAGTGTTGGGTAACTTGAAAAACAGTGTTTCAATGTTTTTGTGGCATTGATGTGCTGGGGCATTGCTGTTAGGTAATTATAAAAATGCATTGTTACATGACCCTGCAGAATTGTGGGAGCTAAGGAGCCAGTTTTCTGATCCAGCACTGCCATAGAAAAATGCCCCTATGTCACTGTCTGCATAACATAAAGAAGTCGTTATTTTGCATCCATACCACCTAGTGAAGAATTAATCAGAGATTTGCTTGTGGGGTAACTGCATGACTGCTAAGGAGAAAACACCAGTCAAATGCCAGGAAATGGGCAGGCCTGATCTTTTAATCTGATACATCACTCTGTAGAATAGGAGATAACAGACCCAAACTTTTTTCAGACCACAAGGTGGAGCAGTAAAACCTTATAAAGGGATAATTAATATAAAGTTAATGCACTGTATTTAAAGAAACAGAGGATTAGGAGGAGTCATAAGACAAAAGATACCTCTCGGCTTCCAGACTCAGAAGGTGTCTAGTACTGAAAATATTCTTTCACAGTTAGCTCTTTTTTGTTGGATCTGCTGACTAGCTTCATATATTAGAAAGTTCTAAGAATGTCACTTTTCACTTATTTCCCTAATTGCTCCAGTAACTGGATTTCTCAGTAGTAAACTGAGCTGGAAAGCCTTGCATTAATGATCTGTGAATCACTTAAATTAACCCATTCATTTAAAATAAAGCGAAACGGAATGAAAGTGGATGGGATTATTTCTAAAATGTGTTTGAAATCCAGAGGGTTATTTTTGCTAAACTGCAGAACATTATTAATTTTGGAAATAAAGCAGTACTGTTTAATATGCCTACTGCTTTCCTAGAATACAGAACCATGATTTTTGTAGTTTTCAGTTTTAAAACGAGTCTACCTGTTATCATCTCTGAACATCCTTTTCTGTTTGAAGATGTCAGTTTTTTTCAAAGAGTTAGGAATACAAGTTAGATATATGCTTTGATGAGAGATAATAGTATTGAGGTATTTGTAGTGTTAGAAAGTTATGGTCAAATGCTATAGAAACACAAGGATCATAAATTAATACTTCATTGTTACATGACTTTTTCTTTAAGACATAAGACTGGAAAATGTGCATGAATGTTCAAAGACACTGATTCCATGAGAAGCTGAAAGCTCTTGTGCTGCACTGTTAAGGGATTAGTAATGACACTAGGGTAGACCCAGCTTTATATGGGTACCTTATTTATAAGACTGATGCAAACTCAGAAATCTTATGTGGTGTGGGATGCATTTTTCTCTCATCTAAAGGGAAAGATGTATGTGGAATTAAAGGTTCAGGATAAATGAGATCATTAGGGAGATGCTGGAGAAAACAGGAACACTCCAGGATTTTGGTTTTGGGAAGAGTCTTTAGTTTGTTCCTTGTCTGGCGGCTTGTTACTCATACATGCGTAGGTTTGTATCATTAGTATAAAACTCAATAGATCTGTAAAATCCCAAGGGAGAAATCTTGGCCCCATTGAAGTCAATGGAAGTTTTTCCATTGACGTCAGTACGGCCAGAATTTCGACCCAAGTAACTGACTTGGATCTCTTAAAGACGTTTGGGTAGACAGAATTCCCAACTGTAGTTATACAAGATGAGAAACAAAGTAAGGCAATAGAAAAGTCTGCAGATTGTGATGACACAGAAGATTTTTACAAAATAGCAGCTGCTCTTCCTCAGTGCTACAACCTGTATATAATGAGCAGAGTGTTACACTTGATTCTCCTTAAAGAACCAAGATTTTCTTTGCAAAAGTCAAATCATGTCCTATGCAGGGCACCTGTGCATCCCCTCCTTCCTCTTGCAGGGACTATTGCTATAAGAGGTCACACCAGGACAAGGAGAACAACCTCAAAGTGACTGTGATTCCCATACCTCTTACAGATGAGTGTGACATGCATGGAGTTTTAACCCTTGTCTCTACCGTCCAGTGTGACAGTCAGAACAGTTGAGCTAGTGCAAAGTGAAATTAACAGTGAGGTATACAGTGCTCTTCTGGCAGTTTTATGATGATTAGGTGAGAATTTCAGCTTTCATTTCAATCTAGAAGGAACTTTCTAGCCCTCACGATTGCAGAAAAATATGAAGAACACCCTAAAGATTCAGAAACTCAAAAGGCAAATAGAAGCCCAAGGATTTATTAAAAACCTGTAATTGTGAGCCAATGTAAATGATTGGAGAGGAAGGAGAGATTCATATGTTTTGGCTATTCAGAATTGGTAGTACTGGGTATAGAGCTGGCACTGATTACTCCCATCCCTGAAGCAAACAGGGGGACTCAAAGATCAGGCTGTCTGAGTCACTACCGATCCCTCCTCATTGCTCCTCACAAAAGGCTTATGACAAGTCACTGTATGTAACCCTCAATGAATAGATTTGGGCATTTCAGAGTTAGCTTAATCTTCCCCCCCCCCCCCATTTTGTCATTAGGCACAATGAGATTATAAGTAGCAAACAAGAAGAAGAATACAAAAGAAGTACCTTTTCCTGCTGTATAATGTAGTAAAAACAGTTCAGGCCAAACTGAATTACTGCTATATCTGTGCACTTTGCCACATTTTTCCATGACAAGACTTTAGTATGGATGAACCAAGAAATATTTTGCTTCCAAGTTTTAACGGACCTCTGTTTCATTTTAGCAGCGAGTTATTTTCACAGTTTTATATGTCATTTTAAGCTAGGAGGCCTCAGATACGTTGGCAGTGATAGAATAAGTACAGAGGAGTTTGGACTGTGGAGGAACTGAAAGGTGCCTGTAGATGTGTGGGGACGCTGCTCTGAAGCGCTGTAATTACAGTGTGATTAATTAAGTCTGCTAGAGCATGATAATTAGCATGCTCCAGCAGCCTCCACATCTCTTGTGGTCAGCATCCCTGAGCTTCAAACTAGCACCAAAGATGCTTTAACTAAAGCTCATTGAACGCTGTTTTGAAACACAGGATGCTGAATACATGAGATCCTGTGGGTGCTCTCGGAAACACTCTAATTAAAGGCTCCCCCCACCGAGTACACGTAGAGATGGCTCTAGATTCTAAGTTTGCTGCTTGTGGACTAATAAGAAAGTCTATTAAATTAAAATAACTGGGGGGTGGGAAGGGGGGGGGGGGCCTTCCTATCGTTTAACTCTAACCTTTCTGTGAGGGGGGAGTTTCAGAACCAGTGAAGCCCTGGTCCAGGCCACTCCACTGCACCAGCCAGTGCAGTCAAGCTGATATAAGAATATCAGAGTTTGCTTGGGGACACAGTGGTCCTGGGATGATTCCTGGGATGGTGCAGGTTACACATTTTGTTTGAGGCAGCTGTCACGAGAGAGGCAACAAGGGCAACATCTTTTGACTTTTTTGTACTACATCTTAAACACTGCCAGAGGGGGACATTGAGAAAAAATAAAAGAGGCTTTTTGAAGTTTTCCATGTATTGGGATTTTGGTTTTTATTTAAATCTACCCATATTTTTTGTGACTTTCTTTTTAATAGAAAGGTGAGTAGGGAAGGTTACCAGAACAATTTAATTTAAAAATCATAAAGTGATTTGAGACATATGTTTTGCAGCTAAGGAGAGTATTTATATTATTAAAGGCAATTTAAGCAATAGTGGCTATTGCTGTAACAGTAACTTCACCACCAACATAATCATTTATTTAAATTGTTGGAACCAGGGCCAGTATCTAAACAAACTGTATATGTCCTAGTGTGCCTCATCTTAATAAGGTATTGGAATGAAATATACAATTATTGCAAAGCTAAGGACCCATAAAACACATGAAAATAGTAATTAAACTAAATATTCTGCTGGCAAAGTAGCTGGGCTTTGGTAAGAGTATTTACAGACAGATTTTTAACTCTGAGTACTCATTTGATTTCTAAGTGGAAAAAGTTAGTATTGCCTCTACTAGACAGTACTGCATGAATATGCACAGTACTTGTCTGGAACATGTTACAAACTGATACAAAGTAGAAAGCTTCATTTATGATTGAGAACATAAAAGCACATTTATTTCCTGCAATTTTTGTAGTTACAGAATTATAACTTTCCTATGCTACTGAGAGAGACTATATCCTTTGATAACATGAACTTTCAGGATTCTGTTGGGCAAGAGATGGTTTGTAAAGGTTAAGATAGTACAGCTAGAGCTCTAAAACCCTGAGGCGATGGCAAATATTTTGTTTTGGTCATTTAGTCCAAAAATGGACTTAAGGCTTAAAATAGTGTTAGTCACCAAACAGTAGGACAAGTTTTAAGTGTACCTCAATATGTTTATACTTGAGTTTTCTCTAGCAGAACTTTGAAGCATTTACCTCCTATTGGTTTATACATTAATCCTCTTGAAAGCTGCTTGGCACTTGTCTTGAGTTGATTTAAGATGTCTTAAGCACTTGGCTTCACCTTGGCACAGTTATGAATTTCATGCTGCCTAAAAATGGGTAGTGTGTCCTCTCCAGAGGGTGCTTACCTTTGGGGTTGTTTTTGTTTTGACATATAATTAAAGGTAGCTTGAAAAAAGCAGACTCTAAATGTGACTCTGTCCATGTGGGAACAAGAAACTATATTATTCTGTTACATTTGCAGAATGCTACAGTATGAAAGAGAATTCTCTCAGAAGCACAGCTCTGCATGGCAGTAGACACTATATATAGAGCAAAATCTAACTGCCAAGCACCAGAGCTTCAAACTTCTGTGGGAAGAAGGGCCCACACCCGTCTCATCTTTTATCAGTGAATGGGCTTATTTTTAGTGGGATTCTACAGGGGCTCGTACTAGGCAATATGCTATTTGATATTTTCATTAATGACTTGGAAGTAAATATAAAACCTCTGCTAATAAAATTTATGGATGACAAAGACCTGGTAGAGTGGAGACTGATAACACAGAACAGTTATACAGAACAATTGGAATCACTGGGTAATCTGGGCTGACTCAAACAAAATACAAAAAAGGTAGCCAAAGGGAAAACATTACAGGCTGCTTGGACAGAATGGAGGACTGTATCCTGGAATGCAGTGATTCAAAAGAACTAGTGGTCACAGTGGACTAGCAACTCAACCTGCACAGCTAAAAGCTGTAGCAGAAAGGACTCAGTGAACTACCACTCAAACACACAAGCAGCAGTGAACAGGAGTAGGGAGCAGATGTTACTTCTAATATTTAGCTTTGAATAGTGTGTGTAGTTTGGGTATCCACAGTTTAAAAAAAAAAAGTGTACTGAAAAAAAGGAGACGATGAAATGAAAAAAGCTATAAGAATGATTCAGGGGCAGAGAGAACTTCTTACAATGAGAGATTTTAAAAGCCCACTTTTTAATATTATCACCCGAGAGAGGTAACTTGACTGAGATAATTGAGAGGTGACTTGATTTTTACAAGGAGAAAATACTGGAAACTTAATAACTCAGCCTAGCACAGAAAAGTATAGTGAGAACCAATGGCCAAAGTCTGAAGCTAAATAAAATTTGAAATAGAAACAAGACACAAATATTCAACAGTGAGGGTGATTAACCATTGGAACAACCTACTGAAGGAAAATCCATCTCTAAATGAAGACTGGATAATTTACTGTAAAATATGTTCTAGCCAAAGACAAGTTTTTGGGATCTATACAGGGGTAACTATGTTAAGTAGGCCCATGACTAACAGAACAGATAAGACAATCTAATGGTATCTTCTGACTTGAATTTCTATGAATTTTTAATTAATTAATGAATAACCCTGTGTAAAAGGCAGGCCATCATTTGCAAGACAGAATCCCAAGAGCCTTCTGGATGGTTAGGAGAACCCCTTAGACTGAGGCCTACTCAGAAAGCATTCACTCCAGAAGGTTTCAGCTACAGTGTGGTTCCTCTACCCCTGGTATGCTATATTTTGGCCTGTGCAACTAGGTATCTTATTTAAACTTTTTCATGGCATCAAAAGCCCTTCTAGCAACACTGGCACTGACATTCTGACAAGGGCTGTTCAAAACATGTTTAACCTCACTTGGATGTAATTTAACTGTAACAAGGTAGGATTTTGGCTCAGGTTTGATCTAACACTTCTTTTGAACTTAAGGATAGGATACCTATTCACTTTAATGGAAACAGAATTTTGTCAAGGATGAGTGTTTTTGAAAACTTGATTGCTAATAGGTACACTTTGGTGTGATAAGATGCATACCAGTGACCACTACCCTGTCATTTTTATGTGGCATTTAATTTTGTTTCTCCTGACATATTTGTGGCTATAGTGGGCAAGAGTCACTTGTATTAAAAAGCTATATTAACATTTGGGATATGTAAGCTGTTCTGACAACTGCACTTTAAATGATTCCAACCAAATGTTCAGATATTTAAAGAATCTCCTCCATAAAAACTGTGCCTCTTATGAACTGGGTGAAAAGCCCTCAGCCCTCTTTCTGATCACACCACATGAAAATACCACAAGAAATGCCACCAAGGAAACAGAGCTTTCTGGACAGAAGAGAGAGAGATTGATATTAGACTAAAATGTGGTAGTTTACCATAGTTTGCTTGGTATGTTTAGCATATCAAAAGTAAGATTGAGAGGTGACATAATTATAGTGTTTAAGTACTTTCACAGGGAGAAAATAGGTGGTATTAAATGTCTCTTTAATTTAGTGAAGAAAGGCATAAGATGAGCCAACTGTTAGAAGCAACAGCCAGTCAAATAAAATAAAAACTCTGAAATAAAAGTCACACATTTTTAACAGTGAGAGTGACTGACCATTGGAAACCACTCCAAGGGAAGTAGCACATTCTCCATCTCATATCTTCCAAATCAAGACTTGATGCCATGTCAAGATATGTGTCACAAGTTATTAGCCTCAATATGGATGTAACTGTGAGAAATTGAATAGCCTATTATATGCAGGCTATCAAATAAAAAGATTTGATACATTTGGGGGTTTATGAATCTAGGAATAGTGCAAATATTCAGTCAAGTTTCCTATTAGGTTAGAGAACAACTGTGCACTAATAGGAGTTTCCATAATATTGACAGAGAGGGAGAACTACAACTAACGTGCTGTTTCTGAAATAAAGCAAATGTTGTTGCCCCCTTCATTCCTGCACCAAAATGGACTCCTCTTTTTTTAAAGGAACAGGACAAAGAAGATGATGAACTGACTTTTCCCTTAACTACCTCCTGTCCCTCAGAGAAAGAAAATTCCATCACCTATCAAGGAGAACCTAGCAAGAGCTAGCTGCTGGCTATTTTCTAAGCTTAGCAGCTAGTTACATCTAGCTACCATGATCCATTGAATGACTAGCTGGAAAACAGCTCACTTTTGTTCTAGTTATTCTAGTTTAGTCATTATTTCTTATTCAATCAGAAACAAAATCTTATTTATATACTAAACAACATGCTCTGTGCAGCTTTGAAAATCGTTTTATCCTTTTACAACCATATATTGTACAGAGGGCACAGAAAGGCTTCCTGTAATTATTTCTCTAACCTTATCCAGCCATACCCCTAAACCAACAACGACAAAAGAATCCCAACAAAAACTTCAGATAATATCACCACACTAGTCACCTCTGTTTGGTCCTGACCCTTTTCCTGAATTGTCTGTTTTCTGAAATCTATTATGTTTTATACTTTAACTGTTCTTTAATTTCCCGCAGAACCACAAGGGTCTTTGCTGCCCTTTTGTCTGTTTCTATGATTATTTTAAAATTACACACTATTGTAAAATGTGATCCTTTCATTAATTTATGTAAATACAAACCTAGTCAATGACTTAGGTATTACTTATGAATGAATCATGCTGCTCTGAGTGTCTGGGTATATTTAACTTTCTTTAATTTGTTCAAAATAGCTACTGATGGGTCTCTTTAGCTCGTTACTCTTGCAACAGCAAGCAGAGGAGATGATTGGGGCATATGGAGAAGCAGAGGCAACACTTTTTGTTACTACCCAGTCACCAGAGTTTAAAAATAGACCCATTTTTAAGTAATGTGGCAGTGGCAAATGAGCAATTCAGGATACAAAATCCAGGTTTTGGCAGACATCAGGCAGTAAACTGTTCTGGACCCTTTTGGAGACTTCCATCTGTTGAATAAAGGAGGCTGACAATAATCAGGATCATGGAGAAAGCGCTGACCCAAAACTAAGGATGAGAGTATAAATTGTCTCTAAATTGGGCACATCTACATGTGAGCTTTACTGGGCAGTAGACTAATTTGCTGCACAATAAAGTGTCACCATCTACATGTGCGCAGTAATTAGGCCAGTGTAGACTAATTTACTGCGCCATCAAATAGTCCCATCAGACACAAGTACTATCCAATGGCAGAGTAAATTTCTGCGCTTAAACACACATGTAAACAGTGACGTCCAGATTAGTTTATTCCAGCTCAAAGTGCGCCAGAGTTTATTCAGACTCATTAATTGCACATGTAGATGTGCCCACTAAGTATGAGCAGAGTCAGAGGTGGTAGTAGAATGTATGTGAATAAGAGCTTTTTCCAGCTGTGTTAGCCATTACAATTTAATTCCACTAATCATAAGTGAAAGAATTCTTCCTGCAAAAATCTTCAATATTCTTAAGAGTTTTATTGTTAGAATTGGTGTTAGAAAGCAATTGCTGAAATGTTTATAAGTATAATAGTGTAAGCCATTTTCAGCAAAATATTACACTTGGCTACTGTAATACAATGCTGTCTGCACTTAACATCAATCTTCAGAAAGCTGCTGCTCCTTAAGTAATTTCCTTAACTTGTCACCTATTCACTCCCTTCATTGCATCTCTGGCTTTCCATTCACTGTTTCAAGCAAAATCTTCTTTGTCTTTCCCTCAGCATCAGGCACTTGGATCCCCCCATCCTAGCTGCTCCATATATCAAATGTTGCCATCACTTTACAGAGTTTTCACTCTTCACACTTCACTGTAGCCTGCTGCTTCTTCAAAGAAAAATCCAACCAAACCATAAGCAAACATTTCATTCTATTAATTATTCCTGACCTGTTAATATTGCTTTGAATATTCACAGCTTGAAAAAGATCAAGCAATACTGGTTGGACACAGAGTGCGTGTCTACATGAGATGCTTACTGTGAAGTAAAAATGCCTAATTGCGAGTAAATTTGCTACCTGCAAATGCAGGTAGAAAAATGCATTGATGCTGGCAGCAATGTCCTTCTTGGCTGAAAGGGGCAGGGACATGTAGCACAGCCACAGGTAAGTTTCCAGACAGTAGCAGAGGTTGTGGGGCAGCCCAGGCTTTCGTCTCATGCCACTGTAGCTCAGAGTCCCATACCAGGTGTGCAGGTGCACCTGGCGCACCATGGCGCATCGTGGCCATCACTAACAGTAGGGTGTAGTGGGTCAGTCACCCCCCAGTCCACACAAAGAGCTCCTTGTGCACCACCTGGGACATGTGCAGCAGGGGCATGCTTGGCATGCAGCAGTGGTGTGGGTCGGGGCTGGTGCTGGGGCACCTCCCCAGAGAAGACCCCTCTGGGGAGGGCAGCTCCTCATCCCAGTTGTCCAGGAGCCCTGCGCCCCCTGAACCCAGGCACCATGGGCTGGGCAGCAGTGTGGCAGAGCAGATAGCCTACAGGAGGGGGAGGGGGGCGGGAGGCAGGGCCTGTAGCCACAGCAGCAGATGCTGCCAGAAGCCTGGCTTGTCCCACCCTGGGAAGGGGGCAGGGGAGACAGACTGCTTGCAGCCAACACCCAGCAGCCCACTGGCCCCTAGGGAGTGAGCGGGGGGGCACTCAGCTGATGGCTGCCTGTGCCCAGCCCTGCCAGGTTGACTTTACATGGTTCCTTGCCACCTGTGCATGCCAGACCTCTGATCTGAGGCTGGGCAGCGCACAACCCCTGTACAGAGCAAACTATCTCTGAAATGTTTCAAACTTTCACAAACAGCTTCTGTCTCATGGCTCTACAGGGCCTGCAGCTACACATAGGGGACAGGCCACATTTGGCAGCCGGCATGCTGCCTCAGGGTCGCTGCCACTCACAGCCAGGGCCCTATGAATGTGCCGGCTCTGCCAGAGGAGGACCCTAGACAGGACCCTCCTCCTGGACAGCCTGGTCATGGTGTTGGCTGGGGGACACTCAGGCCTGGCAGGAAGAGGTAATGGCCTGCCAGGACAGGTGAGGGCAGAGGATGTGGACCACCAGGACAGGTGGCATGAAGATGTCATCTGCAAGGAGGTGTGGGACTGGAACGAGGAGTTGCAGGACCAGGCACATTGGGTGTTCAAGGCATAGGTTCTGGCCCTGGAGTGCAAGGGAGTGGAGGCAGAAGCAGAATTCTATCCTGGCCCAGGCAGTGGAAGCCATGGACAATGACAGTGGCCGCTGGGTACTGGACACATTTCTGGCCCTGGCGGTCACCTTTGTGCTGCCTGCTACCCAGCCCTTGATCCTACTCCCACCTGCCCCCTGGCAGCCACCCACTGCCCAGCACCAGGCCCCCAACCTGTGCCTGGGAGGAAGTCCTACACCACCTCCAGCAGCCAGAAAATCCTTGCCTAGCCCCCGCCCTGGCTCTGGCACCACCCAGCCCCCCCGCCCCCCCCCCCCACACCTTGGCTCAGCTCCTCTGCTCACCCTGGCTCCATGTGGGCGCAGAGCCAAAGCTGCCTGCAGTGGAGCCAGGACCACATATTGCTCCTGCTGAACCTGGACACTGGCTGCAAGAGGGGGAGTTGCCCACACTGGACCACCAGCTACCGTTGCCCCTGGGTAAGTCCCTTGCCCACCGCACTTGCCATAGCATGTGCACCTGCAGGTGAGTGGCCAGAGTGCTGGCCATCTGTCTCTGGGCTCTGCTCCCTAATCGCCCCTACCCCACAGCCCCCACAGGCAGTGATGCAGGCTGGCTAGTGTGGGGAGTGCTAGAGAAGTTGGGTGGGCAGCACCTCCCATACCCAGTGCCCTGCTGGTGGGTGCACGGTCTCCTGGGAAGGGGAGGGGGCTGCTGCTGCCACCACAGGTGGTGTTCCCATTGCCAGGCATTACATCCCCTACCCAGGTCTCATAGAAGAGCTCACCCCAGGCCTCACAGATGTTATGCAGCACTCAGGCTGTGATGATGACCCAAGGGAGGTTGTCCTCAGTGAACTCACGGCAGATGGTGAGGATGTGCCAGTGTCCCTTGAGGCGGCAGAAGGCGCACTCCACCACGACACAGGTCTGGCCCAGGCAGTGGTTGAAGAGAGCCTGGCAGGGGTCCAGCTGGCCAGTGTAGGGCTGCATGAGCCAGGGCAGGAGCAGGCAGGCAGGGTCTCTGATGAGCAGTGGTGGGATCACCATGGTGCCCAGGGCAGGTCTGGCACTTCTGGCATGAAGTACCCACTCTCTACCAGGCCTGACAGGCCAAAGTTCCAGAATACACAGGCATCATGGGTGCTACCTACCCAGCCTTCACTCATGTGCATGAAGGTGCTTTGGTGGTCCATGATGGCCTGGAGCACTATGGAGTGAAAGCCCCTTTTTCTGTAGTAGGGGCAGTCTCCACGGGGCAGGCTGGTGATGGGGATGTGGGTCCCATTCAGGGCCCTGATGCACTGGGGGGAATCCCAGAGCATAGAACCCTGCCATCACTGCCAGGGGGTCACACATGCTGAACACAGTGTCCCCCAGCATGTTTTGGAGGGCACCGCACACCACCAGGATGGCCTCTCTGGTGGTGGCCTATGTGCTGCAGGCTGGTGGATGTGGTCAGCTTGAGCAGGGCAAGGACCAGGAGGGTGTCAGCAGGGAGGGGTGGCCACCTGCTAGTGTGCTGCCATTCCAGGTGGGGCTGGAGCTGCTCCAGGAGGTCCCAGAAGATGGCCCGAGTCAGATGGTGTGGAGGTGGCAGGTGTGCAGCAGCAGTCCTGGAATGGTGCACAGTGGGCAGGTAGGCAATTGCTGTATATGGGAGAGCTGGGAGGGGTGAGACAGATTTGGGTCAAGCAGTGGTCAGTGCAGTGGGCCAGCAGGGCCAGCGCAGTGGCTATTAGGAGTGTGGGGCACTGGTCATTGCTGCCAGGGATGGGTTGGAGCAGTCATGGTATGGGGAGGCACAGGTGGTGAGGAAAGTGCTGTCATGTGCTGTCCCTGCGCTGGGCATGCTGCTCCTGGCCAGGAAAGCGGCTAGCCAGATAGCAATGAGCAGGGCTGGCATTTGAAGAGGGCTGCTGGCTGCTGGCAGCTTTAGCTGGAGCTCCCCACAGTGGCAGCATGGGCCCACTGCAGGGCTCTAGGAAGTGGGAGCAGATTGGCAGTAAATCTGCTCCCACTTTCCTGCACATGTAGATGCGTTCCTGGCACCATTTACTTGCAAGTAATTTACTTGCGAGTAAACTGGTACTGCATCAAATCCACATGTAGTTGCTCCCAGAGATTTGTTTGTGTCTCACTTTCCTGATTGGAGAAATTTAATGTTTAGAATCAACTGTCCAGCATGAATAAATGAAAAACACTGATCTGAAAATATGCTGCAATATTTTCTCAAGTTTCCTGGTTTTAATAGATATCCCTGCCAGTAAGCACATTCACTAGTGTACTTAGAAATTAATACAGTGTAAGTATGAATGTACTAATGAAAATTGTTTACAGTTGTTTTGGATAAGTTTGTTCAGCCCAGTTTGTTATATCTGCACTGATAAATCCCTTCATCTTGCATCTCTTTCTGTAATCCCTATCAGTTTAGGGTTTTTTCTGACATGCAATATGAAAATTAATTTTTGTCTAAGATTGATTGATAGAAATATATTTAGTGCAGTTCACTTCTATATTTAATTTTGTTCTCTACAGCCTCTAGTTTACTACAGAAAGTTCCTGTTGGGGTGGGAAAAGGTGCAAGTTTTCACTCGCTATAGAGTGCATACAGGAGACATGGCTTCCTTTATCTACAGACAACTTGAAATCTAAAGGGAAATGTATGGAAGTCATGGGCTGCAAACAGACACTGTATTCGTCTGGGGATGAACCATTTTATCCCAGGACAAAATGCAGTTATTCAGATGTCCATGCCCATTGTCCTGGGATAAATCCTAAAAGGGTTCATAGAATAAGTTGTACTAACATTTTATCCCAGGATATCTCAAAGTATGTCTGAATGGTTATCCCAGGATGACATAATTGAATCAAGGGCATAAGAGTGAGCAGCTGAATACAATGCCACTTAACCCTCATTAGAAGGGTCATGTGTGTACACAACAACTCCAGGATATTTCTGTTCCAGTACAAACACAGGCATAACTTTTTCCTAGTCATGATGCTTGTTTAAGGAGGGATGAGTCATTTATACAAGAGTCCAATATTGCTGAAATAGAAACAATATGGTTTCTCTTGTCAGCCTTCCAAACTCCCTCTCCATACAACATTAAAATGTGAAGATTCATAGATGCTAGGGTCAGAAGGGACCTCAACAGGTCATCAAGTCTGACCATTTTTCCTGATATCTAGCCTAAATCTGCACTCTGTCAGTTTGTTACCATTGTTCCTTGTTATCCCAGGAGGTACCTTAGTGAACAGAGCATCTCCAATCCCTTGCTGCATCCCCCTAATGAATTTGTAGGTGGCCACAAGATCACCTCTCAGCCTTCTCTTGTGGAGGCTGAAGAGGTCCAGGTACCTCAGTCTCTCCTCATAAGGCTTGTCTTGTAAGCCCCTAACCATACAAGTGGCCCTCCTCTGGACCCTCTCGAGTAAAAACGGGATGCAGTACTCCAACTGTGGTCTGCATAGAAGGGAAGTATTACTTCCTTGGTTCTATTTGCCATGCATCTGCTGATGCACGATAAAGTACAGTTAGCTTTGCAGATGATTTTGCCACACTGATGACACATGTTCATCTTGGAGTCCACTATGATTCCAAGATCCCTTTGCACTTCTGTGCTGTTGAGAGGGCCACTTCTTAACCAGTAGGTGTGCTGGATATTTTTGCGCCCTGGGTGCAATCTGCACTTGTCCTTGTTGTACTGCATCCTATTGTGTACTGCCAACTTTTCTAACCTGTACAGGTCTGCCTGCAGTTGTTCGCTACCCTCCGGAGTGTGCACTTCACCCCACAATTTAGTATCATCGGCAAACTTGGACAGAGTACACCTCACACCCACATCCAAGTCACTGATGAAGATATTGAAGAGTACAGGTCCAAGGACCGAACCCTGTGGGACCCCACTACCCACATCCTTCCAGGTCGATACCGACCCATCTACTACCACTCTCTGGGTACAATCACTAAGCCAATTTGCCACCCACCAGACCATGTAAACGTCTATGTCACAGCCTCCTAATTTATTTATGAGAATGGGATGAGTTACCATATTGAAGGCCTTGCTAAAGTGCAAGAAAATGACATCCACCTCTACTCCTACATCTAACCATTTTGTGACCCTGTCATAAAACAAAACCAGACTGGTCAAGCATGATCTACCTGCTACAGATCCATGCTGGTTGTCCTGCTCCAACAGCTGTGCCAGTGGTTCTCCTATGACACCGGCCAATTCCTTCAGTACTCTCAGATGCAGCTTATTTGGGCCTGCTAACTTAAACACATCCAGTCCATCCAAGTGACTCTGCACCAAGTCAGCATCGACAGTTGGTGGGCTGGTGTCCCTCTGATACCCATCTAAGAACCCATTAGGAGACTTATCTTGACCCCTGTTCAAGAACACCAAGGCAAAAAACTCATTGAATAGCTCAGCCCTGTCTGTCATTCATTGCTCCTTCTTGTTCAGTAGGGGTCCTATGCTGCCCTGCACCTCCCTTTTACTCCCTACATACCTAAAAAAAGACCTTTTGTTGTCTTTAATTTGTGTTGCCAGCCTCAACTCTGTAGTTGCTTTGGCCTTTCTAACTGCCTCCCTGCAAGTGCGGACCAAGTAGGTATACTCCTCCTTGGTAGCTTCCCCCACCTTTATGCCTTCTTTGCTGCCGTCAGGCTCCCCGGGATTTTCCTGTTTAGCCAAGGACGTTTTTTGGCTTCTTTCCCCCTTTTCCCTTATACTGGGATCGTCTCCCTCTGCTCCTGAAGGATCACTTCCTTTAGGAACAATCACCCTTCCTGGATTCCCATCTTGCCAATATTCCTATCCTGCAGTGCATCATTGACTAAACTCCTGAGCACACTGAAGTTAGCCTTCCTAAAGTCAAGCACTTCCACCCTGATAGTTATGTTACCCACCCTATGTCGTATGATGAATTTGATTGATTGGTGGTCACTGTCCCCAAGGTGACCACGCAGCTGCAGCTCCCCTACCAGGTCATCCCCCGTAGCCTACATCAAGTTCGGTAAGGCATTCCCCCTAGTGGGACTGTATACCTCCAGGGGAGTCTCATCTCTATTCTCCTTTTCCAGGCCCACCCCAAGTTGTTAAGTACTGCATATTATTCATATGTATGGTGGAGCTTTTCTTGACTCACATGGGCTGAGGTGGGAGAAGTTATGGAATGACCATACACACTCTTTCACAAGCATTTGGAACCTTTCAGCTTTGTTGCTTTCAGGCTGCTGATTGGGACAGCATGAATACAGACATGTAGGTTCATAAGAGAACAATTCAGGCATAAATCCAGTTTAAAACTAGGGAATAACCCTGTTGGAATACATTATCAATGACATGTTAAACCATCTTTCACTAATGCTATACTCAAAGCAACTTTTGCAAGCTGAAATGAATTTGGTCAATTTTTTTCATCCAGCTATGCATTATTATTTATAAAGCTCTTGCTTCTGGACTTTGGCTAAGAATGGGAGAGAAAATGCCAAAGTACTGCCAAAATGGCTAGCCTTTTGCTATTTTCTACCTCACAAAATGCTGACTATGGTCAGACCATTTTTGGAAACAGATGCATGTACATAAACATCAATAATCAGATATTAACCCAGACTTCAAAATACACTCATCACCATTACAGATGCTTTTATATGAAACAGAACACTCTGGCATGGCAATCCCACATTATGTAACAGCTCTTGAACATTTTACCACAGCATATATTTAATCTCTCCAGAAAACTCATTAAAACTAGGCTCACTTTCAGCCATATAAATTTGTTTGTTTAAAAGTATCATTTAAGCACAACACACTTTACAGCTCATCAAGGTATTAGTCATGCTTAGAAAACTCATATTGTAAACTATTATTTAATATTTATGTCCATTACACACAGCTCTTGTTAATTTTCTCAAACAGAATCACCACTCCTCAATATATAGTGTTATGCTTTTATTGCCTCTTGACATTGAAGTTAATTCAAATAACACTTTGGGCAAAGTCCAGCAAGTGCCTGCGTACAACATCCTAGGTTTGAGTCAGATTTACTTTTGGTAATAGTCCTCAAACTGGACAAGTGATATGCTTTGAAGATGTCACTTTTAAGATCTATGAAAGTATAACACCTAAAATAAATTGTTAGTCACTGAACATAGTGAAAATATATTCTGTATAAGACTTAATGATTCTGTTTCAAACTTCAGTGCAATTGAGAACTTAGGAATATGAAGTTTGCTATTCAAATACTACTATTTTGTTCCAGAATATAGTTCTAATACATTACAACTCCATGAGGTTACTGCTAGAATGGGGCATATGATTTGCATTGAATTAGTATTTGTACTTATAATTTAGAATCATGGAGTCATAGAAAATTAGGGTTGGAAAGGACTGCAGGAGGTTGTCTAGTCCAACCCCCTGCTCAAAGCAGGATCACCCTCAACTATATCATTCCAGCCAAGGCTTTGTCTAGTCAGGTCTTAAAAACTAGGGGTATGTGAAGGGGGCCGTATTCAGTTCAGATTCAGCCCGATTCAGTGATTTAATCTGTTGATTCAGATCACTGTCCCAATTTGATTCCGCTGAATTCTGGAAGCACTTCTGGTCCACCTCTGGGTGTGCTGTGGAGCACATGGGGGACCCCCCGCCCCCCACGCTTCCATGGGACGCTCCATCTGCCCCAGAATTACAGCATTCACAAGCCACCTGGTACCTTGAGGTATGTAAAAAAAAAAACATTTAAAGCTGTGTCTATGTCTGAATCATCAAATCTCTCTGAATCAAATTGAGGCTGTAATGGGTCTCCTGATACAATTCGGATTTGGAGATTCAGCCACCAATTCGGTCTAAAACTCCTTCGAATTGAATCAGTGACTGAAGCTTCACACAGCCCTATTAAAAATCTCCAAGGATGGAGATTCCACAACCTCTCTGCATAGCCTCTTCCAGTGCTGCCTCATGAGAAAGTTATTCCTGATATACAATCTAAACTTCTGTTGCTGCAATTTAAGACCATTGTTTCTTGTTCTCTCATCTGCCACCACTGAGTCTAGCTTCATCCTCTTTGGAACCCCCCTTCAGCTAGTTGAAGGCTGCTATTAAATCCCCTCTCAGTCTTCTCCTCCACAGACTAATTAAGCCCAGTTCCCTCAGCTTCTCCTCATAAGTCATGTGCCCTAGCCCCCTAAATATTTTTGTTGCCTTCCGCTAGACTCTCTTCAATTCGTCTACATCCTGTCTTTAGGTAGGGAGGGGGAGGCTCAAAACTGGGCACAGTACTCCAGACGTGGCCTCACCAATGCCAAATAGAATGCCTTGATCTGCTGGCAATGCTCCTACTAATGCAGCCCAATGTGTTGTTAGCCTTTTTGGCAACAAGGGAACACTGTTGGCTCATATTCAGCTTATTCTCCGCCTTAACCCTCAGGTCATTTTCTGAAGAGCTTCTGCTTAGCCATTCAGTCCCCAGCCTGTACTACTGCATGGGATTTTTCTGTCCTAGGTGCAGGACTTTGCACCTGTCCTTATTGAATCTCATGAAATTTCTTTTGGTCCAATTCTCCAATTTGTTGAGGTCTCTCTGAATCCTAGCCCTACTCTACAGCATATTTACTACTACCCTCAGCTTGGCATCATCTACACACTTGCAAGGGTGCACTCCATCGTATCATCCAGGTTCATTCCGGGTTGTTGATGAAGATATTGAACAAAACCAATCCCAGGACTGACCCCTGAGGCATTCCACTTGATATTGACTGGCAACTAGACATCAAGCCATTCATTACTACCCTTTGAGCCTGATGATCCAGCTATTTTTCTATCCACCTTACAGTGCATTCATCCAACCAACATATACTTCCTTAGCTTGCCTGCAAGAATGTTGTGGGAGACTCTATCAAAAGCCTTGCTAAAGTCAAGGTATATCGTATCCACAGCTTTCCCTGCATCCACAGAGCTAATCTGTGGATAGAAGGCAATCAGGTTGGCCAGACATGATAGAAGGCAACCTGGTTTATCAGGCATGACTTTCCCTTGGTGAATCCATGCTGACTGTTCCTAATCACCTTCTTCTCCAAGTGCTTAGAAGTCAATTCCTTAAGAATCTTCTCCATGATTTTTCCAGGGACTGAGATGAGGCTGATTGGTCTGTAGTTCCCCAGATCCTCCTAAATTCCTTTCTTACACATGGGCACGATTTCATATGCCCTTTTCCAATCATCTAGGATCTCCCTTGATCACCATGAGTTTTCACAGATAATGATCAGGGGCTCTGCAATCACACCAGCCAACTCCCTCAGCACCCTTGGGTGCATTGTGTCCAGCCCCATGGATTTTTACACATCCAGCTTTTCCAAACAGTCCCTAATCTGTTCTTTTATCACTTCTGGGTGCTTGCCTCCTTCCCAAACTGTTGCCAGGTGCAGTAGTCCAGGAGTTGACCTTGCCTGTGAAGATTGAGGTAAAAAAGGCATTGAGTACTTTAGCCTTTTCCACATCACCTGTCACTAGGTTCCCTCCCCCATTTAGTAAGGGACCCAAAATTTCCCTGATCTTCCTCTTGCTGTTGACATACTTGTAGGAACCCTTCTTGTTACTTTTCACCTCCTTTGCTAGCTGCAAGTCCAATTGCACATTGGCCTTCCTGACTTCATCCCTGCATGCCCAAGCAACACTCTTATACTTCTCCCTAGTCATTTTTCCAAGTTTCTACTTCTTGCAAGCTTCCTTTTTGTGTTTTAGGTAAGTGTTTCTCAACCCATGGGTCACAACCCAAAAGTGGGTCACAACAAGAATATATGAAAGGGTCCCAGACAAACTTTAAAAATTGATTCTCTTTTAAAGGAGAAAAATGTGGGAAACCTGTGGCTTTTCCCTTGCAGACTGTCAGAGTTCCAGCCTGCAAGGGGCTGCTTGGGTTCCCCCTTCCCTCACATACACTCCCCCCTACCCCACACACCTACCCCCTGCCCCACACACGGCAGGGGGTGGGGGCAGTGGGTCGGGAGTGAGAGGCACCGGGTTGGGACTGGCCATCAATGTTTATAAATGTGTCCTTGTACAAAAAAATTGAGAACCACTGTTTTAGATCACTGAAGAGTTCCCTGCCAAGCCAAGCTGGTCTTCTGTCATACTTGCTAGTCTTCCTGTGTATCAGGATGGTTCATTCCTGTACCATCAGTAAGGTTTCTTTAAAATACAACCAGCTCCTCTGGACTCTTTTTCTCCCACAGACTAGCTCCCAGGGGATCCTGCCCATCAGTTCTCTGTATATAATAATTTGTGTTGAAGTAGTGCCTAGGACCTCAGGCATTAATTAAGACTGCATTTGTGGCAAGCACTATATAAACAGAATATAGGTGGAGATCCCTGGCCCCAAATATATACTATATTCAGTGTATTCACATCTCTTTTAAAGCTCTTATGTTTATGATTTGTTTTTGCAAACCCTGGTCTCCATCTCATTTATAGCAAAATATCAACTTTCAAATACCATTCTCTTCATTAGATGTAGAACATATTGTTGGTGTCTTTCTTTGCTTATGTTTCTGATGAGGCTAAGACATTCAAGTTTGCTTTTTCATTCTTGTTATTGAATACCTACTTGAATTTCATGCTTTGCAACTCATGTTTTAAAAATGTTTATGGAAAACACATACACAAGATAGGAGAAGAACGGAACCATGCAAACTTTTCAAACTCTGAGAGAATATTTGCAGAAGTTCTTTTTAAGTGTTTGTTAAATTGTACTTACCTAGTGTGTATGGAACAATGGATCTAGTACTTAGATATGCATTATAGGAATAGACTGAATATAGATATATTTTGTACTTTTAAACTCATTTTTGAACAGAGTGACTTAATATTTCTTCTTGCAAGAGAAAAGAGTTAAAATGCACAAAACAGCATAGTAGAGGCTAATTCATAGAACTCGTATCTTCCTACTAGTTCTACATAGGGGCTTTTTGGTGCAGAGCCTAAGAACCCTATGGTGACATTCAGACAAGTGTAGCTATGAGGTATGTGGCACTACAGACACATCTGCAATGCCACATAGTGCACAATAAGCTATTCTCCATGCTGCAAAGGAGTAGTGCAGGGCAGGGGAGAGGGCTGACCCCTAGATATCCCACACACAAAAAAAGAGTGAAGTGGTGTACATTTGAGCATGTGCTGCTCAAAACCAGAGCCTGGCTGATCTCCACTTCTGCAGCCACAGGAGGTTCCCAGAACCCCAGGTAAGGCAGCTGGAGTGAGCCCAGTGCTGGCCCGCAGCTTCCCCTACCCAACATGGGGTAACCTGCTGGATGCCAGAGGGCACATGGCCCAGGCTTTCCTGGGGACAACTAGCAGTGGTATAAGGTGCTAGTTGTCCCCAGGGAACCAAACATCCATGCTCGTGTGGACGTGGCCTATAAATGTAACTTTGACAGTCTATTCTCACTTTGTGATGTGGTCCTAGAGAAAAGTCAATCGTATTTGCTCTATCAGTTACTGTTATCAACAATCCAGCTGTGTTTTATTTTTACAGATTTTGCAAGAATTAAGCTGTTATAGACCTAATAATCTATGCGATGAAATCAGAACCATAGTTCATACAGTGAATGGTCAATACTGACAGACTGTTTTATTAAACATGATACATGCTGTATTTGCTTTATAGTATCACATGATGCTTTGCAATCATTTGGGAATCTTGAATGTCTGTGGGTTTGGATATCATGGTATGATATAACTGTGAAATTTTCAGGTGAAGTTATCCATTTGTATTGACAAACAAAACTTAACATAGATCAGGCTATCAAATAAAGAGGGTGATTTGAATACAAAAGATGGAAGGGAAGGAGGTGGGGGAGAGGAGGTGTGGGCAATACTGAGAGAGGCAGAGAAGTAATAAATCCATAGGGACAAAGGGATCAAGAAGCTAATCCACATAATGGGATAAAATTCTGTAGTCCCTCTTTAGACTACACTTAACAGAATCCAGCCCGTGGATGATTTATTGTTCTGCAATTTTGTATTCAATTTATTTTTTAAAGTTTTGCCATTTAAAAACAGCTACGTTGAGGTCAGTAATAGAATCCATATCACCTTTGGAACAAATAATATTGATTATAACATCCAAAATTCATTCACTTGCACCCTTTCTGACATCATATGCCATCACCTGCTTATAGGACCCCTCTGCTATCTGAATTGGACAGACAGGTCAATACCTACGTGTAAGAATCAGGGGACACCAATCTGACATAAAGTCCAAAAACACACAAAAGCCTGTGGCAGAATATTTTAACCTTCTTGGACATTACATGTATGTCTTTGCCCCTATGCATTTATTACTTGCTTGCCTCTGTCATCACTGTCCCCCTCCCTTCTCTGTCATTTGTATTTAAATCACCCTCTATTTGATTGCCTGTTCTGTATGGGTGCATCCAGACAAGCATGCTCATGTGTTACCCTGGGAACAAATGGCAGCAGCACACAGCTGTGGGGTAGGAGAGGCAGGAGCCGGCACTTGGGCTGTCTTCAGCAGCCCTGACTGGGGTCCTGGGTGCCTCTGGAGGCTGCAGCTTGGCCAGCAGCTGGAACATAGCTCTGGCCAATCAGGCTCTGGTTTGGGCAGCACATGCTGCTGTCATATGTGCCACCCTGCTTTTTTTAAGTGCAGGGTTTTTTGACACCAGGATTCCCCAGTGTCAAAAAACCCCCATGCTGTTAATTTGTAGCTCAGGGAACATCTGCACGTGTGTCACATGTGGTGTGTACATGCAGGCATTCCTAATCAGGATCTATCCTTTATATCCTTTCATAGTAGCTGAAGAACTGAATTCCTTCTAACAAAAACATATGCTTCTCTGATGCAGTTAGTCAATAAGGTGCATCTATACCCTGACTTCCACCTGACTTCAGACTAACATGACAAACTACCCTTATCTTCTGGACTGCCATGTTGCAATGCAATGCAGTAATATTTTTGCTTACAAAATAAACAGTACGATAGTGGCACATTCCACATAGCAGGAGCAGGCAATTATTTTGGGCAGAGGGCCGCTTACTGAGTTTCGGCAAGCCATCAAGGGCTGCATGACAGGCAGCCCAGGGCAGATTAATATTAATTTTCTAAATTTTTTAGGGGCCCCACAGGCCAGATAGATTGGCCTGGCAGGCCTCATCTGGGCCCCGGGCCACATTTTGCCCACCCCTGCCACATAGCAACATGAACAAACAATGCCGATCAGCCTTGCTCACAGAAGTGGAACCACATCCTAAAAACTAGGACCTTTCTTATATCAATAAGCACAATAACTTAATCCCAGTTTCCCGAATAATATTAGTCACCAAGATTTCCACTATGTAGTTGCTTGTTTTCAAGCAAGACAGCTCCTCCAGTCAGTGAAACTATATGGTATCCTACAACTATGCTCAAAGCATCCTTTATAAATTACCAGTTGCCCTGTTACTGTCCTCTAAAGTGGAAGAACAATCTGCATTATAAAGCAGACTAAACTCTACTCATTCCCAAACTGTCACTAAGAGTGACAGTTTTTCCTTCCCCTTTAGCTTTGCAAGTCTGCTCTGCATCACATCTAAGTTTCCTGTCCAATTAAAGATTTAAGTTTCCAGGGCTGGTTTTTATTCCTTGAAACCAGACTACCAGAGTTTGGTAACATTAAGGGAAAATAGGTGCTATGCTATGTATTTTTGTTCAGGGAACCTGCATTTGGGACTTAGTGAAATGAGAAATTTCCTTGTTTCTTGAAGTTTCTTCATAATTTCCAGAGGCAGTTTGCTTTGTTAGTACAAAAGTAAAAGGAGCAGAAGAGAAGAAAAGCAGAATGTAACAAAAATCTAGATTTCTGCTTCTTGTTAATTCTGTTTTCAGGTGCCTTCCTTATCCCTTACATCCTTTTCCTAATCATTGCTGGAATGCCCTTGTTCTATATGGAATTAGCACTGGGCCAGTACAACCGGGAAGGGGCTGCTACCGTATGGAAAATTTGTCCACTTTTCAAAGGTAAGTGCTAATACTCTGCCTGGTTTGAGTAGAGTGGTATCGCTTTCCCTGTTTTAAGTAAAATTATATCTGCTGGTTTATTTCCTAACCCTGTAATATTAGAAGCAGCAGAAAATGTTTATCTAGGTTATATTGTAACCCTGACCCAGAAGTGGCTGTACAGTGACAAGTAGCAGGGGTGAAGAGTCTAGTTCAGTCTCCATGCTCACTGCTGTCTTTGGCATCTTTGCTAAATCTTCCATCAAGAATACCAATTAATGCCACTGGTGGTGCCTTTTGTTTTCAGTTATGTGAATGTCCATTCATATTTGTCTTTGAGGTTTTCTTTTTGAGGTTTTAAAAACCAGTTAGTTTTATAGAAACAGAACTGGGCTGGAGCTCAGAAGACCTGGATTCTATCACTGGAGTGTTGCAAGCAAGCTGTCTGTCCATCCTGCGCTTCATTTTTTTTCTCATTTGTAGATAATGATACTTTATAAACTTGGGATCTACAGATGAAAAGCATTAAATATAAGTTGCTTTTATTATTTCATGCAGTTAATGAATACTGTCTGTTGGCACAATGGATACTCGCCAATGGCATGGAGCAAATGACTAAATGTTTCTCTTTCCCTTATTATGTTGTCTACTGGATACAAATTAAAACTAGCTAATTAACTACCACACCAGTACTGCGTATTGCTCATCCATCCAATAGGTGGCTCTGTGTGTGCACATTTAGGTTTTTAGCTCAGGTGTTTTTGGAAGGAAAATGGAAGAAATAATATATGATCAATGAAAAATATTAATATTTCTTAAAGACCCACTAAAGAACTATTACTAGCTGGGAATGATTTGAAAGTGCTGCCTCTGGTTTGGATCAAGCCTTCTAGGTAGGATAACTTCTACAATTTAGAGCTGTGTGAAATTGCTGAAAAACCTGCCTGCAAACTTAACATTCTGACCACATTTGATCACGATGTGTGAAGAGCTTCATAGTGGCAGTCACCACATGGTTGACCCACAGCTTGGCTTTGAGTTACACTGAGCTAGTGTCAATCATTTTTTGTTGAAATCCTCTACTTTTCCTTTTTGTGGAGTTAGCATTCCAAACCAGGAAAACACTGTCATTTTCACTAGCTACATTCTCAACGCAATTTCAATTGCATCTAAAACTCAAAATGTTATTAGAGACATGCAGGGTTTAGCTACATGTGTGCTTTACTGTGGAGTTGACTAATTAGCTTTACAGTAAAGTGTCACCTTCTATACATGCACTTCTATTAAGGCGCAGTAAATTAATTAATTCTGCTGTACAATAGTACAATAGTACTGTCCGGGTCAAATACTATCCTATGGCGGAGTTATTTAGTGCACTACAACGCACATGTAGATGGTAACTGGGGCTGGCTGGGGCATGAGGGTGCTCCAGTGCAGGGGCTGCCTGCTGGCTAGCCCCACACTATAGCACCCTCATGCCCCAGCCAGCCTCTCCGCAGCACATTTTGCTGGTGGGGAGCAGCTCTGGGCTGGAAGGCTGAGCCCCTGGGCCCTGTGTCAGCTGGAGCTGCTCCGCCCAGGCTCAATATGCTATGGTCTTGGGCTACATGTAAATGCTGAGCCCCAGAATAATAAACTCTGGCCTGAACTGCACCAGAGTTTATTGCTAAGTGCTAATTGCACATGTAGATGCATCTACAGAGCAGCGCAGACAGGACCCCATATCAAAATGTGAGTTTGACATTTTTTTAAACAAAACAATTTATATAATCCCATTACCGAACCCACAAGCCATACAATTACCCAAGAATCCTGACATCCCGACACAAACAAACACCCACTGAAGGCATTGGGAATTTTGCTAGATCCAAGATTACAAAACTAGGCTCAAAACTGCAAAGAATCTGATTCAAATATCTGTGAATACAATAGTAGTCTTTTGATTTCAAGTCTCGAAAAGAAGAGAAAAGAAAACATTCTTCATTTCATAGTCTTGTTAACATTCTGGCTGCGTTTATTAGGCTGAGATTTACATTAGTATTGATTGTTAAATGTTAGTATTATTGGGCATGTCTACACATGCCCCCCATGGTGCAGTTGTTACTGCTCCATCACTTAGTACTTGCTTTACTCCATCCCAGAGGTGCACAGTTCTTTTTAGCAGCTATGTCACCATAGCAATGCTCTATAGCGAGGTAGCTTGTCACTATGATGATGTAGCATTGGCATCACGGTTTGTGACCACTGGTGCTACATCGCTGTAGTGTGTTGTTACGGTGACATAGCATCATCTGTAGATGCGCCCACTGAAAATAATGGGAAACATTGTATTATGTTGAAATCCCACCAGTCTCATAAACTGGGTAAAATTAGCAGAGTTTCAAATGAAAGCTTCTGATAAGATACATGAATGCCTTTTATAGCTAAGTCCTCACAGGTCTTTAGATATGACTCTGAGTTAACTCAAATCCTTCACTGAAATGAAAAGACTACAGTCTACCCTCAAAGTTATAATAATTATCTAAATGAAAAACACCATGGTGCTAATTTTAGCTATGAATATTATTGCTATGAAATCTAGTACTCTTAACTGCAGTTGAGCTTTCTTATAATGCACGTGATTAAAATACATCTTGTAAACTTTACAAAACAGTCCATTTGCATCACTAGATTTTTTGGGGTTTATTTTAGCACTGTGGGTGGGATAAAGTTTAAATAAATACATGTCTGGATCCAGAAACAACAGAGCCAATGCATTTTTGGACCAACTCTCTTAATGTCAATGGAGTGGCACCAGGGATGGGTTTTGGACCACTGCCTTTGAATTTCCACATTAAATTTCAATTATTATCACTTCTGAATGGTGGAACATGTAGTTAATCTTTTTTTTTTAAATCCCATTTCAAAATAGTATGCATTATTCATGGAGGATGACCACATATTCTAACATATGCCTTCTTGAGGAATTTTATCTGCTTTGAGTATTATAATTTTTCAACATAATTTCAGTATAACATGCAGAAGTCATTCAAGCACCATGAATTTTAAGACAGATTTTCAATCTTATTTTCACTTTTTACCAGACATTAGGGGTGAGTAAACTGATTCTTAGGCAAAAAAAGTTCCACAAGTTCCACCTGAGAAACAAAAAGGCATTCTTGACATAAACAGTCCTTTTTAGATTGCTGATTCCCGAGGAATTAGTAGCTGATCCTTAGGAGAACATAAAACAGCTTTTCATTAAGTACTGGAGCAGCATTACCAGAGTAGTTTCATAGACCCACTCCCCAGACCTGTGGTTTTATCAATAAAGTGCTTCCTCCTTGGTTTGTCAAGGTACATAAAAGCCTAGTAACACTGTTAGAATTGTCATGTCTCTGGACTGAATAAAAAAGTGAAAATGTAATGAAGGATTGTGCCCAAGGGCTAAGTTACTACACTAATGAAGACCATATAAATTAGTTGTCTTCTTCTGTTACATACATTCCCAGTGGTTTATGTGCAGTTAGTAATGGGGCCACCCTTTAAAAATGTCTGACTGAGAAATGTCAGCTTTCATGAACTTGAACAACCCTCCCCAGTATGTCTAAGGGAAAGCCAGCTCTCCAAGACACAATGGGAAATGCTCAAGGTAGAATTCATCCTTGGCTGGAAGACCATACATGCCTTCTCCAGATTTAGGTTTAAATTCTACCATGAATTTTGGCTAGGGATAGAAATTACACATAAATCAGTATAAGTAATCAGAAACTGGTTCAAATCTGTAACACAACAGAAGTTCAGTGCACATAAACCGCTTTCAAAATGCCCCAAATTTGCTAAGATAAACCTGGATAGATGTTGTATCAGACTTAACTGATTTAGCTTAAATTAGTTTATTGAATGTCTGCCCCAGATCCCCTCCAGATTCAAGTTAACTCACAGTCCCCCAACATCCCAGGGTACTTTGCACCTTCCCCACAAACCCCCCTTGCAGGGAGGGTGAGTTAGCCATGGCCCAAGCAGTCTGCTCCAGCTGAGCAGGGAGTCATGCTCTAGTGCCCCAGGCTTCTGACCTAGGCCACTGCAGGCATGTGGCTGCATTTCCAGAATCAGAACTGAATGTCTGTTCACTTGCTTGTTGGTTCAATCTATGTATCTTAGACTAACTTACAAAGTTGAATCAATTCAGTCTCTGGCTTTTTGACTATCTGTATTTAGCCATACTGTGTAGCTCTGTTGAAAAAAGGAAGTGGCATAAGGTAAAATTTGGCCCACGGTTGATATTCATGATGACTCAGAGTCAGCTAAATGCTCTTAAAACACTTGAATCCCTCATTGGAACTACAGGCCGTGTGTTGATGAAACAAGAGGCGTGTATGTATGACACTTTAAAGCAGGCTAAATGCTTTTGCGCTACTTTAATGGTGTTGGTGTTTGCACACCTCAGCGACATATTGCACATTAATTCCAGCTGTTGTAGGACATTCGGTAGCGTAATGCACCTTAAATGACTTGGGGCGCAGCAAACTAAAACTCATAGTTTTATAGTAGCTAGGGTCAGGAGGGACCTCAACAGATCGTCTAGCCTGACCCCCTGCCACAGGCAGGGATGAATGCTGGGTTCACAAGACCCCAGACAGATGATCATCTAACCTCTTTTTGAATTTACCTAAGGTAGGGGCAAGGACCACTTCCCTAGGAAGTTGGTTCCAGATTCTGGCCACCCTAACTGTAAAATATTGCCTACTAATCTCTAACCTAAACCTATTCTCCATCAGCTTATTACCATTGTTCCTCATCACCCCAGGTGGTACTGGGGAGAAAAGGGCTCTGCCTATTTGCTGTTGATCTCCCGTGATGAGTTTTTGTAGGCAGCCACCAGGTCCCCCCTCAGCCTCCTCTTGCCGAGGCCGAACAGGTTCAGGTCCCTCAGTCTCTCTTCATAGGGCTTGCCTGCTGCCCTCTGACCAAATAGGTGGCCCTCCTCTGAACTTTCTCCAGATTGGCCACATCCTTTTTAAAGTGCAGTGCCCAGTACTGGACATAGTACTCCAATTGCAGCCTGACCAATGTGAAATAGAGGGGGAGTATCACCTCTCTGGATTGGCTTGAGATGCACCTCATCCTCCTGCTCAGTGCAAACAATTACGATGTCATAGGGATCACGGAGACCTGGTGGGACTCCACCCATGACTGGACCACAGGGATAGATGGCTATACCCTGTACAGGAGGGATCGTGTAGAGAAAAGGGGCGGGGGAGGTCACCACTGCCGCAGAGGGAAGCACCAGCCCCCTGAGCCAGAGACTGCTCCACCCACTGGCAGCTTACCCTCCCCTTCCTGCCGGAGAGGCAGGTAAGGTGTATGTACCACATGGAAGTTTAATCAGCCCTAAATTGAAGTGGTGTTATTTAAAACCCACTGCTTCAATTTTGGCCCCCCATTTCATCTACACATGCCCACAGTCACCATACCCCTTCCAAGTTCTTGACTGAATTGCATTGCCATGGTGATAGAAGTCCATGTTGTGAATGACAATGGGGATGAGCCAGGAGAGGTATTGAAGCTTATGGGATTCTGGTTGGCAGGGGCAGTAACCACTGGTGCAGCCCATAGATAGAAACAGCAGTTTATAGGTTCAAAGGATCTTGAACTTTCCGTGTCCAAATAACATAGCTTTATGCAGGTGAACTGAATTTCACTCTTACCACGCAGTTTCTGGCCATCTGCACTAGTTAAAATTTCCCCTAGGAATACAGAACATGGACTGTACCAGCATTAAATTGTAGTGTTTTATCCTTGAATTGCATAATTTATGTTTTCTGGCAAACACAATCAGTTTTCCTAAACACCAGTCAGTCTCATGAGATCATTAGTTTAACTATCATTTTTTGTGGCCATCAGCTGTATGTATAACCCTTTTATAGCCCTTAGTGAGGGGAAAAGGAAGATTATCTAAATTTCTAATTATCTAAAATTAATTTGCAAACTAACCATGGTTTAGCTATTAAGGAATACTTTTGGGGTGTATTGTTGTATATGAAATGCAATGTATAATCAAGTTTTTCTTTGTCTTTAGGTGTAGGCTATGCAGTGATACTTATAGCTCTTTACGTGGGTTTCTACTACAACGTTATCATAGCTTGGTCTCTGTATTATCTGTTTTCATCATTCACATTTGAACTCCCCTGGACGAAATGTGGCAACAGCTGGAATAGCCCAAACTGTACAGATCCCAAACTCTTCAACGCCTCGGTGCTTGGCAATGGCACCAAGTACTCCAAGTACAAACTCACTCCTGCTGCTGAATTTTATGAGTAAGTGTTGATTTGTCATTGTTCTTGCTTACAAACTCCAGATTAATTCAATGGTTTGTTCTTTTGCCCAAGAATGCCACTCTGGGGAGGTAGCATGGGTCAGTTGACAGGCCTAAATAGTAGGAGTCAGAAACCCAGGTTTAATACCTGGCAGCCATGCCACTGATCTTCTGTATAATGTTAGGTTAGTCAGTTATCTCTCTGTAGCTCAGCTCCTCTAGTTCAGACAAAAAAACCCCCAACATTAAGCAATAGAGATTCAGAGCAACTATTAAGTAAATCTTTCTTCCACATGCAGTTTTTCATTATGCGCAAACAATCTTAAAACAGTAGCATTTATATCATGACTGAAAACAACATGCTCAATAGAGCTTACTGAAAGATTTGAAACTTATGATTTCATTTACTCAGGTGTAACTTCTTGTTCTGCTTGCCTGATTTCTTGGAGGAAGTCTGTTTCTTTTGCTTTTCTTTTGCTGCTTCAATAGTTTAGAATGAGGAGAGGGCAGCAGTTGAAAAACATAAGACTGATCCTGCTCCCATTTAAATGAAAGGTCATTCTGCTGCTTATCAGGCATCACCTGCACTTTGAGAGTCTTCAAAATAAAAAGAGTTTAAGGTAGGCACTAGACCCATTACACATAGGCATATGAATGAATGCTTAAAGTACAAAACAAAAGTTTCTGGGATCACTGGACTGATGACTTTATATAAATGATTAAGTTCAGGACCCCAAGGATTATTTGAGCTTGGGTAAAAGAAAAGGGAACACTTGCTGGGCACTAGGCTAATCAATTGCTGAATTGGTTTGAATAATCAGTTAGTCCTTCTGCTTTGAATTTGTAGCCCAGCCAATGTATCAGTGTCAGCAAGGTCTTCTGTTGGACCACGGAGACACTGCTTTTATAACAGGCAGCCTAGCACATTCCACAGTATACTGAACTCTGCTACAACAGGGACCTTGTGGGCCTGTGGTTGTCTGACATGCTAGCAGCTCTTTTTACTTCTCAGCAGTTGGTAATTTGAAAGGTTAGGGGTGGTGCAAAACCAATGAGCAGAAAGACAGTTTTGCTAAACTTAGTGTTTTGAAAGAGATTGATGAGTAGCTGCGAGTTTCTAGGAACTGAATCCAATGCTGAGTAATGCCAGCCAGGAACTCGGCTGTTTTCCTAAAGAGAAAAAATACAATGTCTTGGTGGTGTGATAGCAATAAAGGGATCAGTCATCACAAAAAATTGCAGTTTGTAGGCACTGGAAGAACATGATCTTGAGGTGAACTGGGAGGAGGTTTTTGAACCAAGCAAGAAAGCTTCAGACTGATAATCACACCACTACAAACATTAACATTAATGTCATTTCAGAAAAGTTTTCCTTTTACAGCTGGTTTGTGTTTTTAGGTTTTTTTTAGCATAACATACCATAAGTGCACACTAAGGAATATATGGTTGAAAATGGCCTCTTTGCAGGTTAGTCTAATCTGCAGAGCATGAACTGGTTTGCAAGTGCATAGACATTCAGCACATACCTGCAGTGGCTCAAGCCAGAAACCCAGGGGTGCTAGAGCAGCCCTCCCTTCCACAGGGAAGCTGAGCTGAAGGAGTGGGGAGTGTCCAGGCCCCAGCAGGCCTGTCCCAGTGGCTCCCTGACAACTGGGAGAAATCTGAGTACACAGGGCTGCCTGGCCCCAGAGGAGAACTCTTCCCTCTTCCCGGACCACCACAGGGCCAGGAGTGGGGGTCCGGTTTGGTGATGGGGGGGGCTCTTCTCCCTCTTCCTCCCCCTCACAGAGAGGTGGGAAGGGGGGCTCTGTGAGGCTGCCTGGCACCAGAGGGAGACTCTTCCCCCTGCTTCTCCCCCATCACTGTGGGGTGGGGTGAGGGGGGCTTTATGGGATACTGCCCAGCCCCAGAGTGGGACTCTTCCCCCCACTCCTCCTCCCCCCCCCAGGACAGGGGGAGGCTCTGTTACATGCTGGGGGGGAACTCTTCTCCCTCCTCCTTCTCCCCCCAGAGGGACAGTGGGAGCACAGAGCTCAGCTGGGCAGGGTATGGGAGTGTGAGGGGTGTAGGGACCCCCCCACACACACTCCCCCCCATGGTGTGCAGCAGCAGCAGGCAGGGAGCCAGCACTGTGCAGGGGGAAGAGAGTGGAGTCTGCCTTATCTCCACAGCTCTGCTCCCAGATCCTGAGCCTGAAGCTCTAGCCCTGGCAGCAGGGGAAGTCCCGCACTGGAGCCAGCTGCTTACCCTTCTCTCATCTGTGCAGGTCCCTGCACTCTGCCAGGAGTGGAGGGAGCCCCACCCCCTGCTTTCCTGCAGAGTCCACTGCCCCTCTAAGTGCAGTTGCAGGCACGTGGGCAGCATGTGGGCTGGGCAGTATTGCATGGAGCCCCCCCCCCCACCCCTCCAACCTCCTGGGGTAGCAGGGGGAAAGGGAGGAGGAGGAACAGTCCCCATCCAGTGTCTCACAGAGTCCCCCTCCCCACCCTGGGAGGAGGAAGAGGGGGAAGAGTACCCCCCAACACATAACAGAGCCCCTCTTCCAACCCTGTGGGACAACTGAAGGGGGCAGGAAGAAGGATTAATACCTCCTTCTGTCCCCTCTCTGCAGCTGGGGTCTGCCAGCTCCAGGGTCCACCACTGTAGCCCTTTTCCTTTGCTCCCTGGCAGACCGGCTGACCCTGGCTGCAGTGGGGGAAGACAGGAAGGAGGGAAGAATTAACTTCTTCCCTGCTCACTTTGCCTTAACAGGACCATGCCAGCTGGTTCCTGCTCCAGCTACAGAGCAGAGGGGCAGGTTCAGCCCTGTGGCTGAAGCAGAGACCCCTGCCCAACCCAGAGAGCATGCCGGGATGCTGGGGGTGTCTGGTTGATCTTAAACTAACAAGGGATCTGGAACAGACATTGCATGAAACAGTTTGAGCCAAATCAGTTAAGTCTGATGCTGCATTCAACCAGGTTTTTCTTAAACCAGTTTCAGCCATTTTGAAACTGGTTTATGTGCACTGAATGTCTGTTCTGTTACAGGTTTAAACCAGTTTCTGATCACTTAACCCAGTTTATGTTTAATGTCTGTCCCTAACCATAGAGTGCAGCCTCTGTGTTTTCAGGAAGTCATTTACTAAAGGAATTCCCCAAATCCCCACCTCACACCCTCATGACTATAGGCACAGTATTTTAACACTAGCACCACCCTATAATGTGCCATAGGTAAATACAGAGAAGGTGAGGGCAATGCCCAGACACTGCAATTCTAGAAAAGTAGTTCATTAACATATGCTCAGAAGATCCCAGGAAAAATATCCTTCCCCATGCTACAAAGGAAAGCATCCTCCCCAGCCTGTACCAACCAGAAGCTCAGGATAAAATTCCTTGCTAACCCCAGATTTAGTAATTGATATGTCCCTGAATGGAAAAGCAAGACCCTCAACTAGGATTCTCTGTATTTTCTAAATGCAGATGGAGCATCAGTGTGCCCCAGTCAAAAACACCTTAAGCTGTGCCCAACATTCTGGTACTTCAGAGAAAAGCTACTTTACCCCCAAGTTCCTTCTTGTATCCAACAGTCAACCAGCAAAAGACCTGAGGCATAGGATTACTAGATATCTGCCACATATGAGAACTACCTTTATGCTCTGGCCAGGGGATTACAAAAACATGAGAATATACTGATTGTTGATCCAGAGCATCCTGTCCTTCCATTCCTCCAAATATACCCATCCTGTTTAATTTTAAAGACATTCAGGTTCTTTACTATCACCAGTTTGCTGGGAAGACCACTCCAAAATTCCACTCCTTTGAAACTTAGAAATCATCTTCTAATTTCCAGTCTAAAATTTTCTGAGGGCTGCATGTAGACATTTGATCTGTTGGTGGCTTTTTTCAGCCTAAAAGCTCTTCTCTTGCCTCAGTATCCACCCTCTGTATGTACTTGCAATGGGTAAACATATTCTTTCTCATCTCCATTTTGCTAAACTGAACAAGTCAAGCTTCTTTAATCTTCTTTCATATGAAAAGGTCTCCATTCTCCTATTCATCTTAGTGGCCCTTCTTTGAACTCATTCTGATTTAAGTTAATTTCTTTTAATATTAGTGGTCAGTACTGCATTCAAGTATTCTACTTGAGGGCTTACTTATGCAATCATACAAGTACCTCACAAGTCTAGCACATAGACCCTGCCTACTACATTGTAAGATTACACTAGCCTTTCTTCACAGCTACATTGTGTTGGCAGCTACACTCTGTCAACATGCCTAGGGTTCATATCTGAAGTTTTTGTTATTGATCCCCAGCTCAGGGCTTCACACTTCATACATGTTCTGTTTACTTCTGTATTTCTCATTAATGGTTTGGTTAAAGAATGCTGATTTTATCCATTTTACTATCACTTCTCACTTGGGTTAGAGGTTCAATTTTGGAATCACTGAAATAAATTATTCACCGTTCTGTGAGGTGGGGGAATCCCTTAAAAGTTTTAGCTGCAGTGCTTTGCTAACTATTCAGTAAGGGTGAAGTTATACTTTGACCATACTAAATCTGTGAAATGTTAAGCAATGTTAAAGTTAGAATGTGCTGTGAACAGTCTCACTATGGGTATGGACAGAAGTTATACATAGACCGGTTTAAGTGATCAGAAACTGGTTTAAACCTGTAACAGAATAGAAGTTCAGTGCACAGAAACCAGTTTCAAAATTGCTGAAACTGGTTTAAGAAAAACCTGGTTGAATATATTATCTTCTGTCCCAGACCCCATCCTGGTTCAAGTTAAATTAATGTTCCCTAGCATCCCAGCATTTTGCAGCCCTGGGCTGGGCTGGGCTGGGCTGTCTGCTCCACAGAGCAGGGCTGGCCTTTCCCCTCCCTAACTGGAGCAATGAGGGCTGGCCCACTGGCCTCACTGGCTGGCTCACTGGCCTCCCCAGGTAAACCCCTGCTGGGGTGTAAGGCCAGGGAGGGAGGTTAAAATTCCCTTCCCCTGAGCTGCCCTGTCCTGCTTAGTGCTAGCTACAACCATGGACTACAAATCCCAGATGCACCTGGAAGCAGAAAAAGGAAGTGATGAACAATCTTACAGAGTCCTGTTGCTATGAGTCTGGACTGCAAATCCCAGAGACCTTTGGGGCAGCAGGAAGAGGAAGTAAACACACAGCCCATGCTGGCTACATGCCACATAGCCATGCTGTAGCTCACCCAGCTTCTGGCTTGAGCCACTGCAGGCATGTGGCTGCATTTCCTGAATCAAAAGTGACTACTTGTTCATTTGTTAATTGGTTCAATCTTTGCAGCTTAGGCTAACCTGCAAAGACTGAATCAATTCAGCCTCTGGCTTTTTGACTGTCTATACTTAGTCTGTAAGGGTTAATACCATCCCTTGCCTGTACAGCTCTGGCTTGCCACTAGAGGTCTGGCCAGCAGGGGCATGGCTAGGAGCAAGGCCATCTGGACTCCATCCTTGCTCTAAGTGTGGGGGAGGGCTTGGGAACAGTGCATCCTGGGATGCTGAGGACTGCAGATTACCTGTATTATCACTGCAGAGCAGACTGAAGTTACCCTAACGTAAGTTAGGTAACATAGACAAAAGTTAACCCTTGGCTGAAGTGCCATAACTTTGAGGCATTCAAAGGGCACCTAGCACATGTTAATAAGCTTGAATATGCAGAAACTCACATTTTAAGTGTTTTTAGTATAAGTGTAATATGTAACTTCACCATAAAACACAGTTCAATATTTGGCTCTATAAATGCACAAAACCAGAATTTGAGAGGTCTGGATTTTCTTCTTATCTTTGCTACATAATACATGTTCCAGGTGAGATGCCTAATTAGGAATAGTGAATTTAATCTTCACTAGAACCTGCAGTCTTCTGGTCAGTTGTTTAGTAAAAGCATCTCTTTTCTTGAACACAAGATCAATGAATGCAACTCACGGCTATAAGGTTTTAACAAACAAGCCATATACACTGCACATAAGCCCCATGCTGCATGTAACATGGTCAGTACATGGCAGTAAATGAGGTGATGTTAGCTTCCACAGATTCCATTTTCAGTGGTTTTACAAAATATATGTAATTAATAGGCCTAAAGAATTAGGGTGTAGAAATAAAACACAGTAAGAGTGGAGTACTCATTGAAATAAGGGCTTCCCTGTCTATCTCTTTGTCCTCCTATTTATTTATTTACCTGCTGCAAACCTTCTCTGCTGCTAGATTACATTAATCTTTTGCATGATTTTTGAATAACTAATTGATCATTTTTTATTTATTTTCTTTGTGTCACTGCCAGAATTATTGCTGGACATGGCCCAGGTATTTGCATTGGAGTTGCACCTACTTATTCCTCATGGATTGTCTTTAGTAATTTATTTCTAACCAAAGCTTTACTGCAAGCTGTAATTCCTAACGTGATTGTAATGGTTCTTAATTTTTACCATAGTTCTGTCGCGTGCTGTTGTCTTGAAAGTAGACATTTTATTTTCTTGGATTGATAAATTGTTTCATGATAGATGAAGCTAGGACTGAGCATGTTTGTTTAATTTATGGCATCATAAAGTGATCTGTTCCCTAAAGTATCTAACTTCACGTCTGGGTTTCAGCTTTGTTGTGTTGACCACTGTTGTTCAATATGGGTAATGGCAAAGAAAATTAATTTGCCTAGGATCAATTTACTGTGGGAGGTTTTGTCTTTTGTGTTTTGGTTAGTTATGTGAAGAAACTAGGAAGTTCAGACAGCTGCTTTTACACTGTAGAGAAATCAAGATAAATACAGACACAGACATTAAATCTTGAAAGGGATTTCTATGGAAGTGTTGCCTCTATACAAAGACAAGTATTCATTATAACTAATATCATTAGAATGAAGGTTTGAAACTGTAATAAGAATGGCTACTTGTTGTGAAAGTATCATGAAAAGGAGAACAAGCTTAATTATTTCAGTGAAATAGTAATTCTGTCAGTGGAGGTGGAAATAAATGAGTTCCATTATTGCTGTTATTAATACTGCAAGGCATATACAGGAAACCACAGGAGTGGGAGTCTTGAGGGCAGCACTTGCAACTGTAGCTACCGGTGTAATAGTGTTATGTTCTGCACAACAAGGACAATTTTCATTTCCATTTTGTAAAGCACATTTCTGTATATGGAAATGCAAATTTTAATAATATTTTTAGGGGCTAAAAGCCTAGGAATGAACACAGACTGAACATCAAGTTTGTGGTAGATTCTGATTGCGTTTTTATGTTTCCTTTTTTTGTTTGTTTGTTTTGTTTTGTATGGTGTGTATTTATCATAAAACCTATCTTAATTAAAAAAACATATTCAGACTTCTCTTTCAAGGGACAATCAAAGACAGGTTGAGTAGGGGAAACAGATATAAACATCAACTCTGTAATGGAAGCCACCATACTTTTAAAAAAGTGTTTGGGTTGCACACTTCAAGAAGGATGCAGGCAGTTTGGAAGGAGTCCAGCGCAGAACAACAAAAATAACTGGGGGCCTAGGAAGCAAGACTAGTAAGGAAAGGCTGAAAAAATTAGAGCCATTTAGTACGAAGAAGAGAAAACAGAATGGGGATTTGATAAAAGTTTTTAAATACCTGAAGGGTGATTATAGAGAGGATAGAGATGGGCTTTTCTCTGTGGCTATAGGGGACTAGGAGCCTCAAATTGCAACAGAGGGCATTTAGATTAGAGATTAGGAGGAGTTTTTTGATTATGAGGGTGTTCAAGCACTGGAATAGGCTACCTAGACAAACACTAGATTCTCCATCCTTGGAAGTTTTCAAGAACAGGTTGGACAGACATTTGGCTGGATCACTTTAGTCAGGAATATCCTGCCTGGAGCAGGGGGCTGGCTCAGGTGCCCCTGTGAGGTTCCTTTCAGCCCTACTTTCCTAGGATCCTATGGTTCCATGCAGAAGTCTACTCTGTGGCACGCAAAGCGGATAGACCATGCCTGAGCCCTCATCCCTTTGTGCCCCTTCTACTTCTCAAAAAATTGGCTTGTGCAGCTCTTTCTATCTGTTCCTACACAGATCAACAAAAGGACATCCTATAGGGAAGGAGCCAAGGAACTGTGCTTTAGCACTCCCTAGTGTTGGGATAGTTAATAGGAGACACGTTTCAACTAGTATGAGCCACAGTAACCTTGCAGTGCCATTGATTTCAGTGGAGCTGTGTTGATTTACACCATGTAAGAAAAAAGCCCACAGAGCTATTTGCTTTAGAGAGAAATACAAAAGTTGTCATTTTTCATCACTAAGACTTGGTTAATTACTTTGGGAGATGTGTTAATATATTTCTGAAAAGTTTCATTTCAGAAATTCTGGTTCCAGTCCCACAGTCTCCATGTAGGCAACGATCCCATTGACGTCAATAGGAGTTCTGCCTGAATTGGGAATACAGGACAAAATGGGCTCTCCAGAATGGGCTCTCCAGAATACATCATTAGAGATGGTTCAGATCAATTATAAATTACTTATATGTTGAAACTGAAGCAAAATGACTGTTCCTTACATGGCTGTTTTATTTTTCTTATGAATAGTGGAGAGGTGTGGTTTTTCAAGTGGTATTCTTCAAATGGTAATGCTAAGCCACAAGAGAAATCAAGTTAGGAGTAAAACGTCAGTGCCACATTGCTTTGGAGACGCACATAATTTTAATTGCTTCCTTGTCCTGTGGTTTGGAATTCACCCTGGAGTATGCGAACTGCCTTTGACCTGCTTTATGTTTGTGTTAATAAATCATAAAAGTTACAATGTTTTAAGCAGAAAAGTGCCCCACATGGGGGGACAAGGAGGGAGACTGCCTTGAAACCTATTTCTTTCCATGTCCTCTACTGCATATCATGCATTTCAGACATTTTATTAGAATATGGGCACGTTTAAATTTATTCTCTAAGTTCTTGTGCCTGGCACGATTTTTTTACCATCTTGTGGTCATTTAGGCTGACGATCATAAAATACCATTTGGGAGAACAAAAGCACAATTTTTTTCCATGAAGCGTTGTGTATGTAACCAGGCCTGATTCTCTGCAAGAACAAATCCTGGAAATTTCCTGAACAAAATAGTCAGTGAAACTGTCAACAATAAATTGAGCCAGTTATTTTCTTCTGATAGCACTTTGTCTCAGGACTGCAATCCATTTCTCCTGTGTAATAAATAAAACACTTTTTATGAGCAACTGTTCATGCCAGATTCAGTGGAGGAAATTCACTGAAGTTGAATGTATGCAAGTCTACCCAGATATGAGTAACTGTAAAAAGCCTACCTAAGCAACCATATGGAAGTTAAAACAGACTTGAGTCAAGACAGTATCATATTTATGAGAATGAATTTATGAGGTGCATGAAGCAACAATGTGCTACAAGAAACCACCTCTGCATGTGAGAATGTAGCGACAAAAATCAAAATTACACTTACTTTCCTTGACCAACTCTATGGTTAGTGGTTTGGGATGTGACACTTCATAGGAAATGCCATAACAAAGCAAAACAATAACCCACAAAGTCCAGTATCCAGTCTCCAATGCTACCAGTGCTAGAGGCTTTAAAAGAAGGTGCAAGAACTATGAATATGGACAGTAATGAAACAGAGTAAAGCTTTATCTATCTATAAGACTTTTTTCCCTAACCACCTTAAAAATCCTTTTTATAGCTCACATATTCCCTCAACTAGGAAGGTTTATCTCACATATGTTGTATTCTCTCAAATATCTGTAGATGTTCATTAGCCATGTTGTGGTGAATGTCCTAGTACATGTTTTAATCCTACTGAATTCTTGTCCTTAGGTTTTTACCTTAGCAAGTTCTACTCCTGAGCATATGCTTTTTAAGTTATTTTGCCTTTAACTTTCCTTGAAAGCTCCTTAATTTTTCCTTCTTGGCTGACACAGACAACAAGGATCCTTCTATTCAGTATCACAGAACCAAATTATATATTTTGTTAAAAAAAGATTTCAAGAGCAAGCTTCAGTAGTTCTGCTCATAAATAAAACAGTAAATCAGAGGACAAAATCTAATGAGAAGGAACAGTCCTATATTCTGTTGATGAAATCCCATATGAATAGAATCTAAGCTCAAGGATGGCTGAAATCAGCAATTTTCAATTATAGACTACCTTATGGACAACAGGACTCAGATATAAATAATGCTGAACAGGTCTCTATCAACCCTTAAGTGTTTTGCTATATTTCCTGCTACGGACATATACAGTAGACAAATCTAAGAGGTTGGATAGAAAATGGATAAATCCATAATTCTTTTTAGACCTCTAAGCTAATCTCCTCTTTGAAATGTTAATTGAAAAGAAGGCAGTGCCAGATGTTTCTGATAATATGTAAAATAATAAGTTTCTAACTTTATATGCATGTCATGCACACCTATTGTAAATCCACTGACGCCAATGGAAAAAAACAAAAAACCATTGACTGCAATAGACTTTGGATGATGCCTTATATTGCATAATTTTTCCAGGGTATCTATGCTCATTTCTAACAAGATTGCCTCATACACACCCCTATACACACGCGTGTGCGCATGCTTGTGCGTATGCATGTGTGATTTCAAGGCTGTCTCCACCCACTCCCGTACTGCACATTTCTGCTTAAATTGTTGCAAATTTTATGATTTATTATGACGAACATTGTGTATATTTACACACATGTGTGTGTGTTTTAAGTATTCCAAAGTATTAAATAAATATTTGGGCAAATTTTTACAGTCACATAGGCTGGTTATTTTGAATTTAGTCAAATAAGTGATAGGATTTTATTTCTTATCTTTGGCTGGATAAGCATATAAGCACATTTTCTGATACAAATGTATGTTTTTGCGTCTTTAAAATAACTTTTTCACAAATATTTACACATTTGATTGATTTTCATGCAAAGAAAGGGAACACAAATTAAATATAAGCATAGAGGAAATTAATTTGTTTAAATAGATAAGCATATTTTCAGAAACCTATAGTACTTAACCAACTCTACTGGAAAGATACATGAACCTTAGTAAACCTGATTTTGAGTTTTTAGTAAAATCTGAAGCCAGAGTAATTGTGTCCATGTTAGAGACTCTTCGGAAACTTAAACTAAGTACTATTGAAGGAGTCAGTCAACATCAGCACATTACCTCTCTGCTTTATGCAATATAGTTGGTTTCCACCGACTTCTGAGAACAATTCTAAGTGTTGGTTTTCCTCTATAAAGCTCCTGTACCTGACTGAATGATCAACTGCCTTTCATCCTACAGACAATTACAGGAGATGGGGTCAGTTCTAGAGCTCCTGCTGACTTTCCCTAGATGTGGAAGCTTGACAACAAGAGGCAGAGCCCATCTGTGGAATGTCTGCATCAGTGCTTCTTGCTTGATTCATGCTGTGGGTGCCTCATGCATTATTAAATAATAATCTATAAGGACATGGCTTGGGAAAGTGGACATAGGCTGAGATGTGCTACTTAGAGTATCAGATATTCATAGATTCATAGATTCATAGATGTTAGGGTCGGAAGGGACCTCAATAGATCATCGAGTCCGACCCCCTGCATAAGCAGGAAAGAGTGCTGGGTCTAGGTGACCCCAGCTAGATACTCATCTAACCTCCTCTTGAAGACCCCCAGGGTAGGGGAGAGCACCACCTCCCTTGGGAGCCCATTCCAGACCTCGGCCACTCGAACTGTGAAGAAGTTCTTCCTAATGTCCAATCTAAATCTGCTCTCTGCTAGCTTGTGGCCATTATTTCTTGTAACCCCCGGGGGCGCCTTGGTGAATAAATACTCACCAATTCCCTTCTGTGCCCTCATGATGAACTTATAGGCAGCCACAAGGTCGCCTCTCAACCTTCTCTTGCGGAGGCTGAAAAGATCCAGTTTCTCTAGTCTCTCCTTGTAGGGCTTGGTCTGCAGGCCCTTGACCATACGAGTTGCCCTTCTCTGGACCCTCTCCAGGTTATCCGCATTCTTCTTGAAGTGTGGCACCCAGAATTCCACACAGTACTCCAACTGTGGTCTGACCAGTGCCCGATAGAGGGGAAGTATCACCTCCTTGGACCTATCTGTCATGCATCTGCTGATGCACGATAAAGTGCCATTGGCTTTTCTGATGGCTTCGTCACACTGCCGGCTCATGTTCATCTTGGAGTCCACTAGGACTCCAAGATCCCTTTCCACCTCTGTGCCACCCAGCAGGTCATTCCCTAGGCTGTAGGTGTGCTGGACATTTTTCCTCCCTAGGTGCAGCACTTTGCATTTCTCCTTGTTGAACTGCATCCTGTTGTTTTCTGCCCACTTGTCCAACCTATCCAGGTCTGCCTGCAGCTGTTCCCTGCCCTCCATTATAGAAGGTGAAGAGTTAAACCCAAATGTTATCTGCAAACCTCAAGGCACTTGGTGTAAAATCAAGTGTAACAAGGAGCTGCTTCAAGTGCAGTGTAAATTTGAATGTGCCTTAGTGCAGTACATGGATCAGCAGAGGCTGTATTAATAATTAAATAGCAAAAATAAGTAGACTGAAGATGTCTGTGGGTTGGGATTAATATTCTCAGTGAATGGAGACTTAAATCCTGAAGTGGCCATTTATCATTTGAGGATTAACTTTCATCAAAATGAAATACCATTTAATTTAGGTCAATCAGTAATTCATTATTATATGCCAAGGCCCTAGCCAATTACCTCTCCCTTTGTAGGGACACCACAGAAGAAAGAATATTTTATACTTTTAAGAAAACTGGAAGCCACAGTTATTTAAAGTTGTGTACAGAAACTGATGGACACACTTTTGGTCTCAAAGTGGGCACTAGGGCTCAGAACACTTGGGAAATTATTTTTCCTAAGGTATTCTTATAGTGCTTGTTACTATATGAGCTTACTTAGTTCCACATTTTCAAAAGTTCCCTCAAATGTTCAGCGCCACCATTTTTGGTGGCTAACAGGTTAAACCTATTTTTAACACCGGAAGAACTGAGAGCTTGTAATTCCACATGACGTGCTTCTGATTGCTGTACTGTAACTTGTATTAGTTATATACCATTTGTCATCACACAACATTTAAACAGCAAAATTCTTGTTCTCTAATATTTAAGAATCTTTTAAAAGACTAAAATTTTCCCTGTTAACAAATTGTCATCATATAATTGCATCATATCTGTAAAAGTTTAGGTATTCAAACCTAAGTGCAAGAAATATACCATACTTACTCAAATATATGACGAGGGTTTTTTTTCTCAGTCACTAAAGGAAAAAAAGCTTCTCATCTGACATTTGCATACAAGGAAACCTTGTTAAATACATTGTCTATCATTAAAATGCGGTGAAAAGTAGCATGTGCTCAGTAATGGAAACTAACTACAAAGTTGATTAAAAGAGGCTAACACTGAGCATGGCTATAAAACACATGACCTATATTAGACAGACAAACTGATTTTTAAAATAACGTGTGTCTATCTCAGGCCAAATAAGCCAAAAAAATTCTGAATGCTATTGACTAAGCAAAGCTCATTTGTTCAAGTCTGTAGTACTACCACTGCCAAGTATCATACTCCCAGACTATTTCACCTAGGATATCAAATACTCCAAAATCCATAAGAACCTACACCAAAAATAGATTCATGTAGCCTATCTGAATAAGATATATAGCATTGGCCATTGAGCTCAGTCCCCCTCAGCACCGACCCTTTTTCCAGTCATGGTGAGCCATTACATGGACTATATTCCAACTTCCTTTTCATATCCACAGCTGAGTTGTGTCTTTCTTTCCCATTTCCAGCAATTCCTGTCTCTTCACCAGCCTTAAATGTCTGGCAAATGTCACCAAATGGGGCTTCAAACAGTTCACCCAGAATCTCTCTCTCTCCCCCTCTCCCAGCCTGTTACATTATGATTAGTGTGGCCCTGCCCTCCATGAGGTGGAGCCAAACCATGTTGCCCTTTACCTCATCTGCATACAAATTTTTGGAAAATCCAAGGACTGATAACAAGAAAACACAGTTCCGGTCATGACTGGGGGTTGGGGGCAGGGGATAATCAGCACATGCATATTCTGTGGTGGGTTTTGGGAGTTCACACACACATACTTAGCAGTGCTGAGCTATGGGGTTACCATGGCTTGAAATGGTGTTGACTCTGCTAGGACCCAGCCCAATGAACTAATGGTAAATAATGCATCTTTTGGCCTTGGATTAATTTTGTACTAGATCACTTCTTGACTTCCTGAAGGTTCAGTTCAAGCATAGTCTATGCTTACCTGACAAGGGAAACACTGTGACCATGGAGACAGTCTTTGTAGCCACAATGGGGAGGACTGCTCTCCTTGCTTGGGGATAGTACCTGCTAAGGTAATGTATAGTAAACCTCCCACTTAGCTGCTGAAGTGGGAAAGTCATGGCTTTAAGCCCACTTTATGGAAATGGGAGACTCTTCCCTGGCTTGCCCCTGGGGCCTTATGGCTGAGAGCAAGCAAAATTTGAGAGCCATCTGAACCCCAAGGCTCCAGGCCTGGGCCTGCAAGTAGGATGCCCACCAAAGGTTTTGGCAACATCTAAAGCCCCAGATGGTGGTGTATGTTTGCCAGTAGTAGGGCCACTCATGGTTCTGGACTGACACTTGGATTGGAATGTTCTTTGGCTAAACAGGCTTGGAATACAGAAAATTTTAAAAAATAAAATAAAAAGATACTCTCTTCTTGACTTTGAATGACTCAAGTGTAGTGAAAAGGGTGAAGGCCTGTCTCTTGTATTGTAGCCAGGCTGACCCTAGTGAGAGTCTTCAAATGCAAGGATTTGGGCTGTACATTATAAGGCGATGGGTGACTGTTTTCAGATTTTCCCCATAGCTTGCTCCTTCAGCCTTTTGGCTAGGGCCAAGCAAAATTAGGGAGCATCTGAACTCCAAAGCTTCTGGGCTTTCGGCTTGCACGTAGCATGCATGCCATGGATTTAGGAGTAGCTGAAGCCCCAAACTGCTGAGTCTGGGAGGTAGGATACTTGCTGGTGATAGTATTACGTAGAATTGAATTTGGAACTTAATTCAAAATTGATCTGGCTCTGGAAACAAAATTTTATTTAAAGAAAAGGTTTGTACTACATATAAATCAGTACAAAAGTGCTGCTTAAAAATGTGTTTATGAAGTAGCTATGGAGTGCTAACACTTGCTGCAGTTTCCAAAAAAATGGTAAAATATATCAATTCCAAACTAAGTCTGTGGGTACCCATGGTAAATTGCCTTTATGTAAATGATTATGAGCATTTTTATTTCAAAGTCAGTCCCCTAGTCTGTATTCTGTAAACAGGCTGATTTTTGATCGTTTAAAAATGAGGACAACTGTCATGCATAGAAGGTTCTAAAAGGACAAACATATACAGTTCTATAAACTACAGAAAGTAAAGTCACTGTTTAATTTATTAAATGTATAATGCAATTAGAAACAAGTTAATTGAGACCATTCCTGCACAGTTTGCATTGAGCACTGTATCCAGGAAACATGGACAGATCTCCCTGCCAACACTTCATTCTTTAGCTTGCTCTCCCCTGGATAATTCTGCTGCCCAGTCGGTTCTCAGAGGATACACTATCATGCCCAGGGCATGAAAATGTTAAACTACTAGTCTCTAAGGCAAAGTACTAAGCTATTGTTTCCTTCAAGAATTAAGAGTTCCTGTGCTTATCTGTTTCACATAACATATAATTATCACTATGGTATTCACTGCCGCAAAAGTGTTATTGAAGTAGAGAATTAGCAAGATTCAGAAAGGGACGGAACCCTTTTTAAGAATAACAAAAATATCTATATTTATAACAGCCCATGCTAATACATTTTGGAAGGGATAATAAAGTGCTTTAGTTTCCACAAGAGATGGGATACTGGACTGGATGGACCAATATGTCAGCTCCTATTGTTTTACATATCTGCATGCTCATCATTAACATTGAGCGCTGTTCCAGCTGACAACTGAGAGCTGCAGTTGGGATTCAGGCTGAATTGTCACAAAGTGAAAAATTACACTAAATGATTTATTAGCTTCTCATCTATTTTGCTTAGTCAGACATAATGGGTCCATTATATGCTTGCTATTAGCTCCTCCCCATCTTTTCCCCCCACTAGATGACGTGTGTGTGTCTCTCTCTCGTGTTTTGCCTACCATCATTTTTTTCTTAGTATTGAAAAATTTTAGGCAAAATGCTATAACAGGTTATTTTACTGTATCTGATGTTTTATTTCCTTTGTTGTTGGTCTCTCTCACACTCTCTGTCAGTAATATGAAAATATCCTTAACTTTGCTAGTGGAGTTAGAGATGCATTTGTCTATCTAGAAAAAAACAGGTTGGAAGATTTCAATCTTTGTCCTTCATATGATACTTTTAGAAGATATGATAGATAGATAGATAGATAGATAGATAGATAGATAGATAGATAGATAGATAGATAGATAGGCAACAGAAAAGCTGCAAAGGCAACAGAAAAGAATTGCTACAATTAGTATTCTCTCTTGTCACTTTTCCCAAATCAAGTAAGGACTGAAGAAGAAAGATCAGATAGATCTGACTTGAAAATAAATGTTACAGTTTTTTGTATATCCAAAGACTATGCAGTGTCAGCCTGTGTTACCTCAAAACATCCTAAATTGTTTAGGTTAAAAACATTCCTTTGTACAAAGTAGGAGAACATGTGGGATTGTGCTTCAGTTGATGGAGAAGGTTGTCCCAATCTAGGAATGGACTGTAGTCCTTTTGCATCATTTTGCTAATGCAAAGGGATACCAGATGTTTCAACCTCAGTCACGTCTCCATTGTGGAAGACATAGTTTCTAGGGTTGGAAGAGACCTGAACAGATCATCAAGTCTGACCCCCTCCCCTGGGCAGGAACAAGTGCTGGGATCATAATACTCCAGCCAGATATCTGTCCAACCTCCTCTTGAAGATCCCCAAGGTAGGGGAGAGCACCACCTCCCTTGGGAGCCCATTCCAGAGCCTGGCAGCCCTAACAGTAAAGTAATGTCTCCTGATATCAAGCCTGAACCTACTCTCAATGAATTTGTGGCTGTTATTGTATAGATGCACGACAAGGTACGGTTAGCCTTACTGACCACTTCCTTGCATTGGCAGCTCATGTCCATCGTCAACAATGACTCCAAGATCCCTTTCAGTCACTGTGTTGTTGAGAAGGGAGTTCCCCAGCCTATGGGTATGTTGCAGGTTCCTTCTCCCTAGATGCAGCACCTTGCACTTGTCTGTGTTGAATTCCATTCTATTCTCATCCACCCACCTCTGCAACCTGCCTAGATCTAGCTGGATTCTGTCCCTCCCCTCCAGCGTGCCCACTTCTCACCACATCTTTGTGTCATCAGTGAATTTGGGCAGTGTGCTTTCCACGCCCACCTCCAAGTCGCTGATAAAGATGTTGAACAATACAGGCCCAAGGACCAAGCCCTGGGGAACTCTGCTGCCCACATCCCTCCAGGTCATAGAATCATAGAATCATAGAAGTAGGTGTCGCAGAGCACCTCAGTGCCTGCTCCTAGAGAGGAGAAACTGCCAGGGAGAGAGCCCTGGCAGGGCCTAATGAGCACAGCTGCGGGTTGCCAGAGTAACAAGCGGAGCTGCGGGTTGCCAGAGCAACTAAGGGGAGCCAGCTGCCTGTAGGAGGCAGGGCCTGGCCCTTATAAAGCCCAGGGCTGAGGCCAGGCTGGCAGTTCCTTGCCAGCAACCGGAAAGGCAGGAGCTCCCTCGGTCAGGATGTGGAAAGAACTCAGATTGCAAGTATAGCTCATGATAGCCCTGGAGGCTCGAGCCATGATACTAAGTTATAGCCATGTGGCTTGTGATTATGTTATAGCCTAGAGGCTTGTGCTTTGAGTTTATGTTTGGCTCTGTGTATTACACCGGAGGCTTGGGTGAGGCTGTAGGGGTTGGAGGAGGCCTCATAAAGAACCCCACGGGAGTGTGGGGACCCCAGTGCCCGAGGAGGGCGCATTATTCTTGCAGTGCCAGTGAAGGCTCAGCTTACGCGCCAGTGCAGGCGCAACAGGAAGTGAGGAGCGCAACCAGTGGGTTGCGGGTGCTATAAGTGGGTTGCGGACGGGGAACACAGACCCCAGGTGTGTGCGGGGTACGTAGACCCCAGCCCCAGAGAGAGGGGCGATTTTATCAGGGAGCCCAAGGTGGGCATGGCGAGCCCCAAAGAGGGGGAGCGCCATATCGGACTATTGAGAAGCCCAAGGTGGGCACAGCGAGCCCCAAAGAGGGGGAGCGCCATATCGGACTATTGAGAAGCCCAAGGTGGGCACGGCGAGCCCCAAAGAGGGGGAGCGCCATATTGGTCTATTGAGGAGCCCAAGGTGGGCCCGGCAAGCCCCGAAGAGGGGGAGCACCGTATTAGGGAGCCCAGGATGGGCACAGCAAATGCCAGCAAGGGCGTCACTTGCGGGGTGCATAGACCCCAGCCCCAGGGAGGGGTGATTACTAAGGAGCCCGAGAGGGGCCATACTGAGGAGCCCTAGAGCAGGGCGATATTGAGGAGCCTGGTAACAGGTTAGCACCGCGGAAAACCCAGGACAGGGGAAGGGTGCTGCGGTGGACCCAGACAGAAAGGGTTAACAGTACAGCGTCCCAGAGAAGGGCAAGGTGCTGTGGTTGCCCCCCGAGATGACGGGGAGTAGCAGCGCGGTGAGCCCGTACTAGAGAGGGTAGTGGTGCGGTGGGCCTAAAAGACCAGCGGCTCGAGGGGACGTCCCAGAGGGGACTAGCGTATTGTAGAGAAGGCCCAAGAGTGGGCGGAGGTGCATTGTGACAGGACAACGTCTTTCCCATCAGCGAGGCTTGGGGCGTGGTATTAGGGGTGGTAGGAGCCACGCATACCCCATAAGGCTAGGGTGCCTGGGGAGCACCCATTACACCGGGAGACCCCAGGGGGTCCAGGAACACACGGGGACAGAGTTCCTGAGTAGCCATGCCCAGGGAGTCATAGGCAGCCTCCCAACCTTATATTTACCAGCCAGACGTGGCAGGCGAGAATAAGAGGGTGCCTTGGGCCAGCCTTGACACAGAGCGAGCGACCTCGAGGAGATCACGGCCCTCCTGAAGGACCCTGCCGTGACAGTAGGGTCAGAAGGGACCTTGTAGATCTTCAAGTCTGACCCCCTGCCTGGGCAGGAGGAAAACTGGGCTCAAATGACCCCAGTCAGGTAGGCATCAAGCTGCTTCTTAAAGATCCCCAGGGTAGGAGCCAGCACCACTTCCCTTGGAAGTTGGTTCCAGATCCTAGCCGCCCTAACTGTGAAGTAGTTCTTATGGATGTCTAATCTAAACCTACCCTCCAACAACTTGTGGCCGTTATTCCTTGTTATCCTGGGGGGCACCAGGGAAAACAAGATCTCCCCCAAACCCTTCTAGTCCCCCCTTGTGAGTTTATAGACGGTCACCAGGTCCCCCCTCAGCCTTCTCTTGTGAAGGCTGAACAGGTTCAGGTCCCGTAGCCTCACATTGTAGGGTCTGCCTTGCTGTCCCCGGATCATGTGGGTGGCCCTCCTCTGGACCCTCTCAATGTTGTCCACATCCCTCTTGAAGTGGGGTGCCCAGAACTGGACACAGTACTCCAGCTGTGGCCTGACCAGTGTCGCGTAGAGGGGCAGGATCACCTCCTTGGCCCTACTTGAGATGCGCCTGTGGATGCACGATAGGGTCCGGTTAGCCCTGCCGACCATGACCTCGCATTGTCGGCCCATGTTCATCTTGGAGTCAATAATGACTCCAAGATCCCTTTCTGCCTCCGTGCTCTCAAGAAGGGAGTTTCCCATCTTATAAGTGTGCTGCTGGTTACTACTGCCCAAGTGCAGCACCCTGCACTTGTCAGTATTGAAACGCGTCCTGTTTTTGTTAGCCCACCCCTGCAACCTATCCAGGTCTTGCTGCAGTCTTTCTCTCCCTGCTAGCATGCCCACTTCACCCCAGACTTTGGTATTATCAGCAAATTTAAACAGGTTGCTTTTCACCCCATCATCCAAATTACTGATAAAGAAATTGAACAGAGCGGGCCCAAGGACCGAGCCCTGGGGGACTCCGCTGCCCACTTCCCCCCAGGCCAAAAATGATCCATCCACCACCACTCTCTCAGTGTGACCCCCAAGCCAATTTGCCACCCATCTGACTGCGTGGGCATCAATGCCGCAGTCTCCTAGTTTTTTTATGAGCATGGGGTGAGAAATCTGAAGAAGCTCGTAAATTGTATCTCTCACCTCTCTATCTGGTGCAAAGGAAATGGTTGTATACACTAAATGACACCTATGGCTGGGTTTAGTGAAAGGAATATGATGATGATTCCCTCAGTTCAGCGGGCCTCCACATGCCTTACAAACTCTATATGCTGCTTTAACTCAAAATCAGTTGAATAACTAGTAAAATAAAGCACTATACAATGGAAAGAATGGAGACAGAACTGGACCACTAGTTGGGTTTTCTGTTGTATCTAGTTTCATAGTAGTCAAGCATTAATAAACCACACACTGGTTTCCTACAAAGCTTGTACCTCATCAAAAACAGTACCTAAACTTTTAAAAAACCCTAAGGCTGTGTCCAGACAAGCATGGACTTGTGATATGTCGCACTGTAGACCCACACATGCAGGCATTTCCCATCCATTGCATTATCCCATGTAGAGTGGGAGGGAGGGGCTGACCCTGGGAAATTCTGGGGTAAAAAAAAAACCCACCTCAAAAAAAAGTGGAGCAGCGCATGTGGCAGCAGTGTACGCTGCCCAAAACCAGAGACTGGCCAGCTGAAGCCACGCTACAGGAGCATCAAGTAAGGCTACTGGGTCTAGCACAGTTGCTGGCCCTATCCTCCCCTATCCCACCCGAGGTAATCTGCCATGTACCAGAGTGCACATGGCATGGGCATTACACAGGAACAAGTAGTAGCAGCACAAGGTGTGCCGCTGCTATGTGTCCCCAGGGAAACAAACATCATGCTCATCTGGATGGAGCCTGAAAAATTAGATTTGGAAACATGCCAGGCAAACTTATCACAGGAAACACTTGGTTAGGTCCCCCTGCTTTCCTCCCTCCTGTTGTCGGCAAGTCTAATTCCAAAGCACAAGCTAAATACTAGATCTTGTACTAAGTGATGCAGCTATACTGCATTCACGGACCACTTAGCACTTCCCAGCCAAGGGCATGCTACAGAAAGTTACCATGTACTGAATGGTCATATAATTGCAGAGGTTAAAAAAATTTATGATATCAGAGATGCTAAGCGTTCTGTATATTGAACAGGAATTTTCTACAGACATTAACATTTGCTACTCAGGAAGACAGCTGATTTTATTCAACATAAAGCTATGTTTCTATTTCCTGTTTTATGATTACTTTTTCCCCAATTAAAGAAACAGACTTCTTAGAATCAAGCTTCTACAAGCTTCCAGTGCAAATGCTTGGAGGCCCAGATACAGAATTGCTCTTCTGGCTAAATGGTCCTACCAGTAAGTTAATTTGCTAGATTATTCATAGAAAGTAAACACCAAGGAAATACACACATTTAATGATTCAGAAGAATGCTTGCACAAATTGACAGTTCAAGGGAAGTAATGGAAGTAGGATCAAGTTTAACTTTTCTGAGGGTTGATCCAGACTGCAGTTGAAAACTGTGATTTCAGCATGTGTAGACCTACCCAAGTTAGCTTTAAACCAGCAAGCTTGAATACAGATAAATGTAGCTAGAGTAGCCCAAGGTACAATGTGGGCTGTCAAACTAGTCCACATTAAGCATATTGGCACAGATTCAATGCCAACAGTACATTAAGTAGTGAAATTAAAATTAGCTCCTATACGTCTATGCGAGCTACAATCACATTTTCCTGGATTACAATGTAGATATACCTTGAACATCTGATATTTGATGTGGCTTGAGATGAGAAGTGGTAGGTTGACTTTGAATGAGCCCAGTCCATATGTAGAGTTACATTTGGTTGAAGAAACCTTTTTCAGATAAGCATATTTAGAAGTTTGTCTTCAATCTTCATTGTGTTTTTGCAGGTTTTAGCTATTAGGTGTTCTTGAAAAAATAAAACAAAGCTCACACCATCATTTCTAACAATGGAAGATCTCTGACTGTGTGCCCCATACACATTGATCCACATGCTTCCCTTGCTTATGCATTGCTAGCCCTACAATAAAAGAAAAACAGATCAACTACTTAATTTGACATGATGCCTTTAAAAGCATTTTTCATCCAATTAATACTGAAATGAAAGAACCATTCTAAAAAGATTATAGCACTTCCTTTCTATTAGATGTGATGAGCTAGTAAAGCAAAACAGATATATTATTTAACCAACCATTTCCTGATGCTGTGAGGAACTGAAGCTTTGACTTGGCATGGACTAAAACTCTTTAATAATATCAGAGTTCTATATTAATGGACTGTTTTTCCTAGAGCATTTCTGTATCTTAAATAATTAATTGAAAGACATTTTTCATTTGAGAGGGGTTCTCTCTAAACTACTCTAAACATGACCAGAACATTTTTTTCAGCATTCCTTGTACCACAGGAACCAAGGGGATGAACTGTGTTTGTTGGCAGCAGTCCTGGGATCACCACTGAGGCAGTGTATACTGTATAGTGATGGGCAGTGAACTAGGGATAGTGTTCTTAGAGTTTAGTCACTATGATAACTATCAGAAATTTCCCTGTTAGACACCATTTTCTAGTTAATTTAGTAAGCATATTTTGAATTTAATAAGCTCTGGAATAAGGGTATGTAAAACTGCCATTTTAGAGAGAGAGAGAGAGAGAGAGTTTAATAGTTTCATAGTTCGTAGTTGGTAGGGTCGGAAGGGACCTGAGCAGATCAAGTCTGACCTCCTGCCATGGAAAGAGTACTGGGGTCAAACAACCCCAGCAAGGTGTTCATCTATCCTCTTCTTAAAGACCTCCAGGGTAGGAGCCAGCACCACTTCTCTTGGAAGTTGGTTCCAGATCCTACCCGCCCTGACCAACTTCCAAGAGAAGTGGTGCTGGCTCCTATCCCAACTATGAAACTCTCTCTCTCTCTCTTTAAAATGGCAGTTTTACATACCCTTATTCCAGGGCTTATTCAATTCAAAATATGCTTACTAAATTAACTAGAAAATAGTGTCTAACAGGGAAATTTCTGATAGTTAGCATAGTGACTAAACAATAAGAACACCTTCCCTAGTTCACTGCCCATCACTATATAGTATATACTGCCTCAGTGGTGACCCCAGGACTGCTGCCAACAAACACACTTTATCCCCTTGGTTCCTGTGGTACAAGGAATGCTGGAAAAATTTTTCTGGTCATGTTTAGAGCAGTTTCAGGTATGCCCATGACCACTTTCAAGAGTGTGTCCATGACAGAGATCCAGAAAGCATTGCTAGGTATCCAGCAAAAAAAGTGTGGCAAAAAGCATGTGTAGCAAGGAGCAAGTGGGCAGGGTTTGTTTCTTAGCCGTGGCCTCTGGATCACCACAGAGGCAGTACAGCTGTATCCTGTGTAACCTCAGGTGAGTCATTCAATATGTCCTTCAGTTTTGTCCACCTGTAATAATACCTAGCTGGGCTTTATAAAGATCTTCAAGGGCTTCTAATAAAAAAACAATCATTCTTCCACTGAGATCTCCAACTGAGATTAAACACCCGTTGCCCTAGGCACTTTACAGACCCATAGAAACACAGCACTTGCCTTGAAAATCATACTCTAAATAGAGAGGCACTGAGAGATTAGGTAACTGGTCCAAGTCACAGTGCAAGGAATAGGGAGAAAGCTCAATGCAGGCTTCATGTTAATATGAAAATGACATGAAAAATATCATAATAAAAGCCTTCAAAGAACACCCATGTTGGTGGCTGCAAGGGTTTAAAAACAATCTTTGTGCATCCAAAACTGGTCAAAAATGGGAGGGAAAAGAAGTCAACGAAGACGTTTGGTTCTTGCTGCTTATTCCTTTCTACTTTGTTGAAAACAGTATATAAAGGTAATGAATGAAGAGAAAAAATGGCCCCAAATGCAGTACTTTTTTTTCCTGTGGTTTGGGTTAACGTTTTAAAATCCTCAATAATTTGTTGTCAAAATTATATTTTTTTTCAATATTGACCAGCTCTAGTAGAAACATAATCATATAAACTACTGATATTCCAGTGCAATTTTCCTTTCTACTAAGTCTACCTATAGCTAGGGAGTCTACCTAAATTGCAGGGGGACTTACCAATTTTTGTGAGTTGATCACAGTGTAAAGTTCTAATTCCACAATCATTTCACAGTAGCCCCACACCTCAGACCTGATTGGCAGAGAGGCCCCTGGGGGGGGAGGACAAAGGGGCAGCCACCATTTGTCTGCTGCCCTTTGTGCCACCCCACCAGCTGGCAGCAAGGACCTCTGGCTCTGCTGAGGAGCCAGCATTTTATTAAGTTGTTGCTGTTGTTGATTTCATGGATTTCTCGAACAATCCTGGATCTCACAATTTCCTCAAAACCATAAATTAAATAGATCCCTACCTATAGTACAGTGAATGAGGCAGAACATTTTTTCAGTGACCTAACTTCTTCTTTACCTCTTCCCTTTTGGTCTAGACGAGGAGTTCTACATCTGCATGAAAGCAGTGGTATCCATGACCTTGGCTCACCTCGATGGCAGCTAGCATTATGCCTGTTGGTGGTGGTAATAATTCTTTTCTTCAGTCTGTGGAAAGGTGTAAAGACATCAGGAAAGGTAGAGCTAATATTTTCCCTGCACTTCAGTCATCATCTTTGTCCCTTTTAGAAAATGAAATAGTAGTGGTCTGACCCAAAAACCACTGAAGTAATTGGGAATATTTTCCTTTGAACTTATGTCATTTTGAATGCCTATGTAGGAGCATCTTTCACTCTTTACAAATCTTGATAAACATTTTATTTTAGTGCTTATGGACCTTTGGTTTTAGTTAATAATCATTCATTAAAATTGTAAACACCTTATCACTGCCAAAGATTTTACCAATTACCTAAAATACCAGGCGCCAAGAATTGTTAAAAAAACCTGGATCCTTACTTGTCACACAATTAGAATAGTTTGAGATGATGACATTAGATAACACCTACTAGTTGAAAAGATGTTACTAACCTTTGAATTTCAGATTATTTTTGTTTCTGAAGTGTTAGCTGCCACCTAAAACTTTTCAGCAACCCATAAATTTCATACTTTCTGATTTAATTTAAACCACTATGAATTAATGCATTGCTGGTTTATATTTGTCTTTTTTGTTACAATTATAGAATTAAGACACTAGTTGCACTGTATATTTTGATTAACTCCCAGCTTTTCCATAGTTCCACATTGAGTTTGTACCTCATTCATTTGTAGAAATGGATGATGACAGACACATTAGGAGTTGGAGTCACAAATGCAGTTATTTCCCTCCAAAAATTCTCAGTTTGGTAAACAACTAAGAACTCTTACTGTATACGCTTTTTCATTTTTATATCAAACGTAAGTTAGTGTCTGCTCATACTTATGGAAATAGTTCACACTGAGCATGCTTAGGAGTTTGATACCCACATTAGAATAGTCACTTTAACACATCTCTTTGCCAAACTAGTCCCAGACTCGCATGCTCATATAATGTCATGTGGGACTCTTTATTGTCAGTGTGACTGAGCTGTGTTTTCATAAAAACAATGTACCCTATGACAGAGGTGTCAAGCATACAGCCCTTAGGCCATATCTAGTCCATGGAGCTGCTCTATCTAGCCTGACAGGCTACCAGTTGCCCAGAAATTGGGTGGGGGTGGCCCAGAGGAGTGGCATGCCTCAGAATTTGGGGCCCTTGGGCTCTAGTAGACATAGTAATTGGTCTGATATGGCCCCAGTTGCCTTCTGGTCACCTCACCCTTTGTCACTGCTGTGGCCCTACCTCCTCTAGTCCCATGCTGGAGATGGAGCTGCAACTGTAACATGGGGCATACAGCAGCTGCAGTGCCAGCTTTGTCATGGGCACATGGTGAAAGCTGGAGCTGCATCACATGCCCTGTGTCTGAGCCAGAGCTGCCACCCCTATTGCATGGCCCGGGCTGGAACAACCCTGGGCTGTGGGCTGGATCCAGCACACGAGGAGCTCATGGGCCCAGAGCACTAGATGAATTTGACACCCCTACCATGTGATAAATAGTCAAGAGGTCCTCTATACACATGAGAAATAAGCAACTATAGGGAGAGCAATATTCTGTAGCACATTTATAAGATTTCCTGCTGCTTAATTAACTTCTGTGTCTGTTTGTTACCTCCAGGTTGTGTGGATAACAGCCACTTTGCCTTATGTTGTACTATTTGTATTGTTAGTACATGGAATAACATTGCCTGGTGCATACAATGGGATAAATGCATACCTACATATAGATTTCAGAAGATTAAAAGAAGCTACAGTAAGTTTTCTCCATCATTTTCACTTCCTAGATTGAAATAATAACCACAACCCATAACAGTTTCCAAATTAATGATGGAAGCTGCTACTAGATAGTTAGTATTTGTTTCTAAAGTTAAATATTTATATATTTGTCTCTACAAGAACATTAGACAGCTTTCTCCAATGCCCTGAATTGCTGGCTCTCTACCACTGAAGGAAGCACCAGGAAGCCAATATCAGAATGGATCTGCACCACTGTGATTACTATAATAGTTTAGGTAACCCTGGGGCTGTTCCAGTGTAATCTAGCATCAAGTAATCCATAAAAAAGGTACATGTTCTAACTGTGCCTTTCTCTCTCATGACTTCCTTCCTGTTTGAATATGTGCAAAAGCTAGTTGCACTGGCTGAACCAGCTGAAAGCTCCCTGAGGCTGGGGAAATACTCAGATAACAAGAGCTGCTTTTTGCACCACTAGGTTGAACAGATGCTATAATATAATAAATAGGGCCTGGTTTAATCAAGGGCCCAGTTTGCTAATATCATGGCCCAATTATGGTGGGGGCCACCATTTTTTCCACCCAGACCGTGGCTGCCCCACATGCCCCCTGATTGGGGGTGTTTGCTTCTCCACACGTGTTCCCTCCCCCCACCCCCAAGTCCCAGTGCCCTAGTTTTCTGGCCTGGAGGAGCAAACAGCCCCTCCCCTACCTGGTGCCAGGGGCAGCCTTGGCTGATGGCCCCAGGCACCACCTGCCTCCCCCCCCAGTTTTCACAGCTGGAGAAGCAAACAGCCCCATCCCCTACCCATTCCCAAGCTCTCTCCATCCCCTTTGCAATCCCTTCCCCCAGGCTGCTAGGCTTTTGCTGCTGGCTAGGGAATGCTTTCCCCAGCATGCAGCAGCCATCTTGTTGCAGTAAAATGCTGGGATATGGCCAGTTCATGGGGAACAAAAGTTGCAGGTTGTATTTTTGTGAAAATCACTTAATTTCATGATTTAAAAAAAAAAAAGCAAAATCATGATTTAAGCCAAGCACTAGTAATAAAAATCATGACTGATGACATCTGTCACTGAAAGAAATGCATTTCTATGCAAATGCTTTTCATTGGAAATGAAAATTTTCATGGAAAGAAATCAGTTTAGAAGTATTACTGGTTTGAGTAGGCATTTAAGCTTTTGGGTAAGTATCTGAACTAAGATTTGCCCCATAGTAATAAAGAATAACTTTAATAAGTTAGGACTAATTCAGTGCAAATCATCTTACAGCACTTTGTAATGACTGAGACTTTTCAATACAATTCAAAAGCTATGTAAGCCAGTCATAGCAAATATAGCCAAACATGGCCTGATCTGAGGCCAAAATAATAATTAAAGGGCATTTGTAGATGATACATTAAAGTGGGTTAAATGCCCTTTCGCATTGTTTTAATTGCGTTGCTGTTTGCACAAGTTTGCAAATTCAGCGGCGTATTGTGCATTAATTCCAGCCACTGTAGCAAATTCGGCAGTGTAATGCATCTTAAATGACTTTGTGGTACAGCAAATGACTTTGGAGTGCAGCAAACTAAAACACCTCCAACAAGTTTTAGTTTGCTACTTTACAGCCATGGAAGGAATCACCAGGCTCTGTGAGGCTCAGAAACTGTGCAGACAGCCCCAGCAGGCAGCCCGGCAGCAGCCCAGGAAGGCAGGCTGTAGTGAAGAAAAAAAAAAAGTGGTAAGTTTGATCTTATTTTTTTCTTCCCTGGAGTCTGCCTGCCTGCCTGAGCTGCGCGGGAAACTGGTGCTTCCCTCCATAGTTGCAGTGCCTCATGGGACCACCTGAGCCGGGTGCCTGTGAGCAGGTGCTGCTAGGGGTGGGGGGTCGCTGCTGCCATGGAGGGAAGCACCAGCCTCCCCCCACCCTGCAGCTCAGGGACTGCTTGGCCCACTGGCAGCTCGCTTTCCCCTCCCCGTGGCCAGAGAGGCAGGTAAGGACATGGATGTACACAACACAAGGGTTTAAAAAACCACCACTTCAATTTAAACCCCCATGTTGTCTACAACTGCCCAAAGGTTTTGCTGCCTGAAAACATTTAATCTACCATACATTAGAATTAAGTTTTTCCATCACCATGCAGTGTTAAGAAATATCTGCAGACCAACTCATTCAAACCCATTATAAAACCCCTAGGCTAGGGATAGACATTCAAAAAGCCAGAGCCTAAATTAAACTGCAAAGATTGAACTGATTTGCAAGTGCACAGACATTCATATTTAATTCTGGAAATGCAGGCACAAGTAGGCACATGCCTGTAGTGGCTCAGGCTAGAAGCTGGGGGGCACTAGAGCAGCCCTCCCTTCCTTTTGCAGCAGCCATAAGGCTGATGGCAAGCTGACCTGGGGGGGCTGGCCAGTATGATTTGCGGGGTTTAAACCCCCACACTGGCCTGTAAGGACCCCAGTCAGGCTGTGCCTAGAGGGGCAGGGGGGAAGCCACTTGGGACTGGGGAAGCTTCCTTCAGCCCAACCCAGGTTGAAGCTGACAGGCTAAAGGAAGCTCCCCCATCCCAAGCGGTGCTGCACTCTGCAACAGGAGCAGGAGCCACAGCTGGAGGTGAGGGGAGAAAAACAGCCCTACCAGACCTAGCAGCTTCTTCCCAGCACATGGAGCTCTGTCTGTAGCCCCCGGACACCTTTCACCCAAATGCCTTCCACCTTCCAAGGCATCTGGGGACTGAAGCCCAAGCTCCACGCAGTGGGCAGAAGCCACAGAGCTGAATCTTCCTGTCCCCCTCCCTGCCACCTAGAGTGGTGTGGCATAGCTGTGGCAGCTGGAGGAAAGAGGGGCAAAACAGCCCCGGCCAGCCTGCAACTGGTTGTGCGCCTGCAGGTCTGGCTGCTGCACAGAATAGGGGGCATGGTGGTGGCTGCTGGGCTCAGGGCTGACTGGCATCTCTGATCTGGCCTGGGAAACCCACTCCCCAGCTAGCCCCCACCCATGCTACCAGTCTAGGCTGTCACATAACCAGCAGTGGGCTGGGAAGGGCCTTGCCCACACAGGCTGGCCCCACGGGGTCCTTCCCAGTCAGTTGTGCTCCATGACAGCCCTGCCTGGCTTGGACACAGGGATCCATGCAGCCCTTGTGGCCCCAGCCTGAGCTGCAGTCTGCTCGGAATGGTCCGGCCCTGGCAGCCCAGCCTGGGCTACCCCATCTGCCTCCACCCTCAGCAGCACTCACAGACTGGCAGGACTCAGTCCTGCAGCTGGGGAGGCAGGTGGATGGCAGGGGCCATGCCAGCTGACCCTGGTCACGCTCCCTGCCCTGCCGCTGGATAGGGAAGGGGGGGAATGGTTGACAGAGGTCACAGTCACACAGTAAGAGGGGGGGAAATAACCCCCCTCCCTGGTCTCTTTGTTTCAGGGGGCCATGCATCTGGCCATGCCCCTGCCCCTGCCCAGGCTAGAGCCGAGGGGTGGGTCCAGCCCTGCTCTCTGGAGCAGAGAGCATAGCCACACCCAGGGCTGCAAAGCATGCTGGGATGCTGGGGGACTGTGATTTAACTTAAACCAGGAAAGGTTCTGGGACAGAAGTTCCATAAACCAGTTTGACCCAAGTCAGTTAAGTCTGATACTACATTCAACCAGGTTTATCTTGAACCAGTTTCAACCATTTTGAAACTGGTTTATGTGCACTGAACTTATGCTCTGTTACAGGTTTACACCAGTTTCTGATCACTTAAACTGGTTTATGTGTAACTTCTGTCCCTAAAACTAGTGTTTCAATATTCACAGAGCCCAGGGATCTAATGACCACAGTTTTCAACTCTAGACTTGGGTTTTTTTAATTATTTTTATTTAAAAGGATACTAAGCACTACCTTGGCATGCAGAAGCAAAGGCATTCCTTCAACATGGGCCAATACAAAAATCTTAACTGCTTTTCAAACAGACATACCATTGAAAAGTAAATATAAATGTCATAAAAAGAAAATGAATTGGCATAGCAGTTCCTTCTCCCCAGGGACATGCCCCTATTCTCTAAATAGCTCCTATGTCTAGGAGCCCTCTAATCTCATCATATTTTTACTTTACTTGACTCACTTTCCTGAATAACTAAGAATATAGACAAAGTCCATAGGCAGCCTGAATATTAAAATCCAGAGACATTTTGTATATGGTTTTTCAAACAATCCCTTTCCTCCTTTATTTATTTATTTGCTTTTTTGTCATGTTAATATTATGAATGATGTATAATCAATATTCAGGTTCCCTCACAGACACAGTAGTGTAGCACATCATGAAAATCCCAAATATCAATTTAGTCTACCTTGGAGTGGTGAAAATCCAGATCCAGACAACATTCCCTGTTGCCAGAAGGCAGGTCATCTCCTTTAAAACCAGAAGTTTCTGCGCACAGTGTGCTGGTAAAGTGGGGGTTAAGAGGTGAGTCAGGCCAGCCAGTCAGGTGACCGGAAGGGGGCAGGCCAGAACTATAAAAACCCTGGGCTAGGCAGCAGTAGGGGGCCAGCAGCCTATGGGGAAGGAGTGTGTATAAGAGCTCCACAGAGAGTCTTGGTGAGTGGCCCAAAGGCTGGAGGAGGGGGACTACTGAGGACCCCGGAGAAGCGGCAGCAACCCCAGAAGGACTGTAGCCAATGGTGGGGAGCAGAAGCACAAACCCCTGAATAAATGTAAGCTGGCATGCTGCCTTCTTTAACCATATTTTTTGGTGGTGGTTATAGTGCATGGACAGGACTGTTCATATATTTTTTTGTTATTAAATAACAGTGGTGGTTTGGGTGGGGTTATTGAGGAAGGGGGAAGGCCTCATTGGACCCCACTATAGCATGGGGACTCTGGTGCCAGTGTGGGTGCAGTATTTGGGGTGCACAGGCCCAGCAACAGAGAGGGTGCAGTATTCAGGGGCACAGGCCTGGTGCCAGAGGCCAATCCTAAAAGGCTAGGGTGGCATGGTGCACCCGGAGTGCAACTAGGACAGTGGAGTCAGGGCCATTGCCTGGCTTCAAACTTACAACCCTCTGGCTGTGGGGGCCAGTGGACAGGCCTCTGGGCCAGGGAGGCTGGGTTCCAGATTGGGGCAAAAAGGAGGGCCACGAGCCCCAAGACTAAAAAGGTAGAGCCTCAGAGTCCAACCCTATCTGGTGAGTTTAGATGGGGAGACCTAGCTAAAGAAAGACTGGGGTCAAGGCCAGTGGTGGCGGAGGACCCCAACATACAAAAAACAATAGGCAGTCTCCCGCTTACAAGATAATATTTCCATCAAGATGTGGCAGGCAAGTAGAGAGTGGGACACGAGAAACCTTAAGGGGACTCCAAGGGTGCCCCACATAGGGTGCGGATAATGCAAAAGATGGCACTGGGGAGGGCAACCTGTTACAGTCACCAGTGCAGTATGCTTCTGCATACTATGCACTATACAGAAGCATGTATACATGTGCAAGCATTTATGTGTATAAAAATGCAGAGGCAAGGGGGAACGCATGAGAAATTTCACTTTCCTCAGCATTTTAAATGATGTTTGAAGAATGTTTATTCAGGCTAGATCCTCAGCTGAAAGCTTATGGAACTATGCTGAATTACAACAGCTCAGGAGCTGGACCTCAGTTCAGTACTCATAACGGCTTCTGCATTTTATGGTATACTGTATTGTACTTTACTCTTTTGAGGTTAATTTTTCTACACCTGCTTGTTAGCAAGCCATAAAATCATCCGTTTATAAGACTACATTTTTCAGAAGATTAGAAAAAAAAAGTTCGTGCAGGACTGTGAAAGATCGAAGATGGCTTACAAGGGGAAGTTGTCTGAGTAGCCTGTCATGTTAGGCATTCTTCATCTCTTGTGAGGAAACTGGGCCCTCTGCTGGTTCTATTGACATGTTTGTGTGTTTTAATCCTTGTTGGACCTCTGGGAGGTTTGACTCCTACCTTGGTGCTATGTCGGTGTGTCCCTGCAAGTCCTTGACTTCTGAACTTCTTTTCTTCCAATAAAGACTAGCAACAAAAGAGAAAAAATATCAAAGGAAGTCACTTATAAATTATGATCTAAAACATGTCCTAAAATTCTGTTTCACAATTAAAAAAAATAGCAATAAATGCTGAATGAAATCAGTCCCATTAGGAAATGTAGGACAGGAAAGGGGCATTTACACCTTTGCACGTCATAAGAAATTTCCTGCTATCATATCTGGGGATTCATACAGTGCTTCTTCTCTGTATTGTGCAGTAATTCTTCCAGTTCACAAATGTAAGAAAATGTGTGTGTGCAAAACTTACTGTAGTAAAAATAAGCAGGAAGGAAGTTGGGCATGAAAGACTGGCTACAATCCCCTATAAAATATTTTTTGGAATGGATATAAAAAATAAATGAAATAGCACACCATCCAATAAACTAGATAATTCCATGAGTCAAAAGAAACTCCACTGCAATTAACAGAGAAACATCAGCATAAATTACAGAAGAATTGCTCCTCCCATCCCATCTCTGTGTTGCATCCTGTTTATTACAAGGAGTGTTTTGTACAAAATGTTAATTTACGTTGCTTATTCCTCACCAGGATTTCCACACCAACTGACTGGGATAACACAAGGACTTGTTATGTGGCTAAAAGTTACACCACTTCAGGGCGGGATTTTCTCTGATCCGTACTACCCAGCTTTTGTTCCATTAAGGTGTGGCCACTCCCCGTGGGTGTGACACCCAAGTTGAAGTCCTACAGTATCCCAGGATCTCTCACACCCCAACCTGTAGAACAGGGTTAGAAGCCTGTCCTGGCTCAACAGCCCTCTAGTGGCAAGGCACAACTACCACTCCTAGTCCTATTGCTCACCAGGTCTCTAGGCTAGGTACAAAGATCAATTCCACCTTGGCCTTTTTGAATATAAGTTATGCAGTTTCTGTAAGCAGTGCAGTTTAGATGGGTGGTGAACAGAACACATTCACCCTTTGGTAGGGGGTTCTTTTGTTTTTAGACCAATCTGTATGTGCCAAAATTCTGTTGTTATGGGTATAGATCAGTTTCTGGTGATCACTATACTAGTAAAGTGCAATGTACGTGCCTAGTCCTAGTAGCAGTCATAGCTATGCAAGTTGGGGATACTCGGAGAAAGCTTCTAGATTAAGGACAACTGCTCCAAACTCCAAGCTAGCACTAACATTGATCAACATTTGTGCAGTTTATAACATAAAGTATAACAAGGCCGGTAATCGCTAAAACTTTAGTGGCAAGGGACAAAGTTGTTAAAGAGACAGTGACCTATCAAAAAGCAATGCAAGCATTTTCTGGTGTACAGTTCCTTGTACTTGCATAGTCTGCAATTTTTCCAGTGAGTGGGTAGTTAGGGACTATAATTAGCAATAGCAGCTGATATCAAGGCATCCTGGAAAAGTTAAATTATTGTTGATAGCTGGGTTCCTAATTTTCTAGTGCTCCCAGATAACTATATTTTTCCCATGAGCTGTAATTTTGGAACATCATAGATGCCCAGCATGTTTGTTATACAATAACATAAGCAAATGCTAGAGTTTCTATACCATATTTTTTTCAACTAATACATCATTGTGAAGGATTTTTAAAGATCCAGTTAAACTGTTTTCTGCTCAGTGGGCCTGATCCAAATGCAACTGAAATCCATGCAAGTCTGACGGACATCAGTGGGCTAGGAAATGGCTTTTGGCTATACAACACACACTGTTGGCTATTTGGTTCCCTTGCACATGGCAGTAGAGAGAATTTGTCTCTGCCCTATTTGTAATAAGCCAAAGTTAGTTCTGTGTGAAAGTTCAGCATTGAAAACCCAAAGCAGGTGAAACCCATGGCTCCAGCTAGGCTTGTGGAGTCCCATGATCTTTCAGCAAACCCCAATGGGCGAGTATACTTGAGCTTATTTATGGCACTGGATGAAAAAAAGAAGAGGTGGGGAGAACTAGAAAACACAATATTCTTAAAGTGTTGGGAACTATTTTCCTCAGATTAGGCAACTGTAAAGCAATTTAATTCCAGCCAAAGTGGAATTTAATGACTGTCATAAGAATAATTCCTGTTTCTCCAAATGAATGAGTAATGAAAATGAAGTTTCCTTAGATGATCCTTTTCATAGCATGTGAATCAAGCTTCAGCCTCTGAAGGAAGCAAGCATCATATAATTACAGTTGCAAGCCGTTTTATGGGGAAAGAAAAGTCTGTAAATCCTGACCTGTTAATTTTTTATTTCTCTGACAGTGCATTCCAAATTGACCCTGAACTAGAAGGAAGTTTATTGCCTTAAGGCTGGAGAAAAATTATTTAATCATTGCATCACTCTATGTAAATTAAATGAGAGAGCCAACCAGTAACGATACAATGCACACATTTAGTTTTCATCTGTTGCTTTGGAGTTGAATCCATGTAATACTTGATTACAGCCTATGACCTGGTTCTTGATAGGCCAGGGAACCTATAGGGCTCTAGGGTCATAGTCACTAATGAATTGTGATCATAGATCTCCAAAGCTAGTTGTTGCTGTGCAATTCTTCACATCATTCATATTATCTTTTTGACCGAGTTAACATATCTAATGATGTTGGTCTCTCTGTGCAGGTATGGATTGATGCAGCCACCCAGATATTTTATTCTTTAGGAGCTGGGTTTGGAGTTTTAATTGCATTTGCCAGTTACAATAAGTTTGACAACAACTGTTACAGGTAAGAAAGTCAATTTTTCATAGTGACAGAAAGTCTTTAAATTTCAGACTGTAACTTTATTTACACACTGACCATATAGTTGTGAATTGACTATAGGTTTCAGTCAAATATAAGGAATTTAAAATGAGATATAATTTTTCAAGCATGTTTTTTGATGCATACACATAAATTGACACATTTTTCTACTTTTCTGCCTCTTTATTAGCCACAGAACTACTAGTTACAACTGTAATATGCACTAGAGAGTCTATTTAATTGTCACCAAATTGTGGTTTTATTACTGGTGGATAATTAGGGCACAAAGAACAACCCATCCAAAAGTTAAACTAAATAACTCTCCTTGCTGAAAGCTCAGCAATAAGAATCTGCTAAGCCAGAGGTTTTACACTTTTTTTAGTAAGTATACCCCCAGCGGGCAGATGCACAGTGGGGGCTGAGGGGGGAGGGGAGGGGTGGCACGTGGCCAGATGCGGAGCAGCAGCAGCACAGGGTGGTAGATGGCCCTGCTCCTGGAAGGTAGTAACGTGAGGTGGTGGGTAGCAGTGCTCCATCCCCGCCTGCCTACGTGAACCCCATAGGGCCTTCCCAAGTACCCTGGTTATCTGGTTGTAGGGCTGCAGCTCAAGGTGCTACACAGGGCAGGGGGCACGGTGGTGGTGCCTGCCAGGCTTGGGGCTCACCAGTGCCACCAAGCTGGCCCAGGAAGGTGCTGTGCTGCACTGCTGAGCCAGGCTGTCACAGCCACAGAGGGCTGGGAAGGGCCCTGACCCTATGGACTGCTCTGTGGGACCCTATCCAGCTGGCTGTGGCTCCATGACATCCCCGCTGAGCTTGGGCATAGGGAGCTATGCAGCCCCCGTGGACCCAGCCCCAGCTTGCTGGGAAGGACCCAGACCCTGCATCCCAGCCTGGGATGGCCCCTCTGCTTCCACCCTCAGCAGCACTTGCCAGTTGGCTGGGCTCAGTCCTACAGCCCCAGCCACTGGCAAGGCAGGTGGATGGCAGGGGCCATGCCAGCTGGCTCTGGCCATGCTCCCTGCCCTGCCACTGGATTGGGGAGCGGGGAATAGGTGACAGGGGTCTCCTTCCCCTGGTAGGGAAGGAGAGGGAATAAACCCCCTCCCTGCTCCATTCACCTCAGGGAGCTATGCCTCTGCCCATGCCCCAACCCCTAATCAGGCTAGGGAGCAGAGAGAAGGGGCCAGCCCTGCTCTCTGGAGCAGAGAGCACAGCCCCACCCAGGGTTGCAAAGCATCTGGAATGCTGGGGGACTGTGATTTAAATTGAATCAGGAAGGGGTCTGGGACAGAAATTCCATAAACTAGTTTGACCCAATTTAATTCTGATACGACATTCAACCAGGCTCATCGTAAACCAGTTTCCAAATGGCTGAAATTAGTTTATGTGCACTGAGCTTCTCTTCTGTTACAGGTTTAAACCAGTTTCTGATCATTTAAGTTGGTTTACGTGAAACTTCTGTGCCTAGTAGGCCTGTGCAAAGCAGCTAGCATTTGCTTCAGATTCAGATTTGGCTGATTCAGGGGACAGCAATTTGATTCAGTGATTCGAATCAATGTCCCCAATCGATTCGACCAAATCTGATTTGGAGATTCGGCCACCATTGAATTGGCTAAATCTCTGAATCAAACAGGCCCCATCCCCCGCCCTCTCTCCCAGCCTCATCAATGGCTGCCCCGCTCAGCCCCAGCAATCCCGGCTTTTCTTTCTTTTTTTTTAAAGCCCTGCATTCACCGGCTGTTGCCAGGCAGGGGGTGATTCCCACTTCCCCATGCTGTGTGGGGGGCTCTGCAATGAGCCCCCAGATGCCCCAACAGTTGCTGCTTCAGCCAGTGAGTGCAGGGCTCTTTTTTGCTTCTTTAAAAAAAACCTGGGAGCTGGAGCCAGACAGCCAAGGGGGGGGGGGGGGGGGATGCTGGTGCAGCAGGCAGGTGATGGGGCCTGGTGGGGGGGGGGTCCTCCCCCATGGTCCGTTCCCCCCCCCACTTACCAGCATAGAGCCCAGGTCCAGCTCCCTGCAGCAGCAAGCAGGGATTACCCAAATCTCCAAAGCTCTGTGAATCAGTTCAAAGCTCTCTGAATCTATTCAGATCTCTTCACTGGTCTCCTGATTAGATTTGGATGCAGAGATTTGGCTGCCAAATCTCTTCTGAATCAAATAAGCACCTGAAGCTTTGCACAGCTTTAGTTGATACCAGCCCTTTCTGCCCTGGCTGCCTTACTGACGGGCTTTTATGGAGACAGGGGGAACAAAACAAAAGCTCCATGGCTAGACAGCTCAACTCTGAGGCTATTTTATAGCTGTCCAGCCAGGGGGCTTGAACACCTGTACATGCCAATAGCACTATTTTTTTTTTTTCTAATACTGCAAAGTGCTGAAACACTTGTGTAGCACTACAAATGAAAGCTTGACCATACCCTTAGATTCCCACGTGGATATTCCTGTTATGTGACATTAATACAGCTAATAATCTTGCAGGTAAAATGCAATAATAACTATCCCATCAAGTGGCAATTATTGCTTTTGACAATTAAGTTAATATTCATCCTAGAGACTCCTAGGAAATGTCTTAAAGATTCATCCTGTATAATTGTCTTATTCTGTACCCTGAGTAAATTTCTAGTGAAACAGAAAAAGGAACACACCATGAACCTCTTAAAAAAAACAACCTTAAGGCAGAATACAAAATTACATTAAATTGTGCTGAGCTTATTATGCTTGTCTGAGGTTGTTTACCATTAATACTTCTCCTTTGAAACGGCTATCTGTTGTGTCTCTACAATAATGTGCTTTATCTTTAATCCTATAAACAAGCTGCAATTGAAGACAATTGACACTTAAATGAATCCACAATTTGGTAAAATAACTGCAAATTATGTCGGTGTCATCTTAATTCCATTGGAAATGCCCTTGTTGAAGTGGAATAAAATAAATTGAAAATTGTATCATGCTTCCAAATAAAAGGCATGATTCACCACTACACTGAAACACTTGTATGTGAGAGTAGCTCCACTAAAACAAAGTTATGCAGTTGTAAAACTGGAGTAATCCAACGGTGAATCAAGGTCTGAAACTCTGTAGATACGTTGTAAATGTATGAATTAAACAGGATTTTAAATGGAGATCTATTTCAACTTAAAAATATAACTTGAATTGAGATAAGCTGATACTTGATCATATAAGTTACTGGCAAATGGAACAGGCTACTTTCATGTGAATGTTTTTAAATTGTGCGAAGTGTTAATGGTGATGTTGATCGTAATGTTTCACAAATACTTAGCATAATCTTCCCTGAAAAAATCTGATTATTTTTACATGTTTATGAACCTGATTTAGTCTTTCCAGGCTCTGCAGTCTTCCTCTGGGAGCCATGTCTGAGAAATTACTGTAGGTAGGACTGAACTGTCTACACACACCAGAATACCAAAAAGCTGGCAACCTTGTGCACACCAGAATACCAAAAAGCTGGCAACTTTGTGTGACAGATGAGAGAACTCTGGCCACTGCATAGACTTAAAATCACTGGGCTAGACGGTGACACAGTGACTAGACCTCCAGTTTTCAAGGTTTTAACCAACAGAAGAACATCACTGGATCTCCTTGCAAAAATTACCTGTTTTGGAAACAATGTTTGGATTTATCTGAGTTTAACCAAAAGCCCACAAAGGTAGAGGATTTCATACCAAAGGTTAAAGCATGAAGCTAACCATTCCAAAATGGGATTTGTGACTAGAGATAGGCCATTTCAGAAATAAGAAAAGGGGGAACAATTTGCAAAAAGGCATGTGGCTAAGGGTTACAAAACTAGTTGTGAATTTAGGTCCAGTTTGGAGAGTAGTTTCAGCTGAAAAAAGAGGAAGAGTAATGTATTTAAATGCTTTGTTTCATTTGTTCCTTTTCAGATGACTAACTCAAAATCTTTTTCATATATATTATTTTGGTATTTTGAAGATTAATAACAAAAATAAAAGTTAATTTTGAAATCAAAACACTGAAAAAATTAAAAATCAACAAAATTTAAAACATTTAATGTGGTGGAACAACAGCTTTGAAATCAACACTTCATGAAAAAAACCTCTTAATTTCCATCTCAGGGTTTTGTTCATTTTTGGTCATCGTATCAGTGAAATAAAAAATCCATTATTCCCACAGTTCTGTTCCTAACGTTGCTGAAGTCAGAGGAATCACACATTCCTTTCACTGCTCATGTAGTTTGATATTGTACCATAAGGCAAACATCAGTAGCTCCCTACAATTGTCATGTTAAGTTGGAAATTCCACTGTTACCCAGGCAAGTGTATGACACATAAGTTGATGCTGGAGAGACTGATAAACCTAAAAAGAACATGAGTGTTATAAAAATTTACAAGCTTTATAAAATTTCGTTGTTATCCATCTTTTACAATGGGAAAAGGGAAAACCTGCTAAGTCTGACTCTCCCTACTACAGAATTCAATAAATACCTAAAAACTGTGATCAATTTCTTTATATTTTGAAAGACATGACTAATAAATACTGGACCTTTTGAAATAAATAAAATAAAAATCATAGAAATATTCTGCTTCTTTAAAAAAAAAAAAGAAAAAGCCCAACTTTAATAACCAAATTAAGATATACCATTTTAACATTGAAAATTATGGCCAGATTAGTTAGCATGAATAACTCCTTTGAAATTAAAAGAAGCTTGTCTGCTGTATCTTGGGGTTAGTTTTGGCCATATGACATTTCCTTTGGGTGTCTTATAATTGATTTAGAAGCATAGAAGATTAATGAAGGATAAACACCTTTATTAACTTTGTTAAATAATTACTATCACTTGTATACCTTTCCTAATTACATGATCCAATTCCACTCTCATTGGGTGTTTTGTTTATTTGATGGGTCTGCTCAATTGAAAGGATTGGTGAGACAGACTCCATGCAGTACCTTGCATATTGTATCACAGTTCTATATAAAAGGACCCCTCATATACTCTGCAGATGTGCACAAGATCAGACACAGGTTGTTATTCACTAGTAAAAAATGTTCCCCTGCATAGCCCTTTGTCCACTTCAGGCTCCTTTCCTGCTCCTTTATGGCCATCAACAGGGACCATCTTGCCATTTAATATAGGATTTTGAGGGGTGGGGGGGGGGGAAAGAAAGGTATTTTTATGCATCTTAATTTAAAACCGAATTAGGAAATAAAAATGTTATTTCCTAGCACAGTATGCTGATATAAGCTTTGGATCATCAGGATGATTGCTTAATTACATTTTTCACCACAACCTTATTAACATGGTAATATAATCCATACCTAGTTCCTCAAGCATTTTTCTTCTTCATTGGATTGTTCTTTTCTTTCTCCAATATTATAGGGATGCATTGCTGACGAGCACAATTAACTGTGTCACAAGCTTTATCTCAGGATTTGCAATTTTCTCCATATTGGGCTACATGGCTCATGAGCACAAAGTTAAAATCGAAGATGTAGCCACTGAAGGTAGGAAGCTAATTTTATACCTGTTTTCCGAACAAATGTAACCAACTTCCCCAATGCCTGCTCTGCAGATCTGTTTTAATTCATCAAGCATGTGAGTAACCTCAGCAAAGTGAGGAACAAATGAGACAACCAACTCATGTTCAAAATTTAAAGCACATATGTAAACACTTTATTGAAATGTGGACTATGCAAGGTGCCAGTTAGTCCCAGCTCTATTGAATAGACCCTTACTAGATATGTCTAACACTTCACTGTATCATTTCTGTAGCAGATAATGTAATCTCTCGAGAAAAGTACTCTGGCCAGGTCTATCTTTCGCTGCCTAAAAACTGTTCTGTTCAGTCTCTGGTGAGCTTGCCCATTGTATTTGCTGTGGTAGCAGGTTACCCAAATTTAAATCCAGCACATTAAAAATTAAGTTCTGTAATCCCGTTTTGCCATATGCAATGCATGTCATGCAGGACTTTCCATTCAACATTAATATCATGCATTGTAAGATACCTTCTTTGCAACGATGCTGGAAAATGACTAGTGACTAATGACTAGTTTTATCTAGTAAGCTACATCTCCACTCTGATAAGGATTATAGTCCTACAAGATACTAAACCAAAAGTTCAGCTGTAAATTTGGCTTATTGAGTGCCCTGATTTGTATACACAAGTAAACTAAGTAAGGAAAAGAGATTCAAATACTATAGTGATGGATACCAATATAAGATAGGTATGAAACTGTAAGAAAAGCCATACTTAGTAACATGTTTTCTTTCTTCTTGCATTTCAGGGGCTGGTTTAGTTTTCATCATTTATCCAGAAGCCATTTCAACCCTTTCAGGATCAACATTTTGGGCAGTGGTGTTCTTTATAATGCTGCTTACACTGGGCATTGACAGTTCAGTAGGTATCCTCTCTTCCAACCTTGTCATTTTCCTTTTAAAATCTTAATAACTGGGGAGATATTAGTCTGGTTCCACTAGGTGTCAAAGCCCCATTCTGTGGATTCTTTTCATTTCTTTGGGTGCATCTACATGTGTTTATTAAGGAGATATGATAGCTGCAAGGTGCAGTGTCTACACTTGTGCCTGGGACTGCAGCACTTTGAGCTGGGGCGGAGCAGCTCTGGGCTGGCAGATGAGCCAGAGGGTCAGCCCTGGGCTCTGAGTGGTGGCGTAGGGCAGCAGAGGGGCTGGCTGAGGAACCAGGGTGATTAAAGTGCGGGGCTAGGCAGCAGGCAGCCCCTGGACTTTAGCACCCTTGTGCCCAGGCTAGCCCCCATCACCATTTACATGTGCATTTTGGCAGAGTTTAGTACTCTGTCGTAAGATAGGACTTATCCCAACAGTACTATTTTATGGTGGAGTTAATTAATTTACTGTGCTCTAATATCTGCCCACATGTAGATGGTGACACTTTACTGTGGAGATAAGTCAACTCTGCAGTAAAGCACATGTATATTGCAGTCAGAAGAGACCATAGGGTGATTTTTTTTTTTTTTTTTTCATGATCCTGGAGAGGCCTAAGCCTGCCTGTGATGCACTTGTTTTCTACAGTGTTTTTAATTTGTTTGTTTTTGGTTTTTTGTTTGTTTGTTTGTTTGTTTTTCACATGGCATAATGAAAGGGTACTCATGACACACAAGCTTTCATTACTTGACTAATATGGAACTTATTTCAAGGTTAAACATTATATAATAGCTTCACTGTATTCATTTAAAAAATAGTTGTATTTATACTGTTATCTTTCAAAAGACATCCGATGTGTGCAGGATTGTCTGACAGATATTAGAAAATTGTTAAATAATGAGCCACAGGAAGGCCTGCTTCAGTTAAATTCCAGTTTAGATTTGGGTACCTGGATGTTATTCCACATGAGGGAGAATATTTGCATTTTCTACAGAGTGAAGGTTCATTGTATTGAGATTTTAAAAAATTGCAGAAACCTCACCATGCAAGAAATATTCCGAGTACTCTAACAGTATCTGATCCATCTTGTCCCCTGCCAAAGAGGCATCAAGACTTCCTTTTATATGCAACTAAAAAGCTAATTTACTTCTGGGAAAAGCAAATATGGTCTTTTAAAGAACAGAACAGTGAATAGGCATTAGTCCTAGTTACAAGAAGTGTTTAACTATTCCAAACTAAGAACTTCCAAGAAAAAAGAAACTGTCCTGTCCAGTTCAGAATGTCTACTCTTAATCTAGGAGATCATTTTAAGACATGACAAACAAGTGCTCCATCTAAATGCTCACTGAAAATAATCTTAATTAAATTTTCAGAGATGGAAGGAGAAGGGAAAATAAACAAGGAGAACAAGACCATAGAAAGAAGTAGTCATATAAAGGAAGCTATGATAGTCTTCTGCAAATAAGTGTTTGTATTTTTGGATTCCAATTCAGGTCTGTTACAGATTGAATCAAACCGTGAAGCTGAGATCAGGAATATTATTCCAAAAGCTTGAGGCAAGATCTGATTTGGCTTTCTAGTTTGCATCTCTTTCTGTTGTAAACAAACATGAAAGTCAGAAAGGAACAGTTCAACATACTCCAAGGGCAACAATGACCTAGGATAATGGATTACAATTTAAAAAGAGAAATACAGGCTCACAGAATTTGTCCAATCCCTTTTTTTAATCTGATTAAACTGTCAGTACCCACAACATCTGATGACAATAAGTTCTATACTTTAATTGCACACTGTATGAAAAAGATCTTCCTTTTGTTAGTTTGAATCTTACTCCATACTAGTTTCATTTTGTAACCTTGGGCACGTTTACACATGACACTGTCACCATAGCATCTTCCTACAGCGATATAGCATCCTCAGGCAAAAACTGTGATGCCACAGCTACACTGCCATAGCAATGCACCCCCTTATTATAGCACATCACTATAGCAACATGCCTAAAAATTTAGTACTTCCCAAAATGAAGTACTAAATGACAGCACTTGTGGCACATGTAGACTTGCACCCTAGTTCTTGAATTGTGAGAAATAATAAATCCCACTTTACTTTCTGTTCACCATGTAGTATTTTGTAAGCCCTATGTCCCCCCAGAATGTGTCTTCTAAACTAAATAGGCATTTAGCCTCTCATATATCCCTCCCCACCCATACCAATAATCATCCTTGTTGACCTTCTCTAGTTCTTCTATATCCTTTTTGAGGTGTGGGGACCAGAACTCAGCGCAGTATTCAAGGTGTGGACACATCATGGATTTATAAAGGGGCATGATGATACTCCGGAAGTGGAGAAAACTGGGACACTGGTGCAATACACAGTCCCAGAACTAAGGCTGCCAATCAGCTGACTGGTGGTCTGAGTGGCCCCATTTTCCCTGTTGCCAGAGAAGTGGGCTGGAGAGGCCAAGGCTTGAGGAGTCCAATCCTGCATGGGAATTCCCAGGCCCTTCAAGCCCACATTAGACCTGCCTGGGGTAGTGGGAGAGAGTGTGGGCTGCCCTGGGCTGCCCATACTCTCCTGCCATAAAGACAATAGATGTCCATCATAATAAAGCAGCATGATTTATTCCTGCCTTTTGTTGTGGACACAATATGACATGACAAAAGTTATGGACACACATGCTGTAATTTTTTATTTTTTTTTATGGTGGGGAAAAAAAAAATTGTTATGGCAGCACAAAGGCAAGGAAAGGCGACATCTGTTTCTACTCTCAAACCCCAACCTTGCAAACGCTTATGCACACATGTAACTTTAGCATAGTAGCAAAGTGAGGGCTTGCATGTTTGCAGGATCAAGACTTTAGATTGTAGATTGCTCCCATGGCAGACATTTCTTCATTTAGGATTGGACCTCATCAAATTATTGGGAGTTCACAAATTGTGGCAAATTTAGCTCTGTGTTTTGTTTAGTGTTTTTTATTTTGATGTCTACCAATTTGTTTACTGTTCATAATTATTCACCAGTTTTACTGAAGCAAACTTAAAGTGGTTTTAAACTATTCTCCTTGACTATCCACTCTGCATACCATGTCACCTAAACCCCCAATTAGAAAACAAACTTAACACAAAGACCTAAATGAAGACTAATATACAAATACCTTTATTCATGCATAAAAGCCCTTGCTGGTACATGAAGGTAGTTATCATACCAAGAACAGGCATTTCCAGGCTTTCTACTCCCTACCTGATCTGATCATCTAAGTGTTAAGAAGCAACAAATGAAAGGCCTTAGGAATTATCTAATGAGTTTTTGTTTGTGAACAGTTGTTGCAACTAGTTCAATATAAAACAATGACAACCAAAATAAACAAAACACTAGGTTAAGAAACAGTCCTGACCTGACAGACGCAGGAAAATTCAAAGAGTCTTTTTCCATTTCTAACTTCTGAGTCTGTTCAAGTGCCAGTTTCATAAAGCTTGCTGAGAACAACAAATATTAACATAATTCTAGGTACATGGCACTCACTCACCAAAGCTCATAGAAGTCGCATAGCCAGAACGCCACACTAACTCTGGAGTGTTAGATTATCTAAAAGAATTCCTCTCATCCACTCTGCAGTTGATCTTTCCAACTCTGTGTGGCAAAGGATCAGATCACCCTTGGACACAATCCCTTATGAACCACTCTAGCAGGCTTATTTATATCACAAGCAGGAAATATGCTACATTGTGCCATATTTCAATCTCCTCAATTGATTATCAATACATGATATTTGTTTGTTAATAACTAGTAGGCGACAAGAATTAATTTTGATCAAACCGTCTGAGCAAAAACCCCACAAAATGTACACAATATAAAGCTCATAGCAGGAACCTTCCTAATGCAACACTATCAGCAAAAGCTTGAAGCATAAGCTACAACAGCCAACATGTTCTAACAGCAAAATTGGCTAATGTGTAGTTCTTACTTTTTGAAGAATTATTACAGGGTGGCATCAAAAATTATTGTTACTATGAACTTCTCAGGAGTGAGGGTTGTCTCTGTAATCCCAAACTGAAGAATGGTCATGTTAGGTAATTCTCATACTATTCATTTTAACAAAAACGGGGCAAAGAAAATTTACTTTCTATAATTTTTTTTAACACTTACACAATGGGCAATACAAGTAATGAGAGAACGATCAACAGTGAGATTATAGGTGCATTCTGTACACTGAATTTTTTTTTTTTTTTTTTTTTTTTTTAAACAGAGGAATAGCTCAAATCAGTCTTATTATTCAATAATGCTTCCTGGTCTTTACCTAAATCCAGTTCTTTAAAAGGTGTGTTGGTGAAGAAACAGACTCTTATTGCAAATTTCCTCTAAGCATTTCCTTGGGTGATTTTTAAGGAGCCTCATTTTACCATGATACCTGTTTTTCATATATACTGTTAGGAAGAGTTATATCAGTTTCAAATTCTATTTTCTCCCTAAAAATTATGCAGACAAATATGTGAAATGAGTTTGAGAAACCCTATGATATCTCTTCCAAATACTATCATCAAGAATTGTTGCTATTAAGTTCCAAACACTTTTCATGAACCAAGGAGTCAGAGCATAGCATGTCTCCAATTGGTTTGATGACCCACAGAATTAAGTGTTCAATTCCTTATGATTTTCCAGGTTCTTATTGCATCTAAAATAAGAAGCTTGTTCTGCATGTATGATAGCATGAGGGCATCTTCCCAGGTTCTGTGGTACATATCTGTATCTTCCCTGCAACCCTTCTACAACTTCCATCCATAAAACCCTTTTCAGAAGAGTGAAGATGTACCAGTAACATAACTATGGGAAAAGGGCACAGACTTTGGGGGAGGGAGCAAAAATTGGCCACTGCCCTGTTCCACCTCTGAGAAGTACAGCTAATCAAAGAGAGGAGAGCTGAGTCAGAAGCTGATTTCTGATTTGTATCCTTATTTGTAGGCAAATCTCTCTCAGGACTACTTAACTTAGATTGCCATATTCCTTTCTTTAGATGGGTGGAATGGAAGCAGTCATCACTGGTTTGGCAGATGATTTCCAGATTCTGAAGAGGCACAGAAAACTTTTCACCTTTGGTGTTTCCTTTGGCACTTTCCTACTTGCTCTTTTATGCATTACCAATGTAAGTACTACAAAATATTTGTATTAGAAAGTTAAGTTAATAATGCAATTAGTCCTTTAAATATATACAGAACTATCCCTCTTTCTCTCTGGGTGCATCTACATGACATGCTTTATTGTGCATTAGACTAATGCGTAGTAAAGCGTCACCATCAACACATATGTGGGACTTACTGTGCAGTAAATTAAGCTAGTGTGCAGTTTGCTAATATCAAGAAATCCAGGTACTAGATTAACCATATTAGCTACTGTACAGTAGTGCATGTGTAGATGCTGACCAGGAGCAATTTGCTTCCAGTCAGTCTAGGCAGCAAGAGGCCTCAGGGGTCTGGAAGAAGCTGTCCATGGCTCCAGTGCAGAGCTCAGGATTGCAGCTTGGCTTGGCAGTGCTAGTTTGGGGTGATGCCTCATGGCCAAGCAGCACCAGCAACCTGAGCTCACCCCTTGCTTTTCTTGTTGAGAGGATGGGGGAGCTCTCTGTCCCTGCAGAACCAGCCCAGGGACAGAGAGCTTTCTCATGCCCTCAGCCCTGCTGCTGCCTGCACAGCACATGCCCTAGTCAGCTTCCATTCCCTTTCTGTCCCTCAGGGGATTCAGAAGCTGAGCAGTGCTGGAACGGGGGGGGGGGGGGGGGAAGCAGGTCTCCCCCCACTCCTAGCACTGCCTACTGCCCCCCAGGCACGGACAGGGAGCAGAAGCTGACTGGGGTGTTCGCTGCATGGAGAGCAGCAGGGCTGAAGGGATGGGGAAGCTTAATGTCCCCAGCCCAGCACTGCAGTGACAGAGTACTCCCCCATCCCCTCAGCAAGCAAAGCAAGGAGAGCTCAGGATGCTACTGCCGCTTGGCCATGGGGCATTGCCCCAAGCCAGCACTGCCAAGCTGAGCTGCAATCCTAAGCTCTGCATAGCTGGGAGCTGTCTCCTGCTCTGAGACAGCTCCCCACTGTTTCCAGGGCTGGCACCAGGGGGAGCCTGGAGCTTCCCCTGGCTGCTGCAAGGGGACAGAGTGGGGCAGGAGGGTAGGAGCAGCCCTGGACTCAACTGCTCCCATTGGGATCAAATTTGATCCCAATGTGGGCACATGTAGAGACACATCCCTGGGCATAGTTTACTGCACCTTATTTTAATGCATAGTAACCTTAAGGCACATTAATTGCATGTGTGTGCCCACTGTGTCCTTGGGAAGTTTTAGGGCATTCTTATACATGCTCCAGGGTTGTGGGGGGTGGGCACTTTTAATTAGTGTGGCTTTTGGAGGTGCTCTAATTAAAGTGCCCACAGTGTCTTATTTATCAGCATCCCCACATTTCAAAATGGCGGTAGGAGTGCTTTAACTAAAACTTGTTGAGTGAACTTTAGTTCAAGTGGCCTTGCCACCATTTTGAAGTGCAGGGATGCTGATGCACAAGATGCAGAGGCTGGCTGGAGCGCGCTAATTAGCATGCTCCAGCAGACTCAATTAATTACAGTACGTCAGAACAGCCTCCTGGCACATCTACAGGCACCCTTAGTTTTTAGCCAGCTTTCTGTTTATTATATTAACTTTTCCCTACATGATACCTCTCTGCTCCTGTTTTGCATAAGGCTATTATCATACATCGATCCCACAAACCTTGTGGTTACTTATAGCGAGTTTCATTTCATTAAATACAACTAGGCTGACTGCTGGCTCCTAGCTGGGGATTTTTTAGGCACTAGACCCTTGGTACAAAATCTTCTTTGTACAGAACCATATATATTTATCAAGAAAAAGCAGTGCAAATATCCCTTGAATTCTTTTTGCACTTGAAAATAAATAAGACACAAAATGGTGACCACATGCATATACCAAAGGTAGGGAAAAGGTGCAGAGAACCATGTGCACATATGGCACCTTATGCTTTTGTGTTCATAGTGTTGGCACACCACACTGCATAGAGGGCTTTTCTATCTGAGCTGAGGGTAGGGTGAAGTCCATACCCTTCTCTGTATGCCAATTAGCACTAGGAAGGAAGCATATTTTCCAGGGAATGCATATTTTGCCTTTTCCAAGGGCAGGGGAAGCACTACTCTTCTGCAACCACCAGGAAGTGCTACTAAATCTGTTAAACCTTAGGTAACCATATTTGCACGAAATTCTATGGCTAGAACCCATTCCCCCAGCATTCCACTGGTTCACGTATTTGTGCTTAGTGGAAAATTTAAGGATGCTGCTAATAAAACACTTTGAAGTTAAAGTTACTCTTTCCAGACAATTTTTCACTACAGTTTTTCTTTAGCCAGAAAGGGTTTTCAGACTTTGAAAGTATATTCACTATATTGACAGTTTAGTTAATTTACACTATTAATATATTTTTGCCCTTTTGTATTATTCAACTCATTCTCTTATCCAAGGCAGCTGGATAGAGCTCTGGGTTAGAAAAAACATAATGGGTCAGATTCTCAGTGGGTGTAAACTTGTATAACTTCATTGACTTCAAATGACCTATACCATTTTATACCTGGTAAGAATATAGCTCATTATCTTTCAAATTGTGTCACCTGTATTGGATTAAATCCTCCAGCAAGTTGGACCGCTTGTGTTACATGCCCTGCCCGTGTTAAACATGTCTCTAATGTGTATAAAATAGAAATAAAGACACCGGTGATGCCCTGGAGTTAAAAGAATCTGTTGACTATGCCCTTGAAAAATACCCCATAGAAGATGCTTACAAAACATTATTTTGCTTACAAGTATTTTTCATTACTTATGAACAGGTGTAGATTAGATGGTCTTACCTGAGAAACTGGTCAACTGTTGCTAAACACCATGTATTACCAAACACTAATCTATAGTTCACCCAAATTTTGGACAATTTACCACACTGTGTTCCCAGAGTCAAAAACTAGGGGGGGGGGGGGCGAGGGGGGAGGTGAGGGGGGAAAGGATTCTCTCCTTTGCTTATGTCAAGGATCTCTGTAATAAAAAATTTATTATAACAAAAGGAGAGTGAGCCAAGTTATGTCTTCATTGATTTTAACAGACTAAAATGACTATGAGATCCAACATAATCCAAATGGTGTTTATCCCCTCCTCAAAATTGTAAAAATACCAAGAATTTTTCTCTTCCTCCACCCCTAAAAGAAAATATCACTCTGGGGTTAAACATAAAGGGTAAGATTGAATTATGATTTTCTATTACTGAAATTTTTCTCAGCTGTTTGCATATGTTGAGTGGTAGCTGCCTTAATGTTTTTCTTTCCTTTTGTTTTGTAACAACTGATAGATCCATCTCCTACTGCCCTCTCTCTTTACTTGTATTTCACAATAAATTAAAATAACACATAATAATTTACCCAAATTCCTTTCAAACAGTAAACCAATGTGAACTGCCCAAAATAGTGTCTTGAAAACCAATTATGCAAGAATCTGATAAATTCAACTTCTGATTCAGGAGATCCCAGAAGAATGTAAAGGTGGCTTCCTTTTGGGGACGTTTTGTTCATGCTGGCTGAAAATTTGCCCTCCACTTCAGCCACAGAAAAGCAGACAAAGGACAGGAAAGCCTTGATACAAGAAGACAGGGAAGAAGTTCTGTGGATAAGCTGCCTTAATGAGACATCAGAGCCAAGACTTCAGATCCACTGGATTGTAAACCTGGGTTTGGGAAGAACTGGAGTGGTGGCCAAACTCTTCCCTGGCTACTGCCAATTTAACTCCATTTTGCAAGTTGCTGAGCACTTCTGCTAGGCAATGAGACCCCTTAACTTCTATTGAAGTTATGAAGAGCTGAGGGCTCTTGCCAACTGACCGTCCAGTGTGGGCTAAAGATTCCATTTCATAGATCCAGGAGACCTGGGTGAAGGGAGAGCTCACTTACACGGGTTGTGTGTCCAGTTCCACCACTGTTCATATGCATCAGGTTGCCCAAAGTTTCAGTTCTTTGGTTAAACATACTTGCAAATATGTCAATAAATCTCTGGAATCTTGGAGGAAAAGTAAAAAAAGATAAATTTGTAGTGGTTTCTTTTGATGCTTTGTTGCTTTTGATTTTATTTAGAGATTTTTTTTTTGTTTTCTTCTTCCTTTCTTTTTCTTTTACCACCAGGGAGGAATTTATGTCCTCACACTGCTGGACACATTTGCAGCTGGGACTTCAATCTTGTTTGCTGTTTTAATGGAAGCAATTGGAGTTTCCTGGTTTTATGGTATGTTTTTTAAATTATTTTTGTAACTATGGTGGCAAAACTCTTGCAAAATTTTCACTACATTCATGATGACCTGAAACACAAGGGTAAGCAATAATGAATTTGTATATGGCAGAAATCAAGAAAATACCAGTTTTCCTCAGCAATCTTCATCCAGTTTACAGAGAGTAACAGGGACTTCTAGAACATCCCAGTTCTTAGAACCTTGCACAAAGCTAAAATCCACTGCCTTGTACAGAAGATTGCTGTAGGGAGGAGGTCCTACTCCTTCTGCCAGGGAGAATTAGCTGCCAATACTAGCTATGGGTTGCTGTAGTAGCACTGAACCAGGTAGGGTTTCAGGCCAAAGATTAATCCAATTCCAGAGATGTTACTTTCTGCTCTTCCCTGCTTCAAACATTGTTACCTACAAAGAGGTTGCCTTGTGTAGCTGTATGGGGGCCTGTCAAAATCCCCACACAGTGGGAATAGATGGACCTCCCCATATAATTTTGTATCTATTTCTTCCTTTTTAGTTCCTGTCCATAGCAGCATTGTACCACATGGTGAAATACCCCTGTGGCTCTGAACTGTTTTATTTTTTCCAATGTACAATATTTTCTTATGGATAAATCCAACAGTCAACAGATGTACATTAGAAATAGTCCATGTTGCATACTGGCTTGAAATATTTAGTAGCGGCTTAGGAAACCTTTTTTTAAAAGAGTTGAAAAGGGTTAGGTTGCCACTGACTTTCAGTAAAAAATGGGCCTCAAAGCATCTTTGTGTTGTTGGAAATCTCATCCTATATGTGAATCCAATTTACATTGCCAGAATAATATTTATTAGCAATAATATGCTGGACAGGGTTCAGTTCTCCTCTGACAAACTTCTACATGTGTGACTGTTCTGTAGATCCAAAATGAAATCTTATCTAGTTAAAATATTTTGCTGCTTCTGAGGGATTTTCAAAAGGCACGTAAATCATTTAGGTGCCAGTTCCTGTTGTAAGTCAGAGGCAGGTGGGAAACATCTCAGTGTGCCTGGCCTCTTTCCTCTCAGCAGAACAGAAAGTGCAAGGAACAGGTGGTAGACATTACACATAAACCAGTTTAAGTAATCGGAAACTGGTTTAAACCTGTAACAGAACAGACTTCGGTGCACATAAACCAGTTTGAAAATGGCTGAAACTGGTTTGAGATAAACCTGGTTGAATGTAGTACCAGACTTAACTGATCTGGGTCAAACCAGTTTATGCAATGTCTGTCCCAGACCTCTTGCTGGTTTAAGTTAAACTAGAGACCTCCAGCATCCTGACGTGCTCTCTGGGCTGGGCTTTCTGCTCCAGTCCAGCCAGGCTGACCCACCCCTCTGCTCCCCAGCCCGAGCAGGGACAGGCAGGGGTGGGGGGTCTGGCCAGGGAGGGATTTAATTCCCCACTCTCTATCCCACCATCAGGGACTCAAGCTGGGTCTGCTGGGCACTCTCCCATTACTGCTACAGCAGTGGGGCATCACGGCCCCTGAAGCAGATGGGGGCCGGGAGGAGAGTTTTTGTTTCCCATCTACCTACACAGCCAGCTGGGTCTGCCTCCCATCACTGCTGCTGTGGTTGCTCCCTGCAGGGGAATAGGCCCGCTGCTGTCCCTTCAGCTGGATGCTGGAGAGAGGAGGAGGAGGAAAAAGCCTGTCCGTGCCCCTGCCCCACCACTGCAGGGCTTGAATCCCCTGCCAAATCCCCTTCTCAGCCTCTGGGCTGGGTGAGGCCAGTGGGGGCGTGGGGGGCAGAAGCCCATCACAGGGCTTGGCTCTGCCTCCAGAGCTGGGAGCCATACCCCTCTCTCAGCTGACCCAGAGGAAGGGGACATGGCAAGGGACTTCAGCTTCTCCTCTCCCTCCTTCCCCCTCTCCTCTCCTCACCTGGCCCAAAGACAGAAGGGAACATGGCAATGGACTCCAGCCCTGCTCCCAGCTCTGGGGGTATGGAGCCAAGGCCCAGTACAGCTCCTCAATCCTCCCAGCCAGCCCAAGGCTGAGAAGAGGAACTCTCTCCCCTCCTGTGCTGAGAAACCACGCTGCTGGGCACCTGCCACTCCATCTGCACTCAGGGCAGCATCCAGAGAAATAAGCCCCCTCCTGTTGGGAAGGTACCAGGGCAGCAGCCTGACTTCTCAGCACAGGCTGGGAGAGAGTTCCTCTTCTCAGCCTTGGGGCTGAGGGGAGGGGGGAAGGAAGAAGAGAAGAAGCTGAAGTCCCCTGCCACATCCCCTTCTCATCCTCTGGGTCAGCTTAGAGGGGGGCATGGCTCCCTGTTCTGGGGGCTGAGCCAAGCCCTGCTGTGGGCTTCTGCCCCCGCAACACCCTCCACAGATCAGCCAGCCCAGAGGGTGAGAAGGGGATGTGGCAGGGGACTCCAGCTCTGCAGTGGCAGGGTGGGGACATGGCCACACAGGACCCCTTGAGGGAGCAGCGACAAGGTTATTCCTCCTCCTTTCAGCATTCAGCAGAGGGGACAGCAGGGGGCCTATTCCTCTGCAGGGAGCAAGTGTAGCGGCAATGATGGTGGGCAGACCCAACTGCCAGTGGGGTTACAGGAGAAACTAACTCTCCTCCCTGCACCCCTCTGCCTCAGGGGCCATCATGCCCCACTATTGCAGCATTGAGGAGAGAGTGCCCAGCAGACCCAGCTTGGGTCCCTGCTGGTGGGATAGAGAGGAGGAATTAAACCCTCCCTAGCCAGTTCAGCCCAGACTGGCCATGCCCTCTTCCCCCTCCCTGCCCCCCCAGCATAGGTTCCCTGCAGCCAAGGACATGCTCTAGCACCCCCCACCCCCCGGCTCCTGGCCTGAGCAACTGCAGGCATGTGCTTCCAGTCCTCAGTCCAAAGAGAATGTTTGTCCTGTTACAAACTGGTTCAACTTAGGCAGGTTAGACTAACCTGCAAAGGTTAAATCAATTTAGACTCCAACTTTTTTTGAATGTCTGTCCCTAGTCTTTTAAAGGCAAGACACAATCCAAAGAGCACTCTCTTCATATTCTCCCTACAGGACACAGCATTACAGTAGGTACAGGGAAGGACAGGGAGAAAACACCCCCAGAGGCAGAAAAGGATTACATTACCCTTCATTAATGGGAACAGCAATAGGCAAAGTCCTCTGGAGGCCATGCTCTAGGAGATGTTTTGAAATCTAGGTGGCATTTGTGTACCAGCTCCATTACAGTGGTATGCTATTGAACCCTGACAAATAATATTTATTCAAAGTACAGGCCAAATTCCAGTCTCAGATACACATGCCCAGCTTCTGTTTACTCCCTTGGCAATTACACCAGCAATATCAGAGGGCGTAATTTGGTCCTTAATATTTTCCATTCCCACAAGAAGCTTAGTATCATAAATAAAGAACAGAGCATCAAATACATGCAAGTGGCATAAGAAAGAGTGACATTTTCTTTTCCTTTCCTACTGTATAAATTATTATAACATGTATTTGGTAGCCAGCCACAGCTACTGCTCCTCCACACCTATATGAATCCACTTAGATTACATTTTATCCCAGTTAAGCTTACATACAGTTATGTATTGAACTTGTTAACATGGTAGGGCAGGCACAGTGTGGGCTCAGTACACAGTTTTTAAATGCATGAGATCTAGGGGGAAATGCCCTATGTCATACACTTCTGTGTGTGTGTGTGTGTATTATATACTAGCCAAATGCCTGTCAAGAATGACAGGGGAGGGGGCTGGGATGGAGTGCCACCACCTAACACCCCATGCTGCCGCTGTTCTGCCTCCTGCAGGGAGCAAGGTAGGTCCTCAGCATGGCTTACAGGGAGTGGGGTCAGGGAACCAAGGCCAGTGCTGCTGGCCCCAGCTCCCCCACCCCCTGTTCAGTCCTTGGCACCGCTTGCAGAGAGCAGGATGGGGGAACTGGCTTCTGTCTGGTCCTCGGCATGGCTTCATAATCATGGCAGCACTCCCCCCATGCTTGGAGCACTCTGACTGGCTGTTTCTGTCAGCCAATCGGAGGGCAAATAAAGCATTATGGACAGACAGACGGACTTGGCGGGGGGGGGTGTAGCTCCCCTGTTCCAGTGCTTCTCAGCTCCCTACTGCTCTGGGGAGCCAGGAGCCTCTCAGTACTGGGGCAGGGCAATGGGGGGGGGGGGGTAGGGGAAGAGACAGAGGGACCTGGACCCTGCACTGATCAGCTCCCTGCTCCTAGGGAAGCTGGGAGCTGAGCAGCACCAGCACTGGGTCCCCTGCTGCTGTGGCAAGTTTGCTTCTGGTCACCTTCTACATGAGCCCTAGTTTAGTAGAGGTACCAAACTAACTGCGCAGCAGACTAATATTGCACAGTAGCTTATTAGCACAGTTACTTAGTGTGCTTTCATAGATTTCTAGAGTTGAAGGGACCTGGTAGATCATCAGGTCTGACCCCCTGCTCCAGGCAGGAAAGAGCACTGGGGTTAAGTAACCCCAGCCAGATGCCTGTCTAACCTCTTCTTGAACACCTCCAAGGTAAGGGAGAGCACCACGTCCCTTGGAAGCCCATTCCATGTTTTGGCAACCCTTACTGTAAAGAATTGCTTCCTTATGTCCAATCTAAAACTATATCTATAGATTAATCTACTGTGCAGTAAAGTGTCTTGGGTAGACACACCTAGTGTGCAATACTCGATGGACTTTTATTCACTGTAGCCATTGTCTGTAAAGCTTCTCCTAAGTTTTCAACCTAAAAGAACAGCCTTTCTGATCTTTAGGTAGATTGGAGGCTTTAAAAAATATTGTCACTCATTATTTTTTTTACACAGTGTTCAATGGAGGTTAGAAAATCATGTGCAGAATGGAGAGAATTTTAAACCAAACCAAACAATTTGAGCAAAACAAGTAAGGGTAAAAGTGGATCTGAATTTGTCATTATAATGAGATGTGCCAATAACTCTCTCTTTCTGTTGGAGAGGATTAGAGTGTTTCCTGATCTTGTCACTGACAAAATTAATTATATTATAAAGTCTCCTAGAATAAATCTGTGACCCTCCTCAAAATTACTGTCCCCTTAATTATGGATCGAAGCCCACAAAGTATAACCCACATAGTTTAACAAGTTTTTGGCTAACTTTATAGACATTGTAAACTTTGAAGACAGGCTTCCAAATTATTTCTCCAATGATTCTCCTATAAACTAATACAGCCCAGCATTGATCTCGGACACCAGCTGCCGTTAAACAACAACATTTATTGATTTTCAACACACAGTGTAGCATTCAGATTACTCTGTTGCTTAGCTTTAATTGGCTTTTAAATTTCTGTTCTGCTTCCAAATGATGTGCCTTCCAGATGTGAAGAGCACCCTCTTAGAAAATATTTTCCTTTAGTTTTGTTAAATCCAGTCTAAATATTTTGACAATTAAAAAAAAAAAAAAAAAAAAAAAGGCTCCTCAGTGTTCTGAGTATTCAGATAAAGTAGGATAATTACCCAAATAATGCAATATTAAATTGTAAGCCTATCACTTACACCATGACCTGTTTTCAGATAGTCAATCTTAAAAATGTCTCATCTTAAAAACAATAATTCAAACTTGGATAAATAGTCATTATAACATTAGTTCCATCTTGACTGAATGATTCAACCTGAAGCTGGTTATAACTTCATCATATTTCCACAAAGGCTGTTATTGTTCTTCTTTGACTTCTCCAATTCTCTGGTCATACTTTCTTCGCTGATCAGTCTCTGTTTTTTTCTCACTATAATCAAGGGTGAGGAACTCAACAAGCTTCATTCAAACATTTTTTTTTCTCTCTAGAGCAGGGGTGGGCAATTAATTTGGGCAGAGGGCCACTTACTGAGTTTTGGCAAGCCACTAAGGGTCGCATGACAGGCAGCCCAGGGCAGATCAATATTAATTTTCTAAACTTTTTAGGGGTCCCATGGGCCAGCTAGAATAGCCTGTCAGGCCGCATCCGGCCCCTGGGCTGCATTTTACCCACCCCTGCTCTAGAGACTGGATATGAAATATTGAAATACAAGTTGAACTGCCCTCATTACAGTTGAAACAGTTCTTGAGGGTCACACTATCATAGGAATGTAGGGCTGGAAAGAATTCACAAAGCCATAGCAGCAGGGTGGATAGGGCAGGATCATCCCTGACTAAAACATCACAGCCAAATGACTGTCCAACCTGCTCTTGAAAATTTCCAGAGATGGAGATGCTACAGCTCCTCTAGATAACCTTTCCCAATGCTTGACCACCCTCAGAGCCAGAAAATTCTTCCTAATCTCCAACCTAAATTTCTGCTGCAGTTTGAGTTCATTGCTCCTAGTCATTACTCTGTCCCCTAAGGACACAGGGCACCTGTATATGTGCAGAGGCTGCTCTGATGCATTGTAATTACAATGATTCAGAGCAAACTTGATTAATTGAGCCTGCTGAAGCATGGCAATTACTGTACTTTGGCAGACACATGCATCAGCATCCCTGTGCTGAAAAATGGTGGGAGGGGCACTTTTTAAAGCTGGTTTGACGAGCTTTTGTTAAACTGCCCCTGCTGCCATTTTTACCATGGGGACGCCAATACACATGATGCTCTGGGTGATTTAATTAGAGCAGGTCTCAGAGCCACTCTAATTAAACTGCCTCCCCAGACCAAGTCTATAAGTGCCCACACAGAAAAAGATCTCTTTCTTAAGGTAGTCAAAGACTTATCAAAATCCCTCTTAGTCATCTTCACTTCTTTTTCAAAGAGAAGGTGTTATAGTCAGTGGACGTTTCATAAATTTTTAGCTGCCCTTGCTCTCACTGCTATTCACCTTCCTCAGTCGTAACTTTATCCCATCTGCACACATTGCTTCATGTTCCCAGTCAAACTCTTTCATGGCTGAATATTACTGGTGAGCGAGTGACTTGAAATGACATGCACACATCTTTTGGATCTAATGAAGGGAAATAATGTTAATGCACAGTCTTCACAATGTTAATTCTGGTCATCAGCAATTGTATGACCTCTACACATTACAGTACAGCTTTCTTTCACAAGAATTCAAGGCAATGAATTTTGGAGGTAACTTCTAACAAATGTAACTGTGTTGGAGGAAGAAGACTTTTAGTTTAGTTTGGCAAATGAGATGTAAAAGTATCACTTTTTGGTTAATAACGACAAGTCATTATCTTCTGCTATTAAAATGGGATTTACTGTGCTTTACAATGGCTTGACTTTGGGCATGATCCACAAAGTAAACCATCCAAGTTTCGTTGGACTTCGTTTATTTGTTACAGCCTTTTTTCTTCATCACTTCTTTTCTTCTCCAATCCTCAACCCCCTTGAATGAGGAAAATATCAATTCATTTGTCTCAAGCAGCTGACAGATGTTTTTACTGACACAATATGACCCATTGCTCTATAAGGAACAATTTTTTTTTTTTTTTTTTTTTTTTTGAAGCCTCGGGGGCTATTTAAATCATTGATGGATTAAATCTGGCATGGTCTTATCCATTCCCCCCACCTCCCTCCAATCATCCCCAGTTGCCTTAGTGACCCAGCAGGAATTGTAGTTCAGCCCAAAGGCAAGCTTTGACATTTTGGCACAGACTAAAAATCATGTGGAAATATTTAGATTTTTTTTCAAATAATATGCATGTCTGTTCTGAAGCTTTCTATTCCAAAGGCCATCTGAATGCTTAAAGGGAAGGAGGAGCTTTTTATTATTGTTATTATTAATAAGTACAGCTACTTTAGAACTGATAGCTCTACCTTTTTTTTCCTTTATATAAACATGATATAAATGTCTGATACACATTTTGAGGAAAGGCAGATACTGCTCTCTAAAATTAAATCTTTTAATTAGTTTTGCTACTAGTAAACTGGCACAAAGCTTTTACAAGCAATAATCCTTGTGGTGAAACATTTGTGTGAAGGAATGAAGCTTAATATCAGTTAACAATGAATTTCTACTTCCATGTTAATCACACTTGCTCAAAAAAAATGTCAAACAAACCCTTTTGTCCTAAAACTTTCCATACTTAAGTTAACTCTGATATGCCACCATCCCTTTTTCCTCCCTCACTGAGGCTCATGCCAAGTGATTGCTCAGGTACCTATGGGCCGGGGGGGGGGGAGGGGGATCACTGCCTGTATTATTCGCTTCCTAATGCCTAACAGCTTTTTCCTGAAGGTCAGTAAAACTTATAGTGCTGATCAAGCACTTTTAAAATGAACCTGCTTATTCATAGGCAGGTATGTTAGTTTTGTGCACAGCCTCCCACATCTACACAAAGAATAGCTCATTTAATATTTGTCCAAAGAAAAGGTATGAAGGAGCATGCATGGAAAGATGAATACAGGGTGACTATGATTGAATTACATCAAGATAGAGGATTTAAGAGTGCTGTATTTTCTCATGTACAACATATCCTAGAATAAAATACATACCTTTTTCTGAAAGGCAGAATGAAGAAAAAACAATTTTTCCTTGTAGTAAGTAACTGAATAGCATCAACTAAGGAGCCGAGCCATTGTTTTGTTCCCTGAGTCACTGGCAGATATTACTTTCACTTTTGCCAGCAACCAGCAGAAATTGTTCTTATAGTACTTCTCATGTATAATGAACACTGACATTTCCAGCAGCTGGGCTTTTGTGGGGGGGGGAGTGTATTGTATGTGAGAAAATATGGTATTCATTTATACCCTTTTCTTAATTCTAGTTTTAAAGACTTGATTTTTCTTAATAACATTTAATCAAACAGGCACTTTGCTATTAAAAATTACCTTTTTTTTAAATTAAAGAAAACAAATGCCAATAATATTTAATCTCATGTGGTTGGGGGAGGGGAGGGGGCAGACAATCGCAGCATATTAGTTCTTCCAGCAGAGACAAATAAGAGAAAGTAACAGAAATATATTTTTTAAAATTTTGTGAGACTCCAGATGAGAGCTGCAACCATCCTGTTCCTTTCTAGAAGCAGACCACTCCATTCTTTCCAATACACTCAAAAAAAATAGATCAATTTTATCCTAGTGCCAGTGGACCATATGAGAGTTCATGTGGGATTCAAGTGGCAATTAGGCCTTTTGCTGGCCCTCCACAAAGGGATGATTTCATCCTAAATGTTTAATAAGGATTAAGTAATTCATACAATAGGGTATTGTGTGGGGCACTGGCAACATACAGAATTTCAGCTAGATTAAATCCAGTGATCTACATGCAATTGAGATGAAAGCATATTGTTTTAACATGAAAGGCTTACCGTCAAGTATGACTGTTACCTATTTTTAATATTTCTTTTTAATCTGTTCCCTTAAGCCTATTGATTCATTTGCCATATGTCAATAACAATCAGTTACAGATGTAACATTCCAAACATTATATGTAGAGTAAGAGGAAAATTTAAGTGGGCACATTAATCAAACAGCTTCACTGCTTACCTCATTCAGAGATTACAATGACATTCCCTTTAGCATTAATACGTTGACCCATGGTCTTTGATTATGAAACCTAAACGCATCATAATAGCAGTCACAGTGAGAAGTATTGGGAAGTTCACATATTAAAAACAATATATTTTTCCAAGAAGTAGTTAAATGTTGGATTTATGACACTAATTCATTATCCTGATTGAAACAGCCTTTACTGTTTTTTTGTTTGTATTTTTTCAGTATACTACTTACTGAAGAATGAATGAAATGGAGATATGTAAAGAAAACCATCCCTATGTTTCCATAAATAAGATGCATGCATATCTCTGCTTTAGAAGTTGCTCCAGAGTCATTATATGAGAACATATATACAGTACTGAAAAGCAAAACATAGCTCAAATTCAGTCTGAGGACTTGCAATTATTTACTTTGCATTGTCAGTAGAAATGGTACCAGAAACATCCTATACATTCTTAGGAGACCTTGTGTTTTGCCCTCTGTACTGGGATTAGTTTCACCCTTAGTATCTCATTAGCTGAAATTCAGGTACATCAGTGTTCTCAGAGAGCGCTACAAATACAATCAGATTAAATAGAAGTGTTTGCAGACTCTTTCTTCAACTCTGCTTTGTTCACTTATTGAGTGTTCTTTACCCAAGACAATTTTATGCACAGATGTTCAGAATTAGCCAATTTGAACTTGTGACTTTGATTATAAAAATGGTGCACTCAAACTGTGTTTTCTAATTACTTAAATATCCATTAAAGGGAACAGAATACTTGAGCTGTAATTAAGAACAGGTAAGCCTCCAAGCAGATTCAGAGGGTCTGATCTGATAGCACCTAAATGTTCTGACATTTCTGATCATCTCAACTTTATAAGACAGGAATCAAAGTTTGTCTCTAATACAGACTCTCTCATGAGATTCCCTGAACTTTCTGCTTTCTAGAAAAAAAAAATAATGACAGTAGACATTCCCTCCATTTCATTCATGTGGTGTTCTTACTTTTGCTTCCCATCCATGCCTAGAGATGCAGAAGTGATGTGCAAAACTCACAAGTAAATGGAATTAGTTTGGGTTTAGTTTGTGGATGTTTGTTGCAAATTTTGAGCAAAAAAAATTGAACTGGGGACAAAGCTTGTAAGTAGAAATAAATAAAGTTGAGGCAGAGATCTCCATAGCATGATGCTCTTTCAACACAGTTTTATAAGAGCAGAGCCAACTCCTAGTAAAGTCCACAAAGATTTCCACTGCCTCCATAGGAATTAGATAGTAGCATAAAATAGCAAAAGTACTGTGGACCCTAAGGAACCACACCTGGGAATACCAACAGAAATTAATAGAAATAAAGCAGCTATTGCTGAACTTCTTAGGAGCCCAGTCCTGATAGTATGTGTTAGACATGCTCTGAATTGGCTTCTTGGGGTTTTTAAATGCTACTCTATCAACTTCCTGGAGCTCAATAGGATTTAGCCAGAAACCAGGTGCATGGACCTCTGGGGAGAATTAATTATTTTACCTACACCTCTGGTACACAACCTAGGTTGTGTTGAGCTACCTCAGATATCTCTGCATGGTGCTGCCTATGTTCTGTTTTAGGCATCCAGGTCCTTTTCTTGGATCTGGCCCTTTGTCACTGATGCCAGTGGGAATAGAATTTGATCTTAGGTTGAGAATACGTAGGGTTTGTTTTGTCTTTTATACAGAAAGCAATAGAAACAGAGTTTGACTGATATATTGAAATGGTAACACATGCCTAATATGGGGAACAGAGTCCCTTCTTGCTCAAGGTTATACATTTGTGGATTCCATGATCAGAAAGCACAGAGTCAATGAATACTAATCTGAATACAATGGGGGAAAACAGAACAAAATATGGTTAGTGAAATTAGGTCATACAAGTCAATTGGTTCCACTGTATTTATTGTTCACCAAGAACAACAATAATATTGCAGTGAGTTGTTAATTGTAACTTTGAACTCCAGGAAACAAATCCCTATGGGAAAAAGCCTTCAGACTTATGGCTGTTTGCCTGTTCAGCTCAGGATGAAAAGCAAACCTGCTAGCCACAAATATTTCTCCAGTATAATAATACTTGGCAGGCTACTAGTTCTCTATGAGTATGACACCACTCACAGAGAAATACTCATTTCAGAGCCAAGAACCCTTTTTTCATCTTAGAGACTTACAAGCAGAGAAATAGTTTTAAGAGCACTTTGAGCAGGAAGATTTTTTTTCAAGCTCTTATGGCTGTAGTGATACCCCAATTATAAACCACCATGGGAGAAAAAAGTATCAAGGAACAGATTAAACTTTTATTAGACAGATCTCCTATTGGGAAATGTTACTAAGATAAAATCAATTCCAGAATTTCAACTACAAATCCAAAACAGGAAGAAATTGATATCAGTAAATATGGGGATTTTACAGTCATTTTTCAGAGTAAATTAAAAGAAATTTCTCACTTAATGCAGAAATAAAATAGGATGGGTGGAAAATGCTCTATAGAAAGATAAAATATTTCTGTCAGGAATAAAGTGCATGGAATATGAGCTAGCATAGCTATAATATAAATAAGTGAACAATGTCTATATGTATAAGAAAGTTATCTTGAGACTGACTGGTTACTAAAATACATTCATCATAAGAGTGTCCACTCAAAACCTTCAGCTAAATATTGTGTTCTACTGGACCATGATGCCACTAGCAGGAAAATATATTATGCCTATTCAAAGGCTCCCAATTTGTTTATAAGTGTAATTTATGTTGGGTCTTCAACTCCATGATGCTTGAAACAATATAAGGCCCAGCAACCTAAAGAACAACTCCCCTTTCTCTTGTATTGCTGTAGTATAGTACTTCTAGTTCATAGATAGTGACCTAAAGCAGGATGAATTATCCTTTGATCTTGACGTCATGTCCCACATAATACCTTTGGATAAGTTCCTAAGAACACCATAGGTGGATAAATGTCTTCCTCTCATTATGGCTAGGTAAAGACAGTAAAAAAGCCCAAGGCTGAATCAATTCAGTCTTTGAAGGTTAGTCTAAGCTGCACAGATTAAATTGAAACAGAAGTGAACAGACCTTCAGGAAATGCAGCTACATGCCTGCAGTGGCTCAGGCCAGAAGCCAGAGGGTGCTAGAGCAGGCTCTCTGGTTGTATGTTCACTTTCTCTTCCTGCTGCCCCTGAGGTCTCTGGGATTTGCAGTCCAAATTTATAGCAGCAGGACTCTGCAGGGTTGATCATCATTTCTTCTTCCCACTTCCAAGTGCCTCTGTAGTCCACAGTTGCAGCTGGCAGTAAATTTGAGCAGGGGAAGAGAAGTTTGACTCCCCCTCCTTTCCTGGTTCCAGACCCCAGCCAGGGTTTGCCTGAGGGGGGCATTCACCTCCTACTCTTCTTCCCTCCCCCCACTATAGACTGGGTTGCATCCCTAGCTGGGCTTGCCCACAGCCCCCCCCCCCCCCCTTTGTCAGCTATCCATCACTGCTCAAGCTAGGGAGCAGAGGGGCAGAGCCAGCCCTGCTCTCTAAAGCAGATAGCACAGCCCAGCCCAGAACTAGAAAGTATGCAGGGATGTTGTAAGACTGTGATTTAACTTGAACCAGGAAGGGATCTGGGACAGAAGTTGCGTAAACTGGTTTGGCCCAGATCAGTTAAGTCTGATACTTCATTCAACCAGGTTTATCTTAAACCAGTTTCATCCATTTTGAAACTGGTTTATGTGTACTGAGCTTCTGTTCTATTACAGGTTTAAACCAGTTTCTGATGACTTAAACTGGTTTATGTGTAACTTCTGTCTCTAGCCCAAATGATGAGGCAGTATGGGAGAAACTTGGACTACATCTGTGTATACTGTGTCTCCTTCCACAGACGGCTTTTGTTTCAAGTACCTTCAATCTTGTATCTGTCAAAAATACTAAATAAGATCTCTCTCATGCTGTCAGAATTACATTAGAAAATACCAAGAGTGTGCAAGAGGTGTTAGTTACATAAAAAATAGTTTTTATAACAGAGTAATTTCCCAGTATTTTAGAAGATCTCAAATGAGACACTTGAGTCATGCCTTTATGGCCTAGTTTCAGTACAAACTGAAAGAGAAGCTCCTGGCTAAACTCTTGAGGATTTGGTGAAAGATGAAATGATAGGAGTAACAAAGGTAATATGTATTTCTTCCCACTTGAAATACAGTGAAAAGTTCAGGGTTAAGAAAAAAAAGGATGCAGAGTAAAGGTTGTTATGAAGAAGTAGCAAACATATGGCTCCACTTTGCTATCAGCATAATTTGTGTGGGTTTTCCTTTTTCTTTCTTCTTTTATTTTATGTATGAGTAGGTTGAGTAATTTGATTATAACAAACCTGTAATCAAAAAAAAAACCAAAACCCTGTGTGTTCACTTCACCATTTAAATGTTAGAAATCTATTGTGGCTTAAGTCAAACTATAGCTGTGTTCCTCCATGCATCTTTCAGTGGCAATTCTATTTGTAATAGAGTCCCAAGCTGGTAGGCAAATATGATGAAACTTTGGCCATATGGTGATCAATTGCAAATCTCCTATTATCTACATTACAGTTGGATTTTCACCCATATACATCCTCTACTTTGGAAGAAACATTTCCATTTACCTAATTCCATAACTATCCACTGTATTTGTGTTTAACCTACAGGTGTGGACAGATTCAGTAAAGATATCCATGAAATGATGGGCTTTAAGCCAGGCCTCTACTGGAGACTATGTTGGAAATTTGTTAGCCCTGCTTTTTTATTGGTAAGAGGTGCTTATTTTTTTTCTGTCATGGAAAGACCACCAATTTGTTGCTTCCTACAAGATTCATGAGACATCAAGCAAATTCATTACATTACTCATTGTTATTCCAAATAGTACTGCAGGGACAGTAAAAGCCATTTTCATTCTCTCACAATACCAATGGCTGCATTTTATATGAAGTTTGTTAGTCATGCAGTGGGCCTGGTCATTTCTGGTCCACAGAAAGAAGTGGCTCAGTGTTTGACTTTAGTGAATGTACCCCTTTACAAACATAGTGTGTCTTTACATAGGTAGAAGGCCTGAAGTCCTTTTCCTGGAAAGTAATACCAGGTAGAGGTTAGAGTTGGACTATGGGAGGACTAAAAGCTATTTGGTTTGAAAGGGGTTTCTATAGGTTCAGCCAAATAGTTTAATCTTTTGAGGTTCTTCCATCACCCAATCTTTGCATAGTTTGAAGTTTTGTTTTATATATGATGTCAGAATCATTAATTCTGTACTGTGTCATCATCCAAGTTTTATGTGCTGCCTCACCAAAAATAGCTATTTTGCCCACAGCTTCATTTAAACTGTTAATACTTTCTGTTTAAAATCAGACAACTTTTTAACTGTCTCCCTCCTTTGTGACCAAGGGGAGTTTCAGGAAAGTCAAATTTGGGGAACATAAAAAATACACTGAATGACTAGTGGTAAACAGAGGGGGGAAAAAAAATTGTCACCACTATTGTCCATGTCTGATCAAAGCCATTATTTATATTTATTTATTTTACATATGTAGCATTTTCCACCAAAAGATCTCAAAATATTCCCCCCCCAAAAAAAGATGAAAAGAGAAGGAAATTGTATTACAGTCCCTGGATCACAGATAATATCTGTGATAAAGTCAGGAGAAAACAGGAGAACAGGGCTCAAAACACCAAAGACCAGTTCTTTAGCTGCAGTATATCATTCATTTAAAGTGCAATAGTTATTCTTTACTCATGTAGTTGAAATTAGCATATAGGGAATAGTTTATTACCAAATATTGAAAGCGCTAGAAAGGTAGGCCAATGTTACTTATCTCCAGGGAATGAAGATACATCCTCTCTAGGTAACCTGTTCCAGCACTTGACTATCCTCCTAGGAACAAAAGTTTATTCCTAATATCTAACGTAAACTTCCCTTGCTGCAAATTGAGACCACTGCTCCTTGTTCTGTCATCTGCCAGCACTGAGAACAGGCTAGCTCCATCCTCTTTGGAACCACCCTTCAGGTAACTGAAGGCTGCTATTAAATCCCCCCTCTGGCTTCTCTTCTCCAGACAAAAAACCCCCAGTTCCCTCAGCCTCTCCTCATAAGTTATGTGCCCCAGCCTTCTAAACAAGTTCATTGCCCTCTGTTGGACTCTCTCCAATTTGTCCACATCCTTGCTGGGGGGGGTGGAGGGGGGGGAGGGCAAAACTGGACACAGGAGTCCAGATGTGGCCTCATCAGTGCCAATTAGAGGGGAATAATCTCTTCCCTTGATCTGCTGGCAATGCTCCTACAGTATGCTGTTAGCCTTCTTTGCAACAAGGGCACACTGTGGGCTCATATTCAGCTTATTGACCACTGTAACCCCCAGGTCCTTTTCTGCAAAGCTGCTGCTTAGCCAGTCAGGCCCCAACCTGTAATAGTGCATGGGATCGTTCCATCCTATGTGCAGGTCTTTGCACTTGACCTTAATGAACCTCATGAACATTTTTACATATGCATGTGCCACACCTCTGGGCATGTCAAAAATCACCCAGTGCTGCGACATGCAATTGTATAAGCAGCAAAATGCATGTCAGTGCTCAGAAAATGACAGTGGTCTACTTTTGAAGAAAAACACATTGAAGTGTTATAGTTCAAAAGCACACTGCTGCCATGTTCTCTGCACTGACATGCATTTTGCTCCTTGTACAACTGCAAGCAATGCAGTGCAGTGTGTGTCAGTTCATGTGCAGAGTAGACTTGATTAATTGAATCTGCTCTGACATACTAGATCTCCAGCACATTGCAGCTGAAAAAGTATGTGTATACATTCCTCATGAGATTTCTTTTGGTCCAATCCTCCAATTTGTTGAGGTCTCTCTGAATCTTATCCCTACCCTCCAGCATATGTACTACACCCCTCAGCTTGGTGTCATCTGCAAATTTGCTGAGGGTGCACTCCATCCCATCTTTCAGGTCATTGATGGAGATATTGAACAAAACCAGACTCAGGATCGACCCCTGTGGCACTCCACTTGATACCAGCCATTGAGCCCACTCCACTTGCCAACTGGCCATTGAGCACAATGATCCAGTGAGTTTTCTATCCACTTTACAGTCTGTTCATCCAGCCCATACTTCCTTACTGCTTGCAAGAATGTCATGGGAGATGGTATCAAAAACCTTGCTAAAGTCAAGGTATATCACATCCACTGCTCTCCCTGCATCCACAGACACAGTCATCTTGTCATAGAAGAGAATCAGTTTGGTCAGGCATGGCTTGCCCTTGATGAATCCATGCCAAATGTTCCTAGTCACCTCCTCCTCCAGGAGTGCTTGCAGACATAAAAAAAAAAAAAAAAAAATTAAATGGCTCTTTATTTAAAATTTGGTGTGTTCCCATGTTGAGCCCTGCATATGCTCAAAAGAGGCAGCACGTTACTTCAACCTGGTTTGTCTGATGTCTGTAAAGATCAGACACTTGAGTGGGGCATTTTTCTTGCAATTTTATCCAATAGCTGATTTAATTAGCTTTAGCTGAAAGTGTCAAAAAGCCTGTAAAGTGTCTGATATTTACAGATGCTACAGAGTTGGGTTGGAGCAACACACTGCTTCTTCCAATAAAGTACTTTTATTTTTATTTTTTTATAACATCTGTAAGCAAGCCAAATTCTTAGAAATGGATTTCTTGAGGACCTGCTTATTGATTTCCTCCTCCCCCCCCCGCCTACCCCTAGGGACTGACATGAGGCTGACTTATGTCTGTAGTTCTCTGGAATCTCCTTCTTCCCTTTCTTAAAGATGGGCACTATATTTGCCCTTTTCCAATTGGCTGGGACCTCCCCTGATTGCCATGAGTTTTCAAAGATAATGGCCAACAGCTCTGCAGTCACATTAACCACCTCCCTCAGCACCCTCAGGTGTATCACATCCAGCCCCAGGCACTTGTACATGTTCAGCTTTTCTAAACAGTCCCTAATTCTGAAGTCCAGGGTCCCTGATCTGCTGCTCTCCTTCCTTCTCATCTCCTCAAGATCCTGAACTCAAGCATCACATGGTTACTGCTGCCCAAGTTTCCCTCCACTTCTACATTCCCCACCAATTCTTCCCTAGCTGTGAGCAGCAAGTCAAGAAGAGCACAGCCTCTACTTGGCCTCTCCAACACTTGTACCAGGAAGTTGTCCCCAACACTCTCCAGAAACTTCCTGGATTGCTTATGCACTGCTATTTTGCCCTCCCAGAAGATGTCAGGATGACTGGAGTCCCCCACAAGAACCAGGGCCTGTGATCATGAAACTTTTGCTAGCTGTTTAAAGAGCCTCATCCACCTCATCCTCCTGGTCTGGGAGTCTATAGCAGACACCCACCATGACATCACCCTTGTCGCTGTCCCCTCTGACTGAAACCCAGAGACTTTCCACAGGCCTGTCTCCAGTTTCATACTGGAGCTCAGAGCAATCATACAGATCTTTATATAAAGTGCAACTCCTCCTCCTCCTCTTCCCTGCCTGTCCTTGCTGAACAGTTTGTACCTATACATGACAGTATTCTAATCATGCAAGCTACCCCACCAAGTCTTTGTTATTTCATAACATCATCATCCTGTGACTGTGTGAGGACTTCCAATTCTTACTGGTTGTTTCCCAGGCTCTCGGCATTATCTACAGACACCTGAGGTAAGTAGCTGATTGCCCTACTTTCTCAGGAAGAATGAGGCGGCCTCCCTCCTGCTGGTGCTTCTTTCAGGTCACCCATTTCCCAACTTACCTCAGAGCCTTGGTCTCCATCCCCTGGTAAACCTAGTTTAAAGCCCTCCTCACTAGATAAGCCAGGCTGTCTGCAAAGATGTTCTTCCCTCTTTTCATCAGGTAAATCCTGTCTCTTCCTCTTGGAACAACATCCCATGGTCAAAGGTGGCAAAGCCCTGCTGGTGACACCATGTGTACAGTCATGTATTCATCTGTAGGCTGCATCCACTCCAGGCTAGGACCTTCCCCTTGACAGGAAGGATAAAGTACAATACCATCTGAGCTCCTGTCCCCTTCACCCTTGTACCCAGAGCCCTGTAGTCACTTTTTTGATCTGCTCAAGATCACCCCTGGAAGTATCATTGATGTCCACATGGATGAGCAGCATGGGGTAGTAGTGAGAGGCCCAGATAAGTCTCAGTAATACTTCCATGACATCTTTGCCTGGAGCCAGACACTAACAGCAAACCTCCCAAAACAACAAGTCAGGCTGGCAAATGGATGCCTCCATCCCCTGCAGAAGGGAGTTTCCAACCACCACCTGTTGCTTCCTTTTGGTGGCAATGGTTTTGATTGTCCCAACCTTGGGGATGCCTGACCTTGCCTCTTCCACCAATGGACTGTGCTCTTGCTTTTCCTCCTCTGTTGCTAGGGTTCCATATCTGTTCTCTAGACAAACCACTGCAGATGGAGATGAAGACTTCTGCTTGCTGCCAGAGGACACAAGCTTCCAAATTCCTGGGAGTCCATGTCCTCTTCCTTTTCTAGTGCCACCTCTGGCAGTCCTTCCTGCACAGTGCTAGAGGTCTCCTTCAGCACTGAATCAATGAAGTCCTCATAGCAAAGGATGCTTTGAAGCCTTGCCACCCCATCCCATATCTTTCTTGCCTGCTCCCTGAGGGACACCATAAAGAGGCTCACTTCAGTTGCAATCCCCCACCTGGCTGTCACTGTCACATTTCAAAAAAAGCCAATAGTATACTGAGTTATATACCTTGGCTTTGTTCAGTATTGGCGAGGCCTCATCTGGACTACTTGTCCAGTACTTGTCCTTCAAGAAGAATATGGATGGATTGAAAAGGGGCCAGTGCGGAGCAGAAAAAATGATTAGGCACCTGGGAAGAAAGACTTATTAGGAAAGATTGAAAGAACTAGAGTTCTTTAGTCTAAAGAGAATAGTGGCGGGAAGTGGGGTTGATAACAGTCTTCAAATACTGAAGGGAAATTTTAGAGAGGATATAGATGGTAGGGCTGTGTGAGGGTTCGGACAGAGCTTCAGATCTGGAGAAGCTTCGGATGTTTCGAGGTCCGAAGCAGTACGTCCAGATCAAAGCACTGCCTTGTTTGGCTTCCCGAAGTGGTTGGGAGCTTCTGAAATGCTGGCTTGCATCCATAGATGCTTCTCAAGCAAATCCCGGGACGTCATTCTCTCCTTGTACTCAGCCTTGGTGAGGCCGCAGCTGGAGTACTGCGTCCAGTTTTGGGCCCCACAATTCAAAAAGGATGCTTGAGAGAGTCCAGAGAAGAGCCATGCACGTGATCAGAGGTCAGGAAAACAGACCTTACGATGACAGGCTGAGAGCTATGAGGCTTTTCAGCCTGGAGAAGCATAGGCTCGGGGGTGATCTGATGGCCACCTATAAGTTTATCAGGGGTGACCATCAGTATATGGGGGAATGTTTATTCACCAAAGTGCCCCAAGGGATGATGAGGTCAAATTGTTATAAACTACTGCAAGACCGTTTCAGGCTGGACATGCGGAAGAATTTCTTTACTTCCCCAAGGTCTGGAACAGCCTGACATCAGAGGTGGTTCAAGCACCTACATTGAACACTTTCAAGAGTAAATTGGATGCTTATCTTGCTGGGATCCTATGACCCCAGCTGACTTCCTGCCCTTCCGGTGGGGGCCTGGACTCTATGATCTTTCGAGGTCCCTTCCAGCCCTAATGTCTATGAAATCTATGAAGAGCTTCAGAGCCGCCTTGGAGCTCCAACCATAGGGTATAATGGGGAAACAATAAAATATCTATAATGTTGTTATTTATTGTCTGATTTAGATGAAATTTTCAGGGATGGTAGACTCTGCAGAGAGGACAAAGTCTGCCAAGCTCCAAGAAGTTTGGTGCAGGGGTTTGGGGGAAACAGCACCCCAAATTCTTGAAAGCAAAACTCACATCACGTCTAAGTATTACAACATAGCGGGGTAAAAACTGCAGGGATGGTAGCTCTTACTGAGGCCACAAAGCCTGCCAAGTTTCAAGAAGATCGGTGCAGGGTTTGGGGGGAACTGCACCTCAACCTGCAGACAAGCAAAACTCCATGCCATGGCTACTTGTGGGACTGACTTTCTCTGTCTTGAGGCAGAAGGGGAGACACTACTGCAGGCCTGGCTGCTAAGCTACTGTGTTACCAGTTACTAATCAATCAATTATGATTCACTCAGGGACCAGGGACTCAGGGACCAGCTCAACACGCAGGACCTAGCTACTACATAACGACTTAACATGCATCAATTAGCACCTACAAAACCAGGCTAAGGAGAGGAAAGAATCAATACAGACAATCAACTGAACTGCCCCAAGACAGAGACAGTCTTGGCACGAGTTTTGTCTGTCAGCAGCTAGGGGTGCAGGGCCCCAAAAAACCCCTGCACTGATCTCCTCCAGAGCTGGCAGGCATCATAGCAGGGGCCACCATCCCTGCAGCTGTCACCCTGCTGTGCCTTAACACACAGTGTCACCCATGGCACGAGTTTTGCTTCTCGACTGCTTGAGGTGCAGTTCCCCCAAACCCCTGCACCGATCTCCTTGAAACTTGGCAGGCTTTGTGGCACCAGTAAGAGCTACCATCCCGGCAGTTTGAACCCCCTGTGGTGTGACACATAGACGTGACAGGAGGTTTGCTTTCAAGAATTTGTGGTACATTTCCCCCCAAACCCCTGCACTGATATTCTTGTAACTTGGCAGGTTTCATGCTCTCAGCAGAGGCTACCATTCCAGCATGTTTCATCCAAATTGGATAAGAAACAACAAAGTTATAGATATTTCATTGATTCCCCAACCAGGTCCAGAGCTTTGGATTGGATTGTGACCATCTGAAGCGGCCGGATCGGATCGCTGCCAACTAGCACAGGCCTAGTAGATGGGCTTTTCTCTGTGGTCATGCAGGCAGAACTTGGAACAGTGGCCTCCAGCTGAAGCAGGGGAAATTTAGGTTGGGGATTAGAAGGAATTTTCTGACTATGAGGGTGGTCAGGCACTGGAACAGTATACCTAGAAAAGTTGTGGAATCTCTACGCCCAGAAATTTTCAGGAGCAGGTTGATCAGACACTTGGCTAGCATGGTTTAGTCAGGGATGATCTGCCTTGAGCAGGTAGCAGGATAAGATGACTTTGTCCTTATAGGACCTTTCCTTTCCAGCCTTACGTGCCTACAGTCCTACATTTTGGATCGGATGGATTCTCTGCTTGGGATTACATGATTTCATATAGACATAACATTTGATCCATTTTTCTGTATTCTGAATCTGCTGCCCATTACCAGTTGTTCCTCAGCTTCTACTTTTCATTTAAATACGTCTTGTTCAGGTGTTAAGAATAACCAGCTGACTTCAAATAAAATGGTTAATCAATCATACAAACAAGCAACCACTGCCTACTTGCAAAGAAACCAAGTGATAGTACAGTGCATTTACAGATGTTCCCAGATGCGCAGAATTGCAGGTCACCATCTTTTAAATACTGAACACAGGCATTGTCATACTGCACGACACTTATAGACTGTCTTTAACACCGATCAATATCAGGACTTTAACTGGACAGTTCAAGGACCCTGGAATACTTGAATGATAGCTTATAGGAAAAGTGTTTTTCCTAATCTTTTTCAGTTAATGGATGTCTAATATCCTGAAGTACAGGCATTTATACCTTATGCATGTTATTTGTATTGTCCAGACAGCTGCCCGATCCTTAGTGTTTATTTTCTGATTAGTAATATCAGTGACATGCTTACTATAATTGAGTTTAGCCTTTGACAGGGCAAATGCTTGATACAAAATTTGAAGCATAATTGATAAAATCAGGTTCGATTATATTTCATGTTAATGCTTTATTGCCAGAGTTCAAAAAAGTGTAAGGCACAAATGCCCAGTGAAACTATGTAATGATTATATCACTGAAGCCATCATATTTACAACACAGACAAAAACAGAGACACTTAAACACCATTTTCCATAAATGCTCTCTGACAGAAATAATATGTTGCCAGTTCAGGACCTTTTGGGTGATGTCCTTTTCTAAATCAATAAGTCTCAGTACAGAGTGGTATTTTTTATACCTAACATTTTAAACAAATCAAAACATTTTGGGGGATTTTATTTATTGCTGACACAACCATGATTAAATTAATAAATGGTAAGTGAGCAGCCACCTGAGACATTAGCCTTTCTGTCTGTGCTTTGTATTTGAATAGTAAAATCACAATAGTGAACTCAAGAGTGCAACTAGGTATCAACTTGCAACATTTTAATAACTATTTGTGATATACCAGTCTAGGAGCACATTTTTCTGTGATTTTTCATTTTGAAGAACATTAAGCTCACAATTGTAGAGTAACACACATGTAGCATGCAATTACTCCAAGTGGTTAGCCATGCAAGACAACAAGGGAAGAGACACGTTAAATATACCTTGTAGGCCTTCTGATGTGCGATAAGGAAAACAAACAGATGTTTCATTAGATTTGAGATTTTCCCTTGAAATGTGTAGGGAGCATTTGGTTGTTTTATGTAAAGGTTAGAAGCAGAATTTAATGGTAGGTTTATACTGCAGAGATTCTCTCAAGGTTATTTGTAGATCAAAAGGTCAAGGTAAATATATGGAAATTTGACATTGCCGTGATATTAGCATACTAACAGATGCATTAAGGTCTGTGATTATTTAAAACTTAAAACAGTATTAATCCACCAAATGGTCATACTATGTCTGGATCAAATATTGAATGATTGTACCTGATCTTTGGGTCCAATATCTGTTACAGATGTGGGCCAAATTCTAGTGAAACAGATGTTTTATCCATGTTTAACATTCCAGGATCTAGTTTCATCTCTACTGGCATTCAGATAAATGCTCAAAGATGTCTATAGGATGTGGGATGCAACATGATGGCCACTGTCCTTCATACTACCATAAACATGCTACAGATTCTTCTCTGAATTACTTTCGGATAGATTTCATATTTAGAATTAGATAACTACCCACACAATTTAGAGAAAAGAAAACTGTGAAGAGAATTCAAAAGCATTACTTGTTTTTAAAGCATGTGCTTTAGTATCTATTATAAACTTGAAAATACACAGCTCAGAGAATATGTGAATATTGCATCCTGCAGTCATGCACATGGTCACAGACCTCTTTTAAGAAAACAAGCTAATATTGTAGATCATTGACTTAGCTTAGAAACTGTTGCAATACTAGTGGAGACAGTATGCATATTTTAGAAAATTTTGATTGGATTCTAATGTCTTATTTTTTTCAGGCTCCTTAAAATTTTATCTGGATACGATGAAAATGATTTATAGGAGAGAAACAAAGCCCATACACATTTTTATTACCTATATTTGATCACCACTGTGGAGTAAATTATGAAAATAAAGCAATAGATGTGTTTTCCAACATTTTAGAAACCATAAGACATTAAAATCCAATCAAAATTTTCTAAAATGAGAGGAAGAAAAGATTGGAATTATTTATTTTAGAGAGATTAGTAAAATTTGTATAAGAAAGCCTGTAGAAAATAATGACTGGCATAGATAATAGTTCTCATAATGATACCCTCATAAGGCAAGAACTAGGAGGGAGCCAGTTTCAAAATTAATAAAAGGAAATACTTTTTCACACAACCTACAATTAGCTTTTGGAACTCTTTGCTACCGAAGATGAGTGAGACCATGGACTTTAGTAGATTCACATGAGTATATAAACAACAACAGGTCACAATAGTTAAACGTACATTTTTTAAGAATTTTGGAAGGTCTGTAAACTGTCATGCTTTACTGCATAAACCTGCCTCTAACAATGGATGTCAAGAGAAAAATGTCTCAGAAGTAGGATATCCCAGTCTTCTTCTGAAGCCTCTGGTACTAACCACTGTCCATGACAGGATAATGGATTAGACAAACCTCTAATTCAATCTACTGTAGCAATTCCTTTCTCCTGCAATGTAAACAAGTATTTCTATAGGAAACTGAAGCTATCATTTTCTTTAGGGGTTTTAGGATAAACAGATACACAAATATCCACAGTAACATTAGAAAATGTCTCACTGAAGCACTGTCTCCACATTTCTTGCAGCTGTTGCAAAGCTATCTAAGTAGTGTTTGACATTTTATTCTTTGAATATTTTAATCTGAAACTGCTGGGTAGCACAAGGCAGAATGACCCAAGGCACTAGAAAATGTAATCAATGGGTTTTGCATACTGGAATAATATATATGATATTGATATACATTATATTTTCACATATTATTTGGAGCCTTCTCATCAATTAGTGATGTGAAATGTTTCTATCCTGCAGTGTAGCACACGCCTACTTTCCTTCAGTAGGAAACATGTGGTCTTCTTTGATGAAATGACTGGCTCTGTGGATGTGGCGAGAGCATTGCATGTGATGCACATTGAGTTTAGCAAGGCTTTTGACATGGTCTCCCACAACATTGTCCAAGGAAGCTAAGGAAATATGGGTTGGATGAATGGACTATAAATTGGATAGAAAACTGGCTGGATCATCAAGCTCAAAGGGAGCAATCAATGGCTTGATGTCTGACTCAATGGCAGCCAGAATCAAGTGAAGTGCCCCAGGGGTCTATGCTGAGACCAGTTTTGTTCAATATCTTCATCAACTATCTGGAAAATGGGATGGAGTGCACCCTCAGCAAGTGTGCAGATGACACCAAGCTGGAGGGACTAGTACATACAAAGGGCTAGTATTCAGACACACCTCAACAAATTGGAAGATTGGACCAAAGGAAATTTCATGAGGTTCAGTAAGGACAAGTGCAAAGTCCTGCACATAGGATGGAGCAATCCTATGCACCCATGCTGGGGCCTGACTGGCTAAGCGGCAGCTTTGCAGAAAAGGACCTGGGGGTTACAGTGGTCAATAAGCTGAATATGAGCCAACAGTGTGCCCTTGTTGCAAAGAAGGCTAACAGCATACTGTAGGAGCATTGCCAGCAGATCAAGGGAAGAGATTATTCCCCTCTAATTGGCACTGATGAGGCCACATCTGGACTCCTGTGTCCAGTTTTTGGCCTCCCACTACAGCAAGTATGTGGACAAATTGGAGAGAGTTCAGTCGCTGGTGGGAATTCAGCGTATTGAGGTGGGTGTCTCTCTGCTTTGTATAAATATTGATTCAGGCAGAGAGAAAAAGAAAAAGTGAAGGGTTGACACCTAAATATAGTACTGTACTTTTTAAATATCATCCTCATTATTTTGTAGGGAACTGCTTTTATAGGGTACCTGGGTTTGCCTAAATGTCTGTTTGGGCTGTCAGATCCCTTCACAGCGTAACTACTTCTTAAGCCCCTGAGAAAATCAGAATAAGGAATTACCTCCCTACCAGCTGGTGCTCATCTGAGGCTTCATTAGGAAAGAATACTTTGAGCTCCCCTCTGAGGGATAGAAAGAAAGAATGGAGATTACATTGGGAAAGATCTGTACCCTACAAGGTATTGTGACCCCTGAAAGCTGGGAGAAATAGGATTCTTGAGGAGTTCTCAGGAACCCTATCACATTCTTACAGCTATTGGACCCAAGAATCTCCCCATTATACATCACCAACTCTAGTTTAAACTAGACATTTAACAAGTCAGGATTCCCTACTGGCTTCAGAAGTACCCACAACAGGGTTTTGCCACCCTGGGGTATTCACTAGTTTTGAGGACAGATGTGAACAGAGTACCTGGGTATTTTTAGAACTGAAAAACTTGGTAAATTCCTTACTGGATTCAACAATTTCAGTAGAGAAGAGAACAGAATAGGTAGGATAAAGCTAAATGGCTTTTGGGCCCCATAACATGGGTCCATATATCCTCAGGAATGGGCAGGCTGCCTGACTGAACAAACAAAGACTGTTTTCAACTCAATTTTCTTTTCACAGCTGTAAAATCTTTGTTCTTTTTATTCTTCCTTCCTCAGTTTGTGGTGATAGTCAGTATTATAAATTTCAAACCTCTGACATATGATGACTACACCTTCCCCCTCTGGGCAAATCGCATTGGCTGGGGAATAGCATTATCTTCAATGATACTTGTGCCTGCCTATATTATTTATAAGTTTCTGAATGTTCGTGGGACCTTTAAAGAAGTAAGTGGAATGCTAATAAAATGTCATGAAATGTTGTTATGAAATTAAATTACTGGATCTAAGCCAGAAGTTCTTTCCTCCAGCTCCCCAAACATATTACTTGTTATGTGACCTTTCCGATCCAGCTTTCTAACTGGTTGGAGTTTGAAGCAAGGATTTAGCACACCCTGTTCCAGGTTCTAGACAGATATTGCTTACCAGAAAGAACCCCTATAGTTCAAAAACACATTTATTGATTTATGCACACTTTAAATTTGGTTGCCAAGTTGCTTTCTATTGTAAGGGCAGGGTAGGGGGAAAGCATACGAATGGATGTTAGCACCCGCAACAAAGAGCATTCATTGAGCTGCTTTTCCAGGGCAGAATTTGGCCTGGGATAAAGGCTCTGATTCTACATGGGAACATTATGGACTTTTGAAAATAGGGCCACTTTACTAAGAGCCTTAAATGAGATCAGAAAACTTATATCTCCAAATCCTTATTATATATATGAAAGAGGAGCTGCAGTCTGTAGCCCAGACTGTTAAGGTCCCATTATAAGACCCTGTCTTGAGTTGTTCATAATTTTGCTGAAGTGCAATTTTTTGGCTGATATTTTACACATTGGCCATCTGCCATCTGCTGCAGGGAGACTTAAAACAATCATCCAGAATAATGCAGCACTTTTTGAAGAATGCAGTTAGTGGGAAAAAATGTGTCTTACCCACATCAGAAACATTTCTAAGTGACAATTTTTTAATGAAAGACTTTTGACTCAGGGACCTAGGCAGGATAGCTAATCTGGGTGTTTGAAATGTGACTTTGGCTGTCCTCCTGGGTACCTGCCCAACTTTTGCCAACTGGTAAGACTATGAAATGTTACAAATGTGCACATTCACATTAGCGATCTTTAGATTTTAACAGTTAAATTCCCTAAAAATTGTCTGAACATACTCTAGCCCCAGGCTGAGCGGGAATTTCCCTGCAGTCACAGCTCTGGACTTCTTAGGCCATGCTCAGTCTGGGGCTAGACACGAGGCGCGTGTGAAGCGGCAAGTGTTTACTTTGGATTCAGGTTCGGCTGATTCGGGGGACAGTGATTCGACTCGGTGATTTGAATCACTGTCCCAAATCGATTTGGCCGAATCTGATCCGGAGATTCGGCTGCTGCCAAATCTCCAAATCACCCAGGCCTCATCCTTTACCCACTCTCCCAGTCTGGCAATAGCTGCCCCGCCTGCCCCAGCTCCTGGCACTTGGAAAAAAAAAAGTCCTGACTCACTGCCGGGAGGCAATCCCTGCTGCCCCCCACTGCCCCACAATGTGTGGAGGTCTCTGCATGAGCCCTTCCTCCGCCCCCCCCCCACCGCCCATGGTTGCCCCATCCACTACAGCTATGGCCCTTTAAGAAAAAAAACAAGAAAAACCCCAGGACTCTTCATTCCTGCCTGGCAGAGGGGCGATCCCCACTGCATGAGCCCCCCAAAGCCCTGAGGCCACTGCAGGAGTGAAGAGTCCTGTGGCTTTTCTCTGTTTTCTTTCCCTTAAAGGGCTGGAGCTGGGGTGGGTGGGGCACCCATGGGGAGGGGCTGGGGAGCAGAGGTGGGTTGGGGGGCTCATTACAGAGCCCCCATGCAGTGTGGGGTAGTGGGGGCAGTGGGACTCGCCCCCCCACCCCGCCTGGCAGCACCCGGTGAGTGGGGCTTTTTTTTAAAGCACCGGGAGCTGGGGTGGGCAGGGCAGCCATGGCGGGGGGTAGGGGAGTGGGTGGGGGTCAGAGGGGCTGGGGGGAGCAAGCAGGGGGTGGGGCCTGGCAGGCGTCCCCCCCATGGTCCCCTCTCTCAACCCCCCTTCCCCACCCTCTACTTACCAGCTCTGAGTCCAGCTGCAGCTCTCTGCTGCAGCCACCAGGGACTTTCCGAATCATCGAAGCTCTCTGAATCTTTTTCAAAGATTTGGAGAGTTTTGAATCATTTTGCATCTTTTAATTGGTCCCCTGATTCAATTTGGATTTGGCGATTCTGCCACTGAATCAAGCCGAATCTCCTCTGAATCGAATTACCACCCGAAGCTTCACACTGCCCTACTAGGCACCAGAAATGTGTGCAAGATGACTGATTCTCCTGTGCTCTCTCTGTCCACAGTGTTTAGTGCAAAGAACCATGAAAGATGGAGCTGCCCGATTTGAATACTGAGGAAAAAAAGAGCTGGAGCTACAGCAGGGGGAGTAGATTAGAATGGTGAATTGGTGAAGGGAGGAAAGGTTGAGGAGCTGTGGGAGAGACTGGGCACTAGTAAGGAAGGTCGCTAGAGTTTGGAGGTGGCAGTAGATGTATGGGAAAATTGATATTGGGTGAGAAGACAAAGTAAGACTGGCTAGAAAAGGACACTGATGGAGCTGGGAAAGGAAGTTTTTGGGCAGACTGTGTTATTGTGCAGTCCCGACGCCACAAGGGTTTTTCCATGCTACTGTACAATAGCAATGAGCTACTGCACAGGAGTATTGGCATCATGGTTCGTGCCCACCAATGCTACAACTCTGTAGGAATGAGCTATGGTGATGTAGCATCTTGTGTAGATGTGCCCAGTATGTGAACAAGCACAAATCAAGGCCAAGGTGTGGAAAGGTAACAAATTTTTAATTTTAATGAAATGAGGGCACTGGCAATATTGAAAAGATGGGGAGACCAAAGGAGCAAGGCTACGATTTTTGGGACAAGAAACGTGAGGAATGGAAACTGAACCTGAGTTGTCTGAGAAGAATGGGATTGGAACAAGGAGCCATGGTCAGAGAACAGGCAAGACTGGGACACAAAGGGTGCATCTTCATGTGCGCTTTACAGCAGAGTAGACAAATTAGCTCCTCAATAAAGCATCACAGTCTACACGTGCATCAGTATTGGGGTGCAGTAAATTAACTAACTCCACTGTTAGATAGTACTGTTGAGGACAGTATTATCTTACAGCAGAGTCATTATGTGTGATGAAATGCACATGTAGAAGGGGACTGCAGGCATCACCCTAGCTAACAAGGGGCCAGACTCCTGCTTGATCTTCATGCCCCAGCCAGCCTCTCCACTGCCTGACACCACCACCCAGAGCCCAGGGCTGACCCACACCCCCTCTCCACAGTGTCCCCTGGCAGCCTGGGGCTGCTCCACCCCAGCTTGAAGTGCTACTGTCCCATGCATGTGTAGACGCTGCACCCAGGAGCAGTTGACTCCAGCTGAAACTGCTACAGAGTTTATTGCTTCACTTTTATTTCACACGTAGATGGACGCAGAAAAATTTGAGAAACATGCAGAGGTCAAGCAGGGAGTAGGGGTGAAGGCAGAAGCATCTGTCCTTACTAGAGCACGCTTCCCTTCAGAACCTGGAATGGATTCCAAGATTTTTAAATCCCTGAGTCTCATCATTTCTCTGCTGTCACCAAGTACCAGGGAATCTCATTTGCAAAGTGCCCTCTCTTCTCTCATTCTTATCCATAATAACTTATTATTATCAGTTCCTCTGATAGCACGAGTATTGAGAGGCCTGTGTATTAGAAATAAAATTTCAAATGGAGCTGATAATCCTTGATGTCACTGGAAGCAGTTTCTGTTTTCTCAGACTGATTACTTAAAAAAAAAAACCCAAAATGAAAACCTTGGGTTTCACACCAAAACATTTCAAAAGGATGTTATTATAACTGCAAAGTCAAGGCACTAAAAATTAGAAAATACCTATGGAACCTCAAGTCATACCTCCTTTAGCATAAGTATTATGATAATCTTGAAACATATACTGTTTTTTTTTCCACAGGACCCATGCCTCAATTTGTTGCCCAGAACAGATGATGCTCACTTAATGAGCATCTGGTCAATCCTTTGTTCTCTCCTTGTTATTTCAACCTGCACCCTTATGACTTATTTATAGGAACTATTCATAACCTGCTCTGAAGACAGAAATAATTTTTCATGGGCCTTTTTATGACTTTCATCACGCATTTGAGTGCCTGACAAAGATAAATTAATTTTGACAATATCCCTCTGAGATGAAAGGGCTTTATAATACCAATTTTACAGATGGGGAAAAAGGAGGCAGAGGGTGCTGACTGACGTGGAAAAAAATGCACTCTACCAGAAGCACCAGTGTGTTCTTTTGACCTGGCTCTGCAACATCCATATACATTGGGCACTTCAGCAGGGCTTTTTGGCACTTTTAGCTAAAGCTGATTCAATCAGCTATTAGATAAAAGTGCCCAAAAAGCCTCACCAAAGTGCCTGATCTCTACAAACGTTGGGAAAGCTGGGTGCAACTAACATGCTGCCTCTTCTGGGCATGTGCTGGGCTTAGTGCAGGAGCACACCAAGTTTAAAGTGCTGGGTTTCTTCCCTTCCATCCTCCCTACCCCTCCCCACCAACACCTGTAAACAGTCAGAGAGATTAAATTCAAAAGTATCTGCAAATCTTTCATGCCAAATTTGATTCACCCAGGACTTGATCTTTCTGAGTATCTAGCATTGCACAGCACTACTTTAAATGTTCAAAGCATAGTATTATTGACATCAGGTGAAAGTGTAAGTACTTAGCACTTTTGTAAATCACAACCCTGGCCTCAAGTAAGGAACCCACAAATGAAGAATATATAAATTGGTGATCACCATAAAAAGTTTGGCTTAAATTACTTCCTAGTATCACACCAAAACCCTTTGGCAGGGACAGGAATAGAATCCAATTCTCCATTGTATTATTTGACTACTTTAACCGTGAAATCAGTCTCTCCCTGTTACCCTCTGGCTTTCTGGCTTCTACAACAATTGAAGCAAGGGTGCTTCAGGCAGCACACATCCCCAGCCTGTAGACTGTGACCGTATAATTGAAGGCTGTCATAATGCATATGTATCAGCATCCTGATTTAAGGTTGCACAGGCTACCTTAATTCTGGCACCTCCTAACTATGAGTGCTTGACTTTGCAATCTTGATGATAGCATCACTGGCTTAGAGGTTTTTTTGTGTGTAACAGTAACCTAATGTGTTATTATTCTATTTAAAAAGAACTCGGTTTCTATGGTGAAAAAAACACATCCAATTTTTCTTTACAATCACACTGTTATATACTTTCCTCAAATTACAGTTTCAAAATGATGTAGGTTTATGATTCACTGATCATATTAATTTTCCCTTCACTGTCACTGGAAATCCTTACCCATACTCTAAAGAAATCCATAAATAGTACTTAGAAAGTAGTCACCTTTACATGTGTTTTCATTCTTTTAAAAATTACTAAATGTCCTTATAAAACACCATCTCTTTCTAATTTATAAAATACTGGACTATGAGGATGGTACAACAGTCTGAGCTGCCATTGGAGTACCACCTGATTTGTTGCAAATAGGCAGATTCAAATTTGTGTGCAAAAGTCCCTTAGTTGATCAAAATTCAGACAATTATCCAAAGATACCAATGATCTTTCAAAAAAATCAGTAATACACCATTAAATGTGCAACATTTTTTTCCTTTCTTCTCAGCAAACATCATGCTTTAATTAATTCCATTGCCATTGCTATGTCAACAAAAACAAGGTCTGGGAACTGAATGTAAATGACAGACAATCTTCTCTCCAATTAAAAATGCATACTGTTCATTTTTCCTACACACACAACTTCCATTGACAACTGTGTGTGGAACTGGGCAGATATTGCACAGTGGAGCCGCAGTTATAGCCAAACTGAAAACTTACCATTAACCTCAAATGATTGAGTCAGGTCCTGTAACTTAGGCAGTTAATCGTCTCTTCATATCTCCTGTATAACTATAATAAATTTCATATTTATAGCACCATATATTCAAATAGCTTCTTAGAAAATTAGCAGAGAAAAGTAAAAAAGACAATATCACAGATATGATGTCACAGATGCAATGAAGCGCCCTTTTGTGCCCACAGGTGAGTAAAGAAGCCCACATCTATACTTTTCATGCTATCTAGAGCATCAGAGCACAAGGACACACTGCTGGTCTCCTTCTCTTTCTCTTGCATAAATGTATGCAAACAGGGCAAGAAGGGTACAAAGTCTTGACTCTGCCCCCACAAGCACACCAGGTTGTAGAACAGACCAAGCAGAGAAAAAAACAGGAGCCAGACTAAGCCGCCCCCTTGTGTTAACATCTTAAGTCCTGGGCTGCCATTTTTACATACAATTCAGTCCCATATAATCACCATTGTGCAAAATCTGATGGTTGCATTTTGCTGGTGTTTTTGCAAACTCTATGGTTTGTTCCATTCACTTGAGTTTCATGCAGTACCAAAGTATCAATGCTTGCAGAAGCTTAATGATGTTGGACACAAAACTGCAGGTCAAACTCAGATTATCTCAAAAAACTAAATCCTAACAAGCTTTCTTGAGAAACTCCCCCTCTCTCAGTCCATTGTTCCCCAAAACATGTTATATAGCCATATAGATAAAAAGTAAGTTATTTCCAAAATACTTAATAGGAGACACTGAGACCAGGGCCAGTCCAACCATTAGGCAAACTAGGCGGTCACCTAGGGCACCAAAATTTGGGGGGGCGTCAAAATTATATGCAGAACAAAATAACAGGAATATCATACTAAATAACAGCCTTGGCTGGCTACGGCTCCACCTTGGTCTAAGACCTTTGGTTTGGTAAGGGGAGAAAGCTCCTGTGAGAGCTCCTGGATATAGATGGACACAAATGGTAGAAGTTTATTCCAGAGTAATTATTTTGTATCCCTCCAATGACACAACAGTCTTGGCCTGCTGAAAAATGTAAAGGAGTGGAGTCATCATACCCATTCTTCTCCCTTTTAGATAAGACTAAAACAACAACAAAAAAGGGAGAGATTAGCATTCTTTGTATTCAGGAATTCCTGCAAGGTAGGCCTGTGTGAATAGGCAGCTATTCGATTCGGCTTCAGATCCAGCCGCTTCAGATACCAGCGATACGATCCGGAGCTCTGGATCGGTTTCCTACTTTAATTTGGCCGAAGCAGCTCCAAAGCTTTGGAGCCCCTTTGGAGATCTGGCCATAGGGTATAATGGGGAATCAATGAAATATCTATAACGTTGTTGTTTTTTGTCTGATTTGGATGAAACCTGCAGAAATGGTAGCCTCTGCTGAGAGCATGAAGCCTGCCAAGTTTCAGGAAGATAGGAGCAAGGGTTTGGGAGGAACTGCACCCCAAATTTGTGAAAGCAAAATTCATGTCACAGGGGGGTGAAAACTGCAAGTATGGCGACTCCAGCTGAGGCCATGAAGCCTGCCAAGTTTTAAGGAGATACGTGCAGGAGTTTGCAGGGAACTGCACCTCAAGCTGCTGACAGGCAAAACTCGCACCGATCTCCTTGAAGCTTGGCAGGCTTCATGCTCTCAGCAGAGGCTACCACCCCTGCAAGTTTCATCCAGATCAGACAAAAAAACAACAATTATAGATATTTAATTGGTTCCCCATTATACCCTATGCCCAGATCTCTGAAGCAGCTCCGAAGCTTTTCCAAAGTGGTTTGGAAGCTCTGAAAGTGGTTCAGAAAGCCTAAAGAAGCCAGTGTTTCAATCCGGACATGCTGCTTCAGCATCTGAATCTTCTCTGGATCCGAAGCGGTCTGAAACCTACCGCAAGGACTATGATGCAAAAAAGCTTAGAGGCTCTCTTTTCTGTGCTTCTGGTAAAACGGGGATAAATATTTGTTTAAACATTCTGTCATTTCTATTGTTATTAGGCCTAATATGAAGGGGCTGATCATACGCTTAAGTCTCTCACTGACCAAGTCAAAGATCTGTGCTCTCCAAGCTCAGTGATATTAAAGAATTACATCACTGTTCCAATAAAACCATCACTGATACCCCATGAACACAGACACAACCTCAGTTGTCTGCAGGTGTAATCCATGAACTGTGGCTAATGCTCTTTCCTCTCTCTCCACTACTGTTTAGAGACTAGCTTACTGCATCACACCTGAAAATGAACACCATCTTGTGGCACAAGGGAATGTGAGGCAGTTTAAGGTTTGTACTCCTTCACTCTACCTATCTGCCTGCTCTTTAGCAAGCCTCACAGCCAAATAAAACCAAGTTTCTTTCTCTTCTAACCAATTCCTTGATGCACTGAAAAAAAAATTTTAAGTTTAAAAATGCAATGGAACACGCTGAGTTTTGTCTACATGGGACTCTTTGAAAAGTAACCTACTCTATACACATTTTTAAAAGCTTTGTACATCTTAAAGAAAATAGAAGTAGTCTTCTCTACTTAGTGGTATATTTTCTGCCTTTTTTCCACCTTTTTTCCTTATGAATTTGTTTGTAGCCCATTGGCGCTCTCTCATTTTTCACCCAAAATGTGTTATATTAGTGGGAGAAGGCTGTTAAACTTCCTGTGATCTTGACAATGATTGGTTCCAGGCTGTTAGGCTTTTTCTTTTTCTTACAACATCATAACAACCCCCAGAAGCAATCCTATGGGATTTTAGATTCAGACTAGAAGCATTTATCTTTAGGTACCACACACACACACACACACACACACACACACACACACAAAAGCAGGTAGATGCCCTCTGATGTAAATTTGCTTGCAAAGTGGCCATGCTGAGGTGACCTGCTGCTGAGGGAGAATAAATTTTCTCCCTGTACCTATACAAGATTGAACTCATTGCTTGATTTAGATGGATATTATTTAAGTAGTCATGAGAAATGTGTTATAAATGAGACCTTCCCCTTAGCAGAAAGAAAATTTGCATGTTGAAATGAACTCCTTTTTGTAAAAAATGAGGATGGAAAAATATCATTCTACGTTGGTATCAACATTGTTTCCCTTTTCAGTTGAAAGTAACTTGGAATTATGCATCTTTTGTACAGTTATGATTGTAGGTTGTTTCTGAAAAATCATGTGAAATATTGGCTCTTTGTGTTTTCTTTACATAAAAACAAGAAATATACTAAATAAAGATACTCTTGCATTTGAGATAGAAATCTTCCAGGATCTTGTAGAGAGCTTGATATATATTTAATTCTCCAAGTAAGTAATTATGGCTCAGGTTTTCTGTGTGTACTCCATATTTCTCTACAGACGTGGATCCCATCGTAGAAAAAAAAAAATGCATTTCTGAAACATCATACTAAGTATACAATAGCAAAAAGTATGTATTCAGCAAAGCAGGATTTTATTAAAATTATTGGGATAAAGGTAAAACTATTCAAAAAGGAGAAAGACATTTTGAATCAAGCAGGAGTCGGGTTCAAATACAGGAGTCATGATTGGTCAATCACTGGGGGTCATTTGCATCAACTCATTATTTCCAAAGATCCACTATAAATAGTCGAAATGGACATGTTCATCTTGTTCAAGCTTGTTAATAAGGCATTATGCATTTGGCCCATATGGTACAGTCAGTTTATGTTTTTCCTGATGCCCAATTATTCTACACTTTAAAACTGACAGATAACTAAATTATTGTTATAGCAGAGTAGCTGTTGTTCAGTGAAAACTAAGACTGGAAAATACTAGTTCTCTCATATATTTTCTAATTTTTCTGTAACTCAGGATCTGCTATCTGTCTTCATAGTTGCTCACGCCACCATCATATAAATCTATAAAGTATTATCAAATAAATAATTGCTTCTATTCCCTTTCAGCTTCAACACTGGCTAGCAATATGACAACTGACAGGTTGAGGAAAAGCCAATATGTTTAACAAAACTCGGAATAAATGAAAAATCAAGTTCAAAGCTCCCTTTGATTGTGCTTGGACCAGACTGGCTCAGAGCTCATCTACTGATTCCTTTGAGGGAAGACACATCTTCCACTTTGTTCCTAATGCCTCCTTTCTATTACTTGGTTTCAAATGATCTCTATAGACTGGCTTTCATTTTTTTTTTAAATCTTTCAGTGACATGAGTTCCATACATGACCAATACTTGTGAGCTTTGCTAGAGCTAGAAGTGGAGGAGGGAGCATAAAATCAGCTTTGGTTAAAGGCACTCTTGTCTTGGAGAAATAAATAAAAAATTTCTGACAGTAATAATTACTTCCAGTATTACTGCCACCTTGTTTAAACCAGCTACATCCATGCTCTTAGCTCTTTAAGGAGATAGAAGCATCTCAGTTATGAGACAACAGTGACTTTAACTGTGCATCCATGTTTGTTTTCTTGCAGTACTATCCTTTGGGATATAATTTTGCACCGTTCTGAAGTGAAGACTAAATGCTTCATTTTCAATGGTTTGTTATTAGTCTCTTCTCTTGGTGAAGAAGATTGTCCTTGCTGTATATGTCTGTGCCATTTTCTGTGCAGTATAACTATAAAAATTGAAAAATAATAGGGATGGAATTATATTCTGTACTCAATAGCCACAATAGGAATCTAGTTCAACAATACACCATACTTAACGATGAAAACACATTCCCTTATGTCACCAATTAAATGGCTATATCATATAATGCATATTCAGTACACTTTTTCAGTTAAGTACCAAAAATATATACAAGTAGTCAGACTTCATTTTGTTCTTTTGTGCCAAATAAAGAATGTACAGTATCTATATAAATATGTAGACAGAGACAATTAATTTTAAAATAAGCTGATCTGTCCAGAGGCACCAAAATACCAAACTTTGGCTTTATTCTGCTGTTGTGAATGCACCAATATAAATGTCATCTGGATTCAACTGCTAGCATCTAATAAAAAAATGTGTTAGATGGAACAGGCTTTTAGGCATACTCAGCTGTACATGCCTATTTGAACACATTTTTTCTTTGGTTATTTCAAGTAACATTTTGCAAACTAGAAAATACAGAGCAAAAGCTTAGCACATTTGGATGCTGTTCTGTATGGTCACTCTTTGAATGCCACATATTCCCAGTGATCACTAGGTTGCAGTAACTGTGAATTAATTATTATACCTGAATATTAGTAGAGCATTCTGAAATTTCAGAGACTGCAGGTTCTCAGTTGAATCCAGCTTGGACTTTGAGACTTACCTCTGAATATCTTTCTTTTTATATGTTCAATACCGTTTCTTAATTTTTAAAAATATATATGTAGTATTTCCATTTTTTTAAATTATTTAAAAAGGACAGTGTTTATATTTTAATTCATTTTTCTAATACCACTCTACAAATCCAAATAAAAGTTTTTCCTATAGATTTTGTCATCTTCCATTTTACAAGCACTGACTTCCATCCAAGCCACAATGTTTGTAAAGGAGTTATAGTATATCTACTTCTTTGTTTACATCTTTTTTTTTTTTATATCCCAGCATTACTGAAAAGCCAGAATTATTTAATAATTCTTAAAATAACCTCTAATTTTAGTGTCCAAGTGACAAAGAAGTGGTTTCACTAATACAATGTTTTTTAACCCAAATGACACAGTCTGCCATTCTTAAAATAAGTCCATTTTTATCCAAGTATATAGACAACAGCCCTTTAACATACTTTTTACATTTTTATTTTAATAATCAAGGATGTTTCTGTTGTTATAGTTTAGTACAGTATTATAATTTCTCAAAAGTCCAAATATTTTCTAGAAAGGAAAATAAGTTTATTTTTTTCTAAAAATGATCATTATATAGTAATTTCCTCCAATTAACATTGCTTGTTAAATTATTCTGGGGCATTATTTTGTTGGTATACACCTTAGCAATGGTGTAACTTGCTTAGGCACTTTCCTGCAGTGATTCAAAAGATTCTCAGAATGGTAATGAGTATCAAATCTCAAACTACCAGGAGAATGTTTAGTGAGCAGATCATAATGGATTGTCATATTTTATAGCTCTGGGTTTGCACAGAAAAAGTAAACTGAAATTATTACAACCTGCACTAAAGTTCATTTGTGAAAATGTGTTCATCTATGTTGAAACCTGCAAAGAAACATTATTTAATTTTCAGTCTGCTCTGAAACCTTAGTGTGGTGATCCTTCCTCTAAGAGGGATTAGAGTTGGCTCCACATAGAGGGTGAGGGGCTGAAACTGCAAATGTTTACCAGCCCTAATGTTTAATGTTATGAATAAAGCCTACTGATATGTATGCCCAAAGCAAGGGGAATTACCCACATAATTTCTTTTTGTCCCTACTCACAGCTCTTACAATCTAAACACAAGACAAGAATGGACTTGAGAGGCAGAGGAACTCTGTTCAGTCAGACTATTCATGGTAGTAGTAAACAATATACTTAGTAGCAAGTGCTTGCATGGTTGACCTTAGTTCGAAGTGTCAGGCCCAGTAAACTTTTAATAATTCAAGGCATTTCTTCTGCCATAGACAGAATATGTTGTCCCAGAAGTGAAAGAGTACAAGGGGATGCAAGGCATCTATCAGAGGGCTAAGCAGGGTTATTTGACAGATTTGGAAATCACTGGCCGGAATCTTTATTTCTCAGTACCAGAAAAGAAAGGGGCACAGTGCTAGTTCTTTTCCTTCTGTTCTGCTGGGCCTTCACTGACACAGAAATCACAGTGGCACACCAAACCACAGAAGATGAATTAATAACAAGAGAATTTGCTTTTCTTTTACATTCTTTTAAGTTAATTCAAGTGGCAGGGTGAATTTTCCAAATAAATGCCATTTTCTACAGCTAGTATTAGAACACTAGAAACCAGGATTTCTTAATGGAAGTATAGTGAGCCATTTAAAGTGCAGTAGTTCTAAAAACATTTGCATGATTTAGTGTTTGGCCTCTGTTTGAACCACTCAGTATTGCATCTTAATTCTGTCCTGGGACATACTTATTGGCAACGCTTGAAAGATATTTTACCATAGCAAGGGATTTTGCAGGAAGTCCAGGATCAAATGTGATATTTTAAATATAGAATACAGGGGGGAGGGAAGCTTGGCTGTTGCTATTGAATATGTTCGGCAACTGCACATACAACACACATTGTATTTAATTTTCCCAGAGGAAGTTCTCTGCAGTTGTTATTTTTTCTCAGTAAGATACACATTGATAAAATGACCATCTTCAAACTTGGAGTATATATACTCACTACTTACACCATTGTTTCAAGGTGAAATAAACTTATTTTCTCCTATTAGGTTACAATAACATGCCACTTGGAAAATGACCTCATTTTTTAAAGGTCATCTTAACACTTAATATAAAATTAATCCTGATTTCTACAGCATCCATAGCATTGACATTTGTTTTGGATGTGTGTTGTAAAAGTATCTTGATAGATATCTCAAAGCATTGTCAAATGTGCTGTGGACATCTCATTTACATTGCCCAACTCAAGACCATGAAAGACCCTAAATTAGAACTCAGTTTAAGTGCTGCAAACTGAGCCCTCAAAACCATAGATATCATTTTAGAAAGCTAGCCCCAGTACAGCAAAATAAAGATTTTACATAAGCATTCTTAGAGACTTTCATCCAAAAAGATTTTCTTTTTCTACTCTGCGCAGTAAACAGGAATAGGCTGGCAGCTACACGTGCAGGCGTTAAAGTGCATTAATGCTGTGTGTGGACCGACTTGGGACTAATGTTAGTCCCAAGTCGGTCCACACACACAGTGTTACTGCGTAGTAAAGTATCCACATGTGTGTTACTGTACAGTAACTAATTGGGCTCAAGGCAGTATAAGTTGCCATATTTACTGTGCAGTATGGGTGTGCACATGTAGATGCACACTTGTGCTGCATAATAATTCTGATTACTGTGCAGTAAATATGCATGTGTAGATGTGCCCTATATTGATTATCACAACTTTTCCTGTAACGAATTCCAGCTATTCAGTAAACAAGTCTGAATTGTAATATAATACTAAACTGCTCAGGTCAGGTCTACACAAAGAACAGCTTAGAAGCTAGATTAACTAGCACCCGCAGTTGCAATTTAAGGCTACTAGTGCCATTTCTGCAGGGCCACCCTCTACACTGGGTTAGTGGAGCAGAAGCACTGTTCTGAGTGCAGGTGGCTGGTAGGAGCCCCAAGAGATTAAAATAGCAGGAACAGTGCAGTGCTGGGCATCTAAGCCATTGCCCCTTTTTTCCTGGCATAATGACAAATAAATAGTGCCTGTGAATGATGAAACACTCCTACATATGTATACCCCAAGGGTCCTTCTTATGCTGAGTTCTATTTCCATGCACTGGCTGCACTGTTTTAGGACAGGCTATGCCAATACAGTGCTGTGCAAAGTGGTTATAGAATTCCTTGGAACTCTGTTTGTATGGAATAAACAAGGCTGCAGTTAAACTCTGTTAGTATATTGACCCCATGCTGTTCCTCTTTGTTTTGTAAAAGTTCATACCTAATTTAAAAAAAAAAAAGGCCCTGCTAGCTAGAATAAATCACAATTATAATTTGGAGGCTTTCTGTATTACAGAATCTTAGGGGTTTTTTTAAAATTTAGTTTAACTCTTGTAACTCAGTTTTATGGAAGACAATATTTAGGGTTCTTCCCTGCTCCCCCACCCCCCTCCAGCCTCCCTGCATACTGGAAAGAAACATTTGCTTACAGGAAAACACACTGAATAAGATCACCGATAGCTTTGAGAAAAAGAAAACCCAATTACTGTGTTTGTGCAATGCCTCAAGTTTGATGTACAAGAAGATGGGTTAAAACAAATTAAAGCCATGGTAAAAGCAGAAGCAGGAATAGGCATTTCCTGCATCTGAGTCTATGAATATGTGTGAACAGAAGTTGGAAACAAACTTTTCATATTACCATTACAACCTAATAGATGCGATTCTGGAAACTTGTGGATGGTAATATTAATAAGGATTTATTATTGAATACAATTTTATGTATTGCAAATAAAGAGTATAACCTTCAACTTCAACATTAATATTTCCTAGCAAAACTTGTTTTCCTGAAAAATTAAATTATTATGGCTCATACAGGAAAACTGTTTGAATAGAAATTGTAAGTTACTCATCATTGCTTTCAAGACAGTCATCAGTGAGGTGTCATACTCTGATATTTTGTCAGAAAATACAACCTAAAACAACCCACAAATATCATGCTAGGAAACAAAGGGCATTTTCAGTCCTTCTCACATACAAAAAACATGCAGCAATATTTTAAAGGTGGGTACACTGTTTGGCCATAGTACTTAAGAAATATTTATAATGTATTGTGAAATAAACTCACAAGGTGCTTGTATCAAAGAGCATCCTGGCTATTTTGGTGTTGTGTGTGGCTACCTGTTTTTCAGTGGCACTAAGACATCATAGAAAAGTAGGGCTGCAAAGGAACTCAGAAGGTCATTTATTCAACCCCTAGTGCTACTAAGGCATTGTGTTGTCTTTGACAGTAACCAAATTATTAATCCTTGGCATGAGTTTCTCTCATTTTAACAGCTTCAGGACAAAATGTATCCTTTCCTCCCTTCCTCCAATGGTTGCATGTTGTGACACCAATTAGAGTCGAAGCATCAGTAACTAAGCTGATGAGCGGCAACACAAATGATCCATATAAACTTGTCAGTGGGTTCCTTTATTACCCTGATCTGAAATGTACTGTTTTTGTAGACCACATGATGGTGAACATTACTACTTATTTGTTGCATGTCATGCAAAATCACTGGGCCAACATAAAGAATATTCAGGTGCTGATGTTGGATGTAAAGTTTCAATCCTCTGGCTCCATCCAGATGAGTACCGACTAGCACACTACTAAGAATGGCAAGTTCATATTTAAATAGGGCCAATATCTTCATTTGCATCTACATGCCATGGCACTGTTCATCACCTGAGCTCTGCCTGTTCTACAAAAATAAAGGTAACCACTTCTGAACTTAAGATTTCATGTATGTTTATCAGACATGTATCAATTTGACAACTGGAGAGTTAACCACCAGGTAAAGAGAAAACAACTACAGTCAGTAGAAAAAAAATAATTGCATTTTAAATAAGTGACTTCTTCTACTGGTAAGGCTTGTCTTTTTCTTTTTAGTGGCCATAGAAAATGTACTTAGGCAAATGTTAATCATTGTGTGGGGCAAGTAATGTAAGGGGTGAGCCAAAAAGATCAAAGGGATTTTTTTCAGTGATACCAACCTCTTTTGCAAACTGCTCTGAAATCTCCTGGTACAGGTGTATGTAAGAGCTGGATCTTTTTAATACTTATGAATCAACGCATCACATATTGTGTAAACACCCACATCTTTTTCAGTAGGGTTCGGATCAGACCCAATAGGATAAGTTTTTCTTTCCTAACCTGAGACCTCACATAGATAAGCTACTATTGCCCTCAGCCTTGATGATGAGATGAACAGACCTTTTGCTTCACCCCAAGGCTTGATTGTAAGGCAGGGCCATTAACATTATTTTCATTATAAAAAGTTTTTTGCTTTGCCTCTTTCACTGCAACTTTTCCAGAGGTTCTTACATTACTTGATTTCTCTAATAGGATAACACACAAAAGTGCAATGAATTAAGAAAATGAATAAGCATTAAGTTGTCTCTGTTTAGAAGTATCAAGTTGTTTCTTGATCACTGCCAAGATGGTATTAAACTTGCAGATGACCCACATTCATAATTTATTTTGTTGCACCCACTGTATGAGCCTGTTTGTGACAGCGTAGTATTTGTGTGGTTAAGAGTAATATTAATTATAAAGGGAGCATATCCAAATACTACACTTAAAAAGTAATTTATAATCTTGATCAAGGTTTGCCTTACAAATAAAAGCTTTATAGTGAGCATTTACTTGGTTTACACAAAAGTGTTTTACTTAATTTTTAATGCCTTTTTATAGCAGTGACTAGAATTTACCTTAAATAAGGGTACTTCTGTATATGAATATTTTAATATTTTTACCAGTTTTTTTAATTTTTCATAAAATATAAATGTATATCATAAGGTAGAAATTTAGCTTTTGTGTAATCAGATTATCACACAAGACCCATCTCTCCATTATTATCCAGTCTAGTTCTATGTAATCAGCCAGTCTAGTTCTATAATATGTTAGCCTTTTGCTTATAAATGTAAACGTGATAATGGAGAATAAAACATTGTTACCTACAGCTAGAAGCGTACTGTAGCATAATATTCTCCAAAGCTGCCTTAATATCATAAAAGGAAGTCACGTGTATGTAGTCTATACTCTGAAAAAATAATCAGAGCATGTTTGGCTGCATTTCTGTTTTGTCCTAGAGAACATAATTTTAAAAAATGGATACGGACCTATCGGTCACTAATGACAAGAAATTCTGTTGATGTTCTCAAGAAGAAATTTGTATGGAAGTTGACAAATTGCTACTAATGTGAACATTCTCCAAAGCAACCTAGTGGCCAGAAACATAAGAATAAAGCCACAAAAACTTTCACAGCTAATTCCATTAGTTGAGTGATCTGCAGATCCCTTTTGTCAGCCATTTTTCATTTTTGAGAGTCATACATTAATGTCTGTGGTTGTCTGAGGAAAATGGCATTTCAACTTCTTTTTTTAAGGGGACATCTACACATCTGTGTATGTAACAAGAAACAATTGTTTCTTATAAATATGGCTGTATGTGTGATATATACGCTGGTTAACTATACTCAAAATGTTGATAGAGTTGGTGAATGTAAAGTATTTGTCCTCATTCTTCTGTCCTTTCGTGATCAGTGTAAATAAGAAATATTTTAAGCTGTGCATCATCAATGTAACAGATTCCAAAATTGTGTACAAAGTCTTATTTAAATTAATACATAAAATCTGACAAATATGCACATAAAGAGTATAAACAATAAAGAATATCTTCTGTACCAACAACTTAGTTGTGGTAGTTTTTCATGTATTCTATTCAAGATGATAAATGGAGAATTGAGTTCAGATGACAAATTTGATCTTACTAGGCATAACTGTAAACACCCAGACAAATTATTCCTTTCTTGAACCTGCTTTTACAGCAGATGAAATCCTGCTCCCTCAGTGTTATTAGAAACTGAAGCAAAAGTTCTAATTCATATATGCAGTACATCCACTCTTATAAATCATTTTCTCATTCAAACTAAAAACAGCCCAAAAATAACCACTGAACACATTTCTTAGCTTTCAAATCATATCTCATGTTCTCTTAATAAAAAATATTGTTAATAAAATGGATCAGTAAGAGTGAATGGTTTAATTCCCTGTGGGAGTATAATTTAAACAACGAGCGTGCCTACATGAGATGCTACCTCGCTGTGGCAATGGGCTACGGTGACATAATGTCAGAGGGCATGAACCATGACACTGAGAAATGACCTTTGTGCCACCAGGACTCCAACAGTAATGCTAAAGCAAATACTAAATGACTGTGCAGTAACAAGTGAGCAGTCAGTGGCATGTATAGATGCACACATAGTAAAGCAGGGGTCAGCAATCCCCAGCACACATGCCAGAGCATGGCACGTGAAGACATTTTGCTTGAAACACCAGCCCTCAGGCATACAGGCCTGGGCTGCTTGCAGCAGGTGGTGAAGCAGCTGTAAGCAGGTTCACCACCACAGCAGAAACCATGGTCTTATAAATTTTGTCCATGTGGAAAACACCAAAAGGCACAAAGCTTTCAGACTACTGAACAGCCACACCTCGTTAACCAACATCACTTGAACTACATTAAAATTATTTCATGCTCAACATATGAAGAGTTTGATCCAAATATTAATTTGCCTCCTTATTTTATGAGACCCTTTGATTTTATTGTTAAAGCTGTTATATTTAATTGTATCTGCTCTTCTTTGTCTTGAAATCAGTAAGCAAAGCTTATTAAAATTATGTTTAATTGAAAGGTAGCTTTTTTGAAGGTTTGTTGTTTGAAAAAATATTTTATGGAAACTTTTGTGCATTTACCATTATTAATCAAAATAAAATTCACAAAATAATTAAACACATGGAAAAAACATTAACCTATTTTAATACTTGGAAATTTTCCACTAAGATGTCTTTTTCATAAGCTCTTCTAATAAGAAAAAGTCTGCCTTTATCCAAAACTGGCTTTTTCAAAACAGTCTTAAGTGCAGCTTAAAATATACAAAATCTAGAACACAGTCAAGTCTTATTTGTACTGTAATGTCTCAATACAGGGCTACAAAAAGTTTTTTCAGAGCTTCAAGTTGCATGGTAGCATTATTTCTATGGCATAACATTACCTTTAATATACTATTGCTGACATAGGACACATACCTTGGATATAAAATGGAAAATTCCTGCCTTAATAAAGGACATTTGAGCAACAAGCTATAATACAGACATTTTGGTGGAGCAAAGTGCTAGGAGGATGAGTGTCACTGTATAGCACTATTTATGCATTCACAATGTAATAGTTTACTTTAGTGCCTGATAAAGTTAAAGATAACAGCACAAAACTGTTTATGACAAACTGAAAGCCAAAATGCAGCATGGCATATATGGTAAAACTATCCACATTAAGAATTTATCTGGTCTCCAATTCTAGGATAACTACAGGTCAGAAACAGTTCTCTCTCTGTCCTGGAATTATAGGAGCTCAAGTAAAAAAACTGTGACCTATAGACCTTTTGTAGGTTTGAACATATACATATGCATGAAGGAGCCAAATCCATAAAAGGTCTATAGGCCACACACACACACACACCCCCTGCGCAAAGTGGTAAGAATTTGCTCGGATTCGGCCAATTCAGAGGACAGTGATTTGATTCAGAGATTCAAATCACTGTCTCAATTCGACTCAGCTGAATCAGATCTGAAAGATTTGGCACTGCTTCAGAGATTCAGCCATAGACTAAACAGGCAGCTGACAAAGCTCCCTTCAGCTGGTAAGTCTGTTGGGGTTGGGGGACAGGGGAGGAAAGGGGCATGGGGGAGGGAGGAATTGGGGCTGGGACAAGCTGCCCAGCTGGGGTGGGGGGGCATCTTACTCGGGGAGGGGGGCAGGATTTGGGCGTAGCAGTGCTCAGAGCGGGAGCTCTGCTCTGCTGCCACTTGCCCAGCCAGGGTAGGATGTGGGCATGGCTCAATCCAGGCAGAAGGGGCTAAGCAGGGCAGAGCTCTCTCTCTTTCCCCCCTCAGAAATTTAATGGTTAAAATAAGTTTATGCTACATACACAAACATTATATATGCCCACATCCCGCCTCCTGCCCCCCTCCCTGAGTAATATATATATACACACACATATATATATACACACACACACACACACACACACACACACACACTACGAGATGCACAGGTGGAAGCCCATTGTGCCCCCAGTGATCCCAGGACCCCCAATGAGCCCCAGCTTCCCTGCAGGTAAGCAGGGGCCCATGGTGGGAGGGACATAACCCAGCTATGGGGAGGCAGCTGAGTGGAACTGAGGAGGTACATGCCCCCCCCCCAGCTCCTAATTGGCCCAGCCCCCCAGGGAGCCACATGACCGGAGTTGATGGTGCATGAGATGGGGGGGGGAACTCACCTATCCCCTCCTTCAGTGGAGGGGAAGGACCCCCTCCAACCCCCCCAAGAGCAGCGCAGCACTGGCGGGCCCTTCTGTGCATGTACGCAGTTTAAAAAGGGCCTGGCAATGGCAGAAGCCACACTGTGGTCCCAGCTCCAGTGCAAGACACACAGGTGGAAGCCCATTTCACCCCCGTGAGCCCAGGAACCCCCCATGTGACTCCAGGACCCCCATGAGCCCCGGCTTGCCCACAGATAAGCAGGGGCCCATGGTGCAAGGGATGTAGCCCAGCTTCAGGGAGGCAGCTGAGTGGAGCTGAGGAGGGTCACCCCCCCCCCAGCTCCTACTTCGCCCAGCCCCTCAGGGAGCCACACGACTGGAGCCTCACAAACAGGAACCTCAAACAGGCATGCTTCTGGGCCCGGCCCATGAGTTTAGCATGGGAGTTTGCACAGGAGGGTGAACGGGAGGGCCCAAGGCCCTGCCAGTGAGCCCTAGGGAGGGTAGACCCATCAGTGGCACAGTGTGGATGGGCAAACCTCACACCCCAAGGGTCCCCTTGGAGTCTGCAGCCTCCCCCTCTGGAGCCTCAGAGGCCTCCACCCAGATAGAACCCATGGTTCTGGGCTCCACACAGACAGAGCCTCTGGCTCTCAGCTGCGGGGGCTGCCTGGCATGTTTCCAGACTCATGGGACCAGAAGCATGGCCACCTCCCCTTGTGCGTCTCCTCCACTTTGGAGTCTCTGGGGCGCCAGATAGAGGAGCTCCAGGCTTCAGTCCAGAGACTGCGTGCCATCAGGGATGGTAAGCAGGAGATAGACTCGTACTGCCAGGCCCTTCACCCCCTGGAGGTGGAGGGTAGACCAAGGTCACCTTCCAGGACAAGGGAGAACTCGGGGATCTCCCATACTGTTCAGCCAGGGGGTTGGGCCAAGGTGGTCAGTGGCCCCAAGGCCCACTGCACTAAGGTCCCCGCCCCTCTGGAGCTTTGCAAAAGGTACAAACCTCTTGCAGCCCCAGTTGAGGCTATGGAGTTACCAGCTCCTGCAGGCAACACAGGCTTACCCACAGCTACTGCCCCTGCTCTTCTTAAGGCCACTTGTAGAGTGGTCATTGTGGGAGACTCCCTTCTGAGGGCGCAATCTGCCACCCTGACCCCTTAGCCCAGGAGGTCTGCTGCTTCCCAGGAGCCCATATCTGGGATGTGGCTGGGAGGATCCCTAAAATCATCCAGCCCTATGCTCCTTATCCATGTGGGCATGAATGACACAGCTAGGTGCAATTTCAGCCGGGTCATGAGGTGCTACAGGGCTTTGGGTGCAGGACTAAAGGGGTAGGGGGCACAGGTGGTGTTTTCCTTGATCCTCCTGGTCTCAGGCTATGGGCTGAGGAGGGAGGGGAGGATCGAGGTAGTCAACCAAAGACTGCAGTGCTGGTGTCATCATGAAAGCTTCGGCTTCCATGATCACAGTCCGCTCTTTGGTGAGAGAGGCAGTGGGCTGCTGCAAAGAGATGGCCTCCAACTCACTCCGCTGGGGATGAGGCTCTTCTCAGCCAGACTTGCTGACCTGCTCAACTGGGCTTTAAACTGAGCCCACCGGGGGATGGGGGTGCTACTACTACTGCAAGCCCACTAAGCCCATGCAATGGTGAGAGTCTACCACAGACCTCCTAGCCAAGATCAAGAGCTTGACCAGGAATTCGCCAGGGAACTGGCTGAGGCTTCACGTTCCTGGTACATGGTTGTCTTAGGAGATTTCAACTACCGAGACTTCTCGTGGGAAGAGCTCTAGGCCACATCCGAACAGTCGCAAAGCTTCCTCAAGTGCGTGGATGAGCTCTATCTGACTCAAGAAGTCTATGGACCAACAAGAGGCAAAGCACTGTTCGACCTGGTACTGGAAACATATGCACACTTTTATATGCATATGTAAAAGATATATATTTCCCCCAAATAAGATTTACTTTATCACAATAGCTAGGATGAAACAGGTATAAACTTATTTTAAAAATTAAAGCTCTGAAATTTATCACCTTATCATGTATTCACTGAAGAAACCACCAAATTACATTGTATGTAACTCATCATTCACCTGTGTTCAACACTAGCTGATAAGGTCTCTGTAAGCATTCACTGCAAATGGAAACTAACTCCCTGAGGAGGGAGGGGAAGAAAGATAGAGAAGCAATATTACCACAAGATTAGAAAAAAAGCAATATAAAACTCTTAGTTGATTGCTGGCATATCTCCTGCAAAGATGTGTGTTGATCTTGACAATCACTGCACTGGTGTGGAATGGGAACAGTTATGTAACTCATTTTCTCTATGTGTGTGTGTGTGTGCGCGCACGCGCGCGCACACACACACACGCGCGCGCATCCAAAAATGTAAAATTGTTAATGATGAGAAAATGCTTTAAGTTCTTGAGAAGTTTATGTCAAGGAGGTAAGAAACACTGTGGTGATGATTAGAGTAACCATATGCTGCTCGATATATTCTCTGAAAAACTGAATAAATTGTTTTGTCTATTATCTTATGTAAACTTCGGTGATGAATGAAGGTACTAGAGAAAAAATGTAAAGCAACATACTGTAAAACTGAATTTGTTTGCCATACTTCAATACAAACACATGCAAGTCACAGGAATCTGGACTCCCCACTACATGGGGGTATTGCCCATTGAATTAAAATTGTTTAATGACCCAGGTTCTAAGTCAGCAAAGCACTTATGCATAAGTTTAAACTCTCAAGGGCTTTAAGCAAATACACTTTAAAAAAAAAAAGTACTTATTTCTTGCCAGGTTTGGTCCACTCTCATGCTACTACATGCTCAAGTTGTACAGCATTACTCAGGGAGAGTGAGACTCCTGCTGTACCTTGTGAAGGTAATTTACACATTGCTGAGATCACAGATATTCTGGTGGATAAACTGAACTCTCCTCCAGCCTAGATATAATTACCATAAGCACCGGCAAAGATAACATGCCAAGTGTTGGGCACTCTGAATGCCTGCCCTGTTCTAGAAATGGACTATTCTCAACTATCTGACTTAAGGCTTATTTTAATGTAGAACTCCACATTCTGCTCTCACTGATTACCTATTTCTCACTTCAGTGATATGGCCTCTCAGAAAGCATGCTCCTAGAACTCACAAGGGCAAAATATTTCATCTCAAACTGTGTTTTTAATCTGGCAATTCAAAAGCCGACATCTGTCAGGGGCACTGCTTTCTCCATTTGGAATCTGACAAACTGCTTAGGCCAAAGGATATGGCATCAAGCATTGCTCTACCGTGCTTGAAGAAGACTGTTACTTCCATGGCATTTTTTAGCTGGACAGATAGCAGCATTGTGCATATCATTTATTGATATTAGTTATTTCTATCACACTGAAAATGAATATGTTTTCAAACCAGACCTCTTATTACTGCTGTAAATAGTGTTTATTTGCCATGTGTCAATTTTTGCACCAAACTTCAGGCAACCATTTTTATTCCTCTGGAGTCAGAATTAACAACGAAACTGTCACAAACATGAACGCAGTTAGGGCTCATTTGGGAAAGTCTAGCTTTTGGGTCCTTCTGGAAGTATAAAGAAACATAATTTATTCTAAGCTTTTGACTGATGAAGTAGAATCTTTAGGGATGCTGATTTACTTTAGGAAAGATAAAGCATTTCAATGTTAAATCCTTTCCTATTACACTAAAGGAGTTGAAGGCTCCTATGATGGAGACACCTAATACAGCAGGCTAATTACATTTTCAAGCAGTAGAGTAGAACCTAGATACACTACAGCTAGGGCCAGACATTAAAAAAGATGGAGCCTGAACTGATTTAATCTTTGCAGGTTAGTCTAACTTGTCTAGATTGAACCAATTTGCAAGTGAATATAGACATTTACGAAATGTAGGCACATGCCTACAGTGGCTCAGGCCAGGAGCTGGGGTGGTGCTAGAGCAGCCCTTGGCTGCAGGGAAGCTGTGCTGAGAGAGTGTGGCCAGCCCCGGCAGTAGCTTGGACTGAACTAGCCGGGGAGGGGGTTCAATTTCCCCCTCTCTGTCCCACCTGCACAGATCCAAACCAGGGTCTGCCTGCTGCTCCCCCCTCGCTACTGCAGTGGCAGGGCCAGGGCATGGCCAAATGCCAACTGACATGACCCCTGAGGCAGAGGGGGCAGGGAGAAGAGTTATTCCCCCCTCTACCCACACTGCCCCCAGGGGACCACAGCTGGGATCTTCCCACCCTGAATGTTACTGCTCACTCCCTGTATGGAGTGAATGACAGGATAAGTCCCCTCCTGCCCCCTCCACCAGATGCCGGAAGGAGGGGAGACCTGCCGGCCAGCCTTTGGCCACGTACAGCCTCTGCCGCTGGAGCAGCAAGGGGGCAGGGCCCTGATAGGGCAGCAGCCACTGTCCTGGTGTCGGGGAAGTACAAGCCCGTTCCTTGAGGGGGGCCAGCAGGGGTCAGAGCTGCTGCATTCTGCATGGGATGAGTGGCAGCACTGGGGCTCAGTGGGGGCCATAGCCTGCTAGCACTACCGCCGCTAGCCCAGTGCAGCTGTGGCAGCTCTTCCCACACTGCAGCACAGCACCCCCACTGGAAAGTGGCTGCGCCCTCACCAGGGGGACCACGCTGGATGGACTCTAGCTACACCCCACCCCTGGAGCAGCGAGGTGGGGAAAAAGACCCTGAAAGGGGCTGTAGCCCCTGTCACTGTGTCCCAGAGTGTGAACCTCTTCCCGGTGTGGGGACCACACTGCGGAGGAGAGCTGCTGCAGACTGTGTGGGGTAAGCAGCAGCGGCACTAGCTGGGTTTGGGAGCTATGGGTACTCCTCTGAGCCCCAGTGCCATCGCTCGCCCCACACAGTCTGCAGCAGCTCTGACCCACACTCACCCCCCCATCAGAAAGAGGCTTACACTCCCCAGACACCAAGACAGGGGCTACTGCCCCATCAGGGCCCTGCCCCCTTGCTATTCCAGCAGCAGGGTTGGGGGCCCAGTCAGAGGCTGGTTGGCAGGGCCCCTAAGGGGTGGGGGCAGGGAGGTGGGTTATCCCCCACTCCCTCCAATGTCAGGCAGAAGGGGACTTATCTTGCTCCTCACCCCATGCAGGGAGTGAGTGGCAGATGCGGTGGTCAAGGTGGGAAGACTGGCTGCAGTCCCCCAGGGGCAGTGGTGATAGAGGGGGGAATAAATCCCCACCCTGCCCCCTCTGCCTCAGGGCCCATGCTAGCTGGCATTTAGCAGTGCCCCAGCCTCACCGCTGCAGCAGTGGGGGTGGGGGGAAGAGGGGAGGGGAGCAACAGGCAGACCCCTGCTCGGGTCCATGTCAGTGGGACAGGGAAGGAGAAATTAAGCCACCTCCCTGGCCAGTTCACTCCAAGCTATTGCCGAGGCTGGCCATGACCCTGCATCTGGAGCAGCCAGTGGAGAAATCAAGGTCCATGCCACTGTGGGGGGGCGGGGGGGGGGAATAAGCCTCTTCTCTGCTCCCTTCCCGAGCCAGCATCTGGCCAGGTCCCCACCCCTGCCTGTTTCTGCTCTGGTTAAGGAGCAGAGGGGCAGGGCCACCCCTGTGACACTGGAGCTGAGAGCACAGCCCAGAGAACATGTTGGGATGCTGGGGGACTCTGATTTAACTTAAACCAGGAAGGGGTCTGGGACAGGAGGTGCGTAAACTGGTTTGAGCTTAATCAATTAAGTCTGATACTACATTCAACCAGGTTAATCTCAAAGCGATTTTGGGCATTTTCAAACCTGTTTATGTGCACTGATTCTTTTACAGATTTAAACCAGTTTCTGATCAATTAAACCAGTTTATGCATAACTTCTGTCTCTAGCCCACATGATTAGCTTCCTAACTCATGTCCCACCCTTGTGAAGATGAGGATCTGAGCAGAAATTCTGGTGTAGGCAGAGCACAGCAAACAGCTATGTAGGACCCATGGGTTGTTTCAGCTGTTTGCCACTTCTCCAAGCAGCTGCAAAGAACAGCTGATGAGCTCCAGCTGATCCCAGAAGCCGAATTTCCTTCAAAGTAAAAGCTGAAGCAAACAGCTCATCCTTAATTCAGTAACCCACTTTGAACTAAGCAAGTTGCAAACAACTCAGGTACAAATGATCTAGGTTATGGTAATATTACTGGTTGCCTCCTTTGGAATCTTACATAAAAACACAAAACTGGATTTAAATATTTACAGTTTATCTGACCAAAGAGTTAAAATCTTTATTTAATAAAACATATGAATGATACTGACACAAGTAAAAGGTTTGAAAACATAAAATCAAAGATAAGGGGGAAAGAGGAAGAGGATAAAGGGGAAAGGGTCTGATTCTCCACTCACCACAATGAAAATCAGGAAGGAAGCCAGTGAGGCTAGTGTAGAAATGGGCAATTATTTGGGCTAGAGACCACTCAAGGAGTTTTGCTGAGCTTTTGAGGGCCTGAGGGTGGGGGTTCAGGGCAGATGAGCCCAAGGTACCTGAGCAGTGAAGCTGGGGTCAAGCGGCAGCAGCAGGGCACACACCTGTTCCCAGGTTGCGGCAGTGGGGGCTGCTGGGAATCTGAGTCTGGCCACTGTTCCATCGCCGCCCCACCACCTGGCCCCACAGACTACAGCTCCCAGCATGCCCAAGAGCCACATATGGAGATAGGGAGGGCTGCACCATGCTGTACTTCCCTACCCAGGGATGGCAGGACCAATCAAAGATGACACAGCCTGGACTACACTCTGTGCCTGGGCCATGCAGGGCTGAGGGACCTGCCGTGGGTTGGATCTGGTCTGTGAGCTGTATTTTGCCCACCCCTGGGCTACTGGAATTATGTTATTATAAAACAGGTGCTGAATGTGAAAAAACAAAAAATTATCTGTGTTTTAAAGACAGCCACCATGACAATGATTATATCACTAACTTTTAAAATTTAACAATTTCATTCTATCCAAAAAGACCCACGTATTTCAGCTCAAAAAACAATGCTGCAATAGTGGGTGGTAGTTCCAAACATGGTCTCTTGCACAATTTTAATAACCTGCCAAACTATCCAATCATTCCAGCAACAAAGTGGTATCTTTCACAAGAGTAGAGAAAAACAGAAATAAAACTGGATAAAACTGGATCATAAAACACTGCCAAATCTGGAACTGAAAAAAAAAACTATAGTTCTCTGCCACATGTTAGTACTAGTCAGGTTTTTTATACCAAAAAACATGCACACAGACATTCAGGGAGGTTAGGGGGAGGTTAGATCAAGTTAAAAATGCCCACCCAGTCTAAGGTAAATTGGGATAGAGGGGACTAGTGAGGGGGAAATGTTAGGGGTATGTCAGGGGGATTGGGAGGGCAGGTGGAGGTCTGTGGGAGGGATCAGGAGTACAAGCAGGGTATGTGGTGGGTTGGTGGGGTCTGGAAGGGTTTGTCAGGATTAGGGAGGTTCACAGGGTCTGCGGGGAAGCTTGGGGGGATGGGGGGCACTCTCCCCCACCCCTCCATGACCACAGGCTATTTTTAGACCCCCCCCAACCCCTCCACCTCCAGATAAGCAACCCCTGTAACCCACCCTCCACTCCACCATCCAGACTTACTTGCTTGACTCCCAGCACTGGCAAATGCCAATAAAACCAGCCATAGGAGCAGCTTGTGGGATTGGGGGGATGGGGAGACTGGCTGGTTTGTGGGAAGGAGGGGTCAGATGGCTAAAAATACCCCAGCTCCAGGGTGTGCTGAGAAATGTACAGAAATTCAGGACAGACAGATCAGTCTAAAAATGGCCAACAAGTTAGGTGTACTTCAGACATAGGGTTAACTTGGATCAGGCCAGCAATTTTTAGTCCTATCTAAGTGTCCTGAACTTCTGTACAGTTCACATGTAGATCAACCTAGGTAGTGTAAGGTCTGCACTTGGGCAAACTAAATTAGATCGGGTGACCATTTTTAAATGTGATCTAACCTCCTTGAATATACCTAGCCTAGAAGTCTACTAGAGTACAGTTGTTATATAAAAATGTTATACTCTGAAATTAGTCTTTTTTTCAAATTTTTCATAAAATTAAGTTTGTTGATGTACTCTGAAAGTAAAGCCATAACAGGTTATCTGTCCTGCCAAGAGCTAAAATCTGGATAGTGTTTGCCTGAAAGAGCACGCAAGCATGCAAAACATTAAAAGGAGATTTAAAAGGTGATTTCAATGTCATTGCCTTGTGGCAGTAGAAAAGTATGACGAACCAATTTGTTTCTTTTGACTCCACTGAACTAATAAATATGTTCTTACTGTTGTAAACAATCAAGATTTGGATGTGAGACTTTCCCCATTAGAAAAATCTTAAACTTAGACAATACAAGCTTCTTTATTAGTCTCCTTTCAGGATTTCCTATAGGTGAGTAAATAATCATCTCTCTCTGAAACTCAGAGCACAGACAGAAGTGCAGCTCTCTGATCTAACTCATGGTGCTTTACAGAAAGCGCCATGAGTTAGACTGATCCTCCTGACCCAACAAACCTTAGTTATTGGTTCGGGACGATGGGTGATTGAGCTTCAATTTGGAGCCAATCCAAGGAGGGAGGCTGTGTCTCTGCAGACTCTTCTCCTAGCCCTTCCCCCCTCTCCAGGCTGCTGGTGCTATCTCAGAATGGGAGGGAGTGAAGGCAGGGGAGGGAGGTCTGTTCTGGGGTTTTCCCAGCCTGCCCTGGACTGGGGGGGTGGATTAGAGCCCCAACCTGCGGGGGGATGTTTCCAATCCAAGCTGTGTCAGCCCAGCCCTTCCCCAAGCACATGCCGACACAATTTAATGAAGGTTCTCCACTTTCAAATAAGGGTTCAGATTGTCATGTGATTGAGCCCTTTTAATGTACAGCACTTTCAGCAACCAGATAGAGTGAAAATTGTCACTTTTGTCTGTGCCCTCAGTGCCATCTTCTAATTACTTTCACAGTCTTTACCTCCTTTCACATGCAAACATTCAAACTCATTATTTACTCAACATGAAAATTTAAGGTGCAAACAGAAGAGCAGCTCCCAGCTGTAACTCAGAATAATTTTTGCAAAGCATTCTGAGTTACAACCAAACCAAACAGTAGTTCACTCTTGATTCCAGGGGAGAGGGAAATCTGTCTGGCAGGAAGCCTGCAGCCAGGTTCCCGTATCAATGGCCACAGCTCTCTGCCAGTGCTTGCTGTTTTCAGAATTGGAGGGGGAAAGGAAGTAGAGGGAGCTCATTCTCGGGGCTCCCCAGCCGCTGCTGAAGGGTGGGGGTGGGTGAATTGGAGCCCCCCCCCCACCTTGGGGAGTGGTGGGGGCTGCAGTACTTCTGCCTCACCCTCCAGGAGGGGCTGGAAGACCCCCAGACTGAATTCCCTCTGCTCCTTTGCACCCCCCCCCCCATTTGGAAAACAGCTACAGGCTGGGAGCTTCACAGACACAAGTTACAAAAGATGCTACATTTTGAAACATTGCATTGAGGTATCAGATAAAGATAAGGGGTCAGATTTTCACCTAATTGGCCATTTTTGAATCTGTTTGCAGCCATGCACTTGTGTTTGGTCACAACTACAAACTGCTTTCTGTGGCCAGATCAGCAAAAATTGTCACTTCTGTCTGCACCCCTACTGCCTATTCTCTGTTTTTTTGAGCATTGCTGATGGTAATATCCAACAAGAAGGATGAAAAACATGTAATCTGATTTGGTGAAGGAATTACCATTTGAAATAATGTATTTCTCTACTATTCAAAAATATAGATGGATACTTGATTTTTTTTCTCTTTGCCAATGCTATTCTTTCTTTATAAGAAGACAGCAATTTTGTAGTCATGTACACAGTCAAGTCTCCTCCATCTTTTGCAGTGAGGCATATTAGAATGCCACAGACAAATGTTCACAACCAAAACCAAGTAAATGTAAGCTGTTCCATATCAATGATTTTAAAAAGGGAGCTCAAAACAATTTAAGAAAAAAAAAAAAAAGTTTGGGGCTTCTTTTTATTTGCTGAGCCTTTTAAAGTCATGTTTTCAAGCAGTTCTCAAAACCCCATGGAAGTTTAATTTTTAAAAAATAGACACATTCCCAGGAAAGTGTGCAACTCAAAGCTGAAATTTTAATAAATATGAGATATTACAAGACTTGCAATAACACTCTCAAGAATTGGCAACAGTACATCAGTTTGTGACAACATATAATTTTAAATGGTCCTACCATATACTTCTACTACTGTAATGGAAATAAAGAAACATTTCTAAAGCCACCTTAAAGGTACATTGCAAAGGCGGAATTATGAGAATTGATGTCAGAAATATTGTTCAGATGCCATTTTTGGAATCCATAAAAATACTGATACAATTGTCAATTAAGAGTTATTGATTAAAGAAGTGGCAGCTTTGGACAACTCTTGGATTTCATGTTATGGTAACTTTGAATATTGTACTTCATTTAAAGTTTGAATATTGACTTTGTTTAAAAAAAACAAACCCAAAATAAACCAAACTTAGTTCTCTAACCCTCACTTTTTACAATTAAAACAGTATAATCTACACAGCATTTTTCAAGCTTGTAAGATTTCAGAAGGTAAACACTAAGAATACACTTATAATACAAAATATACATTATATTTACTAGCAAGCAGTATTTCATAATTAATTAAAACTATACCTGATAAAAAGATAGGAGGAATTTATTTGTATATATATTTTTGTATAGCATATACATATATATTTTGTATTATAAGTGTGTTCTTAGTGTTTATATATATGAAAGCTACATTGTATATAGCATATATATTATATAACCATATATGCAATTATATATTAATAGTATTAATTATATTTCATATACTATTCATATTAATGTATATTTTTTCCCTATAAAAAGAGATTGCTATTAATGGGTGGGGAGAGGGGAGGTTGCCCATTCATTTGTTTCCTATTTCAGAGGCTTTAGTCTGAATATATCACAGATTTCTTTGAGGTTAAGACAGGAGTTAAGCAAGGCTGCATCATCACTCTAACACTCTTCTTGATATTCCTTACTGTGATGCTGCATCCAACCACCAATAAGCTTCCAGTTAGAGTAGAGCTAAACTACAGAATGGACGATTAAACTGATCTCAGTCAACTCCAAGTCAAAACCAAGACCACCTTAGCTTCACATCATTGAGCTCCAGTATGCTGATGAAGCTATAGTCCAGTGGTTCCCAAACTTTTTATACTGCAGACCAGCAAACTAACTAATTTACATATTTAATTTTTACGGGGGGGGAGGGGTTGCGAGGACTGGATTGGGTTGGAGTATCACAGCTGCAGGCACTGGAAGACCCTGCAGGGGAGGGAACTGCACAGGCAGTGTTCTGGGGGACCTAGCTGGGGCTACCCAGGAAGAAGGGGCTCTGCTGCCTTTCCTAGGAGTAAGCAGCAGACCCGCCTCCCCTACCTCTGCCCCAGGCATTTCCCTACCTGCATCCTCCTGCTTCTAGCCATGGCTGGGGCTCGGGTGTCCTACCCGGCCTGAAAAAGGCTCCTGTACCTGTTGCACAGGCAGCGCCTCGCAAGATGTGGCCATGGTGATGGGAGTGTGACAGGGTGCACAGAGCACAGGGGCTGCCCCACCACCCAGCTTTAACCCTGCACATAACTGCCAGTGCAGAATCCATGACCCAGCAGCCAACCCACAGCGGCCCAGTATCGGGCCATGGCCCAGTGGTTGGGAACCTCTGCTGTATTCTGTGCTCACTCCGAAGCAGACCTTCAGGCAATTGTTGACATTTTTACAAAGGCATACAAAAAATGGGACTAATGCTTAACATTCAGAAGACTAAGGTCCTTCATCAACAAGCTCTTAATGAGAAATCCCCAGCTGGGGGGGTGCAGAGCCAGGGTCTTGCCCGAAGAGCCCCACCACACCTGCGGGCCAGGCGGCACCACACCTTCAGGGAAGGGGGCCAAGCTGGTCTGAGAAAGCCCTGCCTTACCTGATCCCCACTGGGCTCAGCCCAGCCCTCTGCATCTGAGGTGCTGCTTGGGATAGCCAGGCAACAGCTCCCTGCACATGAATGTAACAGGAGGTGGGGGGGAGTGAGACAGAGCCACTGGCAGCTGCGGGGGGAGGAGGAGGAGAGGACAGAAGGCGGGGTGAGAGAGAGAGATCTTTTATTAGACCACCTAAATAATTAGAAACATTTTTCTTAGCAAGCTTTGGGCTTACACACCCTTGGTCAGGCTGGGGAAGCATCTGCAATTGGTGTGTGGTCTTCCTGGATGGAAGGATAGAAGCCAGAGGCTGGGCTGCAGCAAGAACGCAGCCAGTGCAGATGTAAATTGAGGAGCTAGTGGGTGAGATGTATTCTGGGGGGGAGTGAGGGATGAATGTAGCAGGGAAAAGTGGAGAGGTACTTGGGGAGTCAGATGTCAGGCACCTTATAGTGTATCATAAATCCAATGTCTGTTTAGTCCAGGGATGCCCTTAGTAGCTATGTCTTTGAGAGTTGTGCTGAGTTGCTCTTTGGTATGTAGATTAGGTAAAATTTGTTCCCTAGAGATGTCAGATAGCAGGTGGGGAGGTAAAAAATATATGTATATATTTCTTGTTGCTCTGAAATGAAGTTTAAAATCCAAAATCATTAAAATTCAGCATCTTCCATGTTTCAGGGATCTACTTGGTAGCTATGTTGGTCTGACACAAGAAGAAATACAAAAATGTAGAACTCGATTCCAAAATGATACCTTTTATTATACCAACTGGGAAATCACAAGAAATAGCTGGACCCAGAAGGACAGCTTTCCATCTCCAGCTCCCTCTGTGCAAAAATAAATTTTGTTTCCTACCTATGGGGACTTTTCACCATATCTACTTTTCTCAGTGACTGATGAAGGGCCTTTGAGCTTGAAAGCTTGCGGAAAAGGATAATTTTCTTGTAATTTCTGAGTTGGTCTAATAAAAGGTATGATTTTGGAACAAAGAGTCCTAGATTTTTGTATTTCTTCTATGTTTAGTCCATGATTTTCTGTATCCAGGAGGTTGATAAAGTGAAGTTAATAGGCTTGTCTGTGAAAAGTGTTTTGTGAATTCCCTTTGAGGATTAATACTGAGAGATTGGAGAGAGTGGTTTTCTTGTGAGAAATATGACCCCACTAGTAATTGGGTATTCTGTTCTTTAATAGATTTCTGGTGTGCATTCATTCTGGTGAGCAGTTGTGTGGTCTCTCCTACGTATTTTCCATCAGGGCATTTGGTGCACTGGATGAAATATATAATGTTTCTGGAGGTGCAGATGTAAGATCCAGGAATGGTCATGCTTCTGTTGTGGGGTGTAGTAATTGGGGGTGGGGGGGTGGGGTGGAGATGTGTTGGCAGGTTTTGCATTTCTTTTAATGGCTCGGTCTGGATCCATTTGGTACGTTTTGGGCTGTAGGAAGTATGCCTCTGGTGATGAGGTTAGCAAAGTTCAGTGCTTGTTTGAAGGCTAGGATGGGTGAATCTGGGAAAATCTCTTTAAGAACTGGGTCTCCTTCTAGTATGGATTGCAATTGTTTGAGGATTGTCCATATAGGTTTGAGGGAGGGGTGATATGTCATAATCAGCGGTGTGCAATCCATGGGGGTTTTCTTTCTGCAGTGCAGCAATTCTTCACATGGTATCCAAATGGCTTTCAAATGTGCATCTCTCTCTCTGAAGGAGTGTCCTTGTTGTGTGAAAGCCTTTTTAAGATTTATGAGGTAGCAATCCCAGGTGTTGTCCTCAGTGCAAATTTGGTGGAATCTGAGGACTTGGCTGTGTATCACAGGTTTCTTGGTGTGTTTAGGGTGATTGCTGGTTCTGTGCAGATATGTATGTCACTCTGCAGGTTTCTTGTATAACATGGTCTGTATTTTACCATTCTGGATACTCATCATTGTGTCTGAAAAGGAGATGTTGGTGCGGGAGTACTCCAGAGATAGTCAGATGGAGGGGTGATGATTGCTGAATTTCTGATGGAACTCAATCAGAGATTGCAGGTTTTCATAGTTTGGTGCCCATAGCTGTACCCATGGTCTGGAGGAAGTGTTGGTTATTAAAAGTGAAATTGTTGTGTGTGAGGATGAAGTATATCATTTCAGTAATTCATTTGGGTCTGTACTCAGAGTTGTCTTCTTGCTCTTGTAGGTAATGTAAGGAAGGCTTGGATGCTGTCCTGGTGTGGGATGTTGGTATATAAGCTGGTAACATCCATGGTGGGTAGAAGCCTGTTGCTGGGAAGGTGGTCTATGTTTTTAAGTTTTCATAGAAAGTCTGTAGTGTCTTGGACAAAACTCGCTCTTTCAGTAACAAGCGGTTTAAGGATTGATTCCACAAAACCCACTGACTCTCACCCACTGACTCCTCAATTTACATTTTAATTGACTGGCTTGCACTCAGACCAGCTCGGCCTCTGGCTTCTTTACTATTGGTTCCATCCAGGAAGAGCACACACCAACTGCAGATGCTTTCTCAGCCTGATCAAGGGTTTTCAAACCCAAAAGCTTGCTAGAAAAATGTTTCCAGTTATTTAGTTGGTCTAATAGAAAATATCAGATTTATCCAAAGAACCTTGTCTGCCATGTGTATGTGTACATTTGGCCATAGTGGGGGTGGGGAGCAGGGAGAAGAGGTGGTCACGTGCCCCCCAGCCTGGCAGGGTCCACCTAGCCTCCCCAGCCAGCACTAGGAGGGGAAGAGCCCCCCGCTCCAAAGCCCAGCTAGGGCGGCTAGGATCTGGAACCAACTTCCAAGGGAAGTGGTGCTGGCTCCTACCCTGGGGGTCTTTAAGAAGCGGCTCGATGCCTACCTGGCTGGGGTCACTTGAGCCCAGTTTCTCTCCTGCCCAGGCAGGGGGTCGAACTTGAAGATCTACAATGTCCCTTCTGACCCTACTTCTATGATTCTATGAACAAAGAAATCTAACTTCACCTCAAATGTATAAGTGCAGCCTTCAGATGCTGGAGGAAATGGGTGTTTGAAGATCACAACATCAGATTGAAAAATCAAGGTTATGGTTTATCAAGCAGTTATGATCCCCACCTTACTGTACAGAGCTGAGACATGGACAACATACAGAAGATACCTCAAGTCATTGGAGAAGTACCATCGATGCTGCCTGAGAAACATCCTTCAACTCCTCTGGGAAGATAGACACACCAACATTAGCATCCTTTCACAAGCAAACACCATGAGCATTAAGACAATAATCACCCGACATCAACTTCACTGGGCCAGCCACATCATCCAGATGTCTGACTCTATGCTTTGACTGAGCTGGGAGAAAAAAAAACTTGCTTCGTGAGTCTACACTCAAGAGAAGGGCAGAGAAAGTATTTCAAGGACATCCTTAAGGTCAACTTGAAAAAAATGCAACATCAACATCATCCAGGACTGCCCCAAATGAAGGAAGTCAGCTGCAAGGATCTCAGTACTTCGAAACCTTACAATAACAACAAGAAACAGAAAACCAGGAGCAACAGAAATAACTGTAAAATAAATACTATCAGGGTCCAAATCAAGAATCCAGAGCCACACACCCTGCATGGAAACATGCCTGAGTTGCAACAGAATCTGTCTATACTGAATTGGCTTCATCAGTCATCTTTAGATAAACAGATAAGATATTCAAGGAAAATAATCATCCTCAACTGTGAGAAATTGCCAAAGGAAAAAAAAAGAGAATTCAGCGACCATCAGTCATTTGCTATGAGTTTTCCAGTCCATCATGTGAAAAAAATATGGCTGTAGTCTATATACATCTTTTAGCTACATGTAGAAGAAACTAGCCTCTTACAAATGCTGCTATTCTTGTAAATGTAAATATAAAAGGTTTATACTTGGATTTTTGCTTTGTTATATCAAAGATGGGAAAATTTCTGCGAGTAAAGATTTTTTGTATGGATTATACAATAAAGCCATTTTATTGACCTGTTAATAACAAAACAAATATCTGAAATTAAAAATGGCATAATGTCAAAAAGCAGTAGCTCCTGTGTGTTCAGTATTGCACAGAAATATATTAAACCAGCTCACAAATACTGAACGGTAATCTTTGTCAATATATGTAATGATTGCACCTTGTCTAGATGCAATCCTCCACCAAGATAATTGTAAACCAATAGTTTTTTATTGTTTGTTAAGCTAAGGATGAACTGATTCTGTTAGTCTGTAAGGTGCATCTCTCTACCCTGCCTTCTTTCTGTTTTCAGGTAAACATGGCTAACTACCTATTCTCTTCTCTAAGCTACTTTTATTACTGCATCTTCCAACCTCTCCATTGCATCCAAATCTGGTTCAAATCTGCACAGCTGCTTTTAACAAAAAAATGAAAGCACCAGCTGTGGGTATATATACCAATACAGCACGATGAGATGTGGCATAAATATATATGGCTGATGCCTTGACATTAAAAAAAATTCCATTAGATTTATTTTTTTCAGAATCAGAAAGAATGTAGTTATTTTCACTTTATCATAGAAATTTGCCTCCTTGATTCTTAGTGCACACATTCCCTTCTATCTTAAAGATACAAAGGGGGTTTTTTTGTTGGTTTTAACAATAAATATATAGAAAGTATAAGATCCATGCATTGCTGATCCTCCTTCTAAAGATTTGAGCATCTAGTAGTTGATAGTATTTATTTTAAAGTCATGCACTAAGGGGCTAAGTTATAAGAATTCACATTACTTTCACTAAAAACAAATGTATTCCTAAAATTCATTCTGTCTATTACTCAGACAGCTGAAGACACTTGGAAAATTGAAATAAGCAGAGAAGTCCACAGCAGGGCAAAACTTTTCATTATGATTTTTTAATAATCACTTCTCTTAAATACGACTTCTCTTCTTTTAAAAATGGCTTCTCTTAAAACATTATTTCGATAAGTTTAATTTTAAAAGTCTTAATATCTTAAAATTTGAAAAAATCTCTGCATTTGAGAGAAAATGGGAACATCGGAAAAAAAGACAAAAGAACGAACAGCAAGAGCCAACATGTCAGCATTTTATTTTTGCTTTCAAGAAGTTAACAAACTTACATTTGTTGTCAATTGTGATTATACATGCTATGATACAAGCCCCGGGATGTTCCCAGTACCATAGGAAGCAGGGATAAAATAGGAGCAGGCTGGACACTCTCCTGTAATCATGATCTGGGGATGGAACAGCAGGAGTTCCTCATCTAGAAGTCTAACAGGAAAGCTTGATGTTTGTAACTGATTGATCTGAAAGGACTGAGCCTTAGTCTGGAAGTTCAGGTTGGGAGGATCCTTGCATAAGACCTAGGCTCTTATTGTTCCAGGTGTAGCAGGCTTGCCTTTTGGAGTTTGGGTTCAGTCCCAGGCCTGAAATCTTGCTGTTTTGATTGGTGGAGCTCATCCCCCAATCAGGAGGCAGCAAGAGGAGTTCAGTCACACCCCTTTCCTGAGGGGGAGAGGAATTCCCCCCCCCCCGTGTACCTGATTGAAGACTGCAACACTTGTCTGTAAGACTTCAGGGGCGGAGCCCTGGAGCATATAAAAGGAGGGGAACACATCCGGGAGAGAGAACAGAGAAGAGTGCGGCTTAGAAGAGCTGAGGAGAGCTGCTCATCAGGACAAAGCAGTAGCCCAGAAGTGCCCCTGAAGACTTCCGTCAGCGGAGAATGGTGGATGGCTCCAGCAGCTAGGCTCTCGGTGTGCAGCACGGCACACAGCATCCAGACCCTGGGAGCTGCATGAGGTGGCTCAGGTCTGCAACCTCTGGCATGTGGCCAGAGACAGAGTGCACAGGATGGTGTACGGAGTAGGACCTTTGGAGCACTTGGGTGGCTCAGGTCCTCAACCCCCAGAATGAGACTGGGAGCTCGGTGCAGGAAGCGCTGCATGGAGGGTCCGGGAGCAGACCGAGCCTGATACTGCACGAGGCAGCCCAGGCCTCTGACCCATAGCAAAAGGTTGAGTCCAGATAGCCAGACGGTGATTGGGCTACTGAGCCAGCTGACATAGTGGAACCCTGTTGCAGGGGACAGTGACCCGCCCCAAAGCCCACTGCAGGTAAGAGAGCAGACTGGCATAGAGGATGAGGACCACCCTCTAGGCCTGGGAGCCATGAGTTGAAGGGAAAAGAGGATTCCCACAGGGGAGAGGAGTCCCCCCCGCAGTTAGATAAGGGCTCCTGAAAGGGGAGGTCCCACTGAGAGGGCCCCACTAAAGTTACCAGCTTCTTTGTAGGGCTTGGGAAAAGTCCAAGGGCATTGGGGTTTCCCCTCGGGATTGAGTTTATCTTTGAGGTTTCTCTGTTTCAGATCAGATACTTACCTGAGACTTACCTGTATCTGGAGCACTGGTATAAGGTGTTATTGTCATTTACCCAGAGGGTATTGTTTATGTTACTGGTTTAGATATCTTATAAATATATATATACACACATTGTACATATGTTTGTATCCATGTTCCTTTCCCTTGTGATACGTTAATGTAAATAAATGTGTATATAGTTAAGTCCCCTGACTGTCCTGGCCTGGTTCTATAGGGATGGAGGGAAACTGAGCAGTCTGCAGTTCCCACCCCACAGCATACCTGCCAGCTAACAATCCCCTTCAATTGGAGAAGGAGAGTATATACTCAAGTTACCTGGGCTACACAGGAAGTTACATTTTGGTTTGACTTTAAACTTTGGTTTGTGAAAACAGCTACATACAGAGGAAGGAACTGGAAGCACAGGAGACTGAAGACCTAAACCTCACACTAGTACAGCTGCTGACAGTAATTTTTTGGAAGTCATGGAAATGAGCGTCTAGCACCGGGGGGGGGGGGGGGGGGGGGGGCAATTATTTTGGGCAGAGGGCACCTTACTGAGTTTTGGCAAGCCATCAAGGGCCACATGACAGGCAGCCCAGGGTAGATAAATATTACTTTTCTAAATATTTTTGGAGCCCCATGGGCCGGATAGAATGGCCTGGCAGGTGGCATCTGGCCCGTGGGCCACATTTTGCCCACCCCTGGCCTAGCAGAACTTGAAAAGGATGAAGATAGTTCCAATTTTCAGATATAGCAAAGGGACCCTGTGAACTATGGTCCCCAGGTCTATCTCAAATGAAACAGAATAATTAGTACCAGGACAAATTGGTATAGACTCATTCCACACACATTATACTGATTTGAGTTGAAATGGAATTACAACATTAGGGCTAATGATACTGATCTCTCTTGTAAAACCCCTTGACCAATGCCTGAAAAGAACTACATAAAAGTTAGGCATTATCATTACTACAGGTGCTCAGATTATCATGAAAACATTTAATACAATAGTTTGTGAACAGATTAAAAACTTAATTAGAGAATATTAAAAATGATAGTTATTTCCATGGCTTTGTAGAAATTGATGAAAATACACTATTAGTTCAAAATTATTTGAATGTGTACATGTTCACTTTGGACATTTTAAACTAGACAAAACAATACAAAGAACACACTGAAAAAAAACCTAATTTTCATATTGGTAAGGAGAGGGACTAGATTCATAGATTCATAGATGTTAGGGTCGGAAGGGACCTCAATAGATCATCGAGTCCGACCCCCTGCATAGGCAGGAAAGTGCTGGGTTTAGATGACCCCAGCTAGATGCCTATCTAACCTCCTCTTGAAGGCCCCCAGGGTAGGGGAGAGCACCACCTCCCTTGGGAGCCCATTCCAGACCTCGGCCACTCTAACTGTGAAGAAGTTCTTCCTAATGTCCAGTCTAAATCTGCTCTCTGCTAGCTTATGGCCATTATTTCTTGTAACCCCCAGGGGCACCTTGGAGAGTAAAGCCTCACCAATTCCCTTCTGTGCCCCCGTGATGAACTTATAGGCAGCCACAAGGTCACCTCTCAACCTTCTCTTGTGGAGGCTGAAGAGGTCCAGGTGCCCTAGTCTCTCCTCATAGGGCTTGGCCTGCAAGCCCTTAACCATACGAGTGGCCCTTCTCTGGACCCTCTCCAGGTTATCCACATCCCTCTTGAAGTGCGGCACCCAAAATTGCACGCAGTATTCCAACTGCGGTCTGACCAGCGCCCGATAGAGGGGAAGTATCACCTCCTTGGTTCTGTTCATCATGCATCTGCTGATGCACGATAAGGTGCCATTAGCTTTCCTGGTGACTTCGTCACATTGACGACCCATGTTCATCTTGGAGTCCACTAGGACTCCAAGATCCCTTTCTGCTTCCATGCCTCCAAGCAGGTCATTTCCTAGGCAGTAGGTATGCTGGACATTTCTCCTCCCTAGGTGCAGCACTTTGCATTTCTCCTTGTTTGCGTTCTGTTGTTTTCTGCCCATTTGTCCAACCTGTCCAGGTCTGCTTGTAGTTGTTCCCCACCCTCCGGTATGTCCACTTCTCCCCACAGTTTTGTGTCATCTGCAAACTTGGACAGAGTACACTTCACTCCCTCGTCCAAGTCGCTGATGAAGATATTGAAGAGTATCGGTCCAAGGAACGAGCACTGCGGGACCCCGTTGCCCACACCCTTCCAGGTCGATTCTGACCCATCCACTACGACTCTCTGGGTGTGACCCTCTAGCCAATTTGCCACCCACCGGACTGTGTAGTCATCCAAGTCACAGCCTCTTAACTTGTTCACTAGCATGGGGTGGGATACCATATCAAAGGCCTTCCTGAAGTCTAAGTAAACGACGTCAACCCCTACTCCTGCGTCCAGGTGTTTTGTAACCTGGTCATAAAAAGAGACTAGATCAGTCAGGCATGATCTACCTGCTATGAACGCGTGCTGGTTTCCCCTCAGCATAATTTTTCTTGCCGGGCTCTCGCAAATGTGAGCCTTGATAATTTTTTCAAAGACTTTGCCAAGGATGGAGGTGAGACTGACTGGCCTATAGTTGCCTGGGTTCTCCTTCCTCCCCTTCTTGAAAATGGGGACCACATTGGCCCTTTTCCAGTCCTCCGGGACCTGGCCCGTGTGCCACGAGCGTTCAAATATTCCCGCCAGTGGCTGTGCAATGACGTCAGCCAGTGCCTTCAGTACCCTCAGATGAAGCTCATCTGGGCCCGCCGACTTGAACACATCCAATTCCTCCAAGTGCCTCTGCACCATCTCAGGGTCTACACTTGGTAGTCTGGCGCCCTGCTGCTGCCTCTCTACAATCCCAGTGAGAGCCTTGTCTTGCCCCTCGCTTAGGAACACTGAGGCAAAAACTCTTTGAGGAGTTCAGCCTTGTCCCCCCTGTCCATCACCAATTGCTTATGCCCATTTAGTAGAGGTCCTATTCCACCCTGGGCCTTCCTTTTACTCCCTATATATCTAAAAAACAATTTTTTGTCGTCCTTAACTTGGCATGCCATCCGCAGCTCCATGGTAGCTTTGGCCTGTCTAACTGCCTCCCTACAAGCGCGAGCAGTGGAGGTATACTCCTCTTTAGTAATCTGTTCCCGTTTCCACTTTTTATATGCCCCCCCTTTTTGCCCGTAGACTGCTCTGGATTTCTCTGGTCAGCCAAGGAAGCTCTTGGCCCCTTTCCCCCCCTTTCCCCGCATTGGGATCATCTCCCTCTGTGCCTGAAGGATCATTTCCTTAAGGCACAGCCACCCTTCCTGGGCTCCCAACTCTTTAACCTCTTACTGTGCAGTGCGTCCTTGACTAAACGCCTGAGTTCATTGAAATCAGCTTTCCTAAAGTCTAGCACTTTCACCCTACTAGTTACCTTAGCCACTCAACATCTTATGGTGAATTCTATTATTTGGTGATCACTGTCCCCCAAGTGACCACCGATCTGTAGGTCTCCTACCATGTCATCCCCCTTTGCCAATACCAGGTCCAGTAAGCCATTCCCCCTAGTGGGACCATGTACCTCCTGCGTCAGATGGAGGTCCTGTACACAGGATAGGAACCTGCATGAATGGTGGAACTTTGCTGTCTGCGTCTCCCAGCAGATGTCTTGGTAGTTTAGGTCCCTCATGACTACCACCTCCCTAGTTTTTATGGTCTCTGAGAGCTGCCTCAGGAGCCCCAAATCTAGTTCTTCCCCTTGGTGTGGGGGTCTGTAGCAGACCCCTACCACCAAATCCTTTTCTCCTTGACCTCCATGTAACCTAATTAGATGAATAAATTGATCCTGATGAATAAGTTGATCCATGTAACCTAGACTAGATAAATAAGTTGATCCTGCCTCCCAGAAAAAAAAAAATCACTAATCTCCTAGATTCCTGGAAAATCCCATGCTTTATAAGAATACTTTTCAGATGGATTTAAATTGTACTTTTTCCAGTGGTCGGGAGGAGTTTGGATACTAGGATCCTGGGCCAGAATCTCCATAGACACACATCTCCCACTGAGATCAGTATCAATCAGCTGGATGCCCTGATCTTTCATTATTCCCTTGTGCTCAAGACCAGACAGATACAATACAGCCAACTTCTTTATTTTAAAGGAACTCATCATTATAGCTCTCTTCAATGACTGTAGACAAATTCTCTAAAGTGATATGCTAAAGCAGCAGCAACCTGAGTTTGCCTGAAGCAAGTACCTTCTTTTTGAACCTACCCCATCCTCTGACCACAGAACACAAGCATTGCAGATTGTTATATTCACACATGCATCAGTATGACTCATTGTAAAAGAACAAATCTACGAGGCCCTGAATTAGTTTATCATGCTGTGTAAGCATAACTATGTTTACCATTGGAGTTGCTGTCAGCTCAAAATGTACTCCTTTCGAGACCCCACCAGAGTCACCCATCACTCCCATGTGGAGTGCTGACATCTGATTGCTGGCCCTGGTCGGAGGCTTGGAGTGGGGGCTTTCCCACCAGCAACTTTAAACCCCATGCCGGGAGCTCCATCCAGCTGGGCTGCCAAATACAAGGGAACAGAGGTTCCCAGCTGGGGAAAGCAGATGCTTCCCCGACTAGGGACTTTAAACCTCATATTGGGCAGGTCTACTCCCCTGAGTCAGGCACCCTAGCCACAGCTGCCTGATTCAGGGTTTAAAGTCGCTAGTGGGGGAAGACTCTGCTCCTCCTTGCCAGGCAGGCCAGCCAAAGTTGCCTGGCACATGGATTTAAGTCCTTGGGGAGGAAGCCGAAGGCACTCCTTACCCCACCAGAAGCCTCTGCTCCCCCCACACCAGACAGCTCAGCCACTGCTGTGCAGCACAGAGTTTTGACAATCAGCTGATTGTTAGTAGGGCTGTGTGAAGCTTCGGTCGCTGATTCAATTCAGAGGAGACTCAGCCCAATTCAGCGGCTGAATCTCCAAATCAAATCAGGAGACCCGGTAATCTCTCCAAATCCAATCAGAAGCCTCTGATTCCATTTGGAGAGATTTGACAATTCAGACATAGACACAGCTTTACATGTTTTTTCTACATACCTCAAAGTACCAGGCGGCTCGTGAATGCTGAGATGGTGGGGTAGATGGAGCATCCCACGGGACTGTCCAACTGGGTTGATAATTATCTGATTCTTGGCCCCATGCACAGTCACCTGGCATTCAATTGGTCAGGGCAGGGGGAGCCCAGGCTTTCCTCTGCACTGCCAAGTAGTAATCACACTATTGGTATCTGATCCCCAATCCCAAAAATCGCACCTCCTGCCATGCCACTAAATGAATGTGTGTCGGAGGCCTACTAAGGGAAAAGATGTAGAAAAAATGTAGAAAAGCCAAACAGAAAGTTTTCAAAGTTTTATTTGCAGTGTCATTAGGAGTTCTACAGATTTTTATGTTCATTTATTTCCCATAGAAGTAATAATTAAGAAAAAGAGAATTGCACATAAAGATGGGTGTCTTCCTGAAACAAGAATGTAATGGCATGTTAATGCCCAAATCTAACTGCTGCCTAGCATGAACAGAAGTTGTTGTATTATAAGTTTTCAGAATGGAGGGTTTATTTTCACATCTGGTAATGATATGGTACTGGACACTATAATTTAGTAAGTAGTATCTTATATGTACTTATTATCATGACAAACACTTTCCCATTGCATCACTGCATAAGAGATTAAACTGCATTAAAGTGCAGTGGTTAAGTAAAAGGCAGAACTACTATATCTTTAAAAACATGTAGCCAAGAAGCAATTGTTTTTAAAGATGAACAAATACAACAGTTGTCAACATTGTCCAGTCTCTTAGTAGACTGTGCTTTTCTCAAATATATTTGAAGTTATTAAGTGAATGCATTCTACAAATAATGCTTCATGGTAATTCAGTCATAGTTTGTTGGAAGTGTGCAACATTAAAAATTGCACATATGGTATATTTTTGTTCCCTGATTAGAGGAATATCACCTATAAAATCAGGTTGCTTGGGGAAGCGGCAGCTGGGGCCACTCAATTAATTGGCATATTTTGTTATCCAGCATCCCCCATTCCCGGGGAACGCTGGATAACAGAACTTTTAGTGTACTCATTCTTAGAGGCCAAATGTTGCAAGATGAGCTATGCTATTTCTCCAAGAAACACATTTTATTACCACAGCAGCATCACATTTCACCAAGGCTTTCCAAATGCAAGGCATTTTGAGCAAGACTATTTCTTTGACTTGGGGGGGGAAAAAAATCTGAGTCAATGAAATTCTAATTATATTGGCACTAGCTTCAACCCTGATGACCCACACACCACTTTCCTGGTTCTAGGCCAAGGGTGCTTCTGTTCTATTAATCACTCTACATTGTGTCAAGCTGTGAAGCAGTTTCACTGCATGAAAAATTTGGAAAGGGATGAAACCAGAGGCATAAACAAGGCAACCCTGCACCTTGAGCAGCTGTTATTTTTGCACCTCCTCTTCCCAGATCAGTGGATTATTTCCCTCTCTCAAGCTGAAAGAGCAGCGCTCAAACTATATACCAAAACCTCCATTAAACATGTACCAGCAGTCTTCACAACTTCCATTAAAAATACACATCTGGTCAATACAAGAAAAAAGACATGGCAAATAAAAATTCCAGTCCAACACACACATACCTGAAATTTGGAGGCTGATGGGAGAGAATTTTGCAGCTTATTTCCATCTCTATTCAGGCTGATTTCAAGGAGAGCACACAAGTTTTTAACTAAAAAAAAATTGCCTTCTCAGCATCAGATTTCATTTGATATAAGACTACGGTAAATCCCAATTAAAAATCAAACAAAATAGTTAAAGTCAAAGACAAACTAATCCCTGCTGATCTGTTTTATATTAAAAATTAGATTCAAATTAGTTACTTCATATGTAAATTCTAGTTGCTGGAAAGTGACATGGGCCGACATTGCTCTCTTACATAAGGGCTAGGGACAGGCATTCAAAAATGTCTAACCTTGCTAGGCTAAACCGGTTTGTAAACGGACAGACATCCCAGAAATGCAGGCACATGCCTCACTCAGGCTAGATGCTGGGGAGTGTTAGAGCAGCCCTCCTTTCTATTCCACAGTACTGAGCTGAGAGGGGGCATAGCTAGGCCCCGGCAGGATGCTCCAATTAGGGAGGGATGTTCCACCCCACCCCGCCTGCTGTTGATAAAAGAGCATTGGAGTTACACAGCAGGTGAGGGAGTTTGTTAGTATTTATCAGCCCATCAAACAAAACACCATTCTCTCTCTCTCTCTCATTAGATCAAACTCTTCTTAAACAACTCTTTCCAAGGAATGGAGGGATATTAAGAGCTACCCATTGATTAGCTCCAAAATGCCCTAAGCTGACACTGTCCTATCTGCCTTTGTCTCATCTCCCACACCACGGACCATAGCCAGCATGTAGTATGCTAGGAAATGCTGAGAGGTGTCTATGAGAGGCAAAGGAGAGGAGGGAATCCCTGCTTGAGCAGGGAGTGGTGAGAGGGAGCAGAGGGAAGTCAGGCAGATGCCTGCAGTCTCTGCTGGAGCTCCAGGCAGGGAACAGAGGGGAGGGGCCAGCTCTACTGTGGAGCAGAGTGACCAGCCCAGAGAGCATGCTGGGATGCTGGGGGACTGTGGTTTCACTTAAACCAGGAAAGGGTCTGGGACAGACACTGCATAAACCAGATAGATCCAAATCAGTTAAGTCTGATACTACATTCATCCAGGTTTATCTCAACCCAGTTTCAGCCATTTTGAAACTGGTTTATGTGCACTGAACACCTGTTCTGTTACAGGTTTAAACCAGTTTCTGATCACTGAAACCAGTTTGTGTGTAATGTCTGTCCCTAGCCATAATGTAATATAAAGCTTTTCCCCTTTAATTTTTGAATGAATACGATGCCTTGTGATGCACTGTTTTGTGTTCCTCGTGTTGCATCATAGACCAATGCCTGAAAGGTAACAGTTCAGCTGCCTCTCAGGATTTGCCTTATGCATATTTACTGCAAGCCGGGGAGTCTAGACATTTAGAAATTCGTAACTGCTGAATGCCTTGGCTTAAAGAAAAGTATAAAATCCATTTTTACTTGAAGCTAAGCTTTACATCTTGACAATTGATCATCATTTGAATAAATACTTAGTTCTATAACCACACGGAAAGAAATTTGATTCTAATCAAAACATCTGATGCTGTGTACAGTTTGAGAGGATATCAGTGTTTGCCTTGAGAACATTGATTAAACACTTGAGATGGGAAAAAGAAACAAAATTTTAAAAGGGTCATCATCCCATTTAAAAATCATTACTTTATTACTATTACATAATTAATGCCAAAACAAATTTTAAAGATGGGTTCTTTGGTTCAGGATTTGGGGGGCGGGGTGAGGAGGGTATTTTTCATGCCCTATTCTAGTAAAGTGGAAGAAATGTTGCCAGTGAATATTTTCCTTCAATAACTAAACTACTTTTTAAAAATCTTGTTGACAAATTGTCCACAGACAGCTTGCAAGTCAATATCTGAAGTTGAAACTGTTAATCCTGATTGAAATATCAATTGCACAGTATTGCTTCTGTTGAATGCATAAGGCTAACCCTCAGAATCAGGTTCCCACTTGTATTTTAATCTCAAAATATAACCGTTTCAGTTCATTAAATATTCACTTAAAACTAATAATTTCTGCAATTATTTCTGCTAGCGATAATGTTTGCTATAATATTAACAGCTGTGAACAGGAAGTCTGGTAAACACAGGCAAAGGGAATCTGACATTTTGGTTTGAGTGATTATTCATGAGCAATTTTGAGGTATTTGCTCAGCTCTGCTTTTGCAGTTCAGTTAGCTTGGAGTGTAAAACAAAACTGGTTGATTTCATGGTCTGTTTGTACAGTTCAATCCTTGACTCTACAGTTCTAGTACAGTGCTGGTATTTTTGGATTTCCAGCATAGCAGAGGTGTTTAGTCACCTTGGAAAAAAATTTAGATGCTCAATAGTTGTTGAGAAGTTCATGATAATGTTACTTTTCACACCAATGCCTTTTTATTCTCCTATAGAAAACACATCATCAACCTAAACTACCATACATGGGCCTGCCCCAGAAGACCAGCTCTCTGCATATTCAAATCTTGGGAGTTACCAAGATAACTGTGGAGCCTTTGCAACTCTTTGCAGCTTCAAATTATTGTACATCCAGTCAAAGAGGAATTCAGAGCAGCCAAAATTGCACAAACAGTAAGCCGGCTGTGGGAGGCTCTTTCAGCAACCCAGAATTACTTCAGTGCGGTCACACTATGGGCGTATATAGACAAAATGGAGGCCCTAAATTGAAGTGGTGGGTTTTAAAAAACACCACCTCAATTTAAGGCTGATTAAACCCCTGTGTCATGCACACACCCCGCTGACTTAGCTGGGAGGGGAGAATGAGCTGCCGGCAGGCTGAACAGTCCCTGGGCTGCAGGGGGGAGGAGAGGTGGCGGGGGCTGGTGCTTGCACCCACCTCCAGGCGCCTGGCTCAGGTAGTCCTGGGAGGCACCACAGCCATGGAGGGAAGCACCACGCCGCCACGCAGCTCAGGCAGGCTCCAGGAAGGGAGGGGAGGGGGGGGAGGTAAAAAAAATAAAATAAAAACAAATCAGGCTTGCCGCTTTTCTTGGGCAGAGCCTACTTTCCCAGGCTGCTGCCAGGCTGCCTGGAGGGCTCCCTGTAGAGCCAAGGTGCTGCACGGAGCCTGGGGCTTTGCTCCAAGGCTGTAGGGGCAGCAAACTAAAACTCCTCAAAGGAGCAAACTCAAAGGAGTTTTAGTTTGCTGCACCCCAAGTAATTTAAGGTGCATTACACTGCCAAATTTCCTACAGCAGCTGGAATTAATGCAAAATATACTGTCAAGACTTGCAAACACCAACACCGTTAAAGCATTGCAAAAGCATTTAGACTGCTTTAAAGTGTCATGCACACACACCTCTCATTTCCTCTACATACGGCCTTAGTCTTTTGAACATGCCCTTTACATTGTGGATGGCAGAACACGGTTACCACAATACCACTTCAGAATTCCTGTGCTGCTAGCAGATCCCTAGCAAGCTGAACAATTTACCTTTCCACCTGATTGCACTGTTCCAGTGTCATCAAACAAACAGACCTAGAATCAAATCAGACCAATAGGCCCTTTCTTCAACTCTATTTTTTCAAGCTGAAATTTGAATAATATAGTAGTGATGACATTTGTGGATACAAAATTTTCTTTTCAGTTCTGAATAATTGTATTTAATCCTTGTTACAGCTGAGTAATAAACAAGCCATGCCATTGTGAATGAAAGAAAAGTTCTTAAAATGTGTTCTGTAACTCAACACTCAGTCTATTTCAATTCAGTTCTTGAACACACAGCATTTTACACAATGGTTATTCAGTTTAAATGTATATGCATACAAGAGCATGCTTCAGAAGAAACCAAACCAAACCAAACCAAACCCTGTCTGAGTACTTTCTGTTAAGAATAAATTCAAGTAATTAAATCATGGCTTTCTTCATTACATAATCTGGGCAAAGCAAAAAGGGAATGCTTTTAAAAAATGGTTTGTAATTGCATGTTCTATGTAACCTCTAGGGTTAAGTACAGGCAGTCAATAAGACTGAGGTTAAATCGAGTCAATCCTTGCAGGTTAGTCTACGCTGCATAGATTGAACTGATAAGCAAGTGAACAGACATTCACTTTTGATTCTGGAAATTCAGCTACATGCCTGCAGTGGCCAAAGACAAAAACTGGGTGTGGGGGCAATAGAGCACACCTCCCTGCTCAGCTGGAGAAGACCGCTTGGGCCAATGCTAGCCTGACCACCTTGCAAGAAAGGGTTTGCAAGGAGGTGCAAAGCATCCTGGGGTGCTGTGAGCTAACTTGAATTGGAAGATGATCACTCAGATTTCAGTGAGCTGCACAAAACAAATCATTCTCCTACTAAAAGCAGCACATGTAACACCTAGATACTCGCAGAAAGAATACACAAATGCTAAAATGCCTGATCTGATCATCCTCTTGGCTTTTGATAATAGTTCATTTTACAGATGCCAGGAATAAGGGTTTTTCATTGTGCTATTCACTAGAGATTTATAATCAATTTTGAGATCAAAGTAGTTAGAAACCATGCATAATAATTTCTGACTGAAACAAATTGTTTCTGAAGCTAACGCTTGTGTTGTGCTACAGCAGATGTGTTAGAAAAGGAGACATTTCCCAATGGGCCTGGTAGAGGCTGGATTCATAATACTTTCCAATTGATAGTTTCAACACTCTTTTAGAAAAAATAAATCTAAAATATTTCCTTATTTCTCCTTAACCAGTGATCATTTTATATATAATGTATGCATAATGGCATAGACCAGAATCCAGGTTTTTCTACCCACAGATTACTGCCCTAGCCATAAATTTACAATTATAATATCATCTTGCTCTCCCCATGCATCTTGCATTCCTTTTTGCACTATCAAGCAACTTCAACAGGAAAGTTCTGCTTGCTAATCTTATGTATAGACTTGTGATTAGCTCCCACCCACCCTTCCACCTGGGAGGTGGGAAATCTAGATTGTCCCTCCTCGGGCTAAGGAAGGACAGTGAACCTCTCTCACTCTCTGGCTAAGTGCTCTACCCACTAAACGGTTATACAAATGACAGGTACCACCACTTATTTGCTTAAAAAGGTAATCAGAAATTAAAATGAGCCCTGTCAGTTCTTTCAAAGAGAGATGTTGGTACCTACCTTCAAGAGAGGATTCAGGGCACTGCATTCAGAATGGACAGCCAGGCCTGCAACCTAGACTTAGTTCAGGGATATTAAACTCATCTGGCTCCACAGGCCTGATGAGTAGTACAGAGCTGGTCCACAGCCCAGGTCAGGACCACAGATCCCCTGACACATGCCAGATCCAGTATATGCAGTGCACAGTCTGGCTGGTCTGGAATTGTGCCACATGCAGTGTCTGCTTCAGATGGTCCGGGACCTGCACCATGGGCAACACAGGTTCTGTGCCAGTTCATGTGGACACCTAGGCACTGTGAATGTCATGTGCAGTGTGTAGGTCAAATTTAAGACACAGGGAGGGCACTGGGAGCTGGATTACAGGGGTCCATGGGCCAAATCTGGCCCACAAACTGCATCTTTGACACCCCTGAGGTAGGTGTTACAGTTAAAACCTGGATTAAAACCTAGTGCAGTTAAGGATTAACACAATACCTCATTCAATTATGACAGGAAAGCTTTAATAACTATACTATAAATGAGTATAAAACTAAATCACAGAAAAAGACTCCTTGACAATATTCAGTAAACGAACTATCACAAAAGTCCTAGTATATATTAACTGCTACATTGTCTCTCACCAATGCAGAAAGAAAGACATTTCAGCCGTTGCAGCCTTCACCAGGCATGGATCCATCACCAAAAGTAATCAGCCGGACTCACGTTACAATGTTCCAGTGATTTCTCTCTCCTGGAGTGTGCATTAAGGCTGTGTGAAGCTTCGGGTGATTCAGTTCAGAGGAGATCCAGCCCAACTTGGTGGCCGAATCTCCAAATCCAAATTCAAATTCAAATCAGGGGACCAATTAAAAGGTCTGAGTTGATTCAAAGCTCTCCAAATCTTCAAAAAAGATTCAGAGAGCTTTGATGATTCGGGCAGTCCCCAGTTGCTGCAGCAGGGAGCTGCAGCTGACTCTGAGCTGGTAAGTACTACGGGCAGGGAAGAGGGAACTGGAAAAGGGGGGAGGGAACCATGGAGGAACCCCTGCTTTCTCCCCCAGCCCACCAAACCCTGCCTGCTTCCCTAGCCCCACCTCATGGCTGCCTCGCCTGTCCCAGCTCCCGGCCCTTTAAAGAAAAACCCCTACTCACCAGGTGCTGCTGGCCATGGGGGCAATCCCCACTGCCCCAAGCTGCATGGGGAGGGCTCTACATGACCCCTCCAACAGCCCCTCCCCACTTCCCCAGCCCCGCATGGGTGCCCCACACAGGCCAGCTCCAGCCCTTTAGGAAAAAAAAAAACCCCAAACCAAAAAAAGCCCTAGGACTCACCATTCCTGCAGCAGCCTTGGGGGTTTGTGGGATCACCGCCCTCCCCCTCCCCACCAGCAGGAATGGTGAATGCAGGGTTTTTGCTGGGATTTTTTTCTTAAAGGGCCGGAGCCACAGCAGGTGGGGCAGCCATGGAGGGGCTAGGGGGCTCATGCAGAGCCCCACACACAGCAAGGGCCAGTGGGGGGCAGCGGGGATCACACCCCACCTGGCAGCACACAGTGAGTCGGGGCTTTTTTTTCCAAGTGCCGGGAGCTGGGGCAGGCAGGGCATGGGCCTGGCTGATTTGGAGATTCAGCAGCAGCCAATCTCATAATCAAATTCGGCCGAATTGATTCAGGACTGTGATTCAAATCACTGAATCGAATCACTGTCCCCCGAATTGGCTGAATCCAAATCTGAAGTAAATACTAGCCACTTTGCACAGGCCTAGTGCGCATCTCACCAACAACTCTGTTTCGTTCTTATACCCTTAAATTGCACAGTTTCAAGGCGTTCCTCCTTGATAGTTTGTTGATTAAAGTGTGAGCAAAGCAAGTAGAGAGGGACTATCATATTACAATTGTTAACTGCTCGGACCTTGTCTTGGGTTGTCCAGTTGTGATACTTGGTTTTGCAAGCTTTTGATCAGTCTGGAGCTTACACTTAAGTCAAATGGGATGGATCTTGATTGACTGAATTGAACACCATAGGGCAGTGATCACAGGACACTGTTTTGGGTAGCTGTTTTAACAGTGGGGCAAAACCCAAAATATTTTGAACCAGTGATGGTCTGTGGAGACATTTGTAAAACCCCAAACAAACGTTAAATGCCTGTTCCAAGAAATATGCCTTAATCAAGGGAGAATGTGTCAACAAGGAGGATACAGTCACATACAGGGAGACGCAGTTATTTATGAATGTTTTAGCATAACAAAACATTGGGTACATTTGCAACTAGCACAGGAGATGAAATCAATTGGGACTTCTTTATTTTGCATGGTTCCAGCCACAATCTTGCTTTCTTATACAAGATGGCATATTATTTTAATTTGGTCATTTAAATGTCACGTGTAGGTCCAGCCAAGCTTTCATGGTCATCAGTAAGTATGTAAACTCCAGAGAGGGAGGAGCATTTTGGACACAGCCCGCTAATTCTAGGCAACTCACTGCTCTGCACACTGGTTGTTTTAGATCACATTCTGAACTGCCTAACTCCCCATGCATTAGGCTCTGGATCTTACTGCAGGTGCCATATTCCTAAATCCTTTACTGGGTCTAGGCTTTAGTGAGATAGAACTGATGGGCATTATTTTTGATAATATGGAAGCCTTAAAGGATGTGGCTACAGGTAACTACCAGCCATATGCTAGTAAATACTTACCTTCTGCACAAGCATTGGAGGTAAATGGAGAAATAAGATCACAATTATTTTTGGCAGAATAAAAAGTAAATGAAATTAAATCTAGTCAAAATACACATCTCTAGAAAAATATGGTGTGCTACTATTAGCCAACATAAAACTCTGAACTACAATTCATCCTAAGGCTTCAAAGTACTAAGATAATCTATGAGAGGAAAAAAACAAATGTTATGCATTGGCATGAAAAAAGGAAGAAATAAATAACTTTTTAAAGAAAGTAACAAGAAGATTATCAACTTACGAAGATGATGTACATTAAATATTTTTACTGGCTACAGAGCTGTCAGGCAGGAATCTGAAAATCAGTTTTTTCTCATATATCAGCATATTATTTAGTACTCTGCAATCAGAATGCAATGATCCCTTGGATGATTCATAAATCTTAATAGAAGTCAACTCAGTTTCCCTCTAACTATGCATGATTTTATTTAGAAAACGAAGCACAGTGGGCAAGTAGGTATCATCATTAGTTACTCTTGTGACCACAGTTGAATTTTAAATAAAGATAGGAAAAAGAAATATAATTTAGATGTACACAAGGAAGACTTGAACTGAAAGTGCATCAAATAACTCTCTGGTTCCTAGAGATGGTAAATTAACTGATCTTCACATGCTAACCTGAATCCCTTTGAGTTGTATTGATTTGATTTGCAGAAAAATGGTTTGTTCAGGCTATGCTTGACATGCACAGGCAACTGCAAATATATTTTCTGTGGCAGGCCCACATCCCACTCACCACACTGCCAGCATCCAGCTGGTCAGCCTACAGGCAGCTGGGCTGGTAGCACGTGGTTAGAAGAGGGACCGCAGATTAGTTGGCCCCTCAAGCTCCCATGATAAGACCAGCTCACTGGTTGTGTCTGGGGAGAGAGGAAAGGAGGAGGTACAAGGTGCGCCTCTGAAAGTCTTCCCCATGCTGGAGACAGACCTGGTGCAAGGGCAACAGTGCCAGTTGCCAGGCAGCACAGGCGTTCAGACCACAGAGGGAAAAACCTCGTGGCATCTGAGTGCTTACTCACCTGCATCATCAGATATGAAGACTTGTCCTAGGGCAGGGAGCTCCAGTGAGCCAGAAGACACCACAAACAGCCAAACGCCAGGGAGAGAGGACCCAAGTATCCATGAGGGAGCAGCCGCAGAGGGACCAAAGGGTACAGACCTAACCATGCCCCCACCTGTGCAAAGCCTCACCAGCAGGCATACCCAGGATTGCCAGGATGGGACCTGGGCAGCCCAAGGAACATGGGTGGGACCCAACCCAGGGAAGCACCCACCTGAGAACCCATTGATTTGGGCCACTGTGTTTGAGTGGTTGTGGGCTCAAAACTCCCCAGCAGGCAAGCATCAGGACCCCAAGGGTCACCAGGGCATGAGCAAATAGCCTTGGGACATTATAGCATGTAGTCAGGTGCCAGCAAACCCAAAGAATCAGCCCCACAGGGCCAACCCACAATGCAGAATCACATAGGGGTCAAACAAGTTGCACCACATGTGTTACAGACTGCTGATGAGAAATGCAGTGAGCATCATTGCCTGCTCATCTGCGCCATCTATATGATTTCAGTTTGAGTTTAGTTAAGTTATCAGTTTGCGAGTCAAGCACACCATAACCATGTTTCTGCCGAGAACTAAAGGAAGGCCTCTGTGAGAGTAGACAGTGCTTGTGATACCATTGAAATCAAGCCAGACTGCCTGAGTGGAAAGGGGAGAGGTATAGGGAAGGAGGACCCTCAGAGAAGAAACACTGAGACACCCAGGGTTACAGAAAAAGACTGGACAACACCTTCTGGTAGAAACTCTGGTAACTTTAAGTCATGGCAGAAGAGTTGACCCTGGTGAGGCACACCCAAGTGGGCAGGGCATGCTAGCAGCAGTGCTGTGAGCATGGGCCTGCCACATTATGGAATTGTCCAAATTTGGTTTTGAGGATGGCATTTTGGCAATCAATCAAAATGTTCTCTCACACATGCACATATACACTAAGCATGCATACATCAAGAAAATGCCAAATGGATCTAATTAAACTTAACAGTGCAAAGAGCATTTAGCCCCCTACAATGGAAAGAATAATACATTCTTCCATTCATGGACATTGTAACAGGGAACCCAAGCCCTGTTACCAGGAAACAGAGCAGCCCTGTAACAGGGAACCTAGCCCTGTTATCAAGAACCAGAGTGGCCCTTTTAAATCCAGGACCTTCCAGGCACAGCCATCCAGTCAAGCAGGGGTTAAGGGTCGAGCCCTTCCAGCTGGTCAGGTGACAGGAAGGGAAAGGCCAGAACCATATAAACCTCAAGCGTAGAAGGCCAGAGAGGCAGAGTCCTGATGACTATAGAGCAGCTGTGGCAGCCTCCTTGGGAAGAATGTGCCATGTTGCGAGACAGATGCACAATCGCATGTAAGCAGGCAGTTTGCCTCTCTTATTTTTATTTTCATTATATGGCCATAGGGGTCTATGATTTATGTTTAATGTTAAAGCCAGTGGTTTGTGACTGAGGCTGTAGGGGAGGAGGAGGTGTTACCTCTCAGCTCCGTGTTCTTGGGGAGCCCTGGCACAGGACGCAGCCTGTCTGACTCTCAAAGAATTTCCCACCCCCTCCCCTCCTCTATCTAAACAAAACTGATTAAGATGCAGTGGGAGACATACCTAAAGCCCTCCAGATAAGGGAGCAACTGCCCTAGGTTTCATTTGCATCCAAGATGGAACCAGATGACCTTCATTTACATGGGAGATGGAGAACAGAAAGCCCGAAGCAAAGACTGCAGTGAATTCTTGGATCAGAGAAGCAGGGGAGCACTGCATGATGGGGAATCTGTGCTCCAAATGATAATCAACCCACATTTACACACACCCAGCTCAGCATTTATCAAACCAGTTCTAATCTGGATTTACAAAGGACTTCCCCCACATATACACACACCTCTAAGCAGAAGTAAAGGTTAATAGGCTTCTTGGGCTGTACATTCCCGGGTCCCACTATGGGAGGCCTATTTAAACTTGATTGACTAAAACTTGGTTGCCGGGTTAGGGAATGCTGAAGCAAAGAGACCGAGTCAGAGGGGGTATGGGCAACATTTGAACAATGGTAAAGGGTTCATCAGTGTCCAGCCCATTGGATTCCTGACCACAAGTGTTGTCATACTTTTCCCAGGATGACTGGTGGACGTTCTTCCCACAAAAGGTTATGAACACTCCAATAATTGCCTTAAGTCTGTTAAAAGACTATAGTAAGATCTGTAAAAGTCATGCTAAGCTGAGGCTTGTGCACAACAAGTGAAAGTCCAAAACCCTGATGCTGCAAGCTCTCTATTGTTTCTGAAGAAACCATGAGATATCCCAATCAGTATATCTGCTATCCATAGGAATTTCAAGCTGGCTTCTAAGTGTCTGGTTACTCCTTAACCTTATGTTTTTCCTGGTTACCAATCAGTTTTTTGAGACATTCCAAACCAGATAACCCCTTGTCAATAGAAAAGACAATGATTTACACTATTGAGAATGCTTTGAAGAAGCTGAACTGAGGGTATAAAAATCTGTACAAAAAGCAGTAAAAGTGTGTGTGTGCTTCAAGAGGAGAAGTCTCTCTGACACCATCTGCTGTTGTTCTCGAGAAGCTGGAAGAAACAGATCATCTCCCTTCAAGGATTGTGCTAAGAACTTTACCTAAAAGCACTGAAACCCGAGTTCAATGGACTGGTGAGATCCCAGCTTTCGCTCTCTCTCTTTTCTCTCTAGGCATAGATTTCTGAACCTGAACTGTATTAGTTAAGCTTGAGCTAAGTTTCCCCAAATACTTAGTGAAACCAGGGTAGTACTGTAATTGTTTGTGTTTGTTTTTCCTTTGCATGTCTATTAGTATTAGTACCATAATATATTTCATATACTTAGCAATAAATAACTTTTATAGTCAAACTGGTAGTAACTGGGTATATTTTTCCTTCTCTACTTCTCCTTCCCCACTTGCTCTGCAGCAATGCTTCTTTTACCTAAGCTAAAGATCCCGGTGAAGCCCAAAAATACTGTGAGGTCTGCTCATCAAGAGGCTAAAGATTGGGACGTGCTGAGTCTAAAACACATAAGGGGATCAGCTTGTACAGGCTGATTGACCCAGTTTGGCTCAGACGTGCCCTAATGAACTGAATGCTAGCCCATGAGGGTGTCAGCGGGACACCCAGCTGGATTCAGAAGTATTCTGTTTAACTGTGTGCTTGTGTCTGACTGCAGTTTATTGTTGCTCTGATGAACTGATTCTTGGCATATGAGGGTGTCAGCCTGTCCATGCTGATCAACCCGGCCGGGTCAGGCATGTCACGTTAATCTGTATGTGTTTGTGTGTGTATGACTGATTTGGTGACTGGAGGAACCCAGCCCCATTGAAACTGAGTCCTGCAAGATAACTCCACTGGGGGTGAGGACTTGCAGAAGGGAGAGATACAGCTCTGTATAGAAACACAAGTAACACAAGCAGCACATTGATAGAATTACAAAGACCCTAGAAACGTATCCCTAATAAATGAGCACACCCCAAGGTAATGGGCAAATCTGGTAACAGAGGCCTCATTAGCACCAAGGGGCACCATGATAGAGGGCTCAAGAACTCCTGCTGCCCTAGGGGTGCAGCACTAGGGCCACGAGCTCAGAGTCATTTGAAGGGAAGACAGGAGCCTTGAAGCCAGGTCCTAGTGGGTGGACTTAGGCAAACAGCCCTAACTACAGAAAGAGGGGCAAAGCCAGAGGAAGCTGAGGCCCCAACAGCTTGGCACCACAGGAGCACAGTGTAGAAGGGCCAGTAGGTCTGGTGTTGTGTAGAGTATAGAATGAAGGGCCTTGCACCCAAGCGGGTTAGGGGGTTAGAGCCTTGGAGTCAAGCCCTGCTTAGTGGGTTTTGACTGACAGGCCTAGCTAGAGAGAGAGGGGGTAAGTCCACAACGGCTGAGACGCCAACATAAAACATAAAAAGAAAATTATAAAACATCTGTGAGGCACGAGGCATGTCAAGGGGAGGTAGGAGTGTGCATTTTGCCCTTGAGGCAACAGATCATTATCCTACAGGTGGTGAGTCTAGAGCCTATCTGGGAACCTTTGGGTCAGTCTACCTCCTTTTAAGAACCAAGTAATATCAAGTCATGGCAGGAAAGTAAAGTGGGGGGAAGCTGATCCCCAGAGGAAGAAAATTCAGCAAGACTTGACAGATGTTTACTCACCGGCCTACAAAAAATGCAGACAGCACACTGTCACAGTCATTTAACTTGAATATGGTCCAAACAGCCACATAGAAAACTTATGTATAAGATGGAAAAGAAAATCAGAAATTGTAATGAGAGCTGTAAACCATTGAGAAACATAAGGGAATGTTGTCCTTAACGACAGACAAAGATAATGAAGAGACAGGTAAAACAAAATTGTAAATTGGGTAATCCAGAGGAAAATTAAAGAACTCTGTCAAATGTATGTGTGCATGAACACAAGAGAAATTATGCACCTAAATTTTCCCTTTAGAGAATTTTGCCCCTCTCTCCTCTCCCTCTTCCCCCCTTCCCCGCCCCCCTCCCCCCGCCTGCAGAACAGCCAATACCCTGGTAGTTGAGACACATCAGGATTGTACGAGATCTAGGTTAAAGTTCCTACTTTTCAGATTCATAGACATCAGGGCTGGAAGGGACCTCAGAAGATCGAGTCCAGCCCCCTGCCCCAGGGGCAGGAAGTCAGCTGGGGTCACAGGATCCCAGCAAGATAAACATCCAATTGACTCTTAAAGGAGTCCAGAGTAGATGCTTGCACCACCTCTGGCAGCAGTCTGTCCCAGGTCTTGGGGGCTCAGACATTAAAGAAGTTCTTCCTTATGTCCAGCCTGAAATGGTCTTAGAGAAGTTTGTGACCACTTGACCTTGTCATCCCATAGGGCACTTGGGCGAACAGGTGTTCCCCCAGATCCTGATGTACACCCCGTATATACTTATCGGAAGCCACTAGGTCCCCTCTGAGCCAGCACTTTTCCAGGTGGAAGAGTCCCATAGCTCTCAGACTCTCATCATAAAGCCTCCTTTCCTCCCCTCTGATCATGCACGTGGCTCTCCTCTGGATTCTCTCAAGATTCTCCACATCCTTTTGGAATCATGGAGCCCAAAACTGGATACAGTACTCCAGCTGCAGCCTCACCAAGGCTGAGTACACTGGGAGGATAACATCCTGGGATTTGCTAGAGAAGCATCTATGGATGCAAGCCAGAGTTTTGCTCACTTTGCCGGCTACGACATCACATTGGTGGCTCATATTTATTTTATGGTCAATCAGGACCCCCCAAGTCCCTTTCCGCCTGGGTGCTAGCAAGCATAGCACTGTGGAGCCTATAAGTATGCTGTGGGTTTTTCTTCCCAAGGTGGAGTACCTTGCATTTTTCAGCGTTGAAGGCCATCAGATTTTCATCCTCCCATTTTCCGAGCCTGTCACAGTCAGCCTGGATTACCATCCTGTCCTCGGGTGTGGATGCTTTACCCCTAAGTTTGGTGTTATCAGCGAATCTGCCCAGTCCAATGTCCACATCGTTAATGAAGATGTTGAAAAGAATAGGCTCACGGATGGAGTCTTGGGGGACCCCACTGGTCATGGCACACCATGATGATTGACCTCCATCAAGTACCACTCTCTGGGTCCAACCATGATGCCAATTCCCCAGCCAGCAGCCTGTGATGTAGCCGAGGCAGCAGTTGGCCACTTTTTCTATAAGACGATTGTGGAATACCAGATTGAAAACTTTTTTTAAAGTCAAGATATATGATGTCAATCACTTCTCCCTTGTCCAGGTGATATGTCACCTGGTCATAGAAGGAGATGAGATTAGTCAGGCAAGACCTACCTGCAACAAACCCATGCTGGCTATCCCTCAAAAAGTTGCCTTCAGCCACTTTGTCAAGAATGGTCCCCTTGATGATTTTTTCCAAGATCTTCCCCGGAATAGAGGTCAGGCTGATGGGCTTGTAGTTCCCCAGATCTACTTTCCTCTCTTTTTTGAAGATAGGCACCACGCTGGCCTTCTTCCAATCTTTGGGCACTTTGCCTGAGCACCACAAGTTCTCAATGATCCATGCCACTGGCAGAGGTATGATGCTTGCCAGCTCCTTAAGTACCCTGGGGTATATGCTGTCTGGGACAACTGACTTGAAGGTGTCCAGCCTCTCAAGCAAAGCAAGTTTATCTCAGCATCTCCCATTTAAGGAGCTTGAGTTTGTATACATAGCCCCCGGTCACACTATTGAGTTATCTCAAAGCCAATCCACCCACCTGACTCTCCTGCCATGCCGTTAATGTAATCAAGTTAAATAGTTGTTCCTAGGTGGGAGGATACCCATTTAATGCCCCAATGCCAAGGGCATAATACACGACTCCATACTATCCCTACACCATGTCCCATGCCTTGCAGATGGCAGCACTATATAGCTGCAGCACCAAACTGGACCCCAGTATATTCCCGGCTGACATTCAAACCCCAACACGGATCCCTCCTACTCAGGCAGCCTAACTTCCACCATCATTCAGGGCTACAAACTCCCTAGACCCCTTTTCCTCTTGGCAGTGGCCCCCTCTGGGACCTCTGGCCTCACAGGTCCACCCTGGCCTCACCTCTAGGCCAGTCGGGACTCCAGGCAACTGGTTGGCTATCCCTCACAGTAGACCCCTTTGCTCTTCAACTGTCCTGTTCTTGGCTCCAGCACTGACCAGTCAAGTATTTTCTGGCCAGATTCTTGAGCATCTAGCCTTTTCTCCCATATGGATCCACCTTCTCAGGCCATTCCACACTGTGCCTTCACTCTGTGGGTCTTGGCCCTGTGCGTTTCTGTCAGGGTGTGCTCCCCTAGTCTTTCCCCTCCACAGGGTCACCCACAAGGCAGCGGGGGCTGAGGCTTTCTGGTGCCCCATACTCATTTTTCACTAGGGAGGCACAGGTATGGCATTTCCTGGAGACTGCCCTGCCACAGGCAGCCCCACCACACCATCCAACTCTAGCAGGGTGTAGTTTTAGGTCATGCCCCAGGACCAGTCTTAAAACCTTCCTGGTCCCTCACAAAACCCCTGTGTATACAGCTCCTCTCTGAGTGTGAAGGAGTGAGAGACAGCAAACAAAAGCCCTGAGGTGCCTTACATGCTAGGCAGGGGAGGTCAGGAAAGAACAAGCAGCTGGCAGCAACAGACAGGGAAAGTGAAAATAAATGACACTCATAACATGGAGGGCTGGCAGGGCTGAAGCTGAAGACCGGAAGGGAAGAGAAACACTCACCACACTTCCAGAGCAGTATCTCACTCCAGATTGGAGGAGAGAGGTTGCTGACAGGTATTTCCAGCCCTGGAGAGGGGCAGAGTGGGGTCAACTCCCTGCAAGCCGCAGAGAAAGGAGCGGCTGAGCATCCTGGCAGGCAACTGTTGTGAAACTTGTTGGAGGAATGCTGCAGGTGTGACCCTGAGAAGGCAGGTAGAGGCCTGCACACACAAGGCTACTGATAATCCCTGGGGTGGAGCAACAGCTGAGGATCTGGGGAAAAGACCAGAAGAACTGCTGTTCCAGGTTGGAGCCTTACTGCACATGGAGAAACCCCCTGGGACTGTGAATGCTCATGAATAAGTTGGACAGGCTTGTACAGAGCAGTGGCTGAGCAAACTGGCTTTCTTTGTTGTGATTGGGACATGAGAACCTGGCCCTAGGTGAAGAGGACATGTACGGAGTCTGGCAAAGAGACTGTGTGCACTTGTTGCTTTCTTTTTTTTGTCTTTGGATACTTGAGCAGAGGCCAAGGCCACCCCTGGAAGGGTGCGCACCTAACCAAGCTAACGGTCAGCCTGGTGGCTGAGGGGTGGAATAATAGGCCGACAGGCAGTACTAAGACCTGACTGCAGAGGACTATGAGTGCCATCTGGAGAGGCTAGGGTGGGATAAAGGGAAGGTTTAGAGCCCTACAGAAGAAAACAGGGATTGAGACTGGGTAGGATCACTTCAGGCATTGCCTCCTAGCAATATAATAACATCAAAGTCATGGCAGGAAAGAAAACATAAGACCAACTTTCTGGCAGACCAGGTGATCTGAAGCCAAAGTCCATCCTGTCACCACCTGTAGGAAAACAAGCTAAGGGCAGTGGCAGCAAGCCCTACAACACCTACAGTCATCACACTGGGCTTGTCCTGAGCCTTCCTCTCAGCAGACCACAGGCACTCAGCCCCCTACTCAAGACTCTGGACCCCACATTGGGTCCCCAGTAACCTTCTCCATCCCCATAGTTCCTACCCTGACCTCCAGATGTTCTGGGAGCAACAGTACTCTAGCTGGGAGATGTTCATCCTTTGGCTGCCCAGTTGCAACTCCCTGGCTCTGCTTTCAGGGTCTGTCTTATACCCTGACTGCCTAGCCCTACACCAATCAGGCAGCCTCCTGGGTGCCATGTCACCCTCCTGATTGGGTCTGCTCCCACCTGCAGGCTGATTTGCAGCCTGCTCAAGTCCTTAAAGGGCAAGGCACAACCTGTGCTCTGCCACAAATAGTCACAGAATCAGACTCTACAGCCAGGTGGCTAGACTAAGTAGTTCAAGTACACACTTTGAATCAGACAGTACTTTAGGGGCTTCAACTGAATTTTATCTCAGCCAAAAAGAATACCATAGTCCCTGGGTTACTGGCTGAAATAAGTCTTTCTGTTTGTCTCATTTTGATCAGAAACTACACCCAGGAGATGAGAAACCATTCCAATGAAATTCTAGTAAAATTAGCATGTTTCTTTAAAGACACTTGTGTCAGTGAGACAGTATTTTAAACAATAAGTGTTTCATTCAAACAGACCTCTGCAGATCAAACAGAAATGCAAATGTGCATGTAGCTTGAAAATAAATTGCCAGTATGTACAGCCAAAACCAGAGTTTATTATAAGCGGAATAAAACAGCAACTCTCTCTTTCCGAAGACATGCCTCTTCATTCCAAAGCTTTCCATTGCAGCTGGTCAGAAAATGGAATTTCCTTCCCTGGGGATATTCAGATAGTTCAGCATATGTTGGGATTGAAAAGTCAAATTATTAAACATTTTGGCTGAATGAGAAGTACAAATAAGAATTTCCCATGCATCAAATGCAACACATTTATGTGAAACATTGGATTTGGAAAACTGAAAGTTTTCATCACGGACAAATTTTGATTTACATAAAACAGCATTTTAAGTCAAAGCCTTCTTATTAGAAAATGTGCTATCCAGCCCTCATGTCTTTCAGCAATAGCTAAGGATAATTATTGCTCCTCGTATACTCCCAAGCCATTTCTCTCCTTAGTGAGCCCTGGTAAATAAGTTGTTTCAGTATCTGCCATGACCTACTTGGCAGAATGAAGGGTCAATTTGTACCTTATAAACCAGTAGGGCCAACCTTTTCAGCAGGCATGCCACAAATTAGCCCTGCACCCTCTCCAGGTGCCACTATGCTGCATGCCACCCCTCAATCTGTTGCATGCCAGGCACAGAAGTTGCCCATGCCACAGGCTGGGCATCCTTGTTATAGACTATATCAGAAATGCTTAAGCATTACCTAATTAGGTCAGTGTTAACAAGACATGGTGGGAGATTTTTTTCTGAGCATCTTGAGAGGGTAAGTTATCTGGAAATTAACCAAGACACTAGACATGCACCTATTTATTTAGTTCCTCTGCTCAAACAAACACAATGTTAAATACAAAATCCTTGCATGTCTTATCGCCTATCTACCTACTATTGATACTCCCTGATCAGATTAAAGCCATCAACAGGAGTTCCAATGAAAAAAAAATTCACTTTTAAATAATACTACCCCAACAGCACAAACATCACTTCACATGCTACTATTGTATTAAATGCTATACTAAATGTATCACTATAACTCCATAGCCATCTATTGAGAATATGGTCTCATTCTAGCATATGGCTACTTTTCCTGCTGACAAACACACTGGCTGCTGCTACTATGAAAGGAAATTTATTTTGCATTGTATCGCTAGAAATGCAGGGTTTTAGTTAACAGTAGTAAAATTTTCCATCTTTATATTTATGAACAGTTAAGAGAGACCCTTAATACTCTCACTAAAAAGTGAATGTGTAAAAAACACCCTTAATAAAAAGGTCAAAAACAAAACATATGTTAGTATTACCTTTAAAAAGGCCTGCAGCAGCTTAACACCAGAGGCAAAGCGTTAAACACTCATGTGAAAAATGTTAAACACCCACCTTAGGCATCTACCCAAAAAGTTTAAAGCAGCCTGTAAATTCAATTCCACTCCTTCTCTGGGGATTTTTTCTACAAATATTAACAGTACCCAGCATATTAGTGTTTTACAAATTAATAAATAATACCTCTTTTTGTTCTAGGTACAACACTTGTGGCTGAAAAGCCCACTCTTTCACTCAGTAATTCCTGCTATGAACCATTTTTGTCCCCTGTTTGTTTTTCAAACCAAATGTTAGGGATATAACATTGATTTTATTATGTCACATTCATCTTCAAAAAGGGGAATGGCAGGCAAGTGTTAATAATAAAAAGGACAAAAACAAAATACATGTTGGTATTACCTTTAAAAAAGCCTGTAGCAGCTTAGCACTACAGGCAAGACTCTCTGTATACTGCAGGCCATCCTCATAAGATAAATTACCCATTACTCACTGCTTATCTGCTTATGAAATGGCTCTGCTTGAACAGCTGAAGCTTCTAATTTGCAGAGATTGATCTGTCTGCCAACAGCATTTCATTTCTTTTCCCATTGGTGTTTGCAACAGAGCAATTCTTGCAAGAGAAGCCATCATAAAAATATTTCTATTTTTCTTTAGATTAATAGATAAAAGTACTGCCATTTTCTAGCATATTTCTTACACTTACTTAACTCTGGACCATTATCTGTAGTAACCAGCATCCACCTGTCACACTTTAATTGCAAATTCTTTCACTGCATTTGGACTACAATTAGTATGCTAAGGCCATGATTATAATAGTGTAGCACAATAAAATGAGTTTTTAAGGGAAAACACTGTACTCTCTCTCTGCTTCCAAAATCTAGCTGATTCATTTCTTGCAGAGTGATGATTGGGTTCTTTTTTTTTCTCCCATTTTGAGGGCTCACAATGAAAGAAACATCTTGCAAAATGTATTTCAAGCCAATGGGATGGTATCTCAAGGCCTACAACAACAACAACAACAACAATCTAGCCAGACAAGATATTTCTTTATAGTGAATACTTTTGTTGCGAGTAATAGAAAAGCCAAAGAATTGTTAGTGTCCCCAAAGGCACTGATAGCACCATTAAACCTTCTTGTTGTCAACTGTTGATCGAGGAACGCAACAGAAGGTTTGTACAGCATTTGGCTTAAAATTCAAACAACAGTCAAGAAAATCAGAAGCTTCTGCCAGCAAAGCTGTTTCCCACAACCTTCTCAATCAATTTAGAAGATTGGAAATATGTAGTTCTTCTACCTATGGACTGGCATGAATCAACCATAAGGAAAATCAAGGATGACTGCAATCTTTGAACAGACCAAACCCTAACTCTCTATTGCTATTTCTACTAGCGATGAGGACATAGACTATTATTCATAGATTTCCCCGCACTTACAAAATTTCTATGGATAGTGAACAAGATAATACTTAGCACATCATGCAGGCATTTGAAAATATTTTTTTCTATTGAAATGCCTAATCTTTGTAGCACTTCATGAGTCAAGAAGGACCAACTACTTAGCTGGATATTTTCATGGATGTCCATGAGTACCCTATTGGACTGAGTATATTAAATACCCTCCCTGGTTTTATTTTATTTATTTAACTTACTTTTTACATACAAGGTATATGGACCTCCACCAAGTAGTCTATGGGGAAACAAATGGAGAACTTGTTCATTAGTTTACTAGCCAAGACTAATTCAAATGTGTGTAAATTAAAGTTAACCAAATTCACGCTGTCCTGAATTGGGATCCTATCTTGAAATCAGAGTCTAAAGCAGGGAAGGATGCCTTACTTGATGGAAATTCATATATACACATACGTAAATTATTTCCTGACCTTCTGTCTGAAGAAACAGCAGGAGAATCGTAAGTTTAGAATGTTGAGCCTGGGGAGTGAAAGATACAGCAAGATAATGGGATCATGTCACTTGTTTATTTCCTAGAACTGACTGATTTTTTTGTACCATACACTGTTTTCATTAGGACTTTTGTCATAAATTACACAAAGTTAAGCCTTTTGTATTCTCCTAAAAAGGAACATTGACAACCCCTTAGGCCTTATGCTTCAAATATTAATTAAGCTTGATATTTACAAGCTTGCTGATTTAAGTCCAATGGTGAATTTTAAATTCTATTGCCTCCAGTCTTTGATGTCAATTCTAAAAAGAAGACCAAGTCAGAGATGTTTGGGGCTTAAGACAGTGCAAAAGAGAACAAATTAAGTGACATGTGGTTCGTATGGTGCATTAACAGGCAAAAAAAAGTGAACCTGGAAAATGCATTTTCAAGGGACTAGAAGAGCTGTTCTCTACTCATTTGATTTGATGTTTTTGTCCTTGCAATATGCCAGTTCAGTAGTTCACGTTTTCTACTGGCTTTTCAGTGCTTTCTAAAGCCCAAATTACATTACCCTTTAAGTCCACAAGATAAGGTTAGTAATAAGACCCAAGACATTATAGCAACATAATTATTGTATTACAGCAATCAAGGAAAGATGACAAGGATACGTGTTCGATAATCATAGGAATGATCTATAATCATTGTTAATATTGTATAGACCCTGGCTAGGGTCATGGCTAACTCCCACAGGAATAGATTACACCTTAAAAGTATCTGCAAATCTATGGATGCTCAGATATTGAACTGCACTTGAAACCTGCAAGATTGTGGATGTTGATCTTATGCCATCTGGAATAGGATTTCAACATGGCAAAAAAAATAATTACCCAGGGTTTTCCTTAACTTCTGATTTGTCTTTATTTTGAATTGCTAGTTTCTCAAATTAAAGTGAAGGGAACCCAAAGAATCCTAAAGCTGTTGAAAGAAATGCAGCAATCGTGTCAGAAAGAAATTGGGTAAACCCATCCAGTATACCAACAGGTGAGGGGAACTTTAGTCTCTTGTGCTAATTTAGAGCAAAAACAAACAAAAAAACCCCAACCACTGACTCCAATACTGAAGAAAGCAAATTTTTGGTTTCTAATGTTTTCTCCAAAAGACCTGTAAGAAAACTAAAACAACTGGAAATCATCACACCTACTCAGGAAGGATGGAAGCCTCAAAAAAAAAAAAAAATCAGCCTTAAGACTGTTAAAAATTATGTTTAAAGGAAGTCTAGGAATTTCTAATCTTATGCTTAACCTCACTAAGCTACCCTTTCAGGCTATTTTTGTTCTTTTCCTCCCTGCTAAGCATATAATGGAACAAATAAACACATGTACCTACTGAACTGACCCTGGATTCCTTGAACTGTTTTGTTCATTGTTTTTTCATTATATTTATTTAAAAATTAAACGTGAAATATGAATGTCCCTTCCAGCCATGTAAAATGGGGAACAGAATGAGCTGTTCTCTACTCATTTGATTTGATGTTTTTGTCCTTGCAATATGCCAGTTCAGTAGTTCACATTTTCCACTGGCTTTTCAGTGCTTTCTAAAGCCCAAATGACATTACCCTTTAAGGCCACGAGTCTACTGTCATTAAGAAAATGGTAGCACTGAAAAGTCACCATGCACTTAGCTAAGATACAATTAAGTAACTAAAGAATATAACAGTTAGCAACACATTCTGCTCCTATTCACCTCATTTATGAAGCCCTACTGGAGAAAATAGCCTGACATTCATAAGAATGAAATCTAGAATAGCAGGCCAAGTTGAGGTCAGGAAGGATACAGTTCAGTCCGTGTTCTGTCTTCTTCTAAAGACATCAGAAAAAAAAACCTAACAACAACAACAACAAAAACTTTCAGGTATGTTATTTGTACAAGTACTTCTGTCTAGAAAGTCATTTAGGCCTTGACTCAAAATTGTCAGCATTCTTTCTATTTACTTCACAGTTCTTTGGACAAGGCTGCAATTCATTTGTTAGCTTTGAACATTAATCTCAAAATTGGTCAAAGTTAAACAATTTTCAATAAAGGTCAGTCAGAAAGATCCTTATTTGTTATGTTTGCTCCCTTGTCCATCATTAAAATCAGCCCGAGTTCCAGGAAAGTCTCAGACCTAGAGTACTTATTCTATTGCTACACTACTAGTAAAGCCATAAGCTATTTATCTTATTTGAAGCATAATTTTGGTTCATGCCGAGTGCATCTACACGTGCACTTTACTGTAGAGCCCATGAATCAGTTCCTCAGTAAAGTGTCACCATCTATACATACACCTTTATTAGGGCATGGTAAATTAATTAACAACACTGTAGGATAGTACTGTCTGGGACAAGTACTATCCTACAGCAGAGTAGTTATGGGCACTGAAACACATGTGAACAGTGAGCAGGGCTGGCTAGGCACCAACCCCTACACAGCATGTTGAGCTGGAGTAGAGCATCCCCAGGCTGGCAGGCTGACCTCCCCTGGGCCACGTCAGCCTGGGGCTGCTCCAACCCGACTCAACATGCTGTGGTCCTGGGCACACGTGTAAATGTTGTGCCTGGGAGAAATAAACCCTGACACAAACTGCACCCAAGTTTATAGCTATGTGCTAATTGCATGTATAGATGCATCCACTGATACTAAAAATAGAACTTGTCAAAGGTTTTTCCATCCTAATTTCTTGATGAAAAATGTTTTTCCTACTAAACCTTTCTTTGCATGAAAAAATGCCAAAAAATACAAAGCTAACCAAAAATGCCAGTTTTTGTTTGAACAGCAATGACATAATTTTTCAAAAACAAAAGGTTTCCACTCCCTTTAACCCCTTTAAATATAAAAGATTAAAAAGCTTAGGCTGTTTTGGTTTGAAGATTAAAAAATGTAAAGCTATTCTCACCTTTTAAATCTGTCATTTCAATTGTCCATTTATGGTATTTCATGATTTTTGGACCATAGAAAGGAGAGACTTATTTCACAAAATGTTGCAAGTTATTGCTTTTTGTTAATAAATAAATAAATGTAAATTTGCAATAAAGTAGCTTTTTACAGAAGACAAAAAGTAAAATAGGACTGTTATTGCACTAAAGGTTTGTTTTCTGTGTATAAAAGCAAGAAGCCATGATCTACCTCTGCCTTACCAAATAAAACAAAAATAGGCTTTGACTAGTTCTGAAAAAAGAAAAATGATATATTGCCATATTCTATTCATAGATCCAACAACTATGCCCAATGTGATACAATATATTATAAAGGCACAGGACTCTGTATTCACCCCCAGTCCTAGTTCATCTGGACCAGAGAATTCAGCCTCAGTACTAGTCCATCATAAATCATGAAGTGACTAATTCTGTATAAGTGTCAGATGTTGTCAGACATACATTTCCCCATAAACCTTTTTGTTTATTTCTTTGCTGCAGCTATATTTGAAGAATATTATATAAGGATTGGCACTATTTCTATACAAGCAACGTAACTACACATTACCTTGTTATACAAAATGTCAGAACAAAGAGTCAATACAAACATTTTGAATATCAATGATCCCTATAATTAATTAGCAAATTCAATAGAGTAGAAAAATTATATTAACTAAATACTTAGTACTATAAGTATTAACTAAATACTTATATTAACTAAATACTGATTACATTAACTAATACTTAGGGAAGTCTTCCTAAAATAATGGCAGGTACATGAAATATTTTTAAGATCTTCAGGTTAAATATAATCTCTTTTTATGCATGAGGAAAAATGGCATTTTGGGATTTTGGGGTTTGTTTTTTTATCTTGCTGGTTTTCTTCCAGCCTCCTATTGCTATCTGATGATAAAAAGGTCAACATTTACAAATTCTTTTAAAATTGTTTAAATAATAAAACTCAACAACCTAACCACGAACTGCAGTGTAATTACTGTGACTACAATAACTTAATCCAATTCAAAGGAGAAAAGGAACTTTTTGGCTAGCTGTCTGTTATCAAAAACACATACAGACAATTTCAGTTCTAATCTAGTTGGCAAAACATTAATCTGTCTGGTTCCTGATTTAAAAGCTGCCATTCTCAAAAACTTGCATACATTCCAATTTGAGTGTTTTAAGACTACATAAAAACAATGCTCATATACAACCTCTAGAATAACTACAATTGCCTATAACATGCAAGCACACTTAATGCATAACGATGTCTCTTAGTCCTTTATAGTTCTCAGTTTATTTCATTTCTGCATTATAATTATTAGAAAATTCAGGATATCAAGAAGAATCTAGACAAGTTAGAGGACTTCTGAAAGAATTACCTCTTTTCAAACTAAAGATTTAAAAGAAAAAAAGTGCATAAAATGTGAAACAGTAGAACGATTTAATACTCAACTTTAGAAAAGACCGAATTCTAGAAGACATCTCATCTTCCTGCCAGAAATCTCCACAAATCAAGGAGATCTCAAAGTTGAGAAGCTTTTTACTACAGTCCTGGAATTCTCCAAATCCAGTAAAAGGCAGTATAATTTCAGCTTTATCTTTCATAGATTTCATAGATATTAGGGCTGGAAGGGACCTCGGAAGATCATCAAGTCCAGCCCCCTACCCAAAGGGCAGGAAGTCAGCTGGGGTCATAGGATCCCAGCAAGATAAGCATCCAGTTTGCTCTTGAAGGTGTTCAATGTAGGCGCTTGAACCACCTCCGGTGGCAGGCTGTTCCAGACCTTGGGGGCTCGGACAGTAAAGAAATTCTTCCTTATGTCCAGCCTGAAACGGTCTTGAAGTAGTTTATGACCATTTGACCTAGTCGTCATCCCTTGGGGCGCTCTGGTGAACAAAAGTTCCCCCAGATACTGGTGGTCACCCCTGATAAACTTATAGGTGGCCATCAGATCACCCCTGAGCCTGCGCTTTTCCAGGCTAAAGAGCCCCAGGGCTCTCAGCCTGTCATCGTAGGGTCTGCTTCCCTGACCTCTGATCATGCGCGTGGCTCTTCTCTGGACTCTCTCAAGCTTCTCCACATCCTTTTTGAATTGTGGAGCCCAAAACTGGACGCAGTACTCCAGCTGCGGCCTCACTAAGGCCGAGTACAAGGGGAGAATGACATCCCGGGATTTGCTTGAGAAGCATCTATGGATGCAAGCCAGCGTTTTGGTCGCTTTACTAGCCGCAGCATCGCACTGCTTTTTATCGCAGCATCTTTATCATGTCTTGACTTTGGTGTCTATTTGGGTTCTCTTTCATTTCTTAGAAATCAGGCAATTTGGGCATAGCCACCATAGCAACTAGGTTCACATACACTGATGACAAGAGAAATCATTTATATGCTTGGGTATAGCGTACTCTAAATAATAATTCACTTCACATATTTGATGCAATCCCTAGGAATGTGTTTCATATTTTCTAAAATTTCCACAGCTGCAATACTTGCGGAAACAAACCACTTTTTCAATTCAGAAGTGTACTCAGACACAGCTGCATGAATGTTTACATGTGTCAAGTGGAAGACATCCAGAAAATCTGCAGAAAATTCTCAGCTTGATCATTTCACCAAGTGAATGGCCCCGCTCAAAAAAAAAAAAAAAAAAAAAATCACACACAAAACATTGGAGTAAATAGTGCAAAACAACTGCCTAAATAGTCATTGACATTCAAAGTAAAATTTTGACAGCCTTCTTTTTATGTATGTCTTCTACCATTAGGCCTGTGCGAGTTGGCAGTGATCTGATCCGGCTTTGGCTCCAGCCGCTTTGGATGCTAGGGATCTGATCTAGAGCTCCGGACCGGGTTTCTGCTTCAGAGCTGCTTTGGAGATCTGGCCATAGGGTATAATGAGGAATCAATTAAATATCTATAACTTTGTTGTTTTTTGTCTGATTTGGATGAAGCAAGCAGAAGTGGTAGTGTCTGCTGAGAGCATAAAGCCTGCCAAGTTTCAAGAAGATCAATGCAGGGGTTTGAGGGAAACTGTACCCCAACTTCTTGAAAGCAAAACTCATGTCACGTCTATATGTTACCACACAGAGGAGTTAAAATTGCAGGGATGGTAGCCCCTTGTGAGGCCTCAAAGCCTGACAAGTTTCAAGAAGATTGGTGCAGAGGTTTGGGGGGAACCGCACCCCAAGCTGCTGACAGGCAAAACTCATGACACAAATGACCCTGTGTATGTTAAGGCGCAGCGCACTGAAAACTGCAGGCATGGTAGCTTGTACTGAGGCCACAGAGCCTTCCCAGTTTCAAGAAGATTGGTGCAGGGGTTTGGGGGGAACTGTACCTCAAGCTGCAGACAAGCAAAACTTGTGACATGGGTGACACTGTGTGTGTTAATGTGCAGTAGGGTGAAAGCTGCAGGGATGGTAGCCCCTGCTGTGGCCACAAAGCCTGCCAGCTGTTGGGGAAGAGAGGTGCAGGGGGGCTCTGGGGCCCTGCACTCCTAGCTACTGACAGACAAACTCGTGACATGGGTGCTTGTGCAACTGATTGTGTCTTGGGGCAGTTGATTTTCTGTATTGTTTATTTCCACTCCTTAGTCTCTGGTTTTGTAGGTGTTATTGATGGTAAAAAACTGGTTACATTAGCTAGCTACTGTGTATTGAGCTGGTTCTTGAGTGAATCATGACTGACTGGCACCTGGTAACACAGTAGCTTAGCAGCCAGGCCTGTATTAGTGTCTCCCATGCCCCAAGCCAGACACCGTTGCACAAGCACCCACGTCATGAGTTTTGCCTGTCAGCAGCTAGAGATGCAGGTCCCCAGAAGCCAGAACCCCTGCACCTATCTCCTCGACAGCTGGCAGGCATTGTGACCTCAGCAGGGGCCACCATCCCTGCAGCTTTCACCCTGCTGCGCTGTAGCACACAGTGTCACCCATGTCATGAGTTTTGCTTGTCCACAGCTTGAGGTGCAGCTCCCTGCAAACCCCTGCACAGGTCTTCTTGAAACTTGGCAGGCTTTGTGACCTCACCAGAGGCCACCACCCCTGCAGTTTTGACCCCCCTGTGGTGTAACACATAGATGTGACATGAGTTTTGCTTTCAAGAATTTGGGGTGCAGTTCACCCCAAGCCCCAGCAACAATCTTCTTGAAACCTGGCATGCTTTGTGGACTCACAAGGGGCTACTATCTCTGCAGTTTTCACCCCACTGTGATGTAACAGATACACGTGACATCAGTTTCAAGAATTTTGGGTGCAGTTCCTCCCAAAGCCCTGCACTGATCTTCTTGAAACATGGCAGGCTTCATGCTGTCAGCAGAGGCTATAACTCCTGTGAATTTCATCCATATCAGGCATAAAACAACAAACTTATAGATATTTCATTGTTTCCCTATTATACCCTATGGCCGGATCTCCAGAGTAGCTCCGAAGCGCTTTGGAAGTTCCAAAATGCTTTGGAAAGCCTAACGAAGCCAGTGCTTTGATCCAGACATGCTGCTTCAGATGCCAAAGCATCCGACGCTTCTCTGGATCCAAAGCTCTGTCCGAAGCTTCGCACAGCCCTATCTACCATCATGAGAACTTGAAATTCTACCATATTCGTCAAATCCCCAACAGACAGGCCTCCACTATCATGCCTCAAGTAAACCATACAACTTGGCTGTTATGTTGAGGAGGTGAAGATGAATCAGCGATAGCTCTTTAGCAAAGAGGATATGTGGAGAGGAACCCTTCCAATAATTCAGGGCCACAAAGTTGTCCTAATTCATATACCTTTGTAATGTTCAACGCACTTTTGTTCCTGATGCCTGTAGTTAATTGCCTTTAGTTGCTGCATCATATTCTGAATTTCAGCATACACATAGGACATGATTTCAATGGAAGAACTTATCCCAGATTTTAATCTGCAGTAAATTTAGCTTGATACTTGCTAGTCGGAAAATCCATGCTCTCCCCAACATCAGCATGAATTCAGGATTTAGATGGAAGAGCATCCCTTATTGATTCATCATCTCAACTTCCTACACTGCTAATACCACAGTGCAGCTATTGTGGGGGAGGGGTGGAATCAAAAGAGCAGGATGAGTATCGTGTAACCTGACAGTTACTTAAGCCATGCAAGTAGGAAACCAAGCACAGTTAGTAGCTCAGAGTATATCTACACTGAACATTAATAACTCAGGTACTATAACATGGAGCTCTGTGCAGTCTAATGTTTCCTACAGAGTTCTACTGCAGCCAACTTGCATTGGGTACCCAAGTAAGCTCTCCTCCAGCTATCTTGATAATCCATACATTGCACTGCAGTGTGTACTGTAGATGTACTCTTAGGTAACTAGCTAACCGAGGACACCTTTCAAACAGTCCCAATGAATTATTTACATTGACAGTAGAGATTTAAAACAAATGTGAACAATATCAAAGAATAAGTGCTTTAAAAAAATATTCAAAATCTGTTCAAAAACCATTTCTGAGCAAAGAGAGAGACAAAATTCAACAAACAATTTTGTTGTGGAGTCATTCCATAAATGAAAAGGAATAGAAAACTAATTAATGTAACCTCCAATACTGCATCTTTCCAGCTAAAAATTGATATTTTAAGACACTGATCTGAAAAAGTCTTTTTTCCTATCAGATTTTTTAAAAACATTTTAAATGTATGTCTTCTGGGTTTAAAATTATACATTTTTAACAACTGAACTAGAAATTCACAATGCAACTGCATTAACAAGCTTATTTTGATATTGTCAGCATTGTAACTGTATCTTATTTCTATAAGTGTAGACTTGATTTCCTGGTAGTTTCAAACTTTGTGGTTGTTTCAGACTAATAAACTAGACTGCAAATGGAGACAGTAAGACAATAACTGCAGTTCATTCCATGAGGAATCGGAACTCATGGCAGAGGTGATATCTTTTATTAGACCAACTAGATATTTGCAATCAAAAAATTCTTTATATGCAAGCTTTCGGGCATAGGCACCCTTCTTCAGGCATAGGGGAGTGCAAAGATTGTAAAAGTTCTCCTAGGTAGAAATGAAAATTCATATTCCATAGGAGAGCTAAAGTTGTGGTAAAATATCCTGTTTGGAATAGTTCACTTTGTGCAAATTAGGCTCAGAGAAAAGTTGGAACAGTCTTTTTACCTCAAAGTTGTATGGCATAGGTCCTCTGTAGAATCAGCATGTGGTGAAAAAAAAATCAGAAAGGTGCATACTATTTTTAACTTGTTCTGAAGAATATACAACTTTGTTCTTCATCTAAGTTGAGAGAAAGGGTATATTGCTTTAACTGAAAGTCAATAAAGAGAAGAAAATTCATGCAGGACCCCTGAAAAGGATGCATTCATGAGCACATATTTGTTGGGGTTGTATTATGATACACAAGGAAAAATGTATGGGACTTAAGTAGAAGAGGACAGAATCAATCATTGTCATCTGCCAGTAAGACAGGAAAATAAAATCACCTGTAACACCACCATTAACATTATAAAAATAAAATTTCCCTTCCACATCTTGATACGATTAGAGTGACTTCTTTGCTAGGAAAAAAAGAGCCTCATCTATTTATAAACTGCGATTACTGTGGACTGTGCAATACAGACCCTATATATAGCACTTTTCTTGTCAAATACCTATCAAATTATATTACCAAAACATTATTAATTGTCCCTGAGTCAGCAGATTAAAATGTAGATGTTTAAAAGGTCTAGAGACAGTACCCGTACTATACATGGGCAAGGAATTTCAAAGCTTCACTGCATGGCAAGGCAATATGCTAGCACAAAAAACTCTGACCTGAAAAACAGAATGACCACTCCCTTTGCATTACTAAAACCTGTATGAGAGAACACAGACAACCAAAATGGCAAATGCTAGATTGTATTATTTAGGCAGAGTCCATAGTAAGGGACAGAAATAGCTGTAGTGCCCCAAAAGGGAATACTGTGAGGCATACTTTAACTTTTCCCTGCAGTGTAGTATTGTACTCCATGACTAGGACAGGACAGGTGACTGGGACAGGCCTACAACTTCCATTTCCCTGAGTTCAGGCTCTGGAATATTATCCTATGTAGAGTAGTAAACTGTAAGCCTGATGTCCACATAACACAATACATCCCTGTATATCTAAAAGGTACAAGCTACAAAGCAATTATATGCTATGTAATTTTTCAATTTACATTTTCAGTTCTTAGACGCACAAGCTATTTTTCTGTTGGAGAAAAACTGGTAGGCTGAGTCATATATAGTTTGTTTCAAAATTAAAAGAAAATGCTTATTCCTTTGAAACCAAAAAAGGATCAGAGGTCACCACCCCCCAAAAAATACAAATGTTGCCAGAGGAAAAAGAATACAATCTTACCCTGGAGGTAAACTGTAATACAGCAAACAGTATTGACATTTGGCATGTAGAACAACACCGTCATCTCCCCATTTTATGGCTAACTAACAAGAACTACAACATTAAGAGCAGGGAAAATAATTAATTTACTTAGGAACTACTAATGGCTTCCACATATTTATAAAACAAGAGTTATTGTTCCCTGCTTTAATTATTTAAACCTGATTCATTCTTAGGGTTGCATAGCACAAGGCACTCACAGTGTTTTTTTCATGACACTGACTAGCTTTAATAAAAATAAGAGCAAAGAAAGTTTAAGTGCAAAAATAATAAACACTTCTTGTGACAGGCTGAGATATTTTTGAGCTAAAAGTGAGCACAACTAGAATATCTAAGGACAGAAGACAGCCATGCAAACCTCAAAAGATTAGTTTATAACCCCAAGAGGCCTGTACTTTTGTTTGCCATTTCTCAATAACTCTTTGGGCACTTTTACACATGCTCTAGGGGTGGGGACAGGGGCGGGGGGCAGTACTTTAAGTAGATCAGCTCCAAGAGCCACTCTAATTAAAGCACCACGACATCTCATGCATCAGTGTTCCCCGATTTAAAATAGTGGCAGAGGCACTTGAACTAAAGTTTATTGAATGAGCTTTAGATCAAGTGCCCTTGCCTCCATTTTTAAGTGCAGGGATGCTGATACATAAGACGCAGGAGGCTGCTGGAGTACAGCAATTGTCACATTCCAGCAGAATTAATTGAGTCTGCTCCAATGCATTGGAATTCCAGTGCATTGAATGGGTATGGGGCAGGTTTACTGCCCCATACGTAAACCATTTTCCATTTTCACAATTTGAGCTCCCATCCGTATTTTCCTGCAGAGGTGGAGACTCAGTCACCCCAGTGCCTTCCTGGTATGGGTCATGGTTAGTGCCTTCAATCAGGAGGGCATAGGGGAACAAGTTAATTTTGGAGTGGGTCTCATGTCCAAACTCTCGCCCTGTTAGGAACAATGCCCACTGAGCGATCCTGGTATTGGACACCTTTGAATCTGTCAGTTTTTCAGACAGAGTGTACTTTAGAGGGGTGTGGTGAGTTTGAATCACCACTGGTACCATCTACGTGGGCCCTTCAAACTTTTGCACTGCCCAAGCCGCTGCCAAACATTCCCTCTCACACTGATTGAAATTCTGTTCAGAGCTTGTCAGCTTTCTGGATTCATATGCCACAGGCAGCAGTTTGTGGTGGTAATCCTTCTGTAAGAGCACAGCTGACAGAGCCTTGTCAGTTGTAGCTAATATGATATAAAAAGGTTTGGTGGGGTCTGGGTAGGCCAAAGCTGGGGCTACAACCAATGCCTCCTTTAACATTTTAAAGACTCTGTTTTCAACTTCACCCCGCTCCCACTGTGCCTTTTTCTTTGACAATTTCCATAAGAGCTGTGTGATCTCTGCAAATTTATAAATGTGGGAACAGAGGAAGTTGAATCCTCCCAGCAGTATTCACAGTGAGTGCGGATCTGTGAGAGCTGGCATATTCAATAGGGCATACAACTTTTGGGAGTTGATCTTCTTCCCTTTGGCCCCAAGTAAGTCACCTCTTCGCTGACCAGCTGGGCTTTGGGGAGGCTGACCCTAAATCCAGTCTTCTGGATCAAAGCCAGTACCCTCTTAGTCCTTTCCTCTACCTCCAGTTCTTTGTCTCCCCAGACCAGGATGGCTGGTTCCCCCAGGTTCTGGAGCATGGGCACAATGTGGTGATGGGCTATGGCTAGGGCACTGTGGAACCCCTGTAGGACAGTGGTGAAGGTGTATCAAGTACCTTGAAATGTGAAGGCAAACTGATTCCCTGACTCAGGGTGCACAGGGATTGCAAAGAAGCAATTAGCCAAATCAGTTACTGAAAACCATCAAGGATGCTCCTGGACTCTGTTCAAAATGACAGACATCTCTGCTACGACTGGGGCCGTGGCGCACGTGACTCTGTTGATGGCTCTGTAATCCACTTAGTTTCCATGACACCTGATCCACTTTTAACACTGGCCAAATGGGGGAGTTAAATTCTGATTGTGTTTTAACAAGAACCCCTTGTTTTAATAAGTCCTCAATGATTGCTTGTATAGCTCCCTCAGCCTGTTTGGGGAAGCTGTACTACTTTTGGCGGGGCACTGGATTGCCTATGATTTTAACACAGGCATTAGTCCAGCTGCAATCACTCTTACTTTTAGCCCAGACATCTAGGAATTGTTGCACCCATTTGCCCCCTGAGACCAATTCAATCACCTCAATACCCCTGCATCACTCCCACCTTAAATGTCAGTTGGTTCCACAGGGCTTCCCTGGCTCAATCACCTGTGCCCACCACACAATCCCACTGGCCAAGTCCAGAACCCAGCCTTCCTGGTTGAACAGGGGAGCTCCCAGAATCAGCTGTTCTGTGGAACCTCCCTGCTGAACCTCTTCTATATCCTGGGAACCTTCTAGCAAGTGGACATTGATGTTCACACCCTTGCACACAGTCCCAGAGGTTTCCTGTCTGGTAAAGGATCAGAGCGTTATATATTCAGTCCCAAACTGCTCCAAATTCCATCTCTTCCCAAATATGTTCAGTGCAGCTCTAGTATCTAGGAAAGCACTGGTGTGCCCTTGATTTCCCACCATGACAGGAATTCTGGGTCTCCCTCCTGGATCCCAATTGAGGGTCCCCAATTTTTCCTCTATGAGCCTGGACTTAGCTCGTGGGTCCCATCATAGGGGCACCCTCAGCACTTCCCTAAAAGTGGAGCTGTGGCTGCGACCCTGTTTGAAGGGGAGTGCTCTAGTCCCTTCCTATTCAGCTCTGCCATCTGCTCAATTAGTTCAGACAGCGGCCACTTGTCCCACCTCTTTTTGGGTTCCCTGTGTTCCATAAAAAACCTCCAGACTGCCACACAGATGCCCACCTTATCCGTCACTGGCCTTGGCCAGGGTGTTGGGTAAAGATAGTAGTTCCCTGGGTAAGAATTTACCTTTCATGGTCATGGATACTGACCTGTACCACTCTCCATGCACTTATCCGCCTCTGGATATATGATTTCATTAGAGTATGTGATTACTTGATCTGGTACATGCTCTAGGGTTTCCTTGGGCTGGGTGGTGGGGCTACCACTCCTCCCCCTTGTCTCCCAGACAAATGCTCTGTGTCCTGGGCTCGGAGAAGGACCTCGCTCAGGGTGTAATTATGCTCATGGAGCAGCCCCATTAAGCCAATTATGGATGAGTGCATCCCTTCCTGCACTTCTTTCCAAAAAACATGGGGGTAATCAATTCCTCTAATGTTTGGGGTTCTGTTACCTGCTTTGTTTAGGGGCAGTACAGATGCCAACCGCAACCCCAGCATCATGCACCATATCACATAATCCCTCATGGGTTCCCCTAGGTTCTGGTGGCTAGCCCCAAACTGTCCCTTAAAGATCTTCCTCCCCATTTTAATCCCTATATCTGCAATGCTTTGGTAGATTGCTTCCCTCCCAAAGCCACTATCTTGGTGAACAGCCACCTGAACCTCAGGAGTGGTACATGATCTCAAGAGGCAATGCCACTCTGTCAGGCTCAGGGACTAGTTCTCCACTATGGTCAATGACTTTTGCAGCCATTGAGCTAGGTTCCTTACATTTGCCTGACCCAGTGTTTTCCCCAAGGCAGCCAGATCCAATTCACTGAGGGGGACCATGATTTGGGTGGTCTGTTTGGGGTTTCCATGGGCATCCCTGGTGATGGAGGTCCATGTGACCACATCTACATCAGCTACTGGATCACTCCCTTTCTTGGTCTTGGGGGTTTCTGGGAATGGTGAAGGGTTTGTGGGCTCCTTGAAAGCCTCCCAACTATCCCTCCCCCAAAACTCTCCTGGGTAGAAGGGAATATCTGGGTCCCAGCCTTGGTCCTCCTGGATCACAGCCACAATTTGGAGGCTGCGCTTCTTGAGTTCCTTTTTCAACTGGTTAATGGTAGCAATACAGGGGCCATGGTTCACTTTTGCACCCTTCTCAGCTGAATCCTTTGCCATTGTATTAACCAGACTCTGCAAGGCCTCTTGGCTGGCCTTCTTCTGACCCACTGTCTTCAATTGTTGGGTCTGGCTTTCGTAAATTTTGCACAGGTCCTCATTTTCTATTTCTAAATTTTGATATAGCCCTTTTAGAGTTTGATTACTGGTTTCTAATTGAGCGCATCTGTCTTGCAGATAATGCAAATGGGCTTTTGGGTCTTCAAATCTCAGAGGCCCTTTCAGATTTTTCTTGAGTTGCAATTTCTACTGCATGCCACAGCATCCACACTGGGGTGCTGTGCCACCTCTGGGCTGAGAGATTTTCACAGAGGCGGTAATTTTCAAATTGCTCCTCCAGATCACTAATAGAGTAGCCTAGGACACAGATATTCTCCTTTCATGGGCTAACCCCACTGTTCAAGATTTCCTTAAGAAAGTAAGGACATCCTTACTTTTAACCCATGCAACCTCCTGTTTTTCCGCCCCGATCTTAGGGGTCCAACTCTTAAATAGCTTGAACATAGTTCCTAAATACAAAGAACAACTACACAAACAATTGCAGATACACACACCCCCACTCCTTCAGCACAACTGCAATGCCCTGTCCTGCAGGAATTCTACACCCACAGTATCTAATTCCACAAAGCACAAATTTGGACAATGCCCAATTCAAGTCCCTGATACGTGCAGGCAACTACTGACAACAACAATAACACTACAAGCCTGTCTGTTTCCTTAGGCCCTTGCACCCCCAACTGACTCACAATAACTCTCTCAAATGCAAACAACAAGAATCTGTAGGCAACCCTACCAAATGCAAACAACAGTCCCTGCTACTGTGTTGATATGAGGGCCAGATTCAATCTTCATCCATTTGAAAGCTTTAACAATGAACTTGAACAGGAAATTGTGGAACAAGAAATCATAACAAGTTTCATAAGCAACTCACAACAACAACAACAATACTGCAAGCCTGTTGGTTTCCTTAGGCCCTCATGCCCCCAACTGACTTACGATAACAACAATAACAATTCAATAATGGCAATACCAATGACAGATACAATAGGCAAATTGACAATACAGGCAATTTCTTAACACAAATACACACAGGGGATGCACACAAGCACACTAGAGCTCACTCAACTCACACTACGCAGTCCTGCTCTCTGCCACTAACAACTGCGATATGCCCACATTCTCCACCAAATAAATGTTGACTTGACATGCATCATATCAATGCTTGGGATATCAATATTGCGCTGTTAGGCAGGAGGGCATGACACAAAATTATACACACACACTCCACATATAATGTTATGGGTTCACACACACATATACACAAGCTCCCCTTCACACTCACACAATGGTAGCAGGAGAAGAAAGTCTTAATGGAGGATCTAGGTCAAGGTGTGCAGAGACAGAACTTAGGCCCCTTGCTTGGGGGAAGAAGGTGAGTGATAGCTACCTATCCAGGCTGCAAATTGATCCTGGATGGCCATTTGGGGTCTTCTTCAGCAAGGTGTTGCCCAGAGGGGGTCACAGCAGGGCCTCTGGCTGGATAGGTGGTGTGGCATAATGCTGGTACAAATGGAGAGGGCATCCCAAAGAGGTCACACTCTACCACCCCTTTTTTAGGTGTGGCCTAGCTGTGGCTCTAATGGGAAGGACATGCCCAGGTAAGGGCCAGTCCTGTTCAGATGAGGTCATGCAGTTTCTCCAGGTGTCCTCACTGTGTGGTGGGATAAAATGGTGGAGTTGCTGGTTTTTATTCTGTTCTTTGTTTCCATGCTGCTGGTTTCTTGGAGGGCCTTTATCTTTCAAATATTGGGTTTCGTATCTGGTCCTGGGAGCAGGTCTGTGGTTTCAGGGAGAGTCAATGCAAGGTGGTGGTCTGGTCATTAAGTTGATGGACCAGTCATTGAGCAGGAGATATTTTTAGGCCTGCTACCATTATGTCTCAAACATGCTCATTAACTCTCATTCATCCAGGAACCAATTTACATAGGAGGGGCAAGTATGAGTCACAGTTGCAACACAGTTACAATAGGGTATGCTTGGGCAGGGGACACAAAATGGAGATTTGACATTACAAGATTGAGACTTGACATTATTTTGGTTAACTTACAGGAACAAGCCTAAATCATACAATATCAATGTAAAACAATAAAAATCAATACAAACATAATAGGAATACAATATAAAACAGTAAAAATCAATACAAAAATAACAGAACACTATTTACAATACAAAAAGGTGCTTGTCACAATAATGGACTATAAGACCTTAGCTTAGTTTATCTATGAATACTTATAGCTACTTATAAGGAAGAGAGAGGGCAGAGAAAGTCAGAAATGGTTGGGGAAGTAGAGGAAATGTATTTTTAAATTTAAAAAAAGAGAAAAACTGGGGCTTTTGCTACAGGTGGACCAGACAACTGGATAGAATTTGATCCATTTAAAAGATTGCCATAAATCTTTGTTTGTACACATTTGGACATATCCTCCAAGTTATAAATGAGGTTCAAGATGTGTGTGTTTACAAATAAATCATTCTTAGATTGAAAGTCACCAAAAAGACACACTATTGACCAGAATGGCAGCTCCTAGTGAAGTAAACAGGGCTGGGAAGACAAGATGATAATAGACCCTGAGATGTAAAAACTAAGTCCCATCAATCTACCTCTTCAATAACCCTTTTTAGTTGCACATTGGGATGAATTTGCAACTGACTGTTCCAAGGGGTTATTTCATCCCTTTGATTTCAATTGAGTTGTATCAGGGATGAATTTACCTCATGGAGTTTTACTGATGCTTTGAATTCCTGATAAAGCTTATCTGCCAATGCCGAGCTGAACAGGAGGACTGGGTCAATAACAAAATACCTTCTAACTTATGCTGTAGTAGTAACTCCCATGGCCTAAATGTGACTCTACATTAAAACATGCCCTCATGAGCCTTGTTATCAGAGCTGCTGGAAATTAAATACAGTTATCAGAACTCAAGTGAACATAATATAGAATTGTTTTTAAAAGCCTCATGTAATCCACCAGATACATTTTAATACCTGCATTACTAGCCCCCATTTCACCCAGCTGCCAGGCTCTTGTTGAATCTTTCCTATGCCAACTCTGCTGATTACCAACATATCTGTGTACACAAAAAAAAGTGCTCTCGTATCTTATCTGTCCCTTCCTCCTGCTGAATTAATTCAGAGAAATTGTACCTGTCCCAATGCTACCATACACTGCTATGGAAGCATGGCATCTCTATCAAGTCTGACTGGCCCATGAACTTAGGTTTAGTATTCTTGGTAGTACAAACCATAGAGCATGACACCCTGAATAGCATGTTACCAAGCTGTTTGAAAGGTTAAAGTAAAAGATCTGACTCAAACTAGCTAATATTTTTTTGCCTGAGAAATAGAAGCCCTACTGTTCTTCTACTCAGGCTGTTAAAGTTGGGTCTGTAGCATAAGCATCAGAAACTTAGTAACTACTGGAGCCCCAAGTTTGAACGGTAGCCAGTGTGCATGCATCATTCGTTCTTTCACAGTGCATCACCGGATGAAAATCTGGTGCTCAGTTTAAGTCACTGTAGCTCTATTTAGCCAGAGTTCCAGTCAGTTTACACAGACTGGGATTTCCTTGTACCTTAGAAACCAAAGTCTGGTCCATCTGCTCTGGAGGTAACATAAGACCAGGCATTTTAGGTTTGTGGAGTGGAGGGTCAGAGTATTTGGCTTCCTGTGTCTTTGCCACAGCTCAGATCTGTAAGGCAGTTGTAATTTCCTCAGCTGCTACACAAGTGATATTTTTTGCAGTGCTGTGTTAAAATACTTTAAAGGAGATGCTTGCTAAACTTGCAGTATTAATATATATTCAACAGTGGACAGGTCACAATTATTACAACATGCTTATTTAGCTAAGTAAAAGGAGCATAGAGTTCCATGCTCCTTTCTTTGTCCTGCTATCTGTATCATGGTGAGAGGTCGCTATACTGGATGATGAATATGGACAGATAATCCAGAAAGGTATTTGAATTTAAGAGACAGGGAAAGGACAGAGGGGAAAGAGGAGCAGTATTAGGAGAAGTAAACAAGCAATAAACTCATAGAGACAAGGGGATCACAAAAGCTAATCCAAGTAATGGGATAAAAATCCATAGTCCTTGTTTAGACCATAGTTCACACTATCCAGTCTGTTGAAGATTGGTTGTTCCACAACTTCCTGTTCAAGTTCATTTTTAAAGCTTTCTAATTGATGCTGATTGAAGCTGGCCCTCACATCAGTACAGACTACATCATCACTGGACCAAATAACAGTAATTACAAACATCCAGTGATCATTTGCCTGCAACTCTAGCAACATCATGTGTGCCATCACTTTATTATAATGCCCCTACTGTCTACATTGGACAGACAGGGCAATCCCTATGTGTAAGAACAAACAAATACCAATCTGACATAATTTCCAGAACAAAAGCCTGTGGCAGAACACTTTAACCTCCCTGGATATTTCACTGTTGACCTCACAGTAGCTGTTCTTAGACAACAAAACTTTCAGGACTGATTTGAAAGGAAAATTGGGGAACCAAATCATCCACAGACTGGATAGTACTACGTATGTTCTAAACAGGGACTTATCCCATTACGTGGATTAGCTTTTGTGACCCCTTTGCTTTATGGATTTATTGGTTGGCTACCTCTCCCAGCACTGATCCACCTCCCTCCCTTTCCCATCTTTTGTATTTAAATCACTTTCTCCATTTAATACCATATATGCTCCATCCATGTCCTTTCACAGCATCTGATAAAAGCGAGCCTCTAACTCACAAAAGCTTATGCCATACATCTCTGATGCAGTTAGTCTATAAGGTATAACTCCACTCTGCCTTCTGCATGATTTTACAGACTAATGCAGCTAACTAGCTCTTTCTGCTCCAAGATAATCAAGGCCAGGGAGTGCAGAGATCCAAGGCACTGAACTGAGTGGCCATCTGCCCCACTCCCTCCACACTTTCTTTAAAAATATATATATAGTGAGAGTCAAGGCCTTCCTTCCCTGAATGCATGAGTCAAAGCTGCTGCCAGCACCATGCCAAAAAGGGCTGTTAGCAAGGGAGAGTAAGGAACTGCAGTATGACTGTGACAATGCAGTCCTTGTTCTGCTCCAGGCATAATACAACTATTTACTGAACTTTACTCAGGGTAATTTATAAGAATACTGTCTAGCCCTATAGTGATCTTCTGTGATAATGGGGGGAACATTCAGAGTCCTACATGAAACATCAAAAAATGGGAAGTTTATCAAAAGAAAAGATCTATAAAGTCATGAAGACAAATGTCCTCAGATTCCAAAACACTGCTACAAGATTTTTCCCCTAAATATTTTTTTATTGGCTTGAAGTTCTTCTTATACCAAAAGGCCTGGAAAATAGAGAAGAGAAAAAGAAGATTCACCTACCATAAAGAGATTCACCTACCCTACAAGTTCTGTCACCTCCCTGCCACACAACGAGGAGTCCTACAGTCTCTGACATAAATTATCTTAGTACAAGATAAAAATAGAGATTTAAAACTAATGCCTTAATTTAAAAGCCATGTCTATAGCACAGTGTCACAAAATGTAATGAAGTGATATTACAAGGTTCACAAGAGCCAGTAAAATTTTATGATGTCAGACAACTGGTGGAAAAGATTCACATTATGATCCAGACCTTTTGTTTTAATCTTTAAACAAAGAAACCCCTATTTGCTTTTAACCCCTGCTTTTAATTTATGGGTGGTTGCAAGTTTATATCTAATATTTTGCACTGCTTTGAGGATAACGCCCATATTTATTTTACATACTTCAAGGCAAAAACCAAACTTGATACTTTTGACTTTGTTTGGATCCCAAACTCAGAGGACAAGAAGGGAAGCAGAGATAAGGGCCACAAGAAAGAGGAAAGTTTGCTGTGAAATCAGATGTTTCTCAGCATTTAGTTCTAATCAACTTCAAACCCATCCCTGTATTTTGAACCCACCTGAGTTGAACTGCTGCATTCCATGATCTGTGCAGTTTCACCTGTTGGAAACAAAGATGTGCAAGTACATTGGATGAAATATGGACACATCTGGCCCTCTCAAAGAAAAACCTTGCAGGAAATGAAAAAAAAGCACAGCATAGTTCCACAAGTCTAACCATACTGCAGTTCTACTCAGTACTCTTCTTAGAAAACATAGGCTGCTGGGTGGACACCAAATCACAGGAGCTTAAGGGTGCAAGTAACATTAAAGAAAATATTAGGGAATCCAGAAACCATCTTGTGGCCAACCCTGCCCACTTTCCTAAAGTATCTCTACTCTAGCCAGTCCATCTTCATCCACCTCTCAGCATGGAACCTAAGAAAACTGCATCCCCCCCAAAGGACTGTGAAAGGGACAAAAGAGGACAGGGTGTTACTCCTCCTCCTAGAAGTGAAAACTTGTGAGTTTGCTTCTGTGAGGAACTTTGCTAACTGGCCGAATAAACATGACCTAGAACAGCTGCTCCCTTCCACCCTGCCCCCAAATGGAGCTCTAGTCTCCATAACTCCAGATTTGCAACCCTGGAAAACTGAAAAGATTTGGCCTCTAAAGACAAGGACAATCTAATGAAATAAATGGTTCTCCCTTTCCTTTCTGTCTGCAGAATATGCTGCTAACTTCTTTTCTCCATCGCAAGTGAAAGAGATGACCTGTGACAATATATCTCTTCAACTACTCTGTTTCAAATGCTCCACTTTTCTGTACTTCCTAATTATTTGTCCAAAGTCAAAAGATACTGGATGTGCCAGGGAAGTTGTTCTCAGAAGCTGGTCCTCAGTTCTGGAATTCTCTCCTTCTTACGGTCCACCAGAGCCTGAGCCTGCACATCTTTCACAAGTTCTGTACGACCTTTCTATTTAGGTAGGCATTTAGCAAACAAAGCTAGGCTGGAATCCTGTACTGGGAGGGTTCTTTCTTATGTTCTTTCTTATAACTATATTCTAGTTTTCTTTTCAGTTGTTTTGCTCTTTTGTTCATTCTCCTGTTTCATAAATTATTCTCTTCTCCCATAAGCTGCATTGGGCTGTTGTTGGGAAAGACAGCATATACACTGAATAAATAACACGAATAAAAATATATGGTCTGCTCCAGAAATAGAATTCTTAGCACTGAAATACGGCTGAAGTTACCACATACAAAGTGTTCATACACAAGGGTCATTTCTGTACCCCATACACATTGTTGAGAAATCATTGTGCTAACACTTTATGTGATCTTCCATGATGATAAGAGCCGACTGAGAAAGAAGAATGCTAGACAACAATCTTATCTACCAGTTCCACTCATTTTGAGACACACAAGGTTAAATCATACCCTTATGCCAAGTGTCTCATGGCATAAATCTTTTCATAACAGTGCAAGAGTGAAGCTGCTGGAGAAGCCTGCGGTATCAGTTTATGTAGCAGTTCTTTAAGAGCTATCAATGTGATATCATTATAATTAGACTGTATGCAAGTGTGTTTTCTGATATCTTCCTCCTCCATTTATAGCCAGAATATTTTTATTCTCTTTATAGCCACAACATTGTAACAAGAGACTGCTATATTTGGAGTTTAGAGGGTAAAATAGGATAAATCAAGATTCACAGATACAACTCAACTTCGAGAAATGGATCTGAAGAAACTGCCCCTAAGAAGCTCCATGCACAATAGATCATCCTCTCTGTTTGCATGCAGACAAACCTCTTAGCTAGAAGGGCTGTGTGAAACAGCACCATTTTGTTTTGACTTCCATTTCACCATTTCAAAAGGGACTGTGTTTCTTATCAATGTTTCATTTAATTTCAAAGCACTGTTCGATTTCGTTTCAACAACACTGTTTTGACGTTTCACCCATAGGCTATAATGGGGAATCACAAAACTGCCTATAACTTTTAATTCAAATCAGGCAAGAAATGACAAACAGCCAGGATGGTAGTCCCTGATGAAGCCACAAAGCCTGTCAAGTTTCAAGGAGATAGGTGCAGGAGGTTCTAGCAAACTGCACCTCAAGCTGCTGACAAGCAAAAACTCATGACGTGCGCACACATGCGTGAGGGCGTGGGGCATGTCCTCACAGGCACTGGGGCCTCTACATTACATGTTAGTGCGCCCCAATGAGGTCTCCTCCTCCCCTACAGCCTCAGTCTGGTCCACCACTTTAAATAACAAACAGGTAAGTAAGCACCACAGTAGCACCAGCAGCAGCATCTCAGGCAGGCAAACTGTCACAGAGCCTTTCTTTCCTTTCCTGCAGGATCTTCTCTAGCAGCTGCCAAAGAACTCTCCCTGCCAGCCCCAGTCCTGGGGCTTAGATGTGCCCAGGGCCCTGAGTCCTTCTGGTCAACTGAGTGGGGACAGGTGTTAGCCGTATAGTTTGTAGCCCTATTGGTCTAAGGACATGGCACTAGCAGATAAGGTTCTTTGGGTCAATCTGGTATCTTTTCGTAGACCAACTGAATAGTTAGAGAACTATATTTTAGCAAGCTTTTGGGTTGAAAAATGCTTTGTCAGGCTGAGGAAACACCTGCAGTTGTGTGTGCTCTTCCTCACCGACTCAATATAGCCATTAGAATTCTGACACGCTACAACCTGCCAGATATCCAACTACCCAGGAACCTCTCCACTTTTACTTGCACTGCTACATCCCCCTTCCCGCCCCCTCCCCCCCTAGCCTGTCCCTCATCCCCTTGATGCTTCCATTTCCATTTTCACTGACTGGCTTTCTTGCCTGCATTACATGCCAGCCTCTGGCTTCTTTACTATTCCTTCCATCCAGGAACGGCACATACACAAAGTGCAGGTGCTTCCTCAGCCTGACAAAAGGTTTCTTAACCCAAAAACTGGCATCCCAGGCAGCTAATCTGAGCTCACCTAGAGCCTCACAACTCCAGTGCAGCCAGCAGGCCTCAGCCTTGTCAAAGACGTGACAGATCTGGGCTTTCCCCAGCCAGGACTGTATGTGCGCGTGCATGTGGTGGCTGGAGGTTATGGTGCCTCCTACTCACCTTTCACCAAGGAGGTTCTCGGTCCTGGCATTTCCTAGGGCTGCCACACTGTCGGCAGTCCCAACAGGCCTCCCAGCCCTGGCAGAGTTCAGTTTTAGTGGTCATGCCCAGGACCTGGGGTCTCCCCCTGCCCCGTAGCCCCAGCCTCCAAGTTCATCCTGGCATGGGAGCTCAGCAAGGACACGTTCTTCCCCTGCTGGCTGGTGATGCAGCGAATGCCACCTCCAGGTCTGAGAGCAGGGCATAAAATGGTTAGGAAACCAGAAAACAAAAGGTTTCTGGTTTCCAAACCAGAAACGGCTTCCTTGATGAACCAGGTGTTGAACCAGAACCAGAAATGGCTTCCTTGATGGCTTCCAGAAACCAGAGATGGCTTCCTTAATGAACCAGGTGATGAACCAGAACCGGGTGTGGACGGAGTGAGGATGGTGGCACTCACTCCGTCTGCACCTGGAGCTTGGGGAACCCCAGCAGTGGGAAGTTCACCTTGAGGAACACCAGCTTTTCCACCAAACCAAGCTCCAAGCAGATGTAGTGACACTGAACCACACCACCAGCAATGCCTAACACCCTCTCGCTTGGAACACCAGTCAGTGGACAGGACAGGTGTTCCCAGGCAACTGTGGCCAGATCCAGCCACATCTGGCTGCAGCATGCCCAGTAAGCCAAGGGGTTGCACAGCAGCACTGCCACATCCTTGGTGGGATACGCAGCCACCAAGGCTTGAGTGCTACCTGCTTTCTGCTGGGGTCTGGTGCCTCTGGACTCCATCAAGGAAGCCATACCCTTGGCCCACATTGGTAGCACCTATGGTGGAAGAGGAGACTGGCTAGTGGATGGTGTGTTAACATGGGACATTAGATCCCCCCCTTCCACATCCCCCCACCTCCACCCTTCTGCCTCCCTGACTCTTCACCAGCACCTCTGTCCACTGATCTGGGGTTTTGCTGTTGCATACACTGATGATCCCCTTCACCCTTGGGTCACACATGGTTGTCAGCACATGGACCGTACTGGACCACAAGGGATCAAGCCATTTCCCGTTGCTCTCCTTCAGCCACCTCACCAGTGCCTGCATGTCTGGGGACAATGGCTTGCCCTAGCCAGGACCATCAATCCCCTGGAACTTCCCTATTTAGTTCTCAAGTTCCCTCACTGCAGGGATCACCTGGCTAAGGAGGGCATTGCCAATTCTGAGGCTCTCAGTGGCCTTGAGGACCACCAGGATATGAGATATGGTATCCCACTCAGCTCTGTTAAGGGGGCCCCAATCTGATCCCAATCTCCCCAAGCAAAGCCATCTCATGGATGGCCTTCTGTTGCTCCACCAGCCTCTTGAGCATCAGGTATGTGGCATTTTGCCAAGTCTCTACATCCTGCATGATTTTGTGCTGCAAGATATTCAGCTCTGCCTGTTTGTCCCTTAGCATCTTGGCCCCCTTGATGCTCTGGTGGAAGTACCCTGCCACCTTCCTGACTTTGGAAAGGAGTTTGCTGGTGGTGCTGATGCCATCACTGGCAGCCCTGTCCCCCTCCAAAGTGTCCCTGACAATGAGGTGGAACTTATGTTGGCATCTTCTGTGCAGCACAAAGTTGGCATCACGGACCACCTTGATCATATTGACCCCATTATCAGAGACCATGAACCCATGGGTGAGCTCGCCCTACCCAACAAGCCACCCCTGCACCAAGAGGTTCGTGGCCCCCATGATCTTGGTTGCCGTGTGGGATTCATCCATCACCTCAGCTTGAAGGAGAGCTCACAGATGCCCTGATTGGTTGCAACAGTACCCGGTGTGGGAGAGGTATGCATGATCTCCACCCCAGCTGCTCCATGTGTCAGCAGTGAAGTATAAGGCCACCTGCAGACCTGACTTGCACAGCTCCTCCCTCAAGTACTCCCCTCATGCTTCATTCAGCAGAATGGTGGTGCCCTCCCTATAGGTGGTGCATGCAGGTACTTGGTATGATGAGGCCCCAAGCGCACCATGAGCTACCTGAACCCTGGCTACTTAATTATGGAGAAGGACTGGCCATCCACAGCAAGCATCCCCCCAGTGTTCTGGGCAATCTCACTCACCTTTGCAATGCACCCCACTTTCTGTCCACCTTCCCCCCCCCCAACTGTTCCAGGGTGGCCTGCCTCTGCTTTGGGGGATGGGGGCTTTGGAGTGAGAAGGGGGACTTCTTTTTGGGCAAACTCCTACTGGTGCCAGGCTGAGGAGGAGCAAAGGCAAGGGGGTGGTGCCTGCGGAGATGTGTCAGCATCCCCATGGTATTTGTTATGGCTGTACAAAACACCAGAGTTTCATTTTGATATCCATTTCACCATTTTGAAGGAACAGTGTTTCATTTCCTTTTATTTTGAAGCACTGTCCCATTTCATTTAATTGAAACCATTTCACTGTTTCAATGTTTCACCTTTAGGTTATAATGGAGACTCATGAAAATGCCTAAAACGTTGTCATTTGCTGCCTGAATCATATGCAAATTGTAGGCATGGTAGCCCCTTCTGAGGGCATGAAGCCTGCCAAGTTTCAAGAAGATAGGTGCAGAGGTTTCTCAGAAACTGCACCTCAAATCTTGAAAGCAAAGTCTGCCAGCAATGGCAGCCTCCCGTCATCCAGCACGGATCTGGGAGCTCGCACTCCTGGGAAGATTGTGGAGCTGTGCTGGACTCCTCCCAGGGGTATGGGCCCCTGGATCTGTGCCCTGCATGAGAGGAGGCTGCCCTGGCTCCTGGAACTCGCACTGGGCACAGGCTGCACCAAGCACTGGAGAAAATTGCTGCTGCTGCCTGTCCCAGGCAGCAGCAGCAGCCTCCCCTCATCTGGTGCACAGATCTGGGGGTACAGGCTGCAGCAGCAGCAATCTTGTCTAGTGCTGGGTGCAGCTGCATTCCATGGGGCTGGCAGAGCCAATTGAGGTGCAGCCAAGTGGTGGGAGTGGGGCAGAGCCAGCGCTGTGCTCTGCCTCCTACCACTGGGCAGAGCTCCAGGGAGCTGGCGGAGCCAGTCAGAGTGCAGTGCTGGCTCTATCCACCTTCTGCCACCAGTCTGCATGCCAATCGGCTCCACCAGCCCCATGGAGCTCAGCCCAACAGAAGGAGGTGGAGTGCAGCGCTAGCTCTGTCCACCACTGGGCTGAGCTCCATGGGGCTGGAGGAGCTGATCAGAGTGCAGCCCAGTGGTGGGAGGCAGACAGAGCTGGTGCTGTGCTCTGATCATCTCCGCCAGCCCCACAGAGCACAGCCAGGCACTGGCAGTTGGACAGAGCCAGTGCTACACTCCACCTCCTGCTGCCAGGCTGAGCTCCATGAGGCTGGCAGAGCCTATTGGAATGCAGCCTGGTGGCAGGAGGCAGGCAGAGCCAACGCTACACTCCGATTGGCTCTAGCAGCCCCACGGAGGACAACCTGGAGGTGAGAGGCAGGGAGAGCCCAGCAGCAAGCACAGCCCTGGCTGAGCTACATGGGGCTGCGGAGCTACTCTGAGTGCCTCCCTGGCTCTTCCCTGCCTCCCACCACCAGGCTGCTTTGAAGCTTGAAATATTTCAAAGCTTTTGAAATGTTTGGAGTGCCCTTGTTTTGTTTCAAAGCGGTTTCGATGCTTTTTGTTTCATTTCAATTTCACTATTTCAAGCTCAAAACACATCAAAACATCTTTGAAATAAAAGATTTGGCAAAACTTCACACAGCCCTAGTGCTCATGTGTTTTGTTCCCTTGCCTCGGCTGGTTTTGGCTCAGCAATACAGGCAAATAGCATAGGTGGGATCATCTGCCAGCTCAAAATGATCCCAAACCATGCTATCCATTGACTTCTGGGGTGCGGGTGCATGTGTGGATGCTGCCTTTTCCCCTCCTCAGCAGGCAGAGGTACAGCAACAGGAGGAGTGGACTCAGCTGAGCTATTTGCTTCCACAGCCTCTACCTCAGCCTCATATGAAGTGACTTCTGGGGAGGGAGATCTGGCTCTAGGGGAAACTTGAGATGTGTGGAGCACAAACACAGATGATTCTCCCTCCTTCTCCAGAATTTCCCTGATTATGGCACTCAGATCCAGCTCCTCTTCTGGCACTGGAAGGCTCAGCATGGGAAGTGAAATGGGGGTGGAGGAGACTGTCATGCTGGTGCTGCTGCTTGTTGTCATGGTTGTGGTGGTGGTGGGGTTATGGCTGGTGCTCTTGGAGGGTATGCAGACTCTGGCACAGGCAGTGGCCCTAGCACTGCTCCCCTCTCCTTGCTGTTTGTGGAAGTCTCATCCCTGCTAGTTGTAGGAATGAGGCTGCATCTTGGCTTGGGGGGTGGGGGGCGGGAAAACTTATACCGTTCCCTCTACCCCTTCTTCCACTTCTCCATGAATCCCATACTGGTGTAATTGTTACCCCATTCACTTTCCTGGAGCAGAACTATTCCTTCAGGGCACTAAGATGGGCAGGGCACCTGTAGCAGGGCATTAAGATGAGATTGATCCTTTAAGACTGAAGCAGAGTGGCCAGGGAGCTCTGCAGGCCAAGCAGAGCTCCACAGCTGTGGGTTGCCTGGGTGACAGCCTAATGGGGTAATTGGGCAGCACCTGTGGGTGTCAGATGACCAGAAGGAAGCAGCATTTCAGGGCATATAAGCCCAGGGCTGGAGGCAAGGGAAGGAGCTACCTAAGACCTGGTGCTGCCTGCTTTACTACCCAATTACAGCAAGACTCCAGGAACCTCCTATGGCTAGAAGCATGTTGTCCTAAGGGTGGATGTTTGTCCCCTTAAAGGGGTATAGTGCTGTTGTCATTGCATTGTTTAAGTTATAGCCCAGGAGCTTATGTTTGTGTTACTGTTTGAACCAGAGGACTGGGATGAGGCTATAAAGGGAGGTTCAGAGGCCTCATTAGTGCCTGGAGAAAGGGGCATATGATTCAGGTAGAGCCCAGTGACAGGCAGAGAGAGAGAGATGCAGCTACAGGGGCACAGAGAACCCAGTGCAAGAGAGAGGATCGTGGCTACAGAGGCCTCAATAGTGACCCAGTGCCAGAGGGGCACAGCTACAGGGTCACAGAGTCTAGCACTAGAGGGGTGCAGAAGTGACAGATAGTAGTATAGCACTTGTGAGGCTTGGGACACAGTAAAAGGAAGGTTGGAGCAGTGTATTATGCCCTTGGTATTAGGACATAAAAGGAGCAGCCTCCCACCTAAAAAAAACTTAATTATATCAAAGGTGTGGTGGGCAGGCCAAGGTAGTGATCAGCCTTGGGACTGCCCCCTGTCACATCACCCTTTCCAGAGCTCTCAAACCTAGCTGAAATCCTCCTCCACTACTCAGAATATACTTCTCACTAAGGCTAAGTATAGACAGTCAAAAGGCTTGAGGCTGAATTGATTCAATCTTAACAGGTCAGTCTCAGCTGTGCAGAGTGAACCGATAAGCAAGTTCACTTTTGATTCTGGAAATACAGAGCACGACTCCCTGCTCATTTGGAGCAGACAGCTTGGGCCAAGGCTATGCTGCACACCTTGTGAGGGGTGAGGTTTTCAGGGAAGGTGCAAAGCATTCTGGGATGCTGGGGGACTGTGACTTGACTTGAATCTGGAGGGGACCTGGGACAGAAGTTTGATAAACTAATTTAACCTAAATCAGTTAAGTCTGATACCACACCCATCCAGGTTTATCTTAAACCAGTTTTGGCGATTTTGAAAATGATTTGTGTGCACTGAACTTGTGTTCCATTACAGATTTGAACCGATTCCTGACCACTTATACTGGTTTGTGTGTAATTTCTGTCCTTAGCCTCATGGTCTGGGCCTTCCTGCTTAGCTCTCCTCCCAAATCCTTAAAGGGCAAACTGTCTCATCCTCCCCCCCACCCCTTCTAAATCTCATCCCACATGCAAGTCCAAGTCTCCCCAGTGCTTGTATGCTAAGCAGAGTCCCTCCTGCCTATTCACGAGTACAAATCTCTTACACGTGGTGATGACAAAACACAGGCAAAGCAGGACTTCCATTACAGGGCCAGGTACTTAAACTGAACTAAAATGGTCTATGGATTATCTTTCCCTACAAGGTTCTTTGCAGACCCAGCAGGAGAAAAAAAAAAAAAAAAGTTTCCTGGTGGTAGGTCTATAGTTGACAGACAATCTGTCAATGGCCCCAGAGTATAGCCTTGATGATCCTTCAATGGGGCATCAGACTCTTCTCTTGGCCAGGTCATTTGCCTAGAATGCTATACAATAGGCTGCCCTATTGTCAGTTCAGACTTGCAAAGTCCACATTCACACAGGATTCATAATTTGATATAGACATAGCTCACTTCACAAAGCTTTCTTCATATAGCATCTCAATCATATCAGGTAACATAGGTAGAAAACAAGGTCAGGATTTAGTCAGGCATTCTTTAAACTTTTTTTGAGGCACCATGAGAGCCGCTAAGCCAAGTCATTTGTTACTTGGATAGAGCTCCCCAAAGCAATGGGATTTAAGTCTTGTTACTCAGAGAACGTCAATGCACTAAGAACACACTCTAGAGTTCTGTCCTGAACCCCAGGATCTTTCCTAAAACCTCTGTTATTTCACTAAATCATATGGCTAGAGGGTTCAGCAAGTCCCTCCTAACTGCTTCTTATAAGCACAAATCTCTCATGGTTACTGTGCTGCCTACATTTAAGAAGCTCTGCTTCCTGTCACATGAGCCTGGGTTACCCAGGACAGAGGCCATAGCTAGCTAGATGTCTTATTACAGACTTTATTTATTTGTTCTTAAGAGCTAAAATTTTGGAGTCCCTGCAGACAGTGCTGTTCCTTATTGTACAGCCTTGATCACCTTTCCATTCTTACAGATACCACGCAGTAATAAGATCCCAACTAGATCTGACCAGGAAAAGGAAAGCATACAAATTCAGAAATAACAGACAGGGATCTCAAGCGTGTAAGCTTCTCTGTCCCAGTAGCTGCAATTGTACCTTGTCTCTGTCACTGCAGTTGTAGGTCTGGAATAGCTTCACCACCACTTAACAGCCTAAGAAGGCTTCCTACAACCTGTGCAGTTGCCTTTGGTCCCAAAAATGGAAACACCCCCCTCACCCCCCAAAAAAAACCCCAAAAGAAATAGTAACCTTGCAACTAATCCAACCCAAAGAAGCCACTGTCTGTCTTTCATTATCATTTCCAGGTCCTATTTCCAACATCACTGAAGGAACAGGAAACTGCTATACAGCAGTTAAGCAGAACACCGGATAACTTTTGGTTTGCAGTAGTGATTAGAAACGGGTTGGGATTTAAAATTTCAGTCTTTGAAACGGGAAACATAAACCATTAAAATAGCAATGGAATGTATTTCAATTTACTAATATCCCTAATTAAATGGAAGAGTCATTCTTGCTAGGGTGCAACACACTCCATCACGTAATCATCTGTATATTCACATTTTTATTCCAGTATAGTGTTTAAGCAAAAATCACCTCCAGGAGTGCAGTTTTTAAACCTTTGGAAGTCACTGAACTGGAGATAACTTATGTGGGCTTTTTATTAACAGAAATGGTCTTAGAGGTACATGAAGGAAAAAATATCACCACTTTAATTATATGAGAATATTCCAAGGCATTTCCTTTGTGGAAGCTGAAAAATTATGAGAATGAATAAAAATTGATTTCTTAGGATAAGCGGCCAAGTTTCTGGCTCCTACTTCTTCAGGGGGTAGCTTAAAAGCCCCTCTCAAACACATTTTTGATGTAAAATAAATCCAGTCAGTTGGCAATATAATGAATGGAAAGACTACCCTTGGCTTCAGTGAATTCAAACAAAACAGATAAAAATTTCTTTGTGCTCTTTCAGAATTCATACATTTAAGGAACAAAAGGAGGTGGGAATAAGCAAAGAATGTCAGGAAACACTTCTAACGATTTTTTTAATTCACAGTTTTACACTGATTGAACTGATTAGCTGAGGTTTACCATAAGAAACCAAGTCATAGCATTTAGCAGGAAACTAATATTATTATATACTTCCCTTAAAGGACTCCTTTAGTTGGCACAATCTTAGCTTTAATTTAGCTACCACTTTAATTTTTTTGTATTTTAAAAAAATAGGTAGTCTGTTTTTAATTTTGAGTAATAACATGGTGCTGGATCACAAAGTATGATTGCAAATCATAATTATAGCTGAATTGCTTCATTTATGGAGAAATCCAAGAGCAGACAACCAAAATTTAAAGCATGGCATGCTCATTAAAGTCCCTTCCCAGATTCTTCTCAAGGTGGGGGCTGCCTTTTTAAGTAATAAATTATGTTACAGTATACCTGTATTTCAGAGAGCTACAGTCTACAGATTAATGACACTGGTGAAGTTGTTCTGTTATGATTTTCTTGGGTCGGAAAAAAAAGGACCAAAAAAACAAAACAAAAAAAAAAAAACACTCAATCTTTGCTTCTGTGCCCCTTCTAGAAAAGGGAGTACTTCCTTTCTCCACACACTTAGTCAAGCTAGATTCAAAGTCAGTTTTTAAGTCATGCTTGCTTTGCATTTATACTATGCCTACCTAACATGTGCTTCAAAAGACACATCTGAAACAATGGCGGAACTAATTAGGTTGGCCAAGAATGCAGATTTCCCAGAATACACTCCATATGTTTGGCTAAGCCAATTCTTCTCAAACTTCCCTGGCAGAAGGACTAGTTTATGATGGATGATATTTTTGCAAATTTTGAGGGCATTTTTAAGTCCTCTTTTTCTATTAAAACACACTAAGCCCCAGAGCTGGTGATGAGCTCTGTGGAAGGAAAGCCCACACCAGCATTGGAGTCTGTTAGGATAATGTCAGATAAATCCTCCACAACTCTAATAATAATAATAATAATAAAATGTCTACTTGTTTTTAAATAGTGCATTTTTCATTTTATTTTCCCAAAGGGGGTCAGTACCATCATTCACATTTTTATAGGTGGGAAAACTGAAATCCAGAGAGGAACAGGGACTTGCAAAGGTCAAGCAACAGGAAAATGTCAGAGCCAGGAATAGAGCTGGTGCTCCGAAGTTCCCGTTTATTGCTCCTTCCAGTAACCCACATTGCCTTCCAAAGCAAAGGTTTTGTTACACAGTATATTTTCAGAAACAAAATGCTTGTCTTTTTGCTGTATTTTTCTTCCTTCCAACAGCCAAATGCAAATGCCAGCAATAGGAAATAAATGCCCACCTTTATGTGGTTGACCTTATTTCAGTGACTGTAACCATTAAATTAAAACCCCTCCCCCATCTCCCCAAGTGTGGAAGTCCTGAAGAGGTGCCCTCTTCTAGAGACAACCAAACTGCCAATAAATTTGCTAAAAGAATTAATAAATGGAGCATTTAAAGTAAATAAAAGCTCCAGTGGTCACTATTAAAATGTCAGAACTCTGCAGCAAATGTAGAAAATATTGATGTTTTAAATGTCGACTACTTTATACTGGCAACATTACAGTAGAAACCCTTTGCCATTTAAAAGGCACTGCCCATTGCTTTAAAATTATCAGATATGTGGGTTTATTAGGGGGTTTTGTTTTTTCATTTTACCAGTATTTTCATTACCTAGAAAAAGAAGCAGTATGAACTCCCAAAACATCTGAAACCATGGTTACTATTTCTCCCGTTCTGCTGTAGCAGCTATATGGAAACAAAATAAAGACCCTTTGCCAGCTATTGCAAAATGAAGAGAGTGACTCCATTGCCCCTGCTTACCATTCTTCTCTAAGCAGCAAATAAAATTATGTACAAGACCGCAGCTTTTGGAGAGTCACTGTCAAGTGTGCAGTGGTTCCTGATACAAGAACCACATTCTAAGGAGTAAAAAGTAGAGTAAGGAGTAAAGAAGTACTCATTCTAAACTCTGCTCCCATTTTATTTCCATTAACTTCATTGAAAGCAGTGTTGGGTTAAGAGACTGTCCACTTCTGAAAATCTTTACACTTCATGAACATGCACCATTGTATAAAACAGTGATTCTTAAATCAGGGTGCTACTGCCAGAGTGCAGTGAAATCCTTTTAAGAGTGCCATGGGGTACTACAAATTTTAGCTAACCCCTTTAAAATGCCTCCTAGCAGTTAGTTAGACAGAGGAACAGATTTTTAGTAGGCTTCCATAAAAGCCATACTGCTGCAGCCTCCTTTTTCCTGGAGTGTGCTGGTATATTATATATCTGCATATAGTTCTTAAATTTGTCTTCTAAGTCTGCAATGGTATATGCATCAGATACTACCTGCTCAGTCTAAGGACTATGTCCAAACCGCTGCAGCATTTTTTTGTTTTTTTTAAAGACTCATCTCTTGCAGATATGTAGGCGGGGGATCTTTGCCATCTTTCACATCTGCCTCACTCTTTACTGTTTTTCTTTTGAACATCTTAACTTCCATCTCCTGTATTTTTCTTACTGCTTAAAGTTACCATTAGTTACTACTCAAATCCAGTATACAAATCCATAAAAACATGCCAAACATTCTGATTTCCAAGATAACCAAGCCTGAAAACAAAAAACTCAAACCAACACAATGGACCCCTCTCTATAGGCGGTCCGGACTACCCTGGCAGTCCATAACCCACAAAGTGAGCTTCTTAATTATCCACAATCCACAAAGCGAGCTTTCCAAGTTAAACAACTTGTCCAAGTATTAAAGTATTCCTCTATTTTTCTAAGTGGTGCCATGGGGTACTACACTCTTCAAGACTACTATACCCAGCACTTCTACCACTGGGCGGTGTGCACACCTTCAGATAGACAGACAAACGCTTATACAGACAAGACTTACTATACAGATAACACACAATTGATCAATAACTGCAACACAGAACCTTATTCACACCCATACGCGTTCTCTACTAAAAATGTTACACAAATTGCCAATTGCTCAAATCACGAGCGAGACTTTATAAAGGGGGATAAAGGCAAGGTGCCGCGTTTATTGATAACATGAGTTAGACAGAGGCTTAGGCACACCGTTCATACAAACACACACAAATCATCATACACATCATTACACACTGGCATACACATACACAAAACCACCATTTCATTCACACATACACCAGATACAGTTACCAGCAACAGTTGCTCAATATCAGACCAGAGTGGCCAACTCGGGCTTATTGAGTAGACGGTGATGATTTGAAGATAGCAGATTTAAAGATAACAGCTGGAGCAGGGTGAACAGATGTATCTGTGCTCCGATGAAACAGCAGTAGAGAAAGAAACTCACCCAACTTGGCATTTTCAATGTGTTCTTTTATAGGGATTGGCATCCTTTGTTTCAGTGCTTCAGGGTTTTTCCATACCCAGCTTCTGTTTTTGAAGTTTTTTCTTTCTTTTTTCTATTTTTTCTTTTGTCTTCAGTTTATCTTAGCCTTGGAGTGTTTTTGTTGCCCATCTGGCAGAATTTCTTCTTCTGTTATCTCCTCTGTGCCTTCGAGCTTCAAAGGGATTCTTCAGCCGTTTGTTAGTTAGTTAGTGGTTGGTAACTTACATTTGGTGCCTTCTTGCTTACATAAACAGTTGAATCTTCTTCTCCCATTTTTATGCCATTTCTCTCACCATTCACCCTTTTACACACACTCATACATAAAGGCTATGCAAATTTCATTCATTTATGTCAAGCAGAAGTATACAAAATGGAGTTTTCAAGTTGCTTACAGGACAACACTAACATGGTTACATTTCACTATTATTACACTCTATGTTAACATCAGTTACATTAGTTCAGTTCATGCTACAGCCTTACATTAGCACAGTTACATGTGCAAACACCTACACTATTCACAAGATAAACCCACAGGTTTCAAACAGGTATCCATGGTGTCAAACACATTCTAACCTGTTGTAGCCTTGTCCTATTCCTTGCAACACAAGAATTGCTCTATTATTTTTCTACATTCAAGAAATGAGTGAAATGTAAGAGCTGGCATTTTCTGAGGGGTGTCAAATCTAATGACGTTTAGGACCACTGCTATAAAGGAACCAAACCAGGGGTGAAAGTTAAATGAATAGACAAAAAGCATGTCTCCTTTAAGATATGCTTTCTCTCTAAGACATCTCATAGCAATTCATGAAGTCCTCACCTCTAAGGTTTAGTCCCACAAACCAACAGCAATATGTAAGGGGGTGTGCATGGGTGCACGTGCATCCCCTGAGTATGGCAGTGCACCCCCTGTGAAAAGGTGCCACCAACACTACTGGTGGCACCTGCAGGCAGTCACTGCTTGCCACCCCCTCGCTGCCAACACCACCAGCAGCATCTGCAAGTGGTTGCTGACTGCTGGTCAGTGCTCACCACTGCCCCACACACCCACCACTGACAGCACTACAGATGCCTGCAGGAGCTCCCTACTTGCCACTGCCATGCTCCCACTGCCTACAGCACTGCCACCACCTGCAGGAGTCACCGTGCCCCTCCAGCATCCAAGGGGACACGGTGTTCATGACACAAACATCATCAGTATGAACACAGGTCTAACAGCTATGAAACTCATCACCCAAGAGAATGACTGTTGCTTACTATAGCAGCCCACTCAGCTTCTGGATTGTCCTGCTCAGCTTCCTCTTTATATTGCCCAGTTCTGGAGTAGGACAGGGCATCTCCTTAGAGATACATTTCAAGAAAATATGCCCTAAAGGTGTAGTACACTCTGTAACATGTCTGAAAATAAAAATTTACTGGGGAAAAAAGCATCAGAGCAAATAGCACTGAACCAAAGATTTGAGGATATTGTCTGTTTAATAGTAATATTCTGAATTGGAGAGCATAATTTCTTAGTTCTTCCTGTTTCTACACCCAGTTAACCTCTTTGTGTGTAATATTTTCAAGAATGACTAACACTATTAAATTATGCTGAGTGCCTAATAGTTTAGGCTTGTTCTTAAAAGTAATATCTTGGCTTTGAGGTGTCAAGAAAAGGTTAAGTGGTAAGTCTTATATTTTCTCTTCCCATTAATTTGCAATAATCTTTCTTCACTGCTCTGATAAACTTTCCTCAGTGATTAATGTAAGAAAAACAAATTTGCACTTTTGTGAAGACTTTATCAAATGTTTCAAAGCATTAATTAAGCATGGGAAATATAGGTATTGACAAAACCATATGTATACATTTCTTTGCTTTTTGATTATGTGCTGGACCCCTGTATTTGGGAATAGGGGTGTGAGTAGGCAGGGGTATGAGGTTTGTGTTCACGCACACTAAGGGGTTCTCCTTTGCAATTCGACTTGTTTACTTTAGACTTAAAGCTTTGAAATGCAGTGTATTCTTCTTCAGGTCTGAAGATAAAGCAGGCAGAGCAAGGACTAAAGAGTCTGCAGGACTGTGAAATTGGAGGGGAAAAGTTCCCAGAAGCAGTTGGCAGAAACTTTTCAAAATTTCTGAACAATTTGCATTAAAAAAAAAAAAAAAAGATTACTTCAAAAGGTTATTAATTTTCTTCAAGGAGAAGGTAGAGCAGAGCGGCAGAGAGACTAACTGTTTCAGAGAGGCATGAGCTTTTGTTGGGAACATCCTGCTTCATTTGCCGATTTTTTTCTGGTTATTATTGAACCAGACCCCCCCCCCCAATAAACTATTAAAATATTTTGATCAACTCTAAGCTTTTTTGTTTTTGTGAAGGCAGTTGCCATTGAGGTCAGCTGTGCTGATGTGCTTGATTCAGTGAAGAACATTTCTATGACAACTTGATTTACAAAAGAAAGTCAATTCTTTATAGGAATGTTCTGCAGTGAACATAGCCAACACCATTTAGCTATATTTATTAGATACACAGTAACCCATTATTTTAGCTGGTGCCCAGAATAGATTTAAACAAGAAAGTTGAAAAATATTTACAAATAAACTAAAGCCAATCTGATGGAACTCTGGTGGATCAAGGTGAACACTAATTAAAAGAAAACAAGCTAAACAAATTATGTAATAAAATGTGCTGCAAATAAAATTGGGGAAATCTGCTGTTTTAAAGATTTTGACAGAGTTGCCCGAAATGCAATTATACCAATATCCTTGGCTTCCTAAAAGCAACAGAAAGGACAATACCAAATAATATCAGGATGGATAGTTTAGACACACACATACACACACACACACACACACACACACATACCTGTCCACTTGTATAATTTAATCCCAAGAGATGCATGGTTGGGTACCATGTATCAGATAAAGAGAAAGCAAGTCTGAACCTACATCTTGTTTCTTTCCTTGATATGCAAGAAATGTGGTAGGCTCAAAACAACCATAAGCTAAGCACAGTGTTCCCCGCCCCCCACCATAGACGCTTATGGCACAGAGTCACCTGGTTATGGTGTGAATGCACTATAGATTCAGTACCACTACAGCTCTGGAGTACTGTACTATCTACACTCATTTGGATCCAGATATACCTCCTCCATTGATGGCTTAAGTGACAATCCAATCTATTTCAATACAGCCCTACAAGCAACACATTTTTTAAATTGAGTTCATAAGAAACATTATAAACAATAAGAATAATAGTCTACCTTCATTGTTACTGCCTTTGGATCTTCTGCTGCTTTTATTTATGCCCTCTTTTGCATATTTGTCAAGTGTGTACACAGTTGCATTGCAGGACTGATCCCCCCCCCACACACCTTTTTCTAATACAACACCAAGAGACGCTGCTTTGAGGCCCTGAATGTGCATTTAAGATGTAAGTGCAGCATAACTCTCAGAGCAATAGTGAATTCTCACATAAGACACATCTAATAACAAAGGTCACCCAAACAAGATAATATTTAACTCTGGTATCCAAAGTATAAAAGAGCAATGGCTCCACTATAACTTTCTAACCTAGCCTAACCTCTCCCACCACTCAAAATCATTTGACACTGTTCCTATTACCAGCTAGAAGCAAGTACATAGCCACATCAGCATTTAAGAACCCAGAGTGTGTTGGCATCCAGGTTTGTAAATTAGCTGAGGGATCTGGAGTAGAAAGTGTTCTTAGGGAAGCCTATTGTGACTGAATCAGTATGCCCATTCTTTTTGTAGGAACAAGACTTTAAAAATCCACTGCAAGAGACTTGACAGCATCCATCAAGGAAAACAACCCCCTTTACTCTAAGGAACAATGTGAACTTTGAGACTTATAATTCCAAAAACATTGCATTTCTTTCAGTTTCACAATGTTCACAGTCCTCTGTGCTTTCACCCAGAGATAACTTGGCATAGCTTGAAGAGAAATGTGGCAGAAAATACATTTGGTCATTGCTAAGAAGTAGATGTGTATCATTTCCTGTTAACCAGGTGTTCTTTTTTTTCCCCACAGATTTATTGGATGCAATTGTTAATCCTCAAAGTGTGCAATTTTAAACTGGTTACTGACATTACACTTATTGCTTGGTAAGCACTCAAAAAGCACTCTAGTCATAACCAAACATACTGTCAGGACATCCAGAACACTGTAAAAACAGCAGATCCCACTCTAAGGTAACCCTGGATGGATGTGGTATCAGACTTTAGCACTATAGGTTCGAGCACTGTAACAAACACCTGTACCAGATCCCATCTCAACTCACATTAAGTCACATTGCACCAGCAACCCATGGGGCTTTACAGCACCCTAATCACCCGCCTCAGAGCAGTGCTCCTCAGCCAGAGCCCATCTGGTCTGCCCAAATGCCCAGCCAGCCCCACCTCTGGGCAGTTGCTGACAAGAGTCAGTGAAGCCTCTGTCCTCAGGCCTGCCCATGTTCTCCCTCCAGTTAGCATAGATACATCCATACATAAAGAAAACTGCTTTTTCTAAATTTCTTTTATTGCATAGTGTTATGGGTGCTGTTGAGCAAGTGTTGAATGTGCTTCAGCTAGTATTTTAGGCTCAAAGAAACTAGGGCCGATTTTGCTCACAGTTAACCTGTCTTAAGAACCAATTCATCGCGCTGATTTCTGGCAATGGGCAAGTTGCTTAATGAACATGAAGCTTTTGACATAAAATCATGTTTAATTCCTAACTGTTTAACATAGCTCAGAATGGTATCACGAGTTTCATTGCACTGTTAAAATGGATTGTTACAAATGCTGTTACAGAGCCCCTGGTGTAGACAGGAGCCCCAAATCCTATTACTGTAAAATTAAAAAAAAGAAATTATATATATATATATATATATATATATATATATATATATATACACACACACACACACACATACATACATACACACACACACACACCCCAGCATACCTACACATACTAATATGTAGCACTACTATTTCCCATCTTGCCTGGAGAAACCAAATGCATGTGTAAAATGTGAACTGTGAGAAGCACTCTGTACGGGATGGAGAAGTGGAAACTCATTGCATCCAGCTCATAGACACAAAGTCCCAGAAACCTTGTATGCTTTGTGCACCTGCTTGTAAAACATCCTTAGCTGAACCTAAAGTTACTTTGGTTACACACAGGGCACATGCAACAGACTCCTCCATTCATTTATCTATTGTATTCAGATCATGGCCAAACATGAGTTGCAGCTTGGTGGATGAGAGGGAGGAGGGTTAAGGGGTCTCCATCCATGCATCAGACCCAGCAATGGGCCCTCCCCACCCCATCACAAATCACCTCTCACACACCTGATGCAGAGCCTGCTGAATCCCAGCCCTGGCACCTGAAAAGCCATTCCAGAAATCCCCAGGGTCAGGCACCCTGCCACCCAGACCCTCTCATGGCTTCTCTAGCTTCGAGCAGCAGCTGGGTGGAAAGGTGCAGAAGACTGGCACTGGGCCTGCATGGAGACAACCCTGCGGGCTCAGTGGCTTGGGCAATGCCATCAGGCATCCGGGCCACAGGTGCATGTTGTACTGCAAGGCTTTTTGGCTACAGTTACAGGTTCCCATACTGCAAGACAGTACACCGGGGGGGGGGGGGGGGGGGGGGTGGAGGGGGAAGCAGGTGGTTGAGAGGGCACTGAACCTTTAAGCTGGGGAGAGCAGACACACATCCTTGGAGCCTTCAGGGTGTCCGTCTGTGGGGCACGGCCAGCTGCCTCCCCAATCAGAGGTTAAGGACCCTTGAATTATACAGCCCCAGGCAGAAATGCTGGGGTGTAGAGAAGGGGGAGGGTGAATTGCCTGCTTTCTCCCCACCCCAACGCTCCCTTGCTGAGGTCCTAAGTTCTCCCCTCATCCCACTCTTGGGCACTTGAGAGCATGTCCTATTCAATGGGATTGTAAATCTGTGCAATTGACACGTCCTTGCTGCCTCTCTCAGAGCCATGCCACAGTCTATAGGAGATTCAAGCCTAAGCACAGGTACCCTGAGCATTGTGCATGAACAGCTCCCTTTCACCCAAAGGACTCACAGAAAGGTATTGATAGTGTTAATTTAGCTTAGTAAGCATAAGGTAAACAGCAATTTCAGCAGAGAGGTACCTTTTAGCTATGTCTGGCAAATACTGCAGGAACAAGAAAAAATCCCCCTTGTCAAAACCCCCCAGACCTCCCTCCCTCTCAGTCCAGGAAAAGGACACATGTGATAATGGTTCCCATGTGGGAATCCTTCTACTTAGTCACTCAGCTTTCATGGCCAGAGTGACTCCTGGGTTGTGCACCTGGATAGGCCAGCAAGCAGCCCAACAGCACTTGTTACGCACAGATCAGATCAGAGGGCAGGGGTAAGTCCAGTGGGTGCCAACTGATCCCGATTCCCACAGTGCATTCACTGTATTGGCCCCTCAGGGCAACCCTCAACCCCCTTCCTGCAATTGCAGCACCAGCCCAACCCCAGACCTGCCCACCCTCAGTGTCATTAACCCCCTCTCCCCCCATGACTAGGACTGGGGGAGGAGGGGGGTGGGATCAATGACATTGCCACGTATGAAATTAGGGACCCCAGGAGCATAGCATCCACTCTCCATCAATCCAGGGAATAGGGATTTGTGCAAGATGCAGGTATCATCCTGTAACAGGGGGGCTTCTCCAGGCCAATCTCACTGGGGCCCATCTCCCCGCTTCTGAGCTAACCACCCACCATGCCTTGTTGGTAATTAATTAATAATGTAGTTAAGCAGGAGGCTGCCCATTTCTTGCCCCAATGCCAGGGGGTGCTATCTGCAGTTCCATTCCTCCCCTACACTGCAGCCCAAGCCTCACAGATGGCATCTCAGTGTTATTCTCATCACCGGCCCCCACAATCCTCCTAATTGAACCCCACCTGGATTCCTCTCCTCAGGCAGTCTCATCCGCCTTCCTAGTAGGCAGCATAGCTCTCTGAACCGCTTCCCTTTTGGGTGTGGTTTCCCTGGGACCCTGGGCTATTAGCCCTGGCCCACCTCCAGGCCAGTCAGAACCCCATGGGCATCCCTCACAGTGGGCCCCTGGCCCTTCGACCCTTCCAGTCCTGGCCCCAGCATTGACCAATCAGGGGAAGGTCAGACAGGCATGAGTCTATGGCCTTTTCTCTCTCTCTGGGAGTCCACCCTCCAGACCCTATGAAGGGGTAGCCCACCTGGTTGTGGGGGCTAGGGACCCAGGACCAGGAGGCTCCTGACCATCCCCTACAGCACCTCCAGATGATACCAGCAGCCCTCTGGCCAGGCAATATTGTTGCCTGGCCTCCAGCAGCAAAACTGCCCTGTTTATATGGGCAGCCCCAGATTTAAAATGGCTGCCCTTGTCAGGCACCTGGCAGCAGCCAGCTCCAGGCCCTTAAAGTGGCAGGCACCAATAGTGCCCTGCCACACATCCTTATCAGCCTCATGAAAGTCAGTGGCCCATTCACACCCAGGACACCGGGGTTGTGTACACATGCATTTGGGGGGGGGGGGGGTGCACACAATATCCAGGCATCCGGGGTGCGCACATGCATGGTGGGCACAGGGTGCACTAGGTAGTCATGTGCAGGATGGCTAACTGGTGGCTCATGACCATGAGGGTGCATACCATGATGAGCCACTGCTGCATCAGGTCCAGGTAGGTGGCCATGATGTCCCACAATCTCCAGTGAGACTCACACAGGGAAATGAGCAGGATCTGCTGCAGCTCTTGGGTCTGTCCACTTGCTTGAATGTGCAGGCCAGAAAATGAAGGCACATACAAGTTACAATGCAGGGGATTGAGGGTGTGGTGGCCCATGCCCAGCAGCCAGTGAGGGGTGGGTAGGCTGTTTAGCTTTATTCAGGAGTTTTTAAAAGGCCTGGGGAGCCTGCAGGGTACACTGGGAGGCTTGCAAGAATCCCTCCCTTCCTGCTGGGACTTGGCCCATGCAGGCAGGCTCCAAGTCCTACCCTACTGAAGAGCTAACGTCTGTTTTGTTTGCTCCTGGCCTAATCTTGGGTGGTTAGAGCAAGGCTAGAAAAATTAGAGCACTTCAGCCTCAGTCTTCTTAAATGCCTGTAGACTCTTAGCCTAAGCATCCAAAACTCTTTCAGAAGCTTTATTGTTGGCAGTTTCTAGGAGCTTGTTACTGTTAGAGCAAAACTGTTTGAATTGGTTTACAGTTTGGACTACATATCAGTTTGCAAATCTGGCTTTCCATGGAGTTTAGGCCGATTGTAAAAATTCTGAGCCAAATGCAGGGAACATAGAATTCAGTATAAGTAGGGAGGGCTGGGGGCAAGCAGAGTGCAAGCCCCAGGCACTTACTAAGGGGGTGCCAGAATGCTACTTTCCTCTTCCCCCAAGCCCCACAAGAATCTTTGCCATGGCAGACTGCTCTCCACTGCCTGGCCACAGAGGACAGCATCAGGTAAGACTTTCTTCCCTTCATCTCGCCTCCTACCTACAGTGGTTAGCATCCTCCCCGCCCAGCCCTTGGTGCCAAAGGAACTTGCTATACTTCTGACAGGACTAGAACATTTTATGCAAGGCAGACCTATAAGTATTAGACATGAAAGTAGGGTTATGTTCAGGCCTTTAATTGCAAGAAGGTAGGCACATCTACATTAGACATTTACTGTGCAGTTGACTAATTAGCTGTGCAGTAAACATCTTGGCATCTACACATGCATCCCTATTAGGCTGGAGTAAACCAATTTACTCCACAGCAGGATAGTTTACAAGTACTATCCTGCTGCAAAGTAAAAGACACCACAGCAGTACACACACAGACACTTATACAGGTACAGCAAGGCTGCTCCAACGCATCGTAATTACAGTGTTTTGGAGCACACTCAACTAATCAAGTCAGCTGGAGCATGCTAATTGCCGCACTTCAGCAGACTCCAGTCATGTGTATTAGCATCCCAGCACTGAAAAATGGCAGCAGGTTGGTTTAACTAAAGCTCATTCAATGAGCTTTTGTTAAAGCACCTCCACCACCATTTTTCAGCATAGGGATGGTGATAAATGAGACACTCTGGGTGTTTTAATTAAAGCAGCTCTCAGAGCCACTCTAATTAATCCCCCCCTCTCCCCCCCCCCCCCCACACACTCTCCTGGAGCATGTGTATAAACACCCATAAAATGCTGATGGGGCTGGCCGGGGCACAAGAGTGTTTCAGTGCAGGGCTGCCTGTTAGCTAGCCCAACGCTGAACCACCCTCATGCCCCAGCCATCCCCTATGCAGCACACTGAGCTGAGTCCAAGGAGCCCTAAGCTGGCAGGCTGATGCTCCTGGGCCCCCCCTGCCAGCCAGGTCTGCTTTGACCCTGCTCACCATGCTGTACATGAATAAACTAGAGCTTATTACTCCAGAGCTAATTACTATTGGGTGCATGTTCAAACAGCATGCCCAGGAGCAAAAAGCTCTGGAGTTTATTCATGAACCTTAATTGCTCATGTAGATATGCCCAGTATGAAGGAAGAGAAACGGGGGACACATCAGTATGGATAGTCCCTATATATTCTTCATCTTACCTGCTCTATTTCAGTATGGGATACAGAATGCTGATGAGCTAGGTGGACTGGTGGTCTGACCCATTATAATCTCTTATGTTCTTATGACTACATATTGATTAGAGCTTCTAGCCATTCCTGTAACAAACAGGTAAGAATACAGAACACAATCCAAGGCAAAACATTAACACAAAAGAGTGCAAATGCAAAAATCTATTAGTTTAACCCTAAGCAGTAACTAATATCCCAATGCTTTCATAATCCTTGCTGTGTCAAAGGCCACATATGCTTAACTAATTAAAACAAAAGCCGAGAAAAAAGAAACCAGCAGGGTAAAGAAGAACAACACAATGGGTGAGGGGCAGGGAGAAGGGCAAAGGGGAAGGAAGGTAACATTCGTGTAGAATAAAAATTAAACAAGAAGTGTTAAATACCCTACTGTGAATTAAGTATCAAGAGCAGTATTTTAAATTATATGGTTACGTTATCCAAGGAAAGGGCATGCATTTCATAAAGAAACATTATTCAGTCAGAGGTTGATTTATAAGGATTAAAGAACAAATAACTTCATCTGATGCATGATCAGTATTAGATAATCCACTAAATTACCAGTGGAACATATGGATATTGCCAAAGGAAAGAGGACACTGAAGCAGGAGAAAGGGACTATCATTGAATCACTAACCCCAACAGAAAGCCTAGCACCTTGAGTGAAACACTGGAGGAGAAACCCAAAAAGTAAGTAGCAAAATAGGAGAATGAAGAGTCAATAGTTTGGGCAGAGAAAACTTTAATGTAAAGATGTTCATGTCACAAAGAAAGAGCCATAATAGATCAGACAAGCATTCCATCTACTGCAGCAGCAGATTGTTCATTACAAGAATCACAGGAAACGTCATAATGGGTAGAATAAGGTTTTCTCACTAACTACCATAACATAGCAGCTGGCTTCTTCTCTAAAGGGAAAGGGCTCATATCTTTTGATTTTTCCCAATCTAAACTAACTATCTGTAATCATCTCATTAGCCAAATAATTCTCTAACCTCAAGCTTACTAAGCTTTTGGCTCCAATGTCATTTTGTGGCAGCAAGTCCCCTTTGGTTAATTATGTTCTTTTCAAAATTACCTGCATCTTCTTTTGTTTGAAATGTAGAGGAACAATTAAAGTAATTTGACTTGCAAAAATATTTTTTCTTTAGAATTAGTCTCAGAATGAAGACAGCCTTGTCCATTCCTCTAAATCTAACATAAAAGCAGATTTGATTCTTCCTGCAAGCATCTCTTCCAATATATTTGGGGATCTTGGGCTAATCCACATTCACAAAATTCTGTGCTTCTGGAGAGTAGACTGTAGATGGTTGGCTCAAGCTTTCTCCACTAATTCATAGTTTCCCCAATTGCGGAAAATCGTTAAATTGTTAAGAGCCTCGAGATATGATCCTTGCTGCTGCAGAATCCTGGAGATCACATTTATATGTAGTTTGTTGTTGCTACAGCAGCATGTAGAAGCTACATCCAAGCTCATACACATGGTAAGAAAAATTGACAAAAATTTTTCTACTCAGGACTTTTTTCAGAGTAGCTGTTAAGTAAATTCATGCCTTAGCTTACTGTAGACATTTTTCTTGTGGACACAAGCCCCTAAGCAAAACAGGCAAAAAAGTCAGGGCAAGGGAAGCAGGAGCAGATAGGTGAAGTAACTAGACCATGGCCACATAGTGGTCAGTACCAAAGTAAAAAAGATTTTGATGAAATGCTACTATCTTCAGCCATGGCAAGCTGCTGCTTTATAGGTCTTCCCTAGACACAGGAGTGGAGGTCCATGTTCAAAGAAGTTATTCCTACACATTTTTATGTAAAGTAAGCTAACTCTTTACTGTCTGGCCAGTATTTCAGGGCATGGCCAGTATTTCAGGGCATGGCAACTGACTTACCACAAGGCAACGTTACAAGCACTTCAAGTATAAAAATGCAGAATGTATTGAGAAACCCCAGGTTAAATCTCCAGTGAAGACAAACTCATGGTCTCAATCAACTGCCAGGTGCCTCTTTCAGCTTATGCAATAAGCATTTTATATCACTTACAGTTTTTATCATGTACCTGAATGGATTTGAAATGCTTTGGTGGAATTTAGGGTGCATTTGGACACTTTATAAGCTATCAGATACAGTACAAGCAACACAAACACTGCCCCCCCCCCAATGCCAAACTAACCCACAGCAAAATTTGCTTACTGTAGAAAATTCTGAGGTAAGATGCAGTGAAAGTCTTTCTTGCATTTAAAGTGTACACCTTGACATTTTCCCATCAGATTAGCAGTGGAGCTGCTGTAATAATTGGAACCCACTTCCTAATTGTGGGAAGTAGGTTAGGTTTCATAAGAAGTTACAACAGACCGTAATAAATGTTGACAGAAGGAATACAAAAAACACAGAAAAACTAAGAGCTGCCAAAACAAAAAAAACTTCACTGATACAATCTGAGGGCTATAATACATTTCTGCTTGTCAAACAAAAGGACCATGAGCTTGTGGCGGGGGGAAAGAGAAGAAAAATAAATAAATCAATAAATCAAGAATTGCTGTGTCAGAATTTAGGGCTAATAAAAAATAAAATAATAAATAGATGGTCTGTTTTCACTGGAAACATAATGCCTATGTGTTTTCCTACTCCTTTTGGAGGTTAATCAAGAGAGACCTTGAGGGCCAAAATGGTGGAACAGACTCTTTGTGGTTTCCTTTCACTCTGTTGTTTGTTGCCAAGTCTCAATCACCAAGACACCAGATCAGCAGGGATCCCAAACTGAGGCACATGAAATCCTGATCTGTCTTCCCCTACTTTTTGCAATGCTTTGTTCCCCTTCAAACACATGCTAACTCTGTCCTTATTGGCTTTTCACTCAATCCTGAGGTCAACTGCACTATATCATATCAGCATAATACAATGAGATGGTCCTTTTGATTACTCCTCCTTTGCTCACTGAGGTAGAAGGATTGGACTAGACGAGTTACGATACCACAGATTGAGAAAATTAACTTGTGTCCAAAGCAACAGCTTCCATCTAACATACCAGTACATAGCATCCATCCATAACTGACCAGCCCTCCCAGTATCCCAAGAACAAAAAGTCACAATTCCTCCACTTTTTACAAGCCTATATCTCCTCTTACTCTGCATCCATCTAGTTTATCAAAAGCAAGAAAGTCACCACTATCTTCACAGTAATCAATAGACAAAGAGCATTCACCCTAAATATTGTTAAACAACAAAAACAAATAACAAAAGCAAAACAAAAAACATAATACTTTCTAGTAAAGGGACTTTGACAGATATTACTGAAGATTTTCCATTAAAAGCATGGACATTCAGTTTCAAAATGTTTGGTTCTGATTTTCTTCTTTTTTTCTGCATCCTAAATGATAAGTTTCTAAGTCTGGAATAAATTTTCAAGTACATCTACAGGCCAAGCTCTCTCCTATTTGAAATCCCAAACCACATTTAGCTGTTTACCCTTTTGCAGAGGCAGTCATCTTAACCCTTTTATTCTCTGGGCCTCTTAAGTCAGTGTTGTGTTCATGCATTTCAGTATAACACTTTGACAAAACTATGAGCTGCACACTTTGAAAATGGTTAGAGAGACTGCACAGTTTCGGACTGCCACCAAGAGACAAGAAAGGGATAGGGCTTGAGTATTTCAGACACAGAACCTGCATGTTTCCACAGGCCACAAAGTACTGCAAGTGAGCAGATTTTGTGTTTTAATTATGATCGCAACCTCTTTATCATTGTCTTTATAATAACATTACCATATTTCACAATAGTATTGGAGGTGGAGTTTGGGATTGCAATGCCCGGCACAGAGTTAAAAAGAAACTTCTCTTATTCCATTCCCTACACCCCACAGAAAAACAACAAAGCCGTAGATGACACTATTTTCCAATACGTACATTGGAAGGTAAATGAGCTTCCCCCACCTCCTCCCAATTTCCCTGTCTATGTGTACTACTCAGTGATCTTTCCAAACCCTAAAATTAGTATGTAGTATTGAACTAAATCAATGGTTCTCAACTGGGGTGCCACAAGAACCTACCAGGGGTGCTGTCACAGGGTGAAACTGCCCTTTATGCCTCTCTTCAGGAGACACGGAGCCAAACTGTCAAGTAGCTGCAGCAGAAATGGTGCGCTTACCTACATGATACTATGCAGGCATGTGTGCCATATATGTGGTGACTCTTCCTAGCTCGACTCGGACATGAAAGAGGCATGTGACATGTTTCACCCCATGGCAGAAGCCAGGATATAAATGCTACTGCCAACAGATACTGTGCCACATGCCTCTGCAGAGCCAGGAGTGCTGCAGCAGGAAGGGCGTACCTGCCTGAATAACCTAATGTACACAGGAATGACCTTTCTGCTACAGCTGCTTGTCAGTTTGGCTCCAGCGTGCCTCCAGAAAGCAAAAGTGTGCAGAACATCTGCACACACCCTGCATGCCTGTTTCCCAGAGACACCATGCAGGCTAAGACTAAAAAAGGCTACCAAAAGACCACATGCTTCAGCCACAGATGCTTCCCAATCTGGTTCTGCAGGTATGCACTGCAGTTCCACTTGGCTGTGGCAGCAAGGAGAATAATATAACTAGTGAACTGTCCATCAAGAATGACTGGGGGGATGTGGCAGTGACTTAGTCGTGTCTCTTGACAGCAAAATAATGTCTGCTTAAAAGAGTGCTTCCTGAGGCATCCTGTGACAGCTAAGCCGACTTTCTGAGGGTTAAACCTGGTTTTCTGCTGCTTATCTATGTATTGCGGAACGCTTATAGCTAGAAGAAAGAGTGAAAAAGGAAGCCATTGTGGTTAAGCATCTCCTGTAGTTTGTTAATGCATTTTGCTATAGCTTAAAGCCAGCTTCATTAGCGATGGAACAGCTAAAATTAATCATACAAGGAAAACGCAAAGGCTTGTACTGCTATTAGTCAGTCATATAAGGAAAACTTGTAGTATAGAACTAATTGGCTGCAAGCCAACAGCTAGCTCAAAAAAAAAAAAAAAAAAGTCTATAAATTTGCTGGCCCATTCCAAAATTGGCTAAAGGAAAGCACCGTAATAAAAGAAGCTATCATTGTGAAAGAGAAACAGCAGACCTGAATTCAGCAGGGCAGTGGGTCCTGAAAAGCCCGAAGTCTAAATGTCAGGGTTCTTCCCGGTACCGCTTTGGACAGCGTAGATTGGGGATGCCTAACTTTGCTGGATTTCGAGAGGCTTGTCATATACAAGGCATAAAAGGGGACTGCCGATATGTTACCGACTTGGAGATTTACTGTCTGTCTTTGTTGTTTTGTTAAGCTTTGTGTAATTATGTGTCTGTTAGATCAATAAACCTTTCTTACCTTTTCACCCCGACCGCTCTCTCAATCCTGAACCAACCCACTGCAAGCAGCTGAGACGGGGGAGGCACTCTGTTCCTGCTCTGCCTCCTCCGAGGAAGGGTGGGTGGGGGGAAAAACAGGACAACATGAGGCCAGCCCCACTCTGTCCCCTCCATCAGGGTGGTGCTCCATTTTACCACCACCTCCACTTCCTGTCCATAACACTCTTGAAGCACTCTGATTAGTTGTTACTGAAACAACCATTCAGCATTATGGACAGATAGACAGATGGACCAAGCACTTTATTATATTAGGATTATATGACCTAATCAATCAGTAGCATATTAATGTACACATAGCAGAACTACAATAAAGAAACTAATTTAAATATAATGACTTAAGTCTAAGAAGGTTGAGCACCTGTAGACTAAATGCAGATATTTTTGATGAGGGCAGAATTACTATATCAGGAACAAACCTTCAAACAATTTGATTAAAATATTACATGAATTATGCTCTTTACATCAATAGCAATATTTTGGTATTATTTTGATTGTTGCAAATACACACGCACACAAATTAGTAGTTTTATTTTTCACATATCTAAGTTTCTGTCAGAGTATTCCCTTCATTATTCCCATTTCCAGACTGTTTAAGATTAATAATAGTTCTCCTTTTCCCCTGGAACTCCATATATTTACTCCACACCCATCCTGCTTGCCTGAGAAGGCTAAAAAGCTAATTTTCCCCAAACTCTATCTTCACAACATCATGTCTTTGTGCAGATGACTATTTTGCTGTGGGAAATCTCATCTCTTTAAAAGGTAAAGAATGCAACAGGTACAATGGTAACTGGTTTTCATTTTCAAATAATGAAATCCCAAGATACACTGATTTGCTGTACCATCACTGCTAATTCTATCCCCTAATCCAATCAGCCAAAAATAAATTAACTCCCCCAAAACAAACAAGAAAACAAAACCTAACAAAACAGTCTTTTTTGTGTAAAAAGTTGTTTCAAACTGACTCAAATCCAAAGATTTTTTTTTTTTTTTTTGGTAAGGAAAGTCAGGAATACAAAGCGACTAATAGTTTTAATCATTTATATGCTTCTAAAACAATTTTCAAATTTCACAGGAGTCTTTCCAGGACTGCTCCATTTTTCCCCTTTCTGAGTGTCCCATAAAATTCCCAAGACTATCAATCTATTGTTACCCCCATCGAATCAGATGATACCAAGTTAGGTGAAGAGGAGAGATTCTGTAAAATAATCATTCACATGTTTATTACATATAAACTTGAAGAAGGGGAAGTAGATTCAAATGACACACTAGGGGAAAGAAGTAGTGCATAACACAGCACAGAATAGGATTTGACAACTCCAAAAATTCACTAGCACTACAAAAAAAAGTGGGACTTATGGTGAAGTCAGAGCAGCTTTCAGTTTATCACAGGTGAACTTCAAAAGCCTGAGGGTGCAGACAGCATAAACATTTGAACTTTCAACTGCTTATGTACAGGACTGGAAATCTCTGGAGAACAGATCCTTTCATGAGACTCCCAATACTTCCAGGTGACTGAAAAAAAGAAACAGCTTCTCTTACAGTATTGGAGCCCTTTGGGCTCCCAAACTTAAAGAAACCTGCCCCCCACTCCACCCAAAAAGAAAGAGACAACCCCCCCCCCCAAAAAAAAACCAGTTGATTGTTAAAGTTAAAAATTATAATAGAGGAAGAATTGAGGAAACTTTCAAATTTTATCAACTCAATTTTTTTTATAAAGGGCTGGCTAGAAAATAAGAATTCCACTGCAAAAAAAAAAAGATAAGGTTTCAAAATGTTTAATTGTGCATCAGAATGAACATCAGAGCTTTCAAAATTTGCCACAAAACAAAAGAACCAAGAAAACTTAACCAATGCTCCAGATTTTTTTTTTTTTTTGAAGCAAAATCAGGCAGGCAATCAAATAAAATCTTAGTTCTGGGCATCCGCATGTCCTGAATAGACTAATTATGGAGATAGTGGTTATGCTGGGCCATCTTATGCCCCAAATATCCATTCTGACTTTGGAAATTTTGTAAGCAAGGTTTTTCAATGAAACCAAAGGATTTCCACAGAAAGTATCAATTTTGACAAACCAGCAATTGCCAGTTCAAAAATATCCCATCAAGGGAGGCTGGCAAATCATTAAAAGTTTCTTTTATTAAAAATGTCTTCCCCCCCCTCTACATTCAGAACCAGCCTTTTCATGCCTGTAACAGACTTCTGGTTCTTCTAAACTATTAGGTGATACTATTACATTCCACCTATTTTAAATTCTACCCTGGCTTACAACTGTATGGGGTATTCTTTTTCCCATCTAGCTAAAGTGCAGTCTGGCTCTGTACTCTTCAGCTGCCACATTTCACTCAAAGTTGGTTGCCCTTTAGGGATAGGAGAAACAACTGCATAGCTTTTAATATACTTTAGGAAGTTTTCAGATTTAAAAAGTTCAAATGAAGTGCCAGTAAGTTATAGGTAGGGTTTTGTTTGCTTGTTTGTTTGTTTGTTGGTGGGGGGGGGGCAGGTGGGGGGCTGGTAAAGAAACTTGCTGGCAACTGTTTTGCTTAAGATAAAGACCTCAAAGTGAAGGCTTATTTTAGTTAAGCCTCCTGTAGTGACTGATAGCCAAGCTTCTCAGCTGCTGACATACCAAATCTAAGAAGCTTTGTGCACAGCTGTCAGTGGTCAGTAAAACGTGCTATTGAATAGCACGTAGCTACAGCAAGAAAGCTTGTTTCATGACACTGTCACCCTTCTTGCTCACATTCATACCACTCAGTAACCTGGTTCCATTTGTTTATTATTGAAACAAACATCTACAAGGCATAGACAGTGCAGCAGAAGCTTGAATGGGGGTGGAGGGGAGGACTGTACATTTATATGGATAACGAGTTACATTAGATCAGGGAATAAGAGTTTTCATGCTTCAGAACTTAGGCCAACTTCTAATAAAGGGGTTAGAAGAGAATCCCCCAGTGGCCTAGCTATTTCATTTATGTCCAGTATGAGGTTCTCTCAGCACATTGGTGGTGCATCAGCATGATTCATGTGACAATTCCTGTGTTCTGCATCTCCCAGCCAGCTCTGACAAAACAGAGCAAATTTCAAACCACGAGATCTGTTAAGTCTTCCTCTTAATCACTTTCATCTGTTGTTCTCACATATCACATTCTGTTTTAGTTTGTTAACCACAAGAATTGGAAACGTTTTGCTTGCCTTTAGTTTTCCTTGCTTAAGGGAAAACACTGTTCTCTGATTGATGCAAAGAGACATTAATCAGAACTCACTGTAGCACATCAGTGTCCTAGTGGTGGCCATGATGCCTCCTGATGGCTCTGTGACCATGCCCCACCCTGGCCCTAATGCACCTTTCCTTTTCATCTGCCATGCCTTGATGGAATAAAGAAAAATAGGGAGGCTGTCCAAGGTCCTTTGCACAAGTCCCAGTGTAACTGAATCCCACTAGGGTCCTCATACCCCTTGCTGGGCCTCTCTATAATTGTGCTGATGCAGAGCACCTCAAGCTTTAAGAGCTAATTGCAGGGCTCCAAGTCTCCCCTACACCATATCCCAAGCTTTTCAGGTGTTACCATCATCACTGTTGGGGCTTCAGTTTCTCCAGCCTCCACCCCTTTACTCAAGCTAGGCCTGCTAGCCTGGGCCCACTGTATTGGGCCTGGCTTTGAGGTACCAGCTCCGATTTGCCCATCCAGGTGCTGGGACCCTGGTCCTAGTTTGGCACTGTGGCCTTGCACTCTCTGCCCACTCTGGGCTCAAGAGTCACTCAAGCCTTGAGCCTTCCCTGGCAGGACTCAAGACAATCATATGCCCCTCAGGCACTAGTAGGACCTCTGTAAACTGCCCCTTACAGTACCACCAGTGTAAACACAGAAATATAAGCCCCCAAGGCTATAACATAACGAAGTAGAAATAGGCCTACCACTAAGATGGAAAACTTTCCCTCACTAATACAGCGTACCTCCCAGCCCAGGCTCCTTGTGAGCTCCCAAGCCTAGCATCCCCAGGCAGCTTTCCTAGGCAAGAGATCCTTCCCCTGCAGTTGCCAGGAAGAGACTACTTTGCCAGCCCAAGCCTTAGGCTTATATGCTCCCAGGGCCCTGCCAACTTCCCCATCAGCTGGCTGCCTACAGGTGCCTACTAATTGCCTCATTGGCCTGTTGCCCCAGCAACCTGCAGCTGCTGCACCCTGCCTAGCCTGCAGTGCTCCCTGGCTGGGCTGCTTTTATCTCAAAGGAACAGAGAGCTCTCTGCTACAGTCACCCAAAAATATTTCAAAATTAAAAGACTGATAGGTGCCTGGTTTGCAAAGGGACAAAACCACATAAAAGAGCAACACAAATCCTATCCAGGTCAAAAGAAACCAGTATTTTGATCTGATTAATTGAGACAGAGGTGCTGATACACTTGATGGTAGACAAAAGTTCACATCACAACGAGTACCATGATGGCAACGTTGTTGCCACTGTTAACGGAAAGGCCAAAGAAGGTGTAGTCAAAGACCAAATTATCTTCTTGCCCATCCAGGTAGGTGTATGAAATCAAAACTGAATCATCTCACCAGCAGTATATAGGGAAGTTTGGATTCTAAGATGTTCAGCAACTGCAGAGACAGAAAACTAGCTCTTGTGCCTGAGTACAAGATTCATAGACGTTAGGGTCGGAAAGGACCTCAATAGATCATCAAGTCCAACCCCCTGCATAAGCAGGAAAGAGTGCTGGGTCTAGATGACCCCAGCTAGATACTCGTCTAACCTCCTCTTGAAGACCCCCAGGGTAGGGGAGAGCACCACCTCCCTTGGGAGCCCGTTCCAGACCTTGGCCACTCGAACTGTGAAGAAGTTCTTCCTTATGTCCAGTCTAAATCTGCTCTCTACTAGCTTGTGGCCATTGTTTCTTGTAACCCCCGGGGGCGCCTTGGTGAATAAATCCTCACCAATTCCCTTCTGTGCCCCCGTGATGAACTTATAGGCAGCTACAAGGTCGCCTCTCAACCTTCTCTTGCGGAGGCTGAAAAGGTCCAGTTTCTCTAGTCTCTCCTCGTAGGGCTTGGTCTGCAGGCCCTTGACCATACGAGTTCCCCTTCGCTGCACCCTCTCCAGGTTATCCGCATCCTTCTTGAAGTGTGGTGCCCAGAATTGCACGCAGTACTCCAACTGCGGTCTGACCAACGCCCTATAGAGGGGAAGTATCACCTCCCTGGACCTATTTGTCATGCATCTGCTGATGCACGATAAAGTGCCATTGGCTTTTCTGATGGCTTCGTCACACTGCCGGCTCATGTTCATCTTGGAGTCCACTAGGACTCCAAGATCCCTTTCCACCTCTGTGCCACCCAGCAGGTCATTCCCTAGGCTGTAGGTGTGCTGGACATTTTTCCTCCCTAGGTGCAGCACTTTGCATTTCTCCTTGTTGAACTGCATCCTGTTGTTTTCTGCCCACTTGTTCAACCTATCCAGGTCTGCCTGCAGCTGTTCCCTGCCCTCCGGCATGTCCACTTCTCCCCATAGCTTTGTGTCATCTGCAAACTTGGACAGAGTACATTTCACTCCCACGTCCAAGTCGCTGATGAAGACATTAAAGAGTATCGGTCCAAGGACCGAACCCTGCGGGACCCCACTGCCCACACCCTTCCAGGTCGAGACCGACCCATCTACCACGACTCTTTGGGTGTGACCCTCTAGCCAATTCGCCACCCACCGGACTGTGCAGTCATCCACATCACAGCCTCTTAACTTGTTCACCAGTATAGGGTGGGATACCGTATCGAAGGCCTTCCTGAAGTCTAAGTATACGACATCCACCCCTCCTCCTGTGTCCAGGCGTTTCGTAACCTGGTCATAGAAAGAGACTAGGTTGGTCAGGCACGATCTGCCCGCCACAAACCCATGCTGGTTTCCCCTCAGCATAATTTGCCCTGCCGGGCTCTCACAAATGTGAGCCTTGATAATTTTTTCAAAGACTTTACCAAGGATGCAGGCGAGACTGACCGACCTATAGTTGCCCGGGTCCTCCTTCCTCCCCTTTTTGAAAATGGGGACCACGTTAGCCCTTTTCCAGTCCTCCGGGACTTGGCCCGTGCACCACAAGCATTCGAATATTCCCGCCAGTGGCTCTGCAATGATGTCGGCCAGCGCCTTCAGCACCCTCGGATGGAGCCCATCCGGGCCTGCCGACTTAAAGGCATCCAGTTCTTCCAAGTGACTCTGCCCCACCTCAGGATCTACGTATGGAAGTCTGGCGCCTTGCTGCTGCCTCTCTACAACCCCAGTGAGAGACTTGTCGTGCCCCTCACTTAGGAACACTGAGGCAAAGAACTCGTTGAGGAGTTCAGCCTTGTCCCCCCTATCTGTCACCAATTGTTTCTGCCCATTTAGCATCGGTCCTATTCCTCCCTGGGCCTTCCTTTTACTCCCAATATATCTAAAAAACAAGTTCTTGTTGTCCTTTACTTGGGTTGCCATCCTCAGCTCCATGGTAGCTTTGGCCCGCCTAACTGCCTCCCTACAAGCACGAGCAGAGGAGGTATATTTATCTTTAGTGATCTCACCCTGTTTCCACTTTTTATGTGCTCCCCTTTTGGCCCTTAGGCTGCCCTGGATTTCTCTGGTCAGCCATGGAAGCCTCCTGGCCCCTTTCCCTCTTTTGCCTCGCTCGGGGATCGTCTTGCTTTGTGCCCAAAGGATTGTTTCCTTTAGGCACAGCCACCCTTCTTAGGCACCCATCCCATCAAAACTCCTACTCTGCAGTGCTTCCTTGACCAATCGCCTGAGTGCATTGAGATCAGCTTTCCTAAAGTCTAGCACTTTCACCCTACTAGTTACCTTACCCACTCGCCGTCTTATGTTGAATTCTATTATAAGGTGATCACTGTCTCCCAGATAGCTACCGATCTGGAGGTCCCCTATCATGTCATCTCCCGTTGCCAATACCAGATCCAGTATGGCATTCCCCCTAGTGGGACCATGCACCTCCTGTGTCAGGTGGAGGTCCTGTACACAAGTTAGAAACCTGCGTGAGCGATGGGACCTTGCTGTCTGCGTCTCCCAGCAGATGTCTGGGTAGTTTAGGTCCCCCATGACTACCGCCTCTTTAGCTTTTATGGTCTCCGAGAGTTGCCTCAGGAGCCCTGCATCTATTTCTTCCCCTTGGTGTGGGGGTCTGTAACAGACCCCTACCACCAAATCCCTTTCTCCTTGCCCCCCATGTAGCCTAACCCACAATCCTTCTACTTCCTCAACCTCGGATCCTGTCTTGATGAGGGTTGATGTGTATTGCTCACTGACATAAAGTGCAACCCTCCCCCCCCTTTCTTCCCCGACCTGTCCTTTCTATACAATCTATAGCCCTCAATATGTACCGCCCAGTCATGGGATGAATCCCACCAGGTCTCTGTTAGCCCCACTAAGTCATAGGTGTTTAGTGCAAGCAGGAGCGCTAGTTCATCCTGCTTGTTCCCATGCTCCTAGCATTAGTATATAGGCACTTGAGCCCTGTGACTGGTGCCTTTGCTGCCCCCCCGCTCCGAGTCCCATGGGGCCCATTGTTTCTTACCTTCTTGTTCCTTACCTGTTCTGTAGTGCTGGCCTCCCCATGGCTTTCAGGTTCCCAATGTTCTCCTTCTTCAGGCTGGGCTGTCCTTGTGGGTGCCACATGGTTTGGTGGTCCACAGCTTCTCCTGCCCTCGTACTCCCCTCCCCCCGATGAGCCTAGTTTAAAGCCCACCGGAGGAGATCCGCCAACCTAGAAGAAAACACACGCTTACCTTTGGGGGACAGGTGAAGCCCATCCCAGCTGAGCATGTCCCTCGTCGTGATGTGCGGGTCATTGTCCAGGAAGCCGAAGCCTGCCTCGAGACACCACTGCCGAAGCCGCCAGTTGGTCTCTCTGATGCAGTTCTCCTGCCGTCTTCCTCGTCCGGTCACTGGTAGGATGGAAGAGAAAACCACCTGGGCACCGAACTCCTTCAGCATGGAGGGGAAGATGTCTAGGGTTTGCCTTGCTCCACAGGAATGTGGGGTCATAGACAACATGTGGGAGGGGTACAGGGGGGCATGTGCCCCCCCCCAAAAAAAATTGGCTCTCATTGGCCAAGAAGCAGGGAGTGCCAACTGGTCTCATCCCCCCCTCCCAAGAAGCACCAGCAGCACTTCCAGTTTTGCTGGTGGCACTTCCAGGGTCAGTGATCAGCTGCTGAGAAACCCCTCCCCCTGAGCCAGGGGGCACCAGGCACCCATGCATGGAGCAGATGACTGGGGCCATGAGTAAACCTAATAACTTCTTCAAACCCTACATTAAAAACATACAACTATAACAATGACACAAAACTGAAAAAACATCTAATAAATAACAGGAAGCCAAGAGCTGTTGATATTTTGTCCACCCATTACTGTTGGGTGTAGCTATGCATTCATTATAAGATAGGAGTAACTGCTGTACTACCTAGTTAAAGAGAAGGGCTTATATTTGAATAGAAAACAATTATCTGTTGTGTTTGGCACAGATGTAATGTTCTCTTTTCTTAATTCTGATAAATATTTAAATTTTCTAAAAGAAAGAAAAGTGTGCATTGTTTTGTTCCACCTTGGATTTCTCTCCTCTTTAAATGATTTTGTAGCTAAGCATCTTCATTACTGAGGCCCTTCTAGAAACCATGGTACTGGCATTGGGTCAATATCACCATTGCTTTTGAAAACTATATTTGCAAAACTGTTCCAACCATCAAGAAAATAACAGATTTAATGTTTTTCTGCTGTCCAGTACAGACTCTGAGAAGCAATCCAAAGGCTATGAGTTTCTATTTTTAATTGATAGAAAATCCTGAAGAAATAAAATTAAAAAAAAAAAATTGAGAAAGTGGCTATAAACAAACCTAGAATCAGAACCATTAGATCTAAAATGTGCCCCCACCCACCTACTGCTCCTCCCCCTCCCCCCCATTACAGTTCCAAAAGCAAATTCAAGAACACAGGCAATGTCATGAAAGTTCATTCTCTATTTTTCAAGGTCAACAAAAGTTGTTAATAGATGTAAAGACATTTCCAACCCAAGTGAAGACTGTCCTAAGAACAGTTGTATAAGTTACAATAAATGAAGCACATTCCTGTAGGAAACAGGACTATGACAACTTCTTATATTCCAATATTAAAATAGTAACAGATGCCGTTAACACTGAGGTTGCTTGGACAGTCTTAGGTATTTGTATTTTTTTTTTCTCCTCAAGGTCCTACAGAGCAGTGAGTTCCACATTTCAGCAGTTCACTGGTGCTCCCAAGCCCATGAAACTACTCCTCCAAAAGCTTGACGATCTGCCGCATGGACATATCACAGTAAAAGCAGCAGGACTAGAAAGAAGTACAGGAGAACAATGAAGATGTCTCGCTTTCAGAACACTACATCCCACACAATAAAGAAAGCATTTAAGTTATGACACAGCTATATATAGAAGCTTGTGCTAGCTTGTGGCAGAAGTATGCAAAAACTTAAAAAAAAAAATGGTTGTAATGATACTGCAGCCAGAATTGTTCTATATGCTCAGGACTCAAAATTCAAGTCTATAGGTACATACAGACATTCAGGGACATGAGATCAAGTTAAAAAAATGGCTACCCAATCTACGGTAATCCTAGAAGGGGGAGGGGTAGTGAGATCTGGGAGGGTTTGGCCGAATCAGGGAGGCTCATGGGGGGCTCCTCTTCCCTGCCCCCTAGGAACAAGGGCTATTTTTACCACCCTCCCATAACTTACTTCCTTGGCTCCTGGTACTCAGAGTAGCTTGTGGGATAGAAAGGCTTGGTGGTTTTGGGGGGGTGGGGAGGGGAAGGGAGTCTGCTGGCTGGCCTGTGGGTGAATTGTCCATCTGGGGGTATGGGGAGGGGCTGGGGGGCTGGAAAAGCACGGCCCAGATGCCGGGGTCAGCAGCTGGGATTAGTCTCGCCTGACCTGATCCAAGTTAAAATTCCTCACCAGTACAGTTAACATAGATATGATCAGCCATTTTTAAACTGATCTAATTGTGCTGAACTCCAGTACAGTTTACACTTGGATCCACCAACCTAGGGATCAAAGTGTAAGGTCCACACTTGGGCAAAATGAGTTAGATTTGGTGGTCATTTTTGACATGATCTAGCCTCCTCATACAAATGTCTGTATGTACCCTATAGGAAAGAGTCCATTAGGGTCACACAAGTATCCAAAATACGAAAAGACGTGGCATTGCTACACATGCGTCTCTGTATCCAAGAAATAAAATACTCTTGCCAGTGAAAAAACCCTAGCTGCAGGGTTTAGGAGGAGGCTACTTCAAAGACCCACTTCTTTAGTAAAAATAGATCTAGTCAAAAGTTCAACTGCTTTGTCAATGTTTATCTAGCATATAGATCAGCACAAGACTTTAAGGGCACCTATACACGAACTGTGGAGTGTGGCAATTACCATGCTCCAGCAAACTCCAGCATCTCGCGTATCAGCATCCCTGTGCTTAAAAGTGGCTGCAGGGGCACTTTAAGCTAAAGCTCATCAGCATTCCTGCCTCCATTTTTAAACATGGGGCACTGATACATGAGATACTCCAGGCACTTCAATTGGAGTGGCTCTCTGAGAACCACTCCAATTAAAGTGCCCTCCCCCCAGAGCACTTGTATAAATGCCCTAAGACTCTTAAGTTTGAGGGCTTGAGTTAAGCTTTTCAACAAGCACTACAAGGAAGAGTTCACTATAATGTTCACAGCTGACAGCAAGTTAACTGAGAAGTCTTAGACTGAATAGTACTTTAGGCAATTCCTCAGCATTTATATCAATGGCCTCCAAGCACTACTCATTCTTCCTCTTCAAACAAAACAAACAAACAAACAAACAGAAAAACAAAAAAGAAAACCCCACCAACAAACCATGGATTTGGAAAGGTTAACCACATTTTGCGTTTCTCTTAAGGTCTCTACATACCATAGGTTACTGACTATAGAATCTTGTCATCTGTTAAATTCAGAGGCCTTGGTGTTAACCTGTTAGTATCAAGTCCATTCAAAATCTCAAATTACAGTGCTAATTACAGAAAGAACTTATACTAGACACCTGACTACTTTTAGACTTAGCATGTCACAAACCAATCCTAAAGTGACAATTAGTGCACTCTAATGATGCCTTGTCTCCCTACCATGCAAGGCCTACTCTAACTCATCTTCCATGCTAATAATGGTCCATACAATTCCTGCTGCAGCAAAAAGTGAACAGACATAATGTATCACAGTAGATCAAATAATGCATCTACTTATTATGTGACTGGTGCCATTTCCATACACGTTGGGATGGAAGCTGCATTATACTTCACAGGAGATATTTTGCATGATGGATGAAAGAATGCAAGATCTCTTCCTAAAGTGTTTTAATTGCCTGTTGCTTAGATTTTTCCTGGTAGTCTCTTAGCCCTGTAATGAAGAGAAACCAAGTTATAGGTTGAAACCAAGTTCTGTTCACTGTATCTTTTGTTGCCCTCTGGATGAATGTTGTCAAGGCCCTTTTCGAAGGACAAATGTGCACAAATCAATTGCTATCTTCCAGGGCAAGTTGATCAAACAAGCACTCCCCTGCCCCATCTTGGGGCACTCCCAGGCACTCCAGCAGTTTCCCAGCTGGTTTCTCAGTTCCTTGAAGGCCTTCACTTGTTTATCCAAGCATTCAGACTCCAAGAAATCACAAAAGGTAAGGGATGGACTTACGTCTACTTCAACATGCAGTACTGAGGCTTAGGTAAGTTAAACCCTCTGCCAAGGTAAACTGGGGGAAGGCACTACTTTCAATTGTTCTGACAGAGAAGTTAAGAGTCACTCACTGTGAGGCAAACACAAGGAAGCTATGTCAACTAAATTAGTATAATCTACAATGAACTGGAGCTCTGCAATCCACTTGCATTTATAAGAAATTTAAAAGCAGACTGCAGAAGCTATTTGCAATTTGTCAGCTTGTTGTTTGCAGTTTAATTTAGTTTTTCCTTTCAAGGAAATCATTATCCATTTACATGCAAACAGATGTATCCAGTATGCCTCCAGTAGGTATGGCAATATTTATTGTTCAATTTATACATTGACCCTGAATTATCCCTGGCATAGTTAACTTTTTAGAGTTAGACCACTGACCCTAACCACGGGTTCTGAAAGCTTTATTGGCTTTTATGGCAGCTTCTGTTTCATGAGCCCTAAAAAAAAGTGCAATTACCACACTACTTGGCCAGTCTGCAAGGGTGGACCAAGTGCATGTGGTCCAACCCAGAGCATGGCTCTATACCCAGTGCACAGGGACAAATACAGCCCATGAGGTCATCCACAGGCCTGATCCGGCATATGGGACTGGCCCCTCATGCTGACCCCACACACTGGATCTGGCCCATAAACCAGCTGCGCTCCACTCATCTGGCCCATGCAGACAAAAGAGGTTGAGCACCACTGATCTACCCAATACTACTATGGGTTAGGCTCCAGCAAAAGCACATGCGGTAATTCCAGACTTGCAGAAACAAGCAACATCTGTCACAGACTTCAAAGACAATTTACATCCAGCCAGTTGCTGGGAGTCAGTTGTAAACAACAACATCTTCACTGAGTCGGAGGGAAATAGAGCAATGCCAGTCTTAACAAATCATTCCTAAATTCCTTAGTACATCCACCTCCAGTACAGCTCTGAAAATAGCCCTTCTCCTCTTCATATACTCATATGGGGGCAGGGCAGGATGGTCACTCTTTGCCATGGCCAACTTTGTATACTTATAGGAAGTATACAGAAAAAATTATTAGCTCTGCTACATTTGAGCACATTAGTACTATTATAGGGGGAAGGAAGGTTATCATTGACTATAGTGAACAATGGTCATAAGCTGATGGAGAATAGGTTTAGGTTGGAGATCAGAAGGCAATATTTTACAGTTAGGGTGGCCAAAATCTGGAACCAATTTCCCAGGGAAGTGGTCCTCGCCCCTACCTTGGGCATATTCAAGAGGAGGTTGGACGATCACCTGTCTGGGGTCTTGTGAACCCAGCATTCATTCCTGCCTGTGGCAGGGGGTCAGGCTAGATGATCTGTTCAGGTCCCTCCTGACCCTAGCTACTATGAAACTATGACTATAGCTAAGCTTATAGCAGCTGGTGGGGGGTTCAAAGATTCCCACACAACTCTCTTAGCACAGCTCAAATGCACCCTCTAGTATTACTGCTGCAGGTGTTAAAAGGCTGCACATATAATACCTTCCTAATAAACAATTTCCTTTCAGGAGCAAGAAAGATAAAATTGCAAAGTGAGTTATTGTAACTGCTCTCTATTCTTTGCTGTATTAATGCTTCTTACAGGAAGTAATTTCACCCTATAATTTACCAAGTGTTTGACTCTTCTTACAGAGTGTCCATAATCCTTGTGGTAGATACCAGTTTGGTTTTATGCCTTGCCTTGACACTCTGCAAGATGATACACATCTCTTGCTTGTTCTGGTATCTCAGGATCTTTCTGCACCCTCTCTCTACTCATGGGACTGCTCCCCCAACAACTGAGCCACATGCCTCAAGGCCACACCGTCTCAATCAATGTAGTAGACTAGAGAAACAGAAGAGAGGAGTACAGAGATTATAGTCACATCTCTAGCTGGTTACATACACACAGTATAGCATAGTTACCTACGCATATCCCACATAGATATTAAACTCCCCCACCCCACTTGTTAAGTTAGCACACACATGGATCAGAACAGAAGTTACTTCAAAAACCAAGTATCTTTCCACCTCTAACTGGCACTATGTAAGATGTTGTCTCATTAAATGCCTCCGCATTGAAAACTCCCATTAGCTCTATTAAATATTTGTACAGTCAAAGATTGCCAAAGTGTAAAATAGTTGAACTGGTAAAACAGTTAAAACAGCTTAAAACAGTTACATACTTCATAGGACTTAACAAGAAGCCCAGGTGAAAAACAAACTGAAATGCAGGCATCACTCCTCCCCACCCAATACCTAGAGGCAGCTAGCATACAGTTCCAAGTTCACCCTGCCATGCAGTTCAGAGCAACCAGGTAGCATATAAACATTACCCCACTGGAAACTCCATCTCGCAAAAAGAAAGGCCCATCACTACTTGCAGCTATATGGAGTTCTCTCAACAACATGAAACCATTGTCTCAAGCCAAAATAGATGGTTTTAACAATATTTAGAAGGCTAAGGTCATGATTAATGAGGGCTGACTGATGGGAATTTCTTTCCTTAGCAAGAAACTAATTAGCCTTGCAGGTGCAGCTCTAATTAAATTTCTACAGCTGAGCATGCAATTCAACAATAAGCACACCACATTGCTGCCATGCAATGAGGTCAGCCCTGTCAGGAATACATTTGTTTTTTTAAATTCTTTCATTGGCTGCTGCTCACAGAAGTTATGCCTCAAATCAAGTTCTCTCAACATTGTTGTTTAGTGGCAGTCTCAAATTGTTTCACACTTACATAAATAAACAAACAAATAAATAAATAAAGTGTTACCACTTATTCCTAGAAAAAGGGGTCCTAATTTCCTTGACAACTAATTTTGCCTTACTCCTATCTTTAAACATGATAGTTTGCAATTATGCAGCAGGAACTATTAGCTTTCAAGGATACCAGCATTCCTATAAAAATTTAGCTCTCCTTACCTTTGGGAAGTTCCTGGATGCTTTTCTTAATGAAAATGTTGTATAACTATTTTTATAATGGTCAGTAAATAACATTACTGGGGCAGAGAAAACTCTTCCCACTATAATTGTTTCAAAGCAAGCAATCCCCACTTAGGCCTATTCCAGGAAATGAGGCATCTCCTTCATTTGGATTGCTCCCAGTAAGCAATCTGGGCCAGAACTTCACGTGCTATAAATTGGCTACAAGGGAGCTATTCTAAATTATACCAGATGCATATCTGTTTTCTTCCCCGTTCACATCCCCATCCCCACAAACACCTTTGCTTGAATGTAAAGCTCAGACTTTCCAGGCCCCAGGTGGCAATCTCAGAGTTGCTCCTAAAGACATCTTCTTTCCTGTACTATTCCATGCCTTTTCCAGCATGCTCTAACGGTTGCACCTACAAGTAAATTTGCAAGACGAAAGGGTTAAGATGCTTCAGGAAACAAATAGGTAAGTCAAAGAATACTAGCATTAATACTTATATTTTGGCCATCCCCTTTCAGCGCCACTATTTTCCTAAAATGTTTGTTTGGCTATTGTTTTAGGTTTTTGCTGTCAGAAGCCAGCCAGCATGGGAAGAACTCTTCACAAACTCTACATTGCATCTCTCTTGCCTACGTACATCTGCTAGCCACAGCATTTTTTCCACTCAGCTTTACAGATGTAGAGAGAATGTCCCTGCCTTCCTTGGGGCATTAAGGGTTGCTGCAGGGGGGTCTCTCTCAGTCTTCTGAAGAACTTGCTTTTCTTCAGGCCTTTATGAAAGCCCTTTTATCCTGAAAGGTCAGCCATGTATTTCAGTGCCATAAATACAGATACCAAAATATCACTTCTCCCCAACATACATGAAATTCCATATCCATTTTTTTTAGCCCTTGTTTCAGGGAAAAAGCTATTCAAAGACTGACAAAATAGACCGGAGAGGAAAGTACAGTAGTGGGATCCCTCACCAACAAAAGCATTGGTAGTAGGCTGTTTCTTCTGCCTCCATGAAAGTTCACCCAGTGTTTAGGGCAGGAAAGCAGAGAATGATTAGTTACAGCAAAAGAACCCCTGCTGTGGCAATTAGGGCAATGAGGTAGCTAGCAGCCACTTCTACCCCCCTCCTTTCAGATTTGTTTGAGCTTTAATGCTCTTGCTACTTCACTAGATACAGTTTCCTCAGAAAGGTTGGTTCCTAGAAGCTAAAATTCCTTCTGTATATTTTAGTAACAGTTTGAGCCCATGAGGTTATTTCAGGTTAAGGATCGAATTAGTGCTGTAAGGCAGGAAGTCTCCACAATTAACCTTACTGAAGGGAGCAGGGCTCAGCAGTGCTCTCATGCTATACTGTTCTGAGAGCTACCTCCTAAACAAAAGCAGGTTTGCACAGCACTGCAGGTGAGCCAATTAGCATCTTGGAGCAGGGATTAGCCTCTCCAGAGCTATAGAACATGGCTCTGCTGCTTCTGCAATTCCTGCAGAGTGATTAATTAGGAGGGTACCAGTGCCTCATACAATAAAGGTTGCAACATAAATATGCCTTTCAGGGAAAATGGGAGACAATTTTGAGTCCTTGGTCAGGTTCAAAAAGAGTGTATCTGTGCTACAAAATGCAGTGTTCAGAGCTCTGCCAAGCCTGTTTTCACTCAGACCAGGCAGACCTTTGCAACAAGTACAGAAATGCTCAGTATTGAAGCATATGGTCAAGACAGACTCAAACCCAGTCCCCTACAACCAAAGTTGGAAGGCCCTCTTAGAGCAGCACATGTCAAATAGACAAGCATTTCTCAACCCGTGGGTCACAACCTAGAAGTGGGTTGCAAGAACACATGAAAGGGTCATGAACAGAATTTAAAAATGGATGCTTCTTTGAAGGAGAAAAACCATGGGAAGCTGTGGCCTTTACCTTTCAGGCTGGTAGAGTTCCAGCCTGCCAGGGGCTCTACCCCCCTTCACACACTGGGAGCAGTAGGTTGGGAGTGAAGGACACCAGGTTGGGACTGGTCATTGATGTTTATAAGTGCGGCCTGGTTCAAAAGGAGGGCGAGAGCCACTGGACTAGACTAATTCTCCACCCCCCCCCCAAATTTCCACTCAGACACAGCTAGCTCTTCTACAGGTAGAAGCAGAATCTTATCTTCTTGCCCATTTGTTTCAGAACAGCCTTAACTGGTCCAAAACCTAGTGCACATATTGAAACCACACCACTCAAATCACCTGGTAATTAGTAAATTTTATTGTCAATGGTTAAAGATCCATGAATGCATCTTTGCCATTCAAACATGTCATCCAGAACAGTCTCAGCTGTCAGCACACTTCTTGGTTATACTCCCCCAGGGCGAGTCTGTCAAACAGGTACTCCCCTACACCATCTTGTGGCACCTTGAGGTGCTTCAGATTGGTTAGGTGGTCTCCAAGTTCCTTGATGGCCTTCACCTGCTCATCCAGGTACTCCAACTCCAGAAAGTCACAGAGCTGCAGAAACAGACAGTGGGCAATTAGGAAAAGAAGTACGCATCCATTTCTCATAGGTGCTATACTGGTACAGACATTCCAATCACTTTAGACGAGTGAAAGTGTCAACTGGTTTATTCCTGTAACAAAACAGAAGTTTAGCATGCAGAGTAGTTTAACAATGGCAGGACCCAGAGTAAGATTGGCAACTCCCTCCAAAGGACAAATGTGGGCTCTGGTCACTTCTGATCTAAACTACACTGCTTACAGAAAAGCACATAACTTTGATTCCACCTTGTGCTTTTTTAAAATATGTCTGCACCTAGCCAAAGAGATCCTCATGACACATCCTAGAAGACAGTTCCAAGTCAACAGGACTATTACTGGATGGAACTTCTAGTTTTGCACAAAGACTGCAAAGAAATGGGGTTGTATAGTACAAGATTCAGATTCTAGCTCTGACAATGGGCAATAGAGTAGCAGTGCTATGGATCAGCTCAGTTTTACTTATAATCTAGGTCCAGGGCACAAGATTAGATACTAGAAGTAATTTAGTAGAGTTAAAAGGGCCTTGGAATCATCCCTTTAAAAAGACTGTTTTTCAGAAACACAACAGGCAGCTGGACACTTGAGTCCTTTCCACATTTGAGAGAGCTCTACTTACAGAAAGATAGAGCACAGCTCTCTCCTAGTGTTGAAAGCACATCTCTTTAGCAACTCCTCCAAATGAACACACAATACTCTGGGCAGGGTATTGCTTTCTCCCCCTCTCTTCTACTTTACTCACGTGAGGATCATTTTTCCCTGTAGCCAGGTTATGGAGGTCCAGCAGGGCCTGGTTCACAGCCCTCTCCAGCTGCAGGGCAGATTGCATGGCTTCCAAGCTGTTCCCCCATTCACCATGCTCTGGTTTCTGTAAGCAGAGAAATACAGGTTCCTCCCAACATGTTGTAGTAACCCTTTATTGCTCCCTCCACACCCCCTGGGGTTGCAAGTATGGTACAGAGTGTTCAAATACTCCTACCAAAGAGCAATCAGTTTCTCTATAACAGGACACTGAAAAAATAGGCATTTAAAAGGAAGACAGTTTGAAAATTTGTCCCTGATAAGCGACTCTTCAGCCCATGAAGAGGGAAGCAGAGGTACTTGAAGACCAACCTAGAAAGAAGCTTACAGTGATAAGATGGGACAGGGAGAAAAGGGTATAGGTCTTAAGAAAAAAAAAAAAAAAAATCACTTCAAGTCTTCTCACATTGAAGTCAATGTTAATTTTACTACATGTCACAGGCCTCCCTTCCTATGAGGCACATACCTATACCAAGACAAGTAGTTTATTTTCTGAGGTACTGTTGAAGGCTTTTGTACTTAACTACCAAAGTTTTCACACATACAAGGCATGTTAGGGACACGATTAGTTTGCCAAAAGGACTTGAGACAAGAAGAGAGGGCAAGGTAGAACAGTTGAAAGAAATATTTTTTAGGTATTCTACAACAAACCTAGACAATTTCTTCACATTATAGGTTCTAGCTCCCAAAAGCTGTAGCCTAGAGGCTCGCCTTCTCCATGAGATTTACAGTATAGATCCATCTACCTGCCTGCCCACACCTCACCTCAAAGTCAGTATTTTTTAGATTATGAGCTCACCTTGATGTCCTGCAAAACAATGTGTCCACCTCGCTTGTTTTGGTATTGCAGGAGCTTTTCAGCCTGCTCCCTGTGCTCATGCGACTGCTTCTTCAGGAGTTTGGCCACATTCTGCAGGGCCACATCATCACAGTCAAAGTAGTATGACTAGAGAGAAGGGACAGCAATATTTACTGTCTGAAGCTGCCAAAAGCACATCACAGGGAGGCTACAGGTGTAATGATTAGAGCACAGGATTCTGACAAGATGCTTGGGTGACAGCATACAAGTCATTTCATTTCTCTACCTTTCTTTCCCCAGCTGCTAACTGGAGATTCTGCTGCTTTCAGAGCCTCCTTTTAAGAGATACTTCAACAACTTAGTTGCCTTAATCCGATGATGTTATAGCTTGGATTAAAGAGTAATAACAAATTCCTCGCTTCGTTTTTGCAACCCAGGGTAATAGGCACAATGGACTGAAAAGCTGTCCCTAACTCACATACTTGAAATCAGAACCAGGCTGAGCAACCCATTCATAGATAGAAATGGAAACAGACTGAGGTTGAGTAAATTTACCCAAAGGGCCTACTAGGCAAGGCAACAGTTTGAAAGCAAATCTGATTAATTTCCTACTGGAGTGCTTTGTTGGGGATAGCTAATTCACTCATCCTTGCATCTGAGGACGTAAGGATACCCTCCCTCCTTGCTCCTCTGAAGACTGCACTAGCACTTGTATGCAACTTGAAAGGACTGCACTTTGCAAATCTGAAGAGGGCAGCCCTTCAGTCACAATGCAGTGAAAGTTAGAAGCTCAAAACATAAAACTCCAAAAATCTGATTTTTAAGGGAAGAATTGAGATCATCTGAAATGATAAGACTTGCATAATCCAAACACTCACCATGGATAAGTAGACATAGCTAGCATACAACTCCAAGTTTACAAAGTGGTTCACAGCTGCCTCAGAGTCAGCATGGAAATTCTGGTGCACCTGAGACTCCATCTCTCCACCTGTATTAGCTAGCTGGCAGTAGCAAAACAAAGTTGTAATTCCAGCAAGGTCTGCTCCAGTACTGCTAAAGCAAGAACCCACACCTCCTAAAGAAGAGAGAGACTTTTTTTTCCTGCACAACTGCTATTAATACCATTCAAAGTAAGGGTTAAACATGATTGACAGTTGCTGCCACCCAGTAGAAATTTCCATTCTCATTGCAAAGCAAATCAGGTTGCTTTTGAGGTTGTCTCAACAGTTTCACAGGAGATAGAAAATTCAGCAGTACCTCCTAAGAGTTCAGAGGAATGTCACTCCCATATTTTTTAGATAAGGCATTGAACTTGATCCTTATGCAATGAATTAAAGCATTTATCACTGGGCTGGAAGGTGGTCTTTGTCACTACAGTGAGGAAAGTTACAGATTTGTTCTGAGCTTGTTGCTTTCCCAAAGCCAGACTCAGAAACATCTCCCATCCTCCAGGAGCATTGTCCAGAAGGTTGAGGTCCTCATAATGTACAGGGCATTATACAACTACACATGTCTGGAATAAGTCATGCACAGAAGTTGATGCCTTCATCATTTAGTATAAATTGGGTTAGGAGCTCATCTTGGTGCTGGAGGCTGCACTTCAGAGGCTGGACACCTAAAAAGTTTGACACTAAGTCCCCCCGTGGATTTAGCCCTTACAGAGCAAACTAAGTGGCCTGAGGTTCAGAATGCTGACCATCTGAAACCAAGTCAATTTAAGAGACCTAACATTAAAAATCGAACCCCTGTTTTTGAAAGATGAGGACTCCAAGAATTTGATAAGGAGACCTGAGGAAAGGTATTTCATCCCTGAAATCTTATCTGTATGCCTCCCATCTATACAGTTGGTCCAATAAAAGATATCTCGCACAAAAATCTTTGCCCCTCACATACTGTGTAAGCATTTTTTTTCAAATATTTTAACCACCTTCTATTGCCATTGCCAACAATATACTGGATCTGGGTAAGCATTTAACCATGGTACACAACACACAGAACCATAATTTGATTTGAAACTGTGAAAGTTTCTTTTGAAGATGCAGGATATTAATGGAACAAAGTAAGCAAAACCAGAACAGAGGTAAAGAATATAATCTACAGGTTAATGGAAAACAATCATGTAGCATCAAGAGATTGTATGCTATTTAAGGCGGGCAGGGAATGCAACATTCTGTGAAAAGCTAGTATTATGAACCAGCAGAGTGTGAAGATCTAGTTAATAAGAGTATGTTCCTTAATGAGGTCAACAGTGAATTTAGATGATGTGGGAATTACAGGTTCACTTATTTTTACCTCTAATCACCTCCTTGATTCTTCTTCCCCACCCCTCATTCCCATTAACAGAGCTACAAAATAGGGTTCCACTTCTACCAGTAAACAAAGAGATTCCTCATTCCAATTTACTGCTCTCTGTGTGCTACTACACACTGAACATGTAAACAGAAAAGCTGCCAGAAATGGACCAAGAGGAAGAAAGTAGATCTACCAGAGAAAATACAAACATGGCAAATATATGATTCCAAAGGCAAACACAGTTGGTTATTTCTCCGGGGGGGGGGGGGGGGGTTACTATGCATAGAGTGTTCTCATTATAGTAGCATTCTTGCTTTATTTCATAAAAGCCAAAAAACACCAGCATCTGATGAACAGCACTTTCAGAAACTATAGGCATTCTTTCCACACAGTGGCTACTGCTCTGTTTCACTAGCAGAAAATGGGTCTGTTGCAGAGCTTGCATTATTTCTTATAAGGAACCTTTTACTCCAGAATGAAAGGAGAGGTATGTTTATTGAGAAGGTGGTGAGTGTGATTGCTCTAGCCACACAGGGGTGCATTTAAGAATAAAGGCCTAGTCTGGGAATAAAGGAAGGGAATGAACTACAGCACCTAGAAAGAACAATTTTCTTTGGAGCAATCTGGTTTCCTTTTCCATAAGCATGGGTGGTATATAGACAGAGGCTACCCCACTTCTTTCGTTATTCAAAACCCACACAGGTGGATCTTTCTCCCCTGAAATGTGAAATACCAGAGATCAGTGAGGTTCAATGTGGTGGAAAGGAGCTGCTTTCATGGAAGATGCCTGAAAGAGCAAGGCCAAAATAAGTATTTAGGTACCCAAACCTAAAAATTGGCATCTTTAACATACATTGTTACATTGATATGTATTAATCTAATTTCTTGTACTCTTAGGACTTAAATTCTCATTGCTAACTAATCCACTTGCATATACCTGAAGTTTGCTTAACAGAAGATGAGTTTCTACTGCTAGAGCAGAATCAGAATCTTCCAAACTATTGATCTGCCAAGTTAGTTTTCCTCTATGCACTTAAGCCTCACCCTAGAAATGAATAAGCAGCTCTGCAGGCTAGGGTCTAGGCTGTTAATTCAATTTCCTTGTCCCTGGCTTCCTCTTCACTGTATTTCCCCCCTCCCCCCTTGCCACACTCTGTAAATGACAGTATAGATGATCAGATAAAGCCAGTGAAAATATTAGTCTTGGTTCAATAGAGCATGTTCTTTCATTGTTCCATCTCCCCCAAACCTCACTCTTCCATTGTAAGGTTGAGTTGTTTCATTCTTTAAAAATGTAACTTGCCATTAAACCATCAAGTTACATAACTGGTTGAAGCTAGCAACTCTTGATCTGTCCTATTCTCTCTCTCCCCTTGTATTTGTTAATCCTACTCATCTGGTAACATTCAGATTTAAATTATCCTTTTCACCTCTGCCACGTTGTTTCTGAAACATTGCACACTGAGCATGTGTGGGTTCTAGAGTGCTGCCAACATCTCGGCACTCAATATTATCTTCATTGTCCTGCCTAATACATTCCTAGAAAAGAATAGTGGGGATTTTAGACGAAGTGGTCCCAGCTTCTCCACTAGTATGCTGCTAAAATCACAAAAGATAAATATAAAGGATATTCTGGAGATGGCACTTTCCCTTTTGTGGTTGTTTCCCTTGCATAATGTTACTTAATTGACTTGATGTTGAAGGATTTCAGAGTCCCACCCTTAGCATTATAAAGTGTAATATTAAACTGATTCCCCTTTCTCCCAGCACCTGAGCTTAGTGCAGTGTCTACACTTGATTTTATTTGAGGGACCCACTTCTGCAGCTGAATTTCAGCATGACGGGTTAGAGGAATAGGAAATGGGATTCTTATGTGTACATAGCTGGGAACTAAAATTAATAGTTTGAGAACAATCTTGTAATTATCAGCAGCGGCTTCAATATAAACTGAGGGATAAAAAAGGAAAGTACACACACAGCCTAATTTCATATTGAGAGCTCATGCAAGTGACCTGTTTTCCATTCAGAAGATATGGACTATAACTGGGGTCTACACAGTAATCCAAGTTGTGGTTCAGTAGCTGTGTCTAAGAGTCCCTGTTCTTCCAGAGAAATTGTTCAGTTTGTGGAACCAGCCTGCATAACTTTAAAAGCAATACTCAAGGAGGGTCAGTCCCAGCTCAGGGTTGGTTTTGGCTTTATTGGTCCTTCACACATTTTGGCTGAGTTCTGGTCTTGGATTCACAGGGAGTAAGTATCCACTGTATCGTTCAGCTGTTTTCCCATCTTTGCTTGAGACCTAGTTCTAGTTTTATTTACATCTGCACCAGTCTCTCTAAACCCTGTTAAATCTTCAGAGATATAAAAACACCACAAGCCAGGCTTACAGTTACACTTTGTTTGCATCTTAATGCAAATGTTTTATGTAGCTATCTTTGTGGCCACTAGTAGATGAGATCTGATGATCTGTGTGGTCTTAAAAGAGACAACTTCATAGACTTCTGCCAGGAGCTGAAGAAAACCAAACATACCAGTTTCAAGGTTTCTTTGTTTTTCAGCACACTCTGTACTGCTCAAATCATTATCTTAACAAGTTAGAGGATTTCACCTATATAAAACTTTACATATTATTCCAAGGGATTTGACTTTCAAAAGGGGAAGATTTCTTCTTTCCATCCTTCCTATCCACTGGTTATATTGGCGAGATTGTGATATTTAGAAACCAAACGTCTTGTGTTGCCTTCACTTATTAAAAAAATTTGCACAATGTTTTCCCAGTTTGAAGGCATTATTGAATTTCCCTAAAAACACTGGGTCAACTGAAATGTATTATCCAGGATTAGATTGTGGAAACATAGTAATGAGATTCTAATTAGATTGTGACATTTAAGCCTCATGCGGGAAGGGTCAGACCTGTAATCTGGTTAGTTTTTAAAATGATTATGGAAAGACTTTCTTCTTTGCAGAATTGATTGCAGACATGTACTAGGAGCCTCTTCAGTCTCACCTTTTTAAACATAATATAACAAAAAATTAGCTAAATGAAATGCAGATGTGTTATGTTATTCAAAATCATCCATGCACCTTTTTAATTTAGGAGAATAATTTGACTAAGTAGAAATATGAAAAAGATTGCCTGTGGCTCTTTGATAGTTCCTCCTCCCCCTTCTCCCATACTCCTAGAACAAACTGTTGGCAGTGTTATAATTATCCAATCAGACAAGTATCATCAACTCTAACAGTGTTGTACTTTGCCTCTTGATAACCTAGCAGTAGAATCATAGAGAATTAGGGCTGGAAGGGACCTCAGGAGGTCATCTAGTCCAGCTCTCTGCTCAAAGCAGAACCATCCCCAGCTAGATCATCACAGAAAGGCTTTGGCTAGCCAGGTCTTAAAAACCTCGAAGGATGGAGATTCCACCACCTCTCTGTGTAAATTGTTCAAGTGCTTTACTGCCATCCTAGTGAGAAAGTTCTTCCTAATATCTAACCTCAACTTTCCTTGCTGCAACTTGAGACCATTGCTCCTTGTCTTGTCATCTCTTGACCAAGAACAGTCTAGCTCCATCCTCTCTGGAATCACCATTCAAATAATGGAAGGCTGCTATTAGACTGTGACAAACGGTCACAGAAATAAGAATACGAGCAACACTTAAGCTACCTTGTGAAATGTGTATGATTTATTACTTCTGTTTTGGCAGAAGGTACACCTAACAATTATGGGAGATATCCATATTCAAAGAAAGGATCTGTTTTCTTTTCAGGCCTGTACAAAAGCAGAGCAGCAAGGAAATACACAAAAATGATGCAGGAGCTGCTATGGGGCGGTAATACCATAGCTCCAAGGATGTGTGGGCAGAAAAGACGTCTCCCATATCATCCCACACCTGAGAGCAGAGGCGCTGATCCTTATGGCTCTAGACAAATTTTTATTAATTCTACTGAAATTGCACAAGACAACAATGCCATTACTCTAATAATTGTTCATAAAGTTCCCTAACCATTAAATAACTGATGTCTTGCTGGAACAAATACTTACAGATTATATATTCTGTCTATACAGGTTGCAAGTAAGTTTCAGTCCCTGCAGTGACGGAAACTCTTCTAAGGAAGAGTTATTTTATAAAACTAAAATGATACCAAGAGTGTAACTTACTCCTCCAAGGAAATCTCTCCTTGCACCCAGAGATCCATTAATTCTGGGAGAGGCCAAGGAAAGATACATGCCTATTATGATTGCCAAAGACTTTTATCATGATTCTTCAGAGATGTTGAGATCCCTGCTGATGGCAAAGAGAGCTGGAATTACTCTGACCATTTGGAAGGCCTGCAGGAAGAGTACTTTGATAGGGGCACTGGTAAGTGTCCAGGAACCAGGAGCAAAATAGGTCCTTTGAAGACTAAGCTAAACTACATTTTGGAGTAATGGGGGAGGGAGGGGAACTCGGTGTAAATCAATACTCTTGAGTTGCTGTTGAATATGGTTGCTGAATTCTAGACACAGAAGTATCTACATAATTAAAGACTCAATACACAGAAAAACAAAGGCATAAGAGTCACAGAGTTACAGTCACCTCAGAGAGCAAGGAGTGGAAGGCAATGTTCACTTACTTCATAATCTCAATATGCTCATTTTAGCTTACCACCTTGGCTGTTTACTTTGACAAGCTTCTTTGAGGTGGGAAATTTTCTCCATAAAGGCAGGCAAGTTGTCAAGAATGGTAATAAAGGGGGCAACATTTAGAGCATGTTTTATGGAAGGCAGAACTGAAGCCTACCTGGCAAGACAAGAGTTGTGTTGGTTTAGAGTCTCTAGATCATAAATAGGGCTGTGTTTTAGCGTTGGCACAGCTGGCCTTGGAGAAAACTAATTGAACATGTTCTTGCAAAAGATGAGCAGAGCAGCCCACAAAGAGTTTTATTATAGGAACTGCTTGTGTGGATTCTCCGGCAAAAGCACATGAAAGAAATCCAACTAAAAATACACTCACTCTTGAATATAGTCAATTTATTATCATGCAGGGTATTTCCATATTTCATTTAGATCTTTAATGTTTCTCTGGCAATTTTTTTTGAACTCTGACAATTAAGCTCATAATAATTGCTGTTTTATCTAATGGGAACCAAACTAAAGATTTAAATTGTAAATCTGAAACTGAAAGTAGAGCATCTCCTCTATCATCATAAACTAAAAAAAAAGGTTTCAAATTGCATACGTGACAGAAAATGTGCATTACTTTAGGCACTGTGCTGTGGGATGGCATACAAAGACTCCAGTTAGGCACCTATGTTCCCACTACAATGTATGGAGAGAGTTGCGAACCTCACAAAAGGGAGCATGCACACAGGTGCTGCTGCCAGGGGGTGCAGGTAGGCTTCAGCTAGATGTGGCCTTCAATATTTCTAGCATTAGGTAGGAGGTTTGAGAATCTACATTTTTGAAGTTTGCCTAATCAGTAGTTGGACATCTCAATTCTCCCTTGTGAATCTAACCCAAAGTACATGTGTAGGCCTCCTACGTAATCCTTTTTCTTGGAACACTGGTGGCCCAGCTGACATTCGCCTACCTTCCAAAAGTTGTAAGAACTCATTTTGTGAGACTTCTAACACAGTTTGAATTCTGAGCCAAGCCTCTGCCTCTGCAGCCAAAGGCCAAATTAAGTGCCTGTCTCTGCCATTTGTCTATCTATTCCCAATTAATACAATTTCGTGTATGTCAGACATTGTATTGTACGCATGTCCCTCCTGAGCCTTGCCTTGGTCATTACACATCTACACTCCTTCAGCAACAGCCCCTCTAAGAGACCTCCAAATATGTGGGACAGTTCTCTTGGCACTTAAATCTGAGAAGATGAAGAAGAGCAAGAGCTCCTAGAGCTGCCACAGCAGCCTGAAATGCTGTGACCAAGCAGAGGTTTGCACAGGTGATTGGGCCCCAATGCCTGCTAAATGAGTGATTCTCCCTACAGTGACAAAACTGATCTATTTACCATTTTTACAATAGAGTGCCAACTCAGGAAAGTAACTGTCTGCTCTTCTTTCATCTGCATTGCCAAGGGGCAGGGGCACTTCAATCTGAAGTGTTGTCAGAGTTTGCGGAGTGGGATGTGAGCAGCTGTTGGGAAAGATTTTCAGTCAAATGCAAAATTTACTGTAACCACTGTTGCAACCCAGCATGACTGAAACCTGGTATAATGGGGTACTTCACATTTTGGGAAAGCAGCAGGCATTGCTACCTATAAAATTACTGAGATTTAAGAGAGAGTTTCATAGTTGTTAGGAGCTGGAAGGGACCTTACAGTCCAGCCCCCCTGCACTTGAGCAGGAAAGACTGCTGGGATCAAATGACCCCAGCAAGATGGGTGTCAAGATGCTTTTTGAAGATCACCAGGGTGGATGACTGTACCACCTCTGGGGGAAACCTGTTCCAACCCCTCATTTGGAACAGATGTTTGTGACATCTACACAAGCTACAAGGCAGGACAGAAAACTGTTTTCCAGTCCTGCAAACCTGAAAATTCAACTATGTGGCAGTTTCACTTTGGAACAAAACAAAGACCTTTCAGTTTTCCAGGGAAAACTAGAGCTTCAGCTTAGACCAAATAGGGAAAGGAAAATGTCTGACGTTGAAATCCTTTCTCTGCAGGTTTTTTCAGAGCCCAGGCAAGTGCGTTAGTGCTACATAGTATTGGCTACTCCTGACCAAGCAGAAATAAAAAATGTTTGGGTGACATATCTTGTAGTACTTACATTTGAGAAAAAGAAAAACATGAAATCTGCCTTCAGAACTGTCATGGGAGTTTTCAGTGGTTCAATGTTTCTTATTGGAGCTATTCCAAGAGTAAATAATTACTCATTATGACGAGGGCTTTGAACTGGGCCCACATGAGCATCCTCACTAAGGGATTACAGGCTCAGTCTTTCTTCTCTACTAAGTACATTGGTACAATGCAAAATACTATAATAGGAGACAATGGCCCTGTCCCAGAGCAGTCACTAATGTTGTAGTCAGAGCTGTTATGTGGGAGGCTGAAGATACAAGCTCAAGTCCCTAGTCCCTGAATCAGGCAGCCTATTAGACATTCTGGGAAGTTCTTCCCTTGTGTTGGCCAGCTATTCTATCCTGTATATGAGAGAGCTTTCATGAGAGTTTTATCAAAACTAGTATATTCACTTCATCCCTCTAGATAAGCATCTTTTGACAAAATGTCCTCATCAAGCTGGGTGTTTCCCACAACTCTTATCAGCCTGCAGTGTGTTCCCCTGTTCTTATATGGGGGTTTCAGTTTATGGGACGCTCTAGCAGGTGCTGTGTTAATATAGGCTGCGCAAGCATTCCCTTTGGGGTGCAGGGGAGGACACAGCTCTGAACATCACCCATTAATTTAGTGTTTGTAGCATCTTCACACAAACCTGGGCCACTTGATAAAATTACCAGAATATAATTACTTCAAACTAGCCTGAGCGCCTATTGGTCTTCCATACACATTATAAGGCACTTTATAATTTGTAGGTGTTGGCATTGGATTCAGGACTCAGGTGCCTTGCTCTGAGAAGACCCAAAACCCTCAGACTGATGAGGACCTTTCCATTTGATAATAGGCAAATTTATTGATAAACAGAGATAACAGAAAAGAACAACAGAAGCAATTTTATAGCTACCAATCCTAGGGCTGTCATCAGATTCAAGATACATCTGGCTAGGATGCAAGCTTCACTCTGAGGTGCTCTCTTGAATGTCAGATGTCAGCAGCTTGGAGGCTGAGGCCCATCTCCGCACAGTGGGGTAGATGAGACAGGCTGCTGGTGTGCCCTCTGTCCATAGTGCCTCAGGTTCCCCTCTTGGGGACCCTTTGTCAGGGAACCCTTTTCAGGGATGGGGTACCCTTTGTTGCTCTAAAGTCTCTGTTTTTGTATTCTTTTTCCCTACTGACAACTCTTCATCCATGGCTATCACTGATTGGTCTTTCTGTGGTCATCATACTGTCCCTGTTCTGTCCTGTCAGCATATTCCTTTGTTTTACAAGCCCAGTCACATGCAGCGCACCACAGTGCTGAGCACTTTGAAAAGCGCCTGGTGCTGCGACACATCCAGTTGTATATGTGGCAAAATGCACATCAGTACACAGAAAATGGCAGTGGTGTGCTTTGGAACTAAAACACCTCAGAGGGGCTTTAGTTCAAAAGCGCAGCGCCATTTAATTGAGTCTGCTCCAAAGCAGCGGATCTCCGGCACATCGTGGGACAAAAGGTTACGTGTATAAATGCCCTGTGTGACCAGGCCTTTAGAAATCAATTAACCCTTGCTGCCACCCTGGACTATTGTTCTAATGCACATATATATATTACCTATCGGCCAATTCCCAAAAACAAACCTCTAAATACCATTTTATAGCTATGAGCAGGCATCTGCTGAAAAGGTCAATGTTGCTGGGGTGATGCATATTAGAGGAAATGGGAAGTCTGGTTTATTTCTGTATAGCAAGTTAAAATTTCTTTTTTGATTTATTGTATACTTTTTACTCTCATCACAGATACTTAGAAATCAGATAGGCATCATTAAATAATATTTAAATTATTGGTTATAAACATTGTTTTATAGGTGATACAGGAGGTCCTCCAACTTATGAAACAATTGGTTCCTGAAAACAGCTTCTTAAGTCGAAATGTCGAAACTCAGAACCAATTTTCCCATAGGAACAATGTTATAAATGGGGGATTGGTGAACCAAGGCCCGATACCCTATTTTCACCAAAAATAACTCAGAATTTTGTATTCAATCAGTTATAGATGAGTAAGAAAGCTATGTTAATGTATTTATAATGTAAATAGCAATCATTGATTTGGAAGGACTTCTTTGAGGTGACTTTGTTGGACTTTTTGAAGGGCTTTTTGCACAACAGATCGGTGCAGGTAGGTGGGTGGCACAGCAAACTTGTTTGCTGGCATGGCATGGTGTTGCGTCGGATTGAGTGTCGTAAAGTCAAAACTGATGTTGGAAAGTCATAACAGGGTGTCAGTTTATAAACATCGTAAGTGCCATTCATCGTTCAAACATCATAAAGTCAAGGACTGCCTGTACTGGTTTTAGTGTTTCTTCAAGTGAACAAAGTGCATAAATGACTAGAATACTAGTGCCCTCTAGTGGATTATATTGTATGGAGTATTTTCTGTATTTTCGGCAAAGATTCAACAAACAGTAAAGCTGCCCGCTATTGGGGTATAGAAAAAAACTGCTCAGTTTATTTTTGTAGATGCCACTTGCAGAAGTGACTACAAATGCCTATACATCAATGTCATCAATATCTCTGCTTACCCAGAATATTGAAGGATGGGCACTTATGGCCTCTTCTTTCAAGTTGCACACACACTGCTAACGAGCTTAAGTTCTACCTATGCTTGTAATTCCATTTTGGGGAGAAAATGAAAATTCTGATTAAAGATGAAATGTCTTCCGCAAGTTTGTCCTATCGCTCTACAATGAAGGAGTTCCACCTTCCTATGTGACCATGGGTCATTTCCACGGAAAACAGAAGTTCGTTTGTGTTTTAAATCTTCCTGCTACTTACGGGTTCACTGCTGTAGTTTGTTTACAAACCACTTTAACTAGGACTGCTGTGTTGTATTTTTAAGCTTAAGTTGTCTACCCTAAAGTACAGTCTAGAGCACAAAGGGGATGGAGGATGTCTGTTCAGTTACCTTAACAGGCAACAGAGAAGCTAGTGCAGCCAAACACTACCTTTTGTTCTTTTCTACTTCAGTTTTACTGGAGTGTATCCTATTCTCAGTATGTCAGCTAAGACAAAAACTACATTTTAGAACTCACTATATTTAGATTGGATGTAACGTGTGCAGACCCAATATTGTTTCTTCTGCTTGCCAGTGTGTTTATATGTTGCAGTCAAAATCAGGATTTGAACCTAGTGCAGTTAAGGATTGACATACCTTGTTCAATTATAACAGAAAGGCTTTAATAACTATACCACAAATGAGCTATAAAACTAAATGATAGAAAACAACTCCCTCCCAATATTCAATAAATGAGCTTTCACAAAAATCCTAGTATGTAGCTGCAAGTGTCTCACCAATGCAGGCAGGAAGCGGTTTTCAGTTTTTTTGCCTTCAGTGAGATTGGATACATTGCTTGCGAGTGGATCAACTGGGTGCAGATGCAATGTTGCAATGATTTCTCCCTCTCCTAGAGTGCACAGTTTGGTGGCAACTCTATTTTATTCTTATACTGTTCAACTGTATAGCTTTAATGCATTCTTCCTTGATAGTTGATTAAAATCTGAACAAAGCAGGTAGGAAGGGAACATTGCATTACAATTGCTAATTGCTCAGATCCTGTTCTGGGTTGTCCAGGTGTGACACTTGTTTTTGATCAGTCCAGAAATCACACTTCAATCGGATGGGAGGGGTCTTGATAGACTGAATGGGATTTGTTGAGGCACTGATCACAAGATACTGTTTTGGGTAGCTGCTTTAACAATGGGGCAGAATCTACAATAGTCTGCACCGGTGATGGTCTGTGGAGACATTTGCAAAACCCCAGACAGACACTGAATCCTTGTTCTGAGAAACATATCTTAATCAAGGGAGGATTTGTCAACAAGGAAGATACAGTCACATAGGGATATGCAGTTATTTATGAATAGTTTAGTACAATAAAACACTGGGTACGCTTGCAACTAGCACAGGAGATTAAACCAATTGGGATTGCTTTATTCTACATGGTCCCAGTTATGATTTTGCATTCTTGTGCAAGACGCACTGTTATTTTAACTTGGTCACTTAAATTTCATGTGTATGTCTGGCCAAACTTTCACAGTCATCTAGATATATTATATATTGCACAGCCTACCTTGCACAGAGTAGCTCCTGCATAGGCACTAGAACATAGCTCAAGTGAGGCACAGTATAACACAAGCTACCAATTTCAAACATTGAGAATAAAGGGCCACACCTTTATACGTGAATGTGCAGTAGATGGCACTGAAGTCATTAAATAATGTAGAGCTGAATAAAGCAAATGTCATAGGAACATGTTCTCTTTCATAATGAACAAGCATTAACATCTGATTCTTCAAGTGTGGTTAAGCTTGAAAAATATATATATGATGATCTGTGGTGGCATCAAAAGTTAATCTCTCCTATGTTCTATGACATTCTAACAACTAAGTTGATGCTAGCAAGAAAATTGCCCCTCTAATGAGGTGCTTGCTAGTAAGGGATGGTTATTTTGAGTGTCTTAAATTCAAAACACCTAGGTCTCACATTTTTCATCTGAAGAGCTCTTTACAGATATTTTACACTAACTATAAAGCAATATTCACACTTTCAAATCATAATAAAAATGCAGGACACCCTCACTTATATGAACACCTACCCAACCAGGTAACCAGACATGCAAGAAAGTGAATACCTAAGCGCACACAAATTTTCTCTACTAGGTTCTATAATATGTCTCTTATAATGTTTCCTGGATGGTTTTGTGATTTATGGCTGCGGGGTCTGGCTTGCAGTTCAAATGGCTTGGGAAGTCAATCAGCTCTCCAGTATAAAAAGGCCCTGGGGTCCTTTTCTGGGTGTTTTCTTGCAAGGAGCTTACTTGTGCTGGTACCCTTCAAGAGTGCATCCCCTTGCACTCTTCTCTTCCACTGGAAGAACCAAAGCTATTCTTTTCCTGTAAGTGTAAGGTTCATTAAGGTGCAGTTATCTTTGTGGAAATTGCTGTTTGGAGAGTATGGGAATTGGGACAGATCAAATGTGGAGTGTTAAAAGTTACAGGTAGGGTTTACATGAATAAACCGTGACCAGATAACTAGCAAAGAAAATATAAACAAGAAAGGACGGAGTGCAGATCGTAAGTAAACAATGTCAAAGAACCTTTGACAGATCTGAAGTAGAGTCAGCAGGATCTGACCAAATTCATGTTAAGAGGCTGAAGGAGCTAACTGAAGAAACTTGGAAACTTGCAAAAATGCTTAAGTCACAGATAACAGGCAAGGCTGCAGAGGGCTGGATAATGCCTATTATATTACGCTCATAGGAAAATAGGGCTGGAAAGGACCTCATGAGGTCATCCTGGTCAGACCCACGATCAAGGCAGGATTATCCCGGACTAAGCCATCTCGTCATGTCATAAGTAGTTGAGTAAAATTGAGTTGGATTATCAGACTGACAGGAAATCTCAGTGGGGTTTCACAACAGGCCGTTCTGGGTCCAGTGTTGTTTCACAATGTTGTTAATGCTTTGGAAACAAGAATAGAGAGCTAGCAGGAATGGAAAATGCTTTGGATGATTAGTTTACATTTTTAAGACTTCCTGATAAATTGGAGAACTGGACTAAAGACAACTAATCAAAATTCAAAGATAAATATTAGACTACTACACCCAGGAGTGAGAAATCAGGGCACAAATACAGAATGTGGGATAGGCTTCCCAAGAAGGAACTGGGGTCATCGTGAGCCTACAGTATGGTAATGTCACAACAAAAAAGCAAATGACAATTGGAATTTCATTAACAGAAGCATTGTGTGCCACACTTGAGAGGAGATAGCACCCCTCTAGTTGGCTTAGGCCTCACCTGGAGTAGAATATCTAATACTGGGGACTGCATTTTAAGAAAGACAGAGAAACTTGTAGAGAATCCAGAGGTGAGACAAAGAAGATAGACACTCTAGAATGAAGCATACAAAAGAAAAAGGTTGAATAAAACCAGGGACTTTTATTTTGGATAAAAGGAGATTAAAGGGGACAGGAAAATGATAGACCCGTTTTCAAAGTTGTAAAAGGTTGCAACTAAAAAAACCGAGCAGCATTATTTTCTCTTCCCAAGAAGCAATGAGTTTAAACCACGGCAAAGCAGATTTAGTTTAAATCTAAGCAAGAGAGATGGGGCAGAACCAACTTCCTACCTATATAGTAGAACAATGGAACAAGCTGCTTTTGGAATCTCCTTCCTTTTCCAGAAGGTTGGATGAACTTCTCTGGGCTGGGGTCCCTTGAAGAGGTTCTTTGATTCTGTAAGAATGAACAAACCCAGCAGATGAATTTGGGTCATTCTGAGATAAGTGACATGAGCAAGAGTTTCTGCAAACAAAAAAGAAAAAGACGATAGCAAATCAGTACAAGTGAAATAATGGCACTGAATATAGTTCTGTGTCCATGTCAGACAACATTTTTGCCATGCTTTGAACCATGACAAATCCAATTATTAGAGACACAAGAAATATGATTTAGAACCTCCCACTTTCCAAGTATTTTAGTACTAACTAGCAAACATGAAGAGATGTCATTCTAAACAGATGTGACAATATCTGATCATTGCAAAGTTGCACATAAACCTTATCTTATTCGAGTAAGAGGGGGAAGCCAACAAGTTAGTGGAACATACATTTAGAAGCTACTAAGGTTTCAAGTAGAGGTGAGCAGATAATCATCTTCCCATCTCATAAAAATTAGACTTGCTTTTTCTGGAACAAAACCAAAAGCTTCTTTGCTTTTCCATGAACACTGAAGAGCTCACTTCGTCTCCCATACATGGGTGGTCAGGAAAGTTACCTGAGACATGGGACACTCAGGTTCAAGTTTATGATTTAAATCAGACAGTACAAGGACCTAAAGCTATGCGTCCACGTCCCAAGTGAATACCCAGATCATTAGGGAGTTCATTACTCCAGTCAGTCTCTAGTTTTGACTAAGAATTCTACCCTAGACCTCAGTAACTTCCCTGATTAAAGTTTAATCTAAACTGGCATGACTGCATTTTAACAAACTGATACTTTCAGACAAAATTTTGAATTGTCAGCCAGCTCTAGTTTAACACAATGTACAAGGAACCTGTTATTATAGAATCATATTATAGAAAATTAGGGTTATAAGGGACCTCAGGAGGTCATCTAATCCAGCCCTCCTGATCAAAGCAGGACCATCCCTAATTAGATCATTCCAGCCAAGGCTTTGTCTAGCTGCGTCTTACCTCCAAGGATGGAGATTCCCCAACCTCTCTGGGTAACCTGTTCCAGTGTTTTACTACTCTCTTAGTGAGAGTTATTCCCAATATCAAACCTAAACTTCCCTTGCTGCAACTTGAGACCATTGCTCCTTGTTCTGTCATCTGTCACCACTGAGAACAGTCTAGCTCCATCCTCTTTGGAACCCCCCTTCAGGTAGCTGAAGGCTACTACTAAATCCCCCCTCAGTCTTCTTTTCTCCAAACTAAATAAGCCCAGCTCCCTGAGCCTTTCTTCATGAGTCATGTGCCCCATCCCCTGAACTATTTTCATTGCCTTCCACTGCACTGTCTCCAATTTGTCGACATCTTTTCTGTAGTGGGGGTCCCAAAACTGGACACAGTACTCAGGATGTGGCCTTACCAGTGCCAAATAAAGGGAAACAATCATTTCTCTTGATCTCCTAGCAGCCCACTTCCCTTGATCCTACTACTGCAGCCCAGTCTACCATTAGCCTTCTTCATAAAAAAGGCATGCTATTGGCTTATTCAGTTTATTGTCCACTGTAACCCCCAGGTCCTTTCTGCAGAGCTGCTGCTTAGCAGGCTAATAATCCCCAGCCTGTAGCAGTTCACGGGATTATTCCATTTTAAGTGCATAACTCTGTATTTATTCTTACTGAACCTCATGAGACTTCTTTTGGTTTAATCCTCAAGGTCTCTCTGAATCCTAGCCCTACCTTCCAGAGTATCTACTACTCCCCCCAGCTTGATGTCATCTGCAAACTTGCTGAGGGTGCACAATCCCATTTTTCAGATCATTGATGAAGCTGTTGAACAAAACAAGCCCCAGGACCAACCCCTGGGGCACTCCACTGGATACCGGCTGTCTACTAGACATTGAGCCATTGACTACTAACTACCATCTGAGTCCGATGATCCAGCCAGTTTTCTATCCACCCTACAGTCCATTCATCAAACCCATACTTCTTTAGCTTGCCTGCAAGAAGGTGTGGGAGACTGTATCAAAAGCCTTGCAAAGTATATAATATCCATTGCTTTCCTTGCATCCACAGAGCCAGTCACCTCATCATAGAAGGCTATTAGGTTGGTCTGGCATGACTTGCCTTTGGTGAATTCATGCTGACTGTTCCTAATCACCTTCTCCAAGTGCTGAGAAATATTAGTCATTAAATATTGAGCCATTTATATGATTATAGTTTCATAGTTGTTAGGGGATGGATCATCAACTAGGTATCTTCATCACTACACAGTTTAAATAAAAATGGATGTGGAAGAAGAAAACCCCAGGCTTTAATTTCTGTTGACTTCTTGCAGCTAGTGCTTGCCTTTTCCCGCCTATTTTGCAGTCTGCTTTTTCTCCCGCCCTTTTCCCTTGTTGAGCTTAGTAGGCCTATGAGGTCAATAGGTCAAACCAATATGCTCTCTTGCAGCTTTCTGGTTCAAACCAGTTTTCTGTTTGTAATATCTTGCATCATGTGACCTGAATTGAAACACATAAAAGCTTGCTTTAACTGTCTGTTGGGAGGGGCATGTGGAACTGATAAGAGAAAGCTCTGTCTGTTCGGTGTCCTCCCCTGCAGCTGCTTGTATAATAAAAAGTCTCTGACACCTTCAAAACCAAACAACAAAGTGAAGCTTGTTTCTTCCACAATTCTTGGTGCTGTGACTCGGATGGCAACACCTGGCTGAGAGTACTGCGGGCTTGCGGACCATTCCCCTCCAAAACCCCAGGCGCCAAATCAAGGTAAGAGACCTTTTGAAATCTCTAAAGGGGTTATCAGTGGAGGACTGCCCCTGCGGGTTGGGGAAACCAGTTCGATCTTATGCCATCCGAACTTTTGAAATATGAACTTGTCAGACACTCTAAAGGATTTGTATGAAACCGGTTTACAATTAAAAGAGTAAAAGGAAAAGTCTAGACTAAGGAATATAGAAACCTGGGGAATAGTGTGAGTGTTTTCCACGGTGTCACTGACCAAGGCTGGGACTAAAGAAATATTCTTGAACCCCATGCCTCAGTGCAGAAGTTCCCTTGTGTGAAAGAATATAAGCCGCTGACAAGGTCTGAGACTAAGGTTGGGTCTAGCCACCCCAAGGCTGTCTAGAAAGGCGGACTTAAAAGCAAGGGGTCCCAGCTGGAACTTCGTGACCCAGCGGACAGGTTTATCCTTTCCCCATCCATGGAAACTGTCCAGGTAACTGGCGGTTGATGCGACCAAATAACTGTTAGGGCGCCGCTTCGTGCGCTGCCCTCAGTTCAAGATTGGCACATCAAATCCCTTACCCTCTTCCCTGTGTGAGTGCCCTGTGTGAATTGAGGGATGGGGGGCTCTGGGTCAAAGGATGTCCCAACCCCACCAAAAGGAACCCCAGCAGGTTATATGTATGTGCATTATGGTCAAAAGTCATGTAAGTTTTTAGATAAATGGAATTGGTATACCAGGGATAACCTTCCAAAACAATTTTCTTCAGAAGGAACTTTTGATCTTGATAAACTGATCCACCTCCGAAAAGCTGTAGAGTCCCGAGGTAGCAAGACCCCTCAAACTCAATGGGATGTCTATTTCGACTGGTATGAAGGAGGTAGTAAGAGGCAGCAAGAATCCCGGGTAAGGAGTCTTAAGGACTCCTTAGACTCTCAAGAAAAACTAAATGCAGAAATTAAGCAATTGAAAAATGGATACAGCCCTGGCCAGGCTAATCTTCCCTCAGCACCTCCTACCCCTTTTTATACCCAACTAACTCATGAGACCAAGACCAAGTCTGTAGAAGATATTCTAGAAAGTACTTCTTGTTTGCCCAACCACCACCTTACCCCGAACACCTTCCACCTGAATTGGAAACTCCACCTTGAAGTCTGGAGGGCGCTTCTGCAGGCTCATATTCCCCTGTGGGTTTAAATAACAGTCACCCTAAAAGGGGCCCTATTATTCAAGTACCGTTGTGCCAATTACCAGGCACACAAGGCTTGGTAACAGTACATGCCCCTTGGACACCTGGAGATTTAAGAAATCTAGTTAAAGAATTTCCTAACATCAGAGAAAAGCCCCAGAAGTTTAAAGACGAGCTTCAAACCATTATTAACTGTTACAACCCTACATGGTCTGATATGAACCAACTTTTGCATGCTGTACTTCCTTCTGAAGTCTGACAACGCCTGACACATGAGGCAGACTGGCCACAGTGAGACCCTGGTCATGGGACAGATCTCGCAACCGCCCGACACCATTTACTAAAAGCCATATCTGTCATATGTCCTAAGAAAACTGACTGGGGTAAAATTAATAATTGTTAACAGAAGAAAGGAGAGTCTCCAGCAGACTATTTAGACCGACTCAAAGAAGTCTTTGAACGACACTCAGGAATAGATGAAGCTACCCAAAAGGGGAAGAAATTGCAGCCATCTTTGTCCAAGGCCTACAGCCTAAATTAGGAGACCAGTTGCATAACATCTGTGTGGGCTGGCAAACAAAACCATTAAACGAACTAGTTAAGGTTGCCAACCATTGTTTAACGTGTCAGGAAAGAAAGAAAGAAAACAATGAAGCCCAGTTAATGGCTTTGCAACTTCAAACTTATCACCCCAGAGGATGAAGGTGTGGAAAAGGGAATTCACAAGGCTGAGGAAGGGGATGCCGGTGCTAGCAGATGATGTTTCCTCCATTGACCGTTCTTCCTGTGTTTATTGTGGTCAAACCGGTCATTAGAAAGGAGAATGTTCCAACAGACCGCCTACCTCTACCCCTTCAACGGAAAACTCTGCAAATCAACAACACCAGCAATTCTCCCTGCCTCTTCCCCAAAATTCTTTATCTCAATTTTAGGACCGCCTGAGGGATAGTAACTTCATCCTTTCACCACTCTTACCCACTGATCAGTCTGGACCCTTTGTAGAATGTACCATAGCAAGGAAAAGGGTAACTTGCCTTGCTGACACAGGGGCAAGTCGTTCCGCTTTGCGTCTTTTTGATCTTCCCGATCCACCTCTTTCCAATCCTGTTATTAATACTGTCAGCATTTCTAACCAAGTAATTTCTCATCCTGTAACTCAACCCTTGTCCGTTACTCTTGGTCCTATCTCTGACCACCATGCCTTCCTTTTAAGCCCTTTTACCCCTGTTAATCCTTTAGGTGCGACCTACTTTGTAAACTCAGTTGTACTATTTATTGTACAGTGAATGGAGTTTTCCTTGAAGTACCAGCAGAAAATGAATGCGCAGTTCTTGCTGCTGTGATTGAACCAGCAACCCCACCTATTTCTACAAGAAACCCTGATTTCAAGGAAGAAATCCTTAAACAGGTACCCCCTGCCCTATGGTCACAGCATGCTAATGAAGTTGGTTAGATACACACCACTGAACCTGTTAAAATTTGTCTTGATCTGCGAAAGCATCTCCCGCGCATTTCCCAGTATCCTCTCAGCAAGGAGGCTGAGCAAGGAATCATGCTAGTCATTTCTCCCCTCCTTCAACAAGGTATCTTGATCCCCACCTCTAGTCCTTGTAATACTCCAATTCTGCCAGTTAAAAAAACAGGCAAAACTACTTATCGCTTTGTGCAAGACCTGTGAGCTGTTAATTCTGTTGTTTTACCTATTTTTCCTGTAGTACCTAACCCAGCTACCATTCTTTCTTGCATCCCACCGGAAGCTTGTTTCTTTATTGTTGTAGATTTGTGTTCTGCTTTTTTTTCAATTCCTATTCATCCAGATAGTCAGTTTTTGTTTGCATTTACTTATAAAGGCTTACAATATACTTGGACTAGACTCCCACAAGGGTATACAGAGTCCCTTCTATCTTTTCACAAATTTTGAAGAAAGATTTAGATGGCATTCAGTTCAAAAACTGTTCTGTCCTTATCCAGTATGTCAATGATCTTTTACTTGCCTCACCTTCCTTTGAAGTCTGTAAAATTGATTCTCTGCACCTTTTGACCTGTCTTGCTCTAAAAGACCATAAAGCTTCAAAGAAAAATTTCAGCTCTGCTTACCAAAAGTTCATTATTTAGGCCATGATATTTCCGTCGGAGAACATCACCTTTCAACTGCACAAGGTGAAACAATTCTCAAAATCCCTCGGGCCACAACTGTCTCTCAAATGCACACCTTTTTAGGTATGACTGGATATTGCCACCAATGGATTTTGGGCTATGCCTCAATTGTAAAACCCTTGCAAAATCTTACCTTAAAGAACACCCCTGAACCCTTGCAGTGGTCTTCAGAAGCCAAAAACGCCTTTTCTGTCATTAAAGCTGCCCTTTCGCAGACACCCGCACTGGGACTTCCTGATTACACTCTTTTGTCATGAAAAAAATGGCTTTGCCCTGGGGGTACTGTGGCAGAGCACAGGGTGTCTCTGCCACTTTAAGGGCCTGGAGCTGGCAGCCTCCAGGTGCCTGATTAGGGCAGCCATTTTGAGGCCTAGGCTGCCTAAATAAACAAGGCAATTTGGCTGCAGGAGGGCAGGCAGCAACATCGCCTGGCCGAAGGGCTGCTGTGTGAATGACCCAGAGGTAAAGGGGACTTGCAAGGGGACGGCAAGGAGGCTCCTGGTCCTGGGCATGACCTGAAACTGCACCCTGCCGGGAGTGGGTGGTCTGGTGGGGCTCTCAGTGGTGCAGGAGCCCCCAGGAAGTGCCAGGCCAGTTATCACCCCGGTGAAAGGCGGGTCAGGGCACCTTAACCCCTAGCTCTCACCACCACTGGGTGGGTTACCCATGTGTATGTTGGAGGACCTAGACGGCCAGTGTCGTGAGGGGCCCAGAGAGGGCGGACCCTGAGAGTGGGAGCGATATGGGCGTGGTGCTGCGGTTGCCCCTGGAAGGACAGGGAGTAGTGGCACGGTGAGGCCCAGTGACAGAATGAGTGGCTAGAGAGACCCAGCCCGAAGGGGAGAGTACCCTCGACTGGCCCAAGCTGGGGCCAGGACTACAGTAGTCAAAAGGGCCGGGGGCCCACCACGAGGGACGCCCAAGAGCCGGGGACCTGGGGTCCCGACTGGCCTGGAGGTGGGCCAGGGCAAGTGGCCGAAGGTCCCGGGGGGACCACACCCGAAAGGGGAAGATAGCTTCGGGGGGGGGGCAAGGTAGCCCAGATGAAGGCGGAGTGGCCGCCTGATAGGAAGGATCAGAGTGGGGTCCTGTTAGGACGATTCTGGGGCCCAGTATGGGGCCGGTGATTATAGTAACACCATAATGCCATCTGCGAGGCTTGGGCTGCAGTATTAGGGGAGGGTGGAGCCGCAGAGCGCCCCTTGGCATCGGGGCATTACAATGGGCAGCCTCCCGCTTAATTGACATCGATATATGAATCAATTATCATCAAAGGCGTGGCGGGCGAGATAAGTGGGCGTTTGCCCAGAGACAGGTGGGCGGGCCACGAAGAGCTCAGCCCGGAGTAGGTCTCCTGTCACGGTGACAGGTGGGCGGGCCACAGAGTTCGGCCCCAGGAGGCCCCCTGTCACAGGTACCTACTCAATCCCATGGAGATAAACGTCGTCCTATCACCTACTATAGTAGATCCTGCAGCAACTGGGTTTCCGCCATGCCTTCGGGCAGTTGCTGCTGCCGCCATTCTTGTACCTTCTGATGGCGAGCCTCATGACTGCCTCGCTGTTATCGCTCATTTAACTTTACCCCAGGTTGATCTTAAAAACATTCCCATTCCAAATGCTGACCCAGTCTTGTATGTTAATGGGTCCTGCCTAAGAAATTCCAAAGGCTCTCTTGTTGCAGGTTACGCTGTATGTTCCCAGCACGAGGTACTCGAAAGTAATTTTTTACCTTGTCTATTCTGCCCAAATTGCTGACTTGTTGCCCTCACTTGTACCTGTACCTTTGCTAAAGGTAAAACTGTTAATATATATATACAGATTTGCGTTATGCCTTTGGTGTTGTCCATGATTATGGGCAATTATGGAAACAACATGAGTTTCTTACCTCAAATGGCACACCTATTCATAATGGTTCTTATGTAGCCGCCTTATTAGATGCCCTTCAATTAACTGTTGCTGTTGCTATTAATAAATGTGTTGCTCATCAATCTTCCCAGGATGAAGTTACGCATGGAAATACTCTGGCTGACTCTGCAGCCAGAGCTGCGGCCCTTTCACCCCCTCAGGGTGAGCAATTGTTCTTTTCCCATACCTATGAGCAGTCTCCTATTGCAACTCTTCGTGATGTTGCACTTCTCCAAGATCAGACAGCAGATTCTGAAAGACACTGAAAACTGCATGGGTGCCTAGTACACCCTGATCACCTTTGGCGCTCCCCGGACGGCTACCTGGTTGCACCCAAGGTCTTACTTCCCTACCTTGCTCACGTGTACTATGGAGTGGGCCACGTGAGCAAAGGGGAAATGATCGCAGCTATTCAACCTGATTAGTATGCTCCAAATTTTTCTTCCATAGCTCAGCACTACTGCCAAGCTTGTCCTGTGTGTCAAGCCCATAATGTAGGCAAACCTGTTAAAACTAAGAAAGCCACACATCCCCCACCTTGGAGACTGTCCCAGGGGTGCCGGGGTTACAGGAGAACCCCAACCCAAAATAGAAGAAAGCCCCAACTTACCATCTGCAGGGGCCAAAAGGAGTGAGAAGGCATGCACAGAGCCATGAGGCTCGTCAGCCACGTTCATATTCAGCTAGGGCCGAGTGACGTCACAAGGCGACACCACCCGGTGGAAATAAAAGGCATCCCTGGAGGCACAGGAGGGAAGCCGGTGAGCGGAGGCTCAGTGGGGAAGCCCACACCCCGAAGGGCACAGCCGTTGCATTGGGGAGCCCGGGACGACAGGGGCGGAGCCGGCAGAGGCACCGGCAGCAGAGCCAGCAGAGGCACCGGCAGGGAAGTTAGAAGAGAAGCCGGCAGCGGACCCAGCAAAGGCACCAGCAGCGAAGCTGGCAGAGAAGCCGGCAGTGGAACTAGTGGAGGCACCAACTGGCAAGCCGGCAGGGACTCTGACTGGCAAGCCGGCAGAAGAGCTGGCAGGGAAGCTGACGACGGGAGCAGTGGTGAGTGGCAAGAGCAGAGGAGGAGACGAGTGCTGAAGAGGCAAGAGCAACTACAAGGAAGCCTGGAGAGGAGGTAACAAGGGTGGGGCCGACGGGAACCCCAACAGGGATAGCCGCGGGGTGCAGCAGAAGACCCCAAGCCGGGACGGTTAACCAGCAGACGGGCTCACAACATCCCCCAGAAGAGTCGACTAGGACACCATACACGAGTAGGGTCAAGCCTAGGGGAGAGAAAGGAGCCCTGAGTGGGGCAAGCAACCGGGGCTGGGACACATAGGCACAGGGAAAACACAGGGCCCATAGGCTAAGGGCACTCTTTATTCCTTTGTGGCCTCCTGGTCCACCGGTCACATCTCTCCGGCAGTCACGGTGGTGGGGATCACACATTACGTCACAGGGTGGTTGGAATAGGGCACTAGGGATACGGGATAGTTGGAATGAGCACCATGGGCCTCGAAGCTTTCACACCTGAACAGTGACCCAGGGACACGGACTCGTGCCTGGAGGGCCACGGGAGGCTGGGGAAGAAACTGAGTGGAACCAGGGACACTGAAGGGCCAGAAGACCTGCGACCAAAGGTGGCGAGTGGCCGGGGTGTAGGGGAGGTCAGAGCCCCGTGAGTGCCCGCCGAGAGGCGTGACAACCCTGGAGGCTGCCTCGAAGGGGAACCCCTCCACTGAGGTTCCATTCAAAGTCATGGCAGGCGAGTTAAGGGGATCCCCAGATGTCAGCCGGGGTAGCCTTTGGGGTCCACTCGCAAGCCCAGGATAAGCAAGATCGATAGTCCAGGCTAAGGCTGCACGAGAACGCCTGGTAGAAGAGAGGCAGGCACAGAGACCATTTGTAAATATTCAGATTGACTTTATACAAATGCCAAAATATTGTAAATATCAATATGTACTTGTTATAGTGTTGTCCCCAAACAACGGTGAGTTCGTGCCCGGTGCGCTTGTGCCAATAAACACACAGGGTTGAAGGATCCAACTTAATCTTTATTTCTGTGCAGAAAGTGGTGCTTGGCAATCGTTCGCAAAGCAAGCACACCCACCTCAGTGGGCGTCTGCCTTATATAGCTACGTAACAGGTTAAACTTGCTGATGTGACGAAATGTATAGCAAGCCCAGCAAGTAACCCCCCTTCCAGCTCCCCCCCCCCAAGTAACCCCCCTTCCAGCTCCGGACTTTGTTGATACAGCTTTCCTTCTAGCGAGGCCAGCAATTAAGCAACTAAGCAACAAGCGATCTCCCCCAGCCTAAACAACCTACTCTATGCCCTTGGTTAGATAAAATACTTTTCAAAACATACATAGCTGTTCCCGAAGTAGAAAATGCATAGTGAAAGTTCAGGGGTACCCATCAAATCCCCACTTCGAGACTATGGCTCTTATGGAAAAGGCCCATAAGTTCTCGACTATCTTTCTCATCTCCAGAAATCTTTTTACTTCCTCCCGATTGTTTTGGATCGGGTTTGTAACTGATGATTTTACAAACATCACGCGGTGAACTGGGGAAGAAATTGATTTCTTGAGTATCTCACAACACATTGGCGCACACTGTATCCCACAACAGATCATCAAGAAAATACACATACTTGCCACAATTAATAGGAAAATTTGCTTAAGCCATGAAAAATTAGGAAGCCAAGAAGTAAGCCATGAGAAGTCGAACCCTTCCCCTTGCTTAATGTGGGACAGAACTTTTTTTAACTTCTGCAGTTTTGACTCTATCAACTCGGAGTTATCTGTCAAATTAAAACAACACATTCCCTCGAACTTTTCACATCCGTGATTATGCCTCAGCAACAGGTAATCTATGGCTGCTCTGTTTTGCAGAGTAGCTCCTCTTAGTTCTTTCATTTCAATATTGAGGGCAGCTAGGGCCTGTGAAGTTGTATTTAGGCCCTTTGCCAGGGCACAGGCCACCTTACCAAGCTGCCTCTCAGCATCCACTACTAGGCCTGGCACCCCTACTAGGAAAACTGCTAAGGACTAAGGACAGCAAGTGGGTAAGGTAACTAGTAGGGTGAAAGTGCTAGACTTTAGGAAAGCTGATATCAATGCACTCAGGCGATTAGTCAAGGAAGCACTGCAGACTAGGAGTTTTGATGGGATGGGTGCCCAAGAAGGGTGGCTGTGCCTAAAGGAAACAATCCTTCGGGCACAAAGCAAGATGATCCCCGAGCGAGGCAAAAGAGGGAAAGGGGCCAGGAGGCTTCCATGGCTGACCAGAGAAATCCAGGGCAGCCTAAGGGCCAAAAGGGGAGCACATAAAAAGTGGAAACAGGGTGAGATCACTAAAGATGAATATACCTCCTCTGCTCGTGCTTGTAGGGAGGCAGTTAGGCAAGCCAAAGCTACCATGGAGCTGAGGATGGCAACCCAAGTAAAGGACAACAAGAAATTGTTTTTTTAGATATATTGGGAGTAAAAGGAAGGCCCAGGGAGGAATAGGACCGCTGCTAAATGGGCAGAAACAATTGGTGACAGATAGGGGGGACAAGGCTGAACTCCTCAACGAGTTCTTTGCCTCAGTGTTCCTAAGTGAGGGGCACGACAAGTCTCTCACTGGGGTTGTAGAGAGGCAGCAGCAAGGCGCCAGACTTCCATACGTAGATCCTGAGGTGGTGCAGAGTCATTTGGAAGAACTGGATGCCTTTAAGTCGGCAGGCCCGGATGGGCTCCATCCGAGGGTGCTGAAGGCACTGGCCGACATCATTGCAGAGCCACTGGCGGGAATATTCGAATGCTCGTGGAGCACGGGCCAAGTCCCGGAGGACTGGAAAAGGGCTAACGTGGTCCCCATTTTCAAAAAGGGGAGGAAGGAGGACCTGGGCAACTATAGGCCGGTCAGTCTCACCTCCATCCTTGGTAAAGTCTTTGAAAAAATTATCAAGGCTCACATTTGTGAGAGCCCAGCAGGGCAAATTATGCTGAGGGGAAACCAGCATGGGTTTGTGGCGGGCAGATCGTGCCTGACCAACCTAGTCTCTTTCTATGACCAGGTTACGAAACGCCTGGACACAGGAGGAGGGGTGGATGTCGTATACTTAGACTTCAGGAAGGCCTTCGATACGGTATCCCACCCCATACTGGTGAACAAGTTAAGAGGCTGTGATGTGGATGACTGCACAGTCCGGTGGGTGGCAAATTGGCTAGAGGGTCGCACCCAGAGAGTCGTGGTAGATGGGTCGGTCTCGACCTGGAAGGGTGTGGGCAGTGGGGTCCCGCAGGGTTCGGTCCTTGGACCGATACTCTTTAATGTCTTCATCAGCGACTTGGACGTGGGAGTGAAATGTACTCTGTCCAAGTTTGCAGATGACACAAAGCTATGGGGAGAAGTGGACACGCCGGAGGGCAGGGAACAGCTGCAGGCAGACCTGGATAGGTTGGACAAGTGGGCAGAAAACAACAGGATGCAGTTCAACAAGGAGAAATGCAAAGTGCTGCACCTAGGGAGGAAAAATGTCCAGCACACCTACAGCCTAGGGAATGACCTGCTGGGTGGCACAGAGGTGGAAAGGGATCTTGGAGTCCTAGTGGACTCCAAGATGAACATGAGCCGGCAGTGTGACGAAGCCATCAGAAAAGCCAATGGCACTTTATCGTGCATCAGCAGATGCATGACAAATAGGTCCAGGGAGGTGATACTTCCCCTCTATAGGGCGTTGGTCAGACCGCAGTTGGAGTACTGCGTGCAATTCTGGGCACCACACTTCAAGAAGGATGCGGATAACCTGGAGAGGGTGCAGCGAAGGGCAACTCATATGGTCAAGGGCCTGCAGACCAAGCCCTACGAGGAGAGACTAGAGAAACTGGACCTTTTCAGCCTCCGCAAGAGAAGGTTGAGAGGCGACCTTGTAGCTGCCTATAAGTTCATCACGGGGGCACAGAAGGGAATTGGTGAGGATTTATTCACCAAGGCGCCCCCGGGGGTTACAAGAAACAATGGCCACAAGCTAGTAGAGAGCAGATTTAGACTGGACATAAGGAAGAACTTCTTCACAGTTCGAGTGGCCAAGGTCTGGAACGGGCTCCCAAGGGAGGTGGTGCTCTCCCCTACCCTGGGGGTCTTCAAGAGGAGGTTAGACGAGTATCTAGCTGGGGTCATCTAGACCCAGCACTCTTTCCTGCTTATGCAGGGGGTCGGACTTGATGATCTATTGAGGTCCCTTCCGACCCTAACATCTATGAATCTATGACACTACCTCGGCCTCACTCAGGAGGTTTATGTCACTATCACAGGATTTATCTAGCACCTTCGAACCTCTCCGGTGACGCTTACTAGAGGTCTTAGGCATACCTGGTAGCCAGACAGTCAACCGGCCTAGAGCACAAGGGCCTCCTGTGGCATTGGCTGGGATATATGAATAGGCAGTCTTCCCACAAAGGAGGAACCACCCCCGGGGTAATATAACATGAACGTAGTTGCAAGATACATTAGTCATGTCTGAGCAATTGAAAATTTTCGTTTCTTTGGTTAGGCTTTTGCAAGCTTGGGTACAGTTCACAAAATTGGCACAGCTGGTGTTATCAGGGGAGGTGACTGTCAACTATTTCAAAGATACTAGCGTTTCTTTCTGTGGTAATGGTTCCCCACATGGAGTTGTTAGTGTAATTGATTGGACCTCCTATTCCCCCAGATGTGAACCAAGTCTGATTCCGGAGTGCTTCCATTGGAGTGGGCACCCCTATAAGGCATGACGTGAAAATATCATCGACTGATATTCCACCTGCCAAACAAAAATGAGTGACATTTAATACGTCCTTTGCCAAACGAACCCGCACATTTTGACTCTTCTCGAACCTTTGATGCACCAACCCCTTAGACTCTAAAACATTACACCTATGCAAAGAACTACTTTCCACATGGTTGACGTTTAAACAGAAATTTGAGTCCTTCTACTGGTTCTGCTGTCCAACGGTGTCCATTTGTGTCGGCTTCCGGTGCGACACTCTCAGCAACTTCTCCTGCAGGTGGTACTTCTGGTGCGGCCTTCACCCGGGTGTAGTGTATCCATGGTTTTACCCCCTGAACCTTCACTGCAGCGTGAGTAGTAAGAATCACAGGATACGGTCCCTTCCACTTGGACTGAAGCGGCTCGTCTTTCCACGTCCAGACTAGTACCTTGTCTCCGATCTGGAACTTGTGGACTGGTGTATCTAGAGGGAGTGGAAGTCGTTCCTGGACATACCTGTGGAGAGAAGACAATACAGCAGACAAAGAATACAAATAATCTTTTACCCAACCTTCCCCTTTTACATGCATTTGACTCCCATGCGTCACCACTGGATTCTTAGGATATGGCTTGCCATACATTAATTCAAATGGACTAACTCCCAATTTAGCTCTAGGGGCTATGCGCACTCTAAGCAAGGCAAGAGGCAGAGCTTCGGGCCATTTCAACTGAGTTTCCTGGCGAAGTTTAGCCAGCTGTCTTTTTAGAGTCTGATTCATTCGTTCCACCTGTCCACTTGACTGCGGTCTCCATGCTGTGTGAAGGTCCCATTGTATCCCCAGAGCTCGGGAAACTGCCTGGGTCACCTCCGACACAAAGTGCGGCCCTCGATCCGAGGCCAATCCCTCTGGGATTGCGAATCGTGGAATCATTTCTTTTAGCATCACCCGGACCACTTCTTTTGCTTGGTTGGTTCGGCACGGGAAGGCCTTAGTCCATCCAGTCAGAGTGTCCACGAGCACTAACAGGTATTTCTAGTGTCCCTTCCTGGAAACTTCAGAGAAATCTATCTGCCAACATTCTCCTGCTAATAGTCCTTGCCTTCCTGCTCCTGGCGGAGGTTTGGGGGAAATCTTAGGATTGTTGGCACAACAGACAGGGCATCTACGCACTATCTGTTCTGCTGTTTTTCTCATCTTAGGTCCCACTACAATTCTTTGGAGACCTTGGGTCATGGCGTCAGCTCCCATATGGGTGCTCTGGTGGTACTCTTGGAGCACTTTGCTAAGAATCAGTTTTGGCATCAGGACTTGTCCTTCAGGCAAAACCCACCATCCATCGTGGTGTTCTTTGCTTCCCAATTTCTCTGCGAGTTGGTTCTCTTTTTCAGTATATTTGGGAGGTTCCTCAGGTAACATTACCTGAGGCATCAATGCCAACATATGAGTCTCTTGAACTTGTCCTCTAGCTGCCTTTTTCGCCGCAGCATCTGCTCATCGATTTCCTTTAATAACGTCAGCATCTCTCTTTTGGTGGGCCTTACAGTGCACCACAGCTACCTCTAGTGGTTCCGTCACGACTTCAAGTAATTTCAGGATCTCTGTTCCATGCTTTACTGGGCTTTTACTTTCCGTTAAGAGTCCTCTCTCTTTCCATATAGCTCCATGGGCGTGTAAGACTCCAAAGGCGTACTTCGAATCCGTGTATATAGTGGCTCTCTTTCCTTTTGCCAAATGGAGAGCTTGGGTCAGCGCAATAAGCTCAGCTCTCTGTGCAGAGGTATTTGGAGGCAAGGCGTTTGCTTCCACGGTATCCCATGATGTAACCACAGCGTATCCCGCCTTTCGGGTTCCATTGTCCATGAAGCTGCTTTCATCTATGTAGAATTCAAGGTCTGCATTAGGTAGTGGGGCATCTTTAAGATCCGGCCAGCTAGCATACACACTCTCAATAGTTTCAATGCAATCATGCTGTAATCCTTCGTTTTTGCTGCAATTAACTAATCATCCACATACTGTAACAGGGTTCCTGATGTCCCTTTGTCCCACTTCTGAAGGTCAGTACTTAAGGCAGTGCTGAAAATAGTGGGACTGTTCTTAAAACCCTGAGGCAAAACTGTCCAGCACAATTGGGTTTTTCTCCTAGTATTCGGGTCTTCCCACTCAAATGCAAAAATCTCTTGGTTGTCTCTTTCAAGTGGGATGCAAAAGAAAGCATCTTTCAGGTCCAGGACTGTAAACCACTGTTCCTCTGCAGACAAAGTAGTCAGCAAAGTATAAGGGTCCTTCACCACAGGATGAAGGGTCACCGTGACCTTGTTCACGGCTCTGAGGTCCTGCACGAAACGATACTCATTACTGTGGGGTTTCTTTACAGGCAAAATGGAGGAATTGAAAGATGATTGATACTCCTGAAGTAAACCATATTTAAGGAATCTCTTTATCAATGGTTCCAGGCCTTTCCAAGCTTCTATTTTCAATCGATACTGTGGCACCCTGGGCGGGGTAATTCCCGGCTTTAAATCAATGCTTACAGGGGTGGCCAGTTTGGCTCTTCCTGGCTTCTCTCCTGCCCATACCCATGGTACTACAGCGTCTTCTACTTCTGGGGGAATTCTCCCTTCCTCCCCCTCCTGCAATAGGAGACACACCTGAGCTTTCCAGGCTTCCTCAGTTGGTATCTTCATAGTAATTTTCCCCTCTGAAAAGGTCAATTGGGTCTGCAATTTGCACAGCAGATCCCTCCCAAACAAAGGTATGGGGCACTCAGGCAAATACAGGAACTGATGAGACACTTTCTTTCCTCCCAATTTGCACTCCATGGGTGGCACAAAAGGACAATACGTCCGCTGGCCGGTGGCTCCAATTATGGGGATCTTGATTTTTGATAAAGGTCCTTTAAAATTGGTTACAACTGAATGCGTGGCTCCACTATCTACTAGAAAGTCAATAAGTTCTCCCCCTACTTGCATTTTAACCAGGGGCTCGTCGGGGGAGACAGATTACTTCAGTGTTAGCCCCCGGTCCCCGTCACTCCTGGTCAGAACCATCCAACATCAACAATCTTTTTTCCTCCTCTCGTCTCTTCTTCTCCCTCTTGGGGCACTCATTTTTTCAATGCCCTTCCTGCTTGCAAATAGCACACTGATTAGGTCCCAACCTGGGACCCTGGCTGTAGCCTCCCGGAGCATAGCCCACACCTCCTCTATGCCCTCTACTTCCCCTGCCTCGTCCCCGACTCCTCTGATCTACCATTGCCACTGCCAACAACGATGCTTGTAACGATGCCTGTGCCTTTATTTTCTTATCTTCCCTTTTCTCCTTAACCTGATCTCTGTTGGAGTATACTTTATAAGCAATCTCAATCATTTGGCTGATGCTCATTCCAGCTGCTCCTTCAGTCTTCTGTAGTTTTCTTCTAATATCTGGGGCTGACTGTCCTATAAACAGTGTGTTAAACATCTTGGCATTTTCTGGCAGCTCCGGATCTAAATCCATCCACTGTCTGGCTGCCTCGCATAACCTCCCATAAAAACTGGATGGATCCTCCTTCGGACCCTGCCGCACTTCTTACAATTTAGACAAATTTTTCTGCTTGGGGATAGCCTCCCGGAGAGCAGCCAGCACAAACTCCCGATACAGCTCTAACTCCCTCCGGCCCCCTCGGGTGTTGGGATCCCAGTCTTGATTTTCTTAGGGCAAAGTTCATCTACCTCACCGGCTGGGTGACGCTGCTGTGCTATCGTGCGTGCTTTCTCTAAGACCAACCTTTTTTCTTCTGGAGTCAGAAGAGCGGTCAGTAAGGCCTGAATATCTATCCAGTTTGGTTGGTGGGTGAGGAAAATAGTAGAGAACAACTGTGCCATTGCCTCCGGATTCTGGTGATATTGGCCCACAGACTGTTTTCAATTTATCAAGTCTGCCGTGCTGAATGGCACATGGACAAAAACTGGTTCACCCTCAGGACCCACCGCTTGTCGTAAAGGGGCCTGAACTACTGGTTGGGCCCCTGATCGTAAGCGACTCGCCACAGGGCTAAATGCCCCATCTCCTACAGTCCCCTCTACCACCAGATTGCTACCATCCGCACCCGCCGGACCCGGGGACGGCAACCCAAGGCTGTCAGGGGAGGTGAGGGACGACGGACTGGACAAACCAGCCAGGAATCCCTGACAAGCCGTTACAGGTGCAGTGAAAGTCCCCTGTGGTGACGCATGGCTCACAGGATGAGACGGGGGAGCCGTGGGAGCAATTAGCAACGTCTCCCTCCTCCGGCTCCTTTGGACATACTGTGGTGACTCCCTGCAAAGCCATTACCCCACTTCCCCTAAATATCCCACACAGCTTCTGCGTAACCCCATCCCCATACAAAGTCATATATGCCTCTACATAAAGCATCTCATCCCACTTCCCTTGGCGCCTACAAAACAACTGTAACTGCAAGATTGTGTTATAATCCAAAGACCTATTCTCCGGCCAGGCTGCACCATCCGCAAGTTGGTACTGTGGCCAACATGTATTGCAATACTGAATCATCTGTTGTTTTGTCATAGGGTCACTTCCAAACTTTGGCCAATTTTTCAAAATGCATCCTAAGGGACTGCAGGGTGGAATCTTACACTGGTTACTTCCCATTATCCAACTACCGGACGGCAACCGCCGCTCAACCTCAGAACCAAACTGATTAAAGGGAGCTCACGGGACTGCCACCCGATCTCACTCACCTAGGGTATCTACACGGTCGGAACTTTCAAAGCCGTCTCTTCCCCAACCTGCCCAAAATATGGAAAGAAGTACTCACCAGTCTGTTGAAGCCTCCCTCACCCCACCTGATTAAGTTGGTCCTTCGAGCGTTGCACTGTTGTGCCCCTCCCCGACTCCGTCAGGCAACCAGGAGACGGTCAGACCTCCGACGAATAAGGTCGGTGGTGCCTGGCCCTCGCGCCGTCCACAGTTGTTGCCGGAGCCGAAGAGGTGGACCGGGCAAGGCAGTCAGCTAGGGTCCCTTCTGGGTCGCCAGAAATTGTTGTCCCCAAACAACGGTGAGTTCGTGCCCGGTGCGCTTGTGCCAATAAATACACAGGGTTGAAGGATCCAACTTAATCTTTATTTCTGCGCAGAAAGTGGTGCTTGGCAATCGTTCGCAAAGCAAGCACACCCACCTCAGTGGGCGTCTGCCTTATATAGCTACGTAACAGGTTAAACTTGCTGATGTGACAAAATGTATAGCAAGCCCAGAAAGTAACCCCCCTTCCAGCTCCCCCCCAAGCAACCTCCCTTCCAGCTCCGGACTTTGTTGATACAGCTTTCCTTCTAGCGAGGCCAGCAACTAAGCAACAAGCGATCTCCCCCAGCCTAAACAACCTACTCTATGCCCTTGGTTAGATAAAATACTTTTCAAAACATACAAAGCTGTTCCCGAAGTAGAAAATGCATAGTGAAAGTTCAGGGGTACCCATCAATAGTTTGTATGTTTTCAAGTTAGATTGAAGCCTATCCTGTGACATGGGCCGATACTAAAGCTGTCACTAAAATCCTTTTGAAGGACCTTATTCCACGATTTGAAATCCCACTTACCATAAATAGTGACAGGGGATCTCACTTTGCAGGGATTTACATATTTCTTGTATAATTTGCCCAGTAGAGTCAACAGAACTTTCACTGCCCTTATCACCCACAGTCAGCAAGTGCTGTAGAGAGACAAAATGAGATAATGAAAAATAAACTAGCAAAAATCTGTGCTGAAACTGGTTTAAAATGGCCAGACACTCTACCATTAGCATTAATGAGCATGAGATCCACCTCTAATTGGAAGACCGGACTCAGCCCACACGAAGTCCTGATGGAGAGACCTATACGACTTCCATCCTCCCCACCCTTACCACCTTCTCAGATTAATATCCACTTAGCTGATAATCTTGTATTACAATATTGTCACGCATTAATGAAATGTGTTAAGGCCTTTCGTTCACAGGTCCAAGAGGCTTTACCCAGAGAGCCTAAAAAAGCCTGCCATTCCTTACAGCCAGGAAATTGGGTTCATGTAAAAATCCACCAAAGAAAATCAGCTTTAAAACCTCACTGGGAAGGTCCGTTCCAAGTTCTTCTCACCACTAACACTGAAGTAAAGCGTTGGAAACTATCTACCTAGATCCACGCATCACACTGCAAAAAGACTGTTCCTTCCGACAAAACCAAGGATTAAAGATTAAGACTCCATGAAAAGAGCCCATTAATAACCGAACATGGAGTCCCTCCTACTATTTGTATTAGACTTCTAAACCTGGCCTATGGAATTTTTTTTTGTCTTTAGTCAACCAAATTAAGATAGACTTAAATGTCTTTCGTTGTTGGATATGTAGTCATGTCCCTATCCATTCTACCGGAGGGATACCCATGATACCAGTACCCTTGAATGCAACCCAAATGTCAGCTCCTTATTATTCACCCTTTCATGGAAACGAAACTTGGCAAGATATAAATTGTAACTGAGCTATGTACGACTAGCGTATGCCACCCCTAGAAAGTTTTGTTGGAGCTGTAATAGATCTCGTATTGCAGTAAGAGTCAGTAAGTGTGAAGTAGAATTTAAGGTAAATCGTGCTTGACTCTCTAACGGTTCCTGAATACCGGTTATTCTCCCATTTTGGCTGGATATTTAGGTTATGATTCAGTATGAATGTTAAAACCAGTTTGTAACTTTTCATTTACTGCACTAGCTGGTCACTATTTTCTTTGTGGAGATAAGTCCTATAAAAACCTTCCTTCCGGTTAGAGAAGAACATGCTATGTCTCTGCAGCATATCCTGCCTTTACTATTAGATCTCACTTACCTAAAGGAAGAATTTGCAATGTTCACGAAATAACAGAAAATCAAAGGTTTGGGGGTATAATGTTCCCCAACTACAGCGCAGGATTAGCTATGTCAAAAATAAAGGAAGTTGCAGTATCCCAGGAGAAAATAGCTAATGCTACTGCCATTGGTTTTCGTAAAATAAGTAAAGAGATAAAAGAAATGAGACAAATGACTCTAGAAAACAGACTCGCGCCTTAGATTATATATTAGCTAACAAAGGAAGTGTGCGTGCTTTGATAAAAAGAGAAAGCTGCGTTTATATACCAGATGCTTCTAGTGCTATTAAAAACCAGGCCAAAATTATTGAAAAAAAAAGCTGCTAAACTACACCAAACTGATCAATAGAGTCTTTAGGACTGGTTTGGCGGGCTTGAGACCAAATTATTTTATATCACAATCATGGTCCTCGAGTTTATTCTCTTTCTACAAGTACTCCTTTTGTTGCTACGCAATTGTAACCTTAGTGCATTCCGCAAAAGATGCAACAGATATGTCTAACGTGATGCTAAGTCAATTGAGATTAGTCTCACAGTTGTTCCGAAAGGAGCACTGGAAGATATTCTACCTAAAAACAAGTTTCACTGTGCCTCGACGAATGCATAAGTCAGACTGTTCTCCCATTAGCTCGCTTGCAGTCTGTTGCCCAACACATGGTTATAAAATCTCATCAGTTGTCCTGTAAGTACAAAAGGGGGGAATGTGGAAGAAGAAAACTACAGGCCTTAATTTCTGCTGACTTCTTGCAGCTAGTACTTGCCTTTTCCTACCTGTTTTGCCATCTGCTCTTTCTCCTGCCCTTTTCCCTTGTTGAGCTGAGTAGGCCTATGAAGTCAGTAGGTCAAACCACAGTTTATGCTCTCTTGCAGCTTTCTGGTTCAAACCAGTTTTCTGTTTGTAATATCTTGCATTATGTGACCTGAATTGAAACATATAAAAGCTTGCTTTAACTGTCTGTTGGGAGGGGCATGTGGAACTGATAAGAGAAAGCTCTGTCTGTTCGGTGTTCTCCCCTGCAGCTGCTTGTACAATAAAAAGTCTCTGACAACTTCAAAACCAAACAACAAAGTGAAGCTTGTTTCTTCCACATAGGTGAAGTATAATTCTTCACAATAGACCAGCTACTAATAGTGTAAGGTGAGAAGGCAGACACCCACATCCCTCCCATACGCGTTGGCACACAGTTCTCAGTTATGGACAATTAAAGCTTCTTCTGAAACTTGTTCCTGGGCAGCAATCATACTGTAGCTGGGGTGACAACTTTTGCACTTGTCTATGGACTACACAACTGTCATTTAGCAATTCCAATCCCACGCAGCAGAGGGCAGGTATGAGTATAAGTTAGTTAATTCAGTACATAAACACAACTGAACATAGTTTTAAGTGTATGCAACATTTTATTGAAAAAAAATATGGACATTCTGTACAGAAAAGTACAATGTGATTGGGTTTGATAAAATCTCCAGAGACTTATCGGTTAATAGGAGGTTTGGCTTTTTCTTTTCTTTTCTTGTTTTTTAAGACACAAAACCTTACAATGAAGCAGCAGGTCCCCTGTGTTTGTGCAAGTGCAATGCCACCACAGCATGTGCAGTGCAACACTTCTGTTTCCATGTGCTGAATTTCAACAAGTTTTATGCACTGCAAGTCATACAATGATAGTTTGCAAGAATTTTAACACAGAAAAACTGCAAGGACTGTATGAAACTAAACAAACCTCTCTACGAAACTCCCAGACTGTTTGCACCTATGTTTCCAATGTTTAGGACCAATAAATATAAAAAATAAATAGGGATCTGCCTCCCAGAACCTTTAGTCTCAGAAGGAACACAATGTTTTGTAGCAAGCTACATACATAATTATCAACTATGGCAACATAATTTATTTAAATCTATATCAATAAATGTATTACAAGTATAAATTCTGATCCAATACTGAAACTTAGTTCTGGAAATAAACCCAGAAAACTGTAGCTCATTCAGGCAGTTCTTACAATCTAGTTTTTTTTTTCTGTTTAGAAAAACGTATTTTAGCTGAACATCAGCAGAAACCACCTGCTCTATAATGTAATTCTATCCCCAAACCCAATATAAAAAGCTTTGAAATCTTTTTACAGTAACTGACTGTCAATTCCTAACTTTACAGTTACTAAAATACTGCATGTTAGCAAATGTTGTCTAAAAATAGGTTTAGTGTTAAAACTCCAAAAACAAATGGCAAAGTATCAAAGCAGAAACTGAGTAATGTCATAGATTCACGATTAACTTGAGTTGCCTGTTGGATAGTGTAACAACACTGCAATCCAAAAGATATGTAAGTTGCAAATGAAGAGTCACTGGAAATGAAATTGGTGGAAGCAGTACTAAGAGCTACAGGTTGAAGGGAGAGTTAGGAAGAGAATTTATGCTGTCCTCCATTCAAAACTGGAATGTCCATTTTCAAGAAGAACGTCTATGTGGGCTGGCATAAAGGCTGCATTGAATCAAGAATAAATCGTGATGACCTCACGACCACCACCTCTAACAAGTAATACTCTCTCCAAACCTTCAGTCAAGACTTCCAGGAACTCCATATCTGCATCAGTAAAGTCAAGGAGACAAAAATTTGTAAAACTTGCATGCAAATAGAGAATGATCAGCATCCCTTATGGAAAGGTGTATACTTACAGCTTCAATACTGAATTTAACTAAAAATCTTGTAGCACCCTCCATTCTTATTAAATATGAATGTGTGCACAAGCCAAGTGTAGCTTTGGCAGAAAAAAGCAGTTTTTTCAAAACTGGATCACATCAAACTTTTAAAGAACTTGTGTATCAAATTAGTGTTTTCTGTTTATGACAGATTGTGCTTCAAAACCAACCACACTATGAAAGGATAAATTGGTTCTTAGCTTAAATAAATTAAGTTTACTGGTAGACAATGAAGATTTGTTCAATTTAGTCAACAAGGGCCAATATAGAATCAAGATAGTAAGTACCAGAATGCTTCAGTCACACTTGTGTATAAACATATCAAACACTTGCTTTTTTTATAGCTAAACTTATATACAACCAGTAAGAACAGACATGAGTTTGCATTTCCTTAGGCTCAAACACTGCTGTAGAACAGCAGCTGGACAAACTACATTAGAACATGGTTCATTGGGAATCATGCTTGAACTATGTTCTAGCTTGCTTTCCAACACTCCTCATTTTTTAATATACAGTGGATTTATGATGGAGCAGGAGTTGAACTGGTGCAACACAAAATTTTAATCCAAACCGTAGCAGGAGATGGGGAAAGCAAAGGAATATCTTAGCTCACAGACAACACGTACTACAGATTTCTCCTGTGTCACTTCTGTTCCATAAGCTTTTGAGTCACACAAAGGGGAGAAATTAGCACAGTTGACTAATACAAAATCTAAACCAAACAGCACGTAATACCAAGCCACCCATGCTGAGGGTGTTCTTAATGACTTCAAGAAATGTTTTTCGCTTCCTTGCACAATGTGATGCACTCCAAAAGTTGCTTCTGGCCCTACAAATCAACTCGATTTTATTCATTATGGCATTACCAATATGAGGCAAACTGACAATCGGAAGGTACCATATCAGAAGTGGACCCTCTGGTTTGTTTTAATTATGATGCAAGGGGAATCTTCAGACTCTAATTTCCTTGTTGTTTTTTGTAAATAAATTATTTTTATTCACTCAAATGCTTCGAAATACAAAAAGAAAAAAGCAGCTACTGCTTCCTTGGAAGTATCATTCCTAAGTTAGGTAATGTCAAATTGTCTAGCCTTCTTCTGTAGCTGGCAAGACTCCCATCTGTTTAATTTCCTCATTGTTGCCAGATCCTAAGCTTATAGAGGCCATGGAAAATATTAATCTAGAGAAGTGTAGATGAGATTGTCAGATTATCTGACCAGATACAGGGAGCAAGGCGTCCAGGGTATGATAGCAAGACAGTGGTAACATTTCCTTTAAGTATTTATAATTTAGTACTCTCATGGCATTAGAGCAGCAAGCTTATTACAAGCAGAAACATAAGAATCAAGGTGAGATAGACAAGCATATATTTTGTATGTGATCTTAGCTTTCCTTGCAAGGATACAGTTTTCATCACCATCAGTGTTCTTTGGAGGGCCAGGCATGTTGAGAAGAACAAGTCTAGCATCATGGGATCTATTTACAATGACTTCATTCAGCTTCACTGCTGTGTGCATTCTTCTGACATTAGACTGATTCCTGTTGAAGAATCGCATTCATATTTGTTGTTAGGAAAAAATTCTTTAAACTGAACTGGAAAAGAATATCCCCATTAAAATGCTCTGCAATGTTAATAGAATGGCAGCTATGCTGTGCTTGGTTTGAACTGGTTAAACCCGATGAAAAGTGTCTTCCATTCAAAAGCTTGTCTAACTTTATCTCAACTATGTGTAGTTGCTCCAATAAAAGATATTACCCTAAGAAATCCTTACCTCTCGCATAATTTCTGGACCACCATTGCTACAACATCACTCTTACAACACCACAGCTAACAAACATGCATTCTTTTCTCCGATTTATTTTAAAAGGTATATAGGGTTTAGAGTACTTTATAAGTCAATGAAATGGACTTATGCTAATGCTTAAGCCTTTTGAAATCAATGTTCCAAGAACATTGGCACATGTCCCAATCATCTTTTAGTCTACATTTCCTCCACTATCTTTGGTTTCTCTTAGGCAGGTACTTATAGATCGCTTTAGCCTTAAAACTGATACACCAATAAAAACACAAAACTAATCTGTTCATTGAAGTCAACGTAAAAATTTGTATCAACTTCCAAGGGGCCTTGGACCAGACTGAAACTGAATTAGGTCTACAGTCCAGAGTGATTTTCCATTCTTAAAAACAACAGAGATTATTTAAGTAATTTCCACTGTGCCCTTATATTAGAACTGAAATATCAAAAAGTCTGACAAATTAATGAATTAAAGCAGTCAAAGATTACAAGAAAGCAGTAAAGACATGAGTAAGGGATGTTATTTAAAGGATTTATGTTTCTACCCAAAGGATTTGATCACTCAGATTATGTCTATGGGCTGTCTTTGGGAAATACCGTATTTTCTTGCATACAACATGCATTGTTCCCCCAAATTCAGCCCTCCAAAACTGGGGTACATGTATTAAATTAGAGAAGCTGGTTTTCTGCCCCAGAGAGAAGCATCCGGCTTTAATTCCTGCTCCACAGTGCAGTAGTTGTGGCATTATCATTCAAGTCAGTTGATTTAATGGCTCATTGTTCTTTACTCCAGAACTATTAATGATTGTCTCTTCTTTTTAAGGATCTTGAAGTTCTACTACTCAAGCTAACCTTTCTTAGGGCAATTCTGCTGTCTCTCTCAGGCTTCTGGGCTCTCTCCTCCTATTTCACAGTCTTAGAGACTCTTTAGCTCTTTCAAAGTCACAGATTCACCAAAGGAAATCAGTCTTCAGCAGCAGCTAGGGGAGGCCAGGGAGCTGAAAAGCAGGGTGAATCAGCTAAAAAATGGAATCTGTTCATGTTCTATGCAGCCATAACCCTGGAAAAATGTTTTTCCCCTTCATTTTGCCTTTTTAAAATAAGGTACATATCATATTTCTGGGGGGGTTGTATGTGAGGAAATATGGTAAACTTCCAAAAATATTCAGGAAATTATTCAAAATGCTGCAGCACATTATTTAAGAATGGGATAAACTAGAAGATAATAAAACCAAGAACATCCCTTTTATAAGGAATGTCATGGGAAACCGGATAATCTGTATTTTCCAAGGTGATCTTTAAGCAGACACCTACCTACTGAGTGGAGCAGATTCCAATATCTGTTGTGCAGGCATCTAATAAAGCTCTAGAAACAATGCTATATCTGTGTTAGCCAATAAAAGTTTGTTCTAACTGAAATAATAAAGAAATCCCACATCATACTCTATTAAAAAGCTGAACACCCATATTTGAAAACTTCTTGTTCATTTCATCAGTCACACTTTTAGGAAAAGCTTTTCCCAGCACTCAGTTGGATACCAACCACTTTGATACTGAAAATTAAATAGAGAAGTATTCCCTACTCCCCCAGTTCCAGTGTCCCAGAAGCTGTTGCTGCCATAGCCCTAGTATCCTTAGCAACATGCCAGGCATGCAGGAACAGTTCCTCCAGCCCAGGTATTTGCTACAATCCCAATTTGTGCTGTCTGGGAACACTGGTTTTGCTGGGTTTCACTGGGGATAGGGAGGAGAATGTGTACAAAGCAAAATATGAAAAAAACTCATTTTAAGCTGCTCAGCAGTTATTATAAACATTAAAAAGTAAACACATTGTGACAGGGGCACGCTTGGGGTCTAAACTCAAGCTGACCTGCCTCCCTGTCTACGTAGGGCAGTCCGCACAGTCTCGCCTGCCACAACTTTGCAATTACAATAAACTGGTGGTAAATGCAGGAGGCTGCCCATTACATGCCCCGATGCCAGAAGGCGCTATCAACAGCTCCGTACCTTCCCTACACCGTGGCCCGTGCCTTGCAGATGGCATCCAAGATGTTCTTATACTCCCTCTCACAGGTTCTTTTGCTCACTGCACCATACTGTGCCCCCTCCACTCTGCACTGCTCTCTCCTAGAGCGACCCTTCTGGCCATCAGGCTTATCCGAATCACATGTTGGCTGGTGACATGCAGTCTCTTGGGCCTCTCCTACAACCCTCACCTGGGTAGTGCCAGCTAATTCACCAAATGGAGGGCCAACTTTGCCCTAGCCCCTCACCAGGCTTCTTATACACAATACCATGATCTTATGAGGGTTGGCCCATGTGCTGTCCTTCTGGCCGTCCTTCAGCCCTACTCAACACACCCCCTGAGGCTGCCCTTCAGACCGTCCCTTTAGCCCTACTCAACCCCGAATTACACCCAGTCCTTCAGGTCATGAAGACACACCTTACTCTGAGTGGGCCCACTGACACCCCTGCTCTCTCAGGGTCTCTCAACTGCCCTCTTCTCTAGGGCTCCACAACTGCCTTCTCTCTGGGGCCACACAACTATCCCCTCCCTGGGGCCTCCAAGGTCTTGCACCCCTATGGGCTCAGGTCGCCGTAGCCATGCCTGGCCCCACTCCTCCCTCTTAGTAACCCACCTGAAGTTGGGGCCTGGGGTTTAGGCACCCCAACCTGCCTTACACCAGGGAGGTTCACGGTCCTGGTATTTAAGTGGGACTGCCACGAAATGGGCAGTCCCACCAGGCCTCCCTATCCTGGCAGGGTACAGTTTCAGGTCATATTCAGGACCAATGAAGCCTCCTCTGTCCCCACAGCTTCACCCTTACCTCCAAGGTGTTCCAGGAGCAGCTCAGCCCAATGTTGCCTCCTGGCTGCTCAACAGAGACTGCTGCCTCTCTGGCCTATGTTTGAAAATGGCCACTCTCATCAGGTACCTAGTGGCTGCCTGCTCCTGCCCTTCAAGTGACAGGCATGAAAGGTGCACTGCCACACACATGCCAATTGCATACAAAAGCAAATCAGCAGTGTCCTTGGAATACCATATTTGAGCTAGATTCAAAGTTGGAACCATCCTAAATTTGTGCTTTCTCCCACTGCCACAATCTTGGTTTTCCAACCTTCTGCTATGGCGCTCCAACCTAAAACATCCTTAAAATGAAGACGGGAATATTGGAGTGATGTTCTCTCTCTCTCTTTCATATGGCTGACTTGGAGCAACAATTATAACTTAATTTTAAGGTTAGTGAACCAGTCTAATATTCTTGAGGAAAGGGAATGTCTCTCTACAACGTCACCACCAAATTTGTATAGAGGGCAGTGTTATGTGGTCCATAGTTTGATCAGGATTGCCACAGTCTTATTTTGAAGAACTCCTAATACACCATTTGTGCATCAAGTGACCACAGTGGCCATGCCCAGTTCAGATGCAATTTAGAACTTTCCATGCTTTTTGTGGAAGGTCAAAATCAGGAGACTTTATTGTTGGGAGTGATGGTGTAGCTGGGAGAGTCCAGGAAATAGGAGAGAGGAAAGAATTTTTGTGGATGATATCTTTTATTGGACAAACTGCAGAGTTGGGATAGATTTAGACAAGTTTTGAAATTCAGGGCATCCCTTTCCAGACATGAAGAAGGATGCCCTGCATTTGAAAGATGCTCTAAATCTATTCCAACCACATAGTTAATCCAATAAAAGATACCCCTACAAAATTTTTTTGCCTCTTGAAATGAAGAATGCTGTTCTTGAAAACAACTGATGCTGAAGTTGTTGTTCTTTCTGAGTTAGTTCTCCTTAATATAACTCCTGAAGAATTTTCTTGACAATGTTTCTAAGGTATTTTTCCCTAAAATTTAAGGACCAAAGTTCAGTCCTTTTAAATGGAAATGGCACAGCTCTTCTCAACATCAAACAGGCAAGACCAGGCCAAATTAATATAGTTGCATGAGGTTCAGGGAAAGTTAAAAATTCTCGCTCTTGTTCAAAAATATTTTTCCGTGGACAATTAAATACAAACTTACAGGTTTTCCCACTCTCTGAAAGCATGAAAGAGACAAGAGTATATGCAATTAAACTCAACAGCAAATCAACAGAAATTCCATGTTACATAGCAAACCACCTCTAGTGTATTCTACCTAGATTAGACACAATGATTCTCAATAATACTTAGCAGAACATCAGATTGATAATATCCTAATTACTACCCAGCTGGTTCTAAACGGACACTGAGATAGATATATAAATTGGTTACAAATAAAAATTTCTACATTCTTACACAAGACTACAACTCAAGTGCCATTTCTAGGGAGTTTTTGTTGCTTACTTATGTTTTACAGGTACACTGGATGATCAATGGTGACTACCTCTGCTAATTTTCCATCACCAAGACATAGTTGAGGTAATAGAGACCTGTACAGCATTGCAGTGATTTTTAATATTCAAATTGCTTTGTTTCTAATTAGGAATGGAATAGAAGGGGCAGAAGTACAATCAGTTTTTATCTTAAGGTAGACAAATACAAAGAAGAGCACAAAGAAGAGCAAGCCTCACGGTTTAATGCTGATCAGTTCTCTAAAGTTTTCTACTGCGCTATTTTGGCTCCGTTTTTCAAAGTCACATTTCTCTTTTGTCCAAGTCATCTGAATCTTCTCAGGTACTGAGTCGCCGTCATCTTCTTCATCTGAGTACAGGCTTTCTAGTCGGATTATTGAGTGTCTGTCCTTTACCAGCTGGGCCTGAAAAGTGAAAGTTGAATCCTGCATTCACAAACTAACTACTTTTCTAGTTCTCTTTTACTGCAATAAAAAGGTAGGTCAGAAGACAAATGGGCTCTAAAATGGGATAAAATAAGATATACCATAGAGTGAAACAAGCTTATGATATCCCACAAGACAAGGGACAAGCTCCTTGATAATCAGTTAATTGAAGATGAGGGAAGAGGTCAAAAGGCTTTTCCAGCTTACTGATGCTTACACACATTCTGTCCTAAGATTAAGCATCTCTATAGCATGGTTGAATTAGGAGCTGCCAATATGTTAGTTTATGAAAATGTATCCAGTTTTGAGACAGCACTATGGAAAAAGCCACACAAAACTAAGCATATATAGTACTTTATATTGTGGGGACACAAGTGAGTGTCAAGTTAATGTGTTTAAATGAAATGCTGTCAGGGAAAATATTTTGATTCATCCACCTTAGCTCTTTCTACAGTGGCACACAATGAATGACATACCTCCCTTTCCCTCTCTGTTTTGGTCAGTCTCATTTGCCTCAGCATTTGAGATCTCTGTTCCATCATTAACGTTCGCTCATAGGTATATGCTGAGATGTCACTGTTATGCTGCAAAAGACAGACAAACATTTCCTTGTGTAATCACACAACATACTAGCATTCAAACTGTTAAGAAGAAATAGTATCAGGGCCTTACCATTTCTACCACCTCCACCTCCGCCTCTATTCGAAGATGATAAAGGAAGGTAGCAAGGTCTTTCTTCATTTGAATGCTGTTGTCATCCATCTGGGCTACAGTGAAAATTCTCATTTTACATTTTCGCCAAACCTGTATGAAAGAAAAATGTAGATTTATTAATCATCTGGAACAAACCATTTTTCTCCCTACCAAGGAGAACAGCAGTAGATACAGCATACTCATTTTCCAGCATAGTGCATTCTGCATTTTTGTTTTGTTTTTCTTTCCTTTTCTTTTGTGCACACACAGACACACCCTGTCTTTCCCATAGCAGAAGTAAAATCATGCAAACCCATGACCCACAGCTGAGAAATGCTACATGACAAACTACATTAAAGCTATGATTGTGGCAATATCATGGTTGACATGGTGTTTATGTTGCCAAGGCCTAAAATTTTAACCAGCTTCAAACTTTTGGCTTAATGATAGTAATAAAAGGAAGCTACCCAGTGGTGCCGAGAGATTAAAGGTTCTTATTAGTGAACCCACATATTTTTTGTAGCTATGATCTCTTCTGGGAAAACCCATTAATTTGTGGGGATTGATAAAATATTAGTATTTTACCTTGGTGTCCCCATTCAAGAGATTTGCACAAAATCTTGGCACATTTCATTCTTGTGGGGTCATCTGTTCTTTTTTTACTATTAAACTTGAAAAAGACAATAAGCTTAATGAACATTATAGAGCATGTGCCTGAGTTTGTGGGTGGGAGAAAGGTTTTACATCTTTGTGATGACAACCAATCTTACCCATTACACTGGATGACAAGACCAGGACTCCACTGTTCAGTGCAGAAGTGACAGTGGGCTTAAGGCTGTGTTATCACTTATATTTTCTTAACAAGATGTGGGGCTTGACTGAAAAGAATTTAAAAAAAAATTCACCCCAGATATCCTCATTTCATTCAGAAAACTAAAGGGCATTGTACTTTAAAACAAGACATTTATCTCAGTATTAGGACAAAATTACTTTTGGGGGGGGGGTCAGTCCTGGCAACATAGGTATCAGGTTGTACACAGAGTTAGTGAATCTTCCATTCACTTTCAGGAGTCCTAGGATTAAACAGTAGCTATCTATAAAGCAGTCATTTTGTGGCAGCCTCTGTTCAATGGAGACCAAAGTAGAACAGCAAATTGGCAATGACAACACCAGTCTCTACAGAAGAGGTGCCTTCATTGGAAAGTGGAGTTGAGAGGAGGAGGAGGAGGCCAACATTAAAAAAAATAAAGGTGATGAAAAACTTTCACAGATAATTTTGGTATTATCCAGTCAGGTCTAACACCAATATTATTGTACCCCTTCATCTTATTGAATATCATCTTTACTAATGTATGGTACAAAATAAATAAAAATTAAGTCTTTGAATAAGCAGTACATCTTCCTAACAACCAATCTGCCACTATTCTTCCTCTATGTACATAATCTAATTATACTGAAATACAAAAATATCAAGATTCTAAAACTATGACACCGCTTGGATCCTGCAGCCCTTGTGAAAACAGCATTTGGTAAAGAAGTATGCAGAGTCCTTAGTGGCACATTTGTCTTAGTAAGCTTGCATAGTTACCAACATGATACAGATACAGATATAAGTAGTGTGTGATGTGGGCCATATTCGATTCAGATTTGACCTGATTCAGGGGACGGTGATTCGTTTCATTGATTTGGATCACTGTCCTGATTCGATTCAGCAAAATCCTAATCTGAAGAATCAATGCTAATTCAGAGAATCAGCGATTTGGCCATAGTCACAGCTTTAAATGTTTTTTCTACATACCTCGAGGTACCAGGCACGGCTCATGAATGCTGAGATGGTGGAGAGGATGGAGTGTCCCACAGGAGCGTGGCAGGGGGCCACATGCTCAGCGGCGGACACCCCACCCCATGACCCTCTGGCTCAGTGATTGGTTGTGGGGGGACCCCGGGTGCCACCCCAGACCCAGGAGGCACCAGTCGCTGAGCCTGGGGTGTCCCCCACGGCAGACATGGAAGTGGACTGGAAGTGCTTCTGGTCCACTTCTGGGTCCGCTGCCGAGTATGCTGGGGATCCCCCCTGTGCTCCTGTAGGATGCTTCACCTGTCCCACCATCCCACAATTCTAGTATGGAGTTTTTTATTATAAGGGAAATATCCTGGAAGAACAGTATGAAGAGTATTGATACCAAACCAACAAGCCTAGTCTATATAGGAATCTTATCTAATTTCTGCTGGCCTACTATTCCACACAGATTATGTGGCAGACAAACTAGTCATCTACCTCCCGAATCCTTACTTTATGCTGCTTGAGTAGAAAAGGAAGCAACATCAACATGCCTCCATCATGCACAATCCACCACACATCAATGTTGCCTTCATTGTAACGCTCATGGTTGCTGGGGTAGAAAGACACATTTTTAGGCACCAGGAGAGCCAAATGAGCTGCAGTGGTACAACGAACAGTATCTGCAGTTAAAGAAAGAAAGCAAAGAGTTACCTTTCTGTGGTACTATAAGAGCTAATGATAATGGAAAAGGCTATGATTTACCCATAGTTACCATTCATGTTAAGAGAATTATTTACTATTCTGACAGGAAAGATTTCTGATATCTAGATTTGTGTGCTTATTAAACCCACTTTACAGTTTGGATTATTTTTTCTAATTCTTTGTTAATTACAGAATATATTTATACTAAACAGCAGGAAAGCGTGGGTGGTTCTGCAAAAGAAATCTGTTCATTGGGCATACAGCGTGTCCTATGAATAGTGAAGAACTTGGTTTTGGATGTCTAGCCACCCGATATATTTTAAAACTAACCTATAAAGGTTTTCCAAGCTCTTGGGTCTTCACTTTGCCTCCAGCCATATGGCCATCCCAAAACCACAGTGTTATGTTTCATGCCACCTAGTCCACAAGACTGTATGAGATGAGCAATTCCTTCTCGAACTTTATTGGCTACAACTACTTGGCAAAATCCTTTCACCTTCTCAATTTCCATCATATTCTTAATGGTCTGGAAGACAGAAAAGAGAAAATTGTTCTTAATCAAAAGGCAAATGCGCATCAGAAATTTCTGAATCTGTATATACTCAAAGCTCTACAGATAAGAAGTCTTTCACAGACAAAATTCTGGTGCCTTATTTTGCATAGTTAAGTACAAGAGAATTTGGATACAAACAAGTGTAACAGTTGTATCAATATCAAAGGATAAAACTATAAATTGTAGGCCTGTGCGAGTCGGCAGTGATCCGATCCGGCTTCGGATCCGGCTGCTTTGGATGGCTGCGATCTGATCTGGAGCTCTGGACCAGGTTTCCACCTCGATCCGACTGAAGCAGCTCCGAAGCTTCAGAGCTGCCTCAGAGATCTGCCCATAGGTTATAAGGGGGAATCAATTAAATATCTATAACTTTGTTGTTCTTTGTCTGATTTGGATGAAACTTGCAGTCATGGTAGCCTCTGCTGAGAGCATGAAATCTGCCAAGTTTCAAGAAGATCAGTGCAGGGGTTTGGGGGGAACTGTACCCCAAATTCTTGAAAGCCAAACTCATGTCACGGCTGTGTGTTACAACACAGAGGGTCAAAACTGCAGGGATGGTAGCTCTTACTGGGGACACAAAGCTTGCCAAGTTTCAAGGAGATCGGTGCAGGGGTTTGGGTGGAACTGCCTCACGCAGCCCTAATAAACTGTTGTGATGCATCTTTGCAATTTTCTATCAATACAAGGATAGCAAAACTGTTCCAACATTAATCCTATTTCATTCAGGGTCAAACCTATATTGCTTAAGTTCATTCAAAGTTTCATCATAATACTTAATGTGCCCTCATAAGCAGCAGCTCCCCCTCTTCGTATAAAGCCTTTAAAAGTATGTTTGTTCAATTCCTTATGCTACAAATTATATGAGAGGTGCTTAAAGTATACTAAATTCCTTCAGATTTTTAATTATTTGAAATAATTAGTTGTGCAAGCTATTTTATTTATTTTTACTATCATTGCACTTGCTTTTCTCCTCTGGCTTGAAGAACAACCTGTATTTGACAGCAGGTTTAACTATCCCAACTATGCAGTTGGTCCAATAAAGGATATCACCCAAATAAATCCTTGCCTCTCACAATTTTTAAACTAATTAAAATATATTTGTTCCTACAAGAAGAGGTAGACCCTGAGATGGTGCAGAGTCACTTGGAAGAACTGGATGCCTTTAAGTCGGCAGGCCCGGATGAGCTCCATCCGAGGGTGCTGAAGGCACTGGCCGACGTCATTGCAGAACCACTGGCGGGAATATTTGAACGCTCATGGTGCACGGGCCAAGTCCCGGAGGACTGGAAAAGGGCCAATGTGGTCCCTATTTTCAAGAAGGGGAGGAAGGAGGACCCAGGCAACTATAGGCCAGTCAGTGTCACCTGCATCCTTGGCAAAGTCTTTGAAAAAATTATCAAGGCTCATATTTGCGAGAGCCCAGCAGGACAAATTATGCTGAGGGGAAACCAGCACGGGTTCGTGGCAGGCAGATCGTGCCTGACTAATCTAGTCTCTTTTTATGACCAGGTTACGAAACACCTGGACACAGGAGGAGGGGTGGATGTCGTATACTTAGACTTCAGGAAGGCCTTCGATACGGTATCCCACACCATACTGGTGAACAAGTTAAGAGACTGTGACTTGGATGACTACACAGTCCGGTGGGTGGCAAATTGGCTAAAGGGTCACACCCAGACAGTCGTGGTGGATGGGTCGGTTTCGACCTGGAAGGGTGTGGGCAGTGGGGTCCCGCAGGGCTCGGTCCTTGGACTGATACTCTTTAATGGCTTCATCAGCGACTTGGACGAGGGAGTGAAGTGTACTCTGTCCAAGTTTGTGGATGACACAAAACTGTGGGAAGAAGTGTACACGCCGGAGGGCAGGGAACAGCTGCAAGCAGACCTGGACAGGTTGGACAAGTGGGCAGAAAACAACAGAATGCAATTCAACAAGGAGAAATGCAAAGTGCTGCACCTAGGGAGGAAAAATGTCCAGCACACCTACAGCCTAGGGAATGACCTGCTGGGTGGCACAGAGGTGGAAAGGGATCTTGGAGTCCTTGTGGACTCCAAGATGAACATGAGTCGGCCGTGTGACGAAGCCATCAGAAAAGCCAATGGCACTTTATCACGCATCAGCAGATGCATGACGAATAGATCCAAGGAGGTGATACTTCCCCTCTATCGGGCGCTGGTCAGACCGCAGTTGGAGTACTGTGTGCAATTCTGGGCGCCGCACTTCAAGAGGGATGCGGATAACCTGGAGAGAGTCCAGAGAAGGGCCACTCGTATGGTTAAGGGCTTGCAGGCCAAGCCCTATGAGGAGAGACTAGAGAACCTGGACCTTTTCAGCCTCCGCAAGAGAAGGTTGAGAGGCGACCTTGTGGCTGCCTATAAGTTCATCACAGGGGCACAGAAGGGAATTGGTGAGGTTTTATTCACCAAGGCGCCCCCGGGGGTTACAAGAAATAATGGCCACAAGCTAGCAGAGAGCAGATTTAGATTGGACATTAGGAAGAACTTCTTCACAGTTCGAGTGGCCAAGGTCTGGAACGGGCTTCCAAGGGAGGTGGTGCTCTCCCCTACCCTGGGGGTCTTCAAGAGGAGGTTAGATAAGCATCTAGCTGGGGTCATCTAGACCCAGCACTCTTTCCTGCCTATGCAGGGGGTCGGACTTGATGATCTATTGAGGTCCCTTCCAACCCTAACATCTATGAATCTATAAAGTACTTTATTTTCCAGAAACCTTTTATAAAACCTTGCAAAGCATTTGCATACAATCTTTGGTATTTAAAACACTCACCTGTTCAGCAGCTTGGGCTTCTCCATAACTCTCCAGGAAATTCCCTTGGATTACAGTCCCTATGATAGTCAAACCTTTGCCAGCTTTCAGCTGAGAAGCAAATGTTAACAATCTAGGGTACTTGACATGCAAGTCTTCATCTAACTTCAGAAGCACCAACAACTGGGGCCTGGAGAAAAGGCAAGCAATCAGGATTATTATTTTGCAAAAATCTTCAGAACAAATTTGTATCTCTCATCACATTATGTATGTTTGAATGTTAATGCCGATACCAGCAGCAGTGCAGTACATTTTCTCTGTACTATATTTATTAGCAGTACTGTACTCTAATTGGTATTTCATTTCTTTAGACTCAAGCCAGCTTTGGTACTTTCTGGGGATTCCTCTTCTATGCCAGGGGTTTTCAACCTTTTTTAACAAGTATACCTCTTCTGTCTCAAAGTTTCAGCTCATTTACCCATTTATAGCTTTATATTTTGTTCTTGTTTTTAAAGGGGGGGGGGAGGAGGGGCGAAGCAGATTGAGGCCCCTGAAGTGATGCAAGGAGGGAGCCATGAGTGGCTCATCCGGGGATGTCAGGAGAGGGGGCTCCTGCTGCAGTTCGCAGCCTGGGAGGACAGGTGGGTCGTGTGCCCCCGAATCTGCCCATAGGGCAGAGCAGGCTGCTGCTGTAGGCTGGGGCCAGGACAGTGCCGGGCTCTTCCCAGCAAGGGTGTTGGGCTGGGGCTGCACTTGAGGCAGGCAGCAGTAGTGCTGGGAGGGAGGTTTAGAGAAACTACTGTGAATTCTGGAGTGACTGCAGCCCCTCCCATAGCCCCCTTCCCATAGGCCCTCAAGGTGAGAGTGGGAGTGGGGCTGGAGCAGGCGATGCACAGCCAGGGTGCGGTGCAGGGCTGAGCTACATGAGGGGGGAAGCTCCCACTGCTACATGCACCTCAGGGATGGCATGGCGAGCATGTGCCCCCAGATCCGTGCGCAGGGTAGGGCGGGTTGCTGCTGCAGGCTGGGGCCAGGGTGGTGCCAGGCTCTTCTTGGTTGGGGGCTGGACTGGGATGTGCTCAGGGCTGGCAGTGGGCAGCCGCATTGGGAGAGGGCTGTGGGAGAGGCTGCAGCCACCCCAGAATTCACCGTAGTCCCCCCAATTCCCCTCGCAGCACAACCCAGACCAACACCCCCACCGGGAAGAGCCCAGTGTTGCCCCAGTCCCAGCCCACAGCAACAGCTCTCCTTGGGGGCACTCTCCCCCATGCCCTCCAGGTGTGTGTGCAGTGGCAGGAGACACCCCAACCCCAGACAAGCTGCTTGCAGCTCTATCTCATTCTCTGCCCCAGCTGTGCAGCGCCTGCCCTACCCCACTCCCTTCCTCACCGCTGGGACCTATGGGATTGGGGCTATGGCAGGGACTGCAGCCACTCCAGAATTTGCCATTGCCCCCCCAGCCCCCGCTCCCACCACTGTTGCTGTCCACCCCATGGCCCAGCCCCCACACCGGAAAAAGCCCAGCGCAGCTCTAGCCCACAGAGGCAGCCTGCCTTGCCCTGTGTGCAGATCCAGAGGCACCCCCCCATGCCCTCCTGGGGGTGCACGTAGTGGCAGCTGGGAGGAGAGGCTCAACGGGGGGGTTCACACATGGCGGCCACCACTAGCAGCCACCACCGCCACTCTTGGCCATGCACCACACCCTACACCGCTGTCCCACAGGCGGTAGCATGTGCAGCTCTGCGGGCTGCTGACGGGCCTCATGTCTGGCCAAACATGTGCCACCAGGGGGTGGGAATAGAATGTACTTCCTCTCTCCCCCGCCATTCAGACCCTTGTGGCTCTGTGGGAAGAAGGTGGCCATGGCGCCTCCTCACCATCAGCTATTGGCTGAGGGTGGTGGCTCAGCAGCCAATCAGGAGAGCAAGCTGGGGTGGGAGCAGGAAGCACCATGATATGCTGTGTGGGGCTGGAGGTGCCTGGTGTGCCCCTCCCCCTCCCTCTCGTAAGAGGCAAAGTGTGGGAACGGGCCAGGGAGATGCTGCCACACCCCAAGGCATACTCCATCCCCTCCCACCCACCCACCCGCACTCCCGACCACCTTTCTAAGCACCCCTCGGAGTACTTATACTCCCAGTTGACCACCTCTGTTTTATGCAGTTTTGAACTTAGTATTAAAAAAAATTCACGTACTCAGTTTAAGAGATGTGCATTAGTACTTTACTTACATGGGAGGATTTTCATGGATCTGCCCAATGTTTGTAGATTACATACATTATTTATGCAGTAAGATGGTATAACTATTGTGTACCAAACCCATGGAAATTAAGAACATTCAAAATAGACAAGTGGTTTCTACCTACTTGCTGCATGCATCTTGAATGACAGCACTAGGCAGTCATTGTTTTTCTTTTCCCAGAACTCAAAATATGGTAACAATATCACTATGAATTTTAAGACAGTTTGTTTTATTTAAGGTATGTCACAAACCCCACTATAATTCAAATTGTTTCTTGAGTTTGTTTTCCTAATATGGCTCATGTAGTCTCAATGGAGAAGGGACAGTAAGCTGTATTCATCTATATGAACCTTGTGTTTATATGCATTGTGGTATTTGATATCAAATGTATTTCTTATAAGTTATAATAAGACCAGAATTGCATACTGAGTTTCACAGCTGGAAGAGGCTCAAAGACTAAATGCCTGAAAAGAGGTAGTGGGGAAATTAAATGAGACAATGTCTTTGGGATATATCTGAAAGGATAAAAATATTCTCCTAGTCATACTTAAACCAGGAAAGATTTTTAGTCTGATAAACATGCACCTTTGGGTGGGGCAGGAAGTTACAGGCATAGTGTGGACTCTCCAAGAATCCAATGGTAACATATGTAAGTGGACAGATAAGAAACAATACTTAAGCCTGGAGAGCAAGTCTTTGTCTTTAGTTTTCCCAGCCACAGGGAAATACTAGAGTCCCTCAGCTGGTGGGCTGAGTAACAACTGCATTCTTGGATGTAAGAGGCAGGGTAAGAACAGGTTACTGTTCTAATATTTCCTTTTGTTTGTTTATTCTTATATCCCTGTCTATGTCTTAACATATGGTTACAGATTTCTTACATTTTCTCTTGTTTTTAAAATAAATCTTTTTGTTATTTTTTACAACCCACCTATTGTCAGGCAGGTCTCTTCCAAGGAAGGGGAAATCTGTCTTTTGTGAGCAGGTGACCAGAAAACAGTGTGATTTTTCTACCTGGAAAACCCCCTCTGCTAAGAGCTGGCAAAGACCTTGGTGAGGCAAGTAAAGATGATGCACCATGGGTCAGGGAAGTGACCTCTGGTGCATCTCATTCTGTTCTCAACAGTCAAGCAGCAGACAGAAGAGAGGGACTGAAGAGTAACCCTGAAAGTGTGACAAGGCCCCAGGAGTATACCTCTGGGATTGGGATATGTCACAAGGTAGGCTTCTACTCCTCTGAAAAGGCAGCAGATTGCTTGGTAAGCCTGTAACATATTTCTAGTTTAGAGGCTGAGGTGTGCTATGAACAGCAGTGATGAGAGAGGAAAGTGTACATATGCAACTTTCAGTTAATTAGGATTTCTTACCCCATTGTGACTTGCTTTTTCTGGTTACCAACTGTAGAATTGTTTTTCCCGCGCAAAATTCACTTGGCCTATGTGATCTAGTTTTAAGCTTATAAAACAGATGAGATCAAGAGAAGTCACTCTTGGCCACTAACCCAGCTTTTAAAGCTGGAACCACAGCAAGCAACCTCTCTGCAGTAGTACTACAAAGCGTAAGGGTCCCTGGATCCCTGCAGCACTGAACTTATGTTACCTCCAGCCCCTGAACTTATGCAGAGCCTGGGCAAAGACTCTATGACCAAAGGCAAGAAAAGGCACACAATATGGCTAGTTTTTCATACTCACTATACATAAGTTCCTGCACATCAATTCCCATTTAAAAGACAGGCACTTAAACCTCACTGGCTCTTAAACTGCTATAATATCCTTTCAGGGGAGGAAAATTCTGCAAGACTTGACAGGTGTCCACTCACCGGCCTACAAAAAATGCAGACGGCACCCTGTCACAGTCATTTAACTTGAATATGGTCCAAATATCCACAAGGAAAACTATTATGTATGAGATGGAAAAGAAAATCAGAAATTGTAATGAAAGCTGGAAACCATTCACAAACATAAAGGAATGTTGTCCTTAACACCAGATAAAGATAATGAAGAGACAGGTAAAACAAAATTATAAATTGGAAAATCCAGAGGAAAATTAAAGAACTCTGTCAAATGTATGTGTGCATGAGCACAAGAGAAATTATGCACCTAAATTTTCCCTTAAAAGAATGTTGCCCCCCCTCTCCTCTCCCTCTCCTCCCCCCCCCACCTGCAGAACAGCCAATACCCTAGTGGTTGAGACACATCAGGATTGTAGGAGATCTAAGTTAAAGTTCCTACTTTTCATAGATTCATAGACATCAGGGCTGGAAGGGACCTCAGAAGATCATCGAGTCCAGCCCCCTGCCCCGGGGCAGAAAGTCAGCTGGGGTCACAGGATCCCAGCAAGATAAACATCCAATTGACTCTTAAAGGCCTTGGGGGCTCGGACAGTAAAGTAGTTCTTCCTTATGTCCAGCCTGAAACGGTCTTGTAGGAGTATGTGACAGTTTGACCTTGTCATCCCATGGGGCGCTGGTGAACAAGCATTCTTCCAGATCCTGATGCATACCCCTTATATACTTATAGGCAGCCACCAGGTCCCCCTGGAGCCTGAGCTTTTCCAGGCTGAAGAGTCCCATAGCTCTGAGCCTCTCATCATAAGACCTGTTTTTCTGCCCTCTGATCATACACGTGGATCTCCTTTGGACTCTCTCAAGCTTCTCCACATCCTTTTTAAATTGTGGATCCCAAAATTGGATGCAGTACTCTAGCTGCAGTCTCACCAAGGCTGAGTACAGTGGGAAGATGACATCCTGGGATTTGCCAGAGAAGCATCTATGGATGCAAGCCAGAGTTTTGCTCGCTTTGCTGGCTGTAATACCACATTGGTGGCTCATATGCATCTTGTGGTCAATCATGACCCCCAAGTCCCTTTCAGCTGTGGTGCTAGCAACAGCAGCACTGCCAAGCCTATAAGCATGCTGCAAGTTTTTCTTCCCAAGGTGGAATAACTTGCATTTTTCCGCGTTGAAGGCCATCAGGTTTTCATCTGCCCATTTTCTGAGCCTGTCAAGGTTGGCCTGGATTGCTATCTTGTCCTCAGGTGTGGACGCTTTACCCCAAAGTTTGGTGTCATCAGAAAACTTGGCCAGTCTGCTTCTGACACCAATGTCCACATCATCAATGAAGATGTTGAAAAGAACAGGCCCAAGGACAGAGCCTTGGGGGACTCCACTTGTCACGGCGCACCACAGTGATTGACTTCCATCAACTACCACTCTCTGGGTCCGACCACGAAGCCAATTCCCCAGCCAGCGGGCTGTGATGTAGCCGAGGCTGCAGTTGGCCAGTTTTTCTATAAGACAATGGTGGATACCAGATAGAAAGCTTTTTTAAAGTCAAGATATATGACATCAATCACTTCTCCCTTGTCCAGGTGATATGTCACCTGGTCATAGAAGACGATGAGATTGGTCAGGTAAGACCTACCCACAACAAACGCATGCTGGCTATCCCTCAAGAAGTTGCCTTCAGCCAGTTTGTCAAGAATGGTCTCTTTGATGATTTTTTCCAAGATCTTCCCCAGGACAGAGGTCAGGCTGATGGGCCTGTAGTTCCCTGTTTCTCCCTTTCTTGAAGACAGGCACCACATTGGCCTTCTTCCAATCTTTGGGCACTTCACCTGAGCGCCACAAGTTCTCAAAGATCTGTGCCAGTGGCAGAGGTATGCTGCTTGCCAGCTCCTTATGTACCCTGGGGTGTAAGCTGTCTGGCCCAGCTGACTTGAAGGTCTCCAGCCTCTCAGGGTGTTCCTTCACATGTTCAACATTGATCTCCCTCACTTTGGCCATCCCATACTGTATTGAGCAGGGCCATCCCTTGGGGCTGGTGAAAAACTGATGCAAAATACTCATTAAGCAGGTTGGCTTTTTCCTGGGTGTCGGTTGTCAGTTGACCCATATGGTTTAGCAGGGGTCCAATGTTACCCTTGCTTTTCCTCCGGCTCCTCGCATATCTAAAAAAGAACTTTTTATTGTTCTTCATGTGTGTAGCCAGTTGGCATTTAGTCGCAGCCTTGGCTTTCTTGGTTCGCTCCCTACAGGTCCGAACCAGGGCAGAGTACTCCTCCTTTGGGGTGGATCCAGCCTTCCATCCTTTATAGGTCTTTCTTTTTAGATGCAGGAGGTCCACTAGTTCCCTGAAGAGCCAAGGTGGCTGCTGTGATCTTTTGCTGCCTTTCCTCCGAGACGGAATACATTGCTTGATCTTCCAGGATCGCTCCATTGAGGAGCAACCACTTTTCCTAAATTCCCTCCTCCTTTTTGGGTCATGGTCCCTTAGGGCCTCGCCAACAAGCCTCTTGAGCTTGTGAAAGTCAGCTTTCCTGAAGTCAATGACTTCTGCTTTGCTGACTGACTTGCCAGCTTTATGGTGGATGGTGAAGATGATCAGCTCATGGTCACTGTCTCCCAGCTTCCCTTCAATCATTAGGTCACTGATTAAGTCATCCCCTGTTGCCAGTACCAGGTCAAGCAGTGCTTTGCCTCTCATTGCTCCATAGACTTCTTGAGTCAGATAGAGCTCATCCACACATGAGGAAGCTTTGCAACTGTTCGGATGTGGCCGAGTGCTCTTCCCACGAGATGTCTGGGTAGTTGAAATCTCCCATGGCAACCATGCACCGGGAACATGCAGCCTCAACCAGTTCCCTGGCAAATTCCTGGTAAGTTCTTGATCCTGGATAGGAGGTCTGTAATAGACTCCCACCACTGTGTCCCCTGTGCCTTGTTTGCCAAGGATTTTGACCCAGAGAGTCTCTAATCATCCCCCCCGGGTGTCAATGTCATCTTTCCTTGACATAGAGAGCTATCCCACCACCCTTTTTGTCCTCACACTCTCTCCTGTACAAGGTATAGCCGTCTATACCTGTGGCCCAGTCATAGGTGAAGTCCCACCAGGTCTCCATTATCCCTATGATATCGTAATCCTTTTTGTTGAGCAGGAGGGCCAGTTCCTCCTGTTTGTTCCCCAAGCTCCTGCCATTGGTGTACAGGCATGTAAATAAGTGTCTCACTGGGGGCCTTTGCCTTCCCTACGGATCGCTCTGGAGCTGGGGTAGAGTGCCTTAGCCTGCTGGGTTTACAAAAGCTGCCCAGTGGGCCTGCAGTGGCGGTACTCCCCCCCATCCCCTGGCGGGCTCAGTTTAAAGCCCAGTCGAGCAGGTCAGCAAGTCTGGCTGAAAAGAGCCTCCTCCCCAGTAGAGTGAGGTGTAGGCCGTTTCTTCCCAGCAGACCACTGCCTCCCTCACCAAAGAGCGGGCTGTGATCATGGAAGCCAAAGCCTTCACAATGATACCAGCGCTGCAGTCTCTGGTTGACTACCTCGACCTGTCTCTCCCTCCTCAGCCCATGACCCACATCCGGGAGGAGCGAGGAATAGACCACCTGCACCCCCAGCCCCCTAAGCCCGCTCCCACAGCCCTGTAGTCTCTCATGACCCGGCAGCAAAACTATTTTTCAGGATCAATCTAATCTTTGCATGTAATCAATGTATTGTTTTAGACACTATACACAGGCCTAAAAGCTGGGCAATGGCTGCATTTTACATATCAAAATGAATACCTCCAGTTTTTGGTGTGAGGAGGCCCTTCTTCCAGTCGGAGCAAGGCATATCTGGCTGCACTGAGTGACAGACCTCGGATACCATCACCCCATTCTTTCTCTGCACTATAAAGAACACAAATGTTAGAAATTAGATTATTTTAACATTGCTCAATTTCCCGGCTATGGCAGGAAAATTGGTTATTTTTCAACAAGCTTATGGTTGTGGTACCTATAATGTATGGAAAGGTAAATTTATTTCAAGCAAATGTAAAGGTAGGGCCTAAAGTTTTTTAGCCTACAATTTATTAAAAGAAAGAAAAAACTTCTCAGTGAACGAGATCTCCCACATACATAGACAACACAAGTTATGAAAGTGAAATTATATGGGCAAACTACCAGTCTGATACCATGTTATAACAGTTTACTGTATTCCAAGCAAAGTTTCAGAGTTTAGCATGCTGGCTCCCTTACTCCCATTATAATGGGTCAACCCTTCTGACCTGACCAATTTATAAACCATAAAGGCTGGGAGAACCAGCCATTTGGAGAGGCCTACCCATAGGCTTCCTTTGTTGCCAGTAATGTAAGTCAAGAAAGTAAACAGCAGCCAGGAAACAGATGGACAAAGGGGCCTCCAAGTTCTGTGGTCAAATTTCTAGGGGTACCCTGCAGATGCGTATAAAGGAAATCTTTTAAAGCCTTCCTTTGCAAAGTGGCTGCAAAAATACTCTAACAAAGAAAAAACATTCCATGACTCTGCCATGATCCCAAGGCTACGACAATCCATGCACTAAATGTTAAATCTAAAGATAGGTTACTAAAAAAAAGAAATATGTTGTTTTCTCCTTATCCCATTCTATTAGAAACACTTACCCTTGATATTCAATGTACTTGTAAATCATGCCCGCAATAAGCATAGCCACCAGAGCATAATACCAGGATGAAATGAACATCAATGCAAGACAAATACTCATGCCTAAAAATGACAATGCCCTAAAAACAAAAACAAAAAATATTGGCAAGTATTTGGGGGTTGGAGGGCTAAAAGCAAATGCATTGTTTTTGTTCCTTTCCCCTAAAAGGTTTTTTCATCCTCTGATTTTTTTATGAACTAAACGACAGCAAAATACACTCTATCCACTCCTCCTCATCACTGTTGCAATACTCTATTGTACGAATGGATACTCTCGCTACCTTAAACATCTTAATTCTGATCCACACTAAACACCACAGGATTTTCTTCCTGCATCCCCTTCACACTACCAGATAGTAGGAAGAACTTATGTGAATCATAAATGATCCTTCCTCAATCTCTGCAGCCTCAAGACATGGCATCATTGTTTCATTTTGCCAAACACCCTAACATGATCAGAGGGACTATTTCTCATGCTGGGTGCCAGGATAAACTATAGAACTAAAGCTGCATTTTATATCTCTATCCAGAAGAAGAGACCACTTAATCACCCCCTCTCCCCTACAAGGCTCCTGCACTTATATGGAGGGTTGGCATTCTTCCATACACACTAAGGAATATGGGCTAGAAAAAAAAAAGCAGACCAACTCATTTGCTTACCAATGGTAGTATTTAAATCGGGGCCGCCAATTTGGAGTTCTAAGAAGGGTTTGTACTGCACATGCCAGATTAACAAAAAGGTAACACATCAAGAAAAACCTAGGGAAGGAACAATTTAGTAAACACATTCAGAATTTTTTTATGCAGACTGTGTCTGTGAAGGTCTGAGTGTCTCTCTCTCTCTCATACACAAATAACACAATCAGCCTTGTTAATGATGCTAAACCTCTAACCAATCCAAGTCTGGCAAAAATAACATCCACTCACAAGCTAAGGGCACAAATTACACATAAAATGGTATAAGGGACTGGAAACTGGTTCAAATCTGTAACACAACAGATGTTCATTGCACATAAATAACTTTCAAAATGGCCCAAACCAGTTTAAGATAAACCTAGATGGGTATAGTATCAGCCATAACTGATTTAGGCTAAATAGTTTTATTGAACATCTGTCTCAGATCCACTCCAGATTCAAGTTAACTCACAGTCCCCCAGCATCTCAGGATGCCTTGCACCTCTCCCACAATCCCTCCTTGCAGGGTGAGCGGGCTAGCCATGGCCTAAGCTGTCTGCTCCAGCTGAGAAGGGAGGCATGCTCTAGAGTCCCCCAGCTTTTGGCCTGGGCCACTGCAGGCATGTGGCTGCATTTCCAGAATCAAAAGTGAATGTCTATTCACTTGCTTATTGATTCAATCCCATGAAGCTTAGACTAAATTGCAAAAATGGAATCAATTCAGCCTCGTTCTTTTTGACATCTGTACTTAGCCACAATGCACTCCACAGGCAAGAGACTTTACATGTGAATGTAGCTGGACATCAGGATGATTATTTTATTAAGCAAATGGATCTTATGTTCCAGTCACAACTTTCTAAAAATCAATACAAGTAGCACAACTCTAAAAGCAGATCCTATTTATGTTGTGATTCATATATAAAACTGACACTTACATTGAGAGAATTGGAGCTACCATGTCCAGGGAAGCTATAAGAATTCCCAGTTCAGCAATTAATGCTGTTAGCAGAAGGGCCCATGTTGGTTCACCATTTGCTTTCCCGTGACCAAAAACCTGAACAAAAAGAAAACAGGGATATTTACTGACTTGTACTATAACATTTGATACTTTGTTCAATGTTGCATTGCTTATAAGTGGTTTTAATAATGACTGAAAATAGCCTGTATTTTTTACCTCAGCAGGATTTGCTTTATGTTTTCATCTTTCATTTAAAAAGTAGGACAGGGTCCAGCTAATTTCAATCCCTCTCTCTTGGCCACTGAATTAGATGCTGGACTTGTTAATAAAGACACCAAACAACCATCCAAGTCCTTCTTTAAAAAACACACTTTTCCATTAAAATGTTGCTTTTTTAAAAGACCATTCAGGTAACAATATTGAAAATATAAAATATTTGTCCCATTCTTTCTCCCAGTTTCTAGGGGAAAAAGAGAATGTTTCCTTCCTGCTTTGGGAATTGTTAAGTAAAAGGGGTAGCCTGCACACAGCAAGCAACAACTAAAAGTAGCTACTGCTTCAATATTTGCTTCTCAGTTTTGGTAAAAGGGGATTTCTTCCTAATTCTTCAGGAACAGTGGTAGAGAATGGTTATTGAGTAGAGGAACTGAAGTACGTCCCTCTTGGGACTGCTCTCTGATGGCACAGGCTGTCACCTGATACTTAACAGAAGCCTGAGAAGAAAACATTAAAGCAAGATTATCAGCTCTTTCAAAGTCCCCATGCTTTAAAGTGTTCAATACAAACAATTCCCAGTGCTTGGCTAGGGAATTTACTAACCAATCCCTCCTAAAATTCTTCTTGACTATATGTTTTTAGTGTTGTAGTGTCTCACATAGCTTTAATCATGATTCTCCTGTAGCACTTAAACATGGAGATCTTTTGATCTCCTTTCTTCCAAATTTTTGTACAGACCTAATTTTTCTCACCTTTATTTATTTAACCAAAAATATGTCTCTCAGATTCTAGCCTTATTGAAGTGTTTCAGCTTCTGTATTATGGTAATAAACATTTAAAGAGAAACAGCAAAACCAGCACAAAATATAAACAGGCTTCACTAGGGTTTTCACATTGGTCAAATTATTTCTTCCAGCTTGTGCTTTCAGTTCTTGTATCAACTTCCACTTTCATGTCTCAATTGTCTTTCTGAGTAATGGCCATTGACTCTAAAACAGTTCCTTATTCATGGGCCCCTTGCAGATGTTAATATAGTCATATGACTGGGATCGGAGGAATTCTATACCCGATCACACATCCGGCCACAACAGATATGAATGGCAGGAAGCATGGCTTTTTGGAACTGGGGGATAAAATTCCTCTGATCCCAGTTGCATGGTCTGCCTCTACCTGCAGCAACTTGAAAGACTGACCTCTCCCCAGTAGGCTCACAGCAAAGCAGGACCTTAATAAAGTACTCTGTAAAAGTCCTGGGGTGCCAGGAACCCAACGTCAGGGAGAAGCTCCTCATCATTTCAGGCTCAGAGGAGAACAGAAACTTAAACTTGGGATTCTGCTACCCACTGGGGCCCAACTGCATATCTACATTTTAAATGAGCCAAAGCAGTAGGAGTCTGACATAAGGGAGTCTTCCTGGTCTCAGGTTCTCTGGGCCCGAGACATTTAAAAGGCTTACTGTAGCCCAAAAGCACCACTGGCAGCTTCCCACAGGCTAACATGCTTAAAAGGTTCACATGCAGCTGGGCTGCGCACACTGCTCCTGGATGCCTATATGGCATATGCTGAAAAATAAGCATGATACAAACCAACCACAAAGATGTTCTGTGTTACACGGGAACATCTTTGTGGTTGGTTTGGCATTTTATTGCATCTTAAAAACCATGTATATGGCACATACTACATTTATTGTGTAATTAACATGTTAATCACATAAAAATTGCAGTCTGCCAGGGGTCTTGGTTTCCATCATTAACTTAATCACTTTATGCTTCTCTACACAAAGCTGCCTATGTTATGTGTGCATAGTCCTCAACATTTTATCACTCTCAGATGATCTGCTGACTGAAGTATCAAGTTTATGGCATATGCAAATTCGGATCTCCTTCTTCCAGTCTCTAGGAATATAACTTCTTGTGGTTGGCTAGGCCACAGGGTGAATGGTATCTGCATACAGCAAAAAAACAAAAAACAAAATAGCCCCCATTTTAATATATACTAACCCAGAGGAAAGGAATAATGTTGTCCTTGGCTATGGCTTGTAGCAGTCGTGGGGCTCCAGTGAGGCTCTGTAAACCTGCTCCACAGGTAGAGAAGAAGGACCCTATCACAATGACCCAAGGTGAGGGCCAAGAGAGTGTGCCCACAACTAAGTTCTTGTTCACTGCATCACCATATCTGTAAAAAACAAATGCCAGCCATTCTGACTTCATTTTAAGGGAAACTTTTTTATTACTGCATTTGCTTTCATTTGAGTATATTTTTTAAAGATTTTATTTAAACAAAACTGAATGTTTTCTTGAAGAGAAACTCTAGTATGAGGAATATTCCTAAATACTTCAGACTTCCACATCAATTTGTTGTGCCTATCACTTAGTTATCTGAGCACTACTTTGCATCCTTCCCTGGTGAGAAGCAATTTGTAATACAAACTGAGCTGTACTGATAAAGCCCTGACTAGCAATGTTCTTCAGATTTCTTTCCCTGAGCTTTTTAGACATATAACTGCCACTGTTAAACACAGAATACTTAATACAATCCAATATCAGGCATTCCAAAATAGAGCAATAGTGATGGTGGATCATTTCAGACTGTAGCCTTCTGGCAAACTAAGTGGACAAGCAGAAAAATACAAAAAAACAGGGAATAATCTTCTCCCACCACAAAACATGCTAAAATGGTAAAATAGTTCATGGTTACTTACTTATCTCTAAGAACCACACCCTCTAAGCAGGCTCCAAATAATACCACACAGCTGAAGTCTTGGATACAAAATATGTTAAGGAAAGTAGGTGTTTATTATTATGGCTGCAATAAATTCAAACAAATTTTAAACCAGTGATTTCAAATATGGTAGGGGTTTAATTCCTAAGCTACACACAACACCTGTAAACAATTTCAGCTTGCTGGTTAAACCACTGTTTAACTCTCAATAAGGCATAACACCAGACATTAGATCCTAGGACCTTTCACAGTTGTTTTTCTTATTTTATGTTTTTAAGAAGATTGAAAGAGCCTGACTTAGTCCTAAAAGTTTTTCTAGGTTATGAACCTTCCAGTGGATGGCATATAAATGTCTAGCTATGAAGAGAGTCATCCAGCAGATAAAGCTTCAATTATCTAGAAAGAGAAGAAAGAGAGAGGAAGGAGGGGGGAGAAACAGGGAGAGAAAGGGAGGGAAAGGCAAGGAGAGGGAGAGAGAGGAAGAGAGGGAGGGAAGAGAAGGAGAGGGAAATGCAGCTGTAACATAGCTCCTAAGTGGAAATGACAATTTATATTTAACAGGAGAGCTGAAGGTATATAAAGATCTCCTGGTTGGAATAGTTCATTTTGTGCAAATTGGGCTCAGATAAAAGTTAGAACAGTCTCCTGTTCTGGAGGTTCCTTCTGGTTATGTTTCCTTCTGGTTATTATTTCATATTTCACAGGAGTCTGGGGTGATGGAAAGTTCTCCTGGGCAGGAAATTATCTTGTATTGAAGCAATTTGAGCTCTGTGAACATGCAGATTTCACTGGAAAAATGGGCAGGAGCCAGGGTGTCAGCTTTCTTAATATACCTTCAGCTCTCCTGTGAAATATGAATTTTCATTTCTACCTAGGAACAATTTTATAATCTTTGCTTTCTCCTATGCCTGAAGAAAGGTGATTGTGCCCAAAAGCTTGCAAATAGAACATTTTTTTTTGCAAATATCTAGTTGGTCTAATAAAAGATATCACCACTTCCACAAGTTCTGATTCCTAAGATAGCTAGCACACTGGGGGCTATAAAATTCCATTGCTACCAGCCTTATATCTTTTGATTTCCCTTTTAATGCATTCTTTACCCCTTCCTCTTTTCTACTGCTGAACATTTGTCTCAAATATATAAAACAGCAACTGCATCTTGATCCCTGGCCATCTTTCAGCCTTTTCCATGCCCTTTCCATTACTAAACACTCACTTTATGTGAAAGAGAACACAGAATCCCCACACTTTACTAAAAATAAAAGACTTGTTTCTTTTAGAAAAAGGAACTAAAATTCAGAGATTCTTTTATTTAAAGTCTTTTCCAATCTTAATGGCTGTCCCTGTTTCTTATGAATGTCTTCAGCTTTCAGCCAACCTAAAATGCCACAGAGTCCATGAGTTTGCTTTAATCAAATGGCAAAGAGCAGAATCCAGAAATTAAAGTAGAATGTTGTGGGAAAGAGGCACAGATTTTGAATATTTTCAGCTGAACCAGAGAGCGGAGTTTTACTGACATGTGATGTTTATAGTGGTATTTTAGTCCTCACAGTACAATGAACTAGGAGCACAATAAAAGTTCAACTGGGTCATTTAGAATGTGTTAAAAATCTATTCTAATTTTAAAAGGATACAGACTAATGATGTGGTGATGATAGCAAGAATTGTTCCAACAGGAATAGATTTTTGTGCATCTTTGAGGTCTCCTGATCTGTTTGAACCAGCCATGATCCCTACACAAACATTAAGTTTAAGTAAAATATATTTAGTAACAAAAAGAGCAAAGAAAAATATAAAAAGCCTACAAATGTGTCTCTTTCCAGTATTCTCACCAGTCACTGAAGGGAAGAAGATGCCAACTAGGACGGTGAAGGAAGTGGCTATATCAGAAAGCACATAAAGATGAAGATTGCTTTTCAGCCCAGGTACATCAAGTGATGAGTGAACAGCTTTCTCCAGTATTTCGCCTTTCTCCAAGTAATTGCTCCACAGGTTATCTGACATGAGGAAATGATATCACAGGAACAGAGCAGGAAAGAAAAAAAGAGAGAAAGGTTAACACAAACATGTTTTTATTACCAGACATTTAGGACACATGATTACAAACCCAACTTACTAAGTGATATGCTCAAAGCAGCACAGTCCTTGGTTCAAAGACTGAAATCTAATGAGTTACAATAATTTCAACACTAGATACACTCAGCTTCCAAAACAGAAAAAAAAATTATAGGCTGTATTTTCCTGCCAATCTGACAATAATTACAACTATCTTCAAATTATCACCAATAAATAAGACTAGAAGGGTTTATATTTTGATTGTATTCATTCACCAAATGCAATTTCATTTTTATTTGCCACATGGATACAACTTATGTAGCCAATACAAGATAAATGCAATACTGCCACACAAATCAAATAAAACAGCATCCATATACATAAGAACTAAGGAAACCTGAAGAGGTAGGATTGACCAGTTTTCTGCCCAAAAACCAATTTATTCTTTAGGAAGTAGAAAAATTATGGCACTGCATTGATTTGCATTTAAATATGTTTTGACACTGCATGGAATACGCACTGTATCTATTTTAGAAGCTGTGTTAATGTTTCTTGTGAAAATGAGGACACCTGTACCCTTTAAAATTTAAAACTGATTTATTTTCTATTTTCATAGCATCATAGAAAATTAGGGTTGGAAGGGACTTCAGGAGGTCATCTAGTCCAACGGTCTGCTCAAAATGGGACCATCCCTAACTGTATCATCCCAGCCAAGGCTTTATCTAGCCTGGCCTTAAAAATTTGCCTTCAGAATAGAGATTCTACCATCTCTCTACGTAACCTGTTCCGTGCTTTACTACCCTTCTAGTGAGAGAGTTTTTCCTAATATCCAACCTAAACCTCCCTTGCTGCAACTTGAGACCATTGCTCCTTGTTCTGTCATCTATCACCACTGAGAACAGTCTAGCTCCATCCTCCTAAGAACCCCCCTGCAGGGAGTTGAAGGCAGCTATTAAATCCCCTCTGTCTTTTCTTCTCCAGACTAAATAAGCCCAGTTATCTCAGTCTTTCCTAATAAGTCATGTTCCCCAGCCCCCTCACCATTTTTGTTGCCCTCTGCTGGATTCTTTCCAATTTTTCCACATCATTTATGTAGAGGGGGGCCCAAAACTGGACACCATACTCCAGATATGGCCTTACTAGTGGTGAATAGAGGAGAATAATTGTAGAATCATAGACTCATAGGGCTGGAAGGGACCCCAAAGGAACATCAGGTCTAGCCCCCTGCATGAGCAGGAAAGACATCTGGGGTCAGGCGACCCCAGCCAGGGGACCATCCAGTCTTCTCTTGAAGACCTCTAGGGTAGGTGATTGCACCACCTCTAGGGGGAGCTTGTTCCATAGTCTGGAAAAAGTTTTTCCTAATGTTCAGCATGAAACTATCTTCCAGGAGTTTGTGGCCATTGTTTCTAGTTTTCTCCCAGGGTATCCTGGTGAACAGTTGTTCATTGAGCCCCAGATTTTATTCTAAAGCTCTGCTGCAAACTTGCAGAAAGCAGGGAAGTCAGTAGATCACTTTCATGCATATATTTCTATGTTCCTTCCATCTAAGATCTATTAAGCAAAATGCTCCTGCTGTGCTCTAATTCAGATCCTTCAACATTCTTTTGAAAGTAATATGGCATGTAATTTATCCTATGGTGCATTGTAGATGGTTTTCTTTTGAAAGATATCACATGTGCAGATCCAATTCAGTCATTTTTAGTGCACAAAAGCCAATCTTCTTATCAGAAAAGAAAACGAATAATACTATCTTTTCTTTAAAGGACTGTATCATTTGTCTTACCACAATTTTTTTTCACTGTAATTTGAATTAGTTAGTCTAGCCTCCCTCTGGCACCAGCATTGAGCAGAACAATCTTTTCCAGTTGCTCTGTTTGCCACTTAAGAGGGTTTCCTTTAATACAGCAGCACTTGCCATCATACCTTTTAAGATCCCACTTGCAGCTCCAGGAATTCCTGCTATCTCTGTAACATTGTTAAGCATAAAATATTCATCACAGTTATCAGTGGTAAAGTTTGAATTATGACAGAAGAGCTGCCAAAGCTTGGTGACTACAGTGATGTTGTCCACAACCATCGTTTTGGCACAAATATCAAACTGATCTCTTGACAGAGTCCTGTTGCCCAACATACAAATCCTGAAGGGGAAAGGAGAAAGTAATTTAGGATTCTGTGTTACACAAAGATGGCTGCTCCCAGCTGTAACTGGCCAGGTGTGCACCTATGGCAATCCCTCTTTTTACTTCCTGGCTTTGGAGGCTCCAGCAATGGGTAGCATGTAGCACTGGCGATGCATAGGGGGTGCACCCTCTGCAAAAAGGTGCTGCCAAAATTGCCAGTGGCGCCTGAGGGGGGGTCACTGCTCACAACCCCTCCCCCCTTGTCACCGACACTGCCAGCGGCGTCTGCGGGTGGTCCCCAATTGCTGTTGGCCACCACTGTAGGCACTGGCGGCATCTGCAGTGGTCAGGGCTCAGCGCCCCCCCTCCCCCCCCAACAGCACTGCAGCCGCCTGTGGGAGCTCGCCGCTTGCCACCGCCATGCTCCTACTGCCAACAGTGCCACTGCCACCTGCAGGAGCTTGCTGTGCCTCCCAACCTCTGCGGGCACATGGCAATCATGGTGTGTAGCTAGGAGATGATAGGAGATGTTACCTCATTTTATGCCACAGACACCCATGTCAAGCAGGCAAAAAGCCCTGCTTAACATGGTCCTTGACATGGTCCTTTTTTCAGCAGCAAAAAAACAGTATGACATCTCCCCCAGCAGCAGAGAGCTACACTGCTGCTCTACAAGCTACATTTCCTAGAATGTCATTAAATCATAGACACATGCTCTTGTGCCACAGCTGTTTGCCATGAGGTTGGAGCCAGAAAGTACATGAGGCAGCAGAGTGGGGCTGAGAGGCTGAGGCACCGCCCTTAGGCAGTAGCTTGAACTCATCCCCCTCTCACCCAACCATCTTTTTACACTACTTGTTACTCCACGCTGCTTCATACTTGGCAAAGAAGCAATTAAGGTAGATGAGCCCAACTGACTCCACTACATGAGAGGTAAGCAATATTTCTGGCTGTGGGCCAGAACGACCCACACTAGTCAGGAGGGAGGTGGGCACTAGGACCCAGTCACTGCTCCTGTCATGGCATCACAGAAAGAGTGCCTGCACCCAAAGCTCCCAAATAACTCTGCTCTGTAAAATTAACGGAGTTTGCCCCGGGAGTCATGTGGGGTCCTAAGGTGTGAGTTGCTCTTTGTGGGAGGGGAAACAGTAAAAGTGTTAATTTCCACCAAACCTTTCCTCAGCTCTGGAGAAGGCACCATTCTACCAAACCTAGTTAAAGAATCCAGTGGATCACTTCATTTTAGCCTAAGAAGCTTTGTTACACAGACTTCTACCAGAAAACATTAATTAAATTCAGATTGCAGCTACCTTACATTTAAGTCACTCATCTATAACTGATTTCTAGAGCAACAAAGCACATGCAGCACATATTAGCTAGATAATTTTAAAGAAACTTCTATAGTAAGTAAAGGCTTTTTGTTTGTTTGTTTTTGGTTTGTTTTCTTAATTACAGGTTGATGTATTCCAGGCAGGAAGATTACTTACGGAAATTCAGGTGGATCAAAGATGGACTTGATAGCTCCAGCATAAATGGACAATATGGATATTATTACACAGGCCAAAAACAGAGAAGCAAATTTGTTAACATATTTTACTCCTACAAAAACCACCACAGCCATGAGGATGAGGAATATGGTTCCATAAACTCGCATGTTGTTCAGCATAGCACTAGATGCATCATGAGCACCGGTAGGATGAAAGATTGCTGCTTGTGGAGCAATATACGTCTGAAAGAGCAAGAAAGCATGCTACATTGATGTAATAACACAACTAAGAGTTTAAATTACCATTTCATTTTGATCCTTCCCATTTGCTTTTAACACACACTTTATATACAAAATTATAAATCAAGCTGCCATTCACAAAATACTTTTGAGAAAGGATCTTCACCCTGTAGGGAAGTTCTGTGTTAAAGGATCATAGAAAAATAAGCCTTGGAGAGATGCCAGGAAGTCATCTGATCCAACTCTTTATTCAAGACAGGACCATCGCTGTCTGAGCCATTCAAGACAAGGGTTTGTCTAACCACCATCTTAAAATCTACAAGGATGGAGATTTCAACTTCTCAAAACCCTACGTTCCAATACTTAACCATCATCATAGTTAAAGTTCTTCCCCAAATCCAACCAAAATTTCCCTTCCTACAGTTCAAGATCCTTACTCCTCATCTTGTCTCCTGTGGCCACAGAGAATAGTCTATTGACAACCTTCAGGTATTTGAAAATTTAGCAAATTTTCCCTCAGTCTTCTCTTCTGTGGACTAGATTCCAGTTCTTTCAACCTTTTCTTGTAAATAATTTTTCCTAAACTTCTAATTATTTTTGTTGTTCTCTGATAGACTCTTTTTAGCTTGTCCATGTCTTCCTTGAGCACAAGGATGGATTTATCTATGGTCCACTATAGCTCCTATATCCTTTTTTACAGTGCTGTAGTCTCACCAGTCATTCCTTGATCTGCATTTGTGACTGTTCCATCCTAGGTGTAGGACTTCACATTTGTCCTTACAGAATTTCATTCCATTAATTCAAGCCCATTCTGAATCCTAACCTGCAACTTGACCCACCCAGGTATTATCTGAAAATGGACAGTTTTGTAGTTCTTCCCCTACAATCCAATTCATTCTCTCTTTGACAGTGATATATTGAAACACTTCAACTTAGGTTTTCTAAAGTAATGATGTGAAGAACCTCAAAGTTTTATATCTAAAATGGCACACCTCAAAAGAAGTCTGACTTCAAAATGGAGAACACTAGACAACTTGTGAAAGTATGGAATTGGGCCCCTAACAGACCAAGTCACCCTTGAAAACACAGGCCTTCAATCTCTGCCCCTGTGTCCTCAGGGGCAGGAATGTTGCAGTGTTTTCTAAAAGTAACTTGTCATATAAGCATTACCACTCACCAATAAAATCTCAATGGCACCAAGTATGTACATAGCTCCTGCAAATGTTGTTCCCAAATAAAAGCACAGTCCAACAGCTCCACCAAACTCTGGACCTAAAGACCTTGAGATCATGAAATAGGAGCCACCAGCTACAAGATAAGAAAGGATGAGGATATTTTTACACCACTTGTGAATCTGACATTTCAGAATATACAGAACATATGAGGTTGTAAATTAATCTTATTAATCCTCACTGTAATCGGAGGAAAGCTTGTAAATGTGAATAAACTGCCACCATAAAGACTACAAAAACTACAAGGGAAATAAAAAATCCAAATTAATTTTAAAACCCTCACAAACACATCCTCATTATTTTTAAGCGAAAGTCATAGTTTAAGGCTCTAATTACTTTTTAACGCTTGAAAAGTTCAACACGATACTTCATTTGACATATCTGGATAATGACTTCCTTTATTACTTAATTCTGTTTTTCAATAGAAGGCAAAAAAGTCTAAATTTAATTACACTACAATACACTCATCACCATCTGAAAGTCTACCATTCAGTTTATGATAATAAGAGGAAGGGTAAATCAAAATTGGTTTAAAAACTGCACCAAATAAGAAGGTCACTAATTACCTGGAACAACGCCATTAGTTGCAATAGCACTCATTGATATGGCTGTCAGCATAGTCTGTGGAGAACAAGGTAACAAATATAAATTTACCCATGTAAAGTTCTCAAAATTATAATTACTCTTTTTAATTCTCCTGTTAAGGTAATTAGGCAAACAGTAAGGAAAACATGCCATGATAAAATATAGCTTTCATAGTATGTCTTTCTATATATTCTCCCCTGCCACAGGGCATTTTCTGGCCACAAAACAAAATAAGGGTTCAGGACAGTAACAGAAATGTAAAGATTACAATATTCTACTCTCCATGTGGGAAATGAGTGTTGCTTGGACACGTGGTATAACGCAGTGGTTCTCAACCTCATTAGACTCCAGGCACCCCTCGGAAAATGCTTTTTACCTTTCACTTGTTTTTTTGACTATGGAAAAAATAATAAAGCAACTCTTCTGTTGCAAAGAACAAAGCAAGAGCACAGCAGGTCAGAATGTTTTTGACACTATGGATGCCTATTTCAATCTCTGGTTTTATCTTGTGAATCTTATGTAGGTAACTGCACATCTCCACAGCATGCCACATCACTCTGGTTGAGAATCACTAGTGTAAGGAATGGGCTAAGCACCACAGAAGCTAAACCTGTAATAATTTCATCTGTTTAATCGACTCTGCTTTAACTGCAAGCTTAGAGTGCTGTAACACTAGATTTGTTTAATTCAGCTTCAAAAAGTTACAACAGTTTAGCTCCAATATAGCTGGAGAGACAAACTGTTATATCAGTTCAGCATATGTGAGCTCCTGAGCAGCAAGTCTGGCATTTTTCTTAATTTAGTGTTAGGTCTGTTCCCAGCCTTATATTAGAAAAAGCACAGCTGTGTACAGCTTATTTCAGTTTCCCAAGCAAAATAAATTATGCCAGCATAACTGTATCTTTATTAGGACTTTTGTTTGAATAAAAATGTTATTAAAAAAAAATTGTGCCTCCCCACAAAAATAGCTATACTGGCAAAAAGTTTCTGCCACAGACTGAACCTTAGTCGCATACACATGTGTAATAGGCCTGTGTGAATAGGGAAGTATTTGACTTAGTTTTGGATTCGGATGATTTGGAGGACAGTGATTCGATTCAGAGATTTCACTGTCTCAAATTGTTTCAGCTGAATTGGCTTCAGAAGATTCGACACTGATTCAGAGATTTAGAGATTCCAATCGGCCAGGGAGCAGGTACAGCCGGGTGGCTCCAGGTTCTCCCATGGCTCCTCCAGCTGTGCCTGCCTTTTGCTGGGTGGAGGGAGCCACGGGAGAAGCCCCCATTGCTGCCCTCCCTGGCCCCATCCCCCACCCGGCCCCAGCCTAGTCCCAACACTTTGAGGGAAAAAAAACCCTGCACACACCAGCTGCAGCAGCAGCGATTGGGGGGTCTGGGCACTCATGGCAGAACCCCCCCCCCCCCCGCACAATGCGGGGCAATGGGGGGAAGCAGGGATTGTCCCTCCCGCCTGGCACCCACGCAGCAGCTGTTGCATTGTGCGGGTGTAGCGTGGCTCAGCAGGGCACTGTGCACTATCTTGGATCCGGGGCTACTGGGGCTGCGTGCTGCCACTCTCTGGCTGACAGGTGAAGCTGCCCCACCTCCCAGACAGTGTGGATAGAACCAAGGAGGCGATACCTTCCCCTCTATGCGGCATTGATCAGACTGCACCTGCAGTACTGCATCCGGTTTTGGGCTCTGTACTTTAAGAAGGATGTGGATAGCCTCGAGAGGGTCCAGAGGAGAGCCACTCATGGTTAAGGGTTTACAGGCCAAGCCCTATGAGGAGAGACTAAGGGACCTGCACCTCTTCAGCCTCCGTAAGAGAAGGCTGAGAGGTGATCTTGTCGCCCTCTACAAATTCATTAGGCGGATGCAACAAGGAATCAGAGATGCTCTATTCATCAGGGTGCCTCTTGGGGTGACAAGGAACAATGGTCACAAACTGACAGGGAGCAGTTTTAGGTTAGATATCAGGAAAAACTTCATGGTTAGGGTGGCCAAAATTTGGAATAGGCTTCCAAGGGAGATGGTGCCTTGGGGGTTTTTAAGAGAAGGCTAGATAGGCATCTGGCTGGAGTCATCTGACCCCAGCACTCTTTTCCTGCCCAGGCAAGGGGTCAGACTCGATAATCTGTTGAGGTCCCTTCTGACCCTAGCATCTATGAATCTATGAATCTATAAGCATGGGGACGGATCCCTGCTGCCTCCCACTGTCCTGCACCGCGCGGAGGCGCTCTGCCATGATCCCTCAGAGGCCCTGATCCCTGCTGCCAAAGCCAGTGATTACAGGACTTTTTTTGTTTGTTTTTAAAGTGGCAGGAGGCTGGGCCAAGCAGGGCAGCCACGTTCTCTCATGGCTCCTTTGGTTGTGCATGCCTCTGCCCTGGCAGAGGGAGCCACAGGGTGCTATGCCCTGCTGTCACTTGTCCAGTTGGCGTTGGGGGGAGGTGTGATGCAGGCATGGCTTGCTCCAGGTGGCAGCATGGCATAGCCCCTGCTCCCATGGGCACAGCAGTGCTGGGAGCAGGGGCTCTGCCCTGCAGCTGCTCGCCCCCTTCTGCCTGGAGCTGCACCCACATCCTCCCTGCCCCCCGCTCTGGCTGGGCAGCTTGTCTCAGTCCCAGCCCCAATCCCTCCCTCCCCCACGCCCCTTCCCTCCTCACTCTCTCAACCCCAACAGACTTACCAACTTGAGGCAACTGTGTCAGCTGCCTGTTTAGTCTATGGCCGAATCTCTGAAGCAGTCAAATCTTTTCTGAAGCTTTTTGGAATCAATTCAAAGCTTTTAATTGGTCTCCCAAATTGATTTGGATTCAGAGATTCAACCCCCAAATCAGGCTGAATCTCCTCTGAATCGAATCAGCTACCAAAACTTCACATAGCCCTCATGTGTAGCTGCATTTTACAAGTTTCACAAAAGATGCATCCTGACTATATGAGGTTCACCAGAGCCTGAGATTGAACATCTTTTGGAAGTGCTATGAAACCTGTCTATCTGAACAAACATTTAGCAAACAAGCTAGGGTGAGCTATTGTTTAGGGCAGGGTCTCTCTCTTCTGTCGATCATCTAATTCCATTTAAGTAATTTTGTCCTGTTCTATAAGTATTCTGATTCTCTTACTGTAAACTGCTCTGAGTTTTGTAAGGAAGGGCAAAATATAAATCAAATAAATAAATATAATGTGATCATATACTCACACAACAGCAGCAGATTAAGACAATCAGGAAAGACTGTAGAACACCTGCTGTTCCTACCATCCATGTCAATCGAAGGAAGAGAATAACCCCAAAAATATTCTGCATACATGGCAAGTACACTCCCATCAGGGTGCCCATGCTGGGTGACTGAAAATAGATCATCAATATTCTTTAATTAACTCAGGAGAAAGGTGTAGAACAAATGAGAAAAACTAATGGCAGCTATTCAAATGGCAGTGTGCTGTGGCAGATTACTACAAACAGAAGCATAAGCTGCAATGCCAGACTTCCAAACATCTTGACATTGATCAAGCAAAAAAAAATTGATCCAACTGTCACCATATTTAGACCAGGATTCCTAAAGTCAGCACTAATGAATACCAACTGAATGTATATTTTTATTATTTGTATTGCTATCATGCCTAGGAGCTTCTAAAATTGAATTAGACTTCACTATACTAAGCCCTGCATGAGTACAGGATGAGATGGTTTCTGCCCCCATCAAAAGTTTACACAAGTTTCACACCAAAAAAGAGATTTTTAAAGACACAACTATCAGAAGTTTTGGAAACAGTTTAGTGTGAACATACTGAATATTTTCCTGATCTTTGGATAAGAGAAAAGGGAATAAGAATTCTGTTTAGAGCAGTGGCCAGCAACATTTAAAAAGCCATGGGCTGGAACAATCCAGCTCCAGTTTGAAGTACGCTGGGTACCTCTGGCAGCATAAAGGGAGCTTTGCCTGCAGCCAGGAAGAGGCTGGGTGACTGGGGGATGTGCCTGTGCTGCTGCTGCTTCCTCCAGTGCCAGTGTAGCTCCCCATCGGCTGGAAGATGATCCTTCTCACTGCTTCTCCCCATGTTCTCCTGCCTCCCAGGTGCAGAACTGTTCCTCACCAACTAGACACTGTGCTTACACTGCAGCCAAAGAGTAGAAGGGATGCTGAAGAAAGTTCACAGCACAGATGCAGCTTCCAGCTGCATGGCATTAGCATGGACACAGGCAGAGGCAGAGCCCTGTGGCTCCATGGGCCAGATCCAGTGTATTGCCAACCCCTGGTTCAAGGTATCAAAATTGACACTGCCATTTGCAATGGCTTCATCTTCAATGCCTTACAGAAAGAATTCCTAACATTAGGCAGACGAGGTTCTTTAGGTAAATCTGATATCTTTTATTAGACCAACTCAAATACAGTAGTTGGAAAAAATCTTCTTTGAAAGCTTTCAGGCACAAACACCCTTCATCAGGCTGAGGAAGCATCTGCAGTATATTTCCTCAGCCTGATGAAGGGTGTTTGTGCCCAAAAGCGTGCAAAGAAGAATTTTTTTCCAACTATTTGAGTTGGTCTAATAAAAGATATCAGATTTACCCAAATAATTTTGTCTGCCTATGTCCTTAGACCAACATAGCTACATCCTACACTTCCTAACATTAGTGCACCCATCTCTGACAGCAATTGTGAAGTTCCAAATCCTATGGGAATTTTGCTAATGAAATTCCATGGCTTTCTCTGGTTGATTCTGAAAGCAAAACAAAAACTCGTATAAAAAGCAAAAACATGAGAGACAGCACTGCTTTTCAAACTGATTCATCTCACTGCGCACGTTTCCACAAATAAAATCTAAATCCCAAGTTGCACTGACGATATTTTGCTTCCACTGAATTTCAGGAAAATTACTACAAGCACCAGTCTTCAGCTGAAGATGCAAGTGCTCAGCTAAGCTGTTATTCAGTTTCAAATGCCAGTAACCCAATACAAGCAGAAAGTTGTTCCATTAAATAAAAACAATGCATTCAAGTTATGATGGAATCAGTAGCCATTACTCTACTACACCAAGGCCCTTTATATGAAGGGTAATCTAAATCCATTATTTGTACAACAACTGGTTATTGTACTGCAACTTTAACAGGAAACAAAGCCTCCTGCTTTACAAAGAAATATATTGGCTTTTGCTTGGAATGTAGGGAAAACCAAAAAAGTACTCGCTCATGTTGCTAAGAAATACTACCATTGTACATAAACATCCTGATTAGCAGCACCTGCCTTCAAGTAAAAAAAGGAACAGAATACTATTTCCTAATGTGCTATGAGGTTCTCAGCAACAAAGAAAATACCATGTGGATGTTTTTATCAGCTTGCTGACCTCAGTGAAGAAAGAATGGAACACTTAATACTAGAGGTGCACCAATATATCAGTCCATATTGGATCAGCACCAATAAAAGGAAAATTTACACTATTGGCAATCAGCTTTTTTTGGCCAGTGTAGCTGATAATGTCACCGATAAATGCCATGTGCACATGCGCAGCTGCAACATGCATATGGCCAGAAATGTAGCCTGGTATCTTGGAGAGCAGTGTCTGGCTGGTAAGTCTACGTGGGGAAGGGACATGGGGGAGAGAAGAGGTGTGGGGGAGCAGATCAAGGCCCCCTCAGTGAGGGAGGGAGTAGGGCTGGCGAAGGTGCTGGCCATGGGACACAGCTGCAGGCTGCTCATCTGGGAAGCACAGGAAGGGGGGGCATGAGAGGGCAAAAAGCCTGCTGAAGGCTGAGGGCCAGAGGCTCAGTCCCCGGCAGGCCCACCCCAGTGGCTCCCCGACAGCTGGGAATCCCAGCACACAAGGCTGCTCAACCCCAGAGGGGAATTCTTCCCCCTCCTCCCTCTTTCCCACCACCACGGGGCTAGGACAGGGGCCCTATTCAGTGCTAGGAGGGGCTCTTCTCCCTCCTCCTTCCCCCCACTGCAGTGGAGTGGGGAGGGGTCTCTGTGAAGTTGCCTGGCCCCAGAGGAGGGTTCTTTCCCCTGCTTCTCCCCCATCACTACAAGGTGGGGAGTTGGGGCTGTATGGGATGCTGCCCAGCCTCAGAAGCGGACTTTTCCCCCCACTCCTCCCCCACCAGGACAGGGGGAGGTTCTGTTTCATGCCATGGGGAAACTCTTCCCCCTCCTCCTACTCCCCCCAGAAGGGCAGTGGGAGTGCAGAGCTCAGCTGGGCAGGGTATGGGTATGTGGGCTGTAAGGAAGGGTGGGAGGTATAGAGACTCCCCCCCCCCCCCCACACACACACACACACACACACACAAACACACACACTCCCTGCCACGTGCTTGCAGCTCCGCACTCACAGAGGGGAAGCCCCGCGCCGGACTCTGCCAGGAAGCAGAGGGGGGCTCCCTCCACTCCCGGCAGAGTGCAAGAACCTACACAGTGGGAAGCAAGGGAAACAGCTGGCTTCAGTGTGCAGGGCTTCCCCTGCTGCAAGTGCTGGAGCTGCAGGCTCAGGGAGCAGAGGGAATAAGGCAAGCTCCGTTCCCTCCCACCATGCAGCACTGGCCAGAGCCCCACCTGCATCAAACACAAGTGCCCTGACCTCCCCTTCTGCTGCTGCTGCCAGGCAGTGGGGGCTGCACCCTCACATGCTTACACCCACACCCTGCCCAGCTGAGCTTCACACTCCTGCTGCCACTCTGGGAGGAGGGGGAAGAGTTCCCTCCAGCATGGAATAGAGTTTCCCCCTGTTACCCACCCATGATCTGGAGCAGGGCAGCATTGCATGGAGCACCCCCCTCCCAGCCCCGCAGCAGCGGAGGGGAAAGGGAGGAGGAAGAGTCCCACTCCACCACCACACAGAACAGAGCCCCCCTCCCTACCCTGTGGGACAACCAACCCAGCATATCCCCATTAAGGCGAAGGGGCTGGGAGAAGGGTCAATTCCTCCCTCTGTCCCTTCCCTGCAGCCGGGTCTGCCATCTCTAGGGGCAACCACTGCAGCCCCCTCCCCTCTGCTCCCTGGCAAACAGGCTGAACCCAGCTGCAGTGGGGAAAGAGGAGAAGGAGGGAAGAATTAACCCTCTCCCTGACCACTTTGCCTTAACAGGGCTATGCCAGCCAGTGTCTCTGCTAGGGCCAGTCCCTGCTCCATCTACAGAGCAGAGGGGCAGGGTCAGCCCTGCAGCTGGAGCAGAGAGCCCCTCCCAACCCAGAGAGCATGCTGAGATGCTGGGGGAGTCTGTTATAGGTTTAAACCATTTTCTGATCACTTAAACCAATTTATGTGTAATATCTGTCCCTAGCCAAAGGGTGTAACTAGCGACTGCTGTGTTATATTGGTTATACTAATGTCCTTGACTTAATGTGCGGCTGTCTAACATCTGAGTAGTTGTGGATTGCAGAGGTCCAGGCACACATCATGCAGGCTCACATCCTCTATGCCACATACTAGGAAGGATCCTGTGTTGTACCCAAATAATACAATACAAAACATTTTAGAAATGAAATCCATTTTCCATGGCATTATGCATTGCTCATTCTATGTAACTTGTGCCATTTTTTGTTTAGCTTGAAGTCTCCACTATTACCCTCTGCAGATACCCAATTGTTGGCTACAAAGGACCAACTCTAGTTTATTGGATGGGATGTGAAGTTGCCAGTTAAATCATAAATGCAAACTCTGAGGTATGAGTGGTACTGGTCACCTTAGCGCACCCATACGCACATGCACTCACTCATTCAAACCCATGTAGTATAGTGTACAGTAGCTGCTGTAGTGATTGCGAGAGCACTGGTGTCAGTATGTCTACCTATCCGAGGCCCTGGAGTCTGCTGTCAATGCTCAGCTTCCTTCAAGGCAATGTGTTCTCCAGAAGGGGGTTGTCTGCTTGTCCTTGTCTTGGTAGGTCAGGTGCTGAATGAGAGCACACCACTGAGGGCCATGCTTCACTGCCTTTTATCCCTTTCTGGAAGACTTGTGTGATCCCCCAGCATCATCTTGGCTGCCCAATCCAGACGTCACTGTCCCACATGGGTTTTGAGTAGTACATGACAGCTGTTAGTCACAGGGGTCTCCACCTTCTGGTATCTGAAGTTTTGGGAGTCCACCCTTAACTTATTGACTTAATGGCTGTATTGTCAGGGGTTACAGGAATAGTCAATAGAGTGGGTGCTTAGTTCCAGGAATCAGTTCCTTGGCTTGATTAGCTTAAAATGGCTTATAGAGTAGAGTTTTGTAATGGTACGTTCCTCTGGCTAGGCTATAGTCAATTAACAGCCAGAGGTACTTGGCTGGTCATTCATACTCACATTCATTCAAGGGACCACCCAATATAGCAGATTTTATCACTTTACAATTACAATTTAAATGCAGGTTTTAACAATGGTCCAGGGTATAACTTCATTCTACAGGGAGTACAATCCTTAAAGGGTTTAAAAGTATAAAATACAAAAATACCATGGTAAAAATGAGACAGATGAAATACAAAATGCCCTGTGAGAAATATATAACAATCCAATGTGAGGTTGTGAAGATCAAAGGCTACTGGGGACAGTAAGTGAATTAGGTTAGCAACAGGATATATTTACAGTCTTTGAAGTGGATATTTTAGTTTTTATTTCTTGAGTGACACTGAGCTTAACTGATATGTAGATGTAGTTTCTAGGTTTCTCCTACAGAAAGCCACTGCAGCTTTCTGGTTTGCTCTGAGCCTTGCCACACACATGCAATGACCATGCTAAGTCTCTACCAATACTTAGAAGGAAAAAGAAATGCACAAAATAGGCTGGGGGGGGGGGGAGGGGGGGGAGCAGTTTGCAGGCAAGAAGGGGCTTCTGTTATATCAATGTCCATAAGGTAAATGTACAAAGGGAGTTTTCTGCTATATAATGGTATATATGGCATGTTCCAAAGATATCAAAATTCAAACCAAAGTCAGCATGTATAACATTTGTACTTAAAAATGTAAACATTTTCGTTTGGGGGGGGGGGGGGGAAAAAAATTAAAAATTACTTTACTAACCAAACCACCTGATCTTTGCAGCAGGAACAACATTTACAACTGCAAGGTTTTAATAATGTTAAAGTTTTCAAGATCACATCATGGCTCACAGCAACAGAACTGTGAGCTGACAACATTGTTATCTCAAGTGTCCAGATTTAGGGTAACTTGACTTATGTCCCCCAGTTCCTGAAGCTTTGTAATTTTTTTTTTTTTTTTTTTTGTGTTAATTCAGCTCTTATAAGTTTCTTGGCTACAAAGGAAAGCTTGAGAACATAAATCTTAATAGTTAACATTTAGAAAGCAAATTAAAACCCTAGAATTATTGTTTTTGATCATTTTAAGTTTGGGAGAAGTCTGAATCAGTTTCTGAATATTTGTGGTTGGCAATACTATAAAACGTAACTAACTATCTAAGCTACTGCTGCCAAATTTGTAGACTCTAAATTTTCTTTCCTGCCTGGACTAAAAAAAAAAAATCAGATCAAAAGGGTAGCAAGTAAAATTACTTTTGGACTACTTGGCTTCCTTAGCAACCAGAATCAGTCCTTCCTTTACACATTATTCATAGCACTAACAAGTATAGTACAGTTCTAAGCTTGCTAATTGCACTCTCCATGGTCCCAGGCCCTTCACTCGTGGAATTACTTGTGGTTCACATCAATTAGGTTCACTTTTGCCCCACACTGACAACTCAGCTCCTCCACCTCTTCTGTTCCTATTGGCAACTCAACTCTGTTGCTCTGGTTCCGCTTCTCCCAAAAACTGTTTCCTATGCACAGCAAATCACAAGCTGAGTTCAACCACAGGAAAAAAAAAAAAAAAGATGTGTATTAGCTGCCTCATGAAGCCTACAATGTGAAAGCAAAGCAGTTTAAGAGATGCTACCATGAGTGCTAAGAATTAGATCTAAGTTACAGCCTTACTAAGTAAACTTCAGACGTAATCAATCACTCTGGGATTTTTTTTACCCAATAGAGAAAAATGCTGCCAACAAAGAAAAAAGCAGGATATGATTGCACCAGCTTGTTAATATTTATGTTAGTGATTTGCAGTGATTTTGTCCTTCTTTAAAGCATTTTATATATCAACAAGCTCTACTAGAATAAATGAGAAAATGAAATGAGTGTTGAGATATCAGTAGAAAGTAATGCAAAGTTATGAGGGAAGTGCACATAATCTTGTGAGTTCCCAAATGGGAAAAAAAAAAATAACTTAAGCTCTTCATAGTAAAGATTATTCCAAGGCTAAGATATTTTAATAGGACATGCTAACAAAAGCTAATGGTTTTGATCAATTGTCAAAAAGTAAAAACACTCTCTCTGAAATTAGTTAGGTTTCAGTGATGCAGCTCCCTTTTTGTTTTGCATGTGTGGTATTAACTCTGATCAGCTTCAGATGTGTAATTGATGCAAACTACTGATCTGAGTCTGAAGAATACTAGTTGCTTTATACCAGTATGATTGGTTTTCAAAACAGCTGGCTGCAGGCTTAAAGGAAATTGATACCTGGTACTTCTACAGAGACACCCTAAATGCCATAACCATACATATTTGCATAGAGCTGAACAGCCAATTGAAGCTACACGAGTTCAACTATTTAATCTAATTTCCACTATGAGGAAGATCTTTATTATTTTTGAAGCACTGTAACTATTCCAGTGCTCTACCACAGGTGGTATTCATTAACCTAAGATGAGAGAACAAAATACTTGTTCTCTTAAATGCAAAGGAGGAGTATCTGTAATGACTAATAACTTATCATGAATGACAGTGGTTTCTAATATATCACTGAATTGCATAATGTTTATTCCACTAGTGAAGCAAGGTAAAATAATTGTATTAAAACATCATTTCTTCTGAAATTTGTCTGTCATATTATTGGACTTCCCACAAACTTGGTGAGAGTTTTCCAAAGTCCTAGTCTTTTTTAAAGGAGATTGTGTAAGCATTTTTCACACTCTTAATAAGAAGTTTCCAAGTCTCCCTATCTTTGCAATTCAGAAAGCAGGTGGTGGCAACAGTTAGTTAGGAAGCAAGAACTCTCAAATTATCTTTTCATGTCTGCCACTTGCAGGTCTTAACATTTGCACTTGCCCTCCCTTTGATTTTTGCTATTTTAAATCAGCAGTCATTGTGACAATAGTTCTGCTTTCTCAAACTGCTAACGTGATAAGAGAAGCTAAAGTGGACAAGGAAACATCAATGTCAAGGTGAAGAAGTAACTGAGGAACCCGTCTTCTCTTCACAGAAAGAGATAGTTTATAGAACGGGTCACATAATTCATGCAATTTAACATGCCAGATCCACTGATCAATATGTTGATAGGCGATTGTCATGGCAGAGTCCTTTAGGAGGGCCGTGGTCTCCTTAAGGCCCTCTCTCCATGCCAATTCGGCCCAAGGGCACCCTCTATTTTTTGCCCGCCACATCTTTGATGTTCAGTAGGTTCAGGAGGCTGCCTTGCATCTCCTTGGGCACGTAAACTCCTGGACCCCTCGTGGGTCTTATCCGGCACCCTAGCCTTATGGGCTATGCGTGGCTCCTACCACCCCTAATACCACGCCCCAAGCCTCACAGATGGAATAGACGTTGTCCGGTCACAATACACCTATGCCCACTCTTGGGCCTTCTCTACAATGGGCTAGTCCCCTCTGGGACGTCCTCTCTGGCCACCGGTCTTTTGGGCCCACCGCACTACCACCCTTTCTGGTACGGGCTCACCGCGCTGCTATCCCCTTTTGCCAGGGACAACCGCAGCACCTTGCCCTTCTCCTGGGGCGCTGTGCCACTAACCCCTTCCATCGGGGTCCACCGCGGCACCCTGCCCTTGTCCTAGGTTTTCCTCCAGTGCAGGCCTATCACCGGGTCCACCACGCCCGTCCTGGGCTCCTCAAATATCGCCCCTCTCTAGGGCTCCTCAGTATGGCCTCTCCCTGGGGCTGGGGTCTATGCACCCCCCAAGTGATGCCCTTGCTGGCATCTGCTGCATCCGTCCTGGGCTGCCTACTATGGCGCTCCCCCTCTTCGGGGCTCGCCGCACCCACCTTGGGCTTCTCAATGCTGCCCCTCCCTAGGGCTGGGGTCTACGTACCCCACACACAACCCGGGGTCTTTATTCCCCGCCTGCAACCACTGCAACTGGTTGCGCTCCTCACTGTAAGCTGCATCTGCACTGATGCTGGGGTCCCCATACCACTGGGGTACCTACGAGGATAATGCGCCCTCTTGGCGCTAGACTGCACCCTCCCTGGCGCTGGGGCCCCACCCCTCTGGGGTCCCTATGAGGCCTCCTCCAACCCCTACAGCCTCACCCAAGCCTCCGGTTGTAATACAAACACTAACCAAACAAAACACAAGCCTCCTGGCTGTAACTTAACTTAGGGCCGCCTGGCTGCAACAACATAGCTCTTGCGCCACAGAGCCACCATCCTTCGGCCTGCTCAAGCAGTACTCGCATCTTAGCCCCGTGAGCTCCTGTCTCTCTGGCTGCTGGCCGGGAACTGCCAGCCTGGCCTCAGCCCTGGGCTTTATAAGGGCCAGGCCCTGCCCCCTACAGGCAGCTGGCTCCCCTTAGTTGCTCCAGCAGCTGCGCTTATTATCCTGGCAACCCTCAGCTGGGCTCGTTATGACATGCCAGGGCTCGCTCGCTCTCTCCCTGGCAGTTTCTCCCCTCTAGGAGCAGAGCACCAAGGTGCTCTGCGACAGCGATATGTAGGAGCTGGTGTATAAACTCGACCACCAAATTCATTCCAGCAACATGTATCTACTGTAGAGCTGCCAAGACTTTAGGAAGCAAGACAGTGTGAGTTTGCAGAGTCCAAACTATCTCTTTGCTCCATCTGTTTCCTATAGAATGTCCATTCAAATTATTTGTGAATCAGACAAATAATTTCAGTCACATTAGTTGAATATGTTGCAGAATATATCTGGTATATTAATCAGCAAAGAATCTGTTCACAATGTTACCTTTTAATAAAAAAGGGGATGTTCACAGTTCTGTGATAGTTTTGGTGTGTCACAGTGTGTGTGTTGGGGGTGGGGAGGTGGAACTTCAGAGTGTATCAGTGTATACTTCAAAAAGAATGACACTGGGAGTTTTTTTGTTTTCAGATGAAAGCCACAAGAAGAATACCATTTCCACAGCTTCTGGGAACTCTTCATGTATTGCATTATTGTTCTTGCTCATAATTTTGCACTCAGTTTTGTGATATGAGAAGTATTATTTCAGTATAAGGTTTTATATTCAACAAGGTGTCTAAACACTACACATTCTCACAGCATCAATGTTCTTTAAATTCCTCCTCATTCATGAAAAAGACAATTAATAGATTATCTACAATGAGATCAGACTGCAGAATCTTTCAGAGGAAAGACTAGAGAAAAGGGATGATGGTGGCAATACTTCTGGAAACATTAACCAAGATCTATGCTATAAAAACATGTCTGACCTATGGAGTAAACACGTCTGTTAAAGATAAATGCAAGGACATGGAATAAAACCAGAGCTCAGTCCCATCTGCACATTCACACAGAATGTAGGTTTCAACCATGTCAAGCTCTGGTAGGTGATGTCTACATCCCAGTACTATGTAGCCTACAATGGAACAGAAATTTTATCTCTTTTAACATGAAGCTTCACTACATATAATTTCATTATAAGTGGGTTTCATTATACAAACTGTAATGAGAATATTAAAACCACTTAACTTCATAAACTATTCCACTGGGGATTAACAGCCACTTCTCAGTTTCCCATCACTGCTAAACCCAGGTGTAGACAACCCCCAGCACATGTCCCAGAGTGTAGCACACAAGGGAATTTTGCTTGGCATGTGCGCCTCGAGGTGGATGGTGAGGAAGGGACCAAGGCTGTGCTGCCAGAAGGATAAAGCCCTTGGTGGTTCCCCTGCCATCTGCCCCTGGCAGGCCAACTTCTTACAAATTGAGGTTGTGGGTGTTTTTGGCACTCTGCTGAAAAATGTTGCCGACCCCTGGCCTAACTCATTCCTTAGTAAAGCTGGACTTGTGTTGGGTCAGTAGTGATCTGCAGCCCAGCCACAAAATTCTCCACATTCTTTCTAAAAGGGGAAAATAAATTACTAGCTTTCAGATTGATTAAGTGGCATCCTGCTGTGGTATTTTGGACAACCAGTCATTCAACAGTAACAGACACTGTTAAAATCATTGCAAAGTGCTAAAGATTGAAGCTGTCATATATGCCTACACTTTGCTTTTGTTTGGATATTTTTTCCTGCTTAATTTTTAAGAACAGACTGAATAACTATCTGAAATGATGCAATGCCATAATTAACAGCTCATGCCTGACATTAATTGTCCCCAGACAAGAGATTATGTTAAAGCAGAACTGCACATGAGATTATATATCAATAACTGAAGTTAAAAACATGGCAAAATGTTACTGTTGCACACAATCAATAACCAGAGCTAAAATTACACTAAAAAAAAAAACAAAACCCACACACAACTTACTCTCAAAATGCCATAAGCAACCTTAACTCGGCCTTGTAATGACACTATAAAAGCCACAATATTAAGGCATTTTAACACTTGTGGTCCTAGATAAAACTGATGTTTAAAACACATTAGTTTGTTTATGGCTATTTTGCTTACTGGAATCTGATTCACACAGAAGGATTAGACACAGGATAAGGATGCTGGACCAGGACTATGTCATATGGTTAGAGGGACTGCCTTTGAAATACATTTCTTAGTTTTCATTATTATGAACTCTGCCTCTTGTCTTGATGGTTCAAGATTTATGTACATTTGACAATTACACATGGCAACAAGATGTGAAAATAAATCTGTGCAGTGCAAATTCCACAGCTGTTTACTTAAAACTTTCTGATGAAAGCCTGAAAACTGGCAAGACCTTCAAGTGCCATGATATAGAACTATAACATGCTGATTTTACTTGTTGCAGTATTGTGATCTGGTTTTCAAAGCTGTTGAGCACCTGCAACTCCTAGAGGATCAAGGTAGCTGAGCTCGAAACAGCAAAATCTAAACAAAAGGCTTCGAAACAGCTTTGAAACGAAATGAGGGCACTCAAAACATTTCAAAAGTTCCAAAACGTTTGAAGTTTTGAAGCCCGGCTTGCTTGCTTGCTTGCAGCCAAACAGAAACTAAGGAGAGGGAGAGGGAAGGGGGGGGGAAGGACTGCTCTGATATCAACATCTAGCTCCCAGTTTGATTCCCCAGCTCTCTGATCATTTCTCCAGCTCTTCCTGGGAGGCGTGGATGCCCAATCTGTGCGCTGGGTGTCAGCAGGCTGCCATTCTTAGATCTGAGTACAAGTGAGGCAAGTAGCTGCTTCAGTTCCAAAAGGGGCCAGGATGGCTCAGGTAGGAGGTGTGTGGAGCAGCGGGAGCACAAGGGAAAGGGGTGCATGGTGCTAGGAAAAGTTCAGGGAAGGGGCGAGGAGTGCAGTGGGGAAAGCACAGGGAAAGGGAGCATGATATTGGTGGAGAGTGCAGAGGCCCACAGTGCTAGGAAGAACACGGGGGAAGGGAAGCATGGCATGCAGGGATGGGGCTCAGAGAGGGATGCACAGAGCAGAGGGAGCAGGGGGAAGGGACATAGTGTAGGCGGAACATGGAAAAAGGGACACAGAGCAGGGGGAGTGCAGAGAAGGGGTGCACAAAGCAGCAGAGTGAGCTGCTATGGCTCTAGCCCTGCCCCTGACTGAGGGTGGAGGCTAGAATTAGCTATTGGCCTGCCCAAGTGCTCCATATCTCTGCGGGAGATAGAGCCAGAGCAGCTGCAAGGATAAGCAGGGGCAGGGGAGGCACCAGAGGAAGACAGGTGGCAGTGGGGCAGGCTATCTGCTTCCCAGCCACTGCTTTCCCTGTGGGGAAAAGGGATGAGGAGGAGGGGTAACTTTAAGAGGACCCTCCTATAACTAGATTCTGGATGTGAAAAACTGAAACAATTTTGTAATTTTCATGCCTAGAATCTAATAACTGAGGGGTTGTCTTAAATTCAAAGTAGTCTTGGATTCAGGTAAATATGGTATGACACTACATACTAAAGACTTGCCCAGTTTTGAAAATTAGATTCACCCTGACGTACTTTATCAAAGTTCCAGAGAATGATACTATCAAAGACATCCTGCACTAGGGTGACTACAATGCTTACGGATAGCTTCACCTCTAATTTTCTGAGGGCAGCAGCCTATCCAGAATCAATATATTACAGGTAACTCTTACTGGCATGGTATTCACTTAGGATTCTGTCCTGCTCCCAATGAAATCATTATCAGTGAGAACAGGATTAGGTCCTCATTCAGAAAGGTTCTCCTAGCAATAAAATTTTAAAAAAATCTCAAAATGTATAAGAGCCTACTGGCCATTGAGAGAAGCTCTACTTACTTTTGATACTTTCCTCCTTGAGCCTTCAGCACTTTCTGCCTCTTCATGTTCCTTGGCTCCCTGAGTAAGATTTGTGTAGCTGACCAACTTGCCAAGCAGAGAAGATACTTTTGGTCGTATATCCAATTCTTCCTGTAGAGGAAAATTGCTAGTACATTTCTGCGAACCAAAATGTTTTGAGAAAAATGGAGCATGTCACGTTGTGCCTTGGCATGGCCAGAACTGGAAATGCTGGGAAGCACACCAAAGGAATGGAACAGATGGAATGTAATAGGGCTGTGCAAAGCTCCAGGTGCTGATTCAATTTGGAGGAAATTTGGCCTGATTTGGTGGCCGAATCTCCAAATCAGAATCGAATCAGGGGACCAATTAAAGGGTCTGAATCAATTTGAAGCTCTCTGAATCTTTGGAAAAAATTCACAGAGCTTCAATGATTTGGACAGTCCCCGGTGGCTGCAGCAGGGAGCTGCAGCCGGACTCGGAGCTGGTAAGTAGGAGAGGGAGAGGAGGGGCTGGAGGAGGAGGGGACCATGGGGGGCCCCTGCCAAGCCCCATCCCCTGCCCGCTCCCCCAGCCCCTTCCAACCCCAACCCCCAGCGCCCCCCCCCCCGACTGCCCTGCCTGCTGAAGCTCCCAGTGCTTTAAAAAAAAAGCCCCACTCACCAAATGGTGCCAGGAAGGGGGGCAATCCCTGCTGCCCCCCAACTGCCCCATGCTACATGGGGTCTCTGCAGGAGCCCTCTGACCACCCCCAAATGATTCCCCCAGCCCCCACATAGCTGCCCTGCCTGCCCCAGTTCTGGCCCTTTAAGGAAAAAAAAATGGAGAGAAAAACCCTGGGACTCTCCGCTCCTGCAGCAGCCTTGAGACTTCAGAGGGCTCGTGGCAGAGCCCCCCCACATAGCGCGGGGCAGTGGGGAGGCAGCGCAGATCATCCCCCGGCCAGGCAGGAATGGTGAGTCTGGGAGGTTTTGGTTTTGTTTTTTTTTCTTAAAGGGCCGGAGCTGGGGTCAGCACGGCAGCCATGGGGGGGAACTGGGGGCACAGGGGGAGGGTTGGGGTCTTATGAAGAGCCCCCCCCCCGCCCCCCAACACACACACAGAGCATGGGGCAGTAGGATTGCCTCCCCTCTCCCCACCCAGCAGCACTCAGTGAGTCAGGGCTTTTTTTTTCAAAATGCTGGGAGCTGGAGCGGGCAGGGCAGTCATCACTGGGGCTGGGAGAGCAGGCAGGGAATGGGCCTGGGTGATTCGGCCTAATCAATTTGAGACAGTGATTTGAATCACCGAATTGAATCACTGTCCCCTAAATTGGCTGAATCTGAAGCGAATATTAGCTGCTTCGCACATGCCTACAATGTAAGTCTTTGTGGATTTGCTAAAAGGTTTTTAGAAGGAATAGCAGCTCTACTAGGAAGGGGATGTGGACTTGGCATCAATGACAGCAGGAACTCTCACCTTTGCTTCTCAGGTCTCCAGTAATACAATGCAGAGAAAAAGAAGCCTGACCTTTGGGAGTCCAGGAAAGTGAATGATTTGCAGTTAGCTTCTATGTATATGTAAGCCAACATGAGAAAAATACTTTAGTTCAGTATGGTGAGAAATAGGCTGAGGCTCCCCTTTAGTTAATTTCGTAGTCAAACAGCATCCACATCTACTACTTTTTCCCCATCTCTCCATAATCCATATCTCAAATCCACCCATGTCCAGACTCTACATGTAAACTCCTCCTATCTTTAGCTTCTTGATACTATATACCCACAAGAAGGAGACCAAAGTAGTAACAGTATGAAATGCATTAGCATGGAACCTGGAATGTTACCTACTCCTTTCACTCTCCTTTTCTACCTACTGCCAGAGTAAACTTTGAAAGCGAGTTTCCCCAAGTGGAATCAAGATAGTAACCTCTGGACCTATTCTTTATAAATATAAGATTATGGATATTCATGCCAAAGTGTCTGCCAAGCAAAGTTTCAGGGGTGTATTTGGTAGCTGTGTTGGTCTGAGACAAAAAGACACACAAAAATTTCTAGTTCTAGTACTAGAGTTCTAGTTTTTTGTATGCAAACCAAAGTTAAATTTTACCTCAAATAAAGCCAGGTTTCTGTCATAGTAATCACCTCCCTTGCCAGCTTCAGAGTTGTTAAGGAATGGACTATTCTCTTTATGGTTGCCATGACCTGCAGGAAGAATAAAGAAGCATTTTTGATGAGTTTGGAACAGAAGCAAGATCTCAGTAGGACTTAATAGCTCAGAAGAAAAACAAAAGAAATAAGCTATTTTGCTCTTTTAAAAAAATAAGCTCAACAGAAACTAAAGTTTTAAAAAGGTGCAGAACTGTTATAATCCGTAACATTAGTCATATCACAATAGTAAAATCAGTCACTGATCTTACCCCCTGTGCACCACAATTAGAATATATACACAGAATCATAGAAAATTAGGGCAGGAAGGGACCTCAGGAGGTCATCTAATCCAACCCTCTGCTCAAAGCAGGACCATCCCAGTCAGGGCTTTGTCAAGCTGGGCCTGAATAACCTCCAAGGATGGAGATTCCATTACCTCTCTAGGTAACCTGTTGCAGTGCTTCACCACCCTCAAAGTGAGGAAGTTTTTTCTAATACCCAACCTAAACTTCCCTTGCTGCAACATGAGACTCTTGCTCCTTGTTCTGTTATCCACCACCACTGAAAAGTCTAGCTCCACCCTCTTTGGAACCACCCTTCAAGTAGTTAAAGGCAGTTGTTAAATTCCTCCCACCCCAGTCTCCTTTTCTCCAGACTAAATAAGCCCAGTTCCCTCAGCCTCTCATCATAAGTCATGTCCCCCAGCCCCTTAACCATTTTTGTTGCTTTCTGCTGGACTCTCACCAATTTGTCCACTTCCTTTCTATACGGGGGAGCCCAAAACTGGACACAGTACTCCAGACATGGCTTCACCAGTGCAGAATAGAGGGGAATAAATATTCCCCTTGACCTGCTAGCAATACTCCTACTAACGCAGCCCAGTATTCTGTTAGCCTTCTTGGCTTTACACTTCTCCTTGTTGAACACCATGAGATTTCTTGTGACCCAATCCTCCAATTTGTCTAGGTCACTCTGAATCCTAGCCCTACTCTCCAGCATACCTACTACTCCCCCCAGCTTGGTATCATCTGCAAACTTGCTTAGGGTGCAATCAATTAGGGGTGTGCGAAGAAGGTAGTATTCGATTTGGATTCAGCCCAATTTGGGGGACAGCGATTCGATTCTGAAGATTTGATTCTGATTCAGAGAATCAGAGATACAGCCACAGACATAACTTTATATGCTTTTTCTATGTACCTAGTGAACACTGAGACGGTGGGGCAGATGGAACGTCCCATGGGAGCGCACAGGGGTCCCCCACACACTCGGCAGTGGACGTGGAAGTGGACCGGAAGTACTTCCAATCCACTTCCACGTCCACTGCCAAGCATGCAGGGGGCCTCCCCGTGCTCCCCTGGCTCAGTGATCAGCCACGGGGGGACCCCAGGTGCCACCCCAGACCCAGGAGATACCAGTCACTGAGCCAGGTTGCAGGGTAGTCCCCCACGCACTCTGCAGCAGATCCAGAAGTGGACTGTAAGTACGTCTGGTCCACTTCCGGAGCTGCTGCCGAGCGTGCGGGGGGCTCCCCCTGTGCTCCCGTGGGATGCTCCATCTGCCCCACTATCTCAGTGTTCACAAGCTGTGCCTGGTACCTTTGTAGCAAAACCCCCAGTTTCTTTCTTCTTTTATTTATTTATTTATTTTAAAATGCATTGATTTATCCAGGAACCACGGACCTCACCCAAGAACAGAGACAAGACCAGCATTTGAAAAACAAAAGACCCCGCAGAACCAGCAAGTCTCACCATTACAGACACCTGAAATTGCACATCCCTGCATGGAGCACACATGCTCAGTACATCAGGGGCTAACCCTTGCTTGGGCATGCCTCCTGTCACTAGGGTCACACACGATCTGCCCCTATAAAAAGGGGCAGTGAAGACAGACCCAATGGGAACGCCATTTCCATCTGGACCAAACCAGCTTCACGTCACCTATCCACCCCAGAGGCCCTGCCGGAGACCCCCTCTGGACGACACCGAGCTGAAGGAGACCCTGACTGACCATAGAGGATCAACTTCCAGCCTGGGATAGGTAGATATTACCTGCACACCTCCTCCTGCAATTTGGACTCTCTCTTTCTCTCTCTCTCTCTCTCCTCCTGGACTTCAGTGGACTTCAGCCCCTGCACCAAGCCTCTTTAACCCCTGCTGCCACTGTGTATGGGGGGGGGGGGGGGGCGGTGCACGCAAGGGAACCAATTTGGCATTGTGTCACCATCTCCCCTGTTCAATAAAACCACTGTCATTTGCAACCCCGAGTTAGGTCATATTTTACTGAATCCCAGTCCCTTCCTTATCTTAAATTCCAGCCTCATTCTCTCTCTCTCAATTCTAGGCCCCACTCCTCTTCACTAGTTTCTGTCTTTCTCTGCTTTCTTGCTGCCCCTGTCGCCTTTCAGTCTCTCCTGCTGCTTTTCTGTGATTTTTCTGCTGTCCGTCTCTCTGGTTTCAGGCTTCCCTCCCCCACCCTGCAGCTTCCCAGACTTCTCTAGCTGCCTGGAGCCATCGTCTGGCTCCCCCACACCCAGAGCCCCTCTTTAACACCCACACTTTCCCTTAGTCCCATTTTCCCCTCTCCCCATCTACCTTTTCAGCATGCTTCCCTGTTCTGCAGGCTTTGGGCCCTGTCTTTTAATCAATTAAGATCAATTAACCTAAAGTTACCCCCAAGCCTCAGTTCTTTAGCCCAGGCCCCTGCAGTCTGCTGGTTCTAATCCCGGTCCTGGTAACTTTAAATCCTTACACTTTTACTTTCTTACCTTAACCTTTCCCCAGGTATCCCAAGTACACCAAGCATATACATACATACACATCACAAGACCCAACTTAGGAACTCACCTGTGTGTATGTGTAGGTGGGTGGTATGTGTGTGAATTAGTGAATACACATATATAGATATCATTGTGTGTCTGTGTGGGGGGGGTATATGAATTAGTAATCTACATATGTGTATTGGATGTGCAGGTGTTGGTAACTAGTAACTGATTCTATCTAAGTTTGGTGTGTGTGTAGCATGTATGTGCTTGAACTGGCGATAGGTGTGCATGAACCTAGACTAATTATTTTGAAAGTGCGTGTATCTGAGCTGCTAGTGCGAGTGTGTATGCCTAGTAGGGGTGTATGCACCTAGTGAGTGTATCTGTGCTTAACTGATTTTTATGTGTGCATGTACAATTGTACACCACACCCTCCTGCCTAACAGCGCAATATTGAGTTCCTGAGCATTGGCCTGACCCCTCAGGGCAACACCTTGAGGTACATAGAAAAAACATATAAAGCTGTGTCTATGGCCAAATCGTCAAATCTCCAAACAGAAGCTCACTGTTGGTTCCAGGGTGGGGAGGAGAATCTAGCTGCTGGCTGCCAGCCTGAGACTGGTTTCCCTTAGTAATGGCCCTTCCTCTCTCCCAGCCTATCCCTGTTTCAGAATGGGATGGGGGAAAGGAGCAGAGGGAGTTCATTCTAGGGGTTCCCCAGCCAACTCTGAAGGATGGGGTGGGTGTATTGGAGTCCCTCTACCCCAGGCGGGTTCTAATATACCCACCTCACCCTCTAGCAGGGGCTGAAAAGTCCCCAGATAAAACTCACTCTGCTCCCTTTCCCCCTCCCATTCTAAAAACAGCAACAGGCTGGCAGGCAGCACAGACAGAAGTTATAGAAGATGCTCTGTTTTAAAACATCTTCATCTGGCCCCTCATTGCATGAAGGGTCAGATTCTCACCCAATTGGCCATGCACTTGTGTTTGGTCACAGCTATAAACTGCTTTTTGTGGCCAGATCAGGTGAAAATTGTCACTTCTCTCTGTGTCCTTGGACCATATTCTTTTTAAAACAAAGACTTTCCACATGCTTCTCAACAGTACCTTACAAACTGTTGAGTACTGTAAAAAAAATAAACAATTCATGTCTATAGATTAAGATGCAATATGAAAATTAATGTAGCATCTCACAAAAGCTCTGCAATAAAGATTCAATAATGCAACTGGGTAAGGGGAATTAAACATAAAATTATTCTTCTGTTCTGCGCTGCAGAAGCCATGGATTCCAGTTTTCAAAGTTCTTAGCATATACAGAACCTAATAAAGTTACAAGGGATCAAGAACTAAATTTACATCTTTTGCCTAGAAGTCTCTGAATTGTGTTCCACATATTTTTAAGGCCAATACAGAACACAAAAGTATTTCCAGTATTGTTTCATTAGAGCAAAACAAGCCAAATAAACATTGAGTGCTAATTACCAAAAGAGTAAACTGCTAAGAAAATTTAAGTGAAAAGACCAAAAATATTCTAAATTAAGTTTAAAAAGGAAATTACATCTTGAATGCATGAGAAAGGGCAGAAGCCGATACTGATCCAATTTCCAATACAGCTGCCTCCAGCTGGTAAGTCCAGCATGGTGGAAGGGGAGTGGGAAGGGAAGGGGCGTGAGGGGGCAGATTAATGCCCCCCGCAGTGAAGGAGGGGGCAGGCACTGCCAAGGTGGGACAGGGGCGGCAGAGCTGTGGCTTGTAGCAGGGGCATGGCTTGCACCCAGGGAGGGCATGGGGGGGGCGGGTGCCCATTGGATCTGTGAGGGGAGGGCTGCAGGCTCTTCTCGGCAGGGGCTAGACTTGGAGTGGGCGTCCCACCCTGCACAGATCTGGGGGGGGTACACCCTCCCCGTGCCCTCCTGGGGTGCAAACAGCAGTGGGAGACCCCCCCCCTCCCAACTAGTCACGGCTCCAAACACCCCCTACCCCACCTGGGCAGCACCTGCCCCCTCCCTCACCACGGGGAGCCATTGATCTGCCCCCACCATGCCCCTTCCCTCCCCTTTCACTACACAAGACTTACCAGCTCGAGACAGCTCTACACTGCTGGCTGTGTTCCTTGCTGCCCGAGTGCTGCACTGCGGCTGCACGCAGCATGGGCATTTATCGGCCAAATTATTGGCCACATCAGGCCAATATCCAATACAGTCAGTTTTCTTTATATCAGTACCGATCCAATATCGGACCGATGTATCAGTGCACCTCTGCCTAATGTAGATATGCTTATAAGATATCTTATACTGCCTAATGCTCTCCTCCCCACCCCCACCCCCCACACACAAAACACATACCTCATTTCTCACCAGACATACAAAAGCAAAACCATAAATTAATACACTAAGATTTTCTGTTTAAGTGAGACAGTTTAAGTTATGACTTTAAAATTTCCCTGGATGCAGAAAGCAATGTTTGATAAGCTTTCCATAATTTGTTAGCACACAGTTTCTCCAAATCATGCTTTTAATGAGCCATTTCAGTTATAATGCACTTGGAACAGAGACCAAAAATATTTGCATAAAGCAGGCAGGCAGCTGTGAACGTTTCTTTTCATGTTTCTGCCAAAGCATCACAATTGTAAGCTAGCAACAGACTCCTGATACCCACAGGTGGGGCCAGCTGAGGAAAAATATATTACTGCCAAATCCACCTATGCAAAAATCATGGTCATACCTTCCAAAATCTTTATTTTAAGCTCAACTACTTTTAAAAACTGAGTACTCTGTATCTGCCTTTTGGGTTTTGAGCTTCTCATGTTCTACATTTTTTGGGTTTTTATCCCCACAACCATGAGGCAATCAACATTAAAAGACAAAACAAAACAAAAGCAGAGATTTTCATGTAGTTACATATATCCAGGAACTACGGTTAAGAAAACAAACATTTTTGCACGAGTAGGTAAGATCACCAGGGTAGCAACACAGTGTTGAGCTTAGAAGTTTAGTGACTTTAAAGTATAGAACATCTATCAGAAACTCAGTTAAACCACCACTCACTCCCTATACTTGGTTAAACCAGTTTTCAGACAGTCAATGAATGATAATATTAATAGAGCAGCCCTACCAGCTGTCTCAAGATTTTGAAGTGTAATTTAATTCCTCATTAAAGCAGTTGTGATGACTCATAACTAAAGTTTGTCACCTATATCAGCTTTGATAGATTCAAAGTTTTAAAACCAAGCTACCAGCTCATTTAAAAAAATACTAGTCCTTTACGTGAACATGTTGGGTAATCTCTTCGGGTTCTTCCTGTACTCGCCTGCCACAACTTGGATTTAATAAGAAAAGGAGGGAGATCAGGGAGTTGGTAAGGTTCTTGATCAATAAATAGTACCCAGATGTTACATGCTCAAATTCTAGGTTTATTTTTTCAAAGTAGCAGATACAATGACAATAGCCTTGCCAATTCCTTCATTGGCAAAGGCAGCAGGTTTGAAGGTGTGGAAAACCCCTCCTTGTAGCCTTCAAAGGTACATTGTTTAAACTAATCTTGACCGCTAACTGCCTTATTAGTGGAATACAGTCTCCGTGTCTTTTACTTTTCATCCACAGCTTGTTTCTTTTTTTTTTTTTTAATCTTCTAAATCAGGGATGGGCAATTATTTTGGGTGGAGGGCTGCTTACTGAATTTTGGGAAGCCATCAATGGCCACATGGCAGGCAGCCAGGGGCAGATAAATATTAATTTTCTAAATTTTTTTAGGGGTCCCACGGGCCGAATAGAATGTCCTAGAAGGCCACATCTGGCCCGTGGGCCACATTTTGCCCACCCCTGTTCTAAATAGTCATTGTCCCAGCGGGGTCAGGGACTTATCTGCGTCTCTGTTCCTTCCCCCCCCCCCAGCCGTCGTCCCAGAGACACCGTCTTTTACTTGGCTGTCAGCCAGGCCAGCTCCTGCCACCTCATTGTCCCTCTGGACTCGCCACAGCAGCACGATCCTTTCTAGCAGTGTCTGTCCGAGTCTGACCTGCTGAGTCTTCAGGGAATCCACAGCTCCTAGCATCCTACCAAGTCACAGGTTAGACTTCTGCATCTTGTTCAACTATCTAGGGTCTTGAGTAACCCTGTGTTCATCTTCTGGTGCCTGAAGGCGATCAGTGAATGTCCTGCTGCTGGTTTTATCCCCAGTTTTCACGGGCTAATCATCTCACCTCTTTCCAGGTGTGAAATCCTCTCCACCTGATACCGTGCATTCAGAGGACACTCCTCCCAGAGATAGCCCAAGTAACAGGGCTCCTGCTTGAGTCCCTGTTACACTTTACTTCTTGAAACCTCAAGGTCCCCTGTACTGATAAATTGTTAAATCCAATGCTTTTGTGGCACTGGTGGATCTAGGACTGCAGCAACAGGGGGGGCAATGCAGCCACACATCCATCAGGGTGGGGTGCATGTGCAGTGAAGAGTTCATTGTGCACGTGCCACACAGCTGATGGAGATGTGGTACAGCCCTGAGCTGTTACCTTGGATGCCAGGTGAGCTCTCAGGAGCTCCTGCGGGAGCTCTGCATGTGCTGTGAGCTCCGAGCTCATCAGCCTAAGTAAGGGCTGTCAGAGTTACTGCTTTTAAGTGTAATGTGAATGCAATGCAATGTAACAACAGGTAGAACCAGGGGAGAAGTCTGCAGAACTGTGATGTCTGTAAAAAAAGACCTCCCAGAAACCCCCAGGGGCTGGGGGGCAAGGGAAAAAGGAAGAGGAAGCCTGAGGCTGGAGTAAGGAAAAAAAGAGCAGCATGCACATGAAACATGGTCAGCCCTACAGAGGAGTGCACAGTGGAGCTACAAATCTCACTGGCTCAGTCAGCCATGACTGTGAACTGAAGGAGCTGGACTCAGACTTGGGGACAACTGCAGGCTGCTGTTTGACTACTTTAGGGACTAATTGCTTGTTTGAGACCACCTCCAGAGGCATGGGGGGAGGGAATTAAAATGTTGAGTATATGTTACTATAGAGCGTCTATACACGTTCTCTAGGGTCAAGGGGGGTGCTTTATTAGAGCACTCTAATTAAAGCACCCTCCACATCACGTGTATTCAGTATCCTACACTTCAAAATGGCAGCAGGGGCACTTTTTAACAAGCAGAGATGCGTGACATGTACTGGTGACCTTAGTGTTCATGTTCCCTCTCTTTGGCCTGTTGGCTTGCGACTAACCCCTATGATTTTCTGTATAAAAGTGGGAACTCCCTCTTCTTGTGCCAGTTTCTGGAGCCGCCGGGTTGACACAAATTGGTGGCACTGGGGAATCCTGAAGGGGGCTATCCTACAAGTGAGACAAATGGGGACTGGTGGTCACAGGCCATAAGATACAGGGCAAACTGCTGTGGTGACTGTATAGATTTTGTTTGCTGTGTGGGCATTTGATCAAGGAAGATGAGTACTACAGAGGAGATGGTACACCCCAGCGGGAGGGGAAAAAACACACCCCATCTAGTGAAGGCCTATATTCAAACCAGTACTATATTCAATCCATCCAGTAATGGGAAGCAACAAGAATGGGATGAATGGCATGAACAATTTGAAATGGCAGCTGAGTTAAATGGGTTGGAAGAGGCTGCTAAACTAAAATTCCTAAGCCAGTTGCTCAAAGGGAAGGCCAGGGAGGTCTACTGTGGGCTCAGCAGTGATACCAAACAGGATTACAAGCACCCTCAGGAATGCTTTGAAACCAGGTGCAGGTCCTGACTGGGACCATGCAGCTTTCTTTAATCATAAGACTTCAGCAAAGTTGGTGCAAGAGTTTGGCATTGCCCCAAGACAATTAGTTTTAAAGGCTTTCCCACAAGTCATCCCCAAGATTCAGGGCCTGGTGGCCCATGACCAGTTCATCAGTGATGCATTCAGTGAGGAGAAGCAGATCCAGCTTCGGTCAGGGAGGCCCCATAGCTTGGATGATGCCATAAAGCTAGCCATTGAGATGGAAATGATGAAAAAACTGGAGGTCCTAGATATCCAAGGCACTGAGGCAAGGGTGTATGTTCATGCCAGGAAGAAGAAATCATGAGCACACTCCAACCCCAGACTCATCAGCCTTGTGAATGGTGATGGTGACTGAGAGGATCCAAGGTTAACGGGACCAGCTCAAGAAGAGTACGGAAACCCAATCCCAGAGCAGACATGCAAAGGGAGGGCCTTCTTAATAAAAAAAAAAAATGTTTTGTACCTTCTCCCTAAACTTCAGTCAAGAGTAACACATTGCTAATCAATTGAAAGTTTAAATTTTCATCGGTATTAATGCTGTCAACAGAAACCTCTAGCAGTCATCCATCTATTGAGTGCTCATTCACAACTCTCTCTCACCATACCAGTCTTCTACTTCATAGTACCGAGTCCCCTTCCCTCCTCTCACTGACTTCATTTCACCATCCTGGTAGACTTTACCTTTCTATAGTTCCCGTGCTTCTTTTCCTCCCCTTGGTTCCATCTTTATCTCCCTATCTCCTGAACCCATGACCATCAGCTCCAATCCTCATGTCAACATTTTTAACCTCACACCCATACCTCTCTGACTTTTCTGTCTCTGGAATGCCTGTTCCAACTCAAAAAACCACACACACACAACAAATCACAACCATTACAGCCTCTTCACATCTCACTTCCCTCAGTTCCCGGCTCACGTAGACCTGGTTTCCTTCAACTAACCTAAGAAGCCGCAGAGTTCTTTTTACAAGAGAACTTTACCACAGATTACTGTTTCAAAGATCGACTAGTCCGTGAATTTGATTTCTACTTCTCCATTGCAAACTTTCCTTGTCTTAACTCTGAAGGTCCCTCACCACTATTATTATCATCAAGTTTACAGAGATGAACCCCCTCCTCAGATTGGTACCTGATATCAGTCTCCATCCCCAAGTTATTAAAAAGCACAAAGGTGCCTTTTAAAATTTTCTTATGCCACTCTTCACAAAGCTCCCAGTAAACATCCACAAAGCTGCTTCATTAACCTCCCTTAAATTCTGACTTGAAATTCTATTCTCCCATGATGCCTACAGGATTTCAAGAACAGTTTTGACTGCTATTGTACCAAGACCTCTGCTTATGTTAATTGGTTGTCTCTCTGCTACCTTATACCCTATGTCTATTAGGGCTGTGCGAAATATTGCCAAGTGTTTAATTTCAAAGCTGTTTCAATGCGTTTTGAGTTCAAAACGAACCAAAAACCTCAAAACAGCTTCAAAACAAAATGAGGGCACTCGAACCATTTTGAGTTTTGAAGCAGCCCAGTGGTGGGAGGCAGGGGAGAACCAGGCCTGTGCTCCAAGCGGCTCCACAGCCCCATGTAGCTCAGCCCAGCGGGGAGCACAGCTCTGGCTCTCCCTGCCTCCCGCTGCCAAGCTGTGCTCTGTGGGGCTGGTGGAGCCAATCGGAGCATAGCACCAATTCTGCCCGCCTCCCGCCGCTGGGCTGAGCTCCTATCAACTCTGCCAGCCCCATGGAGCTCAGCCCACTGGCAGGAGGCGGGCACAGCTGGCACTGCACTCCACCTCCTGCCACCGGGCTGAGCTCCATGGGTTTGCGGAACCACTCAAAACGCAGCCTGGTGGCAGGAGATGGGCAGAGCTGGGGCTGCGCTCCGCCTCCTGCTGCCGGGCTGAGCTCCACTGAGCTCAGCCTGGGCTGGATGTGGGCTGTTCCTAGCACTGGTCCCTGGCAGGAACAGCAGCCTCCTGTCATCAGGCACAGATCTGGGGACCTGCACCCATGGGAGGGCTGCAGGGCTGTGCCAGACTTCTCCCAGGGGTGCGGGCCTCTGGATCTGTGCCTGGATGACAGGAAGCTGCCACCATTGCCTAGGGCCAGGGGCAGCATCTGTCTTCCCCAGTGCTGGGTGCAGCTGTGCCCAGCACCGGTCCCAGGTGTCAGCAGCAGCTTCCCATCATCCAGCACAGATCTTGGTAGCTGCACTCCTAAAAGGAGTCTGGCACAGTCCCGCAGCCTTCCTGGGGTTGCAAGCCCCTGGATCTGCATGCCGGATGACAGGAGGCTGCCGCTGCTGGCAAGTTTTGCTTTCAAGATTTTGAGGTGCAGTTTCCAAGAAACCTCTGCACCCATCTCCTTGAAACTTGGCAGCCTTCATGCCCTCAGAGGGGGCTACCATCTCTGCAATTTGCATCCAAATCAAGTAAGAAATGACAACATTTTTGTTATTCTCATGATTCCCCATCGTAGCCTAAGGTCAAAATGTCAAAATGAGTCAAAACAGCAAAATAGTTTTGACAAAACAAAATAGGACAGTGCTTCAAAACTTAACGAAACAACAAAATGAAACGCTGTCCCTTTGAAATGGCGAAATGGATGTTGAAATAAAACAATGGTGTTTTGCACCACCCGAATGTCTATCTGTATCTCTCTGTTCCTTGTCTTTATCTTAGATTGTAAGCTGTCTGAGGAAAGGACCATCCTTTGGTCCATGTCTGTACAGTGCCTAACATAACTAGATATTGGCTCAGAATTCTGGCTCCAAGGAATTGTAGCAGTATAAATAAAGAATCCAAATAAAGCTAAAATTTAAGATTGCTGCAAAACATGAATATTGCTTGGCAGTAAATGACACATTTTACCTTCTCTTCTGCAAAATTAGAAGATGATACAGAAAAACAACTGGAAATATATTTCCTTGCCAAGTACATAACATTTAGGGAACCATTCTAAAAGTCATATATTACTGTGGTAGCACAAGCTATTAGTGAGCCTCTGATCTGTTTCTACTCATCCCAAGACTAATCATATTTTGGTCCTACTTCAACTCTCTCAGAAAGACTGCACAATTTTCTATAGTATGCAAAACGATAGAGGCTTATATTTAAGTTTATCCCAAAGACATCCTATTTTAATTCCATCAATACTCAGATTTGGCTGCCACAGAGAAACTGTTTAATGTACCTATTATACTCTCAGGGGGCGTACTACATTGCTTTCTTAGATACAACAGTTGGCCAAAATCACCTTCAGCAGGATAACTCAACCTGAATAATCTTCACATTTCACACCTGCCAAATCACAATAGTGAACCTACCCTCTCATTCTCTCCATTTGTACTTGCTTTCAATTTAAGTAATACCATAAACCTGATTTAAGTTCTCCAATAAACAATAATTGTAAATATAGTTTGAATAGCTTTCCAACATTCAAATTGTATGCAGAGTAACTTATATGGATTTGCCAAGCTGAGATAAAACATTTATCTAATAGCGTGCCTCTGGCAGTGACCAATACCAAGTAGTCCAATAGAATCTTATCACAGTAAAGCGGATTATCTCCATACTGGTAGTTTTGTAATATTGTACAAGAATAACAAAAAAGCATCACGGAGAATTCTCTCTCTAAGCTGACCATGCTGTGGGGTTCAATTCTGAAGCAAGAAATAGTGTATCTTAGAGGTAAGGCCAGCATTATCATATGATACCACTACAGATTTTTTAAGGTGTGCAAGAAACTCTTGGCAAAACATACATGGCATTATTTTTTCCTATACAGGATTCACTGCACAGGAAACCCTTAGAGAAGCAGCTGGAAAAGCAGCAGGTTCTTTCTTTGACTTGTTCTTTGATGAAAAAGTCAGTCCATCAGGTGGAATAGCTATGTTTTAAATAAAGTACTATTTTTCTTTACATATTTCTGAATTCACAGTTACTCAAACTTTATTATCCTCCGAATAAGAAAGAGATTTTACTTCTGAACAAATCCAATTCTTTTAGAGCGATCTCTCTTGCTGGCACCTTAAGTTCATCTTAAATCTTTAATGTAACTTTTGAGACCTCTTAAAATTCTTATACACATGACAGACTGTGGGTTTTCTTTCAGTACAGGCACCCCACACTTAACGCTCTTAATTGGTTCCAGAAAAACCAAGCATTAAGTGGAACTGTGGTAAGCGAAACCCATTTCCCCATAGGAATTAATGTAAATAGAGATAATTGGTTAACACTGCTTCTTGCCCCAGCTTCTTGCCACCACTGTTACCTCTCCCCACCCCCACCCCCCGCCTGCCCACCGACCACTCCAGCCTCACGTGCCAGCCTGCACCCAGCGCTCCTACCACCCTGCCCTGGGTCCCCACCGGTCCTGGCCTTTGGCACTGCCACAGGCCCCGCACTCACGCCTGCCCACCCACTTGCTGCTTCTTGCCACCACTTCTCCCCACCCCCTGCCTGCTGGCCACTCTGGCACCATGTGCCAGCTCGGGCCCCGCGCTCCTGCTGCCCCGCCCTGGGTCCCCGCCGGCCCTGACCCCATGTCACCAGCACGGGTCCCGCACTTATGCCCACCCACCCACTCACTGCCACTCACCACTTCTTGCCGGCACTTCACTGAGTGTTATAACAAAACTGGCTCAGTGCTAAGTGGAATCAGGTATGAATTTTAAATGAGCACTATAACAAAATAGGGCTAAGTGAAACCACATTAAGCAGGGATTGTCTATATTTCTGTTAACTGTGTTCATGTGGTAACAATGTTGTGTGCCTCAGTCTTCTCCAGGCTAACCTATACAGGTGGGAAGTAATGGGTTAAAGAGCCAGTGAAGCCAGAGTTGCCTGTGCACAGCACAAGATGGACCTCTAGAATCAGAAAAGACTTGAATAGCTTTACTGACATGTCAACAAAGGTGGGATTGCTATTGACACCCAGGAGGCTCCAGGAAAGCTGCATGAGTTCAGTAGGACAATGAGCACAACAGGCTGTACAAGAAGGTGTTAGTTCCTGAATGAGGCAGTCTAGAGAAGATCAACTGAGCAGCTTTGAAACTCAGGAGCCAGGCAGACCAGAAAAGGAACAGCTGTGTAACTTTGGGGAGTTCAGGGCTACAAGGGATGGACTGGGGCAGAAGGACCCTTTAGAGGGGGCAGAGTACCTCTGTCTGGGTGGCCTCTGCCCTAGTAAATGAATTTATTCAAGAGGAGATGGTAGCTTTTAGGCTTGAAACTTTGGGTTGCACTGTTCTCCCCAACAAGAGATGAAGTCCCTCTTTCATGACCTGAACTGAAAACTAGCTTCCTGAGTCAGAGACATAGAACAACCAGAGAGACTCAAGGACTGAAAGGCCAGGGTCTCAGGGCAAAAAGGAGGCAGGGCTCCTACCCACTGCTCTAGAGACCACACCTGGGTTGACTTCTGAGGGCACTTCCAGGCAGCAGATAAGGACAGTTTGTCCCAAACCAACACCCCCCTGGGGCACTTCATGACAATACAGCATTAGAGGAAACTAATAATTAATACAGTACTCTAAAGGATATCATCCTATGGTTTCAGAATTATTATTTTTCTCATTATTTTATTTTGGGTGGAAGTAAAAGCAGAGATTTGTTTTTAACTCTAATTATTATGAAAGTTAAGTTATACAAGACTCACAGGATCACAGGAAACTAGGGCTGGAGTGGACCTCGCAAGATCATCTAATCAACTCACCTGCTCAAATCGGGATCATCCCTGACTAAACCATCCCAGCTAAGTGCTCTTGAAAATTTCCAAGGATAGAGATTCCACAATTCCTCTAAGTAGCCTGTCCCAATGCTTGACCCTGCTGCAGCTTGAGGCCTTTGCTCCGAGTCCTGTCCCCTACAGCCACACAGAAAAGCCCATTTCCATCCTTTCTCTAATTCCCTTCAGGTATTTGAAGACTGTTACCAACTCCCCCTTCAGGGTTCTCTTTTCCAGACTAAATAACCCTACTTGTTTCAGCCTTTCCTCATAAATCTTGCCTCCCAGGCCCCTAATCATTTTTGTTGCTCTGGGTAAACTCTTTCCAAACTGTCCACATCTTTCTTGAAGTGGGAGACCCAAAACTGGACACAGTACTCCAGGTGAGGTCTCACCACTGCCAAACAGAGCAGTGAAATCCCTTAATTCTTCCTTGATTTGTAAGCAACACTCCTGTTAATACAACCCCATATGCTGATGGCATGTTTGCAACAAGAGCAGACTGCTGGCTTACATTCACCTTATGGGCTACTGTGACCTTCAGGTCCTTCTTGCAGTACAGCAACCAAGCTAATCATTCTGCCGCCTGTATTTATGAATGCAATTATTCCACCCCAGTGCAGGATTTTGTATTTATCCTTGCTGAATCTCATCTGATTGTCTGCAGACCATTTTTCCAATCTGTTCAAGTATCTTTGACTCCACCCAACTTGGTGTTGTCTGCGAATATGCAAAGCATGTATTTGATCCCAATACCCACAAGGATCTCCATAAATTGTGCTGGAAATGCCCCCCTGCAGCAGCTTCTTTAATGTTTTTCACTTCGCTGCTCCCACCCCCTCTCCCAGCTGGCAGAGATTTTAAATGTGCTGTGGTTTTGCTTCCCTAGCAATCAGCAGCAAACACCCAGTCAGTGGGGCTCCTCCACCAATCAAGAGCAAGGGAGCAAGCAGCAAAATGAAAAACATTAAAGGAATAGCTGTTGGGGGCACTTTCAGCATGATTTACAGAGATCGCTAAAAATCCAAGTCAAAAACATTAAACAATATCAGACCCAGGACAGACCCCTAGAGAACCCCACTTGATACCACCTCCCAGCTAGACACTGGGACATTGATACCATTCAGATACCTTTTTCCTTGCAGTTTTCTTTGTATACAACAGAAGGCAGCCATATAATTAGAAGGTATGAAATAAATGTACAGGAAAACTATGAATGAGCATCAGGAAAAATTCCAGTGGATGCATCCCTAAATACTAAGGATAAGAACTACACAGTTAGACCATAGTAGTAGTACTATATTTCCAGAAAGTACTGGAAATATAAGCAAGTAATAATCCTGTACTGGCGGGGGGGAGCATGGCAGCCCCCCCACACCCTGGCTAGGGTCCCATGCAGCCATGGAGGGAGTTTAAACCCTCCACCTCCCACTTCAGCCTGCCAGCCTCAGTCTGGGGCATGGCCACACCCCCCCTCCACTCGAACAAGGGGAGGTGGCAAACGTCTGGCAGAGGCTGCCCCCCCAGACAAACTCCGTCTGGGGTCCAGAGCCAAGGAGGGAGTTTAAACCCTGCTCCCTCCTTGCCTCAGCGTGCAAGCCCAGGGCCATGACATGGCCACTTCCTCCCCCCTCCCGCCGCTCGAGCAGGGAGGGGGAGCAGGGGCCTGGCAGGGACTCACCCCCAGACATGGGGCTCACCCCCAGACATGGGCTGGGGTCCTGTGTGGCCAGGGATGGGGGGGTTTAACTCCTCTTCTCCCCCTCAGTCCACTGGCTTCAGGTGGGACATGGCCACAGACCCCTCTTTCCACTCAAGCAACAACCAAGGGAAACAAAATATTAGCAGGAACTGCCTCCTCCCCCCTCAAGTGGGGTGTGGGGCAGAAGCCTGGCAGGGACTGCCACCTCTCTGCTCCCCCGCACCAAGATGACCCTGGCTGGGGTCCCTTGCAGGCCAGGAATTGGGTTTAAAAGCCCCTCTCCCCCCTCAGCATGGTGGTCCAGGCCAGGAGCAGGGCAGCGGGGAGATAAGGCTGTCACGGACTTCCCCCCAGGCTGGGGTCCCATTGCAGACTACTGAGGGGGGTTTAAAGCCCCCATCCTCCTGGCCTCAGCATGCTGGCCTCAGACTGGGGCATGGTCATGCCCCCTTCCCTCAAGCAGGGATGGGGGAAAACCTTAGAGCTTCTGTCCCTTCCCTTTGGCAGTGGCTGTCACAAAGAGCTCAGAAAGCCCACAACAGGGCAGACTGTCTTTTAGGCTGCGTGTGGATTCCTAGCTGAGCTCTCTGGCTAGGGACAGAAGTTACACATAAACTGGTCTAAGTGATCAGAAACTGGTTTGAACCTATAACAGAACAGAAGCTCAGTACACATAAATCTGTTTCAAAATGGATGAAACTGGCTTAAGATAAACCTGGTTGAATGCAGTATCAGACTTAACTGATTTGAGTCAAACTGGTTTATGAAACTTTTGTCCCAGACCCCTTCCTGGTTCATGTTAAATCACAGGCCTCCAGGATCCCAGCATGCTTTGCAGCCCTGGGCTAGGCTGGGCTGGGCTGCCTGCTCCAGAGAGCAGGACTGATTCCACCCTTCTGCTCCCTAGCTGCAGCAGAGAGGACTGGCTCACAAGAGGGACTGGAGGGCAAGCCCGGCTGGGGATGAAGCCAGCCCAGTCTGCCGGAGGTGGGGGGACTGCCCCCCCAGGCAAACCCTGGCTGGGGTCTGGGGCCAGGGAAGAGGGTTAAATACCCTGCTCAAACTTACTGCTGACTACAACTGTGGACTACAAATACTAGAGGCTGCTGGAAGCAGGAAGAGGAAGCAATGAGCAATCCTGCAGAGTCCTGCCGCTGTAATTTTGGACTGCAAATCCCAGAGACCTCAGGGACAGCAGGAAAAGGAAGCAAGCACACAGCCCATGCCCATGCTGGCTACATGCCAGAGTCATGGTCTAGCCCCGCCAGCTTCTCGCCTGAGCCACTGCAGGCATGTGGCTGCATTTCCAGAATCAAAAGACAGGGACCTGGTGACCATCTATAAACTCACTAGGGGGGGGACCAGAAGGGTTTGGGGGAGACCTTGTTTCCCCTAGCGCCCCCGGAATAACAAGGAATAACAGCCACAAGTTGTTGGAGAGTAGGTTTAGATTAGACATCCGTAAGAACTACTTCACAGTTAGGGCGGCTATGATCTGGAACCAACTTCCAATGGAAGTGGTGCTGGCTCCTACCCTGGGGGTCTTTAAGAAGCAGCTTGATGCCTAACTGGCTGGGGTCATTTGAGCCCAGTTTTCTTCCTGCCCAGGCAGGGGGTCAGACCTGAAGATCTACAAGGTCCCTTCCGACCCTACTTCTATGATTCTATGAAAAGCGAATGTCTGTTCACTTGCTTCTCAGTACAATCTACTCAGTTTAGACTTACCTGCAAAGACTGAATTGATTCAGCCTATGGCCTTTTGAATGTCTGTATTTAGCCTTGATACTCAAAAGCTTGCCCAACAGCACTTCCAACTATACGATTGGTCCAATAAAAGGTATCGCAAAAAAACACTTGCCTCTTACACGTTTCCTCTTGAACCATCATGGCTACAACACTCTATCCCTACAATTCGCACAAGTACTCATCCTGTTCCCATCAAGGATATGTCTACACTGCAAATGAAATTTTAACTGTAACAAAATATATACAGCTTTGCTAGCTAACATGAACAGCAACAAAAGTGAAGACATGGCAGCATGAGCTTCAGTACTGGCCAGCAACCCAAGTACAAGCTTAGGATCCCCAGTGGGCTTGTATTCAGCTTCTACTGCTCTCCTCATTATTTCTGTCTGAGCTAACTAGATTAAAGCTCGCCTACCCATGTAACAATCACACCTTTATTCGCTGTGTAGACATCTGCCAAGAGGAATACTGTCACTCGTAGGCTACCAGACCCATGCTTTCTCGAGTAAGACAAGCTAAACAAAGCTTCTCATGGCATAATTGCAGATATTTTTCTTGCAAATCAGGTGGTTGCCCATAGGCTTGGCTACAATTTGTGCTGAATACATATGTAGAGTCCCAGCACCATCTGAGGAATTCAGGTCTGCTTAAGGGAGATCAACAAGCATAACACTACATAGCATACCCCTGGGTTTGCTTAGGATGTACATCAGAAGCCTTTTATATCATATATTGCAAGAAGTTCATGCTTTTTTCTGGCTGGCAACAAAAGCTGCACACAGTTTCACAAGAATTTCACAACTATTTTCCAGTAACTTTAGAGCTAATTTTAAACTCTCCTTGCCCAACCGCAATGTAGAGCCAGCCCTCTCTCCTGAAATTCCAAAAGCCACATCTTATTCTAAGGTAAGCTTTCTTTTAAGGAGTTCAGGGTGAACAAAAATAAATTATTTGAAGGGAAAAAGTGGCATGCTGAGATAGCTAATTCTTTATATAAATGCTGCTAACTGTCAAGGAGCGGGGACATTAATAGAAAATCAGAAATTCAGTGACAAACATAATCTGTAATTACATTCTGCTTGGGCAGACTCCGTTACAGCCAAGTAGAGTCTGCTGAAAGACACATTTATGATGAAAAAGTCTACACACTGAGGACCATCATGCCTCAAAGTTCTAAATGTTGCATATTATACAAGCATTAGTGAATGCAGAGCTGGAGTATCTTCATATACAAACCTACACACTTAGACACAGGAAGAATCACTTAGTCTTAAGACAGATGTACCCATGGAAACCACTCTGTGGTTCACGTTTCCATTACTCTACCCGCAAGCAGTACAACTGTACTGTCTGGAAATTTGAGAAAATAAACTGAAAGGACAAACTCTTGCAAACACAATTAAGTTTCTCTATGTGATCCAGTGGTACATTTATCTATTTTTCAAGTGGCCAGAACAATTTGCTTTTTTATTAAGAGGCAGAAGTTTAACACAGAACTCACAAGCTGCATTTTTTATTTTTGAGAAAGCTAAAAACTTCTCTGAAGACTATTAAAGAATTAATAATTAGGGAGTACTTGAGTCAAGAAAAAAAGAGTGTATGCTTTTCTGAGAATTACAGAAAAATTACAAGGCACAGACTGTCTATACTCAGATCTGTAGAATCTGGGAGAAAAATAAAGCTGTATAGTTAGAAACTATTCTATTGCAAAAGTTATAGTAGTAATGCCCCTATCAGGCATTACAATTGTTGAAAACCAAGTTCAATTAAATTTAACATATAGCTATGCTTGCTTCCCACTCATCCCAAAATAATACTGCTAGTCACTTTTTTTAAATTAGTATAAAATATAGGGGAGTACAGCATAACGAAGTTAATCATCTTTTTTCTCTACCTCTGAATTCAAAAAGTATCTTGGTACTTGCAAAAAGAATTACTTTAATCTACATCAGGTACTTTACAGAAATATCTAGTCCCTGTCCCCAAAATCTTTATTAGACAATGAAACTCTGCTCCCATACTCAGCAGGAGTATTACTGAGTTTACATACTTCCACCAAATTCAAGGCAATTACTTGTGGCATACAGAACTAATCAACTTAATGTAGCAGAAGTTGACACCAAAAAAGACCTCCAGATTTTTTCTAGTACGTAGGCCACAAAATTTCTGTTTCCTTAAAATGGCATGTTTTGACACTGACCCGTTCAAGTATATTGTTTAAAAATTACCAGTACACCATAAACATTTAGCTGATTGCATAGTTGTGTGAAAGGCAATGTTTCAAATGTTCTAAGAGTGATGACCTACTTTGAAGACTGCACTTAGGACAGTTACACAAGATACAGTACTGAAAGACACAAATGGAAACAAATGGTCTCTCTCAACTTGTCTCTGCTGTGCACCAAATTTCTAATTCATTACCACAGAGCATAACACAAGCATTTCCATTCAGCCATCATACTCCCCAAAGCCTTGCTAAGGACCCACAGCAAGCTATTCAAATGACATTTTTTTAGTTTAACTGAGATTTCCAAATGTAAACTACAAAACAGAAAATCTGTTCTTTTTCTCATTTTCAAGCAATTGGCTTTCAGCCAACCAAAAGGAAAGAGAAATCGAGCTGATTTAAATAAGATTCTTAAATTACTGATTATGAGAAAAGTAGAATAGGGATGCAATTACTAAAGTTACAGATTCAATTAACAAAGACTGTTTAGATGGCATTCGTGATTAAGTGTTTTTAAGGAAAAATCTGGATAAAAACTCATTTGTATTACCTCTATAACCAGCAGACATCATGAATCTAATCAACAGGAATATTGATTTATTTTGGCTTCAGCTAGATTTGAATGAATAAATGGGCCAAAGCATTTTCTTACCATGTGAAAATAGTCGCCATGATTTTAGATTTTTTCAAATGGGAAAATTAAAATAATGTTACATCTTAAAAGTCACCCCCTTGGCAAGGCTTCTTTAAAGGCTTCACCCATGCTGAAGGTGTAAATAAGAGAATGAATTATGCCATCTAATATGTTTTATTTTTAGTCATAGCATTACATTCCTCTCAAACTGTGAACAGCTGGAAATAAAGGCATTTATCTGATCAATAGCATTTTTTTATTCGTGTATATAGTTACGGCTATTGAAGAGACTACAGGCAAAAACAATCACAAAGTTCAGCACTTGTTCACATACTGCCTTGGACCTAAGAAACCATTTCACAGAGAAACAGAACTAAAAGGTAAAGCACTAACCAGTGACTTCAGACATTCCCTGTATTTTACAGAACTGTTGGAGTGAAAAGCTGCATCTATCCTAGATTACATCCTGATATACTGGAGCTGTCCAGAATACATAATGGGGTAGAATTTAGACAGAATTAACTTTACTTGGCCTTTTTGTGGGCAAACAAAAGGGATTACTGTATTTTAAATAAAGAATCAATGGTTACATTGACAGCATTAACTCTTCATACATTACCAAAGAGACTTCTCCATCAGCCACTATCTCTTAGAGCATAAAACCAAGTTATCAACACTCGTACTTATGTTAAAGAATATAACGCATAATGGGAAAGGAATACAACTTGCAGTTAATTTTGCAATGCCACTGCAAATATCTTACATGAAATTAATTTATAATCAGCAACAGCTTTTGCATCTGCAGTGGATTTAGTGCAACTCAAAGATTCCATAAAACCATTTAAAAATAAATTAGTAACACGTTATATAACAGACTGTATTTTCCAATTCAATGTTCTTAAATTCATATTTTAGTGTATATGTTCATGCATGCAAAAATCAAAATAAGACTTATCCTGTAGGTCTGATAACTGCACAACCATAATGATGGCAATAAATACTGCAAAAATGCAAACGTTTCGATGTTCTCACTTGGCCTTTCAGCAAATCCTTCTAGTATATTTCTCATAAATAAGCCAAAGAATTCCTTTCAGAGCATTGCACCCCTATATAGTTATTAATATCAGTAAGAAGTACTTACCCATTAGCAATCTGCCATTTTCAGCAATTTGGTTTACCATTATTCTTCCCTCTGCTCTTTGAAGAACATTTGGCATGTTATTTTTTATGACAAAGTCTTGAAGAGCCACAAGTCTAAGACTATACTTCCATAGGAACTATTCACTATTGCCTCTGAAAAACTGACTGTTGGCTGCTGTACTGCCAGAGATTAATATGGCTCAGATAGCAATAGGCTCTCTCACAGGAAGGCTAAACTAACACTGATACAGTCCTGACACTATAATCCTTTAATGAAGATGAACTACATGAAAGTCAGAGTCTTACTGAAAGTGCTATTTGTAAATCCAAAGCAAGCTGTGGTCAGAAGGCACATTGCCTATGATTTGCAGCCCACTCAGACTGACCGCCACAAATCTATAAGCTGAGTTTGAAAGCATATAGTGTCAGAGCTGACTAGTACCATCAGAAGTAAAGCTCTGACATCCACCCCAGGGCATTTCACTGTAAGTGAAAACAGTGATGCATTTTTTTCCATCTTCAATACAAGTTTTACTACAATTACTGGTAAAAGAATAAGTCATATGATAGTGAAGATTTCAAAAATATATTAGTATAATAAGAAAAAGTTTATAGAAAACATGCAAACAGGCCATGGCTTAGTTGTTAATAAAAAAAAAAAAAAAAAATCCATAAAAACACTCCCTTTTGCCTACCTCTGCATTATGGTACATAGAATAAGTCAAATAAGCTGTAGATAAAGTTTTAAAAAATGCTTAATTAACTTAGGCTCCTAAATGCCCACCATTGAACAAGGTGAGCTGGGAACCTGAGTCACTGGGATTTTGAAGATTTTATCCACTAGCATCAGCTAGAGGACTTGATATAAAAGCAGTTTTGATACACCACTGTAACAGGTACCTAAGTTGCTTTTATATGAAAGGATGTCAAAACTTTTTGCAAGTTACAGTATGTTAACATGTACTATTCTTACACCAAAATGCTACAACCATAGAGGAATTCCTACACAGATACACACAGTACTTGGCTCAGAGGAAGTAGGAGCATTTTGGCAAAGGATAACAGCTTTCTCATACCGAAACATTTGTTTTAATATCCACTCAGAGCAGACAAAACCTATCTATGAGGTCATGGAATTCAACCTACAGACCTCTGTTGGATGAAGAGCTGAGTCAGGACTGGAATCTTGTTCAAACCCAAAGCTTATTTGAAAAATATGAGAGGATGCCTTATTGCAAGGATAGTTTCTATTTGTGCCCTTTGGAATACAGTCTGCAGAGGCCAAGTATATTGTTTGGCTCTTCATTTCTTCCAAATACTTAAAAAAAACACAAACACAAAAAAACTAAAACACCACAAAAGCAGGCAAAGTTCTTTGAGTAGATGGGATATCTTTTATTAAACCAACTGAGTAGTTGGAAAAAAGCTCTTAGCAAGCTTTCGGGCACAGTCACCCCTCTTCAGGCATAGGGAGTCTCTGCTGTTCTGAGACTCCAAGGAATGAGAGAAGTTAAAGTGGGACAAGATGTCAATGAGAATGTAAATAGGTAGAAATTAGAAAAACCAAAAGGTAAGGCAGTCAAGGGAGGGGGAAATAAAGTAGGGGGGAAAAAGCCAAAGGTGAGTACAGGGGACTCTACACTAGTGATAATTCAAGGTAGAAAAGAGGCTCTACAACAGGGGTGGGAAAAATGCAGCCCAGGGGGCAGATGCAGTCCACCAGGCCATTCTATCCGGCCTGCAGGGCCCCTAAAAAATTTAGAAAATTAATATTTATCTGCCCTGGGCTGCCTGTCATGCGGCCCTCGATGGCTTGCCAAAACTCAGTAAGCGGCCCTCTACCCAAAATAATTGCCCGCCCCTGCTTTACAAGTACATCTACAAGAAGTATGTGCTTGTCCCAGACTACATTTCTTATTTCCTCAGCTAGCCTTATGGGAAGATAATACAGCCAAACTGGCAATCGTGCATATCAAATCTGTTTTCACTACATGTTGTACACCTACGTTAGTTGTAATAAGCAATGAGACTCAATTTGGTGCAGGGATGGATAAAAATCAACATTTTTTTATTTAAATCAGATTTTTTTGATTTAATTTTATTTGGTTTTTTTGCTAAGATGCTTTTAAAAAAATAAACCCATATAAAGATAGTTTTAATTTAAGATATGTTAAAGATCAAATATATCATCATGGAATAGGGATTATAACTTCTATTTATATACTATTTGAGACAATATTGCTGGATAAATTGTACGAGAAAGAAATTGAAGTGTGCAGTCTGGAGTGGAAAAGCATTAACCTGAGTCTTGATGGGTGGAGCAATGCCTACAATGATCCAATAATATGTGCTTGTGTGGCAACAGATGAAGGGACTATCTACCTTACAGAAAAAATTGATACATCGGGAAATGTACACACAGCGGGATATTTACAAGTAGCAGTAGTAAAAGCTGTAACAAACTGTGAAAAAAAATCAGATGTCTAGTACACAGCTGTCACAGACAACGCTGCAAATGTATCAAAGATGAGAACAGGGTTGTTGGTTATAGCTGTCTGTCTAAGGACATAGGCAGGCAAGGTTTTTTCAGTAGATGTGATATCTTGTATTAGACCAACTAAAGATGAGAAGAAATCTAGAAAGTGAAGAAACCCCAAGCTAATAATATATGGCTGTAGTGCACCTACATTTGATGCACCTGTTAGCCAAAGACTTCAGTGCTCCAAAAATCAAGGCTAATATTGTAGAAATTGCAAAATACTTCCATAACAACCACTTTGCAGCAGCTGCTCTGAAGAAAGCAGTAGGAACCAAACTAACTCTCCCCCAAGACGTGCAATCAAACTCAGTAGCGGACTGTTTTGAGAGAGATATTGAGAACTGGTCTAATCTGATGACAGTTTGTGAATAAAACCATGACAAAAAGGATGAAACTGTCATAGCCAAAGTTTTGAATATTGGGCTAAAGAGAAACATAGAACATATGGTGACTATCCTGAAACCTATTTCCGTAGCTTTGAACAAAGTGCAGGGAAATTGCTGTTTTATTGCTGATGCTGTTGAAATTTGGAAGAAACTGAGTGAGACCTTGAAAAGATAAACACGCAATGACACAGTTAAATTACAAGCATTAAAAAAAATGAATGAATCAAGTACTATCTCCAGCTCATTTTCTTGCAAATATTCTCAAGATAGTACCAGGGTCAATCCTGAGCTCAGCAGCAGGCAAAATAGGGCCCATGGGCCAGATCCAGCCTGCCAGGCACTTTCCAACCCACAGGCACCCACCAACAAATTGTGCCCCGCTCAGCCCTTCCGCCCACAAGGGTGGGAGCAAGGTGCCCCCATATACACCCCCCCCAAACATACTCTATTGCGCCTTGCTCCCAACCTCATGGGCAGAAGGGCCCAGTCCAGCCAGGAGCAGCTTCCAGGCAGGGCTGCTGCTGCCGCTACCTTGAGGGGACCTGCTTGGTTTCCTCAGCATCCTGCTCGCTCTGGGCAGCAGGTAGGGAAGCAGTGGGGGGTGGGGGCAGGGGGGAGCTGTAGCTGGGTGGAGGGCAGGGAGCATGGGCCTGGGGCTGGCGGCAGCACAAAGCCCATGCCCGGGGGACAGCAGAAATGTGAGGCTTGACTTGGCAGGGCATGGCTGTAAGGGATAGAGATGTAACATTTCCAGAAATTTTGAAGCAAGAAGAAAAAAGCCGGGGGGGGGGGGTTTCCAGCTTTCAGAAAAAAAAAAACAAACAGAAATTTTGGGGAAAATTGAAATATATGCAATACTTATTTTCTTAGCACCCTTTACAGATCTAAATTCACTCTGCTGCTTAAAGAACATAAAATGTATTGTGTATATCTTGGTTTGCTCATAAAATTATCATGTTTGGTATATTTATTAAATTTAACAGTATAGTTTATTCAGACAATAATTACAAATTTACCAATTGAATTTACTTTAAAATATTTTTAATTTTTGTTACAAATGGAGCTACAAGTTGCTGAACTCTAAGGAACCTAGCATCTCTTAGTTTTTGCCAGTTTATGAGAAGCAGGCAAAAATTAAATTTGAAAATAGAAGAAACCATCAACATTATAGTAAAACAAAGAAAGTTATTATTTATTCTGGACTTAGTCTCCTCCATAGTGTTAAGCAGATACAGAAAGCACTCACTTTTAGAAAAAGAGCTGAGAAAAAAACAAAAAAAACCCCAAGACTCACTGAATACAAGTTTTGCTACATGAAACTTTGTCTAATCAGTCTCATTTTCTGAGCTATCACTGTTGCAGAGCACTGAGGTGCCCTGTTCCTAGAGAGGGGAAACTGCCAGGGAAAGAGCCCTAGCAGGGAATAAGGAGCCCAGCTGTGGGTCTCCAGGGGAACCAGGAAGTCAGCTGATTGCAAGGGACAGGGCCTGGCCCTTATAAAGCCCAGGAGCTGAGACCAAAGGCAGTTCACTGCCAGCAACCAGAGAGACAGGAGCTCCCAAGGCAAAGATGCGAGAAAGAGCCAGACTGCAGGTCCAGCTTAAGCTGAGTAAGGATGGCAGCTTTGGGATGTTTGAGCAATGGTGTTATAGCCAGGTGGCTTATATTTATGTTATAGCCAGGAGGCTCGAGTTTCTGTTGTGTTGTTGTTTATCACCGGTGGTTTGGGTGAGGCTGTTAGGGGTTGGAGGAGGCCTCATAGGGGACCCACAGCAGCGTGGGGACCCCAGCACCAGTAAGGGCGCTGCATACAGGGTGCATAGACCCCAGCCCCAGAGAGGGGGCACTATTGAGAAGCCCCAGTGCGGGTGTGGTGAACCCCGGAGGAAGGGGGTAGCAGTGCGGTGAACCCCGGAGGAAGGGGGTAGCAGTGCGGTGGGCCTGAGAGACACGGGCACTTAAGGAGATCACGGCCCTCCTGGAGGACCCCACCCATGACAATCACTATAAGCAGTTTCTGCTTCTTCTGAACCTTCATTTTTATCATCTTCGTGGACTTCTGAAAACTGAAAGTTTGCCTGGATGGAGACAAGCTTCTCTACTCTTTCACATGTTAGTTTATTTCTTGATTTGGTATATTTCCAAACATAGACCAGTTGCTTTCACATGCTGCAGAAGATGGAGGAATCTGAAGCAGGCGAGAAGCAAGAGTCAGAGGCCGTATCGTGCAAAGGCCTTGCGATCATGTTGCAAGAGCCATATGCTTGGCAAAGTCCCAGACTGCATTCCTGGACCAAATACCTGAAGATGTTCTGTATTCTGCAACATTTGAAAGTACCTTTCCAACATCAAGTCCTAAGTGTGTTGCTTGTTTTGTAATCCAATCAAATGCTATAGCAATGCTATCATCACTAACATTTCGGCCTTTGAATCTTGGATCCAAAAGAATTGCAGCAGCATGAATTGACTAGCAACAAAATTCTTCCCATCTGTTAATAGTCTTTCACTTTTCTTTCTTCTGTACTAGTAAGCAGGGATGCACTTAGATTCTCAAAAACAGTTGATTTTATCTGGGCCACTTGGTAAGGAATGTCTGACAAAAAAAAGGCGGGGGGGTACTGTCTGATTCAGATGCAGTGATTGTTGAAGAAATTGGCTTTAGAATCTCGAGGGAGTTCTGCAGCTGAATCCAGAAGACATCCTCAACAAGTACTGTGTTCCTTACACTTCTGGGTACTTTAAGATCCTCAGTTATTACTGTTTCTTGAAGAGCTTTTTTGTCTTTTAGTAAGCTTTCAAAGGAGAACACCACTCCACCCCATCTAATTTTACTACAGAGTTTGAGTATCACTATTTTATTCTTTGCGTTCTTTTCTTCCTGCTTTCTTCTTAAAGACTGCAGCTACAATACGAGTAGCTTTTACATGTTTTATAATGTCTTTTCCTTTTCTATAGATCTTTTGTAGTGTCCAACTTCATGATGGCATTAAGAAGGAAGTTTAGCCCATGGGATGCACATCCTATTGCAGTAATATGTGGATATTTATCCATGATGATCTCCCATGCTGCTTTCATGTTACTTGCATTGTCAGTCAGCAAAGCAAACACTTTACCACTCCCGATCTTCTGTAGAGCTTCACATATTTTACTGCTGATACACTCTGCAGTATGCCTGTTCTCTCCTGTTTCAGTGTTTCTGTAAAAAAAACAAAAAACTGTTTGAGGTGTTGTTATCACAAAGTTTACGATTCCTTCTCCCTGCACAGTTGTCCATCCATCTGTAAGTACTGGAAAACATGCAGCTTCGTTGATTTTTTTTTTTTTTTTTTCCTTGCACAGATTGCATTACACGTTCATATTCTGACTCTAAAAGAGGCTTGCCCAAAGAATGTCGGCTGGACAAATGGTATGATGGTCTTAGTAATTTAAAAGCTTTCTGCCCGTATGCATTTTCCATTTTTGACAATGGCATCCCAGAAGAATATATTGCTCTTGTAAGAGCTTGATCAACTTTTTTTCTGTTCTTCAGGTGTCATCCTGTCTACAAATGAAGCTATTGAGAGTCTTCTGTATACAATTGCTTGCAATATTTGGTTACTTGAGGACTGTGATGCTGATGTTATAGAAGCAGCAGCAGGAAGACTTCTGGATCAAGAATGTTGGAAAGAGCTACTTGCACTTTCATCATGATCTACGTTCCTCCTCACTTACACCCATGAAGGATTTTTAATGTCTGCAAAACACTTCTTACATACAAGGATGTGTTTGGTTATCATAGTAGCATTTGGAAATGCATATTTCATTTTACAGTGTTTGCAAATCACATTTTTATTTATTTATTTTTTTCCTCAGAATAACTTGCAGTGTGGAAATGCTTCCATATGCTAGAAGCTGGTAACACCATTTTGCTGAAGGAGAAAAAAGAAAAATGTAATTTAGTGGCTAGCTTTCACATATAAACACTAAACTACAGCATGTACAAATTTAGTAATGGATGGAGGAGAGACCTCCTCAGAGTTAACTGTAAACAACCTCCCTGCCCTGCAGGCCTCACCTCACTGCTAAAGCTGGGCTATTTGTCACAAAACATCAGATTAGTAGGAATTAAATTATGAATTACACAGGTTATGAAAAGATATTAATGCAGCTAAAATATAGTTTAATGTACTGAATTCAGAGAAATTTAAACTCTTACCTTTCAATAAAGAAGTATACTTTCTTTGAGCTCCTTTGTGCTGCTTCTGTACTTCTGTGGATCTGAAGGTCACAAGGCCAAGAGGCAGATTCCTTCCAACTCCAAAACCTTTAGACTTGCTCTGTCTCCTCCCCTGAGACTTTTGAGGAAGTAAGGCAATAAGCTCCTTGTTTCTAATCTCTACAGGAATTAATGGATGCTGCTGCCAGTGTCCACTCTCAGTCCTTTGAGGCCTAGTCAGGAGGACAAGAGCAGATCCAACAACATCTAGATCAAAAGCCAATAATAGAGGAAGCCCACAAGCAAAGGCGGCACTGAATCCTTCTTCCTTCTCTTGTGAAAATGGCAGTGCCCCCTGGGGGCAGAAATGCATCTTGCTATTGAATTTGAGAGTTGTACTGTACTGTTTGTCCTCAGTGTACAGGAAATGCAATGATCTATGTAGAAAGTCTTACACACAAGTCTTCCTATTATACAGTTATTAGAAAACATTTTGGGGAGTAAAGGGTAGCAATATGAACACCTTGTTTTAATCATTTTATTCATCATTCTAAAAGAAAATATTTCATAAGAGGGTTTTTTTAACTTTTCCAAAAATTTTTAATTTTTCCAATTTTTTGGAAAAAAACAAAAAAATCCTCAGAAAAAAAAAAAAATTCTGAATGTTTCTGGTTTTTTTCCAGGCCTTCACATCTCTAGTGATGGAGGGTGGGAGGTGCGGGGACCACCAACACAGTCCCCCACATGGTGTGCAGCCCCCACTGCAGATAGCAACAGCAGGCCGGGGCACTCAGGGTGTTCATGTCCTGCTCAGGTGCTGGTGCCCAGTGGCATGTGGCTCTGGCCAGTTTGTGCACAGTTCCGGTTCTACACAAACCTGCAGAAAGACAAGAGGTCTGATGGGTAGGTAATCAGGTCTGTTACCTCTTATCTCCATATACTGCTGTTAACAAGCATGTTCTCTCTGGAAAAACAAATCCACAGTTTGAGAACTGAAACTAAGCATCAGAGAGATGCTTAATGGGATCTTCTAGACTGAGCACTGAGTCCCATTGGGTAGAGTGGTTTTCCTTAATCTTCACTAATCCACAGAGGAACCTCCGGGAACTCCATAAGACTGGGCCCCTAATATAGTCCATGGCCTGTTGTGACCCATTTATAAAACTTTTCTAAAAAGATTACATAAATATACTGCCTCAAATAGTATATAGATTAATAGATTGTTAGGGGTGGAAGGAACCTTGCAAGATCATCAGGTCCAGCCCTCCTGCACTAGGCAGGAAAGACAACTAGGGTCAGGTGACCCCAGCAAGGTGACCGTCCAATCTCCTCTTGAAGATTTCCAGGGTAGGTGACTGCACCACCACTGGAAGGACTTTATTCCACAGTCTAGACACCCTAACTGTGAAGAAGTTTTTCTTAGAGTTGAGCCTGAAGCGGTCTTCCAGGAGTTTGTGGCCATTACTCCTGGTTTTCCCCAAGGGTATCCTGGTGAACAGTTGTTCACAAAGCTCTTGATGTATTTCCCTGATATAGCAGTAAGCTGCTACCAAGTCCCTTCTTGGCCTTCTCTTTTTTAGTGTGAAGAGGGCCAAGCCCCTCAGCCTCTCCTCATATGGTCTGCCTTGCAAGCCTCTGATCATACAGATGGCTCTTCTCTGGACTCTCAACCTCCAAAACTGAACACAGTACTCCCACTGCAGTCTCACCAGTGCTAAGTACAATGAAAGAATCATTTCCTTGGTTTTACATGGGATGTATCAGTTGATGCATGCCAGAGTATTGTTTGCCCTGATGGCTACAGCATCGTGCTGATGGCTTATGTTCATGCATTGGTCAATCATTACCCCAGGTCCCTTTCAGTCATGGTGCTACTCAAATTGATGCCACCTAGCCTGTAGGTATGTTGGGGCTTGTTTGCCCCCAGGTGGAGCACTTTACACTTCTCAGTGCTGAACTTCATCTGGTTCCGATTCACCCAACTCTCCAGCCTGTCCAGGTCCACCTGAATCTGCAGCCTATTTTCAGGCGTGACCACACTCCCCCATAACTTGGTGTCATCCACAAACTCTTCACCCCCACATCCAAATAATTGATAAAGATGTTGAAAAGCACTGGACCAAGCACGAATCCCTGAGGGACACCACTGGCCACTTCTCGCCAGGACAACACAGTTCATAAGAACTCTCTGGGTCCTACCTCGCAGCCAGTTACCTACCCACTTAACTGTTGAGCAGTTAAGCCCACAATCTTCCAATTTTCCCACAAGGATATCATGGGATACTAGATCAAAGGCCTTTTGGAAGTCTAGGTACATAATGTCTACCCTAACAGTACTGTCAGGGACAGTACTATCCTACGGCAGAATAATTACACGCGCTGAAATGTACGTGTGGACAGTGACAAGGGCTGCCTGAGGCACAAGGGTACTAAAGTGTGGGGGCTGTCTGCTGCCTAGCCTCGCACTTTTGCACCTTCATGCCCCAGCCAGCCACTCCGCCACCTGACATCGCTACCCAGAGCACAGGGCTGACTCCTCCAGGTCCCCTGCCAGCCCAGGGCTGCTCTGCCCTGAATGAAACTGCTGCAGTCCTGGGCCCCAGGAGCAGCTGACTTCGGCATGAACTGTGCTGGAGTTTATTTCATCACCTTAATAGCACATGTAGATACACTCACTGAGCAGAAGCAATTTACACTTAAGTTTACTTTTATATAGTGACTTGATTTCCAGAAAACTGCACAAAAAGCACCTGTAGATAAGCGCTAGATAAATATTTAATTTGTTCTGAAAATGCTACATAAAACTAGGATTGATTTTTTTTAATTCAGCCAAAGTAACTCATAAATATATAATCGTTACAGAGGACCAGTAGAATATATACTGCTCTGGTTATGAGGACACAATTAGAACAGCTTTGTCCATGCAATTAGCAAGCATAAACTGAAATACCTTTCTTTTTTTTCCTTTTTTTCAAATGACTATTCTAGCCATTCTAGAGCTAAATGACTTTGTAGCTTCACAAAAGAACCCGACTCTCAAGGAGAATTTGCATCTGTTTAGCTACAATGCCATAGCTGTAAGGTGGAATTTGGTAACACAGCACTATTGTTCCAAAGTGCTTGGAAATTTAAGAATTCATGTATGTGCTATAGAGAAATTAAATTATACATCATGTAAATGAAGACTGGGTATTTAACACATAACAAGAGTAAGTGGAAATTTTGGACAGGGAATTTGTATAACAGAAAATGAAGAAAGAATTTGAGAGATAAATCAATTACTAGATTTGGAATTTGATCAGGATGGTGAAGTACCTAGCAAAAAGTAGAATGTACAGTGGGATACATATTGTACACCTGCATGATGTTAGCTGCAAGCAACACCAGAAGCAGCTGCATCTTCTGGCACTATTCTGAAGTCAGATTCTGCATTGCTCCAGAGTACCTGAACAGCACCTACTTTCCAGGGAGCTGACCACTAGATGGGTTAACCACAGTCAAGGCAATGCAGCCTGGATGAACAGACAGGTTTACACTACAAAGCAGCATTGCTACAGATAGTTTTATGAAAAAGACTTGTGCTCCGAGGTATAACATTTGTCTTTTATTGTGGCGCTCAGCAATTTAAAGTATGTAACAGCAAGTCTCAACTTGCCTGCCTTCTCCAAGAGTTGTCGTAGCCCAGCAAACCAGACTTAAAAAAAAGCATGTAATAAGAATTATTTTGCCTGTGAAATGAAAATGAAAGACAATTCAAACTATGTTTAATAATTTCAAGATACATTTTCCTACTATATGCATGATGTCCTAATTAGCTAATTTCTCATACAAGACATGCTTAAAAAAGGAGTTCAAAGTGAAGAATGAATGGCAGTATCTATTATGCATGAAAAAGGTACAATCTCATTCAACTGTGATAATGGAGAGATTAAGATTAAACCAATGAGTAGGAAATATGTACTGGACTATTTATACATTTATTACTACCTAATTTCTCCTACATTCTTTTATAAGTCCCCATTACCACCATTTCCCTCCCCATCACTTTACAGTGATGGTCTAAGGCCTTGGTCCTAATTTTATATCAATAATCCATGGAGCAAGCCCTAGATATATGAACTTCTGATCTATGAACCATCATAATTGCTCTCGTCCAGGACAGCAGAGCTCATTAGGCAAACTACGTGACAACAGGAGAATAAAACACTCTCCCTTGCATCTTTACATCTTTGCACCACCGGCCACTGATACAAAGCACTTTCCCTTGACCAGGAGGCAGCTCTGGAACTAATCTCCAAAGGGTATCAGGAAAACTCAGAATCTGACTACCTTTAGGAAATGCTGCAAAGCTTTATTCTTTAAATAAGCGTTTCCACCCTAATCACCTAGTCATCTTTCCCCATAGGTCATCTAAGGGTTTTCCTGTACCGAGCTTTTCCTACTGCCGGAACTTCAGGCTGCTGACAGCAGCTGTCACAGAAGTCACCAGAGCAGATGCATACCCTCACTGTTTCCACTAAATCAGTTGTGGCAGGACATGAAGTAGGCACATCTACTCAAGTGGGCCATGGCAGCCAGCAGAAGTCATAGGTAGGTTACACATGTCTTCTTCCAACAGGCTGGTGATCGCAGAAGTCTTGCTTCAGCTAAAGCTATGTGGTATTCATGTGTGTCAATGAGTCCTGATGCTTCTGGCAAAGCTATGTACATTTTTGCACCATCAGCCACTGATACAAAGACAGCATTTGCCAAATAGCTTGTATGTTTTGTCCCTCATTTCTGTAATAATATAATAATGTGGTGGTAGAAATGCTGACCGAATTAGTTCAGCCAGCATTTAGATACAGGCACTGAAAGCATTTTAAGATGAGGGTACAAGGCAACTACAAATCACAGCAATTTTGGATAAGTCTGAGAGAAAATACAAATGTAGTGATAATAACCCATGAGCCAAGCTTAAGGATCTTGCATGTGGTACCTAGAGAAAAATATCCCGTGCATCTACAAAAATTGATCATGAAGTTTTAACTCTTTAGCCTGATTTTTCATTCTGCCTGCACACAAATGTATGTCTGTGGGCACACGGTACAATGACTGAGAGGTTATCTAAACTAGGGGTGCACTGATAAAGATTTTCTTGGCCAATGCCAATACCGATTATTAAACAGCCATTTGGCTGTTACTGATTTGATAACCAGTTTAGAGGAGCACAGCTGGGCAGCATGGAGAGCAGCTCCCTGCAGGTAAGTCTGTGGAGGCGAAGCGGTATGGGGGGCAGATTGAGGGCCTCACGGTGAGGGAGGGAGTGGGGTAGGGGGCGCTGCCAGGCCACAGTGATGAATGGGACCCGGGGCCGGCTGCAGGACAGAGCCATGGGCGGCTCACCTGGGGGATTAGCATCCTGGCATTTAAAAATGGCAGCAGTGTCACTTGAACTAAAGCATATCAAATAAGCTTCCATTCAAATGCTACCACCATCATTTTTAAATGTGAAGATGCTTTTAACCAGAGCAGAGCCAAGCGAGGCAAGGGCAGATGCGGGCTGCCCATTATGGACTTGGGGCTCTCCGCTCTGCTGCCTTTCCCCTGGGTGCTGCACACTGGCTGTGCACCCCCTGCCCACCCGGCAGCAGGAGGCACAACTCGCCACCCCAACCCGCTACCAGGCAGGCAAGGAACATGTGGCGCGTTCTGTGGCTCTGGGAGATGCGAGTGCTCTGACTGGGCACTAGGTGAGCAAAGCACAACAGTTTCCCCATAAGGAATGTGGCTGGCACAGTGCCAGGGGATTGGTGCACCATATAAGGAATGCTTGGCACAGAGCCAGGAGACTTCACAATTTAAGGGCAGAAAGTTACAAAAGTAGTAGACAAACAAAGAGAGTGTGTGTGTTTTGTGTTGCCACCCTGGAGAGACAGGAGCAACCTTGGAATTCTTGTTCAAACAACGAGGAATCCAAAAACTAACATCCCATATACCCAGCAGAAGATCTGAGGCTAGTACCACCAAAAGTTGATGTTGTAACATCTGAAGAAACCACTTGCCAGGTTGTATTACAGGGAGAAAACTTGTAATAAAGCACAGGGATTGCTGTTAAAGTTCACTTGATACCACATCGAACGAGTTGCCATGTCAATCCTCGGAGGACTCTGGCAAAAAGAATCCTAATGGCAACACTGACCAGAAGGCATATTGTATTTATCAGTGACATTATTGGCTACAGTGGCCAAAAAAAAGCCAATAGCCAATAATATTAATTTTCCTTTTATTGGTGCCGATGTAATATGCAACCAGTATATCAGTGTACGTCTATCATAAACTCAGCCTAACTGTTCTCAACAGTGACAAATACTTCAATAAAAGTAGATTTACAGCACTGATCCAGGCACCAGTCACTCAGGAAAGATGCATACAGTAACAGGGAAGGCACATACATAAGTGGTAGGAAGAGATTGGTTTTTGTTTCCAGGTTTCAGATACGGGTCATGGTAGCAAAAGTTAAACCTCTGCCACACGATAGCTCAAAAACAATTCCATTGGCTACTTTTAGAAGCACCCGATCTAAGGAGGAAGAGTCTGAGGGAGAGGGAACAAGAAAATGCAAGATAACATACTTTGAGTCAGCATGCACATCTGCTTCTCCCTGAATGATACTGAGATACCCTGGGAATAGGGAGAAGACCAGATTGCAATCTTAGAGCTCAGAGCTCAAAACCACAAGAGGGTGCTCAGAGGCTTTTGCCAACTGAGGAAACAGAGCCAGGACCAAGCTGCATAGGCTGTAAGCCTCAAGAATGAGGGGCAGATTCCTTTTTCTTGATTCCTTTCTTTTGACGCATAAACTGTGTTTTGATGAAATGGCACCGGTGGAATGCCAAAGCTGAAAAGAGGGAATGAAAGAAGGGTCTTAGTGCTGACCAACCTGATTAGATGATAGCAAAGGCAGGGAATCGCTTAGCTGCAGTTTGATTTTCATTCTTTTGCTAACTTACTTAAGTAATTCTGCCTATAAAGTGGAGGGCACTAAGTCAAGTCAAGCCCTGACCCAAGGAAACTTGGATAGCATCAAAAAAAGAGAGGAAAAGCATGGAAGGAATGCTATGTTCTGACTCTAGTGGAAGTAAAGGCTTATCTGAAGCCAGCTGCTTTGAGGCATCATTCCACATTACAAGCTTCAGATGCAGAGACCCTCCACTGGAAGGGCAGTGGTTGTTTAGTCCATAGTGGAAACTAGAAGAGAAACTAGAATTGAATAACAGAAGCTAAACAGGAATACTCCCAAAGATAGAACAATTGTCCATCATATACTGACATCTGGCTGGAGAATGGCTGGGGCTTAAGGGAAGGTTGGAGCCCCAATGGAACAAGTCCGAGACCAGTACAATTAACTGAGCACAGAGAAACACCTCCCTAAAATTATAACTCCATCAAGTCGTGGCAGGTGAGAACCGAGTTACCACTGCCGGTTATTTACACAGGGTAGAAGAATTCTTCCTCATGGCATCGACTCTCAAGACACCAGTTTATCAGGGCCTACAAACATATACTGTGATTACCCAACACTTATATTAAGAAATTGAAAACAGTACTTATATCTGAGATACTACTGCAAACAACAGCTGCCTAACAAAAGTAAAGTTTATCACTTGGATGTTAAACAGCTACCCATCTCTGAGAAACTGTAGCTTTGGTTGCTCCTGCTGTTGCTCTTTTGTGACTTATTACCATAACAAGGATTAATTTTGATGCAGAAAGTTAAGCAAACATAAAGATTTCTTAAGTATGCAAAAAACATTGCATTTTACGCTTGGGCTAGAGGCTAGAAATTCACACAATTGTCAAACATTCCTTTAGTTATTATATATTTTGTGCAACAAGTCTCGCTGAAGAGCTGCCATTTTACATACAAAAAGATTTTTGATTCCATCATACAGCCAACACAGCATTTGCAAGATAATTAAAGGTTGCTATTTCAGCTCCTAGAAGGCTAAAAGATTTCAAGAGGAAAGCCAAATCTAGAATCCTCAGGAGCAGCCTAAAATATCCATATTATGAAAATGCTAGTTGACAAGGAAGCCAACATCAGTAAGAAAATGTTGATGGCTCTGTTTACTGGCAATGTACTCGGTTTACTGGAATCAGTCATAGGAACATCATCTTAGAGAAGTTTCCCTAACAAAATTTTAAACTGAGAACAAAAGCAGATGCAGACTGTGTATAAATCATCAAACACATACCAGATTTAAAACAGTCAAGGCATTTTTTGCTTCTGACTTACTTAAAAAGGGTTGATACACTAAGAGATGTATAATGAAAATGTTTGCAAAAGGTACATTATTTCACTGAATAAACCTGGCACATTGAAAATCAGAACATTCAATTCAATTCTTCTCTGACGCTACACTCAGCATGACATAGCACAACATACCAGGAAAAGATATTCAAGTGTTTGACTGAGTTCAAAGATTTAGAATACTATATTTAAGTACTTCTTTTTCAATGCCTGCTTAAAAAAGTACGGAGTTCTGTTCTTGCAGAAGTTGTGACTTGACTGATGGTTTGCCTGTCATTCACTAAATCAGTATCTACCACAGCACCCAAAACTAAATACACACAGCTGTCTATACATATCTGAGGAAGTATTTTGCTATCCTCAAAAGGGAAGGAACTGCAATGAAATCACAGCACTGACAGCTTTCATTAATCTGTCATAAGCAGGGATCTTGGTTTTCCATTTCCCACAGAAAAACAGAAAAAAAACACAGATTTCTCATTTTTTATCAGAGAAAACATAGATTTTCCCTTTTAGAAGAGAAACCACCGGATTTCCCACTTTTGCAAAGAGCTCTGCAGGCTGGCAGAGTTCCAGCCTATAAGAGCTGTTTGCAAAAGAGCAGGAAACCCTCCACCCTGCCCTAATGGGAAGGGAGAGGGGGAAGAGCGGGTCCCAACACTCACACTTACCAGAGGCTGCTTCAGGTTCACTCTTCTTGCTGGAGATAAGTGGAGCTTGGGGGTTGTGGGGCAGGGCTGAGGGGGGAAGCTAGCCAGGGGCCGAGGGAGCAGAGAGGTTTGCAGCTGGTCGGGCACTCTGTCCAACAGCGTGCAGGCTGCAAACCCCCTCCCGGCCAGAATGCCTGGCCAACTGCAAACCTCCTGGGTCCCTTAGCCCCCAGCCAGCTTGGGCACTCTCTGGCTGGGCTGGGGGAGTTTGCAGCCTGCCAGGCACTCCAGCCAGGAGCGGGGACACTGCAAACCCTCCCTGCCCCAGCCAGAGTGCCCGGCCAACTGCAAACCCTAGGTCAAAAACATTGCTCCCCAGCCTGCTACCCTCCCCTAGGCCCTCTGGAGTGCAGAGTGTGCAACTGGCATGGCAGGACACAGCGGGGCCATGCATAAAAGCTTCATGCCACTGCAAGCTCTGTGCTGCCCTGGCCATACTTCTTCTGCATGCATGGGGGCAGTGCACACTAGCCCTGCCCCCACCCCGCACACAGATCTGGGGGGAGCACAGGTCCCTCCTACTCCCCAGGAGTGTATTCTGCCACTGGGAGCCAGCCCTGCGCAAACCTGCAGCAGACAGGCAACGGGGGGGGGGGGGAGGCAGCTCATGCTCCTGCTGTAGCAGCCGCTGCTTTCCACTGGGGCAGGGGGCTGCGGACCTGGGTCCCTGGCCCCATAACCTGACAGCTGGGGGCCCCCTCCAGCAGGGCTGTGGGGGGCATTTAATTTTAACCATGGATTTTAGGATTTTTAATCAGAGAATTTGCAATTTTTTATCACAGAAAAACAGGATCCCTTATCATAAGAAAGACCAAAAGGGAAAATGGATGTTATAAAGTCACTAGCATTGAACTCCACTGAAACATTTCTCTGTTAAAAACTGATAGTTAGAAATAAAGATTTTGCTTGCCAAATCAAAGAGCACAAAAATGCAATGAATCTGAGACACAGGAAACATAAATCTGTTCCCAGTACTTTAACAAACAAACAAACAACCTAATTCTTTCCCTAAGAAGAACCTAATACAAAACATATTAAAGTCGATGGAAACACTCCCATCGAGTTCAGCCAGCGTTGTTTTAAAACAGATCAGGGAATAGATATAGAGTATGTAACCAGATAAAATATTCCATAGCCCACAAATCAATTGATAAGCACAACCAGAGACATGCATACACATTGCACCAACAGACTGGTAGTGGCATTCACTTCAGTAGATTTTTTAAAAATCTGTATATTAAATTGAAAATGATTTGTTAAATTACTTTCACAATTAATGTACATTTATAGCTTGCTCTTGGAGTTTGCTAAAAGAGAACTTACCATGAACAGCTTTTATCTCTCTCTGGCACTGGGTGTCCCCCATTCTGTTACATTCACTTAAAAAGAAAATAAGGAGCACTAAGTTTTATTTGTGTTTTTTTAAAACAAAAACTTCAGTGAATGGTATTTATGCCTGGCTTCATCTGCTAGCCAATAAGACTGCCAAGTGTCTTAATCTCTGCTTAGCATGGGGCTTTATTGCTGAAGCCAAGTTTAAGCAAAACTTGATCATCGAAGAGAACTCATGCAACTTTTTTGTTTGGGGTGGGAAAAAAGAAAGTGTGCCACTGCTTACTTTACTGGGGTCAAGCATGGGTAGCCTGGCTGGAAAGGGGAATAAAATTAAACCACAAAAATGAGAACATAAAGCAAATGTTATATGAAGCAAAGATTTCTGTAGAAAAAAAATCAAGTTTGTTACACCAGTACTGGGATGGGTTCCTTAAAAATTATCCTTCTGATGTACCTAGTTGTCCCTTGGCGTCATCCTATAAAGAACTTCCCTCAGTTCACATTTGAAATGGTTATTAAAAAAAAATGGTAGAAATAATCATTTGTGGATAAAAATAAATAGGAAATCCTTTCCTTTTCACCTATTCTAAGGCTTCTAATCACAAGCATTCCCTCAGGCATAAAAATTAACCTTGGGATGTTGGTTTTTTTTATCACCACATAGATGTAGGGAGACAGATTTTAATAAGCAGCAACACATCAGAAAAATCCTTCAGAAAACTCTTTCAAATTCCCTAAATTCCAGATGATGCACAAAAAGACAGCTTCTAACTTTAGCTAAGGAGTCCACTGCTGATCATCACCTGGCACCAGGATTCCTTCAGTGCATGACGAATGCAACCACCACACAGCCCTTACATACTTCTCCACAGAAAGGTGGTGTGGGGGGAGGGGTAAAATGTGTAAAAAACGCCTACAAATGAACTTAAGGTTAAAACAAGCAAACAAATATATCACACACAAACTGCAGTCCATGGAAAAAGCCTAAAAAACAGCAAGTCTTCAGGAGAAACAATGAAATTGGGTACCCACAGAGGAGCCTTGTTACACCTTGCACTTTGAGCTGCTCAAATGTTGATCAGTGTTAGTGCTAGCTCAAGTTGGAGCACTTGCACCTTCAGTGCAGACATGAGTTACAGAAGACACTCTGTTTTGAAACACCTTCATCTGACCTCTCATGCAACAAGGACTCCAATTTTTGCCGAATAGCTATTTTTTAATTAGTCTGCAGCCGTACACATGTGTTTGGTCACAGCTACAGACCACTTTCTGTGGCCAGATCAGGTGAAAATTATCACTTCTATCTAAGTCAGTGGTTCCCAATCTGTGGTACGGGTACCACTAGTGGTAAGCAGACCACCCATCAGTGGTATGTGTGACCAGATTTATTGTAATAAATTTATATGACAAAAATTTACTGGTTTTACTTCAGGTTGTAACATTTTTAATTGGTGATGCACAATCTGTCAAAGTTTGGGAACCACTGGTCTAAGCACCTCAAAGCTAAAAACTTTCTCTGAGAGTCCCTCCACCTGCACAGTTATAACTTACCACTAGACAGCTGGTGAGCAGGGGCTATAGCTCTAAGTTTCCACTACAGGCCTGGTGAGGCAGGACAGACTTCTATCCTTGCTCTACGTGCACATATGTGAGAAATGGGTTAGGAGAGGTTGGAGTGGGAACATGAAGCCAGGGTAATAAAATGGGAGGTGGAAAGGAAATGAGGTGGGGGAAGGGTGGTGAAACAAAGAAAGTCGGCCTGTGAAGGCTAAAATAAAAAGTTAAAAAAAAAAATGGAAAAAGAAAAAGAAATAGAGGAAGTAAATTAAAGAAGATCTCGTGTTTTACTAAATTGTGATCTGAGATCAGGGTGTGGAGGGTGCTGGTCATGTTTCCCAGGGGTGCTGGGAGGTGGGAGCAGTAACAGAAGGCACTTTTGAAGGACATGCTGCCCCTGCCCCAGGAAGGAAGCCCCGGCTCATGGGGACCCGATCCAACCCCCAACCTTGTTCCCCCCACCCCAACTCCCCCCCACCCCCTGCCCCGGCCCATCCATGTCCTGCAACCAGGCTAGCTGGCATGTGCTCTGCAGGCTATTTGCACAGGGTTGCTCCCCTGGGGGTGGAGACAGGGAGTTGGCTTGGTACCAGAACCATCCCCAGGGCAGTATAGTTCAGAGGGTAGAAAGTGTATTCACACAGAACAGGAGGGTGGGGGAGGAAACACTGCATCCTGGGATGGTGGAAGACTGCAATTTGGGCAGCCCATCTGTGGGGAGTGGTCACACATTGATGGAACACAAGCTGGTTAACACAGATCAGAGATAAACCTGTCCTGGGGTGGCATAATTTTGAGCCACCTAAAGTGTGCTTAAAACTACTTGCAGGTGTTTATTAGGGCTGTGCAAAACAGCGTTGTTCCATTTCAACTTCTGTTTCAATGAACCTGAGGGAAGTGCCTTGCTTTCAGGTTGTCTGAACTATAGGAAGAATAAACAGACCTTCACCTCCATTATACCCAGAAGTTAAACATAACCAAATTATCTCTGCTTTCCATTTTTCACATATCACAATCAATCTTTTTTCACCTGCAAAGTAACTCTGCTTATCTCTACATACTTGCATACTGAAAAGGGTATTCTGGAGTGTGATCACTGCTAGCAGTGCTACATTAATAACCTGCTGCATAAACTGGAACAAAACATGATTTCAGAAAGATAGAGCAGATTTTCAGATCAGTGAGATACAACCCAAACTTTGGCACTCCCTTTCTAATGGCAGGCAGTATATTCTGATGGATGTGCACAAGCACTCATTATCTTAGGTATCTGCAAGACGTTCACCACTCCAATACATAGCCCAAGTGAGATTTGTTATTGATATGTATATATCGCATCCAAAGCTTAATGGGGTTGACATATCAGAGCATCATGCTGAATATACCTCAACTTCTTTAATCCCTAGTTTGAACAACTAATATTATCATGAACTCCGATAGCACTTTACAATAGGAAAACTGAAGTAGTGGATTAAAGTGACATTGACACAGCTAAGACTTTATTTTTGAAACACTAGATAAATTGGGCAAGGTGCAAACCCCAAATCATTTATCACATAACAATAGTAAAAAAAAATAAAAAATCACAGATTGTTGGTTATTTCCAATAACAAAGAAGGAAATTTAGGAAAACTATTGTACTTCTCATTCTAAAATTACTTTTCTCTGTGTTTTATTGTATAGCTGCTGCGTACAGTCATTTGCAACTTCATGTTGTCTGGTTTAAGTCTATATTTTTAAAGCAATACAAAGAATTCTGAGGATAACTGTGCTGATAGAAGTTTATCTGTCTCTGCTCTGAAGGTAAACTGCTTCCAGCATCCAAACTAGCTCATGCAGAGCTGGCTCAGTTATCGCTATACAGAACTATTGTGCTGTATAGACATACCTCAGATGACATTACAGATAAGCAGTTTGTCATGGTCCAAATTAATTATTTATTAAATGTTATTAATAACTCTAATAACTTATTAGGCAATTAAAAGCAAGTATTTCTCATCAGTGATTCAGTCTTTTCCCCCAAGGTAGTAGATTAAGTAAAAATGCCTTTAGATCAGCATTTGTGCAAAAGCCCACATGGACAAATACAGTTTGTAAGCATGCTTGCCAGCCTGTCCTCTCTGGAGGCACAGATTCATAACGGGTTGGAACCCCATTCAAGCAAGTTTCACAAATGCAATGAAAGCTATTATAGAACTAGCTTGTAAGCATAAACAAGGACTGGTAAAACCAAGGGTAGCAGCTGCCCAAACTAGGTCAGTGATACCAGGCTTATTAGTGTTTCAATTTCACAAAAAATGTCACTGGGTGATAAATAGCTTCGCACAGGACACATGGGTTGTAGGGGTGCACTGATAAAAGATTTTTTGGGGTAGATACCAATGGCTGATTATTGACCAGCAATATTGGCCAATACTGATCTGATTGCTAATATACAGCCCAGCAGCTTGGAGAGCAGGTTCCAGCTGATAAGCCTGTTGGGCAGAAGAGGCATGGGGGGGTGGGGCAAATTGCGGCTCCCCTAATGAAGGAAGAAGTGGGGCTAAGACAGGGACTGCACAACTGGCGCAGGGTACAGGGCAGAGCTGTGGGTGACTCGTCCAGTGGGGGGGGGGGGAGCAGCTTCCTGCACTGCACGCCCCCCATGGGAGGTATGGGGGGCACATGCCCTCTTGTGCGTGGGGCAAGTCAGGCTGCTGCTGCAGGCTCAGGGCCTGGGGCTGCGCCAGCCTCTTCCTGGCAGGGGGGCTGGGCTGGGGCTGCACTCAGGGCAGGTGGGGGCAGCGCAGGTAGCAGCGGTGGCACTGAGAGGTGGGGCTATGTGGGAGGCCACCCCAAAATTCACCGTAGCACCCCTCCCAGCACTGCCACCACCCACCATGAGTATATTTCTCGCCCAACCCCCTCCTGGGAAGAGGCCAGCACAGCCCCAGCCCTGAGCCTGCATCAGGTAGCCCGCCTGCACCCCATGCACAGATCCAGGGGGGCACATGTCCCCTATGCCTTGCCCTGGGGTGCACGCAGTGGCTGCATGCATGCTTATTGCATTTATCACAATATTATTGGCCACATCAGCCAAAAAAAGGTGACTGCTGATAATGTCTATTTTCCTTTTATCACTGCCAATACAATATGGACCAATGTATCAGTGCACCTTTAATAGATTGTCACACTTGAGTTGGCAGAGACCAAACACATGAGTGAAGTAAACAACCCAGTCTTCTAAAAATGAATAAAAATAATAATTCTGAAGACTGAAACTTAGGAAATCAATAATTTTTTGATCAGGCAGGCCACTCTCTTTAATTTAAATCAGGGCTGTCCAACTGATGTCCCACAGGCTGCATGAGACCAACAGGAGGTTAAATTGCAGCCCCTGGACTCCCACCTGGCCACCCTTCCTCCCCCCACCCCCTCCAAAGTTCCTGCAGCAAAACAGCTGGGGCTCTGGGCTCTCCCTCCCCCCACCTGGCTTCACTGACTGTCTGTGGCCAAGGGGCAGGGTGGAGCAACATATGGCATGGGTGAGCTGCCAGCTGAGGAGCTAAAGTGGGAGCCACAAGTGCACACAGTACATGGGGGGTGCTGTTCAGGCATGTACTGCGGTGGCAGGGATGGCAACCAGGTGTAGCAGGTGGGGGGGGGGAAGAGTTACAAATTTTATTTCAAGAATGAATAGGAAATGCACATATGGCATCTTCTGCTGACCCACAACTAGAACTTGCATCTTGATATCACTTTTTCCAAATAGAAAGTTTCATAATTAGTCATAAACTGTGACAATAAATAGTGTCTGCTCAACAAGCAGGGGTTTGTTTCATTTACATGTAAGCATTTATGCCAATTGTGAGGTTAAAAATATTAAATATGCAATTATTTAAATGTGCTACTTAAGTTGTGCTTTTATACAAGGTGGTAGTGTTGGAGTGATGTTATAGTCAGGGGATATGCAACAGAGGAAAGGACTTTTGTGGATATCTTTTTATACAGTTTTTATACAAAGTATTGTCAAGAAATACTAATGCTGAAGTTCTATGCCAGTCTAGTTTCTGTAATACTTTGGATGATAGTATATCATTTGAGATCGAGTATGAAACAAAATAAAAATATTCAAGAACAAAAACTCCCATGAAACAAAAAAACCCAGAAAGGTGTGGGGAGGGGGTGGATGTACAGAAATTAGGTTCCTCTGGAAACGGAAGGAAGTTGTCTTACCGCACAAGAAATAAATAAGTGTACTGGGGATAGTCTTAACTTGGAAGCTAGTATCTTCCTGATCATCATTCTAGTGGGCCCATCTGAGTTAGTACTGCTATGATAAACCTTATATTTGAGGAATCATACCATAACTCAGTTATTTCAAAGCCCTTAAATATGGCTTCCACTAGTAAGCTACAAAAATAACACGCTCAGTGAGATTCACAACAATAACTGCATCCAGTTTCACCACAGTAGCAATGGCAGTAGCATCAGTGGACCACATGGAGCAACCTGATACAGTGCCAGATCATTTGTCAGGCAACCCTTGCATATATTCACAAGTTGGCCATATAACACAGGGGGGGTTGGTTAGAATCACAAGCTAAAACTGCATATTTTGAATATGAAACTTCACAAAAGTTTACCTTATCTGGTGTCGAGTATCCCACCAACTGCCAGGCTCTTGCACACACACAATCATCAACTGCCATGGAACCCCCTGGAGCGTCGCCCGCGCGCCCTCTGCCTGCGCCGCGGTCCACGCAGGGCTGCCAACTCTCTCTGAATCTCTGCCGGGAGGTTTCATCACATTATATAAGGACCTTAATGCCTTTAGATCAGGAAGGCAAATGCACATTACTATTATATTTTAAAAACCTGCTGGACTACTATATAAATCAGATTCAACTTTAATATTTATTTTAATGAATGCCCTATCAGTTATTTCCCGGGTGACTCTCAGCAGTCTCCTGGAGATTTATATCCAATTCCTGGAGGGCTGGCAACCCTAGTTCCAAGCCTGCAGAACCACAGGTTTCTAGCTGGCACCACAGACCCATGTGGCACTGCCTGCCTTTAATAGGAGCTTCCCACTCTTTTCTGAATTCCCCCAAACTCGAGGTTTCCTCAATACTGGGGATTTCTTCTGGCCCCCTGCAGTAACAGAGGCATCAGGAACCAGAAATGAGACGAGAGGACTTGAGGGTCCTCCATGCCAGTGGTTGCGGGCCATGTTAGTGACACAGGGACCAGTCCCATGTGCCAGGATTGGGCCCTGCACCTCTTCCCTCATCCCCACTCTGCCAGCTAGATTGGAGCCCCAAGTCCTCAGCCCCACACTGCCAGATCAGGCCCACACTGCCTCCTTCAGTCCTAGTCGGGCCCCTTGCTGCCTCTCTCATCCTGGCTCCACCAGATCAGGGCCCAGGTCAGCATCTCCCTGGGGCCCATACTGCCTCCAGCCAGCCCCTGTGTGACCAGATCAGGTTTGGGCCACCCCTGCTTGCCAATCTAGCAATCTGTTATCTGGCCTGCAGGTCTCCCCAGACATCCAGAAATTTGGCAGCAAGGGAGCAGCAATTGCTGCCACTGCTCTCCTGCTGCCAAGTTTTCAGACCTGTGGGGGCCCCTGTATGCTGGATGACATGGCTCGGCAAACTCACCTGGCCCACAGGCCAGGGGTTGAGCACTCTGCTCTCAGCAATCAGGAAGTCATGAAACTTATCAGGAGACCAGTGAGAAAAGTGGATCTTTACTTCCCAGACCTTAATTGCCAGGGTGGAAAAGAAAAGCCTGCCTTTCTTGAAGCCTTCTGCCTGCTGTGGGTGCACAGGAAAGGAGTTTATGGGTCATCAGGAGTAGCAAAGCCATACATCTTTATGCGCCTGTGAACCAACCTGCATAATTAGTGTAAAGAAAGGTACAGCTCAACCAAAAAAACACAACTCAGTTACCAGAGTTGTGTCAGCCTCAAAGTAAAGCAATACAGTTGGCTACAAAATTCTGTGCTACAGTCTGAAAGGTAGCAAAAACAAACAAGGCCAGCTCACATCAGCTATATGATATCATGGAAGAGAGAGAGTTGGTTATTTTAAAAGCAATGTTGCTTTCACCGCTACTTTGAAAGTCACGTGCTCCTTCTATCTGTGGTATAAACCCATTCATTGACTTCAGTGGTAGTTTAATAGGACAAAAACTAGGCCACATGCACTCCTACCCAGGATGGTCAAATTACAGTAATTTATAGCAGTACCAGTGATCTTTCCTAATCCCTGCACAAAAGGGATCAGAAACTGATGGGTTGGTCCATCATGGGAAGAAGTTAGGACCTGAACTTTCCTACAATTTTTACTTCAACCTCCTAAATCAGATTAAAACAAAAGATCTATTTTCTACATTTTATATACTAGCCACCATACACCGGCTCATATTAGAGCACGCCTCTTCAACCTCGAATCCTAAAGTGCTAACAGCCATTAGGGGCCAGTTACTTAAGCTTGTGGTATGCGGAAGGATAAGCTTTAAACAGCACTTACCCTTTCTTCAATCCAAAAGACCTTTTCAGGACTGCAATAATTTATCAACTAGATGCTGCCCCACACTGAGCCAGCCACTGAGCAAGAGAAACTAAAAATTAAAATCCAGTAGAGAACTGGATGAAGGACTGAAGGAAGAGAAGAAGTTTTGCAAATGAGATACTGAGGTATAGAGTAATTCAGCCATGATTAAACAGGAAGCCTCTAGCTGAACCCAGTATTGAACCCAGATTTTGCAAATTACGCTTCCATCCCAACTACTATATTATGCTTTCCCCCTTACAGTGAGGGTCAAGGACCGAGAATGGTTGCAATGGCCTTTCAAGAGGGCAGCGTTCCTATTTAGAAGCCACCCCTCGAAGGCCTCGTGGTGAGATATGTCCAGTTCTTAAAAGCTTAATCCTGTGGGCAAGAATGGCTCATTAACATTGTCTTATAAAGCCTAAAATTATGTAAATTCTTCTTGTATCATGAAAAGTTTTTGAAAGAAGATACCCCTACTATGCTTGTGAAAAGATTTTTCTCCTGAGGGCTGAACTGACACAATAAACGAGTTGTTTAGAAGCAAAACTTGACCAGCACAGCTGTAGCAGGGAAAGAAAATACAACACTTACAGCTACAACTATTTCAGAATAATCCTGGAATGCCGACTTTATTCCTGAACTACTCTTCTTCATGAATCTCTGGCATTGATCACTTGAAATGCTACTTTTTAATTAAAATTCACAGTAGAACACCCGGAGGCTGAGCACTGACACGTGTCACCAGCTGAACAGTCGTCTCCATTAAAAAAGTTTTTCTCCCCACATGATCCTTTTACATTAAATACGTTAAAACCTACCAAGAAGCAGATATTCATAAAAGAAATGTAAAAACAACTCATGTACAATGCTAAAATGATTTAGTAAAGTATTGGCTAAATTGTTTAAGCACAGATTTTATATAAAACATAGCTGTCAGGACTGCAGACCAAAAGCATAAGAACTCAGTGAGGAAAAAAAAAAAAAATCAAACAGCAACCTATGATTATATTGCTTAGTGTTGTTTCACTATCATGAGTTTATTTAATTAAGAGAGCACTTCAAATATTTGCACAAACCTCTTATCAGTTGTCACATTTTTAAAAACAGCTTGCGTTCACAAATCACAACATCCTGCCACATCCAGGAACAACCAATACATGCCACTTCACTGTGTTTTGAAGCCTAACTCAAACTATCAACAAGTGATTCAGATATTAGACATTGTCTAGGTTTCTCTTTGGTTTTGTTTCAGCTGTAGGGCCATCAGAAGAACTGTTACTAAAATGACTTTTTTCTCAATTAAAAAGTGCGACTCAGATCAGCCAAGACAAATGTGTTGTCAAAGTGAGTGAGCATGAAGAACTTAGACATCACATCTGCCTTGTGTCTGCAAACAGACACAGAACAAAGAAAAACCACTATGACCAGAAATGCATGTGTCATCTGTCTTGATCTCTCATCATACCACTCCTTTAAAGACTAGGACTAAGAACAACAGCCCTTAGGCAAGATTTTTTCAAAGCACCAACCTCCCAGTAGCAGGCATTTTGCAGGCCTCAAGCTTGCCAACAGCAGAAAGGAGCATTTCAAAACTCAGGGATAAAGGTTGTAAGCTGCGTTGGTCTAAGTATACAAGCAGCCGGTGTGCTAGCTAGAGGCAATATCTTTTATTTATTAGGCCAACTAGAGAGTTGCAAACAGCATTTTTTTTCTTTGCAAGCTTTCGGGCACATTCACCCTTTCGCAGGCATTGGAGCATACAAAGATTGTAAACTTTCTCCCAGGTAGAAACTTATGAACACGAATTTTCTACTTGGGAGAAAGTTTACAATCTTTGCATTATCCGATGCCTGCGGCGGAAAGCTTGCACAGAGATTTTTTTTTTTCAACTCTCTAGCTGGTCTAATAAAAGCTGTCGCCTGGAGCCCGCCGGCTGCCTTCCAAAACTCGGAGGATTCAGCTTCGCTCGGCTCGGCTCGGCTCGGCTCGGCAGGACACGGGCAGGAGCCGAGTGAACTGCCCAGTCCCGGCGCGCCTCCGCCGCTCGGGCTCCTCTCGGCTCGCCGCAGCGCCCAGCCGTGCCGGGGCCGCCTCAGCCCGGCTCGCAGCCCGCGCCCGCCCGGCACGAGCGCAGGGGCAGGGGCAGGGTGCCCGCTCCACGCGGTGCCGCCGCGCTCGGTCGGGAAGCCGAGAGCCGCTTTCCCCAGGGGCGACACAAAGGGCGGTCGCGGGTCCCGGGATGCCTGGGCGGGCGCGGAGGGAGGGGAGCGGGACGGCACTGGACTCACCGTCCGAGCTGGCCGTGTCATAGGGGTCGGCAGCGCCCGGCGGGTCCCGGTAGTCCACCCAGCTCAGCCCCTCCAGGCTCGCATAGTCCACGCGGCGCTTGTCGTCCACCGGCACCACGGTGAAGTGCGGCATCGCGGCTCCCCCCGCGCCGTCTGCAGCCGCCCGGCCCGGCCCGGCCCCGCATTCCAGCCCCGTGCGCTCACTTCCTCCGGGAAACCCGGCCGCGGGCTCCACCTCCCGCCGGGGCGGCCCCCAGGCTGGGCACGGGGCTGCCAGGAGGGGGCTCGGCCCCGGGACAGCGCCTGGGCTGATAGGAGGATGGCGCTTCGCCCTCGGGCGGACACACAGCAGGTGGCAGAGCCCGCGGCAGAGCGGCGGGGCCTCTGACCTCCCCCTGGCCCAGGCGGCGGCTCTGCCACCGCCTCTGCCTGGGGCGGGGAGCTGCGCCCCTCCCTGAGCCCGACAGTCCAGGAGCGCGCATAACCCCCGCTGCTAGATCCAGGCCTTGGAGCGGCACCTCTCAGCGCAGCCCTCCAGAGACTCAAGCCTCCTTAGAAGATGCCAGCTCTTAGCTTCCCCCCCACCCCGCGTTTGGTGACATACACCCGGTCCATCCTTCTGGCAAAGAGCTCAGAAAGCCCACAGCAGGGCAGCTGGTCTTTGAGGCTGTGTGCGGATTCCTAGCTGAGCTCTCTGAGTTTATCCTACTCGCACCCTTAATGGGCCTAACATTGCATGGCACCCCACAGCACACTGGAGAAGATTGCAAAGTCCCCCTGGGTTCTGCAATACTCCAGTTGGAAATCACTGCTCCAGTGGCTCCATGTTAGGGTGGCCACCATAGAGGACATTCCGGTTTTCTGTTACTTTTTCATAGATTCATAGATGTTAGGGCTGGAAGAGACCTCAATAGATCATCGAGTCCAACCCCCTGCATAGGCAGGAAAGTGTGTTGGGTTCAAATGACCCCAGCCAGATGCCTATCTAACCTCCTCTTGAAGACCCCCAGGGTAGGGGAGAGCACCACCTCCCTTGGGAGCCCATTCCAGATTTTGGCCACTCTTAACTGTGAAGAAGTTCCTCCTAATGTCCAGTCTAAATCTGCTCTCTGCTAGCTTGTGGCCATTATTTCTTGTAACCCCCAGGGGCATCTTGGTGAGTAGAGCCTCATCAATTCCCTTCTGCGCCCACATGATGAACTTACAGGCAGCCACAAGGTCACCTCTCAACCTTCTCTTGTGGAGGCTGAAGAGGTCCAGGTGCCCCAGTCTCTCCTCGTAGGGCTTGGCCTGCAAGCCCTTAACCATATGAGTGGCCCATCTCTGGACTCTCTCCAGGTTATCCACATCCCTCTTGAAGTGTGCACCCAAAACTGGATGCAATATTCCAACTGCGGTTTGACCAGCGCCCAATAGAAAGGAAGTATCACCTCCTTGGTTCTGTTCATCATGCATCTGCTGATGCATGATAAAGTGCAGTTAGCTTTGCTGATGCCTTGGTCACACTGATGACTCGTGTTCATCTTGTCGTCCACCAGCAAGATGCCTTTTCGCTTCTGTGCTGCCAAGCAGGTAATTTCCTAGGCAGTAAGTGTGCTGGACATTTTTCCTCCCTAGGTGCAGCACTTTGCATTTCTCCTTGTTAAATTGCATTCTATTGTTTTCTGCCCATTTGTCCAACCTGTCCAGGTCTGCCTGTAGTTGTTCCCTGCCCTCCGGTGTGTCTACTTCTTCCCACAGTTTTGTATCATCCACAAACTTGGACAGAGTACACTTCACTCCCTCATCCAAGTCGCTGATGAAGACATTGAAGAGTATCAGTCCAAAGAACAAGCCCTGCAGGACCCCACTGCCCACGTCCTTCCAGGTCGATACTGCCCCGTCCACCACCACTCTCTGGGTACGACCCTCTAACCAATTTGCCACCCACCGGACTGTGTAATCATCCAAGCCACAGCCTCTTAATTTGCTCACCAGTATGGGGTGGGGTACCATATTGAAGACCTTCCTGAAGTCTAAGTAAATAATATCTACCCCACTCCTGCGTCCAGGTGTTTTGTAACCTGGTCATAAAAAGAGAGTGTGGGCGGATTGGGATAGGGCAGGGAGTCGGGATGGGCAGTATGGGGAAGTGGCTGTGGGAGTGGATTAAAGACGAGGGGCTCCAGGACATTTGGGAAGGGTCAGGGGTGTTTACTAGAGTGGATCCGGGAGGACGAGGTCAATCGAGGATCGATTTTGTGCTGGTGTCAGAGGGGTTGGAGATCCGCAGGAAACGACTGATTGACGTGAGTTTCTCAGATCATCGTGTGCTGTGGGTAGAGGTGGGCATCGGGCAGGGGCTCAAGCAGGGGAAAGGAGTCTAGAAACTAAATGCCTCTTTATTGGATGATCCCCAGGAATGCACTGCCTTCGAAAGTGCGTATCGCCAGTGGCAAACCTTGCAACCCTTTTTCCCAACCTGGTGGGACTGGTGGATTGAAATTAAGGGGTGCGTGCGAGAGTAGTTCGATGACGTGGGGAGGAGAAAGGCACAACGGAAAAAGAAGGAGCTGGTACGCTTGCAAGGAGAAGTTCAGAGATTGTGGGAACAGTTGAAGAAGGGGGAAGCAGTGAAGAGAGAATGGGAAAGGGCAAGAGAGGGGGTGAAAAAGTGGTTCCGCACCAGGATGAAAGAACGGATGCTCCTGGCCAAGGCGCAGTGGGTGGACGAGGGGGAGGAATGGGGAAGGTTTTTCACTTTACGAGTGAAAAGCAAAAAGCGGGTGATGGAGGTGGTTCGCATGGCCGATGGAGGAAGGGTGGAGGATGTAGAAGGGGTCTTGCGGGAGGTGACTAGATATTACAAGGACTTGTTTCATAGGAAAGCGGTGAGGCAGGAACAAGTGGAGGGACTGGTGCGGAGTTTGGAAAGAAAGGTGGGGGAGGAAGGGAGGGAGAGTCTGAGAAAGGAATTGACGGAAAGCGAAATACTGGGCGTCCTGAGATCGATGCCACTAAAGAAGACACTGGGAGGAGACGGGATCCCGGTGGAGTTCTACGGGAAGTTTTGGGACTTAGTGAAGGGGGATCTCTTGGCCCTTTCTAAGGAATTCATGGTGCGGGGTCAGGTAGGAGAGGGCTTTGACCAGGGTGTCGTGGTCCTGATTTACAAGAAAGGGGAACGGGAGCACATTAAGAACTGGAGGCCAATCACCTTGTTGAATGCCGATTATAAATTATTCACCAAGATCCTAGCAGCGAGGTTGGGGGCGGTGTTACCGCAGCTGCTGGGTGAGGAACAGATGTGCGCAGTGGGGGGGCAGCGAACGACACAAGCACTCTGGGTGCTTCGGGACATGCTGTCGTATGTCACAGAACGAAACTGGAACACGCTAGTGGTGAGTCTGGACCTGCAAAAGGCGTACGACAGCATTGGGCACAAGTTTCTGTTTCGGGTCCTGGAAGGGATGGGGATGCTGGGAGAATTTGTGGGGTGGGTGCGGGCACTTTATGGAAAGGCTACGAGCAGGGTGCTGGCGAGGGGTTTCCTGGGGGAAGCCTTTGCTGTGGACTCGGGGGTGAGACAGGGATACCCGCTATCGCCGGGGCTCTTTGTCTGCGCCATCGAGCCTCTGGCACAACGGATCAGGGGGGATAGGGTGATTAGCGGGGTGAGTGCCAAAGGGAGGGGAATTGAAAATCCTCCTATACATGGATGATGCGACGTGTGTAGTGAGGGACAAGGTGTCTCTGGGAAGAGCCTTGAAGCACGTAGACGAGTTTGGGGAGGCATCCGGAGCAAGACTGAACGTAGACAAGAGCGTAGTGCTTGCGGTAGGGAATTGGGGGGACTTGAGAAACCTTGGGCTACAGGTGGAAAGGGAGGAACTGAAGGTGCTTGGCGTCTGGATGGATATCCAGGGGAAAGGGAAACAGGCGTGGGAAGTGTTGGAGGGGAGAGTGAAGCAGATGGTGGGGTTGTGGAGCACACGGGGGTTATCGTTGAGGGGGAAAGTGCAAGCGATCAAACAGTGCTTGCTGCCACTAATCCTGTACACGGCGATGGTGTACCCCCCGTCCTGGCTACAGGCCCGGCAGGTCCAGCGGGCCTTGTGCCTTTTCTTTTGGGTGGGGAAGACCGAAAAAGTGGCTAGGACAGAGATATATAAGGATGAGGGATTGGGGGGATGGGGCTTTCCCAACATAGAGACCTTTGTTTACGTGCACTTTTTGAAGATGGTGGTGAGGGAAGCGAGGGGAGCAACGGGCACCGTGACCAATTTCTGCAGGTTCTGGGGGGGAAGGCTCCTGAGAAGGCTGGGCCTGTTTGGGAGTGTGTGGCAGGGAGCATGGGCTTGGCAGATGTCGCTGCCCTATGCCCGACTTGGAGCCTTTGTTGCGAAAGAAGGATTGGAGGGGTTAGGGATCGAGGGGCTGGGAGATGCCAAAAAGGTCTTCAATTTCCTGAGAGGGAAGCAGAGGATGTCGGATGTTGGGGATTTGAGACCGGAGCAAGTCAGCAGGGTGTGGAAAGGACTGGTGGGGAAGGAATGGAAAGGGGAGCATGAGGAGCTGGCGTGGAGGGCGGTGCGAAAAGCTCTGCCAGTGCGACAGGTGCTCTATCACTGGGGACTCTCTCGGTCCCCCAAGTGCCCAAGGGAGCTCTGCGATGAGCCCGGGACGGTGACACATGTACTGTGGGACTGTTCTTATGCACAACGGGTGTGGGGGAAGGTGACTACCTATTTGAAGGATACGGGAAAGGGAACGGGGGGTCACTTCCAGAAATGTTCTCTATGGTTTATCAGAGGGGACGGATGGGACGTGGGGGGTGCGGGTCTTAATCACCTGCACCAAAGTAGCACTATGGAAAGTACGCTCCTTGTTGGCTCTAAAGGGGTTGAGCTTTTCCACAACAGAGTGTCTGCAGTTAGCAATGCACGAGCTGCACTTCTATAGAGCTAGAGAAGGAAATACAAAAGAAGGAGGGGAGGAAAAATTCTGGCAAGAGCTGGACTTCAGGGGGTTGTTTCAGCCCCACACAGGTATAGGCTAAACTAAGAGTCAGCATTGTGAGTACAAAAGGCTGGCTAGGGTTGCACATGGGATAGGGACAACAAGAGACCTGTATTGCACACAATGTTCTTGCTTTCCTTTTTTTTTTTTTTTTTTTGGGGGGGGGGGGGGAGGACGTACAGGATGTCTAATACGACATGTGTAATATGTGTTAGATAGCCAATACTCAGGGATGTTGTATATACTGTGTACAAATGAGACGACGTGCAATATGATATCAATCCCAATGTTTTGTATTATGTTATTTGAAATGTTGTATTAGCCATTGTGAGGCCTCTGTCTGGGGTCGTTTTGAGTCTTTTGTTATAGTCTGGTTTTTCTAATAAAATGTTTACTAAAGGAAAAAAAAAAGTCATAAAAAGAGACTAGATTAGCCAGGCATGATCTACCTACTATGAATCCATGCTGGTTTCCCCTCAGCATAATTTTTCCTGCTTGGCTCTCACATAAAACTGCAGTAGTTTGCAAGATTATGTTTGTGTTTGAAAAGAAAATAAGAATAATCTCTATTTAAATTAAAATCCCAGAATAGCTAACTGACTACATATTCCAAAGATCTGCTGTTAAGGGACACTGTCATCTTAAAATTTGATGCATCTTTAAAAGGAATTTTAAAAAAGTTTCAAGTAGTATACCTCTTCCCATATTCTTCTCTTTATTTCTGTACTTCTGCAGTCATTTCTCAACATTATTCTGGTTTCATGTTGCACAAATGGCAAATTAAGTGAACCCAACTATATTCTAGAACAGAGCTGGAAGGGACCTCAGGAGATCATCTAGTCCAACTCCCTGCTCAAGGCAGGATTGCCCATGACTAGATCAACCCAGTTAAGTGCCTGTTTATCTTGTGCTTAAAAACGTCCAAGCATTCCACAACCTCTCTGGGTAGCCTCCAATGCTTAACCAGCCATAGAGAGACAGAGTTCTTCCTAATGTCCGGCCTCAGCTGCAGCAGCCCCATGGCATGACCCTGGTGACCTGTTTCCCCCTGACCCCCCAAAAATGCGACTGGGTGAGGAGCTATGCTTCTTGTGGCAAAAGTCCAGAGGGGGGGTGCCATTCTGCTTGACCCCCCACCCCCCAATGCACTATTAGGTATTGGTCTGTCTGGTTTCTATGGCTGGGCATCATGGGGCTGTGCCTGCTGTAGCAAAGACTCAGGGGAGGGCATTCTGGCATCCCCTCTAAGTTGGCATGGGGCTCAGTGCCTTGCTTATACCACCTAGTTACACTTCTGCATATACATAAAATGTTGCCAGATATACAAAACAGAGAAAACAAATTATTTTCTGTATCTTACGCTTTGATATTAGAACTATAAGAAGTTTTATTTTTGAAATTCTGTTCCTAAAATAGGGTCTGCATTTAAAATGCTATAATTAAACTTCAGAGTCAACACACTGGACATTCATATTTCTCTTGGCAAGTTATCTTTGAGCTTAAAAAGGCCGGATGCCTTTTTGGTTAAATTAATGCTTCCAGTTCTGCAAAACTCATGAGGTCAGCAAAAAAGAACAAGAGAAGCAGCTGTGAGGTTTACTATTCAGTGCTGGCTTGATCCAACCTGATTTTAGAGATTTATAACTAAAAAGACTTCCTAAGCAGGAAATTTGCCTGTGTATGTAAAGTAGCACGTAAATTCATGAGCCATGTAAATGGGTTTTTTTTATATTTCCTGCCAGCAGACAAAGAAAAAGTGCTTGGGCTCTACATAAGCCCATTGGTGAAAATAAACCTTCTGGCCGGAAGAGAGGGAGAAGGCCTATTTTAGGCATTTCCTGATCTTACAGGAATAAGTCATAGATTTTTTTAACTTGCCCTGCTTTCTGGAACAGAGTTTGCCATTAATAATAGAGTAATGTGTAGCTTCTCAAAAAAAGCAGAAATGGGAGACAGACATGAGGGAGAACTCTTTGTTCACAAGAGCTGAATAATAATTCCACTTTTAATTAGTTGGGATCTGAAATAAACAAGGAGGATACATGCTGCGGAGTGATTGTTGTCAGAAGGAATGCAGGCCTCTCAGTTCACTTAACACAAATTCACTGATGGACCACCTCTAGAGAAAGCCAGAACAATTACACCCCCCAGCTGAGATCAGACAGGTAGAAAGGCTTCTAAGACTTCAAAGTTTTATATAACCTAAAATGTATTTACATCTTTTCTTTTTGTTAATACATGACAGACTTATGTCTGCATTTGGGTTTGGGTGTTTTATTTGTTTAGCTGAGAAGTGTCCCCTGACATCCCCATTTGTGAGTTTATGAGTACAGTTTTGTTCTCTCATTTTAGAAGTAGTTACCTGCTGTATGTTGTCTACTCCCACTGAAGGCAGTAGGAGTTTTACCATCAGCTTGAATCAAAGTAGAGTTAGACCAAGAGTGAAAACTTTGAAAATCCATCCTTTCTTTAGTTTTAGAAAGACAGGTACTACAGTATCAAATTAGTACTCCATTTAGTTCCATAATCCATCTCTGCTACACCAGTTGCTCCAGGGGAAAACGGTCAAGAACCTAAAATGAAATGTGTCCAAAAAAGTCATATTAACCTTCTGAGATTAAATTATGTCTCTCATATCATACCTAAATACCAAATTTAGACAGTTATTTAACTATAATAATTTTCATTGAAAACTGGATAATCCCAAGAAAATGGATAGGATGATAACGGGATGTGGGGATTACTAAGAAACAAAAGCAGAATTTTATGGGGCAATGATTCCCAATGACTATCCTGTGCAGGTTCATGTTACTCTTCATGAAGGGTAGTTTGGCTTCCATTTAATATCATTAAGCTTGAAGTGGTCAGTCTAATTATTCTGTCCTAGAACAAGAAAAAGGAACTTCAGTAAGTGAGCTTCAAGCTTAATTGCAGCATGCTGTGTGTTCAGAAGGAGAAATCAAGAATAGGAGTTCCCTTCTCTTCCTCCAATTGTTTTGCTTCTGGAATTGAATTTGCAGGGAGCTGCCTTTCTTCAAATACCAAGCAGAAGATCTGGGCTACTGTTAGTTGCAGAACTTTGCAGAACCACACTTTATTTTTAGGAGTCATTAAGTACCTGGACTGAAATTCCTCCAGCTAAGAAAAGTTCTCCTCTCAGGCATATGCCAGCAAGTCCCACCCTCTTGAAAGGGAATTGCACCCACATATCTTAAGGGAATTTGGCCCTAGGAAACTATGCATGTTTATGGTGGCAAAGCTATTCTTTTTTTCTAAAGACAATGGCTATGTTTACTGTTTTGGGGCTGGTCAATAAGTAAAGATAAGAGCTTATTTGCCCAAAGCACCTTTATTGCATCATATTTAGATTGCAGGAGAAGAGCAATTTCAACCTACTTTTTCTCTTGGTTGTAAATACTAATTACTACTTACGGATTTTGTAAGTGGCTGTTACCTCTGGTGGTGGTAGTAATCATAAATGGTACACTTGTTCAACTGGTCTATAGTGGCAGTCTTCCATTTGCCACAGTCTAGGTTCCTTAATATTTCACAACATACCAAAAAGGTGCATGGGTTACCTGTCTGCTTGTATTAAGACATACTAGAGGCAAATATAAGCAGTCTGTGGTTGTATTTTCATTCATAATCATATCTGGAAACAAACTAAACAGTGAACATAGAAACAGGAAGACAGAACACATGCACAACCTACAAAACCACTAATATTTTGCTAATTTTCAAAGAAAGAGAAAAAGCTACAATTCTCAAACATACAGACAAAGCACTGGTTTCAATTGGAATTCAAATGGAATATGCAAATTAGATTAGGAAAATCAAATATTATTACACAGTGAAGGACCTGATCTCATAGATCTTGCATATATTCATAATACCAATGAAATCACTAGACTGAAGGTCAAGAAACACAATGCATATAGGGGACAAGTGAGAAAAATGATTGGAAGAAAAATATTTAGCTCAAAATATTGTTCATCCCTTTACCCAAACTGAATGTGAACAAATAAAAATTCATAGTTTCATAGTTTCTAGGGTTGGAAGGGACCTGAACAAATCATCAAGTCTGACCCCCTGCCCTGGGCAGGAACGAGTGCTGGGATCATAATACCCCAGCCAGATATCTATCCAACCTCCTCTTGAAGACCCCCAAGGCAGGGTAGAGCACCACCTCCCTTGGAAACCCATTCCAGAGCCTGGCAGCCCTAAAGTAATGCCTCCTGATATCAAGCCTGAACCTGCTCTCAATCAATTTGTGACCATTTTTCCTTGTTATCCCAGGTGGTGCCTGAGGGAACAGAGCCTCACCTATTTTCCGCTAGTCCCCTCGGTTAAGTTTATAGACGACCACCAGATCCCCTCTCAGTCTTCTCTTGTGGAGGCTGAAAAGATTCAGGCCCTTTAGTTTATCTTTGTAGGGCCTGGCCTGCTGCCCTCTGACCATGCGAGTGGCCCTCCTCTGGACCCTCTCAAGGTTAGCCACATCCCTCTTAAAGTGCAGCGTCCAGAACTGGACGCAGTACTCTAACTGCGGCCTGACCAATGCTGCATAGAGGGGACGGATCACCACCCTGGACCTGCTTGTGATGCATCTGTAGATGCACAACAAGGTGCGGTTAGCCTTACTGACTGCTTCCTCGCATTGGCAGTTCATGTCCATCCTGGAGTCAACAATGACTCCAAAATCCCTTTCAGCCACTGTGTTCTTGAGAAGGGTGTTCCCCAGCCTATAGGTATGTTGCAGGTTTCTTCTCCCTAGATGCAGCACCTTGCTCTTGCCTGAGTTGAATTCCATCCTATTCTCACCTGCTCACCTCTGTAACCTGTCTATATCTAGTTGGATTCTGTCCCTCCCCTCCAGTGTGCCCACTTCTCCCCACATCTTTGTGTCATCAGCGAATTTGGACAGCGTGCACACCCACCTCCAAGTCACTGATAAAGATGTTGAATAGCACAGGCCCAAGGATTGAGCCCTGGGGAACTCCACTGCCCACATCCCTCCAGGTTGAAAACAACCCATCCACCACCACTCTCTGGGTGCGACCATCGAGCCAATTTGCCACCCATCTGACTGTGTAGGCATCAATGCTGCAGTCACCTAGTTTTTTTCATAAGAATGGGGTGAGAAACAGTGTCAAAGGCCTTCTTGAAGTCCAGGTAGATGACATCCACCTCAATGCCCGCATCAAGGAGTTGATGACCTGGTCGTGAAAAGAAACAAGGTTAGTCAGCCAAGATCTGCCTGCAGTGAACCCGTGTTGGTTATCCAAGAGCATTACCTCCCATGCTGGGCTCCCACAGATGTGCTCTTTGATAATTTTCTCAAAGGTCTTCCCAAGGATCAAGGTGAGATTAATCTGCCTATAGTTACCCGGGTCCTCCTTTCTCCCCTTCTTGTAAATGGGGACCACATTGGCCCTTTTCCAGTCCTCTGGGACCTGGCCAGAGCAGCTGTGTCAGGGGCCCTGCTATGACCTCCGCCAATTCCCTCAGTACCCTCGGATGAAAATCAATTGTTGTAAAACAATCCACATCTTCCTTCCAGGATTTTGTTGGACGTTCACAGTCAGAAAAAAACAAATTCTAGATTGCTCATGTATGATTTACAAAATATTTAAATAAAAGCCTCGTTCCCCATTCTCACTTGTATGTCCTTGGGTATCTTTTGTCCGACTTCAATGGACAAAAATTTGCAGTTGCATAGCTCCTGTCTTCCCCCAATTACATGCATGTAAATTGATTCTCAGACCATTTTGAAACATAGAAACTTTTGAAAAAGATGTTCAAATATCCTTTTGAGAAGCTCTGTATAAATCCTTATTTATAGGCAGACAAGTACACTCAAGATCCATATTTGTCCTGAACAGTCTTTATTATGCCTAACAAAACAAGGGTCCAGGTTGACTGTTATACGCCAGTGTGGGTGAGTGGTGGCAAAGAGCCTAATGCAAGATCCATATTTGTCCTGAACAGTCTTTATTATGCCTAACAAAACAAGGGTCCAGGTTGACTGTTATACTCCAGTGTGAGTGAGTGGTGGCAGAGAGCCTAATGGCAGTTATATCACAAATTTTACTTACAAGCTGAAAGAATTTTATCAAATCAGTGAAATACAGTTATTTGTAGGCATCCCATGATAATATGGCACTCATATCATCCTAGCAGCAAAAGACAAACTTCATTATGCCAGTGTTAATAATCACTTTTTAGAGTAGAACCACACAGTAAAGACCCACCTGAGCATTATAAATTAATTTTAATATATTGTCTGTGGCTGATCTACTTATTTAAATGCATTTCAGTTGGCACTGTTGGAATGATGTAGCCATGATCATCCAGGAATTATGCAAGAGGCAAGGATTTTTTGGGTGGTATCTTTTATTGCACCAGGATAAATTTAGACAAGCTTTTAGACAGGCTTTCAGTGAATGATGACCTGATGAAAGATGCTTGGCATTTCAAAGCTTGTCTAACTTTATCCCAACCATGCAAAGCAAAAAAGAAGGTATGAACCAAAAAAATTCCTTGCCTCTCTTTCAGTTTCACACAGAACTTTACTTCTGATGGTAATCTCAGTACAACAATAGAAAGTGGCCCTGGTCTTGTTTTCTTCAAATAAAAAGTAAATTTTCTGAGCTCGAGGTTATGCAGGCCTAGCATGTGAAGCTAGATTTGGTCATGCTGTTTCAATTATATATTCCCTCCTGAATTTAATGTTTCTGAGGCAACCAAATGATGGTACATCAAAGATTCTTTTTAGAAATAGAAAGTGTAGAAATTTTACTTAGAATTTATGGGAGGGACAAGTATTTTTGTGGATATATTTTATTGGACCAACTGCACAGTTAGTGACCTGAAGAAGAATGCACTGCATTCAAAGCTTGTCCAACTCTATCCCAACTAAGCAGTAGGTCCAATAAAAGATATCACCCACAAAAATCCCTGCCTCTCATCACAGTCCAGTCTCCTGGGCTGTCGCCACTACAAATCATTCCAACACTATGAAAACAAACTTTAAAAAAATCACACAGTGCACATTTGTAAGACTGAGATGGTTCTAGGAATATGTTGGATTGCTTTAGAACAAGCATAATGCAAAGTACTGATTAATACAGACTGTTACAGAAAATATTATACAATGTTTTGATACATTTTCCATTGATTTAACATATACAAAGATTCCCAATGTCACAGAAATGTAGCAGCACATGCACTGCATAGAGCCACTAATATTCAACCTGAGTATTTAACTACAGGTGAAATATATGTAAAGTGGCTGAAGGCACATCTAAAGGGAATATTGATTTAGGAGACTGAAAGATAATCATCATGGCTGGGTTTCAATGTCATGGGATGCATACATTTCAAATACCTTGGATAATAATCACAATGTGTATGTGGTTGAAGATACATCCATGGGAAAAACTGATCCAGAAGACAACAAGACAACCCTGATGGCCATATTTATGCAAAGTACATGTAAGGCTTTCAGTTGCATGGGATACACACATTTGAGACACCTGGGATAATAAGTCTAGTATGGGTATCCAGCTTTTGAGATTCATATTTTGACCTAGTCCCTGATTATAAAACACAGTAGAAATGGAACATCTCTGTACCCACCTCCGCTCTAGTAGGCGTTCCCGCACCACCTTCACCCGAGCCCTAGATCTTGCGGGCCCCGGGCTTATGGGTGGACCCCGGAGGCTTACCCCTGGTGAAGTCAGGAGGACACCTGAATTCACCTGCCACGACTTTGAATGTAACTTCAGTGGGGGGTCCTTCCTTGGGGTAGCTCCTAGAGTTGGCGCAGTCCCCCCCTACACCCCGGCGTGGTCCCCCCCTACACCTCCTAGAGTTGGCGTGGTAGTCTTGGGGCTCTGTCCTCCCCTACACCCTGGCCACTCGCCACCAATAGCTCTGCCTCTTCTTGGCTTCCACAGTGTCCTAGGCCTGCCGCTGTCTTACCCCCAACCTGCCGGGCGTCTGTAAAGGTCCTCGGCTCCATGGGCTGTCTGCCAGGGTCTCCAGCCCAGACCTTCCGCCTTGGCTCCTTCTTTAATCCGGCTGCTGGTTTCTTCACTAGCTCTGCTGCTTACGAAGCGGCCGGTTCCTTCACCGGCTCTGCTGCCTGAAATGCGGCCGGCTCCCTCGCTGGCCCTTCTGCCCACAGCGCAGCTGGCTCCTCCACCGGCTCTGCTGCTCAGGATGCCACCGGTTCTCTCTCCGGCTCCGCTGCCTGCAATGCAGCCAGTTCCCTCCCTGGCTCTGCTGCTCCTGACGCTGCCAGTTCCTCCACCGGCTCTGCTGCCTGCAGCATAGTCAATTTCTTCCCTGGCTCCGCTGCTCCCAACGTTGCCGGTTCCTCCACCGGCTCTGCTGCTTGCAGCGTAGTCAATTTCACCCCCGGCTCTGCTGCTCCCAATGCCGCCAGCTCCTCCACCGGCTCTGCTGCTCCCAACTCAGCCGGCTCCTTCACCGGTTCTGCCGACAGCGTCGGAGCCAGTTCCACCGCCAGCACGGCTGCCGGTTGTGCTGCCGGCTTTCTCGGACCCCGCTCTGGCTCCACCCCTTGCACTCGCTGCAGCTGGGTGCGGCGGCTGATCTGCTACCTGCAGGAGCTCACTCCCCTCGTCTCTCCTCATCAGCCACCCCGCTGCCTCGGTGGGGCCACTTTTTGTTTCTTCTGGGAGGCGTCCTCCGCCCCCGCTGCTCTGCTGCAGCCGGATAAACGCCCGGCTGATCACCCGCGCCGGCGTCCTCGGCGTACATGCCTCCCCCGGCACTTCCAGCTCTGTGGGAGGTAAGTATGACTCTTTGCTGCCCTGGGGTTCCGTCGGTGTCCCAGCTCCCCTGGGACAATCTCTAACAAATATTGTACTGAAACAATTTCTGTATGTTCTGGCTCACCATATCATGTAGAAATGCATCTAAACAAAAAATATATATTCTGGACCAAAAATGCAGGTAAATTGATTTATTTTCTGGAAGATTTATGGTCACCATAATCAGACATAATAGCAAGCGCTTTTTCCCCCTAAAATACTTAAGCAACTTCAGAGTATAAGTCCCATTTGCAAAATGACTTAGGCTCCAAGGTGTATGGGGTACTATTATTTTTCCTACTATTTTTTTGCAACAATATGGTATACACAGACTGTAAAGTACAATAGTATATTTAGGACTGACTTAAAAATGCATCTTCTGTTACTAATGGTGTAGCTGCGAACTGCTTTCACAGGCAGCAGCGTGCAAACACTGCCTGTCACTTTAGCAAAAATCACTACCTTTACTATTTGTTTTCAGGTGCGCTATGTTACACTTATAAGATTATTGCAGACATAACACATAAGACACAATAGGAGCTAGCTACAGTCATGTCACCCAATTCTCACCTGAATTTGCACTTGTAAAGCCGCATGAAGCTTTGAAGACAAACTGGTGGCATCTAATTTATTTAGCAGCAGTAAACTTTGACCGTTGAAGATTCCTGTGTAGCTTTCACCCAATTAATGAAAGGTCCCAAAGCAAATTGATCTTCAGTTGTTTGGGAATTATCAACACAGTAGTTAAGAAATTGATTTAGCCTTCTTGAAGAGACAGAGAGCAGAAGTAGATAAGGTGGAGTTTTCACTTCTGTTTATTTTCTACTTCTACTTCTGTTTAATGTAGAAAGACTAACTATTTTATTTTTCTCTTTTACTTTCCTTCCAGCCCAAATTGCTTTACTGAGATTTTAACAAGGGCAAGGAGGGAAAGGGAGATTCTACTCTATTGTTCCATAACACACCTGACATTCCATAGTTTATGGCAAAGACCCACCCAAATGCAATGGGGGAAAAGTAGCTCACAGGAACTACAGCTGCAATCCTCTGGTCTAAATTCATATTTTCAAGATGATTTTAATGTTAAAAAGCACATATTACAAAGTGTAGCAAAGTAAATAGAAAGCTACCTTGCATTTACCTAAAATATCTAAATATCCGAGGAGGTATTTTACATTTATATGAACCGTGATCATAAAGTGATTCTGTACGTACTTTATTACTGATATATAATAGTTTTGAGTCAATATGATTGAAAGATTATTAGTAAAATAGCAATTACCTAGTTATAAGCATGGCATAAGAGTGTAAGAGTATCTGCACACAGACAGCAAGTAACTGTACACAGGGTACATAATATTTATGCATATAGCACCATAAATATGCATAGTTCATAACAGAATCGCAGAAATGCCTTCACAAAAATGCGTAAGTAACGTTTTATTCATTATGAGGCAGAAAAAAGGATAAAGGTGATATCTTCTTGCTTCAAGAAACACAAATTAGTAATATCAGTTTTCAGATATTTATAAGTAAAGTTATGCATATAAGTTGTAGGACTAGGTTGCTCATGTAAATAAATAAGCAGGTGTGAAAATATTTGTAGGATTAAGAACCCTTCCAAGTGAGCTCTCTTCAGGACAGACACTATTTTAACAGAATCTTTTACAGGGTCAAATTTATTAGGATTTAATTAATACTAACTTATTAGCATGGCTTTGAGAAACTGTCTTTTGACAGTTTAGCCATCTTTAACTTTTTCTAAATAAACATGTACAGTACTGTTGAGTGACAAGTTTCAATGTATTTCCCCATTATGGAAAGTTCCTCTGTAAAACTAGGAAACAGACAAAATCTGCCACCTCCTATATTGCTTGCTGATGACTTTTAATTAAAGTGATTTCAGTGCCATCTACTGAGAACTTACGCACAGTACAAGGAAGTTAATTCCCAGCATTTTGAAATAATTTTCAGCTACAGTGGGGTGTCTACACATGCGGTTAATGTGCCTGATTTTTTATGCACAGAAAAATTCTGACTCATTAATGCATTCCCAGGTGCACGTCTACATATGTGCCCCAGTTGTGCTATACCGTGCTTGCCCTGCTCTGCCTCCCTGGACAGCCAGGGGGTGCAGAATGCACAGTGTCTGGTCCTGATCTCCACCAGACAAGAAGAGCTGTGCTGGCTGCAGGGGCAGCTGTCTCCCTGCCACATGGGGACAGGGACAACAAGTGGGGATCAGGACATTGTGAATAGACAGTTGCCTCTGAAGCCAGCACAGTTCTCCTGACCACATGGGGAGACAGCTGTCCTTGCAGCCAGCACAGCTGCCCGGGCCGACTGGGAGCAAATTGCTCCTGGTCAGAGTCTATACGTGCCCTACAACACGTTAGCTAACGTGCCATTTACCTAGTACCTGTATGTGCTGGTACTCGCAAACACAGTGCATTAGACTAATTTAATGCACTGTAAGTCCTCCATATGTATAGACAGTGATACTTTACTGCACAGTAAACCATCTTGTGTAGATATGCCCAATGTGTTGTAGCAGGGTGGCATCCCTAGGGATAGCTATGTTGGCTACAAAGGACCAACTCGTGGGATCATAATAAATTCTAGTTTATTGGATGAGATGTGAAGTTATCAATAAAATCATAAATGCAAACTTTGAGTTATGGGTGGTACTGGCCACCTTAGCACATACACACACACATGCACTCACTCATTCAAACCTATGTAGTATAGTGTCTATAGCATAGTGTCTAATGGCTGCTCTAGTGATAGTGAGCACTGGTGTCAGTATATTTACCTATCCAAGGCCCTGGAGTCTGCTGTTGATGGTCAGCTTCCTTCAAGGTGATGTCTTCTCCAGAAGGGGGTCGCCTGCTTGTCCTTCTGTCTTGGCAGGTCAGGTGCTGGATGAGAGGGCACTACTGAGGGTCATGCTTCACTACCTTTCATTTCTTTCTGGCAGACTTGTGTAATTCCCCAGCATCATCTTGGCTAGCCAATCCAGAGGTCACTATCCCATGTGGGTCTTGAGTAGTACCTGACAGCTGTTAGTCACGGGGGTCTTTGCCTGCTGGTACCTGAAGTTTTGGGAGTGCACCCTTGACTTATTGACTTAATAGCTATATTGTCATGGGTTACAGGAATAGTACATAGGGTGAGTGCTCAGTTCCAGGAATCAGTTCTTTAGCTTGATTAGCTTAAAATGGAATCCCTTGGGCTAGGCTATTGTCTACTGATGATCATCATTCACTTGCATTCACTCAACAGATTTTATCACTTTATAATTACAATTTCAATGCAGTTTTAACAATGGTCCAGGGTGTAACTTCATTCTACAGGGAGTACATTCCTTAAGAGTTTAAAAGTATAAAATATAAAGCACAAAATGCTATGGTAAAGATGATACAAATGAAATATGAAAATGCCCTATGAGAAATATATAACAATCCAATGTGAGGTTGTGAGGATCAAAGGCTACTGGGGACAGTAAGTGAGTTAGGTTAGCACAGGATATATTTACAGTCTTTAAAGTGGATATTTTAGTTCTTTTGTTTTCTTTAGTGACACTGAGCTTAATTGATATGTGGATGTAGTTTCTAGGTTTCTCCTACAAGAAAGCCAGGTCAGCTTTCTGGCATGCTCCGAGTCTTGCCACACCCATGCAATGAGTGTGCTAGGTCTCTGCCAATACTTAAAAGGGAAAGAAATGCACAAAATGGGAGGGGAGGGGTTGCAGGCAAGAAGGGGCTTCTATTATATCCATGTCCAGAAGGGAAATGTACAAAGGGGGCTTTCTGCTACAGCTATAAGCCTCTGGAGTCCCCCCAAAACTCCCTTTTTGTCCTACTCACTTTGGGAACAGTCTCCCCTTCACTCATCTGCCACACCTTGATGTATTTTATGATTATAAAAGGGAGGCTGCCTCAAGCCTTCCCAGCCCGGGTCTTATTCTAATGACTACCTGGTGGTTGTGGTCCTTTGCCTTATGGGCTAATTGCATAGCTCCATACCTTCCCTATATCTCACAGACGGCATCATCTGGACATTTTGTCACTGATGATCATCGGGGACTACACTCACACAGCCCTCCTCCAGGCCTCCAGACCGCTGGACCCCTGGACCCTTCTGGTCCCATTTCACAATTCATGGCCCCTCACTGGGCCTCATTCTATTCCCCAGCCCCTCACTGGGCCACTGGACCCTTCCAGTCCCATTTTTTCTTAGACCTGCTCTGGTCTACTGGACTTTCTCAGTCCTTGTCTGGGCCTCTGAGTCCCTCTGGTGTCATTTTCTCTAGGCCCCACTCCAGGCCTCTGGCCCCTCTCTCTAGGCCCCTAGCCTGGGCCTCTGGGCTCTGCTGGTTCTCAGCCTCTTGCCTGGAACTCTGGACCCATCTGGTCCTGCTCTTCCTTGGCCTTTTGCCTGGGCCTCTGGATCTGCTCTCGCTTTTATTTTTGGGATGCATTCCCCTAACATTTCCCTGAAAAGGGGTAACCTGCAAGGCAGCAGGGAATGGGGCTTTAGGGTGTCCCAGGCTCACCTTCCTTGGGATTTGCTCTGATCCCAGAACCATGCTGTCCCTGTCCGACAACCCTGGATACAAGCTCCTTGGCCCCTACTGATGCCGTCACTCCTTGGGACTCTTTTGGCCCCAGCTCTTTCTCTCTCTTAGCCCATGTTCTCACTAGCTTTCATGTGACCCCCTTCTGGGCTCAACTCTTTCCTTCTTCCAGGCTGCCTCTGGCCCTGGGTCTCTTACCTCTGGGACCCCTGGTCTCAGTGCTGTCCTGGACCCTCCTCTACATCCAGTGGCCCTGTCTCAGCCATCCTCATTCTGGACCTCAGTTTCTCTGGCCCCTTCCTCTCTGCCTGTGGCCACACCTGGACCTTTGGCCTCTCCTAGGCCCTGGCCCCACCTGAGGCCATTTGAGAACTCCATGTCCCTCTCTGGCTCTGGCAGTCTCCCACTATGGATGCATCCAGCCCCTCTCTGGCCCACTAGTAGATCAATGAGATTCTATTGGGGTCAGTTCTCCAGCCTACCAGCCCACACGCATTCACAAGTCCACTCTCTCAGGCTCCGCAGCAGGTCTCTTAGGCTTTCAGTCCCTGTCTCTGGGTTTATGCACTGAAGTCTTATGCAATAAGCCCCTCAATCTGGCCTCCCCCAAGACTTCACAATAAATCTTATGCTTTGAGCCCCTTGCCCTGGATTCACCTACACATCACAATAGGTTTTCTGCACTGAGCCCTCACTCTGTGCTCACCGATACCCCTGACCTGGGTCCCTAGGAACCTCCTCCAGCCCCTTAGTTCCTATCCAAACCTCCAGACATCTTTAGGTGTGTCATGGAACAAAATGCCACGCTAAAATTTGATCCGAACACTCAGTTTATTAACTGCTAGCAGTGAGAGAAGCTGAAGCAACTCTGCCTGGGTGTGGTCAGCTCCAACTTTTATACAACAATGTAACCAACCTGCGTGCACAAACAACGGTACCATATGTGGTCAATCAGGAAATGGATTCTTTATGCTGGCACATCACAATACTTTTCCACTATCCTTATACTTCCCGCTCACTTCTGTGCCTACGTTACAAGCTCACTCAGAGTTAATGGTCTCCGGAGCCATCTTAGGTGACTGGCTTCCACAATCCCTCCTTTTGGCCAAGCTACGCTCAGGCCAACCCAAAATGCTACCATTAACTTAAAAGATCTTCCCAGAGCCACCCATCCTAGCCTTCAGACAAGCACCGAACCTCGCCAACCTCATCACCAGAAGCAAACTTCCTCAACCCCAGAACACATCAAAAGGATCCAGACCGTGCCAGGACAAAAATGCAAAACCTGCCAACACATCTCCACCACCCCCACTATTACTACACCCCACAACAGAGCCATCAGCATCCCTGGATCTTACACAGCTGCACCTCCAGAAATGTAATATACCTCATCCAATACACCAAATGCCCTGATGGAAGATATGTAGGAGAGATCAAACAACAACTGTGCACCAGAATGAATGCACACCGGAAATCCATCAAAGACAGAAATGCCCAATTACCGGTGGGGGCACATTTCTCACAGGAGGGCCACTCTCTCTCCAATCTCTCAGTCCTGATCCTCAAGGGAAACTTACACAGCACTTCCCAGAGACGAGCCTATGAGCTCCATTTCATCAACCTGCTGGATACTAGAGATCATGGACTAAACATAGACATTAGATTTTTGATACATTATAATCTGCCTCGCAACTGACTCCCCAGCCCAGTCCCTGGCTTCTTTATTTTTCATTCCATCCAGGAAGAGCACACACCAACTGCTGAAGCTTCCTTAGCCTGACGAAGGGTTTTTGAACCCAAAAGCTTGCTTAATAACTATTCTCCAACCATTTGGGTTGGTCTAATAAAAGATATCAAATTCACCCAAGGAACCTTGTCTGCCTATGTCCTTAGACCAACACTGCTACAACCCAAACCCCTGCACCATTAACTTAATATATTCTAATACCCATAAGATTTTTTTATTTCTTCTTCTCTTTCTTGTCTCTTCTCAATCTCCTTCATTATCATCAACTGGATTCCAGTAGTACGTGCTTGTCTAGTTGCAGTAGTTTTACATAGTTTACAACAACATATAATCATTTGAACACAGACAAATCCAACAATGAGTATGAATACTCCTATTATAAGGTAGTTGAGCATTTCCCTTATCCACCCATTGACATTTGGGAGCCATCCCCAAAAGGACAGACTAGCAGGTGGATCTTTTCCTTCTTCAGATTCAGCCAAAGCCTTCTCCATTGACTGGATGTGCTCATTGATCTCTTGGGATTTGTCTGGTATATAGGTACAACATTCATTCCCTACTAATGCACAGGTTCCAGCCTTGCTTGCAAGTATAATATCTAGAGCCATTTGATTTTGCATTGCTACTAGTCTGGTGGCATATATAGTTTCATTAGGAAATTTTTCAAAGCTTTTACTTAAGTCATTAACTCCCCGCATGGCCTTGGCAGCTACATACCATGGAAAGGCGGACCCAAAAGTCCCTTGGACATCATTTATGTATGGGAGGGATGTTAGCGAAGAGATGTGAATGGTCCTTTTGTTTCTTACCCATCCCCACAACCTGGGTCGCACCCTGATACCTGGAATAACAACTCCAATATAACAACTACCTTTCCAGTTGGGAGGGAGCCATTTGTAGGCTTTTTTCCCCACAGATAAAGTAGCTGCCCCCAAACGCTATGCGGGCTGATGACATATTGCATGTCCCCGGGGCAAAATAGTGAAATATTCCATCTGCAGTGACATTAGTTTGGCAATCCAGAGTATGATTGCACTGGCTTGAGCCCATAGAAATATTTCCGTCATTATTCCTGTAGCAGATATGTCCTCCCGTGCTATAGCTCAGTGCCAGACTGGGGGGCCACGCCCAACCACTAAAGTGCTGTGGCATTGCTGGTTTAAAGGGTTGCCCAGCCATGATAGTGTCCGGGTATTTCTCGCACCCGCTGACGTTTAAAATATAACCCCTCATTTCCCAGCACCAATCTCCTGCTGTCCATGATACCCCTATTAGTGGTAATCCTTGTTCGAGGTATAGGGGAATTTGACTACACAGCCAGCAGTTACTGAGGTTGAGGCTGATTTTCAGACTTTTTACCATGGCAATGTGGGTATTGTTAACTTCTGGCATTTGGGTACGAATTTGTACTACCTGAGCTCAGCTGGGGACAAATGCAGCACAGAGAAATACAATGAGAATATTAACTGGCTTCATGGCATGGTAACGGGTGGCCACATTAGGTTTTGATAACCGGCTGTACCAGAAAAAGTGGAAGGGTTGTATGAAGAGGTCTTTAGGTAGTGAAGCAACCCTGTCTCGTTCCCACTTTTGGAAGGAGGCTTCCAGTTTCTTTTAAGGGTTAGAACTGACTCTTAGGGGCTTGATCTTAACAAGTTTCAACTTTAAACCTTTTAAATGAGAAGCACACCATTGGCTATCTTCTTCTGGGGAAAGATTGCCAGTACTTTCCCTGCAATGCTCCTCTTCTAGTCCAGGGGCAGGAACCTGCTTGCACTGGGAGGCGTGAATCCACGCGTCAACACTGGTGAGCTTCACTGCTGTGTGGGATGTAAGGAGAACTTGGTAGGGTCCTTTCCATCAGGGTTCAAGGGCAGTCTTTCTCTGGTGATGTTTAACATATACTCAGTCTCCAACCTCGAGATCGTGGCACTGTTCTTTTACTGGGTTTGCGGGATACGCATCCTTAACCTGAGAATGAAAATAACTAACAGTACGTATTAGAGCTTGACAATACTTTTGCATATAACTGTGGGTTAAATTTAAATCTGGAACAGGAGCGGATAGCAACCTCATTGGTCTGCCAGTCATTATTTCATAAGGGCTCAGCCCACATCTCCTGGACAGGGTGGCTCTCATAAACATGAGAGCTAATGGCAGTGCGGTCACCCAATTTAGTCCTGTTTCCTGACACAACTTTGCTAATTTATTCTTCAAAATGCCGTTCTTTCTTTCTACCACTCCCGCGCTTTGGGGATGATAGGGGCAATGAAGATGTTGTGAGACGTTGAAAAATTTGGACATATGCTGAACTATTTTACCTGTAAAATGGGTACCTCTATCACTGAATAAGGTGGCAGGTATTCCCCAGGTGGGGATGATGTTGCTGAGGAGCTTCTTTGCAAAGAATCTGCTCTTTTACAGGGGAATGCTTCAATCCATCGAGAAAAGAGACATACAATAACTAAAAACATATTCAAACCCAGAACATTTTGGCATCTGTATAAAGTCCATTTGCAGTTGCTGGAACGGTCCCTCAGGCAAACCCCTGTATCCCTGTTCTACCTTTACAATTTTACCAACATTATGTGCTTGACAGGTGGGACAGGCAGCACAGAGAGAAGCTGTCTTTGGGCCGAAATTTCAGGCATACCAATCTTGAGCTAAAGTTCTTTCCACTCCCTCCTTTCCTACATGCGAAGGCCCATGAAGCACATAGGCAAGGGAATGGTGCAAAGCTTTTGGGGCGACCAAGCGGCTGTCTTGGGAGCGCCACAAGTCATCTGAATGTAAAATACACCCATCTGCAACCCACTTGGCCTCTTCATGTTTTGGAGCCTGATCTTGAAGAAGTGCCAATTCCACAAGGGATGGCAAAGGCGTGGGTTGCAGGGAGAAAAAGTGGCATCTGCAGATGGTGGGGACCCAGCAGCAGCTTTTGCCATTTCATCAGCAAGACGATTTCCATGAGCTATCTCAGTATTAGCTGTACAGTGACCTTCACATTTTATGATAGCCAATCATGATGGTAGTAGAAGGGCCTGTAAAAGCATGGCAATGTAAGGACCATATTTTATGGGGAGACCCGTAGAAGTTAAAAAACCTCGCTCTTTCCATATTTGTCCGAAGTCATGAACAACACCGAAGGCATATCTAGAGTCTGTATATATAGTGGCAGACTTTCCTTCTGATAAGAAACAAGCACGAGTGAGAGCAACCAGTTCAGCCACTTGAGCGGATTTAACCCCTGGAAGAGGTGCTGACTCAAGAGTTTCGTGGAGAGTAACAATAGCATACCCTGCAACTAGGTCCCCGTTATCAGTCCTATAACATGAGCCATCTGTAAAAAGAATAAGGTCGGGATTTTGTAACGGGATATCTGTTAAGTCTGGTCGAGGTGTCGTTAGTGAGGAGACTAACTCCAGGCAATTGTGGGGCTCACCTTCTGTGGGGAGAGGTAAGAGAGTTGCAGGATTTAAAAGGCTGCAGTGGTGTACTGAAATGTGAGCTGCGGAAAGAAACAAAATCTCATATTTGCTGAGGTGGGTTTTTGAAAGATGTTGGGTCTTAGACTGCAGTAACAGAGTCTGCACAGAGTGAGGAACCATTAGTTTTAAAGGACTTTGTAATACAAGATTTCTGGACTGTTGAACCAGTTTAGCCACTGCAGCTACTGCTCATAAGCAGGGTGGGAAAGCTTGGGCAACCGGATCCAACCAGGTACTAAAATAGGCGACTGGGCATTGTTTTCCGCTGTGTTCTTGTGTAAGAACCCCTAAAGTGCAACCCTCCTTTTTGTGGCAAAAAGGAGCGAAGGGCTTAGAATAATCTTGCAATCCTAGCGCAGTGGCAGAAGAGAGCTTGCGTTTCAGGGTTAACGAAAGCATCACCAGCCTCAGGGGGGCCATGGAATGGGGTCAGAAATGTCCTTCTTAGTGAGGTCTTGTAAAGGTTTAGCCGTTTGTGCAGAATTGGGTATCCATTGACAATAGTAACCTGCTGCTCCTAAAAATCCACGCAGCTGCTTTTGGGTGGTGGGCTTACGGTAGGACAATATGAATTGTATTAGCTTGGAAGAGAGGAGTTGCTTTCCTGCAGATAATTCGTGACCCAAATACTGGACCTGAAGTTGACAGAATTGCAATTTAGCCTTTGAGGTTTTGTGGCCTTTATTCGCCAGCGCATTCAGTAAAATCAAAGAGTCAATTTGACAAGCTGATTTGGTAAGGGAACACAGCAAAAGATCATCCACATATTGAACTAGAACTGACCCATTGGGGAAAGTGATGTCCGAAAGGTCTTTCTGCAAAGCTTGGGAGAAGTAAGATGGGCTTTCACAAAAGCCCTGTGGAAGAGCGTTCCAGGTATATTGTTGCCCTTTATATGTAAAAGCAAAAAGATATCGACTATCAGGGTGCAGTGGTACACTGAAAAACGCACTGCACAAATCAACTACAGTGAAATAGGTGGCCGTAGGGGGTATACAAGCTAAGATGGTAGCCAGATTAGGTACAACAGAAAACTTTGGGATGACAATAGAGTTAATTGCTTGCAGGTCCTGGACAAACCTGTAGGTTTTCCCATCTGCTTTTCTTACTGGGAGGATTGGGGTGTTACAAGGACTAGTACACAGTGAGATGACTCCCTGTTGCAATAAAGATTGAATGATCAAGGCTATACCTTCTTCAGCCTCTGGATTCAAAGGATATTGTGGTACTCTCGGAAGAAGTTTAGTAGGATCAATAATAACTTTAACCGGTTCTGTATTTAAGTGCCCTATCTCTGTCGGTGATGCAGACCATAAAGAAGGATTAACTTGATCGAGCAGGGTTTCTTCTTCCATTGTGAGGCTTGCAAGGACGGGCATGTATTCTGCTAAAGGTATGTCCAGTAATTCCTGTACAGCCTGAGGAGACGGCCCGTTTGTTTCCGGGAGTTCTAAATAGACACCCCTGGGAGTGCAAAAAATAGAGCAACCAAGTTTACAAAGTAAATCCCTTCCCAAAAGATTTACAGGGGAAGTGGAACTAAGTAAAAAAGCATGTTCTGCTGATAAGGGTCCTATGGACACAGTTAAGGGCTCAGTTACTGGATGCAGAACGGGCTCATTAGGGATTCCTACTGCTTGAACTACCTGTCTGGTCAAGGGAGGGCTTGGGAGGTATTTAGATTGTATTGCCGATACAGAGGCCCCAGTATCAACCAAAAAGGGGGCCACTTTGCCATCAACCAAAAGAGAGATTTCTCCCTTTTTTGTTAGGGGGACAAGGGGTGCAAGGAGAGAATGGTCTTCTGTCTGCTCCCATTCCCCAATGGCCCATCATTGTGTTGGAAACTGGGCAGGTGTCGGGCGATTGGGACATTCATTTTTCCAATGCCCTGGTTGCTTACAATAATGACAATTCTGTCTGTCTACCTGATTCATGCCCATTCCTCTGCTTCTGCCTCTCCATCCTCCGCCATGTCCCCGCCCTCGTGGAGGGCCCTGAAATTGCTGAATCTTAAGAGCTAACAATTTGTTATCTTGTTCTTCAACTTTCTCTTTTAGAGATCGCTTACAGTGTTCCACCACACTCTGCAACTTGTCCAAGTTTTCCATTTCCAATCCAACACAGATTCTCTTCAGCAAGTTGGCTATGGGCGCCAGTAATCCATCTACAAAACAAGCTGCCAAAGCTCCAGAGGCATTATCATCTGGTTTGTTAATGCCTGAATGTTGATTAAAAACAAGTGCCAGTCTAGCTCTATAATCTCCGACACTTTCTTTGTCTTTTTGTTTGCAAGCTTGAATAACGGACCAATTGGTCTTTTTTGGGAAGGCTTGCGGGATGGCCTCCAACATTTTCCCGCAAAGTCGATGGCATTGTTCTGCATAACGAGCTCTAGGACGGCCGTCTTCCATTTCACACTTTTTATTCCACCCCGCTTCTTTTACCCATTTGTCCAATTAAGCTGGAGTGCAAATAAGACAGCAGAGCTGTAATAAGTCTGCCTCCGAAGGTTGATATGTTTCACAAACCAGTTTGAGCTCTTCCTGGAATTTGTGGGGATTTTCGGTTATTTTTGGAAAGTCCTTAGCAATAGAGTGGAGTTCTGACCTAGTCCATGGTTTATAGAGCAAGCTTGGGTTCCCTTCAAGTCCTGGGAAAACCCTTGAAGGGGCTTGTACAAGAAGGTCATCTGAATCCATATTTGGGATTTCAGGGGGTTTTTGAGCCTTTTGTCTAGTGTGGTCAGCCACTGGAGAAGATACAGAGACCAGCTTGGGTTTTGGCTGGCGCTTTTGGCTATGCCTTCTCAGGGCCATCAAAATTTCCTCATCCTCATCTTCGGAAATTTCTAAAGGACCTCTTTCATCCTCCTTGGGACCCTCGATCGGGGGTATCGGATAAGGAGGATTTTTTCTTTTTGGACAGTCCGTAAGACTGGGGTAAAGGGGCATCGGGCCAGAATCATGTGGTGGTGCGCTTGGTGATGAACCTTTAGATTTTTTATATTTATCTTCTAGTTTCTTATTAGAGTCTCATAATGAGGCCAATTTGGACTCTGTGTCACGTTTAGAAGCTTCACTATACCATCAAAGAACGCTGACCATTGGGTGTCAGGGGTCTTTTGCCCTCTGGCCTCCAATGCTCCTCGAAGGTGAACAATTTTGTTCAAATCAAAAGTACCTTGCAAGGGAAATTGCTTAGACGGATCATCCCTGGTATACCAATTCCATTTGTTCAGAAAACTACAAGACTTTTCTCCATAATGGGTATACATAAAATAACCTGGGGTACCCTTGGGGGGGACCAAAATTGAGCCTCCCCCACCCATTACAGAAACCAGGAGAGATTTACCAGAGACACAAAAGGAAGGGGAAATGGGTTCGTCAGAGCGATGCCCGGTGCCAGAGACACAAAAGGAATGCACAAATCGGAACACGAGCCCTTGCTTTCAAGATTGGCTCGCAAGCGGCCAACTTGGGACGGCTGCCCGTGAACCAGACATAAGGGGAAAGACACAAGACAATCTCTCAACCATACGTATCCCCACCGTTCTGGAACCCAGACCTGACCTGAACTGAGTGTGAACCAACAAGTTTCATGTTGTAGTCAGGCACAGCCGTCAGCTTCAAACAGCCAGCCCAAGGAAGACAGGGGAGGACAACAGCCTCACCTTAGTGCCAGCAGTCTGCATTTCCCAGGCGGCTGCTGAACGTAAGGCAACTGGGCCGGACGGTTGACATCTTGGTGGAACCTCAAATTGTCGTGGAACAAAATTCCACGCTAAAATTTGATCCGAACACTCAGTTTATTAACTGCTAGCAGTGAGAGAAGCTGAAGCAACTCTGCCTGGGCGTGGCCAGGCTCCAACTTCTATACAACAATGTAACCAACCTGCACGCGCAAACAACAGTACCATATGTGGTCAATCATGAAATGGATTCTTTATGCTGGCACCTCACAGTACTTTTCCACTATCCTTATACTTCCTGCTTACTTCTGTGCCTACGTAACAAGTTCACTCAGACTTAATGGTCTCCGGAGCCATTTTAGGTGACTGGCTTCCACAGGTGTTATCTTTTGGAGCTGCAACCACCCTGCTGAATTGGTGTTCTCCCATCAGGCTCCAAAACATTACTGCCAGGCTTCTCTTTGGGCCTGGGCTTATCCCTGAGCTTGGCCCAGCCTTCCTTCTGAGTCAGATGACTCCCTCTACTAGGCTTAGCTTCACCTGCTGGCTCCCTGGGCCAGCTGACTCCCAATCAGCCCTGGCTCACAACTACCAGTGGTTTTGCAGGCTGCCTGAGCACTTGAAGTGGCAGGCACCCCAAGTGCCCTGCCACAGCATGTAAGATCTGATACTGTTCCTGCCAAAGTCAATATGAATTACACTGCAAAGTTCAACAAGAACAAGTCCAGACCTCTATTTTGATCAACATATAGATCTAACTTTGATAATTATGTTACTTAAATATTTTTTTTAATTAATAAAACAAGCATGAAGGGGCTTACATATCTCTTCAGCCTAATAGAGTCTGTCCTTTTTACTAGTTATTTCCCTGTATAATTCAACCCTATCTAGAACAACAGTTTCAGAACTAAGTCTTCTGAAGTGACAGGCTATCTTATCATTGGACTGCAGTTATTTCTAGCACAGGGAAAAGATTATAAAACTTCAAACCTTGTTCAAGTACCTCATGAACTTAACATGAAAGACTTGATTGCTGAGATTTCTGAATGGACAGTATGGATTCTGATACCCTTGAGACCTATACAGAAATAGAGTAATACAGAACAAAACCTAAATTTTTATATAAACAGGATATAGCCTGCCAGTATTTCACACCCTCAAAGTACCCTGACTGCAGTGGCATCTGGGTAGCTCTATTGTGGAGAAGAATGCAAAAAAAACCTTGCAAGGAATGCTATGTCCTGTACATGCTATAAAGATCTCCTTTGAACATCCCCAAATACAGTTGATCAATGGACACAAAATTATACTACTAGAAGAGTTCTTCCTTTCTGGTTTCATGAATCTCCCTTCTCAGACTATGTGCTGTGGGTCAGTCTTCAAAAGAAGACTCCAGTGATGAGAAGTTTGGGAACACTAAGCGTAGAATTGTAAGATATAGCCAGAGGAAGTCATGCGATTTCATATGTAGTGTATCACAAGTGAAAGCCCCTATTCGTGCATTTATAGATCCATCTCTGAGGATCATGCCAAGAATTCAAATACACATTGTGCTCTCAGACCAGTCCAAAGACTGGAGAAAAAGTAATAGCTTTATGATTCCCCTTCACTCTCTTCAGAGGGAAGATGAACAGCTCCAAAAGGTCCCATCCTCGTCACAGATTCAACCACATACAAAATGCAAAGATAACATGGAACTGGAGCCAAAAAATGTTGGAAGACATCTTGATCCTTTCCTTTCAACCATATGCCATCAGTAATAAACACACAGCCAGGAAATACAAATTATATTTATGCACAAAATTTACATATAAACTGTAGGTGTAAAAATGTTGCTTTTCTTCTTTTCCTGTGCTACAGAACATGTCAAGGTTTAGATATTAAAAACCACAGGAGGGCACTATACTACCATTTATTTTGAAGTTTTTATTTCACTTCCCTGAACAACTTTATTTCTGTGTCTGTAGCAAGTTAGAGTCCCAGAGGTGGCCTTGAAATCCCCTGATGGCTCTGTGACTATGCCCTGCTCCACTCCTCGGTTGCCTTCCCTTCTCGGCCACCACACCTTGATGGAATAATAATAATAATATGGAGGCTGCCCACAGGCCTTCATGTAAGCCCCAGTTCACCTGGACCCTCACTGGGGTGCCCTGGCACCCTACTAGCTTCTCTAGCCCTATGCCCCTCTCTGGGCCTCTCTCTGACTGTGCCACTGCAGAGCACCTAAAGCCTTAGGGGCTAACTGTGTATCTCCAGTCCTCCCCTATACCACACCCCAAGCCTCAGAGGCATTACAGTAAGGTTGTTCTCTTGCTAGGGCTTTGGCCTCCTTGGTCTCCACCCCTTTACTCTCAGCTAAGCCTTCTAGCCCAGGCCCACTGTATCAAACCTGGCTTTGAGACGCCAGTTCTGGTTTGTTCCTTTTGGGCACTGGGTCCCTGGCCCCTGTCTGGTTGCATTCCTCTCAGGCACCAGGCCCCTATCTGGCTCTGTGGCCTTGCCCTCTGCCCACTCCAGGCTCAACAGTTGCTCAAGCCTTGTGCCTGCCCCAGATAGGATTCAAGGCAACTGTGTGCCCCACAGGCACCAATGGGACCTCTGTATACATTCCCAACCCAAATTGGCAGTGTAAATACAACATAAACATAAGCCCCTGGGCTATAACATAACAGAAAGGGGGAAGCAAGCAGCCCTCTGCTCTTTTAAGAAGGAAAACTTACCATCACCTCCCATCTGGCATACCTTCCAGCCCTGGGCTCCTTGTGAGCTCTCTGAGCCTCACTGTTCCCACAGGCAGCATAGCAGTTGGCCTAATGTTTCATGGTAGCTCTCCTGGGCAGGAGCTCCTTCCCCTGTGGCTACCAGGGCTAAACTAGCTTGCCCCTTCCAGTCAGCAGACTGCCAAGGCTGCCTGCAGGTGCCTGCTGATTTCGTCATTGCCCCATTGCCAGGGTGGACTGCAGGTATGTGCCCTGCCTGCCCTGCAGTGATTCCTCCCTGGGCTACTTCTTTCTGAAAGGAACAGAGAGCCCCACGCTCTGTTATACAGCTCCCACCTCTTACTTACAGCTGGCAGGCAAGTGAGGGCATGGGGTGCTCTGTCTTTGCCTGGTTCTTCCTAATATTTGTCCTAGCTTAGCAGGCACAGATTTCCCAATCTCTTATTGAGTGGCTCTCCTAACATCAGATCCCAGGCTACCCGTCTTGTGATCCCCCTAGTTTTATACCTGCCACCCCTCAGGACTCCTTGACTATCTAGGTTTTTTCCCCAGTCCACAGTCCTTCCTCTGCGGTTCAAATAGTCCATGACCTCTACTATTTTCTGGGTTGTCTTTTCATCCTTGCATTTGACCACCCCTCAGCCACTGGGTCTCCAACCAGAGTCTTTGTACAGTTTCACACATGGGCAACTTGTGCTTCCTGAGTTGGGGGGGGAGGGGGGCGCTTGCCCCTCCAGTGGCCAGTCAGCAACTGGGGGGGAGTCCCCTCTGTGGCCAACTGTGCTGACTGGGGGGGTTCCCCTGTGGCTAATCATGCTGAAGGGGGGGGGGAGTCCCCCCATGGCCAATCATGTCAACCCAGAAGTGTCACACCAACCCAGAAGTCGGGGGAACCCTCCTCCCCCGCCCCCCTCCCCGCTTAGCACAATTGGCCGTGGGGGAACTGCGGAGATCACTTTTCCTGGTGCCCCCACTCCCCAGCCAGCACTCTCGGGGGGGAACCAGCGCTCTTGCCTGCCCTCCCTGCCTGTTGCCTAAGCGGGGAATGCTGGCTGTGAGGGGGTGCACCAGCACTCTCAGGGGCTGCACATGCACCCTCGTGCACCCGCTATGCATCACCAATGGCACACTGTCACAGCATATTTTAATAACCTTGCAACAGTAGGACATTGGCTGCTGTGATCCTCCTGCTTTACTTGTGGCAAGTGAGGGTGTTGTGTCTGGTGTTGTGTCAGAATTGACTGTGTAGTTTTGCTAAGAGGTTAGACAATGGATTTGTATAGGATGGTTATGACAGGGATGATCCTGCCTCAGACAGGTGGTTGTACTAGATGTCCTCCTGGGATCCCTTCTAGCTCTACTTCTCCATGACTGCATGATTCTAAGTATATGAATATCCATAGCCACGAACAATCATATGCTTACAGACAAATGTATCACTTCACTCACATGTATTCAGACAGAAATGTGCCCATGCACATCAGCTTGTAGCCACAGCCCCCATAACCACCTGAGTACTCACATATTAATGTATGAATCTTTCCAACACCTTTAGGGGATGAGGATAAGAGTACTGCCCTATTTTACTGAGGCCCAGGCACTCAGTGACTTTCCCAAGGTCTCACTGGAATAGAACAGGTCTTCTTAGCAACAGGCTAGTGCCCTAACAATTATATTGGTCTTCCTCTCTCCACTCCAGCCCACCCAGACAGACATGTAGGCACTTACATGGGTACTGAGGCCTAGATGAACCAAGATGTTTGTCTATATCCTGCCCTCACTTTTTCATTCATCACCATCATGCTATTTCAGATTTCTCTGTCCACGCCATGATTGTTCCTGGCTACCACACATCCTTGCAGGAGCTATTCCACATGCTAGTGAATCTGCATGGGAAAATCCTGGCTAATCTGTCCCTACAGCACTTGTGACCCTGGGCTCTGCCCTTAGTGCATTTCATAATTCAAGCCCTTTCTTTTATCTAGAACATTTCAAAACACTCCACATAGGAGGTCAGCTTCATTCTGAGAACGAAGTTAGCCTGCATCTAGTGGGATTTCTCCACCCTTCAAGCTCTTTGCAGAGCTTCAACACCATGCACCCCAGGGCTAAGTGAGGCTAGGACTTTTCATAAATTTCATAGACAATTGGGCTGGAAGGGACCCCGGAGGATCATTGAGTCCAGCCCCCTGCCCCAGGGGCAGGAAGTCAGCAGGGATCATGGGATCCCAGCAAGATAAGCATCCAAATGTGTCTTGTGCTTGAACTGCCTCCGGTGGCAGTCTGTTCCAAACCTTGGGGGCTCGGACAGTAAAGAAGTTCTTTCTTATGTCCAGCCTGAAACGGTCACAGTGGAGTTTGTGACCGTTCCATCCTGTCATCCCTTGGGGGGCTTTGGTGAACAGACGTTCCCCCAGATCCTGATGAGCACCCCTGATAAACATATAGGTTGCCACCAGATCACCACTGAGCCTGCACTTTTCCAGGCTGAAGAGCCCCATGGCTCTCAGCCTCTCATCATAAGTTCTATTTTCCTGAACTCTGATCATGTGAGTGGCCCTCCTCTGGACTCTCTCAAGCTTCTTCTCATCCTTTTTGAATTATGGAGCCCAAAATTAGACGCAGTACGCCAGCTGCGACCTCACCAAGGCCGAGTACAGTGGGAGAATGACGTCCAGGGATTTGCTTGAGAAGCATCTATGGATGCAAGCCAGCGTTTTGCTCGCTTTACTAGCTGCAGCATCACGCTGAAGGCGCATGTTCATCTTGTGGTCAACCATGACCCCCAAGTCCCTTTCATCTGTAGTGCTAACCAGCGTGGCACTACCGAGCCTACAACCATGCTGCAGGTTTTTCCTCCCAAGGTGGAGAACCTTGCATTTTTCGGTGTAAATAGCATCATGTTCTTGTCCGCCCATTTCATGAGTCTGTCCAGATCCACCTGGATCACCCTCCTATCCTCAGGTGTGGATGCTTTACCCCAGAGTTTGGTGTCGTCAGCGAACTTGGCCAGTCCGCTTCTGACACCAATGTCCACATCATTGTTGAAGATGTTAAATAGTATAGGCCCTAGAACAGAGCCTTCTGGGAACCTCACTGGTCACAGCACACCAAGACGATTGGCTCCCGTCGACCACCACCCTCTGGATCCTACCGCGGAGCCAGTTCCCCAGCCAGCGGATCATGCTGATATCAAGGCTGCAGTTAGCCAGTTTAGCCAAGAGGTGATCATGGGATACCAGATTGAAGGCTTTTTTAAAGTCAAGGTATACAACGTCGATCTCTTCCCCCTTGTCCAGGTGATAAGTCACCTGGTCATAAAAGGAAATGAGATTGGTCAAGCAAGACCTACCCACAACAAACCCATGCTGGGTATCCCTCAGGATATTGCCTTCAGCTAGTCTGTTAAGGATGGTCTCCTTGATAATTTTTCCAAGACCTTCCCCAGGATAGAGATCAGGCTGATGGGCCTGTAGTTTGCCGGATCTATTTTCCTCCCTTTCTTGAAGATAGGCACAACATTGGCCCTCTTCCAATCATTGGGCACTTCACCAGAGCACCAAGAGCTCTCAAAGATCCGTGCCAGGGGCTGAGCTATGATGCCAGCTTCTTTATAAGACCCTTCCTTTCAGCATTCATACCAGTGTGTACATGTGCATAGACTCATGCATACAAACCCACCCAGACATTTACAAACATACCCAGGCTTGCCAGCCTGCAATGCTCTATGATGCAACTTGCTAGCTCAGCAGGGACTATTCCCAGTGAAGTCTCAGTTGCTTCAGATCTCTGCAAGAGTCCAGCTCTGCAAAGCCATCAGATTGCTTCAGATCAGGTGCATTTTCCAAAGTGCTTGAATGCTCAGGACAGCCCAGAGAGAGGTGGACAGACAGGGGGATGGGCACTCTGGTTCTGGAGCAGCAGGACAGGATTGCAGTACAGTTATTTCTTATCCCAGCAGCATGCACTTGGCTTTTGTCAGCTCTGTTTGGACAATGTGGCACCAGGGAACCACGCTCTGACTTGCTGCCATGAGGCAATTGTGATATACATCTCATTCTCTAGGAAGAAAATGGCTCCCTACTGCCCAGGCTATGGTTTCTGACTTGGCCCAGCCTGCCTGACCGGTGGCATCCATGGTCTTTAAGCAAAGCATTAAAGTACATGAGCAGCTGTGGTAAAGAATTCACATTGGCAAGCTGGGAAACAAAGGAGCATAAAACAATAAACCCTGGGTTGACCCCTATCATCCTTCCTTTGCTCCCCTCAGACAAACTACCCTCACCTCCGGTTGTTCTGGGGAGATGGCTCTGATGGAGAAGTTCAGGTGCTGATGTGGCCATTTCCCTCACCTTCCTGTGAACTCAAGGGGAGCTGGGGCTGCAGAATGAGAACATGCACCAGTAAGGATGAAAGGGGTCCTGAGGCCAAGCCATCCTAAGGTGCTGCTCTCCCTTATTTTGGCCCAATCCTTAGTGGAGGTAAGTGGCAGGGTGCCACTGAAGTGCTGGTTTACACCAGCTGAGGAGTTGGCCTTTGAGTTTTGGAAAAAACAAAGAGGGAGATTGTGGGGTGTTTGATGCTGGAAGTTTTCTCCATGTCAGGGCCTCTATACCAACTCCTTGAGTGCTGTGGCTCATTGTCCTAGCACACACACCAGGGAAGTGGCTTGGGGTATCACTAGTGACCATTTTCTCCCCCATCCTATTAATCCCAGGAGATGGGGAAAGTCCAGGGCAGCAAGTGGAAGTGCTCTGCCCGGTAAGCAGAGTGCCCTGGCTCCTCAGGCTTCTTGCCTCTTCTCTCCTCTTCCACTCTCTCCTCCCCCAGCCCAGCCCCTCTCCCAGGCCACAGCTGTGTTTGGTGAGACAGTGGAGTCCATGGATGACTGAGCCCAATTGAGGACTGCTGGGCTCAGAGGTCACAGCTGTACGTCACTGGTGGGTCAGTCCACCTTGTGAGGGTCCACGCTGGGGGAACCTTTGTCTGGCTTGCATAACGCTCCACCATGGCAACCAGGAGTTCCCCCCAAACCTCTGCACTGATCTTCTTGAACCTTGGCAGGTATCATGCTCTCAGCAGAGGCTACCACCCCTGCACATTTCATCCAAATCAGACCAAAAAACCAACAAAGTTATAGATATTTGATTGATTCCCCATTATACCCCATGGCCGGATCTCTGAGGTGGCTCCGAAGCTTCAGAGCTGCTTCAGATGTATCGAAGCAGGAAACTGATCTGGAGTTCTGGATCAGATCCTTGGCATCCAAAGCAGCCAGATCTGAAGCCAGATTGAATAGCTGCCTACTCAAACAGGCCCAGTATTTAATACCACAAGGTATTTTCCCCTGCAATGGTCTCTTGGCCTTCATCCCAGAAGCAATAGCTTCCTTCCCCACCTTAAACGAGTGTGTCCACAGCATGGCCTTATATCATACTCAGTCCAAGCATGGCCACATGACCACTGCCCACAAACCCCACCATAGAAGCCTTCACCCCATGCATTTCCAAGGGGCTTACCTGGACTTCCTGGGAATGGGTGGTTCATTCTCTGGTGAGCTTCATTTTTCTTCTAGCCAGAGCCCTGTTTTCTTCTAGCCTGAGCAAGTTCAGTCCCATTTTAGGCCTGGACAGGAGGATCTGTTTTCCCCTCTACAGCCTGTTTGGCTTTCTCTGGGGTCTCCTCTTGCTGCTCCAAACCCACAACTCCCCTTTGGGGTGAACTGGCCTCATTCTTAACTGTGGTCATTTTGAAGATTGTCACTGCCCCTTCTTCTTTCAGCTGCCCTTTTGGTCAAAGCTACACCTGAGGTCAGGTTCCTAGGGCCTTCCTGCATCCATCATTTGCCACAGATTTGGTAGCTTTCTGTAGCCTTCCCCCGTGGCCACAGGTTTATAGAAGTACCTCTCTTTTTGGGCTCTCTTTCAGGTCTTTATCCGTTGCCTTGTGGTTGGGGTTCTCAGCCCCAAATTGGAACTCCCCTTTCTGCCTTGCTGACTTCTAATACCAGTCGGTTACCTTCACCAGCACTTTCATCAGTTCTTTCATGTCCTACCTATTTGCAGGACCCAGCTCTCCCAGATGCAATGCAAGGTCCTTCGATTCCCATGAGATTTCTTCCTGTAGCTGGAGGAGTCCAGCTTCACATCTCTGCAGCTGCTGGTTTTCTCCCATCAACTCAGTGTCAGCTCATTGAAGCACTGAGTTGCTCCTTACAGCTGGCCTTCTCTGCCTTCAAGCTTTTCTTCTGCACATGGGCTTCAGCCAACTCTAGGTTAATTCTTGAGAGTTCTTCTTGCCAGGCTGTTTGCTTACCCTGTCTTTAGTAACTTAAATATGCAGCGGGCATCAGCTCTAGAACTAGGGCTTGGGTAGCATGGTCTTCTTGTAGTATGGACAAGAGCTGTTTGCTCTGTATATACTTCTCCTGCACCTCCTGCTGCAGCTCATTTGTGCATCTATCTGTTTCTTCAGAGCTGCTACCTTGGCCTTCTGCTTTTCTCCTTCACCCAGTTTTCAGGGCTTTCATTAGTTGGAGCAGAGTTCTATAGACATCTGCAGTTTGTCTAGATGGGCATAGTCAGGAAAATTCATCTAAATCAGGACTGTCCAGCTGTCAGCCCACAAGCTGCATGCAGCTCACAAAGGCTTATCTTTCAGCCCACAGGCTCCTGGTCCAGATGCTGCTCTCCCATCTTGTGGGAAGAGTGCTCAGCCAAATCCGAACAGTTGCAAAGCTTTCTGTCATGCGTGGATGAGCTCTATTTGACTCAAGAAGTCTATGGGCCAACAAGAGGTAAAGCGCTGCTCGACCTGGTACTGGCAATGGGGGACAACCTAATCAGCAACCTAACAATTGAAGGGAAGCTGGGTGACAGTGACCACAAGCTGATCACCTTCACCTTCACAATCCGCCATAAATTTGGCAAGTCAGTCAGCAAAGCAGAAGTCCTTGACTTCAGGAAAGCTGACTTTGACAAGCTCAGGAGGCTTTTCAATGAGGCCCTAAGGGACCATGGACCCAAGGGGAGGGGAGTTCAGGATGAGTGGTTGCTCATCAAGGGAGCAATCTTGGATGCACAAGCAAAGGCTATCCCATCTCGGAGGCAAGGCAGCAAAAAGCAGCAAGGCAGCAAAAAGCAGCCCCCTTGGCTCCACAGGGAACTAGCGGACCTCCTGCATCTAAAAAGAAAGACCTACAAAGGACGGAGGACTAGATCCACCTCCAAGGAGGAATATTCTGCACTGGTCTGGATCTGCAGGGAGCAAACCAAGAAAGCCAACGCTGTGACTGAACTCCAACTAGCTACAAGTATCAAGGACAATAAAAAGTCCTTTTTTAGATATGTGGGGAGCTGGAGGAAAAGCAAGGGCAGAGTGCTGAGGGAATTAGCAGAGGTCATTTTGGGACCCCTGGCACAACTTTATGAGCACTTGTGGTGCTCTGGTGTGGTGCCAGAGGACTGGAAATGGGCCAATGTGGTTCCCATTTTCAAAAAAGGGAGGAAGGAGGACCCAGGAAACTATAAGCCAGTCAGTCTTACCTCTATCCTGGGCAAGCTTTTTGAGAAAATAATCCTGGCGCATGTCCACGAGGGGACAGCAGGGGAGGTTATGCTAAGGGGCGACCAACATGGGTTCATTAGAGGCAGGTCCTGTCAGATCAACCTGGTGGCCTTCTATGACCAGGTCACAAAATCCTTTGACACAGGGGTAGCAGTGGACGTAGTCTTTCTGGACTTCAGGAAGGCCTTCATAGTTTCATAGTTGGTAGGGTCAGAAGGGATCATCAAGTCTGACCCCCTGCCATGGCAGGAAAAAGTACTGGTGTCAAATGACCCCACCCAGCAAGGTGTTTGTCTAACCTCCTCTTAAAGACCCCCCAGGGTAGGAGCCAGCACCACTTCACTTGGAAGTTGGTTCCAGATCCTAGCCGCCCTGACAGTGAAGTAGCGCCTTGTTACGCCTCAGCTCTGTATTCTTGGGCAACCCTGGCACAGGATGCAGTCTGTCTGACTCACAAAGGACTCCCCCCCACCCCCTCCCCTCCTCTACATAAACGAAACTGATTAAGATGCAGTGAGAGACGCACCTAAAACTCTCCAGATAAGGGTGACAAGAGTGAAACAACTGCCCTAGGTCTCATTTACATCCGAGATGGAACCAGATGACCATTCATTTACATGAGAGATGGAAAACAGAAAGCCTGAAGCAGAGACTGCAGTGAATTCTGGGACCAGAGAAGCAGGAGAGCGCTGAATGATGGGGAATCTGTGCTTCCAATGTTAATTAACCCATGTTCACACACACCCAGCTCAGCATTTATCAGACCAGTTCTAATCTGGATTTGCTAAGGACTTTTCTCCCCCCAGACACACACACACAGCTCTAAGTTTAATAGGCATCTCGGGCCGTACATTCCCCGGTCCCACTATGGGAGGCCTGTTTAAACTTGATTGACTAAAACTCGGTTGCTGGGTTAGGGAATGCTGAGGCAAGAGACCGGGTCTGAGGGGGTACGGGCAACATTTGAACAATGGTTAAGGGTTCATCACAGCATCCAGCCTGCTGGAGCCCTAATCCCAGGTGTTGTCGTATCTTTCCCGAGACGACTGGTGGGAGTCCTCTCCACAAAAGGTTATGAGCACCCCAATAATTGCTTTAAGTCTGTTAAAAGACTATAGTAAAATCTGGAAAAGTCATGCTAAGCTGAGGCTTGTGCACAACAAGTAAAAATCCAAAATCCTGATACTGCAAGCTATCTATTGTTCCTGAAGAAACCACGAGATATCCCATCAGGATATCTGCCATCCATAGGAATCTCAAGCTGGCTCCCAAGTATTTGGTTACTCCCTAATCTTAAGTGTTTCCTGATTATCAATCAGTTTCCTGAGATGGTCCAAACCAGATAACCCCTTGTCAATAGAAAAGACAATGATTTACACTACTGAGGGTGCTTCAAAGCAGCTGAACTGAGGGTATAAAAATCTGTAAGTGTGTGTGCATAAAAAAAAAAAGAAGAAAGAGAAGAAAGAAGAAGAAGAAGCAGGGAGAAAGAAAAGGAGAAAGAAAGAAGAAGAAGAAAACTCCTGTGCTGACACCATTCCGTGTCGTTCTTGGGACGCTGGAAGAACAGATCGACTCTCTCTTCAAGGATTGTGCTACGGACTGTGCCTGTCAGCTTTGCAGCCTGCGTACCGTGGACTCGGTGAGATTCCCAGTGTTCTCTCTTCTTTCTAGGCATAAACTTCTGAACCTGAACTGTATCAGTTAAGCTTGAGCTAAGTTTCCCCAAATACTTAGTGAAACCAGGGTAGTATTGTCATTGTTTGTGCTTGTTTTTCTTTTGCATGTCTATTACTACTAGTACTATTATATATTTCATATGCTTAGCAATAAATAACTTTTATAGGCAAACTGGTAGTAATTGGGTATATTTTTCCTTCTCTGCTTATTTTTCCTCCTGTGCTCTGCAGCAACGCTTCTTTTACCTATGCTAAAGATCCCTGTGAAGCCTAAATTATTGTGGGGTTTGCTCATCAAGAGGCCAAAGATTGGGACGTGCTGAGTTTGAAACACATAAGGGGATCAGCTTGTACAGGCTGATTGACCCAGTTTGACTCAGACGTGCCCTTATGAACTGAATGCTGGCCCATGAGGGTGTCAGCTGGACACCCAGCCGGATTCAGAGGGATTCTGTTTACCTGTGTGCTTGTGTCTGACTGCATTTTATTGTTGCTCTTATGAACTGATTCTTGGCATATGAGGGTGTCAGCCTGTCCATGCTGATCAGCCCGGCCAGATCAGGCATGCCACGTTAATTTGTGTGTGTTTGTGTGTATGACTGATTTGGTGACTGAAGGAACCCAGTCCCATTGAGATTGAGTCCTGCAAGATAGCTCCACTGGGGGTGAGGGCTTGCAGAAGGGAGAAATACAGCTCTGTATAGTAACACAAGCAGCACATTGACAGAATCACCAAGACCCTAGAAACTATCCCTAATAAATGAGCACACCCCAAAGTAATGGGCAAATTTGGTAACAGCCTCCTGATGTCTAGTCTGAATCTACCCTCTGCCAGCTTGTGACCGTTATTTCTAGTCACTCCTGGTAGTGCTCAGGGGAACAGGGACTTCCCCAATACCTGCTGGTCCCTCTGAAACCTCTGGGTTCCTCTGAATTATGCTGAGGGGAAATCAGCATGATTATGCTGAGGGGAAACCAGCACGGGTTCGTAGCAGGCAGATCATGCCCGACTAATCTAGGCTCTTTTTATGACCAGGTTACGAAATGCCTGGACACAGGAGGAGGGGTGGATGTCGTATACTTAGACTTCAGGAAGGCCTTCGATACGGTATCCCACCCCATACTGGTGAACAAGTTAAGAGGCTGTGACTTGGATGACTACACAGTCTGGTGGGTGGCGAATTGGCTAGAGGGTCACTCCCAGAGAGTCGTGGTGGATGGGTCGGTTTTGACCTGGAAGGGTGTGGGCAGTGGGGTCCCGCAGGGCTCGGTCCTTGGACCGATACTCTTTAATGTCTTCATCAGTGACTTGGATGAGGGAGTGAAATGTACTCTGTCCAAGCTTGCAGATGACACAAAGCTATGGGGAGAAGTGGACATGCCAGAGGGCAGGGAACAGCTGCAAGCAGACCTGGACAGGTTAGATAAGTGGGCAGAAAACAACAGAATGCAGTTCAACAAGGAGAAATGCAAAGTGCTGCACCTAGGGAGGAAAAATGTCCAGCACACCTACAGCCCAGGGAATGACCTGCTGGGTGGCACGGAAGTGGAAAGGGATCTTGGAGTCCTAGTGGACTCCAAGATGAACATGAGTCGGCAGTGTGACGAAGCCATCAGAAAAGCCAATGGCACTTTATCGTGCATCAGCAGACGCGTGACGAATAGATCCAAGGAGGTGATACTTCCCTTCTGTCGGGCGCTGGTCAGACCGCAGCTGGAGTACTGCGTGCAATTCTGGGCGCCACACTTCAAGAGGGATGCGGATAACCTGGAGAGGGTCCAGAGAAGGGCCACTCATATGGTTAAAGGCCTGCAGACCAAGCCCTACGAGGAGAGACTAGAGAAACTGGACCTTTTCAGCCTCCGCAAGAGAAGGTTGAGAGGCAAGCTTGTGGCTGCCTATAAGTTCATCATGGGGGCACAGAAGGGAATTGGTGAGGTTTTATTCACCAAGGCGCCCCCGGGGGTTACAAGAAATAATGGCCACAAGCTAGCAGAGAGCAGATTTAGATTGGACATTAGGAAGAACTTCTTCACAGTTCGAGTGGCCAAGGTCTGGAACGGGCTCCCAAGGGAGGTGGTGCTCTCCCCTACCCTGGGGGTCTTCAAGAGGAGGTTAGATAAGCATCTAGTTGGGGTCATCTGAACCCAGCACTCTTTCCTGCCTATGCAGGGGGTCGGACTCGATGATCTATTGAGGTCCCTTCTGACCCTAACATCTATGAACCTATGAACCCTCTCAATGCTGTCCACATCCCTCCTGAAGTGCGGTGCCCAGAACTGGACTCAGTACTCCAACTGCGGCCTGACCAGTGTCGCATAGAGGGGGAGGATCACCTCCTTGGACCTGCTTGAGATGCATCTGTGGATGCATGACAAGATATGGTTGGCCTTCCTGACCGCATCCCCACACTGTTGGCCCATGTTCATTTTGGTATCAATAATGATTCCAAGATCTTTTTCTGCCTCTGCACTAACAAGAAGGGAGTTCCCCAGCCTGTAGGTATGCTGCTGGTTCTTCCTCCCCAGGTGCAGCACCTTGCACTTGTCAGTGTTGAAACCCATCCTGTTCTCATCTGCCCACCCCTGTAACCTGTCTAGGTCCAATTGCAGCCTATTCCTCCTTTCTAGCATTCCCACATCCCCCCACATCTTAGTGTAGTCAGCAAATTTGAACAGGGTGCTTTTTACCCCATCATCTAAGTCACTGATGAAGATGTTGAACAGCACGGGTCCGAGGACCAAGCCCTGGGGGACCCCACTGCCCACATCCCTCCAGGTCAAAAATGACCCATCTACCACCACTCTCTGGGTGCAGCCCTACAGCCAGTTAACGACCCATTTGGCTGTGTAGGTGTCAACGCCACAGTCCCCTAGTTTTTTTAATGAGAATGGGGTGAAAGACAGTGTCAAAGGGAAACTATGAAGGCCTTCCTGAAGTCCAGAAAGACTATGTCCACTGCTACGTCCATGAGACTATGGAACATCAGGCCCCTGCTAAACCAGATGGGACAACTGACAACCGATGACCAGGAAAAAGCCAACTTGCTAAATGGGTACTTTGCGTTGGTTTTTCACCATTCCTAAGGGATGCCCCTGCCTTATGGGACAGGAAGACCCGAGTGAGGGAGATTTTTTCCATGCTTTACCACATAGTACAACACTTACAAGAAGATAGGGAAAAGACAGCAAGGGAGGGATAGAAGGCAGCATGTATCCCTGGCACTTATACTGTCTGCACTCTTGAACCTTTGTTAATTCCAAAGGCACATTTGTTTGTGCTGTTTTATTTGGCACTTAAGTTTTGTTTACATGTTGTTCTAGAATTACATGTTATAAATCCAGATTTGTAGAGTACTAGGCTCAGAATCCAGATTTGTAGTGTACTTGTTGCTTGTGCTCAGAAAGTCTCACAACATTCTTATTAAGGCTGTGTTTGTTCATGTTTGTGGGACAATTATTGCTACCAATCCAACTGTAGTGAAATGGAAAAAACAGAATACAATCTTCCCAAATCCACTGAAATCTCATGCAATCACCTAAAGCAGAAAAAAATCATTTTAAATCAGTGTTTGATTTAACACAACCATCACAATCTATAAAGCTCACATGTCCATTTTAAAGGTTTAAAAAGCATTGCAACAAACAATATCATGCCTTAAACAAGTTGAGACAACATGCTGCAAGGTGTCTTTCAACCTGAAAATACCAGCTGAAAATAAAGGCAATTATTTAATCAGTAAAGCTGATTAAACACACGTAACCCCAAGCTTCTCTAGTCTCTTTTGATGAGTGCTTTATTGGGGGACTTTCCATCTAAACAGACCAGCCACAGATTCTATTAATCCCTAACTTCCAGTCCATGAAACATGTCCTCCTTTAGCTCAACATTATGCAAGAAACTCAAGAAATCACAATCACATACCCAGCATTTTGAATACTGGCATCCAAGTGATTTTTAAGGCAATGCCATCTTTACTTTGGTCATTCAAATATACACAACACTGTCATTCTAAAACTGTTGAGTGACCAAATTGCCCATGTTGCCTCACATCATTTGGGTGTGGCTTCATAAGACATAGCAGAAGAGAATAAATGAGAACCCTCAAGATCACAGTGGATAACTGTCTCTCAGAGATGGCTCTCTCATTGGGAAGGAAAACGGTCCAGCTTGTCAAAGTATATGAAGGTCAGATCTCCTCAGTAGTGTGCTGTCTTGTACTCTATCATACTTCCTAGGCCAATGTACAGATCCTCCTCTTGGTCCACACCTGCCCCTCCCCAGCTCCAGTCCATCACAACTTGCAGAACCTGGGAATCATACCCAAACAGTTAACATATTTGTTGCCTCAGGGCAAATCATGGGCATATGAATGCTGCCAGTACAGTTTGAAAATCTCATTCTCTGAAAACCAGCCATTCTTCAGGTGACTTACTGATGCCAGCAGAAAAATAACTTCCATAATACAAATACAAGCTTCCAGTACCAAAGCCCTGCAGTCAGCTGGTCAGCATAAAAAGATTAGCTGTTGGACTGTAGCAGCCTGGAATAATCAGTGTCCAAACAGTGATAGCAACCTGATTCTGTATTAACATGGTCTCCTCAAGCTGGGTGCTCGTGAGTGCTGAAGTGTTGAGATCAGCTCCTTGCACAGGTCTTTTTTCTTGCACAGAAGTTCAGGAGGCATTATTGGCCACTCTTCATTTGCAAAATGATATTATCCCGTCACCAAGTGAGTTTTTCTGTTCCAGAAATGCCACTGTCCCTGGGATCAGGGTAGCCATTGTGGCCTACATCAACCTGGCCAATTGCATTAAGGTAATTTAGGTGTGCATCTCCACATTCACATGCTAATGCACATTAATACAGGTGTGCAGACTGATTTAGGACTAAAGTTAGTTCCAAGTCAATAAATACACACCGCATTAATGTGCATTAGCAAGTCTACATGTTCGCTAATACGATTTAGCTATCTGTGCATAAATTTGATACCTGATTTATGCTGGTATGTGGATGTGGGTGGTCCAGGCTTGAACCTAAAAGGTCACAGGCCAGGGAACCAGGAACAGTCAAGGTCAGGAAGCAAAGGTCTAGCCTAGAGTCAGGAGTCAAAAAGATCAGGAGGCTGAGATCTGTAAGGGACCAAAACAAGGCCAGCCATCATAACAGAGCTGTGAGCCAGGAGGGTCAGGAACAGGAAGCAGGGATCAAGCCCAGAGTCAATAGCCAGGGAGTTCACAGCAGGCAGCTGAAGCTGTAAAGGACCAGGATGCAGGCTGTTCTCAGCATTGTGTAATACTGCCTGTTTCCTCTGGTTCTTTCCTGCCACGACTCTGATCTTATGAGGGGAGGAAAGAGATTGATATAATGTTAATTGGTACTCGCAGAATAACTTCCCCCGACACAATAAGTCACTCCAGGTATTTTTATTCTCCTTTCTTTTACAGCGGCCTGGGTTACAGGCAACAGCCCACTCAACTTGCTCCCTGAATCACTTGTCAGCTCTGGAGGGGATCCCTGCCTTTGGAAACCTCAAGGTAAGTTCCCACTGGTGCTCCGTCGCGCTAATTACCTCATTAGCGAGCACAGTTTCAGTCTCTTTTCCCTCTTGCCGGTGCCAAGCTCTGGGCAACCCTTTTTCACAGTTACCCTACCAGGACTACCTGGGGCTGGGCAGTATCGCTGGTGCTCAGTCTTCCCACTCCATGCCCCACCCCCCTGCCCGCATTACCGAAGCTTTCCCTGGTCTTCCTTTTCTTCTTTTCCCGTGCTGCCACACTCCCTGCCGGTAATTGATTGGCTTCGTGGCTGCATTCGTTAAAGCCTGGTTCCCGCTTCCCTCCTTGGGAGCGAGAGCATCTCTGGCTGTTGCTTGCAGCCAAGGCCAGCCTCTTCTAAGCTGGGGGCCCTCCTTATCTTCACCGGATCCCCTCCTCCATTCATGGCGACAGGCTTCAGCCCCTTTGAACTCACCGCCGCAGTTCCGTCTCTGGGTGAGAGTCCGACTCACGTCGTCCTGCCAACCTTCACATGCCCGAAAGCATTCTCTCTGGGTCCTCCTTCTACTTTTATCCCCAGAAGCTACATCCAATTGACCAATCTTGAGCAATGTGGGGAATTCTCCCCCATCCGGCTGGATGTCATCATTAACAGCCCCCAGGTGTTTCTCCAAGTAACCGGGCTCCCGACAGAGACCCTGTTACACAGGGAATCACTAATGCCACAAGCCAAAAACCAGCTATCAGAAGACAGTGGTCAGGACAAGGTCCAGAGCAAAAGGGGTCCAGATTAGAGTCTGGAACAAGGAGTCAGCAGCCACGAACTGGAAAAATAGACATCAGTAGGCAGCAACCAGGAAACCAAGGACTCAGAAACGCAAGCTTAGACAACCATCCTGTTGAATAGTAGGCCTGTGCGAATAGGGAACTATTTGATTCAGGTTCAGATTCAGCCAATTTGGATGCCAGTGATTCAATTCAGAGCTCTGAATCGGTGTCCCACTTTGATTTGGCTGAATCGGCTCCAAAGCTTCGGAGCCTATTCGGAGATTTGGCCATAGGGTATAATGGGGAATCAATGAAATATCTATAACTTTGTTGTTTGTTTTCTGATGTAGATGAAACTTGTGGAGGTGGTAGCCTCTGGTGAGAGCATGATACCTACCAAGTTTCAAGCAGATAGGTACAAGGATTTGGGGGAAATTGCACCTCAAATTCTTGAAAGCAAAACTCATGTCACGTGTATGTGTTAAGCCACAGTGGGGTCAAAACTGCAGGGGTGGTGGGCCCTGGTGAGGCCACAAAGCCTGCCAAGTTTCTAGGTGCAGGGGTTTGAGTGGAACTGCACCTCAAGCTGCTGACAGGCAAAACTCATGACATAGATGAACTTGTGTGTGTTAAGACGCAGCAGGGTGAAAACTACAGGGATGGTAGCCCCTGCAGAGGCCACAAAGCCTTCCAAGTTTAAAGGAGACAGGTGCAGAGGTTTGGGAAAAACTGTGCCTCAAACTTCGGACAAGCGAAACTCGTGACATGGGTGACACTGTGTGTGTTAAGGTGCAGCAGGGTGAAAGCTGCAGGCCTGCTAGCCCCTGCTGTGGCCATGAAGTCTACCAGCTGTAAAGGAGATAGGTGCAGGAGTTCTGGGTTCGGGGGCCCTGCACCTCTAGCTGCAGACAGGCAAAACTCATGACATGGGTGGTTGTGCAACTGTGTCTGTCTTGGGGCACAGGGGGGGGGAAAACTACTGCAGGCCTGGCTGCTAAGCCCTGCTGTGGCCACAAAGCCTGCCAGCTGTTAAGGAGATAAGTGCAGGGGGGTTCTGGGGCCCTGCACCCCTAGCTGCTGACAGACAAAACTCGTGACATGGATGCTTGTACAACTAACTCTCTGTCTTGGGGCAGTTAATTGTCTGTATTGATTATTTCCTCTCCTTAGTCTGTGGTTTTGTAGGTGCTAATCCTTGCTCTTTAACTCATTACATTAGCTAGCTACTGTGTATTGAGCTGGTCCCTGAGTGAATTATGATTGATTGGTAACACAGTAGCTTAGCAGCCAGGCCTGCACTCCCCACCCACCCGTGCCCCAAGACAGACACAGTTGCACAAGCATCCATGTCATGAATTTTACTTGTCAGCAGCTAAGGGAGCAGGGCCCCAGAACCCCCTTGCACCTATCTCCTTGACAGCTGGAAGGCTTCGTGGCCTCAGCAGAGGCTAGCAGGCCTGCAGCTTTCACCTTGCTGCGCCTTAACACACACAGTGTCACCCATGTCACAAGTTTTGTTTGTCCGCATCTTGAGGTGCAGTTTCCTCCAAACCACTGCACACGTCTCCTTGAAACTTGGCAGGCTTTGTGGCCTCTACAGGAGCTACCATCCCTGCAGTTTTGACCCTGCTGTGTCGTAACATACACGACCCAAGTTTTGCTTTCAGAAATTTGAGGTGCAGTTTCCCAGAAACCCTTGCACCTATCACCTTAAACTTGGTACACATCATGCTCTCAGCAGAGGCTACCATCACTGCAGGTTTCATCTGAATCAGCCAAAATACAACAAAGTTATAGCTATTTCATTGATTCCCCATTATATCCTATGGCCAAATCTCCAAATCTTTTCCGAATCAATTCAAAAGCTCCAAATTGATTCAGAAAGCCTAAAGCTTCCTGTGATTCAATTTGTATTCATAGATTCAGCCTCTGAATCATCTCCAAATCCGAATCACGATCCAAAGCTTTGTACAGCCCTATTGAATAGCTCGCTGGGCATCCAAAGCGCTGCTGCTTATAAACAGGCAGCCACACCCACATAGGCAATTGAGGCTATAGATGGGGAAAGTTAGGCCCTTGGCAGCCAGGCCCACTCAGATAACCAGAGCTAGCTGGTGCCATTAGCTTACTTGCTGCCTTGACTCCTGAAACGTATCACCTCACCACAACAGGAAAACCTCCAGCTGGAATATATAAGCTGCGCGCACGACAGTAGGTCAAGGAAATGGGAAAGCTATGCACGATGAAGAGCTCAGCTTTTAACAGCTATGTATTTGTTGCTAGGTACTTTGTTAGTGGTAGCATAGCAGTGTTTATGTATGCCTGTCCTAAATGTTGAACTTTTAAACTTGTGAGTAATGAGTTTGATCCCACAGCTCCAAGGATCCATATACATCATGGATCTTTACACCATGGAAGCAGCTGTGCTCAGATTGATAATTCCTCCAAGACCACAGTTGGGCAATAATGAATTATATTTTGTTTTCTTTTCCTTTTCCATCTTGATAGTCAAGCTTTCCTCCAAAAGGAGGCAACTTGAAAAGGACAGACACCACTGTTTGAAATATGAGTTATAAGGTAAATGTCCTCAACAGAAAGGTGAAAAAATTACCTCCATCTTAAGGTATATATCATCTTTTATATGGCAGTAGAAGGGGAATAAACCTTGAGTAAGCTTGGAGTACGTGCCAGGTTCCATGTAAGCCATTTGCCAAAACATTTTTCTGGCTCCTGACTCAACTACAACCAGAAGTTCCAGAAACCTTGTAAGAAAATCTGTATTCTCATGCATCCCAGTTTATTTTCTAGAATGAAACCACTACAATAAGCATTAGAATTTGTAATGATTTTTTCAGACTAAAACATACTGGATACATCTATATGAGTGGCCAGCTGCGCAGTTGTTACTGCACAGTCCCAACACCACATGGTTATTTCAAATTTAAATAAGGTGCAAAAAATGTACAAAGGATCACAAAGTAAGGTAAAATGGCTAGCCCCAAATGGTATGGTATAATCCTGGGCAACTGTAAAATATACAGCTAGTCAGTAAATGGTTTCCTGTCCCCCTAAAATTTGTAATTCCAAAAATCTCACCTTGTTCCACATCAGAATGAAAGGAAGACCTATCAATGGAGAGAGTGAGAGACAGACAGACCTTTATGTACAAAAAGGTTAGAAGAACCTATACAGTCGCTTGGGATGCAGGAAAGCAAGATTCAAGTCCTTCCTCTGTCTGTTCTTGAACACAAATTTGAACATGGGTCTCCTATATGTCAGCTAAGTACCTAATTAACAGGCTACCTTTTTTCTGGGGCATTTTCTCTCTTTCTGACCAGAAATTGTATCATAGACCCAAAGAAGCTTAATCCACAAACATTTTTATCGAAACCAATACATTCTCACAAAAAGTTTTAGCTTAGATGAAGGGTCTTTTCCAACAAAAAAATATTTAATAAAAAATCTTCTCATTAAATCTCATAGGTCAGCTTGAGAGTTTGCTGAGGTATTTTCCATGTTTTCCAAAAATGGCTATGCAGAACTCCCAGAATTCCATTTTATGTGCAAAGGTCCAAGTACTCATCAGCTCTAGCAGTTCTACATAAAAGTAAAGTGTATAGGTCTATAGGTGAGGATGCCAGATCTTGAAAATACTTACTTTATCTCAAACCTACCAAAATCTCAAGCTCCCTGTGACAGGGGGCCATCTCAGGACCAAGTCTCATCTTTGGCCTGCCCACCTATCTGGGCCAGTCTGCCCTGTCTCATCTGCCACAACTAGTTGTATACATTTTTGGTATAAAAATGCAGGCCCATTAAATGCCCCAATGCCTAGGATGTTACACACGGCTTCAACCTTCCCTATACCATGCCCCATGCTTCGCAGATGGCATCCAAAGTTCTTAACCTCTAATCCAAACTTGGCCTCACAACATCTGAGGACTTAGTAGAGTCTCCTTCTGACCCAAAACTCAACCTCACAACGTCTGAAGACTTACTGGGGACCAATTCTGGCCTCAGGCATATGTAGACTTATCTTGGCCATTCTGCCTGCTCCCTAGGGCTTCAACTTTTGCCCTCATTCTAGGGTCTCCCACTTATGTGCTCTCACTGGGCCTCCTACTTATCACTCTTATGGGGCTGGCCTGTGTGCAGCCCTTCAGGTAACCCTGCAACCCTACTCTGCATGCCCCTGGTGCAGCCTTTCAGGCCTGCCTCAGCAGACGTTACTCTGCACCCCTCATGCACAGCCCTTCATGCCACCACCATGAACCCTACTCTGTGCAGGCCTCTACACATACTTCTGCCCCCCACTGGGGCCACTCTTCTGCCCCCTCTCACTGGGGCCACCAGGGTTTTATACCCCATGAGGCTCATGCGCCTCTCCCTAGATGTGCCTGGCCTCCATGCCTGTCCCTACATCTGGGCTACCCACCAGATTGTGGGGAGCTGGGGCTATAAAGTACCCCTTACTTGCCTTTCACTAGGGAGGCAACTGGTGTGGCTTTTCCTGAGGATCACCCTGCCACAGGCAGACCCACCACACCATCTTACCCTAGCAGGGTGTAGTTTTTGGTCATTCCCCAGGACCAGGAGCCTCCTGCCATCCCCATAGCTCCTGCCCTTACCTCCCAAATGTTGTGAGCAGCAGCTCCAGCCAAGCAATTTTCACCCTATGGCTGCAGCCAGCAAACTGCTGGCTTCCCTGCTCAGGCCTCCTCTTATTGACAGCAGCTGAGCCCTCTTTCCCAATCAGGCAGGCCCCTGCCAGCCATGTGGCTCCTGACTGGGGAATGCAGCCACCTGCAGGCTGTTCTGCTGCTTGATCTTAGCCCTTAAAGTGGCAAGCACCCAAGGTGCTCTGCCACACCTCCAGAAAGGTTTAGCCAGTGACAAAAAAAGTATTGGAAATAACTCAGTTTGTGTAGCACAGTTTGTATAACTACTCTAGGTCTGTGACAAATTCAACAAATGCAGTTGGGACATTAAAATCATTATTGTTTGACAGATCCTCTCCAGTGTAACCATATCTAATGGGCTATCTAATAGCTTTTCAAAGACTATTCAGAGATAACTTGAACATGTCCTAACCTCGAAGTATATATAAGGAAGGAGAGGTCTGTTATAAAATGAAAGCGTACTGAGAAGATTCAATGATCATAATGATAAGATTCAATGCTTATTGAAAAGTTTACGCTAGACAAGGTTCAGTTGTAAATATAGTGCAAATGCCTTTCAAAAGGATGTACTTCAGTTTAGCTAAGAGTTATGGGTCCTGATACAGGAAGTACAGGGTAAAATTCTACAGTCCATATTTTTCAGAAGATAAGATAAAACTTAACAGTCAATTTTTCCTGACCTTTAGATTTCTGAATGTGATGCTGCATTATTTATTATCTCTCTGCCATGTGAGGATGCAACTGCCAGAAACCACTGACACTTACCTGAATATTCATGAACCCCATTAAGCTTTTGAAAGGGTCCACACTTTCAATGAAATCAATGAAAGTCAAATACATGAGCTGAAATACTGTGACTTCATGTGTCAGATCAGCTCTTTAAAATATCTAGGAGCAGATTTGAGGGTTGGTGTGTGACATCATCAATTCCTCAGAGGTGGTGGCTGATAATGGTGGTTATTTATGTCTGTGGGCCCTGCAGTCAGCAGCTCTGAAAACCAATTATACTGGCAGAAGGTAAGTGATGTCCTTCAGAGTCAAATCAATATTTTTGCATTAAAGTTTTGCTTATAGCTTTTTAGTGCGTCTATGATGCATGTGAATTCATGGGCTGAATGACTGGAACAGACTTTGAATAGGTTATGGAAGCTCTTTTATTCACAAAACTTAACTGCTTTACAATAAATCAACTTAGATTTTTCACTTCACTAGGAATAATTATTCCCAAAATTCACATCAGCGTAACTCAGTCTTTGCTATGGAGTTTTCGTATGTTTTAATTTGGTAGATGACAAGACATTAAAGGATATTACTTTAATGTTAGCTGATTGTCTTCTATTGCTTGTCTAGCACTACTTCCCTAACATTATGGATTGCAACAGAATCTGCCAGTTCCCAATACTGTAAAACAATGTCCCCTTGTCACAAATTACTGTCACAAATGGCTTTTACTACTTGGTGAAGGATATCCATTTTCTGTATGCAAAATTCCAGGAGCAATTATGGTTGCTTGGAAAGTTAAACCACAAAACAGCTTTGATGAAAAGTAGTCATTGGTCAATATTTTCTGAGGTCTCAGATTCATTGGCCAAATGATTTACCAACATCCATGCACACACTCCAGCACTCAACACCTTCCTCCCCAGGGCATCAAAATTCCTGTTTACACCTCTGCTAGGAGGTGGTGTTGCTGACATGGATTCAGTACAGTGACTTCTGGGCAGGCCTGCTCCCTGCACAGACCTGGTTTAGTCATGTTGGTAACAATCCTTTCCAAGTGTGGATCACTGCAACAAGTAGGAGCAGCAGCTGTGGCCTTGTGCAAGGGATACATCCTAATAGCCACCAACACCTCTCTCTATACCACTGCACCCCAATCCCTGATCTTGCTGTGCTGCATTGCACAGTGGGTACAATCCCTTGTGGAGTAGAGTTGTGGCTAATTCACTACTTTCATAGCCTTTCATAGCCCTGAACTTTGCATTTTTTCAGCTAGACAGAACCAAGAACCAGTGAATCTTAATGTAATCACATTTTATTTAATTTTTCATCTATATATTTTGCTTCTGTATACAAATTTGCAGCAGGATTATTTACTGCACATAGCAGGCATCACCAAAGGCTATACACTGTGGCAAAAGCAAGCAAATAAACTACAGATATCTGAAAAGACAGTATCAAATTTATGCCAGAAGTGCTACTGGGCCAATTTTTGAATAGGAATGGGAATGCATTCTGAATACAGTACTGCAGTGTGCACAGTCCTTAATAAGTGAATAAAAATCACATATGAAAGGAAGAAGAGAGGGTGAAATCCTATGAAGCATTTTATAATTTCAAAGTTATATAGAAAATGAAACAACTATTTTGAGTATCTTAAAGAGAAGACAAATAGAGTGACTTTAACATAACCACAAATTCAGTAGCAGAGCTGGAAATGCAATATATGCCTTCAGGGATATAGGTTGTAGGATATATGGCTTTAGCTGCATACTTGTGCAGACTTTTATGTCTAAGCAGAAATGCTAAAACAGATATGCACTCCAGAGAGGTTTGTATTAAAGCTGTACTAAAGAACTTTGTCTAGGTCCAGCATCCCATTTGTACATGTCCTGCAGAGGAGCTTTACTCTGAACTAGGAAATATTTTATTTGCTGTTTGCATTTCAGTAATTATCAGCTTCCTCTTTATAATTATTAAATGTGTTTGTTATAAAGACAGTTCTCCAGTTGCAGACCTTTGCTTGATACTATAATTCAACCAAACTGTGGAATATCTAGCAACCAGACTGGAGCAGCTATATAAACAAGCCATAATAAAAAGCAGATATGACGGATAACAGATATTTATAGGACTGCGCACGTCAACAAAGCAATCTTACAATGTTGCCAATTCATAATTTTTTCTCTGAGACGCACAATATTTCTTTTTTTTTTTTTTTTAGAGTCCAGTTTTGTGAGTTGTCATTATCTGCAAATGTCTTTGATTGGGGGAGTATAAACTATTAAATAAAAGCTACATCAAACAGCTACTAAACCATTTCATTGGTTCTTGTGCAGCTGCTTGCTGCAGCCAGCTCTGTATGTCCCCAGTTCTTTTGCAAACCCTCATCTTTGCTTGGGGTAGGAAGAGTGCTAGCGAGGAACCTAATTCTGCAAAGTATATCTGTATTCTGTGGAATATTCAAAAACTCTTTGAACTGTGATATTTTATAACTCTTAATATATTATCATACATATTAGACTAAGGAACATTAGACAAGAAGATGACCACAACACAGAAGGAATTCCAGACGAAGCGCTAACTGGCTGGGCTTCCAATGGAGTAGGTTTATGCGGTCTATATGTTAAGTCCAGACGACAGGAATTTTGTACTTCTTTTGGTTGTATTTCATCTTCATTCACACTCATTGATCTACTGTCTCTCTGCACCTGGAGAAATTCAAACAATATTGTCCTGAAAATCTGTAATACACTAGAAGAGTTTCAGTCTGCTGGGTAAATGAACATTTGATATTGCTTCAAGTGAACCATTTCTAAAGTGGTATTGCAACATCCATTTCAGAAACAGAAAAACAACTTAGTTGTCTGAATCCACCAGAACCTTGGTTGCACTACTTATGACTTTTACTGAATACAAAAAGACTTTCATTGAATTTCCCTGAGCCCTTTGTGGCATACAACAAAGTGAAGAGTCTCAGATTCAGCTGTTTAACAGGTCAAACTGTTTGCCCATAAGACCTGTGGATGCCTCCATTGCAAAATTAAAAAAAACCAAAATCACTGAATTTCACAATAGTCTTCATAGTGTGCATCTACATAAGATGTTTACTGCGGAGCTGCCTAATTAGTTCTGCAGTAAAATTTCAGCATCTACATGTGTGCCCCTATTTGGTCACAGTAGACTAATAAGTATGCCATACAAGTTCTATCTTGTGGTCATGTGATTTACTGTGCAGCAGCACATGTGTCGATGCTGATGGAGCTGGTTGGAGCGTAAAAGTGCTTCAGTGTAGGAGCTGCTTACCGGCTAGCCCCACACTGAAGCATCCTTGTGCCCCAGCCAGCCTCTCTGCAGCATGTTGAGCCGGGTCAGAGCAGCCCTGTGCCGGCAGGCTGACTCCTGGGCTCCCTGCCAGTCAGGCCTGTTTCAACCTAGTTCAACATGCAGTAGTCTCCAGTGCATGTGTAAACATAATGCCCAGGAGCAATAAGCTACAGTGCAATATGCACCAGTTTATTGCTTCATATTAATTGCACCTGTAAATGCACCTTCATAGTCTGTTCTCAGTCATGATATAAAAGCCCTGAATTTCTTTTCATTAGCAAATGTTCACCTTCCAAATTATTTTAGGCCACTGAAAGATGTGTTAAGTCCGATCCTGATTGAGGTACCCAGCAATACATTCAACATCAGGCATGTACCTTGTTTATCAGATGACTTGAAACTGAACAAAATTCTTGTCACCTCACTTGTCATGTAAAGACTCTTGAAAAATGTTGCCTTAGCAAAATATTTGTTGTTTATCACAAAGGCGATATTTATTGCCCATACATAAATAGAAAATGGTTTGAAATGACAGACTTGCAAGTCCATCCTTGGTCTCTGGATATTTTTAAAGGCTGTCATTAAGAGACTTTAATATTGTTCTTACTCATCCTCTTTCTCTTCCCATTTGAAATTCCACCTTATCCATCTATAGCTCGCTGAGTGACCAATGAGCTGGCAATGTTTGGTGTCCTTCTTTTTACTTGTCCACCTAAGGTGGAGTCTCAAGTAAGTCTTAACTGTCAGTGCTTATTATGGTCTCACTGGACATGTCTACATGTGCAATTAATGCACCTGAATTAGATGGTTCCTGATGTGATGAGCAGCAGCTCCAGTCAGGTGATGCTCTCTCTCCAACTGCTTGCAACAGACTGCTGGCTCTACTGCTCAAGGCCTGTTCTTATAATAAACAGCTGGACCCTGTTCCCAATCAGGCAATTGTGCCTGGGGAGAGGTTGCTTTCAAACCAGGGTTTTTGCAGGCCCGGGCTCTTTTCTGGGGAGACACGCTTCCTTCAAACCTGAGCTACTGTGGGGCAAGGCTCTTTTCTTGGGAGATGTTTGTTTAAAAACAGGGTTCTTGCAGGTCAGGTCTGTTTTCTGGTGAGATGCATCTTTCAGAGGACAATAACCCAAGAATGAGTAGGCACACCTGAGAACTATTTACCATTTTCCAGGTGTGCCTATTCATTGATCTGGTAAAAGACAGTATCATGAACCCAGGGCACATGCATGGGTTCCAGGGGTCATCCTAAACACCACATTTGAGTTTGAAGTGTTCAGGAAGTACATAACCTTCCCCACATCCACCCACCACAGTAAAGGGAAAAGGCTCTGCTGCACCAACACCCAGGACACAGACACTTGACCAGGATAATTACTGACATGCAGGTAGGAGGTCACTTGCAATGCTAAATGATTGTACGCGGCTCCCATTTCCATTCAGAGCCCCACTCCCATGTACCCCGCTGCTTGGTGGTGGTGCTGTGTGCTGAGAAGCATCCCTGCTGCATACGTGCAAATGACCTGGCTTTGTGGAATCCAGACAGGATGAGTGAGGAGGACCAAATGGAGATTCCAGATGAAATGCATGAGGACAGGGACATGGAAAATAGTGACAAAATGAGTGAGGAGGCTGAAATGGAGAATCTGGATGACATGGGGGAGGAGAAGGAGGAGGAGCAGGAGCAGGAGCACGAGGAGGAGGTGGAACTGTTGTTAAAAATCCTGCTGTTGGCCTCGGGGTTACTGCATAAAATAGAGGCAGAGCTAATGATAGCAGCATACGCTATGTTCCTGCTTCTAAACACTTATAATGAAATGCCTGCATGTAGATGTGCCTCACGAAAAAAGACACTTAGATGTGCAGTGGAGTGGGATAGCCGAGAGGCAGGTGCAGAAGTGGATGCTGACAGGGCTCTCTGAATCACCCTCAAGAGCAGCAACCACAGGGTCTGGGCCCATGTGAGCAGCTCAGACCTGTGGGAATGAAACGTACAGACTACTTGGGACAATCAACAGTGGCTTGAGATGTTCTGAATGACCAGGGAGACTTTTAATCACATCCTCTCAATGCTGGGGCCAAAAATTGTGAAGGAGAACACTGTCATGTGTACTAGAAAACAGTGCATTAGACTAATATAATGCACACTAAATGCCATGCACACAGGGCATTTGTACACATGCTTGTGCCGCAGCAGTGGCTGCTTTTAGAAGTGCCCAGTGCTGTGGCGCATGCATTTGTATAAGTGGTGAAATACATGTCAGCACTGAGAAAAGTGCATGCTTTTGAACTAAAACACCTCAAAAGTGTTTTAGTTTAAAAGTGCACTGCCTCCATTTTGTGCGTGCTGATGCACATTTTGCCTCTTATACAGCTGCACGCACCACAGTGCAGTACACATCAGCTTCTGTGTGTAGCAGACTCGATTAATCAAGTCTGCTTTGACCCACTGGATCTCCGGCTTGTCACAGGATGAAAAGGTATGTGTATAAATGCCACATAGACAATGATGATTTACAATGGTGATTAGTCTAGTGGGGCACCTGTACATGTCACAGGGTTTAATCCTTATTAAATTTAATAGGTTTATAAAATTAAAAGTTGTGTATTTTAGATGGACAGATGGCAGGGACTGGCTTGGGCCCCTCCCCCCCAACTCTATGGAGGAGGCAGCGGTGATGGCATGAGTGTGGGGGGGAAGGGGTCAGGGTTTCAGTGGCATGGGGGGCAGGGGGAATGGCCCCGAACCTGAACCACTGGGAGGGATGGGGTTGGGCCCAAAGCGATGGGGGAGCAGGCGGGAGAACAGGGTTAGGCCTGAATTGGGAAGGCAGGGCTGGATGAGAGGAGCAGGGGTGCAGGGTCAGATGCTGGGCTCTGTCCCCGCCAGCCCCCCAGGTGGCGGTGGGGGGAGCGGCCCCACCCCCAAAGCTGTGGGGGCGAGGGTGGGGGGAGCGAGTCGGGCCATGGGCCACTGTCCCCACCCACCCCCACAGCAGGCAACAGTGACAGAGTGGATGGAGGCAGCTGGGCCAGCAACACTGGCTCCATCCCCCCTGCTCCTTGTAGGCTGCAAAAATGGAGAGGACAGAGAGGGAAGACAAGGCCAGCACTGTTGGCTATGCCTCCCCAGCCCTGCAGGCAGCAGTGATGGAGCAGATGTGGGGGCAGAGCCAGCAGACAGGGCAGGGGGCAACCTGGCCCTGACCCTGGCCCTGGCCCCAAAATGGCAGGGAGGAGAGGGGGACCAGGCCTGGCCCCAAAGGTCGGGGGGGGGGTCAGGGCCAGATACAGGCCACTGTCCCTGGCCACCCCCCCACCCATCATTCTTGATGGACAATTGGCTAGTGTCTATGTCACAGGGAGAGACAAACAGGGGGGACCCTAAAGTCTAAGGGGGGAACCCCGGGACCAGAAAATGGGGGAAGAACAGAAAAAGCAAAAGTGAAAAAAGAACACTTACTTGCAGCAAGACCTGCAGCAAAGCAGGAACACCGAAAAGAACCTGCGCAAGCCATTAGCTGCTCTTTCGTACAGTTGCGGCCAGCCGGTGATGTCAGCGGCAATTACCGGCTGGCAGGGATAAAAAGGACTGCCCACAAAGAGGTGGGGGGTCAGACGCCGGGAGGAACCCCAGCCAGAGGGGTCAGCTGGAAGCTTGGAGAGGAGCGAGAAATGGCGATTCCGAACAGAGGCAGATCCAACGCTTCACTTGGCGAAGGCGGAGCCGCTGATGACAGTGAAGGTAAACCCACACCCGGGGCAGGAATGCTGGTGTGGAGAAAGGCAGGGGAGGAGGACAGAGGCTGGAGAAACCCCGAGCCTGGCAGCCTCCGCAGAGAAGGGGGAGGCACTGACCCTCCCTCCAGCGTCCAAACAGGTGGGATTGTGGAGGGACCCGTGGGACCCAAGGGTACGCCCCGGGGAGAGCCACAATATTGAGAAGGCCCAGAGAGAGGGCGGCACCACTGAAAGGGCCCAGAGAGAGGGCAGCACCATTGTGAAGGCCCAGAGAGAGGGCAACAATAGTGAGAAGGCCCAGAGAGAGGGCAATGGTACACAGAGCCAAAGGGGCCAAGCCAAGAGAGACCAGGGCTGACCCTGAAGGTCTAGCAACCACAGGGTGGAACTTCAGATAGCCTCTAAGTGGAAAGGGGGGCTGGGTGAACAGGAAGGGGCCCTAGTGGCTAGATAGGAGCACTGGGGTGTACGTCAGGTGCGGTCGGAATGCACAGTGTTAGTGGAGGGATTTAGGTTGTAGCCGTGTTGGTCTAAGGACATAGGCAGACAAGGTTCCTTGGGTGAATTTGATATCTTTTATTAGACCAACCCAAATAGTTGGAGAATAGTTATTAAGCAAGCTTTCGGGTTCAAAAACCCTTCGTCAGGCTAAGGAAGCTTCAGCAGTTGGTGTGTGCTCTTCCTGGATGGAATGAAAAGTAAAGAAGCCAGGGGCTGGGCTGGGGAGTCAGTTGTCAGGCAGATTATAATGTATCAAAAATCCAATGTCTATGTTTAGTCCATGATCTCTAGTATCCAGCAGGTTGATGAAATGGAGCTCATAGGCTCGTCTCTGGGAAGTGTTGTGTAAGTTTCCCTTGAGGATCAGGACTGAGAGATTGGAGAGCGAGTGGCCCTCCCATGAGAAATGTGCCCCCACCGGTAATTGGGTATTTCTGTTTTTGATAGATTTCCGGTGTGCGTTCATTCTGGTGCGCAGTTGTTGTTTGATCTCTCCTACATATTTTCCATCAGGGCATTTGGTGCATTGGATGAGGTATATTACATTTCTGGAGGTGCAGCTGTAAGATCCAGGGATGCTGATGGCTCTGTTGTGGGGTGTAGTGATTGTAGGGGTGGTGGAGATGTGTTGGCAGGTTTTGCATTTCTTGTCCTGGCACGGTCTGGATCCTTTTGGTGTGTTCTGGGCTTGAGGAAGTTTGCTTCTGGTGATGAGGTTGGCGAGGTTCGGTGCTTGTTTGAAGTCTAGGATGGGTGGCTCTGGGAAGAGCTTTTTAAGAATAGGGTCTCTGTCTAGTATGGGTTACAATTTTTTGAGGATTTTCCGTACAGGTTCAAGGGAGGGGTGATACGTCATAACCAGCGGTGTGTGATTTGTGGGGGGTGGTTTTCTGTACTGCAGCAGTTCTTCACGTGGTATCTGGGTGGTTCTTTCAAATGTGTGATCTATCTCTCTGGAGGAGTGTCCTTGCTGGGTGAAAGCCTTTTTAAGATTGGTGAGGTGGCGATCCTGGGTGTTCTCTTCAGTACAGATGCGGTGGTATCTGAGGGCTTGGCTGTATATCACAGCTTTTTTGGTGTGTTTAGGGTGATTGCTGGTTCTGTGCAGATATGTATGTTGGTCTGTGGGTTTCTTGTATAACGTGGTCTGTATTTTACCCTTCTGGATACTGATCATTGCGTCTAAAAAGGAGATGTTGGTGCTGGAGTATTCTAAAGAAAGTCGGATGGAGGGATGGTGATTGTTGAATTTCTGAAGGAACTCAATCAGAGATTGCAGGTTCTCAGTCCAAATGATAAAGAAGTCATCGATGTATCTTAAGTATAGCAAGGGTTTGATGGTGCAGTTCTTGAGGAAGTCTTCTTCCAGGTGGCTCATAAAAAGGTTGGCATACTGTGCGGCCATTTTAGAGCCCATAGCTGTTCCCATCTTCTGGAGGAAGTGTTGATTATTAAAAGGGAAATTGTTGTGTGTGAGGATGAAGTGTATAAGGTCAGTAATATCTTTGGGCCTGTATTCTGAGTTGTAATTTTGTTTCTATAGATATGTAAGGCAGGCTTGGATGCCATCCTGGTGTGGGATGTTGGTATATAGGCTGGTAACGTCCATGGTAGCTAGGAGTGTGTTGCTGGGAAGGTGGTCTATGTGTTTAAGTTTCCGTAGAAAGTCTGTGATGTCTTGTACAAAACTTGCTCTGTGGGTGACAAGTGGTTTTACGATTGATTCAACAAAACCTGATATTTCCTCAGTTAGGGTCCCATGGCTGGAAATGATAGGTCTGCCAGGGTTCCCTTGTTTGTGGATTTTAGGGAGCATGTAAAAAGTCCCCGGGTTAGGTAGCGAGGGGATCAAGGTCTGTAGTTTTTCTTGTAGTCTTGATAAAAATGATTTGATGGTATTGTTGAGTTTTTTGGTGAAAAGGGGAGTAGGATCTTCTTGTAGTTCTTTGTAGTAGGTGGTGTCAGAGAGCTGTCTGTTGGCTTCCTTTATGTAATCCTCACAGTTTAGGATGACTATGGCTCCTCCTTTAGCTGCTGGTTTTATTACTATTTGGTGGTTAGATCTTAGAGATTCTATGGCCTTTTTCTCTGGTAGAGAGAGGTTGTTGTGGTGGCGCATGTTGCTGATTATTTCATTGTTCATTCTTTCCCTGAAGCAGTCAATGTAGCGGTCAAGGTTAGGGTTTCATCCACTGTGAGGTGTCCAATCTGATGTTTTTTTGGGCTTGTTGGCATTGATCCTTTCCTGAATGTTGTCAGAGGATGAGTTGTTGTTGGGAGTGGGTTCAGTTTGGTCGTGGAAATATTCTTTGAGGCTCAGGCGTCAGAAGAATTCTTCTAGTTCTCCACGTTGAAGTATTTTGTTAGGGTATTTTTCTGGACAGAAATTTAGGCCTTTAGAAAGGACAGATTTTTCAGTTTTGGTAAGTGTGTGTGTGGAGAGATTGATAACATTTGTGGATTGGTTGCTGCTTTCAGTTTTATCGAGTCTGAGGTTGGAATGTTGTAAGGTGTTGGTGTTGTTCCTCTGATGGTTGTTTTGTGGTTGGGGAGCTTGTTCTTGGAGTAATTTGTTCCATTTCTTCTTTTTATGTAGGATGAATGCTGTAGAAAGTTTTTCGTAGTCTCTTTGTATCCACAGTGTTAGTGGAGGTTTTCTTGCATTTTTTTTCTTTTCCTGTAGAGTATTTTGTGTTTCCCCGAGCCTGGAGGGGTTGAGGTAGAGGGGAGCGAAGAGAACAGGGAGAGGAGAGGTGCACTTATAGATTGAAAGACACCCGTGGTGCACGAGATTGGCCGCAGGACCAGCAGTGACCTGCCAGGCTGGGTATAGGGCAAGGTAGAGGGGAGGTGGAGCCTCGCAGAAGACCGCCGGAGGAACAAGTGGCCAGCGAGGGAGACCGCACGGTACTGAGCCCCCCCACTGAAGAAGATTCAAAGTCATGACAGGCGAGAAAGGGGTGGACTGTGTCACAAGTAAACACCTCCTCGAAGGACCACCTGCAATGGCAGGGTGGATTCCGGTGGCACCCAAACCAAAGCTGCACGGAACAAAATGTTCAAGGCCAGGCGGGCACAGTCTATATAAGAGCCCTGCCAAGTTTGCCAGTGACCTGTCGTGACTCAGTTGTTGTCAGAATACCTTGGTCTTGACAACTTCTTGGACACAAACAGCTTCCCCAATGTCTCAGAAAACCAAGTCCAGCAGTATGCAGGCAACAGAACAGAAGGCTAACACATCCATCAACCAGGGCCCCAACTGGACCCAGGAAGAACTGAAGGACTTGACTGACATTGGGTCAGACGAAAAGATCACAGAGCAGCTGGAAAGTAGGAGGAATAAGCCGTGTATACCGCAATAGCAAAAGAAATGCAGGTGCAAGGGCACAACCAGGACTGGACACAGTGCCAGAGCAAGATCAAGGCCCTGAGATGTGCATTTCATCAGGCCAAGGATGAGCACACTCATTCTGGGGCAGGGTGCACAATTGTTCCTTTCTATGACAAGCTGTCCATCATTCTCTCCAAGGATGTGGGCAAGGCTTCCTGTCTCTGGTTGTTTGGAACTGGAATTGTCCTGGAGGGCACACCTATGGAAGAAGCCTCAGTGTCCTGAGTGGGAAACTGTGACCATGTCAGAACAGTGGAGCGCCTGCTCCATGGTGCTGGATGAGAGGGATGCCCAAGAGGAGGTGACCCTGATCATGACCCCAATCTCCCCTCCAATTCTAAGGAGTAGCACAGATGAGGAGGAGGAGGAGGAGGAAACTACTTTGGATGCAGTTCCTGCATCAGAGGTTCCTCCAGAGACCCAAAGAATGGTTTCTGTTCCCGTGATGCAAAAGGATGCACGACCGGGGACTTGTAAGTATTGGAGAATGGGCATTATATCCATTTGGGCCACTTTAGCAGGCACTTTCGGTACCTGTGGGTTGCATGTGTCGAGGGATTAGTGCATGTAGCGCTGGAAGTGGGTCACCGTCCTCTCGTGAGGGTGGGTAAACACTTTGTTTTCCTTTAACTTACCAGCTACCATAGCCAATGCCAGCCAGGGACGTGCCTCTGAACCGGGGACTTGTAAGTTTCAAGGAATGGGAATTTTTTCCACTTGTGCCACTGGCAGGCACCGTTTCAGTTTGCGGGGGGGGCGCAAAGGATGTGAGGCTGACTGTGAGCTGAGACTGTGCAATTATGACTGGCGACCCTCCCTGGCATGCCTACCAGTTCATGCCCATTTCTTGCACACAGTTTTGGCGCTGTTTTGCAAAGCAATTGCCAGGATGTTACCAGTATGTCTGCACTGACAGGTTTTTTTGCACTGAAATGAGGATGGGGGGAGGGTGAACTTTTTCTGACCCTCTGAACAGCAGACCTATAAATTGAGGGAGCAGTGGTCAGGGTACAGGTACACCATATTGATCCAAGATGTCTGAGGCTGAGGAGACAAGTCAGCAGGCCAGAGACAGAAGAAGACCATGAGCCAGGGTGTGTAAGACTAAGGCAATGTGGTCCCATGAGGATGTCTCCAAGGAGAGTTGCCCAGCAGGGGCACAACAAGACAGCGCTCAAGTGCAAGCTGAAGTCCAATATGAGAGCTGCTTTCCAACATGGAGTTGCAAGAAGGCATCATGACAGGGGAGCTATGGGGACATCATCCTCCACAACCAGTATGTCTAGCCATTGGGAACTGACATCCCAACATATGAAATGATACCTGAGATTGGGCTGGACTCTGCTGGGGGGTGGAAGAGTGGCGGGATGGGCAATTGCAGACAAGTGACATGATAGTGGGGGGGGGGGCATAGTTTACTTCAACTGACAACTAAATAGACAGGTGGAGGGATTTGATTGTCATGCAGGAAGGTGAAGGGCAATGCAAAGCATGGGGGCTGTGCTTGCTTGTGAATACTGTTCAGGTGTTCAGAGCTCATCTAATACCATCCCCACACACGCACATTCCTTCCTGTTTTCAGCTCTGATTTATACATTGTCACTGCTGCCACTGCCACCACCACTACAGGAGAAAAGCAGACCATGTACAAAGCCTGAAAACAACACCCAGACATGCCATCACTCCCTGTGTGGTGTGGCTGAGGCATGTCAGTGTTAACTTGCAATGCTCCTACACATACTGTCCATAAAAACTATGCATGGTGGACACATGGTAATGGCCAATAAATCTCTTAGGTCCTGATCGCTGTTACTGTTACTTGGTTGGTTGCATGGTGGGGGTTAGTGGGGTTGGCGGTTCTAGGTCTGTCTACCTTTCTGCTACCTCTGCTCTCTGCCCTACTGGCCATGGAGTGCCATCCCTGCTTGCAAGTAAAGGCAGTAAATATAGTACGGTAAAATGATAAATAAGTAAAAAGGATAAATAAAGTGGTTGGCTTCTGCTTTTCCCCCACATGCTGGAGGTCACCTCAGAATCCAACCTATATTTCAGTTTTTGTCTTCTAGCACTGTTGGTACCTACTGGTTAAAGAACATGAGGCATTTTTAAAATCCAGTCCTGGGACAATGTAAAATGGAAGTGCCCATCCTCCATGAAGATCTGGAGATGTATGGGCTTTAAATAACCATTTAAAAATATCCAACAAGTACTATAAATATTTTTTAAAAATGTGTAATTACATGATAAAGTTAAAACTGTTAGCAGGTCAATATTATTCTGCCAGTGGGCCATGATGCTTATGCTCTTATCATTGTTTTAAAAAGGTCCCCAGAAAATCTTTCCTACAGGGTAAAATTCCAAAGAGCACCAGAGGTTATTAAAAAAAAAAATCACCTTCTTCTCCTCGAGGCAAATCGTTTCTAAACAGGTACAAAAAGTGCCTCAAGCCCTGCCTTGCAAACTGCTTCATCCAAGAGCAATCGTACTTATTCCTTCTTATGGAAAAATACCAAAAGCTCATTAATAATACATATCCGAATTAATTATCAGTCACTGGATGAAGCCACTGTAGTAATTCTGCCATCGTTTCCTGAAGGTTCTTGAATTTTTCTTGTGTATCTTTCATTTAAAACTCACAGCGTCTTTGTTGCCATTCACTAACATTTGCTACTTCACAAGAGTTGTAGACTGAATTTTCCCAAGTAGCTGCCTTTCATATTGAACAAAATAGTCTTTTATAATCTGGAATTGCAAGCTTAGGGCAGTGGTTCTAGATCTGTCTGCCTGCCTGCTGCCTCTATTTATTGGCTGTTACCTGCAAGCATGGAGGGCACCCCATGGCCAGTGGGGCAGAGAGCTCCTGATCGCTTTTCCCCACACGTCATGGTGTCAGTTGGGTGCATGGTGGGGGGGAGTTGTGAGTGTAAGTCTGTCTGCCAGCTCCCTTTGCTCTCTGCCCCAATGGCTCTGGGGTCCCCTCTCTGTTTGCTTTTCTCCAAATGTAACTATATCACTTGGTTCCACAGGTTTACTAAGCTGAACAGTGCTTACTGCTTCTTGTAAATTGTTTACCTTGAAATTTCTGTAATGGTTGGATTGTTATTTATGTAAATTAGGGTGAATAAATCACTAAAGGTTAATTATGTAAAAGAGAATTATCTGTTTCCTTTTATTTAAATGCGTCTGCTATCCTCACTTGCAAACAAACATTTGTTTGAAACATCAGGGAAGTTCATTTAACCAATACTGGAAAATCCAGTGAATCCCCAAATGGCAACAGCATGGCATGGGCGGGGGGGAGGACACGGACAGATTAAGATTCCTTGGGGCCCTGTGCACCCTCCTATGTCCTGCCCCGCAGCTCTTGGCCCTGTCTCGGGCCGGCACCACAGCAGCAGCAGTCAGAGTGGGACACGCTGCCCCTCAGGCCTGGGACCAGCTGGCCCATGCATTAATCCACCTATAGAAGGGGTGATTGGGGCACTGACTACAGGTTGGGAGTGATGGGCACTGCCAGGGCCAGGGCTGCTGTCAGAAGTTATGGCCAGCAGGATGGGGTGAGACTGTGCAATCATGACTGATGTGGCAGCGCAAGGGAACCTGGGAGCTATGGGAAGGCTGTACTTAGCAGCTGGTGCCTGCCCACTCCTAGCAGTATCTCGCATGCTGCCATGAGTCTAAATGGGGGACTGGATAACCTTGTGCACTCACGAAAGGTGTGGCACCCAGCACAAAAGAAAAGGGGGCAGCTATGGGCTGCATGCATGCACAAGGTGTGTACCATTTAGCTGTGTCTGACTGAAAGGGAAATGAAAGCAGTCCATGCCCTCCCACCCCCCATCCTGTAGGCATGCAAGTGGTTCATTCCTGGACTGAACCTGGGACAGGCTATGTCGTAACTGTGCCATTCTCAGTTAAGAGCTGCCAGCTGCCATAGGTCTTTCTGACTATGGGGTGACCTTGTGCAATTGCGAATGGTGTGGCCGGGAGCCAGCACACAGCACAAAGGAAAAAAAAAAAAAGCAGCAGCTACAGGCTGTGTTCAGTCAGGGGCAGGGGCAGGTAATGGGGTAATGGTGCCATTGTCACCCTATCCAGGGCATGGCCTGGGCGTGAGTGGTGGGGTGTCCCTCCATGGGTGTCGGTGTAGGAGAATGAACAATGATGCACGTGGGGCTGGGTGGACTGCTGCATCTGCCATGCTACACCTGGTGTTCAGGGAAACACATTACACCGATTTATCAAAATGGGGCAGCTGCAGTTCAAAGAGACATCTGGTAGAAAAAGAGGCTCATTACATGTCTTTGAGTGTCTTTGTGCGTAACAAATCAATGGATGCGATACTTTAATTCGCAGTGAGCCAAACTAAACTACGTCCAAGGAGTTTTACTTTAATGCACCATAAAGACTTTTAAAGCATCCGTAAAACCCACTCGTGCAAACAGTCACGCTATTGAAGCACATGAAAGGGCAAAAAACTGGATGTGTATAAACGCCTGTGTGCAGTAAAGCAGCTCATGTAGACTTGCCTAGTGAGCATAATTGAAGTGGTAGCTCTCATACTGATATATTTATAGGCAGAAAATAGAGAAGTAATTTGGCAAAGAATCAAAGAATACTCTCTTTCCATCCCATTTATTTTGTCCCCATTCTTGTCTTTTTGTACTGTTTGGTATCACATTACTAAATCCCTAGTCTTTTTTCATATTTTTCCTCCACAGCAAAAAGCGTGATTCCAAAAGCTATGTTTTCATCTCTGCTTTCATATGAACCAAATATTCAATGGTGAGACCAAAATAGTTGTTATCTATTTCAATCTTACTTTTTCCACCTCCTTGAAAACACGGAGAAAGTTTTCCCTTAAAATCCCTTTCAGTTCTGCCTCGTTCCATCCTCTTCTGAGAAGCTCTTCAATCAAAGCAGGGTATTTTGAAACATCTTCCAGACCCTTAGGGAAACTATTAGCAAGAATAACAGAATGACAAGCAGCACACACCTGTTAAATAATGTAGCTAGTGATTTTAAAAGGGAGATGATAGGGTAAGGGTCAGAGTCAGCACTTTGTAGCACAGCTCACTGGGGACATCATTCTTTCTCAGAGAAGTCAAAATTGTGAGTCCAATTAGGTTCACCTGGAGCCGGATTGAACCCCACAGCTGTACCAAGCAATATCCTTTCTCCAGGGACTATCCAATTAGAACATCTAAACATTGCTTTCCAGTGAAAAAGCAACATTATGTGCCAACATTAAAGCAGCTTGAGCAGTAATACAAACCAACAAAAACACCACTTGATAATCATTTATCAATTATTTCTCCCTTCATTTTACACAGCACATGCCTGATGTTCAGGAAAACAACTATGTAACAGAAGATTTTAGTGTACTTTATCTATCTAACTGAAGACTTTTAAAAATACAACCAAAAGCATATGACTTAATGAAAAAGTGGACATTTTTTTTTTGCACTCCCTTAGTCACCAAATCATTTATCAAAAAAACTAGAGGGTCAAAGTTTTGAACTCAACTGGAATTTTTTACATATAGCAAAGAAAGATACACAGACCACTCCATTTGAAGAGAAAACAATAAGCATGATAGATGTTGTGTCATTATTCTTGTCCAGCTAAAGAGAGCTAGAAGCAAAAAGAAACAAACCTCTTTGATGAACCTTTGGCATTATTTTGAAACTATTAGTACTACTTGGCAATTTCTTCTTCAGCAGTAGTCATTGTTTTCAGAATATCCTGAGCAATCTATCTGTGTTTTACTTTCTGATGGGGTTAAGTCAACACATTAAGATTCTTCCCAACACTATCAAATTGAACACCCTCATGAAATGTGTAAAACAAGATGTATTGTTGTTAACTGCAGCCTTTTTGGACACGGGACTGTAAAAGTTATGGTTTGTCCAATCCCTTTAAGACTAGATGGGTATTTTCTGATCAAATCTAAGTGTCTGCCTACTTTCCAGGTGTAGTATTGCTCCAAGCTAACTGGGCTGACTTCTGTGCCTCTGAAGAATGAAGCAAGCTGAATCAGCACAAGAAGAATGAAATAGGAGAGCTGATAACCAACACTCAGGACAAAACCGAACCCGTGAATGAATACTTCACATCGATATTCCACCAGTCCAAGGGTGTTAGCCTGCTTGACAGACTACAGGATGATCATGGTGAGGGTGACCACCCTCCTTTAGTCGGTGTAAATCTTGTGGGGGAACACCTACAAAGGCTAAATATCTACAAGTCAGAAGAACCAGATGAACTACACCCAAAAGTGCTAAAAGAACTGGCTGACATCATTGTGCAACCTATGGCAAAGTTATTTGAAGACCTGCAGCACTCAGGAGAGGTCCCAGAAGACTGGAAGAAGGCTAATGTGATGCCTATCTTTAAGAAAGGGAGAAAGGAGGACCGGGGACATTACAGGCCAAACAGTTTGACCTCAATACCTGGTAAAATCCTGGAGAAAATTATCAGAGAATCCATCACAGACAGGCTAACTAAAGGCAATATTCTGAAGGACAGCCAACATGACTTCATTATGGGCAGGTCATGCCAGACCAACCTCATATCCTTCTACAGTCAGATAACTTGCCACCTGGATAGGGGAAATGAGGTTGATATTATATACTTGGACTTCAAAAAGGCCTTTGACCTGACCTTCCATGATGTCCTCATGGTTAAATTGGGAAAATGCAGCCTAGACTATTTTACTGTCTGGTGGCTAGGTAACTGGCTCCATGGTAGGACCCAAAGGATCTTGATTGATGGAACTGAGTCATCATGGTGGAAGGTGATGAGTGGCATCCGTCAGGGTTCAGTACTTGGACCAGTTCTCTTCAACATGTTCAATGATTTGGATTTGGGTCTTAAAAGCAAAGTAGCAAAGTTCCCTGACAACACCAAACTATGGGGGAGCATGGTCATGCTCAAAGACAGGCTAGCAATACAGGCTGACCCAGACAGGCTTGTGAAGTGGGCAGACCTCAACCTGATGTTTAATATGAAGAAATGTAAAGTACTCCATCTGAAGAGAAATAATCTACAACACACTTACAGGCTTGGCAGTGCTATGCTTGCCAGCATCGCAACTGAATGAGACCTGGGTGTCATGACTGACAACAAAATGAACAGGAGCTACCAATGCAATGCCATAGCTGGCAGAGCTAATGAAACACTGGCATGCATCTACCGAGACATCTCAAACAAGGCTAAGAATGTCATCCTCCGGCTCTAATCAGAGTTGGTGAGACCGCAGCTAGAGTACTGTGTTCAGTTCTGGGCACTGCACTTCAGGAAGGATGTGAAGAAGCTCAAGAGAGTCCAGAGGAGGGCCACATACATGATTAAAGGCCTAGAGACCAAGTCATATGAGAAGAGACTGAAAGACTTGGGACTGTTCAGCCTGAAGAAAAGACTCGGAGGGGACTTGATGGCGGTCTATAAGTATTAAGTAAATTAGGGGCGTACATCAGGGCTTGGGGGAGTGTCTATTCAACAAGGCCTCCTGGGGAGGACAAGAAATAATGGGCACAAACTGACTAAAGATTGCTTTGGGCTAAACATAAGGAAAAACATATTTACAAGTGGAGTGCGGAGGGTTTGGAACAGGCTCCCCCGCAGAGATAGTATAGTCTTTCACCCTGGTGATCTTCAAAAAACATCTTGATGCCCATCTTGCTGGGGTCATCTGATCCCAGCAGTCTTTCCTGCCCAAGTGCAGGGGGGGGCTGGACCCAATGATCTGTAAGTTCCCTTCTAGTCCCTAGCAACTATGAAACTATGAACCTATGAAAGCAGGAAAGTTTTAAAGTTAAGCCAATAATTCACAAGCAGGCTAGATTTGTTACACATCTGATTACACACTGGATCTTTCAGTGTCATCAAGAAGAACAAACAGGAAATCAAGAAATAGAAATCCAATTGCATGCTCCTAACCTCAAAGCATGCAGAGAGGGTTGACCTCCAGACTCATAGATCCTATGTAATAGAGATCACCAATTAGTCCCAGTGGCAATTTTTATACATTTATTAATCAAGTCTGCTGAAGTAGTCTATTCAGAAGGCTCCAGCATCCTGCAGCATTTTATGCATTCAGTACTCCCATGTTTTAAAATAGCAGTAGGGATGCTTAAACTGAATCTTGTCCAACAAGCTTTAGTTAAAGCACCCCTGCTGCCATTTTGAAATGTGAAACACTAAATACACAAGACTTCCCATTTGAGGCTGTGTTAGCTTTTCTGCCAGCATTCTCCTTCCCCTACCTTTGTACACAGAAATCCCTGACTATAGGGAAGGTGTCATGAGGTGCAGAGGTCAGCAAAGTCCTGGCTAGCTGATTTTCACTCCCTACCCAATAGATAAGCACCCCGATGAGAAGGAAATGATCACATTCCTGTCTGATAAAATGTAGCAATTTTTTTGTAGCTTCTATAAAATACAGTTGTTCTTGGCTGCCTCTTGCAAAAAATTAAAAGGAAAAACCTAACAGTTTAAGGAGAAAACTATGGGCGCCTATACATGAGCAGTGAGGCTGCTCCAACATGCTGTAATTACAGCACATCGGCACAGACTAAATTAATTAAGCCTGCTGGAGTTTGGTAATTACTGTGCTCCAGCACACTCCAGTGTCATGTGAATCAGCATTCCTGCAGTGAAAAATGGCAGCAATGGCGCTTTAACTAAAGCTCATTCAACAAGCTTTAGTTAAAGCGCCCCTGCCACCATTTTTCAGCACTGGGACACTGATACACTTGATGCTCTGGGCGCTTTAATTAAACTGGCTCTTGTAGCCACTATAATTAAAGCACCCTAGCCCCCCACACTCCCGTAGCATGTGTATAAATGTCCTTTATGCTGAATTAATATATAGTTTTACTAACCTCTGCGCTCCATCGTAGTCGCCACCAATTCCTATTGATTTTGAACCTGCAATTTTCTTTATGTGGTCAAAATGATCTAGAATAAAATATCAAAGAAGAGAAAGTCTAAACACATGGCAAGGAGAAACAACCTATTTCAGACATACCAATGTTTGGTTGAGATGCCCCATAATGTTATATTAATACTGCATACATTTCAAATAAACATGAAGTCTAAAGACACATTTATAATACTGGTTTAAATTCCGTGATGCAAGTGACAAACCCTTTATAGCTAATTTGATATTTATATTCAGTGCACTAGCTAGCAATCTCATGAATAATAACAGAACTAATGTAATTTGAGGAATATGGCTAACTAATGTGAAAGACATGAATTCTTGAGAAATACTTTGTGCACAGCAATGGAAATTGCATTATACATTATATTCCAGACATCCATAGGGTTTTCCACTCTCTTATTAACTACTCAGGTTCAGGGCATTTCCTGACAATTAACAACCATTCTGAGGCTTAATGAATGGTTCTTGGCTTCACTTCAGGTTATCATTTCCTCCGGTGATTTATTCATGCCCTGCATTTCTTCTTATTGCTCAATAATTAAAGTTTTAAAGAGGACAAGATTTACAAGTAACAGGTAAATATGTGAGTGGGTATAATTTATATAACATGGATATAAATTCTATCAGCAGATTCACACATGAAGTGTGACCCATATTCTTCAGAAATTTATGGGGAAAATCATCACTAAAAACTACACCTGATCTGAGCCTATAAGAGATCGATATATCAACTTCAAACCTGCTACAGTAGAAACATTCACGTTGTCAGTGCCACAGGCCAGTGCTTGAGTCTGGAAGGTCACCATCACAATTCCATTGTTCTTTTCCTGAAAGAAAAAGAGAGGGGGATATACTGTGAATGGCTATTCAGAAATTCTGCAATCCTCACAGTCCCCATGTCCTGGTCACACTCCAACCAGCAGTGGATGAATACACCTCCACCCATAATTTCACACAAGAGGTGGCCTCTTTATACCTGACCTCAAATCTAAGTCACCCGATGTAAGTGACCAAAACTCCATGGTTACAAGTCAGACCAATTCGGCCTCCTCTCATTAACAATGTTTCTTCTCAATATACCCCAAATCATTTCAATCATTGAGGTGCTACGTGAAACTTAATTCAAAGCAATAGTCAGAGGGGTAAATGCATAACTTGTTGGTTAGGGATTTGTTTACAAGTACAGGTCAGTCGCATCATACGCGCATTTAACTTGCATGAATTCAACTATATGTGGGGTAGGAAGGGGGGCGGGGCTTGAGCTTGCACGCAGTGCAGCCACTTACCTGGAGGCCCATTATGGCAGTGACGGCCACTGCCTCCAAAACCTCCCACTGTCGCCAAGGAGCCGTGCCCGGAGCTGTGTGGCTGGCCGCCGGGTGGCAGTGGCAGCGTGGTGGTGGCCGGAAGGCACACAGCCATCCCCACCACCACCCCGCGCTGTGCCACTACCACCGGCCGCACAGCTCTCAGCATGGCGCCACGTGCAAACTCAAGCCCCGCCCGCCCTCCCACCCCATGTATAGTCATCGATTTTAGCCTTACGGGATTTTCGCTTTACATGCTGACTTCAGCACCTAACCCCCACATAAGATGCAACTGACCTGTAACACTGAACTAATTTCAGATGTTGATTCAGGCCAACCAGAAATTATACATTTTTTTCAAATTACTCACCAGACTTTGAAGAATATCATCAGGAACGTTTCTTGGGTGATTACAAACAGAGAAGGCAGAAGAATGACTGAAAATGACTGGTGCTTTAGAAATGTTGAGAGCTGCTCTTGCTGTAGAGTCTGAGGTATGGGATAAATCTATCATCATCCCCAGGCGGTTCATCTCCTTCACTACCTCCTAACACAGATTTACAGACAGCAATATTAGTAATACATATATAAAGGTGACACATTATCTATCTAGTGTGTATAATTAAATGCTTAGATTTTCATGAACGACATGGCTTCCAGTGGATAAAAACTAGCATATCATATCTCCCCTATGATGCTAAATACAGTTACCAAGTCTTAAAGGACTTATCTACATATTACCAAGAAATAAGTTACATAGAACCTGGTCTCCCACACTTCTATTTACATGGGTAACCCCATCATATCCATCAGGACTTCCATGCCCTCAACATGCTCCTAGTGCTCACACCTCTGCCTTAATTATAATTTAATCCTATGCCTCAGGACTTTAGTTAGTCCTCAGTAAAGAGTAGAAAGGAATTCTGCCCTCAGTTCTGGTAGGTTTATAGCATCTTTTTCCTTCACCTTCTGATATATTTGCCCCAGTTAAAGTTTTGGCACTTGATATGTGGTATATGGTTAAATGATATGGCCCATAACATCAAAGAGGTCATACTAGATAATCTAATGGTCTCTTCTGGCTTTTATTTCTATAAAACTATGACTACTTGGGTTAGTCGAGACAACCTGTGCAAGTATTGGCAAAGGGGAACCACACCTTACCCTACATAATAAATAGAGCTCAACAACACTGTATACTTCACCGTATGCTACTGTTAATACAAGATATCACAATTTCCTGCTTGTTGTGCATCTTATTCTAAAACAGACCTGTACTCATTTGCCAAATTATTTTTCATTCATTTTGACAGAATCTGAGACTATTTGCTCCTTAATTTTTTTTTTTTCAATGTTACAAGCACAATTTCCAAAATTTCAGCATGCCTTCTCACATATCCTCTGACATTTCCTCTGACCTCAACTCCTTCTGGAAAAATGGTACAGACTGTAAGAAGGCCAAGATCTAGTTATTACATCTTTTAAGACAAGCTGTTTTTCAAAAAACAGAATCAGAATTTGTAAAGCTGTTAGTGATGTAAAAGTTTGTTTAGATTGTCATTCAAGAGAGATTCTTACTTTGCCAAATTTGCTCAGACCATCAATATGGGGATAAAAGCTATAAAGCTGCTTTGATGAAGTTTCTGACCTTCAGAAAAAAAGAAAAAGGTAGATAAAATCTTGTTGTTCTTGCAAGTTAGATTCAGAAAAGATCTCACACTAATATGGGAAAACACACCACCCTGAAGTCCCATAGTCAAGTTAAAGATGCCAATCTGATCAAGGCTGGTGAACAGTGCTGAGGCAGTTGCAGAACAACATGGACAGGGGTTATTTTTTTTTAATTGCATAGTAAAGAATACTTTGATTGACTTATTTCTTATGTCCTGGTAAAAGTGGGTCTGTAAAATTCATTTGAATGAGAGAGGTTGCCTTCAGGACTAGTCCAGGAAGTGCTGCTCATGCATAATATAACAAGATACAGGGCATGTCTACACGTGATGCTACATTGCTGTAGCAATGTGCTATGGTAATGTAGCATCCGCAGGCAAGAACCAAGAGGCAACAGCTATGTTGCCATAGCAACACAATTCCTCATTATAGTGCATTACTATGGCAACGTAGCAGTTAAAAATAACCATGACCATGCACTGTGCACACAGCGCAGTACAGGCTGTTACTGCGCTATCCTACCAAAAGGTAGTACTAAATGACAGCGCAGTAACAAAGACACCATAGGGACACATGTAGATGCAACCACAAAGACTATATCAAAGTAGGAAGATACAGGGATGGCTGCCTAAGGAGGCCCTACAGAAAGCTGAGTCTGGCATCATCAGCCAAACAGATGATCAGAAGCCAATGTGATAAAATTAAGATGGATAAATAGAAAGAGTCAGATTTACCAGAGTTTCTCTCTCTATTTAACTCTCACCTGTACATGAGACTGGTTTGGGAATTAAAAATATGATTTTCAGCCTTTAGTTTTTTAAATCTTCAGTTTTCATCCAGCACCTGATGTTATTGTTCAAAGGCTTTTCAGTGGCCTCTGATAAAGACATTGGCTTAGTTTTTCAGTGTAATCTGTCTACGTCACAAGTACATATATCAATAGAGGAGTAGTCCTCAATCTGTTGCACAAGCCATTTGACCATTTCGCTCAAAAGTTCCCTTCTGGTGGGAGCCCAAGTGCTATAACTGAATTTCTGTGGGACACATGATACCACTCATGAGACTCAGAACAGAATCAGTGTGGACTCTTCACACTTCTAGAAATAGTTTCCCTAAAATATGGCCATGGCAACATTTGGTAGATTGTAACAATATCCTTGACACTGCTCAATTCTGTGGACTGATCCTAAAAGAAGTTGCAGCATGTGGAAGGACAGATAGATTCTTCATCTTCAACCCACCACATAACAAGCTGACCTATCCCCAAGTCACCCTTCTTCAATTCCCCTGTCAGAAATCACAAAACTAGAATTACAGAAATAGATGCACATCAGTTACCATGGAGTATTGCAGGTGTGTGTTAAACTCATGTACCGAACACCAAGGTCATAATACACCCTCAGCATTGCCAGACTGCTGTCAATGGAATGACCACCCTCTATTCCAATCAAGCATGCTATCTTTTTACTGTCCACAATACCTGGAATTTAAAAGGGAGACATTTCCAGAGTAAGTTAGTGACGGAAAAGGAGTTAGTGCTATATCACTGAGCAGCACACTACCATTAAACTACCATGACTATCAATTTGCTATGTGCTTCTACTCACGAACTGCCTCATGCAACCTCTTTAATGAAACATTTTTTAATCACAAAACTAGTATCACCTTGGGAGGTTGTAACAAATTCAAGTTCTTCGTATTCGCTACACATCCTCTTGATAACATCAATCTGTTCTAAAGTAAGCCGCACAGCATCCTTGTTCTGAGCACTACAAAGAACATATGCTGACCAAAACTGAAAGACATGAACAGAGATTAAACCAGATAACCTTTGTTGCCAAACCATAAAACTTCTGTGTTCATGAACTACAGTTGAGTAAAAAGATCAGAAACATGAAAATCATGTTTCCCTTGTGCACTATCTAGTGGAGATTGCATCTCAAGATTTCTAAAAAACACTTCCTATTCTGAATCAAGAACACAATCTTCAAGAATGATTACAAGCTGTCATCACTCTCAGCCATTCCCACAGAGCTTCCAGGAAAGAAGAATTAAACAAGTTTTAATTCAGCTGACATTAAAAAATGAATTTTTGCTTTGGTCAAGAATAGCTGATTCTGAAACAAAGAAATGTAAAAGTCTGATAAACACAAATATTGTAGGAAAAACATTTGTAGCCATAGGGGTTTTGTTTTTCTTTACAATGGGCTGAACCCAAATTCCAGATTTCCTTAACAACTGGCACATTCAGCATCTGACCTAGTGAAAATCTGCGTGCGGATATGAATTTTGCTCAAATCCAACCACAGAACAAGTATACAAATACAAATATAGGGCAAACATATTCAAAGAGGTTCCTATCAGCTATGTGCATTGATAGCACATACCTGAGCTCCTACATATCCAGATTGAAGCTTCTGAATGTTTGTGTGTGTGGTGGGAAGGTTCATTAAGTTGATTCTACTGATTTTGTTTTGGTACTGTATCCTCAGCTGCAGTGCAAGGTCGTTGTGCCTAAAAAGTAGAATAAATAGTATTGAAGATACAAATAAGACGGTCCTTTCCTATCTCAAATGTTTATTTATTTCTTCATCTATTTTTAATCTTTCCTGCCCTGGGGGGCGGGGGGCTGGGGACGGGGCTGGACCCAATGATCTCACAAGGTCCCTTCCAGCCCTAAACTTCTGTGTATCTGTGAATCTTATGTTAACTGCCAACATCCTTTCAATGGTGTTTGCTTGGAAAGAGCCTCACTTTCTGAAACAGACATCTTTCCTGGGAATCTTTTTTCTGCTGCCCTGAAGGTTCCTGCCCTTTCTATTCTTGGTGCTTAAGTTTCTCTCCTGTCCCTCTCGCCACTTCTTTCTCTTGGCTCCGTTTCTACTGTTTCTGATGGGATGTGGGATCTAAGATTAGCAGCCATGCCTATTGAAGGCAAATTCTATTTTAGAGGCTCACTTGACTGATTTTCTTTATATTTTTGAGTCAGGTCAGACTGAACACAAACATTGTTCTTTATAGCTATATGGGCATCCTTTCAGGTCAGGTTGCCTGCTTTATAATCATTGGGAAATATTAGCTAAAAACATAGCTGAAAAAGATGGTGGGATTGTAGGATGGAAAGGTAAATAAATAAATGTGAGAATACTTGAATTAATGTAGCTTGATCAAGTTAATCTAAATTAGTGTGTACATATTATACCCTTTAAATATGAAGTAATACCCCTTGAGATTGATATAAAAATGCAGCAGGTGCTGCTTATACCTCTGGCCTTTAAAAATACATTATGCTGTCACCTGGGCACTCATCAATGACAGCTGCCAACACGAAACAATTTACAGAACTCTGTTTTGAAGGCCCAGTCCTGAAATCAGAAGCCATTTTGCTGCTCAGGTCCTAGCAGATGTGGCTCTTCATTTATTATTACAGCACATAAAAGGTGTAATAATATCTTTACAAAGAAGTGAAAAATGAAACTGCAACTTAGCATTTAAGCATTACACTTGCTATACCTGGTATTGGACCCTATTATGTTAGACTCTTTTATTTAAACAGTTGATTATTATCTCTCAGCTCTTTTTGAACCCAGTATTAATCTCCCTAAGTATGGAGCTTGTGCTTGATCCCCCTATCTACTTAACTGCATAGAGGATACCATATTTACTCAAATACAAGATGAGGTTTTTTTCCCCACAATTGGCATGGGGAAAAAAGCCCATTGTCTTATAATTGCATACAAGAGAATCTCATTAAATACACTGTCTATCATGAAACTGTTGCCAAAAGCAGCATGTGCTCAGTAATGGAAACCAACTTCCTAGCTGATTAAATGCAGCCAACACTGAGCATGATTATAAAACACATGGCCCATAATGGGCAAATATGCTGATGTGAACCTTTTAGTGTGTCTGCGCATTAGGGGTGTGTGAAATGGGCCCTATTTGATTCAGATTCAGATTCGGCCTGAATCAGGGACAGTGATTCGATTTGTTGATTTGGATCACTGTCCCTGATTCGATTTGGCTGAATCCAAATCTGAAAATGTGATGCTGATTCAGAGAATGAGCGATTTGGCCATAGACACAGCTTTAAATGTTTTTTCCACATACTTCAAGGTACCACCATGGCTCGCGAACACTGCAATGCTGGGGTGAATGGAGTGTTCCACAGAAGCATGGGGGTCCCCCCAAGTGCTTGGCAGCAAACCCAAAAGTGGACCAGAAGTACTTCTGGTCCACTTCCAGGTCCGCCAGGGAGCATGCTGGTGGCTCCCCTGCCCCAGCTCGGCAATCAGTTATGGGAGGACCCCAGGTGCCCCCCCTGACCCAGGAGGCACCAGTCACTGAGCCGGGGGGGGGGTGCTGGGGGTCCCTCCAGCCTGCTCTCTGGTAGACCCAGAAGTGGACCAGAAGTGCTGCCAAATGCACTGGGACACTCCCCACACTCCCATGGGACAATCCATGCACCTCAGCATCGCAGCATTCATGAGCCGCCTGCTACCTAGAGGTATGTAGAAAAAATATTTAAAGGTGTGTCTATGTCTGAATCGCTGAATCTTTCCAAATCTCTCCAAATCAATTTGGAGGGTTCCAATTCAATTCAGAAAGATTAAAAGGTCCTCCTTTGATTCATTTTGGACTTGGAGATTCGGCCACTGAGTCAGGCTGAATCTCTGCTGAATCGAATCAGGGACCAAAGCTTCACACAGCCCTAGTGTACATGTGTGTGGTCCGTAAAAAAATGTGTAGATGTTCCTTCTTCAGGGAACTGGCACCAGGCCTGGAGGTATTGAAATACCAAGCCAGCACTAGGAAAGCCGGAGTCAGCTCTAACATCCTCCACTTGGTGCCAAAAATGTTAAAGTCCAAGATGGCAAAGCTCAAGGCATAAGGAGATACAGAAGACCCAAGCAAAGGGCTGCAAAGTAGAGGGTGGGGGTAGGGGTGTCAACACAACTAAGTTACATATGGAACATGCAGCCAGCTAAGCCTGGGTGTCAGAGGGTCAGAAGGGGGAAAAGCAGTGGCAGGGGGGAGAGGGGGGAAACACGTTGCTTATACAGAAAAGAATATACAATAAACCCCATACAACAGTGCCACATTCAAGTGGGGAGTTGGCTTCTAGGCGCACACACAATTACAAATAGTGACATGCAGGACACAATTGCGCTACATTTGATCTTAGCCAAAAAAATGAGATGTTAATGGGAACCCATCACAAAGATAGATTAACATAACTCATTTGAATAAAATAAATGATAGTGTCCATTAACCACACTTCCCCTCACTGCTAACCCTTTTTGAAGTCATGGTGAGCCACTAAATTGCATACATTTTTGTTTCCTCTTCACTTTCATAGCTGAACTGTGCCTTTCTTTCCCATTTTCAATTATTCCTGTTTCTTCACCAGCCTTAAATGTCTGGCAAACATCACCAAATGGGGCCCCAAACTGTTCACCCAAAACCCCCTCTAATTAATTAAATTCTATACCTGAAAAAAATATAACAAATGTATAAGTTTTCTGCATATAGAATGTATTTATTGGATGATTCATCTTATATTTGTGTAAATATGGTATATTCAATATTTAAGGATACCTTGTGTTTAGATCACTGATTTAGGATTACTAACAATTTTAAATTGCTTGGACCTATTTGAAAATAAGACACATTATATACCCATCGATTAAACGGGCTTGCTTCATTAGCTCTACAGCCCTTCCTTCTGCCATTTTATCAGTGGCAGAAGCCAAAACATCAGGGAGAAGCACCAAAAGCCACAAGAACAGATTTTCAGGCTTGATCTTGAAGATGATACTGATATTGATCTTGAAGACGTCCATTGGAGAAAAGAGCTGCTCCGACGTACAGTGGCTATGAGGAACCTCTCTAGTCTGTAGAGGTTCTAGACTTAATAGTTTTGGCACAGTGGAGGCCTGTCTCATGGGGAAGGCACAAATGAATTCTGAAGGAAAACAAAAAGAATGAACAGAATAAGAAGAGACCAGAGGTGCATAATGTGAGTAAAGGATTAAATAATACAAGGGCATGTCAATATTGCTTTTTTCCTCACCCCACTACCAAGAAAGTAGCCCCTCCATTTGCTTCTACCTCAGGCTTTTTTTTACATTTTCTTAGTGTGGATTATGAAGCATTTGCAAGACATCCAGAACTCTTTGGAAGCACATATTACATCTTCAAAGAGATGAAGAGATTGGCTCAGTGAGAAAATTATTTTTTCCCATAATTTCAGTCAGTGGCTATGCTACAAATAAAACCCAGAAGAGCAAATCCTGGGCACCTGTCCCAGCAATGCCATATCTTAGGAAATTATATAATGGCAGGTATGTCCATAAAAAAAAATTAACTAATGTTCCAATGACATAGTTATGAAATGTTACCATACTACTCTCAGTAACTGCCAGATATAAGCACTCAAACATCACAATCCTTAAAGGCCATGAATTACAAAATTAAATGTTGATGTTGGCTATTTATTTCCCTTCTGGTCTGCATACCCACAAATATGAAGAAAAAAAAAAAAACCTCTCTTTTTTTTTTTTCTTTTTTTTTTTAGCTTTTATGTTTGTGGATACGCAGACTGGAAGGGACAAACATAACTAACATTTAATTTTATATTTCATGGTCTTTCAAGATTGTGATTTTGAGTCCTTGTGTCTGAACCATTAGCCGTTATGGTCTGGACCATATGTTCTTATATGTCCATATGTTCTGGACCATATGTCCTTATGTCTGGACCATTAATTTTTAATTTTTTTTATGGAAATATCTGCCAGTATATAATTTAAGAAAGATGTTTCCGTGTAATCTCATGACTCCAGAAACTGGGTTTTAAAAAGGAATCACAAAAATAAGACACGATTGTGACAAACCTTATGCTGACCTAACCCCAAGCCTTGTCCCCAACTATTCTTTTGGGTGTTCTTGGGGCTCCAACCAGATCTTTTTCCTGGGGGCACTACTGTCCCCTAGCCAGTCTCAGTGAAACCAGCATTATGCTTGGACGTTGCAGCATAGCAGAATTCTTCAAATCACACATGGGTGCATCCAAATGAGTACGAACGTGCCTCTTGCCCTGCCTCAAACCCCTTTGAGGCAGGGCAAGAGGCACATGCGGGAACAAAAAAATGTTCCCCGTGCTGCAAGATTGCAGCACAGGGAGAAAATTAGACCCCTGGATATCCAGGGATCTAAAAAAAATGAAGTAAAAAAAGTGGGTCAGGGCACAGTCCCGGACCATGCCCTGAGGCAACCGGAGGCTGGGTCCTCCAGGGAGATGCTCTGGCTGCAAGAGCGTCTCCATGGTTGGCCCCTCACCCTGGTGCTGAAAAGTGTGGCCGGCCAGGCCGTGTGTTCAGCACCAGGGCTCCAGTGCTGGTGAGTCAGGGGTTGGGAGGGCTGAAGGAGGGGGGAGGGGACCATAGGGGGGACCCCCGCAAGCCCCGCCAACTCCCCAGACCCCCTGATCCCTGCCCTGCCTGGCCCCTCCCCCCGCCAGCTCCCCAGACTCCCCCTGATTACTACCCAGCTGGGTCCTGCCATCCTCGGGGCTCCTCTGCCACCCGGCCAGGCCAGGCCCATAGCAGCAGGACCCTATGTGGTGCGTGGAGACTGTGCACCATGCCCAGATGGGTCCTACTGGCCCTGGGGCTGCTCTTGCCACCTGACCAGCCTGGCCAGGTGGCAGGAGCAGCCCCAGGGCTGGCAGGACCCAGCAGGTGTGGCACGCAGTCCCCGCATGCCGCACCAGGTCCTGCAACCATGGTTCAGAGCGCCCCACTCCCACTGCTGCTGCTAAAGGTAAGTTATGGGCAGGTGGGCTGTGGCCCTCGAGGGTGCCTGCAACCCTGGGCAGTGAGGTTGGGGCCCTGTGGGGGATTGGGGCTGTAGCCCTCCAGGAGGGAGCTGGGGCCCTGTGCGGGGGGGGCATTCCATGTGCTGTGGGGGGGTGTGTACCCTGTGGGGGCCAGGGGACCCACCCCTCCTGAGCAGCCCCCCCCACAAGGTCCCCTGTTTCCACAGTCCCCTCAGCAATCTTCCCACACCTACCCACCCACCAACCCATGTCCCTCCACACACACACACCCATCTAACCCCACACTCCTTCCCACCCCTTTCCTGCAAACACCACATCCCCCCATCACAGACCCATCATGTGTGAAGAAAATCAAAAGTACACATCAAGACATATAGGTATTTAGAATTTATTTTATCATGATGATAGAGACACTGGTAGGCTTCCACATTGCTTTAACATTGTAAATATACCAATAAAGCATTGCCTAACTGATTGCTGTCTCTCTCTCTCTCTTTCTCTAGATGTGTGTGTGTGTGTGTGTGTGTGTGTAGAGTGGTCTTTTGCTTTAATTGTGGAAGAACATGGATTTTGGGGTATTTTTAAAAATGGATTTGGGATGCTGCTGCAGCAGTCCAGCTGGCACAAGGGGTAGTATCCCCAGATAGCCAGGCCCCAGAAGCTCCTGAAAGCAAGTAGCCCTGACCTGCTTGCCAGGGCAGCTTTTTGTACGGATAGGGCTAGGACAGGGCAGCTTTTTATACTGCTGGGGGCAGCACAGGTGCCGGCCCCAGGCTTTAGATCCCCCTGGCTGCAGATCCGGGAGGAGCCAGGCAGAGCTATTTTGCCCCAAGTGGCACAATCTGTTCCAAAACAAAGTGCATGTCTGAGCACGTGCACTGAGGCAAAAAGCCCCAGCTCAAATTTTCACTGCTTCTATTTGAGCTACTGCATGTGTGGACACACCCCATGTGTGCAAACAGGACCAGGTCTGGCCCCATCATCAATGCCTGTTGTTGTCAGCTGCCCAGTAATCACTCTTATCACAAGACAAACAGTGAAATATAAAACAAAAAGAAGACTTACCACATAAGACCAAAAGGGGATCTGTTAAGTTTGTGGACAAATGTATGAAACAAATAAGAAATACCTCACTGTTGCTTTCTAACTTGGAGCAGTTTCCTAGTGAATTCTGCATTGCCATCAGCTAGCACCTCCACTATTTTTCCAAGAGCTCTCTAGCTTCCCTACCCCAAGTATTTTCCTTTGACTAGACTAGGGGTGGCCAACCCACAGCTGTGGAGCCACATGTGGCTCTTCAGAAGTTAATATGCATCTCCTTGAATCTTTGCACAAACACAGTTTCCTTTCCGTCCTTTTGGAAGCTAGTCACCATGTGTTTGTGCAAAGATTCAAGGAGACGCATATTAACTTCTGAAGAGCCGCATGTGGCTCCAGGGCTGCAGGCTGGCCACCCCTACCCTAGACCAAAGGTTCTCAACCATTTAAATTTAAGGCACCCCTCATTAGACCCAAGACACCCCTTGAGAAATGTCAGCTTTTAGCTTTCACCCATACTTTGACTGCAGAAAAATAAACTGCAATAAAATAAGATGAAAAAAATCTGTGACCAATAAAATTACTAAGTGAAAAGAGCCTGGTTGTTAGAATTCTGAGATATTTTCAAATCAAATGCTTGGTTATGTAGGAGACATGAGTATAATCCCAAAGAGAAGCTGAGGGGACTTGCATTGTATGATACCAGTGGAATGCAAGTAAGATGACTAAGAAAGTGCTTTTCAAAAAGCAAGTTTGTTTCTAACAATAGGGTGCTAATAGCTCAGATGAGAATTAAAAAAAAAATCTACTAGAATTCCCTGCCTTTTCTCTTTAAAAATAAAAGACAAATTAAGATAGAAGAATAAAAATGCATGTGTAATCACATTGTACTGTCATTGTAATCTTCGTCACCCATTTTTTTCTGTTAATTTTCCACTGAAAAACTTAGAATGTTGCCAGTCAGCCCCCAAATTTGCCTTGTAAAGTAAATTTCCAGAAATATTTTTTTTGCAAAGAACATAATATTTAAAACATTACTTTTGGGTTCACAGACCTGCGCTGCCCCTTGGGCTTAGATGCAAACTGCTTTTTTGAAGAGATCCTTTCTCTTTGGAAATGTGCTTTTTTGGAGGGACTAAGTCAGTCCTTTTCTATGTCCTACAGAATCCAGAAGCATGATGAACCATGTTGTAAACAACTTGCATGCACATGGGAAGCAGCATATAGAAGTGTTAAAGTAATTTCAAATGAATACTGTAATTTCAAATGAAAAATGTGCTCCCTGTGGATAAAAAAAATGTTTTACAGAAACCAAATTGGTTTTCACAAGATCAAGCTTTCCATGACTATCTTGGGCTGAACAACAGTTAGATAAACTGTATGATAACACTAACACAAGCTCTATAAAAAGACCTGCAGTGCTGGTTAGAGGAATGAATACAGTCCTGCCAGTTCCAATGTAAACTGAAACGGTTTTGAGAGGGGTTTTCATATTCTTAATTTGGAGAGTCCATAAAGTAGTAAAATGTACCAAAATTAAAGCCAACTTAAATGCATCCACACAGTTCCATTTTTCAAGCTGAGTAAGGTGCAGAAAGCAAAGAGCATAAATGGTGACAAAAGTAAATAGTTTTCATTCTTTACCAATTTTATCTAAGATGGGATTGGAAATATCATATAAACATTAGATGTTCTCTTTAACTAGTATGTTTCATAGATTTCATAGATTTCATAGACATTAGGGCTGGAAGGGACCTCGGAAGATCATCAAGTCCAGCCCCCTGCCCAAAGGGCAGGAAGTCAGCTGGGGTCATAGGATCCCAGCAAGATAAGCATCCAGTTTGCTCTTGAAGGTGTTCAATGTAGGCGCTTGAACCACCTCCGGTGGCAGGCTTTTCCAGACCTTGGGGGCTCGGACAGTAAAGAAATTCTTCCTTATGTCCAGCCTGAAATGGTCTTGTAGTAGTTTATGACCATTCGACCTAGTCGTCATCCCTTGGGGCGCTCTGGTGAACAAACGTTCCCCCAGATACTGGTGGTCACCCCTGATAAACTTATAGGTGGCCATCAGATCACCCCTGAGCCTGCGCTTTTCCAGGCTAAAGAGCCCCAGGGCTCTCAGCCTGTCATCGTAGGGTCTGCTTCCCTGACCTCTGATCATGCGTGTGGCTCTTCTCTGGACTCTCTCAAGCTTCTCCACATCCTTTTTGAATTGCGGAGCCCAAAACTGGACGCAGTACTCCAGCTGTAGCCTCACCAAGGCCGAGTACAAGGGGAGAATGACGTCCCGGGATTTGCTTGAGAAGCATCTATGGATGCAAGCCAGCATTTTGGTCGCTTTACTAGCCGCAGCATCGCATTGCAGGATCATGTTCATCTTGTGGTCAATGATGACCCCCAAGTCTCTTTCTTCTGTGTTATGTCCCTTTAAGTACTCTTAGACTCCTGAGCCTCTACAACTTTTGACAGGTATTTTGCTTTTGACCATTGCTCTTTTACTTGCTGTTTGATGTAATATGCACAGCTATTGAGCCCAGTTTAGCTTAATTAAATTTGTCACCCAGACTAAGTGCAGACATTTGGGTGGGTTAGGGGGAGGTTAGGTTGAGTTCAAAATGGCCACCTGATCTAAGGTAAGTCAGGATGGTGGGGGGCTAGTGGAAGAAGGGTTGGGAAGGCGGGGGACAAGCATTCTGGGGGGATGTAGGGGCAGGCAGTATCTATGGGGGGCTACTAGGGTCCAGAAGGGTTTGGTGGGATCAGGGAGGCCCACAGAAGAGTTTGGGGAGATCATGGACTATTTTTAACTCCCCAGCCCCCGCCCCGGTGAATCTATACCCCCATCTGTCCTACCCCTCCCCCCACCAATATTTACTTGCTCAGCTCCAGCAGTAGAAAATACTGATAAACCCAGTGGCACATGGAGCAACATGAGGGATGGAGGATTGGGGGAGGCTGGCTGATCCATGGGACAGGGGGTGCAAGGGGCTGGAGGGGTAAAAATAGCCCACTGCTGGGTGTGAGGGTTGGGGGTGAAAAAGCACAGCCCCAGGGCTGTGACAAGCGGCTGTGCTTTCCCAGCCCCAGGACTGCGCAGGTAACTGTCCAGAAATTCCATGCCATGGTCTAACCTAAATCAAGTAAGTCTGATACTACATCAATCCGGGTCTATCTTAGACCAGGTTCCCCAATATTTAGACAAGTCTATGTCTGCAGAGCTTCTGTACAGTTATGGGTTTCGATTGATTTCTGAGTGTCAGGTCCACACCTGGGACAAAATAAATAAGGTGGCCATTTTTAATCCAATCTAACATTCACTTAACCCTCTCAAATGTCTGCACTTAGCTCCACTGTCTTTCTATGCCATGTATTACTGGCCACTTCTTGGGAAAGGTACAGTCTGTGCTTATTGCTGCTGGCTTCTGTATAGCACAGGGTAAAAATCAGAGGTGATGAAAGGCAATCTAATTTACAGTATCTTATCCCAACCGCCTAGACATACTACATCCCTGTATCAGTGTGAGGGATATGCTTAAGAAATTTATATTGGTATAAGGAACTATGAAGGGACTATCTCTAACTTATTGCATGCAACACTGTCCTTTTTCTCTGACTATGCTCCTCTCTTCTGGTTCTTCAGCACATGAAGCTTAGATTCCTTGGCACAGTTAGCCCTCATGGGCCAACTTCAGAGATGGTATTATAACCATCCCTATTGTGTTGCAAAGCAGTGACTGACACCATAACTTGCAGAAGTAAGAGACTCTATAAATCAACCTAAAGCCAAGCTCTGCAGTACTGAAACATACTCACATCCTCTGTAGACAAAGCAGAAAGGCATGTATGTAATATCTCCTCAATATGTCACTTAACCCAAAAGTCTGTGTAGCAAGGAGTATTGTATCTCTCTTTCTGCAGCTGTTGACCTTTTGATGATTCAGACTCCTGCCTTTGTCAGTGGATCAGAAGGAGGAGAGCTCACTATTGAGTGCAAATTCAAAGTGGTAAAGGACTTTGGGACCACATATACTGTTAAATGGTATAAAAATATGACTCTTTATATGGCCTTCTTTGACCTCATAACCTCTCTATATGGCCTTATTTGACTTCACAAAAGCCTTCAACTTCAACCATCAAGGAGATGATCATCCAGGTGTCCAACTCCAGGCTCCTGAAGCAAGTTTTATTCTTCCAGCTCAATCAAGGCATATGCTCAAGAGAAGGGCAGAGAAAGTGCTTAAAGATTGTCCTCAAGGCCAACTTAAATCAATGCAACATTAACATCAAATCAGGAGAGACAATTACCCAGGACTGCCCCAAATGGAGGAACAGCCTGCTGCAAGGTTCTCAGTACTTTGAAGCCTGGCCACACCCAGAGAGTGGTGGTGGATGGGTCATTTTCGACCTGGAGGGATGTGGGCAGTGGGGTCCCCCAGGGCTCGGTCCTCAGGCCTGCACTGTTCAACATCTTCATCAGCGACTTGGACGAGGGGGTGAAAAGCACCTTGTTCAAATTTGCAGATGACACTAAGATGTGGGGAGAAGTGGGCATGCTAGAAGGGAGGGACAGGCTGCAATTGGATCTGGACAGGTTACAGGGGTGGGCGGATGAGAATACGATGGGATTCAATACTGACAAGTGCAGGGTACTACACCTAGGAAGAAAGAACCAGCAGCATACCTAAAGGCTGGGGAACTCCCTTCTTGTCAGCACAGAGGCAGAAAAGGATCTTGGAGTCATTATAGACTTCAAGATGAACATGGGCCGCCAATATGGGGACACAGTCAGGAAGGCTAATCGTACCTTGTCGTGCATCCACAGATGCATCACAAGCAGCTCCAGGGAGGTGATCCTCCCCCTCTATGCAACACTGGTCAGGCCGCAGTTGGAGAACTGAGTCCAGTTCTAGGCATCGCACTTCAGGAGGGATGTGGACAGCATTGAGAGGGTTCAGAGGAGGGCCACCCGCATGATTGGGGGCAGCAGGGCAGGCCCTACGAGGAGAGGCTAAGGGACCTGAACCTGTTCAGCCTCCACAAAAGAAGGCTGAGAGGGGATCTGGTGACCGTCTATAAACTGTCCAAGGGAGACCAGCAGGCAATGGGAGAGTCCCTGTTCCCCCGAGCACTCCCGGGAGTTACAAGGAATAACGGCCATAAGTTGACAGAGAGTAGATTCAGACTAGACATCAGGAGGCACTACTTCACTGTCAGGGTGGCTAGGATCTGGAACCAACTTCCAAGGGAAGTGGTGCTCACTCCTACCCTGGGGGTCTTCAAAAGAAGGCTAGATAGACACCTTGCCAGGGTTGTTTGACCCCAGCATTCTTTCCTGCCATGGCAGGGGGTCGGACTTGATGATCTGCTCAGGTCCCTTCTGACCCTACCAACTATGAAATGACAACAGGAGATGGAAAAGCAGGAGCAGCAGAAACAGCGTGTCATGGACCAAATCAAGAATCTGGACCCAGTCACCCCACATGGAAATGTGCCTGAGTTGCAATAGAACCTGTGAAACCCAGATTAGCTTTGTCCTCCATCTTCAGACCCATGGAGACAATTATGGAAGACAATCGTCCTTGGCTGTGAGGGATTGCTGATAATTATGACTTTTAAATGGTATAAAAATGGGACTGATGGACATGAAAAGCAGAGAGGGAGCAAAAAAAGGTGCAGCCACAACAGCTCTGAGTTACTCACGCTATACCCACTTAGACTTCTTGCAGTCATGGCTTTGAGCTTGGCCCTGAATCTCAAGAGAAGCCTCTAATAACACCTGCCTGTGTGTTGTAGTTTTACTAGAAACATTTCAGAAACATTAAAAACAGGAGCTGACAGTCAGAAGGCAACTCCTTCAAGGAAGCAATGGGTTTCATAGATAATTAAGTCAGAGGGAACCAAACTATGAAAACTGAAGCTGCTGCTCAGGACAATATGTAACAGATAGAGAGCTGTGGCTGCTTTCAGTGTTATTGCTGATGCTCATGAGCCCTCTGAAGGGGTAATTATCTACATTGAGTTAAGTGAAACACCATAAAGCATTTTACTACCATTGTATTAAGACTTCACACCCCTATAATAGGGCTGTATGAGATCCATTTTATGGATGGGAGAATAAAACAGAAGTTAAGAGCTCATATCAGAACTGAAATCATCCAGTCTTTCTTACACCTCCTTCTGATCTCTAGATACATTCCATCCCCTTACATCAGCTGGCTACAACTACTGCAAAAACAAGTGAATTACAACATCTTGGCGAAGAACATTAGATGTGCTCAGAGGCAATCTCCAGTTGTTTCTGAGAATATCAGATACAAAGGCAGAAAGAGCCAAAATTTTCCCTGGGGGAAACATGCTATGGCATCCTACCCAGGTAACTGTCCTGTAAGTTGTGAGCTGACCTAACCTGGCAAAAGGAAGGAAGTTCAGAGAAAGAGTGGCTATATGCCTTTCACACCATTTGTCATATGTAACCAATGCAGACGTCTCATAATAAATGCAGGCAAAAGCTCCCAGAGACATGTTGCTTCAGAGCAGTGAATTTCACCAGTAAAGGTTTCGCTTCTGTTCTGGTCTCTGCAACTTCTTAGCCTGTCTCTCCTTGCATCTGAATTGCTGCATATAGTTTTAAAAGTTGGCTTTCTGTTGCTCCAACACCTCCCTTTGTTCTTCCCCCACACTCTCATGCCAGCATGCTCCACATTACCATCTTGGATTCTGCCTTCCTGCTTCCTGACCTTCCTTGTTTCCTGGCTCTGTGACTGGTTCCACCCCTCAGCTCCTCCCACTGGCTCTGACTACCCACTTCCTGGGGCAGGGTATTACCCTGTTACCCATAACTGGTGGTAAACCAAGTGTGATAGCCTCCAATTACTTTATAGTAACAGCATAAATACAAAGGGGGACTTTTTGCAGACTCCTGCTGCTGAATGGGGCTCAGCTGGTTACTCTGCTCAATCTTCACAATAAATCACGTCTCAAATGTTTCCACAAAGGGCAAAGAAGTTATTCTCATGGAAACATGCAAGCTAAGAGACTCTACTTTCCCGTACTAGTGTGCCCAGGGACAAGGGAACTGTCACGTAGAATGAAAGCCAGATTTGCCATATAAGGTCAAACCACAGTTTCTCACGCAGACACACACACACAGTTTTCCATGGATATGCTTCACAGTGCAAAAGAAGTGCCTTTGTCATTTTCTATATACAAATTATATACATGCTGTCTGACTTTTATTTTCCTTTCCTTCACAAAGAGCAAGCCTCACAGTGTAGGATTCGGTCATCAATTCTTGATTTAGTTAAGGGTAGGAATTCCCTTGCTCCATCTGGTACTCCCCATTTCCACTCCCCATTTCCATCTCATCTGCTGCAGATATTAATATCTGTATGTTACTATACTGTATTAGTATGCAAGTCTATAGCAGAGAGCCTGAGGCTCCCCGTTCCTTTAAGAGAAGAAGCAGCCCAGTGAAGGAGGACTGCAGGCTAGGTAGGGTGTAGTAGCTGCAGGTTGCAGGGCCAACAGGTCAATTAGGCCAATTGGCACTTGTAGGCAACCCAGGAAAACTGCTGATGGGAGGGGGGCAGAGCCCTGGGAAGATTTAAGCCCAGAGTTTGAGCTGGCAAGCTAGTATTTCCCTAGCAGCTGCAAGAGAAAGAGCTTCTGCCCAGAAGAGCTACCAGGGAACATTAGGCCAACTGCTATGCTGTCCATGGGAACAGTGAGGCTCGGGGAGCTCACAAGGAGCCCAGGGCTAGAAGATACGGCAGCATATATATGGGAGATAAAGATAGCTTTCCTTCTTAAAGGGGCAGAAGGCTGTTTCTGCTTTGTGTTTCTCTAATAGCCCAGGGACTTAGGTTTATGTTATAGGTATACCAGTGGTTTGGGTTGGGATTGTAGGGGAGATATATGGAGGTCCCATTAGTGCCTAGGGGTGGCTTTCCCTCTAAGCTGCAGGGTGTGCGCAGCCACATAGGCTCACTCATGCCACACTGCCAAGCACGCCAACTTAGAGGGAATGCTGCCCAAGGGGCATGCAATTGTTTTGAGCCCTGCCAGGCCAGGCTCAAGTAACTAGAGTCCAGAGCTGGTATAGAGTGAGGCCACAGAGCCAGAGAGGAGCCAGGGACCTGGTGCTCAAGAGGGGTGCAGCCAGACAGAGGCCAGGCAGACAGGGGTCAGGGGCACAGTGCCTGGGAGGGCTAGACCAGAACTAGTGCCTCAAAGCCAGGTCTGATACAGCGGGCCTAGGCTAGAAGGCCTAGCTAAGAGTAAAGGGGTGGAGACTGAGGAAGCCAAAGCTCCAACAAGACAACAACATTACAATAATACCTGCAAGACTTGGAGCATGGTGTAGGGGAAGATTAGAGCCACACAATTAGCCCTTAAGGCTTGAGGTTCCCTGCAATGGCACAGCTATAGAGCAGGACCCAGCAAGGGGCCTGAGGAATACTGAGATCCAGTAGGGTGCTGGGGAACCCTAGCAGGGGTTTAGCTGAGCTGTGGCCATGTGAAGGCCCAAGGGCAGCCTCCCTTTTAGACCCATAAGAAACATCAAGGCATGGCAGAAGAGATAAAAGGGAGGGCATCCTACGGGCAGTGTGAAGTCCTCGAGACCCTGACATGGTACAAATTCCCAATAGATGAATAATTTGGCCTTTTAAAGGAAAGCGATGCAACACGAGATATGATTAAAAGTGACTCTCACATCCTTTGTAATTCAGAGGTATGACTGCTGGTTTTGTAGTCATTAGCAAGTTAGGCTTAAACTAGCTACAGCATAGCTATAGCAACACTGCTCCAATGTGACTCCAATTATGACTCCAATGCAGAACACCTTTAATAACACTAAACCTGAAAATATTCTGGGAGGTAACAACAACAGTAGAAAAAAAAATCCTTTTTTCATGTTGGAGAGCTAGACTGATGTTCATGGACTCTGGTATGCTGCTGTATCTGTGAAGAACCCAAAAAGTATTCAGTGTTCTTTGTGCAGGTGCTATGTGGATTAAGATGCTGATTTATTTGCTTGTAAGTTATCATTCCCCCTTCTATCCAGGGTGGCCAGCTCAAGAATATTTTTTTTACTGACAATCTGCAAGCTTTTTACTGACAATTAAGCTTTTTTTACTGATATGTTTTATATAATGTAAGTGTAACCCTTCTGTCAGCCCCTGGCTGGCAGTAACAAGTGCTAGATTCAACTGTAGGGGTGTAGGTTGTAGCCATGTTGGTCTAAGGACATAGGCAGACAAGGTTCAGCTGTGTCACATCACGACGAGGGACATGCTCAGCTGGGATGGCCTTCACCTGTCCCCCAAAGGTAAGCGTGTGTTTTCTTCTAGGTTGGCGGATCTCCTCTGGCGGGCTTTAAACTAGGCTCGTTGGGGGGAGGGGAGTACGAGGGCAGGGGAAGCTGTGGACCACCAAACCATGTGGCAGCCACAAGGACAGGCCAGCCTGAAGAAAGAGAGCATTGGAAACCTGAAAGCCATGGGGAGACCAGCACTACAGAACAGGTAAGAAACAAGAAGGTAAGAAACAATGGGCCCCTTGGGACTCGGAGCGGGGGGGGCAGCAAAGGCACCAGTCGCAGGCCTCAAGTGCCTATATACTAATGCTAGGAGCATGGGGAACAAGCAGGATGAACTAGCGTTCCTGCTTGCACTAAACACCTATGACTTAGTGGGGCTAACAGAGACCTTGTGGGATTCATCCCACGACTGGGCGGTACATATTGAGGGCTATAGATTGTACAGAAAGGACAGGTCGGGGAAGAAAGGGGGGGGGGTTGCACTTTATGTCAGTGAGCAATATACATCAACCCTCATCAAGACAGAATCCAAGGTTGAGGAAGTAGAAGGATTGTGGGTTAGGCTACACGGGGGGCAAGGAGAAAGGGATTTGGTGGTAGGGGTCTGCTACAGACCCCCACACCAAGGGGAAGAAATAGATGCGGGGCTCCTGAGACAACTCTTGGAGACCATAAAAGCTAAAGAGGCGGTAGTCATGGGGGACCTAAACTACCCAGACATCTGCTGGGAGACACAGACAGCAAGGTCCCATCGCTTATGCAGGTTTCTAACCTGTGTACAGGACCTCCACCTGACACAGGAGGTGCATGGTCCCACTAGGGGGAATGCCATACTGGATCTGGTATTGGCAACAGGGGATGACATGATAGGGGACCTCCAGATCGGTAGCCATCTGGGGGACAGTGATCACCTAATAATAGAATTCAACATAAGACGTCGAGTGGGTAAGGTAACTAGTAGGGTGAAAGTGCTAGACTTTAGGAAAGCTGATCTCAGTGCACTCAGGCAATTAGTCAAGGACGCACTGCAGAGTAGGAGTTTTGAAGGGATGGGAGCCCAAGAAGGGTGGCTGTGCCTTAAGGAAACGATCCTTCGGGCACAAAGCAAGACGATCCCCGAGCGAGGCAAAAGAGGGAAAGGGGCCAGGAGGCTTCCCTGGCTGACCAGAGAAATCCAGGGCAGCCTAAGGGCCAAAAGGGGAGCACATAAAAAGTGGAAACAGGGAGAGATCACTAAAGATGAATATACCTCCTCTGCTCGTGCTTGTAGGGAGGCAGTTAGACAGGCCAAAGCTACCATGGAGCTGAGGATGGCAACCCAAGTAAAAGACAACAAGAAATTGTTTTTTAGATATATTGGGAGTAAAAGGAAGGCCCAGGGAGGAATAGGACCCCTGCTAAATGGGCAGAAACAATTGGTGACAGACAGGGGGGACAAGGCTGAACTCCTCAACGAGTTCTTTGCCTCAGTGTTCCTAAGCGAGGGACACGACAAGTCTCTCACTGGGGTTGTAGAGAGGCAGCAGCAAGGTGCCAGACTTCCATACGTAGATCCTGAGATGGTGCAGAGTCACTTGGAAGAACTGGATGCCTTTAAGTCGGCAGGCCCGGATGAGCTCCATCCGAGGGTGCTGAAGGCACTGGCCGACATCATTGCAGAGCCACTGGAGGGAATATTCGAACACTCGTGGCGCACGGGCCAAGTCCCGGAGGACTGGAAAAGGGCTAACGTGGTCCCCATTTTCAAAAAGGGGAGGAAGGAGGACCCGGGCAACTATAGGCCAGTCAGTCTCACCTCCATCCTTGGTAAAGTCTTTGAAAAAATTATCAAGGCTCACATTTGTGAGAGCCTAGCAGGGCAAATTATGCTGAGGGGAAACCAGCATGGGTTTGTGGAGGGCAGATCGTGCCTGACCAATCTAGTCTCTTTCTATGACCAGGTTACGAAACGCCTGGACACAGGAGGAGGGGTGGATGTCGTATACTTAGACTTCAGGAAGGCCTTCGATACGGTATCCCACCCCATACTGGTGAACAAGTTAAGAGGCTGTGATGTGGATGACTACACCGGTAGTTTTGGTAGTCCGGTGGGTGGCGAATTGGCTAGAGGGTCGCACCCAGAGAGTCGTGGTGGATGGGTCGGTCTCGACCTGGAACGGTGTGGGCAGTGGGGTCCCGCAGGGCTCGGTCCTTGGACCGATACTCTTTAATGTCTTCATCAGTGACTTGGACAAGGGAGTCAAATGTACTCTGTCCAAGTTTGCAGATGACACAAAGCTATGGGAAGTGGACACACCGGAGGGCAGGGAACAGCTGCAGGCAGACCTGGATAGTTTGGACAAGTGGGCAGAAAACAACAGGATGCAGTTCAACAAGGAGAAATGCAAAGTGCTGCACCTAGGGAGGAAAAATGTCCAGCACACCTACAGCCTAGGGAATGACCTGCTGGGTGGCACAGAGGTGGAAAGGGATCTTGGAGTCCTAGTGGACTCCAAGATGAACATGAGCCGGCAAAAGCCAATGGCACTTTATCGTGCATCAGCAGATGCATGACGAATAGGTCCAAGGAGGTGATACTTCCCCTCTATCGGGCGCTGGTCAGACCGCAGTTGGAGTACTGTGTGCAATTCTGGGTGCCACACTTCAAGAAGGATGCGGATAACCTGGAGAGGGTCCAGAGAAGGGCAACTCGTATGGTCAAGGGCCTGCAGACCAAGCCCTACGAGGAGAGACTAGAGAAACTGGACCTTTTCAGCCTCCGCAAGAGAAGGTTGAGAGGCGACCTTGTGGCTGCCTTTAAGTTCATCACGGGGGCACAGAAGGGAATTGGTGAGGTTTTATTCACCAAGGTGCCCCCGGGGGTTACAAGAAACAATGGCCACAAACTAGCAGAGAGCAGATTTAGATTGGACATTAGGAAGAACTTCTTCACAGTTCGAGTGGCCAAGGTCTGGAACGGGCTCCCAAGGGAGGTGGTGCTCTCCCCTACCCTGGGGGTCTTCAAGAGGAGGTTAGATGAGTATCTAGCTGGGGTCATCTAGACCCAGCACTCTTTCCTGCTTATGCAGGGGGTCGGACTCGATGATCTATTGAGGTCCCTTCCGACCCTAACATCTATGAATCTATGAATCTATGAATTCTATGTCAGCTGTATTTAGTATTGTGCTTGCTTTCCTTGTCTTCACACATCCAGTCTTTGAATTCACTATCTGTAGTCCAAGTGAATGTATGTAGTTTTTTTACTTTTGCTTTCTTAGCAATAGACTGATCTGCACTTTTAAGATTATCACTTATTATTTTCTCAGATGCATTTTTAAAAACATGACACTAATGCAAGTGATGGTGAGTTGACAAAAAAGCTTACTTGATCGCAGCAATGGCTTTACACAATGCTGCTTGCAACCCAGGAATCCCCTACTTATCTCCCCACACTTGGACTTGCAACTGCACCCCACCCCAGCCCAACCCCACCATCTTATCTCAACAGGCCCTGTTTTCCCCATCCTCCCATGGACTACCACCGATCACCTCTTCCCCCCCACCTCCTGGCTGCACAGCTCTGTCTTATCCATGCTGTCCCCTTCCCTGTCCTGCTTGTTACCTCAGGCTGCCTAGGGCAGCAGAGCACTTTGATGCAAGTAGCCATTACAGGCAAGTAATGGCTGACAGGATGCAGCAGCAGCATGTGGTTGAAGGAGTAGGCAAGGGGGATACAGAGAATCCCATGGGCCACAAAGCCCTGGCAGAGAGCTCCCTTCAGGGTGCTCAGTTGCACTCCCACTCACACACAAGATAGTAACTACAGGGACAAGACTACATACACTTCTGCCCTGCAGCCAGAGAAACTGAATCCAGCCTCATTCTGATAATGGATCTTTAATCAAGCTCATGGTTTCTTAGGTTTTTACGAACATTTTTTTCAGACTTTATGGATGTTTTGAGCCTTTTTCTTGACTCAATAAACTTAAATGTTTAGTTTATGGACAGATGGCAACCCTACTTCTTCCAGGACTAAGCTAAGTCAATTGAACCCAATGAACTAACCAGGTCCAGCTGATCCATACCCTGCAGGGACAAGACTACATACACTTCTGCCCTGCAGCCAGAGAAACTGAATCTAATACACCAACCAGTGCCAGACCTACCCACTTCACTGAAATTTGTTCCAGGTCTGCTTTAAGGACACTCCCTAGCACTTAAGCCTGCCTGCACAACCTTCTGATCTCTAGTCCTTACACAGCTCCTGTTCCAGTAACTCCCCTGACTCTCAGACTTGACTTTGACTGATCCCTGGTTAGACCTCCAGTTCAAATTCAGACACTGGGTTTTGGCCTCCACCCCTCAATTTGGAATTTGGGTTGCCTTTGGTTGCTCCCAACACATGGTTCATCCCTGAAACATCACTGATCCTCACTTCAAGCTCCACCCACTAGGCATGGCACCTTTATGAATTGTGAGAGCTTCCACCTCAGTCTGGATTCCAGTGTTCAAGTAAACAGACATACTTAAGGGTGTGGAGTGAGGGAAGACTGGGCAAGAGGGAGGATCAGGTTTTATAGTGATGTTGTTTTCTGGAAAATGAAATATAATGCTTCATCTTGAACAACATCTGTCTTGCAGCCTAATAGCCAGAGCAGGGAGCTTTGGGAGAAAATAATTTGATCTGTTACTATTATAGTATTTAGAACATTGATATTTTTGAGCTCTGAGAAAAATGTGCGAGAGCTATGTTTTGTCAAACAGCATGATGGGTAAAAGAAGTTTACAACTTTTTATGTTCCCTTTGCCAATACTGTACCCCCTGGATATATGTGCATTTTTCAGCTGTAATCATCCACATCTTTGCCCTTTTAAAGAGATTAAGTTTTTCAACTGTCAAACATATTTTAGCAACTGCTCAGCAATATTCACTTTTTTAACAGCTGCCACTACAAAAAGGAAATAACAATTTGTACATTTCCTATGACAAACTCTGTGAGAAAGAGGGTCCCCTAGATTACCTCTTGAGGTTGTTTTCAGTGACTTCAGTCATTCGGTTTCAGTTTCCCAATGACTAACCATTGGCAAGCCCCTACTGCTATTTCTGTGGGGGGTTAGCAGCTAAAGGGAGAGAAAAATCTCTGATGTCCTTAAAGAAAGGAGCCTTCACATGGCCCAAATGCTCTGAATGGGTAAAATGTATGAACAGAGCCCTTTTCTATGACATGCCTACAGCCCCAAAGTGCCTCTGTCACATGAATACTTTGACACTATGGGACCTCCAAAGCATAGGTGCAAATATTATTTCCCTCTCTGCCCCCCATCCCCACTTGCTCACTGCAAGGAATGCTAGACTGGGTACCAAGTCTTCCTGCCTGATGCCAGTCACAGCGCTTCACACCATTGGAACCACTTCCTAACCAGAGGCACTTTTCAACTGTCACGTGTGTCCCACCCTGTCCCTCAACAATCCAAACACAGGTTTCCCTTGCTTTATGAGTGTTGTTTATATGTGACTTTGCTCTTATGAGATGACCCTTTTTATACCCAAAATTCATTTTATGCAAAGTAAATTCACTCTTATGTGATCAGCAGCATGTAAGTCTTTGGAGGGAGGGGAAAGGGCCATGGCAAGGCCCCAGCCCCAGTCCCTCCTTCACTACCAGCAAAGGGGTAGATCAAGGCCCCACTCACCCAAGCCCCTGGAACTGGGCTCTTCCCAGCAGGGGTTCGGTGCACTGCACTTGGAGCTGGCAGAGGCAGTGCTGGGAGGGGGATCAGGGGGGCTACAGTGAATTTTGGGGTGGCTTCAGCTCCTCTGTAGCCTCTGCTCAGTGCCACAACTGCCCACCCCAGCTGTTGGGCACGGGACAGGGCTACAACTCCTGCTGCTATGGACTGCCACTGTGGGCTGGGGCCAGGGGCCATGCCAGACTCTTCCCAGTAGAGGCTGGTCTGGGCTGCACTCAGGGCTCTGGGAGGGAGGCTATGGGGGGGGGGGAGGGGCTGCAGCCTCTCCAAAATTTGCCATAGCCCTCCTGACCCTCTCTCCCAGTGCTGCTGCTGCCCACCCCAAGTGCAGCATGGCCCAACCCCCCTACCAGGAGGAGCCCAGTGCAACCCATGGCCCCAGCCCACAGTGACCACCCATAGTAGTAGGAGCCACACCCCTCATCCCGCGCCCTGCCCCAGCTGTGCAGCACCTACCTCTGTCCCAGCCCCAGCCCTACTCTCTCCCTCACCATCAGCAGGGGGGCAGATCAAGGTCCCACTCACCCCAAACCCTAGAGCTGGCCTCTTCCTGGTGGGGGAGGGGGGGCTGGACCAGGCTCCACTTTGGGCGGGCAGCAGCGGCACTGGGTGGGGGGCAAAGGGGGGTCTCTGGCAAATTGTGGGGTGTCTGCAGCCTTCGCCCCACCCTAGCACAGCCATCACCCACCCTGAGCACAGCCCAGCCCAGTCCACTCCAGGAAGCCTCCCTGGCCCCAGCAAAATTACCTGCTTCCAATGCAGTCAAGGTCTTTGAACCTATCCCTAGTTGCTACCTTGTAAAGTGAGTTCCCTCTATGCAAATCTGAGTTATGCATAGTTTTTCAAGAATGAGTCTACCGCATAAAGTAGGGGCGGGCAATTATTTTGGGCAGAGGACTGCTTACCAGTTTTGGTGAGATGTCAGGTACCTGTACAGTAGTCCAAGAAAAGACACCACCAAAAAAAGCTGGCTACAATACTCTTGTCTTGCTACAGAGAGAGAAGATTGTCCGTCAAGTGCAGATCTTAAATGTAAGCCTCTCCAAGAGATGCTAACTTTACTTAAAAGAGCTTTAACTACATCCATCCATATGCTGCAGAGAAATGTAATAATCCTTGAGGACTTGAGCTCCTAGAGAATCTTTCCTTGAGCTGTGGATTCTTGCTATTCCTTGTTGTCCCAAATCTAATCTTACAGCTCTTCGCCCACTGACATTGGCTTACTTGTCTGGCAACATGTCCTCCCACTCACTTGTAGAAATGTCAGAATGTTATGAAGTCACAAATGCCTTAATAAACTCTACTCAAAGATTCTCTATGTCTGAGAAATGTGAGTGCCAACAGCTGCTCCCAGACAAGAGCAGAAATATTAACTCTCACTTCCCTCTTCAAGTTCAGAAATGTCAGCTTCTTAACATTCCCTTACTTTTAGAATTTGTGTATTATATCACAACAGCTTTATGACTACCCACAAAATATTGAGTCAATCCACACAGCATGGGGCAAATTGCCCCCAGTTTACCACAATTGAAACTGGTGAGGCTGTCTGCTGGGGGAATTTGGCCCCACCCGTAAAAATTGGGGAAATATAGCTCCTTTGATCAGACCCGAATTTCCTCTTTCTAGTACTTAATTACAGCTGCTTTACTGAAACACAAACCAATATGCTTTGAGAATAAATAATGTTCAACCAAAAGAGGCTGAGTATACTCCCAGCAGCCAAGTACAACAGAACAACAAATGTGCACCGTAGGGCTCTTTAAATTCTCCTATTCCTTTCACAGGCTGCCTCTCCCCTTCCCCCACTAGTTCAGGAAAGCTGTGCATCACTTTTCCCTGCTCTCTCCTCATATAATTATGTCCAGAGATCCTGTTTTCCTCTGTTTAAAAAGTCACAAATTCTCTAATTAAAAAACCCAAAATCTGTGATTAAAATGAAATGCCACTATAAAGATAAGCATCAATTGAACATAATGTTTTATTGATATATTTACCATTTAAAAGCAGTTTGGAAGCCTACTAGTACCTCAATCACCATAATAAAATATATTCTAAATATCTATAAATTTTGGCATTTGATTTTGGGCTTTATATCATGGAAAATCAGAGCTCTCCCTCCTCCCTTTGTTCACCAGGACGCAGGTCCAGGCCCCTCACTTTCGAGTCATAGCCCCCCAGCCTTGCCAGTGACCCTCACTTCCCATCCACAGTCCCCCAACTCCCTCCAGCCCTGCCAGAGGGGGACCCCAGCTGCCAGGGCTACAGGGCTAGGAATCCATATCTGCAGCCCCCCACCCTCCACAGCAGCACCCAAACCTGGCTGCTGCCCGTGGGAGGTGGCAGCTTCTGTGGTAGAGTGGAGCACAGAGCCCAGCTCCCCCTCCCCCATGGGCTGCATGGTCTAAGCAAAGCCCTTCGGAGGGGGTGGGGGCAGGCTGTCCACTGCGGGTTTGGGCTCCCCGCCCTGCTGCCTTTCCCCCAGGGTCTCCACAGCCCAGTGAGTAAGACCTGGCATGACAGGGCAGAACAGGGCTGGGTGGGAAGCTTGTTGTCACCACTGGGAGCTCTGTGCCACCATGGTGAAGTGCCTCCTATCCACCCAGCAGCATCCAGGGGCACAACTTCTCAATGCCACCCCCATTGCTGCTGGTTGGGTGGGGAGGACCTCTCCAGGGCAGTGTGGGGCTTGCAGTGGCAAGGAGCTTCCCTGCCTGGCTCCGCTCTGCCCTGCCACACCAGGTCCCACCCACAGGGCTGTGGAGGTCACATGGAGAGGGCAACAGGGTAGGAAACCTAAACACACAGTGGTCAGTCCACCCCCACCTCATGTACAAATCTGGTAGACACATGTCGCCCATACTCCCTCCCCCCAGGACTGCATGTAGCGGTGGAGAACCAGCCCTATCCCCCACCTCTTGGATGAGCTGCCACAGCTCCATCCCGCTCCCCACCAGGGCCCTACAGCCACGCATTCCAGTCCCAGGCCCCAAGCCCCATGCACTGCCCGGACTGGGTAGCACCCCCAGCCCTAGCCCTGCCCAACTCTCTCCCTCCCTCTCTATGGGGGGCTCAACCCCCCGCCCCAGCTCCCACCAGACTTACCTGCAGGAGCTGCTCTCCAGACTGTCTGGTGGCTATGAGCATGACTGAGCATGCACATGAACTTGGCACTCCCTACCTGACCACCATTCTCCCACTCCCCCCCCCCCCCCCAGTCCCTTGCACACTTGGAACTTTGCCAGCCTGCAGAGAGGCTCTTTGCAAAAGTGGAAAATCTGCATGTTTCTCTGTTAAAATGAAAAATCCACATTTTTCTTGGTTGAAAGGGAAACTCCATGTTTTTCCCCATTTTTCTGTGGGAAACAGGAAACCTGGATCCCTGATTATGTCTCAATCTCACCCTAGCAGTGTTTCTGTACTGTCTTTATTCCTCTTTTCTCCTCCCCTCCCCCATATAACTAGGATCTGCGTGTATTTCTCATTGCCCCCCACCACCTACCCTCCCACTTCTCTGCTTGGGAAAGAAGTCTTTGCCATCATTTTAAATTGTATGGGGTAGGGGGGTGGATAGACTGAAAAATGGTCTGCAGTTAATCAGATGAAACTCAACAAGGAAAAATACAGATTGAGGATGATTAGCTAGGCTACACTCACCAGCTGCCGCTAGGTGGGGGGGCGATCCCCACTGCCCCCTGCTGCCCCACACTGCATGGGGGGTTCTGTCATGAGCCCCCTGACCTCTCCCACTCTCCCAGCTCCTCCCATGGCTGCCCTGCCTGCCCCAGCTACTGGCCCTTTAAAACAAATAAAAAAAAGCCCCAACTCATCGGCTCCTGCCAAACAGGAGGGCAATCCCCGCTGTCCCCCCACTGCCCCACACCATGTGGGGGGTTCTTCCATGAGTCCCCAGAAACCCTGAGGCTGCTGCAGCATCCAGTGAGTGTGGGGCTTTTTTTTTTTTTAAGGGCCGGGAGCTGGGGTGGGCAGGGCATCCATGGGGCAGCTGGGAGAGTGGGTGGGGGTTGGGGGCTCATGGAAGAGCTCCCCACATGGTGTGGCACATTGGGGAGCAGTGGGGATTGCTCTCCCCACCTGGCATCAGCTGGTGAGTGGGGGCTTTTATTTAAAGAACCATAAAATGGGGCTGGGTGAGGCAACCATGTTGGGGAGGGGGGGGCTGGGAGAGTGGGCAGGGGTTGGAGGCACTCAGGGGGGCTGGGGGAGCAGGCAGGGGATGGGGCCTGGCAGGGATCCCCCCATGGCTCCTCCCCACTCTTCCCCCCTCTCCTGCCCCCTACTTACCAGCATGGAGTCCAGGTCCAGCTCTCTGCTGTAGCCAGAGGGGACTGCTTGAATCACCGAAGCTCTCCAAATCTTTTCCAATTGGATTTGGAGAGCTTTGAATCAATTCAGACCTTTTAACTGGTCTCCTGATTCAATTCAGAGATTCAGCCTCCAAATCTCCCCCAAATCAAATCAGCACCCGAAGCTTCACACTGCCCTACTAAGCAGTTCCTGGTGGGTTCCAAGATGGCCTTAGCTAACCCACTTAACTGGCTCCAGCTCCTCATTGAAGGAACTGCCCTAGAACCTGATCTGCACAATATACTGGGATTTCTGTCCATAAGCAGCTCCTAACCTGCACACACTTTCTCCCTTTCTCTCCTGCCCCTATCCTAATTCCTGGTTCCCAGCCCTTGCTTCATGATTCCCAGTTACTACTTCCAGCCAAGCTCCAGTTCCTAACATTGGATTTTCTGCTAGTTTTTGGTCTCTAGCATCTGACTTTTTTGGCTTGATTCTGAACCGTAGACCTTGGGCACATGATCTCAGCCTGGAATATGGGATTGATCTCTTATCCTTGCTTCTGGATTTGGAATTCCTGATTATGGACCTCTGGCATATGTCTTGTCCCTAGTTTCTGACCACAAGATCCCTGACCCTAGCCAGCAAGCTGAGCTACCCTCAGCATTTCCCTTTGTAGCAAAGGCAAGATTTCCATGAAATTTCACACGTGCTGAAATGTTGATACAATAAAACAAATACATTGAGTCTTTAAAATGGCATAGATTACCACTACGGTATGACAAATTAGGCTTATTGTGGAGGGGATACTGTTTTTTCCTGAAAAGTTTTAACCAGCTTTCATCATAAAGCCTACTTTTGGCCTCTCCTTATGACCAGCCTTTGCAGTAACAAATTGTTTGGACTCAAAATTCCATGCATCTGAAAGCAAAAGATTTTTTTTTTAAATATTCAGAGAAAATGCAAACTTTTCTGTTAGGGAAAAACACTGTGATTCAAGGTTAATTTGTCACACATTCAAAAATTGTTTGGCAATAGCCTTTCAAAATTGTTACAATTCAAAATGTAGATGGTAGACAAATTTGTTTAAAAATTAAAAGTCATAACAAAGACTAAGGAAGGAAGGGTCACTGGACTCTTATTGTCATTAACCTATTTAAAAGAGGCAATAAAGTACTTGGAAAACTCAAAAAACTGAATTTCAAAATCCATGTAAAGCTGTTAGATAACAATGCACATCCCTACCAAAATGCAATACTTAACAGTAATTCAAAATTACTGTGTCCAAAGGACATAGAAAAGATAGGCTTCAAATTGTATGAAAACATGCATTATTTTATATCTGAACATGACATGATATGTTGTCAATGTGAGACTTGATGCCCTGGTCAGACAAATCAGATAGTCAAGCATATTGTCATGTAGCAAACTTAGTTTCCAAACACAGTATGGGACTACTGAAAACAGCAAAGTAAAGGTAAGGATGTAATGGAGTAGGCATTATTAATTAAACAATAATCCCTATATTAAATATTAAATCAACTAGCTCTTTGCCCTGATGCTGCACAGTCAATTTCTGCTGCCTGAAGCGAAAAGGAAGCAGAAGCAGAAGCTACATTCCAGTATACTAGATACACAGCAAAAAGACTGGCACTGCTTCAAAATGACAACAACAACAACAAAAAGAAAGAAAGAAAGAAAAAATACCTTAGCTGCTGCTTTGGGTTACACAACAAGTTTCACACACCACTCTTAACTGGCGCTGAGAGATCATCCTGTTGTACCACTGTATCAGGGCAGAAACACTTCGAAATTTCTCAACAGATCTTCAGTTACTGTGTATGCTAGAAAAAAACCCGCGAGTGCTCAGTGTCAGTTCCTGTCAGCCCCTTCCTTTGTGGCCAAATAATTCTGCTCTTCAGAGATCTATTTCAGCAAGAGGGACTGAACAGAAAGCTGCTAACACTGTTTTTAGGACCACTTAAAGTTTATTGTTTTAGAAACAGATGCTCATAAGAGAATAATTAAAAAAAATTTTTTTAAAGCTATTCAAGCTCTCTGGAAGCATAATTGCATTTGTTTTTACAAGCTTGTATCACTTCAGCAGTCACTCTACCAAAGCCTATTTAGTTGAGGTGATACAAAAACTAAGGAGACTGCATCTTAAGCGTAGTTTCCACAAATGTGTACATATTTAATAAAAAAAGTACAAATCCTTTTGTGCATCTTAATCCTGGTTTAAACATAAGCTACTTCCAAATCAATTTAAATTAAAGCAAAGGACATATCCACACAACTTTTTACAATGATTTAACTGTAACTATCATTTTGATTTAATCTTTCAATTTTGTGTATAAACAAGGTCTTAAAAATACTTCCAAATAATGTCTGTCCCTAGTAGATAATTCAGTACTGGTACTGGAGAATGTCCACCTACACGTGCAATAAGCGCTATATGGGTTTACTCCACAGTAATTTACAGTGGAGTAAATTAGCCATGGGCAGGTATCTACATGTGCAGCCATTTGGGAGCAGATTTGCTGCTTAAGGGTATTTATAGATGTGCTCCGGGAGGTGGGGCAGAGGGGGGCATTTTAATTAACCACCTATGCTAATTAAAAGCACCTGAGTGTCTTGTGTGTCAGCATGCCCATGTTGAAAAATGGTGGTGGGGTGCTTTGAACTAATGCTGATTGAAGGAGCTTTAGTTTAAAGTATCCTGCCACCATTTTTCAGTGCAGGGACACTGATGCATGTGACACCAAAGGCTGCTGGAGAGCATTCATTTCTACACTCCTCAAATGGATTTACAGCACTGCGGAGCAGCATCCTTGCACATGTATAGGAGCCCTAAAGGAGTCACCTGCTCCAGGCCTCCTCCTGCCCTGCTCTGACCCACTGCAGTAGCCAGGGGGAGCTGGAGACTCCAGACACAGCTGCCTGTGGCTAAGGCCCTCTTTAAAAGCCAGCCCTGTGTGCTGATCCCTGGCCATCTGCCTTTCTGGCCTGGAGCAGACTGCAGTGTGCTGACACAGCCCTCTGTGACTTTGTTGCCAGAGCCTGTACCCACTGCATGATGGCTACTCCACCCCCAGAAACCAGGAGTGACGACCAGTGCTCTGGACTTCTGCTAGCTGCCCTGCTTGCTGTGCTTTGCTGCCACAGTAACCACTGCCTGGCCCAGGGAAGTCTCAGCCATGGCTGCCATCCTGCATGGCACAGCATGTGGACAGGCTCACCATTGTGTCTCAGACCCCTACCATGCTGCTGCTGCCCAAACCCCATGCTACTGCCTGGATCCCAGCAGGGACACCAACAATGTGCACCTAGACATTGCCACCAGAGCCATCCATGAGCTCCAGGGGCTCCTGCCCCACTGCCTGTGGGCCCACATTGCCTGCCAGGACTGGTGGCTCCACATCGTCCAGCAAACTTGGGACAACAAGCAGTGGCTGGAGTTCTTTTGCATGACCCAGGCCACCTTCCAGGAGCTTCTGGAGCAGTTATGCCTGCATCACCATGCGGTGGCCCCTCCACGTGGACACGTGGCTGGCCATCATCCTGCTCAAGCTGGCCCGCCCACTAGCCTGCTCTATGTCGGCCACCTCTTCAGCCTGGGCAAAACTGGTGCTGGTCCTGGTGGTATCTGGTACCCTCCAGGAAGTACTAGGGTACATTGTGCTGTGGGTGAACAAACCCTTAGAGGTGGCGCAGTTTCATGCCCTGGGCTTCCCCTGATGTATTGGAGCCTTGGACAGGACCCTCATCGCCATCACCTGCCCGCCCCTTGGTGACCACCCCTACTACAGCCACTGGGGCTTCCACTTCATAGTGCTCCAGGCCATCATCAACCACCACAGTGCCTTCACCAATGCGAGTGCCAGCTAGGCAGGCAGCACTCACGATGCCCACATCTTCTGCAACTCCAACCTGCCAGCCTTAGAGAGCGGGCTTTATGTACCAGGGCTGCCAGATCTCCAGCTGGGCATAGTGGCAGTTCCACTTCTCTTCATCTGGCACACCACCTACCAACTCCTCCCCTGGCTCATGTGGCCCTACACTGGCCAGCTGGGAACCCTGTCAGGCACAATTCAACAGGCACCTGGGCTGGACCTGTCCAGTGGTGGAGTGTACCTTTGGCTACCTGAAGGGTCGCTGGTGCAGCCTCACCATCAGCCTCAGGGTCATGGAGGCCAACATCCCCCAGGTCACTGTCTCAGCCTGTGTGCTGCATAACATCTATGAGGCCCAGGGGGAGCTCTTTTGTGAGGCCTGGGCAGAGGAGGTGCAGCAGATGGAGGACACCTGGCATGGAGGCCCAGGGGAGCACCAGCTATGGTAGCAGTGACAGCAATGGGCCCCACCACCAAAGCTCTGGGCAAGCCACACAACTGTCAGCAGGGCCCAGGGCACCATGTGTGAGAGGCACTGGTGGACCACTTCCTCCTGCACTTCCCATTGTAGGCCACCTGGATGGTCTCCCATGAAACCAACTTCACCATACACCCCCAGCACCATGCTCACTGTGGACAGTTTTCAGAAAAGCACTTTATTCCCCTCCATAATCACAGAACCCCATTCTCACCTCCCCCCCAACAAGAGAGCTCTTTCCCCCTTCCACCCCGCCCCAGAAGGTCCCATCCCCCCTGAACCATAGTGCCCCTCCTCAACTCATATAGCCCCTCCAACACCTCCTCCACCCACCACTAATAAAGAACCCTCTTCCCTGTGCAGACTATGTACAGTGATGTGTGCCCTCCCAGGGTAGGGAGAAGTGGGGTAAAGGTGCCATGGGGATGGAGCCTGAGGACAGGCACCCAACACCCTGGCTTCTGGTCACACCACCATGGGTGCATATGCTGCAATAAGGCCAGTGGGTAGAGAGTTCACCCAGAATCAAGGCCAGCTGCTGCTGTGCCAGAGTGGCTGGCTTCCCCTCATGCAGCCAGCAGGCCAGGCCAGCAGGGCCCACACACAGTGCAGGCCCTGCTGCAAGTAGGTCCTGCTCCAGGGCCACATGGAGCCATGGCAAGCAGCTGGGCAGAGTCCAGGCTGGAGGCCTGGCTAGCAGGGGACTGGGGCCCTGGAGGCATCACTGCACCTCAGCCCAAGCCCATTGTGGGCCTTGCTGCTGGGTGGTGGATTGCTGCCAGGGGGCAGATGAGGCTGTGGCCAAGGGCTGGGCAGTTGGCAGCATGAAGGTAACCTCTAGGCCCATGATAGTGTTCAGTGTTGGCACTGGATTTATGACCCAGATACCTTGTTCCAGACAGACCCAAGCCTTCTGACCGACCATGACCTCGCCATTCATTAATAGGCAAATGTTATTGATACACAGTGATAAGAATAATGCAAACAATCCTATATCTACCAGTCCCAGGGTTCAGATAGTCAAGGTATGACTGGCCAGTACACAAGCTTCACTCTAAGGTTCTCTCTTCAATGTCAGATGTAAGTAACTTGGAGCTCAGAGGCAGGGCTTACCAGATGGGGATGGCAGACATCCCCAGATGCCCGTGTCTGATCCCACTGGCAGTGATGATGTGCGGTTTCCACCAGTACCCTGGGGTACAGGGGCACAGCACCTGGCTGCCCAGGCAGTGCCCCCCTCTGGGGAGGAGCTGGAGCTCCTCAGGGCAAGTGATGCCATTCATGGGCTGTCCTCCTGGGCAGTGCTGCACACCCAGAGCTGGTGTGGCAGCCACTGGCCCAGACTCCTAAAGCTGCTGGATAAGGCTGGGGGTGGGGAATGTTTCAGGACATGCTCCTGGAGCCCTGAGGGGCCCTCCCGCACTGAAGTCTCATTGCCACTGCTAGGCCATAGCAGAGGCTCAAGCAGGCTGCCCAAGCTGGAGAACATGGTGCGGCTCTGTTCAAGGTCCTGGGGAGTGAGGATATGGTTGAGCTGGTCTTGCAGATAGCCCCCAACTAGTGGTTGTGGTTGGTGATGCAGACCCAGTGTGCCCACAAGGTCTTGACCTTTATGCAGCACTGGCAAACTAATGGGTTATGCCCACACTCCCACATGCAGCCTGTCAGGGCCTCACAGATGTAAGCATTGGACCGCCTGCCTTGGGTAAACCAGCTCTGGACCACGGCATTGCCCTGAGATCTACGGTCTTGTCCTGGGACCAGATGGGCCCCTGGGATGTGGTGTTTGGCACTGGGGAGGATGCCAGTGTGGCTCCCTCAATGGCCCTTGGGGGCTCTAACTGTGAGTCTGGGTGCTGTTGGACCTCAGCAGGTGCCTGAAGCACAGGGGTATGGTGTATGGCAAGAAGACGGGTGGTGAGGCTGGCCTGGGGGCCAGCACCGGGTCCATGAGGCTTCTGTGGCTGGCATGGGGTCACTGCTGCAGGACCCAATGGCCAGAGACAGGTAGCAGGTGGCACAGACTGTGGGGTCACAGCACAATTTTAAAGGCCAGGCTGGAGCAGGCAAACAGTCACCTGGGGGAGCAGGCAAACAGCCCTGGGGTTGGAGAAGCTGCAAGCCCCATGCCCTTGGGGCAAGCTTGGTGGTGGGACTGACTAGAAGCAAATTACCATGGGTCTGGGCTAAAGGGCTCTGGTCACTGTCTACATGTGTTCTATTGTGCAGTAACTACTGTGCAGTTAATTTACTACCTGCATTTGCAGATTGTAAACTAACCATGCAGTAGATCAATTTACTGTGCAGTAAGCACCTGCACACATCACCAGTGGTGCTTTACTGCACAGTAAACTAGTCTTCTGCACAGCAAAGCATCTGATGTAGACACACCCACTGTGACTTTAACATGTGTCAAAATCTTGAACAGTATAATTTCTGTTTCATTATTTGCCTAGAGAATATATTCAGTGTATTCTAGAAAACAAACTTAAATGGGAATCTATTGAACTTGGATGGAAGTTACACAATTTTAGTGCAGCAATTAACCGTTTATAAACATTTGCCATCGATTCAATTGTTTTTAATTATCCTAAACAACATGCTCATAAAGCCAAAGGACAGGATAAATATTTTCTTTGGCAAATATTCCAGGTCTATTCCAAAGCTTAAACCAAGCCAGATGCATTTTTATTCCCAACATAAAACTTGATCTCAAATTTCACTCCCAGCAGTGAATAGCTGCCCCAGTCTCAATATCCCATATTGGTCTGTACCAGGGTGCCAGGGTGCACCTGCTCCTTTAAGAGTGCAAGCAGTCAGAGAGACAGCTTACAGGTGGGAAGGGGGATAATTGTGGAGTCACCTGACCAGCAGAGGGCAGGGCTGGAGCTATACAAGCCCAAAACCTTAGCTGGTTCTACAGTCTAGCCTTGGGAGCCATGAGAAGAGAAGGGCCTGGCCATAGAGTAGCAGGGGTAAGTGACTGTAAAGGTTTGGGAACAGGAGAAAGCTGCCTGGGGCAGAAAAAAAGGTCTGTTTGTGCAGGCAGGGGTTCCTATTTTATGTTAAGCCCAGTAGAGGTGTGCAAAATGGGCTGTATTCAATTTGGATTCAGATTCGGATTCGGTCTGAATCAGGGACAGTGATCCAAGTTGTCCGGGCCAAGATTCAGTCGTCCAGGCCAAGTCCCGGATGACTGGAAAAGGGGCAATGTGGTCCCCACTTTCAAGAAGGGGAGGAAGGAGGACCCGGGCACCTATAGGCCAGTCAGTCTCACCTCCATCCTTGGCAAAGTCTTTGAAAAAATTATCAAGGCTCACATTTGCGAGAGCCCAGCAGGACAAATTATGCTGAGGGGAAACCAGCACGGGTTCGTGGCAGGCAGATCATGCCTGACCAATCTAGTCTCTTTTTATGACCAGGTTATGAAACACCTGGACACAGGAGGAGGGGTGGATGTCGTATACTTAGACTTCAGGAAGGCCTTCGATACGGTATCCCACCCCATACTGGTGAACAAGTTAAGAGGCTGTGACTTGGATGACTACACAGTCCAGTGGGTGGCGAATTGGCTAGGGGGTCACACCCAGAGAGTCGTGGTGGATGGGTCGGGTTCGACCTGGAAGGGTGTGGGCAGTGGGGTCCCACAGGGCTCGGTCCTTGGACCAATACTCTTTAATGTCTTCATCAGCGACTTGGACAAGGGAGTGAAATGTACTCTGTCCAAGCTTGCAGATGACACAAAGCTATGGGGAGATGTGGACACGCCGGAGGGCAGGGAACAGCTGCAAGCAGACCTGGACAGGTTAGATAAGTGGGCAGAAAACAACAGAATGCAGTTCAACAAGGAGAAATGCAAAGTGCTGCACCTAGGGAGGAAAAATGTCCAGCACACCTACAGCCTAGGGAATGACCTGCTGGGTGGCACAGAGGTGGAAAGGGATCTTGGAGTCCTAGTGGACTCCAAGATGAACATGAGTCGGCAGTGTGACGAAGCCATCAGAAAAGCCAATGGCACTTTATCGTGCATCAGCAGATGCATGACAAATAGGTCCAAGGAGGTGATACTTCCCCTCTATCGGGCGCTGGTCAGACCGCAGTTGGAGTACTGTGTGCAATTCTGGGCGCCGCACTTCAAGAGGGATGTGGATAACCTGGAGAGGGTCCAGAGAAGGGCCACTCGTATGGTTAAGGGCCTGCAGACCAAGCCCTACGAGGATAGACTAGAGAAACTGGACCTTTTCAGCCTCCGTAAGAGAAGGTTGAGAGGCAAGCTTGTGGCTGCCTATAAGTTCATCACGGGGGCACAGAAGGGAATTGGTGAGTATTTATTCACCAAGGCGCCCCCGGGGGTTACAAGAAATAATGGCCACAAGCTAGCAGAGAGCAGATTTAGACTGGACATTAGGAAGAACTTCTTCACAGTTCGAGTGGCCAAAGTCTGGAATGGGCTCCCAAGGGAGGTGGTGCTCTCCCCTACCCTGGGGGTCTTCAAGAGAAGGTTAGATAAGCATCTAGATGGGGTCATCTAGACCCAGCACTCTTTCCTGCATACACAGGGGGTTGAACTCGATGATCTATTGAGGTCCCTTCCGACCCTAACATCTATGAATCTATGAATCTATCCAATTTGTTGATTCGGATCACTGTCCCCGATTTGATTGGATTAAGCTACAGGTGGGACCCACCAAACTTGCAATTGCACAATTTTTGTGGAAACTGAATTTGGGTGGGCTCTGCAAAAAATGGTGGGCTCTGGCTTTTTTTAAATTTTATTTTATTGTGGGGGGGAGGAGCTTGCTGCAAAACTAACAAAAAACAACAAAAAAAACACAACCCCCCCGCCCCAAACCTGATCATCAGTCTTGGAATACAGGGGGGAAAGGGGGCAGGGAGGAAGTGGCGGGGGGGCAGAGGGATCGGCTCACAGCAAGATATACGGAGGCTGCAGGCATTTTGGCTTGTTCTTGTCGCAGCAGCCAGGTGCCCCAGATGCCAGGCCTCTTCTTACTGGGTCCTGAGACAGCTGAACCAGGCATACGTGCACTGGATCTGGCAAGAAGGGTGGGCCTAATCCAGCCTGCAGACCTGGCCCTGCACTATTTGACTAGCCCATAGACCAGACCTGCACCACTTTTCCAGCCAGATGAGTTTGACACTGCTGAAGTAGGACATGCAGTTAGTGGGATCTCTGTTCATTCAGAAAACAAACTTCCAGGCATTTTCTTCTACTCTCTTTCATCTAGGTCTTGCACTGAAATGGTGTTTAAATTGTACTTGCCTTTATTTACTGAATTTCCAGTGAATTCTTAGTGTCTTCCCATGTAGGCATTGTTTCAACTGGAAGTTATTAAAGGTATGAAATATAAATAGTTCATGAACTGAATTTAATACTCTTATATATTTACTTATTTTTTTACTGGAATTTATTAAGTAGTTTTTGATAGCAGTTTCCCTCCAATCAGCAACCACTAAAGCTACACCAGTTAACAGAATTCTAGTTTGAAAGGCATAAGCTCAACTAGTGCAGCTTTCCTTCTCTATTCCTGGCTCCCATACACACAGATCACAAACTGACAGCAGACTACCAGATGCTGAATCTGAAGACCAAAAAAGAGGCTGCAGATGGGTAATTTTCATCCTCTAATGCATCAGAAGAGGATACACCTGCCTGCTTTTATCTGTTCCTGTTTTGAACACAATGTACAGCATCTTACAATGTCATAAAAGCTTTAAAGTCAACAGAAAGCAAGTATCAAAGTCAGAGCTAACCATAGATTCACTGATCTCTAGTACTCTGACTTGAAATTTGCTTTTGACATTTGCTAAGAAGAAAGAAAGATACAGCAAGTCAAGCAAGGTGGGATATTTAGGGACAAGGACGCTGAACTGAAGGGAGTATGCAAAATCTCTTTGTGAAATACTTTCTTGTAAATTTTTTTCGGTTAAGGCTCATCATGAGGCCTGCATACAAACCTGATGAGAGTGAAGTTTCTTCCTGATTACTTGCTTAAGTACACATTTGGCTCACAGAAGACTTCACACATCTGTAACTTTTCTGCTTTTTGATTCCAGAAAATATGAAGACTTTAAAGGGGGAGTTCCCCCTTGGAAATGCAGTGAGTTTTAAAGTTTAATTTGTTTTGTGTATAGTTTGGAATCTTCATTACTGACAGTGCATGGAGTGTCACAGTTATTACATCGGTTTCTATACAACTTGAAGTGTGGGTCTGCTCTCATTACAGTCTCTGAAAAACCATTTTACATCTATGTAGAAAGTCATTTATGTAACAATACACAGAATAAAAACAAGAGTCATATTCAATAAAAGTGCCACAAGGTGGCAGTAACTTCCAAGTTGAAGACGTAATCTAACAAGATGTGGAATTTTGCAAATTTGTTAACAGACTGTGCCTGCCTGACCTCGAGTATACACTCATGTGCCACCTTAGCATGTGCACCCAGTGTTGGGTGTTGCATGGGGTCTTGTGACCTCTGGAGGGGTCCTAGATCACCCTGGGAAAAGTCCAGAAACTCTCCTGATGACTTTGATCAAATCTTCAATGGTGGGTTCCCCTTCTGAGGACTCTCCCACGTAGGTCACACCTCTTGATGGGTATCCATGGGGCTCCACATCCCCTACGCCCCTTCCATATGCCAGCCTCCAGGACGAGTCAGTTGGTCTTCGTGTGTCTTGCCTTCTGGTTGCGTCAGTCCTAGTTCTCCATGTCACCTGTGCTCCTGGGGCAGTTGGTTCGCCCTGGCCTTCCAGTGTTTCTTCATGGCCAGGCGGCCAACCGCCATGAGTCTGAGGCTACTCCCATCTCCTGGAGTGCTTTCTGTGCACCAGCCAAAGCAAAAGAAGAAAAAAACCCCAAAGAACAAAAAGATGAAAAAAGGAGAAACAAGAAAGAAAAACTAAGGGAGTGGGCTAGCAGCCCCTCCTCCCTTACAACCCCTGTTGACTGGGGCTTGAGCCATCCCTCGATGCTGCTCCAGGCCCTCCTTCCTGTTGAGGACCTCTCTTCCTTCCCTGGTGCTGGCTCTTTGGCTGCACGCTGGCACTGTCTGCACTTGGCGTGGCGAGCACCTTCCTTGTCAACCATCTCCCCCACTCTCCCTCCATCTCTGCCAGTGCTGGCTTTTATTCTGGCCGGGTAGCATTCTCCAATGACATCAGCTGCCCGAGCCGGCTCCAACTGGAAGTAAGCGTGGCTTACAAACCCCACGGGTGACTCTGCTCGGCATGGTTTGTCCTGTGCTTCCCAGCCTGAAACTGGTAAATGTGCCCTGGTTTCAAGGTTTCTTTGTGGGCTTGGATCACCCTCATCCCCTGTCCTACCACGGGGAGGGTTCCCTGTCCCCCGGTGACCATCTCCCTTGGACATAGACATTGGAGACATGTAGGGGGTGCACACAGGTGCACATGAATCCCCTGAAATTGGTCATGCACCCTCTGGAAGCATCAGCCACAAAACTGGAAGTGCCAGCGGAAGCGCACTTCTGGTTTCACCTCTGGCTCAGCAATCAGCTGCTGGGGAACCCCCCCCCCCCTTGCCAATCAGCAATCGGTGGCTGGGGGACCCTCCCCCATCAGTGATCTGGTGCCCGCTCCCAGACTTGGGAGGCATCTGTCGCCCATGTTAACAGATTATGAAAAATACAGGTATGAAGGGAGGAGGTGTTTTTGTAAGTCTACTCATGAATAACTGATGCAAGATACTTGCATTTATGCATAATGATTACAAATTTTAATCCACTTAGTGTTCTGAACTTCTAGGAGTACTGGCATTATACACAACTCTTAGTGACATTTCAGAGTAGATCTGTTGTAACAGTTTGATATTTGCACATAGAAAGGTGTTTTGTTTTAATTGCCAGCATTGCCAATTCACCTTGGGACCAAAAATCCAAATCTAAAGTAATTAGATGATAAAGAGAATCACAAGAACCAGCAATTGAAAAATGAGGCCAGATTAAAAAATAATCAGATTACAAATAAAGCACTGTTTTGTAACAGTGAAAGTGATTAAGCACCACAATAAACTTCCAAGAGAAGTGGTAGACTGTCCATTTCTTAGGGTCCTCAACACAAGCTCTAGACAAACTAGCTAGATTCAATTCCCTGCTCTATCTATCTATGAACCAGGATGGAGGTGTAATTCCTTCTCTCCTGCTGAAGCTACATCATTGTTTATGGACTCAAATATTCATTGGTTCAGAGAGAGGGACAGAGTAAGCATGGCTCTCTAGCCTAGTAGGCATGGCACTCATTTAGAAAGGGAGAGTCCTTGCCCTGCTGAAGTATTATCAGTCAAGTATTATCAATAATTCCCTATTCTATATTGTGCAGGGGAGCAAGGACTGGAACTCAGGTCTCCCACATGGTTTTATCGGTGAACTAATGGATGGAAAGAGACACAGCTATTATCTCTTCTGGCCCTGTTACATATGGGTCCTAGTCTAAGGCAGGTATCAAGCTGCTCAGCACTGTCAAGACTGAGACACTAGTGATTCCCCCTCAGAAGTAGAACGTGGGTACCTAGAGAGGTTGAAGACTTAGGCACCTCCAGGATAAGGCAAAAGCTGAGGGGAGCATCTCAATTTTGGAATTCGGCCTCTTGATCCTTTTGTAAATCTAGCCCTAAGTCACGGTGCCTTATTTCCATCTACAAAACCATACTTTACCTTACAGGGATGCTGTGAGGATAAAAATGTTAAAGATCATGAGGTGCTCTGAATATTATGGCAGTGGGAGCCATATTAATACCTAATTCAACTCTGCCTATATGTCTCAAAGTTACATTTAACACAAAAGAAAGTTATCAACCAAAATAATGCAACAATCACAGCTCAGTCAAGAGAATAATGGTGCCTCATGTCAGCAGCAGCAGCAGCTCCGTGTCCCATCAGTACTTCTCATGTGTCATCCCTTTGAAGTGGCCAGTCCCCAGTACTTACTACTGTATAGCACCATGGCAGAAACAGCAGAAAAGTCCACATCTAACCTAAAATTCCATGTTACAAACACAAACAAAGAATGCATCCAAGGGTTTGTCTACATGTCAGAAAAGCCCAAGCATTTGACAAAAGTACTACTTCCCACAGCTGTACAACCCTCTTGAACAGCAAAAGCTAAGGTAAATAAAAACCCTGTTTTTAGCATAGTCACATCTATAAAATGAGTTTTGCTGGTACAGTATAGCTATGTTGACTATAGGGGTTCACTTTTCCCCACACCTAATTAGTAGGGCTGTGTGAAGCTTTTGTTCCTGATTCAATTCAGCGGAGATTTGGCCTGATTCGGTAACTGAATCTGCAAATCCGAATTGAATCAGAGGACCCTTTAATCTCTCCAAATCAAACCAGAACCCTCCAAATCAAGTCAGAGAGCTTCGGAAAGATTTGGTGATTTGGACATAGACACAGCTTTAAATGTTTTTTTCTACATACCTCTAGGTACCAGGCAGCTTGTGAATGCTGCAATGGTGGGGTGGATGGAGTGTCCCACAGAAGCATGGGGGGCTCTCCAGCGTGCTTGGCAACAGACCCAAAAGTGCACTTCTGGTCCACTTCTGGGTCCACTGGGGAGCAAGCTGCCCCCCCCTCCAGCTCAGCCACTGGCACCTCCTGGGTTTTGAAGGGACACCCTGGGTTCCCCCGCAACTAATCACCAAGCCGGAGGGTTTGGGGGGGGGGGCCCACACATTCCCTGGTGGACCCAGAAGTGGACTGGAAGTACTTCTGGTCCACTTCTGGGTTCACCGTCAAGCATGTGGAGGGCCCCCCTACACTCCTGTGGGATGTTCCATTTGCCCCAGCATCACAGCGTTCACAAGCCGTGCCTTAAGGTATGTTGAAGAAGCATTTAAAGCTGTGCCTATGTCTGAATCACTAATTCTCTGATTCAGCATTGAATCTTCAGATTCAGATTCAGCCGAATTGAATCCAGGACAGTGATATGAATCAACGAATTGAATCACTGTCCCTGACTTGGGCCGAATCCAAATCTGAATCAATTAGGGCCCACTTCGCACACCCCTACTAATTAGCATAGCTATGTTGACAGAACATTGTAGTACAGACCTGGCCTGAAGCTTTTAAGCTAGGAAAATAAGCTTACAGATAAGAATGTGGACCCTTTACACTTGTGTTTTTACTAACTGTTCCTGCCACAAGTCTCTAAAATAATTATGTGGAAGTGAAACATCATACTGTTCAGACAGAACAGAACAGTTTCATCTACTGAAAAGACTCATGCAGTGCTCTCAGTGGAGAGAAAATTAATAGCTCTGGCCTTAGGTTTACAGTGTTCCAAATTGCTTAGGGTCTTCTGTAGTCTATAGGAACAAACCTACATGGTCACTGTATGATTACTATCACCCTTATTATCAGTTATTACTTCCTATATGTCAGTACTTGTACAAGCTAATAGACATTTTTGCACACGCTATTCTGCATTGGTGTCTAAAAACTACTATGTGATTGTTTGCTTTTTACTTGCTTTGTTTGTTTATTTTAGTTAGGATTTTGTTATTAAGACCAACTAATGGTACAAAAACTTAATTAGACATTTAATTTTGTCCATATTCTCTTTTTCTTGTGCATTGCAACAAAATAATGAGAACACTGATTCAGGCAGATCTTCACAACTAAGGTATTGTTTCATTTAAAATGTACATGTGGCAAAATTCTACTAACAGGAGAAGGAAGAATTGAGCTTATTCCCTAACAAACAATTTTAAAGGTACAGCTGAAAATATCCTTTACCCCCCTTGGGGGTAAAAGGCTTGTTTATTTACAGGCATCTTCCAGAGGCAAACTAAATAGCTGAAGCCTGAGCGTGAAAAATCCTTGCCTCTATTCCTGGACCACCATGGCTACAACATCACTCTAACACTACCAAGAGAAACCAAAGCACTGAACAGTATGGCAGCAGGTTTTTTCTACTTCAAAGCTCTTTGCCTCTTTGCAATTTAGGGGATGGAAGGCACCTGCTCCACTCCTTTGAACATTTCCACAGAATCAAGGAAGATCCACAGGGTAAGTATATGACAAGATGAGCCTCAAGAGGCATGAAGTACAGAACTGTTCTCCTGTGAACTCTAAGAACTAAGTGTATGTAGAGGAGTGCAACTCAAGTTTGTATCTGAGTGTTACTTGTCATAGAGATAGACCACCCACCTTAGATATTTCTACCAGCTGTAACTGGGAGCATCTACACAAGTGCTCCAGAGTGGAGGGTGGGGGGGATGGGACACTTTAATTAGAGAAGCTCACAGAGGCTCCCAGAGCCACTCTAATTAAAGCACCAGCAAAGTCATGTATAGTCAGTGTCCTGTGCTTCAAAACAGTGGTGGAGGCACTTTGACTAAAGTTCGTTTGATGAACTTTAGTTTAAGTGCCCCACTATAATTTTGAAGCATGGGGACACTGAATATGTGTGACACAGAGGCTGCTGGAGCATGCTAATTGGGACACTCCAGCAGACTCAATTCATAATAGTCTGCTCTGAGTGGAGGTCCATCATGTATATAGATGCTCTAGAAGCCTATCCTTCACCAAAGTGTGATAAAACTTCCTGAAATGTGAGACACTAGTGTGAGGAGAGAAAAGAGATCGGGGGAATGGGGATTGAGACTGCACCGGGAGAGAGGTGCTTCCGTAGCAGCTGTTCTTTGAAGTTAGAAGGCATGATGCACTGAAGAAAGGAGAGCAAACAGAGATTGGAGAGAAGAGGAGCCGTGGTGTGGAGACTGGGATGGAGGGGTCCCAGGAGTCAGCTCTAGCTAGAAGAGAAGGACTTAACCAGGAGGGAAAACCACGAACCCTTGAAGAAGTGAGGACAGTCAACTTGCCTAGATGAAGAGAGAGATGTAGCAGAAGCCATGAGAAAAACAAACAAACAAACAAACAAAAGAAAACAACGGCTGATTCCCAATGGTGTAAATTAAGGTTAAGTATATTTTTTTCTGTTTTGTTTTCCCGGTCTCATTTGGAATCTTGATTTGGACAGTTGGTGCTCTGGTAGCCAAAAGAAAAAAGGGGAGAAAAGAAGCAAGAGACTGAAGAAAGTTTCTTTGTAGTTTAATAAAAGAAAAGTATAAGCAGTTCAAATAGTTGACTTTACCTAATTTTATGCATGTTGTTTTATGTTAAATAAACACAACAAAGTGTCCTGGAAAATTGATAAATAAAAACATTTAAAAGATATTCTGTTTTACAATAAAGCGAATTGATCAACCGCATTAAAAAAAAGGGGGATTCTTTTTTTAGTGGTAAAGAGTCTGGGGGTTTGTCCAGAAGAGCAGGAAGCAAGATATCAATCAAAAAGAAAAATTTCTATCTATGTTGCTGGAGTCATTCTGCATTGATTATCAGTTATACCTGACTGATAACATTGAATTAGAACAAGACATGGCAGGCGAGAGTCAGATTTAAAATGCAGAAGTGCTCCAGTTGGGCTACCTGAGAGGTAAGATAAAAAAAAACCCAAAATCTTGAGTAAAAAGGAAAAACCTCACACTAGCTTGGCTGATATTGGAAGCAAAAGTTGTAAAATATGTCATAAAGGAAGATCCCACAGTGTATCTAACCTGGCAAGCAAGAGAAAATACTTGAGGTGAGTCTTTTAACATGAGATTAGCTCAGTATCCCAGAATTATAGAGTGCCTGTAGATGTGTGGGGAGGCTTCTCTGATGCTCTATAATTACAGCAGATTGAGGCAGACTCAATTAATCAAGTCTTCTGGAGTGTGCTAATTAGTACACTCCAGCAGCATCTGCATCCCATATATCAGTGTCCCCATGCTTCAAAATGGCAACAGGAGCACTTTAACTAAAGCTTGTTCAATAAGTTTTAGTTAAAGCACCCCCTGCCACCATTTGAAGGGCAGGGACACTGATACATGAAACACTGTGGGTGCTTTAATTAGAGCAGCTCTCAGAGCCACTCTAATTAAAGTGCCCACCACCCTCACCCCTGGAACACATGTAAAAACACGCATAATGAGCTGTTTGTACCTTTTTCTTTCATTAGCTGACAGAGTAAAATTTGCTGCAGACAGATGGCCAGGCAAGTTATACTGTAAGAGGCTGGTTATCAAAACATCAAGCCAAAAAAATCACTGATCTATACTAATACAGGCTTAAACAAAAAAGTTATTGCACTTCTAAAAATCCTTTTTACATGTTGTTTAAGATTTCATTCCTTTTGGAACAGCACTTCCTTCCCCAACCCCAAAACTGGTATTATTACATTTTACAGGGGGGAAAAACAGCAGTGCTTTGGAGATAAATAATTTCCATTAAGTGCTTAGCCCCAGGAATCTATGAATTAGTCTGATAAACAGTGCTAGCCAACAAGTTGACTGCACCATAGGAAATCAGCACTTGGTTACTATGAGGTCCCAAAGTTGGTAGAGTAATTAGAATACCTGTGATACAAATCCTCCAGCATGTGACAATTCACAACATGGTGCTTAAATGAGTTTTGAGTGCACAGATCTTCTCTGATAATTATGATTGCTTTGAAATACGGAGCTTGAGGTGAAAAAAGAGATGAAGGATAAAATATTTTGGTGCTTTCTGGTAGCTGTCTCCTAAACCCTTGATTTTAAATGTTAGGCAGTGCTTATTTTTATTTTTCAGAGAGGTAGCTAACAGTATTTTGTGAGCTCAGGCTCACAAAAGCTTATGCATTTCTGATTTAATTGCCCTGCAAGGTGCATCTCTACCCTGCCTTTTATTTTTTTTTTCAGATAGTCAGTTGGACCAAAACCCCAGTTGGTCCAAGAATCAAGTCGCATCTGTTTTAATCATAGCAGCTAGATACAGTCAGATTTACAAGCAGAAAATTCTTCTTTAGAAATTCATTTCACCAGACCAAAATTTGTTGAAATGGGACTCACTGGACTAATAGCCAGGAGTCCAGTCCTTACCTTAGTTTTGAAATTGTTATAAGTCATTTTACATTTATTTTCCATATGCACAAGCCATTCAGTAAGATGGAAGCAAGTACTTCAGATGAGATGATTGCAAGGCAAAAAATTAGAGGAGCAGTCCATCTGAGCTACATGTCCCATTAGCCAGGCATGATTAAAACACACCATTTCTGTAATCAGTGGCACACAAGGGAATGATGTGACTAGCATCTTATGTCACCATTGACTTCCCAGCCCAACAGGGCAGGTACCCATATACAGCTGCGTTCATACGGGGGCAGCCTTTGTTGCAAGTCCAGAGTGAAGTATGAAATAATCTCTTCCCATTTTGAAGAGATGGAAGCCCAGGAAGGGTGGCTGTGCCTTAAGGAAATGATCCTTCGGGCACAGAGGGAGACGATCCTGATGAGAGCAAAAAGAGGGAAAGGGGCCAGAAAGCTTCCCTGGCTGACCGGAGAAATCCAGAGCAGCCTACAGGCTAAAAGGGGAGCATATAAAAAGTGGAAACAGGGAGAGATTACCAAAGAGGAGTATACCTCCTCTGCTCGTGTTTGTAGGGAGGCAGTTAGACGGGCCAAAGCTACCATGGAGCTGAGGATGGCATCCCAAGTTAAGGATAACAAGAAATTGTTTTTCAGCTATATAGGGAGTAAAAGGAAGGCCCAGGGTGGAATAGGAACCCTACTAAATGGGCAGAAGCAATTGGTGACGGACAGGGGGGACAAGGCTGAACTCCTCAATGAGTTCTTTGCCTCAGTGTTCCTAAGCGAGGGGCAAGACGAGGCTCTCACTGGGATTGTAGAGAGGCAGCAGCAGGGCGCCAGACTACCATGTGTAGACCCTGAGATGCTGCAGAGTCACTAGGAGAAACTGGATGCGTTTAAGTCGGCAGGCCCGGATGAGCTCCATCCGAGGGTACTGAAGCCACTGGCTGACATCATTACGCAGCCACTGGTGGGAATATTTGAACACTCGTTGCACACGGGCCAGGTCCTGGAGGACTGGAAAAGGGCCAATGTTCTCCCCATTTTCAAGAAGGGGAGGAAGGAGGACCCAGGCAACTATAGGCCAGTTAGTCTCACCTCCATCCTTGGCAAAGTCTTTGAAAAAATTATCAAGGCTCACATTTGCGAGATCCCGGCAGGAAAAATTATGCTGAGGGGAAACCAGCACAGGTTCGTAGTAGGTACATCATGACTGACTCATCTAGTCTCTTTTTATGACCAGGTTACAAAATGCCTGGACACAGGAGTAGGAGTTGATGTTGTATACTTAGACTTCAGGAAGGCCTTCGATATGATATCCCACCCCATACAGGTGAACAAGTTAAGAGGCTGTGACTTGGATGACTACACAGTCCGGTGGGTGGCGAATTGGCTAGAGGGTCGCACCCAGAGAGTCGTAGTGGATGGGTTGGTATCAACCTGGAAGGGTGTGGGCAGTGGGGTCCCACAGGTCTTGGTCCTAGGACCAATACTCTTCAATGTCTTCATCAATGACTTGGACGAGGGAGTGAAGTGTACTCTGTCCAAGTATGCAGATGACACAAAAATGTGGGGAGAAGTAGACACGCCGGAGGGCAGGGAATAACTACAAGCAGATCTGGACAGGTTGGACATATGGGCAGAAAACAACAGAATGCAATTCAACAAGGAGAAATACAAAGTGCTGCACCTAGGGAGGAGAAATGTCCAGCATACCTACTGCCTAGGAAATGACCTGCTTGGTGGCACAGAAGCAGAAAGGGATCTTAGAGTCTTAGTGGACTCCAAGATAAACATGAGTCGTCAGTGTGACAAAGCCATCAGAAAAGCTAATGGCACTTTATCGTGCATCAGCAGATGCATGACGAACAGATCCAAGGAGATGATACTTCCCCTCTATCGGGCGCTGGTCAGACCGCAGTTGGAATACTGCATTCAATTTTGGGCGCCGCACTTCAAGAGAGATGTGGATAACCTGGAGAGGGTCCAGAGAAGGGCCACTTGTATGGTTAAGGGCTTGCAGGACAAGCCCTATGAGGAGAGACTGGGGCACCTGGACTTCTTCAGCCTCCGCAAGAGAAGGTTGAGAGGCGACCTTGTGGCTGCCTATAAGTTCATCATGGGGGCACAGAAGGGAATTGGTGAGGTTTTATTCACCAAGGCGCCCCTTGGGGGTTACAAGAAATAATGGCCACAAGCTAGCAGAGAGCAGATTTAGACTAGACATTAGGAAGAACTTCTTCACAGTTAGAGTGGCCAAAGTCTGGAATGGGCTCCCAAGGGAGGTGGTGCTCTCCCCTACCCTGGGGATCTTCAAGAGAAGGTTAGATAGGCATCTAGCTGGGGTCATCTAGACCCAGCACTCTTTCCTGCCTATGCAGGGGTTCGGACTCAATGATCTATTGAGGTCCCTTCTGACCCTAGCATCTATGAATCAGTGAATGTCTCCAGCACTGTAGTAAGATATGGTAACTACTTTGCTACCATACCCCAAAATGTTTGCAAAGCACTTTGAAAATTTACACAAACCCATTTGCCTGTGGGCTAGACTAGGAAAACTGGATAGAGAGTAATCTTAATGATAAATTTCAATTTCTATTACACAGTGGCTACATCTACATATGCACATTACTGCAGAGTAGACTAATTAGCTGTGGAGTAAGGCATCACTGTCTACATGTGTGATGGTATTAGGCTGCAGTAAATTAATTAACACTAGTGTAAAATATTAATGTCTGGGATAGTACTATCTTATGGAGGAATAACTTACCATGATTAAATGCATGTGTAGATGCTGACCGTGGGCATAAATTCCATCTGATCAGCCCAATGAGCCGGGGGCCAGACTCCTGCCTACCACCTAGCCACATAGCGCTGCACTTTTAGCACTCTGAGCACCCTTATGCCCCAGCTAGCTCCTCCACTGCCAACTTTTGCTTGGAGCCCAGGGCAAAGCAAGGCAGTCCCTGGAGAAAACTGTTCCACTCTGGTTCAAACTGCTGCTGTCTCAGGCACACATTTAGGGCCCTTGTACACATACTTAGCATTATTTAGTTGCTAAAAATGTTCCTGGTTTAATTTTTCTTTCTTAGTTTAAGACGGCTAAATAAATGACGTGGACATGATTTACCACATAAGGGCTTATTATGACTAGACTAGTAAAAAGCACTAGAGGGCATGTCAGAACAATTTTACCCTCATGCCCTTTCAGTCCTATCTTCAGTGCTTTAGGACAAGAAACATCCAGCCACAGCACTTCTGACACTCTCTTTTCCTGGGTGCAAGTTGCACAGGGCACTCTGGGGGCTGAGGCACAAAATCTGTCCATGCAAAGCTAACCCCAGGTGAACACAAGCACAGGGCACTTGGGCACTATTTTTTGGTGCCAAACCTTTCTGTGCAAAGCCCTCCAGGACTCCCCAAGTGTACACAAGCATCTCCCAAGTGAAGGGGGGGCCACCCTTTGGGTGGCGCACTGTTTCCACAGGACACTGGGTGCAGGGTACTAGGGCTGCGCAAAGCTTCAGTCCCTGATTCGATTCAGCAAGGATCTGACCCATTTCAGTGGCCGAATTCCCAAATCCAAATCGAATCAGAGGACCCTTTAATCTCTCTGAAGCAAACTGGAACTTCCGAATCGATTCGGAGAGATTCAGTGATTCAGACAGACACAGCTTTTAATGTTTTTTCTACATACCTCTAGGTAGCAGGGGCTCATGAGTGCTGCAATGCTGGGGAGCCCTGCAGAAGCATAGGGGACTTCCCGGTGTGCTTGGCAGCTGGCCCAGAAACTCTTCCAGTCCACTTCCGGGTCCACCAGGGACTGCGCTGGGGGCTCCCCGTGCCTCCTGGCTCAGCAACTGGTGCCTCCTGGGTCAGGGGGGAGGCAGCCAGGGTTCTCCTGTGGCTGATTGCCAAGCCAGGGAAGGGAAGAGTGTCAGCATGCTCCCCGGCAGACCCGGAAGTGAACTGGAAGTGGGACACTCCATGCATCCCAGCATCGCAGCAATTATGTGCTGTACCTGCTACCTCAAGGTATGTAGAAAAAACTTTTAAAGCTGTGTCTATGTCCAAATTGCTGATTCTCCAAATCAGCATCGCCTCTTCAGATTTGGATTCAGCCAAATTGAATCAGTAACAATGATCCAAATCAACAAATCAAATTGCTGTCCCTGATTTGGGCCAAATCTGAATCCAAATCAAATAGGACCCACTTTGCACACCCCTAATGGGTATCCTTTGAGCTACCCCCAACTGTGCTTAAAGCGTTGCCTCTCCCCTGGCTCCAGGGACAGTATCTAACAGCATCCTGTAGTAGTAGTGCAATTTTCAAGGTGTGGCGGGGAGGGGAACCTCCTTCCTCACCCTTCAGCTGCCTTTTTCCACCTCCCCCTGCCCCCCCCACCACTCACTCACGTGCTTTATTTTATGCTACTACCATCAGTCACAGCAGGCAGAAGAGAAGAACACAAGCCTGGGAAAGTCGCCTGATGTCATTTCCGTCTCCAGAAAATGGCAATATCCGTTTCCAGGATGACAATGGCACTGCCAGGTGCCTTTTCGATACACTTAATATCCTTTTAGAATCCAAAAGAAGCCTATGTGAATTCACCATTAGTCTCCCTCTCCCTCACTGTAGACAAGTCCTCATATTGTGTGAATACATGAGCAACTAAGCTTGCATTTTAAATAATCCCTTCATAATTTAAAAATTAATATTTCTGTTTCATATATGAATATGCTAGTATTTACCAATGAATATCTTTTTTGTCCCTTTTGTGCCCTGCTTCCAGCCTTCCCCCCTTCATCCTGCTCTTCCTGCTGATGCTATGTGCCCCAGTCTATCTGCAATGCAGTGTGCAAGTTTTAAAAATGTTAAAAACTTACAAATGGTCAAGCTATTCCAAGCAGCTACTTACTGAAATATACTTCATTAGCTCATTTCAAGGATCATGTATGTAATGTTCCTTTTTCTTTGTTTGTCTTTTCATGTAGCCCAGGTAATTATCCCAAGTAATTATGCTTTCCCCATGGCTGGTGGCTTCCTCTCAGCACCCCTGGTTGGTGCTGGCCTGCATGCCTCCCTTCACTCTTGCTATAATACAGCTTCTTTAAGAATGCTCATTTCAGCCTGTTCTCTCAGGTGCTTTCCCCATGGCTGGGGGCTCCCTCAGTACTCCTGGTTGGTGCTGGCCCATGTGCCCTCTCTTCTCACTACTGCTACACTGCATTTTTTCCAACAACTAGGAACACAACTTGCACCATTCCTCCAAGCCTCCTAACCACTTGACTACCAGGTATTTATTTATTCTAACACACACACACACACACACACACACACACACACACACACACACACAATTATCATTTTTTAAAAAGGTCTCCTGCCCAGACTGTCAGTCTAGGCCCATACCTAACTTGGCTCTATTCCACCAGGAAGGTCAACTTGTGGGCCACATGTGCTACCTCCCTCCCTCCCTCCCTCTTGCCTATGCTTCACTTCTAGACCCATGGCATCCCAGCTGGTGCTCTCTCTCTGTCTCTGTCTCTTTACAATAGCAACAGTGCTGAACTAAAATATCTAGCCTGTTCCCCCAGGTGCTTTCTCCATGGCAAGGGGCTCCCTCTCAGCACTCATGGTCGATGTTGGCCTATGTGCCCTTTCCTCCCACTAGTGCTACAGTGCAGTTTTTCTGACAACTACCTCCATAGGTGGCTGGTAGGAGGGGCATGGGGGGGGACACGTCCCCCCCACCAAGATTGGCTGTTGCCCACTTCTTCAGGCAGTCACCACTTGCCACCTCCCCCCTGCACCCCACCAGCTTCTGTGGGTGGCCGCCTTTTGCCATGCTGCCACTACCGCCCACAAACTGTGCCCCCCCAGTCTCAGGAGGCACCAGTCACCCATGACAACCTCCCTCCCTCTTGCCTATGCTTCACCACTTAGACCAATGGCATCCCAGCTTGTGCATGCAGACACACACACACACAAGGTTATTAATATTTTTTTAATATAATACAGCCTTCTGTGTGCTTGCTGGAACTGAGGAAAATGCAAAGAGGGGTGGAAGAGGAGCAGGAAAATAGTGGGGGGAGGGGCACCAGGATTAAATAGCAGTGACTGAGGCTGGCCAGCCACCAGGGGCTTGGGGGGAAAAAAGTTTGGGGTCTGGGGGAACACGGGGACAGGGGTACCCCCCCCAACTCCAGGCAGGAGCAAGCAGGGGTGGTGGAGGATAGCAGCACTGTCAGGGGGAACATGGGGTGGGGGTGCCCCCACCTCTGGGCAGAATCAAGCAGGGGGAAAAAAGTTTGGGGCCCAGGTGGAAAGAGGCTGAGGCTGAGGCTGGCTGGCCAGCTAGCCTGCTGTGATAAGCATCCTCTAGTATGTACTAATTTACCATTTTAGGTCTATGTTCATCCCCAACTATTGTGACCAGTAAGAATGAAGGTGGCCTAGTTTTTAATGTGTTAGAATAATCAGATTCTCTCTAATATATGGCGATACATCTCATCAATTGATGATACATCTCAATCTTAATTGAAAACCAAAATTAACATTTCCTTCTTGGAATTCATTATTTTGTGCAAGAATTCAGTGGGGAACAGAGGCAACAGAAAAAGTGATGTCTACATACTAGTTAATGGGCTGAGATTAATAGATTAGCCTTTGATCCAAGACATTTAACCTTGGTAAATGTCATTTTTTTAGTAATTTGGATTTTTAGAAATTCTATTTAAAACTTTGGTTCACTAGATTGCTGCAGCTGCAAAGAGTGTTAGAACATTGCTTTATAGTAGGCTGTTTTTATAATTGTTTTTTTCAAGAGCCAACTGATCTTTGGATTTGTTTCCTGAAGGATTGATAACCAGATGCAGAAACCAGACCTGCAGCTAAAATAACAAATTAACCCTTTTTTGCATCATACTGTTTTTCTCTGCTTGTACTGTAAGCTCTTCTCCTGAGAGAGCCTGTAACTTTTGTCAATAGTTCTTAACTGCATGGACAAGTTTGAGCAAGTGTGATTGCTAACCCTCCTTTGTGTGATTGCTGGGGCATACCCATGGGGCAGGTGTTTCATTACAGCTTGCCCCTTTTTTAGTCCCTTATGGGACCTCCTTTCATACTAAAGTCTTCTATGGAGGGTTTAACATGAGAACTTATGGAATAGTTTTCATTAATACCCATGCTATAGGATTCTATTTACCTTGCATTAAAAATGACCACAGCATGACAAAGTACTGATTGCACATTGATGCTTTCAAAAGTTCATGACCTTCCTAACTCCAATCCAAGTAACTCTAGGGACTGTGGTGGTTCTACTGATGCAAGACTATCTGAAGGAAAAGCATTAGAGTGTTTAATCTATGCCACCAGGTGCATAGGAACTCACTACCAGTATATCTGCATCTACAGTAGAGCTTTTACCGATCTAATTATTTCAGCAAGAAGTCACAACTTCCAATAAATGTTGTTATACTGCTAAAAATTAAGTGCAGGCCAGCCTTTATTAAGTGCAACTCACAGCCTCTGGTGGGCTTATAGTTTTCACTTATTACTGAAAAATACTGAGTCAGAGCTATACTCTGTGTGCCTTATATTAGCTTTTAAAGTAATTATGTTGGACTGAGTTTCCGCCTGCTGCTGTTTTGGTTTCATTAGGCCAGGCTGACTTGATCTAGTGTTAAGCCTATATGTGCCCTTTGGGCAAAGCACAGTCAGAACAAGTCAACATACCAACTCTGATAGCTTGTAGAGTGACAAATTAATTGTATTCTTCTGGTCTGTAGGAAGCCAGAAATACCTACAGACTATGCTGATGTCAGCAACCAACTCCACATAGGAAAACCCGCAGCCACACTGTTATTGACTATTGGCTTACCATTGTGCTGCATTACTCTTTGTGAAGAAGATGAAAGCATGTTAGCCAGTCAATATTTTTAATATTTTAACTTGGTATCATCTCCATGTTGTTTTTTCCACAGTTCTTGGGAGAAAGCATGTTGCCTAGGGCATGCCATTCCACCCTGGCATTGTTTCTATCCAGCCATAAATTACTCTTCTGGTGAAGGGGGCAAATACAACTACTCAAACTGTCATTTTCCTAGCTTCCTGTTCAAGACCCTGAAATGCTTGCCTGCCATTTTGAACTCCTCCATGCTACGCAAAGGAAAACAGGGTGTTCTTGTCAATAGTTCTTGCAGCCTCCTGGTAAAAGAAAGAGCCAGAGAAAGTTTTGGAAGCCATTCAGCAGGGGGATAAACTATCTTAAGGTTCTCACAACTGCATTTAAAGCTACTAAGAGGAAAAGATTCAGTCAGTCTTGCCAGCAACAGGAAATTGACAGAAAAGCAATAGACCACTTCCTTTTATTTCCAGAAAATGCCTTCTTCCCTCTCAGTTTCATGCATGCTCACCTGCCCTGACAGATTATTAAAGAGGAGTCTAGAGATTTGAATGTTATCAGTTCAGACACAAATAAAGCATGAACTGGCAGTGAGGTAACCAGATGTCTGATCTTAACAGATGACAGCTGCAGCAAGAAGGAACCTCAAGAGGCAGATAGTGAAATTTGTTTCCTCAACTGGTGATAAAACTGGTGATATCACCTTAACTGGTGATAAAACTGAAAATATTTCCCAAGGGAGAGTGGTGCATTTTTGTGGAATTTCTGTTTAACCTTCACAGCCTCCTCCCCACCCCCAATAGATGTATTTACATTATCATAAAAGCAATTCTACATACTGGCCACACAATCAGTTTTATAGTGAGCAAAAAGGGCTCTTTGGAGAACTGCTAAGGGGGGGGGGGGGGGGGGGGGGGCACAGAAATCTCTTGAGTTTACAACCGTATTTATCCTGACTGCATCAGTCCCTGACATCCTTTAGCTGTGCTACTTTTTGTACAAATTGCAGTATCTGCCTGAAAACAAGATATGTGTTCACAAGGGCATTTGACAGTTGTTTTCTTGTTTAGAAAACACCATTTACCCTGTTATAGAGTGGAAATAAATTGACCGGTTTCACCATTACTTCTTGCCTCCAGCATTGGAAGTTAAAATTCAGCAAAATTGCTCATCTAAATTCTTTGGCAAATATTAACAAATACATGCTCAGAAAACAGGACACACTTACAGACTGAAGACAGGGCTGAAATTCCAATGAATTGTAAGTCAGCCCAACTCTGATAGCTACCGTTCTGAATCTTGCATTGTCGTGGTGTTATACAAGCAGTTATGTGTAAAAAATTAAGTCTTGCCATGCATTACATTGGGACTGATTACCACAGCATACTTGTGGGTGGATTACAGATTTCATTTTAAAAGACTTTAACTTGTGAGTGCTTAGGTTGTCTCTTTTGGGGCAACAGTATGTATTGCTATACTGCCTGCATTCTTTTTGAGATAGGCATTATATAGTAATGTATCTGATGAAGTATAGGAAGAGGTGATCTTAAATGTTGGACTTAGCAGTCAAAGGACTAGGAAAGTGGCTATAGACTTGCAGTGGTTCTGTTGAGAGTAAAGCACTCCCACAACTGTAGCTGAGGAAGTTACCATGGAAACATTTGTGTGAACAAGCCGTTAAAGCACAGCATGACCACTATCTATCTTTTTGCTGTAAGTGGCATATTGTAGTATTGTCTGGAGAGAGTGAATAAAAGGATTATTTACATAGTAAAAGCCTGTGGTTTATTTATGGAGGGTTACTGTTATGCTTCAAAGCCAGACACTGGCCAAGCTACATTCTATTACAAGAAATAAAAGAATCAGGAAATTAATGGGACGGAAGATGCTCTTTTAGCTCCCTCCATCTAAGCTTTAGTGATAGGATCTAAGTCAGGATATGAACTTATTAGTTTCACACTCCCTGAATTAATCCAAATGTGGCAGCATAAAACCGAGGCAGGAGAAATGCTTTTGCTTATACTGGCAGTAGTTTAATATGCTTGACAAATTACCCCAAAATGAGCTTGTGGATTGTTCAAAGCATTGGACCTTAGTAGCTTTCAAGTAAACTCAAAGTATTGGGCCTTGTGTGACCTGCCAAGTGGCCCAAGGTAACCCAGTTGAGGAGTCAATATATTGATCAAGACCATTTCTAATGTAGGGGGGCAGTGATATTCGAAAGCATTCATATCAGGCAACACCATGAAGCTGCTGTAGATTGTCACCATCACCATTGAAAGGGAACATATTAGTATTGTAAGCAATTATCCCTTATTTAAAAGAAATAAGTGAATAAGTGGCAAGACACTTTTTGTGCCCTTGTTTCTTCTGCTCTTTATCTGTGGCACATTGTAGAGGTTTATTTTAAAAAGCTTCTTGCTATGTAACCACAAGATTGAAACAATGGTCCTGAGGAAGGGCACTTTGCCTGAAAATTTGTCTAACAGCTCTTCCAACCCTGCTATTTATCCAGTAAAAGATATTTCCAAAAGAATCATGGCTTCTCGTATTTCCTGGACCATCACAGCTATAACAATTCCAACCCTGCTATCACAATGTTATAGAAATTAAGGTATAAAAGGCAAAGCACAGTCTCCCTTGAAAACATCACAGTTGGAGAAAACATTTTCTCTTCAGTTACTGGTTTTCTTCAATGAAACTGCAAAAAAATAGACTAATCTGCTAGACCCAACGCACACAAGTAACCATTTTAACATTTGCAATGGCAGGACACTGGCAGCCTTTGGCCTCCTGATCTACTTGTGACAGGTTAGGGTGCTTTTGATAGCTTTGGTCAAAATGCCTTGTGTGATAGTGTTGATTATCTAGTTTCGGCAGTATATTAGGCAAGGACTTGTATGGATTGGTTTAGATAGGGATGGCCAGCTTGGACAAGGGGCTGGACTAGATGACATCCAGAGGTCCCTTCTAGCCCTGGTTTTTTTAATGATTCTATCATTTGCTGTTTGTTGTGGAAATATATTTTTAATCCTTTAAAGTCCACTGAGCTAGTCTTTAGAATGAGCTGCAGAGTTGTTTAGCCACTTTGATCAACTGTATTCAGTTTGTACAGTTCATTATAGCAGAGGGTCAGGGTCAATAATTTTGGCAGAATTTAAAGAATTGGGTGATTTCAGAATGTATTTGTGTTTATGCAAATATCATAATGATAAGCGGACTAAAATTGTGTTGGTAGCCAATGTTCATCGGCAGTGAGAACTGGAAAGAGAGGGATGATTTCTACAATATGTATGGTATTGCATGAACAGTCAGGTTGGAGGGAGAGGTCTTCAAATCCAGTAGGAAAAGTCGTTTGTCATGAACCAAGGAGTATTATGAACATAGTAGTTGACCTGCCTGTTCAAGTTTTGTATGCACTTGAATTTTGGAAGTTTGTATGTGAAACTATACCCATTGTTCATGTTCCAATGGAGCACATGTCCTGTAAGCAGGCACTATCACAACCTGTGACAGTACAAAAAAGTTAAGTTCTTACACAGCTCACCCCTTGTCTGGTAGCAGCTTCTCTGGCAACTTTAAGTCCTGAAGCATAAACATACTTCACAACAGGAGATCTTAAAAGTCTTGACCCAGCTACCGCCAATGTACGAGGCTAGATTTATCTTCTGCATATGAGTTCTCAGCTTTCTATTTCTGCTGAGGGGGATCTGGAGGTCTAGCTGATACCTAGATCATGTTAGCAGAGTAGGTCTAAGCCTCCTCCTGACTGTTAATGCTTCACATTGCAGACATAGAACAGTTTCTTATAGGATTAGAAGGCACTTTCCCAGAAGACACTAGAGTCTAGGTCAGGGTGGGGAAAACACAGCCCGTGGGCCGGATCCAGCCTATGAGGCTGTTCTATCTGGCCTGCAGGGCCCCTAAAAAATTAAGAAAACTAATATTTCTATGTCTTTGGTTTCTGTCAAAAATGACAGGATCCAGGGGCAGTAGGACCCAGGGGAAGCCCGGCAGGCTCCCACAAACACCAGGGTCTGCCTGGCCCCACCCCCCAGCCGGAAGCCCCAGCAGGGGCTTTTGGCCTGGGACCATGTGGCTGCCCCGGTGCAGGAACCTCAGCTAAGGGGTGGGGGGAGGGCAGGGAAGGCACACAGGGAAAAGCGGCCCCTCACGGCTGGCACTCCCTGCTGCAGTTGCTTACAGCCCACATAGGGCTGCCTGTGCACGGTCAAAACAAAATGAGGGCAGGGGGTACATGGCAGGATGCCCTACTTATGCCCCCTGCCCCCAGCCCTGCTGCCCCTGCCCCCCACACAAAACCCCTGCCCCCCAGCCCAGGCTCTGTAGCTGTTGGCAGCTACCCAGAACCTGGGCCAGCTGCAAACATCTGCTTCCTGTCTGCCCTGGCCCCTGCCTGCGCCTTCTCAGGACAGCCCTGCATGGGCTGTGAGTGGCTTCAGCAAGGAGTGCTGGCCATGGGGCAGGGGAGGGGCTGCTTTTCCCTGCGCTCAGCACCTACTCATTCCTTGACATGGAGCAGCATGTCGGGGTTGCACACTGCCCCCCACCTGAACCGCGGGGCTAGGGGGCACTGGGAGTGAGTGGGTGCACAGGGCCCACACAGGAGTCCCAGGGCCAGCACTGGTAGGGCCCAGAGCAGGGTAGCAGGAGTACAGGGTCCCAGCCATCAGGGGCTCTATGGAGCCAGGCCAGCTCCCCCCGCTCCGTGCTAGTGCAGCCCAGCTCCACAGGCCTCTACCAGCTCCACAGACCCGGCTCCACAGACCCCTACCAGCCTGCACCCCACTCTGCGCCCTACCAGTGCTGGCCCTGAGACATTGGTCCCAAGATGATGACCAGAGGGTGGGGCACCTGTCAAGGGGCGGGGCTACCCATGCGGCCCTCAACAACTTGCCAACAGGCCCTCCACCGAAAATAATTGCCCACCCCTGGTTTAGGTACTTCTTCAAAGATCTTCAAGACTGGTGGAGGACAGTTAATTTTCTAGACCAGGGTAGCGAACTTGCAGCACAGGTGCCATAAATGACAGACATCCTGTGTGTGTGGCACACAGCAGATTGGAAAGAGGACAGGTGACTAAGTGCTAAATAGGGCAGGGAGCAGAATGCAAAGTAGCGGCTTGATCGGGGAGCAGAAAGCTAAATAGCAGATCAGGTAAGGAAAAGGGATCAGAACAGCACTTTTGTAGGATGTGGAGCCAATTTGTAGTACACATGTCCAAAAGGTTGCCCCCACATCTCTAGCCCATCAAAATTCCACTTACAGAGAGAATAACAGAATGGCATGTTAATATATCCTATACCTGAACTTAGATTATTGCCAAAACAGAAGGTCAGAAGAGTAAAGAACAATAGTTGGGCCAAGAAATAGCACTGGAGTAAAATCATATCTTACTAAAACTGGATTTTTTTCCTTGCAGCTAAAATTTTAGTTTGTAGGAGCATCTAGAATGTTGTATAAAACAGTTATTCAGAACTTTCTCTTATATCAGGGGTGCCAAATACAACTGGGGCCCTGGGCCGGATTCAAACCGAGGCATAAGGATTGCCACATGGGGTCTGGCAGAGGCAGGAGCAGTGCAGGGTCCAGTCGGTTGCTGCAGGGTACAAGAGTGGCACATGGTCTGGAAGGGGTAACAGAGGCAGTGCAGGGGGTGGCAGGGATATAACATCTGGCAGCGGTCAGCTTGGCTTACCGCTTGTGGCTATGCCTAGTGGGGTGAAAGGGCCCAACTTCCAGTGCCTTCTGGTAGGAAGGCTCAACAGCCAAATTCAGCTCATGGACCATGTTTGACACTCCTGTTTTACCTCATCTAAGTTTTACTTGTTGGGTCCTATTACCACATTGATACAAATTAATGTGTAGTTCTTCCACACTAGCAGCCTTTACTGACATAAGAGCTCCATTGAGGTAATAGCAATACCCTCATAAGTAAGGTTTAAAGTACTGGGCTACCACTTTGCTTCTGAGCCTGGGCAAGACTTATTTGCCCCTGCTTTATATCTTGATCCTGCAAGTCCTTATTCATGATAGCTAATGGCTGTGTTCATGTAATGGCTTACAAGATGAGCTTCTTAAAATAGGCATCCCAGCAGAACTAGGGTTTTTAAAAGCACCCTAATCAGTCACATCCAATTTTTAGAAGCCTAATGAGCTGTATTTATATAGTAATTGCAGACATGACTTGGGGGATGTGGGAAAAATCTGCTTCAGTAAATTCCAATCTTAATTGAATGTATTAAAGCAATGGCTGTTTTGCTAATTTGATGCCACTGATGACTCTCATTTCCCTACAGTCTGGTGCTTAATGATAAGCAACATCACTTAGAATGGAAAGTTACTCAATGATGTCAAAGCGTGACTTTTTTTCCCCTCAGGTGAACTGAATGTCACATAAAACACAGTTGCTCAATTCTTGTATAACATTTAGAATGAGACTTGAACACCTGTACCTGTGAGTATTTTGTAAACACAGACTTAAGTATGGGCAGCTTTTCATAAGGTCACACATTTTATAGTGGTTTTAAGCAGATTAACTGTTCATATAGGGATTGGTTATTATATACTAGCATAATTTATTCAGTTCAACAGGATTTGCAGGAAATCAGGCCATTTTGGCCTATGGCACCATATCACTTATTGAGCTGGCATTGTAGTTTTCAGAGCTTATTTGTGGCTATTTGAAAACATAACATAATGGACATATTGGCTACTAACTGGCTATTAAGAGAATGCTGCACAATGCTCTTTCTGTTGCAGGAAATTCCTCTGCTAGGAAAACATTAGTAAAGATGGGTAACCATTTCTTTTCTCCTATGCTTAACATTTGACTGACAATTCATGACAATGGACCAGAGGCTGTCAACATTTTTCAGAGGATAAAGAGCTTGATTTATAGACTACTTCCCTTTCCCTTCAGTTACAATATCCTTTAGGAAACTTGTGACAATTGACCAGAAAATTTGGAGGAATTACTATTAAAATGTAACCTAGAGCATAGGTCTGATTTATTTATGTGAGTAGCAAGTGCCTGATAGCATTTGTTGAAAATATTTGACCAAACTCATCTCCTCCTATGACCAGGTGACACGTCACCTGGACAGGGGAGGACAGGCTGAAGTAATTTACTTGAATTTCAAAAAAGCCTTTGATTTGGTCTCCCATGATGTTCTCATAGCAAAATTGGGGAACTGCGGCCTCGACAACCTTACAATCTGATGGCTGGGGAACTGGCTCTGTGGTTGGACCCAGAGAGTTATAGTCAATGGAACCGCGTCAACATGGTGCATGGTGACCAGTGGCATCCTTCAGGGTTTAGTACTCGGACTAGTACTCTTTAACATTCATAAACAACCTGGATTCAGGTGTCTGAAGCAGACTGGCTAAGTTTGCAGATGACACCAAATTATGGGGAAGCTCGGTCACATTAGAGGATAAGCTGGGGATTCAGGCTGACTTGGACAGGCTCGCAAAGCGAGAGGATCTAAACCTGATGACTTTCAATCTAGAGAAATACAAGGTACTCCACCTTGGGAGAAAGAACCCAGACCATACATATAGGCTTGGCAGTGCTACACTCACTAGCACTACAACCAAAAGAGACTTGGGGGTCATGATTGACCACAAGATGAATATGAGCCACCAGTGTGATGCCGCAGCCAGCTAAGCAAACAAAGCCCTGGCTTGAAGCATCTCAAGCAAGACCCAAGATGTCATCCTCCCACTTTATTTGGCCTTGGTGAGGCTGCAGCTGGAGTACTATGTCCAGTTCTGGACTCCGCACTTTAGAAAGGATGTGGAGAAGCTTGAGAGAGTCCAGAGGAGAGCCATGCATGTGATCAGAGGTCAAGAGAGCAGGCCCTATGAAGAGAGACTGAGAGGCATGGGACTCTTCAGCTTGGAAAAGCATAGGCTCAGGGGGAATTTGGTGGCAGCCTATAAGTACATCAAGGGTGTGCATCAGGACCTGGGAGAATGTCTGTTCACCAGGGTACCCCAAGGAAAGACAAGGTCAAATGGTCACAAACTGCTGGAAGACCATTTTAGACTGGACATAAGGAAAAGCTTCTTTGCTGACAGTCTCCAGAGACTGGAATAGACTCCCACCAGAAGTGGTGCATCTACTGTGGACACATTCAAGCAGAATTTGGATATTTATCTTTCTGGGGTCATGTGACCCCGGCTGACTTCCTGCCCTTTGGGCAGGGGGCTAAATCCGACAATCTCACAAGGTCCCTTCCAGCCCTAATGTCTATGAAATCTATTTATTACCAGTTTGATCCACCACTTCTTCCATCCAGTGCAGTATATGGATATGCTACAACAGTGGGGTCCAATCTTTTTTGGCAGACATGCCACAAATTACGCCCTGTGCCTTCTCTGAGTGCCATTCTGATCCTCTTCCACTTTCTGATCTGCTGCTCTGCTTTCTTCTCCCTGCCCGTTCTGCTGCTGTGCTGCCTGTTTCCTTTCCAATCTTCTGTATGTTACACACAGAGGCTGCCCATGCCACTTGTGGTAACAGGATTAAGAAATCTATCTTCTCCAAAGACAACAAGAAAAGCAGCTAAAACAGTAAAAAGCCTGCCTTTACACTACTAGTGTTTTGTCATTTTTAAGAGTCTGATAGCTTAAATTACTAATGCACAGTTATAAAAACACTTTTACTGTGATCTTTCAGGCAAGAGAAATGATTTGTAACATACCCTAATATTCAAACTAATTAGGAGAGGTTGTTTCCATTAGCACTCAGATAATGGAGAAAATTAGTTTGAATGTCTGTCTTACCCAGGCTTCAAAAAGCTACCGAACAGGCCTAAGCTATTATTCCTTTTCAACACTGGTATTCTTCATCTTACTGTGGGTACATTTAATTTACCTATTCAGTTCCAACATTGTCTTCCTTGGCTGTAACACTCATAGCACAAAGATCCTTGCCTCAAGGAGCTTATTTTCTAAATTAATAGCCTGGATCACTCTGCAGGATGAATATATACAGTTGCAGTTAGTTTCCAGCCAAAGGTGTTTGGTTTGGTTTTGTTTTTTTGTTGATCCACTATCAGGTGACTTCTACATAATCTTTCACTTCTTTATTCTCCTGCCTAGGAAGTTAAGTTGTCCTCTTGCTTTGTTGAATGCATATGGACAATTACCATATTCATCCACTAAGTCGTTTTTCATTTCTGAAGCATAAACACATTTATAAAAGGTATCTGAGTGAAGTGCTTGCAATGAGAACTAATATAATATTAATTGTACAAAGTGGATTTCAGGTCAAACACCTAAGATTTACAATATCATTACACCCTCTAGCTGCTCCTGCCAAATAAGACATTGCATCTCATTCCACTGTTCAAATTATTTTCCAATAAAGAAAAGTACTACTTTGATTTTTCTCCAAAGAGTCTACAGACAGCTCTTTGATATGATTCCCACATTTTATTTTAAATGCCCTTTGATGCTTTGTAAAGTGCTGAAATTCACATGCTTTAGGGAGATGCTGTTGTATAGCAGATAGGGAAAGCAGCCGAGTCAAATTCAGGTTCTGGGTTCTGCCAAGAACAACTGTATCACTTCAGGCAATCACTTCACCTATCTGTGGTTCAGTTTTCCTTCCTACTCCGATTACTTTAAATTGTAAACTCTTCTGGGCAGTGGATTTCTATTGGCTGTAAAACAAATTAACTGCTTGGTTATTATACACTGGCATATTTATTCAGTTCAACAGGATTTGGGGATCAAAAATAAGCTTAAAATGCAAACAGCAATAGCTCATAGTGAAGATATCCTTTAAAAGAGACATGGTTACTTTCTTTTCTCTAGCTATTTCCTCTATTCCACCAACACCTCAGTCTCATCTGAGTTGAGCTTCAGCAAATTTGCTCTTATCCATGTCCTAATTTCCATTCTGAATATAAGAAAACAAAAACTGCCTGTCTAGGTCAAATGAAGGATCTACCTAGCCCAATATCTGCAACAAGCATTGGTGAGTAGCAGATAATTTAAAGGAAGAGTACTAAAAACAGAATGCAACTGAAGAGATCCATTCCGTCATACCCTCCCCAGTCATTCTGAAGAAGTTATATCCCAAACTGTTGTGTATAATAGTCCCGTGTCTGTTTGATCTCTCTTCGAACCAAGATATGCTATTCACTAGGGCTGTGCGAAATGGGCCCTATTCAGTTTGGATTCAGATTCAGCCCGAATCAGGGACAGTGATTCAATCTGTTGATTTGGATCACTGTCCCTGATTAGATTCAGCTGAATCTGAATTTGATGATTTGATGCTGATTCAGTGAATCAGCAATTCAGACACAGGCACAACTTTTAAAAGTTTTTTTTCTACAGACCTTGAGGTAGCAGTATGGCTTGTGATTGCTGCGGTGCTGGGGTGTATGGAGTGTCCCACAGAAGCATGCAGGGGAGGGATCTCCAGCGTGCTCGGCAGCGAACCTGGAAGTGAGTTAACTTGAACCAGGAAGGGATCTGGGGCAGAAATTCCATAAAACAATTTGACCTAAATCAGATATGTCTGATACATGGGCAACTGGTGCCGCCTTAATAGAGGGGCCACATGCCCCCCGTGACCAGTCCTGCCTGCCAACTGTAGGGAGGGGGCACAACCGATCTCACTGCTCAGGGGGCTTCACCCGTGGCTGATCCTGCAATTGCCATTTTGAAAGCAGTTTGTGAGTACTGAACTTCTGTTCTCTTACAGGTTTAAACCAGTCTCTGATCACTTAAACCAGTTTGTGTATAACCTCTGTTCCTAGCCAAAAAGATTTTGTTCCTTCATTTGCTAAATCTTAAGTCTAAAACTTTAAAGTATTTCATCTTCAAAGTAGGACTTGAAGACAATCTTTAGCTCTGGTGAGCTATTTATATTCCACTCTGGTAGACTTTGATCAAATTGTGTTCTCTGATCAAAAAAGAAAGTTAGTTTTTGACTGCTGAGCTCCTGAGTAATAGTTTCAGAAACACATGAACACGGGATGACGTACAATGTTCTAACTCTGAAGTTCCTTCTTTTCTCCCTAAAATACTAATTAGATATTTGTGGCATGTTCTCTTGTAGGAAGCCTCATGCCTGACTCAAAACCAGGGAATAGATCAATTATGTCATTGAATACGCTGCCTAAAAATAAACTTCCACGAGTAAGTTATGAAAGCAGACATGTAACCTGTAGTTTTTTAACAAACTCACATTAAAGGGAATCACTTAGTAAATTATTAACTGAATTCTGCTAGTGCAGTTAAAGTAGGATAGAATTTGGAATATACTTATGTCCATTTCACCCAGCCAGTTGTAACTTGGATATAAGATCAGAGTTCAGCTCATAAGTTACCTTCTTTGATTGAAATGAGCTTAAATAATGCTGAACGATCACTAAGAAGAATGGAGTTACTTATCTTGACTTGCAGCGGGCAGATGTTGATATATGAGGTGTAGTTTATCAACTCCATGCTGTTAAAATTAATAAAACTCAAAGACTATTGACAAGCTTAATAGGCTCATTTGTTTCAAGGTTTACGCTTTTCTTAAGAATAAGAAACAAGGTAACATTTAATCTTGACTGATTATGTAGATGAATTCAAGACCATCTGCTTTTGGTAGAAGAACATGAGAATTAATATGCCTTTAAGATGCACCATCTTAGCTTTACTAGGCACAGTTTGTTAGGACTGCAATTTTCTTCTACGAAAAGACGTCCTGCTCCACACCCCTTTATTATCATGCAGATTGTTGCATTAAAGCTAATACAAAGAGATAACAATTGCACAGTCACAGGAGTTTTCCTGGAATTGCATCCAAATGTTGGCTACTTATGAATCTCTATGCAATGAAACAACTTCATAAATTGAGGGAAAAGGCCTCAGACAACTCTAATAAGAGCAAACAAATACAGAGTCGTTCTTTAACCATGTGAAAAGTAGATGTCTTAGTTTGTATTTTGACTTTATTGGCAAATCTATTTTGTAACTCAGTACTGTGATACTGTATCGGTTAGAGGTTCATACCTCAAAATATCAAGGCCCCATGGTGCTAGACACAATCTAAATATTGACTCTTCCCAAAAGAGCTCACAATCTAGATGTCAGGCAGTAACAAGGCAGCAAAACAACGTAGGGCAAAAATATCTTAGAAGTTCCAAGTGCTAAAACCCATATTTCTTTTGAATAGTACAAGTAGTGACTATGAGAAATCCAAATTTGAATCACTCATGGCCTATGAAACCTAAATAGTGAATATAGGCAGTTTTCAATAGCAAGTCTTAAGTTACAAAAGACCCAGAAATGTAACAATGACTTGAGTTAATGGGCCTCCTTTCCTTGCATAGCAATCAGTTAGCATTGAACAAAAGTTGTTGAAAATTGAAGCTTGTTTTTATTCATAGATGTTAGGGTTGGAAGGGACCTCAATAGATCATTGAGTCCGACCCCCCGCTAGGCAAGGAAGAGTGCTGGGTTTAGATAACCCCAGCTAGATGCTTATCTAACCTCCTCTTGAAGACCCCCAGGGTAGGGGAGAGCACCACCTCCCTTGGGAGCCCATTCCAGACTTTGGCCACTCCAACTGTGAAGAAGTTCTTCCTAATGTCCAGTCTAAATCTGCTCTCTGCTAGCTTGTGGCCATTATTTCTTGTAACCCCCAGGGGTGCCTTGGTGAGTAAAACCTCATCAATTCCCTTCTGTGCCCCCATGATGAACTTATAGGCAGCCACAAGGTCACCTCTCAACCTTCTCTTGCGGAGGCTGAAAAGGTCCAGTTTCTCTAGTCTCTCCTCGTAGGGCTTGGTCTGTAGGCCCCTAACCATACGAGTGGCCCTTCTCTGGACCCTCTCCAGGTTATCCACATCCCTCTTGAAGTTTGGCGCCCAATATTGCACGCAGTATTCCAACTGCGGTCTGACCAGCGCCCGATAGAGGGGAAGTATCACCTCCGTGGATCTATTCGTCATGCATCTGCTGACGCACGATAAAGTGCCATTGGCTTTTCTGATGGCTTCGTCACACTGCCAACTTGTTCATCTTGGAGTCCACTACGACTCCAAGATCCCTTTCCACTTCTGTGCTATCCAGCAGGTCATTCCCTAGGCAGTAGGTATGCTGGACATTTTTCCTCCCTAGGTGCAGCACTTTGCATTTCTCCTTGTTGAATTGCGTTCTGTTGTTTTCCGCCCATATGTTCAACCTGTCCAGGTCTGATTGTAGTTGTTCCCTGCCCTCCAGTGTGTCCACTTCTCCCCACAGTTTTGTGTCATCCGCAAACTTGGACAGAGTACATTTCACTCCCTCGTCCAAGTCGCTGATGAAGACATTGAAGAGTATCGGTCCAAGGACTGAGCCCTGCGGAACCCCACTGCCCACACCCTTCCAGGTCGATACCGACCCATCCACTACGACTCTCTGGGTGTGACCTCTAGCCAATTTGCCACCCACTGGACTGTGTAGTCATCCAAGTCACAACCTCTTAACTTGTTCACCAGTACAGTGTGGGATACCGTATCAAAGACCTTCCTGAAGTCTAAGTAAACGATGTCAACCCCTACTCCTGTGTCCAGGTGTTTTGTAACCTGGTCATAAAAAGAGACTAGATTAGTCAGGCATGATGTACCTACTAGGAACCCATGCTGGTTTCCCCTCAGCATAATTTTTCCTGCCGGGCTCTCACAAATATGAGCCTTGATAATTTTTTCAAAGACTTTGCCAAGGATGCAGGTGAGACTGACTGGCCTATAGTTGCCCGGGTCCTCCTTCCTCCCCTTCTTGAAAATGGGGACCACATTGGCCCTTTTCCAGTCCTCCAGGACCTGGCCCATGTACCATGAGTGTTCAAATATTCCTGCCAGTGGCTGTGCAATGACGTCAGCCAGTGCCTTCAGTACCCTCGGATGGAGCTCATCTGGGCCTGCCAACTTAAACGCATTGTGAGATATCCTGGTGTAATCAGAGATGGCATTATGAACTCTGACCTAATAAGATATTTACTTAAATATAAGATGAGGTTTTTCCTTCCAGTCAGTATGAAAGAAGCCCCTTGTCTTATATTCATATACAAAGAAACCTCATTAAATACATTGTCTGTCATTGAACTACTGCCAAAAGCAGCATGTGCTAAGTAATGGAAACCAACTATGACATTGATTAAGTGAGGCTAACACTGAGCATGGCTATGATAGTCATGCTGCTACCCCTGGTGTCTTTCTCTGGATGATGGTTGTGTCATCCTTCTGCACTCACCTACCATGCCTTGATGGAAAATAGATAGAAGTAGAAGGAAGACAGCTTGGGAGGTGAACTTCTTAATACATGTCAGGGTCATGACTGTGGGTCTCTTCATAGGACTCCCCCAACCCCTACACCCTGTCTTTCCCACAACTGTGATGTTCCAAGCATACATGCCTCTCTGGGACTCTCCCTCTTCTTTGGGTTGGTCCTGCTAACCCTCTTCCAGTTATCCCTTTAACTAGCCAGCCTCTGCCACCTATACCTGGCTTTATACTTCTCAGTAGGCTCTCCTCTTCAAGCTGTTCACTTCACAGCCCCTCAGATTGTCTCTGCTAAGCAGCTCGCAGGTCAGCAGTGGCTGTACTTGGTAGCCCTTGCCTCTTCAGGGTCCTAGCGCCCGCCTGTCTCTCTCAATGTAAACATATGCCAGAGCCCTGAACCCCCTTATGGAGCCTAGCTTTTCTGGGCTCCCTTGGCAGTGGAAGAGAATCACCTCCTTTCTCTCTGCCCATGAACCAGCTCCTCCTGTCTCTTCTTCATGCAGGAGGAACCATGCAACAAGTTTCTGCTCACCCAGGCAGCTGCATTCTTCCCTGCTGAGGATGAATCCACTGCCCCCAATAGGTACTTGTGTCCTCTGGGCTGCATCTGGGTTCCAGACATCCACCATCTCAGGGCTCTGCTCTGCTGGTCTGCACAGCCCCTGTGGCTCCAGCTGTCCACTGTCTGGGAGCTTCCTTTCAGCCCCCTGCCCCATTTTATGTTTCAGCTCCTCCCCTGGAAGTCAATCCACTCAGCTTGGATTCCACGCATTTTCCCACTGTGGCCCAGGTGGAACTTCATTAGGAACACCTGGACTTCTGGTGCTCCATACTGCTGTGCCTTTCCTGCTGCAGCTCTAGTGCAGATAAATTTTATTCTCTCTAGTAACAGTCATCACCTCAGGTGCCCTGTTACAATAGATGTAAGACATATGGCCTGTATTAGACAAACATATTGATGGGGACCTTTTTGTTTTTGGCCTTTAAGAAATGAGAGGGAGGGTGTTCCCTCCACAGGAAACTGGCACCAGGCCTGGAGGTACTAGGCTAGGGTTGATATGCAGATGGGACCCTTCTACCAGGACAGATTAGTGCAGTCCATCTGAATAAGATATATGGTAGTGGCCATAATTAGCACATGGATCCTTTGTGGTGGATATCTGAAGTATGCACACACATACTGAGCAGTAGGGTTGTGCGAGGGTTTGGACCATGCTTCAGATCCAGAGAAGCTTTGGACGCTTCGGTGTCTGAAGCAGCATGTCTGGATCAAAGCTTTGGCTTCGTTAGGCTTTCCAAAGTCATTCGGAGCCGCTTCAGAGATCTGGCCATAGGATATAATGGGGAATCAATTAAATATCTATAACTTTGTTGTTTTTTGTCTGATTTCAATTAAATTTGCAGGGGTGGTAGCCTCTGCTGAGAACATGAAGTCTGCCAAGCTTCAAGAAGATTGGTGGAGGGGTTTGGTGGAAACTGCACCCCAAATTCTTGAAAGAAAATTTGTGTCACATCTATGTGTTACAACACAAGGGAGTGAAAACTGCAGGAGCCACTTCAGCTGGATCAAAGCAGGAACCCAGTCCGGAGCTCCAGATCAGATTCCTGGCATCTGACACAGCCAGATCCGAAGCCTGATCGAATAGCTGCCTACTCACGCAGGACTACTGAGCAGTGCTGAGCTTGAAACGCTGATGATTCTGCTGGGGCCCAGCCCAATGAACTGCACTAAAACATGAGCCTTTTGTCTTTGGATTAATATCATGTATAGTTTGTACTATGTATAAGTAAAACACAGAAGTGCTGCTAAAGTGCATGTTTATGGAGTACTGGTACCAAACTTGCTGCAATTAGCAAAAAAAAGTAAAATGTATTGGTCCTATATGAATGAAATCTCTGGGTACCCATAGTAATTTGTCCACATGTAAATTGCTACAGGTATGTTTATTTCAGTGTCAGTGTTTTCAGATTTACCCCTTATTTCCCCTTACTCTGGGAGTGCAGGGTTTGGCAGTAAATGGGGGAAGAGGCTGCAGGGGAAAGAAACTGGAGGACAAGAGGGAATGGGACAGAAGGGATTCCTGACTCCCTCAGATTTATTTTCCTTGCTGTAGCAGTGGGAGGGGGCAAATTCAAGGTAAACATTCAATAATTAGATTCCATACCTGGAAAATGGTAACAAGTTTATAAGATTTTCCACATATAGAATCTAATCATTGGGAGGTTGTCTTCATTCAGGGTTATCTTATCTTGTAATTGAGTAAATGGATTATGTAATAATTATATATAATACTATTAATTATTTAATAATTATTTAGTAAACAATTGTACTAATTTTTTACACTTTTTTGGAGATAAGTTATGAAAATTTAAAATTTTTGTGACCTTTGTCTCATCAGTATAATTGCACACCTCAGCTACGTGGCATGAGGATTAAAAGATTCTAAAGACCCTCACGCTTATATGGTATCCTTTCATGCATTTACCTTTAAACCAGGAGTGCTCAATCTCAGGCACATGGGCCAAATGAGGCCTACACAGCCATCACATCTGGCCCATAGGGCTCCCAATGGGTCAGGAATTTTGGCAGTGGGGGTGATGGCAACTAATATGGTCACCTTCCCCTGCCAAATTCCCAAGCCCCAAGTCCTACATGGTTTGTTGGAGCTAGGCTGTGCCTCCTTCCCTACCTCACCCTCTTCCCCCCTCTCTTACAGCTGCATCAGGGCCAGATCAAGCCCCCTTTTCCTGCACAGCCAGGTTGGGGCTGGGCTGACTCTCACCCACCTCCATGTGGCCAGATAGTGCCTGCTGAACCTAACCCAGGTGCCAGATTGGGACCACCAGCCAGATCTGGTCTGTGGATGGACAGCGTACTGCCTATCTTCTCTGCCAGGCAAAAACAGGTTGAGCACCACTACTTTAAACTATTACCATAAAACTAACCAAAAGTAAGGGGAAAAAAAAAATCACCTGAGGAAACTAGATTCCTAGTTTCTCCTTGTGAAATTTTGTGGAACAAAATTCCACAAAAAAGGTCATGGATGACGATTTCCCTTAGCCTTCACTGATGTCAGCATGTTTGGATTTGGCCCAAGAGAAAGAAGAAAACCAGAAGTTATTCACTTATACATTTCCAATATCTTTCCATTTCAAAACTAATGAATCAATTATTGGAGAAATTATTAAAAGGTAGGAATTGGATATATATTAGAAAGATATGCACTGGAATAAAGCAGTTCCTTTGAAAGGTTAAAGATAAACTAAACTTGATCATGTGCAGGGAATCTTGTGGTAGTGGATAAGGAAAAAAGGCTAAAATGTTGATTTGTAAAAGCATCAGGACAGTTCAGGCTGTAAGACTAAACAATACAGTTCTGGGCACTCCAGTACCATACCACAAATGGAAGTAATTTCAAAAAACCGTGAGAATTAAAGATCTCAAAACTTAGTATAAATATAATATAATTAATCTGCAGTGAGGGCAGTGACAATACACTATTACAATTTTGTAAATTTTTTTCATTAAGCCTCATCTTAGCTCTCTCCAAAAATCTAGGAGTCTCAGCTGTAAGAAGAAAACAATCAATATGAAACAGACCCTCCCCCCACCTTTTTTTTCTTAAAGAAAAAAATTAAAAATTAAGCAAATGACATCCTAAATGCAGAGACATTCACTCAGGGTCAAGCCTTAAGTGGCAGAAAACAGAAATTAGAAGTCTAGTGCACTATGCTTCATAACTCTTCCCTAGTGCATGATGCCAGAGAGTATCTTACTTCAAGGGTTATTATCTCTAATTAGATACCTGGCAGGGGTCTGCTGGTTCTGGAAACTAGGTAATAATTTTAATATTCACTAGTCCTTTCTAATGGCAAAACTAAAAGCATAATCCAGTAGCTAGGAGGCTTGTCATCTGAGAGAAAGTTGTGTTCCTATCAAGAGGTTTCAGGGAAGTAAAAGTTGACACCTGAGTCACACAACTTGTTTTCCTCAAGCAAAGAGGCAGAAGTTCCACAAAGTAGAAAGCTTCTTGTCTACTCATTTTAGAAGAAAATGTGGAAAAATGAAGCTTAACTACATTAAAAGGAAAATAAGAACTCTGAATTTTCAAAATTTCTGGCTTAAACTGATCTTTGGGGTTTTGAGGGCCTAACAAAATTGGGAGGGAGGGAAGACTTGCAGGAAAATGCAATCTCTCTCATAGGTAAGTAGATGCCAGTAGATGGTGCTCAAATATACATATCAAGATGTGTTTAGTAGGACCAATAAATCTTGCTGTGAATTGAGCTGTTAATAGAAAAAGTCAGGGGGAAATAGGGTGGATCTCTTAGGGGGTAGAATTTCTGCAGCTCTTTGAGAAATGCTACCCCCCAGAATGGGAGCCAGTCATACATGGGAGGATGCAAAAGTGCTGGGAATTTGGTCTGAGGAGAAAGGACTTCTAGGCTTGTTTCAGGGTGCTGTAGTCAAATGTCTCTGACCCCCAACTTCATTAAAACCATTCACCATGCCTGGATCATTTGGCTGTTGCCTTGAAAACTGTTCCTACTCTTGCAATAAACATTACTTTTCCTTAAAGATGGCTGGCTGATTGCTACTTATCACTGGTGGTAGATGCCCAACATCAATTGGATCTGCAGGATAAGAACAGTTGACTTGCAGGTAGCATAGCCCAGGGCCCAGCCTACAAATGTCAGAGCTATAAAATAAGGATAAATACAGGAAGGAGGGGTATGACAGGGCACTTGGTGTGCATGTCACTTTAAGAAGAGAGGCTGCCTGAGAAGCAGCCTGCAGGTGGTGAGGAGGGTGGATGAGAGAGTCACCTGCCAGAAGGAGGCCAGGTTTGAGGCATATAAGCAGGAGCCAGAGACAGAGGAGCTCCTGGCAGCTGGGCTCCTAGCCAAACAGATGAGCTTACAGCGGGGCGTGGGTCAGCAGGGCCAGAGCACCCAGAATTCTGGAGCACCAAGACGGATGAGCATCAGCAGGGCCAAAAGAGACCCAAGGTCTCAAATGGCCTGGGAGCAGGGCCAGGGTCTAGGGAGACTGAAGGTCAGGGACCACAAACGGAGACCGAGGGGGCCAAGGAGCCCAGGAGGAGCAAGGACTGGGGCTGGGAGCCCATAGCCCAGGAAGGGTATATGTCACTCACCATATCTTCTGCAGGCATGGGAGTGGTACTGGAGATGAAGCCCACTTAATTAACCCTTAAAGCAATGACCATGGACACCTGTGATCATAACAGTGAGACCAGGTTTGGAAAGCCCTGGGGCAGTCTCCCTTTTCTTTAAGCCAGAAAAGGGAAGATTGCCCAAGGAGAGTCACAAGTTGACAAGGGCTGAGCATTTACTAGAGGGCATCATGACCAGCCCTAGGATAGGCACTTGCTGCAAGGGGACAGAAGTGCAACCTGCCCAGTTACTGTGATGTACAAGGGGAGAACTCAGACAGAAGACTCTCATTAAAAATATCCTGGCATAGTCTGCAGTTATTCCTCAAATAAAGAAAAGGCCCACCAATCCAGCAACCTGAAATTAGAATGAACAACGTTTTAAAAATCTAAATCCACTAGGATGAGCTACTTTCTTTTGCCTTATAATATCTTTTATGACAGGTGCCCAGTTCTTAAGAAGTGATTGCAAAACTTGTACACTAAATTAGCTTCTCTTCATACAAGAAAATATCTGAATTGTATATAAATAAATATTGGTATTGAGAAGGTATTAATCCTCTGCTAAATATTTGCTTCCTTTTGTTGTACAGTTAATAATCATGTTTTAGTACCCATTGCTTAGGGTGGGAGTCCTTCATTTAATAATTCATTCAGTAACTCACCTGTGTTAAATGCAATAGCTTCTTGGCTGTTTTCATTCATTTACAGCTCAGGAGCTTACCCTATCAACCTACAAATTGGATTGTAAACTACTTTTCAGATCCCAGTAATCACATTAGCCCCAGCACTTCTTTAATTCTAAGTGCACCCTGAATCCAATCAGGGCTATCCAAGGCTGTCAGTGTTAGCAGTTGATCCTCTGCTGTAGCCATGTTGTGTTGAAATTTGCTTCTCTGACTTGTTTTCTCCAGGAAAACTTAATCCTGATCAGGGGCAGTTTCCATTAGCATTCAGAATAAAGTTCTGGGTCTGAGTGACCTTGAGTATCCTTGGGTTAACTACTAATTGACCAGAAAGACAAAGGGAAGGAACTATTTCATTGTTAGGGTATCAAGTATCCCACCTCATGACAGAGGCAGAGCTGACTATTTTGGTACGTGGGACAAAGTGGAGGAGGTAGGGAGAATATTGTGCCCAGCTTTGATGGGAGGGGATTATCTTACTCCAGAGACTTAAAACATCCTTCCTGCTACTGCTGTGGCATGTGGTTATTACAATTCTAGCTGAAGCAGTTGACCAGGGGCTCAAGAGAGATACTTCCACCACCACCACCATCCCACACACACTGGCTCTTGAGACCCCCTGTGGCATGGACCTTCCAAGGAGGCCACCGTACTGTGATCCCAGGCTAGAGCACCCCTTGCCACCTCTAGTTACATTACAAGTTAGTGTTTAGGGACTTACCAGAAACAAGTGAGCAAGGCAAGTCCGTTTTAAATTGCAGAAGCATATCTCAGAGGCTGAAGGGCCCAGTTCAGGTCCCATTTGAATACACCTACCTTCAACTCTGGTGAAAAGCAGATGAAGCCCTAATACTTGCTCTTGTGGCAAGATGACATGCAGATCCATTTTACTGTGAAGGGGACTTCTACATGTGACTGGTGTTCTCATAAAGCTAGATACTAGGCCTGTGCAAAGCGGCTAGTATTTGCTTTGGATTCAGATACAGCCAATTCAGGGGACAGTGATTCGATTAATTGATTTGAATCACTGTCCTGAACCCATTCAGCTGAATCCGATTCAGAGATTCAGCCGCATCTCCGAATCAGCTCCATCCCCTGCCTGCTCTCCAAGCCCCATCAATGACTGCCCCACCTGACCCCAGCTCCCGGCGCTTAAAAAAAAAAATAAAAAAATCAGATACAGGATCTGGGACTCAGAGAGTGGGCACGGGATGAGGGCTCATGACAGAACCCCCCATGCAGTGTGGGGCAGTGGGGAATCAACCTCCCTGTCTGGCAGCAACCAATGAGTGGTGGGCTTCCCTCCCCACAAAAGAGCCTGGAGCTGGGGATTTAAAATAAATAAATAAATAAAAAAAGCCCAGCCTCACCGGCTCCTGCCAGGTGGGGGGGGGGGGTGATCCCCACTGCCCCATGCTGCATAGGGGCTCTGCCATGAGCCCCCAGTGCCCCAAGGCCTCTGCACCAGCCAGTGAGTGCAGGGCTTTTTAAACATTTTTTTTTTTTAAAGAACTGGGAGCTGGGGCCAGGCAAGGCAGCCATAGGGTAGGGCTGGGAGAGCGGACAGGGGTCATAGGGCTCATGGCAGAGCCCCCCCATGCAGCATAAGGCAGCGGGAATCACCCCCCCACACACACACCTGACAACAGCCAGTGAGTGGGGGCACTGGGAGAGAAGGCAGGGGATGGGGCCTGGCAGGGGTCCCCCCATGGTTCCCTCTCCCCTCCTCCAGCCTCCCCTCAACCACCCCCTAGATGCCAGCATGGAGTCTGGGTCCAGCTCCCTGCTGCAGTGAGTGGGGACTACCTGAATCTCCTCATCTCTCCAAATCAATTTGGAGAGCTTCAAATCAATTCAGACCTTTTAACTGGTCTCCTGATTCAATTCAGATTCAGAGATTTGGCCACCGAATCCGACTGAATCTCATTCAAATCAAATCAGCACCCAAAGCTTCACAAAGCTCAACTAGATACTACTGGATGCAGTGATTTTTGGGTGGGTGGGAGGGCTCAAGCACCAGTGTCAGTGCTGTTAGAGTGAGGTTATAATTACTTATATTAGGTGCAAGTAGACTTGTTCACTACCTAGGCACTAAATATTTGGAGAGGCATCCAAGAACTGGCAGGAGCCAGGTGCTGGATGTGGTATTCTGCAGTACCCTTCTGCCAGGACACATTTGGGTGCAGAATTTTTGTGCATTAGCATCAGCTAACTCTGGGATGATTGTTTTGTTTCAGTTTTTAATGTGCAATTTAAAGGCTTTGCTTAAAAATCCAAGCAAAAAAAAAGATAACTATAAAACCTCTGGCTAGATCATTTTGCAGCTAACCCCCCTGCTTCTCTGTCCATGCAGCAGGTGCTTTCAGATCTCTTTCTTGGAGTGCCCTGCCATTTCTTCCCCATGTAACTGCTGTTATACCTGTTCCTTTAAATCAGCTCCCCTTCCTTAGGTGCATGCCTGCTGAACAAAGGAGAGCAGGGGTTTCTTCTCTAAAGGGCTCAGGTCTTCAATAGCAGTCATCCTAACTTAGCACCAGTGCTCTGGCTGCAGCTGGGGGAAGGGGAGGGGGTGACACAGATCTGTAAATAAGTGGGTGGAAAAGGAGGAGGAGCAGAACAGAGATGAGCTGGAGCAGCTCAGTCTGTGCTCTAAGCACAGCTTCAACCACAGCACCTCTAGCACATATTCCATCCACCGATTCCTTCCAGGACTGCACCAGAGCTGGCAGCTGCTGGCACTGACAACCATGAAGTAGCATTAATAGCAAAAAGGATCTGGTGTAGGTGGCCTGGACAGAACCTCTAAGAAGCCCTTGGAGAGCACCTGGAGAAACCTGCATTGATGACCTGGAGAAAGTATCTGTGGATAAAGCCTCCAGGAGCTTGGACAACCACCCAGAGAAGAGATTTCCCTGACAGAAGACCACAGACTTTCCACCACTTGGGACCCCAAAAGAAGAAACCAGCCCTGTCCAACTAGCAAGTACCCCCAGAAGCCAGTCCCTCCCTTCTGCACACCCTGGCTCCATGGAGAAGGAGGAAATTGTGCTCTCTCTTGACACTAACACCAGTGAGTGTAGTGATGGGGCTAACCAGACAGGCTCCCCACATTGCTGGCCAGGAGTGACTGGAGGTGGCCCAGAGGTGGTGATTGTTCCTGTTCTCTTTGGTGTGATATTTCTGTTAGGCATGGTAGGAAACACCTTGGTCCTGGTAGTGCTGGGACACATCCGGACCAGGGGACGCCCTTCACGGAGTGCCACCAACATCTTCATTCTCAACCTGAGCATTGCGGACTTCTCATTCCTGCTCTTCTGTGTCCCCTTCCAAGCCACAATCTACTCCCTACCTGAGTGGGTCTTCGGTGCCTTCTTTTGTAAGTGGGTTCACTACCTGGCCATGACCACCATGCTGGTCAGCATCTTCACTCTGGTAGCCATGTCTGTGGACAGGTACATTGCTGTGGTGCACGCAAAGCGCTCCCTCTGCATCCGCAGCAAGCGCAATGCTGTCATGGGTGTCGGAGTCATCTGGCTGCTGTCGCTGCTCATTGCCATCCCTGTTGCCCAGCACCAGGCCCTCATGAGTGGCCATGAGAAGGCACCCAACAGCTCTTTCTGCTGGGAACACTGGTCTGATGGTTCAGCTGCTAAGCAGACCTACAAGGTTGCCATCCTGGTGGTGGGGTACCTACTGCCCCTGGTGCTCATCACCTGCTGTTATGCCAAGGTGGGTAAAGGGCTAAGCAGGACTGTGGGTGATGGTCTGAAACATTCCCAAGTTATTTTTTACCTGAATCCACCAGTTCTACAACAGGGTGGGAAGAACTAAAGTGAAGGGAGTGAGCGAGCAAGGTGGTAGTGTAAAAGATTTCCAACTATTTCCTCTCAGACTTTCAGGATTGATGGGAACTTCTCACTTACCTAAATCTCTTACTGATTTATGCTTTACAATTACTTTATGTTTTTAGTAAATATTTCTGTCCTTGTTACTGGGTGATATACACAAAGAGATGGCTACACAGAGGATACAAGCATTGTTGAATGTAAAGGTTAAACAGACTTTTTTCTTAAACTACAATATTTTTAGGTACCAATTCAAGTCGGTTTATAAGTTGATGTCCCTGCAAGATTAAGTGAATTCTATACCATTGTAACAATTTTAAATATATATATAATTTTTAGAAAGAGGCTTTAAAGTAGAAATAGAAGCTATTACAAAGTATGTATGTTTTGGGGGGTTTTTTATATACTGAAATTGCTAACCTCTGCCCTTGTGTTTGTGTGTGATGAGGAAACATCTTTCAATGAAGTGCTTGGATTCCCCTGGAGGCATTTCAGATTGATGCTAGTTTCTCTTCTGCTAGGTTCCCACACTGAGCATATTAGCAAGTGGCATGCGAACCACATTTAATAAATGGATTTTCTTTAATTAATCAATCTAGGTAGTTTCATTTCCTAGTGCCAATGGCCAGAGAATAGTAGCTGCCCGATTATAAAGGTGCTGTAATTGTATTTTGGAAGGTTAATCTAAATGTCATTAGAACACTAAATAGAAATTCTCACATTTATTTTCCATGACTCCCAATTCTGCTACCAATATTGTGAAAGGAGTCTAGCTATCCAATCTGGAAGTCAAAATTACTACTTCAAAATGTGCAATAAGTGGTAATGCAGCAAGTGTCCTACTCTGACAGTATGCAGAAATGACTTTAGAGTACCAGCCATAATAGAAATGCAAATGTAATCTTCAAAGAGCTGATCTAAGGTCACCAAAAGAATTCAACATGCTTTCAATTGGATTCTTTATTAGAGTAAGTACTTTCTAATGAACACTCAGTATCATTGGTGATGTGTAGGGCGTGCACGTGAATCCACATGCACCCCCTGGCTGTGGCGGTGAACCCCTTGTGAAAAGACGCTGTTGACACTGCCAGTGGCACCTGCAAGCGGTCACCACTGGCCACCCTCTTCCCCTCAACACTGCCAGCGGCATCTGCAGGCGGCCCGCAATTGCCATGGGCACTGCCGGCGGTGTCTGCGGGACAGCACTGCAGCCACCTCTGGGAGCTCCCTACTTGTTGCTGCCACCTGCGGGAGCTTGCTGTGCACCCCCAGCCTCTGGAGGCACGCAGCATCCATGCTCAATAATTTTCTCCACAAGAAATGATTCACAAGAAACCAGTGTAAACACTGGAGTTAAAAATTTCAATATGTATTTAACAAAAAATTGAAGCTGATTTTCATTGAAATCTTAACTTTGTAAACTGATTCTTTTTCTTTCTTAACTGTGTATGTAAACTGCAAGTTCATATGCAAACTTTTTTTTTTGTTGTTTTTAGGTTTTATATCATCTTCATACAAAAGTAAAAAACATTTCTAAGAAATCGGAGAGATCAAAGAAAAAGGTAAAATATTTAAGTTTATAAATGCAATGACTCATCTACCTGACTGGTAGCATGCATTATTATAATACAATACATATGATAGTTCTTTAAAATGGCTAATAGTTATCTCACGTTTCATTTGCATTTTGGAGGAGCTTTTATTTATAATGGCATGCCTGCTGAGTTCTGTTAAAAGTTTAATCATGGCAAGGAAGTCATGTTTTAAATTACAATGATTAAGTTTCCTTAGTACAATATAATTTCATAAATCCAGATCTCCAAAATCCAGAATTCTCAAAATACTGGCACCTTTTTAAGCTTCCCCCTCTGCTCCCCCGGACATGGAGGGGGAAGCTTGCATGCAGCTCCGTGGCCAGCTGCTGCTCCGGTTTAAAAAAACTGAAATTTTCAAGTTTCTGGCAGGTGCTTGTCATATTGAATGTAATAGTTTGAATGTTTGTAATAGTTGCCCATTAGCCAGTTTAGGAAGAAGACAAGATTCATCTTCTTATCTAGGCCATTGTTTTGGCCTACGTGCGGAAAGTTTGGGCTTTGCTCAGTCTTAACTCTTGAATTTTATCTTTAGAGGCCTTTAACAAGGTTAACCTAAAAATGACCCTTAAGCAAACATCCCACATTCCGAGAAATCAAACCCTAGGAGCCGTTGAAAAGATTGGAAAGAAAGGTCACTGCAGTGGTAGGGAAATTCCCCAAAGTAACTAAATTCAACAAAAGAAACTGAACCCAGCAGAAATCTGTTAAGAAAGATCCAAGCCCAAATTTGGGAGTAGTGACAGGTTTGGGTAGGAGGGGCCCAAGACAGCAACTCACTCAATAAAAACTGTAACCTACTGTCCCAATTTGGAGGTAACCTCACTTGCAGAACAACGAAGGAAGAATAGCAAGTGTAGGCCGGATCAGACTGATCACCTGAACCACCCTCTCCATGAACACGAATCTCTTAGTTCACGCTGAAGCCACGGAGCACCCGAAAGGGACTGAAGGAAGAGGACTTAGTCCTATCAGTATTGAGGTGAGCCCATTGAACCGTACTGCTGAGGCAAGCCCATTGAACCGTATTACTGAGGCCAGCCCATTAAATTGTACTACTGAGGAATGAAAGCATATCTAGGTGTTTGGCTTCTCAGAAGTCTAGGATTGTAAGTATATTATGAAAATAATAGTATTGATTCAAATTTAACTTTTAGTTGTAATTGTAATTGTTTTAAAGAAGTGCATTTGGAGCATTGTTTCTGATGTATGTAGTTATTGTGTTCTTAATGTTTGTGGTATTTCTTAAAGCTAAGCAGTGTTATATGCATAGCAAAGACATTTAAAATAAAATTGTGTTGTATGAATTAAGTGTGCAATCATTGTGAAATCGTGCAAGTAGCTAAAAATTTCCCCAGCCAGTGCATCAAACGAATCAGTAAGTTGTGTGGGATTTTCTCTGTTCCATAACCCACTAGAGACAGTGCTCAGTTCCAAGTATGCTGGATTTATGATGTTATACTGTATAAAATAGCCTTGTAACTGAACTACAGAAAGTGGTAGTCTCTACACTTGAGCTTGTTGAACTGACCTTTGAATCCTTTGTACTATAGTATTCCTGTAACGTTTCAGCACCTCAGCATGTAGGCAGGAAAGCATACCCAGATTAAAAGGTAGCTCTAGGCATTGAGAAAACTTCAGTTTTCACAGGTTCATCAATAAAATGCTTGCACTCACTCTCTTGTTTATCCAGAGTCCTTCAGTCCACATGAGGTCTGTGTTTGAGAACTGTTCTCTCAAATATCCTCTTTACTTATGATCTCACAGTTTAGTTCTGCACACATTTAATAGCTTTAAACCTCGGTTGACTGGAGTCTTTCCAGCAGAAGACAAGATAGATGTGGACTTTTATGAATCTCTGATTTAGTCAGTCTGTAAACTTTCATAAGCAGCAGTTTGTTTCATCAGATGCTATTTTGCCAACCCAATTTCAGGATTAACCCTTCTTAAATAGTCTGTAATAATAAATTGGATTGCTTGCAATTACTTTGGAGAATAATACATTTGGATAGTTTCCTTCTAACAATCACATTTCCTTCTGTTTCCCTCAGTTAAATATGGATTTAGGATTTAATCTTGTATGCAGTAGCAAAACACTGTCTTCAGTGCAGTAGGATCAGATACACCAGGCATAAATGTTGAAACTTTTAAAGTTAAACAAAATTGGTACTCAACTCTGTGTATAGATACTGACAAACAACCAATAAGAGTATGAAGAAGCGTTTGGACAGGTGGCAACGCACCACCATGATGGTGGGGACACAGGGGATGGAGGCAGCAGCAGTGGAGCAGACAGAAAGGAGCTGCAGCAGGGAGCGGGGCACGGGGGAGAAATGGGCCTGGACCCCAAGCATTGGAAGGGAAGTGGGAGCAGGCCCGGGGGGCATGGGGCTCTACTCCCCGTCTCCCTGCTCTCCTCATCATCATTCTTGACAGGCAGGTGGCTAGTGCTTTAATATTAGCACTATGTAGAGTACATTTTGATTGCTGCTATCTACACATAACCAAAGTGAAGATCATTGTATAAATCTGGTGCCTTAACACAAAGGATGGGGAAGATAGGATAAGTATTAAACATATAGAAAAAGAGTGCAAATGCTTCATCCTTCGACATGGATGTTTCCCCTGAAGTCATAACTTTAGCAACCTTATTAGGGTTGTTTCAAAGTACTGTGCTGAAATAGTCTTCTGTGCTTTAATATCAAACTGTTACTATTGAATCTACTTTTTCTTTAGAAATCTCCCACCTACAGGGGCCAATACCAGATACACAACTTTGTGAGGAGACAGCGGAGGTATAGTTGTAGTATTACCTATCCTGAGTACATGAAGCATTTTAGAATAATAATTAAAGAAAATCAAGTTAAGGTCTTCCTAACAGGATGTTCTTATATGATCTCTTCTGGATTTATTACATCTTCAGAAATAGTATTGGATCTCTAACCAGTAATTAAGATGTTGTTCACTACACTCAGTACAAGTTCCTGATACTAGAATGAGTAATATAAAACTTAAGATCTCCACCTATAAAACAAACTCTGGTAACACTATAATCCAGGAAAGGCAAGTGTCCAGATATATGTTCCAGGCCTCTTGTAAGCCATGCATGGAACCAGTGGTCTTAGTTCAATGTGGCTTTTCCTTGCATTCTAATTTTATTTTGCTTGCTCAGCAAGGAGTTTGGAGTACAGCGAGTTGTAGACAAGCCATAAAAAAGAATAGCATTGTCTTCCAGTATCTGCCTCCCCCTTAGTAGGAACACAAATTACACATAAACTGGTATAAGTGATCAGAAAATGGTTCAAATCTGTAACACAACTGGTTCAGCCTTGGGCTTTTTGACTTCTGTATTTCGCTTTAGTCAGAGCTCAGGGGGGCTGAGCCCCCATAAGAGATGAGAGCCCCACACCCCCTCAGCAGCCAGGCAGAAACTGCTGTTCAGCTCTGGCGGAAAGTGGTCCCTCCCCCTCGTCACTGTCTAGTGCTTTTTTCTGCAGCTGCCCAGAGCCTACGCCTGGGCTTCTCTGCAGCTTCTCTCTGCCACTGTCACCACTCCCAGCACCTCTGAGCCCCACAAGAGTCAATTTGAACCCTGGCTTTAGTGAATTCTCTGCACCTTGGCAGATGAGCTTTTACAAATCAATCCATTTCTTTTGCCAATAGGCAGCAAGGGCCCAGGAAGGACAAGCTTCACCCCCTATAGATATGTCCCACTTCTGAGAGTAATGGGATCTTTCCTAAATCATTTCAGCCGGTCTTAATGTTAATGCTGTGTCACAGGGCACTACAGTGTGCCTGCTCCTTTAAAGGGCAAAAACTGCCTAGAAAAAGAGGGCCCTAGGAGCCAGGCAGAAACCCCACAGGTGCAGATTGCTGTGGCAGCAAGCTAATGAGAGAATTAGCCTGCACCTGCACCCAGTCAGCTGCCCAGAAGAAAGCAGGGCCCTTGGCACATATAAGCCCCAGGCCTGGGGCTGGAGGTAGTCAGTTCTCTGGCAGCAGTCAAGGGGGAAGGAGTTCATGCATGAAAGCTCCACGGACATGCTTGGCTGCCTGTCTGGCTGTGGGTAAGACTAACAGGCTCTAGGAGCTCCTAAAGTGCCTGGGGAGAGGAGGCGCACAATGCTGAGGGAGAAACTGGACCTCTTAAAAGGTGCAGAGTTTGGCCTCCAGTGTCATTGGTATTATTATTGTTAGGTTATAGTCCAGGGGCTCATATTTTAGTTGTTCTTTAATCTAGTGGACCAGGCTGGAGGTATTGGGGAGGAGGAGGAAGCCTCATTAGGGCACACTACTGTACAGAACCCCAGTGCCAGAGAGCACAGCGACAGCAGGTGAAGAGACTCCAGCACCAGAGGGCACAGTTACTGATGCTAAGGGTCCAGTGACAACAAAAGGCTGAACTAAATAGAGGCCTCATCACTAGAGACAATGTCTACATACCATCTGCGAGCATGGGGCATGGTAAAGGAGTAGTTTTGGAGCCACGCATCTAGCCCATAAGGCTTGTGGTGTCTCACAAGGTACTTGCTTGGAACAGGACCCAGCAAGGGGTCTAAAAACCTTCAGGGTTTAGTGGGGTCCTTCAGGACTGTGACTGTGTAGCAACTTGAGGGCAACCTCCCTATCTACTATCTTAACCAACAAAGAATAGCAGGTGAGACTAGAAGGTGCCTGCAAGGCAAAGATGGCATGGTCACAGGGCCCTAGGGGCATCACGGCTGTCTCTAGGGACCCCACCCCGTGACATGTTGCTTACTATGGAACTGGATCATTCACTTCAAAGACCACAGGATAGGCAGCATGTGGAAACACAATATCTTTCTGTCCTTATTTGAACTGCATGTGAAGTCATACAGACTTGAAAGGACAAGATTTGAAAACAGAGTTGTGCATCCTCTACAAATAGTATATACAAATTAGATTGTTTCTTTTGGAATTCCACTTACTGTTTGGTAATGAGCAGCTAGTTGAATTTTCCTGATGTGAAACTAAGGAAGATGGATCAGTAACTATTATGTTAATTTTCTCTGGATCTTTGCCCCTCACAATTTTTTTTTTTTTTTTAATAGGACTATAAAGTAAACTAACTGTCTTGACATTTCTTCTTTCTGATGAACAGTGACTAGAGATCAAATTACTGGATCTCTTGTATTTAGCCACCTGCCTTTTCTCAGATTGAGGGGGAGCTCAATTGTTTTAATAACAGTTTGTAATGCAAGGGATCTGAGACACTCCACTAGCAACCCCAAGAACCCTGGACAGGCTAAACAAGCCCCCGACAAAACAGAAGACGTACTTCCTGGGCTGGAAGCAGCAGAGCTGCAACGATGCACGGCCCTGCCACCATTGTTTAAAAGCCAGCTGTCAGTCAAGTTAGGCAGCGCTGGGCTGATGACTATAGCTACTGGTGCCACTGTAGGGAATTTAAAAGACACCCGGAGTGCTGGGGAAAGGAGAGGAGAGTCTGCCTCTGGGCTGGCTACGTCCAAGACAAAGGCAGATTTGGGACACCTAGGCATCAAGGTGTGCTTTCAGGGCTCAATTTGTATGGAGCCAGGTAGGCTTCATCATCTGAGGCTAGGGAGCAAAGCCTCAAGTAATCAGCTGATCCAGCATCCTTGGGGAGCTGGGAGAGTTGACTGCAGGCTAATACGGGCAACCCTCCAGGGAATAGGCACCTTTTCATTTCTTTCTTTCTTTTTTTTCCTTGATTTTTGTTGGAAGGATGGATAGGACCAGGACAAACCTAAAGCCAGGCCTTAACCCAAAGGTTAACCCCTTGTATGCAAGAGGCAAACTAGCAATCCTAATAAGGCCAGGAAGCACCATCAGGATAGCCTCGGACAAAATCCAGATCAAGCCAGAATCCTACATCATATTCCATTGTCTCAACATCATCAATAGCTGGTATGTGGCTGGGGGTGTAGGGGAGGTGGAGCCCCCTTTGTTAACCACTCTCTGATCCATGAGTACCCCAAGTGGGACCTCTGTATTAACAACACTGAACCCCTCCTATTCATTTTGTTATGAAAGTTGTGGCAGGCGAGTTGAGGGGAGGCTTACCCTGGTGGTGACTCAAGAAAATCCCAGTGTTGGGTAAGCGGAAATGTTACACAGTTCTATAGCCACTTCTGTCTATGCATTCAGGCACCTTCTTCCTTTCATGAATTGCCTTGTTGTTGTTGATGATGATAACAGTAGTGACTTCAAACATTGTTCTGCCATTGAAAAGTTAATCGTTCCTGTTCTTTCACTCTGATCCAGAGTCTTTTCTCCTGATCCTGAATTCACTGCTTCTCAGCTTTTTAATCTATGTCTGAAGTAGAGTGGAAACATGTGCAGCACCCCACTCTACCATTTTTTTTTCTTGCATCCTAAAAAAACCCCACAAAAAACAAACCAAGGTGCATGGGGGGTGTAGTAAAGCAGAATGAAGAAGGAAAAAAAAAATTTTTTCCCCAAAGGTATGGCCACACAGAGCAGGGAAAAACCTATTCTTAATCTTACTCATTCTTCAGGCAGAAGCTAGTCTTAACCCTTTCACAGCTTAATTGTCAAGAGATCTGGCTGCTCAGCCAAAAGCTGAAACTGTAGCTGCTGCTAGACTCCATGAGCAGATGCAGGATTTTGGAGGAAAAAAAAGACAACAGCCCTAAAAACAATATACAGGGCTCTGAAATAGGAGACGAGACGCCGGGAGTAGTTAACAGACAGCTAAAATTGTTTAAGAAAGGCTAGCTGGATTAGTGGAATATCAAGACCATTAAAAAGAGGGATGGTCATTAACACCTGTGGAATAGAACGCCATTAGCAAGAACTGGGCAGATCATAATGAGTCATGAATTACTTGACTCCTTCAGCACTACCTGAATGGAAATGCCATTTCTACTATTGAGCATTTGGTTTTAAACTTTGAGTAGAGCAGAAATCAGAGTGGAGAAGGACTGCATCACCCCACCATGATCTGCCCCTGTTCAACTCTGCTCTTACCTCCTTGCAGTTCCTGGAGGGAAGAGAAGGAAAAACCGAAGCAGCCAATTTTACAGCATCTCCATGCTTCTCTTCTAGGCAGAAAAATCAGCATAATTACCTAATTATGGTGCAAAGGCTGTGTCTGAGACAGAAGTGTGAACATGGTAATTTGTAAAGGCTTGTAGGAAGCAGATGATTCTAAGTTTCCAAAATAGAGAGTGATGATACAAGACGTATTATGGGGAGAGGAACTAAAAGCAATGGTAATGTCATGTATAAAATGCTCAATGTGTAAATCATTGTGTTACTATTAAAACATTACATTGGTAGTAAGAGTTCCTGCTACAGAACATTTATGAGGAGTCTTATAATATCTATATTGCATAAAGTTATACATAGATATGAAGGTTATTGTTTTTTCTTCCAAGTTGTACAAAGAGGGATTTCCTGTTGAAATCAAGATACAGTTGAACAACTATGAAATCTTAAAGTCAATTGTATCTACATAGGACTCAAAGGAAAGCCTAAGAGCTTTCCAGACCGTTCTTTTTCTTCACCCTGAAATGTAAATGCAGTAAAAATAGCAAACCAGATTATAGCATTAAATACAAGGATGTAGAGTTGTTTCCACTAAATATCCTTTTATCATTTTTCTTCACATGACAAGGGATGCAACTTATTGCCCCTCCCAGGTACAACACAAAGCATACAGCTGTTCCCTCAAAAGTTTCAGAACTATATACTTTTATTTCATTATGTCCCAACATGTACCCTTAGAACTAGATCTTGAGCAATAAGGTAGAAATGCAATGTTGTTTCACTGTTGACCAAAATATTTATAGTGCCACTGAAGAAGGAAGGGAGAATGTGGTACAGGTCATTATATTATAAGTCTGTAATGGCACCATCTCCTGGAGTGGCCATGAAGTCCCTGGAGGCCAAGCAAGTCCCTTGCACGCTGTTGTCAGGGCAGTTCACCCTTCTTTTTTCCCACCACACCTTGATGTAAATTGTTAAAGTACAGGAGGCTACCCTGATCTTACACTGACAATCCCCAGGTGTCGGGGGTCAACACCTTAAGGGCTAATTGCATGACTCCATTCCACCCCCATACCACACTCCATGCCTTGTAGGTGTTTTGAGTCATTAATCAGGTGGGACGCTTGTCCCTATGTCTCCAGGCCACTTCAGGCCTTCCTTCCCTTATTGGGGTTTCAGCCTACCTAGCTTCCTCCTTCCTACTCTGGCTGGTTCAATAGCCAAGGCCCACTGTTCTGGACCTGGCCTTTGGGCCCCAGTCCTGGTCTTGCCCCTCTCAGGAACCAGGCCTCTAGCCCGTGTCTCTGCCCTTCTTCAGGCTCTGTTGCCCCATGCTCTGCCCTGCTCTGGGCTCTACAGCCCCACACTTTGTCCTGCTCCGCTTTGAGCCTGCCCCCAGCAGGGCTCAAGGCAATCACATGCCCCTAGACACTAATGGGACCTCCATACCACCCCTTTTGTCCCAAACCATCAGTGTAACTTAAAACCCTTCAGCCTTCTGCTAAGCACCCAAAACCTCATCAGGCTTGACATAAAATGAAGGCCACTTGCCTGCATAATGAGTCTCTCTCTCTCTCTGCCCCAGGTAACTCTTCCTTGTTCCCAGGCCTGCAGAGTTGCTTTCTTCCAGTCCCACTAGAGACTGAGGGAGGCCCCACCATGCTGCTGTCTGGAGCTCCACAACTCTAAGCTGTCTTCCTCTACTGATTTAAGCCCAGGATTTATATAGCTTGGGCCTAAGCCCTCTCCCAGTCATGTGACACCCCAGTCACCTGAACTGACTACTGAGCTGTCCCTTAACCCCTGCTCTGCTGGCTGCCTGTGTTATAAAGACTTCCCCTCCCCTCCCCTCCCCTCAAAGGGCCCATGCTGCTCTGCAGGTACCAGGCCAGGGTTCCCTGTTACAGTCTGTCATAAAGTCTAGCAACAACTTGGATGAATATCCACCACTGGAAATCTGCTTGTCACCAGTGGCGACGCATAGGAGGTGTACGGGGGTGCATGTGCACCCCCTCACAGCCAGCGCTCCCTGCTTACATGACAGGCAGGGGGGTAGGCGGGAGTGCCAGTGCCCCCCTGCAAGTGACAGCTGGGGAGTAGGGGTGCCAAGAGAAGCGCTACTGGGACTTCTGGGAGCACCGTTGGCACTTCTGGGTGCTCCACTCATGCTTCCCGATCAGCACAATAGGTCGCGGGGACCCTTCCCACCCCTCCCCCACCAGTCACTGACTGAATGCTGGGGGGGCATGTGCCCCCCTGACACAGGAGGCACCAGTCGCCCATGCTTGTCACTATTCAAGTTTAAAAATCCATATGTGAAATGTTCGAGAAGAATGGCTTTGGTTAGAGTGGCCATCACTGCAAGGCTTCACAAATTTCTTAAATTATTTCAGACTCCAAACCTGACTGCAAGTCTCTGGACAACTTCTGTATGTTAATTCCCATTTTTTTCAAATAAATATTAATCTCCCTGTAACAGGGTCCCTACCCCCATTACTAGAGGTACAAAGGGGGTCCCAGACAAAGACACTCAGAGCTTTCTCTCACTACTTCTCTCCCTGTCCTTCCCTTTTCTTGCTACCTTCCTTCCCTCCACCTTCTCACTGTGATGTGAACACAACCTTCCCTGTTTGTTCCTGGGTCAGCACTTCCCTGTCTCTCATCTCAAACTGTGCGCACTCCCAATTGCTCCACACAAACATACATGCACATTCACCCACTTGCCTTCATCCCGTGGTCAAGGTTAATGGGCTTGCAGTTGTTGCCATGGCAAAATGCAAAGCTGAGGCAGCAGAAGCCAGATAACGGCCAAGTGCAGGCACAGGCAGGGCTGATTACTCAGGGCAGAAGTGAAAGGGTCAGATGACCCTCTGCCACAAGATGTGAGGCTCAAGCTGGCTGAAGAAGGAAAGAGAGAGAGGCAGAAGGAGCCCAAAGAGAGGGAGCTCCCAAGGCTGAGGCAGGCGGTCAGAGTCAGCACTAGGGAGCGAATCACAAGTAGCAGCCGAGTAAGAACAATGGAAGAGATCGTATGGAGGAACCAGCTACATTCCCAAAGTTAGTTTTATTTTACTTTCAGTTGAGACTGATATAACTGGCTTGGGTGAAATGAACCCTGGCACAGCCTGTGTACCTGGAATTAGACCAATGCTAATGGCTGCAGCTGAGCCTTGACTCTGGGAAGTGGTCTGGATTGGAGAGAAGAGGGACTGAGCTTCCACAGAAACTGAGAGAGACACTAAGAGTAGCTGGGAGATGCCAGCAAAGGCTCGAGGGCAAAGGACTGGCTTTGAGCTCAGTTGGGAAGTGTCTGCTAAGATGGATAAGCTGCTGCACATCCAGGCTTGGCAGCTATGAGCCTGTCACATGCTATGGTACACCTGAAGCCTTGAGTACAGGGCCCAGAGCTACTAGGAGAGTAACAGTGGTCAGGGACTGTAAGGACCCCTGTCCTGACAAAGGCCAACTTCCCCAAAGCGTGTTCTGCTGGTGAGATTGTCCCTAGTCAATGTATTTCATCAAGTTGTGGCAGGAAAGACCACTGACAGTAACAAGTCTGAGGTTAAAGCAAGTCAACCAGTTGAAGGAGACCCAGAGAGTTAACATACAGGCCTCTGCGTTTAAGCCAGCATACACTCCCCTGTCATCACTCTCACATACAAGGATGTTATTTTCAAACTGAGATGCTGCTGAAAGTCCTAAACTGATCTTTTCTCAAATCTTTAAGAGACAGCAAATACTTGTAGCAGTAACAAGACATACATAAGTTGGCTAATACATGCAATGAAAAAATTCCATTCAATTGTTTGTGTGGTCAAATGAAGGCAGTTCCATTTTTTGGATATTGTTTAGATGAATATGGTTTAGGATTAAAAACTGTGGTTGGGGCTGGGAGAAGAGTTTGAAAACACAACTAACCAGAGACTGTTGCCAGCTTTGAACAGATATCAGATTTGGAACATGTTTTATGAAGTGATATAAATTACCCAATTTACTTGAATACACGATGAGGTTTTTTCCCCCAATCTACATGGGGGGAAAAGCCCCTCATTTTACATTCACATACAAAAAAACCCTCATTAAACACATTGTCTATCATTAAACTGTTGCCAAAAGCAGCATGTGCTTAATAATGGAAACCAACTATGTAGCTGATTAAATGCAGCCAGCACTGACCATGACTTGAAAACACATGGTCCATATTGGGTAAACATACTGATGGGGACCTTTTTTATTATTATGAAAGTATCAACATTTAAAACCTGTTTCCATCAGCTAACAATGTGTTATAAAAAACTATATTAATTTTAGGCCAGAAAAACAATAAAGTATCAAAACTTAAAATAGGCAGACAAGGTTCTTTGGGTGAATCTGATATCTTTTATTTTATCTAATAAAAGATATCAGATTCACCCAAAGAACCTTGTCTGCCTATGTCCTTAGACCAACATGGCTACAACCTACACCCCTAAAACTTAAAATATGCTTTCATCACCTTACATTACCTTACAAACGTTGCATCAACTAAGAAGAAAACAAAATAATGTGTCAAAACTTAAAACATCATTCCATCAGCTTCCAAAACTTTGACAAATAAAATCAATCAGAATACATACAACATTTATATATTGTCCAATGATTCCCTCCTTCCCATTAATCCAGGGGCCTGGCCATTTTTGTTTCTTAACACTGCATTATTCCCTGTCATCTTCCAAGCTTATCTATTAAGGCTTATCACCCCTTATCCCATATATGTCTTGTCTTAGTCCCTATCACACCTTTCCCTAGCTAACCCTTGGCCTTCAGCTATAGCTCTTCCACCTTTCAGGCCTCATCATTTTTCATCATCCTATATCTACGAGGTATCTCTAGCCTCTTTTCTATACATCCATCACCTGTTCCTTATCGAGTTCTCTTGTTTCCCACCAGCAATACCACCCCAGTTCACTCAAGCCCAACTGCAAGATATCTTCTACCAAGAATTCCAGTTGTTGCAAGACTTGTAAGTTTCTTGCTTTCGACAGTGCCATGCATAGGCTCACTACAGATTTTCATACTCTTCTTCTGTCCTTCCTCTAGGCCCCAGCCCACAGTCTGCACAGAACCACTTCTAGCATGAGCTGGCTCTTAGCACCCAGCTACTGTAGGAGTTTCTCTGCCTTCCCCCAAACCATTCTGACAAACTGACACTCCCACATCACATGCCATACACTTTCTGCCCTGCAACATGTTTGTCTCAGGTATTTGGCTGTTCTACACAGACCCCCAACTGTAATGGAGCACCCATACAGGTACAGTCTGATATATTAGCAGTCAGCCAACGTCCTGGGGTACTTCTGTAAACTTTTTTCAAAACACCCCTTCCAAATTGTCTGTGCTTCTTCCCCTGTGAACCTCCCCACTGTGGGGGTGGGGGGACAGTTTCCATTTCCCTGACTCAGGACTTTATTTTTTTTTATAGTCAGCCAGCTCAGTTGTGGCTATTGTCTACATGCTTTACCAGTTCACAAATTTTATAATCTTTTTCTACATGAGCAGCATTATCCAGGCCCAAGACCATGAGAGTGACCTTTTACGTATATTGTATTTATGAAATACCATCCCTGCATAGTACCAGACAAACTCAGCTCATTTGGTGCCCTCTTTTACCCCTTCCATGAAGCACAGACTGATATACCTTGCAGAAATAAATAAATACATCTGGGAAACCCCATTCTCCCTTCAATTTCTCCTTGTATAATGTTGTTGTCCTAAGTCTTTCACTTTTGGCTTTCAAAGGAACTCCATCATTTCCCATTCAATCCCTCACACAGTGGTCCATAATGAAGGGAATACCATCACTACCTACAGTATGAGTGAGAGTACCATTACCTTAATTACATGTACCCATCCTATCATTGACAGCTTACAGTTATACCAGCTCCCCAGTTTTGTTTTGTTTTTTCACTTTCCCTTTCACCTTCTTCCAGGCCACTTTGCCTATGAGTCGCATGTCCACCTCCACTTCCAATATCTTGATTTGATCCATTGTGACCTGTAGCCCCAGTTTTCCTGTTCCTTCCATCCCCACCCCCCAACCAGGCACTTACTTTTTGATATATTTAGTTTTGCCCCTGATGCCTTTTCATATTCATTTGTATGACTTACTGCCCATTCTAGAATCCTGCTGTCTCTTGCTAAAATATTAACATCATCCATGTACAGCATGCATTTTGATGTGCACCATTTACTTTGGGGATTGGCACACCCTTGATCATGTGATCTGTCCTGATCCTCTGCACCAACATCTCAATGGTGTAGATGAACTGGAATGGCAACAGGGGACACCCGTCTCATGCCTGATCTGACTTTCACTTGCTCCATTAGATAACCATTCACTTCTACTGTCCACTATGCTTCTTTGTATAAAATCTCAATCCCACGTAGAAACTTTGGTGGAAACCCCATCTTTTTCAGTGCCAAACAGGAACTCATGCTCCATACTTTCATACACTTTTTCTAAATCAAGAGTCAGGAATGCCACATTCAATCCTCATTCCTGACAGTACCAAATCGTGTCTCTTAGGGTCAGAGTTACTACTCTGCCGGGGACTGTGCAAGCCTGGTCACTGTAGACCACCTTTCCCATGACTTTTTAAAATCGGTTTGCTAACACCCTGTCCGTTATCTTATCTTGGTTCGGTAAGGTGACTGGTCTCCAGTTCTCCAACTTTTCCCGTTCTGCTTTCTTGTATAATAGCTTTATTATTCCTGTGTCCATATCTGCCCCCCCACAGCTGCTCCCTCTCCTGACACTCCTAAAACATGGCTAACAAGTCTGGGCTTTGTATGTCCCCAAAAGTCTTGTAAAATTCTGCTGGGAACCCATCATTCCCTGTGGCCTTTCCTGTCTTGAAGATTTGGGTTGCCTCCCATAGTCTTCCAATGTCCATGCCTTCTCCAGCTTATGCCTCTCACTTTCCCCCAAGCTCACCTCTAACCCTGCCAAAAAGTAGTCAACGGCTCCCTGATACAACACTCTACTGTAATATAAATGTTGGTAAAACTCCATCACTGCACTCAATATTAGGGCTGTGCAAAGCTTCAGGTGCTGATTCAATTTGGAGGAGATTTGGCCCGATTCGGTGGCCGAATCTCTGAATCCAAATTGAATCAGGAGACCAATAAAAAGGTCTGAATCAATTCATAGATTTCATACATTTCATAGACATTAGGGCTGGAAGGGACCTCGGAAGATCATTGAGTCCAGCCCCCTGCCCAAAGGGCAGGAAGTCAGCTGGGGTCATAGGATCCCAGCAAGATAAGCATCTAGTTTGCTCTTGAAGGTGTTCAATGTAGGCGCTTGAACCACCTCTGGTGGCAGGCTGTTCCAGACCTTGGGGGCTCGGACAGTAAAGAAATTCTTCCTTATGTCCAGCCTGAAACGGTCTTGTAGAAGTTTATGACCATTCGACCTAGTTGTCATCCCTTGGGGCGCTCTGGTGAACAAACGTTCCCCCAGATACTGGTGGTCACCCCTGATAAACTTATAGGTGGCCATCAGATCACCCCTGAGCCTGCACTTTTCCAGACTAAAGAGCCCCAGGGCTCTCAGCCTGTCATCGTAGGGTCTGCTTCCCTGACCTCTGATCATGCGCGTGGCTCTTCTCTGGACTCTCTCAAGCTTCTCCATATCCTTTTTGAATTGTGGAGCCCAAAACTGGACACAGTACTCCAGCTGCGGCCTCACTAAGGCCAAGTACAAGGGGAGAATGACATCCTGGGATTTGCTTGAGAAGCATCTACGGATGCAAGCCAGCGTTTTGGTCGCTTTACTAGCCGCAGCATCACACTGCAGGCTCATCTTCATCTTGTGGTCAATGATGACCCCCAAGTCTCTTTCTTCCTTAGTGCTAGCCAACATAGCACTGCCGAGCCTATAAAGATGCTGCGGGTTTTTCTTCCCAAGGTGGAGAACCTTGCATTTATCGGCGTTGAACACCATCAGATTCTCATCCGCCCACTTGCTGAGCCTGTCCAGGTCAGCCTGGATCACCCGCCTGTCTTCTGGTGTGGATGCTTTGTGAAGCTATGGGGAGATGTGGACACGCCGGAGGGCAGGGAACAGCTGCAAGCAGACCTGGACAGGTTGGACAAGTGGGCAGAAAACAACAGAATGCAGTTCAACAAGGAGAAATGCAAAGTGCTGCACCTAGGGAGGAAAAATGTCCAGCACACCTACAGCCTAGGGAATGACCTGCTGGGTGGCACGGAAGTGGAAAGGGATCTTGGAGTCCTAGTGGACTCCAAGATGAACACGAGTCATCAGTGTGACGAAGTCATCAGAAAAGCTAATGGCACTTTATCGTGCATCAGCAGATGCATGACAAACAGAACCAAGGAGGTGATAATTCCCCTCTATCAGGCGCTGGTCAGACCGCGGTTGAAATACTGCATGCAATTTTGGGCGCCAAACTTCAAGAGGGATGTGGATAACCTGGAGAGGGTCCAGGGAAGGGCCACTCGTATGGTTAGGGGCCTACAGACCAAGCCCTACGAGGAGAGACTAGAGAAACTGGACCTTTTCAGCCTCCACAAGAGAAGGTTGAGAGGCAACCTTGTGGCTGCCTATAAGTTCATCATGGGGGCACAGAAGGGAATTGGTGAATATTTATTCACCAAGGCGCCTCCGGGGGTTACAAGAAACAATGGCCACAAGCTAGCAGAGAGCAGATTTAGACTGGACATTAGGAAGAACTTCTTCACAGTTCGAGTGGACAAGGTCTGGAACGGGCTCCCAAGGGAAGTGGTGCTCTCCCCTACCCTGGGGGTCTTCAAGAGGAGGTTAGATGAGTATCTAGCTGGGGTCATCTAGACCCAGCACTCTTTCCTGCTTATGCAGGGGGTTGGACTCGATGATCTATTGAGGTCCCTTCCAATCCTAACATCTATGAAACTATGAAACTATGAAACTTTGCCCCAAAGTTTGGTGTCATCGGCGAACTTGGCCAGTCTGCTTCTGACTCCAGTGTCCACATCATTAATGAAGATGTTGAACAGTATGGGTCCAAGGACAGAGCCTTGGGGGACCCCACTGGTCACAGGACACCATGATGAGTGACTTCCATCAATTACTACCCTCTGGGTCCAACCACGGAGCCAATTTTCCAGCCAGTGGATCGTGGAGGACCCAAGGCCACAATTGGCCAGTTTCTCCAAGAGGTGATCATGGGAAACCAGATCAAAGGCTTTTTTGAAGTCAAGATATATGACATCAATCTCTTCTCCCTTGTCCAGGTGATAGGTCACCTGGTCAGAGAAGGAAATGAGATTGGTCAAGCAAGACCTACCTGCAACAAACCCATGCTGGCTATCCCTTAAGATGTTGTAAAATTCAAAGCTCTCTGAATTGATTCAGAAAAGATTTGGAGAGCTTCAGAGATTCGGGCAGTCCCCACTCGCTGCCGCAGGGAGCTGGACCTAGACTCCGTGCTGGTAAGTAGGGGCAGGAAAGTGGGGGCTGGAGGAGGGGGGAAGGGACCAAGGAGGGACCCCTGCCAGGCTCCATCCCCTGCCTGCCCCCCCCAGCTCCCCTGAGCACCCCCTGACCCCTGCCTGCTCTCCCAGCCCTGCTGCCCCATGGCTGCCCCACCCAGCCCCAGCTCCCAGCTCTATAAAAAAAAAAAAAAATGCCCCCACTCATCAGCTTCTGCAGCAGCCTCAGGGCTTCTGGGGGCACATGGCAGAGCCCCTCACATAGTGTGGGGCAGTGGGGGGCAGCGGGGATTGCCCCCCTGCCAGGCAGGAGCCAGTAAGGCTAGGGCTTTTTTTTTTTTTTAAACCAGAAGCTGGGGCCAGGTGGGGCAGCCATTGGGGGAGGAGGGGCTGGAGGAGAGGGAGGGGCCAGGGGACTCGTGGCAGAGCCCCCCACACAGCATTGGGCAGTAGGGATCACCCCCCAGCTGGCAGCACCTAATGAGTGGGGGCTTTTTTTTCTTTTTTTTTTTTTTTTGAAGAGCATGGAGCTTGGGCCAGGCAGGGCAGCCATTGACGGGGCTGGGAGAGCAGGCAGGGGATGGGGCTTATCTGATTCAGAGATTCAGCTGATTCAGCAGCAGCCGAATGTTTGAATCAGATTTGGCCAAATCAATTCAGGACGGTGATTCAGATCACCAAATTGAATCACTGTCCCCTGAATTGGCTGAATCCGAAGTGAATACTAGCCACTTCGCACAGGCCTACTCAATATCTCTTCTGTCTTTGTTAGCTGCACTCCCCTCTCATCCTGCACTGCAGTAATACTTTTTTTTTCTCTCATTCGGGCAAAATAAGAAGACCATTCTTGTCCTTGCTCCACTCAAGCAGCCTTCACAAGAAAGATGTTTCTCTGTCCTTTCGTTCTAAACCACTCCTTCAATATAATTTCTTTCAGTACTGGGAATCCCTTCTCCACCAGTCATAGGAGATGCTGCAGTCTACACTGCAATTTTGTGAACATCTGCTTTTCTCAATCCCTTGTTTTCCCCAGATTCTAAAAAAAGGCTTGTGTTCTGTCTTTAACATCTTCCCACCATCTCTCTCTCCTTGTATACATTCCTTTCATTGCTCCCCAGTCTTCATACTGGCTTCTGTACCATCTGAACTTTTTCATCTTCTAATAGTCTTGTACTTAACTTTCAGTACCCTCTACATGGTGTTCTTTGCTCTCCCACTTCCAACACCATCCTCAGTAGTAGGTGGTCAGAGAAGGAGAACAGTATTCTCTCTGCTGCTCGAATTTTCCAGTCTACAGACCCAAAAATCAAGTCTATGAGGGACCATGAGTGGCCTGCTGCATCCACTCTTTTAAACCTACTATCAGCTCCAGACACTGCCTTTTGGGTGTCCTGAATATGTTATGTTCCTCTGCCATCCTGGCCAGTAACTGTAAGGACCTATCTAATCTTAAGGCATTGTTCCCCATTCTATCCCCTTCCTCCAATATACAATTAAAATCTCCAATCAGTATTAAGGGCAATGCTCCTGGTAGGAGGATTGTCAGTTCCTCTAAGAAGGGGCAGCATGCCTCCCACTCTGCCAGTGTATAAACGTTCAGTATGCTAAACCTTTCCCCTCCCTTCTCCCCGATCCCCTGTAATACTCTTCCCCTAATTATCTCCTGATAGTTTCTTAGTCATAGCTGTAGATCTTTAACTAGTACCACCACACCTGTCACCATGTTATCAATACTGTCCAGCCACATGGATGGCCATGCTTCCATCTTCCCATATGGTCTTTATACTCCCTCTGTCCTAGGATCCCACATTTCTGAAGGTATATCACATCTGCCTCCATCCAGTCCAAATACTGATCCACCCACTTTGCATGATTGGGAATGCTCCTTACATTAACCAATATAAGCATGATGATCATTTTTATCTGAGATATTACCTACAACCCTCCAAGTCCAATCTATGCACTGAGGTCTAGGTCTGGGCATGACTCCACTCCTGATTCCAAACTCAAAACCAATCCTTTCTTTTCCTCTTGTGATCTTCCTCCTCTGCTTTCTCCTTTCACCATGTCCATTGCATGCTTTGCCTTCCTCTAAAAACTCTACCCCAGCACGGCTTTGGCTTCCCTCTTCCGGCCCTGACAAACCTGAGAGCTGTGGGGCTAGGAGTGGGTTGGGAAGGGCCTGGGGGGATTCAAAGGGAAACTACTTTTGTCTGTTCATCTTCTTTTCTTCCCTCCTGCATCTTTGCCTCCTCTCAAACACTTGCCACTCCAGTTTCTGCTTCATGCATCCTCCAGACCACTCCATATCATTGTCCTCTTCCTCCTCGCTCTTCTTCCTCTACTTCCTACCTTTTCCAGAACCTGTCTCCATTTTCCCTTCCCCTGTTCCTCCCATATATGCTAGTGCCCTTCTATTACACCCTCCCAATTTCCCTCTGACCTTTTCTCAGTCTTGATCTTCTCTACTCCACTCATCCCTGCCTCTTATTCCCCTTCCTCCTGTCCTCTCTCTATACTCCCCTCCCCGCTTTCTGTTCCTCCTGTCCTCTCTTCTTTGCCATTCCCATTCTCATTCCCTTTCCCCTTCTCCTTATCTCCCCCTCCTGACTCCTCCTCCATATGCCCATCTCTCTCTCTCCTGCTCCAGCCTATTTTTCCCTGCCTCATCTGCTTCCTCTTCCCTCCCTGTGCTCTCTGTGTGCTTCCTCTTCCTTCATCTGTGCCCCCCCCACAGGGTTTCTATATGCTGTCTCACCCCTAAATGTTACCTCCCAGTCCAAGTTTCTCAGCATCTGTATTAGGCAATTCATATCAAGTACCCAAACCTTCAGCATGACACTCACGCAGAATTGTTTCCTCCTTCCAGCTTTCAAATACTGTCTTCCACCTGGTACAGTCTGTCCTGTCTCTTTCCTTGCTGCCATGCCAAACGTTGCTGCTGCCACCACTGCCACTGCCAATCTGTACTAAGCTTCCTAGCCAGACCAGGCCATCATCCTGATCTTGGCCAACAGGCCAAGGAGCAACCTACCGATGGTAACTTTACTTACAAATTTTATTAAAAGCCCACTTACCAACCTACACTTACAAAGCTTCACCTATTGAGCATCTTTGTTTTACGAAAACTTCATATCACAAAAACAACGACATCTCCAAAAACATACCAGTACATATGTTAAACCCTTAAACAGCATACATCAACTTCCCACAATAGAACCCCTTACAGAACTCTTAATACAGGGTGCTTCTACACGAGACACTACATCACCATAGCAATGAGCTACAGTAACATAGGATTAGCAGGCACAAACCGTGATGCTGACACTACTGCGCAGTAGCAAACTGCATATAGGGTTCGAAATGACCCGTGCACCACTGGGCCTGCACAGTAACAGTAGTCCAATCCATCTCCAGTTTTTTCAGGAGTTCCTTCCACCCCTTCTTGAAAAGTGATGTTGAATTGTTCACGATGCCTCCTGTAAAATCTTTCCCTACCTCTCTTGTTTCTGCTATTTCCTTGAAAACTTCCACTATATCCCTTCCTACCTGCGCCCAAAACGTCTCGTAAAATTCCATAGGAAGTCCATGTGCTTCTGGTGATTTCCCTCTTTTAAAGGTTTTTAAGTACTTCTGCACTTCCTTTAAGCTTGTCTTTTCTTGCATCTTCTTTGCTTCCAACTCCTACTTTTTGCTCTTTAATCTCTTCCAGCAAAACCTTCATCTTCTATTTCCTTCTTCTGATTTTGTTCTTCATAAAATCTTCTCATTGACTCCAACTGGAGGCAAGCTGAGCAGGATGCAGGGCCCAGGGCAAATTAGACTGTGCAGGGTCCCGCCCCCGGTTGTGAGGTAGCCAGTGGCAGATTCGACAGTGCAGTGGGAGGGGTTGCTGAAGGTGCCAGATTCAGCACGGCGGGGGGTGGGGCAAGGGAGAGTGCTGAGTGGCCAGACATGAAGCTGGCAGCAGCGCAGAGTCTAGGTGGCCACTCTGCTCAGCTCTGCACAGGGCTTGGGGCAGTTGCCCCAATTTGCACCCCCAGGGATGGCCCTGCCTCCAACACTTCCTCCTGTTTTTCCACCTAGGTACCACCTTCTTCCCAGACTGCTTTTAGCATTCCTTTGACCATCTTCACTCTAGTCAAAAAACTATTGGGACCACTCTTTGTGTTCTCCCACACAGGGTGCTTGTGCTAAGAACATTCTCTCTCCCATCTTTCTTTTAAACCAGCTTTCTATCTCTTGCCTTGTTTCTTCTAGTTCTTCTCATACCTGTCATCCTCTTGTGGCTTCATTTAGCAGCTCCTGCATCTTTCTTTAAACTCTCTCAGCTCTTTCATTCTTTTCCCCGCAGTTCTTCAACCTTCTTTCCTGAAGCATTCTCCCATCCTCTTCTTCACCATCATCCACCATTCTCTGGTACTCTTAAAATATTTCTTCAGTGTTTTCCAGCCCTCATGCTGTCTCATGTACACTTGAAATATCTCCTCATCTTGTAGCAGCTGTACATTTAACTTCTAAACTTCTCTTCCTCCTATGGGGCTCTTATCAAGACTCATTTCTATCTTCAGTATCTGGTGATCACTAAAAGCCACATGTATGGCTTCTTTCTTCCTTACCCTTATTTCTTTTGATACAAACATAAAGTCAGTTCTTGATTGTTTCTTTCCACTGGGGTCAGTTCTAGTGAAAATGTTCTCCCCTGCCTACACAACTCCTAGTAATTCTTCTTTTATTATATTTGCTAACAATTTGGATGAACTGTCTGAAGCTTTGTCTCCTCCTTCCCCCATTCTGTCACCCACTTCTATTATGCAACTGAAGTATATATGTATACTGATCGTTACTGATAGTATCATTCACTGGATTCTGCCACTGATGTCTTCCATTTGCTTTGCTTTCAATTCTATATTCTTGAATAGCATTGCCATTCCAGCCTCTTTGTTTTCATCTGTCCATAACCACCTGGATGGTCCCCATCTCCACCTTTTCTCAAAACACTTATAATCCCTTTCCCCAGGTATGCCACATTCTTGTAAGAAGATTATGAATGCCCTTGTTTTAACATTGGTTCAATCTGCTCCCACCTATTCCTTGTTAGTACCTTCCTGACATTCATAGATGCTATAATCAATTATTCTTTTATTTTTAAAGAATGCACCTGTCCCTTTAAGGTTCTCTGGTGCTGCTGCTTCCCATGGTTGACTCCTCCCTCTCCCCGACTCTCATGCCTGTCACTTTTTCAAGCTGCCTGATTTTCTTTGCATTCAGGAAGGCTTCCATTTTCCAAGCCTCCCCCCCTCTCCTTTGTGTCCAAGCTGGAGACCATGGGAGTAAATGGCAAGAAGCTCCTGTCTGGCTCTGACTCATTTCCTTCATTTTCAGGTTTGTTTCTCCTGATTTTCTTCTCCTGTATTTTCTTTGTTTTCCCTCCCTGACTCCTGGGCTCTTTTATTTGTTTCACCTCCTCTTTTTCTGCTTGTTTGATTTCTTCTTTTTCCCTCTCTCCCACCTCCATGTCTGGGCTCTCTCCTGATTCCCCCACCCTACTTCCTGCTTCTCTTGTTTCTTTTTGAGCTGCTTCAGTTACAGATATTACACTCTCCTCTTTCTCCTTTCCTCCCTCCTGTGGGGTGTCATCCACCTTTTCTATTTAACTCTCACCCTCTTCTCCCCCACTGTCCCTTTCTGATTCACACTGTTCCTCTAGGGGTCTGATCTTGCTTGCATAGGCTTTGGGACACCTATGAAATAGGTGTCCTGCTCCACCCTCCACCAGCCCTCCCCACACAGCTAGTGCATTTTAGGGACTTCTGGCACACCACTGCTACATGCACCTTCTCTTCATATCTGTAACATACCATGTAGGGACAGTGTGTGGACAGGTGCCCCTCCTTGCTTTATTTCCTGCGTTGCTTTGGTTGCCCATGGTATATTATAAAACTAGAGGTGCACCGATACATCAGTCTGATATCAAATTGGCACTGATATAAAGAAAATTTTCTGTATTGGAAATTAGCCCAATGCAGCTGATAATTTGTCCAATAAATGCCCGTGCACGTGCAGAGCCACAGTGCAGCATGTAGGCAATGAGGAGCACAGCCCAGCAGCATGGAGAACTGTATGTATCTGGTAAGTCTGGTGTAGTGGGAGGGAATGAGGAAAGGGAGAAAGAGGTAGAACAGGCAGGGGTGCAGATCAAGGACCCCGCAGTGAGAGAAGTTGTGGGGCTGGGGCAGGGGTTGGGGCAGGGACTTCCCAGCTGGGGTCAGGGTGGGTGCAGGATGTGGGAAGGTGGCTCCCACAGCTGTGTGTGGTTCATCTGGTGGCTCCTGTCTCTGCTCTTGCCACTTGTCTGAGGTGATACTGTGCGGCGGTTGTGTGCCCCTGGATCTGTGCAGGTTGAGGTGGGGTGGGGAGGGCTGGGGACATGCTCTTCCTGGCCAGGCAGTTCCGGGGGTGCACACTCTCACCAAGCCCTCCTGGATGAGTGGCAGGAGCCACTGGATGAGCACCAGATGAACCACACATAGCAGCAGGAGCCGCTCCACACCTCCCTTCCTGCATCCCCCAGACAAGCCGTGCCTCTGTCCTATGCCCATGCTGGCCCCAGCCCTGACCCCAGCCCCAGCCCTGGCCCCAACCCTAGCCCACAGCTGCAGCCTGCCCCACATCACACAGATCCATGGGGCACACATCATCCCTCAACCCCTGGATGCACTGCTTGTGGCTCTGTCCTGCACCCCTCCCTGCCCCGGCTGGTCAGCACCTACCTCAACCCCCACCCCCACCCCTGCCCCTATTCCCTCCCTCACAGCAGGGGCCTTGATCTGCCCCCCCTTTCCATCTCCTTCCACCACACCAGATTTACCAGCTGGCCTCAGCTCTTCAAGCTGAAGAGCTGTGTTTCAGAAATCGGATTGGTATCGGCCGCTATGCCTCCTTAAAAACTGGTTATTGGTGTCAGCCCCAAAAATCTCTATCAGTGCACCCCTATATAAAACCCCAGTGGACCCCAGCTGGATCACAGATGAGAGATGCTGCACCCCATCTGGACTCCACTTATTTGCTCTTAGCACAATTCATGACCTCCATGACCCCATCCAAATACATGTGTAATATCACTACCAAGATGGAGTAGGTGATGCAAGGATACCAACCTCAACTTTCCTGCCACACCTTGATCTTGAAAAGAAAGGAGGGTCCTAGGGTGTTATGGGTACTTTCATGGGTGCACTCACATTGTGGTGCCCTTCCTTGGGGCTCCTCCTCCCCTAGACCCCATCCACATGCCAACCGATGTTACAATGATGACAGCAGGCCTACTCTCCAGCTACCAGGGTCAGCTGGGAATGACCCACACCCGAGTTTTGATGATGCTGGGGTATGGCTTGGTTTTAGCTGGTAGTTTATCTAGATTGCTCTTGTACCAGTTGTGAGATGTTAGCCCCACTTAAAGAAAGCAAGAAAGTCATTGTTGTTACAAGTTGAGTTAAATCAGCAAAGTACACCCCTTTTGCAATACTAGTTTGGCACCAATTAATTATACAGTCAATTAGTCCCATACTTAATCGATTAATAAAGAATACTTAAATATAAATTCATTTTCTTTTCTCAATCAATTCTTGGGCTGTCATTAGTCCATGTACTCTAAGTCCATGCCACCTTGTTTTGAGGCTGCTACCTCTGGCTCAGACTCAATTATCCATTTTTAAAGAAGAAGAAAAAAACCCTGAAAAGCGGCAGCCTCTTCATTGTACCCATGTCTCTAGGCTTTGGAAGCTGCCCAATTCACGTTTCCCCTCTTGGGGTCTGAGTGCCTAAATCTTATGGGGATTTTCTCCTGGCATTGTCCTGGGTCACTGGCTGGCTGGAAACCCCTTCGGGTCTCCAGGTTGGGGAGATGAGTGTGCTCCCACCTGGTTTCAGTGTCTTTTGGGGCCCTCTGTCCAGGGTTCTCTGTCTTTCCCCTGTGTGTGGCCCTTCTTCTGTTTTTCAAACTCTGCTGGGTTGTGGAGAAGTGATGTCTCCACACTTCTGACTCATGCTGCCTGACTCACAGGGAACAGGTGCTAATAAACCACTGCAGCGGTGTGGTGCACTGCTCCATCCTCATCGACTCTGCACCTACGAGTACATGCCAATCATCTCCTGCCCTTACCGGGCTATAAGTGACCCTCTGCCAGCAGCCCACTGGCACTCCAGGGGCTCTACCCAGTTGAAACTGACTTGGCCCCCTAGCCCCACTGCTATACTATGTGCATCCAGCACCTTCTCTCTACACACATTACTCTTTGCATATGCAATTCCATCCACCTTTCTGTGTCTTCTGCCTCTAATAAATCTGTATACATTCTTATTATAATCACTTGTTCCCTTGATTTTTCCCCTGCTATGAACTTTACACATCTTAATTCCTCCCTCCCACATTCCTCTGCATGTTTCTTCCAAATATTTTCATACCCTTCACTGTTCCAGTAACTAAATTCCCAAGTCTTTCTGTTTTGAAAAGCAATCAGGCTGGTGAGATGTTCTCCCTGCACCTCCAATATCTCAAACAGTACCTTTCCTACGAACTCATATCTGTTCATCGTTGATCCTATCTGCTGCCTGTCACTAGTTTCTATTGCTTTTATCTGCAGTCTTGATCCTCCTTGACATCTCTCAGTGTATCTTCTGTGTCTTCCTGGCTGTGCCGCTCCCAGTGGGCCAGCATTCCATCCCATTCCTGCCACTTCACACCTCTTGTCTAATGTACCTTCTCCTGCTGTTCCTGATCTAGCTTCCATTCTCCTCTGCTCCTGTCTTCCCTCTGGTCTTGTTCTTTTCCCCATCAGCTTCTTTGCTGCTGCCTGTATTGTCATTGCTACTTCTCCTGTTGCTCCCATCTTCTTTACTGTCTTTCTCCTCTGTTTTTCCACTTCTGTCCACTCTCCATCTGTCTCTAGACTTTCTTTTCCACTCTTCATTTCACTTTCCACCTCCTGGTTACTTGCCACTATTGCCATTGTTTTGAGCCTTGGGTATCCCTCCTCTGCTCATTCTACCCTGACACTCTATTGATTGCTATCTCTGCCCTTAAAGCATTGATCAGCCTTTCAGTTGATCATTTGATCTTATCCAAAGAGGCTGAGAAAATGCCTTTTTTTTGGTGTGTCCCTTTAAAAAAAGCAGGCAGTGGCTCCCCCAAGAGGGAATGAGCTCCCCCTGGAGATACTGCAGTACCAGGCCAGCACTCAGAGAAGCTGGAACAAACTCAAACGCCCTCTCCCGCTGCCAAAAATGCTGATGGGAATTGTGCAGCCCTTAAAAAAATGGGTTGGTGTTCCCTCCCTGGCAGTTGTATTGCATCCCTATGACACTATAATGGGTCTTATACCAGGCCACGAGACTAAGACACATTTGTCCTAAACTAAAAGCATGTCTATTGAATCCTAATGGATACAATTCTAATTAAAATTAAAGTAGCAGTTAAAAATGTTAGGTTTGTAGCTAGTCAAAGCAAATGCTCACCACCCCAAGATGTTGTGAACACAACTTCACTGGTTGATCAGGCCATGAAGTCTTGTTTGGGGCTCCTGGCTTTCATTTGTAATGTCAAGACAGGATCTTGAATCAGTGATGGGATCTCTTCTTCTTTCAGGGTACACTCTCTCATCTCTATTTATATACCATATCGCTTGCATTTCTTAATACATAAAATTAACTTAAGCCTTCCTCCTAATATATATTAATAATCTTACTTCTGTTTGCCAAATATGGTTACCTTTAACTGGAATTTTCTATTCTGAGATAATCTTTTCATTCTTAGGTAGGGGTAGGTTTTGCTTTGACTGTTCCTCTTTTACCCAGATTATATTTATTCCATTTAGTTAGCCAGCTTCCTGATTCATTTGAAGTCAGGGACAGTATTTTTCCATCTGCTCCTTTCACTGGGTGCAGGTCTTGACCACAATTCAAGCTAAGCATGCAGCTTGAGGTGAGCCCAAACCCAGGCCTGAAGGCCTCTGGGTGCCAACAGCTGGCACCGGGCCTGGAGGTACTACAATGCCAGGCCAGCACCAAAAGGACAAGAACCAGTCCTTACACCCTCATATTGGTGCCAAAAATGTAATTTATTAGAAAATGTTAAAGTTCAAATGACAACAGGAAATACAGAAAAACCCAAGCAGAGGACTACATAGTAGAAGATGGGGGTAGAGGTGAAAACAAAATTAAGTTACATATGAAACATGCAGCTAACTAAACCTCTGGGTGGGGGGGTAGGCAGTGGGAATGGGAGGGAAGGAGTGCGATACTTACAAAGCAGAGAATATACAGAAGACCTTGAACAACAATAACACATTGTAATAGGGAGATGGATCAAAAACTCCATACAGTTACAAATAACAACACACAGAATGCAAATGCATGGGGGAGTAAGGAATAGTCCAGGATTAAAAGTCCTTGAAGAAAATTCAGTGCAGCCTGGTGGGGGGATGACACTCAGGTGGTCCCCTCTGCATCACTTCCAGCCAGCAGTCTGGTGGGGTCGCATACTGGCACTGTCCTGTGATGTGTTCTACATAGACATCCCTTGACCATAGGATGGTGTTGGACACCATGAGGTGCCGCATCAGCTTGGCATAGTGGCAGGATACATGGCAAGCATGCAGAATGCTCTCATTGCTGGGGTCCCATGCTCTGAGCACCCTGATGATCAGAGCCTCAAATGTCATGTCATATCCCTGGCATCTCAAAGTTTCTGTCAGTGACTGATATTTCTCTCGCTTCCATTTTCAGGCATCAGTGAAAGCTTATCACCAGTTCTTGAATAGGATGGTGACATGTACCATCACAACACACTTGCTGTCCTTGTTGGTCACAACGATGTCCAGGTACAGCTGGTGCTCACAGCCTGGGATGTTGTGGTTGATGGACATGGTCCCTACTGAGGCCAGGATGGCCTTGGCCAATCAGTCCTGGAGAGCATTGTAGCACAGCTGACATGCTCTGATGTGGGGCTTGCAGGTGCACAGTATGCGGGGGAGAGTCTCTGCCTCGTAACCACAGCATCGGCACCTTTTGTCACAGTTCCCATACTGAATGGTGCTGTTAAGCAGCAAACAGTTGAGGTAGGTATAGTGGATGAAGCTCTGGTCTGTGAACTGTGTAAAGCTCCCACTGAGATGCTATATTTGATTTTAAATAAAAATGCTGAGGTGCTGATGCAAACCTACCACAAAGATAAATTAGTGCAGCTCATCTGAATAACATGCTAGTACCCATTGAGTGCAGTACCACTCAGTGCTAACTCCTTTTCAAGTCATGGTGAGCCACTACATTGAATACATTTTAATTTCCTGTTCATGCCCACAGCAGAGCTGTGTCTTTCTTTCTGATTTCCAATTATTCCTGCTTTTTCACCAGTTTTAAATGTCTGACAAACATCTGCAAAAAGGACCCCCAACGGTTCACCTAGAATCCCTTTGTCACTCCCTCTCTCTCAGTCTATCATATATGATTAGAGGAGCCTCGTCCTCCATGGGGTGGAGTCAAACCAAGTTGCCCTCACTCATCTGCATAGAAATTTGTAGAGGATCTCAGGAGGCATGACAAGAACATGTGGTTCCAGTCATGAGTGAGGGTGCTAATTAGCACATGGATCTTTTGTGGGGTGTATCTGGAGTACATAAACATACTGAGCAATGCTGAGCTGCAGGGCCACCATGGCTTGAAATGCTGTCAACTCTGCTGTGGCCCAGCCCAATGAACTATATGAGATCATGAGCCTTTTGGCTTTGGTCTAATATCATGGATATTAGGGTCCTTTGTGCATTTATTGTAATGGTGCATGGGCTTTAAATGTGGTTTAAGGTGTGTGATGAAAAGGTTTTGCTAGATTATATATTCTATATGAATAGGTACAAAAGTGCTGCTTTAAAGTATATTTATGGAGTTCCTGTGTTAAAACTTGCAGCAGTTTCAAAAAAGGTTAAATGCATCATTTCTGAATGAACTAAGTCTATGGGTACCTGTAGTAATTTTATGCAAATTACTACAAGCATGTTTATTCAAGATTAGGGTTTTTAAATTTGCCCCTAACTTTTATGTGTTCCGGCAGAGCTGGGTGTGATAGTAAGGAGTGGGGAAGGGGCTGCCAGGGGAAGAAGTTGGGAATGGGGGAGGGCAAAGGGGCTACCTACCCCCACCCCCAGATTGATTTTCCCCGCTGTAACAATGGGAAGTGGACCAATTCAAGGCAAACCTCCAATAATCAGATTCTGTAACTGGAAAAATTATAACAAATGTATACATTTTCCATATAAAGAATCTAATAATAGGGGGTTGTCTATCTGTAAAGCAGCAAATAAACTAAAAGCACCATTTAAAGGATTCTTTCTAACTTATTGTGGGCGATAACTAATTGGTTTGATTTTGGTAAGTGAACTGAGACTTCATTTGAAGGGTAGGTGGCTCCACTAGTTTTCTAAGCTTCTAATAGGACTTATCCTAAAAAGTATTTCCAGTCTTTCAGTTTCCTTTAACCAATCCTGGCTTAATAGCCATATCCAAATAAATGGATGGTGAAGAACTTTCTCCCAATGCCTTGCTGGTCAGAACCTTAGCAGCAGCTATTCCATCTAGCAAAATTAGAACTTGCAAATCATGAGATCATCGTAGTTGTATTTCAAGCAGATGGTAAATATATTCTACATGAGCTTCATTTTCTGGAGTATGTTACCTTCTGCTCTTCTTGGTATTTCTCACTCAGCAAGTGCTCTTATCTCCCTTTTTCACAGACAGGATGGGATCGATCCTTATTTCCTTTCCTTGCCTGATTCAGACATTTCTCTTATCACCTCTCAAGCATTTCTGAGACAATTCTCAGGACACTCAATTCCTGCATGTACTTTCAAAATGTATTTAAAACATGTAAGGTGTCAATCATTTATAGAATAGATATTGCAAAGAACACTTCACAACTGGCCTTGGTTAGGTATTGAAATGCTTTTGTAGTTCTTAGTAGCTTTCCTTTTCCATAACTAATTAGTCTGCAAGAATGACAAGGGGATTTACTACAAGCCACATCTTAAAAGAATGCTCTGAGATGAAAAATATTCTTTTGCTGATATTTTATTCTAATCTATCTGGACTATGCTCTTTGCTTCATGTCTGGAAGTCTAACTGATGAGATTCAAAACCTCTAACTATGGAATATGCTTGTAATTTCACAGTAAGCAAAGCCTAATTGCCTTGATTGGTAAAATGTAAAAGTAGCATAAAAGCATGCTGTCTTTGAATGAATTGCTAGTTTATGTAAATATTATTATACTCTATATGCATCTTCTATGAGCACATTGAGATGGAAAACCAACTATTGTAATATTACATGTCAGATTGTTCTAGCTCAGACTTGTCCAACATACGGCCTCCGGGCCACCATGCGGCCCACCGAGCCATTTTATCTGGCCCGTGGCAGCAGCAGTGCTGCCACCACGGAGCGCAGGGCCGTGGCAGAGCACAGGGCCGCAGCAGCGGTGGCATGGGGCCACAGTGGTGGTGGGGCTGCAGAGGTGGTGGTGGCACGGAGGTGCGGAGCGCGGAGCCGTGGCGGCGCAGAGTGTGGAGCCGCTGCTATGGAGCGTGGAGTCACAGCAGCAGCGGTGGCACTGCATGGCTGCAGCGGGGCCGCGGCAAGGCAGGCAGGGCCAGCCCGTGGGCCCCAGCCGGCAGGAAGGGGAGGGGAGCTGCTTACCCGCGCAGGGCCCAGGGGAGCAGCCCCGCACGGGAGGGCAAGCAGCGGCCACTGGCACTGCCGGCCCACGCCTGCCTCATCACCCACCCGCTTCAAGCCAGCCTCGCTGCCCTGCCCTGCCCTGCCCTGCCCTGCCCGACCCCACAGCAAGGCGACACCTGCTCCCCCGGCCAGTCTCCCCCTGGACACTGTGGCTCTCTGGGTCCGGTCGCGAGGCCCCGAGGGGGCCGCTTCTCATGTGCTGTTGGGGACGGGAGGAGGAGCCCGGCTGAGTCTGCACCAGCCAACAGAAGCAGCGGCGGAGCTGTGTGCCGCTCAGGATGGGACGAGCCTGCACTGGTCAATCCCAAGCGGCACATGGCTCCACTGCCGCTTCTGCTGGTCAGTGCAAACCTGGCCAGCCTCGTCCCATCCCCAGCAGCACATGGGAAGTCGACTTCAGCTGCATACTGCTTTTTCTGGCTGGTGCCGACCCGGTTCTGCCCGGGCAGGTCCTGCAGCACCATGTCAACCCGGGCATGGCATCAGCAGGCCAGGCGGGCCCGAGGTTAACCCCAGCCTGGCCCCGTGGCTTCTCAGCACCAGGTCAACCCAGTTGTAGCCAAGTGGTTCCTCCAGCACCATGTCAACCCAGGCATGCATGTCATGTCAACCAGGACCATGTCAACCCCTGCAACTTCTTTGGTGTCAAAGGTCACGTGACATCACTTCCTGATATGATACAACTTCCTGTGACATCTTTGAATATGGCTCGCCGGCCCACTGGGTGATAAAAAGTTTGTGATCCGGCCCCACATTCAAAAAGGATGGACACCTCTGTTCTAGCTGTTTTTTGCACCCTGCTAGGGGAGGAGGAGTGGGGGATGAGTCCTCAGGAAAAAACCCTACTGGGGGATGGCAATAGGGTCCGGTATTAGCTTTCTCAGGAACTCAGAAATTCTGGCTGCTGGTGGCATAAAGTGGTCCACCCAGTCCCATATAAATCCCATTAACTTCAGCAAGCCTAGATGTGACTAAATGTGTCAAAAACAGATCACCCAATCCTGAAGTGCTTGCTACAGGAAACCTGAATTATAGTGTAAGATAATTTGTTGCTAAATGTCAGTTTCCAGATCTACCTGAAGTTATAGCATCTCATTTACCAATATTTTAACCTGTGAATTCCACCTCAAATACTTTGGGGCTTTGTGTGGCATGCAAGACTTCTTCAGATCAGAAGCACACAGGCCAGGACACACCCAGCATGCACAAGGGTAAGGAAGGTGTTTATGGAGAGTGAGATACCTGTGAACTTCCTTAAAAGCATTGATCAACAGTCCTCCACTAGAGTCCTAAACTATTAAATTTGAGGCCAAACCACCTGAAAGAAAAAGGAAGAGATGAGATATAGCACCAGACCAGCAAATACAGATCAACATCCAAGCTTGGAGAAAGCCAAATACACAAATTAGGATGGGAGTTGGTGTTCACTGGCAACACATAGGGGGTGCACATGGGTGCACATGCATCCCCTGAGATTGGCGGTGCACCCCTGAAAGAAGCACTGCCAGCAGTGCCTGCAGGTGGTCACCGCTCACCAACCACCACCCCTCCCTTGCCACCAACATCAATGCGGCCGCCTGCAGGAGCTCCCCTCTCACCACCACCATGCCTCCACCACCACCACCTGCAGGCAGTCACCGTGCCCCCCCAGCCTCCAGGACCATGTATTATTTATGTTGGTGTTGAATCCACACCTGGAGTCATCAGGGGGATGTTCCAAGGGGATGCACTGGTACAGTTGCACTCTCATCCCTCTTTGATTCTTGGTCTACCCAAAATTTAAAACCAACTGCCTAACAGTGGCAATACTATTCCTATTCAAACAGCAGTGAGGAAGTCACTTGACCTCATGGCTCATTAGAATCTACCTGATTCCTTCTCAACTCTTCATTCCATAGATGTTAACAACCCTCTCCTTTTTTTAATGTACTTGAGGTTCCACTAATTAAGCTATCCTTTCTTCTGCAATTCTGCTATCAGCTGCTCCTCTTAATATATCTCCTATTGCATAGCCTTTTAGACTATTTCTTAACATTAAAATAAACATTAATTCAGCTGTGGAAACATTAACTCAGGTATGGAAATAACTCAGTAAAGCATTGGATGCATTGTTAAGATATTCAAGAAGGCTAGATTTTGTTTTATGAATCTAATTCTAATGACAGCAGGACTAAAGGAACAGCACCTTTTGATTATTCTTGCCTAGTTTGTTGTGTGTTTACAATATAGCAAGTTAATGCACATTCCAATTAAGTTATATTTATTTTTGCTTGAATCTTGAACTGAATAACATAGTGCCAGGCCCCTAGCTTAAAGGTCCTGGTTTCTTATAACCTGAAGAAAACTGTGTGTTGTGTGATGATGCACCATTTGCACCCTTCTTTTCAGAATCCTAGATCCACCCATGAAGAGGGCGTTTAAGCAAGGAAGGCTTTTGTGAGAGAGTGATCAAGGGCCAGAAATAAGTGCCTAGAACCAAAAAGTGTCTTTTCTAATAGGCTGCCATTAACTCAGACTGGGAGTCAAATATCAAGGCATAGGTTAGGATGAGCACAAAACTCTATCTGCCTGGAGAAGACTCCATCCCTTAGAAGCTTGCTCAGGTTTTTCATAAATACCTAGCACTAAGCTGAGAAAGGGTTCATATTGATTTTGCTGCTTTGTGATTTTAAAAGCTTTTTTGCTTGTTTTTATGTTAAGTCAGATCTTGCAGCTACAAAAGACTATATGGTGACATGTGAGATGAAACTGCAAATCCAAATGGAAAGCTTGAACATTTATGGGCAAGGGGGGTTCTAATTACTATTTTTAAACATTCTAATTTGTTTAACACTTATTAAACTCCAATACTTAATGAGAAGTTGAGAGAGAGGATGTCTCTGTTCAATTCAGCTTATGCTACCTGTGCTTTGAGACCATCAGGATATGCCACAGCAAGTGAAACGTTGATACTTATTTGTAGGCATGCCAACTTCCTTAAGAACGATTTAGGTCTTTTGGTATTTTATATAGAAGATACAAATCCATTTATGAAACTTCATAAATTCAATTTTTAAGGTGTGAAATATTTCATCTTTGAGGGAGACTGGGTGCATCTACACATGCAATCAATGTGATTTAGGTTTACTGCACAGTAGTTTACTGCACAGTAAATCAGCCCTGGGAAGGCTTCTACACATGCACCCTGTTGGGAGCAGATTTGCTCCTTCTAGGATTAAATGGATCCAGGCCTGCTCCTGCCCTGCTCTGTCCTCCTGCAACAGCCAGGGGGACCTGCAGGCTCCAGATGCAGATGCCCAGGTGGCAGGAAGCTCTGGTGGGGGGCCAGACTTGGCCTGGTACGGGCTCCTGGGAGGGCAGGCTCAGCCTGGCAGCATCCTCTGGGAGGAAATTCTCAGCCTGGCATGCAGCTCCTGGGGAGGCAGAGGGAGTCCCAGCCTGGCAGGGGTCTCCAGAGGGAAAGGCTCAGCCTGGCATGCAGCTCCTGGAAGGGCTGTCTCAGCCTGGTAGGGATCTCCAGGGGGACAATCTCAGGCTGGCAGGGATTCCCAGGGGGAACAGCTCAGCCTGGCAGGGGTCTCCAGTGAGACAGGCTCAGCCTGCCCAAGGACACTGTCCCAGGAGCCTGTGGCTAGTACACATGGATGCTCCCCACCCTCCCACCTGGCAATGGCAAGGCACCGTGTCCACAAGGTGCTCAAGGATCACTTCCTCCCCCACTGCCCACAGTAGTTCACCTGGATAGGTGGCTGTGGACCCCAGGCCCAGAGTACACCCCCATAATGACACACAGTCTGGACAGTTTCCACTCAACAAATTTTACTCTCTCCACCACAACATACTCCCTCCTGCCCTTCCTCTCCAACAACATCCTCTGTCCACTCCTTTCTCCCCAATAACAGCCCCTACTCTGAACCCTAACAACCATCAACAATAAAACACCCTCTTCCCCGTGTAGCTATTCACAAGAGTGTGGTTGGTGCAGTGTCAGGGCGGAACAGTGGGCTAGAGGTGCCTATGGCATGAAGCATAGGGAGAGGTCTCTACCCCAGCCTTTGGTGGCATCACCATGGGTGCAAACACTGCAGGGAGCCTGACAGCCCAGGGCCTCAGCCAGGGGTGAAGGCTGGCACTGTCCAATCTTCTTCCCCTCCTTTATGGTGCTGGGCTCAGTGGGGACCATCTCATGTTCAGAGACCACATGGCGGGTGGGTGAGTAGCAGGCAGCAGGCTGGGCAGGTGGCCTGGCTGCCGACGAACCTGGTTCATGAGCAGGGGAGGGGGCCCTGGTCACTGCAGGCACTGTTGGATCACCTCCCAGGACCACTGAGGGGGCCTGGCGCAGGACTGCAGGTGACTGCCAGGTGGGAGGCAGGGCTTGGCCTGGCAGCTGGCCAGTGGGTGGCTACCAGGCAGCAGGTGGAGCCAGAGCCAGGAGCTGGGCAGTGGCCAGCACAAAGGTGACCACCAGGGGTAAGATGGTGTCCAGCACCCAGAAGTCCTCTTCTGTGGCCTCCACTGCCTGAGCCATCATATTGATCTGCTTCTCCTGTGCATCTGGTCGAGGAAGACAATATGCCCTCCTCAAAGATGAGGAGCCTGTCTCAGCATGTGCAGTCCTCCTGGTTCCTCTCCCATTTGCACTCAACATCCTGAGCATTCCAGGCCCATGAGTCTACCAGCTACCCCTCTACCATGACTAGCCAGCCCAGCAGGAGGGTGCAGTCTTGAGTGCACTGCCACTGGAGGTGGCACATGTGGAGGGCACCAGCTGACAATGGCAGTATCCTGGAAAGTGCAATCCCAGTGGTGGCTGGTGCCTTTCCCCTGTGTACAGATGCTGGACCTGCAGAGTCAGGACTGAGGCTCTTCGTGAGAATTTCCAACATTTAAAGATAACATTCACTGTACTGTGGGGCTGTGCACTGCTCAGCCTCAGATCGGGAGTCATGCGTGCAAAAATGCCCAAGGACCATGATAAGGTGGTCGAGCAGCCTCTGTCACAGGCTACTGCTGGCCAAGCCCTCCATCCCTGCTCCCGCCACAGGGGAAGGCGGGCTGCCTGGCATTTCCCACAGGCAGCTTGCCTTCTCAATCCCCTAACCAGGGTGAGCCAGGGCTGACTCCTGGCAGCAGCTACTGTGGCAGCTCCAAACCAACTCCCTCCCTTCTTCTCCTGCAGGCCAGGCAGTTTCCTCCTGTGGCACTAGGCCCCACACTAGCTAGGGTCTGGGGGTGAGGGGCTCCAACCTGGCTGGGATGTAGAACTGATGATGCCCCTACCCTCCCCCCAGCAGCCTCTCCAGAGAGATGGCCCAGGCCAGGGCCCCTGCCTGTGGCCTGTGCCTGAAGCATGCCCCTGCTGAGAGTCCCCTGGGCACACTATGACAAGCTGTTTGAGAGCACCAAGGGGTGCCCAACACACTATTTCCAGGTGATGATGATTATCATGGTGACCCATATGCAGCTGAGAACCTGCCATGGGGCTCTGAGCTTTGACAGTGCCCTAGACAATCCCAGGCTTTCTCACAGCATGTGCTGCCACCTGGAGGGGTACCACTCCCTATGCTATGAGTCCCTGATCCCTGCAGTTGAGGAGGAGCTCACCACTGCCACTGACAAGTTTCTCTGTATGTGACAGGCCCCTGGCTGCCTAGCTAGGAGGGCACTGGATGCTCAATAAAGTTTTATACTGCCTCCTGCCTCCCTGTATATTGTTGGGGGGAACTCCAAGGGGTAAGGGGAGCTCTGCCAGGCAGGTTGAGTAGAGGAGGAGAGGAGTGGGGGAAGGGGGGTCCTGATCCCCCATGCAGGACCACTGATGCCAGGTTTGCAGTCCAGGGGATGGGAGGGTCAGATGGCATGGGCACAGGTGGCCATAGTGCCCCCTTCCCCTCCCCCAGGCCTCCTTCCTGTGCAGGGCTTAAGGGACAGACATGGCAGGAGGTCCCGGTGCCTGGACTCTGAGCCTGGCAGTGGTGGCATGGTCCAGCTGCCTGCAGGGTATTGAGCTTTGGAGGCTTGGCCACATGTGCAGTGGCCCCCTCCAGGAAGGAGCTGTATCTGGCCATGGGTGAGGCCATCCCTGACCTGTCCTTCTCATTGTGGGTGTGCATTGTGGGTTACCAGGGCAGGTGCCAGTCTGGGATGCCCACACTGAAAGACAAGGCCAATGGTGGGAAGTGCTCCAGTTGCTGCAACTTCTGGCCTGAGGGGCCCTCCTCCAGTGAGTCCTCATCAAGGCTGGCACAAGGCCAGCATCCCGCCTATGCTTGAATAGGTATGTTGCCCCTGGCTTGGGTCCCTGGGAGCCAGGGTGCAGTCCAGCTCCTGCAACCCCAGACCACCAGTTATGGTCCATCACACAGACCCACTGAGTCCACAGGGTCTTCACCTTTATGTAGTGTTGCCACCCAAAATTATCATAGTCACACCCCTGCATGCAGGCTGCCATGTTCTCATAAACGTGGGCATTCAACTGGGTGGCCTGGCCAAACTGTCTCTGGACCTCAGCCTCACCTCAGGCCACAATGTGGCTGGTGGTCTCATCTGGCGCACAGTTTGGGCCCTGGGCTGCTCTCCCTGGGGTTGGGGGTACTGCCATCACAAGTGCTGCCTCTGGCAGGGACTCCAGGTGCCATTGGGTCCAGGCACGTACTCATAGCAGTAGGGCATGGTGCCCAGAGACCAGGCAGCTGCTTCCACAGGTCCTGGGTGTCAGGCCAGTGGCCTTCAGGACTGCTAGAGCTGATACATGCCTACAGTGCAAGGGCATGATGCCTGGGGCCAAGGAGCAGCCAGCAGCATGTGCCCACACGAGCACACAGTGCCCAGGGGCAGATGGAAGCTGGCCCAGGCCCCAGTGGTCAAGCGAGTGTCTAAAGGCCATCCAGGGACTGCTAAAGAGCCATCCCTGCCCCATGGCTGGAGGGACTCCCTGGCAGGAGGCTGGACCCCTGCTGGTCTAACTGACCAGGAGCAAATTTACTCCCAGTCAGCATTTACACGTGTGCTACTGTGCATTGGGTAATGCACATTAAATCTACTACCTTTATTTACAGGTTGTAGACAACCATGCAATAGCCTATTTTACAGTGCAGTAACTGTTGTGCACAGTTACCGTGATGCTATACTGCACAATAGATTAATCTACTGCATAGTAAAGCATCTTGTGTAGATGCACCCAGTGTGTTGTTAAAAGCCAAACAGATTAAAAACCTACTCCAATATGGATATTGCATCAATAATGTATGTACCATCAGAAACTCTGACATCTGAAATGCCAACAGACATAACCTGACAAGTGGCCAGAACTATAGGGCAGTCATTCTACTATGGGTTTAAACAAAGGAAAAGAAATTTCCAGGGAACGTGTACTGCTGGGCAGATCATTTGAGCTAAGTATTTGCACAATGCTTGTTCAATATGGACTGTGACAAGAATCTAATCAAAACTGATAAAAAAAAATCAGATTTAGTAGCTGTAGTATAGTAAGATGATTAGTGCATTTAGAACTCTGGTTCTCAGAGAAAATAATACAAAATAGAACAACATAAATGAAAATGCTGACATAGTGTTCTAAGGGGGAAAATGGTATAGCTAAAGAACAGTTACCCTGTTCTGTATGATTTTTATGGGATTAGCCAATTATCATGCGTTCCTTTATTATAAAATGATACCAGTACCCTATAATTTTACTTAGCTAAATTCCATGTCTATTCTCTACTGCCACTGCTGCCCCTCTGTACAGCCTGAAGGATGCAGTGACAGTGGAGAGGAGCCACAGGGCTACCCAGGCACAGGATCCAGGAGGCTGCAGCAAGAAGAGCTTGGCAGCAGTGTGGGGAAGATGGGCACTTCACCCCTGCCCCTAGCAGCAGCTTCTTCCCAGCCACCACCACTGCTGCCACTGTTCAGCATGAGCAGGCAGCCCAGAGCAGGTGTGGGGCAGGCCAAGATTCGCCACTTTTCCCCTGCTCCCAGCAGCAGCTTCTGCCTGGCCATTGCTGCTGCTCAGCATTGGCAGGCAGTCTGGAGCAAGTTCAAGGCGGGTGGGGGTTGAGGCTGTACATGCAGGTTCTAGCTGGTTTGAAGCTGGTCCACTCTGGCCAGGGCAAGTCTGGAGAAGGTGTGGGGTGGGTCAGGATCAGGGCTATGTGTATGGGTCCTTGCCAACAGTGAGGCCAGCAGTGGTGGCAGCTGGAAGGAGCCACTGCTGCCTGGACTGCAGTCCAGTTCAGAGCCACCCCAGCCCCACTGAATGCCTGGGGGCAATGGGACACACCATGGGCCAAACAGCTTCTAGGCCAGGCAGGACTGAGAGACCTGCTGCTGGCTGGACAAAGTCCTTCACAGGCCAGATCTGGTTCACAGGCTGTATTTTACCCACCCCTGTTCTAGAAACTTCTCCTCTTGAGGCTTTATCTGGTTTGCTGAAATGAAAAAGTTGGTTCTTTTGGGGGACAGGAATCACAGAGATGCACACTGATGTGGCTACAATGCTCCCAGTACCCCGTATTTGCAGTATGTCCTGCAGATACACTCAGCATTCTCTTGAGAGCTAGGCTTGTCACCTGAGTTTCAAAGCAGCTTATGTCACTTGTGTTAGAATCTGGAAATCAGCTCTTCAGAGCTATTAGTTTGCCTTTTTTATTTTGTGGACTTGTTGTAATATTCCTTTTCTGAGCTTGATGCCATCCTGACTAAATCCTGAGCCAGAATCCCAACACTACCACCCTATTGAAGTGCTATGGAAGGCATCCTGGAACTTATGACAAGGAGAAGATCCTTAGACTGGGATGCAGATGGGGCTATATCATATGGGAGCCTGTGGCAGGGCACTGTTGGTGCCTACCACTTTAAGGGCTGGAGCAGTCAGCAGCCAGGTGCTTGAGTATAGTGGCCATTTTGAGACCCTGGATATATATAGGGTGAAACAGCAGTTTGCTGCTGGCAGCTGTGAGAGAAGCATCAGCTGGTGGAGCTGAGGCTCAGGAACAGCTTGGAGCATTAATTGTTCTATATAATGACCGTGTCCTCATTTAAAAATGTCATTTTTTAATTATGACTGAAAAAGATAAGAAATGTATGATTATTCTGCCTTTTCCAAAGTAAATGAACAAACAGTTTCCGTGGTAGCATCTTTCAGATCTTCACACACCACTCATTTCTTGGTATACATCTTACATCTACTTTCAAAGCTGGACTTACCTGCAGTTTTTTGTAGCATCATTTTTTGGTCACATATAATTTCTCTGGTCAACCGTTACATTATCAGAAAGAAAGCCAGACACTACCAAAACAACAAAGTAAATGTTATAGGTACTGAAATGACTGTGCTTGGGACACACCATAGGAATCAAAAGGCATAATGAGAATCTATGCTCATAAATTTGTCCTAGCTAGATACATGGGCCTGACCTTAAAAGTGAGATCTTGTGATTCTGTAGGGAAGTCACTTTACATTTGTGCCGTTTATGAGGCATGACAGTGAACCCATGTGATAAGAAGTCCTGTGCTTTTCTTAATCGGAAGTATTGCCTCTGCTTAACTCATTTATTTTCTGTTATGCAAATGTGATAACGAGCTGACTTTTCCCAATAATTTGGCTTCATATAAAATCTAATTCCCTAATCTGATGGCAGTGATGAGTCTCTCATAAAACCTAATCATAGGAACTCTGAACATATATTGGAAATAAATCAAATGCTGTTATTATGAACATGAATGCAACCCAAGGTTTCATTTAATAGTGGAAAGGGCCCCATGGTGTCTTATGTTTTTGAAACACGATGGGGCTCCTTGCTGTTTATGTAGCTTTGTTCTGTACATATTCCAAAATATGTAGTAAACAAAAGGAAATAAATGGTACAACTAGATCTTAAGAGATGGCTTGGAAATTTCTTTCTGTCCAGAGCAAAAAAATTCTTGCCAAGTAATTTTTTTTAATTAAATGAGTTTCTTGGTAAAAGTGAAAGTAAAATTTGGTTTAACTATTCTTGCAAAGCTACCTTAAAAGTCAATGTGATTTGTAAAATTGGCAATTAACATGTAGTGAAAGCCTAAAGCTAAAATTAACAACTGTATAGACACATTCAGACAGCAGTCCCACAATTCAGTTTTCTACTCTTCTGCTGTTTCCTTCTTATTTTATTTTGCAATTATAAAAATAGCAGGTTTCTTCAACAGTATCCTTTCAATGCTTAGAGTAAATGAGGTACAAACTGGGTGCATCCACATGTGCAACACATTCAAAGTAGGCTTACTGCACAGTAAAAATACTGCACAGTAAACCTATGGGAGAACAAGTCTACACATGCTCCCTCTTGGGAGCAGATTTGCTCCCACACTGCTCTGCCCACCTGTAGCAGCCAGGGAGAGCTCCAGGCTCCCCCTGGGTGCTAACATAGGGGCTGGTAGGGAACATGGGGCCAGGAAACAGCTGTATCCTGGCAGGGGCTGGGAGATTACTCCCTCCCCCCAGGAGCTGCCAATGGTGGAGCCTGGGCCGGGACAATGTCCCCTGGCCCCAGCAGCAGGCAGCTCCCAGCCCCTACTCTACAACTGGGGGCAGGGGGCTGGGAAAAAGCTGCAGGGGAGGGACAGGTCCCAGCCCACTGCCCCAATCCACCAATGGGGCTGCTAGCCATGAGCCCCTGTCTGGGCAGGGATTCTCTACTCAGCCCCCACCAGTGGGGCAACTAGTGGTGAGCCCATATCTGGGCAGGCTGCCTCTCCCTGATAGCTCTTTCTAAGCCGCGTGCCTTGATCACTCGGGATCCTGGGGGTCTCTGGGAGCTACAGCCATGGCGCTCCTGCAGCAGGAAGCCTGCCCAGCTGCTGGAGTGTGGTTCTAGCTGGCCAGGCTTAAGTTCTGGGTGGCGTGCGCTGCTGCCACATGCACTGCCTTGCTTTTTTTCAGCGTGAGTTTTTCTGAGCCCAGGTTCTCGCAGAGTAAAAAAAAACGCAACACTTTTCTACAAAGTAGAAGCATGGGGAATGCCTTCATATGCAGGGTGTGGTGCTGCAGATGGGTCTGCAGCTCCACATATCACATGTCCATGCTCATCTGGACACACCCTAGGAGATCTAACAATCATATGAACTGTAATCACTGTATCTCACCATTCACCATCTGGGCAGAGGAAGGGTGATAACAATATGGCAGCGGTATCAGGGAAAGCCTAGGATCTGTCTAATGATGACTACTATTTAATTTTGGAATGAGAAACTAAGGCTAAGATAATGGGAAAGAGCATTATTAGCAAATGGAAAATGATAAAAAAGTGTCATGAAATGCTTATGCAATCATGAATACAAATGCAGTGAGTTATGCAGAAAAGTATAAGCTAAAGAAAAAGTTGCCCAATTAGCCTTGAAGTATTCTTTCAGGAAAACGCTTAGACAAATGCTCTCAAAGGAATCATTAGAAACAACTGCCTTGCCTAAAGTATTACTCTCGGTGAGTGACACAGGTTACAAACTATAAGCCACCCTTGCATCACTTCTTTCTCCCCAGCTCAATTTATGCCTGCTTGCTTTCTTTCCATGCAAGACAATAAGCAGTTCGATCTCTCTCTAGATGTTCAGAGTTCTCTGAATTTTGAAATAAACTCTACACTGAATTGATGGGTATTAAATGCCATAGGAGAATTAACTTCTTATTAATCATACAGTGTATTGAACTGACTTTTCTTTCTTGATTCTCACTTGGAAGTCAAATGGGAGCCCTCTATAAACTTAATTACTCTAGATCCCTGTAATTTAAATAATCTTAGCTTTTTGCATTTGTGGATTTAGAGGTGTTAAAAACATCTAATACAACAGCACATGCACCATTTCCAATACAGGAAGGCCCTCCAAGACTATTTCCCCAAGAAGTTCTGTTTTCAGTACTTTTGGAGGGCCATCTTGTGGCAAGAAGAAGAAGCATTCAAAATAGGAGGATGAGGGCAACTCAGAAATGTAGAGGTTAGAAGGAACAGAACATTGTGTAAATACAGGGTTGCAGACCATAATAAGTGAGGAACTGGCAATGGACAGATATGGCTGGTGCTTACAAGTTCAGAAAAGTTGTATTCTTCCTTACTGGCTGTATTTTCTCCTTTAAAACTAACATTTCAGTTGTCTTGTCCCTTATGGTGGTAAAAGTATTTTTAAAAATGTAAATGAGGTGTAAATTGAGCTAGTGATGTACAACATCCAGCTTGCGGAGCTCTCCATGGGTCCAGAAATCTGGTGGCAAGGGAGTGGTGGTACTGCTCCCCTGCTGACAAATTTCAGACCTGTGGGGAATCCTGGGCCCTGAGCACTAGTTTGGGTGCTCAATATTAGTGCACGGGGCCAGGCAGGGGTTATGTGGGCCACAAGGGCCCATTCCTGACACAGAGGTGATGCTGGGTCCCAGAGCCCAATCCACACATGCAGGCCCATAAGGGAGCAGCGTCAGGCCCCAGGGACCAATCATGGCATGTGGGAGCTAACTGAAGCCTTACAGGGCCCAGCCCAAGCATGTCAGGCTCAATCTGGCCTGCAAACTGGCCCCATGCCACTTATCCTGCCCCCGGAGCCAAAAGTTTGAGCACCACTGGTCTAAAGCAAAAGCTCTGGAGTATGAACTGACTCATCCCTGTTGACTCTGAATAGTGCAAATTAAACTAGTATTAATTTGAGAGAAAAGAGTGACAATTGTACTATGAAGATCTACCTAATCTACTGTGATTAACATCTCATTTTACAATTGGTGGAGCTTGGAATGACATTGACTACAAGTAGAGAATATTAGTCTTGCAACTCTTCTTTATAATCTGAAAAGGAAGAAAGCAAAGTTCAACTACCATATTTCATGGTGTATAAGTCAAGGTTTGAAGTCAAAACATTTACCCTTAAATTTCCACCTTGACTTATACACGATATCAGTACTTCAGCAGGACCCTGTGCTGGTGCCTTGTCACATGGGGAGGTGGCATGCTGGCATCTAGGGGCTTCACCAGTGCCGACTGAGACCAGGTCAAGTGAGGGAGTGGGGGGAGGCAGGAGCCTAACACCCCAGAGCCAAGTTGGGCACCCAAACCACATGCTCGTTGAGACTTACCCATGGCCCAGTGGCTGCCTCACAGGTAGATCTTGGCCATTGGGTAGAGCCACCACCTGATGTCATAGGAGCTTTGATGCTGCTGCCAGCCGCCAGCAGCATCATGACACAGAGTGGCTAGTGAGCTGCCATCAGGCCAGGCAGCCCCTGAGCTCGTGGGGGAGTGGGCAGGCCAGTCTTCCCTCTGTGGTGGCAGCAAACGCCCCGCCCAGGCAAGCTGAAGGCAGGCTGGATGTTGCCCCAGCTTGGTGAGGCCCAATCTAACTCATCCCTGAGACCGGGCTTCCAGCACCTCATGCAACATCTCTACCATCATCTCCCACCTCCAGCATACCAGCCACACTCCTGCCACCTCTCTGCACTACCTACAGGGCAAGCCAGCCCCTTCCTGGGCAGCCCCAGGAATCCTGGTGCCTGCAGGAGCTTGCTGAAGGCAGAAGCAGTGAGGGGCCCAATCCTTTCTTTTGGAAGAGCCTGACTGCCTCTCCTATGGTTGAGGGTTGAGCTGCCATTGAGCTGGGCAGCCCCTGATCTGCAGGGAGCCCTGGTCATTCCACCTATGGTGGTAGCACCCCTTAACACCAGCTGGGCAGGCTTCCAGCAGGCTGATGCTGCCCCAGCACCTTGCACACCGTCTCTGTCAGTGCACCCAGCTACCCTCATGCTAATCTCTTTAACAACTTCTTTGCCTCTATTTTTCTGAACAGGGACCAGGTCATCCCCACCCTGGGATCCCCAACGGTCCCAATGGAGGCACAGCCAGGCCCAGGGTCAGTGAGGACAAAGTTAGGGAACTTCTGGTGGGACTAGACATGTTCAAATCAGCAGGTCCTGATGATCTCCACCCCAGAGTGCTGAAGGAATTAGCAGAGGTCATTCCATGGTGCTCTGGCAAGGTGCCAGAGGACTGGAAAAGGGCCAATGTGGTCCCCATTTTCAAAAAAGGGAGGAAGGAGGACCCAGGAAACTATAGGCCCGTTAGTCTTACCTCAGTCTTGGGGAAGCTCTTTGAGAAAATTATCCAAGTGCATATGCGAGGGACTAGCAGGGGAGATTATGCTTAGGGGCAACCAACATGGGTTCATTAGAGGCAGGTCCTGTCAGACCAACCTGGTGGCCTTCTACAACCAGGTCACAAAAGCCTTAGCTGCAGGTGTCGTGGTGGACGTAGTCTTTCTGGACCTTAGAAAGGCCTTCGACACTGTCTCTCACCCCATTCCCATTAAAAAATTAGGCGACTGTGGTGTCAATACCTACACGGTCAGATGGGTCACTAATTGGCTGGAGGGCCGCGCCCAGAGAGTGGTGGTGGATGGTTCATTTTCGACCTGGAGGGATGTGGGCAGTGGAGTTCCCCAGGGCTCGGTCTTCGGGCCCGCACTGTTCAACATCTTCATCAGTGACTTGGATGAGGGGGTGAAAAGTACCTTGTTCAAATTCATGGACAACACTAAGATGTGGGGAGAAGTGGGCACACTAGAGGAGAGGAACAGGTGGCAATTAGATCTGGACAGGTTACAGGGGTGGATGGATGAGAACAGGATGGATTTCAATACCGACAAGTGCAAGGTATTGCACCTGGGGAGGAAGAACCAGCAGCATACCTACAGGCTGGGGAACTCCCTTCTCATCAGTGCAGAGGCAGAAAAGGACCTTGGAGTCATCAATGACTCCAAGATGAATATGGGCCAACAATGTGGGGACGCTGTCAGGAAGGCTAACTGCACCTTGATCCACAGATGCATCATGAGCAGGTCCAAGGAGGTGATCCTCCCCTCCTCTATGCTACACTGGTCAGGCCACAGCTGGAGTACGTCCAGTTCTGGGCGCCGCACTTCAGGAGGGATGTGGACAGCATTGAGAGGGTCCAGAGGAGGGCCACTCGCATGATCAGGGGGCAGCAAGGCAGGCCCTAAGAGGGGAAGCTACAGGACCTGAACACCTGTTCACCCTCCACAAGAGAAGGTCGAGATGGGAACTGGTGGCTGTCTATAAACTGACCAAGGGGAACCAGCAGGCAATGGGAAAGTCCCTGTTCCCCTGAGTGCTACCAAGAGTAACAAGGAATAATGGCCACAAGTTGATAGAAAATAGATTTAGGCTAGATACCAGGAGGCATTACTTCACAGTCAGGGCAGCTAGGATCTGGAACCAACTTCCAAGGGAAGTGGTGCTCGTTTCTACTCTGGGAGTCTTCAAAAGGAGGCTAGATAGACACCTAGCCAGAGTGATTTGACCCCAGTACTCTTTCCTGCCCACAGCAGGGAGTTGGACTGGATGATCTGCTCCGGTCCCTTCTGACCCTACCAACTATGAAATTATGCCATCACCCCATGCTGCCCTAGAGGCAAGCCTTCCCTGGGAGGTGGCTCTGGTGAGGTGGGATTGACTTATACATCAGATCGATGAAAATCCTAACTTTTTGGATCCGAAATATGGAATTGATTTATACACCGTGTTGACCTATACACCATAAAATATGGTAATCATCTGCACAGAAAATGGGTCACTTAAGATGAAGTGCAAAGTGAGAAATGGGGACATCAGGGTAAAACTGAATCTCGAGATGTGTGGAAAAGAACAATAATGACAGTCCAACCACATTGTGTGCTGGACTACATGCAGTAAAAAGACTGAAAGTGGCAAACTAGGAAACAAATACCTCATACAATCCACAATGCATTTAGATGAATTATCAGGCATGGGGGACAAGGAACCAGAGGACTATAATAAAGCTGTCAAACCGTATTGAACAACTCCTTTCTGGTGACTGGATCATTATATTCTTTGCATTTGTTCTCCCAGGATGAAGTAATTGTTTTCAATGTGAGCTGTCAACTGCTGAATCAAACTCAACAGAGTAATGTGTTTAGAGACAGATGATGGGTCTTCAGAATTTTGAGAAGTGGTTGTTCTCATTTGCTTGAGAGTATACGGTTTTCCATAGGTTTAGAGGTAAATGAAAAAGTTAAGAAATGGATAGAAATCAAATGTGGAGGAGGAATAAGAGACTTTCCACCTGCAGGTATTTTGTAGCAAAACTAAAGGGTGTTTGACTAGTCCTTGATTTGAAGAGCTTTATAGATTATTGCATGTTACAGGACTGCAAGTACTGAAGAACGCTGTTGACGTGAAGGCCTGAGAAGATGGCCATATAAACCACAGAGGAAACAAAGTGGTTATGACTTCTGCAATGCTAGAAAAACTCAGTTTGACACTGCCAGTGCACAGATACATTATGCCTTTGCAAACATGTGAACATATAACTGCTATGACAAAGGAAGTGCACACCTTCATGGTCCGTGTTTAATCTCTAGTAGGTTTACCAACCAGTGCTATATATTTTACACATAAGTTTTGTTCTGCCCAGGACAAATAGGAGTGTCACAGATAGGAGGTACTCTGTCATCTTGTGCCCATTTTATGAGAATATCAACAAGTTACATACTGTTAGAATAGGATCAAGATTATATGGCTTTTCTGTGCATGCCATAGCAAGCATCTACACTGTGTTCAGAAGCCTGAGCAGTATCAGACTGAGTCAGGCACTTGTCAGTTAAATAAAGCCAAGTGCTTTATTAATTACTCTCATTGAATATATCACTGTATAGTCTTGTGAGAATGCTGGCATCTCCAAAACAAAAAAAGAATACCACAGAAAAACAGGCATCTCCCCCCCCATCCCTCAGCTGACATCAGTTCCAAAACCTGGTGATCAGGGATCTGGGTTTTCTGTTTGATGGAAACACATGGTAAAACACGGATTTTCTCATTTGATGGAGAAAAATGCAGGAAATGATAGTTTTCCTCTTGCAGGCTGGCAGGGTTCCAGCCTGCAAGGGGCTAGGGGGAGCAGGAGAAGGGCAATCAACATGGGGTACCATGTGCATGTGCACACGTACAAATGCCCATGGCTGCCAGGCAGCCTGGAGAACAGCTCCCATAGGTAAGTCTGGCAGAGGTTGGAGGGATTGAGGCCCACATAGGGAGAGAGCGAGGAAGGGATTTGGGCAGGGCTGGGCTGCTGTGCAAGCAGTATGTGGGCTTGGGGCCCAAAGCAGGAACACTTTAAGGCCATTTAAGAATTTGAAGTATGTGGGATTTCACTATGCAGAACTTAGCCCAACTAAATAGTTGCAATCTTTTTCCTTTATTTGCAAGCTTTTGGGTTGGCATGATTTCACAAGGTATTTTAGTAGAAGAGAAACATCAGACGGGCTACAAGTAGGAGGGCACAACTGCAGAAGACTGTCAGTCCTTTCTTTTCCCCCCCCCCATGTCTGTGTGTGAAAAGGTATCTAGCAGAATTTGCAGATTAATTGGAATTCAACAGGGCCTTGAACTTGTGACCTCTGGGCTGTCAACCGTGTGCTCCCCCGGTAGCGAGGCCTGGAGAAAAGAACTAAAGACCTAGGGGTTAAAGTTCTGGGTGAAAGAGGCTTGGAACTGTTAGCAAAGATGCTGTCATTATTCCTGTGCTCAAGGAAACAGCACTTGGTACATTTTCTGTAAATAAACAGGATTGCCTTACAGAAATAACTTAATCATCAAATTTGTTTTGCTAACAGGAACCCCACAAATGACCTGCATTTTGCCTAACAGCTTGGGTAGTGCTCTGTTGCAGGGCTGTCCAATTTCCAAATGGCTGGGGGGCCCATATGCCCCATGGGTTGCAGCAGGACTAGCTGTGGACCCCAAGCTGCACACTCCACTGCTCCCCAAGCTGCTGCACTGTCCAACCCCCTGGGATAGGGTTAGGAAGTGGCAAGCTGGAGGAAGGAGGCAGAGCCTGGAGACTCTGGCTACTGTTACAATCAGGAGAGAGTGGCAGTCAGACAAGTCTGGGGGACACAATTTAACCCTTCTTGAGCCATTTACAGCACACAGGCCACCAGTTGAACAGCCCTGGTTTTTTGCAACAGTTTGGACATGCTCATTCCAGTGTCACTGAAAATCAAATCTCTTTTCAAGTGTGGTCATGAAGACTTTGGCAGCAGAGAAAAATAAAGCTTGATAAAACACAGGTTGTTACTCCATTGCAGACTCTTCACCATGCAGCTAGACAAAACAGGTGCTGTTTACTGTTCATCAGACTTCTCAGGTTATTACCCACTCTAAGAAGTTCAGTATTTATACAATACAAAGCCTGTGTTCGTTAAAAACAAATGTATAGGCTCTTCTAATGCACTGGATGAGAAAGTGAAAAAGGACAATTCAAAGCACCTTAGATAATAGGAGGGAACAACAAGAGGCATTGAGGATTAAGACTATAAGAGAATTAGAGTGAGGCAGGGTGAACTAACACATTTGGGAAGCATTGGCGATGCATGTGCACCCCCTGAGATTAGTGGTGCACCCACTGAGAGAGGCACCACCAATGCTGCCACCGGCACCTGCAGACAGTTGCCACTACCCCACCGCCAACACCACCGGCAGTGTCTGTGGGTGATCTCTGACTGCCAGTTGGCACTCCCCCCACCCCTGCCAGCTAACACCACTGCAGCCACCTGGGGGGACTCCCTGCCCACTGCCACCATGCCCCGCCAGCCTCATGCACATTGGAAAGGGAGGAATTCAAAGCTGTCCAAAAGGGGCAGCTGGCCAGCAGACTGCTTCTATTCCTGAGGCCAGACTTCCCCTTTTGATGAATTCCATACAAGAACAAAATGGAGTCTCTCAGAACTCAAAAGGCATTAAGAAATTCTGTTGTCCTAACTTGTAAAGGAACACAAGCACTAGTTAGTTATTACTAATCAGCAGAAACAAGTTTTCTTGTAGTTTGTTTGCATCCTCTTTGGCTGATCGTATCATCCTAAATAGACATAAAGGAAGATCTATTTCAGTTCTAGAAGGCACTTTACACAGGTTAGTAAAAATGCTTTATTCAATTGTTTCCTTCAGGAGTTTGATTGTATTTTCATGTCTCAGCCCTCAGATAGGTGGCACCATACCTCAGCTGAGAGTATCTGAGCAGCCCAACCCAGACAAGGACCCTCAGTAATTTGCTATTTACTTGAGCCTCAGGTGAGTGCTAGAGCAATCTGCAAAAGCAACAGACTGCCTGCTTTGCAACAGCAATTGTACAATGCATACAAGAGCTTTTATTTATGAGTGCTTCTTATTTTCAATGTAGGAGGTAGTGTTATCTGCCAAGTTTACAGACAGATCCATGAAAACAAAATGAAACAACCTCTCCCCCACAAAAAACTAAGTAATTTAATACATTTGGTTTATTATAGGACAGTCTGAACAGCCAGTTCATGAAACATCATAATCCTGGACGATCCAAGTGAAGTAACAGCTCTTCAAGAGGAGCAGCTCTAAACAGTCAATTAATTCAGTGTTCCAAACATTTTTCTTTGTCCTTAAAAACATATGAGGCACCTCCAGTACATCCTGGGTGAGATGTCTGAAAGCTTCCCCTGTAGCAAGCTGAAGAGTAGTTCAGTATGACTGAATGAATAGTTAGTTTAGATAATCCAAAGAAGGAGGTGGAAGAGCAAAGTTACAGCAAAAGAGTGGAGGTTCAACATTTGAAGTTACCTCAGAAAACAGTGGGAGGATGAGACAGCAAGCAACCTTTATGGCAGTGATTCTCTCCCAGTGTGGAGGCACCCTGGGGTGCCACTGAATTGAGGTGTGAGGAGAAAAGCGAATTGTTAGGAAATAAACAGATAAGTGCAGGTTCAGGCTTGTCCATGCCGGGACAACCCCATTCAATTCACAAGAGTTATAGAAAAGTGCCTCAAGTCCAGGGAGGGGTTCTCCAAGTCCATAAAAGGTTGAGAACACAGCTTTAGGACAAAGCAGAAGCAGGCCTGGCAAGCCAGGAATGCAAAGTGCAAGTGTATCAACCGTGTTAAGGTATCCACTTTTTTGCAAAAATCTTGTTGGTCTAATAAAAGATATCATTTCTACTATGAGTCCCAATTGCCATTTCAACTGGTTTAAGAAACATGAGTGACTGGAACTCTCCCACATTCTGTTCTCAGCTCTGCCACTAATTCACTGTGGCTAGGTACAGAAGTGCAAAAGCCCAAGACAGAATTGATCTAAGTTATGCAGTTTTCTGTAAGCAGTGTAGTTTAGATTGGTAGCAAACAGAACACACATTCACCCTTTGGTGGAGGTGGGGGCAGGGGCTTAAATCTTAGACCAGGTTGTGCCCTTGTTAAAGCAGTGTGCATGTAGAACTTCTGTTCTGTTACAGGTATGGACCGGTTTTGTGCCAAACTTCTGTTCTGTTATGACAGGGGATAGGCAGTTATTTGGGCCTACGGGCAACACAGGAAGTTTTGGAGAGCTGTCACAGGCTGGCTCAGCACCTCCCCCCACCCTGCAACAGCTTATCAAACCTCCCTATGTGGGATAGGGCAGTGGGCAGGGTGTGGGAGGAGCTGGCATGGGCACTTACAGCAAGTTCAGCCTCCAGCCTACCCATCTGCCCCAAGGAGGGGCTCAGGCAGACATCCCAATCCTCAGCAGAAACTTGCCAGCTGCATCCACATTTGATACCCATCACTGCTTCTGGTGCAGGGCCAGAAACTGTTATAAGCTGCAGGGACATACTGTAGGTGTGGGAGGGGGAAACAGATACAGAGAGAGGTGGCCCTGCCCACAATGAGTGGCAGCAGATGGTGCTGGAGGCCAGACAAAAGTAGAACCTGGCAGTGAGCAAGCTTGCCACTGTCGGGACCCTTCTGGCTGCAGCTGCCCAGAGCCTGTGCTGGGGTTGTCCTGTGGATGATGTACTAGCAACTCCTTATGGCATTCTGAACCTTTCAAGTGCACAAACTACTTTGGGAAGTGTTCTAAGAGTGCAAAAGAGTCTCAGAATACCAATAAGGAGTAGGAGACTGAATTGGACAACCTCAATTGTCAAATGGTTACACTCAGCACAAATCTGCTAACTTTACCACCCTTGTGTGCCAAAGTATGTGCAAAACCTAACAGGTAGCATACTTCCAGAGGAGATAATGTATAAGTGGCATGCTGGTCACAGCTGTTAGCTTAGCTGCTAACTAAACCAAAGCTTTTAGAGTCATCCCCCACAGCTGGATCACTGAGAAGCCAAGGGACTAAATCTAAGACTGATCAAGATTACTTTAACTCAGAACTCAGCTTTTTATCTTTGCCCCCCAACACTGTTCTGCTTAACAGATCAAAGCTCAGTCTCAAGAAATATACATCAGTCCATGGCATTTTGTACATGCAGTATTTCTCTTTAAGTGTTGGTTTGGACTGATGACTTGTTTGAAAACTTACCATCTAAGACAGTCTCTCTTGTTAGTCTGTGGCTGCTGTAATCAGCTGTGGTGCTTCAGTTGCAGCTCTCATTTAAGCAGGAGGATGCTGGTGAGGAGGAGTTGTCCTGGCAACACATAAGCCACTTATCAATGATCTGTCTGCTGTTTTCTTTCTGCTATTGCTGAGGGGCACTGGAAGTGGAGCCTGTTTATCTCACTTGAAAATTCTCTATTCCATATCATAATACTATCTTCCTACTGATTAAATAGCCTAGCTTCCTGAGACTGTTGCTTTTTCTCCTCAATATTAATTTCTCTCATTATCTCAACAATAAATTAGTCAACAAATTGAGGGCCAGTTGGTAGTGAAGGTGGAATCAATTATGCTTAATATTTATTAGTAATATATGGGAGAGGAATCAGTTTGAGGAGACTGGAATAGTTGACAAAACATTTTATGAGCCTCTCAAAGCCGTCTTTTTCCCCTATTACCTGTTGTACTGGTAGTCAGGATAATTTAGTGACTCATGTTTTTGCTGAAAGATTATGTGACCCAGTATTAATGATATGGGGAACAGGAGAAAAAACAGACTAAATGCTATGCAGCTGTAGTCCTAGAGTCTAGCTAGCAATATCTTTTCCAAGATACTCTACACTGCATCTAATACAGGGTAATAAAGCATGCATACTACTTGTTAAACCCTTACTCCATGCAGTGCTCCACAGCTAGGGAGATGATGATCCAGTTGGTCAGAGAACAAACACCTGCACACATTGGTAGCAACAGCTTTATTCAAAATGGAGACAGCATCAGACTAGCTCCAACAAACCAGGGAGTCACTGTGAACATTAGTTTTTTCCATATTTATACACCTTGATTCATGTATATTAACATTTGCTCCACCTTTGTCCCTCCTTTGTTCCACCCATATTCTCTCATCTCAAGCTCTGCCTCTGTTTACTATTTACTTCATTAGCATGGAATTGCCTATACATTTCACTCATTTACATGCCTTTTTGCTATGAGTGCATGCCTATGACTTTGACCTCTGCTTCCTCTGGTCACTTGCTGTTTCTTGCCGACTCCTTCATCTCCAAGGTCTTACTTCTGCTTTATCTCCTGACAATAGCTGGAGAGCTGTATCCTGTTTTCTTTACACAGTGAGCTATATATCTTACAACACTGTCACATTGTGAGGAAAATGCTTGCCTAAGTGTCTTGCAATGTTACTTTTAATATATCATTCTGCCTTGTGGTTAGCGGCTTTGCTGGGCCACAGGCTAAAGCCTTTCTATTCAGCTGCAAATCCAATGTCCCCCAAGATCCAAATACTGTCACCCTAACACTACTAAACACAAAACTTCTCCAAGATCAAGTGTCTAAAGCCTCCCACTACAGAAGTGCAGGTCATGAAATGCTTTTTACTTTCTGAATAGAGGCTTTCTGTACCTTTAGTCTTATAGTCTATTCATAGTCTGAATAAAACAGTTCCCTTTTGTTCTTAAATGTTAAGAAATAAAACTGCATTTCTAAAGATTTATACATGAACAACACTCAAAATAATATCACCAGCAATTTCAATTTTGCTTTAAAGCAAATAAATGCATGTTTCATGATAACATGAAACAATGTCACAGAGTTTTTAAAAGACTTAAAGCAATTTCATAACTTTGAGAGAGTTATTCAAAGTCTTTTTGGAGGTTACTGTAGGGCTAAAGTTTTCAAAGAGTTTCCTCAGTTGTACTTCCGTAAACATGTACCAGCAGAACACCTGGTCTCAATTAGCAGAGAGTGAGAGTGTTAATTGCTCCAGTTCCGTATCTTCTTAAGATAATGACTTCAGCCAAGCAAGTAGGAACTAGTACAGTTGTTCTCAAGGCATTTTTCTGTAATTTTTGTGAAGTGAGTGGCCCCCATTTAAAAAAGCTAACTTCTTTATTGCAGTGCTTACATCCTCCTTGCAGAGGGGCCAGCCAGTGGGGGTGGGGAACAGCGAGGCAGGGAAGAACCTGAGACTGTACTTATCTTCTTACATCTCATGGTACCTGTAACAGCGCCATCCCCAGTGCCATCTTCCTGGTCATCCGTGCCTTACATCAGGCCTCCTTGGAATTCTTCAGTCCTGCCCTAATCTCTCCTGCCACATCTTGATGGAAATCATTATGCGAGAGGGAGACTGCCTATTATATTGGGTACATTGGGGTCTCTCCTAGAGTGGCCAGACCCCTGTTTTTTCTCTAGCTAGGCCTCCCCATCCAAACCCAGTAAACAGGGTTTGACTCCAAGGCTCTAGCCTTCCCCCCCCCCCCCCCTCTCTCTCTCCCTCCCTCCCTCTAGTGTTTGGAGGCTTGTGACCCCCTTTTCTGTTCCCTTCTGGAGCCCGGCCCTCCCTGGCCCAGAGGCACGGGCTCCGGCCCCACAGCCAGGGGGCCACAAGCTCACAACTAGGGTGCAACCCCAAACCCACATCCTGTCAGTCCAAACAAAAATATAATTGCACCCCAGGTGCACCAGACCTTCCTGGTGTTTTTAAGGTCATTCTTCGAGTGCCGGGGTTTGTGTCCCCCAAACTGCACCCTTACTGGCACTTGGGCTTTCCGCAGCTCTGTCTCACTGTGCACCTCACCGGCGCTGGCATCTGTGCCCCCAAAAGCTGTGTCCTCACTGGCACTGAAGTCCCCACTCCATTGGGGGTCCCCAAAATGAGGCCTTCTCTGTCCCCCAATAGCCTCACCCAATCCACCGGTGTTATACCATAATCACAAAAATAAGTAAATAAATAAATAAATAAATAAATAACTGTACACGACCAAGTAAAGCAGCAGGTCAGCTTACATAAACCTGTTTCCTGCTTTGGCTCCGCAATGTCGGCTACAGTAGCCAGGCTGTGGTGCAGCCACCATCTCTCAGGGGTTTCTGGAGCTTCTCCCTTCCTACAATAGCCCACTCCCCAAGCTTCTTTATACAACTCTCAGACACACTACTTCCCCTTCAGCTGCTGCTCTCTTACTGCAGTTCAAACCAGGGTTCTTATAGTCCTGCCTTTTCCGGTCAGCTGACTAGCCATCCAGGTTCAGCATTTAACCCCTTCCTTACCAGCCCTCCATGCCCAGAAAGTTCTGGCCTTAAAGGGGCAAACCTGCTTCCTCATTACAGGGCTAGGGTTCCCTGTTACAGTACCCTTCAAAGGATTTTGTGGCACCTCTCCAGGTGCCCCAGAACCCTGGTTATGAACCACTGAACTAGCGCTATGTTGCAACAAGTGTATGTCTTAAACAGCATGAAGTTTGAAGAGAGGGACACTGAGAGGCTAAAAGACTATTCGCAGAGTGAGGAGTGAGTCATACTCAGCTAGCATCACAGGCCAGATGAATAGCACATGGCCAGTCCATGGGCCAGATGCATGGCATATGGCCAGCCCCACTGGCTGGATCAGGCCTATGGACCTGCCCCATCATCTTGCATGCCAGATCCAATCTAGCACCATGCCACACTGTCCCCCACATGGGCTAATCTAGGACATATGCTGCATACAGCACCTGACTCCAGCCAGTCCAGGACCCATGCTGCATGTGGTGCCCACTCTAGAATGGCCAGGGAGGGGATGTGGGGTGCTGTGTGCAGCACAGGTCCTAAACTATTTTAGTAACTTTTTTATAGAATTTTGAAATTGAAAGAAGTCAGTCTAGAAAGCAAATTCTTTCCATGTGTTTTCCTTATCCCTTCCACCTGGCTTTCCAGGAGAGGTGACAGGAGGTACAACAGGAACTGAAATATGTTCCTTGCATATGCCCAAGGGCCTTAATATGTATGCAGAACCAAGGCAATGCTTCTGCCCCATGTTCACATGTAAAAACACCAAGAGCAGTCAAAGCCTGGGGAAATAATGGTTTTAATCCCATGCATCATGATCACGTTTTGCACAGGGTATGGATGGAACTACTGGCAGGAGAGAAGTCAATCTCTGAACCATTCATAGTTTTCTCCAGACAAAGTAACCAAGGGCATACAGGACTACAGCCTTACTAAAGTTAAAATATATTTCATCTGCTATTTCCCCAGTATGGACAAGGCCAGCTGTCTAGCTGAAGATGAAAATTAGCAAACCCATCTAAGTCAAATCTGCACAGTGAGGTGATGTGTCTGAGAACTAAAGCACAACCACAGAGCCCATCTTTAAAATAAAAGGATAAAGAAAGACTGGATGAATTGTAGCCTAATCTAAAAAGATCCCAGTACAGACCATCACATCATTAGCCTCTAAAAGTAGTAGGACGGGGTTCAACGTAGACAAATTCAGGGTTCTGCACCTTGGGAGAAGGAATCCACAGCATACATACAGGCTGGGGAGTTCCCTTCTTGAAAGCACAGAGGTGGAAAGGGATCTTGGAGTCATTATTGACTCCAAGATGAACATGAGCCGCCAATGCCAGACTGCAGCCAGCAAGGCCAGCCATACCTTGTCATACATCCAAAGGTGCATTTCAAGCTCGTCCAGAGAGGTGATACTCCCCCTCTATGCGACTTTGGTCAGGCCGCAGTTGGAGTACTGCGTCCAGTACTGGGCACCACACTTCAAAAGGGATGTGACCAAGCCAGAGAAGGGCCACCTGCTTGGTGAGAGGGCAGCAGGACGGGCCCTATGTGGAGAGACCTGAACCTGTTCAGCCTCAGCAAGAGGAGGCTGAGGTGGGGACCTGGTGGCTGCCTACAAGCTCATCAGGGGGAATCAACAGCAAATAGGCAGAGCTCTTTTCTCCCCAGCACCACCTGGGGTGACAAGGAACAATGGTCATAAGCTGATGGAGAATAGGTTTAGGTTAGAGATCAGAAGGCAATATTTTACAGTTAGGGTGGCCAAAATCTGGAACCAACTTCCCAGGGAAGTGGTCCTTGCCCCTACCTTGGGCAAATTCAAGAGGAGGTTGGATGATCACCTGTCTGGGGTCTTGTGAACCCAGCATTCATTCCTGCCTGTGGCAGGGGGTCAGACTAGATGATCTGTTCAGGTCCCTCCTGACCCTAGCTACTATGAAGCTATGAAACATTGATTTCAGCTCAGGGGCAAAAAAACTGCCTTTTTGCAAGAAATTCCAGGATGGCTTCTGTCCAACCTGAACCAAACCCAAATTTCAAATCTCTCCTCAAACCTGCCTTCTGTCTGACCCTATTTGCAATCCCTCCCAGTGTAGCATCATTTTAAATGTATTCTCTATTCCATCCTTTAATTATTTAGGGATAGAGCCCTGGGGGTTCTACTTGAAATACAATTTAAGAGCAGACAACTGATAATTATGTGAACTAGAATTATGAGAATTATAATTATGAATTATAATTAGAATTATGAGAATTAGAATCATGGAGTCATTATGAGATAATTATTAGAATCATAGAATAGAAAGTTAGGGTTGGAAGGGACCTCAGGAGGTCATCTAGTCCAACCCCGTCCTCAAACAGGATCATCCCCAACTATACGATCCCAGATAAGGCTTTGTCTACCTGGGCCTTAAGAACCCAGGATGGAGTTTCCACAACCTCTCTAGGTAACCTGTTTCAGTACTTTACTACCCTCCTCATGAGAAAGCTTTTCCTAATATCTAACCTAAACTTCCCTTGCTGTAACTTAAGACCTTTGTTCCTTGTTCTGTTATCTGCCACCATGGAGAACAATCTAACTCCATCCTCTTTGTAACCACCCCTCAGGTAGCTGAAAGCTATTATTAAATCCCCCCTCAGTTTTCTCTTCTCCAGACTAAATAAGCCCAGTTCCCTCAGCCTCTCATTATAAGTCATGTTCCCCAGTCCTGTAACCATTTTTGTTGTCCTCTGCTGGACTCTTCCAATTTTTCCACATCCCTTCTGTAGTGGGGGGCCCAAAACTGGATATAGTAGTCTAAATGTGACCTCACCAGTGCAAAATAAAGGAGAATAATCCCTTCTCTCAATCTGCTGGTAGCGCTCCTACAGTATGTCATTAGCCTTCTTCACAATAAGGGCACATTGTTGGCTCATATTTAGCTTATTGTCCGCTGTAACCCCCAGGTCCTGTTCTGCAGAGCTGTTGCTTAATCAGTTGGTCCCCAGCCTGTGCCAGTTAATGGATTTTTTCTGTTCTAAGTGCTGGACTTTGCATTTGTCTTTATTGAACTTCATAAGATTGTTTGGTCCAATCCTCCAGTTTGTCAAGCCCTGTCTGAATCCTAGGGCTACCCTCCAGCCTGTCTACTACTCCACCCAGCTTGCTGTCATCCATCACATCCACTGCTCTCCTCACACTTATAGAGCTGATCATTTCATCATAGAAGGCAATCAAGTTGGTCAGGCATGACTTGTCTTTGGTCAATCCATGATGATCACTGATAGTCACCTTTTCCTCCAAGTGCTTAGAACTGGACTCCTTGAGTATCTGCTCCATGATTTTTCCAGGGATCGAGGTGAGGCTGATCAGTCTGTAGTTCCCTGAATCCTCCTTCTTCCCCTTCTTAAAGATGGGCACTTAATTTGCCCTTTTTTCAATCATCCAGGACCAATCTCCTGGTCGCCATGAGTTTCCGAAGATGATGGCCAGCAGCTCTGCAATCACATAGGCCAACTCTCTTAGCATCATTGGGTGCATCACATCTAGCTCCATTGACTTGTACACATCCAGCTTTTCTAAATAGTCCCTAACCTGTTCTTTCACCACTTTTAGCTGCTCACCTCCTCCCCAAACTGTGCTGCCAGGTGCAGTAGTCTGGGAGCTGACTTGCCTGTGAAGACTGAGGTAAACAAGCCTTTTCCCCATCATCTGTCACTAGGTTCCCTCTCCAATTCAGTAAAGGACCCAGACCTTCCTCTTGTTGCTGACATACTTATAGAAACCCTTTTTGTTACCCTTCATGTCCCTTGCTAGCTGCAACTCTGATTGTACTTTGGCCTTCCTGATTCCATCCCTGCATGCCCAAGCAATACTCTTATACTCCTCCCTAGTTGTTTGTTCAAGTTTCCGCTTCTTGTAAGCTTCCTTTCTGTGTTTTAGCTCATTGAAGAATTTGCTGCTAAGCCAAGCTGGTCTTCTGCCATATTTGTTAATCTTCCTTTGCATTGGGATGGTTCCTGTGTTCCCAGTAATGTTTCTTGAAAATACAACCAGATCTCCTGAACTCCTTTCCGACTCCTGCACATCACTTTCCTAATCCTGCCCATCACTGTCCTGAGTGAGTTAAAGTCTACTCTTCTGAAGTTCAGGGCCCTTCCTTGCCTGTGCACTGCTGTATTAATCTCCCAGCAGATGTCGGGATGATTGCAGTGCCCCATGAGAACCAGGGCCTGTGATCAGGAAACTTCCATTAGCTGTTTGAGAAGCCTCATCTACCTCATCTTCCTGGTCTGGGAGTCTGTAGCACACACCCATCACAACATCACCCTTGCTGTTCTCTCCTCTGACCAAACCCAGAGACTTTCAACAGGCCTATCTTCAATATCACACAGCTCTTTTACATAAACTCCTCCTCCTCTCCTCCCTTGCCTGCCCTTCCTGAAGTTTATACCCATCCATGACAGTGCTTCCATCATCCAAGCTATCCCACCAAATCTGTTGTATTCCAATCACATCATAGTTCTAGGACTATGCCAGGATTTCCAGTTCTTCCTGCTTGTTTCCCAGGCTACATGCATTCATGTACAGACACCTGAGGTAACTAGTCAATTGCTACTTTGTCAGGAAGAATGAGAAGGTCTCCTTTGTTGCCCCCTCCTGCTTGTGCTTCCTGCAGGTCACCCACTTTCCCCCTGGCTTTGCTCTCCATCCCTCAGACAACCTAGTTTAAAGACCTCCTCACTAGGTAAATGAGCCTATCTGTGAAGATGCTCTTCCCTTCCTTTGTTAGGTGAATCCCATCTCTTCCTAGCAATTCTAAGACATAGTGCTTATTAAAAAGTTAGTCCAGGTAATGGAATAAGAACTCAAAATGTTGAGACCATACTTAATATAATCCAGTCTGTGGATTTCTTGTTCCACAATTTCAAGTTGGTTTTTAAAATGTTGTTTAAGAACAGCTACTCTGAGGTCAGGAATGGAATTTGGCTAGTATCTCAAGTACTCTAAAATAACAAACCTTACTTGAATAGATCATATTTATTTTGACACTATCCTGTTCTGCTCCTGGCCTGTGCTTCCCTTCCCTTCCCTCTCTGTAAATTATAGTATATCCCTGGTTGTTTAAACTGCTACATTTTTTGCCACTTTTCAATTGTTATCACCCTTTAACAGATTGCTTTTTAAGCTCAACTGAATACAGCACTGTCTCTATTCTTAAATTTGATACCATTCAAGAACTTGCAACTGATGATATTTTAAAGTTTTCTTTTAAGCTTATTTAATACATTAACTTGTAACTGTTTCACTTATCTGAAAAAATCCAGCTCTAAATAGCTTTTCAGTAGCTTCAGTGTTTGTTAAACTGCTCATCAAACTGGCATTCTCTGCTCATTTGACTTCACCTTTTCTTCCCTTGATTACCCTGAACAACAAGCAGTTTGAATGAGTAGTAATAAACAGAGTAAAGTCTAGACAAACATTTTGTGGATAACAAAATTGTAGCACTGAAGATTTACTGACATTTGTGACCAGCTATTTAAGAAAAAAAGAGTGTTTTTCTATCCAGTTAAAACAAGTTGCATTAGCTTCATATTTTATTACAAGCTAAAAGCCTTTCTGTTAATGATTTGTCTGTTGGCGTTCAATATATGGGTTTTGCAAAAGGTACTATTCATTTGATCTATGCAGCACTGGAAAAATTCCTTGCACTGAGCATAAATACAAAAGTGTCTATAGGAAATAGAAGGTGTTTCTGGTATTTTAAAGTGACTGGTGAATTTTTGGTGCTTAAATACCTGTCAAGCTTCAGGAAATTTTAAAGGAGCCTAAGTTTTGAAGGGTGGATACTTTAGTTCTTGCCAAAAATCATGAACTTCAAAGAGGTCTCAGATTTAATACATAAAAATCACTTTTGCTTCTATGTATATTTTATAACAGTTTTTTGTACTTTCTTCTCCCAAAAAGCTCTGGTCAGCTGGTCACCAGAGTTTAATGGAATGGTTTTTACATATCTCTGTATTTGTTTTGAGGTGGATTTTCATCATACTGCAAATGATCGTACCTATATATAAACTACCTGACACAAACTGAGATAAAATACTATAGAGGAAGTCATACTGATTTCACCCCAGTATGCTAAGCAACAGCTATATGTAGGCAGTACAAGTTGTAATAAACTCATTTAATTAATTCACAAGAAAATTACCTCTGTTCTAGGAAAATAATTACATGTTATCCACTTGAATAAATAGTAGGGAACTGTTGACAGAACTGTGAAACTGAACTGCAGAGGTTGTACCAGGCCAGGATATTAAACCTTAAGCCAAAATGAAGGGTTGGATTTAACTGGACTGGATTTTGCTTCATTGTTTTGTTGTGAGAAGTCCCCATACATTAATTCATGTACTTTTATGACTACTAGATATTCACAAACATCATACTAATTAAGCTGATGTGGTATAAATAATGATATAATACTAAAAAGATGTAGTTAGAGAAGAAAATGCTCAGCCTTTTTTTAATAAAAACTGGCTGCTTTAAGTTAAGAAGCATGTGGCAGCAGGGGAAAAGAGAGAGAGAGATGTTGTGGGGAGTTTTCCCTATATTTTCTCTCAAAGTGCAGAAAGTCAAGCCATGGACTCTTTCCTAATCTTGGGTTCTATAGCAATCTACCCACTAATTCCAGGCCATAACTTGGCCTTCAGCAGAGAAGAGAAGCAAACAAAACCAGACCAACACTCACCTCTGGAACCCAGGCCATTCCAGGAACCCTCTTCAGCAGCTAAGAACTCTTCCTACCTATCTCCAGCTGCCTCTTGCCTTCCTGTTTGTTAGTGTTCTGGCCACCTTACTCCTTCCACAGTTCCTCTTAGCTTGTTACCCAAAACCAGCTCTCCATTCATTTTACCAATCTACCTGGGCTGTAGTATTTTATAGCAACTGCTTTCCTCACCTGTTTGATCACATTTGGGGAGGTAATTTTTCCAAGCTACTGCCAAAATAGCAGTTCTTATGTTTTTATATTCTATGAGAGTATTTAGTTATCAAATTATTGTAGAGGCACAGCCATGGTGGCTGTTGTCATTAAACCAGCAAGAATGAAAAGATGGATTAGATGATGTTTTATGGTCCTTTCCAGCCTTCTATATCCTGGATTCTTTGACAGTGCAAACATTTCCACTGATTAGTTTTAATTTTTTGATTTCATTCATTACATTGGTGCTATTTACTGGGTCAGTCTATATGCTTATTTTGCCCAGTCTCCCATGTCACACAGTGGCAGAGAATGGATGCTGAAAGGGAGAGTGAACAGGGTATGACCAGGGTTTTTTCCACTGTTCTTCTCCCACTTGCAGCCTCCAGCATTTAAGGTCTAGGAAGTGCTGATTCAGAGGCTATATCCCTAACTCCTGTGCTCAATAGCTACTGATTCACCTCCCCTCCATTAATTTGTCTAATTCCTTTTTTAATCTGGTTAAACTGTAAGTTTCCACACACCTTATGGCAATGAGTTCCATACTGTAATTCAGGGGTGGGCAATTATTTGGACTGGAGGGCCACTCAATGAGTTTTCGTGAGCTGTTGAAGGCTGTGCGCAAGCACACACACATACAAGTGCATGCACACGCACGCACACACGTACGCGCACACACACACACACACACACACACACACACACACACACACACCAGCTGAGCTGGGGCTGGCACTAGAGCAGCAGCAGAAGCAGGAGCATGAGTCCACCCATGGCTGTAGTGTCTTATCTCTGCTCTGCTCATCACATTACCCAGCTTGGCTGACATGAGGCTAAGAGTTGTGCTGTGCCAGGGACAGGCTGTTACATTCACAGCCCTGTGGAGCTGGGCTGCAGGGGTGGGGGGGAGAAATACCCCCAACTCTTGGCCTCCCCCACCCACTGTGCAGACCCAGCTGGGGGGGGCCAGGGTAAGGTGGGAGGCTCAGTTCCTCCCTTAACCCACTCCCCCTGCTGTGTGGTGCTGAGCAGGCAGGTGGGGGGTGCTGGGTAGAAGCATCCCCACCCACCCACTCTGAACTGCAGGGTCAGTTGGACTTCATCTCCCAGGCTACCATGCGGTGCCAGGGGTGGCGGATGGATGGACACTGCTACTTCCACCCAGCATACCTGGAGCCAGAGCCCATGCTCATGGGCCTGCTGATTGATTCGATGTGGCTAACAGGCAAGCAGCAGCTCTGGGGTCTGCTGGCACCCTGGGCTGGACAGAATCAATTGGTGGCCTGTATACAGCCCATAGCCTGTAATTTGCCCACCCCTGCTTCAATTACATGCTGTGTGGAAAAAAAAAACCACCCCAAAAAACCCAACTTGCTTTTGTTATTTTAATATTTACTACCTACTAGTTCAGGAATCAGCAAAATTTTGGGCAGTGCCAAAAACACCTGCAACCTCAATTTGTAAGATGTTGGTGTGCCAGGTTGCAGATAGCGGGGAAGCCATAAGGGGCCCAATCCTTGTTGTGGCAATGCAGCCCCAGCCATTTCCCCACCACCTGCCTGGAGGCACCCATGCCAAACAAAAGGCCTTCAGGTGCCATTCTCTGGCACCTGTTCTGTGGGTTGCCTACCCCATATTAGTTTCATTTTGACCCCCAGTTCTTGTATCAGGAAAGAGTAAACAATTTACTTTTCCCTTACCATTTAGTATTTTGTAAACCCTTATCATATCCCTCCTCAAGTGTCTCATTTCTAAACTGAATAGGCTTAGCTTCCTTAGTCTCTCCTCATATGGAAGCCCCTCCAAACCACTTATTGTCTTTGTTGCCCTCCTAATTTCTCTAGTATTTTTATATCCTTTTTGAAGTATGAGGAGCAAAACTGGGATTTATAATGGGGCATAATGGTACTATCTGTTTTGTTTACAACTCCCTTCTTACTACTTTCTAACATTTTGTTTGCCCTTTTGATGCCTACTGAGCTGATGTTCTAAAAAAACTGTCCACAAGGACTCCCAGATCTCTTTTCTGTGTGGTAGCAGCTAATGTAGAGCCTATCATAAAGCAGGTAGATTTGGGGTTATTTTTGCCCATGGACATCACTTCATGCTTATCTTCACTAAATTTCTTTTGACATCTAGTTGCCCATTATCTCAAGAGCAGCTTCACAGATAAAGTCCACAAATCAATTTATTCTTGAACTACCTCTATCATTGGAGTATTAGACATCCATGTGTTAGAACTTTGTTTCATAGGAGCTTTGTTGCAGAACACAATATTCTGCCTCCTCATCAGTTTGGTTTAGGCAACCATCCTCCTTTGGTTTAGGCAACCAAGAGAAGTGGAGATGAATCACATGAGTACTTGGATAGGGAACATCCTTAAAGCATGCGGCAAAACTAAAGGTTGTGTTCTTCCTCTTGAGACTGCTGAACCCCAGCACTGTAGTAGGTACTACAATGGGGCTGACTTTATTAGAAGAGAAAAAAGCTAGATCTGCATCTGCAGTAATTTAACTGTGGGTAAGATCTACCTCAAATGATTCCATTGCACTGAACTAAAATATCATTGCTGAATTTCAATGACAGGAGAAGTCATTCTCTGTACTGTTCACAGGAGCTATCATTCAACTCTTGGGGCACATCCCCACATGCAGGGGCATACACTTGAGCAGCAAAAAGTAGTTGCAGCACAAATTGAAGCCACTTATTTTTGTCCCAGTGCACAATCCTACATGTGGCAAAAAGCCCCGCTTTGGGGAAACTGCCATTTTCCCTCTCCTCCCAGCTCCCAGAATGCTGGAGGAGCCGGAGTGGAACTAGAAAGGAGATGCTCTGGCCAGCAGCCTGAGTATCTCCGAGAAGGACTGAACCTCTGGACGCTCCAGTGGTGTGCGCCGTATTGCTTTTCTTGACAGTGGTTTTTTGTTTTGGTTTTTTGCTACTGGGACTTCCCCGTAGCAAATTTTGCCCCCACACTGAAAATTTGCAGCACAGGGCACAGTTTAACATGCCAGATGTGCAGTTTGAGGCCTGACCAGCTGCACATGCCTGCATGTCTGGATCCGGTCTAGAAGAGCAAATTGAGAGGCACTATTCATAAGACAAGTACTGCTGCAGTATAGAATTAAAAAAACCCCCAAAACATGAGAACTTTTAACATTTTAGAACAGGAGTGGGCAAAATGCAGACCACCAGGCCATTCTATCTGGCCTGCAGGGCCCCTAAAAATTTTAGAAAATTAATACGTATCTGCCCCCGACTGCCTGTCACGTGGCCCTTGATGGCTTGCCAAAACTCAGTAAGCAGCCCTCTGCCCAAAATAATTGCCCTCCTCTGTTTGAGAAACACACATAGGAGCAGCCAAAATTACTGTACTGAGCAGGAGGGCGTAAAATGGGTGCCAGTTGACTCCCAACCCCTCCTTACTGCCTTCCTGAAGTACCTTCCTTGCCCAGAAACTGCATGGGAGAGCCCACAGCTCTCCCCTGTAAGCTCTTGTAGGTAGGAACTATCAACCACTGTCTTTATCTACCATTGTATTATGGATTGGATAACAAATCTTAGATATTACTGTAAAATATGTGATTAATAATAATAAAACAATGTGTCATATGGGATTTGATCACTGGTCCAACAGGGGCTAGTACAATCTTTGCCACCAGAAGCTTGGGAATAGGATTAGGGACACAAACCTAATTTATAACTCATGCTCAAACACTAACGATATTATCTAACATATAGTTTTTATCTTTTCCAGACAGCACAGACAGTACTACTCGTGGTTGCTGTCTTCTTGATCTCCTGGCTGCCACATCACATCATCACCATGTGGGCAGAGTTTGGGCAATTTCCACTGAACAATATCTCCTTCACCTTTCGCATTATCTCTCACTGCTTAGCATATGGGAACTCTTGCATTAACCCTATCATTTATGCGTTCCTCTCTGAGAACTTCCGCAAGGCTTGTCGGCAAGTCTTCACCTGCAAGTTCCTCCTGCAGCCAGCTCCTGCTGAGAAGCTGGTGAGGATACGCATGGAGAACTTCTCCACCACCCATTCAACAACTAATGTGTGAACTGGGTATACAAATAAGAATCTCTTTCAGAAGAAATTAAAGTTAAAAAAAAGAATAAAAATATCTGACTCCTACTGATTTAATTCAAGATTAGTATGTGCTTTGTAAGAATAACTCATTCATTATATCAGTGGCATCGCAGGAGTCAGCCCTCCAAAAAGCTGTTGAGAACAGTTCACAGAGCTGGTTGTCATGGCCTATTAAACACTGGATTCTGTAAACCTGTGGAACTTGGATATCCTAGTGATCCTAGTGATGGGTTCTATGAAGTCTTTGGTATCTGTAAATCCCTATAAAGATGTTGAGACAGAAGTTTATATAGAAGGTAGTTTAATCAGAAAGGAAACAACATGGACCTGTGTTGTAAAAAAAGCTGTCAGTGATTAGGTTAAACGCAAGTGGAAATGTAATATTTGCAGAAATTATTTGTAGTAGTTAAGGAAGAGCCTTGAAGTGTTCAGTGATATTGTGTCTTAACTAATGTCAGGGCATTAGTGTTTCTAGGTTGTGTCGGTTGGGCTTATTTTTAATTCATTAGCTTTGATTAGGTCTTCCTGTTTCACAAAGGATTTCCTTAAGAAGAGCAGGAGAAACATGCATGACCTTAACCACAATTTGCTCTTAGAGATCTAAGCATTTCCATTTGGCATCTCCTTATTGCCTTCATACTTCTGGGATTGAATGCTAGTGTTCACCTGAATGCAACTGATAATATTAATTATTGCCTCTAGTACTGGTCTATATGAATGAGAGAGATTTGCTAAGCACTCTTACAAAAAGGGCAAAGCTACTGCAGCCTCTCTTTCATTTACTTTGTGGCAGAAGTGCACACACAATAGTTTATTCACCCATAGCCTTTGTGCCAGTCTCTCTCTCTTTAAAGGTATTGCATAGAAATAGTTTTGTTGGTACACGTACTATAAAGCATGTATACCCAAATGCTTTTATTGGACAGTGTGTCACTTGAAATTAAGAGAAAAGGCCTCATTTTATAGAATTGTACCACAGTCACTATTTGATTGGATCATCCAAACTGAGCACTACTGATAAGAGCTGCTATTTGTAAACATACAAAAGTGTCACTAGTTCATTCTGTAAAATTGGCTGGAACAATCTTATTTGTCACTGTTATGTAATTAAGTCATTTGACAATACTGCATTAAAATACTGTGTGCAGCAATTCGGACTGAGCTAGGATAAACTGACTCACATGCGATGATCTGCTACCGAAGGGATTCAAGAAGTTTGACCAATGGTCCATAAATGTTCTAAATTATCACAGTCTATTAAAGTTTAATCCATTAATGATTTATAAAGGATTAAATAATCATCCCAGAGGCTACTAAGTTACTAACAACCATGTATAATAGTTTAAACTGTTTTGCTTGCAGTCATCTATAATATATACCACTCATGTTATAAGTAAGCTGTAGACATCTATCAATCATTTAAGCCTGTACTATTTATAAACAGTTTTTACCCTCATAATAACCAAGACTTAAATATCCTTTATGAACCTGGTATAATCAGAAACCTCCAATAGAAAACATGCAGGTTTTAAAAAATTTCCCTCCACATAAAAATCTCTCTCTTATCTGTAGTGGATGGAATATACTGTTCTTATTACCTTTGTGGACTATTGATATCAATGTGTAATGATTAGAAGACAGCAGTCTACCAGTTTGAATATAAGACTAGAAGTCAGAAATTAACATCTATGTAACCAAATCAAGCAGAGTCTGTGTGGCTCACTTTGCCCTCCATGGGCTTGACCCCCCCAAGCATGCACATGCAGGGGCACACATTTCCTGCTAGAAAAACAGCATGCCCCTGCATGCGTGCTCTGGCACAAGGCAAAGGAACCCAGATGGGGTAGGGAAGGCTGGGGCCACTGGACCCTGCAGCCTTACCAGGAATCCTGGAGGGCCTCCTGGGGCAGCAGTGGCACTGAGCCAGCGCTCAGAGCCTGGCCAGCAGCCAGTGTGGCTCTGACCAGCCAGGCTCCCGTTTCTAGCAGCACATTTTTTACAGGTTGGGGTTTTTTTGATACCAGGATCTGCATCAAAAAAAACCCTGTCACATTGCAAATTAGCAACAGCACAGTAGCATATGCAGTTTGCAGTATGTCAAACAGCTTTGAGGTGCCGTGAACCACATATTCACACTTGTGGGGGTGCAGCCCATGAGGCAGGGATTTTTGGTATAAAAAGGTCATCGCATAGGAGTGAATGTGCACATAAGGAACCTGCATAAAAGTGAGGGACACCTGTATGAATTTATATCACTCAACTTCTTCAGCTTTTCATATGTGCAGAGCACTACTATAAGATAGTAGAGCCACAATAAAAAAAAAAAAGAATTCTGTCCTGACATTTTCGTTTACCAACCAAATGACCAGGATCCATTTTGTACAATCAATACAGAAGAAAATTGAAACTCTGGTACCTTGATTCCAAAACACCATACTAGTTTTGTGTGTACAAGGTCAGCTCCACCTGCTCAGGTGGCAGACATAGCCATTAAATCTAAGCAGTCAAAAATATTCTGGTGGACTGTTAGCACGTACATGCATAGGCTAATGCAATGGAGTGCTCTGACATAACTTCTTTAACAACTGTAACTGTTGTCCTATATCAGAAACACTTACCCACCTCTGGAAAGAGGCAATCATATCCTGAAATACTCTCTCAGTGAATCTTTTATTATGGACCATAACAGAGACCTGGACTCTAACTGTATGTTGTTTTTTGTTTGCCAAGACTTGTTTTCAAGCTGAAGAACAAACATGCTGCTTCCCTCTCATTGTTCCCTCCCAGTTGACCAAATTTATGCTGCAGACTAGGCCTCAGCAATTGATTTCAGTAAATCCAGTGGCAGAATCAGAGGGTCTGATTCGCTTAGTGCTTTGAGTAATACAAAAAACTAGAACTCTTGGTTCCAAAGTGATACCTTTTATTAGACCAACTGGAGAATCAAAGAAAATTGTCCTTTTCTGCAAGCTTTCAGGATCCAAGTCCTTTCATCAGGCTTTGGGAAAAGTATAGATGGTACAAGATAGTAAAAAGTGATAAACTGCCTGAGCTGGCTGTAGATAACAGAGGACTACAGAACAGACAAGGAAATAAAGCTATTTTAAGGAAGTTGAAATGAGAGGTTTCAGTGCACAACCTCCGACTGGAATTAATATGAGGTTGCTAGTATACGAGTAGCATTCATGCAGAAGCCACTTGAAAATATTAATACTGCTTTAGTCCATTCCATAAATTATGCCCAAAAGGTTCCTCCTGCACACTGCCATGGGTCTTTGGTATTGTTTCTTCCTATGCACATATACAGACAAAAATTTGCAATTAACTTCACAGTGGACGACAAGCTTAATGTAGTCAAAATACAAGGGTCCCCAGGTTCTTTTACTGCATTGCTATTCCAGTTCTCTTTACCAACTGGGAATAAAAGAAATCTTCCAACTATACTGCTACAGCCTGAAGATTCCCCACAACATTTTTCTCACTGCTGTAATGTGAATAGATTACTAGTGTCCAACATCTAGTTTTCATTACAGACTTTATTCTAAAGGCTGTCATGAAAGATGTTACGTCTCAGCTGCGTGTTCTTGGGAACCCTGGCACAGGATGCAGTCTGTCTGGCTCACCCCCCCTCTACATAAATGAAACTGGTTAAGATGCAGTGAGAGACACACCTAAGACCCTCCAGGTAAGGGTGACAAGAGTGAAACAACTGCCCTAGGTCTCATTTGTATCCAAGATGGAATCAGATGACCATTCATTTACATGAGAGATGGAGAACAGAAAGCCTGAAGCAGAGACTGCAGTGAATTCTGGGACCAGAGAAGCAGGGGAGCACTGCATGATGGGGAATCTGTGCTCCAAATGCTAATCAACCCATGTTCTCACACACCCAGCTCAGCATTTATCAGACCAGTTCTAATCTGGATTTACTAAGGACTTTCCCCCTCCCAGACACACACACACACACGCACACACACACACACACCCCTCTAAGTTTAATAGGCATCTCGGGCCGTACATTCCCTGGTCCCACTATGGGAGGCCTATTTAAACTTGATTGACTAAAGCTCGGTTGCCGGGTTAGGGAATGCTGAGGCAAGAGACCGAGTCAGAGGGGGTATGGGCAACATTTGAACAATGGTTAAGGGTTCATCACAGCGTCCAGCCCGTTGGAGCCCTAATCACAGGTGTTGTCATGCTTTTCCTGAGATGACTGGTGGAAGTCCTCACCACAAAAGGTTATGAGCACCCCAATAATTATCTTAAGTCTATTAAAAGACTGTAGTAAGATCTGGAAAAGTCATGCTAAGCTGAGGCTTGTGCACAACAAGTAAAAATCCAAAATCCTGATGCTGCGAGCTATCTATTGTTTCTGAAGAAACCATGAGATATCCCATCAGTATATCTGCTATCCATAGGAATTTCAAGCTGGCTCCCAAGTATTTGGTTACTCCCTAATCTTATGTGTTTCCTGATTATCAATCAGTTTCTTGAGATGTTCCAAACCAGATAACCCCGTCAATAGAAAAGACAATGATTTACACAATTGAGGATGCTTCGAAGCAGCTGAACTGAGGGTATAAAAATCTGTAAAAAGTGTGGGTCCTTCAAGAAAGAAGAAAACTCCTGTGCTGACACCATCCCATCATTCTTGGGATGCTGGAAGAACAGATCATTTCCTTTCAAGGACTGTGTTAGGAATTTTACCTGTCAGCTTTGAGACTCGAGTACCTTGAACTGGTGAGATCCCAGCTCTCTCTCTCTTTTCTCTCTAGGCATAGATTTCTGAACCTGAACTGTATTAGTTAAGCTTGAGCCAAGTTTCCCCAAATACTTAGTGAAACCAGGGTAGTATTGTAATTGCTTGTGTTTTTCCTTTGCATGTCTATTACTACTAGTATATAGTTATGCACAATTTCCCTTGCAAAAAAACAACATAGAAATATCCCACTCTGATCTTTTCAGTAATTAGTCTTTTGACCATATTAGCACTTTCCACACCCCTGAGTTGACAGAGGGGATATAAGCAGGTACACAGAAAGATGGATTAAGTCGTAAAGGATCTGTAATAAATCACAGCTATGAATCAAAATTTTGTTTTCCAACACTGATAGTCGACTAAAAACCCAAAAATAGGGCTTAACTTCCTTAAAAATCAGACAAGTAAGTAATGAAGCCACTCACCAGGAAACAATTCCATTCAAAAGCAATAACTTGCCCACTCACACTGCTATAGGCAGCATTCGGTCAAAGCATTTCCTTTTCAGTCCATGACATAATGCAGGGGAGTCAGAGAAGACAGACTTTGGACAAAATTGTGAAGCTGTCCTCATCCATTAAAATTTATTTCTGAGCGCAGACATGGGAGAGCTCAACACTACCTTTCACTCCCCTATTCTCCTACTCCTTCTCCTCAGAGTGACACACAGTCCGTGATGCTTTTACTGCAGCTGCTTGGAGGAGGGAACACAGAATCTACAATGGTTCACAAAAAATTGAGGGAGACAGTTTTGACTCCAACCCTTTTGACAAAGGAGGAGTTTTATTTAGGTGTTAAGTATCAGCGTGCCACAGCTGGATTCATGGAACTTACATCTTATTTCCAACCATCAATGGCCTACTTGGTGACTGTGGCCAAGTTATTTCATCTCTGGGTGCCTAATGCACTATCTATGACCCCCCCTTTATACAGTGCTTTGATCTACTTGTGAATGGCACTCTGAGAGGTACATTCTTCTCGCCACGGAGATTCTACTTACCCTAACATTTCAACAATTAAAGAGCCTGAATATATAATAAAAAACAAGCAAAAGAACTTTAATAAAAAAGCGTGAAAGGCCTCTCTCTTCAACCTATAAAATACTACAAATGTACTACTGGGAGGTAACCTTGGAGTACAAACTGCTTAACCAGCACTTCCCTTCTATTTTCTTTCCATTGTGTCCTAGCTCCACTTTTGAAATACCTGGTGTGTATTTCCAGGAAAAAATTTCTCAATCTGTATTGTACAGACATTGTAAGACTAAGGAAGATGTTTTTTTCTGCAACGTCAGAGTTCAGATAGAAGGTTAGATTATGGTCCAGAAACTTCCACTACACCTACCTGTGCTGGAGATAAACAAGCCTTAATTTACAATAGTTATATAAACTTTAACAGATATATATAACCTTTAATACACTTGAGGGAAGAGGCAACATATTTCCACAATAATTGTTATTTTAACCTTCACCTAATATTCAGTTCCTGGCTGTTGCTTACCTTCTGGCTGTTCCGATACAATATTAGCAAGGTAGAAACAGTGAGCTAGAAATGGGAGTCCTTTCCTAGCATCTGACACAGCAGATCACTGTGAAAATTCATGCCTCTCTGAACCAGTTCCAAGGGTGCTGCCCCGCCCTACCTTCTGCCTGACATCAGGCTAACATAGCTAGCCACCTATACTAGAACATTAATGAAATATAATTTTCAGGATTATAGTGACTACATAATCCTAACCTATTTTTTATCCAGATACATCTGATTTACATCAAATTGAATATTAATGAGCTTTGAACAAACTGACTCTCTCAATTTCATTGCTTTTGATCTATTTCAAGCCTTCCCTAAAAGCATTTTAACTACCTGTTGCATGTTACTACAATTTGATTTTGCAAAAGTGCAAAGTAATTGCTACAACTGAAATGAATCAATACACCTTAGGGTCATGACGCAACTAAAAGCTTAAATTCTTTGGCTATAACATTTACATTCTGGGTCACAAACATAAGATTGCCAGTATTAAATATAACAGTAAGCCTTTAGTAGGAGCCTAAGTCTAATTCAAACACAAAATTCATTGCTATTTGGCAGTCTGAGTCAAGTCTGTTTCAGGTAAAGGCTCATCAATGGAGGTCTTCATACCCGGGAGACTAGTCCTTCTCCGGGCTGCAGTCTCTATCTTCCTCACCAGGTCAACATCCCATGGATGGGTCACATAACTAATTGCAGATCCAGACTTCTGGCTACCCACACGCCCAACACGCCCTACCCGATGGAGATAGTCCTGCAGGGTGTCTGGGAAGTCATAGTTAACTATCAGCTCCACGCGGCTAGTATCCAGTCCTCGGGAGGCTAAATCAGTGCAGACAAGGATGTCCTTCTCTCCCTTCTGGAAGGCAGAGAAGATACCTGCTCTCATGGCTGCAGGCATCTGGCCCTGCAGTCTCAGGTGCTTGACTTTGTGATTATCAAGGATGTAGCTGAGCCAGTTGACCGTGGGGGCCTTGTTACAGAAGACCAGAAGGGCTCCACTGGAAGGGCTCCGGACTTTGATGAGCTGCAACAGCTCAGACACTTTGTCTCTACCTTTGATCCGGACAAATTTCTGCTGGATGTGGGGTAGGAGGCAATGCAGGCTCTGACTGACGAGCCTGACAAAGTGGCCAATGTCACTAAACTTGCTCAGCAGCCGGCTCAGGCCTCCAGGGAAGGTGGCTCCGACAACCACCAGCTGGGTTTTGACATCCCACGGATCAGCCAAATCCTGGGGGCTGCAGGTCAGGGGAGCATGCGCCAGCACCTCCTCCACCAGCTCCAAAAACGTGGGGTCCAGCAGGGTGTCGGCCTCATCCAGCACCAGGCAGCTGAGCTGCTCCAGGGTCACCATCCGCTTCCGCAGCGCCTTGCACAGGGCCCCCGGCGTGGCCAGCAGCACATCCAGGGAGGGCTCCGCGCACAGCTGCCTCTTCACGCTGCCCATGCCCCGGCCGCCGCCGATCTCCCGCACCCGCAGTCCCAGCGGCCGGCATAGGGAGGTGGCCACGGAGCGCACCTGCTCCGCCAGCTCCCGTGATGGCAGCAGCACCAGGCTGAGGGGGCTGGGCGCCGGGCCCGAGTGCAGCTGGGGCCGGGGCCCCACGAAGAGCCGCTGCAGCAGCGGCAGCAGGTAGGCCAAGGTCTTGCCGCTGCCCGTCTCAGCGGCACAGATCGCGTGGCGGCCACGCAGCAGGACGGGGATGGTGTGGCGCTGCACGGCCGTGGGCCGCCTGAGGGACAGTGCGTCCAGGGCGGACACCAGCGCCGGCTCCAGCCCCAGTGCCCCGAAGGACGAGTCGCCCCCCTCGGCCTGCGGCGGCGCGAGCGCCGGCGCCAAGTCCTGGGCGCGCTCCAGCTGGAAGTAGTCGCCGCAGGACAGCCGGTGCTTCCAGCCCGCCGACACCAGGCGCGGCGCCTCCCAGCGGCCCAGAGTCAGGCGGCTCGGCTGGCTCAGCTCCCGCCGCCGGCTCCGCAGCAGCAGCTTCCCCGCCCGCGTCGGGACCGCCAGCTCCGCCGCCGCCACCCGCCGCCGCCGCCGCCGCTGCTGCTGCTGCTGCTGCCGCCGCGCAGCCCAGGGCACCCGCACCACGTGCTCCGGGGCCGGGACCCCGGCCCAGCTCCGAGCCCAACGCAGTAGCACGAGCTGCACGAGCCCCCGGGGGACCGCCGCTCGCACCGCGCTCAACGCCATGGCCGCGCTCATGTGGGGGTGGCGGGCGCCGCGTGATGACGTCGCTGTCGCACTCAGCGGGCGCGCATGCGCAGTGTGCGGCGGTGACCGGGTGCTGCGGCGTGAGAGCTAGGGCCGGGTTCGGGCAGGTGAGCGCGCGCCAAGTCCCCTCCCCCCTGCCCCGGGGTCGGGCCCTGGGATGCGGTGCTAAAGGCAGCGCGGGCCTGGGGCTCCCCCGTCGGGAGACGGTGCCGCGGGCCGGAGGTTGAACGCCCCTGCTCCAAAGGGTGCGAGAGCAGAGAGTCGCGTCCCCCTCTTCCGTTTTAGTCCCAGCTCCGGCTTCGTTTGCTTGAAAAGCCGACTCCCCCCACTTGGGTAAATTCAGTAAAACCAAAACGCGGCCCCCGCCGGCTCTCCGACCCTTATTTTCTTCAGCTATTGCCTACCTTAAAGAGCCGGTGCCTCAGTCGCACGCGGCCCCCACTGACAAAAGAGCCCCCTAATTAACCTTGTTGCTTGTGTGAGACTCTTGCACTGCATCTCAGAGCCCCAAGGCTGATACCCTCCAAAGCCTGAAGCCAGGAGGAAAGATGAGGGTGGCGGGTCACTTGCTGATGAGATTTGCTGCGCTCTGGAAAAAGGAAAGGTTGATGCCCAGCTCGTCTTTCCATTCTCTTTACAGGTGGTCCTGCCGTTCCTGCTGGTATCTAGCTAGTAAGTAGATTTCATAGACATTAGGGTTGGAAGGGACCTCCGAAGATCATCGAGTCCAGCCCCCTGCCCCAGGGGCAGGAAGTCAGCAGGGGCCATAGGATCCCAGCAAGATAGACATCTGAATGTCTCTTGAAGGTGTTCAAAGTAGGCGCTTGAACCACCTCCAGTGGCAGGCTATTCCAGACCTTGGGGGCTTGGACAGTAAAGAAGTTCTTCCTTACGTCCATCCTGAAGCAGTCCTGAAGGAGTTTGTGACCATTTGACCTTGTCATCCAATGGGGCACTGGTGAACAGATGTTCCCCCAGATCCTGGTGAACAAACTTATAGGCGGCCACCAGATCACCCCTGATCAAGGCTGAAGAGTCCCATAGCTCTCAGCCTCTTATCATAAGGTCTGTGTTCCTGACCTCTGATCATGCATGTGGATCTCCTCTGCACTCGCTCAAGCTTTTCCTCATCGTTTTTGAATTATGGAGCCCAAAACTGGGCGCAGTACTCTAGCTGTGGCCTCCCAAGGCCAAGTACAGTGGGAGAATAACGTCCTGGGCTTTGCTTGAGAAGCATCTATGGATGCAAGCCAGTGTTTTGCTCACTTTACTAGCCGTAGCATCACGTGGAAGGTTCGTGTTCGTCTTGTGGTCAATCGTGACCTTTTCGTCTAGTACTAGCCAGCATAGCACTGCCGAGCCTATAAGGATGCTGTGGGTTTTTCTTCCCAAGGTGAAAAACCTTGCATTTTTCGGTGTTAAACATCATCAGGTTCTCATCTGCGCATTTCCTGAGCCTGTCAAGGTCAGCCTGGATGGCCCTCCTATCCTCAGGTGTGGACGCTTTACCCCAGAGTTTGGTGTCATCAGCAAACTTGGCCAGTCTGCTTCTGATACCAATGTCCACATCATTAATGAAGACGTTAAATAGTATAGGCCCAAGGACAGAGCCTTAAGGGACCCCACTGGTCACTGTGCACCACGACAATTGACTTACATCAACCACCACCCTCTGGGTCCAACCACAAAGCCAGTTCCCCAGCTAGCAGATTGTGGTGAAGCTGAGGCCACAGTTGGCCAGTTTTGCCAAGAGGTGATAATGGGATACCAGATCGAAGGCTTTTTTAAAGTTAAGATATATGACATCAATCTCTTCTTCATTGTCCAGGTGATAGGTCACTTGGTTGTAAAAGGAAATAAGATTGGTCAAGCAAGACCTACCTGTGACAGACCTGTGCTGGCTATACCTCAGGATGTTGCCATCAGCCAGTCTGTTAAGAATGGCCTCTTTCTTTGATAATCTTTTCTAAGATCTTCCCCAGAATAGAGGTCAGGCTGATGGACCTGTAGTTTGCCAGATCCACTTTCCTACCCTTCTTGAAGATAGGCACCGCACTGGCCTTCTTCTAATCTTCAGGCACTTCACCAGAGCAGCAGGAGTTCTCGAAGATTCGTGCCAGGGGCTGGGCTATGATGCTTGCCAGCTCCTTGAGTACTCTGGGGTGTAAGCTGTCGGGGCCGGCTGACTTGAAGGTGTCCAGCCTCTCAAGGTGTTCCTTCACAAGGTCAGCATTGATGGAGGGTAAGGAATCATCCTCACCCAGGGGTTCCTGTCCTGTAATGGGCAGGGGTGCCCCTTGGAACTGGTGAAAAACTGATGCAAAGTACCCATTTAGCAAGTTGGCTTTTTCCTGTGTGTCGGTTGTCAGTTGTCCCATGGTTTAGCAGGGGTCCAATGTTGCTCTTGCTTTTCCTCAGGCTGCCCACATATCTAAAAAGGACTTTTTATTGTACTTGGTACTTGTAGCTAGTTGGAGTTCAGTTGCAGCCTTGGCTTTCTTGGTTTGCTTGTATTCTGCAGGTCTGGACCTGTGCAGAATATTCCTCCTTGGAGGTGGAACCAGTCCTCCATCTTTTGTAGGTCTTACTTTTTAGATGCAGGAGGTCTGCTAGTTCCCTCCAGAGCCAAGGGGGCTGCTGTGCTCTTTTGCTGCCTTTCCTCTGAGACGGAATAGATTTAGCTTGTGCTCCCTTGAGGAACAACCACTCATCCTGAACTCCCCTCCCCTTTGGGTCATGATTCCTTAGGGTCTCACTGACAAGCCTCCTGAGCTTGTCAAAGTCAGCTTTCCTGAAGTCGAGGACTTCTGTATTGCTGACTGACTTGCCAGCTTTCTGGCAGATGGTGAAGGTGATCAGCTCATGATCACTGCCACCCAGCTTCCCTTTGATTGTTAGGTCGCTGATTAGGTCATCCCCTGTAGCCAGTACCAGGTGAAGCAGCGCTTTACCTCTCGTCGGCCCGTTGATTTCTTGCGTCAGGTAGAGCTCATCCACACACGAGAGAGCTTTGCAACCGCTCTGATTTGGCTGAGCGCTCTTCCCACGAGATGTCTGGGTAGTTGAAGTCTCTCATGATAACTATGCATTGGGAGCATGCATCTTCAGTCAATTCCCTGGCGAACTCCTGGTCAAGCTATTGATCTTGGGTAGGAGGTCTGTAATAGACTCCCACCATTGTGTCCCCTGTTCTGTGTTCCCCCACAGATTTTAACCCAGAGGGTCTCCAGTCATCCACCCTGGTTGCCCCCTTACCGGCTTGCAGGGATGCGTAGCTTTCCTTGACATAAAGAGCTACACCCCGGCCCCTTTTGTCCACTTGATCTCTCCTGTACAGGGTATAGCCATCTATACCTGTACAGTCCAGTCATGGGTGGATGCCCACCAGGTCTCCGTTATCCCTATGACGTCATAATTATTTGTGTTAAGCAGGCAGACAAGTTCCTTCTGTTTATTCCCCAATCTCCTGGCATTTGTGTACAGGCAGACAAGTGTCTCTTTAGGGGCCCTTGCCTTGCCCACAGCTCGTTCCAGGGCTTAGTCAGGGCTGGGCTCCTTTAAGTGCCTTGACCTGCTGCCTTTGCAAGGGTTGCTCAACGGGCCAGCAGTGGCAATAGTCCCCCCCATCCCCTGGTGGGCTTAGTTTAACCAGTGGTTAATTTTAAGATTGCTCTTTCCTCACTGGTGTGAAGTAAAAATACCACAATTTTCTCCAGCAAAATTTCATATCTTATTTGTTTCATAGGTCTAGATTGTAGCCATGTTGGTCTAAGGACATAGGCAGACAACATTGTTTGGGTTCAGCCTGAAGAAGGGTGTTTGTACCCAAAAGCTTGGAAAAAAGAATTTTCCCAACTATTTTAGTGGTTCTAATAAAAGATATTGGATTTACCCAAAGAACCTTGTCTGACTATGTCCTTAGACCAACATGGCTACAACCTGTACCCCGAAACACTTTTTTCCAGCCATGACACTCAGTTGTTTTGAGTGTACTTCGCTACTGTAACCTGCTACATGATGGCTGCATCTTCTAACCTGGCACTTTCCAAGGTGGGCTCTCAACTATGCTACTCTCTTACCTGCCTCTCTGCAAGGTGGGGTTTTAGCTGTGTTATTCTCTTACCTGCTGATGGGGCAGTGACCCTACATTACAAAATTCTGTCAGCACAGTTATGTCTGTTAGGGGTGGGAAAAGATTGATGGACATGGCTGACGTGTCTCTGCTGACAAAACTCCCAAGCAGATGCAGCTCTGCCAGCAGAAGGCAGCTTTTGTTAGCTTAGTTCCCCACTTTGTGGGGGACCTAGTTTAGTTCTGATGGAAGAAAAATTCCTGCTGGCTGACCTGACTTCCTCAGTTAATGCAGAAGTTTGTAGAGCAGGCTTTCATTAAATGCCACTGGCTTGTTGCTGTTAGTTGCTGCTTGGCCAAGGTGCATCAGTGATGTTGAAATGTTATTTTTCACTGCCCTGGGGAGAAAACAGCGAAACGGAAACAAGACTGAGCAAAATGATGCCGATGCTATTGCATTGGCATTGTTGGAGCTGTCTATAGGCAGGTTTAAAGCAACAGCATAACAATGTCTTGCACTCATGCAAGGAACCCTTTTAATGAAAGCTTGTAAAGACCAAATCTTCCATAGAAGCTTCCTACTCACCAAGAATGAATGGATTTTTTTCAAGTCTTATTGGCTGTGTTTTTTATATTTTATTATGATTTGCATCGCAAGAATGTCTTATGGTGCAGGGGGAGAGTTCTTTAGGATGGGGATTTGCAGTTCGGTAGTCTTTCTGCACAGTCAGTCACAATGACTACATTAGAAGGTAACATAAGTTGATCTTAGGTACTTCTACATTTTGCCCGTCTCTCTTAGTGGTAGTGCTATGGATAACTGAACTTTCAGAGAACCGAAATGGAAAGGTATAAAAGAAAGTGGAGAAGCACAAAGGTGCAGGAGTTCATGAATAACAATATCGGACATTTTAGGAGAGAGATGAATAAGTGTGTTTTTCTTAAACCAGAAGTCTCTTTTAAAGCATTCACTGTCTCCTTGTACATGCATTGTGTAAGATAATGAATTTTCATAGTACTAATAAGGAAACAGCATTTTTAGTGAATCCTCGTGGACGCTAGGTCAGGCTTAGATCCTGAGTTCAATTATTCAGAGGCACATCCTTTTTTCACGTAATTTAATTGCTCATTTTCTTTATTCTTGAGTCTGTTTTAGTACAGCTGATGTTCTTGGCATTTAGGTTTAGAAATTATGAGATAATTTATATTCTACGGTTGGAAGCAAGAACGAATTGATTTGTCTTTTCTCCAAGATCTGTTTTGCACTTCAACAGTAGTTTAGATTTACCAATGATAATACTTTTATATAAGAACAATTTAACACTTTTTAATGAAAAGAGATCTAGTGAATTTGTTCAGATTGTCCTTCATGTGTAATTTATGGGATAGCACAGAGCAGGGGTGGGCAAAATATGGCTCACGAGGCCATTCTATTCCCCCACGGGCTATCAGCCCTGTGAGCTGCAAGCGGCTGCAGCAGGGGGGGCAGGGGAGGAGCCACTTTTCCCCTGCGCTCAGCTTTTCCCCAGGCTCCTTCCCGGCACGGAGGAAAGTGGCCCCTCGCCTACCCTGTGGCTGGCACCCCGCTCGCATCCTGCGCGGGGCTGTCCGGAGCAGGCACAGGCAGCCCCATGCAGGCTGTGAGCAGCTACAGTGCGGGGCACGGGGTGGGCGAGGGGCTGCTTTTCCTCCCTCCGCACTCAGCACCAGCTTGTGACCTAGCCCCACTGCCAGCCTGGGCCCCACGCCAGCTCCGGGCTCGCCAGTCGGGGCTGCGCGTGGCGACAGCAGCTGCGGCCCCCCCCACTTGCCGCACCAGACAGTGCTACCGCTGTCTGTGAGCTGCCCAGTGCGCGGGCTATGGGCAGGCAGCAGCAGCAGCAGCCAACACTGCCCGGCATGGCAAGCAGGGGGGCCACAGCTGCTGCCGCCGACGGGCAAGCCCAGAGCTGGTTTGGAGCCCAGACTGGTAGCGGAGCTGGGTTACAAGCTGGTGGTGCGCGTAGGGAAAAGCGGCCCCTCACTCGGCCCATGGCTAGCACCCTGCACTGTGGCTGCTTGCAGCCCGTGTGGGGCTGCCTGTGCCTGCTCTGGACAGCCTTGCGCGGGCTGCAAGTGCCTGCAGCAGGGAGCGCTGGCCATGGGGCGGGTGAGGGGCTGCTTTTCCCCACGCTCAGCACCAGCTTTTTTCCTGCCGGTGAGCAGGGGGTCGGGGCTGTGCACTTCCCCCCACCTGTACTGTGGGCTGCGGGGCACTGGGAGTGAGTGAGCAGGGAGCCAGTGGGAGCATGGGGCCCACACTGGTGCCCTGGGGCCAGTGCTGGTGGGGCCCAGAGCAGGGTGGCAGAAGCACGGGGTCCCAGCCAGCAGGAGCTCTATGTAGCCGGGCCAGCTCTCCCCTCTCCCTGCTGGTGCAGCCCAGCCCGGCTCCACAGACCCCTGCCAGCCTGTGCCCTGCTTTGGGCCCCGCCGGTGCTGGCCCTGAGACATTGGTCCCAAAACATTGGGACGTTGGTCCCAAGATGGTGACCAGAGGTGGAGCACCTGTCAAAGGGCAGGGCTAGCCATGCAGCCCTCGACAGCCTGCCAAAACTGGGTAAGTGGCCCTCCGCCCAAAATAATTGCCCACCCCTGGCACAGAGGATCAGATAGAAGGCTTAGACATTTTTTAACTTGAATAAGTAAAAAGCTAGTGTATGAAATGCTACATTCATTAAACTCAGCCTGACAGCTCAGTCCAACAGTTAATGTTTCTCCAAGTGAGAGTAGTTAGTTTGTAAACTGAGTCATTTCAGCAGATGTTAGCAAAAGTCCGGCTGTGTAAAAACTGACTAGGATAAAGAAAATAAAATAGGATTTAGTCATATGTTGTCAAAATAAAAGGGAAGTATGTGGTTCATGGTTCACATTTGGATGAGTTCTGTTTACCAATTTAACAAAGAAGATAAAAAATATGACTTGAAAGATCAATTTCTGAGTCATGGAATTGAAATCAATTCAGTTCTTGCCACTAAGTCTATTCAGTCAGTTTGACCCTGCCCAGAAGCATTTAAGGAAGAGAAGACCAAGAAGGATTATGTATAATTTCATAGATTTCACAGACGTTAGGGCTGGAAGGGACCTTGAAGATCATCAAGTCCAGCCCCCCTGCCCCAGGGGCAGGACGTCAGCTGGGGTCAAAGGATCCTAGTAAGATAAGCACCCAAACGCTTCTTGAATGAGTTCAGAGTAGGTGCCTGCAACCCCTCTGGAGGGAGTCTGTTCTAGGTGTTGGGGGCTCGGACAGTAAAGAAATTTTTTCTTATGTCCAGCCTAAAACAGTCTTGGAGGAGTTTATGACTTTGGTCCTTGTTTTTCCTTGGGGCACTCTGGTGAACAGACGTTCTCCCTGATGTACACCCCTTATATACTTATAAACAGCCACCAGGTCCCCCCTGAGCCTGCGCTTTTCCAGACTGAAGAGTCCCATGGCTCTCAGCCTCTCTTCATAAGGCCCATTCTCTTGCTGTCTGATTATGCACATGGCTCTCCTCTGGACTTCTCTCAAGCTTCTTGACATCCTTCTTGAATTGTGGAGGCCAGAATTGGATGCAGTACTCCAGCTGTGGTCTCACCAAGGCTGAGTACAACAGGAGGACGACATCCTGAGATTTACTTGAGAAGCATCTATGGATGCAAGCATCCGTAGATGTCTCTTATACCAAAAGAGACATGTTGGATGTCGCCAATTCAACTTGGTGACACAGTTGTCCATGGAATTAATTGTAGAGAAGGATCAAGTTATAAGCTATTGTCTGCAGCAGACAGAAAGAAGACTAGATGGATCAGCCAGTTCTTCTGTTGTTAAAATTCTTATGCGTGAATGGGACTAGCACTGATAAGTAAGTCTTAGTTGGGACTTAGAAGTCAAAACACTGGCTGCATACATGTGTTCAAATAATGTGGGAGAATTCTCCCAGGTTTGGTCTCCTGGTCAAAAAACTTACCCAGAGATGCCTGAACACATTTAAATGCTGAGCCCCTGAAGAGCAGAGACCTTGTGGGGCTGATGCTGTGCAGCCAAGGCGCCTCTGTGCACACATCTCAGCCTGCTCTGCAGACTCCCTGTCTACCCAGAGAGAGAATGGCAACAGTGCGTAGGGCAGCCCTGATTAGCTCAGAAACAGGCTGTTTCTTTGCAGTACAGTGTGGGATTGCGAAAGGGGCATGTTCTGCTCCCTGTTTGGCTAGAGCAGCAAAGTCCAGTGCATGACACTTTGTCTCCTTGGGTAGTGGGAGCAAAGTACCTTGGGATGCTATAGGACAGTGGTGTGGCTTCTCTCAGAAGAGATTGCATACAGATATTTGCTGTCCCAGAGGACTCTCTTGGGAGTGATTTAACCGTGGTTGTCCCTGGGTTATTTTTCTCCTGGAACAGCCATCTTTGCTCTCGGAGAAGAATTCTGAACATCTGTACGCTCATGGTTTTTCTTGAAAGATGCATTAGAGCAATGCTAACTATTTTGGGGGCAATGTGTGTTATGATACATAGCAGACTGTTCAGATTCCCTTTCATTTTCTCTTGAAACTTGGATGATTCCTGAATCTGTTTTTAATAGGGCTGTCAATTAATTGTAGCTAACGCATGCGAATAATGCCTCAATCGGTTCTTGCATTAATTGTTTTTAATGTGTTAATCGCACACATGGTTTTGGAGCCCATGCCTTGACTCCACTCCACCACCTTCAGGCTGCCCAGCAGGACAGTGGTGGCAGCACAGAGGATCACAGAGCAACCCAGGCGCAGTCTCCGGGCTGCTGCAGCGGGGGTGGGGGGGCGAGGACACCCACAGACACAGACATACATAAGCAGCTGCAGACTGCATGCTGTGTGTAGAGCAGCGCTGTGCTGCTAAGTCTGTGGAGAGGGAGGGGCAGGGGGAGAGGATGGGGGGGGCAGATTGAGGCCCCTTCATTGAGGGGAGTGAGGCAGGGGCCAGGGGCAGGCACTGGGGTGAATGGGGCCCTGGGACCAGGGCAGGTAGTCGGACAGAGCCGCGGGAGGCTCATCCAGAGGCATGGGGGTAGGGGTATGCAGCACCCTGCTGCCTTTGCCCCGGGAGCCACGCGCTGGCCGCACCATATGTCCCCTGCCCACCTGGCGGTGGGAGATGCAATATGGTGTCACACAGCTCCTGGGGCAAACAGGGCACAGAGCTCCATCTTGCAGCGGACAGCCTGCCTCTGCCCTGCGTACAAATCGGGGGCACATGCCCCCCATGCCTCCCCTTGGGTATGTGCAGTAGTGGGGAGCTGTGCCCCCGTGCCCCTGAATGAGCTGCCCACAGCTCTGTCCCATGACCTGCCCCAGCCCTGGGGTCCCATTCGCCCCTGCCCCACTCCCTCCCTCACCATGGGGGCCTCAACCTGCCTCTTCCCCTGCCCCTTCCCCTCCACAGACTTACCAGCACAGCACTGTGTGTGTGCATGCGTGCCTCTCAGTCCCAAGCCACAGACCCCCTAGTGCTGCCCCCCACTGGACCCACAGTATCTTGCATCTTGCCAGGGTATGCAGGGGACCCTCCACCCCCTTGGGCTCCAAATCCCCCACACACACCCCCCAACCATACAAAGTACCTCCATAATTTTGCATAATTTTGAGTTTTTCTGCACAACGTTTTGAGTTTTTATCTGTGTGATTAAAATCGCAATTAATTGCGACTAATTTTTTTTCTTGCACAACTAATCACAATCAAGCAAACTAGCAAACTTCCTTAATTTCTCCATCTCTGACTGTTTTGCAAATGGCTCGGAAAGGGGAAATTACCTTTTTCCTTGCTAGATGAATGTTGTTCATCCAAGGTGACGTCAGTCTTTTGTTCTTGACTGACCTTAAATTCAAAATGAAAGATTCAATTGTGGATGATGAAAAATAAGTGGGTAATATGAGCATAACTGGCCTAATTCTTTAGAAAAGCTAGATTTCTTTCCTGTATGTAGAATTTTTGGTATTTCATGCTTACATGCGTTTAGCTCTAAACTTTACTAGTAGTTCTTAGTAGAGACATGGTAAGCTAGTATTTCTGTTGTGGTCAGGCAACAGAATTCCTTGAAACTGTTCAGTTAGAACTTGAACTGGAATAGATGTCAACGATCAGCTTGTCACCTGGTATACAGACTTTGGGCATTTATAGACTGGAATAGGTAACATGTTAGATATTGTATGGCGAAAATCAATTAAACAGAGTAGGGAAAGACAATTCAGAAGTAATCTGATATATAAGTACACTGCACAATTTCCAATGTGTTGAGAATAGACTTCTTTAACTCAGTTATATTTCTTATACAGTATTGGCAAGGAAACAGCTATGCTCTGTAGCACAGCTCCACTGAAGCCAAAGTATTCTCAAACACTTTATCAAGCATTCAGTCAGTACTGAAAGGCAATATGTAGAATTAGCATGAGTATCTTGAGTATATTTTATCCCGTTTCATTTAATTGGTAATATATTTCTCCTTAAACCATTCTCCTCCAATTCATAATCTGCCTCTGCTCTTTCCTTAGTATCTGCCTGTGCTCTTTCCTCCAGGTTTTAGCTGGTGATATTTTCCCTGTTTATTAAGAACCAGTGTTTTTTTTTTCTTAATTATCCCCATCCTGTGTTGTCTTACTGCAGAGACTGTGTTAGAAACCTGGCAGCTTCTGATTTTTCTTGATTGTTTCTAATAGGTGTTCCTTGATTCTTAATATACCTGTGCAGACATGCTTTTCAATTTATATTACTTAGTACTACAACACTCCTTATTAATTGTAACATATACTTGATATTGGATTCTATTTTAATATCTTAACATTTTGAGTATGACTTTCATTTGAACTCTTATAGCATGCCTGAAAATGTGTGGGTCCAATTGAGCTATTGAGTAGAAGTAGAAATTTTAGTCACTTAATTTAAAATCAGATTGTATGGCTTGAAGGAAGGAAGGGGTGATAATTTTCCAAAAGCGCTGATAGTTGGCCATTTGGTTTCTGATGAGCACTTGACCATGTGTTAATGAGCACCTACAAAACACTTTTTAAATAAGCTTTAAGAAAGTACATTCTGCAAGCTTTGGGCACGTCTGTGTCTTTCTTACCAAAGCAAACACATATTTAAGAAAAATAAAATGAACGTTGCTTGTAGGCAGAATGCCTTGCTGTATGATAGAGGTGAAAAATTCTGGAATCTCAAATTCTAATCTTTCTAACTTTAGAGACTTTATCATGGCCATTCTAACACCCATGAATCACTGGAGATTTAGAACCTTTAGATTGGGGCAGGCAGTTATTTCAGGCAGAGGGCTGCTTAATGAGGTTTGAGCTATTGAGGGCTGCATGGATAGCCCCAACCCTTGACAGGTGCCCCACCCTCTGGCTGCTATCTTGGGACTGGGCATCCCACCCCTAACCCCTGACCTTTGCCACCAGAAGTCCCTCCCCTTGTCCCCTGGAAATACTCCTTTTGGGAGGGGGGAGTTGCCATCTTAGAACCAGAAAAAAAACCAAATTATACACTAAAAGTCATATATCTTCTATAACTTATTTTAATTTTATTACAAAAAATATTTTTGTCGTGATTTGTGTTTGTGTACTGTATACAGAGATGATTGCATAATAACTCAAAAATAAATTCTTAGTCCTGTATATTGCGGGGGGGGGGAGGGGGGAGTTTGTGAGGGGGTGTGGCTACACGTGGGGGGCAAAGGGTATGTTGGGGTTGTGTAGCATTTGTGAGGTCTGTGTGTGTGGCTCTGGAACACATTGGTCTCTGAAACGCATTGTCCTCTCCTGCAGTCAATGCAGGTGAGAGAGGGTGTGGGGGGGAGAGATGTGGGGATCCAGCCCCCATGGCGCAGCAGCAGGTGAGGGCAGTGGTGCCTGGCTCTGGCCAGCGCTGCACTTTGCAGCAAGGAGCACAGCCCCCACTGGGCTATTTGTTTCCCTGACATTCCCCACACTCATTGGGCACAGGAGGGAAGCCCCAGGCACTGGAGTCATCTCCTCTCCCCGCCCCTCCCCCCACTGCAGTTGCTGCCCCCGCTGCCTGTTAGAGCTGCGTGCCATGGGGGGGGGGAGGGGCTCCCATACCTCTCCCCCCTCACACTCATATGCTGCCCACCTGAGCTCTGCACTGCTGCCACCCCCCTGGGCAACGCCTCCGCACTGCAGCCAGCCCCAACCCCAGCCCTGCGCTCCCGCCCAGCTGCAGCCCTGCCCCCAGCTTCCTTACTTGCTGCCAGGAGGGAGCTGGATGTTGGGGGAGCCTGCAGCAGAAGCCCCACCTCGTGCTAACAGAGCAGACCCTTTTGTCAGCAAAGGTGGGAGTAAGACATAATACGATACGTTGGGGGTAGGTGTAGGTACCTCGCTCCCACCCTCGCTGGCAGAAGGGCTAGGTGGGACACAATTCATTGCGGGGAGCTGTGGACTGGATAAAAGTGCCAGGCAGGCCGGATGTGGACCACAGGCTGTATTTTGCCCACCCCTGCTTTAGATCCACAGGCCTCTGTTGTTTGACGTGACAGCAGCTGCTGCTGTTTACCAAGTGATTGACAGTAGTAGGTTCCAACCTTGTACACAAAGCAGCTCTAAAGTTTGAGACATTTCACTTATGGAACTAGTTTATTGGTCAACAAGGAAGAAATAGTGAGACTTAGGGACCTTGGATTCCATTTCAGGCACTGGATAGGAGTGTATTTTGGTGGTCTCATACTCTTCTGTTCCATCTTTACCCAATCCTAGACAAAGAGGTGTCAGCCCTTATCAAATTTGAAGTCTCTGTTCCCTGGGTTCAAAGTATAGAATTTTGAAAAATTTCCACGTGAAGTGTTAGTGCTGGGCACTCTTATCATAGATGATGCTATAATTATTGTAATTCTGTAATTATTTCAGGAGAGAGATTTTTCAGGTAAGTTTCTAAGTGAAGATGCTGCTTTACTTGCAGTATTTGTATGCTGTGTTTATAATTTTGGGACAAGACTACATATAGTTGTTTTATCATGATGTATCATAAAGACTTGTGAATAATATGCAATAGTTCTTCTAAGGCTGGGAGTGAAATTGTGTGCATTTCTCAGACAGGTGGTTTGTAAAAGCCACTATGCACTATGAAGTTAAATACTAGGGGGAAAAAAAAATTTGTGAGACGGTGAGATTACTCACTTTAAATCAGTTTTCTTTGAAAAAGAAAGGTGACCCATCAACTTTAACTTTTCATACTAAACTGCAGATAAATTCCTGAATTCTGAATAGGGAAAAGTCTTGATTCTTCATGTCCTTTGGATAGAAGGGGAAAAATGTTAAGTTCTATTTTTTTACTTGTTCTGTTTTCTGTTTCAGATCATATAATAGAAATGACTGTGAAAACAGCAACACTCTGTTTCAGAGGAAAGAACATTTTGGCTCCAATGGTGCGAGTTGGAACATTACCAATGCGTCTTTTGGCTCTCGATTATGGTGCTGATATTGTGTACTGTGAGGTATGGAAGGCTGAACTGATGGAGCAGGCTCTATTTTTTCATGATATGGAGACAAACTGAACAAAACTGGTGTGTTACTCCATAGTCACGTCCTCCTATGGCAAAGAGTTTAATAGTTACTTTATGCTCTTCACTTTCAAAAATTATCTTCATTAAAGTGTTAAAGGGAATGAATGACTCAGGTTATTTGGAGAAATAGTCTTATTTTGTTGCTATTTACATACTGCTCTGGTTGGTCATGATAAAATGATCAGTTTTTGTCAGGTTGTGAAATAAAATATTGTGGTTTCAGTTCATTTATTCTGAGAATTACAGATAAAGCCATAGCTGCTAGCAGTATGTCTACACCTGTTGGTATTACTTACTGGTAACCTCTGTTTATGGGATATAATTTCATAACAACCCCATTAACTTCCACCTAATAAAAACTTCTTAATGGAAAAGAATTATTCCCCTTTTAGAGGTGAGAAATAGAAACAAATTAAGGCAGTTACTCAAGGCCATACTGAAAATCTATTGTGGAGTCAGGAGTTGACCCCAGATCTGGGGTCCAGGCCATTTTTCCCTTCTAAGGAAAAGTGCTGAATCAGTTCTTCTGCTAAAAAAGTAGAAAACATTAGCTTCTTGTAGCATCTAATGAGAGCTCCAGGACACTATATAATTTCTCTGGTGAAAAGGCTTATGACACTCTCCAGGACAGTATGATGATCCAGAAAGTTACTAAAAAGAAAGAGGGAGAAAGGGGACTCCCTTTGCATTGACCTTTTAGTAAGAGAATTAGTCTCCTGGCCTAGAGGTTGCTTTTACCTTCAAGCTTCATAATTACCATAGGATGTTTCATCGATGGATCACTGATCTAGTCTGCTGTTTCCCAAAGGGAGCCCAGTCCTTAATTCCTAGTATCCAACTAGCATGTGAAATTTTGTCCCCAAGCTTGCCTTTCTAAAAGGGTTTGGTAGATTTTCCTTGAACATGGCCTTGGTAAGGTCAGAAAGGGAGTGGTGGTTCTGTGAAAAATGAGCTCTTGCTGATTTATGTGTGTGTCTGTCCTTTATATTTTTTTCTGCAAGTGTTCATTTTGGTGTGTAGTTCCTTTTTAATTTCACCTATGTAATTACAGTTTGGTACATTGGATCAAGTGTATCACATTTTGGGAAAGGCATATGTAGGATTTATAGATTCTGATGGATTTATTGAGGGGGACGTTATTTGTAGCATTGGAAATGCTACTACAGTTTAAACACCTATTGTTAATAAAAAGCGGTGTCCCACTTGATGAATCAGGCAAGGTTAGGGGGTTGTTTGAAAGCCTGGATTGGAAGGGTCTGGGATTAAACCTCTTAAAGTCTGATCTTTGTTGAATATAGGCTGAGTTGTTTGATGATTCTTCTAATTGGTTCTAGTGTGGGGATAGTAGTTGACAACCAGGGGTGTGCAGCCACAGGGGTGGGGGAAGGGGGCATTGCTTGTATTGTAGTAGGTTACTTGAGTGTATTTGGGTAGCTCTTTTAAAGATGCAGCTTGTTTTTCTACTGGAGTGTTCTTGTTATATAAAGGCAGATTTTAGACTGGCTAGGTGAGCATCACGAGCATTCTTCTCAGAGCTGACATGGTGGTAGCTGAGGGCCTGACTGTAGATTACATCTTTTGAGTTATGTTTTGGGATGATGGCAGGTCTCATGGATATAAATATGGTGGTCTGGGGAGTTTTTGGAGCTGGTGGCTATAGAGCACCATCTTGGATGTGGATTCTGGTGTCTAGAAAGTTGATGTTAGTGTAGAAATATTCCCGATAAAGTTTGATCAAGAGGTGATATTTGTTACACCTGTGGTGGAAGTTGGTAAGTGAGTCTGTGTGTTCAGTCCAGACTATGAAAATACATAAATAGTAACTGTATGGGTGAAACTAAACAGCAACTACACACCAGAATGAACTCACAGAAAAATATAAAGGACAGAGAGAGGAATGGTTGTAGGAGCACATTTTTCACAGAACAACCACTTCCTTTCTGACTTCATTCTCATCATGCTCAAGGGAAATCTACAAAACACCTTTAAAAGTTGAGCTTGGTAACAAGAATTTGTAAACTGGCTAAACAATAGGAACCAAGGACTAAACATTCATGACACACTATAATCTACTTGATTCCTGAATTTTTCCTACACTTTACAGGTGATAATGACCCTCCTCCCTTTTGAGAGGTCTTGATTTCCCAGTAATCTACCTTCTCCTCCTCTGCAAAATGTTTGTCTACTGCCTCTGGGAATTTTTCCCCCAACCAATTTCACAGCTCTGTCTGCTGTTCTTAACAATCTGCTGTGCTTGCTTTCTTCCTCAGACATGAAGAAAATACCTTACATTCAAAACCTTGTCTGACTCTATCCCAACTATGCAGTTGGTTCCATAAAAGATTTCACCCAAAAAAATCTTTGCCTTTATCATTCTAGTGCTTCTGATGATGCCTGAATACCTTAACTGAAAGAGAAAAAAAAAGGCCACAGAACAAAAAACACATAAACCAAAGCCTTATCAAATGCTGAATGCTTCTTAGGTCCTGTGTAGGTTAACCCAGATCTGCTTTTTAATTGTTTATCTGGGAACAGAATGTCATCATAACCCAAGAATCTTGGTCACAGAGATTGCCAGTCAAAAACCATAAATTGTAAGAACTGTCATATTAGATCTGCAAAATAGAAGTGCTTAATGAGAATTAAGAGGCTTATGTTAGTGAGCAGCAATATGGTAACTGATAACGGAACGTGTAACTAAAGCTAGGAGCAGGGGTACCAGCTCCTGAAAGCTACCAAGAAATTAGTACAGTGGTGTTACTCTGAATATACCTGGAGTATGGTGATGCATTGACCATTTGTTTTACTATTATGAACCATATGGTTATGCCAGATCCCCTCCTACCTTCCAGTTTGATCCCAGACAAGCAAGTCTTCAAGAAATGCCCTACCTTGCGTACTGCATCAGGCAATAGCAACACACTAATATGGCTGTAAGTGCTCCTACAGCTAAATATGTTGTGTCTATTTTGCTACCCTTCCTGGCATTCCCATTAAGTTCAGAGCTCTGCCTCTTTAAAAACTGCTTTTTTCCATTTTCCTTTCCCATTCCACAGTGCTGACATTGATGGAAAAATGCATCAGATTATGCTTTAAAACAGCATTTGACATTGATTAATTTTAGCAGATAAGGTCAAGCAGATTAATCATTACCTTGGGCATGTATTTAATCAGTTGAATTCAAGTAGCCATTACACTCAGTGCTTCCTGGAGTTTAGGATCTTGAATATAATAAACCACTGAAGGACCAAAGAAAATGAGTTATGAAAATTAATGGGTAGATATAGTGCAGCTGGTAACAGTATTTCTCTATGGCAACAGTAGCCTGAACAATAGAAATATACATTCTTCCAGAACTAAGTTGGAAAAAGAACAACAATGATTTTAATGAGATTTTTTTTAGTATAGAAGAAACCAGCTCCTCTGTGCTTCCTAAGTACCAGTGGCTTTCTATAATTTAAAATTTGGTAGTAGGAAAGTGGTAGGAATTAATTATATTAGAAATGTAGTAAAAGTTACAGCACTTTTGTTTTAACTCCTAGGTTCCCATGGCGGTGATGGAGTGAGGCTGGGACTAGGGAAGGGGCAGGGGGAGGGGTGCTGCTCCTGAGGCTGCACAAGGGAGCAAAGCAGAGGGAACTTTCAGTGGGGTGGGGGGACACCAGCCCAGCTGCTGGCTTCTTTACTTTTTGTTCCATCCAGGAAGAGCACATACCAACTGCTGAAACTTCCTTAGCCTGACGAAGGGTTTTTTAACCCGAAAGCTTGCTTAATAATTATTTTCCAACTATTTGGGTTGGTCTAATAAAAGATATCAGATTCACCCAAGGAACCGTGTCTGCCTATGTCCTTAGACCAACACGGCTACAACCTATACCCCATCACATAAGAACAAATTTGTGTATCCAGAACCCACGTAAATTGAGAGAAACCTGTAGTAGGAACAGCCTTATAAGCAATCACACACACAAATGTCAATAGAACTGAGTGAATTAGTCAAGTTGGTGCTAACCTGGTTTATGGCATGTAGTACAGAATGTGTGATCTTTTACTTGGGGCCAGACAGAAATTCTTTTATGGTGAAAGAAAAAGGCAGGATATATTTGTGCCATATTCTAACTCAGTAGTTCTCAATTGGCATGCCACAAAAACCTGCCAGGGGTACCTGGTTGCAGCAGCATTTATCTCCAGCTCAACTGTCCCACGTGCCTCTGTTTTCAGGAGTCACATCAGAGCCAAATCAGGAAGAGCTTTAGCAGGAGTGGCACACGCGCCAGCCGTAGCTAGTCTATAAAGTGCAAATCTACCTTGCCTTCTGCCTGACTTCAGAGTAACACACTAACTACATATATATTTTACAGTGAAGACATTTATTGTCACTGCTTGAATTAATACTTGGAATTAGCCCAACTCATTTAGAAGGGTGACACTGCTAAACATACCGGGAGTAGTTTAGTAGTAGATCATATGGACATGCATAAATTTGGAGCCATTTCAAAAGGGCTGCAGCTGTTATGTTTTAATTGTTAGGTGTGGACAAGCTGAGAATGATACAGAGGTCACTGGCAGATGTTATTTTTGTTGCATCATAGGAACTGTAGAATTCTGTTGTGGAATGGAAATGTGCATTGTGGTACGCCAGCCATTCAAGAGCTTGCTTCCCTGGGTGCAGAAAAAGCTGGAGAAGCTGGCAAACTGGTGTCCCAGTGTGCCCTGCAGTAGTTCCTGTCTCTGGGAATTCCTGAGGACAGCCAACCTTTGAGTACGGCACTGGTCAGCTGGAGACTCGCCACCCACCACTTGTACTGGGACAGGACTACACAACCAACCAACACTGTTGGTCCCTATTTTCCCCCAGGCACTCTCTCCAAGTTCAGAATAGATCTGCACCCTGTGGCCCCCATTCCAGCAGAGGTTGGAGCGACTGTACATGCTCTTACTGTCCAGGATGAGAGTCATGGCTTACCATTGCCTCGGCAGACTGCTCTTGGGGGCAGGGAGCAGTGCATTCAGGGATAGCGGAGGACCTTCTCATGCCCTGTTATGCTCTGTGTAACAGGTCAAATGTCAGAAGTGTTGGATACTCCACACCACAAGAGTTTTTATTTCAGCCAGCAACTTTGTAGTAGATTTGCTATTTTTATCTCAGGACAAATTAATTTAATCCTACAGTTTGCCATGCAAAATTTTCATATAGACCATGACAGATATAACATCTGCCAAGGCCCAAATGTAGTAAAGCTACTCCAACTTTAACAATGGATAAAACAGAGTTAAATTTGAAGCGGTTTTGCTGCATTTGTATTTGTCCTGGCTGGTCAGTGCATAACAATTCAAATTAAATGGCTCCAACTGTACATGAGTCCATGCCCAAGAGAATGTTTATTTCAGCTGTTAACAGGTTGTGCTAGCTCAGACTTAGCCTCTTGTGCTAGCTAGACCTAGCCCCTCCCTTCTTGGACAGAGCAACCAAAGTGTGCTATTTGGGATTCAGTAGGTTTTGGCTAACTGCAGTGAAAACAGGGTATGCACTTGGTGCAAACATATCAGATGTAGCCTCGTTTTTTAAAGGAATTGTAACAGGATGATGAATGCCCATTAATTAGTATAGTAAACTTGAGTGCAACCCCTTTCTGTTTTTAAGTGAAAAACAGTGACTTTTTTTTCCAAGGTTGCAGAAAAGTTAAACAGTGTACTATTTTCCTTGAGTGTACACACACACACACACACACACACACACACACACACACACACACACACACACACACACACACTAATTGTTTCTATTCATAATATCAGTTGAACTTTTGACTATAAGCTGCTATATATATTTTTCTCTGCTTACACCATTTTTCAAAAGCAGATCCATTTAGTTCAAAGGACCAAATCATTTTTACTCTGTTTTGATGGATTCTTTTTTGTTCTGTTTTTCCTACTTTTTTACATATATTTTTGGTCTTTGTTCTTAGGAGCTGATAGACATAAAGATGCTGCAGTGCAAGAGGGTTGTAAATGGTAAGGACATTACTTTTTTAATACCTTTCAAGAACTCTTTCTTGAGGAAAGAATGAAGAATGCACCATTACCTTATCTGGTTGGTAGCCAGGAGTGCCAGAGCAATGGGATACTGACATCCATTGCTACTCATTCCAATTGCTAAGTGATGTAGTGTTGCTGATCCAAGTTGTCTGTGGGGTACTTCCTTTTAAATGGTGTTGTTCTTCAGGTTCTTCCTTGTTACTGGTTGTTGCCCTGCAGGTGCCCAGATTTGTTTTTCCTCTCTTAAAATGCTTCATTAACTTAACCAGCACCTTAGGCTGATCGCATTTTTGTTGGGGGCTGGTATATTAACATAAACAGCTCGGTTTGTGCTGTAGAGTCTAACAGAGTTCTGTACCATCCCATTTTTTTCATAGGCTTTGGCATCGTCTCAAAGTGTAGGTCCTTCTTCATTTTGGTTTGCCTTTTAAAACCATTCCTGGGCTTCTCCCAGCATTTTCTTATACAAACCTAGTAATCCAATCTATCTGCCTACCAGGATTCAATTACACATACCCTACCATGTCCTTTCTTAGTTTCCTTTCCCTTGTATAGAAATGTTGCTCTACTTCCTTGGAATCTTTTATTGTACAGAAACATTCCAATACAGCTTTCTCTGAGGAAAATCTAGGAGCGCTCTCCTCTTTTCTTAGGGGTTTCATTAGTGCCCAGCTGTTCTTACTTGGTTTCCAATCTATCCCTTTACAGAAACTAGATGACCTCCATCTATTCCCGTTAAGAATGACTGATTGGCCACAGGTGGTATAAGTTTTACAGGTCAGGCTAGTACCTGGCCTTGTGGCCCTAAATGGATCAAGCCCCTCTCACTTTCCGACAGAGGAATAAACTGAGGTTGAGAGAGAATTAATTTCATTAAATGTTATTCATAATTACTTAAAGTACTAAAACTTGAAGAATAAGGTCTACTTTGCTTTTAACAATTTAAATGTTAGGTAAAATATTAGAAAATTACATTTTCTTCTTTAAGAATGGATATGTCTATATACTATTTTTACTCGACTAATTCAAGACGACCCCCCAGTAATTAGATTATATGGAAAATGCATAAAGTTGTTGTAATTTTCCAGGTATAGAATCCAATTATTGGAGGTTGGCCTTGAATTTGTCCCCTTCCCATTGCTACAGTAAGGAAAACAAATCTGGAAGGATCAGATGGCCCCCTTGCGCTCTACCCTACCTCTTCCCCCTGCAGCTCCTCCCTTTTTCCCTCCTCCCCTCCCCACCCTTACTGTCTGACCCTGCTATCCCAGAGCACGTGGAAGTGAGGAACAGATTTGAAAACGGTGACCATGAAATAAATATGCCTGTAGTAATTTGCATGTAGGCCTATAGGCAACTTAATATGGGTACCCATAGACTTAGTTCATCTAGAATTGATGCATTTTACCTTTTTTGAAACTGCTGCAAGTTTTAGCACAGATACTCCATAAGTACACTTTTAAGCAGCATTTTGGTCCCTACTTATATAATCTGTGCTCTTTAAGCAGGTCCTTGTGGAAGATTTGGTCTCTCACAGCCTGGCAGCTTTTACCAGGTAGTAAGTCCACAGGTGATGTGATTTCTCTTTCCCTTATGATTTCTCTTGCCCTTACCACGTCCCGTATTTTGTGATGGTTAACCAGGGTCACTAGAGTCATGTCATGCAGTTTGTATTTTTCCCAGAAGCATTTCAGTACCTCTTAGAACCATGGGGACACCAGGGTCCAAAAGCTTCCATTGGTCATGTGTACTCCTGCCACTGTTGGAGCAGCTGCCTTGCAAAATACTCTACAGTAAAGTGAGCTGTTTCGAATTCTGCCCCTTTTGCCTTTTGTAAACCTGGCTCATGTTCTTGGCCCAGAGGAAGAGTAGAATGTCTGGCATTTCTCTGCCTCTGGACCATTTCACTTTGTACGGTTTGGTCCTCACTACTGTCTCCCATGTGGAGTTTCAAAAGAAAACACACATGGCACTCTGGAGTCTGTGAATGACTTGCTTTGAGTAGGGGAAGACTAGGGTGGTGTATAGGAGTATTGGCAGAAGCACCACCTCCAATCAGCAACATGCGCACCCCTGTTGAGAGGCGGTGTGATTGCCATAGTCCCAGCCTCTGTTTGGCTTTGAATGCCACCATTTTCCATGCCCTCTGTCCTGTCAGCTGTGAGTCAAACTCCGCCTCAAGGATCTTTATCCCCTCGCAGGGGACGGATACCCGCAGGGGTGATGGTTCCCTGAGATTGCCCAGGACTAGTTAGGTGCTTTTGCTCACATTGAGCTTGGCCCGTGCTGCTGCACTGTAAACCTGGGTGTGCTGTAGTGCACTTTCCATCATCACAGGTAATTTGCATTATCACAGAGCTCAGAGGTGGATACCTTACCAGATAAGAAATGCCTGCCCAGAAGAGTATTTCATCTACTGACTCTGTGAATTCCTGTGAAATATGAACTTTCATTTCTACCCAGGAGAACTTTTGCAATCTGTTCTCCGATGCCAGATGAAGGATGTTTGTGCCCAAAAGCTTGCAATTAAAGAATTTTTTTTTTTTTTGCAAAAATCTAGTTGGTCTAATAAAAGATATCACCTTTACCATGAGTCCTCACTGCTTGAATGAAGCCTTTTATGAAGGAAAGCTCTTTCTTTCTTAAGCCATCAGAATTAGTGACTTATGCTTTTATTTTTTGACCACTTCTTTTGAAAACACACGAGGAGCAGGTGTGCAAAGTAAAAGTTGCAAATTCATAGATTCATAGATGTTAGGGTCGGAAGGGACCTCAATAGATCATCGAGTCCAACCCCCTGCATAAGCAGGAAAGAGTGCTGGGTCTAGATAACCCCAGCTAGATACTCATCTAACCTCCTCTTGAAGACCCCCAGGGTAGGGGAGAGTACCACCTCCCTTGGGAGCCCATTCCAGACCTTGGCCACTCGAACTGTGAAGAAGTTCTTCCTAATGTCCAATCTAAATCTGCTCTCTGCTAGTTTGTGGCCATTGTTTCTCATAACCCCCGGGGGCGCCTTGGTGAATAAATACTCACCAATTCCCTTCTGTGCCCCCGTGATGAACTTAAAGGCAGCCACAAGGTCGCCTCTCAACCTTCTCTTGCGGAGGCTGAAAAGGTCCAGTTTCTCTAGTCTCTCCTCGTAGGGCTTGGTCTGCAGGCCCTTGACCATACGAGTTGCCCTTCTCTGGACCCTCTCCAGGTTATCCGCATCCTTCTTGAAGCGTGGCGCCCAGAATTGCACACAGTACTCCAACTGCGGTCTGACCAGCGCCCGATAGAGGGGAAGTATCACCTCCTTGGACCTATTCGTCATGCATCTGCTGATGCACGATAATGTGCCATTGGCTTTTCTGATGGCTTCGTCACACTGCCGGCTCATGTTCATCTTGGAGTCCACTAGGACTCCAAGATCCCTTTCCACCTCTGTGCCACCCAGCAGGTCATTCCCTAGGCTGTAGGTGTGCTGGACATTTTTCCTCCCTAGGTGCAGCACTTTGCATTTCTCCTTGTTGAACTGCATCCTGTTGTTTTCTGCCCACTTGTTCAACCTATCCAGGTCTGCCTGCAGCTGTTCCCTGCCCTCCGGCATGTCCACTTCTCCCCATAGCTTTGTGTCATCTGCAAACTTGGACAGAGTACATTTGACTCCCTTGTCCAAGTCACTGATGAAGACATTAAAGAGTATCGGTCCAAGGACCGAGCCCTGCGGGACCCCACTGCCCACACCCTTCCAGGTCGAGACCGATGTATTATGTATATGTAAATAAACCAATGTATTTTTACTTGCAATTTATGATTTATCATTTTAACTAACAATCATTATTTTGCACAATCACTCGATGAACTTAATTTTATTAAATGCGTAGTGTGCCTTTTATCTTTATATATCCAAATTCCTTAGTAATGAATGAGCTTTCTACTCAATAACCTAATTGAGATAAATCTAGTAAACTGTGCCACCTATGCTAATTTAATTTTCTGATTAAGACCAAGAATATTAAAGCTCATAGTCTTTGGCCTGGAAGAAAGTAGCTAAACTATGTCATGAAACATGTACTAAAGCACCTTTGCTAATAAACTTATGGCAAGAAATTATTACCATTAATATAGTAGGCTAACGGTACATTCAGTGCTTGTAATTTTTAAAATTGGAGCTCTCTTGTCTCTCTCCTTTTTATCAGGCTTGAAAGAGAACCAGTCTATATACTATTTTAAGGTACATATTTCTTTGTGACTTTCACAAGAAAGTAGCTGTACAATCCAAGAAGACCCATATTTAACTAATGTGGAATCATATATAGCAAACTGGGTCGTGATTTTGGTTCTTCTAAATGTTTATGCTCTTGCACAGGGGTTCTTAACTCCCGGCTCATGGACCAGATCCATCATGCAGGGCTCGCTGTGGGTCCGAATATTTGGCAGTGCAGGAGCGATGTCAGCACTTGCCGCTTGCCTGCTGCCAAATTTACAGATTTGTGGGGAGCCCCACGGGCAGGATAATGTAGCTCTGTGTGATACTGGGCATGCTGGGCCAGGTGGAGGCAGTGTGGGGCCCAATTGTAGCACACTGGGCTGGGCTGGGCAGGGGCAGTGTGGCATTGGGCCCATTCTGGGTGCATGGAGACGGGGAGACTGTGGGGACAGGAGGCGGCAACTTGGGGGCCCAATCTTGGCAAGGCAGCGCAGGGTCGAATCTGGCCCACGGACTGGCCCCATGCTGTTCATCTAGCCCTTGGGGCCAAACAGCAGAGCACCTCCAGTCTAGCAGCAAGTCACTGAAAAGAAATGAAATGGGTAACCAGGTGTATGGCAACATGTAGAAGTTAAGCAACAAGTACTGTAGTGAAAAGATTGAAAATATGGAGTAGGAACAAGATAGATCATAAGTCTTAGTGCACAACTGTGGCACTGTGTTGCATAAATTACCTACGATTACCTACGATACATTAAAAGTTTGATTGAGAAGGCTTTCTGATTCTTTTAAAAGCAGAATAAGTTTGAGTCTTAAATTATGCACTGAAATGAAATTCACCCCTGTGTGGAAGATGCATGCGAGGGTCAAAGCACTTCTTCTGCCTTTATGCTTGGTCTTAAATAATGTGAAAATATTGGTTCTTCAGTCTTATCAGTATTGCCTGAATGTGGTCATCCTGATTTCTAAAGAGTTGCAGTTAGTGAAGTATCCTTTGATGACTACTATTCACATTTTGCTGAAAGAGAGCAAATATGTTAATTTGTTTTTTCCAGATATCTGTCTTTCATTTGTATTTATAATAAACTGTCACTGGGTTGTTCTAGGTGGTGTCTGTCAGCTAATCATGCAAAGATCACTCCTGCCTAATACAATTATTTAACATTCCATCTAATCCTTGAGATCAGTTTACAGTTCTCTGATATTTGCTGGAAAAATAATTGTTTTCCAGCAAATTCTATCATCACTAACTATAAACAGTTTCATTTTTATGCTTCTGCAAGTTCTCATAGAGCCATTTTCTTCTATGATTTCATTTTCAGCTCTATACCAGCCAGTCCTCAGATGCATCTCAGAAACCTTTGCGCTACTTTTTATGAGAACCAGCACAGTGCTGCTGGCATCTGAGGACAATTTGTGAATGGTTAAGGGAAATAGGAAGAAGAGGCTTGACCTACTCTGAAAGTCAGCAGTGACTTTTTGTATTTCAGGAGAAGGTCAGTCCATGGGTAGACTTTAAAGGCAGGGTCCCACTCAGGGTCTGTGATTTACCTTTCACTTTGCATTTAAATGGATGTAAATACGTTCCAGTGTTTCCACAGTAGCTGTAATAGTTTCCCTTGAAACAAGACAGACAGACAGACAGTACCTCAAACAGTAAGACTTCAAGCCATTTAAAGGTTTACAGACCAAAATCAGTACAGTATCTTAAACCTGCTCAGGTAACCACAGCAGAACCAGTACTCAAGAGATCTGTCAGTGTCTTTCTTCCATTGGTAAGAACACACTACCTGATAGCCTGCCTCAACTTCCTGCATCCACTTAAAAAATCTTGATTGGCTTAGAGTGCACTAGGGTAGTATACAATTGCACAAAATGCAGAGGCAAGAAACTAAAAAAAAATATTTACCCTGCTGTTGCTCTTGGAAGGGTTAGCCAGATTTTAGCATTAACTGATAGCGAGCGCAAAAGATTTGCTCTAGCCCCTTAGGGAAAATATTTCCTTTGTAATTAGATTTCTTCATTTGCTTTCATAAACAAGTGTGTTCTTTTACATAAATAACAGCTTACTATATCAGACTCACAAAATAGGAAATTGAAGAATAAAATAAACTTTAATTCTAAATGTTTTTACTTGCTCTTCAGTTTTTAACACTTTTGATTCACAAGTGAGTGAAGGATGGGAGGCTGACTCTGACAATTGTACATTTATATATATGGAATTTTAATTCTAGTTTATTTCACATATATGGCTCAGCTCTGCATTGTTTCTGTGCTGTGAACTCCCATCAATTCCTAACAGGAATGTGGGTTGGCTTTTAACTGTTTGATTAGACCTGGATAGATTTTTGTGAGTCTTCTGTAACATTTTTGGAACTTAAATGTATTGATGTTAGCTTCAGAAGTGAATATTTTATTCAGGGGAGCTTACTACTTATTCTCAAAAAAATAGAGAATAATATTTTTTTCAATCAAAACTCACTTTATAAGCTTTTAAGGTCTGACATTGAAATCTACATCTTCTGAAGTTTCTTGGTAGAATTTAGTTTATATGTACTGTGAGCTTTTTAACTGCTTTATGTGGCTGTTGTGTAATTATATTTGTTGGGTTTTTTCTCCCATATCCGTGTGTTTCTCCTATACCGTGCAGATATACTTGGCACAGTGGACTTTGTAGCTCCTAATGAAAGAGTTGTTTTCAGGACTTGTGAAAGAGAAAGAGACAGTGTTGTCTTTCAAATGGTAAGAAACAAACAGCAGCTACCTTACCAATTTCAAAACTTAATTTGTCCATCACTATATTATTTAAGTATGTCTACATTAAACTCTGTGTTGGGGGTTAGCAGATCCCAGGTTTTTCAGCTAGGTTTTAATCTTTTTGGAAACTAATGCTGATTGTGTTATATACAACTAGTTTAGAAATCATGCAAACAGCATGCTATATTAATACGTTTTCTACAGGAGAGGTGGCACCATTTGGAGAGGTATGACAGTTATTGGTTTAGTTATGCCTGCTTATACCTGATTACAGTAGTGCTCTATATTTGTGTCTGCCACTTCCAAAATGTAGAAAAGATGCAGCCCCTTGCCCAAATAGTTTACAAACAAGGTTCAAACTAAACACAGGAAGAAATGAAGTGGATGAAGTTTGCAGCGTTATCATAACAAGGCCATTGCCACACCTTATTACACTTAACACATGATTTGCCAGTTAGTCATATCTTAAGTTGTGACCCAGCCACATGGTAGTCAACTAATGGCATCATAAAACAAGGAATAAGCCACAAATGTATTCTACAAAAACATATGTAATAACTTTGTGGTTGGTTCCTATTACTCTATTAATTGAGCATGTGGCCAGGTGCACCCCCATGACTGAGAGCCCTGTCAGCTGATCCCAACCATCAGATCACAGTAGGCTTCCCCTGCACCAGCAGTAAGGTGTGGTGGGCTTTGATGTTCAATCCTGTAATCATGCTTCCTGCCAAGTACATGTAGCATGGCAGGAAGCACAATTGTATGGATTGCACATCCAATCCCATCGCACCTTCATGTCTGGCAGGGGCTCAAGTGTCTTATTTTAGGCCAGTGATTCTCAACCATGGTGCACTGACAACCTAGTGTGCCTTGAGATCCTTTCAGGGGTGTTGTAGGGTGCCATGTAGTAGTAACTGTTAGGTTTACAAATGTGATTCACAAGATAAACCCAGAGATTTCAAAGAGTAATCTATAACATCAAAAACATTCTGTCCTGTTGTGGGCTGCCTGAGTTCTTTGTACTCAAAAAAACTGTCAAAAGCAAGAGCTGGTGTTTTCTGAGGGGTGTCTTGAATCCAGAAAGGCTGTGAACCACTGGTTTAGGCACATATAAGCGTCATGGTGGTTCAGATAAAAAATGCCTATGTGAGGAAAATGTGATTTCAATAAATATAAAAATAGTTCTGATAATTAGCTTGAAACAAACATTCGGTCTTGTAATATGCAGTTCAATATTTCTGTTAGATTTTGGGTTCTAATACTACAAAGATAGTATGCTTAAGTTTTGTACTGGAGTTCAATAGTTCAGTTATGCTTTTAACTGGCTTTTTTGCTGTATACTAATTGAGTGTATTGTCATATTATAAATATACACACTCTAAAGTGTATGTAAAATGTATATACTGTCTTTACTTGCACAGAGTATTTCCGTTCACTTGATTCTATATTACAGTATTGATTATTATAACCTTCTTACCCCAAAGGGATCAGCAGATGCTGAGAGAGCCTTGGCTGTAGCTAAGCTTGTGTAAGTACTTATGCTAAGGTAATTTCTCCCCCTGTGACCCACTTGAAAACTAGCTCACTTAATAATTTTATCTGTAAATTTTACTTCACAGTTTTATGTGAATGCGATTGTCATTTGAAACCAAACGTGTGGTACGGTCAAATACATTTTTTCCCCCCCTGGTTTCTTTTTTTATTTTTCCTATCCAATTCATTGGCTTTTCAAGACTGAAAACATATTTTTAGAGATAAGAATTAATGTGTGCATGGCTAGGAGAGCCCCTGGAGTAAGGAGTGTATTAAAAAAAACTGCATCAAGGTGCAGCTGTTTTCACCATCTGAAAAAATCACTAGTGGAACAGTATGAACTGGTTGCAGTCCTGTAGCTATTTGGAATAAAGACTTTTTTCAAGACAGTAGCTGCTTAAACAACTTATTAAGGCTTGGACTGATGGCCCTTCACTATTATACTAGGCATGCCCAGTCTCTGTTCCCAGTGTTATTTTCTATGGCAGGGGTCAGCACCGTTTTGCTATCGGATTGTAAATTTCTGCCCCTGGAAAGTTCAAGATATCTGCAGACACCTGGCCCCTCTGCAGTAAGAGTAAGCGCAAGCAGGACAGAGCAGAAGAGATGGCGGCAGAGGAGGGTGCTGCAAAGGGACAGGTGGCTCTGTGCAGTGGCATGCCTCCCAATCTTCATGCTGCAGCAGGCTGGGTCAGACCTTCCTGGGCTACGTCCAGCCTGGAGGCTGTAGGTTGCCACCCTCTATTCTATGGGTTCTGGGCACCTACTAAAAAAAAAAAAGAGTATGTTTTAAAGACTTCTTATATCCTTAATTATTTTAAAGCATTCAACCAGATACAGTATGAACATAAAGAGAGAACTTTATATCTCATACATTTTCTATTTTAATAGAAGATAACCAGATAGAGTTTTGCCTCCTGTAATACCAGTGAATATAACTTAATCCCACACAGGATTTATTCTCAAAAATCAATCAAAACCATGTACTGTAAAGTTTGGGCTTTGGAAAAAGTTCCTAATCAAGTTTTTTTCCCCTTAGACTTAAGGAAAATGAGCTTTTGGAGCTTTCCATGAAGCAAATGCAATTCTTAGGTAGATTTTGAAGTGGCTATGCACAGCACTGTTTTATCTTACCCATAATTAAATTTAGTGAGAAGATAAAAGATTGAGGGGCTCAGCTGAAGTGTCCAAACTTAAAATACTTATCTGATTTTCTTGAGGATGGATAACTCACCTGAATATGGTCTGGTCAGAAGCTGTTTCTTGGTTTTAGTCTAGAATATGTTTGGAGGTTTTGTTGTTCTTTTCTTCTCAGAGAGAATGATGTAGCTGGCATTGATGTCAACATGGGCTGCCCAAAAGAATATTCTACTAAGGTAAGTGATTTGAAACCCTTTAAATATTTTTTTTTCACAGCAACTCATGTTCTAGCTTTCTTATTATGGCAAGTTCTTATATTTGTTTTTCCTTGCTGGGAATGTTACAAGTGTTTGTTATTTATGTTCTTAATAAGTCATTTGGTACTTCACTGCAACTCTGAAAAGAGGAAGCAGTCACCTTCACATCCTTATTTTTTAATTATGAACTGTGTCTGTTGTCTGGCTTGTTAGAAGCATCAACCAAATACTTTATTGTTGCTCCCTTTAGTGTAAGCAGCTAGCTAGTATTCAGAGCCTTGTAGGAGGAGAAATTGATGACTCAGGGTGTTTTTTGAGAGCAATCATGTTTGTACACAAAGTTCTGTTTCCCTCAACATGGCAGGAACAAACAACGGGGGTTGCTCTCAGCCCTAAGGTTCTGTTCAGCCACCAGTCTCTCTTGGCTTCCTTTTAAGGTGATACTAAAGTGCTCTACTCAACATCTCCTGCCTTTTCCAGTTGCTTTCCTTCTAACTTGTTCCTGCCCCATACATAGACACACAAAGCTGAAATCTAATCCCTAGTCTCTTTCCACTATAATTAAACAAAGGGACCTGCACTTTCTTTCTTATTTCGGTTGAATGAACTGCAGATAGTACTCCCTCTAGTTTAACATAGATTGAGGGGTTCCAGCCAGCCTACACCAAGTAGGGCCATATGTCTACCCAAGTGCTTTATCAATATAGGAATTCCAGTGTTCTGTACCATAAAAGCTGTGCTATGTATTGATATAATAAAAGCACTCTTAACCATGAGCAAAACAATCTACACTTGACAACAGTGCAGCTTTGCATGTAAAAATCTATACTAGTGGCTCCTGCCAGCACAGCTACGTTAATCAAGAATCTCACCTCTTTGTACATGTGAATGTGTTGTGTGCACAGGGCGTACAGTGTGAATTAAAAACAAGCCAGAATGTTATCAGGATAAAGCACAATGCCACATTTATTGGAACATAAAAAATGCAATATGAAAAGAATAAAGAACAGTAAGGTTATTTGCTTCACTCATTCCCATGCATATTCATTCATTCATTCATTCATTCATTCATTCATTCAAAAGAGAGAATCACACACACACAGAAGATAGTCTTGCAAAGGTTAAGGTGCTACCAAGTTTCAAAGTTGCTCAAGGTCAGTCTGGTGGCCGTCCAGGCTGAACAAGAGAGTTGGGAGTCAGGTGTTGTTGGACATGCCCAAAACTCCTTCTTGCAGGTGGAAGAGACCCAAAGTCTTGTCTTTGTGTTCATTCTTTATAGTAATAGCTGTTCATACAAGTCTATGGATTCCACTGAGTCAGACGTGAAGGCCATCCTCTTTGTCCTTTTGGCAGGCTGGGATTGGTAGGTCATGACCTTCTGGCTTTGTGGTCTGCAATCTTCAGGGGCCATCACTTGCAGTCTTCAGCCATCAGGATGGAGCATGATTTAGTGTTTGGTACTCCTTCACTGCTTACTTGATGTCCACTGCAGCCCTTAACCATTAAACCACAGAAGGCTATTTTCACTTCCTGCAAGAGGCCTGTCTTCCTCCATTGCTGTCACATACGTTCATCATTCATTCTTTCGTTACCTCTTTCCACATAAACCAAACATATCCACATACACCAGACATACTGCAAACCCTTACACAAGTGTTTTCCTTATACTAAATTTAAGTTCTAAAGTCATGAATCAAATATGTCTAAAATCGTGAGACCAATATGTCAAATGAATTTATGGTAAACAATAAGAAATTTAAAATAAATGGTTAATTCCAAGCACTAATAATGACTTGTTGCAGGGCACTAAGGTGCCTGCTCCTCTATAAACAGAAACTGTCTAGGGAGAGAGCCCAAAGAACCAGACAGAAGCCCACAAGTGCAGGTTATTATGGCAACAAGCTAATGAGGAATTAGCCTGAACCTGGTCAGCTGACCGGAAGAGGCAGGGCCCTGGGCATTTATAAATCCCAGGGCTGGGACTAGAGGTTTAGTTCTCTGGCAGCAGCTAAGGGGAAGGAGCCTCCAGGGAAGAAATGCTCAGGGACTGCCTGATATGGTGCATACTGGGCTAATGGGGGCTCCAGGAGCTAAACAGGTACCCAAGCCTACAAAGCACTTAGTGCTAGGGAAAAATTAATCTTTTAAAGGGACAGAGCACACCTTTAACCACGTATATTATGTTATAGCCCAGGGGCTTGTGTTTAAGTTGCTGTTTATAAATACCAGTGGATTGGGCTGAGGCTATTGGGGAAGGAGGAGGCCTCTTTGGGGTCCCACTACGGTGTGGGGACCCCATCTCCAGAGAAGGGCACAGCGATAAAGGAGTGAGCAGAGCCCAGCACCAGTGTGGGGCACAGAGATGGGGGTGAGCAGAGCCCCAGGAGAGACAACATTTAAATGCCATCTGCAAGGCTTGGGATGTAGTAAAGGGGTGGTTTTGGAGCCATGCATCTATCCCATAAGGCTGAGGGTGTCCTGTGAGGTATCCATTTTGAGCGGGATCCAAGAGCCCACGTGGTTCATCAGGGTCCAGCAGGACCATGTCCAGACAAAAAAGATCAAGGGCAGCCTCCCTGTATTATTACTAGCAAGATGTGGCAGGTGAGAAAGAGGGTGCCCGTTGGGCAAGATTGGCACGGTCAAGGAGCCCTACGGGTATCGTGGCCATGCCTGGGGACCTCATCCCATGACATGACTGATCAAATTATAGTAAAAAGTAAATCATAACTTTATTTTAATGGTTAAATCTTTTCCTTATATAAAAAGAGAAATAAAATAAACAGTCAAAGCAATTATAGTCAATAAGAAGATAAGCAATCAAAGCAATTATAATCACTGCAGTACTACAAATGATGCAGCTGTGCTGGCATCTCTCAGGAAAAGCAGTCCAGAGGATGACAAACAAAACACAGAAGTTTTTCTGCAGGAACCTGTAGAATGGCTGATGTTGGGAAGGCCAGAAGTATTTATGTAAATGACCCCAGATTTCAGTTCATCACAATTTCTGATTGTAGGTCAGCAACATTCAGACTCTTAGCTTGTTTATTATCATTGTTGCCTAAAAAATCTAGTTGAGGGCCTCAGCTTTCTTTAAATCAAATATATTGAAATTTGGCATTGCTCCTTCAGAAATTGTAAAGTGGTTGAATTCGCCTCCAGAGCATCCTTATCAGAATTAGCATAAACATTGATCAGCATCTTAATCTCTGTCATCATTAATAACAAAAGAAAAAACATCTGTATTCTACTCTACCGTGAAAAAACACCTCAAATTTTATATGCAAAACAATATTTGTATGAAATAAAGGCAGCAAAGAAAATTAATGCTGTTTTCTTCTGAGTCAATAATCCAGTATTATGAGAAGTAAGTATTTATGGAAAAAATCTGTAGTTTGTAAATTAAATACCAAATACTTGTTAATGCCAGTTGATGATTGCTTACCAAATACAACTATATAAATAAAATATTTACTAAATAAGAAGCTTACTTGGAACGTGATACTTCAAGAAGATAGTGAAAAAGTATCTGAATGGAATGATCAGTTTAATTAAGATGCAGTTTAGATCAATTACCATTATTCCATTTCCCTTTTTCTTATTCCCTTACCTTATTCCATTATTCCATTTCATATACTAATCTGCTTGTGGGTTATTTGCAATGAAGCAATACTTCTTATGGACATATATCAAAGATGCAACTAACAAAATAAATAGAAATAATATATTTTGATTATGGAAATATGTTCTTGATACCTCTTCTGTAGTTTGAATGTTGGGTGGTAGGAGTGGTTTTCATCCTGAGCATCAGAACTGAAACACATACAGACCTTTTTCTTAGTGGTTTTATGTGGGTGCTCAGGCAGGATACAAAAGTAATCAACTTAAATGCTGGTGGGGTGAGAGAACAGTCCTTTTGAATTGAGGCGGTGTGCTCTTGTCCTTAGGGCTCAAATGTACTTAAATGCTTCACTCAGCAGAAATCTATGTTTGTATTTTAAGATACATGAAGGGAAATTTGTATGGAAATGTAATGTTACTCATCTGGTGTTTACATATCCCTATGAATATAATCACTGAAAAATCAAGGAAAACCTAACATTTTTAAGACAAGAATATATACCACAATTGAATCTGTCATCTTGGCTACTGAAAATTTACTTGCTATACTCTCTTGAGGCAAATTCATTTTTGCTAGATGAGTAAAATGTCTTCTCCTAAGACATGCACTTTAACATGGCAATGTTTTGGACCTGGGCAAGTAACTTTTCCTGTTGGTTTTGCAAGCCTAAATTCAGATGTGAGATTTAAAGGATATGTTGGGAACAAACAAGTTGAGACATAATCCTCACATGCATACATCAACACTAGGGGCCTATTCAATTTGGATTTGGATTTGGCCTAAACCAGGGACAGTGACTCGATTTGTTGATTCGGATCACTGTCCCTGATTTCAGGTTCAGATTTGGCCTAATCGAGATTCGCTGCTGATTCGGACATAGACACAGCTTTAAATGTGTTTTCTACATACCTTGAGGTACCAGCGCAGGAGTGCAGGGGGGCCCTTCGCATGCTCGGTGGCAAACCTGGAAGTGGACCAGAACTAATTCCTGTCCATTTCCAGGTCTTCTGGGGAATGCCAGTAGCTTGCCCCCCCAGCTCAGCAATCGGCTGCGGGGGGACCCTGCGTGCCCCCCCAAACCCAAGAGGCACCAGTCGCCAAGCTGGGGTCGTGCAGGGGGGGCCACCTGTGTGCTCAGCAGTGAACCTGGAAGTGGACTGGAAGTGCTTCTGGCCCTCTTTTGGGTCTTCTGCCAAGTGCGCTGGGGAGCCCCCCGGGATGCTCCATGCGCCCCAGCATCGCAGCATTCACAAGCCACCTGCTACCTAGAGGTATGTAGGCACAGATTTAAATGTTTTATGTCTGAATCACCGAATCTCTCCGAATCAGAACCCTCCAAATCAATTTGATTCGGAGAGATTAAAGGGTCCTCTGATTTGATTCAGATTCAGAGATTTGGGAAAACCAAAGCTTCGCACAGCCCTAGTTAACACTAAAATAGTTCTAAATCTTTTAAAGTTACAATACATTAAATTAATCAGACTATAGCTTTTAACATTAATAAGCCACTTGAGGTATAAATAGAGCTTTTAACATACCATATTGCTTCATTTTCATGTCAGGTGTACATGCAGAAGACAATGTAGAAATGTTGCAGTGGTTGTCATAGCAAGAGAGCTTTGGTTCACTCTGCATGACTCATGACTTCGGTCACAGAGCACTTAGGTGCACTGCTCCTAAAAAGGGAGAAAACTGCTAGGGAAAGAGCCCTAGCAGTGAGCAATGAGCCCGGTTGCCAGGGCAACCAGAGGAGGTCAGCTGACCAGAAGGGGCAGGGCCTGGCTCCCATATAAAGCCCAGGGGCTGAAGCCAGGCTAGCAGTTCCCTGCCAGCACCCAGGGGGGAAGGAGCTCCCTCAGGGAAGAGAGGGGAAGCCTGACTGAAGGAGCAGTGCCTGACACGGCTGAGGGATGGAGTATTCCCCGGTAGGCTTGAACGTGGTTATAGCCGGGCGGCTTCCGTTTATGTTATAGCCGAGGGGTGTTTGAGTTGCTGTTTGTCACCGGTGGTTTGGGTGAGGCTTTTGGGGGTTGGAGGAGGCCTCATAGGGGACCCACAGCAGTGTGGGGACCCCAGCGCCAGTGGGGGCACAGCAGTCGGGGTGCACTGACCCCAGCCCCAGAGGAGGGGACAGCGTTATTGAGAAGCCCCAGAGAGGACAAGGGGGCCGAATTATAACAGGGCCCGGACAGAACGACATCTATTCCATCTGCGAGGCTTGGGGTGTGGTAAAGGGGTGGTTGGAGCCACACACAGCCCATAAGGCTAGGGTGCCCCTACAGCACCCATTGCAGAATGGGACCTACGATGGGTCTGGGAAACCACGGGGTCTTAGTGTCCATCAAGACATGACCAAGAGGGCGTAAAAGGCAGCCTCCCAAATATATTGTGTCATCAAAGATGTGGCCGGCAAGAATTTGAGGGTTCCCTTGGCCCAACTTGGCATGGGAAGGGGGCCTTGAGGAGATCACAGCCCTCCTGCAGGACCCCGCACCGTGACAACTTCATTCTAGAGAGTTTGGTTACACACTTAAGATGGCCCTGCTGTCTTTGTTATCAGCATATTTAATAGATTTCCTGTAGGATGAATCTTTCAGGATTTATCACATACAGAATGAAAAGACAAAACATCTCTATAGATAATTAAAAGTCATCATTCTGTATCCTTTGTTTTGGGTTCTCTTGCATTTTATTAAGTCTGAACCCTGCCCTGTTTATTGGTGTTTGTTTAAATATAGCCACATTAACAAACCCCTTAGCTATATAAACGAAAGGGCTTCATTATAACCACAGCTTGTGCTGCTGCCTCGCCAGACTAGTTCAGTAGTAGCCTAAGGTAGCTCTTCCAGACATTTCAGATTAAAATGAAGCATTTATTAAAATGAAGCATTCATTAAAAGCATTAGAAGCATTTTGCAATGTTAGGTAAATGTACAGTTTCTTCGGAAATTTAATTTAGCTGGCCTATGAATAGACTTAGCTGTTTGAAATCAGACTTTTTAGTATTACAGTACTGGTTTAAAAGCTTTGCCGATAAACGCCAAGGCTCTCATTGCCAAATATGTCTTTTATAGTGTGTATTGCCTTGACAGTGAACAGATGCAAGTTTTCAGTATAGCTTGGGCTTTTTTCAGTTTTTCAGCCAGCAAGAATAGGATGTTTGTGTCTAAATGGACTGTTGTTTTCCAGGGATAGAAACCCTTCCATTAGTGAAACTGATGGCTAGTTTGAAACTCCCTTTGAAGAGGAAGGGAAGGAGGGGGACTTATTTTAGGTCACTTGACTTTAATAAGATGGAAGGAAGACAGACTTGTATAATATGTCATTTGTATGGTAGATTAATCAAAGATCCTTAGTAACCTTATTTAGGGAGGGTTAAAGGTGAGTTAGACATGCTTTCAAATCCAAGACATTCTTTCTCAGGTCTTGAATTCGAAAGTTTATCTAACTGTCCCAGGAACATAGTTGGTCAGAAATCCTTGCTTCTTGCATAATTGTTGGACCTTCACAGCCCCAAAATCACTCTCTCACAGTACCTTTTAAATATGAGTAACAATATTCCTTCACAAAGTTTGCTTTCTTTGTGAACTTTGGTTATTTAGAACTTAAGACATGTAGGAGTTGCTTTGAATTTTGGTATCTTTACTTCAGTGGTCCATTTAGTCCTGTATCCTGGCTCTGGCTCCTGTCTTTGGGCTGCTGAGGATCTGAGAGTCCAGGCTGGCAAAGAGCTGGGAGCCCATTAGCTGAGGCCCATTCTCAGTCCTTTATTTCTAATGATAGCAGGGAAGCCAGCAAGGAAGTTTCTGTCAAATGTTGTTGTTATGGACATTTTTCCCAAGGAACATTTCTAATAGTGCAGCACTGTGCTAGAAAATTTCTAAAAGTCTCTAATCCTACACAAATGTGCTGCTCATTTAAACAGCTGTGTCCATATAGAGTGGATGATGAGGGGGGAAGCAAGTTATAAGACAAAACATTATATATTAAAAATATTAGTAGTTTTGTGATGTCATTTCATTTGTATTTATTTCCTTATGTTTCACACAGTAGCAGGACCATTGGTTTGTAGGACCTATAAAACCCTTTGAGTGTTAGGGACTCTATATACATGTCTGTTATTGGCATAATCAGCAGAGACAAATTGGCTACAGAAGCTAGATGTGGGGGATTTGTTTGTTTCAGGGGGTTTTGTGGGGGTTTAGGGTTTCTTTAAACTTCTGGCTGCTTTTCAAAGAAATAGAGGTGGAAAAAGCTTGGTATTTGATGCTTGAAGTTGCTACTTCGTTAGCCTCATGGAATTTTAGGCACAGCTCAGCTGAATAAGAGTTCAGCTATACACTTTCACTGAATACATATCCAATTTGGATTCTTTTCTAAATGGAAAGCCTTCTGTGAACTAGTCAGCAAACAAAACATAAGAAAAATATTTCCAAAGTTTTTTTATATGGGAGGCTCCAATTTTTACTGCAGTTTACCATTAGACAAAATAAATCTCATAAATGTGTCGAGCTGAATGTTTTCAGTAAGTAACATGAATAACATAAATATATTTTCATTCACTTCCCCAGGGAGGTATGGGAGCAGCACTGCTCTCTGATCCTGACAAAATTGAGTCTGTAAGTATCCAGTTTGGCAGTTTTAAAATTCCATGGAAAATATGATGTTTATGTGTACAGCAATTCCTTTGATACTGGGATTATTGAAGTTAGGGAAGGTTGAGTGGAAGGCAAATTTGGAAGAATAAGGCATGGAATATGTTTTGCACCTTCAAATGAGAGCCCCACACACCGGTTATCCAGCACTGTTTTCCCTGCACGACTGCAAGGTCTGTTATATTGTTGCTTGCTTCCTTTCCAGTTTTTAAACTTGCACCATTTCAGGCTACAGTTGGCAGCATTTTTTGGTTGCTGCTAACCCCTATTTGCTGGTCAGAGACCTAACTGAACTCTTTTGGCTGGACACTTGTCAGACTGCTGTATTTAGGCCCTCACAATAGGGTTTTGCACTTTTAAGCTTCCCAAAGCTGAGCAAAGTCCAAGTATTGTCTCTGAAGTATTTAGTACACTCTTCTGTTTTACACCCCCTTTGAAAAACTGAGATCCTATATAGATCCTTACTGTTGGTGCTCTTAGATGAAAGCTGAATCAACCAGACGTTCCATTAGTTTAACGCACCCTTTTTTGACTTACAGTTCACCTCTTCAGGGACACCTAATAATTATAGCACATAACTTTAGAAGTTTTTCAAATTTCCCAGACCAACTGCTCTTCAGATACCACAAGAAAATAGAGATCTTAGACAAAGTAATAAAAAAAAAATACACATTTCTCTGCCTCATTTTGCTAACAACTCTTGAGTATCAGTCTTTCTAAGGATTCCAGGGTCCATCCTTTCCTATACATGGCTTTTCTTTAGAGTTACAGAGTATAAGCAGACCTCTCATTTCTGCCAGGAGAAAAGCCTTTTGTCCTGAAATCCTACAGACATACTAGCTAACTATCCTGCTTCTTGTTTGTCCCAGCTTTGGGTTCAGATGAGTCAAGACATCCTCAAATGAGATGGTGGTGTTCAAATTTCTGAGCATGTTCAAAATAATAAGATTTACATATGCTTTTTGTGACCTTGTTCACCACCCCCTTTGCTTAGATACTGAGGACCCTTGTTGAAGGAATTAGTAAACCAGTGACCTGCAAAATCCGAATTTTGCCCTTGGTAAGACCATTTTATTATATTTCAAAAGTTGTATTTTATTATTATTTAGAAATGTTTTATTTCATACAGGATTTAAAATTGGTTAAAATACTTTACAATGTAGTGTGAGTAATGGTGAATCCAAGTCCCTAGCTCACAGGCAGCATACTCATGAGACTCATGAGAACCTCCCTCTCTTCCCTTCCTTCAGTCCTACCAAACTCCACAACATTGCTCTTAGCACCAAGGGAAAAAGTTCAAATTGAATTCAGTATGCTATTTTAAAATAGGGGAAATAGCACCTTTGGTGCAATGTTTCTGTTTGCAAGTGGCAATGTTCCCAATGAACTTATGCAAACTGCACAGGTGAATGTAAAAAACATGCTTAAATCAAAGTAATTGTCCACATGTGGCATTTTGGCTGGTGAATTCCACTTATGGAAAAACAAAAGAAAAGTGGTATTTCATTTTTCAGAAGTGTCTGATTTTTTTTTTTTTTAATTAGAAATGAAAACCAAAGCCTCAGAGTTTGATTCTCTAAACTTTGAGGTTATTGGAATTCAAAATTTTGATTCATGCTATCTCTACAATATGAGTTTCACTGTTTAAATTAACCACAGCAAAATACATTTCTCCTATATTTTGGATACGTTACATTACCTGAATCATAATCTATACCATCAGATAGGTCCTTCTCCTGGGAATTGAGTGAACTGTCACTTTTCATTAAGACCTTGTACAGTTCTAAAGATGGTGAAACAATAATAACTATTTTTCAAAAATTGGGGTTTTTTTTAATCAAGTTATTTGAAGCCAAATTATTCAGCTCTTACTAATAATTTGAAATAGATTACTCTTACATCAGCGCAATTGTTCATGGAGTGCTGCTCAGTGTTAGGATTACAGAATGGAGGTGTATCAAAGGTATTATAGTGAAGCATTCTCTAATTCTGTATTGACTAGGTGATAAGATATATAGCTGTAGTGAGGGCCCTTTTTGTTTTAGATTTCAGCACTATTTATGTGAGAGAACCATATTAATGAGGCCATGAGGAACCTCCAAATTGAAATAACATGTTTTCTATCACTTTTTCCCAGCTTGAAGACACAGTAAGTCTTGCAAAAAGGATAGAAAAGACTGGTGTTGCTGCCATTGCAGTCCATGGAAGGTAAATGTGTTTTAGTGAAGAAAGACACTTTTAATATTACTTATTAGGAAGTAGAACTCAATAAGATACAGCCAGTAGTCAATCTGCTGCTAGCATGTGCTTCTGACTGAAGTAAGAGGTATTAAATAATCAGTACCTTAGAAATCAGGTTACTGATTCAGGGGTCTAAATGTGGTTGTAAGAATTTTACTTCATGCTACTATGTTTCTATAATTTTAGTTTCATAGACAAAATAAGACCAGTTGCTAACAGTAAGAGATTAACTGTTTACTGATGTTTTTAAGCTGAAGTACTAGCTGTATATAGCTGTAACCCCAGACAATTTGTATAAGGAATTACAATAGCAGTAAAGTGTTTGGAATGACAGAATTCTTCCCCTATTTATAGCTTTACACCATGCATGACAGTATAAACTGCAGGTAATGTTTGCTAAGAGTTGACTTGCACACAACTTCCACCAAAAATCTTTGATCTTTTCTTTTTTTTCTTTGTTGAAAAGGAAGAAGGAGGAGAGGCCTCAACATCCTGTCCACTGTGATATGATTAAAGCCATCTCTGAGGCAGTCTCTGTTCCAGTTATAGCTAAGTAAGTTGGACTAGTTAGTCATTTAAAGGTATCTGAATCTAGCAAGTCACATTCCCAGCAACTTATAAGCAAAAATAAAGTGGAGAAAATGTAAGGTATATAGGGACCTATATAGCTATGGCTCTAAGTAGTCTGTGGTGGTGGACTTCCAAAGCTGGACTTCTGAAATAGTATTTATTGTAACTGGTTTGGAGTTCACAAATAGCTCCTTAACTATGTTTCAGATGCCACTGCTGTCATGTCACAGCCTTGCACTTGATGGTTCTCTCCTTGTTAGCCCTTTTGCACATGGTGGCATGAGCTAAGTTATTGCACACTTTAGCATGAAGAAATGGCATCCAGAATAAACTGACCTGGTTTTCAGCAGCATGTGGATGTCCTAAACCAGGGTGGTGCAAAGTGAAGGTTACTGTGAAGGCTATAATTGCAAAATAGAGTTTCCAGCAACCTACAGTGCATACTTTGATTGAGACCTTCCCCGATCTGTTGCATTCCTCAGTTGCCCAGATTAAAAAAAAAAATGTGTAACCATTTTTCTTAGTTTTTATACATCTAACATAAACATCAAGTTGTATGAGTGCTTCCCCTTCTGTCTGTAGGAGATATGTGCAATTAGAAAACAAACATGCCAAAGATCCATTGTTGGGTTGGGGGGGGGGAAGGTTTCTAATCAATCAACACATCATTTCAGCTCTTTTCTCAATGCAAGGCTTTTACATAGAGAAGTAAACAGTTAAATCCTGTTTTGTTAACCATGTTTTTAAAAAAGAATATGCTATAGGTTGATTTCATTGTATATATGAATTCCTTCCAATAGAAGATTGTGTCTATAGTGCATTTTCTTTTCTGATGGTCAAATAAATCTGACCTTACAACTTTGAATGCAGCATATCAAACCTATGTTGAAAAACAGCTTTATTGTAAACTTAACAGGTCAATTTTTTTGAGATACCCCTTGACCTTTTAACCATGGTTAGTAAACAACTGAACCTGCAAAGAATGTGTGTGCAAAAGGAAAAAGAAAAAGGCAATAAAGCCTGTTTTCAAATTTGTCTTCTGAAAATGGAATGTTCATATAATCTGTTCATAAGGGTGGTAAAGCAAAGTACTGATTTTTGTTTTGTCATCTTTTTAAGTGGGGAGAATCTCATTTTAAACAGTCATCACAGCTTTTTGGTGGGCCATTTGACACAATGTCCTCAGCCAGCTTTCCAATTTCTATCATAAAGCTGCCATCTGAGCTGGTATTTTGTTGGCAGTATCAAGCACATAATGACTGAGGCCATGTCTGTGTAGGAAAGGTTTACCAATTATACAGGGTTAGTTACGCAGTTGGACATGTAGACCCATGACAGTCTCTTACTTTGATATGTGAGTGCCTTTTTCCTTAGAGCTTTCCCAAGGCAACATAAGCTTAAGTGAAATAAAAGCACTTTTAAGCTGGAGTAAAAGTGTGCCACAAGTTGCATGAGGTATGTCACATGTTTGTACCTGTATAATTTTCTCAGTTTAAATTCATGCCTTATGTTATAACAAAAAATTATTGAAAGTAACCTGTGCTTCCCTCTGGAGCCCTGCCAGACCAGGGCTGAGGCAGATTGACAAGATGGTGAGCAAAGTTTGCAGTATCTCTGCCTGGGTTGTATGTTTTCCACTGAATATGTACAGGGATGAATTTTCCAGATTCAGCTTTTTGCACCAACACTAACTTTGCATTTGTTTAAAAAAGAGGCCCATCTGTGGCCATTAGACATGTTCTTTCTTCTGATAACAAAGCACTGTAATGAAAAGATATGCCAGATGCTTGGCAGCATTTGTTACTTGTTATACAAATAATTCAGTAATTAAGCCCAAAGGGCTCCTTACTTGAGTTTTTAGTCCTCATATAATGGCTTTCAGTATGCCTGCTTTAAAGTCAGTGAGCGTGTTGGATCTCTACACCAGTGGTTCTCAACTTTTTGAGACTCAAGAGACAGCTCCAGAACTTTCTCAGAATTTGATGGTGTGGCAGGCCATAGGGGGTGCTCCTGCATTGAACCACTCACCTCACTGCACCTGAACACCTTCCAAGCTCTGCGTGCCTCCCTGGGGGCACCTCACATCCAGCCAACCCCCTTCCTGGAGCACACCCGTAAGCCTGGGGGTAACACCGCCACCACCCAGAGTCTGGACTGATCTGGGACCTGCACCCTCTGGGAAACACTGGCCTAGTAGTCCTTGAGGGTACTTGACCCACTGCAAGAACTTGGGGTGCTTCCCTCTGTCTGAAGCACAAATAGTGGTCTCCCTTAGTCAGCCAAACCAAGGGGACCCCAAGACATAATCTAGACCCTCTCGCAATAAGTCTCCCATGCTAGATACAAAGGAAAACTTTATTGGTTGCAAAGAGTAGGTTTGGAATAGGGTACAGGGTGGAGCAATATCAGAGAAATACCTTTAGAGCAAACAGTGGCATGGTAGCCTTTGATTACGTATCTGTGTTACTGCAGGCTGTATCTCTAGTTAGTTCTCAAGTAGCTTACTAACAAGTATCATCCAGAGGCAGGTGAAGATTCCCTTTGGAGGCAAGCAGTTCATTGAGCATGAGTTTGAAGAGAGAGAGCGCGTTTCAGGTGGTCCCGCTTCTCTCTGAGTTCTCATCATGGCTACTGCCCCTTCTTCTGGGCAGTCCTTCACTTATAGCCCTTATGACCTCATTTACCTGATCCAATGAAGGCCAGCAACTGTTGGCTGCCAGCCAACCAATTTGAAATGCATCACCGGTTACTGGGTAGACTGGCAGAGTTTGGCCCCCTCCCAGTCATGTTGGCATTGCTCAGAACAATAGAGAGTTTAAGCCCCCCCCCACACAGGTATATGATGCCAGTCACTAGGGCAGAGAGAGCAGGTTTCCACCCTCCCTTAGGAATGTATCCAGCTCAGGTTACACCTCAGGGTTACCTGAAGCAGATGGGACCAGAGGAGTCTTCCCTCTGCAGTGACCATAGTAACTAAATTGTTATTAGAGTTTGGGGAGAGACAAAGATGGTATTCTGCCACAGGCCCAATTTAAAAATACTAATGTAAATATCATATAAAATATAATGTTATTAATTAGCCTGTTAGTAATTGATTAGATAATTATAATTATTTTCTGTTCACCTCACTGCCACATCCAGGTGAAACTGTGCTGAATGCCTCTTCCAGAGCCATATCAGGAAGTGGCTACTGCAGGAATGTGCACTCTTGCCAGAGTCCTTCCCAGCCCAGTGCTGCACAATGTCTCCCAGAAACAGATGCATGAGACAAGTGGAATTGTTCTGTTTCAGGAGGCACATTGAAGCCAAATGGAGAGGCAGATGCAGGAGAAAGCCATGCCTGCCTGAATATTATGTGGGCAAGCACACAAGTTCTCCTGTAGCTCTTCCCGTTTTTGCTGCTGTTTGCCTTCTGAAAATGTAGGCATGGAGCAGTAACATCCCGTAGCAGCAGCAGCCTGGAGATAAATGTTGTTGTCATCACATAGCATAGATGCTTTGTGTGCCTCTGTTTTCAGGAGGCATGTTGGAGCTGAACTGTGAAGAACTACAACAGAAGCAGTTCACCTGCCTGTATAATAATGTCATGCAGGCAGGAGCTGCTTCTCACTCCTAAAAACAGGGGCAGTTTCATCCCACGGTGGCATTGCTGACCACGCAGCACCTTTGGCATGTTCTCATGGCATCCCAATTGATAATCACTGTGCTAGACCCTAAGTATATCCTATGAACAAACTGTATCAGAAACAGAGGTCTTCATCATAACTCTATTAACATTGAAATACATTGTCCTCTACACTTCTTAAACATAACTTGTGGTGTCACATTAATAGTTGCGGATCTTAACAATGATGTTCCTTTTCAGTGGAGGATCTCATGACTTCATCAAAGAATATACTGACATTGAAGCCTTCCAGCAAACAACAGCGGCGTCATCAGTAATGATAGCTCGAGCTGCCATGTGGAACCCATCTATTTTCAGAAAAGAGGGTCTTTGCCCCTTGAAGGAAGTCATGCAAGAATACATAAAATACGCAAGTATTGGGAGACTTCTACTTGTACTTAACATTGCTTAGAGATGTTAGGTGATGGATTATGCTGAGTGCTTTAAATTTCTTGTTGCATTTCAATGAATAGAACTTCTGTCGTATTTTTGCCCATTGTGCAAAACGGAATAGTTACAAATTAGTTTTTCAAATTCTCATTCTGAAGACAATTTTCTTTTGAATACAACTTTTTGTTTGCCTGTGTGCACTATATATCAGGCATGTTGCTCAAGAGGACTTCTGCAGAGCTATTACCATGGGCCCCTCTAGGCACTGAGGTAAAGGTGTGATAGGATGTAATGCATGATCCACACAGTTGTGCCTCCTGCCATGGCATGGCACAATTGTGGCACAGATCCTATCATGCCTTATTGCCAGTGAAGGGGGAGCCCAGGATCATGATCCTGAGCTTCCCCTGCATGAGCTCCCGCTGCTGCAAGCCTTGTAGCTGTTGAGACTCCCATCTGTGGCAGCAGCCCACAGGCTGCTGCAGATAGGAGTCTTGTCAGCTGACAAAGTACCCTATTCACAGCAGCCCATGGGACAGTGCTATGGCTAGGAATACCTTCAGCTCCAGGACTCCCAGCCACTACAGCACATGGTGTACACCCATGGCTGGGAGCTCCGTCAGCTGACAAGGCTTCCAGCCACAGGGGCACAGCTGTGCTACATGTGTATATAAAGTTGGATAGAAACCAGCTACAAAGTGAGTACATATTTTCCAGCTCTAACTTTATAGCTGTGTGACCCTTTTAGGGCATGATAGTTAATTTGCACATGTAGCTGGTCTAAATCACACAACCAGGTAAATGTGTAATACATGTAACATGTAGAGGCGGCCCATGAGTGCCAAAGCTGTGCTGTTATAACAGTGAAAGTCCTGGTAATACTGAATGAAGCTGAGAGAGAATAGAAAGATGAATTCTGTCCAGGTAGTTGTGCAGAGAAAACTGTTCTCAAATTCTTTGTTTATTTAAAATAACTTTCAAGTACTCTGTCACAACCCAAAGTTGTGAGTTTTTGTTTGTGTGTGCTTCGGCAAAGCTAAATTATGTTCCCACTAAACTTACAGCTTCCTTGCATGCTGGAGTTCTCTGCTGCGGGAGAGAACTCCAGTGCAACGGGGGATTTCCCGCCAGATTTGCAGCTTCTTTGCATGGTGCATTTCTTTTGCATCTCAGAGATGCACGGTGCAAAGGAGTTCCTGCCATTTGCGCCACATTATTGGCCGATTCTGAGTAAAGGCACACATGGCGGCTAGCTATTGGCTTGCTAGCCGTACAAAAGGCTTGGGTGGTTTCCGCCCAAGTCGGAGAGAAAGGAAAACTGGAGAGAGAGAACTCGCCAGGAGGAGGAGACTTCGCGCTGTGTGAAGATCTCCAAGCGATGTGGACCCTTACGGACCCAACGCGCCTTTCTTAAGCAGGCAACAGAGGTCTAAACAGCCTCTGGCCTCTCCCCGTCGCTGAGCACAATCCTAGACGTATCCCTTTCCTATATACCCAATTTTCGAACCCACAGAGCTTTAACAACTCCGAGGCCTGGGAACCGAACAGAGCCCACGGAGCTTCGACAACTCCGTGGGAAAGAATTGCCAAACCCGCGGACCCTAAACAACTCCGGGGCCAAAGAACCGAATTTGTCGTAGTCCTCCAACAAGGATTTAAGCGGAGCTGTGCCTGGAAAGCTGTCCAGCCTACACCACTACCATCTTTTGGTGTAAATAAATGATCTTTTAATCAACCACTACACGTCCGTAATCAATTCTAGTTCGCCACGGTCTTCTCCAGCCCCGCGTGCCTGGGCTGCTGGCCACAGCCCGCGTGCACAAAGACAGGCCCCGGCTAGCCCCCGGTCGGCCCGCACATACTCTAGAGAGCTAGTTTCCTATTACAGAAAATATAAAGTTGTTTCTCTAATTTTTGAAAAAAAAATTAAAGAGGGAAAAGTGGTCAGTAAAAATAATATTACACCGTCACATTATAGTTTGGTTTATAAGATATCTAGCATGTAATATTTATGGATAGAAGTAAAACAGATTAAATTAATTTGACCTTGGGGAATTTAATAGTGCTGTTTTTTTTCCTAGTTTAAATGTTTTGAATCATCACAAAAACAAATTACTAGGGCATTGCTTAGAACAAACAAATTACTTTCTTAAAAAAACCCACAAAGTTCAACATAAACCAGTTAAAAATCTAAAATGTGTCTTCATCACTAAAATAAAAAAATATTTTAGTTCCTGTAAAATGTGTGCCAAAAATCATCCCTGCACGTATTTCCATTGTGATCAGAGTTATATCAGAGGTGAATTTGGCTCAGTCTGTTGTCTTTTCTTTGTTACAGTCATTAAGTAGCAGTGTTCCTAGAGTGATAATTGTAAAACAGATGATATCTTGAACAATGACTTGTGTCCTGATGAGGCAAAATGTTTGTGCACATGAGTAATGCCAATAACTTCAGTAAGACTATTTACATAAGTATCTTACTGGATCAGAGCCTTTGCTCATAAGATATTATATGCATTAAGTGCAAAGATTTACTTATTTTTATGCCAGTCCTCCTCCCTGAAACCTGTACAACTCTGACCTACTTAAAACATGGAGGGGAAAATCAAAGACTGCCTAATGAAAAAATCAAGTTAGTCAAACTTTCAATGTAAAATGTATCCATTTTAGTAGTAAATATGCAAATTGTTGTAAACTACTTTCTTGTCTTGTTCACAAGCATGTAAGTAACCACTGCATTTCAGTTTGGACTTCTTTTCCTGAAAAAAACTAACTATGTTAACAGATACAAATAAATGACTGAGCTGGCATTGGTATCCTCCTGGGAACTGTCTGAACTCTACTGCATATTCCATAATCCATTTAGAAATTCAGCAAGAAGTATGTGAATGGATAGTTATTAGATATAATGTTTATTTTGGTGTATTTCATAGATTACTTGTCTCTTTCTTTCAGGCAGTGAGATATGATAATCACTACACCAACACAAAATATTGCCTGTGTCAAATGTTAAGAGAACAGTTAGAAACTACCCAAGGAAAGAAGTTGCATGCTGCACAGTCTACTCAAGAAATCTGGTAAGCTGTCTTGAGACCAACAGTCTGTCTCCAACTATACTAGCATTTCAGTGTTTCAAAGCAACATGCAAGAAACCTCTAGATATAGGATAATTTGCTGCCCATATTAGTTCTTCTCCTAAGACCCACAGAGATTGGCTTAACCCCTGAAACATTCTACATGTTTCACTGGCTAATACATTGAGAGGCATTTACTTTGCTGAATCACATGTTTTAATCCAAGGATTGTAGGTCCACCAACTGTTTGGGTTTGGTAGCATGAAAAATGGCTCCAAAGTGGAGGCTTATACACTACATGTTGTTTTTTTCCAGTGGTTTATAAATTACTGTATAAAAACATAATTTGCACCGAAAAAACTGCATTCTACTCATCTTTGATTTTAATGAGCAGAATAAACTATAAAGCCAGTAATAATATTCCTTTGCACATTTACAACATAAAAAATCACCAAAGGGTTTTTTTTTTTAAATCACGCTGATTTTTCACCTGAAACACTAGGTCATGATAACACTCTTTGGCTGGGAGACTCTCTTATGTTAATTGGAAACAATTTTGACAACATATTTTTATATATTAGTTTTGATAAAACTTTCATTGAGAGCGTTTCCTAAATCAAGGAAGGAATTTCTGGTCATAGGGAGGTTGAGAGGGATACTAGCGTATCCTGGTGGTCAGGAAGTTGGAAACTCAAGTTCGAGCTCATACTTTGAATCACAGTATGAACTTGGAACAGTGTATCTGAAAGCCCTGGGAGTGGTCAGTGCCTTACTTTTGGCAGCACACACAAATACTATTTGTAAAATGAAGACTTGGTTGTAAATACCTTGTTTTATATACTTGGCTTGCCAGTGTAGGCACCTCCTTATTTGAACATAATCAGTTTTTGATTGTTTCTCCTCTCTTTTTTTCGGCAATCCCTTACAGTCAAGGATGATTGTCTTCTATGAATGTCTTATCTGTGGGTCTGAAGATGGCTGATAAGGCCAATATGGGATCAACACTCTGTTGCAACTCGGGCACTTGTTTCTGCGTGGGATGGGTGGCTCTGAATTCTTGATTTGGTCCGCAACATGCTGTTTCTGTTGCTCCCACTTTTCTGTCTCTTGTTGTCATTGTAATGTTTCAGAGTACTCAGATCTTTGCAGCAGACTTTTCCTCCATTTGGGTGGTCCTGGACGATAGTCTCAATATCAGTTTTTGATAGTTTAGTGCTATGCCCTATTGAAACTGTGAGCCATGAATGGAAGAAGGGACTATTATGCATGTAAAAAGAGATTGTCCAGGAATTAGTTTCACAGCTGGTTCTTCCAGCCAGTGTATTTGAACTGTTATCTCCTCAAAACAGAAGAACATACAGTTCTTATTTGAGTAAATATCTTTCTCTGTAGCTAATATTGTTTAATACTGCTACCAAGTGGCAGTGGTGATAAAATGCAGCCATGGAAATTTTTAACTTGATGCAGGGCTCTCATTCCCATTGAGTGCTAGAGGATATGCTAATATATTTATGCCAGAAAAAAGTTTTACACAGCTCAGCCTATAATTATTTCCTAGTTAATTTTACGGAGCTTTGTCTCCAGTATTATTCACCTGTGATGTAATTTTACTCCTACACCAGCAAGGGCCATAGTAGAGAATACAGGACTTTTTTTACTTCTGGATTGCCTAACCCCATGGTGAGCAGCATTTATATGAGAAACTGGTTAAAAAAACAAAACTCAGGTTTATTTACAATATATGCATTGACTACCTTTTTTGCTACTGGTAGCTCTGCGGATCTGATTGGCGCTAGCTGTCTCTACTGGTTTTCTCCTGATTTCATGCCTCATTGGAATTGTAAACTGAATTGAGATTGCAGAATCTGTGTTTTTGATGGCTTCTACCTTGATTTTCAGAAGCCAGCTTGAGGCTGTGCGGCAAACTGAGAGGATTATTTACCTTTTTCCTTATAAAGTGAGCAAATTTTGTATGAAGTCACAGAGAAAAAAATATTTTAGACCCCTATAACTATCTGTGTCACTTGGTGGAATTTAACTGCCCCTTAACATAATTTTCTAAGTAAATACAACTCATTTAGGAAAAAAAAATGTATTTCTACTAATTAGATATGAAAGTTTTTATGTTGAACTCTAACAATGCTAACATTTTTTTTTTTTTTAATAGCCAAGTCTTTGAAATGAATGGTTTCTATAAAGAAACAACAGCCATTCTGGAAACTAAGAAGGTATCATTAGAAACTAAAACACAAGATGAAGGGGATCAGGTAGAAGACACAGATGTAATAAAAATGGCTGTTCGGTTTGACAAGTAAGTATGCAAATTTTATCATTCATTACCTTTTCTGACACTTCATTTACACTTGTATCTGATTTTGCTAGCTGATAGAATTTTCCCCACTTTATCATTCTGGAAGTTGACTGTTCAGATATTACAATAGTTACTGGATAGGTTTTGTACAGAGAGGCATTTCATGCAGAATTTGATTAAATCAACATCATCATTTTTCTCACATCAGTTAGTTTCTAAGTCAGACAGTATCAATGATCCCTATTCTGGCCTCACTTTCCCCAGTTTTTAATTAAATAACACAAAATCTTGAGTTATAGTAAGGTCTAAGTGCATGCATGCCAAAAAAAACCTGATAAAACTTTGTTATGTCTTTAAAACTTTATAGAGTGAGATTTAATAAAGCCATGTTATAGTTTTCTAATATTTGTATTGTATTCTACAAGGAAGTTCCTGCAGGAATGTATGGTGTACACAGTAGAAACCAGTCTCAGGGTCTCCTCCCCTGCCCTCCCCCCCCAAGAAAGCAGGTTTTTATAGGAAATCATTTAAGTCACCACTAAAGAATGTTTAAGAAAGATATATATCTACTTTTCAGTTAGCACCATTTCGTTGACCCCCTTCTTACACCAAGTGAACAGGAAGATGGGGAAGAAGGACTTCTCTGGGAAATAATAGATAATGTTATTTTAGATACCATTTAAAATGTGTTATTGGAGCAGACTTCTGAGAAAGAAATGGAGGGCTTATCACTTAGAAGTTTTCAAATTAAAAAGAAAATTAAAAACTAGTAAAAAAATAAATGAATAAATTACAGTCCTGTATGTATAAAATTAGCTGTGTACCTTAATATATGTCTGGCAGAAGGCAGGGTAGAGAGACACCTTAAAGACTAGCTCAGGGGTGCTCAACACCCCCCCACCCCCAGCCTGAGAAGCCATGTAATCTGGACCATGGGGCTTCTCCTGGGTCTGAAAATGTGGTGGCTGATGGCCTTATCCTGGTGTGTGGGGCCAGGCAGTGGTAGTGCAGGGCCTGAATCTGGTGCACAGACTGGCCCTGTACCACTCATCCAGCCCATTGGGACAAAGAGAGAGTATCACTGGACTAGCTGAATAGTCTATAAGGTGTATCTCTACCCTGCCTTCTACCAGACTTCAGACTAACACAGCTAACTACCTCTCTGACAATGTGTCTCTTCTACTTATGCAAACCCATGCAATATGCATGAGAGAATTCTGTATTTCTGTATGGTAGGATACCTTTGTGTTTCAGTTTTTCCTTTGCCTCTCTAGGCGAGAGTATCCACCACAGATTACTCCGAAAATGTATCTCTTGGAGTGGTGTAGGAAAGAGAAGCACCCTCAACCTGTTTATGAAACTGTGAGTTCCTGCATTTCTCCCCCAAAGTCCATGCCAGTTCTTTAGACAGTACATTATGCCATGATGTCTTGAGACTCTCAAAAAACTGGCTTAATTGATTTGAAATAAAATGAGAAGTTTATTAAAAAGTTACTCTTACACTGTGGTTGTTTCGATACTGTTCCTAGACAGCTTGTATGCATGACGATTAGCATGACATCCCCAGAAGTTATGGGCATATTTCTGCGGCATAGAATTGTGTGTCTTTAGGCTTGAAATTTAACTTCTTTTTAACTTCAAGTGACAAAGTATCTTATTTGTGTTCCTATATTGAATAAGTGGGTCACTTGATAATCATGAGAGTGCTGAGTTATTTAGTTTGGGTAGATACCTGGCAAGCTTCTCCCATGAAATTCCGTCAGCATTGTTCAGTTGTTATCTGCAGATCCCTCCCATTGCTGTGTCAGTCTTGACTACTTAGAAGAAAAATGCCAAGTGTGCAATAGGTCTATGACAAGTACAGTTAGGGCTTTTGATGAGCTTTATTAATTATACTTCACAGAGCTTACTTATGGAATTCAAGAAGCCTTAGACAAAAAAGATGAACTCCAGTTCAGTGGATCCTCAGGACTGTGTCTAGATCGTAAGCACTTTTAAGTGCACATATAACAGCATATTAAAGATTATAATTTTGTGATGGTACTGCAGAGATAAGCTAGATAAGAACAATTGTTAGGTTCCTATATGGCCATTTCGGAAGCATCTGTAGTTTGGACAAGTTATTCCTTGAATGTCTTGAACATGTAAGGGGAAATTTGTAGCTTAGAACTGTAATATTTTATTTGTTTCTAGTGTAAAGACAGGACTAATAAGGAATCTTGATGATGTTTCTCATTTTATAATTTGTAGTAGTTTCTGTCAACTGGCATCTTTAATTCTTTTTATTCTCTAGGTTCAAAGACCGCTAGATAAATTATTCTGTTCAGTTGTCACAGTAGCTGAGCAAAAATACAGATCAACTTTATGGTAAGTCACCTATGATATATTTTGCAACTAGACTTTAGTAAAATTATAAAATTTGTAAATTTAGTAAAATTGTTTCTATGGCATACTCTTGTACATTTAATACGCAAGAGTGATATGCAAGAATGTGGCATGTGCTTGCGCACTTAGACCTGGCAAAGAAAGAATACTAATCTTTACTCTTAGAGCTGCCTCTGAGAGGGGGAAAACCTTTGAAATTTTTCAGAACAATAGGATGAGAGACCTGTGCCAAAGAGAAGTAAGTCCCACAGTTGAGAGCTCTTCAGAGTCAGAGGCATCTTCTCCAGTGGAGGAATCTTAGGAGGTGAATATTATATTAGCATAGATGTATATCACAATTGTCCACAAGGTGGTCTGTGGCAGAGACTTGTAATGCTGAGTATTTTAAATTGTGCAGCTGGAAAAAACCTATATTCTTAGGGCTAAGAGCTTTTCATGGAGAGAGCTTTCTCAGTGATACCATGCTTCTTAATCCTACTTGCTACCATCATAAAATCCCCTCAATACACAAAGTATATGAGGGAAGAAAGACCATCCTTCAAACAATGACTTCTACCTAGCAGCAAAACTTCCCTTTTTTGGGGCTGAGGACAAGAATATCATCCAGTTGGCAACAACATCCATCACACATTTGCCCTAGAGCACTTAATGGTCTATAGAACAAAAGAGCTGTGCCCTAGCAGCATTCTTATAATCTCTATCTAGTATTTAGTGATATATAGTGCTCTGTACATCAGATTTGATTTACTTTGTAATTGCATTCATTTTATTAAACAGATTTGCTAAAATGTTGGTTTGTTACAGTATATGAGAGAAAATAAATTGTAGATATACTGTAATTAAATCAATTGATTCTAAAATACCTTTACATTTGCATTGTTAGTCCTCTGTTTCACTACATTTACTGTACATGGTGTGAGATCTATGCACACTTTTCTGTGTAATTACTAGAGATCTTCTGCACACTCATTTCTTCTCACTTGGAAGCCAGGAGGAGCTCTCTCATTGGGAACTAGATTTTTCAAAATTCAGGGCGTGCTAGATTCGACTGTAAATCTGGAACTGATATAAGAGTATTTACAAATTCATAATCTCTTAGAGTTATTCTGCTCTCTCTGAATATTATGAATACCTGCAATAATCTAGTGAAATAAAGAAAACAGAGTATAAAAGCACCAATGTAGCAACCTTAAAAAATGTTCCCTCTCCCGAGACTATTTAAAACAAACAAATAATAAATGTGTGTGAGGTTTGAACTAATACCCAGATTAATTTATTGGACAGTGAGACTGAATCTGAAACTTCAGTGTTATAAAATTCTTAACAAATAAAGCAGTTTTCATCCATGTAACATACGATGCACCTTGATGAGTAAGCATTATGCTCATTCTATAAATACATTCAAGGCACAGACCAGCTAACTTGCTTTTTGGAAATCATGCAGTGAATCAGTATCTGCATCAACAGTGCTGTATGATTCCACAGTAATATTCCGTATAATTTTATATAAATTCTAGAAATCCCTAGAGTTTGTCTCAGACATTTCTGTCTAGGATTGCACCTGGTAAATTGTAAATCTAAGTTCAACCATTAGACATACTAAAAAGGGATAGATATAGGCAACAGACACCAGATTATTTTGTTATTGTTCTTACAGCACTCTGATTGTCAGTCGGCATGAGAGACATTCCATGCTCAACTGAAGAAAAGATTTGAGAAGTGAGCCTTTTAACTTGTGAAGTTTCAAGACTTATATAACAGCCAATTCCAGAACCTCATTGGGGGCTTTCGGTCCAGATTGAGTTCTGTCTACTTTTTATGTTGACTTCATTGTACTTGTATTCATTCAGGGGATGAATTTAGACTTGGGTATCTTTCCATAAAGGTATCCTTTAAAACTGTCTGGGCTTTAGTTCAGATTTATAATGTTAGTGTTAGTTTAGCTGAGGACTACAACATTTGTCCCAAAATCCCATTGACTTCATACCTTCTGAGAGAGATCGTCTTGACTGACAGATTTGGTCCAATATTCTTAGAAAACATTTTCCTGTTTACAATGGCACGTGAACCCTGCTAGCTGAGCAAACCCAAGTACACCTTTGAAACTGAACTTTTTTGTTCTCTACCTGTCAGACTGCCAGAAAGATCCCACTCTGTTGTTTCACTGTGTTGCATCAGACTCAAGAAATTCTTTCAGGCAGGCAGTGTAATGCTTGGCAGTATTCGGGTTTCAGTTCTACTTTTACCTGTGCTCTGTTCTGCTCTTCAGGGACAAGTCAAAGAAGTTGGCAGAACAGGCTGCAGCTATTGTCTGCCTAAGGACACTGGGTCTCCCAGAGGGGAAGTTGGGTGAGGGAGAAAACCACCTGATTAAAAAACGCAAGAGGGAAGACCACAATCTCATGAACAACAGAGAACATGGAGATGAACTTATTGAGAATGCATGTAAGAAAGTTCATTTAATTGAAGGAACTTCAGACTCCAGCACTTCTGAAATGGCACAATGAAAGCAGCATGAACAACAGACATTCCACAACTATGCAGCTCCTGATTCATTCTTTGTTTGCACAGCCTGCTGTTATATTCTATCTGCACTCTGTCAGAGACAGATAAGCTGCCCAATTGTGAAAACCTACTGTATAGGGACATGTTTACTTTTTTTTTCTTTGCTTCTTTTGGTGCCTTTCAAATGCAATAAATTAGCAGCCTGGATTTTAAAACAAAAGGACAAGGAGACTGTCCCATGATGAGCTTCTTTCTACAGTAAATATTTTTTATTTAGTTGGAGTGGTTTTGTTTAAAATATTTTATGCAGACTCATGATAAACTAACAAGATGGTTCAGACTGCATTACCCACGATCTACAGATAGAGTCAATTATAGAAGTAAGGTGGTGCAGTAACAAACATTAACTGAATAGATTTGCTTTTAATAAATTAAATTACATTGGTACTCCCATTGAACTTCATATGTGGTTTGCAGTCTTGTATTATTATCATAAATTAACCGAGCCCCTCCCCCCCTTTTTTTGAAGGGAGAATGTTGTAAAATACAATACCAAACTTGAAAATATAATTGCATTATTTTATCAGGTTTTACTTTTTTTCCCTGAAAATAACAAGTGAAACAAATTACCATCTTTCCTTGAACTTCAACATAGGATTTTTTTTCACTCTGGCTGTTAAAGTGTGCCTTTTGTCCCTAAATAGTGACCTAGTTGCTTCTGCATTTAGCAGATAGTGTTCATGGCCCTAATCAGCAAGAATCTCCTCTTCATCTGGCAGTGTAATGTCCCAGTTACATTCTGTCCATGAAGGGATGATACACATCCAGAGTGGCTTCCATTGCACAACCTGGAATTGTGCTTGTTTGGCTTATGCTCCAAGACGAGATTCTTAGTATGCTAAAATAAAATGCAGGATTTGAGACTGGTTACACTTTGTTGGAGTTTGGGCATATTTCTCTAACATGGAAGGATACCTTACAAGTGGTCAGCTCTTGCCGGAAAATATCTGTAACAAACCTACTGCAGTGTATCCATAACCCCTACATTCTTTTGTATGAAGAACATTCAAAGCAACTTTTGCCATTTATGTAGTACATCTAGATAGCCCTTCTATTTAAAAATAAAATAGTTAATTTTAAATGAAGTGGCATCTGAACTAAACCATTGTTTTCTAATAGAATAGAAATATTCTACTTGGATAATGTTCAGACTTTTTAAATTAAAAAGATATGTGTGTATGCATATTTATGGTTGCTATTTAAATTGCTAAATATTTTTAATAAACCCACATAGTTTGCATTTAACGGAAAACAATTATAATTTGTTTCCCGCTTATTTTTCAGACTGCAGTAAAAACAAGTTTAAAACCTCCTTTCAGAATTGTACGCTCCAATTGCATATAATAGTTTTAGTCACAGATCAAAATTACTTCCTTCCAAGCAGCAATAAAATGTACAACCTCCAGGAATAACCATTCTTCTATTGAGATTACTTTCTTAGCTGAAGTTTCCATCAAGACTATTTCAAGACAATCATCAGTTTCTCTGGGTGCTCCTGATAGAGTGCAGGTTTCAGCACCCAAGCAATACAAACTGTCTGTAATCTGTCTCTGATGGCAAGGTCCAAATTTAACTGTAGTCGCAGTTAAGAGGAATGGTATAACTAATACACCTTGGAAATGAATTGGCTTAATGCATCCTCTGAGCATTTGCCACCTTCACTGAGGGCAGGTCTACACGTGAAAGTAATAGGACACAATAAACTCCAGCGTATATTGAGCAGGAGTTTATTGCTCCCAGGCACCATGTTTACACGTGCGCCTGGGACCGCAGCATGTTGAGCCAGGTCAGAGCAGCCCCGTCTGTCAGGGGGCCCAGGGAGTCAGCCTGGGGCTACTCTGAGCCAGCTCAACATGCTGCAGAGGGGCTGGCTGGGGCACAAGGGTGCTCCAGTGTGGGGCTAGCCAGCAGGCAGCCCCTACACTGAAGCACCTTTGTGCCCCAGCCAGCCCCGTCAGCATCTACATGTGTGTTGCTGTGCACTATATAACACTGTCACGGAACAGTGCTTGTGTTTACAAGTGCTAACCTACAGTGGAATTAATTAGTTTCCTGCAGCCTAATAGGGCCGCATGTGTAGACACTGAGACTTCACCGCAAAGCCAATTAGGCAGCTCCACAGTAAACATCTCTTGTAAATGCTCCCAGATTCTCTGCGTTACTCAGCAGTTTTCTGGCAAAATACTCATGGTGCATGCTTCCCCAGGAGAGGTTGGCTTAGGCAAATTATACTGTAAGAGAGTGGCTAAATTATCTCTGAAGTCCAACTAAAGATCCAGTTACCCAGTTATTCTAGTTAAAAATTAAAGGTCACACAGAATTATGCCATATCTCTAGATGACAACAAGGCCTGGCTATAGAGACCAGCTTTCAATCAACCAGACTTCACTTCAACCCTTTCACAGCCAATTGGCATTCAACACCATTTGATATTCATTAGGGATGTGCAAAGCAGGCCCCATTTGTATACGGATTCGGCCCAAATCAGGGACAGTGATTCAGTTCATTTATTTGGATTACTGTCCCTGATTTGATTTGGCTGAATCTGAATCTGAAGGGTCGATGCCAATTGGAGAATCAGCGATTTGGCCATAGGCGCAGTGCACCCACCTGGCCTCGTATAGGCACTCCCTAGTGGCCTCAGAGCGCACACCCGGTGCTATCCTTGAGGCCTGAGCGAGGGGTCATGTTCACCCCTGAGGGAGGCCCCGACACTCGCCTGCCACAACTTGGTCTTCTTTTCTTCAGTGCTGGGGTTCCTCCCTGGGGTTCCTCACAGGCCGGGTGCTGCCCTTGGCGGGCGTTCTTGGGGTTTCACCTCCCCTACATCCCAGTCATGCACCAGCCTTTGGGACGGCCAGATGATGAGTCGCCAGCCAATCCCTCAATGTTGTCACCTGCCCTCTTCTCTCCCTGTTCGTCTTCGCCGTCCCTCTGCCCTGTGTGACTCAAGGCTGTCCTTGTCACCTATGGGTCTCAGGACCGTCCTTGTCACCGCATTCCCTCTCCGCCTGAGGCATAGCAGTCCCCGGTGCTGCCTCGGTTTTCCTGTCTTGACCCGGAGGGTCACTTGGAAGCTCACTCCCCGGCTTGGGCTCTGCACAACCTCCAACACAACAACGCCACACAAAAGAAATGAGAAAAAAAAGAAATAATCAGGGCATGGGGTCTCAGCCTGCCCCACTCACAGATCCAGTGTCTGGGGTCATCCAGGTCCCTCAACACTGTCCCTCTTGACTCGGCTCCCCTGTAGTCCTCTTAAAGATGCCAGGACCCTTTCAGTGGGTCTCTGTCTGGCCCCCTGCCGGGCTGCTGGTATATCCCACGTACAGCCTGGGGATCCCAAGTGCAGCCTTGCCATCTGGCTCTGTTGCTGCCCCCAGCTCCATCTCCCTGCCGCTAGCTTTCAAATCAGCTGGGCAGCGATTCTTGCTTGCATTATTGGCTGGCGCTGTTCCCAGCCAGAAATAAAAGCAGCTGACGAACCACGTGGGCAGTTCATCTCGGTGTAGCTCCGTTATTCCTGAAAATGGTAAGCGTGCCCCTTTTTCAGGGCTTTTCCTTTCCTTCTTTGGGCAGGTCAGCCCTGCCTCGGGTCCCACTGCAGGCAGGTGCTCCAGGGTCTCCGCTTGTGTCCCCTGGGGGACACACAGCTTTAAATGTTTTTTCTACATACCTCAAGGTACCAGCATGGCTTGTGAAAGCTGCAATGCTGGGGCGCATGGAGCATCCCACAGTAGTGTGGGGGGCCCCCCACGTGCTCAATGGCGAGCCCGGTAGTGGACCAGAAGTACTTCCGGCCCACTTCTGGGTCCACCGGGGAGCGTGTGCGGGGCCCTCCTGTGCCCCACTGGCTCGGCGATCAGCTGCAGCGGACCCTGGGTGCCCCCCCCAGACCCAGGAGTCTCTGAGCCAGGGGGAACATGGAGGGGGCCCCCTGCACGCTGTCCAGCGGACCCAGAAGTGGACCGGAAGTGCTTCTGGTCCACTTCTGGGTCTGCTGCTGAGTGCACTGGGGAGCCCTCCACGCTCCTGTGGGACACTCCATGCGCCCCAGCATCACAGCATTCATGAACCGCCTGCTACCTAGAGATACGTAGAAAAAACATTTAAAGCTGGGTCTATGTCCAAATCACCAAATCTTTACGAATCGATTCGGAGAGATTAAAGGGTCCTCTGATTCAATTCAGATTTGGAGATTCAGCCAGCGAATTGGGCTGGATCTCCGTTGAATCAAGTCAGGGACCAAAACTTCACATAGCCCGAATATTCAAAGCACTGCTCTGTGGAGTTGAAAATCCAACATGCAACCTATCAAAAGAAGGGAGCAGGCTTTGAAAGCTCTTTGCTTCAACTACCCACCCCAAATCTTAATTTATTCACTGGTTTTGTGCAGTCTGGGAAACCTTTGTATATATAGATTTGTTCTGTTTCACAAGTAATGTGTAATGAAAAACCTTCTTTCTTGTATCCACAGCTATCTTCTCCACTGCATGTGACATCATTTTAAATTACATGACATGAATTTAAGACAATTAGGGACAAATGGTAGATGGGTTCTGCTAATTTGATCCATATTCTTAGTGTATTGCTGAATATCTAGCAATCAAAATGTTTTCAAGGTAATTATTTAAATGAGTAACTGGTCACAAATAATTTTATCTACCTAATGTATAACATCTGTGTGAGCGAGTGAAACTAGAAGTATAATGCATAATTACAGTTGGGTATGTCTAAGCCAAATGGTATAGCATCTGTAAATAAGAAAATGAAGAACTGGTTAATTGAAAGGAAGGCCTGAGGCTAAATTGAGTAGTGCTGTACATGCTGGTCAGAACATTAGCATAAACAAAGGATAACTTACTTTAGATACCTTACATCTGTCTCAGAAATGCCTTTTAATCTACTTACAACTGATGTGTAAATACTATACCATTTTTTACTCCTGACTTCATCTCTCTGTGGTAGCAGCACCTACATTTACCCTGTCTGAGTTTTTGCCTTTGTTCTTAAAACAGTTTCTTATACAGGGGAACAAACTGACTTCCTTTTAGAAACCATTCTATTTAAGGTATGAAGAACCTTAACAATTTTTAAAAAACCCAGACTGGTGGCAGAAGTACGCTACAGTTCGTCAGCTTTATTTTCTTTGGCTAAAAGCGGACCTATGTTTATACCATTTATGAGCTGAAGGTGGCAGATTTTGTTTGCACATGAATGCTGATTTGTAGCCTGTTAAGGTTACATCCTCTGTACTTCTCTGTTCCGGCATATGGTGGCAATATAGATCACAAGTGGATTTTGAGAAACTTAACATCAACCACATGAAATGGTTTCTTCCTTAATGCGGATGTGCAGTATGAATGCAGTGCTCTGATAATAATAGCAGAAGCTGGGCTCTCTTTAGCATTTGTTTGGTAAAAGCATTTCATTGTTAAGCTGCTTGTGGAATTTAATGAAGCAACTGTTCTTTTCTGTCACAGGGTAAAAAATAAAATAAAATGGGCAGTTGTGCTTGGTTCATAAGATTGATGGCACTGGGATCAGGAACTGTAGGTAACAATATCCTGCAACGTGTGAGGATTAACTATAGGCTCTCTGTATGTAGAGAGTACCATAACCTACAACCAATCCATTCCTACATGTACTGTGTTCATTTGTAACATGAATGGAAATGTGAAGGTGTTTTATCAGCTTTTATCCTGGATGCTCCCATGTTGGGGACCACCTCCGGAGGCCTTGTCGGCAGCATGCTTTATGGAATGTCCCAGGCCCCAAGCCCAACCCCACCCTGGAATGTGAGGTTAAATGTTGGCAGTACAAACACAGAGTTTGAATATCAAAATCCTAGAGTTCCCCAGTACTGCAATTTCAGAAAGCTGGCAAGCAAGCCACATGTCAGCTCAGCTGCTCTCTGATTCAAAGAGTAAGAATGCCGTGGTTTTTTTCACTTACCCGTTATGACCTGCAAAGGAGCACACTCTTGAAAAAGCTTTATCCAGGAAGCCTGCAACAGGTCATAAACAGGTGCTGGCTTGTGAAAGAATCCCTCAAGCATAAAAGCATTTTGTCGCTGCTTTTGTAGTCAATGCTACAAGCTCAACATGTTTGAGACACCAGTTGGCCTGTTAAACAGAGAACCTGCATGTCCTGAGATTAACATAAGGGTCAGAGATCAGACTGGTGCCTAGGGCTGTAACACTGATGCTGGCCCTCTCCATTGCTATACAAGAGGCCTATGTTTGTGTCTTATTCTGTGTGTGTCATTGAGGAGAGAGCTGATGGAATACAATGAAAGCAACGTGCATAGCCTTTGGGGAGCAGGGAGCATCTTGTATTTTAAATAACAGGTCCCCAGATAAGTTTTGGATTGGAACTGATGGGTTCCAGAGGGAGCCTAGTCCAATCATCCTTACTCAGGAGACTGCTCATCTCAATGGCTTGGAGCTAGGAGGCTGAAAAAATACACAGCATGTGTGTTTACATATGGTATTCACTTAGCCTGCAAGAGAAAATGTCAGTGGTCAAAGAGTTAATGTGAGTTGAATCTGCCTGCTCTGTATCTGTTGGATCAGTCCTTTTGCCCCTGGATGGTAAGAGAGTGTCTGTTTTCCTTTTTGTTTAACTTCTTCTTATTGCATTGGGAAAAGTTGTCTTGTGTTTTGCTGTGGTATTTTAAAAAATGCTTTGGCAAGAGTTTGAAATTTTGTTTACTCTGAACTCATTTTTTTCTTTGGATCATCCCGGACCAGTTGATGTATCAATTCCAGATTTTGTGTGGTGACATAAAAGATGGGCTTACCACTTTGTTCTTTTAAAAAATTGTTGTGTACCTGCCAGGTATAAATTAAATACTTGTAGTTACCATATATGTTTGATTAATATTCTGGTGGGTATACCTGCTGGACCTGGAACCACATCCACATTTTCCCTTTTTCAACTCCTGGCTTTAAAGCACCTCACATTTAGTAACAATATGTTTCTGTTGACTTATAAATTAATAGCATACACACAACCCTTGGTGGCCCAGTTCTAATGTGGGTGGACTCTGGTTATTGTGGCGGCCTTTTCTTCTTTTTGTTTTGTTGTGTTTTATCCCCCTCCAAGTTAATTTGTCTGCAGAGTGGTGAACTTCAGCTGAGAAAAAGGACCTTTGCTTGAAGCCTTTTATACCATATAGAGGATTGAGGAAGAGTCCCTGTGGATCTTTTACAGTTCAGTAAAATCAAGAGAAGTTGGGACAAAAAGGGCTCAAGGTGTAGGAGCTGTGTGGTATTACTCAGTATAATGAGGAGGGAATAATGGAATTTAAAGTAGCCTTTCAATTTGCAAATTCTGCATTCAAATTTCCATTATTAATTTTTTTTTATTTTATTTTTTTTATCAGAGCACATCAGACAATTTTCAGTGTGTGCATAAAGATTTTTTAGGGGTACTCACTTTCCATTTCAGTAGCCCACAGATGTTCAAACTGGCTGTCAGCCAGGAAATTTGATTGCTGAAGATCTACTTGGAGCACAGGAAAGAGGGTCCCATTCATTGGCCTATTCTCAGGTCTCCAGCTAGAGAAGGGGCATGCCCCACATAGTTCATATGTTCTGTGTAGAGGCTCTGATTTGACTGGCCAAGAATTCTGAAAAGGGTCTTGGAGCCCACAGAATTTTATAGGAAAGGGATTGCCTTCTGCAGACATCTCACAACACCTAGAGTGTCTTTCTGTCAGACTTAGCTATATCTTTGTATATGAGAATAACGATTTTGAATTATCCATCACATTTCTCAAAGCTATAAGGTATCATACTTTTTTATTTTAACCTGTGATACTTGTGGAATCCCAGAGCACCCCTCTGGTGCTTTGCACACTGCAGTCTGTGAAAGTAGCTAATGTATATGAAAGTACACAGAAGTTGTACCTCATGTTTCCGATGCAATAAAATAGAACAGTGATACAGACATATTGGCACGTAGGTGATGTATCTAAGTTTGTTTGGTCATCAGTTTGACATTAAAATAAGCATCTATATTTTAAGGTATCATTTCACCATCAGTATTTGTTTTAGAAATGAGTTATAGTAAAAGTTATTGAAGAGCCAGGAAGCTGTTTTCTAGCCTATGCACTGATTGTAAAAAGTATATGACCCAGTGTTGGCATGAGATACCAGCTTTTAAGTAAGATCTGTTAATTAGAAATGCTTTGATATGGTTATAGTTGAATGAATACCAGTTTACATATTTTTCCCCACAAATTTATAGCAACTATAATTTATGTTTAACTTGTAATATTCTAATGCAAGAAAGCTCTGCTGCCCTGTTCCTCTTCATTGCCTGTGTTTCTTTCTTACAGTTCTCTACCTTTTCCCCTTCAAATGCAGGAGATACCCTCTTTTTTCCCAGCTTGCTACCAATAATTATGGAAAGGCCTCACACTTCCTTGCCTACCTCCCCAGAAAGCAAGCCTCTCTAAAAACTATTCCAGTTCTGTATTGCAGGTTCAGTCAATTTGAGTTATTTATCTGTTACTGACTGTCCACAACATAAAGCAGAATCCAGTATCTCTAGGGGATTTGGGGTAAAAAAGCTTGAGAAGTTTGCTAGGAACAGGAGACAGATTAGGTTGAGTGTGCTTCTGCTCAAGAGTGTCAACCTATGTCATCCTCTGTACCCTCTTTTCTGTTGCAAACTGTAGAAAACTGGCCTATCATAATGTGGGACAAATACATTGGGACTCACTGGCCAGTGCACCAAAAATAAGAACAACTACATTTCTCTTCTGCATTCTCTTGCTTTGCTACAATTCTAGGTGAAATCCTTCCTGTAGGTGCAGGTGCCCAAGGAAGCAAAGCCATTTGCAAAGCCATTCACTGGTGTACAAGCACTAGTGATGGCTAAGTAAATGGCCATTTGGCATCCTGCCATGGCACACAGGACAGAAATGGGGTGGTAGTTTCACCTACCATGTGTAGATACTGTGTACAAAGACAGAAAGCTGATTCCATCATCCATCTAGTAGATTTGTTAATCTTGCAGAAAAATGCTCTAAAAGCACAGAAGTTTTCTGCCACGCATCTTTCTTGCTTGCCTTACAGTAGTCATACAATGACAGGATGTTAAATGTGATGCACATACCTGGCGACTTGCCAGTACACACACTGCACAGATGTTGGGCAGGAATGTTAACATTTGGCCTCATGCCTGCCTTGCACTTTCTACTGGGAAACAGCAGTAAAACAATGCCCCTAAAAAAGACCCTAGGACCAGATGGAGTTATGGAGACACTACAACAGTAGCCAGCATCCTTTAAAAATACTGGAAAAAAAATTTTAAACGTATATAGATTTTGAGTGCATGTTTGTTTAGAGTCTAATTGAAAGCCCATTAGTCAGTGAAAATGCTCATCATCTTTTAAAGGTATGTTACAATTTTCTTTTAATACCTAGGTACCAGAAGGTAATGCAAAATATAATTTTTTAGGGACAACTCCTAAGGAAAACCTAAAGCACTTACTTGACAAACTAAGAGAACAAATCTTAGCCCAGATAAGGTCCTAATGTAGACATAGGATGAACTGTAGGATAGATTACACATGTGTACCCTGGATTATATATGCTCGGAGCATCCACATTAGACTTTAGAAGTGTGTTAATTGCCTGCATTCAATGAGCTGCTAGTTACCTTGAATTTTAAAAAACAAACAAAAAACCCTAGTGAAGGCAAGCCCACAGTGGGGCACAGACTTTGGGCTGGTGCTTTGCATATGACATGATACGTTGGCCCTGGGTAAAACCTTCTTGTTCTCTGTTGCCTTGCTGTTTTTATTTAGTTAAATCCAAAAATGTGGTTGAGCCTGGGAGAGCTGGGGAAGGCCTGAGCCTAGCAAGAAGATCTTGCTTGTGTTTGAACTTAAACTTATACACAGGGAAGGGGCCAAATGTGGTTCTCTTCCACCAGCATAGGTCCATCAGTGGAAGAGGGCTCCCCCAGTGTCACTGAGACAGGCAACGGGCACTTTGAACACTGCCTGGAAGTGAACGTGACTGCTCAACTTTGTGCCCTGGGGCTGTTGTTTGCTCCCCCCCCATCTGGCCTTTTGTTCCTGTGTGTTCCTATCCCTTTGATTGCAGCTTGCTTGGTTGTGCAGCCCTGTGTCTGGATGTGTTGTTTCTTGGTTTCAAATAGCATGGAGGAGAAATCCTGCAGGCTTCCAATTCTGAAGTTCTGTCCATTGACTTAGAGAAGAGACTGGGACCACCCCAGGGGGTGGAGAATCTTTGGTCTGATTCTGCCAGTTCTTCTTCACTCCTGTGATCCTAACTGGCTTGAATACTTCAATGGGAATTCACTGTAGCTCCATTGACTCTCCTGAGTAAGCTTTCCTAGGCATGGTGTGTACCCCTGCTTTTCCTGCAGTAGGTGAGGGTTACTTGGTGTCTTTGCACTATGTACCTTGTAGTTGTGCAACAGAATTATTTCTGTGGTTGTAGAAGAGAGTTAGACAAGAACCTGTCTGGGATGTTTTGAGTAAAGATGATCCTGCCTTGGACAGGAGGTGGACTAGATGACCTCCTGAGGTCTCTTCCAGCCTAACTTCTCTGTTTCTACAATAGATCTTTGAGAGTCATTGCATGAGATACAAAGCATATTCTTTTTGTATAACAAGGACATTCCCATGGACCCAGAGGGACAGCCTTCCATCTTCAGCTCCCTCTGTGCAAAAATGAAGTTTATTTCCTACCTATGGGGATTTTTACCACCTTGTACCATTTACACTTTTCCCAGAGCCTGATGAAGGGACTTTGATCCTGAAAGCTTGCAGAAAAGGACAATTTTCTTGCCATTTTCCAGTTGGTCTAATAAAAGGTATCATTGTGGAATCAAGAGTTCTAGTTTTTTGAATGTCTTTTTGTATAACAAGTAATCTGTCCATAGTGCTGCTAGTGTAACTTAAAATACAAATGCAAAAAGACGCCATTGTAACTGTAGTATTTGTACACAAATACATTGTAACTGTATATACTTCGGTAACCTCCAGTCACCCAGCCAAGCAAGTTTAAATATATCAACCACTTTTACTGTTCTCCCCTGCTATTTTGAAATAGGGCCAAATCTTGGACACCACGTAGAACATGAGTAAACAAGCTGTGTGCTAGATACCTTAAAGAACCACAAAACCTATGTGTTCTTAAAAAACAATGTGAAGAATCTTAACTTCAGGAAGAAAGCATTTTTCCCCCTGGTGAGTAAAATGCTTCAGTTGAATGTTATCCTGTTTCCAAAAAAAAGGGGAATCTAAACAAAAAAATGCAGAGAGCATTTATTAGGTTGAAAGGGAGCAGCAGACAGTAAATTCTCCATGGCCATCAGACCAATGGAATTTTGGAGAGTTGAAATGTTGAGAACACAGGATTAAGTGAGTAAATCACTGCAGTTAGACTGTGGTGTCTACCTGCCAAATCAGTGCCATGGTAATTCTAGTTGACTGTGTTACTGCCCTGTGACATTCTCTCATTACAGCTAATACCAGCTTTCAACCTCTGAATTGTCTGAGAACAGAAAGCAGTTGTAGTTATTCAGATAATTATAGCCATTAGCCTAATTATAAATGCTAAATTAATTGATATTTCATAAAACACTTACTTTTAAACTGTTTCAACGGGCCAGAGGTTAAAAGTAGATTTCAGCATTGAAGAGAAATATAACATCAACATCACTATTATTGCTAGCAGTGAATTACATGTGAAAACTGTGGAAAGTGATCTGGGATGTGTATACATCTTGTCATGACAATAGCACTGAATTAATACATTTTATTTAGAAAATACATGGTCCAATGTGGTTACAGCTAGAGTTAAGGTAGGGTTCCATCATGTGCTTTGCTGACATTCGTCCCAGGAGCTTGAAGTGCTTTGTAAGTTGAGGATCATCATTTTAAGGCAGAGGGGTTAGTAGATCAGGCCGTTTCCCAAGAAGTATGTTTTCTCTAAATACCATCTATTGCACACAACCAATCTTATGATTCAAGTGGTTCAAGTGGACTGCATTGCGCGATGCAGTGAATGGTATTAAGATAGAGGGTGAGGTGACTCAGTGTTACAGGCAGCTATGGCCTGCTTAATTCTCTTGAAAGAACTTCAAAGATTAAACTAACCTTCATTTATGTAATTTTAATGAGTAACAGATACTCATCAGTGTATTACATGCTAATAAGAGGAGGGGAGGACTTTTTTCCATAATATCTTTTTCCACGACTAAATTCATCACTCACATCAAGTCCTATATTCTTTGATAAAATTCCCAATCTGAAGCAAAATCATAATTGATTGGCTTCATCCTCCAAGCTACTGTGTCACTAAGCCTTGCTGTTATACTGTGTTTTGAGGGAGGAAAATAGGACAGTGTTTGACATGACTTGGTAGACATCTTCTGCAAGAGTTCATCTGCCTCTGGCTTGTGCTGCTTGAATTCCTGTGCTGCACCTGTGGGCATGCTTTTGTGCTTCTGTTTTAAAAAAATCTTTAAAATCACACTTGTGGGAGAGTTCACTGACATATCTGGTGCTCTGCAGTCATGCAATACCAGAGCCAGTCTCAAACATGGCAATATTTAATTCTTCTAATGATAAGTGCATGACAGCAGGCAGGATTGGCAGAGATAAGCAGGGCACACAGTGATAGCTATAGCTGTTCAGCAGTTGGGACTACATATGGCACTTTGTCACAGCATTTACTTTGTAATTTCTATTTTCCATAAGCATCTCCCTTCAACCCTAAATCCACTGCTTAAACTAGATTTGCCAACACCCTCTTAGGGCAAAACTCAAGGGATTTGGCTCTTCCTTTTTTGGTAATGATGTAAATCCACTTTTCTTCAGGTGATTCCTCATTCCTAGATGAGTGCCAACAGAACCCAGTGGAGCCCAATGCAACATATGGTTTCTGTTTTTGCTTTTTTCTGGAGAAAAATAAGCTTGTTTTCTTTTGCTTTCACATAACATCTTAATTAAAAGAATGCATAAGCAAGTTGAGGTGAAAGGTAGGTTTTCCAGAAAGAGTCTGTGTGTTTCCATGAAGTGAAGAATTTAACCTCATCCTGTTAAAAACATCTTGTATCTTCCCCTATTGGTGGTAGGCCAGCTCTATAGTTACCTATTTCAGTCTTTGAACTCACCAATCATTTGGTTGGGGGAACAGTTCGCCCACACAGTTCACACCCTTTTTACTTCCCTTGTGCTTCATCACCCCCACACAGTCACCACGCTGACATCCTATTTGGCCTGACAGGTCTTAGACTGTATAATGATGTGCATGCTAAATGTCTGTATACCTCTGGGTGCAATCTCTACTAAATCTCACAGGCTTCTATGGAGTCCAAGCCCTAATATGTAAACCACTAAGTCCTTTGGCAAAACAGTGATCCTTTGGCAAAATGATAAGTAACACACTGGTTGACTTGTTTGAAGAGATTCTTATCCTCTAATTATACCTTCCCAACCTGGGTACTTATGGTTCATGAGACATGTTTGGGTTTTTTTTCCTACTCCAAAGCTCACGCTTTGTGTTCAGGAATTGATGCAGGGCTATGAGTTTTCTGTAACTATATATTGTACATGGCAGTCTTATTTAGGTCCATGTGACTTAATTTCTTGCATATAAACTAGACAAAGCCCACCCCAGCTACAATATGGAGTTTATCAATTTTGTATGAAGTATTGTTTCATTCATCGATATGTTCTTCCAGCCGAACTCACTGAAAATAGCCAACTGTATCCCAACTTGTGTAATCATATTTTGGTTGCTTTTTTACATCTGTGACCTAAATTGGTTTTGGTCTGAAACAACTCATAATTTAGAGAAGGAAACCACTGCACTCCTTTTAACAACTAGATATTATGTACAGCAGGTTTATCACAGTCATGAAATATGTATCTAGACATAGGTAAATTACCTTGGGAATTATTCCCTAAACCCCCTGGGAGAGCTATGATATTTTGATACTCGTAAGAAAATCAAACTGAATTATTTTGTCAACTACTGTCTCTGAGTTACCAGAATAGCATTCTCGCAGAACTGCAAGTACAGGCCTGTGCTGAAATGCAAATAGCCAAAGTGAATGTAATAGATACTTTTCCTACATATAAGAGGTTTTCTAATGCTCTGGCACTTATAAAGTTTACCACAATTAGAGTAAGTACCTTGTAAAGACAGTTTCTCAGAATATATCTTTTTGATACAACCATGAAATAGAATTAGGGATCAGGTATGGAGCCTTTCACCCTTGATCCTTTCAGGGATGTTGTAAAATCCTATACAACATTAGCATTATGCAAACTTGAATCACAAGATAAACCCACTAATTTTAAATAAGAATCCATAGTGTTAAAAACATGCTGACCTGTTGTGGTCTTTCTGAGTTCTTGCAACAGAAAAAAATGCTGTATTTTTTCTTCATAAAAAAAGGAATGAAAACTAAGAGCTTGAATTTTGAGGGGTGCTTTGAGTCTAATGTTGGATGCCTTAGGTCTGAAAAGATTGAGAACCACTGCTGTAGATCATGCATTCATGATCAAACAATATCCTTAAAAACTGCACATGTCAGCTAAAATAAAATGAGTTGCTAGTTATAATTCAGATCCTTATGTCAAACTAAAATTTTGCATCCTCACTGATAACCTCAGCATAGAAATCAGTAATTAAGAATGGGTAAGGAGACTAAAATACATTTCGCACTTAGATGTGATACCTCCAAAGCACACTGGCACTAAGAAAGCTTGTATTGCTGCTGTTCTTGCTGTACCTGCTCTACATAGCACTTAGCAAAACATTAATAGGGTAAGAAAGAATATGTGAACTTGGTGAGCCTGAGTTGCCTCACCTGAAGTGAGACAATTCCTATAATAGAAGAATATGAGAAATGGTCCTGAAAAAAGACTGGATATACTTCCTAGACATTGTCAACTTGATACTTAGGGGCCACATTCAAAATTCTCATCTAGGAGCTCAAACTGGATCAAAATGTGCTGTTAATTTGAGCATATAACACACTGTTAAGAAATAAAATGCAGTGTTGAGTTCTTTCAACATCTCGTGTATTAAGCAGACTCAGAAGTTTCCATGTATATGCTCTTGTAGTTGTAACAAAAAATTCTTGCACCAAAAGGATCTTCCCTTGATGAGTGAGGAAGTGGCATAATCTCTCATTAGTTTCCTCCTAACGAGAAACAAGTATCTTCAACCACATCTTTAGACTCCCACGCCATGGTGGATATCAAGATGTTAAGCTTGATTTATTTTAAAGGTCATCATGTGAGATCTAAAACATAGTTTCTAAACTATAAACAAAGCATAGCTCCTCAAGAGGAAAATGCAGATTACCAATAGCGAGTGAGTGAAACTTAACACCAGCATCTAAAAATAGACTCTAGCTTTACTTTTATGGCTTAAAAAAACATTAGCAAATGTGTGTACAGCTTTGTTTTTGTTCTGAAGTGAAGTATAAGTTTCTGCAAAATAATGTCATTATTTATATTGTAGAAATGCCCAGCTAAACTGAGTGCTTCCCAAAATATGCCTATGAAAAGCTTACAAACTAAAATTACAGACTAAGGAAAGGTGGGGCAGACAGGATATAATGCACAAAATGATCAAGGTGATCATAAAACACAAGCATATTTCTTTCTACTTTCAATGTGCTTTTTAAACAGTGTATGTACATATATCCCTTCCTACCTGGTCTTCTCATCTCACCACTCCCCGCAGAGGTTCTTAGTTTTAGTGCTTCATGCCTAGGTCATCCAAGGTTTGACCCACCACAGCACATCTAGACCCATGGTTGAAATAACATTAGAGTTTCTTAAACTATATCTAGCATATCTACTAGGGCTGTGCAAAACGGGCCCTATTCAATTTGGATTCAGATTCAGCTCAAATTAGGGACAGTGATTCGATCTGTTGATTCAGATTACTGTCCCTGATTCAATTCGGCCGAATCCAAATCTAACAATTCAATGCTGATTTGGCAAATCAGTGATTCAGACACAGGCACAGCTTTAAAAGTTTTTTTCTACATACCTTGAGGTAGCTGGTGCAGCTCGTGATCGCTACAGTGCCAAGGGGCATGGAGCATCCCACAGCAGCGCAGGGGGCTCTCCAGCATGCTCAGCAGCGAACCTGGAAGTGGTCCAGAAGTACTTTTGGACCACTTCTAGGTCTGCCGGGGAGCGTGCTGCACCCCCCCCCATGCCTCTTGGCTCAATGATCAGCCACAGGGGGACCCTGGGTGCCCCCCCCAAGACCCAGGAGGCACCAGTCACTGAGCCAGGGGGGCTCAGGCCCCTCCCACCCCCACCCCGCGCACTCCCTGGTGGACCAGGAAGTGGACCAGAAGTGCTTCTGGTCCACTTCTGGGTCTGCTGCCGAGCGCACTGGGAAGCCCCCCATGCTTCTGTGGGACGCTGCATCTGCCCCAGCACTGCAGCATTCAGAGCCCCTGCTACCAAGAGGTATGTAGAAAAAACATTTAAAGCTGTATCTACGTTTGAATCATCAAATCTTTCTGAAGCTCTCTGAATCGATTCGGACAGTTCCGAATTGATTCAGAGAGATTAAAGAGTCCTCTGATTTGATTTGGATTCAGAGATTCAGCCACTGAATTGAGTTGAATCTCCGCCAAATTGCATCGGGGACCGAAGCTTTACACAGCCCTAATATCTGCTCTTTCTTTTGACATTCAGATCCCTCTGCCCAACCCCAGCATGTGTGGGCCAGCAATTCGTGACAACTTTATGGAATAAAGGGATTCTGAATTGTGCTGCAGGAGTTCACTCGTGCTCTCTCTCTCTCTCTCACTCTGGCTGAAGATGTAGCATTCCAGCTCCTCTCAGTATTTTGACATTCTAATTAATTCTCCACCAACTCCAGGTCTGCCCCCTTCACAGCCTAGAAAATAACTATGCACGAACTACCCAACTCCCACCAAACTGTGCCCCATATTTGAGCCTTGCCCCTAAGTGCACCTTTGCTCTCTCTGCAGCTAAGGGGTTCTTCATACCCATTCTTAGCCAAGAACAGTTTGGTAGGCTGCTTCTCTTTTTCCCTGTTTCCGAGATTGGGAATACAATTCACCACCTCATTTTGTCACCTGGTTTGGTATTGTAGAGTTTCATAGTTGGTAGGGTCTGGAGTTGGAGAGGAAGAAGCAGGATGAGCACAGAGCTGACTGACTCTTTGTTTTGCAGTAGAGAAGGGAAGTGGGATTTAAGTGACTTGGCTCTTTCTTCCTCAAGAGAAAAACTGCCACTTGTTTCAAGACAGAGCCAACTATGGATTCACAGAAGAGGGTTCAAAGAAGGGGGGCAGGGGGAGAGATTCATAGATTCATAGATGTTAGGGTCGGAAGGGACCTCAATAGATCATCGAGTCCGACCCCCTGCATAGGCAGGAAAGAGTGCTGGGTCTAGATGACCCCAGCTAGATGCTTATCTAACCTCCTCTTGAAGACCCCCAGGGTAGGGGAGAGCACCACCTCCCTTGGAAGCCCGTTCCAGACCTTGGCCACTCGAACTGTGAAGAAGTTCTTCCTAATGTCCAATCTAAATCTGCTCTCTGCTAGCTTGTGGCCATTATTTCTTGTAACCCCCGGGGGCGCCTTGGTGAATAAATACTCACCAATTCCCTTCTGTGCCCTCGTGATGAACTTATAGGCAGCCACAAGGTTGCCTCTCAACCTTCTCTTGCGGAGGCTGAAAAGGTCCAGTTTCTCTAGTCTCTCCTCATAGGGCTTGGTCTGCAGGCCCTTAACTATACGAGTTGCCCTTCTCTGGACCCTCTCAAGGTTATCCACATCCCTCTTGAAGTGCGGTGCCCAATATTGCACGCAGTATTCCAACTGCGGTCTGACCAGCACCCGATAGAGGGGAAGTATCACCTCCATGGATCTATTCGTCATGCATCTGCTGACGCACGATAAAGTGCCATTGGCTTTTCTGATGGCTCATCACACTGCCAACTCATGTTCATCTTGGAGTCCACTACGACTCCAAGATCCCTTTCCACTTCTGTGCTACCCAGCAGGTCATTCCCTAGGCTGTAGGTGTGCTGGACATTTTTCCTCCCTAGGTGCAGCAGTTTGCATTTCTCCTTGTTGAACTGCATCCTGTTGTTTTCTGCCCACTTGTCCAACCTGTCCAGGTCTGCTTGCAGCTGTTCCCTGCCCTCCAGTGTGTCCACTTCTCCCCATAGCTTTGTGTCATCTGCAAACTTGGACAGAGTACACTTCACTCCCTCGTCCAAGTCGTTGATGAAGACATTAAAGAGTATCGGTCCAAGGACTGAGCCCTGCGGGACCCCACTGCCCACACCCTTCCAGGTCAAAACTGACCCATCCACCACGACTCTCTGGGTGTGACCCTCTAGCCAATTTGCCACCCACCGGACTCTGCAGTCATCCAAGTCACAGCCTCTTAGCTTGTTCACCAGTATGGGGTGGGATACCGTATCGAAGTCTAAGTATACGACCATATCGAAGTCTAAGTATACGACATCCACCCCTCCTCCTGTGTCCAGGCGTTTCATAACCTGGTCATAAAAAGAGACTAGATGAGTCAGGCACGATCTGCCTGCTACGAACCCATGCTAGTTTCCCCTCAGCATAATTTGTCCTGCTGGGCTCTCGCAAATGTGAGCCTTGATAATTTTTTCAAAGATTTTGCCAAGGATGGAGGTGAGACTGACTGGCCTATAGTTGCCCGGGTCCTCCTTCCTCCCTTTCTTGAAAATGGGGACCACATTGGCCCTTTTCCAGTCCTCCAGGACTTTGCCCGTGCGCTACGAGCATTCAAATATTCCTGCCGGTGGCTCTGCAATGATGTTGGCCAGTGCCTTCAGCACCCTCGGATGGAGCTCATCCGGGCCTGCCGACTTAAAGGCATCCAGTTCTTCCAAGTGACTCTGCACCATCTCAGGGTCTACGCATGGTAGTCTGGCGCCTTGCTGCTGCCTCTCTACAACCCCAGTGAGAGACTTGTCGTGCCCCTCACTTAGGAACACTGAGGCAAAGAACTCGTTGAGGAGTTCAGCCTTGTCCCCACTGTCCGTCACCAATTGTTTCTGCCCATTTAGCAGGGGTCCTATTCCTCCCTGGGCCTTCCTTTTACTCCCTATACATCTAAAAAACAATTTCTTGTTGTCCTTTACTTGGGATGCCATCCTCAACTCCATGATAGCTTTGGCCCGTCTAACTGCCTCCCTACAAGTGCGAGCAGAGGAGGTATATTCGTCTTTGGTGATCTCTCCCTGTTTCCACTTTTTATGTGCTCCCCTTTTGGCCCTTAGGCTGCCCTGGATTTCTCTGGTCAGCCATGGAAGCCTCCTGGCCCCTTTCCCTCTTTTTCCTTGCATCGGGATCGTCTCACTTTGTGCCCGAAGGATCGTTTCCTTAAGGCACAGCCACCCTTCTTGGGCTCCCATCACTTCAAAATTCCTACTCTGCAGTGCGTCTTTGACTAATCGCCTGAGTTCATTGAAATCAGCTTTCCTAAAGTCTAGCACTTTCACCCTACTAGTTACCTTACCTACTCGATGTCTTATGGTGAATTCTATTATTAGGTGATCACTGTCCCCCAGATGGCTACCGATCTGGAGGTCCCCTACCATGTCATCCCCCGTTGCCAAGGTCATGTTCCAATAAAATGCCAGAGAAGGAAGATGAACTTGGGACAGATGAAGTGAAAGCAATATGATAGTGGACAGGGCAGTGAGAAGGTTATAAGGATCAGGTCAGGATGTAAGTAGGGGTCTATTCAACTTGAGGAAGTAGCCAGCTGATTTCATGGGCAGATCACAGGGCTGGCTGCCATGTTTGAGGGCTTATCATGGTGGGGCCCCCACACACATCTAGCCAAGGGATTCCACCCTCCCCCCCCGATTGATGAACAGGGCTGTCCATTGTATGGCCCATCCCTCGCTGCTGATTGGCTGAGGGGGGTGGAGCTGCATGACAGGCAGCGATGAGGGGCAGGGGTAGCAGTCATCTTGCCTACTCACTTTTGTGCTGGCCTAGAAGCTTTTTTAGTGCTGACATAACTTCATTTTTACTTAGTAAGTTTTTCCCCCCACAGATTTCACAGAGGTCATCTGATTTCACAATTTCTGCAAAATCCGAGCAATCACAATTTGGGTGCAAATCCCTAGATATAAAAATCTGTAAATGTATTTCAGGCAGATCATACCAGTATTTTGAAGGGAAACCCATTTAGACACTATTTGCATATCTCCATTGATTTTAGTCTAGAGAGTTACATGAACTTAAATTTAAAAATGTATAATCTTTAAGGCTTCAAACAAAGAAAGACGAGGTAAAATTCTGAATTTTCACAAAGTTGGAAGCTGATCTAACTGTATTATTTTATTCAGCTGAATTTATCCAGTATTTCATATTTAATATATATTAAGACTTAAGTCTCATATTCAGATAATGGAAGCTTAAACATGGCATTTCTCCATTGTTAGTTTTATTGCCAGCACTAAGAAAAGTAGTATGTGGTATAATCATCATCATTGGGTTCAATAAATGCAAATGCGAAGAACTAAACAATAAACTTTAATTGTAAAACAGTAGGCAACCTCTGAAGACCCTTTGTTTGTCTCTAACTACCATGCTGCTCCCTGAAGGTCCATCTTCCAATTCCTAACTTCCTCAGTCTCCTGTTAGGGAGCATCTCTGAATTCTATCTTCTATCACTACATGTAGTAGTCTTCCCCTCCCACTCCCGTCACCCCCTTAAATCCTGCAATGAGATGGAAATTATTTAAGGGAGAGCAGGAAGGAGTAATAAATAACACCTTAACTACAGGTGTTGTCCATGTGGTGTTCTCTCTAGTATCTCAGCAGAAGTGGCTTATGGCTCAGTTACAGAACAAATATATGTGGCTACTTATTTAAATAGATAAAAACCTCCAAAGCACCAACTGTTATGATGACTTACCCTTAAACGCCTGTGGTCTGATTGGTCATCTAGCCATCGGTCCTCCTTGTTCCATACCACACAAGAAGCAAGAGTACCTTTCAATCATTTAAGAATCCTGCAGAGAAGCAACAGCATGTTTACTTACTCCTGAACCACTGACTATGACTCTTGATTGTATGTCTGGTACTTAGTCCTGAACCAATAAATAGGAGTCTGGAACTTGTCTTTTGTCTGATGCCTGGCTTTGACCCCCTGACTGCATAAACTAAACTACAAATACACATCTGCTTTTTGCCTGATACCGTGCCCTGAAACAAAGCTATCAAATAAATCACCACAGTATTTAAAATTAATAATCAGGAGCTTCTGTGAGGCTTTTGTTTTTTTCAGGGGGGTTTTGAATCAAAAGAGATGGTGCTGTACCAAAGCAAAGGACTGTCAGAGCTGAAAGTGAGTTTCTATTCATGGCTCCACAGACTGACTTTGAAACCTTAGTAAGTAATGTAACCTGTTTTTCAGTTTGATTTCACCCTCTAAAATGACAATACAGTCTAAAAGTACATAAAGCATGCAGAGTACATTAATCCCTCTAAACCATTTCAAATGCTGTCAGTCCTGGAAGGGTGTAGGTTGTAGCCGTGTTGGTCTAAGGACATAGGCAGTCAAGGTTCTTTGGGTGAAACTGATATCTTTTATTAGACCAACTTAAATAGTTGGAAAAAAAAATTTAGCAAGCTTTTGGGTTTAAAAACCCTTGTCAGGCTGAGGAAGTCTCTGCAGTTGGTATGTGCTCTTCCTGGATGGAATGAATAGTAAAGAAGCCAGAAGCTGAGCTGGGCTGCATGCAAAACAGGCAGTCAGTGAAGATGTAAACTTGAGTAGTCAGTGGCAGAGAGACAGGCTGCGGGGGATGAATGTAGTAGTTAAATAGTGGAGTGGTACCTGGGGACTTAGATGTCAGGCAGGTTATAATGCGTCATAAATCCAATGTCTATATTAGTCCATGATTTTTTGTATCTAGGAGGTTGATGAAGTGAAGTTCATAGGCTTGTTTGTGAAAAGTGTTGTGTAAATTTCCTTTGAGGATTAAATCTGAGAGATTAGAGAGAGAGTGGTTTTCTTGTGAGAAATGTTCCTCCGCAGGTAATTGGGTATTCTTGTCTTTGATAGATTTCCAGTGGGCATTCATTGTGGTGCGCAGTTGTCATTTGGTCTCTCCTACGTATTTTCCATCAGGGCATTTGGTGCATTGGATGAGATATATAACATTTCTTGAGGTGCAGCTGTAAGATCCAGTGATGCTGATGGCTCTGTTGTAGGGTGTAGTAATTGTAGGGGAGGTGGAGATATGTTGGTACGTTTTGCATTTCTTGTCACAGCATGGTCTTGATCCATTTGGTGTGTTCTGCGCCTGGGGAAGTTTGCTTCTGGTGATGAGGTTAGCAAGGTTAGGTGCTTGTTTGAAGGCTAGGATGGGTGGTTCTGGAAAGATCTTTTTTAAGAATAGGGTCTCTTTCTAGTACGGGTTGCAATTGTTTGAGGATTTTCCGTATGGTTTCAAGGGAGGGGTGATATGTCATAACCAGCGGTGTGCAGTTCTGGAGTTTTTTTCTTCTGTACTGCAGCAATTCTTTACATGGTATCTGGGTGGCTCTTTCAAATGTGCGATCTCTCTATAGGAGTGTCTTTGTTTGGTGAAAGCCTTTTTAAGATTGGTAATTTGGCAATCCTGGGTGTTCTCCTCAGTGCAAATTCAGTGATATCTGAGGACTTGGCTATATATCACAGCTTTCTTGGTGTGTTTAGGGTGATTGCTGGTTCAGTGCAGATATGTATGTTGGTCTGTGGGTTTCTTGTATAATGTGGTCTGTATTTTACCATTCTGGATACTGATTATCATGTCTAAAAAGGAGATGTTGGTGCTGGAGTATTCAAGAGATAATCGGATGGAGGGATGATGATTGTTGAATTTCTGATGGAACTCAATCAGAGATTACAAGTTTTCAGTCTAAATGATGAAGATGTCATCGATAGATCTTAAGTATAGCAAGAGTTTGATGGTGCAGTCCTTGAGGAATTCTTCTTTCATGTGGCTCATAAAAAGGTTGGCATACTATGAGGCCATTTTAGTGCCCATAGCTGTGCCCATGGTCTAGAGGAAGTGTTGGCTATTAAATGTGAAATTGTTGTGTGTGAGGATGAAGTGTCAGTAATATCTTTGGGTCTGTACTCAGAGTTGTCATCTTGCTTTTGTAGATATGTAAGGCAGGCTTGGATACCACCCTGGTGTGAGATGTTGGTCTATAAGCTGGTAACATCCATGGTGGGTCCGAGGGTGTTGCTGCGAAGGTGGCCTGTGTTTTTAAGTTTTCCGTAGAAAGTCTGTAGTGTCTTGGACAAAACTTGCTCTTTGGGTGACAAACGGTTTTAGGATTGATTCGATGAAACCTGATACTTCTTCAGTTAGGGTCCCATGGCTGGAAATGATAGGTCTGCCAGGGTTCCCTTGTTTGTGGATTTTCAGGAACATGTAAAAAGTCCCTGGGTTGGGTAGTGGGGGGGGATCAAGGTCTGTAGTTTTTCTTGTAGCTCTGATGGAAATGATTTGATGGTATTTTTGAGTTTCATGGTGAAAAGGGGAGTAGGATCTTCTTGTAGTTCTTTGTAGTAGGTGTCAGAGAGTTGTCTGTTGGCTTCCTTTATGTAGTCTTCACAGTTTAGGATAACTATGGCTCCTCCTCTATCTGCTGGTTTTATTACTATTTGGTGGTTGGATCTTAGAGATTCTATGGCCTTTCTCTCTGGTGTAGAGAGGTTATGGTGGTGTGTGGGTTTTTAAACCCGAAAGCTGGCTACATTTTTTTTCCCAACTATTTAAGTTGATCTAATAAAAGATGTAAGATTCACCCAAAGAACCATGTCTGTCAGTGTACCCGCTGGGCCTCGTACATCTTACCTCAGCCTTCCTTGCTCCGAGTACTTGCCGGTACTCGCCTTGCTGTTGCAGGTGGCCTTATGGGAGGTCTTCACACGCGTCGCAGGGTGCCCCTTCTCGCCTGCCACGACTTTGAATCTTCCAGTGGGTGGGGCTCCGTACGACGTGGTCACCCTCGTCGGTCACCTGCTTCATTGATGTCTTCTGCAAGGCTCCTCCTTCCCTACACCTCGCCCTTTTCCCAGCCCAGCGAGTTCTGGTCGCTTCCTTGACGAACTGTACGCGTCCTTAAATTCTTAACAACACGCCTGCCTCTCACTCCCTCGGTCTATCTACATACCACCTCAGCCCCTTCTAAAACGGGGAAAACAAACGGAACACCCTTCACAATTCAGCTTAGAAACTTAATATATATCACGAGAGGCATAACCTTGCCCCTGTTGGGCTTCCTCAGGGAACACAGCTAACCCCTCTACACCTTTACTTATTGACTGACCTATCTCCAAGGGGTCCAGCTCTATGCCCCCACTCCACCTATCATGGTTGAACGTTACTCCTTCTTCATTATCCCCCTGGCGAGACCCTCTCTCTGGATCCCTTGAGGGTCGTGGCCCTCTCTCCGGGCCTCCGCAGAACCATCGCCCTCTCTCTGGGTCTTCACTATGGAGTTGCCCTCTCTCTGGGTCTCCGCCTAGCTGCTGCCCTCTCTATGGGTTTTCTCCACCCCGCAGCCCTCTCTCTGGGTCCTCCTCAAGCTGCAACCCTCTCTCTGGGTCTTGCCACAGCAGCAGTCCTCCCTCTGGGTCTTCCCAGGTCCGTTGACCTCCTCACGCCCTAGGGTCTCCTTCTGCCTCGCCTCCTGGCTTGTCTGCAGGTATAGTCCTCTCTCAAGGCGCTGGCTCGCTGCTGGGCTCCGCTGCTCCCTCACAGTCTATGCGTGTAGTTGCTCCCGGCATTTCGTGCCCCCAGCTAACACCACCGGCGAGGCTTCTTCCCAGCACATACGCGCGCCCTCTCCGTCTCACCGCCGGCCCTTTTACGTCCGCCAGCCGGCGGTTGCGAGTGACGTCATCTACTGGCCGCAGGTGCCATAAGGCATGATCAGCGCCCCGCGCGGGCTTTCCCCGCCATCCTTGCTTTTCCTCCGCTCCTGCAGTGAGTAAGTTTCCCTTTTTCTCCATTCCACCCCCAGCTCCTGGCCCTGGGGTTCCCCTAGTGGCCCCAGGAATCTCCCTAGTTTTTCTCTCCCTGTGACAGTCAGTGCTGAAGGAATTTGTATTATTTAAATGGTTGCCCACTTTGCTTTATTGGGTGTCTTAAGTTGCTTATGTTGTAAGATTCACCTGTCTCTCTTAAATTATGTTATGAAGGTTCATAAAATTCTATGAGATCTATAGCACCATGGAAGTGAAGACCGGCTGTGGTTCACAAACTCATCTTTTGTTGCTTCCATTCTCCAAATTCAAAAGCATACAGCCTTTTTTATGTCTAGGCACTATTTACACTAGTGCAATCAGACTTGCAGTTCTTTTCCAGAATGGCTCCAGAATGGTGCCTAATGCTGCTTTGTTACTGGAAAGAAGTGATTTGGGAACATTGCATTTGGCTTTGCAGTCACTAAGTAGCAATGAGATTCTAGCAAGAGTTAATACTATTTGATCCAGGATCCTCTAGGAAGAGAGGTGGACTTAACTGCTGTGAGGTCAGGGGTCCTCTTGAATATATTCATGGTTCACTAAGCAACAAATTCAATTATTTATTTTAAAGTATTTTGTGTCTATTTGAACATTCCATGTCTTCTCAGAGAATCCAGATGTAACAGGGGGCCTCCTCGGGGCCGATCTCTGTGGCCCGCCCACCTATTTTTGGGGGCAACCTCCCGCCTTCTCATCTGCCACACCTTGATGTTAATTGATTCACTGATTGATGTCAATTAAGTGGGAGGCTGCCCATTTTAGTGCCCCGATGTCAGGGGGCGCTCTCTGCAGCTCCTATCCTCCCCAATACCGCAGCCCAAGCCTCGCAGATGGCATCTTGATGTTCATATCCTCACCAGCCCCCACACTGGGCCCCAAAATCATCCAAACAGGACCCCTCCATGATCCCTCTGATCAGGTGGCCTCTCCACCTTCATCCAGGCTACCTAGCCCCCCAAAACCATTTTCCCCTCTTGGGTGTGGTCCCCCCGGCACCTTCGGCTACTAGCCCTGGCCCACCTCCAGGCCAGTTGGGACCCCAGGCCCCCGGCTCTTGGGCGTCCCTCGCGGTGGGCCCCTAGCCCTTTTGACCCTCCTGGTCCTGGCCCCAGCATGGGCCAGTCAAGGGTACTCTCTTGTTCAGGCTGGGTCTCTAGCCCCTTCCTCTTTCCCAGGGTCCGTCCTCTGGGCCCCTCAAACAAACACTGGGGTTACTCACCCAGTGGTGGGGGCAAGGGGTTAAGGCGCCCTGACCCGCCTTTCACCAGGGTGGTAACTGGCCTGGCATTTCCTGGGGGCTCCAGCACCACTGAGAGCCCCACCAGGCCACCCACTCCCGGCAGGGTGCAGTTTTAGGTCATGCCCAGGACCACGGAGCCTCCTTACCAACCCCTACAGCTCCTCCCTTACCTCCAGTTGATCCCAGCAGCCCTCCAGCCAGGCGATGTTGCTGCCTGGCCTCCAGCAGCCAAACTGCCCTGTTTATATAGGCAGCCCTTAACTCCCAAAATGGCTGCCCTCGTCAGGCACCTGGTGGCTGCCGGCTCCAGACCCTTAAAGTGGCAGGCACACACAGTGCCCTGCCACACCAGAGTATTTTTATTTCTCTTCTTTTTTTTTTAAATAACTGAGGGTAGCTGTTGTAGTTTCCATACTTCCACGGTGCCACTGCTAGCAGTTTCAAATTAGTTCAAGTACATCTATGTGAACTGTAGTCATGACAGTGACTGCTGTGTATGAACATCCTAAGTCATACGCGGAGAACATACAGGGATAACAGCTGTATTACAAGTTATGCGGCTATACAATAGACGTTATACTATTTGCTTATCCTTACATTTTGATAAAAGTGACAGCAGCCAAAGTTTATGATGGAAATCTTCCCTTTCAAAAACAGAGTATAATTCCTTGAGGGAGCACCAGATCAATGAGTCAACTGTCCCACCGTTCACGCTACCAGATCCTTGTGACAGTCACTCCTTCATAAGTGAATAATGAAAATAAAATTATTTTTGAATGAATCAGTTGGTCGCAGAGCACTGAGGTGCCCTGCTCCTAAAGAGAGGAAAGCTGCTAGGGAAAGAGCCCTAGCAGTGAATAAAGAGCCCAGGTGTTGGTTGCCAGGGCAACCGGAGGGAGCAAGAGGTTGCATCTGCCGGTGGTCAGCTGATTGAAAGGGGCAGGGCCTGGCTCCCTTATAAACCCTAGGAGCTGAGGACAGAGGCAGTTCCTGACCAGCAGCCAAGGAGGAGGGAGCTCTCAGCCACGTTACAGAGAAGCCTGATGCAGAAACAATGTTTTACTCTGCTGCAAGATGAAGAAACCCTGGTAGGCTTGAGTGTGATTATAGCCGGGTGGTTTCTGTTTATATTATAGCCCAAGGGCTTGTGTTTGTGTTGCTATTTGGTACACTGGTGGTTTGGGTGAGGCTACTAGGGATTGGAGGAGGCCTCATAGGGGACTCATAGTGGTGTGGGGGCCCCAGCGCCAGTGAGGGTGCAGCATTCAGGGTGCACAGACCCCAGCCCCAGAGAGGGGCAGTTGAGAAGCCCCAGAGAGGGGGCAATGTGGAGAAGCCCCAGTGCGGGCATGGTGAGCCCCGGAGAGGGGCGGCATTACTGAGGAGCCCTGGAGAGGGGACATTGCTGAGAAGGCCCAGTGCGGGCACGTTGAGCCCCAGAGAGGGGTGGCATTACTGAGGAACCCCGGAGAGGGGGCACTGCTGAGAAGCCCCAGTGCAGGCGTGGTAAGCCCCAGAGGGAGGGCGGCATTACGGAGAAGGCCCCCGGGAGAGGACGGCATTACTGGGGAGCCCCAGAAGGGGGCCGTGCTTGAGAAGCCCCAGGAGAGGGGGCAGCATTGTGGAGAAGTGCCAGAGAGAGGGTGCAGAGAGAGACAGGGCTGTGGAGAGCCCGAGTGCCAGAGAGAAGGGGTAGACCGATACTGATCAACGTCTATTCCAGCTGCAAGGCTTGGGGCATGGTAAAGGGGTGGTTGGAGCCACGCATAGCCCACAAGGCTAGGGTGCCCCTACAGCACCCATTGCAGAACAGGACCCACAAGGGGTCCAAGAGTTCACGGGGCAGAGGTTACAGTGAACCGTGTCCAAGAAGACGTAAGGCAGCCTCCCTAATATATGGGAACACCAAAGACATGGCGGGCAAGAATCTGAGCGTGCCCTTGGGCCAACTTGGCACGGGAAGGGGACCTTGAGGAGATCATGGCCCTCCTGTAGGACCCCGCCGTGACACAGTTGACAATCTCAAACATGCATTCCTAAGTATCTAAAAGCTAAGTATTAACAACTAAAAATGAGCTTAAAGTGGAAGCTGAAAAAAGTATTTCATTTGTCTGTTTGTCTACTTCCATGTAGTGATTTACTATTGCCAGTGGAAAGATAGACAGTACTTGACTATATACGTATCCATACTCTAGATGCTCTAATGTAACCCCATTAAGTTTTCTTCTGGATTATTATGTAGTGTGCTAAAGTTGTTGGCAACCAAAAATACATACTGAATATCAGATATGTTTCAGCATGTAGTGATTTCAGAGTAAACTTATTTTAACTGTAAAAGCTTCATTTAAAGAAATCTTTAAGAGGCCAAATTGAACATATTATAAATACTTTTTTCCCAAAGCTTCATCAATTACTTTCATCTTATTGATTTCATTTTTAAAGATACCTTTATATAATTGATTGCCATGTTCTATTCTGAAGAGCAGAATTTCACCAGGAAAAATTTCTTCCTGTACTTATGAAAAATTTGGTGCTTGTTCACTTTGTTTCAAGGTATTACTAGCTATGGTAACAAGCTGGTGAAGAATGGCAACCCCATCCAGTTACTAAAGTAACAGGAGCCAACAATGAAAGAAACAGTTCTTTTCATTCCTTTTTCTCATTCCTTTGTGAGAGTTTTCTGATCACTTGACAGAGAAAGTTATTCATTGTTTACCAAAGTGTTCTCATCTTTAACCAGCTGAATATTGCATATCACATGGAAAAATAGCACACATACAATTGGTTAACGTACAACTGAATATTGCTATGAGAATTGTCACAGAAATGCTGAAATCAACACCAAAAACTTGGCTTTCTTTCCAGGCCACCATCTCTCCTAAGGGAAGCTATTCACAGTGGTCCCTTGATACAAGGATGACAGTCTTCCAGGAAATAGGGAAACCATAAGAGAATCTCTACATTTTTAAAGCTAATCTGAGGTCTGCATGTTCAGACGCACATATGGGAAATAGTTTAGGGAGGATGGAATAGATCCTGGTGATGTCAGCCCTTCACCATTGTCTCTCTCATCTAGCCACTTCCATTGTGAGATGAGTTTATTAAAAATGACTGATGCCTTGTTATACATCACAGCACCATTAAGGACTATTCAGTGCTTGAGTCTCCCAAGTGCTGATGTTGATATTGCATTTCTTCAGAAAAACATTAAGAGAAGAAATAATAATAAAATAACAAATTCAAAGTTGTGCATCTTCAGAGATCTGGGATGTCAAATTAAGACTAGGAGCACCTGCCATTAGAGGTTTAAACTCCCAAAGTATTTGGGTGAAAATATCAAAGCTCATGGGAAAACACCTGCATCTAGGATCAAGATCTGGTCGCTCCCATTTGAGGGCAGTAGAGATTAGCTCTGAAGCTCAGTACTATGCACCAAGGCAGAGGGAAGATGTGACCTCTGTTCTAAAAGTGAATCATGACACAAGCCTCTTTCCCAGTCCAGTAGAGATTACAGAAAATCAAGGACCTTAAGACTTCTAAATCACAGTCTCAATGTTCTAATTGCTCTGAGCTGGCTATCAAGTTTGCTTCATTACCTCACCTGGCTTTGAGTGGAGCAAGATCTACTGTGGGCTGATACTTAAACTGGAATCCTGTTGCTAACTCCTGACATTAAGCTCTCAGCATTCATCTCAGTATTGATACTACTGGCACAGATTTTTCTGGCACCAGAAATAAAAATATATTTAAAATGTAGTGAATATTAAAAATCATAGTTATTTGCAAGGTTTAACTGCTCCATGAAGCAAGCTCCCAAAACGACTGAGAGTTAGATGATCTTGTGGAGGCAGAGTACTGGGAGAAAAAAATCAGACAAAGACTCTTTCCAGGATTGACAGCAACCTTCTTTCAACCCCTTTCCAGTCCCCTACAATTAAATATCTTCCAGACCTCCTTAGCAAATAAAGGAGTTCTGGTATCTATCTGCTGTATAATACCTACTCCTTACGACTACAAGCCCTTCAAGAAGTTGCTGGGAAGAAAAACAAACACTGTGGATATTATTATTTCTGGTGCAAGAGAAATCATAAATTGCATGACATTCCCCAGTCTAACCTCCAAAAACAGATTGATTTCAATAAACAAGAGTCTCTAGAAATTTCAAAAGCTGCTCTGCAACATCCAAATGAGCAGAGGTCAGAAACCAAGTCCTTCAAATAAGATATGAATATTCATTCAACTCCGGCTCCTTTGGTTGTCTGTAGTACAGAAAAAATCTAAATATACAGGATTGTTCATGTTTTAAAGCTCAAAGATCCTTTAAAGTACAAAAGCATATTTCTCAGAATCTTCTTCAATTTTGAGTATACAGCATTATTCACTAAATAAACCTACCTCACCTAGGACAGAATATCACCATTTACTAAAAGATTTGAAGAGAGATCAGTTATTTTCCAAGCAGGAAGCATGCAGCTTTGGGACACTTTGTCTGTGTGTATCCAATGCCCTGCCCATCCATCTCTGTTCCTTTAGAGTCTCTCTCTCTCTCTCTCTCTCTCTCTCTCTCTGTGTGTGTCCTGTCTTATGAAACTACAGCAATTCAGAAATACTGCAGGATCTGAAAAGCAGTTGAGGTCAATCTGCTCTGAGCAAAATACTGATTTTTCTAAGCATGGGGTGCACATGAACTGCAAGTGAGACTCAATGGAGAGATTTATCTTAAATCCCAGGTAAATGTCAGTAACCTCCCTAGGCTTGGAAAAAATACAGAATTTAACCAAATACTTTAACACACATTTTCAGTCAGACCAAGGATAGAGTTCATCTGAAGCAGCTGGCAGTCTTAACTACTAAGTTAAAACAAAAATGACCTGTAAACAGTGTGTGCTTGAATTGGCATCAAGCATCGCGTACAGTAATAATTCAGCACAGCATTCATAAAAATGGGAATGGGCAGCAGTAGCTTAACAAGCTTTTGCTGAGTATTAAAGTACCTATAAAAATCTGTCTAGGAGTTTTTCCCCACAAAAACTTGTATTGTATAATCTGGTTTAGGGACAGGCAAACATACAGGAGTTTGAAATTGCATAGGTACATGCAGATACAAAATTCCCTGCATATTTCAATATTTTATTTTCTTATAAACTTGCAAAGGAATTGTTTATATGAATAAGGAGAGTAAGTGCAGCAGTACCTCAGAGAGACCCCTGAAGAGTAACTAGACTGAGATTATTATAACATGACCTTAGAAAAGACACTTTTTCAACTGATACTATTTTAGTTCTTGTAGAACTATCCAGATCTGAATTACAGTTGACAGCTCTCTATGATATACAACAAAAAGCGAAGGCCAAATCCCATTTACCTTGCACAGGCAAAACTCCCAGTGATTTTATTGTAAGTTTTGCTTCTAAGGTAAATGGAATTTGGCCCCAAGAAAAGATCTTCAGTGGGTGCATCCATATGAGATACTGACTCCACGGTAGCCTGAAATTATTGTGCAGTAGTGTTGCGTGGCAAAAACCGTGACGTGATGTGATACTGCTGCACAGTAGCATTAGGCTACTGTGCAATAGTGTCACAAGAAAGGCATTCACCAGCACTATTGTGCAGTAACTTGAGTTAGTGCATATTTATACAACTACTAAATAAATGTGCCATAACGACTGCACAGTAGCATCTTGTATAGATGCAACCAGTTAGAACCTTCTTAATCCACATTAGTGCTGTGTGAACAAGAACAGCTTTGCATGTGTAACATGTAAATTGCAAATTTACAAACAAGGAGCCACGCATGTATGTTAACAAACAACTGGTAGAATTTTGCTCTTGATGATATAGATGCGACCTGTATTGACTTAGTAGAATTTGGCCCATTATTTAAAGAAGCAGCTTGTCTGTCATCCTTAATTTACGCTATTTTGTTTTTCCAAAAAATCATCTTAAGTTGACTTTTTACAAAAGCTGCAGATACGTCCACTGGTAAAGCAGGCACTGCAGATAATTTGCACCCTGGCTGACTTAAACTTAACTTCAAGACTTTTACTAGAGATTAGCACAGTTGGTTCAGGGAACCCTAAAGTACACATTGTCCCTGCAGTGCCTTGTTTGCCAAAGAGGAGATTTGCCCCTGTGGTGGTCAAAGTAGTGTTTCTGTTGTTGCCATTAACAATCCATTATCAGAGTTGGGCCAGCTTCTCAGAATGTCCTCAAGCTGAACAGGAACCAACAGATTCTGACTACTTTCATTGTGCCAGTCTTTACCGACACACATCTTTGAACTATTTTCTCCTGAAGTCCTGCAATCAGAAAATTCTACCAGGATTTATGTTGCTGTAAGGTATGTTTAAGCTATATAAATAATACATGTTTGCATATGTACACACACATCCATATTATCTATAATATATTTGTCATTAAAGTTAAATGCAAGCATAATACATTTCATTTTTTCCAGTGTCTGAATGACTTAGGAACCTAACTTCCCTTTTCAGAAGTGATTTAGGAGTCTACATCTCATTGGAAGTCCATGAAATTTAGGTTCCAATGTATTTAATCAGTTTTGAAAATGCTTCTAAGTCTACCACTTCACCAGCTTTTCCCAGGGAGCACAGGCCCCCAATCTGTGTGCAGGGTTTCAGCAAGCTGCCACTGCAGACTGGGGACAGTGGCAGCCACTTGGCGCAGCCCGTGCCTAGTGCTGGGAAGACTGTGGTGCTGCTGCTGGCCCCAGCCTCCCAGAAAGAGCTGAGGAAATGATCAGAGCTCAAGGGGAAATGATTAGAGAGCTGGGGGAATTAAACAGGGGGCTAGGGAATCGAACCGGGAGCTGGGGGAATGTTCAGGGTTCCCCAGTTCCCTGATCTTTCCCCCAGCTCCCCGATCTTTCCCCTGATCTCTGATAGCTTCTCCCAGCTCTTCCCAGAATGATGCGGGATGACAGCAGGCTGCTGCTGCCAGCTGGTGATAGTGCCAACTCTGAGCTATCTGCCTAGCTGGCAGCAGCAGCCTGCTGAAACTCAGCGTGGAGATCCAGGGGCCCACACACCCAGGAGGGCTGCAGGGATATTCCAGACTCCAGAATGACAGCAGGATGCCACTACCAGCTGGGGCCAGTGGGCAGACTCGAGTGCTGGTGCTGGCCCCAGCTGCCAATTTCCCCCCCAGGGGGTGCGGGTCCCCAGATCTGCATGTGTTATGACAGCAGGCTGCCACTACTAGGTGGGACCAGCACTCGGTGTAGCCCACACCAAGACTGGTGCTGCTGCTGGCCCCAACTGGCAGTGGCAGCATGCTGTCATCCTGTGTGCAGATCTGGGGGCCCGCACCCCCCCCCCCGGGGAGGAGTCTGGCACAGCCCCACAACCCTCCCAGGGGGTGTGGGCCCCCAGAGCTGCATGTGGGATGATAGCAGGCTGCCGCTGCTGGCAAGTGATACGAGTTTTGCTTTGGACAGTTTGAGGTGCAGTTTCCCAGAAACCCCTGCACTTATCTCCTTGAAACTTGGCAGACTTCATGCCCTCAGAAGGGGCTACCATCACTGCAATATTCATCCAAATCAGGCAAGAAATGAAAAAGTTATAGGCATTTCCATGATTCCCCATTATAGCCTATGGGCAAAAGGTCAAAACGCATTGAAACAGCAACAAAACGAAATGGAACAGTGCTTCGAAACAGCAACATGAAAAACTTGCCCCTTTGAAAAGGTAAAATGGAAGTCAAAACAAAACAGTGCTGTTTTGCACAGCCCTACCTTTCAGGCAATGAGCTCTATGTAGACAAATTCCATTTTAGGAATAGGCTTTAAGATCATTTCAGTAATCTGTGTGGGGCAGCAGGATTAATTGTAAGGGCCATTTTTTAATATCTTAAAAATACTATATTGAGGAATTGTTTTTGACACTGAAAATGAGTTTGCACTATATATTGCACTCCCCTTCCCGCTGTCTGCTTCAGAATGAATGGATGAATAGTTTGGGTTTGGATGGAATAAGTGGTTTCCAACACTGGCTAGGCTCGTGGTATTCCAGCTGAAAATAGAAATAAAGTAACAACCATTTCATATATAAGCCTATTTCGATTTTCAGTAGTTTTTCTTAAATGAGAGATGTAGATGATTCAGATGAGTGTCCAAACTTTTTGGATGTTTATATGATATAAATCCACATTATTTGTTAACTCTTTCATAGTTCATTTATCTTTACTTCTATCTCTGACCAGCAACTATATTAATCCAGGCATTGTGACTCCCAGCAACAATCATCCCATGAGCACAAGCTGTTTGCTTTCAAAGTTACTGGTATGGCTGGATTTTACTCCCATTTACTTTGAGGTTGATGAACTGTGGACACAGTTCCTAAAAATTCTCTGAGGGAATGAAGTCCCCATTCTACGAAGATTAGTAGTTTCACTCCATTTTTCCATCCAATTTACTGCTGTATATTACATATTTCTGACAATGATCCTTTGAAGTGATTATCTTTCTTTCTCTTTGCACATGTAAAGGCTCATGATAAAAATAATTAACTTTAAGCCCAGAAAATCCCATAACCAATAATTCAGTAGTTGCTTTCCTTTGTAGGTTGCAATAAACCTCATTATTTGTTTTTCAGGCTTATTCTCCCTCCTAGTTTCACTCTCAATCAGCTTTCTTCAGTGTTTTCTTTTAAAGGTCTGTCTTCTGTCACAGTATTTATATTTGCTAAATATCTTGCAGCATATCACACTTGAACTTGCTTGAGATATAGGGCAGTTGTCTGTCCACCTGTAAACTTCTGCACGATTTCCTTTCTTAAAAATTCAAAAAGCATTAATACAACTTAAGTAATTTTCTAGAGTTATGCTCCCTTCCAACATCGCGTATGTACCACTAGCTCTTATTTCTCTTAATGAACAAGTGGACATAAATACTATTTTGATTTCCCTGTTCTTATTTATACTAATATAGCTGCATTGATTTTAACTGTTAGATTTCTTGAGTTACATTTGGGTAAGTGAATAAACTAGATGGTAAGAGCAGGGAGCTGTAATTTTGGGTGCTGACAGGTGTGCAGTTCCCCACTGTTAACTCATGGTACTTTGGGGGATCGGGCTCTAGTTTGGAGCAGCTGCGTATCTGCAGCTGCTCTCTCCTAGCCCCACATCACCCCCTCTCTGGTCCAGTGCTGTCTTCAGAATGGGAGGGGAGCTCCATCTGGGGTTTGCCCAGCCTGCACTGGAGAGGAGGGTGGGTGGACTGAAATCTCCCCCACCCCTCCTCAGGCTCCAAGTGGAGCTACCTTGGGGGGCTCCAATCCACCTACCCAGCCCTCCAGCATGGGCTGGGCAAACCCAAGATTAAATTTGCTCCCTTCCCTTCTCCCCTTCCCATTCTGAAGACATCACTAGGGGTAGGGTGAGGCTGGGCTGTATCAGCTCAGCTCTGTTCCTTGCAGGCACTGACAGATGTTAATGAAGGCACTCCATAATGTAATATGGGTTCAGATTGTCGCATGATTGGGCACTTTTAAAGCGTTCTGCAGACGGATTTCTGTAAGGGTATGGGTGTAGAGCACTTCCAAGGGGCCACTCATGCAAAAAATGTAACTTTTGTCTGCACCCTAAATCTTATAATTTATACTTGTGCACAGATTCAGAAGTGTAACCCCTTCTCCCCTCTGCCCCAAACTAGTGGAAGATGTAAATACTTAATAAGTCTGAATGAATTTTGTTCTTATTTGACCACTTTCTATATTGATCAAAGGGATGTCATTTTTGTTCAATTTGGTTTTTTTTAATTGCTGGGTTAATAACGTCCCTGGCTTGTTATCCATCTCAGTATAGAGACATGCTTAAAACTATAACGAAGTGCCTGAAAACAGGGTCAGCTCCAGCTTTATTTCCTAGATTGAAGATGTTCTGGCACTCAATCAAATTGAACTGGTTCCAGAGATCTATGTGCTATGTCTGACTTGCTGGCTTTTCCCTCAAGGCTTATAAATCAGAAAATTGTAATCATGCATTTTCTTCCCTGCAAGAAATTGCCACAGTTTGTTCTTTGATCTAATGTGCAGATACTTCACCTTTTTATCTCTCTGACACCTTTAAGCAAAGCAGAAAATCAAAAACATCTAACAAAGTGGTAAATCCATTGTTATCTGTACACCTTTTAAGTGGACGTGGAGCCATAAGATCTGCAGCTGACACTACTAGGCTGTTTCTGGAATACCTCTTCAGCTTGTGTACCCTCTTATGTGTACTATGCTTGCTAGGATTTAACAGTAAATTTTAAGATAATATAGGTGAAAATCACTGAACTGAGACCTGAATACTTTATACCAATTTTAACCACAGAATAGAATCATAGAAGCGTAGAAAATTGGCGTTGGAAGGGACTTTAAGAGGTCATCTAGTCCAACACTCTCCTCAGAGCAGGACTGTCCCCAACTATATCATCCCAGCCAGGGCTTTGTCAAGCCAGGTCTTAAAAACCTCCAAAAGATGAAGCTTCCACCACCTTTCTGGGTAACCTGTTCCAGTGCTTTACTACCCTCCTAGTGAGAGAATGTTTTCTAATACCTAACCTAAACTTCCCTTCCTGCAACTTGAAACCATTGCTACTTGTTCTGTCACCTGCCGCCACTAAGAACAGTCTAGCTCCATACTCTTTGGAACCACCCTTCAGGTAGTTGACGGCTGCTATTAAATCCCCTCTGTCTTCTCTTCCCCAGACTAAGCAAGCCCAGTTCCCTCAGCCTCTCCTCATGAATCATGTCCCCCAGCCCCCTAACCATTTTTGTTGTCCTCACTGGACTCTCTCCAATTTGCTACCTCCTTTCTGTATTGAGGGGCCCAAAACTGAACAACTTCGCACTTGTCCTTATTGAACCTCTTGAGATTTCTTTTGTCTCAGTCCTCCAATTTATCAAGTTCTCTGTGAATCCTTCTACTACTAGGAACATATCTACTTCTCCCCCCAGCTTGGTATCATCTGCAGATTTGCAAAGGGTGCACCCCATCCCATCTTCCAGGTCACTGATAAAAATATTGAACAAAACTGGCCCCAGGACTGACCCCTGGGACACTCCACTTGATACCAGCTGCCAACTAGACATCAAGCCATTGATTACTACCCTTTGAGCCTGATGGTCCTGCCAGTTTTCTATCTACCTTACAGTCCATTCATTCAACCCATACTTCCTTAGTTTGCTTTCAAGAATGCTTTGGGAGACCATATCAAAAGCCCTGCTATATCACATCCACTGATCTCCCTGCATCCACAGAGCTAGTCATCTCATCATAGAAAGCAATCAAGTTGGTCAGGCATGACTTGCCATTGGTGAATCCAGGCTGACTGTTCCTGATCCTCCTCTTCTCCTCCAAGTGCTAAGGAATAGATTCCTTGAGGACCTGCTCCATGATTTTTCCAAGGACTAAGGTGAGGTTGATTAGTCTGTAGTTCCCTGGATCTTCCTTCTTCCCTTTATCAAAGATGGGCATTATATTTACCTTTGTACAATCATCCAGGACCTCGCCCAGTCACCACAAGTTTTCAAAGATAATGGCCTGTGGCTCTGCAATCACATCAGCCAACTCCATCAGCACCCTCTGGTGCATCAGATCTGGCCCCATGATCATCATCTGTCACTAGGTTACCTCCCCCATTTAGTAAGGGACCCACAGCTTCCCTGATCTTCCTCTTGTTACTGACATACTTGTAGAAACACTTCTTATTACTCTTCATGTCCCTTGCTAGCTGAAACTCCAATTGCACTGTGGGCTTCCTGATTTCATCCCTGCATGCCCAAGCAATATTCTTATATTCTTCCCTAGTTATTTGTCGAAGTTTCCATTTCTTGTAAGCTTCCCTTTTGTGTCTTAACTCACTGAAGAGTTCCCTGCTAAACCAAGCTGGTCTTCTATTTACTAATCTTCCTGCATACTGGGATGATTTGTTCCTGCCCTCATTAAGGTTTATTTAAAATTCAACCAGTTCTCCTGGATTCCTTTCCCGCTCAGGCTGGCCTCTCAGGGGATCCTGCCCATCAGTTCCCTGGGTGAGTCAAAATCTGCTTTTCTGACACCCAGGGTCCTTACTCCGCTGCTTTCCTTCCTTCCTTTCCAAAAGATCCTGAACTCAATCATCTTGTGATCACTGATGCTCAAATATCCATCTAATAATACATTCTCCATCAATTTTTCCTTTTTTGTGAGCAGCAGGTCAAGAAGAGCATGGCCCCTACTTGGCTTCGCCAACACTTGTAACAGAAAGTTGTCCCCAATACTCTCCAAAAATTTCTTGGATAGCCTATGCACTGCTGTATTGCCCTCCCAGCAGATATCAGGTTGATTGAAGTCCTTCATGAGAACCAGGGCCTGTGATCAGGAAACTTCCACTAACTGTTTGAAGAAAGCCTCATCCTCCTGATATGGGGGTCTGTAGTGTACACCCATCATGACAATACCCTTGTTGCTCTCCCTATTGGACCCTAACCCAGAGATTTTCAACAGGCCTATCACCAGTTTCATATTGGAACTCCAAGCAATCATACAGCTCTTTTACATAATGTGTAACTTTTCTTCTTCTCCCCTGCCTGTCCTTTCTGAACAGTTTATACCCATCCATGACAGTGCTCCAGTTATGCAAGCTGCTCTACTAGGTCTCTGTTATTCCAATCACATCAAAGTTCTGTGACTGTGCCAGGACTTCCAATTCTTTCTGCTTGTTGCCCAGGCATTGTGCATTCATGTATAGACACCTGAGGTAACTAGCTGATTGCTCTGATTTCTCAGGAAGAATGAGAAGGCCTTCCCTGTTGCCCTCTCCTGTCTGCAAAGATGCTATTCCCTCTCTTCTTCAGGTGGATCCAGTCACTTCCTAGCAATCTTTCTTTTTGGAACAACATCCCATGGTTGAAGAAGCCAAAGCCCTTCTGGTGTCACCATCTGCGCAGCCATGCATTGATCTGCAGGATGCATCTGTTCCTGCCCGGGCCCCTCCCCTTGACTAGAAGGACTGAGGAGAACAGCACCTGAGCCCCTGTCCCCTTTGCCCTTCTACCCAGAGACCTGTATTCACTTTTGATCTGCTCAGGGTCACGCCTGGCAGTATCGTTGGTGCCCACATGGATGAGCAGCAAGAGGTAGTGGTCGGAGGGCGAGATGAGTTGCAGTAATCCCTCTGTGACATCTTGGATCTGGGCTCCGGGCAAGCAGCAGGCCTCTTGAGACAACAGGTCAGGCCGGCAGATGGAAAAAAGTTACAAGCTCCTACTAATATGCCTTAATTATGAGCTAATTATATAAAGAGGTGAAAGAATAGTCTTGATTCTATATTTATGCTCCAACTTCCCCTTCTTGTGAGACTGCTGGTTTTGTGTTGTAGACTCCTTTCCCCATGAAACTGTATTGAGACAACAAACTTGTTTTTCTTAGACCCCTAAACAGCAATCAGCTACCAACCCATACTGGATGTGAATAGTTACTTTGAGATGAAAAGGCTTCAGATTTCACTATCAGTTTCATGCTGATACATGATTCACCCTGATTCATGCTTTTTTAAAATTATAAAGTTATTTTTAGAATGTTAAGGGTGTGCTAATATTCATTTTTGTTCCATGTGATATGCACTTGACTAATCAGTCTCTAAGCTCTGTACAATTGAAGCAGACATTCTTCAAGGTTTGGCCCAGAGGTTTCTGCAATTTTCTGCTCCCAAAAGCTTTTTAATGATTTTTGCTGCAATGGCACAGACCAGTACATTCCTTCCCTATCACTTGTCATGCAGAAAGAGTCCTATTTTTTTTTTCTGGATCCTGATTATGTTTCCCCAGTTTTGTCCCTTTCGGTCTGAAAGAAATCTATCAGCCTGTTCTACTACCCTTAATGAAGCATGCCAATGGTAAACATTTGCTAACTGCTACAGTAAACAAGGAATGACATGATTTGAAATGGCAGAGTCCACACTTTCTTGAAAAAGTGCTAACTCAGTGGTGCAAACCACAATTCTCTTTGGAGGCAGTATGCCAAAAGCTGCAAGACACAAACAGAGAACTGTGGGTTTGCGATTGGAGGACTGCTATGCAGTTTGTGGCTACATTTCAAGGTAGCTACACATGTAAGCAGGTTGCAGATGAAGTAGTTGAATACAAAAAGGCTAAGTAGAGCTTGTGGGTTTGGACTGGACTTCCATGTCTTATCACAATCAGAATTGGGAAATGCAAAATGAAAAAGTGAAGAGTTTTTCTTTTCTTTAAAACACAGTCATAGTTTGGGTGTGGGGCCAGTTGTCTTATAAAAACCAAAGCACCTTGCTTATACTTAATGGGTGTATCTACATGTGTATTTACGCATACCTAAACTTAATGATCCTTTGCCTAAGGCACATTAAGGTGATATATGCGTGCATCTACATATGGACATGCTAATGCGCATTAAGGCTCATTAAATTTAGGTGTGAATAGCTAAGTCACACTAACGCATGTGCAGACGCACATTAACGTGGCGTGTGTTCATTAACACACGCCACATTAATGCGCATTAGCATGTCTACATGTGCACTTATGCGACTTAGCTATTCGCACCTAAATTTAATGCATAGGCATTAAATGCACGGGCTCTACCTTATAGATTACACTTTATATTAAGGCTCACATAGCCTTCAATCATCATTTTTAAAGCACATCAAGGGCACACACGTGTACACACGTGCCCTTGATGTGCCTTAAAAATGGCAATTGTAAGCTAAGCCCACCTAAGAGACACGTGTAGACATGCCCACTGAAAACCTGTTCCCACCCTTCCATTCAGAGACATGCTATGTGACTGCTTTTATGGATTAATCAGCTCATTTTCTCAACCATTTTTATAGAACATGTTCCCCTTAAAACTTCAACCCACAACGTCCTGTTCTGAGTGAATTACTTAACCTCTGATCTTGTACAGTTAATTGGCAACTGTTCCTTTCCTTTTAGGATGTTTCCTGTTTGTGATCCTTTTAGAAATATAAGCATAACATTTTCTGACAATGTTCAGGGTTTCAGGTAAGACTATGTATTTTATTTATAGAACATTTTTTTAGATGTCTTCACAATGTGAGTGTGTGTGTGAGAGAGAGGTGCAGCTCCTTGATCTCACATTACAAACTGTAAACTTGTCCCCTCTTGCACTGTCTCTGGCTTCAGATTGTTCCCATTCACCACTCTATCCTTAAGGAAAAAAAAAGGGGGAAGGGGCAAGAGAGAAAAAAACTAATAAATAAGGGCTTATCTCTTACCACTCTGTGTCTTCATGCCTTTCTGTGTTCACCTGGAATCAGTCCCTGCTCATATTAAACCAGAGAATAAATAAGGCTGATGGTCCAGGGATAGTGGATAGAAAGAGGAAACAAAACACTAAGATGCCTAGAAATATTTGCTTTACTAAACAGGCAATTGAGAGCATTTGGCACTTGTGATTTATATGCATGTACCACCAGAAGCCTTATTTCCAGATAAAATTATTTCAAAATAGAATTAAGGCTGGGAGTATTTTCAGTCTAAGGAGGTAATAAATAATAAGCACTATAAATCCTGGAAAGGTAATGTTTAATTCTAACTTTTAAATTAATTAAATTGCATTAAGGCAGAGGTTGGCAACCTGCATCCCTCTGGACAAAGAGAATAAATCCAGTCTGTGGTGGTGGGGACTGGTAGCACACAACAGTGGGAGCACCTTCTCTGCCCTACGCCATGCATTCCTCTGCCATGTGTTGCTCATCTACCCAGTGGGTGCATCTACACATGCACTTAACTTCACAGTAGACTAATTTGCTGCAGTGTAAAGCATAACAGTCTATACATGCAATGCTATTAGACCGCAGCAAACTAATTTTCACCGCCATAAGATAGTACTGTTGGGGCCAGTACTATCTTATAGTGATGAAAATAACTGTGCCTAAATACACATGTAAACAATGACCCAGGCATAAATTGCACCTGGTCAGCCAAGACAGCAGGGGATCCAAATGCCTGCCTGCTGCCTAGTCATGTGGCTCAACTCTTTGGATACTCTCATGCCCCAGCCAGCCCTGATGCCACCACCAAAAACCTAGGGTAGCCCCCCTCCTCCCCCCAAGCCTGCTGCCAGTCCAGGGCTGCTCTGCCCCAGTTCAAACTGCTCTGGTCCTGGGTGTGCATGTAATCACTGTGCCCAGGAGCTGTTAACTCTGGCACAAACTGCACCGGAGTTTATCACACCACACTAATTGAATGCGTAGATGCACCTAGTATCCAGTAGTCACCCCAGCCCTCTCTACTCTGTCTTTCAGGCTGCTCTCTTCCTACAACAACGGGCTCCATTCTTACCCACACTGTAGAATTAATTACTCCCCATCACAACTGGCAATGGAAATCAGTAACAGGTGTACTGTTTATGGCTGTAATATGATGGCTCAAGATAGCAGTCTTCAGCACATGACAGGGAGGGCTGCAGCAGTGACTAGGTCACAGACAGTTTTTTTTAAAAAGATTGCCAATCCCTGCATTAAATTATAGAAGTGAAGCTAGAGCACCCAAATGTCCTTAACTCTACCTTATAGATTATATTTTATATTTACAGATTATACTAGTTATAATTATGGTTGTGTTATTAATAGTTGGAGTGATTTTTGTGATAAAGTGTATAGTCCCAGATTAAATGACCTATTAAAGTTGCTTTACATTTTTGTCCTCCACATGGCACCTTTGTAGGGTAGACAATACTGTTTAGTACCCAAATGGACAATACAGTAGTTTTCAAATATTTGGGTTTCTGCTCAGTTTAACCTTGGCACTGACATTTCTTTGGTTTATAATTGTTTTGATGATTTCTACCTTCACTTGCTTTGAAGTTTAACCTTAATTTCTGTACTTATCCTCAAAATTGTTATTTCTCTCAACCTGGTTAACTGTCTGGAAACTTCCTGGTTTGTTTTTTTTTAATTTAGTTTTTCATGATGGTCAGATAATAAGAAATCAAACAAGAATATTTTCAATGCTTTGTAGGTTTTTTTCATAGCAATTTAATTTTTAAACCCTGTAATTCTGATTTATTTATAGTTTATGACCATTTCCTAACAGAAATACTCTCCCCTTTATAAAAGTAATATGCTGTTGTTCTCTGTGATAAATCTGTAACATTGTATTACTGTTTGTAGGGTGTTCTTGTAAAATGTTGTGGTATTTTCAAAGGCATAAACATGCTGTCATAATGAAAATGTAACTAAAGTATCTGCTCAGGTAGTTTCCCATTTGGTGCCTCTGGTTTTTTTAGCTAGCTTTCCCTTTTAATCTGTTACTTGAACAACTGTGTAAACCCAGAGGATTACAGTCCATATGACAGCACCAGGAAGGGCAGCAGTTGCTCTCTCCAACATATTTTGCTGAGCAAAAGCATGTCAAAGCCATCAGAGTAGCTCAGTGTTATGTGCTGAAAAAGCCATGCATTGTAGTGATCATGGGTACATAAGGGTACCGCTTAGCTGCTGCCTGATGAATCCTTATCCAACCAAAGCCACTTTGTAGATTGATTTTTCCCCTCATTGTCATTTAAATTGAGCAAGACAGGAAAAAGAGTGAGTGGTGTGTGTTAACTGAAATGTGAATAGATTCTCCGCACTCCCTTTTGCCCCATTTCGTCTGTGAGCACATGTATTCCAATTTGGTGGTTTATAACAAGGCAAAGGGAATTTTTTGTGAAGAACCCTTCTAAATTTTAAGCATCAACAAATCACTGAGATCTGTCTCCTCCCTCCCCCCCCCACATCCTTTTTCCTACATCACTGTCCTTGTTACTTTCACAGGGCATGTTTTTCTTGATACAGCCATCCTTTCCCCTTTGCATGTTACAGAATACCTCTCTATGACACACTATTTGTTCAAATAATTTTTCTTCATACCTTGGCTTTTCCCCAGGTACCCTCTTTCCCAAATCTTTTTCAGCAGCTGAGCTAAAAAAAGCTCAGAGAGGTGGTGATTGGCCTTTTCTGGTTTATTTTCCTTTGTTTTACATAGGTTTCTGCTTGTGCTATTTGTACATAAGACCATTCATTTGTCACACTAGCATTCCTCAGTACAGTAGCATTTTTCTTCTGTTAAAATATTTGATGATAATCTTTCCATGTTACCTTAAAAATCATCAGGTCCACTACTCCTACTTATTTTTTGTTTAAACAAGGATAAATAGGTGCACCAGCAGTTTACATTTGAGCTAGAAAAAAACAATTATTTTCTCACACTGGGTTTTTTAGAGGCTTTCAGTTTGTAAATGGAGTGAAAGGAGAGATTAAATTAGGCAAAAAGACAATTTTCAGGTCTGTGGAGTTTTTGTTTTGGGGGGGGAGGGGGGGTTGTTTTTGTTTTGTTTTGCTTCATTTATTTCCCATGCCTTTTTCTAGAAAGTACATAAATGATTATCTTTAATTCCCTGTCACAAGATACCACAGTGTATTTGTTGAGAACATTTCTTTTGACCTCCTCACGCATCTTTTAATCCATGGCTGAAACTCTGTAAAGGTAGTTTGGAACTCCATTAATTTTGTGTTCCACTGCTCTGAGATTGATGGCTGAGAGTTAAAATTTAACTGATTTTTCTCTAAAGTATACTTTGCTTCTGTGTACTTTACATTGTCTCCTTTTATCTTCCATTTTGTCTAGAGTTTCAGATGGCTTATGGGAGTATATGGCATCTTTCACTTCCAGCTCATTGGCTGAATCATAGGTGACTGGTAGGAGGGGCATGGGGAGGGGGGGGGGCACATGCCTCCTTGAGATTGGCCGCCACCACTGGCTTCTGCGGGTGGTTGCTGCTCACCACCCCACTGCCGCTCACAAACTGTGCCCCCGCCAGTCTCAGGAGGCACCAGTCACCCATTGGTTGAATTCAAGGGAAGTAAGCATTGATCAGAATTTGTTACCATCTAATAGTTTGGGGACATCAGTCTAGCTCAGCAGTTGGCAACCTTTAAGGAGCAGTGGGCTGAAATAACACAGCTGGGCCTGAAGGTGGGCTGCTACTTACAACCCAGAAGTTTTATTTGTTGTGTGATTGACCCCCTGAAAGAGCTCTACAGCTGTGCTATGACACACATGCATGGCTGTAGAGTGCTTTAAAAGTGTCCAATTGCACAACAAATTACCTTCTGCTCCCTAGGGTCAATCTACACAATCAGTGTTGGGCTGAGGCAACCCAGCACTACCCCCATTGCTTTCTGTGGAAAAGAAGGGGGAAAGGGGAGTGGGAGCAAGCTGCAGTTTGGGGTTTCCTGGCCTGAGCTAAGCAGGGAGGGGTAGACTGAAGCCCCACTGCCTCACAGCTCCCCCTCCATTCCCTTCCCTTCCCCCTCCAGCTCAGGCCAGACAAACCAGAGCCCACAGCTCACTCCCCTTCCCTTCTTGCAGACAGCACTAGAGATGGGGGGGAGGGGGGGAGAAGATAGAGAACGCAGGGAGGGGAGGGAAGTGTGTCTCTGTGTCCACTCCCAGGAGCAGGGCCGGGGTGGGAGGGGGGGGGGCAAGGGCAGTGGTGCCCCTCTACAGGCTGCACATGCGCCACCCAGGCAGATGGAGGGGGGGGGCAGGGCTCGCATGCAGTAGCCACTACTGCTCCGCACCACCGCTGCCTCGCCCCACCCTGCTTTCCCATGGCGGGTCGCATGTACGGCTCTACAGGCTGTAGACAGGCGGTGCATGAGGTGTGAAATGCATCAGCAGCCTATGGAGCCACACTTGTGAACAACTGCAGGAAAGCATTGTGGGGCACAGCAGTGGCGGTGCTGGTGACAGCCGTATGCGAGCCCTTCCCCCCCCATCCCGCCACGTGGTACGTGCAGCCCGCAGAAGGTTACCACTGCCCTTGCCCCACCTAGGCCCTGCTTCTGGCACAGAGTGAGCTGAGGCGGGGGGTGGGGAGGCTCTGCCGTGTGGCACCCCACCCCCTGCCCCAGGTAAGAAGCAAAAAATAGGAAGATGCCGGGGAGACACTGCCACTGTGCCCCAGGGAATGCTCTGTGCCCGCCTCCCCATGCATACCCCTACGGCCTAAGTACTCCTGGGGGTACACATAACCCCGGTTGACAACTCCTTGTCTAGACTGTAGCTGGTACATGTCAAAAGAGCAAACCTCTATCACCAGCACTAATTGATTCCTTTTTTTTTTTTTTTGTTATATAAACCCTGATTGCTATAGATTTAAAGTTGTGCTGAAAGAACTTCCCTTTAGTCTATTTAGGGCACATTGCCAGGGAAGCTTATGCTGCTGCTGCATGCACTATGTTTCCATGCTGAGCCATTTGGTCAGAAGGGTTATCAATCCAACACCTTTCACAAGCACTGTGTCCAATGGTGTTTACTGTTAAGGAATTTTATTTCTTAAAACAGTAGTGCTGCTTTACTTTTCCAGCTTTTCTCTCCAACTTTTTGCATTTCTGGCCATAACTTTGAAGCATGTATTTGCTCATCTCCTGTGCTGGACCCCAGAGCTGTTTGGTTAAATTTATTTAATCTCTTTTCCCTGTATTTGGGTTATTATTAATGTTATGTTTTTTTCCCCCTCCTTTCATAATAACTTTCCATTTATATGCAGCAGATCTGTACATCTTAAACTGTTTATTGTGATCACACACCTTTTTAATATGGAGGACTGTTACCTTGTTTTGTCATGCAGTGGAGCATGGAGCCTGCCTCTCCCCCCGCTGTGGGCAGCACTGCTGGAGTGGAGCCCATGGCAGAGGTGGGTGCAGGCTGCCCGCAGCGAGCTTTGGCAGAGGTGCTGGGGCCAGCTCCCTACCGCTGCGTGCACTCCCAGGGGGGTGGGGGAACCCGTGCCCCGAGATCTGTGTGCAAGGCAGGATGAGCTGCCTGCTGTGGGCTCAGGCTCCCTGCTGTGTTGCCTTCCCCCAGGGCCTCAGATGCCCAGCAGGTGGAACCCAGCGTGGCAGGGCAGAGCAGAGCTGGGCCAGGCATGGAAGCTCCTTGCTGCTGTGAGCTCTGCACTGCCTTGGCGATGCACCCTCTGCCTGCCCTGCAGCAGCAAGGGGCACAACCTGTGGGGCAGGCAGGGGATGCCTCACCAGAGCAATGCAGGGCTTGTAATGGCAAAGAGTTTCCCCATACAGCCCTGCTCTGCCCTGCCCTGCCACATCAGGTCCCACCCACTGGCCTGCAGAGGCCCTGGGGGAGAGCAGCAAGCATGGGCAACTGGTGCCTCTTGGCCCTGGGGGGGCACCAGCGGCTGATCACCAGCTGGGGGTGGTGGTCCCTCATGGTCTGATCGCCAATCCTGGAAGCGCTGGTGGCAAAACCGGAAGTGCCACCAGAGCAACACAGGGAGGGCACCAGCCAGCGCTCCCCATTCCCTGGCCAGCAAGGGCCAATTTCAGTGGGGGCATGTGCAGGGTGGGTAGCAGGGTGGGGAACCTGAGCCTGCAGTGGGCAGCTGAACCCCGCACACAGATCTGAGGAGCGTGGGACCCTGACACCTCAGGAGTGTGTGCAGTGGCAGGGAGCTGGTTGCACCCCCTTGCCCCCCTGGACAAGCCACCCATAGCCTTATCCCTCTCCCTGCCTGGGCCATGGCTGCACACTCCAGCCCTGAACCCCAAGCCCTGCCCTGGCTGGGCAGTAGCCCCAGCCCAGCCCAACTCCCTCCCTCCCTATGCAGGCCTCAATCCCTCCCCGCCTCCCACCTACCTGTGGGAGTCCAGGCTGCCAGGCACCCCCTGCCTGACTGCCCTCCTCCCACTCCCCCAGCCCCTTGCAGGCTGGAACTCTGCCACCCTGCAGAGAGCTCTTTGCAGAAGTTCAAAATTTTCATGTTTCTCCACTAAAATGAGAAATTCATGTTTTTCTCAGGTAAAAGGGGAAATCCGCATTTTTCTCCATTTTCCTATGGGAAATGGAAAACTGAATCCCTGGTGATATTTCACTTCTGTCAACAGGTATACTAAAATAGAAGTTTTCAAATTAGCTATGTTTTATTAACTGAACAAATGTGCATGTGTATATAAAAGTTAGTTTTGTGTTTTCTTTTTCAACATAGTTCAAGTTTTGAATGTATACATAGTTTTCCTTTATTTTTTTGTAATATCATGTAACAGGATGAACTAGCTCTTTATGGGACAGAACAACCAGGGAAGAACAAACTACATTCACAAGAGGTTGTAGAGAATTATTTGACCTACCTGGTTAATATCAAATGACTATTAGCTAAAAGAGATAGAGAACTCCAGCTCCATTTAGAAAGAAGGCGAGGATCTTACAGTATTGAGGGACAATGCTCATCTTTAGACAACTGAGGATGTGCAATTCTCACAGGTGAGCAGAGCAATTGCTTTATACCATCATGTTCATCTTCTGTTTTGTGTTTGAACAATACATGAAGCCCTAATACAAGGGCTGTGGATGATTCGAGCATGACTGATAGATTTACCAGCCCATACTTAGGAATACAAGAATGACCACATGAACACGTGAGTAATACAGCTTGTCTTTTTGCCCACAGTGGCTTACACAGAATGCTTCAGAAAGGTAAATTTCCTTCCTCTAGAATGCATTTGAGTTTATTATGCAATGCTGTGAGATAAGAAAATATTCTCCCTTTACCCATAAGGAAACCTAACAACTTCCCACTCAAAAAATATCTGAGGTCAAGTAACACCAAGACACTTCAGAATCTGCCCAGATAATTGCTGGAGGATCTAAAGCCTATAGGAACATCTTCATATTAATGTCAGTAGTAATACACATTATAACTCCACTGTGCACTCATTCCATTTGAAGGTCTCAAATCATTTCACCAACACTGCTGATCATAAATGTAGCTTTGTGATGATAGCCATGTGATCAGGTAGTGCCAGACCTTTTACTGCAAGGCCTTTAATTCTCTTACTAGACATGTATGTAAAAGTGACCTTCATATGGAGCAATTCATGTCTGCTCTTTAAAAACAATAAAGTATATCATATATATAAACAGCAAAAAACTTTATGAAGTAATGTCTGCTTTACATAAATAAACAATAAAGAAAGGCAGTAATTGCTTAATGTCTGAGATAGATTGAAGAAAAATACAGCCCTAATCTTATTATCCCAAAATCAGGGGACCGATGAAACTTCCTACCAAAGACTGTAAAATACTTAAATGAGACTCTGTGGCCCCATTAAGGTTTTATGTGGGGTATGTTTTTGTCACCATACACCTTGTGGGCAATGTTTCACTCTGTAAAGTTTGTTACATTACAAATGCTCCATTGATCAGATTTTCAGCACAGAGAATAAAAAGAAAGTGTACCGGTTTAGATAACCCCTCTATAATTAGCAATTATAGTGAAAGGAGACTCAGCAGAATGCTTCCATTTTGCAGCCATTCTATCTCAGATGGTCTGAAAATGTACTAAAGAGTTTATCAAAGTCCACTCAAATCACTCTTCTGTTAACATACCTGCTAACAACTACCAAGCACTCTGAAGTCTGAACTAGGACAGCTGCTAAAGTTCTTATGAAAGTTTCCAATACAGTGCAGTTTACTTTTGGCACAAGATAATTTTTTTAAAAAAGGTTCACATTTCATCCATGCACTAGTGATTAGCCAAGGAAATTATTAAAATAGCCAGATGTCAAATATTAAATAGAAATAACCTATGAACTTGTGTGCAGAATTCAAACTCCTCACCCTGTATACATGCTGACCTTAACTAGAATACTTTAATAAATTCACATCATTAATGATAGAAATTAGGGTATTACTCTTACAGAAATCTCTCTCTCATGAATAACAATCTGTATGCTTAAAAGATGGATCAACATATTCTGTAAGAAACTGATATTCATCATCAGCTGCAAATGTATCTCTGTTCAAATCTAAGGATGGATACCATACACATATCAAGTACACGCAGATTGGAAAACAAGTAGAATTTAGAAATGAAATGTACAGTCTCCCTCATTTAAACATTGCCTGTGTCACACTCCTGGTTTTTATTTTTTTTCAACAACATAGCTGCAACAAGTACAAAATTTGGTGTTACCTTTATCTGCTAGTTCCAGGATTCAGCTGTTTCTCTTTGCTTTGCTTGTCTAGTCTTTGGCTGCTGTGCTGCTAACAGCTATTTTGCACACCCTCCCCAAAGGCAACACTCAGAACTCCTTTCCTAGATACCCCCCACCTCCAGTTTGCTTGTTGCTTATGAACAGGTCTAGAATCAATCACAAAGGAAAGTCAGATTAAGCACTTGAAATATACACTTAATCCTTATGCTTGTAATTTTGTGTCATATGAGATTAAAATTGCTGTGTCTGCAGTTACACAGCTGGGTGTGACTTGCTGCCTGATTGTGTACATGTGGAGGGGAAATTTCATCTGCTCCCAGGGAAATATGGTTCTAGTATATAACTACAAATCTAGGGGTCCAAACTCTCATGCATATGACAAAATCCAGGAGATAAAACAATATAGCCCTCATCCCACTGGGCAGTTCCAAAACTCTCCAGCAGACAGCTGTGATTTTGTGAGAGCCCATCAGGAAGTACGTTCCTTTCCCCTGAAAGTAACCAGATGCATGAAACAACTCAAATGTCCAAGGGTGCTTGTACATGTGAGGTGGGGTTTAGTTATTCTAAATTAAAAAGTGGGTTTTTAATTGTGACCCACCGTTTCAATTTAGGGGCTTCCATCACCGTGATGGAATAATGACAGCCCACCATCGGCTCCCCCACCCCTGCTGCCACAGGCAGGCTCTGCTCTGGGGGGAAACAAGCACTGAGGGGCCTGATCCTTTTTTCTATACATGTACAAGCACCCCCAGGGGATAGTGTGTAGCTCCACCTACAGTAGGGCAATAATCCAGTCTAAAAGCTAAAGACATGATTTACATACACATCTGAAAGAAAAAAAATATCATCTTCTGACAAGACACAAGTGAAAAAGGCTCCCTGGGTCATAGTTTGCAATTTGATCATTCAAAGGCAACTAGGAGCCAAATCAGCCTTCCACACTGTGGACTTTAGTCGCAGGTTGACGTAAATCCTGAAAGAGAGGCTTCTGCAACCTCAATGAACTTCTCTCTCTCTCTCTTCCACCCCCTCCCCCCACTCGTCTGCCTCCTCAAGACTGAGCTCCAGCCAGTTCATTTTCATCTATGCCCTAGTCACATCTATTCTTTAGGAAAAAGGCTTTTCAACAAGAGGTAAGGGGGTGGTATTCAGTGTACTGTGACAAGGATACTTTTCTGAGCAGTAAAGGGTGAGATGGAAAAAATGTGAAGAAAAGGCAAAGAAGAATGGGAGGGGTTGGGCAGAGCTGGATGTAGAGAGATAGTTGGCTATATCTGATCTGGAAATCAGAACAAACCATTACAAAATTTGTACAAATAGACCATAATTGATTTAAAATGCATCTTTAACAATTAGGCAGACAAGGTTCTTTGGGTGAATCTAATATCTTTTATAAGACCATCTTAAATAGCCACCCAGATACCACGTGAAGAACTGCTGCAGTACAGAAGAAACCCCCCCACAAATCGCACACCGCTGGTTATGACATCACCCCTCCCTTGAACCTGTACAGAAAATCGTCAAACAATTGCAACCCATACTAGAAAGAGACCCTATTTTTAAAAAGATCTTCCCAGAGCCACCCATCCTAGCCTTCAGACAAGCACCGAACCTTGCTAACCTCATCACCAGAAGCAAACTTCCTCAAGCCCAGAACACACCAAAAGGATCCAGACCGTGCCATGACAAGAAATGCAAAACCTGCCAACACCTCTCCACCACCTCCACTATTACTACACCCCACAACAGAACCATCAGCATTCCTGGATCTTACAGCTGCACCTCCAGAAATGTAATATATCTCATCCAATGCACCAAATGCCCTGATGGAAAATATGTAGGAGAGACCAAACAACAACTGCACACCAGAAATCTATCAAAGACAGAAACACCCAATTACCAGTGAGGGCACATTTCTCACAAGAAAACCACTCTCTCTCCAATCTCTCAGTCCTGATTCTCAAAGGAAACTTACAAAACACTTCCCAGAGATGAGCCTATGAGCTCCACTGCATCAACCTCCTGGATACTAAAAATCATGGACTAAATACAGACATTGGATTTATGACACATTATAACCTGCCTGACATCTGACTCCCCAGGTATCGCTCCACTTTCATCCCCCTTTTCTCTCCCTCCCCCACCCCAGCCTGTCTCACCCATTGACTCCTCAATCTACATTTTCACTATCTGTCTTGTATGCAGACCAGCCCAGCCTCTGGCTTCTTTACTTTTCATTCCATCCAGGAAGGGCACACACCAACTGCTGAAACTTCCTTAGCCTGACAAAGGGTTTTTGAACCCAAAAGCTTGCTTAATAATTGTTTTCCAACTATTTAAGTTGGTCTAATAAAAGATATCAGATTCACCCAAAGAACCTAGTCTGCCTATGTCCTTAGACCAACACGACTACAACCTACACCTCTAACAATTAGACGTCTACATGTTTTGAATGTTAAGTAAAAGGTCATGCCCAATTGTTCTGATAACCTTCTTCAGTCCAAGTAAGTGCTCTTTCAAGTGCTACCTCCTGAAATTTACAGTGGGTCTAAAAGCAATGCCTAATCCATCTACAGCACAAGCGCAACTTGCAGAAAATCTTGCTCAAGAATTGTGAGTAGAGTTTTCTTTTATAGCTAAGGGGTGTCACACACAAGCAGATGTTTGCCTATATTTTTCTCTAAGCACATGAATAATAATCATTCTATTGGGATCTCAGCTTAGATAGAACAGGAGATAGCCATGGTTTCTCAATATTATATAATTTGACAAAACAATTATCCAGATTCAAGCAAGGTGACTATAAAAGGCAAAAATTCCAAAGCATCAGGCTGGTCAATTCTTAAACATTAGGCAAAATTATAAATTGTGAGACAGGAGATTCCCTGAAAAGAGCCAGTGGCTCTGGAAACTGCATTCCGTGTACTTTACTATAGCAAACATTCATCGTAGACCTTTTTCATTCAAGAATGTACATAGTTTTTTTATCTTAGTTAATCCAATTACACATTCTTTTCCAGTCTACATGACCTTGGATTTAGAGTTAAAAGCAGGCTCCAGGCCAAGTAGGAGTGAGCTCATTTTCAAGGATTGGGCCTCTTTGGAGAGTGGGAGTTAGCTGTCCTGGTAAAAGAATCAACTTTTTGATTATGCATTGCAAAAGCGGTATAATGAGATGAAGGAAGTGAGTTGTGAAGCATCCAGTAGTGGGTGGGTGATAATAAGATCACTTTTCATATCTGATAAATAGCCTAGTCTAGTTAGATGTCAAGCTAAACATGAGTGTAGCTACTGTAAACAAAGCTCTATATGTTACTACTTTAGCACATGTGGATTTCTGTATTATACTATTCTTTTTGCATGTGTCAAATGTATTGCTTAAAATACTATGTAAGACTACTTATATTGATATATATGCACCAACAGTGTGTGTGAACATCAAAGTACAGTGTAGATGATACTTAAGAATTTATATAGCACTTTCATTTCCAAAAAGTTTTACAAACATTAGCTAATACATTCTCACAACAGCTTTGAAGTAGGTAATAATACATTAGATGTGGTATTGCTATCCCACTTGCAAAACAAAAGTTTAAAGACCAGATTTTCAAATGTTTAATAACTTGTGACAGGACTGATTTGATGCTTACTGCCTGATTTCAGATGGGCTGAGCAGAAACAATCAGCTGAAGTCAATGTAAGCTGTCTGTGCTCACCAATCATGAAAATCAGACTCAGGTGATGTTTAATGAAGCAGTCAAAGATAGGGATTCCTTCTAAAAGTATTGGCCAGGCAATCTTGAGAAGAAGTTTGTATCAGAGATGAGGTAAGAATGTGGGAATCATTCTTAGTCATCCTGGCCTCAGCTAAGATTTGGAAATTCTTGACTACTGGTCCTGACCTCAGGCCACCAGACTGCTTCTTTCTAAAGTGTTATTCTGATACGAGTGTATTTTATAGTTTAAGCCTGATTCAATGTAGCCATCTTTTTCCTGTAAAATACCCCAAATCCCAACTTACAAAAGTGTGTGTGTGCATGTTTTCTCTAGATACAAAAGTACTGCATATTTGTATCTGCTACAAAGTCTTATGGTGAAATACCTTCTCAAAAACTTTTTTGGCCCTCTTGGTTTGTAAGCCACTATGGTGTGTCTACACATTCAATACTGCGCTGTAATTATGATGCATTTAGTACCTGCAATAATAGGTACTAATTTAATGCAGCATAAATGGCACTACTGTATATTAGCAGAGAGGAATGCTTTTTGTGTGATGCTTAATGCTCATTGAATTCCATCTACTGTGCAGTAGTGTGGTTTTTGCCAGCTGCACTAATGAGCAGTAGAATTAGTCCAGTGTGCGTTAAGCAATCTCATGTAGATATGCCCAGCGTTAACCAATTTACAGGAGTAGATGCATCACTGATTGTCATTACTGAAGGTCCTCCCAGTTTTCAGTTGTGCCCCCACAGCACCAGAAAAAAAAACAAACAGGTAACTTATTTAGGTATGTAGGTTAAAAAAAAAGTGTCCTATTTAATTGTGTTTTGAGATTTTTCTCTTTACATTTCCAAGGGTTTCCTTTTTCTTACTACACTTATATGACATGCAAGATTACATCCCCTTTTCTCTGTATTCTTTGTATTTGAAGACCAATAACTCTAAGTATGTTCTTAAAAGAGAAAAAACAGCTTGAAAGCTGTCTGTTCTCAGCTAAACGGACTTGAAAACACCACTCCCAACATGCAAGATAATTACACACACTTAATATTTGTTCCATGCAATGTTTGTATTCTCATTAAGATAAACCATGAAAAGCTTCTATTCTTCCTTCTGCAGAATTTTTCAAGTTATGTCTGTTTCAGAGTATATTAGGGTTCATTATTTTCAGGTGCCAGGGGCTAGTAGTCTTTCCACCTCAATTTCTAAAAGAGTGCAGGGATGGACAGGATTAACCAAACTCCTTAAAAACTTACAGAGAATATCAGTTTTGCCTTTTCCCTCCTCCAACATCTCTCAGGTGCCGAAAAGAAAAGCAGGAGAGAGGTCATATGCCCCTGTAGACCTACCTAAACAGCAAGAAACAGGAAAAGGTTGTGTGCATTTAAAACACATAAATTGGGTTTACTATCAATGGAAGACATTCCAGCTCACCTTGAACCTTTTATGTAATTTAGTTTTAACTGTATAAACATTGCATATGTAGATAATTTCATTCCATTGATTTAATGATTTATTAATAAAATCAAATTCTTTGGCTGTTAAATGATATGGCTTCTGTATCCAGAGCTTATCTAGGTTACACATTACATACTATAAATCAGTTAAGTGACATTTACACTTCTGCTTATGAGGAAATGTGACATGGTACAACTAACTAGGTTTTTCATCTTGCTGAAGCATGACAAACATTGCTCAGTGCCAACCATAAATCTAACCTTGTCCAACCATAAATCTAGAGTGCTCGCAAAAGTAATTTCTTTTGTATTAGTCTGTTCTTGCCAGAAGCCTTGGTTTTGTATTATTCTGGCCTACATTGCAATCGGTGCCATAAAGCCATTCAGTTGTTATGCAGGTGTTGGTTGGCTGCAAATTCCAGTCCCATACAACTGTGGTTTCAAGCTGGGGACAGGCAATTATTTTGTAAAATCTGTTTAGCACTACTTCTCCTCTTTTCCTTTAGTTATGTTCAACCTGGCTGCTGTCCTCATAAGGATGACAAGTAAAGGTAGGCTGCCTTACAGACATAATCCTGAGATTTTTATAATTTCCTCAACATTTTCTTTGTGCTGATGATGGAGGCACACTACATAGATGCCAAAGCAGTTCACCTTTTCCTGTCTTTTCTTTCTTCCACCGTTCAGAACCCAGCAGCACCCAACGCACTCTAGTGTCCCCTGTACACATGCAGGTAAAGGCACAATAGGATCTAATGCACAATTCACATGATCACACCTTCTGCTGTGCCACACATGCATGGCAGGAGACATGATTGTGGGATTGTGCATTAGATCCCATCATACCTTACCCCATCTGCCCAATTCTAGGCTCCCTCTGCACCAGTAAAAAGCAAGCTTCTGCAGCTGGGAGCCCCCCCAATTGCAGGGCTCCCGGCCACAGCACACACCACCAGGCCAGATCACAAAGGGTTTCCTGCACTCCTGGGGTGGGGGGGGAACCCTCTGGCCTCAGGGGTTTCTCATGCCCCAGAGCCCCTGGCAGCTGAAATCCCCAGGGTTTTACACGGGGCAGGGTGCACCAATGTGGCTGGGAGCTTTGGCAGCTGGGGCTCTTAGCTGCAGGGCAGATCACTCTACACCTGCAAATGGAAGCTAGTAGTAACCCACTCTCAAGCTAATACACGTTTTCCAGGCGTGACTTCAGAGCTGGTTGGAGTTTTTTTTTTTATCTTCCAGCAGCTATTCCTAGGCCGAGCTGGTCTGCAGGGAATTGCACAATTAACCAGTTAATTGCACAAGAGCTCTAAAGCAGAGGGGCGGCGCAGACTCCGAGCTGGTATTTACAGCCCGATGACGGTGACCATTCCGCCATTCCAGCCACCAAGCAGCCTTGGCCGGGAAGAGCAGGGCGCGTCACCTGACGGCGGGAGCACGGGGGCCCTTTCCGGGCCACACGGACTTCGCTCGCTGCAGCGCGTGCACCCCAGGGCTCCTATGACGTTGCAGTCCATGAGGCCTTCGCCCGCCGCCAGAGCGAGTCTGCACCGCGGCCCCGCCCCCCACGGCTGAGCGCGAAGCCTACAGCTCCCAGCAGCCCTCGGGGCATCACGCGCCACTTCCCCCCCCGCGCCGCTGCCTACGTCACCAGGCAAACGCAGCGTGGGAGCCCCGCGAGCGGGGCGGGGCCAGAGCGCGGCGGGGGGCGGGGCCGGGCTGGCCCCGTGAGTGACAGGCGAGGCCGAGTGAGGAGCCGCCGGTGCCGGTCGCGGTCGCGGTGCCATGAGGCAGCCCTGAGCGCCGCGGCGGGGCCCAGCGCAGCCCGGCGGAGCGCGGCCCGGGGTGTCGCCGCGCCCCCGCCGCCAAGCCGATGACTGCGGCAAACTGCGGCGCCACCGACGACTTCGACTTCAGGCTGATCTTCGGGGAGGACGCGCAGCCCGGCCCGGGGCCGCCGCCGCCGCTCGGGCCGCCCGGTGCGTCGCTGGCGCGGGCGCCGCATCCTCGGGGGGAGCGGGGCGTGCAGGCCCGGGCGCGCGGGGCCGGGGCCGGGGTCCGCGGGCGGCGGTGACAGCTGTGCGCGACGCGCTCGCGCGCGTCATCGCCGGGGCCTCCTGGGGCGGGGGCGGGAGGGACCCGCTGGCTGCTGCCGACGCAGAGAAACTGAAACCGGGCGGAGGCGGGGGTCTGGCCCCTGGGACCTCCCTGCCACTCCTCCCCGAGCCGGGCTCAGGCCTGCCCCTGTGGCGGGGGGTGGCCGGGACCCAGCTCCTTTAAGCCCCTTTGTAGCCGGCTTTCAAGGCTGGAGCATAGCCATTGCCTGCACCAGACCAGACATTGCAGCCAGGTTTCCCCGCCTGCTCTCGAGCTCCTCCCTGCTCCTAGAGACCTGTGCTGTGAGGGATTAAAACACAAAAATAAAAGCGAACAAGTGAGAAAAACCCGGTTCTTCTGTCAGTTGTGTTTAAACACTTGTGTCTCCCAGCTGCACATTTCAGGGCTGTGTGATTGTAACCCTTATTGCATTTTCAGTACAGGAGGATGTATGGCACTAAGGTGACATGTCCGCTGCCCTTGAAAGAGGGATTTTTGGGTGCGTGTGTTCTCCTGATTTGACAGCTACATGGAATATATTTTAATACTTAAAAAGAGACAATGTGGTGAAGACAGAAAGCTTTATACTGTGTTTGTAGCTCAAATGGAAAACAAGTGGGAGAAGCAAGTACATTGTAGTAGTAGCAAATAGGAGTTGGAACAGCCCCAGTTTTGTACCAAAGTTTAAAGAAGTGTGTGTCTGTAATGTGCCCATAAAGGCAGTGACAGTCGAGAGAAATGAATATAGAACAAATTGCTCAGAAACCTCATAGGAAACTGGCAGTGGCATTGCTAATTTTAAATTAATGTTTATAAAACGTGTTTTGATGTAGTGGAGTACACGGTCAGTACTTTAAGCAGGACGGGAGTGGGGTGGGTGCCCTTAGAGACTAGCTTGTGGTTCTCAACCTGTTAGACTCCAGGCATCCTAAGAAAATGCCAGATTTTAGTTTTCTCTCATTTTGTGATTACAGAAAAATAATAGAGCATTTTTACTGTTGTAGGGGACTCAGAAAGATTACAACAGGTCAGAATGTTTTTAATACTATGGATTCCTGTTTGAAATCTCCAGGTTTATATTGTGAATCATGTTTGTGCACCTGCTAGGGCTGACATTGTGTGGCATTCTTGAAAGGATCTCAAGGCATTCCAGAGTGCCACAGTAACCTACTTGAGAATCACTGGCATAAGCTTTCATAGATAACAGCCTACTTTGTTAGATGTCATAGCACCTGCTAAACTAGGCTATTGCCTATAAAAACTTAAGCATTTCTGAACAAGTTGGTCCGTAAAGTGCTATCCTGCCTTGTCTCCTCCTTGTCTTCAGACTAACACAGCTCACTACTTCCCTCTACTTGAAAAGATCACTCATGCTGTTTAATAAAGGCTTGGTGGAAATAACTTTTATGGGCTGTTGTATAAACTAGATATTTACCGTGTGAGCCCCTTGTATGTAATATTGTAAAATGAGCTGCATACTGCACATATGTGGAAGAGTGCCTGGATTGTTAAGGTGATGTGTGCTGCTGTTTGCAGGGGGAAAGCAGGACCTTCTAAATACATGCTTGTCACAGATGAGAGTAGGTCCATTTTCCCAAAAGCCTCCTTTAAGGACTGCCAGTTCTCAGAATTAGTTTGTTCTATTTAGATACATTTAAAGTTTTCAAAAGTAACCTTCTAACAATTCTGTATGTCATGTTTCTGGTGCTGGGTATGTAATAACAGTTACTACTTTTATACACTAAGAAAAATATGTATGACAGTTTGAAAAGTTGAAAATGAATAGTTTAACAGAATAGTCATAAGCATTCTGGAAGCTAAAAAATAATTCTTTCATAATCGGGTAAAACAATTAGTGCAAGGAAAGAGCTTAATTCTGTGTTCCCCTTTCTGTGTGTGCGCCCCTATATCTACTGTATATGGGTGGGGAACTACTAGGTTTTTTGGAGGAATGCCCAACAATAACTTTCTGCTAATAACACAAGTCTAGTTTGATGCTAACTAACCTTTTAAAATTGTTTTTCTGCTTACTTAGTCCAGAATACTGTAGTGGTATGACTGCATATTTATTGCTCACAAATAAATAGTTAACAACAGAAACAAGCCCCCCCCCCCCCCGGGTAAGAGATGCCTAGATACTTATTTGCTTGCTTCAACAGCACATTTTTATTTATTTATTTATTTTGCTTTTAAACCTGTTTTCTTAATGGTAGTAGCCTTTGATTGACTTTTAAATGAGCACTTAAATCACAATGTTGTGAAGGCCCCCATACTATGCAATAAAATAAATTTTCCTTTGTATTGGTAACATTATTCTAAATATTGTTTTATCACTCACTGTCAGAATTCAGTTAACTTTGGAGCTAAAACTTATTATCTATCACACTAAGTTTTTGTGTGTAATATTTGATATGTTATAGTTTTCACTGTTGAATAGTATTATAAATGAGGCAGTGGATGTTGACTACAAATAGCATTTATACACAGTATCTTTAAACAAGGCATTGGCAGTTATTTGAAGTACATAAAATGTTGCAGCTTGCTTCTTAGGATGAGACATGCTTCCCTAACTTAAACTGGGGAAACAAGAAACATTGTCTATGAAATGCTGTCAAAGTGTGTGTTTAATGGATAGATTTTTATTTTTAACCTGCAATGGACAGTCTGGTATGTTTAAGCTTTAACTGTAGTCAGTGAGTATTGAGGTCAGGCACCAATTTATGCTCAGTATCTTGAAGAATCAGGGCCTCTTAATAAGTGGACGTGAACTTCACTGTAAACATTTATGCAGGTTGGGTTTTTTTATGTTTTGCAGATCAGTTCCTCCACTTACTGGTTTATGGTTTGCTGACATGCACTGCTATTGATGGTGCAGCTCCAAATATTATATTTAATGCTGTACTGTTCATCATTTCTGCTCTTATGGAAGATTTGATAGGCACATCATGTTTTGCAACATGTTACAAGCTATAGGTTCCCACCCCTCAGGAGAGGAGAAGAATTGAAAATTCATTATTTTTATCTCCAACTTAACTATGCTTGTCTGGGTTAAATTGTTAAACATTTTTTTTAACTGTCATAAATAGCTTTGGAAGTGCAGGTAAAACAGATTTATTATAAAGATTACTATTTTTCCTGCTACCAGTACCATTTTTGTTACTGTGTATGTGTTCTCTATGCTGTGTGTAGATGACTAATGAAACCTAAATTGACAGGAGGCTTATAACATTTCTTGATACTTAACACACTGTTTAGTAGACTTGCAGTTTTTGCCTTTTTTGGAACAATATCCTTGAGTTGATTTTGGTCTTTGACCCCAATGTAGGAGGAGCTAATGCCAGTGAACACCTTGACCTAGTGTGCATCTGCATGCTGGATAGGATCTTGGCTAACTGAAAAATCTTTACTATGGTATTTTGGCCTTTTTATGGAGATGATAACATTTGATTCTTTATCTTGTGATACAAAGTATATTTTTCCCATATGGCAATTTACTTAATTTCTAGATTGAAACACTAAATTTACTGCCCTTTGTGGTTGCAGTTTTTTTTTTTCTATCGTGACGGTCACAGTGGCATTGTGTGTGCTTTTTGTAGACTTGAATGATGTCAGATTTGAAGTACCTGTGGAATATTTGGATTTTTGAGCAGATTCCCTATGCCTGAAAACTTTTGCTGAGGTGATAGCATCTAGCTTTCTCCTAGATAAGTTTGGTATGAGGGAATTGTTTTTGTGTTCCCAAAATAACAAAATAAACCTTAGCAAACCATAATTTTGCTGGGTTGTTTTCAAGGTTACATTTGTCTGTTGCCATGTTTTACTGGATTGGAGAAAGAACATGTAGCCTTTACAGGTCTATCTTGATCATTGATATCTAAGGTATTAGACATGCAGAAGAGCCAAAAATATCTGGTTTCATGTGATCTCTGTCAGCACTCCTCGTATCATAGGAAAAGACTGATTGCTCTGTATTAAGAGCTTCTGGCGTAGATGAAGGAGGGGATGATTTTTTTTTTCCTGAGGTGGATAAGATAAAAGTAGACAAGAACAGAAGGGTTGCAAATGAAGAGAGCTTTCCTTCTTGGATCAAAATGAACCATGAGTAGAAATACAGAAACATGAGGAAAGAAAAGAAGATTGTATTTGAGCTGCTTTTGCTCGCACATCCAGTTTCCCAAAATGACTAGATTAATAAGTGAAATATTAGAGCCAGATTTGGGGGGAAATTGGTATATAGATTTCAGATTAGAGTTAGGCATATGTGAGCAAAGCTTGCATTTGTGCACCTTGATTATGGTGCTGTCCAATGTAGGGGCTGCCATTCTGTGCTGCGTTAGAGCAGCCTTAGAGAACATGGGCTTGTCTCATTTTGGATTATTCTGCTTACTTGCTGGACTGCACTACTTAAAGGATTTTGAGTGAAGTTTCTTTTTACATCTGGGCAAGACTTGATTTAAGCCCTACACTGCATATGTGGTGGTAGCAGGATAGGAGGTGATTTCAGCCAGAACATAAGAAAACTTCAAATTCATAAACAACTTTCATCAACATTTTTATTCATTAGTTTGTCATTTACCTTTTATGGTCTTTAGAAAAGTTTTGTTGTTGTTATTTATTTTATTTCTATTTTAGATCTTTTAGATTGGATGTCATTTCTCTCTAGGCATCCTGTTTGTTTTTTCTTTTTTTTTTTTTTTTTTTTTTTTTAAAGCTATGTTGTTGCCATTTTTTACCACTGTGCCTTGCCTTTAAAAAAAAAAAAAGAAACAAAAAACAAACAAACAAACAAAAAAACTTCCCCTCCACTTAAGTTCTTCTAACAGTGTTCTCACCGTACACAACTGCATGCTATTAGCATATAGAGAAAACTAGTTTGTCTACCGGGGTGTGTTGGGAAGTTAAAGCATGTTGAAAGAGCAGTCTCAACAGTTTCCTTTTCCAAACACTTGGAGAGATGATACAGATAGTCAGTCGGTGCTGCAGTAAATAAAATGTGGACAGGCTACTTGCGTTTGCTTAATTTCCACTTCTGGAAATCAGTGGTTCAACTTAACAAACAACTATCACTTGGAATTATTTTCTTTTCAACTTGCTTTATATTTGTAATGCCTCCAGGGCTAAAATTATTGTCCTAACAATCAGTTGGACACCATTTGTGTACACTGAGAAGCATCACTATTTTTATTTTGCAACCCAGTAGAGAGATGCCAGTATCTGAGCCATTAGAAGATTGATGATGATAGTGAAAATGGAGACAATGCAAATTGATTACAGGCTGTGGTTATGGTGTGTGTTGATGGAATGGGGCAAACCAAAACAGCTGTATATGACTGAAAACAGATTGCGGGTCTGTGACAAAAAACTTATGACTTAAAGTTTTGACTTAAACTTATGACTTAAATTAAATTACAGCTTACTAGTTTGTCTGAAAAAGAACAAAAAAAGAGCAAAAGAAGTGAATTGCTTCAAACATGCATGCAATATCCATATATTGGGACCTGACTTGCTGTCAAAAATAACAATACAACCATAGTTCATCCAAAAAAAATTGGAAAACAAAATTAGTCCCAAGCAGGATTTTTGCTAAAGGAAGACATATTGACTTGAGTAAGCTTGACTAGTATAGGTGATGGTTAGTTTTAGTATTGTACACACTCTTGTGTTTTTTGGTTTTTTGTGGCATTGCTGCAGCACTAGTGCAGAAGCGGCTGTTCTAACATCATGACTCATAGCTGTGTGTGTATTTAAGGTCCTGTTGTGCATAATTTTAAGCAGGACTCCTTTTAAGTGCATGTGGAATCTTTTATTTCTTATTTTCAGAAGGCCTAACTGGAAGCTTTCTGCTTTTTTTTTTTTTTAAGGAAAAGGAACCTGCTTTATAGTGATAGGGATACAGGGATCCCTAGATTTGCAATGTGTGTTTTCTATGTTAATTTGATTATTTATTTATTTATTTATTTTTTTTACCCTAGGGTTGTTTTAGTTTGTTCTATATAGTGACAGAGTCAGCAAACCAGTGTTTTGATTCCACTAGAAGGGTGGGTGGGTGGGCAAATTGGTAGTATTGCTTTTAAAGAAGTGAGAAATATGAGTAGATTAGGCCTCACTTGATAGTAAGCAGCAGCTTGACTGCTCACAGCAATAACATAAATAAGGGAGGTGTTGTCTAAAGCTGCCCTGGTGGGTCAGTGCAGTAGACGGAATAGACTTGGCAGCAAGCCCAGCCTACACAACAACATCCAAGTCATTGCATTTGCCTAGGCATGCCAAGTGAGGTTCAAGTGACAGTGGAATTTAAGATGAGTGAAATGATCAGTAAGGCTTGGTAAAATCACAAAGCGGGAGCCATCTTTTAATAAGACAATATTTCATTCAAACTGTAACCCATCAATCTGTTTCTACTACTTGTATGTAGTATCTATTCAACTTTATAGTGTGTTCTCACCTCTATAACTTCCTGAAGTCATTCTGACAGAATTTTGAAAATTACAGAGAAAAGAAATGAACAGACTTGTAGGAGGATATGCTGCTGCACGTTTCACAAGTTGACAACAGAACAACAGCTGAAATGTAATAGCTTACAGGACTGGCCCCATTAAGTATGTTAGTGGCATTGCCTATACAGTAGCCACACATTTTGGCAAAACTTGAAAAGTAAGAAAAATTTGTGTGTGTATTGAAAGCGGGGGTGGGGGAACGGGCTTTTTTTCCCCTCTAAACTACAATTTTAGTGTTTGCGCCACATGAGCAGGTGTGCCATATATATATTTAATGTTTGCTAAATCTTGTATTTTGCTTTGAGAAAACTCAACTCAATTCTATGGAGCCATATATTGACATTAGACATTACTTCAGATATCACTCTAACAACAGTTGATTGCTGGGATAAACTTTTTTCTTTTTTGTTGTTTTATTCAAATTTTGCATACCTGATATTTAATTGCTTTTGTAGCTCTCAAAACTGATTGTATAATTCTATTGCATATGTTCACATTGGTATGGATGAATAAGTAATTTGTGGCTTATTTGAAATGAACAACTTTTTAGATTGCATTTGGAAAACAAAATATTGGTTGTTTGGCTTGGTTTTTTCCTGCTTGGAAAATGAGAGGAATCCTAGCATATAAATTGAATGAGTTTACATTGTATAGAGACAACATAGTTTTTGTAATTATGTAAAAACACTCAAAACACACACCTGAGACATGGTATGTGAAACTTTACTAAAGTCTGCATCTTAAGAAAATGGTGTATTTGAGCTGTATTATTCATAGCAGCTGCTACTTCTGAATGAGATAACTAATCCCCTTCTGTAGAGAAGCATGTGGATTTTGAATTCATCGGTGACATAAAGTTATTAAAGACAACAGTTATTATTTCTAGCGACCAGCAGATGAAGCTTGTTTTTCTGTTAGTTCAAAATGATGTTTCTGAGAGAAGTTTCAGTGCTTTTCATGGTTAAAGAATTGGAATCTATGAGCTGCCTGTAATACGCTGTTTTTCGTGTGCTAGAGGAGTACTGTATAAACATTTTTTAAGGCAGTGACTGTTCTGTGCTCTGGGTATGTGGGATTAGGAGTTGGGAAAATGAAAAAGTAATGTGATTTATATGCAAGCTTTAACAGCAGTCACTTGGGATGGCTGATATGTTCAACTGACAAAGCCACAAGAGAGCGTTCGGGCCAACCTAAAAATGTACTAAGGAAGTACATGTATTGCTTCATAGAGTTAAGTTTTGGTTGGTCCAATTTAGGGGAAGTTGATACAGAAAGTTACTGTATTCCTTTACTTAAACTATCATGTATGAGCTGTAGACTAGCAAATATTAGAAGTATTTTTAAAGTTTAATTTTCCTAAAAATTGGTGCTGTGATTGTATTTAAAAAAAAAAAAAAAAATCTTTTATGTACTTCCAGGGACGGAGACAAACTCTGATCCCAGCTCTAAAGGTTTTGGGTTAGCCTTTGTTACAGAGCTTGATGTAGAGCAATTGATGCAAAGGAGACTGTTTGACCAGTCATTTTGCCTTGTGAGCTTTTGATGCAGAGAACAGACTGAGGGAAATGGCCCCGCTTGAGAAGCTGCTCAGTCCCCCTTATCTTCTTCCTACTGCTAAGCTAACATTCACTTTTCAGTTAGGCTTATTGTGCCAGTTGATTAACAAGATCTTGAATTCACTTACAGTGAGTGATGCTGAGCAGTCCCCATACTAAGAAGGTATCCATACATGGTGGTGGTTCCTTTCAACTCGTCAACATAACAGCTTTTAGTTCAATGTAGTATTTAAGGCTAGGCTAAAACTTGACTACATAGTTTAATATTACTCTACTTAACAATGTGGTTAATGGCACAATATCTTTTCTTTTCTTTTTCCTTCAGTTAAATACTTTTTCTGGTGCTCCTTCCAAATAACTGGATTGGGGCTAGCTAAAAGTGGCTTGCCCCTCCCATATGGGGTAGCCCAGGTATTGAAGTGCACAGTAGTTGCTGTGCCATCCTAAAAGGTGAGATGGAAAATGCAAATGTGTATTTTGTTCTTCCATCCCATACTTCTTGTTCATTTGACTTCAGAAAGTAGGGATTAAAGAATTTGTGCTTGGTGTTTGATCATTGCTTCCCTGGGACTGAGGAATAATATATTTCCTCTGCACAGGGTTCCCATGCCTCACTGGAGGAAAGAGAAGACCTCTTTTTTTTTTTTTTTTTGGGGGGGGGGGGTTGGTTTTTAAAAAGGTGGTCGCTACATAAAGATGTAGCTATATATGAATAGAATACAGTTTGTGACATTATGCTGCACTTAAATGTTAAGCATCCTTACAGGTGGTCAGAAGTATTAATGTTCATGTGTTGAGAATAGGATGAAGATGTAAATTCTTTCCCTTACCTGTAGAAAGGTAGGAGTGTGGCAGACCTGAGGAATAAACATAGCACTGGAGTTTATCAGAATCAGAAAATTAAAAGATAACTGATGCTTATTGATTCTTGCTTTTCTCTTGTTTACTTGTTTTTCCTGAAACTTAATTTTTAAATATTCAGCTTTTAATGATTATATGTGGCTCTTGTAGCACTTTTCATCACTAGATCTCAAGGCAGATTACTAAAGATAATTAAAAAACCAAAAAGAGTATCTAAAGAAAATATCAGGCCTCTGATTGAGCTGTCACAAGCAGTATTTAAAGTCCAGTTTTACCTGGAAAAAACCTCTTAAAATGGCAATGGTTTTATGTTTATCTTGTGATCCTCAAAAAGAAAAATGCTTGTAATTGTCATACCTACAAAGACTGCCTATTGGGTAACAGGAGGTATGTGTTCTCTCCACTTTGTTACCAGTAGTAAAACTTATAAATGCCATATTATTTCCTTAGTTGTACCAGTGCAGCTTCTATGGGGAAGACTAATGAATGCCTGTCTAGATTAAGATTTGGAAAGGACTAATTAATAAATGTTAACATCCTGGGGTAGACAAGACAGTCAGCCTTTAATGCATGTTAAATTGGTTGAGTTCAGCACTTGCAAAATCTACATCTAGAAAAACTGTGGTGGTCACACTTAAGAAGTTGTCTTTAGCTCCTTTGGCTGACAGGAGCAAAAAGCAGTAAGTACTTATTTTTATCCTTTGAGTAATAAGAGATGACTCTGAATATAGTGGGAGCAAATCTGTTGAGCAAGAAGGATTTATTTGTATAATGCCAATTAGCTCAAATAATTCTCTAGTAGTTTGGCCTTTAAACACAAAATAATCATCATCAGGACTCATATTTATGATGAATTGTACTTTTTTGAGGAGTATATTGCACCCTTATATTTTTTATCACTTCATTTCCCCAGTGATAAATTCTTGAACGTGATAAATTCTAAGGTTTGCTGCATGCAGTTGTAAAAAATTAATTTTGAAGTTGAATATCATTTAGGTCTTTAGAGTTGTGTACACGGCTTGACATGTATATACTCTTGGCAAGTAGGAAGATTTTCCTGGATAAATACCAGTTTCTGCAAAACTGATCTGTTTAGGGTTGAAATATCAGAGAGAATACCAAGTTTGAATTTAGTTGCTCATATGTGTTAAACCACCTGAAATACCTTTTTCAGCTGCTGTTCGTACAAGGTGACTTTTGCAAACTTTTGTTATTGAGATTAGTATTAAATTAACCATAGAATTTGAGTCTTCTTTTGGAGCACCTTGTATTACCTGACGGTGCACTTACTGCGTTCTACAGTGTTATCCTATGTGTTCTCTTGTTTGGTATCTTGGATTAAATTCTTTATTGTGTTTATTCTTCAGTCTACCCTATGTGCTCCAATATTTGTAAACCTCAAGTAACCTCTGTAGCCAAGGACTGTGATTGTATTAATTTTGGCATGATCAAGTTGTAAATGCATTATGTCCTTTCACAGACAACAATTAGACAGCTACATTTAATATCTTTCTCAGGATTGGATAGTGTTATCTAAACTGTAGTTATTGAGAGTATTATTAATTTGATTATATAATAATGTGTTGAGGCAGAAGTTGTCTTAGTGGGTTTTTTTTAAGTTATTTGGAGTTGTCTTAATATTTATTTGAAGTCCTCTTGTAAATTTTGTGCATCCTATTTTTAATAAACATTAATTTAGCGAAAAATGTTGACCTTCAAACTTAAGTTTGAGATTTGCAGGATTTCTTTTTCTTTTGCCAGGGAGTGCTTTTTTTTTTTTTTTTCTTTCCCTTCTGGCCCTGAGGAGATAGTTAATGTAAATATTTCTCCATACAATAGTATGATTAGTAATTTAATAGATTGCTGTAGGGGATTTTGCTTAGTTGTCTCTTAACTCCATAAGAAAAATGTTTATATAGGTAAAAAATGTCTGTTGGAAGCATAGAACCCTAAAAACACTTAAAGGGGAAAATTAAAAACTTATCCAGCTTATAGGTTGGTCTAGGAAATGCTGTCTTTATTTCTTATTTTATTTATAGACTTGTCTGCGCTATTCTGTCATATGAAAGCATCTTTCAGCATTAATGGAAAATGCTTGTGACAGGGAAAAATACACTTTTCTATTTCACAAATCTATGTTTTAGAGAAATAGTGGTGCACAGATTAAATGACTTTCCTGAATTATACAATGTTAGTAGCAGGGTTTGAAAATTTGTCTGTTTACAAATCAGCAAATCAAATCTTTTAAACTTGTGCAGGTATAATTTAACAAGACATAAGTATTACCACATTTTCTTCATACCTACATGACAGCATGTATTGACTGTACTAATTTGACTTGTGGATTAAAAACTAGAATAATGCAGGGATTCGGATAGTCTGGCTTTTGCAGTGGGGCCAGTAAGTAATCCTGCAGAGCTGTGGTGTTCACAGGTTTGGCCTCACAAGCCAAGTGAATGGCCTGGGGCTGGTCTATGGGCTGGATCAGGCCTTGAATCCCCACACTTTCCCACCTGGCCCCTTCATGCCAGGATAAAGGCCTGTGCCCAGTCTAATGTGCAGGACCACAGCCTAGAGGCCTCTCCACAGATCCATGGGGGGCCCTGTGGGCCAGATGACAGAGCATCAGGGTAGGATCTGGCCCACAGGATGGGAGGTTGGGCACTCCTGCTCTAAGGCAATGGGGGCAAACCTTTTTAGAAGGCATATGACAAATTGGCCCTGCAGCCATCCCTAAGTTCCACTCTTATCCCCTTCCTCTGCCTGATCTGTTGCTTTGCTTTCTGTTTTCTATTTTGTGCTCCCTGCCTGATCTCCTGCTCTTACCTACTGCTTCCTGTACTTTTGGCTGCTGTGCTGACTCTATCCTTTCGGCTCATTAGCATGCTACGCACAAAAGCTGTCCGTGCTGGGATCTGCACTAGAGAGGACTGTGCACTGAGGGGGGCACACACTCCGTGGGTGGTTTCCCTCCTGTCCCCAGCTCCACTGTGTGTGCAGTGGGGAGCTATTCTACCACATATGCATGACCTCTCCTCCCTCGTTACTATACTGTGCATACTGGTGGACATCCCAGCGTCTCCAACTCACCAGTAGCAGGCTCCTGTACAGTGTGGTGCCCCCTGGAGCAGGTGCAAGGGCTGCAGTTTAACTCCTCATGCACTGCATGTGTCCCATGGGCTGCCAGTAGGACAGCCAACTGTAAAGATTGGGAGTCAAATGGTTACCCAGATGGTTACATCAGAAATCCAACTTTTTTTCAAAACCAAAACAATGTAATGACAAGATTGACTTTTCTCTCAGATCCTGTCACTTGAAATAGTGTTATCTCTGGATTTCACTAAAATATTTATGAAAAATAACAAGTTGCTAAGTCATAACTAGGTTATAACTTTTACAGACTTGCAACTTGAGATGACCAGTGGGGTCCCCCAGGGCTCTGTCCTTGGACCCATACTGTTCAACATCTTCATTAATGATGTGGACACTGGAGTCAGAAGCGGACTGGCCAAGTTTGCCGATGACACCAAACTTTGGGGCAAAGCATCCACACCAGAAGACAGGCTGATGATCCAGGCTGACCTGGACAGGCTCAGCAAGTGGGCAGATGAGAATCTGATGGTGTTCAACGCCGATAAATGCAAGGTTCTCCACCTTGGGGGGAAAAAAACCCGCAGCATCCTTATAGGCTCGGCAGTGCTATGTTGGCTAGCACTACGCAAGAAAGAGACTTGGGGGTCATCATTGACCACAAGATGAACATGAGCCTGCAATGCGATACTGCGCCTAGTAAAGCGACCAAAACGCTGGCTTGCATCCGTAGATGCTTCTCAAGCAAATCCCAGGACGTCATTCTCCCCCTGTACTCGGCCTTAGTGAGGCTGCAGCTGGAGTACTGCGTCCAGTTTTGGGCTCCAATTCAAAAAGGATGTGGAGAAGCTTGAGAGAGTCCAGAGAAGAGCCACGTGCATGATCGGAGGTCAGGAAAGCAGACCCTACGATGACAGGCTGAGAGCCCTGGGGCTCTTTAGCCTGGAAAAGCGCAGGCTCAGGGGTGATCTGATGGCCACCTACAAGTTTATCAGGGGTGACCACCAGTATCTGGGGGAACGTTTGTTCACCAAAGCGCCCCAAGGGATGACGAGGTCGAATGGTCACAAACTACAAGACTGTTTCAGGCTGGACATAAGGAAGAATTTCTTTACTGTCCGAGCCCCCAAGGTCTGGAACAGCCTGCTACCGGAGGTTGTTCAAGCGCCTTCATTGAACACCTTCAAGATGAAACTGGATGCTTATCTTGCTGGGATCCTATGACCCCAGCTGACTTCCTGCCCATTGGGCGGGGGGCTGGACTCGATGATCTTCCGAGGTCCCTTCCAGCCCTAATGTCTATGAAATCTATGAAACTTGGGTTTACTTGTTTACTATACTATATGACCTAATCTAGGAGTGGCCAACCTGCAGCTGGAGTGCCACAAGTGGCTTGGGCACTCTGCGGCACATGGGTGACTGCTGCCTCGAGTTGAGGGGGCATGTGCCCCCCCCCCCCCAACACCAGTCAGTGCCGGGGGAGGTCCCCCTGTGGCCGATCTCACTTGCCAAATAGCAGCTGTGCCGCTTCTGGAAATCCCACAGCTTTTTCTGGCAGCCTCGCTCCCTGGCCAGCACTCCCGCTTCCCCCCCTGCCTGCCAACTGAACAGGGAGCATGGCCTGACAGGGGGTGCACAGGCACTCTCAGAGGGTGCACATGCACCCCCTGTGCGACTCTACTGCTGTGGCACATGAAAGATCAAGGAAGGGACAGTGGCAGATAGAGCAAGAAAACAAAGCATCCCGGGAGCACAGGGCAGGAAGCAAAGTGGTACTCTGCTCTGCAACAGGGGTGGGGAAAGAGAAAGGAAAAATGAGGAAGACTGTCAGTGAGTACTTGGTGTGTTCTGTCTCCACTCTCCTTGAGTGCCCGCCTGCCAGAACTGGGAGACTGGTGACCCTGTGCTTCTCTCTGTTATGCTGTGTCAGGGAAGAGGGGGACACTCTTGGAGAGCAGAGATGGAGCACACAAGAAAAGACTTGCTGAAAGTTGGGAATTGTTAAGTTTTTAGTTCAGCTGTGAGAAGATGCATGTTTTAACTATAACTGCAGATGCCCATGTTTAATTTATAGTAAGTTTTGTAGCTGGTTAAGTGACTGTCTTTAAGCTCTTTAAATTTAAGATTCTGTGTCCTAATAAATTTGGTTATGTGTACAAATTTGTTTGTGTGCCACATTTGAAGTTGTCTTTTCAGAGAAGTGTAAAGAACAGGTGAGAACAAGTAAATATGAATATTTTAAGTGGCAATGGAAGTAGATACTTTATCCTCTTTGCAGTGTTCACTTTGAATTGAGTACTCCAGAAAATAGTTCTTACAAATGAAATGCATCACCTTGCATTGGTTAACAACAGGAGTAAAAAATGCATCTGACTGAAACTTGAGGCGGGATTAGATGGTTGTAATGTAATATTTAAACTAAAATTAATCAGATGTTAGGCTAAGTCTACCTTCAGTAAAGATTAAAAACTAACTCGCATAATAAGAATTTTAAACTCCTACAAATATCATTTTAGGGCTTTTCTACAAGTTTTGGGTTTTGTGGTGAGCATGTAAATGGTTTCCAGTCCAGGGTAGAATAAAGTTCTTATACACTTTATTGAGATCGTTCTAGCATCTGTCCCTGAAGAGAGATCCTTCCTTTTGATCCTATATATAATCAAGGGAGCTGGATTTCATTATGCTTTTGGCTTTGTCTTTTTTTTTTTTTTTTTAAGTGATAACTTCCTTTTCAAATATGGCTATATGTAGTGGTCTATCCATGTTTACTGTCTGTTTGCCCATCTTGCAGGAATATAAAACCAAAACTTTTAAAACAGTCATAATCCACATTAACAACTCTATCTTATTAAAATATGTTGTCAGCATCGCCAGTTTACTTTTCAGATCTCTCCCCTCTCTCTCTGGACTGTAAAAAAAAAAAAAAAAAAAAAAGCTAGTAAAGCTTTAATTTGACTTTTTTTATTTTTATTTTTAAAATAGTCTTTTGGAGTTATTTGCAACATATGAATTGCTTTATTTTTCTGTAGTCAAAAAACAAGTGAAAAGTAAGAGCAAGCATTTTCCAATAATGTCTCAAGTCTAATGAGGTGTGCCTTTAGTTGGACAAGGTGTGCCTTGAATCTAAAAGGGCTGAGAACCATTGTTTCATGTTAATGGCATTATAACGATTGCATTGTTGACCATGAAGAAGGATTTCTTTAAATATATGTTGCTTTGGCACGAAAATACAAATCACAAAAGCATTTCAGTTAACCTGAGGCTTTTGCAAACACTCATTTTCATAAATTTAAATTTGGGGTAACACTTCGCTTGTCTGGTAGTTCTCTATTTCACGTTAATCAAATAGGTAGGTTTGATCATCCTTCCATTAAAAATGATGTCTGAATAAGCAAGCACAATGTTACAACTCCAAAATAGTCATTTTGAAGAAAACTATGTACAAGTTAAAATGGGGTAATAGTATTGATTATAAATTTAAATATAATCCAGTTACTCTGTTAAACTATTCTTATGATCCATGCTTGACCCTATGCTGTGCTTTTCTTCAAGTTGAAGTCTGTGTCTTGGTTCCCACATTTGTTCAGTTTAGCCATGATATATAGGATTGTACATTGTGAATTTTCAAATGACTAGATTCATATCGTGCCTCCCTACCCCGCACACACTCCGTTACCAGTTGTGTTAGTTATGCTCTACAAAGCTGTCTCCATGTCTGTTCAATAGTCCAAAAATTAATGCAAACAAGTGAATTGCTTTTGACACCGGGTTATTATTATTCGGCACCTGCCTGGGTCGGAACATACAGGTATAGAGGTCTGGATCAGAAGACTAATAAAAAATGTAGAGGAAAGGAGTCTGTTTTTGTTGTCAAGATCTTTAAAGGGTCATAGACTTAACATGGAAACAACCAGGTTGTGATGAAACTGTTTGTCCATCTTAACTGGGGGAAGGAATAGTGTCAAGAGACTGGTAGTTTATAAAGGGAGCCAGCAGTATGAAAGAGTTGCAGAGGAGTAGGGTGTACAGGCAAGGGTAAGAGAGAATTCTTCTTTAATGAGCAGGTTTTTAATGGCAATTTCTAGAATTCATAGGCTTTCATTTTTAAGAATAAAGTAATCTCCCTTCCATCTCTGACAAGGTAACCGTATTTGCCTGATCACATGCCATTCTTTTTTATTTGTTAAATTGCAGGAAATAAACACTTCTGTCACCTCTCCAGGGCTGGGGTGCCATGGGCACTAAGGCATGGGGTTGATAGCCTAGGGGTCGCAAGTTCGAGGCCTTAGCAGAAGCCATCATGATGCAACCTGTCAGATGCCAACAAATCTGCAAATTCAGTTAAATACCTTGTCACAAGGACACAAAAAAGGAAGGATCAGATCTCCTCTGTCTTGTGTTGAGCTTCCCTTTATATGGAAAGTACACGCCTCTCAAATTTACAATTTAAAGCTTGTTTAAAAAGTAAAAAGGGGAACAAAAGGAAGTTACCAAACAAAACAATTGCTCAAAATAGTTGATGTTGGAAATGTGTTTTAAACTTTAAAAAGAAAGTTTAGCAAATAAGACTGGAAATGAACAAATGAAGACTCCAAATCACTTCCTGTTGTCACATAACCTTTCACATTCATTCATATCTCCTATGACTATTAATTTTGAAACATCAGCATGCTTATTATATTATAAAAAACGTTAGAAAACCTATTTAGATTGCAGAACCAGGCACTTTATGAAGTATCAGGTTCAAGGTCTCTTGTGCACCTTTAATTCTGCTGCTTTCAGTGTCTGTCTTGAATACTGAATTCAAAGGAGGATGGAGGATGTAGAACATACAGTTGTGTGAAGATTGTATCATAATACATATAGACAGGGACCAGAATTAAACTACACATGCACTACAGTTCTGACACTACTTATATTTTATGGGCATGATTTTGCAACCTAAAGGTATGCTTGTGTGACACAGCATAATTCTGTGGAAAGTTAATCGACTAGCTCTAAACTACTTAATTTAGGGATTTGAACATATATAGCTGCATTAACATAGCACTTGCCAGGCTATTTAGCTCTGCTGAGAAGCAGGTACACTAGTTCAGGTGAAAAACTATACCAACATGTCTAAACTTCTTCCAATTCATGAGCTACTTAAGATATCATTACATTACAATACTGCATTGTACTCTGTGGAAATGTTCTTCATGGACTAAATGTTGTAATTTGCTACTTGTATGTAATATTCCCAAGCCTGAGGGTTTTTTTGGGGGGCGGAATTAATGTTTTTTTCAAGTGAGAGGCATGTTGTGGGGAACAATACTACTACTTCTTCTGTCAAGGAGAATAAGTATTGTTGTGAACCATAAGCCTTCAGTGCTATAGAACAGCTTCTACTTGCACAAGAGAGCAAATGACATGGGACAGCAGGGAAAGCTGGCTAAGTAAAAGTAGATCAGTCTAGAGCTAGTAGTTTGTGTGCAGAGGGAAGCCTTGCCTTCTTTCCCACTACAGCTCATTCCAGCAGCTTCCAGATATTTCCTCTAGAGCAGTGGTTCTCATCCTTTTTTGTACCAGGACCCATATGTAAATTGATGGCCAGTCCTGACCCAGTACCCCTCCCTCTTGGCCTGCTACTCCCCTGCCCCCAGGCTGCAGCCACCCAGTGTGTGGTGCAGGTGGTGCATGTGTGGGGCATGGGGGGCCCCAAGCAGTCCTGTGCAGGCTGGAAATCTGACAGCCTGCAAGGGAAAAGCCATGGTTTCCCACGTTTTTCTTACTTTTAAAGTTTGTTGATCTATTTTTGTGACCCTTTCATATATTCTCGCGACCCACTTTTGAGTGGTGACCCATGGGTTGAGAAACGCTGCTCTAGAGCAGCATTTCTTAACCTGTGGGTCTCAACCTGAAAGTACGTAACAAGAATATATGAAAGGGTTGTGAAAAAACTTTTAAAATGGATTTTCCTTTAAAGAGAACCATAAATGAAACTGTGGCTTTCTTCTTTCAGGCTGGCAGAGCTCCTGCCTGCGAGGGGCTGCTTGGGGGAACCCCCTGTGCCCACACACACCCCTCCCTGCCCCCAACCCCACACACTGGGGGGCTGAGGCCTGGGGTGGGGGGCAGTGGGTCAGGACTGGCCACTGATGTTTACAAACGAGTCCTGGTTCAAAAAAAGTTGAAACCGCTGGTCTTGAGATGCCAAATCAAAGAAAGAAGCTTTGTTGGTAGCTTGGTATAGGCAATTTTTGGTGAAATGACTGTTTGATAAAGAAATTGAAGCAGGCTGGATCATTCCTCATGACTTATGAGGAAAGACTGAGGGCTTATTTAGTCTAAAGAAGAGACGGAAGGGATTTAATAGCAGCCTTCAACTACCTGAAGTGGTGGTTTGAAAGAGGATGAAGCTAGACTTCTCACTGGTGGCAGATAACAGAACAAGGAGCAATGGTCTCAAGTTACAGCAGGGGAGGTTTAGGTTAGATATTAGGAAGCATTTTCCCACTACGAGGGTAGTAAAGCACTGGAACAGGTTACCCAGAATGGTGATGGAAGCTCCATTCTTGGAGGTTTTCAAGACCTAGACAAAGCCCTGGCTGGGATGATCTAGTTGGGGATGGTCCTGCTTTGAGCAGGGTGTTGGATTAGAGACGACTTCCTGAGGTCCCTTCCAACCCTAATTTTCTATGATTCTAGTGTTTGTTTTGATACTAGTAAACATTCGGACTTGGTTTTTAAAGTTGTAAACTTTTGATAAAAAGAGAAATGCTGCTACTTAGGGCCTGACCCCATTCAAGCACATTTGCAGCTTTTAACTCTTTAACATCTACATTTTTTACCATGTGACTATACATAAGAAATAGTTTGATTTAAATCTCACAACTTTTAGACCTTTGATACTGAAGACAGATTTAACTAGTTTTGAATACGTTATTGAAAATATGAATTATTATGGAGTTGCCCATCTCATCTCCATATCTAAGACTACCCTGAATTTTAAAGGTTGAATCTTTCATGCATGAAGAAATGCAACAAAATATTTTTTCATTTTACTCCACTTCTCCCAGAAGTTATGGCTTATGATCTTTCAGTATAGGATTGATATTTTTCCCAATTAACTGCAAATCAGAATTTGAAAATTTATGTTTTAAAGATGTCAAGCAATCCATCTCTTAGCTGGTATATGGCACGTGTGGAGCTGGAGAAAAAGCAGCAGGTTCTAGGAAGGGCCTATGTGACACCAGGGTGCTCAGAAATGCCAGCTTGAGCCTGGAGAGCTCATTTTCAAATGAATCTTCAGCATGCCTAAACGCTTCTTTCCAGACATGCAGAAATTTGATTCCCTATTTCAGGTGCAAAATTTGACTTGACTGGAATTTGATAGAATTCTGAATTCAGTAACACCTCAAAAATATAATTGATTATTCTTTCTAATAATATGATATAAGGTGTCAAAGAAGTGTGAGCCCAAGAAGTATTATTTTGTTTGCTGGTATAAAAGACATGTAAAGTGGAGTAGAAGTCTTGCCTAAATATTGTTATTTGAGGTTTTTCTCTGATGGTCTAATCCTTCCATTTGAATTTACTTTTTTAGTGTGTTAGTGTATTGTAGGGTTAGATTTAGCAGTGAAAATTGACACGTTTCATTTGAATGTCAAACTAATGCCAGAGGTTTTAAATGTTTTCCATTCGCTACTATATAAAAGTAGATCTCGGTGTGTGGTTGTCATAGGAGACTTCAAGTACCCAGATATCTCATGGGAAGAGCACTCGGCCAAATCCAAACGGTCTCGAAGCTTCCTCACGTACACGGATGAATTCTACCTGACCCAAGAAGTCTGTGGACTCACAAGAGGTAAAGCGCTGCTGGACCTGGTACTGGCTAAAGGAGATGACCTAGTCAGCAACCTAAAGATCGAAGGAAAGCTAGGAGACAGTGACCACAAGCTGATCACTTTTACCATCTATCACAAATCTGGCAAATCAGTCAGCAATGCAGAAGTCCTCAACTTTAGGAAAGCTAACTTTGATAAGCTCAGGAGGCTTGTTGTCAAGGCTCTAAGGGACCAAGACTCAGCAGGGAGAGGAGTCTAAGAGGAGTGATTGCTTCTTAAGGGAGCGATGCTGGAGGCATAAGGATGTCCATCCCACCTGGGAGGAAAGGTAGCAAAAGGCACAGCAAACCCCTTGGCTCAGCAAGGAACCTGTGGACCTCCTATGCCTAGAAAGAGAGGCTTATAAAGGATGGAAGATAGGAATTGCCACAAAGGAGGATTACTCTGCACTGGTCCACACCTGTAGGGAGCAAACCAGGAAAGCCAAGGCTGCCACTGAACTCCACCTGGTTACACATATTAAGGACAATAAAAAGTTCTTTTTTAGATATGTGGGGATTTGGAAGAAAAGCAAGGGTAACATTGGACCCCTGCTAAACCAAATGGGACAACTGACACCCAGGAAAAAGCTAACCTGCTTAATGGGTACTTTGTGTCGGTTTTTCAACAACCCAAAGGGTCCGCCCTGCCTAGGAAGATGCGGGACAACCAGGGTAAGGGGGAAATTATACCCAGCATCAGTGTAGATCTTGTAAAGGAATACATTGAGAGGCTGGACACCTTCAAGTCAGCAGGTCCTGACAGATTGCACCCCAGAGTACTTAAGGAGCTGGCAGGAGTCATAGCCTAGCGACTGGCAAAGATTTTTCAAAAACTCCTGGTGCTCAGGTGAAGTACCTGAAGATTGGAAGAAAGCTAATGTGGTGCCCATATTCAAGAAAGGGAGCAAAGTAGATCCAGGGAACTACAGGTCAATTAGCTTGACCTCAATCTCTGGTAAGATTCTGGATAAATCATCAAAGAGTCCATTCTTGACAAGCTGGCTGATGGTAACATCCTGAGGAGACAGCATGGGTTTGTTGCGGGTAGGTCTTGCCTGACCAGTCTCATCTCCTTCTATCCAGGTGACATATGACCTGGACAAGGGAGAAGAGATTGATGCCATATATCTGGTTTTCAAAAAAGCCTTTCATCTGGTGTCCCACAATCTCCTCTTGGAAAAATTGGCCAACTGTGGTCTCGGCTACATCACAGTCCGATGGCTGGAGAATTGGCTCCAAGGCCGGACTCGAGAGTGGTGGCTGATAGAAGCAAATAATCATGGTGCTCCATGACCAGTGGTGTTCCCCAAGGCTCGGTCCTTGGACCTGTTCTCTTCAATGTCTTTATTAATGACATGGATACAGGTGTCAGAAGTGGATTGGTCAAGTTTGCCAATGACACCAAACTTTGGGATAGAGTGTCTGCACTAGAGGATAGACTGGTGATCCAGGCTGACTTGGACAGGCTGAAAATGTAGCAGAAAGCCCCTTTTCCTCTTGCCTGCAGTTGCTCTCCCCTCCTTGGATATGTTTTTCCTCTTCTACCTTTTCTTCCTTCCTCTTTCTTTCACTTTAAGATAAGGAATTGTGTTTTGAAATGTGTATGTGTGTATTTTGTATCTCCCCTTTTATTTTGGTATTTTTATCTATTTGTGTGCCATGGCATTACATTTGTAGCTTATATTTTATACTCCTCACCTTTTAACTAAATGTGTTTAGTTTCATAAGTAAGTTATATATTGTTACAATGTTAACAAGGGCAGGAATCAAACTGCCCTTCTCTGTAACAGGCTGGCCCCTGAAAGAGCGAGTGAATCAGTGATTGAATGTGTAACACGGTAGCAGGCAGTAATTAACACCTAAGAAAACTGCAGATCAACCAATGGAAGAACTCAATAGAAGACAGTGTAACAACCGGGAAATCTCTAAACCTCACTGATCAAGGGCTAGAAGCCCTGGTCTGAGTTAATCAATGCCGGGGACCAACTTTTGGGCTGAATATCTCCAAATCGATCACTCCCAGAGCCCTATTCAAAATTCATCAATGGACTCCCAAACCTGCACGTACATGTGGACGACCCCTGGGGCTGACAGATGCCATCCAGTAGCCACCAAGGGGGGAAGTCCCACGAGGGTCAATGACCCCTGGATTGGGCAAACCTGAAAACTGGGGAGTCACCAAAGTCTGCCAAGGACAGATAAAAGGCAGTGGAAAGTGACCCTCTGTGGCGCCCTCTTGATCTCCAACTTGACCAGCACCCGACCTGTCCAGCCAGAAGGACCAGCCGTCAACCCCCTTCTGGAAGATACCACCACGCTGAAAGAAGCCTCAATGACAGACTCCAGCGCCTGTGGGATAGGTATACCTGACTCTTGTAGCTTGCTAGTGTGTGTGTGTGTGTGTGTGTGTGTGTGTGTGTGTGTGTGTGTGTGTGTGTGTGTGTGAGGACCAGCCCCAAGGTTTATGATTTAACTCATAACAGTGTTTCAGTCCGCCTAATAAACCAGAATTTTAAGGATCCTGAGTTGGACATTTGTAGCCAACAAAAAGGTGGGCAGATAGAAACCTGATGACTTTCAATACTGACAAATGGTAAGGTACTCCACCTGGGGGTGGGGAACCTGCAGCATGCTTATAGGTTTAGCAGTGCTATGCTCGCTAGCACCAAGGCCGAAAGGGACTTGGGGGTCATGACTGACCACAAGATGAACATGAGCCACCAATGCGTTGTCGTAGCTGGTAAAGCAAACTAAACTCTGGCTTGCATCCAATAGATGCTTCTCAAGTAAGTCTCAGGATGTCATCCTCCCACTGTACTCGGCCTTGGCGAGGCCACAGCTAGAGTACTGCATCCAATTCTGGGCTCTACAGTTCAGGAAGGATGAGGAGAAGCTTGAGAGAGTCCAGAGGAGAGCCACGTGCATGATCAGAGGGCAAGAGAATAGGCCTTATGAAGAGACTGAGAGCCATGGAACTCTTCAATCTGGAAAAGTGAAGGCTCAGGGGGGACCTGGTGGCAGCCTATAAGTATATAAGGGATGTGCAGCAGGATCTTGGGGAACATCTGTTCCCCAGACCACCCCAAGGGATGACAAGGACCTCCTCCAAGACCGTTCTAGGCTGGACATAAGGAAAAACTTCTTTACTCTCCGAGCTCCCGAGGCCTGGAATAGGCTCCCTCTAGAGGTGGTGCAAGCACCTACTCTGGACTCTTTTTTTAAGAAGTGTTTGGACACTTATCTTGCTGGGATCCTTTGACCCTAGCTGACTTCCTGCCCTTGGGACAGGGGGCTGGAGTTGATCTCCTGAGGTCCTTTCCAGCCCTAATGTCTGTGAAATCTATGAAAAGGTAAGAAGTATAGGCTATGGAAAAAAGTCTGTTTGCTTAAAGAAAACAAAATATTTGAACACCTATTACCAAGGTACTTGGATACTTTACAACATTTATTGCTAAAGACATTCTGATATTTAGAGATGTACAGTTATAGTAGAATCCTGTTTGCAGCCAGTTACTGTCACAGCATATTGAATACTGTCTCTGCAAGGCACACAGTTAAAACTTACTAGTTATGGCAACTAACCTTGTTTTGCTTATCTTTAGGAGCTAGGTTGGCACACATTTCTTTAACCAGTTCCAGACCTGTTTTTTTTAGTCCAGACAAGAGCTCTGTATTTATGTACTCAACTGATTCCTTTCCATCCCAAATGTTGGTGGGGAGTGGGATGGGATGTTGTTGCTATTTGTTCTCATTCTTTTTGTAAGAATTATCCCAGAATGCATAAATACAAACCACAGAGCTGTTGTGTGGCCCACAATTGACCATGAGCAGGCATTGATGCTTCTTTTTGTAGCTCCTGGCCAGCATCCAGTAAGAGGGAGGGAATCAGGTGACTGAATTGTAGTCACTTTTCTGCTCCAGGCTTCACTTCCCCCCCCTTTGCCCTAATCAGGGTTTAAAGTTGAAACATGCACCAGGGTGAACCCTCAATTAGGTTCTGAGGGACATATCCCTCTAGTAGTCTTTTTTTAGTGGCTGTTCTTATGTGTACCCCTGCACTGAAGAAACAGTAGCTAGTAAGTAACTGAAGTAACTGCTCTGCTGGTAATAAAGCAAGTGCAATATCTTGTAGCTTCTTTCTGTCTTGCTCTTGAAGTTGGTGCTTTGCCATCACAGGAGACAGGTGAAGTTGTTCCCTGTGGTACTATAGCTAAAGGCTCTCAGTTTTCAGGGCTTGCAGTCTACAGCTTTTTCTGGAATAGGATTGCTTAGGATACCTCAGCTTTAAGTAAAAAGCCAAATGTGCTGACTCGTTGCACCGTAAAAACCATTACTGCACATGCCACCCGGAACTGAACGTGGACCTATTTATAATTTTGAATAAAGCTTTGCATAGTGAATATTTTTTTGTTTCTAATCCAATTTTAAAGGAAGTAAATGCTGTTAAGCATTTTAACAATTAAGTAAATGACAAGCTGGACTACAAGAAAGCACAGTCTCTGTACATGTCTACAAGGAAATGGTATTTATTGAAGATGCGTGAAATTTCATATTAATCAGAAGAAATTTCTATGCGTTTTCTGTATAATGTAAAAAATAGATTTGCACCAACTTTAAACTTTAAAACATGAACTCTAAATACTTTTAATGATATTTTCTACACATTGAAATAACAATATATTATGGAATCTGATGAAAAGCAATGGGTGAAAGATCACTGGTGTGGTATTGGACAAAAATTCCTAGAATGTTTTCTCATGAAAGTATAAATGTATTTAAATGTAGCAGTTTAAAACTCTGAAAGAGATATGGGCGAGAGATGGTTTCCATGATACAGATCTTTATTTTGTAGTCACTTCCCTGGGGAAACTGTGGCATTCAGCATGTGGAAAATCAGAGACCTGCCAGGGTATCAATCTCATTGAATAAGGAGACTCTACATATTAAGTATTACACTCTGACTCTTCCTTTGTTTCCTTTTCCAGATCTCGAACCAGATGACTGTGCATCCATATACATCTTTAATATAGACCAGCCATCATCATCTGTAAATCAGCCAATTTGTATCCCTCGCCATGGATTGCAACCACACCCCTCTCCTCTGTCCCCACCTGCCAGATTACAAGGTCATAAAAACTATGAAGGGACTTGTGAGGTACCAGAATCCAAATACAGCCCACTAGGTGGACCCAAACCATTTGAGTGCCCTAGTATTCAAATTACATCTATATCTCCTAATTGTCATCAAGGAATTGAAGCCAGCGAGGATGACTTGCACACAAATGGCACAGAAAATGAATATATGGAAAGGCCTTCAAGGGACCACCTATATCTTCCTCTTGAGCCATCATACAGGGAATCATCCCTTAGTCCAAGCCCTGCCAGCAGCATTTCCTCCAGGAGCTGGTTCTCAGATGCTTCCTCTTGTGAATCCATTTCTCATGTTTATGATGATGTAGACTCTGAGCTTAATGAAGCTGCTGCTAGATTTACCCTCGGATCTCCTTTGGCATCTCCTGGCGGTTCTCCAAGAGGTCCAGGGGATGACACTTGGCAACAGCCTTATGGATTTGGGCATGCCTTATCACCTAGACAATCTCCTTGTCATTCTCCTAGAACTAGTATTACAGATGAAAACTGGCTAAGCCCAAGACCACCATCAAGGCCCTCTTCAAGACCTACATCCCCCTGTGGGAAGCGGCGACACTCCAGTGCCGAGATTTGTTATGCTGGTTCTCTGTCTCCCCATCATTCTCCAACTCCATCACCTGGCCACTCTCCCAGGGGAAGTATAACAGAAGATACGTGGCTAAATACTTCTCTTCATAGTGTACAAGGTCTTAATTCTGGCCTGTCACCATTTCAGTGTTGTACAGAGACTGACATCCCTCTTAAAACAAGAAAGACCTCTGAGGATCAAACTGCCACTTTATCAGGAAAAATAGACCTCTGTTCTGAAGAACAGGGTAGTTTATCACCATCCCTTGAAACTGCAGTGGATGATTGCTCAGGATCGCAACACGTGTTAAAAAAGGATTTGCCTACTGACCAATTCCTCTCTGTTCCTTCGCACTTTACTTGGAACAAACCAAAGCCTGGCCATACTCCTATTTTTCGGTAAGTTTAAGAACTTAGAAGCCCCTGTCAGATGTGTTGTGTGGATATTTAGTGTATTTTATTCTAATAGTATGTTATGAGCTTTGTGAATATCTGAAAACTGGATTCTGGTTGTATAAATGTAGTAGAGCCAACAGATCTGCTTCCTTGTTGAAGTGCTGCAGCCACATTATAAATTGAGACATTTGAAACTAAATGTGATGCCAGTGGGCAGGCTGTTCCAGCAGAGAGCCCAATGTAACTTCAGTATGAATGCAGCAATGGCAGGAGTGAAAATGTACAAAAGGCAGGTTTTTCGGAGCAGGGAATCTCCCTTCTTTCCTGCAGTGCCTATTGTGCTTTGGTGTTGTAAATCCCTAAGAACAGTAAAGCATTAAACTTGTTTAAAAAAATGTGATCATATGGGAATATGCCTTTTTGTAGAGCTGTTAAATACCCCATTGAGTTTTCACTTTTTCAGTCCTGCCTTGTTTGCTGCTTTTCTGTTTGCTAAAATAAAATCCTGTAAAGAAAGCTAATGTGACTACTGCAGTGCTTTGAAATCTTGTAACCTCAAATGCCTTAGCATGGTTGCCTTTACAACTTTTTCCCCTTATACCTTTCTCTTTATTTTTTAAAGTGTGTTTTGTTTTTTTTTTTTAAAGCTTTTTGCTGTTTTCCCTTACTCCACTCATTGAGCTACATGCTACATGGAATGGTGAGGGGAAAATCCATTGATTCTTCAGAGCAGAGCTTGGTTTCCAGCGCTCTTTTATCTAAGATAAAAACTGATAAGTAGGATGGATACTGTCTGAGCATGCAACTCTTGGAGGCAGTAAGGAAAAATTAGTTGTTGTTCAACGGGCTGTCCCCCACTGGAACTGCAGGTAAATATTGTGTAGGGGCACAGATGGATGGGTGTCTAGAATTCAGCAGTTTTTTGTCACCTCCAGAAGGGTCAGCTTCAGGAGAGGAAGCAGCTATAGACTAAGCAAGGCTTTTGGTACCAGTTTAAAATCTAGCCTTCTCCTGAGAGCAGCTCCAATTCCTTTCTGAATTCATTCTTTCACATTGGGGAATTTAGTCATTGCATCATCTTGGATATGAAAGATCTCTCCTTCTGAGCTTGTTAAGCAAACAGATCTGTGTTGGGAGCAGAAGGTTCTTTTGTTTTGTTGGCCTTTGTCTAAGGAAACAGTCTGAAGATGGAAGGGAGGCAAATATATGAAGACCAGGAGAGAGAGAGAGTGTGTTTTTAAAGACTTTCTGTAATTGGTCACATGAGGCAGGGTCTAGTGCTCAAGTAGATTATAGCTTTCTGTCTAATGTAACTGGAAGTGACCTTTCAAAACTAACTACAAAAACTGAGGAAATATTTTCAGCCTCAGCAGGTACAACCTTGCAAATCGTAACATTTGAGAACCCTGCCTTGGAATAAAATTTGAGCTTCCAGAACTGCCTAGTGGTAGTATAAACAGAGGAATCTCTAACAGTTTCTCCACACACACATGCAGCTGAGCAACGTGAGTGTTGGGCAGCAACTTAAATTGTTGTATGTGAAGAATGTCTGTTGCCTGGATTCTTAAATAGAAAAAGAACCTTTTATAAGCAGGATTTGTGTGGAGGTAGGACACTAATGCTGGAGGAAGAGGTGTCTAATGTAACAGAGTTGGGAGAGTCAGTAAGGGTAACTGGAAGCAAGGCCTTTCAGTGTTGGGAAGGTTCAGCCTTCTCTTAAAAGAGAAGGCAGAGGTGCGAGGGTTCAGAAGAGCAAGGATGGAACTGAGAGAAGGAGATTTCTGGGTGCATACAGGTTATATCATGATTGGCCAGAAGAATGGGGTCCTGTAGGAGAAATACAGAGGGAGGGGAGGATGGAGTCATGGAAGCAGTAATGGATACTCATTTGGAGGAAAGGCTTCATATGGAAAGTGGGTATGAGGAGGCTTTGTAGTGAGTTCCCGGATTAGAGGGACATAAGAGAGTGCGCTCAAGGAATAATTGATGGAGTAACAGAGGAAAACAAGGAGCCAGATGAAACACCTTATAGCAGGGGTGCTCAGACTTGTGCATGAGAGCCACATGCAGCCCACAAAGCCTTGGAATCTGACCTCTGGGACTCCCCATGGGTCAGGAAATTTTGGCATGGGAGAGCGGCAGCAGTTAATATTGCTGCCCCTACCTGCTGCCAGAATCCCAAGCCCTGAGCAGTGGGTCAGAGCTGAGCCATGACTACTTTCCTCCATGAGGCTGGGCCACTCCCGCTTCCCTCTGCCCTGCCAGGTTGGGGCTGAGCCATGCCCCCTTCCTTATGTCGGGAGCAGACAGATGGCTGGGCTATGCTCCTGTTCTCTCCACCCTGCCTGGTTGGAGTCAGGCCATGCCCTCTTCCTCTGCACAGTTGGATTGGGCCAGGCTGCACCCTCCTACCTGCTCTCTTCCACATGGCACTCTGGGTGCCGCACTGAGTCCACTAGGCAGATTTGGTCCATGGAGGGGCTGGGCACTGCCCATCTGGCCCACCAGCCAAAAAGGTTCCGCACCACTGCTGTTTTGTTTTTTTGTTTTTTTTTTTTAAGATAAAGTGAAAAACCCATAAAGTAGAATCGGGGTGTTGGCACACTACATGCTTATAGTGTTGCAACTGATTTATAACATTGGCACAAATAAAGAACAGACAGATGATATAACACCTTACAGTAACAGTACTCAGTCCAATGCAGAATAATGCTAAAAGCATTGGGGGTAAAACTGCACCTGTGAAACTTGCCCTGGCATCATGCCTGTAGTTTTATTTCATGGTAGCAGTTTACTCCTTGCAAATAGCATGTTCTGCACCCAGACACAAGGTAGGAGCCACTGATAGTTGCCTACAGTGTATTCCTCTGGGATAGTGTAAGCCGTAAGTTAAGTGCCTAAGCTCTTTATAGACTACTAATGAAATTTGCTTCACAGAACAGGTGTGCCCAGTAGAAGCACTCCCACAGAACACTAATGAAATGACTGGCTTCTCATACTACTTCTGTCTTGTGCTAGTTTTTCATTAGCACATCCTTTCAAATCCTGTTGTAGATGCATCTGTTAACTTAAAAATGAAACCATACCCAAGTCCCCAAAACTTGGGCGGGGGGGAGTTGTGCTCACAAAATGTGTTTTAACTTGGTCAAAACAGACTTTCATCAGATCATTGATGGATACTTATGCAATAAAGAGACTTCCCTTTTCAGAAGACTTCAGGTTTCTATATTAAACCTCTGAGACACTTGAGCCATCAAGAAAAATTGACATAAATACTAGTGTTGAATGCACACAGCTGTCCTCCATTCTCTTACCTCCACTTCTGTTAGTGGTGGTGGAATTGTTTCTGGTTGTATTTTTTCATGTACGTGTCTTTGACTGTCTGAGAACAACTTTGGCAACTTAAGGGTCTGAAGTCTAAAGTTGTGAACATCTGGAAAATTTGCTGATACTGATAGTTTATTTGTCTATCTGCTCTGCAAACAATCTTAATTTTGAATGCATTCTCCAATGAGGCCAAGTAAGTCAACTTTGAAAAATAGTAATTCTGGAAAGTGTTAATCACTGCCTTCAAATAAGTCTTTGATCTATAGATTAGTGACAGACAAAATGAAAGGAGCAATTATGTTCCCCTTTGTAGTGGCAGCTGAAAAAACAGAAGCTGCCAACCATGGCACCAGGCCACAAGACCAGAACTAACACAGGGAATAAAAGTAGTTTCCCTGGCAATGACAGCAAATGCATGGGCAAGGGTCCTAATTATGGCTGTCTGTAGATGGAGATCTAAAAGCAGGGAAAGCAGTTTGAGCATGGCCTTGGAAGAAGGCAGCAAGACTCTCGCTGTACTTTTCAGAAGGGTAGACCAATTTTAGGAGCAAGGAAACTGCTATTTCTGTAATATTCAGGGAAACAGGACTTCGTCCACTGTTTTTTTTCGAACAGGATGGCAACAAAGAAATACCAGAGTCGTTTTTTGTTTGTTTTTGCTTAACAGCCTGGCAAGATCTCAAATATAGGCTATTTGGGCAAAGAGGAACAGTGCTTTAAGTGGCCCTCTGGTTAAGAGGGACTTCAGCACTCAATCTCCCAGGAATACTTCTGGTTCTCTTTAGAATTAAATTTTAATTTTTCACTAGAAAACACAATGTATGGATTTCATCATTTTAATGTCTGGTTTGCCAGTAAAAGTAATTAAACATTTTCCTTCTGTCCCATATTTTATGGGATTTGCAGTGATACTTCCATCATGACTTTTCTTCTCTTCCCCCCCTCCCCCATCCCCCAAATAAATATTTGAGTTTACTTTGTGACTTCACTACATGATCAGCTAGATAGATGATAAATAAATAAAAGGAGATGAAACTTCTACTTCAGAAAAGTCCATTATTTATGTGTGAAATCTCCAGCAATCATACTTAAGAAGGACATAGTTGCAGCTATTATGAAGGGTTTTTTTTGTAAATATTGTTAGAGTCCATTTGTACTATAATCTCCTTCCAGAAACCTTTTTTTTTTTTTTTTAAGTAAAGTCTAATAAAATTGTACTAAATGAGCTAATGTGTTATACATTAGGATAATAAGCAGGAACATTTAGGATAAATTAAAATCCAGGTTAACTATGCTGGAGATGGTTCACATTAGGATTTGTATAGTTAGTTACCCCCTTCACAAAACGGGAATGGTAATCAAAACAGTGGCAGCTCTCCATACGGTAGGGACAGACATTCAAAAGCCTGAGCCTGAATTGATTCAATCTTTGCAGGTTAGTTTAACCTGGCTAGGCTAAATCAGTTTTGTATGGACAGACATCCCAGAAATGTAGGCACGTGCCTGCAATGGCTCAGGCTAGAAGCTGGGGGGCTCTAGAGCAGCCCTTCCTTCCCTTCCACAGCATGTGGCTGAGGGGGGTGTGGCCAAGCTCCAGCAGGATGCTGTGATTAGCCCAGCAGGGATTTGATGACTGTGTTTATCACCTCTAACTCAGTGCTTATCACCCCATTAAGAAAACAACAGATGGACATTACGAGCTACTTCTTGATTCTGTCTGTTGATTCAGCACTGACTATGGCCAGCATGTGGTCTGTTAGCTAATACGGATACCTCCCTCAGCAAGGCAGAGGGAAGGGGGGAATACCTCCTTAGCAGGGAGTGATGAGGGGAGGGGGAAGCAGCCCACAGTTTCTGGAGCTCCAGCTCAGAGAGCATACGAGGATGCTGGGGGTATCTGGTTTATCTTAAACCAGCAAGGGGTCTGGGACAGACATTGCATAAACTGGTTTGAGCCAAATCAGTTAAGTGTGATCCTACAGGTTTAAACCAGTTTCTGATCACTTAAACTGGTTTATATGTAATGTCCAGTGGCAACTTGTAGGGGGTGCATGTGCACCCCCTGAGAGGGCTGATGCACCTCCTGACAGGCTGTGCTTCCTGCTTAGGCAACGGGTGAGGGGGCTGACAGAAGCGCTGGTGCCCCTCCTGCGAGTGACGCAGCCGCTTCTGGGAGCAGGCACTTCCAGAAGCCAGTGAGTGAGATTGGGTGTGGGGGACCTTCCCCCCGCACCCTCACTGGCAAGATAGGCTGGGGGGAACCGCCCCCCCCTCCCATTTGCTGACTGGTTGCTGACACTAGTTGCCCATGGTAATGTCTGTACCTAGCCTATAGGTCCAAGGCAAAAAAAAAAATGTTATCAATAGGCATTGAAAAGGAAACATTTAAATGGTTTGGTAGAGTCAGAGGAAACACTCCATTGCAGCCTTTCAGAGACTGCTTGTTGAACCTCTCTCTTCTGTCCATTTGATTAAGTAATATTCTTTAACTTTTTGGAATGAAAAAAAATAGCGGACTTGCTTACTAGTGCAGATCTCTAGTTTCTCCCATGTTGTCAGGGGATGACTTTTTTCACAGAAGTCTTCTGTGTTGGTTAACTTGGATCTGCCATATATACATTTTGCCCCATCTCTGATGGTAACCTTCTTTTCTGCTTGTAAAAGAAACTTATTAGGAGAAAGTAAGGTATGGCATGTTTAAGTGTAGTGTTTTAAGCATGTAGTTGCTTTAATGTAGGAAGTTAGTCCCCACAAGGCTAAATCCAAGGTCCATCTCTCACTACCAATCTAGTGGAAAGATTGTGTGACAGGGTAGATAAAACCAATAAAAGTACAAAAAAGAATCAATTTTAAAAAAAATCTGTTTTTAATCCCTTTGATTCAAATTTGATTCACTTGTGGAAGGCTTTTAAAATGTCAAACTTGGTAAAAGATATACATTACTATCCAACTTCACATTTTAAACTTTAAATGTAGTGTTAGAATATTTTATTCCAGGACAAGTTTTAAAGAAAGTTATACCACTGAACTTGTGGTAGTAAATAGGTAAGCACTTTGAACTGATTAAATTGGCTTTTGGCAGCCATACCTACTTTTTGCAGTTACAAATAAATTATTACTCGTATTTCAGTCTATTCAACTAGTTCAGTTCAATTACTGTTTTATTCAGAGTTGATAAACTATATTTTGCATGGAAAAAGCAAGAAAACTTGGTTTCTCTTTTAGTCTATGAATAAAAATAGCATAACAGGAAGTCATCTGAAAATATTGAAGGCTGTGATGACCAGAAGTAAGCAGCTTTGATTCTCAGTGTCTTTGATATCTTTATTTTCCTGCATTTTAAGGTAGCTTATATAATACAATAAATTTAAATTACTGTTTATGCATGCAATCGTATTTGTTTAAATTCAAATAGGGCTTGGGGGGAAAAAACTCCACAATGTCATCTAGTAAAGAAATATCCCTTTAACTATGTTCCAGTATAATAGAACAGGGCTGCCCAACTTTTGAGTGGCTGGGGGCTGTACACACTGTGCCAACAAGAGCCACAGCACCCGCCCCCCCCCCCCCCCCCCCCCCCCGAGAGCAATCCACCATCACTATAAATTATGGAGCTGAGAGCCTCCCTTTGGGATGCTGTAGTAAACTCTTGCAGGAGTGTCCACCCACAGTGCAATGGACAGGTCTCTACCTTCAACTACACCAAGTCATTCAAGGCTGAGAAAAAGGGGATCTGCCTTGCCAGGTACATAACTCCACCTGGGCTGAAACCATCATCACGGTAAACTACAAGTACTTAAGTGATCACAAGTACAGTATTGTCTCCTGGCTAGTGCAAACGAGGTGTCACGGCTATATTAACCTCTTGATGGTTACAGTGATAGCTTACACTGGGCACATCTTCATATGCTATTAATGTGGCTGAATAAACTCTGGCACAGTTTGTACCAGAGTTTATTGCTCCTGGCCACTGCATTTACATGTGCACCCAGGACCTAATAGCATATTGAGCCGGGGTGGAGCAGACCTGGCTGGCAGGGGGTCCCAGGGGTCAGCCTGCCAGCCCAGGGCTGCTCTGACACAGCTCAACGTGATGCAGCATAGGGGTTGGCTGGGCCATGAGGTTGCTTCATTGTGGGGCTAGCTGGCAGACCACCCCTGCACTGTAGCACCTTCCTGCCCCAGCCAACCCCATCAGCATCTACACCTGTTTTTGAGGTAAAGTAAATAACTGCCATAAGATAGTACTTGTCAGGCAGTACTATCCTATGGTGGAATTAATTAGTTTATGCCATACTAATAGTGCCCTGTGTGTAGATGGTAATGCTTTACTGCAGAGCTAATTATCTGTTTAGTAAATGTCTCAGACATGCCCACTGAGTATCTCTTGTGACTATCATCTGTAGTACCTTCATTTTTAGCCTTTTTCAGGTTAGCAGTGGGTACAGCTAGCTATTTTCTTGTCTCTGTACAGCTGAACCATTTGCACTTGGTGTGCACCTTAGAATTCTTGCTTCTTCCTAGGTGAGATGACATGACCTCCTTAGTCCTCTTTATAGCCATCCTACACTTAAATTTACAGTCTCAGCCCTTCTTGACTCACCCTCCAATCAGAAGTCACATATAGGACCTACCTAGAAGTTCTCAGTCTTTGGGTTACCAACAAATAACCTCCCTGTTTCTCTTCTAGGTAGGTCCTATATGTGACTGGTTATCTTCCCATTTTTACTTTAGAGCCAGAGGAGGTATGCAGAGCCCAGGGGTAGGGCCATGTATAACTACACAATTGTACCCTACAGAAGGAGTGTGCAGTATGCAACCAAGTAGGGCAATCCCCATGGTCCACCCTGATTCTTTAGTAAACCACCTTATTAAAGGACAAAGTATGTGCCCAGCATTGGAACCAAATGGCTTCAGAATTTCACCCTGTCCAGGTCTTCCATCTTCCTGGAAAGACTTGGCACAGGTGCCCTAGTTTTCCTGCATTTGAAGTAACTGGGCTGTTTACCACAAAACCACTGAGAACCACTGGTTTAGTAGTTGTACCACTTACTCCAAATGTTCCCGTGCCTGAAATTATCCTTACCTTGTCATTAGGCTGATTTTCAGTACTTCTCCTTTACAGAGGTGCTGACAGTGTTTGCTGGACTTTCCAGTGGGGAGCTCAGAACAAACATGGATAAATCTCTACTCGGTATCACAAAAAAAAAAAGTTAACTTGCTGGAGCATGTCTCAGTTGCACAGCAACAGCTTACCTGGTGTAATCCAGGTTTGATGCCATGTCATGTATTCTGATCTAGTTTAAAAAAAAAGTCACTAGTAAGATTATGCTTTGAGTTGTGGGGCACATGGTATCATGTATATTTTTTTCACTCCCCAAATCAGACTTCATGTTTGTTACATAAGTCTGTTTTAATAAAATATCATAGACCTATTGAAGGTTTCTTAGCACATGCTTCTTCATTGATGGAAACATTCAACATATAGGCAAGGGCAAAAATATTTTCATCCCTTCCCACATTTAGGATTGGTGATATGTTTCCATTCAAGGTTGGGGAGCCCATTTTACACTATTATAGATTCATAGATGTTAGGGTCGGAAGGGACCTCAATAGATCATCGAGTCTGACCCCCTGCATAGGCAGGAAAGAGCCCTGGTAGCCCCACCCCTTGCTGCTGATTGGTTGCAAGGGCTGTCCACGTGGCCCTGCCCCTTGCTGCCGATTGATGGAGGGGCTAGGGCTGCACAACAGGCAGCCCTCTCAGCTAATTGGTGGCAAGGGGCAGGGGTGGCAGCCCCCCTTCGCTCCCTGGTGGACTGTGTGGCCAGGACTCAACACCATAAGGACTGTAGACTTCCTCTGGGGAGCCAACATTTTATTTCAGTAAAGGATTTTTTTGCGGATTTCTCAGGCATTGCCTGATTTCACAGGCAATACCAGATTTTGCAGGTTTTGCGAAATTGCAATTTTGGTAGGTCCCTACTCATGATGTACCATGTCTTTTGCTCTAAAGGGAGAACACGTAGACTTGTGTGATCTATAGGTTAACATCTCTGGCTGAACAGAAGGAAAAATATATACAGTTAGCTGCAACTTCAAGGTGTTACTTAAAACTTACTGAGAATTACTGTGACAAAAAAGCACTCATTGTTCTTTACAGCAGTCCTGATATACTTTATGTCAGGGATATAGGCAGTCAGGACTTGATCCTAGGTGATGATAGCTCAGGAAATCAGGAACAGATGGGATCAGGAAAACAAGGTCCAGACTAGATCTAGGAGTCAAGGTATTAGGAGCAGGCAAATCAGGAGGCCAAAGTCTGCAAGGAACTGAGGCATAAGTAGTCACTGTGGCTGGAATTTCAGGTTGGGGCAGGGGAGGGACAGCGGCAGGGATCCAGGCCACTGTCAATAGCCAAGTGGGGGGTAGAGCAGGCAGCTATAGCTGCATAGGACTAGGATGTGGGCAGTCACATAAGTAAGCCATAAGCTGGGAGTTATACAAGGGATTCGGGCTATGGTCTAAAACCAGAAAGAGAGGGGCTGGAACCAGGATGAATTTAGGAAACAGGAACCAGAGCCCAGGAAACCAGGAAAAAACCAGCAGGATTGGGAAATGAGAAACAGGGCATTAGAGAATCCAGGGCTATATAGGAAGGCATCTGCCCTGTTGGATAGTCTGGTAGGCACTGAAAGGGTAGCTGCGTAAGAGCAGGAAGTCATGCCCAACAGACATACTGGGCCAGCTGGGGATGGTTAGGCCACTGACAACCAGGCCAACTCATGGCAATATGGCTAGTCTGCTGCCCTGGGCCATGACACTGTAATTATGCTGCAGTATCATTTTTCAGACTTCAAGAAATACTTGCTTTTATAGAGACCTTTCTAAAGAATCATCTAACCATTTTGAAACTGTTCCTTTTCTATGAAGTTACCATAGAAGACTTTAGACCTAGTTACCCCTTAATCTATACTCTGAAAAACACTCCAGATTCTACTGTTTTATTGATAATTCCTGGAAAATTGTCTGCAAAAAAGCAATATTGATTACCCAAAACTTGAACAAGCACCAATGTAAAAAGAAGACCTTTATTAATTTCATGGGCAATTAGTCTGTCTGCATTTGACCTGAAGGAATGCATTACGTAAACCAGTGTTTCTCAGTCTTTTTAGGCTCAAGAAACCCCTCATTTATACTGAAGACAAAAATGTCAGTTCTTAGTTTTAATTTGTTTCTTGACTAAGAAAAATTGCTCCATTATTTTCCAATTGCAAATAACTCAGACCACAACAGGTCAGTATGTTTTTGACACTATGTATTCCTCTTTGAAATCTCTTGTTTTGTCTTGTGAATCATGTCATGTTTTCACACTCAACAGCACAAATATCGCACAGCATCTCATTAATCTCAAAGGGTGCAACAATATTCTGGTTGAGAATCACTGATGTAAAGCAATTGAGACTCCTACAGAAAAAACACCTAACAGTTACCTGCTAGTGCAACTACTGTAGAATTGTGTTTTTAGATCTACCAGATTCCCAGTGGCCCTTTATAAAATACACATGGCAGGGGCATTTGCTTAGAGCTACTTTATGCCTGCCCCCTCACCTTGTGCCCTCCCCCACCCCCCAACTCTGGGGTATAAGGGGGAGCCAGGTCAAACCCATAAGGCAAGGGGGCTCTGCTTCCCCCCCGCTGCCACCCCACACATTCTACCCCCCAGCTCTGGCCAGGCCAGGCCAGGCCAATCCAATCCTGCTGCTGCTGCTGCCTCCACCAAGAAGCCCGGCAGAGAGGGGAAGAGGGAACCCCCCTCACCTCATGGGTCCCTTACAGCTATACCAGCTGGGGTACTGGGCAGAGCACCAGCCTAGCCCTGCAAAGCACAAAAAAAATTAACCCTTGAGGGAACACAAGTTCCCTAAGGCACTCTGCTTTACAGCACCTTCATCTAATAATATCTCACTTGACAAGTGTTATTTTTTTTCATGTGATCAGCCATTTTATAAGCACTCTGCAGCCATGCGCAATGTGTTATGTCCTGGCTGTGTGAAAAATGTAACCTGGGTAAGTGCCCTAAGTAACAACCTTTTTTTAAAATTCCTCCAAAAGATCTAAATATCACTATAAAGCTTTTTCATACTGGTATGGTCTCAGTAGATGGAAGTAACACTTATAAAGGACAAAGACTGACACCTCAATCCATCTAGTGAATCTTTCTCTTCATAAGCCAGTTTGGCATCTGTCTTTTAATATGTAATTGCAGACAGCTAATGCTCTGTGCTTTTTCAGCTTCAGACCCATTGCCTTTAACACTGTTGAGCACTGGAGGCATTCTTCCATATATGTAGCATAAAACAACCTATATTCACACTTAAAAAAAAGAAAAACTTTTATGTCCTCTTTATTCATGGTAGCAAGACACCTAGCACTCTTTTGTGCTGTTAATTCAAGCATCTCCATGTTTGTTTGGTTTTTATTTGGGAATGCGTGCTGGTAACTTGTTAGTATTATTTTTAACTTGCCTGATAGCTAGCAAAAGAAAATTGCTGGCTTTCTTACCAGTGATGAAATTATCCAACAATTTGGACTGTAAGTTGGGACGGAGGCAGAAATGTTTCCATTTTAATACTTGTGTCTGAGTCACTATTGTCCAGTTATTAATGAAACTTTTCCAATAAATTTAAAGAGAATAACTTATTGCTCTCCACAATGGTGGAATAAGGTCAACTTGTTTTAACTAGTTATTCAGTTACAGCAGTCATGCTGTGTTAGCAAAACTCACTCTCTGAAAATATATGTGCAATTTGCTGACTATGAAGATAAGTGTCCGCTTAAGTGAGGCAAGCAAAAGAACTTTGGACCTCTTTTTTTTTTTTTAATAAGATATCTTATTGATGTGATGTTCACTATTAATGAACCTTTGGGAATTTAGATAAGTTTTTAATGCAGAAATTCTACACTGGAACACATGATTCAACTTCATATTTTGCTCTGATATAGCAGAAAGTAGGGTTTACCCAGCAGTGTACTGTATAAAAATCCTGTATGTACATTGGTCTGTGTGTTTAGTAGTTAGAACAATAGGAGATGATTTGAGATTGTACAAGTGTTATTGAAATCTGTTTATCACTATAGAACAAACCAATATAGATGAAGCCTGGGGAAAGTATTTCAAACCTGCCATCCACCAGAAGGACAGAACAAGCAGATAGAACATTCCTAAACGAGTGCTTGCAATCTCTACACTCCAGAATTATTCTAGTCAAAGAAACTGAACCATCTCTCCTTTTCTTCCACAAGGACAAAATAGCCTTATTGGTATTTTGGCTTTCTAGACATCCTTAGACAAATAACTACCACAGAATTATTTAGATGCAATAGGATTTAATTGCTTTAACAGTGCTCTTTTTTTTTTTTTTTTTTTTTAAAGTGTTGCGCAGCCTTTCGGCCCAGTGGGCCAGATTGGACTCTGCATACCAGGATCAGACCACAAGCCCCCTTCCTACCAGGATCAGGCTCCAGGAGTCCCACCACTATGACCCATTCCCACATGTGGAGATTTGGCTCCAGGGGCCCTGGCGCACCACCACCACATGCCAGGATCAGGCCCTGTGGCTCCATGTGCTCCTGACCTAGTTTGCAAAGCCTTGGCCTGCAGGGCTCCCCACAGACCCATAAGGAGTCCTACAGACTGGATTATATGACACAGGGGTCTGGATCTCATCTACAGGCTTGGGGCTGAACACTCTGTTTGAAACTATGCCACAATCTTGGCTTGGCCACCTTTTGTTCTAATATGCATTTGGTTGATGCTTTTTTTTCTGTTCTAAATAGAGACTAGAGTTGGGAAGGAATACCAAAAGCAATTTAGCACACTTCCACTTCCATCCCATCAAAGAAGTGCTGTAAAATGGGGACAGCTCTCCTAACTGCTTGGTTGAGAAATACCAAGAATAACACTTGGACAGAAAGCATAAAAAGAGAACAGGAGGGCTGCTGTTAGAGGATGATGTTGCCTATTTACCATTCTACACCTGGATTTGATGGCAAAGTTATGTTGTAGTCTCCTGGCAGACATTACCCTCAAGATACAGTTAACTTGTTAATTGTGCTGAAATAGTACCCCTACCACACCTTCAAGGAATTAATTGTATGACAAAACAGAAAACCAACTGCAAAAATACACCACAAAAGAGGTGTAATATCTTTGTGGCTGGTTTCCATCACTCCTTAAATTGAATGTGTGGCAGGGGTAGTGACAAACCAAAGCTGGTTCTAGTCTTCCGTGTGATCCGGGGGTTGGGATGGATAATCAGCTCATTGTTGGTCCCAGCTCTGGGACCGAACCTGATCCAGTTCAAAACAGGAGAGATAGAGAGATCCATGGACCTCTAGAAATCTAATCTGCCTGGAAAAGCCCCTCTCAGGTTGAGAATATGTACTGACATCCACATCCCTGAGCTCATTACTGGAAGTGATAAAACCACTGGAGCTAAGCGGGGAGAAACATGTTGAAGTGCAAGGAATCCTGAATGGGAGCCCTGATTCAATCTGCATGTGTGAGCTTTTTAAATGCTATTTATTACTAAAGGAATGCAGGGACCCATTGTTTGTGCCAGTCTTATCCTCTGGGTTGAAGGAAACAACCTGGGTTTTTGCTACTTCAGATGGAGAATGATAGAAGAGAAGATTTGTGGTTGTTAATATTTTTGGCAAGGGGTGGAGTGTGAGGTGAAAAATAGAACAATTTTGATTCAGACTAAACCTAGCATCTGAGCTCAAGTTGTATGGATGTTTTTTTTGAAGGGTCACACCATTTCAAAACAATACCAGACTTAAAAACAGCATTGTGCAGATGAGACTAGAGTCAAACTGTCAGCTGGGCCTTAAAGGTGCTCTTCCCCATCGTCCCAAAGGTGCTTTACTCCAAAGAGCTTTTAACCAAAAGTTGTACTTTTAAGCAAGTCTGAAGGGTGAAGCCAGTTGTGACAGGAGGCTTTCCAGAGGCCAGTCACAATGTCAGCCCCCTCACCTGTCTAAAGCAATCTGCCCACTTGACTTGCCTCCACACCTTGGTTGTAACAAAATAGTTGTTTCTAGGTGGGAGGCTGCCCATTTAATAGTTGGTCATTTAATGCCCTGATGCCAAGGGCATAATACACTGCTCCAACCTCTCCTCTACTGTGTCCCATGCCTTGCAGATGGCATGCAAAATGACATCCAACTCCCCCAGCTCCATGGCTGGGCTGCACTCAGCTTCTGGCTCAAATTTAGCCTCAGATGTCTGTAGACATGCCTGGGCCACATGCCCCGTCACTGGGACCTCTACTCCACCCCGTCATTGGGGCTTTATACCTCTTGGGCCCCTGGTGTCCATCAGCATACCAGGACCTCACTTTTGGCCTCCCACTAGGCCTCACTCACATTTAGGTGTTGGGCCTCAGGCCCTCCTGGCCCTGTGTTCTCACCCAAGCCTGGTACTTTCCTTCCCTAGCCTTTCCCCTCCATAGGGTCACCTACAAGACAGTGGGGGTTGAGGCTTTCCAGCACCCCATGCTCACCTTTCACTAGGGAGGGACAGGTGTGGCATTTCCTATATTCTGCCCCACCATACCATCTAACCCCAGCAGGGTGAAGTTTTAGGTCATGCCCCAGGACTACTACAGGCCTACCCGTCTTGATCTTATTCCTACCTCACTGGGCTCTTGGATGTTCTTCCTCTTGGGCTGCTTGGTTCCTCCCCCGCCCCCCCCCCCCCCCAGTTGAGGGACATTCGGCCTTTTTTGAGCCCTGGCCCCACCTCTGGGCCAATCAAGGTGCCGGCAGCTCTCTGCAACCCTGTCCTGCCCCTCACAGTAGGGTTACTTGCCCTTTAGCCTGTTGGCTGTGGCCCCCTTGCATTGACTAGTCATGAGTCTAAGGATCAGTCTACCAGCGGCTGATCTTCCTCCTCAGCAGAGGTCCCCCCTGAGCCCTACCATAAAGCAGTCCTCTCCCACTGGGCTTGCCTGATGCCCCACTGATTATATACAAAGCAGCCCTTTTCTCCACTGGGCTCATTGAACCCCTCTATAAGCCCACAAACTAAGCCCCCTGTCCTAGGCTGGCCTGGCTCTTCCCTAGGCCCTTGTGTGCAGCACCTCTTATACAGCTGTCCTGGCCCATTGCTCAGGCCCCTGTGCACACCAGCTTTCTCTCCAGGATGGCCTCTCCACAGCTCTAGGCCTACAGCCACTTCCTCAGGGCTTGGGACCCCAGCAGGTCCCTAGGAACTTCCTCCTTCCCCATAGTTCTTACCCTAACCTCCAGGATGTTCCTGGGAGCAGCTGATCTCCAGCTGGGCAATGTTACTTCAGCAGCATCCCTGCAGTAACTGGCAGCTCTGCTCCTCAGGACCTTGGTCTTATACCCAAAGTGCCCAAGCCTTCACCAATCTGGCGGCCTTCTGGGTGTCATGTGAACACCTGATTGGTTCTGCTGTCACCTGCAGGCTGCTTTACAGTCTGCTCAAGCCCTTAAAGTGGCAGGCACCCAAAGGTGTTCTGCCACATCACTATAGACACGTATCCTCTTGGCTGCCATTATTCATCTGTCAGTTTGGTTTTATGGACAATTTCATGTCTTTTCCCTGTGGTGAGGTTATTATAATATCCTGAATCAATTCAGTTCTGCCACCAGTAGTCGTCAATTTAAAATAATCTCTATTAACTTTCTGGTGTCTACAAAATTGAACGTGACAACTACTCTTAAATTCCACCCTACAGGGTTTTCCTTCATAATTTTTCTCCTAAATATCCTCTTAATGGCAGTTCGTCTCCTAAATCTATAATCTGAGGTTGTTTGATTTCATTCTGAAGTTTTTATTAATTGGTTTATGAATCTGTCATGGTCCTATCTGCAAAATGGATGTAGGTTTCTTTGCTGCTTAACGATTATACTAAGACTAATGTTCCTTTTATCACATCAGGGGATTGTCATTCATTATCTGAGTCTGTTCTACTGAATCTGAGCCAGGGTGCCATGGCATCCTGGGGTGGTGTGAAATCCTTTTAGGAGTGCTATGGGGTGGGGTGCAGTATTACAACAGTTATGTGTACAAGTGCCTACATAAGTTACAAGATAAACCCAGAGATTTCACATACAAAATCATAATGTCATTACATAAAAAGCATTCTGATATGTTGTGTTCTTTGTTGATTTCTTTGCAACCTAAGAATTTCTCTATTACTTTTCAGTAGTAAAAAATAAGCGACAGCTAATAGCTGGCATTTTCTGAGAGGTGCCTTGAGTCTAAAAAAGAGTGAGAACCTCTGATTTGTTCTCATAGAGGTCTCTGAGTTTTGCATTGTAGGCAACTGAAATGTATCTTTATGCCTGTTTGTGTGCTTAGAAAATGAAAAGATCAATTTCTTAAAAAAGAATGTGCCAAGAACCACTAAAATACTGCTTGGAATGATTGGCAATAAGTTTTGTTGATGTTTCCTAGTGAAATATTTGAAAGTATCTGTAGATCTAATTGTTCCCCACAACCTAAAAGTGAGACACTTAATTTTTTTAAAAAACATATGTTCTGACAGTTCTTGCTCTCAAATCCTGGTTTGAGATTATTTGAGGAAAAATTAAGCCTGCAGATTACTTCTCACACTTAATCTGGAGTCTGTTTGCATTTTTATACTTCTAAATACAAAGTAAAACTTTACAGCCTTAAACATTTCATCAGTTACTTGTAATGAGGGAGGACAAGTTTGCAAGAACACCAACTTTTACAAATTCCTACAGTGCTCTAATCTTTAAATCTCTAATACTGTTTTGTAGTGTGGGCCATATCTGGAAACATTAAAATTTGAACTTTAATTAGATTCAAACTATCTTACCTCAAAAGCAATTTAAAAAGTGCTAACAAATTGCCATCACTGAATCGTCATGCCTCCAAGTTTTGACTACTGATAAGTCAAAGTTTTGTGTCATAAGAGGCTCATATTTAAAATCAAATAAAGTGGTCATAATAATATATTTTATAGACCTCCATAAAGATTTTGTGGAGAAGGGAACCGTCTTTGGAGAAAAAAAATCAATCACCCCTTAGTGCAGTGATATCCAAAGGGTGGCATGTGAGAGTGGTGAAAGTGTGCTGTGAAATATGATACTTTTCTTTCTTTTTTTGTATTTTAAGTTGGGATGGCACAGTATACTTGCAGAGCAGAGTGCAGTGCAGCCATGTGCCCAGTATGAGCCCAGTGAAGTAAAGGGCTGCTTTATATAAGATCTCTGGGGCTGTAGGCAAGCCCAGGGTGAGACATATAAGTTATGGAGGGATGGGACCCCTAGCGAGTGAAAGGGCCAGCTGTCTATGGATTGACCCAGGACTCTTGACTGGACCAAGCTGGGGCCAGGGCATGAGTGGCTAAAGGGAAAGTATGCCTGCTATGAGGGGAAGGCCAGAGTGGCGGAGAGCTCTAGTGCCCTGACTGCCCAGAGAGCAGGGTCAGGCTCAAGTGAGCCAAGGTTTCAAGGGAGAGACAAGAGTGAGGGGTCAGTCAGCAACCAGTCTGAAATGGTAGAGGCTGAAAATCAGGCACCTGATGGGAGGTATCCTGTAAAGGGGCTAAGAGAGAGATGGAGACAGCAATGCCAACTGTCGCAAAACCATCATGAGACACAGGAATTGTAAGTCAAAATAGCTCTGACTCATCCTGATTGAACCCTTGGGTCTCTGGATTTTCCCAGCTGGTAAATCTGTGGAGGGGAAGGGGCAGTGGGAAGGGTGAGGGCTGGGGGGTGGGGCAGATTGAGGCCCCCACTGAGAGACGGAGGGAGGGAGTGGGGCGGGAGCGGGGGCTGGGGTGGGTGGGGCCCCGGGGCGGGGTGGGTTGTCCAGAAGTGCGGGGGGAGGGGGAGCAGCTCCCCACAGCGGCGCACACCCCCAGGAGAGGCATGGGGGCACGTGCCCTGCACGGGGCAGAGGTGGGCTTGGGGCTCTGCACCTTGCTGCCTTTGCCCTGGGAGCTCAGCCATGCAATGCCATTGTAGGTCATTGGGTGGGCAGGGGATGTGGGGCACACTGGCTGTGCAGCGTGTCCCCTGCCCACCCACTGACGGGAAGTGGGCATGTTCCCTGCCAGCCTGTTGACAGGTCATCATGTGGCTTAGCTCCTGGGGCGGGGTCAGCGGAGTGCAGAGCCCTAAGCCCACAGTGGGCAGCCCACCTCTGCCCCGCGGGAGGCATGTGCCTCCTGTTCTGTCCCCGGGGTTGTGCGCAGCTGTGGGGAACTGTGCCCCCCCATGCCTCTGGATGACCCACCCCAGCCTCGGGGCCCCATTCACCCCAGCCCCTGCTCCTGCCTCACTCCCTCCCTCACCATGGGGGCCTTGATCTGCCCCCCGCCTCTTCCCTCTCCCCCTGGCCCTTCCCCTTTACTTAACAGCTGGGTGTTGTCTGGGTCTCTGTGTCTGCTCCTCACTCACAACCTGCAGCCCCCCCCCCCCAACCCTGCTGCTGCCTCTCACTCCTGACCCACATTACCCCACATCCTGCCAGGATGTGCAGGGACCCTCCCTCCCCAGGCTCCAACCCTCCCCCCCACACACACACACACCCCCACAGCCCCCACATCTTCACAAACAACCCCCCCGACACGCACACGCACTTCAAAGATAGCATCTCATGATTTATGTGCCAATCTCTTGATTTTTTTTTAAAAGTTCATCTTGTGTTTTTTGGCACAGTGGAGTTGGCAATACTGAACTTCATGCAGTCATCCTGCAGCTTCCCCATGATAGTTGCATGTCTGTCCATTCCTGATCCTAGTATGATTTTTATTGGAGTACGAAACTGATGTGCGCATAGTGAAATTAACAAGAAATTCTGATGTCCTAAATTCCATTAAGATTTTTGTTGTACCATTTTCCCTTCATAATATCATACAGTACTTTGGGGTTTGAGTCAATATAAAAATTATGAGTGATTTCTGTTGGGGCTTTACTTTCATCCTTTCCATTGACTTGTTTAATTTCTCAACTGAGTAACTTTTAAATTACTTTCTTATAAATTTCTCTTCCCCTAAGATACTGCTACATCTCTCCCATCCCCTTCCACTCCCCCATGTTCTCTTCCAGTAGCTCTTTATCCATGTAAGAACATTGGTAGTTATCAGAGGGATGAGATAATGTCTCATGTCACTGGTAGAACAGACAGTGTCTATAGTTGTCGCATTTTATTCAGCTGTTAGTCCCAACCTTTCTTTACTCACTTACTTGTGTTCTAGCTGCTGATATTACTGGACAGATTAACTGTTAAAATCATATTGGTGTATGTGTAGGTTTCAATAAGAAGAATATACAATGAAGGCTAACATTGACCTGGAAGGGTGTGGGCAGTGGGGTCCCGCAGGGCTAAGTCCTTGGACCGATACTCTTCAATGTCTTCATCAGCGACTTGGACAAGGGAGTAAAGTGTACTCTGTCCAAGTTTGCAGATGACACAAAACTGTGGGGAGAAGTGGACACGCCGGAGGGCAGGGAACAACTACAAGCAGACCTGGACAGGTTGGACATATGGGCAGAAAACAACAGAATGCGATTCAACAAGGAGAAATGCAAAGTGCTGCACCTAGGGAGGAAAAATGTCCAGCATATCTACTGCCTAGGAAATGACCTGCTTGGTGGCACAGAAGCGGAAAGGGATCTTGGAGTCCTAGTGGACTCCAAGATGAACATGAGTCGTCAGTGTGACGAAGTCATCAGAAAACCTAATGGCACTTTATCGTGCATCAGCAGATGCATGACAAACAGAACCAAGGAGGTTATACTTCCCCTCTATTGGGCGCTGGTCAGACCGCAGTTGGAATACTGCATGCAGTTTTGGGTGCCACACTTCAAGAGAGATGTGGATAACCTGGAGAGGGTCCAGAGAAGGGCCACTCATATGGTTAAGGGCTTGCAGGCCAAGCCCTATGAGGAGAGACTAGGGCACCTGGACCTCTTCAGCCTCCACAAGAAAAGGTTGAGAGGCGACCTTGTGGCTGCCTGTAAGTTCATCATGGGGGCACAGAAGGGAATTGGTGAGGCTTTACTCACCAAGGCCCCCCTGGGGGTTACAAGAAATAATGGCCACAAGCTAGCAGAGAGCAGATTTAGACTGGACATTAGGAAGAACTTCTTCACAGTTAGAGTGGCCAAGGTCTGGAATGGGCTCCCAAGGGTGGTGGTGCTCTCCCCTACCCTGGGGGTCTTCAAGAGGAGGTTAGATAGGCATCTAGCTGGGGTCATCTAAACCCAGCACTCTTTCCTGCCTATGCAGGGGGTCGGACTCGATGATTTATTGAGGTCCCTTCCGACCCTAACATCTATGAATCTATGAAACTGAGGGTTGTGTGATAAAGTGGGGGCTGGAAGAGAGTGCCCAGGAATGAGCAGCCCAGGAGAATGACCTAAAATTACACCCTTCTGGGGCTGGATGGTGTGGTAGGGCTGACTGTGGTGGGGCAGTCTCCAGAAAATGCTACACCTGTGCCTCCCTAGTGATAGGTGAGTATGGGGCACCAGAAAGTGTCAGCCCTCACTGCCTTGTGAGTGACTCTGTGGAGGGGAAAGGCTAGGGGAGCAGACCCTGAGAGAAGACCACTAGGCTTGGGTGGCAACACAGGGGCCCGGAGGGCTGAAGGCCTGAGAGTGAGGCTTGGGGGGACAGAACAGGGGCCAGGAGGGCCCAAGGCCCAACACCTGAGAGAGTGAGGCTTAGCGGGAGAATTGAATAAGTATTAGGCCTAGCGTGAGGCCAGGTTAGAGGTCCAGGAACATCAAGAGATGCCTGAGGCATGAGTGGGCCATAGGCTAAGTAGGGGGTCCAGGCATGTCGAGAGACATTTGAGGCCTGAGTGGGCTGTAGGCTGAGTTAGAGGTCTAGGCATGTCAACAGACACCTGAGGCCTGAGTGGGCTGTAGGCTGAGTTTGAGGCGCCTGAGGCCAGAAAGGTCCAGGGGTCAGAGTCAGCCCAGAGTGTGGGGTGGTAGGCCTGACGGCCCATCATAGAGTAGGGCCTGATTTGGGTGGCCTGAAGGTCTACACGGGTCAGGACTGAGAGCGCAAGGGATGAATCCTGAAAGGCTGTATACAGTAGGGAGCCTGGGTGGTCCTGAAGGGCTATACAGAATAGGGCAACGTGGCTGAGGCTCAGAGAGGTACAGTGCAACTGAGGCCCAAGAAAGGGACAGAGCAGGTGTGGCCCTGCTAGGGGTAGTATCAGAGAGGCTCAGCCTAGGACTGAGTTTGGCCCAATAAGGGACCAAGAGAATTGTCACCAGTATGTGATGCCATCTGTGAGGCATGCGACATGGTGAAGGGAAGGTCAGAGCTGCGTATTATGGCCTTGGCATCAAGGCGTTAAGTTGGTAGCCTCCCACCTAGGAACAATTATTCAGTTACAACAAAGGCATGGCAGGAGAGTCAGGTGTGTGGACTGCCTCAGACAGGTGGGTGGGCCAAAGTTGTGACTGGCCTCGAGATGGCCCCCTGCCACAGCCACCAATTTTAATCCAAAAAAGAAAGTGTGTCCCAGGGATCAGAAGTCTGGGAAATGCTGCCTTAGTGCAATATATAGCATGGGAAAACTATCTGCAGGGTCACCTTCAGTAGTTAGTGGTCCCTTGTTCCCACTGTGGGTCACTATTTCAGATGATGGGTTCTCATGCCATATTTTCTCCCAGTACATTATATACAATACTGCATCTTCGCTGAGACATTCTTGTTTGTATGAAAAAGTAGATTTAGATAAGATTGAGAAAATAAAAGTAGCTGGTTCTTTTGCTTTTGACCCTGCACAACTCTTTATTATAAAAAAACGCTTCTCTTTTATTTTTAGTAACTCTAATTCTGACATATTTCTTTCCTTTTTGCAGACTGAAATCTCCAGTCCTTCCCTCTTTCTAATTTTCAGAGGAAACTAGGATCATTAGCTATAACTGTGAATGCAAATCTACAGTTGATAACCAAATGCAAGTATTTAGGCAGCACATCTTTGCCTATGGTAAGTATCTGGAAGGACTGGACTTATATGGCACCCATCAATTTCCTTCTTATTGCTGACATCACTTGTTCTCCTCCAACCACCCAATCAGCCCACTATTGTGGAAGAAACAGCAATCAGACATCCTCAGCAGGGGAAGAAGAGCTTCTGTTCTGGATTCTAGAGACTAATTTAAGAACATTTCTGTCTTCCCTTCAGTGAGAAGCAAGGGATGTATACTTCTCCCACTGATTTTCCCCCCCACCCTCCCCCCCGCCAAAAAAAAAAAAAAAAAAAGCACTCCAGGAAAGCTGGATGTGTCTTCTCTCTTCCTGAAGGAGAATTGCATTTAGAGGTACCTCCTGAGCAGAGGAACAGAAGGTGGACAGTACTATGGATGAGTCTTCTTGAGGAAGGAGGCCAACTAGATGCTATTTTTCCCTTTTTGTCCCTTGACTGGTTACAGTGATGTTTGCAGTAAAAGGCGGACGTATGGGATTACAGGGTGAACCAGAGTCCATCCAGGTACTTACTGAAGACAAAGCTGTGCCTCCATATTGTCTACTGGGAGGAATGATTCTCATTCAATTCTAGTACAGTACATCTTCAATTTTTGGACATATCTTCAGGGATTTTTCTTGGTCCCTTGAAGAATTTGAGTTCTGCTTTTAAAAGGTAGAACTGTACCTTATTGTCATTTGTGGACCTCCCTATGGCTTCAGGAATTGCTTAGAGTTTTGCAGTTTAGGACAGAAATTGAATAAGAGACTCTGGAAAGATAAAATCACTCCTATGATCAACATTTAACCTATATACATTTTCTTAGAAGGCAAAACAGGGTAGTAGAAGCACTTTCAAGCTTAAAATTCTACAATAATAGGTTCTCAGGTTACTGTGTTAATACAAATTTAATTTCGAAAGCAATGTTTGTTATATTACTGAAACACAGGGCTGCAAGTACTTAGATTTTTAAAAAATGGATTGAACTTTTAGAGAGTTTATACATTATTTGTCCTGCTAGGTATTTGAGGTAGGTCTGATATTTCATTTTATTAGGATCTGAAATATGTGCATCTATTCAGCCTAAATCATTAGCTGCAATATATAGGGAGCTTATTTTTCCTGTAAGCAAGGGGTTGGCAAGCTGTGGCCCACAGACCATGTCTGACCCACCAACTGATTTATGCAGCTGTTTAGCTGAGTTGGTTAGAGCATGGTACTAATAATAACACCAGGGTTGCAAAGGCGTACCTATGTCTTGTTGCACGAGGCCCCTCCACTAACCTAAAATTACTCATTCCTTTTAAAAGATCTGATGAGTCTTGGTACTCCATTCATCTCAATAGTAGCTAGCAATTTGGAGAAAGTAGACTTTAAAAATATCAAACTATTATGTCAGTGATCCTTCACCTTTTTTTCAGGAGGTAAAGTCAAAGAATACCAGTCCAGCTTCCTGTAGGATCAAAGTGACATTCAGCTGTCCTTTTTAATTTGTCCTTTTTGTTTATCATAAAGCTGCCATCATTTAAATTTGCTTGGCAATCTGAGAACAAATACTGATAGGTAGGATTGTTATAGAATAACCTCAATAAAATCATATATAGAGTTACAGGGCCATGTCCCTGCATGATTTTAATCTTTGCCAGTACTTCTCTTTCCCCCTTTCAGTAATTAATGAGCCCAAAAGAAATACATTTTTTTAAAGTACAAAATAATGGAAGCAGAATCTTGGCTCTTGTATGTAAGAGTGTATGACTGGCTTGTCAAAAGGATGATAATATACTGTAAAGATGTGTGTAGAGATGGCAATAGTTATTCTGGACTCTACTTTGGTCATATGGCATAGTTCACTTAAATCAATTGTGTATATCTTTCAGTACATCTTCATTGCCACCACTAGACTGGCCTTTACCAAGTCGTTATGAACAATGTGAGCTGAAAATAGAAGTGCAGCCTAAAACTCACCATAGGGCTCATTATGAAACTGAAGGCAGTAGAGGAGCAGTAAAAGCATCCACAGGTGGACACCCTGTCGTGAAGGTATGAAGTTTAACTTTACTGTGAACAATTTGTGTTGTTAAAATAAAATCTCATTCACTTACTAGTGTGTACAGTAAATTATAAGCTTTTTTGATAATTTTGAACAGGTAGCATTTCTGTGTAGTTATTTAATTTTACAGGTATAAAAACATTGTATAAGTATAAACTTATATAATTAATTTCACTGTATATTATAGTCTTGCCAGTGGATTTATGATGCAGTATTTAACTTCTACTGCTGTACTGAAAGGAACCATTCTTAGGGGGAAAATTATAGCAAGTTATATGTACTAGGTCATACAGAAATGTGTACCGTAAGTGTGGTAGAATACAATAAAAACGTCTTACCCTCTGCATCAAGGATATATTTCTGAACATGATTGAATGGTGGTAGTGCATGATAAACTTGGTGGTGATGTATTTGTCTTATTAGGATATTTCTTTGTAATAAATTCTAATAAATTCTTGGTAATTTTAAGTTCAATAAACTGTATACCAAAACATACACAGTAAACAAAGTGCAGCATTTCCCTTTATCTCCCAAAAACAACCAGATTTTCTTGCTGTTGAAATAAGATTAATATGTGCAGCTTCCTGCTCTTTTCTGGCCCATTAGGAAACAGTAAAAAGTGCATTGTATCACTGGCTTTCTTTAATATGCGTTGTTAATCTGTAAAGCGAAGCATGAGAGGACTTTTTAAAGCAGGGATAGGGAATTATTTCGGGCAGAGGGCCACTTACTGAGTTTTGGCAAGCCAACGAGGGCTGCATAGGTAACCCTGCCCCTTGACAGGTGCCCCACCTCCTGATCACCATCTTGGAACCAGAAGCCCAACACCTGACCTTTGCCACCAGAAGTCCCTCCCCTTGGCCCCCAGAATTACTCCATTCAGCAAGGGGTTTTGCCATCTCTAAACCACAAAAACACCAAATAATATTATAAAAATAAAAAATGTATTACAGCATTCATTAATTTAATCTCAAAAAATATTTTTGACTTGATTTACATGTGTTTGCATAGTGTACACAGAGCTTTGTGGGTTATGTGGGGTGTAGGAGAGGGTGTGTGTGTGTGTGATTTGTGGGGCCATGGGTATGTATAGGGGGTGTCTTGTGTGTGGGGTGTGGGTGGGTATGGGTTTTCTGGGGGGCTGTGAGTTTGTGCAGAGAGGGTGTCTGGGGAGGGTTGTGGCTTGCGTGGAGTGGGGCGGGTTTGCCTACAGCCTGCCCCACCCCTTCTGCAGCAGGCAGAGTCCCTGCCAGTGCTTCTGCAAACCCAGGATCTATGCCCCTGCCACTCCTAGCCCTGGGGCACTGGTGTGGGCCCCATGCTCCTGCTTGCTGTGACTTGCCCCCCATCTGCCACTGCTGTCCTTCTCCTGCTGCTTCCCCGTTTCCCACCCCCTGCCCTCAGCCACTCTGGCACCACGTCCCAGCTGTTCCTGCGGTCCTGGCACTGCAGGTGGGAACCACGTGATGCCAGAGTGCAGCGGGCAGTGGGAAGCGTGGAGCTCAGCAACAGCCGGGCAGGAATGCAGGGCCCAGGCTGGTGCAGTGGGCCCAGAGCGGGGTGGCAGGAAAGTAGGGCTGGGCTACCAGGAGTTCGCTCCTCTCCCTGCTTGGGCAGTGCAGCCCAGACCCCAGGGTGGGGTGGGGCGGGCTGGGGCCAGGACTGTGCCAAGCTCTTCCTGGTGAGGCGGGGCTGCACTGGGAAGGGGCTATAGTGAATTTGTGGCTGCAGCCCCCCCCCACATAACCCCTTTCCAGTGCAGCCCTACTCTGCCAGGAAGAGCTTGGCACAGCCCCAGCCTCAACTCATGCCGTGCAGATCCCCCTGCCCTCCTGGATGAGCGGTAGGAGCAGTGGCAGAAGATGCCAGATGAGTAGTCAAGTGCCGGATGAGTTGCCAGACCTGTGGCTCCTGGCTGAGTGGCACACAGTGGTGGGAGCTGCCCCCCGCCTCCCCACACCCCCAGATGAACTGCTCGTCCATGCCGCACCTGCCCTGCCCTGCCCTGGCTGGGCAATGCTTGCCCCAGGCCCAGCCCCACATACTACTTCTTCACAGGGGCCTTGATCTGCCTCCTCCCCCCCCCCCACCCACCCTTCTACCACACCAGACTTACCAGGTGGATCCAGCTCTTCACTCTGCCAGGCTGGGTATCAGAAATTAGATTGGTATCTGCCGATATACCCCCTTAAAAATCAGGTTTTCGTATTGGCTGCAAAAATCTCTATTGGTGCATCCCTAGTCTCAGTCAATCACAGCTTCTTCCCTTCCCCATTTTCACTGGACTGTGTCCTTGTCTTGATCTATACTTTTAGTCTGCAGATTGTTCCTTTACCTAATATATTCCTTCTCCCTCTTTCCCACCTACCAGAGAAACTGGTTTCCTCCTTCACTCTGTGTAGATTCCCTAAGGTATTTATTGATAGTACGGGGGGGGGGAAAGAGGGGCAGGTTTCCTATTCTTAGCTTGTTCTGCCGTACCGTGAGGCAGGAAGAGTCCAGCTTAGTCTAGCAGACCTGGGCTAAAGGAGATATTCACAGTTACTGCAAGGATAATGTAGTTTCAGAGATTCAAACATGCTTTTTGAAGATGGAATCTTAGGATGTTTTAGGTGCTAAAAATCTAATTCTCTGTACTATTCAAATTTGGGTTTTTTCCCTTCAAATAGTTCTATCTTCTTGGAAACAGCAGAAGTTCCCTTGCCCTGAAAGACCTCCCTGTTAATTTACAGATCACTGCTGTGAAACAGGAGGATCCTATAATTGTACAAATAAAAGTTTTCAATTTTTTTAACATGGACAAAACATTTTTTCCTTAGCATAGTTTTTGGAAATGGTACCACTGGTTAAGCAGGGGAAATGTGTAATGGGAGCATATATCAGGGGAATATCAGGTATCAGTCTTACCTGGCTATATAAATTATATCTACAGACTTACAAAGTCTTAAATCAGAGGCAAGTCTAGCTTTAAATCAGAGGCATGTCTATAATGCCATTTGGGTTGGTCTAATAAAAGATATCAAATTCACCCAAGGAACCTTGTCTGCCTATGTCTATAATGCTAGCTTTGGTTCAATATTTCTGCATTGCGTTGAGATGAGGTATTTTACTATAGTTTATGGATTTCTATAAATAAAAATCTGTAGCATATTTTTGTTTGCTTACTGGAGGTTTTAGTTGCCAACAGGCCTGTCATATTTTTGGATATCATTTCTGTTTTTCAAAAAGGATATCTGATTCAGATCAGTGAGATGACTTGTTTAGGCAAAATAATTGTTAAAACTGGTTTTAGAATTTCTGCATTGTTTCCTAATCTCATGCTTAAACCACTGAACTATGACTGCCTGAATTAAAATTAGTACAAATGCAAATCAGAATAACTTGAATCAAACTATTCACAAGTTAGTCTTTGTATGATGATATAAATGTATTCAGTACAGAGCAGGTTGTTTTGCAGCTAAACATTGATTTGTTTTAACATGCTGCTGAGAAATAGTGTAGTAAGGATCACATTTGGTGAAAGGTAAACATTAAATAGCTGTAATCAGATTAAAGATTCTTTTTTTTCGGGGGAGGCACTTTTTCCACTGGTCTCACCCAAGCATACAACATAAACCTAATTCATAATATGCATGACTGTTTACACATATTCTGAATTTTTATTCCATTTTTATTGCTAATCTGTTAGATCTGTGCCAACCAGCTTGGTGTCAGTGCATGATCAGTAACGGACAACCGCTGAGCTGACAAACTGCTCTTCCATGGTCTTTGTTTAGTGTTAATGTGTGACTGTCTTAAACTGTACTTAGTTTGTAGCATCATAGAAGGGCTTCTAAGATTTCTAAAAAATTACAAAGTCTGTAATTCTGTAATACACGTGTACTTATTCATAAGTTGTAATAACATTCTAAGATAGTAATATATACTGTTAGTTTAGGTGCAGGCATGGTCATGCTGTACTCTACCTGTTGCTAGGAAACTAAGCTTTTGACAAATTTGGCATCTGTTGTGAGCATAGTTAATCAGCTTATTGTTTCTGAAATGTGGAGAAATTAAATGAATTGAGCATCTCACTGCTGGATGACTGAATGGACTTTCATGCTTAAAAGAAAGTGAATACATTTATTTTGCTTTAAGAGTGTGCAATGAATTTCTCCTGTGTTCGTCCTTTTTAATGGCAAGATATTTTTAGCAGTTACCTACGGTTTTAATCTGAGTTTGGTTTAGGTTTTAGTTCTTGGTTATATTCTAGTTCAAGTGCATAAATTAAATGAACTGTCTTTTCCTTGTTAAAAATCTAGGGGGAAAGCCTTGTTTATTCCTCCTGTGTGAAAATAATTAACTTGCCATTATTGCTATTTGTAGCATGGCTGCCATCACAAAATTGCCAACTAAATATTCACCACTTCTAATGTGCCACCTCTAAGTGTTCAGTGAGTAAAGCATTTACTCAGTCTTCATGAGTTCTCTTTGAATCTATGCTTTAGAACTATGCTTTATTACTACTGTGTTTTAGGGGTATGTTTAAGAGGGGTTTTAGCTCTGGTCTAAATACAGTGTTAGACCAGTTGCATTTTTGCAAAGATATATAGAAACTCTTTATGTTGGCTTCAGCCTGGCTTAGATTGGATGCAGTCTGGTGGAAAGTAAACTAAACTTAAATTTTAGTATTTTGAAGACCTTTACATAGAAAATAGAAAAATCATTAATATAGAATGGTAAAGAGCCAAAGAGGGAACAGCTGGAACTTTTCGCAGACAGGAAGATATAGTATTTGTTCTGTGTGTCATATTCAGGAGATATTGAAGGTTTTTGAGACTGGGAAAGGGGAGAATCTCTTCTTTTCATAATGCCTTTAATAGGTTTAGGGCAGTAGTTGGCAAGCTTTTCAGGGCCAGAGTAACCCTGTTCAGGTCAGAGGTGGGTGGGTGTGTGCTGGGGCCCATCAATCACCACTGCTTCTCCCTGTAGTGGCACTGGGAGAGGGCCAACAGCCAGCATGTCACCCCATGGCAGCATGGTGAAAGCAACTGCTGACAAACCCCCCTGCCACTGAATGCCACCAAAGCCCCACATCCACAGGTCAGATGCAGCCCATGGTCCATATGTCACCTTTTGACCGGACTTGTAGTTAAGAGTGAGATTAATTGATCAATAAGACCATTCCAATCACAACTTGAAAGTTTTATTAGGATATAGCTTTCACAGAATTCATGGACATTAGGGTGGAAGGGACTTCATAAGATCATCGGGTCCAGCCCCCTGCCCAAGCGGCAGGAAATCAGCTGGGGTCAAAGAATAGGCATCCAAATGTTTCTTGAAAATGTCAAGAGTAGGTGCTTGCACCACCTCTGGGGGAGTCTATTCCAGGCCTTAGTGGTTCAGACAGTGAAGAAGTTTTTCCTTATGTCCAGCCTAAAACGGTCTTGCAGGAGTTTGTGACCACTGGTCCTTGTCTTCCCTTTGGGTGCTCTGGTGAACAAGTGTTCCCCCAGATCCTGATGCACACCCCTGATGTACTTATAGGCTGCCACCAAGTCACCCCATGAGCCTGTGCTTCTCCAGGCTGAAGAGCCCCATGGCTCTCAGCCTCTCTTCTTAAGGCCTGCTCTCTTGCCCTCTGATCATGTGTGTGGCTCTCCTCTGGACTGTCTCAATGCAAAGACCTACTGGTACTAATAAAGACAATGCTTTGGCAGTCTTGGATTCAGAAAGAGCAGGCCTGCTGGTGGGGTGTCTCTGGTTTCCTGAGGATTCTTGCTGAGTTGTTTCTTTCTCCTGAGCTTTGGGGAAGATCCAATTTGTTGCTTGCCCCAGCCCGATATTTATAGATGGTTGATTTGACATGCTAATAATTGATCTCTGCTTGTTTTATTTTTTTTTTCATTGGAACTGAATGGAACAAGATTTTAGTGGACCTGGGAAAACAGTCAAGGGATAAGCTAGCTAAGGTTCTTTATTTTTAGGTGTTTGACCCTAGTCTGTTAATCATCTGGTAATCTTTACTTTAATCAATATTTTGTTAATCAGTTCAAATTTGTATTTTTGAGATGGTAGAAGGAAAGATTTCTTATCTTCTTTATGGCTTGCCTTTTGGTTCTTAGTCAGTCATTTACTAACTTTTCCCCTTCTACCCTCCAGGCCGCCTTTGAGTCTGTAATCATTTGAACATGTTAGCAAAAATGTATTTATTATAGCAAAATAACTATTTATACATTTGATCACCTTAGTTATTAATCTTTTAGGATTAGGGGTGCACTGATACAGATTTTTTGGGCCGATACTGATGGCCAATTTTTAACGAGCCATATCTGCTGATACTGATCTGATATGCAGCCCTGCAATGTGGAGAGCGTCATCCGGCTGGTAAGTCTGTTATGGGGGAAGGGGGTGGGGGGAGGGGAAGGGCGTGGTGGGGAAGATCAAGGACCCCGCAGTGAGGGGGGGAATGGGGCTGGTGCTGGGGCTGAGGTAGGGGCAGGTGCTGCCCAGCCAGGGCAGAACGGGACATGGGATGGAGCTGTGGCTCATCCAGGGGCACGGGGAGGGAGAGTGGCTTCCACCGCTGCACACACCCTGGGAAGGCATGGGGGACATATGCCCCCAGATCTGCACATGGGGTGGAGCAGGCTGCTGCTGCAGGCTGGGTCCAGGGGCTGTGCTGGGCTCTTCCTGGCAAGGGTGCTGAGCCAGGCTGTGCTCGAGGCAGGCAGTGGCAGCACTGGGAGGGGGGCTATGGTGAATTTTGGCATAACTGCACCCACCCCCCCGCCAAACCCTCACTCCCAGTGCCACCACCGCCCTCCCTGCGCAGCCTGGCCCAGCCTGCTGGGAAGAGCCTGGAGCAGCTCTGGCCCCAGCCTGCAGTGGCAGCCCGCCCTCACCCTGCACACATATCTAGGGGCACGTGCCCCCCATGTCTTCCCAGGGTGCATGCAGCGGCAGGAGCTGCCCCCATGGACAAGCTGCAGCTCTGTCCCATGCCCCGCCCCACCTCAGCGGTGCAGTGCCTGCCCTGTCCCAGCCCCCTCCCACTCTCTCCCTCACCACGGGGGCTTTGATCTGCCCCCCCCTTTCCATTCCCCTTTGCCCCTTCCCTCACAATAAACTTACCAGCTGGACCTGGCTGCTCTCCATGTATTCTTTCTTTTTTTTCTTTTTGGATTGAATTTGTCTACAGCAATTTTACATTGGATTAGTATAGTTTTGGGTGCAGAACCTTTTTGCCTGACAGGCCGGATGGGCAGTGCCCTGTCTGTTTGTGGGTTGGATTCCACTGGTGGTCCCAATCCAACACCTGAGCTAGCATGATGGGAACCTCCAGCCATGCAGAGCAGGGCATGGGGCAGTCCAGCTGTAATCCAGCCCCATGGGGAAAAAGAGGACATTGTTTAGCTCTGCAGGAAAAGGGGACAGGCTTGGCTCTGTAGTGGGAAGGGGCATAGCTTGGCCCTGCAGGCAGAAAAGAGGCATGGCCCGGCCCCAGCCAAGTCAAAGGGAAAAAGGGACATTGCTTGGCTCTCTGGGGAGGGAGGAGATGTGTCTTGGTGCTAATCCAGATGCGGGAGAAGAGGTGTGGCCTAGCTGTAACTGGCGGTGCAAGGCTTAGAGTTTGGGAATTTCGTGGGTGGAGGGTGACCATATTAATGGCCATTGCTCCCCGACTGCCAAATTTTCTGCCCCATGGGGTGCCCGTCAGGCTAAATGCAATGGCTCTGCAGGCCACATTCAGCCTGTGGGTTAGAGATTGAATACCTCTGGTATAGTTCATTAATACAGTTTTTTTACTTTTAAGACATATAATAGTATTACATTTCAGTAAGCAGGACTTCTGCAGGTCTTGGGCCACAAATGGTATGGAGATGTGGTTTCTGCAAAATTTTGTTTTGTTTCTTAATTCTTTAGGCCTTTTGCATGACCCACTTGTCTTTATGGTGACTTGCAAAGGATTTTAAAAGATGGGCTTGTGTCCCTTTATAACGTGTCTTCAAGGCTTGAAAGTTTGCCCTTTCCGCGTTCCACCATTTCAAAGGTCTTTGAAGGATGGGAGAAATAAGACCTTAGTTTGTCTTACCTCCTACACCATTATTGCCTTTTATATTTGCACCTAGATAATTAACCGTTATATCAAAACCAGAATCCCCACTTCCTATTAGATCTGTACCACAGAACCAGTAATGAGAATTTCACAATACCAGTATCGGTATCTCGTAGAAGATTGATTTGGGTTTCCTCAGGTTTGATTTGGCCCTTCCTCTGGAGAAAGTTTGCTCTTATATTTTCATCAGGAATATGCCTGGGTTATTATTTACTTTCCCAGCTCAGTTCACAAATGGAAGGAGCCAGAGGTGTGAACTCCTTGGATTCTTCTACAGTCTCTATTTTACTGGCTACCATGGATTCCCCAAGCATATCTTCATTCATCTGCATAATCTCACACATTGATGTAAAACCTTAATAGAGGTTATTGTAAATGAAGGCTGGGTGTTAGGAGTGACAGTTGTCTACAGCAGGGATTGGCAGCCTACAGCTTGTGGAGCATTTGGATCTAGCTTGCAGACATGGAGCTTGGCAGTGTTTGCACTCTCTTGTGGTGGGTCATTGTGGCCTGCAGCTGGAAAAGGTTACCTATCCCTGATGTACAGCAATAAGCAGTTCCTTCTGCATTTTAGGAACTTTCTTCATTTTTACCAAATGAAGCTGTTAATGAGGGCATCTCGGAATTAATCTATGGCAAACTGTGGTCCATGTTGCAAACATTTCTAAGAGCAGACTGTCATTATCCAGTCCCTCCAAAGGTTGTGGGGTACCTGTCCCAGTGTCAAAAACCTTAGAATTCATGAGCTAAATTCTGTTTCTCTATGTACGTTAATGGTATATGTATAGTCACATAACCATGGATTTTGACATTTGTCTCATGGCAAAATAGAGCCTGTCCCCAGTAAAACCAGAATGGACAGCAGAGGATCCAAAAATTGGATTTCTTTAGAAAGATGGTCTATTCTGCTAGCCATTAAGTCTTTACATCAACTTATCAGGTTTGCCAGTGGGACAGTTTTACTGTCAGTAGGACATAATCTCCCAGTTTTAAACAAACCTCCCCAGGACTTTTAAAGGGTGAACTTAAAACCACTTAACAAAGATCAACAGCTTGCCAAGCCAGTATTACAGGCAATGCTGGATGTTTCAGACATAGGTACAAAACCAACAGGCAGTGCTCTCATTTGAAGGTCATGACTTCTTTAACTCACACTAACGAACCACTCCATTCTTTAAAAGACTGTAGATTGGCACTTGAATATCTAGGTTTTTACATTCCAGAGGAGAAAAAAGGTCAGATTTCAAACCTTTTTTTGAAAGATCAACATCCCTAAATTGCTAGCAAGAAACCCTCTGACTCTCCCAAGGAAAGACCTCTGTATGAGAAAAAGCTTATATTCACCTATTGCTGCAGTTCACAGGACACCTGGACTGAGGGAGTAAGTGTGATACCACAATAAAGGGTTCTGGACTGAACTACAAGGGTTTATACTATGTGTTCTTCTTTACTAATAATCATTTCTTTCTTTTTGGATGTTTTGGACTGGAGTTACTAGAGATTTCTTAGTCCAGTCAGGATCAGGTTATTCAGGTCACAAGGATTATTCAATAGAGTTTCAGTCTTCACCAATTCTCCATTCACAGTCCTGCCTCTCTCTAAAGTATCTCAGGAGATATTACTACAGCAAGAGGTAGTTTTCTGCAGTTTCACGTAGTGAAGAAAATGCCCTCAGGCTCTGGAGAAAAAGGGTTTATTTCAGGATGGTCACTCCTAAACTTCTATAATTGCTTTCTCCAACATCCCACAATTTGCTTATGATGTACCTGACTTCAAAATACAAATAGTTTTCTTTCCCAGTTTGGTATGAAATGCAGAAATTTAATGTGTTCTGTATTCTTTATCTTATTGGTGAAAATACTGAATAATACTAGACCCAGGGCAGATCCCTTCCGAATGCCTATTAATGAATCTTTCCAGTTTAAAAGTGAGCCATTATTAACTACTCTTTGAGTATGGTTGTCTACCGGTTGCATATTCATCTTAAAAGAGCTTCATTTAGATGAGGGGTAGGCAACCTTTTACTAACTGCAGGTCATATCAACACAGCCTGGTCCTAAGGCAGACTGGAGGTTAGATATTCTGCCACTAGATCAAGGGTAGGCAGTTCATTCAGCCAGAGGTCAGGTGAATGGGTTTTGGTGAGCTGTTGACGGCTGCATTGGTAGCCTCACTCCTTGACAGGTGCTTCGCTGCCTGGTCGCCATCTTGGGACCAGAAGTTCCCCCCTAATCCATGACCTTTGCCACCAAAAATCTCCCCTTTGCCCTGAAAGTCCTCCTTTGGGCGGGGTGTGTTGCCATCTTGGAACCAGAAAAAAATATCATATACTAAACATTAAACAGTTACTATAACACATTTTAATTTTATTTCAATTTTTGTCCTGATTTAGGTGTGTTTGCATAGTGTATATAGAGGAAATTGCATAATAGCTCAAACTAAAGTCTTACTTTTGTATATTGTGGGGGGCGGGGGAGAAGAGTATATGGGGGTGTGGGTATGGTGGGAATGGGAGGTGTAGGTGCATATATCGGGTAGGTGCATAGGTGGGATGTGTGGGAGGGCTTGGGGGGGTGTGGGTATGATGGGGTATGTGGTTGGGGTGTGTGTGTGGGTATGATCCCATCAGCTGGCTGGCCAGATCCAGCCTGTGGGCCATATTTTTCCCATCCCTTCACTAGGTAGTATGTTCTTACACAAAACAGCAGGGTGTATAAACTTCCGTGGCCATTTCATTTTTTGATGTGCTTAGAAGGCTGAACAAAAAATCACTTTGTGATCTGGACTCAGCCAGTGAGCTGTAGGTTGCTGATCCCTAACCTACTATTCCCTTAGTTTGCTTAAGAGACTATCATGCAATACAGTATCAGAAGCCTTAGGGTTTATGAATTAATTCCTTCTACACCTAAATAGCATGTATATAACTATGGTTTTGGAACTTACTGGCCAAAATACTGTTTGTTTGCTTGTTTGTTTGTATTTTATCCTGTGGTGAAACTGAATCACGGCATGCCAGTGATTCTGGCATGCAGAGCCTATCCCATTTTAGCCTAGTAGCCTAATGGTTAGGCCATTTGCGCTGGGCCAGGAGATATGGTTTATAGGCTGTGCTCATCAATGAGCTTGATACTATGTCTTCTGATTTTCAGCAAAGTGCTCTAATCACCAGACTACAGGGCAGGCATTACCCAGACACTTCTTCAGCCACTGTCATTAAAGGGTGCAGACATATATTTGAAATGTTTATGCATGTAACAGGATTGGAAACATTAAAAAAACATAGCATTTCAGTCACCAGACAGCTGTGCCTTAATGTCACACCCCGCCAGCTGAAGCACTTCAAAATTGCCTCAGCTGCATACAATAGAGTGCTCTCCAGCCAAAGGGTGGTAAAAGAAGCAGGAGGGGAGCTGAGTAGCCTCTCTAGTTTGACTCTACAGTTCCTGTCTCCCATTCCTACAGCTCCCGTCTTTGGGAGGAGAGGGAAGGTGAAGGGGTGAAGCTAGGTTTTGATGTCACTGGGTGCATCTACAGAAGACACTACAGAGCTGCCTAATTAGCTCTGCAATAAAACATCACTGTCTTCACAAGCAGTGCTGTTGGGACAGAGTAAACTAACTAACTCTGCCACAAGATAGTACTTGTAAATACAAGTCTTGTCCTGCGTTGGAATTCTTTACTCTGCAGCAGTGCACGTGTAAACCCTAACGGGGCTGTCTGGAGCATGATAGTGCTTCAGTGCAGGGGCTGCTTGCCGGCTAGCACCCCTGTGCCCCAGCCAGCTCTTCTGTAGCACATTGAGCTGGTCAAAGCTGAATCCCTGGACTTCCTGCCTGCTGGGGCTCTTCTGACCTGGCTCAACATGTAGCAGTCCCAGGCGCACATGTAAATGCAGTACCCAGGAGCATTTAACTCCAATGCAGTATGTGCCAGAGTTTATTTTTGCCTTAATAGCACATGTAGACATGGCCAGTGAGTACTTTCCTGCCACTTTGTCTACTTCTCTGCTCTCCTGGAGTGCGTCATTTTCCTCTGTCCACCACTGGTCCTAACTGGGGGACCAGAGATCTTTTGACTTCCCCTTCCCCACAGGGACCCCGTGTGGTGATATAGGGGGCATTCCTCAACTTTGACAGTAGTGGTATGCAGGGTCTCTGGTCTCCTGGATCTGGCAAGGAGTTGGCCAGAGCGGGAAAGGGTACTATGAGGTCTCCTGCCTCTGGTAGGGGGAGGAATGCTCCAGGGTAGTTGGAGAGCACCCACTGACAGTCTGCACCACTCTCCTCTCCCTCTGATGATGGAGGAAAAGCATTGTGAGTCCCCAGTTGTGTTTTGTACAGTGTGCAGATCTAAGATGAAGCAAAGCATTTCTCCTCATTCCAGCAGGTATTTACTATTTCAGGGTATTGCAGTTGTTTTTGGAGTTTCAAAGGGTGCATACGTTTGTATGGCTCATCCGATAAAGCACCTTGGAGGCATTGGAAATGCTTCAAATACAGCATCTGTCTCATATCCCTTGTTACTTTTCCCCTTCACATTTTCAGCCAGCTTCTCCCTATTGGTTTGAATCAGATTTAGCAGAGTATCCCCTTGGTTTTTTTCTCTCCCTTCTGTATTAAAGACTTATCCTTAATGCATACCAAAAACAGTCTGCATCCTGTCATATTACTTTCCCAAAATATCTAGATAGTTAAAATCCCCTGTTACTCCTAACACCTGTGCTTTGGCTGATTCCACTGATGGAAAAAACCCTCATCTACCTCCACTTTAGCTCCCTGCGTTGGTGCTATGGTAGACCCCCACCATAATATTGCTAGTGTTCTTCACCCCTCTTTGAAATTAATTCTGGCTGATTGGAGTTAAAATTTTTTGGTAAACTTTTTTAAGAACCTAATTATAAATCCCTTTTCTCACCAGTTTTCTGGGGCTACAATCTTATAGGATAAGCCAGGTTTACATTTCTAAATGTTTTAAAAACAAAATCTGAGAAACTATTGCTCTTTAAATCATACCCTTGCTCCCAGAAAATAATGAAAAAAACAACCTTGCATTTACCTTTATATATTCAGTCTTGAGGTCAAAAAATAATAAACTCTAACCTTTTCTCAGGTACTTAGAAATACAAAAGCTATTTTTCCACACATGGCTGTATTTAATTTTATTTCTAATTTACTTTAACACATTGTACAGAATCACTCTGTAAAGTCTGGGAAATCTCCATTTGAAGACATTTTTCCTATGCAGAGCTTAATTTTTCAGTCTAGTTCTGTAACTTTCAGAACCTATTCCAGTCAATTTTACAGGGTGCTTCAAAGTGAAAAGTTTGAAGCATCAGCAAACTTCTGCAAGGCTACTGATATTACTGGTGAATCCAAGAGCTGAAGTTTTATTGTTCAGTTCAGTTACCACATTTCTCCCCCTACAGATTTAGTGAGCTGGGATTTCAGGACTGTAAGTCCTATTTTTAGAGAGGTCTAATTGTATGTAAAAGCCTTCTTTCTAATCGTCCAACTTTGGAAATCCAGTAATACTGTAAAAAATAAATTCGGTAAAGGGGAAAGAGATCCAACGTGTCAATCTTTGTCTTCAGTCAGAATCATAGGAATACTGTATTAAACAAAAATACTGTATTAAAAATTCTGGAACGGGCTCCCAAGGGAGGTGGTGCTCTCCCCTACCCTGGGGGTCTTCAAGAGGAGGTTAGATAAGCATCTGGCTGGGTTCATCTAGACCCAGCACTCTTTCCTTCCTATGCAGGAGGTCGGACTCGATGATCTATTGAGGTCCCTTCCGACCCTAACATCTATGAATCTATGAAAATGGATTTTAACACATATTAAAACACAATACTTTGAAAGTTTACTGGGGTGTGGCACTATTTCTTAATGAACTGTGAATTTAAGAGACTATTTCAGCTTAAAAAACTATAATTATTTTTGCAGTAAAAATTGTTTTTTGTTTTGGTATGGCCTGATATGTGTTATTAAAGGCTACGAAGGCTAGGCTACTAAGCATATATCACACTTTCAGTCAGCAACAGTTGATTTTATAACTGAAGATTTAACATAATCATATGAGCAAGCTTATTCCAGAGCAGAAAGAAGCGTAGTCAGGCTTACTGTTATTTTTAATGACTCTCCTTCAGTTTTAAAATTTGAAAGACTGAGCATGTTCCATTCCTCCATAGATGTGATACAACCTTTGAATTTTGATAACTCTGCTAGTGATACCCTACTTACTAATAATATAGCTTTTCTTGGTAGAAAAACAAGACGTTTCAAATTAAGCCATCAATGGCCTGAAACACTTTAAAAAAAAATTAAATGTATATTTCCTTAGGGTACGTCAGTTTTGAAGTAGCTTTTACAAAATAACATTTTTTTTAGCTTAATGAACTATCCACCAAACTAAAAAAGTATATTTCAGCTTTGCTTTATATTAATTTCTACAGAAATAGTCTTAAACTAATATAAGAATTGTCAAACTTCTAGATACTGGATTTAAGAAAGCAAATTCTGCCAACTGGATTGTTGTCTTTAAAAAAAAAAAAGAAAAAACCTTTCTCACAGATTCTGAACTTCAGTTGTTGCAGTATTTCTTTATGATTGAACTGTAACTTGTATTCTCAGTCTTGTAATACTTCTCAATATTACAGAATTCCACATAATTTAAGATGTGACTTCCATATATTTATAGTTTTCTGAGTGCAATTATTATGTGTTAGTACTACTTTCTAGGTAGGTTTGGACAGGTTTAAAGTAGGTATATTGTGATCTTTGTAGCAAATGTAAAAAATGATGCATACTCTCCATGCATGCATACAGAAGTTATCGACATATAATTCAGAATACAGCTAGAACTACTTTGCAATGAAGCTCCTCTACGGCTTATCCTGTAGTGACCTCCAGTCTTTAGTCTTCCAGCTTTAGTTTAACTTACGCATACACTGACCTTTGCTATGGAAACGATATAGAAACACAAAAAACAACTTGGCTGAGTTTCTCCCACAAAGCAGTGGGTGGTGTGTCACAGTATACTGTTACATAGGAGGGTTTTTAGAGGTCAGTAGTGACAGTGTGCAGTAACCTGTTCATTATCTATAACATGCTGCTCATTCTCTGGGATCAGGGTACATGTTTTTGTAGTGTGAGTATGTCTATAACGATATATGTGAATGGAACTGATGTTAAATATGCTTTAAAGTGCCTCCCTTCATAATATTACAGTTCAGTCTCTCCTTCACTCAATCACCAGTTTAATATACTGTCTGAAAAGGACACGTGGCCAAGTCTGGGGCAGGCTGGTATTAATGTCAGCATTTTAATATAACCGAGTCTCCATCATGGTGACAGTGCAGCACTTAGCATGAGCTGTATAAAACTTTGTTAAATTAAATACCCATGGTTCTAAAGAGGAACAAGGTGTTCCTATTTGTATGTTTTTTAATCTCCTGATTGCTTTTTTTGGAGAAAGGCAAATAAGTATAGCTGCTCTCTTGGCAGATTAAGTAGATATAAAAAAAAACTTGTGATAGCTGATATTAATTGTACATACAGTTTCTTTAGAGGGTTTTTTTTTCTTGGTAGTTCTTTCCTTTACTAAGTCTCTGTAATAAATTTCAGGCTGTCAAGTTATAGTACTGTACATAAAGCATGAGCCGCACAGAAGAACATTGTTCAGAAAGCTGTGAAATGAAGGGAATGGAATTCTCATTTTTTCCTAATAAAACTAACCAGATTTTTCCAGAGACATTGGGTTTTTTCCCCCCTTGAATTTTATTTTAATGAAATTTTGTTGCTGATTTGATGGCCCCCTCTTTATTCACATAACAGGTACAGTTGATACCTTCTGCTAGGAACTTATAGCAACCTGGTCCTAGGTTGTTTCTAAGTGGTTGTTGCTAGTGTAGGGAGTGTTATCTGAATATGTGGCAGGCAAAATGTTCCCAGGGGAGATGTTACTGGTAGATGACTTGCTGTTGCCAGATATTGCTGCAGATGGAGGCCTACTTGAATGCTTGAAAAATGGCTGAACAAACTTCTAGTATTGCCTCACTCTTCACCTGGTAGAGATTATGCCATTTGTAAAAGGTAAATGGTAGTTCATACTGCTTAAGCATTGCTCAGTGCATGATGCAAGAAGGAGGTGTGTTTTGTGTATGGAATAAGATAAAGGTTACTACCTCCAAGATTTTACACACTGTGCACTATAGAATGTCCTCTCTTCTCTCTAAAGAATATCCTCTCCTCTCTCTAGCAAATCGACCACAACTGCAATTAATGAGGGGGTGCCCTGCGTCAAGCTCAGCACATAACCCACTTCTGTTCTTTGTTTCCGTGTAGAGTATGGGATTACGGGATAGACTCGCTGGTTGTTCATAAAGTACTTGATACATTGATTCTAGTTTCAGTGGGTGCCCCTGAGCTGTAGTGTTATATAAACTCTATCATAATGCATATATACAAATTAAACTGCTGTCACAGCTCAAATCATTGCAGTTGCTTTTTATCTTCGACACTATCTAACTTTTGAATGCTTTTCTTTGTTACTTAAAGAATATTATAGTTGCTTTTCTCGAGCTATGCATTTCTGTATCCTAATTTATTTGGATTTGTTCTAAAGTATCCAGATAATTGTAATTCTTCTCTGTGGCAATGCTCTGCCATGATTGAGGTATTTTAGTATTTTGTGGTTACAAATAAGATGAAGCTCTTTAAAGTCATATTAGACTGATATCTTCCCTCTTAGTGTCACTGGAGTAGTAGAGAAAAGCTAGATCACACCACCTAATCTGGGTTTACAGTTGCTTTGCCCTCAGTGTATTGGTGAACCCAGTCCCTTGCAGTTTACTTACAGGCTTGAAGTGCTCTCTTACAGAAGCTAGTGCTCCATGAAAGGAAGGATTGGAGAAGAGTCCAATTCCTCCCCAATTCTTATAATCTATTGCCTTAGAGGACTCTTCCTGTTTCCCGAATAGATTTATTTATAAATTATCAAAAAATTCACTCAATGCCCTAAAACAGTCAAGTTCTGTACAGTTTGGGAAGGTGTTTCATATCACGTGCATAATGAAGAGTAACTTGTTGTTATAAATTCAAAATAAAACTAATCCTGAACTATGACACTACAGCTGACACTTCCGTAACATATTCCTATAAAATGTATAGTAAACCATTTCCAACACTGATCTGTCATTTCACCACTACACCTATAAATGCTGTTTTTCTAGCCAACTCCTCTGCCATGTATTTCAGTCCATCTTCTCAGACTGACCAAGGAAAAAGGTTCACAGCATGTCCAGAATGCTAATAAATCTGAGCTATGGCAGGGGAATGTGGGGAAGCAGGTTGGGAGGGAGGGTGATTTCCAGAGGTCAAAGTTACCTTCGAGCATCCCACTTCCTCATTTGGTAGCCATATGGTTGCACTTTATGGCCATGTTCAGATGAACACTGCATGTTCTGCTTTGCAAGGGAGCAGCGCTGGGGCGGGGGGGGGGAGTGGGTGTTTGACTCCTGGATATCCAGGGGTCAAGAAAACCTATGGAAAAAAACTGGAGCAGCACACATGGGGCAGCATGCACCGCTGAAAACCAGAGCCTGGCTGGCTGGAGCCATGCTCTAGGTGCCAGCCAGGCTTTGAGCAGCAGAATCACCACTGCTGCAGCCCCAGTAGTCCCCTAGGACCCCAGGTAATGTTGCTGGGGCCAGCCTATGAGTGGGTTCTAGAGTCTGAGATTTCAGCTAAGGTTACTAGGTCATCAGTGACTTGCAAAATCTGCAAACATCTTTTCCTGAAGTAGAGAGGATAAAAAACTGTGTCTGTCAAACGGTTGAGCAGTGGCCAACAGTGGGTCTAACTAGTGATTTCTTGATGCCTGCTGCTTTTATAGAAGTAGGTCTGGTCTGGTCTTCATATAACTAATATACCAGGAAAATAAGTGATTTCTTTTTTGCAGCTTTGTCTTGGATCAGAGGTGTAACTACCAGAGTCTGCATCATGGCCAGCTAAGAGAGGCAGGGGCTGGCTGTGGCAGCTGATCAGCAGTGCCAGTAGCTGCTGTTCTTGTGCCCCTCTGAATGGGCACCCAGGGCTGGTGCCCTGATCACCCACCTCTTGTTACACTACTGGGCTGGGTGCTGTCTTTGGAGAAAGAGTGGCGCTTGGGGTGAAGACAGAAGTGCAGCTCCTACCTGTAACTTAGAAGGTGTTCTGCAAAGCAGTCAGAGTTACAGTGTTACCTTAGACCAAACAGAAGTTCACTGTAGTTTCCCGGGGGAGGAGAATCTAGCTGTTGGCTGGGAGCCTGCAGCCAGGTTCCCATAACAATGGCCAGGCTCTCTGCCTGTGCTTGCTGTTTTTAGAATTGGAGGGGGAAAGACAGCAGAAGGAGCTTGTTCTTGGGGCAACCCAGTTGGAGCTGAATGGTGAGGTGGGTGATTTGGCTCCAGTTCACCCACCCCACCTTCCAAGGGAGACTGAACTTCCTCTGTGTCCTTGCTCCCACCCATTCTGAAAACAGCAACAGGCTGGGAGCTCTGTAGACAAAAGTTACAAAAGATGCTACATTTTGAAACGTCTTTAGCTGATATCTCATGCAATGAAGGGTCAGATTTTCACCCAATCAGTCATTTTTTAAGCTGTCTCCAGCTATGCACTTGAGTTTGGTCACAGCTATAATCTGCTTTTTGTGGCCAGATCAGGCAAAAAGTATTGCTTCTGTCTGCACCCTTCGAGCTCCTTTCCCATTGTGTTTCTCCTTCTGCAGCAACAAACAAATTTTGCCTAAGTCATTTTGCTGGTACAGAATGATGGTGGCCATCCAGAGAACATTCTTTGAAGAAAGAAACACATGGTCCTGCTGAGGTGCTTTCATGAGTTACGTTTTACTTTATCTCGGTGTCCTTTATGTTGTGCTTGGAATTAAATAGAACATTATGTCAGCAGTAATGCAAAGTGTAGTGGTATTTTTTTGAACTTTTGCTTATTTTTGGTTAATACCTTAATTGAATACAGCAGTCAATTAAATAGTCACAGACCTAAGAATTAAGATACAAAGCTGATTAAACTTTTTGTATTATTAGAATTTTTTCTTCAAATTGTTTGTTTTTAAGTTCTGCTCTACAGATTAGTTGAATCTACCATGTATATTTTGAAAATCAAATACCTGTTAAAATTGCCCTGACAAAATACATTTATACTTACAGAAATTCTTAAATGTAAGAACAAATATTGTTTCATCATTACACTCTGCAAAAGACCAGTTAAGGTGTAGAAAAAAAATAGGCTTATATTTTTTTAAAGAATCTTGTCTTATAGACCCAGATAATACAAACCAATTAATCAAATTGTCATTTAATGTACCAAGTGCAGATCCAGAGTAAATTTTGGTCATCTTTCTCTGATCTTAGACTGATAAGCTAAGTACAGACATTCAAAAAGCCACTGGTGGAAGTACCCTAACTATCGTGTTTTACTTTATTTAGAGTGCAGGCAAACTGAATGGACATTTGTTCTTTGGGGAGAGGGGAGCCTGCCCACACTGGCTGCTGGGGGAACTCTCCCCAGTCTTTCTCCCCTGCCACCAGCTGATAATTGTCAGCAGTGGCTAGGGGGAGAGGGGGTGGGCAGACCCCAGGACCCCTTCCCCCACAGCTCCCCCCATTCAAGCAGTGGTACATTGCAGGGCCCAGGTGCTCTGGCCAAGGCTAGAGTATAGTCCAGCACAGTGCTACCTGGGATGGTGGCAATCATAGATTTCATAGACATTAGGGCTGGAAGGGACCTCGGAAGATCATCGAGTCCAGCCCCCTGCCCAAAGGGCAGGAAGTCAGCTGGGGTCATAGGATCCCAGCAAGATAAGCATCCAATTTACTCTTGAAGGTGTTCAGTGTAGGTGCTTGAACCACCTCCGATGGCAGACTATACCAGACCTTGGGGGCTTGAACAGTAAAGAAATTCTTCCTTATGTCCAGCCTGAAACGGTCTTGCAGTAGTTTATAACTGTTCAACCTCATCATCCCTGGGGGCGCTCTGGTGAACAAATGTTCCCCCAGATGCTGATGGCCACCCCTGATAAACATTATAGGTGGCCATCAAATCACCCCTGAGCCTGCATTTTCCAGGCTAAAGAGCCCCAGGGCTCTCAGCCTCTCATCATAAGGTCTGTTTTCCTGACCTCTGATCATGCGCGTGGCTCTTCTCTGGACTCTCTCAAGCTTCTCCACATCCTTTTTGAATTGTGGGGCCCAAAACTGGACGCAGTACTCTAGCTGTGGCCTCACCAAAGCCGAGTACAACGGGAGAATGGCGTCCTGGGATCTGCTTGAGAAACATCTATGGATGCAAGCCAGCGTTTTGGTCGCTTTACTAGGCGCAGCATCACATTGCAGGCTCACGTTCATCTTGTGGTCAATGATGACCCCCAAGTCTCTTTCTTCTGTAGTACTAGCCAGCATAGCACTGCCGAGCCAATAAGGATGCTGCAGGTTTTTCCTCCCAAGGTGGACAACCTTGCATTTTTCAGTGTTAAACACCATCAGGTTCTCGTCCACCCATTTGCTGAGCCTGTCCAGGTCAGCCTGGATCGCCCTCCTGTCTTCAGGTGTGGATGCTTTGCCCCAAAGTTTGGTGTTATCAGCGAACTTGGCCAGTCCACTTCTGACTCCAACGTCCACATCATTAATGAAGATGTTGAACAATATGGGTCCAAGGACAGAGCCTTGGGGGACCCCACTGGTCACAGGGCACCATGACAATTGACTTCCATCAACCACCACTCTCTGGGTCCAACCACAGAGCCAATTCCCCGGCCAGTGGATCGTGGTGGACCCAAGGCCACAACTGGCCAGCTTTGCCAAGAGGTGATCATGGGATACCAGATCAAAGGCTTTTTTGAAGTCAAGATCTATGACATCAATCTCTTCTCCCTTGTCCAGGTGATAGGTCACCTGGTCGTAGAAGAAAATGAGATTGGTCAAGCAAGACCTACCTGCAACAAACCTGTGCTGGCTATCCCTCAGTATATTGGCATCGGCCAGTCCATTAAGGATGGCCTCTTTAATAAACTTTTATAAGATCTTCCCCCGGATAGAAGTCAGGCTGATGGGCCTATAGTTTGCCGGATCCACATTCCTCCCTTTCTTGAAGATAGGCACCACATTGGCCTCCTTCCAGTCTTCAGGCACTACACCAGAGCACCAGGAGTTCTCAAAGATCTGTGCCAGAGGCTGGGCTATGATGCTCGCCAGCTCCTTGAGTACCCTGGGGCATAGATTGTCAGGGCCGACTTGAAGGTATCCAGCGTCTCAAGGTGTTCCTTCATGAGGTCAGCATTGATGGAGGGCAGGGAATCTCCCTCACCCGGACCTCTCTGTCCCATAGTGGGCATGGGTATCCCATGGGACTGATGAAAGACTGATGCAAAGTACCCATTTAATAGGTTGGCTTTTTCTTGGGCGTCAGTTGTCCCATCTGGTTCAACAGGGGTCCAATGTTGCCTTTGCTTTTCCTCCGGCTCCCCACATATCTGAAAAAGGACTTTTTATTGTCCTTGATGCTTGAGGCTAGTTTGAGTTCAGTTGCAGCCTTGGCTTTCCTGGTTTGCTCCCTGCAGGACTGGACCAGTGCAGAATATTCCTCCTTGGAGGTAAATCCCATCCTCCATCCTTTGTAGGCCTTACTTTTTAGCCTCAGGAGGTCTGCTAGATTCCTAGAGAGCCAGGGGGGCTGCTGTGCCCTCTTGCTGCCTTTCCTCCAAGATGGAATAGAATTAGCTTGTGCATTGAGGATCGCTCCCTTGAGGAGCAACCACTTTTCCTGGACTCCCCTCCCCCTGGGGTCATGGTCCCTTAGGGCCTCACTGACAAGCCTCCTGAGCTTGTCAGAGCCGGCTTTCCTGAAGTCAAGGACTTCATTGTTGTTGACTGACTTGCCAGCTTTACGGTGGATGGTGAAGGTGATCGGCTCATGGTCGTTGTCACCCAGCTTCCCATCGATCACTAGGTTGCTGATTAGTTCATCCCCAGTAGGCAGTACCAGGTCAAGCAGCGCTTTACCTCTCATTGGCCCGTAGATTTCTTGGGTCAGGTAGAGGTCATCCACACACAATAGGAAGCTTTGCAACCTCTCAGATTTTGCTGAGTGATCCTCCCATGAGATGTCTGGGTAATTGAAGTCACCCATGACAACCACGGTCCTGGAGCATGCAGCCTCAGCCAGTTCCCGGGCGAACTCCTGGTCAAGCTCTTGACTTTGGGTGGGAGGTCTGTAATAGACTCCCACTGTTGTATCCCCTGTGCTGTGTTCCCCACGGATTTTAACCCAGAGGGTCTCCAGTTGTCCACCCTGGCCCCCAACATCAGCTTGCAGGGACGCGTAGCTTTCCTTAACACAGAGAACTATACCCCCGCCCCTTTTATCTACTCGATTCTTCCGGTACAAGATATAGCCATCTATACCCGTGGTCCAGTCATGGGTGGAATCCCACCAGGTCTCTGTTATCCCTAAGACGTCGTAATTATTTGCGTTAAGCAAAAGGATGAGTTCCTCCTGCTTATTCCCCAAGCTCCTGGCATTCATGTACAGGCAGGCAAGTGTCCCCTTGGGGCCTCTTGCCTTGCCCACAGATTGTACCAGGGCTGGGGCAGGGGTGGGCTCCCTTAAGTGCCTTGGCCTGCTGGCTTTGCAAGAGTTGCTCAGCAGGCCAGCAGTGGCGGTAGTCCCCCCCTGCCCTGGTGGGCTTAGTTTAAAGCCCGGTGGAGCAGGTTAGCCAGTCTGGCTGAGAAGAGCCTCCTCCCCAAGGGAGAGAGTTGGAGGTTATCTCTTCCCAACAGCTCGCTGCCTCTCTCACCAAAGAGTGGGCTGTGGTCATGGAAGCCAAAGCCTTCCAGATGACACCAGCGCCACAATCTTTGGTTGACTACCTGGATCCTCCTCTCCCTCCTCAGCCCATACCCCAAGACTGGGAGGATCGAAGAAAACACCACCTGTGCCCCCAGACTCTTTAGCCCTGCTCCCAAATCCCTGTAGCTCCTCATGACCCGGCTGGGAGTGCTCCAAGCCGTGTCATTGGTGCCCACATGAATAAAGAGCATGGGATCTGTGGGCTGGAGGAGCTTAGGGATCTTCTCGGCAATGTCTCTCGTATGTGGGCCCCCAGGAAGCAGCAGACTTCCCGAGCTAAGGGGTCGGGGCGGCAGACTACCCCCTCAGTTCCCTTCAGGATGGCATCTCCCACAACAAACACTTTACATTTTGTCTTGGGGAGAGCGGGGGCGGTAGCTGCAGTTGGGCCTGTGTTGCCTGCAGGAGCTGGCAACTCAGCAGGCTCTGCTGGGGCTGCAAGAGGTTCGTACCTGTTGCTAATCTCCGGTGGGGGAGGGACCTTGGTGCGGTGGGCCTTGGGGCCCTTGACCACCTTGGTCCATTCCCCTGACTGGACAGAATGGGAGGTCCCAGAGTCCTCCCTTGTCCTGGACGGATACCGTGGTCTACCCTCCAGCTCCCGAGGGAGAAGGGCCTGGCAGTAGGAGTCTATCTCCTGCTCGCAGTCCCTGATGGCACGCAGTCTCTGGACTGGAGCTCCTCCAGCTGGCATGTCACGGACCCCAAAAGGAAACAGACCCCACGAGGGGAGGTAGCCATGCTCCCAGGCCCCAGAGCCTGAAAAAGGGACAGGCAGCCCCTGCAGCTGAGAGCCAGGGGCTCCGTCTGTGTGGAGCCTGGAACCGTGGGTTCTGTCTCTGAGGTGCCAGGGGGGCCACAGATCCCAAGGGGACCCTCGGGGTGCGGCGCATGCCCATCCATGTCATGCTGCTAGTAGGCTGGCTACAACTTGGACTGTTTGCCTTGGGCCCTCCTGTGCACCCTCCTGTGCAAACTCCGTGCTAAATCACGCACCGGCAGACAAGCACACCTGTTTGCGCAGCCTGATCGTGCGGCTCCAGTCGCGTGGCTCTCTGGGGGGGCTGGGCGAAGGAGGGGCCTGGGCGAGGCGGGGCAGCCCAGCTCCCACTCAGCCGCCTCCTCCCACTCTCTAAGGGTTAACCCCCTCCCACCATGGGCCTCGCTTACCTCCAGGGCCTGTGCTGGGGGTTGGTGGGGGGCTCCGCGGCAGCTGGGGGGGTCTCTGGGGGGCTTCGGGGGAGCAGAGATGCAGCAAGCTTACACCTGCGCATCTTTTGCCGCTCCCGGAGCCTAAGTGAGCCTAACTAATCACGCTCTAAGTTAACCCTTTAAAACAAGTCTGAGAGTGAATTCTGTTTATCAGAATGACTAGAATAAGTCCAGATAGGTACAAGTCCAGCTCTTCGGTGTATTCTATTAGAAGCAGTTGTATGCAAGGTGAAGTTCTTACTGAGGGTCTTGTCTTAGAGCAGAAGTGCTGAACCCATGCCGTAAATGGCATGTACAGCTGCTTTGTTTGGCACACTGCAGATCTGGCAGGGAGCAAGCAGAACAGCTGCAGATTGGGGACAGAAGAGAGCAGTGCCATGAATTAGGCAGGGAGGAGAGAGCAAACAGATCAGTCAAGGGAAGGGTTCAGAGTAGCACTAGAGAAGAGGGTGGGGTTTACCTTGTGGCATGCCTGCTGAAGAGCTTGGCCCTCCCAATTTCTTAGAGTCTAGACTGACTTACTGTATAATAGGGAATTTGTGAGCTTTGTCATTTTATTGCTCTCTGAATTCCACTCCATGTTAATATGCAACTACTACATTTGCTTTTGGAATACATTTTAAAAAATGAAGAGCTGCTCAGAACTCAAATGAGCCGAGTACAGTTGCAATTACTTATGCACAGCCTACATATTGGAATACATGCGCAACAGACATTGAAGTATAAGATGGAAATTTTCCATCTACATTCCATACTAGATAGCAAAATATCATTTCTGTTACATGCAGAGTAGAGATGTCACTTTTAAAAGTGTTTATATAAAGGGTGAGAACTTGTAAAATACTCTTTTAAAAAATTGTATTAAACCAAAAGGCCTAATTTAAAATGTTATAAGCTTTAGTAGCTGAAGATTCTTAAAATCAGCAGTCAGCTTATTTCAAATACATTCTTGTAAAGTTTATCTGGCAGCTAAAATTTGTTAGTGAGAATAGGCTTAACATTTCCCTCATTTATTTTTGGGACCACTATTATAGGCATAGTATCTGTAATTTAAAATAGTCATGGCTAGATTTTTATTCTTTAAAACCCTGGGGTGCCTACACATTTTCAAGTCTGCTCCATGTTCTAATTAGAATGCTCTAGCAATTGCCTCAGCACCTCATGTATAAGGTCCAGCAGGTTTAAAAATGGCCGCTGAGGTGCTAAAACTAAAACTCGTTGAATGAGCTTTTAGTTAAAGCATCCAATGGCCATTTTTAAACACATGGAGGCTTAATACACATGGTGCTGTGGTATTTTAACTAGAGCTGCTCTTCAGAAACCACTCTAATTGTAATGTCCGTCCGCACCCCGACCCCCAAGCACATTTATAGGCACCCTATTTTTTTTTGCTGTTTGTATAGATAGTTTCCTCTGGCAGTGAGGTGAAAGTCCAAATACTTGTTCTCTAAATTATGGAACCCTCTTAGACTGCCCTTTATTTGTATTTTGTTGTATGTTTGATTGGAAAATAAATGTAAAGGTTTTTCTTGCAGATACAAATGGAATTCAATTTTCTTGCAACTACCATATTTACTCGAATATAAGATTAGGTTTATTCCCAATCAGCATGGGGAAAAAAGCTACTCTCTTACATTTGCATGCAAGGAAACCTTATTAAATACATTGTTGATCACTAAACTACTGCCAGAAGCAGCATGTGTTCAGGCATGGAAACCAACTATGAAGTTGGTTAAAAGCAGCCAACACTGAGCATGACTATAAAACACTTGGCCCATATTCAGCAAACATACTGTTGGAAACCTGGAGCTTTTTCTTCTTCTTCTTCTTCTTTTTTTTTAACAAATTTTATCAAAAAGCACATTGACCCTACCATTACAGAACTTCACATATTGAGCATCCTTGTTTTACCAAGACTTCATATCCAGAAACAACTACTTAAAAACAAACAACTACATATATTAAACCCTTAAACAACATATATCAAATTCCCACAAAAAACAGACTTACAGAAATCTTTTTCTTCATACAGAACCCCATGAAAAACTGTTACCTCAGGAATCACCTGAAACTCTCTTCCTTTCCCATCAGTCCTCTGTTGGTTTAGTGAAACAAGTGTGTTCAGTCCTTTTTCCTCCACTTCTTCTCTGTCTCTTCCTCTCCAATCTCTTCCTTGTATCGATTGATGAAATATTTCAGTGCATGTAGCCACAGCATTAGGTACACTCTTTCAGTGAAAGCCAGCCCCTTAAGAACCCAGAGGTTTCTTACTTTCCATAAACTAGTTTTAACATATCCTAATAAAGTCCTTAATAATGTTTCCTCTGTTGCCTTTGGCATGAGTCCACGTAGTACAATCTCCCACCCTAATGACAGGTTTATTTTGATGACACTTAGAAAATGGCAGACACTTTCCCATATCCATATATACACTCCCAAAACACATGCCCCACCACTTCCCTGCACCTCTCCCTTGGGCACCTTGATGAGCTCACTAAGCCCCATCCATGTTGCACTTCTCTCATTGGCAAGCCATTTCTTTCAACCATCCACATTAGGTCAGTATGTTCCTTTTAGTTGTTTACTCGCCACCACTTCCCACACCTTCTTCACTTGTCCATCTGTGAAGTTTCTCACAGGTGCCACCCTGTCTCTATCCTTTACCACTTTCATCAATTTCTTATGATCCTTCAGGACCTTTAGTCCTACCTTCCCTATTTTATACATCTGCACGAAACCTTCCATCCTGAATTTCTGGCTGCTATGCCCACGGACTCTTCAAAGAGGTCTGCATATCACACTTACCTGTTTCATATAGACAAACAGTCCCTAGTCTGGAACACTCCCCCCCCCTCCATTTCTCTTGCTTTGTACAGTTCAGCTGTAGCCAACTTTTCTTCTTTGGCATTCCAGAAGAACACACACATTTCCTTCTGTATTTTTGCTATCTGCTGCCATGTTGGTGGGAATGCAATTCCTATATATAGAATAATTGGCAGTAACACAGCCTTAACCACTGCCAGCAAAGGACAGTGTCCTTTTGGACCATAATCAAAGTACAGCCTCACCATCACTTGTTCTTATGTTGTATTAGCTTTCCCTATTATGTCCATCAGGATCCCTAGCACTCTGATTTCTCTCTCTCTTATTTGAAGGCCCAACTTCTCCAAGTCCCTCCAGTTCCCCACTTCCCTTATGGTGTTTTTCGATCTATTTAGTTTAGCCCCCATTGCTTCTCCATACTCTGAAAGCCTGCCTCTAACTACTATATTTATATTATCCATCTATAGTATGCATTTTACCTTAATCCCCGCCCCCAGTATCTTTACTCCACCTATGACCTTGTCTTTTCTTATTCTTTGGGTGGTTCCATGCTGCACACAAATAGTAGTGGTAACAGGGGACACTCTTGTCTCACCTCTGTATGAATTTTAAAGGCCCCACTTAGATGCCCATTAATTTGGACTTGGTTCTCTGCTTCTCTGTACTATAACTTTATCCAACATAAATTTCTCTGGGAACCCCATTTTTCCTAGTACTTTGAATATATATTCATAATCCATTCTGCCATATGCATTTTCTAAATCTAGGTTTGCAAAAGCTCTGTTTGTTGTCCTCTTTTGGATGTGAAACAATGTATCTCCGATCACTTCAGAGTTCCTGTTACCTGGTACTGCACATACTTGGTCTTCATGTACAGTATTACCTCATAAATCCAGCACTCAAAATTCTGGAATTCTCAAAAATCCAGCACTGCAGGCAGGTGGTGTTGGCTGCTTGCGGGGCTGCAGCAGGGAGCAAAATGAAGCGAAATGTAAGTGCATGCAGTGTGGGGGGGGTCATGGCTCTTGCTGCTATGCACACCCCAAGAGGGCTGCGGGCTTGGGCTGCGCCAGGCTCTTCCTGGGGGGTGCGTGCCTCCAGATCTGTGCACCGAATGAGAGCAGGCTGCCGCTGCAGGCTGAGGCTGGCGGTGGCACTGGGCTCTTCCTGGCACTCAGGTTGGGTAGCAGCCTGCTCTTGTCCTGTGCACAGATCTGGGGGCACACGCCCCCCGGGAAGAGCCCAGCACAGCCCCCCAGGCCACAGTCCTCCCGGATTGCACGTAGCAGCAAGAGCCTCACCCCTGTGCCCCACACCCACTTACAGTTCCCTCCATTTTGCTCCCTGCTGCAGGCCCCGTAGCAGCCAATGCCATCTGCCTGAAGCTGCTGGGTTGCGCTGTGCCCCTCCCCTTGTCCCTTCCCTAGCCCCAGCCTCACTCATTCAGAAATCCGGAATTTTCACATTTCCAGCAGGTGCTAGGTCCCAAGCATGCTGGATTTATGAGGATATACTGTATTATTTTCTGGAGGTTTTCTCCTCAAAGCCAGCATCATGATGGTCATTAACTTTTAGTCCATATTAAGGAGTATAATCACTCTCCAGTTTTTCAGGAGTTCCTTCTCCCCTTTCTTGAAGAGTAAGATCACAACACCACTTGTAAAATCTTTCCCTGTCTCACCTGTTTCCACTATTTCCTTCAAAACTTCCACTATATCTCTCCCTACCCATGCCCAGAACTTCTCATAAAATTCCAAAGGTAGTCCATATGCTTCTAGTGATATCCCTCATTTTAAAGGTTTTTAAATACTCCTCCACTTCCTTTAGGCTTGTCTTTCCTTGCATCTTTGCTTCCTCCTTCTCCTGTCTCTTTTCCTTCTCCTGGTATAGTTCTTCATAATATCTTCTCATTACCTCCAACCACCTCCTTCTGCTTTTTCACCCAGTCACTGCCTTCTTCCTGCACTACTTTAAGCTCTCCTTTTGCCACCTTCACTCTGGCTGAAAAAGTATTGGGGCCACTCTTCATTTCCTTTCACCCAGGATGCTTTTGCTAAGACCATTTTCTCTCTCATCTTTATTTTAAACCAGATTTCTCTCTCTTTCCTTGTTTCTTCTAGCTCTTCTTGTACCTGTCTGTGGCTTCCTTCATCAGCTCCTGCATCTTTCTTTGCATCTCTTAGCTCTTTCATTCTTTTTCCTGTATATCTTCAGCCGCCTTTCCTGAAGAATTCTCCTGTCCTCTTCTTCACCATCATCCACCATTCTATGGGACTTCCAAACTATTTCTTCATTATTGGCTACTTTTCATACTGTCTCATGCATGCTTTACATGTCTGTTCAGCTTGTAACAGCCTCACACTTAACTTCCACAGTCCCTTCCCTCTCATGGAGCTCTTACCAAGACTCATTTCCACCTTCAGTAACCAGTGATCATTAAAAGCCACCCGTATGGTTTCTTTCTTTCTTATCCCTATTTCTTTTGATACAAACACAAAGTCAGTTCTTGACTTTTCTTTCCATTGTGGTCTGTTCTAGTGAAAACTTTCTCCTCTGCCCACACATCTCTTAGCGAGTCTTCTTTTATTATATCTGTTAACAGTCTGGATGAGCTGTGTAAAGCTCCACCTCTTCCTCCTTCTGTTCTGTTGCCCACTTTGATTATACAGTTGAAATCTCCTGCTATTATTCATGATCTGCCTCTGACTATGTAAATCACTAGCTTTCTAAGTAGCGCATTCCTTGCCTCCCTCTCTGGTAGTACATACACATTGAAAATTTAGAATTCTCTTCTTTCAACTCATAGTATCATTCATTACAATCTGCCATTAATGACTTTTGAGTTCTTTGCTCTCAGCTCTGGGTTCTTGGATAATATTGCTACCCCTGCTGCTTTGTTCTCATTTATCCTATATAATCCTTTCCCCCTGGTATACCACATTATTGTAGGCAGATGTCTGCTTTTTACTTGGTTCAACACTAGTTCTATCTGTTCCCATCTTCTCCTTGTTAAGCTACTTTTGATGTTAAGCAAAACTGTTATCAGTGCCCTTTATGCTTGTTTTAAAATGAGTGCACCTGTTCATTTAAGGTTTATCCATGTTTGCTTTGAGCTGAGTGCACCTATGCCTTTAAGGTTTGTCTGTGCTACTGCTCGGGGCGGCCAACTTTTTCCCCTCCCTCACTTGCATTCCTGTAGCCTTTGCAAGCTGTAGATTTGCTGTTTCATTTAGGAAGGCTTGCATGTGTCTGCCTCCCCACTGCTTCCCTCCTTCTGGTCTCCACTCTGTGGTGGAGCCCAAAGGCATTAGCTGCAGGAAACTGCTCTCCGGGTCTTCCTCTGACTTGCCTCCCTCATCATCAGGTTTCTTCTTCCTGGTCTTTGACATCTATAGTTTCTTTCTTTTTCCAGCTTCTCTCTCTGGTTCTTTCTTTTACTCCATCTCCACTTCTCTTGTCTGTAGAGTGTCTACCTTCTTCCCCATCTCCATGTCTAAGCTATTTGCTGTTCCTGCCTTCCCTTCCATTCTGTCTCCTATCTCCTTCTGTTCTGCCTTAGTCTGCCTCCTATCTGCCATCTCCTATCAATCCCATCAACCTCCTATCTGTGCTTGTAGTGGGTAGGGGCAATGCTAGGAGGGGGGCTAAGGGGTGGGTTACAGCCACCCTAGAATTTGCTGTAGCCCCCCCCCAAACCCTCCTCCCAGCACTGCCCTGCCTACCCTGTGCACAGCCCCAGCCCAGCACTGGGAAGAGCCTGGTGCCACCCGCAGCAGCAGCCTGCCCTCACCCTGCACACAGGTCCAGGGGAACACTTGCTTCCCACAGGGGTGCATGCAGTGGCAGGAGCTGCCCCACCCCACCCCTGCATCCCCCTGAACAAGCCGCTCACAGCTCTGTCCTGTGCCCCACCCCAGCTGGGCAGTGCCTGCCCCAGCCCCACTTCCTCCCTCACCATGGGGGCCTTGATCTGCCCCCCCATGCCTCTTCCCTCCCCCCCTGCCTCTTCCCCGCAGCAGACTTACCAGCCTGATGCTGTTCTCCAAGTTGCCAGGCTGGCCGTGTGCATATTGTGGCTGTGCACATGCACGTGGCATTTATCGGCAACATTATCGGCCACATCAGCCAAAAAAAGACAATTGCCTTTTATCGGTGCCAATAAGATATGGACCCAGTGTATCGGTGTACCCCCACAAACAGCAGAAGATGAACGTAACTAGCAGTTGGAATCATGGTTCATAACTGAGTCCATAAGTCTTGGATAAAAGAGCACTTGCTGGTTAAAATAAAATGTTTGAGAAATGTTTGAATAAGGCGAAGCTCTGGATATTTGGCTTGACAAATTTAATGCATAATACATGAAGTGTTATACAAAAGTAACTTCAAGTGGAGGACCCCAGGGGTCACTACTGGAGCCGGTTTTGTTCAGTGTCTTCATCAACTAGAGGTGCACCAATTCTTCGGTCTGATATCAAATCAGCACTAATATAAAGGAAATTTACTATATCGGAAATCAGCTTTTTTTGCCAGAAGTGGCCGATAATTTGACTGATAAATGTCCTATGCATGTGCACAACCACAGCGCAGCACCAGAGAGCTGCATCCACCTGATAAGTCTGTTGTGAGGGAAGAGGAGGGGGGAGGGAAGGGGTATGGGGGGCAGATCAAGGCCGCTGTGGTGAAGGAAGGAGTGGGGATGGAGCTGGGGCAGGTGCTGCCCAGCCGAGGCAGGATGCAGGACAGACTCATGGCTTATCTGTGGGGGTACAGGGAGGAGAGGGCAGCTCCTGCTGCTGCACAAACTCCAGTAGGGCATCTGAGCAGGGCAGGCAGCCACTGCAGGCTGGGGCTGGGGCTGCGGCTGTGCTAGGCTCTTCCTGGTGGAGGCTGAGAGTAGCTGCATTCTGGGTGGGCAGCAGCAGCTCTGGGAGAAGGGGTTGAGAAGCTACAGCGAATTTCAGGGTGGCTGCAGCACTCCTGTAGCCCCCTCCCAGTGCTGCCACCACCTGATCCAAGCACAGCCCAGCTCAGCCCCCACTGGGAAGATCCCAGTGCAGCCCCAGCCCGTAGCAGTAGCCCGCCCCACCCCACCACATGCAAATCTGGGGGCACATGCCGCCCCATGCCCTCCTGGGGTGCACAGAGCAGCAGGATCCACCCGCCCCGCCCCCTGCCATCCAGATGAGCTGTGGCTCCTTCCCACACCCCACCCTGCCCCAGCTGTGCAGCCCCAATGCCTACCCCAGCCCCACTCTGTCCCTCACCGCAGGGTCCCCGATCTATCCCCCTCCCTTCCCCCTCCCCTCCCCTTCCACCACAAAACACTTACCAGCCAAATACCGCTTCTTAAACTGCTGGGCTGCGCATTGGAAATCAAATCAGTATCAGCCAATATGCCTCCTTAAAAATCAGCTATCGGTATCAGCCCCAAAAATCTGTCGGTGGACCCCTATCATCAGCAACCTGGAAGATGGCATAGAGTGCACCCTCAGCAAGTTTGCAGATGACACCGAGCTGGGAGCAGTAGTAGATATGCTGGTGGGTAGGGCTAGGATTCAGAGTGACCTAGACAGATTGGAGGATTGGGCCAAAAGGAATTATGAAATACAAACAGTGTCAGAACGCATAATTGCCACTATTTTTTTTACAATCACCCTTTATTCAGCATTCTAAACTTCACCAACTGCATTCATTTACATGCCTGTCATTCAGATCATATAACTCCTGCAATTGCATGTGGCTACACATTAGTTTTGTGGAGGCCAATATCAAGGATCGAGAGGAAACAAATTTAACAATGAGGTTTTGTTTGGAAGCAGCTAGGCTAAGTAAAGACATTTGGGGAGGTTAAATCTGTTTCAAAATGGCCACCTGATTTAAACTTAGCTTGTCCTGATGTTGACCTTATACTTACAGACCCAGTCTCCATGACTGGGTAATCAGTCTATAGCTGTAACTGTACAGAAGTTCCATGCACACAAACCAGTCTAAAAATTGCAGAACTCAGTTTAAGATAAACCTGAATCCATGTAGTATCAAATTCATTTGATTTTTGTCAGACTGGTGCATGGAACTTCAGTCCACATTCCCTGCAGTGCTAGTGCTGCTCTTTTTACCTTACCTGAGCAAGTGAGTCCCAATGGGGAGAGGGGCGGGAGGGATCAGTGTGTAAGTTAAATGCAGGGGGCACCCCACGTCACCCACAGGTGACACCTAACCCCTAACCCTTATTGGTTGTGTTTGTTTCCCCCCACACCCACAGGTCACGCCTGCCCCCCCACCCTTGGTGGGCCACACCTGCCTCATGTACCCCACCCACAAGTCATGCCAGCCTCGCCCATCCACCCTACCTGCAGACCACACTGGTCCTTCTCTTCTTGAACTCTTCCTTCAGTTCTGACATGCCTTGCAGGGCTTTTTGAGATCCTAGCTCATCCTGTTTGCTGTGAGGCTTATGCATTCCATCATGGTGTTCAATATCTTTTAAAAATTGGATCCAACTTCCTTCTGTCTCCTACTCTTCAGTCTTGTCTATCCATCATAAGGATGCGGAACCCTCTCCCCCCCCCCCCCCCCCCCCCCCCAAAACCCTTGAGCTTACACATTTTTCATTTGAAGACTTACCTGCTGGTAAAACTGTACCAAAGTCAAGGAAGAATTCAATCAGTAGGGTCTGGCAAGCCATGCAGAATGGTCCTTTCACTTACTGCTAGGGATACAACAATAGAGATTTGGGGGGCTGATACCAATAGCCAATTATTTAAGGAGGCATATCAGCCAATACCAATCGGATATCCGATACAGCTGCCTCCAGCTGGTAAATCTGTTGTGGTGGAAGGGGTATGGCGGGGGCAGATCAACGTGCCCTGTGGTGAGGAAGGGAGGGAGGGGTCAGGGACAGGCAGTACCCAGCCAGGGTGGGAGGGGCACATGGGGCACAGCCGTGGCTTGGTGGGGGTGGCTCCAGCCGCTGCTTGCACCCTGGGAGGGCACAGGGGGTGCAGGTGCCCCCAGGTCTGCATGCGGCAGGGGGGCAGGCTGCAGCTGTATACTCAAGCTGGTGCTGCGCAGGGCTCTTCTCAGCAGGGGCTGGGCTCGGAGTGGGCACCGGTGGCACTGGGAGGGGGCTATAGCCACCGCAAATTTCACTGCAGTTGCCAGCCACCCAGTGCAGCCTCACCTCAACACCCAGCTTCCACCCATGCACTAGGAGGAGCCAGGACTGCCCCAGGTGACTGGCAGCTGCGGTGCTTGGAGTGGAATGGAGCTGCAGCAGAATTTGGGGTGGCTGCAGCAGCCTCCCAGTGCTGCCAGCTCCTGCTCCAAGTCTTGCCCCTGCAGAGAAGAGCCCAGCGAAGCGCTGGCTTGAGCTCACCCCTCCATGCCAGGCAGATCCAGGGTGCAAGCAGTGGTAGAAGCTGCCCCCCCACCAGCCGTGGCTTTGTCCCATGCACCCCCCCCAACAGCTACGCAGCGCCTGCCCCCGCCCCCTCCCCCTCGCTCTCCCTCCCTCACCGCAAGAGGCATTGATTTGCACCCCCCCCACACCCCTTCCCTCCCCTTCTCTCCCCTTCCGAGTTACCAGATGCAGGCAGCTTCTGGCTCTGCTCCTTTCTGCCTGTGTGCTGCACTGTGACTGCATGCAGCATGGGCATTTATTGGCCAAATTATCAGCCCCCATCAGGCCAATATCTGATACAGCTAATTTTCTTTATATTGGTACCAATCCAATATTGGACCGGTGTATCAGTGCATCCCTGCTTACTTCTGCTCCTTAAGTGTATGCTCCTTTTAACTTCACATTGCTATCATAGCTCTTCTTCATATGGGCTTTAAGAAGGATTTATGGCTTGGTTACTTTAAGCTAGAGGTCAGTTTATTTTCTTCTTCTGAACAGTTAGGCCTCTTTTTCCAAGTATTCCAGTTCCTCAAACCAATTGCCGAGCACTTTGCTACATTAGAACTTCAGCTTTGTGTATCATAATTTTGTAACAGGCATTGGTCAAACTTCATCCAAAATGCTGTTCCATTATTTGTAGTCTTTAAGGTAGCTTTCTCCACTCAACAGTTTGTCAAAAGAATCAAAAAGACCCATGGTCTTTAGACAAACTTCTGTTGGGATTGAGAAAGATCTTAGAGAAAGATCTTAGATGTCCAATTATGAACTCCATTTTGTGTCAGAGGCTCTCTTTTGTATTGTAACCTTCATTTTGAAGTTTGACTCTATTGCTTTGTAACCTCCTCCTGGATTAGAGCATTTATTTTGTAGCCAGAGCTTGACACCTAGTGGAAAGACTGAGAATCTAGGACAAGGCCATCAGTATTCAGTGACTCTAATTGTAGATTTTTTTACTGGTAGAGGCGTTTGTACACAGAAAACAACAGGGGAGGTTGGAAATCCCCTTAATAAAGAGCAGAGGAGAATGGGATGCTATTTATTTAGAGGGTTGGCTTTCTAAGAAAGAAGCAGTTACTATCTCATGCATGTTTAAAAAAAATATGCCAAGACAACCAGCCAGGATGGCCTGAGATTGCTGACTACATGTATAATTCTTAGAAAAGGTGAGCTCAAACTTGGAGAGATTGCATTTAGGGTTTTGTTGAGGTTTTTTCCTCCCTCCCATAGGTGTGTAATTCTCCAGTAGTATTTAAGAGCAGAGTGTATATGGTTAAATTATTTTACTAAGCCTGTGTTCCTTACATTCATGATGAATTGCCCCTGAAGTGTTTAACCTGAAGCAAAATTCCTACATCTATGAAATCTTTTGAAAAACATGTATAGGCAACTGGAGGGTTGGGAGAGTTATGGTCTAAGTTACCTGAGTTGCTGAGCCTTACTGCCAAAGAAAGTTGTTAGACACAAAACCGACATCTGACAATTTTACCTGAGAGGGACTTGTAACCAATCACGGCCAGACTCAAAAGGATTAAAAGCACATGGGACCCAGAGATTGGATCCACTTGCTGCAGACTAGTGTCTAGACAGGTCATTTTGCAGATTAACATAGCCATAGCCCTCAGTCTCAAGTGGAACAAATAATTTCTGTTTTGTTGGAGCTCACCAGGTATATCTGGTGTGATTCTGTTATTGATTATTATTTATTAGCTTTTAAAGACCAGTCACCTTGTCTATCAGCTTAGTAATGTGGAGCACTGGTACATACGATGAAATTGGCCTTTTAAGCAGTTTAATTGCCCTTTTGTACCATTTTAATGGCATCACTGTTTACACCTATGGAGGCATATTTCATTTTAATTTCATCACACTGTACACATGTGGCAGTGTATTTCACTTTAAATGACTTTGTTACCTAGCAAAGTAAAACACATCTGATTTATTTTAGTTTGCTGCGTAACAAATTGCAGCAATATGTCCACAGAAGGCGGCAAGGACTGTGCACAAGGTGCTGGAAGCCCAGGTGTGCTTGGGGAAGCTCAGCCCTGATGGGCTTCCAACACCCTTTGCACCATCCCTGCTGCCTTCTCTGGCTGCCACTGAACCCAGCTGCCCTCCTTTCACCTTCCTGGGCTGCTCCAGGGGCAAGTCTGCCCATTCCCAGGCAGCGGGGAAGGTGCATGGAGTGTTGGAAGCTTGCCGAACCTGATTTTCCCCATGCATGCCCAGGCCTACAGCACCCCATGCACCATTGGATTGGCTTGGGTGCTGCCTGTGACGTGGGGCACCACCCTGCCTGGGGGGGCATCACCACCGCAGAGGGAAGCACTGACCCTCCTCCCACTCCCCCTGCAGCTCAGGTGAAGCACAACCCAGGGGAAGCACAACCCAGCAGTAGCTCGTGTGGCAGGCTTTGCTGAGAGTGAAGAAGAAAAAAAAAAGTGGTGAGGGGCCCGGTTTTTTTCCAGCAGAGCATACCCGCCTCTTCTACAGCTAGGGGGCAAGCTGTGGCAGGCCCTGGGCTGTGGGGGGTCCCAGACCTTACCTCCATGGCAGTGACACCCCCTGGGAAGCACCTGCCTGCTAGCAGCCCACCCAGGCAGTTTTGGGGAGCACCACCACCAGGGAGGGAAGCACCAGGCCCCCCCACAGCTCAGGGGATACTCAGCCCACCAGCAGCTTGTCCCCCAGCTGCGGGAGACATGGGCAGGCTCTGGGAGAAAAAAAAGGATCATGCCCTTCACTGCTTTCTTCCAGTCCCACTGCACCCCCCCCACCCCCCCAGCAGAGCCTGCCCACACAAGCTACTGCTGGGTTGTGCAGCCCCTGAGCTGCGGGGTGGGGGGGGGCGTTTCCTCCACTGTGATGGTGCCCCCCCCCCCCGGACCCTCTGGACGGGGTGCTAGTGGGCGGGTGCTGCCCAGGGAACACTGTCACCACAGAGGGAAAGACTGGGCCTCCCACACACAGCTCAGGGCCTGCTGGCAACTCGCCTCCCTGCCCACAGGAGAGGCAGGCACGCACCAGGGAGAGGAAAAGTATCAAGCCCCTCACAATTTCTTGTTTTGTTTTTTTTTTTCTGGTGGAGCCTGCCCATGGCTGAGGGGTATGAGCTGCTGGTGGACTGTCACTGTTCTGTAACAGTGATGGAAATCCCTAAATTGACACAATTAAAAACCCACCAATTAAATATCCACCGTTTCAATTCAGGGAGAGCTAAACTCCTGTCACGTGTACAAGCGGCCACGGAGACTACAAAAACATGGAAGAAATGTAATGCTTTTTATAGGGATAAAAAAGCATGAACATTTTTCAAGGTAAATTAGCTAGTGGTGTCTGAGGCCTGTGTGGAGGCAAACTTTTCATTCAGTGGATCTAAAAACATTCAATTTATTCTTAGTCTTTAACTCCTAGTAACAGGAGCTGTCATCTTCATTTTCACCTAGAATAGACAACTTTTTCTCACAGAACTCTAAAAATAAAGCTAAACATTCTGTAGATAGTTTGAAATGTACTTTCATATGATTTACTGTGTTTTCTTGGGAAACTGGTAACAGTCTGACCATAGTTGGTTGCATCATTCAAACATTTCTGACACATTACAGTTGTTAAATTTTACAAAGGCTGATACCTAAAATTGAATCCTTTGCTTGGAATTGTGTAAGTTAAGGCTTCTTTAATTCTTGGACAAGAAAGGAACAGTACTGTATTTTAACATTTACTGCTTGAGATCTTTATGACTACCAGTTTGCTTGATTTGAAACACACCTTGGAAAGAGGATCATGGTATGCAAAACCATAATCATATGTGTTACAGTTCTGTGACCGGCTAGACAGTTGACTTGGTTATGACAATACAGAAAAAAAATTATGCAAGTACCTCTGCTCTATCTCACTTTGGGAGCATACACTTACCCATTATCAAATCAGAATTCTTTGGGAATTAGGGGTGATTGACACTATACATCTCACTGACTAAAACTGTAATGTAGAACAGACCTGCCTGTCCTAACTGGTAGCTATTAGGGCTGTGTGAAGCTTCGGTCACTGATTTGATTCAGTGAAGATTCAGCCTGATTTGGTGGCAAAATCTGAATCAAATCAGGAGACCCTTAAATCTCTCTGAATCAAATCGGAACCCTTTGAATTGATTCAGAGAGATTTGGAAAAATTCACCAATTCAGACATAGGTACAGCTTTAAATGTTTTTTTCTACATATCTCTAGGTAGCAGGCAGCTCATTAATGCTGCGATGATGGGGCAGATGGAGCATCCCACAGGAGTGCAGGGGGCTCCCCAGCATGCTCAGCAGCAGACCCAGAAGCGGACCAGAAGCACTTCCAGTCCACTTCTGGGTCTACCAGGGGGTGCGCAGGGGGCTCCCCCTGCGCCTCCCCAATTCAACGACTGGTGCCTCCTGGGTCGGGGGGCACCTGAGATCCCACCATGGCCAATCACCAAGCTGGGAGGGCATGTGGGGGGGGGGAGGGACTCCCCTGCACGCTCCCCAGCAGACCTGGAAGTGGACCAGAAGTACTTCCGGTCCACTTCCAGCTTCACTGCCGAGCATGTGGGGGCCCCCCCTGTGCTCCTGTGGAATGCTACATCCATCACAGCATTCACGAGCTGTGCCTGGTACCTCGAGGTATGTAGAAAAAATATTTAAATTTGTGTCGATGTCCGAATTGCTGATTCTCCAAATCAGCATCGAATCTTCAGATTCATCGAATTGAATTGGGGACAGTGATCTGAATCAACAAATTGAGTCACTGCCGCTGATTAGGGCCAAATCTGAATCGAATAGGGCCCATTTTGCACACCCCTAGTAGCTATCTAACTGCAGCAAAACCAGCTAATTCATCCTGTTTCTTAGGCGTGTTTTGTTACATTGGGTTTTGCCGCACTATACTGAAGGTTAGTCATACCACCATTACTTGTAGTATTTCATGCAAAGTTATGTAAAGAAGTGAAAGCCCAGTTATCCTCTGGGTTTATTATATATTGTCAGTGGCTCCAGAACTATTGCTTCCTTCACTTGCTTCTGGTTAATCTGTTTTTTCATAACAGTTGCTTTCTGTAAACCAAAAGATTTAAACTTGCTCACTCAAAGTTAAACTTCTGGTGTTTCAGACCAGGCATTTTTTCCATTGTTGTATAACCATAATACCATTTGTACATGACACCATATTATTGTTTGTCTGCTTTATATTTGTCTGATATGCATTTGATATTATATATTTAATCTAGTTTAAGGTGGGTATATTGTGTACTGCTGTCCATTTATAGGCAGATGCATTAAAGTCTGGCTGCATAGTTATCTTTTATGTTGAGCCTACATCTCATGCCATCTCTTAATGGAAGTGTTGTTTTGGTTTTTTTACTCACTGGGTTCTGACCAATTCAGAATCTTTCAAATCAGTTGTTTCTAAGGAGCTAGCTTTCTCAGCATCTGGAATTGCTTCATAGCTGAAGCATTGCAAAAAGCCAACTTACTTATTAACTCTGCCTTAAGTAGGAACAATTGACCAGAGTCCAAATATTTAAGCACTAACTACACAGATCTCTGTTTGAGCAGTTGTCTGCCACAATCGTTGATATTCATTGTTGTTCTAATACAATTTTGATAAACCTTTGTGTTCTACATAAATAAACATCATGTATGAACACACATGGTTACTAACTGAATTTGTTAAAATATGTGGTAAAATCACATGCCAGCTTCATTTATTATACTGGTTTCTTCATTTCAGTGTCTAAATTGTCCTTATACTTTAACTCTGAATACCTAGTTCACAATTTTACTTTTGGTTCATTAAGAAAATCAATTGCCCCCATTGCAAAACGTCACTAAGCATACAGCAAATAAAAGCAACAATTGCTACCAGCTTTGTAGCATTGTTGAGAAACCCAAAGGAGTTGCATGAGGTAAATAGTTTCCCAATGACAGATATTTTGTATCTGCTAATTGTCCTTTGTTGACTGCAGATGTAAAGCAAGTGAAAAACAACTTCAGGAAAATATCTGGGCAAATTAAGTTAGAAAGTTTCTTAAGCCATCAGTTCTCAACCTTACCATCTTGCCCTGCTTACTATGAAAAAATTCTAGCCCTTAAAATTGTGAGCAGGTTTCTGAAAATGTGAACTGAACATTAACCAGTCCATGATGTATGCATGAATCTTGAGACAGCATGAATCAATAATTTTCTAAGTGATGTGAATTGCCCACTTTCATTTCAGTTGATACCCTGCAGACTGTGCCATCTCATGATGTTTATCTAATGTAACTTCAGTTGGTTTTGGTTTTTTAACTATGAAATTTGTAATTTTTCTGTAGTCAGCTGACACTTTGGGCATTTTTACATGTGCTCTGGGATGCAGCGCCAGGTGCTTTAATTAGTGAGCTGTGCTAATTAAACATATCCATGCATCATGTGTATCACATCCCCATGCATCCCCGTACTGAAAAAATGGTAGCGGGGTGCTTTGAACTAAAGGTCACCAAACCTATTTTATTTCAAAGTGCCCCACCACCATTTTTTAAGTGCATTGACATGCAGGGACATTGATATACGTGACACAGAAGACAGGAGCATGTCAATTTCCATGCTCCAACAGACTCGATTACTCAAGTCTGCTCTGATGCACTGGATTACCAGCACGTCGGAGCAGGCTCTGTACATGTCTGTAGGAGCCCTTTGTCTCCCTGCCCTGCTGACATGCATGGAACTGGTTTTTATTCTTCAGTTTTTCCATAAGGGTCAATAATTAAATAACACTCCACAGTTCTAGAACTATTTCACTAAAATAGACGGAAGCTACCCTTCCTTTCTTCCTTCTCTTTCAAATATATGTGTGCAGCCTAACTTTCTTCTGGCTTGCTCGGACTGAAATACATGTCAAAAAGCTTGGTAGCTGTTATACTACTTCAAAGCAATTCTTGCAGTAGCTACTAGAGGAGTGTAAAAAAGGTATGCAACCTGGTTTTTTTCTTTTGTTTTGTTTTAAACGTGAAGACAACAAGTTATTTGGAAACTAAGTAAAAACCCACAATTTTCATACAAAGTCTTGTGGTTCACAGAAAGATCAAACTGTCTTATTTATGGCATTATAATTAACTATTAAATATATAAGTGGCAGTGTATATAGCAAAATAGCTGGCATGTCTCATATGTAATTGGGGAAGTAATTATACCCTATGTCTTAGTGGTTATCTGTCCTCTTATGTCCTTCCACCACAACTATAGGTTTTTCTAAATTTGGGTGCATGCTGTAGTCCAGTCTGTAGACCTGGCTAGTCCTTGATAGATTTTCTACTGTGTGTCATTTCAGTAGCTCCATTTCCATGTTATTTTTGTGCTGCTTCTCATTTGGAATAGAGTCAAACATTTCCAGGTTGGCCAGTCTGTTCATTTCCAATCCCTTGGTTGATTGTGGTCAGCCACAAGCATCACATTTCTATTCATGTTGCTACCATTAGAGGTGTACCAATACATCAGTCCAATATTGGATCAGCACAGATATAAAGAAAATTGACTATATAAGAAATTGGCCTGATGTGGCCAATAATTTGGCTGATAGATACCTGTGCATGCACGCAGCCACAGTGCAGCACTGAGACAGCAAGTAGCACAGCCTGGCAGCATGGAGAGCTGCCTACAGCTGATAAGTCTGTTGTGGTGAGGGGGGAGGGAAGGGGCGTGGCGGGGGCAGATCAATGCCCCCCACAATGATGGAGGGAGTGGGACTGGGGCTGGGGCTGGGGTAGGTGCTGCCTGGGTGGGGCGGGGTGTGGGATGGAGCTGCAGCTCATCTGGAGGGCACAGGGAACGGGGGAGGCACGGGAAGGTGGCTCCTGCCACTCGTCCGGGAGGGTACGGAGGGAGAGGCATGTGCCCCTAGATCTGCGCGGGGTGGACCAGGCAGGCTGCAGCTGGGGGCCACTCTACACTGCGCTTGGGATGGGCGGGCAGCAGCAGCACTGGAAGGGTGCTATAGGGGGCTACAGCAAAATTTGGGATGGCTGCAGCCCCGCCCCCCATAGCTCCCCTCCCAGCAGCACTGCTGCCTGCCCTGAGCACAGCACTGCAGCCTGCCCAGTTTGCCCAGTCCAGATCTGGGGTCACATGCCTGTCCCTGTGCCCTCCCAGACGAGTGGCAGGAGCCACCCCTCTCCTGCTACCCATGCCCCCTGGACGAACTGCGTCTCTATCCCACACCCACTGCACCCCAGCTGGGCAGTGGCTGTCCCAGTCCCACTCCCTCCCTCATCGCGGGGAGTGTTGATCTGCCCCTCCATGCCCCTTCCCTCCCTCTTCCCCTTTAACTACAACAGACTTACCAGCTGAACACAACTGTATCAGAAATTGGATTGGTCTTAGCTGATATGCCTCCTTAAAAATCGTCTACTAGTATCAGCCCCCGAATCTCTGTTAGTGCAACATTGAGGCTACCATGGAGGTTTTTTTGGTTGTTTTCTTTTTCTCAGAGGTTCTGTTCTGACAGGAAAACTTTCGTGAAATTACTGTTGGTGTTATTCTGTAATGATTACCTTGTGTCTTCCATCTGTTATGTGCATTCTGTTTTGTTTGTAACTTCTCTTCTAATGTCCAGTGCAGCTATCTCAGCAGCATCTAGTTGGGGATGGTTCTGCTTTGAGCAGGGGGTTGGACTAGATGACCTCCTGAGGTCCCTTCCAACCCAAACTTTCTATGATTCTGTCTACAGATTGTTCAAATTAGCTGGTCTAACACACCTAGTTTATGGGAACAGCACATCCTAGAAAATTTGTGTACAGGTGCCAGATCCTGACATTCTGCTTCAACTATACTGGTATACATGGGAAAAGAGATTTTGTAGGAGGGAGAGGGAAATAATGGTGTGGAAAATTTGAGGATGGATGCTACAGAGATTTTTTTTAATTATTTTTTGAGGTGGCAAGCTGCCATTTTTTCCATAACTTGAAATTATTTGTGTTCAGAATCCAGATCTTGATATATGCCTATCTCTTCAATTTTAGTTGCACAACTTTTTCTCCAAGTACTTTAGTTAGTGTCATGAATGAATAAAATGTAAGAACAAGCTCAGTCTTTTCTATTATATTTTTGAAGAACATAAGATTATTTTATGCAGGCAAAATGACAACATCCTGACTTGTTTGAATAGCTTCAGTTAAGTAGCTGAAATGTTTAGATTAGAAGCTTATCCTTAATTTTTAAACTGCTTAAATCTGTATTAGACTGTATAATTTTTTTACAGAAATAAATATGCTAGCAATATTTTGACAAATATAATTTTACTTTTTATGAATTCTTTTAAAATGTCTAGAAATTCAATCTCTGGCCTAAAAAATAAATAAAAGCTGTAATAGGTAGATTTTGGAGTTGGACACTTATATGCTTATTGATCTTTTCTCTAGGAAAATTTTTTAAAGAATTAACTTTTTTTAACTCTTCCCCTTCATTCTGCCACAATGATTTGTGATAAGTTTTCATCTAAGCCAGTGACTGACTTCAGTCACATGAGCAGTCACCGTTAAAAGTTTCAATAACATATATGTCTTTAAGTGGACCATGGGAAACATACTTTAGTTCAGTGGTGCTCAACCTATGGGCCACTGGCTGGATGACGTGGCCCCACATGCCAGATTGCACTGGCACATGGAACTAAGTTGTGGCCAGATCACCCATGTGGAACAAGCTTTGCACCAGTCATCCAACCTGCAGGGACAAACAGGTGCAGCAATGTTCTGGGTCAAAGGAAAATGTATAAATCTTGTACCACAGTTATGCATATCTGCATAGATAGCATATATATTGCATGTAGGGGTGCACCAATAGAGATTTTGGGGGCCAATACCAATAGCCAGTTTTTAAGGAGGCATGTTGGCCGATACCAATCCTATTTCTGATACACAGGCTGGCAGCTTGAAGAGCAGTGTGTGGCTGCTAAATCGGTTGTGGTGGAACAGGAGGGGGAAGGGAAGGGGCGTGGTGGGGAGGGGCAGATGAGGCCCTTGCGGTGAGGGAGGGAGTGGGGCAGGGGCTGGGACAGGTGCTGCCCGGGCGGGGCACAGGATGGAGCTGCGGCTCATTTGTGGGGCACGGGGAAGGGAGGCATTCTCGCCGCTGCGCGCACCCCTGGAGGACATAGTGGGGTGTGTACCCTCGGATCTGTACCTGGGGTAGTGGGGCTGCTACTGTGGGCTGAGGCCGGGGCTGCACCAGGCTCTTTCTGGCAGGGGCTGGGCCGGGCTGTGCTTGGGGCAGGTGACAGCGGCGCTGGGAGGTGGGCTCTGGGGGGGCTGCAGCCACCCCAAAATTCACTGTAGCCCCCCCAACTCCTCCCAGTGCCACTGCCCGCCCTACACCGAGCACAGCCCGGCCTAGCCCCCAGTAGTAAGAGCCTGGCGCAGCCCTAGCCCTCCCGCCCCGCACAGATCCGGGAACACATGCCCCCCATGTCCTTCTGGGGTACACATAGCAGCAGGAGCTTCCCCCTGCTTCAATCTCTGACCTAAAAACAGAGTCCCACAGTCTCTGTCCCATGCCCCACCCTGCCCTAGCTGTGCAGCACCTGCCCCAACCCCACTCCCTCACCACAGGGGCCTTGATCTGCCTCCCTATGCCCCTTCCCTCCCCCCTCCCCTTCCACCACAACAGACTTACCAGCTGCACACAGCTCTCCAAGCTGCTTGGCTGTGCTCCTTACTGCCTACGTGCTGTGCTGCAGCTGCACGTATGCATAGGGCATTTAATATCTGAACCCTTTTTTGCTTTTTGTATGCATATAAAGTGAAATGACTTAATACAAACACCCTTAATAAAGTAAAATGATTTCATGCATTCAATGAATGCTTTAATATTGTATATTGTTTTTTATCAGCTCCTGGGCTACAACGAAAAACAAGTAAACCTACAGATGTTCATTGGCACAGCAGATGATCGCTACTTACGACCTCATGCATTCTACCAGGTGCACCGAATCACTGGGAAAACAGTTGCTACTGCTAGCCAAGAGATAATAATTGCCAGCACAAAAGTTTTGGAAATTCCACTTCTTCCTGAAAATAAAATGTCGGCTAGGTGTGTTGCAATATTCATTCCAAATTCACCAGCTAGTCATGTATTCCTTTCAGATAAATCGAGATTAGAAACAAGAATCTTTAAAAAAAATGTTTAACATAACCATTGATTTTAATTCTCTTCTAAATGTAGTGTCCAAGTTACTTTTTCTAAAATTACAAAAACAAATGTAATGTTTTATTATGATTATTGGTACTTGTATTTGGATTTTTAACCTAAGTTCTTCAAGCCTCTCTGCTAGACATAAAAACAGTGCAATAAATATCTTAGCAAAAAATGGAACTAGTTACTACAACTGTAATTCTACACCACAATACTTTGGAGCCAGTGAACCAAGAACAATATAAATACAGATTAGTTCACTCTCCATTATCTCTCACTCTAAATAAACTCTTTTTTTTAACTTTACAGATTATCACATCATGCAGCAATACATTTGCTTTAACAGGCTTTAAGGTGGTGTGTTTAATACTGGCCCTGTCTTCTCTTTTTTCAGTGAGATGTGTCATGTAAAATCATATATTTTATGTTGCTAAGTAACTGATGTAATGAATGGAAAAAATAAAAATTGGCAATTCTGGAACATCAGAATGGGGTTTCTGATATGCTTGTTGAGTGCAAGTTTGATGAGGTTATTCCTTTTTCCCTAGAGAATTATACAGTGGTTGCTACTTTCCTTTTTGCAAATATTTGTCAATTTGAGCAACTTGCTTAAGAAAATTTGTCATTAAGTGTCATTGTAAAACAATTAGTAATATTTTACTTTTAAAAAGTGAAAAGGGTGGCAGAGATTATAAATCTCCGAGATGTAATTTTTTAACTGCAACCCATAGTTAGTATTACATTAGTTGGTGTTAATTTAAGGTTTCCTAGTAGCAGCTGTCTAAGATACTGGAACCAATAAAAAAATTTAAGGTGCATTTTTAGTTTTTTTAAGCAAGTTTAAAGTTAAAGCTCCTAGAAAGGATTTTTGGATCATTTAGTAGTTTCTGACTTGTTTTCCTCCATCTAATTTCTAACCCTTCACCCCAGTATTGATTGTGCAGGTATTTTGAAACTTCGCAATTCAGATATAGAGCTCCGTAAAGGAGAGACAGATATTGGAAGAAAGAACACCAGAGTGCGTCTTGTGTTTCGAGTTCACATCCCACAGACTGGTGGAAAAGTCTTGTCTCTACAAACCGCTTCCATACCTGTTGAATGCTGTAAGTTTGTAACAATTGATTTTACATTTGCTTAAAATCTCAGTCACCAATAGTAAGATTTTTATTTTCATTTGTCTGTGCAACTGGAAAAGGAAAATACCAACATTGGATAAAATTTTACAGTAATATATCTTACTTTAGAATACTTAAGATATTGTTAATTTAAATGAAAAGTGAATTACAGTATTTAAGTTTACCTATCTTGTCATAATATTGAATCGTGATACTGCTTGCAAAACTAGTGGACATCTGAAGTTTTGGATGAACTTACAACTTACTCAAGGAAAACTTGTAACTTAAATTATAAAGCTTTTATTAAGGTATCATGGCTTGGCATTTAATTCTTTATGGATCACGCCACAATTTCAGTTTGATTCAAATTATGAAAGTAAAGAATAACTATACCACAATTCTCTTTCCACAACTTGATTACGTATGAAAAGAAAATATGATATTGGATACAATATTCAGATTTTAAATGAGATTTCAGTGCAGGTTTAAGCTTGTAGATAAATATTTTTTTCTTCTTTTCAATCATTTAAAAAATAGCTCAGCGATCTGCTCAAGAACTTCCTCAGATTGAAAAATACAGCATCAACAGTTGTTCTGTAAATGGAGGCCAAGAAATGGTTGTGACTGGATCTAATTTTCTCCCAGAATCAAAAATCATATTTTTTGAAAAAGGACAAGGTACGTTACTTTTTCAAGTTTGAAAAGAACTGCAAGAGCTGAACTGAGTTGTTAAGTGATGTAGAAGTATTAAAAGCATTGTGAGTTGTAATCTAGCACTATAATTTAGGTTGTCTGTGTCCTGTTTGGCTGCCTATATGAAAGAAACGCCATTGGTGTCATAAATCATCAAGGCAGTTGCATGCTAACTAGTACATAATAGAAACTCGGAAACTGAAGGGTGGGAAGGGATGCCTGTTTACACATCATTTTTCTTCTTCTTCAAATAAATATGTAAATAGAATATGGAAACAAAAACTGTGCCCCTGGAGAGAGGCAGACATTTGAAACTCTCCAAATTCTGCTCATTTGGAGTGCTTCAGTGCTGTACATGTGCACAGCCCTTAAGCATGCCTCCCTGCTGGAGCACTTCACAATCACTGTGGCAGCATGCAGTGACTTGCTGTCCAATAAAGGGGTACAGCCCCACTGTGCGGGGGTAGTGGACAGCCAATGAATGCTCTCTTGTGCACTCAGTGTCTGTTCTTCCCATTCTAAAGGTGGATAGCCACACAAGGAATCATTATCTTCAGCACCAAAGCTCCATGCACCCCCTCCCCCTTCTGTCCCCCCAGTGGAACTGGAAGACCAGAGAAGGATAGGCATACAAGGATTCCCATTCTCCAGCTCCAACAGCAGAGTAACTCTATTACAGGGGAAGAATAAGTATCAGGGGCAAACACCAAAATGGAAAGTCTTGTATTCGTGCAGCTATGTTGAACAATTAAAAGGGAAGAGATAAAACAATATCTAACATAGGCTAGACCAGCCATTCTCAACTGGGGGTCCGTGGCCTCCTGGGGGACCAAGAGCAGGTTTCAGGGGGTCTGTGCCTAAGGGACAAGGAGGCAGGAGTGTGGAGGTTGGGCATAGGCAACACGTGGCGGGTGCATAGGGAGGAGGGTGTGGGGCACATGCCCCCCCAGATTTGTGCACCCAGAGCAGGCACAGGGCTGCAGCCTGCCCAGATCAGCACAGGTGGGAGCCACTTCTGCAGCCCAGCACATGGAACCCAATGCATGAGGGTGGAGTGGGGTGGCAAGAACTGGGACCCCTGCACTAGCCACACTACCAGTAGTGCAAGGAGTAATGGACCAGGGGGGACTGCTGCTCTCACCTCCTTCCTCTGGCAGCCACTTGCACTTTAGGCTGTAGCTCTTCCCTGGAGGGGAGGTGGGCTGGGTGGCAGCATGGGTGGCCTGAAGGGGGCAGTGGCGGACAGGCCATGGTGGCATGATAGAGCTGCGGCCTGGCACACGAGTGACTGGTGGTGGGAGGGGGTGAGGGCAGTCCGTCCCGCCCCCCCAGTCCGTTACTCCTCTTGCTGCTGGCAGCACAGCTGGTGCAGGGGTCTTGGCAGTGGCAGCAATAAGTCTTGCTGCTCCACCCCACACATATACACCCCACACCCTGCCCCACACACTGGAGGGTTGGGGGAAGGGGGCAGTGGGGCACCCGCAGGGGTGGAGGGCTGTGGGTTGAGAGTGAGGAGCACTGGCAGGTGGGCCATGGAGTTCTTATAGCGTGATTGGGGGGGGGCCTTAGGAAGAAAAAGGTTGAGAACCCATGGACTACACTACTTTAGACTAGTATCTAGATTTTTTGTTTGGATTTTTTCCCCAGAATGCAACGAGATATCAGTAGTTCTTGAAAAATCTGCATTATATAACATACTAGTTAAGCAGGTACATCTGCTTTTGGTTAATTTATGAACGTAAACAGGCAGATGTACCTAAGCTTAAGTGTTTGCAGTGTATATCAGCAAGGCACCAAAGTGACAAATATCCAATTTATATGTGCTTACTGGGAAGGAATATGGAGCCAATTAAATAGAAGCACTTAAAAGTTTAAATACCTGTACACATCCTAATAATATTCATTCTGAGATTCCAACTCCAATCTTAAATGAACGCAGTAAAAAAGATCAAAACTAAAAGATCAAAATAGTATTTAATACACTTGTCATTAAGGGCATTCATTTTATGTTTCTTCATAAAAGTTTGAATATCCAAGTACAGAAAAACAGATAATATCAGATTTTTCTCATACAATATGTAATATTAACAAACTAACCTACAAGAGCATGTTAGATTGTTAGATTTGTTCAGAGTCATCTCTAAGGAATAGGGCCTTCAAAAATTTGCAGTTTGGATAGGTAAGCATTATATAGTTTTGGAAGACTAATTTAACAAAGTAACTATTTGCTTTTGAACATGCAGTTTAAAATTTATCTAGGGAATCCAGGGCGTTGCAACACATGGCCCTTGGTGGCAAGGTGTTTGGCCTCTACCTCTGGTCTGGGCAGGTGCATCTGCTGCTTATCCTGTGGATCCAGCCTGTGACAAACCTTATGGTCTGTATTTGGCCCAAGGCATGGGGGAAGGTTGACACCCTACTTTAGGATAGCTGGAATCTGATAGGCAGCATGCTGTCTGTGATTTCCCTTTATTTAAAACACCTACTTCTCAAAGTGTGTATTTGGCATCACAAAACAAGGTTACTTTTCTTGTATCTCTGATGTCTTTCTTTTCACAGTTTTATTGATGCAACTGCCTTATTCTTGTTCTTATTTACAGTGTAATCTTTCTCTCTTTTCAAAGAGTAGCTGTCCATTATGTCCTTACATTTACTTTTTTGTGGACTTGATGCCATATTCCTCCATATTGCTTCATTTTCTGCTTCCTTCCTGAAAGTGTTCAACCTGTTGGGTTTATTAAAGTCTTAATATTGCCTTTTAAACCTTCTCTGCAGAACAGAAAGTTTATATTTCCTACACATTCTGCCCACATGATAACATTTTGTAAATAAGCATACTTCATTTTTCTGCCTTGGGTCCTTCAGCAAATCATTTATTAGTAATGGTTTTTGTTGCTCCTACTCAGTCCTTTTCTGAAATTAAGCGTCAAGGCACTGTGCTTTTTTAATCCAAATAGTAAATGCATCTTATTTCTGTTTGTTTATTGTTAAGTCCCCAACACTCATGAAAATCTTTTTCTTGGAACTGTACTCTATTGTAGGTCTTCATGTAGCTTCAAATATCAAGCAGTATAAAGGAAACGTTTCCTCTGGGTTTAGAACGAGGGAGTTACCATAAATTAGACAATAAAATACCCAGTAAAACTAGGTACTGTCATATTCTTCATCATACTTGGTACATGCAGAGCACGTCTACATGTGACACTACGTCACCGTAGCAATGTGTTACAGCGACATAGATTCAGAGGTCAAAAACTGTGATGCCGCAGCTACATTGCTGTAGAGATGCACGCCAGTGGTATAGTGAATTGCTATAGTGACATAGCAGCTAAAAATAACCACGCGCTGTGCAGACAGCGCTGTATGGGCTGTTGCTGTGCCATTGTGTAGTACTTCCCAAAGAAAGTACTGCATGATGGCGCAGTAACAACAGCACCATCGGGGCACATGCAGACACACCCCCTGTTACTGAAATTAAATATTCCTCCCTACAAAATAAAAAGACCTGATTCTTTAAACAACTTGTCATGTATTTTACCCTCATGTTTATTCCATGGGGTTACTGTGACATAAACAGATGTGTTAGCCCCTGTTAGTTTGGTATTTGCCAAACTAACTGTATGACTTCTCAGGATGATGAAACAAATTGTGCATATCTCATGACAAAGATTATTTTTTAAGTGGGTTGTGATCTTGAAGAATAGAAGACAACAATGAAGGTATCAGTGTTGATTGTTAAAGCAGTTATTTTTAGACTTTAGAAGTCACTTCAGCTATTCTTTGTGAAAAAAAATGTTTTTGGAACTCACTGCGGCTTCATGGGACCTGTTTGAGGATAGCTTCTTAATCCAATATTCCTTTGCCAATTCTGTAGAAAGGTCAAACTTTCTGTTATATGTAAAAGTATTAGCCTACTTCAGGAATAATTTGCTTAACCTATAGCTAAATGAGAATTGAAAAATGCATTGTAAAAATGTATCACTAAAGTTGATTTTCTTGTGAGATTTTATTGGCTAAGCCTCTTCTACAGCATTAAAAATATCTTCATTCACTTATTTTATCTTCTTAATGCAGCTTCCCTCTCACTTCTCCTCCTCCTGGCCCAATATATCATCTCCTCCTGGCTTCATAGTAGCTTAAAGAGGAGAGCTGGAGAGTACTCTGGGCAATAACAGCAACATTCATGCTGCTACTTACTGGAAATTTTAGGTGGGAAGAGTCTAGTGTAGAAATAACTTTTAGCATACTATCTCACATCAGATGCCATGGCTCTTGTCTAATGGTCAGCCTCAGCCTAAGCTTGTTTAACCTTAACTAGTTCATAGTCTCTTAATCTTCCAAACAAACAAGGTGAAATAAGGAAATATTTAATATGACAGAGCCTTGATTGATACCATTAATCTAATAAATGTGTTTTTTAATGAATTACTGTCTTGATGACCAGGTTATAAGGTCTGCAAGCTATGGAAGTTTTCTTATAGTGGGTTCACCTTGATCTTTTCTGTTTGATTAGTCAGCTTCCCAAAAACTTGTAATCTGATTAGTATTAATTGTTACTTTTATAGATAAGAAATTGAATGGTTGCCCGAGGAAAAAAAATAAAATAGTGCAATCTGGTTAATTCAACACAGGAATAACTCACTGATATAATTTATTAGTGCACTGAACCCCTGCCAGAATCCTATTGATCTTTATAAAAAATACTTTTAACTAATTTGTCACTGGTGTAAAATGTGATTTATTTTTTCTAAAAAGTATGCACATAAATCACAAGGAAATTTACTACTGATAATCTGTTTTTAATTTGACTTAAAAGATACTGGCCTGTGAGGTTATTGAGTTGTCTGGCATCTTGTGAAGGCATTGCGCCTTTAAGCGAAGTCTTTTAAGTGGCCACTGAGCTCAACCTTCAGCAGAAAGAGCAAAACAATTAAATGACATCAAAGCACTACCTTAACTCAGTATCATTCATAAAATTCATTAGTGAATTTCATTAATCCATGTGTGCAATGCTTTTTTTGTCCAACAGTTCCTCATCTTGTGAAAGAAAACTGATTAAATGTAATCTACATTTAAAAAATATAGGGTGTGTTTGGGGATTAATGAATTGGCAATATAGAGTGGATATTAGGATTATTTTGAATTGAAACTGCTATATCTAATATTTAATACTTTTTAGTTTCTAAAACAGTAAAGCCATTTTCCCATTCACATACTAAATTTTGCTTAGTCACCTGGACTCTTTCTATCCGAACCTCTTAAAATGACTTCTTTAAGACAAAACATAATATTTTTTGAGATGTGCTTAATCAGTAAGTGAGTCTGAGAGTCTTTCATGTTCAACGTTTGAAAGGTCTTTTACTCGTTGAAATAGTGTCATTGATACAGGATGTTTTTAATTTTGTAGTTTTTTCTTATATTTTGTAATTATTGTCATAGCTGAGACGTTGGCATCAGAGTCCATTATGTGTACTTCTGTTCAAAATTGCATATAAATAAAGTCTTGTGGTAAAGTTGCTACATAATATACTTGACAGAGCCACAAAAACAAGGAAAAAAGTTTAAGTACATATCCTCTGAGCATACCCACACGCTTCACCATAACTGCTATGCATTACAGATCATGCACTTATGCTGACAGTCCATACATAGCATCTGGTGAAGTAGACAGTTGCCTATGAAAGCTCATGCCTTTCTGAACCAGCTGCTCACTTTTACACATACTCCGGGTCGGGGGGAGCGCTGTAATTAAAGTGGCTCTAGAGCAGTTTCTCATGTATTGGCATTGCCACGCTTCAAAATGGTGGTGGGGGCACTTGAACTAAAGCTCATTCCATGAACTTTAGTTCAACCACCCCTGCTGACATTTTGAAATGCAAGGACACTAATACACAAGGCGCGGAAGCTGGCTAGAGAGTGGGAATTACCACGCTTCAGCACTCAATTGATTAAGTCTGCTCTGCACCGTAATTACAGCGCATTGGAGCAGCCCTGCAGCATGTCTACAGGCACCCTAAGGTGCCATCCTGCCCTACCTTCTCCTTGACTTCAGACTAACACTGCTAACCATTTCTCAGACTGCACTACTTAAATCTGCTCCCATTGGGACATTAGCCTTCTGACACCTTTACCACAGCACTCTTTCCTGGCATCTAACTGCTACAGAAAGCTGTAACTAATAATTGTTTGTGGACAGAACTTAATAACACGGTTGCTGGAAAGCTGGTATATGTAGGAGGCCAACATTAAGATTGTATGTAATCTGATTTGCGCAATATCTCTGGTTCTAAGGACACAAAGTATAGGTTCTGTACTTTCTAGCTTTTGTTTGTTTGTTTTTGATGATTCTGACAAGTATGTGGAGCAACTCAAGTATGAACCCCCTTATTAAGAAAGGGAGAAGGGATGATCTGGGTAACTTCAGGCCAGTCAGTCTTACCTCTATCCCTGGGAAAATGCTAGAGAAAATAATCAAAGAACACATTTGTGAAGGCCCAGCAGGGGAGACGATGCTGAGGGGAAACCAGCACGGGTTTATCACAGGTAGATCATGCCTGACAAACCTTGTAGCCTTCTATGACCAGGTCACACACTGCCTGGACACAGGAGCTGAGGCTGATGTCATCTTCCTGGACTTTAGGAAGGCCTTCGACACAGTCTCACACCTATCCTCATTGGGAAGCTAGCAGACTGCAGAGTGGATGCCTACACGGTCAGGTGGGTGGCCAACTGGCTTAGGGACTGCACCCAGAAAGTGGTGGTGGATGGTTCTCTCTCGGCCTGGAGGGAGGTGGGCAGTGGGGTCCTGCAAGTTTTGGTCCTCGGACCGGTATTATTTAATATCTTCATCAGCGATTTGGATGAGGACGTGGAGAGCACCCTCTCCAAGTTTGTTGATGACACCAAGTTATGGGGCAAAGTTAGTACACCAGAGGGCAGGGAGCAGATTCAGGCTGACCTGGACAGGTTGGATCAATGGACAGAGAGAAATAGGATGCAATTTAATAAAGATAAATGTAAGGTACTCCACCTGGGAAGGAGGAATCCCCAGCACACCTATAGGTTGGGGAGTGTCCTTCTCAGCAGCTCAGAGGCAGAGAGGGATCTTGGAGTCATAATTGACTCCAAGATGAACATGAGCCAGCAGTGTAACGAGGCCATCAACAAGGCCAATCGCACCTTGTCATGCATTAGCAGGTGCATGACTAATAGATCAAAGGAGGTGATTCTCCCCCTATATGTGCCACTGGTCAGGCTGCAGTTGGAGTACTGTGTCCAGTTTTGGGCACCACACTTCAAGAGGAACGCAGAGAATCTGGAGAGGGTCCAGAGGAGGGCCACTCGCATGGTTAGTGGCCTTCGGGAAAGACCCTACAGGGGGAGGTTGAGAGAGCTGAATCTCTTCAGCCTTCACAAGAGACGGCTGAGGGGACACCTTGTGGCCGCCTATAAATTTATTAGGGGAGGTCAACAGGGAATAGTTGACACACTATTTACTAGGGCACCCCAGGGAATGACTAGGAGTAACGGGTGTAAACTAGTTGAGAGTGGATTTAGGTTAGATATTAGGAAGAAATGTTTCACAGTAAGGGTAGCCAGGATCTGGAATGGGCTTCCAAGAGAGGTGGTGCTTTCACCTAGCTTGGAGGTCTTCAAGAGGAGGCTAGATAGTCACCTGGCTGGGATCATCTGACCTCGGTCCTCTTTCCTGCTAGGGGCAGGGGATTGGACACGATCCATTGTGGTCCCTTCCGACTCTACAGTCTATGAATCTATGAAATACAGGTTTTCCTCACCAACCGCAGGGGTTAGGTTCCTGAAAGTTCCCATGGTTGGCTAAAACCATAGTTAGTAAGACAAAAGGCTTACGGGAAAAATGAAGTTAGGGACTTGAATATGAATATTTTCAGCATCTGCTGAAGCTGATTCACCCATAATCTTCATGTTGCGGAGACCATGTCTCCTCTTAAAGTTTTTGAAACACCCCTTACTGGCTTGAAAACTTGTGCGGTCACTTGTGCCTTCACCCTCCGAGGTCTGGATGATGTGGTCATAAATTTGCTTTGCCTTCTTGCGTATCACTTGGCTGCTCAAAGGCGCTTTCTTCTGTGTCTTTTTCCATTTTTTTCTAAGCTATGATCGTGCAGCATAAAGGTCACTTTAGCACTTCCCGGTGTACCACTCACAACACTAGTCCTTATAGTAGCCTAACTTTTCCTTATGGTTCTCACAGTGGACTCGTTCACACCAAAATGCCTCCCTACATTCACCACACTTTCTCCACATGCTAGATGATCCAACAACTCCAATTTTGTTTCCAAGGACATCACTTTCCTTGCCCTCTTCACAAATAGCTCACCTTCACCACTCACTCACAGGCCATGATTAAGGGCAAAATGCAAAAATCACAAAGAAATCGGGAGAAAAATGTGGAGCACCTGCGACTGGAAGTTAACGACATGAAGCACAATGTGAAACAGTGTGTGTGAGGAGATGAGAGCACCACGGGTGGCCAGCAAGACCAAGGGTGATTTGAAATGGCAGGTGGCGGGCTGATGTGTGGCCACAGAAAACTGGTCACTCGAAGCTGCATACCGTGGTAGCCAAAACGGTATATAGAATATTAAGTGTAGATACTCAAAACTGTGGTTGGCAAAACTGTGGTTGGCGAGAGAAACCTGTACTGTAGCATCCGTGTACAGGTTCCTACACTGCACATCCTTTACAGTAGCAGATAGGGACTGGACCAATGAAATGGCCATGGCTAGTCAGAAGCAGTCACACTTTAAACAAAAGAAAACTAGTAACATGCTGGGACTGCCTCAGTAGCTGACTAGAGGTGAGCTTGTCCAGGGAGTTTGTTGCCAGTTCCCTTAGCTTTGCTGTAACAGATGAAGGTTAAAATCAAGTGGGGAGGCTTTGAAGTAAGTTGGCTTTGGAAGGGGGAGTCCTGTGGTTTCTGTGTTTACACACAGCTGTGTTTTTTCTTGACTTTATTTATGTTTACCTTTTAGGTATTTTAATTTTTTGGCAGATGTCACAGCAGTTTTCAAGTGACCTTTATTATAATACTTTTAAAATGTTGCTGCAAACCATCCTGCTAGTTTTCAGTTTCTGCTTGATTTGTATCCTTTTAGATGGCTATTCTGTTAGATTTTTGAAATTTTACATTTTCTAGTTGGAGTGAAGCTCCTTGGTCTGTACCACCAAGATTCTGAAGGTTAATCACTGTACATTTATTTCTGCACCTTTCTGTGTTCTGCTTCAGTGATAGTTCCTATTTTAGTAGAGGTTTCAGCTATTACTATTGCTTTGGGCTTGTACATCTAACAGTACAACTGCATTTAATTAATGAGCAGTCAACCCTCTCTAAACCCTCCCTTTTACAATGCAGGGATTAAATCACTGCTATGCCAGTCGGTGGCATGTTCAGACAGCCTCCATAGTGTAAAAAACTTGTTTTTCACCAACCTCCTCTGTCTTTGTTTGCTTTTATGGTAAAGAACTAGCTAATTGCCTGACAAGAATGACGGGGGGGGGGATCGGGTGGGGATGGAACCCCGTCTGCCCCTACGTCCAGGCTCTCTCCCCCTTCCCTCCAGCTGTTTGGGGTCTGGGCCTGCTCCCTCCCTCCCTGCTGCAGTGGCAGGGAGAAGGGAGGAGTGGGTCCAGGCCCAGTGCGGGGGAGGATCGGGCCTGAGGGTGGGGAGAAGCCGGGCTGCCACAATGGGGTGTGGGGAGCAGCAGGCCCGGGCTGACCCGGCAGCAGCGGGGGGACAGGAGGAGTGGGCTCGGGGCCAACGCTGGGGAGCAGGGGTGGGCGAGGAGTGGGCCCAGGCCTGAGTGGGGGAGGAGGCCCACTCTTTCCCTCCCCCAGACACTGCCGCGGCTGTGTTGAGCCAGGCCTATTGTTCCTCTCCCCCCCCGCCACGGCAGGCCATCCTTTCCCCTGCTCTCCCCCCCACTGCATTGGGCCAGGGCCCACTCCCCCACCCACCCCTCGCATTGGGCCTGGGCCCGCTCCTCTCCCCTGCATTACCTGCAGGGTGTTGGAGGTGAGGAGGCGAGGCCAACCCTGTTGGCCTTGCCTCCCCCTTCCATCCACTGTGTTGCTGCCACCTCCAGTGAGCAGGGTGGGTGGGGGCGAGGCCAGCGCACCCCCAGTGCTCCGTCCCCTGTGTCCCCACCATCATGGCGGAAGGCTGCTTTCTGTCAGAACGCTGATTCATGCTCTGATTGGCTGTTTGTCAGCCAATCAGAGCACTTATAAAGTGTTACAGACAGACAGACATAGGCTTTTATAATATTAGAATACTAATAAAAGGATGTTTGAATGTCTCACCCTTTGCATGAATAAGTTTACAAGACATCTTTATAGGAGGTCTGTCTGTCCCTTCCAGCACTTTTTGTATTTATTGTATTCAATATTATATTAGAGAGTTACTAACTGACTGCTGCTTCTTTTCAATGGCTTTAATATCTATGTATAAACTTTCTTTAAACAATCCTAAAATGAACCATTTAGTTTAGCTGAAGGGACATTCTGTGGTCTGAAGTTTTTTAGGTTCTTTAAACATCTTTATGTAGGGAAAGACTGATACAGACGCTAGGAATTTTTTTGTTGGGTTTTCTCTTTTATCCTGGAATTTATAATTTGTGGTTGTGGTTATGTGTCACTAGTAGACCTGGGCTGTACTGGCCTTCTTGCCATTATATGATTCTAGCATATAAGAAAGACTGTTTGGAGTTGAGAGTTATGTCACCAAAAAAACAGCATACTGAAATTCTATAAGATTTCAGCTCTAACATCATCTGATCTGCTTCATTCTGCCTCATCTGTTAACTTTATTTCAGTTTCTGTCAGTCACCAAGTTTCTCCTTCAGATACCAACATCCCGCACCAGGATGGCATCCAAGCCTGCCTTACATATCTACAGGAACAAGATTACAACTCAGAATACAGACCCAAAGATATTACTGACCTTATACGCTTCATCCTCACACACAACAATTTCACTTCTAATAATCAACACTTCCTCCAGATGATGGGAACAGCTATGGGCACTAAAATGGCCCCACAGTATGCCAACCTTTTTATAAGCCACCTGGAAGTAGACTTCCTCAAGAACTGCACCATCAAACCCTTGCTATACTAAAGATATATCTATGACATCTTCATCATTTGGACTGAAAACCTACAATCTCTGATTGAGTTCCATCAGAAATTCAACAATCACCATCCCTCCATCCAACTTTCTCTAGAATACTCCAACACCAGCATCTCCTTTTTAGACACGATGATCAGTATCCAGAATGATAAAATACAGACCACGTTATACAAGAAACCCACAGACCAACATACGTATCTGCACAGAACCAGCAATCACCCCAAACACACCAAAAAAGCTGTGAAATACAGCCAAGCCCTCAGATACCACTGCATTTGTACTGAAGAGAACACCCGGGATTGCCACTTTACCGATCTTAAAAAGGCAACAAGGACACTCCTCCAGAGAGAGAGAGCGCACGTTTGAAAGAACCACCCAGATACCACGTGAAGAACTGCTGCAGTACAGAAAACCACCCCCCACAAATCACACACCGCTGGTTATGACATATCACCCCTTCCTTGAACCTGTACGAAAAATCCTCAAACAACTGCAACCCATACTAGAAAAAGACCCTATTCTTAAAAAGATCTTCCCAGAGCCATCCATCCTAGCCTTCAAACAAGCACCGAACCTCACCAACCTCATCACTAGAAGCAAACTTCCTCAAGCCCAGAACACACCAAAAGGATCCAGACCGTGCCAGGACAAGAAATGCAAAACCTGCCCCCACATCTCCACCACCCCCACTATAACTACACCTCACAACCGAGCCATCAGCATCCCAGGATCTTACAGCTGCACCTCAAGAAATGCAATATACCTCATCCAATGCACCAAATGCCCTGATGGAAAATATGTAGGAGAGACCAAACAACAACTGCGCACCAGAATGAACGCACACCGGAAATCTATCAAAGACAGAAACACCCAATTACCGGTGGGGACACATTTCTCATGGGAGGGCCACTTGCTCTCCAATCTCTCAGTCCTGATCCTCAAGGGAAACTTACACAACACTTCCCAGAGACGAGCCTATGAGCTCCATTTCATCAACCTCCTGGGTACTAGAGATCATGGATTAAATGTAGACAATGGATTTTTGACACATTATAATCTGCCTGACAACTGACTCCCCAGCCCAGCCCCTGGCTTCTTTACTTTTCATTCCATCCAGGAAGAGCACACACCAACTGCTGAAACTTCCTTAGCCTGATGAAGGGTTTTTGAACCCAAAAGCTTGCTTAATAACTATTCTCCAACTATTTGGGTTGGTCTAATAAAAGATATCAGATTCACCCAAGGAACCTTGTCCTTCAGATAAAGACTTTTATGCTATTGTATCCTACTTCAGATGAGTAGGTTAAGATTTGGAAGACAACTCACATCTTACTTCCTCTTGGGCAGCAGAGAAAAACATTTTCTGTACAGGTGGTGTTGTTTACATCAGTCAAATCAAACAAGACAATATCCCCTCTGAACTTTTCTGGGGTTACTGGGGTTTTCTTGGTACAGGGGAATTGTCCCAGTAATGGTTGAAGACTCAATCCTATCTGGCCATAGGGTATATGGAATTGTGGAAAAAGATATATTAGACCTGTGTTCTTGGAAGGTAGTGTGGGCATACATAATAGATGGAATAATACCTTCATTAGTTGTTTAAAATGTAACTATTACATTGTTTTCTGGTAAGAATACAAGAGTAACGGTACCAGTGCCATGCTAACTTTAACCTTGTTTCAGTCAAGATTAAAATTACAATAATTTAGTTCATATATGCCATTATAGGAGCATACAGACATAACAGTTACATTGCAAAGCTATTGTGTGTTCCCAGTGGACAAGTCTCCCTGCCATTTTGAAGTGGTTGAAAGTTGCGTTTGGGTACAGCTTTAGTGAATGTACAATGCATTTGGCTTGCATCTTGGCCAGCAGTTGTTGGAAGTGGCTTTTGATATCAATGATACAGTAGCAAAAGGTGCTGTTTCTAAAATGGATGCTTGCCAGTACATCTGTGGGCATTTGGCTTCAACTGAGGTTCAGCAAAAGGTAGAGAATCTCCAGTATCATGGGGAATGTATAGCTAAAAAAAAAACATTTTGCAAGCATCAAAAGGAAGCTAAGCCAGGTTTCACTATCTTCAACTAGGTTAGAAGGAGAATGGGGAAAACCAGCCAGGAGGGTAGCCTTCAACCTGGTCATAACTAGACTACAAAGTTGCTGTGTCTGGCAGTGATGCCATCAAATATGCCAAGCGGCCAGTTAGCATTGTTGAGTGACAGTGCCATTTAGACAGCCCTTCTGATTTCACTTCAGGGTTTAGCCCTGGCAGGGTGCATCTACACGAATCACTTTACTGTACAGTAGAGCAGTTTACTGTGTAATTAGCATGTGCATCTACATGTGTACACGCTTACTGTGAAATAAACTTTTCTAATCACAAGTAAATTTGCTACAGGCAAATGCAAGTAGCAAATTTACTTGCAATTAGTTACTGCACAGTAGTGCTCATGTAGACACCTCACTGGGAGAAAATGTGCTCCCCGGCAGCTGGGCAGCAGGGGGTGGGAGATTGCTGCCTGCTCCCAGGAGCTGCCTACTATGTCCCTCTGCCCTCCAGCTACAGCTCTTTCCAAGTCCCCTGCCTCCAATCAGGGAGCCAGGGCCAGGAGCTCCCTGCTACTGGAGCAGGGGACATTGTCCCCGCCTGGGCTCCGGTGGCAGAGCCTACCCCAGCAACAGGCAGCTCCACGGAGACAGGGAACAGTGTCCCAGCCTGCACCAGGAGACCACTGTCTCCTGGCCTCATGCTCCCTGCCAGCCCCTGTGCTAGCAACCAGAGGGAGCCTAGCACTCCCCCTTGCCGTTGCAGAGGGCTGGTGCAGGAGTAGGAGCAGATTGCTGCCATGAGTTCCTGCAGGAGATAAATACAGCGCAGGAGTATTTACTTGTGAGTAATTTACTCCAGACATAGCTTCCAGACATGGTAAGTTTGTGTTCTAGACGTGAACTTCAGGGGTCAGATTTGCTCCAGATGCTTAGAAACCAAAAGCAGGAAGTGACACTATGACAGCACTAACTTGTGATATGGTTTAATTTTTTTGTTTTCTTGGCCAGGACTGGTACAGTTCATGTTCACAAAATTATCATTACTAGTTATTTTTTTGTAGATGACCAGTTGCACATGATCATATCCACATGCTCATATCCAAATTGCAAACAATTCTGGGAGATAATTGTCACTCTTAAGACACCACACCCTATAGTGGTAAAGCTAAATTAGATTCTGAATGTATATGTACCTGAATAGAACCCAGCTAAGCATGACTTTGCTTGAATGTTGTGTGTTTAAGAATAGAACCCAGGCTGACAGTAATGGATTTACCTGGTTTGTTCCCTAACAGTAGTGTTGGTTCTCATAGCATATTAGCATAAATAAGGTTTAGCAAATTTTGTAATTACAGTGGGAATAAGCCAAGCTTTTACATCAGAGTTACTTAGCAGCTGGCAGACTGACTGACTTATGAGCCTTTTTAATATTTTTTTTCTTATACAATTTCCAGTTAGGTCTGAATATCTACATTTCACTGGCTCATATCATAGTATCATAGACATAGGCTACTTGCAGATGTTAAAAAAAAATACAAAATGTTGCTTTACTTTAAACTCAGCGTGCTGTTGTGCCAAGCCCAGCACATGCCCAGAAGAGGCAGTGCATTAGTTGAACATGGATCACCCAATGTCTATATAGATAGGTTGCTTTAGTGGGGCTTTTATTGTACTTTTATCTAAAGCTGATTAACTCAGCCTTGGGGCTTCGGGAGGCTCATGGGAGAGCCCCCCCCCCCCCCACATGGCAGGAGGCAGAGGGGATTGCCCCCCTGCTGGCAGGAGGGGCGAGTCTGGGCTTTTTCTTATTTATTTATTTTTTTTAAGGGCCAGAGCTCCAATGGGTGGAGCTGCCATGGGGGAGGCTAGGGCAGCAGGGGGAGGGTTAGGGTGTTTGTGCAGAGTCCCCCATGCAGTGTGGGGCAGTGGGGGGCAGCGGGGATCTCTCCCCTGCCTGGCAGCACCCGCTGATTCGAGGCTTTTTTTTTTCCAAGTGCCGGGAGCTGAGACAGGCGGGCACTGATTGCTGGGCTGGTGGGGACGGGCTTGGCTGATTCAGAGATTCTGCTGCCGAATCTCTGAATCAGATTCAGCCAAATCAGTTTGGGACAGTGATTTGAATCACTGAATCAGATCACTGTCTCCCGAATCGGCCAATTCTGAATCCGAAGTGAATACTAGCCACTTTACACTGGCCGATAAGACAGTCACAATCTTAGACAATTTCACCAGCTAGTGGACACTTTCAAGTGGCATTGTAGATGAGGATTTCCACAGCTTGGTTGGTAACTACATGTAGAAGCCTCCACAACTTGTCTGAATTTGAACCTACTAATCTTCCAGTACCAAAAGACTGTTGCTCTACTGAGATTTGAATTACCTTCATTTTTATTGACTTATACCTGCACAGTTCCTAGCATGGTCAGGCTCCAGAAGTATGATGTTGGCATCTTGGCAGGAAGGTGTTCATGTTCACATAATTATCATTACTAGTCATTTCTTTGTAGGTGAGTAGTTGCACATGCTCGTATTCAAATTGCAAACAATTCTGGGAGGGAATTGTAAGGCATATAATGCTGTCATAGGATGCTGTATCCGTCCTTTGGACCTGGTGTTCAAAAGCTGTGGTACTAATCTGCATGTGTTTGAGACTCACAAATCAGACCACATGATCAACTAGAAATGAATTGTGCTTTGGACTGTAATGGGGGGGTTTTCTCCTTAGTTAGGGGTAGGATACTCAAAAATTTCACCTCACTAGCTTTGTTGTACATGCATGTGGAGATGGGATTTATCTCTTTTTAAAGATCTTTATTTATTTGACCACACTTCCTGAAAGTGTATATAGTCAAGGCCTTCTGCTCTCTTTTATCATAAAAACTGGAAAATTTATCATCTTAACAATTTTGTTTTTAAGGTATGTGACCCTGCTTTTCAGTTTTTAAAAAACTGTTATGGTGGACATTGACCCAGATAAGTTTTCTGAGCTACTGCAGTTGTCATTACTTATAATTTGATTTATGCTAACTTTCTCAAAGTTTTAGCCTTTCTAGCTGGCATCCAACTTATAAGTATCTATAAAGGTATAATTATAATTTACCTGTAATTCTTATTGAAAAATATCATTTTTTTTATTTTACTTTTCCATCATGTTCCTTCAGTTTGTAGAGTGTTTCTTTGAGGTGTGTTAAACATTTTTTCATTTATTGAAATTGAATTTCTTACCTAATTGCAAAATATTTAGAACCACTGAATTTTGGGAGCTATGACTGCCCCTTGAGAAGGTTCTAGAGCTTTGAGATTATGACTTGTAGTTTGAGCACAAGGGTTCAGTTTCTACTAGATTTGGAAGGCCAAATAGCTTGGCAAAGTTAAGGATTTCATGCTTGTTTTGTATTAACAGAGCAAGGTATGGGAATAGGACTCAAACACGAAGTATAATTTTTCTTTTCTTTTTACATACCAGCTTATTATTTTCTAATTATTTAAATCCTTTTTTCCATTTTTTTTGCAGTTTCTTTCCAAATTTCTTAAACCAGTGATTCTTAACCAGGGTGCTATGGCACTCTGAGGTGCTTTGAGATCCTTTCAAGGGTGCTGCACAGATAGCACTGTCAAGTTTACAAACACAGTTCACAAGATGAACCAAATATTTCAACTAGAAGTTCATAGTTGTGGTCTTTCTGAGTTATTTTCAACAAAAACGCTATTATTTTTCCATAGTCAAAAAAAAAGAATGAAAACTAAAAGCTGGCATTTCCAAGGGGTGCCTCAAGTCTTAAAAGGTTGACAACCACTGTCTTAAACAGTTTGCCCACCTGTATTCATATGTAAAACTGATTTTGTCTGTACTTTAAAACTTCCTGAATATGGAGATTTTAATGCATCCAATGGATCTAATGGATCCAATCTAATGAATTTGGATTCCATCCAAATCTAATGTCACTCCATTTTTCTTTTTGAATGATGAGTTAAGTTCTCTTAAAAATATTCTGGTATTTAAGATTTCTCTCCATATTTTTATCTCTTCTGATAAATATTTTGATTCTGATCCACCTTATCTCTTAAATATTACCTTCTATAATTAAGAATCCACTGGTGTAATTTTAGAGTAGGAACCTAAATTCATCATTTCGTTATATGGGATTTCTTTTAATGATTTCTTTCCTAATTTTCCATTAAATTTCACTTTTTTATTAACAGTGTTAACTGGCAATGATTTTGTGTTATTTAATAATGGCATTGAAATACCTTGAATTCAGGTTGCCCCATTTGTGTTAAATTAAGTCATTTTCATGCATTTAGGGTGCCTTTAGATGTGCCAGGAGGCTGCTCTGACATGTTGTTATTACTTGATTAATCAAGTGTGCTTAAGTGTGCTAATTAGTGCTCTCCAGCCAGCCTCCACATCTCGTGTATCAGCATCCCCATGCTTCAAAATGGTGACGGAGGCACTTTAACTGAAGCTCGTCAAACAAGCTTTAGTGAAAGTGTTCCTGTCACCATTTTGAAGTGCGGGGATACTGATACATGAGATGTAGTGGGCACTTTTATTAGAGCAACTCCCTAGAGCAAATGTAAAAACACCCTCAATTATTTAGCTATTGAGGGAAACTTTGGCAAAATGTATTCAACCCTGTAAGTCAAATACAGTGATTCTCAAACTTTTTAGATTCAAGGCACTTCTCCATTACGTTTCTGAATTTGACATCACTCTGGTTGAGAACCACCACTCTAGTGCCTCAGTTTGCCTCTGGTTTTCAACCTAGGTGCTACTGCCACAGTCAAGCAAAACTGCCCTATGTACCTCATGCAGAGCCAGATAAGGAAGCAATAATGTTACCTGTCTGAGCAGATATTCCTGCTCTTTATATTGAATACTACTGGCAACTCTAGTGGGGAAGTTGTATTTTAAGGTGTTGAATTCACTCAGGGTAAAAGATTACTATGTTGACTCTTTCCCTCTTAATTCATGTGTGCATAAAAACAAAAACCATTGGGATAAGAATAAAATATTGTTCAGGTTTCCTTAGACTATCAATACTAATAGCATAGGTTATCTGTAGGGAAATATTATGAAGAATTATATTTTATATTTATTTTGTTTTCAAGACTATCATCTTAAACTTGGTGCATCACTGAGGGTGAACCTATTAATATGAAAAAATAAAATTGAGACACTCATGTAAACCTGTGTGACCTGTATAATGAAGTTTCTCCCCAAAATTAACACAATAGCAACAGTGGAAAATAGTTCTGAAGGACTTCATTTCTAACAGGTTTTTCTTTTTTCAAACTATACACATCTTGTTTCTTTACTTCCCTTGAAAAGAAAACTAAACCTGTCTGTAATGTGTCAGGCACTAAAACTCAACTACACAAAACTTGCCTAAATCTGGAGAAAGAAAACTATATGCCATGCTTGATACTTGAGGTTCTGATCTTGCAAACATCTACGGGTACAAATAGCTTGACTTACACAAGAAAGACAGCATTTCTGAATAAAATTTGATAGCAGACACTATTGAAAATCATTAGCTTCTTGTGAGTTAGGTGAAAGTTCTTTAAATCATCAGTCATAATTGCCATTATTTTAAACTACAAATTGTTATTTGTCCTCTGGTGCTTTCAGGCCTTCAGTTTTTAGGCTGCCACATTCAACATAGGAATGTAGGAGTGGAAGGTCTCTCTCTCAGTCCAGCCCTCTGTGATTGTTTACCCAAAGAAGCCTCCACTTCACATCCTTACACAACTACACTATACTAAAAACACCAGCAACACCCGATAACATGCTATAGACAAAAGCAGGGCATATGATGTCATTGTCAGTGCCCTGACATTGTAGTTACAAGGAAGTAATTTGTTAATACATGCTCAGAAGTTCTAAGAAGACTAAGCCCCATGCTACAGAGGAAGGCAAAATCTTGCATCATCAATGCCAATCTGACCTAGTGCAAACTTTCTTTCCTGAACCAAAATTTGGCTCTCAGTGACTGCATCTACATGAGACACTGAATGCACAGTAGCCTGTGACTACTGCACAGTAGCATCACATGGCAGGAAGCATGACATGACACTACTGCACAGTAGTCATGAGCTACTGCGCAGTGTCAAAAACAAGCCATTCCTTGACGGGACCGTGTAGTAACTCCAGATTACCAGGTATCTACTGCAAAACAAGAGAGGTACCCCAAAGTAGGGATTTAATATGTCCAATGTCCCAAACTTTTAATAATGATGCACGTGTGAGGGGAACTAATGAGTAGTTTCCCCCTACATATTGTGTATGGGGTGTGTGTGTGTGTGTGTGTTTATACAAATACATGTTTTAGAATTTAAAACTAAATGTGTATATAATATTCATGTTTTTGCATTGCAATGGAAGCCTAAATAAGAAATCTTATCAGAAGTATTTGCAAAATGCAAAAAAATATATATTGTAATAATTAGAATTTCTGGAATTTTGAGCAGATTAAAGTACATAAGGAATCTTTTGTTGTTTGCCTAATTCATTTATAATATATTTGTAGTATCCTCTCTCTATGGACTGCTTTTTATAACTGAAAGTGAATACATTTCACAATATTAAAAGTATTTCAAAGGATAAGAAATTTCATTTGAATTTCTTGTAAATTTCTCTCAACAGATGGTCGACCTCAGTGGGAGGTAGAAGGGAAAATAATTAGGGAAAAGTGTCAAGGGGTGAGAAACTTAATTTTCTTTCTTTGTAAAGTTTTTTTTTAATTTTAAAGTAAGAAATTGGTCTTCTGTGTGTTTGTACTTGAATTAAGATTTTGTAAAGTAAATAAGTAGGTACATATGAACAAGTTCTTCAAGTTAACTTACCTCAGCTGGAAACCTTCTGAATTGGTATAACAACACTGTAAAGTAGTCATTGGGTTGCTGCTTCCTAAGAAACTAAAATGTTAAATGTTTTGAAAAACTGGAAGATTAATTGTATCAAAGTGAAAAGTTACTATATTAAAATCTTCCCTATCAGATCAGTGTTACAAAGTTTAGTTTCTGTTTGCAGCTACAGCATTCTAATATTCTTAAAAGATATGTGAATATTTGAGGTAAATATGTGTTTTTAATTAAAAAAAAAATCTGTAATCTCTAGAATGTTTATGTTGGGGAGGAAGGGAGGGAGGAAGACTCCTGCATAATGCTGTTTGTCATTTTCTTGTTTCTAGTTTGTTAAGATGTGTAAACCTAAGTCTCATCTAACGAAAACTACCCATTTGCTTAAGTCTTGCATTCAGTTATTCTGTACTTAACAGGTGTGTTTTTTTCTTTACATTATAAAAGTAATGCTCTTTTTTTTACTTCCATTTAGACTAACATTGTTCTTGAAGTTCCTCCATACCATAACAAAGCCATTACAGCTGCAGTCCAGGTGCAGTTTTATCTTTGCAATGGCAAGAGGAAAAAAAGCCAGTCTCAACGATTTAATTACACACCAGGTACAAAAAGCATCTTACTGTAAAATGGTTAATCTAGACAGTTAGGAAAATTATTTAAATCAAGTGTGTTACATGGGTACCAGCAAAATGTTCACATAGGTGATGAGTAGATATGACTAAATTTTAGTTGCTGGAATTGTTGATTACAAGTTTGTCTCATAGCAAACTTGAGTCTGATATTATAGTGTATAGTACTATGAATAGAGCTACATCTCTATCCACTGTTCTTAATCATTGCCTTTTCAGGCCTGATATAGAATGCCTTGCATTCAAAAGCTTGTCTGACTTTATCTGAACCATGCAGTTAGTCCATAAAAGATATCTCCCCAAAAAATCCATGCTTCTCTATGGGCAGAGCTAAAAATTCATAGCTTAATGAAGTGGGGTTTTTTAATAAACATTTTATTTTACTTGTACTTTTTAATCAAATTAAGTGTCAGTTCTCAGAAAAGGCAGTGTTATTTCTTACTCTGTTTTTTAATCAGCTTAGTCATGACAGGGAGTGAACTCTGAAGGGAGACAAAACATAGTCCTTATAGATGTGTTGCAGTATTAACGAATTTTTGTAAGAACGCCACATTGTGCTTGTTAATATTATTTAGTTAAAATGTTTTTTATTTCTTTCATCTGGTATAGGAAAAGTTTGCAGGATATGTAACATTTTCTTTTATGGCTGACTGGAAGTCCCCAGTGGACTAGAAGGAGGGATATACTCTTCATTAAGAACCAGAAATGACTCCAAATATATGTTGGTTTCAGCGAGTTTAGTTTGAAGTTGGAGGTCTTGATATTTATGACCGTATATCTGAAGGCATTGTAGACTTGACAAAAATCTTGTTTCAGTTATTATTTTATACTTACTGAAAGATGTTAATAATAGTTATTCTGCTTAGTTACATATTTTATGCCATTAAGCATAATTAAACTAATATTATGCAATTATGTGGGCAATTGGGTATGTATTAATTTTATTTGTTTGGTTTTAAGCAGTAGTGAACTACCACATTTCTTAATGCCAGATCTTTTAAATTAGTCATTTAACGATTTCTAAACTCAAATTAATAATAAGATGGCTCTTTTTTCTGCAACAATTGTTATCTAAATTGGGGAATGAGGTAATGGAATATAGCAGCTAAATAAAAAAGAAGTTTAATTATAATTGCAGATATACTACACCAATGCTGAGCATGTATTTGTTGTATTTCCTGCTTTCCTTTCATCACACGTGGTAAAAGACAGTGGTTGAGTAATACAGGTGTTGGCAGGAAAAATCCGTTTGTGCTTAATAATAACAGTCCAAATCATAAGCTAATTGAGGAATCACTCAAGTTGCATTAAAAATCTAAGAAATGCCTGCATAGATGTGAACACATTCTGTATATAACTGATAAAACTCCAAAAACTGGTGATTAATTTAGTACTTTGCAGACTCTGTTTTGTGGTGCTGTGCATATTCCGGACCAAGATAATCATATATTTTAGTGATGACATAGCACTGTATACTGATGTGGTTATGGGTTGGGAGGGGAGTGTTGGAGAAAGCAAATTTCAGTGTACTTTATTTAGAATTCAAATACTTTACTTCAATTACTTAGAATCGTCAATACAAAGTTGTAGAGAAACATTTCCCAGCATTCTCTGAGACAGATTTTTTCAGAATAAATATTTCTGCTCTTAGGGTGCCCTAAAGATACTTCTGTACTATTCAGAATGCAGATAGAGCTGCAGCTCCCTCAAGTTCTATGACTACAGCCTGAAGGAATATCTTACAGCAATGTTAAGTGAGATTAAATGCACATGTAGATGGTGATCACTGGGCTCAAATTGTGCCCGATTTCTACCTAGTCAGCCCAGCCAACTGGGGACCAGATTCCTGGCTCCTGCCAGCCCCTACACCACCGCCCAGAGCCTAAGGCTGATCCCCCATGCTCCATGCCAGCCTGGGGCTCTTCTGCCCAGGCTCAAATTACTGCCATCCTGGGCACATGTATAGACACTGTGCTCATGAGCAATTAACTCCAACTTGAACTGCTCTGGAGTTTACTGCATTGTAGATGTACCCAGTTTATACCAATACCAAACCAAAGGACAATCTCACATAGAAGTAGGGTTCCCTTTTAAATCTACTTCTTTGCGTCTCCTCCATCCACCTTAAAAGCATTGAAAACTAAATCACATACTGCTAGATTGGCAGATTTGAATGGTAAGGAAAAAAGAGCAGTAAAATCTTACACTGAGCCCACATAGAGGCCAGATTTTTGCTCTTCTCAGGACTTGAACTTTTTCTTTCAGAACTTTAAATGGAAGATCGATTCAGTTCAAAATGCAACATCATCTGGATTTTTTTTCTTAGAAGTTTGAGATAATGGGAGAAGGTTGCTAGTTACCTTAATTGGTTATTTAATTAAAAAATACATTGTCTCTGGAGTTGAAAGATTTTTATTTGGCTAAATTACTTTAGAATGCATCTATGGCTATAGTACAATATACTTACTTCTCTTTCTTCTCATTCTCACCCGTTATTCACTTCCCCACTCTGTCTGAGCGGAAATTTTGGACAGACTCTCAAAGAGTTTCTTGTTCATGCAAAAAATTATGTTATACTACATTGTGTTCCTGGTGCTTAAATTAAAAATCAAGACTAAATGGGAGTGCACTAGCAAGGCTAGTGCATCTTATCAACAGAGATCCAATTTTTCAATTTCCCACATAAAACGGAGAAAAACATGGGTTTTCCCCTTTATCTGAGGAAAACATGGATTTCTCATTTTCATGGATAAACCTGCAGATTTTGCAGTTTTGCAACTCTGCAGGCTGGCAGAGTTCCAGCCTGTAAGAGCCTGGGAGGGAGCAGGAGGAGGGTGGTCAGGCAGAGGCACCATTTGCATGTATATATATATGACCACCAGGTAGCCTGGAGAGCAGCTCCTGTGGGGGGGGGGGAGGAATTGAGGACCCCATATGGAGGGAGAGAGGGAGTTGGCTTGGGCTGGGACTGCTCCCCAGCTGAGCAGTGTGTGGGGCTTGGGGCCTGGGGCTGCAGTGCACGACAGCAAGGCCCCAGCAGGGAGTGGGACAGAGTCACGGGTGGCTCTGAGAGCAGGGCGGGGTGGGGGCCGGCTCCCTGCTTCTATGCTCACTCCCAGGGTGCAGGGGAGACCCCATATCTGTATGTGGGGCAGAGGTGGGCTGCCCCATTGTGGGCTTGGATTCCTGCCCTGTTGTCCTCTATCAGGGCCACTGCAGACCAGCAGGTGCGATCCAGTGCTTCAGGGAACGCGTGCTGGGGGAGGGCAGCAAGGCAAGAGTGCGAGCCTGCAGCGAGCAGCCCACACCTGTCCCACGCAGAGATCTGGGGGGCATGGGTCCCCTCTTCCCCCCCAGGAGTTTGCACAGCAGCAGGCAGCCATCCTGCCCCCCCCCCCAGCCCACAGCAGGCAGGCAGTGGGAGGGGTGGAGGCAGGCTCCATTTTGCTACAGCAGCTGCTACTGTGGACCCAGGTCCCTGGCCCTGTCGCCCTAGCAGCTAGGGGCCCTTTCCGACAGTGCTGGGGGGGCACGAGCAGGGCAAGGGGGCTGTGGGGGAGGGGCAGTGAGTGGCATGAGCAAACCCATGGGCTGTTGGGGGGGAATTGAGGGGCACAAACAGGCCCGGGGGGATTGTGGGAGGGAGTGAGGGGCCTTCATTTTAATCACAGATTGGAAATTTTTTTTCAGAGAATTTGTGATTTTTTTTTTTTTTTATCAGGGAAAACAAGGATCCCTGCTTATTAATCCCATACTTAAATATACTAATTTTGTCAGAGTCAGAAAATGAGTCACCTCTGGTCTGTTGAGGCCTTAGTCTTGTCCCTCTTTTATTTTTGGCAGATACAATTATAAAAAGCAATCACTCACCTCAGGCACCTACATTAGACTTCAAAGAAGACTCTCCCTATGTATCAAGCAGGCACTCAGTATTTTTTATTTTAAATGTCTGCTGCTATAACTCAAAGTAAGGACACATCTATTAGGGCTAGAGTATTCATAATGATCCCTGCAGTGTTAGTGGCTGTTCTCACAGACAGACACATTTATTCTTCTTTAACAATCTTTTCCTGTCTATAGCTCTGTGGGACCTAGAGGGGATAGTAACCTGTGTGTAGAATCACTGGTTCTCAGTGTTTAATGACAGAAGAGTTCTTTCCTATCTCATCAGTTTCTGTATTTAGGAGTGGTGCTGAGCCTTGATGAGGACAAATGTTCATTTCAGATTAAATAAAAGAAGATCATCTTGTTGATATACTGAATTAGGCCATCATACACTTCTGAAGCTCCTGATATTATTTATTGTACTTGTTTTATGCGTGGACATTCTAAAATTGGCCTAATTTTATGAGAATGCTCCAAGTCTGCTTCTTACTGTATCAGAAAGAAATTGCAACCAGTCAGGACCAGAGTCAATTCTGAGACAAGTTAGTTACTAGGTAGACCTAAGGATCATCTGAGGAGGTGTTCTCTGCTTCCAACTATCTGTCAACTAGTATCAGATACTTATCAGATGATAGTACCACTGCATTGGCATATATGAGTTGACAAAGAGGAATCAAATTCACTTTTCCTTTTTAAGGATGTTGAAGGTGTTCTGACTTGGTCAAAACAGCATAGGCTGTCTGCCTTTCCACATGAAGAGAAGAGACAACGCATTAGATTGGTTTAGCACAATGGTGCCCAACCTTTTCATCCCACAGGTTGAATGGGTAGTGCTAGTCTGTCTGTAGGCCTAATTCAGCCAGTGGTCTCAATCCAGTATATGCGGCTGTTGTGGCGGTGGCCCATTCTGGCCCCAGACGGGGTGTGCAGCCGATCTGTTTGCCTTTCAGGGAGAGGCAGGGAGCTGTCTGGCCTCAACATGAATGCCAGGGATTGGAAGCAGCCCAGATTGATTTGGGTGCAGGAGTGTGGGGGAGACGTTTTATATTTTCTTCCCAATTTAATGCTGTCCTTCTGCGCAATCAGGCACTTTTTATTAATAGATTAGCCAATTGCCTGTCAAGAATGACAGGGAAAGAGAGGCTGCTGGGACAGAGCCCCACATCCAACCCCGCCCCCCCTCCCCCCTGGTTCAGGCCCGACCTTGCTCAACCCCCGCCCCCTCTCCCTCTTTGGGTCTGACCCTGCCCCCCCCCCCCAGTTCAGGTCTGACCCCGCTCCCCCCCTTCCCCTCCTTCAGGTCCATCCCCGCTCCATCCCCCTCCCCCCCATTCAGGTCCAACACCCCCCCCCGACCTCCAGTTCACGTCTGACCCTGCCCCCCCCTTGGTTCAGGTTTGACCCCACCCCTCTTGCCCCCCATTTGGGTCTGACCTCGCCCCCCACCAGCTCAGGTCTGACCCTGCCCCCCACCCCTTCGGGTCCAACCCTTGTACAACAGAGGGGCTCCCACTTTTCCTCAGCTAGCCCTGCCACTTGTAAAGAGCTTGAAAAAATTATTTTTTTTCCCTCTGTGGAAATGGGACAGAGGGAGCCACCGCACCGGGGGCTGGAGGAGGAGGCAGGCCTGACAGAGGCCTTTCCTCAGCTGGCCCTGGCTCTTGTAAAGTGCTTATGCAATTTTTATTTATTTATTTATTTATTTATTGCCTCTGGAGGCAAAGGGAGCCACTACATCGGGGTTTGGAGGAGGAGATGGAGCCAGCAGAGGGTCTCCCACCCACCTTTCCCCAGCTGGCCCCTCAGCTTGTAAAGTGCTCGTGCCATTTTTTTTTTTTGCCTCTGTGGAGATGGGGCAGAAGGAGTCGCCACACTGGAGGTTGCACAAGGAGATGGCGCTGGCAGAGAGGCACCTGCAGGAAAAGGCAGCAGAGGGACTCCTGTTTTACCTCAGTTGTCCCCGGCCCCGGCCTCCCACCCCACGCAGCCAATCAGCACATGCGCAGTTAGGCAAAAGTGTTATGGACAGACAGACACACAGACTAAGACTTTTATTATATAAGATTTAGAAACATTAGGAATTGTTAATAAAAATATGACATTTTCATGGAGTTAGCTAAAGGCTAGTTAAATTAGGCATTTGCATAGCACTGTATAGCACACAATCACCAGTTTTAATTACACAAGAAGATGCTGCTAGGTTCTGGTAATATCTGAGTTAGGAATAGTACAAAACAACTTGGAACACTATACCATTGCAAGACCAAATCAAAGTAATACTTTCTTAGGCCTGAGCTATAACTAGATGTGTTCAAGATCAGACAACCTTACTTCTAACTTTGTTAAACTGTCAAAAGTATAACTTTACAGCTTTTTAAGATCATTCTGAACTATAAGTATGAAGACTAAAAACATGGTTAGATTCAAGGTTAGGGCTTGGACAGGCATTCAGTTTCTCCAAGGAGACTTCTTGCTCTCTCTGGAGAAACCGTGAGTGTACAGAAGTTTGTAATTTTTCTCATAGAGTAAAAGTAGCCACTTGGGGAAAAAAATAGCTTGGAAACACCCCAAATGAAGTAGTTTCTTGGAGAATCTCTCTTAGGAGACAGAACTTCTGTACCGGCAACAGATGCCGAGCTGACCTCTGCAATCCCAGGGTACTTTGTTTTTCTTCTCCTCTCACGGGGAGGGAGAGTGTGTGCCAGTTTCAGTCAAGTAGGGAACAGAGCATGCCTCCTGAGTGCTTTGGGCTGAAAAGCGCAGCACTGAAGCACTTAGGGGGTGTGTAGTGCTCCTGGCTTGTTCCTTGGCTGAATCTCACTGCAGCACTTGGGTGCCGGGAAGCATGTAAGAATGAATATGCCCTGCCCAGCCTTAGCTAGGCTCCAACACAGCATAGGGGAGAGAAAGGGCTGGAGGACTCTTCTGTGCATGGCGCAGACCCCACCCCTACGTTCCCTGGCCCTGACAATCCCTGTCTACATTCACTTGGAAAAAAAGCCTGGAAAACACCGCATGCTCAAGGGACCTCTGGCAGCCCGGGCTCTGCATTGCAGGGTCTTTGCTTCTCTGTCTGAACTTATGTACAGGCCATCTTTTCTGTCACAAGATAGCTGTGTTGGCAGAGTTTAAAAAAATATAAATTTGCTACTGGGGCTTGTTATCAAACTTTTGCCAGAACACTGTCAGAGAAGTGATGGTCAGAGATAGTTGAAGGTTTCAAACTGTTGCTACTAGATTCAGCCCACAAGCTACTTTTTTTTCAAGGCAATACAAAGTATAGGAGAATAAATCAAATGAGTGAAGGAGTGAAGAGAGTTGAAGGAAAACATTAGGCAGATGAGAACAGAAAGATTATTACAGGTATAAGAGCCAGTATGATAGGAACCACAAAGTTAAGAATAAACGAAAATAAGAGAAAATGGGAAGAGGATGTGGAAAGAAGACAACTGTGGCAGTTATGCCTAAATACAATATAAATATAGAGTACATGTTTTTATCTTGTGATATAGGATATATTTTTCCTTGTATAAACAACTTAGAATTCTAATTCTTTCTTTACTACTTCCAGTTGTAATGAAACAAGAGCACAGAGATGAGATGGATTTGTCTGCCGTTCCATCTTTGACCCTGCCTCATACTGGTAGCGTTCAGGGCCTACATTCTATCCGAACTCAGCTGCCTTCATCAGATCCAGGGCACCCACATGATAGTTTACTGTCTACGTCACCCAGGAGCCTTGTGTGTCCTGTTCAGCAGCCATATACATCCATGGTGACCTCAGCAGTTCCCCATCTGTCTCACATTCAAGGTAGAACCATCAGTCCAGGTGAGGAGTGTCATGTTTTGCCTCCTGCTGTGGTTCAGTCTTTTCAAGTAACATCAGCACCTCCAGTGAGGCCTTCTTACCAGCCTATGCAAACTAATGTTATATATAATGGACAATCTGGTCTTCCCATGAACTCTGCTTCTAGCCAAGGATTTGATGCTATTTCATTTCAACAAGATGCAGCTATACCTCATTTGATAAATCTTAGCTGCCAACCTCTGACACCCATGCAGTTCCATTCTTCAAATCCAGGGTCAGTGGCAACTTCAACTACAGCAGGACATTCTTTGGCACACCCAGCTCATTCAGGACCATCATCCCCTCACCTGCAGTCAATGGGATACCATTGTCCAAACACTGGACAAGCTTCTGTCTCCTCAACAATGAACCGGAGCCTTGGACAACCTTCCTCTCAGCTGCAGCAAGTCACATACCATTCATCAAACCCAGGGTCTGCTTCATCACCATCCCCAACAACTTCCCATCCTTTGGTCCATTCACCACTGTCCGGACCATCTTCTCCACAGCTACAGTCTATGCCTTATCAGTCTCCTAGCTCAGGACCTGCACCATCGCCACCTCCAACATCTGTAAGTCACTCTGGACAACATTCTCCTCAAGCACATAGTCCAGGATTGGGAGGTCTTAATGCAACTTCTTCATTAGTACATCACAGTGTATGCGATTCATCTCCATTTTCATCAGATGCGGCAGCTATTAACATCAAACCAGAACCTGAAGATAGAGAGTTAAATTTTCAAACAATAGGATTGCAGGACATCACACTAGATGACGGTAAGTAAATATAACTTCTCAGTGCTGGGAATTTTTTGAGGTTCTAGTAACATTAGCAACTTCATTGAAACAATGAAGCAAAGGAAATCATAGAATCATAGGAAATTAGGGTTGGCAGGGACCTCAGGAGGTCATCTAGTCCAGCCCTCTGCTCAAAGCAGGACCATCCCCAACTATATCATCCCAACCAAGGCTTTATGTAGCCTTGGCTAGACAATAAAAAAAAACACAAAGCAAAAGGAAGCAAAGTCTTCCTTTCATAGGCATAAATTCAATTTACGGAAGTTGTACACTCATTTTTATCACCAAAATGGTAAATGATAAATATGTCTTCAGTGCTTCTTTAATCTGTCATTTACAAGAAATCAAATTAGAGGCCCTGCTTAGCTCCATTTTCTAAAAGATTAAATAGATGTCAGTTATGGTGTGATCCAGGTTTCCTGGAATTACTGAAGGACAGAGCAATTCTGTTGAACCTAAAGTAGTCTACAATCTGGTACTGTCTTGATGCTTCATCACCTGTATCACGTAACACTATCACTTTTGTCTCTACTAATAGGTAAGTGCTCTTTGTACCAAACTACCTTTATGGAAAATATTCTGACTGTTGAAAAAAACTATTGGTGCTCAGGTCCAGGGTATAAAGGGAAGGAGCACAAAAGAAGGGGAGAACATAGGAGTGGTGAAGAGACATACTTTATGGGAAGGACTAAACAATAAAAAAGAAAGGTGCATATTGAGGTTTCTGTTTGGAAACTTCCATGTTGGAGAAAGTTATAAAGAGGCGAGGAACAGGAAACAGAGATAATTTTTAAAGAGGGAAATTGAGAAGGAAAAACTGAAGGAAGTCAGAATATTTAAGTGAAGGAGGTGCAGTTGGATAGGTAGGACATAAAAAAAGTGAAGAAAGAGAAACTGGGAAGCCTACAACATATGTATTGAAAACAATACCATAGGGAAGACAAGGCGGTATCAGAAATGAACTAGGGGAATTTCTAATATTAGGCATTTTCCCTCCTAAAATTGCATTGCTGCCCGCTGTTTAGAGGCACCAGCAGCAACAGTGTTGGACCATAAGTATCACCTGGCATTTTATTACTTGAGTATAACTTGAATTAATTTTAAAGATTTTTTCCCCTCCCTTTTTGTAACTGGATACAGCAATTGAATTATATAGAATTTACTAAACAAAACATATATGTGGATTAAAACAGTCTTTGAAAAGAAGTTTATTTGGCCCTTTTTGTAAAATACGTAGAAATGCAAAAATTGATTTAAAATTCATTTAAATCAAGTTTTCCTGAATTCTCATTTAAATCATGATTGAAACAATAATGTTGTAAACAACCCACTCTGAAGAGCAAGACTTGTTTTTAATGAAAAGATTAAAATCTACAGAAATGAATTGGTAAACCCCCACTTACCCCAAGAAAATGCACTCACATCAATGCCCACAATTAAAACCTTGTTGAATTTATCCTCACAAAAACAATGTTTGTTCCACATCTTAGCAGAACTGGAATGCAGAAGTACTGCTTCCATTACTCTTAACAACACATTAACCTGGTTTATTCTGGTTGGTAATTGTAGTTAAATATTATTTATCAGTAGTTATAGCCTTTTAAATTGGTGAAAGGGACAAGTTACTCATCCCCAAAGATTGACTGGACATACTAGAGGGTATCTTGGAATTGATATTTGGCATTTGCACTGCAATATGCTTTCACCTTCCTTAGGCCATTACTGAGGATAAGGGGGCAATTTAGCTTTCAAATCCTTGATGTAATCTGCAGCTATCAAAAAGCATCTTTATTTTCTGGTTTGTTTGTATAATTTTAACTTACAATTTTGTTTTGCACCTTTTCAAAATTAAGCTATCCTGCAAGTTCTTCCCTACATACAGGTTCAGTGAACCTGTTAGTGACATAAAACAAAAAAGAAACCTTGAGTGAATACCTATTCAACTTTTGTCCATTAAAAACTCCCCTGAAGACACAATAGAGCATTATAAATAATTCATATAACTTGGTTTTGACTAGCAGTACTTAAAAAAATGCATTATGTTATATAACTGTCTATTACTCCATCTAGTCCATATCCATGAAAAAATGCCGTAATTTAGTTCTGATGTTAGCATAAAAATCTATTTAACTGTAAACTCTTTTCTTAAGACCAAAGTAGTGATGTATGAGCTGCATAGGTCACAGGTAATGTGTGACCTACTTGTTTCTGTTAAGAAAACACCTCAGTTGTATCAGCAGTTCTGTTGTAAATATCTTTATCAGTTTGCAACAAAACATACATAAAATGTTTCAAGTTATGAATTTAAAAACAAAGCAATCCCTATAATAGTGATAGGCATTGTTAAGCTATAAAAATATGAGAACAGTTCTTCAGTGTTGAGGTTTAATTTGACTATCTGTAAAGATCTTTTAAGAGCTTTGAGTAGGAAGCGCCATACAAATGTGAAGTATCGTGTATAAAGTGTAGTGAAGTTGCAGTGAGGCTTGTTAAAGCACTGGCTGCCAGTTCATTCCAAAATCTAATGCATGGTGTTTTTACTGCTGTTTTGGAGAAACATTATCATACTTGTACTTAACCCCAAAGGGACATTTTTTTCAAAGTTGTACAAATTCCATAAAATATTTTTGGTGCCTTTTCAGATAGAATTCAGACTGTTTCTTCTAACTTGCTACAATGTTGAATCTTTGTAAAAACACAGGCCTTTAATATAGATTAAAGAAATATAGTGCAAAAGACCAGAATCTTTTATTGGAATCTCATTACATCTTTCATACTTGCTTATTTCACATAGTAGTTGAAGAGTTGAGAATTCCTGGTTTGCTGACAGAAGCCCAGGAAATTGAGAATCATCTTTTCATTGTGGCTTTTTTCCTATGTGGCATCTGTGTTACAATTGAGAGAGACCTATCCCCAGGGTTCACTAATTTACAGATTTTTGATTACGTGTGTTGACTTGTTTGGGAGTGGCTGGGCAAGTGTAAAAGTCTTAAGATTCTTCTAGCTTTTGTAAGAGCTTCAGAAAATGATTATATTTTTACTGTTCGGCAGTCAAAGACATGATTGGCAGAGGAGACTGTGGCTCCTTGTCTGAAGTGTGCCTATACTAATTTTGGACCAACTTTCTTCTCTTGTATAATATCATTACAAGGCAGGAAAACCAAAAAAGAATCTCCAGCAAGTGAACATCTTTCCATTTTAGCCAAATTCAAATTGCAACATGCCAGAAGAGCCAAAAGGCACCTAAATGCCAGCTAGCTGCATCCATAACATTTATCTGTTTTCCCTGCTGTTCTGACTGCTGCTCCCCTCTACAGCCTGAAGCCAGTGCTTGTTGGCATTGCAGCTGCCTAGCATACTAGGTCTTTTTTCATCTTGTCACTGCCCAGGCAAGCCTTCTAGACATAGGGGCACTTTCTATCTGCTCCAGGAATGCTCAGACCTAGAGCAGCCTAACCTAGACATTGATTTTGTCTCCCCGAGTGGCTAATCTGTTGTCACTATCTAGGATTGCTTGTGCTCTGCTTCAGACTGTAAAGGCAAAAATCTTGGTCTGTAACCAGGACAGAAGGATGTGTTCTAAAGTGACCACTGTCCCTTCCTGAAGGGTAACTAGACCTGGACTCCCTTCACTCCTCCTATGGGATCCACTTCTCTCTCTCTCTCTAGCTTCCCCTGTTGCAGGCATCTGAGGAACCCTGTTAATTTAATTATTTTTCTCTGATGTCTGAGGTTCTCCTCAGGAGAGGATATGGCCTCCTACACTTTGGCTTATCTGTCCCTAACACTCTACCTTTAGAGTTTTGTCCCATCTATTGGATATGCCTCAGAGAAATGCTTCCCATCAGATAGGATGAAGGCTGAAGGTGAGCCTCTTGCCTTTCAGCTTTTCCTTGAAAATGGCAGTGAAAATGCAAACCAGTGGCAGCCTTTAATTGTTACTACTGTTTTGTATGCTTTTTTTCTTGTATCTACTAACCAAAAATTACTGGGTTTTACAAATGTTTAGAAAGCAAATGTATTAATTATCCATCTAGTTAAATGCTGAATCTTGATCACTGATTCTAGAGGGAAGTATTTGGCACTCATTTCTGTCCTCTCCCATGTATCCATACTGCCACCCATAATAAACTTCTAGTCCTGTGTGCAGGGGTTTAGGTTGTAGCCGTGTTGGTCTAAGGACATAGGCAGACAAGGTTCCTTGGGTGAATTTGATATCTTTTATTAGACGAACCCAAATAGTTGGAGAATAGTTATTAAGCAAGCTTTCAGGTTCAAAAACCCTTCATCAGGCTAAGGAAGTTTCAGCAGTTGGTGTGTGCTCTTCCTGGATGGAATGAAAAGTCCTGTGTGTGCCTTCACCCTATAATGTATGTCCTAATTTTCCATTGGGAAAAGCTGGTCTCTGATTCAGAGTTTTTGTAGTAGTAATAAAGACAAGGCCCTTGACATCTATTCAAGTGTCTGTGGTTTATGACTTGGTTATTGTAGCTTTCCTGTTTACTGCTTTATTAAATTTTAACTTATAAAATATTCCAATACTATTATAATTGATCTAATCTATAAAATCTTGAGTGTTTCTATTTGAGTGAATGCTGCCTATTTTTTTACTATATTTATTTTATGGTTTTCTGCATTGATAAAGATTTTAATTATACAATTGTAGTTAACCATTTTAAGTTGGTTATAATGGTTGTTAGGGGTGCACCGATAGAGATTTTGGGGGCTGATACAGATAGTCGATTTTTAAGGAGGCATATCGGTCGATACTGATCCAATTTCCAATACCAGCCTGACAGCTTAAAGAGCTGCATGCAGCTGGTAAATCTGTTATGCTGGAAGGGGCGGGGGGCAGAAAGGGGTGGGTCAGGCAGATCAAGGCCCCTATGGTGAGGGAGGAGTGGGGCTACAGCAGGCACTGGGGCAAGTGCTGCCCACCCAGGGTGGGACAGGCATGGGACAGAGCTGCAGCTCATCTAGGGGGTGCAAGGAGTGGAGGGAGCGTCTGCCACTGCTATGCGTCGCTCATCAGGAAGCCGCTTGTCCAGGAGGGCATGGGGGGGCATGTGCCCCCAGATCTGTGCAGGGTGGGGCAGGGTGGGAAGAGTCCCACGTAGCCCTGGCCCCAGCCCACCCTGCCCCACATAGATTTGGGGGCACCCCCCCCATGCCCTCCTGGACGAGTGGTGGGAACAGAGGCGGGAGCTGCTGGACAAGCAGTTGAGCGCTGGACCAGTGGCTCCCAGACAAGCAGCACACAGCAGCAGGAGTGCCCGCACCCCCTGGACAAGCCATGGCTCTGTCCTGTGCCTGCCTCAACCTGGGTGGGCAGCGCTTGCCCCAGGCCCAAGCCTCAGCCCCACTCCTCCTTCACCATGGGGCCCTTGATCTGCTCCCCATGCACCTTCCTTCCCCCCTCCTCTTCCACCATATCAGACTTATCAGGTGCACACAGCTCTCCAAACTGCTAGGGGCTGTGCTCCTCTATATTTTTATGGTTTACACAAGCGGTTTACAATCTGTGTTACGGATACCACCAGTGGTACGCAGACAACCTGTCAGTGATACGCCTTAACAGGTTTATCGTAATTACTTTATATGACAAAAATTTACTGGTGGTACTTAAGGTAGTATCGTTTTAAATTGGTGGTGCACACAATCTGTCACAGTTTGGGAACCTCTGGTTTACACAAATATAGCATACACAAATTAGTCTGTTACTACCAAAACCTAGTATAAAAACATTTCACAAGAATACAAACTGTCAGAATGGCAGAGGAAAGAAATGTAATGCTGTTTTGATTGAGAAACATGAAAATGCTGCCAGTTTGGACTAGTGCACTATATATTGATATTAAACATACAAGGCTTAACAGAAAATTTGGCCTGAGTTTTCTGACAAGAGCTCCAATTTGTACTGATTAACTTTGCCCAGGAAAATATTCAGGAAGCAATATTTACTGTTTAATGAAAACTTTTTGGAATATTTAAATTGATGTTATTGTCTTAGTGTTTCACATGTTCCAGTAAAAGCATAAAAAATCCCAAGGACTTCTGCATTAAAATTTAGTGGCAGTGTTTTGTATGCTTTCTGAGTGACTTTTGTCAGGTATGCAGTGTGTTGGAAGTAAGATAAAAGAGGATTCTGATTTTTAAGACGGTGCAGTGGATATTAGATATTAGAATATTAGATAACAACACAGTGGAAAAGAGACCTAGATATTCAGGGATAGGTTGATGGCAAAAGGTCAGAGAAAGGAGGAGTTAGCTACTCCAGGTGGTGCATAATGGAAGGAAGGAAGTGCTGTGATCTTATCTCTGCCAGAGAAGGAAAGGAAGGGAGAAGAACTAGATATTCTTTCTTAGTGTTCACCAGTTACACAGTGCGTAAAATTCCAGTGTAGACAAAGCAGTTCATAGTTTAGCTACTTGTCAGCAGGTTGAGATGAATGCTAGGGGCAAGTTTAAACAGCTAGTACATGAAAACTACAACTTTCCTTCCCTTCACTAGAATGTTACCTTTTAATAAGCAAAGTTAGCTAATATTTTTCCTTAAGTAAAGATTCATTCAGGCTAGGGACAGAAGTTACACATAAAGCAGTATAAGTGATCGGAAACCAGTTCAAATCTGTAACACAACAGAAGTTTCAGTGCACATAAACTGCTTTCAAAACGACCAAAACTGGTTTAAGATATATCAAACGGAACAAATTTAGTTTAAATCAGTTTATTGAACTTCTGTCCCAAATCCCCTCCAGATTCAAGTTAACTTGCAGACCCCCAGCATCCCAGGATGCTTTGCACCTCCCCTGCAGGCCCCCCACCCCCTACCCCACAAGGTGGGCAAGCTAGCCTTGGCCCAAGCTGTGTGCTTCAGCCCAGCAGGAAGGTGTGCTTTAGTGCCCCTTCCCCCTATATCTCCTGGCCTAAACTACTGCAGGGATGTGGCTACATTTCTGGAAGCAAAAGTGAATGTCTGTTCACTTGCTTATCAGTTCAATTTACACAGCTTAGACTAACCTGAGAAGATTAAATCAGTTCAGCCTAGGGTATTTTTGACTGTCTGTACTTAGCCTCAAAGAATAGGAAAGAATCAGAAAGGTAATATCTCTCCCGGTTTAGTCTGTCAAGTATAGTGGGATCTGTCAGACTAAAGACTTTCCCACACTATTGTACAGGGAAGAGACAAGGAGGCCTGATTTCCAGTTAACATTTTATTATAGATGGAACCTGCTGAGGTGGAATACAAGATGGTGGCTATATTTACAAAGGCAGGGCATGTAGTTTATTGAGGGATTTTTGGAACACCCTAGATGGCTGCAGAATTCCCCTGTTAGCACACAGCACAATCAAAGTGATGACTGCCTACATTTCAGTATTCATTATGTACAACGCTGTGGTTTATTACAAATGTTAAGCAGTTTGTATGTCTTCTGATGAGTATGTAGGGTCTTAGCCACATAGACATAAAAACTCTATTAGGGCTATGTTACATATTTAAATTAAAGCTGAACAGACACCAGCTATAGAGTTTTTACACATTTTCAAGCACTGACTATAGCTGGTTGGCTCTTATTATAGCTAGAGTGTCATTTTTAATGTATGATGACATTGCACAGGTGGCTGGCCTAAATTTATTGTTCTGTTAACCAGTTAATTGTGGAATATATGTAACAAACATATTTTCTAGTTAGTAAAATTAATTTATCATCACTTTAATAACATGAGGTTGGTAGTAGAATTCTTAAAAAGACCATGTCCTATGACTTTAAAAGTGGGCTAATTTAACTTGCAAGGTAATCTGTAGTTTGCTATTACAGAGTCCTTGGTCTATCATATGCCCTCTTAGGGGAACACAAACAAACAAAATCATGGCTGGATGCTCCACTGTAGAAAATGATGTAGGTTAATTATAGCCTGGCCTGCTGCTATAGTGAAAGGTAACACTGTACCACTTGCTGGTTTTGTGCAGTCAAGACTAGGCTAAATATATTACACTAACTAATTCGATGTAGTTACATACCCTCAGCTGTTACAGCTCTATATGTAGATGACAACCAGAAGGGTAGTATCAGAGGAAACATATGCTGTAGCCTACTTTTAATGTTCCTTGTGACTTACTGGTAATCTTCATCTGAACTATCAATTTATCAAGTGTAGTTATTCAAAATAGCAAATGCCTTTGTATTCTTTGTAAAATTCATAGTACTGCATTTGCTAAAACTGAAGTGTCTAAAATTTGCAGACAGCTGCTGTACAGGTCAAGCAGTATGAATGGCAGCAAGGTACTGTACTCTGGTAAGAAAATAAAATCCTGGAAACCATAATGTAGGTGTGCGGGCCGGGCCCCGATCCTGCCCTCGTCGCCATGCGCAGCGGTGATTCCGATCCCATTCTGGCCGCCATGGGCAAGCCGGGAGCGAACCGGGGTCGTACCAGACCCGTCTTCGGTGCACACGGGCTGTGGCCGGCAGCCTGGGCACATGGGGCGGGAGAGAACCACGGGGCGGTTTAGCGCACGCGAGTTAGAATTAGTTACGGAGGCGTAATGTTTGATTGAAAAGATTATTTACTTATACCCAAAGATGGTATTGGTGTAGGCTGGACAGGTTTCCAGGCACAGCTCCCGCTTGAACCCTCGTTGGAGGACTCTAACAAATCGATTGCTCCCACGGAGTTTGCTAGGCTCCGCGGGTCCGGTTAAGTTGGGTTCGAAAAGTTTCCCCAGAGTTACTTAGGCTCCGCGGGTCCGAAGTTACAGGAAAGGGATACGTCTAGATTGCGCTTGGCGACGGGGAGAGGCGAGAAGCGAAAGCTCCGTAGGCTCAGTTCTATTGCCTCTATTGCCTGCTTAGGGGAGGCGCGTCGGGTCCGCGAGGGTCCACAGCGCTTGGAGATCTTCACACAGAATCTCTCTCTCTTCCTCCCTCCTCCGGCTTGGGCGGAAACTACCCAAGCCTTATGTACGGCTAGCAAGCCAATCTCTAGCCGCCACGTGTGCCTAAATTAGGAATCATCCAATAACATGGCGTGGATCCTAATACAAATGGTGGGAACTTCTTTACAACGTGTATCACTACGGTGCAAGAAAGAGGCGCACACTGCAAAGAAGCTGCAATCCGGTGGGAAATCCCCTGTTGCACCAGAGTTCTCTCTAGCAGCAGAGAGCTCTACCACGCAAAGAAAGCGACAAATTGGCGGGAAATAATTTAGCGGTGCCGAAGCGCACACACACAAACAAAAAATCACAACTTTGGTTTGTGACATCCCCCCTTGCTGAGAGCATAGCTAAATTATGCCATACTCTTTCGAGCAATCTAGAGTTTGTCGTGATCATCCAACGAGTAAACAAGCCATCAAACAAATACACAAACATAAAATTCACTGTCCTGGGATCAAGTTACATAACAATCAAGAAATAACAACCAACATAAACACATAATCTGATTCATGACAAAAACTGCACTATCAGGGCTTCAGTGGGCGTCGTGACGAAGTCGTACGTCAGGCCCTCACTTCTTTCGGTGGTGTTATCCCTCTTAGGGCTCCTCCTTGCCACGCGCTCTGAATTCCGGATCTGTAAACAGAAAACTCTCAAAACAGATTAATGATCTAATTCAACAAACTTAAACAATTTTAAATGATTTTCATGGCTTAATTAGATGAAATCGTCGAAGATTCATCATCTGGCTCTTCTAAATAACAGAAACCTAACTCATAAGCTAACTGCCATTGGCCTGCGTCCCCTAAAATCCGAAGCTGCCGCTTGTTGAGTCCGGAACGCTGTAGGAGAAATCCAAACATGTATCGCTCCTCTAGGGTTCTCGGTGGCAGTGGTGGAAGATCGGATCCACGTCGTCTGGTGCCTTGGGTCCTAGTCAGGTGTTGACAGTCCCGATCATAAGACAATCTTGGCTCCATCAGGATACGCAGTCTCGGCAATTGACAAAGAAGATTACTCACGGGTTGATTTACCATTGGACTGAACAGAATTCGAAGAACGACGATATTCTTTTGTTCATAGATCTCAAGACAACTGTCTAGACTGTGAGAGGTTAGTGGAACAGTTCCAGGATCTTGCAAGTGACGGTGAGGCCATGGTCTTATTCTCTGGAGTGATGTTAATCCTAGCGCACATGCTCTCGGGTTCCAAGCACAATACGAGACACCAATCATTGCCAGCATAAGATGATCTGCGCCAGTATATTCGCGCCATCCTGCATGCCACACGTGGGCCTTTTGACTAATCAGTCCTGCGACAAGCGCTGGCAGTGGAATAGGCCAGTGAGTATTACATGTTATCATGTTGATGTCAGTGACATGTCCTCTACTCCACGAAGCTTGTCTGACTAAGAAGCTTGCTTCTTCTTGGTTCAGCAGGTCAGATCCAAGTTCAATGACTAAATGTCCTAACCATATAGCTAGAGTCTCTTGAGGTTGAATTTTTGATGCTCTACATAAATCCTGCAACTCAGTTCTGGTGCAAGCATAATAAGTAGTAGCAACTCGGTTAGTTGTTGCAGTAGAACAAGCTGATCCTTCGGGAGATGATGCTGTCATAGGCTGAACTGCTGCCGCTGGGGTCACTGCTGCTGTTGCTGCTTCAGGCAGGAGGGGCGGATGCTCTCCTCCGCTTGACTCTCTCCTTCATCGGCAGGAAGGCGTGGTCGGCCGAGACACCGCTGCGTCGCTAGGTGGGGTTGCCGGCGACGACGCTGTGTCGATGGGCAGAGTCGCTGACCGAACTCTCGTGGGTTCGTTAGAAGCTCCACCCTTCTTTTCCGGTTCTTCCACGCGGTCTCCCTCTTGCTCGGCGCCATCTTGGACTAGCATTTCAGGCTCCTTTTTCTCAGCCGCTTCTTTGACCGATCGGATCGCCATCTGCAGCTGGGCTTTCAAACTTAGATTTTTCTGCATTAGATTCATTATAGTACGAATAGTTGCACTACCTTCTCCCCCCTTGTCGTACCGCAAGGCTATTCTTTCATCCGCGGGGCATTCCTCTGTCTCTAGATCTTCGCGGAGCTCAGATGGAAGCTCGCGACCCCGTAATCTAGACATTATCATCCCCGGGGGGAACGGGCCGATGGGCTCCGGTTCTTCACTCTCCCGAGCATATCGTAGGCATCGGGCCCACTCCCGGGTGAAAGTCGGGTTTGTTTCACGCGCTGGGTTGGGTTCGGCGAGGGACACAGTATCGAGGGGCCTAAACAGGACCCGCTCATCTCTCATTATACACCCGAACGCCGCAGGGAGCAAGTACACTTCCCTTTCTTTCGGGGTTCCATCTTTGGAGATTCCCTCTTCTCCCTTTAGTGACAAACGGCCGCTCACAAATCTTTCACCCGTTCCGCCCGCCTGGTGGTAAGCGATATGGATCTCTAATTCTTCAAAGCTTTTCACTTGGCGTTGGTTATCGCGCCACGGGCAGTTCCTAACCAATTCTAACTCTGGCGTATTCTCTCTTAATCCCGTCTGGGTTGCTACATGCGCATTCTCTCCCGATCTCAATCCCATCCTCGTCGCCATGTGCGGGCTGGGCCCCGATCCCGCCCTCGTTGCCATGCACGGCGGTGATTCCGATCCCATTCTGGCCACCATGGGCAAGCCGGGAGCGAACCGGGGTCATACCGGACCCGTCTTCAGTGCACACGGGCTGTGGCCAGCAGTCCGGGCACGCGGGGCGGGAGAGAACCGCGGGGCGGTTTAGCACACGTGAGTTAGAATTAGTTATGGAGGCGTAATGGTTGATTGAAAAGATTATTTACTTACACCCAAAGATGGTATTGGTGTAGGCTGGACAGGTTTCCAGGCACAGCTCCCGCTTGAACCCTCGTTGGAGGACTCTAACAAATCGATTGCTCCCATGGAGTTTGCTAGGCTCCGCGGGTCCAGTTAAGTTGGGTTCGAAAAGTTTCCCCGGAGTTACTTAGGCTCCACGGGTCCAAAGTTACAGGAAAGGGATACATCTAGATTGCGCTTGGCGACGGGGAGAGGCGAGAAGCGAAAGCTCCGTAGGCTCAGTTCTATTGCCTCTATTGCCTGCTTAGGGGAGGCGTGTCGGGTCCGTGAGGGTCCACAGCGCTTGGAGATCTTCACACAGAATCTCTCTCTCTTCCTCCCTCCTCCGGCTTGGGCGGAAACTACCCAAGCCTTTTGTACGGCTAGCAAGCCAATCGCTAGCCGCCACGTGTGCCTAAATTAGGAATCGGCCAATAACATGGCACGGATCCTAATACAAATGGTGGGAACTTCTTTACAACGTGTATCACTACGGTGCAAGAAAGAGATGCACACTGCAAAGAAGCTGCAATCCGGCGGGAAATCCCCTGTTGCACCAGAGTTCTCTCTAGCAGCAGAGAGCTCTACCACGCAAAGAAAGCGACAAATTGGCAGGAAATAATTTAGCAGTGCCGAAGCGCGCACACAAACAAAAAATCACAACTTTGAGTTGTGACAGTAGGACTATAATAGCTGTCTGAAGTTTTACTTCTCTCTTCCTAAGTAGTGCCTTCAACCAGTCCTAAATTGTTTAATTTTAAAAATGTCTGAACTACCCTAAACAAGTTTAATTGACTTACCCTTCTATCCTGCCATCTCCTCAACTTCAATTTAACCATATAGCTGAGTATTTTTTCAACTTAATAGATAACAGAATTTCTCTTACCTGAGAAACAGACTTGTGATGCAACAGGATGATTTTGTTTTCCTAAATAGGAAATCCTGTGGCATGTTAACCTTTGTCAGTTTTACATAAACAATAAAACATCTTCTTCCACTTTAAGAGTCTGTTCCATTGTACATATCATGTTTTACTGTTTTACTATTACAAGATACTTTTCATATATTTATTCCATATTTATGTCCTTATCTCACTTGAAAAATACATTTAAGCAATAAAGGAGACAGTATTTTCAAGTGTACCTAAAAATCCACGTGATTTAATAAAGGTTGAGGTATTTTTGTATCCTCTATCAAAGTAAAACATGAGCTGTACTAATGCATGTTTAATTTGTCTATGAATTAAATTAGATAAGAACTATTAAAGCCATATGTGAATGTAATTGTAGATTATCTGCTTTGGGAGGTATACGTATCTTTACCAAATGCTGAACAAATACTCTGCACCAAGCAAAAGGGATGTTGCTTTGCTTACTAAGTTCCATTTGCAATGAGTACCACAGTTGCCTGAGATATGTGCTTAATTCCAGAATGAGTCTGACAGGAGATTCCTTGTGAAAATAAGAGATCAGAGGCACAAATTATTCAGAATTATCACTGAATAATGTATTTACTCTTTTTTTTTCATTTGGATCTTTTCCTCCATATTAATTCATTATGGATATCTAAGTTTTAATTGTAGTTTAACTGCTTGAGTTATCAACAGTTTGATATATTTGATTGCTTGTGAATTGGTCAGATCTCTCACAATTTTATTTCTCTCAGTTCTCTGATTTGTCTGAGGAACTCTTCTATATGCAAAGGTCTTGAGCACTTTGATGAGGGACTATTAGAGAGTATTAGAGAGAGGTTATAGGGAGGGACCTTATAAACATATTTATAAATCCTAAGATACTTTTCCTGGACTACACCAGGCTTGACAGACTTCATTCTTAAAATAAAAATAGTTTTTAAAAAATGGACTACCTTTAGCATGGCCATGTGTTTAATTCTTACATTGCATTATTTCCATTGATATCTGTGAAGTCCTACTTCCAAAAACCACCCAGGCATAATGTCTGACTTGTGTAATTCCTATGCTAGAGCTCAGAAATTAGGAAACCGTTCCTCTGTCTAGCATTGTATCCTTTAGTATATCTAGATCTACGTGATCTTTCAGAAAGAATACAAATTTAAATCTTTTTAGCAAGCATTAAGACAAGTAAGTAACTCAAATATAAATGCAAAGTAAATGTAGAAGGCAGGCACAAATACACTGGAGGCAAATTTTAATGTGAGCAAACAATCTCAACACTTTTATAGTCCTTACCCTGCCCTAAGACAAGATTGTCAATGATGATTTTTGCAGCGCTTCAGTGTGTGTGCCTATTGTTTTCAGCTGCTTACCACCTCAAGGCATTTTGAAGCATGTAAGGTAGGTACAAGTCACTTTTGAAAATTTTGGCCTAAATATGTAGTAAAGAAAACAAACTGGAAATCAAGAAGTTTTCTCTCCCAATTTTCTTAGGATCTGTCTACACACAGTTATTTCAGACCAGCTATTTATGTTTAGCTTAGCCAAGTTCCAAAACTATTTACAAAGAAGGCACTCATTTAAGGATGTCCAACACACATTGTTTATTCAAGAATAGTTATCTTGTTTTATATTTGCACCATAACTTTCAAGTGTAGACAAGCCTTTGCATGGTGAATCTATCCATTACCTAAATGGTTCCCCCTCCTTTCAATCTTCAGGTTTTGTAGGGACTCTTCACTGATGTACCTTATATAGCCACTCTTAGCGAACTCTCTACTGAAGCTGTGACCATATCAAAAGTCCCATAATCAGTTATTTCAGCATCTTACGAGGTGCAGTTACCTACAAATGCAGCTAAAGCAGAGAGGAGAAAAGAGTAATTGCTCAGTTATTTTGGAGGAATGTACTTTTTTATAATGCATTTTGTCACTTCTCAGGCTCATAAAAAACTGGAAGGGAGCCTTCTCCTCTATTTGTGACAGTGCAAGTCACTGGTCCATTTATCTTGTCCAAAAACCATGAAAAAGATCTGATGTTAAACCAGTTCTCCTCCAGTCTACTGATTTGGAACCAAACGCCAACTTGTTTTCTCTCAAACTAGATTATTTCATCTTTGTTTTATAGGGCAGATTTTCCCTTGGACTTAAAACTTCCTTTCAGGACAAGAGGGTTATATCCTGAGTATTCGGAAAAAAGAAATGCCAAATACATTTACTGTTATCTGAACATCATAAACATTTTATTTTTTTTCAGATAATCATAAACTCTAGATGTACTTTAAGCCAGTGGGGCTTAATCTCTCCAGCCTGGATGACAGCTGGATAAGCAGCATGGAGCCAATTCACAGGCCAGATCTTGCATGCAGTGTCAGTCTGAGAGCCAGATTCAGCACCAGGGCAGCATGCAGGGTCAGTGCGTAGGTTCAGCCCTGCACTCTGGCATGCCCCTGCATGGTGGATCTAGCTGCAGCGCAGCCACACACTGGTGCAATCGGACACACAGGACCATGTCATTTGGACTGTGGGGCAGAATGTGGCAGAATGGAAGCATAGCAGTGTTAATTGACACAGCCATGAGAGCAATTAACACTACTCCCCCACCACCAGATTTCTAGACCCATGGGGTGCCCCCAGAAGCCAGATAATATGGTTCCATGGACCAGATTTGGCACACATGCTGGAGATTGAGCACCACTGCTTTAAGCCATAAAAAGCGAAAGGCCCAGTCTTTGGATATTGAATATCAAGCAGTACAGGATAGGGAATTGTTCCAACAGCCACCAATACAAGGAGTCCATTGTGCATCTGTACAACTGAGAAATATATTCTTGTAAATTGCTGTGACAGGGGCAAGCTTTCATGCCCAGTACAAGCACCAGCTTGCCTCCTGTCTACGGGCCAGCCACCCACCTCACTCTCCTCCCACACCTTGATGTAATAGTATTAAGGTGTCAATTAGGCGGGAGGCTGCCCATTTTGAACCCCAATGTTTATGGGGGTATCAGCAGCTTTGTTCCATCCCTACATTGTGGCCCAAGCCTTGCAAATGGCATCCCAGGCAGCTAAACTCAACTGTTCCCTTCACCCATTAGCTGTGGTCCCCTCTCTGGGACCTTCAGTTCCTCCTTAGGCCCTGGCCCCATCTCATGCCAGTCAAGACCCCAAGCTTTGCTCTGTGGGCACCCCTTGTGGTGGGCCCCTGGCCCTTTTGACCTCTCTATGGTCTTGGTCCCAGCATGGACTAGTTGGGTACCTCGGATCAGGTCTAAGCTGCTTGCCCGCCTACAGTGTTTGGGGGTCCCCCATTCCCGGCTCAGGTGCTTTGCAAAGCATGCCTGGCCCTGCGGGATCACTCACCCCAGCAGGCTCAGGCACTTCAAGAAGCTTACCTGGCCTTCCCTGCATTAAATAACCCACCCAAAGGTGGGGGCTGAAGTTAAGGCGCCTGACCCACCTTACACAGGGGAGGTGGTCACTCCTGGCATTTACATGGGGGCTGCGCAGCAGGGTGCAGTTTTAGGTCATGCCCAGGACCAGTGTGGCCTCCAAGCCATCCCCATAGCCTCACCCTTACTTCCAAGGTGTTCCTGGTAGAGCTTAGCAGTGAGGTGTTTCTCCTCTGCTGGCTGATCACAAACTGCACTCAGCTCAGGGAGCTGGTCCTGGTGGCATGGTCATATAGAGAAGAGAATACATATTTGTATACTGGAAAAGAGAGCCATCTAAGTGATATACCATTCTATTCACAGTATATTCAGAATTAGGAATATATCAATACAGGCAACATAGCAAGGATGTCTTAATTGCCACAGAAACAAGCTCTTCAATAACTATACTCCTTTTCACCTCAGCAAAAGTTGCTTAGAACTGTGTGTGATGGATTCATGTGTACAATATGCAATCAAGTGGAAAAGCGTTTCTCTAGGAAAGGGACACAATTTGTGTATGTCCCTACTCTAAAGCAATTAAATCTATATAGAGTAGCAAACATAAAAGGTCCAAGTTGCTTTTACTCCTCCCTCCAGGAGGCTTTATATAAAGGTCTGTTGTCTACTCCATCAGAAGTTTCACCCTCTATCACCAGCACTCTTCAGGGCTTTAGTGGCTCTTTAAGGTTTATTCACTTCATCCTTTGGTTCTTCTACACAGATTCCTACCTGAAATTCCAGATTAAGTTCCCACTTCCTTGCCTGGATTCAGGAAATCTTTGCTTTCTTTGAAAATCACTTTAGTGCTGGGCAGTACACCTACCAATTTGATGGGAAAACTCCCCCTTCTTAAAGTTATCTGTAAGATAAGAACTTCCTTGATTCTATCCAGTTTCCCCAAGAGAAAACTAATTTCCTTTTAGCTCATTTCAAACTCAATGTGTATTTAACTGAAAGTAGTTACACTGCATTTTAGTTGTCCTGTCTAAACTGGGAAAAACAAATGCTCGCTCCTTTGATCCCTAAATAGAGTTTGAAGATCATGATAGCAAAGCAAATGGCTTGCTTGTATCCTGAAGATTTAGCACAAGCACCCTAAGGACTACCATAATCTATCAAGCAATAGCCAATGTAAATTATCTTTAATTGAAATACAGACCATTTTATAAAGTTCCTGGTTTATAGATCACCCCTGAGCCTGTGCTTTTCCAGGCTGAAGAGTCAGTCAAAACTGTTGGTACTACTTATATCTTTGCTAGGATCTACTCAGTGAGCTTGCTGGCATTGGTTAATTCACTGTTCCACTCAATGAGCTCTGTTTTCTGGAAAGATAAATGAGGTACTAAGTGTTTTTGTCACTTATCTCTTTGAAATGTTCCCCATTTCATCTCATGTTCCGCTTCTTGACTGTTCCTGAAGGACTGCTGTCTGTGACACAGATCTTCACCTATACAAGATATACCATTATTAATATTTAGACATGCTGTATCTACTTTCTATGGCCTGGTTGGATTAACTCTGATTAATCCTGGTTGGATTAGTACAGTTTAGGAAAAGCAAAGAGACATTGAGTTCAGACAGACAAATACAGGGTAGGGAAATAACTATTTACAGCAACTGATGTAATCCTTTTTGAAAGCTAAAATTAAACAAAAATCTGTGATTTCTTTTTCAATTTTTCACTGAAATTCACATCCTGATTGAACTGTAACTTCTTCCAGTCAGTAGTTATGTCTGTCTTCTTCTCTGATACAGACAGTTTTATCTCTGACCTGGAATACCAGCCATCAGGTTCAGCAGAGAAATGGACTCAACTTTCAGCATTCATATCCAACTCGTATGTGGAAAATCTAGAGGGTGAGTTTGCTTACAGAAATGCTTCAACATTTGAAATTGGAGCAGAAAAAACAAGGAAGAGAAATACATTATAGTAGTCTTAATATCTACAGATGAAAAGTTCTCTATAATATCTAAGTATTACTATAATCAGACCTGTATATTTTCTAATATCACAGCCTTGGATGTAGACTTCATCCCTTGAAGCAAAATTGCTTCACCAACTCATCTTTAATAATAAATGTATATCTATCCCTTAAGTTGATGAAGAAAAGCTTGAAGACAGATATAAACAAATTATTTTTCCAATGTAATTCAAAGTAAACTTCACTCAAAAACATGTCTAAAAGTACTGCAAAACCTAATATTCTGTGAGGAACAAGGCTTGTGATTACTTTTTTATAAGTTAAGTAGACCCAGGTCTCAGAGTGTGGCCAGAATGACTGGTGCCGATTTAAGTAAATCAGTATTTCTAGAATAGTTTTAAATAGTTTCATGGTAAGTCAGGCTTGTCATTTAGATAAATTAAGTTGAACAAAGTGAATTGCAATACCAGCCTACATATAATAATTATGACTAAGAACTTTATAAATACTTATTAAATACTTCATAAATACTGTCTAGTTGGATATACTATGTAACTGAGAAGGAAGTATTTTACACATTTCTTAGAAATCCATCAGCCAGTTCACTTTTTCTTGAAGAATAAGATAATTGTGCATTGTGAGTGTTTGTGTTAAAATACTGGCACTGCTGAAAATAGGCAGAAGACTATTTGAGTCCTGGTCGTGCTTGCTTATCCCCACTTTTCCTGAAGTGTAGCTTTCTTTCCTGTATTCATACATGCCTAAAATTCTAAATTTAGAGATTTTTTAAAATTGTGCTTTCAGTTATTTTTCCACAGAATTTTTTGTTTAGTCTCATCCATTTATTTTGAATAGGAAATTCAGAAATAGTACTTTGGTCAGCTTGGTTAGTATTCCTACACAACACAATTTAAAAAAAAATGCAGCTTGTGATATCCACATTGGTTTAGTGATAGATAATTGTACAAAGCTATCACCAGGCAATAGATAACCCTGACCGTATCTATATCTTACTGGCAGAGCAGTGCTAACAGTTACAATTCTGAAATATGGTACATATTTTGATACATTTTAAAACACTTATCAGGATGGCACTTCTAATGGTAGTTAGAAAGTAGTAACAATTATTTGAGGGTTTGTCCCCAAATAATCCATTCTTAATGCAGTGTTGCAAAATGTCCTTTCTGAATAGCAGCCCGGGGATGAGAACGATATAGCTTGGTTCCAAACATTCTGGTGCCTAAGTTTTCATTGGAAGGGCAGTCCCTGTAGAGGCTTGGTAGTGAAGTCTCCTTCATGAATGCTTCAGTGAATTTTATTCAAGTACAGGCTACCGGTCAACTTGACCAAGTACTATGTAATTTTTTATTAAAAATGTGCTTGGTCTACTTGTTACCACCTGCAGAGGACACTGGGGGTTGCCTTTGTGGTATCCCTGAGAGACAGAGCTTTTTGGCACTTGCATAACACCATCTTAACATGGTTGCACCACTTCTAGTTTATAAGCCAGCAACTGTGCAATAGGTGCAGCTTGTCTCAGCCTGGCACTGTCTTGTATGAGACATACTCTGGGTTCTCTCCCTTTTTTCCCCATTGTCCACCATGGTAGATGTAGTGAGAAGATTTAGAAAGAAGTAGACTGGAGAACAAAGCCTTTAAGAAGGGACTGCCCGGGTCCCCTCCCTTGATTCAACATCCACAGAATGCCTTTCTCAAGAAATCTTTTCTACTTAGAGCTTACTTGGGATGTCCTTTGCTGAGGAAACATACACCCACCTCTATCTACTTAATCTAAGCCCCAGTTACTACTGAATAAAAATAACATTTCCCAGATCCAAAACATCCTGTTCCTCAAAAGATATTTTGACTCCCGAGTTAACCCTGTCTCTTCTGCCTCCCAGGAGAGCTGTTAAGTCTCTCAAGATGTCTTCAAGAGATTCTTGACATTCCAAAGGTTGCACAGAAATAACAAACTAACAGACATTCTCCATACAGTAACTCTAGGCAGAATAATGGTGTGAATTAGTGAGGTTTTGCTCAGGCCTGCTCAGGTATTCTGACACACTCCAGTCTCTGTACCATTTACTTCAAAGAGAACAGAAAGCAGATGGAAAACCAGCCAAACCCCACAAAGGGGTTAAACTACATTTGTCAGCCTCAGACCACTAGTTCATTGATAGTGCAAAAGGTTCAGGAAAGATTCTAGCAGGAAGGAAATTTAGGGACAGCAACAAGGACCTGAAGGGACTAGATTTTTTTGTTTGTCGTGAGTTCTGTTCGACAAGCATTTAAATGATGATGCACAAGTCACAAGCCCTGCTCTAAAAATACACATGTTGTATTTTTGTAAAGTATTCTTTAGAGTAGAAAGCCAGGTTTAGCAACAGGAGGAACTTAACACCCTCATCCCTGAACCAGAACCTCAACAGGCTGCATTTGCCATTCGATACAACTGTAAGGACAACATCAGGTATCAACATGGAGTACTCTTCCTGGCCCAATGTTTCTGATGTCCCAGGAGTTGTCCAGCCACTACAGAAACTTGGCTTTGACAGGACAGAGCTGATTCATAGCAAGGCATGGCTGTCTTGAAGTATAGTACAACCTGTGTTCCCTAGATCTATGTATCACAAACATCCAAGTAATTACATTTTGTCAGCAATGTACAACTGTGTGTCTATACAGTAATAATACATAAAAATAACTGTGGTTTTTACAGTCCATTTAACTTAACCAATAACTTTGAAAACTGAGGAACAAAGAGCTTGAAGTTTGGCACATGCTTAAAGCTGAGTCATGTTATAACTTGCTCTCAAGGCAATGGTTAAAGGGCCTGCTCTGTAAGATAAATGAGATAGCAACATACGCACCTCGACTGTTCTCCTGTTTGTTGTACCAGGGTACACAAAAATCCTGTGGTATCCTTCTGGGAAAAGATGCATTATGCCCAAATGCATACATATCTGTTTTTAAAGCATTTTTGTTTTGGTGGAAGGTATTTCTATTTTTGTTTTAGGGAGGTATGAGAGAGAAGATGGGGATTGTACATTTATTAATGCAAGAGCTGGAGTTGGTGGTCTTTTTCCGTATTAAATTTTGTCACCCTTTTATTTCTTTAAACTTTGTTTAGTAGGGCTTCCAATGCCTTTCAGGCCAGAATTGTAACTTTTAGGTGTTGAGAATCCTGTATCTGTTTGTTAAAATGGACCTGCTCTGCCTCTGAGCTTCTGAAATCATTGGGTTTTAAGTGCACCTTTACACATGCAGGGAATCTGCTCCTGCGTGGTATAATTACAGCATGTCGAACCAGACTCAGTTAATTGAATCTAATATATGAGATGCTGCTAATACATGAGATGCTGGAGCACAGTAATTACTCAATTAATTGAATCTGCTGGAGCATAGTAGTTACCGTGGTCCAGCAAACTCCAGCATCTCATGTATTAGTGTCCCTGCACTGAAAATTGGTGTCGGGGGTGCTTTAAAGTTAATTCGGCAAGCTTTAGCTAAAGTGACCCTGCCACTATTTTTCAGTGCGGGGATACTGATACAGGAGATGCTCCAGGTGCTTTAATTAGAGTGCCTCTCAGAGCCACTCTAATTCAAAGCCTCCTCCCCCACTCCCAGAGCACATGTATAAATGCCCTAAAACACTAGTAGAGAGCATGCTGTTCTTTCATGAGTTGATGTAAGCCAAATTCATTTGTTTTACCATGAAATTGCCTGTAACTAAAGAAAATGCTTCAAGGTATAAAGTGCATTCTCTTCCAAATTCTATAGACTTCATTTTTTTTTTCAGACCTTTCCAGGAAACTGTAGAGTAAAATGGTTTCTCTAGGAAAGGGTGGAGTAGCAGAAACTCCTTTTCAACAGCTAGGGAGGTAGGTGTGAGAAATTCATCCTACCAGAAAGGGTTTGGGAAAGAGCTAGGTATTTTAAGCATATTCAGGGTTCAGCTACACTTAGTTTGCTACATCAGCGTAGAAACATGAGTTGTGCCAGCAAAACCTTCGATGTAGTCAGTTTATAACAACAAAAAGGTATGTTTGCCAGTATAACCTATATCAATTAGATGATTAAAATGAACTAGAGGGACATAACTACTTTTTATGCTGGTATAATGTATCTTATACTAGAGCTTCTGCTGGTACGAAATGCATATTTCTGATATTACTATAGCATGAAATGTTGAAGGCTGGATCTGCACCAGAAACATCTCTTAGTTACAGGATGATGATGATAGAATATTGCACTATATATAAATTACTCTTATGCTGGCAGATTTTAGGGATGGTGGAGCTATCAATCTGCTGTTAAAACTGGCTTTGTGGTACACTCAATAATCCATTAAAAATATACAAATAAAAAAGCTAACTGGTAAATATTAAACAACCAGAAATAAAAAATACTAAAAGGTAAATAATAAATAATTCAGTACTTTAGCAGCTACTACACCACACAAACAACTTTTGTATTCATAATATAAATGTGATTTTAAGCAGTACAGCTTTAATGCCACATGGCTTATGCTATTCAATTAGTAAATATTGCCTTGGGGAGCTCTCTAAAATATCTTCCAACAGAATGGTGATCTATACAAACAACAGCAGAGACCAGTTTGTTTTGATGTTACTAAATGCAAAATAAGCCATATATCAAAACAGAGGTAGTGACAGTCTAACTTCCAAAGAATAAAAGGATTTTAGATGTATACTTGTGTTTTGTTTTATTGCTCATCAAAGATTTAACAGTAATGAGCAGCTGCATTTTCTGATTTGTATTATTAAAAAAAAATTAAAAACTCACTATATACAGTGTACACAAAAACAATAAGATATTGCTGGGTGCTGATGTTAGGTTCATGCAAGTACCACTACTCCTTTTGAAAGAGACATTAAAATCTGTAGGACTATGCTACTAATAGGAGAGCACCTAGATTTTTTGGAAAGTCTCATGCTCTGCAATAGCAGCTCCTTCTATGGTGATACAAGAATAATAATTCTAAGTACTTTATGAAGGTCAGCTACAGAATATAGGGCAAAAATATTTAAGAATCAGTGTTTTGAGATTAGTTTTTTGTTCTATACTGTCAGTTTACCAATACAAAACATTTAAAACAGAATTGTTTCATATGCTAGAAAGGAATAAAAATAAATTCAGTTGAGCTGTGTCCTGTATCTTGGTACCCACAATATATCCTTTTATAAGCAAATGTGTTGTCTTTACAACCATGTAAAATTTCCATTATAACTACCTTCCTCACTTTCAGATTACAAATATGAATTAAGTAAATCATTAATTGAATTGATGGATAAACTGTAATAAAGCTAATTTAAAATAAATTACTGAGTGTAGAAAACTTAAGTGAAGTGTGTAAAGAGCTATACTGTTTAAATATCTAGCATGAGAGTATTCTTTTCTTGTTAGCTTAAGCAGCATTGAATTTCTTTATGAAGGATAACGTTGATTAATCCTTGAACAAGAGTCACTTTGTATGGCTGCATACAAAACATTTCAGTGGTTTTCTGCTCTTCAGATTTAGGAAATCATGTATCTGTTTCTGTATCAGAGATACTAAAAAGTAATTTATAAAATGGAGCATGTGCAGGGTAAGTTCTCTACCTTACTCAAATGCCTTTAAGTGCATAATGAACACTTATGCAGCTAGACCAGAGTTCTCCAACTGGTGATTGACATAAGGCCCTGGAGCACCTGCCGCTCCTCCAACACTCCTCCCATTGCTCCTGTTGTTATAGTAGCTGGTGGCTCTGTGCTCCCCGCTCTCTTCTGGCCTCCAGCCTCTCCTTCCTGCCCTGTTTCTGGGACCAGGACAGCACAGTGTGGGGGAGGGAAGGAGGAGGACATGGTTGGGGAGAGTATTTGTTGCCTGTGCATTGTGCACAGGTGGGGAAGAATAGCCAGGCTGCACATGCAGTGCGGAACGGAGCCAGGCTGCCTACAGTGGGATGGAATAGTGTGTTGCTCGTGCAGTGGGGAAGGACTGTGAGAAGGCTGCCCCTGTGGTGTGTGCCTATGCAACATACAGCTTGCAAGGCTGCAGTGCTCCCAGCACCCAGAAGTTAGACAGCCCTAAGCTAGGCAAAAAATCTAGTGTCCAGGTTGAAGACTCTACCCCAGTCTACCTTCATTCAGGAAAGGATATTTCCTACTGTTAAACTGTTTCCAAGAAGCACTCTAACAATTTGGAATCCCATCTGGCAGTCTCAGTTTGTTTGGTATTTAGATTATGGAGTCTTGAAAGTGAAAACTGAATTCTTAGTGAACAAGGCCAGCCAAAACCTGCAGAGAGTATGCTGTTACCCGAATGGTGGAGCTAGCTTCTCTTGTACACTGACAGATGCAATGCAGTTTCCAGACTCAGAGCTCTTCATAGAAATCAGCTAATAGCAAGATCAGTACTTCTGCTATTTAGGTGGTAATGGCCCTGATTCAACCAAAATATTCAAACTGAGGTCAAAAGAACTATCGACACACATGTATGCCTAAGTGCCATGCTGAATGGGAGGCTGTCTGAAGTGCTGCCACTCCAAAGTTTGTAAATAAAGTTAGGTTAGGTCAGTTTGAATTAGGAATAGTCAAGATAACTTCAAAATATTTTGAATCTTTCATGTATTATTGAATGTCTAGTATAGTGTCCCTTATCTTTGCAAATACTTGCTAAGTTTTATTTTTGATAATATCTAAAATTCCAAAGGAAGTACAGTTAATGCTTTGAATCCCTACTTGTTATACAGTTTGTATAACATCTTAAATATTACTGGTCTGATATTCTTTTTCATTGTTAAAACTGGTATTACCTGATTTTTATTAAGTGTTTTGGTATAAAAGTATTTAAATTTTCCTCTAAAAAATAAATATTTCAACTCTTATCTTAAAATCCTGAGTTCAGTTCTGTTGGTCTGGTGAGGATGTTGTATTTTTCCAATACTTCCAATGATATTCTTTGTAAATTATCGTAGTTAAATGTAAATATGTTAATGTAAATTATCATATCCCAAAATATGTCATAATTTGGGAACAGACCTGCAGTTCTTTTTGAGCAAACATTCAAACTGAAAGAAAATTGGAAGAAGAGATAACTGTGTCTAGGGCTCATAATTCTGAAAACTTTAATTTTAGATTTTTTTTTCATAAATAGGATTGTGAGTTTAAAGTAATCACATTTCTTCTCGTACCTTCTATTTAATAGTAAATTATGATGGTGTATTGACCCTCTAGCATGTAAATTATGTTATTTATTTGATGATTATCCATTATTAGAAAGGCAGTATCTTTCTGACAAAAGATGAGAAACTTGTCTGTTTCTTGAACTTGACTTTGCAAGTCTGTTGAAGATGCATTTTTAATTAAGCTCAAGAGTTCTACAACAGATTGAAAAGAAGGATTTTGTTATTAAAACATTAGTTGTTGGTCTAGTCCCTGAATTGCTTAGAGACCTAGGAAATGAGAAGAGGACTGATCAGGTATGGCTCCTTGAGCCTGCCAGAATAATGCATCATGCAAAGTCAGTTAACATCCCCAAACTAGCACAGTTTAAGTTTAACTGCTGTTTATATTCAGTAAAGACCTACCACAGAAATAGCTGAGGAAGCCTGTATTGTACTAGTTTAGACTATGCCTCTGTGTTCATCAGTTTCCCATTTTCATGAACCTACATTCACACCAAACATTTCTTTTAAAGGCAACGTCTTAAATGTCTTCAGAAGCTGTCAGTAATAACAATGTAACATAATATAGAAATTCACTATAGCTTTAAACTTTCCTTTGCTAATGTTACCAAAATGTATTTTCATCCTCTGCATTACAGGAAAATTCTTTCAACTCTAAGCTAAGGGTACTCTGATAATTATTATATTTTTGGAAAAAGTAAAAGCAGCCAGGCAATAAGGCAAGTATGTTTACATTGGCTCTCAATGTTATAATTTTTGTTCTTTTTATTTTTTAGTGAATGAGATCATAGGAAGAGATATGTCACAGATCTCCGTGACACATGGAGCAACAGTGGCCAGCCAATCTCCACATGTATGCCCTGGATCTCTGGAGACAGAAATATTGGATGAAGTCCAATAGTGGATAAGCTTACAACTAAACACCTAAGGAATTCTGCAGTTTTCTCTGAAAAAAATCTTTATCCCCCTTTCTTACACTTTTACTGTGCTTCCAACTCTGTGGCCTTTATGAACTGGAACAGCAGATCCTTGCATAGCCCTTTTAGTGGGTTACACTTTTAATGTGGAGTGAGAGCATTTTTAATTCTAGTTCCTCAGATGCTGTAAAAAGTGACTTGGTGAATGGACATAAGCAATGAGATGTTTTAACTGTTTAAACATTAAATGCAAGCTTTGCTTTTTTGCATTTGAATATAGAGTACTTTTATATTGTAAGTGCTTCAAAAGTGTGGAGATGTTAGATTTGCTCTTATAATATTCACAGTACTGAATGTGAAAAAAAGATTTAATATGCATCTTCAGTGTTCTGCTTTCCCTTAGAAAAGGTAGTATAGTTGTAATTGATGATTTGTACACCTTTTAGTCATTTTGGAAAGCCTTTAAGCTTATATTGTTTAACAGATAATTTTTTACAATGAAAAATCTTCCAGAGGCAAAACATAATAGTCATCCTAAGCCAATGCCTTGGAAGCCATTCTGTATAAAATACTTTATAGTTTTCTTTCTTAGATTCATAGGAAGCAAAGCCAAATGTAGATCTGCACTTCTTTATAAAATGAAAATGCAATTTGATAGGCTACAAAGAGACCATTCCATCATGGAAGTGTTCGGGACAGAAATGACATTCCAAAAATTTATCTTTTATAACTTTATGGATAATCTTCCTGTGCTTTGTTAGCACAGACTTCTTACTGAAATACCGTTTTTCATAGAAATGTTATATTTGTAATGAGAGTTGAGAACTAGAATTTTAGAGTAAAGAACATTAATGTCAAAGCCATGTTAGAAGAGGGTAAATTTTTCATATGTGAAGACAATTTAGGTGTCTGTTATCCCTATGGAATATTGTTTTAAGATCAGTGTTCAATGGCAGTAGTTTTCCATGCGCCAGGTAACTTGCTCACATTCATATTTTATATGCTGTCTAAACAATGCCACTTTGAAATGCAGTTGATGAAATTATATTATACACTTAAAATTGGACTGCTAGACACTTGAACTTGCTAAAACAAGTTTGCTGTGCTTTAACAGTAGTATATAAACTAATTTGCCCACATTTAATGGTAAATTTGTAAAACAGGACTTACTTCACAGTCAAATATGTAACACAGTGTCTTGTGGCATTAATCTTACAGATCATGTGAAAGGATGCATTTCCCTCATGTACTTACTTAATCTGATAGTACTGTTTACACTATACGGTTCTTAAAATCTTGGGCCTCTATGATTAGAAACCTAGGCAAGGACCCATAACTGCCTACTTAGGCCACATTATGTATTTCCCAAGAGGTCATAGTTTACAGACCTTTCCAATGGAACATACAGGGTGTACAAAAAGTAAGTCATATATATATATCTCAAAATAAGCTCCAAAGTACACTGTACTTCAGATTATTTTTAATTTATAGGCCATTTTTAGTTCCTCAGTTGAATGAACCTTACGTTCTAGTGAAAAAAAGCAGCAAATACATTTGGCCTTAATTATTCAAATATAGGGAGGGAAGGGGGAATCATGCTGAAATTAGTTCAGGTATTTCAGGGAATTTTCAATAAATTTAATGTAGGTAGACATGTGTCCTCTATGTCTCACTTTTAGAGAAATGAATCTACCAGCTCAAGTTTTGACATTTTACTTATCTGATTTTATAGAAATGCAGTAAAACACAAAAGAAAAAGCCTTAAATTAACATCATTATTGAGTTCATTGTGAATCCATTAAAGTAAATATCCATTTTGTGATACCTATATGTTGACAAAGCAGCCTAGGGAAATTTTACATGGACCCTCTTGTAAATGAATCATCAATTTATTCACATAAATGTGAATATAATATCCTAGCAAAACTGTTAAACTGGAAATACCATGCCTTTATATTTGTTGGATCATGGACCTTTAGAAGACCTACATTTTAAATGGATAAAATTGAAATTTTCTTCCATGAATTACTGTGTTTAAACAAACTAGTGGCTTTTAAAAATTCAACAAAGGGTCATTGTGTTGGGGGCTCAGAACTTTAAAATTTGAAATAAGTTTATGCAAGGCCACTTTACTTGTACATACATTTCTGAAAAACTGTACTCTGGGAAACTAAGCATCCTTTCAGTGAACGTACTGTAAAAATATATAAATCTCAAAATCCAAATAAGTTCTTTTTGGCAGTTCTTTAAAGGGTGATATTAAAACTATCCCTCACTGGTGCTTCTTTACTCTGTCCTCTACTCACATTAAGTTTAAACATCCTAAAAAGGGTTGAAGTGTTCAGAAATACAGCTAGTTATGTTTTTATAACACTTTTTGAAACACTGTAAGCTGTGTAACTGTCTTTAGACTGTGTGCTGGTGGCAAGGTGTGTTCCAGTTTTCATTAATGTACCAGATCTTCTGCATTAATCAATATTTTAGGGGAATTCTAACTTATGAGCTGTCCATAATGTGTGGGTTTTGTGCTCCTTACTGACTGGTACAGCCTCTTCTCCTTGCAAGTCCTGTTAGTGAGTAGCTGAAATTCATACTGTACCTAAAATATGGGAGCCCATACAATCCAGAGTTGCTATGCACTAAATCTTCTGATGCCTTTAAATACCTTGATGCCTGTAGACATAGAAATGCTTTCCTATTTAAAAAAATAAAAATATAGCTTTGGTTACTAAAGCAGTTTTGTATTTGCCTTGTAAAAGCTTCAATACAAGGGTCTTAATTTTTTTGGCTTGTGTGATACTATAGATAAAGACTGTTAATCTTGAGTAATGTAGTGGTATAAAAGCACACAATCTCCATTGGACTATGCAAATTTAAATTTATAACAGTACCCTGTAATTTGATATTTTGTTGGCATCCACTTTCTTGTCCATCTTTTTCCCCCTGCCATAACCACCTCCAAAACTCTGCTTTCCAGTTTGATTTTTAGATATTAAATCAAGGAAAGCCTCATTGATAAAATTGCTTTTTTCTACAAAGAAGGTGGAGGATCAATGTTAGGAATACAAATCAAAGAATGGTATTTAGCACATTAAATATGGTCTATGAATAAGTACCATTTCTGAAATTAACCTTAAAACTGGCAATCAATCAGACTTCCTCTATTAAACCTTTCATTATATCAGTGGAACTGCCATTCTTTTTAAAACCAAAGATTGAAGAGATAAAATGACAGCTTGTTCTGATGCAAACAATGCTTTGAAACTCTATTTTTGATACACATAATGGGTGTCATTCCTTGAAGTTTGGAAATCATTCAGCAAATTGAAGTTTTATATTTAAAAATATGGGACAATAAAGATTAAGTTCTAGATGTTTACAGAGCCTTGTATTGTAATTTCATGTACATTTTGTATTTTAAACATTTTTGTAAGTTATGATTGCAGTGCTACTTGCAGAAATACAAAGGGAAGAACTTGCATTTTAGCCTCTTGAATCATAGTGTTGAAATAAATGATAAAATGCAAAAAATGTGTTATTTTTTAATGAAATACATATCCTGAATGAGTGGAGCAGAACTGTTATTAATACTCTAGCCCAGTGGTTCTCGGAAGGGTGGGGATGGGGGGGCGACAATTTAAAGGTTCTGGTAAAAATGGGGAATAGAGGTGCGAACCAGCTTTGGATCTTTCTCATTCTTGCAGTGGTGCCAGATTGCACGTGAGGCAGTGGTGGGGACAGGATGAAGCGCTACTGGCCAGTCATAGTTTGTTGGTCAGAAGGCCCCTGGCCATGGGGGCTGGGGGGCAGCTGCTGCATGCTCAGCCTCTGGCCTCAGGAGGAGCTGGAGCTGGAGCAGCAGCAGTACAGCCACCTTTTGCAGACCCCCTAGACCTGCTTCATGGACCCCCAGAAATCTAGGGGGAGGGGCACCCCCCCAACATGTCACCTGTGCCCAAAAGGCTCTGTTGTGTTACAACTAGCAAAATCTGCCCAATAGTGAAATGGGAATATCCTTGCAAATTAAGAATTAATGAGACTTCACAGAATGTGATGAGTATACATACATACTTTATCAGCACCCAATTTTTAAGTACCAAACTTGCCCAATTACCAACATTTTGCTATTTAGAATGATACAACTAAGTGATGAGCCTTACAGGTTCATTCATAAAATACCAGTCACTATCAAACGTAAGAATTCTATTGTACTAGTTCATAAAGGTATTTTAAATATCATAGGAAAGATTAAATTTAACCATTTCAGATATAATTTTCTATACTTCCAAAAGGAATTTAAAGTTTCTATTATGTGCAACCTACTTCATTTGCAAAATGATCCAGTTGTATATAAAAAAAAACGTATTGGCATTGCTCACATTGTGGATTCTAAATTCATTGTGGAGTGCGTGTAAAACTCTAGATCCAGTGACGTGCATCCCTTTTTGACTCCTGAGAAAAGCCCTTTTCCCTGATGAGCAGATAGTCAATGTAACTATTTAAGAGCTCCATGAAAATTGTGTTAAGTAACTGTATATCAGTCCAAGCTCTGTAACTGTGCTAGCCTGTAAGACATCCATTTAGAATAAGTGTTGGAACTTCAGCAAAATAACTGGCTCTCAAAAAGATTGATACAGTTGTTAATAAAACCTGAACTTGTCATGAGCTGGGTTAATGTTTTCAGCTTAGCAAATCTGTAATTATATTATGCCCTGATACAGAAACGAGTTTAGCACATTCCTAATTTAGGTTAGATCTATAGCTTTTGATTTGCAGCGTTGCATTTACCCATGTGAGGCAGCATCACAGATTCCAGTCATATGGCACAGTGAGAGTACAGACCAGTTTATGATTGGTCACCGATCCAAAGCATCTTCCAACTGATTATCTTTACTGATGGTGGCCATGTATAAATAGATCAGAAAAGGATGGCTTCAGTGCCAGAGATTTAATTATAAGTAATTATATCTGAAGTTTACTAAATATAGTACAAGTTTGAATGCTGTTCCACATAGCTTCCAGTATAATTAGCAGGTATGTAATTAGTACATAGTAACACTAGTTATATAGATCAATGACGTCTGGGTACTAAAATGTCAATCTGGGTTTTTCTCTCTCAGATGCAAGTCAGTCAAAGGCTGGTTCACTAAGAGGTTAGAAGATGAGATTAATGTTTAAACTGTATATGACTAAGCCAAAGGAGTCAAACTGACACCTACACATGTTTGCATATCTCTGTCCCGTGGGGCAATTGAACATATTTTATTTCAGGCATTGCCATGTGAAGATGTAGTACTGTGACAGAAGTATTTTGCCTTTCCAGGAAATGACAGAGGTGACAACTCTACTGAGGAAAGTCCCTTTAGCAGAACAGTTAATAGTTTTAATTCTCCATGACCCAAAGCCAGAGATGCTCGGAAAGAATGAGGTCCCTCTTAATCCTTACAGGCAAGAATAACAGTAGTGACCTCCTTAGAAAGCACCACCCTACCCTACCCAAAAGTACCAGGCCTCTGTATTTCCCTCACCCAAGCTATCTTGTTTGAGGGAGAAAGACGACACGCCTGTGGCAAGGAAAATCACAAACATAAGACCCCCAACCAGGGAGCTGCTAAGCAGTGATTCTTCTTAACACCTTGGGCAACAGGGACCAAGTCCTAAATATTTTGATTTTGAACCTTCTTACCTCTCAGCCAATCAGCACCCCCTAGCCCTTTTCCATCAATGTCCCTCTACTCCCAGTTTTGCTGTCCCTTGTTCCCAGACTTGAATCCTTCCCTTCTGTTTCTCTCTCTGTTCCATGTATGTGTTCCAGCGCATGCACTTCAGGGAGAGAACTGCCTTTCTGCATCCCAATTCAACCCACATAAATATATAATGAACAGTGCTTTATATTCTCAAGGCCTCACCTTAATCTCTTGGTCATAGCTTATCACCTCAGCAATTTTGTCTTTTAGATTTAGCCCTTTGGGACAGCTTCCCTATAGGTACATGCTACAGTGATATTAAAATATTGGAAATGTTCATGAAGAATGCCACTCTCTACCACTAGGGCATTGAAGAGAAAAGAATTACTTTCTGTGGCTGAATTAAAGTCACTGCTAGATATTTGTTTTTTGCTACTATTTAGTTGGTCTAATAAAAGATATTGCCTCTGGTCCAAGAGTTTTGTTTGTCTCTACTTCTTAGACCAACACAGCTACAAAATATATCCCTGAAACATGGAAGAACTCTTTTATCCACTCTTCAGGTAGCAGCTCCTTAAAACTTTTTCCTTTTATTCTAATTGTTTGGACATAAATACAAACAGTGCATTTAAGCTAGACATTTTACCTGGCTCAAGGAACTGGCTGGTAATTTCTGACAGTGTTTATTACATAGAGCAATGTAGCAAAAGCACCATGACATGTTTTACTCCCTAGCAAACAGTAAACAAGCTAAACTTTACACAATAGTGTTGCAGTTCACAACAGATTTCCTCTCACTGCTTTAACAGATTCTGAAGTTAGTGGCAATGATTTTTTTAGGGTACTTGGGGGGAAGAGTTGTTTTATTTTATTTTTTTTTACTTTAACCAGTGGCTTGTAAGAGGAAACTAATGTCTGTCTCCCAACATTGTCACAGGTATGGCATCTGCTGGGAAAGTCTGGAATCAAGATGGCTGTAGGTGATGCCCATGCATAGTCAGCAAATAAAACTCCTATTCCCAACTAGGTCATTGAATGAAAGTGTCAAACACTTAGAAAAGTTCCACAGACCTTGCCTGAAATATGCACTAAAGAATCAGTGTAGCAGATGTATCTCTTTTCATCACTCCTCTACCAGCAATGTGTGTGTACAGGCCTAGATATAACAAAGGAAGACCACTGACTCATTTCTTGTTTGGCTTCTTAAAAGGAGAGAAAACAAAGGACAAAGGCAGCTGTACTCTGAGAAAATCATCTCTCTGACAAGCTATCTATAATGCTTCTATATGCCTCTCCACCCTTTCTAAGACTCTGTCTGGAAGTACCTCATTACAGGCAGCAAGGAGTGAAAAGGCTTCAGATGAAAGTATATGGGGGTGTAGGTTGTAGCTGTGTTGGTCTAAGGACATAGGCAGACAAGGTTCCTTCGGTGAATCTGATATCTTTTATTAGACCAACCCATATAGTTGGAAAATAATTATTAAGCATGCTTTCGGGTTCAAAAACCCTTCATCAGGCTAAGGACATTTCTACAGTTGGTGTGCGCTCTTCCTGGATGGAATGAAAAGTAAAGAAGCCAGAGGCTGGGGCGGTCTGCATACAAGGCAGGTAAGTCAGTGAAAAATGTAGATTGAGGAGTCAATGGGTGAGAGACAGGCTGGGCGGTGGGGAGGGGGAGAGAGAGAGAGAGAGAAGGGGGATGAAAGTGGAGAGATACCTGGGGAATCAGATGTCAGGCAGGTTATAATGTGTCATAAATCCAACGTCTATGTTTAGTCCATGATTTTTAGTATCCAGGAGGTTGATGAAATGGAGCTCATAGGCTCATCTCTGGGAAGTGTTTTGTAAGTTTCCTTTGAGGATCAGGACTGAGAGATTGGAGAGAGGGTGGTTTTCTTGTGAGAAATGTGCCCCCACCGGTAATTGGGTATTTCTGTCTTTGATAGATTTCCGATATGCGTTCATTCTGGTGCGCAGTTGTTGTTCGGTCTCTCCTACGTATTTTCCATCACGCCATTTGGTGCATTGGATGAGATATATTACATTTCTGGAGGTGCAGCTGTAAGATCCAGCTGACTACCTGTCTTGTATGCATACCAGCCCAGCTGCTGGGTTCTTTACTTTTCATTCCATCCAGGAAGAGCAACACCAACTGTGGAAACTTCCTTAGCCTGACAAAGGGTTTTTTGAACCTGAACTTGCTTAATAATTATTTTCCAACTATTCGGGTTGGTCTAATAAAAGATTTCAGATTCACTCAAGGAACCTTGTCTGCCTCATGAAAGTATGACACTTCAAAATACACCAGCACCTAACATGCTTTAGGTCTCTTTCTCTGCCAGTCTGTCTAACTCCAGTGGAAGTGTACGATTTCAGTGGTAATATGCTGGATCTACTCTGCTGCACGTGGAAGTAGAACTGGGACTCACTATACAAAAGCATTTGAGGTATGCTTAAAGTAGCCTGTCCCTTATAATCCTAGTGAGTGAACAGTGAAGCACAGGATAAAGAAATAACAGAACCGTAAAAATCCAAAGAACCAGAATTTTGTTTTGCTATTATAAACACAGTCAAAGCAGGATTTGGTGCCAAATCACTAACAAAAAAGTTAACTAAGTACTTGCCCAGAAATGTGGAAAACTTATTTTGTAAGAAAACAGGAAGTAAGTTTTATGGGTTTATGTGCCACTTCCCACCACCTCTCTAAGCTACTTCTCAAAAAAGCTAAAAGAATCCTGCTGTTAAGGCTTCTACAGTAAGAAGCACCCCTATTTAATTACCCCTGAAAAGTATTTACTTAAACTTTCAGTGTTACACAGCAAATCAAACTAAACTGCCCTATTCGAAAAAGAATGCAACAGAGTCATTCCAGTAGATGGGTGCTATCAGTAAAAGCTAAATTATCCACAGATGGGAGGTAGAAGGCAGGGCAAGGTAGCACTTTAGAGAGAAAGTATTTAGATGGGGGGCATGAGTAAAAGCCCTGAATTTGATCCTGGGGGCAAAGGGCAATAGTGAAGAGATATAAAGCAGGAATGGGGGGAGGTTGGAAATGGTTAAAAGGTGGCCACAGTTTAGATGGCTTGACTGTTGGTAAGAAGGGGAAAAGAGGGCTTCACTATAAGTTAACTCCAGCAAGCAGTGCATTCTTCCAGTAGGTTCCTGATCACCAGGGATCTGGATTTTCTGTTCACCACAGAAAAATACAGTAAAACCCGAGTTTTCTAATTTTAAGTGAAAAACCAACCTTTTTTCCTTAAAAGAATAAAAAGGCAAAAAATGGGTTTCCCCTTGCAGGCTGGCAGAGTTCCAGCCTGCAAGGGGCTGGGGGGAGGAGGAAGAGAGAGCGGTCAGGCAAAAGGGTGCTATGTGCATGTGCACACGTAGACCCGCACATGGCCGCCAGGCAACCTGGAGAGCAGCTCCCACAGGTAATTGTGGCACGTGGGAGAGAGGTGGGGAGGCACAGGTGGGTGGGAATTGAAGTCCCCATAGTGAGGCAGGGAGCTAGGCAGGGCAGGGCTGGGGCTGGGGCTGCTGCCCAGCCTGGGCAGTGCATGGGGTTTGGGGCCTGGAGCCATGTGAGGCCACAGGGCCCAAATGGGAGCTGTGGGAAGCTCATCTGGGGGGCAAAGGGGGCTGGCTCCCTGCCATTGCATGCACTCCTGGGGGATGGGGGGGCCACATACCCCTCAGATGTGTGCATGGGGCAGGGGGCAGTGTGGACTGCCTGCTACAAGTTTGGGCTCCCTGTCCTGCTGCCCTCCCCCCCAGGGCCTCCATGGCACACTGGGCAGAACCTGGTGCAGCAGGACAGAGTGAGGCGGGGTGGAGAAGCTCCTTGCCATTACAAGCCCCATGCCACCATGATAAAGCACCCGTTTCCTGCTTGGCAGAAATGGGGGTGGGGAGTGGTGTAGAGTTGTGCCCCTTTGTACTGCCAGGCAGGCAAGGGGTGCCTCACCATGGTGGTGCTTGGCTTGCAGTGGTGGCCCTGAGTTTCCCCACCTGGCCCCACTCTGCCCTGCTGTACCAGGTCCCGCCTGCTGGGCTGTGGAGGCCCTGGGGGCAAGGCACCAGGATGGGGAGCCCAAGCCTGCTGAAGGCATACACACCCACCCCCTCCATGGGCTCCACTCTGGCTGTGCTGCCCATGGGGGAGGAGGAGCTGAGCTCCACACTGTGTTCTGCCACAGCAGCCACCACCTCCCACAGGTGGCAGCCAGGGCTTGGTCGGTGCTGCAGGGAGCTGCAGATCTGGGTCCCTGACCCCATAGCCCTGGCAGCTGGGGGCCCCCACTGGCAGGACTGGTGGAGTGTGGGGCTGTGGGTGGGGAATGAGGGGCACCAGCTGGGCTGAGGGGCTGTGGCTTGGGGGTGAGGAGCCTGGACCTGTGTCCTGGTGAATGAAGGGGGCAGAGGGATCTCTGATTTTCCATGATAAAAAAAAACAAAACATATGCCAAAATGTATAGGTATTTAGAATGTATTTTATTATCGTGACTGAGGCACTGGTAAGCTTTAATTGCTTGGATTGCAAGCCATCCAAACTGCTTTAAAATTGTAAATATATCAATAAAACATTGTGTTCAGCTGATACCTATATATATAGTGAAGTTTCATTCTAATCACAGATTATGGTTTTTTTAATCAGGGAATTTGCATTTTTATTAGAGCATTTGTGATTTTTTTGTGAGACAGTCTTGCTGCTGTGCTGAAGAATTTCAGCTTGTTTTGGCAAGCAGACTTCAATACTGTTTCTTTTTGTACCAGCTCAGTTTCATCCTCCCACTCACTCCTACTCCTTCCTATCCACCTTACCTGCATCATACAAGAAAGAAACTGCTCTCTGCCCTGCTCATGTTGATCAAATATTATAGAAAGGGACCTAGTTTTTTAAAGAAAGCAGCAATGTGTATGCAACTCAAAGGAACTAATAGCATCAAATGGAGTCTCCTGGAGGGGGCAGGGGATGTGATGCTGGATTGCCAGTTGCCTTACTGGGAAGGAATGTGATGTTTCTGGAGTTCACAGTTTGCAGTTAGCTGGGTGAGAGAGGACTTACTTGGAAGTGCAAGGAAGGCAAGGAAGTAGTATTCTTGCTGCCAGTCACAGTTCCTGCACTCAGAGGAAGGTAGGATTGGTTTGTGGTGGTACTGCAAACTCAGCTCTCAAGCACAGGTTTGTCCATGTACATGAAGGAGTTAAATTTCCTAGCACATTGCCCATGTGAGCAACAGATGCAGGCACTGAGAGCCAGATAATACTCACCTACCTGGACTTAGGCACCTAAGAATGATCCTGTTCCATGCTGTTCAAGTCTCGGAAAAAACAGTTATTACAAAAGATGGGTGGGTTTCTCTTCCTCTTCACTGCTTTTTTTGAGCTAGCAGCATGTTGCAAAAATAGATACATGAATGGATTTTCAGGGATTCTAGCAGAATGGAATAGGATCACAGTTAGGCATGTAATATCTGGAGTAGGACCTGTCCCCAAGACAGCTGAAGTCTGTCACCAGTGGCTTTAAGTCTGATTTTACCCAGTATTCAGGATTAATTAATTCTCCAATTTATGTCATCATTTCCATTGCAACAGGTGTCATAGCTGTGTTCCTAAGCTTAATGTAATTTAGCAAAATGGACAGGATTGACTTCAGGTCAGATAAGCCAGATTTTCCATTTTAGGAGTAGATGGCACATCAGAGTACTCTTCCACTTACCTGCCAGCATTGCTGTAGAGTGTTTCGAATGTAATAAGGGAAAATTGCTGAATCAACGAGGAAATACACCTTTTAAGGATCTCTCACAAGTTGTCCAAAGAAAATGCATCAGAGAATGGCAAGGTGTTTTACAGCTGCTACAGGGGATGAGCTACATGACAAGCATTACAGAAATTCTTTGAGGATATTTCAAACATTTCTAAAGTGAGTACATCACTTTATATTTTCAGATAGAAAATGCTGAGGTTGTCTAAGAGCAAATCTTTTCAGGCCTTTTTCATTCATTAAAAAGGATATACAGCTACGCAAAAAACAGAGATATTTTCTGTTATTTCAGTAAGTGAGAACAGCACTTTGCTAGGAAAGGTTTGGCATTATGAGAGATTAGGGATGGACAAATAATTCATAACGATTTATCCAAGGAGTTTGGCCCTTTTTTCAACTTATGAAAGATTCCCCAAGCTTGCACCTCAGACATTATCTATTTTAATGTATTTACCACCTGGTCTATACTAATGTGTTTTTCAACATAAGTGTTGCTTATGTTGTGCACCAACTCTGTGTTTTTGACTATTGCTTAAAGCAGTTGATATTCAGTCTGCACTGTGTAACTGCTCAACTTAATGTGGTATTGTTTCTGCTTCCTGCTTAGAATTTTTTTCTGCTTACTATTTAGATTTCTGGTGCAAAAAAGTTGTGCGCTCCCTATTCCTTATACGTGCCTTTCCCATGAACAACAATTTACTCATAAAATGTTTGTGGAAGTAAATAAAATAGGTCAGGTTGGGGGTTTATACAAGTGCAAATATTGTCTTGCAGTATTTGCCTGGCTGTAGTCACAGCAGCTGTATGAAGAGTATAAGTCATCAGGCCAGTAGGACAAATAAGGCAATGTTGAAAATGAATTAAGAGCTACAGCAGGATCTTTTTTTTAGGATGAGAAAAAAGTAGCTATGCCAGGAATGTCATAGTCGTCATCTGACCTCCCATCAGGGGGCTGGCAGAGGATAGAACAAAGGATAGAAAGAGCGTATGAACAATGAGATCAGTAATAGGCCAGTTACTGGACTGAATGACATCAAGGTTTGTAGAGACAGACATCGGTGGCTGTCAGTAGTTTTCCTCAGGATTTGAAATGCTGGCTGACTGAACTTAAACCTTTTGGTACCAATCCAGCTTCTAAAATGACAAGGATAACGATAGTAGAAACTGATGAGTTTTCATAGCTAGAAGTGGAAAAGAATGGAGTGAAAGTCAACAGAAGAAGTTGGTTTATGGCAGATTACTCTGTTGCTGCAGAACTGTAACATTACAGAAGGGCAAACTCAGTTCTTAGGTTACAGTGAGGAGCAGAGGGGGAAAAACCATCAAACCATGACATGAGCATTACTTATCAAAAGGTACTAAGGCTTCAGCAAATAATTCTCAGTTAAGCAGCAGCACTAAAGACAGCATTAGCCAAGCAACTTTTATATTTTAAAGACTCTTGCCTCTCACTTCTCTACCATTTCCTCTCATATATCCCTTTTTCCCCCCTTGGAAGACTGAAACTGAAATTCCTAACCAAAAGATAATTCCGTTGTTATATGCCTTTAACTGCTTTGTTTCAGTTACATGTAGTACTTACCTTAGGTCCCTCTAAGTAGAAGGATGTAGTCTGTGATAAAAAGCCAGTACTAAATGACATCCCAAAGATTTAGATGATGATTAAGTTTTTTTTAGAAGCAAACACACAAAGAATGAAATGAAAATGACCATTATAATACTGTTGTTTAATTGTAAATTAAATGTTAATGCGGTTCTGTACCAATTTTTGTCCACTTTAAATTGCTTCTGTCTCCCTTTCCTCTCCTCCTAATACATATGTACCTATCTTGGGTCAGACAGCCAGGAGGCCATAGTATACACACAACTTCTTTCTAGAACAGTTACTAGAAATGACATCTGGATATTGTCCACGATGAAATGTTTGGAACTGGCATTTTGCCTTAGGCCAGTGCCTACATTTAGTTTCAAGCTTCTGTCCCCTTCTCTCAAGTTCAGGGATGTGTGTAATCTGGCCTTTATAGTTACTCCTGTGGTTAATGCAGTATGTCAGTTGCTTTAGTGCAATAGCACTGGTAGCGTTCATTTTGGAATCCAAGTGGTACATTTTGTAACTGGGCTCAATCATTGCCCTTGAACCCAAATTCCAGCCTCCTGAACTGTTTATTTTGATACTGCTGTGAAACCAGTCCAGGCTAACAATAAAATCATGTCTTTTTGAGGAAAGAAGAGTCCTGTGTTACTACAGAACCAGACAGCTAACTTCTCACACTCACTAGTCCACCTTTACTCTTTAGAAAGTTATGCCTAAACAAAACTTAAAAAGGTCTTCTTATACTGCTCCTGGCACTGTACTGAGTACTGGTCAGTAGAATCCACAAGTACCATGCACTCATGTTTTCAAGGACATAAAAAAGATGTTCAGGGATATATACACATTTTTTTTTTTTAAAAGAAACAGCTTATTAAATAGAAAACAAGATGGAAAATGTATTTACATTAACAGCAAAAGCTTTCATCCTTGCTGTTCACTTGGATATAAGTGGAAGTTAGTGGAATGGGAGAAGTTTGTAAGTAATTCAGTACAACTCATATTTTCATACAATTTCCAGGAGACTGTCCTAGAGTGCACTCGGCTGGTCTTTGAAAACCGAGCAGCTACTGCTCACGCTTCAAATATTCAGACTTGAAATAGACATGGCTGTATCTGTTTCCAGCATGAAATCAGTGGATGTTCTCTCTTCAGACTGTGAATAAAACAAATTTGTACTGCATTCCTGTTTTAGTTCTATACTTTCAACTCAGACAATAGAGATCTAGGACCTGCAAATATGAGTGATATGTTGTGCATACATTCTTAATACTGGCCCATTATCTTGTAGCCAGATACTCCCTGAAAAAAAGGCCTTTACATAGAGGAGTCTGATCATCTAGAGTCTAGATAGTGTTTTATATCTGCCTAATGTTTGTTTTTAAAATGCGTGCAGCTTGAGTCCAAGAAGAAACATGTTGCATGCAGAGGGCAACCATGGGATATTGTTTTGGCCTGCCTGCAGGAGTGGTATTGCAATCTGTTACACTTGGCATCTTTTCAAGTTCTGATGAGCAGTGATGATTAGCTGTGCAATCAAAGCTGCAATCAGGACAAAGAAGGTCAATACATGGCTGCCACCCACACTGCTCTGATGAGGCAAACATTGTGAGTGTATAGCAGGAGGTACCATTTTACCTTAGCTGCTCATTAGGAAGATACTAACTATCACAGCAGTATCCTGTTGTCTGTTAACTAAGAAGAGTGTAATATGTTCTAGGACAGAGAAGCAGGGCAGGAAAAATGAAGCAAGGACTGAAATTCAATGACCTGTGTTAAGTAGCAGACCAAACTAGATAATCATCATGGCCTTAAAAATCTATAACTGAATGACTTTTTAAAAAGTAAGCAGTTTGGTACAGCTAACACATGGCTCAGTTTGTAGGTCCCTTTGCAGGACTTTTAACTCCCATCTCCATAATCAGACGCCTCTTAAGATGTCAGTCCCCAAAGCAGAGGGAAGTAATTTCACTGAGCAGAATAGGGAGAGAGAATTGTTCTGAAAGACTAGAAGGATGAGCACCTCACAGACAGTAATCAATTCCTACAGTTTCTAACTATTAAATTACTATGGCCTAATGCCTAATGTCAGCCTTCACTACAAATTCATCCCTTCTGTCCTCCTACCCTTCCACACCCCATCTCTCATTTTCATGCCAAAATTTAACAGCAGTCTCTTAGGGCTCTAGGACCGAAAGCCCGGCAGCTGTGTTTGCATAAGGGGTAACTGGTGTCTTTCTAGACACATGTACATATAAATCCTGATCCTGCATGTGTGTTACACAGCAGGAACATACAACTACACTCAGTTCCAGTGTGAAAACCAGGCTACTTTATTCATGGGAATTCCTCTTATGGAAAACTGCTTATTCTGTTCCTTTTTGCATCCCACCAACTCTAGGTCATTGACAACCTTAGATATCCCACTTTCACAAACTCAGAAAGGCTCTCCGCTCACCCTGTCTGAGGTTTTATAGAGCAGGTAAAAGTAATAACAAAAATGTCCCTTGCCCAAAAAGGGGTATTAAAATATGTACTAACCATACATGCTATTTCAGGATAATAGCAAAGCCTGAATCTAAGCATTGTTAATGTATCCAGCAAAATGGCAGACCCCTCTCCCTCATGAAATAAATATTTAGCTATCCACACTAACATTTACCAGAAAGCTGAATTTTTTGGGAGAAAAGGAAGATGACTCATAGGATAAAAAGTACGGGAAATTTAGAAGGGAAGATACAATTCAATTGTTTTTGTTTATGCCCTTCTTGGCTATTTACAGTTTCTATAAAGAAAAGATCCATAACAAAATATCCAATGATTTCAGTATTTCTTTTATAATGCTTTCGTAAGCAAGGTATACTGTTTCTATTTTAGCCATTATTGTGACTTTGTCTGGCATTATTCACACAAAAATGTTCGGTCTTCCAGCATTAGATGTTCTATTAATAATTTTCCAGCAATCTATGAGAGAGTTCTTGCCTTCTTCGACTGGTTTATTATTTTTTTTCTCTAAAGAGCAAAAGTCTTCTTTATTCTTGGTTTGATTTTTTTTAAATAGATTAAATTCTATTACGTAGATCTTTCTGGAGTTCATGCCCTAGATTTTTTTTTTAAATTTATTTCAGGATGGGCTTAAAAATAAATATTTTTACCATCCAGCTGTTCTGTATCCCATGGACAAAAGAAGCTGTTTTACATTTCAGAAAACACCTGAGGCAATATGGTATATTTTACTACAGAGAGAGAGAGAGAGAACTGAATCTAAGTTTCATTATTTGGCGAGTGTTCAAACTATTATTTATTGCCATTCCATTCCATTAGTAATCTTCCCTATTTGCAGTCCGTACTCCATAACTTTATTGTTGGTCTTAAAAACAGTCGTGAAATTGTACCTGTAAGACAATCTTGATTGTTGAAAACCTTGGGAGTTATATGACATTTTCTAATTCAGATAGCTTTGATGGTTTCTTTTTTCTCTTAAGGTGTTTTTAGTCTGGCAGTCATAGCTATTTGCTTTAAATGTCCATCACTGAAGAAACCCTTCCACTCACAGTGATACTTGCCATAATACTTCCTTATTCAGCTTATGAACAAAAGCACTTATTTCTTACTTTTGATATTACTGAGATCTGCTGATTTGGTTTAGCCAAATGCTTCACCAGTGCCCATCAGGAAGTGCATTTTTAAGTAAAAAGTGGTGTTTCACGTGTGCTTGAACTTTGGAAGGGAATTTTTTTTTTCATAAGTGACTGAAAAGGGAAAGATGCCTTCAACTGACTCACCAGTATCTCTTCCTGTTGCTCATGCATAAACAGTGACCCAACCTAAGTGAAACAACTGTTTCAAATGCTCATGCATTAAAAACCTAGTAGGGGAGCCTGTTAGTCTACCACCACCCAGAATAGACTATCTTATGGCAAAGAGCTGTTCTATAAAACGGTCAGCATTAAAGGTAAAAGTACATAAGATGGAAAAGTGCAAAACAAATGCAGGATATGGTTTTCAAAAGGCCTGGCCTCCTCGTTTGCAGAAGCAGTTTACAGCTACAAAATTGTAGTCCTCACATTACACCCAGAAATCTTGTAAGTACACATGAGAATGCTTGCATCTCTTTTCAATTTGCATTTAGCCAAGCATTCAAACTGCACTAGAGAACAGTAGGGTTGGGCCTTGGAAAAAAAAATGTGATGCATAATGTCCCAATTCCTGGTGTCCTAAAGCTTACAGGTTGCACATCTCAAAGATGAATATGTCAGAATAGTCTACAGCTTTAGTCACTGAAGCAAGCAAGCAGCACAGACTGACTTGCAGAAACTTGCTTTGTAAAGGACAAGATGTTCATTACCTACAGCTGAATCTGAAGGCAGGTTCCTACATGCTGCATTTCAGGGAAGGTCTAAGCTTCAGCAGGACTTCCATGAAAGACAGACATTCAGTCATTAAACTCTTGTACCTCTGGAACACAAAATGCAGGAGAAAGCTCCCTGTCCTAGAGCTGAAAGGAAGATTTTGTTTACTCATGGTTGGAGTAGTCTGAATTGTTTTTTCTAGGCCTGGCCTTCCAGTAGCTACCCCATTGGTCTCAGACAGCTGGAGCAATGTTTACAACAGTTCAAAGGGAGAGTTATTAGAACATGGTGGGGGACTGGGAACAGTGGATACATAATGTGCTCTTGTTTCCACAGCAATGTACTGCACATTCATCATCATCAACATTCTAGTTGGCACTTCAGTTTTGTGAGAAAAATACTTAAAAGCCAAAATATGCACTTCTCTTCTTAAGGCATCCCTTGATACTTCCTATAAATATCCCCCCTCCCAGAAATATCCATTAAACCACTCCTGCAGCTATGAACAGGAAATTATTTATAAAGTTCCAACATTAGCAATATTTTTAGTGCATGCTACATTAGGGTAAATGGTACCTGAAATAAAATAAATGCAAGGCACTCCACGAAGGAAAAATGTTTCTCCCTTTTTATAAAACATCATAAAAAGAACATTATCTCCAGTACTTCTCTGCATTGAAGCCAATGGGCTACAAATGTGGTTTGATAAGGGGGCAGAAATGGACTAAGTTTACTGTATTTACCTTTAAAAATCAAAATAGCCATCTTTCTTGCAGATGCTGAAGAAACTCTAAAAAAAAATTGAACAACAACATGATATGGAGAGGAAGAGAAAGGAGATAAGTGTGCATAGCAAATTACAGATCTAAGACAGCCTTGAGTGTTTAGCCCTAAACAGATCATGAGAAAAACAGTAATTTAAAAATAACCACTATTTATTTTGTGCCCATTGCTGAGTATTTGTCTTATAGATCTCAGAAGTCACCACCTGAGTTCAGGCTCAGGAATGGTCACAGTGCATCAAAACTGTCTTTTCAAGCCCACTGTCTTGTCTCAACAATGGTCAGTTGATTCAGAGGAAGGTGCACACAAAAAAAAGAGAGAGAGAGAACCCCCCCCAAACCAAAACAGAATAAAACAAAAGACAACAACAACAAAGACCCTTGCAGTAGGCAGTGCAAAACTGGCTTCCAGGGATCTACTAATCAAGAGTCAGAAGGTGGCTATAACAAGGACTCAGAAGTAATCCACAGCCAGCTTGGGCCAGCATCTTCTCCAGCAGGAGTCAATAAAGTGATAGCTGGATGAACTAGTCCCAAGCATGCCTGAGGACATGGCTATAGAACAGGTCCTGAGTATTGAGGGCAATACTTGCCAGGAGAATTCTGGTTGATGAACACACATTTGTCCCTGCTCCACATGCTTGATTGGCCTTCTGGATCATGCTTTAAGCACCTAACCATGGGCAACTGGTGCCTCCCAAGTCTGGGAGGTGGGGTCCTGCAGTGGCTGATCACCAAGCCAGCTGTGAAACCGGCAAAACCAGAAGTGCACTTCTGGTGGCACTTCTGGTTTCACAGCTGGTGCTTCCAGGGGGTGCATGGCCAATCTCAGGGGGTACATGTGCACCCCTATATGTTGCCAATGCTCCTAACCATCAATCTCCTCTTGACCCCAGCCTTTAGACTGCTGATATTCTATCTGTGACATTCAGCCCATCCTTTGGCTTACCTATGGGTTCAAAAACATGACCCTAACCTTTGGACTGGATAACCCATGCCCATCTGTTGAAGGCTAAGGCCCTTAAACATGAGGGTTAATGTCTCTTTTAGTGTGTTACATACAAGGCAAAGTAAATACAAATAAAGCAGGCCAAGGGAGTACAAAATAATGAGATATAAAATGCAGAATTTTGCCATGAGGGGCTCTGAATAACAGAGATTGATGTCTGAAATTGGGAGAGAAAACATGGAACTAGTGGAGACTTGGGGGAAGAAAAGGATAGAATGGCAGCAGACTACAGCTTGTTTGGTGTGTTTATGGTGAGATGGGATAGGGACAGACATTACACATAAGCCAGTTTAAGTGATCAGAAACTGGTTTAAACTTGTAACAGAACAGATGTTCAGTGCTCATAAACCAGTTTGAGAATTGCTGAAACTGGTTTGAGATAAACCTGGTTGAATGCAGTATCAGACTTAACTGATTTGGCTCAAACCAGTTTATGCAATATCTGTCCCAGACCCCTTGCTGGTTTAAGATAAACCAGACATCCCCAGCATCCTGTCACCCTCTCTGGGCAGGGCTCTTTGCTCCACAGCAGGGCTGACCCTACTACTCTGCTCCTTGACTGGAGCTCCAGAGACTGCAGGCTGCTCACCCCTCTCCTCACCACTCCCTGCTAAGCAGGAATTCCCCCCTCCCCTCTGCCTTGTGGCAAAGTGTCTGTGTATTAGCTAGTAGACCACATGCTGGCTACCTTTGTTGGCTACAAATGTCCAACTCGGGATCCTTAAAATTCTAGTTTATTAGGCGGATTGAAACACTGTAATCATAAACCTTGGGGCTGGTCCCCAAACACACACACATGCACACACATACACACACACAGTAGCAGGCTACAGAGTCAGGTATACCTATCCTACAAGTGCTGGAGTCTGTCGTTGAGGCTTCTTTCAGCGTGGTGTTATCTTCCAGAAGGGGGTCGCTGGCTGGTCCTGGCTGGACAGGTCTGGTCGAGTTGGAGATCAAGGAGGCGCCACGGAGGGTCACTTTTCACTGCCTTTTATCTGTCCTTGGCAGACTTTGGTGACTCCCCAGTTTTCAGGTTTGCCCAATCCAGGGGTCGTTGATCCTCGTGGGACTTCCCCCGCCTCCATGGCTACTGGACAGCATCTGTCAGCCCCAGGGGTCATCCACATGTACCTACAGGTTTGGGAGTCCGTTGATGAATTTTGAATAGGGCTCTGGGAGCAGTTGATCTGGAGATACTCAGCCCAAAAGTTGGTCCCTGGCATTGATTAAGTCAGGCCAGGGCTTCTAGCCCTTGATCAGTGAGGTTTAGAGACTTCCCGGTTGTTACATTGTCTTCTATTGAGTTCTTCCGTTGGTTGATCTGCAGCTTCCCAGGTGTTAATTGCTGTGTGCTACCTTGTTACACATTCAGTCACTGATTCGCTTGCTCTTTCAGGGGCCAGCCTGATACAGAGAAGGACAGTTTGGTTCCTGCCCTTGTTAACATTGTTACAATGTATAACTTACTAAAACACATTTAGTTGAAAGTTGAAAGGTGAGGAGTATAAAATATAAGCTACAAATGCCATAGCACACAAATAGATAAAAATACCAAACTACACGGGGAGATACAAAATGCACACACACAAATTTTAAAACACAATTCCATATCTTAAAGTGAAAGAGAGAGGAAGGAAGAAAAGGTAGAAAAAGAGAAACATATCCAAAGAGGGGAGAGCAAATGCAGGCAAGAGGAAAAGGGCGCTTTCTGCTACACCGTGGATACTGAATCAACAGGCAGAATCAACAAGTAGCTCAACAATGTCTCTCTGTTGTTTTCTTAATTGGGCCATAAGCACTGTTATCAATTCCCTGCTGGGCTTGAACCTGGCCATGCCCCCCCCCCCTTCTGTCGAAGGAAGGGAGGGCTGCTTTAGCACCCCCCTGGCTTCTAGCCTGAGCCACTACAGGCATGTGCCTGCATTTCTGGGATGTCTGTCTGGTTACAAAATTGATTTAGCCTAGCCAGGTTAGACTAACCTGCAAAGATTGAATCAATTCAGGCTCAGGCTTTTTGAATTTCTGTCTCTAGCCATGGAGAGAGATGGGATTGTAAATGGAAAAGCAATCTGAGCAATCTGAGCTGTGAGTTAGCATTTTAAGGGAGAGGATACTAAGCTTGTTTATACTCAGAGGGATGGAGAAAATGAATCCTGAAAAGGGTCACCCACAATACATGTTAAACATAACACCCATTTTTGTATAGTGATGAAACAAATTACTTGTTACTTGAGGAGTAGCATGGAACATGTCAGGGAGGACGGAACAACTACTTCATTGCATATACTGTCATGTCCTCTGTATCTGTGGTCATGTGCTTTTCGTTATTGTACTTCTGTTGGCCCAGAAGCACCACCCTGTCTGCAGGGAACAAATTGGATTATTTTCTAGGTCACATACCTACAGATTTTATCTAAATGGCATTGGCAGCATGTTAGTTGGAATGAAGGAATTACCCAGATTGACTTCCAGATCCCAGGCCTCATCCCCAGATAGGAAAAATACATCAGCTTCTAACCTAGTCAATTTTGGAGTGACTGTAGGGCAACAAGCGTACTATTCCCCCCCCCCCCCCCCCCCAAAATGCTACTTTTTACAAAGTTACTTTTTAAAGAATTTGAAACTTCTGGAAAATATTGGGGGGGGGGGGGGAAATAGAAGCATGGATAAGTATGATATGCTTTCCAAAAATCAACTGCTGTAAGGACAAATTTTAGTTCCCAGTCATATGAGAATTCTGGCTCAGCATAAAATGGCTGCACATTGGGTTTTACAAACATTTGGGGTACTATTCTGAGCAACAAAGCTGAAGGCTACTCCATTAGATATTGATCTCTTCCTACTGATGTGCTGATCTTGGGGGGTGTTTTTTAATAAAGTTTGAAAACGCCCTATGATTCACATGGGTTAAAAAAAAAAAGAAACCGCAGCTTCTTATTGTTTGGTGTACACAGGAAAAATAAGAGCAAAACATTCATGTATGTGTGGGGGAGGGCTGTGGTTTTAACAATTAATGTAAACAATATAAACATTTTTACACAAATGATTGTACAAAGCTAAATATTAAATGTTATTCACTGTTAAATAGCAACCACCTTTTCTTTATTCTTCACAAATAGCATCTATAACTACTAGTGAGCATCTGGAGTACATATTAGCAACTAGTAGGAATTAGAGGAACCTTCAAAGAGGCATGCTGTGTTTGCTAATTATAATTCAAAGTTATGTACTAATTCAGTAATTGCTTTTCTAAAAATGTAACTCCAGTGTGTCAAAGCGTGCTTAGTTCCAGGAGTTTTGGTTCTGGCCCATTTCTATAAATACCTAGGAAAATGCAATCTTACTTTTGTACCACTCATTTTATACATAGTATCCCTTATTCAGAGTTTTCTTAACCCTGGTTTTACAGAGAAAAATTAAGAACAAAGGTGAAATGACTTGTTGAGTCAAGGAACAACTCCCCAAGTCTCTTGATTTCACATCCAGTATTTTATACAGCCTCCACTGGCTAATTTTCACTTATACTCAGGTATAATGAAATGGCACGGATAAATGATTATTGAACAGCAGCTGAGCCAGACTTCATCTTTCTCCACAAAAGTTGTTCACCATTGAACCAGGAATAGATTAACTATTTCTATATTGTTCACCTTTGTAACTTGGAAACATTTAGGGTATGTCTGTACTTCAGTCATACATTTAATTAGTGATAACAATGTAGCCCCACTTAAGTCTGAACTGCTGTGGCTTAACTACCTAAGTGTTCAGGCAGGTATTCCAACCCAGTGTTCCATGCTGCTGCTGCTACCCCTGGAACTAGCTTGGTTAAAGCTAGCCTGGATATGTCTATGTTGTAGTGAAGATATACCTGTGTTGACTTAATTTTCCCTCTACTTCTACATGACATCACAAATGGCACTAGTTTTGGCTACACCAGCAACACTTTCAGAATGTCTTGACAGTGATGCCCTCTTCCATCCTATGCCATGCAGTGTAATGGTTAATCTTGCAGAGATTCAGAACATTTCTAATCTGTTTTTCTAGTCAAAGAAGAAGAAAACCTATCTGAAAACTGTACAAGTCTTCAGAAGAGTATATTTTTTAGGCAGAAGTGTCCATCTGAGCAGCTAGCCCAGTTGGCCAAGCAATTACAAATGGGCCTGAGAGCTACAGTGTCCAGTGCTAAAGTTCCTGCATTCTCTACAGGCATTTGGCCCAACCTCAGATACAAGTAACCAAAAAGCAATGTTTTCACCTCAGTTCCTCGTATTTTAATGAAATGAAATCTTGCCCCAGCAAAGTCAGTGGAAACTTTAGATGTGATTTCAATAGGGACAGTATTTGCTCTCAAATAGGCCAAACTTGTGTGTTGCTACTACCCTCTAGTGGTTGGGCCTACAAAGATACTATGAATCCTTTCAAAATGTGCTTTCAGACAGTTCCCATACTGTGCAGATTCGTAGTCATCCATTTTAATTGTGGTGTTTTGCTTTATGAACAAGGACATTAAGACAAGTTTAGCTCACACTTGCTCCTCAGGACTACCCACTGAACCATTTCTTACGTTCAGTTGGTCCAGTGCATCTTTTGCATGAAGGACTCAGTAGAAGCCCCCTTAGTCATTTGATCCTAGAGGATCAAATCCTACTAACGAGGTGGATGTTTGCCTGAAGCACATCCTTTTACAGCATGAAGTCAGCTTCAGCCCACAAAAGCTTGTGCTCTTATTTGTTAGTCTTATTTAGTTAGTCTATAAAAGTACATATCTACCCTGTTTTTTGCCTGAAACACTGCTAGCCTATAACAGGTACTTACTGCTTTTGTTAGCTACATAAATTAGCTACCTGAAGTGGCAGAGGCCTGTATTTTTCAGAGATGATTAACTGGTCAATTTCTGGCCAATTTCTTTTTCCTATTTTTTTAAAACACAAGAATGCTGCATATGGGTTTAGGACAGTAACATGGCCCCAGGAGGGACCCCAAGGTTCAGATCCAGCCCAGAGCCCCAGCATATAAGATCCTTGACATACAAGAAGAGAAAACCCATCTGCATGGGAAACTGGTTCTTGGAACTGGACACAGCAGCTCATGTAAGCATTGTGAACTGGATACAGTTTCCAGAGGAGAGTGGGAGCCACTCATTTCCAAAACTTTATAAAACATTCATTTCACTCCATTACCATTATATGCAAAGGAATACAATATGTTCTAATAAGGTAGTGTTTGAAAGCTCTCAATCACTTGCATCCTTTTGCTGAGAGTTAGGGGGAAATTAAAGGGGGAAATTAAAAACTAAAGGGGGAAATTAAAACTTGCTGTTAATGGAAGTCATGCCCTTGATTGAAATATTGGTAGAAACGAAAGATGCAGAGAAAAGACATACTAGTGGTATGAGCAGAAGTGTTAGCTATGGTCACATCAACTTCTTACTATTACTGAGTCAGGATGTTTATCTATAATTTGCAGGCCTCCTATGTTCTATCAGTATTACCAGGCAGTGACTTGTAGGTACAATTGTTTTCAGTAGTAAATACTTTAAAAGTTAATGTTTAGACTGATACAATGTAAAGTCACAAGGTCTATCAGACACAGAATGCATAGTTGTTTGTGATACTTAAAGGATAATTTGCCTATACCTTTAGAAAGATATGTATTATAGTTTCCTCACACAGGATGATAATGTTTTGTAGATGGTGATTAATATACTATCGATACAGTTAATATACCTTTTAAACATTTTCACTGCATTTCTTATAATAAACAGATTCCTCTCTTTGAAGAATGTTTAACATATCTCTTAATGGAATAAAAGTATTAATTGTGAAGTAACATGTTATGAGAATGTAATTTGTATATACTTTTAAAGTAAAATTCAGGGCTTCATAATTTGCATCATATGAGACCACAGGAATCCAGCTCAACAGGCATTAATTCCACAGTACTCAGATGATTTTTTTTCAAAAGACACCCCCCCCACACACACACACACACGCCAGTGTGTTAAACTATAGCAGCAACTGATTCATTTAAAATGAGTGACAAACTGTCTTTTCATCATTTAACCTGGACAGAGATAAGGAAGTATTTTTTGCTACCCAGTTCCTTCTGTTTAGCAATTACATTGTATCTACTTATTCTGCACAGCTGGCCATTGTGCATGCTCTGCCATCCATGATGGTGGCAGCATGCATCAGGCTTGGGAAGACAGATTGATGGATGCAATACAGAACAAAGACATTAGGAAAATATTTTAGCATGGGCTTTTCTTTCTGCCAAGCTCTCAGTTTGGTACAGCAAAACTCCCTGTTACATTTCTCCTACCAAACAAGAGTTCCCAACACTGCCAGTCAATCCTTTGAAGAAAAGGCTAGCATAGTTTTCAAAATGCTGTTAATCCTGTTCACCTTTTCAAATCATCTTCTTCTCATTTCCTCTACTTGCCTGTCTTTTCCATCCCTTCCTTTCTTCTTAATCCCCGTTCTGCTATCTGCTTGCCTTATCTCGCTCTAAAAGAAATCAAAGCTTCCTGCATCATAACCACACTCAAGTAGGTATAGGCATTTGGTGGAGGGACACAAGGAATGTGCCAGCTCCAAGCTGTATAAACACCTATAGTACTGATTTCTTACAAGTTACAGCAAAGCCCAGAGTCAAGATGCATCCCTGAATATATGTGGGGATGACAGCAAGGGCCAGACTAAATAAGAGGAATGAATGCTAGAAGTTATCAAGATGGTAGGCAGGCCTGTTCAGCATAGGTGTCTGAGGATCACATGCAATCTGTTTTCAATTTCATGAATTCTTTGTAGCCTGAGACCAGCAGAACTCCCGCATTTTTAAAGATGGAAAGCAATAGTAGGAAAGTTAAGGTCATACCAGGCCCCCTACTGGCTACATACTGCTGCCCTGACAGTTTTGCCCATTATTGCTAGACCCAGAAGTTAAAAAAATAAGTCATACTTCAAAGTCATAGTATTACTTAAAAAATATTAGATTATATGCATTTACCTATAAAGCATTTTGAGCCTTTAAAGTCTGAAAATGTACCATCAATAATCCAACTCTATAAACATGAGAGCTGGAAGTTTCCCTTATTTCCTTTATTTTTAACAAAAGCTGAGATTCCCGCACAATTCCTTGACTCCAGTAGTGGAGGCTTTTAGGGCTTTGCAAAGCTTCGGACCGTGCTTCGGATCTGGATGCTTTGGATGCTGAAGCAGCATGTCCAGATCGAAGCACTGGCTGCTTTAGGCTTTCCAAAGTGGTTTGGAGCTTCTGAACTGCTTCGGAAAAGCTTTGGAGCCGCTTTGGAGATCCCGCCATAGGGTATAATGGGGAATCAATTAAATATCTATAACTTTGTTGTTTTTTGTCTGATTTAGATGAAATTTGCAGGGGTGGTAGCCTCTGCTGAGAGCATGAAGCCTACCAAGTTTCAAGAAGATCAGTGCAGGAGTTCAGGGGAAACTGCACCCCAAATTCTTGAAAGCAAAATTCATGTCACGAATATGTGTTAAGCCACAGAGGAGTCAAAACTGCAGCCACAAAGCCTGCCAAGTTTCAAGGTGATAGGTGCAGGGACTTGGGGGGAACTGCACCTCAAGCTGCTGACAGGCAAAATTTGTGACATGGGTGACACTGTGTGTTAAGGCGCAGCAGGATGAAAGCTGCAGGCCTGCTAGCCCCTGCCACAGCCATGAAACCTGCCAGCTGTCGAGGAGATAGGTGCAGGGCTTCTGGGGCCCTGTATCTCTAGCTGCTGACAGGCAAAACTCGTGACATGGGTGTTTGTGCAACTGACTGTCTCTGTCTTGAGGCAGTTGATTGTCTGTATTGATTATTTCTTCTCCTTAGTCTGTGGTTTTGTAGGTGTTAATCGTTACTAATTAACTCATTATCTAGTAGCTGCTAGTAGCTAGGTCCTGTGTATTGAGCTGGTCCCTGTGTGAATCATGATTGATTGGTAACTGGTAACACAGTAGCTTAGCAGCCAGGCCTGAAGTAGTTCTGCCACTTTCCTAAGAAGACACAGTTGCACAAGCACTCATGACATGAGTTTTGCCTGTCAGCAGCTATGGGTGCAGGGCTCCAGAACCCAGAAGCCCTGCACCTATCTCCTCGACAGCTGGCAGGCTTTGTGGCCGCAGAACTTGGACATCATCCACATAAGATACTCCAGACCTCCCATGCCTGAAGATCAGTCCACATTGCTTACCAAAACGAAACCCGAACACCACCAGTCTGTGTAAAATGAGCAGGGCGGGTGTCAGAAAACTAAAAGAGGCATAGTTCAAAGAGATGCCAAGCAAACTTAAAATTAACACACAAAGTTTGATCCCATGTGGCAGCCATCCTTGATTATTAGAAATGAAAAGTTTAATGAACTTCCAGTATTATTCATTTCTTCTTTGTGCTGGCACTCAGCGCAATGAATAGCTAAGTTTTGTTCTTATTTAAAAAACACTCCATTTTAATGCCCAAATATAGTTCTGATATGTTTGGGTTCTGATCAGTACATAAGTTAGTTTTTTTTCAAGTTTGCATTAGATTTCTGTTAAAGAAAACATTTCATGTATTAATATTTTTACAAGCTATTTTTATGCAGCTAAAATAGTGGGCAAACTGTAGCTGTTAGGGTACCCCTCTATCTATATGCAAAATTTGAGACAAAAACTGGCAAGCTTTGGAGCACTCTTACTAACTGGGAGTGAATGGGCTAATATCCCGCTTTCAACTTATAGCCAGGGCAATAAAATAAGAGACACATATTTCCCATTGCTATTTTTTCTTCTTCTTAAGATTGACAGACTTAGGCAAGATGAATTACTCAGCATATTTTCTTACAGCAAGGTCATCCCTTTGTTGTACTTATAAATATTTCAGGACATTATACCTAAAGGTTCATTTATTTTTGTTCAACCCTCTTTGTTTTAACAGCCATATTACCAGGCATATTTTAGTCCAAAAGGGACATCTACTGGCAGCATAAAATAGCATAAGGGATAGACATCAACTTGCAATAGCTTTTTGGAAATGTAGTTAATGCAAACTAAAAATCCTCTGGTCTTCCTGGAAAGACTGCAAGTTTGGTCTAATCTTCCTTTTCCTTCCTTTGAGAAGTAATTTTGTGTCTTAAAGCAACAGATAATGGTCCTAAAATACTTTCTCACTTTGTTACAGGCATGACATTGTAAAAGAAGATACTGTAGTGGAGCTCTGTTTTCGTATTTCAATCAGCTTGATTCAGTGTGTTTGTTAGAGTTATTATGAGTTATTGTGCACTAAAAGGCAGGCATTTATTAAGTAAGCAAATAGAAAAGAGAAAACTTAATAACGTCAACACAAGAAAAGTTAATGTGCCAGTATTTTTCAAAGTAACTCAGCCATGATCATATTTTTCCTGGATCTTTATATTAACTAATTGATTTTCAACCTGAGCTTATCAGTCCATAGTGGGATTTTTTTTAATCATCAGATTGTAGTGCTAATTTTGATGGAATAAATGTACCCCGATAAAGGTTCTAACATGATCTCAATACAGTCCTTGGCATGGCTAACTTAAAACAATTTGCTTAACAGGGTGGACTTCTATTACCATGGACAATAAATAAATTTAGATACTGGCCTAGGTACAAGACAAAGCTGGCTGAATGGCAATACTTGAGGATTCAGTTTTATTTGACATGATGAAAGAAAGTTTGAAGGGGAGGCAGAAATGGAGGCTGTTAGCAGAACTAATTAGCCTTGGCAGTGGTGACTTCCATAACTGCTCTTTATTTGTCCTTGTAGCCCATCCACCATTCTAGGTATTCTTTGTAGCACAATCAATGGAAGATGGAACAATTCCAGCCTAGAACAACCCCTAATGAAATCTTGGTTTGAAACAAAACATGATACAGCACACAACATTAGCGTAGTTATTAAAATGGCCTAGATGAGTGATTCTCAACCAGGGTGACAAAGCTCCCTGGGGCACCTTGAGATCTTTCAGGGATGATGCAGGTTGACATGCAATGTTAGCACAGTTAGGTGTGCAAACATGATTCACAAGATAAACCCAGAGACTTCAAACAGGAATACACTGTTGTGGTCTTTTTCAGGTCTTTGCAGCAGAAAAAAAATCTCTATTATTATTCTGTAGACAAAAAAGAGAGTGAAAACAAGAGCCCCCTCAGCCCTTGTCAACTTCACTGTCTTTGGGCAATCTCCACTTCCACTTGTCTGCCATACCTTGATGTATTTATCTTTTAGGAAAAGAGAGGCTGCTTCAGGACTCTTCAAGCCTGTTCTCATGCTCATGAACACAGGTGTCTGTGCTCAACACCTTAAGAGGTCATTCCTTGGGCTCCATTCTCCCCAATTTCCACATCCATGCCTCACAGATGTCACACATACGGACCAAATCATAACAGCCCCTACAGCATATGGGCTCCTGGTTCTGTTCATCCTTACACCAGCCATTCTCTGGGCTATGGGCCCTCTGGCCCCCCTAGTCTCTGGCTGTGGCCCTCCTGGCCTTCAATCTATCTTCTTAGACAAGGGGTGGGCAATTATTTCGGGCGGAGGGCCTCTGGACCCTCTCCATGTTGTCCACATCCCTCCTGAAGTGTGGCATCCAAAACTGGACGCAGTACTCCAACTGTAGCCTGACCAGTGCTGCATAGAGGGGGAGGATCACCTCCTTGGACCTGCTTGAGATGCATCTGTGGATGCATGACAAGGTACGGTTGGCCTTCCTGACTGCACCCCCACACTGCCGGCCCATGTTCATTTTGGCATCAGTAATGACTCCAAGATCCTTTTCTGCCTCTGCACTGATGAGAAGGCAGTTCCCCAGCCTGTAGGTGTGCTGCTGGTTCTTCCCCCCCAGGTGCAGTACCTTGCACTCTGCTCTTTTCCAAACCCTCTGCCCCTGCTCTGTCTCTGGCCCCTCTCCCTGGGCCAGCTGAGGCCTCCTTACTTCCCCTTAGTTCCTTCCACAAACCACCTGATGCTTCCCAGCTTTACAGCTGCGTGCTGGCTGCTCCACCAGCCCTAAGGCTGCAGACCCACAGATGTACTTGGTGTGAGCCAGAGTCGCTCTTTCAGCAGCTTGCTCAGGGAGCACTTTCCTTATCATGGAAAAATGCAGATTTTCTCCTTTTAGGGAGAAAAAAGTGGGAAACAGCAGGTTTCCCTTTCAAGGGGTTGGTTGGGCTCAGGGGACTGGGAGAAGGAGAGCAGCTCCCATAGTTCCTTGCAGGTAAGTCTGAGGGGGGAAATTGAAGCCCCCACAGTGAGGGAAAGAGCGATTTGGGTAAGGCAGGGCTGGGACTGGGGATGCTGCCCAGACAGGGGGAGTTTTTATTTTCTATGATAAAAAAAACAAAATCAAACACTAAAATATATAGGTATTTAGAATTTATTTAACGATTGAGGCACTGGTAGACTTCCAAATTGCTTTGAAATTGTAAATATGTTAAAAAAACATTGTGTTCGATTGATACATGCATACATACATACAGTGGCGTTTCATTTTAATTATGGAAAAACACAGATTTTGGAGTTTGTAACCAGAGAATTCGGGAATTTTTTTAAATCAAAGAACTTCCATTTTTAAGTCAGCTACCTGGATGAGACTGCCTTGCCTCCCCCTGGTATACCTCAAGGCCAGCCCCCTCGGTCAGGTGTCTTCCCTGATTGCAGCCTGAGCTGTTTCTAGAGACTTTGCTGCTCTTAGTGACAGGCCTGCTCAGCACCCTGCCACAGGTCAGAAGGCTGAAAGTGTGCATCACAAATGTAAAAGGCAAATGCAGTATGAGGACACTATCCCCAAACCAGGCATCATAAAATCAGAGTTAAGATTTTACTGAACTCCAAACTTCCTTTATTCTCTCCTCTTGTGGTGCCATGCAATAACAGAAATGCAGGTATTTGTGAAGCCCTGGTAGTAACTGTGGCCCCAACTTAAAATTATTTTTAAAGACAAGATTGACATTTGAATACAAAGTTTTTTCATTCCTTACCTCTCAGCAGCTGTCTTTAACCTTTCCCTTGTAGTAAAACAATTCACTTTTTACATCTCGTGCTGTGAAGATAAAACAAATTATTCTAGAAAAAAACTTGTCCCTTGTTTGTGTGAGGTATACAGATGTGTGAGGGTGCTGTGAACATATTCTAATGATTACTTGTAAATCTGTGGAGTGCTAGGCCATCATAACATTAGGAGAGTTTCAGAGCAGTCACAGACTTTATGCCACCTCAGACCTGTACAACTGTGACTTGCCACTGGAGGGCCTGGCAAGCAGGGGCATGGACAGGAGCCAGGACTCTGGGGTGAGAGATGAGAGGAGAGAGGAGGCACATAGCTCAGAGGTGGAGAAACCAACATGGGGGCTGTGACTTGGGAGGAGAAAAAAAACTCTTGGAAAAAAACAACTGAACTGAATCAGATGAAGGGAGAAGTAAGGAGAAAGGAGTAAAAAACAAGAATAGAATAAAAATATATAAATGAAGGACCAAAATAATGCACATTTCACTGAATTAGGATTGGAGCAGGGGGGAGTTGGGTTAGTACTCATACCAGGGCAGAGCTGAGACTCAGTAGGCTTGTTGCATGTTGAGCCCCAGTGGTATGGAGGTAGCGGGACTGATTGTTGCTGCTGTTTGCATGGAGGTACTAGAGCAAGCAGAAAACTGATCGGATAAGCTGCATTTGGGTACTCAGAGCAAGCAGCAAATTGAGGAGCTAAACCTGGATGCTCAGAGTGATCAAGATCACATCCCTGGGGATGGGAAGAGGAGATAGCTTGTGGCCAGCACCAGCTCCTGGGCAGTAGAGTTGGGGAGGGTTGAAAGTTTGCTCACAGACCAGAGAAATGGGAAGGGCTGAAAATGCTGCATCCTGAGATACTGGAGGAATGAAAGTAAAGTGTTTTATCTCCCTGGGGGATTCAAACAATACCTGTTCCTGGGACAACCTGGATAAAATGGTTCAAAGATAAATTTTGCTCTGAGTGGCATAGTTTTAAAACATTTAGAGTAGGGGCAGGCAAAATGCAGCCTGTGGGCCAGATGCAGCCCTCCAGACCATTCTATCCAGCCTGCGGGGCCCCTAAAAAATTTAGAAAATTCATATTTATCTGCCCCAGCTGCCTATCATGTGGCCCTCAATGGCTTGCCAAAACTCAGTAAGCAACCCTCTGCTTGAAATAATTGCCCACCCCTGATTTAAAGGGTACTTAGCCTGGGTGAACTCCCTTTAAGAGGTGAATGCTCCCATTTTAAGTGCCTTGATGATGGTTTAAAGGTAACCTAACACCACCCTCAGTGACCAAGGGCCATGGAAAATCTAATGCAGTGGCTCCCAACCTTTTTTTTTTTTTTTTAATACTGTAGACCAGCAAACATATTTAAATTTAATTTACATATTTACATTTAATTTTTACAGGGTGGGGGGTTGTGAGGATCGGATCAGGTTGGGGCACTGCAGCCATGGGCACTGGGGGGGCCCTGCTGGGGCTGCCCAGGAAGAAGGGGTTCCGCTGCCTTCCATAGGAGCAAACAGTGGAGCCGCCTCCCTAACCTCTGCCCCAGGCAATTCCCTGCCTGTGTCCCCCTGCTCCCAGCCATGGGCAGGGCTACAGGCCTCAGTACTTGCCGTGTGGGCAAGGTCTTGCTGGGCATAGCCATGGTGGTAAGAGCAGGATGGGGCACACGGAGCTGGCTGCCTCCCTCCCAGGGCTGCCCCACCAGCCAGCTTTAACCCTGCAGCCCGGTAGTTGGGAACCTCTGATCTAATGCACTTAAATCCACTACCAGCTTGTGATGCCTGCAGTTCTGAGCACTGCCCTGGCTCCCCTCCCTCGTGAAACCTTGAACCAAGGACCACATGGTTTCAACATTCAATTGCAAAGAGCAAACATGGGTGTTAAAGAAAGGAGAAATGTTCAGGCCTTACCTCAAGCTCTTCACCTTGCAGAAATGTGGGGACAGGATCAGCTAATGCCAGCTCAGCAGCTGTACAGTCAGTGTCAGGAAGTGAATGGAAGATGGGCACTGCCAGCCAGGGCTGCATGAGGTGGGTATAGCTGAGCAGTGCTCAAGCACCTTCCTGGGTTTCCCTGGGGCTTACCTCCCTGCCCCTGCTGCCTGGGCACATGCCCATGCTACAGGGAGTGGCACTGTCTCACAGGGAAGGGTATTGCAACGAGTCACCGCCAGGACGCAAGGGTGCCCTCACAGCATTGCTCCCAAGAAAATCCAATAAGCTGCTGGGGTCAGGTGGATGCACAGCTGGTGAGCAGTGCAGAAGCAAGCAGAGCAGGCACCATATCTCCAAGATGGGGTGGCCAGGACTACCTGTGGTTGCTCTGAGCTTCAGCAGAGGAAGCCTGAGTGCAAGGACAGTGTAGTGCCCCCGTGCAGCCTGTCAGGTGCCAGCTACAACTGCAGCCTGTGGTGCTACCCTGCACCCTATGCAGCCGCTCGCTTGGCACCAGCAGCATAAGGCAGGGAGACGTGGTCCCTCTATTGCCATCAGCCCTGCAGTGCTGGATCCCAGGCATCTCCTAACCTGCAGCCCCCACTTATACAAGGTTACATCAGAACCTGCGAGCTGTGCTCAGACAAAAGAGCCTGCTGGGAAGGTAGAAGTTGCTGCCTGTTTGCAGCTCCAGGGGACTGTTATACCAGGGAGGTCAGAAAGACCTGTCAAGCGTGAGACCTTCCCTTTGAGTCATAAAAAACAAGTTTCAGCCAGTTGACGAGCAACGGAAGGAAAGCAAGCAAGTGTCACCCTCCCATCGCTCTGGGAGCAAAGACATCTTGCTGCATAGCTGGCACTAGTGGGGCACACCCTCTGCCAGGGCTGCCTCTCACACAATTGGGTACAGAGAAGACAAATAGTACAAGGGAAGGGCCTGTGCGAGAGAAAAAGGCAAAGAGATTAACACTAACGAACAGCTTTAACCCTTAGGAATCACAGACACATGAAGAAGTAGTTGGCTTCTGGAAATCAAACTCAGCCTGAAGACATTCAAAAAAGGGAGGCAATTAGAAACAACCATCTGGGCAGCTCATCCTGCCATGCTAGCCTGGACTGTCCATTCATCAGCTTCTGCATGTCTCAGTACTATTCTTTAGGCCTGGAACAACTGTCCAGTATTTAGTCAGAAGACTTATGGCTCTGATACCAAAACAAAAACAACCTTTTCTCCTCCACACACTCCTTTAGTTAAGCTTGGAGATATATATGTTCACCCATTTCAGATAATGTTTATCAAGTTCCCTGCTCATGATGTACTATTCTTTAAACAGCTGGATAAGTTTAGGTGAGACTAGAACGTGTCTTCTAATCTCTACCCCTGCAGGGAACCAAGTGTAAATGTACAGATGTCATTTATTGTTATCTACAGAATCCTATAGCCTTAATACAAAACAAATGGTTTCACATATCTTTTTTGCAAAGGTGATATTTTGGCAGGCATTAAAAAGTTGTCACCCTCTTTTGTTTCCAACAGGGAAAATCCTAGAGCCTGAATTTTTCAAGTGCGGCTTGTTTCAGTCAGATTCCAGTGGCTTAGCTTTTTAAAGGGAAAACACCGTTGATGACTGAGAACAAGATTCTCATTTCATATTCTTTAATCAGAGATTATCATTTCAAAATGTGAGGGAGTTACACAAAGCAAAGGGTTTGTTACTAGCTTACAGATTGTGTGGTTTGGAGCTCGTTGCCTTCAATGAGAATTTTCAAAGCCACCAAGGAGTTAACAGGTTATTTTTGAAGAAAGGTAGATAGCTACCTTACTCATGCCATGGCAGCTCAGATTTCTCAACCTGTTACGGGAGGAGTGGAATAGTGTACAAACAACAATGGAAGTTGCTGTAAAGAGACTGGAAGCTTAAGTAGATTAAGCACCAGGTTCAACTAACATACAGCCACAGGTTTTATAAAAGGCTGTTAAGGGAAAAATAAGATGTTTTAACTGATTGCAAAGCTGATGACATGGCAGATTCTTGCCAGCTGGAGTGTGGCAGGATGCAGCAGAGAAATGAACTAGCTAACTTTCTTCTACAGAAGATCTAAAACTACATGCCTCTTTCATAAGCTCCACACTGCCTCAAGCTGTGGGGCACCTCTCTCTCAGGTAAGTGCCATGACTGCTAGGCTACAGAATCATGCTGACTCTTTGTCTCTGGCCCAATTAATATTCAGGTTGTTCATGTTCAGTGGAAGAGCTTGAAACAGGAGCGAATGAATGCATCTCATCCTGGAACACCATATGGCCAGATATTAGATGTCAGTTTGAATCCCATCAAGCAGAGGAAGATATTAAACTTGGTCTCCCACATGCTAGGAGAATTGCTTTAAACAGTGCGCCATTTGATAGGCAGGAATGACACACTTCTTCAGCCATATTTTGTGCCCGGCCCAAACTGCAAGATACACTCTGAAAACACAAACCAAACTGGGCCCTGAAGGCAAGATAGGTGGAGGTAGAGAATGGGACACACCTAGTTACTGGAACCTGAAAGGACTGAGGTGCCCAGCTCAGTAGTGTAAAGACTGAGGAACTTTCAGGCACACCTAGAAATGGAACGTAATTGCCACACACATCTAAACCTTGGCCCAAGCAAAAGAGCAAGCTTCAAAGCACATCTTGATCAGACCAGGAGAAAGGAGAACATCCTTCCTATACAGTCACATTTTTCCATTTAAAAACAAGGGCCCCCAGTACAAGTACCTAGGCTGATTACAGCCATGATAGCAAGGAGTGAGGATAGGGGAACTTGAAAAAAGGTAGCTCCCATGCCAGCTCTGTATGTAAAAGTAAAAAAAAAACCCAACATAGTAAATATTGCATATTTCTTTTTATAAACTAGACCAAAAAGACCCTTTTACAAACAAACCTAGTATCACTTTCCCCATTTTGCCCATAAGGAATCAGGGCAGACTGCTTTACCTACTTGACCTCAGTCACATACTGCAGGTCAGAGAGAGTGGCAATAGGACCTCAGTTCTCTGTCTTATGTACTCTGAATGAAACATCTTTTTTATGCTTCTTTTATAGTTATAGAATCCCAGCCAAAGCCAAGACAACCCTGTTCTAGTACAGAAGAATCAGAAAGTTACCAGTTTAGCTTCCTCATGCAATCATATACACAATATAAAGGAAAAAATAGCATGTACTAATCTATAGTTTCTACGAGTTGCTCATATAGCTGTGTAATTGTTTTTTCCTACAAAATCCACGTGTGCTTCTGTGCTTCTCAAACTCTCCAATTTAATCCAAATTCAAACCAAGAGTTACACAAAAGTATTCACAGAATTTGGGGGTTGATGGACTTTACAGCTTGACATTTAATAAGAGGCAGAATATTGCGTCTCTTACCAAGGCAGCAGAAGCTTTGTGAAACTCCAATTCTAGTAGGTATACATTAAGTTCATTGGCACTGCAGTGCTGGTGTATATATCCTGTGGGTCTGTAATTAGTTTCATAGTTTCATGGCCCTATCTTTTCTGTCCCTATCTTTTTAGAAACACTTTATGAAGGCTAACTTGCAGCGGCCCAAGCTCCCCGGCTCATTTTGTCACACTCCTCCTGAACAATCCATCTGGGTGAGTGCAAGCTGTGTTCTACCCCAGTTGTCACCATTAATGGCTATGACTAGCTATTTAAAATGAAATAGATGAGCTTACTTTTTGTACAGGTGACACGTTTAAGTATTTTCTACCAATCAGTTAAAAATTCTATATATGACGGTCATACCATCAACACTGAAGTTAAAGGACTAAGTGGAATTGATGTTACTAAATGAGGTATGAATACATTTAATAAGCCAACACGTATTGTAAGCATCTCCTTTATTTGTTGTAATATAAAGAAGCATACATCATTCAGTTCTTTTAAGTACAACTCAAATTGTACACTAACAAAAAAATCAATATACACAGACATCCGTGAGCCTGTCACAAAAGGACTCATTACATTTTTGCTCTGCTGGTATTGCACTTTGAATAGTTTTTAAGTAAGGCACAGTAAAAATAAAGTCATTTAGTGCTTCTACAGCAGATGTCTTTTTAAACACATATGCTACATGACATAAAAGTAGCTCTTCTAGCTTATATATATACACACACATGGAAAAAAGGAAAAAAGAAAAAGGCATGCACTAGAAGGCTTAGATTTCAACATTTCCTGTTGCTTCATAATATACAAATAAAGTAGTTTAAAGATGTAAACAAATTGCATGCACATAAACTAGAGCAAAATCTTTAATACAGTATCTGAAAGCTATTATGTTTAAATAAAAAAATATAACTTAGTACTCAGCGTTTATGTGCCATTTTTGTCCTGTAGAAACTAAAACTTGGGGGGGTAGGTGGGTTGCCTTACATATTGGCAGCATGCATATTGATAGGAAAGACAGATATGGCTTTTGCAATACACAACACAATGTAGGGAAGCTTCTCCTATTCCATTTGAGTGCAGCATCCTGGGTATTCTCCAGTTGAGGAAAAAAACCCAAAAAATTCAATAGGATTTAATGCTCTGAATTGGAAAAAAAATGGAAGTTTCAGCAGCCCTTTCTGGAGACAAACTCTACCAAAACCAGACACTTTGCTGAATGTAAATTCTTAAAAACAAAACACACAAAGCCTGAACTAACCCAAGCTTTACTTTCCACTTCACATACTAGAGAACAAAAATTAGGTCTCCATCTTTCTTTCCCCCCCACCATGTCTCTGTGATAGCTGAAGTGCTGTTGGATTGTCCAAGTAGTTAACTGGGTGGAAGTTTTGGGGAACATTTACTCTTGAAACTAAGCTTCCATCTTTCTTAAATCAATTAATTTTGGTTTGCTTTGGTTTGTCTGCTTGTTACCGGTTTCTCTCTTTGGCAAAGAACAGACCATTTTTCAAATTAAGTATAGGGATAAGTACAGCTCCACACCTCAACACACCAGGTGGAAAAGGCACATTTCCTTCTGTATAGGTGGAATGGGAAGACTTCTTCTTAAATAAAAGGAACAATATTTAGTATGACTTCTCCCTCCCTCCCTCCCTCCCCCCTTCCCTCCCACAGAGTGTTTTAATTAAACCAGATAAAGTTCTACATAGCGACTTCCCAGGAGCCGTCCGTTTTTCTCAGCCACTGCTTTTTTAGCAAGGTCCAGGCTCGGAAAAGTCACCAATGCTTCCCCACTGGGCCGGCCACTAAAGTTGTAAAGCATAAGGATGGAATCTGTGTGGAGCTGCAGGAATAAGAACACAAGAGAAAGAGAAAAAGAAATACTGTTAAACTCAGAGGCTTTGTCTCTAGTACTTGTGCTCTCTTGCTGGTTTATTCCATTCCTTTGTCAAACTATGTTTCTACTGACCTAGAAGTTTATAAAGAACAACTTCTTCATTTCGGATCTTTTTTCTGGCTACAAACAGCCAAGCATTGTAGAATACTGAACAGCATGGCTTTTAGGTTATCTTTGGAAGCAGAAGGATCACAAGTTATGCTGGTGTGCCAGGCAGAAAGATTTAATATGCCTCCATAGGAACAGTCCAATAGAGGAGCACTGCACATGACTCAGAATGACGGTTAGCAAGATGATAGAGTTTAAATGTTAATAAAGAGCAGGCCGAACCAAGCTTGCAGTGAAGAATTCTTGTCCTACCTGGCTTGCTTGCCAGAATAGGTAGATGAAGACTAACCAAGACAGCATGAATACTCACAGAAAAGGTAGGAAGTGACATCAGAACCTCATGGAAGGACAGAACAGCTTGAGGCGTGGCATAAGAATTAACAGAACTCAGATAGATAAGAAAAAATATTTGCCAAAAATAAGACAGTTAGATTTGTTGGGATACTTTAAACTGAATCAAGAAAATCTCTATTAAAATGTTAATGGGGGGGAAGGAAAGGAGAGGGACTGAGGCAATTAAAATGCTCTGTGATTGAACTTAAGTCAGTTGGGGTAATGTGTCCTCATGTATTCTCAAAGATTTACATTTTATAAAATGTATTTCTTTCTTTATTAACTAGTCTGCAGACATGCTATGACTTCTCTGTGACATCTCGGGCATCTCTCACAAGAGCCTTGAAAAGTAAATTTAGAAGTCATGTGTATTTGAGTATGAGAAATCTGACCCAGGTTTAAAAATCAAAACTTGAAGAAACAAGGAGAACAGAGTACAAGATCCTCGTTTACTAAAAACCTCAGATGTGTCACTTCAGTGCCAGAAAGCACACACAAACACCTGCTAAGTTGGAAGACCAAACTCAGTTTTTTTAAATTTGGTAATGCAGAGATGAAGCTTAAAATATTGCTTTGTTGAGTCTGATTTAAAATGTGAATTTTGTGGCTCAGGAAAACAGCCACAAACTTAAACACCTGGTCTAATGCAAAGAATTTTGGTTATCACCAGCATTAGCTTGTGACCAACTTTATATTAAAACACACAAAGCCAGTACATGCCTGAACTTTAAATCACCCAAATGCTTGGCAGGACATGAAAGCACTCAAGCTATAAGCAACAGTATGTTGGAAACTTAAAATATTTGTCAGGAAAGTTACCACAGAAACCATTACATTCATTCAGTGATACATTTCCTCTCCAGAAATGAGGTGAATTAGAAAAGAAGCATGCAGAAAAATCTTCACAGACTTCATATAAACATTTCTGAAAGAAGCCCAAGTTAGGGTTAGAAATAGTCCTTGTAGGTTCTACATTACCAATGGGCTCAAAAAGAAAAAGTGATTACTTTGTGTACAGCTTCAACTGGAGAAAATATCATAAGTGCAGGTGTCATGCTACAGGCCCACACACAGGTCACAATACAATGGATATGGTTACATTCCTAAGTGCAGGAGGCATTTAAGAGTTTTCATAACCATTTGCATGTGAAGTCAGTGTTTTAGGATGTCAAAATCAAATGTTAGAAATAAATCACTTTTGGTTTGTTTGTTTTTTTAATGAAATGGGGATAGTTGAAAATTCATTAAAAAAAACATTTAGAAGGTCAGTGAAGGTAGAACTGCACCTTTGTTTAAATCTCTTTGGTCTAACTTGTTTACATTCCCAACTTTAGACACATTAAGTAAACTTATTAACATTTATATATGTTTTTAATTATATGCGTAGAGGAATGATGCATTCAGTCCCAACTATGTCTCAGAAGATATAGTGTAAGTGTAATGCTGAGAAAGCCAGAATCAGCATGCAGAGACAGACAAATAGGTGTGGTTCACTATTAGACAGCTTATTTGCACATATGTAAAAAAAGCCCTCTTGCCAAAGCAAGAACTTACTCATGCAAAGTGAGCAAGAGCACAACCACCTCTAGATAACAACACAGTGTGGGAAAAACTGATTTTTAAATGTGTGTTTTTTTATGTCAACATTAGCGGAAGTATATACTTACTGCTACATTCAACAAACAAAAAGAAAAGCACCGGATTAAAATCTCACAAGAAATACTCAAAACAGCAATAAACTATTGTGAAACTTTAACAAAAACATTTTTGCACAAAGCCAAGCCATCACAACCTCCACCATTTAACACTGCTCTCCCCTCAGCTAAAGATCATAGGAGTGGCCTCAGTTTCACCAGGTTAGTTGATTTTTATAGGACAGGAGAAGGGAAGTTAGGAGCAAGGATCCCAAGGCAAGCTAGGAAGGGAAAAAAATCTCCATGTCACCAAGCCCTTCATTTCCCTTCCCATTCACCACTGGAGACCCAGTTTCTTCCAATCTTACCTTCTTTGGAAGTTACAAACAGTTACAAACAGACCCACTCTTTCGGTGCTTGTAACACACTCCTTGCTTGATCGTTCAGCTGAATAAGGCCATTGTAGTCATCAGGTGCATACTACAGTACAAGTGCGATACATGATAATCAGCAAGAGAAGGAACAGTTCTGGTATAGCAAGCCACACAGACTAGAATTTGCAGCCTTAATATTAAGGGCATCAGCTACAGTAACTGGCAGGAGACAGTGAATGTGACACACACTACTTAATATGTAATCTATAGAATAAATCATGTGAATACTTGGTTGCAGACTAGATTTAAGGGAAGTGTACAGAGAGGATTCCACAATGCATGTGGTAGCTTTTGCAATGCAAGTTTTCCTTACACTATCTAGTACCCTTTTTTCCCTTGATATTCATAGAAACAACAGCAATAGCTGTGTTGGGTTAAAAAAAAATAAAAAAAAAATCAACAATGTGAAGTCTACCTATCAGACTTAGAGCAGAAACTCTCCTCGAGACTGGAGAATTCTCTCCAAAATGTGCACTGAAATGGGAAAAGAAAAAGGGGTAGAAGACACCAGGGTCCCAATTCATATAACTTATTCACACCTCTGTGAGTGAGAAGTCCACTGAAGCAAAGGGAACTGCAGTGGTGTAAAGCCAAAGCGTGGCCTTGTCTACGCACAGAAGCTGTACAGCACTAACTACACCAGCATAGTTAAAGCAGTACAACACCCTAACATGAATGCACTTACAACAGCATAAAAAGTGCTCATACTAGCTCATACTACCATTGCTTATTCATGTACAGAAAAAGGTAATAAGCCATGTCAGTGTAAGGCCCTTTTATACCAGTACTCTCATCAGGGTTGTCCCAGCATAACTATTTCAGTAAGAAGGAAAAAAAAAAAATCATACCTCTAATCAACATACCGGTACAAAAACAGTATGTAGACCAGATAGAGGGAAGAGAGAATAAAGTCCATGGACATTAATCATGTACATTTAGAGCTTAAAGAGCATGATTCTTGCATGCAGATAAAGTCAGACATTGAATGAGACCAGATACTGCTGGATGCATCACCTCTCCAGAAGTGCACATGCTCAAATGAGACTAAGCCTGCATATGATATGGAGATTATTAGAATGATTCCTATTACTTTGCAGCAAAGAGATATGCATGACCCAAGTTATATTACCTCCTTTCTGCAGTAAGAGGAAGAGTTTTCTTTTCTCAAATACCTTTCTTTGCATGTATTGGTAGATTACAATATCACACAAAATAAATAATAACCACATAAAGCATGTATGTACTATGCTGCCCTTTGTTCCTTTGGTACAGAAAAATGTCTCCTGCCAGTTTACAGTGAAGAATTAAATACTGTACTTATAAAGGGGATGGGGGACAAACACTTCGTAGCCATCTAAAGTGAAGTTTAAAGGATCACATCATACACCTGCCACACAGACCAACATCCAAGAGCCCAGAGACCATAAGGAACAGAACCCCCACAGTCTTTACTACTGGATTCTAGCCACCTTCACATCTAGACCCATGCCATTAAGTAAAGGACAAACATAAGAAGTGTTTTCTAGATAGTCTCTACCAGGGCAACCAGGCTGTGCAAATATTAATCAGCTCCCAGACCTGCCCTTGAAACAAATCTACAAAAAGTTTGTTCTTTGAAAGGAATGTCTCAAGATAGTACATACTTTAGATTACCAGTAGATGTACAGTAGGTAAAGCTCTGTAAACTCTACAGAAAGTCATGGAGCAGGGGTGGGGGGAAGTAGTTGAAATGCATAAGCCACAAGGAAAACAGAGAGGACTGGGAAAATGTTAAGGTACTAAAATGCCAAGAAGAGCGTTCAGTCAGAGCTTAAGCATACAGGAAACTCAAACAACTAGTATTAGAGAAAAATAAGGTATTTACAAGACAGAAATATAAGAGAAGATCATATTTAATTAATTAAACAGACATTATGATGTAGAGAATGCTTTAGAACAATTTCTAACTTAAAAATATGAAAAGCAATATTGTAAATCAAATTTGAGAAATAATGGAATAGGATAGACCTTATATAAGACTGGCTCACATTGACAATAGCAACTCCCCCAATTAAGAGTGCATTAAAGAGTGTTTCAGATGTTGGCTGTATTTCAGGTGCCTCCTAAACCAGCAAGCCCAAGATAGATTACTGCAGAAATCTTGTTAACAGTAGCATAAGTCAAGCTCGGTTTGTACTCAAAACAAAACTCAAAATGGAATTGCATTGTTACCAGATGTAAGCACTAGAAAACTATTTACAAACATTAAGCTTGTCAATTCAACATTGAAATTCACATGTTAAACCAATCCCCTAATTTAAGACTGTAAAATAATGATCATATAAAAAATGCACTATCATGGTTTTGCCAGGAAATATCCAATGCCCCATACTCTACTAATGACAAAACCAACATGTTACTGAAGACAGCCTCAAAGGCAGACAAAGGCAAAACTGCTGTCACTTCCTTGCCTCCTGTCTGTTAAAACCTGGCATGGGTAACATTGTCTGTTCATGGCCTTCGTTCTTTCAAACCAAGGCAAAAGACAGCATTTTCAAAAGAACTTGGTATGGGTCTTATTCTATCTCCATTTGAAATGAGGGGAATTTAGAGCAGTTTGAAAATCCCAGCCAAAGTGCTCAACTGTGAATTAATGAAACTGGAGGTTATTTGATTTGGTTTTATAAATCCACTGACACATCAAGCTTGTTCACAATATCTAATGTGAATAAAGGCTGCATTTTAAAGACATGCTCTTTAGTGTGCACCTGTGACTCACTGAAGTTCACCGATGAAAGCTTAATCTTTAGTAGATTGCTGCAGCCATTGATGCTTATTATGTAATTATTCACCACTGAAGCAAGTTTCTATTGAAAATGGTTTCTCTCCCCTCCCCAACCCACCATCATATTTTCTTCGATTAGTGACAAAAGTAATTCTTCTTTCCAAAAGAGACAGTCATCAAGTCCAGCAGAAGATGATAGAGGGGGGTCACAACAAAAGGCAGGAAGAGACCACACTGACAGGCTGCCACTATATGGCTTCTTTAAGGAGCTCATCAACTCACATTGAGGCTGAAGGGCAATAGAATATAGTTTTCAGACTGCCCTCCAGTATTATTGTTCTCTCAAGCAAGGAGTAAAATTGCATCAAGAGGGTAGGCTGGAAGAAAGTCATATAAAACAATGGCAAATAATGTATATAGTAAAGATCTTACAGGCTAGAAATAAATCTAAAAGGACTCTAGACAAAAGCCACAGACAAAAGATTGATACCAGGCAGAATAGGCAACTGGAGGGGAAGAGTGGTGCTACCAAAGGAAACAGTATTACACCGAGCTGGCTTGATCAGGCAAACAAGTCAATCCTCTGAACAAGCATAGCTCATTTTGTTATATTAAAAAAGCTTGGAAACTGCTTGTTCAGCCTCCTAGTGACTGTTTTACCGAGTGTGAGACATCAGACAGTTATTTCCAGGATCTCCTGGACAATCTTTGTGGGACTTTCAAATTGAGAAATCTCCAGATAACTGGATTAATGAAGGCTGAAAAACATTTACAGCAGCCCCATTATACCAAATCAAGACTTTTTATATATTTCCCTGTGTCTCAGTATGAATTGGTAACTTTATGTAAATATTAATCTTATTCATTGCTTTGTTTTCAGAATGGATGGCAGGTTCCATCTCTTCAGTAAGTCCTGTTGAAGCAACTTAAGTGTTCAATAAATTTATTTTTGCAATAAGCATTCAGTGCAGGATCTTGCAATCCAGGTTCTCATTCTTGTACAATTGTTTTGGTCTTTCTACAGGTCCTCAGCACAGATAACAAAATGACAAGTTGAGTCCCATATGGTACCAGTAGGAAGGCTGAACCTCAAACAAATCCGTGGGCCTATGTGAGCTCACCTCTCCCTCACGAAGCTTTTTTTAAACTTGTAGGTTTATATCTTTTCCCTTTGACATTTCTTGACTGAAAAATATTCCCTCTGCAGTTTCAAGTGGTAGTTCAGTACACAAGAAACATGAACTTCAATTTAATATTCACTCTAACAATTCTCTCAACATTTTCCATTTCTGACCAACCATCTCCCGGTCATGCTAACCTGGCTTATAACCATCAGCTATGGTGACTGTAGTATGGTGCTTTCTAGGGAGACATCCCTGTTTCTTCAACTTCTTTCCTAAAAATGAACTCAAACATGGGCAGACTCAGCATACTGAAACGAGGAGTATAGATGGTGAGGTGCATCATGGCATATAAACCCAATGCACATTCTTCTCCAAAAGAAAAACGATTTTAATACAATCTGCAAGGCTCTCAAGTAAAAGCTTCAGTACTAGGAGCAGATAACAGACAGCAGAATTACAGAACAAGGGCTTGCTTGATTGGTGGAACATCAAGACCATTAAAAAGAAGAGAGGGTTGGTTAATACCCATGGAATTAAGAGTTTAGAAGGGATCAGATAAATTACAATGAGCCATGAAGTCATCGACTCCTTCAGCGCTGCCTGACTTGAAATTCTGCTTCCAGGGTGGAACAGGAATGAAGGGGGAGGCTTCAAATGCACCCTCCCTGGACCCACCCCTAAACTCAAACCTAAATCTTCAGGAGAACGTTTAGTGCACCACTATCCCCACTGACTTTACTTTCAATCTAATCCCTCACATTTTCTCTTCCACTGTCTTAGTGCCTCCTGAAATTTCTGCTACCTCAACAGGAATAAGAGCTTGTCCTCATCTTCATATACTTTGTACACATATGTAATCATTTTAGAAACTAATGTTTATGTAATTATTACACCTCCTGGTGTGGATACTTAAATCTGTTTAGCCCATAAAAACTGATGAAACAGTGCAGGTGAGGAGCTTGCACCAATTTAGCTAAACTACTTAGATAAATAAAGGAAGGTGGTGTATTTAGACCAACACTAGGAGGAAAGGAAATAGGAACCAAGACTTGTTTCCAGCTGGAGAAAAAAGATCACTTGTAGCAGTTATCATTAAAATGGCATGTCAGGGATGCAGCTGCAATTCTATCCCAGATATAAATGTATCCAGTCACCAAATGATGATGCTGGTGTATGGCCATAAGAGGGTGAACCCCACTAGATATGGTTTAGTAAGGTTGAGGGGAAGGGGGAAAGATTCCTAACTTTGAGATTGGGGGGGGGGGGGGGGGAGAGTGTTAATGCATTGTGTCATGAAACAAAAATAATGATATAAGCACAGCAGCAGCAGCAACCTGCATGTTCAGTGAAAGAGCTAGATAGACCTGTTTCATATTAGTCACCTTCTGGGCACAGCTGAGAAGCAGTGCCACTTAAATATGTTGTTTAATGTGTGGCAAGCAGCTTACTATCAGAAGTAACAGCAAGTTTGCTATCCCAGCTTTTGTAGTCTCTCTCCTTTCGGGCAATGCTTTCAATCAGAAAAAAAAATATATCCAGGTCAGAAACAACGTAACATAGGCAGTGGGCTGGGGAGATACCCAATATTCCTCCTACTGTCTGCAAGCTGGCTTCTAGATGCTACAGTGAGCAAAATTATCCCAACTTCACATCTCCAACCCGCCCCCTTCTTACCCTCTCCCAAATCACAAAGGGGCCATGACTAGAATTGGCAGCTAGACATGGATCAAGAGAGTGTCCCTCCAGGACTGTGTAAGGTGTCAGATTTCAGTAGGAAGTAGAGAATGTGCCTTTGTTTAAGCGTGCACTTCAGACAAAACTTAATCCCAGAGAAGTCAGCAACAAAGAAGCCTGCTGTCCTGATGCTAGAGAGAGGGAGAGATGGGTTGCTAATGCCCTTGAAATTTTACCATCAGTCCATCTCCGTTATTATTGTTTAAAAGTAATATATTTATGCCTTGATTTCCATCTGTGAAGACTCAGATGATTAGGAAATGGCAAACATCTTTTTAGCTATAGATGAAGAAGGGTATAAGAGGAGAAATGACATCCTGAATCAGGTCCATCTAACGTGGTATTCTGTTTCACAGTGTCATTGAGCTTAGTGCTCTCCCTAAGCACAGTACAGGTTTAAAGGATACTTGAATTTATTTTGAATTTGGCCTCCACAGAAACACTAAAAAGACATCAAGTCTCTATCCTAGCCTTGTTTTAGCAAATTTAATTTTATGAGCAAGTTTCTGATGTTGACAGTAGTCTCTCAAACTCATTCTTCTCAGATTGTTTAATTTATGACTGTAGTTATGAATGATACAGGATGCTCCAGTTGGTACCAGTACACTGACACTAAGGTTAACTAGGTAGGCAGGTCTGCCTTTTAAGAGGCCTCTCCAGGATACTGCAATTCTGTCAAGGCTACATACACTCCTATGATGGGAGCAGGCATAAAGAGCCTGGAGTGTTCTTGCAGTCCAAAAACATTCCACACATATGTATAAATTCAATTAATGATCACAAGAAAGAGGATGAGATGTATGTATAGTGGTTACAGCAGGTGTGTCAAATATACAGCCCATGAGCTGTATCCAGCCTGCAGAGGTGGTCCAATGCCCAAATCTGGCCTGTCAGGCTTCTTGTGGCAGTTCCCAGAGCCACCATGTTGGCCTTTAACACATGGGATTAACACCCTGCCCCTCCCCCCCAATCACCACCACTACCTGCCCCAGAATTTTCAGTTTTTGATCACCATTCAGCATGCAGACTGGTAACAGCAGCATTAACATATGCTGGCCATGCTGACCCAGAAGCTTTAGGAAACCTCTGGGCAGGACATATTCCATCAACTCATTTGAGGGTCCTTAAACATGTCCAGGTAAAAGTGCAAGGAGATCTAATGCACAATCCACACAATTGCACCTCCTGCCATGTCACACACACATGGCAGAAGGCATGATTGTAGGATCACACATCAGATCCCACTGTACCTTATTGCCAGTGCAGGGGAGCACAATCTCAGACTCCCCTTGCACCAACAAGAAGCAAGCTCCCACAACCAGGAGCCTGCTCAGCTGAGAGACTGCCAGCCACAGAAGCACCCCCCTGCCCGAACATCACCTCCACAGCTGGAAGATGCAGCTGCTGCGATCTCCCAGCTTTGGGGGTATGAAGCTGGGACCCAGATTTGCTGCTGCTGGGGCAGGCCCAGCTGGGCATGGTATATCCCTGTGGCTGGGACCCTGCTACATGTACAAATTAAAGCTCAATAGCAACCAGCTAGGAAGTTAGCACACATTTTCAAAATCTAACTGGTTGATTGTGTGATACCTGTGCCGTATAGAGGTGGGATGAGTTTGACATCCTTAAGCTAGTGTAACATACAGAAATAGATTAAATCAAATATGTTACTTTTTCTCTTTTTCATGATTGCATGCCTTTTTTGCCTTGGCACACATTATTAACTGTTTTGCATAAAAACACCATCTTACTTCTACAAATACCTAACAAGCAGATTTCAGGTTTTGTGTTTTCCCGTTACTTTATTCTTTCCAACTTTTGTGACAGCTGCTTAGAGAGCTAGGCTGAAGCAATCAGCTGAATATTTTACTAAATGCCAGTATAACCAGCAACTTATTTTTCTATTCTCCTCTCTGACACTTTGGCACCTGGTGCAAGGACTTTACTGCCCAGTATCTTGGCCAATATTACTTTATTTTTATCTCATTTATCTCGTCTGTGTGCATTTACCTGTTACCTCTCATTATTAAGGGATTTTAAGATCTTTTGGGCTTTTTCCATGTATTTGTACAAAGGGTTTATGGTCCTGAATGGGACTCTTAGGGAATACAATTGTAAGAATTACATATACAATTAATAAGAAGTTACATAATGAGTTATTAAATGTCAATATACTAGAATTAAATATTAAGCACACTGCACTACAATTTAGTGGGGTCTAAATAGCTTCAAAGATGTTCAGATTAATAGCTTTTTGCAAGGACAGTTCATGTCTATATGATTCGACTGACTATAAATTGTAGGAGAGCTGACAGGCCCTACAAGAAAGAAGCCCAGTTGCTGAGCTATTAAATAGAAGAGGTCAATACTAACAATTGGAGTCAAATAGTTAGAAATGTAGAATTATAAAAGTTGAACATTACGTACTATTAAAAGCATGTACTGAGGTTGAGACCAGCTTGTTAAAGCACAATCTAAGCCAGGAGTATCTCTGTTATGAGGCAGGTCTGGTGTGAAAGCTGTTTTCAGTTATGTAGCAACATGTGCTTACATGCAGTACATGGAGCCCATGAAGACCAAAGAAATTCAGAGAAGGAAACAGCAGAAAATAAATAAGCAAGAACTGAAACTTAACTCATCCCTTCTAAACCAGGACACACAGATAAAAATCACTCTTTGTTCACAGCATCTCAGATCCAATTCCCATGTCCACTGAACACCAACTGCAATTACTTTCACAAAGGGATTAAAGACCATACCCAAGCCACTGGTGGTTAATAATGGCTCACTTTATAAAGGACCTGAAGCATCGTTCAATACATCCTTGAGGTAGCAGCAGAAAGAGAAGAAATGAGGGGGGAAAAAAAGATAATGTTAGATATTCTTACCAGAGACAATACACTGTCCCAACACAATATACCAACAGCTCTTTCTTACAAAAGGGTTTTTCCTTTTTATTTTTGCAGGAGTGGGTATTTGTGTGCATGTGTGAGTGCAGAGCTGGGGTTACCACTTATGCATCCCAGTGATATCATAGTGCACTGTAACTGCTCAGCTCCTTCACAAACCCCTAAAGTCCACATCTTGTTGGAATAACAAGATTTTCTAAAGACTTATTTAAATCCATCAGCTCTTTCACCATAAATAGCTGATGATAACTGTGGTTGTAAACTTGCAAGTACTTTGCCAAGTTCTTTATATCATCAGCAACAGGAAGAGAGTTTATCTGGGAACATGAAAAGAGAAATGCCAGTTCAATTCCTGGAAAGGACAGTGACTAAGCTGCACTTTTAAGACCATTTTTGAGTGAAGCAGAGTAGTGATATTTTTTATTAAGAAAAATTAAAAATGAAAACTAGAAATACATCCCTGATTATCAATGCTATTTCTATATATTTTAAAATGTTAGATATCCTTTAAATACTCCTTCAAGCTGCCTTCCAGGGAAGGGGAAATGGAAAAGAAACTGAGCAATAGAACTGAAAACTATATACTATCAATCTAAGATCTGGTGCATAAAAACAGGCTACTATCAGAGATGAAAATTTCATTGATCCATAAGCAATTGCCTGACCAGTCCCATCTACAGAAGGGTCAGATCTAATTGAACACATTTTTCATGCTGACCGGTATTTACATTTCTACCTGGTATTTTAGCATGGGATGCAATTCAACATCCTAAAAATAAAAGCTCATATTAAAATCTAGCAGGCCGAACCAAACCCCCCCCCACCAAAAACCACATGTAAAGTAAGTAGTAGATGCAGGGCTACTACTAGGAAAGTATCACTTGGAAGACTGGGAGGGGGGACAGCAGGGAAGGAGTAAGAAATATGTGCTTTTTTTTTGGTTTGAACTTTTCTTTAAAAATATTCTGAGAAGTAGAGGGGAAAACCAAAAGCTCTGCCAATTAAAAAAAATAAAATTAGGAATTTGCTGGCATAATTCAAGAAACCATGTTTGATCAAAACTCAGAGACTAATTAGCACTTAATAGAATCACAGAAAAACAAGTCTAGAAGGACCACGTGAGGTCACCTAGTAGAACCTCCAACGATGTGAGCAGATGTTGCAATGTAACTGCTACCTCTCCACAGTTCTACAGCTGTAGAGGCCTAGCAAAACCACTGCATCTTTAACCTTGTTTAATTCAGGGTTAAAATTACAGCAATTTAGCTCACTTACAGAAGCATGGAAAGGTAACAGTTATATAATTCCTACTGTTGTTCATTCCTAAGCAAGAACTCCCTCCACTTAAAACACTAAAAAGTTAGATCCATCCACAGCCCAGAAAAGTTTTTGAGTTAGAATTTCAAATCACCGACTGCAAAAGACATGTAAAATGTTATAAAATTATTTCTGAATTAGCAAAATAGAATGTGTAATGAATAATTTTTTCTCTTAAAACAACACTAGTTCTCCAAAAGGCTCAGAATTCTTAAGACATATCTAAGCATATTATCCACTCTAAAAATACATGATCATATGGCTGACACACACAGTAAAATGGCTGACACTGTAAATAAAATCTGCCATAGCCCTTTCAGAAACTTGGTGAAATGAGGATCTGCAACGCTTATCTCCTATTCTAAAGCATCTTTCTTGCCTCAGATTTGTCATTGCCCATTAAAAATACCCCATCTACCTTGCAGCCTCTAAAGCAGTGGTTCTCAACTGGGGTACCACGTGCCCCTTTCAGTGGTGCCACAACATGGGAACTGCCTCAACTAGGTGGAAATGCACTGTGCACCTCCTGTGGCAGCAGACCAGAAAGCAGCTACAGCTGGAGCCTGCACTCTGACGGACTTTACTGGTTCAACCTTACACAGTCCTCCTGGAAACAGAGGTGTGCCAAGCAGGGGAGACTGTCCCATGTTTCCAGAAGGAGCATATGCAGGGTCTGATCAAAAAAAGGCTGTGACCAGCATGCACACTCCAGCCACAGCCCTTTACTCTGCCTGTCCAGGGAACTATGCTGGGCTGGAATAACCCCTTGCATTGCCTAGCTAGAGGAGCTGGGTATGGGAACACCTGGGCCTGATAAGACCACCCTTTCCACCCCCTCCTCCCCAGCCCTACCAACACAGGAGTTTTGCCCACAGCACAAAGCTAATTAATTACACCTCTTCTCCTACTTCTGACTTAGGTTTATCAGAAAACCCTAACATAGGCAGGGACACTCCACAGGACACTGGCTGAAAACCAGAGGTAAGCAGAGGCAGCCAACCATGGTTCTCAACCAGGGGTGCTGCCACAATCAAAAAAGGTGCAGAGGCATGCTCTGACTCTAAACAGGTTGAGAAACACTGCTCTCAAGAGAGAATGAAGGTCAGAATCAGCACTAGCTTGGCATCCTGTGGAAGTTTAAAGGATGGACTAATGTCAAAAGTGTTTGTTTTTTAAATCAGTCTACATGGAATAGGAGGCATGATATATGTTGAGTTTTTAATAAAATCTCATCCCAATCAGCAAAGGTTTGGAATCTGTACTATGTCTTATTTTTCCACAGACAAAATTACCACCTTGAAAACTTCAAGCTGGTTATTTTTGCCTTTCCAACTGTTTAATTACAGTACATGGATTTAGGGAGCTGGTACTATAAGAAAACAGTCATCATATGAGCTGTATGGAGGAAGACATAGAGGAGTACCATCCCATACATTCAGATACCTATGCTTGTGAATTTTCCAGGGATAGAGCTCAGGTTCTTTACCTTTAAAAAATGATTCATTTGATACTCAACTGCCCACTGACCAGTACTCAGTGCCTCTGATACCAGTAGGTAGCTAGTTATCTGCAACAGTTGCTTAAGACAAAGTGTGGTTTGAAGGGCATATTCTCCTTTTGAATGAGATTAGACATGATTATTGTAAATAAAATGTTTCAGCTTTGAGGCCAAAGCAGTTAGTCCTGGACTGTATGACCTTCATTTTCAGATGCATCTCTGTTCCCTCCCCACTCCACTCCCTGCCCTCAAGTAAGGTAACAGAGGGAGCCTTTAAAAACTTTTGTTAGCTTTAAGAACTCTCTAGCACCCAGTCTTGTGCTTTGACCACTAGAACCTACTTCCAGAATTTGAACAGAAATGCCACGATAAATAAAAAGGGTATAGGCTGTAGCCGTGTTCGTCTAAAGACATAGGCAAAAAAACTTTGTCTGCCTATGATCAATAGAAGGGTAAGATTTCCAGAAATGCTTTTGAGGGCATGCCTCGTATGAAATTTACCTTATTCATCTGCTTAGTTGCTGACATGACAGTGAATGTACAGTCCTCCTTTTCCCAAAGCCAAGATTGACTAAGTTTGGACAGAGAGCAATTCCTGTCAGAAGCCCAAGTCAGAAAAACATACCATATAAAGGAGAAGCACTGAATACTAACCTGATATCCCTGGAAAAAACTCAGAATTTCCTTCATTCCTGTATTATAAGGCAAGCCCTGCATACGGACCAGAGCTCCAGGCTGGGGCATTATTGGAGTGTGTGTGGCTGTGGCAGCAGCTGCTACAGCTGCTGGTGGAGCTGTGATATAGCCCACTGTGGTGGGAGATACAGGAGGGCTGTAAAGAAAAAAAGAGAGGAGCAAAATGGTTAACATAGGCCAATGAGTGACTTGAGAGCTTGGAAGGAGAGAGAGGTTTTAGTGGCCATTTTATCTTAGTTTTGATAGTAGCTTGTGCAGGCTGCCTCTGAATATTGCCCTTTCCTACTTCAAAACTTACTGAAATCTGTGGTAAAGGGAAAATGAATCAATAAATCCCAAACCAGAAGGTGATGGCTCTTCTTAGTGCACAAAACAGGTTATTAAATGATGATGATCCAAGCCAAACAGGGAAAATATTAAACCACATTATCTTAGGGCTGAGAGAGTGAGGCATGGAAGAAAATGAATAGCTCCAGGGTTATATAACTAAGCTATGAAAGTAAATTCTTGCCTAGTAGGGGGTTTTTTTTAGTGTATATTCCATCATCAAGAGGGGGAAAAGGTCACAGGGACATGGTTAAATTTAAAAACTCTGCAGACACCTGGGTCACATCCTAGTGACTGAAATGGCATCTAATGTTAGGATCCAGTTTAATTTACAAGGAGCAAATTAAATAAGGTATTGCTGTAGGCTTATCATAAGGGCTGGGGAAGACAAAGTAAAAAACTCCTTTCTTCTTTTACCTCTTAACTAGAGCACCATGTGTTAGGACAGTAGATAAAGACTATATTGGTGAAGTGTTTACCTGCGTTGTTTGCGTGTGTGACTACACCCTCTAAAATATTGCTTGTCCTTTCCCTCAGTGCCCTTTGCTAGCAACACTTCTTCAATGCTGTGATGCTCAAAACTACAGGAGGTTTGATTCCAGCCAGCAAAGGTTAAGCTGCATTATGAGACCAGGAGAGAACACTTACAGGGTCATTGCCAATAATGGTAGTGGGTTGTTCAGAGTAACAAAACAGAGTTACACGAAGTGGGTTAATAGTTGCCTCCAAAAAAAAGAAACTGATTCTGCTCCACTTATATCAAAGAGCTTAAACAGCAGTCAAGGACAACAGTACCTGGGATAGTAAGCTGTGTAATTCATGTAAAGCTGAGCAGCCTGAGCTGGGTAATAGGTAACAGCTTGAGGGGCAGTAGCAGAGGCCTGGGGAGTCCTGGTTGTCGGTAATAAGGCTTGAGGCTGGTAAAGTGCTGCTTCTGCTGGGATCACTGCTGCTGCTGTTTGGAAAGCAGCATAAGCAGGAGGAGAAAGACCTAAAAGCAAGCCAGAAGACGGGTCAATCAGAGCACTTGGGTGGGAATGGAACTCTCTCTTCCAATGTGACTATTATGCATTCTGAGAGCACCTGACCATGGTTAAGTAATGCTCACACAACGACTGATCTCAAGTCTGTTGTACTAAAGGCACCCAGTGCACCCAAATGGCTCAGTTTCTGGGATTGTTAAACTTAAATACTTACCAATGCAGAAATGAGGACTCTGAACCATATTAAAAATTCAGGAACTGCAGAATTATTCAAAGGAAGCATGAAGCAGGGGGATTGAGTATGCATCTAGGCACATCCTTTGTTCCTTCTAATAGAAGCTGCACTCTCTGGGGTATGTTTAAAGATAATGGCTGCACAGGTTTTCCTACATCTGTTCACCAAGAGTCTATATACCTACTGCAGCTTGACAAGCTAGCAAGATATTGTACATACAAAAGACTAATCATGGGCATTTTCATACACAGTTGCCCGATTTGTACATGAGAAGTAGGTACAACAAGCTTTTTTGAAAGCCCAGCTGTCTATATTGTTTTGAAAATTTATATATACCAGCGCCCACTTTGTAACCACACTAGTTAGAATGGAAGACTCCTACCCACAACATTAAACTAATACCCCAAACATTAAACTAATATTGTAATGTTTATGTATTCTTAAAAGACCTTAAAATTATTCTTTGCTGAAAGCATTCAGTATACAATATTCACAGATGATAGCCAATATAAGCCATCCAGTGCCACTATCCACTGGTCCATTAGAAGTGCATCCCAATGGAAGTTCCCTTCAAAAACAAGTTATCCCCAAAGAGCAGCACCTTCTCAATGCTCAGAGGCAGGATAGCAAGAGCATTCATTGTCAGCTAGAGTGTAGCATTTTCCCCATTAAAAATATCCAATTCCAAATAGGTGTCACTACAGGCAAGTCTACTGCAGAGCTCAGAAGAACAGTACACCCAATAAAAGCAAAGTGCACCACAAATACACTGGCGAGGCATTGCTGCCATCTATTTCCCCACCGAAAACATAATAAAAATGCCTCAATCAGTCCCATTATTTCCCCAAGGGAACAACTTCCAAATCTCAGCCTGTATACAGATGGATGATTACTGATCATGGCATACCCCAAGTCAAAAAGTGAAAGGCCACAGAGCTTCAGCACCTACCACGTCAGCCGTTAGCAGCAGAGAGCGTGAAGAATTGGAGACTTACATGGTAACTTACATGGCGGTGGGGATAAGCCACTACGATTTAAAGTGCCACCCATTAAAACAAAGTTCATCTCTTCTCCTGAACACTGGAACACTTCCACATAGCGGTCCTTCATCATTTTTTTGTGACATTTCTGGGCCACCAAAAAGGCTTTGTCAGCTGATTTCATTTGGATAAATGCATCACCTGATGGTCGTCCCTGAAAAGTTGCAAACAGCCATGTTCAGTCAGTCAGTCGCACAAATTTCCAGAGCATAAAAAATGAAAATAGTTCTAGCCAGTGCTATGATCAAGTGTTTACTGAAATTTTACAGGATTTTTCCCCTCTGTTGCTAACAGTTAATGACTCAGCCTCAGATCATTTCAAAAGCTGGGTATGCAATCCTACATCATTACGCTTGGCTTTCTTCAGCAACAACTTATTACCAATCTGTTTGGGCGCATAAGTGTTCAGGTCAAGCCTTGCTTCAATAAAGTCTACAGGCACTTTGGAAATTAATTCCCAGGTTCCTGGTGTTTTAAAGCACAAGAGAGTTTCGTTTTATTTGAAGCCGATAAAAAAACACCACACACAAAAAGAACCCGAGTCAAAAAGGCTTTTTGACAGACTGTTCGTTTAGACAAAAGAACCTGTCAATTAAAGAAAAAGTGGGGGGAAAAAAACCCTCAACTTGTTCAAACAAATCTCCCCACCTTTCTGACAGGGGCTAAAGAAGAATTAAAAAGAAGGTGGCAGCAAGAAAGCAAACCACTTCAAAACCACATTTTTTATTTTCTAATTTAGTTTCTATTTAATTTTCACTTTGAATGTTTTGATAAAAAAAAAGCACTGGTAGCCAACACAAGCTCTGACGTGATAATCGTAGGTATTATCTCCTTTTTATAGAAGAGGACACCAAGAGCATTTTATCCTCCAAGCCAGCAGTTCCCAGACTCTGACAGATTGCATACCACCAATTTAAAATGATACAACCTTAAGTACTACCAGCACATTTTTGTCATATAAAGTAATTATAATAAATCTGTTAATGTGTACCACTAGTGGTACCTGTATCACAGATTGGGAACTGCTGCTCCAAGCAAAAGAACTGTTGTTACCTGTTGATTAAGGACCATGTGGACTCCATGCGGCTTGATATCTCCTGTAGCATCTCCCATGAATTCTAAGATATCATCAATGCCAGCAGTGTAGGGAAGGCCTCGGAGTCGGACACAGTCACGTATGCTACCTGTGGCAATGGTGTAAGGTGGGGGTATGACAGGAATTATGGGAGTTGGCAAAGTGGGTATAAGAGGAGTTGACATGTATCTATTAAGAACCTGTTGGCCAGAAAAAGAAGAAAAAACCGTAAGTGGGTGGATAGGAATATAAATGGTGATAGGATGCACACTACCACTTCACATATTTAAGTGTAACCAGCTTTATTAAACTGTGAAAAAGGAAAATTTTGCACAAAATAATCCTGTCTTTTTTTGTTGTTGCTGTTTGACATCTACCAGTTTCAAATAAAGTAAAAAAAAAAAAAAGACCCTCTGAAAAATGTGTTTGATGGAAACCAAAAATAGACCCCTCATTGGATAAAAACAAAGAGAAGTGGATTGTTGTTACTCTGAGAACATCCCCCCCAAAAAAGTATTTATCATTTGAAAACACTGGCTATGCTGACAAACCCAAGTAATTATTATTGTCAATTATTAAATTCCCTTTGCTTAATGCAGTATTTATAGTCAGGATTTTCTTTTCTTTTTGTTAAAACCAGTTTTACTCCCCTGCTTTCCTGAGTAAAGCACTGTTAGAGCTACATACTAGCCAATTATTCTTTTTATTTAGCCAGTGCTCATACTCACCCTGCATAGAGAAGAGTAAAAGGCATGGGAGATCCATTTTCTCAGTCTCCTCACACCCCACCTCTTGTTAGCATTTTATTTGCTCTCTGATTTCTCCCAAAGGAGAAAGAAAGAGATAATTGGGAACACCTTAGTGACAAAAATGCTGTTGGGACCTATTCTTCAAGAGATAGTTATACGATGAGTAATAAAATAAGCACAGACAAACAGGTTATACTGATAGAAGCAGCCTTCTAGTAGCAAGCCTTCATTTTGTCAGCAGCAATTCTGCTTAAAAAAGTATCTTGCTTCATTAGAAACACCCTTGTAGGATTCTAATGCTCTGAATATACTGTACATGACAGGTCAGAAATCATCTTTTTCAGTTAGTTACTGAACTGGCTATTGTGGTTATGTTTTAACACTAGCCAGTGGGCTGGCTCTATATGGTTGGCTCCTGAACAACCAGGTTCTAATCCCTCTAATTTCTTGCTATTCACTCATGAAAGTGCTTCAGTCATGAGATATGAATGCCTTACTTCAGAGACAACCCACAGCAAAGAAAAACAACAGTATTTTCCTAGGACCGGCATGGCATCTTAATCTAGCTCTCCTTAACCAACACAACTTGGTTGGTGGGCCTTCAGTGATTTTGGTCCTAGAGGACTTATGCCCCCCTCTCAAGGATACAAAACAAATAATCTAGTAGTGCTATTTCACTAACAAAATTAGTTAGCAGTGTCAGATACTTTGCTCTTCTCATGGCTATTACCCCCAGTAGTGCTGGTAAACAGTAGTGATCAACATTCTTCTGCTCACCCCACAAGCTACTTAGAGAAAGGATGCTTATGATGTGGCTTGGACAAAAGTTGATGGAATGCCCATAAAATTACTAGATGGAATCTTACAGCTCCTGTTCTGCAGGAGGTTAGACTAGATGTGTGTAATGGCTGCTTTTGGCCTTGAATATTACAATATTCCATAGGCAGGCAGACCCAGACTGCCATATCTGGAAATGTTATCTCCTTAAATGTGGTACAGTACTTTCGAAGATTGAGTTTGCTAATTTCAAAGTAAAGAATTTTTTTCTGAAGTGACCTATCACTGCTGTGGACAGTGCTTGATTTTGCAAATATGAGCAGGTGCCCATTAACACTATTTGAAGTTTATATATTACAGGAGGTGGAGAGGGAAGTAAAATCAGAAATCTGAAACCATAATTTTGAGAAAGTGAGAATTTAGTTCCAATTTCCCAATTCAGGCACTTAAAAAAAAAATCCAGGGGCCAGATCCTATTCCACCCTGCTCAAGTCCCTGGAAAACTTAATACAAAACACACGCGGTTCCATCCTATTCATTGCCTTTTTTTGCAATTCTCTCAAGGATGACACAGCAGCATTTTACAAAATTAGGTGTATTAATGGCTTTCAGGGACTCAAGCAGGGTGGAATAGGATCACACTTATGTACCGAAGTCCACATTCATGCATAACAGGTGTCCAAGCAAGAGCATTTTAAAAAGTTCCTTAAATATGTGCAAGTTTGAATGCTGTATTACGCTTCCATTTGAACATGCTATATTAAGCTTCCATTTGTAACTGGTTTGTAATAAATATTAAAAAAGCATGTTGTAAGTATGAGCAGGGTTTATTGATAGGTGAGATGTGGAGAGCATTGTAAATGTCCATTTAGTTAGAGAGCAGTGATTTATCAACCACTATACATTTTGTATAGCTAGAGCCTTAACACTTTGACTTACGTGCTCATAAAGCTTTTCGTAGTTGGGCACCAGAATGTCTTAAAATAATTCACAGATTTTTGGAATGGCCTGTCCCTTAAGGACCTACTGCAAATTTTTAACTTTAATTTTTAAATTTAAAGGCAATCTCAAACTTGTTTGAAAAAATATTATTTTTCCTATATTTATATTTGATTAGATGGTAAAGGAAGAAACCATTTTGAAATACTATGCAACCAATAGTTATAAAATACCATCCATTGTGTATGATGTCTTTATTATAACAGCAATTTCTGTTTTTATATGTAACAACATGTGAAGTAGAGTTTCATAATACGAACATAAGAACCTAGGAAGTGCCTTATTGGGTCAGACTTATGGTCCACTTATCCCACTACCCTGTCTCCAACAGTGGCAGCAGTGAATACTTTAGAGGGAGGGTGTTGAACTGGATATAGCTATATATCTAGCAAGGGTATTCAGCCTCCTGCAAAGGTGGCTAGAGAGCAGTGGCAAGTAAGACTTGCCACCGGCCACTCTCCCTTGCTGCCAGATTCCTTAAGTTCCATGGGGCTGGACCACACACCCCTGCAACTGGAGTGGGGTTGAGCCACACACCCTTCCTCTCCCCTGCACAGCTGGATAGGGGCTCCTCCCATGCCTCCTCACACCCCCTGCCCTGTACAGTCAGATCAGGGATGGGCCATACTCCCCGCAACATGCAACAAATTGGGCCCGCTGGCCAGATCCAGTCTGTGGGTGGACTGAGCACTGTTCACCAGACTCAAGGGGAAAAAAGATTGGACATTACTGATTGAGAGTGATCTATCCCCTATTCATTACCCTCCCTGGCATCCAACTTCATTAGTTTAGAGATGCCAGAGGAAACATCCCCAACCAGTCTGTTCAATAGCTATGAACAGATCTAATATCCATTCATTCCATCTAGCCCTTTTATGAACCTGGATGTACTATGTGCCTCCACCACTTTCTGCAGCAATGAATTCCACAAGTTAACTATACACCATGTAACAGTTCTTTTTCTTGTTAGCTTTAATCTGTCTCCTGCTAATATCATTGGGTGCCCCCTAGTTCAAGTATTCTGGAACTTGGTGAAAACAGTTCCCTGTTCACAGTCCAACCATTTCATGATTTTGTAAACCTCTATCATATCTCCTTTTCTGCATCATTTATGATTTTACTACGACTTTTTTGGGTGGCAGACACCAGAAGTGTATGCAGTATTCAAAATGTGTGCACACCATGGATTTGTATAACGGCATGATGATCTTCTCTATTTTCAATTCCCTTCAGTGATACTCAACATTTTATTGGCTTTTTTTGATATTGAGCTGATGTTTTTAGAGGACTATCTACAGTGACTCCAAGGTCTGTTTCCTGAGTCTGGTTCAGTACCCAGTATTGTGTACACAGGGTTAACATTCGTAGATGAATTATATAAATAAATAAATAAATTTTTCTGGGCTTCACAGCCCATGGTTATGACCTGCTGGACTTCAGCTGCTGTGCTCCTGAAGAGTTCAATGTAACGTTTTCCAAGTATCTCCTTGTGTTTTTTAAGTGCATTCTGTGCATATTCTTCACAGGAAAACAACACAAATGCATCTCCTGTAGGTCTGCCATCTGGATACTTGACAAAGAGAAGTCCCTCTTTCCCTCCTGTGACAGGACACTCAGGCCCCAGGAACCCCAAGACATCTTCCTGAGTAGCTGTGAATGGAAGACCTCTCATCCGGATGATGACTTGATTCTCTTTGGATAAGAACTGAGCCACTTCATTGGAGGTACCTGACAGAAAACGGGTTGGGGGTGGGACGAAGTAGGTTAATTTTGTTTGAAAAGAATCGGAAACCTAGCCACAGAGGAAGGAATGAAACTGCAAGAAGATCCTTTGTAAGTCACGAGTTCTGTAGGGCCTGCGACAACAGAGATTTAGTCCACAATCCCATAAGATGTGGAGCTACCCCTAGCTTCTTCAGAAAGCAGTTTGGCACTGTGCAGCATCATGACGTTAAGTAACAACATGAGAGACACGTAGCTGACAAAGCTTCAGATCACTTAACTGCATGCAGCCCTTTCAGGGTGCTTATACCCTGGGCACAGTGGTTAAAAAAGTGACATATAAAAAGTTAAAAAAAAAAAAAAATGGCAGTTAAAAAAGTGACATACAAAAGGACTGGCTGAAAGCTTTTCACATTATGATTTTAGGTTTGGCAAGGAAAAATAAGGCAAATAATGGACTTTTCCAGTGCACACATTCTGTTTCTCCCTCTAAACACCAAGCTGCTTGCCTGTGGGTGTCACAATCAGAACAACCCAACTAGCACAAGCTCAGTAGTCCCAAAACAGTTGATAACAGCATACAGCCATATCAATTTCTGAAGAGTAAATAAAAAATGCTATTTGGTTATTCCTTTTTTTTTTCTCATACAGCTAAAGAATAGAAAGAGAATGGATTACAACTACTCACCTCCAGCAATCTTTAGAAACTCTTCTCCAGTAGCTTTGTAAACCTTTGTAGAAGGGGAAAAAAAAAACCCCAAAACAAAAACACTCATATTAAAATTACAAAGGTCATTTAAAATTGAAACGGAACATTTTCTAGAGTAATGTAGAACTTTGTAAAGGTTCTTTTAATAGCTGCCGAGTTCTGCCAACAAATAAAATTTATTTTTAAAAATTAGAGGAAGATTGGATTTTCAAAAATAGTTGGTGAGGGTAAAAGTGGCCCACCTCCCAGTAACTTTCAATAGAAGCTGAATGCCTTAATTTTCATGGATTTTTTTTTATCTTTCCTCCCAAAGAGGAAGTCAATTCCTACTAATTATATAATAGGTTTATGCTCATTTAAAGCAGACTGCTTCAAATATTCTCAGCACAGTAATATGACAGTTGGCATATCGTCAACATATGTTCTTTACCTCAATGTATCGACTACCCATATGATGCTTATGTCTTTCTAAAGCCAAGTCTCTCTGTTCAGCACTGACAAATCGCACTAAGGCTTCCCCATTTCTTCTTCCTTGAGCATTCAGACACAGAGCCACACCACCTCTAAATAAAAGACAAAGTAAAAGGAGAGATTGAGTTATGAAAGTTTTATAAATCATTGGCATCATTTCCCCACTCCTATTGATCTGAAAAATCTTGAGACCAGACTTTAAAAATAAGTCGCTACTTTTAAGTAGTGTTTAAGTGCTGGTGCTGCTGCAGTGATGGTCGAGGAAATCTCTCTAGTATAAGCAAATTCCCCCCCCCCCCCCCCCCAAACTCTAGATTACAAAAATTGTTTATACAAACTATGATTTTGGTATCTAATCCATTGTTTTATCAAATCAAATCAAAATAAAGTCTCTTGCCACACAATGCTCTCACTAACTTACAGTGCTTTGCTTTTCCTGTTTTCTATTTTTCATTATAAAAAAAGAAAACCTTTAAAAAAAATTCCATCTTCAAACTGATATGTTCTTAGAATTAACACCTAAAACAAACTGATGTCTGGGATATTCCTTCATTTTTACTATGAAATATATTAGGGCCCCTAAATGAATGAGTATATTTAATGCTTAATATATTCAACAACTGTGTGTGTTTTGTTGTGGGGTGTTCTTCAAGCAGTCTGAAGAAGGGCACTTGATGCTCAAAAGTTTGTCCAACTTCTCTGTCAACTATGCAATTGATCCAATAGATACCACAAAAATGTCCTTGCTTCTCATACATTTCCTGGACCATCACAGCTATGACAACACTCCAATCCTATTATATTGATATAAGAATATATGCACGCATATTCACCTACCATGCTGATTAGATTATATCTTAGACTATAAAAGATAATTATGCAAAACTTGACATATTCATCTCCTACATCTGAGACTTAGAAAAAAATTCCTCTAAGCAATGCTGGCGGTGCCAAGCCTGTTCTAACTAGATGAGGTGACATTCAATCCTGACTAGCTCAGAATTCCCATAAGCAGCCAGTATTAACCAAAGGGTCATAATACAACACGCACATGCACACGTACCATGATCAACATCCAGTTCAATAGGAAAAACTGCAGAACATTAATTAACTTCGATGGAAACAGACAAATTGCAGAATAAACAACATGCATTGGGTATGTTCTTACACACACACACATATTTTAGCAGGACTTTTTCCTGCAAAGAGCCATAGGCGATAAGCTGAAAAGCTATTTGTAGTTTGTGGCTTGTTTTAAGCATCACTGCCTTAAAAACTAAACTAAAACTTTGAAATGTTATCCCCAAATTAAAACTTCTCCAATTAGCACAGAACATCTGAGAATATTTTTGATTACACTCCAAGTCTGTAGCTGTAGAAGATTACAACAGGTGATTTAAAATTTGTTGTTCTTTAAAACAAAAACAAAAAATCCTCTTCATTTTCTTGTTTGAAAATGCTTTGCTTGCTTTGTAGCTTTATGAGAAGAGGAATGACAACTTTTTGGTAGAAGTCTTACCCATAAGAATCCAAGCCCTTGGAAACCTAGGATAGGTTACTCAAAACAACCCATGGCTTATGGCAAGTTACTGCAAGATAAACTAGGGTGTTAGCTTATAGCATGCTAGCTACTCTGCAGCAATGATTCCTGTGCATCCTCCTACCTTCATAAGGGAGATGAAGTAGCTTAGCCTACTTGCATTAAAGACAAGCTACTTCACACACAGAACAGGGTAAGAGCATGCATACAGGCAGCTTTCCCATACAAACTCCTATTCTGTGAAATTCACATCCCACTTTGCCTTTTGGTAACTTGCTTGTGTGGCCATACCATCTGTTTCCTCACTGGCAAAATATGCATCCCAAACCTCATAGAGGTGAAGCAAACTTCTATACTGTGCTTTATATCCAAAGGTCTTAACAAAGTTATCAGTGACTGATGGCTGGTAATATAGCTCCAAGTTTACACTAAATACTAATTTGCCCTTTCTAAAAGCATAATAAAGGGAGGGTAAATATGGAGGGTGGGGGGGGAAGTCAAATAAGATGAAGCAAGATCTGAAATAAGGTATGTGTCGTTGGGTTTTTTTGGTTTTTCTTTTACAAAACAAACCTGTTTGACAAGGTTTTTCCCCTATCAATGCACATGTGCAGTAGAGGATGCACCAAGAAGTTATGAAATAGGAGTAAGAAGGAAAGAACACAATGTTAAAAAGGTAACATAGAAATCATTAACTATGGTTCTGTTCCCTGAATAGAAAAATCTCTTAAATTCTGATTGTTCACATATCAATATGGTATTCAGTTACGTCTTTTAAAAACAAACAATATTTAAAATTATACATACGACAATACTGTCATATTCCTTTAAGTCACAATATCTATAATTTCTATATACAAATTTTCCAAGGTTATGCATAATACATTACCTACAATTCTTTGTTTTGAAGAATATATGTAAACTAGACAAAAACTGCAAATTTTATTATAATTGTATTGTAAATAGTAAATATTTACAGTTAAGATATCGTATAATTATAAATAATATGTAATATTTTAAAATTGTACAAACCTGTGCAAGTATCTTTGAACTACAAGAATAAAGAACATAACAGAAAGATGTGGATTATATAATCCCAGCCTTGTGTTCTTCTTATTCATGCAGTTCACAGTGAAGTGCATATATACTTCATATATACTGTGAATATATTTTATATAATAAAATTATGTACTACATTTTAAAAGGATTGATGTTAAAAGCAAAGTTAAATGATGTTACAGAAAATCTCATACTCTTACTTGGCAATATTGAGTCCTTTGAAAAATCGGGCAATATCTTGGTCTGAAGATTGCCAGGGCAAACCTCTGGCACGTATTACTGTTTCACTGTCTACTGCTTCAGATTTGCTACTGCAGAAAGAAGTCAAAGTAACCATTAAGCCAAATCTTCTGTGATACCATTACCACCAAATTTAATTACAATTACTCATTCAACAAATGAGTCATTGGGATATTTGCTGCTGCTTCATTTCCTTTTTCGTGTCCTTGCATGACAAGGTATTTAGCAGAATTCACATATTCGTCAGAATCTGACAGGGCCAAACTGCAAGTGCTTCTGCTACAGCTTTGAACTTGCGAGCTCTGGGCTGTCAACCATATGGCTTTATGCACCTGCACCACATCATTTCCTTTCTTAACTGAATAAGGAATATACCATAATTTTCTCATATATAATATGCCCCTGTATAGAGTATGCACCTTGATTTTGAAGGAAGACTGAAGGAAAAAGATTCTTTGACTGAATGGCAGAGGCTACTCAGTTGAGTACCAGCTCCATGCACTGGATGGGAACCATGGACCAACCAAGAGCACTAGGTCTCGGGCCATGCATTGAGTCTGACCCCATGTACCGGCTTTGGAGCTAAATGTCGGGGCAACCCAGTGAACCGAGTCCAGCACCACATGCCAGGTCTGGGGCTGCCCACCAACTCGAGCCACATGCTTGGTCCGACTCAGTGTGCTCAATCTGGGGCTACACTCTGGCCCTAGAGTCATGTGCTAAGTCCAACCTAGCACACAGCCCTGGAGCCACCTCATGGTCCCAGACTTAGCATACCAGGTTGAACCCATCATGCCAAGTTTGGGGCCATGTGCAAGGTCAGATTCAGTATGCAGGGTCTGGCTGTGGCCTGATTCAGCACATGGCTAGGAAGCAGGGCTCCCCATGGTTCCAGAATTTGGCAGTAAGGGGTAAATTTGGGGGTGAAAGTGGTGACTGCGCTTCTCACCGCCTCAGCTTATCCCTGCCCCCCACCGTATTTCCAGACCTATGAAACTTCTTTTTCCTTGCATATAATGCAAATCCCATTTTCCTCACCTGGTTGGAGGGGGGGTGGGGGGAAGGGGAGGTGCAGATTATGTAAGAAAATACAGCATTGCAGTCGTCATACCACGACAAGGCCCACGTGTGACCTTAAATGGTGCCATCTTAAAAATAAAATAAAAAACTTTAACAAGTCTGCAGGAATTTTAAGAAGGTTCCTCTTAGTGGTAGGCCTGACAGTACACTGCAAGATGGTTACATGCCAATACTGAGTATAAATGATAGAAATCAAAGCAAATTAGATCATGCAGATTTCATATAGGAATATTCCCCATTTACTCTAATTTCTTTCAAAACAAAAGTACATATATCCACTCTGCACCTCCCCTCCCCCCCCGCCATTTTTTTAGAATTTAGAAAAGCACAAATACTGAACTCATCTAAAGAGGAAGATGAAAGAACCATTATTTTACAAATAGTTTGTTAAGGTAAAAATATTTATCAAAGAAAAATATATAAAACAGTAATATGAAACATTTAATGATAAGAGTTGCAAGATGCCTGATCACTTAAATTTAGGTGTTGGAAGACATGAGGTTGTGAAAAAAATGTATTTCTTTCTAACCAAATCTCTTCCTTTCTTTTGAGTGAAAGAAAGAAAAAAAAAATTCAGAAGAGAAAAGAAAACTAATTCCAGAGATACCTGTGAAGCAAATATCTTTATCCAAACCAAAGGCTGAACACCCACTCGGTCATGAGCAGTAATACACATAACAAGGCATCATATTAGCCCCAAAATTCACATTATTTGAGCCATCAGCAACAAAAGTGAGGAAGATCCAGGGGCCAAGACATAGGCCTGCTAATCATCAACTTTTGTTTAAGGCATATGAAGGAGTCACAGCCCAGGGGGAGTCATAGAGTCTTTGCAAGTGACATCTAATAAGCTCTGGTTCAACAGCAAGTGATTAACGTTTCATAGTTGGCAAGGTTGGAAGGGACCGGAGCAGATCATCAAGTCCAACCCCCTGCCATGGGCAGGAGAAAGTGCTGGGGTCAAACAATCCCAGCTAGGTGATTGTCTAGCCTTCTTTTGAAGAGCCCAGGGTAGGAGCAAGCACCACTTCCCTTGGAAGTTGGCTCCAGATCCTAGCCGCCCTGAATGTGAAGTAGTGCCTCCTGATGTCCAGCCTGAATCTACTCTCAGTCAACTTATGGCTGTTATTTCTTGTTACTCTCAGTAGTGCTTGGGGGAACAGAGACTCTCCCACTGCCTGCTGATCCCCCTTGGCAAGTTTATAAGCAGCCACCAGACCCCCCTTCTCAGCCTTCTCTTGCTGAGGCTGAACAGGCTCAGGTCCTATAGCCTCTCCTCGTAGGGCCTGCCTGCTGCCCCCTGATCATGTGAGTGGCCCTCCTCTGAACCCTCTCCATGTTGTCCACATCCCTCCTGAAGTGTGGCACCCAAAACCGGACGCAGTACTCCAACTGTGGCCTGACCAATGCCGCATAGAGGGGGAGGATCAGCTCCTTGGACCTGCTCATGATGCATCTATGGATGCGTGACAAGGTGTAGTTAGCCTACTCAGCCTTTGCACTGAGTAGCTATCTTATTTCGACAAAAAAGTTTGGTGTCTGTTTCTACAAACTGTCCAGAATCCTCACTCTAATCTATTCAGCCTTACGTTGCTCCAATTGTCTAATTAATTGCAGTTTGCAACAGCATCCTGTACAACTGCACCCTTTTGTAAAGGCAAATGGTATAAGAGATTATGTTAGTTTAGTGTATACAACACACTGTTCTTATCTATGCTAGGGAAAGTGTCTAGGTATTTTTCTGAATCAGTGGGTTCAGCTCTATTCAGACACTAATATAGGGGGACAGCCAGCATTTATACATGGTATCAATTTCACTTGAACACTAGGCCTAGATAACATTGCTTGGAATTTCAGTTGCAACCTGCCTACATTTGAGTTTGTTCTTTTGTGACTACTGCCAGAGCTGAATAAAACTGTCAGTGAGGAGACACATTAGAAAAAAACATCCTTCTCCTTAGTTTTTTCCTGCACTATCAGCTGTAGACAGTTGTAAATGCACTCACCAGGGACCTGTTTCATACTTGTATTTCACAGTTTCAGGGTCTGTAAATATGTGACCTGTAATAAAGATGAAGGTAAAAAAATATGTAACTCAGAATATATATAATTCAGAATATATCACTTAAAAATATATAATTTAGGCTTTTCAAGTAGTATTGAAAAAGCCATTGATGATTTGTTTGAAGGAAAGTATCTTAAAAAAAATCACTCCACAAGAAAAAAGTGTCACTTACTGCATGTTTCAGATAGCATGCTGAAAATAATAGCCACCATAGTTTTCACTTGCCAGACACCGAAGTCCTCCTCTGTTTCATCTGTTCCTAAGCTTAGAACTATGCAGATGGTTAAAGAAAATTAAGATTTTCACAGTTATTTGCAACAAGTTGTAAGGCTTTGCTATTATCTACATAGAACTGGAATCCAATTGACTGGGGGGGGGGCATGACCTCTGTGTATGTGTTGCTGGCCATGACTGATTAATATTCAATTGACTGGTGAAGTATTGTTATGCTAAGATGATGCCATCTACCAGTACACAAAAGTGAGAGAACTTTCTATGAAGCAAAATGACAGATTCAGGGAGGCTATAAAATTTCGTTCAAACAAGGGTGTTTTTACTAACCTCACACTGAATCTGTCAGATACTTGGAGAACTACCATTGTCTGCAAGCACTTTGAGCAGAACATTAGAAACTCCAGTCCAAAAAAAGGGGTTTTTGACTCGTTTCTCAAATAAGCATTTACTTGAGGCCAAATAAATTTCAATATCTGAAAGAATGGAAAAAAGAAAAAAAGATAGAAGTACCATAAACATTACTAGATGAAAACTAGGTGTGAAATAAATTTCCTGACTTGAAGTAGCAATGCTGGATCCTATATACATAGGATGAAGTTGAAAGTTCCTTTGGCTCTGCACAGAAAATAATTTTTATAACCAGGTTATTGATTTATTTGCAGGATGGAAACTATCATAACTGCATGGAAATGCACAATTTATAAGTAGTTAAAAACTTCTCAGTTAGAAGCAACAGCATAAGGATACATTCTGCCATGGATTTGATAGTCTGATCCCTCACGGTGGCCGAATTGGGGTAACACATGTGGAACTCTTTGCGTAGATCATAAAATGAATAAAAGTAGTCAGACAGCAGGAAGTTCTACAGAGAAAGGAGGAAGAAGGAACATAAGCTGACATTATGAACACTACATTCAAATACATTAAAAGCCGATTCAAATCCATTAAAAGCCAAGGCTTCTCTAGGCTGAACAAGGATCTTCCTGGCCATATTTCATGAATATTTTGTTATTTTCTAAATACATATTTGCTTTTTCTTTCTGCAATTACAGCAGTATGTCATAGGCTTGGGAAAGAGAGCCATACATAGTTCCCTTATAACCAGCCTCTATTTTATGAAAGAAGCAATTCAGAAGGGTTTTGCAATCACAGAGATAGGCAAACCAATTGCAATAGAACCCAGATTTTTTCCAGGATTAGGGTCCTAACCTCGCATGAAGATGAGTGCAAATTAGCCAGGGTATACCAAGTAAACATCATAGGCTGAAATACAAAATTGTTCTAGTACCTAGAACACTAAGTACTATTGGAACATCTTACATCCTAAAATAGGATTACATTACTCCTCCTCATTATGGTCTTTATGAGGTTTTTTCTTTGGCCAAATCTGATCAATCCCCTACCTTTTTGGATGCTTCTGGGTGGAGAACCTGTCGAATGAGTAACTGGCCATCAGTACAGAGAGTGTAAGAGCTTCTTCCTAGTAACTTCAGATCACTGGATACCAGCTGGCTAAACTAAAAGAGATAAAATTCCATTGTATTAGTCCAGGGTCCTCTACTTCTGGCCCACAGGCCAAATATGGTCCAAGCAGCCATGATATCTGGCCTGCAACCCCCATGAGTCAGAAAAAATTGGCAGTTGGGAAGCAGGGGAAGCTCCATGCAGCTGGGTCCAGCCCTGCCTGGGCTATTGCAGCACAGTGGGATCAGAGTTGGGCCCACTCACTGCACGTCCAGATCAGGCTAAGCTGCTCCCCATCCTCTCCATGTATCCAGATAGGGGCCACTCCAGCCTCCACACCACCCCAGGCATCTGGATCAGGGCTGGGCTGCTCCCCACCCTCCCCACTGCATGTACAGGTTGGAGCCGCTTCCCCCTGCCCCTCCACCTCCTTAAGCATCCAGATTGGGACTGCTCCATCCTGCCTTGCGCAGCACATCCAAATTGAGGCCAGTCCATACCCCCAGTCCTCCATGCATTCAGTCTGGGACCAGGCTGCTTCTACCCTTCCCTGGGTGGATGGGGATGCCAGGGAAATTTGTGGGGTGGGTGCGGACACTTTATAGGAGGGTGATGAGCAGGGTTCTGGTGAGGAGTTTTCTGGGGGAGGCATTTGGAGCGGACTCCAGGGTGAGACAACAGTGTCGGCTGTTGCCAGGGCTCTTTGTTTGGTGCCATTGAGCCTCTGGCACAGCGGATCAAGGGGGATAGGGTGATCAGCGGGTTTAGGGTGCTGAGGGAAGGGGAATTAAAAATCCTCTTATACATGGCCAACATGACATGTGTGGTGAGGGAGGAGGTGTCCCTGGAGAGGGTGATGAAGCATGCAAATCAGTTTGGGGAGGTATCTGGGGTGAGGGTGAATGTGGAGAAGAGTGCTGTCTTGGCAGTGGGGAATTGGGGGATTTGGGGAAATTTGGATTGCAGGTGGAAAGGGAAGAACTTAAGGTACTGGGTGTATGGATGGATACCCAAGGGAAAGGGAAGTGGGCATGGGAGGTACTAGAGGGGAGGGTGAAACAGACAGTGGGGTTGTGAGGAACACTGGGTTTATCATCTGGGGGGATGGGGTTTCCCCAACACAGAGGTTTTTGTTTATGTCCACTTCTTGAAAATGGTGCCGAGAGAAGTGAGGGGGGCACCAGGGATGGTTTCAAACTTCTGTAGGTTCGGGGGGGGGGGGGCTATTATGAAGGTTGGGGCTGTTTGGGAGCAGGTGGAGAGGAGTGTGGGCTTGGCACATGTCGCTCCCTTATGCACGACTGGGAACTTTTGTTACGGGACAAGGCTTGGAGGGTTTAGGACTTGAAGGGCTGGGAGATGCAAAAAGAGAATTTAAGCTCATGAAGGGGAGGGAGAGGATGACAGATGTCGGGGAGCTGAGATCAGAGCAAGTAAATAGGGTGTAAAAAGGGGTGGTGGGAAAGGAAAGGGGAGCATGAGGAGCTGGCATGGAGGGCAGTGAGGAATGCTTTGCTGGTGCAACGGGTGTTGTATCGTTGGGGGCTGTCGCAGTACCCCAATTGCCCAAGGGAGCTTTGTTGGGCTGCACACTCCCCGTAGCTCGGGGCGGGGAATTATTTTGGGCAGAGGGCCGCTTACTGAGTTTTGGCAAGCCATCGAGGGCCGCATGACAGGCAGCCTAGGGCAGATAAATATTAATTTTCTAAATTTTTAGGGGCCCCGTGGGCCGGATAGAATGGCCTGGCAGGCTGCATCCGGCCCCCGGATTGCATTTTGCCCACCCCTGCCGTAGATGGATCGGGCACCCCTACAGACCCTGTGTGCCAGCTGGATTGAGCCCACTGACTGGATCGGACATGGCACTGTCCATGAGGTTCACAGGGCAAAACATTTGGGCCCCACTGCATTAGTCTATATTACTGTTATTATATTATTTTCCATAATATATTTTTAAAAGATACCAAAGGAAATTAACTACTTCATAATAATCATTGAAAGATCACAACTGGGAGAAAGTATAGGCAGAAGGCAAAGACACATTAGGCAGTCACAGGCTAGAGACTAGGTAAAGGACCAAAACACTACAGGCAGTGCTGAAGCAACAAAGTTTGGCGCCCGGGACAAAGCCTGCAGTGGCAGCCCGCCCTTGCCCTGCGCATGGATGTGGGGGGCACATGCCCCCACCCCCATGCTTGCCCAGGAGTGCATGAAGCAGCGGGAGCTGCCCTTCCCCCATCCCCGCACCCCCCCAAATGTGCACTTGCAGCTCTGTTCTGTGCTCTGCCCTAGCTCAGCAGAGCTTGTTGGCACCCCTTTGCTTTGGGGCCTGGGGCGGTTGCCCTGCTCGCCCCTGCCCCCACTATGGCACTGACTATAGGCAGCACTACAGCAGCACAAAAACATGTTGGAAGCTGCATTGAATTCTCATCATAAAGTTCAAATAATTGGACTTTTTTCAGCCCAATTAATTGCAATGCTGTGAGAAGAAAGAATACACTGGAATATGATGCAATCCTGACTTTGTCACATCATTTCTTGACCTAAACTGTCCAAGCTGGTTTAAAAGCTTGTGTTACAATGGTCTGTCTTTCTTTTCTTTTCTCACTCTCTCTCTCTCTTCTCCACTACCCTCCCTCCACAGTTAAATGGAAAACAACAAGAGCCAGGAAACTACCCAGCAGAGGTTATCATTAACTGCATAATAACTAAACCCAGCCCTATACCCCCAATTCTGGTGTGTTCATTACTCATGTTATAATAAAATCTGCAAAGACCACAGAAATGTTGAAAATAAGAAATTATACAGAACAGTGATCATTAACTGAAACAAAGCTACTAAAGTTTTCTAGGTTCCAAATAGGTTTACTCTGAAAAAGAAAAGAACAGATAAGCATGTGTGCACAATTTCTGAAGTACTCTAATACTAAACCAATACTAAAGTCCCCATCTTTAATTGTTAGCAACTATGTTACCATAGCTAACAAGCTGCTATTTACTAATTTGATACATACAGATATCTTCAAAGGGAACAAACATAATTTTAGTTTTCTTCTCAATTCCAATCCCCTCCCTGGAAAAAGGAACATGGTTAATAGCATGAGTCAGTATCTTACAACTACTCTCAATGTTTTTCCCCCTCTAGAGAGCACCTTGTAGAACTTTATATTATGGCCTCCTCTCCTATTCTTATTTACATAGATGTCTATGACATCATGTTAGACACCAGTCACTGCCTCTGACTGGCTCGTTCTAAAGACCTGAACATGTATATATTATACATGCAGTTAGCCAAATCACGTGCACTCTGTACGGAAACTGTAGAAGCAGATCCTAAAGTCCTAAGATCATGTCTACACAAGGTGGAAAAGAAAACATGGACTTCGGTTAAAATAGCAACTAAAATATCAACTCAAGATGAAACTAGAATTGTTCTAGGTTTGCACTCAGCAGACCATTGTAACAGCTAATCACTTACTATTTCTTTGCTAGTCTTTAACCTGCTAGTATTTAACCTCAGACCACACTTTTATTGCACACTCTCTGTATTCTAAGACATAACAGAGTGAGACTAAGCCAGAACACTGGAGCAGTTAAAGCAAGTTACTTGTTTCTGGAGTACAATCATTAAATCTACTTGTAATTCACCATTTTTATTTCCCTGACCCCACGATTCTGTGGCAGGTGGCTAGGTCAGCTTTGCCAATAGACTTGAAAGCTGGTTTGAAGGAGAACATGAGCTATCTGGCCTCAGAGCATTACAGGTTAAAGCGAGGGCAATTCCTGTGCAATGACAACACAGATTCAAGCCTGTTTTGAATGGTTGCAATTTCCATTTACTTAAGTAAGATTTGTCTCAACTTCAGTCAGGGCTGAATCTTACCCATTATGCTGAAGTGTTCTGCCAAAATTCTGCCTGGGGGTAAGAGACCTTTCTTTCTTTGAATGCCCAGAAAGGAGAAAGGTCACTGCCAGGGTGCATCAAAGGAAACAGTATTGACATAAGCTAACCACAGAGGATGTATACTGTCCTCAAAACTGGCTCTTTCACCATCTTCCCCTTTCTCAGAGTAGAAAATTTCACCAGGGTTTGGCACTGTTTCCCTATTTTAGAGACAGCTGCTGCAGAGCTCCTTTCCCAAGCCTCAGGTCTACTGTGGAAAATGAGTAAGGGGGATGCAAGAGGAGCTTGTGGAAGCTTCTAGTGCAGAGAAGGACAATTATTTTGGCCAGAAGGCCACTTACTGTGTTTTGGCAAGCCATCAAGGGCTGCATGACAGGCAGCCCAGGGCAGACTAATATTAATTTTCTAAATTTTTAGGGGCCCTGTGGGCTGGACAGAATGGCCTGGTGGGTTGCATCCAGCCTCTGGGCTGCATTTTGCCCACCCCTATTCTGGTGAGACGTGCTGTATTCTGAGAAGATGACAAGTTCCAGCTCAAATGAACAAGCAAATATTTCTGGCAGGGAATAGTTGGGCAAGGCATACGTTTGTGTCTCCCACATGCTCGCAGTTCCCTCTCCAATAGCTTTAGAATTCTAATGGTCTGCCCAGCTGATCTTCTTTATAATATCTGCTTGACCCAGAGATTGATCAATCCATCTATCTATTGATCTATCTAATCTATTGCCCAGGCAAAACGTGTATACCAGCAAGTTCCTAGCAAAGCAATCATGATATTCTATAATTAATATTGCTTTTCTCCCTCTTAGCGCTTTCCTCACCAAGGGATCATTGCATTTACAATGATGAGTACAGCATTGAGGCCCTGAGTGTGGATGGCAGACAGAATCCTCTTTATGTAAAACAAAACAAAACAAAACAAAACAAAACAAAACAAAACAAAACAAAACAAAACAAGAGATTCATAGTGTGAAAAATATTCCTACCTGCTGTGGTCTGAGTTCTCATTCCTTGGAGTCTCAGAACAGCAGAGACTCCCTATGGCTCAAGAAGGGAAGGGTAATTGCACCCGAAAGCTTGCTAAGACCTTTTCCCCCCCAACTACTGAGTTGGTCTAATAAAAGATATCACATCATTACAAAAAAATGGATGGGTGCAGGCCATCGACGGACTTTTTTTCCCCGCTGGGCCCAGGCAGGCGTGGTTGTGCCGCCGCCGCTGCAGGGGCCGGGCTGTGCCGCCTCCCCGCTGGGCCCAGGCTGGCTGGGCTGCACCGCCACAACTGCGGCGCCTGGGCAGGCCGGGCTGCGCTACCGCTGCCACAGGGGCCGGGCCCCGGGCAGGCTGGCACCACCTCCCTGCTGGGCCCAGGAAGGCCGGGCTGTGCCACCTCCCCGTGTATACGCTGCTGCGGGGAATACTCAGGAGCAGCGTATACATGGACTAATTTATAAAAATACAATTTTCCACGGGTTATACGTGGGTGCAGCTTATACCCGTGGGCGGGCTATATGCGTGAAAATACGGTACTAAAAAAACCTAGTCTGCCTTGCAACAAAAGAATAACTATTGTTTTTCTGTAGTAAAAAAACTGGTATTTTCTGAGGGATGCCTCAAATTTAATGAGGGGTGTCTTGAGTCTAAAAAGGTTGAGAACCACTCCACTACATTTTAGTTTGGCTTTAAACTCTGTTCCCATGCTGCCCATTTCAGAAAGATGGCTTTCACCAGAGATTATTTCACTTGCTAAAACTGTTTTTTGCAAAACAGTTTGAAGTGAAAAGTCTTCTTTTTTTTTTTTTTTTTAAGTTAAGTAGGGGAAAATATTCAACTATCAAAAGAAAGTGGGGGTTTTGTTTTATTCTATTTTTTTCTTCTCTCTCAAGAGAAGTGTGATGGTAAATGCATTTAAAAAATAAATTAAATGCTCCCCTCTCACTTTCTAAACTTAGCAGTTCTACCATATTTCCATGTTAAAACAAAGAGAAAAAATAGGTAGGTTTAGGGAAAAATGCTTTGACATTTTTTTATTTATTTTTGCCCTGACCCTTCAACTAGGGTCAGTTGTAGTAGTAGTAAAATAGTAGTAACAGAAAAGTAAAAGTTTATAAAATCCTTTTCCTACTTGAAGGGGAAGCAAAAGTATTGCTTAAATATTTTATATATTGTACACATTAAAATAAATTAATATATTAAAATTAATAATATAACATATTTTATGTATTACAATAAAACTTAGAGAAATGGGGAGGACATGTTCCTCTCACTTTTTAGATTTAAAAAATGTAAAAAAAATGGGGAGAGTAATTTTATCTGCCTCCCCCATTCACCCCTTGGAAGGTTTGGGGTGGGGGGGAAACGCTTATATATCTATATCTCCACATTTCTCCAAATTTTACTTTTTTAAACTTTTGTTGCATTAGGGGGAAAAGCAGAAGAATGTGCAAAAATCTAAAACAAATGTTTTAAAATGAGAAAGATGATTTGCATTTTTTAATTTTATAGAATTTCTTCATTGCAGAATGAAAACTATGAAGAATTTGCAACAAAAATCCCCCTACACTATCCCCAAAGAAGTCTGTATCATTATGAACTCAGAAGGCTAGTTGCCACATAGACTATTTATCTTGCTGCACCAAAACTCATGTTCATCAGACCTTTGACTTGTGTGCTTGAAACATGAGATGGCATGTCACTGTTTAGGATGGATTTTCAGTCACTGCTTAAAATTCAGAAATCAAGTTTTAAGAGTGTTCAAACTACCTTAACTGCAGTGTAAACACCAAAAAGACAAACACATTCCAAAGAGATGTAGCCACCCTCAGAGATGCAGTTCTGAGTATCACCACATTGGCAGGATAGCAGCAGTCAGGAGCTCTGTCTACTGATCAAATGAGGCAGCTTGTTACACCTCTTGTCTATATAGTACATATAAAGAAGAAGAATTGCCTGCAAAAAAATGGACATGATATAGGAATAGAAATTAACCATGCCATGAATAAGAGTCTCAATGAAAAGAAAATGATTGCACAAGTGGTAAAGTATTTCTGAAACAATCTACTTTGTACCCAGACTGTGCACAAATCTTAAGAAAGGAATACAAATGGGGACAGATTTGTTATCATGAATCTGCATGGGATTCTGGCGTTCTTTTCAGGAAAGGAATACAATGGAAAAATGACCACTGCATTTCAATTGTGAAGCTGCAGATCAGACAGCATAGGAAAAAGAAGATTCCCCTGGGGAGAAAATACTGCAAGGCCATATACCTGGCTGGTATAAATCAACATAGCTCCACCAGAGTCTGATCTTAAATTTTTCAGATGTGTGGAATTCAAATCAAGTGATGGAAAAGGAAGAGAGATTTAGGCTAGTTATTTTCATCTAGCAGGAGTTTCACATAAGGCAGCATGCCACATTTCTGTTAAGAATGATGAGATGTCATATAAAGTCACAGAGGAACCCAGCACTAAGCAGGCAGAAGAAATAGAGGCAGCCTTTGGAAAATGGGCCGGAACAAACCCTGGTTGTATTTTTGCTTTGTTTTGTTTTTAAATTAGCAAATTATTTACACTGTTTATTTATAAAGGTAAACAGTAAAATTCAGCATGACAAACCCACAACTACTGATAGATATCTATCAGACCAGCAACGCTGACACAGTCCCAAATCACCTACCCTAATTAACAGAGTTTATAATTTTACCAATTTGTAGCTTGGCTAGAGAGTTAGCAAACTGATCAGATTAAAAAGACTTCATAAGGAGATGCACAATGAAACAGGCAGTTGCCTACAAAAACGTAGGCATTTATGAACAAATTAGTCTCCATGGTAGCACCCTGCCCTGCCATCTGCCTATTAATAAAAGACATATTGAACAACTATTCATGCAGAGAAATGGCAAAGAGTAGCAAAGATTGGTTCCTTCTTGTCCCTTCCACCTTCCCCACTCAAACTGTGGAAAGTTCAATATGACTTAAGTAGCTCTGGCCAAATTCTCGCTACCACATGCTCATTCATGGTCTTATACAGAGCTCCAAAAAAACAGTTACAGCCCAACATGTCTGTGCAAATGGAGCTGGAACTTATCAGAACAGAAATGGTTATGAATCTACATTAAAATCCAAGCCAAGAAATTAAAGTTTTCAGATGAAATGCTGCTTTCTGCTTCTCCTTTTGTGCCTAGGTTTTCTAGGTGGCACCTTAAAACGATGATCTAACACACTCTTGAGTTCATTTTGGCCACCACAGGACAAAGTAATGCCAGCCAGCTTTACACTATACTTTCCTGCTTAAAGGTGGTTTTGTACATTAGCCTGTCTCAAATCTTTTTTTTATCAGTTTACCTTTTAACTCGTTCACACTATTACTGAAATCCATCTCATCTCCATCTCCTTTTTACACTCTTTCATGCTGCCTTCTTGCAGGTGCCGGTCCTCCATTTTGAGATGCAAGACACCTACCCTCTCAATTCCAATTCCTCTTTAAAACTACTCCTGTAAGGCTAAGAAGCACTAATCTACATCAGTAACATGCTTTAACCACCCCATTATTATACAAGAACTGTGTTAATACTGCTGTCTGCATCCTGCAGCAGTTCTCTCCTCATCTTTGATTATACTACGATCCTGAGAAAACAGACAGCAACTTTGTGTATTGTGCAAGACCAGTCATGCTATTGTTGTTTTAATAAAATCATTTCATATATGGGGATACATTTAATAATTCAACACTGAGATAAAAGCTTAATGGAGAGAAGTTCTGTGACAAGCTGCTTTGCACCTTAACCTCCAAGACTGTTATTTGAGGAAGGGTGGTGGGAGGGGAGAGTGTTTGAATGCCACATTGAAAAACTGGCTGAACAGGATTCTGGTCCTGTAGCTGAGTACAAAGAGAAGTGGAGAGACGTGTTTAGCCAGCAGCAAGCTGGACAGGAGCCAGTGCAGGCTGCTGTGTTTTCTACAAACCAACCCCAAGTGGCTGAAATGACATAGCCCCCCTCGTGTTTCCTTAACTGTGACTGAACAAATAAGCCATGGGTCATAGAAATATGAGGATTCCTCCACAGGCTCTTTCCATTATCATGATTTACAAAGGGTTAAAATAAGAAGTTGTGGGTTATTGGGGAAAATGGGAATATCCAACAGTCAATAATCTCTCATCCCTGAAAGGCCAATAAATATCTTCACCAGTTCCATATGACATCTACAGCTGGCACAAACAGAGCAGGAGCACAATTCAACTGTGAAATCACCACCCATGATATCCCAATCAAATTTGCCATACCTAGCAATAAGAGAGAAATTTCATCATGTGCTTCTGCTCCAAGAAATGACAGGAAACATGACAACTTCTTCCTCACCAGACCTGCTCCTCTCAGGACTCAGATTTACTTCCTTTAAAGAAAAATCCAAGTTTTCTGCTTTGGGTAATACTATATTCCAGCTCCCAAAGGCAAGACTGCTAATGGCAATGGAAAGATCCAGAAGGAGCTGAAACTTAGGTTGTAGACTATATTAAATCTTTGTTTGCCACTATCCCTGCATAGATGTGCTCAGGGTATACAAAGCTTTCTTTCCTTCACTCCCCTATGCAAAACCCAAATGTCCTTCACCTTTGCATTTTGAGAGGAGTGTCTGCATGATAGGAAAATGACAAGATCTCTCTCATTAAGCAATGCTGCACGGCAGCAGCATCACATAGTGCACATTCTGAAAGAGGTAAGCAGAGACTTCCCTAGTCAAGCTCCTCCTAGGGACATGACATCCGACTTAACAAATAAATAGATAAAAAAAAAAAAGACATGCTCTCTCTGGAACCTCCAGTAAGTGTTGCATGATTCTGTACCTCATTGTGCTTCACTGGCTATAGATGTTATTCAGAAGGCAAGGTAGATAAGCACTTTTATAAGCTAATTCAATTATATGAATTATATATGAACGAGAGAGAACACTTTTTTGTGAAGCCAAGTTCACTTCATCAGATGCTGGGAAAGGACAAGCAGAATGACCTTATCCCAATTTTGCTGGTTTAGTAGTTAAAGGGTAGAGGAATCCAAACCATCTGCATTCCTCTACCTCTTATATTTTCCATCTACACTGCACTATAGACTAATTGATTACAGACAGAAAACTAGTCTTACGCACATACAAACATGCAGCCACCCAATTCTTCGGTGCAGACTCACATTATGTCAGAAAGGAGAGTTTGTCTGCTGCTTTACTTGCTAGGCTATTGTAAGAAACATCTGTGTAGGCAAGAGGCCTTTCAATTAAAAATAAATAAATTTCAGGGACAGTTTTAAAGTCCAGTTCTTGGAAAACTGCATGATTTGGCTCCACTCATGTTCTGTTATCTTGCATGTATAAACCTCACATTTAGAGGAGCATAATTTACAGAGTCAAGATCCAAACTATGGATTTGTAACAAACTATGTATGATCCATGCAATATAAATTTTAATTTGAAATTCTGTCTGGGTTTCACACACCCCAGGTTTGGAGATCAACCAAACCATGGTTTACTTCAAGTCCACTCTCAGAAACCGAGTTTATATGCAGATATCTAATTACGGTAAGAGTTGGGTTCTTTAGTTTTCATTTCAGACCCGCATTTCATAGAGCACACATTCTGTGCAGCTCCATGCAACAACTCATAAGCCACAGGAAAGAGGGAGTAATGGCAATTGTACAGCTTCTGCTCAAGTAGGTAACGATATTAGCCCTGCCTCTGGGTCTGATCCTGAGAGAGGTCAAATACCTACTGTCTCTATTGCAAAGAAAAAAAAAATATCAATGGAAAAGGATCACAGGTCTGAGTCCCTAAGATGAGACTTCCTCTGCACCTTCTATACATGCATTTCGTATGTTCTGGCTGGGACAAGGAACCACACTGACAAGCCATTATTTACAGAGCATTATTTTGTTTAAAGTAACAAATAAACCCAAACCCCTACCATTCACAATACACACACCAACTAAAACATGAGCGCCTCCCAAATGTTTCCATTGCTTCTCAGTCTGTGCAAGATAACTGAACTTTAAATATATCAAAATAGAAAACATAAGCCTTAAAGAAAAAAAAACACACAAAAACAAAAACTAAACTAAACCAAGCAGATGTGCCTCTCCTAAAGTGCTTACAATGGCCCTTAAGAGTTACAGGCTATACATAGCATAAAAGGTGAAATCTGAAAGACCAAATCATGAGCTGGGTACTAGACAGAGACTTGAAAACAACACACCTCAACTTTAGAAGTGTTCCCATTTGTACTCTGGTGTCTCAGGTCCTAGCCACATCTAGTAATAATATGATCCTTAAATGGAACTGTTTTCTGCCGCCTTACTCTCTATATCTGGATGCTGGCTGTCTAATCCACACACTGAAATAATTTAAAATTTGCCAGTACTACAAAGACGTGTGTGGACTGCTTCAATAGTATTTGCAACCATGATAACCCCTTATTATGCTGGGTAACTTTTTAAACAGAGAATCCTATAGTAAGCCCTTGCCTTTGTTCATCTGTTAACTGTTATTCCACATGGCTGATAATGGGTACATGGTGACCTTGTACTGAAATCACAACACACGCAAAAAATGTGCAATCCATCAAGCCATGGCTAATTTCTTTCTGCTTCTGGCAATGCAAAAGAGCTACCATATCTGGTTAGTACTCTGAGCCTGGCACAAGAAGGAAATAATGCTTCTACCCCTCCACGAGAGCAAGGCTTCAATTTAAGCTGAATTTATTTCTGATGAAAAATCATGCAGATCAAACACTTCTCACCTCAACTTATTAGATGAAGTTACCTTCCATTTCAGAAAAAACAATACAGAAAAAAAAAAAAATCAATACTCTTCTGATTACCAGGTTATGGCTATACCCTCTTTTTGTACTACCACACAGAAATAAAGAATATCAACCCAGCTGCTACAACATTCATTTTCAACTCAAGGAGATGGGTTCAGTCACTCCTCTGCCACAGACTTTTGGAGTGACCAAGTTACTTAGTTGCTCTGTGCCTCAGTTTCCATTCCAAAAGTCTTGAAAAATAACTATATTAAAGATGGTACGTTGCTCAAATATTATGCCAAATAAAATGTAAGACAGGTAAGCAGGTAGGTAGGTAGATTCACTGGTTCTCTTAACCCAGTCATTCACATAGTCCAACTTCAAATAGCTTCAAAATGTGCAAATTTAGGGCTAGATTTTCCCAAACAGCAGCCAAACTGTGCATCAAGTTTGGAACCACCTTGAATAGTTTCCTCTTGGAGGAATCTTAGGTCACGTCTTAAATGGCTGTCAAGTCTTGTCTTTTCTTACTACTGCTCTGAAAACAGAATTCTAGCAGCATTTTTTGCCCCTTTTGTGCCTATAAAATAGCTAGTGTGCAGCGGAATTACTGTTTGTACTCCAAGTTGATGCCATCTACATTGGCTGTTACTATGAAACTAATCTATTGTCATTAACTCAGCCAATTATGGAAATTGACCCATTTCATCTTCCTATAGCAGACTCCAAACAAAATTCTTCGGAGAATAGAACAAGAATTATTTAAAAATCAGGCTCTAAACCAGTATCTCATTTTTCTGAGTGTGGTCTTCTCATTGCCATTTTAAAAAATATATACTTTTCACCAGTAGAAGTTTTCCACCCTTATATTCAATGTGCCATGAAATCTAACTCTTGGGAGCTAATGTGACTGACGTCACAATCCCCTAACCACTGGGAAAGAGAGTAACTATGGAGCCTTAGGGGGAAAAGTACATAGAGCTCTTACAATTGTGGGAAAATGTCCAAGAAAAAAATAGAATTACCCATATGAAAGTCTGTTAGAAACTGTCCCTTAACAGAAAATGGAAAAATGAACAACTATAAAGGAAAATGGGTTCTATAGTATAGTTGAACAGTGCTATCTAAAGCTGTTTGACCATGCATAGATTAGTAAGGAATAATTAGAATGATAAAATATCAAATATCAGAAAAATGTTTGCACAATATCTGTTTAGGGCCAATTTATAGCTGTAGTTAAATGATATGCTGGGGTTCAAGACAGCATAAAGCAAAACCCACCCCTCTTACAAGACAGTCTTTTCCATTTTCATTACAACTGGTGACATATATAGTTAAGATAGTAAACAACAGCTGGCTATTTAAGTTTCAGTTCTTCCTGGAAAATAAGTAGAAAGCTAGTTTTGACTTTAGGAGAAAAACACTGCCCCAGCCCTGCCAATACAGAGCATTTTATGACTATTTTAGATTAATTATTTCTTAGATGGAAGTTTACAAGAGTCAGACTATTTGCATGCCTTCCAGCTATGGGTACCTACAGCATCTAGCTCAGGTAAGTCAGTAAAGCACAAAAGGCAACACCATATTACACAGTAATTAATCTGCAGCTTTTATCTGCAAAAATATAATCAGTTTATTTTAATAGCGAGTGTTTATATACTGAGGCCAAGGACAAGCCACTTGATGTGCTCCTCAGAGAAGACAGAATAGCACATGCCAAAGGTATATAGAACAAGCAGCCCAATATTCCATTATTGTTAGGCTTGCTTTGATACTGCAGCTGAAGCAGCTGATGATTAATTAAATGTTTGCTTATTGAGGAAAAAAAATCCCTCTACTTTCCAACTAATTCTCCTGGTCTCTTTGTTAGACTATGCAATGGCAACAACAGACATTGCACAAGTCTGCAGCAGAATATATGCCCAAAGCAAGATTCAGAGCTTTGAATGACTTAATCTCAGTAAAAGAAGGACTTTGCTGGGACTGAACAGCGGCAGCAAAAAAGTAAGGATAAAATCTCAAGTGTTTGAAAGGAAACTCAGAAACTTTAAAAACCATGATGTAGCATGGAGGAAAAAAAGAAAACCCCTGTAGCCCATATAATTTTTCTGGACTTGCTCTTTCATACCAAAACATTTTCTTAAATAGAAAAAAACCCAAAAGGTGAGGCTTCTTCATAGCTAAAAATAGCACATAACAGTGGATTGAAAAGAAGAGATGAACCTTATAGTCTAACTAAATCAAAGATGCATAAGTAGGGATCTACCTAAATTGTGGTTCAGCAGATTTTGTGGAAGCCACAAAATCTGGGGAAGCCCACAAAAAAATAAAACTTAATAGAAATAAGTTTTTATTATAAGCAGCCTACTTGGGAGGGAGAGATGCATGCTGGTGAGACAGCACAAAGGGTGCAACAGACAAGATGGCAGCTGCCCCCCCCCATTAGGGGTGGGGCCAGACAAAGGGCAGAGCAGTCAACTGCTGGCCACCCCCTCCTCCCCCCTGGGCTTCTGTCAATCAGTGCGGGGGGGGGGGAATGTGTGTGTGCAGGGTCTTCTCACCAATCAGCACCAAGGAGCAGGGCCACTGTGAAGTGCCTGGAAAATTAGCTCTTTGTGCCCAGACAAAGCTGTGAAAATTACTGTGTCTCACTGAGAGCTAAGTAAGCCTAAGGCTGCTCTGATCCAGCTTAGCATACTGCAGATTGTTTGGCTGGGGCATGAAGGTGCCTCAGTGCAGGGCTACTCAGCAGGCGGCCCGCACACTAAAGCACCCTCATGACCCAGCCAGCCGGGCCAGTGTCTACATGTATACTACTGTGGAGTTAAAAAAAAAACTGCAGCAGGACAGTACTTGTAATACAAGTACTACCCTGCTGCAGAGTTTTAGTTTACTCCAGCCTAATAACCCTGCACATGTAGATGCCAAGATGTTCACTGCAGAGCTAATCAGTCTGTTCCACAGTAAAAGTCTCATGTAGGCATGCCCATCTGGAAGTTCACGGTGACCTAATTCGACATGCATAAGGACTCTCCATAAATAATCAAGTTCCAAAATCTCCTGAATTTTCATGCAAGTGCATGCTCCACTAGATATTGCCTGTTAGGCTGAATGGTAGGACTCCTACCTTAGTAACTCCCCATTAAAATCATGCAAGACTGTATCATTTTATGGAGCTATTTGCTTAGGCTTAGTCTGCTTTCACATTCCATTATTAATATATACACATAAAAAACCGAAAACTAAAAGCTACCTTCAAGAGCCAGCTCACAATACCGGATTGCCTCTCTTTAACGAAGGCAAAATGCCCACTGAATAGTTAAAGAAACAACAGAAAACTTTTAGAGCAATAAAGACTACCCTCCGTGTTGATAATTTTACTGGCACAACTGCAATTTTAAAGGCTCCTGTACCAGTAAAAGCCTTTGGTAGTTGCAGTTAGAGCTGTATAAAGAGATTTTATACCACTATTTCCTGTTTGGTTCACAAAACCAAAATAAGATATAGCTATGTGGAAGTGTCCCTGCACTTCCACAGCAGGGCAATGTTGTTGGTTTATCCATGTCAGTATAATTAAAGTAAAACTGTTAATAAAGAAATAAATAAGTTGACCAAGGCAAAATTCTTCAACCTAGGGAACACACATGTTGGCACCCTTTGCAGAACACCTTCAAGCCAACTAAACCAGCACAGCATTTTTGACCCTTTACCCATATTTCTAGATTGTACAATAACAATGTCTCATATTCATCAGGGGCTGGAGTATTGTGCACTTTACTTGTGCAATCTATTACTTCAGCATGAAAGACAAGGTTGAACATAATTCCAAAACTGGATTACTTTGTATGGTTTCATCATTATATTCCCCACAGTGATGTCTTGGGTTAAATACAACCTTGCGCACACAGTATTTTATATTCACCCCCCACCCCCTCTCTTTCAAGGGCAAACTTTCATTAGCAATGTGATCTTTAGCACTGACTCTATTGATTGTAATGCATGGGACTACTGTGTTTACTCAACACTGTCTCATTGTTTGTAGTGCCAGCCTAACCAGTTGGAGGCCAGCAGCCAGTCCCTGCAATGAAGGAACGCACAAATCTGCTTTTTCTAACAGCAATTTTTTAAAAGAAATGTTTTTCTCCCCTTTTATTTTTTAAGCAAAAGATGAAAGAGATGGGTAGGTTGGGGAAGGAGGTGAAGGAATGCCACTCAACCCATCTCCATACATTTCAGTCTTCATCAAGATACTTCATGCTTCTGCTTTGCCCTGATTCTTAATCTTACCACAGCAGTTTAAGCACTTGAGCTGGATGTAAGAGGAGAGGCCTTTGGTTTCATGAAGGAGTGACTTTGCTCCATCACATGTGAAGAGCCCTAAAACACAAGCCTATATGAACTGGCTGCACCTTAAAAATAAACTGGCCTCTCTGACTCCCCTCACCTCCACAACACACAGGGGTTTTTGCTTTCCCCAGCCAGGATACTCTTTTTACAAACACTAAAGGATGCTGTTAAGTGTGAAGTGGCCCCTTAACACGCTATCACACTCCAGAATCCTCAGCCCAAAACTGTCCCTGGCAGCAAGATCCTTCAGGACAGACACTGGCTGTGCCTGAGGAAAGGGGAAAAAGGAACAAGCAAAACAAGTTTTTTAAAAAATGCTAAAATGTCTAAAATAGTCCGTCTCCTTCAAGGCTTGGAAAACCTATTCCCCTTCCCCCATATATCAGTGCTGCTAGCACTGATAGTGGTATCTATCTGAATGCAGTATAGAAGGAGGAAGAAAGGAAGGTAAGCTTTTACTACCTTGATAGAAGCTGTCTCCATCACCCCTCCCCCTCCAGCTGTCTGTCTGTACCAGCTAGAGAAGCCAGTACCAGAAACCCTTCTGTCAATAGGGCAATCCCAACCAACTCATACAACTTCCCTAATCAGGAAGCAATGGACTACAAGATACCACCACTACAAACAGAAGAGGTATATTAGGAGAAAAGCCTCTGTCCCTACCCTACATCCCATGTTTCTGTGCTCAGTTACCTCCAACAGTGCTATACAGTAGCTGTATGCAGACTAATAGCGGAGAAGCATCAAATCATTAATGTAACAGAATCACTCATTGTGATATCGGTTCGGAATAGATGTGTGCATATGCCTATGCACATGCTGTAAAAGCCAATTCATACCTACTCGTAGAACGTAAAATTTAAGCACGTTTATGAGTTTTCCCAAGAATGGGACCTTCAGTCACCTTGCAAGGCTGTATCACTGTCAGATGGAGATCCACACTACTGACAGCTCAAGAGAAGTTCTTGAGCTCAAATGACAACCCTTTTAAAGCCAAAAGATGTTTCAAGGGAGTCGAGAACTAAGAATGACCACTATTTTCAGAGCTTACAGAACCAAGTGCAAAACCCATTCCTTCAAATTTCTCTACTTTTCAAGCTTTTCTGTACAGATGACAGCAGCAAGAAAGTAGGGACATATTTGTTACTTTTCAATCAGCTCCTACAGGAGCAGAAGGGAAGCTGGGTTTAATTATTATTATTATTATTGTTGTTGCTGCTGCAGCTGCTTTTCTGCTATTAAATTACAAAATTTCTCTCACACTACTCAGCATTTAGGCTTCTACTCTGAATACACTGTTTGGCTTATAATGAACGTCTAGCTTTGCAGGACATGAGCAAAGTGGGTTAAAGAACAGGTTGGCAAAGCAACTATATCTTTCCTACAAAAGTGGCATGGCCATCCTGACAAATTTAGAGACTAGAATAGGTTGGGAATGGTTTCAAGAACATAAGCTCATCAAACATATCAGAGGTGAGACAGATAAGGTCCCAAAGGAAGATACCACAGCAAGCAAAACTACAATCCAATGCATTCTGATGGCTTTTCAAACAATTCATTTCCTACCCTTGTACTGAAGTGAGGAGACAATTGCAATAAGAATAGTAGGAAAAATTGTTCATGACCAAAAGAAACAGGAGACATGTGGTTTTCTGGATTTTTTATGCAGCGTTTGTGATTATGCAAAGCTTTTCTATGAAAAGACAAGAAGAAGAACCTTATTTGCAACAAAGAAGAAAATATCAATGAAACAATTATGGTTTGGGGTTTTTTTAAGAGATTTAATGCAGCAAAATGAAGAAAGGAAAGGAAAACTAATTGAGAAGTTCAGCAAACACATTTTAAAGCTTTGTTGCTGTTGATAATGGGTCAGGATGGATAAGTCCATGCAACTGATGCATCTGTAAACCCTACACACTAAGATCATAATTCCTTCCCAAAATCCTTCTGTCAGTGATTGACTAGATGGTAAGCAGACAAGCTTCTTTGGGTAAATGTGATATCTTTTATTAGCTCAACTAAATAGTTGGAAAAAATGTTCTTTGCAAGCTTTTGGACACAAACACCTTTCTTCAGGCATAGGGAGAGTCTCGATGGTAAGCATTTACTGTTATATTTAATATGCCAGGTTAAGTCTATGCAAAGAGTTTCTTTTTCCAGAGAAAAGGGACTTGGATATCAAATACTATCTCTGCATTTGTGGATTACTGAAATGTTTACACTTCACTGAAAGTTCTCTCTTTATAATCATTCTTCTGAATACAGGTTTGTCAGCAAGGAAAAAAATAAACAAAACCAGAAGGCAGCCACTCACATAATTACAGACAAGAGATAGACAGAATTAGTGTTTGTATTTCTATCAACACCCTTAAACTTTTAGGGGAAAAGAAAGCAATGAGCCAAAGGACAAAAAAGTAGTGTCTGAAAAAAGGGACCATCCCCTATATTAAACAAAGTATTAAATGCAATGGTTTTGCATAAAGCAGGCATTATGAGGGCAGTTACTCCAAAACCAAAGTCCAATTAGCCTTTTTATAGCTCTTGCCACAATACTGGCTTGCTACCTACACCAAAAGCCAGTCAGCATCTATGCTTTACTAATATGCCAAACTGCCCCACCTAGATGTGCCACAACATGTTAAGAAAGGTGTTGTCTTGATACAGCAGTGGTTAACTACACAGCATCTGCAAGAATGAGGCTTAGAGACACTTAAAAAGTGCTGAGTAGAGCAACGTGCAGAAGCACTGGCTCTGCAGTCCTAGAGGCCAAGTGCAGCTAGTCAGAAAGCCTGAGGCTGAATCGATTCAATCTTTACTAGTTAGTCTAAGCTGTGTAGATTGAACCAATAAGTGAAAGGATATTCACTTCTGATTCTGGAAATGCAGCCAGATCCCTGCAGTGGCCCAGGTCAGAAGTCTGGGGAACTAGAACATGCCACCCTGGAACAGACAGCTTGGGGCAAGGCTAGCACACCCGCCCTGCCAGGGGGATTTGCGGGGAAAGTGCAAAGCATCCTGGGGGACAGAGAGTTGACTTGAATTTGGAGGGGATCTAGGATAAAAGTTCCAATATACCAATTTAACCTAAATCAGTTAAGTCTATATTACATCCACCCAGGTTCATCTTAAACCAGTTTTGGTCATTCTGAATGCAGTTTATGTGCACTGAATTTCTGTTGTGTTACAGATTTGAACTGGCTTCTGATCACTTATACCGGTTTATGTGCAATTTCTCTGTTTAGCCCAAGAGCTTCCACAAGGACAAGACTGAAGACTCATAGGAGAGCAGTGGAATAAAAACAAGGCAATGTGAAAGAACCAATATTGTTCCACAGAAATAATTTAGTTTCTTAAGCTAGTGAAACCATTTCTCACATCATTCTCAGGTCTGCGGGTTTTGTTTTGATTGAAGTGCTTAAACTCCAGGACCAGGATTCTTAGTTCAGCAGGACACCTAGGGGGTATTCTGACAGTACCATGACTCGTTGCCAGCACATTTGACTGAATAAATGCTTACAGTAAGGTCAAGAAAATAAGCCAAATATCCTCTGGGGTCAGGTGCTCCTAACTCAGCAGTCACTGCATTAGACAATGAGCCCTTTGCTTTCAGATGTGGCTCAGTGTTTTTCTAAACAGTAAATAGTGTCTCAAGAGCATTCAAGTCCTACACACCACTATGAAAATGTTAGACTATATTAATGACACATGCCCTTTAAAAGCTACATGGCTTCCAAGCATGTCATCATGTTAGCCAATGTGAAAATATGAACAATCCAGGCAATGCTTAAACAGGTCATTGTGATGATTTACTTTCTTATAGCTGCTAAGCCATCCCAACCTGATAAGAAGTTTCAGTTACTGTTTAATTTTGCCAGAAGTAGGTAGTAGCATCAGGCAGGAAAGAGTATGCAAACTTTTCCTGTCCACAACTGAAACAAGGTATAATCTCTCACTAAGAGGCAGGACTAATCTGGGCCAGTTCTCAAATGATGACAACAATGGTAGCTAGGGATACTGGATTTTATTCTTCGATCTGCAAATAGTCATATAACTTCAGGGACGTTGCTTACCCTATCCATCTCATTTTAATCAGATGTAAAATGGATTTAAACATAATTTGTAGAGGAAGCAAATCTTAATGAGGCTTATATGACAGTTTTATAAGATTAATAATCCTTATACAGTAGTTGGGTTGATCAAAACTCTTACGGCCTTTAGACACGTAAAACTTATTACATTGACATATTCCCTATAAAGCATAAACTCTGCTGATAATGCACACATCTATGGGACATAATGATCCTTTTTACAGAACCATTTTATATGCAAGCCCTTGTTTGGCCTAGAGGTCGATCAGGGGTAAGCGGTCCAAATGTGACCCACAGGGAACTGCATTTTTAGTGAAAAACACACCACACCTCTAAAGGTGTAGACTTTGGGTATCAATTAACCATTCTTTTCCACTGCCAATGATATGAAATCCCACTCTTGTATCCAGAGCCCAAAGTACAAAGATCTGGAGAAACTACACACTGCAAGACTAAATGCAAGACTCTTTTTAACTAATATATCGCTAAATTCAGAAGTAAATTGGAAATAGAAAAACAACTGACATGCAGGACCAGAATATTACATAAAGCTGATTGTGATAGGTTTGTTTCTGTGGTTGGCACTGGAGGAGTTTGCTGCAGGAAATTGCACACATGCACAGAGCAAGTTTTTTTTTTAAAAATGGCATACAGTATCCTTCTAATTTACTCTCAAGCAGGAGTTCCAGCTTGCACACCTATTCAACAAAACAGATAATTAAATACACTGTCCTGTTCTCCTGAGCTAGCCAGTTAAGCCAAAACACTATTCAAAAAGTTTGTATTCAGCCATTCAAAACAGTTGTGAATTTATTTTAAATCATTAAATGCCCTCCTTATAAGGAAGATGTTTTTCCCTCCATTCCCCTGAAGCAGTTTTAAGAAGTTGAGCGAGCTAGGCTTCTGTTCCCCTACTTCCTTCGAGAGCAAATCACCATCAGCATTTACATGATTGGAAGTGCTGATAAACTTTTCAACAGTGGCCTCATTTCACCCATTTCCTAAAGTTAATCAAAGGTCCCCATGTAGAAGAAAATATAGAACTGGTAAGCGGAACTGGGAATATACATGACCATCTAGTCAACGGGTGTTGTCCTTTGTGTCAAGAGAATTCTAGTTTAGCATTTGCATCTGCTTCCTCACACCCATGCAAAATTCTACACTTCGCTTTGCACCCTGAAGACTGGTTTGGCATGTCAGCAATTCATGCTGAGGATCTAAACACTGCTGTAGAAATAACAGCCTGCTTGGTTACAAATGCCAACTGATCACTAAACACCTGTTCCAAGTTTCAGAGAAATAACAAGGCAATTACTCCAAAACTCAAATGTATGTGATAGCAGTGTTGGGATAAAATTTCTTCAGAATAATTTGAAGTTGAAAGACCCATTATAAACTTCAGTTCTTAAATTGCAGCTTTTTGTGGGTTGCAAGTTGAGTACTTCAGAGAATCTATCTAAAGTTTGTCGTTAACTGCAAAGTCAACTCAAGTTATCTACACTCTACTTACTACTTGAGTTTGCCTAGAAGTGAGGGGTGTCCTTACCACAAAATGTCACATGAACTGCTGTGTTCAGATTGATGCTGAATGTACTCTAGTGTAGTGCTAAAGCTTTGGGGAGCAAGTCCCACAGCTACTACACTAAAGTGAGGTGGATCATTCTACTGGTTCTATTTTACTGAAGTATGAAAGAATTTGTCCATGGCACAGTAGGAACTGTGGGAAAGTACTGGAGGCCTAGTGGCAGATTGGTAGAACAAGACCATACCCATACTAAACTGCCTTGTTTACATAACTCACCAGACTGTAACTTGGGCTTTAAAAAAAGTTACTGCACTTTAGCTAGTAGGTTTTGGGCATCAAACCTGAGTTAGGAATAACACTTTAGTTGTGACTTGAGCTCCATGATGAAAACAAATCTTGAAGCACTTGAATCACCATAGTCCCTTTCTCCTGTTCCTTAGTTTTTGCTCAGTTAAAGCCATCAGCCTACCACGTGATAACAGAGTTCTTAAGTAAAACTGCTATTTTCCTTCATCCACATCAATTGCTCCATTTTTTCAAAATGGAAGCAAAAAACAAAAAAAATTCAGCCAATATTTCTGCTAGTATTTTGGAGTGCAGAACATGGAAAAAGGATGCTGAAAGTCACTGGGGAACGAGAAGCTGCACTGTTCAACTATTGAGTGAGTTATGTTGTTTCCATTATTGCAAGATGCCCACAGTACTGCCAATAGAACACATTTAAAAACCACGTCAAGCCTCTAAAATCATGAGATTACCATAAAAAAAAAACCTTTAGATATGACTGATTTTGCATTCTTTTTATTTTCCTTCTGGCATCCGTGCTCTTATGGTAAGAAGAGGATGCAATACAAGTCTCGTTAAATGAAGTTGCAACCTGTTGATCAGGCTACAGGAATTTACTGTTTCTTTCCATTTCCTAGTTTAAGGGCAAACAACTACCTTGTTTCCTGATGGCTCAGGTTATGTTTGGTAAAATATGTTGTGTATGTGGCTCATTTGCTGGGTTGATAAAAGAAAAATTTTGCAATGATGCATTTAGCAATTTGCTTTTATGGCCATCTAAGTGAATGGTAAACCTGTTAGTATTTTCAACTTGTGCTTAATTCCAGGTTCTCTAAGTGAGAGAAGATTAAGTGCTCTGGGGTAACTTGACTCAATAGATAATGTGATGAAAGGCCTGAAAACTTAGGACAGTCCAAAAGGAAAATATGCAAGTAGAACTAAAAGAGCCATTGCATACGGTTCCATAACTGAATTTTGGGGGCATTTTTTGAGAGGGGAGATATGTCAGTTCCTTAATTATGGAAACCTTCCTCTTTTTATGAATGTTTTTCAAAGTAAATCAGTAACAGGGCACACAAGACACCACATATTTTCATTTTGTAAACATTTCTCTATTGTAGTTACTTTTTTAAAGCTGTGTCCACTGTCAGGTTGGTATGTGAATGGCACAACTTTGATAGAGAAGCAGGGTAACCATATTATTTTTTTAAGGAAATCCAGGAGACTATCCCCTACTCTCCTCCCCCAAGTCAGTAGTGCTGCTGCAGGCATCGGCAGGTGAGCAAGGGTGCGGTACAGTGGAGGTGGAGTGGCATGGCGCACCGGACAGGTGCCACCCTGCCCACATATGCCCCGTCCGCTCCTCCTGAGCAGTGGCTGGAGGCAGGGCATGGACCAGGCTGAGCACTGGTCCAGTCTCCTCGCCTTACTCCTGGCCCACTGTGCCACTCCACCTCCCCACCAGACTGCGCCCTGTGCCCCTGCCTGCAGCAGCCAATTCCAGGACTTTTCTTTCAATTTGCACCAACCAGCCAGGATATTGAGACAGCCTGTGAAATCTGGGACTTAAATAGGTGAAACTTGCTATGTTTAGCCATGACCCTTGTAAAGCACTCAGAGAACTGAGACATAAGCAGTGTTATCATTTCTTACAGCATTTTGTGTTTTACTTAAATAAAGTTCCATCTCCTAGAGTCAGAGAAATTCATGAGAAGCTCAACCTTTACATTTTATTTGAACACAAATAAATATCAGCTTCATGGTTGGAGAGGTGCCTGAAAATACACCAATCTTACTGTAAAGGCTCAGAAACCAGAAAGCAAACAAAGACTTAAATTTAGAAAAATCCCATGATTTTTAAGACAATCTCATGACTGAGAATTGGAGGGTGGCTGATTAATGCTTGGAAGAAAATAATGCTAAAACTGGCAAGGCTTTCCTTTTAATGCCAAGCCCAGATACTTCTGTGTAGCTTTGCTCTATATTAAGAGGCATTTATTTAGGATTTGTTGCTTGTACCCTGACATAAATCCTAACCAGCAAAAGGAGTTTATCATAGGTTTTCAAGTACAGAGAGGACTGATTTAGAAATTAAATCTTGGAGTCATTTCCATTTTGGATTCTCTGCATATGACACAATATAACTCAAAAGATACAGATTTAGAAATTCATGAAAGAGCCATATGTCAATCTTTGTGCAGTAACACAAAGCTTTCCAACTGTGACACTGTGGGTGTGTCTACATAAGATGCTTACTGTGCAAGTAGCATGCTGGGCAAAAACCATGCTAATATGCTACTGTGTAGTAGTACTAATCTACTAAGTACTAAGCATCACTAAGAACCTGTGTGCCAACACTACTATGCAGCACAGCGAGTTACTGTGCATTGATTTAGTACTTGGTTAGCCAAGTACTAAACTTAATGTACAGTAACTACGGTGCATTAATGAAGATGCACACTGTATATCATAAAATGTAACTGCACACTCAGATCTCTACAGGTATGGGAGCGTACTGCTTTAGAACAGCCAAAATAAATTTAATAAATTGATTATTTTTCTTTGAAAAAGATACTGTCTGAGCTTTGAAACTATTTTTAGGATAATGCTGCATAGCTGTCCCTGGAGAAGATGGTCAGTTTTGTTCAGGGGCACACATGTTTCCTAGAACTAACATCAAAAAATCTAATTAGAAGACACCTCTTCAATTAAAGCCTCTATTCCACAATTAAGGAACTCAGAGCATATGCTTTTGATGGTGAACATGGAAAGCTCTCTGAATAAGAAGTAATCTCTTTTTGTTCAATGGAACAGCTCAGCCTCACTCACTAATTGCCACCTAGAAAACAAAGCTGAGAGTTACCATATATTGACATACTGTGATTTGGAAACAGTCTCCAGGACAAGCAGAGACTTAGAAACTCAAGGCGAAGTCAGAATAGCCAGTGAGGGTTCTGATGACGTGGCTGGCATGGGTGTGTAACCACCCATCCACTTCTCCACAATGATTCAAGCAAATGGAAAGCCAGTTTCATATACTCAATTTTGCAATCTTATATCCAGGCATATGTTTATACTGGTGTTTTTAAATAACAACTTTAGTTAATTCCCCTTTTTAAAAGCACGTCTCCATTTGCAAAAATAAATTTAAATGAAAAAGAAAATAAAACCTAGATTTACTGACTAGACTTAAAATACTTGATACCAGCAGAGCATTCAAGGGTCATAACAGATGCAGGATTTGGCACTATACCCATAGCATTCAAATTCTCCTGTTCTCCACCCCAGCATATGAGCACTTCATAGACATGAATTAATAAACCTTTCCACACTCGCATGAAATCAAATAGCACCGCCATCTCCTTTTTCCCCCTTCCTTCTTCAGATATGGAAACAGAGGCACAGATTAATTGAACTGCCTATGGCAAGAAACTGCAACAGGCAGAGGAACACACATCTTAAATGCCATTCCAGTGCTTTAAAACAGAATCCTCCTTCCTCAACTGGATGGATGTACCACCCAAAAAGAAAAAAGGAAAAAAGAAAGATGTTTTGCAAGAGTCTGCACCACACCTCCACACAAAGGTACTATTTCCCTTTATAGGCTGAAGCTGATCCACCTACAGTGCAATTTATGACAATAAGATACAATCTCTCATAAAAGTATTGAGTATAATTAAAGTATGTCTGTTATAAAGGTAAACAGAGTGTACTTTGCTAAGCTGTTCCAGATGCTTTAGTGTAAGATCTGGGACAAGATCAAACCTGCAGCTGTACATTTTCTCAGGGGTTAGTTCAAAGCTACACAAATCACTTTACACTCTTAGCCTCTTGTGAAACCTGTGTAACAAACAATCATAAAAGATAGTGCCAGCACAATTAATTTTGAAAGATAAGTTAACACTGAGGGTACATAACTGTGCATTAATACTTCAGAACACAGTCAGGTCAAGTACAGTGAGACGTTAAATATCCAGCGACAAAAAGGATTTGTACCCACTCCGCCAAGTTGTACGTGTTTCAGGAGATGTTAAAGCAGCATGAACCTGTTTTACTGCCTAAGCAAGTTTCTCTCTGAAGCGCACCTACAATGATTCAAACAAGGTGTGGAAAGCCAGTTTTATATACTCCACAAAACTGCACTACTATTTTTCCTTTCATGTACATTTTACTCAGCTATCAAGTTTTAAAAAACAGACAGAAAGCCACTGTATATAGTCTATACACACTAAAAATTGAAAAAAAACCCAACTGTTTCTTGAACTGTGAGAATCATGAAAAAGTATAAGTTATTGTATTACCCAATATTGAAGTGACACAAAGTGGTTCATAGAGCAAAGTGTATCAATAGTAGAAACAAGAAACAAAAAGAAAGGTTTTATCTTCCCTCTACTATGAATTTAGACTCAGACTTAAAAATGTCTCTATCACTACAATTACCCACTTTGGTAATTAAAGATAATTCAGTGAAACATGAAAGAGAAGTCATGCACTCACTGCACAGGTAATACTTTACAGAAACAAGTTTTCCAGTTAATTATTTTTTTAAGACTGAATTATTTTTTCAGAACATGAGAAAGACAAGGCTTGACATCAGCACTGAGGCTGCTGGATCATAGTGGACAGATACTTCTTTGATCAAATCTTTTTTTCAAAAATGTAGTTAGCATGGTTAAATTCAGATGGAGCCTTGAGTTAGAAAATTAGGTTAAAGTCAGGACAGAGGTGGGTCGGAACAAAAAAAGAGGTCAGAGCTCCAGAGTGCCAGCTCAAAAATTGCTACATTGTACATAGGCCATTATTCAATTCCTCTGTTTGTTTTGTTTCCCCAAAAGTCCAGTTGCAGCTAGCTCAGGTCTCTCCAGGGGGTCAATTTCGAGGTGTTGCTGGTTCTGAAACAGCAGTGATTTCAAAGCAAAAGGCAAAATCAAGTCTATTTGCTTTATGGCACCAGTTGAATCTTGCTCCCAAGATTAACCCTCAGCTGCCCTGGTTGGTCCTCACCTGTTGGAGAACTCGGTCCAAAGGCTCAGCTTTGCTCAGTCCCTCTGGTGTTAAACCACTCACTTCTTGACATGGGTCACTCAACTCCGGATTGTCTGCTTTCACCAGGGATTTGTGCAATGTCCCTACCTGAAAACATTTAAGCAGGGGGAGATGTGAGGAGCCAGGGAAGGAGTCCCTTCTTCCACTGCACTCAGAAATGCGAGGAAGATCCAGGCCCCTTTCCAAAACAGATGCACACACACACACCAAAAAGCAATGATTTGACCAAAAACAATTACAAGGCATTTGTCAATTTCACAAATCAAAGCCTCTGACCTCCTCTTTCCTTCCCTCCCACCCCAAAACACTCCTCTGCTGCCAGGGCCCAGGCGGGTTGGCGAGGCCTCGGGAGAAGACCCAGTGCCTCTCGCAAGCCAGGGCAGCTTCTGGCTGGAATCGGGTCATTTTGATGAGAAAAATATGAGAACGGTAACAGTGCCTGGAGGGGCAGGGGTGCCTCCACCCCAGCTGGCTCCTGCCCATTGTGTTTTAAAGAAGCCCTGCAGGTTGGCCTAGGAATGAAGCTCATAGAAAAAGCGAAGAGCTGGAGCATGAGGAGAAGAGGCGAAGCACAAGGCCGGCCCGCTTCTTGAGGGGGTCCTTTTAGACCGGGGAGGGGGAGGGGGGGTGTCTTTTAAGGCTCCAAAAACGAAGGGGAAAAATCTCTAAAGGGAACGAATGACTTTAAAGGGGAGCCCAAAGGAGAAGGGCTTTAAAATATATATACATAAGTCTTTGCAAACTAAAGCCCGCGCCCTCCTCCTCCCCGGTGCATTTGTGAAATGAACAAACGGCCCCGGGCGCGGGTCGGTGCCGCGGGCCATGTGGCACAGCCGGGCGGCCGCGGCCGGGGGCTCCTGCAGCCGGCCTGGAGCCCTGAACGCAACGTGGAGGGAAGAGGGTGAAGCCATACCTTCTTGCTGTGCAGATCCACAACTTGCCACACCAAGAGAATTAGTTCCCTCTCATCCGAACCCAGTTTAGCCCCATATGCACCAGCTGTTGCCCCAAACAACACCACCAAAGAGTCACTGTGCGAAGCCGTCATGACCACAGGGGGAAACAACTACAATCAAAAGCAGAGGTCAAAAAAAAAAAAGGGGGGGGGGAGAAAGACAGACAAAAACAAAACGCAAAAATCCCCACAAAGGCTCGTCCCCGTCCTCCAAGTGATCACAGGGGAATAAAAGGACAAGGAGGAACGATATGAAGAGAAGAGCTCCCGGGGCTGGGAAGGTTTGAGGCGAAAATGGAGAAAACTTCTTGCAGCTCTACCTGTTCCCAGTGATTCCTTTCCCCGGGTCTGATTGGGAGGTGAAATTAACAAGCTGTGGGTTTCTCTCCCTCTGACATCATGGTAGGACCCAGCCTGGGCTTGGGCTTTTTTTTTTTTTTTTTTTTTGCCTCCTCTCCTAAGTTACCTGCCCTGGACTCAGCCCATGTGACTCTAGTCAATCTCCCAAAGGGACAAAGCCATTGGGTCTTTGAAAAAGGTGTAGGAGGGACGTAGGGAGAATCAACGCCTGGAGGATCCTGCCTGATTGGTTTTTGAGAGAGATCAGAAGAACCCCCCCCTCTATTTAATTCTGCCTCCAGGAAGTGCTTTTACCTGCTTTCAGTTTTACAGGAGTCTTTTATCAGCAAGTGGAATGTGACGGGCAGCTGAATTTTAAAGAGACACGGGCCTTCGAGGGTTTGTTCGCTCACTTCTGAAGTGGGGGTTGTCCAAATGCTGTCGGGTATTTTCATGTTTACCTGGGAGTCTGTTCTCTTGGGCTAAGTTTCACTCGTTGGAAAGCTTAATAACGTATAAGCATAGCTATGCCTAGTGCATGATTTTAGCCCTCACATGTGCCCGGTAAAAACCTGTCTACAGTACTTTAAATTCAGAGGTTTTTGTCTACAGTGAATGTTAATGTCTGTGTACTCAAGGATACATTTGTCAGCTAACAAGAATGAAAATGAAAGTACCTTATAATTGTTTAAGAAGATATTCTAAATGGTTGGTATTTCAGTCAGAAATGCCCTGTATTCAGACCCTAACCCTGCATGCTTTTATTGCAAAGTATCCAGTGAACTCCTTTTGCTTTCCTTGAAAGTAGGAGCATATACCAAATCCTTTGCTGGTCATGGGCCTCAAGTGCAAGAAACTATAGTTCTTTTAACCAACTGCCACCCAGTAGTGGCTGTTCCATAGGTATTAGTTGCAATCTGATTTTCAATGGTTACACTTCATTTTTTTTCTTTTACCTACCTAGCTATGTGTAGGGGGCTTAGTTTGGCTTGGGGTTTTTTTCTGCTTTATGAAACAAATTGGGAGAAACTCTTACTAAAATAAGTGGGAAAAAATGATACGAAGTAAGGGCTTGATACTGCAAAAAAATGTACACAGTAGTTTGACTGGTTTCATAGTAGCTAGGGTCAGGAGGAACCTGAACAGATCATCTAGCCTGACCCCCTGCCACAGGCAAGAATGAATGCTGGGTCACAAGACCCCAGACAGATGATCATCCAACCTCCTCTTGAATTTGCCCAAGGGAGGGGTGAGGACCACTTCCCTGGGAAGTTGGTTCCAGATTTTGGCCACCCTAACTGTAAAATATTGCCTTCTGATCTCCAACCTAAACCTATTCTCCATCAGCTTTATTACCATTGTTCCTTGTCACCCCAGGTGGTGCTGGGGAGAAAAGGGCTCTACCTATTTGCTGTTGATCTCCCCTGATGAGTTTGTAGGCAGCCACCAGGTCCCCCCCTCAGCCTCCTCTTGCTGAGGCTAAACAGGTTCAGGTCCCTCAGTCTCTCCTCACAGGGCTTGTCCTGCTGCCCTCTCACCCAGCAGGTAGCCCTCCTCTGAACCCTCTCCAGGCTGGCCACATCCCTTTTGAAATACTGTGCCCAGTACTGGATACAGTACTCCAACTGCGGCCTGACCAAAGTCACGTGGAGGGGGAGTATCACCTCTCTGGACCGGCTTGAGATGCACCTCTGGATGCATGACAAGGTATGGCTGGCCTTGCTGGCTTTGGTCTGGCATTAGCGGCTCATGTTCATCTTGGAGTCAGTAATGACTCCGAGATCCCTTTCCGCCTCTGTGCTTTCAAGAAGGGAACTCCCCAGCCTGTATGTGTGCTGTAGATTCCTTCTCCCAAGGTGCAGCACCCTGCATTTATCTACATTGAACCCCATCCTATTCTCATCTGCCCACTTTTGTAGTCTGTCTAAATCTAGTTGCAGCCTCTCCCTCCCTTCAAGCGTGTCCACCTTGCCCCACATCTTAATGTCATCAGCAAACTTGGACATCGTGATTTCCACCCCCTCATCCAAGTTGCTGATGAAGATGTTAAACTGTGGGCCTGAGGGCCGAGCCCTAGGGTACCCCACTGCTCGCATCTCGCCAGGTTGAGTACAACCCATCCACCACTACTCTGGGTGCACCCCACCAGCCAATTTTTTACCAATCCAACTGTATAGGCATCAGTGCCACAGTCGGTTAATTTATTGATGAGGATGGGGTGAGAGACAGTGTCAAAGGCCTTCTTAAAGTCTAGAAAGACTACGTCCACAGCAACACCATCATCCAAGGATTTAGTTACTTGGTCATAAAAGGTAATTAGGTTGGTCAGGGTGATTGCCCCTGAGCATGATCTCCCTGCAGGCCCCCCACAGATGTGCTCCTTGATGATTCTCTCTAAGATCTTCCCAAGCACCTACAGTTACTTGGGTCCTCCTTCCTCCCTTTCTTGAAAATTGGGACCACATCAGCCAGTTTCCAATCCCCCGACACCTGGCCAGATGACCATGAATGCTCATATAGCTGGGCCAAGGGCTCTGCAATGACCCTTGCTAACTCCCTCAACACCCTTGGGGACCTGCAGATTTAAAAATATCTAGCCCTTCCAGAAGATCCCTAACTACATCTGCACTGACTGAAGGTCTGACAGAGCTATCCCCAAGGTTGAAGCCACTCAATTTAAAGCCAGCTAGTGGTGGCTAACAAGTATGAAATATGTATCATATAGGGCTCACAATATTTTTAGCACCTGTTGTTTAAGCCTGCTGTGGTTCAAAATTCACAAAAACTTCAGTCCTCCCTATCCTACAGCTTCCACCATTGCTAGCTGTGCTGGAACTGCACAGAGAGTGAATTGCAAACACTGCATTTCTGTCCAGTGGGATTTCACTTGGTGAAAATCTCCCATCAGGTCCTAAATTTCAGCTATGTTGGTGGTCTGCAGCCAAAAAATTAAGCTTATTTCATGCATTATGGCACTTATAGTGGCAATTGATTGCTATTATCTTGGGGAATAAGCAGAGCTGCACATTTCATTATGGCTGTTGAATAGACCTAGTTTTTTGAGAATTATGTTTTACTTATACTTCTGTTTAATGAGATCTTGTAGTTAAGGGAAAAAATAACCATCTTGAAACACTTATGGAATACTACACGGTATGCCCCAATCCTGCAAACACTGGTGTACATGCCTAACTTGGTTTGTGTTTCTTCCAAATGATAAAGTTTAAATGTATGTGTTTGTGAGATTGGAGCTCATGCAATATCTTAAGGATTTTTGCATTCAGAATATTTGCATGGTAACAACCATGCAGAGAAATCTCAGAGGGCATCTTTAGGTGTGCTCCAGAGGTGGGTGGAGTTGCTTTAGTTAGAGCAGCTCTCAGGAGCCACTCTAATCAAAGCCCTCCAGCCTCTCATGTATTCAGCATCCCACTCTTCAAAATGGTGGTGGGAAAGCTTTAAGTAAAGCTTTAGTTAACCCCCCCCCCCCCCACTGTTTTGAAACACAGGGCTGTTGAATACCCAAGATGCTGAGGATACTATTTAGCATGCTCCAGCACGTGATTAATTGAGTCTGCTCCAATGTGCTGTAGTTACAGAGCATTGGAGCAGTCGTCCTGCATGTCTACATGCCCAAGCTTGGCAACTTGGAATTACCATAAACTAAACTAACATCTGTAACATAGCTGAATGCTTTTCAGCTTTTGCCTTTCCTAGGCAAATATGCAGCTGCTTAAGAATTAGATTTTTGGGATGCATATTCATCATATAAAAGAAAAAACTGACCCCAAACTACTTGGACTAAAGCAAGCTAAAAGTTGTATTGCTTTCATAATACATTTATTTAGACAAAAAAGCAGGTTTGGTAGTATCTTCTAGGATTGTGCTAAATTTTCAGGACACCTCTAGCTCTTTTTTTTTTTTTGCTGCTAGAATTTCAATATCTGAACAAAATATTCCATTGGCAGGTGAGTAAACATCACGGTGATGAAAGAGCATAATCACCCAGACAGTTAACTTTAAGCAGTCTTTCTAATTATACTATATACAATATATGAGCATAATGTGGGATGTGTAGGGCCGCTTTAGCTCCCACTGAAGTCGACAAAGTGTTATGTGGACTTTGGGAGTAGATTCATACCCAGACATCACCCACACAAGTGATTCTACCTGAAACTGACCTTAGATATGGTGTAATTAAAATGGCTGCTAAAAATTAACTGTCTGGGTGATTTATACCTTTTATCCAGGGCTGGACACGGGCATGGGTGAACCGGGTGGCTGCCTGGGGCCCGGACAGAAAGGGGGCCTGAAAATAGTAATTTTTATTGTTATTATTATCATAATCTCTGACAAATGGAGGCAATACTAAAAGTTCACCCAGGGCAGCTAGGAGTCTAGGTACAGTGCTGCTTTTATCGCCACGCTATCTGACCACCTGATGCAAGTATGAGATTACAATCAGCAGGCCTCTGTGAAATAATAATACAAACAGTATATTAATCATTAAGAAATATATTTGAGTGGGAAAGATTCAAGTAATGTAATAAAGATATCCAGCAAATATGCAATGTCCGTGATTGCTCTCTTTAATTCCAAGATTGTTGGTATACATAATTCAATGTCATGGAGCCAGAAATTTTGGAATGAAATACCCTGTTCCGTTAGCAGGTTTTGGTTCTGCTTTAGAGGTGAATGGAGAGTTTCATGGATGTGAGTTGAGGAAGAAACTGTAAAAGTAACCATGTCTATTAATAAGGCTTCAACTGAACCTGCTGATGTTGTTGTTGATGATGATATTATTGGATGCGTACACATGTACTAACTTTCTGACAGTTAAGACAGCTTAACTTTGTTAAATCAAGTTAACTCAGAGCATACACATGTATGTGGAGCAGAGTCAACTTAAATGCAGCACAAGTTAATGCACCTCCAAGGTATATTATCTGGAGCCACTTTAGTTAAGGTGATTTAGCTCACAAGATGGCTGCCATCATGGCAAGGAGCTGTACGTGTGTATGCTCCAATGTGGCTTAAGTTTAACTTGCCTTGGTTAAGTCACCTTACTTTAAATTGACTTAGTATGTGTATACACCCATTGAGCCCATTGGTCAAAAGGGGGGCAAATATATAATCTACTTTATGGACCTGGAGCATCAACTGACAGAATACTGAAGTTAAAACTCTTCTACAAAATTCCTCTTTGTGTTTTTGTTTTTTGTTTGTTTTTTTTTGTTTGTTTTATTTGCCACAAGTAAGTTCTGAATAGAGCAATGCCAACTTTAAGTTTATTTCCTAAAAATATTTCAGAAGATCCCCTTGATAAACACTTGATGTGGTTTCTTTTGGTATGTGTACCTAAACACTTATTGTTTGGTTTTTTTATTTTGGTATATCTTGAAAACTGGTCTGCTCCTCAACAGTCTGCCTGTATCTCTGACTATAAGAATGATAGAGTTATTATTGGACTGTGGAATTATTATTACATTATGCCACACCTAGGGGCTCTTTAAAAGCAAAAAAACCCTTCACCAAGATAAAATATATATGTGCCCATTATATCGGCTTCAATTGTGTTGGCAAAAGTAACCGAAACATTAGAAGGTTTAAGTAAAGTTAATAAATAAATATATATAACTGAGGTCAATAAGTCTCTTAAACACTCTTGAAAATTGTGCTGTTTGTCCTTATTACTTTGTCAGTTAACATCAACACAAACTGCTACAGTCTAACACAGCCTAGATACAGTCACATTTAAACCTGTAAGTAAAAAAAAAATGCCTCAGACACAGCATAAGTTTGTTAAATGTTTTCTGACCATTTTTGTAAATGGAAAGATGTTTTTTTCAGAACTGAACCTCTTGTGAAGGAAGGTGGGAAGAGAGAGAGAGAGAAATCCACTTCTATCAAACACTACCAGATTTTCATCCAAAAACTGACAACTTTCTTTTGGCATGTGATCATTGATTTGGTTTTAGTTTTTTCGAGCAAGTGTTTTAGTATGTTGCCTCTTGAGAGAAACCCAACATTTTTTGAGGAAAAACTTCCAGAAAACTAGATAATTTGTATACCTTTTCTGTGGCAGAGAAAAGGAGAATAACCTTCTGGCAAGCTGCTATATATGTTGTCATGCCTCAGTGAAAGGGAATAGAGAATACCAGTGTCCATATATTCATTTCCAAACAAAGATGTTTAAATGCTATGTTGTGGGTTTTTGGGGGTTTCTTTTGTTTTTCTTTTAAGGAATTGGGCAACAACATTGCTCAAGAAGAGTATAGATTTAAAAGAAATCTTATATATGTTGGGGTCAGGTGACAATTCAATATTTTATATAGAAAACTGAAATCCAGTTATCTGGAAGGAGAAGGTTTTAAAAGTGGCTTTATGAAAAACATTTAAACCAAAGCCTTCAAGAGATCTCCAGTTTTGAAAACATCTGCAGCTTATGTAGCTGGTAATCCATTTGCTTCTCCCTATAACCTCTACCTCTCCATGTGGAATCCTGAATAATAATAGTTACACAATATTATCTCTTGTGTAAAACTTGGAGAACCAATACAGTATGTATACACAGAACAGCAACAGGATCCACTTCCTGAAGCGATGTGTAGGGTAGGCCCTTGTGCACTAGTGCCAGCAAAGTTAATTTGTAACCAAAGTCTTGCTGAAATAGAGTTATTGCTCACCTTTAACTTTAATTCTAGCAATCATATTTACCAAGGTTCTTGTTTGCAGTTTACACACAAGGATAATGTCCCATAAGTTCAACTGGCTGTAGAAAAGTTTTGAAAAAACACCACTGAATGTTGTCTTGGCTTAATTTTGCAATTATTTTTGTTTGGTTGTTTTTCAGCAAACTGAATGAGGCATCTGGAAAGCTTGGGTAATTTTTGGTTTGACCATATAAGTTTGGAAAGCTGAAAGGCTCATTACGTGCTTTTTGCTTATAATAGACAAGTCTACACTGATAACTTCAGTTCTTGCAGTGGTGTATTCAAGCCCCCCCTGATTTTTTTTTTTAAGCGTTTATTAGGAAATAGTCTTTTGAAATGGGCATTGAATTGAGAACTGGCTGCAGCTGGGAGATGTGAGGTCTGTAGTGAAATTGTGACCCATTCAAGTTTATGGCAGAACTCTTACCAACTCCAGTGAAACACTTTTTCAATCATGCCTTCTAGTCCCAGCTTGTGTTAAATAGAGAGCATGTTGCTTCCTTATTGCCAGTTTTATTAATCAGTAAAGAGAAAGATGATTTAACAGTGTAGTACACTTTGAAATAAAATGCTCTAGACTCCATTAAACACATAATATCTTCATTTATTGCCTGCCTGCCACCCCCTAATAAATAACCCATAAAGTATTTTAGTTTCTCTAAGCTGTGCTGTTATATCACACATACCTGAAAGAACCACAAACAGACATTGAGGGGCTAGGAGGGGAAATAGTATTTCTTAGTTTCTGAAAGGAATATAACCTTGGTGTTGGAAGTTCTAGAGCAGATACTAATTTCTTGTGGACAAGGCCATGCAAGTTTCTTTTTCTGACAACTTCTTTTGATGCATGTGAGAATAAATTTTGAATACTACTGCTAGAATAACTGCCTTAGGTGTTTTGAGAAATCAGTTTTGTTCCTTACTTACCTAGGTTTGTCATGACCAAAATGCAATGTAAAGCCTACCCAAGCACTTTGTCTTTAAATGTTTACAAATGTATCAGTTTGTCCCATGCCCTTAGTTTCTTGAAGATGCCCCTTCTCTCTGTTGATACATGTTGCTGGTATCCACTTGTCATCCTGGGCCCAGTAAATGCTTTTCCACTTGCATGCATGCTCAAAGTATGAATTAGCTGCCGATGCCAAGCTAATCAAAACAAAAATGATGAGTAGTGTAGATATTAAAAGTACTTCCTGCATTATTTTACACGGCTCTTTTCCTTTATGCGGGAGACACATAATCCTGTACCCTGATCCTGAAGAACTTCTGCATGTGCTAAACTTTATGCAAGTGGAAGGCAGGGCACAGTAGTGGCATCCTAACTGGTTCAGAGAAGCATAAACTTTCATAGGCAACAGCCTACTTTATCAGTTGCTATGCTATCCTAAATCATAGCATGTGACAAACTAGGCTGTCACCTACGGAAGTTTATGCTTCTCTTCTACAGTCATGCTTTCGTTCAGGTAACTTAATTCAGATGTTTTTTCAATACAGTTTTTGGACACATTTACACTCTAGTTGATTGTGAACAGATCAGTGAAACCATTCTACACTTGCTGTCTGACAGATCTGATCCTGGATAAACAATAACAATCAACTGTTACCTGATTGGAAAAGTGGTAAGCACTTCTTGCATGACCCTCCCCACCTCCACTTCTGACTCTGAAAACTCACTTTTTCTGACTGTTCTTAATCCTAAAGTCTGATTTAATAAATGCATGTTGAAAATGAAATTAAAAGGAGGCTACTGTGGTAACAGCAATTCACCTAGACAGTGCAAGAGTGTGTGTATTTCTACCCCCCCAATATTAGCTTACCTGTAATCTAGTCTTCCTATTTTAAAGTAAAAGCGTGTAGGAACTGCATTGCAGAAATTAATGAAAACATGATGATACGATTACTTTTCACCTTCAGGTCAGCAGTTCAAATGCAGCCCAGGTGCACAAAAACTACGCTAGGTCTTTGGGTGTGGACAAATGTATCCTTGGAGTGGCTTCCGAAGGGGAAAGAGTTTCAGCTCAGGACTGCACAGCATCTGATAATACATCACAGCTTATTGTGCTTCATCCATGGTCAAAACTAGAGCAAATTAGCTCACTTGTATCACTACTGAATCGTGCATGCACAACAGTTAAAGTTTAGTTAAATTTTTGGAGCTTTCTTTCTAAATCCTCCATGTCAATCAATCTAACCTTGTCCAGGATAGGCAGAGGCAGTACTATAGCAAGGGCATTGCCAGAAGTGCAGCGTCACTGAGTGCTCTTGTATGAGAGGGGCCAAATCACATGTGGCTCCAGGCACTCACTGTCACCTACACATACACAGAAAAGAGGCTCAATAAATAGCCAGTGGCATGCAGTGCATGCATGCATACACAGCTTAGAGAAAGATACTGATTCACAGCCAGCACTGCCTGACTCCTCCAGCACACAGAGCACACATTGTACTCAGCCATACAGCACGCATTTGGCACATGGCACATGCAGACATGCAGCATACAACACAAACTGCAATACATGCATAGATACCCACGCGGCAACATAGATACAAGCACAGAAGGCACACTCCAAACAAAGCCCATCACATAACACAGGGGTGGCCATCCTACTGTGTGTGCACCACTAGTAGGATGGGCAGCCTCTGTGTGCAGTACCTGGCAGACCAGGAAAGGAATTGACAGCATAGGGTAAACAGGGCAGGGGGCAGGAAATAGAGCAGAGGATTGGGTAGGGAGCCAAGGTAGGAAGCAGATCAGGCAAGGAGCTTAGAGCAGGGAGCAAAAAACAAAGCAGCCTGTTAGGCAGGGAAAAGGGGGTTGGAGTGGCACTTAAGAAAGATGTAGGGCTAATTTGTGGCATGGGTGGCAGAAATTCATGTATGATTTTACACAAGAAAATATACAGTATTTATATGGGGAAACATATTTTTAAAAATTGTCTCGGGCCAAATTAGTCAAATTAGTTTCAAATTCCATCCACTGAGCAGAGCTCAGTCATTCAGTTCCATGTGGTCTTACCACCAAAAAGTATGTTATCTCCCAGATTCTTCAGCCTGGGGCTGCAGATACTCCCAAATCTCTGTATGTAGCTGCACTCTCCAGCCCTATCTCAGGTAGCTGCACACCATGCATTCTGCTGTCCTCCCTCCATGGAAGGGGGGTGGGACTTCAGGAAGCAGTGGGCTTTGCAAGAGGTCCCACAGTCAATCGGGGCTAAAAGGAAGGACTCCATCAGCCCTAATCTATCAAACACAGGTGTTTGCCAGGTTCTGTTGCTACCACACTTCCCTGGCTAGAAGCCACATGTTCCACAACTTCTGGGTGAAAGGGCACTGCTTATGCTCCCTGTTGCACAGATGGGAGCTTGCCCAATGAAGCTGGAGCAAAGAAGGGAATTGGACCTTGGTAACTAGTGCAAGGCAAGTGCTCTAATCCATGAGCCAGTCTTCCACTTTGGTCAAGACATTTGTGTGTGCTGTCCCATGTGTGCATCAGTACACTCCAATGCATATACTAGTCCTAATTAATGTACGCATGGTCCAGCAAGCACACACTCCTCTTCAGCACCTTCAGACCTTCCAACAGCTACCCATGCATAGATATAAACATGAACGCTCACACAAGCAGAGGCATACTCGGCTGCCAACACCCATAAGCATCAGGGTTTTGATTTTATATACATTTGCATGTACTTAAGGTATCCTCATTTATATCATACATGCATCTTCTTTCAAATAAAAAATCCCAAAGCAAAGAATGATACACAATAATTTGTGTTATGTAGTAGCACATAGGGAAGCATTCTGCACATGACCTGTACCAGGTGCCAAAATACCTGGTTATGGCTCTGGGCAGAGGACAAGGAATATAAGCATGCAGGGCTCTGAACTGATGTCACATTCAATGCCATCCAATTTGCTGTACACGTCTTTGTTAGACTTAATATAATAGCAGTCTGTAACAGAGCTGGAGGCTCCTGTTACTTTAAAGGTGAAAAAGCAGCAGAGAGTCTCAGGAGGGGGAAAGCTGCCCATTAGGAGATACCTAGGGATTTAGCTAGTACAAGTACTTACTGCTGAACCAGCTGCACAACAGTAGTGCACTGGGCTGGTATCCTGCAAGAGAGACTAGTTATTGTTACAGCAGGGGTCAGCAGTAGTAAGTTGCCCTGGGGGTTGAGCTGGCAACCTAAATCAGGAAGCACCTGTGGGAACTCAGGAAGTCACATGACCGAACAGGAACATGGCTTCCAGCCATATAAACTCAGGGTCTGAGTGAGTGTATTTGGTTTGCCTCTGGGAGCTGATAAGGGAAGAGCTCCAGGGCAGGAGCACTGCAGAGGAGCTTCTGGCCAGTGTCTGGACTGTCCTGGGAGAAGAGCAAGTAGAAATGCTGCTCATTTGCAGGGGAGTAGGAAGGGTAGGGGGCAGCTGAGGGATACAGCCAAGGAGCTGAGGTTTGGGCTTTGACCCAGCTGGGGATTTGTGTAACAGCCAGAAAGCTTATTTTGGGTTAAAGTTCTATTCTGGTGGTTTGTGGAATGGACTAAGGGGTGGTTTGGAGGTCGCATTAGTGCCTGAGGGGCACACAACTACCTTGAGACCTGCCAGGGTACAGCTTGGAGCCAGTGGACCCAGAGCATGGAGAAGGGCAGAGCTTGGGGCCAGAGAAGGGCAAAGGTAGGGTTAGAGATCCCAGATAGTGCTAAAGCAGGCTCAGTGCCCAGAGCAGGTTGAAGATGGGGTCAAAGGCCCAGAACCAATGTAACTGAGCTAAGAGCTGGTGCCTAGAAGCCAGGTCCAGTACAGTGGGCCCAGGCTAGAGAAAAGGGGTAGAGGTTAAGAAAACCTAGGCCCTGAAATGGGAATGATAGTACAGTGACATCTGTGAGGCATGGCTGTAGTGGAGGTACAGAGAACATGATTAGCCCATAAGGTGACAGGTGCCTTGGGAGCACATGCAGGCCAGGAGGGCCCACTTAATCGGACAGACTTGCGTGACCAGTGGATTCAATGAGGGAGAGGGGATCCACTGATGGGAATTGACTAGGGCTTCTTTAATCTCTTAAGAGCAAGGCATGGCAGGTGAGGATTCAAGGGAGGGTATCTTGGAGACTGAGCCAGACAGGAGCCATTCCCCCACCAGGAGACATCACATCCATCCCTGGGGGCCTGGTCCTACTTAGTCACACAGGAAAAAATGTCCATCACATTCCTTTCCTCACAACTTAATGGAAAGAACAGATACAGATACAGTTCTGCTTCTCTAATCTTAATGGAGGAGAACTTTTTTGCAAAAGACAAGCACAAAAAAGTTTACTTTCTTTTAGTAATGATCAGATATACCAAATTGCATTTGCCCATTCTTCTTTAAGCAATAAAATTTCAGTGGACTTCAGTGGAGTGGGGCTAAAAAAAATCTTACCTTTTTGCTAGCTCAAGAGGTTAACCTGCATCTAAAATCAGAATGATCTGAATGGGTGATATCTCCATAATCTGGCAGCACTCTTATCTATTGAGAATGGAATCTGTCCATCTGGAGTACAATCTTTCAATCTGTTAACTGAGTCAAGGGAGCATTTTCTTGTTTGCATCTGATGCTTCATTATTGTAGGATACCCTGGAACTATATTGATTATGTTCCTAACATCATCAAGTGGGAAAGGGTGATTGTTGTTGGGTTTTTTTTGCCGGGGGAGGGGTTGTTCTTTGTTTTTGTTTTTGTTTTTTTTGTAGTTCAGTTCTTTTCTAAATGTCTCGGCCTGAAATTTCAGTGCTCTGTTATCCAAAATCTTTAGACGCTCAAGTCCTGTTAAAAGTATCCAAAACCCTTAGACATGATTGAAAACCCCCATGCCTACCTCCAGCAAAATAGCTGTTTACAATATGCCCCTCTCGACAAAGGACAACTAATATAAACATTCTGCTATTGCTAGCCTGCACCCATTAAACCAAAATTAAACAAATGCCTTCATACAGTGGGAGGGAGTTAGGATTGTCCAGCTAGCTATGGTTTTACCCAGACTGACACTTACTGTTTCTTGGGCTTCATCAACACTTAGGTGGTGCTAGGATCATGGTGGTGCTTTGAGACAGATCAGCCAAGTACAGCTTTATCTTTTGATTTAAATTATGCCACAAAACTCTTTCTGGACTAGATTAAGCCCTTCTGAATAATGGATGGATTTGTGGTCATCCATTGCTTTGTTCCGATTTGATTTAACTCAATAGCATTAACTAGATCCTGGCTGTCAACAGGGATGGGGAGCAAAAAATAGCTTTTGCTGTAGCTGCAAGATTGTAATTGTAGTAGCAGTGGCAACTGGTAGTTGCTGCGGCTCCTGTGTGTGGCAGCTGTCTTGGACACCCTGCTGTGTTGTTACACGGCTGATTTAACTATTGTCAAGGCTGAAAGCTTTTCTCTAGTCCCCTATGTATCTTTTTGTTTTAATGTAAAGTACCATAATGTATATAGGTAAAAGTAGGCTAAGTGTGTATCTTACTGTAAGCATGACTTGCACATAAGCTAAATTTTACAGGGTACTACTAATTAGTTAGGCCTTAGAAACATTTAAAGAAGAACTTTTTGAGAATGAGTGAAACTGCATCCATAATAGAGGTGATGAGCAACTTATCTTTTATGGGTCTTGCACACATAGTATATTTGTTTCAGTCTTCCCCATTGCTAGCAACCCCAGATGTTTAAGATCTGAAACCAGGAATTCACACATGCTGATGGCTGGATGTACTGGTTTCTGTCTGCTTAAGAATAGGGAACATCTGTTGCACTGAATTAGGTCACTGGTACAACAGCCTGTCCTTGTTTTTACTGTTCCATGTTGAAAGAAATGCTCAGGAACTGAAAATGTTAGATCATGCTATATGACTGCTTACTAGTGGATCTTGAAAAAATGGGTTTGTATCTGCCTATATAGTTCAGAAGATGTAATTTATTTGCAGCCTTAGAATGTGAAAAATTAGCCAGGACATCTATACTTGACATGGTGGGCAGTTTAGTTCCCTCCACATTGTGATATTTACTACTCCAGGGCAATTTAGATGTTTGCCTACCTCTTAGTGACCTGGGGTGCACTAACTAGTGCATGTATAAAATGGTGTACTGGCCAGCTGGCTCTTACTCCAGTAGGGATCATTGCTTTCTGGAGGGCATGGACTTACTTTGCATGCTGAGCTCCTCTGCTTCTTTATCCTGATGCGCATTATGGTTACATAACAGAAGTCAGCCAAAAGCAGTGTTTATCACTGACACACCTGAACGATAATCCCTCATGACCTGAATTGCTGAGAAACAGAGGCATTAAGGAGGCATGTTGCATGTAAAGTAACTATATCTGGATAAAAAAAGAGGGAGCCTCCCCCTTTGTGCACTGCAGGAATTTTTAAATGTAAGATGCCAGATGATGCAATTCAGTGCATTTAATCACTTTATAACCTTGGTATTGCTCTGCAAACACTGATGATAGCTTGATGCCTGGTAAACAGGTGTAGTTAGCTGTACTACTCCCCTGACTGGTGAGCTGGAGCTGTGATAAGATGCCATGACAGAACCCTCCTATGTGATTTTTCTTGTAAGCACCACCCTGTGTCTTTTCTGTATCAGCCTGCTAGCCTGGCACACCCTTATTTGACTGGAAATAGCACTTATGCTGCTTCTGAGACTTTTTTTTTTTTTTATTACCATGTGAAATATTCAGATGGCATTTGTACCAAAAGTTAAGATTTTGACCCTATTTCCTAGAAAATATCTCTGATTCATGCACTTTGCAGTGGATACTTTCTGGGATCACCTTCACTCAACTGGGGGTGGTACCAATGCTTAAAGTATGACAGTCAAGAAAAGAGGGGATGCTTTCTCCAACTATATCTGGTACCTGTGCTACTGTTCTTCCAGGGGTAGTGCTTCCCAGTGCTCTATAATATGAACAAATGGTGGGACCAGATCCCATATACCCACTGTCTGATAAATGTGGGGAGGATATAGGGGTCTGGGACAGACGTTCCATAAACCAGTTTGACCTCAATCAGTTAAGTCTGATACTACATAAACCAGTTTCAAAATGGTGATACTGGTTCAAGATAAACCTGGTTGAATGTGCACTGAACACCTGTTCTGTTACAGGTTTAAACCAGTTTCTGTTCACTTAAACCAATTTATGTGCAACTTCTGTCCCTAGCCTGGGTATTGGTGAGGAGTACCAGCAGGAACAAGTAAATGGAAGGAAGTGCCTGGGGTGTTCTGGGACTACCTTATGGTGAAGACAGTGAGTGTAGCTGACAGTGCTTTGGGTATGGGAGGTGTCTGAGTTGAGGAGGGCAATTGCTACTGTAACAGGAGGGTGGTCAGGGTCGCCGTGCTCTCCCCTGCCGCCTCTTTTACCATGCCAAGTTGCCAACAATCACCCTCAAATCCTCCCCTGCCACGACTTTGACGTCATATGTATTTTATAGGGAGGCTGCCTTTCGTCCTCTTGTCCACAGTTCTCCTGTTATCACTAGTTCCTCTCCTGTATTGGGTGTTCTGTACACCCCAACCTTATGGGCTGTGCGTGGCTCCAACCACCCCTGTACTACGCCCCAAGCCTCGCAGATGTAACTGACGTTGTTCGGTCTCTCTCAGCGCCCTCTCTGACACTCAGGCTCTCTGCGGCCCTGCCTCTCTCTCTGGGGCTTCTTGCTGCCCCCTCTCTCTCTCTGGGGCTTCTCAAGTGCCTCCTTTCTGGGGCTGGGGTCAGTGTACCCTGAATGCTGCGCCCTCACTGGCGCTGGGGTCCCCACACTGCTGTGAGTCCCCTATGAGGCCTCCTCCATCCCCTCTTAGCCTCACCCAGACCACCGGTAACAAACAGCAAACGAAACACAAGCCCCTGAGCTACAACGCAAACTCCAGCCATCTGGCTATAACATTAATCCAGCTACCCCTCAGGTGCTCCATCCTTTACCAGTCTCACTGCTAATACATTCAGACCTCTGCTCATGCAGGCAGGACTCCTTCCTCCTTGTCTGCCAGCAGGGAACTGCTTCCTGACCTCCTGCCTGTGATTTATATAGGAGCCAGGCCCTGCCCCTTCTTGTCAGCTGGCTAGACAGGTGTGGGTCATTAGTTCCCTCTAGTTGCTTCAGCAACCGGCACCTGAGGAGTTATCCCGGCTCTCCAAGTAGCAGGCACCTTAGTGCCCTGCTACAGCTACTACCCCCTCCCTGTCTGAAGCTTCCCACTCTGAGAGCTAGTAGAAGGACCTGTCAGTAGGGAGGTAGAAAAATCCCTCAGGGCACTGGCAGAAGTGACATTTGTTGTGCAATCAGCCCCTTGAAAGGGCTCTACAGATGTGCCATAACAGAAGTGCATAGCTGCATACCACTTTAAAAGTGGCGAATATGCGACAAATTAACCCTAGTCTTTTAAGGGATCAGATGAAGGTGCTCCAAAGCAGAGTGCCTTGGGTAACTCCTGCCAATCCCTGCATGTGATCAGAGCTAGGGTGATGCAGCCTAGTCCTGCCTTTGGTGCTGCCTACGGGAAAGGAGGGGGAGTGAGCTGCAGGCTGGGGTTTGCCTGGACTGAGCTGGAGGTGGGGGAGTGGATTGGAGCTCTTGTGCTTTGCAGCCCCCCTCCTTCAGTTCAGGCTGGGCAACCCCCAAGCTTCCCCTCCCTTCCTGCACTGTGAGGAGGGGGAAGGAGGGCTGCATTAGTCCAACAAGAGGTGAATGTCTGTTGAGTTGTGTGGGGTTGTTCTAACTCATGGCACTTTATGCAAAGTGTCATAATTTAAAGCTGGGACCTGCATGTCTGTCAGCACCCTCGGCTGCCTATGTAACGTAAGCCACAGGGGCAACTGGCATTTGTTACGGGGTACTGCAGCAGCTAACCTGCCTGATCTGAGGGGATTGTATTCATACCATGAGAAGGGGCAAGAAAAAGAATGCTGCTTATACATTAACTAAAATTCAGCAGAATGTTGTATAATGGACATAGGGCTGTGGAAAAGGTCAGCAACCAAACCCTACACAATGTGACACTTGCCTGGCTTCTTATCTGGTTGCAAACTCGCAATTTCAGTCTAGGTTTGCTGCAAGTTTCAGTAAGATCTCCAAAAGTTTCAAGTAACATTAACTTAGTACAAAGCAGCTTGAATTTCATGTTGAACTGAAGCTCACTTTAAGTTTGCTCAGAATCAAACTTGAGATGTGAACCTCTGCAGCACATAACACCATGTGCAAGCCCTAGACAAAAACCAGGAAACCCAAATCACCAGGCTCAGAGCTTTAGTAATAAACTTTTAGAACAGTATACAAGGCTTTGAGTTCTACTTCAGTCAGCTTGATTATAGAAGTACTTCTACAATGATCAGCTAATATTGAATGCCTATGTGGTGGGAGACCTTCAGACAGTTTAGAGGACTAATTTGGATGAATAATGCACGCACAGAGGACCTTCTAAACCCTCTGGTTTGCAATATTGGAAGTACAAGTACAGTGTTCTTTTGTGAGATTTCTTGCGTGAACTATGTGCAGTGGGGTTAATAGTTCAATGAGAACTGTCATTCTTGTAGCTTGATGGTTCTAGACTTCTGATGCCAATTGTAATTGAGAAGATGGAGACTTCTGAGAATGCATTGGGAATTAATCCAATTTCTACAGCAGACAGGTTCAGCCACACGTAATTGAAAGGATGAGCTTATCTATAGTTGTTATAGGCTCTGTGTCATCAAACCCCATCTCTACCTAGAGATCAACAAACCCCATATCTACCTAGAATGTTTCCTGTAATGTAATCTGCATGAGCAAAATTTCAGGGCTTCAAGCCATGAAACTCATGTGGTGACACAAATGCATACTTTTTTGCCACATTCAAATCAGAAAGCCTTAAACTTTTTTCCCTTTATGCTTTTCCAAAAAACATTTTTAATTATTAAACAAAGTCCATTCTTAGTACAGCTCTACACCTTGAAAGGATGAATAAAATGCTTCAGTGACCTTTACTCTAAAAAGCCCTCACAAAACTCAAAGATTGTGGCGAATCATCTTCACAAGCAAACAGTCAATGAAACAAATCAGTGTCACTGAATATGTCCTTCTCACTACAATGGAAAATGTATCTTGTTGTCAAATAGATGTTTCAAGATCCCAAGAATGTATTACAGTAGTCTGACTTAAGAAATCAACATTCCTAAAACAGCAAAATATTCACTGTTAGGGCCTTTTAATTCATCTTCTATGGTTTCTTAAATCAGTAGCAAAGGGGAAATCTCACTAGGGTTAGAAGTGGAGCTCAACAACAAGTACAACCATTTGCACAAACGCAATGAATTATTAAATAGCTCTCTGTTCTCTGTCTTTTCCCTTGGTGACTATGGATATTGTGTTGCCTGAGAGCAGACTTGAGCCAGATTTTGGCATGCCGAGAAACTTGTACAGCCTGTGGGTGAGAGTGCTCTGGGTTTGTTGATTTGAATGCACTGTTTTCCCCAGGATGTCCTAATAGATCTCCTAGCTTCTCCCAGTTGCTAATATTGCTGGCCCCAATTTCCTAGCTAGGGCTGGATAAAACTTTTTCAGAAAATAGTAAAGTCACTGAAAATGCATTGTAGGATGACCAACATTATTACTTGAGTCTAGTTTTGAAAAAGTTAAAACCTTTTTTGAAAATTCAAAATATTTCCTCTGGAAATAAATAACCTTATTGTTTAAAAATTGACCTACTATTTTTTTAAAAAAAGGTAAAATAAAAGTTTAAATATCCAAATACTAAACAAGACATACAAAAAAAATAGAATTCTTGGTTCCAAAATGATACCTTTTTATTAGACCAACTGGAAAATGGCAAGAAAATTGTCCTTTTCTGCAAGCTTTCAGAATCAAAGTCCCTTCATCAGGCTCTGGGAAAAGTGTAGATGGTACAAGATGGTAAAAAGTCCCCATAGGTAGGAAATAAACTTCATTTTTGCATAGAGGGAGCTGAAACCCCTCCAAACAAATACTTTATACCCCTCACTTCTCTTTTATTCTTCCCCCCTTTTTATCCCTGCTAATTATCCAAGGAATAAAACCATGAAAACAGCTAGAGTCCAGTTTAATTTGGATATAATATTCTTCTTTTGCTCTCTGCCAGTCTTGCCTTGTTCTATTAAAAATATATACTTTCTACCTCAGAGGTGGCAGCTTTTCTGTGATGGGTGGGCCTGTGGGCCTAGTTTATTGCACATAAAACCTGATCCTCCACTACCTTCCAACTTGGGTTATGTCTATGTAAAGTGGGTATAAAATGCTACCCACATAAGTGCAACTACATCAGTGGTAACTGACCTGGTTATCATCAGTGGAAGCTAATGGTACTCTATACCCCTGATGATCGGGCTCCAGGTATTTTAAACTGGTCACATACACACAAAAATGGAAGCATTGAAAATCAGTAAATGCTTTTGAAATCTTAGGGCATGGTAATATGTAAAGAGAGAGAGAGTTAGCTTTCTTCATCTGAAGTTAAGCAGAAGGCAGGGTAGTGTGGCACCTTACAGACTGAACATTATGTGCTTGATTCCAAAGGATCCCAAAGCACTTTACAACCTTTAAACTATATATAGGCTACTGTATAAATATGTTTTTGCAATGTGGCAACTAATACATAGTAATGCAGTTTTAAGATGTTAGCAAATCAAAATGAACTACAACCTGCTTTGTCTTTAATAAGATTTTACATTGCATTCATCCCCACATGGTAAGAACATGCTTTGTCTCCTAATGAAGATAAGTCCAAAGTTATTAGTACACAAATGGATGGGTTTGTTCTGCATCATTTTTTTTACAACATTTAGGGCTGTGCTTTGCAATTCCACTATGTGAGATGTGCTGTTATGCTTTGGACAATGGGAATACTGAGCAGGATTAGAGAGTTTGTTCCTTAGTGTAAGTTTTATTCTTTATGATAATTTAATTCAAAGATTATTTCTTAGAAAAAGCTTAATGCTAAACTGATTGATTTTTCTTTTAACAGTGCCTTACATGGACTCCCCGCTCACAGCACTTAAGCCTTTCACCTCATGAATTTGTTGGGTGTAGAGGGATAAGGTGGAGTGTACTTTCAATCAAAGATTAGCTGCCTGAATCAGAGACATGAACAGCTTGCATTCTCTGCTTTTGATTTCTACATAGCCTGTTTGTTTTACTTGAGGCTAATTTGCTACACCCCTGTTACCATGGAATTGCTAGGCAGCTACGCCACACCTTTCTGAAACCACCTAATGTTTCCTATGGGAAGCAGCTTTAAGAGCAGTTTCCTGTACTCATAAGGGTAATTGGAGGTAAAAGAAGTAGGAACAACTAGATTCTTAAGATCATGGCTGGCAGGTAATCTGTCAGTGCACATCACCTGTGTTTGTATTATTATTATGTGCTGTTCTGGCTGAATGGGTCACACTGAGATTTTGGCTGGTGTTGAGGTACAAGATTTAATAATGTTTCTTTAGGGAGTATTGGATAACTCTGAGGTCTGTTATGGGGCATTCTTGCCACTTGTTTGCTGTTCCAAATCCAGCTCTTCCATTTGGCTGACTGGTTTGTAGCTAACATCAAATGAATTGGTGGGCTCATTCCAATTGTCTTTGCTCAGGTATCCATGGTGAAAAACTCACTGATTTGCTGGCTGGCTGTTTCGGCAGATAAAGGTTGTTAGCTGTGTTAGTCCAAAGTCAAGCACAAGGCAGGGTTGATCAAGGATTAAAAATATAAAAAATACTCTCTCACTGCTAATAATGGTCCCTCTTGGAAAGGTTCAAGGTATATTTGCAGGACAGTGTGAGAGCCTAAACAGAAGCTCAAGTGCTTGTTACCATTCTTTTGTGATTTAAATTCTTATCTTTATCTAATGCTGAGGTCAGTCCTGAATGATACATATTGCAGTGTGTTTTACCTAGTCAACTTTACAAAGAGCAGCAATTAAAGAAAATGTGTATGCAATGATATAAAATCCAAGCACAGAATTGTTCAGTGGTGAAACTTTAAGCTGTGTAAATATTTCCAAAGCACACACTTTGTATTAGAAAGCTATTCCTATTGGTGAATGATTCTACTAGATGCACAGACTTCCAGTATACCACTCCCTGTGATTCAAAGTGTAAAATCAGGTTTGGCTGCTGAGTTGCTCAAGTGAATGGGCTAATAAAAGACTTTGTATGAAAGGCACCTTCTAAGGTCTATGAATAGTAAAGACACTTCATGATATACAGTTGTTAAGCAGGAGTAAGGTGGAGTAGCTATGAGTAATGGTTTTTCTGTGGGAATGTGTCCAGCATCCCTAACTCATGAGAATGTATTTTATTTTTAGTGAAATAACAAAAATTAAGATTTTTGTTGGCAACTGTTTAGTTGGTCTAATAAAAGATATCACCTCTGCCAAAAGTTCTGCATGCAAAAAATAAGCACATATAAGCTTCCCACAGGATTTTGGTTATGCTTTTAAACTTTGGAATTCTTACAAGGTAACACTTTTTTGCAACATTTAAAATAATATTTGATATCCAGTTTGCCACTCATACTATTTAGCATACACTTAGCAAACACCAGTTACTCAGATTTGCTGGAGAAAGCTGCTTTAAATATAACCCTAAATAATGTTTCTTTCAAAGGGCCAAATGTTGCAACATTGAATGTGGTCATACCAAGCCAAACAATGAAAGGTTTCCTCACATTTAAGGATCACCTGTTAGTGTTACAAAAGCCTCAGGTTATCCACCATCCCCACAGTGCAGCATTGAGTGAAATATGAAAGGGATGGGGATTTGGTCACAGGAGCCATGCAAAATATAGATATACTAGGTGTGTAGATATGAGGTCTGCAGGTGTGTAAAACAGCTGGCAGCACTGTATCATCTACTTTATCTTCTAGTAGCAGCCACACTCGTCCTGTGAAAACAGCCTGGGTGGCTGGGATCGAGGTATCTGCCCCCAAACTCTGCAAAGCTTTTATATAAAGCAACACCTTTTTCTGGGGATTAGGTCTATTTCCCAAAGATCAGATGCAAAAGGATTTACAAAACTACCATGCACGCACAATTGGGGACATACAGCCACTTCTGGGCTGCCTGTCAGACAATACACTATACAGTGGTGGGAGGAGAATTTTTTTTTTGTCTTGAGACACAGGAGAAAATCCCTTTTCTTAGAAAAGCCCTATGGGATCATTAGTGTTTGTGCAAACCAGACAAGATTATGATGTCTCACCTGAAAGAAACCCAGCTACAAAAAAATCCAACCTGCTTCAAAAAAGGGAAGATGAAGGAAGGGTGCCCAGGCCAACTGTTCTGTAAGTCAAACCCAGGGGTTGTATATTTTTGTGATGGGAGCTGCCATTACAGATTTTGTTATAGAGCAGTGGTCTACGAACCATGGGGGTCTATAGTCTATGTCTAAGGGGTCTGCAAAAATTACTATGATCAATCAAAAGTGTGTGAATATTCACAATTCAAAGGCGTCCATACCTCCATTCAAAATCTTTTAGGGGTCTGCAAATGAAAAAAGATTAACAGCCACTGTGGTAGAGGCTTCTTTCCCTTTTCATAGATCATACTTCTGTAGGCAATATTGGTCAGATGATTTAAGACCACTGTCATTTCCTGTGGTTTCACTTGCTATTTTGCATTAAAAAATCAGTACAGTTCCAAATGCTTCACAGTTTTGTTATAATAGAAATAGAGTTAAATATACTTTTAGAAGAGAAAAAAATAAAGAGGAGATGCAAAAAAAATTGGGAACAATTAGAAAACAGGTAGAGAGTTTTTAAGAAAAGATACTGTAGTAGGGCACCTTGGTGCCTGCCACTTTAAGGGCCTTGAGCTGGCTACAGACAAGTCTCCAGGTGAGAGCAGAAAAAACAATCAGGTGGTCACATGACAGCTAGGAGGCTGCCTGATTGGAAGAGGGATTGGTAGCCTGAGCATAAGACCAGGCCCAGGGAACAGGGCCGGCAGTGGCAATGGAGAAGCTGATGGAGTAACTTTTCCTGGCTGGAGGAGTCTGCTCCTGGAACATCCTGGAGGTCAGGGTAGGAACTGTGGGGAAGAAGCAGGTTCCTAGGGACCCAGGGAGGGTCCAGAGCCCTTAGGAGGGGGTTGAAGGCCTGGGGCTGTGGAGAGGCCAGCCTATAGTAAGGGACTGTGTATACACAGGTCCAAGGGAGAGGCCAGGATGGCCTAGTGAGAGAGACAGGGTATATGAAGGCCTAGAGGAGATGCAGGCCAGCCCGAGCAGAAGGGGCTTGATGTTTGTGGGCCTACAGAGGGGCTAGGTAACCACCTCATTAGACCTATTGAGAGTATGGGTGACTGAGGAAAGACCTGAGGAAACCCAAGGAGTTGGGGGACCCTGGAGGGGTCTATGGAGGGACTCGGATGAGCCCAGTGAAGTAAAGGGCTGCTTTGTATAAGATCTGTAGGGAAGCCCAGATCTGTAGGCAAGCCCAGTAGGAGAGGACTGATTTATGGGAGGGCCCAGGGGTGGACCCATATTGAGGAAGAGAGGGAGGGTTATGTTATAAGGTGGAGGTTGGAACTGAGTGCCCAGGAGTGAGCAGCCCAGGAAGAAATTTTAAGGAGCCCAGAGAGAGAGGAGAAAGACTAGGGTAGGTAGGCCTGCAGTGTGTCATAGGTAAGACCTGAAACTGCACCCTGCTGTGGTTGGATGGTGTGGTAGGGCTGCCTGTGGCAGGGCAGTTCCTAGGAAATGCCACACCTGTGCCTCCCCAGTGAAAGGCAAGGATGGGGCACCACAAAGCTTCAACCCTCATTGCCTTGTGGGTACCACATGGTGGGGAGAGGCTAAGGGAGCGCACCCTGACAGAAAAACAACAGGCTTGGGTGGCAGCATGGGGCCAGGAGGGCCCAAAGCCAGTGGGAACAGGCTTGAATAAGAGTAAGGCATAGTGGGAGGCTGAGAGAAGGAGGTCCAGGTACGTCAACAGACACTCAGGCCTCATGTGGGCCATAGACAGAGTTTGAGATGCCTGAGCCCAGAGAAAGTCAGGGGTTGGAATCAGCCCAGTGTGTGGGGCAGTAGGCCTGATGCCTCGTCATAGAGGAGGGCCTGAATTGGGAGGCCTGAAGGTCTGCAAGGGACCAGGACCAAGAGTGAGAGAGGAAGCCCTAAAGTCTGTATGCAGTAGAGCCAAGGGGGCTGAAGGGTCATGCAGAGTGTGTGTGGCCCATGGTGGGACGAGAATGATTGTGACTCAATAAAAGGGGCAGTGTGAGTGAGACCCAGTTATGAGGGCATGTGTTGAAGGCCCAACATAGAGCCAGAGTTTGGCCCTGGAGAGTGCTGAGTGAGTGTCAACTGTTTAGAGGCCCTCTGTGAGGCATGGGGCATGGTAAAGGGAAGGTTGGAGCAGTGTATTTTGCTCTGGGCATCAGGACTTAGAATGGTAAGCCTCCCACTTAGATTAAAATCAAATTTGATGTAATGGCAAAGATGTGGCAGGTGAGGCAGGGCAGACAGGTGGGTGGACCAATGTTGAGCTCAGTGGGGACAGCCCCTGTTACGGATACAGGCAGACTGTCTAAGACAGTAAGTGCTGGATAGGATAGTCCTTTCAAGACTACCTCATTTGGTTTGACCAGTATTGGTCTCGCTAAGTACAACAATATCAAATCAAGCAAGTTCTCTGGCCACTGATACTGTCCTTTGCTCTTCAGTCACTGTTAAGGTTGTCTATCAGGGTGCAAATGTTCTAGGTTGCAAACTTTATTTCTTGATTTGGACCACAGATAGTGATCCCACTGGATGTGGTTTTCTAGTCAGATGAAATAAGACAGAATAGGAAATGTTTTCTGCTTTGTGGAGAGGAAACCATATCCTGATGGCAAGGAAAACCTAGATGACTGGATGTTTCTGTTCCACTGCAGCTTTCAGCTGCCTTTGCAGCCATTAAGAAGTATTACTTCTTCATCTGTCTGCTGTACCGTTGAGGACTTCTGTTTTGTTTTTGGATCACTATTACTCTAGAAACCTTGCTCTTGACCTTGCCACCATGGGTGACCCTACCAGGAGAGTGAAACTCCAGTTGACATTGCTCTCAAGTCATTGGTAACATACCAGCCCCTCCACCTTGTCAAGGTTGCAGCCCTTATGAGGGATCATGCATAGCAGATAGTCAAAGGTAGATGACATGATGCTGCCAGTACCACTCTGTTCTGCACTACTGGCCAGATAAACTAGTGTGCCTTAACCACGCTATCCCAGTGGGCCAGCAAGGCTTAGGATCAACCTGCCCTCTAATTAAAAGCAGGACACTTAGTCTGTTAAACAGATCATTTTCTTTATATAAAGAAAATGTAAGTTGATTTAAAATATATTTAGAGAATTAATATATATATATATATATAGGGCACACATGTCACTGTGTTGACATTGTTCCTGTGCTGTGATTTAGTACTTCCTTTTGGAAGTACTAAATCACGGCAAAGTAACAGCTCATACTGTGCTGTATGTGGTGCATGGTTATTTTTAGCTGCTACTTTGCCGTAGTGGCACGCTATAGCAGGGGACTGCATCATGACAGTGAAGTAGCTGCTGGCCATGTGTAGATCCCCATGGATGCTATGTTGCTGTAGTGCATTGATCTGGTGACATAGTATCGTGTGTAGACATGCTCATAGAAAGTTGATTCAAATACTGAAGCATCTTCCTGCCCAGGGCAAGAGTTGGATTTGAAGATTGAGATCCCTTCCAATCCTAACATCTATGAATGTGGTATCAGTAGTGGAGACTTGAAGGACAAATTGGTGGGTTCTAGTATAAACATTTTTACGATGGGGCACTTAGCTTCTACTCATCTGCGTTACCTCTCAAGTCCCTGAAAACAGAAAGTATGTCAGGTTAGAAGCTGCCCAGGATAGTTAAAGATTTTACAAAGATCACAAGGTTCCCACAGTAGGAATGTAAATGGTTCAAACAAGCAGAAAAGAGATGCCACAGGGAAAATGATGATTAAGACTCAAAACCAAAAAAAGAGGATCTTACAGTCACTTCTAATGGGGCAAATCATTCCTTTCGTAACACCATTACAGTTGAAATTTTCACGTTGGGTTTGATTTTTGGCTTCTCGTTAACTTCCCAACTCCTTCTCTACCGATTGTAGTCAGGGACCTGTTCTCCAAGGCAAATACTTCATCTTCATAAAACGATTACATTACCATCCATTACAGTGCTCAGGGGCCTAAGAGCAAATTTTAAGACCATGTTTATGGCCTATAAAGCCCTAAATGGCATAGCTTTGGACTATCTGAAAAATTGTTTCTCACTCTGTGCTAGACTGCCTCATACACAGTCAACCACAGTGCCTGGCTCAGGTTCTTTCATTACAAGGGGGAAGGCTGCCTCTGAAATGTGATACCCTCCTTGCTCTAAAATTGATAATATGCAAAAGATGCGTGTCTGACAGGACTTGTGGAAGGGGCTGAGGACATGCTTCCCAAACTGATAAAGGGGAAGAGAGGCTTCTCTGCATACACCTTAGTTCATCTTGAAAGTGTTACTTTAATGATTTTGGGATTTTATTGTGTTAAGGCACTTGGACTTTCAGATAGACATCTTTTTAATTCTTTGAAAAAAGATAATATTATTTCTATTTATGCAGTAGCTATGCTAGGTCTTCTAAAACCTAGATCCTTTCTTCCACTGAAAAGAAATTACACAGAAGACTGCATGCTGTTCACTGTTCCTTTTCTGCATTTTCTTCTGTCTGTTCTTGACAGCAGAATCATAGAAAATTAGGGTTGGAAGGGAGCCCATGAGGTTATCTAGTCCAACCCCCTGCTCAAAGCAGGACCACCCCATCTAGATCATCCCAGCTAAGGCGTTGTTTAGTTGGGTCGTAAAAACCTCTAAGGATGCTGATTCCCTTGCTAAAGTTGAGACCATTACTCTTTGTTCTGTTGTTTGCCACCACTGAGAACAGTCCAATTCCATCCTCTTTGGAACCACCCTTCAGGTAGTTGAAGGCTGCTATTAAATCCCCTCTCAGTCTTCTGTTCTGAAGACTAAATAAAATAATTTCCACCAGCATCTCTTTATATGTCATGTGTCTCAGCCCCCTAACCCAGGGGTGGGCAATAATTTTGGGTGGAGAGCCACTTACTGAGTTTTGGCAAGCCATCAAAGGCTGAATGACAGGCAGCCAGGGCAGATCAATATTAATTTTCTACATTTTTTAGGGGCCCCGTGGGCCAGATAGAATGGCCTGGTGGGCTGCATCTGGCCCACCCCTGTCCTAACCAGGGTTTTTTTGCCCTTCACTGCACTTCTTCAATTTGTCCTTTCTGTGGGGGGGGGGGGAACTGGACACAGTTCTCCAGATGTGGCCTCCTCAGTGCTGAATAGAGGGAAGAATCATTTCCCTTGATCTGCTGGCAACATTTTCTACTAATACAGCCCAGTATGCCATTAGTCTTCTTGGCAACAAAGTCACACTGCTGTTCCTTTCTGCAGAGCTGCAGCTTAGTCGGTGGTATCTAACCGGTACTGGTGCATGGGATTGTTCTGTCCTAAGTGCTGGACTTTGCACTTGTCCTTATTGAATCTCATGAGATTTCTTTTGGTCCAATCCTCCAATTTGTCTAGGTCTCTCTGAATTCTAGGCCTACTCCCCAGAGCTTGGTATCTACCATCTGTAAACTTGCTGAGGGTTTGCTCCATCCCATCTTCCAGGTTGTTGATGAAGATTTTTCCAAGTCATTGATGAAGATGAAGTAAGTGCATACCTCAGGTTATTAATAATAATTAACTTTCCATCTCATCCTGAAGTCCTCAAAACTTTTTAAACTTTGTGATCTTTACTGAAGGGCAGAATTCTCCTAAGTCAAATACTGTCACCTAACATTGCAACACAAAACTATATACCAGGTTAGGAGCAGACATGGAAGAATGTTATTAACAATTCACACTGAGGGGAAGAGGGCTTTGAGTAAGCAGGATATATTTTCTGATAGTAGCAGAATGCCATGGTCCTCCTGTGGGAAATGAATTGGGACTCTAATGAGCAAGAATTCTATATTTTATCCAAGATATGGTCTCCACCAGCAGCAGCACAATGCCTCTTACCAATAGTGAGCAGCCACTAGCTAACTGATAAGTCCGATGGAAGGTACCATCTAGTGCATCTGCTTCCACACCTGTATCATCAAGGATTCTCTGCCATCCCACTCATCTGTGAGATGAGAGTAGAGCACAGGCCCAAGTAAAACAACAGTGGATTGTATTACCAGCTGCACCTTGCCTGCTCTTATCTTTTCTGAAGGTCACAGACAATTGGAAACACTGGAGTTAAATGTTTGATTTTATTTATTTGTTTATTTATTTTTAATGAGTCTCTCTCAGTGATTACATAAGATTTGGCACCTTTTTTTCAGTTTTCTCCCTTTTATTTCATTCTTAATCTCTTATGGGAAAACACAGTCTAACATCATTCTCTAGTTAAATATTTTTAGATTCTCTTTTTTTTCCTGAGGAAGTCTATCAGAGTAAGAGTTCCTTAAAGAAAATACAAGAGGAATGTTCAGATGGCAGTAAGTGTTGCACTTCATAAATCCTACAAGCTGTAGAAGAAGAGACATTTCCACTTATAAATCCATATGGTTATATATAAAATAATGACGTGGAAGCAAATATGAGGCATTCATGTACATGAAGGATGATAGATTGAGAGTATGGATATTCCAAAGGAGAATTCATGTGTATTCTCTCTCCTCTCTGTCTTTTCAGTAGTCAGTTGTTTAAAACTAGCCCAATACTATTTGGTATGTCTTTTAACACAGAGCGGGAACCTGTACAGTAAATGTCTGATTACATGGTCAAATGTCTCTGTGCTGCTATCTATACATGGTATTTTTCCTGGTTTCAAATTTTTATACAAAATGTGAATGAGAACTTGGGGCTCTCTTATGCTTTGGGTTCTGGGATCAGTAACTGACAAATTTGAAGCCCCTAAAACCATTTAGCAGTAGGACATGTTTTCTTAAAGAAATATTCCATGTACTTGGATAGCTACTTGCTCAGCTAGTTTTTCATCACTCTAATTACTTCAAAACCTGGCTTCTTTAGTATGGGGTACATGTATCTCATCCCCTAAGAAAAGCAGCTAAAATTGAAGTCAAGTGTTGCATTGCTTTTTCCAGTTTTATTTTCATGAGTTTAATACATTTATGGTAGGCATCTTTGCAGTTCAGTTGCAGGTATTTTTTAGTATCTATTTTGCCTTATGTCACCCTATAATTAAGGAAAATGGACAGCATTAACTTATCTTTGAGATTTAGGGTGTGTTTGAATCTAGTGGTGTGTCTACACATGTACTTTGATGGGCAGTAGCTTATTTTAGTGTACATTAAATTGTCACACAAAAAAACCTGCAATGATGCTAATGTGCAGTAAAATAGGCTACTATGCATTAAGCATCACTTAAAAATTGTGCACATTCATTACTGCACATTAAGGCAGCCTAATGCGCATTTGTTTAGTACAGGCTTGTCCAACATGCGGGCCGCCATTTGGCCCACCAAGGCATTTTCTGTGGCCCATGGTGCTGCAATGGGAAATGAAAGTAAACACAGTTTACTTTTGTTCCCAACCTTTGTCCCTCCCCCATGCCCTCAGCAGCTTCCTAATGGCTGCTGAAGGGCTGGAGAAGGGACAAGTTTCCCACACACACTGCGTCAGCGTGGTGCGGCCTGGCCGGGTCCCTTGTGGGGCTGGACCCCTCCCCGGCCGGGGGCGGTGCTGGCTGTGGCTGCTGAGCGGCTCTGCCCGCCCACCCTGAGGAGCTGGTGCCTGCCCGGGTGGCTACAGCTGGTGCCGTGGGCTCGGGGCAGGCGCAGGACAGAGCCTTCACCTGAGAACTTTGCTGCCGGGTGGCAGAGGAGCAGCTCCACTTGCGGGCCCAGGACACATCAGTCGCTGACGGGGAGGATGCACATCCGGGAGTGCCCGTGCTCCTGCCTCTGCCTCCCTGCCCTGACATGAGCCTGTGCCCATGCCCATGCCCTGCTCTGCTGGAGCGGCCCCGCATGGGAAACCAAATAGCAGCTGCTGGCACTGCCAGCCTGTGCCTGCCTCCTCACCTGCCTGCTTCAAGCCAGCCCCACTGCCCTGCCCTGCCCCACAGCAAGGCGGCGCCTGCTCCCCCGGCCAGTCTCCCCCGGGTGCTGCGGCTCTCCGGGCCTGTCCACCCGCATGTGAGGCCCCGTGCCCCAAGGGGGCCGCTTCTCATGTGCTGCTGGGGACAGGAGGCGGCATAGGCACACATGCCACTGGGGCAGTGAGGTGGGCAGCAACAGAGTGGAGGGCGCCTTTCCCACACATCCCAGGGAGGCTGTGGCCGGGAGGACAAGGAGGAGCCTGGACTGAGGCTCCCACGCGTGGCAGCAGCTTTCCCTGTCCTGCTCCGCTCCGTGCCCGGCTGCAGCTGTGGCCAGGCCCGGCTAAGTCGCAAGTGTTTCTCGCAGCTTCTTGGATGCACTGAGGAGCCCCCGCTCCCTTCTCCCTCCCCTCCTGCCTGCCCCTTGCAAGGCAGTGAGCGGCGGAGGCTGCAAAGTGCCACGCAGGTGTCTCCCACCGAGACACATCCCTCCACCTTTGATTAGTTTCCACTCTGGCTGATATCTTTTCCACATTTGATCTGTCGACTTGAATTATGCTTCTTTCATTATGTGACAGTGTTTATTTTAGTCAAGTGTTTGTATTATTTCATTGTTGCTTTTATATTGTTTTTATTTTGGATTTTAAACCACATTTCCAGGCCCATTTCATTGCCACTTCCTGCAACTTCATTGGTGTCAAAGGTCACGTGACATTACTTCCTGATATGATACCGCTTCCTGTGAGGCCTCTGAATATGGCTCGCCAGCCCGCTGGGTGATAAAAAGTTTGTGATCCGGCCCCACATTTGAAAAGGTTGCACACCCCTGGTTTAGTACCTCACATTGGGGATACTAAATGTAACATGTGTTAGGAAAAGCCTTAATGCATATGTAGACACAGCCTAAGAAGATTTAAAGAGATACCAAACAGAAGGTTCATAAAGGCTCCTGTGAAATAGAGCTGCTGAATTTTGCAGTGGTTAACATACCACTCAGAAAATTATTATTCAGATTGCATTTTTGTACATTTTAAACATAAATAGTTGATTATGCACATGGAATTAAGAGCATGTTTAATAAATCAGGATCTAAGTACTTTGGGCAGCTTCAGTGACTTGCAGTCTCATCTATTATGTATCTTAGTGTCCTCCAGTGATCACATTTGAAAAGTCCACCTTTTTCCTGCTTCTTCTGCTCTAGTGAAAGCTAGTGTAAATATTGAGTAAGAATGCCATGAGGCTGACAGTTGACACCAAGACAGATCTCATGCAAGTGACCCAGCTAAAGCATTATGGCATGTTTTTAAATGAAGTGGCTACAAACCCAGTGCCAGGACTGGTTTAAAGAGATATCAGTTATTCATTCCACAGACACGTGACACACAAACAAACAAAGCAACTACATGAGATTAAACAGGAAGTAGCCAATTTATCATTAACAAATGGTTATGTATTCATTTAATATTTTATTCTTATTCTAAATAGCAACAATAAATATTTAAACCAATTGATAGTCTGTTGATAAATCTGAATGTTTATGTATATTTATTCTTAAGAGTTTTATATCTTCAAAATTCTTTGCAGGCACTAATGGGGGAGGTATATGGCAACAGTTAATTGGCAGGAAGCCTGAATCATGCAACCCATGCTAAAGAAAATGTCTTTACCCATAGAATTAGTCTTATTAGAACCAGTGGCACTAACTGTGCGTGTGTACAATTTCCAATATTATACACTTGGACTGCCAAATGGAAACAAATGAGCTGAGTAAGAATGTAACTATGATTTACCTGGAAACAGACAATCACTTCTGTAGCTCTGGAGAGAGGACAGTCCTTTGTAACTGGACTAGAAGCTGACTCAATATATTTATTAAACTGCCCCTTTAAACTGAACAGTAGTCTTTCCCTTGTGTGCAGATAGAGGGAGAATTGAGCTCCCAACCACTTGCTTTTCTGAGCTGTTGGATCAATATTACTAAACTGGTAACATTTTTATATTTCTCCTCTTCAGTAGAGCACTTTCCTGAGATTCGGGATTCTTGCTTCAAAGAATATTTAATTATGATACCAACTGGAAGAACTCCAACATCCGAGAGAGAGCATGCATCAACCTGCAGCCAGCCAGCCTGGTAGTCAGGGCACTCTCTGCAGATACTGTTAGGCCCCTGGGCTGAGTCAGTCAAAGCTCTACTCCAACATCTGTGGTGAATGGACTGACAACAGGCCTGTTTAAGGAGGAACATCTCACTTGCATTTTCATCAGCCTTTTGACATAGTGTGACATGTCATAATTGGCATGATCACCACTGGCATGTCATGAAATATGTAATAAAAGAGTTAAATTAAAACAATGTAAATTATATTTGAAATTTTCTGAAATAAAATTTGTTTTGAAAATTGTTTCATGGGAAAATCCATCAAAATTCATATTAATTAATGAAAATAACAGTTGATAGAACTGCATTTTCTGATGGAGAACTGTTTTGACAAATCTTAACAAATTTCCCAAACTACTAATTATAGTAGTACAAAATCTGTGTGTAGACAAGCCTTTCCACACTGAGTTTTAAAGTGCAGGTCTAAAGTATTGCAATAAATAAATAACATGACTGCTGTGACTGTCTAATAGCCAGCGTATTCATTCAAGAAAGTCCCTGTTTCTTCAATCTGCTGAAACAGTATCACTCAGGAATACATTCCTTACGCCCAGCTTTGTTCTCACCATTGCCATTTTTACCAGCAAAAACAGCCGCAGGCCATCAAGTTTTCCCCATCAATTATTAATGTCAGGAAATGGCATCCTTTTCCATTGTTATTACTTAAATAATGTAACATGAACACCCTACATGGATCAGTGCTGTGTTGCTGGTAGGATTATGATTCTAGCTCACTTGATATCTCAACAGCCTGATAGTAAGAATATAAGCCTGGAAGTTCAGGACTCAGGTGTCCAGTAAAGACACTAACTAAAACTTGGGGAAAATTCTTCTTTTGGTTATATTCCTGTATCTCCACTCAAATCAGTAATGAGACAGCATAGTTATACTAATCATTTTCATTACTTTTCTTCCTGCTAGAATTTTGGTTGTTTCTAATTTTTTAATTTTGTCTAACACAGATGTTTTAAAGCTCTTGTCACGATAGTATCTTGATATTGTATAGGGTTTAAAAAAAATCAGAATTGTTCAGGAAGGTAAGTCATTTACCTGTCCCATAATAGGATAAATTCTGGGCTGCACGATGTCTGATTTTCTTGCTGTCTGGGGAATATTTTGATGTGATCTTTAACCAGATCTGAAGGTTGGACTCTAAATTATCAATTTTGGAAATATGTTCCTAAGCCCAGGTCTTCCTCTGTGTTATTCTCTTGCCTGCTTCTCATTTGAAACTGTATCTGAACTTTGATTAAATATGATTCACTTCTATTCAGTATTTCATTCCAGCTACAGAATAAATGACAGTTAATTTTGGTTCGTCTAAGATGGATTGTTTCCATAAACTTCCCCAGGTTGTTAATTCCTTAAACTTCAGGAATTTGGGCTGTAGCACAATCCTTGCACAGCTTTCATTATTTCCTGTACTAAGCACTTGTGTAAAGCAGTAAAAAAGGTGCAGATGCCTAAGAGACACTGTACATTTGTACACATTATATTAATGTGACACAATAAACTCCAGCACAGTTTACACCGTAGTATGGCTCCTGGGTGCAGCATTTACATGTGTGCCTGGGAATGCAGCACGTTGAGCCAGGGCAACTTGGCCTCAGATGGCAGGAGGTCTGGGGGTCAGCCTGCCAGCCTGAAGCTGCTCTCCCCCTGGCTCAATGTGCAGCTGGGGCATGAGGGTGCTACAGTGGGGGTTAGCTGGCAGGCAGCCCCACATGGTAGCACCCTCATGCCCCAGCCAGCCCCAGTCACCTTCTACATGTGTGTAAATAACTCTGCCATAGAATAGGACTTGTGTTGGGCAATACAATCCTATAGTGGAGTTAATTAAGTTACTCTTACCTATCTAGGGTCATCTGACCTCATCAGTCTTTCCTGCCTTGAGCAGGGGGCTGGACCTGACGATCTCTGAGGTCCCTTTGAACCCCAAACTTTTATGAATCTATGAATAAGATCATTGCTTGTGCAGATAGTGACACTTTACTGGAGAGCTAATTAGGCAAGTCCACAATAAGCATCTCATGTAGATACCCCCACTGAGGAGGTAAAATATTTCCTCAATGGAAAAAAATATTTTTTTCTCTGATCTAAGTCACTTAACAGGAGACTGCAAAATCAGATGGGAAGGCAAACTGATCAATGCATTTGCTATATGTCCTTTGTTTTTTAAAGATGTTTCTTTTTCAAATGCTATCTTCAAAGGAACATCTATAGAGAAATCCCTTTGGTTCCTGTCATTTTGGGGTTCTAACCTGTTCTTTTTTACACCTTCTAAAATCCCTTTTCCTTCTAACATGGTGAAATGATTCTGAGAATAAAAGCAGCTGCAGCCATTAAGATTTTATCTTCCACATTTAATGCTGAAAATATAATGAAGAAACTAGAGTTTATTCCTGCCGTTCAGAGTTGGGAAATTTGAACTTCCTAAAAGCATAGTCCTTAAGCAATCACCCTAGCAATGTTTGCTTTCACCTGTAGCAGCTGTATGTATGATCTTACTCACAGTCCCCAAAGTAGGGAGTTATAGGCTGTGTTACTGAGCAGCCCCCTTGCGGATAAAGCAGGAGCAGATTCAATGCATGTCTACAGCATAGAGCAGCAGTCACAGAAGTAGCTCAAGTGTAGATGTATCTTTTATTTCACAAGGATACTGGGCACATGGTCTTTAGCAGGTCCTGACATATTGATGGAGAAAGAGTAAGATCTGATGAAGGTATAAAGATTACAGTAACATTTTATATTGAAATACATGTCTCAGGGGAAATTTTTACTTTTGAAAAGTACTTGGCAATTAACCCCCCTGTAGTAAGCAGTGTTAATGACCTATGATACAAAAACACAGCCAAAAATGCTGCAGGAGAACAATGGCCACAGTGTTTTTAAATGCCCCAGTTATACAAAGCACTGTGTTAGAAAGGTTATGCCCAGTAGGAAAAAGAGAGAATTTCTGAACTAAGCTACCACACTAATCCCTGGCAGGCTTATTATTGAGATAAAATAGGATTTCCAAGACTTTCCATATGTTTATAGCAAAATCTTCTAGTGGCTAACTTCTTGTCCGATTTGTAATTGCCTAGCCACCACCTCTGCCATCTGTGATGCTACATCAATTGTTAATAGGGAAAGGTACAGTGGGAAAAATGCATGCAGCATGATGTGTATCAGCTGGATCTAAGGCAGTGGCTCCCAACCTCGGGTCGCGACCCAAATCAGGGTCGTGGGGGTCTGCTTCTTGCTCCACTCCTCCCATCTGTGGGGCTCTCCTGGTGCACGTTCCACATGGCTCTCTCTGCTGCTGCCCCCCACAATCCCGGCCTGGGCTCTGCTGACACTGCCAGGCATGAGTGAGTTGGTGGCAGGGGTGGAGGTTGCAACCTGAATTTAGGGTCGCAGCAAAAAAAGGTTAGGAGCTACTGATCTAAGGAGCTACCAATACCATGAAACTAGCCAGCTGATCCAGGAATCAGTTTGAAACCTCAAGGGAAAAATTACATCATGAACATCAATAGATTCTACCCATGTTACAACAGTAGGAAATGAATACCAGAGTTGAGCTTCCTACACCAAGAATGTCAAGCTCCTGTTCCCTATGTTCCAATCTTCCTTTAGCAAGATCACTCTTGTTGATTCCTAGTGTGGACAGTTAGAGGGATGGCTTGTCCTTTCATTAAGACCTTTTAATGGACTTGGCATTGGGCAGAATCATGAGATTACTGGCCTCTCTGCTACCAGTATCAGAATGCCATAGCTCATTCAAACTGCTTAGGTGATAATGTTGCTAATCCTCCCTTCTTCACGTGCCCTTCCCATTACTGTTTTTAATATTTCCTGAGATACATTGTTTCCCATGAAAAATGTATCTGACATCTTAAGGAAGAAGAGGATGGGGGAAGACAATACTTACTCAAAAGAAATTAAATTATGAAAATCAGAAGACTGGTTCCTGTATCTTAATGCAACAGGTTTATCAAAGCAAAAATATTATTCTCTTCCCAAAATGATCCTCCCTGATTTAGCAGGCTGTATATAACGAACCATCACTTGGTCAAGTTCACTATCCAGCGAAGGGTGCGTAAAGTAACTAGTGGGGCTAAGGTGTTGGACTTCAGAAGGGCCAACTTTAGCAAGCTTAGAAGGCTAGTTAGTGAAGGGATGCAACTCGAGAACATAGAGCATATGGAGGTCCAGCAGGGTTGGAGGTATCTCAAGGGAGTGATCCTTGGGGCTCAAAAGGAGTCTATCCCCTTACGTAGGAAGGCAGGTAAGGGGGCAAAAAAGCCCCCTTGGCTGAACAGGGAACTCCAGGAGAGTCTGGGGGCAAAGAAAGAGATGTATAGGCAATGGAAGCAGGGGGCAGCCACCAAGGAGGAATATATCTCCCTGGCGTGCTATTGCAGGAAATCAGTTAGACAGGCCAAGGCGGGGCTTGAGCTCAGGCTGGCTTCAACAATCAAGGACAATAAAAAGTCCTTCTTCAGGTATATAGCAGGCAAAAGGAAAGCTCAGAGCAACATAGGGCCCCTGCAGGACAAATCAGGACAGTTGGTGGTCAATGCAGGGAAAAAAGCAGAGCTCTTCAATGAGTTCTTCGCTTCAGTATTTCTATGTACCAACCAAGCCAATTCCCCCACCTCGATCATTGATGGATGTCCATGTGGCACCAGTCTGCCTACGGTTAGTTCTGAAATAGTTAAGGAGCTCCTGGAGGAGCTGGATGGGTACAAGTCAGCAGGCCCGGATGACCTCCATCCATGGCTGCTGAAAGAATTGGCCAGTGTCATAGCTGAGCCACTGGCATAGCTGTTCAAGCACTTGTGGTGCTCTGACCAGGTCCCTGAGGACTGGAGAAGGGCCAATGTGGTGCCCATTTTCAAGAAAGGGAGAAGGGATGAGCTGGGTAACTTTAGATCAGTCAATCTTACCTCTATTCCTGGGAAAATGCTAGAGAAAATAATCAAAGAGCACATTTGTGCAGGCCCAGCAGGGGAAACGATGCTGAGGGGAAACCAGCATGGGTTTGTCACAGGTAGATCATGCCTGACAAACCTTGTAGCCTTCTATGACCAGGTCACACACTGCCTGGACGCAGAAGCCAAGGCTGATGTCATCTTCTTGGACTTTAGGAAGGCCTTTGATACAGTTTCGCACCCTATCCTCATTGGGAAGCTAGCAGACTGTGGAGTGGACACCTACATGGTCAGGTGGGTGGCCAATTGGCTTAGGACCGCACCCAGAGAATGGTGGTGGATGGTTCCTTCTCGGCCTGGAGGGAGGTGGGCAGTGCAGTCCCGCAGAGTTCGGTCCTTGGACTGATATTATTCAATATCTTCATCAGCGATTTGGACAAGGGCGTGGAGAGCACCCTCTCCAAGTTCGTTGATGATACCAAGTTATGGGGCAAAGTAAGTACACCAGAGGGCAGGGAACAGATTCAGGCTGACCTGGACAGGTTGGATCAATGGGCAGAGAGAAATAGGATGCAATTTAATAAAGATAAATGTAAGGTACTCCACCTGGGAAAGAGGAATCCCCAGTATACCTATAGGTTGGGGAGTGTCCTTCTCAGCAGCTCAGAGGCAGAGAGGGATCTTGGAGTCATAATTGACTCCAAGATGAACATGAGCCAGCAGTGTAACGAGACCATCAACAAGGCCAATCGCACCTTGTTGTGCATTAGCAGGTGCATGACTAATAGAACAAAGGAGGTTATGTTCCCCTTCTATGCGGCACTGGTCAAGCCTCAGTTGGAGTACTGTGTCCAGTTTTGGGTGCCGCACGGACGTGGAGAATCTGGAGAAGGTCCAGAGGAGGGCCACTCGCATGATTAGTGGCTTTTGTGATAGACCCTACGGGGGGAGGTTGAGAGAGCTGAATCTCTTCAGCCTTAACAAGAGACGGCTGAGGGGAGATATTGTGGCCGCCTATAAATTTATTAGGGGAGGTTAACGGGGAATAGGGGAAGCGCTGTTTACTAGGGCACCCCAGGGAGTGACTAGGAGTAACGGGTGTAAACTAGTTGAGAGTGGATTTAGGTTAGATATTAGGAAGACATTTTTCACAGTAAGGGTGGCCAGGATCTGGAATGGGCTTCCAAGAGAAGTGGTGCTATCACCTAGCTTGGAGGTCTTGAAGAGGAGGCTAGATAGTCACCTGGCTGGGATCATCTGACCTCGGTCCTCTTTCCTGCCGGGGCAGGGGGTTGGACACAATGATCCATTGTGGTCCCTTCCGACTCTACAATTTGTGAATCTATGAACATTGCACTACAGGTAAGGTTGGATTTCATTTTAAAATAATAGCTACTCATTGAGTAAACCAAGAAAATACTGGGCTATATTCTGATCTCATGTACCCTAGTCTAAATCTGGAGTAATCTGAAGTAATGCCTTTGTCTGCAGCATAGTTTTTTCCATTGACAGTATCTGCCTTGTTTTTGCCAAAATAACAGCTCAAGACTGATCAAGGCTTTCAAAAAAAGCTCACAGTGGATCCATACAGTTAGCTAATGCTTTATAATTACTTTTACAGGATTCAAAAACTTGACAAACTGCAGCTTGTTACATTTACGGTCCTTATTCAAAGAAGATGAACAGCAAGTGAAGGAAGAGACTTTTTCATTTTTTTGAAACAACTAAGTGCTGCCAAAGTTGGGGGCTTCTTAGTTCTGCTCTGAGATCTTACACAGTTTGATATCAGGGCTTAACAAGTTTTTTTTTCCTTGACATTTCCACATTCCTTTATTCTGATCCTGGAGGGATCCCCAATAGGCTGCAGTGTGACCAAATAAATCGGTATATTATAACGAAAATTTTTACCAGGGGTGCAAGGATAGAGATTTTTGTGGCCAATACAGATTTTTAAGGAGCCATATCAGCCAATACTGATCTGATTTCTGATACCAGCCCTGCAGTGTGGAGAGCTGCCTCCAGCTGGTAAGTCTGGTGTGGTGGAAGGGGAGGGGGGAGGGAAGGGGCATTGTGGGGCAGATCAAGGCCCCTGTGGTGGAGGAGGGGTGGGACTGGGGCAAGCACTGCCCAGCCAGGCGGGGCAGGAATGACATGGAGCCTCAGCTCGTCCAGGGCTTATGGAGGAGAGTGGTTCTCACCAGTGTGTGCCACTCATCCAGGAGCCACTGGTCCAGTGCTCACCCTCTCACCTGGGGACTCCCACTGCTCATCCAGGAGGGCATGAGTGTGTGCCCCTGGATCTGCATGGGGCGGGGCGGGCTGGGCCCAGGGCTGCACCAAGTTCTTCCTGGCAGGGTGGGGCTGTGCTGGGAAAGGGGCTATGGTGGGGGGGGGGTTGCAGCCACAAATTCTCCATAGCCCCTTTCCAGCGCAGCCCTGCCCTGCCGGGAAAAGCTTGGCACAGCCCTGGCCCCAGCCTGCCCTGCCTCACACAGATCTGGGGGTACATGCTCCCTCCATGCCCTCCCAGTTGAGCAGCAGGGGCAGCAGAAGAAGCTGCTGGGCAAGCAGGTGAGCACCGGATCAGTGGCTCCCAGACCAGCAGCACAAGCCACACCCCCCAGTTGAGCTGTGGATCCATCCTGCACCTGCCCCAGCCTGGCTGAGCAACAGTTGCCCTAGCCCCTGCTCCAGCCCCAGCCCCATCCCTCCCTCACAGCGAGGGCCTTGACCTGCCCCCCACGCCCCTTCTCTCCCATCTCCTGTTCCACCATACCAGACTTACCAGCTGGAGGCAGCTCTCCATGCTTCCGGGCTGTGCTTCTTGCCACCTGTGCTGTGCTGTGGCTGCATGCATGCACAGGCCATTTATTGGCCAAATTATTGGCCTGATATGGCTGATTTTCGGTATAATAAATTTTCTTTGTATCAGTGCCAATCCAATATCAGACTGATGTATCAGTGCACCTCTAGGTTTTACCATATCCTCTCATTATAAATCTCCAATGTGGCCTACCTACTAGTTGCCCATGTAGATCACAACTGAGATATATTTGTCAAGGCATTGTAGAAAAATAAGTATAGTTGCTGCCTAATTCAAATTTTTCAGAATTGGCTTAACAGATACCATATTTTCATCTTTCAAGATGACAATTTTCACCAGAAAAACAGATGAACTTAAAGTAAAAATATCTTTCATTATTAGAGTTAATATGTAGTAAGTAATTCTCTCATAAATGGCCCTGGGGACCTCTTTTTCCACTGGAACGTTTATCTGTACAAGTGATGAAGAACAATAAAACTTTAATGGGATTGTTCTTAGAAAGTTAAAGGAATCTTAGAATTTCAGGAAGACAATGCTAATCATATGCATTGATTTTTCTACTTAAACAGCCTGGTAAGTCTGAGACAACAGTTTGTGGGTGAAGTCAAAGCAACTTAGTTACGCACTCACTGCTTTCATGAACCATGAGGTGGTTAGAGCTACATTTGCCTGCATAAAGAGCTGTTTTCTCATAACATGTATGGATTTTTGTAAATGGTGTAAACTGCAAACTCATTAAATATTCCAAAAAATATGTGCAACAGTATGAGCTGCTTTTTATAGCCAGTCCTTAAGCCCCATGAGAATGACTATAAACAATTGTCCTTGAAGACTGGCTCACCTGGTGTCTCAGGTAAAGAGAAATGAATATTATGCACCAGTTTTTCCCTAAATATTTGATATCCTATCTGCAACAGAGGGGTAAAATTATCCCCTGGTGTTTGCTTTGTCATGAAGCAGAAAACAATATTCCTCCTCTGTTTCATATTATACCAATATAAACTGGAGAACCCAGGATCATGTGGCATCTGTCAATGTAGTTTTTTTCAAAACCTTCCAAAATTAAAAGTAGTAATATTTATTTTTCTTCCCAGCTGGCTGAAGTGATTTAATTAGATTGTTGGAAAATGTATGCAATGTGTGCTGCGGTTTGCATTTAGTGTTGACCATTGTAAGATTCTTTTCCATGAATAAATAACATAGTCTTAGTTAAGCTCTTAAAGAAGTTTTGTCCCTGTCGACTCAGGAATTTAATATTTGCATGCACTTAGGAGTTTAATATTTCATATAAAAATAAATAAAAAGGCTTCCAGGGGCAGGGTATTGATGAAAAGAAAGTGAAGCATGCAAGGTGAATCCATAGTTTCTTGATTGCTAAGTCTCCTTTGCTTATGATGTTGTTGAAGATATAAATTAGGCAACAACTGAAGCCCCAAGTTATGGGGCTTCTCCCTGTTGACACCAAAAATGGTTTCTGGCCTTCTTAACCTTGTGTTTAAGGTAAGATTCAGAGTATTGAGGAGACATATTAATAACTTTCCTGCTTCTCTGAAACTTTTTAGAAGTCTCATTCTTTGCTTACATTTTAATGCATAAACAAGAGGAAAGCAAACATTTTAAACTGGAAAAATAAAATGAGAATCTCATTATAAGGGTGTCACTAGTTTCAGAAATAAATTTGGTGCTAGTGATGTTACCAGCAGGATTCCCATTAGACCACTGTGGTAATTGGTAATGCCAAATGACTCATTAAACAACAAATGTTATTAATGCTGGAGAGGCTGATCTGACATTCTTAAAGTTTCCTGCTTACTACTTATATTCAGGCTGTGTGCTTTTATGTTGAGCATTCCATCAGGTTCTGCCTCTAATCTAAAGCTCCTTTGAACTTAAAATAGTTATTGAAAGAATTAGTACAGTTACCTGCTTGACTGAGGAAGGGAACAAATTTGCTTCCCACCCCAAACAAAGGGATTCCATAGTATTCCTGTGGGCAGAGAAGATACTGGTGCCAGTGCTCCCTCTCAACTACTCACACTTAGCTTTCTTCCTATCGTACTTTCTTGTCCCCTTCTTCTAACAAACACAAACACACAAAGAAACCGCTCTCCTTCTCTTCCCCTCTCCCTTCTCCCTTTTCTCTCTCCTCCCTGTTGACAGAAAGCTATTCTTCATGACAGAACTATTTCCTGTCTTGTTGGTAGGTGAACAAGCCCTCTGGGTATTCAGAGTATTGATGGTGCAGTAATATAAAATGAATCAATTCCTTGGAAGCCAGTGTTACTCAGTATTTGTCCAGATATAACATTTGTTTAAGCTATTCCTGAGAACTTAACAAAGTTTTTCAGGGAGGTCTTCCTCCTCCTCCTCACCCTACTATCCATACAAAACAATATTCCTAGGACAACACTAACAGGTAAAGTAAAAAATTCAAATTGAATTCATATATTTAAATACTGACAACTACAGTACATCTGTTCCAATCTGTATTAAAATTAATATAGAGTACTTAGGAACATTGCTGCACCTGGTTCTTGTAATGTTCAGGAATTGAGTAGTAGCCTTTTAAATATTTTGTGAACCTTTTAGTGGTGCTCTGCCTGTTTCTCAAAACCACCAGATCCAGAGCAGTTGTGTATACATGTAGCTAGGTTTTGTATTTCATTTATAGTTAGAAAACAGACTTCACTGTACTTGTAAGATTCCTTTATATGTATAGCATAGTTGTAAAAAGAACAACCCCCTCCTCCTCCCTTTTTGTTTATTTTTAAAATTCTGTAGTCTTAAAGACTGGAATGTACTAAGTACCATAAAATTATCTCTCCAAGTGTTTCATACACCAGTTTTTATCCATATCAAAGCCTAAATAAAACACCAAACCCTCACATTCTAACTCAATGCCTAAATTTTACTTTTTGCTCTCCCTAAATAAAAGCTGAAATAACTGTCCATTTTTAACAAAAGCCATTGCTAACTTTTAAAGGAAGTTTTTAAAGTTTTGCTTAGGTTTGATTTTTTTGACAACTTGCTATAAATGGCAGCTAAATTTTCAGTATTTATAACAAACAAGGAAAATGAATTTGCAGTTCTATTTCTCACCATAAGAAATCTTATAGGTTTTCATATGAACATTTTGACTTGGAATCCTATATTACACTGGGGAACTTGAAATTCGAACATACTCATGGACATCTGTCATGTTTCCTAACCCCTGAGGCCTTTACTCATCTTTCTCTTTTGGGTTCAGTATTTTGCAACACACTATAAAAGTTCAGATGACTGGTAAATATGACAAATGTATTGAGAGAAAAAAGACTATTTAGCACCCATGATCCTTTATGCTGCTTTTAAGTGTAAATTATGAATCAAATTACAATATTTATTAGTTGTAACCCTTTTGCTACTGATTTTCTTTTGAGAGTCAAGAGATTTCTGATTAAATTCCTCTACCACAGAATTTCTGTATTTACTCTTTGCCCATCCATTCCCCAACAGCTGTGCTTCAGTTTCCTCCATCTGTAAATGTGGCTTTTGCTTCTCTAGTTAAGATGGGTTTTGTAAGGGTTAATTCACTGACATTTTTTAGATGCTTGGGTGTGATGGTGATAAGCTCTAACAGAAATGCAGACAAGTGAAACAGGTAAAGGCAAGGTGAGGATATACAAGAAGGGGAAGGAGCAGCAGTTCAGGCTGTGCAACCCAGAGAAATGTATGCTGTGGTTAATGGCTAACCAGCCTGAACCAAGAAACTATAGTTTTATGCTAGCAAGCCTGGGGTGGAGCTAAATGCTATCCTGTGTCAGACAAACAGCAAGTCTGGTGAAGGCAAAGGGTGAGTGAGGCACATAGTAAAAGGATCTCACTTTGGAGAGGAGATACTTTGTAAAAATTGGTGATATGAGCTTCCGTATAATTGTCTATCAATGTGGCTCAGCTCCTGCTAACCATGAGTGAGGAGTTCAGTTTATATTTACACATAGTGTTTTGTCATAATACTATCTCCACTTTCTCATATCCCTCTGTGAGGCAGGGGGGTTGACCAAGGATTCTGCTTGTTTGCCATTGAAGTTGCAAGGGCAGACTAAAGACAATTTTGCCATGGATAGCACTAATCAGAGAGCACTCCAAGCACTCCTTTCCAAAGTGGCTAATGCAACCAAGCAATTGCAAGAATTATGTAGTGGGTAAAAAAAGAAGGGAAGAGAAAGACAACTCCTAGTTAATGTGCTGACCATAATGTATCATCCTGATATTCGCAGATACAGTTAGATCTGTACCTTTCTTGTTAAATACTAAAATATGGGAAAATAGGTGCACAACTTACTTGAGTCAGTCTGCTTTCATACTGGATTTAAACTTGTGTAAAAGCAGAAGCTGGTTCCTGGGAGTCGTACAAAATGGATCAAAAGCCTTCTTGATGCAACTCTTGGTTTCAGGTCAAGTTGCATCAAGATTGAATTTAGTGCTCCCTTTCTTGTCAAAGATTTGTGAACCCCAGCAAGCTGGTGAGCAAAACTGTTGACATTTCCCATCAGCAGGTAAGCCCTCAGGCAGAGACAGATAAAACTGAGCTCATCCAGATTTTGATTTATTTATTATCTCCTCCTCCCTGCATTCAGCTGGATCACTAGTCAAAACATGTTTATACTGGTTTTCATTCTGGATTGGCCAGCCTCAGGTAAGTCAAGGTGTTTCTATCTGCTTCTTATGACTAGGTTTTAATCACTTTAAAATCTGAATGTTTCTGTGATCTTGATACACTTGGAATACAGAAGCTGCAGAGTTTATTGTAAGTCAGAAGAAAGTGTTTTGATTTGAACACCAGGCAATAACAAGGAACAGTTGAGAGGCACATAGATATTGTGAAATGATACCTTAGAAGTGACTCCACCCGTGTTACTGTCTACATAATGAAGGGATCTCACCTTCCTCACCCAAACACAAAGAAAGGAATCTTCACAAAGCAATTACAAGGCCCTGTTTACAGGGACTAAACCACCCCTCACTGAAATGCAATCACCCCTCTAGTAGGAGTCAGCAGCCTTCAGAGAGGGACCAGTAATACAAAGTACCTTAGATTAGAAAATGAAGACTACCTTATCTAATTGAAATTAGAGGGGAGACTTGAGGGAGGCAAAATGTAATTATCCCTTGGAATTTGGCCAGGACACCAGGATTAAAACTCTTCTCACAAAGGGTGTCAGGCAATCTTTAAGGACTGAGCATGAGCAAAGAAAGAACACCTTTGTTTTGCATCTTATCAGGAAGATGGCAACCTTCAGCAATGTAATGATACCTGATACCACACTGAATAGATCTGAGGAGAAATAGTCTTTCCCTAAAATATAACATGAAAGTGTGTGTGGGGGTGTGGGGAGGTATTTAATGCTGTTGGCTTTGTTGTTGCTGTTTTTCAAAGAGAGAAAATTGTCTAGAACATTTGTCCTAAAGGCTTGTTTCAGTCAAAACACCAATTTGCATAAAACATCATTTCTGAGATTTTTTGACCAGCCTAATGCTGGTGACTTGCTTAGTACTGGTTGAAAGAAAATAAATATACCCTGCAAATCCACCAGTGTAAATTTCTGTGGCATCTATGTTTCTTTTGGCACTTTCATATTCAGCTCCCACATATCTTCATGACTGGACTCATCTGTGACCCAGGAGGCATCTCCCATTCTTATGTTCAGAGGAGAACTGCTGCACCAAGACGAGCCACTGAAACTTTATTTCCATAGATATAATGGTACTTTTAAAAGGCAATTTTGACATCTATGAAGAAGGCAGAAATTTGTACAGTCAAAAAAAGTAGAATAATTTCATTTTTTCTTGGTTCTACATCTTACATGTAATGAGGGTGTAACTCTCCACTGCATTGTTCATATGTGGTCATTTCCATCTGGGTGATTGGTAATAAAACAAACAAGATCAGAGCAGCATAAAATCACCCCCACAAGATGCAAGGCAATAGATTATCAGTCTACCCATTCAATTTTACAAAGCTTTTCCAGATGAAGCACAGACTTACAGCTGTAAGAAGGGGAGAACAGAAAAAACCACTAGTTGGCATAAAGAAAAAATGGAATCAATACTAATAAAATGTGTGATGACTTCAGTAAATATAAGAGATCCAACCCAGCAAAATTTTCTGCAGTTTAACACCAGAAGTTAAACAGCACAAAACAACTAGTTTCCATAATTTCTCAGTAAATCTGTTCACCCTCTGAATGTATATATGCACTGTCTTGGAAACTCAAATGCTTGTCAACGAGCCCTATTAATCCAATGAGAGCATCCTGCAGGTGAGGTGGGGATGCTGATACACTTAATCTCTGGCAGCTGTGAGGCTACTGTTGCCAGGCAGCACTATGGATCCAGGTAGCCCATCAATGACATTGAAATGATTTTCTCTATTTCCTTTGGATTTCTGTTGCATTCTCTAAAGAAATATCGTGTTGCAGCTGGCTGTTGCCACGTGTTAAAGGTTGGGTTAAATCTCACTGAAACTTTGGTGGGTAGAACCACTACTCATCATTTAAGATAGCTGGTGTGAGCCTACATGGGTATTTTGTTTTTTCCCCTGCTGGTTGCTGTTAATTGTGAAGATCTGAGTGCCTATAATGGGATTAGAGCAAGTGCAGGAAAAGTCCAGCCTGCAGGCTGGATTGGGCCTGTGGTGGACTCTATTTCCCAGCAGCCCCTGCATGCATCACAGTGGCTGGTTTCCATGGAGACCCAGCAGCAGTGGGCTGTGACAGTGCAGGGCCAGCATTTCCATGGAGACTGGCCCCAGTAGTGCTGGCAGGGTACACAGCTGGGTGTGGAGCTGCTTTGGGGCTGGGCTCTTGCGGTGGTGATGGTATGGTCTGGAGCCAGGGCGGAATTGCAATCCGTTGCCTGCACACCCTGGGCAGGGATGTGCAGGCAGCAGATTGCGCTTTGCTAAAGCTCCAGACCACGCTGTCACCACTGCAAGGTCCCAGCCCCAGAGTAGATTCCCACCCAGCTGCGCACCCTGCCAGCGCTGCTGGAGCCGATCTCCATAGAAACCCTGGCCCTGCGCTGTTGCTGGGGTGTCCATGTGTAAGGAGTGACCTAGAAACCACTACTCAGAGACGAAGCAGAAGAGAATGTTATGTGACGAATGCCCATCTGTGATAAGTAGGAGACAGTCCTAGATAAAGGGGGCTTGAAAACAAAAGCAAGAAGCAAAGTACTGGGTTAAAGGGCTCATTAAAATACTAAAAATCACGCCCCTAGGTGGGGAAAAAGTATGCTAATGAAACATATATGTATGTAAATGTGGAGCCTGCGCCTCGCTCCGCCTGGCCTATCGGGGTGTTGCCCCTCCCCTCAACTCGCCTGCCACGACTTGGATGTAATCAATTACCTTCAGAGGGGTCTACAGTGGAGATCTTTATCCTGGGTGGAGCCTCCCGATAGACGGTGTTACTCACGGTTGTCTGATGCGGTGGTCCACGGGGCTCCGCCTCCCCTACACCCCGTCCACATGCCAACCGCTGGGCGATGCGTTCCAGATGTTTCCAGGCCCAGTATGATGGCCTCAGACCGGTTCCCCAGTTCCCAGTCTTTCTCCCTCCTGCTGGGAGTGATTCCTCCTTTCTCCTCTCTTACAGAAAATACTCCTCCGAATCAGGAGGAGCTGGTGGGTGCTCCCCCTGGTTCCAGCTCCCTCCTGGAGCCTCCGCTGTCTCCCCTCTCCTACCGTCAGCAGAGTGCTCCCCTGCCTCCTGAGCGTCAGCCGCTTCAGGATACAGAGAGAGTGCCTCGGCTTGCACTCTCTGACCACCTTTCGCTCTGCTGTTTGCGAAAGGCTTCCAGCTCTTGGCTAAGCTGCCTGCTTGAGACCCGCAGGCTAGGTCCTCTCCGCTCCGTGCGTGAGCCCACAGCACGGGCAGCATACCCGTACTCTCTCTCCCTGGCTCTCTCTCTCTCCCTGTCCTGCCGGCGTTTTTAAACCTTCCCGCAGCGGCCGCTACGGCCGCTGGGATTGGCTCAGCTGTTCGCCGCGCCGGGAACAGCTGTTGCCAGAGCCGGCGTAATGGCGGTTCACGCAGGGCTCCTCCTCCCGCTGCTCTTCAACCAGTACGTATGCTCCTCTGGGGGCTTGCTCTCGGGGTCTGGGGTCTGTGGGTCCTCCCTTCTCTCCCTCACTAGCCTGTGGGGGCACTTCGCTGCCACAGTAAATGAGATACGTGGCTAAAACACAGGTATAGAGACATGCTCAGTAAAGAACTCCTTGCGTCACTCCTTTATAACCAATCAGCAAACAAGGATGCTTATGAAGGCTCAAAAACTCCTGTATAAAAGATGCTTAGAAATAGTAATCTGGTGTGCTTGTTACGTGAAATTATTCCGCTCGCACCTTTTATTGCTAGCAATAAACCTTCTTTGTTCTTTCACCCCTGGTATCTTTATTGGCCTTTGCATACCGGGCACAATCCCAGACTTGAGCTGGGGCCTAACACATGGAAACTGGCTGTAGCAATGTGGACAGGGGCTGCTGGGAAATGGAATCTGGCTGCTGACTGGAGCCACCATTTTACCCACCCCTGGATTAGGGTGGTGTTATAGCTGTGATGGTGGGATAAATTGAGTGAGAGTATTGTTATAGCTGTGATGATCTAGGAAATGTAAAAGAGGAATGGGTTCTTTTGTGATATCTTTTACTGGACCAACTATATAGTTGAGAGAGAAATTAGCTAAGCTTTCAAGGACAAACTGCCCTTTCTCTGATCAAGATGAGAAAGAATAGAGAAGAAAAACCTAGGGAGGCTTTCTGGCTGAAAGGAGCAAATGATATCTTGTTTGATTCGTTTTGAGTTAAAACCCCCCCAGGTCTTATAGGATTGCATCAATATTACCTGATGCCTTCGAGCATTTGTACGTTTTCTGCCCTTTCTTGCACTCCACTGGTGGGACTGTTTGCATGAGCGGGTTTTCCTGATGCTTTAAAAGTATTTCTGGAACATTAAAGTAAAACTCCTCAAACGTAGTTTAGTCTGGCTTGCCATGAGTTAAAGTGCCGTGTCCATGGATTCGTTATAAGTGAACTCAAAGATGTGTAATGAGCCTCTGTGTAATGAGTCCACCAGATGGCACAGTGACATTTTTTAGTTCACCCCTTTGTCCACCAGATGTTGCTTTGAATTGCAGCTTCCCTGTTTTGGTAAATGGGTGTAATGTGTTTCCCTGAATGCCAGATGTAGTATGGCAGATGCAGGCGGTCCACCCAGCCCAACATGCATCCGTGTTCATTCTCCTGTGCGGACACCTGTGGATGGACACCCCACCACTCATGCCCTGGCCATGCCGTGGCAAGGGTGACAATGGTACCATCACTCCATTACCTGCCCCTGTCCCTGCTCCTGTCTCAGCACAACCTGTAGCTGCCACTTTTTTTTCTCTTGTGCCATGTGCTACCTCCCTGCTGCACCATTCGCAATTGCACTAGAGATCACCTCAAAGTCAGAAAGGCCCACAGCAGCTGGCATCCCTTAATTGAGAATGGCATAGCTACCACACCTGCCCCAGGTTCAGTCCAGGAATAAACTGCTTGTGTACCTATGGGGGGCGGTGGTGGGGTGGGGTGCCAAGGACTGCTTTCATTCAGACACAGCTAAATGGCATATGCCTTGTCAGTACATGCAGCCTGTAGCTGCCTTTTTCTTTTTGTGCTGGCTGCTACACCACTCATGAGTGCACAAGGTTACCCAACCACCCTTTTAGACTCATAGCAGCACACAAGAGAACAGCTGGAGCCCACCTGCTCCTAGCACTGTGTGCAGCTAGCCTGTAGCTGCCAGGTTCCCTTGCACTGTCGTGCTGGTCATGATTGCACAATCTCACCCTGTCTGTGCATGAGTCCCTTTGTATATAGCTTGACCAGCGACGCATACCCCTAAAGGGGTACACTACCTCCTTGATGCACTCTTCTGACCGACTTGATGATAATAACTGGATAATTCTCTCCCTGAGAAGGAAAGACCAGTTCTGCTGTCAGGGCTGTGTTCAATAATTCAAAATAATCAGTTATGGCCTGTAACAGAGCCTCACAGGCCTTATAGAGGGCTCCTCCAACCCCAATACCCCCACCACAATCCTCCAGGCTGAAGTACAGGCTCCTGCTGTTAAGGTGTCACAGCTAGGAGTGGCTCAGTACCTTCCTGGATGACTCCTAGGAAGCCTCTGCAGTCCATTAGAAACAGAAATGCAGAATATGGGCAGGAGTGTTCCTCACCCCTGGCCTCCATTGCTCTCCAGTACAGGGTTTTCCCTCTCACTACAGCTTGTGTTCTTTTGGGGTTCCCGCCCTGCACTCCCAGCCTATCAATGTTAGTTTCTGGTCCCCAGCTTGTCTGTCCTGTATTGAAGGGAGACACCTGGGCTGAGTTAACAGGAAGTGACTCCTCCCCTGAGGTTATAAACAGCCTGGGCTGTTCCAGCCCTGTTTTAGTGTTTCCAAATAGGGCTTTCCCCTTCCAGGGGTTCTGTTTCCCAGTGGGAACCTTAAGGGGGCCAGACCTTCTCTGTGTTCTCCCGGGGCTCTCTGCAACACAGGCTTTCCCTGCTGGGATACTTCTCCCCTGTGCTTGAGAGTGCTCTGCAGGTAAGGGTTTAGTCCTTTCCACGCTCCCAGACCTGTCTAGAGGTTTCTTCTGTTTACTGCCTCTGAGCAGGCTCTGCAGTTGCCTTACTTCAAGTGCTCCTGTGTCCTGCCCCTTTACTGTTGGGGCCACTTGACTTCCAGATACTAAGGGGTAGGGAATGAGCGTAGGTTTTCCTCTGCCCACTCCCCTGACTCTTCTACAGCATCCTTGTGGCTAACTTGCGGTGGCCTCCATGGTCCTGGCAGTGCCCATCACTCCCACTGACCTGCAGTCAGTGCCCCACCTCCACAGGTGATTAATGTATGGGCCAGCTGGCCCTGGGCCTGGGAGGCAGCTTGTCCCACTCTGGCCTCTGCTTCTGTGGTACCAGTCAGGGATGGAGCCCACAGCTGTGGGGCAGGGCTGTGGCTCCTGCCCTGGGCCCGGAAGGCAGCGCATCCCGCTCTGGCTGCTGTTCCTGAGGTGCCGGCCAGGGACAGAGCCCATAGCTGTGGAGCAGGGCACAAGATGTGGGGGCCCCTGGGCCATAGGAGGGGGGCCTAGGGCCCCAAGGAATCTTAATTTACCCCTGCCCCCCAACACATGCCACTTGGGGATTCACTGGGTTTTCCAGCATTGGTTAAACAACCTTCCCTGATGTTTCAAACAAATGTTTATTTGCAAGTGAGGATAGCAGACACATTGAAAGAAAAGGAGACAGACAGTTATCTTTTACATAATTAACCTTTACTGATTTATTTACCTTAACTTACCTAATTAACAACCCAACCATTACTGAATTTTCAAGGTAAACAATTTGCAAGAAGCGATAAGCACTGCTTAGTAAAACAACAGAACCAAGTGACACAGTTACATTTAAGAAAAGTGAGCAAAGAGGGGACCCCAAGGCTATTGGGACAGAGAGCAAAGGGAGCAGGTAGAAAGAACTACTCCCATAGTCCTCCTCTCCCTCCCCACGCCTGCCAACAATGCACCCAACTGATAGCATTACACGTGGGGAAAAGTGATCAGGAGCCAATCACTTTTCTCTCTGCCCCACTGGCCATGGGGTGCCCTCCGTGCTTACTCCTAGCATGAAAAAAGAGAAATGCTGTAAACACTTGTGCATGTAGACAGTCCAGCCAGTAAGCAAAGTATGGTAAACCTTGGACTTGTCCATACTGAAGAAGATATGGTATTTATTTCTTGGGGTAAATGAACTTGTTTGGTTGTAGTCTTGTAGCTTGCAAAGTCTATTAAGTCACTGTGTTGGGAGCAAGACAGATATCTTGTAGTTCGAAGGAACTCCTTACCTTTGATCATATATACAGTACTAGATAGTTAACCATCTAATCTAGACAAGGGGTTAGGACTGACCTAGTCAATAGACTTAAAAATCCAAGCAGCCAGTAGGCAGTGAGCCATAAACAGGGGTGTCTGTTAAAGTTATAAATCTTCTCATGTAAAATCTAGGGACAAAGAGGAGAAACAAATGCTACAAATGAGGCAATAGTGGAGAAGACGGAAAACTGGAGAGATACTGAAGATGATTATGTGTACAAGCTGCAAAGTGTATTTTGATTTGGTACTTGAAAGATAAACCAAGCGGGTCTGTAATTAAAGTTCTTGATTTCAAAATACATATTATAAATTGAGGACACTAGTTAATAAAATCAGTGATACTGAGAAGCACAGTGAGTCTCATGTAAAGAAGGTCTGGAATTTCTTTAAGGCAAGGTGTGGCAAAGCACTGTTTGTGCCTGCCACTTTAAGGGGCCAGAAGGCAGCAGCCAGCAGGTGCCTGATGGGGGCAGCCATTTTAGATTCAGGGATGCCCATATAAAGGCATTTTGCTGTTGGGGAGGCAGGCAATAACATCGCCACCCTGGCAGGGCTGCTAGTATCATCTGGAGGTAAGGGAGGAGCTATAGAGGATGGTCAGGAGGCTCCTGGTCCTGGGCATGACCTAAAACTGCACCCTGTCGGGAGTGGGTGGCCTGGTGGGGCTCCCGTACCACTGGGAGCCCCCAGGAAATGCCAGGCCAGTTACCACCCTCGTGAAAGGTGAGTCGGGGCACCTTAATCCCTAGCCCTCACAACCGGGTGGGTTACCCCCTTTGTAAGGTCTGGAAGGTGGACCCCAGAGGAAGAATGTGAGACCATGGACTCACAAACCTGTCTGAACATTCCCCTGACTGGTCAATGCTGGGGCCAGGACTGGAAGGGTCGAGGGGCCGGCGGCCCGCTGTGAGGGACGCCCAAGAGCTGCATGCCTGGGGTTCCAACTGGCCTGGAGGTGGGCCAGGGCTAGTAGCCGAAGGTCCCGGGGGGCGGGGGAACCACACCTATGAGGGGGAAGCAGCTGAAGGAGCTATGTTGCTGAGAATGAAGGCATATTAGGCCGCTGGAATGGAGGGATCATAGAGGGGTTCAACAGTAGGATTCTGGGGCCCAGCGAGGGGCTGGTGATTGTGAGAACTATGGATGCTATCTGTGAGGCTTGGGCTGTGGTGTAGGGGAGGAATGGAGCTGCAGATAGCACCCCCTGGCATCGGGGCAGGAAATGGGCAGCCTCCCACTATATTAAGATCAATTAAATAATTACCAGCAAGGCGTGGTGGGCGAGAAGGTGGGTGGTTAGCCCAGAAACAGGTGGGCGGGCCACAGTGAGATCTGCCCAGAGCAGGCCCTCCTCTTACACAAGGGTACTAACATTATCTGTAATTTGTATTCCAACCAAGGCAAAAAACAGGTAGGAAAGGGTTCTGGATCTAACTGGATGAATAACCTCTCTCAAAAATGTATTAGGAATAAGAAGAGCAATTACAAAGACTGGAATAAAATACATCAGCAAAGATATGCCTTGAGATGAAATGAGAATCACCAGAAGATAAATTGTGTTAGATAGTGTGAAGGAAAATAAATAGCAAAAAATTCTTAAGTCATATGAATGAAAAAGAGAACAAAGTGGAACTGCTATAAAGTGAGGATGAGGTCATGGTTAAAGATAATATAGGGGTTGCCTGAAAACTAAAATAAATGCTTTATCTAAGTTTTAATAAGGAAAATATAGCTAAGCATCTTGGGTTGGGGGTGGGGAAGAAAGGTATGAAAATGAAAATTGCCACAACTGAGGTAGAAGCAAAATTCAAAAACCTTAATTTCTATGTCAGGATACTAGAACAACTGGTATAAAAATAACAAATTTAGTAATAAGTATTTCTAGCAAATATGTCAAGTCTGGGGCTGTACCATATGGCTGGAGAATAAATTTAGAACTTGTCATAAAAGGGGTTGGAGTAGGTTAGAGAAACTATCTAGACAACTACAGAATCTTTAGTCTGACTTGAATAGTATGCAAGTCTTTAGAACAAATTTTTGAAGAACAGACTAATTCATTACATGAAGGGAAATGGGAAGTTCACTAAAATGCACTGTGGATTTACCAGACTAAACTGATACCCTTCTTTGATAAGATAACAGGTTTTAGACAGAGGAAATGCTTTATATCTTATCTATCTGTACTAACAAACATTTTATGGTGCCACATGGGAAATTATTCCTTAAACTGGAGATGATGGGGATTAGTAAAAGAATTATCAGGTATGTATAGAATTGATGCAGAGACCACAATTAGGAAGGGAGTATATTAAAAGGAAAGTTAATAGAGACATTACTCAAGAATCTTGGGACCCATCTTGTTACTTTTTTCATTCACAAATTTGGCACAAAAGGTTGATTGATGACATTTGCTGATGCCTTAAACTTGTAAGGCATCATCAGTGGACAGGAAGATCTGAGTTATCTCTGTCTTGAGTTATCTCAAGGACTGAAGTAATAAAAATGCAATGAAACAATTGTACATTTTGCAGAGTCATGCCCATAGCGAATAATGGCCAACATATCTGCTATAAATTGGGAGTTCCTCAGCTTGATCACAGAATAACTGGGAGCTACCAATGTGGCTAATATGATTTTTAGAAAGTATCAGGAGGTGAGGTATTTCTAGTGTAAAGAGTGAGAACTGATGCCTTTGTACAAGATGCTGGTAAGAACTGGTAAGAATGATGTGCCCAATTTTGGTTTGTATAAGCTTTTCTGACCATAAGTAACAACCCAGCTGACTTCCTGCCCTTTGGGCAGGGGGCTGGACTCAATGATCTTCTGAGGTCCCTTCCAGCCCTAATGTCTATGAAATCTATGAAATCTATGAAAGAACAGAGAGAGAGAAGAGTTACTAGAATTAGGTTTACCATATTTCCAGGTCCAAAAAAGAGGATACTGGGGGACAGGGAGCAGGGGGAATATGATCGTGTGGGAGACAGCAGTGCCCTGCCCCTGCCTATTTTGTTGCCTCCCACTGACAAGCCACACCCCCCCAGCCCTGCTGCTGCCCCTCACTCCGGACTCACTGACCCCCACCCCTGCCAGTGCCCCTCACTCCCAAACTGCAGTATCCTGCTCCCCACCCATGAGGCCCCTCTCTCCCGACCCCGCCAGCCCTCCTGCCCAAGCAGCTCCCACATTGCATATGCACTGGCTTTCTCTCTCTCTCCCTCCCTCCCTGGTTGCCAGAGCCTGTGCAGAGAGCATGTGACCTCCGGCAGCCAATCACCTTGCCCGCTGCTCCCAGCCCCAAGCAGAAAACCCAGACATTTGCTCTTATTTTAAAAACCTGCTCGGACACAGCACAGGGGTCCAAAAAAGCGGACATGTCTGGAAATGGCAAGGGAGATTAAAACCCTATCATAAGTGAAGAGACTAGAGGACCTTAGCTTGTTTAGGCTAGCAATATGAAAGCTGAGAAGTAAAGTAATTGCCCTTTATGAATTCACTGGAAGGCAGAAAGTATCATGCTGGGTCATGGGTGGGTAGGTCTGGGGGTTACATAGGAAGTCAAGGTGCCAACTGAGATCAAGGTGCTGAATGGGAGGGTGGGGCCATTGCTCAACAACTCAGGACAGCTAGTCACCGGCACTCAGGAGAAAACTGAACTCCTGAATGGCTACTTTGCTTCAGTCTTTCACTGGGACAAGGGGAAAATCATGCCAGCTACAGTACAGAATGAGCAGGGTTCTAATGACCACCTTCCTACTATTGCCATAGAACTAGTATATGATCAATTAAAAAAATTAGACACATGGAAGTCAGCAGGACTGGATGAACTTCATGCGAGAGTGCTGAAGGAGTTGACTGAAGTAATTGCAGAACCCCTGGTGAATCTCTTCCAAAACTTGTGGCATTCCAGGGTGGTCCCTGAGGATTGGAAGAGGGACAAAGTTGTGCCTATCTTCAAGAAGGGGAGGAGGACAACTTGGGCAACTAGAGGCCAATTAACCTAACTTCTATTGCAGGGAAAATCCTGGAAAAATTCATTAAGGCGTTGTCATGGCACGGGCTGCAGGATGGCCGTGATCTCTCCAAGGCCCCCTTACTGTGCCAAGTTGGCCCAATGGGCACCCTAGATTCTTTCCTGCCATGTCTTTGATGGTAAATATATGATAGGGAGGCTGCCTTTATGTCATCTTGGACACGGTTTTGTTGTACTCTCTGACTCCATGGGCACCTGGACCCCTTGTGAGTCCCGTTCTGCAATGGGTGTTTCGGGGTACCCTAGCCTTATGGGCTATGTGTGGCTCCAACCACCCCTTTATCACGCCCCATGCCTCGCAGATGGAACTGATGTTGTTCGGTCTGGGCCTTGTTACAATTTGGCCTGTGGGTCCCCTATGAGGATTCCTCCTTCCTTCAATAGCCTCACCCAAACCACCGGTCTTAAACAATAAAAAAACACAAGCCCCTGGGCTATAACACAAATTCCAGCTGCTCAGCTATAACCTCATTCAAGCCGCATCAGGGGTGCTCCATCCCTCACCAGTATCAGAGGCTGTACCTGCAGTCAGGCCTCTCCCTTTTGCTTACTCTGGGAAAGCTCCTTCCCCCTTGGCTGCTGGCAGGGGACTACCATTCTGGCCTCAGCCCTGGGGTTTATATGTGAGCCAGGCCCTGCCCCTTCCGGTCAGCTGACCACAGGCAGGTGTGGGCCACTAGCTCATTCTGGTTGCCCTGGTAACCAGCAGCTGGGGCTCCCCACTCACTGCTAGGGCTCTTTCACTAGCAGTTTCCACTCTTCAAAGGAGCAGGGCACCTAAGTGCTCTGCGACAGGCGTCTATTTGCAATAGGCTTGCAGAAGGTAGGATTTTGAATGACAGCCAGCATAGCTTCATCACAGGCAGGCCTTGTCTTACCAATCTCATCTCCTTTTACAATCAGGTGACTTGCCACATGGATAAGAGAAAGGAGGTTGACATTATATACCTCAACTTCCAAAAAGGTTTCCATCTGGTATCCCACATTGTTCTCGCAAGAAAATTGGAAAACTGTGGGCTTAACTGCAAGACAGTCAGGTGGGTAGGAAGCTGGCTACAGGGTAGGACACAGAGTTCTAATGAATGGATGTGTGTCATCCTGGCGGGAAGTGGCCAGTGGTGTCCCGCAGGGGTTTGTGCTTGGTCCAGTGCTATTCAACATCTTCATCAATGATTTGGATGTGGGGGAAAAGAGCATAATGGCCAACTCCACGGATGACACCAAGTTATAGGGAAGCATAGTCACACTTGAAGATAGGATTGCAGATACAGGTGGACCTAGACAGGCTTGTAAGTTGGATGGACTGAAACCAGATGAAGTTCAAAGTCGAGAAATGTAAAGTGCTCCCCCTGGGGATGAACAACCCTCTGCACCCCTACAGGCTTGGCAATGCCAACATGACCAGCATATAAATGAAAGAGACGTGGAGGTAATAATAGACCACAGTATGAACATGAGCTGGCAGTGTGACTGTAGCCAGCAGAGCTAGCAATACCCTGACATGCATCAATTGATGCATCTCCAGCAAAACCAAAGAAGTGATTCTCCCGCTGTACTTGGCATTGGTGAGACCGTAGCTGGAGTACTGCGTCCAGTTCTGGGTGCTACATTTTAACAAGGACATGGACAAGCTTGAGAGAGTTCAGAGAAGGGCCACCCATATGATCAGAGACTTGTGCAGCAAGCCATACAAGAAAAGGCTGAGGGATCGGGGACTCTTCAGCCTGAAAAAAAGGAGGCTGAGAGGGGACTTGGTAGCAGCTTACCACTACATCAGAGGCATACATCAAGGGCTCAGTGAACAACTGTTTACCGGGGCACCCTTGGGGAAAACTGGGAGTAATGGTCATAAACTCCTGGAAGACCATTTCAGGCTCAACATTTGGAAAAGCTGCTTCACAACTAGAGTGTCCAGACTGTGGAATGAGCTCCCTTCAGAGATGGTGTAATCACCTACCCTGAAAATCTTCAAGAGGAGACTGGATGGTCACTTGACTCCGGTTGTCTTTCCTGTTTGGTGCAGGGGGCTGGACCCGATGATCTTCCGAGGTCCCTTCCAGCCTTACAATTTATGAATCAGGAGGAACAAGCAAATTCCAGGGATAACCTAGGTCAGGAAGCCAGAAGGTCAATCAGAGCACCAGGTCTAGGAACAAACCAAATCAGGAAGCCAGGGGATCTGGCAGAGAGAAAGAAGGGTTGAGAAGCCAGGAGATCAAGTAGTGAGCAGAGTTGGTACACAAGACACAACAAACAGCAAGGCATTCTGATATCAGGTTGAGCCCTGTTACTCAAATACTACTTGTTCCAGGTTGGGGGTTTATATGAGGGAACTGAACAGTCAGCTGACTTCTGCCAGCCACTCCAGTGCCAGTGAATGGATGGAGAGCTAGGCCCCTTTGGAGGCTTCAGGGAAGCCTTGACCAGCCTAAGTGACTAGTTGCAGGGTGGCAGGCTGGGATGTTTAGTTGCACGGTTCAGGCTGAGGCCCTAGGTTTGAGGCTGTGGCCTGGTGGAAAGACCTGTCTATTGAATGACGGTGCCGACATAAAGATTCATGGGCATGGACTATGTGTAAATACATTACGTATGTATTAGCCTGAAGACTGTGATATGGGCTGGTTACATGGTTGTATATTTCAGTCCCAAGGGGCTAATTACCTTGCAGATATTATGTGTACTTGAAGGACAGTGGGCATTCATTTAAAAGATGTGTGTGTTTATGCAAATGATGCCATTTTCTATCTTTGTAGAATATGGCATGTGCTGTGTGTTGGCTTTTGTGCCCGCCTCTGCTCAATGACCCGCTCTCGTGCCACCTTTGCACAGGCAGCTGGTCCTGCTCACCAAGCAGCCTCGTTTAGGCCCCAGAGGGTCCCTCGATCACCTTCAGAGTGGCCCACAAATTCACCTGCCATGACTTCGGATGGATCTTCAGTGTAGGGGGGGTCTCTTAAGGGTGCCTCCAGAGTTGTCACGTACCTTGGCAAGTGTCCACAGGGCTCCAACCTCCCCTTCACCCTGGCCATATGCCACCCTTTGAGGTGGGCCTCCGGATCTCTTTGCGACCAACCATTGGACAACGTCCTCCTCGGCACCTTTGTCCCCTTCGTTGCGGAAGAATGTCTGAGGTTCCACCTGGGTCTGGGGGATTCGAGGCATCCTGTCTTCCTAGATGCTCTCTGGACATTCCAGGAGGATGCCACTGACTGCTGCCATGCTCATAACATTTTGTGATCCTCCATCAAGGTCCCTGGTCTCCTGAAGTTCAGTAGAAAGCACTGTGTAAACTTGCGCCGAGCGGGGGAAGAAAACAAAATAATGAAAAAAAGAAAAACTAAAGAATCTACACCACCAACATGCCACAAGCCCGTTGGTGAGAACCCCCAAACCCCACCAACGAAGACCAAGAGGGAACAAAGCAGTGAGGGGAAAACACAATAAGGAAAAAAAAGGAGGAGGAACGGTGGGGGGGAAGGGAAGGCACCCTAGTGCCGTAGGCTCACCGACTCCACGTCCCCAGTGCCTTCAGCGGGCACATCCCCTGGGCTGGGACCCATGCTCCAGCCCTGATCGGGGTCTGCTTCAGCTCTTGTGGGAGCCCTCTTTAGCTCAGTGCCTCCGCTCCACCTGTTACCGCTGCGCTTGGTAGCTGCTGCTGCCGCCAATCTCTTGTCTGGCTCCTCCAGGTCATTCCTGAGCTGGTCACTCCTGGCATTGGCTGTGACGGCTCCCGCTGCCACCGTTGCTCACCTCTGCACCGGCTCTTCTGCTCCCGGCTGGTGCTGCTTCTCTCCAGGGTGGGGAGGGCTCACAGCCCCTGCTGCAGCCACCGATCCACCCCCTGCCAGCTCTCTGGCACCGGGAGCCTCTGCTGCAGTGATTCCCCACTGCACTCTTTGTTCCTGCTGGCATGATTTTTCCCACGCTCCTGGGGCCGGCTTTTATCCCTGCTGGGTAACGTCTCTTGATGACATCACCCAGCCTCAGCTGTAGATGAGCGCAGCTGATAAACCGCGCCAGATTTGTTTCTTTGGAGCCCTGCAATACGTAGGTTTTCTTCCTTGTCATATATCTGGGGTCTGCCTATGGGTGTGGCTTTCCCCTTGCCCGATCCTGTGTCCTTGGGACAGATTGCTTGGAACATTAAATTAAAAGTGGATGAAAAATGCAAACTTGACTGATTACCTGGATACCAAGACCTTAAAGATACAAGGCCATGTCCAATAAACAAACAAACAGATCAGTTGAATTGTAAGAACTCTAGGGGATCCTTGAACCCCCAGCTGAGAGGCTGGACACCTTCAAGTCAGCCAGCCCTGACAATCTACACCCCAGGGTACTCAAGGAGCTGGCTAGCATCATAGCCCAGCCCCTGGCATGGATCTTTGAGAACTCCTGGCATTCTGGTGAAGTGCCCGAAGATTGGAAATAGGCCAATGTGGTGCCTATCTTCAAAAAAAGGGGGAAAGTGGATCCGGCAAACTACAGGCCCATCAGCCTGACCTCTATCCTGGGCAAGGTCTTAGAAAAGATTATTAAACAGGCCATTCTTAAAGGACTGGCCAATGGCAACATCCTGAGAGATAGCCAGCACAGGTTTGTTGTGGGTAGGTCTTGCTTGACCACTTATTTCCTTTTATGATCAGGTGACCTATCACCTGGACAAGGGAGAGGAGATTGATGTCATATATCTTGACTTCAAAAAAGCCTTTGGTCTGGTATCCCATGATCACCTCTTGGCAAAACTGGCCAACTGTGGCCTTGGGTCCACCACGATCCGCTAGCTGGGGAATTGGTTCCGTGGTCGGACCCAGAGGGTGGTGGTTGATAGAAGTCAATTGCCATGGTGCCCTGTGACCAGTGGGGTTCCCCAAGGCTCTGTCCTTGGACCCATATTGTTCAACATCTTCATTAATGATGTGGACGTTGGAGTCAGAAGCGGACTGGCCAAGTTTGCCGACGATACCAAACTCTGGGGTAAAGCATCCACGCCTTTAGACAGGAGGGCAATTCAGACTGACCTTGACAGGCTTAGGAAATGGGAAGATGAGAACCTGATGGTGTTTAACACCAAAAAATGCATGGTTCTCCACCTTGGGAGGAAAAACCTGCACCATCCTTATCGGCTCGGCAATGCTACGGTGGCTGGCACTATGGATGAATGGGACTTGGGGGTCATCGTTGACCACAAGATGAACATGAGCCTTCAATGTTATGCTGCGGCTAGTAAAGTGAGCAAAATGTTGGCTTGCATCCATAGATGCTTCTCAAGCAAATCCCGGGACATCATTCTCCCCTTGTACTTGGCCTTGGTGAGGCCACAGCAGGAGTACTGCATTCAGTTTTGGGCTCCACAATTCAAAAAGGATGTGGAGAAGCTTGAAAGAGTCCAGAGAAGAGCCACGTACATGATCAGAGGTCAGGAAAACAGGTCTTACGATGACAGGCTGCGAGCCATGGGACTCTTTAGCCTGGAAAAGCACAGGCTCAGGGGTGATTTGATGGCCACCCATAAGTTTATCAGGGGTGTTCACCAGGATCTGGGGGTTCACCAGATGACAAGGGATGACAAGGTCGAACGGTTATAAACTACTACAAGACCGTTTCAGGCTAGACATAAGGAAGAATTTATTTCCTGTCCGAGCCCCCAAGGTCTGGAATAGCCTGCCATCGGAGGTGGTTCAAACACTTACATTGAATGCCTTCAAGAGAAATTTGGATGATTATCTTGCTGGGATCCTATAACCTCAGCTGACGTCCTGCCCCTCGGGCAGAGGGTTGGACTTGATGATCTTCCAAGGTCCCTTTCAGCCCTAATGTCTATGAAATCTATAATTAAATCCCATTTTCTCTCTCACTTCTCTCCAGCCAAGGCTAAATGTGAGCTATCTCTGCATAAAGGAAAAGCATAGGTACACATCTTTCATAACAACTTCAACATAAATAATCCTAACTTTCTATGATTCTATGGTTAGGACCTCATGTTATCAAAGACTGCGACTGTTCCGGGTTTTGTGAGGAGCTGCAAGCAAAAAGAGGCCAAGAGAGTAGGGTTACCATACATCTGGGTTTTCCCAGACATGTCCTCTTTTTTGGCCCCTGTGCTGTGTCCAGGTGGGTTTTTAAAATAAGACCAAACATCTGGGTTTTTTTCTCTCCTAGGCTGGCTGTCTGGGGTTGGCACCAGCAGGCAATGTGTTTGGCTGTCGGGGGTCACGTGCTCCCCGCGCAGGCTCCAGCAAGATCCCAGGCAAGAGACGGAGAGCGAGCAAGAGAGCAAGAGAGTATGTGTGTATGAGCCTGCATGTGCAATGAGGGAGCTACATAGGCAGCAGGGCTGGGGGGGCAGGAGCCTGGGGGTTGGGAGTGAGGGGCACCAGCAGGGAGTGAGAGGGCAGGGTACTGCTGTTTGGGAGTGAGGGGCACTGACAGGGCTGGGGTCAGTGGGTCCAGAGTGAGGGGCAGCAGCAGGGCTGGGGGGGGTGGCTTGTCAGTAAGGGGCAACAGAATGGGCAGGGCAGGGCAGGGCACCAGCATGTCATTGCCTCCCCCCACCACTCAACCTGTAACAGGTGTCCTCTTTTTTGAATCTGGAAATATGGTGACCCTACAAGAGAGTGCAAAAGCAGTTTTATGAAGCCTTCTTGCTTTCTAAATTCCATGCTGTGATTGGAGTCAAAGGGGCTCCTGGCGTAAGTTATGGTATCTTCAAAGATGATTTTTAACTTACAGCAGTCTCCCTAGTGTTGCCTATGGTCTGTGAAGCAGCCCAGTCTCCCCCAGACCTCTGTCCTGCTCCTGCTCCCTTACCTGTCTCCAACATTACACCTATTTAAAAATAGTGCAGGACCTCTTGCACAGTTATCCCTTAGTACCTGCAAGCAGTGTTCTGTGGTCTACAGAAAAGGCCAGAGTCAACTCATTATTCTATGTTCTTATTGCCAGAATATAATGGCAATATCTTTGTTTTTATCAAACCAAGCAACTAGTTTGCCTTATGAGCAATGAAAGCATTTTACTATAAAGCTTTTCAGTAATGAGAGGTAAATAGAACAATTTTTCTTTAGTACATAGTTACTTTGCACACTCTACCAATAAGACTTGTACTAACTAGCATCTGAGAACCAGAATACGAAACAGTATCACTGTCAGATTTTGTTGTCCTAAATGAGTAAATCTTACTACTTAGAAGTGTTGGTCATACAAGCTTAGGTGCATTAGCTTTATTGCATTCAAGAGGGCTACTCACATGTGTAAGCTGTGCAAGACTTTTGCAGATATGAGCAACCCTAAGCTGAACAACCAGTTTCTCTAGGAATGTTGGTTCCTCTCCGTGCATGGACAAGAAAACTGTTAGTGAGTTGTACAGACAAAACTAAGAATAAAATTCAGGAGATCCTGGTACCTTATTTTAAGTTCATATCACTAGATCTTGCTACAAAGATTCAAGAGAAGGGGAAAAATATTTAAAGTATTGTATTTAGAGTACTATATAATACTCCCTGATCTTCATCATTATTAAAGTCTTTAAAGGCCTAATCACTTTGCTCATTCACTTTCTTCCTGAAGTTCTGGATGAGGATTTTCTGCTTATTTTTTAGTTGTCATTTTAGTCAGAGCAGACGAGGAAGAGGCAGCAGCTTCACAAATCTTGGTAAATCCGTGGTTCAAGCAAGTTTCCCCTTGCAGCAATTACTCATTGCAACAAACATGTTTTTACCTTTAGCTGCTGATCTGCCAACCCAGCCCTCAGGGGAAAATTGCTGCCCCACCTGTCAGCATGCAAATATGTTAGGTATGTTCAATTGAGCTCACTGGAAAGAGTGAAATCCTAGTCAGCAACACATGGAATTGGATGTTGCCTTAATCTGGTTTTGATGAAAGTTTCTCATTATGCTAAGACCCATAGTTTTCGAAGAGATAAAAAAAATAGCCTAGATAGATGTTTTGGAATCAGAAAAAAAACCCACCGTGCAAGATTTTACTCTCCCTTTGCATCTACCTGTCTCTGCAGAAAACCTAAGCTAAACACACACATAAAGGAAACTATTCTTGGGAGCTTCTGAAATCCAGACACAGAACAGCCCAAGGGCTTCTGTTACCTGTCCCTCTTCTTAAATGTACATTTATCAGGTGTCTACACAAGCCTATTGTTCTCTCCAGATGATTACTAAAGATGGCTTCTCATAAATCCAGGGTAATCAAACAGTTTGTGGGGCAGCATTTATGCTAACTAATGTCATAGAATATCTTTTATTGCATCCTGTTTAGTTTTTTTGATGGTGAAACTGTGTCGGCTAAAATATGCTTACAAGGCAAAAAATGCTGGCAGAATTTGTTGTACTGGGATTCAAGAAATAAAAAAATGCCTGCAATGAAGAAGTCCAGCACTGGGTCAACTGTGCCAGTGCCGCTGCCTTCAAGCTGCAACAATGTGTCTTTGAAAATAAAGATATTCAGAAGTCAACGAAGGTCCTGGTTTATAAGGCTGTTGTGCTGACCACCCTCCTCTACTGCAGTGAAGCCTGGACCATCTACTGATGCCACATTAAGACCCTTGAGGGCTTTCACCAACAGTGCTTGCATCAAATCCTGGAGATCAAATGGGAGGACTGCTGGACTAGTGCAAGCATTCTCCATGAAGCTGCATTCACCAGCATCAAAGCCTTGCTCTTGAGAAATCAACTCCGATGGATGGGACACTGCATCCAGATGCCCAAGAACCGCCTTCCCAGTCAGATTCTTTTCTCCGAGCTCTCCATTGGCCAATGCTCAAAGGGCGGCAAAAGGAAACAGTACAAAGACATGCTCAAGGTCACTCTGAAGCAGAGAGGCATCGACACCAATGGTTGGGAGGAGCAAACTGCTGACTGTTTGGCACCACACCACGTGGTCCACCAAGGCACGTTCCACTTCAAAGCCCAATGACTCGATCCTGAGGCGGAACAGTGGTGGGGGAAGAAGGAGAAGGAGACCAACTCGGGGCTGTGAATCCCATTCCCAGTCACCTGAGGACCCATCAAGCCTGACAGACATTATCCTCAACATTGAGGGACTGCCACCATATCCTGTGCAGCCTCAACAGTCTCTTGGTAAATCCTTGTAGCCTTTGCTTTTACCAGAGAGATCTAATTGGACCCAGAGTTGATTGTTGAGAGTCTTTTGCTCCCTGAGGGTGAAGCTGTATACCTATGCACCAGGTGCAGCGTGGTCTAGAAGAGCACTCCAAAATTCCCCAAGGAACATTGTTGTCTTTAACCATGGACTGGTGGTCCTATGTCTGTCTGTTTTTTTCCCTCCCCTTATGCTCAGGTGAATTAGAAGTACATTTACTGATGTGTAAAAAATGGCAAATAATGCAAGATTATCCTTTGTTACAACTAGGGATAACTCTTCTGTAGCAGAGAGACAGGACAGAATGGGCATAAAAAGATGCCAAGCAAACACTATAGTAGTGAGGTTCTCAGAGTAGCTTTAGGGATAGCAAGGCTTCTTGTTCAGTGTTAAAAGAAAGAGGTTTCTTTACATTGTTACTCAACTAATCCTTATTTTTCTAGTCACATTTCTGACTTTAAATTACATTTTAAAGAGGACTTTCCTTTTCTCTGGTGGTTTATATGTGTACATTGGCACACTTCTTTGCCAAAAAGCATATAACATGGTAGCTTACCCACTGGTTTTGGACAGGAAGCATCTTTGTGTTACGTGTTTGCACATTATCTCTTGACCAGAGCTACAAAGTACTATAATAATAAAATAAACAATAATAGTCCCTAAAATATATTACTATTTTTCATTTAATTCAATTTTTCATTTCAGTTCACTTCATTTTTCACCCAGAGTATGATCTATATTCTGTTTCTTTTCTTGCATCAGGCTTATAAAATAAACTTCAGTTACAAGGTCAGATGAAAGCAATGGACCTGCATAGGTGTTACCAATGGTCTAACTGGATGTGCTGGACTATTATTGTTATCTATCTTTACTCTCAGATTCCAGGTTGAGTTTATAGAACTGACACTTAGAAAAAAAAATCCAAAATCATTAACACTCACATGTGAAACCCCATTATGTTATTCTTTTAATGTCTACTTTTCATATTAGGATTACAATCTAAAATGATGTCCACTCTCTCTACAGTGCTTACTATGAAAAACTGAGTCTGTAAGTCATTGCTTACAACTTAGGCTATTGTGGTCTGGAAGGGCTCTTTTCTGAAGCCTTGGAAGCATTAAACTCCTAAACTGTGTTTTTGTAATCCCATAAATTACATTTTGTAAATTAAATGGTAAGATTGCACAGTTTATGTATCTAGCTATTAGAAAATGCAGCTATCTAGGTAGCAAACACAAATATACGTATCCAGAAAAAATGAATGCTGGGATACATGCTAATACTGTCCGTAGGCAAAGGGAGAAAAAATTATTTGGGGGGGCTGATCGCATGTGCGCAGGCATGCATGTGCCTTCCCAGTAGGTAAATTTGGGGCCCCAGTAGAAAAGGAGGGAGTGGCAGCTTCTCCTGTTGCATGATGCCTGGAGGCTTGGGGGGTGTGCAGATGTCCTGGGGTCAAAAAACCCCCACCTCACTACAAGGTAGCAGGAAAAACCTGAATGTGTGGTGTGTGGCTATGGACATGGAGAGCAGATGTATCCTCACATTCTAATAGGAAAAGTAGATGTTAAAAGGATGACATAATGGGGTTTCACAAGTGAGTCCTAGTCACACGTGAAGGCAGCATGTGCCTCCCAAAACCAGAGCCTGGCCAGCTACAGCCTGGCCAACTGTGGGCCATGCTCCCAGCTGCAGGACCGACAGCTGCAGCATGGCCCCCAGGACCCCAGGTAAGGCTGCTGGTCCCAGGACCCCAGCACAGTTGCTGGTCCTAGCCTCCTCTACTTCACCCAGGGTAATCTGCCGCACACCAGAGTATGCATGGTATGGGTGTTCCCTGGAGACAACTAGCAGTGGCACAAAGTGCGGTGTAAAAAAAAAAAGAGCAAAAAAAAAAAAAGCAGGGTGGGGCATGTGGCTGCAGGGCATGCCTCCTGAAACTGGAGCCTGGACAACCAGAGCCATACTCCAGCTGCTGACTAGGCTCCGCACACCCAGATCACCGCTGCTGGGGAGGCCCCCAACAAAGTGTGCTGCTGCTAGTTGTCCCTGGGGAACCAAATAGCCACATTAATCTGGACACAGCCCATTTGTTGACTGTGGAGCAGTGCTGGGCTTCAGAATCTTAGTGTGCCTTTGCCTTCAGTGGGTAGAAGACCAGTATCCATGGATAAATGTTCAAGGAGGTTGTTCGCAAGCTTTTTTGACTATGTGCCCACCCCATAGTGATGCTTAGACAATCAGCACACTGTTTGGCACTAACTTGGCCATCCACAAGGTTGGTCAGGACTGGGCCAGGCAAATACATGCAGTAGTCAGAATTTATCATGATTTCTATTAATTTCTATGATGTCAGTGGTCCTGACAAGGCTGCCTCCTTCTCTGCCACATTTTATTCTTACCTTTAAAGTCCTTTAAGAACTTGAGCTCTCCTTCAGAGTCTTTGCACACCTCTTTTCACATCCCTTCCATTAAGACACCAGTCTTCATTACCCATTTGTCTGCTCACAAACATTACTCACATCATTTCCTATCACAGAGATGCACAACTCAAAGATTTCTTGAGGGCAAAGTTCACTAGCAAGGCTCCCTTTCTGATGGATGACCCTGCATGCAGTCCACAGGCCATATGCTAGGTATCCCTACCCTGTACATAGAAAGGACTGTTCAAAATGATTGGTGCCTGCCTACCATAGGCACCGACTTTGGTTTTTGCCGGTGGGTGGGTTTTTTTGTTGGTTTTTTTTTGCGTTTCTATGCTTAGCTCTGCGCAAGCCCTGAAGAGGCAACACGTTACTTTAACTGTGTTCACCCAACGTTTGTAAAGATTGAGTGCTTTGGTGGGGCTTTTTCGGTGCTTTTATCTAATAGCTGATTGAATCAGCTTTAGCTAAAAGTGCCAAAAAGCACCACTGAAGCACCCAATCTTTACAGCTGCTGCACAGCCAGGTTGAAGTAACTCCCTGCTTCTTCTTGTGCGGTCCGAGGCCCTTTTTTCGTGCGGCTGGCTGTGGCCAGCAGCCCAGTCACGCCGGGTCAGGGAAGGCAGGCGGCACGCTAGAATTAGGCACGGACGCTTAGTGGTTGATTTAAGATTATTTTACTTATACCGAAGATGGTCGCGGTGCAGGCAGGAAAACTTGCTTGAGTTGCGGTTACAAAACAAAACAAAAAACTTGAACCTGCAGAACATGAGGGTACGTCGCAATGGGGTTTCGGCGACGGGAGATGAACAAAAACCTCGAGAGTACATTGCAATGGGGTTTCGGCGACGGGAAGAAAAAAAACTGCAGGACTCAAACCCCGGGTAGAGCTCTGGATTCACTCACATGAAGTTTGCTAGGCTCCGTGGAACTTGCGCACAGGGAAGGGTACGTCGAGGGGTCAGGTGGCGACGGGGAGAGGCGAGAGGTTGATCAGACCCCTATAGCCTTCTTGAGATACACGCTGGGTCTGATAGGCTCCGCAGCGCTTAGAGATCTTCACGAGACGTGAAGTTCTCCTCCTCCTGATAGTTGTGGAGTCCTCCAACTTGGGCGGAAACCACTCAAGCCTCTTATATGGCTAGCAAGCCAATCGCTAGCCGCCACGTAGGAATAATTTAGAACTGGCCAATAGTGGGGCACAAATCTGAATACAAATGGCGGGAACTCCTTGCAACATGCATTTCTCCGTTGCAACGAAGAAATGCACCCTGCAAAGAAAGCTACAAGTGGCGGGAAATAATTCAGCAGTGCTGAAGCGCACACAAACAAAAATCACACCCTTGGGTTGTGACACTTCTGGTTTGTTTGGTTTTTTTAAATGTCTACAAGTGGCCACAGAGATCTAACTTCTAAAATCAAAACATCCATTGCTCATGGGTGCTGAGCACCAGCTAATTTTGTTTGCTGGGCATTTGAGCCCTGGAGCACCCATTAAGTCAGTACCTATGATGCCCACCTTCAAGTCCTCCAAGGCAGATTTATTTTGCCATGCTGTTAGTAAAGTGCCAATTGAAAATGGAAAGGAGGGTTGGGAAGATGGATATTCTTAATGTTTCTTGCTCACTTGTAGCTATAAAAAACAGACTTGAATGCTGTTCACTATACCAATAACTACCCTAGGAGATGTATGTTCCTATTCCCAGTGCTTGCATCCCCCTCCACTATTCCCTTGGTTAAACCTATTTCCTGAATCTTAACCATCACAACGGTCCTGAATTGGGTCTTTGGATACTAAAATTACCCAAATAACATAGAGGGAGAATTTGGCTCCATAATAACCATACCTCATTTTTTCTGGTAGTGCTTGAATGTACTACTGTCTTTGCCTAATGAACTACATAGCCATTCACATTTGTGGCCCTATAGACAGTTAGCCACCATGTTTCAACCATACTGTTTGTAATTAATTTTGGAAACAGCTTGTTTCCTCTTTCTCTTTATTAGTGACTCATAATAAAATTAACTTTTACTTCGTGATCTTACATCTCAAAGGGAGCCTGGTAACCAGGCCATCCTCCTCACCTCACTCCTGCTTCCACATTCTTGGTGATCTGCTTTGAAGTGAGGTAACCTAATGGAGAACATGCTGCCAGGTCAGCTAAATTGAGTTTCTCCACAACAAACTCATTAGATTCTTTATAGTGTTTCACAATATATAATGCCCTTTCCAAAGAGGAAAATTTATCTTATTACTGAGTTATAGAATGAGAAATGAAATGTATTCCATCCATTGGTAATATACTTCCCTGCTATCCCATTCCCACACACACTGGTAAAGGGCTGATCGTTGCCTTGTGAATGAATAAAATCTTATTGTGGAGTGACACAATTATGTAGGATTTTACAGAACTGTACCATGTAACTATTTAAAATATTAAAACTCCCTTACACACTGACAGATTGAAACAGTTTCTTTTGAGCCTCTCCCCCCGCCCAGATTATTATTAGTAAACGAAGGTCTCTCTACATATCCATTAACCCAGACAAATTGAGTAATTTCTTATGATCTATAAATGTCAATAGTCCATGGATCATTGGGAAACTCCTTTAGAATCCCTGCCTCAGTGTGTCAAGGAAATAGCAAGGTATGTTGAGGGTCAATACGCCTCAAAGCATCCACAAAATACCTTACCCAAAAGCACATAGTAAAGTCAACTCAATACCAGGCAGAAAGTCATGCTTGGCATTTGACAAACTTTGTTTTTGTTTTGTTTCAACAGTTTCAAGGCCAGATTTTCAACCACATTCAAAGCTAACTAGTTTTGTCAACTCAAGTAAAAAAGTCAAGCAAAGAACTGCCTGATTTGTCATGTATTTACCAGTACAAATTATAAGAGAGTGGAACACACAAAATATTGCAGGTGGAGAATTAATCTGCTTCTGAAAACGTATCCTTCTGTGTGCAGCATTAGACAGCCTTGATGATTCTATGAAGTGGACTATGTGTTCAAGTACAGTGTGCTTCTGGAATAGTTTGCAGGTCTAACAAGTAAAGATGCAAGTCATGTAACCAGAGAATGAAAACTGGTTTAGATAGTTTTACAAGATCAAAATTTGACAGAGTCTGTGTTTGGTTCACAAATCCCATTGCCTCAATAGTTTAGTTCAAAGCTATTTGTTTCCATCCTCTCTTAATGGTGCCCAGAATGATAGCTCCAGGTAACTGGAAAGAGCAACTATAGTGCCCATTTTTAACAAAGGGAAAAAGGATATAGGGAATTACAGACAAGTCAGTCTGATCTCATTGCCTGAAAAGATCATTGAACAAGTCATTAAGGAATCTTTCTAAGCACCTAGAGGAGAACAGGATGACGATCAGAAGCAGCCATTATGTATTGGTTCTAGGGATTAGAGTGGACCACAAGCTGAATATGAACCAACAGTGTACTCTGGTTACAAAAAGGCCATTCACATATTGGGTTGTATTAATAGGAGTGTCACTTTCCTATCCAGGGAATTAACCCTTTTGCTTTATTCAGCACCGGTGAGGCCTTATCCAGAGTGCTGTGTCCAATTTTGAGCATCACACTTTAAGAAAGAAGTGAACAAGTTAGAAATAGTCTAGAGGAGAGCAACAAAAATGCTTAGAGATCTGGGAAGTAGGACTTACAAGGAAAGGCTAAAGGTACTGAGATAATTTAGTATGCCGAAGAAAAGATTGAGGGAGAATTTGATAACAATCTTCAAATACCCAAAGAGTGTTTGTATACAGGATGGGGATAGATTATTCTCTGTGGCCACAGGGACAGGACAAGGAACAATGGTCTCAAATTGTATCAAGGGAAGTTTAGCTTGGATATTAGAAACCACCTATGATGGTGGTTAAGCATTGGAGCAGGTTATCTAAATGGGTTATGGAATCTCTGTCCTTGGAAGTTTTTACAGAAGGTTGGAAGATTAGAGAAATATTTGTCCAGCATAGTTTAGACAGAGATGGTCCTGTCTTGAACAGGATGTTAGACTAGATGACCTCTCGAGGTCCCTTCCGGTCCTAATCTTCTATTAGTCTAATATTTTGATTGAATTTGCCAAAAAACATGAAGTTTTGTAGGATCCTGATTGTCAGTTCAAATATTGACGAATCAGAAAGCAGGGAAAAACTAACAGTAATTTTAATATGAGTGTGTTCAGTCACACAGAAGTGAGTTAGATTTTTATAGCTATGGATGGAAGATCTTTTGAGGACTTCCTGTTTACTTCTAGGAAAGTTTTATGCATTTGAGACTGCTTTAGGAGTAGCATTAAGATTCAATACCTAGAATGACAGAATGACAGAAAGCATGAAAGATTTGAAAACAAAATAGTAGAAGATTATTGTATAGTCTGGTAAAAAATAAAATGAAAGCTATGTCTACATTGCAGACTTCTACTGATATACCTATATTAGCCAGGATTATGAAGAAGTATGCCCCTGACTGACTTGACATAGCAAGTTTCTGTGTTCTTCATCTGTTTAAAAAAAAAGAGATGTCAAGAAAATACATCTTTGTCTCCAAGGGCTGTAGGAAGATAAAAATCTATAAATAGTTTGCAGCCCAGATACTGGAGGTGCAGGGGCAGAATAGCTGAAGTGTCTCCAGAGGTATGAGTTTGATCCCTGGATATATACCAAATGAGGCCTGCTGCTGACCTGGCTGAATTGGGCAACTGGTCTGGAGAATCAAAGGTAGATGGATGTGATGCTAGCCATTTTACTCCATTGTGTGCTACTGGCTACAGAAACTGTCCTACCTTTTTCTTGCTAGCTCTATATGCTGTTACAATTGGGAAGACTTTTGACTTTTTGAAGGTCACATACCACAGGGATGAAAGCTATATGTATCCCTAAATCACTGATTCTCAAGCAGGATGCTACAAGACCCTTGTAAGGGTGCCACACAGTATTAGCACTGCTAGGTGTGCAAATAGCTACACATAATTCACAAGATAAACCCAGAGGGTGTGCCCCAAGAGCACATGCATGCAGTTTGTGGCACTGCAACCTGCACGTACCATATGTGCATGCCACAACGCATGAATACTGCACTGCTAATTTGCAGCATGGTGGAGTTTTTTTGATACTAGGAGATCCTGGTGTAAGAAAAACTATGCCAAAAAAAAAAAAAAATCAAAAAAAGAAGGGTGAGGCATGTGGCTACAGTGTGCTGTCTGGAAACCAGAGCCTGGCCAGTCAGAGCCATACTCACTCCAGCTGCTGGCCAGGCTCTGCATAACTAGATAGCTGCTGCTGCAGCCCCTGGAGGCCCCCAAAACTCCAAGTAAGGCAGTTGGCCCTTGCCTCCTCTACCCCACCCCGGGGCAATTTGCCACACACCAGAGCATGCATGCAGGGGCATGCCCAGGGACAACTAGCATGCTGCTGCTCAAGGGGATGCACCCAGAGAGTTCAAAAAGGAATCCACAGTGTCAAAAACATTCTGACCTGTTGTGGTCTTTCTGAGTTCTTTGCAACAGAATTGCTCTATTATTCTTTTGTTGTCAAGAACTGAGTGAAACCTAAGTGCTGTCATTTTCTGAGAGTTGCCTTGAGTCTAATGAGGGGTGCCTTGAACCTAAAAAGTTGAGAATCACTGCTCTAGACTGCTGGAGGATTTCTGCAGCTAATCAATTTTTAACAGTGGGAACACAAAGAAAAAAAATCTTAGTTCTGACTCATTCTTCTTGGCAGCAGCTAACTAAATAGGGAGGAGAAGAAAATGCAAATTTCTACTTTTTTTTCCTGAGGCCTTTCCTAATTATTAGTAATTGCTTGTTCTGTTACAATTTCCTGCATCTCTTGGTGGAAAAGCAATAGTGGAACAAAATATGTTATATGAAAAAAAAACAAGCAAAGGTAAGGAACAGGAAAGCAAATAACACAGAAGACATCTAGTGGAAGACTCATATGTGCATGTCAAAATAGCTACAGAAAAGCATAGCTAGCAAACAAAAGTTAGCAGAGAGGAAATACTGAAAACAAGAGATATTTTACAGGTCAATACAAAAACTAATGCAGTAAAAATTGAAACAAGGTCACAAAACTGATAGAAAACATCAGATAAACTTTTATTAGTAGATGTTTAGGATTGTAAATCCAAAAAAAAAAGGTGACAAAGCCAATAAGGAAATACATAGTGCCTGGGTGAGGGACTAACAATAGAAGGATGGGGGTGAGGAGGGGAACGCAACTAGGTTACAGGCGATACAATGTTAGCCAACTAAACCCGGGGGGAGGGGGAGGGGGTTCGCGACGCTGAGAGAAAAAGAAGAAAGATACACACAAACCCGTTACAATGGTCCGCAATGGTGGAAGAAGCGGTCGGAAGAAAAAGTGTCTCAGTCCATATACAGTCTCATCGCGGGGGTCCTCTTCCGGTGGAGCAGGGTCATCCGTTGCTGAAGAATCCTCTCGAAGTGAAGGTCCGTCTGTTGCGGGGGGAGGGGGGGGTTCAGGTTGTCCCCTCTGGGTTCGGTCCGGCGGCTGTTCTTCTGGTGGGGTCCGTGTACTGGCAGTGGCCCGTGATGTGTTCGACGTAGATGTCACGGGACCAACGGATGGTGTCAGACACCATGAGGCAGCGCATGAGCTTGGTGTAGCAGCGGGAGACACAGCAGGCATGCAGGACGCTCTCGTTGCTGGGGTCCCAGGCTCCAAGCATTCCCACGATGAGCACGTCAACCGTCACGTCGTAGCCGCGGCCCCTCAGGGTGTCGGCCAGCGGGGTGTACTTCTCCCACTTGCGAGCCCGGGTGTTGGTGAAGGCTTGGCGCTGGTTCTCGAAGTGGATGGTAACGTCCATGATCATGATCTTCTTGGCCTCCTCGTTGGTGACGACTATGTCAGGACGCATCTGGCTCTTGCAGCCCGGGACAGTGCGGTTCATGAAGACCTGCCCTGCTGCAGCCGGGATGGCCCTCACCAGGCAGTCCTGGACAGCTTTGTGGCAGAGCTGCCAGGCCCTGGCATGAGGCTTGCAGCTGCACAGCACATGGGGGAGGGTCTCAGCTGTGTAGCCGCACCGTCGGCACCTCTTGTCCCGGTGGCCGAAGTGGACAGCCCCGTTCAGAGGCAGGCAGTTGAGGTGGGCGCGGTGGAGGAAGCGCCAGTTCGCGAAGCGCATGAAGCTCCTGCTGGGCATGAAGTGGTTGCTGGAGTCCCACTTCGAGGTGACGTCGAAGACCTTGCCCTGGTCGGGTTTGGCCCTCAGGTCGCCGGCATACTTGTTGCGGATGGCATCCTTCAGGAACCTCTCCAGGAAGGTCCTCGTGCAGGGCGTCATGTTCACAGGGTCAGTGTGTGGGGCTGGTTGAAAGGAGACTTCCAGCTCCCGGTGCTCCTCGGTCCAGGTCCAGGTGCAGCCAATGCGCTTCCTGAGGCGGTGCATGGCGTTGCGGGCTTGGCTCCACAGCGAGGCAAAGTCCCTGCCATCTCGGCTGAACTCGCCCTCCAGCGAGCCGCTGAGGAAGGTGGCCAAGTCACGTCTGGTGGGCTGTCTCCTGATCCTGTTGCGGGCGGTCTCCTTCAGGGCGCTGGTGGCGATGATACTTACCGTTGCGTCCGGGCAGGTCAGAAGGTGGAAGGCGTGGGTGACCACCGCGATGTCGCCGTGGTCTCCCATGCGGGGCACGTTGGCGCCTCCCTGCCGGTAGGGGATGTGCAGGACCTCATTGCTGGCCCTTAGCAGCAGGTGCAGCCACTTCTTGAGTAGCCGCTGGATCTTGGTGTCCGCCTTTTTGAGGGGGGTCTTGGGGACCGCTGAGCCTCTCAGGATGAACGCGATGCAGGGGATGAGGAAGGTGTTCACCACATCAATCTTCTGCCAGGGGGCCAGCAGGTACGAGTCCAGCTTGTGGGCATCCTGCACGATCCCGTTGATGGTCTCCTCTGGCATCTGTCTGGCCCGGTGGCCAGTGAGAGTCCCCAGGTGGCAGAAGGCCTCGCCGTCGCGCAGGTGCGTCATCGCCTGGCCCTGGATCATGAGGGTGGAGTCCAGGACACGGCTCTTCTGCCTCCCGTCGATGTGCAGGGAGGCGCACTTGGCAACGTTGAAGCGGAGCTAAGCATGTGAGCGGAGCTAAGCATATGAGCTAAATAACCCAACCACAGGAAACTTGGTCAAGACTTGTAGAGCACTTAATTTGAGTATTGCTGTATACTGACTGCTTGATTGTGTCTGTTAGGTGATTTTGAGCAAAAAGTGAAACAAGGATTCACTAGCTCTGCATAACCTGTTTTTAAGCCAATCCCGGGGTTCTCGTGTATATATGGAAAATATGAAACATTAAAACTGGTTATGAAATAAATAATATCTGATAGGCTTGTGCACCTAGCTGCAAGGAAAATGTAAATGCAGTATGTTCTCAATACTGTAGTTGGCCAGTTTAACATGCAGAGACTGACTTGAAAAATAGACAGCTCTCAAGTAAGCTAAGAGAGGGACATGTTTTCTGCTGACTTTTAATAATAATAACTTAAAAGCATTGTTGCTTAGTATGTCATACATAGGGGCCCTGAAATCCACTGATTTATTTGATTCTTAATTGAATGGGGCAAGAACTGGGAATGAGAAAATCTTGATATCTAAATCCTGTCTTTGCTGTTAATTTTCTACATAGCCTGGGGCAAATCACATTGCCTCTGCCTTTTCCCATCAGGAATATGGGAGTGGTGATAAAGATTTACTTATAAAGGTGTTGTAATCCCAAGCAATTAAAAATCATAAATCAGCTCTTTCCTTGCCAATACTGAGTGCCTAAAACTCAAGAGAATATTTTAAAAAGTTTGATTCTTTATATTTGTCTTCTTTGTTTTGAGCATTAAAAGCATACTTACTTCAAGTTTTCAAGCTTTTCTATACCAACATAGAAATATGAGAAACTTTATATAAAAATTGGAATTTCATGCAGCATAGTGATTCAAGTATCTGTAACTTTAGAAAACATAAATCTTGATCCTCAAGATAAGAAGATTAGGAGAGGGCACTACAGTCATTTCCCTCTGTATTCTCTTATGTAAATCTAGAAGCTGAACAAGGAACAGTATTACAGAGAGTAACTTATTCTATACTGCATCCTTGCTCCATCCTCAAAACCGGATGGAGCATCTATAAGGCACAGACAGAAGTGCAACTCCCCCGGTCTAGATCATGGTGCTTCACAGAAAGCACCATGAGTAAGACCAATTCTTCTGACCCAACAGATGTTAGTTGGAGGGTGGAGGATCAAGCTCCAATTTGGAACTGAATTGGTAAGAAAGGCTGCATGTCATTAGTCTCTTCCTCTAGCCCTTCCCTGCTCTCCCAGCTCCAGTGCTGTCTCAGGATGGGAGGCAGGGAGAATGGTGGGGAGGGAGCTCCTATCTATGCTGGAGTGGGGTTGGGTGGATTGGAGCCCCCTGAGACTCCAATCCTCCTGCTCCCACTCCGATGCAGGCTGGGCAAACACCAGCCTGAATGCCCTCACCTGTCATCTTCCTCCATCTCATCCTGAGACAGCATGGGGGAGGCGCTGCGCTGAAGCAGCTCAGCTGCCAGAACAGACCCAAGTTAATGAAGACACTCTGCTTTGGAGTACCTTCATTTGAACCCTCATATCATGAGGGTTAATTTGTAGGCCTGTGTGAATAGACAGGTATTCGATTCGGCTTTAGATCTGTCCACTTCAGATGTTAGCGGTCTGATCCAGAGCTCCAGATTGGTTTCCCGCTTCAATCCGGCCGAAGTGGCTCTGAAGTTTCAGAGCAACCTCGGAAATCCCGCCATAGGGTATAATGGGGATCAGTGAAATATCTATAACTTTGTTGTTATGTCTCTGATTTGGAAACTTGCAGGAGTGGTAGCGTCTGCTGAAAGCATGAAGTCTGCCAAATTTCAAGAAGATAGGTGCAGGGTTTTGGGGGGAATTGCACCCCAAATTCTTGAAAGCAAAACTCATGTCTATGTGTTACACCACAGGGGGGTGAAAACTGCAGGGGTGCTGGTCCCTGCTCAGGCCACAAAGCCTGCCAAGTTTCAAGAAGATATGTGCAGGGGTTTGGGGGGAACTGCACCTCAAGGTGCTTTTAGAGCTGGGCCTATGAACTGCACTTCATCAGCCTCTTGGGTAGTAGGTACAGAAACTCATGGACTCAATATAAACAGTGGAATTCTGGCACGCTGCGACCTGCCTCACATCTGACACCCCAGGCACCTCTGCACTTTTACCTGTGCTGCTACATCCCACTTTCCCCCCTGTCCCCCATCCTAGCCTGTCCCTCACCCCCTGATGCCTCCATTTCCATTTTCACTGACTAACTTGCTTGCCTGCATTGTGGGCCAGGCCAGCCTCTGGCTTCTTTACTATTCCTTCCATCCAGGACTGACTGCAGGTACTTCCTCAGCCTGACAAAGGGTTTTCAACCCTAAAGCTGGCATCCTGGGCAGCTAAGCTGAGCTCACTGGGAACCTCACAACTGGACTGCAACCAGCAAGTGTCAGGCCTGTCAAAGACGTGACAGGTCTGGGCGTTCCCCAGCCAGGACTTTGTGTGTGGGTGCATTATCTGGAGATTATGGTGCCTCCTACCCGCCTTTCACCAGGGGATCGTTGGTCCTGGCATTTATGGGGCTGCTGCAACACCAGCAGTCCCACCAGGCCTCCGTACTCTGGCAGGGTGCAGTTTTAGTGGTCATGCCCAGGACCTGGGGCCTCCTCCTTCCCCATAGCCCTAATCCCATACCTCCAAGTTTGTCCTGGCAGGGGATTGAGCTCAGCACGGACATGTTCTTCCCCTGCTGGCTGGTGATGCAGTTAGTGCCCCCTTCAACTAATAGCGGGGCATTACTCAGCTTTTAAAAAACTCGGAAAAGGAAACTGGTCCAGACGGAGTGAGGAGGGTGGCACTCAGTACATTTGCAGGTACAGCTTGGGGAACCCCAGCAGTGGGGGGTTCACCTTTAGGAACACTAGCTGCTCCACCAAAATGGGATCCAAGAAGGTGTGGTGGGGTGTCACAACATCCCCAGCAATGCTGAACACCCTCTCACTTGGAACACTGGTCAGTGGACAGGACAGGTGTTGCTGGGCAGCTGTGGCCAGATCCTGCCACATCTGGCTACAGCTTGCCCAGTAGGCCAAGGGGTTGCAGTCCAGTGCCTCCACATCCTCAGCGAGATAGGTAGCCACCAAAGCTTTAACGCTACCTTCCCGAGGCTGGGGTCGGGTGTGTTTGGACCCCAGCATTGAAGCCATGCCCATGGCTCACATTGGCAGGAGCTGGCATGGAGGAAACTGGCTGGTGCTGGCACCGGTGCTGGTGCTGGGAGTGCTGGCATGGGAAAGTGGACCCCCTATTCCACATCCCCTTACCCCTGCACTTTGGCCTCCCTGACTCTGTTGACCAGCACCTGTGTCCAGTGATTGAGGGTTTTGGGGCTGCCAGTGCACATGCTCCCCTTCAGCCTCGGGTCACACATGCCCGCCATCAATTGGACCGTACTGGACTGCAAGGGATCCAGCCGTCTCCTGATGCCCTCCTTCAGCCACCTCACCAGTGCCTGCAAGTCTGGTGACAGCGGCCTGCCCCAGCCAGGAACATTGATCCCCTGCAACTTCTCCATTTGGTTCTCAAGTTCCCTCACTATGGGGATCACCTGGCTGAGGCAGGCATCACCAGCGCTAAAGGTCTCGGTGGCCTTGAGGAAGGGCGTGAGGACCACCAAGATCTGTGAGATTGTACACCGCTCAGTTCTGTTCAGGGGGCCACTGATCCCAATCTCCCCAAGCAAGGCCATCTCATGGATGACTTTCTGTTGCTCCACCAGTCTTTTGAGCATCAGATATGTGGAGTTCCAACGAGTCTCCACATCCTGCATGATATTGTGCTGCGGGATGCTCAGCTCTGGCTGTTTCTCCCACAGCATCTTGCCCCACAGTGATGCTGTGGTGGAAGTAGCCCACCACCTTCCTGCCTTTCGAAATCAGCTGGCCTGTAGCAGTAGTGGTAGCAGTGCCATCACCAGCAGCCCTGTCCCCCACCAAGGCATCCCTCACAATGGGGTGCAGCCTGTGTGCTACACAGCGGATGCCAACAAAGTTGGCATTGTGGACAGCCTTCACCATATTGGCCCCGTTGTTGGTGACCATGAACCCGCGAGTGAGCTTGGCCTGCCCAATGAGCCACCCCTGCACCATGCGGTTCATGGCCCCCATGATCTCCCTTGCCATGTGGGACTCATCCAGCACCACGGCTTGCAGTAGAGCCCACCAGTGGCCTGACTGATCGCACCAGTGCCCTGTGAGGGAGGGTTAGGTGTGATCGCCACTCCAGCTGCTCCAGATGTCAGAGGTGAAGTGCAAGGCTATGGGGCCAGAAGTGCTATAAACCGCCTGAACTCTGGCCACTCAACTAGGGAGAAGGGCTGGCTATCCAGAGCAAGCATCTCTCCAATGCTCTGGGTGATCTCGCTTGCCTTGGGAACGTGCCCCCCTTCTGTCCACCTTTCCCCCAATGATCCAGCATGGTCTGCCTCTGCTTTGGGGGTAAGGGGGCTTTGGAGCGAGCTGGGGACTTCCCTTTCAGCACACTCACACTGGTGCCAGGCTGAGCAGGAAGAAGGGCAAGGGGTGCTGCCTCCTCAGATATAGCAGCATTGCCATGGTGGAAGTGTCTCACATCCTTGCCACAGCTCATGTGCCTTTGGCAGTGGTGGCAGATGGCAAACCTGGGATCATCTGCCAGCTCAGAATGCTCCCACACTACACTACTCCCCCACTTCTGGGTTGAGGGTGAGGATCCTGCCTTAACCCACTCCTCAGCAGGCTGAGGTTCAAGAGCAGGAGGAGCTGCCTCACCTGAGCCACTTGCCTCCACAACCTCAGCCTCCTCCAAGGTGCTGCTTTCCAGAGGAGACCTGGGTCTAGGGGAAATTTGAGGGGTGTACAGCACAAACTCTGATTCCCCCTCAGTCCCCAGAATTGCTTGATCCAGTGCACTCAGCATCCCTGGTTCCAGCTCCTCCTCTGGCAGTGGGAGGCTCACTTCCTCTCGGGGAGGGGGCACTAGCACTCTCAAGGAGGGCACATACCCTCCCCATGTCCCTCCCCCCTTACGCATCACCTATGGACAAATGTAATTTATATCTGTGCTTATTATGATCCTGGTATATGAGTGGGTGATACAATGGATACAGCATATCCTTTTTTATATGTGCAGATCTCTTCTAGGTCTCTTGCAGATATCTTCCAGCTGCATGCACTGATGAAATAATACAGGCCTAAATGTAGGTTGATATTTGTTTAAATTAACAGTAGAATCGGTCAAGGCTGATGATACAGACAGAGGGGGTTCAACACTTAATCTCTTGTGGATCCCATTTAGTCCAGGATCTTGGATCCAGCCTCTGGTAATTCTGAAGAAGGGGTCCTTCCTTTTAGAAAAACAAAATCCCCCTCCCCAGTTGTGCAATGCTAGGGATGGTAAAAGGAACGCCTTCCTGACCCTCACAGGTGATCAGCTTGTGCCCTGAAGGAGTTTGGGTTACTTTGTATCAATGCATAGCTTGCATAACTGGTCATAAAATTATAGCCCTCTTAGAATTCCTGCTACATTATTTGTTTCCAAGACCACCCACACCTTGAAATTCCATAGGCTGATTATAACATGAATGAAGAAATATTTCCTTAAATGCACTGTCTTTCAATTTCATAGTGTCCCTGTGTTTTCATGTGTATATGGAAAGACAGAAAGGCCCTCAGTTTTTAAAGTTTAACCTTTATGACATTGAATACATTTTTTTTTAGTCATGCATACATGTGTCACAACCCAGTGATTTTGGTGCCTCGGCACTATGGAATTTTCTTGTCACATGAGAGCCTTTTGCACAGCGAGGGTTTTTGCTGCATAAAGAACCCGCGTGCAGGAGAGAGTTTCCGCCAATTTGCAGCTGTCTTTGCAGGGTGCATTTTCCCTTTGCAGCACAGAAATGCACGGTGCAAAGAGTTCCCGCTATTCGAATGCAAATTTGTGTCCCGCTATTGGCTAGTGCTAAATTATTCACACGTGGCGGCTGGTAATTGGCTTGCTGGCCGTTTAAAAATTAGCGCGACTTCCACCCAAGTCGAAGAACTTTGAGCATGCTGCAGAGTGCCTCTAAAGAGATCCGACTTGCGGCTAGCTGGTCGATAGACTGATCACCTATTGATCCTTCTTCCCGTCGCCGAGCGCAATCCCAGACGTACCCTTTTCCCGCCGGCTTAAGTTATGGACGGATTTGCTGGCTTTGGCCTTGCCAGCTGGAACAACTTACATTGTTGTTCAGACGACCAGACCGTTTCCATCGTAACCACCCGCGACGTAAGTAAAGTTTTTACCACCATTAAACCTCGTCTGCCTGTCCATTCACCAGCCTGCCCTGACGAACGAGCAATTTCTAAATCACCTCGGGTCGGCTCCGGCTGTCCGAGACATGGCGACCAGGATGGGATCAGGAGAGGGCTCGCTAGAGTTAGAATTAGTTGAAAACTGTCCTTGGAGAAGTGGGAGACACGACGTAGCAAGCGTCGCAGAACTGGAAGTGCATATCGCTTACCACCAGGCGGGCGGAACGGGTAAGAGATGTATCAGCGGACGCCTTTTGCTAAAGGGAGAAGAGGGAGCTTCTGAAAACGGAGCCCTAGAAGGGAGAGAGGTGTGTCTTCACCCTGTGGCGTTCGGGTGTATCATGAGCAACGAGCGGGTCCTGTACAGGCCCCTCGATGCTGTGTCCCTCGCCGAAGTCAACCCGGTGAGCGCAGTGCGCCCGACCCTCACCTGGGAGTGTGCCCGCTGCTCACAATGTGCCCGGGAGATGGGAGAGCCAATGCTGATCGGCTGGTTCTCCCCTTGCATGGTAATACCTAGACTGAGGGGTCGCGATCTTCCATCCGAGCTCCGCAAAAACCCGGAGACGGAGGAACGCGCCATAGATGAGAGAGTGGTCCTACGGTGCGACAAGGGGGGAGAATTGAATGCAACTTTTCAAACCATGACGGATCTAATGAACAAAACTCTAAGTTTGAAGACCCAGCTGCGTATGGCCGTTTGGGCGGTCGGAGAAGCGGCTGAGAGAGGGGATCTTAAAATGCCACGACAAGATGGCGCCGAGCAGAGAGAAAACCGCGTGGAGGAGCCGGAAAAGAGGGATGGAGCTTCAGAGGAACCCGCGAGGGTTCGGGCGGTGACTCCGCCCAGCGACACGGCGCCGCTTCTGCCAACCACGCCCCTCTGCTGACGGGAGGGGGAGTTAAGCGGAGGAGTGCATCCGCCCCTCCCATCTGAAACAGCAACAACCCCCACAGTAACAATAGCTACAGCTCCAACAGAAACAACAACAGCAACGACTCATGAAGAAACTGATCAGTCTGCAGCATCAAGCAGCCAAGTCATCAATCCGCAGAGTGCAGTTCATGCTACTACTTATTATGCTCGCTCCAGAGCCGAACTGCAGAATTTGTGTAGAGAATCCAGGATCCAACCCGAGGAAACTCTGGCTGTGTGGTTGGGACGTCTGGTCGTGGAGCTTGGGTCTGACCTCCTGGACCAGGAAGAAGCAAGCTTCTTGGTGAGACAAGCTTCATGGAGTAGGGGACATGTCACTGACATCGACATGGTGGCGTTTAGCGTCCACTGGCCTATTCCTATTCCAGCGCTTGTGGCAGCAGTAATCGAACAAAAGGCCCATGCATGGCATGATGGATGACCAGAGCACACCGGTGCAGAACAGCTTGTACTGGCTATCATAGGGGTCTCGTATTATGCCTGGAACCCAAGAGTATGTACACTGGGACTGACACCGCTCCAGCGAATGCGACCATGGCCTCACTGTCACCTGCGAGACCCTGGAACTGTTCCAGTGACCATCAACAGCTTAGACAGTTGTCTTAAGGTCTATGGGCAGAGGAACATAGTGGTTTTGCGAATTGGGCTTAACCCAATGGTCGACCACCCTGTGAGTAGTCTCCTTCATCAGTTGCCAAGACTGCGTGTCTTAATGGAGCCAAAACTGTCCAGTGATCAGGAATGTCAATGCCCAACTGAGGCTTAGAACACAAGACGCCGCGAATCCGAACGTCCAGTATTACGTCAGAGAACGCAAGAGGAGCGATACATGTTTGGATTCCTCCTGCAGTGTTCTGGACTTAATAAGCGACAGGTTCGGATTTTGGGGGACGCGGGACAATGGCAACTAGCCTACGAGTTAGGTTTTCATTACCTAGAAGAAGGTGATGATGACTCCTCGACGATTTCGTCGAGTTGCTGAGTGTGAAAAAAAGAGAGAGAGCTGTCTAGCATAGAGTCGTGTTTAAATATCTGTATTTAATAGTGATAGTAAGTTTAATTGACTGCATTATCGTGCTGTCCCGTGTAATTTTGTAAATATTAGTAAAATAACCATTTTAAGAAAGTTCTTTTATAGATCCGGAATTCGGAGTGTGTGGTGGAGAGAGGCCCCGAGAGGGACAACATCACCGAAGGGAGCAAGGGCCTAACACATGATTCCACCATGACGCCCACTGAAGCAATGATCATCCAGTTTTTTGTTACGAATGTAATTATGTGTATATGTGTGTGTGCCGGCTATTATATGATTCGATCCCTTGAGGACGACCTTTTATTGTTAGCTAATTTTGTATTTGTTCGTTTAGTTTCACGAACCGTTAACAGAGCTACTAATAACCCGGATGATGGGCATATAGTATAATTCTATTGTGCCTTCAGCAAGGGGGGATGTCATGACCCAAAGGTATGATTTTGTGTGTGCTTCGGCACTAGAATTATCCCTGTTGAATTACAGCTTCATTGCACGGTGGAGTTTTGCTGCATAGAGAACCCGCGTGCAAGGGAAAAGTTCCCGCCACTTTGCAGCTGTCTTTGCAGGGTGCATTTCTCAAGTTGCGACAGAAATGCACGGTGCAAAGGATTTCCCGCCACCTGTATGCAAATTTGTTCTCCGCTATTGGCTAGTTCTAAATTATTCCCACGTGGCGGCTAGCGATTGGCCTGCTAGCCGTACAAGAAGCTTGAGCGGTTTCCGCCCAAGCTGAGGAGGACTCCACATCAATCTCGTGGGGACTCTGGGTACACGGCAGGGCAATAGAAACCCTGTGTGAGATTCAAAGGAGTTTGGCGGCCTGATCCACCGCCCACCTCTTCCCGTCTTTGAACGAAAACATTATAAGACGTATCTACAAGTTTCCATTTCGGTGGTGCGCTTGTCCAGGACATCTGGAGTTCTGTTTGCGTGGAGCCTAGCAAACTCCACGTGATTGTTCATGTTCTTTTTGTTTGTAACCGCAACTCAAGCAAGTTTTCCAGCCTGCACCGCGACCATCCCGGTGTAAGTAAACAATTTTAAAATCTACCATTACGCGTCAGTGCCTAATTCTAGCTCGGCGCCCGCCCTCTCTGACCCGGCGTGCCCGGGCTGCCGGCCACAGCCCGCACGCAGCGCAACAAGGGCCGCGGATTCGCACCCGGCCCGCACAACATGCAGACCCGAAATCCTCTTGCTTGCTTTATGCCAATCTCAAGTCAATACATTCTTTCTTTCTGCCCACCATTCTCTTTGTTTTGCTGTTAATTTTCCTCATAGTATAAGCAGGTACATTGTCCTAGCCTGCACTTGGTTCCAGATCAACAATTCTATTGGGAACGAGCAGCTGATTCATATATGTTTACATAAGCTGCACAAGCTTTGACTGCAGTGTCAGGTCTTCCTTTAATAGAAAACATATTGGCACTATAGTATGCTGTTCATAAAGTTCTGATTTGCAAATTGTTCTTCAGAGGCACACCCTACAGACTTATGCTATTAATTAAGCTGGAGGAGATGGGCATTTCTATTACAGAAGAAGACTGTAATAGCCAGGGAGAATTTGATAATCTTGAGGACGGTATCACTGGGGTGAAATGTAGTAGTCTCTAATGCATAACCTTGGACTTTGTACTAGAAACAAGAATTTCTGCTGTAAGCTATTCAGTTATGAACAAGGAAAGTGGAGAAAGACCCACATAGTCACAGAATGCCTGAGCTACCAATATGATGCAGTGTGAAATGGGTAAGGTAAACTGTGAAAAACATATTCCTTTTGTTCCTAGGGTGTATCGTTCAATATATTTTCAGCAGAGATTGGGAAATGTTAATTCCATCATACAAGACACCGATGAGAGCTCAGTCAGAATACTGTGTACAGTCCTGGTTTCTCCCATTTAGGAAAGGTGAATTTAAAAGGGCTACTGCATGATAGTTGAAGGCTGAGAGGAGATGAACTTGCTCTATAAAAAGTTTTAGGGGAGTTGAACATCTGGAAAAGAAAAGAACTATATAAATTAAAGGACAATGTTATAAAATGATCAAATAGTTGTAAACTTCAGGAATATGTGTTGGCTGGAAATGAGATTTGTTGTCATCAAAACAGTGAAGTCCTGGAACAAACCTCCAAGGGGGTATAGTGGGGACAACAACCCTAAATTGCTTTAAGATGGAGTTTGAGCTGTTTATGAAAGGAAGCAAATAATGCCTGAAGTTGGCAGAGAACTGAGCTAGATGGCCCAGAAGGTCCTGTTCAGTCTTACTTTCCCATAACTTCCGTGACCCAGAAACCAGAGCTAGAATGTTTCTGTCGCAGGGCACCCCAGTGCCTGCTCCTAGAGAGGAGAAACTGCCAGGGAGAGAGCCCTGGCAGAGCCAATTGAGCACAGCTGCAGGTTGCCGGAGCAACTAAGTGGAGCCAGCTGCCTGTAGGGGACAGGGCCTGGCCCTTATGAAGCCCAGGGCTGAAGCCAGGCTAGCAGTTCTCTGCCAGCAGCCTGGGAGGCAGGAGCTCTGGGAGTGAGGATGTGGAAAGGAGCCTAGCAGCAAGTACCATGGTCATATGGAGCAATGTTGTTATGGCCATAGGGCTTCGGGTTTGAGTTATAGCCAGACGGCTTGAGCTTGCATTTGTGTTACAGCCTAGGGGCTTGTGGGTTTGCTTTGACGTTGTGATATTACACCCGGAGGCTTGGGTGAGGCTGTAGGGGTTGGAGGAGGCCTCAATCATAGGGACCCCAGAGAGTGTGGGGTGCCCTAGCGCCAAGAGGGCGCATTAATTTCACAGTGCCAGTGAAGGCACAGCTTGCATGCCAGTGCGGGAGCAACTGGCGTCAAGGAGCGCAGCCAGTGGGTCGCAGGCACAACCAGTAGGTTGCAGATGGGGGACATAGACCCCAGATCGCATGCGGGGTACATAGACCCCAGCCCCAGAGCGAGGGGCAATTTCATTGAGAAGCCCAGGGTGGGCACGGCGAGCCCCAAAGAGGGGGAGCGCCACGTTGTATTCTTGAGAAGCCCTGTGGGGGCACGGCGAGCCCCAAAGAGGGGGAGCGCCACATTGTATTACTGAGGAGCCCTAGAGCGGGGCGATTACTGAGGAGCCCTAGAGCGGGGCCATATTGAGGAGCCCGAGACAGGCATAGCGAGCCCGGCTGCAGGCTAGTGCGGCAACACCCCTCAGACCGAGGCAGGGCACTGCGGTTGTCCCGAGAAGACAGGGAGTAGCAGCGCGGTGAGCCCGTATCAGAGAGGGTACCCGTGCAGTTGGCCAGAAGGGCCAGGGCCCGCTAGGGAGTCCCTGAGAGGGACCACACCGTCAGGGGAGGCCGAGAGTGGGCTAGACGAGAGTTCCAGTAAGAGGCTGGGTACTAAAGAAGGCCCATAGTGGGCTAGATCATACAGGAGGCCCGAGAAGCGGGCGTGCAGACATACCAATGTCTATTACATCTGTGAGGCTTGGGGCGTGGTGTCAGGGGAGGTTGGAGCCACGCATAGCCCATAAGGCTAGGGTGTCCGGGGAACACCCACCATATCGGGAGACCCCCAGGGGGTCCGGAAGAATCGTGGGGACAGAGGTCCCGAGTAGCCGTGCCCAGGGAGTCATAGGCAGCCTCCCTATGACATTTTCCAACAAGACGTGGCGGGCGAGAATTGGAGGGTGCCTTGGGCCGGCCTGACACGGAGCGAGGGACCTTGAGGAGATCACGGCCCTCCAAGAGGACCCCGCTGTGACATCTGGTGCATTGGCCGGGAATCGGCCATGCACGGGGAAAGAACCCGTGTCCCTGAGAAGGGAGACGAACCTTAGGGCTAGGACAGGACATACCGAAAGACAAGGCACTGAGATTGAGGGGCTTGAGAGGCAAGCCCAGATCAAAGGAGAGACTGCTTGTTGAAAGGTATAACAAGAAAGACGTGGGGTTAGGTCTAGAGAAAGAAAAAAAAAGGCTTAGCTATGGCAGGAATAGTAGCTCTAGAAGACAGGTGGCAAGAAGCCTTCACCTGGCAGTTGCGGGTGGATGAGGCAGAGGAAAAAGCTGCCCGTCTAGAGCTGGATTTAGAGATAATGAGGGCACAGAAGGAACAAGCCGAGGCAAAGGTGGCCGCCTTAGAGTTGCGGGTACAACCCGGGAAGAAAGAAGGCGGTTCCAAAGAAATAAGGCGCCTGATGGCATCAGGAGCAGAAAAGACTCGAGCATTAGAACGGCTCGTGGCAGAGGAGGCCAAAAAGAGCAGGCAGCGAGAGGAGCAGCTGCGAGAGATGCAGGAGGAGTTGGCTGAATGGAGGAGGAAGTCCCCAGAGCCTGATAGGAACCAAACAGGAGAACAAAAGGAGGTAATGCAAAAGCTTGAAATATCTAAAAGCCTTATAGCAACCCTCCAGAAAGAAGTCTATAGCCAGGTAGAACAGATAGAAAGCCTGGAGGAGAGCCGGGGGCTCTGGCAAGAGAGGTGCGACCAGGCAGAACGCATAGCTGAAGAGCTTAGAAAGAAGCTGGCAGAGGATCATACACGGGTAGAAGAAACCAGGAAGGTGATAATAAGAGAGATGGAGAGAGTGAAAGAATATACGGCCAGTCAGGAGGCTTTAGAAGCACAGAAGTAGTCCCTTGAGGCTGAGATGAAAGTCAAAACAGAGGAGCATATAAAGCTGCAGGCCCAGTGTCAAAGGGGAGAGAAAGAGTTAGAGACCAAGGTGAGAGAGACTGAAGAGTTGCGGGCCCAGTTGGAAAAAGGGGCAGTGGAAAAGGACCTCTGTGAAGAACAGATTCGGGCCCTTAAAACCCACCTGGAGGACAAAACGGTAGAGCACATGAAGCTGCAGTCTCAGCTGCAGACCGCAGAGGCGGAAAACCGCTGCCTGGAAGACCAGGTACAGCACCTTAAAGCCCTGCTAGCAGAGAGGTTGGCTAAAGAGGCAGCAACCGACACTGAGAGGGAGCAGCTACGGCAGCAGATGCAAACCTCGAGATGGCAGGTACAGGCCTTAGAGGAACAGATTAAAACGTTCCAGGAACAGAGACAGTCCCTGCTAATGGAGGTGGGAGCTTGCACCAAGGAGGGTGTAGAATTGCGAGCTCGATTGCAAGAAGCAGAAAAGGACCATGACCAAAAGGGGGAAGAGATCCAGTCCCTAAAGACTCTGTTAAAAGAAAGCACAGCCAGGGAACTGGCATTGCAAGAGAGGGTGGTACAACAGCCTGTACAGACCGCTCAGATACCGTGCGGAAGACTAGCCATAATAAGCAGTCAGTTGGAGGGACAGGCCTCCAGGGTCAAGGCAGAATATGAGGAGCACCTCCAGGAGCTTAAAAGCCTGAAAGAGGTGTTAGTAGATGCAGAGAAAATGCTAAAAGCGGTGCAGCCCATGCTCCGGAAAGAGGAGAAGAGTCAGGAGCCACCTAGAACGGAAAGTTTACAGATCCTTAGAGAAGGAAAGGAACTTGAGCAGCAAGAAAGGAATGCAAAGGGGGAGGTACTCTTAGGGGTGAACCCCATGAGGTTGAAAGAACAGATCACCACTGCAGTTATGGAGGGTCTCAATCAGAGATGGAGTCAGTGAGTGGTCCAATACACTACTGAGATGAGTGACCTCCGGGAAAAGCTGGGAAAAGTTGCTAGTGGGGGTGATGCTGCAAGATTGGCAGCCCTAAAACAAAAGCAACAGAAGAAACTAGACCAGGGGCCGGAGACAGCTCAGATTCAGGTGTATAGCAGACAAGGGGCGGCTGCTATAGGGGAGAAGGCGATAGAATCTCCTGGTGAGAGAAGAGTCCAGAGGCCTGAAGAGGACCAGAGAAACCGAAACCCCAAGGAAGCTAAGGGGGGAAGAGAGGTGCATCCCAAGCTCTACCCTAGAGCGGAGCTACCCAGCTCTGTGAAGCAAAAGGGACCGTGTCAAACCCAGACGGCAGGTCCAACTAAAAAGGTAGAAGGTCCAGCTATGACTAAAGCAACTCAGTGGGAGACAAGACAAAGGAGAGAAAGACGACCTTATGTTTATATTAATAATCTCCCACGGCAAGTCGGGTGGAGGACACTAAGGAAAATAGTAGAGACCAGTCAGAGGGGTAGCATGGGTGAAAATATATACAGGGCCCGGTGGAAGACCAACTGGCCAGGGGAAAAGAGAGTTTTGGAGGATGGAAGATGCCCGGCAGGAACTTAAGGTGCAGTGGGAGCTTTGGGGAAAGCTCCAGGATTGGCAGGAAGCCAAGGAAAGGAGGGAGGTATGGAATAGAACACGGAAAAGAGAAGATCTGGGACACAGACGGAGGAAGAGGGGCGAGACACCCCATGTAGCAGGAAACAGCTCTCCCAGCAACAGAGAAGGGGCTTTGGCTCCACAGGGTAAAGGCGGTGAAAGAGAACAAGAGAGAGGCCTGAGTAACACCCTACCAGGGAGAAGCTAGTGTGGGGGGACTACCTTTGGCAGAGTAACTCCCGGAAAATCCCACGCAGTGCACCCTGGGGAAAAGGCGAGCAGGGGGCACCTTAAAACCTCCGCCACTTGTGTAGAAAACGCCGGGTGCAGGAAGAGAGGCCGAGAAGAGCCGCCGAGTCAAACTGAATGTAACAAGAATGAAGATCTTCCTCGGTGAGTTCGATCTTAAGGGGGGAGGTGTGTCGCAGGGCACCCCAGTGCCTGCTCCTAGAGAGGAGAAACTGCCAGGGAGAGAGCCCTGGCAGAGCCAATTGAGCACAGCTGCAGGTTGCCGGAGCAACTAAGTGGAGCCAGCTGCCTGTAGGGGACAGGGCCTGGCCCTTATGAAGCCCAGGGCTGAAGCCAGGCTAGCAGTTCTCTGCCAGCAGCCTGGGAGGCAGGAGCTCTGGGAGTGAGGATGTGGAAAGGAGCCTAGCAGCAAGTACCATGGTCAAATGGAGCAATGTTGTTATGGCCATAGGGCTTCGGGTTTGAGTTATAGCCAGATGGCTTGAGCTTGCATTTGTGTTACAGCCTAGGGGCTTGTGGGTTTGCTTTGATGTTGTGATATTACACCCGGAGGCTTGGGTGAGGCTGTAGGGGTTGGAGGAGGCCTCAATCATAGGGACCCCAGAGAGTGTGGGGTGCCCTAGCGTCAAGAGGGCGCATTAATTTCACAGTGCCAGTGAAGGCACAGCTTGCACGCCAGTGCGGGAGCAACTGGCGGCAAGGAGCGCGGCCAGTGGGTCGCAGGCACAACCAGTAGGTTGCAGATGGGGGACATAGACCCCGGATCGCATGCGGGGTACATAGACCCCAGCCCCAGAGCGAGGGGCAATTTCATTGAGAAGCCCAGGGTGGGCACGGCGAGCCCCAAAGAGGGGGAGCGCCACGTTGTATTCTTGAGAAGCCCCGTGGGGGCACGGCGAGCCCCAAAGAGGGGGAGCGCCACATTGTATTCTTGAGAAGCCCTGTGGGGGCACGGCGAGCCCCAAAGAGGGGGAGCACCACATTGTATTATTGAGAAGCCCTAGAGCGGGGCGATACGGAGCAGCCCTAAGGAGGGGCGATACTGAGGAGCCCTAGAGTGGGGCGATACTGAGGAGCCCTAGAGCGGGGCCATATTGAGGAGCCCGAGACGGGCATAGCGAGCCCGGCCGCAGGCTAGTGCGGCAACACCCCTCAGACCGAGGCAGGGCGCTGCGGTTGCCCCGAGAAGACAGGGAGTAGCAGCGTGGTGAGCCTGTATCAGAGAGGGTACCCGTGCGGTTGGCCGGAAGGGCCGGGGCCCGCTAGGGAGTCCCTGAGCGGGACCACACCGTCAGGGGAGGCCGAGAGTGGGCTAGGCGAGAGTCCCAGTAAGAGGCTGGGTACTAGAGAAAGCCCAGAGTGGGCTAGATCATAGAGGAGGCCCGGGAAGCGGGCGTGCAGACATACCAATGTCTATTACATCTGCGAGGCTTGGGGTGTGGTATCAGGGGAGGTTGGAGCCACGCATAGCCCATACAGCTAGGGTGTCCGGGGAACACCCACCATATCGGGAGACCCCCTGGGGGTCCGGAAGAATCGTGGGGACAGAGGTCCCGAGTAGCCGTGCCCAGGGAGTCATAGGCAGCCTCCCTATGACATTTTCCAACAAGACGTGGCGGGCGAGAATTGGAGGGTGCCTTGGGCCGGCCTGACACGGAGCGAGGGACCTTAAGGAGATCACGGCCCTCCGAGAGGACCCTGCCGTGACAGTTTCTACAGAACTTCAGTAATCCCTCATATTTTCATATGTAGTAGTCATAATATTTGCAATATGTGTTTAATATAATGACCACAGGCCTAATTCTACCTTAGCCAATGAACAGTCTCACTTTCTTCCAAAGGGCTACTTGCAGACTAAGGTATTCATCAACTGAGTAAGAGTGGCAGAATCTGGCCCTAAGCTCATTGCTTCTTTTGATCAATGCAATGGTTTTTAGTCTCCAAGGAGGATGATCTTGTCCTCTTTCAGGATGACATTCAGGATTTCATCAAGATCAGCATAAAACTACTCTTTCTGTTCTTCCTCAGCATCAAGTGTTGGGACATGTGCACTGATGATGGTAGCAAATGAATTGTTGGTCAGTTGAAGGCGGATGGTCATCATGAGGTGCTTGTTAATGTCAACATGGAATTTGGTCATTCACCTGACAATCTGGTCCTTAATGGCAAAACCAATGCCATGTATTTGCCTGTCATTTGCAGGTTTCCTTTTCCAGAAGAACGTATAGACTCCCCCCTCGTCCCTCAGATGGCCTTAGTTTGCATGTCTGATCTTGCTGAGAGCAGTGATATTGATGTTATATCATGAGAGTTCTGGGATGACAATAGCTGTTCTACGTTCAGGTCTGTTACTGTTTGGGTCATCCAGTAGGGTTTGTACATTCATCTCTCTTGCAACTCTCATATCTGGAGAGAGTTGGCTGGGACTTTAACATGTGGAGGGGCACCATTGGGAAGGAAGAAGTGGGCATGGCCAACTCCAGTAGCATCCTTTTTACTCTGTAAATGTGCAGAACATGACCTTTAGGGCTGTGTGAGGCTTCGGACTGTGCTTCAGATCCAGGGCCACTTTGGATGCCAAAGTAGCATTCCTGAATCGAAGCACTGGCTTCTTTAGGCTTTCCAAAGAGGTTCAGAGCTTCTGAACTGCTTTGAAAAAGCTTTGGAGGCTTTAGATGCTTCGGAAGTATGAAAGTGAAAGTTAGAAGAGGGAGGGGGAGCTGGGAGAGGGGAGGGGGATCAGCAGGGGGAAGACTGACATGTGTAGGTGGCCAGTGAAAAGGATTTCTCTCTGGTTGCCTTTCCAATGACAGTGTCTGGGGGGAGGGACCTAGAAACAGCATAAAAGCCTCTGTTTCCAGGCGTGCTGTGCCTTTTAGAAGCTTGTTCTGTCTCAGGAACTGCGTCAGGAAGGTACCATAGCAGACAGGCAGCTCAGCCTGGCTCGCTTTAGTCAGTAATTGAACTTGCCTGTTCCTTTTTGTTGTTAGAAAGGATTCGGTAGGATTTAGCTTAGCTTAGCTTAGCTTAGCTTAGCATATCTTACTACTATTCAATTAATGTATTTCAATTTATATTTGCTTTTTTTGTGTGTGCAAACTTTGAAAAAAGAAAGCTGTGTTTTCCCTGCCCGTGTGATTCATCACTGTGCAGGGAGGCACACAGATTGCACGCATGCACACACACACATACACTTATAACATAGAAGAAGAAAAATCAGATATTCATAGGAGAAGAAGACAGACAGACAGACAGCACACAATTTTTGCATAGCTCTTAACAGATCTTGTTACTGAAGCAAGCAATCAAAGAAGAGTCCAGTACATGCATGCAACAGAGGGAATAAAACACACAACACAAAAGGAGTGACACATACACACAGACTTTTTGCAGCACAGGAAAGATTAATATGAAGTGTGCTGGAAAGGCAGGTGCTAGGTCTTCTGCCAGGGGAGGGAAAGGCGGTAGGGGGACAGCTAGAGCTGGAAGCCTTTTCCCAAGCAGCCATGACATCAGTGCTGCCAGTGGAAGCAAGGAGGTGGGAGCAGTGTCTGCACCTGACATCCCTGCACATGCATCACCTCCCCTCAGTCCAGAAGTAAGCACTAGCAGTGGAATAACTGTCCCCCCCACCCCAATTTCATCTCTCAGCATGAGCCTCCCACTGCCAGAGGAGGAGCTGGAACCAGGGATGCTGAGTGCACTGGCTCAAGCAATTCTGGGGACTGAGGGGGAATCAGAGTTTGTGCTGCACACCCCTCAAATTTCCCCTAGACCCAGGTCTCCTCTGGAAAGCAGCACCTTGGAGGAGGCTGAGGTTGTGGAGGCAAGTGGCTCAGCTGAGGCAGTTCCTCTTGCTGTTGAGCCTCAGCCTGCTGAGAAGTGGGATAAGGCAGGATCCTCACCCTCAACCCAGAAGTGGGGGAGTAGTGCAGTGTGGGAGCATTTTGAGCTGGCAGATGATCCCAGATTTGCCATCTGCCACCACTGCCAAAGGCACATGAGCCATGGCAAGGATGTGAGACACTTTTTCACCAGGGGCCCATGAACCGTGGGTTTGTGGTCATTGACAACAGAGCCAATATGGTGAAGGCTGTCCACAATGCCAACTTTGTTGGCATCCGCTGTGTGGCACACAGGCTGCACCTCATTGTGAGGGATGCCTTGGAGGGGGAGAGGGCTGCTGGTGATGGTGCTGCTACCACTACTGCTACAGGCCAGCTGATTTCGAAAGGCAGGAAGGTGGTGGGCTACTTCCACCACAGCATCATGGGGGGGCCAGATGCTGTGGGAGAAACAGCCAGAGCTGAGCATCCCGCAGCACAATATAATGCAGGATGTGGCCCCCTGAACAGAACTGAGTGGTGTACAATCTCACAGATCTTGGTGGTCCTCACGCCCTTCCTCAAGGCCACCGAGACCTTTAGCGCTGGCGATGCCTGCCTCAGCCAGGTGATCCCCATAGTGAGGGACTTGAGAACCAAATGGAGAAGTTGCAGGGGATCAATGTTCCTGGCTGGGGCAGGCTGCTGTCACCAGACTTGCAGGCACCGGTGAGGTGGCTGAAGGAGGGCATCAGGAGACGGCTGGATCCCTTGCAGTCCAGTACGGTCCAATTGATGGCGGGCATGTGTGACCCGAGGCTGAAGGGGAGCATGTGTACTGGCAGCCCCCAAACCCTCAATCACTGGACACAGGTGCTGGTCAACAAAGTCAGGGAGGCCGAAGTGCAGAGGCGAGGGGATGTGGAAGAGAGGGATCTACTTTCCCGTGCCAGCACTCCCAGCACCAGCACTGGTGCCAGCACCAGCACCAGCCAGTCTCCTCCATGCCAGCCACTGCCAATGTGGGCCATGGGCATGGCTTTAATGCTGGGGTCCAAACACACCCGACCCCAGCCTTGGGCAGGTAATGTTAAGGCTTTGGTGGCTACCTATCTCACTGAGGATATGGAGGCACTGGACTGCAACCCCTTGGCCTACTGGGCAAGCTGCAGCCAGATGTGGCAGGATCTGGCCACAGTTGCCCGGCAATACCTGTCCTGTCCATTGACCAGTATTCCAAGTGAGAGGGTGTTCAGCATTGCTGGGGATGTTGTGACACCCCACCACACTTTCTTGGATCCCACTTTGGTGGAGCAGCCGGTGTTCCTAAAGGTGAACCTCCTGCTGCTGGGGTTCCCCAAGCTCCACCTACAGACGGACTGAGTGCCACCCTCCTCACTCTGTCTGCACCAATTTCCTTTTTTGAGTTTTTTAAAAGCCAAGTAATGCCCCACTCTCAGCTGGAGGTGGCACTAACTGCATCACCAACCAGCAGGGGAAGAACATGTCCCCTGCCAGGACAAACTTGGAGGTATGGGATTAGGGCTATGGGGAAGGAGGAGGCCCCAGGTCCTGGGCATGACCACTAAAACTGTTGCCCTGAGGGGTCAGGCCAAAGCTCACGATCTCAATATTGCGCTGTTAGACAGGAGGGTGTGGTGTACAATTGCACATGCACACATAAAAATCAATTAAGCACACATATACTCACTAGGTGCATACACCCCTACTAGGTATACACACTCAGACTAGCAGCTCAGATACACACACGTTCAAAATAATTAGTCTAGGTTCATGCACACCTATCACTAGTTTAAGTCTATACACGTTACACACACTCACCAAATTTAGACAGAATCAGTTACCAGTTACCAACACCTGCACATCCAATACACATACATGGATTACTAATTCATATACCACACACACACAATGATATCTATATATGTGTATATATGTGTATTCACTAATTCACACACATACTACCCACCTACACATACACACAAGTGAGTTCCTAAGTTGGGTGTTGTGATGTATATGTATGTATATGCTTGGTGTACTTGGGATACCTGGGGAAAAGGTTAAAGTAAGAAAGTAAAAGTGTAAAGATTTAAAGTTACCAAGACTGGGATTAGAACCAGTAAACTGCAGGGGCCTGGGCTGAAGAACTGAGGCTTGGGGGTAACTTTAGGTTAATTGATCTTAATTGATTAAAAGACACTGCCCAAAGCCTGCAGAACAGGGAAGCATGCCAGTACAGAGTCTGGAACTGGAGCCAGAGCTATGGGGAGGCTGAAAAGGTAGGTACTGGAGAGGGAAAGTGGGGCTAAGGGACAGCGTGGGTCTTAAAGAGGGGTTCTGGGTGTGGGGGAGCCAGAGGATGGCTCTGGGGCAGCTAGAGAAGTCTGGGAAGCTGCAGGGGGGGGGAAGCCTGAAACCAGAGAGATGGACAGCAGAAAATCACAGAAAAGCAGCAGGAGAGACTGAAAGGCGGCAGGGGCAGCAGGAAATCAGAGAAAGACAGCAGAAAGTCACAGGGAAAAGGCAGTAGGAATTGAGAGGAGATCGGGAAACTAGTGGAGAGGGGTAGGGGCTGGAATTGAGAGAGAGAGAGAGAATGAGGCTGGAATTTAAGATAAGGAAGGGACTGGGATTCAGTAAAACATGACCAACTCGGGGTTGCAAATGACAGTGGTTTTATTGAACAGGGGAGATGGTGACACAATGCCAAATTGGTTCCCTTGCACCCACACACCCACTCACCCACACCCACACAATGGCAGCAGAGAGGCTTGGTGCAGGGGCTGAAGTCCACTGAAGTCCAGGAGAGAGACAGAGAGAGAAAGAGAGAGTCCAAATTGTAGGAGGAGGTGTGCAGGTAATATCTACCTATCCCAGGCTGGAAGTTGATCCTTGATGGTCAGTCGGGGTCTCCTTCAGCTCCGTGTTGTCCAGAGGGGGTCTCCGGCAGGGCCTCTGGGGTGAATAGGTGACATGAAGCTGGTCTGGTCCGGATGGAAATGGCGTTCCCATTGGGTCTGTCTTCACTGCCCCTTTTTATAGGGGCAGACCGTGTGTGACCCTAGTGACAGGAGGCATGCCCAGGCAAGGGTCAGCCCCTGATGTACTGAGCATGTGTGCTCCATGCAGGGATGTGCAGTTTTGGGTGTCTGTAATGGTGGGGTACAATGATAGTTGCTGGTTCTGCAGGGTTTTTTGTTTTTCAAATGCTGGTCTTGTCCATGGTTCCTGGGTGAATCAATGCGAGGTGATGGCCCAGTCATTACAGGCCATTTAGTAGAGGCCTGCTACCATTGTATTTCAGTCATTCCCAATCTTTCTCATTCTTTGGGGAACCAGTTTACATGCGAGGGGTACAATGAATCATATTATTGCAACATGGGATGCCCAGACAGAGGACACAAGATACAGGCTTGACATATAAAATGGAAACTTGACATGACTTTGGTTCACTTAAAAACACAGGCCTAAACCATACTATATCCGTATGTAATAATAAAAATCAATACAAAAATGATAATAGTACAATATACAACAGTAAAAATTAATACAAACCTAATAATTATATGATATAAAACAATGGATATCCAAAACCAAAAACTTGCTAGCAAAATAAAAATGTTTAAAGCTTATCCTAAGTTTGAGCTTGCTTATACTTATCTATAGGGAATAGAGAGGGAGAGAAAAGTCAGAAATGGTTGGGGAAGGGGAGGGAATGCATTTTAAAATAAAAAAAAGAAAAACTGGGGGTGTTGCTACAAAACTGAACCCTGCCAGGGTAGGGAGCCCTGGTGGGACTGCTGGTGGTGTGGCAGCCCCATAAATGCCAGGAGCAATAATGCCCTGGTGAAACGCGGGTAGGAGGCGCCAGCTAATGCGTAACTGCCAGCTAATGCATGCATGCATAAAGTTCTGGCTGGGGAATGCCCAGACCTGTCACGTCTTTGACAAGCCTGAAGCTTGCTAGTTGCAGTCCAGTTATGAGGTTCCCAGTGAGCTCTGCTTAGCTGCCCAGGATGCCAGCTTTAGGGTTGAAAACCCCTTTGTCGGGCTAAGGAAGCACCTGCAGTTGGTCCTGGACGGAAGGAATAGTAAAGAAGCCAGAGTCTGGCCTGGCCCACAATGCAGGCAAGCAAGTCAGTCAGTGAAAATGGAAATGGAGGCATCAGGGGGTGAGGGACAGGCTAGGGTGGGGGGTAGGGAGGAAAGTGGGATGTAGCAGCGCAGGTAAAAGTGCAGAGGTGCCTAGGGTGTCAGATGTCTGGCAGGTTGCAGGCCCAGCTCTGAAAAGTGGTTTGCATTGTAATTTGGTCCGTCTCAGGATCAGGCCTGAGAGACTGGAGGCATAGTGTGTTTTTGGTGAGAAATGTGCCCCCACAGGTAGTTGGGTTTTGTTGTCTTTGATAGATTGTAGTGTGCAGTTTGTGGGGGTACTGGAGATAGTTGGCAGGTTTTCTGTTGTGAGCTGTAGGAAGTTGGCTCCTGTTCTGGTGATGATGTTAGGTGCTTGTTTGAATGTACAAACCACTTTTCAGAGCTGGGCTTATGAACTGCACTTCATCAGCCTCTTGGGTAGTAGGTACAGAAACTCATGGACTCAATATAAACAGTGGAATTCTGGCACGCTGCGGCCTGACAAACATCTGACACCCCAGGCACCTCTGCACTTCTACCTGTGCTGCTATATCCCCTGTTCCCCCCACCCCAAACTGTCCCTCACCCTCTGATGCCTCCATTTCCATTTTCACTGACTGGCTTTCTTGCCTACATTGCATGCCAGGCCAGCCTCTGGCTTCTTTACTATTCCTTCCATCCAGGACCAACTGCAGGTACTTCCTCAGCCTGACAAAGGGGGTTTCAATCCAAAAGCTTCCTAAGATATATTTTTAAGTACTCCTTTTTTTATAATAAACATATAGACATAAGAACACAAGATAAGCCATTACACACCAAGAGTAACATCATATGTCCAACATAACACAGCATCTTTACTTCTTGCTGTCAATTCCTTTATTAAAAGAAAGCCTATGTGACAGTTCCGTGTGGGTACTTTTGATGCTGTTGCTGATGGTACTGGAGTTGAGCCAGCTAAGTTATTTAACCTATTGTTATGTAAAATGGTGGACTGGGCCTGAGGCTGTTGGGGAGGAGGAGGCCTCACTGGGGCACACTGCCATGTTGAGCAGAGGCCTCAGCGCCAGGAAGGGTGCACCTTAACAAACACACAGTGTTACCTACCCACATCACGAGTTTTGCCTGTTAGCAGCCAACCTGTTAGAGGTGCAGGGCCTCAGACACCAGACTCCCTCTGCGCCTATCTCCTTGAGAGCTGACAGGCTTCGTGGCCTCAGCAGGGGCCACCACCCTTGCAGTTTTCACCCCCCTGTGGTGATACACATACATGTGACTTGAGTTTTGCTTTCAAGAATTTGGGTTGCAGTTTTCCCCAAACCCCTGCACCTATCTTCTTGACACTTGTCAGGCTTCATGCTCTCAGCAGAGGCTACCATCTCTGCAAGTTTCATCCAAATCAGCCAAAAAACAACAAAGTTATAGTTATTTCATTGATTCCCCATTATACCCTATGGCCAGATCTCCGAAGCGGCTCCGAAGCTTCAGAGCCACTTCGGCTGAATCGAAGCAGGAAACCCATCCGGAGATCCAGATCAGATTACTGGCATCTGAAGTGGCCAGATCCGAAGCCAAATTGAATAATTGCTTACGTGTACAGGCCTAATGACCTTGTCATTACTAACACTATCTTCAAACGAAGTGACAGGTACAAAAGAACATGGCAAACTCTAAAAGAGACCATCCATGAGGTTTGCAAAGAATCGATTGGCTTTATCACTTGACGCCATCAGGATTGGTTTGATGAAAACAATGCTGAGATCAAAGCCCTTCTTGATCAGAAAAGAAAAGCTTTCTGTGACTAGCAAAAACCATCCTATGTCCAGTCTGAAGCAGGGAACTTTTTGATGGCTTAAAGCTGAAGCCCAAAGGAAGATTTGAGAAATCAAAAACAAATGGTGGGAAGAGAATGTGAAAGAAATCCAACAGTTGTTTGACAATCATGACATGAAGAGCTTCTTTAGTGCAATTCAGGCAGTGTTTGGACCAAGGTCTTGTTTGGACCAAGCTCTTGTGGACTTACCCTGCTTAGATCTGAAGACAACAGTACACTGCTCAAAGACAATAAGTCCATCAAAAACTGCTGGAAGAAGCACTACCAAAAGTTCCTGAACTGATAATTGATGGTAACTGATAAAATAATTGAATCAATCCCAGTGCATCCACTAAGGGAAGCATTTGTCAATCTACCAACCTCTGAAGAAGTCCACCAGGTGATAAGACAGATGAAGAAAAACAAAGCTTCTGGCCCTGATGGCATACCAGCTGAGATCTTCAAAGTTAGCAACTATGACCAACAAGCTCCCTACACTGTTTCTTAAAATCTGGAACACTGAAGAAATTAGTGCAGACCCAAGGAATGCCAATATTGTCACCATTTTTTAAAAGGTAGATAGGTCTGACTATGGAAACTATTGAGATATTGCCTTCCTCTGCATTGATGGGAAGATCCTCACTCAATTCTGCTGAACTGATTGCTCCCTCTTGCGGAGGAAATCCTTCCCAAGTCTTAATTCAGCCTGGCAGATCCAGGAAAAATGCTAAGAACATCATTAGGAACTGTATATGGCAAGGGTGGGCAAGATGGCAGATCCAGCTAGTGGATGGACTCCATTTCCTAGCAGCCCCTGCATGCAAGTCTGAGGCCAATTTCCAGTTGCCCCAGCAGCAGTCATACTGTGATAGTGCGAGGTTGGGGTTTCCACGGAGACAGGCTCCAGCAGTGCTCAAAGGGTGTGTGGCAGGGCACAGAGCTGCTCTGCAGTCTGGCTGGGATCTCCTGGCAGTAACAGCATGATCCACAGCCGGGGCGGAACTGCCATCTGCAGCCTGCATGCGCCTGGCAGGGACATGCAGGCAGCAGATCTCAGTGCTGCCCCTGGTCCTTGCAGCGGTGACAGCATGCTTCAGAGCCAAGGCAGAGCCACAATCTGCTGCCTGCCTCCCCTGCCTTTAGCATGCAGACTGCAGATCATGACTCTGCCTTGGCTCTGGACCATGCTGTCACCGCTGCTAGATCCTGGCCTGGCTCCGGAGCAGCTCCATGCCTTGGTGCATGCTCTGTCCTTCCCAAATTCCCTGTAGGTACCCTATAGCCACCCTCCCAGCACTACCACCACTGGGGCCACCCCACTTCTGTCCACAGCACAGCCCTCCCTCAGCCCTCGCACCAGGAAGAGGCTGGCATCGCTGCTCCCTACCAGTGCTGTTGGGGCCAGTCTCCACAGAAACCCAGGCCTTGCACTATCACAGTGCATTTACTGCTGTGGTCTTCTTGGAAACTGGCCCCAACCGTGAGGGCAGAGGCTGCTGGGAAATGGAGTCCACTGCCAGCCAGATCTGGCCCACAGTGTGGACTTTGCCCACCCCTGATATATGCTGATTATTGTATTATCATTGCACCAACTTAAGAGAACCTACAATTGGCCCTTAACTGTTTCTCTCAAGCATCCCAGTGCCTGGACCTGACCCTTAACATCAGCAAAATAAAGGTGCTTCACCAGCCTGCTTCAGGCCAATTAACTCCCCCAGAAAAGATCCTCATTGATGGACAGGCAATGGAGAATGTTAACACTTTGCATACCCCAGCAGCCATCTCTCAAAGAAGGCTGACATTGATAAGGAGATCCACTATAGGATCCAAAGTGCCAGCTCTGCCTTCAGAAGACTGTATTATCATGTGTTCAATGATCATGATATTGAATTATAGGCCTGTGCGAATAGGCAACTATTTGATTCGGATTCATATTCAGCCAACTCGGATCTGGCCAATTTGATTTGGAGATTTGAATCACTTTTCCAATTTGATTCAGCCGAATCGATTCAGAAAAGATTCAGAAAAGATTCGGAGATTCAGAGATTCAGCCATAGGGTATAATGGGGAATCAATGAAATATCTATACCTATGTTGTTTTTTGGCTGATTTGGATGAAACTCTCAGGGTGGTAGCCCATGCTGAGGGCATGCTGTGTGTCAAGTTTCAAGGCGATAGGTGCAGGGAGTTCTGGGAAACTATACCTCAAGCTGCTGCCAAGCAAAACTCATGTCACGTGTGTGTGTGATAAGCCACAGTGAGGTAAAAACTTCAGGTCTGATAGGGCCTGCTGCAGCCACGAAGCCTGCCAGCTGTCAAGGAGATAGGTGTAGGGGGAGTCTGGATTCTGGGGCCCTGCACCTCTGGCTGCAAGCAGGCAAAACTCAGGACATAGGTGCTTGTGGGACTGTGTGTGCGTTAAGGTGCACCCTTCCTGGCACTGGGGACTCTGCACAACTTGGCAGTGTGCCCCCATGAGGTCTGCTCCTCCCCTACAGCCTCAGTTCAGTCCACCACTGTAAACTATGGCAGGTCAAAATAACTTAGCTGGCTCAACACCGATAGCACCAGCAGCAACAAAGGTACCCAGATGGAACTGTGACAATGCCTTGATTTTTATAAAGGAATTGACAGCAAGAAGTAAAGTTTTGGATATATGTTACTCATGGTGTGTGATGGCTTATCTTGTGTTTTTATGTTTATTATGAAAAAAAATGAAATAGAAAAATATAACTTGGGAAGCTTTTGGGTTGAAAAACCCTTTGTCAGGCTGAGGAAGTATGGGCAGTTGGTGTGTCTCCTGGTCCTGGATGGAAGGAATAGTAAAGAAGCCAGAGGCTGGTCTGGCACTGCTTAACACACACGCGTGACTTGAGTTTTGCTTTCAGGACTTTGAGGTGCAGTTTCCCAGAAGCTCCTGCACCTATCACCTTGAAACTTGGCATGTGGCATGCCCATGGCATAGGCTACCATCCCTGTAAGTTTCATCCAAAGCAGCCAAAAAACAACAAAATTATAGATATTTCATTGATTCCACATTATACCCTATGGCCAAATCTCCAAATTGCCAAATCTTTTCTGAATCAATTCGGAAGCTCTGAATCAACTCAGAATGCTTAAGGCTTCTAGAGATTCAATTCAGATTTGTAGATTCGGCCTCTGAATCACCTGAATCATCTCCAAATCCAAATAGCGATCTGAAGCTTTGCACAGCCATATTGAATTGACCAAAGCTCCTATTATATAAGGCTGTGGTAACTCCAACTCTTTTCTATGTCTTTGAAGCTTGGGTGACCTACAGGAACCATCTGAAAGGCCTGGAATGTTTTTACCAGTGCTACCTCTGGAAGATCCTTGGCATAAAGTGGGAGGATTGTTGCACAAATGCCAGTGTCCTCACTGACACTAACACCACCAGTATGGAAGTCTTGATTAGTCAATACCAGCTACAGTGGACAGGGCATTTTGTGTTCATGCCTGATGTACCAAAACAACTGCTATACTCCCAATTCAGTCAAGGACAAAGGACATGCAGGGGCCAGAGGAAATGTTTCAAGGATATCCTCAAGGTGAACATTAAGAAATGTGACACTGATATCACAAATTAGGAAAAACTAGCCTGGGACAGGGACACATGGTGATGCCTTGTCTACAACCCTGTACTTGACCTGTGGGAGTGATCATCCTCAACTGTGAGGGGTCACTGATGATGAATGTTTTTTACTTTTTCCTGAAATTTAAACAGCAGGAGAGAGCACTCTAGGACATAAAACTTTAAGTGGGATTCTTGCTATATTAAAAAGAAAGCACATGACTAAATTTTGATTTGCACACCTGTTACATAGTAAAGCTAAAACTAGAAATATCCTAAGGGTTCAGGGGGACTGAGCAATATCATAAAAACAATTACTTTTTACTTAGAAATACTAGACCTGCTACAAAACTATAGGCAAATTGGTAAGCAGAACACAAAAACAACAATAATGGTAGTAATTTAAGAACATTTTTTCAGGAGAAATAAAAGTTTTTAAGTGATTTTTTTTTTAATTGTGAAGAGATGTATTTGGTGGGGTTTGGGGGAGTGGATAGAGTGTAGGCCACTGTAGCAGGGCATTGAGATGTACCTGCTCTTTTAAAGCTGAAGTAGCCTGGCCAGGGAGCTCTGCAAGCTAAGCAGAGATCCACATCTGCAGGTAGCTGGGGTAACAGACTAAGGGGGTAATTGGGCAGCACCTGCAGGCATCACATGACTGGAAGGAAGCAGGGTTTGGGGGCATATAAGCTCAGGGCTTGAGCTAGCAGGGACACTGTCTCTGGCAACTGCCAGGGAAGGAGCTCCTGCATGAGGGAGCTACCTGAGACTTGGTGATGCCTGCTTTACTACCCAAGTGCAGCAAGACTCCAGAAGCCTCCAAGGTAGGGCTGTGCGAAGCTTCGGTCCCTGATTTGATTCAGCAGAGATTTGGCCTGATTCGGTGGCCGAATCTCTGAATCAGAATCAAATCAGGAGACCTTTTAATCTTTCCAAATCGAATTGGAACCCTCCAAATCAATTTGGAATAATTTGGCGATTTGGGTATAGACACAGCTTTAAATGTTTTTTCTACATACCTCAAGGTACCATATGGCTTGTGAATGCTGTGATGCTGGAGTGGATGGAACGTCCCACAGGAGCATGGGGGCTCCCCAGCGTGCTCGGCAGCAGACCCAGAAGTAGACCAGAAGCACTCCTGGGTCCACCAGGGAGCATGTGGGCCCCTCTTCCCCTGTGCCTCCCCAGCTTGGTGACTGGTGTCTCCTGGGTCTGGGGGGGCAACTGGGATCCCCCTGTGGCCAATCACTGAGCCAAGGGAGTGTGGGGGGGCCCCAGTGCACTCAGGGGCAGACCCAGAAGTGGACCGGAAGTACTTCTGGTCCACTTCTGGGTTTGCCACCGAGCATGTGGGGGGCCCCCCGCATTCCTGTAGGATGCTCCATCTGCCCCAGCATTGCAGCGTTCATGAGCCATGTCTGGTACCTCAAGGCATGTAGAAAAAATATTTAAAGCTGTGTCTATGGCTGAATTGCCTATTCTCCAAATCAGCATCGAATCTTGAGATTCGGATTTGGCCAAATCAAATAGGGGACAGTGATCTGAGTCAGTTAATTGAATCTCTGTCCCTGATTCGGGCCAAATCCAAATTGAATACGGCACCTTTTGCATACTCCTAGTACATTGGGCTAGGGGCATGTTGCCCTAAGGGTGGAAATTTATCCCCTTAAAGGGGCATAGCGCTGTTGGCATTGCTAGTGTTTAAGTTATAGCCCAGGGGCTTATGCTTGTGTTCCTGTTTGCACCACAGGACCAGGATGAGGCTATAAGGGGAGGCTTGGAGGCCTTATTAGTGTCTGGAGAAAGCTCCTCTATTCCAGTAGAGCCTAGTAACAAGCGTGGAGAGAGAGGGGCACAGAGACACAGGGGTGCAGAGATCCATAGTGGCAGAGGGGTGCAGAGACACAGGGAGGAAAAGCCCAGCACCAGAGGGGCGCAGAGGTAACAGATAGTAGTATAACACCTGCGAGGCTTGGGACATGGTAAAGGGGAGGTTAGAGTCATGAATTATGCCCTTGGTATTAGGGCATAAAAGGGGTAGCCTCCCACCTACAAACAACTTATTAATTATATCAAAGGCATGGCAGGAGAGAAAGGTGGGTGGACTGATGTAGTGATTGGCCTTAGGACTTCCCCCTGTCACAGCCACTACCATAGATTCTGGCTTGACGATTACATTCAGGTAGAAGGAAGTATGTGTATTATATGAGGCTCAAGGAAGAAGTGTCAGATATAAGCAGGTTTGTCCTATTCAGAGCTTTATAAGTCTATAAGACTAATTTAAACTAAATTTACCAGGTAATAGGCAGACTCCAAATGCCTAACATGCTGAATATGATCATGATAATTCAAAGCCTTGAGGTACTGTGCTGCTACAACCTCAATAAACTGTAAATAGCTTAACCTTAATAATAACAAGCAAAGAAGAAACTGCAAGAATAGCACATCAAAGTTACAACACCATATTTAGATTCAAGGGTTTTAGGCTCTGATGTAGCATAGCATATAACTTAAGCATGCAACTCCAGTATATTCCAGTGGAACTATTTATGTGTCTAAAACTATAGACATGCGTAAGTATTTTGCTACACTAAGTCCATGGTTTAAGTCCACCTCTCATTTATAGCTAGCACAAAGCAAACTTGCTTTGAGGTGTGCAACATTCTTGCTTCTTTAAGACTGCAGGAATAGGGCATTTCATCATCATATTGTTATGCTCAGCAGCATTCCACTGGATTACATGTACAGATTGTATCACCCAGCCAGTTTTTGGTAGTTGGACTGTGGGTATTTTTCTGGGTTTTTTCCCCTGTAGTATAAGTCTTCCATAGATTATGAGAAGGTTCAGTGGGCCAAAGCAAGTATAACATGTTTGATAGTATGATAGTGCCTTGTGATCATGATCAGAACAGCAGGTGTTCCTATAGCAGTTTCTCCATTAGGATTACTGTATATTTCAGACTCACACACTTCAGAGGCAGCAGCATATTCTTTATTTCAAGCATTAAGAAACTAAGGTATAGAAAGCTTAAAACATGGGGAAAGGAGAACTCCAGAGTTGTTACACTCAGATTTATAGATGGATAACTGAGTACCAGTTACTACAACTATTAGACTTCTAGGTGTGATCCTATTCCATCCTGTTTGAGTCCCTGAAAATTCATGAATGCATCTGTTTTTGTACGTTGCCCAATGAAGCAGATCAGCTCTCTCATGATGTGTCATGGCACAGCTGTGCTGCTTCATTGGGCAAAATACGTGTGGCCCCTTGTCTCACCCATTGAGGCAGTAGGATAAGGGGCAATGTATTCTCCCAGGGCTTGAGGAGCCTGGTCCTGTGCACCCCAGGAATTCCTGGGCTGGATTGGGCCTCTGAAGCTCTGGGGGTGATTGCTCAGTGTCACAGGGCACTTAGGTGCCTGCTCCTAAAAGAGCAGAAACTACCCAGGAAGAGCCCAAAGAGCCAGACAGGAGCCCAGGTGCAGCTTGCCATGGCAACCAGCTAATGAGGAAATTAGCCTGTACCTGGTCAGCTAGCCAGAAGGGGCAGGGCCCTGGGCCCATATAAACCCCAGGACGAGGACTAGGGAGGTAAGTTCTCTGCTGGTGGCCAAGGGAGAAGGAGCCCTCCTAGAGCAAGAGAAGGGAAGAGGCCTGACTAAGTTCTGCTCTGGGTAATGTAAAGGGGCTGAGCACACCTTATGTAGTTTGTGTTATGTTATAGCGCAGGGGCTTATGTTTTGTTTGCCGTTTATAAGACCAGTGGTTTGGATGAAGCTATTTGGGGAAGGAGGAGGCCTCATTGGGGGCCCACAGCAGTGTGGGGACCCTGGCACCAGAGGGGGCGTGGCATTTGGGGGGCACAGACCCTGGCGCCAGAGAGGGCGTGGCACTTTGCGGTGTAGTGACAGAGGCTGCAGAAAGCCCAGTGCCAAGGGGCATAGTGACAAGGGCTCCGGAGAGCCCAGTGAGGACAAGGGGTCAAATTATAATGAGGCCTAGGCAAGACAATAGCAGTACCATCTGCGAGCCATACGTATAACCCATAAGGCTAGGGTGCCCCCAAAAGACCCATTGTGAAACAGGACCTACAAGGGGTCTGGGAACCAATGGAGTTCAGAGTCCATCAAACCATGTCCAAGAGGACTTAAAGGCAGCCTCCCTATTTTTATATTTCCATCAAAGATGTGGCAGGTGAGAACTGAGGGTGCCCACTGGGTCAAATTGGCACGGTCAAGGGGCCTTGGGACATCATGGCTGTCCTTGAGGATCCCATCCCATGTCACTCAGCTTTCTCCTCTTACTCAGGCATGTCCCCAGGATCTCTAGGGATGTGTCTGGGTAAACAGGGGAAGATGGGAATGGGTCAGGGTAAGCGAGGAAACCTCAATTTTCCTTGCTTACCTAGACAGGTTCCTAGAGATCCCAGGGACAGGTCTGCCTAAGCAGATCCCAGTGTAGAGGCACAGGATGCTGGGGATTCCCTGGGTCCCCTGCCTCCATGCTAAGACCAATGCAGGCTTTCCGTACTTACAGAGGTGTGCCCTTGATGATGCTAGGTAAGTCGGGCAGGTGCTCTGGGGCAGCAGTTAACTTTTTGCACCTTACATCCCACCTATGTAAGGTCAAAAAATCCTGGTCCCACTGGTTGATGAGTGAGGGGGAAGGGTCCCCCAGAGGCAGTTTTGCCATTGCGACCTGAGTCCCACCTAGAGGACCTTCATGTCCTACCAGTGTCCCACTGGCTGAGAAACCCTTCTCTGGGGGACTCAGGGGAATTCCCACAGTGTGTGGAGTCTGCAGAATTGGGCTCTTTAAACCCCCAGGACACCTGTTCCGGGCAGCATAAAAGTGTGAGCAGCACAGGATGTCTATTACACTGCAATAAAGTGGCACACTTTTTTATTAGTACCTTTTGTTACACCGCTGATTTGCCTGCAATGTTATGATGATGTATAGAGACATGTATTTGATCACCATTTGTCTCTCCATAAACATTTTCATGGTGGTGCAAATGCAATGTCATGTGACATTTGTTTCTACCCTAAGTAAAAAAACCCATAACTTTTGTATGAACAGTTTTTCAGGGACTCAAGCAGGGTGAAACAGAATCATGCTTAAGTGCCTAATGTTTAAAAATAACAGAAGATGAAGAATTGTGTAGGAGCGGTTAGGTCTAGTATCTAATTGTGTGGAGGCCACCCTATTCATCATTCCTCCCTCATCTAAAGTCTCCTGGCCAAACCTCACATTCCCATGTAACTTCCTATATCCTTCTTTCCTGACACAGGTTTCAAAGAATATTTTCCTTCCAACTTGACTTCAGATCCCAGCTAGCTGCATCTTTGTTGACTTCACTGGTGAATCCTGGTAAATTTCCAGGCTATTGGACCCAAAGCATCCAATGAGATGTTTTCTATCTCACTGTTCCTGCTATTTTTAATAGGCATTCTAGACCGTTTTCAGCACAGTTCCCCACCCCTCCTTGCAATTGACCTATCTGGAAAGGTTAAAGGGAGATGGGTTGTTGAAAGGCAAACTAAGTATTCAGACAGAAGTAGCCAAAAGAGTCCCGTTTAGGGGTAAGAAGATAAGATGCGACACTGGAGTAAATATTAAATAATCACCAGTATCTGTCATTTGAATAGGATACATATGAACCATCTCACTATATTGCTATAATCTTCTCTGAATGGAAAGGTAAGTCTTGTAAAGTGTGTATGTGCGTGTATATGTATGTGTGTGTGTGTGTGTGTGTGTGTGTGTGTGTACGTATAATTGTAGGTGGATCAGGGCCCTTCCCTCCAGGTCTCATCCATTCTGAGAACCTGGGCAGTAAGCACAAGGATAGTATAAGAGAGGCTGCACAGCTGTGCTTTGTTTTCTAGCCAGTGTTTGATTTGTCCTTAGGAGCATATGTAGAGGGCCAGATTTTGCAGATGAGTTAATTTTCCTTTTAGGAATCACAATAAAGTTTTTTTTTTTTGTTTTTTTTCCCCCAAAGGAGCTCTCAGGATGCTGTGTGCAGAGTGCTCTTGAAAATCTGTCTGTTAAGTTTCTTCAGGGAAATTGCTGGTTATGAATTCTGTTGTAAATCTGACCTTACTTATATGGCTGAGTAGGAGCTGAGTACTTGAAAGTCTGACTGTATTTGGCTGCATACAAGATGTAAGTGATAGGCAACACTGGTTACCAGAACTTGGAGAACCGGTTTAATTTAGACTGATATCATTAAATACAAGTAGCTTTTTTTAGGGCTGTTGAGATTCAGACGTGCTGTCTATTACTGACAGCAAAGCAGATAGGTACTAAGAACTGAAGGACATCAGAACGAAAACAGCCCCGCATCTAATGCTTTTGACATAGTTAGCTTTAACAGGGATGACTTGGAATCAAGCAGAGATGAAAAGCTCAAAGAGCTGTAAACACATGGAATGTTTGCTTTTAAACATAACATGGTTCATTTTGGTAAGGGATTCTAATGTGCTCACATTAGGACACCTTCCTGATTCTAATTAACTTAAAAAATGGTGTTCCACTTCATATGATGTGTATGAATTTTTTGAGCGAATATAAAATTCAGACTGTGGAATGGTGGGGACCTAATTCTATGAATTTTTGCCCCCATGTCCTATTAAAGCAATGAAGATATTCATATAAAGCCAATGAGTTATGTATGACTAGAATTTGATCTTATTTTTGCTCAGATTAGAGTGTTTGCTATAATTATTAATCTGGATATTGGGTACATTATGTTGGATATATGTGCATTCTTGTGTCCATTAGATAACTGATTTATTCTTATTTAGGTAAAGGATTGTTCCAGCTTGATAAGGAAATAAATGTCAAGGATAGCCTATGGAATGGCATTTTTTTCCTGAAGGTCCTAATTTGTTTTTACTCTGGTGACCAGTTAAGGCCATATGTTTGTTTAAAAGAGGCCATGTTTATTGATGTTTGTTATTCTTATTCAGTGGAGTCCCCTGTGGTTCAGCATCCTTGGTAGAACCTCTGTCTACCACGCAGAAGACCTGGGTTCAATTCCCAGACGCTTATACAACTACAGCCACGGATGCAGCAAACATCTGGACTCAGTCTGGTCTTTGGATTCTGTCTCAGTGGCCTAAAGGGAGGATGGAAGGTCTGGACAGCCTCTACTCCTCCAAAAATTCCTCCCTAGGCATACACATCAAAGGTCTGGGTGGCCCTCATGCATGCACCATGCTCCAGGAAGATTGATGGTTGCCACATCCTTATTCAGTTACTTGAATAACTCTTCTCCTGAATTTTTGTCTTGGTCTTTCCTTGAAGGCTAGGTGTTCTGCAAGTAAATAATGAATAGGACAAGAAATGTGTTAACTGTGGTCAGGTGCAAATCTCTACCTTTTTTGCATCTTTTTTTTGCCTCCACATACCAAGGCAGCTTTTAAGAGAACACTAGATCCTCTGGGAATGATAGAGATGGAGGCTATCTGATCATGGATTTGCTTTCCTAGAGTTGCTTTTGGGAATTTGGTTAGCCAAATACGTTTCTTCTAACATTGAATGTCAAAGGTAGGTGGAGAGGCAATCAAACAGCGTGATGTTATTCAATATGAGTAAGGCTTGGAGAACTAACAACAAGCCTTGCTCATAATGGGCATGGACAATTTAAAAGCATTACAGTAGAGAAATACATTCACAGAGGAAAAAGGAATATGGAACTAGGGTACCTTGTTTCTAATACATTGACTTTTGGGTAAAGGTGGTCAGGATATTTTCTCCACCTTGTGAAAAATAAAAATAAAGACAAAACCCCTGTTCCCATTTGGATTAAACTAAGACCTTTTGATATTTTTCAAGAACAAAGATCCATCCTAGAATAACCACTAATTTTGTGATCAGTGAACTCACCAGCGCTATGAGAGAGCTAGGGTCAAAGTTGATAGGTACTGTAGAATGGGTTGTTCTCTCTCTCTGATTCTTGACAAAGGGTTTGCTAAAGCTGATACAAAACAAGTCCAACAGGGCAGAATGCTATTTAGAGACTGAACATCTTAGGAGTCCTCAAAATATTTTCCCAAGATCTTTGATATAAAACACAACTCTTATTTAGCACTTTTGCATGTGGTGCTATAAAACTTAAGTTACCAATGTCTGCAAAGTGCTTTGAGATCTGTAGACCTGAAGAAAAATGTCATGCATTCAAAGGCATCCCAACTATATAGTTAGTTTAATAAAAGATATCATCCCAAGAAACCCTTGCTTTTTGCATTGAAATCCTTAGGTAAATTAACAGATTTAAGTGAAAAATTTAAAAATAAGGCAGGTGACAAAGAAAAACCCTTACCTGACACATGCTGTTATAGCTTAAGGATAGGGTTGCATGCTGATTGAAGTATGAGTTTTGTAACTAATGATGATAAAATCAGATCCTAAATTATCCAAAATACTGGCCACATGGTGGCAGGAGAGGATGAGTCATGCAAACAGACAGCATTATGGTAGCCTGTTCTGAGACCTAAATCTAACCATACGTTTACATGGTTCCCTCCTTTATCATAATTAGAAGATTTTTTGCAATATACTTTTAAAATTTTAATTATTTAATAAGTGTTTAGAAACACATTTGAAGTTAATTGGTGTTTTGGGGAGTAGGGTATTACTACACTTTTGCAGTACAGTCAACATATGGAATCTGCAGTTGCAGGACATATATCTTAAATTTTTATATTGATGCTTGGTGTCATAATATCTAGGACTCCTAGAGATATGCAGGGAGCCTGCTCCGACGCCCTGGAAATCCAGCACATCCCAGAGCATGGAAATTGATGCTCTCCAGCATCCTTCCATGTCATGTGTATCAGCATCCCCATGTATCCCTGTGCTGATTAAATGCTGGCAAGGTGCTTTGAAATAAAACATGTTTGATAAGCTTTTGTTTAAAGTGCCCCACTGCCATTTTTTCAGTGTGGAGACACTGAGACATGTGATGCACAGGCACTTTTAATTAGCATGGTTTACTAACTAAAGCATCTGGTGCCATGTCCCAGAGCATGTGTAAAACTGCGACTCAGATGTTCTGGCTGGATATTAAAGGATCTATTTTTAACTATCTCTAATTTTATGGTGGCATAGTTGATATAGTTATGGCAAACCTGATGGGTTATGTTAATTGTTAGCATGTCCGTCCTGGGGACCTGCTTTTCCCACAATTCTCTCCTGCCACGACTTGATCTTAATACAAAATTTGGGGGAGGAAGAGTTATTATGTGCTGGTACCCGCGGTAAGGAACACGCTGGCCGGATCTCTGATTAAGGGTGCTTTATTATCTACAGCCTGGTCTTAGTCTCGTTGAGAATGCCAGGAAAAAGAAGTCGTGGGGATATGCCAAGGAACTCCTTGGGAAACGATCACAGTCAGTACACTAAACGTTACCCTAATCTCAGCCGCTAATCACCAATTTAGCGGTTAATTAATGCCGGAACCAGGGATTCCCCCTGGCCGGGGCTTGAGTCCATAAACAGAACGTAGCTCTCTTCGGGACTCCTTGCTTGCTCCTCTTCTTTCTCTCTCTCTCTCTCTCTCTCTCTATTTTCTCTCTCTATAAGTCCCCACCGCCTCGGAGCCGTGACTTGTCGCCACTTCCCTGCTCCGTGCTCGTGACTCACCCCTGGAGCCTGTTTCTCTGGTGAGTGTCAGCTTCCCAGGTGCTGCGATCCCGTCTTCCAGTTGCAGGAAGGGAGTGGAGGGGAGTTTCACTCCCTGTTGTAGCCTCTCAGCCTAGCCGTACGGGACTCCTCTTCTTTACTCCGTGTGTGTCTGAAAGCACTCTTGGGAAATTTCCTCCATCTCTTATTTCTCCTTCTGGGTTCTCATTGGCTCCCCGTGATGTTGTGTTTCCCATTTCCCGGATGTTTTAATCTTTGGCAGCTGTTACCCCTTCTTAGTAACAGGGTCACAGCCGTGACTCTGTTACATACCTTCCCCTCCAGTTATGTAGTCCACCTGCTCCATGGTGTTGTCCGCTTTGTAGCTCCCCCCCTCTTTTTTTTTTTTTTCAAGTCTCTCTGCAAATGTTTGTATCAACTAAGGTGGGTCGTCCCTTCCCCCCCAATTCTTTCTGAAAAGGATCCCACAATAACAATGACGAAAAAAAATCCTTTCTACCTCTATGTTATCCTGTGCTCATCTTTTTTCCAATGCATCTTGCTCCCGTTTGGAGACCCGGACTTGGTGCATGACTTTCCGGTGTCCTGCTTGGTCGTTGCTGCATCTTTACCCGGACCATCACCTGGATGTGATAGGAGATCTACATTTCCACTTCTTTTCCCTGCTTGGTGTTCCACTGAAAAGAAAAAAGGTTGTAAGGCCAGAGACCACCTCATAAGTCTTGTATGATTTAGTTGGGCTGTTCTTAACCACCGCAGGGGTGTGTGATCTGTAATAAGCACGACCCTCCTGCCTAATAGATAATATTGGAATAATTCTATACCCCAGCGGACCGCTAGGCATTCCCTTTCTATAGTAGAGTAACGGGTCTCTGCCAGTTTTAGTTTCTGGCTGGCAAAAGCTACTGACCTCTCTATTCCTTGGTCTTTCTGGAATAATATTGCCTCCAGTGCTACTGCCAATGCATCGGTCTGGAGAAAGAAGGTTTTCCGAAAATCCGGGGTGTACAGGATGCGATGTTGGGCTAATGCTTCCTTCAATTGGTTGAAGGCTTTTATAGCCCCTGGGTTCCAGGCTATCGGGTTTCATATCCCCTTCATCAACTCGGTTAGAGGTGCTTCCTTCTCCAAAAAGTCAGGGATGAACCGCTAATAATAGTTGGCGAATCCCAGTAATGATCTGAGTTGCTTTAACATTTTAGGGAGAGGTTGTCGTTTTATGGCCGCCACTTCTTCTGTTATGGATTTTATGGTTTCTTGGCCAACTATAAACCCCAGGTACTGTGTTTCCCTCTTCCCCAATGCACACTTCCGTGGGTTCGCCATCAGACCTGCCTGTCGGAGGCTGCCCAGTACTTGTCTTAGGTGTTCGCAGTGTGTCTCCCAACTGGGGGAGAATATAATAATATCGTCAATATAGGCCATGGCATATCCTTGGTGTGGGGCCAGTAGTTGTTCCGTTAGTCATTGGAAGGATGCAGCTGCTTCATGTAATCCAAACTGCATTCTCCTAAATTGGAAGAGCCCCCATAGGGTCCCAAACACCATTTTCTCTTTGTCTTCTTCAGCCATTGGGATCTGCCAGTAACCCTTCGTGAGGTCCAAGGTGGATATAAACCAGGCTTGACCAATTTTCTTAAGCATGTCATCTATCTGAGGCATCAGGAAAGCATCAAATCTAGCTATCTCATTTAGCTTTCGGTAATCCACGCACAATCTGATAGAGCTGTCTGGTTTAGGTACTACTACTACTACTACTATCGGGCTTCTCCAGGGACTCTGGGACTCTTCAATTATTCCTCGTTTCATAGATTCATAGATGTTAGGGTCGGAAGGGACCTCAATAGATGATCGAGTCCGACCCCCTGCATAAGCAGGAAAGAGTGCTGGGTCTAGATGACACCAGCTAGATACTCATCTAACCTCCTCTTGAAGACCCCCAGGGTAGGGGAGAGCACCACCTCCCTTGGGAGCCCGTTCCAGACCTTGGCCACTCGAACTATGAAGAAGTTCTTCCTAATGTCCAGTCTAAATCTGCTCTCTGCTAGCTTGTGGCCATTGTTTCTTGTAACCCCCGGGGGTGCCTTGGTGAATAAATACTCACCAATTCCCTTCTGTGCCCCCGTGATGAACTTATAGGCAGCCACAAGGTCGCCTCTCAACCTTCTCTTGCGGAGGCTGAAAAGGTCCAGTTTCTCTAGTCTCTCCTCGTAGGGCTTGTTCTGTAGGCCCTTGACCATACGAGTTGCCCTTCTCTGGACCCTCTCCAGGTTATCCGCATCCTTCTTGAAGTGTGGCGCCCAGAATTGCACGCAGTACTCCAACTGCGGTCTGACCAGCGCCCTATAGAGGGGAAGTATCACCTCCCTGGACCTATTCGTCATGCATCTGCTGATGCACGATAAAGTGCCATTGGCTTTTCTGATGGCACTTTCTTCATTTGGTCAATCTCCTGCCGGACCACCGGCCACAAGTATCGTGGTAACTTCCGCCAATGATCTCTAATTATTCTTCCGGGGGGGGAGGGGTGACAATATGGTGACAGATCCCTTTTGCTTCCCCTGGCACTTCCTTAAACACATCTTGAAACTCGGAGATTAGGGCTTTCACTTCTGCCTGTTGTCTTAAATCTAATTGGTCGTCTACTTGGGGTGCCTCCAGGGCCCCCATCAGGCTTTGTACTGTAGTAGCCTCTTCCTCTTCTCCCTCTTCCTCTGGTTTCACCAACCATCCTTCCCCTTGTCACCATTTCCTCAGGAGGTTAATGTGGTATACTTGCCTATGCCACGTAGGGGTTGTACGCAATACCTCATAGCTCACAAGTCCCATCCGTTTGGTTACTTGAAAGGGTCCTTGCCATTGAGCTGTCAGCTTGTGAGTGCTATCTGGAAGTAATACCACCACCCAATCCCCTACCTGTAATTCTCTCTCAATGGCCCGTGCATCGTACTGTTGCTATTGTCTCTCTTGACTCTGGCTGAGGTGTCTCTGTGTGATGTCTAGTGCTTTCTGCAATCTCTCTCTGAACTCTCCTATCACCCGGGTTTGAGAATCATCCCTCTGGGTTTGTGTTCGTTCTTTGCATATTAGGTCGAGTAGGCCCCAGGGGCTATGTTCGTGAACTAGTTCAAACGGGGCAAACCCCGTTGAGGCCTGTGGAGCTTCCCTTATGGCAAATAGTAATGGGGGTAACAGCGCGTCTCACTCTCGTGGATCCCCCTGAATACATGCCTTAAGCATTCCCTTGAGATTAAACCGCTCCACTAACCCATCCGTTTGTGGGTGGTATACAGTTGTGCATAGTTGTTCTATTTTTAGGACCTTGCACACCCTTTTCAAGATTTTAGACAAAGTTTTTTCCTTGATCAGTTAGTATCTCACGGGGTATTCCCACCCAGGCTATCCATTAGAGTAGGGCTGTTACTATGGCTGGAGCAGTCACGGATCTTAGTGGAATGCTGGAAACCTTGTGGCATAATCGATGATTACTAATGTAAGACCGGATACCAGTTTATTACGCGGGAAAGGCCCAGCGTTATCCAAGGCTATGTGATCAAATGGCTGGGCAATCAAGGGCATAGGGACCAATGGCACTCTGGCTGGTCCCCCCCCCCCCCCCCCCCCCCCCCCCCCGTCTTCTGACATTCTGGACACTCCACACAAAATGTTTCCATCATTTTATAAATGCCAGGCCAAAAGACCTGACGTTTGAAATGGGCCTCCGTCTTATCGCGTCCCAGATGTGCCCCCATGGGTAAGGTGTGGGCAATCCGTAGTAAGCCCTCCCAGTATCTTCGGGGTACCAGTACCTGGGCTTTCTCACCTCCTTCTTCTAGGTCTTCTACTCTGTAGAGTAGACCCCTCCTTACCTCGTATCATGGGTTCCGAGGTGGTTTCGGCATTGGTCCCATCGCGTGCTCTGATTCTTCCAACTGGGTTTTCCATAGGTTCTGGAACAAGGGCTCCTGTCGCTGTTCCCGAGGGAAATTCCCACCTTCTATCATCTGGTTAATATCTAGCTCTTCCTCCTCATCCCCAAAGCAAAGCATCCGGGGTTTCCTTGCCTTGGTCCCGGGGCTATCATCTGCTGGCGGACCACCTCTTCCAGGTGTGGCCAATGCAACCCTAGCAGCATCAGGCAGGGGAGAGTCTTAGTTAGCCCTACCAAAATCTCTTTTGTTTTCCCCGATATGGAGAGCTCCAGTTTCCTTCTCGGGTAGATGTATATGGTCCCATGCATACAGACCACAGAGACTGGGGTACCTAGGACCCCTAAGTGCGAGGGCACCAAATCACTATGTACCATGGACTGGGAGCATCCCATGTCTATTATAGCCGGAATGATGGTATTGCCTATGCGGACCTCCACTACAGGTTTGTTTTTTTGGCCTGGTCCTTGGTGTCGCCCAAAGCTGCAGTCTATTTTTTTGTCGTGTCCCTCGACCATGGGAGACAAATCCCGGGTAGCTCTGGGGCAAAACCAGGATATATGGCCCCTTTCTCCGCATCGATAGCAGATCACCTCCTAGTAGCTTCCCGGGCGTCCCTCCTTGCAGGCCGTCTCCACCCTTCTAGAGGGAGCTGCTGGGTTGCTTGTTCTGTGTGTGGAAGATGGTCCCCCACCTCTCTCTCTTGGGATTCTCTCCTTCCCCTTCGGCTATGGTATAATCTTCTGCCAGATGGAGTGCCTCCTCCACCGTTTTTGGTTGGTGGCGTCGGACCCATCATTGTGTACTGCCCGTAAGGTCTGTAAGAAATTGTTCCAGTATTTTCTTGTCTACCACCTCCTTCACAGTATGTTCCTCCGGCTGTAACCACCGCTTCACGAGATCCCCGAGAGTCTGCACCAAGAGTCGGGGCTGGCTGTACTCGGGTCCTTTCTTGGCCCTGAATTTGTGCCGGTATGTTTCTGGCGAAATTTCTAATCGATATAGGATGGCTGCTTTTACCTTGGAATAGTCACTGTCCTCTGTCCGATTAGAAGCTCGGTATGCAGCCTGCGTGGGGCCGATAATGAGTGGTCCCAACTTAGCAGTCCAGCTCCCTGGATCCCACTTTGTGGCCATCACTGCCCGTTCAAATGCCTCGAGGTAGGCTTCCACATCATCTTCCCCTGTCATTCGGGGAAGGCCTGTCCCACCTCCTTCTCTTACCCTGGGCGTGTGTTGCACCGCGAGCTTCTCACAGAGGTCTTGCTGCCTCGCCCACAGTTGTATCTGGGCTTCTGCCTCCTGGGTCCTGAACCTCATCATTTCCTCTAGCTGAGCCTGCTGGCCCTGGAGGAGGCACAAGGTGAGGCTATGGGCCTGCTGCCAATTTGTAGGCTCTTGACTATCCACGGCATCTGTTCAGTCCTCCACGTTTTCCTGGCCAATGCACCACTTTGTCAGCGTGTCTGTCCTGGGGACCTGCTTTTCCTGCAATTCTCACCTGCCATGACTTGATCTTAATACAAAATTTTGGGGAGGAAGAGTTGCTACATGCCAGTACCCGCGGTAAGGAACGCGCTGGCTGGATCTCTGATTAAGGTTGCTTTATTATCTACAGCCTGGTCTTACTCTTGTTGAGAACGCCAGGAAAAAGAAGTCGTGGGGATATGCCAAGGAACCCCTTGGGAAATGATCACAGTCAGTACACTAAACGTTACCCTAATCTCAGCCGCTAATCACCAATTTAGCGGTTAATTAACACCGGAACCGGGGATTCCCCCTGGCCACGGCTTGAGTCTGTAAACAGCTGTAAATAGCTGTAAATAGCTCTCTCCAGGACTCCTTGCTTGCTCCTCTTCTCTCTCTCTCTCTCAAGTCCCCACCGCCTCGGAGCCGTGACTTGTCGCCGCTTCCCTGCTCCGTGCTCGTGACTCACCCCTGGAGCCTGTTTCTCAGGTGAGTGTCAGCTTCCCAGGTGCTGCGATCCCGTCTTCCACTTGCAGGAGGGGAGGGGAGGGGAGTTTCACTCCCTGTCGTAGCCTCGCTGTATGGGACTCCTCGCCTCCGCTTCTTCACTCCATGCGTGCCCGAAGACACCCTTGGGAAATTTCCTCCGTCTCTTATTTCTCCTTCTGAGTTCTCATTGGCTCCCCGCGGCGTTGTGTTTCCCATTTCCCGGATGTTTTAATCTTCGGCAGCTGTTACCCCTTCTTAGTAACAGGGTCGCAGCTGTGACTCTGTTACATTAATAAATGGTATATGCTATTTAGACTGTCTCCAAATAGTCTCCAATGGGAGTACTGGTATGCCTAAAGTTAAGTACCTTTGTTAATCTTTATAATTTGGGGGCCCAAGTTTGTGAATTGATAATGATCCTCACTCTTTAAAAAAAAAAAAAAAGAAAAAAAAGTTCTGAGATAATTTCATCAGACACCCAATTTATCAAAAACTAAGATGAATATAGTTGCAAATATTAAAGTTTACTATGTCTCACCAGCAGTATGGAAATGGGAAAGGAGACGAGTAGGAATCGGCTATAATATCAACTGTAATACTGTAAGAATCAGCTGTAATCCTGAGTATGTAATATGATCACAGTACAGCCTGAAGAAGATCCTTGAAATAATAAACAGGTATTTGAGGTTGTGGAAACCAAGGTCCAATTTTCCAGTTACCCAAACACTCATACCTTCCAATTTCAGTGAGAGAGTGAAAGAAGTCATCACTTTGCTGGTCAAGGTCCTAACGCTATAATATATATTATTTAAATCATGCTTTTAATAAAAATATCACATTGGGAGTTTCCAGATCAAGAGCAGAGTTTTGGCTTGAGTCACACTTCTGAAAACCTGAAAGCATTTTGTCTGTAAGCAAAACATATCCCACTTCCCTTTTTATCACGGTTATGAAATCAGCTTCCAAACCACAGTTGAACTTCTTAATTTCCTGTTTTAGGATAAACTTTTAAAAGTATATTTGTATACTTATATATGTTTATATTTACTAAGTTTCCTCTCCTCCTTTTTTTAATCATTCTGGACACCACTACCAAACTCCTGTTACAAGTTTGTAATCTGGACATAATCTGGTACAGTCCTGTTCTAGATCATGACATATATTATGTATAAATGTTGCCAATTCTTTCTTCATACCATTTCTAAAATATAGTGTCTCTTACCTACCTATGCCACTAGAAATTTTAATGCCAGCTCCCAGCATTTTGCATGTTGCAGGCCCAGGGTTTCTGCTCAGCTGCCACTCTCCTTATCTCTTCTTCTGTAACAACAACTGGAGTCTCCAGAATCCCCCTCCCTCTTCCAGCTTGTTTCCTGTCTGTGTCCTAGGGAACTGGTGCAGCATGCACAGTGCAGTGGTTGGAGGGAAATGGTGGGGAGGCCACATAGATATGCAATGTAGTAAGGGGGCAGATATGTAGTACAGGTGGGAGTGGGGGGCACACAGAACAGGGGGGCCTATAGCTTTCACATATGGCCCCCACTGATGTGGCCTGATAAGCATGCTGCCCCTAGCCACTTAGAAATTGGACAGCCCTGTTTTGGCTTATGCTGAAGTTGAAACTCCTTGGGGAAAAACTGACTTCATGTTTTGTTTGTACCACAACCAGATCAACTGAAACCAGGTTCACAACTGGGGTTTTTCGGTCCTGCTGCAATGCAAGTAATATATTTTGAGTTTTAGGAGAATGGTCGTGAATTAATTTATTACAAAGAGAGAGCAGCAGATATCAAAATTCTCATGTCATATAGAATAACCATAGTTGAGGAATTCGGAAGTGAGCTAAATATAAGGAATTCAGATCCAGCCTCCCAGAGATGGTATTGGAGCAGGCTGAAAGAGATTGGTGCTGAAAGAGATTAATAATGTGCCTTCCCCCTCAAAGTCATTGTTTGAAATGGGCCCAGGTAGTGATGACCAAGGATCCTGGTTTTCTCTGATTAAAAATAAACCCCCAATTTTCAGATTAAAAAAGTAACCCCAAATCCACATTTTTCCATGATTAAAATGAAACGCGCATGTAATATATACTAATTGTTACTGCGCAGTCATTTAGTATTTGCATGCACAAGTACTAAATGACTGCTCAGTAACAGGAGTTACTGTGCAGTAATGTCCTCAAATGGCTCTTAGGTGACACTGAATGTGCAGTAGCGTGTTATTACTGTGCAGTAGCATCACATCTTGCTTCATGACATGTGACGCTACTATAAAGTAGTAATGAGCTACTGCACAGTCAGTGTCTCGTCCAGATGTGGCCACTATGATGTGCATTTAAGTAAATAAAACATTCTAGTTATACTTTGGCTCCCTTTGCTTCCCATTATTCTTCCAGTAATCACTTTTAACTGTCCATTCCTGCTTCCTCCCTTACATTTGAATAATACATACAGGTAGAAAAACCAAAATCTGAAAAACAGAGGAGGAGCAACTCCACAGAATTTTGCGTCATACCCAGATACAGGATGGCTGCACTCTGCTATGTGTCTCTGAATATTCCTGGACAGGAAACAGTTTCCCACCCTGCAAAGAATTCCTAAATTTAACATTTTTTCTACCTCACACTGGGAAGAAATAAGCCTGTCAAGTCTTTTTTTGAGCAAATGTGTGTGAGAGAGAGAGAGACCTGCATAACCTAAGTGGTTAAGTTTTGACAGAGATTCCATCTTGGACCTGAATCGTTTTCCTGAAAGAAGCATAATGGAAACCAGTATGTTTCTCTTAAAAGCTCCAACTTTATAAAATCAGCATTTTCCAGAAAAAAAAATTTGTGAAACCTCTGTCAACTGTTCTCAATCTGCTGGCAGTGACCCTGACAAGAGTTAACCAGAATTTATCAGAAGTGGCGGGGTGGAGCTGTGGGTTTGCTTTGTTTCCTGCATTCACATTTACTACTTCGTAGCTTCTTGCTGAGATTGATGAAATATCCCATAAGCCTTTGCTTTGAGTCTGACAGCAACTTCTTTGAAGTACTGGGGAAACAGGACAGTGGTGCATGTTTAAGGAGGATGAGTTGTAAAAGGATGAGGCAAGTTTTGGGAAGACAAATGGACTTCATTTCTTGGCTTCAGTAACTGATGTGGTATATCCACTCACTGGTAGGTTTCTCTTTCAAAAATATAAAATGCATGTAAACACTGTACCAATGAAAACCAGCTCCTGCAATCTCATCTTGTCACTGTCTCTGTGACTGGGTGGAGAAGAAATGTTTTTGAAAATATCTAGTTGGTCTAATAAAATACACCACCTCTACCAGGAGTTCTGGTTCCTTTTGGGTGGAGAAGTGTTGCTTTTATCAGAAGAAGGGCATGGGAGCACTGTTGGCAAATATGCAAGGTTGAGTGAGTAACATTGTGATTCTGTCAAGGCACAGAGACCCTGCATGCTCCTGAAGCTGCCCTGCAGGTGACCCCTACTAACCTCACTCTTACCATTTCTGTCTCCTGCATACTTGAGAACAGTGGCAGCAGCTGCACTTAGGGCACTTTCCCCATCTTATTTCCAGGTTTGACATGTACAGAGCAGGAACATGTGGCCAGGGCATGCTTCTTGGCACTGCTCAGATGAGTGCTGCAAAGGGAGCATAGAGACATGCCCCAGTTTTATCTATATGTAGTCTGTTCTTCCTTTTAGGAAAGGCCGTGATGCAGATACCAAGCTTTCTTAAAAGGAGGTTCTGAGTCCTGTTTCAGGATTCTGCTTTAGTTAACAACTTCACTGTCTTCGAATACGTGAATGGCAAAGACATTTCCTCTTTTATGCTTTTACTCTGATGATTCCTCTTTTATGATTCTTCCTTTGCAGAAAATGCAGTGTTAACAAATTCTCTCAGCAGCTTTTATTTGAGTGTGCGTGCTTTTTATATCACTCACACATATACACACACAATGTGCCTGACTCAGCTTTCATATAGTAGTGGATGAATAGCCCTACACTGGTTTAATGCAGGAATAAATCCACTTTTCCATTTCAATGAACAGAGCTGCATCTTGATTATTCTGTCCTGGGCCCTGCCCAGTGAATTGCACATGTGATGTGACTGGGCAAGTGTTAAACTTTCATATTTGCATATATGGCAGTAGAAGGTCATCACCAGCCTCTGTATCTTCCATGAGCTAACCGTAGCTGCCTGTAAATATTCTTGAAAGAGCATGTACCTCTTTAAGCATGATCCTTGAAAAGGTAAGTAATGTATTAATTTTAATTTTGCTCTTTTTTTTTCTTCTTCTTTTTTTCTTTTCTTGTCTTTTCCTTGTCTTGTTCTTGCTTTGTGGTTGTTTCTGTTTAATAGCTGAACTGATTCTTTCATGCTTATATTTCCTTCTTGGTATCAGATGGGAGTCATTAAGCCCTGGATAACAGTACAGAAGAGTGTCTGGGGGCAGGCAAAAAGCATGAAAGGGGGAGAACTGGAAAGTTGAAGATGGTGTGATGATAAACATCCTGCCATTTCATATGCTAACTCTTTTGAACAGTAACTCCCCCTTTCCAGGCAGTTTGTTACTAAAACTATAGCTTTTAACCCACAGATTGGGAAAATAATTGTCTAAGACAGTGGTTCTCAACCTTTTTAGACTTAAGACACTCAGTAGATTTGAGGCACACCTCAGAAGGCCTGAGGAACCCCTCAGAAAATACTAATTCTTAGTTTTCACATTTTTGACTATGGAAAAATAAAACAGCTCTTTTGCAAAAAACTCAAAAGACTACAACAGGTCAGAATGTTTTTAACACTATGGATTCCTATTTGGAATATCTAGGTTAATCTTGTGAGTTATGTTTGCACACCTAGCAGGGCTGACATAGTGCAGGACTCTGTGGCACCCTTGAAAGGATCTCAAGGCACCCTGGTTGAGAATTGCTGCTTTAACTTCTAACTAGTGCTACTGTTGTCATTTTACCATTTTGTGCCCTAGATTGTTGAGTTATGTTTGACAAACAGGGAATGATGGGTGAGTGGACAGATATGATGAAGCTTCTATTTCCTTCCTCCTTCTCTGCTGCAATGCGGAAGCCCTGTCTGTGACTTTGTCTGTGGTTTTTGCTTTCCTTAGGGAAGGAACTGCATTAAGAAAGAAAGACCATAACATTAATATTTGTTCTGATTGCTGTTTTTTTCCCTTCAATTAAGAGCATGATCGTGCTGTATGCTTAGAGAAATATTTTTACTTTAAAAAGCAAAGATGCTAATTGAAGACAATTATTTTATTTCAATGTATACACACAAACGAATACATCTCAGATGTAACCAGGCTGTCGCAGACATGCCCAGTGTTATTGTGGATTCAGTTATTAACAGGTTTGCAATTGTTAAAAAAGAGATAAGTTATATATTATTATCTCCACAGTAACTTAGTGGCAGGACTAAACATAGCTTGCTGGATATTACAGCGTATTTCTAAGTAAGGAATAGTATTCTTCATTTGGTAATTATGAATCATAGGCAAAGAAGTATAGAAAATACTACAATGAATTACAATTTTAGTAAAATATTACCAAGGCAAACATTTGAGGCTAAGTTCTTTAACTAATCATACAGTTTCCTAATAGCACACTTTTATACATGGTGCAAAAAGTGGAATTTGTATAATATACCTTCTTAACAGCAATCTGTTGTTTCCTACAAGTTATGGTCCAGTTTCTGTATTTGCTGTAAGCAATTCTGTAGTAATATTTCTTTTTTGAATGAAAATTATTAGTTTAAGACATTTTGCATAACAGATGCAAAATCTGTAGTTACAGACATTGGTACCTAAAATGAAAATGGCACAATTTTCCGAAGTTGCTGGCACTTCCAGTTTCCAACTGACTGGAATAGGATATGTGGATGCTCAGCCCATCTATATGATGAGTTTATCTTTAGGCAATCTGCTTTGAAGCTTTTGACTAATGTTTAAAGGCTAGTTGAAATGTTTTCACTAAAAATTTTTTTGAATAAAAAAACAGCTGAGTTTCAGCTAAATAGATTTTTTCATAAATTGACTTTCCTTGGAAATGTCAGCTTTCATTGCATTAAAAAAATCAGGATTATATCAATAAGTGCAGTGTTTAATTTTATTAATTTGCTAATTTTTCAAACACAAATTGCATTTATTTCCCAATTTCAAGACTCCCATCAATTGTTGCATGTAAGTGCTTGTGTTTAGCTTTCATTGAAAATGTCAATTCTGTCCTCAATAAAGAGTTGATCCTGGAATAATGTTTAAACTGACAAAGTATTCCAGTCTGATTAAGTCTATGAATATTCATTAAATCCTCTCCATTTATTAACAGAGAGGTAGACTCCATAAAGTGAAATTTCAGAGCAGACTAATCACAAGGGAAAAAAAGAGATCTTTGTGGATTGAAAGCTTGAAAACTGAAAAGTAATTTTTTTTTTGTCACATTTCAAAATTTTCTGGGTTATATTCTTTCAAACCATCACCTTTTTTGCGGCATCTGCCAACCAGTGTGGCACACAGTGGTGATGATTTTATGATGTGGACCCCAGCCCATGATTTGTACAAAGGCGGCCAGTTCATTCCATATAATGCATTGAACAACCTTCAGGATAATGTCTTTCAGTCACTGACAAATTGGGCTGGATTAGAACACATGACTCTGAATTTGTTTTCTTTAGCAAGACAAAATTAACAGCATAGATGTAAAGATTGTACATTTAAGATTCTCATCAGTCACTCAATATGTGCTTCCTATTAGACAGTGCCTGTGCCTATTAAAATGTCTTGTACAGTTTCAAGAGAATTGTCTTTCTTCACTTCTTGTATTACATTTTGAGTCATTTCTTCAAAGAGCCTGGATATCTTTGTGAATCCTAGGTGACTCTGAAAGCTCCAAGCAGCAAATGCATAAAGCACAGGGTTAGTGCAGCTACTAATAAACACCAGTGCTCCAGAGATATATACCCCTATGTCTGTAATCTGATTGAGGGCCGAGAATATCTTCTGGTTAGAGTCTTCTATCTGCATGGAAACAATGTCTATTATGTTAAATAGATGATGTGGGAACCAGCATACAGCAAAAGCCACAACCACATTGACGATTAGTCTTTCTGTTCGCTGCTTTGATTGGTAAGACATTTGTCTCAATTTTCTCCCAACACACATGTAACAAGTGCAGATGATGGCAAAAGGGATCACAAAACCCACAAAGGTCTCTAGTAAAAGGTTCAATACCTTCTGTTGATTAGAAGAGTAGCTGCGACCAAGGCATTGAAGACCACCATTAATTTCCTGTATGTCTTGAAATGGAATAATTGAAGCTCCAAAACCAAAAGACAGGATCCAAATGAGAAAAACAACTTTGAAAATCAATGCTTTATTTTTCCATCTTTGAACTGAGAATGGATAAAACACAGCAATGAACCTCTCCAAACTCAGTGCTGTAATGACAAACACACTAGCATACATGCTGCTGTAAACCATGTAAACCAGCATTTTGCAAATGGGGACTCCAAATACCCAGGAATCAGCAAAGGAGTAAATCCAGATGGGTAAGGTAGCCAGCACCAGGAGGTCTGAAATGGCTAGATTTAGGATAAGGAGGACTGTAGAAGATCTTTGCTTCATTTTCTTACAAACAGTCCAGATGACAATGATATTGCCAGGGATCCCAATGGTGAATGACAAGCTCAGTATTAGGCAGACAACTGACTTCCCAATGTACCATGTCAGATGGCTGTTGGCTTCTTCATTTTGGCTCATTTTGCTTTAGTTACTTGTTCTCTCTGCTATGCACACTGTGCTTCTAGTTCTGTAGCCTTAAATGATGAACCTTATCAAATGCTCTGAACTGGAGGGCATAAGATTACAGATCAGAACCAATGATTAGGAGGCTAATACAGAGTGCAAGTTCACATCCTATTGCTCATTCTTGCATGTAGCTGGTCTCATTATTCTTGTTACTTAGGAAGACTGCATGCCTACAAAGCAAAATATAAAACAAAAGAAAGCATTAAGCCTGACTCTGCACTCATATTCATGCCAGTTATGTATGGGTATAATTCCATTGACTTCAGTGGATGTATTTCTGATTCAAATGAGAGCAAGAGGAGAATTGGAGCACTAGTTGTTACATTCCTGCTCTTAAGAAGCTTGCTACTTCAGTATAAGTTACAGAGTTTATAAGAAGTTCTTAACAAGATGAAGTAAAATATTGGAATGAACAAGGTAGTGTTCTGTAGGTGAAGATTATACTCAAAAGAAAAAGCAAAAAAGTAGAACATGAAATTATATATTAAATATGAAGAGGAGTCAGAATGAGAGGATTTCCAAGTTCTGTATGGAAGGCAAGAAAATGGTTTTACCATACCTTACATTGTCCTCGACAAAGAAACTGTTTTAAACAGTGCCGTCCTCCCCTCTTCTCATTAAACGCTAGTGCAACAAGCTCATCACAGTTCCAGTGACATAAGAAGCCTGCTCTGGATTTACACTGGATTTAACCACTAAGACACAGGCAGAATATTTTTTTTAAGAAGTTTTGATTCTTATAGGGGGATAATAAGGAACTAAAAAAGCAGCAACAACTAAAATAGTTAAGGTTTGGAGAACTGAAATTGGAAGGGTATTTTACAAAAAAATGTGCACACAGAAAAAGCAGTGATGTGCTCCTTTCTTTGTATCAAATTTGAAATTGAGGGCCTCCTGAGGGCAGCTCAAGGCATAGTCAAAGAACTGGTAGCCCAGGAAGCTGCCTGGGGAGAGCTGAAGGGTCCAGGAGCTCAGGGAGGAGCTGCCTGGGGGACCAGGAAGGGCTTAAGGTCCAGGAGAGACTGCAGCTGGGGACTGCCAGAGCCAGCTAGCCTGGTGATCTTGACTGGCCCAGGAGTGGGGTCAGAGCCCAGGAATGGCCAAAGGTCCAGGGGGCCACTGCTGGGACCTGCAGTCAAGGAGGCTGGAGCCTAGAAGCCAGGTCCGGTACTGTGGGTATGTGCTAAAAAGAGCCCAGCGAGAGCAAGAGGGGCAGAGGCCGATAAAGCCAAAACCTCTACATTAGAATGTGATGGTACAGTAACACCTGTGAAGCTTGGGGCATGGTGTGGGGGAAGAATGGAGCCACACAATTTACCTTTAAGCCTACAGGTGCCTGGCAGAGGTATGGACAGGGCCTGCTAACCCAGGGGGCAGGGCTGTGACTAAGGGGACTCAGGAGGGGCCTAGTGATGATTGACAGGCTCAGGCTAACTCAGAGCCCATGGGCAGCCTCCTTTGTACAATCTTTAAAAAGAACAAGTGATCCAGGGAGGGCTACAGTCAAGCCTGAGCCAGGCAAGGGCTTACAGCCACCAGGGGCTGTCACGGCTGCCCCTGTGGCCACAAGTATGTTACATGGAGTTAAAAAGCAACATACTAGTAAAAATAACAGTATAATCTCTATCACCTATTACTAATAAATACTAATAAAAATATCTGTTATACCTCTTTTATGTATTTAAAAAGTCTGGTGCTCTCATACCCCTTGTATTTTAATTTGAACCTGTATGGTATTGTGCATTATTTCATTTGTATACAACACATACATTTTATTGGAAATTTATCAAAGAAATGTTTGCTAAAAAAAATTGTTATGATGTGAAAATGATGTGAAATTCATTAATAAACATAGAGCTGCCTGAGGGATAGGGGTGGGGGAGGGCTACAAATTAATTGAAGATTATGGGACACAAGTAACCACGGAGTAAATGCTCAGAAATCAAGAATTTGCTCCTAATAACTCTGATCTGGATCTATTATGATCAATGGAGTTAATGTGTATTTACACCAGCATGAATTAAGTCAGAATCATTTGTCTTTAATGTATGCCTTGCATTGATTTGTTGTTTGGGGACTAGAGGAAGAAGGGGAGCTGGGAGAGATCTGATAGTACAACAGTGTTTCTATCATCACATGGATCTTTCTTATCACATTTGTAATTCTCAGTGTGGCAGGACACTTGGGGTGCCTGCTTCTTTAAGAGGCCAGGCAGCCTGCAAAGCTGCTGGCAGGTGCAGGCCAGGGCTAATTATGGGGTCAGCTGACCCAGGGAGCCAACAGGCGTAAGTCCAGGCCCTGAGAGAAGCTGGCAGTAACATCTCAGAGTACCTATAGACATGCAGGGAGGCTGCTCTGATGTGCTGTTATTACAGCACACTGAAGCAGACATTGATTAATTGAGTCTGCTGGAGCATGGTAATTACCATGCTCCAGTAGACTCCAGGCATTGCATATATCAGCATCTCTGTACTAAAAATGGCAGTGGGGGTCTTGAACTAAAGCTCATTTAGTTAAATCATCCCCACTGCCATTTTACAGCGTGGGGACACTGATACACATGATACTCTAAGAGCTTTAATTAGAGCAGTACAGAGAACATTTATATACTCCTGGAGCATGTGTATAAATGCCCTTGGAGCCTGCTGAAAGAATACCTCCACAGCAGGATGGCTACAGCTCCAGAAGGTCAGCATGGAGAGAGCACTGAAAGCAGTCTGGAGGTTTGGGGAAGAACTAAGGGGAGGAGGAGGTGCCTAAGGACCCAGAGAGGGTCCAGAACCTAATGAGGGGCTGAGGATGTGGGACCAGAAAATGTCCAGGAACCCTAGAAGAGGCTTAAGTGAAAGAAAACACAAGGATGACATCTGCAAGGCATGGGGCACGGTGTAGTGGAGCAACGGAGTCATGCAATTAGCTCATAAGATGGAGACCACATGCATCTGTTGGTCATTTAGACGAACAATTTAGGAAACCCTGGGGCAGCCTTCCTGTAGCGGGGGCCCAGCCAAGCCCCATACTCACCAGGACAGTGGCTGCTGGTATACCCCACAGGCAGCAGATCCTGATCAGGCTCGTGGGGAAATGGTGAACCCATGCACCTAGGACATACTCTGTTGCACTGCCAAACAGCCAGACAGCATGCAGAGGGTATTCCCCAGGCCCCATGCCCAGAACAGAGTGGGGGTCAGAACCCCAGCTCCATGCAGGCTTACACTGCAGTGCAGAGAGGGAGCAGGCAGCTGGTACATTGAGCACAACCTGGGCAACCTGGGGCCTGGAGGCAGCAGCTACAGGAATGATGAGATCAGGAGATCCTAATGTGTCAAAAGCAGTCAGGCACATGGAGGCAAATGAAGGGCTGGGATGGCTCCTACCAACCTAGAAACCCCTATGTAAGCATGCACCGACCCCAGGATGGGGGGAACAAACAGACAGATGAGGACTCTCATCGCATTTCCCCATGGGGGCAAGGAGCCGGAAACTCAAGACTCAAAGCATCTGAGTTAACCAAACCAATGCTGGATTTCCACGCTGCCAGAGAAGCCAGGTACCCTTAGGAGCTAAGCTGAATTCGTGACATCCCTGGCCCTGCATTACTTCAGGGACCTGCCTAGGTTAAGCAGGCCCACACAGACTAAGCAAGTACAGGGCAACTACTGTGGGACTGGGACTGCCTGAGGAAAGGTGACCAAACTGCCTGGAGGGCCAGAGAAGAGCCTAGAGCATAGTCATTTAAATTGTTACTAGTTTTTTTTGCTTCCTTATGTTGGCCTTACCCAGCTGACCCTGAACTTGCAATAGAATCCAGTCAGCAATCAGATCACACTGACTCTGGTCAACCTGAATGCGTCTTTGTCTGAGCTGCAAGGTGGTTGGTCAGGATGGCCAACTGTGTGTGTCCAACACCAACTGGAACCCTGAGTGGAAAGGGGTGGGGTATAGGGGAGGAGGAGCCCCACAGAAGACTACATCAGTGACCCATGCCACCTTCAGCTGGCTCTCTTTAAGGAGTACCTCCTTATACCTCTTCTCAACTACATCAAGTCATGATGGGCAAGATTTGAAAGAGTGTGAGACACCTGTTGAATGTAAAGTGCATAGGCCCATCCTGGTACAGACACTCAGCTTGAGTCCCTCTACACTCCCTTGTTAAAATAACAAAAATCAAGGGGTGGTAGGCAAATAGAAGGTGTGATTGCCCACAAAATGAGGGATGTAGGGATTCCAGGGGCTTCATAGCCCCCCCTGGAGAGGGACCCTCCCACATTCAGATCAATTGAGTGAGAAAACCACTCAAGCTAAGGGTGCCTCTTTCTTTCATGAAAAACAGTGCTTGTTGGATGGAATTCACCCTGTGCTAAGGAGTGTAAAGGCCAAGAGCTGTGCCTCTGCCCTCAGGTAGTGTAAGAGTGAGTTGTAGCCTTGATGGTCCAGAAATTATGCAAGAGGCAAGGATTTCTCAGGGTGGTAACTTTTATTGGATCAACTATATAGTTGGGATAAAGTTAGATAAGCTTTTAAATGCAAGACATTCTTCTTGTGTACCTGGGTTAAAGCTAGATAAGCTTCACCTGGCCTCATCAGTATCAGGTTTTCTCTTCATTGGGATATACCTCTCTCTGGTATTCTTGAACTTGCATCAACTCTGTGGTCATCAGTCTAACTGACAATGTGCAAAATCTGGAAATGCAAATAATATTGAGCACTTCACAAAAATATTCAGTATATAAGTACCTTGATTTTTGCTGCAAAAAGAAACTCACAAACACATTACTTCACAAATCTGTTGGACAAGAGACAGAGTGTGAAAGCCATGAGAAAGCTACCCTTCCTTGGAGTAGCAGATGAGAATTTTAAAAGGGATGGATTGCCTCTTTAACTTGTATCCTTTGTGTTCAGAGAAATGGTGTCTTTGATCCACTAGATCAGGGCTGACCAACTAGCAGCCAACCAAGGGGTTAAACTACAATCCCTGGGCTTCCACATGGCTGCTGCTCCCCTCAGTTTCTGCTGCAGCAACATCTAGGTCTCCAGGTCCCACATCTCTCCCTGCAGCTTTTGCTGGCTGCCCTTCCCAAAGGGTGGGGCAGCACAGCACATGGCAGCAGGGGAGCCAGTAGATGGGGAGAAAAGGCAGAGGCAGACAGTGCATGCAGTGCAACATTGGTGTTGGGAACCACCTGTACACGTGGTGCATTAGGTAGTGGGAGCTGCCCAAGGGCCCATAGTTTATGGTAGTGCAGCCGCTGGGGTGTGTAATTCCTCCTGGTACCCCTGGTTACTTAGAATTCGGACAGCCCTGCACTAGGCCTTTTTAATGTTAAGCAATCATCCAAAAGCAATCTGAAAATGTTCTCTCTCAGCTGAGATGCCTGCCTCTGGGCCTTCTCTAACTTCTCTACATCCTTCTTAAAACGTGGAGGCTAGGGCTGCACACACTACTCTAAATGAGGCCAAGCCAAGTAGAGTGGCCCTATCACTTCTCTTGTCTTACACCTAATACTTCTGTTGATGCAGCGGAAGGCCAGGGATAATGGGGATTTAGCCCCCGCAAACACGGGGCAGTGGATAGGGCCATAGGGCAGCCTGGATGTAGGCTTTGGGTGGCTACAGCAGGGGTGGGGAGGAATGAGCTCGCAGCTAGAATTGCAGCCCTGCATGTGGATTACTGCAGTGCTGACTGGCAGGCAAGTGTCAATCTACTCTGTGAAGAGGAAGAGGTTTGGGTGGGGCGGCAGATTGAGGTCCCCACATTGAGGGAGGGAGTGGGGCAGGGGCAGGGACTGGGGTGAATGGGCCCCAGCCGGGCTGGGTCATGGGACACAGAGCCTGGGTGGCTTGTCCAGAGGTATGTGTGGTGGGGGGGTCTTGCTGTATGCACCCCAGGGGAGGCCTGGGGTGGCATGCTTCCTCCTCCCCCCCCCCCAATCTGTGTGTGGGGTGGAGGTTCTGGTGGTTTGGATCTAGAGTTGCATTTAAAGGACTTCTCCAGCACCCAAACCTTGCTGCACAGCACACTGGACTTCAGTCTCTGAACAGCTCCTGTCCCAGCAACATCTCTGGCTTCCCTGGTTCATGACCCTGTCTTTGGCTTCCACCTGGATTTTGGCTTTTGGATTCTTCGCTGACTCTTGGACTTCACCCTGTGAATTATCCTTCAGACTTGGTAACTAGGTTTCTGATTCTGTTCCTGACCCTGGCTTGGCATTTTGGCTCCTAATTTGTGGCTTCTGACCACTGACCCTGCAACCACCAGCTCCATACCTGGCTCTCCCTACTAGGATGCCCAGCCTGCTGGATTGTGACACAAGTCTTCCATTCTATATTTCTGCTTTTGATTGTTCTTCTTCAGATGTATTATCTTGCATTTGTCTGAACTGAACTTCATCCTGTTGGAAAGCTAGCCAAGCTTTCCAAGCTGCCAAGACCCTTCTGAATGTTACTCCTATCCTCCAATGGGTTTGTGGTCCTTTCCAGTTTCATGTCCTCTACAAATTTAGTTAGGAAGCTCTCTCTTCTGACATTTTGATAATTAATAAGCACATTAAATAGCACCAGCCCGGGACAAACTGCTGTAGAACCCCACTTGAAACCTGATATTCTGACATGGATCTATTTATGATTACCCTTTGCTTGCAGTTATTAAGGCAATTTTATATACACTTTTTAGTAATTTTATTTCTAAAAAGTTCTCCTGTCTTATTTCTCCTGTCTTATGAGAAGGTCATGTGGAACTTTACCAGAACTCATACTAAAGTCCAAATATGCTACATCTATTTAATTCCCTTCATCTACCTAATTAGTAGGGTTGTGCGAAATTTCACCGAGTGTTTCATTTCGAAGCTGCTTCAATGCATTTTGCACTTGAAACAGCGAAATTGAAATGAAACAAAAAGCATCAAAACAGCTTCGAAATGAAAGGAGGGCACTCAAAACATTTAAAAAATTTTGAAACATTTCGAAGCAGCCCAGTGGTGGGAGGCAGTGGAGAGTCAGGGTTGTGCTCTGAGTAGCTTCACAGCCCCATGTAGCTCAGCCCAGTGGGGAGCGCAGCTCTGGCTCTCCCTGCCTCCCATTGCTGGGCTGTGCTCCATGGGGCTGGTGGAGTCAATTGGAGCGCAACCCTGGTTTTGCCCACTTCCTACCACTGGGCTGTGTGTTGATTGGCTCCACCATCCCCATAGACCTCAACCCGGTGGCAAGAGGTGGAGTGCAACCCCAGCTCTCCCCACCTCCCACTACTGGGCTGCTCTCTGATCACTCCCAAGTGGTAGCCTCCTGTCATCTGGCACAGATCTGGGGGCCAACACCTTCAGGAGGAGTCCAGCACAGGCCTGCAGCCTTCCTGGGGGTGCGGCCCCCTGAACCAGATGACAGGAGGCTGCCGCTGCTGCCTGGGGCCAGCAGCATTATCAGTCTTCCCCAGCTTTGGGTGCAGGCTGCACCCAACGCCAGTCCCAGGTGTGGCAGCCTGCTGTCATCTGGCACAGATCCAGGGGCCTGCACCCCAGGAGGAGTCTGGCATAGCCCTGCAGCCCTCCTGAGAGTGTGAACCCCTGGATCTGCATGCCGGATGACAGGAGGCTGCCAGCAAGTGTCATGAATATTGCTGTCAAGACTTTGAGGTGCAGTTTCGGAGAAACCTCTGTACCTATCTCCTTGAAACTTGGCAGACTTTATACCCTCAAAGATGGGGCTACCATCTTTGCAATTTGCAATTTGAAACAGTGAAATGGATGTTGAAATGAATGGGTGGCCTGGCGGGGAGCCAGAAGCCTATGGTGGGAGAGGGGTTTGGTGGCTCCCTCACCTGCCCCTCCTGTGCCCAACTTCGGGCTCTGGGGGAGCAGGTGGGGAAGCTCCAGGCTGAGGTGAGCAGGCTATGGGGTTCAGGGCTGCAGAGGATGAGATTGATACCTATTTCTGTTCACTGCAGGACCAGTTGTCCTGTGTACAGACCCCTCCAGGAGAGATGCACAACAGAGGAATGCCAGAAGGTGCCCACCAGACCCAGGGCTGCTCAGGCTAGCATAGTGGAGGCTCCCCAGGTACAACTTGTGAACAGATATGAGGTCCTGGCAGCCTTGGAGGAGAAGGATGAAGAGGATGTCTCTATGGGGGACGATGCCAATCCACACATGACACAGACGGCACAGAGATGGAGCACCAGGAGGAAGAAACAGCGAGTCCTTGTCATCGGAGATTCCATCCTGAGGGGAATGGAAGTTCTCATCTGCCAACCCGACCCCATGGCATGGGAGGTCTGCTACCTGCCTGGGGCTTGGATTCAGGATGTCACAGAGAGGATCCCAGCCTTCATTTGACCCTCGGACCAATACCCCATGGTCCTAATCCATGTGGGAACAAATGACATGGCCAGGGGTAACCCAGACCGCATCATGAAGGACTACGAGGCCTTGTGGGCCAAGCTCAAGGAGGCGGGGCATAGGTGGTATTCTCTATTCTCCTGGTAAGTAGATGCGGACAGCGTCACAAGGCTTGCATAAATGAGGTCAACTGGAAGCTTTGGAGTTGGTGCCACCAGGAAGGCCTCAGGTTCCTGGACAACAACCTGCATTTTCGCTCAGGGGGCATGCTTGGGTGGGATGGGCTTCACCTCTCCCCTAAAGGCAAGTGTGTCTTCTCTTTCAAGTTGGCTGATCTTGTATGGTGTGCTTTAAACTAGCTTCACTGGGCGATTGGGGCCACAGGAGGACGCGAGGACACCTCCCAGCCAAGTCAGGTGATGAGCACAAGTGGTACCCAGGAAAGTGACAAGGGTCCAGATAGTCCTAGGAATCAGGGGTGGTGGTGCATGCACTGACAGGAGGCCTTAAATGCCTCTACACTAATGCTCAAAGTATGGGGAATAAGCAGGAGGAACTTGCCCTCCAGATAGCTAGTACAAGCCCAGACATAGTAGAGCTCACTAAAACCTGGTGGGATTCAACCCATGATTGGGCGGTAAACATTAGGGGCTACAGACTATACAGGCGGGACAGAACGGGGAGGAAAGGTGGGGGTGGCACTGTATGTCAAAAAGCAATACACATCCTCAACTAACAGGATGGGGACAGATGAGGGGCAGGCTGAAGTACTCTGGGTCAGAATACAAGGGGGTTGCAGGGAAAGGGACTTAACGATGGGGGTCTACTACAGACCAGCCAACCAGGGGGAAGAGCTGGACCGGGAATTCTCAGGTCAGCTTGTGGAGGCAGTTAGGTCAAGTGATGTGGTCATCATGGGTGATCTAAATTACCTGGACATTTGCTGGGAGGAGCAGTCAGCTAGGTCTGACCACTCATGTAGGTTCCTTGCAGGGATACAAGACCTCCACCTTACCCAGGAGGTGCACAGTCCCACCAGGGAGAATGCCCTACTGGACATGGTCCTGGCCACAGGCAACAACTTGGTGAGGGGATTCCAGGTCCTTTACCACCTGGGTGATAGTGATTATCGCCTACTGGAATTTACCATCCAGCACAGGGTGTCAAGGGTCTGCAGCAAGGCAGTAGGGCCAACTTAAATGAGTTAAGGAGATTGGTAGGAGAGGCATTGAGGTCCCAGAGGTCCCAGAGAACAGGGGAACTAGGTGTCCAAGATGAGTGGTCATTCTTTAAGGAGACGATCCTCCGAGCCCAAGGGGTGACAGTCCCAACACGAGTCAAAGGGGGCAAGAGGGCTCAAAAGCCCCCTTGGCTCACCAAAGGCATTCAGGAATGTCTGAAAGCCAAAAAGGAGGCATACATCCAGTGGAAGGTGGGGGGGGGCGGCTATCACCAAAGGGGATGATACCTCATAGCAAGAGGCTGTAGGGAGACTGTTAGGAAGGGTAAAGCAGAGACGGAACTAGGGCTAGCAACAAGGATCAAAGACAACAAAAAGTCCTTTTTTAAATACATAGGGAGTAAAAAGAAGGAACCAGGCAACATGGGGCCCCTGCAGGATACGCTTGGCAATCTGGTGGTTGCACCAGATGAAAAAGCAGACCTTTTTAACAAATTCTTTGCCTCCATTTTTCTGAGCAGGGACCAAGACTTCTCCCCCACTGGGATTCAGGTCAGGCTCAGGAGTGACTCTGCCAGGCCCAGGGTAAGGGAGGACCAAGTTAGGGAACTTCTGGAAGGGCTGGACATGTTCAAATCATCAGGTCCAGACGTTCTCCACCCTAGGGTGCTGAGGGACTTGGCAGGGGTCATTGCAGGGCCCCTGGCACAGCTTTACAAGCACTTGTGGTACTCTGGCCAGGTGCCAGAAGACTGGAAGAAGGCCAATGTGGTCCCTATTTTCAAAAAAGGGAGGCGAGAGGACCCAGGAAACTATAGGCCCATTAGCCTTACCTCGGTCCTGGGGGAGCTCTTTGAAAAAATTATCCAGGAGCATATCTGGGAGGGACCAGCAGAGGGGAGGATGCTCAAGGGCAAACAGCATGGGTTCATTAAGGGCACGTCCTGTCAGACCAACCTGGTTGCCTTCTACAGTCAGGTCACAAAATCATTAGATGCAGTTGTCGCGGTGGATGTAATTTTTCTGGGCTTTAGGAAGGCCTTTGACACTGTTGCCCACCCCATTCTCATTAAAAAGCTAGGTGACTGTGGCATTGATGCCTACACAGTCAGATGGGTTGCAAATTGGCTAGGGGGCTGCACCCAGAGAGTGGTGGTGGATGGGTCATATTCGACTTGGAGGGAGGTGGGCAGTGGAGTCCCCCAGGGCTCAGTCTTCAGGCCCGTACTTTTCAATTTCTTTATCAGCGACTTGGACAAGGGGGTGAAACGCACCCTGTTCAAATTTGCTGATGCCACTAAGATATGGGGCAAGATGGGCACACTAGAAGGGAGGGACAGGATACAATTGGACCTGGACAGGTTACAGGGGTGGGCAAATGTAAATAGGATGGGACTCAATACTGACAAGTGCAGAGTACTGCACTTGGGCAGTAAGAACCAGCAGCATATCTACAGGCTGGGGAAGTTCCTTCTTGAAAGCACAGTGGCAGAAAGAGATCTTGGAGTCATTATTGATTCTAAAATGAACATGGGCTGCCAATGTGAGGATGCGGTCAGCAAGGCTAACTGCACCTTGTCATGTATCCACAGATGCATCATGAGCAGGTCCAAGGAGGTGATCCACCCACTCTATGCAACACTGGTCAGGCCACAGTTGGCGTACTGTGTCCAGTTCTGGGCGCCACACTTCAGGAGGGATGAGGCCAGGATCGAGAGGGTCCAGAGGAGGGCCACTCACATGAGCAGGGCAGGCCCTATGAGGAGAGGCTAAGGGACCTGGACCTGTTCAGCCTGCACAAGAGAAGGCTGAGAGAGGACCTTGTGGCTGACTATAAACTTACCGGGGGGACCAGAGGGGATTGGGTGAGACCCTGTTCCCCTGAGCGTCTCCCGGAGTAACAAGGAGTAATGGCCACAAGTTGATTGAGAGTAGGTTTGGGCTAGACATCAGGAGGCACTACTTCACAGTCAGGGCGGCCAGGATCTGGAACCAGCTTCCAAGGGAAGTAGTGCTGGCTCCTACCTTAGGGGTCTTTAAAAGGAGGCTCAATAAATACCTGACTGGGGTCATATGAGCTTAACTTAGTGGCGGTCATATAAGCCCAGTATTCATTCCTGCCCAGTGCAGGGGGTCGGACTTGATGATCTGTTCAGGTCCCCTCTGACCCTTACATCTATGCATCTATGAATCTATGAAATGATGGTGTTTTGCAGAGCCCTACTAGCTAGTTTTGTGTCAGAGACAGACAGTTCTTTTGGCATGACTTAGTGTTAACAAATCCATGCCAACTGCTCATGATTAACTTTTTCTCCTCCAGATATTTACAAATTAACCTCTTTATGATGTGCTCCAGTAATTCACTGGGTATTGAATTTGGGCTGATCAGTGGACCCCCAGCCATTTCCTATAACTTATTTATTTTGTGATGACTGAAGTAAAGTAGCTGTCGAGCAGATCTCTGCCTTATATGCATCTTTCATTAATCACCCACCCAGACTACTTACCAGTGGACCCATAGCTAGTTTGGCCTTTCTTTTATGGTCCATATACTTATAGAATCTCTTATTTTTGTCCCTTACCCTTGTTGCCTGGTATACCTAAATTTTTACCTTTGTTTCTCTGATTTTTGTCCCTGCAAGTTCTTGGTAATTCTTGGTAGGTTTCCTAAGTGACTTGTCTGTCCTTCCACCACCTGTATATTTTCCTCTGAAGTTTGAAGCATTCAAGAACCAACTTATGCAGCCACATTGGTCTCCTGCCATTCTTCTTATGTTTCCATTATGTCAGAATAGTTTTTTGTTGAGCTTCCAACACAATGCCCTTTAGAAACTACCAGCCCTCCTAGACACCTATATCTTTCAGTCTATCCCCCTGGCAAAGGGACCTTGCCTACTATTTCCTTAAATCAGTTTAAATCCACCCCTTTGAAATCCAGTATCACAGTTCTGCTAACTTCATGTTTTCCATTTCTTAGATATAGAAGTTCTAACATTTCATGGTCACTTTCCCATCACCTTCACATCCTCAACCAATTCTTCCCTCTTGGTAAGAACAAAATCCAAGATCTAATCATATCCAGAAAGTTGCCCTCCACATATTAAGAACTTGCTTGATATTTCACTCTTCGTTGTATACTTTGCTGTGTTGTCTTTGTTGTATAATCTGCTATATACATTAGATATTACAGGCATACGCTATCCTATAAAGCAGTGGTTCTCAACCTTTTTTGCACCCAGACCCACCTATAAACATTGATGGCCAGTGTCCCTGACTTCCGACCCACTGCCCCCACCCCCAGGCCCCACCCTCCCACTGTTTGTGGCAGGGGGTGGGTGTGTGGGGTGGGGGGAGGATGTGTGGGGCATGGGGGGGGGGGGGGGGGCGGCCCAAGCAGACCTTTGTAAGCTGGAACTCTGACAGCCTGCAAGGGAAAAGCCACGCTTTCCCATATTTTTCTCTTGTACAGGAGAATCCATTTTTTGAGTTTGATGATCCATTTTTAAAACTTGTTTGCAACCCTTTCATATATTCTTGTGACCCACTTTTGGGTCATGACCCACAGATTGAGAAATGCTGCTATAAAGCAGCATATAAAATGCTATAAATGCTGCTATTAAAGCATCATGAAGATCTGCCTGACTTATCCATGAAGTTACCCATTTTCAACACTTGGGGGAACTGGTGAACCAGCCACTTTTAAGTAGCAGCGTCCTTCAGTTCCTAGAAGAAACTGTGGCAAGTGCTACTGACATCCCCCCTCCCCCCCCAAGACTACAGAAAGGATGTGGACAAGTTGGAGACAGTCCATCAGAGGGCAACAAAAATGGTTAGGGGACTAGAGCACATGATTTATGAGGAGAGGCTGAAGGAACTGGGCTTATTTAGTCTGCAGAAGAGAAGACTGAGGGGGGATTTGATAGCAGCCTTTAACTACCTGAAGGGTGGTTACAAAGAGGATGGAGCTAGATTGTATTCAGTGGTGACAGATGACAGAACAAGGAGCAATGGTCTCAATTGCAGCAAGGGAAAAACTCTTGCTGCAATTGAGACTTGGATATTAGGAAAAACTCTCTCACTAGGAGGTTAGTAAAGCACTGGAACAGCTTACTCAGAGAGGCTGTGGTCTTTCCACTCTTAGAGGCTTTTAAGACCCTGCTCTACAAAGCCTTGGTTGGGATGATCTAGTTGGGGGTGGTCCTGCTTTGATCAGGGAGTTGGGCTAGATGACCTGATGATGTCCCTTACAACCTTCTATGATTCAATGATCTTCTGAAGGTTGTAGATAGGTTTATTTTCCTCAGTGACTACAAATGGGGTGAGACAATTATAGAACAAACAATGTAAAACAGGCCAATACATCTCATAGTACCAGTACTAGTACCATGATAAATAGTCCCAGAACAATACTATCAGCATTTATGGATACACAGGCATATCTCAACCTGGGATGCACCAAGGACCCTGATGCATTATTACATGCACCAAAGATCCGTGTGGAAACTATATAGGTAGGAGCAATCACAGTGCTTCAGAATGAACTTCACAGAAAAATGATAAAGGAAAAAACACCTTATCAACACTGTGAAAACATTTTTCATAAAACAGCCATTTTCATGCTGATTTTTAAAGTCTTTATTCTCAAAATAAACCTACACAGTGGCTTCATAAGACAGAAATACATAGCTTAACTGGATGCTAAATATCATGAATTTAGCAGTCTTAGAGTCCATTATGATTTACCCCTCTCTCTGTTGACTCTGCTTGAGTCCACAAGAGATTACTACCCATTTCTCCTTGAAGTGACCCCACTGATTAATAAAATTGGGTTTAAGTGGGAGTAATTGTTATAACTTGTACTTCGCTTCAATTGTGACTGCTCCTTTCTCAGACCTAATGAGGGGTTCTTGAAGCCTGAGAGATTGTCACTTTTGTATCTCCTAACTGTATAAATGCTGCAATAAAAGGCATTACCTCACTTTCACACCTAACCTATTAAATGGGTACTTTGCATCGGTCTTTCATCAGTCCCATGGGACATTCTGTGCAGCGCAGCTTGTATATGCTCCAGGGCTTCACCCCAAAGTCATCCGGACCTGAGTGTTGCAGTCTTCAATCAGGTCCACAGGGGGAGGTGGGGAACTCCTTTACCCCTCCCCTCAGGAAAGGGGCATGACTGAACTCCTCTTGCTGCACCCTGATTGGGGGATGAGCTCCACCAATCAAAATAGTAAGATTTCAAGCCTGGGACTCAACCCAAGCTCCAAAAGGCAAGCCTGCTACACATTACATTTGAAAGTGTGTCTAAGTCTATCCTAACTGTGCAGTTGATGTAATAAAAGATATCACCTACAGAAATCCTTGCCTCTGGCATATTTCCTGGATCATCCTGGCTACAACATCATGTCACGTTCACTTTTAGCCTATCAAATCTGTATTTAGCTGTTCTTTGTCAGGTCAATGACCTGACCCATTTAGCCTGTTCATAGGAACAACTACAGTTTGCCTCTGATCATGATTATTAGATGTGATTTCCAACAATTTATATTTTTCTAAATTTCCAATAATTTGCATATTTAAATTTTGTATGATATATAACAGACACAATTCTGCTTTCACATATACTAGTGCAAACCCCTGGAGCACAACTGGACTTTGGGATTTTATTTACTTACACCAATATAGGGCTGTTTAATTTATTTGACCTCATAGACTGGATCTGGACCATACAGAGGAAGAAGGAAGCAAAAGCTGCTTACTACATGAGAACACAGACTGTGTCAGACTTAAAGATAGATGTTAGCATGCAGGAAGCCAGGAGTTGGAAGGAATGAAAGTTGAATATTGTAAGGCAGACAAGTATACAGGGAAATAAGAGCACAGTTGAAGGAGGGGCAAGGTTATAAAGGTAGGAATGAAATGGGCATGGAATAGACAGCCAAGCAAAGGAAGTGTTGTAAGTTCCTACCAGCATTGTTATCTGTTCTAGTGTATCTGCCTTCCAGTGCTCTTTAATTTACTTACTTGTTTGGTAGTATTAATCACTTACTATTGCAATACCTAAACTATTTTTAAATATACAGGATTCCTTCAGGCAGGCTTTCTGGCTCAGGCCTGTCCTGGGCCCTACGACAATTTGAATGTTTCTTGATGTGTAGAATGTCCTTCCTTTTATGACATTTATTGAATCCTTGATGTAGAAACAGGTGCTACATTCATTACCAGCTTCCTAACACTTGTATTGTGCTTATTTGTATTCAGGAACTGGCAGAATACTTAAACTCAAGAGTCATTTCTGCATGTTTAGGGCAGCTCATAATAGAGCAGCTTACTGTCAAGTATTCCTTACAAACCTCAGCAAAATGCCCAGCGCTGAACGGATATCTGTTTAGAGCTTTCTTTCCTTGCCTAGTGTAATACAATCATATAGAAATACCAGTATCAGCACACATCACACTTTCCTCTCATTACATGTTCCTACACTGAGGTGGTAGTTAATGTCTGCAATTATAATGGGAGCTACCCTGTACAGATAGCTTAACTCTAAATTCCATATCCAAATACATTTGAACTTGGAAAGAATAGTAATTTAGTTTTAAAAAGATCATATCTGGGCTGAAACATCCTGTAACTAGCTATGCCAAGAATGCGTGAGGATATAGCTCTGAACATTTTAGCTCATGGTCTGCTCACAACAGGTACACTGCTTCCTTAACTCATCTGAAAAATGAAAATTTTACCTGCATGCAGGTTGCTTATTTATCAATTCACATTATTATTGTATCTCTTTTGGCAGGGATACTCATTGCCTGCAGCAGCATATATATAATGGATAAGTCTTTATCAACCCTCTGTTAAGCCTTCTTTATTTACTGTATTTACTCAAATACAAGACAAGGTGGCTGCCTCTGTGGGTTGCCACCACTCACCCTTGTCAAGGCAGTCATTCACTTCCAGCCACTCTGGGTCTTCCGGAGGACTCACTTCTGGTCCTCCTCAAACGCCGGCTGGTGGAGTTTTTATACCCCCCTTGAAGGGCCGGCAGTAAAACCGGTGTCGGCATGCAGCCATAAAGCGTGCCCACACTGGTGCAGCTGGACGTGCCGGCTGTCCTGCAGACTGCTTGGCGGCTTCTGCTTTTCTCCCTCCGGTCTTGGTGCAACTTGTCTTCCCCTGGCAGCCTCTCTCCCACTGCGCCTTTGATCTTAGGCAGTGTCCCGCCAGCTCTGTGCCTCTTTCCAGTCCCAGCTGAGAGGTAGGTCTTGGTCCGTGGCAGTGTCCCTGCCACAGTTGGTTTGGAGAGTTGGGGAGCAGGATGAAGATAGACAGGATGTCAAGACATGTCAGGAGAAGGAACTGACCCCGGGGCTTAGAGAAAAGCCCCGATCCCTGGATTTACCTGGATAGAGCCAGCAAAGAGATGGAGGAGACTGCTTTGTTGGTGAATCCAGTCCCGAGGGGTGGAGATAACTGCTTTGGGATCCTAGAAGAGAAAAGAGACAAGGACAAGATTACACCCCAAGCAGAGGTAAATCCGTCCTGACCTTGAAGGTAAAGGCAGGATTAGAATTAAGAGGTGGCTGTCTTGGGACCTGTGCAGGGAAGAATGGGGCAAGCAGCCAACTTAGAAGAGGATCCCTCAACAAAGGAGTCCATAAGACTAGGACTGGACCCTCAGTCCAGTAGGCAAGCAACAAGAGGCCTGGAAAATCTGGTGTGGTTAGGGCAGGGTATGGGGATGGTGGAGTTCTGCAAAGATAAACTGACCTCCTGAGCCTTTAACTGATCCTTTTGTCTCCCAAAAGTGTTTGGTACCTCTCTCTTACTCACATCAAGGTGTGGCAGGAGATTTTTGAAGGACAGAACACTGCAATTCCAGCGGACAGACAACTTGGCTCCAGGAGGCATGTCACTGACCGCTTACATTCACATACAAGGAAACTTCATTAACTTTATTATCTAACTTTGAACTCCTACTAAAAGCAGCATGTGTTCAGTAATGGAAACCAACTATGAATTTGATTAAATGCAGCCAACACTGAACATAACCATAAAGTACATCGCTCACGTTGGGCAAGCCTGCTGATGGGAACCATTTTTTTGTGCCCCTTAAAAAAAATGGGCAGTTGCTTCCCCAGGAGGGAATGAGCACCAGGCCTGTAGGTACTGCAATACCAGGTGAGCACTCAGAGAGGCCAGAGCAAGCTCTAACACTCTCCCCTGGTGCCAAAAATGCTAATGGAATCTGTGTGTGTGTGGGGGTGGTATGTGTGTGGCCCTTAAAAAATGGGTGGGTGACTCTCTCTGTAGGGAACTAGCACTGAGCCTGGAGGTACTGCAGTACCAGGCTGGTACTAGGAGGGCCAGAGCCTCCCCTGACATTCTCTCCTTAATGCCAAAAATGCTTGATTTTAACTAAAAGGCCTAGATGCAGCTTTAAAAATTTTTTTTTAAAAGGCCTAGATTAAAAAAAAATAATTTTCAGAGATTTTTTGTGTTCTAATCCAAACCAGCCAAATCAATTCCAAATCTGTGAATCAGTCAAGAATCATAAGTGGCCCTACTACCAGCAAACATCTTTCACCCCATCTGGGGCTTCAAATGTTTCCAAATGCTTTGGCATCCTACATGCAGGCCCAAGCCTGGAGGTGTGGGGTTCAGATGCCCCCAAGTTTCACTTGCTCTCAGCCATAAGGCCACAGGACCAAGCTAGGGAGGAGTCTCCCATTTCCATAAAGTGGTCTTAAAGCCAAGATCTTCCATCTGGAGCAGCAAGTGGGAGGTTTACTATACATTACCTCTGTGGGTACTACCCCATGCCAGAAAAGTGGTTATCCCTGGGTGTGACTAGGAAAACTGCTTTGGTGTTCATGGTACTTCCCTTGATTTAAGTTAGTGCAGCGCATCTGAATATGACATATGGGAGACCCCGTTAAATGGAGTCCCCCTCAGCACTGATTCTTTTTCAAGTCATGTTGAGCCAGTACGTTCAATATATTCCAACTTCCTCTTCACTTGCACAGCTGAGCTGTGCCTTTCTTTCCCATTTCTAATTATTCTTGTTTTTCACCAGCCTTAAATATCTGACAAACATCACCAAGTGGGGCCCAAAACATTTCAACCAGAATCCTTCTGTTGCCTGCTCTGTTAGCCTGTTGCACGTGACCCTGCCCTCCATGCAGTGAAGCCAGACCAGGTTGCCCTGTACCTCATCTGCATATAAATTTTTGGAGGATCCCAGGACTTGTGACAAGAACACTGAGTTGCAGTAATGAGTGGGGGGTTAATTAGCACATGCATCCTCTGTGGCAGGTATCTGGAGTTCACACATACTGAGCAGTGCTGAGCTATAGGATCACCATGGCTTGAAATGCTGTTGACTGTGCTGAGGCCCAGCCCAATGAACTATATGGTAAATTGTGAGCCTTTTGGCTTTGAACTAATATCATGCATCATTTGTTCTACATATAAGTGCCAAAGTGCTGCTTAAGAGTTTGTTTATGGAATACCTCTGCTAAAATCTGCAGTAGTTTCGAAAAAGGTAAAATGTATAAATTCTGAATGAACTAAGTCTATAGTTTAAGGTACTATATGCAAATTACTACAGCTATATTTATTTCAAGGCCAGTTATTTCAAATTTGCTCCTTGCTTCCCTGTGCCTAGGGAAACCATGGTCTGATAGTAAGGAGGGGAAAAACGGGCTGCAGGGTGAAGAAGCTGTGGGAAAGCAGAGGGCAAAAGGGCTACCCGACCCCCCAAGATTTTCCCTGCTGTAGTAGTGGGAGGGGGACAAATTCAAGACAAATCTGCAAAAATTAGATTCCATACCTGGAAAATTATATTATATTTATAAATTTTCCATATATAGAATTTAATTATTGGGGGTCATCTAATAATCAGTGTTATCTTACAGTCAAGTAAATGTAATATATACTATAACAGGGGTGAGCAAAATATGGCCCACAAGCCATATCTGGCCCACTAATTGATTGGATCCAGCCTGTGGCTGCCCGCACGGTGCTCTGCTTGGGGCTAAGTCCCACCCAGGGCAGCCTGCTCCGTGCTCCCATGCATACTCACTGGCTTTGGCCCCAGCCAGTATGCACAGCTTCCTGGAAGGGCTGTCCTGGTGCAGCTGCAACCACTGAGGTGCTGCTCAGCTCCCCTCACCTCCAATGGCTACTCCTCCTGCCCCTGCTGTCCCACTCAGGCAGGGGGAAGCTGAAGCCAGGAGGCTCCTGCCCCAGTGCACAGGGCTCCAACTCCAGCTCCCAGCTGCTGTTTGCCCACTCCACCTGCCCTGCATAATGAGCAGCCACCTGTGGCCAGCTGAGTCAGTGGAAGGTATCCAGGAGCTGGAGCCCTGCACACTGGGGCAGAAGCCTCCTGACTTCAGCCTCCCCTTCCTCCCAGAGCAGCGCAGCAGGAGGAGCTGAGCAGCATCTGGGTGGCTGCAGTTGCACTGGAAGCAGTCCTACCAGGAATCCATGCATGCTGGTTGCAGCCAGGGCCAGGAGGTGTGGATGGGAATGTGGTGCGGGCTGCCCCAGGTGGGGTTTGGCACCATGTGGAGCACTGTGGGGGCAGTTGCAGGCCGCACCTGCACCTGCACCGCACCACTGGAGCAAACTCGGCTGCATGTGCCCTAATGCCCAGGCAGCTCTCCCATGCATGTGCATGTACACACACACACGCACTCCCCTAGCAAAACTCGTGAAATGGTCCTCCAGCTGAAATAATTGCCCACACTTGTACTAGAACCTCAATGTGTGAAAAATCTGTGTATAGTTCAGGATGGTAGAGATATGATATTTGGCAACAAAATATGCTACTTTTCCCTTCCTGATATTATGTTTTGTTTGGTTTGTACACTTATAGCCCTTACTAACAAAGCCACTAATGTGTGGCTTCATGCAAGACCAAACACAATTTGCATCAACTATTTTCACTTCAGCCTATTTCTTGCAACATTTTCAATGAGTTTTAAAAATATCACATGAAATAAGCCCCAAAACAAACAAATGTCATCTCTGCTCTCCAGGAGAAGAACCTGAAGCACAGGGGATTGAAGTAACATGCCTAAGATCACACAGTGAGTCAGTCACAGAATCAGGAACAGAATCCAGGACTCCTTACTGGTAATTTCTTGCTGGCTTGACCAAATAATAGTCTCCCTTATTACAGGCATATATGACTATGTCTGACAAGTCATCTTATCATTAATTTCTGCTGGTGAAATTCTACTTCAAGGTAAATGAGATTGCTGTTAGCATCATGCTAAATATTTTTAACTGTTTGGACCACTATTTCCAAACACTTGCTAAATAAAATTAATAGGTTTATTCCTGGAAGACAAGGTTGTTTCCTTCATCTAAGTCTGTGCTAGAGCGGAGAGACAAGCATGTTTTTTTGCCACATCTTCAACCAAAGACCCTGCTGTGTCACTGTTTCCCAGATGTTTTCTCATACTGGATGTTGCCTCACCACAAAGATTTTCATTTGTCATCTACTCAGCACGGATGCCTTCTGTATGGTAGAGATGTATCTTTGTGTGCTTTGTATGCACTGCTGCCTGCTTACATTATAGCAGCAGTTGCCTGTGATAGTGTCACTCAGCCTTGATTGCTTCTAGTTAGTGATTTTGATGTGCTATTTTTCTCCTGTGGTCTTTTTCCTGTTTTCTTAGTGTACTATGTGATGCCTGACTGCATGTAAAGGTTTCAGTTTCAGATCTTAGAAAGAGTGATCAGTGATCAGCCCTTTCCCCAAACTGTCAGTGATGTGTGACAGGTTCTGTTTCTTCATGATTGCTGATTTCCTGTCATTGGAGCCTCAGTACATTAACACAGCTGTGCAGTATTTACCCACAGTACTACTGAAACTATCTTTGTTGTTCACGTCAGCTTTAGTTGACTATGCTTTGCTCTAATAGCACTATTGTTTTCTAATTTAGTGGTGCAATTTGCTGCATATCTTTCCTGACTCCTATATGCTTTAGTGGACTTGAGCTGCAATGTTCCTATCCAATAAAAACTTTGTCTGAGTTCAATTGCTGATTGATTGAGGTTTAATCAAAAGATTAGGTGTGGCCCAAGAAATCTGAATCCAACTTCATCGCTATGTACACAATCCCCAGCATTATCCAAGTTTCATCTGCTGGATCTGGGCCTATCACTATTTCATGCCTATCACTATTTTTTTCTGTGCTTTCAACAGCCCTATGTATCATACAATCATAGAAAATTAGGGTTGGAAGGGACCTCAGGAGGTCACCTAGTCCAACCCCCTGTTCAAAGCAGGACCATCCCCAACTAGATCATTCCAGCCAGGGCTTCCACTACCTCTCTGGGTAACCTGTTCCAGTGCTTTACTACCCTCCTAATGAGAGAGTTTTTCCTAATATCTGACCTAAACTTCCCTTTGCTGCAACTTGAGACCATTGCTCCTTGTTCTGTCATCTGCCATCACTGAGAACAGTCTAGCTCCATACTCTTTACAACCACTCTTCAGGTAGTTAAAGGCTGCTATTAAATCCCCGCTCAGTCTTTTCTTCCGGGCTAGGTATAGACAGTCAAAAAACCCAAGGCTGAATCTATTCATTCTTTGCCAATTAGTGTAACCTGCATAGATTGAATCAATAAGCAAATGAACAAACATTCACTTCTGAGTCCAGAAATGCAGCCACATGCCTGCAGTGGCCCTGTATGGAAGCTACTAGAGCACACCTCCCTGGTCAGCTGGAGCAGACAGCTTGGGCCAAGGCTAGCCCGTCTACCCTACAAGGTGGGGGAGAGGTTGTGCGGGAGGTGCAAAGTATCTTGGGATGCTGGGGGGACTGAGAGTTAACTTGAATCTGGAGGGGATCTAGGACAGAAGTTCAATAAACCAATTTAACCTAGTTCAGTTAAATCCAATAATTCATCCAGGATTATTTTAAACTGGTTTTGGTCATTTTGAAAGTGGTTTATATGCACTGAACTTCTGTTGTATTACAGATTTGAACTGGTTTTCAATCACTTATACTGGTTTATGTGTAATTTCTATCCTAGCCCTACAGACTAAATAAGCACAGTTCCCTGAGCATCTCCTCATAAGTATCATAGTTTCATAGTTGGCAGGGTCAGAAGGGACCTGAGCAGATCATCAAGTCCGAACCCCTGCTATGGCAGGAAAGAGTACTGGGGTCAAACGACCCCAGCAAGGTGTTCATCTAGCCTCCTCTTAAAGACCCCCAGGGTAGGAGCCAGCACCACTTCTCTCAGAAGTTGGTTCCAGATCCTAGCCGCCCTGGCAGTGAAGTAGTGCCTCCTGATGTCTAGTCTGAATCTACCCTCTGCCAGCTTGTGACCGTTCTTTCTAGTCACTCCTGGTGGTGCTCAGGGGAACAGGGGCTCTCCCAATGCCTGTTGGTCCCCTCTGACTAGTTTGTAAATGGCCATTAGATCCCCCCTCAGCCTTCTCTTGTGGAGGCGGAACAGGTTCAGGTCCCTTAGCTTCTCCTTGTAGGGCCTGCCCTGCTGCCCTCTGATCATGCGAGTGGCCTTCCTCTAGACCCTCTCCATGTTGTCCACATCCCTCCTGAAGTGCAGCGCCCAGAACTGGACTCAGTACTCCAACTGCGGCCTGACCAGTGTGGCATAGAGGGGAAGGATCACCTCCTTGGACCTGCTTGAGATGCGTCTGTGGATGCATGACAAGGTATGGTTAGCCTTCCTGACCGCATCCCCACACTGTCGGCCCACGTTCATTTTGGCATCAATAATGACTCCAACATCCTTTTCTGCCTCTGCACTGACAAGAAGGGAGTTCCCCAGCCTGTAGGTATGTTGCTGGTTCTTCCTCCCCAGGAGCAGTACCTTGTACTTGTCAGTGTTGAAACCCATCCTGTTCTCATCCGCCCACCCCTGTAACTTGTCTAGGTCTGATTGCAACCTATTCCTCCCTTCTAGCATGCTCACTTCCCCCCACAACTTAATATCATCTGCGAATTTGAACAGGGTGCTTTTTACGTCCTCGTCCAAGTCGCTGATGAAGATGTTGAACAGTGCAGGTCCGAGGACTGAGCCCTACGGAACCCCATTGCCCACATCCCTCCAGGTTGAATAAGACCCGTCCACCACCACTCTCTGGGTGCAGCCCTCCAGCCAGTTAGCGACCCATTTGACTGTGTTGGTGTCGATGCCACAGTCTCCTAGTTTTTTAATGAGAATGGGGTGAGAGACAGTGTCGAAGGCCTTCCTAAAGTCCAGAAAGACTACGTCCACAGCTACACCTGCATCTAAGGATTTTGTGACGTGGTCATAGAAGGCCACCAGGTTGGTTGGACAGGACCTGCCTCTAATGAACCCATGTTGGTTGCCCCTAAGCATAATCTCCCCTGCTGACCCCTTGAGGACATGCGCCAGGATAATTCTCTCAAAAAGCTTACCCAGGATCGAGGTGCTTAGTGCTTAGGGTCTGAAGGGACTTAAACAGATCATCAGGTCCGACCCCCTGCTCTGGGCAGCAACGGGTGCTGGGGTTATATCACCCCAGCCAAATATCTGTCCAGCCTCCTCTTGAAGGTCCCCAGAGTAGGAGAGAGTACCACCTCACTTGGGAGCCCATTCCAGAGCCTGGCAGCCCTAACTGTAAAGTAATGTCTCCTGATGTCCAGCCTGAACCTTCTCTCTAACTATTTGTGGCCATTATTCCTAGTAACCCTGGGTGGTGCTCGGGGGAACAAAGCCTCTCCAATTGTCACTGGCCCCCCTGGTGAGTTTGTAAATTCTCTTGTGAAGGCTGAAGCTTTTTTAAGAGAATGTGGTGGGAAACCATACCAAAGGCCTTCTTAAAGTCCAGGAAGATGACATCCACCCTGAAACCCTTGTCCAGGGACTTTGTGACCTGATCATAAAAAGAAACCACGTTATTCAGGCAGGACCTGCCCTCAATGAACCCATGTTGGTTGCCCCTGAGCATTACCTCCCCTGCTGGGCCCTTGCAGATGTGCTCCTTGATAATTTTCTCAAAGCTCTTCCCAAGGGCCGAGGTAAGACCGACTGGCCTATAATTGCTGGGGTCCTCCTTTCTCCCCCTTCTTGTAAATGGAGACCACATTGGCCCTTTTCCAATTCTCTGGTACCTGGCCAGTGCCCCACGATCACTCATAGAGCTGTGCCAGGAGCCCCACTATGACCCCTGTCAATTCCCTCAGCACCCTTGGGTGAAGAGCATCTGGACCTACTGATTTAAACACATCCAGCCCCTCTAAAAGTTCCCTAAGTAGGTCGTCCCTGACCCTAGGCATAGCAGTGCCGCCCATGGGTCTGTCTGCAATTCTAGTAGGGGAGATGTCCCGGTTCCTGTTCAGGAATATAGAGGGAAATAATTCATTAAAAAGGTGAGTTTTATCATTTTCTGCAATCACCAGATTGCCAAGCCTATCCTGTAGGGGCCTCACATTACCTGGTGCCTTTTTCTTACTTCCTATGTATTTGAAAAAGGACTTTTTATTATCCTTAATTCTGATCACTAGCCCTAGCTTTATCTTTGCCTTGGCCTGCCTAACAGCCTCCCTGCAGTCCCAAGCAATGAAGGTGTAATCCTTCTTGGTGATAGCCCCTTGCTTCCACTGTTTGTACACCTCCTTTTTTGCCCTCAGGCCCCTGGATGCCTTTGTTGAGCCATGGGGACTTCTTACCACTCCTGCCCCCCTTGGTGCACATTGGGACTGACTCCCTTTGAGCTCAGAGGATCGTCTCCTTGAGGAACAACCACCCGTCTTGGACTCCCATCTCATTGAAGCTCTGAGACCCCAATGCCTCTCCTACTAACCTTCTTAGCTTACAGAAGTCAGCTCTCCTAAAGTTGAGGATCTCTGCCTTGCTTCTTGCTTTCACCACCCTGCGCTGGATAGTAAATTCCAGCAGGCAATGATCACTGTCACCCAGGTAGTCAAATACCCGCAGACCCCTCACCAGGTCATCGTGTGTAGCAAGGACCAAGTCCAGCAAGGCATTTCCCCTGGTGGGACTATACGCCTCCTGGGTGAGGTGGAGGTCCTGTATCCTGGCTAGGAACCTATGTAAGTGGTCGGTAATTTAGGTCACCCATAACAACCACATCCCTTGACTTTACAGCCTCTGTGAGCTGACCTGAGAATTCCAGGTCCAGCTCGTCCTCCTGGTGAGGCGGACTGTAGTAGATGCCTACTATCAAGTCCGTTTTCCCATGCCCCCCTTGCATTCTTACCCAGAGTGCCTCATTTTACCCCTCCTCTAACCCCATCTTGATCATTGAGGACGTGTATTGCTCTTTGACGTATAGCACAACACCCCTCCCCACTTTTTCCTGCTCTGTCTCACCTGTACAGCCTGTATTGTTCAATGTCCAAGGCCCAGTCATGGGTAGAATCCCACCAGGTTTCCATGAGCCCCACTAGGTCTGGGTTTTTGCTAGCTAGCAGGAGGGTGAGTTCCTCCTGCTTATTCCCCATGCTTCGAGCATTTGTATAGAGGCATTTGAGGCCTTCTGTAGGTGCCCATGCTGCCCCCTTGCTCCTAAGCCTGCCCTGCCCCCGTCACTTACCTGGGTACTACCTGTGCACGTCACCTGGCTTGACAGCAAAGTGTCTTCATGGTCCTCTGCATCCCCATTCCCCAGTGAACCTAGTTTAAAGCTCACTGTATGAGATCAGCCAGCCTGGAAGAAAAAACATGCTTACCTTTTGGGGAGAGATGAAGCCCGTCCCACCCGAGCATGTCCTCTGAGCAGAAATGTGAGTCATGGTCCAAGAACCCAAGGTCTGCCTGGTAACACCAGTTCTGAAGCTGCTGGTTGACTTCAGCAATGCACATCTCATGGCATCATCTGCATCTGCTCACTGGAAGGATAGATGAAAAATCCACCTGTGCCCCTGTCTCCTTGAGCTTTGCCCCTAGAGCCTTGTAGTCTCTCATGATGTGGTCCGGGTTGCCCCTGGCCACGTCATTTGTTCCCACATGGATGAGGACCATGGGGTATTGTTCAGAGGGTCAGATGAGGTCCAAGATCATCTCTGTGATATCTCCAATCTGAACTCCAGTCACGATCAAACCCCATGTGCCATGGGGTCAGAGTGACAGATGGGCCCCTCCGTTCCTCTCAGGATGGAATCACTGATGATGAAACTTGGCATCTCTTCCTCTTGGTGTTCCAGTAGCTCTTGGCCTGTGCCATGCTTGGAGTGGCATAAGTTCCCTTGGAGGCATCCTCTCCTACCTCCTTCTCCACGGCTGCCAGGGCCTTGTACCTGTTCCCTAGCAGTGCCTGGGGAGTTGACACTGAGTCATGTGTCCCAGCCCCCTAACCATTTTTATTGCCCTCTGCTGGACTCTCTCCAACTTGTCCACATCCTTTCTGAAGTGAGGGGCCCAAAACTGGATACAGTACTCCAGGTGTGGCCTCACCAGTGCAGAATAGAGGGGAAGAATTACTTCCCTTGATCTGTTGGCAATGCTCCTACTAATGCAGCCCAGTATGCTGTTAGTCTTCTTGGCAACAAGGACACACTGTTGGCTTATATTCAGATTATTGTCCACTCTAACCCCCAGTTCCTTTTCTGCAGAGCTGCTGCATAGCCAGCTGGTCCCAAGCCTGTTGCAGTGCATGTTATTCTTCCACCCTAAGTGCAGGACTTTGCACTTGTCCTTATTGAACCTCCTGAGATTTCTTTTGATCCAATCCTCCAATTTGTCCAGGTCACTCTGAGTCCTAGCCCTGTCCTTCAGCATATCTACTATACCCTGAAGCTTGGTATAATCCACAAACTTGCTGAGGGTGCATTCCATCCCATCTTCAAAATTGTTAATAAAGATATTGAAAAAACTGGGCCAAGGACTGACCCCTGGGGCACTCCACTTGATACTGACTGCTAATTAGACATTGAGCCATTGAGCTTTATGATCCAAGCAACATTCTAGCTACCTTAAAGTCCATTCATCCAACCCAGACTTCTTTAACTTGCTTGCAAGAATGCTGTGAGAGACCATATCAAAAGACTTGCTAACATCAAGGTATATCATGTTCGCTGCTTTCCTCACATCCACAGAGCCAGTCATCTCATCATAGAAGGCAATCAGGTTGGTCAGGCATGACTTTCTCTTGGTGAATCCATGCCGCCTGTTCCTAATCACCTGCTTCTCCTCCAAGTGCTTAGAAATGGATTCACTGAGGATCCGCTCCATGATTTGTCGAGCAACTGAGGTGAGACTGACTGGTCTGTAGTTCCCTGGATCTTCCTTCTTCTCTTTCTTCAAGGTAGGCACTATATTTGCTCTTTTCCAATCATTTGGGATCTCCCCCAATCACCATGAGTCTTCAAAGATGATGGCCAGCAGCTCTGCAATCACATTAGCTAACTCCCTCAGCACTCTTGGATGCATTTCATTCAGCTTCATTTACTTGTACACATCTGTTGACTTGACACACGCCAGATCAACACTCGGGATCCCAATATTGTGCTGTTAGGAGGGCATGATAGAAAATTATATACACACACACAAACTACACAAACACCACTATGAGTTCACACACACATGTACATATACACAAACACACAAACACAGACTTTCATGGCTGTGTGTTAACAGTAGGGGGCATTGGGGTAATTTGGTGCTTGGGGTTACTTAAGGTCAAGTGGCCCCTGGGGTTACTCAGGGTCATTTAGGGTTGGGGTTACTTAAGGTTACTGTGGCCCCTGGGCTTACTTAAGGTTATTGGGGCTTGAGGTTACTTAAGGTTAATTAGTGTTTATTAATTAAAGGAAAAAAGCTGAAAGCCGGCAGAGTGGAGGAGTGATGCCGGGGAGAAGCCGGCACAGAGGCTGGGGTTGGAGCTGGAGTGGAGAGACTGTGGGGGAGCCAAAATGTATGGGGAGAGGGAAACTGGGACTGGGGGGAGATGGGGAACTGGAGAGGGGCTGCAGGGAAGCCAAGGGAGGCTGTGGGGAGTCAGGAGCTGGGTCAGGGAGCAGTGGAGGAGCTGTGGGTGTTGCAGGTGTCAGGGAAAAGCTGCAGGTGTGCCAGGAGAGACTGCACATGCTGGAGAGGGACTCCAGGTGCCGGGAACCAGATCAGGGCTTTAGGTGCTGGGGAAAGGCTGCAGGTGCTGGGAGCCAGAGACTGGAGAGGGGCTGTAGGGAAGAGGCTGCAGGAGAACTGGATCAGGGCTCTGGGTGCCAAGGAAAGGCTGTGGGGGAGCAGCTGCAGGTGCCAGGAGCTGGAGAGGGGTTCTGGGTACTGGGAACTGGATCAAGGCTCTGGGTGCCAGGAAAAGGCTGCGGGGGAGTGGCTGCAGATGCTAGGAGCTGGAGAATGGAGACAGGCTGCAGGGGAAAGGCTGTGGGTCCTGGGAAAAGCCAGACTGGGGAGCTGGGGAAGGCTCCGGGTGCCAGAGCTGGATCAGAGTGCTGTGAGGGAGCTGCGGGTAGCTGGGAACCAGGTAGGGGAGCCGGAAGCTGGGTCAGGGAGCAGTGGGGGATCCTCAGATGCTGAGGAGAGGCTGCAAGGGAACCATGGATGTTGGGAGCTAGATTGGGGGGCAGAATAAGGAGAGACCGTGTGCTGGAGCCAGATCTGGGTGCTGCGGGGGAGCTGTGGGCAGCCGGGAACTGGGTAGGGGCTATGGGTGCTGGGAGCTGCAGATAGCTGGGAACCAGGTCGGGGCTGTCAGGAGAGGGGGGCTCTGGGAAGGAGCTATGGGTGCCGGGGTGGTTGCAGGAGGGGGAGGGGGGCTCTGGGTGCAGGGGAAAGGCTGCAGGGGAGCCAGAGAGAGGGTCAAGGTGCCAGGAGCTGGATCAGGGCTCCAGGTGCTGGGGAAAGGCTGCAGGGGGAGCTGGGAAGGAGGTGGGAGGCATTGGATGCAGGAGAAAGGCTGTGGGGAGGGCAGCTGGGAGGTGGGTCAGAGACCAGGAATGGGGACTGGAGAAACTGCGGGTGGAGCTGGGAGGCAGAGGCAGCAGCTGGAGAAAGGCTGGGGAAGAGAGAGAGAGAGAAAGTGAGGAGCCGCTGGAGGCAGCAGGGACAAGCCAGAACATCAGGGGACACTACAGGAGGTGCCAGGGAGATCAGGGAGAAGGCAGAGGTGGCGGGACACAAACAGGGAACAGAGAGAGACAGGGAAGATTGGGGAGAGGCTGCAGAGAGAGACAGGGATCGGGGAGAAGGCAAAAGTGGTGAGACACAAAACGGAAAGCCAGGAGGTCAATGAGGAGGAATAGGGAGGAAGAGATGGGGGGCAGAGCAGGGGCTAGAACTGGGAGACCAAAGAGCTGGGGTGGGAGGTCATCAGAGAGGGAGAGAAAGTTGGAGCTGGGGGAGATAGAAGCGGCAGAGAGGAATAAAGCCCGGAGGGAGGTCAGAGAGACAGGGATTTAGTTGGGAGCCTGCAGCAAGATAGAGACCAACTCAGGGTTAAAAATATCAGTTTTATTAGACAGGCAATGTACTATACAGCTCACAAAGTTATTGGTTACTACACACACACAATGGTAGCAGGAGAGAAAAAGCCTTGGTGGAAAGATTGAAGTTAAAGTGTGTAGGGACAGAGTCCAGGTCCTTTGCTTAGGGAAGGAAGGTGGGTGATAGCTACGTATCCTGGGCTGTGAGTTGTCAGGGTGACCAATCAGGGTCTTCTCCAGCAAGGTGTTGTCCAGAGGCGGTTGCTGGAAGGGCCTCTGGGTGGATAGGTGGCGTGGCGCAGTGCTGGTCCAGATGGAGAGGGCATCCCAAGGAGGTCACATTCTACCACCCCTTTTATAGGGGTGGGCTATGTGTGTCTCCTATGGGAGGGACATGTCCAGGCAAGGACAGTCCTGCTCAGATGCCTACGTGGAGATTCAGATGTCCTCATTGTCTGGTAGGACACAATGGTGAGTTTGCTGGTTTTTGTAGGGTCTTTGTTTTCCAAATGTTGGGTTCCTGTAGGTTCTTTGTTTTTCAAATGCTGGGCTTCTGTTCTGTTCCTGGGTGAGGTCCGTGGTTCCTGGGTGAGTCAATGCAAGGCAATGGTCCGGTCATTGAATTGGTGGTCCAGTTGTTGAGTTGATCATTCAGTAGAGACCTGCTACCATTGTATCTCAAGCACCCTCATTCACTCCCATTCATTCAGGAGTGAACTTACGTGAGACTGGTTAGACATGAGTCACAGTTACAACATAGGTTACACTCGGGCAGAGGACACAAGATGGAGGCTTGACATTGAAAATGGAAACTTGACATTACTTTACAGGCATAGGCCTAAATCATATAAATTCAATATAAAACAGTAAAAATCAATACAAACATAATAGAACACTATTTACAAAATAAAAGGGGCTTGTTATTATAAGGGAGTATAAGAACTTATTTTAGCTTACCTATTATTATTTGTAATCATTTATAAGGGATAGAGAGGGCAGAGAGAAAGTCAGAAATGGTTGGGGAAGGGGAGGGAATGTACTTTTAAATAAAAAAAAAAAAAGAAAAACTGGGGTTTTTGCAACATGTCCACCTTTTCTAAATAGTCCCTAACCTGTTCTTTAACCATGGAGGGCTGCTCACCTTTCCCCCAAACTATGCTGCCTGGTGAAGTAGTCTGGGAGCTGACCTTGCCTGGGAAGACCAAGGTAAAAAAAGCTTTAAGTACTTTGGCCTTTACCTCAGTGTCTGTCACTAGGTTACCTCCCCCATTCAGTAAGGAACCTACAATTTTCCTGACCTTCCTTTTACTAATAACATACTTGTAGAAACTCTTCTTGTTACCCTTTACAGCCCTTGCTAACTGCAACTCTAATTGCATTTCATCCCTGTATACCCAAGTAGTATTCTTATACTCCCTAGTCATCTATCCAAGTTTCCATTACTTTTAAGCTTCCTTTTTGTGTTTAAGGTCATTGAAGAGCTAAGCCAAGCTGGTCACCTGTTATATTTACTATTTTTCCTGCACATCAGGATGGTATGACACATTCAAGTTGCATGTGTAGATTTGTGAATGCATGGGGCCTATCACAGATTGCAGTATTGTCAGGGATATTTTTCTTATTATATTTCCCTTGCCAAATACTATGAATCAGTAAAATAAAATCATTTACCCTGTTTTTTTAATCTCTGAGATATTATACCATTGCTTTGAAAGCTAGATCTTGTTACCGAATTTGCCCATTACTTTGGGGTGTGCTCATTTATTAGGGATAGTTTCTAGGGTCTTGGTGATTCTGTCAATGTGCTGCTTGTGTTACTATACGGAGCTGTATTTCTCCTTTCTGCAAGCCCTCACCCCCAGTGGAGCTATCTTGCAGGACTCAATCTCAATGGGACTGGGTTCCTCCAGTCACCAAATCAGTCATACACACAAACACACACAAATTAACGTGACACGCCTGATCTGGCCGGGCTGATCAGCATGGACAGGCTGACACCCTCATATGCCAAGAATCAGTTCATAAGAGCAACAATAAAATGCAGTCAGACACAAGCACACAGGTAAACAGAATCCCTCTGAATCCGGCTGGGTGTCCAGCTGACACCCTCATGGGCCAGCATTCAGTTCATAAGGGCACATCTGAGTCAAACTGGGTCAATCAGCCTGTACAAGCTGATCCCCTTATGTGTTTCAAACTCAGCACGTCCCAATCTTTGGCCTCTTGATGAGCAGACCCCACAATAATTTAGGCTTCACAGGGATCTTTAGCATAGGTAAAAGAAGCGTTGCTGCAGAGCACAGGAGGAAAAAGAAGCAGAGAAGGAAAAATATACCCAATTACTACCAGTTTGCCTATAAAAGTTATTTATTGCTAAGCATATGAAATATATAATAGTACTAGTAGTAATAGACATGCAAAAGAAAAACAAACACAAACAATGACAATAATATTCTGGTTTCACTAAGTATTTGGGGAAACTTAGCTCAAGCTTAACTAATACTGTGCAGGTTCAGAAGTTTATGCCTAGACAGACGAGAGAGAATGCTGGGAATCTCACCTAGTCCACGGTACGCAGGCTGCAAAGCTGACAGGCACAGTCCGTAGCACAGTCCTTGAAGAGAGAGATGATCTGTTCTTCCAGCGTCCCAAGAATGACAGGGGATGGTGTCAGCACAGGAGTTTTCTTCTTCTTTCCTTTTCTCCCTCTTTCCTCCTGCTTCTTCTTTTTCTTTCTCTTTTTTAAGCACACACACTTACAGATTTTTATACCCTCAGTTCAGCTGCTTTGAAGCACCCTCAGTAGTGTAAATCATTGTCTTTTCTATCGACAAGGGGTTATCTGGTTTGGACCATCTCAGGAAACTGATTGATAAGCAGGAAACACTTAAGATTAGGGAGTAACCAAATACTTGGGAGCCAGCTTGAGATTTCTATGGATGGCAGATATACTGATGGGATATCTCATGGTTTCTTCAGGAACAATAGATAGCTTGCAGCATCAGGATTTGGGATTTTTACTTGTGCACAAGCCTCAGTTTAGCATGACTTTTCCAGATTAAAGCAATTATTGGGGTGCTCATAACCTTTTGTGGAGAGGACTTCCACCAGTCATCTCGGGAAAGATACGACAACACCTGGGATTAGGGCTCCAGCAGGCTGGATGCTGTGATGAACCCTTAACCATTGTTCAAATGTTGCCCATACCCCCTCAGACCCGGTCTCTTGCCTCAGCATTCCCTAACCCGGCAACCGAGTTTTAGTCAATCAAGTTTAAATAGGCTTCCCATAGTGGGGACTGGGGAATGTACGGCCTGAGATGCCTATTAAACTTAGAGCTGTGTGTGTGTGTCTGGGGGGGAGAAAAGTCCTTAGCAAATCCAGATTAGAACTGGTCTGATAAATGCTGAGCTGGGTGTGTGTGAACATGGGTTGATTAACATTGGAAGCACAGATTCCCCATCATGCAGTGCTCTCCTGCTTCTCTGGTCCCAGAATTCACTGCAGTCTCTGCTTCAGGCTTTCTGTTTTCCATCTCTCATGTAAATGAATGGTCATCTGGTTCCATCTTGGATGTAAATGAGACCTAGGGCAGTTGTTTCACTCTTATCACCCTTATCTGGAGAGTTTTAGGTGCATCTCTCACTGCATCTTAATCAGTGTCTCTCACTGCATCTTAATCAGTTTCGTTTAGGTAGAGGAGGGGAGGGAGGGGGGTGAGTCCTTTGTGAGTCAGACAGACTGCATCCTGTGCCAGGGTTGCCCAAGAACACAGAGCTGAGGCATAACAATCTCTCTGTTATAGATGTCTTATTAAATACTTTCTTAGTGATAATAGGGCAAAATTCTACCATTCTTAACTTTGACTACAGAAAGGAGAACTAGAATTGTGTTGGACATATGGGCTAAGTACAGACAGTCAAAAAGCCCAAGGCTGAATTGATTCAATCTTCACAGGTTAGTCCCAGCTGTATAGATTGAACTGATATGCAGCTGAACAGACATTTACTTTTGCTTCCAGTAATGCAGCCACATGTTTCCAGTGGTCCAGGCCAGAAGCCAGGGGGGCTCTAGAACATGCCTCCCTGCTTGGCTGGAGCAGATAGCTTGGGCCAAGGTGCACCTGCACACCCTGCAAGGGTGGGCTTGTGGGGGGGAGAGTGGTGCAAAACATCCTGGGATACTGGGGTACTGTGAGTTAACATGAATCTGGAAGGAATCTGGGACAGAAGTTCAATAAACCAATTTAACCTAAATCAGTTAAGTCTGATACTACATCCATCCAGGCTTATCTTAAACTAGTTTCAAAATCAGACTATGACTGAAAAGTAAGAGCCCTCCATAAATCTCCATTTCATTCTGGATCTTAGGGATTAGAGTATTTAATTTTAAGGCTTTCCTATGTGCAGCACTTGAGAAGACTATCAAGATGGGTAGATTACCAAAGAAAAATATTTAATTAGGAAGAATGCTCAGAAGCCTGAGACAGAGCTATGGGGTTAGCTATGCAACTTCTGTATACCAACACTGCCGACAGGTGATGCTAGTATGGGTCAGGTGGACAAGAAATTCCCCCAACAGAGTATTTTTATTAACTGAAGACTAACAGCCAAATGATCTGCTGTTACAAAAGAGTACAGATACATTGTTTTCAACAGAAGTTATGCCCATTGTCACCAGAATATTTAACCCAGTGAACTGATCCTTAATCCACATGATTACAGCATCCACTTTCTACTGCTTCACAAGCTGCCAGATATGCATATCCTGTTCAGCTTGGATATGCAAGGAAAGTGCTTGGTGCTGCCAAACAATTTCCAGTAAATCACAATAACATTTTTTTATAGAGAGTTTTTCTAGTAATACATTTGTGATGTGTGTGGGGTTTACATTACTGTTACTGAAAACATTTTTTTTCTCCCACCATTTTTTTTCAGAGTACTGTGGCAATTAGGTTTTTGGCAACCTGCCTTTTGAGAGCATTTCCAGAAACGGTTCTCTAATAACATTTCTCATATACTTACTGGTTGTTGAAAGCCTGAGGTTGCAATATGACTAGTCTTCAGCAGTTTTTCATTCAATATGCTGCTATTCCCTGGAAGGATTTGAAGTTCCTGCATATGAGATGAAAGAATGGTATTTACTGGACTTTCTTCAGGATGGCCATTTGCTGAAACCATTGGTTGCTACAAATGCTGAACACCTTTGAAGAAACGAGCCCCATCTATTTAGCAAGCTAGATATAGATTAAAACATTTTAGGATTAAAAATTTGCTTGGATATGATCTTTCCTGTGTTGTGGGAGGATGGAGGGGGCAGGAGGCTTAGTTAGGCTTAGGAATCATGATCTGAGAGTAGCCACCTTTTGTGCTATTAGACTTGATCACTATGGCGGTGTCCACATGATCATGGACATTTCTTTCTCCAGGGACAAGAAAAAGCAGCACACCTTGTGCTGCTGCTACTTGTTCCTGGGGCATGCCTGTGTCATGCACACTCTGGTGCATGGCAGCTTAACTTGGCTGGCATAAGGGAGGCTGGGGACAGCATTGGGCTGGCCCCAGAAGCCTTACTTGGGGTACTGGGGGCCTCCTGGGGCTACAGCATTGGTGACTTTGCCACTCAGAGCCTGGCCGGCAGCCAGAGTATGACTCTGGCTGGCCAGGCTCTGATTTTGGGTGGCACATGCTGCCCCATGTGTGTGCCACTCTGCTTTTTCTTTTTTGCACAGTTTTTTTGGACCCCAGGATCTCCCAGGGTCAACCCCCCCCCCCGTGCTGGTACTTTACAGTGTGGGGAACAGCTGAATGTGCACTATGTGGACATGGCCTCTCATCTGGATGCGGCCTCTGAGTTCAGTCATTACGTTGGCCATTTGTAGATGTACTCACCATTTTCTAAACCATTTAAACTGATTCACATCACACAGTCTGAATCGAATTTCAATTCAAATTAAGGGTTAATAGTACAGGTGCACTGACACATCAGTCCCATATCAGATCAGCACCAATATAAGGAAAATTGACAGTATTGGCTGTGGTGGGCCATTGGAGGGTGCTCCTGAATTGAGCCACCCAGCTCACTGTGCCCAACCACCTTCCAGGCTCTGAGTGCCTCCCCGGGGGTGCTTTGTGTCCAGCCGACCCCCTTTCTGGAGCACACCCACAAGACTGGGGGTAATGCTGCCACCACCCAGAGTCTGGACTGATTTGGGACCTGCACCCTCTGGGAAACACAGGCCTATTACTTCTTGAGTGTACTTGACCCACTGCAAGAACTTGGGGTGCTTCCCTCAGACTGAAGCACAAATAATGGTCTCCCTTAGTCAGTTGAACCAAGGGGACCCCAAGGCATAATCTAGACCTTCCCTCAATAAGTCTCCCATGCTAGGTACAAAGGAGAACTTTATTGGTTACAAGGAGTAGGTTTGGAATAGGGTACAGGGTGGAGCAATAACAGAGAAATACCTTAGAGCAAATAGTGGCATGGTAGCCTTTGATCACGCATCTGACTTAATGTAAGCTTTATATCTAGTTAGATCTCAGGTAGTTTACTCATGAGTATCATCTAGAGGCAGGTGGAGATTCCCTCTGGAGGAAAACAGCTCAGAGAGAGAGAGAGTTTCAGACGGTAAAGCTTCTCTCTGAGTTCTCATCATGGCTACTACCTCTCCTCCTGGGCAGTCCTTCGCTTATAGCCCTTATGACCTCATTTACCTGATCCAGTGAAGGCCAGCAACTGTTGGCTGCCAGCCAACCAATTTGAAATGCATCACTGGTTGCTGGGTAGACTGGCAGGGTCTTTAGTCCCTTTCCAGTTATGTTGGCACTGCTTAGAACAATAGGGAGTTTAAGCCCCCCACCCAGGTATGTGATGCCAGTCACGTAGGCAGAAGGAGCTGGTTTCCCCCCTCCCTCAGGAATGTATCCAGCTTAGGTTACAACTCAGAGTCATCTGAAGAGACGGGGCAGAGGTGTCTGCCCTTTGCAGTGATCATGGTAAACAAATTGTCAGCTAGCAGAGTTTGGGGAGAGACAGAGATGGTATTCTGCCACATTGGCAATTAGCTCTTTTTGACTGATATGGCTGATGTCACTGATAAATGCCCCGTGCATGCGTGCAGCCACAGTGCAGCACACAGGCAGACAGGAGCACAGCCCAGGAGCATGGAGAGCTGATAAGTCTGTCGGGGAGAGTGGGTCCAGCGAGTAAGCCTTTTGGAGGGAAGAGGCATGGGTAGGGGGAGGTAGATCGAGGCTCCTGTGGTAAGGGAGAGAGTGGGGCTGAGGCTGGGGCTGGGGCAGGTGGTGCACAGTCAGGGTAGGGTGTGGGACAGAGCAACAAGCAACTCATCCAGGGAGGCATGGTAGGGGTGTGCCCCTAGATCTGCATGTGGGACAAGGACAGGCTGCCACTACAGCCTGGGGCCATGGTTGTATCAGACTATTTCCAGTGGAAGAGTCTGGGTGGGATCTGCACTTGGGGTGGGAGAGAAGGTTGGGGTGCTATGGTGAATTTCAGGGTGGCTGCAGCCCCCTCTGTAGCCCCCCTCCCAGCACCAGTGCCACCCACCCCAAGCACAGCCCAGCTGAACCCCTGCTGGGAAGAGCCTAGCACTGCCCCTGGCCTCAGCCTGCAGCAGCAGCCCACCCTCACCCTGTGTGAAGATCTGGGGACACATGCCACCATGTCCTAAGGCACGTGCAGTGGCAGGACCCCCCCCCCACCCCGTGCCCTTCAGATAAGCCACTTGTGGCTCCATCCCATGTCCTGCCCTGGCTGTGCAGTGCCTGCCCCTCCCCCCACTCCAGCCCCACTCCCTCCCTCACCACAAGGGCCTCAATCTACCACCCATTTCCCTACCTTCCCTCCTTCCCTCACAGCAGATTTACTAGCCAGATGCTGTTCTCCAAGTTGCCTGACTACATATCTGCAATTAGATCAGAATTGGCCGATATGGCTCATTAAAAATTGGCCATCGGTATCAGCCCAGAAAATCTCTATTGATGCACCCCTAGTTAATAGACAAAAATTGACCATCAGCTCCTTAGACTCAATTTACAGCCTCTGTGTGTGGGCTGATGTGCTTAATACTTGCAGTTGGAAGTAATTGGAAGGCAAAAATAAGTCTGTTTAAGCACTGCTACATAATGGCAAACCTACTGACAGTTATCTAAAATGTTGTTCCAGAAGCTGTAATGGGTACAATTGACCTGAATGTTGATGGCCACCTCAGCCAATTTGTTGGGGGAGAGGGGGAAGGGGGTTTGCCCCCTTCTGTACAGACAAGTAGTCGGTGATCTTGGACAGGGCTGGGGGACTTAGTCATGGTGAGGTGTTGCTGGCACATTTGATTTTGTAAAGGTGTTACTTTGTGCCTGATAGCCTCTATTGTGTTGCAAAAACCCGATTGAGTTTCCTTTGCTGTGACTGATATTTGCAATGTTGATCTGTTGAGTTCATAAAGACTGTTTTTCCTAAAAGCAACACTGTATATATATGTTAATTAATACAGGTTAAATTGCTTAGTTCAGACTGCCCTGGTCTGCATTAATTTTAATCCTCATTCACTGAGAATTAGTTCATTCAGACTGGAGCCAACTTTAATTCAGACTACTAATGTCCACGTGTATACAATGATAGCTGTAGTCTGGATTAAACCTAGAAAATGTAACATCCATAAACAGCCTGTGCACATTAACCTGCATTTCTGTTATAGCTGCATTTTCATTGTTGCTGACAAAATCTTGTGAAGTGCTGAGTTTTTAGTCAGAGATGCGTCTTGTAACAGCAAGTTTCAGCACATTCACATTAGGTTTATTGCTTAATATTGCTATAAGGGTAAACCTGTCTTCTCACCCACATGCAATATGTAGTAACCAATATGACACATCCAGTGATGAAATGCTGTTGTTCTTTCTCATGAGTTGCTCTACTGCTTATTGAGCCCATTCCCAATGATAACATCATTTTTCTTAATTTCTGTATTTCTTCATCCTAGGGCACTGTTCTTCCTTAAGCCTGTGACCAACACCCAAACTGTTTTACCATTCTCAAGGAAAACAGATGGTAGCATGCCTTAAATATGCCCAGAGTTTAGTAAATCAGACACATGTGTAAAGCATAATATTCATGGGAAAGTCAAATCAATCTTATGCTGTTTTTCTAGTTTTGTAGCACACCATCAGCTCAAATTAAAACCTGGAGGTTCCTTTTATGCTGCTTCTAGTCTGCTCCTTTTTATTTCATCTTTAGTAGTAGAGAGACAAAAATTCTTGTAGATGATATCTTTTATTGGATCAACTGTATGGTTGGTGTAGACATAGGCAAGCTTTTGGGAATCACAATACCCTTCCTCAGGCCTGACCAACCTGGACCATCACAGCAACATCACCTTAATAGGTCCTTAGGAGTAGTAATCTTTCTGTATCAGCTCCAGATTTTAATGTTTTTTGCTTGGATTAAAAACATCCTGGACAGATATTGCCGGGTTTTTGGGTGTAGCTAAGTTGTTGGTTGTAGCTATGTTGAACACACACTGAAACTCTAAAGACAAGAATACCCAACTACCTGTGGGGGCACACTTCCCACAAGACAATCACTCCCTCTCCAATCTCTCAATTCTAATCCTCAAAGAGAACTTACAAAACACCTTTCATAGACAAGCCTATGAACTTCACTTAATAAATCTACTGGATACAAAAAATCATGTACTTAATATAGCATTGGATTTATGATACATTACAACCTGCCTGACACATAATTCACCAGGTACCTGCCAGACCTGACCTCTTACATTTTTCTTTTCCCCCTCCCCTCCCCTACTTTTCTGCCCTTCGTCTTCCTAATTTCCAGCCATTTCTTTTTTCACAGACAGCCTCTTTTATAACTTGAATTACTACCACTGTAATGTCTCCCTTACTCACCTTTCGCCCTTTCCCCCACTGCTTCCCCTCCCCCCGCCTTCCCTGCTTTACCTTTTGTTTTTTACTTTCTACGTATTTACATTCTCCCTGCCATCCTGCCACACTTTTAGCTTCTCTCATTCCTTGAAGTCTCAGAATAGCAGAGACTCCCTATGCCTGAAGAAGGGTGATTGTGCCTGAAAGCTTGCTAAGAATTTTTTTCAAACTACTCAGTTGGTCTAATAAAAGATATCACATCTATTCAAAGAAGCGAAGTGGTGCTGGCTCCTACCCTGGGGGTCTTTAAGAGGAGGTTAGACAAACACCTTGCTGGGGTCGTTTGACCCCAGTATTTTTTCCTGCCATGGCAGGGGGTCAGACTTGATGATCTGTTCAGGTCCCTTCTGACCCTACGAACTATGAAACCTTGCTTGCCTGGACAAATATTTGCATTATCACAGATGTATGCATCAGAAAGTGAGATATGTAGTACATATTTGGATAAACATAATTCCACCCACACCTCAGTCAGATATCACAGTTAAAAATATCCTCTTATTTCAATCTACCTTTTTATTTATCCATTCCTAACCACTTAAGATGATCCCAGAAATTATCTTCCACAGGCTGAAATCAAAAGTGTTTCAACAAGATGAATGTTATTAGAGTTGGGTTATTAGTGTCATAGTATCAGTCATTCCTCAGCCTTCTGCACTGGAAAAACAACCTAAAAAAAAGAGGAAATGGAACATTAATGACACCTAATGGAATTAGCTGAACCTCAAAGTTGGATAAAATTTGAAATGACTCATTAATGCCATTGTTTGCTCTTCTAAATGTACTCATATTTCAGAACCTAAATGACTAGTTCTAGCATGTTTTTACAAAGAAGTAGATACTTTTTAGAACAGCTAGATCTTTTATGGTTTATGGGCTCTCTTTCCTCACCCCAAACCAAAAAAACTACTTTGCTGGACATTCTTGGTATTGGTTAGACCTATCTATATGTCACAATGATTTTTCTGATTCCCAGACCAGCTCGGACACAGAATGGGGTGCAACAGAGGAGGATGCTTGTTATTTAGCTACCAGAAAGTAAGCATAATGCTCTACTCCTCTTTTCACTGTACGTAGACTACAAGTCTGAAATGAATTTCCTAATCCTTGTCAAATTCCATGAAGTTAATATGTCCTACTGTTTGCAGGATATATTACTGTGCTCCTGTTACTCTAGTCTGTAACTTAAAACCTTTCAACAAATGATTCCATGTATGTTCAGAGAGCTCTGAACTTCTGCTTTCGCCTTTCTACCAAATTATACCTACCAGTCCTGGAGAAGGAAAATCCATTCCCCCTTTCTAATAAATTCATAGGGATTTCAATTAAAATGGAAAAATTGACTCTGAGAACTCTGTGTCCTATTCTAAAATAGAGAAGAGGAAGTAGCTTCCACTCTACCAACAGAGAAAAATAATGTCATGCTCTAACATGCAGGCATCCTATGATAGGCAGGTGATTATAGTTGTGGGAAGCTGTGCAAGTTATGATCTGTCCCTGAGGGTTTAACCAACTCACTTTACATGAAAGTAGAGCTTGAACTTGCAGCCCTTATTTAATATATTCCCATAGCACATAGGAGCATGGAGAAGTAGAACTATTACTCTTTTTTTCTGCTTACTCCATATTTCTGTCTGATTTAAAAACTAATCTCTGGGGAAACAGTTTAGAAGTTTAAGGTGATGACCTCCAGTCAATCAACCTATAACATTAGGGATACAAAGACTAAAAAGGTTAATGTAACTCGTGACCTTATTTGAAGACTAACTCTAAATATGGCATTGTGTGGTTCCAGAATTGCCACCTCTTAGTAACCACAAAGCCCTAAAAAATCAGCTTGGAGTTTGAGCAGCAAGATAGCTTATTTCTCAGATACCATGACTAGTAGTTAAAGCTGCAATATTCAGTTGGGCCTTTGCTGATCCTTGGGGGTTTGTGGTGATATAAGAGATTAATTTCTTTTGTAACTGATATGTATTAAAGAATTCTGTTGATTATGATGCTAAAGAATAAACACACACCTGCTGATACTATGGCTATGATTAATTTACATGCTAAAATATAGTAATTCATTTTGTCACTGAAGCAAACGTATATTGCACAGCTTTCAATACACATGGGAAACAGGTCTGTTGAGTGAGAAGGTTCTACTTTTACTTAGTCATTATTTAGAATAGAATTCTTGCATATAGCCAGTTGGCTAATTTGGGTCAAATATTAGGATCAGATCAGAAAATTAAATGCAACCAATGCAATTATTGAAGTGGAAGGTTGCCTAATGCTTTCCATATCAAACCCTGTTTATGATGGTTTATAAAACTTTGTCAAACTTTAACTATTTGGGCTGAAATTTCCCATGGTGGGCATTTGCCTAGCCTAACTTGTTGGTTTTTATTTTTCTTTTGATCCAGCCAAAATGGTTCAGCTGTTCCTGAGACTTAGAAAAAATAATTGGCCATTATAAAAAAAAAAAAAAAAAATCTTATGACCTTTTATATAAAATTCTTCATTTACCACAATGGGTAGGAACAGAGACTTGAGATGAGTCTGGCATGCTATTCTTTGAGTGAAAGGTATAACTTGCTCTGAAAATCTGCCCAAATTTGACCAAACTTTAAAAAAAAGGCAGTTTGTGCATGCTCTGTAGAGACTGGATAGAACCTAACAGCTAAAGCACTGATTCTCAATCACAGTGCCACAGAACCCTGGGGAGCCATGAGATCCTTTCAAGGGTGCTGAAGGAAGTGTTTGAGCGTAGAATGGACACAAGCCAGACCATCATGAAAGAGAAGGTATAAACTGATATAAGGAGTCTGGCAAGACTGAGATTGGGGGTATCCAAGAGAAAAAAGAGAAATTATAGCAATTAAAGTAGAGAAGACTGGGATTGATTAGGCAAGGAGACTAGGAGCTAGTCAAGGAGATTGGGGAAACTGAGGAAATGAACTGAGGGTCAGTGAGGGGAATTAGGGACTGACTAAAATCTTGTGTTGCCATGGGTAGAGGAGGCTAGGAATATGAACAGAGGATGAAACTGAGGGAGAAGAGGAGACACAGAAGAACTTAAGTTGGCTGGGAAAGTGATGGCAACAAAGAGCTGCAAAAATGTTGCAGGGACACTGGATGAGGAGTCAGGGAAGGCAAACAGTGGGTACAGGATAAAGGGGGAGATAGAGTACATGAAGACTAAACTGGGAAAACTGGGATTGACTTGACAGGAAGACAGGGCCAAGGAGTAGGCAGGAAGAGACACTAAGAACTGAAGGGAGACTGGGATATTGGCTTATGAGGGAAAGCTTAGGATCCACTGAGCAAAAAAGAACGGAAGGAGTGTAGCCTGAGGAGTGGAGACTGCACTATGCCAGGTTAGGGAATGGAACTTGGAAAAGAAATGGGAATGGAGAAGAGATGGGTCAGGGAAGAAGGGTTCAGTCTGAGGGAGGTCCAAAAGCATCTGTGATTCCTTGAGCACACTGTGCTCTTGAGACTGGAAGGAGAACCCACGATTTTTAAGTCTGACTGTTCTGTTGCTGCTGTTAGCAAATAACTGTGAAACTCACTGGCAAATTGTCTTATCTTTCTTTAGTTCATAAAGGATGAGAGTTCTCTATTGCTATGAGTTAGTCTGTTAGCTCACATGGCAACGGTCTGTGTGGTGGTTCTAAAGGTTCTGACCCTGTTGATAACCCTGCTGGTGATGACCCATGTGGGTGCTGATATATCACATGATGTAATTTCTGGGGGGGGGGGGGGGGCATGTTTCAGTGCTTTGTTTGTTTTTTTTTTAAAGACATAGTTCTTTGCATGTAAATTCCTACGTTAGAAGAGCATGTTAAGATTGAGAGGGAAAGCTCTTAAAAGTTAAGACATCCATGCACCTTAGTTCAGCTCACATGTTTATATGTATTCTTATAAAATCATTATAACATGATCCATAGTATTTCTTCCATAAAAGCCTTTGCCTTCTGTGTCCAAAATGAGTTTGTGTTTTTTCAATATAGTCTTATCTTCACAGTTCAGTGTATGTTCCTTAGCCTTATTCAAACCCTGCTATGAGGATGGAATTATTGATTTCATTACAGTATGCTCCGTAGCACTCACTTCAATTACATGGGTACTTTACAAATGTTTATTAATTTTTGCAAAACTCCAGTCAGGTATAGGGATGATATGCTCTTCCTTACACAGATGATAACCTGTGGAGAGATTAAGATCAAAAGTATTCACTAATTGTGAATACTTACGATCTCTTAACAGAGTCGCGTGTGTGACAATTGATTCTTTACTAGTTGCAAACAGAATGTTCCTCTCAAGTTTCCGTCAGCACTAGTGAGAAAAATTAGAACAAAAACCTATCTTTCTGTGTGACTCAAAGAAAACAGGCAGTGGCTTGCCCTGAAAATCAGGTGGAGTTACATTTCAATATCTAATAATCCAAAGAAAGAAAAACTCATTTAAAGTACTTAAGATGAACTAGTAAATGACTGTGTGTAACAGGGGGCCTGCTCAGGGCCAATCTAACCATGGCCCACCCACCTGTTCCTGGGCTAACCGTCCATGTTCTCACCCACAATGCCTTGTTGTTATAATTAGTTAACAAGTAGGAGGCTGCCCATTTACTGCCCCGATGCCAGGGGGCGCTATCTGCAGCTCCTTTCCTCCCCTACACTGCAGCCCAAGCCTTGCAGATGGCATCTAGATGTTCTCATCATCACCAGCCCCCACACTGGGCCCCAGAACCCTCCTGATTGAACCCCACCTGGAATCCTTTCATCAGGCAGTCTCATTTGCCTTCATATTAGGCAACATAGCTCCCTGAACCACTTCCCCTTCTGGGTGTGGTCCCCCCGGGACCTGTGGCTCGCTAGCCCTGGCCCACCTCCAGGCCAGCCAGAACCCCAGGCCCTCAGCTCTTGGGCATTCCTTGCAGTGGGCCCCTGGCCCTTCAACCCATCCGGTCCTGGCCCCAGCATGGACCAGTCAGGGGAAGTCAAGACAGGCGTTAAGTCTATGGCCCTTTTTCTCTCTGAGGGTCCACCCTCTGGGCCCTCCAAACAAAGGGGTAACCCACCCAGTCATGGGGGCTAGGGGTTAAGGCACCCTGACGCACCTTTCACCAAGGTGGTAACTGGCCTGGCATTTCCTGGAGGCTCCTGTACCACTGAGAGCCCCACCAGGCCACCCACTCCTAGCAGGGTGCAGTTTTAGGTTGTATCCAGGACCAGGAGCCTCCTTACCATCCCCTACAGCTCCTCCCTTACCTCCAGATAACACCAGCAACTCTGCAGCCAGGCAGTGTTATTGCCTGACCTCTAGCATTAGAGCTGCCCTGTTTATATGAGCAGCCCCAGATCCAAAATGGCTGCCCTCATCAGGCACCTGCTGGCTGCTGCCTTCTGGCCCTTAAAGTGGCAGGCACAAACAGTGCCCTGCCACACTGTGTTAAATATTACTTTTTAATTCAGACTGCATCCTGGGTATTTTCAGTCAAAGCTGGTAACAAAACCAAATGTTTATCAGTTTGTTACTCCTGCTGGCTCAGTTACAACAGGTTTCAATTTTTTCCTGCATTATCAACAGAATTTGTAATTACATTCTAATTACACGCGTACTAAATTACACTTATGCAGACCAGGAAGCCAGTCAGTTGTGTTGATGTCATTGAAGGCTTCATTGGACCTTCAGAACCATTATTGCTGATAGGTTGAAGGTAAGGCAGGGTGATTAAGAACAGTATACGATAGAAAGAACCTGACTCAATTTTCAAGTGCCAAGTTGAATTTTCAGGGTTGGTAATTGGAAAGAAAAATTTGATCTACAGACAATGAGAAACATCAAAGCCTGTATCGAATGCTGCCCTATAAACTACATTTTTTCAAGTGTAGAAATTCATTTGAATCTTTAAATTGTCTGAGTGGGACTTCTAACACAGTATGACCATTGAGGAAGCATAAAAATTTCCATGGTGCCTCTTTTATAAGAGGGGCTGGCTGCAGATGTGAAAAAAAAAGAAAGCTGTGAAGTCTCCTTTAAAGGAAAAATATATTCAGTGGTAATGCCAGCAAACTTTCTCTGAATGTGAGTTGTGACTTCTCATAATATACAAAGAAGTGCTGCAAAAATTGGCAGTCCCACGCGGGATTGCAGTGGCTGCAGTGCGGGGCGCCAGCCATGGGGTGGGTGGGGAGCCGCTCTTCCCCTCCATGTTCAGCACCAGCTTGTAACCCACCCCTGCTGCCAGCCTGGCCCTGCACCGGCTCCAGTGCAGCTGCAGCCCCCCCGCTTGCCGCACCAGTGTTTGCCACCGCCACCCCTATGCTGCCCAGTGCGTGAGCTCAGGGCGGGCAGCAGCAGCAAACACTGCCCAGCGCGGCAAGCGGGGGGGCTGCAGCTGCTGCCACCGTGTGCAGTCCTGACGGGTGAGCCCAGAGCTGGCATGTGGCCCAGGCTAGCAGTGGGGGTGGGTTACAAGCTGGTGATGAGTGTGGGGGGGGAAGCAACCCCTTGCCCTCCCCATGGCTGGTGCCCCATGCTGCAGCCACTCGCTGTCCCCTGGGGCTGCCTGTGCCTGCTCAGGACAGCCCCGCATGGGCTGCGAGTGGCTGCAGCAGGGAGCGCGGGCCATGGGGCAGGTGAGGGGCTGTTTTTCCCTGCGCTCAGCACCAGCTCTTTCCCTGCCAGAGAGCAGGGGGTTGGGGCTGCACGCTGCACCCCACCTTTGCTGCGGGGCTGGGGGGCACTGGGAGCCAGTCATAGCATGGGGCCTGCACCGGTGTGTCCCGGGGCCAGTGGCAGCAGGGCAGCAAGGGTACAGGGTCCCGGCTGGCAGGGGCTCTATGGAGCCGGGCCAACTCCTCCCTCTCTCTGCTGGTGCAACCCAGCCTGGGTCCACAGACCCTTGCCAGCCTGTCCCTCGCTTTGGGCCCCACCGGTGCTGACCCTGGGACATTGGTCCCAAGACATTGGGATGTTGGTCCCAAGATAGTGACCAGAGGGCCCCTGTCAAGGGGCCGGGCTACCCATGTGGCCCTCGACAGTTTGACAAAACTGGGTAAGTGGCCCTCTGCCCAAATCAAATTGCCCGCCCCCGGATTAAAGGGTCCTTTGATTCTATTTGGATTCAGAGATTTGGCCACTGAATCGGGCCACATCTCAGCTGAATCGGATCAGGGACCAAAGCTTCGCACAGCTCTAATGTACATATCTAAAAGGCTTCATTTTGTCTCGCAAGTGTCAGCATGCAATTGAAGAAGTTGCCATCTGTAAGCCAACCAACTTTCAGTATTATTAAGCTTTATTCTAGCATTCATGTTGGCAATATTTATTGAACAGTTTAATATTCAATATTTATTGAATAAGATCGAATAGTTACAGAAAAAGGCTCTCTAAAATTTAAATATAATTGAAATGCAATTTGAGAAAATTGTGCTGTGTTGAGACCAAAATGAAATAGGGCTTCATTTTGGCAGGGTATAGGACTTTTACTAACAGCTTGAATGTATCAACACCAAATCATTAATTTTTTTTTTATTAATTAGCACTTATGATTCATGTTGAACTATACTAAGTTCATTATCTTAAAATCAAACACAACCATGATGGGGAAAAGCCTTCCAATACTCTGAGGCTGCATATACCAGAATTCAGTCTATGGGTGTATTTTAAGTTCTGTAAAAAGCCAGTATACTGACCTTGTACAAATTTCTCCTCAAAACTCATCTCTGCCAGAATGCCTATATAACATTTGACACTGTCTAAATAAGGGACATGATGTGATTGCTGCTTATTATTAAATGTTTCAAGGATTCCTTTTTCTTGTCCTTAGGAAGGTAGAGTAGGCTGGCCCCTTAATGATTATCTGGTTTAGAGACGCATGAGCATTTGTAGGTAACAGCCTACTCTGTCAAATGCTAAGAATGGACTGACAGAAAGAAAAAAAACATTGTTTTTTTGCTAGGTTTTCCTCTCTGTATTTTTTCATTATGAAGTAAGTATATAAATTTTTTACAAGAAAAAATCTTATTTCTAGTATTATGGGGCCTAGCTCATCAAGGGCTATAATTCTCGTGCAATGTTAATACAACTACCACCAATAATGAACTAAGCCAAACAAATTCTAATCAACTAAAATATAAAATCAGGCAAGTGTTAGGTTTGTGAATATGATTTTTTTTGAGTGACCAGTGTGAAAACTCCTATCTACCCTAGATGTACCTTTTGCATTCCTAGCAAGTTGCAAATAAAACCCTTAAGTTCTCTAATATGAATGGACAATTCTGACGCTCTAGTTTCTTATGTTTACTATCACTTATTTAGGGTTGGAGTATTGTCCTGGCTGATAGTCTGGAAAAATTGTGAGGAAAATGTTGCTTCTCACAACGTATTTAGATTGCTAGTTTGTTTGGACATAACTAAGGAATATCTCTGAAAAAAAAGAATGGTTAGATGCACAGATTGTTTTGAGGAGGTCCTTTATAGTGATAATAGTTTGGGCTCCATCCAGAGTGCAGGCTGTTGTTCTTCTTCCTTGCATATAGGAGTGAAGAAGAGTAAGCCACCAGTACTTATTTCTTCAAAGGCTGCTGGGTTTTGATGCAAGATCATCTCTGAAAGAAGCACTCTAGCACGTGACTTAAGCAATGTTAGATTTGTTGCTTTGTGGTTAACTGGCAACCCAGACTTCCTGGATTCAGTTCTGGTATTTTCTAAAGTGTCACATTTGCAGGGTGATTAATTAGTCTGTCACACGACTATACACTGTATTGGTCACTATACTTGCTCTTAGTTAATCTGGTGAAGCTACTCTTTTGTCAGGAGTAAAAGCTAAACAGCTCCCTTTACCTGGTTAGTCATGAAACACCTGACATTCTTCTTTATAAAGAACCATCAGTATGGGAAAGACTGAGGCCAAAGTCAAACAGAGACTGGAACTGGCGCACGTGCTGCCTGTCAATGATGGGGCAGGGGGCGTACATGGCAGTCATGAGGGCAGTGTTGCCACCAGTGCTTCTGTATACCATACTGGTCTTCCTCCCCTTGGAGCAAACCATCCATAGAATTCAAAGAGTCATTCACATCTCCTTTTAGAACTCTAGATAGGAAAAGGTTGCAAGGACCAAGCTGTATAAGACTAAATGGACTGGGGGCTGAGGAATGCCTGATGTTTTTCTGTTCCTCTGAGCCAAGTATCTGCAGATTGGCAACTGGGGCAGAATCCAAAACAGCCTGCTTCATAAGATAATTTGCAGGGCACCTGCTGCGATATTGGGAGGTCTACAAACCCCCCAACTCATGCCCAGACCTTGGAGCTGCCGTGGTTCTACAGAGTCCTGGGGTGCTTCTGGAGCAAATGCAAACTGTGCAATGAGGCCCCAGTGACCCTAATGAAGCACCATACAATCCAGGAGGTGGTAAGGGCATGGAACAGGCTATCGCCCATGGACACAATACTCAGCAACATCTGCCAAACTGTATGGGAATGAATCTTCCACAAGGACCTGCAGAAAGAACAGAGGGACTTGAACTGGCAGGTAGCCCACTGGGCACTCCTTATGCAGGCACTAAGACTAAGAGAGGGGTAGAGAGGCTCTTTAACTTGCCCCAAGCAAACCTGCTGGTGGAAAGAGGAGACAATTGACCATCTCCTCTGGTACTGCCAGGGAGGTGTGGAGGAGAGTAATTATACTCCTCATGATGATGACAGCGGTCAAGATCCTGACCAGAGTGGCAATGCTGTTTGGACACATAACCCAGCAGAAAGGGGCCCCAACAAACCACTTGAACCAGTTCATGTCCTGCTTCAGAAACAACATGTGGAAGGGCAGGAACCTGCTCATGTAGAGGAACACAGACCTCTCAGTTGAGGACTGCATCATAATGGGACTGAGTGAGATGCAAGGCTGCTTACAGGAAGACAGTAAAAGATGACAGGGAGGAGACAGGAGGGATCATATGGAAGAGAAGAAACTGGAACAGACTGTTCAGGAACAAGGCCCGCAGAGAGACAATGACTACAACAAGAAGAAAGAAGATGATAGTGATGAAGTGGGGGAGAGTGGAAAGAGCAACAAAGAAGAGGCAAATAAAGATGATGGAGATTAAAGACTGGGAAAGAAACAGAGGGGTTGTGGTGGTGGGGACTAGGATGGGAAGGGTAAGGAGGAGGGAGCAGTGTGGCATTATTATGATGGCTAAAGAAGACAGTGATGGGCACGTGGGTATGTGGTTGTGGCATAGAAACAGGAAGTTGATGGTTATCCATTTATGTGTGTTATAGACTATCAAGTGAACTGGATCTGTCAGAAGACAGAGCTGTTAAGGTATAGGGGGAGTGTGTGTATGTGCAAAATATCTGGTATTAATTGAGGAGCTTCAGAGAATCTTTCAGATCTCCTTGGTGGACAACTAGTAGACTGGAGATAGCAGCAACAATCTTTGTATTGGTGGCCATTATTTACATAAAGCCCAAAGAGTGCTTTGCACATAAGAGAAAACAAAGTTTGTTGGGTTGCCACTGGTTTGCAGAGTGGACAAGTTGTAAATGAACTATGAGCTGTTTACAGCCCTAATATTAAAAAATAGGGCAGTGATGATTGTTTGGAATTGCAAATGTGTCCCAGCCAGAGGAGGGAGTGACTCTTCCTTGTTGAGGAGGAAAAATTCCTGATGTATCCTGAGGCATTCAGTTTTGGGAAGGATGGGCTGACAGCAGGCCTCCTTAGATAGGCAAACATTTAAATAACAGCATTTGGGCTGCAGATGGATCCGTTAGTTTGAGGAAGAAACACAAGCTGTTTTCTGGGCTGAGAGGACCTATGTCTACAGGGTGTAGGGCTGTATAGCATAGAGAGCAGAAATACTCTATACGTGGTACGTTTTGAACAGAGGACTGTTGTTGTACCATCTCATGGAGAAGAATGAGTGGGGTTGTGAAGTATTGTTGATATACCCTATTCTCAGACTTCCAGTGTCTAGGTGAAGTTTCTGTGTAAAGTGATGATTATGAAACTTGCAAACCGAGTAGGACATGATACTGTCACTTGTCTGTCCACAGGACAGTGGGAGGGAAGCCATATATAACCTGGAAAATTCAGAATGTCAACCTTACCTGCTTGGGGATTTGCCAAGTATCTCCTTCTGGCTCTATGGTCTGTCAATATTTGGTGAACCAGGGTTTACATTGAATCCTGTTCTACTGCTAAAGTAAGGACTGAGAGGGGAGCAAAAATACCCTTTAACTTTCCATGCCAGCCCCAAACTCTCCCCCATTGCTCTTTTCTGACTCCTTAGCCACATCTTTCCTGTATTTATCACCTCACCATTCAGTACTGACTGCTCTGTCTTGTCTCTGTGTGTGAATTCCAAACTGCTGAATCCTGATAATTGATAAATAGCCACAGCAATGAGTCATTTGAGTTTTAGAGTTCACAGTGTAAATGGGCTGTTGAGACTATAATGGCCATTGAGGGGCGGTTCCTCTATCCCTAATCATTCCCCACCCCCTCGCTATTCATGATACAATCTGCCCTAGAGTGTGACCTGCCAGGGGAAGGAATTTGTCTGGGAAAAACCCCATGCTCTATAAATTATGCTGACTGAGGGCCCACAAAAGCTTGTGCTATATATTATTTAGTCTATAGAGGTGCATATGTATCCTGCCTTCTGACTGACTGTGCTGGAAGTTGTATACAGGGATTGCCATGCAGGTTCAACTACCCCATTTGTGACTCTACTCTTGTATCTCGCTTAGAATAATAGTCAGAACCAGATATTTAGGTTAAAGGGGTCGGTGCACACACAAACCACCACCGTACAACTTGGAGTGGTCTGTAGGATAATGTGCCAATAGGCAGGATTTCTCCTACTTAGTTGTTTTATGCATTGAAACCTGATGGGTTCTGCTACTTGCATTTTTTAAAATCCTATGCCATAACTTTGGTGGAGTTCATTGCTTGTATAAAGGCCAAATCATCTCTCTTCCCCACAGCCTCCAACCCTCCCCTTCCAAACATGCCAAACAGTAGGTCTCCATGATACAATATGGCAAACTGCTCACCGACTCATCAGGGCTAGAGTCAAAGTTCAATGTGCTGCCCTCAAAAGTTACTGGCTGGCCTTGTCCCTTTGCAGCTGGGAGGGGAGTTAGCTCCAGCATCCTGTATGTATGCCCCTCTTGTTCCTGCAAACTGACAGCTCCTATTATTCAGTGCACTGAACACCCCCCCAAATGCAACCCCACAGATAACCACAAGGTTATCTGTGCCCCCCACTCCTGCACCCACGCTGACACCCTCCCACACAGACACGCATACCCCCTACAATGACACCCCTCCCACACACACTGACACCCCCACACATACATACACCCACGTTGACACTGATCCGGACACCAACACCCCTCCCCACACCCCTGCACAGTCCCACTGACACCCCCCACACACCACCCCCTACACACACAAACGTGCCCAGTGACACCCCCCGCACGCACGCACAATGATCGCAGCACAACCCGCCCCTCCCCCTCACACACTCTTCCCCCCCCCCGGCGGGGTGTCGGTGTCCCGGCGGGGCGGGGCGGATCGGGCGCTGTGCGCTGGTTGGTCAGGCCTGGCGGAGGCCGGGGCGCCAGTTCCGCGCTGATTGGGTGGGCGGGAGAGGCGGCGCCGCGCATTGGCTGTGGGCCCCGCTCTTCTGCAGGTGCCGGGCGGACGCTGCGCCTGTGGGCTCGGGCCGCCGGAGCCGTCGCTCTGCGCTGTCGGGGCCGCCGCGGTTATGCGCGGCCGAGATGGTGCCGCCGTCCGGCGCTAAGCTCCGCCTCCTCGCCTCGCTGCTGTTGCTCGCCGCCCCCGGCGCCTGCCCGCTGAGCCGCCCCCCGGGGCCGCCCGTCGTGCTGGGTAAGGGCCGAGGCTCCGCAGGCGCGGGACCCTCTCCAGGGGCCTCGGCCTCCAGCTCCCTGGAGCGGGCGGCCGGCACTGGGACGCGCCCGAGGGCTGGGACTCGGGTCGGGGGCTGAGGGGGGAGTTTGCATAGCTCTAGCACAGGGGCCGGAGGCGAGCGAGGAGCTCTGCCTGGTCCCTGCCGGCGGATGGAGGTAGCGTGGGGCTTTTCCACTGGTGCTTTCTAGGCAGGTCACTGACTCTCTAGACATCGGGATTAAGCTATAATTCTCACATGCAAAAATATGAGAAAAGGAATTTTATTGATCTACACCTATAAATGAATTCTCCCATATGTTCCCCTGTGTGTTCCCCCAGTGTCCTTTGCCTTCTTGGATGCTGGGGGCAGTCCCAGGGAAATGCTTGCGCTCTCTCCACCCTCATCTTCACAAGCTGGCTGAAATCCACCCCCTGTGCTGACTGTGTTTTGGTGGCCTGCAGTGTGTAAAGTGCCCCAGGGGCAGCAACATGTTAGCGTAACGGCTCCTTTCTAGGAAAATACCTGCGAGTCCAATGAATACAGTTCAAGGCTTAGGCTTCTGGCTCCAGCAGTTATTCATGTTGATTAAAATAGTTGCTGGTCCTACTCCAAAGCATGTGGAACGCTTGGGGTAAGCTAATGGAGCTGATAAATGTACATGAAACGATGGAGTGTTTTGACTATTCCAGATTTGCTTCTGGAGAACATTTCATGGAGAAAAGAAGTGCTGATCTGGAGGCTGGAACTTCTTGTGCAAATACAAAGTGTTTGCTTATAAAGCTTTCAAAACATAGTAATGCTTTATTTTGTTTTGCCTTTTGTTTAAAAAAAAAAAAATATGCCAGCCTTGCTTGCTTGCTCCCAACCCTTACTTAGGCACATGCCTGTTTACAGACACCTTGGTCTTCAGGGGAATAGTAATGGCAAAATGTACCCCAAGGAGCTTAAGTAGAGATGCATTTGCTCATGGTACCAACGTAAATCTTTGTTAGCGCTACTATGAATGTCTTGGGCGCATCTTGCATTCTTGCTATGCCAACGTGATCTTAGAAGAGAGTGGAGAAGAATCTCCTGGTATATCACAGGGGTCAAGGTCTGTTTGATTTACAGATGATGCTTGACAAGTCTTTACAGAAAATACTATTGAAAAACATAAATGCTTTAAATTGTAACTAGCTGTAATCCAATATACTACTGTGCAGAGACTCTTGCAACCTTCAAGTGGATTCTGGGCCAATTTGCTGGATGACATGATGAATTAAGGCAGGGGGAAGGAAAGGACACCAGTCTGGTGTTAAACTCCAGGACTGAAGAGCAATCTGCTTTCAGTCCTGTTTTTGCTCATTAGAAGCAAGTTTCCTTCCTTATGTTGGCAATAAACTTTGGCATGTATTCTAAAGAAGCTTGCACTGGAATAAAACTGGAAGGGGAATAGTCCTCCCTGATCCAGTATCGGATATCAGCCACATGATGGGTGAATGAAATTTGAAAGCAGTCGTGTGATAAGCAGATGATTGGGAGTGACCAGAGTGGCTGAAGCTCTTCTCTAAATTTCAGCTAAAGCCTTTAGAACTTCTCCACCTTCATATTCTGACTTGTTCCTATGCTGTCATATGCTTCCTTTTCTCCTTTTTCTTCTGACTCCTTGCTTTGATCAGTCCTAACTTGATGGATAATGGGAACAATCCTCAGGAAATAAGCTCTTTCGAACTTAATGTTTAAAAGATAGAATTTAAGCAATCTATTATGACCACGTACAGTTGTTTTGTTTGTCTGTGTTTTTGAAAGGGTGCAAAGTTTTCAGGTCAGGGACCTGTTAATAACAGCTCATTTTTGAGTATCAAAATATGATGTTTTCTTGGCCGGTTTTGTTGGGGTTTATAATTTTTTTTTTTTTTTATTTTATTTATTTTATTTTTTTTGGAAGGCCTTAGTTTAAATTTGCTCTTATGTAGCTGATGAAAGACAAAAGGCCAAAAGCCAAGGGAAATAAGAGGCTAACTGTGGATCATTTGTGTCAGTTCTGCAAGGCTTGCACACCTTTGTGGGTCCCATTCATTGTTCATTTGTTTTTCATCTCCCTTGTTTTGGGTGCAAACAAGGGAGAAGAACATGGGGCAAAAATGAACGTTTAGGGGTCACTCCAGTGAGACAGGCAGTGGCTGGCAGCATGGTTTGGAGAGGGCCTCCCAAATGAGAGGTCAACCTGGAAAAATGCATGGAAATGTTTGATGGTAAATTGGACTGATGCTAGAACTGTGCATGAAAAAGGAAATGTAAGCAGCGGCTGTGTGAAGTAGAGCTATGTAAGCTCTTGACTCTGAAAACCCAGTTTATACAAAGAAACAAGTGATTTGCTTGTTTTCTCAGCCTTCCCTCCACACTCTCATTTTCATCATAAATACCCTCTTAAAAAGAATATGTTACTGTTTTACGCTTGCAGCAGATATGATCACATGAATTCAGTGCTCCTTGGTTCTTGGAGGTCGCCCCTTCCTGTGAGCTTTGCAGGACTTGGGGCAGAAGATCATGGATCATGCGGAGCTGGAGACTGAGGACAAAAACCTTTATAAGAGGTCTTAATTTTTAGCAACAGGAAGGAAAATGAACAGCTAAATTACTTGCCTACATTCTACACAAACCTTCCATCCTCAGCTTTTATTTCTGAAAATTATTAACTTCAGATAAAGAATTGTGAAACTGGCTATAGTTATTTTAAACTAATGTCACATTATTAAGTTTCTTTCTGAATAATTATTTTTTCTTCTGACTGACATGTTACAAAGTATGTCTTCACTGGAGAGAAGACAACACTGTGCTTGCATTTTATAATCCTTTTGTGGTTTATATTTTTAAAGATTGTTAGTTGAGGTTAAACCTGAAGTTTTAAACTAGGGTCTGCACATGATGGTAAGAAGTGTTTTACATGTTAGATGCTTGGTTTTTTAAAAATGCTTTTTTTTTTTTTTTTTTTTTTTTTTTAATCGCTTAGGTAAATCCTAGTTTCATTGTCTGTGCCTAACTCATTAGGCTAGGAGTGTTGGCCCCTAGGTGGGAGGCGTCACAGGTTCTGGAAAACCCATGGGCTGTAGCAGCCCTGCAGCTGTCAGAGTTGCTGTTTCAGTATCCAGGGAGCCCAGGAGTTAATGCTGCTGCCACTCTCTGCCACTCCTGCCCCCTGCCAGGAGCAATCTTAATTGCCAGATGACCCACCTCAGTGGGTTGGATCCATCTTACTGGCTGCATGTTTGACACCTCTGTGTTAGACAATAGGGCTTTCTAGGCAGGTCATTGACTTGGTTTAATCCCAGTGTCTAAAACCATACTTCTCCTATGTAAAAATATGAGAAGATGAAGAATTTTTACTGAGCTACACTTATAAATTGGATGAAAATTAACATTACAAAAAATATTTCAATCTCTGTAAAGAAATCACTTTCTCCATAATGAAACATCAGTTAACTCTGATCAGGTTCCTTAGTCTTCTAGTTCTTAAAACATCTCTTTTGTTTAAATTAAATCGGACAAAGGACCTTTTCTCGGTTTATGCTGCAAACAGAAAATAGAAGGCAGGAAATACATACACAGTGAAGTTAGCTAATCTTGGACTGTTATCTGAAGCAGAATAAAATCCACCAAACTAGAACTGGAACAAAAACTGCCCATGCCAAGAATAGTTAATTCAGGGTTTCTGTTTTCCAGATTAGTGTTTTTAGCAAGGTAGTAATAAATTAGTTTGAGGTAGTGAAAAACAAATCTTAAGTAAATCACATTCTCATAGCCTGTCACCTAAGTCACTTGATAGAGATTCTATCATATTGCATTGCAAAAACAAGTGTAGCACTTGAACAAACATTTTCAAAGCAAAAAGCTGTCTCTTTAAACAGTCTGTTTGCTCCTTGCAGGTTTGACTGTCTATATTTGTGCATAATTTACTTGTGTGCAAAAAGTTAATATTAACTCGTAAGAAACTTGCAAGTTAACTTTAGGTCACTTTGCTAACTTAATCTTTTGTTAGGTTTTAAGTTAAGTGTCAGGTATTGTTGAGTGCTATAGCTGTCAGTCTGTAACTCCAAAATTAACTCTAGTAATAGGTACAAGCCCTGCCCTGCAGTAACTAGGAGAAATAGCTCAAATACTTTGATTCTTGTGCAATGTGAGTTTTTTGTTTGTCCTTTTGTACTTGATGGTCAGAATTAGGCTTTATGCTGTCAGTTGTTGGGCTGTGTGCATCCCCTTTTAGGAAGCCTCAGGCCTTGAGCCTTAATGGGTCTTTGAGTGGAATTAACATGAATCTCTGTCTGACTAAGCCATTTTTTTGCAGCTCCCACATGCTAACCATGATTAGATTAGCCCAGGCTGATGCTTATGTTCAGAATCTCCAGTTTTCTTTCCTCTTATTACCAAAAAGTCTTTGTAAAAGCAAAGACTTGTTTTTGTTTTGGTTTTTTTCTCTTAGATTTAAAGCATTTTAGAGAACAAACACTTTCTATATGTGTTGAGTTCCCCTTACGGCTGACATTCCTTTGGATGTTTTGGCAGGTCTTATTCTTACTCAGATCAGACACAGAAACAGATCTTTGGAAGCAACTCCCATCTTCCCCTCTTCAGAGAGGCCTTTTAACTGTCCAGTGTCGTTTTGATCCATGTCCGCAGCCTCTGGTAACCAGCTCTGTGTGACTTTGGGCCTGGAATTAGACCAGGCGTGGGCAAAACGCAGCCTGCTGGCTGGATGCAGCCCGCCAAGCCATTCTATCCAGCCCGTGGGGCCCCTAAAAAATTTAGAAAATTAATATTAATCTGCCCTGGGCTGCCTGCCATGTGGCCCTTGATGGCTTGCCAAAATTCAGTAAGTGGCCCTCCGCCCAAAATAATTGCCTACCTCTGCATTAGACCTTTGCCTTGGAGTGATTTTAATGATTTCTGGGTCTTGGTTTATCTGTCGGCGGCGTTATTTTTCTGTTGGTGTTCCAACAGCATTTTCTCAAGTTGAATAGATTCTCCTAATGCAGTTAGTTTACTATTACCTCATTTTACCCCACTAAGCAGGTTGCATACAGCATCTGTAAAACTTATTACACAGAAGCTTCACATTACAACATCACTCTTAATGTATGTGTGTGTTTTTTCTTCTTTGTTACACTGCTATTGTGCATCTTATGTTTGAAATTCTCAGATCAATCAGTGAGCAAGTTCATACACTGTTTATCCTTGACAGTATTTTACTGTTTTCGCTTGTATCCCATTTGGAGTCACTTGTTACATACTGGCTTACCAAGTTTGAAACTGATAGCCTGCACTGAACTCTGCCTTTTAAAGCTAACTCAATACAATTACTGTAGCAATGTTCTCGAACCTTCTGCAAACAACTTGTTAGGTTTTGGGCTAAAGATTTCTAGAAAGACTCCTAAATAAGACTTGGTAAGTGATCTACATGTAAAAGAGGCTTGTCTGTGAATTCCTGCTGACTGCTAGCCAAGGTCTGTGTTTGTGCAGTTATCTTACTGTTGACATCTAGCCAGCTAACTCCTTGTGCATCATGTGACTTCAGATATCTTGTGTGTCATGTGAGTTCTTGTGCCTTGCTTTTAATTATAAAGAGAAGCATTTTCTGTGGCACATTCTCTTTAGGCATATAAACGAACTTTTTGAGCCATCCTCCCCCAACAGCTTTGATAAGTGATTCAAATGAGGCTTTTTTGGAAAACGATGTACAGTATGATAAAAGAAACCTTGAGCTCCTATACACATGCAGGGAGGCTGCTTCGATGCACTGTAATTACTTGATTGATCGAGGCTGCTGGAGTGTGATAATTGCCGCACTCCAGCAGACTCCAGTATCATGTGTATTGGTGTTCCCATGCTGAAAAATGATGGTGGGGCGCTTTGAACTAAAGCTCATCGAACAAGCTTGAGTTTTAAGGTGCCCTGCCTCCATTTTTCAATGCAGGGATGCTGACACATGTGATGCTCTGGGTGCTTTCAATTAGCCCTACCCCCAGCTATTTAACTGATTTGGTGCTGAAGTTCCCCCAGTGAGAAGATTTTGAAGAGTTATTTCATTCATCAAGGAATGTGCATTTAAAATGTAGAAATATAACCTAATATGGATTAGCTCCTTTTTGCTGTCTCAGACAGCCGGAGCTGACTTGAGGAGGATCGTAAATTACTCGGCCATCAGGCGGGCTGGTGGATGGAGAGGTGGGACACGGCGTATTGGTTGCAAAATAACTTTTACTTTAACTTTACTTACGCCGCTGGTGGCTGCGACGCAGGTGGTAAGGTTGCTTACGTAGTTACAGGTAACGAGTTGCTTGCATAGTTACAGGTAACTGGCGAGAACCGGCGAGTTTGTAGACAGAAACGAGCATGCAGGATGAAGGATACGTCGGGAACAGACGGTGACGGGGAGATGTTGGAGGGTGATCAGTCCGCCAGCTTTTCTCTGCCATGTGGCAAAGTTCTCCGTACTCTACCACGTGCTCGGAGCTCTCCGACTTGGGCGGAAGCTGCACGGATTTTTATACATTTAGAGTAGCCAATAACAGACTGCCAGGTGGGAATAGCTAATGAGGCAGAACGTACCAAACTTGAAAGTAACTGCGGTTATTCAGGGCAGTTCTGTTGTGACGGGGGCACTCAGCTCATTTGGTTATGACATTTGCAACACCAATCTCTGTTCCAAGCTAGCATTAACATGGATCAACAGGTGTAACAAGTCCTGTAGGTGCTTTAGGGGAAAGTGTATAAGAGCAGCTGATGCTTTCAGTTACTTTGTATCTATTGTGAAATCTCAGTGGTCTCTTCTCCAGACTTACCTGTTACTGTCTTGTCTTGAAAAGTCTTCCTATACTTCTAGTTACAAGCACTGAAAATAAGAATATGGTGAAATTTGATTATTTAATCTGATAAATTAAATAACCTTTGAAAATGATCTTTGAGGTATGGGGAGCTTTGTTCTGTTCACAGAAATCTCAGTGGTTTAAGCACTGACCTAGTCACAAAACTAGCAAAGCCTTTGATACCCAAGCAAAGATTTCAGACTTTAGTAAAGGATACTTAGGTACATTAATTTAATTGCTTGTACCTGCAGACTTGAAAATAGAACTGTGCTTAATATTCTGTAACTTTTCCAGTGAAAAGGACATGTACTGGAAAATGGAATTGGGTAGATGTAAGCAGACAAGGTTCCTTGGGTGAATTTGATATCTTTTATTAGACCAACCCAAATGGTTGGAGAATAGTTATTAAGCAAGCGTTCGGGTTCAAAAACCCTTCGTCAGGCTAAAGAAGCTTCAGCAGTTGGTGTATGCTCTTCCTGGATGGAATGAAAAGTAAAGAAGCCAGGGGCTGGGCTGGGGAGTCAGTTGTCAGGCAGATTGTAACGTATCAAAAATCCAATGTCTATATTTAGTCCCTGATCTCTAGTATCCAGGAGGTTGATGAAATGGAGCTCATAGGCTCGTCTCTGGGAAGTGTTGTGTAAGTTTCCCTTGAGGATCAGGACTGAGAGATTGGAGAGAGAGTGGTTTTCTTGTGAGAAATGTGCCCCCACAGGTAGTTGGGTATTTCTGTCTTTGATGGATTTCCGGTGTGCATTCATTCTGGTGCGCAGTTGTTGTCTGGTCTCTCCTACGTATCTTCCATCAGGGCATTTGGTGCATTGGATGAGGTATATTACATTTCTGGAGGTGCAGCTGTAAGATCCTGGGATGCTGATGGCTCTGTTATAAGCATTTCAACAGAGAATAAATGGGCACAAAATGCACCTTTACTTGGAAGCATTTGTGTTTTCCACAAATGATCCAGAACTTAAAGGGAATGCTTTTCAGATCCCCACGTGAAGGAAAGAAAAGGATGGGGGGCATTGGAAAGCTACTCTGTGCATGCATATGTTTTACATTACTTTCCTTCATGTGTGTTCTGCTGAAGCCTTTTACTTGATAGTTTGCTATTCAAAAACCCACTGATTTGCCCTCCACCCCAAACTGTAATGCTCTTAAATTTTGAGTAAAGTTTGTAAATAATGGGTCTCTTGGATATAGTGGGGAAAAAATCTGAATTTGCATTGCTGACTCTATTATTTCCCCACAAGTTTTTCTTGAATTTTATTTTGCAGCTTGCAACCTACATCTTTATAAAATTTTAGTTGAGTATATAGGGATGAAACCCCATCAGTGGCAATATGTAAATCAGAAAAAAATATCTCCAACTAATCTTTGACTTACCTAATCACTTCTTAGGATGTTTACAAACAAAGCTGGCAGCCTTTCACCGATTCACTGTAGGTGTGAACTCCTTTTTTTGTTTGTTTTTAAATGAAAAATTATTAATTGATATTGCATACAATTTTATCACTTCCACCTTTTTTTTATTCCCTGTTTATCCATTGGTATAGAGGGGGAAAATTAAAAATAAATATACATTAACATATAGCTTTTAATATCTTCTGCTTTGAGTCCAGCACAGTGGAATGTAACTTCTGTCCTCAAGAACATTTCATTTCTAAATGTTATAACCTAGTTTGGCTTGTGGTAAATGTAAATTTGTTCCTGTAATCCCAAGTGAAAATTCTCTAATTACTAGCTTCATTATACTTTATGTTAATTGTAAATGCTTTTTAACATTTATGTTCCCACTTCTGACTTGTGAGCCTTCTAATCTGAGCAAAAGTCCTGAGTTTGTCTTCTCCTCCTGACAATCTATTTGTCTTGTGTTCTTAGCAAATCTGCCACTAAAACTTGACTGGTGTTGACCTAAATATTAACTATGGGCACATACAGGTGTTTGTTTCAACCAGGAGAATTGCTGCTCTCCTGGTAGAAACTGAATGTTAAGTATTTATGCAGTTTCTTCAGGAGAAACCATGCCCCTTCTGGGAGAAAGATCTTCCAGGTTCAAGAGGGGGCTGGAATAGTGGGGTAGAGCCCCCTACTGGTATAAGGTAAACCTGGATGGTTGTAGTATCAAACTCAATTGATTTTTAGGTTAAACTGGTGTATTAAACTTATCCCAGATCCCCTCTGGATTCAAATTTTAAATTGCAATCCCCAGTCTGAGGAGTGGGCTGGTTGTTTGCCATATTGCTTGCTCTGCTTGGCTCCCAGTCACCAGGAGCTGAGCAGAGAGCAGCTGCTTCTGTCTTCCTGCCTACTCCTCAGGCTGGGGTTCCCAGGGGCTGGGGGGGAGTGGAACAGCCACTGCCCCATGCACCTTCTTCCCCTCCCCTTCCCCCCCCCCCCCCCCCCAACTAGGATCACTCCAGTTGCAGACTGGGATCACTGAGGGGTAGCTGAATTGAACACTTGTCCGTGGCCTATGTTTTGTTATGCTTCTAGTTAGGAATTTGGCCTAGAAGCCAAAATGGGCATGGCATTTTGGAAATAACATGTTGGCTTATAGTTATATAAGCAGAGAATTAAGCAGCATGTTATGATATTCTGAGACCTGAACTTGAATAAACTTTTTCAGTGGTATGATGCAATATTACAATGCCCTATTGCTAGAAATATGACAGCTTCTTCATCTGTTAGGGCCTTTACTGTGACCTAAGATGAATTGTAACCTACTAAGTGTACACAGTCGACAGTCAAGGCTGAGTCTATTCAATTTTTACAGGTTAGTCTAAGCTGTGTAGATTGAACAGACATTCACTTCTAACTGGAAATGCAGCCACAGGCCTACAGTGGCCCAGGCCAGAAGCTGGGGAATGCTAGAGCATGCCTTCCTGCTTGGCTGGAGCAGACAGTTTAGGCCAAGGCTAGCCCACCTACCCTGCGGGGGGGGGGGGGGGGTGGTTTGTAGGGGAGATGTAAAGCATTCTGCGAGTGAGTTAATTTGAATCTGGAGGGGATCTGGGATAGAAGTTTAACCAATTTAACCTAAATCAGTTAACCTGGATGTAGCATCAGACTCATCTTAAAATGGTTCCAGCCATTTTGAAAGTGGTTTATGTGCACTGAACTTCTGTTATATTACAGATTTGAACTGGTTTTCAATCACTTATACTGGTTTATGTGTTATTTCTGTATTTTAAGTGAACTTGTTTAAGTACACTAGGGCTAAGGACAGAGATCAAAGTACCAGAGATCTAATGGTGCTGGTACTGTTCCCCCCTTCTACTCCCCAACCTCCACCTCTAAGGCTGTGTGTGATGTGAGCGCAGCTTCCAGGGGCTGGATAGAGGAGGGATGGAGGTGGGGAGAAGTAGGGGCTGTGTGTAAGAAGCTTCCTGCTCCCTGACCCCAGCACAGCTCCCCTCCTATTGGAAGCTGTGATTGTACCACAGCCAGGGAGCTGGGGGGCTGGAAGATACTGTGGTAGTGCTGGTGCAGCTCCCAGCTGTGTGGCTGCACTGGGGTGAAGAGAAGGCCCTTGAAAAAAGGTGCCAGCCCTTGGAATAAACATAAAAATATATGAACTCTGAAGCAGACTTGTTTTAATTCTTTCAACTCCTTTTCCCTTTAAAGAATACACTGGAAGAACATACTCCTTAACACTCTTGGGTCATCAGTTGATGTCTTTTACTGCTAAAATAACTTTCAGAGATCTCCCAGGAGTTTGGTTTTAAGCCAGGCATGTGCCTTAAGATTTTCACAGAAAACAGCTGTGGGAAAGGAATGTCTTAAATTTCAATTTCGGAAATATTTTTCTATTTCTACAGTTTAGCATCTGATTGCTGGGGATGTTCTGCTGCTGATAAATCAGTATAGAATAAAATGTTGTTTAAACAAAAATTTATTTAACGTGCTATTTGCCCACTACTGGGGAAATCTGAGCACTTTATTCAGCCCACTTGTTTTCTTTGCTGGACTTGGGCAGCATTTTATAAGGATAATGCTTACATTGAAAGAGTATTCTAGTGAGTTCATGTGATAATTCTGCTATAAATTAACACACCCAACAATTCAGCTGGAAAGTGCAGCACCATGCATACTTTTCCCATTTCACACCTCTCTCCTTGGAACTTCCAATCCAGAGGAGCAGGAGACAAGAAATTTTATTTATATATAAATAATGTGTGTGTGTGTGTGTGTGTGTGACTACTTAGCCCATAAGCACAGTGCCAAAAGACACATTTTCACTTGCGTGTAACTGAAGTTTGGCTCTGCCTGTTTCCTACCAGCTGTTTATCCTTCTATAACTTGTTTTCCTGCTCTTCATAGAAACATTCATTCTGAGACAGATTTAAGGAGCCCCCAGGCCAGTTATGCCAATCTGTTGCAGTAAGGCTTTGTGTGACTGTTTTTGTTTATGTAAGACAGACTTTCAAGTTGTCCTCAGTTGGCATAGGGTACCCTGTGAGACTGTAGTGGGGGAAAGGGGTGGTATCTGAAACCATGCTGTAAAGTGGGAGAGATTAAACATGATTAATTCTGGGTATTATATTAGAGGCCCAGGGGGGTGTTATGTGGAAGGATGTTGGAGGTGTGATATATAAAAATTGCGTAAGTTGGGGTACTAAACTGATCACATAAATACTGACCTTTTCTCCTTGGATAAAATGTTGCTTTGAATGGCAAAGTCCTAAGCCTTCATGGCATGCTTTAAAAAGAAAAACATACTTAGCGTGTTACTGTTTTGTTATTGAAATGTGGACAGACCAATCAAATATCTGACAAACACATATGAGGGTGGAAATAGATGTTACCTGATGTCCCATTTGTGCCACCATAACATTCTTTATGGTGGCACAAATTGTGAGCCACCAGTAGACATTACTACCCTTTGTTGCACCACATCAAAGAAGATCAGTGTTGTGACAAAAAGTAGCTGTAGATGCTGCTGCTTTATTGTGACAGATGCTCATTACCTCTGGCAGGAGAGTACTGACAGCCTGAGATACCTGCACACTAGCCACTGGCAGGTGCTCTGGGAGCTTAAAGGCCCCTGAAGCAGCTGCCTGCTCTCTGTGCTTAGAGGGGCACCTGGGGAATCTTGGGGTGCCTCTCCATAAGCAAGAAAGCCCTACTTTCATGCTCAGTCAGCCCAAATCCCCTCAGTTGGGGGAGGGAGGGGCAGGTCTGGCTGAGTGGAGAACGTAGGGAATTCGCATTACCATCGCATTGCTTGATGTTATGAGACAAGAAGGCTCATCCACTAAACTCGGTGACAGCTATTTCTATCTAGCCTGACCAAAAGACAACTGTTTCCTGTCCGTACTTCTTCCATTGTATAATTGTATGAAATTATATGCTACATATAGTAGTAAACTTCTGAATTGTAAGTTCTTCAAGGTTGAGATTTTTTTTTTTTGAGTCTATACTCTTATTTATACATCTGTGCAGTTCTGTAAAATCTACAAACAAGTTACAAAATTGGCTACAAAAAGTAACACTGCAGAGAAACCCTATGTTATTGTAGTGCTTGCACCAGTTTTGTAGCACTGTGGGGGGGGGGGTATGTTTATTGTACCCTCAACTTCTGTAATGCAACAAAAGTATTGCCTGTTCATGGCCTTAGCTGAAGCTGAGACCTAATCTGGCCTATATAGTATTAGAAAGTGGCATTAGGAGATGAAATGGAAATACATTTTTGCAGTCTGATTGTTTATAGCAGGTTTTACTGTAAGGTGCTACAGGATCTAATTCAGTGGTTCCCAAACTGTGGATTGCAACCCCAAATGGGGAAGCACTGGTCTTATTTCTGGCACTTAAGTTGTATTTAACCAGATACTCCCACTATCAAATGTAATAATATCAAAATGAGTTCAGTCTGAGAGCACATTGTAGGCTAACTTTAATTTTTGTCATAACTTCAGAGGAATTTTCCAGTTATAGGACCTTCTAGCTTGCTGTCATCTTTCTTTGTAAGAAGTGGCTAAAATTGTAGCAGAACTTGAGGAATTCCATTTGCTATTTGCTGCTGTACTGGAAGTTTTTGATGCGTGCTTGACTTCAATTTGGAATTTGGTGTTTCTGTCACTTAATTTGTAGAATGAATGAATAAGAAATGGTATTCCAGTGAAATAGTTTGACAGCACAGATGCATATTGAGTTGCTATAGATCCTGTTAGTCATGACATCCGTGTTTAAACAGTTCCAAAATCTGGATGTAAAGGAAAGTGCATAGATCATTAAAATACAACCTGTTTAACCAGTATATAAAAGAATAAAAATAAAACTCCTGAAATAAAATAAGTTTGCAGATATTGGTAAAAACTGAAGGATTTGTATATTGATTAGAGTTGCAATACTCTGTAGGAAAAGCTTTCCCCCCCCCCCCCCCCCCCCCCACCAAAACCTTGCAGATGACTCTTTGGGGGACACATTCTCTTGAAAAGTCTTTGAGAGAAACTGCTTCTGATTGTCATATCCTAAGACATCCTGTCCCAATTTGGTTGTCAAGATAATTCATAAATGCCTATGGGGAATATTTTTGAAGCTGGGAGTTTCTGAAAATGCAAATGATCACTTGTGACCAGTACTTTTAAGCTTGTGTAATGCCCTCTTTCCATTTACTTATCATTATCAAGTATCTTGGTTGACGTGGAAACACAATTACATTCGTACAGAATACAAAGGTGAAAGTACCGTGGGGAACAGTGTATATATATTCATAGTGAACAGGGTTTTTAACTGTCTGATTTTTAATATATTTCTTCTTTTCTTATAGTCCCAGGGGATTTGGGTAACCAATTGGAAGCAAAACTTGACAAACCCACAGTGGTACACTACCTCTGCTCCAAGAAGACAGAAAGTTACTTTACTCTCTGGCTGAATTTAGAATTGCTGCTGCCTGTCATCATTGACTGCTGGATCGACAATATCAGGTAGGATCAGAGCCCTGTAAAACAAAATATTAGGTCAGTGTATAGCATGAAACTGAGGAAGATAACTTTTTCCACTACCAGGCCTATTTTATTCTCAGTTACTTGGCATGTATTTTTTGTGATATTTCTTGAAGAAGAGGCCTAGATTCCACCATAGAAATACAAAATCTGCTTCATGACCAAATAACTTCAATTCAAAAGTTCTACAAACTTCTTAGCAAATCAAAGCCAATGTACAAATATTAATGTCTGTATTGTAGTACTGTATATGCCTGCCATGTATTTGCTGAGCTTGTTGCATGGAGAGGTGTGTGTATCTGGCTAAATCATAAACCTTAACAGCATTAAAGACTGTTCCCTTTCTAGGCAACCTACCTAACCAAGTAGGTTTTTGTTCCATTGCAGATTTTTGTCCAGTCCAGCACCTTACTTGTGCACAAGGACTGACCTGAGAGACAGGCAAGCTATATTCTCTCAGGTCTGTTTGTTGTGTACAAGTAAGGTGCTGAATTGGATAAAAATCTGTAACGGAACAAAAACCTACTTGGTTAGGTACATTGCCTAGAAAAGGATCAAACTTTAACAGCATTAAAGGCTATGATTTACCCAATTTGTCTGTTTTTACACCAATAAAATTTAACCTGCTCTAAAATTTTACTGTGTACTTCATACCAGTTGGGTGTTCTTCACAATCTTGCTCTTTAACGCAGTTGAAAGCTGCTCTAAATTATGAACTTTGGATCACCTGAGGGAAGTGAATTTTTTATGAAGGTTTTTCCACAAGTAAAATGCTAAAACATTTAGGAATTGTTAAAACCCCTCACCTGTCTCCAATGTGCTAGGTATTAGATGGGCCTTGTAGCCAAGACTCCAAATACTTTAGTTTGTGTCAGCATCTGACTGCATTTGGAAACAGATAAGGAAATACTATGTTCTTTTGAATATCATCTGTCTTGTAACAGTTAATGCCACCAACTAACAGGTAAAACAAACAAACAAAAATAAACCACAGTAGTCACAGGTAGTGTGCAGTGTCATACTCCGGTATAGGGATGTTTCCCTTCATAATAGTTTCACTGGACAACTCTGGATTCTGCTGTATACCCCCAAAACCCCTATTCCATTCCCTTGGCCCCAGCCAAGGTAGGCTTGATGGCCTCGCTCAATTTAAGATAGTTTAACTCCAATCATTTCCCCTTTGAATGTAATATAGATAGAGCTTTTGAAGCTATGAATTATAATTAATTCCTCTGGATTAAAAATAGCCTCCACTGCAGTTTAACTGTAGGGACCAACTCAAATTACAATTTCAGGATTTTCATGGAAACTTCAAAACAAAGAGCAGCTTCTTTGTTGATCAGTGGCAAGGGGCTGCCAGGGCCTCTTAGACAATCAGTGGTGGGGGGAGAGGGGGATTGTCAGGAAAAGACAATGAAAATGGTGCTAGGTGCCTGGAGCAGCCCATGACTCTTCCTTCACTTTGGCATGCTTTAAGTAGATTCCTGCTTATCTCTTCTTTTAATTGATGGCTCCAATATGTGGGGAACATTCACTGTAGCCTTAACAAATGTATTAAGTTCCTCAGAGGGGGGGGAAAAAAAAAGTGGTCTAGTGTAGAGATGCCCAGAAGACATGTCTTCAAAGTAGTTTTTTGTTTCTTTACTACACTGTGCATGACTTCCTGTGATTAGAGACATGACAAAGAACTTGCATTTGAGAACTCATCTAACTTTGGACCAACTACCTAGTTGGTCCAATAAAAGAGATCACCCTAAGAAATTGAAATTGGAATTAATTCTGCTCTTACTTGACTGTTCCTAACTCTGTCTTCACATGCCTATTGTTGATTTCAGGTGCGTTTTAAACCAGAGGTGGGCAAAATTATAGCCTGCAGGCCAGATTCAGCCCACCAACTGATTTGTATCCGGTGTGTGGGTGGGCACCCACCAATTGGTTGTATCCAGCCAGCTGCCCCATAGGGTGAAGCCCACCTGCTCCTGCCTGGGGCAGCCAGCACCAGATTCCTGCCCCTCCCTCTCACCCTGCCAGACTGCATTGTCCCAACCCTGGCCAGTGCGCACAACTTTCCAGTGGGGATGCTGCCCAGATACTGTTCAACAACCCCCCACCCCCCGCCTCCAGCAGCTTCCTCCTGCCTCTGCTGCATTACTCTGGGCAGCAGGTAAGAAACATGGGGAAGCTGTGAAAACATGCTGGGTGGCAAATGCCCAGCCAGGCAGGGAAGCTGCAGCTGGGTGACTTCTGCCCAGTGCATGGCACTCCAGTTCCAACTCCCAGCTGTCTTCTGTCCACTCTGCCTGCTCGACATGATGAGCAGCCACGTGAGGGTGGCCAAGTGGGTGGAAGGCAGCCTGGCGCTGGAGTCCCATGTGCTGTAGGAGGAGCCACTTGACTGCAGCTTACCCCTGGCCTGGTTGGGCATCTGCAGCCCAGTATGAATCCCCACAGATTACCTGCTGCCTGGAGCAGCGTAGGAGTCATCAGTGGAGGCAGGGGAAGCTAAGCAGTACTTGGTGGTTGCAGCTGTGCTGGCAGTGGCCTCATCAGGAAACTCTGTATGCTGGCTGGGGCTGGGGTGATGCTGTCTGGAGGACATAAGATGGGGGTGGGTGCAGATGGGAGCAGGTGGAATTCAGCCCCATGTGGGCAGCTGCATGCACAAATGCACCAGCATCCTGCCTGGGTGAGCTCTACTGCATGTGCACCTGTCTTCCTCCTCCATCCCTGGTCAGCTCCTGGGACCTAGCACAGCCCCCCACTCCCCTTACACAACATACAAGAGAGTAAGACTTTATTCAATAGTCTCAATACACCCCTCCAAAAAAAAATAAAAATTAATCACTTTTTGTATTTCAAAAAAAAAAAATTAACATTTAAAATTTAACCATATGTTATACTAAGAATTAGATGGTTTACTATATGATTTATTTAAAATGATATCTTCTGAAAGATGTGTGAAATTTAAGTGGCCCTCCAGCTGAAATAATTTCCCACGCCTGGTTTAAATGCACCCAGCTGGCTCGGCTTGGGGTATAGGTGAGAACTTGGCTGCTGTTTTTTCTTCAGGTTAGTAATCTTGGTCTTTGCTTCTGGAAGCAGGGAAAGTACTGCTTAGAGAGAGAACTGTTAACTTCCTGTGTTTTTTCCTTGGTGCCTGGATTTAAAATAATCTGAAGGGGGCTGGAGTAATGTATTGAGCATTCTGTCCTATTGACTGCTCAAGTTTTTAAAACATGGGCATCTTGAAAGTCAGGGTAGGCATGGGTGGTGGGTGTCCATTCCCCAGAGGATTCAGGGCTGAAATAATTGCAGTATTACAAAAAAGCCCAGTGTGGTAGCTGATCATTTAACATTTAAAGAGTACAAGGTGTCTTATTATGTCTCTGTCTCTAAGTGTGGTGGAGGGTATAGACAAGAGTAACAATTGTGGCTGTAGCAAATTACACTGGTAAAAGCTGTTCTGGTAAAACTGTTAAGTTTTCAGGATCCTGTAGTGATACAAGTTAGCGAAATCACCCTGACTTGAACTTTGCTTCATTCAGGGTCAAAATTGGGGTGGTTTTGTTGCATGTCTATCCCTACAGAATCAAGTAGTCATAAGTTACTCTGTGTAACACCTAATGTATGCTTCTGAGCTGCCGCTGTTCTACTTCTATTTTTAAAGAAGCTAAAATGTAAGTTTATCCTGGGTTCCAGTCTGGATTTGTGCTAACACCTATGCTTAATAAACCCATCCATAACTTGGTACTTAATCATTTGACCTCAAAATTGAAAGACAGTTGTTCATGTGTGCATGTATATCACTCTGTGTGACGTTGGTTACTGAAACTGCTGAGTCATAACCATGCTAATACTATTATAAGAAATGGGGGAGGGGGTCTGTTGTCTTTTGAAGTGTAAAATGGTCTAAAAATCTTTTAACTCCTCATGCCTCTTTTTCTTCAACTTTTTTTTTTTTTATTGTCTGTAAACTTTTGAAAGGTTTACAGGTGGTGTATTGCTTCAAGTCATGGGTCCTGTGCTTGTATGAAAATGTTAGCAGATTTTGTGTGAGTGCAAAAAATAGTACATGGAACTTTTTGATTCTTTTCAAATCTGGTTAAAATATTAACTTTGATCTTGCCTTACATAATGGCTTTTTAAAACATTAAGGTATCGCATATAAAATACAGACTTCTATTTTCAGACCTGAAGATTTAAAAAAAAAAAGTGTGTACAGTCTCTGTATTTATAAAGTCCTTGTGCAACTTTAAAGTTTAATAACTTTGGATATACACACGATAGAAGCAAACTCTAAACAGCAATTGAAAGTGTAATTCATAATTTTTTTTTTTTTTTAGCATAGTGTAAGCTATTGGGGCTTTGCAAAATGGCACTGTACCATCTTGACTTGAGTTTCGAGGTTTCGATGGAACAGTGTTTCATTTCAAATTTCATTTCTATTTGAAACTTGTTCCATTTTGTCCAACCAGTAACGCTGTTTCATCGTTTCACCCATACGCTAATGGGGAAACTCGAAACGGCCTCTCATCTGGCAGGCAGATTAGGAGCCTGCAACCCTGGGAGGCCTGTTGGGGCTGTGTCAGTCTACCTGGTGTTGCGGGCCCCCAATCTGCCTGCCAGATGAAGGAGGGAAGCTGGGTGCTGCCACCTGGAACCAGGGAGCTAGGGAAGGGAGTGGGAGCTGAACCTGATCACTCGGTTCCCTTCCCCAGTGCTAGGATCAGGCTGGGGAAGGCTAGCTGGGCTGAGTTGCCTTCCCCAGCCCGATTTTTGTAGGGCTGGGGAGGGGAACTGAGCCTGGGCTAAGTTCCCTTCCCCTGCGCTGTGATTGGCTTCCTGCAGCCTGGCTGCGGGAGGCAGGGAGAGCCAGGACTGCAATCCCCACCCGGCTGAGCCACATGGGGCTACAGAGCTGCTGGGAGTACAGCCCTGGTTCTCCCCCATCTCCCACCACCTGGCTGCTGGCTGCTTTGAAACATGTTAACTAGGCTCATTTTGTTTCGGGGCTGTTTTGAAGCACTTCATTTCGATTCTATTTTGCTGTTTCCAGTTTGAAATGAGTTGAAACTGTTGAATCAAAACAGCCGGCGAAATTTCATACAGCCCTATAAGCTATGCGTAGGGCAAGGATCACAAATGCAGTTCATGAAATTGCTCAGCTGCAAATAGAAAATATTTTCTACAAGTTGGAAAATCAAACTGAATGATGTATCATGAAAGATGGTTGGTTTGTTTGTTTGTTTGTTTGATACATTTTATTTATATGGTGGCACAAATCTTTTGTAGTTGATAGCTTTTTTGGGCAAAGGCTTTTCATACTGATTCTCTAAGACAACCATAGAACCATACAAACAGTATTCTTTACAGTGTTAAAAAACGCAATCTGTATTATAAATGGGTTTCCCAGCTTTGGTATGTGTGGTGTAAATATAGTCTTGAGTGGCTTATTTATAACTGTTACTTTTCTGCTGAACGACCAGCCAAATGTCCTATTAAGTAAAGCAACCTGAGAGAAGCAAGCATGTACTTGCTGTATTTCCTGCTTTGTGGACCAATAGAGAAATACAGTTGGAATATATGTTTGCATTGCCTTAGCGATTTGGTTTTGCAGTTGTTTTCCCTCAGTGGTTGTTTCCTTTTCACTTTTTTTTTTTTCCTTAAGTTATCACGTTTTATCTGGGACTTGACAAAATATTTGGTTAACAATTTTCAGGTATCAATCAATTTTTTTAGAGCTGATGCTGTGGGGTAAAAAGTCTGGATTCCAGAGCTGTTGATCTGGTGAAAAGACATTCACGGTTCTATGAGTCTCAAGTGGATTTGAATGGTACCTACCAAATACTTAATATCTCTGTGTACATTTCCATAGATGTCTCTTTTTTTTTTTTTTTTTTCTTTTTGTTTTATTGGTTACAGCAATTCCAAATACTTTCAGCTGGAAAGGTATTCTTAAACCCCACTTCTTTGTAGAGGAGCTATACTGACTTTTTCTCCTTTTTAGCAACAGTATTCTGATACTGCAGTATCTAAGTTCAAGCACGTGTCAACCTGTCACAAATTCATAACACGGTTCCCTCCAAGAACTATGAGAGGCAGCTCACATTCTCTCCATAAGGTTCAAGTCTACCCTTTGACAACATATTCCATTTCTACACACTGAAAATAGGCTTTATTTGTTTTCCTAAATCAGGTAGAATAGTATAAGAAAGCTGTTTGCACTGCATGTAGGCACTTTAGCATGAAAGTGCCCTTGTAAGTGTCTGACAAACGTTATTTTCTTGTATGTAATAGCTCTTAAAATCATTTAACAAACAAAGCCCCATTTTATTTGAGAGCTGCCATGTAGTAAGACAGCATGTTTTATATTTGTCTTTCTTTCCTTCCAGGCTGATATACAATCGGACAAATAAGATCACAGAGCCACCAGATGGAGTGGATGTCAGAGTTCCAGGGTTTGGGCAGACATTTGCCTTGGAGTTCCTTGATCCTAGTAAAAGAAATGTTGGTATGTAGTTCACTGTTACAGATGTACAACACATTTCTATAATGCAATTTCAGTTTAAAATTCCTTACTGAAATCTGAGATGGGTGACAGTAACTGGTTGAAGCAGGATAGTTCATGCTTAGTTATGGCTTTGTTTTGTATGACACGAGTTTACCAGCAGTCAGTCATGTTTCATGTGCATTTGGTATGTGGCATGTTGAATTTAAGTGCTTTCTGTTCAACTTTGTAAATTAGGCGAGTAGAGTTGGGCACTACTTATTTTTACTTGGAATTAACATTCTCTGAGGCTTGAATAGTCATTCCAAAGACTGCTGTAGGACAGTGGTTCTCAACCAGGTGGTGCTGCAGGTGGATAGGTGAGGCTCCACGCTGCTGCTGCTGTTCAGGTGAGTGGAGCTCCAGGACTCCCTGTTACTGAGCCCCACTTGCTGCACCCAGGGCTGTGTGGGTGGGGCTGGGGCAGAGACAACCTGTGCAGGGCCCAGGGCAAATCGGTCTGTGCAGGGACCTGCCCCGGACACAAGGAAGCTGGTGGCAGATCTGGTGGCGGGGAGGAAGGGGTGCTGAGCGGCCGGACGTGAAGCCGGCAGCAGTGCAGAGTCACTGCAGCTGCTCCACCTGGCTCTGTGGGGCCCCTCAAGTGCAAGGCCTGGGGCAGTTGCCCCAATTCACAGCTGCCCCTTCCCCAAGCAGCAGTCCTGGGCTGGGGAGCCAGGCCAGTCCTCGGGAACAAAAAGGTTGAGCACCCCTGCTGTAGGAGATGGTCTGAGATGAGCAGGAAGTTCACAGTTAGGACTTGACAAATAAAGAAGATTCCTTCTTCTGGCTTTGGCTGAGCTCTGGGCTAGGTAGCCCTTGGATTTCAGTAATAACTACTCAGTGAATTTGGGAGATTGATACTACTGCTTTTAGTTCCTTTTCCTTGTTAAAAGGAGAGAATATTGAGGCTTTTTCCTTGCAGTGTTACAGAAAATCTCTCATAGAAAACACACTGGACTTTTCATGATAGAATGTATGTACTTCATGGCAGATAATTTGAACGTGTAATATACTTGATCCTAAATGGGGTATATTTAGAGTTCTAGGCCAGAATTTATTGTGTACTTTCAGACAAACTGACTAGGTGAGAGGAGCCTCTCTGGGTGATTGGCAACTATGGGTTGCAGGTTGCACCATCAAACACAATCGGGTGCTAAATCATTTATAGTGCATTTGGTTTTTTTTGCTGGATGGTTCGTTTTCCTCTAAATGAGCTGTTTCTCTTGAATGGACGTAATATACTATGAATAATTCATTCTCTCTCTCTTTGGCAAAGGACATATTTAAATAGGTATTCTAGTTACTTTAGTAGTTGGCAATTAATATATAATAGTAAGGAAATGAACTTTATATACTGATTTTTAAATTAATATTAATCCCATTTTGACTACAGTGACTCCTGAGGCTTGAAGCAACAAAGCTTATCTGAAGTCTTTTAATTGCTCTAACAGTTGGCCATGTAGCTCAAGGTTGCTACTTTTGTTGCAATATTTGCTTAGGCTATAACTTCACTAATCAGTTGAAGTAAAATGCCACTTGCCTTTATCATGTGATACCAGTCTGCAAATACTGTCCATTTTTTGTTATTATAAAGCATTGTGTGAATGCAAAGTGCTGAAGTAGATTAAAGTTCCTGATCCTCTGACAGAAATAAATCTAGTTTCACAACAGTTCCTAGAATTTTGCCATGGGGCAAAGCACACAAACAGGTGAACTGGAGCAGGAAACGCCTTAATTGTCAGTTACCTCAAGTTTTGTCTTAGGTTAACGGCCAGTTAAAACTCTAGTGTATACAGTCATTAGAGATGTTTCCTTATTCAGGTAAATCTGGGAGAAGAGGGCAGTATGTACAAAATGAAGGAAGATGTGGAGTGGGGTGGGGGGAGGGAGAATGTGGTAATATTTCTTGCAATAATTCTTTGCTAAAATTAGCTAAATTAAGTTTCCTTGTATTTCTGCTGGGTGCCTAACATGAATCTTTCATTTTGCCTAATACAGATGACCCTTTATTGTGTTTAAAGGATTATTACAATTAATTAAACTCTATGTATGTTGGCAGAGTAACCTACTATAGGATTAAATTTCAGCCTCACTGGGCGTGTCTGTATGAGGTGTTGACTGCATAGTAGCTGAATAATACTGCACAGTAGCATGTCATAGCACCAATAGTGCTAATACACTAGTGCATGGTATTTATTAGGCTACTGTGCAATAGCATCACATAAAAGGGGTTTGCTAGCACTACCGCACACTAACTCTGGTTACTGTGCATTTATTCAGTACTTGATTATACAAGTACTAAGTAAGTGCAGTAACCACTGTGCAGTAGTGTCTCCTGTAGATGTGCCTACTGATTTTTTTAAACCTGTATGGTGGCCACTTTGTTAATAAGTTTTATTTTTTGTTTTTCTCACTATTTTTTTTTTTTCTCTCCTGTGGTGTTTTGTTTTTTGTTTTGTCTGCAGGTACTTACTTTTACACACTGGTGCAGAGTCTGGTAGATTGGGGCTACCAGAGAGACGAAGATGTAAGAGGAGCTCCTTATGACTGGCGGAAGGCACCAAGTAAGTGAGACTTCACTGTCTAAATAAAATATCTTTTGTCCTTGGCAGACTCGTTTGGTTTTTTTTTTTTGTTTGTTTGTTTGTTTTTTTTGTTCAGGACTCCTTTTCCCCTTCAGATTCCATGTCAGACCTTGGTCGTGATCAGAACTGTTCTTAGGGTCCCAGTACAAGGAAAATCTCCATGTGTAATTTCACACGAATTCCTAACTCCAGCAAAGCCCCCAAATTTCAGTGAAGTTTCAGACTTTCTGTTGCTATTAATTAATTTGGACAATCTTAAAGCCTAGTCCTCAAAATCCTAGTGCCACCCCAAGTGGAACTTATACCATAGAATTGCTTTGGATTGGGTCCTGAAAAATAGACTTTTATGTAGTGTCCTTAATTCAGGGCTGAGGGGCAATGTCCAAACCTATACATTTCTCATTATCTGTGCAAGAATGTCAGACCCTTGTACTCTTAATTACACTGTAGTCTCACTTTTTCCATCTCTTGTCTATAGCATGGATAAAGGATATTCTCTTCATCGGGGTGGGCAAAATATGGCCCGTGGGGCCCCTAAAAAATTTAGAAAATGAATATTTATTTGTTCTTGGGTCCTGTCAAAAATGGCAGGAGACGGGGGGCAGTAGGACCCAAGGGAATCCCTGGCAGGCTCCTGCAGCAGCAGGGCCCGCATGGCCCTGGACCATGTGGTTGCACCGTGCCAGAAACTCGGGGAAGGGGGGGAAGGGCAGGGGAGGACCGCGGGGGGGAAAAGCAGCCCCTTGCCTGCCCTGTGGCTGGTGCTGCCTGCTGCAGCCACTCGCAGCCCGTGCAGGGCTGTCCTGAGCAGGCACAGGCAGCCCCACGTGAGCTCGGAATGGCTGCAGCATGGAGCGAGCGAGGGGCCACTCCCCCCCCCCCCCCCCCCCCGCTTCCTTGTGCTCAGCACCAGCTTGTAACCTGCCCCCGCTGCCAGCCTGTGCTATGCACCAGCTCTGGGCTTGGCCATTGGGGCTACACATGGGGGTGGCAGCTGCAGTCCCCCCGCTTGCTGCACTGGGCAGTGTTTGCCACCACTGCCCCTGTGCTGCCCAGCGCACAAGCTCCGGGCAGGCAGCAGCAGCAGCAGCAAACGCCAAACATTGCCCAGCGTGGCAAGCAGAGGGGACTGACTTCAGGGTCTACTTTAAAGTTTCCCTGAAGCTTCTAACATGCTCGGTTTTTTGAAGAACAACACTGATCTTTTGAAAGTATTCAGCATTGGTCTAATTAAAGTTGATGGGAATCTTGCCATTTGGGGGGGGTGGGGAAATCAGTTTTATCAGTCAGGTGCTTTGAGAAACTCCTACCCTTTAATATATATTGTAGTAGTACATATTTATTAGTGTCTTTCATCTGAGCTTGTGACCGAACCACAGAGTTCAAGTCCTTCATAGGCAAACACCCTGACATCTGATGATAACACGGCATTTTTTTTTTAGATGTGCCCCATACATCGGTCCGATATCAGATCGGTACCGATATGAAGAGAATTGTTTATATTGGCCTAATGGGGCCAATAATTTGGCTGATTAAATGCCTTTGCTGTGCGCAGCCGCAGTGCAGCATGGAGCAAAGCTGACAGTGTGGAGAGCTGCCTCCAGCTGGCAAGTTGAAAGTGGGGGGAGCAGATCAACATGTCCTGTGGTGAGAGAGGGGGCAGGTGCTGCCCTGCTGGGGTGGGGGGGAAGTCTCAGGACGCAGGCACAGCTTGTGGAGCAGGAGCGGCTCCTGCTGGTTCTTGCCAGATCTGCACGGTGCAGGCCGGGATGCAGCTGCGGGGTGGAGCTGGAGTCAGTGCTGTGTGGGGCTCTTCTCTCTGGGGCCAGGCTCAGAGTGGGCTCCAGCAGCACTGGAAGGAGGCTGCAGCCACCCTAAATTTTGTCACAGCTCTGGTCCCAGACCCACACCGCTGCTCACTGCCAACTGTAGCCCTGGCTTCTCCTGGTACCTGGGTGGAGTTAGGGTGTTCAGCTGGGGCTGCAATAGGTGGTGGTGTGGGGTTTGGAGCAGAGCAGTGGTGAAACTTGGGGTGGCTGCAACCTCCTTCCAGTGCTGTCAGAGCCTGCATCAAGCCCAGCCCCTGGCAAGAAAAGCACCCCCCACCTCCACCATCCCAGGGTACAAGCAGAGGTGGGAACCACCCCCACCCCATGAGCTGCGCCTCTGGTCCATGTCCCAACCCACCCCCCTGGCTGGGCAGTGCCTGCCCGTGCCCCCTCCCTCACCACAAGACATGTTGATCTGCCTCGCTGTGCTCCCCCACCCTTCCACCACAGCAGATTTAACAGCTGTTGGCAGCTGTATCAGATACCAGATCGGTATGGGCTGATATACCTCCTTAAATATTGACTGTTGGTATCGGTCCCCAAAATCTCTATTGGTGCACCCGTACTTTTTTTTATATGAACCTGCTTATTTGACTTCTAGCATTAAAAAAAACCCAACAAGTATATGGAAAGCTAGCATTTTGTAAATCCACTTAATTTGACTATTCTACATAAACTGCCTGTCTATTGCTGTTTCTAGATGAGAATGGAGACTATTTTGTTGCACTTCGGAAGATGATAGAGTCTATGTATGAACAGTATGGAAGTCCTGTGGTGTTAATTGCTCACAGTATGGGTAATATGTACACGCTGTACTTCCTCAATCACCAGACTCAAGAATGGAAAGACAAGCACATAAAGGATTATGTGTCGCTAGGTGCCCCATGGGGAGGTGTGGCTAAAACCCTCCGAGTGCTGGCTTCAGGTATGTATGCTGAATTTAAACTGAAGAGCCATAAGATATTAAAGGTGCTATTGTTAACAATAACCTTAGAGGCGGTAGATTGACATGTCCTGAACTTTGAAATAAAAAACCGCATTCTGCCCACGTGACAGCCATATCGATTTCAAGCTCCATCTTTCTTGTGTGTGGATTTTTTCCATTAAAAACTACAACTGTTTTGTGTCTTGATGAGGAGTTTCTCATCCTTTCACTTAATTTTTTTTCTTTCTGAAGTGCAGCTGCTCTGAGTTTACTTCATGTTGAACCAATAGTAAATTTCCAGCATATCCCTTTCCTTTTTCCTTACATCTGTCTGATTTACTCTCTAATTTTAGAAAAGCAAAACTGACTCTGAATCCAGAGAATTCAGAAGCTTCCTCACGCAAACGTCATGATAGCTGGCTTGGGGGTTAAAGTTCAACATCTTCAGACATGAGAGTTCTTAACATCTGAGAAACCTAAGTGGTGGCAGAAACAAAGCTATTGGCAAATAGTTGAGCAAGACACACCAAGTTAGAGAGAGATTCTCTAAAACTTATGACTGGTAGTAATGAGATAATGTAGAGGAGCTAAGGTGGACATCAAAGCATTTTTGGATGGTATACCAAGTAGCAGGAAATGAACAGAGTTAGTATTGGCATAGGATCTTCCCAATATGTATTGTTTCTTGAAACAATATGTATTGTTTCTTGCCTGTTGCAATAATTACTTACAGCACCTCCTATCCCAGAGTGGCTGACTGCATGTACAAGCAGCTGCATTTTTTTTTTCCTTGCATAGGCATACTTTCAACTTCTTCTAAAATATAGCCATCTCTGAAATTTAAAATACAGTTACTAGAACAATGTATAGCAGTCGAGGGTTTTTGCCTGCTCAGTTAGTTTTGGGACCTGTGTTCTCCCAGGTTCATTGTATGGAACCATGTACTTGCCTGGCCAGAGCACAGCCTATTGTGCAGCACAATGGCCATGTGGACACCTTGTATATGGAATAGGATTGCAAACTAAGTGCTAAAACAGGCAGCTAAGCAGGTTTGAAACTGATATTTGGGTGCATAATATGCAACAGGATTCTGACCTTTCTTTTATCCTCATTCTTCAGTCTGTGGTCTCATGGCTATTCATACTACACATTTAAAAAAAAAAATAAAATTATTTTCTACTCATCTTTTCAGTGTTGCTCAGTTTTAGTTGGTGTTGAATGGGTACAAATTAATTTACTAGTCCAACTCCCAGATGAAAGTATTTTTATCACCATTTTGCAGATAGACAACTGAGGCATAAAGTTAAAGGCTAGAAGTAGCCATCAGTTTTTGAATGCCAAGTTGGTATGATTAGGAACTGTTTTTATAGATCTTGGCATTTTATAGCACTTCCATAAGTACAAAGCAAAGCTCCTAGTGACTCCTGTTCTGCACATGTATTTCTGTAGAGTACATGTAGATTCAGGTTCCAAGATAAGGCAGCCACAAAATGAGGAACAAAATCTGTGACCATGTGTGGCTTAAGTTATTTCAAAAGCATTATACAGCAACTCTTCTTGTGCAGGTGAAAATAGAATTTAGTTGCTAAGGGCTGAAGTTACTTTGTGTTTTGTGGGTTTTTTGTTTTTGTTTTTTTTGTTTTTGCATCTGTTTCATTCACTTTTTTCGCCTTCCAGCTTTCGCAGGAGGTGAGGTCTGGTATGACATGCCAGACTCCTTCACTACAGATGCAAACTTTTCCTTGCTTGCTCAAGCCCTGTTGTTCACCCTTCATGCTGCTTATCTCTGCTTCAGGTTGTGTCCAGCCAGTCCTAGGGTCAGTGTGTAACATTTCCTGTTCCAGGTGTTCCCCATCTGCATTTTCTTTCCCAGTTCCCCTGCAGCCCAATTCTCCTCCTCCTCCTCCTCCTTTCCCCATTCTTGTCTTTTAGTTGTGATCTCTCGCCCACCTCCTGGCTAGTTTTTCTAGTTCCAATACACTACCATAGATTATTTGTGTAATGTCTTTCCTCTACCCAAGCTCCCTGTTACAGCCTCTTGGGTGGACAGTTGTGGTTTTCTTCTGACACTACATTTCCTCAGATCCATCTCAGCAACAACTAAAGGAATGCAGCCTTTAAGTCTTAGCTCCATATCTAGGCTTTCTTCCTCACTAACTTCTGATCTTTCCTTGCTAGACAGTGCCAATCTCCTCCCCTTTGCCCATTACCTCTTTACACCTCTCAATCCTCGGACCTGCAGGGAGCAAACCAGGGCAAAGGAGAAGAGATTGATGTCATAGATCTTGACTTTAAAAAAGCCTTTGATCTGGTCTCCCATGATCACCTCTTAGCAAAACTGGCCAACTGCAGCTTCGGCTTCACCATGATCCGCTGGCTGGGGAATTAGCTCTGTGGTCAAACCTAGAGGGTGGTGGTTGATGGAAGTCCATCATCATGTTCTGTGACCAGTGGGGTCCCTCAAGGCTCTGTCCTTGGGCCTATACTATTCAACATCATCTTCATTAATGATGTGGACATTGATATTAGAAGCAGACTGGCCAGGTTTGCCAACAACACTAAACTTTGGGATAAAGCGTACACACCTGAGGACAGGAGGGCGATCCAGGCAGACCTTGACAGGCTCAAGAAATGGGTGGATGAGAACCTGATGGTGTTCAACACTGAAAAATGCAAGGTTCTCCCACCTTGGGAAGAAAAACCCTCAGCATACTTATAGGCTCGGCACTGCTACACTGGCTAGCATTACAGACTAGATGGACTTGGGGGTCATGATTGACCACAAGATGAACATGAGTCTTCAATGTGATGCTGCAGCTAGTAAAATGACCAAAATGCTGGCTTGCATCCACAGATGCTTCTCAAGCAAATCCCAGGATGTCATTCTCCCATTGTATTCGGGCTTGGTGAGGCCGCAGCTGGAGTACTGAGTCCAATTTTGGGCTCCACAATTCAAAAAGGATGTGGAGAAGCTTGAGAGTGCAGAGGAGAGCCACGCACGTGATCAGAGGTCAGGAAAACAGACCTTATGATGAGAGGCTGAGAGCTATGGGGCTCTTCAGCCTGGAAAAGCACAGGCTCAGGGGTGATCTGGTGGCCACCTATAAATTTTGTGTTTTTGTTTTTTTTTTTTTTTTATAAGGGGCGCTCACCAGAATCTGGGGGAACATCTGTTCACCAGAGCGCCCCAAGGGATGACAAGATCGAATGGTCACAAACTCCTCCATGACTGTTTCAGGCTGGACATAAGGAAGAACTTTACTATCAGAGTCCCGAAGGTCTGGAATAGACTGCTGCCAGAGGTGGTTCAAGCACCTACTTTAAACATCTAAATGTCTCTTGAAGGCATTTATCTTGCTGGGATCCTATGGCCCCTGCTGACTTCCTGCCCCTGGGGCAGGGGGCTGGACTCAAAGCTCTTCCGAGGTCCCTTCCATCCCTAATGTCTATGATATCTATGAAATCCCTCTAGCTCATGTTGTTTCTTCATTTTGAACCAGGCCACTTCCATGATGGCTTAGTCTAATGACAGAGCACCAAGTAGTTACTAACAGCGCAGGAAGGACAGGCCCCTAGTTTTTTTTTTTACTTTTTCTTTTGAAGTTTGAGGTAGGCAAACTTGGGAGGATTTTCTCTCAGGATGGGCTGGGGGGGGTAATAGAGCCTTGATGCATAAAAGCAGGCCCCTACTAAATTTCAAGTTCTCTTTTCCAAAACACAAGAGTTTAATAGTTGCTTAAAGAAAAGATTGCAATCACCTTTTTAACATCAAGGAAGCCTGTTTTTTTTCCCCCTACTCTTTACCCAAATGGTCAAAACTTTTTTTTTTTTTTTTTTTTTTTTTGTTGAATGTTTCTCACAGAGACCTCTCAGTCTGTGTTGAACGTGGTTTAAGTTTGCCAAAGATAACTTCGGACAATTTTTAATAATAGTTGGTACAAGCTCTTCCTAGAGTGAACAAACTAATGACATTTCACAGAATATGGATCCCAGTATCTGAAACAATTCCATACACAACCTTTCACAGTTGGATTCTGCAGCTCAGGTTTGTTTCAGCACCTTGTGGTTAGTGCTTAATATGACTTAAGCTGGGTTAGACATTTTATATTAGACCATAAGTTAAAAGGAAGAAAAGGCTCAACTGCAGGTGCTACCTTTTTAAAACAGTAAAACAAGGAACTGCTTTGATTTTAGGGTCATACATGAACCATCTCCTCCCCCGGGAGATCAATAAAAAATATCCAGTACCATAGGAAGACCAGTGCCAGTGGTGCACTTATTGAGCACTCTTACATGGAGGATGCCAGATCAAATGGAAGTAATATTATATGCACATGACCTGCACTGGGTGCCAAAATGCCTGGATAGGGCTCTGAGGTTATCTTCAGGACTCTCATAAATAGAGAGAGAGAGTCAGATGTGCTAGTTTGAAGCAAGGCATCTGATAGGGCAGGGTGGTGACTCTTTTTTTTAGAGGTGAACTGGTTCAGAGATGCAAAGGCTCTCCTAGGTGACAGTCTGCTTTGTCAGATGCTAACTGGTAGAGGCCTCTCTGAACCTTAGTTTCAGGTGCCAACCTGCCCTCTCTTCTGCCTTTTAGGACTTGGTGCTTACTGTTTTTTCACTCCCTCTTCAAGCTTCCTTTGTTAATCAGATTTGGGCAGTATGACCACTAGCTGCAGTTGCATGAAAATGTTAACGTTTTGAAGAAAGGTATTGGAGATAGTGTGCTATGGCTCTGCCTCTGTTTTAACAGTGCCACCTCCTGGATTAAAAATGCAGCTACTTCTATATTAATTAAATATTGCTATGGCTGCATCTCAAGAACTGGATAAACTTTTCAGTCTATTGGGATGATATTTTGTTCCCTACTTGAAGTGATCACCTAGTAGTCCAGATCTGGTTGTCCACATGGCATTTTTTTTGATGGTCTGTCTGCCAAAATAGCACTTGGGTACAAGTTGGTATTCTTTACCTGGGCACATACCCCTGTACAAGTGGATGATTCTCTGTGGCCGTGGAGTCATGCAGAGTGGATGTGCATAGTAGTGGCTGGGTACACTCACCTCTCAGGAACAGAAAAGGGAGGGAGGCCCTCTTGCCCTCATGACTTTTTAATTAGCATACACTGGGATTCTGGATGTTCGGGATTCTAGTCATCCCTCCCCCAAGGGGACTTTGAACCATGGTTTCTCTTCATTTTCCAGTTCAGCACTAACGCACCATGCCACAGGCTTGCCATTATCCAGTTCCTTCTTTGGTGCTCCTTCTGAAGTTGCTAACATTGTCCTTGGAAAAAGTGAAGTGCAAGGGATGCACCTCTTTCACTAGGAACAAAGGCCCCAGCTGGAATCCAGGGCTCCTGCCTTTCCAGATCTCACAGCCAGCTCACTGAAGTGCATACTCTAGCCTGTAGCCTTGTTTTAGGCAAAATGTCTCCCACAGACATAGCTGGTGGTAACGAAGGCTAATAGTTGCCCTTCATTAATATTCATCATCAATATGATGTTCTCCTATTGTACTGGAGATATCATCAGACTTTACTGACAAGATCTAATTTTATCTATCTGGGTCGTGTGTGTGTGTGTGTTTGATCAATATTTTTTTTTGTGTAATATACATGGAAAATACCACTATCATAAGTGGGCTTTCCTTACTACTCTATCAGGTTTCAGACTTTTTGTGAGAGCTGTTTGTAGGATTTCTTCCAATAACTATTCTTACGCAGGCAGGAAAACAAGTAATGAAGCTACATCTTACTTTACCCTAAAGGATACAAAAACCACATTGTAATCTGTTCTGTTTTTTCCAAGCAAAGTGCTGTCTCTTAAATGGTTTTTAGTGGAAATTGTAAAATACCTTATTGAACTAGGAAAGTCAAACATTATTAATTCTGTAACTTATCTCTCATATTCTACACACACAAACAGGGAGGCTGATGTTAATTTACTCTGCCTCAAAGATTGAGAGGGTATGTCCCTGTGAGTCGCTGCAAATACACACAAGATTTTTCAAGATGGCATTTCAAGCTGTTTGCATTTGGTTAGGAGAGTGCCTAATGAATGCTGTCTTGCAAACATTTAACTTCCGAATTTTGTGAAGTAGGAGATGGGGCCCTTTTAAAAAGGGCTATCAGAGGGGTGATCTTAAAACAAAATATCTGACTGAGATGTTCTATCTGTCATTTGTCCAACTTGTTCCTTTTTTATTTAGTATCAGTGGTTATTGGAATTTGTATGGTTTATTTCTCAAAACATTAAAAGGCTGTTTCTCACTAATGATGCACCTTCATCAAACTTTTATCTTTTGAGCAAGGAAGGCAAGTTCTTCATTCATTCCATATGTCTGAGTGGTAATAAAAAATAATGCTCAGTAACACAGATAAAACACAATCTGTAACAAGACAAGCTTTACCTTTTTTACAGGTGACAACAACAGGATACCTGTCATCAGTCCACTTAAGATCAGAGACCAGCAAAGATCTGCAGTTTCAACCAATTGGATGCTCCCTTACAACTACACATGGCCTCCAGACAAGATCTTTGTAAGCACACCCACTGCTAACTACACTATCCAGGACTACCAAAAATTCTATAAGGACATCAACTTTGAAGATGGCTGGCTTATGAGACGAGACACTGAGCCCTTGGTCTACCAGATGATACCACCTGGTGTGCGCATCCACTGTCTTTATGGCACTGGTGTAGAAACCCCCGACTCATTCTATTATGATATGTTTCCTGACAAAGAGCCCAAGATTGTGTACAGTGATGGGGATGGTACAGTGAACTTGCAGAGTGCCATACAATGTCAAAAGTGGGTGGGCATGCAAGAGGAGGAGGTGCTGTTGTTCGAGCTGTCTGGAAATGAGCATATTGAGATGCTGTCAAATGTTACAACTATTTCTTATGTGAAAAGGCTGCTTTTTGGTTTGTGACACTGTATGTTGGCTCTTTTCCATGATGCCTTCCCTTAAATAAGGGAAAATGCCTTTTGATCCCCTGGTTTTTAGGCATTTGGGTTATTTATTTGTTGTTTTTGGGATACTTCTCCCCAAAGCCATTTTCAGAAAGCTGTTTTGGTGTCCTTAATGCTCACTTGTCTCTTGAATGAGTGTTCAAAATGCATCATGGTGTTTCACAGTTTGAAGGCTGTCATGTGCATTTGATTTGGTGCCTTTAGTGGAAGTGTCCCGTGTTCATACAGACATTCATTTGAATGTGAAATCCTTTTGTGCAGAATGTACAGCCTATGCTGTTTCCTATGTGTAATCTTTGTTGGGGGGGAGAAATATTGCTTACTGTTCAGTGTCAGTTGTGCAGTAAAAAGAAAGATGTCAAGAATTGGGAAGGCAGCAGTGTTCCTCCAAGATCTGATATCTTAATAGTTCAGCTTGCAAATGGGATCTAGCAGCAGGTATTACAGACTTGGAGTTAAATGCTGCTTTTTTTTTTTCCTTTGTTGCTTTTGTTACATCTAGCCTTTCTGTAACATTCATATTTTTCCTGGAAAAGAGATGTGTGTTTAATGCTTATGATTCTTTATTGGGTATATTTGCAAAAGTCAGGAGAGACCTAGTTGTCCTTTACACTGAGACCTGGATGACTTGGCATCTAGATCCCTAGGACTGCTAGCAATCTTTTACTTTTTTCCTTTTTTAGTGCTAAGAAAAACCTAAAACTTGGGGATCCCTGTAGCCATTCACATATGCAGCAAACATCAACATCTACAACAGTGAATACTGGCAAATGCAGAAGATGCACAATTTGTGTCAGTGTGAAAAATTACCACTGTTTCTCAAAAGGTGGGAGATAAACAGGCAACTATTTAAAACAAAGCAAAGCTCTAAATTTCCTAGAGCTGGGATAAACTTGAGTGCAATACAGTGTAAAGTATGTAACTTGCTTCCAACCAAATAGTTTTGTTTAGATCCAGATTCCAGTTCATTGACAATCTTTTAATATGAATCAAAATCATATTTCAGTGGTAAGAAGTTTAGTGTAGATATACTTCCTGTAGTGGCACCAAGTTGGCCCTAATTAGGGTTGAGAAATTAACTTTTAGTGTGAAAATAATTTCACATTTACACTTCCCAATCAAGTCTGTGAACCTTACACAATAGTCCATTTAAAGTCTTTGTATAACTGGGGAAGTGTTACTGGGAGATTCTTCTGCACAAGCGTTAGAACAAGTCACCAGTTTGATCACATTTCTTTGCTTTTGATAAGAATTCTGAGTGCTTTCAGTACCTGGCTCTTCAGGAAAAGATACCTTCAGAGTTCTTGACTGAAATTCTTCAGGGGAAACCAAACAAAAAATTTGCTTTATATTTTTAGGAGATTCCAATAGTCTAAAAAGTAAACTTTAACTACTTTCAGTCAGGCATGGATGGAGGTTGCTACCATTGAGAGATGCAAGTAAGATTTCTTTAAACGACAGTAGTTTCAAGTGCTTATTATTGCAGAAAGTTAAGCTTGAGATGGGTAGATGTGCTGGATTGGTTAATCACTTTTAAACTTCTTAACTGAGGTCATGGGTAGGTTTTAAAATCTTTCTGGATTCACTGACTTTTTAATACAATCTTACTCTTCCTTCTGTGCCCTCTAGACTTCTTATAACTGAAGTAGGACAAGTATTCCCAGCAGAACTTAATGTCTGTCATTTGTAACTGGCAATCCAGGAGCTAGAGCTCAGCAATTCAATGGCACAAGCTCTTCTGCTTCTGTCTCCTTTATGCTAGTGGACAGTGGCTTACTTTATTTAAATCCATGTGGCACAGAGAAGTCCTTTAAAGCTGAAGCCTGTATTTGGAATAGGGCTCTGTAGTGTAGGTTTTCCCAGATACGTGTGCTAAGAACCACAGTTCTATTCAAAGGCTGTTTGTGATCAACTCCATTCTGAATTATTGCAGACCAATCATACATTAAATATCTGTAACTGTCTGGGTGTACCCAATAGGGATATCAGAGGAATGTGGAAAGAATCTAGATTAATAACTTTACCTGGTCTGAAGAATGTTTCCTTTTCTATGGATCTGTTTGGTTGCTCATGCATTTTAGTTTTATGAAGTTCTAACAATTTTATAGGAAGAGCTTAGCTTTGGTCCTTTTTAGACTTGGAAAAGAAACTGATGGTTCCAAAAGAGCTGCCTGCATTATTTTTGTTAGAATTTGGTCACTCCAACACTTTCTTCCTTTTGGGGATAAAAATCAATCCTGTATTTTTCAGTTGATTAATTATCTTATACCTAGGGACCTATTCAAATCAAGATTTGCATGGATTTTGCAGAAACTGTGAAGTCAGGCAATCTGTGAAACCCATGTTAGGGGACAGGGCAGGCTTCCCAAAAAAACTAGCTAAGTTTTGCCTGGAGTCCTCCAGGCCATGCAGCTCAGTCTGAAAGGGACTGCCAGTACGAAGGCAAGATGGCTGCCACCCCTGCTCCTTGCTGCTGATTTGATGAGGGATAAGGCTACACAATGGATAGCCCTCTCCACCAATCAGCAGTGGAGGGTGGAGTCACTGGGGCCCCATGACCAATCAAAGACGTGAGGGGACACCAGGATAAGCTGATGAAAATGGCAGCCAGCCCTGTGATCTGTCCATGAAATTGGCCATCTGTCTTCTTGAGCTGGGTAGACCCCTACTTGCACCTTGCTCTTAATGCAAGCAACTTAGTCCATGCTTACTCTTAGTTTTCCATTAGCTGATGGGCCTTCTAGAGTCACCTCCTTTTCCAAGTAAGTCTGCTTAGCTGCTTTTTAACTCATTGCAAGGTGGAATTGACAACTCTCCACACCTAGTAGACTTGTAATCTGTCAGGTTGAATCTGGGCTTTCCTGAGCAGAATTGCTCTGCTTAGATTTCATTGAGTTCTCATCACTAACATGCTAAGATATGCACAGGCCTGCTAATTAACTGATTGGGAAGGTTACAGGTTGGAGGATATAAGATGGAATGACTTCTTCTTTTTCCATCAAACCTTTTTAAGACTTCTTTTCTGCCTATCCTGCATCTTGAGAGAGAAATGTCATCAGTCTAAACTTTAAAATACCTGGTGTATATGCTTCAAAATGTAGAGCAAGTTGAATGGTGTGCACAGAAGGAAATTTTCATTATCATTTATCTCTCTACATTACAGGGCAAAACTAAGTATTTTAGTATCACCGTAATAGTCTAAAGTTACACAACCATTGTAGGATCTTGCAGAGAAGGTCAGAGGAAATGTTAAATATTGCTGGGAAGGGGTTCATATGACACTAGAAGAGAAAAGGAGTACCTTGGGTACTTTGCCACACCCTGTATTTGAAGTGTATCATTTTGCACAAATTCCTTCCATTTTATATCCATTTACTTACAACTTGTCAACATGTCCCTTTTTGCCTAGTTTTTAGGATGCATTTAGAAACCAAAAATAATTTTGAGGACCAAATATATTACTTATTTTTGAAAAATATATAGAGAGAAATTGCTGGAGGGACTTCAGCTATTGTAATACTTCTGCAAGGGTTCAGGGTCACCATGTGATTCTGCTAGGAGCAGAAGATTTCAATATCAAGCAATAATTGCAAAGGATTTGCAGGCCAAAGGGAAGAAGTTTGGTATTAAGACAGTTCTTGAAGCACTGTGTGTTCAAGGCCCGTTTTGAATTCAGGGAATGTTCGGCAATTACTTTGCTGCTCTACACTTAACAGTATTTTGTATGGATCATAATCTGGTGATACCCAGCATTTTATATGCCTCTTGGTGTATGAATGAGTTGAATAGATTTTGCATATTTTATTGTCATACTTTGATAATGTAATAAAGTTGATCTAATACTGAATGTTTGTTGTGATTCTTTGTCATACAGGTTGTGAACTACAAACTTTGTTGCTGCTTTTTTAAAAAGTTGCATTCTAACCAAAGAATGGAGTATAACCTCCTTCCCATGTAGCTAGAGATCACCTCTTTCACTAAGGAGGCATAAGGAATTTTTTAAAACTTAGTGTAAATGTTCAGGCTCACTATAAACATGCAGAGAGTTCTCGTACTGTAGGGGACAGCATTTTTTCAATTGGTGGGTCATGATCCAAAAGTGGCTCACAAGAATATATAAAAGGGTCACAGACAAACTTTTTAAAAATGAATCGACAAACTCTTTAAAAATTCATTTGTCTTTAAAGGAAAAAAACGTGGGACATGCAGGCTGGAACTATCAACCTACAAGGGAAAGCCACCAAGGGGCTGCTTGGGGGCCCTACACGCTGGGGGGCTGGACTTGGTGTTAGGGGCCAGTGGGTCAGGAGTGTAAGGCACTGGGTCAGGACTGGCCATTTTACAAATGGGTCCTGGTACAAAAAAGGTTGTGGACCACTGCTGTAGGAGATGCCCTGTGCAGTCATTCAAGTGCAGCTGGACAATGGAATTGATTAAAATGGCCTCAAGAATTTTAAAGTTGTGCACTGGCTTTAACGAACAATTGTTTTCTATATATTGGGAGTAATCTGTCAACTGTTCTGCCAACTAATTAGGAGACCTGCCCAGACATGGTGAACTGTCCATTCCTTTTAGAAGTTTAAGATGACAGTTGCTCTGCAGCAAACTACCACATACTACTGTATCAAAGTTGACCAAGTGTTTTAAAGCAGCAGCTCAAAAATGGATCCTCAAATTAAAGGCAGTTGGGACAGAAGTTGGGGTCAGGGAAAGAAGCGTTGGGGTTCTTAATGACTGGTGACTAGATGGATTTGTTGCAACCTGTGTGGTGCTCCAACATGTATTATAGAGGCACCTAGAGATCAGCACCTAATAGGCTAGAGATTTTGTATCGCTCTTTTAGAAAACTGTCAAGTTCTTATGGGTTCAATTGAGCTTGTTTGTAACTGCCAATAAGAGAAAAAATCTTCTTCTATATTTTTGCACTAGTCTAAGGGTGTTCTTACACAAGCTTTGGGAGTTGGGGGTGGGTGCTTGAATTAGAGTGGCTCTCTGAGCATCTTCTGTATCAGCATCCCAACATTTCAAAATGGCGGTGGGGGCACTTTAACCAAAGCTCATCAAACAAGCTCCCATCACCATTTTGAAGTGTGGGGAGGCTGGCTGATGCATGTTAATTGAGTCTGCTGTAGTATGCCAATTAATCAAGCCTGCTCTGAAGCACTGTAATTACAGTGTCAAAGCAGCTTCCCAGCACATCTACAGGCACTCTTTTATATTTATTTACAAAAATTAAAAAGTTTAAAGTTCTATCCTATGTAGCTGTACATTGCATTGATTTAAATGTTAACTATGCAATAGCTGAAAGAGATGAGAAACACTCCTGTTCATCCAGTCTCCAACACCTATTGGAGCTCTCCCAGCTTAAATGCTCACTAGGCTGCTGTTTTTGGGTCCCATCAACCAAGTCCTCTGTGCTTCTAGGCTTCTCTTGGTCTGAGTAGGCTGCAACACTGCCTCTTCTGGGTGCACACTTGGTTTTTCTTAACTCCCTTTTTGGAAATGGGATCTTATGATCCAGCTACTTTAGGTCTCTGGGACTTGAGTTAACCCCTCTATGCATAGCCTACAGTTTCTTAAGGTCACCTTGTAGGCTTTCATGTTTTCCAGGACAAGGTCTCACTGAAAGGAAAACTCACCATTTTATTTTATTTTTTTTTATTTTTGCAAGAGTTTCCAAACACACCTATTCGATTTTTACTGTATCTGCCACAAGAAATACACTACTACCACTTGCTTGCACAGTTTCCTTAAGCATAATTGGGTTTAGGTAATTCTGTTTGGGAGAAATTTCACTACTTCAGATCCTATTCTTGCAGACAAACTTTACCGGACATTACAGCAGGCCCTAAGATTTTAACTAAGTCCTAATGACAGCTTAAGCATTGTTGACTTATTTCACTGCTTATTGACATGCACAAGAAAGATGAAAGATGTTATGCAAAATCTGTACATTGTGAGAAGCATTTTATTTTGATGTTATGACTGGCTGAAGTATGGGAGCATAATCTGATTTTTCCTTAGTAGTTTTGTTTGTGATGTGGTAATACTATATTCTGTGTCCCCACTGTGATGGGGACAGAAAAAACTAAGGGCACATTATTCATTATTAATTTCGACCCTTTGCTTTGTTTCCATGCTTTTTTCATCATCACTCAGAATTTTAACAAAGATGAAGTTTGAACTGGTAACACTCCAGTTAACCAGGTTTTGGGGTAGATGCTGCAGACATTATTCCTGCAAGCATTCTCACTTTTATTTTAATTTTAAAAACCCTGCCAAATATTGAATGGTCTTAATTGTAATAAGGGCTCAGTCTGTTCTACAAGCTGGCAGTTGAGGTCTGGTTACAGGGCTAAAAGCAGTTTTAAGAAAATGAACTGCATATTGGATAAGAAGTATATTTTGAAACATTTTTGGCAGCTGCTGCTTTCAATCACACAAGAACAACACGGCAGAATGCATATTCAATTCTCCATCTGTCAGTCATGGGAACCTGTCCACTGCCAGCAATAAGAGAATTTAATTGTTCACTCATTCATTCACCTTTCTGCTTCTGTTTTGAAGTAAACTGTTTTAATAATAGTACATTTACAGACCTGTAACAGGCTTTGCTTTTTCCAGTGTTTTGCAGAGGCTTGTTTGAAAGATTATCATTTTTAATAGGGAAGGCCACATAACATTTGTTTTGCAAGGTTTAGGAATGTGTGATGGTTTGGAAAACTCTTTTTGTTGTGGAAAAGCATACAGTTTGCCACATCAGCTGATATCCCAAAGAGTCTTCACAGTTAATTCTTCTTACAAAATGGTGTTCCAACATCTCCAACAGCAGTATGGATTCGAACCTGGTTCTCCTTAAGCTCCAGGCTGGGTTAGCTATTTTGGGGAGTATCATCTTTTCCTCCTTCCACTGAAAGTCCATCCTGCTTCAGAAAAACCTTCTCTATAGTTCGGTATATTCTGACAAAAAAGTTAAGTAAAAGAAATCCCAACCAGCCTTGTTATTTAGGAACAGAATGTGCAATCAAAATCTGATACACAGCAGTACAGAAAATTCTTAGCTGGGTGCAGCTGTGTTCTCAGTCTTTCCAGGAAGGCAGGTCATGTGCAGTCTCTCAAGTCACCTGAGCCCTGGGCTGATGTTTTTCTATTGTGATTCAGCTGTCCTTCCAGCTGACTCACTATACTTCGCGGTAAATGTGACCACTCATTTGTTCTGAATGAACAATTGGACATGCATTAATATCACATTTTTGGTGCCCTTTACTGCATGTGCGTCTGTGGCTGGAATGGCAGTCTATTCCAGAGCAAGTTTGAAATAGATGCAGTAACAGATAGTTACTGCAGTCCTCCTGCAACAAAATTAGCTAAATCTCCTGTACTGTTTGTATTATAGTAGCTTTGAGGACTTGGTTATATTGGCCATTGTGTTAGGCACTGTATAAACTGTACAACCTTTAGGTGTTTTCAGAACTGTGTCCTAGTGCTGTAACTTCTCCTCAAATCTGGGTTTTGGTCAGAGGCTTTATAGACAGAGATAATAGGGGTTATGTAGATTTATTGCTGAAAGGCAACAATAGAACAGGTCAGACTGATGGCTGATTACTGTTTCAGGCAATGTACAATGACATCCTGCAAGATAATCCTGGGACCTTGTGTTGCCAGAGAAGGCCAAGAAGTGCATTAGCATTAAAAGGAATCCTCTTCTTTGCGTTTAGTCTTGGGTACACACAGAACAGGTTTCGCAGCAGCATTATTTAATTTTTTTTTTTTTTTATTTTATATAACTGAATTGGAAGGAATTTTGTGGCAATGAGAAGAGAGCTCTCTTGGAGAGAGAGGATACTCGTTTTCTTTTACTTCAGCTTCAGTACTCAAGGAAAGTAAGAATTAAGTAGCATTTCCAAGACAAAAACCTGATAATTTGCCAACCTGTGGAATTTACTTGTATTAGTTTTTCTTGAAGCCAAGATGTTAGCAGGATTTGAAGAGGCTTGGACATTTACAGGGATAGAGAGAACACGTGTAGAAACCTGAGTAAAAGTATATAATGGATATACATTCTAATGCTTTAGGACTTCAGATGGTGGGGGCTGGGGGTTGGAAGAAACTTCCCCACTAAGCAGGTCATTATGGTAGTGGTGTTTGTATTACTCTTTGACTTTTGGGGCCCATTTATTTTGTCAAGATGTTATCTAGCAAAGGTAAGAAGTAGGGCAGGACTTCTATTACTCTGGACAAACTAGTAAGGGCCTCTGCAAAACCCTGAATGAAAAGAGAAGGTTGCGCTTTCCTCTCGTACAGACTGTCAGACTATGGTTGCCTCTTTAGGAAAAAAGAAGAAAAATGTTAGGACAAAATTTAGCAGGTTTTGAGTGAATGCTTTTTGACTGGCGTTTGCATGAATGACAGAACAAGAGTTCAGTAGGGCACCATCATTGAGAAAGAAGCACCAAGTGGAACTGGCAAAGAGGTCTAGCAATAGGCAACATTTGACTGGAGAAGGAAGCTATCCCCGGGTGTCTGTACATGAGCTGGGATGCTGCTCCAATGTATTGTAATTACAGCGCGTCAAAGCAGACTTGATTAACTGAGTCTGCTGGACCACGGTAAGTACCATGCTTCAGTTAGCCTCCACATCTCATATATCAGCGTCCCTGTGATTCAAAATGGTGGCAGGGGCACTTTAACTAAAGCTCATTCAGAGCCGCTCTAATTAACGCCCCCCTTCCCAGCATGTGTAAAAATGCCCTCTGATGCAAAGTAAAGCAACAATTGCACCTCCAGCTTAAGATGTCCAACAGCTTTCCAGAGCAGTAGTAAAACTACACCAACTTCTATTATCAGCCAGAGACTGCAACTGAGATTTGCACCTGAGCAGATATGGCCAGGGGAAGCAGCAGTTATCTTATTGCAGAGCACCAGCCTTTTAGCAAAGCCACTGTCTCACTTCTCAGAGCCTTGTAAGTTTTCACAGAAAGCCCTCTAGTTGCTTGAGTGTTGGGTAGGTCTAGGAAAATTTAGGGCTCAAATTTTCCTGATACCCTGAGCTTTTATTCAGTGCTTTTCACATAGACTGAGGTCAAAATCTGGGATCCTTGGGGTGAGAACTCTCCAAAGCCCAGCACTTGCTTTTTTGTTGTAGCTTGACAGCTGCTGTGAAAAGTCCTTCACCTGTCATGCCCCTGGGGATAGGAGTTGTGTATCCAAACAGCTTGTTTGATTACAGCCTGGAAACCTGTGTATACTTTAAAGGGTCTTTATGTAACAGTTCCTAGTCATGGCTAGTTCTTTTAAAACCAGGAGGAGGCTTGGTTTGTTTTTCCACTGCTAAATAGCATTTTTTTAAACCCTGGGATAACTAACATATGTCCTGTGTGAAAACACAGTGAAGAAAACCCCCTGTGAGATAAACCTTATCCCTCACCTACTTAGGGCTTGGTGAGTTAACCTTGCTGTAAGACTAAAAAATACAATGAAGAGAAGTGTAACTGATGTGCATTAACTGCCTTGCCTGAACCAAGACTTATTTTTAATGCTTCTGCTTTTCCCACTCACCTTACTTTAGGAATATTTTAAAGGCCAATCATCCATTGTTTGTACAGTACTTTGAAGATAGTATTATCAACACCACACACACACACACAAAAAAAATGATTTTTGAAAGTCTTGGGACTTTTTAAAGAAACATTGGAATTTTTTAAATTGGCCTATTGGTTTCTGTTGGGTTTATTCTTTCAAAGTTTTCTCTGAAACCACAAGTACTCAACTGGGGAAGGGGGGAATCTCAAATAACAACATGACTCCAAAACTGAGGCTCTAAGATAACCAAATAGTAAGAGACTTGTTACAAAATGGAGGGATGCACAGTGCATTTTCTGTATGGTGGGGTACAAGATTTAGTATCAGACTAGCATGGAGGAATTGGAATCCAGGACATTCCTAACTTGTGTAGAACAGGCTGGGTAGGTTGGAGGTGTAGCTAGAATTCACTGTCCTTATTGCAGTTTTCTTGTTTTAATAGTGCATGTGTTAAGGACTCCAGGATTCTGATGTAAAGTCAGAGCCATGTCATTTGAGAAACCCTCATACACCTTAAAATGCAAAAATTTCAACATAAACAGAAAGCTATTTTTTACCTTCAAACTTCAAGCTCTTGAAATGGCTGAGGTACCAACTCACCACAGCCACTAGAGGGAGGGCACTCCCAGCAAATGCAGTCAACTGCATTCTGGCACTAAGAAAGCCTTGTGTTACTGCAGCAGTGGGAGAAATAGTTATAAGACTTTAATATAGAATATGTGAATAATGTTTGGCCTTTCTAACAGGGAGCAGGAAGACTGTTGTGAGAAGTGACATAAAGGGTTTCCTGCTGATGTTTTGTAAACATCAGAGGCTCATGGTAATGCTAAGGGATTCTGCTGTCCTGCAGAAATTCCTTTATGCTGGTGTTTCTCATTTGAGAGAACACCTATTCTCATTTGAGGAACTGCTTTGTGAAGCAACTGGATTACCCTGAAAGGGCTGGTAAATGAGGTCTAAAGCCTTTCATCCTAAATTTATTATTTAATGTAAACTAGATTTAATAGCAACAAGAGCTAATTGATGTCTGCTGGTTCTGTGGTGGCTTCTGAAATTTAAATGTGTGGTTGTCAGTCTGGTTGCTCATACACGGGTGTCTTATGAACCAATGTGTATGCAGTTACTTGTCTGCACAGGCTTCTCTCTCTTGGATGAAGGGATATTGCCTTTCAGCTGTCAGTGACATTAGAGATTCATAGGCTCCATAGGTCAGTAATGAATGTATATGCTCCCCTCCCTATAATTAAGCAAGGTTTGCATTAGGGCAGCCACAGATGAATGACATTCTATTTACAGTGAATCTATATTTAAATAGAGTTGACAGCTATACAGAAGACAGACTTGTAACTTGAGTTATGTACATTTTTTGGTACTTCTGGCTTTCAGATTTCAGTTCTGAGTGAGGGTTTTGTCTAAGACTTGGAAGAATCTTTTTTGTTACTGTCTGAAGCCTTGTTTGCCGAGGGACTGGCTATGCCAAGTTTAGGATCATGTTTAATTTTGTGATTTGCTTGATTTTTGGTGTGACCCATGGAAGCTGTGTTCAATGAAAATAAGGCATCACCTTACATTAAGTGACTCATTGATACCTGAAATTAAGCTTAGTCAGGATGCATTTACAAGTGACCTCAGCATAGAATTTTTCACTTGATGGGAATTGGGTCAAATGTTCCGTTCCCCCAAATGTGTTAACATTTGTTAAGGGTCTAGTCAAAGTTCTCTCATCTGTAAAGAATCCAATCCTGTTGTGGAACCTTGTCCTAGACTTCCCAGTTCTCATGGGTCTTCAGTTTGAAAAGGTATCATGCTGTCTACTACATCAATATAATCAAGACTTTCAATAGCTATTCTTTCTAAGTTACAATACCTACAGATAACTGACCTTTCTTACAGTTTTCCACCAGGACAAGGAATTGTTAAAGAAGACTGTTAGAGTTCATATGAACCAAGAGTTTCACCTTTGTAAAAATCACAAGTAGCCTTAGTAGAAATATATCAATGTCTTGGACATCAGTAAGGTGCCAGAGCACATCTAACAAAGCCCAAACCATTTAGGCCACCTCTAGCTTCATTGGGTATGTCCAGACAAGTGCACGTGGCTCTTGCAGCATCTCAAAGCCCTTTGAGACACTGCAAGAAGCATGTGTGGAAACAAAACAACAAAAAAAGTTCCCCACACTGCAAATTTGCAGTGCAGGAACAAAATTAGAACTCTCTGCAGGGAGCTGGGACCCAGATTCCATGCCAGTAAGTAGGGGGTGGGGGGGCTGGAGGAGGGAACCATGGGGAGACCCCTACTGGCCCCAAGTCCCCCAGAATGCTGCCCTGCCTAGCCCCATCCACCTGCCCCCCAAGCCCTTCCATCACTGCTCCACCTGGCCCTAGCATCCCAGCAATTAAAAAAAACAAAAACAAAAAACCCTGCATTCACCAGCAGTAGCAGCTACCATCAGGGCCACTGGGGGTCTCATGGTGGAGCATAGCACAGGGCAGCCGGACTGGCCCTGTGGCAGAAAGGCCACCGTCTGTGCCCCTCTCCAGAGATCTGTCTCCACCTGTGTGAGAGGCTGGTTTTGAATTCCTCAGGGTGGGGATCTCCCTCCCTTGTCTACATGACAAAAGCCTGGTGCCTGGGAAGCAGATGCGCTGGTCACCTGGGGAGGGGGGGCGAGAAAGCCCAGCTCACCGGCCCAGGTAGCCAGTGATGCTTTTTTAGATTGGTTGGCTTGTGGCCGGCACTGGCTGCTTCAATTGGACAGGGCTGCTGAGGTCAGAAAGGTTATTTAAAGGCCTGGGCCAGGAAGAAGGCAGCCATTAGCCATGTGGTCATCCAGGTGAAACTGAAACTGGCTCTCTCCTCATAACGACATGCTCCAAGAGTGACCTGCCTCCAGAGGAAAACTCCAACCACCTCTGGATGATGCGTTTGAGTAAGCTACTCGAGATCAGACTAGATATTTAGCATACAGTAACTCAGATGCGTGGTTAAATGGCTACCTCAGCCATTCTAGTTTGCTCTATGGGATTCCTTTGATATTCCTATGATACTGCTCTACCTTTTACCCTGCTTCAGCCCTACCCCCTGAATCAGTAAAGTTCTCCTTTGTGACTGGTGTGGGAGACTTATTGAGAGGTGGGTCTAAATTATGCCAAGGGGGCCCCTTAGGCCTGCGGACTAAGGGAGGCTTCCCTAATAAGCTCCTGACTTAAGGAAGTGCCCCAAGTGCTGGTATTGGGTCTAGTTCCCATTGGATGATCAGGCCTGTGTTCTCCAAGGTGTGCAGAGCCAAAATTGAGTCCAGAGCCTTGGATGGTGGCAGCGGGAACCCCAGGCTAGCAGGTGTGCTCCAGGGAAGGGGTGGGCCAGATGTGAGGCACCCCAGGGAGGGCACTCAGAGCCTGGAAGGTGGTCAGGTGCAGCGAGGTGGGCGGCTCAATGCAGGCGTGCACCCTACTGGCCTGCCTCATCATGCAGGTGCAGCTGCAGTTGGCAGGGCGCTGTGTGGCTCTACACTGTTAGGGAGCTGGGGCCACTGGAGCCGTTCCCAGACCGCCTCCCTCTGCTGGGTATGCCCTTGAGTGTAGCTGCAGCAAAAGAACCGGACGTGCACCTTTCCCACGTCCCATCATTTTCAAGCTGAGGGGAAAGCTTCCCATTACTCCTGCCAGCCCAACCAGAACTCCTGGAAGGCCTCCCTGAAGCCCACATTCTCCAGCAGACTGGCATGGAAATACCAGTAGGCTGACCTCAGACACCCAGGCCCCAGACAAGGTGGCGATAGCTGAAAGGGGTTGGCTAGATGCCGGAGGAGTGAGACCAGGCAAAGTGTGGCAGAGAGAGATTAAATCCAGTCCAACCAGAAGTAGCATGCCTGCTCCTCCCTCACCCTCACATAGGTGGGGGGGGGCAGGGGGATGAGGGGGTCTGGTAGGGTAACAGGCAACCCAGACATCCATCAGGATCTCCCCGAGAATGCCCATAGTGGCCTGGTTCTGTTCCCTGCCCCACTAGTCTCATGCATCTAGGGTGAAGTTAATGTTCCCACCAAGGACCAGGCACTCGTGAGGGTTGAAAGTGCTAATGTATGTGGCTGCCTGGAGGAAAAAAATCTGCCAACTCAGGGTCCCTTGCAGGGGCATACACATTCAGAAGGTTCAGAACTAGCTGCTGCACCTGGACCCAGAAGTGTAGCAGTTGGCCCGGCACCACCTCAACATCCTGGAGCACCTTCGACTGCAGGTCTGGGGAGAACAGGGTGGCCATCCTGCAAGAGATGGCTCAGAGGCAACTAAAAGAGACCCTGCCTCCCTACTCCAGCCATCAATTAAGCTCATTGGCTGGAGATGTCAGGGTCTTCTGCAAGAATACCCCGGGTACGCCCTCTCAAGAGAAGGAGAGCACCTGGCATCTCCGGAGACCCATCCTGCAGCTGTGGACATTGAGGGTTGCAATCTTAAATGATCTCATGGCTGGGGGAAGGAGGTGGAGTAGACAGTTCAGCAGGGGCCTCATGCAACTCAAGCCCAGTGTGGGGCCCGCCAGCTCAGGCAGTGCCCTCCCATAAGTATGGAGGGCATGTACGAAACTGGGACCTGCCTATAAAACCAGGCATTGCAGCTTTTGGGCCCCTTGCCTTCTCCCACCAGTGCCCTTGCAGTGGCAAGGATGCTGTCAAAATGTCCCCAGTGGTCCAAGGTGAGCTGTACCTTGCTGGTGGACTGCCACATATAGTTTTGGTCAAGAAATGCAAGTTGCTTCCCCCTAGGGACTACCAGGACTGAGAGGTCTGCAGGCTCCATGGAGCTTGCCAGTTCTTGGGCATCCTCCTCCTGATCCTGGGGCTCAGCAGGCTCCTTAGGCACCATCTGACCCCCCGGTCTGCTAAGACCCAAGACTCCTGTTGGGATAGGGAGAGCTCTGCAGCCCCTTGGGACAGGGGTAAGGGTAAGGGTGGGGATGGGGCTCCTTCACAAGATGGTAGGGTAGGGATAGAGCCCCAGGGGGTCTGTGCAGGGTCCTTGACAAGATTGGCCTGATGATTAGGGGACTCCACCCTGATCCCCTCTGCTGCGGGACCATGGGACAGGCCTGGAAGTGAGGTTTGTCTGGGAGGGGAGGGAAGAGACCCATCAGGCACTAGGGTAGCTTTGGTGTCTGCCTTGGGATCCTAGGAAAAGGGACCTCCCTCCCCAGGACTCACCAGGGTGAGCCTCAGCCCCCCCCAGATCATTGGAGTGTGGGGGAACTCCACTGCTGGATCTTCCTTTGGGTCAGTCTCAGCCTCGGTGCCTGTGGTGTCAGGGGGTAGGCCCTGGCCAGTGGAGTGAGGGGCCTCCTCCACGTGCTCCTGTTCAGGACTGTCCACCAGGCCCAAAATCTCCTCCACTGGGATCACCCATTTGATCTTTCCCAGGGGTGGGGTGTCAGGTGCAGCTGGGAGGCCCCAGGAGCTGAGCCATCCTTCTCCCGATGGTGGTTTTGGGAGTAGGGGAGGAGTTCTCCAGGTCAGAGGACTCTAACTGTGCCCGGGCCTTCCTCTTGGCTTTGTGCCCAGAGGGGACCTGCACGCACTAAGCCATGGGGTGGTTCTCAAGTGAACAGTCTCCAGTAGGAGTAGGCGAAGGTTGGAGGGGGGGCAGCTACAGTGCCTAGGGGCAGGGGGCCCTGCTCACTCTCTCCCCTTGGCTGCTGCTGCCCTCCTGGAGACCCTGCCAAACTTGGTTTGGGGGTGGGGTCCCCTGAGCTCCACCCCCCCCATGATGGTGTGGCTGGGATGATGGGGGGGGCTGAAGAGGGAGGGGTACCAGTGGCAGGGGCACCCCTCTTGCCAGTGGGACCTGTGGATGCCCTCTCCTCCTGGCCCATGGGGCACTCATGATGCAAGTGCCCCGGAAACATCTCAGGTCACCCAGTGATTAGAAAACCCTCACCAGGTCCCCCCCCAAAAGGAAATCACAAGGATCAACTGGATCATAACTTGGTGATGGAAAGAATGCACATGGCAGAGACTGGGGTCTTGGCACTCCAGTAAGAGGGCCACCACTGGGGAGATAACTCTCCCCAGGGTTTGGAGCTGGGGGAGCAGGGCCCAATTGGGGATATAGGGAGGGATGGAACTGAGGACCATCCTGGTCTCCAGCTCTTCTAGAGGCTCAAAGGGGACATACTCACCCTCCACCATGAGCCCCCTCTCCACCACCTTTTGTGCAGTGGCCTCTGACGCAAGAAAAAACATCCCCTTACCATGAAAGCAGAAGGCCACCACAATCTTGGGGGCCCCCCACTACCCAAGCCAGGGCCTGGACTTGGGTCTCAAAGTGCAGGTTCTCCTGCTTGGACAGTTAGTACTTCACCCCATGCCTGCAGGGGAGTGCTGGAAAGGGGGCCCTGCTGCCTGAGTGGGAAGGGCTGACAGTGGAGGGTCCAGGCCCCCCAATTTCAGGTCTCCCCACAGCTGCAGTTCCCTCCCAGGGGGCCATATTGGTGGGGCCGGAACTAGGGCCACGGACAGGCCAAGTGGGTGTGCTGGCTGGTGTAGTACAACTGGTCCCCTCAGGAGCTGGTGGTCTGGGCTTTGGGGTGCCCTTTCCCTTCCCACCCCCAGCTGTGGAAGAGGCTGAAGAGGAGCCCTTCCCAGGGTCCTTGGTGACGGGAGAAGGGGCTTGGGAACCCCTCCAGGGGTCACCCCCTGGCTCTGTTGGCTCCCTACCAGAGTCCCCCCTGCCCCTGCAGCAGCAGTTGCAGGCTTCTCCACCCCTGGAGGAAGTTGGATGGACTCTGCCCCGGGGTGGAGGCTGCAGGGGCATGCATCCCCTTGGGGGCTTGGCTGGGATCTACCCCCATAGTGGGGAACTGCAGCAAGCTCTGTGGGGGCATCTGCCCCCCCCGAAGTTTCCTGCCCTGCCATTGTTTTACATGAGGGCAGGGAAGACAATAAAGAAAAACAAAATATCCCACAAGGCTGGTGAACTTAGTTGGTGCAGGCTGGGGTTGTGGGGCAGAAGGGGAATAGGGAGGAAGGGGGCTGAAACTCATTGAGCCACAGCCCCACAGGACAAAAACCCAGGAGGCCTATGCTTTGAGAATGGGGGAGGGGGGGGAAACAAACACACACACACACACAGGCTGTGAAGACTCAAGCTGGTTTACTCAGCCACACAACAAACACCAGGTCAGGGGGAGTGGACCACAGGACTTACCACACAAGGGCAAAACACACACAGGGAAGGCTGCTGAACCAGGTGTAAAAGATGGCTGGAGTAGTTGAGGGGCTTTGTTTGTGGAAGATCTGTTCAGAAGCCCCTTAGGCCTTCAACTGGTCACTTAGCAGCAGAGCAGGCTGGAAGACAAATCAGGATCAGATGCAGGGAGGTAGCTGTGGGGGAGGGTTGGAGCAGTCAGTCAATTAGGAAGTAATCCAATGCAGCTGTGGTGTCATGTGGTACAGCAGGAAATCTCCCATCCTCCTGAGAGGGGGCAGCAGCAGAAACAACAGTAGCAGTGATGGTAGGAGCCATCTAGTTCAGCCACTCGGGCTGTGCTTCTGGTGAAAGCAGAGGTGAAGGCCTGCCAAGGCAGCTTGGGCAGGCAAGGTTCCTCTAGGCTCTGGCAGTGATGGTTGGGGAGGGGCCCACAGGCAGTGCAGGATCCCTCCCCAGGCTGTCCCCTGACCAGGGCTTGGTGGTAGGCTGATCAGCAGGCCAGAACAGAGGTGTAGAAGCTGGGGTGCAGTGCAGTGGGCGCCTCCCTGAGGGGCAGGCAACAGCATGCAGCAGAGAACACACCCCTAGGGGGGCACCAGCAGCCCAAGGCAGGAAGGGGTGTGGCCAACTTACTCTAAAAGCTCTGAAACCAAGCCTGCAGATAATAGTAGCCAAAGGCAGGAAAGGGCCTGGCCATCTTCTCTGCAGAAGCTCCTGAGACCAGGCTTGCAGCAGCCTGGGACAGGAAGGGGTGTAGACAGCATCCTCCCAGAGGCTCCTCCCTCAGAAGTTCCTGAGAGCCAGTAGCTCTGAGCCAGTTGCCAGGGCAGGTTTTTGTACTGATGGGGCCAGAACAGGTGCTGGCCCCAGGCTCTAGCTCCCCCTGGCTGTAGATCTGGGAGGAGCCAGGTAGGGTTATTTTGCCCCAAGTGGCACAACTTGCACCACACCAAAGTGCATATCCAGGCATGTACACTGAGGCAAAAAGCTCCAGCTGAAATTTGCACCTTTTCTATTTGAGCTGCTGCAAGTGCATGTGCTTGCATGTGTGGATGTGCCCATTTGGGGTTATTGCTTTGTCCTGCATTCTCTCTGTTTTCTAAGAGGGTTTAGAACTGCATAAACACATACAATGAGATAGCTATAGTGGACTCACCTCCATCTGTATCTATGGATTCTAGAAGAGCTCAGGCATCATAACAGAAATGTATTGGTAGTTTCACTAAAAAAGAACATTCTTCTCAGACATCTGCAGAGTATTCCTCTGTAATGCTATTTATACATTTGCAACATATTTTGTAACCTTTGAGACTACTAGATAAGATGCTGTGTTTGGCAAAACTGTGTTCTAGTCATTCTGCTTCTGAGACTCTGGGACTCCACCTTTGATTTATTTAGGTCTGTTGCTTTAGAGTATTCAATAATGGAGTGTGTACTCAAAGTCACTCAAGGAGACTTTGAGAATGGAAAGTTATTTAGCAATATACTAACTGGAGTTCTTGAAGTTGTGTTGTCCTGCATTCTCTCTCCTATGTGTAGAAGTCTTGTATATCTGGAGAACTGAGATACAGTTGACACGTGCCCTGAATATGAAGCACCAGGACATGCATGCACTTATACTACATGGATGTCATTGTTCAAAAGTCTATAAGTCTGAAAGCATGAGACATGCACCAGTAATGGAATGAACATATTGACAGCACATTTTGAAGAACTCTGGTCACTGTATGGGTAAACAGCTCCCTGTATTAGATGAAGTCATAGGCTATTCCAACATATAGTATTTTCTATATAAGATTGAACAGATTCATACAGAATCTTGTTTGAGCATCTTTGGAATATGACTGTAACAGAGAGGGCCTGATCTGGAATGGTGAAAGACGTGTATTAAATTAGTTTCCTTAAAACCTAACCTTGTTGCTGCACTTACAGTTGACAGTTGTCTGCCAAACCATTACCCAGTATTTCAGTCAGATCTGTAGCCACTGACTCACTTGCTCATACTTCAGGCACAGTAGAATTATTGGTGGAATTGTAACTGAGGATTTGATAAAACTAAAAATGTCACCTTCTGTTAGCAAAGTCAAAGTCTAAGAATTCACAGAAGAAGTTATCAAGCCAGATGGCAGGTTCTGCTGAATGCAAAGCAAGCTGTTGTGCCTAAAGGCTAAGCATTTTCACAAGGTTGTTTTCAGCATTACATGATTCTAGAATCATGCACAGTGTGTAAAAATGACTGATGAGAGAGTCTAATACAAGTTTGATGGATTTGGTCAAAACTAGGTCTCTAGTCAGCAAAACCATTTGGCCAAGAAAGTCATTTACAACTTAACTTACAAGTAGCTTGTATTTTCACAGCAAAGGTAAGCTGTAAGATGAGGAACCTCACTAAATGTTTAAACTTAATGCCTAGCCACAAATGGTTACATTTCACTCATGAGAGTAATTCAGTAGAAAGTATATTTAATGTTGATTTTCAAGGTATAACAGAGCAGCTAGACAGGTTTTATCATACCAGGTGTTTCAACAAGAGGCCTTTTTCCCAGTGAAAATAAATGTTTTCACATACTTGTGCTCTGTAAAATCAATGCTGTAGCGAAGCTCAGGGTAAAAGAACACCTGCACTTTCATGTGATCCCATTGCCTGTTTGCAAGTTGTTTTGAAACAGGTATTTTACTCATCTGAGAAATAACAATGTTTATGACTCAATGAGAGAACCCAAAGGGTGGAAAAAGCAGTTGCCCAAACTGCTTGTTGTGAGCTCTTGCTAAGAGAAAAAGAGACCTACATCTCCACTCCTGGTCCAAGAATTATAGTAGGACTTCTTTACCTGTTAAAGTATCTATTTTAGCCTTGATGACAGCAGTAGTTAGGTAGATCTTGAATGAGGCCCACCACGGGTCATTACATGCCTTCTCCTCTGACCATTCCAGTTAGGTGCAGGTGGACAGTAGTCAAATAAAAATGCTCACTGAACCCTTGAAGGAGCTATGCCATGAAGTTGCTGGCTCTTTTGTTTTTTGTTTCATTTGTTTTTTCTTTTTCCCAGGTAACCTCTATCTAGTTTTGCTTTGCAGGCAATTTAAGTTCAGTGATCTAAATTTATCAGGGCTCTGTATCTGGTGCCTGGATTTTGGTTGGTGCTGTAGCATGTATAAGTTTGATCCCCAATACTGCTTTGTTTTAATATGTTGCTGTTTTAAATGCTTCCAATCTAGCTGTATCCACTTGATATGAAGTTTTAGGGCCTGATAGGCTTTTGACAGTCTCACAGAAACTGAAGGACCCTGCTTCTGACGCACTACTACACTGTCTGACTTTGTTTTGTGACTTTACGCAATGATCATTTCTCTGACTAATCAATATCTTCTTTTGGTTCATGAGTAGCCCTTTTTGGTTTTGGACAGATATGATGCCTCAGGGGGAAGAAGGGAAGACAGCCTAGCAGCTCTTAATGCCAGCAGAACAATTTTAAAGACTGGCAGCCATCTTCATTGTGTGGTTCTCTACTTCAAAAGTACACTAGCAAATGCAAAGCGCTGAATGTATCTGTGGGTATCACACTGAGCACTGAAGGAACTGTTCCTGAGCTGCCCACATGAGCCTAGCAGTAATCCAGAATAGTGCCACCAAATATAAGTGCCTTAGTGATAGTCTGACTCAGTCAAGACTGTCAAGTGCCACAGCATGTGGCCCATATGTTTTCTATTGTTAAAAAAAAAATGCCTTCATCCCTAAGTAGATGCCACTTAAGGTTGGTACCCACAAGAGAATATGTTAAAAAAATTGTTTTTATTAGACATATCCTGCTATATCCAAAAAGGCTCCAAGCAGCAGATGGTTTTCATTAGTTAGAGAAAGGCCCTGGGCCGGGAAGTTTGCCTGGACTTGTCTTCCCATCTCTGGCCTACCTGTAACATCCAGCACTGCTGCCGTCAGTACTTGACTGATTCTTTGAGAAGGGAATCAGAAGAGTGGATGTAGTGCAGTATCAGCAGCTAGAGGTCTGAGAAAAGCTGTTGGATCACTGAAAGACAGACAGGTCCAGCTAGGTGCAGTCACAATAGTCTTTGCTTGCCCATGTAGTGAGGGCACCATGTCATGATACTTGCAGCAGTGATCTCATTTTGATCAGAGCTTTGGGGAAATCATAGCATAGTTGAAGAACACATTAAATTCTGGGTTTGGAATGTATCTCTTTAGTATCCTCAGAGTTAAATTCATGCACATCTCCCCTGCACTCTTCACCCAGATCAGCAAACACATCACATCCCCCATTTTTTCACTTGATTTGAAGATATTAAATTGGCTATTTGGCTCATCAAAAGGTTCCTCTGCTCACTTTTCTTTCCTTTTCAAATATTAACTAGGAAGTCTATTTGTCCAGTGCTATAAAAATTCCTCAAATAGATATGTTGAAAGAGCCAAGGACATCTTAAAAGGCATTGGGCCAAAAGGTGTCCTTACACTGGTGTAAATTTTGATTATAGCCACTGATGTGAGCAGAACTAATTTTGATGTTGCTGATGTAAGTGGGAGTACACAAGTTCAACCAATACATATAAATAATTTAGCTTTTCCATTGAGTGGTTGCAGTTCTGTTGCTATCTGCTGCAAAGATGGTCCACCTGCTTTTGGTTCTCCTTGGGGCAGGTAAGAACCCTTTAAATGTTCACATCTTTATATATTAAAAGTTTACATGCCTCTCTCAGAATAAAGGAAGAATTCTCAATATTCACGGCTACTTACCCTGTTTATTCAAATCTAAAACAACTCTGAATTTAAGATGACCTAGGCTGCAATCGGACCTAGACAGGTTACAGGAGTGGGCAGATGAGAACAGGATGGGTTTCAACACTGACAAGTGCAAGGTACTGCACCTGAGGAGGAAAAACCAGCAGCTTACCTACAGGCTGGGGAACTCCCTTCTCGTCAGTGCAGAGGTAGAAAAGGATCTTGGAGTCATCATTGATGCCAATATGAACATGGGCCGACAGTGTGGGGATGCGGTCAGAAAGGCCAACCATATCTTGTCATGCAATCACAGATGCATCTCAAGCAGGTCCAAGGAGGTGATCCTCCCCCTCTATGCGACACTGGTCAGGCTGCAGTTGGAGTACTGAGTCCAGTTCTGGGTGCCGCACTTCAGGAGGGATGTGGACAACATGGAGAGGATCCACAGGAGGGTCGCCCACATGATCAGGGGTCAGCAGGGCAGGCCCTACAAGGAGAGGCTAAGAGACCTGAACCTGTTCAGCCTTCACAAGAGAAGGTTGAGGGGGGATCTACTGGCCATTTGCAAACTAGTCAGAAGGGACCAGCAGGCATTGGGGGAGTCCCTGTTTCTCCGAGCACTACCAGGAGTGACTAGAAAGAACGGCCACAAGCTGGCAGAGGGTAGATTCAGACTAGACATCAGGAGGTGCTACTTCGCTGTCAGGGTGGCTAGGATCTGGCACCAACTTCCAAGAGAAGTGGTGCTGGCTTCTACCCTGGGGGTCTTTAAGAGGAGGCTGGATGAACACCTTGCTGGGGTCGTTTGACCCTGGTACTCTTTCCTGCCATGACAGGGGGTTGGACTTGATGATCTGCTCAGGTCCCTTCCGACCCTGCCAACTATGAAATTATGACCTCCCAATAATTAGATTTCATATAGAGAAAATGTACACATTTGTTATAATTTTCCATGTATAGAATCTAATTATTGGAGGGCTGTCTTGATTTTTTTCCCCCCATTGCTGCAGGGGGGGCAGGCAGCAAAGAGGCAGGTGCTATGGGGAGTTTTGATAGAGGGAATTTTTTTTATTGTGCTTTTTTACAGTTTTGTCCCTTTGGATATGTTTTTGCTTGCTGCCTGATTGTGTCTGCCCCCATGTCACCTCTGCCTTCTGTCTGCTCAACCAAAGCCTTTGCTTCCCCCAAGCCTCTGCTTCCTGCTTCCATCCTCTCCACCTTACCCTTGTTCTATGCTGGCAGGCTATGTCCCCATTCTAGCCTGGGGCACTGAGCACAGCCCTGTAGCAGCTAGTACCAGGAGCCCCATCAGTTGTGGCACTCTTGGTCCTAGCTGTGAGTGAGGCATAGTTGTCTTTCGGTCCTAGCTGCATGTGGCCCCCATGGCTGGGAGCCCCCCCAGCAAAGATGGGACTGGATGCCCAGTCCTGGCTGTGCCTCACATTTTTCTTAATTGTGAGTGTTGTGTCATTTGCGGGACTCTCAGTCCTGACTGTGTGAGGCGCAGCTGGGACCAAGAGCCCTATGTGGGCTGGGGGTTTCAAACCCCCTGAACTGTGGGGATCATGGCAGCTGTGATCCTTAGGGCTTGGAGGTTTCATGCTGGGCACAGTACACCCCTGCAACTGGAAGCCCTATCTGTTGATAGGGCTCCCAGCCACAGTGGAGACCCCGCTACATGTGCAATTTAAAGCTCAATAGCAACAAGCTGTAAAGTTAGTACACATTTTTTTAGATCTAACTTTATAGCTCATTGGAGCCTTTAATCATGTGATAGCTAATTTGTACACGTAGCTGGTTAAGGTAATTGTGCAATTTACCAGTTGTGTGATACCTATAATGTGTAGAGGGGACCAAAAGTCCTTCTTTTTGTACAGTCAACTTTGGTCACTCTCTGTCTGTGTAACTTTTTTCCACATGAAATATAACTCTGGATTAAGGCAGGTATGAATGTAACACAATAACTTATTTCAGACTAACTTCATATGTGGATGCTCTTATTTTAGAGTAAAAATGTTTTTTTCTGTTTATATTAACCTAGTCCTAGTTTTTACACATGCTCTGAGGTGGAAGGGGCACTCTAATTACAGTGCCCCCAGCATCTCCTGTATTCAGCATCCTATATTTCAAAATGGCAGCCGGGGTGCTTTAATTAAAACTCATTCAATGAGCTTTAGTTAAAGTGCCTCTTTAGTTAAAGTGCCCCTTCTGCCATTTTCAAGTGTGGGGACCCTGAATACTTGAGAAGCTGAGGCTGCTAGAGCATGCTAATTAGCACACTCCAGCAGACTTGATTAATCGTGTCAGCTCTGACACACTGTAATTACAGCGTGTTGGAGCAGGCGTCCTGCATGTCTATAGGTACCCAAAGTAGATTAAATTAATGTAGAAAACTCTCATTCTTTATTAAGAGCATGAGCACATGAGCTATACCTGAATAGCTTCAAAGTAGAGAAGCCAAATTAGATTTGACATAATAGATTCAATTACTTCCTGGATTTCCATCCCAGTTTCAACTTGTTTTGGGAATGCTTTAATCTTAATCAGGACAGGAAGCTGGAGTTTATTTGAAAAATCTAGAAGTTTTCTCATGGCTTTCACCAGTAACATGGCTTCTTCCACATCAGTGTTAACTTATTGTTGTACTCTAAAATGAATCTTGTATTCTTTCTATTTGATCTGTTTCAGTCAGTATTATCGCAACTGATCCCACTCCGAGAGCCCTGTGGCAGTTAAGGTCAATGATCAAATGTACCATTCCTAACAGTGATCCACTATGGAGATTTAATCACTATGGATGTTACTGTGGCTTAGGAGGATTTGGAACACCTGTGGATGAACTGGACAAGTGAGTAGATATTAAGAAGATGACCCCACAAAGAGTATGGAAGAGAGATTCACAAAATCCAGCTCAGGGAACCAAATCCAGAGACCGATCCAAGTAATTAGAGCACAGTAGGGGCACAGGAGAATTGCAAAATGCTTTCATGATCATTACTTCTATTTTTTAAATAAATGTGTTTGGACTGGATTTTCAACCCTCTTTATCTGCTCTTTGTAATAACAGTAATTTTAGAATGAAAATTGGAGAATAGTTATTAGGGATATGTGTAGCGGGCTGTATTAGATTCAGATTCAGCCCGAATCAGGGACAGTGATTCAATTAATTGATTTGGATTACTGTACCCAATTCAATTCAGCCAAATCTGAATCTGAAGATTCAATGTTGATTCGGAGAATCAGCGCTTTGGACATAGACACAGCTTTTAAATGTTTTTTCTATATACCTCGAGGTACTAGGCACGGCTTGTGAATACTGCAATGCTGGGGCAGATGGACCATCCCACAGAAGCGTGGGGGGGCGGGAGCCCATATACTCAGTGGTGAACCTGGAATTGGACCGGAAATACTTCTGGTTCACTTCTGGGTCCACCAGGGAGCACTCAGGGCCCCCTGCTTGCCCCGCGCCCCCTTGGCTCAGTGATCAGCCAGGGGCCACTTCCGGGTCCACCAGGCTCAGTGACTGGTGCCTCCTGGGTCTGGGGGAGCACTCAGAGCCCCCCCCCACACATCCCCTTGGCTCAGTGCTTGGCCATGGGGGGACCCCGGGTGCTCCCCCAGACATAAGAGGTACCAGTCGCTAAACTGGGAAGGGGCATGGCGGTGGCAGCACACTTCCCAGTGGTCCTGGAAGTTGACTAGAAGTGCTTCTGGTCCACTTCTGGGTCTACTGCTGAGTGTGCTGGGGACCCCCCCCCCCCCCGGCCCCCATGCTGCTGTGGGATGCTCCATCTGCTCCAGCATTTCAGCATTCATGAGCCACCTGGTACCTAGAGGTATGTAGCAAAAACATTTAAAGCTGTGTCTATATCTCAATCGCCGAATCTTTCTGAACCTCTCCAAATCAATTCAGGGAGTTCCAATTCGATCTGGAGATATTAAAGGGTCTCCTGATTCAATTTGGATTCAGAGATTTGGCTGCTGAATTGGGCCGAATCTCAGCCAGATCAAATCAGGGACCAAATTTTCACACAGCCCTAATAGTTATGAAGAAAGTGTTGAATTTAAAATCAAGTTCTAGATGACAGATAAGTACTATTCCAATCAGGCAGAGAAATTGGCTACATGTCTTGTATGTCCACAGCCCAACATAACTCCAGTTTTAGACGTGTTGTGCTCACAGTGAACTGCTTATGCTGGGGAGGGCTTTTCTCTCCAGTGTTCACCAGTCTTAAAAGGGTGATGTTTTCCTCATGGAATCATAGAAAATATGTTTCAAATGAATGCACTACATTTACTGAGAGAGGCTAGAGGTCTTTTTCAACAAACCAAATACTTTGAAGTGGGCTTACTGAAAGTTTTACTTTTTAGCAATCTTGAGCTACAAGTCTGTATCTGATATGGTTTTGGGCAGAAATTCTCACCACTTTCAACTCGGTCTTGGCTTGCATTTTTTGATTAATTCAAACTATTAATTCAGTTAATTTTTTGATTAATTCAAACCTGTAAGTGTAAGTGCTCAGAGAAATTTGCACAAAATGAAACTAAAAAAAAAATCTTGGGTGAAAAAGAACCCCAAGCTGATGCATTATTCCCAAGTATAATTTATATAGATCAGATTTTTTTTTCTAATTTGACGGTCCTACTAGAAATCTACTGTACCATAAAGTCAGTATTCATGCTCAGGAAATTTCGTAGTGTTTAAAAATTCATTAGAATATAAAAGAAATGTGATAGGTGCTTCTATGAAGCAGCTGGATTTATCCAAGCAGCAACAATATGTAAAGGTGAAATTCCTTTTCAAAACTATCAGATAATCTGTGTATTGGTCTGACAGGATTGTTTCTCTTCCACATGAGTTACTTCAATAAGCCAGGGAACTCATGCTTTTCAGTCTATACTGAAAAAGACCACTGGAAAAAATTAAAAGGGGACAGAGCAAAGGTTGATAAGAACAATGATTTAAAAACACTTAAAAAAGACTGGGCACATTGCCCTTAACTGTTGCTGCTGAATCTGAATTTTTTTGGGACCAAACCAATATTGCTTAGAGCTTTTAATTTTTAGAAATAAATAGTTCAATGCCTTTCTATTTGAGTTGGTTCCTCTGGTAATAAAGGGCGCAAATGGAAGTGACAATTTTCACCCAATCTGGCCACAGAAAGCAGCCTAGAGCCATGACAGACAGCTTAAAGAATGGCTGATTGGTAGGGGTGTGCAAAGTGGGCAGTATTTGATTCGGATTTGCCTGATTCGGGGGACAGTGATTCGAGTCAACTGAATCTGAATCTGAAGATTTGATTCTGATTCAGAGAAACAATGATTCAGCCATAGACACAGCTTTATATGTTTTTTTCTATGTACCTTGAGGTACCAGGCACAACTTGTGGACACTTATGGTGGGGTGGATGGAGCATCCCATGGGAGTGCGGGGGGTCCCCCTGCTCAGCAATCGCCCATGGGGAGACCCTGGGTGCCTTCCTAGACCCAGGAGACATCAGTCACCAAGCCGGGTTTGGGGGTGGGGGGGTCCTCTGTTGAGCGTGCAGGGAACCCACTGAATTGGACTGAATCTCCTCTGAATTGAATCAGACACCAAAGCTTCACACAGCCTTGCCGATTAGGCAAAAATCTGAACCCTTATTGCATGAGAGGTCAGATGAAGGCATTTCAAAACAGTGATTTGTGTAACTTCTGTCTGCACTGCCTGCCTGCTTCAAGCTGTTTTCAGAATGGGAGCGGGGAAGGGAGCAGAGGGAGTTTGATCTGGGGAGTTTTCAGCCCCATTGGAGGGTGGGGCAGATGTATTGCAGCTAGTTTTCCCTTGCCCCTGGAATCAACAGTGAACTTCTCTTTGTTCAGGGGGATGATCATTGTCACTCAGAATGCTTCCTGCAAAGCACTCTGTTACAGTGGGGAGCTGCACTTCTGTCTGCACCATAAGGGACCCTCTCCTCTTGAATTCTTTTGTTTTAAAAAAAAAAAGTGTTTCTTTCAGTCAACTATGAGGAATTTTTAGCACTTGGTGGAAGGGAGGTTAGACTTAGGTGTCTTTTTAAAAAAAATCTGTTATCTCACCAGGAAAGTAAGGTGGGGGAGGGGGGGAGGGGTGTGACCACCACACAGCCTGTATTAGAATCTCTGTACTTAGTAGGTGCTAATTGCAAGCTCTCTGAACTGGTTGTGCTCTCAGTGAGAGCTTCAGTACCAAATGCTGAAATCTGACTGCTCAGCATCTCTCTCAAGTGAATTTCAGTTCCAAGCAAATTTGAGTTTAGAAATACTCTACCCACACACTAAACAGGACAACCTTCCCCAAACTCTTTTCATGGAACTAAGATTCCACAAGGTTTCTTTCAGATATGTGGAAATATGGTGTTCCTAAAATGAAATAAATAGCTTTCCTCCCTAAGGACCCTGGGAACATAACAGTCTGGTCTATTTTACTGATGCTAGTGGACAGCAACGAGTGACAAATATTAGTAACAGTTCACAGCTCCAGGATCCACCACCTCATGGTAGCCGGGCCTAGTGAAGGCTAAAGTGATCAGGGGACCTAGAAGCTCTGATGGTGCTGGCTCCCAACATCCAACATGACCAGATTAGTAGGCTGTTAAGCAATAGGCAGGGTTTGATGGAATTTTTCCATTTAAATTCCAAGGCAATTCTTTGCTATTTCTGATCAGTTCTGGTAAAAGGATTTACGCAGACAACAGATAAAATATGGGGTGATATCTAATCCGAAACGTTCTTCGGAGAGAACTTAACCTGTAAGAACAAAGCCCAATGATAACCTCAAAATCTTGTTTCCAGGAGTTGCCTTTCCTTTAAAATACACTGAAAAGGAATTTTTTTGTGAGAAATTTTGATTTGTTGGTGGGGAGGGGGAGATTACAATTCAATGATTAGTATATCAACCATTTGTCTCCAGGTGCTGTCAAACCCACGATAATTGCTATTCTCAGGCTGAGACTGTTCCAAACTGCCATTCTCTGTTCCACAACCCATATACTCAGATCTATTCATACTCTTGCTCTGGACCAAATATCACCTGTAATGGTAAGTTCCTGGCTTTTGATCCTTTTTTTCCCCCTGATTAGCATATCCAAAATAAAATTAATTTCAAGGGTCAATACTTCCCTTCAAACACTTATATGTTATTGTATTTGCATACATTTGGTGTTACCTCACGGTGTTATGTACTGGACAAATACAGAAAATGATACATTCCCAACCTGCCTACAGAGCTTATAACCTGGCAGAGATGCATATAATATCACCACAGCAATTAGGACTGTACAATATTTACTTAATCACTTATTTGAACCATGAAATCCTGAATTAAAATGCCCCTTTCATGTCTATGCATCCTTTTACCTAGGAACACTGACCCCAATCCTACCATTAAGGAAAAACCTCCTGGAGCAATAATTTCATTCTCTTTTTGAGATTTCTTTTGACATTTTGTCGTCAGCAATATTTAGTCCATTTCCTTTCGTTAGTGATGCTCCCAGTTGTATAAAAGATTTTTGAATGATTCCATTTTGATTAAATAAATACTGTACATTTTGTAAACATTATTTTAACATTTAAAATTATACTGAATTAGGATGAAAATGTGATGGTGTCCATAACAGTAAGATACTCTTGAGAAATGAAACAGGCATGCTGGAACATAATTGGTAATTCCATATGGGTTTGATAAGACAGCAAAGTGAAGGTTATGGTTTGATTATAGTAGTTAAACTATCACAATTTTCCTAGTGATGGGGCTGATAGCCCAAATGCATCAGGTACACATTCTGATTTTATGCATACCATCAGCAGTTCTTGATTCTTGAATAAGATGCTCTTCCTTTGTAGAACTAAACTATTCAGTGTTTTCATGCACTGTTGAACTGGTACCATGTTTCACAACTGTACCCACTGATTGATTCCTTGTCAATCAGAAAACAATCTTCTGTGAGGAGTGGCATTTTTTGGAGGAAAGAATATGCCTCCTTGAAGTAATTCCTGTCAATCATTAGAGAGATGGGAGAACTATTAATATGATTTATTTGGGCTACCTCCTGCAGAAAAGGGGCTTGTTTTCTATCCCCCTCTTACCAATGTAAAGACTCTACCAAAAAGTAATGAGGCATGTGGCAATGAAGGCTTTATATTAATAGGAAAAAATCATGAGCTAGACAAGTTCAGATTGAATTATACATTTTATCACCAAGGCCCAGATCCTCAAAGGTATGTAAGTGCCTAACACCCACTGATTTCAATGGAGTTAGGCACTTATACATTTGAAGGTTTGGGCCTGAGTTACTGCACTTCCTTGGTTACACAGGCTGCCTAACTGTGTTGAGTCTAGGTCTTCCTGCATGCTCTTCTTACTGCCTCTCTTCTTCCAGAACTTCAGTGGTTTATGACTAGAAAGTTTGAGAATATGCCTTCATTCTTTACTTTGCTATCTTACTTCTGGGAGATTGGGTGAGGTGGGGAAAGGGGGGAGAAGGCAGATTTGTCAGTAACAACTGTGCATCTGAGAAATTAATGGAAAGAAGGATAACCATAGAATGTAATTAATAGGTGAGACAACAGCACAGAGGAGGCAATAAATGTGATTTCTTCAGAGGTATATCAACGTGGATTAAATCTTGAGGCTTTCAGAAGCAGGGACCTTGCCTTTTGTCACAAGGTAGCAAAAGGCAACACAACAGATTTTGCCATTTCTAATCACATTTTTCTATCTTACTTCCTTATTTGGGAGGTAGAATCAGACCCCTAATTAAACAGATCCTACAGTCAGGGGGGAAATTTGTGACTCATGGAAGTAACTGGTAAATAACTGAATTCCCTCTCTCTCTCTCTCTCTCTCTCTCACTTTTATCAATCGTTACCTATTTTAATCCTTTTCAAGCTGACAACGACCCTTGTGAGATGCATGTCTGTGAGTGTGACAGAGCAGCAGCAATATGTTTTTCAAAAGCAAAGTATGATAAAGCACACAAGGATCTGGATAAGAAGAAATACTGTGAAGGTGGTGACAGCAATGCTTTTTAATGGAACTTAATTTACGCAGAAGAGTTGAAATTCATATTGGGTGTTACATTTAAATTTGGGGGGGGGAATCCTTTCAAATCTAAATATTTGCAATTGAACCTTTCAAAATTTATTGAGAGCAAATCTTGCACAGTTAACTTTTCCTTCTCTGTAACAGAGCTGCCCAAATTGTGCTCATATATTCAGGACTTCACCTGAGGGCTGAATCTCAATAGTTTTGGTGAGCAGCCCCTATTTCCATTTCAGGACTGCTTGTCTGAATAATATCCTGGGATTTAGCCTTTGGTCTCTTAAAAAAAAAAGAAAAAGAAAATCTACATCATATTATTCATTGTTAAATTTCTCCTTCTGTTGCTTTCAGTGGGGCTTTCCTGAGCATATCTTGTGGTGCACTTTCTGGAAATTACTTTGATTTTGAAAACATTAGAATAAAAAAAAAAATCATATAAAATATCACCATTTGTTCTTGCGCATTTCTTTTGCCATAGTTAAGAAAAAGACAAAAGCATGCATTTCATTTCTTAAATCTCCTTTTATAGCAAACACAGATTTCTACTGACAGTGGAAGACAAAGTCCTATTCCAAAAAATTATTTTCAGTTGGGAACAGAAAGTATAGAAAAATTTTAACAGAGATGCGTAGCATTTGTAAAGGTTGTGAAACACATTTCAAATAAAGCCTATATGGTCCAGTAAATTAAAATAGACCCACTGGGTGCATCCAGATGAACCCTCACATGCCTCTCACAGTCTCAAAGGAGTCTGAGATGCCACAAGATGCATGCTGGGAACAAAAATACATTCCCTGCACTGCATATTTGCAGTGCAGGCTCAAAATGTGGTACCTGGAAATCCAGGTACCAAAATAAAATGCGGGTGAAAAAAGTGGGGCAGGTAACCCAAGAGTCAGTCCTCTAGAGAAATGCTCTGTTTTCTGGTCAGAACATCTCTATGGTGCTCCTGCTGCCCCATGCAATGTTATGGGTAAGTTAAGGACATTGGGTTGTGTGGGGGTTAGGGCTGTGGGTGGGTGTGAGGAGTGGCAGAGGGATGGGGAAGTGTAAGGAGTGGCAGGGGGATGACGGGGGGGATGAGGAGTGGCGAGGGAGGCTGGGGGTGTGGACAGTGGTGGGGCAGGATGTGTGGTCTGTGGGTGGGTTTGTGGAGGGCCTTAAGCAGGGGCTGCATACCTGCACCCCACACCCCCTGTGGTGCCAATGGCAGCAGCCAGCATGGCTATGGCCCAGCTGCAGGCACAGCCAGCAGTGATGCAGCTCAGCGCTGTGTGACCCAAGCTCTGTATATGCTGAATGGACAATGACCTGGGAGTAGAAAGAGCGCACATGGTGGAGGCTGGGGTCTTGGCACCCCAGTGAGAGGGCCGCCACCAGGGAGATAACCCTCCCCAGGGTTTGGAGATGAGAGAGCAGGGCCCAATTAGGGATATAGGGAGGAATGGAACTGAGGACCACCCAGCTCCCTAGCTCTTCTAGGGGCTTGAGGGGGATGTACTCGCCCTCCACCATAGCCCCCATCTCTTCTGCCTTTTGTGTGGCAGCCTCTGAGGCAAGTAAAAAAAAAAAACCCTTGCCATGGAAGCAGGGGGTCACCATGATCTTGGGGGCCCCCACCACCCAAGTCAGGGCCTGCATCCAGGTCTCAAAGTGAAGGTTCTCCTGCTTGGGTAGTTGGCACTGTGGTCTTGGCCAAATCTGAGGGAAGTAGGGAACTCTCCCTGTCATGCCAGAGGGCTGTGCTGACCCTCCTACCAAAAAGGGGGATCCCCATGACCTGAGTAACTGGCGTCTTATGTCCCGCCCCTGCATGGATTACAAGGTGGCAGTGAACGCCATCTCACTGTGCCTGAGGTCCATGCTGATGGACATGATCCATTCCAACCAGATGTACACAGTGTCCAGACATTCCATCTTCAACAACTTGTACCTGGTTTGGGACCTCCTGGAGCTAGTGCACCAGAAGGGCCTGTCTTTTGCCCTCCTATCCCTGGATCAGAAGAAGGTGTTTGACAGAGTGGATCATGGGTACCTCACAGGCACACTGTGGGCCTTTGGCTTTGGGCCCCGCTTCATGTACACTCTCCAGGTGCTGTACACCTCTTCATGGAGTTTGGTCAAGCTCAACTGGACCCTGACAGAAACCATCGCGTTCAGGAGAGGGGTGTGTCAAGGCTGCCCACTGTCAGGCCAGTTGTACGCCTTGGCCCTGGAGCCCTTCCTCATTCTTCTGCGGGTGGTGGGGTTGATGCTCCAGGAGCCGGTGTTGCTGCTGGTCCTGTCAGCGTATGCTGACGATGTACTCCTCATGGTCCAGGACTCGGGCAACTTGGTGCAGGTGGAGACCTGCTAGGGGTTGTACTCGGTGGCCTCCTCTGCCTTGGTCAACTGTGTCAAGAGCTTTGGCCTGGTAGCGGGTGGCAGGTGGCCTCACTCCTGTCCCCCACAGTGTCGTTAATCCAGTGTCCTGGCAAGGCTCCAGAGATGGGTGCTGGAGCTTTTCTGGCCAGGATGGCACTAGGTCACTGTGGAGGTCCTTAGCCTCCCCTCATGGGAGGGCAGCCAGGGCCTGGTTTGCATCTGCAGCCAGGTCCTGATGTTCCACCTTCATGCCCTGCAGCGACTGCTATATGGTATCAGTAGCCATGCAACATAGGGCCACCTGGGGCGCTCCTTCCTCCACCACTTTCAGGAGCTACAATATGAATGGCAGCTCCTTGGCCTGCGGGGTTTGTCCCTGCAGAACCTGTGAGGGTTGCTGGAGTTCTACAAGGACCTCCTCCAGGCCTGGATGCTGGTATCCACCTCCAGGACCCCTGCAATACTTGCCCAGGGCACTGGCCTGCTTGTTGAGCCCCTCCTTTGGAACCCCCAGCTGGAGGTGCCAACAGCAGAGGCGCCCTGGTTGCAACAGAGGTTGATCCTGGCTGATGTCACCCATATCAAAGACCTCCTGGACTAAGATAGGCATGAGTGGGCAGATCCCTTTGTGCTGGCTCGCTGCATGGGTCTACCCACAACACGTGTGGCCTGCCATCTAGTACAGGAGGTGAAATCTGCCCTACCTTCCAACACCCTTGCCCCTGTCAACCAGGTCCTGAGTAGTGGTGGTCCCTGCTCCTCTGTGTCTTCCAGCCCACCAGAGTTTGTCATGGGGCTGGAACCTTGCCTGGCCTCATGGTGCTCCCCATTCCACCACCTAAGTCAGCTGGAGGATACCAGAGCAGTCCACTTTTCCACTGTCCATCGCTGTCACCTCTACATGCTTATGTGCCACAATCCATCATGCCACTCTTGCCTCCCACTCAGACACCAAGTGGCAGGACCTACTTGTTGAGGGCGTGGCTGGGGCACCCCAGTGGCTGAGTCTGTACTCCACCCTCATTCCACAAACCACTGGGGACCTCAGCTGGTGGCTCCTTCATGAAGCCATCACCACAGATGTGTATGTGGCGGGCTTCATAGACAGCTCGGTCTCCTGCCCCTTTTGTGGGCATAGGGAGACCCTGGCGCACATGACCTTTGAGTGTGCCAGGCTGCAGCCCCTCCACATCCACCTCCAGAACCTCCTCCTGAGGTTCTGATTGAATTTCACCCCCCACCTTTTTGTTTTTGGTCACCCCATCTGCGGCCCCACCAAGTCCTGGGACCTTCTGGTCAAGGTTTTCCTGGCCCTAGCCAAGTGGGCCCTGTATTTAACCAGGAAGGGGGCTCTGGCCAGGAAGGTGCCCAGAGACTGTGGGGCTGCTTTCCTTTCCCTTGTTTGTGTATGTCTCCAGGCAGAGCACCAGTGGGTAGTATCTATCAGCTCCTTGAATGCCTTTAAGGACTGGTGGGTGTGCCTGGGGGGCTCTGCTTGGTGTTCCCCTCTGGAGAACTTCTTTTCACATTTGGAACCTTTGACCCCCAAAATACTCCTACTCTTTTCCTTAGTTGTCCCACAGGAAAAAAAAATTATCATTTGTATCTTTCAAACCTTGACCCCACACAGTGGGGGCTATTAGTTAAGTAGGTGGGCCTTAAGGCCCATGATCTCTGGAAGATATAAATAGACAAGAGATTCTGAGGCCCACCCAGTTGGTATCTGAGGACACTACCCCTTGTGCCAGCTGGACTCCTGAAGCAGCCCTAACTTGGAGTGGCCCCTACACCTTCTACCCACTGCAGCAGTCTGGCAGTGGGGACTGCTGCTTGTGACCTGCTGCCATCTGTGACAGCATCCACCCCCTTGAACCTATGGCCCCATGGCTGTGCCCCTGGCAGACCTGGATGGGGTGCCCCCACTCTGCCATCTGAGCAGCCCAGAGGAAGTGCTTCTTGCAGTGGCCCGCTTTGAAATGTCAAAGCTGGTCCTCTTGGCCCCAAATGGACAAAAGGTCAGCTACCTTGTCTGCTTTCCTGTTGGGTCCCCAGTGCTGGCCTTGGACAAGCTCCTCTGCCTGAGTCTCGCCACTTGTCTCACCAGCAGAGATCCTGGTGTTCCCTGCTTAAAAATTGCAAATACTCTGCTAAGAAACCTAAATTCTCTCATTAAAATACCCAAAATGCTGTTCTTCCACTACTAAAATGAAACACCACTATATACAGAGAGAGCAGCTGGGCAAAGATTTATTGATATATTTACAAGTGTAAAGAAATTTGGAGGGGTGGGGGGTTAGGGGAGTTTGTGGATGGGTGTAGGGTTTGTTGGGGTGAGGGGCTTGTGCGGGGCTTTGGGGTTTGTGGCTGGGTATCTGGGTGAGGGGTTTGTGGGGGTGGCTTGGGGATGTGGGTGTTGTGGGTGGATTATGAGGGGACTGTGGGTGTGGGGGGTGTGGGGGAGGCTGCTCAGGAGGGGTGGGTCCCCTGCTCCCACCACAGGGTGCAGTCCCTCCACACAGCATGTGGACTGCCCCCCACAGGGCCCACAGCCCCAGCACAGATTCCAGTTTCCCCCTGCATGTGCCACAGCGCCCCCCACAGGGTACACGCCCCACCCCACATGGCCCACAGCCCTTCTCCCAGCAGCAGTGGGCATTGGGGCTCTCAGGGCCCTCCTGGCACAGCTCCTCCCAGGGGGCAGAGCAGCGTAGCTCGGCTCCAGCTGTGTGTCAACTGGTGCTGCCTGTGCCACATCACATGGGCCCAGTCTGGCTCAGTGTGGGGCCATGAGCCTTTGGGCAGCTCTGGGCAACTCGGGCTGTCACCCAGGGCCCAGGGCCTGGAACTGCTTCCAGGAACCATGTGTTTTGCTGGTACAGGTCCTGTGGGCATGGGTCCTGCGTACCATCAGGCCAGGCTGGTTCTGTGCACACAAGACCTAGACCAGCGTGACATGCAGTCCTCATGAGTGGTGTGGGGCCCCAGGTGACACCCTGAGTGGCTTGGAGCCGGGGCTGAGTGGCACTGCCCTGCACTGCAGGGGGGCTGTGCCAGGGGGACTCCAAGTGCCCCAATGGGCTGCTGCTGTGTGCTGCTGTTGTGAGGGGGGGGTGGGCTGAGGGCCATGCAGGGGGCCAGGCAGGGGACCCACCCCTCCCAAGCAGCCCCCCCCTGTACCCACAGTCCCCCCAAACCGCCACAGCCTCCTTGCTCCAATCCGTTACTTACCTGGAATGGAGCCTGGTCCCATCAGGTTGCAGCCTGTACCACTCCAGGCTGCCCTGTATGTGGAGGCAGCATGCTTCAGCAGCAGGTCAAGGGACAGCCATAGAGATGGTCTGGTCAACTACCAGTGTCTCATTAGAGGACCCCAGCCCCCCTTTCCCCTCAAGACAGTCCTGGACCATGCTCTGCTCCACTTTTTTTCTGTTTTTTGTTTTGTTTGTTTTTTTTATACCTGGATATCCAGGTATCACATTTTGCGCCCATGCTACAAATATGTAGTCCAGGCAATGTTTTTTGTTCCCAGCGTGTCTCTTGCCATATGACAAACTGCTTTGAGATTCAGCAAGAGGCACGTGAAGGCTCATCTGGATGTGCCCTAAGAGATAAATACCTTAGAAATTCTGCACAAATATACCTTTCAATGTCTCTTACTTGCTTCCACCACAGCTCAGAGTGAAAATAGTGTTAAAACCTTAATTGCTCAAGCACAATTTTACGCATGCTCACCTCTTAAGCTTGCATTGCTTAAGATCGCAAATCTTATTCACTTCCATTTGGATTTTTGTTCCTGAATCATGTAGATATGTCTAAAAGTTCTAGCCATAATCCTTTTGTATTAGTTGTTTTTTGTCCACAGCCTGTTGAGGGCAATTGTTAAAGACAGGTGCTATATTTACCTTTGCAAGAGTGCTAAACTACTTCCCTTGTGTTGAGTCACAACTTTCTTAATGTTTACAGCTGGGAAAGTAATTTTTCCCAAACTTTTCTCCATAGTTCTGTTATACCCCATACTTCAGAGGTTCCCAACCACCAGGCCGTGGCCTGATACTGGGCTGTGGTGGCTTGGCTGCTGGGTCATGGCATGAGCCCCCTGCCCAGACCCCCATCTGTCTACCCAAGCAAGCAGCTTCTGGGGTCACAGATGAGCTTCTGGGGTTAAAGCTAGGCAGTGGAGGAGCCCCAGAAGCAAGGCAGCTGGCTCTGCACACACGATCCCACTTTCGCTGGACTGCAGTAATAAAAAGGTTGGGAACCACTGCCATACTTCACTAAACTCTAATAAACATGAAACATGAAAATTCAGGTAGTAAAGTCCTATAACAAAAATCCCATTAAACTTCAGTGCTAGCAGGATCAGTTGGATTTGCTGCAAGGTACTTAAAATCATAGAAAATTGGGACAGGAGTTCAACACCCTGCTAAACATAGGACCTCCTGAGGCTAAAAAGAAAGGCCTACAAAGGATGGGATTCACCTCCAAGGAGGAATATTCTGCACTAGTCCAGTCCTGTAGGAAGCAAACCAGGAAAGCCAAGGCTGCAACTGAACTCCAACTAGCTTTGAGTATCAAGGACAATAAAAAGTCCTTTTTCAGATGTGTGGAGCTGGAGGAAAAGCAAGGGCAGCTTCAGACCCCTGCCAAACCAGGTGGGACAACTGATGCCCAGGAAAAAGCCAACCTATTAAATGGGTACTTTGCATTGGTCTTTCATCAGTCCCATGGGATGTCCATGTCCACTACGGGACAGGGAGGTCCGGGTGAGGGAGATCCCCTGCACTCAGAAAGGAACACCTTGAGAGGCTGGATACCTTCAAGTCAGCTGGCTCTGACAATCTACACCCCAGAGTACTCAAGGAGCTGGTGAGCATCGTAGCCCAGCCTCTGGCACGGAACTTTGAGAACTCCTGGTGCTCTGGTGTAGTGCCTGAAAGCTGGAAGAAGGCCAATGTGGTGCCTATCTTCAAGAAAGGGAAGAAATTGGATCCAGCAAACTATAGGACCATCAGCCTGACCTCTATCTCGGGGAAGGTCTTAGAAAAGTTTATTAAAGAGGCCATCCTTACTGGACTGGCTGACGCCAACATCCTGAGGGATAGCCAGCACGGGTTTGTTATGGGTAGGTCTTGCATGACCAATCTTATTTCCTTCTACGACCAGGTGACCTATCACCTGGACAAGGGAGAAGAAATTGATGTCATATATCTTGACTTTGAAAAAGCCTTTGATCTAGTATCCCATGATCACCTCTTGGTGAAACTGGCCAATTGTGGCCTTTGGTCCACCACGATCCGCTGGCTGGGAAATTGGCTCTGTGGTCGGACCCAGAGGGTGGTAATTGACGAAGTCAATTGTCATGGTGCCCTGTGACCAGTGGGGTCCCCCGAGGCTCTGTCCTTGGGCCTATACTATTCAACATCTTCATTAATGATGTGGACATTGGAGTCAGAAGTGGACTGGCCAAGTTCACCAATGATACCAAACTTTGGGGCAAAGCATCCACACCTGAAGACAGGAGGGCAATCCAGGCTGACCTGGACAGGCTCAGCAAATGGGCAGATGAGAACATGATGGTGTTTAACACTGAAAAATGCAAGGTTCTCCACCTTGGGAGGAAAAACCTGCAGCATCCTTATAGGCTTGGCAGTGGTATGCTGGCTAGCACTATGGAAGAAAGAGACTTGGGGGTCATCATTGACCACAAGATGAACATGAGCCTTCATTGTTTTACTACCCACAGCATTGCGTTGAAAATGCTGGCTTGCATCCATAGATGCTTCTCAAGCAAATCTCGGGACATCATTCTCCCCTTGTACTCGGCCTCAGTGAGGCCGCAGCTGGAGTACTGCATCTAGTTTTGGGACCCACAATTCAAAAAGGATGTGGAGAAGCTTGAGAGAGTCCAGAGAATAGCCATGCGCATGATTAGAGGTCAGGAAAACAGACCTTATGACGACAGGCTGAGAGCTATGGGGCTCTTTATCCTGGAAAAGTGCAGACTCAGGGGTGATCTGATGGCCACCTATAAAAGTTTATCAAGGGTGACCACCAGTATCTGGGGGAATGTTCGTTCAGCAGAGCACCCCAAGGGATGATGAAGTTGAACAGTTATAAACTCCTGCAAGACCATTTCAGACCGGACATAAGGAAGAATTTCTTTACTGTCAAAGCCCCCAAGGTCTGGAATAGCCTGCCATCGGAGGTGGTTCAAGCACCTTCAAGGGAAAATTGGATGCTTATCTTGCTGGGATCCTATGACCCTAGCTGACTTCCTGCCCTTCAGGCAGGGGGCTGGACTCAATGATCTACCGAGCTCCCTTCCAGCCCTAATGTCTATGAAATCTATGAAATCATCTCTGCCAAATTTTAGTCTAACCTTACCTTAGATGGTAATCAGGTTGGGTATGCACAATTTGCTATTAATGAATCCATACTGGCTCTTGCTTGTCACCTTGTTATTCTTTAGTTGTTCACAAATGGATTGTTTGATGATATGCATTACTACCTTTCCAGATATCAGTCAGATTGACTGCTCTTCAATGCCCTAGATGCTACATTTCCCCCCTTGTTTTAAGATGGATATTCTGTTTGTCCTTTTCCCCATCTCCTAGAATTTTACCTGACCTCCATGAGTGCCCAAAGATAATAGCCAGTAGTGTTGCAATTATTTTGGTCAATTCTTTGAGTGCTCCTAACATGAAACTCACCAGGCCCTGCTAATTTGAAAACTTCTTTAAAGATACAGCTTGCAAAACTCTATAGCAGTCATGGAGTGTAATACCACCCATGGAATACTCATACTTCAAAACTAACTTGGTTAGTGAGATAGTAAACTATACACAGTGAGAAATAATAATATGAACTACTGAAGTGCCACCTCATCACCAGAAGCAAACTTCCTCAACCCCAGAACACACCAAAAGGATCCAGACCGTGCCAGGACAAGAAATGCAAAACCTGCCAACACATCTCCACCACCCCCACTATTACTACACCCCACAACAGAGCCATCAGCATCCCAGGATCTTGCAGCTGCACCTCCAGAAATGTAATATACCTCATCCAATGCACCAAATGCCCTGATGGAAGATATGTAGGAGAGACCAAACAACAACTGTGCACCAGAATGAACGCACACCAGAAATCCATCAAAGACAGAAACACTCAATTACCGGTGGGGGCACATTTCTCACAGGAGGGCCACTCTCTCTCCAATCTCTCAGTCCTGATCCTCAAGGGAAACTTACACAACACGTCCCAGAGATGAGCCTATGAGCTCTGTCACAGAGCACTAAGGTGCTCTGCTCCTAGAGAGGGGAAACTGCCAGGGAGAGAGCCCTGGCAGGGAATAACGAGCACAGCTGTGGGTTGCCCGGGGCAACCAGGAAGTCAGCTGACCGGAAGGGGCAGGGCCTGGCCCTCATAAGGCCCAGGGGCTGAGGCCAGGCTGGCAGTTCCCTGCCAGTGGCTAGAGAGGCAGGAGCTCTCTAAGCCATGATGCGAGCCAAACTGCAGGTATAGCTTGACCTGAGTTGAACAATGTTGTTTTAGCCGAGCAGCTCTATGTTATGTTGTAGCCAAGAGGCTTGTGTTTGTTTTGTGGTTATTTATTATACTGGTGGCTAGGGTGAGGCTATTAGGGGTTGGAGGAGGCCTCAGGGGGAACCCACAGCGGCGTGGGGACCCCGGCGCCAGTAAGGGTGCAGCATACTCATAGGAGACCCACAGTAGCGTGGGGATCCTGGCACCAGTAAGGGCGCAGCTTGCAGGGTGCATAGACCCCAGCCCCAGAGAGGGGCATTTGAGAAGCCCAAGTTGGGCATGATGAGCCCCAGAGAGGGGGCCGCCTTATTGGGAAGCCCAAGCATAGGCACAGAGAGCCCCAGAAAGGGGGCAACCTTATTGGAGAGCCCAAGTTGGGCCTGACGAGCCCCAGACAGGGGGTGTCATGGAGAAGCCCCAGTGTGGGCATGGCAAGCCCCAGAGAGGGGGTACTACTGAGAAGCCCTAGTGCGGGCTTGGTGAGCCCCTGAGTCAGGGCAGAGTACTGCGGTAAACCCCGGAGAGAGGGGGTAGTGGTGCGGTGAGCCCTGGAGTAAGGGGGTAGCAGTGCAGTGGGCCCGAGAGACAGGAGGCTGGACCGGGAAGTCCCAGAGTGGGCACAGATGCCCCCGAGAGAGCGGGCGAGTGTACAGAGGAGGCCCCGAGAGAGCGGGCGAGTGTATTTGACCGAAGAACGTCTGTCCCAACTGCGAGGCTTGGGGCGTGGTATAAGGGGTGGTAGGAGCCACGCATAGCCCATAAGGCTAGGGTGCCCGGGAAGCACCCATCACACAGGGAGACCCCCGGTGAGTCCGGGAAAACACGGGGACAGAGGTCCCAACTAACCATGCCCAAGGAGACGTGAGGCAGCCTCCCAACTTTACCTAAACATCAAAGATGTGGCGGGCGAGAATCAGAGGGTGCCCTTGGGCCGATGTGGCACGGAAGAGGGGGCCTTCATAGGTTCATAGATGTTAGGGCCGGAAAGGACCTCAATAGATCATTGAGTCTGACCCCCTGCATAGGCCTTAAGGAGATCACGGCCCTCCTGGAGGACGGCTGCCGTGACAAGCTCCATTTCATCAACCCTGCTGGATACTAGAGATCATGGACTAAACATAGACATTGGATTTTTGATACATTACCATCTGCCTGGCAACTGACTGCCCAGCCCAGCCCCTGGCTTCTTTACTTTTCATTCCATCCAGGAAGAGCACACACCAACTGCTGAAGCTTCCTTAGCCTGACGAAGGGTTTTTGAACCCGAAAGCTTGCTTAATAACTATTCTCCAACCATTTGGCTTGGTCTAATAAAAGAGATCAAATTCACCCAAGGAACCTTGTTTACATAATTTTAAATGCATGTAACGGGTATTTTGACTCCTGCTGCTTTTAGGTTGGTTGGGGTGTAATTATAGCATCCACTTACCACCTTTAAGTTAAGGACCCCATTTTCAAAACTTGTGTGAGAAGGAACTAAACAAATTAATTCAATGGGAATTTGGGAACTAATCCCCTGCTATATCCTTATATCAATACTGTGACAATTCTGCACTATGGAGGGGTATGTGTGGTTTGTATTTCGGAACAAAGAAAGCACCAGCTCATTTGGAAAACTATCTTTGCGCTCTGACAAGTTCAAATAGGCAATCTATCAGTATACGTGAGAACTGGAAAGAATACTGCTAGCCAGTTCTTATTTTGCTAAGATTTTTTTGAAGGTTAAATTCAAGTCCCATATCACATAATTATATATAGAACGGTATTTGCTTATCTACTCTGGTGAAGCCTGCACTCCTGAAGGGGCTACCATAAGCACCCTGGGAAGGGACCACCTCTGACTTACCTGCCATGTCTTTGGTGTTCTGAAGACAGAGGAGGGTTCAGTGATGTTATTATGGGTTCCCCCCAGGGGTTACTCACTCAGGATTGATGACTTGGGGCTCCACCTCCTGTACACCCTATCTAAATGCCAGCCGTGATGTCACCAAGGATGCATTCATCACTCAGTCAAAGCCACTGGGCTCCTTCAAAGGTATTAGTGCCAGAACTTCATCAATGGAATCTTGTTCCCCATCTCTTGTGAGGCAGCAGTAGGTGATACTGCTGCTGTCAAGATACTTGATTGATGAGTATCAAGGTAATTTTGTTGGAAAAAAGAGGAAACAACAAACTATAATATAGTTCAAAAGTACAAGCATGGCATCCCCTTACCTAGGGAGGATCCAGGAAGCAAGTCTCAAAAGGGGTCTCCAAATATCCTGATCCAAGACCCTTCTCTGGGTTTGGGTGGCTGCAGTTCTCCTGGGCCTCCAGCATGCCCTCAGTCAACATCCAGAAAATAACATAAATAAAAAATGGGGCCTTCAGGCTCAAACACTGCTTGCAGACAAGGAAACAAAATGCCCCTTGGGGTGTTCACAAACAAAGTGAAAGTGAAGGCAAAACTGTATGTGCAGTCCTTCAGCTGGGCTGAATCCCTCAGACTCTGGCACGGAGCTTTCCTAGAACTCCCTCTCTCATAAAGAGGGACAGCCCTGAATACCCCTACCTGGGTCTACTGGTTCCCCAGCATCTGCTGGGGCTACCAGCTTTTAGTCTCCACTTGTCTCCTCTCCTTGGAGACCACTTGGGAGATTGCCAAGTCCTCTGAATGCCAGGATTTGCCTCCCAGCTTTCTCTTCCCTTCTGAATAGGGCCGTGTCTTCTTTTATACTGCTGACGTGTCATGGCTCATTGACGTCTTCTGCCGCGCATCCCTGGAACTGAAAGGAACAGGAGCTTACAAACCAGCATAGTGGTGCCATACACCACACCAATGCCTGCTGCGATGTTCCTGCAGGTAAGTCTACATTCCACTTGGCTGGTCTGCATCTTTTAGTTGTGGTCTCAGGGAAGCAGTGTGATAAATTCTGCCCGTCTCCCCAGGTCTTCCCTCCAGGTAGGGCTGGCCCTGCACACTGCTGCCATGTGCAGCTGGGGATGGGTGGGAGTGTAGGGAGCTGCATGCTGTGGGGCCAGGTGGGGCTGGCCCCACTTGCTGCCACCACATGCAGTTCCAGGGACTCGCACATTCCGGGGCCTCCAAGGACCCTCTCTGGCCCCATACATGCACATACCCACACCCCTCTGACATACGTCACCCCCCACCATACCTCCAAAAACACCCACACCCTCCCACAGCCCCACCCCAACCACATACCCCATACCCACATCCCCTCACACCCCACCATACACACACACACCCCCACTCCCCAACTACACCCTCCCACATAGACTCTGTTAACCAGTCTGCACACAATATACAAGAGTAAGACTGTATTTTGAGCTATTATGCAATCACCTCTATATACACTATGCAGCACACATAAATCAGGATAAACATTTTTTAAAATAAAATTAAAACAAGTTATAGTAGATGTTTAGTTTTGTTTTAGTATAGGATTTTTTTCCCCCCAATTCCAAAATGGCAGCACCCTCCCTCCCAACAGGTGCTTCTGGGGCAAGGGAAAGGACTTCCAGTGGCAAAGGTCAGGGGATAGGGGTGGGACTTCTGGTCCCAAGGTGGTGACCAGGGGGCGGAGCTACCCTTGTGGCCCTCAATAGCTCACCAAAACTCATCAAGTGGTCCTCCAGCTGAAATAATTGCCCACCCCTGACTTAGATGTATATTCTGCAACGAAGAAAAGCAATTCCTACTTCCCACCCAAACACTCTAAAAACCCCTGTCCCATGTTGCATGCTCTAAAGTTAGTGAGATACTGTATCATTTCACTTTCCATTGTGCTTCTCTAATACATAGTTTCCATGCACACATGCTGGTGTCTTGAATGTAATTTAGAAATCATATTTCAGGTACAGACTGCCTTTTCACAGGGATTTAGATGGAATATTAAAAATCCAAAGTACTTACTACATTTTTCAGAAGAAATAGGTCAGACGATTCCTCCCCTTCCCCCCATTCACTTTGTATCAGTCTCTGTTGCAACTGAATGTGAATAACATTTTTGACAGGGTGTGAAATCACAATTTTTAACAGATGTACATTTTTACAGACAAATTGATTGTCACTATATGGGTCAGCAAAAAATACTTTGATACTATGGTTGTATTTTGTCCCATTTTGAAAATTGTTCTCTTCTTGCGAGTTAACAGGCAAGTGCAAAATTCCTATTAAACTGTTTCCTCAAGAGGTACCTAATTCTTGGGACATGTCCAGACAAGTGTGGCCATGCAGTATGTGGTGCAGGAAACACATCTGCAGCAGCACACATTGCACAGTCAGGTGTTTTCCATGTTGCAAGGGTACACTGCCCATGCAGGTGCTGTTCCATTCTTTTCCATGGGTTTTTTTCACCCCTGGGTATAAAAAAAAACCCGGATCACCACACACACAGGCAATGTACACCATTGAAAAGTGGAGCCATGCTGCCCAGAGCTGTGCTGCAGCTGTCAGCCAGGCTCTGCCTGGCAGGATCATCTCTGCTGCAGCCCTGGGAGGACCCCAGGCATGGACATGGGCATTCCCCAGGGACAAGTATCTGTGATGCAAAGTGTGCTGCTGCTACTTGTCCCCAGGGAACCAAACATCCACACTTGTCTGGATGTGGCCTTGATGTTCATCCTGACACAACCTGGACCTGTTTTATATAAACCCCAATCATTAACCACCATATGAAGTCAACTGGAACTGGAAGTACTTAGCATCTTTGAAAATCTGACTCAAGGTCTCAAATTGGTTAGCTCAAGAGCCCAGTATATAGGGCATTCATCTGACATGCAAGGCAAAAAAAAAACCAAAAAAAACACAGATTCAAGTCTCTGATCCAATAAATACTTAAACAAAGAAGAAGACTCCAAGACTTGATACTGACAGAACCTCCATCACTTCTGAAATAGCTTCTTCGCTAGGACAGTCACCTCAGATGCAGGCAGCCCAGATTCAGGTCTCTGGTCTTAATTGGATACCTTTTTGGGGACAAGACCTTATTATACCTGGCTTTGATTCTTCATATAGCCATCTTTAGCAGTACTATCCACACCAGTCTTAGACTGTGTTTCACTAAGACTAATATCTCCTTCTTGTGAAATACACACACTATATATGTTTTGGGAAGTGGTAACCACTTCATAATTGTGGTACTATCTTCCATTAATTGAGCCCACAAGTCTGGTGTGGCGTTTAGCCACAGATTTCAGAGGTATTGTATTAATTGCATGAACAGCAGATGTACTGAATTTATAGACTGGCACTTTACTTCCATCTTACATGTGACCTCTTTGCTCCCCTAAACTACATTCTAATACTTCTGCAAATACACTAGATGGTGGCTACGTAGGTAGAGTAGTAGCATACTGAAATCTTTTGAGCATTTTCTGGAGTCAACTACAGTGCTTATGATCAGAACCAGGGAGTAGGAGTAAGGACCCAAGAATTAAATTTCTCTCTCTACCAATGACTCTTGCCTTGAGCAAACAACTGAGGCTGCATACTTTAAAGGAGGCCTCATTTTTTATGTTTCTATTGTAGGACTAGATTTAAGAGATATTGAACCTCTATGTCTCTAATTGTAGCCAATAGAAGAATCAGAAGTCAGCAACCCTGACAATGAGGTCCTCCATGTTAAAAACTGGGCAAATACTAGGTCTACAAATAGATATTGCATTTTCCCAGGATAAACAATTTTATCCCAGAACAAAAATGCAATTTTGCAGACATCTATGTCCGTTGTGCCAGAATACATTCTAAAAAGGTTCAAGGGATAAGAAATACTAACAATTTATTCTGTGATATTGCAAAGTGCATCTGAATAGTTCTTCTGGGAGTGCATCATTGAATCAATGGCAGAAAACTGGCAGAGCATTCAGATGCTTACTGAACCCTGATTAGAAGGGCAACATGGGTATATGCTAATCCGAAGATATTTCCGTTCTGGGACAAACAGCGGTACAATTTGTCCAGGGATAAATGTGATTGCCACCACACTGAGTGACTTAGCTCCCTGGGATCCCAGGAGCAAGGGGGCTCCCCCCCCCTCCCCCCCCCCCCGATGAGCCCTGACTGGAGGGGGAGCAAAATCCAGCATGGGCTAAAGGCTTACCTACCTCTCCTGCAGCGGCATTAGCCGAAGGCACTTGGATGCACGTGATGTCTCCATCACACTTTAAAAGCATGCTGTCCCTGTGTGTGTGGGAGGGTACACTGCCTTTGACATCATAAAAAGGCATCCAGGGCACTGGCAAGCCCCAGACACTGGCTAGAGAGCAGAGGCAGCATGGGCTGCAGGAAACATTCTTGCAGACCCAACAGACCTGAAAGAAGACACCAGGGGAGTCTCAGGGGAAAGAAGGAACACCTCAGCCCCTAAGCACCAGCAGCAAAGTCCCTGAGGATGATTGGTGGGGCCCATCATTGAAGTGAGCCCACCGTTGGACTTTGGACCCGTGAGTCCAAACCCTGAGTGTTATGGTGCTAGACGACAGGGGATTTTTGAGTTTCAGTTTTCTTTATTTCCAAAAAGTCATTACACATGAACATAGGGTCACCCCAGGAGATTTTTACCCAGCATGACCCAAGGGAACCTGGCGGGGAAGGCTAGTAGTAACAGACTTTCCACTTAGGAGGGGACAGCAAAAGCGGAGCAGCTTTAACTGATTACACTGGACACTGATCCAGGGAAGAGGGAGAGTTGTTCTAAGCCCTGTAGGAGTGTGAGAGACTAAATTGTAATCAGGCAGCATCCAATACTGGTCTGTGCTGCAGTAGTACTTTGGTTGATGAATGGACAGGATGTAGGGGAGGCAAAGCCCCAAATTACTTGCTATTACACCCAGTCAGCCTGAGGGAGAAGGACATTTTATCTCCAGAGGAACCTCCCACGCTGTTCCTAGAATCATCAAGTCGTGGCAAGTGAGTAAGAGGGGGATCCACCTCAGGCAGTGAAGCTCTAAGTGCCCATTAGACCCTCCATGTGCACAAAGTGATGCATTGGCCTGGAACCTTTACATTGTGTGTGTGTGTGTGTGTGTGTGTGTGTGTGTGTGTGTAGCGGGGTGGGGGAAGGGGAGCAGGAATAACCTCACGATTTAGCTTTCTCAAGCCATGGCAATATGCAGCCCATTATAGCTACACACCCTGAATTGCTTAGGCAAACCCTACGAACTATGAGCCATGTCCTTGAAGTCCAACAGCAACAGTTCACCAGGCAACAGACACAACCTCTCCTTTTCCAAAATGCCAAAGATGACAAGGGACAATGATCCAGAAGCATATATAGAAGCATTTGAAAGGACAGCTGTACAGGCAGGCCCTGACCATGTATACTGGGCCAGCCATCTGGGTGCACTTGTAATAGGCAAGGCCCAGGCCACCTACAGAACATTGGCATGAGATGAGGCTCATGATTATGTGAATGTTAAGGAGGCAATTTTGTACCAGCTCAACATCACACCAGAACATTATCACTGCCTGTTTCAGGCTAAGAAACCCCACGAGGACTAATGCCCCCAGATCCAGATGCCACTCTCCAAGACTTGATGAGCAAGTGGTTGCAACCAACAGTGTATGACCGGGATGGTCTAGCCAACCAAGTTCTGCTAGAGCAGTTTCTAGCTGACCTCAAAGAAGGGACCCAACACTGGGTCCGGCATCATATGCCACAAAACTCTAAGGTGCCATCAAAGCATTTGCAGTCTCTGAAGAGGAGTACAGAAGGGGAAAAACAATTCCTGGGACATGAAGCAGCAGGAGCTGTGACAGCGAGATGAAGCAGTCCCTAAGTAAAGGCAGCATGAGAAAAGTCATGTGTTTTGATGTGGTAAGGCCAGACACATGTCCAAGGATTGCTTCAGTAACACAGGGGACTGGTGGAGGTGAGAGGTAATGCTATGACTGCATCATGACAAACCTCAGCCCATAGATGATACAAAAGCCATAGATTTCAGCTATAGAAAAATAAATGAAAATGTGAGCTGGAGTTGCCCCATTGTAACGGCCTGGGTGAGGAGTTGATGTGTTCGAGCTGCACTGGATACAGGCTGCTCACAGTCTCTAATTAGAGCTGATGTCATCTCCCAAGAACCATCCAAAGGGTCCACCTCCATTAGGTTGACATGCATCCATGGGGAAGCAACATTATGAAAGGAAGTTCATACCCATAAGAGTAATGGAGTTTCAGGGTGAATTAAGAATGGGGATCACTCCTAAACTTGCATGAAAGGAAGTTTTGGGATGTGATTGGCTGCCCATTTATCAGGTCTTTAACCATGTCAGAGAGGCATAGATGGAGTGTCAACGATTGCAGAGTGAAGATAGGTGGCTTGAGGAAGCCAAGTCTAAACAGGAGGAGACGTATAGAGAGGAGGAACCCACTGGATTAACAGACATAGTGAGCATGGCTCACTTCCAGGAAGCCCATGAGGAGGAGGAGGAGGAGGAGATACAACAGATCTGGGAAGATGAGATCCTGATGGCTGGAACCCCTCTGGAGCTACCAGGACAAGCATACCATTATGAGGCAAGACAAAGCTCGCTATATTGAGTAATAAGAAAACAGAAGGTGGGAGTTGAGATGACCCACTTGTTAGTCCCTGGGCCCAGTAGAGAGGGCCCAGTTGGTAGTCCCGAAACCATTCTGGCAGGTAGTGTGGTGTATTGCCCATCCCACCCCTATGGGGGGTCACCTCGGTTAAGACTATTGCTAGAATTATCCGGTGGTTCTTCTGGTCAAAGTTATACAATCAAGACACCCAGATATGTGCAGCCTGTCCTGAAAGACAAAGGGCTGGGAAGGTGAGGCCCCTGTGAGCCCCATTGCAACCTATGTTTATTACTGATGTGTCCTTCTCCTGCATGGTGTTACATGTAGTGGGACCCTTGCCCAAGAGTAGCATGGGTAACCAGTACATCTTAGTATTTATAGTGTAACAGGGGGCCTACTTGGGCTGATCTCCGTGGCCCGCCCACCTGTTCTTGGGCTAACCACCCACCTTCTTGCCCCCCACGCCTTGATGTTAATTGATTAATTAATTGATGTCAGTTAAGTGGAAGGCTACCCATTTTGGTGCCCCGATGCCAGGGGGCGCTCTCTGCGGCTCCTTTCCTCCCCTATACCGCAGCCCAAGCCTCGCAGAAGGCATCTTGATGTTCACATAATCACCGGCCCCCCACACTGGGCCCCAGAATCCTCCTAACAGGACCCCTCCATGTTCCCTCCTCTCAGGTGGCCTCTCTGCCTTCATTCAGGCTACCTAGCCCCCTGAAACTATTTTCCCCTCTTGGGTGTGGTCCCCCCGGGACCTCTGGCTACCAGCCCTGGCCCACCTCCAGGCCAGTTGGGACCCCAAGCCCCTGGCTCTTGGGCATCCCTCGCAGTGGGCCTCTGGCCCTTTTGACCATCCTGGTCCTGGCCCCAGCATGGGTCAGTCGAGGGTACTCTCTTGTTCAGGTCAGGTCTCTAGCCCCTCGCTCTCTAAGGGTCTGCCCTCTGGGCCCTTCACACAAACACAGGGGTTACCCATCTGGTGGTGGGGGCTAGGGGTTAAGGCACCCCAACCCGCCTTTCACCGGGGTGGTAACTGGCCTGGCATTTCCTGGGGGCTCCCACGTCACTGAGAGCCCCACCAGGCCACCCACTCCCAGCAGGGTGCAGTTTTAGGTCATGCCCAGGACCAGGAGCCTCCTTACCATCCCCTACAGCTCCTCCCTTACCTCCAGATGATCTCAGCAGCCCTCCAGCCAGGCAATGTTGTTGCCTGGCCTCCAGGAGCCAAACTGCCCTGTTTATATAGACAGCCCCTAACTCCAAAATGGCTGCCCTCATCAGGCATCTGGTGGCTGCCAGCTCCAGGCCCTTAAAGTGGCAGGCACACACAGTGCCCTGCCACATATAGATTACACCATGCGTTACCCTGATGCCATGCCACTCTGCTCAGTGACAGCCCCCACATTGCTGAGGAACTGATCCAGTGGATATCCCAAATGGGCACCTTGCAAGTAATTTTGATTGACCAGGGGCAAAACTTTGTCTGGTGTATTACAAGCAGTCTGCCAGACCCTTGGGGTCACACACCTCCACATGTCGGTGTACCACCACAGACCAACAGATTGGTCGAACAACTCAATGGCACATTGAAGAGAATGTTGAGACAGTGTGCCCAGAGTGACCCGTGAAAATGGGAACTAATATTACCTCCCATTTGGTTTGTAATATGAGACACACCACGGGACTCTCTCAAGTGCTCCCCATTTGAGTTGTTACTCGAGCATACCACAAGGAGCCCCTTGCAGGTGATGAGAGAGGGATGGGAACCACCGGGTGGCACCAGAACAACCATTAAAGTGTACAAGACAGTTTCAAGAGTGGATCCATGCCGTGCAACAAGTGGTGAATGAGAATCTGCAAGCAGCACAGCAGGAATAGAGAGAGGCCTACGATGTGAGGATCTGGCTCCAAAAGTTTGAGGTCGGGCAGAAAATATTAGCGTTACTGCCAATGTCCACTAGCAAGTTCCTAACACAGTGTCAGGGCCCATTTGAAATTCTTCAATGCATGGGCCCAGTTGATTTTGAAGTTTTTATCCCTGGCCATAAGAGAGCAAATCTCTGGTCAAATCTTTTATGTCTACCTGCTGCGGCAATGGAGGACACCTCAGGGGTGGTTGGCGACACTAGAGGAGGAGCAAGATGAGCTTAGGCTGGAACTTCCCCAAGATGGGAATAGAAAGGCTGGACATATGCTACTGCAGATTGGGAAGAGCTAGAGGCTGGCCAGAAACAGGAGCTTCAAAGGCTCATTTTTGCATTTCAAGATATTTTTAGAGATGAACCATGCTGGGTTCGACATGTGGAACACCGCATCAACACCCCATGTGGGGTGGTGGTGCGTGAACACTGGTGGCTGGTACCCCAACATCTCCATAATGATTGATGAGATACATCAGGAATTGTGGAAGATGTTGTAGCAAGGAATTATCAGGCCTTCTAGAGTCCAAGGAGAAGCCTGCTAGTACCAGTCCCCAAAAGTGATGGGTTGCTCCATTTCTGCGTAGATTACAGGAAGCTAAATGCTGTCACCACCTTCATTGCAGAGTTGATAGATCACATTGGTGGAGCACAGTACATCTCCCCATTGGATATGTCAAAAGGGTATTGGCAGATTTCCGTAGCCAGCCATGATTGAGCCAAGAAGAGTTCGGTACCCCTGGGGACTTTATGACTTTGTCCATATGCTGTTCAGTCTACATGGTGCAACAGCAATGTTTCAGAGGGTGATGGATTACATGTTAGCTCTTCACACTGAATACGCTGCAGTGTACAATGACCATGTGGTCATATTTACAAAAATGTGGACGCAACATCTCTGAGTGCTACGGGCCATATTAGGAAAACTCCAGGAGCTTGGGATGATGGCCAAATCTAAAAAGTGTGTGTTAGGAAAACACCAAGTATTTGGGATTCCTGGTGGGTCACGGGGTAATTAAACCCGGGTTGGATAAGATAGCATCCATCCAAGATTTTCCTCCACTGAAGAACCACAAACAGATGTGATCCTTTTTAAGTCTGGCAAACTATTTTAGAAGATTCGCACCACATTATGTGGAACTGGTTGTGCCGTTGTCAGATGCATTGAAGAAAGGCAACTCCAAAACCCTCCAGTGGATACCTGCAATGACATACAGCTTCAGTTACTTGAAGAATGCTTTGTGCCAAGATGTGGTAATACATGCACCCAACTTCAATATCCCTTTTATCTTGCAGACAGATGCCTCCAGTGCTGCTATTGGAGCAGTATTAATACACTGTGATTGAGACATCGAAAGACCTTTTGCCTACACAAGCTGTAAGCTACTGCCCACTGAGACCAGGTATGCAACTATCAAAAAAGAGTGCCTGGCCATTAAGTGGGCCATAAGGTACTTCCATTATTACTTAATGGGGTGTGAATTTCAGCTAGTAATGGACCATGCTCCTCTGCAATGGCTTAGCCATGCACAGCCTGACAACGCCTGTATTACCCATTGGGCTTTAGTACTACAATTGTACAAGTTCACAGAGATACACAGACCAGGTCAAGACAACACAGCGGCTAATTTTCTGACTAGGTGTTGAGACACAGCAGACAGCAGGATCTACAGGCAGCAGCAGAAAGCCTGAAATCAGATAATGATGGAGCCCACAGATGGGCGACAGATCTTCAGAACTTAAGGTGGGGGGAATGTGTTGCCTTACTGGGCAACTTGGCTCCCTGGGATTTTAGGAGTAGGGAGGTTCCCCCTGAAGAACCCCAACTGGAGGGGGAGCAAAACCCAGCATGGGCTGATGGCTTACCTACCTCTCCTGCAGTGGCATGGGCGGGAGACACTGGGACACATGTGGCATTTCCAGCATGCTTTAAAAGCATGCTCTCCCTGGGTGTGGGAGGGCATGCTGTCTTTAACATCATAAAAAGGCATCCAAGGCACTGGCAAGCCCGACACTGGCTAGAGAGCAAAGGCATCATGGGCTGCAGGAAGCATTCTTGCAGATCCAACAGACCTGAGAGAAGACACTAGAGGAGTCTCAGGGGAAGGCAGGAGCACCTCAACCCTTAAGCACCAGCAGCAGAGTCCCTGAGGGTGATTGGTGGGACCCATCATTGGAGTGAACCCACCGCTGGACTTTGGATGCCTGAGGCCAAGATCCTGAATGTTGTGGTGCTAGACAACAGGGGATTTTTGAGTTTCAGTCTTCTTTTTTTCCAAAAAGTCATTACACACAAATATAGGGTCACCCCAGGAGATTTTACCCAGCATGATCCAAGGGAACCTGGCAGGGAGGGCTAGTAGTAACAGACTCCCCTTAGGAGGGATGGCAAAAGTGGAGCAGGTTTAGCTGGTTATATCAGACTCTGATCCAGGGAAGAGGAGAATTGTCCCAAGCCCTGTAGGGGTGTGAGAGACTACATTGTAATTAGGTGGTGTCCAATACTGGTCTATACTGTGGTGGCACTTCAGTTGATGAGTGGATGGGGTGTAAGGGAGGCAGAGCCCCAAGTCACTCGCTACTAAATCCAGTCAGCCTAAGGGAGAAGGAAATTTTATCTCCAGGGGAACCTCCCACACTGTTCTTAAAATCATCAAGTCATGGTGGGTGAGTAGGAGGGGGGGATCCACCTCAGCCAGTGAAGCTCTGAGTGCCCATTAGATCCTCCAGGAGCACAGTGATGTCTGTTCCTAGCCAAGCACACGCAGAATATCTGACTGCTCATGAAAATATGACCTATCTGCAAAAATATAACTTATCCATCTCAATGGGTTTAACTGAAATGCAGTTAAAATGCTGGAGAGGAATTCGGGTGATCTAGGTTTTATTTCTAGTTCTCCCACGACTTACCTGGGTTATCCTGGGCAAGCCATTCAACCTGTATGTACCTCAGTGCTCTGATCAGTAAGTTGCAGTGTACTAATAAGGATATTGTAGTATGAATTTAAGCATATTAGCTATTATGCTTAAATGATAATAGTATTGAATTAATAGTACCTCAATGATTGCATGAACAACAAAAACTCCATTTTGTGCTTGTTTCCCTGCTTGACATGAGTAGGTGAACTTTGCATACCTTGTGTACGTGAATGTCTATATGAGAGGGTGAATGATGAAAGAATGGTAACTTTTTGCATGAAAACAGAAGAAGATTTAATTGTTGTGTAAGCAACAAGGTGCCAATGTATAAGTTAGCAGACAGTAAACTAATTAATGGATAGCTGAAGAACTCGTCTGTGATCAGGTGCAAAGAAGAAGGAATTTTGCATATCCTGCCATTTGAACTACACAATGCTTCAAGAACACAACGCTTCAAGACCACCTAAAGAGTACCAGCTTTATTGGAACGACCTCAGCAGAGATAAACAACTTTACTGGAATGACCTCAAGTTGAGATAACAAGAAGAAACAACTTCTAATTAAAGATTGAGCATGGAGAAACTCCAATGCTGAGGAAGGACTTGAAATCCCTATAAGGGTGAGATGCAGACAAGCCAAGCTGGGGAATCCACTCCCTGCAACCTCATGGAGCACAGGCATGCATGTCTGTTCTTTCCCCGCTCCTATCATTCTCAATAAGCCTGGACCCAATCATCCAGTGATAACATTGAATAACATCTGCTGGTAACTATAACATCTTACTGGAGTGGTTTTGTCTGTATGTCTGTGTACGTCTGTTTGTATGTATGCTTGCGTATGTCTGTATGACTGGTGTGTCCAAGCTCATGTATCTGTTTCATGTAATCAATAAAGACGGCATTTTGCCTTATTCCCTTTTAAGGTCTCACTCTTAATTTGAGCTATTGGCAATTTTAAGTAACAATCTTTGGGATGCATCCCGACACCATGCTAGTGTGTACCGTAATAAAAATAATAACGCCTTTAACGAATGGTTTGAAATTGAGATATAAATATCATTACTTCTTATGAATTAGCATTTCTTTTCAAAGCCGTTGGAAAAAACTGAAGACTTAATTTAAAGAAACAATATGTTTTATAGCAGGATTCCTATCTAAAAGCAAAGAAGTCAAACCCTCTTGTCAGATTGATCTGAAAAAAAGTTGTGTACATTCATCATTTGAGCAGACAGGATCTTTATACATTGATCACAGTATCTCAAGACACCACGAAATACATTCTCAACTGATCAATGTCTTAGCTTATTCCCAAGTTGCAACTTGTGTTCATCAAAATAAGAATGAATTCCTCCCACTCAAGAAAGCCCATGGGAAGTAAACATATCACCTGTCACTCGTCTACTGGCTGACCGCATTTTATCAACCATGCTCTCCCAAGACACAATGCAAAAAAAGTTCTAGTTTTCAAGAAGAAAAACAGATAAGTGTGGCTATATGAAATAGATCACCTAGAAAAGCTGTACAGAAAGAAGATTTCTGTTTTCTAAGGTCTAGCCTTAAAGACCAAGAACAAGGAAGGAGAGTTGGGAGTCCAGCACACCATCTGCACAGGAGTCAAATAATTTTTTTCCTCAACAAACCACCAGACAAACATTAAAGCTAGATGCTTCTGGAAAACACTAGCATAGAATACACAAAGCATGGTTGTAACTAATTTTAGTATTTTCTGTATACAATGGATCAGATTTGTAAAGACATGAAAATGTGGGCACATAAATGTATATATCATGGGCAACTGGTGCCTCTTGGCTTTGTGGGGGCACCAGTGGCTGATCGTAGATGGAGGGGAGGAGGTGGATCCCCCAGTGGCTGATCGCCAACCCCAGTAGCACCAGCGGCAAGCTGGAAGTGCTGCCAGTGCTTCTCGGGGAGAGGGGGGGGGGCACCAGCTGACACTCCCTATTTCCTGGCCAGCAAGGGCCAATTTCAGGAGGGGGCACATGCCCCCCCCCCCCATGCCTTCCTTATGTGTCACCTACGGTATATATAATTGTTACCATTGTACAGACAATTGCAGCAATTATGTGTACAAATGATTAGGTGAGTATCTGATAGTTGTCTTTCATATTACACCTTGATCTGGTTAAGTCTCCAACCATGTAATTATCACAATTACTTACACAACCATGAAATGTATGCCTCAATTGAAGTGTACAAGATTCAAATGTTGTCCATACTTTTGTATTCACATTGATCTGAAAATGACTAAGTCAAACATAACTTTCATAGTTTCATAGTTGGTAGGGTCAGAAGGGACCTGAGCAGATCATCAAGTCCGACCCCCTGCCATGGCGGGAAAGAGTACTGGGGTCAAATGACCATGGCAAGGTGTTCATCCAGCCTCCTCTTAAAGACCCCCAGGATAGGAGCCAGCACCACTTCTCTTGGAAGTTGGTTTCAGATCCTAGCCACCCTGACAGTGAAGTAACACCTCCTGATGTCTAGCCTGAATCTACCCTCTGCCAGCTTGTGACCGTTCTTTCTAGTCACTCCTGGTAGTGCTCGGGGGAACAGGGACTCTCCCAATGCCTGCAGGTCCCCCTGACTAGTTTGTAAATGGCCACTAGATCCCCCCTCAGCCTTCTCTTGTGGAGGCTGGATAGGTTCAGGTTCCTTAGCCTCCCCTTGTAGGGCCTGCCCTGCTGACCCCTGATCATGTGAGTGGCCCTCCTGTGGACCCTCTTGAAGCTAGCCACATCCCTCCTGAAGTGCAGCGCCCAGAACTGGACACAGTATTCCAACTGCAGCCTGACCAATGTCGCATAGAGGGGGAGGATCACCTCCTTGGACATGCTTGAGATGCATCTGTGGATGCATGACAAGGTACGGTTGGCCTTCCTGACCACTTCCCCACACTGTCAGCCCATGTTCATTTTGGCATCAATAATGACTCCAAGATCCTTTTCTGCCTCTGCACTGACGAGAAGGGAGTTCCCTAGCCTGTAGGTATGCTGCTGGTTCTTCCTCCCCAGGTGCAGTACCTTGTACTTGTCAGTGTTGAAATCCATCCTGTTCTCATCAGTCCACCCCTGTAACCTGTCCAGGTCTGATTGCAGCCTACTCCTTCCTTCTATCATGCCCACTTCTCCCCACATCTTAGTGTTGTCTGCGAATTTGAACAGGGTGCTTTTTACCCCCTTGTCCAAGTCACTGATGAAGATGTTGAATAGTGTGGGCCCGAGGACCGAGCCCTGCAGAACCCCACTGCCCACATCCCTCCAGGTCAAATAAGACCCGTCCACCACCACTCTCTGGGTGCAGCCCTCCAGCCAATTAGTGACCCGTCTGACTTTGAAAATGAGGTCTGGATTTCCTATTAGCTACGCCACAAGTCATTACCTTCTTGGGGCCGGGGGGAGGGTACACACTAATAACTGGGTTATTTTCGTTTACTGAAAAATATTTGCAAGCTTCAGTGAATCTAATCCAAGTTAATGCTGTATACTAGCATCAATGATAAATTCTGAGTAAAATAATACCAGGAATGGGGTATGACAACTTTGAAATTTTGGTAGTATATGCCATATTTTATGTTTCTTTCAAACTTTTCATTTGAGGGTTTAATTTGTGATGGTGGGGGCCTTAGAAATCAGTACTACCCACCATCACAAATTAAACCCTCAACCCAGCTAGGTTCCACCTAGCAGGATTGCCACTGCTGCAGCCCCAGGTAAGCACAGTTCGGGCCCCAACCTTCCCTGTGGCACAAGGTGTGCCACAGCTACTTGTTCCTGGGGAACCAAGCGTCCGCGCTTATTTGGATGTGGCCAATAGGGTATGTCCACACGTGCAGGCATGTGTGCTTGCAGCAGTTCATTAGCAGTGGCAGAAATTTGTGCCAGAGTTTTGTGTCTCAGTACACATGCCTGAACATGCACTTTGGTGTGTGGCAAATTGTGCCACTTGGGGCAAACTGATCCTGCCCAGCTCTTCCTGGGTCTTCAGATGTATAAGAAGCTGCTCTTTGGAGCAGCACAGGGAGCTTCTGAGGCCCACCCAGTTGGTATCTTGGGACACTAGCCCCTTGTGCCAGCTGGACTGCTGATGCAGTCCTAACCTAGAGTGACCCCTGCAGCTTCTACCCACTGCAGAAGTCTGGTAGTGGGAGCTGCTGCCTGCCTGTGAACTGCTGCCACCAATGACAGCATCTGCCCCCTTGGACCTGCAGCTCCATGACTGCACATCTTCCAGACCCAGATGAGGACTGCATGGCTGCCTGGGCTGTGATACAGGCACTGTAGCAGAGCCACCTGCACCTTTAGGCCAGCTGCCAGTGGGCCGTGGCTGCATAGTTAGCCTTCTGGTGGCACTGTTGTCACGTCTTCTGGTGTCCCCACTCTGCCATCTGGGCAGCTACTGCTCAGAAGATGTGCTCCTTGTGGTGGCCCAGTTTGAACTGTCAAAGTACGTCCCCCTGGCCCCATATTCTTTCATTTAAATACCTAAAATCTGTGCTCTTCTTCAATTAAAATGAAAATACCACTATATATAGAGCAATCAGTTGGACAATGCTTTATTGATATATTTACAATTTTAAAGCAATTTGGAAGCCTACCAGTGCCTCATAATAAAATGAATTATAAATATCTATACACTTTGGCATTTGATTTTTGTTTTTTTATCATAGAAAAATCTGAGCTGCCCCTGCCCCCTTCGCTCACCAAGGCATGGGGCACTGAACATCCCTGGGATGTCATCGGCCTCTACCGATGCTTTTGCCCCTCACTCCCAACCCACAGCCCTGCCGGTGAGCCTCACTCCTGACCCCCAGCCCCACTAGCTCCCTCCCAGCAGCAGCTTCATCCGAGCACCAGGACGTGAGTCCTGCTGCAGCTGTCCCACCTGTTGCTTTGTGCCTTGCTCTTCTGCTCTGTGTGCCCAGGCTCCAGTGAACCCAATGCTGTTCCTGGGAAACCTTTGACTGGTGCTCAGGGAGTGGGTTGGCAAAGCCCCTTCCCTTCTGCTCGGCCCACAGCTTCCCCCTCCCACCCTTGGCCCACAGCCCCTCCACAGCAACAGTGGCCATCAGGGTACTCAGGGCCAACTACTGACTGGCAGATGCCTCCAGCAGCATGGTGTGGCTCTGGTAGCTTGGTGCTGGATTGGTACCACATGCAGGGTCCAGCCCCCATGTGTCCTGCGCACTGTTGGGCTGGGCAAGCTCCATGCAGGCAGGACCCAGCTCAGCCCAAGGATGCGCAGCCTCTGTGTGCAGTGCCAATCTGGCACCAGGTGGCTGGGGCTGTACCTCACTGTGCTGTCCTTCCAGGTGGCTCTGCCTATCAATAGTGGGCCCTGAGTACCTTGACAGTCGCTGCTGCTGCATGGGGGCTGGAAGGCTGTGGGCCATGGAGGGGGCTGTGGACTGTACAGGAGTGTGGGTGGGGGATCCACCCCTCCTGAGCTGCCCTCCACACTCACAGTCCCTCCCACACCCGCATACAAAATCCCCTACACCCCCATAGGCCCCTCCACAGTCCCTCTACCCACAGTCCTCCCCACCCCCAGGTCCCTACTTACCTGAGACAGAGCTTGGGACTGGGTCACTGCTGCAGCCTTGCACTGCTCATATTTGCCCCTACACACTAAAGCAGTGTACTGGGCAGCAGGGCATGGGTCAGCCATAGAGACACTCTAGCCAGGTGCCAGAGCATCTCTTTGGAGGACCCAAAGCATGTTTCAGGGCATACTCTGGGAGTGTGTGTTGTGCCACTTTTTTCAGTGGGTTTTTTTTGATACTTGAATTTCCAGGTATCAGATTTAGAGCGCATGCTGCAAACATGCAGCACGGGAAACCTTTTTTCATTCCTGGCATGCCTCTTGTGGTGCCTCATACTGCTTTATCTCATACTGTTCAGCTGGACGTGTCCATAGAATCATAGAAAATTAGGGTTGGAAGGGACCTCAGGAGGTAATCTAGTCCAACACTCTGCACAAGCATGACCATCCCCAATTAGATCATCCCATCCTTTGTGTATCTGGGTCTTAAAACCCTCCAAGCATTGAGATTCCACCACCTATCTGGGTAAACTGTTCCAGTGTTTTACTACCCTCCTCCTGAGAAAATTCTTCCTAATACCTAACCTAAACTTCCCTTGCTGTAACTTGAGACCTTTGCTCCTTGTTCTGTCATTTGCCACCACTGAGAACTGTCTAGCTCATCCTTTTTTGAACCCCACTTCAGGTAGTTGAAGGCTTCTATTAAATCTCCTCTCAGTCTCCTCTTTAGATTAAATAAGCCCAGTTCCCTCAGCCTATCCTCGTAAGTCATGTGCCCTTAGCCCCCTCAGCTGGACTCTCTCCAATTTGCCCCCATCCTTTCTGTAGTGGGGGGCCCAAAACTGAACACAGTACTCCAGATGTGGCCTCACCAGTGCTGTATAGAGCGGAATAATCACTTCCCTTGAGTTACTGGCAACATACCTACCAATGCAGTCCAGTTTGCAACAAGGGCACACTGCTGGCTCATATTCAGAATATTGTTCACTGTAACCCCCAGGTCTTTTTCTGCAGCACTGCTGCCCAGCTAGTCAGCCCCTAGCCTGTAACAGTGCATGGAACTGTTCCATCCTAAGTGCAGGGCTTTGCATTTATCTTTGTTGAACCTCATGAGATTCCTTTTGGCCCAATCCTCCAATTTGTCTAGGTCACTCATCCAAGAAGCCAGTCTTTTTGCCCTTATTGCAGTAAGCTACCTCATAATAGTAATATTGATTTCCACATCCAGATATTTCTTAGCTACTAATGGCCTTATCTAATGCAGAGGCTATTTGCATAAAAAAAAATACACACCACATAACACAGTTGTTTTGCTGACATAGCTTAAACCAGTTACCCAAACAAAGTAAGGTTTACTATAAACATTAGGGGTGTGCAAAATGGGCCCTATTCATAGATTCATAGACATTAGGGCTGGAAGGGACCTCAGAAGATTAGCGAGTCCAGCCCCCTGCCCCAAGGGCAGGAAGTCAGATGGGTTCACAGAATCCCAGCAAGATATATGTCCAATTGCCTCTTAAAGGAGTCCAGAGTAGGTGCTTGCACCACCTCTGGAGGCAGTCCGTTCCAGGCCTTGGGGACTTGGACAGTAAACACTTGGACTTCCTTATGTCTAGCCTGAAGTGGTCTAGGAGACGTTTATGACAGTTAGACCTTGTCATCCCATGTGGTGCTCTGGTGAACAGTTGTTCCCCCAGATCCTGATGTATTATAAGTATTATATACTTATAGGCAGCCACCAGGTTCCCCCCTGAGCCTGTGCTTTTCCAGACTGAAGAGTCCCATAGCTCTCAGCCTCTTATCATAAGGCCTGTTTTTCTGCCCTCTGATCATGGCTCTCCTCTGGACTCCCTCAAGCTTCTCAACATCCTTTTTAAATTGTGGAGCCCAGAACTGGATACAGTACTCCAGCTGTGGCCTCACCAAGGCCGAGTTCAGTGGGTTGCATTTTTCAGAGTTGAAGGCCATCAGGTTTACATTTGCCCATTTTCCGAGCCTGTCAAGGTCAATCTGAATCACTATGCTGTCTTTGGGTGTGGATGCTTTACCCCAAAGTTTGGTGTCATCAGTGAACTTGGCCAGTCCACTTCTAACTCCAATGTCCACATCATAAATGAAGATGTTGAAGAGGATAGGCCCAAGGACGGAGCCTTGGGGGACCCCATTGGTCACAGCACACCACAATGATTGATTTCCATCAACTACCACCCTCTGGGTCCAGCCTCAAAGCCAGTTCCCTAGCCAGTAGACTGTTTTGTAGCTGAGGTCACAGTTGGCCATTTTTTCCATAAGACGATCATGGGATACCAGATTGAAAGCTTTTTTAAAGTCAAGATAAATTACGTCAAACAGTTCTCCCTTTTTGAGGTGATATGTCACCCGGTCATAGAAGGAAAGAAGCTTGGTCAGGCAAGACCTACCCACAACAAACCAATGCTGGATATTCCTCAAGAAGTTGCCCTCAGCCAGATGGTCAAGTATGGTCTCTTTGATGATTTTCTCCAAAATCTTCCCTGGGATAGAGGTCAGGCTGATGGGCCTATAGCTCCCCAGATCTACTTTCCTCCCTTTCTTGAAGATGGGCACCACTTTGGTCTGCCTCCAGTCTTCAGGTACTTCAACTGAGCACCATGAGTTTTTGAATATTTTAGCCAATGATTGGGCTATGACATTTGCCAGCTCCTTGAGTACCCTAGGGTGTAATCTGTCAGGACCAGCTGACTTAAAGGTGTCAAGCCTCTCAAAGTGATCCTTTACTAGATCAACACTGATGCTGGGTGTAAATCCATCCCACCCTGGCCATCCCATGTCTTGCTAATCAGGGCAGTCCATTAGACTAGTGAAAGACTGATGCAAAATACCCATTAAGAGGTTGGCTTTATCCTGGTTGTCGGTTATCAGCTCTGCTGCTTGGCTTAGCAGGGGTCCAATGTTCCCCTTATTTTTTTTCCTGACTCCCTACATATTTTAAAAAAAGGATTTTTTGTTGTCCTTGATGTATGTAGCCAGATGGAGCTCGGTTTCAGCCTTGGCTATCTTGATCCTCTCCCTGCAGATATGGACCAGTCCTGAGTAAACCTCCTTGGTGGTGGTATGTCTCTCTTTTGTGGTGTAGGAGGTCCTTCAGTTCCCTGCTTAGCCATGGGGGTTGCTGCGTTCTTTTACTACCCTTCCTCTGAGATGGGATGGACACCCTTGTGCCATCAGGATTGCTCCCTGGAGGAACAATTGCTCCTCTTGGACTCCTCTTGCAGTCGAGTCTTGGTCTCTTAGGGCATAAACAACGAGCCTCCTGAGCTTGTTGAAGTCAGCTTTCCTGAAGTTGAGGATTTCTGTCTTGCTGACTGACTTGTCAGCTTTGTAATGAATTGTAGAGGTGATCAGCTCATGGTCATTCTCACCCAGCTTGCCATCAATTCTTAGGTCACTGACTAGGTCATCCACTTTGGCCAGCACCAGGTCCAGCAACACTTTACCTCTCATCAGCCCATAGACTTCCTGAGTCAGGTAGAGGTCGTCCACACATGCGAGGAAGCTTTGCGACCGATTGGATTTTGCCGAGTGCTCTTTCCATTAGATGTCCGGGTAGTTAAAGTCTCCCATTCAATTTGGATTCTGCCCAAATCAGGCACAGTGATTTGATTGATTCAGATCACTGTCCCTGATTTGATTCAGCCGCATCTGAATCTGAAAATTCATTGCTGATTTGGAGAATCAGCAATTCGGCCATAGACACAGCTTTAAATGTTTTTTCTACATAACTCGGGGTACCAGGTGTAGCTTGTGAATGCTGTGATGCGGGGATGGATGGAACGACATACAGGAGTGCAGGGATGTCCCCCCACATGCTCGGCGGTGAACCCGGAAGTGGACCGGAAGTACTTCCAATCCACTTCCGGGTCCACTGGGGAGTGCGCTGCCCCCCACCCTCTGGCTCAGCAATTGGCCATGAGAGGATCCTGGATGCCCCCCCAACCCAGGAGGCACTAGTCACTGAGCTGGCAGGCCTGGGGGGGCCCTCTGCACACTCCCTGATGGACCCAGAAGTGGACCAGAAGTGCTTTTGGTCCACTTCTGGGTCTGCTGCCGAGCGCGCTAGGAACGCCCCCCCCTCCCCCCCACAATGCTCCTGTGGGATGCTGCATCCACCCCAGCATTGCAGCAATCATGAGCCACCTGGTACCTTGAGGCATGTAGAAAATATATTTAAAGTTTTGTCTATGTCCAGATGACAAAATCTTTCTGAATCTCTCTGAATTGATTCAGAAGGTTCCATTTTGATTCAGAGAGATTAAAGGGTCTCCTGATTTGATTTGGATTCAGAGACTCGGCCACCATATAGGGTTGAATCTCCCCCAAATCGAATCAGCAACTGAAGCTTCGCACAGCCCTAATAAACATACTTTATTTGTCAGTTTAGCTATCTCTACAAATAGGTCTTCTGCATAGCTAGGCTGGGTCAGGGATGGGACATTTCTAGAGTATTTAAGAATATTGGAAGAGCTGTGTATTTGTTGAATTCTTACAGGTCTTCCCAATTTTCATTAAAATAAACAAATCCTAGTGTCTGGTTAATATGTTCCACGGGGTAGGACTAACTCAAAGTTTGACTACAGCTCTGATTCAAAGACCTTTAATTTGGCCCTGAAGATATTGTTCTGCCATCAGCAACACAGATGAACAGCTAAAGACAATAGAGTTTTAGAATCTGGATGAACTGAGGTATATAAAATGGTCTAAGCAAAGGGCTTGCTTTGCTTATAATGTAGTATATTTTAACAAGTTCTGTAGTGTTTGGAGTAAAGCTGGGATAGGAATACAAGTGTGTATGGGATAATGATGAATAATAATTAAATAATAGTAAGAATGGGTTACATTTCCTATATGGTAGTGTAGCAGGGCGCTAAGGTGCCTGCTACTGAGAGAGCCGGGATGACCCCTCAGGTTGCCGGTTGCTGAGGTAACTAGTGGGAAATAATGACCCAAACCTGCCTAGTCAGCTGATGAGAAGGGGCAGGGCCTGGCTCCTATATAAAGCACAGGCAGGGAGCCAGAGGCAGCTCTCTACCAGCAGCCAGAGAAGAAGGAGCTCTTGGTTTAGAAAGGAGAAGAGAAGCCGGATGCTGAGGCAGCACCTGTCACTGAGGTGGGATAGAGAATCCCCAGTAGGCGTGAGCATAATTATAGCCGGGCAGCTTATGTTTATGTTGTAGCCCAGGGGCTTATGTTTGTGTTGTTATTTGAGACTGGTAGTTTGGGTGAGGCTATTAGGGGTTGGAGGAGGCCTCATAGGGGACTCACAGTAGAGTGGGGACCCCAGTGCCAGTGAGGGTGCAGCATTCGGGGTATATAGACCCCGAATGCTGCCCAGAGAGGGGCAGTTGAGAAGCCCCAGAGAAGGGGGCATTGCTGAGAAGCCCAGCGTGGGTGTGATGAGCCCCAGAGAAGGGAGCAGCATTGTGGTGAGCCCCGGAGAAGGGGGCAGCGTGTGAGAAGGCCCGAGAGGAAGGGCGGCGTTACTGAGAAAGCCTGAGAGGAAGGGCAGCGTTACAGAGAAGGCCCAAGGGACAGGGCGGCATTACTGAGAAGGCCCGAGGGACAGGGCGGCGTTACTGAGAAGGCCCAAGGGACAGGGCGTGGAAAGAGAGAGAGAGACGGGACTGCGGAGAGTCCAAGTGCCAGAGAGGGTGGGGAGACAGAAAGAGACAGAACAACGTCCGTGACATCTGTGAGGCTTGGGCCGTGGTATTGGGGTGGTAGGAGCCATGCATAGCCCATAAGGCTGGGGGCATACGGAACACCCGAGACAGGAGAACCTTGACCAAGAAGAAGGAAGGCAGCCTCCCTATAAAAATATATAAAACCAAAGACGTGGCAGATGAGAATCGGAGGGTGCAAGCCGGCAGCTTGGCACGGTAAAGGAGGTGGCAGGGGAGAGCACCGCGATCCTGACGTCCCTCCTGTTACAGGTAGACTGAAAAATAGGGTCTGCGCAACGCTGAAAGTTCACCCCATTATGGTACATGTCAAATTAAATGTGCCATAAACAGAATTAAATTTGCATTTTTGTCACAAAGGTAGAACTCCAAACTTTTACAATTTTATTAGGAATCATTCTATAAAAATCATACTGGTGCACTGCTGCTTGCTTGTGCATAGATTTGAATGTCTACTGTCTGGGACAACTGCTTCTAAGGTGAAAAGACCACAAGACTAAGGCTTCTCTAAGGCTGCTACCTGGAAAAATACCATTTATAAGACTAAAAAGAATATTGTATTTTTCTTGCATAATTTAAAAAGCAACTCCTACCTTTAGCAAAAAGTGCAGTGTTTTCATAAATTATCTTTCATTTATACTGTTATTCAAGTAAGTTTGCTTGCGTTAGGATTGTCATCACCTCAGAAATTTATATCTAATATGGTGAGTAGAAAAGGAGAGCGCACACTTGTCCACTTAATTGGTGCTTAACCAACAAAAATGCTCCTGGTTTAATTTTCTTTACTTAGTTTATGATGACTAATTAAGTAACATGGATATGATTTACCACGCAATGGCTTATTATGCTATAACTAGTAAAATGCACAAGGGGCACATCAGAACAATTTTACCCTCCTGCCCTTTCAGTACTACTTTACTGACAGGTGGTGTTTTAGGGCAAGATTTGATATTTTGGCTGGTTTATTTTCTTGGGTCATGCCAGGTTGCTTTTTGGGGAGGAATTGATGGCAGTTTTGCTTGAGGCATGCATTTGGGGTGGTGGGGTTGAGTTCAATAAGCAGTGCTTCCTGCCTCCCCTGCAAAGCCTCCCACTTTTTTTCTGGGCGCTTGTTGCTTGTTGCACAGGGCACCGTTGGTTAGGGAAGGTAATCGTTTTGTGCAAATGTCTGCAAGAGTGAGCCTGCCTGCCTCCCCCTCACAAGTCTGGATTGGCATTGGGGGTCTGTACTGCAGGCCTCCTGAAGGGGGTGCCCCCCTACCCAAGCCTGGTCCCAAAGCAGTTCTGCCCCCCTGCTTTTTCTGCACGCTTGTTGCACTGGGCACTGGGTGTGGGGTGCACTTAGGGCTACACAAGGGTACACAAAGGGTCTGGCTGCCTCTCCCTGCCCCACCCCTTGGCTTCCTGTGTGTTGGCATCTGGATATCATGTACCCGGGCTAGAGGCTGCAGGTTAGCTAGGAATGAAAGGCACTGGCAGGGCTGGTGGGGCAGGGGGCTTCAGGTTCAGAGTAAGGGACACAGGCAGGGCTGGGGGTGTGGGGTAGGAGGTGCCGCCCGCACCAGCCATCAGCTCCCCACATGCTTATGCCACAACCCCCAGGCCACTGTAGGGAGAGGAGAGTCACGCACTCTTGGAGAGTCTTGGGTCCTGCGATGTACCCAGCTCTGAGTTGTAATGGCCACATATAACAGTGTATGGTGTGGGCTGTGCTAAACTGTTATAGGTGGCTGTTGTACCCAGCACTGGGGTGCATCTCTGCCCTCCCCATGCACTGTTATATGTGGCCATTACTCCCCAGAGCTACCCCAGCAGGAGTGAGGGGTGTGAGGAGCACTGGCAGGGCTGGGGGCAGTGTCTTGGCTATAAAGTATGATCAAGTTTTCTGTGTGATTGTTGTATACTGTGCCTCCTTGCAGGACTGGAGAGGACCATTTCTCATCCCCCCTTAGACCATTCCCTTAAGATTCCTCAAGAGAACCTGTAAAACCAGTTGAATGACTCTGGCCAAATCCTGGAGTGCTGACCCTATTTACATTTTCACTGGCATCCTGCCACACTTTTAGCTTTTTTCATTTCTTGAAGTCTTGGAACAGCAGACTCCGTATGCCTGAAGAAGGGTGACTGGACCCGAAAGCTTGCCAGGAACTTTTTTCCAACTACTCAGTTGGTCTAATAAAAGATATCACATCTACTCAAAGAACCTTGCCTGCCTATGTCCTTAGACCAACACGGCTACAACCAAAAACCCAGACCCCCTTTGAACTGCTTTGTCTGCATCAACAGTGCTGCTTTTTGGCTGGGGCCCTGGATGAGGGCATCAGCAGGGCTGGTGTGTAGAGGCTGCAGGTTCAGAGTGAAGGGCAGTGGTAGCACTGGGGGGGATAGGGGCTGCAGGTTGGAAGTGAGAGGCACCCTGAAGTGTGACAAATCAGTGACCACGCTCTTTTTGATTGAGCAATTATATTTTATTTTTTTTATTTTCATACAGAGTCAGACATGGTTTTGTCATGTTATGCCACAGAGTTCAAAGACCCTGGGTCTGCTTTTTGACGGGAGACTTGAAATCTGACAGTGCATTGTCCTATCAGCATTTCACAGTAACCCAGTTTTCATATCAATTCCGGTTCCTCAGGTTACAGCTCTCATCAGTCTGTGCCTTAAGGCAGATCCCCCAACCTGATTTTCCAGGAGTTTGAACAGACACCAGCCCAGTTCAATACACCATATAGTTTCCTCTTTTAGAAGCAGACTTCTGTGACTCTTCTAGGGCCAGCAATACAGCAAAGGCTCTGTGATCCAGCACCCATGGGCAATGGGGGGTGCCGGATAACCAAATATGTTGGTTATCTGAGAGACGTCTTTGTCTGCTTTGGCAAAGATGCCCTTCCCACCATGTCTGGTGCATCAGTGTGTCGGGGAACAGGGAGGGGGGCCCTGCACAAGCTACACAGGCTGCTTTGGCAATGGCCAGAAGTGGGACTCCACGAAACTGGAAGTCCCACTTCCAGTTTCACTTTTGCCACATCAATTGGCATTGAATGGCATGCTGGTTAATGAAGTGTTGGATAACACAGTGTGACAGGCTAGCTGGCAGTGACTTAGCTCAGGGGTTTTGAAAGGGCAAAAGATGATTGGAGGATTTGGGATTCCCTTTCCTCACCAATCTGGTAGTGATTTGGCCCAGGGGTTTTGAAGGGGTAAAAGATGATTGGAGGACTTGGGATTCCCTTTCCTCACCAATCAGGCCCCAGAGACTCACCTTCTGTGTCCCCTGATTGGCCCCTTGGGTCACCTGGAGGGGGATAAAAGGGGCAGTGCAGCTGATTCAAGGGGGAGACCAGTGAGGGACCACAAGGAAGGAGCTTCAAAGAGCTGGCAAGAGCTGGGCCAGTGGGGCAGGAGCAGTTGCCCCAGAAGAGCCTGGAGGAGTGGGACCTGCAGGCAGCAGCTGGACCCTCAGCAGCGTGGCATGAGGCTGGCAGAAGAGGCTCCCCGCTGGGCTCCAGGATGGTCTATGAGAGGCTGTGGCCAGCAGGAGAGGCTCCCCCGCTCCAGCAAGGATCTGAGCAGTGACCTGAGAGGTTCCCAGCTCTGCTTCCAACTCCTCCAATTAGAGGCCAGGCAGCTCAATGTGAGGCCGGGGCTCTGGGAAGGTCAAGAACCCTAGCAACTGGGAGTAGTGCCACCAGTGGTGGCTGTGTGGTAGTGTTTTGCCTACCGTGTGGGGGATGTGAGTTCAAGTCCCAGCTGGGGTGACTTGGGGTGAGTGAGCTAACAAGGAGAAAATCTTGCAGTGGAAAGGGGCCATTGTGTTTTCCCCTTTTCTCCCCCTCCAGGTACCTAGGCCCTATATTCCTTGTCATTTGACATTTTGTATTTTGTGCCTTTTATATTTCACCAACCAGTATTGTTTGTTCTGCTGTTTGTGTTTTATATTTTGTTAACCCTGTCTTTTGTCAACTGGATGAATATGTCTATGATTGTAAGTGTCTAACCTTTGTTGAATCTTGCCCCCTCAGGGGCGTTGTAGTGTCCCCTATACCCCTGGTTTATGCCTGTTATGTTCCTAGTACTGTTATGTCATTAAAAGGTATATGGTTAAGTCCCCATTGGTGGTCTGGCTCTGCTCTATAGGGGAGGAGAGTCCCTACACCTCCCACAGTGCTTGTGCACCTGCTTTGATCCCCTCAATTGGAGAGGGGGTACCTCTTGGAGTACTGCCCGGGTTACAACAGCTTTTACCGTATTATTGTTTTCTTGTCACTTGCCCCATTAGGAATAGAGGAAGCCATGCCCTAGCAAGCAGTCCACAAAGACAAATCCCCATTCCTGCATTACCTTCCGGTATGCCAAAGGCCCATTCCATAATTAATTACCCAAAGCTATCTGACCTGTACCACATGCATCCAATGTTACTTGTTAGGGTTCTGTTCCAGAATTGGCAAAAGCCTGCTTAGCTGTGACTTGCACTTGGCAAGCCATACATTTTATTTGCTCTGTTCATCAGTCACCCACCCTCCACATTTCTGAAGTCCCAGGAACATTCACTTGCAAAATTCCCTTCTAGTCCCTGCTCTGCTCAGGCCTGGGGCTGTGGGGGACCCCTTGCTCACAGTGAGTGGCCTGCTCTTACCATCCACTGTTTTGGGGTGCCACAGACCACATGCTAGGGTTTGCTCCCAAAACTTCAAACTGCCTGCCTCTACTGAAGGTCAAGGAACATCTGCACCACACAGCCCCCCTCCCTTCCGCACTCCCTGTGGTGGTGTCGGGCAGGGAACCCTGGCTGGCAATGACAGGCCTTCTCACCATCCACTGTTTCAGGGTTGCCAATGTCAAGGCTACATGATATTGTACATGAGGCTGCAGTTTCTTCCTTTAAGTCCCAGGTCCTTATTCCTGGTCCCGGTTCCTTTTTCAAAGCTAATCTATACCCAATAAAAGCTTCTTATTAATTAATTACACATTCTAAAGAGAGAGAATTTCATTAACTATATGTAAATTAATACCCTGCATCCACCATACCTGTGTACCACCAGGGGACTCTCCTGGATACATCTGACCAGAATCTTCTGCAGCCCAAAGCCTGGCCTGATTGAGAGCCCCCCCCATATACACTGTAATAAAGATATAAGCTCAAATAAGGAATTTCTTTTGGGCTGGGATTAGAGATGTAAATCCTTCTTAGGCCCCCCCACACCATGACTCTGTGCCACAGGGGGACTCTCCCACACATCTCTGACTAGAGTCTTGCCTGGCGCAAAGAGCTTTGTTTATGCCAGGCTGCCAACTCACAGCCCCACATGCACTAAGTATATGGGCTTGATTAAGGAACTGGTTTGGGGGCTAGGATGACAGCTGGAAATCCTTCCTGGGCCAGACCACATGATCAGGGGTGTCCAGGAGAGTCTCCAGTGCCAGAGGCATGGCGTGGGGTGGCCCTAGCTCTGGGGTGTAATGCCTACATATAACAGTGTATGGGGACGGCTGAGAAATACCCCAGAGCTGGGTGCAACAGCCACATATAACATTTCATCACAGCCCTCACCATACACTGTCATATGTGGCCATCACACTCCAGAGCTGGGTGCAGCTGGGTCAGTCCTGCATAGACACAGTTGTGTCTAGAGAGATAAGGAAATGATACCATTGTCTGCTACTGTGGTCAGTGTTGGGGAGAGCAGTTCATGCAATAAGGGAACTGCCTGGGTGACCAGTGGGGTCACCCTAAAACCAACATCCCAGCAAAGCTGACAGATGAGGCATGAAGCCCCTGGTGTGCACCCCCATTGGAAAGCCCAATAGGCTGCGTGGTGCCAAAGGGTGGCAAAAGGTGCAGGGGCAGCGCTAGCATAGGCAGCTTCCCTGTCACCCAGCAATGTTGGTGACTCCATTAATCCCCAAAGTCTGTGAGGGAGCAAGAGTGACTATAGCTCAGATAGAACCCCATCTTGGGGCTTTAAATAGTGCTGTCAAAAAGGCGGGGGGGGGGAGGCAAGAAAAACTGGAGAAAGACCAGGCTTGGCAATGGTTTGGTGGCCAGCCAAGGCAGGGTGCACCCGCAACTTCCTGTCCATGCCATTGTGGGACTGTCCCAAAGAACCCTGACCACAGTTCTGCCCGGCCCAAAGCACAGTTTGTATATGCCAGGCTGCCAACTGACAGCCCCCCTTCCCACCCCAATGCCCACTGTACTAAATATATGAACTCGAATCAGGAACTGGTTTTGGGCTGGGATTATGGCTGGAGATCTTTCTTGGGCTACCCCACACCATACCTCTGTGGCTCTGGAGGACTCTCCTGGACACCTCTAACCAGAGTCTTGCCCAGCCCAAAACCCGATTTGTTCTTGTGAGGCTGCCAACTGACAGCCTCCCCACGCCCACTGTACTAAGTATATGAGTTCGAATAAAGAACTGGCTTTGGGACTGACATTACAGATTGAAATGTTTTCTGGGCCACCTGACACCATGACTGTGCCACCAGGGGACTCTCCTGGACATTCCTGATCAGTCTTGCCTGGCCCAAAACACAGCTTGGCCGTGCCAGGCTGCCAGCTGACAGCACCCCAGCCATGGCGCTAACTATATGGACCCAAATAAGGAACTGGATTGTGGGCTGGCAGTATGGCTAGAAATCATTCTTGGGCCATGACATACCTCTGTGGCACCAGGGGCCTCTCCTGGATGTCTTTGGCCAGAGTCTTACCCAGCCCAAAGTGTGGTTTGTGTATGCCAGGCTGCCAACTGACAGTCCCCCCATGCCCAGTGTACTAAGTATATGGGCTCAAATAAGGAATTTATTTTGGGCTGGGATTAGAGATAGAAATCCTTCTTGGGCCACCCCATGCCATGCCTCTGTGGTTTTTCTAGTTTTCTGGTTTTCCTGGAACCAGGATGGTTTTTGGGCTGGGATTACAGCTGGAAATTCTTCCTAGTCCAGCCCATGTGGTCAGGGGTGTCCAAGAGAGTCCCCCCAGTGGCACAGAGGCATGGCATGGGGTAGCCCTAGCTCTGGGGTGCAATAGCCACATATAACAGTGCATGGGAATGGCAGATAGGTGCCTAGCTCTGGGGTATAACAGCTGCATATAACAGTGCATGGGGAGGCCTGAGATACACCCCAGAGCTGAGTACAATGGCCACATATAACAGTTTAGCACAGCCTTCACCATACACTACCATGGCCTTCACTTCTGACCTACAGCCTCCTACCCTTCCAGCCCTGCCAGTTCCCCTCCCTCCTGACCTGCTCCCCCAGACCAGTTGGTGCCCCTCACTCCTGACTCATAGTCCCCTGCTCCCTCCCACCCTGCCCTGCTGGTTCCCCTCACTCCTGACCTGCCCCCCACAGCCCAGCTGGTGCCCCTCACTCCTGACCCACAGCTCCTGAACTGCAGGAAGACAAAAACCATGTCAAGTTTAAAACCCCAGGGGTCTGCCTGTGTCCTTAGACCAATGCTGCTACAATCAAAAACCTACTCCAAAAAAGTAATTTTAATTATCCTGAGTCTTGAACTGCCTGACCCATAACAATTTGATCTTTGCTATGAAGTGCATGTGAATGCAGGGAACAGTTTTTTTGGAATCCAAAAAAGTTGTATTTTTCATTAATCTGAACTTTGTACTAAATCACCGGTAAAAATTTGCAACATTAGCCCCTGGAGTCTTATTGCAGCATTGCAAAAAAAATCCAGTGGATTTCCATGGATTACTGAGTGAACCCAAACGGCACCTGGTGGTGATATTGTTGTAAAACAGGGAAAAATCCCATTTTTGATCGTAAGTCAGATTCACACTGAATATTTTAAATGATAAAAAACCCCTCATGGAAGAAATTCAGGAGCTAGAAATAAAACATTGCAGAGGTGTTTTAAATTACCATGGGGAAAAAAAACCCTAAAATGATAAAATCAGCTGATAATGTGGAGCTGCAGATGTGATTTAGGTAGCTTAATGGTGATTTTTGTCTCATGGACACAGGAAAAGTATAACGTGGAAACAGGAGAGGTGTAATGTGGACAAGCGCCCAGAGGCTTCCCTTCATCTGTTCCGTCACCTGAAACTTGAAAACAGATGTATGAGCAAATAAGCATCAAAAGGGAACTCTTCCTCTGTGCTTGAAACCTATTACAGATGGAGCAATATGGAGGTAAAGCAGCCAGTTAGTAGGCTGTCATTTTTTACGTCTCACCGTGTACTCCTGGGACAGCATTACCACATAACGTCTATTAAATGTGGCTGGTATCTACATAAGAACTGCCAGTAGTATATAGGGTACACATCTTGTAAAAATGATAAGACCCACCCACCGACAGGTGCCCTGCCCTGGCCCCGCCCCTGACCCTGCCCTAGCTCCGCCCCAACCCCACCCCTATACACGCCCCTCCCCTGCCCGCCATCTTGCGATCAGAAGTCCCACCCCTAACCCCTGACCTTTGCCACTGGAAACTCCACCCCTGAACACCCTGGCAGCCATGTTGGTGGCCATCTTGGCTGCCATGTTGTATCCCAGAACACCCTGTTCCCATCACACGGCCTATGATATCAGAACAGTCACTCCTTAACCGGGAAACTCCTCCACCCGATAATGCCGCTGAGCCAATAGGGGGGCAAGTATAGGGGTGGGGGGTGGGAAATTGGCTGGCAGTCCCTGGTCTGCCTCTTGTCTAAATCCTGTTGGGAAAACCCTCCAAACCAGGCTGCGTGTTTTCTGAGACCATGCTAGTACAGGCAGAAGCAAATATGGATTCTTACGCTTTGGAAGCCTCAGGCACTGTTCAGACCTCTCTCAGCAGCACTATGGGTGAGATCTCAGTGGTTAAGACAGATTCCTGGACTCCCAAAACAGATCTGCGGGCCGTGGCAGACCCCAACAGACTGCATCAGAGCCACAGGCAGAGACCCTGGGAGTGGCAGACAGCCTAATGCCCAAAGACTCTGCTGAGGTAACTAGCCTAGAATTATTTTGGAGGGGACGGCTTTCTACAGTAACAGGGTGGGCCTGTGTTAACTCTTTCGTCTCTTCACAGGTAGGTGATGTCTTGATGGAGAACTTTCAAAATGTATGTGTTGGTGGACCTATGAGAATAAAGGTCTCGTGTGTGAACTGGTTTTGTTCAAGTCTAAAAGAGAGGGGTTCAAGATAAGACTGAAGATGCATGTACCAGTTTTGTCTGAATCCCCAGAGCCCTGTGAAGCAGGGGTATGAACCGATGGAGGTTACGGAGCATCCCACCTGTTCAGAGAAGGGTTTTCTGTGCATCTAAAAGAGAATAGTTCAAGACATGGCTGAATAACCCTGTATGTGCTGCTTTTCACTAATAAATCGTGTTTTGCCACTATTTAAATTTGTCGTCTGGCCATTAAATCCTCCATAATTGTGTTGGTGAGGTGGGTACCACAGTTACCGGTCATGTCTACAGTGGGGTCTTTGTTAAAGGAAATTTATTACACTCCTGGGGCAGCTGGTAGTTTTGGTGGGGTGAACTCGCTTTTTGAAGTAGCCAAAAGTCAGAATAAGAATCTGAATAGAAGCCAGGTAACTGCCTGGCTTTCAGATCAGGATGCTTACACCCTACACAAACCAGCAAGAAGACATTTGAAAAGAAACAAGAGTTTTGTTTCAGATGTGGATGCACAAAGGCAGGCAGATCTGGTGGATATGCAACAGTTCTCCAAACACAACAGTGGTTTTAAGTATATCTTAACAGTGATAAACGTATTATCTAAGCATGCCTGGGCCTTGAGTGTAAAAGACAAATCAGCAGGTGAAATATTCAAGGTCTTTAAAAGCATTTTCTCAATGGGTCACATGCCTGAAAAACTACAGGCTGACTGGGGGAAAGAATTTTTAAATAAGCCTTTAAGCAAACTGCTAAAAGTGTATAATGTCCACCATTTTGTTATAAATAATGAAGTGAAAGCAGCAGTTGTAGAAAGGTTTACTAGAACCTTAAAATCAAAGATGTGGAGGTACTTTACAGCCCACAACAGCTTTTGCTACATTGATGTGTTACCAGAGTTTCTAAAGAGCTATAACCACGGCTTTCACAGAACTATCCATGCCAGGCCTGTTGATGTGAACGCCTCAAATTCTCCCTGCATGTGGAAAACAGTGTACAGAGACTACTTTAAAACAAAAACAGCAACACCCCTGTTCAGAAAAGGAGACCATATGAGGGTGTTTAGAACCAAAGGGAAATTTGAAAAAAGTTATGAACAAACATTCACTGATGAAATTTTCATAGTGGATGAAGTCATTAAGTGAGTGCGGACCCCCTTCTACCACTTAAAAGATTACAAAGATGAGCCAATCGAGGGTTCTTTTTATCCTGAAGAATTACAGAAAGTGAACCCAAAACAGGACAAAGTTTACAGGATTGAAAAAGTCCTAGCAGAGAAAGGAAAGGGGAGAAAGAAACAGTTACTTGTGAAATGGTTAGGATGGCCAGCTAAATTTAATAGCTGGGTAGAAGCCTCCCAAACCTGTAACATTTAGAATAACAGACAAGGCATTACTGCTGCTGAAAGAGCAAGATGAACGATAGTGGTTTTTACATCACTTTACCCAGTAACGCCTGCGCCAAGGTTTTCCTGCTTAACACCAGCTCGAGCTTTACCATACAGCTGCTTAAACCTCTGGATCTTTTGGGGAAATGAGAGGTAGGGTTAGCAGAAATACAATACTCGCACAGCTGGAACAACATCAACAAAGACACCCCTTTTGAAATCTTTTCAGAAGCTAAAAAATGGGGGTATGTCCTGCACTGGAGATATTATTAATCCATCACAGAGTTGTTGGATCTTATGAATGATGTCATTGCCAGTCACCCTACCCCACCTGAATTAGTTATCTTCTATGATCAGGTGAGCAGAAAAGTTAGACTGAAAGCCAGCAATAACTCTTATGCTTTTTCTACTGGTGGTGAACAAGCCTGTATTTTGGGTTACTACCCGGGTCCACTGTTAAAAAAAAACCCATTACAGCTGATATTACTGGAGGATTCAATTCATTGTACTTCTACACGGACATTGTTGAACACCAGCTTGTTGGGGACTTTTCGGTTCCCTTGCTACGCTGTGTACCTACCCGTGGAAAAAAGAACGAGTTTGTCACTATCACATATGACAAGCCACATTATGTCCCCATGAGTCAGCACCACATTGACACAATCAGCATTGAAATAAAGACAGATCAGAATAGACATGTCTCATTTTGTTTTGGCAAGGTGATCGTTAAGCTCCACCTGCGTCCCCGAAGGACTTTGGTGTTTTGAAATAAGAAAAAGCACAATGGTGGTAGTAAAAAATTATGGGAATCCAGCCTTGTACAGAAATTATTACAGAACTCAAGCTGGGTATGGTCTCCCTGGTTATCAGGGGATGCCCGTGATGTATGGTGCTGGTGTGGGGGGCATATTCCGCAGTCTGTTTAGAAAAGCCATCTCTCTTTTGAAAAGGGGCCTGGAGATTATTAAACCCCATGTTAAAAACGCCGCTCAAAACAGCCCAGGATGTGATTGGCCATGTGTCCCAAGCTGTTCTGGATAAGGTGGGCCGGTCAACAAATCAGGGAGGGTCTGGTCTTGTGTATATTAAAAAAAGGAGCCTTAAAACAAAGAGAGCTGCATCATGTCCCCTGTGTACAGGCCCACCCCAACCCCTTAAAAGAAAGAAGCTAAGGCTCCAGGTCAGACAGAAATGAAAGACCAAGAAGCAGCTGCCTGGGAGGAAGGAGGGGCACCCTCCTGGAAGAAAAAGAAATATATTTTAACTGCCATGGCTTTTGTTCATGTCAGATCCAAAGAGTGTACCAAATCTGAGCTGGATTTGTTTCAAATAGCCCCCACACAGACCAGCATTGAGAAAAGTACATTGAGCTTCCCCCTACTCTCAGCTATTACAGAGTCTGCCCCCCTTGACTTTTTCATTGCTGGGAATGGCAAAGATTATATGGATTTGAACAAAACACTGCTGTACCTTTGTTGCAAGATTGTAAAAGGTGATGGAACCCATCTTGATGATGGGGCTGCAGTAGGGCTAGTGAATTACCCCTTAGCCTCTATTTTCAGCCAGCTGGATGTCACTCTGGGAGATCGTCTCATAAGCCAACTGTTACCTTTACAGAGCCTTCATTGAATCGGTGCTCAACTACAGTGATGACACACTCACCACTCTGTTTTTGGCTGGTCTGTTTTACAGAGACACCCCCGGACAACAAGAAGCAGTCACCCTGGATGGTGATAACCACGGGTTTAGGAGACAGACAAGCCTGACTGCTGGGAGCAGAAAGGTAGAGCTGCTAGGCCACCTCCGCAGCAATTTGTTTTTTCAAGAAAAACTTTTGTTGAATGGCGTGGATGTGAAAATTAAATTGACTCTCAGTAAAGATGCTTTCTGTTTGATGGGCTCCCCGGTGGTTGAACAGTGTAAACTACAAATCACGTATGCCTCACTTTTTGTGAAGAAAGTGAAAGTGGCTCCGGGTGTCCGGTTGGGTCACGCAGAGGCCTTGCTTACAGCCAATGCTAAATACCCCATAGACTGCGCAGGTCTGAAAGCGTTTAGCATCCCTGCTGGCAGTTGGGTCAGTAATCAGGAGAATCTGTTTCTGGGACAGTTGCCCAAGCTCATTGTTATTGGGTTTGTGGATAACGATGCCTTTAGCAGGAACTATTCTAAGAACCCCTTCAACTTTAAACATTACAATATTAATTTTGTTGCCCTGTATGCTGATGGAGAACAAATCCCAGCAAAACTGCTACAACCTGATTTTGAGAATGGTAACTGTGTGAGAGAATATATGCAGCTGGTACAGACTGCTGATAAGCATATGAAAGACCATTCCCTATTGATCAACCATGAGGAGTTTGCCCAAGGGTACACCTTGTTTGCCTTTGACCTGTCTCCTGACCAGAAATGTGCTGACCGTTATTCCTTGATTAAAACCAGGAACCTGAGAGCAGAAATACACTTTGCAGGGGCTTTGCCCATCACTGTCAACATGATCGTGTATGGGGTCTTTGACAATGTTATAGAGATAAACCAGAGGAGAAACGTGCTGTTTGACTACATGTGAAGATGGACAGTGAACAGCTCTCCAGAGTTTTATCTGCAGACCCTTACACCAAAGAGACTTTTTTAGATGTGTTCCCCTGTGTCTGGCCCCCTAAGGCTTGGCTGTCTCAAAGACCCCTGAGCCTGGTGGTCAATACGCACCCACATAACCAACCTGGAGAACACTGGCTAGCTGTTTACCTGGCGGGTAGGAACCACAGAGAGTTTTTTGATTCGTACGGGCACCCCCCAAGCAGCGCTGTGTTTCCTCACAGTATTATGTTCTTTTTAAATAAAAATGCTACCAGCAATGCTTTTCAGATGAAACAATTGCCTGTGGATACCACTGTGTGTTTTTCCTGCACCACCAGAACAAGGGGTTGTCATTTGAACACATTTTAAAATTGTATTCTGATGATTTAGTACAAAATGACCTCATGGTGATTCAGTTTGTAAATAGTAAACACAAGTCTTTCCATGTGTCTGGATCTGCCCAAAACCTGTTTCAACATGCCCAGACATGCATCTCTTGCAGTGACTTCCACAAAAATGTTATTTAAATAAAGAACCCCATCCTGCTCTGGTAGGTTTTTTAAAAAGAGAAAAAATGTGTATGTACATTTCTTTTACACCATATCACATTAAAAAACACCTTGTAGACAAAATTTGGAAGCAATGTAGAATAGTTTATTGCAAGTGTAAAACTTTACATGCTAATCCACTTGCTTTTAGAGACAACCTTTTGCTTCTTTGGTCATGGTGTTTCTTGGCCTGCAGCAGAGGTTTTCAGGTGTTTCACATGAGCCTGATTTGCAGTAGTGTCCATAAGAGAAGATGGTACGTTCAGCTCTGCCAGGGCTTTCATAAGGATGTCCCAGCCTTTAGGTGGCTGTTTACTAGAACCGGCTTGAATCTGGAGTAAGTCAAGCATGTTAGAACCCCTGATGAGCGTTCCTTTGTATACAAACCCCCCTTGATCATCCCAAGAAGAAATATGTTGTGCTGACTCAGTTTGCTGAGCAACACTTTAGCATGTTTCCTGTATCAGATGGGCATGTTATCCAACACTTCCTGAACAGTGGGGCCAGGATTTGTTGGTGTATCCAGGGGTTTTGCCATTTCTAAGGGGTTCTGTTCTGGCATAAACAGAGTTAATTTCCCTTTATCCAGATCACCTTGCTTCATGTGCACCAGGTATTTTTGAAGCACAATGGCATACAGTTTAGCTTTATCATATTCTGTTAAACCCGGCCTTTGGAGAATGTCCCTCATTTCAGCATCCAATAAACAGGTTGCCTCAGTTCTGATATTTTCTTGAGGTAATGGAGTAGTCCTTAATTGCTCCAGCTGGTGGCTGGGCACCAGGTACATTTTTTCTGCATACTCCATCACTGATTAGTCAAAAGTCCCATGATCAGAGGGATGGCAAAACTTAACAGGGGGCTGATAAATCCCCCAGACTGTTTCACCAACTGTTTCTTTTTTTTGAGAGAGTCTTTTGTTACTTAGGTTTTTTATGATTCTACGTCTCTTTTTCAGAACACGGTTTTGATGCGGTGTCAAAGGAATGTTTCCTTTTAGGGTGTTCAGAGCAATTTCTGAAATGGTGACTACTAAATCCTCAGAGGTTGAGCAGAGTATAGCTTTCCTCTGCTGGGGGGAGGATTGAACAAGCAGTTTTAAGGCAGCCAAATTTCTCTTCACGCAGTTAGACATGTTCCCTTCTGCAGGCTTAGGAGCTAAAAAAGACCCCGCTGCTACATCATCTCTTTTTATTTCCATCCACCGCTTTTTTCAAAGTGTAAACTGCCAGGTGGTCAGGAGGGAAAAGCCTGGTTCTTAATCTAAAAGCCTTGGGGGTAGAAGTGTTTAAGTCTATCACCAGATACCCGTAAGGTTTTTTAGTGGCATCCTCAAAAGCTTCTAGAAAGAATTGGGTCTTGCCCGGGTACATCTGTCTTGCCAGAGATACCACCTGCAGCTTATCCCTGGGGTTTTTAAACAGAACTATGTATTTTGTGTTGAGGGTGATGGTGCAGCTCCTTTTCCCTTGACAGAAAACTTTCTGAACTATATACATGATGCTAAGGTTCCTGTGATGTACATACTTGGTAAAAGCTTTCTCTATTTCACGACTCTCACAAAGCAGAGTCCATCAAGTCATCCACCACAACCATATTTACTTTATTTGGGGGAAACAAGCAGTCGTCATTAAGACTCTGCGGCACCCCCTCCACAAATTTGATAAAAGGATATTTACAAAGTAATTCTTTATACAAAGGTTGCCAACAGCTATAACACCACATGATATTCTCAGGCATAGGAGACAACAAACTATCAGCATTATTTAACAGGCTTTTTATAAAGTAACTTTTGCCACAGTTGCTAGGCCCTGCAAGAATCACAGAAAAGGGATGCTTCCAATGCATATCCATATTAAAAAACTGTGGGGATGGGACTTGAAGTTTTTTGCTAGGACCCTTTTATCGTAAAGGACTTTCTGTGTTTTCTTAATAGTCTTGGTTTCGATTGTCCAGTGTTGCTTATTCCTGACAATCGAGTTCAGTTTTACTGCAATGGTTTTAGGGATGTCCCTGGCAGGGTTTGCCCCATAATCAAGAACCAGGGCTTTCAAGCTCTCAGAATTGGCTTATTCACAGTTGGTCACATTCAGGGTAATCCCCTTGACTTTTAAGCAGACCTTTCCTCCTGACAGCTTATACCCTTAGGTTTTGGGGCCTGCTGACACAAACTCTGTGATATGCTCATCTGGCGGGATCTTGCTTGTGAGGTCACCTAAATAATCGCTGAGCGGGGGTGGGGTTCGTCTCCCTCACGGCTCATGAAAATCACAGAGTCTGTATCATGGTATAGACACTGGTCTTGCAGGCTGTCTAACAACTCATACAGCTCTAAATGTGCATATGCTGTAGTGAAGCATGCTATGAAGATGTTAGTGTTGCCTGACAATGTGTAATGCTCTTTGGCATGCTTCCACAACACACAGGCCATCTCATCATCGATAAAGTCACAGGAGGAAATGTCATAGGTGGGGGAAAAGAGATAGCCAAAGAGATCTTCAGGGTCTCAGAATACTGGTGTTTGGGAGATTTGTTCTCTGGCTGAATTTACTCCACAAAGAATTTAGAAATAATTTTGCAATTTGCTGTTTTGCGGGGTTTGGTTTAATATGCTCAGGTCGCAAAGACATGCCTTCTTTTTGCAAGAAATTGGCCATGTATTGTTCTTGCTTTTCTTTGTCAGTACACCAGGTGGGATACCCCAAGGCTTCCTGTTTCTGTCGGAGGTGGAGGGCTTTGTATTTTTCAAAAAGTGTGTTACTCATCTCTGCAAAATGCCAGACCTCATAGATTTTAGCTACTTTGTACCCCTTTGTGATACCTTTGTTAAATTCAGGTGTGCACCAAGTGCCCAGGAGGGCCCTTTCCTCATTTGTGTGAGTACATTTTGGCTGGTTTGTTTCTGTGCAGGTGCAGCACAGTGGGAACAGGAGTTTCCCATTCATCCCTACAGGTAACACCAGGAAAAAGAGCCCATGTGGTGGGTACAATTTCACCTTGGCCAACCCAAAATAGCTTGACAGGGGTCCAAAATTGTCGTGAATGATTTCGGGGTGCCCAATAGCGTATTCCTTTGTTTTGTTGATGAAGGGGTAGAGACTGGTAAAATCATAATAGTGAATTTGCTTACCCGGGTTAGCTTTGTAATATAACCAGACCGCATTAGTCCTCCCCCCAAAGAGAGTATCCCTAGGTGTCAGAGGAGAAGGCAACTGGGCTCTGCTTAAGAAATCAGAGAGCTCCCCATCTGATTGTAACAAATAGTCCCGACGGTAAACCCCACTCTCTTAAGGTAATCGGCCTTGTGCTGCACCTGATAATTCAGAAACCCATAAGTTGTCCCTGTCAAAGGGACTCATTTTCATTGTAGCAGGTGACACAACCATGGAAAAATTAACCATTAAATTCAAAGACTGTGGGTTTCCCATCAATGATGGCATAGCCATCTAAAAAATAGCCCTCCACCTGAAATTTCCCACCCTGTAAGGTGTGCTGAATTTGAATATTTTCTTTTTCAGAGAGATACATGAGCCACTGGATAGCGGAGGTCAAAAATCTCTTTGTCTGTCTGTGGTAGTTGTCTGGGGGAAGTAGTGCAATGGTCTGGTCTTCCAAAAACATAAATCTATATGTGGCACACACAGGCCAGTATGATATATTGGAAAGGGTCTATGCAGAGATTTACATGTTTTAGTTTACCCTCCTTTTTCACCTTCTCTACCTGTCAAGTCATTTTCATGATCTCATTCCATAGTAGGCGACAGGCCTACTTCAAAATTTTTACATCCCCCTGACAATAATAGGCCGGCTCTTTTTGTATATCAAAGGTCTTATCACGGTTGTCCTGATACCAATCTAAAAATTGCTCTCTCTTGCTAGGCATCATGCTTTCAACCCCACAGTAGTCTGCTTCAGGGAGAGGCCCCAGATAATTCTGATTTTCCCGTGTGTTTAAAAAATGTGGGAAATGACCTTTGCATTCTTCAAAACCCATGGCTTGGGAGAGTTTGCTAAGTTTCATAGGCAGAAAGTTTTTTTCTTTTAATAAACGGCCATTTTTTCTTTTAATAGTTGGCTAACAATGAAGTAGCCATCGTAGCCCTTGGTGTTGTGAGCTATGAATGTGTAGGCGTGATACTTTTTATCGATAAAGACCTTAATAAAGTCTGAGAAGCATTCTTCACCCTTAAATTCCCAAGTCTGCTCTATCTCTTGGGTCTTACCCTCCCAGGGGGTTTCTAGAGCTAACTCCATTGCAAAAATGTAATTCAGAACATGCATCCCAGTCTCCTGCATACATTCAAAATCATAAAAAATGTAACCCTCCCCTATTTCAGGTTTAGTAATACAGGGCATAAAACACTGGTGCTTGTCTACATCCTTGATCTGCCCATAGCACTGTTTGCATTGCCTCCCCTTACATTCGTGGTTTTTGTCTACATAAGATTTACATTCATAGCACAATGTTTTAGACAAACAGCCAACCCTTTTCTCAGAAGCCAGAACTCTGTGTCTCTAAGCACCCTGAGGACCGATGGATCAGTTTACAGTTAGGACACCTCTGTGCCTCACCCACATTATCTGCTCAGTCTGGGGTCAGACAGAGGCGGCACCAGAACCTGCACGTGTGGCTATGGCTGTACAATGCCTGACAAAGATTGCAATAATTTCTTGCCCCAAAAACCTTTTTCACATCCAGAACCCCATAATAATGCTCATCACGCAACATAAGGAAACAGGTGTTTGGGTACCGGGGCATGCTGTGTGTTTTAAAGAAACTCCACCCCGTTTTCTCCTTATGCAAAACTATATGGATGTTAACCTTTACAAGATCTTCAAACAATGCTACGTTCTTCAACATAACCTGCTTTTGTGCTGACCACCCCAACTTCTCGTGCAGTTGGTTTGCACCATGTAGCAGCTCTGCATCTGTGGCTCCTTTAAGAGTGGTCAGAGCAAGCAGACTACCAACAAAACAGAGATTAGTATCAAAGGTGTTAAGATCAATTAAATACCATCTCTTTTTGGCAATAATTTGGGAATAGGGGATAGAATTTATCACTCTCCGGGCACCACCACCCACACCTCTTGCAACTACCACAATCAACCGAAATGTTGAATCAAAGAGTATTTCTCTCTGACTTTGTAAGAGCTTGCTGATCCACTTTAAAAACAGGTCAGTGGACATGTCATTTAAATTAATAGTTGGGAATATAAACAGTCATGCATACCATTTGCTTTAATACGGAGCTGAGCATAATCAGCAGGCGTGAATAAACAGCAGAGATTTTCTACAATTCGTTCTACCCCCCTTCTTATGGCTTCAAAAGCCACGTGTACAGGTACAAGTTAGAGATTCCTAAAACAAAACTCCTCTATATACCTCTGGCTTCTGAAACTAGCTATAGGCCACTCCCGCCTTCTCCCCCATACCATTTCTACATCCAGCATGACATCCTCCACAGGCTCAGGAGGGTCTACATTCAAGGAACCCTCTGAGGCATCTTCTAAATCACTTCCACCATTTTCACTGTCTGATTCCACAGACCCAGGGGGACCTGGGGTTTTTGAGGGCCCCTCTAGAGGGTCTTCTAATTCATTTTCACCAACACAGTTCTCTGACATCACAGGCTTGGGGGGAGTGGAGTTTTTTGAGGGACCCTCTAGAGGATCTTCAACATCACATTCATCAGACCTGTACTCTGGCTCCACAGGCTTGGGGAGGTTTGGGGCAATTGTGGGGTTCTTAGTAGTGGTTCTCTTATTTTTTCTCAATATGCACTTAGCCTTTTCCACCCTCATCTTTAAATAGGCCCTTACTTTTTGACCTGCAAGCCACTTGTTCTCAGGTTTATCACGGCCTCCCCTCTTATGATGCATACCACGCCTAGTGTCAGGACCATACAGCGGACCTCCCCTCCATACAACATGAGCCCTTTTGGTTGCACAATAATCATGATCCTTCAAGGCTCTACAAGTGCCAGCAACCCCCCAAAGTCTCCTCTTTTCCCTTGCAAAATAATCATGAACCTTCAAGGCATTATGTGTATCAACAGACCCCGAAAGTCTCCTCTTTTCACCTGAGAAATAATCATGATCCTTCAAGGCATCATGCTTATCAACAGCCCCCAAAAGTCTCCTCTTTTCACTTGAAAAATAATCATGATCCTTCAAGCACATGGGGAGAACCTCCTCAGGTTTCTCTAAAGTGTGTGAGTAATCAGTCTTGTGTTTCTTATTCACAGACCCCAAAACAGCAGCTTTGGAACTGTGAATGTTTCTGTTTTCACACATGGCTCTCTTAGGGTTTGGTGGTGCATTTTCCTCTGAGAAACCATGTGGTCTTTTCTTTTTATTACCGTGTCCTCCTGCTCTGGTTTGTGTGGGGTCTGGTCCATGGGGTTTCTGATCCTCAGGGTGGGTGTTTCTGTGGTTTTCAATGAGTGCTGATAGAGGCCTTTGAACTGGCGTGTGTTCCTTTGGTGTTTCTGGAACATTGTCTCTCTCTTGGGCGGTCTTGTGTGAGATCACTTGGGAAAAATAACATTGACATCTCAGCATCAACAATCCACTTCCAAGATGAACACACACTGTCCCTAACCCTTAACCTATCTCCTAACCCTAAAACACACACATGCTGACCCTCAGCCCTATCCCCAAAACACACAGTTTTAAAAGCTACAAGGCTGAAACATCCATGCTTTAAAAGACCCATAGCAAAATTAACCCCACCACCCCGAAAACACTTAAAGAATTTCAAAAGCTTGATTTCAGAAAAATGTACCTTTCACTACAGGATAAAGATATGATGAGACATGCTTGCTCTGGTTTTCCATTCTTCAAGAAGTGTTTCTTGTTTGGGGTAAACAGTTACAAAATGATGTTCTGACATATGCCTCATACTAACACACCCCAAATATCTCTATGTATAGAGAGTTCAAAATGGTTATGTACATACCACCCCTGTCTTGTTCTGCCCTGTGGCGGTGACATGCCTCCACAGGTACGAGAAGAGGTGGGAGAGGTCTGCGGGGCACACAAAACTCCGAAACAGAACCCCGGATGTGGAAAACTTACCTCTGGAAACCTCGGCGGTGCCGGAGCTAGGACTGCGGCAGCAGCTGCAGCTACAGCTGTGCGAGCCGGCATTACGCTGGTTTTTAAGCAGCTGGTCCCTGTGAGGGAGGCAGCTGGGCCAATCGCAACGGCCAGCATGGCTGCTGCAGGAAAGTTAAAAACCCCCAACAGTACCCACGGGGAGGAGGAGCCAGAGAGAGAGAGGGACAGCAGGCAGCACACCTGGCATGCTGAGGCTCCTGCCAGGGAAAGGCACACTGTAGCCTGTGCCATACTGGCGTGAGAGGCGGGGAAAGACTCTAAGCTCCTGGTTGAGGCAGGACAGACAAGGTACCCTAGCTCCCAACAAAAGGTGAACAGGGATAGGCCAGTACTACCCCGAGGAGATGGGGAGCAAGGGGAACTCTGAAGCTCCCTGCTGCGACCGAGACTTCTTCTGGGAGATACAGAACAGAGGAAGGGTGCGGAGTTCCCCGGGAGTTGCTGGGGAAGAGAAGGCAGCTCCGTGGCCCACTCCGCCCCAGGAGAATACTATTTCTAAAGCGGATAGGGAGGAAAGACACAAAGAAATACAGGAAGACCCAAAAGAGAGAGAGAAAAGGAATGGGCCGGCTGAGCTGTTCAGCTGAGTGCGCTTCCCTCCATTTTGAATCCTATGGCAGGACAAGCCTGCAAAGGAATGAAGATTAACATCCAACCAGCACAGGACTGGTTGGCGAATGGACGGGGTGTAGGGGTGGCGGGGCCCCGTGGAACAGCGCACATAATAACTGTGAGTATACCCGTGTCAGGGAACACGTGTCAGGGAGAAGATCTCCATTAGAACCCTCTCTTAAAAAATTTAACAGCAAAGTCGTGGCAGATGAGATGAGGGGAGGGGCTACCTTACCAACGGGAGACACCATACATAAGACCACCGCCATCACATGACCCCTCTGAAGTTTTTCTGGTGTAAAGTTGGGCAGTTTCTGCTGTAATGAACACCCTCCCCCAAGAAACAGTAAGTAAAAGATACTATACTGAAGTAAATGAAGCATTAACAAAAAAAGATATATAAAACATATGAGTACATACCTAGATCCTGTCTGGGAACAGTTCCGGAATCCTGAGAAAAGGGGTGTTTTCTGCCCTTCTCAGGGTTATATCCTGATGACTTCTCATTTTAATATGTATGAGGCTTCTCTCATGGATTGGTAGGTCATCGTCAAGGACTGCCCAGGATATTGCATACTGGTCTTTAATTCATCCTTGTAGGTACCCCTTGTGTTGGAGGACGGCCCTGGTTTTTGCATCCTGCCCTTTGATTTGTTCCTGCAGGCCCATTGTGATGGATCCAACACCTATTCAATTTTGGGTGGTACACACCCTGCCAGTCCCCATTGTAAGATTCTTAGGTGTGAAAGTAGCAACTGATAGAATCAAAACCCTTGAATTTTGGGTGCGCACACCCAGCCAGTCTTTTTTGTAAGGTTCTTAGGTGTGAAGACAACACCTTGTTGCAGCCATCAAGTTACAGCTCTCCTGTACGGCTCCATAGATTTTTCTTTAGGCCTGTTCCAGCATGTCCTTAGTTGTGACCCCTTATAACCAACAACCCTCTATACCCTGCCTTAAAGAATGACATCTGTAAGAATGTGTTTCTAATAAGTTTTATTTTCATCAGCCTCTGTACAAAATGTACACCTTTTGCTAGTTTTATACTATATCCTGGCTACCTTGTTCTCTGGAACAGGAATTTATAATTTCTTGTTTCAATTAAACATTCAATGTAGGGTACCAGAGGTTTATCATCCTCATGAATAACACTATGTAAAGCAACATGTGGGTCTCCAGCCAGATGAATATGGTTTATAATTGCCACACCCTAAGCTAAATCTTTCTCAGTGAGGCATAGACAATCCATAGAGTACCCTAAAGCTATTACAGCATGTAGAATACTCTCCATACACAGTGCAATACAAAGTTCCTGAATTGTCTGGTTTATGTCCTCATCTGTCCTGTCCAGACATTCATGGCTTCCTTGACCTGGTGCATTTAGGAGGCAACCCCTGCAGGTTTCAAAAAGTCTCTCTCTCAAACAATATTTCAGTAAGCCATAACAACAAACGTGTACAAGAGATTACATGAGCCTTCTATGACTCCGTGGTGAGACAGGTCCAGTTCGTTCAATTCCTAGTTGTCTTCTAAAGGCCACAGCACCCTCTTCTCCTGAAGCACCAGGACTCTGATTGCCACAAAAGCAGCTTCTCTTTCCAAGTACCCAGGTTATAGAGCTGCTGCTACGTTGTCTTTCTGGTGTCATGAAAAAGGCTTTATCAAGCTGCAGAGGAATTTTAAAGGAGAAACTCCGGTCATCCTCCATTTAAGGAGTCAATAGTCAATTCCTGACCCTCTTCCTGCCACCAATACCCCGCTAAAGACCCCCCCCCCAAACACACACACACACTGGCTGCTCTCCAAGTTCAAAACACTCACCAGTAGCTCTGCCCCCCAGAGACATCTTCTTCTCTCTCAGCATCCAAAATGAGACACCCCTCTTCTCCAGAATCATCAGCATCTGCTCTGGGCCCTTGCCACCAAACATCTCCAAAGTACCTATTTACATCAATGTAAATAGGTACTTTGCGTCAGTCTTTCATCAGTCCCATGGGACGCCCATGATCGCTACGGGACAGGGAAGTCCGGGTGAGGGTGATCCCCTGCCCTCCATTGATGCTGACTTCATGAAGGAACATCTTGAGAAGCTGGATACCTTCAAGTCAGCCGGCCCTGACAATCTTCACCCCAGGGTACTCAAGGAGCTGGCGAGCATCATAGCCCAGCCTCTAGCGCGGATCTTTGAAAAATCTTGGTGCTCTGGTGTAGTGCCCGAAGACTGGAAGAAGGCCAATGTGGTGCCTATCTTCAAGAAAGGGAGGAAAGTGGATCTGGCCAACTATAGGCCCATTAGCCTGACTTCTATCCTGGGGAAGATCTTAGAAAAGTTTATCAAAGAGGCCATCCTTAATGGACTGGCCGACGCCAACATCTTAAGGGATAGCCAGCACGGGTTTGTTGCGGGTAGGTCTTGCTTGACCAATCTCATTTCCTTCTACGACCAGGTGACCTATCACCTGGACAAGGGAGAAGAGATAGATGTCATATATCTTGACTTCAAAAAAGCCTTTGACCTGGTTTCCCATAATCACCTCTTAGAGAAACTGGCCAGTTGTCGCCTTGGGTCCTCCACGATCCACTGGCTGGAAAACTGGCTCCAGGGTCAGACCCAGAGGGTAGTAGTTGATACTAATTGAGTCACTCATCGTGGTGTCCTGTGACCAGTGGGGTCCCCCAAGGCTCTGTCCTTGGACCCATACTGTTCAACATCTTCATTAATGATGTGGACACTGGAGTCAGAAGTGGACTGGCCAAGTTCGCTGATGACACCAAACTTTGGGGAAAAGCATCCACACCAGAAGACAGGAGGGTGATCCAGGCTGACCTGGACAGGCTCAGCAAGTGGGCGGACGAGAATCTGATGGTGTTCAACGCCGATAAATGCAAGGTTCTCCACCTTGGGAAGAAAAACCCGCAGCATCCTTATAGGCTCGGCAGTGCTATGTTGGATAACACTATGCAAGAAAGAGACTTGGGGGTCATCATTGACCACAAGATGAACATGAGCCTGCAGTGCGATGCTGCGGCTAGTAAAGTGACCAAAATGCTGGCTTGTATCCATAGATGCTTCTCAAGCAAATCCCGGGACGTCATTCTCCCCTTGTACTCGGCCTTAGTGAGGCCGCAGCTGGAGTACTGAGTCCAGTTTTGGGCTCCACAATTCAAAAAGGATGTGGAGAAGCTTGAGAGAGTCCAGAGAAGAGCCACGCACATGATCAGAGGTTGGGGAAGCAGACCCTACGATGACAGGCTGAGAGCCCTGGGGCTCTTTAGCCTGGAAAAGCGCAGGCTCAGGGGTGATCTGATGGCCACCTATAAGTTTATCAGGGGTGACCACCAGTATCTGGGGGAATGTTTGTTCACCAGAGCGCCCCAAGGGATGACGACTAGGTCGAATGGTCATAAACTACTACAAGACCATTTCAGGCTGGACATAAGTGTGCGGGCCGGGCCCCGATCCCGCCGCCAAGTACGAGTTGGGAGGGGCGATCCGCGGCCCATCTTTGCACACGCGAGCTGTGGCCAGCAGCCCGGGCACGCAGGGTTGGAGAAAACTGGTGGTGAGCTAGAATTAGTCACAAACGCGTAGTGGTTGATTGAAAAGATTATTTACTTACACCCAAAGATGGTAGTGGTGTAGGCTGGACAGCTTTCCAGGTGCAGCTCCGCTTAAATCCTCGTTGGAGGACTATGACAAATTCCTTTCCATGGAGTTGTTTAGGCTCCGCGGGTTTGGCAATTCTTTCCCAACGGAGTTGTTTAGGCTCCGCGGGTTCGGTTCAGTTCCCTGGTCCCCCGGAGTTGTTAAGGCTCCGTGGGTTCAAAAATTGGGTTTACAGGAAAGGGATACGTCTTGGATTGCGCTTGGCGATGGGGAGAGGCAAGAGGCAGTTCGTTCTTTTGTTTTCCCCTCCGGAGTAGTTAAAGCTCTGTGGGTTTGAATGTTAAGCCTCTATTGCCTGCTTGAAATGCGTTGGGTCCGTAAGGATCCGCAGCGCTTAGAGATCTTCACACTGGGTGAAGTCTCCTCCTCCTGGTGTTCGTGGAGTCCTCCAACTTGGGTGGAAACCACTCAAGCCTTTTGTATGGCTAGCAAGCCAATAGCTAGCCACCACGTGTGCCTACATTTAGAACCAGCCAATAATGTGGCGCGAATCTAAATACAAATGGCGGGAACTCCTTTGCACCATACATCTCTGAGATGCAAAAGAAATGCACCATGCAAAGAAGCTGCAAATTGGTGGGAAATCCCCCGTTGCACCAGAGTTCTCTCCCGCAGCAGAGAACTCTACCGTGCAAAGAAAGCTACAATTTGGGCGGGAACAATAATTTAGCGGTGCAGAAGCACACACAAATAAAAACCACAACTTTGGGTTGTGACCTCCCCCCTTGCTGAGAGCATAGCTAAATTATGCTATACTCTTCTAGTGATCTAGAATCTTGTCGTGAGCTGTCAAACGAACAGATAAGCTAACAAACAAATACACAAACATAAAATTTGCTACCCTGGGATTAAGTTACATAACAATCAAGAAGCAATAATCAACACAAACACATAATCTGATTCATTACAAAATTGCACGATCAGGGTTTCAGTGGGCATCGTGGCGAAGTCATATGTCAGGCCCTCACTTCTCTCGGTGATGTCATCCCTCTCAGGGCTCTTCTTTACCACGCGTTCTGAATCTCAGATCTGTAAACAGAAAACTCTCAAAAACAGATTAATTATCTCATTTAACAAACTTAAACAATTTTCATGGCTCAATTAGATGAAATCGTTGAGGATTCATCATCTGGCTCTTCTAAATATCGGAAACCTAACTCATAAGCTAATTGCCATTGGCCTGCGTCCCCTAAAATCCGAAGCTGCCGCTTGTTGAGTCCGGAACGCTGTAGGAGAAATCCAAACATGTATCGCTCCTCTAGGGTTCTCGGTGGCAGTGGTGGGAGATCGGATCCACAACGTCTGGTGCCTTGGGGTCTGGTCGGGTGTTGACAGTCCCGATCAAGAGACAACCTTGGCTCCATTAGGATATGCAGTCTTGGCAACTGACAAAGAAGATTACTCACGGGTTGATTTACCATTGGACTGAGCAGAATTCGAAGGACGACGATGTTCTTTTGCCCATAAATCTCGAGGCAACTGTCTAGGCTGTGAGAGGTTAGTGGAACGGTTCCAGGATCTAGTAAGTGACGGTGAGGCCGTGGTCTTATTCGCTGGAGTGATGTCAGTCCCAGCGCACATGCTCTCGGGTTCCAAGCACAGTACGAGACGCCGATAATTGCCAGCATAAGATGCTCTGCGCCGGTATATTCTGGCCGTCCTGCATGCCACACATGGGCCTTTTGACTAATCAGTCCTGCAACGAGCGCTGGCAGTGGAATAGGCCAGTGAGTATTACATGTTATCATGTCGATGTCAGTGACATGTCCTCTACTCCACGAAGCTTGTCTCACTAAGAAGCTTGCTTCTTCTTGGTTGAGCAGGTCGGATCCAAGTTCTATGACTAAACGTCCTAACCATACAGCTAGAGTCTCTTCAGGTTGAATTCCTGATGCTCTATATAAATCCTGCAACTCAGTTCTGGTGCGAGCATAATAAGTAGTAGCAACTCGGTTAGTTGTTGTTGTAGAATAAGCTGCTCCTTCGGGAGTTGATGTTGTTATAGGCTGAACTGCTGCCGCGGGGGTTACTGCTGCTGTTATTGCTTCAGGCAGGATGGGCGGATAACTCCTCCGCTTGACTCTCTCCTTCGTTGGCAGGAAGGCGTGGTCGGTAAGGGCGTCGCTGCGTTGCTAGGCGGGGTTGCCGGAGACGACGCTGCATCGATGGGCGGAGTCGCTGACCGAACTCTCGCAGGTTCTTCAGAAGCCCCACCCTTCTTTTCCGGTTCTTCCACGCGGTCTCCCTCTTGCTCGGTGCCATCTTGGGCTGGCGTTTCAGGCTCCTTTTTCTCAGCCGCTTCTTTGACCACTTGAATCGCCATCTGCAGCTGGGTTTTCAAACTTAAGTTCTTTTGCATTAAGTTCATCACAGTACGAAAAGTTATACCACATTCTCCCCCCTTGTTGTACCGCAAGGCCACTCTTTCATCCGCGGCGCGTTCCTCCATCTCCAGATCTTCGCGGAGCTTGGATGGAAGCTCGCGACCCCGTAATCTAGGCATTACCATACACGGGGAGAACCGGCCAATTGTCCCCAGTTCTTCACTCTCCCGAGCATACCATAGGCATCGGGCACACTCCCGGGTGAAAGTCGGGTTTGTTTCGCCTGCCAGGTTGGGTCTGGCGAGGGACACAGTATCGAGGGGCCTGAACAGGACCCGCTTATCTCTCATTATACACCTGAACGCCGCAGGGTGCAAGTACACTTCCCTCTCTCTCGGGGCTCCATCTTCGGAGACTCCCTCTTCTCCCTTTAGCGACAGATGTCCACTCACAAATCTTTCACCCGTTCCGCCCGCCTGGTGGTAAGCGATATGCACCTCCAGTTCCGCAAAGCTTTTCACTTGGCGTTGGTTATCGCGCCAAGGGCAGTTCTGAACCAACTCTAGCTCTAGCGTGTTCTCTCCTGATCCCATCCTTGTTGCCATGTGCGGGCTGGGCCCCGATCCCGCCGCCAAGTGCAAGTTGGGAGGGGCGATCCGCGGCCCGACTTTGCGCACGCGGGCTGTGGCCAGCAGCCGGGGCACGCGGGGTCGGAGAAAACCAGTGGCGAGCTAGAATTAGTCACAAACGCGTAGTGGTTGATTGAAAAGATTATTTACTTACACCCAAAGATGGTAGTGGTGTAGGCTGGACAGCTTTCCAGGTGCAGCTCCGCTTAAATCCTCGTTGGAGGACTACGACAAATTCCTTTCCACGGAGTTGTTTAGGCTCCGCGGGTTTGGCAATTCTTTCCCACGGAGTTGTTTAGGTTCCGCGGGTTCGGTTCGGTTCCCTGGTCCCCCGGAGTTGTTAAGGCTCCGTGGGTTCAAAAATTGGGTTTACAGGAAAGGGATACGTCTTGGATTGCGCACGGCAACGGGGAGAGGCTAGAGGCGGTTCGTTCTTTTGTTTTCCCCTCCGGAGTAGTTAAAGCTCTGTGGGTTTGATTGTTAAGCCTCTATTGCCTGCTTGAAATGCGTTGGGTCCGTAAGGATCCGCAGCGCTTAGAGATCTTCACACTGGGTGAAGTCTCCTCCTCCTGGTGTTCGTGGAGTCCTCCAACTTGGGTGGAAACCACTCAAGCCTTTTGTATGGCTAGCAAGCCAATAGCTAGCCACCACATGTGCCTACATTTAGAACCGGCCAATAATGTGGCGCGAATCTAAATACAAATGGCGGGAACTCCTTTGCACCATACATCTCTGAGATGCAAAAGAAATGCACCATGCAAAGAAGCTGCAAATTGGTGGGAAATCCCTCGTTGCACCAGAGTTCTCTCCCACAGCAGAGAACTCTACTGTGCAAAGAAAGCTACAATTTGGGTGGGAACAATAATTTAGCGGTGCCGAAGCACACACAAATAAAAACTACAACTTTGGGTTGTGACAATAAGGAAGAATTTCTTTACTGTCTGAGCCCCCAAGGTCTGGAACAGCCTGCCACCGGAGGTGGTTCAAGCGCCTACATTGAACACCTTCAAGAGCAAACTGGATGCTCATCTTGCTGGGATCCTATGAACCCGGCTGACTTCCTGCCCTTTGGGCAGGGGGCTGGACTCGATGATCTTCCGAGGTCCCTTCCAGCCCTAATGTCTATGAAATCTATGAAATCTATGAAATCTCAGGAAACATTTGGGTTAGGGGGCTACTCTCCTTAATCTCCCCCTCTTCAGAACTGTCACTAGGGTAGTGTTTTCTTGGCAGGCATCTATCCAGTCTTCGTGGTAAGGCAGGAACAAAGGTGTGGTGTAAAAATCCATACTTGCCTCCTGTGAAGAGATGAAAGAGTTAACACAGGCCCACCCTGTTACTGTAGAAAGCTGTCCCCTTCAAAATAATTCTAGGCTAGTTACCTCAGCAGAGTCTTTGGGCATTAGGCTGTCTGCCACTCCCAGGGTCTCTGCCTGTGGCTCTGATGCAGTCTGTTGGGGTCTGCCACGGACCGCAGATCTGTTTTGGGAGTCCAGGAATCTGTCTTAACCACTGAGATCTCACCCATAGTGCTGCTGAGAGAGGTCTGAACAGTGCCTGAGGCTTCCAAAGCGTAAGAATCCATATTTGCTTCTGCCTGTACTAGTGTGGTCTCAGAAAACACGCAGCCTGGTTTGGAGGGTTTTCCCAACAGGATTTAGACAAGAGGCAGACCAGGGACTGCCAGCCAATTTCCCACTCCCCACCCCTATACTTGCCCCCCTATTGGCTCAGCGGCGTTATCGGGTGGAGGAGTTTCCCGGTTAAGGAGTGACCGTTCTGATGTCACAGGCCATGTGATGGGAAAAGGGTGTTCTGAGATGTAACATGGTGGCCAAGATGGCCACCAACATGGCTGCCAGGGGGTGAGGCCTGGTGAGGTCACAGGCCATGTGATGGGAACAAGGTGTTTTGGGATGCAACATGGCAGTCAAGATGGTCACCAACATGGCTGCCAGGGTGTTCAGGGGTGGAGTTTCCGATGGGAAAGGTCAGGGGTTAGGGGAGGGACTTTTGATCGCAAGATGGCGGCCAAGATGGCGGGCCGGGGGCATGTCTAGGGGCAGACCTAGGGCAGAGCCAGGGGCAGGGCCAGGGTGGGGCACCTGTCAGTGGGCGGGTCTTGTCAGTTTGACAAGATGTGTACCTATATATTACTACTGCCATTTGACTGTTCAGACCATAGGTCCATCCTGCCCAGTCTCATTTATCACACAGTGGCAGAGAGCGGATGCTGAAAGGGAGAGTGAACTAGGTCTGACAAGGGGGGTTTCCAATGTTTCTCTCCCACTTGCACCCTCCAGTAATTAAGGTCTAGGTCTAGCAAGTTCTGATTCAAAGGCTATTTCCCTAACTCCCATGGCTTGATTTCCAAAGCAGAAAATTTGAGAAACTTCTTTGAATACTGAAGGAGACTGCAAGTTCTATGAGCTAACAGTTAAGAACAAATTTGTAAAGATGTAAAATCTAAAAGCAGAGATGGGTGAAAGACAATGAGCCTTCTATTATGGAGAGTTCTGAGGAAAAAGAGGGGGTGGATTATTAAGCAGGTTACATATAGAGATGAAAAAACACAAAGGCTTAACATAGACTAAAATGTAAAGGAACTGTCAGAAACAAAAGAGAAAAAAGAACACAAAACTCTAGACACGGATTTGGATTAAAGGAGCATTGTTGATTGCAGATTCAGATCTTGACTGGCAGGACATCTTTTCTGTGAAACCATCACACCCTTTTTGTGAAACTGGCAATATTTATTCACCCTGCAATGCTGTTGTGAGTGTAATTTAGTGCTTTTAAAAATTCTATGGAAAAAATAAATACTAAATAGTTTTTATCGTTTAGTCTCCTGTGCCTGCAATATCATTTCATTCAGCCCCCTCCAAACTAATTTCAGTGACAGCCTTTTGTCTATGTAGCACATCTCAAACCAGCAAAATGCCCGCAAAGAGCAGACTAGCTCCATGGAAACTAAGATTACCTCTTTCAGGCTGAATACATTTTTGTTTCACAGACTGCCAACTAGCAGATGATTCAGCATAGCCAGTGCTTTGATTTTTAAGACAGGTTGAATATGCAGACAAAGAGCATTTTATGAAGAACGATGTTTGTTACTTTCTTTGATAAGCTGTCTACTATGTTTATCTGCTACTGTTATCCTCTGGAATCTGAAACTTAAATACAGGAGCTGCCATTTATGTTTTCTATTGAGCTGAAAATGTTTTATCAGACAAGTGTAAGCAAGTTAAGTGCATTTATTTTTGTAGGAGAGGAGGCAATCAGAGTTGAAGTCATCTTATATTACCAGATGCGGTGCTTCTGAAGTAACTGATATTGCCCTTACTTGTACCAGTAATTAACTGGCCCTTTTATGTGACTGGTGGCCAGTCTGAAATCTAAACATAAAACATATCACTAAATAAAAATCTAATAAAATAATTAATAAGATGGGCCTGATCTAAAACTTGATCTGCAAACCATCAAATAGACTCCCAGAGGGGCTGGTGTAAGCACCTACCCTGGAGATCTTCAAAAGAATACTGGACACACACTTTGCTGGGGGTTATTTGACCCCAGCAGTCTTTCCTGCCCAGAGCAGGGAAGCTGGACCTGATGATCTTACAAGGTCTCTTTCAACCCTAAACTTCTGTTAATCTGTAAATTTGTGGGAGAATACAGAATCTGACTTTATCTCTAGATTGAAATTTAACAAGATGAATATGTGGATCAGAACCAAGCATGAGCCTACCTTTACAAAATTTGGATCCTAAGTAATAAGAGTGGTCATTGCCATCATTGTATATTCCTTGTAGTTAAGAAAATTGGTGCCAAGGTAAAAAGGGTGCAAATCAGGTATAACGAATGTGCAGGTGACTGAGAAGTTCAAAAGAGGACAAGCAATTCCTTCTCACATTTCCAGGTACCCCATAAACTGGTCTACTGCTGCTGTTTTTCTAACCTGATCACTTTTTTGCTTGCTGGCACATCATCACTGTTTGATTATGCATACTATGCATACATACTATGCCTACCTTTGGCACAACTTTAACATTTGTCACTATTAAACCAGCTAACCTGAAGCATAATTCACAAAAAACTTTGAAGCAGTCTCTCAGTTGGTCATACTCCTGAATAACATTCAAATGTCACATTTACAAGGCAGTCATCAGTATAACTGCTCTAGAGACCTTTGGCTAAGATGGAAGTTCCATCTCATCTGGCTCACTGAAAACCACAGTGAGGTTCCAGATATGAATCCACCTCTTCATCAGTAAAGACAGTCTGCCAGGATGCTTCCAAGATAAATACATTTATGAATAATGGGCTGTTCATTTCAATCTATGGTTATGGAAGATTTGACTTAGTTTATTCCAGAAGCTGGCTAGTGCATGATCTTGATTTTCTTCAAGGTTACAGTTAGCCCAAAAAGTGGCTGTAGAGGTAGAAAAATAGTTTACCAACAGATGACAGTTTTTTATACAGGACTTCTCTGATGATTTACTCAGTAATCTTAGTTTCTGCTTGCAGTTGAGAGAAACTCAGTAGTTTTCCAGTCATGCAGGAATATATTCTAACACCCATTCAAAACTGAGTGGCCCATTCCAACTCAAAGACCATTAAAATATTTGGCAAAATATAGAGCCAAATACAAGAGATGCGGGGTCACTCAGGGAGTGCAAAAACTGAAGAAATACACTGTTCTTTCAACTAGTATCACTTATAGTATTGCAATTCCAAAGGACAATTATTACAGCCCCATGACTACGCATTTGCCAGTGAATAAAAGAAACCAAAAAATCCCAAATAACCTTTATTCACTGTTAGTTGGTTGGTCAGCACAATGAAGAAATGATAAATGCCAGGGTACACAAATCCAAACCTCTCATGAGAACATATGTTTTTACACATACATTCATCCTTGAAGAACCCAATCACTGGCTAACACATGTATACACACAGCTAGATATTATTTCTTTCTCTTACATTTCACTCCACTACCATTTAAATCTGTTTTCTATACTCCTTTGTTAACTTGTGAGTTTCCAGGTCACTCAGGAAGCTATGCCTTGATTAAAGAGATACTGGGCATATCTACACAAGATGCTTACTGTGCATATTAGCTTAATAACACTGCATAGTAGCATGCCCCGGCAAGAACCACGCTAATAGCCTACTGCACAGTGTTATTAGGCAAATGTGCAGTAAGCATCACTAAATAACCATGCACTGGCATACGGTGCAGTAACTCTAGGTACTGCACATTTAGTTAGTACTTTATTAAGGAAATACTAAAGTAAATGCTCAGTATCTAAGGTGCATTAATTAATGTGTAGACGCACCCACTGAGCAGAGAGTATTTATAATCAGTTCTTAATCACTTAAGACACCTCATGGTCCACCCGAGGTGTTGACTACATTCTTACATTTCTAGGATGTGTCTGACAATCAAACAATCCCTAGAGGGCTTTCCTATCATCCTAACAGCTGATACATGGCAGTTCTCCACAGGACTCAAAGCTGTCTACAAACTAAGGTGTTCCATGATGATGCCAATGAAGAGCAGTGATGAAGCACTGACAAATAGATCACAATGGTATAAGAAAGCATTAAGCAGCACCGGATGCTTTCTTTGTGCTGCTGAGGAAACAAGCAGCAGCAAGGTCCAGGAGCAGAGCATATCAGACCAGAGATGGCTGTAATGTAGAGCTTGGCTCCAGAAGATGGCTCTAGTGGTATACATAGGATGAAAGTTGATAACATGAAGTAGCTGTGACAGTCGGTTGGTTTCCAATACAACGTGGTGACAATGTGGCCATTGCAAACCCTCACTGTACTGTCTAAGAAATTAATTTGCTGAGTGAAGTATTCCAGAGTTAGTTTGATGGAGGGGTTAAAATTGTTAAAGTCCTGATGAAATTTCTCTAGAAGGGCAGTGCCGTTCGTTTGTAGGTTCAGGTAGTCTTCAAACCTTAAATAGTTGTGTGTGAGGAGAAAACAGGAGAGTATAAGGGAGATAAGATTTGTTCAACATTTTCATAAATGTTCTGAAAAAAGGACAGCGTAAAATGGCAAATTTCACAGATGATATTAAATTATTGCAGGTAGTGAAATCTCAAGTTGATGTTGAAGAGCTGAAGAAAGATCTCACAAAACTAACTGAGCAGGCAAAAAGGTGGCAGATGAACTTCGATGTTGACAAATACAAAGGAACCACCTGTTATACATAAATTATGCTGGACTCTGAACTAGGCATTACAATTCTGCAACCAGACCTTGAAGACATTGTAGATGGCTCTCTAAAAATATTGGCTCAGTGTGCAGCAATGACCAAAAGAGCTATAAAACATTGGACATCATTAAGAAAGGAATTGAAAACAGAATGGAAAACATCATTATGCCACTATATAAATCAAGGGTGGGTCCACTCCTTGAATACTGCATGCACTGCTGGTCTCCATATCTTAAAGAGGATATAGTGGAATTAGAAAAGGTACAGAGAAGGATAACAAAGATGTTCACAGGCACAACGCAGCGGCCATATGCAGAGTTACTAAAAAGGATAGGAACTCTTCAGTCTGGAAAGAAGGCTAAGGGAGAGTTAACTTGTGGAACTCATTGTCGCAGGAGTTTGTAGAGGTAAACAGTATGACCAAGTACAAATAGGGATTAGAGGGTATCCAGGTTGTAGCCGTATCGGTCTAGAGAAAAAGGCTAATAGGGATTAGACAAATTCACAGACAGGTTCACTGGGAGCTACTAAATGTCAGGGATGTATCCTCTGACATTTTAAAATCAATGATAGCTGATACTAGGGAAAATATGACAGGAGATGGATTACTCTAGATATACCCTGTTCATAACCTTTCCCTCTAAAACAACTACTACTTGCCAGTGTAAGAGACAGAATAGCTAACTAGATTGATCTTTGGTTCAACTCAACATAGCACTTTTTATGTAACAGCAACCAGAGCTCTAACAGACCACAATATACCATCGCTAATTGGTTAGGTACAGACATTCAAAAAGCTGTAATTGATCTAAGTTATGTGGTTTTTCAGTAAGCTTTACAGTTAGATTGGTAGGAAACCAGGTTTATGACCAGGTTACGAAATGCCTGGACACAGGACGAGGGGTGGATGTCATATACTTAGACTTCAGGAAGGCATTCAATACGGTATCCCACCCCATACTGGTGAACAAGTTAAGAGGCTGTGACTTGGATGATTACACAGTCCGGTGGGTGGCGAATTGGCTGGAGGGTCACACCCAGAGAGTCGTGGTAGATGGGTCAGTTTTGATCGGGAAGGGTGTGGGCAGTGCGGTCATGCAGGGCTCGGTCCTTGGACCGATACTCTTTAATGTCTTCATCACTGACTTGGACGAGGGAGTGAAATGTACTCTGTCCAAGTTTGCAGATGACACAAAGCTATGGGGAGATGTGGACACGCTGGAGGGCAGGGAACAGCTGCAGGCAGACCTGGACAGGTTAGACAAGTGGGCAGAAAACAACAGAATGCAGTTCAACAAGGAGAAATGCAAAGTGCTGCACCTAGGGAGGAAAAATGTCCAGCACACCTACAGCCTAGGAAATGACCTGCTGGGTGGCACAGAGGTGGAAAGGGATCTTGGAGTCCTAGTGGACTCCAAGATGAACATGAGTCGGCAGTGTGACGAAGCCATCAAAAAAGCCAATGGCACTTTATCGTGCATCAGCAGATGCATGACAAATAGGTCCAAGGAGGTGATACTTCCCCTCTATCGGGCGCTGGTCAGACCGCAGTTGGAGTACTGCGTGCAATTCTGGGCGCCACACTTCAAGAAGGATGCGAATAACCTGGAGACAGTCCAGAGAAGAGCCACTCGTATGGTTAAGGGCCTGCAGACAAAGCCCTACGAGGAGAGACTGGAGAAACTGGACCTTTTCAGCCTCTGCAAGAGAAGGTTGAGAGGCAACCTTGTGGCTGCCTATAAGTTCATCACGGAGGCACAGAAGGGAATTGGTGAGTATTTATTCACCAAGGCACCCCCGGGGGTTACAAGAAACAATGGCCACAAACTAGCAGAGAGCAGATTTGGATTGGACATTAGGAAGAACTTCTTCACAGTTCGAGTGGCCAAGGTCTGGAACGGGCTCCCAAGGGAGGTGGTGCTCTCCCCTACCCTGGGGGTCTTCAAGAGGAGGTTGGATGAGTATCTAGCTGGGGTCATCTAGACCCAGCACTCTTTCCTGCCTATGCAGGGGGTCGGACTCGATGATCTATTGAGGTCCCTTCCGACCCTAACATCTATGAATCTATGAATCTATGAAACAGGACCCACGTTCACCCTTTGATGGGGGGCGGAGAGGGAGGGCAAATCTTCGACCAGGTCCTGCCATTTTAAACCAGTCTGTGTGTGCTGAACTTCTGTTCAGTTACGGGTATAGGCTAGTTTCCGATCACTGATACCAGTAAAAGTGTAATGTCTGTACCTGGACTATAATGCACCATAGTATAGCTTACTGAAATCAAATGACATATTAATTGTGCAGCAAGGAAAATGGTGGAAAGTGAAAGTGCTGTAGGGATTTCAGTGGAACTAGAAGATCAAATATTGTAGGGTTACTGCAAAATCTATAGTTAATGTTTGGAAAGGCAAGCAGGGCAGTAGTGATACTGCAGCTGTATTCTCCCAAGGCCGAGCGACCTTTCCTTATTCTGTACAAAAAAGGATGAGTATCTAGAGGTTGGGACTATGTTCTGGATTTTGTTCTGACTATTTCTTTAAACTTAGTTTTAAAGAAAATGTATTACAGTTTATTTGTACTGGATTATTTGCCACAGTGGGCCCATAGCATGTGTTCTTGTTATAAATTTTACTTGAGGGACTAAAATGTAATTCTTGAAAATACATGTCATCGGCTGATCTTTAGCACCAGTCAATGTCAAATCCTTATGACAGCAAACACAGTAAAAATAATTAATGAAGAACTACAGTTATGGGGATGGTAGAAGAAGTGCCCAGATATTAATGCTGGACCTGTCACCTGTCACAGACATAGTCTTTCCCCAGGGTATGTGTGCTTGTATAATACTTGAAGTCAAGACCTCTTATTTGTGTAATTTGATAGAATAGTTACATCATGGGAAATTACGTCTATGTCAAGCCCAACAGCAATACCTTTGGCATGTCTGCAGCTATCTCCAGGACTGTAGAGCTTAAAGATCATTTTTAAAATTTATAACTTAGATGGAAAAAAAGCAAGAGAGAACACAAAACCTCTCCCTCTCTCTCCCCTCCCCCATTATCCAGGGAATAAAGTTTCTATTTTCCATCTCATACTGTTACTATCAGCAACTGATTCCATTGTAGACTTTTTAAAAAATAAAATACTTCAGTGACAATGAACAGTGACAGATAAAAGAGAAACTAAGACCTATCCACTTAAAAATTAATTTGATGGATTCAGTAGCATTAGGGTGAAAGATTCCTATAACATTTGAGAGAGGTGCATTAAAAAATCAGAGGAAATGCCAAAAATTAGGGGGAAAGTAGTTTAACTTTTCATCTGGTCTTCAGAGTGAGCAATGAAGTATATATTTGTGACTTTTAGTAGAAGTTTTAACAAATCAAATGTGTTTAGTTTTCATGAAAACAACAAAGTAAAAAGTTCACTGTGATGTACCTGATTTTTGCAGTATATTGCTATGTAGTAAAGGGGCTGTGATAAGCACACATCAAAAAATCTCCATTTATCTCATTGTTATTGCAAGATAGTACTCCATATATATATATGGAGATTTGGATGGAATCCAATCCAATTGATAAATTAAGCTCGTGGGGACCCTAAAAAATTAAGAAAATTAATATTTATCTGCCTCTGGCTGCTTGTCATGCGGCCCTTGATGGCTTGCCAAAACTCAATAAGTGGCCCTCCACCCAAAATAATTGCCTACCCCTGGACTAAACAGATCAATTCTGTATATTACTCAGCACAGTTAACCTTTCAAGGTCAGATTTCCAAGAATATTTACAATACAAATGAACATAGGAAGTGTGTGCAACAACTCTCACAAGTAATACTATGATTTTAATAATCTGGTTGATATTTGTCAGTGTAACTATGTGCAGGACGAGCCCTAATCTGCACCCCCAATGGTATGACTGTATATAAGATTGTCAGATACAAAATTGGTCATTTAACAATTAAATCTGCAAGGTTATCTTGTATACAAATACAAGAATAATATCTGTGAAAAAGTAGGCCCTGTGTGTCTGAGCTCCACCATACATCAAATGGGAACAATACTTCCCTGTTTCACCTGAGTATTGTGGGAATAGAATTGTTGTATATGTTAAAGTGGCATTAAGGGCCAAGTTTAACAATGCCTACATACATTTTCTGCTTGTGCCCCAATACTGTGCAAATCACTGGCTTGCATACACACAGCCCATTAACATCAAGTATCATTACTGTCATAATTTAAAACATCAACTTCTGTGATTATTAGAGTTTCCAACTGCCTTGATTTACACAAGTTATGCAAATGATTTTATTCAAGATTTTAAAAGCAATAAATTCTAGACATCAGATGTCTATTAGTCAAGAATATCAATTAGTTAGTACCCTATTGGGTAAAGTCGTCCTGAATGAATCATCTATTTTATTTATGAAACATACTGTAGGCTGGTTTGAAGCTCTCCAGAGTGAACCTGCAACCTGCAAAAGCAGTAGAAGAAAAATGTTGTTCTATGCTTTCAGATTTTCAGAGTGGGATGTATGTACTGCAAACACATGCCTGAAAAGGAGAGTGAAAAAGCATATCAGATGTTGGCATTTTTGGTCTTAATATTTGCTGCATAGCCGAGATGGCCTGATAGCATGCAATAGTTTCCATTGCCATAGCAACACTTGCTTGTCAGAGCACAGTTGATGTAATGCAGGCTTCTCCGATGTGAAAACAATCTGTTAAACCTCTAATCTGCCTCTCCACAAACCAATGGGATTTTCAACTCCTATTTTTTAGGAAGGCAATATTGTATCCAGATGACCCTTTGATGAAATCTGTGCACCCTACCCTTCATGGCATTGAAATTCTGAACTGTTTATTAAAGAAGTGAGCTTGTGCTCATGAAAGCCTATGCTATATGTATCTAATTTAGTTAGTCTGTAAGGTGAAAATTTACCCAGCCTACTACATGACTTCAGACTAACATGGAAAACTACATCATTCTGTTTATTGTAACAAAATATGAAACAGCATTGGTGATGCATAGGGGGTGCACAGGTGCATGTGCACCCCCCAAGATTGGCGATGTACCCCCTGAGATTGGCCACTGCTGATGCTGCTAGCTTTGCCTGTGGGCAGTCACTACTTATCACCACCCCCCTCACTGCCAACATGTCCAGCAGCATCTGTGGGTGGTTGCTGATAGCCACTGGCTGCCATTGGCATCTGAAATAGACTCCCTCCAGATGTGGTGCAGGCACCTACTCTGGACTTATTCAAGAAACACTTGGATGCTTATCTTGCTGGGGTCTTTTGACGTTAGCTGATTTCCTGCCCCAGGGCAGGGGGCTGGACTCGATAATCTTTGAGGTTCCTTCCAGCCCTAACATCTATGAAATATATGAAATCTATGTTGCTGTCAGCTGTCAGTAGCACTGGCTCCTCCCCAGAGGGGTTCCCTTCCTGGGAAGCCACACACCACACCCTTCCAACTGAGAACACTGCTGGGAGCTGCACACTGTTGCTGCCAGCAGGGACAGGCCTGAGCCACTAGGCATGCTAGCCCCATCCACATGGTAAGCCCTGCACTGGGGAGGAGGGCTCTCCCCACCTTGGCCCCTGGCCCTGCCCTGGCCCTGCCTCTGGCCCCTGAACCCCCACCCCTGCCTGGCCAACCTGTGTTCCCCAGGCCCCTGAGTTCCCCCCCACAGCATGCAGGGAGACAGTGCAAAACCTTATTGAGCAGCCTGCACCCTCACAACTAGATGGGCATGGGCCTCTCACACACCAAGGAATGTGTACTGGCAGCAATGTTCTCCTCAGCTCTGGGAGGCAGGGACATGTAGCACAGCCACAGGTAGCCCTCCAGGTGGTGGCAGAGGTTGTGGGGCAGTGCAGGCTTGCCAACCACACTGTTAAATCTCAGGGTCCTATGTCATGTGTACAGGTGCACCCAGGGCACCATGGCCATCAGCAGCAGCAGGACATAGTGAATTGTGGACCCTTCGGCCCATGCAAAAAGTTCCTTGCGCTGCACGCAGGGACCGAACCAGGAAAGCCAAGGCTGCAACTGAACTCCAACTACTTTGAAGCATCAAGGACAATAAAAAGTCCTTTTTCAGATATGTGGGGAGCCAGAGGAAAAGCAAGGGCAACATTGGACCCCTGCTGAACCAGATGGGACAACTGACACCCAGGAAAAAGCCAACCTATTAAATGGGTACGTTGCGTCAGTCTTTCATCAGGCTCATGGGATGCCCATGCCCACTACGGGACAGGGAGGTCCGGGTGAGGGAGATCCCCTGCCCTCCATCAATACTGACCTCAGGAAGGAACACTTTGAGAGGCTGGATACCTTCAAGTCAACCGGCCCTGACAATCTACACCCCAGGGTACTCAAGGAGCTGGCAAGCATCATAGCCCAGCCTTTGGCACAGATCTTTGAAAACTCCTGGTGCTTTGGTGTAGTGCCTGAAGACTAGAGGAAGGTCAATGTGGTGCCTATCTTCAAGAAAGGGAGGAAAGTGGATCCGGCAAACTATAGACCATTCAGCCTGACTTCTATCTCAGGGAAGATCTTAGAAAAGTTTATTAAAGAGGCCATCCTTACTGGATTGGCCAATGGCAACATCCTGAGGGATAGCCAGCATGGGTTTGTTACGGGTAGGTCTTGCTTGACAAATCTCATTTCCTTCTATGACCAGGTGACCTATCACCTGGACAAGGGAGAAGAGATTGATGTCATATAGCTTGACTTCAAAAAAGCATTCGATTTGGTATCCCATGATCACCTCTTGGTGAAACTGGCCAATTGTGGCCTTTGGTCCACCACAATCCGCTGGCTGGGAAATTGGCTCTGTGGTCGGACGCAGAGGGTAGTAATTGATGGAAGTCAATCATCACGGTGCGCTGTGACCAGTGGGGTCCCCCAAGGCTCTGTCCTTGGACCCATACTGTTCAACATCTTCATTAATGATGTGGACATGGGAGTCAGAAGCGGACTGGATAAGTTCATTGATGACACCAAACTTTGGGGCAAAGCATCCATACCAGAGGACAGGGGGGCAATCCAGGCTGACCTGGGTGGACAAGAATCTGATGGTGTTTAACACTGAAAAATGCAAGGTTCTCCACCTTGGGAAGAAAAACCTACTGCATTCTTATAGGCTTGGCAGTGCTACACTGGCTAGCACTATGGAGGAAAGAGACTTGGGGGTCATGATTGATCACAAGAGGAACATAAGCCTGCAATGCGATGCTGCAGCTAGTAAAGTGAGCAAAACGCCGGCCTGCATCCATAGGTGCTTCTCAAGCAAATCCCACGACGTCATTCTCCTGTTGTACTCGGCCTTGGTGAGGCCACAGCAGGAGTATTGCATCCAGTTTTGGGCTCCACAATTCAAGAAGGTTGAGAAGAAGCTTGAGAGAGTCCAGAGAAGAGCCATGCGCATGATCAGAGGTCAGGAAAACAGACCTTACGATGACAGGCTGAGAGCCATGGGACTCTTTAGCCTGGAAAAGCACAGGCTTAGGGGTGATCTGATGGCCACCTATAAGTTTATCAGGGGTGACCACCAGTATCTGGGGGAACATTTGTTCACCAGAGTGCCCCAAGGGATGATGAGGTTCAACAGTTATAAACTCCTGCAAGACCGTTTCAGGCTGGACATAAAGAAGAATTTCTTTACTGTCCGAGCCACCAAGGTCTGGAACAGTCTGTCATTGGAGGTGGTTCAAGCACTACATTGAATACCTTCAAGAGTAAACTGAATGCTTATCTTGGTGGGATCCTATGACCCCAGCTGACTTCCTGCCCTTTGGGCAGGGGCTGGACTCAATGATCTTCCGAGGTCCCTTTCACCCCTAATGTCTATGAAATCTATGAAAATCTATGAAATCTTCCGAGGTTCCTTCCAGCCCCTCCCTTTCATAGTCTATGCCTATGAAATCTATGAAATTTAGGGGTTTTTATCACAGAATTTGGAATTTTTAAACAGAGAAAAGCACAACCCCTGATTATAAAGCAGGTTTATTATAGCCAACCCCATTACTACCCATTCTCTGACAACTGACCTTGTGTATCATGAGTCTGGTGTGTACTGTGTATGCATTTTAGAACTTAAACAAAAGGAACAGGTTCTTCCTTTATGACTGTTCAGCAAGGGCCTAATACATGATAAATAAACTCAAAACATTCATTAGTCAATTCTTCATGCAACTTTCTCCAAGATTAGATTATTCTAAGGAACTTATTTCCAAGGAATAAACTGGATTAATTTTTAGGTTTATTTTTCACATTGCTTTTGCTTCTGTTCCTATTCTAGGTGTGAATGATACTTTGTTGACCATTAGGGTAGCTAATCAAGCTATTATTTAATGAGGCAGCTCACATACATAATGAACAAAATATTAACAAATAATCTATCACTTCTCCCTTTGTAGGTAGCAATTGTTCTACTCCATACCACCTAAGCTTCAGTTTCCTGGTAATAACTGCATTAATTTCACAAAGGTGTAGAATGCAATCTAGAGCTAAATGTAGGGACCATATCATCCAAGCCTTCACCTAAGAAGGTATATTTTCCCAGACTGTTGAACATAGTAGAGAATTTTCCTTGCATTAATAAAACAGCAAATGCAGCATCCTACCCAGAAGACAGCAGAACTCTGCCCTGCCTCCTATTAAAAACCATGGCTAATTATGACAATCTAGCTTTTACAATGGTTGACACCTGCCATGGATCATAGCCTATAAGCAGTTCTATACATTAGTCCATTTTTTTAGTTTCTAAGTTGTTTAAAATAAGACTTTTCAATTGAGCATTTGCAACAGAGCTCAGAATCAGCCCACTTTAAGATTGCAGTGTATTCAAAATAAATATTCAATAGACTGATGTTTCATTATTTACAGAATGAAAAAGTCCATTTCAAATCCTTAAAGAAAATATTTAATTTTTACATCGTTATTCTTTTTGCGACTGGGAATCTGTATCCCAATTGCTAACTGTATGCTCTAACTGCTATACAATATAGCCACCCAAAGCAAAATATCATTGTACCAACTGCCAAACTTTTGGGGAGCTGATTTAACAGTTTTGCCTTATTCCAGTTGCTGCTAAAGTACATAGAATAGAGGGTTATTCTAAGAAGCCGAATATGCTTAGCAGGCACATTTTTGGTCAGTTTTCAAAGTTATATCTACAGGTTTTGAAAAAATGTGTGTGTGAAAGGGAGAGGTATCAGGTCTGGGGAATCCCTGGGGAACCAACCCCTGACCCAAACCTTCCCTCTTTATACTTACCTCAGAGGAAGAAAGGAACAGCTGGCAGCCTCACGTCAGGGATGCATGTCAGCTCCAGATGGGGCCACACAGTGTAGGAAGAGGAACTACCAGCTCAAGTCCCCGATTCAAATCCCAGGGAGGAGAGTTGGAGGCAGAGGGGTGGGTTATGCCAGAGGGTCCCTGGTTCAAAGCTGGGGGAGAAGAGAGAGATGTGGAGGGGTGGAGTACACCCAGGAAGACCCTGCTCAGAGCCAGAGAGAGAAAGTAGGATGCCGAGGGGTGGGACATGCTTACAGAGCCTCAACCCAGAGTCGGAAAGAGTGAAAGAGATGCTGAGGGGGAAGACAGACCCAAAATTCCAGAGCTGGGAGTTGGAGGAGAAGAGCTGGAAGTGGAGAAGCGGGACACACGTGGAGAAGCCCAACTGAAAAACAAAGAGAGAGAACCAGACAGAAAGAGGCACGGCAGGCTCGGGGATACTCTACTGGGAGCCAGAGGGAGAAAGCCACACACAGAAGGGTGTGGTAGACCTGCATAGTCTGTGCCCTGACCCAGTGAGGGAGAGAGAAGGGGTGGAACTGAAGGCTGGGAAGTTAACAGTCTTGCAGTGGGGAAGAAAAATATGCAGCAAAACAGAGCAACATTAAGAAAAGAGAACAAAGAATTAAGAAGTTTTGTTGGAGGTGCAGAAACAGACCATATTGAGTTTTGTACACTTAACCATTTATATGCACAAATTTACAGATGCTATTTTACAAGAGGGTTTGAAAATTTGACCCAAGACATATTTAGCTCATAAAATAGATTCTTATTAGCTACTGAGTTGTGGTGAACTATTGGTGGCAATGAATATCCTTTGTGGGATCCCAAGAAAATACAATATAACTTTAATTAGTGATGCATGACTATGAATGTGCCTTGAATTGGCCTACTGGCTAAGCTACCAGCCTATCCATCAGAAGACCTAAATTAATGAGATATGCAGTTGGGAAAAATATGCAATGTGTCCTTTTGCTTGGCACAAAAAGAAGTACTTCACCCTTCACTGAGCAAAACTGATGAAATCTGAACTTGCTGCAAAGGAAATTTTTATTAAGAATAAGTTTCTTCCATTTTATGTTTCTAGCACACAGAGAAGTGGTAATTGGAAAGATCTTTTCTATATCATGAAGCAACTGATAACATACAATCATCTGCATAAATATATTATTTATTTCTATCAAATGAGTGAGCAAATCAAAGTAAATACTTAATAGTTGGGATGGAATTCATACATACATTCAATCCCCAGCTTCCCCACCCAAGACACCTCTGTGCGTGAACAATTATGTGAGGGTTAGAGGAGGGAAAAAAAATCTCACTCTGAAACCATAGATGAAGCTTAGTGCAGTTTTGCAGTACTTTTCCAGCCACTGCTACTACTCATGGGCTTTGCAACTTCCTGTCTAAGAGTGTGCAAGCTATAAAGACCCAAAATGTAAGTTATGTTTTTATTAATGATGGAAAAATAATATTCACAATATTGATCTATGGATGTAAGCAAGGTAGATATTAGTTTGCTGTAAGAAACACTGGGAGTGAGGACTTTGCTTTGGGTCCTGGCTTGAGCACTGAGGGTGCATCCACACATGCAGGCACATGAACTTGCAGCAGCTCAAATACAAGTGGTTCATATCTGAGCCGGGACTTTTTGCCTCAGCGCATGTGCCCGGACATGCACTTTGGTATGGTGCAAGTTGTGCCACTTGGGGAAAAAGAACCCTGCCTTTCTCCTCCCTGATCTGCAGCCAGGGGGAGGTACAGCTTGGGGACAGCACCTGTACTGGCTCCAGCAGTGTAAAAAGCTGCCCTGGCAAGTAGCTCAGGGCTACCTGCTTTCAGGAGCTTCTGGGAGAGAAGCTTCCAGGAGGAAGTTGGCCATGCCCCTTCCTGTCCCAGGCTACCGCTGTTGCTGTTGCTTGATGTCAGGAGTTTCTATGGGAAGTAGACCATGAACTTTCCTACTGTAGGCTGTTGCTAGCCTACTCTCAGGAGCCTCTGGGGTAAGTTGGCCATGCCCCTTCCTGCTTCAGGCTGCTACTGCTGTTGCTAGCCCTCTCAGAAGCTTCTGGAAGGAAGCTGGCCATGCCCTTCCTGCATCAGGCTGCTGCTGTTGTCACCATGGGGTGTGGTCCTCTGCTGCACACTGCTGCCCCCCTTGGGGAAGGAGCCCACTGTACTGCACTCCAGCAACGCACCCCAGCTTCTGCACTCCTGTGCCAGCCTGATGCTCAGTCCACCACCACACCGTGGTTGGGTGACAGTCTGGGGAGGGAGCCTATGCTGCCTGTGGGCCCCTCCCCCACCATCATTTCCAGAGCCTAGAGGTGCCTTGCCTGCCCCAGCTGCCTTGGCAGGCCAGCCCCCTACCTTCACCTCCACTTTCATGTGAAGCACACCCTGAGTGGCTGAATTGGGCAGCAGCAGCTCCAGCTCCAGCTCCAGCTCCAGCTCCAGCTCCTGCTCCTCCTCCTCCTCCTCCTCCTCCTGCTGCTGCTGCTGCTGCCCCCTCTAAGGAGAGAGGGAGATTCCCTGCTGCACCACCTTGCACCACTAAACACCACACCTGCACTGGATTACTCCCTAATTGACTGATTACTCCTGCATTCCCCTACAGCTGCCTCACTGCATCTGATCCTGCTTTGCTCTCCTGCCTACTATCCTGCTGTTGAGTGCCTGGCTGGAGACCTGAGGGGCTCCTGACTGAGCTTCAACAATCAAAGTCCCTCCACCACTCCAGCCATCTTTTACATCTGCCTCATCAGCCTTCTCTCTGTGCTTCTGTCCTCGTGTGGTAAGTCCTGTGGTCCACTCCCCCTGCCCTTGTGTTTGTTGTGTGTTTAAGTAAGCCAGCTCGAATCTCCCCAGCCCTTGTGTATGTGTGCTCCCTCCCCCACCTTCCCCAGGCATAGCCTGCCTGATTTCCTGTGTGGCTGTACCTCAGTGAGCTTCATCCCCCATTGCCCTCCACCCCTCCCTTCTCTCACAGCCCCAGACTGCCTCTATTGCTCTCGCTAGCCCCACTGTATTTTTTGTGTTTCCTGATTAGTTTCCTCTCCCTTCTGTAAACCCATTGCAGGGCAGGAACCTTCTGAAGGAGCAGATGCCCCCACAGAACTTCCTGCAGCCCCCACTGTGGGGGCAGATCCCAGCCAACCCTCCAAGAGGGCGCATGCCCATGCAGCACCCATCCTGGAGACAGAGTCCAACCAACCTCCTCTGGGTGTAGAGAAGCCTGCAACCTCTGATGCAGGGGCAGGAGAGAGTCCAGCAGGGAGCCAGCAGGGCCTGGAGGTCCCCATTGGCCTAACCACCTCCAGAGGGGTTCCCAAGCCCCCTCCCCCACTATCAGTGACCCAGGGCAAGGGTAGTGGGAAAGGCTTCTCTTCAACTTCCTCCACAGCTGTTGGTGAGAAGGGCAAGGGCCCTGCCCCCAAGCCTAAACCACTGGCACCTAAGGGAACCATGTGCGCTGCACCAGCCAACACGCTGACTCAGCCTGTCCCTGGCCCTAGCTCTGGCCCCATGAAGGCAACCCCCAGCAGGGAAACCACAGTCATGCACAAGCAGCTATGTGGTGACCCAAAGCCACAGTGCCTAGACCCTCCACTGCCGGCCCTTCCAGCACAGGTGGCAGGGCCCCCTTTCCGGCACTCACCCGCAGGCATGGAGTGAAGTGCCAACTGCCCAAGCAAGAGAACCTGCACTCTGAGACCTGGGTGCAGGCCCTGGCTTGGGTAGTGGGAGCCCCCAAGATCATGACAGCCTCCCACTTTCATGGCAAGGGGGTCTTTTTCATTGCCTTGGAGGCCACTGAACAGAAGGTGGTGGAAAGGGGGCTTATGGTGGAGGGTGAGTACATCCCCCTCAAATCCCTAGAAGAGCTGGGGACCAGGGTGATCCTCATCTCTATCCCTCCCTATATCCCTAATTGGGCCCTGTTCCCCGAGCTCCAAGATCTGGGGAGGTTTATCTCCCTGGTGATGGCCCTCTTGCTGGGGTGCCAAGACCCTGGCCTCTGCCACATGCGCTCATTCCATTGCCAGGTTATGATCCAGCTGGCAGCAGGAGTGTGGCTGGAGGCTGAGGGGTGCCTTACAATTCCTTTTCAGAGGGCCCTGGTGAGGGTTTTCTATATGCTGGGGGACCTGTGGTGCTTCCGGTGCCATGCCCCAGGGCACTTCCATCATGAGTGTCCCAGGGGCCAGGAGGAGAGGGCTTCTGCAGGTTCCACTGGCAAGAGGGGTGCCCCTGCCACTGGTGTGCCTCCCACCTCATGCCCCCCTGGCACCCCAGCCACATCATTCAGCCCCCCTGTTTGCTCAGGGGGCCCCATCCCCAAACCAAGTTTGGAGGGGTTCTGGGGAGGGCAGCAGCAGCCAATAGGAGAAAGGGAGAGGGGCCCCTATGCCGCTAGTCATGCCCCTGCTGTAGCTGCCCCCCCACCCCAAACCTCACCTGCTCCTACTGGATCCTGCCCACCTGAGGACCACCCTATGGCTGAGTGGGTGCAGATCCCTTCCAGGTGCAAAGCCAAGAGAGAGGCCCAGGCACAGCTGCAGTCCTCTGACATGGAGGACCCCCATCAACCTCCCAAGAACATCACATGAGAAGGAGTGGCCCAGCTTCCAGGAGTCTCCCCAGCTGCACCCAACATCCCACCCCCAGGAAAGATCAAATGGGTAATCTCTGTCAAGGAGGCTTCAGGGCTATCAGACAGACCTCTCAGTCTTGGTGGTCCTCAGGGGTGAGCTACTTGCATTTCTTGACCGAGAGTTCACCCTGTGGTTTGCCAGCAAGGTACAGCTCACCTTGGACTGCTGGGGAGATTTGGACAGTGCCCATGCCACCACAAGGGCACTGGTGGGGGAAAGCAAGGGGCCCAAAAGCTGTAATGCCCAGATCTATAGGCAGGCCTGCAGTTTCATAGATGCCCTCTATACTTATGGGAGGGTGCTGTGTGAGCTGGCAAATCCCACATTGGGCACTGAGATGCGCAAGGCCTCTGCTGATCTGTCTACTCCACACACCCACCAGCCATGAGGTCATTTAAAATTGCAACCCTCAGTGTCCACAGCTGCAAGAAGGGTCTCTGGAGATGCTGAGTGCTATCCTTCATTGTGGGGGGTACCCCATAATATTCTTGCAAGAGACTCTGATGACTCTGGCTGATGAACCTAATTGGTGGCTGGAGTGGGGAGGCAGGGTCTTTTTTAGTCACCTCTCAGCCACCTCTTGTGGGGTGGCTACCCTGTCCTCCCCAGACCTGCAGGCGGAGGACATTGAGGTGGTGCTGGACCACCTGCTGCACCTCTGGGTCCAAGTGCAGGGGCTGATTCTGAACCTTCTGAACATGTACATGCCTGTGAAGGACCCAGAGTTGGTGGATTTTTTCCTCCAGGAAGCCACTTACATCAGCACCCTCAACCCTCATGAGTGCCTGGTCCTTGGCAGGGACTTTAATGTCATTCTAGATGCACGAGACTCATCAGGCAGGGAGTGGAACCAGGCCACCGTGAGCATCCTTGGGGAGATTCTGAAAGACTACTCCCTGGTGGACATCTGGTGTACCTGTCACCCTGCTGGCCTCCCTGACTTCACCTATGTTTGGGTGAGGAGAAGCAGGCATGCCACTCCTGGTTGGACTGGGTTTATATCTCTTTGCTGCACCTTGCCTAGACCTACTTCTCTGGCATCTGGCCGACCCCTTTCAGCAATCACCACCTTGTCTGGGCCCAGGCCACACTAGGGCCTGGGCCTCTGTGGTTGGCCTACTGGCATTTTAATGGCAGTCTGCTGGAGGATGTGGGCTTCAGGGAGGCCTTCCAGGAGTTCTAGCTGGCCTGGTGGGAGCAACAGGTCACTTTCCTCTTGGCTCAGAGATGGTGGGATGTGGGGAAGGTTTGCATCTGGCTTTTTTGCTGCAGCTACACTTGGGGACACACCCAGCAGAGGGAGGCAGTCCAGGAGCAGCTCGAGCAGGAAGTGCTGGAGCTGGAGAGGCACCTGGGCACTGACCCAACCAAACTGTCCCTCTGCAGAGAGTGTCAGGAGAGGTGGGAATAGCTTTGTGCTCTGGATGACCACCATGCCCATGGTGCTTTTGTCCACTTGTGCATCCAGCTCCTTTGGGAGATGGATCACAGTTTCTGCTTCTTCTATGCCCTGGAGAGGAGGTGGGGGGCCAAGAAGTACATCACACAGGTCCACGCATGTTTCTAACCTGTGTACAGGACCTCCACCTGACACAGAAGGTACACAGTCCCACTAGGGGGAATGCCATACTGGATCTGGTATTGGCAACGGGGGATGACATGGTAGGGGACCTACAGATCGGTAGCCATCTGGGGGACAGTGATCACCTAATAATAGAATTAACCATAAGACGTCAAGTGGGTAAGGTAACTAGTAGGATGAAAGTGCTAGACTTTAGGAAAGCTGATTTCAATGAACTCAGTCGATTAGTCAAGGACGCACTGCAGAGTAGGAGTTTTGAAATGATGGGAGCCCAAGAAGGGTGGCTGTGCCTTAAGGAAACGATTCTTCGGGCACAAAGCGAGATGATCCCCGTGCGAGGTAAAAGAGGGAAAGGGGCCAGGAGGCTTCCCTGGCTGACCGCAGAAATCCAGGGCAGCCTAAGGGCCAAAAGGGGAGCACATAAAAAGTGGAAACAGAGAGAGATCACCAAAGACGAATATACCTCCTCTGCTCGTGCTTGTAGGGAGGCACTTAGACGGGCCAAAGCTACCATGGAGCTGAGGATGGCGTCCCAAGTAAAGGACAACAAGAAATTGTTTTTTAGATAAATAGGGAGTAAAAGGAAGGCCGAGGGAGGAATAGGACCTCTATTAAATGGGCATAAGCAATTGGTGATGGACAGGGGGGACAAGGCTGAACTCCTCAATGAGTTCTTTGCCTCAGTGTTCCTAAGCGAGGGGCATGACAAGTCTCTCACTGGGGTTGTAGAGAGGCTGCAGCAAGGTGCCAGACTTCCACGTGTAGACCCTGAGATGGTGCAGAGTCACTTGGAAGAACTGGACGCCTTTAAGTTGGCAGGCCTGGATGAGCTCCATCTGAGGGTGCTGAAGGCACTGGCTGACATCATTGCACAGCCACTGGCGGGAATATTTGAACGCTTGTGACGCATAGGCCAAGTCCCGGAGGACTGGAAAAGGGCCAACGTGATCCCCATTTTCAAGAAGGGGAGGAAGGAGGACCCGGGGAACTATAGGCCAGTCCATCTCACCTCCATCCTTGGCAAAGTCTTTGAAAAAATTATCAAGGCTCACATTTGCGAGCCCGGCAGGACAAATTATGCTGAGGGGAAACCATCATGGGTTCATGGCAGGCAGATCGTGCCTGACCAATCTAGTCTCTTTTTAGGACCAGGTTACGAAATGCCTGGACACAGGAGGAGGGGTGGATGTCGTATACTTAGACTTCAGGAAGGCCTTTGATACGGTATCCCACCCCATATTGGTGAACAAGTTAAAAGACTGTGACTTGGATGACTACACAGTCCGGTGGGTGGCGAATTGGCTAGAGGGTCGCACCCAGAGAGTCATAGTGGATGGGTCAGTTTCGACCTGGAAGGGTGTGGGCAGTGGGGTCCCGCAGGGCTCGGTCCTTGGACCGATACTCTTTAATGTCTTCATCAGTGACTTGGACGAGGGAGTGAAATGTACTCTGTCCAAGTTTGCAGATGACACAAAGCTATGGGGAGAAGTGGACACACTGGAGGGCAGGGAACAGCTGCAGGCAGACCTGGACAGGTTAGACAAGTGGGCAGAAAACAACAGAATGCAGTTCAACAAGGAGAAATGCAAAGTGCTGCACCTAGGGAGGAAAAATGTCCAGCACACCTACAGCCTAGGGAATGACCTGCTGGGTGGCATGGAAGTGGAAAGGGATCTTGGAGTCCTAGTAGACTCCAAGATGAACATGAGTCGGCAGTTTGACAAAGCCATCAGAAAAGCCAATGGCACTTTATCGTGCATCAGCAGATGCATGACGAATAGGTCCAAGGAGGTGATACTTCCCCTCTATCGGGCGCTGGTCAGATCGCACTTGGAGTACTGCGTGCAATTCTGGGCGCCACACTTCAAGAAGAATGCGGATAACCTGGAGAGGGTCCAGAGAAGGGCCACTCGTATGGTTAAGGGCCTGCAGACCAAGCCCTACGAGGAGAGACTAGAGAAACTGGACCTTTTCAGCCTCCGCAAGAGAAGGTTGAGAGGCGAGCTTGTGGCTGCCTATAAGTTCATCATGGGGGCACAGAAGGGAATTGGTGAGTATTTATTCACCAAGGCGCCCCCGGGGGTTACAAGAAATAATGGTCACAAGCTAGCAGATTTAGCTGCTAATGGTCACAAGCAGCAGATTTAGACTGGACATTAGGAAGAACTTCTTCACAGTTAGAGTGGCCAAGGTCTGGAATGGGCTCCCAAGGGAGGTTGTGCTCTCCCCTACCCTGGGGGTCTTCAAGAGGAGGTTAGATAAGCATCTAGCTGGGGTCATCTAGACCCAGCACTCTTTCCTGACTATGCAGGGGGTCCCTTCCGACCCTAACATCTATGAATCTATGAATCACCTGCCTTCTGGTGGGTGAAGGCACCCCCCTCACAGATCCAAGTGAGATGTGCCGGTGCAAAGAGCTCTTTTCCATGAAGAGCTCTTTTCCCTGGGTCCAACCAATGCTGAAGCCTGTTGGACCCTGTGGGAGGGATTCCCACAGGTCAGTTTGGGTGACCGGGACTGGCTGGAGGCTCCCCTTGCTCTGGCCAAAGTTTTGCCCACATTCACCTGATGTCTGGAAACAAGGCACCAAGCATCCAATGGCTAACCGTGGAGTTCTACCAGGCCTACTGGGATGTCCTTGGCCCGGATTTTGCCGCAGTCTGGGCCAAATATGAGGGAAGTGGGGACCTCCACCTGTCGTGCTGGAGGGCCATGCTGACCATCTTGCCAAAGAAGGGGGATCCCCATTACCGGAGGAACTGGTGTCCCATGTCCTTCCTCTGCATGGACTACAAGGTGGCAGTGAAGGCCATCTCATTGTGCCTGCGGTCCGTACTGATGGAGATGATCCATTCTGACCAGATGTACGTGGTGCCTGGGTGATCCATCTTCGACAACCTGTACCTGGTTTGGGACCTCCTGGAGCTAGTGTGCCGGGAGGGCCTATCTTTCACCCTCCTATTCCTGGACCAGGAGAAGGTGTTTGACAGAGTGGATCATGGGTATCTCACAGGCATGCTGTGGGCCTTTGGCTTTGGGCCCCACTTTGTGCGGGCTCTCCAGGTGCTGTTCACCTCTGCAGAGTGTTTGCTCAAGCTCAACTGGACCATTACAGAGTCCATCCCATTCAGGAGAAGGGTGCGTCAAGGCTTCCTGCTGTCAGGCCAGCTGTATGCCTTGGCCCTGGAGCCTGATCTCATCCTCCTGCAGAGGTGGGTGGTGGAGTTGATGCTCTAGGAGCTGGTGGTGTGGCTGGTCCTGTCAGCATACACTGACAAAGTACTTCTGGAGGTCCAGGACTCAGGCAACCTGGCATAGGTGGAGGCCTCCTAGGCATTGTACTCAGCAGTCTCCTCTGCCCAGGTCAACTGGGTCAAGAGTTTTGGCCTGGTGGTGGGTGACGTGTGGCAGGTGGGCTCACTCCTACCCATGCTCCACAAGATCCACTGGAGGGCAGGCTCGCTGCTCTACTTGGGGGTTTACTTGTCCCCCACAGACCCCTCTCTGCCAAAAAATTGGCACCAGCTGGAGGCAAGGGTGGTGGAGTGGCTCCAGGCCTGGGCAGGGCTCCTGAGGTGTCTCTCCCTGTGTGGGAGAGAGCTGGTGCTGAACCAACTGATCCTGTCCATGCTCTGGCACCACTTACACACCCTGCCTGTGTCCCCTGGGGTCCTGGCAGGGCTCCAGAGATGAACACCCGAGTTTTTCTGTCCAGGATGCCACTGGGTTGCTGAGGAGGTCCAGAGCCTCCCCTTGTGGGATTGCACCAAGACCCTGGTTTTCCTGTGCAGCCAGGTCCTGATGTTCCACCTTCAGGACCTGTAGTGACTGCTATAGGGTCAGTAGCCACGTAGCATGGGGCAACCTGGGGCGCGCCTTCCTTTGCCACTTCTTGGGGCTCTGATATGACTGGCAGCTCCTTGGCCTGCAGGGTTTCTCCCTACAGAAAACTGCAAGGGCTGCCAGAGTTCTACCAGCATCTCCTCCAGGCCTGGAGGCTGGGCTCTGCCTCTGGGTTCCCTGCAACATTTGCCCAGGGTGCTGACCTGCTCATTGAGTCCCTCCTCTGGAATCCCCAGCTGCAGGTACCAATAGCAGAGGTGCCCTCGTTGTGACAGAGGTTGATCCTGGCTGGTATCACCCATATCGGAGACCTCCTGGACTATGATAGGCAGGAGTGGGTGGACCCCGCTTTGCTGGCCTGGCGCATGGGTCTACCCACAACATTTGTGACCTGCAGTCTGGTCCAGGAAGTGAAATCTGCCCTACCTCCCAATGCCCTTGCCTTTGTTGACCAGGTCCTGCATGGTGGCAGTCCTCCCCCTCCCCCCACCGTGTTCTCCAGCCCACCGGAGTTTGTCATGGGGCCGGGGCCTTGACCATGATACCAGACCGGTCAGCTTTTCCACAATCCATCACCGCCACCTCTAAATGCTCATGTGCCACACGATTCATCATGCTGTCCTCACATCCTGCCAAGACACCAAGTGGTAGGACCTGCTTGGTGAGGGACTGGCTGGGGTATCCCAGTCACTGAGTCTGTACTCCACCCTCATCCCACGAGCTGCCTGGGATCTAATCTAGTGGCTCCTTTGTGGAGACATTGCCATGGGCATATAGGTGGTGAGACTGCGGGGCCAATTCCCTCTCACTTTTCTGAGCATGTTTCCAGTCAGAGCACCAGTGGGCAGTGTCCACTGGCTTTTTTGATGTGTTTGAGGACTGGTGGATGTAGCCCTGGGGGCTCTTCTTGGTGTCTCCCTCCAGAGCTCTTACTTTCAAGCTCTGACCCCCACATCACTCCTACCCTGTCTTTTTCCTTAATTTTCCAATTAAATCAGTTCTTCCATTCATCTATTAGTGCCTATATAGTGGGGACTACTAGTTTACTGGGTGAGCCTTAGAGCCCATGGCAATTTTGAATAGACAAATAGACAGAAGCTTCTGGGGCCTGGACAATTGTTACATGGGAACATTACCCCTTGTGCCAGCTGGACTGCTGAAGCAGCCCTGAGTGTTCCTTGCACCCTTTACCCACTGCAGCAGTCTGGAAGTGGGGGCTGCTGCCTGGCTGTGACCTGCTGCCACCTGCAACAGCATGTGGCCCCAAGGCTGCAAACCTGCCAGACCTGGATGTGGACTATGCAGCCAGTAGAAGCATCAGCTCCTCTGGGCCAGTTGCCAGTGGGCTGTAGCTGCAGAGTTGGCCTTTGTGCGGCACTACAGCCGTGTGTGACCCTGCCCAACCATCTGGGCAGCTATTGCCTGGAAGATGTTCCCAGTGTGGTGGCCTGCTTTGAACTGCCAAAGCATGTCCTCCAGGCCCCAACTGGCCAGGAGGTTAGCCACCTCCAGCTGGGTCCAAGGTGCCAGCTCTGAGCAGGCTCCTCTGCCTGGGTCCTGCCACTTGTCTCCCTAGCAGGAACTCTGGTGCTCCCTATTTGAAAACTTAAAAATCCCTGATAAAAAAAATCCCAAAGTCACTCTGTAAAATACCCCCAAATCCATGTTCCTCCACAATTAAAACAAAAGACCACTGCAGAGAGAGAGAGACAGCAATCAGTTGGTCAATGTTTTATTGATATATCTAAAGTGTTAAAGCAATCTAGAAGCCTACCAGTGTCTCAATCATCATAATAAAATGATTTCTAAATATCTATATATTTTGCTGTTTGCCTTTGGTTTTCTTACCAAAGAGCAGTTAGAGCTCCCCCTGATCCCTTCACTAACCAGGATATGGGGACAGATGCCCCTGCAGCCACAGCTCCTGCTAGCAGGTCTCATCCTGTCTGGCAGCTTGGCATGCAGGGTGTGTGCTGGGGGGATGTGGGGTTTTCAGGAAGGGGGTGGGAAGCAGGGTGGGGAGATGCGGGTGGCTGTGGAGGGATGTGGGGTGTGTGGGTAGGTGTGGGTGGATTGTGGGAGGACTGTGGGTGGGGCTGCTCAGGAGGGGTGCGTCCCCTGTGCCCTCAAGTGTGCAGCCCACCTGCAAAGCTCATGGACTGCCCCCACCACAGGGGCCACTGCCCCAACAGGGGCTACAGCCCCCCCCCAATAGGGGCCACATGGCCTCCACAGGGGCTACCTCCCCTGCAGGGTCCATGTGCCCCATCCCCCTTGCTCCCCCAGCCCCCCCAGATTGCTGCCCCACCTGGACCCTGTTACATCTGCTGTAGGGATTCCTGGGGCCTCCCTGCCAGCTCCCCCACACCTCTGATGGCTGCCCCACCCGGCCCCAGCCTCCTAGCACTTAAACCCCTCCCTCTCTTGCACTCACCAGCAGTAGCAGTGGCTGTCAGGGTCACTGGGCAGCAGGGAGAAGTGGGGACATGCCCCAGCCACCTGGCTTCCGCACTGCCACTGCCCAATCATGTAGGTGCAGCCCGGGTTAGCAGGGTGCCATGCAGCTCCACACACTGTCAGGCAGCTGGGGCCACTGCAGCTATCTATCACCCAGGGCATGGTACTGCTCTGCTGGAGTGGCCCCAGTTGCCTAACAATGCATGGAGCCACGCGGCTCCCTGCCAACCTGGGCTGCCCCTGCATGATGTGGCAGTGGCAATGAGGGTGCCAGGTGTCTGGGGCCAGTCCCCACTGCTCCCCACTGGCCTGTGCTGTGTGAGGGTGCTCTTCCAGGAGGCCCCAGTGGCCCCTACAGCAACTGCTGGTGAGTGTGGGACTTTATTTTTTTTAATTGCTGGGATGCTGGGGCCTGGTGGGGCAGCAATGGTGGGCTGCAGGAGCTGGTGGAGGATGGAGCCAAGAGAGGCAGCAATCATGGGGGGGGGGTCAGGGAGCCGGCGGGGGATGGGGCAGTGTGGGGCAGTGATCAAGGGAGTTCAGGGGGCAGGCAGGGGATTGGGGCAGGCAGGGCAGCGATCTGGGGGGCTCAGGGAGTGGCCAGGGGATGGGGTCAGTCAGGTCAGTGATTGGGGCGGGGCTGGGGGGCAGGCAGGGGATGGGGTCAGGCAGGGCAACAATCCAAGGGGCTCAGGGAGCGGGTGGGGAATGGGGCCTGCAGAGGTCCCCCCATGGTCCCCTCTCCCTCTCTTCAGCCCCCTCCCCCACCCCCCTCTTACTGTCATGGAGCCCGGGTCCAGGTCCCTGCATCTGGCATGCTGCTTGCCCTGCACGCATCCTGCCCCATCCTGATGATGTAGACTCTCTAAAGATTTAGCTATTCAAACAGTTCTGAAATTACATTCCATATACCATAAATAAAACACAACATCTACACCACCAAGTGAAGACATACAGGAAACAAAACTTAAGGAGTCTTTCTGGATCATCTGGTCTAGCCCTGTGCTATCACATGTAACAATGCTACCTTATACTTTTCATAAACTTATCTAGTTCCATCCTGAAATGAGTAAAATTGCTTCCCCACTGCTTGTATTGGAAGACTGTTTCACAGCACCACTCCTCTGATGGTTACAAATCTCCTAATTTCTAGCTTAAATTTTCTTCCTGATTATTTATATCTACCTAATACAGTACAAATTTTTTTTAGGTTAAATAGCTCTTCTTCCTCCCTGTTATTTATGCCTGATACATTACAGAGAGCAATCATAGTTTCATAGATGTTAGAGACTGAAAGGGGCCTGACAAGATCATCAGGTCCAGCACCCCTGCACCTCTTTCTCCAATCCTCCAGTTGTCCTAATAGGGCCTCTTTGCAGTGGTTCAAGTTTTTGTTTCTTCATTACATAGTGTAAGTCCCACACAAACTCAAGGTTCAGAATTTTTCCTCTGTTTTCTATGGCAAACTTAGGATTTTAATTACCTCCATCATCAGTATTGAAAATCTTACTCCTTGCTAACATGCCAACCATGTATGTTAATCAGTCATGCAGGACTGCAGGAATATTCTATCATTTGTTAGCTGTTTTTTGTAATGACAATAGGCAGAAAATACATTTAATTATTTAAAGATGGTATTAGGGATGACATTATTTATTTTCTTTAACATCAACATTTCTGCTCTGCCAAAGCCTGCCAAAGCATTCTTACTGCTACTGAATTAGCTAAATCATCTGCTGTAATGGAGCTACAACATTAATATGATTAAGGTTGTTCACTGCAAGAGATGAGTAAACAAGGTCATACAGAACAATCTTGAATCTTCACATAATTTGAATCAAACCAGAACTCTACATTTTCTGAGGTCCCTGGCAGACATTACACTTAAGATGTGCTTAACCTTTTAACTGCACCATACATAACAACCCAGCCATGTGTTCAGGCAATTAATGGTGCAACAAAATGAAAAATCAGCCACAAAAGTATTCCACAAACTGTGTGCAATTATTTTAATGGCTAGTTTCCATCATGCTTTAAATTGAATGTGTGGCAGGCCATGCAGTCTGATGCCAGGTGTATGACATGGGTTGGTTGACAGTTCCCCTGAGTCAGCAGGCTGACAGCTGTGTGGTACAGCTCTGCATGGGGGCAGCACATTGCTCTTTTTAAGGTGCTGAAATAAGGGGAGCTCATCAGTTAGGTTGGTGCTATAGTGATGTTCTAGGTCCAGATCACAGGGTGTTGTTGCAAACCCAGTTTTCTGACATCCCCAGTCCACGAGGATCCCAGGTTTGGGGAACCTCTCATGAATCCAAGGTCTTTAGCATGCCAGGACCTTAAAAAACTGTGTAGACAGCTGAGCTGCACAAAAAGTTTGCTGATATCCTAGAACATGGGGCTCTGGGACCAGTCCCAATGCAGTCCTGGAGCTTGGACCCACAATCTGCTGGTCCTAGCCCCAGGACCACACCAGAGTCTCAAACTAGCTCCAGTGAGGTCCCGAAGCCAAGGCATCAGCTGAGTGTTGATCCGAACCCTGGGACTGCACCAAAGTTTCAAACTGGCTTTGCTGCAGTCCTGGAGCTGAGACTGACAATGGTCTGACCCAGCCCCTGGGTTGTACCAGTGTCTACAACTGGCTTCAGTGTGGCCCATGGCTGAGACATATCATCAGCTGGTGGTCATTCCCAATACCAGGCTGCAAGCATCCAGCTATCAACTGGCAAGAGGATCATCATCATCCTAGGCTACCACCGCACTGGCAAAGAATACTGGTATGTCTATGGTCTGATCCTGATCACCAAATCATATGTCTTGCCATGCATGTGTGGCATGGCAGCGTAGGTGACATGTAGAAGGTGCACGGGGGTGCATATGCACCCCCTGAGAGCGCTGGTGCCCCCCCCCGAGAATGATCACTCATGACTTATGTGACGGGTGGCGGGGGAGCGGGTAGGTGGAGTGCTGGTGCCCCCTCCTGAGAAGTGCTGCTGGCACTTCCAGGCTTGGTGTCTGGCTGCAGGGGGACTCCCCTCCCCGCTGCCGACACCACCGCAGCTGCCTGTGGATGGTCACTGCTCGGTTTGCCCTCACCGTTGACACCTGCGTTGCTGCTTGCAAGCAGTCACTGTGCTCCCCTTGCCTCAGGAGACATGCATCGCCTATGCATGGCAGGAGTAATGACTGTTTGGATTGGGGATCAGATCCCATCACACCATTAAATGAATGTGTGCGAAAAGATTCAAACACTTGAGATTCAAAAAAATGTTATGCCCTTCCTCCCCACTAGCATTTCCTGCATGTTATTTTTACTTACCCTGTGGTATTGGATCTCTGTTATCTCACTAGGATCAGAGCCTCTCTAATTTTTTGATATGCGTTTTTTGAACTGCCAACAGATTGCAATTTGGAAAAAATCACAGACTGAGCTTCTGTACACAGTACCAATGCTAGAATCAGAACAGGAGACAGTTATATCCTAAATGAGGCTTCACTTGACCCAAGAAGGAAAAAAGGAATATAATAAGACTAAAAATATACATGCCTACAAGAGAGCCAGTTGGTCTTGCCAATTGCTCTTGCATTATTCACAGTTCAATTAGCAAAGCATAAATCTTATAAAAATCTGCCCTGCTATAAATCTTATCAGAACAGCCTATTTTAGATCCTAGGTGTTAATGAAACTTCTGTACAATTATTTGAGCTGAACCTCTAAATATTTTGAAGTTCACCTATAACTCCTCATTGTTCAGAGTATTGGTTTGGACTCTAGGAAGTGGACCAATGAAATAGAATGAAAGTTTGAAGACCAAACAGTTAGGAGGTTTGAACTCTAGGAAAGGGAGATAGGTGAATGAGAAAACCTCTTACTAAAGTGGGAAGCAATGGCTAGGTAGGATCCTAAGGGGCCACAACTTAACTCCTTGTGAGCAACATATGATCTGTGGGCTGTCAGTTGGAAAATCCTGTTCTAAAATATTTCCAGTTGAATTCAATGGGGTTAGGGGTTGCCTATACAGGCAGAATCAGGGCCAGATTATCCCTTTAGTGGGCCCTAGGCAAACTCATGGGTGGTCAAGGCTCCTCCCCTACCCCAGTGCTGCCACCTGTGGGGAGCAGGGCATTTATTTTTAAAATGGCAATCTGGTTAAAGTGTAACAAGGGTATTGGCATTCCTTGATCTCACATTTGACAAAAAAATTGTAAAGGTCCCAATTCCAATTGCCAAAATGGTGCAATAAACCATTGAAAACAGTAAAATTAATGTAAATAATCCTTGTCAATACACACACACACACACACACACACACACACACACTATTATGCATACTGCGCGCCGTCTCCATTAGTAAGTATGAAGCCTCACTGTGATAGATGAAAGCCCCATGTTCCGCACCTGGAAGTTATTGGCTGTGTCCATAGTGTTCATCTCTCAGCATACAAGCTATTTCACCTGTGTTTGTTGCTACATCATACTCATTCAAAAATAAAAACAAGTTTTGCAGAGCTGAAAAACATACATGGGATTCAACAGAACATGTATCATGAGGCTTGCTGAGCACTGGGAATTCTACAGGATGACAATGAATGGGACGGTATTTTATCTGATGCTGCACTTATGCACATATGCAGTCAGACAAGGGAGCTGTATGTCACAACACTCCTCTTTTGCAACCCATCAAACCCAGCAGGACTCACTGAAACTTAGCGGGATCCAACGCATGACTGGGCAGTAAACATCAAGGGCTATAGGCTGTACAGGAGGGATAGGACAGGGAGGAAAGGTGGGGGTGTGGCACTCTATGTCAAGGAGAAATACTCATCCTCAACGAGTAGCACGGGATCAGAGGAGGGGCACACTGAAGTGCTCTGGGTTAGAATACAAGAAAGTTAAGGGAAAAGGGACTTAACAGTGGGGGTCTACTACAGGCCACCCAACCAGGGGGAAGAGCTGGACTGGGAATTCTCAGGTCAGCTCACGGAGGCAGTTAAGTCAAGGAATGTGGTCATCATGGGTGACCTAAACTATCCAGACATCTGCTGGGAAGAACAGTCAGCCAGGTCTGACCACTCACGTAGGTTCCTAGCATTGTAACAGGACCTCCAGGAGGTGCACAGCCCCACCAGGGGAAATGCCTTGTTGGACCTGGTCCTGGCCATGGGCGATGACCTGGTGAGTGGACTGCAGGTTCTTGACCATCTAGGCGATAGTGATCATCGCCTGCTGGAATTCATCATCCAGCGCAGGGTGTCAAAGGCCTGCAGCAAGAAAGCAGCCCTGAACTTCAGGAGGGCAGATTTCAATGATTTGTGCGTTTGTTGATGCACCTGGTGGTACAGGAAAAACATTCTTCTTCAAAATGACCTCTGAATGTGTTGAAAACCAGCACCTGCAACATATCAGCACACTCTGATCTTGCTGAGCTGATTCAAGAAGCAGCTATCATCATCTCAGATGAAGCACCAGTGTCTCATTGGCACATGCTGGAGGCTGTAGAACGGACGCTGCCAGATTTACTGCAGAGCACTTTACCTTTTGGTGGCAAGGTGATAGTGCTTGGGGGTGATTTTTGCCAAATCCTGCCTGTTGTGAAAAATGCCTCATGGCCACAAATAGTAGAGGCATGCTTGAAGCAATCTGAGTTGTGGAACCACTTCCAGATTTTCTAAGTTTGTGAGAACATGTGGATACACAAGGGAGGTTTTGATGCACAAAGTGCAAAATACACTCAATGGCTTTTGGATCTGGGAAATGGCCAAATTCCAAATATAGACTAAATCATTACCCTGCATACTGAGCTCTGCATGCCTCTGAATCTCTCAGCAATGATAGAATGGACATTTCCAAATCTATTGGATAGTTATCAAAATCCAGGATGGACATCTGAAAGAGCTATTTTGGCGCTACACTAGTCCATTGTACAGGAGATCAACAATGGTATTGTGGCAAAATTTCCATGTCAAGAATGGATTTATACAAGTGCAGATGCTCTTTCACAGGATGAAAGTGTTATGGCTGTGCCAACTGAGTACCTGAATTCCATGCAGATGTCAGATTTGCCTCCACATCAGCTCCAACTTAAGCCTGGGATGCTCATCATGCTTCTGCGAAACCTTGCCCCTAAGGATGGTCTGTGCAATGGAACGTGGCTATTGGTACAATCCGCCATCAACAGCAGACTATTTGAGGCAAAAATTGTTGGATCAAAAAGAACAGTACATATTCCTTGGGTAGCACTGAAGCTGTCTGAAGACACATTTCCATTCACATGGACACATTGACAGTTCCTCGTGCAGGTGGTAGTCAGCATGATCATCAATAAAGCCCAAGGGCAAACATTAAAAAGAGTAGGAGTGTTCCTTTGGGATCCTGTCTTCACCTGTGGACAACTATATGTGGCTGCTTCCAGGATCTCCCACTCAAAAAACATCCAATTTGCAGTGACTGCTGACTTGAGTAACAAAACCAGGAATGCTGTGTATACAAAAGTGTTGTAAAGCTCTTACAGTAAGAAAGTGTGATATGTTTCAGGATTTTGTGTATGTGGAAGTGTTGTGAAGCTACTGAAGTATAATAAAATGTGATCTCAAGCAAAAATTGGTTCATTGGATTTTCATGCAAGTAATGCTGCATAGGGCATCTAGTATGCACACACATACCCCCCCCCCCTAAAATTGTAATAATATGTGCATTGTTACTACACATATCAGCATTGTAATTTTGTAAATATTAATTTAATTTCACAGTGCAGCTAATGATACTATGCCAGACTGAATCTGTCTCAAAACCATCACACTATTTTTAGAAGTAACTAACATACACACAAGTTATGTGCAAACCTTGGTACAAGTCAGAATCTCAAGTCTGTAAACCATGTCCTGAAAAATTATAAACATCTTTAAAATGTAGCCATACATATGGCCAGTTGTAAAATTAACCAGCAACTTGGGTTTCAGGTAAATATTTAAGCATTTTTTCTTTCCAAAATTACAGTATGCATTTACCCATGGGCAAGGGCAGATCCAAAGCAAATGTTCTGATCTCCAGAATACACACACATGCACACTTCTTAATGTTTTATTTTTTTATTTTTTGCTGTAGTTATTTATCTGGACTTGAGCCTAAAGTAGAAATACTGCTTTAGAAAAAAGTTCTCCACAGGAATCAATGATAACAACCAAGCAGTAAGACATGACAAGCAGTACATTTCTGGGTAGGTCATGTATTGCATGCTACAGGTTAGGACTGACCCTGAATATTCAACTGACTAATGGCAAACTTACTCTCATATACCCCCTTTCCCCACATCTGCACCATGGGCTGTTTTGCCTTTAATTATCCATTTTGTTTAAGGTTTCACAAAGCAATTTTTCTTTTCATATGCAACATTCCCCCTTCTCTTACCCCTCACGGTTTCCTCTTTTTCCCCTTTCAATTGTGATGTGGCATCTTGTTGCAGTTCTGTTTTTCTCCTTAATTTCTGTGTGGCTCATTCATTCTTTTCCCTTCCTAATCTCTGATGCAATATTGGTTCCTTGTTCAGTCTCTTCCTTTTCAGTCAATCATTTATTTCTTTCCTACCTTCCCTATCCCTCTCTACTTCTTTTGTAACTTTATTTTTAACATGACACCGCTGCAAATGTACACATGACCTCTCAACAGCAATCCAGATCCCCAGAGAGACACATTTATGGGGGTTGGTTCTTTTCCTGCACCTGTTAGGCACTGGGCTGCTTGGGAGGCTCGCTCTCTCCTCTCCTAAAGGTGCAAAAGTGGGGATTGCACTATTTTAACTTAATGTTGTTGTTTAACCAAGTGTTAAGTCTGTGTTTAGACAAGCCTTTAGACATGCATTTACTGATCCTATATCTCTGGACCCGGTTATAAAGAATTTAGTAATTTGTACAATTACTTAGGCATAGGCAGTGCCAAATCACCTTTAACTCATGTGAAAGATAACATATCTAGTCTAGTATTACCTTAAATTCCTCTGCTTAATGATTATAAACTTTGCAAATGTTTATAAGGAGAATAAATCAAATATAGGTTTTTTGAACTACCAACAGATTGCCATTTGGAAAAAAAACCTACAAACTGAGCTTCTGCACATAGTACCAATGATTATTGTGGAATAATTATTGAAGGAACACATTTTCTAATGATGCTCAAGGCAGAACAGAACAGTTTGCTCTTTCACGTCTTTACTATGCGTGCAGTTCTAATAGCTAGAGAAAAGTCATGTCATAAACTAAGTTAAAACTCTTAAAATACATTTGGCCAATTTTGCAAAGCAGACACATACAAAAAAGCATATGTACACACATTGAACTGGCAAATTTGATAGCTATGGCTACAAATGGGTTATTTGATGTGAAACATCTGATCTCAGTGAGTTTTGCCACTTTAGTCTGGAGGAGAGCAAACACATGCCAAGGCTGAGTTTTTACCACAACTCAGATGAGGGACTTAGTAATAGCATCTGGAACATGGGTGACTGGTACCATCTGAGTTGGGGGGGCGCACTGGGGGGGGGGGGTTCCCCCACGTCCGACCCTGCTGACTGGAGGCAAGGAGATCCTCCCACGGCCAGTCCTGCTGACCGGGGGGGGGGGGGAGGGGGGGGTGGATTATGAAGCAGCCGATCGCTCCAGCCAGTTGCTGCAGTTGCTTCCAGGAGTGGCTGCAGCTGATTGCTGTGGCTGTGGCTGAGGCCGATCGCTCCAACTGCGGCTACTTCTGGGAGTCCAACAGTGTTCCACTCCCCAGCCAGTGTTTGCAGGGGAGACACCGGTGCTCCTGCCTGCCCCCACTGCCTATCACCTGAGTGGTGAGCACGGCCAATCAGGGGGTGCAGCAGCGCTCTCAGGGGGTGCACGTGCACCTCTGTGCACCCCCTACACATCACCACTGGTCTGGAAGATTTTCTCTTTGCAATTTATATGAAGGTGATTATCCAGGCTGTTTGATTATTTTCAGAAGCACCAGTTCACTGTCCACAAACAGCTCGCTTGGTATACCCTTTGCATCAAAGACTAGATGTCTTTAGTCTAAATGAAGAAACATATTCATTTGGTTATAAGAGGGCAAAACTTACAAGTTCCAGTCAGTCACAGCTAAGTTGGCCCTGCATTTTTAACACTCGCTGCTAAAAAGAAAGAAGCAGCACCATTTTCTATATGCTCTGTAAGTGGAGATATTGAATCAGAACAATTCCAGGAGCATCATGCCAAGAGTGTGGAACTGAATTTGTATTAATTTTCCAACTTCATTAGAATCATTTCAGGAAAGCAGGATCTATTTTATTTGATACTACAGAAGAATAATAAAAGATGTTTTTGTACTAAGTACTGAGAAAAGATAAATATGGATGAAATTAGAACTTTATATCTAAATCACCCTTTTTGGGGGGAACTGCCTGCTAAATTAGCATGTTTGCTATCAAGTCCTCAATATCACTGGTAATCAAACCATTCCATGAATAAACAAAGGGGATGAACATCAATAATTTCCCAGGCTTCTGCTGTTTATTAAATTAAGATCTAAGATATATTAGCCAGAGAGGACTGCCACCTCATTTTCAACCGTGGATACTAACCTGTAATTGATTTTGTTTCACTCCACAAACCCCAGTCTCTTGGATCTTTGAATTGGAGATCTGAGAATGTTAACATTCAATTAGACTGAAAGTATGCACAATTCGATTGAAATGGTGCATAGTGACCCACCAATTAGTTCCCTTAGCTAAAGTAAAAATGACACAAGCCTGAAGAATCAAGTTTATATTAATACCATGGGACTGAAAACATTGTAAGTGGGTGATGGCTGGAGCTCCCTGCATAAATACTGTGGTGAAGCTGACTGATTTTAAGATTAACAAAAAAGTTACAATCCCATTTATTTAACTTCATAAAAAGGCTTCATTTATTGCAATTATGACTGGATCATTTTGTGCCTTCCTGCTCCAAATCATGGAAGACCACATCCCCAGGTCAATGTGGGGCACTGTCAGATGTCCAACTACTATCCAGGAAGTGAACATTACTCCTTGTATGGAAGTTTTAAAAGCAGTTAGAGATGCTATTCTAGAGAAGAATTAGCCTCTTCTTGCACACATAATTTTCCAGAATTAACATCTACCCATAAAGTGATGCAACTGAAAAAGTGCAAAAGGGATTTTGGATTGTATACCGTACAAATACTTTGGTTTTGGCTTCAGTTTTTTGTCGGTGATCAATCATTGTAGAAGTTATAAAAATGATAGTCAGCAATTCAGCTCCCAAGCGCTCAGCTGAACTGTGCCTGGGTTAATGACGAGCAATAGAAAATTATTTATAATTAGATATGTTTTACTATATATTTAAGAGCAAAAGTAGGCATTCTAAATGCACATATATTTAGGACTCAAACCATTGCGGGAGAAACCCTCTTTGGATAAAAATAAACTTTTAATCTTATATAAAATTATAGCATCTCCCCTCAATCAAACTTCCTCTCGAACATTCTTATACTTACATCAAATTTTTAGATATCACAATTTGCATCTGGGATGCAACTTACAAACCATCTGTCACACCACTGCTTGCTCAATAACTGCTCTCAGAAGTACCCAAACCAGGACCTTTTCCCTCAACTCACCTGCCATGTTTTGATGTTATTACAGTCTTTTAGGAGGGGTTCAGTGGTGTAGATCAGGGGTTACCAACTGAGGTATACATACCCCTAGGGGTACTTGGAAAAGTCCTAGGGGTATGCACAGGCCGGCAGGGATAGAGCGCCACCACCCACTACCTAGTGCCACCACCTCCCAGAAGTAGGGCTGGCTGGGGGAGGGCGTGGCAAGGGCAGCTGTCTCTCTGCAGGCAGCATAGATGCCACCTGGCCAGCCGGATGCGAGGGCATGGGAGCTTGCACATGGTGGCCAGTGTCACCATCCACCACTCTGCGCTGCCACCACCCACCACCCTGAACTGCCACTGCGCACCACTTTTTCATGGCTGGTCACACATGTGGCTCTGCAGGCTGCTGATGAGTGGTGTGTGATTGGCTGGGTGTGAGGCCTGTCAGCAGCCCATGGAGCCACATGTGTGACTGGCCATGGAAAAGCATGGTGCAGCAGTGGTGGCGCAGGGTGGTGGGTGGTGGCACTGGTGACAGTGGCCTTCAAGCCCTCCCCCACACTCTGCATCTGGGCACCACCACCAGAAGGGGTACACTTCTTAAAAAAGGCTGAAAACCCCTGGTGCAGATAAATACATCCCCACTAGGCATACTCATGGTTTGAATGTGGTTGACATTGGGGCCCCACCTCCCTGACCCCTGCTACAGCCCACCTGGGAGCAGCTCAACACCATGTGTATCCAGCTGCCAGGTTGGCAGGGGATGAGGCTCAGCCCAGTGGTGGGATGCACAAGATGTCAAGCTGCTCCCGGGCTGGCTGCAGCGGGGCTCAGGGTGCAAAGTCCAGCCCAGAATGGCAGCTGCCATACAGATGGTGAGGCACATGCCCCTCCCCCCTCAAATGAGGGGCAGCATGGTTGGCTGCAGCAGATGTGAGGGAGGAAGTGAGGCTGCATAGCTGGGGCATGGGATGGACCTGCGAGTGGCTCATCCAGGGGGCATGGGGAGGGGGGCATGTGTCCCAGGACGGCATGGGGGGCATATGCCCCCAGATTTGCATGGCAGCTGGCCCAAGTGCAATGTGGCCAATCTCCCTGCCATGAAGAGTGTGGTGCTGCCTGCCAGCCCCAGCCCCCCCCCCCCATGTAGATCCCAGTGGGGAGGGGGAGAAGTGGTGGGGGAAGAAGGCAGTGCCATGCTCTTCATGGCAGGGAGCTGGGCCATGCTGCACTTGGGCCAGGCAATGGCGGTGGTGCTGGGAGGGGGGACAATGGGGGGCTATGTCAAATTGTTGAGTGCCTGCAGCCCCCCCATAGCCTTGCTCCCAGTGCTGCCACTGCCCAACCCAAATGCAGCCCCAGCCTCAGCTTGCACTGGCAGCTGGCCCAGTTGGTGTGCAGATCATAGAATCATAGAAGTAGGGTTGGAAGGGACCTTGTAGATCTTCAAGTCCGACCCCCTGCCTGGGCAGGAGGGAAACTGGGCTCAAATGACCCCAGCCAGGTAGGCATCAAGCCGCTTCTTAAAGACCCCCAGGGTAGGAGCCAGCACCACTTCCCTTGGAAGTTGGTTCCAGATCCTAGCCGCCCTAACTGTGAAGTAGTTCCTATGGATGTCTAATCTGAACCTACTCTCCAACAACTTGTGGCCATTATTCCTTGTTATCCCGGGGAGCGCTAGGGGAAACAAGGTCTCCCCCAAACCCTTCTGGTCCCCCAAGTGAGTTTATAGATGGTCACAAGGTCCCCCCTCAGCCTTCTCTTGTGAAGGATGAACAGGTTAAGTTCCCATAGACTTTCATTGTAGGGTCTGTCCTGCTGTCCCTAGATCATGCAGGTGGCCCTCCTTTGGACACTCTCAATGTTGTCCACATCCCTCTTGAAGTGGGGTGCCCAGAACTGGACACAGTACTCCAGCTGTGGCCTGACCAGTGTTGCGTAGAGGGGGAGGATCACCTCCTTGGCCCTACTTGAGATGCACCTGTGGATGCACGTTAAGGTCCGGTTAGCCCTGCCGACCATGACCTCGCATTGTCGGCCCATGTTCATCTTGGAGTCAATAATGACTCCAAGATCCCTTTCTGCCTCCGTGCTCTCAAGAAGGGAGTTTCCCATCTTATAAGCGTGCTGCTGGTTACTACTCCCCAAGTGCAGCACCCTGCACTTGTCAGTATTGAAACGCATCCTGTTTTTGTTAGCCCACCCCTGCAACCTATCCAGGTCTTGCTGCAGTCTTTCCCTCCCTACCAGCGTGCCCACCTCACCCCAAATTCTGGTATCATCAGCAAATTTAAGCAAGTTGCTTTTCACCCCATCATCCAAATCTCTGATAAAGAAATTGAACAGCGCAGGTCCAAGGACCGAGCCCTGGGGGACTCCGCTGCACATTTCCCCCCCAGGTCAAATATGACCCATCCACCACCACCCTCTGAGTATGACCTTTCAGCCAATTTGCAATTCATCTGACCGTGTAGGCATCAGTGCCACAGTCACCTAGTTTTTTAATGAGAATGGGGTGGGAGACAGTGTCAAAGGCCTTGCTGAAGTCCAGAAAGACCACATCCACAGCGACACCTGCATCCAATGCTTTTGTGACCTGATCCTAAAAGGCAATCAGGTTGGTCTGACATGACCTGCCCCTAATGAAACCATGCTGGTTGCCCTTGAGCATCATCCCCGATGCCGGCCCATCACAGATGTGCTCCTTGATGATCTTCTCAAAGAGTTTCCCCAGGATTGAGGTAAGACTGACGGGCCTATAGTTGCCCGGGTCCTCCCTCCTCCCTTCTTTAAAGATGGGGACCACACTGGCTATTTTCCAATCATCTGGCACCTGGCCCGAGCACCATGAGCACTTATAAAGCCGTGCCAAGGGCCCTGCAATAACCCCTGCTAGCTCCCTCAACACCCTGGGGTGAAGGGCATCTGGACCTGCTGATTTGAACATGTCCAGCCCCTCCAGAAGCACTCTAACCTGGTCCTCCTCAACCTTAGGTCTGGAGACATTCCCCTCAAGTCTGCCTTGAATCACGGTGGGGGAGTCCTGGTCCCTGCATATGACGGTGGCGCGCTGCCGTCACTGGCACAAGGAGAGGCGAGGAGAGGCTGCGGGGGAGACAAAACCCTGGAACAGAACCCCGGAGCGGGTAACTTACCTCTGGGAGACCTGGCAGTGGTGGAGCTGAGACCATGGCGGTAGCTGCAGCCGCAGCTACAGCTGCGTGAGCCGGCATTACTCCGGCTATTTAAGCAGCTGTTCCCAGTAAGGGAAACAGCTGGGCCAATCACGGCGGCCAATATGGCCTCTGCGGGAAAGTTTAAAATCCCCAGCAGCACCCAAGGGGAGGGGGAGCCAGAGAGAGAGAGCAGATAGCACGTCTGGCATGCTGAGGCTCCTGGTGGGAAAAGGCACCAGCTCGGCTGTGCCGCACCAGCACAAGAGGCAGGAGAAGCCTCTAAACCGTGAGCTGAGGAAAGCAAGGGGAAACTTCCTACCTTGCAACAGATAATGAGCAGGGAGAGGCCAGTACTCCCCTTGAGAGGAGGAAAGCAAGGGGAACAACAGGGCACGCTGTGTTTGCCAGCACTGCCCCTAGGAGAAATAGAGCTGGGGACAGGTGCAGAATCCCCTGGAACCCACTGGGTAAGGGAAGGCAGCTCTGGGAGCAGCCCTACCCAACAGGAATATTATTTCTAGGGAAGTTAGGAAGGAAGGACGCTAAGCAATATCAGAAGAGTCAGAGAGACAAGAGGACGGGCGGGCAGAGCTGTACAGCTAAATCCGAGTCACCGCATTGGTGAAGCCGAAGGCGGGAAAGCCCGCAGAGGACCAAAGGTCACCATCCCACCAGCACGTGATCGGTTGGTGAGTGGATGGGGTGTAGGGGTGGCAGAGCCCCGCGGAACATCGTAGGCAACAGCTGTGAGTACACCCATGTCGGGGAACCCCTCTAATAAGAACTCCACTGGAACCCTCTCACAATAATATACCAGCAAAGTCGTGGCAGGCAGGACGAGGGGAGGGGCTACCTAACTGATGGGTAGCACTAGCCATAAGACCTCCGACATCACACTGTACAAGAAAACGGAGGTGAAGAATTTGTTAAAGAGGTCTGCTCTTTAAGAGCCCCCTCCTTCCACCGGGTGTACACCACCTTTTTGGCAACCAGGCATTTCCGGACGTCCTTGGTGAGCAAGGGGGGCTTTTGGGCACTCTTGCCCCCCTTGCTTCTTGTTGGGATTATCACCCCTTGGGCCCTGAGTATCGTCTCCCTAAGGAACGACGATCTTGGGCAATGAGTTCCCCTGCCCTCGAGAACCACAGCACCTCTCCCGCCAATCTCCTCAGCTCCTTGAAGTTGGCCCTCTTGAAGTCTAGGGCTACCACCTTGCTGCAGGCCCTTGTCACCCAGTGCTGGATGATGAATTCCAGCAAGCGATGATCGCTATCACCCAGATGGTCAAGGACCTGGAGCCCCCTTACCCGATCACTGCCTATGGCCAGGACCAGGTCCAATAGGGCATTTCCTCTGGTGGGACTGTGCACCTCCTGGGTTAAGTGGAGGTCCTGTATCTCAGCCAGGAACCTCCTGGAATGGTCCGACCTGGCTGACTGCTCCTCCCAGCAGATGTCCAGGTAATTTAGATCACCCATGACAACTACATCCCCTGCCTTAAGTGCCTTTGCAAGCTGGCCCGAAAATTCCAGCTCCTCCCTTTGGTTGGGGTGTCTGTAGTAGACCCCCACCATTAAATCCCTCTCCCCCTGACCCCCTTGTATCTTGATCCAGAGCATTTCAGCTTGCCCGTCCTCTGACCCCATTTTGCTGGCAGAGGATGTGTATTGCTCTTTGACATAGAGTGCCACACCCCCTCCCTTCCTTCCCTCTCTATCCTGCCTGTAGAGCCTATAGCCCCCAATGCTAACTGCCCAGTTGTGGGATAAATCCCACCATGTTTCTGTAAGCCCTACTATGTCTGCGTTTGAACTGGCTATTCTGAGGGCGAGTTCCTCCTGTTTGTTCCCCATACTATGAGCATTGGTATACAGGCATTTAAGGCTTTGCATAGCTGCGTGTGCCACCCCCTCCCCCCCCCGATTAGGAAGACTGTCTGGACCCCTGTTTCTTACCTGGGCACTCCTTGCATGTGTCACCTGTCTTGCTCGGGTGGTGTTTCCACGTCTTCCTGTGGCCCCCTCCCCCAGCGAGGCTAGTTTAAAGCTCACTGTATGAGATCAGCCAAGGTGGAAGAGATCCAGTGGCACACACTCCACATGCCCTCTCAGGGTGCATCCCCCTTCCCATGCCCCCTGGGAGAGCTGCTTGTGGCTCCATCCTGCACCCTGGCTATGTGGGGCCTGCCCCTGCTCCAGCCGCATTCCCTCCCTCACCGCCACTGGTGGGGCAGATTGAGTGGTGAAGGAGGAAGTGGGGCTAGGGCTCGGGCCTCTATCTTCCCCACCCCCACACAGCCCTTTGTCTTCCCCCCGCCCCTTCCCCCACAGACTTACTTGCTGGGGTGGGTATGCCCCGAAATAATTTTTTCTCCCTCTGCCTTGATCTGCTCCCCACAGACTTACTGGCTGGTCTGCTGCATGGGAGGAGGGGGGAGGGTAGGGAGTGGGGGGTGCTTTTAAATGTCAAAGGTGATCTCCTACTTAAAAAGGTTGGAGACCACTGAAATAGCTTTTTAAACTGTTTTCAATCATCACTGTACCCGTTCCTTTCCTCAGACAAAATAAGAATGCCTTGAGTTCAAAACCTTGTCTAACTTTATCACACACATGTAGAGCTGGTCCAATAAAATAGATCACACACAAAAATCCTTGACCCTCACAAATTGTAAAAATAAACACTAATTTTTGCTTCAATATACACTTTTCCTGAAGCTTTCTATTAGAAAGAAAACATCTCAATTTTGCATTAGAATGTGATGTTTTGGCTTGGGTAATAAATCAAGCTGCAGAATCTTGAACCAGAAATCCAAGACAGAGGCCAGCTGCACATACTAGTACCCCCTCATGCCTAGCTAGGTAGGCAGATAAGCAGAAGCACATATGCAAATACAGCTTTGTGTTTGCACACTGGCCAACTTGGGAACAGGAGTCAGATGTGTGTAGAAGTGTATACTTCTAGATGTGCCTGTTTGAAAATGGAGCCCAGAGTAACAATTTGCTGACAAATCCCATTTTAAAAGCATGCTAAAGTCCCCCCTTGTCATTGTCCTTGTCTTTGTCCTTGTCCATAGAGCTCCAGCCACTATGTGTTAGCTCGGATGCATAGTATGGTCACAAAGGAAAGCAAGTTTGTGCACATGAAGTTCTACATAACATGATCAAGTTGTTAACAAAAAATTAACAGGAGGGTGAGTGGGCAGGATAAAGTTATGGTGTGTTTGTCCTCCTCCCTCAGAGAGATACCAGTATGCTGTCAATGTACACCTATATACATGGACTGAGGGCTGGGGTGTCAAATTCATCTGTCCCCATGAACTGGAGGAGGATGGCTGGGTTGGTCTGCAGGCTGGATTGGGCCACACTACAGCCAGCACACAGGGGTGCTCTGGTGAGGTCCAGCCCTATGTACCATGTGCAGCAGATGCTGGCCCCACTCTGGGGCTCACTCTGCACATTGTGGTAAAGGGAATGCTGTGTGGCTCTGGGGCTGGTCTGGATCTTCCCGCTAGGCCATCCATGTGAGCCAGATCCAGTGTTCAGGGGTGGTCCAGTATGGCACCCCACACAGTGTATGCCCCATGATGGCCCTGTGAACACTTGTGTGCGCTGCATATGACTCCCCCTCACCTAGTCCTGCACACTGGTTTCAGCACAGCTAAATCTGGACCAGCCTCAGAGCCAGAATGCGAGGCCGGTCTGGTGCAGATGTTGCATTCAGTGTGGGCCAGATGAGGCTCTACATGCTGAATACAGCCCACAGGGCTGGAGCCAGCGTGCACCAGTGGATCCAACCCATGGGTCATATATTTGACACCTCTTCCCTAGTGCATAGTATAATGTTAAAATCTTTATTTAAGATAAATTAATTCAGAATAAGTTCCAAAGGAAACCAGAATATCAGTTTACAAGAGGAAATGGCTTCCATTGTAATTTCTCTTAGTACTTGCAAGAAATTCTTATTAACATTAATTAAATCTTTATTAACGTTAATTAATTCTCATTTTTCCAAAAGAGAAATATTTTTTACAGAAACAGATACCTGAGATTTTGCAGCTGGCTACCAGGTTGTTTTCACAAGAAAACATGTAAATGCAATAATAAACAACTCTAAGGTAAAGAAACAATTACCACAGACAAAGGATTTGGATTCTCTAATTCTCTTTCCTGTTTTGTTTCTGTAACATTCTCCTCACTGAAGTTGTCATTGTAAATTTTATTTAAAAAAAAAAAAGGATATAACAAAACTAACTGATGAGAAACATAAAACCATATAGAACCAGGAAGACGCAACTAAAAAGAAAGAGCAGAACATCATGAATTAAATTAGATACCAATTAATTTTCTAAACTATGCACATGTAAGCTGGGTGGTACTCCAAGAGGTACCCCCTCTCCAATTGAAGGGACCAACGCAGGTGCACAAGTGCTGTGGGAGGTGTAGGGACTCTCCTCCCCCTTTAGAGCAGAGCCAGACCACCAATGGGGACTTAACCATAAACCTTTTATTGAGAGAACAGTACTGGGAATATAACCAGTATAAACCAGGGGCCATAAGGGACACTACAACGCCCCTGAGGGGGCAAGATTCAACAAAGGTTAGACACTTAGAATCATAGACATATTCATTCAGTTGACAAAAGACAGGGTTAACAAAATATAAAACACAAACAGCAGAACAAACAATACTGGTTGGTGAAATATAAAAGGCACAAAATACAAATTGTCAAATAACAAGGAATATAGGGCCTAGGTACCTGGAGGGGGAGAAAGGGGGAAAACACAATTACCCCTTTCTACTGCAACAAGAATTTCTCCCTGTTACTTCACTCACCCCAGCTGGGACTTAAACTCAGATTTCTCATGTGGTAGGCAGAAGCTCTACCACTCATCCACCAATGCTAGTTCTGCTCCAAGCTGCTAGGGGTCTTGGCCTTCCAAGAGCCCCAGCCTCATGTCGAGCTGCCTGGTCTCTTATTGGAGGAGCTGGAAGCAGAGGTGGGAACCTCTCAGGTCGCTGCTCAGATCCTTGCTGGAGTGGAGGAGCCTCTCCTGCTGGCCACAGCCTCTCATAACAGATCCTGGAGCCCAGCGGGGAGCCTCTCCTGCAGGCCACACACCATACTGCTGAGGATCCAACTATTGCCTGCAGGTCCCACTCCTTCAGGCTCTTCTGGGGCAACTGGTCCTGCCCTGCTGGCCCAGCTCTTGCCAGCTTTTTGAAGCTCCTTCCTTGTGGTCCCTCCCTGGTCTCTCTCTGAGTCAGCTGTGCTGTCCTTTTTATCCCTCTCCGGGTGACCCAAGGGGCCAATCAGGGGACATGGAGGTTGAGTCTCTGGGGCCTGATTGGTGAGGAAAGGGAATCCCAAGTCCTTCAATCATTTTTTTATCCCTTTAAAACCCCTGGGCCAAATCATTACCAGATTGGTAAGGAAAGGGAATCCCAAGTCCTCCAATCATCTTTTACCTTTTCAAAACCCCTGGGCTAAGTCACTACCAGCTAACCTGTCACACACAGAGCAACATAATCAAAATGAAAAGTCAACAACATACCTTACAGTACACATGCATACTAATCATATTTGATTAAGATACTGTTGTAAAACAGGAAGGGAAAGAAAGATGAGATTGTAAAAATACCCCGCATTGACTGTGCTGTGCTTGCCTTGGGTAAGTGGAGGGGGAAAAGCACCTCTCTGGTCCTGGGACTCACTTACTATGAGCCAGTTCTCAAAAGCAAATTAGAGCCAACTTCAGGCTGCTGTGCTAGTTATCAATGACCCATTCAACTGAAGTCAATGGGCTAAGATATTTCTTACAGAAAAAAATGTATCCCTAAATATTTGATTATATTCAAAGCCAAGTTTACTAAGCAGGCCTTTAACCTTGCAAATGAACACCTCCCAACCTACAAATGTAATTTACAAAACATATTTACACCCCATAAATTGGACTTATACACGTACAACATGATATTCTGAAGTACCTGTACCAAGAGGATATAAGCAGTTATATACACAAAATCTGTAGGTGTGATTTCAGAAGTCAGTTAAAAAAGTGTCCCTCCAAAAACTGCATCTCCTCCTCAAAAGCACATGTTATGCTTTTACTGTAATAAGAACTGATTATAATTTCCTTCTAAAAATTAATCAAACAAAATTTCATTTCCATCTCTTTCCCTGGCACCTCCTTAGAAAACTTTCATCCTGCACCATTGGAAAACTGAGGGCATTCGAAAGCCTTTTATTCGTCAATTTGGAGTTAATGTGTATAATGAATTAAAGTAAAAACAACAAACATGCTGAGAAATGAGATCTGCAGACCTCTGCAGTAGTTTTATATTTAGTTTTCATATCAATAATATATGAATCAAATGATTAGATTAAATTAAGCTTTTAAAAAAATTAAAATACCATTTAGTATTGTCCATTTAACCATTGTTATTCCAGCCTCTACTGTTTCTGAATATATAGTGATTATGTATAAAATGGCTGCAAATATATTAGGATGACTCCCAATGGCAGGAACCCTTTCCTCATCTCTTTCTTGGCAAGAATGGTGCTTTCCAAATGCAGTTAGGAGGAGACTCTAGTTGGCTGACAAGCACCTATCATCTCCAGTTCTATATTGGATTGGATGCCAGTCCACAAAACCAAGCTGCTTCCAACTTCCTCTACTCTGATTACTTGATAAAGCTATAAAATTAGATTAATTTCAGAGCTGAGATGATGAGAGAATGAGTTAGGTGCAAAAGCATTAGAAATCAGAAAGAATCTTACCATAGTGAGTTACCACACTTTACCTCTGCTCTCTGTAGCGATAAGGGTTAGACTTTGGAGACAGTCCCTTATAAGGGAATGTCTTAGCACATGAGGAATTTGAACATGAGAGAGTAAGGAGATTAAAGAGAAATCAAGATGGAGGCAGCCACATGGTCTGAGCTGGAGGAACCCTGTGCTGTGGTATCATTAAAGATCTGTTCTGTTCCTCATTCATAGTTGTCATAATTCACTGCGGGACCTAAATCATTACATGGTTTTAGAAGTGGTGAATTGGGAAGATTGGATTGACCTACAGTGTTATCCCCAGCAGAAAGCTGGTAATTCAGGGCCTGGAAGCTGCACTCAGCAAGAAACAAAGGCATCTGCGAGTACAGTACCCTCCCTGCAAGGCAGAAGTGTAACCAGCTCAGAGACACAGTTAAACATGGATGTGTTACAAGCCCCTTCTTGCCTTTCATTGTCAGGCAATATAGCTGAAAATTGGAGAAAATTTAGACAAGGTTTGAGTTGTATTTAGCTGCTATAGGAACAGAAGAGAAAACTGATAAAGTTAAACCATCCGCTTTCCTGCATGTGGTAGGGGAAGAAGCGCTTGAGGTTTACAACAACTTTACATTTGCTCCAGGCCAAAACATGAAGTTAAATGAGATATTGAATAAATTTGAAGAATATTGTTTGCCAAAATGCAATGAGACTTTTGAAAGACATATTTTTTTTTATGTGCGTGCAAAAACGAGGTGAAAGCATAGAGCATTATATCACAGAGTTAAAAAGGCTCAGCAAAACCTGTGTTTTTGGGGACATGACAGATTCTCTGATCAGGGTGTTACGCCTCAGCTCTGTATTCTTGGGCAACAGTCTGCAGGATGCAGTCTGTCTGACTCACAAAGGACTCACCCCCCCCCCTCCTCTACCTAAACGCCCCTTTTCAGTGTTTGCTGCTGCCAGGGTTGAGGAACTAAGTCCCAGTTGGGGGGAGGGGTGGGAGAGATGGGAGTGTAGTTTCACTGGGGGAGGTCAGGGGGCTAAAAGTAACCCCTGATCCTGTTATGCCTCAGCTCTGTATTCTTGGGCAACCCTGGCACAGGATGCAGTCTGTCTGACTCACAAAGGACTCACCCCCCCCCTCCCCTCCTCTACCTAAACGAAACTGATTAAGATGCAGTGAGAGACGCACCTAAGACCCTCCAGATAAGGGTGACAAGAGTGAACCAACTGCCCTAGGTCTCATTTGCATCTGAGATGGAACCAGATGACCATTCATTTACATGAGAGATGGAGAACAGAAAGCCTGAAGCAGAGACTGCAGTGAATTCTGGGACCAGAGAATCAGGGGAGCACTGCATGATGGGGAATCTGTGCTTCAAATGTTAATCAACCCATGTTCACACACACCCAGCTCAGCATTTATCAGACCAGTTCTAATCTGGATTTACTAAGGACTTCCCCCCCCCCCGACACACACACACCTCTAAGTTTAATAGGCATCTCGGGCCGTACATTCCCTGGTCCCACTATGGGAGGCCTATTTAAACTTGATTGACTAAAACTCGGTTGCCGGGTTAGGGAATGCTGAGGCAAGAGACCGAGTCAGAGGGGGTATGGGCAACATTTGAACAATGGTTAAGGGTTCATCACAGCATCCAGCCTGCTGGAGCCCTAATCCCAGGTGTTGTCATACTTTTCCCGAGACGACTGGTGGGAGTCCTCTCCACAAAAGATTATGAGCACCCCAATAATTGTCTTAAGTCTATTAAAAGACTATAGTAAAATCTGGAAAAGTCATGCTAAGCTGAGGCTTGTGCACAACAAGTAAAAATCCAAAATCCTGATGCTGCAAGCTATCTATTGTTCCTGAAGAAACCATGAGCTATCCCATCAGTATATCTGCCATCCATAGGAATCTCAAGCTGGCTCCCAAGTATTTGGGTTACTCCATAAACTTAAGTGTTTCCTGATTATCAATCAGTTTCCTGAGATGGTCCAAACCAGATAACCCCTTGTCAATAGAAAAGCCAATCATTTACACTACTGAGGGTGCTTCGAAGCAGCTGAACTGAGGGTATAAAAATCTGTAAGTGTGTGTGCTGCAAGAAGAAGGAGGAGGAAAGGAGAAGGAGAGGAAAAGGAAAGAAGAAGAAAACTCCTGTGCTAACACCATCCCCTGTTGTTCTTGGGACGCTGGAAAAATAGATCATCTCTCTCTTCAAGGATTGTGCTACGGACTGTGCCTGTCAGCTTTGCAGCCTGAGTACCTTGGACTAGGTGAGATCCCAGTGCTCGCTCTCTCTCTCTCTTCTCTTTAGGCATAACATTCTGAACCTGAACTGTATCAGTTAAGCTTGAGCTAAGTTTCCCCAAATACTTAGTGAAACCAGGGTAGTATTGTCATTGTTTGTGTTTGCTTTTCTTTTGCATGTCTATTACTACTAGTACTATTATATATTTCATATGCTTAGCAATAAATAACTTTTATAGGCAAACTGGTAGTAATTGGGTGTATTTTTCCTTCTCTGCTTCTCTTTCCTCCCGTGCTCTGCAGCAACGCTTCTTTTACCTAAGCTAAAGATCCCTGTGAAGCCCAAAAATATTGTGGGGTCTGCTCATCAAGAGGCCAAAGATTGGGACGTGCTGAGTTTGAAACACATAAGGGGATCAGCTTGTACAGGCTGATTGACCCAGTTTGACTCAGATGTGCCCTTATGAACTGAATGCTGGCCCATGAGGGTGTCAGCTGGACACCCAGCCGGATTCAGAGGGATTCTGTTTACCTGTGTGCTTGTGTCTGACTGCATTTTATTGTTGCTCTTATGAACTGAATCTTGGCATATGAGGGTGTCAGCCTGTCCATGCTGATCAGCCCGGCCAGGTCAGGTGTGTCACATTAACTTGTGTGCATTTGTGTGTATGACTGATTTGGTGACTGGAGGAACCCAGTCCCATTGAGATTGAGTCCTGCAAGATAGCTCCACTGGGGGTGAGGGCTTGCAGAAGGGAGAGATACAGCTCCGTATAGTAACACAAGCAGCACATTGACAGAATCACCAAGACCCTAGAAACTATCCCTAATAAATAAGCACACCCCAAAGTAATGGGCAAATTTGGTAACAAGGGATAGTTGTGGCATTATAGACAATGGATTAAGAGAGAAGCTACTACAGGAAGAAGACCTATCCCTAGAAAAAACTATACAGATTTGTAGAGCAGCTGAATCTGTGAAGGCTCAGGCCAAAGAGCTGAATGCAGCTGAGGGCATTGTCCATGCAATAGGTAGTAAAGAGAGACAGAAAAGGCCACTTGAAATGGAAGTCACCCCAGCTACCACAACTACTACTAAGGGGCAGATGGAGTACAGGCAAGCATGCAGCTGGTATGGAATGTAGCATGGCTCCAAATGATGTGCTACTTTAGGAAAGCTCTGTTTTAATTGTGGTAAGAATAATAATTTTGCCAAATGTTGCAGTGAAAGCCCATAAAGTCCAGGTGCATATGGTTGAAGATACTTCAGAGGGAGAGTATTATATAGATACAATAGAATCAAGCAGAGCTACTGAGAAGGACTGGATCCTGCCACTGGAAGTGCATGGGATAATGATTTCATTCAAACTGGATAGAGGGGCTCAGGTGAATGTTTTACCAGAGCAAGATTATAAAAGGCTGAAAAGTATGCCAAAACTGAGGCCTACAAAAGTAACTATAATTGCCTATTCAGGAGTGAAGATACCAGTCAAGGAAAAGTACCTAGCCTGCATCAAACATAAAAATGTTGTGTACAATCTTGCATTTATTGTAGTACCTAAGGAGGTGGCATCTATTTTGGGCCTAGCAACTTGTGAAAACCTCAATTTGGTTAAACGGGTGCTTGCATTAGAACACTCTGGCTCGGGTTATGAGGATTCTATCTTGGCATATCAAGATTTGTTTCAAGGCCTTGGTTGCTTACCAGGAGAACATACAATTCAGATAAATAAACAGGTTCCCCCACTTATACACCCATGCAGAAAGGTGCCTTTTGCCCTCCAGAGGTAAAAAGGATGGAGGAAGTCCAGGTAATACAAAAAATTGAGGAGCCAACAGAGTGGGGGAACTCCTTAGTTATTGTGGAGATGAATAATGGACAGCTGCAGATATGTTTGGATCCCAGGGATCTCAATAAGGCCATAAAGAGAGAATATTTTAATTTGCCCACCAGAGAAGAGATTATGGTTGAGTTTGCAAATGTGCAGTTCTTCAGTAAATTAGATGCTTCTTTAGGATTCTGGCACCTGAACTTAACAGAGGAAAGTTCTAAATTATACACATTCAATACTCCATTTGGAAGGTATCGATTTCTGCATTTACCTTTTGGTATAGCTTCAGCTCCAGAGGTGTATCACAAAACTATACACATGATTTATGAGCATATTCCATGTGTAGACACCTCTATGGATGATATCATCGTCTGGGCCCCCCCCCCCCCCCCCGGAAGAGCATGATCGTAGGCTCCGAGAAGTGTTGGAGGCAATTAGGGCTGCAAATTTGTAATTCAATAGATAGAAATGTGTTTTTGGAGCTACAGAACTGTCATTTGTTGGGAGACATTATTTGTAGAGAAGGAGTGAAACCAGACAAGAAAATAATTCAGGCTATTGAAATGATGCCATGCCCCAATCAAAAAAAGACTTGCAGTGCTTTTTGGGAATGGTAAATTATCTTGGAAGGTTCATACCAAACCTGTCTATAACAGCAGCACCTCTAAGGATGCTTATTGAGAGTAAAAATGAAAGGTGCTAGAATCCAGAAGAGGAGGAAGCACAGAAGGCATTGAAGCCACAATTAATACAAGAACCTGTATTAAAATTCTATCCCCTTGGGAAACCAGTACAGATATCAACAGATGCTTCACAGTTGGGATTAGGTGCTATGCTACTGCAGAATTCTGACAACCAATGACAAACTGTTGCATATGTGTCTAAATCACTAACTGAGGCAGAAATCAGGTATGCACAGATTGAGAAAGAGTTGTTAGGAATTTTGTTTGCATGCCAGAGATTCAATCAATATTTTTATGGGCAGAAAGTGAATGTAGAAACAAAGCACAAGCCCTTGACAGCACTGTTTCAGAAGTCTCTGAAAGACTTAAGTTTTCAAAAAATTATGATTAAGCTGTGGAAGTATGACTTAGTTGTGAACTACACACCCACCAAATTTCTGTTTACAGCAGATGCACTGTACAGGGCAATAGCCTCTACTGGACAAACAGAAAAGACCTCCAAGACAGAGATGTAGGCCTATGTTCACTTGATTGTTAGTTCACTGCCGATTGCAGACAGGCTACAACAAATAAAAGAAGAACCTGAAAAGGACCACTCATTAGGGATCCTGAAAGAAATTATAATTTTGGGTTGGCCAGAGGACAGGAGTACCTGTGACTTGCACGTGCGGGACTACTGGAATTGCCGACATGAACTTTCAGTCATTGAAGGAGTTATTTTCAAGGGCAGTAAAGTCGTGAAACCACAGACCCTCCAAAGAAGAATGCTACAGAAGATCCATGAGGGACACTTAGGTATTGAGAAATGCAAGAGGCGAGCAAGAGAGGTGATGTATTAGCCAAGGATCAATCAGGACATTGCTAATACAGTTGAAAACTGTTCCACCTGCTTGAAATTCAGACCCTGCCAGCAAGCAGAACCACTAAAGCTTCACTCTGTTCCGTATAGGGCCTATAAGGTGGGCACCAATCTCTTTATGTGGAACTCCAAGGTGTATTTAATAGTTACTGATTATTTCTCTTTGTATCTGGAAATCTGTACACTACAATGTGCCAGCAGTTGCTCAGTGATAGCGTGCTTGAAAGCCATATTTGCAAGGCATGGAATTCCATATGAAGTATTCAATGATAATGGGCCACAATTCTCCAGTACAGAGTTTAGGCAATTTGCCATAGGCTGGGATTTTCATCATACCAGGTTAGGTTCCAATTATTCCCAATCGAATGGCCTTGCAGAGCGATCCCTTCAGACGGTGAAAAAACTAATGAAAAAATCATTGGACAGTGGAGAGGATTTATATAAAGCACTACTGGCTTATTGTAGCGCACCTCTGGGCAATGGCTAGTCTCCAGCACAGTTGTTAATGGGCCAGCGGATACAGTTGAACCTGCCCATTACTAGCACCTTATTGGAAAGTCCTAACATGGTAGCCATAAGAAGAATGAAAGAAGATCAGAAGAAGAAACAGAAATACTACTTTGATACAAGAGCTCGTGAGCTTTCATTACTAAAGCCAGGTGATAGTTTGTCTGAGGAATTACTTGTCAAGAACATGGGACCAGCAGGGTATGGTGAAGCAGCTAATGCACCCATGGTCTTATTTAATTCAGGCAGATCAAGGGTTCATGCTTCGACATAATCGACAAGACCTACTTGTGCTTCCACTTAGCTCTCGGACATCAGCAGGAGATGCGGACTTGGATCAGCCTCAGTTAACGGTTCCTAGTTCTTCCTCCTCATCATCATCCTCAGAAGATGAAGATACTAATGATCCAACAGAAAGCCCCCAAAACTCCAATGAGGAATCAATACTCTGGAGATCCAGGAGACAGGTGAAACAGCCAGAAAAGCTCATAGAGGTTTATGAATAAGTTAAAGGGACCGACCTGAAGAATAGCAAACTTAGTGGTAAAGACTCACTCCAGATTAAAGTGCTGGTAACCTCTCCTCTGTAGGTTATGGATTGTTTGGTGTGGTGGTTGTTTTGTCTTGTATTGTTGTTGTTGTGGATTTTTTGTTGTTATATTGTGATGGTTATTTTTATTTTTAAAAGGGAAGATGTAGTGATGAGGGTTAGACTTTGGAGACAAGCGAATGTCTTATCACATGAGGAATTTGAACATGATCCTTGGAGAGTAAGGAGAAATCAAGATGGAGGCAGCCACATAGTCTGTGCTGGAGGAACCCTGTGCTGTGGTATCATAAAAGGTCTATCCTCTTCCTCATTCGTAGTTGTTGTTATTCACTGCGGGACCTAAATCATTACACTCTCCATTAGTAGTAGTAGTTTATTTACATTTCTCACTAAAATCCTACAGTAAAATGGACAATACAATTATATATAATAACATTATATAATTTAGATTTTGCTAAAAGCATCCAATAGGATACCCAGTTTAAACACTGTTAGAACACAGAATATGATGTTACAAATGTATATGGATAGAGAGAGAGAATAAAACTATGTATAATAGTAAAGTGATAAAGGGAAATTCTGTTTGATTTTGGGCCTTATTCTTTGTGCAAGTACACCTAGGGAGTATAGGACATGCTGTAAGTTGATAGAAGAAGCCAAATTGTTTGTTTCTTCATTTAGCCCAGGATTTAAACTTTTTCACTAATGGAGATACCCACTTTCCTCTTATTTCTTCAAAGAATGAACTAGACCATGAACAATGATTTAAGTCAACCTTCTCATTCTTCTTGCAGGAGCAGATATTCATGAAAGCTATTTTATTAAAATTTTCAAGAAGAGAAATATCCAGACCTACAATTGTTCTTAAGCATCCTTCATAATGCCAAAAGATAGTATCACCTATTTGGAAGAGCTTCACTAACTGATCAAATAAGATAAGGGCTGTTCTAATAGACCATAAAACTTCAAGGTATCAAAAATTTATCCCTCAGGACTTGAAACCACAGGAGTTTGAAGTCTCTGCTCCTCATGTGAGGTGGCACTCTATCTTCTCAGGCTCAGGCCTTCAGTGAGCAATGAACAGTTGCTTTTAAAGGGCATAAGTATCTCCTAGTAATACAGCACACATGACAGCTTGTGCGTAGAAATACAGAGCCTCAGTGTGACCTGTGAGATTTACATTTAAAAAAATCTGCTTGGCTTTCAAAGACTGCAGTTATTTAACAACACTGGTTCATGTAGAAGCTGGTATGAATTTACAGGAGCAATTTTCAACAAGTACAATCTGTTTTGCTGTTAAAGCTAGCATGAAAACTTACAGTTCCCAGGAAGTTCTAGATTAATCAGAAAGAAGCTGCTCATTGTGGTGGCCTCAGTCCAAGCATCTTTGAATTCTGTTCAAAACTATATATAAAAATGGAGATAGCCTGGGTTAATACACTGATGAATTTTAACTGTAAAATAAAAGTTGCTAAAAAACTGTCTGGACAACAGTCTGCTTGATCACATAAAAACTCCTATATGCTCCTCAGCAGCTACCATTTTGGATTCAATTCTCCATGGACATTATGCTAATAATCTTTGCTAACATTGTGAAAACATGCATAATAAAATGCCTTTCAACTTTCATAATAATTGCTGCCCCTCCAGTCTTGACTAACAATGTTAAAATAGGATAATGCTGTGTTTACAAAATTTAATCGATGAGTGTTCTTCAGAGACTTGGTTTTCTTGTTCTTCTCCCATCTGGAGGTTGTAGATCCTTTCAGAAATTTTTCTCTGTGTAATTTCATTTCTATTTAAATACAACACAAGGCTTTCACTCTTACAACACAGCAGAAGCCATCAAAATTACACTGACTAAGGTATAAACATCCAGGACCATCCTACTTAGAGTTGTGAAGCTTATTTTTTCAATAGCTGAATAGCCACAGGTAATAAGTACTGCAAAAAAAAAAGTGCGCTTTAGGTAACACATACCCAAGCATATAGGCAATAAAATGAGGAGTGCATTTTGCTCCTTTATACCTATAGGTGTAATAGGCACTGACAAGTTACTACACTGTAAATATTCCCAAGCATTTAACTTCTCAGTAAATGGGTTCCTTATAGAACAACACTATTGAGAAAGCTATAATCATCAGTCACAATAAGAAAGCTCATGGAGAGAACTGCAGTTAGCAGAACCCACCCAGGCAAACAATGGTAAATCCTTAAGGAACTGCAGAATGCAAAAGATGACATACACTATAATTTTGCTTGCTGAGTGAGTGAAAAGGTTTGCTGTATATGCTAGAACATAACACTAGATGTCATATCAGACTGTGAAATGTACAATAAAATGTAGACAAAGACTGCTCTAGAACTCTGCCCGCTCCAGTAAAGAACATCTTTCAAATCAACATAAGTTAGAATTTTTCATTAGTTCTTTCTGTCATCTTTTTTAAACTTGGTATTTTTGTGTATAGTATGCAAGACACAAAGACAAGCTAACAAGACAAATTATTCATTCTAGCTCTTTAGAAAAGCCCTTGAAGTATAAATTCCATTCATTAACCATACAGAAATTTCCATTTAAGATAAAATTAAACAAATTCTGTATTCACCTTCCTTTACATGGTTACCTTCACGGAACCTTAAATTATACTGAAAAAAGTTTTGCAACCACAGGAAAAATGCACACATTGGTTATATTTTGTCTTGACAACTTTCAGTAAACAAATCTTCAATTATATGATTTAATCATCAATTCGTCAGCATATTATGGTTTCTTTTAATGCAAGACTTCCAGCTTCTGCCATGTCTCAATCTGGGATTTAGAGCTAACATCTGCACACTGTTGTTCAATTAAAGAAACTCCATATCTTTAAGTATTTCATGCTCATGGTTATGAAGCTGATCTGGAAGTCTTCAGAATAAGCAAATCAGCACTCTCTGAGCTAAATTATGAAACATCAGAACAAGCCGTTCATAGTATAAGAGGGACACTTCAACTACTGACGTAGTATCCATTTTTGTAAATGATGTTTTAAAATATTTAAGTATTTAATATTTTTGTCAACTGTAATCGAATACATTATACTTTTGCATAGGCTGAGGAGGAAAATATGATTGGAGAGGGTTGAATCCATGTACGCTTGCATGCACACATTCCCCCCAGCAGGTAAATCTGTTGTAGGGAAGGGGCGGGGGGCAAGGGGGGCAGATCAAGGCCCCTGCAGTGAGGGAGGGAATGGGGCAGAGGCAGGGACTAGGGTGAATGGGACCCCGGGGCCTGGTGGGTCGTGGGAGGGTTGGAGTTCAGGTGGCTGGTCCAGGGGTGCTAGGGCGGCTCCTGCCATGCTCACCCCCAGGGCAGGCACAGGGGGTACATGCCACCTGGATCTGTGTGTGGGGTGGAGGCAGCTGCCACTGTGGACTTGGCTCTGCACCCCACTGCCAGTGCCCTGGGAGCAGCGTGATGCCACGTATCTCCTGAGTGCTGGCTATGCTGCCTGCCTGGCAGTAGGAGGCACATGGCATCGCACAGCTGCTGGGGCACTGGCAGTGGGGTGCACAGTGCAGCCCACAGTGGCAGCCTGCCACTGCCCACATACAGAAGGTGGGGTACGTGCCCCCTGTGCCTGCCCTGGAGGTGTGCACAGCAGCAGGAGACCCCCATACTCCTGGATGAGCTGCCTGAGCTCTGACCTTCCCACGATGCACCCCGGAGCCCTATTCACCGCCCCCCGTATGGGGGGCCTCAATCTGCCCCCCCTGCACCCATTCCCTGTGGCCCTTCCTGTCCACACATTTACCTGCTGGGCACTGCTTCACATGCGGCCAGGCCAGGCTGAGTTCCTGGCCACCTGCAGGCTTTGGCTGCTCGTCTCTGTCTATGTGCACCCTTTTCCCTGCCTGGCTGCAACTTCCGAGAGCCCATTCCCAGTCTGCCTGTATTTGGCGGGGGCTAAGCCCCATTAGCCCCAGCCTTCCGCTGCCTATGTGCTTTTGACTGAAGACTTATCTGAAATAATACCACACTTAATACATATGGAATTTAAAACATATTCTTCCTCTTATTTGCATACAAATATTCTTTGTGACAACTTTAAACTTACTATGTTCTTTCAGAAGAGTTTCTACTGTGGCAGAAATTCTTTGTAACAGCTCCTAAACTGATTACCTTCACTTTTCTGGTTTCATGAGATTTGTTACATTACAATCCCAAGGCTTTTTGGTTTTGTTTTGATTTATGATTCATGCATATACCTTTGTTTATGAGATGTCAAGTTGCCAGCCAATTTTTTTTCTGTTATTTAAGTAGGAACCTCTAAAGCAAAGACAACCTTTGTTTATAAGGCAACTCACCTCCTCATGATACTTAACAGTCATAGTGGAACATGTTAAAGATGGCAGAAATCTGTCTGTGGAAAGAGATAATGTGAGATTTGATTAAGGATTTACCTATCTATCCATCTTCAGAATAAAAACAATATTGCAAGACTAGTTCTTAACCAGCATCAAGCCTTCTTACATGTAAAAGCTCATTCCAGTGTATATATCAATTAAATATTGGAAGAAATATCTTATTAAGTACTTTGCACTGAGTTTATACCACACAGGAACTTTAAAGCTAACAAAGAAGATTCCTGGACTGTTAAGATTTCATTACAGGGTAGATCAACTGCAAGATCACTGGGCCAGTCTTAAAAAGAAGGGCTATTTTATTGTATTTGCTCTTTCACAACATTAATACTTGCATGCTTTGTTGTGCCTTAAAAAATGTACAGAGGAAGGTGCAATTTAGAATTAAGTACAGAAGTCACTATCATGTTATACTGACTACCTGTGCTATGTAGGTAAAAAAATGACTATTCCCATCCCTGCTGTGAAACAGTGGTAAGACAAAATATTGAAAATTCCTCAACCTATTGCACTCTCTCGCCTCCCTTCTTCCCCCGCCCCTCCTTCCTCTGTGAGGGAACTGAAATAACTGTTCAATCCAAAGAATTCAAAATGTATTTGTGCAGCTGAGCACCAGATGCTATGGCTGTGCACTGCAGGTGTAATTTTAAACACTAAGCATTTTTCAATTACTGTTGTTCCTATGGTGAAAGCTTTACTGTTCTGATTGGAAACTCGCTAAGGAAACCAAAATATATTATTTGTGAATGCAACTACTGGGTAAATTTTTATCTTGGAAAACAAATATTTGTGATTCACTTAGATATTAAATTTGCTGTACTGTGCCCAGCTTCACAAAATGTCTTTAAATTAGGACTCTGCCATATGCCTATTGTAATAGTGTAAAAGCCTTAAGACACTATGTAGGGATTCAGGGCATTTTTTTGCATCATTCTGATGGCAGATGCTTGAATCTTGTATAAAAATTCAGCACTGCCGAATCAGAGCAGCAGGTGTTTTGTTTTGGTTTTTTGCTAACTCTGGATAAAATAAGAAAGGGGGTTGTGTTTTTTGTTTTTTCATGTAAACCAGGGACGAGGGCAGAAGAGGTCTTACAGTGAAACAAAAAAGTCTGTGAAAGTAGCTTAAGTTGAGATTTATATTTAGTCCTGTGTTCTATTGTTGTTATGAGTTCATTGCAGCAGGGCACTTTAAGGGGAGAAGCTGCCTGAGAGGTGGCTTCCAGGTGGTGTAGGAGCTGATTGGAGGCTCACCTGACCAGCAGAGGGCCAGTCTGGGGCTAGATAAGCCCAGTTTCTGAGCTGGCCAGGGAGTCGAGCCCTGAGAGCCAGAGGAGAGGAGTTCTCTGCAGCAGGTAAGAACAGCTCCTGAGAGGCTCAAGAAGGTAGGGGAAGTAGAATGACTCTGCAGGCCTGGGAACCAGAGAATACAACCCAGGGCAGAGAAGAAAGGGTTTATGCAAGCAAGGGGCTCTTGTTTTATGTTTGTGTTATTGAGTTACAAGCCTTGAGTGCTGCTGGACAGAGGATTCCCTAGCTCAGAGAAGGGGCTGAGCTGGGGAATAGAGTCCACCAGCCCAGAGAAGGGGCTGAGTATGGATACAGAGGGTCCCCCAGCCCAGAGAAGGGGCTAAGTGGGGTACAGAGGGAAAGGGAATAGAGCCCACCAGCCCAGAGAAGGGGCTGAGCCAGGAAACAGAACAGAGAACCCTCTGACCAGGGAGGGTTGGAGTGGGGGATTAGAGCATCTACAGTCCCTGAGAGGGACTGTGTGAGAGGCCAGGGATCTGAGGGCCCAAAGAAAGAGGGCAGAGACACCCAGATGGTCTGAGAATCCTGAGAGGGGCTAAGAGAAATAAACTTCTGAGGTGCTTGGGGAGTAGTGTAGGAGGGGAATAGAACCATGCAATTTGCTCTTAAGACAAGAGGTACACTGTAAGGACACCACCAGGCCGAGAGGGCCTATTTAGCATAAGGGCTGGATTGAGACTAGTAGGGTCCAGGATCCATTGGGAAGTTAATTGGACTCAGGCTTCCTGTAAGGCTCATGGGCAGCCTTACTCAACCTCAATAATAACAATGTGTGGTGGACAAGCAAATAAGGGAGGGCAACATTAGAAATGGAGCCAGACGGGAGTCATACAGCTACTAGAGGGAATCATGGCTGCCCCTGTAGCTTGAATCTGCCACATTCATAATAAAAACCTGCCCAAAGGAAAGGCTCAAGTTGGCATATGTATTATGCAAAGAGCAGGATGGCACCTCTATCCAATTACAACTACACTTATGTTATGGTATGCAATTAGAGCATGCAAGCAGCTCTTAAGTCGGAGCCCCAAAGTAACACAACGAGTATGCAAAAGAAAAAAAAATATAATGTATCTTAAACTCCTTTTAATCTAATCTGGTATCATAGATACAAAAACATCCTAATCATCTGGTTATCACAAGGTATTCCAACAGGAAAAACTTAAAGATGGAAAGATGCATTTCCACACCTTAATTCACTTGGCTCTCCTGTAAGATGAACCTTTACTTGGAATTATCAGGGCTCAAATAGTGTTATTTAGATAATAAATATCCTTGTAATTTAGTTTGCCCTAAATATCTGATACTTGCTCACATTCATAGCTTTATCGTTATATTATTTTCTTTAATGAACCTTTCAGTCTTCTTGGTACAACTGATCCAAGAAGCCAACTAAGAAACTTTTTTTTCTCTACTCATTGCCACATTTATTGGAAATAGTAGAACAAAATCTAGTAAATTTCTTACCAATGTGTTCAAATGGGAAAATCAAGAATATTATATGAAACCTTAACAATTTAGTTAGGTCTGTTGACTGAATTACCTGAGACCCTAACACCTAGGCACTCAGGAGCTATAAAATGCCATCACTATTTTTGTTACTATTTTAGTGAATGATGCTGGCTGAAGGTCAGCTGCTCAGCATAGCTGATGTAATCACTGTAACTGGTGTTTTAAAAAAAGACAGACATTAAAAGTCCTCTCAGGTCAACTTATCCATCTTCTTATTAATGCAGAATTATTCCCTTTAATGTTCTCCGGCAGAATTTTAATGGATCAAGCAATCATACTTTAGACCTGTTAACAGTTCTGTTAACACTCTTCTTAGAAAGTCTATTTTACAGCCTACTAGACCACACCATTAGACCAGGCCACCCTAGTAGATTAGACCTCACTGTTCAAATGACTAGATATTGAGTCCAAGATTTCATATATTAAAACCAATAAGTTAGAAAGAGAACATTACATCCTTTAACACATTGCAAAAATAACTACGGTTAAAAGGTTGTGCCCCAAACCATTTTCTCCTAATACAGGTTGTTGTTTTGTTTTGTTTTTTTTTGGGGGGGGGGGGTTGCCTCTGGTTCCATACTTAAGCTAAAACAAGCTTCCTTAATTTTATAACATGGCTTTTTCCACTGACATAGGCAATAAAAACCACGGTCTTCTAAAATGCAGTTGGGCAACCTCCATGTTAACCACAGTTATTTCTGCAGTATGAGAAGGACATATAATCTCTGTAGAGAGAACCTGGATAAAACGTTATCAGATTAAATTTTATCACTCTAAGAGGCAAAATTATTTGAAAACCCATCCGCTCAAAGAAATAAGAAGCCTTGTATTTTGTGGAAGAATGGCAGACTATTGTGTTGCACATAAGTTTGTGGTAAACCAAAATAATCATGCTGATGTATGCTGTACTTTCTATGAAAGTTTCCTCCTCTAAAATAAAATGTGTTGAGATTTTGAAATGAGAAAGTCATAGTTAGAAACAACTTCATCTACAAATAAACCTTTCCCCTGCCCCACTGCTGTAGCTAATGTCTACAGAATTGCTTAGATACAGCTCTGTTTGTTTAAAGGAGGAGAAAGACAATAACTACTAGGCTATTAGGAGCTTTGACTGTGCTTCAACCCATGGTCAGATAGCTCTGTTGACTTATAGGACGTTTCCTTTTCTGCAGACCAATAGGTAATATACACGTGTGAGGACATGGTGGGTGTGTTGATAGGTGATTGTCATTAAGAGATTTTTATTGAGGGAACAAGATTTATTGTCAATTTTCTGTTCATCTCACTAAGTGAGCTTTTAAGTTTTTAAATGAAAAATTGCATTTCAGTTGCAGCCCCATTAACCATGGGAAAAAAATGAAAATCAAATTAATAAATATTAGGTCGATTTGCCAGTTGTCCTAAAAAGAAAAGTTGCATTGATATTTTCTGGAATTCAACTTGACATTAATCAGTTTGGGAGTATTCTGACTTCAAGGCTGTATATTACCTAGTTAGTAATTATGTTTAACATAGTATGACAATTGTCAAGCAGGATCCTGAAATCTTAAGGGCTAGGGACAGAAGTTACTCATAAACTAGTATAAATGATTAGAAACCAGTTTAAATCTGTAGCAGAATACAAGTTCAGTGCACTTAAACTGGTTTTGGCCATTTTGAAAGTAGTTTAAGATAAACCTGGTTTGATGTAATATCAGACTTACCTGATTTAGGTCAGACCAATTCATGGAACTTCTGTTCTGGATCCCCTCCTGATTCAAGTTAGCTCACAGTTCCCCAGCAACCCAGGATGCTTTGCAGCCCAGTCCCACCCCTCAGTGGGACCCCACCCCTCTGTTCCTTAGCTGGAGCACTATCACTCCTTGGGCTGGCTGAGGAGGGAGTCGTGGGGAAATACTGCCCCCCACCCTCATTCCCATCTGGGTGCTGCCCAGTGTCATGGGGGGAAGTCTGGAGTGGCAGCTTTCCTCCCTTCTCCAGCTGGGAGTTGGAAGCCAGGTGATTCCCCTAGCCACACCTCCTCCTCAGTCCTGGGCCAGTTGAGAGGGCGTGGGGGAAACCCCTCACCCTCTGACCAATGACAGACCCCCAACCAAGGTCTCCTTGGTGCAGGGGAAGGGTGGGAGGAGGGAAGCCCCCAATGGAACATTTCTCCCTCTCCCTCCCTACCCTGCCTGGAACAGGGCAAGGCCCCTAGCCATGCCCCCTCCTAAACCCCCGGCAGTCTGAGGAGGGGGCATGTGGGGAAACCCCCGCAACCCTGGCCCAGCACCAGACCCTCAGCTGGGGTCTCCCCAGCACAGGGGGAAGGGGAAGAGAGGAAGCCCTCAGTGGGGCATTTCTTCCTATCTCTGCCTCCCACCTGGAGTTGGGAAACAGGCAGTTCCCCTAGTCACACCCCCTCCTCAGTCCTGGGCCAGCTGAGGAGGGGCATGGGAGGCTGCAGATACAGGCAGACCTAGACAGGCTGGCAAGTTGGGCAGATCAGAACCAGATGAAGTTCAACACTGAGAAGTGTAAAGTGCTCCATCTGGGAATGAACAATCCCCAACATACTTACAGGTTTGATGGCACCAAACTGACTAGTACCCTGACTGAAAGGGACCGAGGGGTAATAATAGACTATAGCATGAACATGAGCTGTCAGTGCAATGCTGTAGCCAGCAGGGCAAACAACATGCTGGCATGCATCAACCGATGCATCTCAAGCAAAACCAGGGAAGTGATTCTTTTGCTTGACTCAGCATTGGTGAAACCTCAGCTGGAGTACTGCATCCACTTCTAGGTGCCACACTTCAACAAGGATGTAGAAAAGCTTGAGAGAGTCCAGCAAAGAGCCATCCGTATGATCAGAGACTTGCAAGGCAAGCCATACGAGGAAAGGCTGAGGGACTTGGGTCTCTTCAGCCTAAAAAAGAGAAGGTTAAGAGGGGACTTGGTAGAGCTTACTGCTATATCAGGGGAATATATCAAAGGCTGAGCAAACAACTGTTCACCAGGGCAAACTCCTGGAAGACTGTTTCAAGCTTAATACTAGGAAAAACTTCTTCACAGTTAGCGTGTCCAGACTGTGGAATAAGCTCCCTCCAGAGCAGGTGCAATCACCTACCCTGGAAATCTTCAAGAGAAACTGGAGTCAGGTGACCATCCAGTCTATCTTTTCTGCCTAGTACAGGGGGACTGGGCTTGATGTTGTGAGGCCCCTTCCAGCCCCTAACAATCTATTAATCAAGTCTGCTCCAATGTGCTGTATTTACAGCACAGCAGAGCAGCCTCTGCATTCATGTACAGGCACCCAAAGCTGACCAAGAAAGGGAACCAAAAGGAGAAACTACAAATCCAGGATTCTAGGTTATCATGTAAAAGCTATTCTGAACCAGTAAGATATTATTTAACAGGTTAAATGGCAATGGCAATCTTGGCACTTGAGTCTATAGTCTTATTTCTTTCCTTCCAAAAAATCTTGAACAAATTCTTAAATGAAAGCTTATGCCAAATGATATTGCACCAGAATGACCAACTTCAGGTGAACATATCCTTTTCAAGAGGTTCATACCTGCATAATTGATGGACTATTAGCATTTAGATAAATGCTGTACATCCCAAAGGCAGACAAGGTTCTTTAGGGAAATCTGATATCTTTTATCAAACACTTCAGCAAAGAAAAATTCCCCAAACTAATCTAAACTGCTATAGATAACTGAACACAAAATTGTTTGATTTAACAGGAAGTAAATGAATAAGAGATGAATCCAAGCTGGAAACCTGTCTGCAGTTCCCCTAAATTCACAGATAGGACAGAGAAGGGCATACCTTGAAGGTGTTTGGTTAAGTTATGAGTTGCCAGTGTGATGAGGTAATAAGCAAGGTTAACTTCACTCTTTCTTGCATCAGCAGGTGCATCACGAACAGGTCTAGGGAAGTGATAATTCACTTCTATGCAGCATTGGTGAGGCCACAGATGGAGTACTGTGTCCAGTTTTGGACGCTGCACTTAAAGAGGGATGTGGACAACCTTGAGAGGGTTCAGAGGAGGGCTACTCATATGGTTGAGGGCCTGCAGGTAAGACCCTACGAAGACAGACTGAGGAACCTGAATCTCTTCAGCCTCCACAAGAGAAGGCTGAGAGGTGATCTTGTGGCTGCCTACAAACTCATCGTGGGTGGGGGGAAGGGGGGTCAGCAGGGAACAGGGGACACCTCAGGGTTACCAGAAATAATGTCCACAAACTGAAGGAGAATAGATTTAGATTGGACATAAGGAAGAAATTTTTTATGGTAAGGGTTGCCAAAATATGGAATCGGCTTCTGAAACAGGGAACACTAGCCCTGTTACTAGAAGGCAAGTTGAGGGTTCAGAAAGACCCCAGATGATGGAGAAGAGAGGCGGGGGGTGTAACAGGGAACCTTAGCCCTTTTACTAGAAGACGGGTCCACCCCTTTAAGGCCAGAACTTTCTGGGCACAGAATGCTGGTAAGGAGGGGGTTAAGTACTGAGCCTGGCCAGCTAGTCAGCTGACTGAAAGGGGCAGGCCAGGACTATAAAAACCCTGGGGAGAGCAGCAGTAAGGGCCCGCAGCCAGAGGGGAAGGAGTGCATCCCAGAGTTCCATGAGAGGCTTGGTGGGCAGTCCAAAAGCTGGAAGTGGGGACTACAGAAGCCCTGAGAGATGACAGCCACCCCAGAAGCCGAAGGTGGGGAGCCAAAGCACCAATATGGAGTAAATGTAAGCTGGTACATGGCTTTCTTTGATCACATTTTTTTTTTTAGTGGCCATTATTGCCCATGGATGGGACTGTCCATATTTCTTTTGGTTATTGAACACCCAGTGGTTTGGGTGAGGCTATTAGGTGAAGGAGTAGACCTCATTTTGGGGCCCACTACAGAGTGGAGACCCCGGTGCCAGCAGGGGCGCAGCTTTTGGGGGTACAGACCCCAGCGCCAGTGAGGGTACGGCTTTTGGGGGTGCATGGACCCCGGTGCTAGTGGGGGCACAGGATTTTTGGGGTGTGCTGGCCCTGGCACCTGGGGGTGCAATCTTGGAGGACCAGGGACGTCTGGTGCGCCTGTGGTGCAGTTTTTATTTTGTTTTTTCTTGTGGGACTGGGCAGGTCCATCCCCAGGCCTTGAGCGTGCGCCACCCCGGCTGTGGAGCTGGTGGCTGGACCTCTAGGCCAGGGAGGCTGGGCTCCAGATTGGAGCAGGAAAGAGGGCTAAAGCCTTGGAGTCAAATCCTGTTTGGTGGGTTTAGACGGGGAGGCCTAGCTAGAGAAAGACCAGGGTCAAGGCCTGTGGAGGCAAAAGACCCCAACATATGAGATACAATAGGCAGTCTCCTGCTTTCAAGAACGTCACTAATAATTTCCATCAAGATGTGGCAGGCGAGTAAAGAGCGGGACACAAGAAACCTTAAAGGGGACTCCAAGGGCGCCCCACGTAGGGCGTGGATAACAGGGAAGATGGTGTTGGGGAAAGCAATCTGTTACAGCTTCCAAGGGAGGTGGTGCTTTCTCCTACGTTGAAGGTGTTCAAGAGGAGATTAGACAGGCATCTGGCTGGGGTTACTTAACTCCAGCGCTCTTTCTTGCCTGGAGCAGGGGGTCAGACCCAGTGATATACCAGGTCCCTTCCGACTCTAGAAATCTATGAATCTATGTTGGAGAGATCCAGATTAGCTGCGAACTTTGCATCTGGATCACATCTCTTAAGTTCATGGCATCAATTCAGGCCAGCTATCCTGAACAAATTTTAAAGTTGAAGAAAAGTGTTTTTACTTCACTGCATATAAACATGGTTCTTTCTGCCCTCCTGTTTTTATTGAGTTTTATTGTAAAAGCAAGCAGAGGTACAAGGGAAAAATATTAGTGCTGAGCAATGGTTTATGTAGCTATGAAACTATGGTGGCTTTGTCTTCTGCATAGTACAGTTTAACTTTAGAAAGAAGTCTGCACCATTCAAATTATTCTAATCTATTACACTGTGTAGGTAAATTTATTGTAGTATCTTATGAATGCATTGCTTATTATTCTTTGTTCCCATTGCTGAGTCCTAAAATAAATCTCACTGAAAGTAAATGAACAGTTTGTTTGCCTGAGAATGCGGAACAGGCAGTTCCATGACTTCAAAGTGGTCTTTATGTTATAAAGTTATTCATGTTCTGTGAAAAAAAATCAGTTTGTCTTTATTGAACCCAATAAGGATTTGCTGAATGGTATTTCTATAGCAACCACAAAGAAGTAAATTTAATTTGGGAATGCTTCATTATCAGTGTTTTCTTCAGCATGACACAAACTAGGAGTTCAATTCCAGAAGCAAGGGTGTTCGGCACCACCAAGATTCAGGTACTAACAGAACAATGCAAGAAGATAATAAAACCTCTTAAGGATATTGTGGTGCTGGGGGATAAAATACGAGTATAACAACAAACTGTAAATCAGAGTTGAAGCACTTAGGATCACAATGAGGCGAGACAGACTGAATTATCTCTGAGTCAAATAATGTCAGTGAACTCTTTAATTTAGAATAGTGTGTCACAATAACAGATCAGTAATACAGGAGATACTATGAATGTGGCCTTTTCTGACCAATTACATAGACACCAAGCCACAAAATTCAACACTCCATTTTGTATGGTGTTTAAATTGAAGATGCGGCAGGTCCAGAGACAGGCTAACAATTTAGTTGATTGTTGACTCTAGCTATGAGACCACACTGAGGTCTTGAACTGGCCTGGCATGGGCTGGGGCTGAGGCCAACAAGCTGATTGTCAACCCCACTCCCAGACCTGTAGGCACATGGCTTTCAACTTGTTGGTGCAAGGGGATCCCAAGATTATAATCCTGGGTTCCTCCTGCACTGGCAAGTAAAAAGGGTACAGTTGGGATCTGATCCCTGGTCCCAAAATTACAATATTAGCTTCCATTTTGAGTTTCTATCCATTGTTTTGACTTATTTCTGAAAAATGCACAAACTGCACATAATGCTATGTGCAGGAAAAGGGAGAAGAAAATAAAGAGTCTTCCCCTTATTGTATGGAACAGACCACCTTCGGTTCATCGGATGCCTGGAGCTCTAAAGTAGCAAAGAGAAAAACAGGCCATGACTCTGCCAGTCACATGAGGAGGAAAAGCACATGGCACTGCATGAAAGAGGGCAGCAATAGGCATGTTACCACTGCACATGGGGGACCTCTTGATGGCTGAATGCTTCCCCCGGGGCACTATGATTTTGCAGTACATCCAACAGAGTTTTATCAGCCTTAAAATAACAGCTGCATGTACATACATAACTACTTTTAAAATAGAACTGCTAACCAACCAGCAATTGGCTTTGAAGGAGCCAAATATCTCTGACAAATAAAGGAGAAGCCTTGGTAGAGGTTAGACTGGATGTCAAAAATATTAACCATTAGCAATAACCTAGCATATTATATGTTTGCTATGTGAAATTCCAGAGCCTAGATAATATATAAAATATGTTTTCAAAAGACATAAAGGAAACAACACCTGGACTGTTAAATACACCATTATTTGGGACTCACAGACATAGCATAATAGATTTCTACTCTAAAAAAACTTGGTTAATCTATAAATAATTTTAAATATTGTCTTGCATGTAACCCCTGTCCCAGCCACCAGAGGAGGGTTTGGGATTGAGAGTGGTTGGGGGTAGAAAGGTAAGAAAGGTTTACTGACTTAACAAAAACACGACTACACATAGATGACAAAACAAGGACAGACAATAATTTGCGTCGGCAACTTATCAGCAGTCCCCTCTAATGCCTGATGTATGACAAGTTTCTCATTCCACAAAGCTCAGCGAAGTCAGGTGTCCCCGATCAGCACTGTCCAAGGGGTACCGGGAAGGACCCTGGTATTCAGTCCTTGGGCTCCTCGAGATCCACAGGCCCACTGAATCCAGGTCAGCAGCTAATCTGCAATTCCTTTCACAGAGTTGTATCTTCCTTCTAAATGAGCCTCTATCCCCAACTTTTCATATACTGTACTTTCATTGTGCATACTCTGGACTAAAAGCTATTGTTAAGACTATCCCTCTTTATGTTTTCAAAATAAAACTGTTGATGAGCTTCTTGGGGAGCAGAATTTAAACAGGGACATTAGTATGATTTCAAGGCATATCCTGAATGTTCAGGTTATTGCCTGAATTATTTGGATGGGCCAGTAAGGGAAGAAGAACTGCAGATACTACAGATGTTATTTTTAGATGACAGAACATGGTTAGAAAATAGAAAAAGGACTTATTTTTTAAAAACGATTAAGTTAACTTTGCTACAAACTTATCAACCAATTCTAGACCTATCTTCCTGCTAATTTTGCATTCCTAATACACAATAACAGTGTAAATTATCTAATTCTATCCTCACACCTATCCAGTCTGTTATATTTTACAGTAATTAATTTCAGTACAGGTATACCTTGGCTGCATTTTGGAACAGAATTCATTTAATTTTAAGTATCAGTATAAAATTCTCAAGGGTTTTCTGGTATGAAACCATCTGGCTTATAAATATCAGAAAAAACACTGGGTATTCATTAGGGCTGTGCGAGGCTTCAGATCCAGAGAAGCTTCGGCTGCTTCGGCATCCAAAGTAGCATGTCTGGATCGAAGTGCTGACTTTGTTAGGCTTTCCAAAGCAGTTTGAAGCTTCTGAAGCGCTTCAGAAAAGCTTCAGTGCCGCTTCAGAGATCCGGCCATAAAGTATAATGGGGAATCAATGAAATATCTATAACTTTGTTGGTTTTTATCTGATTTGGATTAAATTTATAGGGGTGGTAGCCTCACCAGGGGTCACCACCCCTGCAGTTTTCACCCTTCTGTGGCATAATACATACGTGTGACATGAGTTTTACTTTCAAGAATTTGAGGTGCAGTTCCCCCCAAATGCCAGACCTATCTTCTTGAAGTTTGGCAGGCTTCATGCTCTCAGCAGAGGCTACTAACTCTGCAAGTTTCATCCAAATTAGACAAAAAACAACAAAGTTACAGATATTTCACTGATTCCCCATTATACCCTATGGCCGGATCTCTGAGGCGGTTCCGAAGCTTCGGAGCCGCTTTGGCTGGATCAAAGCGGGAACCTGGTCCGGAGCTCCAGATTGGATCCCTGGCATCCGAAGTGGCCGAATCTGGAGCTGGATCGAATATCTGCCTACTTACACAGGCCTAGTATTCATTAATGTGCTCATTTTATTTTTATTTTTGTATTTAATTTATTAAGATCTTTTAAGGATACATTTCTATTATTCATTTATACATTTGTTTAGTTATAATTTGCAAAATTTATAACAATTATTTGCTGCTAATTTTAGTCTTCACTCTTACAATTCTCCTGTTCCATAATATCTTTTCATTCTACTCATAAAATCAGGCACTCAATTCACTAGGTCAAGCCCAGAACAAATTAGGAGGTTAATACCATAAAGCATGATTAGTGTGCCCCAGTTGTACACGTAGTTGTCTTTTTCCCCTCTTGCAATTGGGGCATAATCCAATAATTCATGGTTGTCATTTATCTGATAAATTACAGGATTTATTTTGTACACATCTGGTTAACACATTTAATATGAAAGTCTGGATATTTCAAGTGTTACTATTTGTTTGTGTATTCTTGTTTAACTTTTCTGTTAAACTGAGTCCCATAAAAGGTGATGATAATTTACATGATGGTTTCAGTCTTTCCTTGAAAAGCCTGCTTAGCAGCCTGAAATGTTTGCAGTTTCCTCCTGGAGGATATAATTCTATTGTGCTGCATTATAAATTGACACAATTTATAAAATATAAAAAATATTTAAAAAAAATAAAAATTATACAAAAATTTACACAAAATATATAAAAATGCTTGCAGTTTCCTCCTGGAGGATATATCACTGCATTATAAATTAACACAACCCAGGTTTAAGTTCGTCACACAAAGCTACAACTAATTAACAACAATTTTCTGTTTTAAGACAAACTACAGCTAAATTCAAGCTGTGAAGAGCACAGTGAACAGTTTCTTTTTTTTCTTTTTTTTTTTTTTAATCTGAGGCACTGAAATAAGTGGTAAAAGTAAGAGTTTAATATTCAAGGGGACAAGAATACAAGCTCCAAGTATCCTAACAGCTATTTTTACAATCAATGAAAATCATCTCTCATCAAAAAATAATCCAAAAATCTAGCCTAATTATTAACTACTGCATCAAGAGAAATATTATCCAAGAAACTAAACAAGGGAGCTTAGCCTAGAATTAGGGTCAAGTTTTTCATCACAACTCTTTTCCCTCCCTGAAGTCATGAAAATGGTCAGCTGTATAGTCAAACACAACTATAGGTTATATCCTTCTGTATGAGAGATAATCCTACAAAATGCATTGGGAACAAACATTTATAAACCTATTCATAGATATGTTTCAACTGGGGACACAATGCCTACATTGCAGTTTGGAGGCATGATTTCAGCATGTGTAGATGTAGGTCAGCATGCACTCAGCTAGCTAGCTCAAGTACCAATAGTAGCAGCATGGCCTGTGCAAGCCTACTTGAGATTCCTGATTCCTTTTGGTAGCTGAACCCCATGTTGCCGTGATTTCATTGTTACTGGTATCAAAATTAGCTTTAGTAAGGCTAGTTTAAGTACACTTCCACATGACAAAACTACACCCTTACCACAACTACGTAGATATATCCCAGAGTCATTTCCATAGACCCCCTATTTTTAATAGAAACTTCATGGTTTTCCTTGTATTATAGAGTACTTTGCAATAAGAACTGGGAAGTCCTGACTGCCCCTCAAATCCTGTTTGAGCCAAGATTATAGATGCTCAGCAGACCTAGTGTTCTTCTGGGATATGGACCTGTTTTCATGTGGTAATTCAGGTAATTTAAATTCAGCAAACTAAGGGCACAGACAGAAGTGACCATTTTCGCCCAATCTGGCCACAGAAAGCAGTCTATAGCTGTCACCAAACACAAGTGCACAACTGCAGATAGCTTAAAAATGGCCAATCTGGTGAAAATCTGAACCCTCATTGCATGTAATTTGTCTGCCTGCCTGCCAGTCTGTCACTGTTTTCAGAATGGGAGCGGGGAAGAAAGAGTGGAGGGAGTTTTGTCTAGAGTTCTTTAGCCTCTGTTGGAGGGTGCGGCAGGTGTATTGGAGCCCAGTGAGGTGGGGAGACCTCAGTTCACCCACCCCACCCTTCCGCAATGGCTGGGGAACCCCTAGAATGAGCTCTCTCTGCTCCTTTCCCCCCTCCCATTCTGAAAACTTGCAGCCTAGCAAGAAGGAGTGACATTACCAGGGGAAACTGGCTGCAAGCTCCCAGCCAGCAGCTAGCTTTCCCTCCCCCCTGGAACCAACAGTGAACTTCTGTTCGTTCCAGGGGATTGTTGTAACTCTGAACAAGGTCTTAGGAAGGTCTTAGAAAGGATTATCAAACAGGCCATACTTAAAAGACTGGCCGATGGCAACATCCTGAGGGATAGCCAACATGGGTTTGTAGCGGGTAAGTCTTGCTTGACCAATCTTATTTCCTTCTATGACCAGGTGACCTATCACCTGGACACAGGAGAAGAGATTGATGTTGTATATCTTCACTTTAAAAAAGCCTTCGATCTGGTATCACGTGATCACCTCTTAGTAAAATTGGCTAACTGAGGCCTTGGCCACACCACGATCTGCTGGCTGGGGAATTGGCTGATATTGCTGCTAGTAAATCAAGCAAAATGCTTGCTTGCATCCACAGATGCTTCTCAAGCAAATCCCAGGATGTCATTCTCCCATTGTATTCGGGCTTGGTAAGGCTGCAACTGGAGTACTGAGTCCAATTTTGGGCTCCACAATTCAAAAAGGATGTGGAGAAGCTTGAGAGAGTGCAGAGGAGAGCCACGCACATGATCAGAGGTCAGGAAAGCAAACCTTATGAAGAGACGCTGAGAGGCATAGGACTCTTCAGCCCGGAAAAGCGCAGGCTCAGGGGTGATCTGGTGGCCACCTATAAGTTTATCAGGGGTGTTTACCAGGATCTGGGGGAACATCTGTTCACCAGAGAGCCCCAAGGGATGACAAGGTCGAATGGTCACAAACTCCTTCGCGACCATTTCAGGCTGGACATAAGGAAGAACTTCTTTACTGTCCGAGCTCCCAAAGTTTGGAATAGCTGCTGGAGGTGATTCAAGCACCTACTCTGAACACCTTCAAAAGACATCTGGATGTTTATCTTGCTGGGATCCTATGATCCCTGCTGACTTCCTGCCCCTGGGGCAGGGGGCTGGACTCGATGATCTTCTGAGGTCCCTTCCAACCCTAATGTCTATGAAATCTATGAAATTCCTGCAACATGTTCTCAGTTACAGTGGGGAGCTGCACTTTTGTCTGTACCCTAACTCTACACTAAATTCACATTCTGCTGGCCCTACTTTAGAGCTTCTATTTCAAGACAACTTACAGTGAAAATGTAAAGTTTAAACAACAAAAATTTTGACACAAATCTTCACATAGTAAGATACTTAAAGGCTGGGCTAACACTGCAGCCTGAACATGCTTTTGTTCATAGTTTCATAGTTGTTAGGGGCTGGAAGGGACCTTACAGATCATTGGGTCCAACCCGCCTGCACTTAGACAGGAAAGACTGCTGGGGTCAGATGACCCCAACAAGGTGGGTGGCAAGACTCCTTTTGAAGATCACTAGGGTGGGTGACTGTACCACCTCTGGGGGGGAGCCTGTTCCTAATAGAGAAAAGTGTCTTGCTTTTACCTTTCCTTTGTCAGTTTTGTGTATTTAGCTTAACATTATTTTAAACATTTTTTTGTCTGTTAGTTGGTGCTCTGTATGAATGCAGCCACTGAAAAGCAGTGGTCACAGTCTACTTCCTTACAGTTTATGAATGAAACTGTCACTCATGTTACTATAGAAACTAGAGTTGGTTTCATCATTTTAATGCACATAGCAATTGTTTTTAGTATGTGTATAGGTAGCTAATGGTGCCAGCTGCAGTTACTACAGAAGTACATGATTGTCAGCTAAGCACAGAGCTGCTGCAGCTTAGCCTGTCACTGCTGGCTCCCATTGCCTTCAGCAATTAACAGGGGAACAGTCAAGCAAAAAACACTATTCCCAGGTCTGACGTCTCTGGCTAAGGTACAGTTCCCTGTAGAAAATATGTTTTCACATAAATAGTGAAGCAATGAACAAACCACAGTAGTGGTTGTTCCTCCCCAGGTTAAGTTACTGTTGAAAAACTGGGTTCTACATAGAAACTCATAAATAAGACTTGTGTTGAGAAATGGTCAATTGCCATCACTCTATTCACGATGCAGACATGATGCAGTATATGCAATTGAAAACACATTGAAATTGAAATTGTCTCTCCATCAAATCCTGGGGTCATTCAGCTGAAATTTTAATGTCTGGTATAAATAAGAACAGTCTTAAGACTGCTATAAAATAGGTCACCCTCCAATTGGCCCAAGGACTGTTAAAACAGCTTGGAGGCAGGGATATCTAAGTCCGCACCACCTTTTCTTGTCTACAACTCCTTCCTGGCCATGCCTCCTTTCTCTTTGCTTTCCTCACGTCTTTTTTGTTAAATTTAATTTCCAAACACAAGCCCACTAAACTGAGATCCATTGTCAGACATTACCAGGTTATTATACTCTTAGTAAATAAATTTGGCATGCACAATCATCTGTTTAGCTCTGACATCTTTTAATAAAACAATCCTGGAGAAATAATAATAATAATAATAATATGGAGTTAGTACATATATTTTTCTAAGTGCAGAAAAATGTATGCCTGCTTCACTGTGGAGACTTGTACCTCCAAAATCAGTGCTTTTGCTTGATGTGATCACCAGTTCAGGAAGCACAGACTCCTACATAGGAAATTATTCCAAGGAAACTTAGTATCCCTTTGTCAGCTGGAATGGATACATTGGCAAACCAGAAATGTTGTTCTGATACACATAGCTGTGTTAATTTCTCTTTTCTATTTCAGTTACCTGGAATTTACATTTTTCTTTGTTTTAACTTGTTTTAAACTTTCCAAAGCTACCAGTATCCTCTTGTTATAGAATTATAGAAAAATCAGGGTTGCAAGGGACTTCAGGAGGTCAGCTACTCCAACTACCTGCTTAAAGCAGGACCATCCCTATCTAGATCATCCCAGCCAGGGCTTTGTCTATCCATGTCTTGAAAACCTCCAAGTTGTGGAAATTCCACAACTTCTCTGGGTAACTTGTTCCAGTGTTTTACTACCCTCCTAGTGAGAAAATTCTTTCTAATATCTAACCTAAACTTCCCTTGCTGGAACTTAAGACCACTGCTCCTTGTTCTGTCATCTGCCACCACTGAAAACAGTCTAGCTTCATCCTCTTTTGAACTGCCCTTCAGGTAGTTAAAGGCTGCTATTAGATTTCTTCTCAGTCTTCTTTTCTCCAAACTAAATAAGCCCAGCTCCCTTAACCTCTCCTCATAAGTCATCTGCCCCAGCCTCCAAAACAATTTTGTTGCCCTCTTCTGGACTCTCTCCACTTTGCCCTCCTACCATTCCTTCCCCTCCCTCCTAACTCCCCTGTGTCAACTCCATAGACAAAACTATGCTCTACATATCATCAGAAAATTGTTGTATTTTCTTGTGTTGGACACAACTGAGATGGCTATCTGTGGAAACAGTAATCCTGAAAGGGTGTTGAACATACTCACACAAATGCTCTACATCTTTAAGGGCAGCTATCTGAACCTTGATGTATCCAACAGAAAAATATGGTCACAATCATAGAATCATAGAAAATTAGGGTTGGAAGGGATCTCAGGAGGTCCAACCACCTGCTCAAAGCAGGACCGTCCCCAACTATATCATCCCAACTAAGGCTTTGTCTTGCTGGGTCTTAAAAACCTCCAAGGATGGAGATTCCATAATCTCTCTGGGTAACCTGTTCCAATACTTCACTACCCTTCTAGTGAGAAAGTTCTTCCTAATATCTAATCCCTCTATTCCCCTATGTTTCTCCCCTGTACATAGTGGAATGCACACTCTTTAGAAGATCCAAGGACCTGATACCAGATATTCTTTCCCTGATACTTGTATCTTTTTCTGTTTGTGATTTAGCTATATAATTAACATATTTCTTTAGTGGAAATAAACTCCCTGCTGTAAATCTTGGGATTTTATCTGATTATATTATACTATATGTGCTGTTTTCTTTTACAATTACTAATAGTATTCTGGCAACATATTGGTTCATATACCAGTGTCCTACTTGAAAATAATAAATGTTCCCCTTATTTAATGCTGGCCAATTGTCGCCTTGGGTCCTCCACGATCCACTGGCTGGAAAATTGGCTCCGTGGTCGGACCCAGAGGGTAGAAATTGATGGCAGTCACTCATCATGGTGTCCTGTGACCATTGGGGTCCCCCAAGGCTCTGTCCTTGGACCCATACTGTTCAACATCTTCATTAACGATGTGGACACTGGAGTTAGAAGCGGACTGGCCAAGTTGGCCGATGACACCAAACTTTGGGGCAAAGCATCCACACCAGAAGACAGGCGGGTGATCCAGGCTGACCTGGACAGGCTCAGCAAGTGGGCAGACGAGAATCTGATGGTGTTCCACGCCGATAAATGCAAGGTTCTCCACCTTGGGAAGAAAAATCCGCAGCATCCTTATAGGCTCGGCAGTGCTATGTTGGCTAGCACTAAGGAAGAAAGAGACTTGGGGGTCATCATTGACCACAAGATGAACATGAGCCTGCAGTGCGATGCTGTGGCTAGTAAAGTGACCAAAATGCTGGCTTGCATCCATAGATGCTTCTCAAGCAAATCCCGGGACGTCATTCTCCCCTTGTACTCAGCCTTAGTGAGGCTGCAGCTGGAGTACCGCGTCCAGTTTTGGGCTTCACAATTCAAAAAGGATGTGGAGAAGCTTGAGAGAGTCCAGAGAAGAGCCACGCACATAATCAGAGGTCAGGGAAGCAGACCCTATGATGACAGGCTGAGAGCCCTGGTGCTCTTTAGCCTGGAAAAGCACAGACTCAGGGTTGATCTGATGGCCACCTATAAGTTTATCAGGGGTGACCACCAGTATCTGGGGGAACATTTGTTCACCAGAGTGCCCCAAGGGATGACGACTAGGTTGAATGGTCATAAACTACTACAAGACCGTTTCAGGCTGGACATAAGGAAGAATTTCTTTACTGTCCGAGCCCCCAAGGTCTGGAACAGCCTGCCACCGGAGGTGGTTCAAGCGCCTACATTGAACACCTTCAAGAGCAAACTGGATGCTTATCTTGCTGGGATCCTATGACCCCAGCTGACTTCCTGCCCTTTGGGTAGGGGGCTGGACTCGATGATCTTCCGAGGTCCCTTCCAGCCCTAATGTCTATGAAATGCTGTGGCAATTTTCCTATAAGGAATTTGTCTGACGTGGCGCTCTCATTGTCCCCCATGTCAGGAAGCATGCTGTCTGCTGATGCTTGCAAACCCTAGCAAAGTGATGCAGTCCATTACATTTCTTACATCTCTTTGTATATGCTGGAATTGCTCTGGTCTGTGTTGGCTGTTGTATTGATGCAAACCTTGTGCTGCTGTTCGTCAGTTTTGACTTCGAGCTTAGCATTTATTTATGCCTCAGGTTTATTTTAACATAGAATTTTGGATTTTCAGTAGGGCTGTCAATCACAGTTAACAGGTGAGATTAAGGCAAAAACAAATTAACACATTAATTTTTTTAATGAGCATTAATTGTGCCTGTTTTGAACAGGGGTGAGCAAAATAGGACCAGGGCAGCTGGGCAGAAGTTGCTATTCGGCATGAGGCAAGAGAGGCCCCTCTTCCTCACTGCTACTGCCATGGGCAACTGGTGCCTCCGACTCTGGGGGGGCATCAGCAGCCGATAACCACCTTGTGGGGGAGTCCCTTAGCAGCCAATCACCAACCCCAGAAGCACCAGCGGCAAAACCGGAAGTGCTGCCAGCGCTTCTCAGGGGGGCGCTGGCTGGCACGCCACACTCCCTGGCCAGCAAGGGCCAATTTCATGGGGGCACATGCCCCCCCATATCTCCCCTACATGTTACCTATGGCTACTGGGCCCTTCTTGCTGCAGCCACCTGGAGCCTGTGCCCAGGCTGCCCTGCAGCACCTCTTCACAGCCATCACTGGTGCCTCCAGGCTGACCAGCAGGGCAGTGGTGGCAGTGCAGAGGTGCTGCAACATGGGTTCCAGGTGGCTGCAGCAAGAAGGGCCTGGCAGCGGTAAGGGGGAGAGGCCACTTTTCCCCCACGCTGAGCAGCAGCTTCTGCCTGGCAGCCACTGCTGCTCAGCATGGGCAAATGAGTCTAGAGCAGGGTGGGCTGCAATCGGAGCTGTGTGAGAGTTTTGGCTTCTCTGCTCCAGCTGGCAGGAGTCCGGAGCAGGCGTGAGGTGGGCTGGGGTCAGGGCTGGGGTCGTGCACTGTTGGTGGTGGGTGCTTTTTTGGGTGTCGATATAAAACAGTATTATTTTTATACAGCCACTAATTTAAAAATTGCGGGGGGGGGGAGCTATTTTTTTAACTTTGTGATTAAAATCACAATTAATTGTGACTATTTTTAAATCTCTCAATTAATTGTGATTTAATTTTTTTTAGCTTGTCAGCCCTAATTTTCAATCATGTCTGCAGCATCAGAGCCTTGGGTACCTTCATGAGCCTCACTGTGGATGGAGATTTTCTGTCTGACAATTTCCGAAAGATTTTTCAAAGTGTAATTCTATATCTTCCAGTATTTTCTTTTCTTTGTTCCAGATTCCAACTGTGATCTTGTCTTCATATCAAGAATTTGGTTAGCCATGCAAAATTGTAAGACCAGCTCTTCAGCCTTAAAATCACTCTCAAGCTCTTCTATAGGTTCTCTTTCTTTTTGTACCTTCTGATAAGTCATATCTTAAACATTTTTCATTTTTAGTCAGAGTACAATACTCTTCCAATTACTGTACTAGTTTCATAGCCCACCTTCCCTGCCTAAGTTAACTGAATTAATGAGAAATATTAAACACCTGGAGTGCCTCGGAACCAGCCACTGTCAAAAAAGGGTTGCCACCAAACTGTTGCCTTACTTGCACCCATTGCTTCAAGGTTAAAAGAGTCAAGCACTATTGAAACATCTTCCCATTGTCTTCCACATTTTCAGAGAACTTCCATTCTGGTGAAGCGCTTAATTTGCTTCAGTTTTCCGCTCAAGTTTTTGTTTTTGGTTTTTGTTTTTTTTTTTTTTATTGCCTTTTACTTCTGGAACCATGTGCTATTTGGTAATCACTCTGAAACCAGGTACTTAACAGATCTGCTTCATTCCCTGCATCCATTCTAACTAGGTCTAGAGTATCAGCTTCTTACAAGTATAGTTCTCCACAGCTTCTGTGCATCCCCCTATAACAGGAATTCTATCCCTGACTTGGCATGTCATCTCTACCTCACTCCCCAATTCCCTTCCCAGTCCCTCCTGAAGTCCCTTCTAGAGACAGACATGCTCAAAATCTCAAAAAAGGTTTCTGCATAAAGTTAACCAAAATATAAAATATACACTAACTTGCATGAGGTTTCCCCTGCTTTCTTTTGCACTCTATCACCTTTTTATATACCATAAGTTCAGAGAGGAAGCACTTTGGATAAGTTCCATGTTTACTTATTCTCTGTACAGAATTTTGCACATTTTCAATTCTGTGCATGTATTTGCATTTCAATGGATTTATTTGTGCAATTTATTTTGTTGCCGATTGACATTATTCCTTATTCATTGAGCATGCTGCACACTGTACAAAACAGAGACAGACAGTCCCACCCCTTAGTTGCTTACAGTCTAAATAGAATACAAAGCATAACCAAGGCACAAAGCACCTGATAACCAAGAGATGATGTAGATTATACAGGGCTCAGAAAGAGGCACTCATTTCTCAATATATTAACATTGTTAGATCTCACTGAAGAAGTATTTTAAGGAGGAACTTAAAGAGATATTGGTCATTTCACACAGGAGAAGAGAATTTTTATTTATGTCCAGGTTCACGGAGACTGCTGCCAGCTTATGAGTGGTTATTGGAAGCCTAAGCACCATTAGTTTCTAATTCTTTTTAATGTACCAGTGTTCACAATAAAAAAGGATTCTACTATTCATACTGCAAGACCTTTATTATATGGGATGAATGCTAATGAAACAAATATACTTGCTTTCTTTTGTTAAGAGTTTCAATATTCATGCATCCATGCAGTGAGGAGCTAATTCTGACACACAATGATTGACCCACAGCACAAGCCTCCTGATTCTAGTAAAGAATCTCTTTTGGGTGTGCATATAAACATGTAGATACATTGACAGCTTCTACACACATGAAATGTTCAAGTACACACATCTGAAAGAATTCTTTGGGTAGATGTTCCAGCACGGGTGAATGTTAATACTAATATATTTGGAGTACAAGTGTCTACAGAATTGTGTGTACAGCAGGTTGAGGCTACACAGAAACACAAAGCCCACATGATAAAAATCTTCCCTCCTGTTACCTCAGCAGCCAAAAACATTCTAAACCCATAAACACACTAAAATTTAGCCAGTAGCCAGAGCTAAGCATTTAGCCATTAGCCAGGATTTCACCATCAAATAAAAATGCAGATTGTATTCTGTGTTAATGTACATCCAAGCTAAATCAAATGGTTTTAATATTGCTGCAGAGGATGAAAACCAATGCTGAATTGGGACTTCTGGTTCTAGCAAGAAATACCTCCAACTTCAGTGCAGTTGTGTAGGGTTCTAATAATATCCAGAGACTTAAGAAAAAGCTCTGCTGCAGTTGCTCTTTATTCAGTTTTCTTTGGAATCTAGATATGTACACTAACCCTATTCAGTTCTTTGTGTCTTGAGAGGTTCTATAAAGAAATGAAACCTTTTTCCAAATCCAGTAAGAGGACACGTAAAGAAGCAGGCATTTCTATTAAAAAAGATAATCAAAACATTACGCCCATGTATTAATTAAACTATCTGCTTATTTAGAACGTTGCTATAAACAGTTTAATTGCACTGACAATCTCTATTAGCCACAAGGAGGAATGAGCTGCTGAAGTTTGTTTCTACACTTGGTGATTAAGAAAGAGAAATAACAGCACATAAGCATTTTCCTCCACGGTAAACTGAATTACTGTAGAGTAGCAGTGTGGTCCCTTTCATAGATTCATAGATTCATAGATGTTAGGGTTGGAAGGGACCTCAATAGATCATTGAGTCCGACGCCCTGCATAGGCAGGAAAGAGTGCTGGGTCTAGATGACCTCAGCTAGATGCATATCCAACCTCCTCTTCAAGACCTCCAGGGTAGGGGAGAGCACCACCTCCCTTGGGAGCCCATTCCAGACCTTGGCTACTCTAACTGTGAAGAAGTTCTTCCTAATGTCTAGTCTGAATCTGCTCTCTGCTAGGTTGTGGCCATTATTTCTTGTAACCCACAGGGGCGCCTTGGTGAATAAAACCTCACCATTTCCCTTCTGTGCCCCCATGATGAACTTATAGGCAGCCACAAGGTCGCCTCTCAACCTTCTCTTGCGGAGGCTGAAAAGGTCCAGGTTCTTTAGTCTCTCCTCGTAGGGCTTGGCCTGCAAGCCCTACGACCATACGAGTGGCCCTTCTCTGGACCCTCTCCAGGTTATCCGCATCCCTCTTGAAGTGTGGTGCCCAGAATTGCACGCAGTACTCCAACAGCAGTCTGACCAGTGCCTGATAGAGGGGAAGTATCACCTCTTTGGATCTATTCGTCATGCATTTGCTGATGCAGGATAAAGTGCCATTAGCTTTTCTGCTGGCTTTGTTAAACTGCCGACTCATGTTCATCTTGGAGTCCACTAGGACTCCAAGATCCCTTTCCACTTCCGTGCCACCAAGCAGGTCATTTCCTAGGCAGTAGGTATGCTGGACATTTTTCCTCCCTAGGTGCAGCACTTTGCATTTCTCCTTGTTGAACTGCATTCTGTTGTTTTCTGCCCACTTGTCCAACCTGTCCAGGTCTGCTTACAGCTGTTCCCTGCCCTCCGGCGTGTCCACTTCTCCACACAGCATTATGTCATCCACAAACTTGGACAGAGTACACTTCACTCCCTCGTCCAAGTCGCTGATGAAGACATTAAAGAGTATCGGTCCAAGGACCGAGCCCTGCGGGACCCCACTGCCCACACCCTTCCAGGTCGAAGCTGACTCATCCACCACGACTCTCTGAGTGCGACCCTCCAGCCAATTCACCACCCACCGGACTGTGTAGTCATCCAAGTCACAGCCTCTTAACTTGTTCACCAGTATAGGTGGGATACCATATCAAAGGCCTTCCTGAAGTCTAAGTATATGACATCCACCCCTCTGCCTGTGTCCAGGCGTTTTGTAACCTGGTCATAAAAAGAGACTAGATTAGTCAGGCATGATCTACCTGCTACGAACCCGTGCTGGTTCCCCCTCAGCATAATTTGTCCTGCCGGGCTCTCGCAAATGTGAGCCTTGATAATTTTTTCAAAGACTTTGCCAAGGATGGAGGTGAGACTGACTGGTCTATAGTTGCCTGGGTCCTCCTTCCTCCCCTTCTTGAAAATGGGGACCACATTGGCCCTTTTCCAGTCCTCCGGGACTTGGCCCATGCTCCACAAGTGTTCAAATATTCCCGCCAGTGGCTGTGCAATGACGTTGGCCAGTGCCTTCAGCACCCTCGGATGGAGCTCATCCGGGCCTGCCGACTTAAATGCATCCAGTTGCTCCAAGTGACTCTGCACCATCTCAGGGTCTACACATGCTAGTCTGGCGTATTGCTGCTACCTCTCTACAATCCCAGTGAGAGCCTTGTCTTGCCCCTCGCTTAGGAACACTGAGGCAAAGAACTCATTGAGGAGTTCAGCCTTGTGCCCCCTGTCCATCACCAATTGCTTCTGCCCATTTAGTAGGGGTCCTATTCCTCCCTGGGCCTTCCTTTTACTCCCTATATATCTAAAAAACAATTTCTTGTTATCCTTTACTTGGGATGCCATCCTCAGCTCCATGGTAGCTTTGGCCTGTCTAACTGCCTCCCTGTAAGCACGAGCAGTGGAGGTATACTCCTCTTTGGTGATCTCTCCCTGTTTCCACTTTTTATGTGCCCCCCTTTTTGGCCAGTAGGCTGCCCTGGATTTCTGTGGTCAGTCAAGGAAGCCTCCTGGCCCCTTTCCCTTTTTTTCCTCGCATCAGGATCGTCTCCCTCTGTGCCCAAAGGATCATTCCCTTAAGGCACAGCCACCCTTCTTGGGCTCCCATCACTTCAAAACTCCTATTCTGCAGTGCGTCCTTGACTAATCACCTGAGTTCATTGAAATCAGCTTTCCTGAAGTCTAGCACTTTCACCCTACTAGTTACCTTACCCACTCGACGTCTTATGAAGAATTCTATTATTAGGTGATCACTGTCCCCCAGATGGCCACCGATCTGTAGGTCCCCTACCATATCATCCCCCATTGCCAATACCAGATCCAGTAAGGCATTCCCCCTAGTGGGACCATGTACCTCCTGTGTCAGGTGGAGGTCCTGTACACAGGATAGGAACATGTGTGAATGGTGGGACTTTGCTGTCTGCGTCTCCCAGCAGATGTCTGGGTAGTTTAGGTCCCCCATGACTACCACCTCCTTAGCTTTTATGGTCTCCAAGAGCTGCCTCAGGAACCCCGAATCTAGTTCTTCCCCTTGGTGTGGGGGTCTGTAGCAGACCCCTACCACCAAATCCCTTTCTCCTTGCCCCCCATGTAACCTAACCCACAATCCTTCTACTTCCTCATCCTTCGATTCCGTCTTGATGAGGGTCGATTGTATATTGCTCATTGACATAGAGCGCAACCCCTCCCCCTTTCTTCCCCATCCTGTCCTTTCTGTATAGCCTATAACCCTCAATGTGTACCGCCCAGCCGTGGGACAAATCCCACCAGGTTTCAGATAGCCCTACTAAGTCATAGGTGTTTTCTGCAAGCAGGATCGCTAGTTCATCCTGCTTGTTCCCCATGCTCCTAGCATTAGTATATAGGCACTTGAGCCCTGTGACTGGTGCCTTTGCTGCCCCCCAGCTCCGAATCCCAAGGGACCCCTTATTTCTTACCTGCTTATTGCTTACCTGTGCTGTACTGCTGGCCGCCCCATGGCTTGCAGGTTCCCAATGTTCTCCTTCTTCAGGCTGGGCTGTCCTTGTGGGTGCCACATGGTTTGGTGGTCCACAGCTTCCCCCGCCTTCATCTTCCCCTCCCCCTGATGAGCCTAGTTTAAAGCCAATCTAGAAGAAAACACCCGCTTACCTTTGGGGGACAGGTGAAGCCCATTCCAACTGAGCATGTCCCTCATCGTGATGTGCGGGTCATTGTCCAGGAAGCCGAAGCCTGCCTCGAGACACCATTGCCGAAGCCGCCAGTTGGTCTCTCTAATGCAATTCTCATTCTTTGTATCTGAGTAAAAGAAACAAGTACGTTTTTTCCAAACACATGCTGTTGATGCGTCCTGGAACCATAAAACATGCATGTAACATTGTTTTTATGGCAAGAAACAAAAAGAAAGATATAACTTATCAAAAATATGACAAGTCCCTGGAAGGCAAAAGAATGAAATACGTTGAAGTAAATCTAAGGTTAGATTGTTAATCATAGGTAGATATATAAAATACTGATGCAAATGCCCATGTATGTCTAGTATATACCAGATTCTTGCTTCAGCTCATATAAGTTACTACAGGTAAAAAGACTTTAATTCCTTTTAATTTTTCTTTTTCAAGTCAGGGATAACAACATTATTTTGTAGAAATTCTCTAACAGAATTTGTACCATCCTAAATTTCAGTGAAAATACACATTTTAAGCTCTGTGTTTATATGCATTTTGAATTGAATGTGTTATATACTATTTATTCATCTATGTGTAGTATGAGTTTTCAGTAATTCACTCATAACTATCAGTCACTGATTTAATAAATTAATGCTTTTGGTAAAAAGATGTTTGCATACAACAAAGATCCATCGCTACATTAAGGTAGAGTAGGCAAGTCTACACATGCCCCTGACTGCGCATTTGGTACTGAGCAGTCATTTAGTACTTGCTTTAGCTAAAACAAGTACTAAATGATTGCACAGTACCTGCCAGTACAGTGCAGTCCTGGCAACACATAACACACTACTTTTAGAGGCTATGTTATAGTGAAGAGCTACAGCAGCGTAGTGTCAGCATCACAGTTTGTGTCCACTGACACTATGTTGCCATAGCAACAAGCTACACTGCTGTAGCTCATTGCTGTGGTGATGTGTCTCACATAGGCATTCCCAGTGAGTACATCTACATGTGCGCTTACTGAACAGTAAGCGGTTTTTAGGCTGTTATCTACGCGTGCAAGCCATTAAAGTGCAGTAATGCTGTGTGTGGATTGACTTGGGACTAAAGTTAGTCCCAAGTCAGTCCACACACACAGTATTACTGTGCAGTAAGGCATCTACAAATATGTTACTGTGCAATAACTAATTGGGCATAAATGTGATACCTGCATGATGCAGGTATCACATTTATGCCCAGTTAGGCATAAGTCACTGTTACCAGATTTGCCCTTTACTTTGGGGTGAGCTCATTTATTAGGGATAGGTTTCTAGGTTCTTGGTAATTCTGTCAATGTGCTGCTTGTGTTACTTGTGTTTCTATACGGAGCTGTATCTCTCCCTTCTGCAAGTCCTCACCCCCAATGGAGCTATCTTGCAGGACTCAGTTTCAATGGGGCTGGGTTCCTCCAGTCACCAAATCAGTCATACACACAAACACACACAAATTAACGTGACATGCCTGACCCGGCCGGGTTGATCAGCATGGACAGGTTGACACCCTCATATGCCAAGAATCAGTTCATCAGAGCAACAATAAACTGCAGTCAGACACAAGCACTCAGGTGAACGGAATCCCTCTGAATCCGGCTGGGTGTCCAGCTGACACCCTCATGGGCCAGCATTCAGTTCATTAGGGCACATCTGTGTCAAACTGGGTCAATCAGCCTGTACAAGCTGATCCCCTTATGTGTTTCAAACACAGCACGTCCCAATCTTTGGCCTCTTGATGAGCAGACCCCACAATATTTTTGGGCTTCACAGGGATCTTTAGCTTAGGTAAAAGAAGCGTTGCTACTGAGCATGGGAGGAAAGAGAAGCAGAGAAGGAAAAATATACCTAGTTACTACCAGTTTGACTATAAAAGTTATTTATTGCTAAGCATATGAAATATATAATGGTACTAGTAGTAATAGACATGCAAAAGAAAAAAAACCAAACACAAGCAATTACAATACTACCCTGGTTTCACTAAGTATTTGGGGAAACTTAGCTCAAGCTTAACTAATACAGTTCAGGTTCAGAAATTTATGCCTAGAGAGAAAAGAGAGAGTGAGAGAGAGAGCTGTGGGATCTCACCAGTTCAAGGTACTCGAGTCTCAAAGCTGACAGGTAAAATTCCTAACACAGTCCTTGAAGGGAGATGATCTGTTCTTCCAGCGTCCCAAGAACAACAGGGGATGGTGTCAGTGAATGAGTTTTCTTCTTGAAGCGCGCACACTGCTTTTTACAGATTTTTATACCCTCAGTTCAGCTGCTTTGAAACATCCTCAGTAGTGTGAATCATTGTCTTTTCTATTGACAAGGGGTTATCTGGTTTGGAACATTTCAAGAAACGGATTGATAATCAGGAAACAGATAGTTAGGGAGTAACCAAATACTCGGGAGCCAGCTTGAAATTCCCATGGATAGCAGATATACTGATAGGATATCTCATGGTTTCTTCAGAAACAATAGATAGCTTGCAGCATCAGGATTTTGGATTTTCACTTGTTGTGAACAAGCCTCAGCTTAGCATGACTTTTCCAGATCTTACTATAGTCTTTTAACAGACTTAAGACAATTATTGGGGTGCTCATAACCTTTTGTGGAGGTCCCACTAGTCATCTCGGGAAAAGTATGGCAACACCTGTGATTAGGGCTCCAGTGGGCTGGATGCTGTGATGAACCCCTTTACCATTGTTCAAATGTTGTCCAAACCCCCTCTGACTTGGTGTCTTTGCCTCAGCATTCCCTAACCCGGCAACCGAGTTTTAGTCAGTCAAGTTTAAATAGGCCTCCCATAATGGGACTGGGGAATGTACGGCCCGAGATGCCTATTAAACTTAGAGGTATGTATGTGTCGGGGGGGAGGAAGTCCTTTGTAAATCCAGATTAGAACTGGTCTGATAAATGCTGAGCTGGGTGTGTGTGAACATGGGTTGATTAACATTTGAAGCACAGATTCCCCATCATGCAGTGCTCCCCTGCTTCTCTGGTCCCAGAATTCACTGCAGTCTCTGCTTCAGGCTTTCTGTTCTCCATCTCTCATGTAAATGAATGGTCATCTGGCTCCATCTCAGATGCAAATGAGACCTAGGGCAGCTGGTTCACTCTTGTCACCCTTATCTGGAGGGTCTTAGGTGTGTCTCTCACTGCATCTTAATCAGTTTCATTTAGGTAGAGGAGGGGAGGGGGGGTGGGAATTCTTTGTGAGTCGGACAGGCTGCGTCCTGTGCAAGGGTTCCCAAGAACACACAGCTGAGACGTAACAGTCACTATAATTACTGCGCAGAATGGGTGTGCATGTGTAGACATAAATGTGTACATGTAGATGTGCCTGGTATATTCAAAACCTTTTCTGTATTCCCATTTGGAGATCCCTAGTGTTATTTCTTGTAATCAAGGTCAACAGCTATACAAATATACAAGCTGAAACACAGATATGGTTTATGTGCCACTTCTTCCCTTTTCCTGTAGAGACACTTACAGAAAGCTTCTTTTATTTAGTTGCACAATATGTAGAACCTTACAGATTTATACTGAATAATCTGCTCTGGTACTTATCATGTCTTCCTGCCCTGGATAACAAATGTTATTTTAAGAAATAGAACAGACAAAAAGGACACAAAAGTATATAAACAAATAAATGAATCACCTTATTCAGTCTGCACACTCTTCCCACGATCTGCTGTATTTTTTCTTGATACCTTAATACCCAGCTCAGACACAGTTTACTGAATGATTTACCTTACTTGGGGCTAATACCTGTTCTTACTTAAAGGGCTCGAGGGCTCGAACAAAATCAGTCAAAATTTACTTAAGTCAGAGGCATTACAATGCAGCTGGGCACTTAGGGCAGATGCGATACATAGGGGCAGAAGCACCTTTCAGCTACTGTCATGCCACTGGTGGAAAGTGTATGGCTGTAGTGGAAACTGTTTTTTTCCATCCCAGTCACCCTGTTCTAGTTATACAACTGGCTTAAGTTACCAAGATGAGAGGAATCCTAAAACAAGACAATTAAGTTTGGAAGATTTTTATCATAAGGCTTACAATTGGATCCACACTGGTAGATTGTTGTGCATAGAGCCTTTGACTTCAATAAGCATTTGTCTGGATGGATTCAATTCCAACACTGGCATCTTAAACAGTAAAGTTCTTTGACAGAGACTTCCATAGGGGCCTAGCATTGTAATGTTTACCAAAACCACTGAAGTTTTGCTTCAATGAAGTGCTCTACACACATAGTTCTACTTACAGCAGAGGTATTATAGAAATAGAAACAGAAACTATAAACAATTCTGAGGCCCCTTCTTTCCTGGCAGTGTGAAAGCTCACAAAACATTTTAAAAATTAAACCATGTGCACTTAGCAGTTCATTCTATAATTGATAATTAACATGGAAAAACTGTTGCCACCATTTGGTGCTTTAAATAGTTACTTTCTATTCATCCTATAATTTTTTATAACCTTTTATTGAGATTCAGGATGTACTACATAAGGTATATTCTCAATCCAAATATGTATGTTAGTTGTTACAGTTAGTTCAAGTTATAGGAACTGTGCAATTTAATTGCTAATGAACATGCTTTGTAAAATAAGGGCTATTTAACATATGTTAACTATTTTGTTTAATACAGACTACAAACCAAGCAGACAATTAGTGCATTTAATTGTGGATCTTGAGACCAGTGCTAGCGAAGTACACTAAACAGTCAGCCTGTGCAAATAGGGAAGTATTTGATTCGGTTCTTGGCAGAACCCTGCACTGCATGGGAGAGGGGGGGTCTGCCAAGAGCCCATAGAGACCCTCATTGCCGCTGCTGCAGCTGGTGAGTGCAGGGCTTTTTTTTTTTTTAAGTGCTGAGAGCCTTGGGCCAGGCAGAGGATGGGTCTGGGCTGGGCAGGGCAGCCTTGGGGGCTTCTCTCATGGCTCCCCCCACCAAGGAAAGGCAGGCACAGCTGGAGTAGCCGCGGGAGAACCTGCAGCTACCCGGCTGTGCCTGCCTCTCCCTGGTCCATCTGAATCTCTCCAAATCTTTTCTGAATCGATTCGGAGGCTTTGGATTTGATCCGGGCCTTTAAATGTATCTCCCAATTCTATTCAGATTTGGAGCTTTGGTTCCCAAATCAGGCCAAATTTCCTCTAAATTGAATCAGGGGCTGAATCTTTGCACAGCCCTACTAAACAGTATAGTCTAGCTTCTGTCTTCGGTTGTCTGTATACAACTTCATGCATACAATTAGGGCTGTATTCCTTTCTCATTTATGTCTGTGGAATGTGACTATGTAAGCTCATCCAAAAAAACCCAAACAAACCAGAAACCATTAAGCCTTACTTATTAGCGTTGTCGTGACTACGATAACTGTATGACTGAAGTATCATTAATTACACCAATGCATTATTTTAAGAAAATGTATAATCATACAAGCTAGTGTGAAAACTTGATAAAACTGAAAATAAAAAAAATCGTGGCTTGTTTCTATAGTGACCTATTGCTAAACTATACTGCTTTTATGGTGCGTACAAGCAAATTGCCCATCAAGAATGACGGGGGAAGGGGGGCCAGCAGGGATGGAGCCCCACATCTGCCCCCTGCTTTTTTGGGTCCAACCCTGATCTCCCTTCCCTCCCCCTTCAGGTCTGAACCTGTTGCCCACTCCTTCCCTGCTTCAGGTCCAACCCCACCCCCCCATACTCCCCTGCTTTGGATCCAACCCCGCTTCTCCCTTCCCCCCACTTTGGGTCTGAACCTGCTCCCCCCCTCCCCCCTCCTATGGTTTGGGTCCAACCCTGCTCCCACCCTTCCCCCCTGCTTTGGGTCTGACCCCACCCCCCCTCGGGTTCAGGTCTGACCATGCTCCTCCCTCCCCCTCAGCTCAGGTCTGCCCCCACTTCAGCTTCAGGTCTGACCATGCTCCCCTCTCCCCCTAAGTTCAGGTCTTCCCCCTTCCCCCCACCTGGTTTGGGTCTGAACCCGCACCCCTGCATTGGGTCTGACCCCACTTCCCCCCCCACTTTGGGTCCAATCCCGATGGCCATCTCCCCACAGTTTGGGTCTGACCCCACTCCAGCACCCTCCCACCTCAGTTCAGGTCCAACCCCAATCCCCCTCCCCCCATTTTAGGTCTGACCCAACCCCCCCCCCCTTTTCCCCACTTTGGGTCCAACCCTGCCCACCCCAGGTTGGGTCTGATCCCGCCCCTCCCCCCAGTTAGGATCTGACCCTACCCCCCTGGTTCAGGTCTGACCCCACTCCCACTTTTTCTCAGGTGGCCCTGTTGCTTTTAAAGCACTCTACCCAATTTTTTTGACTCTGTGGAGGTGGGGCAGAGAGAGCCACCACACTGGAGACTGTGGGAAGAGGTGGCATGGCAGAGGGGCTCCCGTTTTAATTCAGCTGGCCCTGGCCACCCGGCTGTGCAGCCAATTGTTGCATGCGCAGTTGAGCAAAAGCATTACAGACAGACACACAGACAGACAGACAGACTAAGCCTTTTATTATATTAGAATAACCCGTGGTGATGTTTTAGTGCTCAAGTTTCATAGATTCATAGACTCATAGATGTTAGGGTCAGAAGGGACCTCAATAGGCCATAGAGTCTGAGCCCCTGCCTTGGGCAGGAAAGAGCACTTGGGTCAGATGATTGGCTAGGTGCTTGTCTAATCTCTTCTTGAAGACCCCCAGGATAGGGGAGAGCACCACCTCCCTTGGAAGCCCATTCCAGATTCTGGCAACCCTTACTGTGAAGAAATTCTTTCTAATGTCCAACCTAAATCTGCTCTCTGTCAGTTTGTGGCCATTGTTCCTAGTTACTTCAGGGGGTGCCCTAGTAAATACAGCATCTCTGATTCCCTGCTACCCTTCCCTGATGAATTTATAGATAGCCACAAGATCACCTCTCAGCCTTCTCTTGTGAAGGCTGAAGAGATCCAGGTCCCTCAGTCTCTCCTCATAGGGCCTTGCCTGTAGGCCTCTGACCATACAAGTGGCCCTCCTCTGAACCCTCTCAAGATTCTCTGCATCCCTCTTGAAGTGTGGTGCCCAAAACTGGATGCAGTACTCCAACTCCAATTCCAACTTCCCCTCCAATAGAGAGGAAGCATCACCTCTCTGGACCTGTTCATCATGCATCTACTAATGCATGATAAAGTGCAGTTAGCTTTGTTGATCTAGTCATCACATTGACAACTCATGTTCATTTTGGAGTCAACTATGACTCCAAGATCCCTTTCCACTGCTGTGCTGCTGAGGTCATCCCCCAGCCTGTAAGTGTGTTGGTGGTTCTTTCTGCCCAAGTGCAGCTCGTCGCACTTGTCTTTGTTGAACTGCATCCTATTTCATTCTACTCATTTTTCCAACCTGTCCATATCTGCCTGGATCCATTCCCTACCCTCTGGTGTGTTAACTTTGCCTCATAATTGGGTATCATCTGCAAACATGGACAGGATGCTCTCCATGCCCTCATCCAAGTTACTGATGAAGACATTGAATAGCACCAGTCCAAGTCAATATCAGCCCATCCACCACCACTCTCTGGGTGTGACCCCTAAGTCAATGTTGTGAACTTAAAGATGTACAACAGACAAAAACCTTGTCAAAGTATACTTTCATGAACATTAGCAATGGTATCTACCCACTGCTAGACAGAGGATGTGTAACTGCCAATGATTTCCCTAAGTATCTAATGCTATTGTTGATTATATTTTAATTACAAGATGACATGTTTAGGACTATCTGTAATTAAGGCTTTAATGTGCAAAACGTTGAATATCATTGTGGCAGTGAGGCACCCCAACAGGCTTCTGAAGGGGAGAGGGTAATTCCCATAGGACCCAAACCCCAGAAACAGCTCCCCCCCCCACGGGGAAAACTTACCTCCTGCCGGGCAGCCAGGGCAGGAGCAGGAACCATGGCTGTGCAAGCCAGCATTACACCAGCTGTTTAATCAGCTGTTTCCTGGGTGGGGAACAGCTGGACCAATCATGGCATCCATGCCGGCCACCACAGGAAAGTTTAAAACCCCCACCAGAACCCAGGCGGAGGAGGAGCCGGAGAGAAAGTGCACTAGTGTGCAGCACACCAGACGTGCTGAGGGTCCTGCATGGGAGAGGAGCAGCATCAGTAGGCAGAGCAGGGGAGGCATTCGAGCCCCCTGTAGGAAGCAGAGCAGGGGAAGCATTTGAGCTCCCTGTAGGAGGCAGAGCAGGGGAGATATTTGAGCCCCCTGTAGGAGTCTGGGGCAAAGGAGGCAGCTCCACATCCCTCTCCTCCCCAGGAGTCTATTTCTTCTGAAAAAAAAAAAGGAAAATTGAGAGAGAGAGAGAAGAGGTGTAAGAACAAAGGGCCCTACTCAGAGGCACTGCAGTAGGTGCAACATTACGCCTAGATAGCCTGACAGCCTCAAGGAAGGGAAGGCTACGCGTCAAGGCAGGAGAAACAAATACCACCTGAGCCCACTCAGACGTGGGATTTCTCTCAAAGCAAGCTGTGGTCAAGCCAGTAAGGCGAACCACCATTGTGCTGACGCCCATCCAGTTGGCGAGTGGATGGGGTGTAGGGGAGGCGGAGCCCCATGGAACATCACGCCAAAATCATGAGTACTGCCGTTTCCCGGGGAAGCCCCCCCTCCAGAAGAAGATCTCCAATGAACACTCGCTTTTTATAGGATAACATCAAGTCATGGCAGGCAAGTTGAGGGGAGGGGCTACACATCCCGGCAGGCAGCGCAACATGCAAGGCCCCTTTTATCACAACCATCAAACCCTACTTAAATCCACCTCTTTTTTCCTTCTTGTATATCTTCTAATACCATATACAGAACCACTTATACTAACACAGAGAGTGATTAGGGAGGTTTTATGATGTTCAAGCCTTATTAAGAACCAGGATTGCAATTACGTTTTTGGAAAGAGGGCAACATTGATAGAATAGGTAAAAACTTATCAGGCACTTCCACAGAAAAAGCATCCCTTTGCAATAAGGAATATAATTTCTACCTGGAAAACCTGGGTCTTGCCTAATTCCATAATCATATAGGCAAGCTTATAATAGACATGGAGAACTATGAGCTGGCCATGTTATTGATAAACTGAATGCACTGGCAATGCATAGGGGGTGCACATGCATCCCCTGAGTGTGGCAGTGCACCTCCTACAGAAAGGCGCCACCGACACTGTCAGTGGCGGCTGCGGGCAGTCACTGCTCACCACCCATGCCACTGACACCACTAGCGGCATCTTCAGGTGGTCAGCAATTGCTGCTGGTCACCATTGACACTGCCAATGGTGTCTACAAGTGGTTTCTGACTCCCGGTCAGCACTCGCCATGCCCCCCCCCACCGACAAAGCCGGCAGTGTCTGTGGGAGCTTACCGCTTACTGCTGCCGTGCTTCCACTGCTGCACTCCTGCCGCTGCTGTGCCCCCCCCCCCCCCCAGCCACGGAGGGCATGCTTTGTTCATGACTGAATGGAATCCAATTTGATCAGCAGCAGCTATATGTCTGTGTCATATCAACAAAAGTAAAAAAATAGGCTCAGTAAATTAGAGAGATAACTCACTAAAAGCACAGACAGAAATGCAGCTTCCCAGTTTAACTCAAGGCACTTTGCAGAAAGTGCCATGAGTTAAACCAATCCTCCTGAGCCAACAGTTGTTAGCTGTTGGGTCAAGAAGGTGGAGGATTGGCTCCAATTTGGGGCTAATCCAAGGAAAGAGCCTTCATGTCTGCACCCTCTCTCCCCGAGCTCCATCCCCCACTCCGCTGTAGCTCTGGTGCTGTCTCAGGATAGGCAAGGGTGAAGGCAGGGAGGGAAGTCCAATCTGGGGGTTCCCCAGCCATGCTGGAGTGTGGGGAGGGCAGGGAATTTGGAGCTTCCTTGAGGTGGGAGGCTCCAATCCACCTACCCCGCTACTCCAGCATGACTGGGAAACCCCCAGAATGGACCTCCCTACCTTGCCATCTCCCCACTCCCATTTTAAAAACACTTCTGGGAGCAGTGCTGGGCTGTCAGCTGAGCCCTGTGCCTGTTGTGCACAGACAGAAGTTAGTGAAGGCACTGTACTTTGGAGTGCCTTCATCTGAACCTGCATGTGATAAGGATTCAGATTGTCGCAGGATCAGGCCCTTTTAAAGTGGTTTGCAGCTGTGTACTTGTGTTTAGTCATAGCTGTTAACCACTTTCTGGGGCCAGATTGGGTGAAAATTGTCACATCTGTCTGTGCCTTAAGAAGCCTAATTGACCAGTAGACCATGCAGTAGACTAGCAGATATCACTACAGTTCTGAAGCACAAGAACGGAGGGGTGGACAACAGGACAGAATGTAGCAGGTCATTTTCCATATGAGCACTCTGTCTAGCAGTGCATAAGGGAAAATGAGACCAGGACACAAGCAGCAAGGACAGTGCTCTAGAATTTGTAAGGCACGTGGAGACCTGGTTAATTGCATTGTCAATATGGGCTCTCATTAACCACACAGAAATGATTCCTACCTCCTGGCCCACATGTCTGTCCATGACCTGATTCATCTGTTTAGGCCCAGGCACTGACCTGTGTATATGGACTACAAAGCAGATGTAATAATTAAGGGGGTGGGGTTTTTTGTACATATACCCTTTGCTGACCAACTACAATATTTAAACTGTAGCCAAGGAACATTTTCATGATATCATTTAAGAAGTATACTTTCCCTACCTATTGTCTTCTTATACACAGTGGGCATGTCTATGTGAGATGTTTACTGTGCAGGAGACTAATTTACTGCCATAGTAAAGCATCACCATCTACACATGCAGATGCTTATTGAGCAGTAAATTAGTCTACTGTGGGTGCTTGTCCATGTTACACCTCTCCTGTTACCGCGTTACACTCTTCCTGTGTCCACATGACAAAAATCACCATTAAGCTAGCTAAATCGCATATGTGTATCCATGTTATCAGCTGATTGTATTAGTTTAGGTTTTTTTCTTCCTGTTAATTTAAAACACCTCTGACATTTTATTTAACTCCTAAATTTCTTCCATGAGGGTTATTTTTATTGTTTTAATTTTGTAACGTGGATCTGACTTATGCCCAAAATGTGATTTTCCCCTGCGTTGCAACTATTGCACCACCAGGTGCCACTTGGGTTCACTTATAAATCCATGGAAATTCATCTAATTTCTCCTGCACTGATTTTTCTGGACACCAGGTGCTAATCTTGCAAATTTTTACTGATTAGTTTACTGCTTATTTTAGATTAATGAAAAATGAGATTTCCAAAAAATATGTTCTGCGTTTTCGTACGCATCTCACTTCTGGCTGTCCTTATCAGCCTCAGACTCTTTCCACCCAGACCCCAAACTTTTTCCCCCCTTCTTGCTTCTGCCCAGAGTTGGGGGGGAACCTCCACCCCCGTGTTTACCCCAACAGTGCTGCTATCCCCCACCCACTGTCACCGCTTATCACAGCAAGCCAGCTGGCCAGACTGCCTCTGCCTCTTTCCACCCATACCCCAAACTTTTTTTCCTCTGCTGTTGCCTGGAGTTGGGGGGGCACCCCTATTTTCCCCTATTTGCCTGCTCCTCTTCCACTCCTCTTTGCATTTTCCTCAGTTCCAGCAAGCACACAGAAGTCCATAGTGTATTCAAAACTTTTTAATAACCTAAATATTAACTTAAGTATTAACAAAACAAATACTTTAATTTAATCACATAATTTAACTTTTACAAAGAAAGAAAGAGAAGAATTTTCTTCTTTTTCCATCATGCTCCTCTGCCAGGTTTCACTCCTGCCAAAAAAAAAAATTTGAATTTGTATTGTACAGTGTGTAGTGTCTCTAGTTGCTAAATATGAGAATCCAAGTGCTTGGACTTTCTTATCATAGGACATAACTGTTTTTAACAATTCTTTCCATTACATACATACCTAAGTAATGAATCTGTATCCCCATTGATACCAGTCCTCCTCTGTCTGTGTTGCTGCATCTCTGCTGTCAGGCCTTTGAAGAGATATCAGGGGATATGACATTGAGCAGTTACCTTTTGGGGGTTTTTTATTATGGCACTTACCTTTGGCCTTCTTAGATGGGAATTTCCCTCTAAAGGGGTTGTCTCTTCTTCTGTTCCTGGAACGGAGAGGGCAGGTTGGTCACCCTGGTCCCCGACCAGATCAGTTGCTGCCTCTTCTCACCCCTCCCCTGGTTCCGGATCCTCTGCTGGCAACAAAGTCCCCACCATTTCCCACATCAAAGAAATGGCACCTTCTAGCAACACAGTTTTCCTGGGTTTTTTGCCTATTTGCCACTGGGCAAAAACTGTTTCCACCGTGGCGAGGGACCCGAGGTCCTTCAACCCAGAGGACACACATGGATGGACTTTTTTACTAAGCTCCACCAGACTCATGGTTTTTTCCCGGCACATGAACATATCCACTACTCCTCAGACACTGCTGGCCAGGCTGCCCTTGCAGAGCGTTTTTTTATGCTCGCATTCTCCACCACTTGTTAGGGACCCCCTTTTCAAAAGGAGAAGGTGAGTAACTCACAAGTCACATGCCAAGGTAAAACTCAGGTCTGAGTTTTTATTGCAATGAATAACACACACACACACACACACACACACACACACACACACACAGAGTTATTATTATCATACCCACAAGTCGCTAGTGCATCGGGCAGGAGGAAAGGTACTCCTCACCCTGGCTTATATTATTACTTGATGGGTCTCGGGAACCCCACCCTGTGTTCAGGGTGGCAAGACTACTTCTTTTATTGGGTTCTCAGCCTTGTCCTTCCCGAAGTAGTTCCACCTAAGACTTTGTTCTTATGACCTTTATACTTTTCTGCCTCCCATCCCTATGAGATCCTCCAAGCACACGAAGCTTCTAACCTTATCACCTTTTATGGGTTAGAGCAAGCTTTATCGTATGCTGCAAAGCAGGGTTACCTCGGGCCTTGCCACAGTTTCCTTTTTTATAGCTGTTATTTTGGGTACTTTTCCAGAACAGTTAGTTACATAAAGCAGTTCCCTTTTCTTATTTTCAGCAGATCAGCAGATGCATTAGGTCATGATCCTGTGGCCTCTGGGTTTCGTGAAGCTGACCCCCCCTTCAGGGTGTAAGTTTGCCCTCCTCCCAGAGGCCTTTCGGGACAGGCCTCACATTACCCCATTCCAAAAATTCAACTCCAAATTGCTGTCCTTTAGCAAGCTACCCCACCATCCGCCAACTTACCATTGTCCTGGACTCTCCTTTGTCCCTGAAACACAGGTGTCCCCAGCATTCCCACTGGCATTCCCACTGGTCATGTGCTGGGAAGGTTGTACCGCAGCTTGTAGTGTGCACTACAGTTTGGGGTGGTAAGGAGGGGATAATCCATATTACCTGTGGAGTGGGTAGGGAAGTACCCCAAGTGGCTGCCCATGCCCAATGAGAAGGTTGGCACATTGGGCAATGCAAAGGCATCTTGCAGCTGTCTGTCTTCCTGGTGTGCCCCATACCTAATTTATGCTACATTATGTGGGGTGTTTCCCCATATACCTTTGTAAAGGCCTAATGGCTGATGATCTACTTGATAAGTGCCCTCAGCCACAAGTCACCATCTTTGGGATTCATATTATCAGGTGCCTCCCTGTATCACCCCACCCAGCATCACTAAAGATTTTTACCCAGCCTCTTGTATGGAAAATAAAAATACAGGACACTTTTCAAATTCCTTTTACAATACTTTATTTCTATCAGAGATTTCAAAAAAAATTCCTAAAGTAGGTAGAGAGAAAAGAGAGATATAGATTGTGAACCTAACCTGGGTCACACAGACCCCATGCAGCCCCTGGTACACTGAAGTGCAATCTGATTTGTGAATACTGGGTTGGCAGTACATGAGGGAGGGAGAAGCACACCAATCCTGGAGGGTCATAGAAAACTCTAGTCACGAGAACCTGCTCCCCCATGAGATGCCCCTCTCCTGTACCCTCCCTGGGTCACATCAGCATCCCTCTTCTCCTCCTCATCATCATCCCTGAAGTGCCTTGGGGCTCTCCTCTTGTGGCTACATGAGACACAGCTCTCCTTTGCAAGAGATTGGAGAGTTTTTTTGGGTGGGCTACTCTCAATGCTGCTCCAAGTACATTGGCATTTGTGAAACTCTGTTACAAACTCCTGTCTGAACCTTTGATCCCCCCGTCAAAATTAGATCAACCTTCTGACTTAATTCCTTAAAACATTGTACCACATCATTACTAGTGCATTTCATAATCTCCAAATCGGCTTGCTCACTACGCTTTAACATTGAACACAACTTTCAGTTTGGATGTCATTTCTGTACTGGATGTAGCCATGCTTTCAGACACGTCTGTCAGTAGATGAAGAATACTTTCCTTAGCTTCTTGTTGATTTTTTTGATAATTATGTTGACGTTGAGCGTTAGCAGCTTCTCTTGAAGATGAAGATGAAAGAGCGCCTGTCCACAGACACAAAAAAGCTCTCATCAGTTCTTGAACATGTGTAAAGAACAGTGAGTCATTCTTAAATTATTTTAACAGTAGGGGTGTGCAAAACAGGCCATATTTGATTAAGATTTGGCCCGAATCAGGGACAGTGATTTCTTTGATTCAGATCACTATCCCCGATTCGATTTGGCCGAATCCAAATCTGAAGATTCAATACTGATTCAGAGAATCAGCGATTTGGCCATAGACACAGCTTTAAATGTTTTTTCTACATACCACAAGGTACCAGGTGTGGCTCGTGAATGCTGCAATGCTGGGGCGGATGGAGCATCCCACAGGAGTGTGGCGGGGGGGCTCCTGCATGCTTGGTGGTGAACCTGGAAGTGGACCAGTCCACTTCCAGGTCCACTTCCGGGTCTTCCCCTGAGCACACTGGGCCCCCCACCCCCCGCACCTCTTTGACTCAGTGATTAGCCACACCCCCACACCCAGGAGGCACCAGTTGCTGAACTGGGAGAGCACGGGGGGGGGCAGCCCGTGCACTGCCTGGTGGACCCAGAAGTGAACCAGAAGTGCTTCTAGGTCCACTTCTGGGTCTGCTGCTGAGCGTGCTGGAGAACCCCCCATGCTCCTGTGGGACGCTCCATCTGCCCCAGCATCACAGCATTCATGAGCCGCCTTGTACCTTGAGGTATGTAGAAAAAACATTTAAAGCTGTCTATATCCAAATTGCCAAATCTTTCTGAATTGATTTGAAGGGTTCCAATTCGATTTGGAAAGATTAACGGGTCTCCTGATTTGACTCAGATTCAGAGATTAAGCCACCAAATTGGGCTGAATCTCTGCTGAATCGAATCAGGGACTGAAGCTTCATCCAGCCCTATTTAACAAGACTGCCACTTCAAGAGTTACCACTGACAACCTACTGTCTCTCACCCAACCATCTTCTTAAGGCTGTACCCCAAAAATATTTGTCTCAGCACCACATCATCCACCCCACTTCCTGGGGTGTGTGTTGAAGCAAGGTCCATGCTCCCCCCCCCCACCCCAGCCGCATGCCTGCGTTGCACCAAAAATCAGCTACCATTGCAGGTGGCTGTGGCAGCCAGCCCCTGCTGCAACAGCTCTGCCAGAGGTGAAAGCCTGGAGCTCCACTCCCCCTGGAAGTGGCTACAGCCCCATGGGCACACACAGAGTGGCTGGGTGCAGTGTCTGCCACAGGGAGTAGCACTGTGTTCTCCCTCTGCCCCCACCACCCCAAATTTATGAGTGTCAATCTGTAAAATTGGAAATCCAGAACACTAATACCAGTACTGTTACTTACAAGTCACCCTTTATGAGGATAGCAGGGTCTCCATCTCAGAACTCTGCCCTTGCCTCCCTAACACAGTACTCCCTTTGGAACCTGACGAGTTCTGCAACAGAACAATGGTTGAGTTGGAGTCCTCTTCCTCATCATGAACAGGAGAGTTATTTCTTTCAAGCATCTGTTGAGCCCCAAGGTGTCTGGTACCAAAACGCGTGTGTTCACTAGAGTAGAGGAGGAGCTCATTTCAGGCTGCATGCCAAAGAGGTCCCTTGAGCAGTCCCAAGCAAGGTTGTTGTTCTGTGACTGATTCTGTTCTCGAGGAGGAGGCTGATTGTCCCAGCTGCCTGCGAAGGGTTCGGGATTGAGAGTATGGTTGGGGGTAGAAAGGTAAGAAAGGTTTACTGACTTAACTAAAACACAACTACGCGTAGTAACAAAACAAACAATGACAGACAAAAGCAATTCACGTTGGTGACTTATCAGCATTCCCCTCTGATGCCTGATACACAGCAAGCTTTTCTTTCCACAAAGTTCAGCGAAGTCAGGCGTCCCTGAACAGCGCTGTCTGAAGAGTACCGGGAAGGACCCTGGAATGCAGTCCTTGGGCTCCTTGAGGTCCACGGGCCCACTGATCCAGGCAACAGTTAACTAATCCTTTTCACAGAGCCGTATCTTCCTTCTGAATGGTTTCCAGATTGTCCAGCCAATTTAAAGCTTCTGAATGGTTCTGATAACATATAACCACTCAGATACCTTTTACTTCAACTGTCCTTAGACTGACCAATAGCAGTACAAGCCTTGCATTCCTTTGTTAAGGTAATTTTAACTACGCCACAGGGCCTTACTACGTCAAGGCTTTGCTAAATTTACTAGGCCTTACTTTATACAAGGCCTCACTACATCTTAAACTTTAATTAGGCTTTTAGCAACAACATATAGCTTAATATCAAAACAAATACAGAAAAACACTTGATATAATCTTCATAGAGCCTTCAGAAAGCACCTTTATCACACAGGCACACTTTTCAGCTGTCACAGCTGATTGTGTGGAACTTGCAAAGTAGCTGTGGATTCATGAATACTTTGGTGCCAGGGACTGTCTGGTTCCTTGTGATGAATACCTCTTGTCCCAAACTCAGTCACACAAGCCTCTGAAGCATCTCTTTTAAGGATGATAGCTTGTTGTAAAATGGAATCATTCTATGTGAGACACCGGACTGAGAATTATTGTCCTTTACACAATGGAAGGCACACTTTAAGGCCTTCATCTTACTGCAACACTATTCCCAGTCGTGTTTGATGCCAAGTTGCTCTAATTGTTCAGAAATGGGGACATAAGCAGGTTTATTCCTGTGGCTTCCCAGTTATGTCATGACACTCCCTTCACTCCAAATGCCAATCAGTGCTTCAGCTTCTGCATAATTCCAGTTTGGTCCCCGTCCTTGCGAAGGATCCATCACATCTTCCAAAATTTGACTTTTCTTTCTCCCCTCCATGGCCAACAAAACATAAAGCAGAGCAGATGATACACACTATAGCCTGTACCTGCTGTTAGGACATGTTCTGGGACCTGTTCTGGGATGTGTAAACCTTTTATCAAGAGAAGCATAAAAGAAGTGTGATTTACCCTATCTCCAGACATTTGAGGCAATTCTTCACTTTTGATAATCTAGCCCATGGCATTCGGAAGCATACTCACACTACTATTGTGCTGGAAATTCTTGAAAATGTTGGGTGATCACTTCAGGCATGAAACTGTTTGAATGGCTCAATGACACTCATTTCCTTTAGATATGTGGACCAAAACAAATCCATTCTGAGCATTTTCCACGAGTGATCATGGCTCGCTCTTACAGTGTGTGTGTGGGGGGGGGGGGGGGGGAGGAGCAGAATGGGGATGGTGGTCCAGAAGAGCTCTCTCATGTATAGGACATGTATGGTTTGTTCAAGAGTGTTCAAGCACACAGGCTACCATTTTTGGTACATGGTAACATCTCAGGTCTTCTCAAGAAATACAGGCAACCTTCAGTTGTAGGGAGCACATGGTTTCAGTAGCTATTGACATGTAAATGACAGGACTGTTTTCATACTAATCTAGGATGGTGACTTTTTGCAGACATTTGAGACAGAGGTCATTCCACAAGCCAAAATCTTGCTAAAGACAATGTTTTCCTTGACTCCTGAGAGACTAAGGAGAAAGCAGTGGTTAATCTTGAAGGCTGTCAAACATTCACATTGCAGATGTATGGTTCTACCGATGGGATTCGGCAACCTGATGTACCTCTGGTCTGGTATTTTAACACTCATGAAGAGCCAACTTTGCAGGTTTGCCATGAGGAGGATGCTGTTATTTGAAGTGGGGAAGCTGCTCTCTCATTGCAACAAACAGAAACGTGGCTGTCAAAGACTACAGCTGCTTCCTGGACATACATTCAGGGCAAGCCTCATGAGATATGAGCACACAAAAGCAGCTCAGACTGTTGGGAAAGAATAGTTATGTCAATATGGAATTATGACCAATGGCTGGAAACATTCAGAATGAGCAAAGAGATGTTCTTCCACATCGTTAGCTTGCTGAACCCCCACATCCAGCATCAGAGAACTGTCATGCAGAAGCCCATCAGCCCAGAGAAGTGTGTTACCATGGCCATCATGAAAGTGGCCACTACAACAAACCTGTGCCATGTTGCGAATCAGTTCGGCATGGCTCCCTGCACTGCTGAGAGGGCCATCAGTGAGGTTTGCTAACTGCTACAGGACCTGGCAGCAAACAAATTCATGTGCCTAAATAACCCCTGCGAGGTGGTGGAAGGATACCACAAAATGGGCTTCTCTAACTGCTTGGGAGCACTTGACAGCACACACATTCCCATCCTAAACTGGTCCCAGGATGACTGTCCATTCATAAACAGAAAGGGGTTTCCTTCTATGGTTCTGCAAGCCATTGTGGACCACAGAGATAGATTTACAAACTTTTACATGGGATGGGCATGAAGTGTGCACGATGCTCCTGTGTTTCGAAACTCACCGCTGCCTGAGATGATGGAAAAGGGCCAATATGCAGGACAAGTGAGTGATCCATAGAAATTGCTGTTCAACAAACAGCTAAGCAAGTGCCACATGAGCATAGAGTGTATATTTGGGCACTTGATAGCCTGTTGGAGATCACTCAAATACTGGCTAGAATTTGATGCTTAATAACATTACCCCTTACGTAGTGGCAGCATGCATCCTGCATAATATCTGTGAAACCAGGGGCAAGGTCTACAGTGATGCTTGGAGAGATTAGTTAAGAGAATTGACACAAACTGTGACCTTAAACAGCAGAGAAGCAGTTGACAGTGTGGGGCTAGAGATACAGGCATATAGTGGGAGGGGTGCTGTGATCAGAAATTGTCTGGCAGCACACACATGTGCTGCTCTGTGGAGGGAAAGTGCTCTGTAATTGTGTGAATAGATCCTTTTTATCATTAATGTTCCATTTCATATTAATTTCTCATTCAAAAAAGTCCATCTAATAAAAAGTTGTCTTGTATAATTAATTCATAATGGGGTCTCATAGATTCATAGATGCTAGGGTTAGAAGGGACCTCAATAGATTCATAGATTCATAGATGTTAGGATCAGAAGGGACCTCAATACATCATCGAGTCCGACCCCCTGCATAAGCAGGAAAGAGTGCTGGGTATAGATGACCCCAGCTAGGTACTCATCTAACCTCCTCTTGAAGACCCCCAGGGTAGGGGAGAGCACCACCTCCCTTGGGAGCCCGTTCCAGACCTTGGCCACTCTAACTGTGAAGAAGTTCTTCCTAATGTCCAATCTAAATCTGCTCTCTGCTAGCTTGTGGCCATTGTTTCTTGTAACCCCCAGGGGCGCCTTGGTGAAAAAATACTCACCAATTCCCTTCTGTGCCCCCGTGATGAACTTATAGGCAGCCACAAGGTCGCCTCTCAACCTTCTCTTGCAGAGGCTGAAAAGGTCCAGTTTCTCTAGTCTCTCCTCATAGGGCTTGGTCTGTAGGCCCTTAACCATACGAATGGCCCTTCTCTGGACTGTCTCCAGGTTATCCGCATCCTTCTTGAAGTGTGGCACCCAGAATTGCACGCAGTACTCCAACTGCAGTCTGACCAGCGCCCGATAGAGGGGAAGTATCACCTCCTTGGACCTATTTGTCATGCATCTGCTGATGCATGATAAAGTGCCATTGGCTTTTTTGATGGCTTCGTCACACTGCCAACTCATGTTCATCTTTCCACTTCCGTACCACCCAGCAGGTCATTTCCTAGGCTGTAGGTGTGCTGGACATTTTTCCTCCCTAGGTGCAGCACTTTGCATTTCTCCTTGTTGAACTGCATTCTGTTGTTTTCTGCCCACTTGTCCAACCTGTCCAGGTCTGCTTGCAGCTGTTCCCTGCTCTCCGGGGTGTCCACATCTCCCCATAGCTTTGTGTCATCTGCAAACTTGGACAGAGTACATTTCACTCCCTCGTCCAAGTCACTGATGAAGACATTAAAGAATATCGGTCTAAGGACCAAGCCCTGTGAGACCCCACTGCCCACACCCTTCCAGGTCAAAACCGACCCATCTACCACGACTCTCTGGGTGCAACCCTCCAGCCAATTCGCCACCCACCGGACTGTGTAGTCATCCAAGTCACAGCCTCTTAACTTGTTCACCAGTATGGGGTGGGATACCGTATCAAAGGCCTTCCTGAAGTCTAAGTATACGACATCCACCCCTCCTCCTGTGTCCAGGCGTTTCGTAACCTGGTCATAAAAAGAGACTAGATTGGTCAGGCATGATCTGCCTGCCATGAACCCGTGCTGGTTTCCCCTCAGCATAATGTCCTGCCAGGCTCTCACAAATGTGAGCCTTGATAATTTTTTCAAAGACTTTGCCAAGGATGGAGGTGAGATTGACTGGCCTATAGTTGCCCGGGTCCTCCTTCCTCCCCTTTTTGAAAATCGGGACCACGTTGGCCCTTTTCCAGTCCTCCGGGACTTGGCCCGTGCGCCACGAGCTTTCAAATATTCCCGCCAGTGGCTCTGCAATGACGTCAGCCAGTGCCTTCAGCACCCTTGGATGAAGCTCATCCGGGCCTGCCGACTTAAACGCATCCAGTTCCTCCAAGTGACTCTGCACCACCTCAGGGTCTACGCATGGTAGTCTGGCACCTTGCTTATGCCTCTCCACAATCCCAGTGAGAGACTTGTCTTGCCCCTCACTTAGGGACACTGAGGCAAAGAACTCATTGAGGAGTTCAGCCTTGTCCCCCCTGTCCATCACCAATTGCTTATGCCCATCTAGTAGGGGTCCTATTCCACCCAGGGTCTTCCTTTTACTCCCTATATATCTAAAAAACAATTTCTTGTTATCCTTAACTTGGGATGCCATGGTAGCTTTGGCCCGTCTAACTGCCTCCCTACAAGCGCGAGCAGTGGAGGTATACTCCTCTTTGGTGATCTCTCCCTGTTTCCACTTTTTATATGCTCCCCTTTTAGCCCATAGGCTGCTCTGGATTTCTCTGGTCAGCCAGGGAAGCTTTCTGGCCCCTTTCCCTCCTTTTCCTCGCATCCGAATTGTCTCCCTCTGTGCCTGAAGGATCATTTCCTTAAGGCACAGCCACCCTTTCTGGGCTCCCATCTCTTCAAAACTCCTACTCTGCAGTGCATCCTTGACTAATCACCTGAGTTCATTGAAATCAGCTTTCCTAAAGTTTAGCACTTTCACCCTGCTAGTTACCTTACCCACTCGACGTCTTATGATTAATTCTATTATTTGGTGATCACTGTCCCCCAGGTGACCACTGATCTGTAGGTCCCCTACCGTGTCATCCCCCATTGCCAATACCAGGTCCAGTAAGGCATTCCCCCTAGTGGGACCATGTACCTCCTGTATCAGGTGGAGGTCCTGTACACAGGATAGGAACCTTCGTGAATGGTGGGACTTTGCTGTCTGCGTCTCCCAGCAGATGTCTGGGTAGTTTAAGTCCCCCATGACTACTGCCTCCCTAGTTTTTATGGTCTCCGAGAGCTGCCTCAGGAGCCCCAAATCTAGTTCTTCCCCTTGGTGTGGGGGTCTGTAGCAGACCCCTATCACCAAATCCCTTTCTCCTTGACCCCCATGTAACTTAACCCACAATCCTTCTACTTTCTCCTCCTCCGATTCCGTTTTGATAAGGGTCGATGTATATCGCTCATTGACATAGAGCACAACCCCTCCCCCTTTCTTTCCTACTCTGTCCTTTCTGTACAGTTTATAACCCTCAATGTGTACCGCCCAGCCATGGGAAGAATCCCACCGGGTTTCTGTTAGCCCTACTAAGTCATAGGTGTTTTCTGCAAGCAGAAGTGCTAGTTCATCCTGCTTGCTCCCCATGCTCCTAGCATTAGTATATAGGCACTTGAGCCCTGTGACTGGCGCCTTTGCTGCCCCCCAGCTCTGATTCCCAAAGGGCCCCTTATTGCTTACCTGTGCTGTACTGCTGGCCACCCCATGGATTTCAGGTTTCTGATGTTCTCCTTCTTCAGGCTAGCCTGTCCTTGTGGGTGTCACATGGTTTGGTGGTCCACGGCTTCCCCCGCCCTCATCTTCCCCTCCCCCCAACGAGCCTAGTTTAAAGCCCTCTGGAGGAGATCTGCCAACCTAGAAGAGAACACATACATACCTTTGGGGGACAGGTGAAGCCCATCCCAACTGAGCATGTCCCTCGTCGTGATGTGCGAGTCATTGTCAAGGAAGCTGAAGCCTTCCTCGAGACACCATTGCCGAAGCTGCCAGTTGGTCTCTCTAATGCAGTTCTCGTGTTGTCTTCCACATCCGCTCACTGGTAGGACAGAAGAGAATACCACCTGTGCACCAATCTACCTCAGCACGCTGCACAGAGCATGGTAGTCTGTCATCAGGTGATCGGGGCTTCTCCTGGCCGCATCATTAGTACCCACATGGACAAGGACCATGGGGTAGTAATCGGTGGGCTGAATCCTGGCCTGGATTATTACTGTCATGTCCCGAATCTTTGCTCCAGGCAGGCAGTATACCTCTCGTGTTGAGGGGTCCTGGAGACAAATGGGCCCTTCTGTACCTCTCAGGATGAAGTCTCAGGAAGGCCTTTGTGTGGGATGCAGGATGGAGGGACGGGTGGGTGGCAAGGGGGATAGGTTTGTTGTGGCAGGCGACTTGAGAAGACAAGCAGGTTTGGGGACATGCCTACAAACTGTAATAGGATTCACATGCAAACAGACTAATTGATTCAACAATAGCTTGGTAACCACCACCCCCTTCCTCCAGTGCAGCCTCTTGATTCTGGCCACTGTGTATATGGTGACTGGTGGGGGAGGGGGGAAATTCATTGCACCTGGACAGTGTTTATTTCTTCATCTTAGTGGGGGTGCTGGCCATTTGTGTTGATCGCAGCGGGGATGGGGAGTTGGAGTGGGCTGATCACGGCCCCCCAACACTGCTTGGGGGGCAGCTGTCCTGGGCAAGGGGATCTCTGGTAACCAAGGAATCTTGATGATCCTTGATAACAACCACTGTCCAACCACTGCAAAAATTCCTTACAGTTTGACACAATACAAATGAGAGAAGACACAGGATTCTTTCTGTTTTACATACGTTTATGTAGTACTGTTTCCTTTGAGGCTTTAGATAAACCATGAGTTACATTTTTTTATTTACATTTTTCCATTACATTTGTATAAGTGCAAGCATTGACAGTTATGTTTTTTACATACATGGGGGAAGTAGCAGGGGAAGAGGGTAGGAGGGCCTGCTTAGGGTGGGAGGGCATGTAGGCCAGCACCAACCAGGGGTGCTAAGAGAGAGCCTGCCAGCCATGGGGGAAGCAGCTGTTGGTATTCAAGTGGTAAAGCTGGCTGAAAAAAGTTTTTATTTGTGAAGAGAATAATATTATATCACAAAGTTGTTATATTATATTACATCACAAAAAAACCCAGATGAGGTTTTTTTGCCCCAGACAGAGCCCCAGTCAGGTGGCAAGAGGCAGGGAGAGAGCTTGCCAATTGCCAGCTGCTCCCAGGAATGTTAATACACTATGAACTGGAGAAGTTGAGTCAGAACAAGCTGCCCAGCTTGAACTCCTACATCAACGGGACTGGCTGAGTATGTGTGTGTGGGTGTGTGTTGGAAGGCCCACCATGGAGTGGGGAATCTGGAATGCCCTTGGTAATGAAAAGCTGGCTGAAAAACTATTTTTTTGTAACAAGAATAACATTATATCACAAAGTTTACTTTCAATCAATACTGTTCAAACCTGCATGTAATCTTTGTTTTGATCTTCAGGGAAAACCCTTTTTTTAGATTTTACCCAAAAAACCAAAAAGAAAGCTGCTCTATGCAGTGAAAGAACTGAGCATTTTTAGCACCCATTTTTTGTCAGCATGAAGCAGGGTGCTGTGTGTGTGTGTGTGTGTGTGTGTGTGTGTGTGTAGCTAGAGAAAGAGGGAGTGAGGAGTGAGGCCCTTTCCTGGCAGAGATTTACCAGGTTTCTGACCTGAGGAAAGTGTTTCCTGCAGTGCAAGAAAGTGTGTGTGTGTGCGTGCGTGCGTGCGTGCGTGCGTGCGTGCGTGCGTGCGCACAAGCTGGGATGCTGTTGGTCTAAGTGGTGAAGCATAGGTAAGAGGGAGGGAGGGAGGGAGTTGTTGGAAAAACTTCACTGTAGCAGTACTGAGAAGAGACGGCACATAGGCCAACACCAACTAAGAGTTCTGAGAGGGAGCCCCCAGCCATGGGGAAAGCACCTGGGGAAATGGGCTAAGTATTTTTATTCATCACTGTTGCTATTATAAAGAGAGAGAGAGAGAGAGAGTGTTTGTGTGTGTATGTGCGCACAAGCTGGGATGCCATAGGTCTACAAGTGGTGAAGCATAGGTAAGAGGGAGGGAGAGAGGTAGCACATGTATGTGAAATTACAGAGTTTGTTTCAATTTCTCAAAATCTCTTGCTTCTGGAGAATCAGTCAGAAGCACAATTAGTGAAGAAGATGCAGTGTGAAGATAAGTTGACCTTGCCCATAGATTCATTGGTAAAACCATCCTTTAGCGAAAGAGAACATGATTCAAGTAGTTCTGAATCAGATTTGCCTCAGTCTGATTCTGAAATGAAACTAATAAGTAGTGCAAGTGATTCTACAGATAGTGACAGTGAGACTGGGGGTGTTGCAATGACTTCAGTAAAAGAGAGTTAAACTCTGTTGAAGTAGATGAGTGAACAACCATGGCACAGTTCTTTGGGTGTGCTAAAATTAGTGTGTCAATAGTTTTCAATGCCTTCGTTTTTTTCCTTAAATTTAAATAAACAGCATAAGGGAACTACATGCTACTGTGTATTGTCTTAACATTTTTACAAGTATTCCAAAAAAAATAATTTCTTTCCACATAAAGCTTTGAGTTTGTTTGAATATAACATTTAAACCACATTAAGTGTGCTGTATTTAATTTTTTCCTAATCAAATATTTCAGTTCAAATACTTGTGGCTATTTGGACATAAAATTAATATGGGGGTACTTTTTTAGTTTTGTTTACTAAATATAAGCCAAATAAACATGCTAAATCAGATCATGCTCTATTTAGGGCATTGGAAAATTTTCTGGAAAACCCACATCTCTAATCATGCATGAGCAGGAGATGGATCAGGTGGACAAGTTGTTCCAGGACAGGCTCCTGGCCCTCGAGAAGAGTCATATTACTCTCCTCAGGAGTATATTGGAGGCCCAGGAGTGACAGGTCACCATGCTGGCCAGGGCAGGAGAGGCCATGGATGAGGACCACTGGGTTCTGTACACCTTCCTGGCCCTAGCAGTGAATTTCATGCTGCCCGCTGCTGAGCCCTCAGCCTGCCCCCTAGCAGCCACCTACCACCTAGCCATTAGCCACACAAATGAGATTGGGTTGGGGTGCAGTGGTGCCTTCAGCATCTAGGCCCCTCTGCCCTGGCACCTACCCAAGGGCCCCCACCAGCCTACCCCCCACATGGACACAGCTTCACCAATCATCCTGGCTCTATGAGGCCCCAGAGCAGGAGCTGCCTGCAGTGGGGCCAGCACCAACCATGGGCCCTGCTGGCCATGCCCACTGGCTGCAGGAGTGGGAACTATCAGTGCTGACAGAGCAGAAGCTGTCCTTGCCCCTGTTTGAGCCCCCTGCTCACCAGCTGCACCATGGTGTGTGCACCTGCAGTGGTGCAGCCGGAGGCCTGGGTGCTGGGCATCAGTCCCTGGGCTCTGCCTCCTAGGTGCCCCCCACCCCACTCCCCTCCACCCTGGGAGGGCACACTGTAAATAGTCTGCATGCAGAAGGGAGTGCTTTATTGATGGTAGGTGGGGTAGTAGGTGGAGGAGCTCTCTGGGTTAAGGGGAGGGGCTCTTGTTGGGGGAAAGGGTGGATGGGTGTCTGTATTTCTGGAAGGGAATAAAGTGCTTTTCTGAAAACTGCCTGCAGTGAGCATGGTGCTGGGGGTGAGCGGTGGGGCTGGAGTCTGGGGCTGGCCATCCAGGTGGCCTACATCAGGTGGGCTACAGCTGCTTGCACCTGGTGCCCTGGGCCCCACTGCCAGGTTTGTGCTTCACTTGGGGCCTCAGTGGGGGGGGGGGGGGCAGGCATCAGTGTCACTGCCACAGAAGCTGGTGCTCCCAGTGCCAGGCATCCTTCATCCACTGTGCCTTCTCTGCCCAGGCATCACAAAAGAGGTGCCCCTAGCCCTTGCAGATGTTATGCAGTGCACAGGCTACAAAGATAACCTGGGGAATGTTGGCCTCTGTAGGGTAGGTGGGGTCCTGAATGAGGAGGCGTGGGACCACCACTTCACCCAGCTGGAGGTCCAGGACCCCTGGCACAAGGAGCATTTTTAGATGTGTGTGTGTGATGCAGCGCTGGGCACTTTTTCAAGCACCCAGCATTGCACGCATTTGTATAAATGGCAAAAAGCACATCACCTCTGAGAAAATGGTGGGGGCATGCTTTTGAACTAAAACACATTGAAGGTGTTTATTTCAAAAGTGCACTGCTGCCATTTTCCCAGTGCTGATGCACATTTCACCATTTATACAAATGCAAGCAACACAGCACCAGGCATGTCAGCTCACATGTGGATCTCCAGCGCATTGCAGCATGAAAAAGTATGTGTATAAATGCCCAAAGCACCCACTCTTCACCAGGGCTCTCAGGGCAAAGTTGTGGAAGATGTGGGCATTGTGGCCACTGTCAACCCAGCCAGTGCTCATGTTGGTGAAGGTGCTGCAGTGGTCAATGACACTGGAGCATAATGGAGTGAAAGTGCCACCAGTTGTCATTGGGGCGGTCACCACAGGGCAGGCAGGTGTCAGGGATGTGGGAAGTCCCCAATGCACTGAGGGAAGTCCAGGGCACAGAACTCTGCCACCACCTCCAGGGGGTCATGTCCCTTGTGCACCCCATCACCCCATCATGTACTGGAAGGCACCGCACATGATGGTTTCCTTGTCCTTGCTGAAGAGGTGACTGATGCAGCACAGGCTGGTGGGCATGTGCGGAGCCTTCCAGTACATGATGGTTTCCTTGTCCTTGCTGAAGAGGTGACTGATGCAGCACAGGCTGGTGGGCATGGCCAGCTTGAGTAGGGCGATGGCCCAGCTGGGTGTCTGCAGGGAGTGGTCACCACATGGTGGAGGCCTGCCACTCCAGGTGCAGGCAGAGCTGATTGAGGAGCTCCTAGAAGGTAGACCAGGTCATGCAAAATGACTCCAGCCACTGCTCATCATCCCAGGTGTAACGGACAACATGCAGTCACCAGTCCTGGCTGGCCAGGAGGGCCCACAGGTGATGGAGATGAAGACCCAGGAGCTCATGGATGGCACCAGTGGCTGCGTCTAGATGCACATCAGCCTTCTTGGCAACAAGGACACACCGTTGGCTCATATTCAGTTTATTGTCCACTGTAACCCACAGGTCCTTTTCTGCAGAGCTGCTGTCCAGCCAGTCAGCCTGCAGCAATGCATAGGATCATTCCATCCTAAGTGCAGGACTTTGCACTTGTCCATGTTGAACCTCATAAGATTCTTTTCGGCACAATCCTCCCATTTGTCTAGGTCACTCTAAATCCTAGTTCTACCCTCCAGCATATCTACTACTCCCCCCCCAGCTTGGTGTAATCTGCAAACTTGCTGAGGGTAGACTCTATACTATCTTCCAGATCACTGATGAAGACATTGAACAAAACTGGCCACAGGCCTGACCCCTGAGGCACTCCACTCAATACAAGCTGGAAACTAGACATCGAGCCATTGCTCATTACCCTCTGAGCCCAATGATCCAGCCAGTTTTCTATCCACCTTACAGTCCATTCATCCAGCCTGTGCCTGTGAGAATATTATGGGAGACCATATGAAAAACATTGCTAAAATAAAGGTACATTACATCCACTGGTCTCCCTGCATCCATAGAGCCAGTCATCTCATCATAGAAGGCAATCAGGTTGGTCAGGCATGCTTTGCCCCTGATGAATCCATACTGATTGTTCCTAATCACCTTGTCCTCCAAGAGCTTGGAAATGAATTTCTTGAGGATCTGCTCTATGATTCTTCCAGGGACTGAGGTGAGGCTGACCAGTCTGTAGCTCTCTGGATCCTCCTTTTTCCCTTTCTTAAGTATGGGCACTGTGTTTGCCCTTTTCCAATCACCTGTGACCTCTCCTGATTGCCATGAGTTTTCAAAGATGATGGCCAATGGCTCTCCAATTATAATAGCCAACTCCTTCCCTTGGGTGCATCCCATCTGGCCCCATGGACTTGTATATGTCCAGCTTTTCTAAATAGTCCCTAACCTGCTCTTTCACCACTATTGGTTGCTCACCTCCTCCCCAAACTGTGCTGCTAGGTGCAGTAGTCTGAGAGCTGACCTTGCCTGTGAAGACTGAGGTGAAGAAGGCATTCAGTACTTCAGCCTTTTCTGCATCTGCTGTCACAAGGCTGCCTTCTCCATTCAGTAAGGGATCCACACTTTCCCTGATCCTCCTCCTCCTATGGACCTACTTGTAGAAACTCTTCTTGTTACCATTCATATCCCTTGCTAGTGCAACTCCATTTGTGCTTTGGCTTCTGACTTCACCTTTGCATGCCTGAGCAATACTCTTCCACTCCTCCCCAGTTGTTCAAGTTTCCACTTCTTATAAGCTTCCTTTTTGTGATTTAGTTTACTGAAGAGTTACCTGCTAAGCCAAACTGGTCTTCTGCCATACTTGCTAGTTTTGCTCAGCATCCCTACTGGGGTCTGGGCAGCAGCATTGGGGTCTGGGTGGCAGCAGAGCTGTGGCAGGAGGCCTGACATGCCATGGTGAGCCTGACCATGTGGCTGTGCAGCACAGGAGGGGTAGGCAGGGCTGAGACACTTAGGTCAGTCGATGGTCACCATGGCAGAAAAGTGCAGCAAGCAGGGTGGCAAAGAGAAGCCCAGGGCACAGGTCATCATTCCTGGGGCCTGGGGGTAGAGCAGCCATCACATGGTGGGCACGGGCACTGGTGACAGAATTGCAGAGGGCTGTGCCAGCACACTGCAGCCTGCTCTGGGCCAAAAAGACATGCAGCCAGGGAGTAGCACACAAGGTTGGATTTTAAACAGGGCCCCTGGCTGCAGGCAGCTATGGTTACTGCTTCCAGCTCCCCCTGGTTGCTGCAGGGAGATGGTCCAGGGCCAGAGGAGGCTGGGAACAGGCTACTCCCATAAGCAGCGAATCTGCTCCCAAATTGCCACATGTGTAGATGCCCACCCTGGGTGGGTTTACTCCACAGTAAATTACTAAATTTTCCATTGTGAGGGATGTTGTAGCCTTGTACCAGCTCTGAGTTATCCCTGGGACTGAACTGGAAAGTCTAATGGGCTAAGTATAGACACTTGGGAAGGTTAAATTGGGTTAAAAATGACCGTCTGATTTAAATTTAGCTCATCCCAATACCAACTTTACACTTACAGACCTGGTCTAATTGACTGGCAATCAGGTTAAATTGGGTTAAAAATGACCGTCTGATTTAAATTTAGCTCATCCCAATACCAACTTTACACTTACAGACCTGGTCTAATTGACTGGCAATCAGCCTAAATCTGTATCTGTATAGAAGGTCTATGAACACAAACTGGTCTAAAAATTGCAGAACCTGGTTTGAGATAAACCTGGATCTACATAGTATCAAACTTATTCAATTTAGGTCAAACCAGTACATGGAACTTCTGTAAACTTTCCCTGTGCAGCCTCAGGCCTGGGAAAATCCAGGGCTGCTCTTTCCATGTTCCCCCCTCCCTCCCCCCATATTGGGCTATTTTTGCTCCCCTGGCTCCTTGTTCCCCCCACCCAGACTAAAAAGCCCTCTCAACCCCCATTCCACAAGCTGCTCTGGGTGCAGCCCCTTTTCAGTGTTTGCTGCTGCCAGGGTTGAGGAACTAAGTCCCAGTTGGGGGGAGGGGTGGGAGAGATGGGAGTGTAGTTTCACTGGGGGAGGTCAGGGGGCTAAAAGTAACCCCTGATCCTGTTATGCCTCAGCTCTGTATTCTTGGGCAACCCTGGCACAGGATGCAGTCTGTCTGACTCACAAAGGACTCACCCCCCCCCTCCCCTCCTCTACCTAAACGAAACTGATTAAGATGCAGTGAGAGACGCACCTAAGACCCTCCAGATAAGGGTGACAAGAGTGAACCAGCTGCCCTAGGTCTCATTTGCATCCGAGATGGAACCAGATGACCATTCATTTACATGAGAGATGGAGAACAGAAAGCCTGAAGCAGAGACTGCAGTGAATTCTGGGACCAGAGAAGCAGGGGAGCACTGCATGATGGGGAATCTGTGCTTCAAATGTTAATCAACCCATGTTCACACACACCCAGCTCAGCATTTATCAGACCAGTTCTAATCTGGATTTACTAAGGACTTCCCCCCCCCCCCGACACACACACACCTCTAAGTTTAATAGGCATCTCGGGCCGTACATTCCCTGGTCCCACTATGGGAGGCCTATTTAAACTTGATTGACTAAAACTCGGTTGCCGGGTTAGGGAATGCTGAGGCAAGAGACCGAGTCAGAGGGGGTATGGGCAACATTTGAACAATGGTTAAGGGTTCATCACAGCATCCAGCCTGCTGGAGCCCTAATCCCAGGTGTTGTCATACTTTTCCCGAGACGACTGGTGGGAGTCCTCTCCACAAAAGGTTATGAGCACCCCGATAATTGTCTTAAGTCTGTTAAAAGACTATAGTAAAATCTAGAAAAGTCATGCTAAGCTGAGGTTTGTGCGCAACAAGTAAAAATCCAAAATCCTGATGCTGCAAGCTATCTATTGTTCCTGAAGAAACCATGAGATATCCCATCAGTATATCTGCCATCCATAGGAATCTCAAGCTGGCTCCCAAGTATTTGGGTTACTCCCTAATCTTAAGTGTTTCCTGATTATCAATCAGCTTCTTGAGATGTTCCAAACTAGATAACCCCTTGTCAATAGAAAAGACAATGATTTACACTACTAAGGGTGCTTCCAAGCAGCTGAACTGAGGGTATAAAAATCTGTAAAAAGTGTGTGTGCTTTAAGAAGAAGAAGAAGAAGGAAAGGAGAATGAGTGGAAAAGGAAAGAAGAAGAAAACTCCTGTGCTGACACCATTCCGTGTCGTTCTTGGGACGCTGGAAGAACAGATCGTCTCTCTCTTCAAGGATTGTGCTACAGACTGTGCCTGTCAGCTTTGCAGCCCGAGTATCTTGGACTAGGTGAGATCCCAGCGCTCTCTCTCTTCTTTCTAGGCATAAATTTCTGAACCTGAACTGTATCAGTTAAGCTTGAGCTAAGTTTCCCCAAATACTTAGTGAAACCAGGGTTGTATTGTCATTGTTTGTGTTTGTTTTTCTTTTGCATGTCTATTACTACTAGTACTATTATATATTTCATATGCTCAGCAATAAATAACTTTTATAGTCAAACTGGTAGTAATTGGGTATATTTTTCCTTCTCTGCTTCTCTTTCCTCCTGTGCTCTGCAGCAATGCTTCTTTTACCTAAGCTAAAGATCCCTGTGGAGCCCAAAAATATTGTGGGGTCTGCTCATCAAGAGGCCAAAGATTGGGACGTGCTGAGTTTGAAACACATAAGGGGATCAGCTTGTACAGGCTGATTGACCCAGTTTGACTCAGACGTGCCCTTATGAACTGAATGCTGGCCCATGAGGGTGTCAGCTGGACACCCAGCCGGATTCAGAGGGATTCTGTTTACCTGTGTGATTGTGTCTGACTGCATTTTATTGTTGCTCTTATGAACTGATTCTTGGCATATGAGGGTGTCAGCCTGTCCATGCTGATCAGCCCGGCCAGGTCAGGCATGTCACGTTAATTTGTGTGTGTTTGTGTGTATGACTGATTTGGTGACTGGAGGAACCCAGTCCCATTGAGATTGAGTCCTGCAGCTCCACTGGGGGTGAGGGCTTGCAGAAGGGAGAGATACAGCTCCATATAGTAACACAAGCAGCACATTGACAGAATCACCAAGACCCTAGAAACTATCCTTAATAAATGAGCACACCCCAAAGTAATGGGCAAATTTGGTAACAATCCCCTCAAGCCCCCCTGATCCTGCCAGAAGCTCCTGGAACACAGCAAAACCCTGTGGGTTGCACCTGTCCCCTCCCCACCTGCTGACTGTGCAAGCCCTCCTACCCCACCCACAGGTCGCACCTTTTTCCCAACACCTCACAGGTTATGCTTGCCCCCCGCCCCTCATTGGTTACACCTCCCCCCCATCCCCTGATGAACCCACAATCCCCTCCAGCCTGCTGGACACCCAACCCTTCCCCCCTCCCCACTAACCTCCCCCATCCTGACTTACCTGATATTGGGCTGCCTTTTTTAACTGATTTAACCACCCCCTAATGGCTTCAAATGTCTGTACTTAGCCATGGAGTTCAACTATCTTTACTCCTCCTCTTCCTGACATACTCTGAAGAGAATCTGTTAGATAAAGATCTTAATCAAGATTAGATCCATCTATATACCAATCTTATCTATATACCAAACTTTAGATTGTAAGAAGAGAGACAATGGAGTTTTTGAAAATACCTGTACCTGGTCTTATCTCACCCAACAGCCATGTTAAAATCTCTGTGTCTAGTGGATCATTAAAGGTATTATGACACTGCCTGTTATGATGTTACCTAATAAAATAGGAAGATTGTTTCTGCCTTTGGTTTATCCATTGCCTTAGAACAAAAGAGAATAAGTAAGACAGCTTATTAGATAAAAAAGGCACATTTACGCAGATGTTTCATTTTAGATCCCCACTCAGGAAATTATCCCTATTCAGGAAAGAGGTTAAATATCAGTGAAATCTTTAGGACTTAGGCAGTTACATATTTCCTGAATAGGATGGCTTAAGTTTTTCTTGAATTGGTACCTAGACTCCGATATCTAAGACATATTGCTAAGTCATAGTGCCTTTATGGTATAGGGTGTGCTGATATAATTTCATAGTTTCATAGTTGGTAGGGTTGGAAGGGACCTGAGCAGATCAAATGCAACCCCCTGCCATGGCAGGAAAGAGCACTGGGGTCAAAAGACCCCAGCAAGGTGTTCAACCAGCTTCCTCTTAAAGACCCCCAGGGTAGGAGCCAGCACCACTTCACTGTCAGGGCGGCTAGGATCTGGAACCAACTTCCAAGAGAAGTAGTGCCTCCTGATATCTAGCCTAAATCTACCCTCTGCCAACTTGTGACCGTTATTTCTTGTCACTCTTGGTAGTGCTCGGGGGAACAGGGACTCCCCCAATGCCTGCTGGTCCCCCCTGACTAGTTTGTAAACAGCCACTAGATCCCCCCCTCAGCCTTCTCTTAGTGTTTAAGTTAATTTTAGATTAGGGTCTTGTCCTAACAGAAAAAAGTCAATACTGTATTTTACAAAGCAGACAGTATTGGGACACATTCACTTTTTGTTTCCATCCCCACTGATTTCAATACTGTAACAGCCCAAGTGCAAAGGTTCAAGATACATGCTATTCTTTGCAATTTCTGACCCAGATGATTTTTCCTGGTTTTTCATTTCAATTGGTGGGTTATTGAAAAGAAATAGTTCATTGTATTTCACTGTGTTTGTCTCACAACATATGTATTGGGTTCAATGGATTTTTTATATAAAATTACGTTAGCTTGTTATACAGGAATCCTAAGGCAGCATTCAAATTGCAGTACAGCAACACAAGATGCCTGCTCTCCAATCACTGCTTCAGTATTTTATGATTTTTTTTCCTTTTCTCCAACCATACTCAATACACTGTTAGGAAAAGATAAGCTTCAGTTACTAGAATAGAAAAAAAATCCTGTTTTTCAGTCCATAGCTCATCAATTACCATTGGGTAGGAGACCAGGAGGCACAGTTTTCTGTGAAGCAAGTAATATTACTGCATAAATCAATCAAAAACTAGTGCAGAAGAATAATACAATTGACAACCAATAAACTTCAGTATTGTTACTGCAAACCTTACTTATACAAGTAGACTCACTGATTTCCATGTGACTAATGACATGAATAAAGGTTGCATTACTTCTGTAACCTTGTCTAGGTTTTTTGGCACACAAACCAAAAGCTTATCCATACATTTCATAAAGGGAGCGTAGCACACTGTTTGGTCTGCAGTTAGGTTGGTTGCTTCAGATTTAAATTTGTTTAATCCAACTGAGCTCCCTACAATGGCTCCTTTGTACCATGCATACAATGATTTATAATGTGACAATCCATCAAGATATGGAATTTAAACAAACTTCAATGGAAACAGCTATTCTTAATTTTAACTAAGGCATTTAATTCCAATTTAGGGTGTATGTGGATGAAACGGGGGCCCTAAATTGAAGTGGTGGGTTTTTAAAAACACTGCTTCAATTTAGGGCCCTTTAATCCCCCGTGTCATGCACACACCCGCCACACTTACCTGCCTCTTCAGCAGCAGGGAGGGGGGGGCAAGTTGCCAGTGGGTGGAGCAGTCCCTGGGCTGCGAGGGGCAGGGGAGGCTGGTGCCTCCCTCCACAGCAGCAGCACCCCCCACCACCCCAGGCAGCACCCGCCTGCTGGCGCCCAGCTTGGGCAGTCTCGGGGGGCACTGCAGGCACAGAGGGAAGCACCAGGCCCCCACGCAGCTCAGGCAGGCAGGCTCCAGGGGAAAAAAAAAAAGATTAGGCTTGCCACTTTTCTTGGGTAGAGCCTGCCTTCCTCGGCTGCTGCCTGCAGGGCTTCCTGCAGAGACCCTGAGCTGTGTGGAGCCTGGTGATTCACTCCATGGCTGTAGGGGCAGCAAACTAAAACTCCTTGGAGGAGTTTTAGTTTGCTGCACCCCAAGTCTTTTAAGGTGCATTACACTGCTGAATTTGCTACAGCGGCTGTAATTAATGTGCAGTATGCCCCCAATGTGTGCAAATGCCAACACCATTAAAGTGGTGCAAAAGCATTTCTCCTGCTTTAAAGTGTCATGCGCACATGCCCCTCATTTTGTCTACACATGGCCTTAGGTATCAACAAAGAACTACAGTGAATTTATGCAAAAACAACAAAATATACTACAAAATGGGATTTTATAAACATTCCAGTAAACAGCTACTACCACTGTTTTGGATCAAATCCTTCTCAGAAAAGTTTATGTAAATACAAAATTTGATTTTTACTGCACCTGTTTATAGGCATAATCAATCTCCATTTGGGGATATAAACGAGCACTTTTGCATACAATAGCGGTAATTACAACAGTGTGATCATTTGCAAGGGCAAATACACATTTGAATGATCAAATATGGATTTCTTACTTACCTTCAACAATTCAGTGAACTCTCAGTATGCCACAGGAGAATTTGATCTGTTATGTTGCAAGACCAGAAACACCAAACCAAATATTTTAAGGTCATATTCTGAAATGTGTTCATTCTCATAATTGTTGCAAAAGTCACACATGGTCTGAATCTGACACTTGTGTTTTGTTTTGTGGAATACTCTGGGCTTGTTTGTTTGTTTGTTTGTTTGTTTGTTTTTTGGAGGGGGAATTGTAGACAAAATTATTAATACTTTTACTGGACTAATATCCAGTAACCCCAATCAAGGTTGAAGCATCATTGTATTCAACATTATGCAACTAGTCCCTCTCTCAGATCCTTGTTCGCTGAACATCATAAAGATCAATGAGGATTCTTTAAAACTGTTGTTTGCAGTGATCTTTTTGGACAATGAAATGAGGACACTAGATGTATTGCAGCTCACATTTAATTTAGCTTCCAGCATTATCTATAGCAGTCTGAATGGAAAATACAGAGAGAAAACATACTGATTGATATTATTAAATTCTCAACACACAATGTAATGGTAGATAAATAATCTAGAGATTACAGAAATGAATGACTGGCATTTGCAGCAGACTTATTACTAGAACTTCTTTGGACAACAACCTGGCATTTTTCCAAGTGTGGCTCACTTACCACAAACATAGAGCTGTTGGAGAAGACTGAGTAAAAGTAGGACAATATTTATTAACATCACATGTTAATGCAGGCTGCTTTGTTCAATAAGGCAAACTTGGCTTGGAAAAAAACTCTCTCAGATGAGACAGCTCTTAAAAGAATTCAGGTAATATTTTGCCTGATCCAAAGACTTCAGTCCAGAGGTGTCACACATACATACACCTGTGCGCTGGATCAGCCTGTGAAGCCCGTGCATTCAGACTGGCAAGCTACAGGAAATTGGGAAGGACTTTCAGCCCCATTGGGCATGACCATCAGCGACAAGCTTGGTTCACTGCTGCAGCTCCCACCAAACTCTTATTGCACCACTGGGCTCCCCAACTGCTGGACCCCCGTCCCCAGATTCCTGCCAGTGCTAGACCCATCCCTGCCACCACCCAGAGCACTGTGATGGATCTGGCCTGCAAACAGCTCTTCAGACAGATCCAGCCTAGGGTCCCAGGTGAGTTTGACACCTCTGGTTTACTCAGTTTCCCCCGGACCATATCTTTCTTTTCTCTCACAGTAAATGCAAAAGAATGCAGGCCTGCAGGCACATGGACTGAAAATAACAGTATTTTTAGATCATTAATCTTCTGAATGGATACAGCCACACTAAATACACATTACTTTTCTTGACTGCAGATACACTGGAATAAAAGGGAAAAAATAGCATTAATTGCAGAAGAAAGTATCATTATAAATACACATCATTTGAGAAAATACTCTTGCTCTAGCCTTGAGTTAAATACAATATAAAGAAAGTTAATAGGAGTGCAGGAGAAATGTATAGATGATACTTCTGGGATAAATAGTCTGACATGGTTTTATTCATGAATTATACTTTATAAAATACAAAGCCCTTGTCTGGATCTTATTTAACTCTATTAAAGTTAGCATAAAATTCATGAATCACAATCAAATCAATAACATTTTTGTTGTAAAGCACTTTCTCTGTCTGGATCATATTGTAAAGCTATGCTTTATAAAAGTTATTTTACCCCTGCTTCTGAATTCCAGCCTCTTCATTCAAACTAGGCAAATTCTTTGGCTCCCAACACCAGCCTTACAGAACATTTTGCTCTGATAAGAGGCCTCTGAATATGGCTATTTCTATAAATGAAATATAGAAGTAGAATGTTACAGAAATATAGCTATTTCTATAAATGAATAGCTGCTCTGTCAATGATCTTTTCACTGTTTTTGGGACAATTAATAAGGTATCAAGACAGCTTCTTGTTATCATTTTAAACATTCTGACCTGGCTTTTTTTCCAGGATTCAACCTGGCTTCTCTTTATTGTGGAAATACAAGTGTACTTTATGCAAACCTGAAGATTAGGCAGTTAGCAGTACAATTACCAATGTTTTCAACAGCAATGACAAGTTAGCAATTATTAGATATTTTGATATGACTGGGGTTGGATAATACTGGCCAGCTTTGGGGAAAATGATGAATTGTTAAGAGAGATTTCAATGCTCAAGTACACAGACAGGTTTAGTACTGGACAGATGTACAGTGGTTGTCAGGCATATAAGGATTAAGAAAGTGTTCCAGCATAAGAGACAGCAATAAGATGAACATGATAAGAAACAATGTAGACAGGTATAGTGCCATGATATAACAGTCACCCACCCTGATGATCTTCAAAAAGCATCTTGATGCCCATTTTGCTGGGGTCATCTGACCCCAGCAGTCTTTCCTGCCCAAGTGCAGGGAGGCTGGACGTGATGATCTGTAAGGTCCCTTCCAGCCCCTAACATCTGTGAAACCATGAAACAGTCATAGCTTCATTCATAGGTGACATGTAGGGGGGGCACGTGCCCCCGCTGAGATTGGCCCTCGCCGCCTGGGGAGTGGGTTCAGCGATCAGCCACTAGGGGACCCCTCTCCCGGTTGGCAATCAGCTGTTGGTACCATCCCCCCAGAGTCAGGAAGCACCAGTCACCCATGGCTTCAGTGGAAGGAAATGAGCCATTTACATTAAATTTCTTAAATAGTTTCATGCTTATTTCATGGCCCAAATAGTAGATGAAGGCAGGACAGAGTATCAGCCCCTGAGCAATAAAGATTTGCCAGAGATTTTGCCATTACAATCCCAAAACTTGAATAGGTGGTTTCTGTCTGAGTGATTTAGGTTGCAGTGATGAATGACTGCAGGTGACAAAGAAATTCCAAAACATTCACCATGTTCTCGTTACGTCAGTTTCAGAGGAGAGAATGGTGGTTCATATATGAAGGCTCTGGTGATTAGCCCCAAATCTAAAAGTCACTGAACTAATTTGCTAGGATGCTACATTTCATAACTATATTATATAGCTTTCAGTGGGCAGGTCTACACATGCATTTACTCCAGCCTAGATGTACTGTGCAATAAGCCCCTACAGAGTAAGGTTTTTTGGGTAGGTGTCTACACATGCAGAGATTAGGGAGAAAATTCCCTGCAGCCCAGCAATGGGCTCCTGCTGTCACAGGGGAGGGGTGGGGGAGGAACTTCAGACTCCCCCAGGTGCTAGGCAGGGGCTGGCAGGGCTGGGGGGCTGCCTGATGCTGGGATGGGGAAAATGTCCCTCTGCCTCGGCAGCATGGAGCTCCTGGCCCTGGCTCCCCAATCAGGGGCATGGGGCTTAGAAAGAGCTGCAGGAGAGGGGCAGGTCCCAGCCTGCCCAGATCTGCCACAGAGCTCATGTTAGGAGATAAGGGTCTCAACAGCCTGAACCCATGACTGTGGAGTTTGGGCTGGGAGATAAAGGTCTCCCAGCCCCCCACTCCCCATTGGCAATGGCAGAGCAGGGACTTGGAGATAAGGATCTCCCAGCCCCTACTCTCTGATTGCAATCTGGGAGCAGGGGGACATAGTCCCTGCCTGAGCTTCTGTGGCAGAACCTGCCCTGGCAGCAGGCAGCTCCTGGGGACAGGGAGCTATCTCCCGCTCCCTGGTGGATGGCTGACTGGGAGCAGATTTTGCTCCCAGTCAGGTGTCTACACAAGCTCTATGGCACCGTTACTAATGCTGAATAAATCTGCTACTTGCATTTGTAGATAGCAAATTTACTCAGTATTAGGGAAGTTTACTGTGAAATAAGCATGTGCACATATAGATGTATATGCTTACTCTACAGTAAACTATGCTAATGTGAAGTTAAGCATCTCATGTAGATGCACTCAGTATATAGCAATGTGTACTAAAACTTTTTAGTATATAGCAATAAAGGAAAAAAGATAAGTTAAAGCTCTAGGAGAGATATGAAGAAAACCTACCAATGTGCACTTTTTTATTTGCTGTACATATTTAATCTTCTTTTAAAGAAAGAAAAACATCTTTAGCTTCTGCTTCCAGCAACAGTAATAACAACATGGGTAGTCCACAAGAGAAGCCAGAAACAGTAGGAGTTATAAAAGTCTGTAGGTCAAAAGTTCTGTGGGGCTAAGGACAGAAATTACACATAAACTGGTATAAGTATAAACATGAGAAAGCAGTTCAAATCTGTAACACAACAGACGTTCAGTGCACATAAACTGCTTTCAAAATGCCCCAAACCAGTTTAAGACAAACCTGGATGGATGTAGTAATATGCAAGCACTTCCAATGACTAAAAAAGGCAAAAGAGAAACACACTTTGGATTTGTGTTTAACCCTATCCTATTCCTTCTGGCAGACAGTTTTATCACCTGGCTGATCATATGAATAAATAGTAAGGCTAAGTGTATACTCATTGAGTAGCTTCTGCATGCTTATTCAAACCATGCTATAGTAGAACGTGGCAGGTCCTTGGAGGCAGCAATGAGGTGCTTTGCTAAACAGCCAGACTGATGATAAAAAACTGCTTTCTTAAAAGCATATTCCTTTGGTTTTCAAGATACTATATTTTGTGGTTTATCATATTCCCAAAATGGCTTGGCAGGCATTAACAATATAGGCCATCTGCAGCAGTGTAAAAAGCTCTTAGTGGGCAGGGCTGTTGGCTAGAGTATCCTACAAAACCATGATCACTTTGCTGTGACTGACCTAATTTAAAGGCTGTGCTCCCAAAATAATAGCCTTGGTATATTACATAGAAGGGAAACACATTCAGGCTTACTGCCTTCCTGGCGACAGAAAAAAACAGGACTTGGGTTGAAATTCCACATAAAAGTGTAATGCTGCTTTTTGGAAAGTAAGACTCTCTAAATAGTACCAAAGCACCACTATGGCCATTCATTCTTTGGGAAGAGACCAGATGTAGACAAAAGCATTGGTTTTAGCCTCTTCATGAAAGAAAAAATTCTATGTATTCTGGGGTGGGTTGACTATTTATAGCACTTGTAGAGTACTCCTATAGTTATGGTTGTTTAAATACTTGTAATTCATGTACTTCTGCAATTCATGTAATGTTGTGCTTATTCTCAGACCAAAAGGGGATATTTTTCATCTTCAAAGTAAAAAGTAAATCCACCTAACCATGTTTAATTATCTAAATACAAGTCAGATAAATTAAGTGATAAAGGAAGTTCTAGGCAAATAAAAACAGCATACTAGTCACAAGAAACATAGTGAGATTTACCTGTCTGCAAAGTCTGTGCTATACCTAGTACCACCCTTTGTGCAAGGTGGCAAATTGTGAAAATGTGTAATGTATTGAAGTATGGCATCCATACAGAGACACATATTTAGATACTTTCTCTCCCCAAAAGTGTGCTGATGGCGTTCTGTGAAGATGGATTAGACTGATCAGCCTTTTACTTTACACCCCATGAAGTTGGCCCCAAAAATGCAAATAGAATTATGTGAGACTTTCTACTATGATAGACCTCTGCACAACAGCAAACATATCCTGTGGCCTCTCTAAATTTTCAACTGTATTAATCAAAACTAAATTCACAGTTTTTTCCATATAGCATAGAAGAGCACAATCATTTTTCTGGATTTGTAAAAGCATACTCAAGCTTTTTGGGCAGTGGTTATCAACCATTTTAGACTCAAGGCACCCTTCAGAAAATGCCATCTCTTAGCTTTTACTCGTTTTTTTTTTACTATGGAAAGATAATAGGGAAATTCTTCAGTTGGAAGAGTTTCAAAGACTATAACAGCAACAGGTCAGAATGTTTTTGACATAATGAATTCCTATTTGAAACTTCTGTGTGTATCTTGTCCATTGTGTGTATGTGTTTGCACACTTAATAGTGCTAATATTATGTGAGACCCTGTAGCACTTTTAAAGGGATTTCGTGGCATCCCAGAGTGGTTTAGTGCCTACACATAGAATAGATCAGGGATCAACATACTATATAGCTATGAAGCCCAGATATTGATGCAAGTCTATGGCAATTCTACAGTGAGGGGCTTCTGAGACAACAGGGGTTATTCTCAAACATGGTGACAACTGGGTTAAAAATAGTGGTTGATGACCCCTGGACCCCAGAAGTCTAGCCTACAAAGAGCTACTTGTGGCTGGGGATCGTGGGATGCAGAGGACACCACATGCATGGGATTCAAGGGATGTCCTGAGGCCTGCAGCGGCAGCCCATATCCTCCCCCACCCCTGCCTCCCATGGACTCCTCAGCTTTGCTCCAGCAGTGCTGCCCATGGCAGCGAGAGGGAGGGAGCAGGCTCCATGCTCCACTCCAGCTTTGGCAGCTGCTGCCTCCCACACACAGCAGCTGGGGTTCAGGTGCTGCTGGGGAGGGTGGAACAGGGGGCTGAGGGGCCCTGGCCCTGATCCCATAAGCCTGGCAGCTGGAGGCCACCTCTGGCAGGGCAGGAAGAGGGTAAGGGAATACAGGTTGACAGGGCTGGGTAGGTGGGGGGCTGTAGATTGGGAGTGAGGGGTACAGGCAGGGCCAGAGGCACGTGGGTCAGGAGTGATGGGCACCAGCAGGGCTGGTGGGTTAGTGGGATCTGTTGCTTGGGAGTGCAGGGCAAAGGCATGGGCAGGGGCAGGGCACTGGCATACCAGGGTTGCTCAGTGCCACAAAGGAGTGGGGAGGGGACAGAAGCAGCTGGACCCACATCATGGTGAATGAAGGGGGCCAGGGGGCTCTGATTTTCCATGATTAAAAAACCAAAATCAAACACCAAAATATATCGGTACCTAGAATTTATTTTATTATAATGATTGAGGTACTGGTAGGCATCCAATTTGCTTTTAGATTGTAAATATATCAATAAAACATTATGTTCAGCTGATACCTATATATATATAGATACAGGCAGTCCTCGACTTATTACTGTTTGAGTTACAACAAATGTCACTTACAACCTTTGTAAATTATGACAGTGCTTTGAGATTCCGACAGGGTTTCAACTTTATGATGCTGGACATAGCTGCCTCCAGCTGGTAAGTCCATAGTGGTGGGGCATAGGGGGTAGATCAACACCCACAACAGCAAGGGAGGGATTGCAGCTGGGGCTGGGACAGGGGCTGCTCAGCTGGGATAGCGGGATGTGGGGAAGGGGTGGAGCAGCTCCTACCGCTGAGTGCTGCTGGTCCGAGAGGGCATGGTGGGCATGTGCCCCCAGATCTCACAGGGCTGGCAGGGATGGGGCTGTGCTGGGCTGCACTCTGGACAGAAGTTGCTGGGAGTGGGGGCTCTGCCCTGCCACCACTCACCCAGCCAGGGTGGGGGAGCATGGGGTGGAGGCACTGCGCTGCCTTGAGCAAGTGGCATGCAGTGGCAGGAGCTGCTCCAGCCTCCCCATGCCTCCCAGACAAGCTGCAGCTTCATCCCGCCCCACCCCACCCCACCCCACCCCAGCTGGGCAAGCAACGGCAGCAGCAGGGCATGGCGGGGGCATATGCCCCTGGATCTGCATGGGGTTGGCAGGGCCGGGGCTGCTCCGGGGGGGGGCAACAGGGACTATGGGGAATTTTAGGGTGGCTGCAGCCCCCCCCTGAAGCCCCCACTCTGCTACTCAGCTCAACCCGATCCAAGGGCATACACCCCATCATGCTCTGCTACTGCCGCCACTGCTTCTCATCCAGTTGGGGCAGGGTGGGGCAAAGCTGCAGCTCATCTGGGAGGCATGGGGAGGCCGGGACAGCTCCAGCCACTGTCCACAGGCAACACAGCAGCTCTGCTCTGCTGCACCTGGGCGAGCAGCAGGAGGGCATAGCTCCCACTCCCAGTGCAGGGGCATTGATCTGCACCCCCACCAAAACAGACTTACCAGGTGGAGGCAGCTGTGAAAAGCATGGTAAAGGAAGCAATCCCCAATTTATAACACACTGTTTCTATGGGAAAATTGGTTCCAAGTTACAATGTTTCCACTTAAGACCCAGTTTTCAGGAACCAATTGCATCGTAAGTCTGAGGACTGCCTGTATAAATATAGATATAGTAGTGTTTCATTTTAATAATGGAAAATGTGGATTTGGGAGTCTTTAATCAGAGAATTTGGGATTTTGATCACAGACTTTTAGATTTTTAAACAGAGAAATCCCTGATTATAACTAGCACTGTCCACAGAAATCAAGAACTATAGGTAAAAATCATGGAAGAGTATTAAATGTACAACGAAGTGAGGTCCTTAAAAGACTTGAAATGGGCCTGTTAAGGACAAGGATGTTTAAACATCTAAACAGTAGCTAAACAATCCCAATTAGGTGTTTTCACATGTGTAACTAGAGAAGAAACTGTTAAAGGACTGTGTAATTATAAACATTTGTGATGGCTTATATTTTTATTACATATTTCTAGCTAGAAAACAAAATATTAATTTATTAACAGAAAAAAGGCTGTTGATAACTGAGCACATCTATACATGCAATTAATGCACATTAATTTACTGTGCAGCACAATGTGCAGTAAGCCACTTCTGGGCCCAGCTAAACTGATGCTGGACCTGAACATCCCCCCAGATGGTGATGAGGTTCACTGTCTCATCGTGGGTCCAGTTGGGCCCCCAGCCCCATGTGTCATAAGTTGTGGAGTCTGACATGGTGGCAGCTGACATGTGCCTTGAGGGGTCAGGCCAGGGGTCTGGGTGGCAGTACTGGCAACAGGTGCCTGCTGCAGTGGGGCACAGTGCCCGAGGGGCAGGCTTGGGCTGGCAGGGGCCTCACCGGGCCAGCCATGGGATCCAGCTGCCAGCATCAGTTTCAGGTGCTCACAGCGGTGGGGCATTGTACCCAGGGGGCAGCTTCTGGCTGGCAGTGGTCTCATGCAGGGGGGGCGGGGGGGGGGGCGGTCAGGCTCAGGGTTCAGGTGTCAGTGTCAGCCAGCACATGCCTGCAGCAGTGGGGCATAGTGCATGGGGGGCAGGGTCCAGCTGTTACGGGCCTTGGGGGGAGTCAGACCCAGGGTCCGGGTAGTAGCATCTGCCAACATATACCTACATCAGTAAGGCATGGTGCCTCGGGGAGGGGGCGGGGCAGGCTCCATCTGGCAGGGACCCCAGAGGGGTCAGGCCCAAGGTCTGGGTAGGAACATCAGGCAGCTGAGGAGCTGCCCACATCACACAGCTCCAGAAGTTGCTGGGCCCCCTGGTTCAGCAGCAACCCAGAGCTTAGCTCCCTGCTGGAGCAGCTGACAGGAGATAATTTGTGCCTGCATCACCATCTACACATGCATTTAAGTGCAGCAATTCAATGCGCCATCGGATAGTCCTGCTGGGACTACCCAATGGTACATTACATTAGTTTGCACTGGCCTAATTGCCATGCATGTGTAGATGGTGATACTTTACTGCAAAGTAACTTTGTCTACTGCACAGTAAAACACATGTGTAGACATGCCCATTGAGTATTAAAAAGGAGGGATCAAATGCAAATTGTGAAGAACTACACAGCAGCTGAGACAGGTTCTGAGTTTCAGTAGGTGTCCACATTGTTTTTGTGATTTATACACATACACACACTTCATCCCTTTTCATCTTTCTTTTGTAAGTGTCAAGTTAACAATAACATTAACTTGCTCTTTTTTCTTAATTCTTTTATTTTGACTTTGTAGACTGTATAGGCTTATTTTGCAAGCAGAGAGATTTTAAATCTGCCTGTCTTTATTTAAACTTCAGACTCATCTAGATAGGCTCCTAGCAAAACGTCCACAGAATCATGTAAGATGTGGCTCCTGAATAACACCTGGATTATTCCTCTTTGTTGTAACTTATTTTGCAGTGAAAAGGAAAATCCCAGAACACATTTTTTTAGATTCCTAATATCTCCCAGTAATAAGTAAAGGAAAAGGCTTTAGTAATATATCTAGCAGCTCATATTATTAAAGTTAATAGCTATGAAAGAAGAAAAATTGGTAGACAGATAATATTTACACCTGTTTTAAACTGTCTCAAAATGCTTAAAAAACATAAATGAAAATTCTGCCATTTTTTCTTTTCAACAATATAGCATCACTGTGCCAGTGATCATCAGGCATGAACCTAATACTGATGAAGCTGGGGTAGATTCTTCCCTTGAAGTCCACTCCCACATAACCTGGGATCTTGTTGGGGTTGGTGCCTGAAAGTCCCCTGACTGTCCTGGCCTGGTTCTATAGGGACGGAGGGAAACTGAGCAGTCTGCAGTTCCCACCCCACAGCACACCTGCCAGCTAACAATCCCCTTCAATTGGAGAAGGGGAGTATATACCCAAGTTACCTGGGCTACGTCAGAAAGCCAGGAAATACAAAAGATGTATACCTCCCACCTACACGCGGTACGGGAATTGACCAAGTGGGCCATTAGTATGGCTGGAGGTGGAACTAGGGGTAATATACTCCTGGTTTAGTGTTCACTTTGACCACATAATCAATGAAGTGTACAACCACCCAAGAAGTGGCTGCCTGTAATATACATACACAGCAGCAGAAGACATAAGGAAACAAGTGCAGCACTTTGCATGCCAATAGTTTCTGAGGGTGTGGACACAACACATTTTACCACAGAAGAAAAGTGGAGTGCCCACAATGCACAGTACTTGTGGAGGAAAAAACTATACTTCAGCATACAGTTACTTCTGAGGAAGACAAAAATAAACTTACGCTGAAGAACATTACACCTGTGCATATGTTGTATGTCCACTAGCACTGGCAAATTCACTTCAGGGTAACCATTTGCTCAATGCAAACCAGTTTCCCTGCTACCTTGTAATAGTTCCTACTGTGCATAACTAATTTAGGAGAGTGGCTTGTATGTCTGCTCCATACACATGCCAATAAATGAACATAGTTTATTTACTGCCAAATAAAATCTGAGGTAAATTATTTTGTAGAAATCTTGTTGTGTATGTGGAGCACTGCAAAGAAATAAGCCTCATCTATGCAAACCCACCTCCTGACTGTCTGAATCAGCAGGCTTCAGCACAAGCCAGAGCAGCTCTGAGTACATTTTCCCTCATTGTCCATGCCTGGAAAGTCTAAGTATGATGCAGGGAAGTGCACTCAAAAGCTACATAGGCATGTAGACAAAACATCCGTGGTGCCTAGTTTGTTAGCACAGACACTCTTGAGCTCACTCTGGAGGCCACAGCTTAACATGGTAATGAATTAATGGCATAGGAAGGAGTGGGAGAGCTGAAAACATAAAAAGGGGAATCTGTATGTCATGGGAAAAGATGGGAGAAAGTGATGGTAGTGAAAGTTAAGACTCATATATTTTATATTAATACTGTTTTTGACATTGTGAAATAAGGGCATCAAGATCCTGGGATACAGATTGCATCTATGGCACAATATATTTCAAAGCACAGCCATAAGCCTCATCCATCTATAGCAAAGTTTACAGCAAGGGAGAGAAGGACTCATTTAGCTTTCTTTATCCTTAGCTGCACATAGTAATGTCTTAACTGCAAATGTACATTTGCCTAAATGAACATAAACTTCTTGCTCTGTCTCTTCAAAACACTATGTTACTACGTTGGGGTAGGCAAACTTTTGTGGCTGTAAGCCAGAATGACCCACCCTAGTTGAATCAGAGGCAGGTGAGAAGGCAGGTACTAGGGCCTGCCTGCAGCTGGCTCTGGGCTCCACAGTAACACAGGGAGAGTGCCCACAGCTGAAACCCTCTTACTGAATCTTGCCAAAGCCACACATCTGCAGGCCAGATCTGATGGTGCTGTGGGCACCTGGTCCATGATCACAGGTTACCAACCCCTGGACTATGAATTTTAATGGATATATCTGTTAACACAGAGGGAAGGTTGCCCAGCAACAGCTCATACCAGCTACTATCTAATTCAGCGCAAATCGAACTTCTCATTTTCAAAAAAATGAAGCCTGGATCCACCTGCTCAAGCAACCTCAACTCTGCCCTCTGAGTGATGCTTCCGAATGTGTAACATGCATATCACTATGCCTTTGTACTGTACTGCACAGAAGCTACCTGCACCTGCTCTATGATTCAACACTTATCCTATTTCATAGAAAAAATGCCACATTTACTAAGCTTTACAATCCCTTCACCCCATACCATGTAACTGTGTACTTTCACTTACCCCTTATTACTCTAGCAAATCCTGCTCAACTTCTACCTAATTTCTGAAAACCTCATTGTCAAAATGACTGATGTGCTCCTTACTGACAATCTACTGAATGCAGAACTGAAATGGAACATACTGGACCTTTGCATACATTACTTTCCTTTGGATCTAGGACAGAAGTTCAATAAACTGTTTTAACCCAAATCAGTTAAGTCTGATGGTACATCCATCCAAGTTTATGTTAAATTGGTTTCAGACATTTTAAAAGCAATTTATGTGCACTGAACTTCTGAACTGACTTCCAATCACTTATACCATTTTATACGTAATTTCTGTCCCTAACCAAGACAGCACTTTGCCCATCTCAGCCACGATGAGCTCACCTGAATTACTTCCTATCAGAATCACACCTAACACTCCACTATTCAGTACAGCTATACCTGACAGTGAAAGCAGCTGCCATGCTTATATATAGTTGCCCCCAGCTCCAGGGGAATAAAAACTAAAGTTACATGCGCACGTACCATAACTCTTCATTTCTTAGTTTTCAGACATTTATTTTACTGATCTTGATGCTCCAGAAGGACAAGAAATAGTAGTGAGTAACCTTAACTTCGTATTAACATTTGTTTTTTGGATTGAACTGATACCCTTTTAAAATGAGCTTGTATGAAGTAGAGGAAAGAAACCAGTTACAGCTGAAGTATCAGAACTAAGTTTGCAAATATCTTGCAGGGGCCTCTTCCCTTCTAACTCTTTATGGAAAGCTTTGCCAATATTAACACCTTCCAATAACAGGCAAGGTGCAAGACTAACTTTGTGGAACAGTTAAGGCAGATGAACCATCTACTTAACAGAAAGTTTACGGTCCCTGCAACATAGTATTTTAGAAGCATGCACATACAAAACCCATGTTAACATTAAACACACACATGCACAGCAAGGAACCATTTCAAACATCCATATGTACCAGTTCTACTCATATGTGGTTTTATAGCAGAGAAACCAATAACTTTAACAAAATATGTGTGTGTGTATGCATGCGCGCACACGTGTGTGCGCGCGCGCATACACACACACACAGAGCCTATATGCTTCCCTTTATGTACACAGCATACATGCAGACACCCCCCCCAACATTAAGACAGAGATGCTTGTTTTTTTTCAGCACTAGTTTGTAAAAAAGAGCCCCATTACTTCCTAACTTAAAAAGAAATTGTAGTGTATAAGAAATACTAGTCATTTATTTTCTGCTAATTTCGCATCAAAGCTAAAAATGTATCAGATATAAAAGTCTACATAAATTGAGCCAATATGCAGGTCTCATTTAAACTGTTCTCTGTAAAAGAACAACAGTAAAGAAATGCTATCAACCTTACCAAAAATACTGTTCTGTGTTACTAAAATGAGCTTGTTATTATTTAAGAATTTTCAGATACCTTTGTCTGCTTCCCTTGCCCATTCTTTTTGCACAAAAACTGACAGGATTAACATAAAAAAATCTATGGTGGCTTTGTATAAAGGTGAATGTATACACAGATTTTACTAAGCAAGATTTTTTCAATTTTGCAAATACCAAATACCTGCAGGTTTACGTGAATACAGGAAGTTAAATACATGCATTCAGGGGGCTAGAGAAAAGCCTGGCTAAGACAGGGCTTTGCTTGACATCGACATTCTTATCTCATCTGTCACTCACTCTGACATTTGCTAGGGCCAGCATATTGCTACTATGTCCTATTTGAAAAAAACACGATGTAGTTGTGGTTTCAAGGCAGTGTTATTGTACCTTCCCCATCAAATATAACCCACTTTATACATTTCAATAAACAGCAAAAATCCAGCAGTCTGAAATACAACCCTCTCTTCTGTTTTCTATTTTTTAATTTGTTCTTTTTGATAACTGCTTCAGTTTGTATATCTTCAGTCTGAATCTATCTTCTATTTAAAGGGTAAATAATTATCATATTTTCTTGCACACAACACAAATGAACATGAACTTCTTGCTCTGTTTTGGGGAACCTGTTCCCCAAAATTCAGCTGCTGGTAATGGTGGGGGGATATTATAAGCCTTTGCCAGGTGGGGATGGAGGAGGAGGAGGAGGAGGGAGAGGAGGAGAAAGTAATGCTCCAATACTAGCTGCTGACTGTGGACACTCTTTTTGCCCAGTAGAGGCTCCTGTTGTAGAAGCAAGGAAAGATCTTTTCATCTTTATTCTGCCTTTCAAAAACAAGGTGCATATCTCATTTGGGAGCATGTGTATGCTAGTAGGCTGGCACAGAGCAGCAGCAGTGAGTGGTGTTTGCCAGGCAGGAAGTGAGTGGGTGGCTGCAGAGCAGCAGCAGCAGGAAGTTGTGCTTGCTGTTCCTCATGCTGAGCTCTGTTCCTGCCTGCCCAGCAAGCACCATTCACTGCTGCTGCTGTGCAGCCACCCACTCACCTTCTACCTGGCTGCCTGCTTGACTTATACACTAGATCTATGAAAAATCTTACTTTTTTTATAAAAAATTTGGGGTCGACTTATACACTGTCAACTTGTACACTGTGAAATATGGTACACAAAATTGACTTAATACTTATTTATGGCTCTATCTGCAAACTAAACTTCACCTTAGCAAGACAAGAAATCTTGAGTACTAACTAAAAAAGTATACTGCCTCCCCAAAAATAAAATTGGATATATGTCCATGAGTTAAAATGAAATGTCCTCAGAACCTCTAGAGCAGAGGTGGGCAAAATATGGCTCGTGGGCCACATCTGGCCCGCAAAGCACTTTCATCTGACCTGTGCCTTCCCCCACCACACTGCACCCCGCTTGGCCCTTTCACCCACGAGGGTGGAAGCAAGGCTCCCATGTGTACACCCCCCCCAAACATACCCTATTATGCCTCACTCACACCCTCGTGGGAAGAAGGGCACAGCCAGCTTAGCATGAAGCTTCCAGGCTGGGCTGCTGCTGCCACTGATGCAGCCCCCAGAGACCTACTCCACTTCCCTGGTTTCTTATTGGCTCTGGGCAGCAGATGGGAAAGCAGCGGGGATGGAGCTGCAGCTGGGCAGGAGCACAGAGTATGGGGCTGGGGCTGGCAGCAGCACAGAGCTCGAGGGGGCAGCATGTGGGTGTGGCGGGTGTGTGGGGACTCCCCATACACTCCCTCCATGGCACACAGCCCCAGAAGGCAGTGGCAGCAGCAGCAGCAGCAGCAGTCAGGGTGCTCAGGGCACAGGTGCCTGCTGGGGCAGGGCTCCACCCAATGACGCACGTCGCAGCAAGGGGTGCAGCTTTCACTGGGCCATCTGTATGACCAGTGCTCCCTGTCACTCATGTGGGGTCCCTGCACTCACAGGGAACAGAAGGGAAGCCCCAGGTGCTGGAGCCGGCTGCCTTCCCTTCTGGGGCTGTGCGGCAGGGAAGGGAAGCCCCAGGAGCCTTCCCTGAGGGGTAGGGAAGGCAGCCAGATCCAGCATCTGGGGACTCCCTTCTGTGCCCGGTGAGTACAGAGGCTGTGCGTGAGTTGCTGGGAGAGCTGGCAATACAGATGGTTTGGTGAAGGCTGAGCCCTTCACTGTGATGTGCAGCGCTGGCCCGAGCCACGCCCTGCCAGGCACCTGCACCGTGAACATCCCACTTGCTGCTGATGTGCCATGGGGGTGCATTTTTTTGAATTATTATGCAATCACCTCTATATACAATATACAAACACAAATCATGACAAAAATGTTTTTCATAAAATTAAAATATGTTATAGCGCTCATTTGACTTCTAGTGTATGCTTTGGTTTTTTTCTGGTTCTAAGATGGCATCCCCCTCTGCCTGCAAAGGAGTATTTCCAGGGGTTAAGGGGAGGGACTGCTGGTGGCAAAGGTCAGGGGTTAGGGGTGGGACTTCCAGTCCCAAGATGGCAACAAGGGGGCGTGGCAACCATCAATGGGTGGGGCTACCTATGCAACCCTCAACAGCTCACCAAAACTCATTAAGCATCTCTCCATTTGAAATAGTTACTCGCCCCTGCTCTAGAGGCTAAGCACTATTTCTTTTTATATAACAGTATGGCAAAAAGGAACGGGATAGTACATACAAGTACATACAAGTACATACAAGTAGGTTTAGATTCACCCTTTTATTCTCCCAGCTGAGAGAGAGGGTAAAATGTTCTTAAAAACAGTATAGCCAGTTCTAGGAGGTCTGCACCAGTTAGAGGATTTCTTCTTCCTGTGGGAAAGAGCCATTGATGTGAGCTCCTCTCCTGAGACCAGCATAAGATTGGCTAGAAAAAAGGTGACTAGGGGAGATGTTCTTGCTTCCATGTGATAGCAAGGTGTTGTATCAACCATCCCTTTCATCAAGTGGCAGACAGAATTATTTAGAATAACTAAACGTATGTTGCACAACACACATGTCCACCCTCTTTGAAAACAATGCAACCTTAGTGAGTTCAATTTCACTATTACAGCCTACCAAACACTTAAAAAAAAAATAACTGCATCATTTATGAAGAAATCTATAGCTAAAAACAACAAAACTTTCCTTCTCCACCTCCCATTTTCTTTTGGTATTTAAGAAACAAGATTCACAATGGATCAAGTCAAAATTTAATAACATTTGCATGCACGTAGGTCTGGGTATTAACTAGGGAACATTTGAAATTTGTAGACGGTGTATTTGATTAATTTGAACAAACAGAGCATAAAAGTGCTGCAATAAGCTGGTATTTAAGTGTGTGTGTGTGTGTGTTTCTTGTATCAATGCTGTGCAAGGTTAAAAAATCCTGTATTATATGTTTTAATTCACTGTTGTTCTAGACTAGGGACAGACACTCAAAAAGCCGGAGCCTGAATTGATTCAACCTTGCAGATTAGTCTAACTTGCAGAGACTGAACCAGTTTGTAACAGAACAGACATCTGGGCACATGCCTGCAGTTGTTCAGGCTAGGAGCTGGGGGTGCTAGAGCATGCCTTCGGCTGCAGGGAAGCTGTGCTGGAGGGAGGCATGGCCAGTCCGGGCTGATCTGGCCAGAGAGGGGTTTAATCCCCCCTCCCTGTGCCACTGGCAGAGACCTGAAAAAGGTTTGCTGGTTGCTGCCCCCTCACTGCTGCAGCGGGCACCATGGCCTACCCCTACTGTCAGCTGGGTCTGCCCTCCCCCAGTCACCACCATGCTTGCTCCCTACGATGGAATAGGCCCCTCTGTCCCTTCTGCAGGACAATGGAGGGACAGGGAATAATCCCCATCCCTGCCCCCTGCCAAGGGGCCCTAACAGGTTCCCTGTGCCCCCACCAGGTCACTGCAGCAGGAGGGGGCAGAGCCCTTGGTGGGGGCAGCAGCCCATCATAGTGTCCAGTAGCATGAGCCCCTTCTCAGTGGGGGGGCCCTCTGCAGGGTGGGCAGAACTCTGGTGGGCTGCACGCAGCAGCACCAGGGCCTGGAAGAGGCCACAGCCCCCCCAACACCACCACCATGGCCACTTTCTTTGCCTAGCAGCACGTGCCCCCCGCCTCACCGGGAGGGGGCTCTTGCCCCATCACAGTTGCTCCCTCCTTGCTGCTCCAGCGGCTGGGTGGAGGCACAGTCAGACGCTGTGGGCTGGGCAGATCTGTCCTGTGGAGGGGCTTTGTCTAGCCCCCGGCGGGTCCCTCAGTCTCACTGAGCCAAGGTGCCACTCCCTGGGCATGCAGTGGGGCTGGGGCTACTCTGTGGTGGGACTGCCTTTCTTGGCAGCCTCACTGCAGCAGTTCCTTTGCTGCTGCCACTGGCCCCAGCCCTGCGGTACAGGCAGGGACCAGCACGTGCAGCCCTGACCGCGTGCACCCTGCGCTGCCTCCAGGCTCACCCATCCAAGCTAAGCAGTGGGGAGGAAGGGGGAGAAATGGCTGCTCAGGGAGGGGAAAAAGCCCCTCCCCACCCTGCTGCTGGCAATTCCAGGTCCAGCTGCCTGGAGCCAGCACCAGGTGGCTGCAGCAGATGGCGGGGGGGAGCACTTTTGTCCCACACTGAGCAGCCATTTCTCCCCCACCACTGCTGCTAAGCCAGGACAGGTGAGCATGGAGCCGGCACAGGGCATGTGGGAAAAAAGCAACCCTTCCACCTCCCACTGCCAGTGTCTGTTGAAGCCACCCAGTGCTGGTTCCTAGTGTCTGGGCCTGGAAACACTGGCAACAGGGCAGGGAGGGAGAGCTCTTGCAGTGCTCCCTGCCCCGACTCAGCCTGACCCAGCTGGGGCACAGGGAGAGGTTTTAATGGAGGCATAGCTGCCAGGTGTGGCCCCAGCCCCGTGGTCCAGCTCAGCCTGGCCTGGACTCACTCAGCCCCAGCTAAGGTAGCCATTTGGTGGGGCTGGGCCAGGACAGCCTGCAGGGGTGGGGCCACCCCAGCGGGTGCAGCTCAGTGATGGGGAGGCAAGCTGCTTCCCCTGTCAGTAAGTGCAGCCTGGTGTGTACGACCGGAAGCTGGCTAGGCAGCATTTATCCAGGCCCGCTCGGAGGTGCCACAGGGTCTTGTGGAGCCTCAGCGAGCCGTTGTGGTGGGTGGTTCCCAGGATCCAGGCTCATGTTGCCTCCAAGCAGGCCCTAATAAGCACTGCCCAACCAGTCGCTGGCTGTGCACTCCAGGCTGTGCTCACTGACAAGGGAAGCAGCTTGGCTCCCCATCACTGAGCTGCACTTGCCAGGGATGGTACCACCCCATAAAGTGGCTACCTTAGCTGGAGCTGAGTGAAGCCAGGGCTGGCAGACCTGAACCGGGCTGCGGGGCCACTCCCGGCAGCTGCAGCTCCATTAAAACTGCTCCCCGTGCCCTGGCTGGGCCATGGAGCATGACAAGAGCCACCCTTCCCCACCCAGCGGTGGGGGGGGGGGATAGGGTGGCACGGGGGGAAGAGAAGGGGGAGGAGTTCCCCCCTCAGCACTGAACAGAGGCTCCCTGCTGCCCTGCAGGGGGGGAAGCACCCCCCTCCAGGGCTGCGGCTGGGGCTGGGCAGCCTGCATAGAGCTCCCCCTTCCCACCCCTCCGTGCCAGGGGTGGGAGGAGGGGGAGGTAGGAGAAGGGAAGAGTACCCCCCCCAGCATGGAACAAAGCCCCCCCTCCCCAGTGGGGAAGAGTGACTATCTGGGGCTGGGCAGCATTGAATGGAGCCCCCCTCACCACCCCGTAGTGGTGGGGGAGGAGCAGGGGGAAGATGGGAGGGGGGCTCTATGCATGGCTGCCTGGCCTAGCCCCAGAGGGGGACTCTTCCCCGTGCTCCTCTCCCACCCTGCGGGGTGAGGAAGGGCTCTGTGTGGCACTGCCCAGCCAGGGGACAGGGAGCGGCTTTAGCAGCTGCAGCCACAACCGCAGCTGCAGCCGCAACTGCAGACGCAGGGGGTGAGAAGCAGGGGAAGAGTCCCCCTCTGGGACAACCCCCCCCCCAGCCCCTGCAGAGGCAGGGGGGGCAGGAGGAAGGAGGAGCAGTCTCCCTCCATTGCCTCACAGAGCTCCCCTTCCCCACCTTCAGGAGAGAAGGAGGAGGGGGAAGAGTCCTCCACAGGACAACCATCCCAGCATGGCACTGTTAAGGTGAAGGGGGAAGGGAGAAGGGTTAATTCCTCCCTCTGTCCCTCCTGCCCTGCAGGCACGGTCTGCCAGCCCCAGGGGCCACTGGCTCAGCCCCATCCCTCTGCTCCCCAGCTGATGGGTAGACCCCAGCTTTGGTGGGGGAATTTTAGCTGATTTTGGATTTAAACATCATTGTTGCAGAACAAGAAAGATTTCATAGTTTCATCGTAGCTCATAGTTCATTTCTACAACCTCCTTGTCTTTCTGCCATCTGACACCACCAAGGCAGGAATCCTGCCTTATCTGCATATCAAAGAGCAACTCACAAAGACACTCTCATGGACCCAGAGGAACAGACTTCCACCTTCAGGTTCCTCTGTGCAAAAATGAAGTTTATTTTCTACCTATGGGGACTTTTTACCGTCTTTAATTTTCCCTGAGCCTGAGGAAGGGCACATGTGTCTGAAAGCTTGCAGAAAAAGATAATTTTTTTTGCAATTTCTTAATTGATTTAATAAAAGGTATAATCTCTGAACCAAGAGTTCTAGAGTTTTGCATTTCTTTTTGTCTCAGACCAACATGGCTACGAAATACATCCCTGAATTCACTGTTGTAGCATTCCCTGGTGATTTTGTCCATATTGACATCAGACAGGCCAAACATCAGCTACACACCATTTGGATTTCTCTTTCTCATGTACGCACATGTACACTTGCAGGCACATACACACTAATTGGATCTCTCAGTTTCTGTCTCTCACACAATCCCGTCCCCCTTTTGCACACACCCACAAGAGTTTTTAAGGTGGAAAGTAATTTAACTGTGAATCCAAGGCTTATTTGCTTGCTATAGAGGAGCCCTTAGCGCTCATACAACCCTGGTGAGGGTATGCCACTTGCATGTAATTAAGAGCAATAAATTCAAAATTATCCATACAGATCTAACAGATTCATATCCCGCAGCATCACTGCTGCATTTACAAAACAACCTTGGAGAACAACAACATGCAGCTTGCAGAGAATATGAAGCATCTTCTGCAGATTGGAAGCTACTCATAATAAGAGCAATCTACTCTTATTCAAACCAGTTAGAGGCCTGGATTGCAGAGAACTTGCTAAATCTACCTTCTATGATACTTTAATATAGTAAGAAATTTAGAAAAAATCTCTATTAAACTCCTTTACATAATCCAAGTGTACACATCTGTCAGCAGTTGCTAGATTATCACTTGTTTTTCATCTCCAGTTTGACAGTACTACGCAAGAACTATACTACTACTATATGCTGCTTTGCTGTCCTCCCACTAGAAATAAATGCATTGCTAAAGAAAGAATTTTGCTCAGAAATGCTTCTTGGGGTACAATAAAAGGAAAACTGACTAAAGACCAGCGCCAATAAATAGACTTGGCTGCTTGAAGCCAGTTTGCCCAGTGGTGTTGCAGTTCATAAATAGATGGATTACATACTATACTGATTACTAGTACTATTACTGTCTTTGTAGAAGCATAAAACATTTTTTTCCACAGTGTAATGTTTAAAGTATTCAGCTGTTCTAGAAATACTGCTTAATGTTGCTATGTGTTATACATGCTGTTAAAGATAATTAAAACAAGCTTGCCTTTGCACTCTTTTAAGACTGTAAAATATACAAGCTGAATTTGCTCTTCACAATAGCCACAGTATTTTATGGTAAGACTGTGGTAGCCAGAATTAGAGGGGTTAAATCAAAAAATATATGCTCTTGGAAGCATCTGGTAATTGTCTAAGCAGTTAAGATTAACTAATGCAAAGCTTGTAAGTTTGCAACCTGCAAGTGGAATGTATCTGTCACAATTTAACCAAAGTGTTGAATCTAACTGTTTGCACTGATCATGGGACCACTGAACCCCCAAAATAAGCAGAGATACAATATTAGCTGATTTAACAGGGTTTTTAAAGGTCTAGCCATAACAAGATCTGACCACCTAATATAATCAGCACATTCTAAGAAATCCAGGAATAAGAAACTAAGGGCAGAGTAATGCTAATTTCAAACCTCAAAATAATGTGGTGTAATTTGCTTATTGGGTAAACCCAAGTTCGGGCGGTAACCTTTCATGATAATTTCTAACACCTTTTGATTCCACAGGGTAAAAGCTATAGGGCAAGATTGTGAGTGGCTCTAAAGTCAACAGATTAGCAAAAGATAAGGTATAAAGAAGCACATACGTCAGGTGACCAGCATGAAGGACAGGACAGAAGGACCATCACTGTACCAAGCCTGGACCCCAGACTCCCAGTGTGAGTGAGGACCGGATCCTGACCAAGGGAATCTTCCTGGTGACCCCTTGGACAGCGTTGATGGGGGACGCCTGACTTCGCTGGAACAACTTGGCATGCACCTGGCATAGAGGGACTGCCAATAAGTTGCCAACTCCATGTGGGAACTCTTTGTCATTCTGTCTATCTGTTGTTATAATTCGCTATTAGCTCTTTATTACTGTACTATCTGTTTGTCACATTAACCTTTCTGTTAACTGTTGTATGCTAAGTTATAAGTAAATTTGCCTTTACTTTATTCCTGACTTGCCTCCTTAATCCCGAACTCAGCAGCCTCACGGCTGATATGCTCACAGCGCCTAGCCAGCCTGTGACATAAGACTCTCATACCTTTTAAATTATTTAAGAAGTAAATAAACTCATAAGAGCAGCCTTAAGAACAAGTCAATGAAAAATACATAGCAAGCTGGCCCTTCAGGTATAAATACTTTTTAGGAATATTACACAAGGGAAAAAAAATCTTTAAGTGTATAAGTATTTCATGGAACATAATAGAATAAATGAATGTTTTCTAATAATTGCTACAATTACCCAGAGAATATGCATGTAAGAACCACAGCTAAGCAGAAAAGTAACCTTACGAGTTTTCAGTTGATTAGAAAAAAGTCATTTCCGCAAATCTAGTTTTTAAATGGCTAAACTTCTCGTGGAGTACTGAGTAAGAACTTGGTCCTGATTTTCAGCTGCCTTTTGCAACAATTCAGATAATCCATGAATATCTTATGAATTCTAGCAGAGTTCTAAAATTAAATGCCTCAATGCATGCTGAATCAGCCATGTGCTGTTAGGAACTTACCACATATCTTTTAGATGAGGGAGAAGGTTTTTAAGAGGGATGGCTCCCATTCAAGTGGACAACATGATGGCTGCTGAAGCCTAGGAAAACCAGTCCTGCCAATTTTGTTTGCAGGGATGCAGTTTACAGGAGTGGAACTTCCCCAGAAACAGAACAAAGAGATCAGATAATAATTCCAGATCATAAATGCACAAGCTTGCAAGAAACCTTAGGAGATTCTCAGCAAACAGGATGCTTAGGTCACTGAAAGAAACAAAAGGGAATGCATTTGTAACAGAGGAGTCTGATGAGCAAGAAGAAAACTAACTGGCTATATAGGAAATAGACGTTTGAAGGGAAAGCCTGGTGCAGGATGAGGAATGAGTATGGGCCCCACTGGGCCAGTGCCAGGGCCTCTCATTGGGGGAAAGGGGCAGGAGTGCAGGGACCCATGCACTATGGGGCTGAGTTGGGCTGGCTGCATATGCTGACACCATGTGCAGCTGGGAACTCGGGTGGGGGGAGCATGGGAGCTGTGGCTATGGGGTCAAGTGGAGCTGGCCCCACACCCTGCCATCATTTGCAGCTGGGGACTCAGGTGGAGAGCTATGGAGCCAAGCTGGGCTGGCCCCACACACTGCCACCATTTGTGGCCAGGGACTCAGGTAGGGACATGGGAGTTGTGCACTATGGGGCAAGATGGGGCTGGCCCTGCTCACTGTCACCACATGTAGATCCAGGGACTCTGAGGACCACCCCCCCAACCCACCACACCCACACCACACCTCCCCATGAAACACACACTTCCCAACCGCCCCCGCACATACCTTCTTACCCCTCCCCCCCCACACAATATACAAGAGTAAGACTTTTTAAAGCTACAATGCAATTGCTTCTAGATATACTATGCAAACGCATATAAATCAGGACAATTTTAAAAATAAAATTAAAATAAGTTATAGTAACTTTTTTTTAGCATAAGATTTGTTTTTTTCTTGGTTTCAAGATGGCAGCACCCTCCCTCCCAAAAGGAGTACTTCTGGGGCAAGGGTAGGGACTTCTGGTGGTAAAGGTCAGAGGGTTAGGGGTGGGACTTCCAGTCCCAAGATGGTGACCAGGGGGTGAGGCACCCATCAAGGGGCAGGGCTACCCTTGCAGCCCTTGACAGCTCACCAAAACTCATTAAGTGGCCCTATAGCTGAAATAATTGCCCTCCCCTGCTTTAGAGCAAGGGTTGGCAACCTACAGCCCATTGGCTGGATCTGGCCCATGGAGAGGTCTCATACAGCCTGAAAACTTCTGATCTAGCACAGGAGCTTGGTGGCATAGAGCTGGGCTCTTCCTTTCTGTTGTGGAGCCTACTGCTCTGCTGTGTCTGCATCTACCTGCAAGGGCAAGGCAGGCATCTGACTGCTCTGTTGCAGGAGAGTAGGTTGCTGATCCCTGCTTTTGAGATATTTGACCGTGCCCAAGATGGTGAAGAAATTAAGGCAGAGAAATAGGAAATAAACACGTGTTTATTATTGTCTAGATCTGCATATTTATTTTCCTTGACTCACTAAAATACAATTACAAAGTGTATGTGTGTCTGTCTGTTTTCAACTATTGCACATCCATGAGGAGATGAATTGTAAATACAGTACACACAAAAGAAAAGTGTGCTGGGAAAGTTACTGGTGCTTCTGAGGGGGCAGCATTGGTTCTGAAAGCCTACATATCAGCTTGAGAAAATTAAGCAGGTCTTTTAGCAAAAGTCAGGTATGGAAGTCAAGAGACCTGATTCTATTCCTGGTTCTGGGTATGAGATTTCAGAACAGTCACTTAACTTCTCTATGTTGTTTTCTCATCTGTAACACTGGAATAATATTCACCTCACATCACAAGATGATGGGCTTAATTCATTAATTCTTTTGAAGTGCTTGAGAAACCTTGCTGGAAAAATGAAATAGAGAGTAGTAATTAAGTAGATACTGCTGTCTGTAGGAGCATATCTAACCAATACAGAGTGCCATGACAGACAGCAGAATCCACTTTTTCATGAATATTCATTTTAGGAGAATGCACATTCCAGTGAGCTGCTTTGATTTTCTTCATATTAAACTTTTCCTTGATGTACCCAAGACCCTAAAGCTGAATATATAAGCATCCCAACTTCTCCATTGTACATCTGAGGCAGTTCTACCATTGTTCTGACAAACTGACAGCATCCTGGCCCTTCCTTTAGATCTTCCCATCATTAAAACAAGAGTTTGAGATATTTTAGCATGATCACTAAAGTAGTTCAATATCCTTCACAACTTTAAAGGATATGAAAGGTCTTTCTGAGGTTCAGGTGGTGGACAAGACCTTGAGAAATGCATAGAACACATAAAAATAAAGGCTTTATGGAAAAAGAAAGTGCAAAGCTGTCCACATTTCAAATCAGTGGGCTAAAGCTCACAAACATGCTCCCATATGGTAGTCTGACAAAGGGAGCTTAAGGAACCAAAGGTACTTGAAAAATACAGGCAAGATCTAAAATAAAATTACTTCACTACTCAGTTGGGAGTTCTCATTCTCTGGGTAGGGTGTACGCTCAGTGGAATTGTGTTCGCTGTCCTCAGGTTCATAGCAGAGTGGAGGGTGTTTAGTTTTTCACAGGCTTCTAGGTTTTTCTTGGTGCCACATGGGGCCAGAAAGGATTTTTTTCCCCCTCCTGCTGCTATAGGTACTGGGGGGGGATGGGGAGAAGAGTGGGCACTGGGTGGTGCCTGCAGCCAAAGCTAGAGAGTTTGACTGGCATATGCTGATGCTCCTGCCAGGACTTAAAAACCCAGAGGTTTTTACTTAGGTCTTGCTCCTCCCCTCAGTGTGAGACTGATCATGACAGTTGGTATCAGGAAGGCAGCTGTACAACAGGGCTGCTCGTGAAATTTAAAAAAATATGTTAGAGAAACATGTCTAAGATAGTGTAGATAGGGATGATCTTGCCTTGAGCATCAGGTTGGACTAAATGACCTCCAGAGATCCCTTCCATACCAACTTTTCTATGATTCTGTGATTTCCTCAAGGTGAATTTTTAAACAAAAAAAATAGAGTTGCTGTCAAGTATGTTTACAGCATATAATGCACATTTACCATTTATCATGTAAATGGTATTTCATGTATACCTGTTCTACATACATTTTGACAGTTTATTTTGCTGACATCAATCTACTTTTCATACAGTGAAACTACAAAAATCCATTTATTGTACACTCTTCATGTGAAGGCCCACTAAGCACTGTAATGGTGAACTAAACAGGGGCTATCAGCTCCTGTTTTAAATTTTTTATTTTCTAGCGATCACCAAATATTATTACTATTATGCCTCATTTCAAATACTTAATTTCTGCTGCTACTTATGAACTAGTTACATGGTGCTTCCTTTGAATGCTGTGTGTATAAGTGTCAAACTTTGTTTATTAATAATCATTCCATATAAAAAATATATTTTTCTCTTGCATAGAGTTGGAATATGGATCTCAGAGTAATAAGAAAACATGAAAAGTTATCAGCTTAATATACAAAAGGTTACAGCAAAACTGTAGTGAAAATAGCCAATTAAAATGAAAGCAGCACCAAAGCAATTCTCTTCAAAAGCCTCCATTAAATTACAAATATATACATAACTAAAATGTTCTTCTTCTGGACCTCAGGTGAATTGGATTCATATCAAGTTCCTAAAGGAACCAGTTCTGTAATTAATTTAATTTTCTTAGAAGGATTATCAATTAACAAAAGTATATGGCTCAAACTGACTGCACTTAATCCTTTTAAATGGTTTTAAACCACTTTTCAACATGCTCCAAATATTTTCAAGGTTACTATTCCTGATGCTTTTAAGCCACAGAAACGTCTTATGCCAGCCAATCATTGGTAATTAGATGACATATGTTGCTTAGCACAGCTTTGAAACATTAATTTCCTTTCCTCATGAACTTCACCTGCCTTCAAGTTTCAAGTCTAAATCAAACCAACTATCAAACAAAACTCTTTTCTTTAACTGACCTATAGCTCAATTGTTCCCTCTTAACTGTTTCACCCATCATGTAGTTTGCAATTAATCTTACATCATGGCACAAAATGTTTTTTTCACAACAAAGGTTTACATTTTTCACTATAGCCAATTTGAGTAAGAAACTCAATCTGCATGGGTCTGGATGTATTTGTGTGCCTACTTCAGGCATGTTCTATAGCATGTATTTGGTTCACTACACATGCTCTGAAAATGTGACTATTGTAATCAATATGCAACCAAACAAGCTGTAGGACTGGGTTTACATTAGCTTTTAGGAGGCTCTATAGAAACTATAAAGTGCATGAACAATCTTACAGCTATGTAATTTTTACACCTCCTGATCTGAATATGTATTTTCACAGGTTATTTCCAATCTTCTTTTTATTTTCCTTTGAAACATGTGCTCTTTTCAGCATTTTCCTGCTACAGTGAAGAGAAGGGATGAATACTATTTAGGTTTGCTTAAAGACCTCAAGCAATTTAGGGAATTGCACAATCCATGGGAAAAACCACAATATGAAAGGAGCTGCTCACAAGGGAAGCAAGACACTACTATTGGACATGAATCATGCTTCAACTGATATTCATCTACTTCATTATCTTCCTCAGGTCTGAATTGTAGCTATTTCATTACTCCTGTGATCATTTTCCTATGATTTGTCTGAAAGTACATACTTTCAGAGAGATCTTTTGAAATGTTCTTTTCCACATAATATTTTAATAGTGAAAGTGCCTAAAGTCCTTTTACTTTCTATGTCATCAGTACTTACTGTTAATTTAATGGTAGCCATTCATAAGACATTGCCCAAGATATACTCGCTTGTCAACTTGCCCCATATGCCTGCATATGAAGGGAGATATGCCCACTGCTTTGCTTCAAGCACTAATATCAAAGCACTCCCCTTGCTGAAGGGTCAGATTTGCCGTATACTTCCATGAAGCCACAGCTTTTGGGGGAAGATGAATTTAGAATGATCAGAAAGAGATGCTGATACCAGTTGGTGTTACAGTATATAGAGAATAGTTGTATAGTAGTTGTTTTCGTAACAAGCTGTGATACTAGGTGTACATATACTTATGAGTAGGGTTGCATGCTAGGAAACCACTGTGGTACTAGCCCCAGCAACATGGGTGGTCATTATGATATGAGTTATTTGCTTGTAGAATCTGTTATTACCATGATAACAGAGATTTCTTTAATATAGTGTAAAATTAACTTTCAGTTGTGGCCAAAAGTTTGCTTATGCAGACATTTCTGCCATATTAAAAGTTGTGGCTCTATTTACACAAAGTGTCTTTCTATTAAGAATAGAAATACTCAGCCACCCAAGTTAAAAATCAATATAGGGCCAGACTCTGCTCCCATTTGTGTGCGGAATTGGTGTCATGGACTTAAACAGCAGGAGGAATGCAAGCCTATATGTGCATAAATACAACACTTTATACCTACGTCTTCACAACAGTCCTTTACTTCATGGATGAGGATAAAATCCTGTCTGATTTTATAATAAAAAAGAACAAGGAAAGGAATCTGTGGAGCAGAGGCAGTGCTATTGTAGACCACATAGTATCTAAAAGGCTGGAAAAAAAGAATTCATTATATTCATGCAAAGTTGCATTAAACAATTTGGAAACATAAAACCACGTAATGAATGAGATAGATGGCTATCTTCCCTTATATTATTATTAATTAGCCTAATAAGTGACGACACTGGATTTAAGAAAAAAACAAATAAACAAAAAACAAAAAATGATTAACTGAGGGAAAAATCCATTTTATATATATTATCTGAGACATGTCAAAAGACACCAAACATACAAATAAAGTAACAAACACTGCAAGGGAACAAAGACTAAACTAAACTGGATGAAAGAAAACATTAAGTCACTGGAGCAACAGCAAGGCTTTCAAACAATCGCAACCTCAAGTGGCTCAACAGTTACCAGTCCCCAAACTAGTGCACAAAGATTACATGGGTTGCCCATGTAAATCTATGGAAGAAGCAGGAAGTGAATACAGATTTTTAGTATTTTTACAAAATATAATAGGGAGAGGAGAAATACTAACGTATTCATGGCCAATGAGCTTTTTTTGCCATAGCCCTCTGTCCTCTATTTACATATTAATCCCATGGTAAAGAATAATGAAGTCACCAAACCTAGAGGTCATGAAAATATGGATTAGTATGGTTAGGATTTGGTTCATTAGGACAAGGCACATTTTATATGGCATTAAAGTATATAACAAAAAAGCAAATTTTTGGAAAGATATGAAGGACCAGACTCTACCATTTTTAGTCCTCTTCCTCCTATATACAAAGAAAAGGAAAATTTTAAACTCATAGGATGCATCCACAAATGCAAGCACGTGCGCTTGCAGCAGCTCAAATAGAAGCGGTGCAAATTTGAGATGGGGCTTTTTGCCTCAGTGCACTTGCTTGGACATGCACTTTGTTGTGGAGCAAATTGTGCCACTTGGGGCAAAATAACCCTGCCTGGCTTCTCCTGGATCTGCAGCCAGGGGGAGCTAGAGCCCGGGGCCAGCACCTGTGCTGTCCCCAGCAGTATAAAAAGCTGTCCTAGCAAGTAGCTCAGGGCTACTTGCTCTCAGGAACTTCTGGGGCCCAGCCAATTGCCACCTGGTGACACTACCCCTTGTGCCAGCTGGACTGCTGAATCAGCCCTGAGAGTTCCCTGCACCCTCTACCCACTGCAGCAGTCTGGCAGTGGGGGTTGCTACCTGGCTGTGACCTGCTGTGCACCTGCCAGACTCAGGTGGGGACTGCACAGCCAGCAGAAGCATCTGCCCCTCTGGGCCAGCTACCAGTGGGCTGTGGTTGCAGGGTTGGCTTCTGTGCAGCGCTACTGCCACGTGTGCCCCCTGCCCGGCCATCTGGGCAGCTATCGCCTGGAAGATGTTCCGGGTGTGGTGGCCTGCTTTGGACTGTCAAAGCATGTCCTCCTGGCCCCATTTGGCCAGGAGGTCAGCCACAGCCAGCTGGGTCCAAGGTGCCAGATCTGAGCTGGCAGGGTCCTGCCACTGGCCTCCCTAGCAGGGATTCTGGTGTTCCCTATTGGAAAATGGAAAAATCCCTTATAAATAAAATCCCAAAGTCACTCTGTAAAATACCCCAAAATCCATGTCCCTCCACAAGTAAAACAAATACCACTATAAAGAGAGAGAGAGAGACAGAGATCAGTTGGACAATGTTTTATTGATATATCTACAGTGTTAAAGCATGTCTCTTATCATAATAATAAAGTCAGCTCTAAATACTTTTCATGAATACATGAATATATATTTTGCTGCCCTCCTACAGAGGCTATGGCCCCCACACAGGGGCTACGGCCCCTACACAGGGGATTTGGTCCCTCAACAAGGGGTTCAGCCCCCAACAAGGGCTACAGCCCCCCAACAGGCCCCCAAAGGGGCTACCATCCCCCCTGCAAGGCCCCACCCCAGCCCCCCGATTGCTGTCCCACCTGGCCCCATCCCCTGTCAGCTGCTGCAGCCCCCCCAATGGCTGCCCCACCTAGCCCCACCCCCCCACTTGCAACCCCAGGTTCCCATGGCTGCCCCCACAACCCCAGGCACCTTCACTTTAAAGAAAAAAAAATTGAAAAAAAAGGGGAAAAAACGGAAAAAAAGCCTCTGCTTACCTTAGAAGCAGAGGAGGGTTTGGGGGGCAGGCGGGGAGTGGGCAGGGCCAGCAGAGGTTCCCCCCCATGATCCCCCTTCCTCCATGCCCCTGACCCCTTACTTACAGGCACTGGAGCCCTGGTGCTGAACACATAGCCTGGCTAGCTGTACATTTCAGCACCAGGGCGAGGGGCCAACCACAGAGATGCTTTGGCAGCCAGAGCGACTCCTTGGGGGACCCAGCCTCTGGTTGATTCAGGGCATGGTCCAGGACCGTGCCCCGCTCTGCTTTTTTAAACTGATTTTTTTAGACCCCTGGATATTCAGGGGTCTAATTTTCTCCCTGTGCTGCAAGTTTGCAGCACAGGGAACATTTTTTCATTCCCACACGTGCCTCTTTCCCTGTCTCAAAGGGGTTTGAGATGGCAAGAGGCACATGTGCACTCGTAGCTAAAACTACACTATATGGGCACGTCCAGACAATTCCTGCTGACTATACGGTATTTTGAAAAAAGTCAAAGCATTGCCAACATTATATTTTGTATTAATGGGTTACATAGAGTTTTGTTAGTATCTTAGATTTATTAGTATATTCAGCCATTAATTGATTTCCATTTCATAAATATCATCTCACCATACTGAATGTCAGCTCATAGATTTGGCTTTCCTTTTATGTTTGGCAATATTGCCAGCTCAGAGGCTTGAGGTCTAGTCTACAGAGACAGCTACTTCACCTTCTATCAGCAGTCCTTCCATAAACTGTAGTCAAATGATAGGGCTAGAAAGAACAATAGGGCTAGAAAGAACCTCAGAAGTCTAATTAATCCCAATTCTTCCAACCTTTTCTCATATGACATGTCTTCTAGACTTCATTTTTGTTGCTGGACTCTCTACTAATCATTTTTAAAATGTGGTACCCTGTCTGGACAAAGTGACCTCAGTAATACTAAATACAGTGGAAGAATCACTTTCTATGACTTGTATTCCTGTTAATATAACCCTGAATGTGATTGGCTTTTTATTCTGCAGCAACATTGCAACATTACAGTATATTATTGAATCATCTTCAACTTGCAATCCACTAAGCCTCAAATCCTTTTCTGTAGTACTGAAGCATAGCCAATGAATCTTCATTTTGTATTTGTGTGCTGGATTGTTCCATCCTAAGTATAGTACTTTGTACGCATTTGTATTGAATTTCACCCTACTTATTTCAGGCCACTTTCCAAATAAAGATAATTTTAAATCCTAATCCTGTCCTTTCAATTGCCTGCTAACCCACCCATCTGCTAAGTCAATATGTTCAATTCTATCACATAAATTATTGATGAAGATCTTGACTAGTATAGTTTATCAGAATGCCTTCTTACATTTTCATTTTATTTTAAAATAGCACTTCACACAAAAGAACTGTTGTGCTTTCTTCTTTTCAAATGCTAGCCCCTCCACAACTAAATAGAAAAACAAAAAACTGAGCTAGTAACAGATATTGTCTGCTATTGTGCTTTATTAGAACAGCCTATGACAGATTAAGCTCTGTTATAACAGCAGTCTATGTCTGTACACATTAAAAGGTTAGTAGACACAGGGCCAGTAGATTGCCTTAAAAAATATATACTTTTAATTTTAGTGGGGCAAATATAACTTTTACATTGCAAATGGCAACTTTTGTGCAGATCTACACATCAGCTCTTAAGATACCTTGTTTACTAGTATCCCATGATATCCTTGTGGAAAAATTGGAAGATTCTGGGCTTAACTTCTCAACAGTTCAGTGGGTGGAAAACTGACTGCATGGTAGGAACCAGAGTGGCCAGTGGTGTCCCTCAGGGGTCTGTACTTGGACCGCTGCTTTTCAACATTTTTATCAATGATTTGGGTGTGGGGGTGAAAATCTCGCTGGCCATGTTTGCAGACACCAAGTTATGGGGAAGTGTGGTCATGCCAGAAGATAGGCTGCAGATACAGGTGGACCTGGACAGGCTGGAGAGCTGGGCAGATCAGAACTAGATGAAGTTCAACACTCAGAAGTGTAAGGTCCTCCATCTGGGGGCAAACAATCCCCAACACACTTACAGGCTCATTGGCGACAATTTGACATGCACCACAGCCAAAAGGGACCTAAGGGTAGTGATCAACCATCGCATGGACATGAGCTGTCAGTGCAATGCTGTGGCCAGCGGGGCAAACCATACACTGGCATGCATCAACCATTGTATCTCATGCAAAACTAAGGAAGTGATACTCTCATGGTACTCCACACTGGTGAGACAGTAGCTGGAGTACTGCATCCAGTTCTGGGCACTGCACTTCAACAAAGACATGGAAAAACTTGAGAGGGTCCAGAGAAGAGCCACCCATATGATCAGGGACTTGCAAGACAAGCCATATGAGGAGAGGCTGAGGGACTTGGGCATCTTCAGCCTACAGAAGAGAAGGCTGAGAGGGGGCTTGGTAGTGGCTTACTGCTACATCAGGGGAGTACATCAAGAACTCGGTGAACAGCTGTTCACCAGGGCACCCCTGGGGAACACCAGGAGCAATGGATACAAACTCCTGGAAGGCTGCTTCAGACTCAATTCCAGGAAAAACTCCTTCACAAGCAGGGTGTCTAGATTGTGGAATAAACTCCCTCCAGTGGTGGTGCAGTCACTCACCCTGGAAATCTTCAAAAGGAGACTGGATAGTCACCTTGCTGGGGTCACTTGACCCCAATAGTCTTTTCCTGCCTAGTGCAGGGGGACTGGACCCGAAGATCTACAAGGTCCCTAACAATCTATGAAACATTGAGGGAAAAGTTATTTCCCTGTTCAACACATAACTGGCTTTTCAGTAAGGCCGTATTTTAATTGAATGCTAAGCACACAGTTAGCTATGGTCTAAAAGACCTATATGTATGCAAAGCAGCTTTTGAAAAAGAATCTATTTTTTCCTTTAAGGACTTTTGGGTATTGAACCTTTAAAGAGTCTAGAAAAGAAGCTTTACTATCTACTGTGTTCTGAGTGTTCGGCTTCATGCTTAGCTTGGGATATTTCTAAGTAGTCTGGATACTACAATTATCTTCTATTTCTCAACAGCCTGTGGACATATCTATCAAAATATCATTGTTTCATTTTAAGACCTAAACCTCTCATATTTAATCATGTTAGAGTTTGCAGTTCCAGAACTAACTGGACACTTTTTAAGTAGTTCTTTAAGGCTATAGAGGTAAGGCTTTACAAGCTAACAACTTTAATATGCCTTTATCTGTTTTCTTAACACTTGTTCAAAGCTGTTGAAAATGGCTTGACTGTTATTTTCTTTTACTGTTTTCGAGTTTAATTAGCAAATAATTTAGTTAGTGCTACTTAACAGACAACCTTATTCTAGCTTGTTACTGTGCAGGCAAAAGAAAAAAAAATGTAAAAGCACACATTAAATACATTTGCTATTTTAATTTATTTTGATTTACGCTCAGGAAACCAGACAGACATGCTAGGATTCTTCATAAATGTATGCAATTATCTTCCCATACTGGGCAATATGTTTCAGGCCATTTTTAAAATAAGAAGGCATATGTTTATAGTGATTTGCCAGAATTCATGTAACTATGAAGATTCATCCATGTTTACAATCTCTTGACTTTATTTTATAGAATATTGGCAGGTATACATTTTTTTGGATTTCACTGTTAAAGAAACCCTTACACATGGAGGAACTCTGTTTCAAAGCTATTACTTCTTCAGGTCCCATTATGTCACAAAATCTAAATTCTTTAAAAGATCAGTTCTAAAGACAAATGGCTTAGACTTTGTATCATAACACATGACCTCTGTTAAAGTGGCCTGGGCCTCCAAAGGTGGCTTCAGGTACCAACCCCTCTGCTTATCCTGTGTAAAGAAAGGGAGAAAATCAGCCATAAGTCACACATTAATGCTTTTATACTTCCTCAGTTTAATTCCTCCAGTTCCAAAGCCACCTTAGAGAGACTTCTCTTATTAAGGCTTCATGAACACAGGTTGAACATTAGCTTCCTCTTACTAGTTCTCACACTTCAAATGCTGAGAATAATATGGCTCTTCAAAACAGAATACCTCCAGCACTGGGTACAGTGATGCCAATTGTATTTAAAAACCTATTATGACATGTTCACGTTCATTGTTACAAATGCCTTTTGCCTTGTGAAATTCTAGAGTGATCTTTAGAATCTGGTTAGTAATGTAATTTTTCCCAGCATTACCACACTAGTAGTTAAAGAATATAAGAGACAGAAGAGGAACTATCTTTGCTAAATCTAGCACTGAATTCAGTAATCAGAATGTACTTGCTTAGCAAATTTTAGTCTCCAGAGAAGAGAACAATCTAGCTATTGATGTGGCACCAATTATATTGAGCTCTTATTTGAAGGACGAGTAATACAAAAACGGTAACTAACATTGCCGGATCATTAGTTTGCATATGAAGTTCTTTTTAAAGGATTTACTAGAATGTTTTTAAAAATATTCCCACCCAAATATTTTTCTAATATGATCCTGTGAGAAACAACAAGATATCATTTACATAAGATAGGACTGCCACTTCATTAAGCAAATAATTCTGTGTTTTCAACAGCGAATGTAATATTATTTTTGGTTGAATTAACATGCTCCAAATTAGGACATAATACAATGTTAACTGCTTAGATACATTTTATGACTGCCAAGAAAAAATAAATGCCTTCAACGTTGCAAAAGTCAAAAGACTTCAAAGGTTACATGTCATAGCAAGGATGACAGTTCTCTGTTTTATACAGGATTGACATGCATTGCATTAAATACATACATATATATATATATATATATATATATATATATATATATATATTAGCTCAGGCTCCATATATGTATTCATATAGTCAGGGAGAATATGCCCAGGTTTGTTCTCCCAGTCAAACAACTTACCCAGAGTGCCCTGGACAAATGTTTGAGCTGAACAGTGGTGAGCCTGTGGTACTGACACTGGTCTGCCAGGGGGTCTTAGAGCACCAAGTGCTGCATTCTGGGCAAGGGGCACAGGGTCTGCCAAGTCTGTGATTTGGAAGTGGGGAATACCAGGTCTCTGACAGGGGAGGAAGGGGTTTGCCAGGTTAATGACAGGCAACAGGAAGGGGATTTGCCATGGCTGAAAAAGTCAAGAATAGAACAAGGCCCCTAAGTATTGCTCTATGTGAAAGAGCAATACACACCCTCAACTAAGAGGATGGGGTCAGAGGAGGGGCAGGCTAAAGTGCTCTGGGTCAGAATACAAGGGGGTTGCAGGGAAAGGGACTTAACAGTCTACTGGGGGTCTACTACAGACCATGCAACCAGGGGGAAGAGCTGCACCAGGAATTCTCGGGTCAGCTCGCAGAGGCAGTTAAGTCAAGGCCTGTGGTTGTCATGGGCAATCTAAACTACCTGGACATTTGCTGGGAGGAGCAGTCAGCTAGGTCTGACCGCTCATGTAGGTTCCTTGCTGAGATACAAGACCTCTACCTAACCCAGGAGGTGCACAGTCCCACCAGGGGGAATGCCCTGCTGGACCTGGTCCTGGCCTGGTCACAGGCGATGTCCAGGTTCTTGACCACCTAGGTGATAGCGATCATCGCCTACTGGAATTCACCATCCAGCGCAGGGTGTCAAGGCAGCAAGGCAGTAGCCCTTGACTTCAGGAGGGCCAACTTCAATGAGTTGAGATTAGTAGGAGAGACTTTACAGTCCCGGACAGTAGGGGAACTAGGTGTCCAAGATGAGTGGTCTTTCCTTAAGGAGATGATCATCCGAGCCCAAGTGGTGACAGTCCTAATGTGAGTCAAAGGGGGCAAGAGTGCTCAAAAGCCCCCTTAGCTCACCAAAGGCACTCAGGCAGTCATAGAAGGAGACGTACATCCAGTAGAAGGTGGGGGGGCTATCACCAAAGAGGATTATACCTCCATAGAGTGAGTCTGTAGGGAGGCTGTTAGGAAGGCTAAGGCGGAGACGGAACTAGGGCTAGCAACAAGGATCAAGGACAACAAAAAGTCTTTTTTTAAATACATAGGGATTAAAAAGAAGGCACCAGGCAATGTGGAGCCCCTGCAGGATACACTTGGCAATCTGGTGGTTGGACCAGATGAAAAAGCAGACCTTTTTAACAAAGTCTTTGCCTCCATTTTTCTGAGCAGGGACTGGGGCATCTACCCCACCAGGATTCAGGGCGGACTCAGGAGTGACTCTGCCAGGCCTAGGGTCAAGGAGGACCAAGTTAGGGAACTTCTGGAGGGGCCAGACATATTCAAATCAGCAAGTCCAGATGCTCTCCACCCTAGGGTGCTGAGGGAATTGGCAGGAGTCATCGCGGGCCCCTGGCATGGCCTTACAAGCACTTGTGGTGCTCTGGCCAGGTGCCAGAAGACTGGAAGAAGGCCAATGTGATCCCCATTTTCAAAAAAGGGAGGAGAGAGGACCCAGGCAACTATAGGCCCATTAGTCTTACTTTGGTCCTGGGGAGCTCTTTGAGAAAATTATGCAGGAGCACATTACAAGAAATAATGGCCACAAGCTAGCAGAGAGCAGATTTAGATTGGACATTAGGAAGAACTTCTTCACAGTTCGAGTGGCCAAGGTCTGGAACAGGCTTCCAAGGGAGGTGGTGCTCTCCCCTACCCTGGGGGTCTTCAAGAGGAGGTTAGATAGGCATCTAGCTGGGGTCATCTAGACCCAGCACTCTTTCCTGCCTATGCAGGGGGTCGGGCTTGATGATCTATTGAGGTCCCTTCCGACCCTAACATCTATGAATCTATGAGGAACCAGCGGTGGGGGGAGGGGGGATGCTCAAGGGCAACCAGCATGGGTTCATTAAGGGCAGGTCCTGTCAGACCAACCTGATTGTGTTCTGCAATCAGGTCACAAAATCATTGGACACAGGTGTCACAGTGGATGTAGTTTTTCTGGACTTCAGGAAGGCCTTTGGCACTATCTCCCACCCCATTCTCATTAAAAAGCTAGGTGACTGTGACATTGATGCCTACACAGTCAGATGGGTCACAAATTGGCTAGGGGGTCACACCCAGGGAGTGGTGGTGGATGGATCATATTCGACCTGGAGGGAGGTGGGCAGTGGAGTCCCTCAGGGCTCATTCCTCGGGCCTGTACTGTTCAATTTCTTTATTAGCGACTTGGATAAGGGGGTGAAAAGCACCCTGTTCAAATTCGCTGATGACACCAAGATCTGGGGTGAGGTTGGGCATGCTAGAAGGGAGGGACAGGATACAACTAGACCTGGACAGGTTACAGGGGTGGGCAAATGTGAATAGGGTGGGATTCAATACTGACAAGTGCAGGGTGCTGCACTTAGGTAGAAAGAACCAGCAGCATACCTATAGGCTGGGGAACTCCTGTCCTCTCTTCTCGAAAGCACAGTGGCAGAAAGAGATCTTGGAGTCATTATCAATTCTAAAATGAACATGGGCTGCCAATGTGAGGATGCGGTCAGGAAGGCTAACCGCACCTTGTCATGTATCCACAGATGCATCACGAGCTGGTCCAAGGGGGTGATCCTCCCCCTCTATGTGACACTGATCAGGCCACAGTTGGAGTACTGCGTCCAGTTCTGGGCACCGCACTTCAGGAGGAATGTAGCCAGCATCGAGAGGGTCCAGAGGAGGGCCACTCGCATGATCGGGGGCAGCAGGGCAGGTCCTATGAGGAGAGGCTATGGGACCTGAACCTGTTCAGCCTTCACAAGAGAAGGCTGAGAGGGGATCTAGTGACCATCTATAAACTTACCAGGGGGGACCAGAGGGGATTGGGTGAGACCCTGTTCCCCCAAGCACCTCCCAGAGTAACAAGGAATAAAGGCCACAAGTTGATTGAGGGTAGGTTCAGGCTAGACATCAGAAGGCACTACTTCACAGTCAGGGCAGCCAGGATCTGGAACCAGCTTCCAAGGGAAGTGGTGCTGGTTCCTACCTTAGGGGTCTTTAAAAGGAGGCTTGATAACTACCTAGCTGAGGTCTTATGAGCTTAAACTTACAAGGGGTCATATGAGCCCAGTATTCATTCCTGCCCAGGGCAGGGGATTGGACTTGATGATCTGCTCAGGTCCCCTCCGACACTACATCTATGAACCTATGAAGTGCTTTGGTGCTGGGCTTCTCCAAACTGAAGCATTCACAGGAGTTGTGAAATGACACTAAGTCCCATGAGTCATTCAGCGCAGATTCCAGTGAGGGGGTCAAATACCAATCTACATCCCTCCCCCGCCGCCCCACCGTAATGTCTTTCCTAATGAATTACAGCAGGAGGCACATGTGTTACGTCTTAGCTGTGTGTTCTTGGGAACCCTGGCACAGGATGCAGTCTGTCTGACAAACCCCCCCTCCCTCCCCTCCTCTACATAAATGAAACTGATTAAGATGCAGTGAGAGACACACTTAAGACCCTCCAGGTAAGGGTGACAAGAGTGAAACAACTGCCCTAGGTCTCATTTGCATCCGAGATGGAACCAGATGACCATTCATTTACGTGAGAGATGGAGAACAGAAAGCCTGAAGCAGAGACTGCAGTGAATTCTGGGACCACAGAAGCAGGGGAGCACTGTATGATAGGGAATCTGTGCTCCAAATGTTAATCAACCCATGTTCACACACACCCAGCTCAGCATTTATGAGACCAGTTCTAATCTGGATTTCCTAAGGACCCCCACCCCGCCCCCCGTCCGTTGGAGCCCTAATCACAGGTGTTGCCATACTTTTCCCGAGACGACTGGTGGGAGTCCTCTCCACAAAAGGTTATGAGCACCCCAATAATTATCTTAAGTCTGTTAAAAGACTATAATAAGATCTGGAAAAGTCATGCTAAGCTGAGGCTTGTGCACAACAAGAGAAAATCCAAAATCCTGATGCTGCAAGCTATCTATTGTTCCTGAAGAAACCATGAGATATCCCATCAGTATATCTGCTATCCATAGGAATTTCAAGCTGGCTCCCAAGTATCTGGGAACTCCCTAACATTAAGTGTTTCCTGATTATCAATCAGTTTCTTGAGATTTCCAAACCAGATAACCCCTTGTCAATAGAAAAGACAATGATTTACACAATTGAGGATGCTTTGAAGCAGCTGAACTGAGGGTATAAAAATCTGTAAAAGTGTGGGTGCTTCAGAGAGAAAGAAAGAAAGACTTTTAAGAGACCTTTATTCCCCGGAGGGTGATGACTTGGAGCCAGTAAAGAGCATGTACAAGGATGCCCGAAGCTCTGGGCCTCATGGACAAGGCCTGGGCTCGTGGCCTGCAAGGCCTGCCCGTACACTCTAGACAAAAAAAACCCAACACAACGCACATAAGGACTATTTACAGTATTTACAGTTCTGCCAGCGGGGACACCCATGGAGGCCTCCGGGGTCCACCCACACGAGCAAAACTCCAGGGCCTCGGCCCGCTTGACGCGTCTCTGCGGCTTGAGCAGCCGGTGGCATCACAGAACGAGGATCAGGTGTCCCGCCTCGACCCGGCACAGCACCCCCTCGAGGGCCCAGCGCTCGTCAAAGGCGGGCACCGTCCGCCGGAGGACAGCGTGCTCAAACTCGAGCGAGAGGCGGGCCCGCACCAGCAGGCGGAAGAGCTGCAGGGCGTCGACCATCCCGGTGCCGTTGAGCTGGTTTCGCCGGCTCTTCAGGGTGGCCATCTTGGCCTGGCCCAGCAGGAAGTTGGCCAGGCTGACCGTGGCCCGCTCGGCCGCCCGGTATGGAAAGGAGTGGACGTAGGCGTCTTCGGAGAAGTCTCAGCCCAGTACCCGAAGCAGTGCGCCCAGGGCGGCAAAGAGAGGCTGCAGCCGGGGGCAGTCGAGGAAAGCGTGGAAAATGTCCTCGTCCAGCACCCCTGGGCAGAAGGGGCAGGCCGCCGAGGCCGCTGGGTCCAAGTGACGCACAAAGGTGCCGGTGGCCAGGATGCCGTGCACGAGCCGCCACTGCAGGTCGCCGGTCTTCTTGGCGATGGGCGCCTTATACAGCGTGTGCCACGCCGGGGTCCCGGGCCGCGCCAGGCGCCGCCGCCACGCGGTGTCCGGGCGGCCGGCCAGCACCTGGGCGTGCCGGGTGCGCACCACCCACATGTAGAGGCCCTTGTGGGGCAGGGTGCCAAAAGGGCAGCCCGTATTGCTGCTGGGGGGCACCGGGAGCCTGAGCAGCGTGTTGGGCCGCTCGGCCAGCTCGCCGGGTACCGCTGGGATGACGGGTAGCGGTGGGAAGGCGTCTTCTGCGGCGTCTGCGGCGGGGAGGGGCCGGCGAGTCTGGAGATGGGCTTCCAGGGCGGTCGCTGCCTCCGTCGGGAGGGCGGCCCTAACGGCCCGCAGAAGCCGCCCCGCGGTGCAGACGGAGCGCATCGCCAGCCGGGCAGCCAGGGCCTCGGGTGACAGCCAGTCCGACCGAGCGGGGTCCAGGAGGTGCTCCAGGCGGGTGGAGCGCGCCTCGACGAGAGCTGCCGTGAGGCTGGCGGAGGCCAGGCTCGGCACGACACGGTGCAGGGCCGGGTTGTGGACCAAGGGCTCTCGAAGGAGCTGCGGGAACCGCAGGTGCCTGGCCTGGGGACAGAGATGGAAGGCCGCCCGCCAGGCCCGCACCACGCTGCGGTAGAACGGGGGAAGGACCGCCCCGTTCAGGAAGGTGAGGTCCAGTTGAAACAGCTCCCGGTCAAAGCCGAGGCCCCCCACTCGCCGCAGGAATCGGCACGCCAGCTGTCGCCACGGGAGGTGGCCTTCGGTGTACAGGAGCCACTGGAGGGCCTGCAGCCGATAGGCGGCCACCCTGCTGGCCAGATCGATCAGGCCCTGGCCCCCCTCGCCGGTGGGCAGGTAGAGGGCAGCTCGTGGGAGCCAGTGGCGTCCGTCCCACAGGAAATCGACCAGGAGCCGCTGCAGTCGCTCCAGTAGCTCCGGCGGAGGGTCCAGCACCGCGCAGCGGTGCCACAGGGTGGCCGCCGCCAGGTTATTGATGACGAGGACGCCCCCCCGGTAGGAAAGGCTGGGCAGGCGCCAGCGCCACCGCTGCAGGCGGGCCTCCACTCCCTCCTCGAGGCCGTCCCAGTTGCGCGCCATGAAGGTCGTCGGCCCCAGGAACACGCCCAAGACCTTGAGGCCCTCGCGGCGCCAGGCGAGGCCCCCCGGCAAGTCCGGCGGAGGCCTGCCAGTCCATGCGCCAAGCAGCAGAGTGTCACTCTTGCCCCAGTTGATGCGGGCGGAGGAGGCGCGCTCGTAGGCCCGCTGGCAATCTGCCAGAGCCCGCACGTCTTCCCGGGTGGCGAGGAAGACGGTGACGTCGTCCGCATAGGCCGACAGCCGGAGACGAGGGCCAGCGGACGGGCCCGTGGCCGATGGCAGGGCCACCCCACTCAGGCGGCGGCGCAGCGCGTGTAACAGCGGCTCGATGGCCAGGGCGTAGAGCATGCCCGACAGCGGACAGCCCTGGCGAATGCCCCTGCGCGCGGGGAACGGAGCGCAAAGCACCCCGTTCACCTTGAGCAGGCTGGAAATGTCCCGGTACAAGACCCGGAGGGCCCCGGTGAAGAGGGGCCCAAAGCCAAAGGCCTCCAGCGTGCGGAAGAGGTAGGCGTGGCCCACGCGGTCAAAGGCCTTCTCCTGGTCGAGAGAGAGGAGGCCGACGTCGAGGCCAAAGAGCTCGCTAGCCGTGAGCAGGTCCCGCAGCAGGAACAGGTTGTCTTGTATGGTCCTGCCCGGCACGCAGTAGCTCTGCTCGGGCCCGGTGAGAGAGGCCATGACCGCGCGGAGGCGGGTGGCCAGCGCTTTGGCCAGAATCTTGTAGTCCGCGCACAGCAGGGAGACCGGCCGCCAGTTCTTCATGTAGCCCAGGTCTCCCTTCTTGGGCAGCAGGGTCAGCACCGCTCGGCGGCAGCTGATCGGCAAGACCTTGTCGGCGAGGCTCTCCTGGAAAACGCGCAGGAGGCTGGGGCCGAGGAGAGGCCAGAAGGTCTTGTAGAACTCGGCAGGCAGCCCGTCGAGGCCCGGGGCTTTGCCGGAGGCGAGGCCGGCCGTGGCGGCCGCCAGCTCTTCCAGGGACAAGTCCCGCTCCAGCTCGCCGGCCTCCAGGGCATCGAGACGCGGTAGGCCCTCGTGGAGTTCCCGCGTGGCCTCGGGGCACGACGGCTCGGCCGCGAACAGGTCGCGATAGAAGGCGACGGCACGTTCGCGGACTTCGCCCGGCTCTGTAATGACCCGGCCCTCAGGAGTCTTGAGATGGTCCAAGACTTTGCTCGCTGCCCGCCGCCGCTCCAGGTCAAAAAAGAAGCGGGTCGGGGCGTCGGTTTCCACCAGCTCCTGGCAGCGGGCGCGGATCCTCGCGCCGCGGGCCGCGCTCTCCGCCAAGTCGCGCAGGCATTTCCTGCGGAGCCGGAGGCTCTCGCTCAGTGCCGCGTTGCTGCCGGCGGCCAGCAGAGCAGCCTCGAGCTCCGCCACGTCCTCCTCCAACTCCCGGATACGGCGGCGCGTCTCGTTCGCGGCCAGCTGGGTGTACTGCTGGCAGAAGGCTCGGGTCTGGACCTTGCCCACGTCCCACCACAGCTTCCAGGAGGAGTGGCTCGGTCTCGCAGCCTCCCACCTCCGCCAAAAGTGGGCAAAGCAGTCCCGGAAATAAGAGTCCTGGAGCAGACTAATGTTCAAACACCAATACGGTGCCCGTGCACAGGCTCTCCCCGGCAGGCTCAGTTCGCTGAAGGCCAGGCCATGATCTGATAGACCCGAGGGAGCGATGCGGCTGCTGCGCAGGAGTGGCAGGTGGTGCCTGGTGATATAAAGGCGGTCGAGGCGAGCCATGGTGAGACCGCCGGCACTCGTCTTGGCCCAGGTGTACTGGCGCGCATCGGGATGCAGGGCTCGCCAGACGTCCACGAGGTCTGCCCCCTCCAGGGCAGCTTGCAGCTTGCGAGCGGAGGGCAGGTGGGGCTCAGGCCCTGTGCGGTCGAGGCGCGGGGCAGTGGTGCAATTGAAATCGCCCCCGAGGAGGAGCAGGTCATCATCCTCGCTAGCGTCGCGCAGGAGGGCAGCCAAGCTCTCAAAGAAAGCGACCCTCTCCTGGCCATCGGAGGGCGCGTAGATGTTGACGAGCAGCAGACGGTGTTGCGCGAGGGTGACGCGGACGGTCAGCAGGCGGCCGGGGACGACCTCCCGCGGCACCGCAGCGTCAAGCTGCAGCTGCGGCGATAAGAGTGTCGCGACCCCCGCGCGGAGGCTGGTGCCGTGGCTCAGGAACACCTGTCCTCGCCAGGCAGCCCGCCAGGCCGCCTGGTTGAACCTGTCAGAGTGGGTCTCTTGTAGGAAGGCGATGGCCAGCCTCTTCTGCCGCAGGAGCTCCAGGACGGCCTCGCGCTTCACCGCGTCTCGACAGCCGTTGACGTTGAAGGTGCCAATGGTTGTGGCTGCCATGGGGGTGGGTGTGGGAGAGGAGGAGCAAAGCAGAGTGCGGGTGGAAGAGCGAGCACCCAAGAGCAGAGCAAGGCAATACAGACAGGTCAGGGAAGGCCTACCGTGCCCTACTCTAGTCGAGGGACCCGCCCAGGCCCCACTCCACTCTCACCCTCTGGGCAAGCTTGTCCAGACGGTAGGCCATCTGACGTGTGCCCCGATCTTGCTTCATGAGCTTGACTGCCGCCCTGGCAGCCTTGACAAACACTTTGGGGTCCGCACACCACTGGGTGATGTGCCCCGCTACATTTTTCTGCCCCTTGGTTAGCTTCAGCAAGGACAGGAGTCCCCCATAGTCAGGAGAGACCCAGGGGGGCTCCGCCAGCTTGGGGTGGATGTTGCCTACGGAAGAGCGGCGAGGCCGCACCCCCAGCGGGAGCTCGCCCGCAACTGCAGCGTCGACCCCCTCGATGTCCAGGCACATCAGCCGCCTCTCGTCGTCCGAGTCGAGGACCGGCTCCGCGAGGACATTCCCTGTCTTCTTGGGGGGGGAGGGGCCATCCCGCTCACGACGTCTCTTGCGAGACTCCGAGAGCTGGATCTCCATCTCGCTAACTTCCCCATCTGCTCCGGTATGCTGGGGCGTGGCCAAAGGGGCAGCGGGCTCTCCCGCCACCCCCGGGGCCAGGCCACCGGAAGAGAGACATTCGCCACTATCCCTGCTGCCGCCTGACTCCGGGGGCTGGGGGACAGGCGAGGGGAGGGGGACCCCTGAAGGCCCCTCCCCCCCACCCGCTAAGTCTGCCTCGTCGGTGGCTACATCCGACGGGGCGGGTGGTGTGGCGGCCGGAACGGGGTCCGGCTCTGTAGTGGGGGGGTCCTCGGCACTGGCCGAGGAGGGGGCTGTCAGGGATGGGGTGTCCTGAGAGGCCCCCCTCATCTCCCTCTCTTTTTCGGGTGGTAGGGAGGATGCCCGAGCCCCATCATCCGATGAGGCTCCAGCGCCGCAGTCCCCGGCCACCCCAGCCACTTCGGCCGGGGCAGGCAGGGGGCAAGGGGAGGCGTCCGCCTCTCCACCCGGTGGGGCTGCCGCACCGAGGGCAGGGGGCGCCACAGACGGGGGAGGGGGCGGCGGGGCCATGGTAGCAGCACCAGCCCCTCGGCTGGACGATGGCTTCCCGCTGGAGACCCCGGTCCCCTGAGATGGAACGGAGGGGGAAGGAGGTCGGGAGGAAGAGCTCCCAGCCTCCCTGGGCCTGTCGCGTGCCCCAGAGGTCGACGCGCCGTCTCTCGGCGCTGCCGCAGGCGGCGATGGTCCGGCCGCCTTGCTCCGAGGGCACTGCGCGGCCAGGTGGGAGGAGCCCCCGCACTTGAAGCACGTGGTCTCTCCCACAGACAGATAGATAATAAACCGCCGCCCCTCGAGCGTGAGGCTCAGGGAGCGAGGCAGCGACTGGGGGCCCTCCTTGAGGAGCATGAAGACCTGCCTCCGAAAGGACAGGACGTGCTTGCCCTGAGGGTTCTTGTTTCCCATCGGCAGGCGGCGAAAAGGACTCGCAGGAACCCCATAGGCCTCGAGTCCCCTGGCCAGCTCCCGATTGGAAACGTGCGGTGGGACGTTGGAAATCACCACCCTCACTGCCTGAGTCTCTAGGGGCGTGACAGGGTAGTGGATGCCCGCAATGTCCAGGCCCTCCGCACACACCCTGTCAACCAAGGCGGGCTTGCCCAAATAGATCATCGGGACCGTGTTCACGCGCCCCGCGTAGCGGATGGTACGCCATCCCAGGAGGGCGGCCAGAGCCTCCACGCAAGCCTCGAGCCCCACATGGAGAGGGGCATGAACCCTCAGGCCATGAGACAGTGGGAGGTCCTGAGAGACATCCTCATGCCAGCTGCCAGGCGTAGGAGCCGCCATTCCTCGCCAGGACAGGGTTAAACTGCGAAGCGCAGCAAAAAAAAAAAAAAAAAAAAAGCCTCAGGCTGGCCCGGGGACTGGGACTGGGAGGGGGCTGAAAACGCCCCAAAATCGGCCTGAGGGGGAGCAGAGCAACCCCGCAGGGGCTCAGGGCAAGCCCCAAGGCAAGGGGAGATGGCAGGGACCAAGGGCAGGGGCCCTGGGGGAGGGAGGCAGCAGAAATCAAAGGGACAACTCAGGCGGGGGTGGGGGAGGGGCAGAGGCAAACGAGGCTGCCAGAGCCCAGGGGAAAAAGGCTCAGAAAGTGGGGGGAAGGGGCAGGGAGGGGGTCCCCAGGGACAGGGTGGGGAGAGGCAAGGGTTTTTTTGGGGGGGGGGACAGGAAAAGGGGGACAGGGAGTGCGAGGCAACGAGCTGAAAGCACCTGAGCTGGAGGAGCTTAGAAGGGCTTCAGCTGTCGGCGGCCATCTTGAAAGAAAGAAAGAAAGAAAACTCCTGTGCTGACACCATCCCCTGTTGTTCTTGAGACGCTGGAAGAACAGATCATCTCCCTTCAAGGACTATGCCTGTCAGCTTTGCAGCCCGAGTACCTTGGACTGGTGAGATCCCAGCACTCTCTCTCTCTCTTTTCACTCTAGGCATAAATTTCTGAACCTGAACTGTATCAGTTAAGCTTGAGCTAAGTTTCCCCAAATACTTAGTGAAACCAGGGTAGTATTGTAATTGTTTGTGTTTGTTTTTCTTTTGTATGTCTATTACTACTAGTACCATTATATATTTGATATGCTTAGCAATAAATAACTTTTATAGTCAAACTGGTAGTAATTGGGTATATTTTTCCTTCTCTGCTTCTCTTTCCTTCTGTGCTCTGCAGCAAAGCTTCTTTTACCTAAGCTAAAGATCCCTGTGAAGCCCAAAAATACTGTGGGGTCTGCTCATCAAGAGGCCAAAGACTGGGATGTGCTGAGTTTGAAATACATAAGGGGATCAGCTTGTACAGGCTGATTGACCGAGTTTGACTCAGACGTGCCCTTATGAACTGAATGCTGGCCCATGAGGGTGTCAGCTGGACACCCAGCCGGATTCCGAGGGATTCTGTTTACCTGTGTGCTTGTGTCTGACTGAAGTTTATTGTTACTCTGATGAACTGATTCTTGGCATATGAGGGTGTCAGCCTGTCCATGTTGATCAACCCATCCGGGTCAGGCATGTCACGTTAATTTGTGTGTGTTTGTGTGTATGACTGATTTGGTGACTGGAGGAACCCAGCCCCATTGAAACGGAGTCCTGCAAGATAGCTCCATTGGGGGTGAGGGCTAGCAGAAGGGAGAGATACAGCTCCGTATAGTAACACAAGCAGCACATTGACAGAATTACCAAGACCCTAGAAACTATCCCTAATAAATGAGCACACCCCAAAGTAATGGGCAAATCTGGTAACACATGTGAACTGGCCTCCACAGTCCCTGCCCCCTGCCCTGCCTGGGAGTGTTCTACTAAGTCCCCCCCATCCTGTAGCTGGGCACATTCACCCCAAAACCCTGCCACTGGCACCCACCTAGGCTCAGGGTGGTCTCCCAGTATGCAACATCACTCTTACATTACTAGAAAACAATATGTATTTGGAGATGGTTAGTAGGGCTGTGTGAAACAGCACTATTTCGTTTCAACTTCTGTTTTGCCATTTCAATGGGACAGTGTTTCATTTTGAGTTTTGTTTCATTTCAAAAGCACTGTTCCATTTTGTTTCATGAAAACTGTTTTGCTGTTTTGATACTGTTCCAACGTTTCATCCATAGACTGTAATGGAGAAGCATGAAACTGCCGATAACTTTGTCATTTCATGCCTGATTTGGAAGAAACATGCTGGGATCATAGCCCTTTCTGATGCCATGAAGCCTGCCAAGTTTCAAGGAGATAGTTGCAGGGATTTCTGTGAAACTGCACCTCAAATTCTTGAAAGCAAAACTTGTGTCATGTGTGTGTTGTAAGGCACAGCAGGGTGAAAACTGCAGGCATGGTAGCCTCTGCTGAGGCCATGAAGCCTGCCAGCTTTCAAGAATATAGATGTGAGGGTTTCTGGGAAACTCGACTTCAGGCTGCTGACAAGTAAAACTCATGACATGTATGACTGTGTGTCTGTGTGTGTGTGTGTGTGTGTGTGTGTAAGGTGCACCCACACTGGCACTGGGGCTTCTACATGACACAGTAGTGTGCCCCAATGAGGCCTCCTCCTCTCCTACAGCCTCAGCCTGGTTCACCATTTTAAATGACAACAGGTAAAATAACAACTTAGTGAACAGCAGCACAGTAGCACCAGCAGCACCTCAGGAAGCCAAACTGTCATAAAGCCTTTCTTTCCTCTCCTGCAGAAGTTTCTTCTCCAGCAGCTGCCAGAGAACTCTCCCTGCCAGCTCCAGTCCCAGGGATTACATGTGCCCAGAGCCCTGCGTCCTTCCGATCAGGTGCTAAGGGTGTTGGTCTAAGGACATGGCACTGGTAGACAAGGTCCTTTGAGTCAATGTAAATCTGGTATCTTTTAGCAGACCAACTGAATAGTTACTGAACTATATCTTAGCAAGGTTTTGGGTTGAAAAACCCTTTATCAGGCTGAGGAAGCACCTGCAGTTGGAGTGTGTGTGTCCTTCTTGGATGGAAGGAATAGTAAAGCAGCCAGAGGCTGGCATGCAATGCAGGCAAGAAAGCCAGTCAGTGAAAATGGAAATGGAGGCAGCAGGGGGTGAGGGACAGGCTGGGGTGGGGGCAGGGAAGGGGGATATAGCAGCGCAGCTAAAAAGTGCAGAGGTACCTGGGGAATCAGATGTCTGATAGGTTGTAATATGTCAGAATTCCAATGTCTATATTTAGTCCATGACTTTCTGTACCTAGGAGGTTGTTCTGCCTCCCTTCACCACTGATCCCTTCACCACTCCATCCACTGATTCAGGCTTTGGCTCCTGCATATGCTGCCCTTCAACCTTGGGTCACGCATAGCAGCCAGCATGTGAACCAACTGGACCACAGGGGATCCAGCCATTTCCTAATGCCCTCCTTCAGCCACCTCACCAATGCCTGGATGTCTGGTGATAGCAGCTTGCCCCAGCCAGGAACATTGATCCGCTGGAAGCTCTCCATTTGGCTCTGAAGATCCCTCAGTATGGGGATGACCTGGCTAAGGAGGGTATCAGCAACACTGAGGGTCTCAGTGGCCTCGAGGAAGGGCTTGAGGACCACCAAGATCTGGGAAATGGTATCCCACTCTGTTTTGTTAAGGGGACCGCTGATTCCAATCTCCCCAAGCAAGACCATCTTATGGATGGCCTTCTGTTGCTCCACCAGCCTTTCAAGCATCAGGTATGTGCAGTTCCACTGAGCATCCACATCCTGAATGATTTTGTACTGCGGGATGTTCAGCTCTGTTTATTTATCCCACACCATCTTGCCCCACCCCTTGATGCTCTGGTGGAAGTAGCCTGCCACCTTCCTGCTGTCGCCGCCGAGAACCGCGGCGCGGGGTTCGGGGCTTTAGGAGCCCTAGTCGGTGGGCGGGTACTTGTGACGCCTGGAGTGGAATCAGGCACTCAAGCGTATTGATTTAACAAAATAGATTGCTTTACTTACACTGCTCGTACAGTGCAGATCAGAAGCTTGCTTCAGTTACAGTTGCAGTCGGGCAGAAATTACAGCTTTGGTCGGTCTGCAAATGTGTCGGGGTGTTCGGGGTGTTTGGGCCGGCAGTCATCTTACGTCTCGGGTGGGGGTGTGCTAGGCCCCCTTGGGTCGGAGACGGGGAGTCCTTAGTGGTTGATCAGGCCGCTAAGTTCTTCTCTAAGACACACGCGTGGAGTTTGCTAGGCTCCACAGCGTGCTTAGAGCTCTCCACGAGGTGTGTGTGGAGTTCTCCAGCTTGGGCGGAAACTGCTCAAGCCTCTTATACGGCTAGCAAGCCAATTGCTAGTCGCCACATGTGAATAATTTAGAACTGGCCAATTGCGGGACTCAGACTATAATACAAATGGCGGGAACTCTTTGCAACGAGCACTTCTCCTCTGCAGCAGAGAAATGCACCCTGCAAGGAAAGCTACAAATTTGGCGGGAATTCTCCTTTGCACCGGGGTTCTCCTCTGCAGCAGAAAACTCCACTGTGCAAAGAAGCTGCAATTTGGCGGGAACTTTTTCTAGGTACAGACTATGCCTTCTGTATCAAAGTATAGAATTCTCCACTGTACTATAGCCATATGAACAATGGGTTCTGACACCTGCATTTTAAAATGAGCTTGCTGGTGGTGCTGATGCCATCACCTGCAGCCCTGTCCCCCTCCAAGGCATTCCTGACAATGAGGTGCAACTTACGTGCCACACATTTGATGCCAACAATGTTGGTATCATTGACTGCCTTGACCATATTGGCCCCATTGTCAGCGAAAGCCATGTCTCACTCAAACCCTGACCTGGTCAGCTGAGCAGTGGGAAGGTGGTTAAGGATAATACATAAAATAAATTAACAGCACCACCTACTGGTTAAAGAAAAATCACAGCACCACCTGGTGGTGAAGAAAAGCAATTACAAATCTTTGAGATGCTTTGAGACACTCTGTGTGTACACGACACAATCAGGCATGCTAAGCTGGGGCACCGGGAAATAAGACCTCTATGAGCAGGGTTAACTAAACGCACCAAAAACACTTTTAAAGCGGTGGGAAATCCTGATTGTGCAAACACAAATAAAGTCGCGGCGGTCAAAACATGAGACCACGTGTCATCTACAAACGACCAGTATGACTAACACCTCATACTATGTGTAGTCCTATTGAAATTAACCAGACCACACATGGAGTAAGGTGATATTTAATGTGAATTAAAACAAAAATCAAGATAAGGTCCAGAAGTAATTGTGTGTTAGATCAAGAGACTAAACAGCAATATCATTGATAACAGTGTAGCAAAGTGGGGCTCCACGCCTAGCCACAGTACTAAACTCCCCACTTGCCTTTGGGCAAGCCACCCACCTGACTCTCCTGCCATGCCTTGTTCTTAATTAATTATGATGTTAATTAAGGTGGGAGGCTGCCCATTCTTGCCCTGATGCCAGGGGGCACTGTCTGCAGCTCTGTCCCTCCCCTACACTGCAGCCCATGCCTTGCAGATAGCATCCAGCTGTTAATCTCGCCAGCCCCACACTGGGCCCCAGAATCCTCCAGTTCGCACTCCTCTAAGATCCTTCCATTCCAGCGGTGTACTCCACCTTCATTCGGGCTGCCAAGCTTCCTGAAACTATTTCCACCCTCCGGCATGGTCCCCTCGGGACCTTTGGCCACACAGGCCCTGGCCTCACCTCCAAGGCCAGTTGGAACCCCAGGCCCTCAGCTCTGGGCGTCCCTCGCAGTGGGCCCCTGGCCCTTTTGACCGTTCTAGTCCTGGCCCCAGCATTGACCAGTAAGGGTATTCTACATCAGGCCTCTGCCACTAGCTCCTTCACTCTCTTGGGTCTGCATTCTGGCCCCTACTAGGGGTTACCCACCTGGTTGTGGGAGCTGGGGTAACTCACACCACAACTGGTGTTCCAGGGCCTCACGGGGACTCCCACTCCCTCCCTGGAGCAGCATGTCATTGTGCTCACTATAGATCTTGCTTTTCACCCACATTCAGCCTCCCAGTGGTAGAGGACATACCAGGGTCAGGACTAGCCCCTCTCTCTCATGCTGAGCCCCCTTTACTTGGCCTCTGGCCCAAATTACAGACTCAGGCATCTAGAAACATATCTGGACCTACTACCCTTCACTCGGGGCTCCATACCAGCCCCTTCACTCGGGGCCATGGGGCTTCCGTCCCCCATGGGCTCAGGTAGCCGTAGCCATGCCTGGCCCAAACTCTCTCTCCTCAGGGTCTTGCACCCCACAGGGCTCAGGTGGCTGCAGCTGTGCCTGGCCCCCACTCTCCCTCCTCAGGGTCTCTCGGGGTCTTGCACCCCGCAGACCTCAGGTGTTACAGAAACCCACCCAAAGGTGAGGGCTAGGGTTAAGGCGCCCCTTCTTGCCTTTGTGGAAGCCAGGCACCTAAGATGGCTCCGGAGACCATGAACTCTGAGTGAACTCGTTACATAGGCACAGAAGTGAGTGGGAAGCATAAGGATAGTGGAAAAGTACTGTGATGTGCCAGCATAAAGAATCCATTTCCTGATTGACCATATATGGTACCGTTGTTTGTGCACGCAAGTTGCTTACATTGTTGTATAAAAGCTGGAGCCTGGCCACGCCCAGGCAGAGTTGCTTCAGCTTCTCTCACTGCTAGCAGTTAATAAACTGAGTTTTCAGAAGAAATTTCAGTGTGGCATTTTGTTCCACAACAATTTGAAGATCCCACCGAGATGCCAAATGCGTGCCCAGCTGCCAGATGTTCGGTGGCCGCCTGGGAAACGCAAACTGCCGGCACTAAGGTGAGGCCTTTGTCCTCCCCTGTCTTCCCTAGGCTGGCTGTTTGAAGCCAACGGCTGTGCCTGACTACGACATCGAACTTCTTGGTTCACACTCAGTTCAGGTCAGGTCTGGGTTCCGGAACGGTGGGGATATGTATGTTTGAGAGATTGTCTTGTGTCTTTCCGTTTATGTCTGGTTCACGGGCAGCCGCCCCAAGTTGGCCGCTTGCGAGACAATCTTGAAAGCAAGGGCTCGTGTTCCGATTTGTGCATTCCTTTTGTGTCTCTGGCACCGGGCATCGCTCTGACGAACCCATTTCCCCTTCCTTTTGTGTCTCTGGTAAATCTCTCCTGGTTTCTGTAATGGGTGGGGGAGGCTCGGTTTTGGTCCCCCCCAAGGGTACCCCAGGTTATTTTATGTATACCCATTATGGAGAAAGGCCTTGTAGTTTTCTGAACAAATGGAATTGGTATACCAGGGATTCATAGATGTTAGGGTCAGAAGGGACCTCAATAGATCATCGAGTCTGACCCCCTGCATAGGCAGAAAAGAGTGCTGGGTTTAGATGACCCCAGCTAGATGCCTATCTAACCTCCTCTTGAAGATCCCCAGGGTAGGGGAGAGCGCCACCTCCCTTGGGAGTCCATTCCTTGGCCACTCTAACTGTGAAGAAGTTCTTCCTAATGTTTAGTCTAAATCTGCTCTCTGCTAGCTTATGGCCATTATTTCTTGCAACCCCCAGGGGAGCCTTGGTGAGTAAAGCCTCACCAATTCCCTTCTGTGCCCCCACGATGAACTTACAGGTAGCCACAAGGTCGCCTCTCAACCTTCTCTTGCGGAGGCTGAAGAGGTCCAGGTGCCCTAGTCTCTCCTCATAGGGCTTGGCCTGCAAGCCCTTAACCATATGAGTGACCCTTCTCTGGACTCTCTCCAGCTTATCCACATCCCTCTTGAAGTGCGGTGCCCAAAATTGCATGGAGTATTCCAACCACGGTCTGACCAGCACCCGATAGAGGGAAATTATCACCTCCTTGGTTCTGTTCGTCATGCATCTGCTGATGCACAATAAAGTGCCATTACCTTTCCTGATGACTTCGTCACACTGACGACTCATGTTCATCTTGGAGTCCACTAGGACTCCAAGATCCCTTTCCGCTTCTGTGCCACCAAGCAGGTTATTTCCTAGGCAGTAGGTATGCTGGACATTTTTCCTCCCTAGGTGCAGCACTTTGCATTTCTCCTTGTTGAATTGCATTCTGTTGTTTTCTGCCCATATGTCCAACTTGGCCAGTTCTGCTTGTAGTTGTTCCCTGCCCTCTGGTGTGTCCACTTCTCCCCACAGTTTTGTGTCATCCACAAACTTGGACAGAGTACACTTCACTCCCTCGTCCAAGTCGCTGATGAAGACATTGAAGAGTACTGGTCCAAGGACCGAGCCCTGCGGGACCCCACTGCCCACACCCTTCCAGGTCAATACCAACCCATCCACTGTGACTCTCTGGGTACAACCCTCTAGCCAATTTGCCACCCACCAAACCATGCAGTCATCCAAGTCACAGCCTCTTAACGTGTTCACCAGTATGGTGTGGGATATCATATCAAAGGCCTTCCTGAAGTCTAAGTAAATGATGTCAACCCCTACTCCTGCGTCCAGGTGTTTTGTAACCTGGTCATAAAAAGAGACTAGATTAGTCAGGCATGATCTACCTGCTACGAACCCGTACTGGTTTCCCCTCAGCATAATTTGTCCTGCCGGGCTCTCGCAAATGTGAGCCCTGATAATTTTTTCAAAGACTTTGCCAAAGATGGAGGTGAGAATGACTGGCCTATAGTTGCCTGGGTCCTCCTTCCTCCCCCTCTTGAAAATGGGGACCACATTGGCCCTTATCCAGGCCTCCGGGACCTGGCCCGTGCGCCACGAGTGTTCAAATATTCCCGCCAGTGGCTGTGCAGTGACGTCAGCCAGTGCCTTCAGTACCCTCGGATGGAGCTCATCCGGGCCTGCCAACTTAAACGCGTCCAGTTCCTCCAAGTGCCTCTGCACCATCTCAGGGTCTACGCTTGGTAGTCTGGCACCCTGCTGCTGCCTCTCTACAATCCCAGTGAGAGACTTGTCTTGCCCCTCGCTTAGGAACACTGAGGCAAAGAACTCATTGATGATCTGTCTAAGCAGTTTCCCTTGCAAGGTACTTTTGATATGAACAAAATTGTTCACCTTCGAGGAGCATTGGAGGCCAGGGGGAGAAAGACCCCTGACACCCAATGGTCAGCATTCTTTGATTGGTATAGTGAAGCTTCTAAATGTGACACAGAGTCTAAATTGGCCTCATTACGAGACTCTAATAAGAAACTAGAAGATAAATATAAAAAATCTAAAGGTTCTTCACCAAGCGCGCCACCACACGATTCTGGTCTGACGCCCCTTTACCCCAGTCTTACAGACTGTCCAAAAAGAAAAAAACCCTCCTTATCTGATACCCTCTATCGAGGGACCTGAGGAGGATGAAAGAGGTCCTTTAGAAATTTCCGAAGATGAGGATGAGGAAATTTTGATGGCCCTGAGAAGGCGTAGCCAAAAGCACACACCAAAACCCAAGATGGCTTCTGTATTCTCTCCAGTGGCTGACCACGCTAGACAGAAGGCTCAAAAACCCCCTGAAATCCCAAATATGGATCCAGATAACTTTTTTATAGAAGCCCCTTTAAGGATTTTCCCAGGACTTGAAGGGAACCCAAGCCTGCTTTATAAAACATGGACTAGGTCAGAACTCTACTCCATTGCTAAGGACTTTCCAAAAATAACTGAAAATCCCCACAAATTCCAGGAAGAGTTCAAATTGGTTTGCAAAACATATCAACCCTCGGAGGCAGACTTATTACAGCTCTGCCATCTTATTTGCACTGCGGCCCAATTGGACAAATGGGTAAAAGAAGCGGGGTGGGATAAAAAGTGTGAAATGGAAGACAGCCGTCCTACAGCTCATTATGCGGAACAATGCCGTCGAATCTGTGGGAAAATGTTGGAGGCTATCCCGCAAGCCTTCCCAAAAAAGACCAATTGATCCGTTATTCGAGCTTGCAAACAAAAAGGGGAAGAAAGTGTCGGAGATTATAGAGCTAGACTGGCACCTATTTTTAATCAACATTCAGGCATTAATGAACCAGAGGGTAATGCCTCTGGAGCTTTGGCAGCTTGTTTTATAGATGGATTACTGCCGCCCATAGCCAACCTCCTGAAGAGAATTTGTGTCGGATGGGAAATGGAAAACTTGGACAAGTTGCAGAGTGTAGTGGAACACTGTTAAGGATGCGTATCCCATGAACCCAGTAAAAGAACAGTGCCACGATCTTGAGGTTGGAGACTGGGTATATGTTAAACATCACCAGAGAAAGACTGCCCTTGAACCCTGATGGAAAGGACCCTACCGAGTTCTCCTTACATCCCCACACAGCAGTGAAGCTCACCGGTGATGACACGTGGATTCACGCCTCTCAGTGCAAGCAGGTTCGTGCCCCGGGACTAGAAGAGGAGCGTCGCAGGAAAGGTACCGGCAATCCTTCCCCAGAAGAAGATGGTCATTGGTCTGCTTCTCATTTAAAAGGTTTAAAGTTGAAACTTATCAGGGTTAAACCCTAAGGGTTAGTCTTAAACCTTAAATGAAACTAAATCCTCTCCTGAGAGGAGGAACAACAGCCTTTCTGCTTTTTGCTATTTCGCCATGGAGCCAGTTAATATTCTCATTGTATTTCTCTGTGCTGCATTTGTCCCCAGCCGAGCTGAGGTAGCACAAATTCGTACCCAAATGCCAGAAGTTAACAATACCCACATTGCCATGATAAAAAGTCTGAAAGTCAGCCTCAACCTCAGTAACTGCTGGCTGTGTAGTCATATTCCTCTATACCTCGAGCAAGAATTACCACTAGTAGGGGTATCATGGACAGCAGGAGATTGGTGCTGGGAAATGAGAGGTTATGATTTAAATGTCAGTGGGTATGAGAAATACCCAGACACTATCATGGCTGGGCAAACCCTTTAAACCAGCAATGCCGCAGCACTTTAGCGGTTGGGAGCAGCCCCCCAGTCTGGCACTGAGTTATACCACGGGAGGATATATCTGCTACAGGAATAATGACGTAAATATTTCTATGGGCTCAAGCCCGTGCAGTCGTACTCTGGATTGCCAAACTAATGTTACTGAAGATGGAATATTTCACTATTTTGCCCTGGGGACATGCAATATGTCATCAGCCCACATAGCGTTTGGGGGCAGCTACTTTATCTGTGGGAAAAAAGCCTACAAATGGCTCCCTCCTAACTGGAAGGGCAGTTGTTATATTGGAGTTGTCATTCCAGGTATCAGGGTGCGACCCAGGTTGGGGGGATGGGTTAGAAACAAAAGGACTGTTCACATCTCTGCGCTAACATCCCTCCCATACATAAATGATGTCCAAGGGACTTTTGGGTCCGCCTTTCCATGGTATGGAGCTGCCAAGGCCATGCGGAGAGTTAATGCCTTAAGTAAAAGCTTTGAAAAATTTGCTAATGAAACTATAGGTGCTTTAAAGGACATAAATTTAGAAATATATGCCACCAGACTAGTAACAATGCAAAATCGAATGGCTCTAGATATTATACTTGCAAGCAAGGGTGGAACCTGTACATTCATTAGTAGGGAATGAATGTTGTACCTATATACCAGACAAATCCCAAGAGATCAATGAGCACATCCAGTCAATGGAGAAGGCTTTGGCTGAATTTGAAGCAGGAAAAGATCCACCTGCTAGTCTGTCCTTTTGGGGATGGCTCCCAAATGTCAACAGGTGGATAAGGGAAATGCTCAACTACCTTATAATAGGAGCATTCATACTCATTGTTGGATTTGTCTGTGTTCAAATGATTATACATTGTTGTAAACTATGTAAAACCACTGCAATTAGACAAGCACGTACCACTGGAATTCAGTTGATGATAATGTAGGAGATTGAGAAGAAACAAGAAAGAGAAGAAGAGATAAGAGAATCTTATGGGTATTAGAATGTGATAAGTTAATGGTAGCAGTTTGGGTTGGCCTGAGAGTAGGTTGGCCAAAAGGAGGGACTGTGGAAGCCAGGCACCTAAGATGGCTCCAGAGACCATTAACTCTGAGTGAACTTGTTATGTAGGCACAGAAGTGAGCAGGAAGTATAAGGATAGTGGAAAAGTACTGTGATGTGCCAGCATAAAGAATCCATTTCCTGATTGACCACATATGGTACCGTTGTTTGCGTGCGCAAGTTGTTTACATTGCTGTATAAAAGCTGGAGCCTGGCCACGCCCAGGCAGAGTTGCTTCAGCTTCTCTCACTGCTAGCAGTTCAGAATTGTTCTGAGTGTTCAGAAGAAATTTCAGTGTGGCGTTTTGTTCCACGACACCTTTCACCAGGGTGATAACTGGCCTGGCCTTTCCTGGGGGCTCCCACACCACTGAGAGCCCCACCAGGCCACCCACTCCTGACAGGGTGCAGTTTTAGTTCATCCCCAGGACCAGGAGCCTCCAAACAATCCCCTACAGCTCCTGCCCTTACCTCCAGGTTGTTGCAAGCAGCCTTGCAGCCAGGAGATGTTGCTGCCTGGTCTGCCAGCAGCAAAATGCTTTACTGCCTGGCTTAGGTCTTAACGTGGCAGGCACCAACAGTGCCCTGCCACATACCTTTCCCCTTAAAATGGTACCTGGGGAAGGTTTCCCCTAGTGCTCCTCCAAAGCAGGCTCCCCTCGGAGCCTGTGAGAGCCCTCGAGTGGCAAGTACCCCCAAAGGTGCTCCACCACATACCTCCCCCCTTAGAATGAGATCGGGGGCTTCTCATGGCTGCCTTCCCTGCTGGGTTCTGCCCCAACCTACTGCAGCCCCTGCCACGTGGCGAGCACCCCAAAGGTCCTCTGCCACAAACAGCAATCACAAGCCTCAAAAGGAGCAACATGTCTGCCTGAACTGCAGTAGACCAGCTAAGTTTTGAATCAGAAACCCTACCATACATTTTTATTAAGAAATATAAGCATTCTATACTAAGGGTCCTAAAAACTGGCATTACCATAAGCTAATCTTGGGTACTTTGATTAGTGAGGATTCTTATACCGAAGTTAAGTTTTCTTAATTTACTAAAAGAACCTCCAAGTATGTGCATTGTTCCCTCATACCACAAAACTGAATTTCTGTCAGGAAAGATACTGATTGGCAGATTTCCTGTTGACAATCCAACATACTTCATCTTTGGCCGACAAATAGTTTCCTAGTAAAGGAATTTGATTACGGTGGTTAAATGAGCATTTTCTATGCTAAGAAATATGGTAGCCAGGTCATTACAAACACCAAATTACATATTAGAATATTTTTTAAAAATATCATTCAAATAAGAGCATCTTTAAGGGTCCTGCGAAAGAGGCCATGTTTTTTCCTTGCTCACAAATTTAATTCTTCACAGACCATATAAACTAGGGAAGTTCTTTCCGAATGATTTCTAAATGCTTGATTTCTTAAAATAATAAATATTAAAATCTTTGTCCCCCAACAACAAAAAAAATCTTTTAAGGATAGAAAAATACAAAAGGTCATGGTCTAATTTATCATAAGGTGCTTGTACCATGCAACAGTTTCCTCTGATGAATGCATCTCTCCAGTGCATATTAAATTGCTCAGGTAATGTTAAGAAACTTTACTACAGTCTAAAGCAGGGGTGACAAACTGTAGGGCAAGGAAGCGGCAGCAGTGACAGCTCCAGCTATGACTTGGAGCATATGGTGGTGGCAGCTTCAAGCCAAGGCACACAGTGGGGTTCAAGCCTGAATTGCGTGACCCATGCTAAAGCCAGAAATGCTACTGCCACATGTCCTGTGCTGCAGCAAGTTCATCTCATGCTTTAGCATGGGGCATGTGGTGAGAGCCAACAGCTGAGGAGGTGGAGCCATGGCAGTGGCAACAGGTGAAGTTGCTGGAGGATGGCTGGGGCTCTGTCTGCCGTCACTTGCCCTCCAGCCACCAACTGCTGTCAGCCAGAGCTCAAAGGCCCTCAGTTCTGTGGCACATCACGCCACCCAACTTCTCGTGGGTTGCCAGTAGCCCAGCAACCTGACAGGAGCAGCTCCCTGGGCCTATGTTTAACACCCCTGATCTAAGGTACAGAAACATCAATGTCTCTGTGCACTGACTGAAGAACTGATATTCATTATTGCAGTTTCACATGTAATTAATGCACCTCTCCAATGCATTATAGTACACCTTCAGCTTTTTAGCAATGCTACTTGTAAATAACTCTCTGGATTTCTTCCTTCTTTTGCTTTTATGTAGGGAATAAGATAATGTGTAGCATGCTATATTGTTGCTTGTTCTATTCATTTTTTGTATTCATTGCTAACATGATTTTTCAAACATGATTACCCTTTTAGAGTCCATTACAGTAAATGGATGTTAAATAACCTCAGCCCCCACATTTTGTAAGTGGAGGCATTACACTTTTTCTGTTGTTAGTGCAGAGTTGCCATAAAGACTAGGTGCAGTGAGAAGCTGATGTACCCATAGACAGCTTAATTATACTGTTGAGGTGGAGGGAAAGCAATATATGGGATGTTGAACACTATATGGGTTATCCCCCATGGCTGCTGCAGGAGATCCTCAGGTGTTTTTCCTTGGTATATGGACTACTATGGCCCCCATATAACTCCTGGCCTTATGAATGCTATAATTTAAGTAAGGTGTATATCAGTCTCAGGGTATATTCCATCTTCACATCCCAGCCATGCCCCTAGATATTACCCCTTGGGAGAAAGGCATGGTGTAGATCCTACAGCTACCCCTTAGAGGAAATTGCCTATGACCTACTAGGAGAGGGTTATAGCCTTGCTAGGCTGGTGGAAGGCCTCATCATTTGGTTCAGCTGATTTGAGAGCTAACAAAGTAAACTGGAGGTAGATTTTAAAGTTCTCATGAAATCAGAATATTTGGAAATGGAACCTATGGAGAAAAGTATTTACTTTTCACACATGAACTTAAATATTTTATAAAATAAAAAAATTCCAATTCATCTAAAAATAAGTGTGAAATATCATCTTAAAAGAAACTGACTTCATAATTAAAAAGGGATGTTGGGAATTTCCAAAAATAAAGAAAAAACTTCCTTTGAATTTTTCTTCAGTGGCAACATGAAGTAGCTGACCTGCAAACTCGCAGAAAAAAGTGGGAGGTAGCAAGAAAAATTAGAGGCCAGAACCTCCCACTATTAGACATGTAAGCACTACCGGATTGTCTAAATCCTATTCCACTTTGCTTGCACACCTGAAAAACTATCAGTGGATCAAATTTTGCAATGTACTTTCATCTTAGTCTTAAGACAAAGTCCTAAAATTGCACAGAACTCACCCACCTTTTACATTAATAGTTTTTCTGGGATTCAGGCAAGGTGGAATAGGATAAGACTTAGACACCAAATAGATAGATAGATAGATAGATAGATAGATAGATAGATAGATAGATATAGACAAACTCTGGCATAAGCTATGAATAGGAAGTATAATGTCCTGTAACTTTGGTAAAGTCAGATATTTCTGCAAGAGATGCTCTCTTCTATTTGGTGCTCAGTTTTGATAACCTCTTTCGGTACTACGAAGACCTGCAACTCTTGAGGTTGACCCAACACCTATTGCAAGCTTAATGTTGCACACAGAGCAATTTCCTTAGTTCTCATCTTTCCCCAGAGGATAATTCTTCCTCTTTCCTTTTGTTTCAAGGGATGAATGCTGTCTGCTCATTTGTCATGATTTCCCAGGAGACCAGCAGTGATAGGAATTACACTGTCAAGACTGCAGTTCTCAGTATGTTTTTCTAGTAACCACAGCATCTCAGATCTGAGATGTTTAAAAATATTCTCTAGTGACCCACATGAATGATGCTCAGAGAAAACGTAATTATATAAAAGTCTCTGCAGAGTCCAAATTAAAGATCTCATAATTGATCTAAATTACTTAAAATGACAAGTTTGACTACAACAAAAGGCTTGAATACTAAAGCTGGCTCTTCCTTTGTTTGACTGGAGACTCCACCTTGCTCTCTCTTTTATTCTGTATTTGGTCAGTGCACTTTGATCTTTTAATTCAAGCCAAGAAGTTTGGGGCCAGAGTCAACCCCCATGGAATTCCACTGCTTGATGAACAATGGGAGCAAGCTTATAGATACAGTAGACAGACAGACAGACAGACAGATCCATCTATCTATCCATCCATCCATATCTAGTCCCAGTGTTTTATTACAGGCAATATAGATATCTCTCTACATATATTATTAAAGTAATAGTGAATTCAGAATGAATGTCTTTGAATTGAGAAAAAAGTACAAACGGAAGCAAAAGATCAGGCATTTCAAGGCTTTGCTCCTTTACCAAGTTACTGGCTGCAATGTGTGCCACAACACAAAATATGAGGCTTATTTAATTTGGTATAGTGTGGTTACTGGCTCTGTTTTCATGTTTTGGTATCCTTTTTAAACTTGCTTTTCATCCAGCTCAGTTTAACACAAATTACATAGATGGTGATAACTGTAGAAGTCTTAACAACTGGGAAAGACAGAAATAAAAGGTCGGTTTGTTTTAAAAAATAAGAACTCAAATCTTCATCCACTGAAGTCAACAGCAACAACAAAAATCTTTTTGATTTTAATATAAACAGAATTGGAAAGCTAATACAATTCAAAAACCAAGAACAGAACTACAAAGCAAAGTTTCTGGCTAGATACTTATGCTACTATAACTTCATTCATAGAAGTTAAGAGCATTTCCTAAATCCAATTTGAAATGACAAGGGACCAAATCCTGAAATCAGTGAGATGACTCAGTACAATAAAGTAACTAGGATTTTTCCCCAAGTCATTCTCCTCTACAAGAAACTCATCCTGACTTCTCATCCTGGCAGGACCACCTACCAGCAAAAAGCAGGTACATATGTCAAGGCTTATTATGACATCCAGTACCTATGATGCTACTACACAGAAAGAATGACCTTAAGATATTATTTGGTGAAAGAATTGCTTTAGACGTTTGAGAAGCTCAAATCTGGGAGATTTATTTCAGCCAATTAATCTGAAACTCAGCAAGGGAGCTCAGTTCCACCAAGGTCATGGATGCCACTTACTCATTTTCAAACTTAGATGTTGTGAATTTAAATAACAGAACTTTAATGCTTATTAATCTTCCTGTGTACTGGACTCCATTTTAACATTAATGGGTGCATTTACACATGCACTTTACAGAGGATATCACTAATTAGCTCCGCTGTAAAGTGTCACCATCTATACATACGTCCCTATTAGAGTGCAGTAAATTAATTAACTCTGCTGTTGGATAGTACTGTCCAGGACAAGTACTATCCTACAGGAGAGTTATTTAGTGAACTGAAATGCACATTAAGGGTGTGCAAAATGGGCCATATTTGATTCAGATTTGGATTGGGCCCAAATCAGGGACAGTAATTCAATTTGGTGATTTGGATCACTGTTCCCTATTTGATTCGGCCGAATCCAAATCTGAAGATTTGATGCTGATTTGGAGAATCAGCGATTCGATCATAGACACAGCTTTAAATGTTTTTTCTACATACTTTGAGGTACCAGGTTCAGCTTGTGAACATTGTGATCCTGGGGCGGGTGGAGCATCCCACAGAAGCACGGGGGGGCCACCCACATACTTGGCAGTGAACCCGGAAGTGGACCAAAAGTACTTCTGGTCCACTTCCAGTCCACCAGGGAGCACACGGGGCCACCCCCCCATGCCTCCTGGCTCAGCGATCAGCCATGGGGAGACCCCACGTGTCCCCCCAGACCCAGGAGGCACCAGTCACCAAGCCAGGGTAGGTGTGGGGGGGTGGGGCCCTGCATGCTCCCCGGTGGACCCGGAAGTGAACCAGACGTGCTTCTAGCCCACTTCCAGGTCTACTGCTGAGCATGCTGGGGACCTCCCTGTGCTCCTGTGGGATGCTCCATCTACCCCACCATTGCAGCATTCATGAACTGCCTGGTACCTTGAGGTATGTAGAAAAAACATTTAAAGCTGTGTCTATGTCCAAATTGCAGAATCTTTCCGAATCTCTCCAAATTGATTTGGAGGGTTCCAATTCGATTCAGAGACATTATAGGGTCTCCTGATTTGATTTGGATTTGGAGATTCAGTCACTGAATTGGGCCGAATCTCCACCAAATCGAATCAGGGACCAAAGCTTCACATAACCCTAATGCACATGTAGACGATGGCTGGGGCTGGCTGGGGCACAAGGGTGAGCACCCGCCGGCTACCCTGACACTGTAGCATACTTGTGCCCCAGCCACCCTTCCACAGTTGAGGCAGAGCAGCTCCAGGCTGGCAGACTGACTCCCCAGCCCCTTTCAGCTGGGGCTGCTCAACATGCTGTGGTCCTGGGCACATGTGTAAATGTTGTGCCCAGAAGGAATAAAATCCAGCATGAGCAGCACCAGAGCTTATTGCTACATGCTAACTGCATGCACTCAGTGGCTGCATCCATACGTGTGTGGATGTTTGGTTCCCCAGAGACAACTAGCAGCAGGACACCTTGTGCCGCCACAACCTATCCCTGGGGAATGCCTGTGCCACACATCCTCTGGTGCGCAGCAGGTTACCTCTGGTGGTGTAGAGGAGGCTGGGGCCATCACTAAGCTGGTTCCAGCAGCCTTACTTGGGGTCCTGGGGGCTTCCTGGGGCTGCAGCAGTGCCGATCCTTCTGCTCAAAGTGTGGCTCAAGCCAGCCAGGATCTGGTTTTGAGTGGCATGCACCGCTCCACTTTTTTTTTTGACCTCTGGCTATCCAGGGGTCAACCCCCCTAACCCCACCCTGCACTGCTCCCTTGCAGTGCAGAGAACAGGTGAATGTGCAGTATGTGTTGCTGCAAATGTGTCTGCAGCACCACATGCCGCACAGCCACACTTGTCTGGACATGGCCAGTGGGTCTAAAAAGGGTTTTCTCTGAAATAGTTTTAAGGGTTTTTTTAAACCCATTTGAGGTTCTTCCATTTTAATATACTACTTTGTATAAGTGGAAGTGCAACATTCTGATTGGATAGTGTGAGAGGTTGAGTCAAACATGACTATGAAAGCCAGCCAGGTAACTTTGGTCTATGAATGCTAAGGGAAGGTTATAGTGGATGGATCTCTTGCAAGAAACCTGTAACATTCTTCAAGAAATGCCTATTTTTAGCTGTAAGTCTTTTAAAAACTGCATGTATGACCAGGAAGTCTAGTCTACTGAAAATCTCTTACTAATATTATTTTTAGGTGCAGCTGCTACCTACCAATTACACACAAGTCAAGAGATTACATGCTGCCAAGTCACTACAAGACCTGTTGAAGCTGTTTAGTAGTCTAGGAAAGTTAAAACACGATCCTGGACATGTCTATGTCCCACACTTGGAAAATCCTTCCTCCGTAGAATAAACAGAACATAAAAACAGAGGTTGAAATAACAATTAATTGTGACCTCATTTTCAGTCTTAAATATCAGGCAACATTTCCATTGCTGGCAAGAGTTTATGTTCAGTTCCATAATTCTGTTGCTGTATTTAACCCTAGCTTTAACTGATCTATACATTATGTACTTATATGGAATTCTATAAGGAATATAACTCAAAATTTCTAAAAAAGTGTCTCCTTAGGAGGCTAATCCGAGACATTAAAATAGTTAACTGAAATTAAGATCCTGCTTCTGCTTGCTTTGTGTGTTTCCCTTTATATAGTCCCAGAAATCAGAACTAAAGGGAAATCCAGTCCCACACAAAAAACCCCCACACAGATTTATTTTGAATGCATCTGTATAAAGATTTCAAAGTTGTATAGAGAAGTAAGAGGGAAATTTACTACTTTTGAGCACTGTGGTAATCGGAGATTTTAACAATTTAACAGCTAATGTCTTCTATGTAGTGTTTTGTAAAGACTTTATTCTCTCTCTCTCTGATTTGAATCATAGAATCTTAGAAGTAGGGTCGGAAGTGACCTTGTAGATCTTCAAGTTCGACCCCCTGCCTGGGCAGGAGAGAAACTGGGCTCAAGTGTCTCTCTTTGTTTATAACCTGCTTAGAATTGTTTGTAAATATATATTTAAAAAGCTGGAAGAGAATGCAGTGAACCATATTTAAAACATATCATCAATTTTTCTGCTGTTTCCCAACCACTTGAAAATCATTCAGAGGGTGTGAAGGAATCAGGTTTCAGAACCAATTATGGCATGAAAAACATGATATTTTTTGCTATGGGTTAGAACGCCTCAATAAATGCAGAATGACAAGAGTATGACATCTATACTGAGAGCAACTACTTTTGACACAGCTGACCAGAGGACTTTTCATTCTTGAAAGAAAAATTCTTTTAATGCTTTTTCTTGGTTCTATGTTTTCTATATCATTTTTTTTTTCCATGTACAACTCCCTGCACTTACTGTCTTAGGAGTTTGTGACTTCATCAGACATAGAAGAAGTAGAGATCTAATTCTTAACTCAAATCTTGGAAGATCAAAGGAAATGTTATTTAAAAAAAATTAATTTATTTCATTTTTTTATGCTTTGCATTCATCTTTTAGAATACATTACTCCCACTGCTGTTCACTCATCTTATAGCAATCATTTCCACAGCAATGGATATCTTCAAGTAGGACATTAAGCAGAAGCAGCAGATGAGTCTGTAGGAAATAAAGAATCCAAAGGATAGCATATTGGAATTGAAGTGTATTGGGTTAGAGTCTGAAACCCTTGCTCAGGCAAATACAACATTATTTCACTTTCCTTCCTGTACCCTTTATCCTTGTTTGTGTGTTAATTGGGAATTATTCCTTTCTGTATAGTGGAAAGGTGTGAGAGCTACTGATGTTGCCCCTGCACCCGTTACTTGGTTTATCCCTGGTAACTATCTTTAATTTAAGGCTTTGTATTTTTTTTTTTTTTATTTCTTGGTCCTTTGGATACCAATCAATAGATGCCTTGTGCTTATTTTTTTTATACATGTAAAATCAACAGGAGATCTCTCCAAGCAAAACCTTCATGCCTATTTTCTGATGACTACTTAAACTTCTGTGGATTGATCATGCAGATTATAAATAGGAATTGCTGTATTTGTTCAGCCTTAGTGCCCCATCTAGTTCAGCTCCTAGTCTTAGCCACTGGCCAGTATGAGATGCCCCAAAGGAAGGTCTATTACCATAGTAGACTAGGTTTCAGGTACAGGCCTACCTATTTTGGTATATATACACTGAAGTTTGCTCATGAAAACAGAGAAGATTAGCTAAAAAGATAGAACTACAATGAATCTGCTATATCACAATCCATATATGAAGGGTACAACTTTTTTATCTGTCAAATATGCCTCAGTTTCCCTGCCAAATACAGCTTCTCTGAACTGACAGGCAATTTAGCCACATCAAAAGTTCTCTCTTTTAAGGCTACAAAAGGATAAATATTAAAACAAAAGTCCTGTCTCATGCGGGCCATTATCCTCTTGCTAGGAGCTCTTCAATCAGTAAGTCCTCTGCTCCACTTTGCATACAAAATTCTGCACTAGCTGGCTTCAATAAGGGAACCTAAAATGGGGAATAGCTTGTTCTGAATCGTTTCCCAAGGCCACTTCCTACAAAGCTAGTCTGAGCCTAAGCCTTTTTCTGTTCTTCTCAGCCTTTTGTGAGATGCTTCTAGCTCTCCCCTAAGTGAAAGAATGCAGTCCTGACTCCTAGGCTAGGGACAGACATTACACATAAACCGGTTTAAGTGATCAGAAACTGTTTTAAACCTGTAACAGAATGACATTCAGTGCCCATAAACCAGTTTCAAAATGCCTGAAAGCAGTTTGAGATAAACCTGGTTAAATGTAGTATCAGACCTATCTGATTTGGCTCAAACTGCCCCTGAGGCAGAGGGGAGCTGGGAGGAGAGTTAGTCTCCCTCTACCCCCACTGGCAGATGGGTCTGCTTGCCTTCGCCGCCCCGCTCCCTACCCACCCCCAGGGGCCCTGCCTGGCTGTACCCCTCCCCACTGCTGCAGCGGGAGGGAGCAGGGCCCGTGTTGGGAGCAGCAGTCCCTGTTATAATATGGGGGAGTGCGTGCCCCTTCCTGGTGGGATCACTGCACTGCAGGGCTGGCAGAGCTGCAGCGGGCTGCACAGGGCAGCACCAGGGTCCAGTGCAGGTCAGAGCCTTGCAAGCCCCCCGCAACACTACCACACTCCACACCAGCTCTGCTGGCCCCACAGAGTGGCTCCCACCGGGAAGGGGCTCATGCTCTGGGAACCCATGATGGGCTGCTGCCTATCATGGTCATTCACCACTTGTTGCTCCCCCACCTCTGCCCAGCAGCTGGAGCGGCAAGTGACCATGACAGGCAGCACCCTGTCACGGTTCCCTGGAGCACGACCCCCTTCCCAGCAGGGGTCATTCTGTGGGGCTGGCAGAACTGCTGTGGAGTGTAGCAGTGCTGCAAGGGGCTTGCAGGGATCTGGACCACTCTGGACCTCGATGCTGCCACACACAGCCTGCCGTAGCTCTGCCGGCCGCACAGCGCCCCCGCTGGGAAGGGGATCACGCTCCCCCACATTATGACAGGGGCTGCTGCCCCCAACAAGGGCCCTGCTCCCTCCCACTGAAGTAGTGGGGAGGGGGCACAGCCAGAGGTTGGCCAGCAGGGCCCCTTGGGGTGTGGGGGGCAGGGACAGGGATTATTTCTCCTCCCTCCATTGTCCAGTGGAGGGGACAGGATTGGGCCTATTCTGGGGCAGGGAGCATGGCAGCAATGGCGGGCAGCCCAGTGTGGGTAGCGGAGAGACTAACACTCCTCCCTGCCCCCCTCTGCCTCAGGGGCCATGGTGTTCCACTGCTGCAGCAGCAAGGGGGGAGCGCCTGGCAGACCTGTCTTGGGTCTCTGCTTGTGGGAGAGGGATGGGGGAATTAAACCTCTCTCTAACTAGTTAAGCCCAAACTGACCGTGCGCCCCCCCCCCCCCCACCCTCCCACCAGCACAGCTTCTCTGCAGCCTCCCGGCTCCTGGCCTGAACAACTGCAGGTATGTGCCTGTATTGCTTCAGTCCAGAGAGAACGTTTGCCCTGTTACAAACTGGTTCAGCCCAGGCAGGTTAGACTAAACTGCAAAGGTTGAATCAATTCAGGTTCTGACGTTTTGAATGTCTGTCCCCTAGCCCTATAGAGCTTTGTTAATCTACCACAGTCTTCCCTTGAGTATTCCCTCCCCTACAAAGGGCAGAAAGCTGTTATATCATTTTTCCTTCCCACCTTCATAGTAGGTCTAACTCTCTCTCAGGCTTGGGACAGACATTACACATAAACCAGTTTAAGTGATCAGAAACTGATTTAAACCTGTAACAGACCAGAAGTTCAGTGCACATAAACCAGTTTCAAAATGACCAAAACCAGTTTGAGATAAGCCCGGTTGAGTGTAGTATCAGAGTTAACTGATTTGGCTCAAACCAGTTTATGTAATGTCTATCCAAGACCCCTTGCCAGTTTAAGTTAAACCAGACTCCCCAGCATCTCAGCATGCTCTCTGGGATGGGCGGGGCTCTCTGCTCCACAGCAGGGCTTGCTCCTCCCCTCTGCTCCCTTGCTGAAACTCTACAGAGACTGCAGGCATCTGCCTGGCTTCCCCCTGCTTCCCCCCTCCCCTCACTGTCCCCTCTGCCTTACAGAGACACCTCTCAGCATTAGCTAGCGGACCACATGCTGGCTATGGTTTGTGCTGTAGCAGATGGGACAAAGGCAGAATCAACAGGTAGCTGGTAATGTCCCTCTGTTGTTTTCTTAATGGAGTGATAAACACTGAGTTAGGGGGGTGATAAGCACCATGTTATTAATTCCCTGCTGGGCTTATCAGAAGTGTGTGGGGGGGGGGGGAAATCCCTTTGTAATCAGTGTGTTCTGCAAGGGCCTGGCCACGCCCTCCTAGGCTCAGCACTTAGAAGGGAAGGGAGGACTGCTCTAGCACTCCCTGCCTTCTAGCCCTAGACACTGCAGGCATGTGCCTGAATTTCTGGGATGTCTGTGCAGTTACAAACTGATTCAGCCTAGCCAGGTTAGATTAACCTGCAAAGATTGAATTAATTCAGGCTCAGGCTTTTTGAATGTCCTCAGTCTTCTGCTCCCTGGACCATCAGCTCTATGATCTGGAGGCAGAACTAAGCAAAGTCTGGAGCTAAGCCAGAGCTTTCCTTGAAGGACTGGCCCACACTGAGACATGACAGCAGTGCAGATTCTGTTTTTCACTTTTTAATTACACTTTACACTTACCTACAACTTCAGGTATTACATTATAACACACTGTGTTTATATACATTTACCCTGATCTGTACTCAACATATTTTGCTTATACAGCACATGATAAATTAAAATGGCACATCCATGTGCCTACTGTAGCACATGGCTTATATACTGAGTGAATCCAGAATTTCTATTCCTAGGGCTCTTAAAATCAAAACAAAACATATAAACAAACAAGAACCCAAATCAAAAAAGGAAGGGGGAAAAAACCCTAAAAACAACAACCACCATGACCACAACCACAAGAGAGGTGGCCACCTCAGTTACCAGAGGAGAATGCCAGTTCTAATTTTGAATTAAGATACTACACTAACAGCTGTAATAGCTGGGAAGGATATTGCAGGAGATCCTGCAAAATAATAAAAAAGTAAGCAGGAATAGGCATGTCTTTTTCCAGTAAAAGGAGACTGAAACACTTGTACAGAGATTATAAGGATATAATTTGATTAAAACATGAAAAGACTACTTACTGTATCAGAGCATTTAATTAATTTACTGAAAAAGTAGTTTCAACAGTATGCCTTTTAATAGAAATTTAAGCTGTAAGTCAAAATTTCTGAAAATGAGCAACACACCAAGGCTAGGGACAAATATTATATTTAAACTGGTATAAGTGATCAGAAACCAGTTCAAATCTGTAATACAACAGAAGTTCAGTGCACATAAATTGCTTTCAAAATGGACAAAACTGGTTTAAGATAAACCAGGATAGATACAGTATCAGATAACTGATTTAGGTTAAATTGGTTCATTGAACTTCTGTCCCAGATCCTCTTCAGATTCAGGTTAAGTCACAGTCTCCCAGTATCCCAGGATGCTTTGCACCTCCCTCAGACACCTGACCTCGCACAGTGGGCAAGCTACCCTTGGTCCAAGCTGCCTGCTCTAGCCAAGCAGGGAGGCATGCTCTAGCACCCCCAGCTTCTGGTCTGGGCCACTCCAGGTATGTGGCTTCATTTCTGGAATCGAAAGTGAATATATGTTCACTTGCTTATCAGTTCATACTATGCTTAGACTAACTTGCAAAGACTGAATTGATTCAGCCTCAGGCTTTTTGATTGTCTATACTCAGGCCAAGTGTTTAGTTTGAAGACTAAGGTTGATTCCTATTTACTGAAGAAACGGGAATAGCCCTGATGAGAACATTTTTTAAAGTTAGGAAAATATTGTACCAGTTTTTGGTATGCTGTTACTGTTAAGATTAGAGCTGGGTTGAGAATGGTTCTCTCTTTTTGTAAAACTGAGATTTCAGAAAGATTTCTTATTATACATCAGAATGAAATCAAAACTTTTCAAAATTCTCTGTGGAAGCAGAGAAAGACAGACCTGCTCACCAGACTTGACTCTTCTGTGGTTCAGCATTAGCAGGCCCAGTTTCAAGGCACTGTTCTTTTAATGGCATCTAAAGTGAGTGCCACAGTCTCCAGACAGCTGGCTATTCTGGCCTCAGTCTCTTGTAGTTTCTCATGCTGAATGCCTTCACTGAGGCTTGGTATAGAAGTATACATCCAAAGAGGAAGAGTGATTCTACAGTATGTACCCAGCTGGGATGTAAAAGCACAAGTTCAAATCCATTGTTCAGTGAATAAATATCTATACTAAGTGGAACAGATACAACAGGCACGATTGACAGACACATATACCAGACTAACCAATAATCCAGTAGTTAGGACACTCAACTATGATGTGGGAGAATGGCAAGGTAGAGAGTTAAACTCCTCCCTGCCCCACGTAAGTGCTCTAATCACTAAGCTATTTTTGGGGATCTCTCCTTCTCCCTAGTTTTGAGCCATAATTGCATTCCATTCCAAAAATTTTTCATTTCAATACATCAGCACTTTCCAGTAAAAAAAAAATTGTTGAAAAAATATTCTTGCCCACACTAGTTCAAATATCAAATGTCTGCAATATTATAAAACTGGATACTGAGATAATTAGGGACTGTTCTAGAAGTAACTGAAAAAACTGCTTAAAAGTTTAATTAAAAATATTTTATACTATGAAAGAGTATAAAAAGTGTCACTAACACTCTTTAGCTCTTTTCTTTATTGCATTTGTGAATAATTACCAATATACTAGTTTTAACCTACTGTTGTAAGAAAACCAAAGTGTCCCAGGTGAACAACAAGAAGGGGTGGGAGACCCTTCCCATGGCATGAGTTGCGGCAGGGACAACCTGCCACAACAATAAGAAAAGCCCCGAGAAAGGGCAAACTCACCTTCCTCAGGGACAGCAGGACCGGATGAGCCACAGAGGGACGGGAGCACCTGAGCAATTCTTCAGCTGCTTTTCTCTCTGGCTGGGGCTGGCATGGCCCGATGATGTCATTAAGGAACACTGCCCAGCTGGGATAAAAGCCAGCAGCGAGAAATCAGCTAGGGGGACACAGCAGGCAGGTGGCTATGGGACCGTCCCCCAGACCGAACAGAGGCCTCCTGATGCTTACAAGGAGCGGCCAGAGAAGGACCCAGCAGAAGGGTCCAGGGCTTGATTTAAAGAACCATGTCACCCTGGATGGTGAGGGAGTCAGTCTGGAGGGATGGCGAAGCCAGCAAATACGGGACACATGAGCGGGGTGTGAGCAAAGGCCCCTCTGTGGCTTTTTGGTTTTTTATTTGTCTTTCAGTTTACTTTGGAGCCCCGGGACCAGAGAAAAGGTCAAAGGACAGATGCTGAGGGCTGAGTGGGCCAGGGCCACTCAGAAGATCCTGATGCAGATATGCTAGACCCATCATCAAGGCCATCTCACTGCCCCAAGCACATCTGGGCAGTGGGGAGGAAGGCTGTTGTGACCACCAAGGGCCAGAAAGGCAGAGAGGGAGTGGGACACCACAGCAAAGTAGAGTGGAAGTGTCCAGCATTAGGCAGTCCCAATAGGTTGGTGAATGGCTGGGGTGTAGGGGAGGTGAAGTCCCAGGAACACCCACTGGTGATGATGCCCAGTGTGTTTCCCACTGTGGAAGGGAATCCCACTAGTGAACAGAATACCCAAGATGTGGCAAGTGAGTAACGCGGTATCATTCAGAGAGAACGCGACCAGGCGTCGTGACAGCAGGAGCTGTCTATGCAGTAGACCCCTAGCATGTGCTCCAGGGCCACACAGGAAAGGCTCCACAAAGTCAGACGGGCACACTAAAAAAATGCACTTAAACAACTAGACCTTTGTGAAATAATCCATGAAGAATTATCAAATGTTACTGCTTATCAAAAACATGCCTAAAATCATTATGTGGCTCTATTTTTCCCACCAATAATATAAGGCTATATTAACTTACCTCTACCCTCTTGTGAGGTTAAAAAAAATGTAAAATTGTTAATCCTCATAGAATCATAGGACGTTAGGCTCAGAAGGGACTTCAGGAGGTCATGTAGTCCAGCCCCTTGCTCAAAGCAGGACCATCCCCAACTAGATCATCCCAGCCAAAGCTTTGTCTTGCCAGGTTTTGAAACTCTCCAACAATGGAGCTTCCACCACCTCTCTAGGGAATCTGTTCCAGTGTTTTACTATGGTCCTAGTGAGAAAATTCTTCCTAATAGCTAACATAAACATCCATTGATGCAACTTGAGACCATTGCTCCTTGTCTTGTCATCTGCCTAGAGATGTGAAGGCCTGGAAAAAACCCCAGAAAAATTCAGAAAAAAATGGGGTTTTTTTCTGTTTTCTTCTGAGGACTTCTGTTTTTTTCTGAAAAATTGGAACAATAGACATTTTAAAAAATAATTTTAAAAACCTCTTATGAAATATTTTCTTTTAGAATGATGTATACAATGTTTAAGACAAGGTGTTCATATATTGGTACCCTTTACTCCCCAAAAATGTTTTTAATAACTATGTAATAGGAAGACTTTTATGTAAGACTATCTACAGTATCAGATCATTGCATTTCCTGTACACTGAGGACAAGCAGTACAGTACAACTCTCAAATTCAATAGCAAGATGCATTTCTGCCCCCAGGGGGCACTGCCATTTTTACAAGAGAAAGAAGAAGGATTCAGTGCCTTCTTTGCTTGTGGACTTCCTTTATTGTTGACTTTTGATCTAGAGGTTGGTGGATCTGCTCTTGTCCTCCTGACTAGGCCTCAAAAGATTGGGAGTGGACACTGGCAGCAGCATCCATTCATTCCTGTAGAGATTAGAAACAAGAAGCTTATTGCCCTGTATGCTCAAAAGCCTCAGGAGAGGAGACATAGCAAGTCTAAAGGTTTTGGAGTTGGAAGGAACCTGCCTCCTTCTGTCCCTGTGACCTTGAGATCCACAGAAGTACAGAAGCAGCACAAAGGAGCTGAAAGAAAGTATACTTCTTTATTGAAAGGTAAGAGTTTAAATTTCTCTGAATTCAGTACATTAAACTATATTTTAGCTGCATTAGTATATTTTCATAACCTATGTAAATCATAATTGAATTCCTACTAATCTGATGTTTTGTGACAAATCACCCAACCTTGACAGTGAAGTGAGGCCTGCAGGGCAGGGAAGTTGTTCACAGTTAACTCTGAGGATGCCTCTCCATCAATTACTAAATTTGTACATGTTCTACTTTAGTATTTATATATGCAAGCTAGCCACTAAATTACATTTTTCTTTTTTCCCCCCTTAGCAAAATGGTGTGACCAACTTCTAGCATATGGAAGCATTTCCACACTGCAAGTTATTCTAAGAAAAAAATGTGATTTGCAAATACTGTCAAATGAAATATGCATTTCCAAATGCTACTAGGATAACCAAACACATCTTTGTATGTAAGAAGTGTCCTGCAGACATTAAAAAATCCTTCATGGGTGTAAGTGAGGAGGAGGTAGATCATGATGATGAAAGATGGATGGACAAATGTGTGGGGAGAAGGAATAATAAACTTTGAGATAACACCACCTTAATCAGTTTTTTACAGAAGCACTGAAACAGGAGAGAACAGGCATACTGTAGAGTATCTCAGTAGTAAAATGTGTGAAGTCCTACAGAAGATTGGGAGTGGTAAAGTATTTGCTTCGCTGACTGACAATGCAAGTAACATGAAAGCAGCATGGGAGAGCACCATGAATAAATATCCCCATATTACTGCAATAGGATTTGCACCCATGGGCTAAACTTGCTTCTTAATGACATCATGAAGTTTGACACTGCAAAATCTATAGAAGAGGAAGTTATAAAACATGTAAAAGCTACTTGTATTGTAGGTCTAGTCTTTAAAAAGAAGCAGAAAGAAAAGAATGCAAAGAATAAAATAGTGATACTCAAACTGTAATAAAACTAGGTGGGGTGGAGTGGTGATCTGATTTGAAATTTTACTAAAAAACAAAGAAGCTCTTCAAGAAACAGTAATAACTAAGGATCTTAAAGACCCATAAGTGTAAGGAACACACTGTACTTGTTCAGAGTGTCTTCCGGGTTCAGCTGCAGAACTCCCTGAAGATTCTAAAGCCAATTTCTTCAACAATCACTGCATCTGAATCGGACAGTGCACTTTTTTGTGTCAAACATTCCTTCCCAAATAGCCCAGATAAAATCAATTGTTTTTGAGAATCTAAGCGCATCTTTACTTACAAGTACAGAAGAAAGAAAAGTGAAAGATTTTATTAACAGACGGGAAGAATTTTGTTGCCAATCAATTCATGCTTCTGCAAATCTCTTGGATCCAAGATTCAAAGGCAGAAATGTTAGTGCATTTGACTGGATTACAAAACAAGCAACACACTTAGGACTTGATGCTGGACAAGTACTTTCAAATGTTGCAGAATACAGAACATTTTTGAGGTATTTGGTCCAGGAAAAAAAAAGGGTGTTTTCTGTATCTGCTTGACACCATAGAGGAGACTAAGACCAGAATACACAACAACTTTCTTTGTTTTACTATAATGTTGAAGGTTTCTTCTATTTTCAACTTTAATTTTTGCCTGCTTCTCATAAACTGGCAAAAACAAAGAGATGCTAGGTTCCTTAGAGTTCAGCAGCTTGTAGCTCCATTTATAACAAAAATTAAAAACATTTTAATGTAAATTCAATTAGTAAATTTTTAATTATTTTCTGAATAAATTATACTTTTAAAATGTAATAAATATACCAAACATGATAATTTTATAAGCAAACCAAGTTATACATAATACATTTTATGTTCTTAAAGTAGCAAAGTGAATTTAGATTTGTATGGGTGCTAAGAAAATAAGTACTACATATATTTCAATTTTTCCCCAAATTTTGGTTTATTTTCCAAAAAGAAAAACCCGGAAAAAAAAAGGTTTTTACCAGGGTTTCAAAATTTCTGGAAATTTTATGTCTCTACATCTGCCACCACTGAATACTCTAGCTCCATCCTCTTTCAACTTCCCCCCCAGTAGTTGAAGGCTGCTATTAAGTCCCCTTTCAGTCTCCTCTGGTCTAGACTAAATAAGCCCAGTTCGCTCAGTCTTTCTTCGTAAGTCATGAGGAATGATCCAGCCTGCTTCACTTTCTTTATCAAATATTCATTTCACCAAAAACTGCCTGTACCAAGGAGCCACCAAAGCTTCTGCCTCTGATTTGGCACCTCTAGAGCAGTGGTTTCTTTCTGCACCATCTTGGGATTTGTATTTTCAGAGTCTTATTCTTAGTTAAGAGCTCAGAGGCTCACAAAGCAGAATTACATAGGAGAGAGGCAGTCTTTTTCCTAGAGAGCCCAAAGAGGAATATGCAATTCTCAAGATATACCTAGTGAACAAAAGTATGGAACAAGGTGTTTGCTGAAATATTCTCTGTTTTCATCAGTTGCCAAGGAGTGTGGAGGGGAACTAGTACTGTCACCTATGGTTCCCCTCCACACTCCCTGGTAACTGATGCACTCTGTGCTGGTTCCTCTGCAGGAGGACAGAAGGCAAATGGTGAAGCTTACAGGACCAGCCCCACATATTTTTAAAATGCTTTTAACATTAGTGCACACAGGATGTACATCTGTATTTACTGATTCATCTCTCTAAATACTTGCCAAGCCCAAAGTACCACAGTAAAGTCTCAAAATGAAAAAATTACTTATCTATGTAATTTACAAATTAAGGACCAATCTTTTATTGCATTTACCATGAGACAGTTGGCAGCTATCCAGAAGGCCAACAATTTCTGGTTGTAAAGGATATTCATAACATTCAGGAATAATTTCTGATGGTTTAAGTTTTTATTATTGTCTTGGTCGTAACAAAATGCTGACATCAAGAATACAGAAGAATTATACATAGAACACGGTTTTGTTTTAGGTTTGGATTTGAGCCATTGTATTAAAGGGCAAAGGGCTTTTCTGACAGTTAGCTTGTATACCTTCTCTCCTAAAGTATATATTTTTAAGTTTCAGAACCATTTTTGTTACTTTCTTTGAATAAATGCCAAGGTTTAGAGCCCCTTTGAAATACTGTTGCCGAGACACTACCTAGCTGTGAAGACCACAACTATATAATTTCTCGAAGCTTGATAAATGGTTACTTGTAGCATGCAATTGTGCTTGGAGTATAAAAGTACTGCAACTATCTTTGAGGGGTGTACTTGGGGCACAGTTCCAGGTACACTGAAGCTCAGTATCCTTAAAGATGGCAGCAGAATAGGTGCCTAGATGCCAACTTACCATTCCCTTGATTCTGGGGGGCACTAGAGGGCCCATTCTCAGACTTTAAACTGCATCAAGAATAACTGCTCCAAAAATCAAAACAGGGTAAGCTCTACATTCAGGCTTCTCGCTCAGGCTTTACACACCCTATAAAATGACTTATGTTAGGAGGAATGAACCACAAGGATAAAACATGATGTTAACTATACTTAACATGAAGATTCTCCAAGTTTTCAATCCAGCTTCCTATCCCCTTTTGCACTTTTTAGTGAGGCAGACATTAAAATCTATTTCTGAAAGCTAAATCTGTAGATGAAACTCCCTATAAATCTTTCTGTAATAGCAGCATTATGTACAATACTACACAGTCAAACCACGGTTTAAAGGTATTATCCTTATAAAATAAAGGGTAAGGAAACCAGTTATGTACACTTTTATGTGATATAGATGTTTTAGCAAAATGATCTGGATGGCTGTGTCCAGACAAATGCGGATGTTTGGTTTCCAGAGAACAATTAGTAGCGGGACACCTTGTGCCACTACTAGTTATCCCCAGGGAACACCATGCCATGCACCTTCTGGTGCGCAGCAGGTTACCCCAGGTAGGGTATGGGAGGCTGGGGCCAACACAGTTGCTGGCCCCAGCAGCCTTACCTGGGACCCTGGGGGGCCAGGGAAGCTGCGGCCATGTCACTCCTGCAGCTTGGTGTCCAGCCAGCAGCCGGAGTGTGGCTCCAGCTGGCGAGGCTCCAGTGTCGGGCAGCTCACACTGTCCCTGTGTGCACCACCCCACTTTTTTTCTGCTCAGGTTTTTTTTAACCGTTGGATCTCCAGGGGTCAAAAAGACCAGCCCTACACTGCAAGGTAGCAGTGTGGGAAATGCCTGAGTGTATGTGGCACCGCAGACAGGTCTGTGGTGCCACATATCACATGGCTGCGCTCATCTGGACATGGCCAGTGAGGCAAAACTAAAGGTAGTGCAGACTCAATTTTGACAGAGAATGACATTTCATTTTGACAGTGAAATGACATTTTCACAGATTTCAAGAAAATGGCCTCTCATGATTTTTCTGGAATGGCCTGTAGTTAAGTATTTATGTTGTCATACCATAATACAAAATCTAATCTTTATATTAAGGTGTAGCTTGCTTTTAAGTAAATGTAGGCTTGAGCAGATAATGGTTAATGTAGATTATGGCATCAAACAATAATGCCCTCTTTTACTATTCTTGTTTGGTACTGGCATTGACTCAATGAGAGAAATAGTATAGTATAGATCAGTGGCTCCCAACCTAAATCAGGGCTGCAGGAGGTCCGCCCCTCCCGCCTGTAGGGCTCTTGCGGTGTACAGTCTGTGTGGCTCTCGCCGTCGTTGCCCACCACAATCCCAACCTGGCCTGGGCTCTGCTGGTGCCACTGAGCATGAATAAGTTAGTTGCAGGGGTGGAGATCATGACTCAGATTTAGGGGTGCAGCCAAAAAATGGTTGGGAGCCTCTGGTATAGATGGATACATCACAGCTACTGCATCTTCAGCAGCAAAATTCTAGATTTTTATTTTGCTGCTGACATAGGTTTTCTAAAGTACAGCTGAAGCCACATGCAAAGACCAAAAGACTGTCCCATAATTGCAAAAAAATCATAGAATTAATAATTATGAAAAAGCAAATTTAATGAGAACCACCAACTCAAGTTTACATTAGAAGGTAAAGGAAAACAAGTGAGTCAATTCATACACCTTAGCAGTAATATGCCAGTGGGGATATCCAGAACAAAATAACATCCTGACTTGGCAAGGCAGCACCTGCATCCACCACTTTAAGCAAGAATTTCTCACCAAAATGTCTGCAATTTAAAAGACAAATTACTAATATTCATCTTAGAATCATAGAAAATTAATGTTGGAAGGGACCCCAGGAGGCCATCTAGTCCAACTCCCTGCTCAAAGTAGGACCATTCCCAACTAGATCATCCCAGCCAAGGCTGTCTAGCCAGGTCTTGCTGCAATTTGAGACCATTGTTCCTTGTTCTGTCATCTGTCACCACTGAGAACATTCTAACTCCATCCTCTTTGGAACCTCCCTTCAGGTAGTCGAAGGCTGCTATTAAATCTCTCCATAGTCTTCTTTTCCAGACTAATAAGCTTGGTTCCCTCAGCCTCTCCTTGTAAGTCATGTGCCTCAGCTCCCTAACCATTTTCATTGCCCTCCACTGGACTGTCTCCAATTTGCCTACATTCTTTCCGTAGTGGGGGGCCCAAAACTAGATACAGTACTCCAGATGTGGCCTCACCAGTGCTGAATAAAGGGAAAGAATCACTTCCCTTGATCTACTGGCAACACTAATGCACCCCAGTGTGCTGTTTGCCTTTTTTGCAACAAGATCACACTGTTGGCTCATATTTATCTTACTGTCCACTTTAACCCCCCCGGTTCTTTTCTGCAGAGCTGCTGCTTAGCCATGTGGTCCCTAACCTGTACTAGTGCATAGGATTCTTCCATCCTAAGTGCAGGACTTTGCACTTGTCCTTATTGAACCTCATGAGATTTATTTGGGTCTAATCTTCCAATTTGTCTAGGGCTCTCTGAATCCTAGCCCTACCCTGCAGCATATCTACGACTCCCCCCCCAGCTTGGTGTCATCTGCAAACTTGCTGAGGGTGCAATCCATCCCATCTTCCAGGTTGCTGATGAAGATATAGAACAAAATCAACCCCAGAACTGACTCCTGGGGCATTTCACTTGATACTGGCTGCCAACTAGACGTCGAGCCATTGACTACTACCCTCTGAGCCTGATGATCTAGCCAGTTTTCTATCCACCTTACAGTCCATTCATCCAACCCATACTTCCTTAGCTTGCTTGCAAGAATGTTACGGAAAACCACATAAAAAGCCTTGCTAAAGTCATCACATCCACTGCTCTTCATGTATCCACAGAGCCAGTCATCTCACCATAGAAGGCAATAAGGTAGTTCAGGCATGACTTGCCCTTGGTGAATCTATGTTGATTGTTCCTAATCGGCTTCTTCTCCTCCAAGTGCTTAGAAATGGATTCTTTGAGGAACTGCTGCATGATTTTTCTGGGGACTGAGGTGAGGCTGACCAGTCTGTAGTTCCCTGGATCCTCCTTCTTCCCTTTCTTAAAGATGGGCACTATATTTGCCCTTTTCCAATCATCCAGGACCTCTTCCAATCACCATGAGTTTTCAAAGATAATGACCAGTGGCTCTGCAATTACATTGGCCAACTCCCTCAGCACCCTCAGGTGCATCAGGTCTAGCCCCACAGACTTGTACACATCCAACTTTTCTTCCTAACCTGTTCTTTTGCCACTGTTGGCTGCTCACCTCCTTCCCAAACTGTGCAGTCAGGTGCAGTAATCTGGGAACTGACCTTACCTGTGAAGACTGAGTTAAAAAAAGGCATGGAGTATTTTTTTGCATCATCTGTCACTAAGTTGCCTCCCCCATTCAGTAAGGGACCCACACTTTCCCTGATCTTCCTCTTGTTGCTGATATAGTTATAGAAACCCTGCTTGGTATCCTTCACATCCCCTGCTAGCTGCAACTCTAATTGCGCTTTGGACTTCCTGGCTTCATCCCTGCATGCCTGAGCAATACTCTAATACTCCTCCCTAGTCTTTTGTCCAAGTTTCCACTTCTTGTAAATTCCTTTGGCTTATAAAACTATTCCCCTTAACAAGGGGAGGTAAAACAACTTTTAGTACGGATGTCTACACCAGATATTGAAAGTAAAATAGTCATATAGAAAAAAATGCTGAGATCATGAAATGGGAATAATAATGGCTTGACTTTAACAACAAACTCATTATTTTTAACAAGTAATACCCTGATGGCAGTGGTACCTGAATAGCATGTAGTTACTGTCAGTTGATGCTCTTCTATAGTCCAGTGGCCTTGACTTGATGTATACCTGTAATGGACTTGTTACTTATCCAGACTGGCTTCAGAAAAAACTACTTGTGAGTGACTAATAGTTTATTGCTTTTGAGTGATTAAGAAACCACAACCAAACCTTGATTCAGTACCTAAAATGCTTTCAAGAAAGGAGGAAGCAAAATGGCATATATTACAGTTCAAATACCTGAAGGGTGTTTATATAGAGCATGGTGATAAACTATTCTCTGTGGATATGGGGGGCAGGACAAGGAACAATGGTCTTAAAGTGCTTCAAGCAAAAGCTAGGAAGAACTTTCTCGCTCAGAGTGGTTAAGCATTGGAACGCTACCTAAATAGACTGGGAAATTTTTAAGAGCACGTTAGGCAAAACACCTGTCTAAGACAGTTTAGATAGGGATGATTCTACCTTAAGCAAGGGGTTGGACTAGATGATTCCAGAGGTCTTTTGCAGCCCTATTTTTCTATGACACTATGACTGCTGTTCTTAGGACCCTGACTAAGTAGGTTGTGCAGGCCGTGGATTGTGTGCAGTCCCTGGGGCATTCGGTCTCCAGCTGCTTACAAGTCAGACAACACTAAAGCAGTATATAGTACCTGATGTGGTCCTGCCACCCTAGAGAGAATTTTACCTAAACCATTCCCTGGTATTCTGCTGGGGATATATCTGAGGCACCCTGGCAAGTAGCTTTATTGTCCTAGATAAAGATAAAAGCATTAAGTAAAACAATTTCTCTCATCTTCCCATCCTACAACTGGATCCATGTTAATAAAGTTGTCTTTTTTCTAATCAAAGGAGCTGATCTAGATGAATAATGAAGGACACTAGCATGCTTTTACAATTATCGTTACACTGCCTTCCTATAGATCATTTAATTTCCTCCTAGCTCTAACATGGAAATTAGAGGATTCTGCTTGTTGAGGGCCAGGTACAATCAATAATCTTCCTCGAAGTAGAGTGTCAGATTCAAGTAACAATGACCCACACATCACGACGAGAGAAATGCTCAGTTGGGATGGGCTTCACCTGTCCCCCAAAGGTAAGCGTGTGTTCTCTTCTAGGTTGGTGGATCTCCTCCGGCGGGCTTTAAACTAGGCTCGTCGGGGGGAGGGGATGATGAGGGCGGGGGAAGCCGTGGACCACCAAACCATGTGGCACCCACAAGGACAGCCCAGCCTGAAGAAGGAGAACATCGGGAACCTGCAATCCATAGGGCGGCCAGCAGTACACCGCAGGTAAGCAATAAGCAGGTAAGCAATAAAGGGCCCTTTGGGCATCAGAGCTGGGGAGCAACAAAGGCACCGGTCACAGGTCTCAAGTGCCTATATACTAAAGCTAGGAGCATGGAGAGCAAGCAGGATGAACTAGCACTCCTGCTTCCAGAAAACACCTACGACTTAGTAGGGTTAACAGAAACCTGGTGGGATTCTTCCCACGACTGGGCAGTACACACTGAGGGTTATAAGCTGTACAGAAAGGATAGAGTGGGGAAGAGAGGGGGAGGGGTGGCGCTCTATGTCAATGAGTGATATACATCGACCCTTATCAAAACGGAATCGGACGAGGAGAAAGTAGAAGGATTGTGGGTTAGGTTACATGGAGGTCAAGGAGAAAGGGACTTGGTGGTAGGGGTCTGCTACAGACCCCCACACCAAGGGCAAGAACTAGATTTGGGGCTCCTGAAGCAGCTCTCGGAGACCATAAAAACTAGGGAGGCGGTAGTCATGGGGAACCTAAATTACCCAGACATCTGCTGGGAGACGCAGACAGCAAAGTCACACCGTTCACACAGGTTCCTATCCTGTGTACAGGACCTCCATCTGATGCAGGAGGTACATGGTCCCGCTAGGGGGAATGCCTTGCTGGACCTGGTATTGGCAATGGGAGATGGCATGGTAGGAGACCTACAGATTGGTGGTCACCTGCGGGACAGTGATCACCAAATAATAGAATTCATCATAAGACGTCATGTGGGTAAGGTACTAGTAGGGTGAAAGTGCTAGACTTTAGGAAAGCTGATTTCAATGAACTCAGGCGATTAGTCAAGGATGCACTGCAGAGTAGGAGTTTTGAAGAGATGGGAGCCCAGCAAGGGTGGCTGTGCCTTAAGGAAATGATCATTCGGGCACAGAGGGAGACGATCCCAATGCGAGGAAAAAGGGGGAAAGGGGCCAAGAGGCTTCCTTGGCTGACCAGAGAAATCCAGAGCAGCCTACGGGCATAAAGGGGGGCATATAAAAAGTGGAAACAGGGAGAGATTACTAAAGAGGAGTATACCTCCTCTGCTCGCGCTTGTAGGGAGGCAGTTAGACAGGCCAAAGCCACCACGGAGCTGAGGATGGCATCCCAAGTTAAGGACAACAAAAAATTGTTTTTTTAGATATATAGGGAGTAAAAGGAAGGCCCAGGGTGGAATAGGACCTCTACTAAATGGGCATAAGCAATTGGTGACAGACAAAGGGGACAAGGCTGAACTCCTCAATGAGTTTTTTGCCTCAGTTTTCCTAACCGAGGGGCAAGACAAGTCTCTTACTGGGATTGTAGAGAGGCAGCAGCAGGGCGCCAGACTACCAAGCATAGACCCTGAGATGGTGCAGAGGCACTTGGAGGAACTGGATGCATTTAAGTAGGCAGGCCCAGATGAGCTCCATCCGAGGGTACTGAAGGCACTGGCTGACGTCATTACACAGCTACTGGTGGGAATATTTGAACACTCGTGGCACATGGGCCAGGTCCCAGAGGACTGGAAAAGGGCCAATGTGGTCCCCATTTTCAAGAAGGGGAGGAAGGAGGACCCGGGCAACTATAGGCCAGTCAGTCTCACCTCCATCCTTGGCAAAGTCTTTGAAAATATTATCAAGGCTCACATTTGCGAGAGCCCGGCAGGAAAAATTATGCTGAGGGGAAACCAGCACAGGTTCATAGCAGGTAGATCATGCCTGACTAATCTAGTCTCTTTTTATGACCAGGTTACAAAACACCTGGACGCAGGAGTAGGGGTTGATGTCGTTTACTTAGACTTCAGGAAAGCCTTCGATACGGTATCCCACACCATACTGGTGAACAAGTTAAGTGACTTGGATGACTGCATGGTCTGGTGGGTGGCGAATTGGCTAGAGGGTTGTACCCAGAGAGTCGTAGTGGATGGGTCGGTATCGACCTGGAAGGGTGTGGGCAGTGGGGTCCTGCAGGGCTCGGTCCTTGGACCGATACTCTTCAATGTCTTCATCAGCGACTTGGATGAGGGAGTGAAGTGTACTCTGTCCAAGTTTGCGGATGACACAAAACTGTGGGGAGAAGTGGACACACCAGAGGGCAGGGAACAACTTCAAGCAGACCTGGACAGGTTGGACATATGGGCAGAAAACAACAGAATGCAATTCAACAAGGAGAAATGCAAAGTGCTGCACCTAGGGAGGAAAAATGTCCAGCATACCTACTGCCTAGGAAATAACCTGCTTGGTGGCACAGAAGCGGAAAGGGATCTTGGAGTCCTAGTGGACTCCAAGATGAACATGAGTCGTCAGCGTGACGAAGTCATCAGGAAAGCTAATGGCACTTTATTGTGTATCAGCAGATACATGACGAACAGAACCAAGGAGGTGATACTTCCCCTCTATCCGGTGCTGGTCAGACTGCGGTTGGAATACTGCGTGCAGTTTTGGGTGCCGCACTTCAAGAGGGATGTGGATAACCTGGAGAGGGTCCAGAGAAGTGCCACTCATATGGTTAAGGGCTTGCAGGCCAAGCCCTTTGAGGAGAGACTAGGGCACCTGGACCTCTTCAGCCTCCGCAAGAGAAGGTTGAGAGGCGACCTTGTGGCTGCCTATAAGTTCATCGTGGGGGCACAGAAGGGAATTGGTGAGGCTTTACTCACCAAGGTCCTGGGGAGCTCTTTGAGAAAATTATGCAGGAGCACATTACAAGAAATAATGGCCACAAGCTAGCAGAGAGCATATTTAGATTGGACATTAGGAAGAACTTCTTCACAGTTAGAGTGGCCAAAGTCTTGAATGGGCTCCTAAGGGAGGTGGTGCTCTCCCCTACCCTGGGGGTCTTCAAGAGGAGGTTAGATAGGCATCTAGCTGGGGTCATCTAAGCCCAGCACTCTTTCCTGCCTATGCAGGGGGTCAGACTCAATGATCTATTGAGGTTCCTTCCAACCCTAACATCTATGAATCTATGTACAGTGACAAAGCTAATAAACCCAGAACTAGACCTACCATTTTGGGGCTATACAGCAATCACACAAAAGAACGTTGCAGTGTCTTCTATATAACGTTCTTGCTCTACTCATGTTCAAAAGCAGGATGTTCAGACCTACAAGAAGCCTAATTCTTAGGATGCAATTATTAGTATTAACTGAATCAGAGATTATTTGAAAACTATGCCTAATTGTATGATTTGCTATTCTTGTAAGATCAAATAAAACAATGGCTTGGAATGGTATCAGTTTCTCTCAACATATTTCTGCAGGTGTAAGCCTTTTTTTTTTTTTTAATCTGCTGGAGTATTATATACATTTTAAGATTTTTGGTACTAGTTAAGTTTTTGCCCATTTTTTCATACTTTATTTTAAGTATCTAGTAATATTTCTGGTTACAACATGCATTCAACCATGCTGTACTGGTTTGCGTGTCAAACAAGACTCTCAGAATTAGGGATGTATCACTTGCTCTTTTCGGCCACGTCCACACATGCAAGCATGTGCTCTTGCAGCATTTCAAATAGAAGAGGTACACATCTGAGCTGGGGATTTTTGCCTCAGAGCATGTGCCTGGACATGCACTTTGATATGGAGCATATTGTGCCACTTGGGGCAAAATAACCCTGCCTGGCTCCTCCTGGATATGCAGCCAGGGGGAGCTAGAGCCCAGGGCCAGCACCTGCTCTATCCCCATCAGTACAAAAAACTGCCCTGTCAAGTAGCTCATGGTTACTCACTCTCAGGAGCTTCTGGGGCCCAGCTAATTGGTACCTGAGGACACTATCCCTTTTGCCAGCTGGACTGCTGAAATACCCATGAGAGTTCCCTGCAATGTTTACCCATTGCAGCAGTCTGGCAATGGGGGCTGCTGCCTGGCTGTGACCTGCTGCACACCTGCCAGACCTGGTTGGGGACTGCACAGCCAGTAGAGGCATCTGCCTCTCTGGGCCAGCTGCCAGTGGACTCTGGCTGCAAAGCTGGTTTGTGTGGCACTACTGCCATGTGTGTCCCCTGCCCAGCCATCTGGGCAGCTATCACCCAGATGTTCTGGGTGTGGTGGCCTGCTTTGATCTGTCAAAGCATGTCCTCCTGGCCCCAACTGACCAGGAGGGTCAGCCACCTCCAGCTGAATCCAAGGTTCCAGTTCTGAGCAAGCAGGGTCCTGCCACTGGTCTCCCTAGCAGGGATTCTGGTGTTCCCTATTGGAAAACTGAAAAGTCCCTGATAAAACAACTCAAAGTCACTCTGTAAAATACCCTGAAATCCATATCCCTCCATAATTAAAACAAAAGACCACTATATATATATAGAGAGAGAGAGAGGGAAAGAGTGAGGGACAGAGACAGCAATCTGTAGAGCAATGTGTTATTGATATACCTACAGTGTTAAAGCAATTTGGAAGCCTACCAGTGTCTCTGTCACCATCATAAAGTGAATTCTAAATACCTATATGTTTTGCTGCCCCCCCACAGGGGCCACAGCCCCTCCCACAGGGGTTACAGCTCCCCAACAGGGGTTACAGCCCCCCTCAGGGCTACAGTCCCCCAACAGGGACCAAATGGCCCCTCAGGGGCTACACCCCCCAACAGGGACCAAATGGCCCCTCAGGGGCTACGGGGCGTATGTGTCCCACCCCTGTTTCCTCCCCCAGCCTCCCGGATTGCTGCCCTGCCTGGCCCCATCCCCTGCCGACTCCTGCAGCCCCTGATGGCTGCTCCACCTAGCCCTACCCCCTGCCTGCTCCCCCAGACCCCCCAATGGCTGCCCCACCCGGTCCCATACCCTGCTTGCACCCCCAGCCCCTCAATGGCTGCCCCCCTCCACAGCCTCCGGCACTTAAAAAAGAAAAATAAAGAAAAAAAAAGCCTCTAGTCACTGCAGAAGCAGGGGCTGTGGGGTCTCTAGGGCTTCCTGGCAGAGCCTCCCCCACCCCCCAGGCAGCACGGGGCAGCGGGACCTGGGCTCAGGCCACTGGGGCTGTCACCCAGCACTGCACTGGGCAGGCGGGGGGTGGTGCGGGGGCTGGCAATGACCTTGATGGCAGCTGCTCCTGCTGGTGAGTTGGTTTTTTTTGTTTTGTTTTGTTTTAGTTGTCGGGGTGCTGGGGTGGGGGGCCAGCAATTGAGGAGGCTTGGGGGGCTGGAGGTGATGGGGCTGGGTGGGGCAGTGATGCAGGGGCTGGGGTGTTTGGGGGGTGGGGCTAGGCAGGCCAGCAATGGGGAATCTTGGGGGACTGGGGGAGGCTGGGGCAGGGATCAGGGGGATTGGGAGGATGGGACCGGGCGTGGCAGGGATTGGGGCGGGGCACAGAGGGCATCGGGGGATGGGACCAGGTGGGGCAGAGATCAGGGATGGCTCAGGGAGCTGGGAGGTTGGGGCTGGGGCGGGCAGGCAGGCAGGGGATGAGGCTGGGTGGGGTTTGGGCTGGGGGGGGCAGGTAGGGGATGAGGCTGGGTGAGGCAGGGATCTGAGGGGCTGGGGGAACGGGCCTTTGATAATATAAAAAGGTGTACAAATTATGTGGGGGGGTTTTAAGTTGCTATTAAACTACTTTAAGTTTTCAACATTTTCCATCTGATTTTCAGTATTATAAGGCCATAGTTTTATTTATGGCAAAAAAAAAAAGGGAAAAATGCTTTCAGTTGAGGAAAAGGAGGAGGAAGAAGAGGAAAAGGAGGAGGAGGCGGAGGAAGAGACATAGTAAGAGATAGTTCTGAGCTTCTTGAACTAATCCATTATCCAGGTGATTACCTAAAACAATATTTTAAACATCACAGACAAAAAGCTTAATGTTTTCCAGAACTGGAAGCTCAATGCTGTTAGCAGTTAGCAGTGAAATACATCCCCTTGATGCCATTTTAACATCTGTAAAAATAAACTTTTCTAAACAATTAAAATTAATATTCTCGAAACTTAAAAATCCATATTGCTCAGTAAAGCAACAAAAGCATGTAATTCTAAATAGATTAAAACAACTAGATATCACTAAAAATGTCCCATTCACTTTGTAAATCACTAGATACACTTTATAAACCACATATTTTTGTTTTGTAGTTGAATTTTTCATGTTCTCTAAAGTCACTTCAGTTTCCAGTAATTATTAACCTGTAAGCAAGTGTGGATTTTCCCTGGCTTGGAAGGCTATATTACCAAGATGTACTTTTTCAGTAGTCAAAGGTCCATTAGCAAATCTCCGCCCTAAATTTAATTTCCTGAAGCTCCAAATGAAAGTCTTCACAGTTGGAGTACTGCACCCAATATCGGGCTCCACAATTCAAGAAGGATGTGGAGAAGCTTGAGAGGGTCCAGAGGAGTGCCACGCACATGATGAGAGGGCATGAGAACAGGCCTTATGAAGAGAGGGTGACAGCCATGGGACTTTTCAGCCTGGAAAAGCACAGGCTCAGAGGTGACCTGGTGGCAGCCTATAAGTATATAAGGGGTATGCATCAGAATCTGGGGGAATGTCTGTTCACCAGAGCGCCCCAAGGGATGACAAGGTTCAATGGTCATAAACTCCTCCAAGACCATTTTAGGCTGGACATAAGAAAAAACTTTTTTAATGTCTGAGCCCCCAAGGCCTGGAATAGACTCCCTCCAGAGGTGGTGCAAGCACCTACTCTGGACTCTTAAGAAATGTTCAGACACTTATCTTGCTGGGATCCTTTGACCCTAACTGACTTCCTGCCCTTGGGGCAGGGGGCTGGACTTGATGATCTTCTGAGGTCCTAATGTCCAGTCCTAATGTCTATGAAATCTATGAAATCTTGCAGATTCCTCACCTTGTAAGACACTACAGTAAAACTCAAGTGTCAAAAGTCAGGAAAATTAATTCAAATGACTTTTTTAGCCCAAGGAAAATCTGACTTCACGGTACTGCGTCATCTTGCAACGGCAATAACTTCTATACCCACAAGAACAGCAGCTGCACAGACTCCAATGATGGTCAAATTAGAAGGCACTGTCCAAAACCTGATGGTGCCTAGTCTTCAGCAGTTAACTTGAATTTAAAGTTCAAATAACTGGCAAGCAGAAAACAGAATGCCAGGAGAGGGCAGATATTTCAGAAAAATCAAATTATGAGGGTTGCACCAATAGAGATTTTTGGAGCCGGTACTGATAGTTGATTTTTAAGGAGGCATATCAGCCAATACCGATCTGATTTCCAATACACAGCTCTTCAGCTTGAAGAGCTGCATCCAGCTGGTAAGTCTGGTGTGGTGGAAAAGGAGGGAAGGGATGTACCAGGGCAGATAAAAGCCCCTGCGGTGAGGGATGGAATAGGGGCTGGGGCTAGCACTGACCAGCTGGGGCAGGGTGCAGGACAGAGCTGCAAACAGATCATTTGGGGGGGGGGGGGCATGTGCCTCCCAGATCTGCATGGTGCAGGGAGGGCTGTAGCTGTGGGCCGGGGTAGGCATGGGATGGAGGTGCGGCTCATCGGAGGGATGCAGGAAGGGAGGCAAGGGGCAGCTCCTGCTGCTGCACGCGGCTTATCCGGTGCTCAGGTGTTCATCCAGTGACTCTCACCACTGCTCCTGCCGCTTATCCGGGAGGGCATGGGGAGGGCATGTGCCCCTGGATCTGCCTGGCCAGAAAGAGCCTGTCTCCAGTCTGCCCCACCCCACCCTGTGCAGACCCAGGGGCAAACCCCTCCCCAGATGAGTGCCAGGAGCAGCAGCAGGAGCCACCAGACAAGCATCGGACGAGCCATGCGCGGCTGCAGGAGCCGCCCCTCCCCCTCCCTTCCCATGTCCCGCACCCGCCCTGGCCCCGGCTGGGCAGCCCCAGCCCCAACCCCACCCCTAGCCCACACCCTCTCTCACTATGGGGGTGGTGATCTGCCCCCCCAACACACCCCTTCTCCCTCTCCCCTCCCTCGTCCCCTCCCACCACACCAGATGTATCAACTGCATGCAGCTCTCCATGCTGCCGGCTGTGGTCCTCACTGCCTATGTGCTGCACTGTGGCTATGCGCACCCATGGGCACTTATTGGACAAATTATTGGCCGCGTTGGGTTGATTTCCAACACAGAAAATTTTCTTTATATCAATGCCGATCTACAAATTATGGAATGCCTCTCCACTCAAAAACAGCAAATATAAAACTGGGAAAACTACAATTCCGCTAAAAAAAGTGTAGTAAAATATAATGCTTAAATGCAATCTGAAAAGGAATGATTTCCCCTAAGCTAAGCATGCACTGTTTTCAGTTTATTATGGTATAAAAAGAAAGCTTGAAAGGGCAGCAAGCAGGAAAAGGATCACGGACAAGTGTATTAGACCCACTGGAGGGGGAGTACGCATTGCAAATGGTGATAATGTGGCTGTAACATGTGTTCTTGCTAATGAATTCTGGCTGTCAACCAGAAATACTCCTGGGATTCCCATGCTATGCAGCATCTCTAACTCCCATACGGCCAGTGCTTTAATTAATCATCTGATCCCAAATATCAAACACTCACTCATACACAGAGCTCATTAAAACATCTTTTCTATACAAAGATTGTGATTTAAGCAGGCTTCAAAGTCTTTTGCATACCTACTGTACTTAAGCACTGATGCCATAGTGTTGTCTTCCTCATGGAAACCATATGGGTGAAACAAAAACAACCGCTCTGCTCCAAAATAAACTCTCACAGAAAAATGATAAAATGGAAATCCTAATCACTAGCAAAATAACACTTTTAACAGAATAACTATTTCATGTCTGCCTCACAGGTCTCATCATCAATCTAAGGGAAATTTATGCAATACTTCTAGGAAGCTGGCTAAGGGTTGTACAATGGGTCAGCAGTGCAAACTGCAGACACACCTGGTGGATGGGCAAAATCCTTCAATCACATATGCAGGGAGAGGGAAGGAAGGAGCTCTATCTATTTTTCTTTTTGAATGAATGTGATTTCTATCTAGTCTTCTTCTTCTGTACCCCACCACACAGAAATAATACACGAAAGCCTCAGATTATTTCTGTGTGGTGGGGTACAGAAGAAAAAGAATAAATACAGCTCACTACATTCATTGTTGAAGTATAGCAAACTCTGGGATGAAATATTGCAACACTTAAAGCACTGATTTAGAAAAGAAGAACAAGCTTTCTCTAAATCAAAGACCACTGGTAAATTACAGAGGTAGAATAGAACTAACCTGGAATTTCTCCAGGACAATCTCTAAGAGAACAATACCATATGGACTTCTTAATTATCCAAATGATGAGTCACTTGGTTTTATTCAAAATATGATTATTCCACCAGTACAGAGAATTTAACAGTATGATGGCTAGGCATTCACACACATGAAAACATGTCACCTAGTTAATCCTCAACACTTATTTTAGAGGTTCCTAAGAGGCCTTCCATGTGAATACTGGATTAACTCCCAATCCAATTTGAGAATCTTTGGGTCATATATAGTATGGCTCAAGTGCTGAGTCCAGAAATTCCAATAAATAACTAATACATTACTAGATTCTAAATTCCGTCTTGCAACTTTGAATACAGACTGGGACAAAATTAAAGAGGGGGAAGGAGGAGAGGGAAAGAAAGCATACAAAGAAAATTTTAAACTATATTCTTGACACACTGCTAGAGAGTACATTTTATTTTACTGTATTTTGTACTAATACAATGTTCTACTAAGATACTGCTTTGTGATATCCAAGTCTGTAGTTTGGAGTATAAAAAGAATGATTAAAATGCAATTGCTCATGCTGTTCTCAAGAAAGGTTTGCTGGGCTCCTGTTATGTTTAGTAACAATTTAGAGAGTTGCTTGCTTATTTCCTTAGATTCTAGTACAGAAGCAGCCTGCCATTGACAAAAATGCTCCTGGATTAAGCCTATTATAAATTTGCCTTCTGAAGGAAGCTTGCGCTCTAAAACAAGAATAAGAAATATAATTCCTTCCACAAATTATAGCTGACCTCAAGCTAAATATGTGCAACATAAATACCAGATATGAACACCAACTGCCAAGTATTGGATGCCCCTAATCTGTGGTTATTTCCCTCCAGGATAAATTGTCCAATAGCCAATTTCAAAGCAACTACATCATCAAAATCAACATTATAAGACTTAAGTAATGGCTCTGTGCAGTACAGACCCTACCTTTTTGATGGGTACATTGAATTCAGAGCCAATTGCTACCCTGCTGTTACATAACTGCCAGTATTATAGACCGTCTGGGTTTGTCAACTTTATTTTGACTGTATTTAGTCAGTGACATAAACCAAGGCATTTTTTAAAGGGAGTGTTGTTCAACCGGTGCATATCTGCTCTCAAATTTGAATTGTGGAGCCAGGTTTGTCAGGCTTTCAAAAACTGGACAAGAGGAAATTTTTCTGGAGTAGTACGCCCTGAAGAGCAGCAAGAGGTTATTTAAGCAAAGCTGTACTTTGGAGATTATTTGTATGTATCTGTAGCAGGGCACTAGGGTGCCTGCTACTAGAAGTGCTGGGATAACCCTTCAGGTGCCGGTTGCTGAGACAACCAAAGGGAGCTAATGGCTTACACCCGCCTGGCCCCTATATAAAGCACAGGCAGGAAGCCAGAGGCAGTTCCCTGACCAGCAGCTAAGGAGGAAGGAGCTCACTGTCAGAAGCGAGAAAAACCTGAATGCCAGAGCAGCATCGGTCACCGCGGTAGGAGAGAAAACCCAGTAGGCCTGAGCATTGTTATAGCCAGGTGGCTTATGTTTACGTTATAGCCAAGAGGCTTGTGTTTAGGTTGTTGTTTGTATTCGCTATTGATTACACCGGCGGTTTGGGTGAGGCTATAAGGGGATGGAGGAGGCCTCATAGGGGACTCATGGTAGAGTGAGGACCCCAGCCCCAGTGAGGGCACAGTGTTCAGGGTGTACAGACCCCAGCTCCAGAGAAGGGTGGCTGAGAAACCCCAGAAGAGGGGGTAGCGGTGCGGTGAGCCCTGTGAGAGGGCGGCATTGCAGAGAAGGGCCCTGTGAGAGGGCGGCATTGCAGAGAAGGGCCATGGAGGGCCCGAGCGCCAGAGGGGTGTAGGCCAAGACAGTGTTGTGCATGCATAGCCCACAAGGCTTGGGTACACAGAACACTAGAAGCAGGAGAACTGTAGCCAAGCAAAAGAAAGTTAGCCTCCCTATAAAGAACTCATATACAATCAAAGTCGTGGCAGGCGAGAATAGTAGGGTGCAAGTCCGAAGCTTGGCACAGTAAAGGAGGCGACAGGGGAGAGCACAGAGACCCTGACGTCGCTCCTGACACAGTATCTATAATGAAAGAGGCTTGAGACCCCCATGAGCAAGACCCAATACCCCAAAAAGGGTGAACAGGCCCACAATAAAACACAAAACTCACCCCCGGAGCAGTAAGTGGCAGTGCAGAGACGACACGCCGCCACTCCTGCTGCGGTTTAAGAGTCAGCTGTCAATCAAGCTGGGTGGCACCAGGCTGATGACATAAGCCCCCAGCGCTGCTGCAGGAGATTTAAAAGACACCCAGAGTGCCAGGGGAGAGGGAGGAGAGCCTGCCTTTGCACCAGTTACAGCAAAGGCAGTGGCAGGCGTGGGACACTGAGACAGGGAGGTGTTAGAGCCCCAGGACTCAATATATACTGAGCAGTACAGGCTTCAAGCTCCCGAGGCTAGGGAGTGAAACCTCAATTACTAAACAAATCCGGTGGCTTGAGGGAGCTGGGAGTGTTATTGGCAGGCTGAGAAGGGCATCAGCCAGAATGGAGGCAACCAACCAAAGAATTAGGTTCCTCGTTTCTTTCTTTTTGTTTTCCCCCCCGCCCTTTTTTGAGGGAAGACTGCCTAGAACTGGCAGAGTCCTAAAGTCAGGGCTTAATCTCAAGATTAACCCCTTGTCTGCAAGGGGACAACAGTACAATCCTGACATGGGTAGGAAGTGCCTTCAGAACTGCCCCAGGTCAAAACCCAGATCAAGCCAGGACCCCACATCAGTTCATCATCTCAACACCAATGGCTGGTATGTGGCTGGGGGTGTAGAAGAAGTGGAGTCCCCTTCATCAAATGCTCTCAGATCTGAGAGTACCCCGAGTGGGAGCCCTGTATTAAACAACACTGAACCCCTCCTATTCACTTATTTATCATCAAAGTCATGGCAGGTGAGTTGAGGGGAGGCCTAACTTGGCGGGGACTAAAGAAAACCCCACCCTCGGATAATCGGGAGCATTACAGTATCATTATGCCACATTACTGGGAACTGACCAATGGGATGAAAAAAGTGACTGGCATAATTAAGCAATGTACAAGGTATACCATATTGCTTAGGGTGGATGATCTAGATCCTGCAATGGATAGGAGAAAAAACACAGCATCATCTAGCTGACACTTTCTGGAGGACACAGAGAAATGCTGTTTACTGCAAAACTATTACGATCAATTACAGTAGTATTTTTTGTATTGCCTTCTGATGAAAAGCTCTCCTAGAGAACTCCCTATACCCAACTTGAAACTTTTTTTTTTTTTTTAATTTTAAAGACCTTTGTAATTCCAAAGGCTGGACTGCTTGTGGTATTATTACAAAATCACATTCAGACAAAGGGTATATGAGCTGCACCAGCTTAAGGAAAGTCTGAGTTTGGTCACTGGTTTATATCCCTAGGTCATTTTTACTTTCCTAACTTCTTCAGATAAATTATATTCATATACATTTGTAATCTCCCATGCCACTCACCAGTGCACCTTGTTTGTATGGATTTTTCTGACTTTATCATCGCTTGGGGAGAGGACAGCTTGTTGCTGGGTTAAATTCCAGAAGGTCCTCAGGGGTTCTTTCCTGCCACGTCTCACTGGGATAAATTTGTTTAATTGGGAGGAAGATGGTACGTCCTGCCTTTCCTGATATCTTCCGTTAATCTTCCCGTTGGTCTTCCCATTTGGGGCTCTGCCTCCCCTACACTCCACCTAATGCCAGCCAAAGATGTTATTTCCCAGATTTCTAGGTCTGGTCTGTATAGGTTCTTATATCCTGGCCTTCTGAATTATACTAGTCAAATTCGGATGTTGTCTCATCCAGGTTTTCTCAGGCCATATTGGGTCTGGCCTAGATTCCTTCCCAACCCCAGGTTACCTTGCTCCCCAGCATCTCTCTTCCACTCTCTGGTCTGTATTTATTGTGGTTCTGACATCTGTCTCTCACTTTCTCCTCAGGTTCCTGCTCAGTCCAATCCTGTCTGGAGTCCATGGAGCCATTTCAGGTAGGTCATTCATTCCTCTTGGGCTCAGCTTATTTTCAGAGGCCCCTTCCTGGGGCAGCCACCACTTTCCTTCAGTGGAGCTCTGCTCCACTCCAGGCCACTGGGCCCACCAGAGAACCCACTTCTGGTTCTCCCTGTCTCCTGTCTGCCGGGCTTTTTATAAAGCATGCCTATGCCAGCATGGGAGCCAGTCCCAGCTCCTTCGGGATCCATTGTTCTTTTTTTTTTTTTTTCTTTTCCCCCTGGGGTGGTGGTTTTTTTCTGCCATGGTTCCACTTTGGGTGCACTCCTGGCTCGGCACAGCGTCCCACCAGCTCCACTCTTCACCCACTCCAAGTAAGTTTTTCCGCATGGCCTCGTGCCTCCCACAACATTCTATTTTCTTGCAGTGGCCCTTACATTTCCTAGCTATCACCAGAACAATCTATACACTCACCAATAATTCTCTGAGACAAGAAGTTTTACAGGAAATAAGGCTTGTGTGACATCTCTAAGGTATTACATTTCTTTCCACTATCCACAGAAGTCTGACCAAAGACTTTCATTCTTCATATAAGCATTAAGCAAGATTACCATAAGCCTTGGTATATTCAAATGCAACTACAAGAGTTAATTGGTGAGACGTCAGTTCCCCTGCAGTGGGCACTAAGACTATAAAAGTATACAAAAAATCAAATTGCATATCCAAGTTTGAAGTCGCAATTCTGCTATTTTCTTGCAGATGAGGCTCCCATTGAAAGTAATAGGAACTTTGCCTACATGGCAATGACAGATTTGGGACCTAAGGCAGTAGTTCCAAGATTTATTTCCAGTAACTGAGCATAGAGCATGGATTGTTTTCTTTGCTTCTTTCTCCCAAGGACATCTTTATACTTTCCTCCTTGACTGCCCTGGAACAATACAGAGAAGATAGACCTATTGCATAATGCCCCACCTCACCTCCTAACAACAGTAATTGCCATGATCCTGTTCTATGAAACCAAATGGATGATCTGTTTGGGTTCCAACTAGCCTCAAGGATGGATATAAATGGCAGATCTTCTTACTAATAACTCCACCTAGCTCTTTTGTTTGATTTCTTTGATACATAATTCTAACAGCTCTTGTCACTATCATTTCTTTCTTTACTCCTAGACTGTTAGTTGGCTCTAATCTCTCTCTTTCTCTCTCTTCTCTCTCACATACACACCCCTTATAACTCTAAAATGAATTGCTTGCTCAATTCTGTGTTTAGCTTTTTCTGTGTATTTAATGTCCTTCCCTGAACAATGGTATACATGCTATTTTATCTGTATGATAAATAGTCATGTAACAAAGCACATCACATCAGTAAAGCCTTTAACCTCAAGGGGCAAAGTGGGTTGTGCAGGTCACTAAACAAATATTTATGAAAGCTTTTGACCAGCTCATGCCATCATGTATTCCTGTATATTGTTTGTTCCAGAAAAACTAACACTAGTTTTTCTGAAAATTAGTAATTTTCTCTCTCTTGTGGGGGGGAACAGATGCTAATTCTGCTTTCTAAAAAGGACTTAATATTTTCTGTACTTAAATTACTAGGCTATAATTCCCTAAGCTTCTCTCATGTCCTTCCAATGTCCTGAAGACAGGAATGGATGTTTCTAGTCCATGTCCTCAGATGGGTGTAATTTTAAGAAAGACATTTGAAAGTTTAGAGGGAAGAAAAGGATTTTTCCTGAAAAGCTGACTTTAAGAAATATAACAGCTAGGTTAAGTTTGAAATAACAGAATAGGCATATGAGGCACAGACTATTTGCCAAGGAGAGAGAAGGCCATAATATATATTTCACTTGACTCAGCTCCCCCAGTCCTTCTATATATCTAACTACAGATATATAGTAGTTAGATATACTATATAGATAGATCTATAGCAAAAAAAAGAGAGGGGAAGGGAGGATTTGAGGAAAAATACCTACATATGTGTATATAAATGTACATACAGCAGTGGATTCAGGAATAGGATAAAGGGGTGCTCATAGCACTTTGGCTATGAGCTCACTGACAGGTCAGAGTGGGCTCCTGTATGAGCAGTGAGCTCTGAGCTTACCAGCTGACCAAGGCTTTCGCGTGGCTCTGGAGCCCAGGGGTAAATGCTGTTGCTGTTCATTTTCTCCTCTGTCCCCCTCTCCACTAAATTTAACAAAGGTGGAAAGGAGTGGACAAGCTGGTAGTGATCCCCACCCTGGCCACGTGAAAGTGAGAGCTCATGAGAGCTCATATGTAGCACAACCAAAAGAGGGATGCAACTATGCCAACAAACCCCCTCTGGATCCACCCCCATATACATATATGATTACATATTTCCCCAAGCCCTCTCACTCTCCTCCATATGTGTGTATGTCTCTTACTATTTCCCTCTCACTGTCATATAGATAAAACATTTACTTTCTGAAAGCATTAGACATGCTCACACAGACATACACAATTTAGATAGATAAGATAGAGATATAACATTTACTTTTTGAAAATACTAAACACTATCCATATATAGAGAGAAACAGAGAAAGAGAAGGGGAGGGGGAGTCTTGTTAATTATTTATTATGGCCTCGTCTGCCCTTTGACAAACAGACTATAGGCTTATATAATATATAAGGGCATGTGTTTGTGTGCATATACACACATACATACAAATAGAAAACATACCCTGGATTGTCTAAACATTTTCATTATTTCCCCATTCAAAGTAGTTTTGTTTTATACATATAAGATTATCTGTATAATATATCTCCAGACTCTCTGGTCACTACCTCCACAGAAAGAAATATTCAAATTATCGGCACCTGAAAAATAAAACTAAAATTAAAATGAAGCTTTTATTGCATACGCTGATGTAGCATCCTTTATTGGCTATAAGCATTTGGCACAAAGCTTCTTTTGCTGTTCAAGTATCAAATGTTCTGCAAACCCTTCTTCTAACAAAGGTATCTTCCTATATTTTAATTTGTCATCAATCAGTGTTTCTCTGTTTATTCTTTGGAAACACAACTGAAATGTGACACTGCCCCAACTGTAATTGACTGAAACTGAGAGAATGGAAGTACTGAGGGTAAATCATTACAGCTACCGTTCTTTTATACAATGAAAGAAAACCCCAAGAAGCAGACTTGAGAGATTTATTAGACAGAATGATTAATGCCTTTCTGGTCCAGTTATTTAAATGTTTTCTTTGCCCATCAATATGGCATTTGGGTTATAACAAATTTTTTAAAGTTACACCTTAAATTACCCTTTGTAGACAAAAACAACTTCTTTTCCTTTTTTCTCATGAGGCTAGATGGGAATGTGTGGTGGGGGCTGGAGAATTGTTGGGACAACTCCCACTCCCTCTGAGAAAGGAAGAAGGTCCTTCTCATTTCTAACTTTCCCTGTACCCTGTCTGTGCTAAGAAAAAATGGAGAGCAGCTACCCTGCAAGGTAAGTAGCCCGGTCGCTGCTGATAACAGTACCTGGAGTGCAGTGTTAGCAGCAACTAGGAGGTATGATTCCAGTTATTCGGCTGCATCTGGATCTTAAAGCACATTTTATATTTGATTTGATAAGGCCACTCTGCTTTCATGAGTGACTAGAGTCATGATGAGTGAGCACTATATTTGGCCTGGGCAAACCCTATGCCAGTTTCAAAGTTATTCATTGTGGATTTTTATGTTTATTTTTCCATACTAGTGCCTTCAAAGCATTTATAGCTCACTGCTATTTCAGAGCTGTATGAAGGTTTGAGGTTTGGGTGTGCTCCTGGATCACACAAAGTCTGTCTTTTGGGTAGTATATAATGGATGTTCTCATCAGGCCCTTTAACTAGAAAACAAATTGGGCACACTTACAATATGAATGACCTTTTATAGAGTATTCACTTCTGCAGCCTGGGCCTATACTGGTCAGGGCTGCCTACATTATGGATACATTACTTCTCTGGCATCCTGTCTTGGTCCCCTTCCTGAAGTCACTGGAAAAACTCCAATTGATTTTACTGGGACTTATATCATGTCCTGAATTCCCAAACAGTTGATGGAAATCCCATGGGTTCCTATGTTTCCCCACTCCATTATCTTTTAATACTTCCCTCTGAGAAAATTATGCAGGTGCCTTCTTCTCAAACACAACATATTCCCAAAAATTAGCAATAGAGGTGCACCGACACATTGGTTCATACTGTATCAGCACTGATAAAAGGAAAATTGGCATTATGGGTAATCTGCTTTTTTTGCCTGATGTGGCTGATAACATAGCTGAAAACTGCTGCGTGCATACGTGCGGCCAGGAGTGCAGCCAGGCACCTTGGAGAGCAGCGTGCGGCTGGTAAGTCTGTGGGGGGGCGGGGGGGGGAAGGGGCACAGGGGAGAGAAGAGGTTTGAGGGGGGTGATTGAGGCCCTCGCAGTGAGAGAGGGAGTGGGGCTGGGGCTGAAGCTGGGGCAGAGGCAAGCACTGCCCAGCCAGGGTGGGGCAGGACACAGAAAGGATCTGGCAACTTTTCTGGAGGGTGTGCAGGGGGGGCAGCTCCTGCTGCTGCGCACACCCCTGGAGGAAGAATGGGGGGTACATGCCCCCCTGGATCTGTGCATGGGGTGAGGGCTGGTTACAAGAGGAGGGGCTACAGGGGGAGGTAAAGCCACGTCAAAATTCACCAAAGCCCCCCGTAGCCCCTCTCTCCCAGCGCTGCTGCTGCCCACCCTTTCCTACCCAGCCTAGTGCAGCAGCCAGGAAGAGGCTGGAGCAGTCCCAGCCCCAAGCTCGCAGCAGTCGGCCCTTCCTTTCCCCATGCATAGATCCGGGGGGGGCCACGTGCCCCCATGCCTTCCCCAGAGGTGCGCAGAGTGGCAGGTACTGCCTCCTCCTGCACCACCCAGATGAGCCACCAGTTCGATCCCATGCCCTTCCCCACCCCAGCTGAGCAGTGCCTGCCCAAGCCCCAGCCCCAGCCCCACTCTTCCCCTCACCATGGGGGCCTCAATCTGTTCCTTCCCCCCACACCCTTTCCCTCCCCCATGCTACATCAGGGGAGTACATCAAGAACTCAGTGAACAGCTGTTCAGCAGGGTACCCCTGGGGAACACCATGAACAATGGATACAAACTCCTGGAAGGCCGCTTCAGGCTCAATTCCAGGAAAAACTCCATCACAGTCAAGGTGTCCAGACTGTGGAATAAAATCCCTCCAGTGGCCGTGCAGTCACCTACCCTGGAAATCTTCAAAAGGAGATTGAACAGTCACCTCACTGGGGTCACTTGACCCCAGTTGTCTTTTCCTGCCTAGTGCAGGGGGACTAGACCTGATGATCTACAAGGTCCCTCAAGCCCCTAACAATCTATGAATCTATGTCCCTTAACCCCAAATAATTAACAGCTGGACACTGCTCTCTATGCTGCCAAGCTGCATATCGGCAATTGGATCAGTATTGACCAATATGGCTGGTCAATAATAGGCCATCAGTATTGGCCAAAACATCTTTACAAAGACACGGTCAGTTTCACTCTGCTGCTCCAGTTTTGCATGAATGATATTCCAGAATAGCAGAAGAATATAAGATCTGTTTCTGCTACTGTTGCTTAGTAAGAGAGGGCAAAAAGGTAGAAAAGACATTGTTTATTTCCCTTTTTATTTGGTTATTTCCCTAGCTGATGTTTAATTGTTTCAAGAATAAAACTTTGATAGTGGAATATTTCCTTTATAAAGATATTAAGACTCCCCAAAACAACATTAATGTCAGCAAAATAAAAGGTAAATTCTGTTTAATCTTACCTACTGAATACTGTGGAAGAAGAAAACCCCAGGCCTTAATTTCTGCTGACTTCTTTGAGTTAGTGCACTATTTGCTAATGATTGCTTTTTCCCCGCCTATTTTGCAATCTGCTCTTTCTCCTGCCCTTTTCCCTTGTTGAGCGGAGTAGACCTATGAGGTCAATAGGTCAAACTACAGTCTATGCCCTCTTGCAGCTTTCTGGTTCAAACCAGTTTTTCTTTGACTTGTTATATCTTGCGTCATGTAACCTGAATTGAAACATATAAAAGGCTTGCTTCAATTGTCTGGGGGCAGGTGGCAATGAAATTAAACAGTTCTCAAATTGCTATGTTTCCCATTGATGTTACACAAGCTGCAATCAGATGATATACAGATTGGCATAAAGTGTAATATTAGAATAGCTATATGAGTCAAAGATACAAAGGTTATCACAAGTATTCTGCATATTAGACATGGCACTATAGGTCTGAGAATTACTAGACTAGATACAATAGTATAGTCAGCATTAACTTACCTTTTTGCTCTGGCTCTAGAGTGCTCTTGTTTTGTAAGCCAGTGATTCACTGATCCGGTAGCCACAAGGGAAGACTGTCACCATAGCTCCTGAAGAATTTCCAGTAGAAAGTTGGAGAAGGGAGAAAGGAATTGAAGAGTTCATGTAAATGCAATCTATTTGAAGAATGCACACTAAACTTCATGTTTCCTGACCTGCTACACTAGAGTAGTCTACATTCAAAATGATAAGGTCTAAAGAAAGCTTTTTTCCCCCCAATAATGATAATATAAAGAAAAATGCTTTCTATTTAAGGATAGCAATCTTATTTTCCTGTCATCTTATTAACTAGTTTTCAGCAAAACTGCTAGAAAAACTTCACTTTTTCCTAAAAAACTGGGATGGCAGTTGGATACAAGAGTCAAAAGGGACGTTAGAAAGGGATTGCCTATTTTCTTAACATACAAATTGCAAACTCCAGCTTTCACTAAACAAGAAAAAGTGAACTTAACACGCAGTTGTTTAGCACAGGGCCTTGAAACTCAGATAGTGTGAGACACAGTTAACATTTACCTCCTAAAATGGTTTGTAAAGGCCTTGTTACACCGGACACCGTGAGCCACATAAATGTTAATCAGTTAGTGTTAGCTGTAGCTTGGAGCAGTTGCACTTCAGGAGAACAGGGGCCTGGAGGACTGAAAGGTAAGAATTTGTAGCCCTCTCCCATTCTGGGCCTGCCCCCTGCCCACCCAGGAAGGGCTGGATTAATGCACAGGCAAATTAGGCACATGCCTAGGGCCCGAAGTGAAGAAGGGGCTCAGTTGTGCTTATTTGACATAATATAATTAGTGAGTGAAAAAAGTAATATCAATATAGAATACTAAATAGGGGCCACTAAAGGCTTAATCTGGCTCTACCCCCAGGGTTTCCCTGTCCCCCACCCCCTTTGCAATTGTTCATCTGTCTGTCCCAGGGAAGCAGGCAGGGAGAGGTTAACCAGCCTGCCCAGCCACTGCTGCTTGGTTGCTGCTCTCCTCAGAGTCAAGGCCCAGCGGTGGTGGTGGCTGGCAGGTGGGTTAATCCTTCCTTGCCTGGTCCTCCAGGACAGACAGCACTGGCAGCCAGGGGGGCAGGGAGGGAGACAGTATGCAGAGATCTAGGGTGCTGGAGAGGATCAGGAGGGGACTCAATTTGAGCCACCTTGGGGAGGCCATGAGGTATTTCTACTAAGGCAGGGAGTTTCAGTCTTTATAAAGGAGTGTGCCCCTTCTGGGTACACTTCTGGTGGAGCAGGGGGAGGGGCAGTGGCTGAGCGCAGAGCAGGGGCAGGGCTTGCCTGCTCACCCACACGTACCCCAGACCCCTTTCCAATTTCCCCAGGGGTACATGTACCCAGGTTGACAACCCCTGCACTAAGATGTAGCTAAAGTGTTTGCTCCTCAGTGCAACAAGAGCTGGGTGACAAGGATCACCAATAATCCTGCTCGGGAGTGGCCTAGCTTTGAGCCACATAAACAGTGGTTAAGCCAGTTTCAGTGTTAATGTGTGGGCCATCCAGGGGATAAGAGCTGCAGAAGCAGCCCAAAATGACCACGCAACGAGGCCCTAAAATTCATGTCAAACCGAGAGCCGAAATGAGCAAGGTTTGGGTGCACTTCCCCTGGTCCCCCCAGGGCGTCTTTCCCCAACCACTGGGCGGTTTCACCCATTTCACGGTCGCTAAATCGTCCCGTCTCGTTTGCCCGTTTCCTGCCCTTAATCGCTGCACTCCGAGTTTGCTCTTCACGCTAACTGGGCTGCAGCCCCAGGGCCCGAACGGCCCACAGCTGACGCCGCAGCCCACAAGCCGCGCCCAGCCCGGCCCGGCCCGGCCCGGCCCCGCAGGCGGCACGTGCCCGGCAGGGGGAGGTGCTCCTAGAGCCCCACCCCCCCCGTTTGCCGGCCCGGCCAAGACTACAGCTCCCAGGAGCTGCGCGCGGGGGTCGCTGGGAAGTGGGGCCGCAGCTCCTATCCGCACGCGGGGCTTCGCCTGCGCGGGAGCGGACGCAGCCGATTCAATCAACTCTTAGAGGAGGCGAGGCGGGGCGGGGGTGGAGGCGGGGCCTGACGGTGGCCGCTCACCCATTGGCTGCGGCGCAGGAGCGTCCCCGCCCTCGGCGCGGCGCGGAGCTGTTCAGCGTCCAGGTGCTGAGCGTCGCTCTCGCTTTAAGGAGGCTCCGGCCGCCCCTCGCCGCACCCGGCGGGGATGGGACTCGCCGCCGCCCTCCTTGGCCCCCGCCCCGTGCAGTGAGAGCCGCTCCCGCCCTCCGCGCCACGCGGGTGGATGCTTCGGCCCCGCAGCCTCGCGGGGCGCCACAGGTAACGGGCCGCGCTCGGGCTCGTGCAGGGGGGGCTCCCCTCTCGCCCGCGGGGGACTCGGACCTGGGCGCCCCGAGCCCGGCCCCGCTTCGGGGGGAGGCGCCTTCGCGCCTGGCCGGGGCTGTCGCCCTGGTGGTAAAATGGTTCCTCTTGATGCCCGCTGCCCCCGGGGGGCCCGGCGGGAGGCTCCCGGGGGCATGAATGAATGTGCGTTACAAAGAGGCGGGAGGCTCTGAGGCCAAATGGCAGCCAGTGCTGCCGGCTATTGTGCTGCAGCCCCCGGGGCCGGGGCCGCGGAGCCGCCGTGGGCGGTACGCTGTGCTGCCGGGTCCCAGCCAGGGGAGATGTCGGGTGCAGCCCCGGCTGCTGCTTGTGCGTTGGGGATTAGGGTTGATTTGCAATTTCTCAGGCACTGGGGGAGGCAATGGGGAGCTGGCGCGGAGGAAACTCAATGAGCTTGTTGAGGGCGTGGAAAACACAAGAAGTTTAATGCAAGAAAATGCTGGGAGCCAGACAAAGAGCGAACCCGCTTGTGTGTTGTGTGCAGCAGAGAAGGGTGCGCAGCATGGAGGAAGTCTCGGTTTAGCTCAGAAAACCAAATGCAATCCAATTACCCTAGCAGCATATGGTCTGTTGTCTTCCTGCTCTGCTTCTAAATTATATTAAGAGGGGATATTTGTAAGAGAAAAAAATCTTCCTTGTTTGAATGCCTTGATCCAGAAGTCTGTTAGATAAGTAGTTATTTGGGGGCAGTCTTTGACAAGCAAATAAATGCAACTTGCTCATTTTTTCCTGCCTTATGAAAAGCAATAGATTCCAGGTAAAGACCATGTTTCTCTTCATATAGTATTGTCAGCCATTTTTAGGCACTCATGATTTCATGGCACGTGTGTTACTGTATCATTTAATCCTATTCTAGAAGAGGAAAGTATGTTTAATTTATTGGTTGGATTTGTCAACAAGCTACAGTGTGCAAGAGCTTGGGTCTTTGTCTTTTAGTTCATTCAAGACAAAGGGAGCTGAAGTGAGCTGCTTTTTCATACAAAAACACTAGTCTGTCAGGCTTCATAGTAATTCTGCTTGTAGTTGTATTTAGTTTTATTTACACTTGAAGCAGTGTAAAAGTGTTCTTCATGAAAAGATCTTGCTGTTCAGCTGTGCTTTGCATAAGAACTAAATGGGATATCTTAGACTCCATCTTCCACTCCTATATACAATCAGAACTCTTGGCTTGGGTGGCAGCCTTAGGTATGCAGAGCACAGGAACAAGCCCCTTTTGTTCAGTAGGCTTGTAAAGTCAGGCAATATATACATAATTTTAATTTTACTTGCAATATTTAATATATTATTGTTACATGTGTGGACATGCACACTTGCACATGTGCACAGTCTCTCTCTTTCTATTATATATAACATCAAAAGGAATATTTTCTTTACACCTGGTCCTTCCTCCCAATTCCTCCCCCCAGCCCCCCACATGCCTAATGGGGGAACATCTTTTATCGTGATTAATCATGTATGACTTTCATTCAGTGCTGCTGAATTTTTTCTTATGGGATCCTTAAAGAGTGCAGACTGACAAGTCAATTTTTTGGATCTTAACAGATCTTGTTTGTCTGGTAGTGGTAACCACAGTGACCACTCTGACTAAAATGATTCATACCTGGCCATCAAAATGCTAGTATTTGTTTCTAGTTTAAAGGGAAGCTGTCAGTGTTAAAAATAGGCCGTGATTCTTGGACTGGGTAAAAGTGGCTTTATATCTGGGAACTACTTCAGCTCCCTGATGTAAGTCACTTCTTTCTGCCTGCAGTAGGCTTGAAGCACACTAAAATACCTCACCGCATCTGATCACACCATGGTCTGGCCACACCCAATACCTAGACACACAAGTTCTGAATTGGGGATTGAAAGTGGTTTAAAGCCAGCAGTGCTTGCTTTTTTCCACTTTGGCATTTCTTATTTAGAAATGGTAGTTTAGAGATGGCTGACAGATCTAAGGCTGTTTTGTGTTGTTGGAACCTCCCATATATTTTAGAGATAAGATTCTTTACTTCTGTTATCCTTTGGGTTATTAAAACCGCATATATCAAATTTAACACTATTATTTGTCAGTTGCACACATTTCTCAGCTTGGACAATAACAAGTAAATGTCACACTTACCCATTTCTCTATCCAGTTGTCTTATATTAGAAAAATACAAGAAACTTTCAAATTGCAAACTATACACAAATATTTATGTAAACAGACATTTCTATAGCAGGTTTCTGAAGTTATGGAAATATTTTTTGTTGTTCTTAAGTAAAAGCTTAGTTTTCAAGCTACATGTTATACAAGATTAAGCACCTCTCATTTTAACAGTTGATCAGGTTATATAGCAAGGAAATAAGTTTTAATTAATACAGTGTATTTTATAAAATGTTTTATTTCAAAGCTGCTGTACTGCAAAGTGTGTACATGTTCTGGTGGAAGGCAGAGATTCACTATTTTTTTTATTGCTAGCACTACTAGAAAAGAGCAAATGAAAAGATATTCACATGGATGAAACATTACCTAATTGTATCTTTTGGTAAATATCAGTATCTCGTATTTAAACAGAGGAATTCAGTGTTCCCTACCTCACTGATGGGTGGCTGCATATGTTGAATATAATTTGTTCAGTTCTAAAAGAGAAAAAGCAAATAACTCCATTTATTGTACCACCTGTCCATCTTCGTTTAGCAATATGCTTGGCACTAACTATAATTCCTTTCTTATTACCTGCTGTAAAAGCTCTTAAATTGTTAGTATATTTAACCAAGTTTCTCTTTAAGAAACCATTTAAAGCCTCAATTCAGCAAATATTACAAAGGACAGTGTCTGCTCTAGCAAGAGGGGTCCTGTTGACTTTAGATAGAGCAGTCCCACTGGTATTACTCCTAGATAGTAAGCCATACTCTTCGCACCATTTGCACAAATGGACCCAAAGTCAAGAACACTTTAAATCTGCATTTTAAGCATCTGGTGGCAAACTCCCTGGAATAATCACGAATAAAGAGGAAAAAAATATGGCAGTCATAACTGAAAAAGGCCCAGCTGCTTGTATGAGCTATAGGTTAATGTTTCCACAATTTCTTGTAAATACCAAACTATGGCAAGATCAGACTATTGCTGGCAGGAGGTGTATTCCTTAACTAGAGGGTGGAATGTGGTGATAGATAGTTTGTGTGAAAAATATTTCATAGTCTTTTTCTTTTGTCATCAGTGGTTAAATCGGGTAGGCAAAATACTGCCCGTAGACTGTAACCCCCCATATGTGCACACCTTTTTCCCCCCCCACCACAAGTACACCTCACCCTCACACCCTCCCAAACATCTCACCCCCCACATGCACCCCACACCCTCTCCACACACCCCACGCCCACCCCTCCACATTCTTTCCCCCCCACACACAGATGCACAGTATACAAGAGTAAGACTTTCTTTTGAGCTATTATGCAACCACCTCTGTATGCATTACTCAAGAAAACATAAATCAGGACATTTTAAAATAAAATTAAAATATGTTATAATAGATGTCTGATTTTTTTAGTACATGATATTTTTTATCTATAATTTGTTAAAATTATATCTTCTAAAAGATCTTGTGTGTGTGTGCCCCTTGACAGCTCACCAAAACTCGTTAAGTGGCCCTCCAGCCAAAATAATGTCCCACTCTTGGGTTAAATCACGAGAGAGACCAAGCAGCCATTTGTCAATAGTTACCTGTATAGAAAAAATCTAAAATTTCCTTCTCTCCTCAACTCCCAACAAGTTTCTCTGCCATCTGGGGGGAAATGGACATCAAGTTCTATTGTCTTGTCTTGTTTTAATGTGCCTGCCTAGGTAAATGCAGAAGTGGTGTTACTCAAGTACTCTCCTCTGAGGACTGATTGAATAGACCTATCCTCTAATGTAGTCACTAGCATTTATGACCCTTGTCCTGGCCCAAGTAAAGGGAATGTCAATACTGCCATTAACCCATGGGGAAATACAATGATGCTGTTGTGCAACCATTGACAAGATCTCTTGTAAAATCTGTAATGAAGGCATGAGGGCAACATGGGTAAACGTGAATTTTAGACCAGAAATCTGAAGTTTTAGTAGGTGTATGTAAAGATTGAGTTCTAAGAAGGCAGCCTGTGTGAGCTTACTCCAATCTGCTCAATGGGAACAGATGCCTGGGCAGCGTGCCTGATGTCCCTGTCTGCAATGATTATTCCCTCTGGCTGTCAGCCTAGTAGGCTTAGTGCTAAGCATTATTTTTGTAGTTTGTATTCTTCACTTGCCCAGCTTTGTGTAGCTGGAATAACAGATTTTTCTGCCTGGACTGGTGAATTTTCATGACAGCTGTGCAAAGCCATTTCTTCTGTAAGGCACTTTCCTAATTCTACTTTACTTCTGAGACAGTTGTCAGGTGATTTTAGTGGGTTCTGTTTTCTGTTGGTAAATGGATTCCAAGTTTTCAACAGTGGGCATTGATCATAGTACTCAACACTGAAACATAAAACATGACTGTTTAGAGTTCCTATATGTCCACAACTTATAATGATTTTAGCTGGAGTTTTGAGTGATTAATACTTCTAAATATTAGAACCCAAGATGTTTCAAATGATGTACCCCCCACCAAAATAATCTAAAATCGGTGGACCAAGCAATACATCTAGCAAAAAACTGACCTACAACTAATTCTGTTGGCTGTTCCAATCCTCTGAAGTACACCTGTGAGTTAGTCAGGCTCTGTCCCAAATTTATAAGCTGCTTTGTTTTTTTAAGTTTTCAGACATGGAAGAAGTATGTGCACATACTGAAAAGGAAAATAACAAAATGGCATATTTATAATGCAAGTCAAGAGTAGCCATAAGGTACAAAAAAATGACACACTTTGTTGATTTTCCTTTGTGGCATAAACTGAGTAGTCAGTAGCATTAATTTCCTAGCCACAGGTTGCCAAACCATATCTTTCAGTTATGGAAGAAGCTTTGGCAAAGGTAACTGCCAAATAGTGTTAAGCATTTTGGTTAGAAGCTATTAATGCACCATTCCATGTGGCAGAGAGTAAGATTCTATTGCAAGTACTCTGTGCTGACCCAGACCCTTTTACATGACAGTTTTTTGTAAGTGAGTTGGAGGAGAAAGAGTGCATTCAATGATTCAAGGATTTTGCCATATTAAAAAGGTAAGGGAAACTAGATCTTGATTCTTTACAAAAAGTGGTGGCTTCACTGAGGCATGATTCAAGTTTTTAGAAGGTTATTTCAACTATCGTCAAATAAAAGAACAAGGATACACCGGTTTATGTACAGAAGAGGCAAGATAGTAAAGGAAAGAAAAATGAAAATTATTTTCAGAGTCATTCTTATATGAGCAGAATGCCAAGGATAACAAGAGAAACTAGTATGAATAGCTTTTTAAAAAGTCCTAGACAAAGCATTCAGGAGAATATTGTAGTTGTCCTGCTAATTCAGAGGCAGATGAAGATAGCAGAGTACTACAAAGTCTGTCCATCTCTATGTGTTTCTATGTAATGTGTATAAAAGCAGTTGTCTTAGCATATGCCCCTATCATGCAGAGACTTAAGTATGTGCTTGTTTTCATAAAGTCCTAATAATGTCAGTAGAAATACTTGCTGGTAAAGTTAACTGCTTAAGTCAGAATCTGGGGTCTAGTGAAGACAATAGACAGTTATTCTCAGTCTGAGCATACAGCTTCTGTTGAGATCAAATGCAAGTTTCTAAGTATAAAGGGCAAGAGACCACTGCTGTGCAAAACTTGCACTAAAAACCTATGCTAACTAGATCCTGTCAAAACACTTCTAATAAGCTTAGTCCACATCTACATTGAGATTTGGCAAATCAGTTAGGGAATTGCCTCTTGTTTTCAGATGGGTGTAATTTTGCATGGTTATAATATGGGGAAAAAGCAGATTTGGTTGCTTCTTCCTTCTTTACTTCCTTCTTGTTCACTTCTCCATAGGAATCAAATAGTTGTGAAGTGAAACTGAAAAATGGCTCTTACGGAATCCCATAGGAACTGGAGCTAGTTGCTTACAACATAGACATCGGGGTGTCAGAAATATTCAACCCTACAGGTCTACAGGCCAGTTTGAGGACCAGAATTGGGATTGTCCCCCTGTGCTATGTGTAGCACCCTCAGCACAAATCCAGCTCGTGCAGAGCAAGCCCCAGGGCCAGCAGGTGCTGTGTGCACCACAAGTGCTTGACTTGCTGTGCATGCTGCACAGAGCACAACATGGAGCATGTGCTACATGCGGTGCCCTGCTGGACCAGCTTTGCAAGCTGGCTCTGGCATGAACCAATCTGGACGAGCCCTGGAGCTAGCTTGCAGAGCCAGTCCAGCGCTGGGGTGCTATGTGTACCTCAGACTGACCTCCTGAGTTCTCTGTGTGTGTGTGAGGGAGAGAGGGAGAGAGAGAGATGCTGGGTCCATCTCTTACACTTCATGTAGCACACAGAGCCAGCACATGCACCATGTGGAGTTGGTCCAGTTCTGCAGGCTGTATGTTTGACACCCCTGATGTACTCATCCAAACAATATTTTAAAATTCTTCAAAATGTTGATCTGTAGTTAAGCAGACAAGGTTCCTTGGGTGAATTTGATATTTTTTATTAGACCAACCCAAATAGTTGGAGAATAGTTATTAAGCAAACTTTCGAGTTCAAAAACACTTCGTCAGGCTAAGGAAGTTTCAGCAGTTGGTGCGTGCTCTTCCTGGATGGAATGAAAAGTAAAGAAGCCAGGGGCTGGGCTGGGGAGTCAGTTGCCAGGCAGATTATAATGTATCAAAAATTCAGTGTCTATGTTTAGTCCCTGATCTCTAGTATCCAGGAGGTTGATGAAATGGAGCTCATAGGCTCGTCTCTGGGAAGTGTTGTGTAAGTTTCCCTTGAGGATCAGGACTGAAAGATTGGAGAGAGAGTGGCCCTCCTGTGAGAATTGTGCCCCCACCGGTAATTGGGTATTTCTGTCTTTGATAGATTTCCGATATGCATTCATTCTGGTGTGCAGTTGTTGTTTGGTCTCTCCTACGTATTTTCCATCAGGGCATTTGGTGCATTGGATGAGATATATTACATCTGTAGTTAATGCATTTTCGCCATTGAACTTGAGTAACACTTCTTAATATTTCCAAGAAGTGATGAGACCTGTATAAATTGAATAAAATCTTGCTAATTTTTAAAATTAATTAAAGTTATAGTAATTTTTCCAAGTTATACATCATCTGGCATTTTAAAGTATTTGGCCTTATGAAACAATTAAATATTAAATGTTTTAAAAATTAGATTTCCACATTCAAAATATTTTGTAAGCTGGGATACATTAAGGTTCATTCCTTCTGAAAACTGGAATGAGTGTGATGAAACAATTAAACTTTTCAAATTTAGACAGAAAATGAGTTAGGTGAATACTTCAAAGCACTTTATGTATGTTATTTATATGATTAAATTTCACTTCACATGTGGTTGTGCCCCGCTTGTATCTTAATTTTGCAAGCACATGAGCAATACTAGCCAATTTTTTGCAAATTATTAAGCTGGCATGATACAATATACATGTAAATTAATTCTTAAATGCCCTTTCTACAAACATTCTCACAAGGTAGGCACATCGAAGTCCAAACTCCTGAATCAAAGTCTGTTGGGGAAAAATGGTTACATATGCCACTGATTTAGTGTGGACCCCAGAAAATGTCTTGAGGGCTGATTTGGTTTATGTAGGGAGTTTTTTTCTGAGCAGTTTGTATAGGTCACCACTTTGTTTGTATTTACTGTCATCAGTAGTGAAGATAAATTGTCCTCCAGCTTACTAGAAGTCACTGACTTGTTTGTGTATTCCGCCCCGTCTTAAAATTTCAAGCTTATGTTCTCAAATCTGCTAGCTGAACAAATGAACAGAAATTGAATTGTTTCTCTGTGGCAGTGCACCTTTGGGTGCTTGCCACTTTAAGGGCTGGAACAGGCAACTGGCAGGTACCTGATTAGGGCAGCCATTTTTAAACTAAGGTCAGCCGGGCAGAGCTGGCAGTGTGTTGCTTGCAGCCAAGGGAGCAACATCGCCTGGCTGAACTGAGGCTCACAGCATCCTGGAAATAAGGGTAGGAGCTAGGGAGATGGCTTGGAGGCTCCTGGTCCTGGACCATGACCTAAAACTGCACCCTGCCAGGGAAGGGATGCCTGGTTGTACTGCCAGTGGTGCAGTAGCCCCATTTAAATACCAGGATCATTCACTTCCCTGGTGAAAGGCAGGTTGGGGCTAGGGTTTCCTTAATAACTCCAGCCCCCACAACCAGGTGGGTAACTCTGTAGTAGGGCCCAAGAAAGCAGGCCCATGTAAGAGAGTATGGGCTAGTTGCTCAGAAGCCTGACTCAAGGCATCCTTGACTGGTCAATGCTGGGACTGGGACCAGGGCCAGAAGGGTCAAAAGGGCCAGGGGCCCACCACAAGGGATGCCCAGAGCCAGGGGCCTGGGGTTCTGACTGGCCTTAGAGGTAGGGCCAGGACCTGCATGGCCGAAGGCCCTGGGGGTGTGGGGAGGGGCACACCTGAAAAGGAGAAGAGTGCAGGGAGTTTGGCATCCCAGAATGAGGGTGCAGTAGGCCGCCTGATGGGAAAGGATCTAGTTGGGGTCCAGACAGAGTGTTATGGGGCCCAATGTGGGTCCGGAGATGTTAAGAACTTGGATGCCATCTGTGAGGCATGGGCCACAGTATAGGCAAGGTTTGGAGTGGTGGATAGTGCCTCCTGGCATCGGGGCCTGTAATGAGCAGTCTCCCGCATTATACCACCAGTAAAGGGAACAGCAAAGTCATGGCAGGCAAGACTGGGTGGACCGCCCCATGGACAGGTGGGTAGGCCAACTCAAGACTCAGCCCCGAGCTTGTCCCATCACCCTCTAATATGGCACAATAATTGCAGAAGGTCTTTCAAGCGATTTGATCACAATCTGTTTTGGCAATAACAGTAGCAGACATAATCTCTGTGTGGGATTCTAAATATGAACTGGCAAACCAAAGCTATAATTCATATGCATGCCATATTTTTAAAGTTTCTTTAAAAAGTTTGAAAGAAAAGACTTTAAGTCATAAGATTCTACCTAGCCTTCCTTTGATTCTCTTTATACAAGTAATCATACACATAATTCCTTGGTAAAAGTGGTTTCCTGCTTCTGTTCTTTAATAGAAATGGGCACAAATCCAAGTATGCTTATCTTGCTGAAGTTCATACCTGCTTTAAAATTTTGCAGTTCCAACCTAAATTCTTCTTTCTTTGTTTTTAATTAAAAAGTCATAGGAGAGCAACAATTTTCAGCATGAGAAGAGATTTCTGAGCAGATGATGCTCGTTTCATTGGCTGCTGGAGGCCAGCCAGTGACTGCATCTTCCAGCCCCTTTTCTACAAGCTACATGTCACTTGATTTTATTTCAAAAGGGGTGGGGGATTAGTACCTATGGCTTTGACAAGTTTAGGCAGCTATTATTTCTTGACTAGCAAGTGAAATACTTCTTTCAGCTATTGCTGCAGAGTCTGAGGGACTCCTTGATAAGGAAATGACAGGAATGAAAAAGACTCCAGTTCCTACTTCACTAGCAGAAGCAGAAATGCAGAAGAAGGGAGGGGGAGAACGAAAATGCTGCCATCCCTCATCTTCAGTGGCTGCCTAAGTAAAAAGAGAGGGAGGGGCACTTTGAGGATAAAGAGAAATAACTAAGGAGACGGTATCATCACAGTGCACCCAAGTTATCAAATTAAAAGTAAATTCCATTAAACAAGTATGTTTTATACTCTTCTTTTCCTCAGAATTACACGGCTACAAACATTTCCAATACATCCTGAATTACACATTTAGGAAACTTCACCAACCACTGTCCAACTTGTTGCTCGTTCACATCTGACACTGAGCTAGCTTTACTCTGATTTTCTTCAGTTACTGCCCTCTTGATCAAACAAGACTAATAAATACTCTAGCCTTTTAGCAGGAGCATGCTTCAGTGGAAAGAGCACCAGACCAGGACTTGAAACATGGGTTCATTTCCTGACTATACTATTGACATACCATGACATCTTGGGCATATCACTCCACACAGTCTCTTTCCTTCTGCTCTGCCATGTCTATTTACATGGTAGGAATTGTCTTTTTATGTGTGTTTATTGTGCCTGCTCCAGTAAGGCCTGATCTTAGTTGTGGCCTTTAGTTACAACTGTGATCCACATTTTCTGTCCTGTGGGGATAGAATTTGTCAGCAGCATTTAACTGCTGTCATTTAGAGGTGTGGCAGCGGTTTCTTCTCCTATCACCACATCTCCAGCTCCTTGGACAGATCTGTGGGTTAGCTGATACAGCTCTACACTTCAGGAACTGTGGCAACTAATGCTTCCACTGTTCATCACACTGCCAAATTTCCAGCCCTGTGGGGAGCCCTGTGGGCCACCTGAAAACTTGTTGCAGCCCATCCCCCCCATAACCCCTACCCTGCCACCCAGCCTGCCCCACCGTGCCCCACATGCCCTGCCACCCCCATGCCCTGCTGCTGCTCACCTAGCTGGAGCGAAGCCGCTGCTCATCCAGGAGGTGCAGGAAGGCCGGGCCGGCTCTGGAGGCAACACAGTGGCTCAGTCTCATGCTGGCCCCATGCTGGGCGAGGCGGGGGGGGGGGGGGGGAGGGGGCAGCATAGCCCCCGTTCCCAGCACCTTCTGCCTTCCACTTTCCACCTTCTGCCCAGAGTACAGCCTGGCACAGCCCCACCACCACCTGCCCCACACAGATCCTGAGGCACACACCCCTGCCCTATGCCCTCCTGGACCGGTGGTGGGAGCAATGGTGAATGCTGCCAGATAAGCTGCCACATGAGCCGCTCCTGGACTGGTGGCACACAGCAGCACGAGCTGCCCCACCCACTTCCTGGGCAACACTTGTCCCAGCCCCAGCCCCAATCCCTCCCTTGCTGTGGGGGCATTAATCTGCCCCTTCCATCCTCCCTCCCCCAGGCTGCAGCTGGACGCAGCTGTGTCGACTGTTATAAAGGAACCAATCCCCCATTTATAACATTGTTCCTATGGGAAAATTGGTTCTGAGTTATGATGTTTTGACTTAAGTCGTAGTTTTCAGGAACCAATTGTGTTGTAAGCCTGAGGACTGCCTGTATGTCTCTTCTTTAATGTTTCACGTGTATTGGGCTAGGTACAGACATTCAAAAAGCCTGAGGCAGAATCAAAGTTGCATGATTTTCCATAAACGGTGTTGTTTAAATCAGTAGCAAACAGAACACGCGTTTTCCCTTTGGTGAGGGGGCAAATCTTAGATGAGTTTCCACCATTTTTAAACCAGTCTGTTTGCTGAACTTCTGTTCTGTTATGGGTATAGAGCATGGCTGTCCCTAGGGAGCTCATGAATTGGGGCAGCCATCCCAGGCCCCGCGCTTTGTGGGGCCCCACAGACAGTGTTGTACAGGCTCCAGCCACTCACTGCCCACCCCCACCCTGGGCCCTGCACAGGCTGATATGTCATGGGCCCCACACACCTCTAGGGACAGCTCTGGTATAGACTTATCACTTATACTGGTAAAAGTGTTATGTCTGTACCTGGACTTAGTGTGTCCAATGTGGGGAGGGAAAAACACACTCCTCCTTTGGTACAGGTAGAGTTTAAGGTTCCAGGACTAGTACCATAAAAAAGCATGTGAAAGTCTACCCATGCTCAGTGCATTAGAATCTGCATTCATATCAAATAAAAACCAGTTTCTATGACAACAACCTGCATAAATCATCTCAAATACAAGCAACAATGACAGCTCGGAGCTTGGTGCAGGGACACAGCTTCAAGGAAACCTACACATCAGCTGGTTATTTTTACTCTTCCTTTTTGTGCAGCCTTGTAGTGTAACTTTAGAGGATACATTCATTTTGACTTGGCACAGTCATCTCAGGATACTGGTTATGTTGCCGTTTTTGAAGTGTAGATCTGCACTAAAGCACTTATTATAGAATATTGATAACATTGAATTTTTGGCCTTTGAATATTTTTATCCTTGTCTGTTACGAATACACAGAGGTTTTTTTCCTTATATTTAATTTGGAAATGGTGGACTTCCACTCCTAATGGCTCTGATTGATACTGGTTTTAATAGTCATCTGGAAAGATAGTGTAAGCAAGGTTTGGTTGCAGATAGTTATTACAGCCTTGCCAAAATTATACTGCCTGCTTACCAATGATAAATAACCATTTTTAAATGTCTTTATAGGGTTTTTTGACAACTATTTGTAATCAGTAAGAACAGGCTAGCCTTTTTAGATACAATTCTGGACTGCTGCTCTCCCTCCGACTACCTCCCTAGCTATTTTATACACCTCTTACTTGCGCATTGTTCTCTTTGCATAACATTTTCCTGCATCATACAAAGTTTATCAAGTTTTCATCCTTCTTATTTAAATGTTTCTGTAGAAATTATTCCTCTATGAAAAAATAACAGTATCTTTTAAATTTGATATACCTGCATATGACAAATTTTAAATAACAGCTGCTGGACATTTTAGTGTACATGGTATGTCAGGAATACACTAAAAGCAGTTTCTGCCAGATACTGGACCAAAGCAGGGCCAGTGCTAGGAGGGACTGGGGTGGGGGGCCTATAGCCACCCAAAAATTTGCCTTAGCCTCCCTGTAGCTACCCCTCCCAGCTCTGCCCATGTCCAAGACCCCCACCTCATCCCTGGGCTGCTGCAACCTGCCTTGCACAGCTGAGCCCACCCTACTCCTGCCTGTAGACCACAGAGGTGCAACGTCTTAAGTGGGCATTGTTAAAAAAATAAGTATGTTTGGCTAGAAGATGTATAGCACAGCCCCCACAATTTTCTGTCTAGCCCACCTTAGAGCCCCTTCCCCTTCCTCACACTGAGAAGAAGCTGGAGCCACCCCTGGACCAAAGTGAAAGAAATATCTGATCTCAACTCACAATGAGCAAAAAGAATGAGCAGGCTTGGCTCCCTAGGTGTTTCTACTCAGTTATTTGCTACAAGGAAACATATCTGACAGGGTAGAATGAGGATACTGCTATGTCTTTGGAGGAAGAGGTGAGGCATGAATGTACCATTAAGTTTATTAAAATTGTCATGGCCTTTGACTACATTTCTTTCACAAACCCATCTGAGGGATGTATGTTGTTGTTATCTGTTGATGCCAAGGCTCTGGCAGAGAGAGATTCTTTTATTCAACAGTGCTATAGGCTGATAGTGGTATCAGACCATGACCAATAAAGAAATCTCTGCTCTTTTATTAGGTGCAAACATGCTCTTTTCCTCAGATTCTAGGAAGACAGACTTAAATATTATGTCTAGTAAGTCAAAATTAGAGTCCTAAAACTTGGCTCTCAAACTACCCTTCCATGGTGCTTTTTTGCCATTTTAATTTCTTCACTTGAGAAGGAGTTTTCTATGCCTGTCTGGATTTGCTAATTTTGATGAATAAGGACAGCTTACTTCACATTCCCTGAGTAACGGAAAACCAGGAAGCAAACTGTGACAATTTGGGCAAAGGTCCGTTGCCACAGTCCCAAAACAGGCACTTCTTATTCCGGGGTATAGTAAGTCCATGATGTAGCCCTTAAGTTAACACTACAATCTAAAATAAAACCCACAACCTAGCACAAAGCGCTGACTGCAGAGATGGACTTTCAAACTGCTATTTCTTCCTGAAAATTTCTCTCCCAAATAAAGTTTGCTTAGTTTTGCACAGAATAGAACAGTAGAGATAAAATATTCCAGAAGCTTTGGTAGTGATTTGAAAGGTGTACACTCTTCAGATGTTAGCTTTTCTATAATGGCAGCTTTCAGCACTTGTACTTCTTGTCCTTTTCTCCCAAAACACAATACCCTAAAAGTAAAAAGCAGATTTAACATAACATAGCATAGCAATCAGTCTACATAATGGCTATTTTCCTGGCTCTGTCCTGTGGGAGGAAAATGACCTTTTTTTTTTTTTTTTTTTTTTAAATCAAACTTCATTCACCAAATGCAGCAGGAACATTTTTAAAGGACTGCGATGTTTTCTTCCTTTTATTCAGTCTTCTCCATCACTCTGTGACAAGGGACAAATTATTTGTTCTTTCACCTGAAATTAGTCCCACAAAATCCAGTGATGAGGAGAGAGGATTCACTTGTGAATCTGAAAATTCCATGTTGCCAAGCACACTGTCCTTGGCAATGATTTTAGGAGCAAGAATCTGATTAATTTGATGAGAACAATTGAAAAGTAAATGCCTGTGTAGAAGTGGAGCAACACAAAGGGTTTGGTTTCTAATAGTGTTCTAATTCAGATGTGTCCTAATAGTGGACACATTCAGATGTGTCCTTTGTGTAAAAGTGCAAGGGTGCAAATTCATCATTTGTATGGAAAAAACAATATGTAGAGTCAATTGTGAAAATGAGTCATGACTGTAGGTTCTCAGACCTTTAAAATACAATCTCTATGTTTATGTCCAAATTTTTAGTTGCTTCATATTTATAATGTATTTTTGTTCTGACGTGGCATTGTGACTGAATTCACAAACCTACTGCAGGTACAAAATTCAGGGCTGTCAGAGATCCAGTTGTAGGTTGACAGTGCCTAGCACAACAGGGTCTTCATTCATGACTTGGGATTCCATGTGCTGCTGCAATGCAAATAATACTTTTCACTGGATTGACAAATTAAAGTTCTAAGTCATTCTTATTTTACTGGGAGAGATGAGTGCATACTTGGTTTACCAGTCACTTTCAACAGAATATAAATGCTTAGACAAATAATAGAACTAGTTCACAGTAGAAAAGACAGGGTTAACTGCATACTACATTGGTAGCAATTAATCAGTTAACTTTATACATTGATTGTGTAATACTTTCTGCTTACATCTATATAATGAGTAAGTAAGTAGTAACACAGTAAGGCGGTAGCCCTAGACTTCAAGAGGGCCAACTTCAAGGAGTTGAAGAGATTGGTGGGAGAGGTGCTGGGGTTCTCAAGGGCAGGGGAACTCAGTGCCCAAGATGAGTGGTCGTTCCTTAAGGAGACGATACTCAGGGCCCAAGAGGTGACAATCCCAACTAGAAGCAAGGGGGACAAGAGTGCCCAAAAGCCTCCCTGCCTCACCAAGGATGTCCAGGAATGCCTGGTTGCCAAAAAGACGGCGTACACCCGGTGGAAAGGGGGGGCGATCTCCAGAGAGGAGTATACCTCCACTGCTCGGGCCTGTAGGGGGGCTGTTAGGAAAGCTAAGGTGGACATAGAGCTAGGACTAGCGTCCAAGATCAAAGATAATAAAAAGTCCTTTTTCAAATATATAGGGAGGATGAAGAAGGCTCCGGGAAATGTGGGGCCCCTGCAAGATACACTGGGCAATCTGATGGCTGGTCCAGAAGAGAAGGCAGATCTCTTTAACAAATTCTTCACCTCCATTTTCTTGTGCAGGGACAGGGATGCCCCCACCGTAATTCAAGATGGACTCAAGGGGAGTGTCTCCAGACCTAAGGTTGAGGAGGACCAGGTTAGAGTGCTACTGGAGGGGCTGGACGTGTTCAAATCAGCAGGTCCAGATGCTCTCCACCCCAGGGTGTTGAGGGAGCTAGCAGGGGTTATTGCAGGGCCCTTGGCATGGCTTTACGAGCGCTTGTGGTGCTCGGGCCAGGTGCCAGATGATTGGAAGATAGCCAATGTGGACCCCATCTTTAAAAAAGGGAGGAGGGAGGACCCAGACAACTATAGGCCCGTCAGTGTTACCTCAATCCTGGGGAAACTCTTTGAGAAGATCATCAAGGAACACATCTGTGACGGGCCGGCATTGGGGATGATGCTCAAGGGCAAACAGCACGGTTTCATTAAGGGCAGATCATGTCAGACCAACCTGATTGCCTTTTATGATCAGGTCATGAAAGCATTGGATGCATGTGTCACTGTGGATGTAATCCTTCTGGACTTCAGCAAGGGCTTTGACACTGTCGACCACCCCATCCTCATTAAAAAACTAGGTGACACTGGCATCAATGCCTACACGGTCAGATGGATTGCTAATTGGCTGAAGGGTTGTACTCAGAGGGTGGTGGTGGACGGGTCATATTCGACCTGGGGGGAAGTGGGCAGCGGAGTCCCCCAGGGCTCAGTCCTTGGGCCCGCGCTGTTCAATTTCTTTATCAGCGATTTGGATGACGGGGTGAAAAGCAACCTGTTCAAATTTGCTGATGATAACAAAATATGGGGAGAGGTGGGCACATTAGCAAGGAGGGAGAGACTGCAGAAGACCTGGGTAGGTTGCAGGGGTGGGCTAACAAAAACAGGATGCGTTTCAATACTGACAAGTGCAGGGTGCTGCACTTGGGGAGTAGTAACCAGCAGCACACTTATAAGATGGGAAACTCCCTTCTTGAGAACACAGAGGCAGAAAGGGATCTTGGAGTCATTGACTCCAAGATGAACATGGGCCGACAATGCGAGGTCACGGTCGGCAGGGCTAACCGGACCTTACCGTGTATCCACAGGTGCATCTCAAGTAGGTCCAAGGAGGTGATCCTCCCCCTCTACGCGACACTGGTCAGGCCACAGCTGGAGTACTGTGTCCAGTTCTGGGCACCCCACTTCAAGAGGGATGTGGACAACATTGAGAGGGTCCAGAGGAGGGCTACCCGCATGATCCGGGGACTGCAGGGAAGACCCTACAACGAGAGGTTACGGGACCTCAACCTGTTCAGCCTTCACAGGAGAAGGCTGAGGGGAGGACCTGGTGACCATCTATAAACTCACTAGGGGGGACCAGAAGGGTTTGGGGGAGACCCTGTTTCCCCTAGCGCCCCCTGGGATAACAAGGAATAAAGGCCACAAGTTGTTGGAGAGCAGGTTTAGATTAGATATCCATAAGAACTACTTCACAGATAGGGCGGCTAGGATCTGGAACCAACTTCCAAGGGAGGTGGTGCTGGCTCCTACCCTGGGGGTCTTTAAGAAGCGGCTTGATGCCTACCTGGCTGGGGTCATTTGAGCCCAGTTTTCTTCCTGCCCAGGCAGGGGGTTGGACCTGAAGATCTGCAAGGTCCCTTCTGACCCTACTTCTATGATTCTATGAGTGACTTGTGTATACTTGCACTTCTACCCACAATACAAGTGAATACAGTTAAATATTTATTCTATGTGGTTATCAGATGATATCCTTTTCCTTAGTCTTGTGTATAAATTGCCCGACAGCAACAATAAGCTATAACTATAATCATAGGCTGGGTACAGACATTCGGGGAGGTTAGGGGAAGGTTGGATTGAGTTAAAAATGGCCACCTAATCTAAAATAAATTGGGATGGGGGTGCCTAGTGGGTGAGGGTTGGGGGAACTGGATCAGCTTTGGTACGGTGGACGGTTCAATGGGGAGATCATGGTGTCAGGCAGGATCTGAAATGGGGATTGGAATTAGAGGAGCAGGCAGGGTCCAAAGGGGGATCGGGAGGCAGTTGGGAGGCAAAGGCAGATCCTACCTGGGCTGGGGTAGGAGAGGGCAGGGGGCTGGCTGGTCCATGGCAGGGGAGGTTGTCCATCTGGGGGTGAAGTGAGAGGCTAGGAGGCTAAAAATAGACTGGTGCCAGGGGGCCATATCGGAAAAGTGCAGCCCTGGGGTAGGGCTGGAGCTGGCAGCTGGGTTTTCCCAGCCCTGGGGCTGCACTGGGGACTGTACAGAAATTCAGGAAAGTTAAATCAGTCTAAAAATTGCCAGCCCAGTCTAAGTTAACCCTACTTCTAAGGTAGTCTAACTTAGATCGGGTTGACCATTTTTAGACCTATCTAACCTTCTTGGAACTTCTGTACATGTCACACTTAGATGGATGTAACTAGGGATCTAAGTATGAAGTCCACACCTGGGCAAACTAAGTTTGATCAGGTGGCCATTTTTAATATGATCTAACCTCCCTAAATATCTGTACACACCCATAAAGAGGGCAAAGGTAGAGATCTCAACTACTATATTTTAGGCCTTGAGTATTCAAATTAGATCATAAAGATTATTGTCAAGATAAATAAAAACCCATAAAACATAAGCCCACTGTGAATTCAGGCTTGCAAACCCAGTCACTACACTTATTAGTAGATCTTTGAATGTCTTGCAATGCACCATATTCAGCCATGCATTTATGGCAATTTGGGAAGCTACTTCAAGTAAAATTTTGTTTTGTTTAATCTTGCAGTTGTGGAAAAACTTCAGAACTGCTTGGGGTTGTTCCCATTATTATTTACTAGAAGCCTTGATACATGAAGACAAGAAATGTTCAGGTGGACTACATGTTTATATTCTTCATATGCATTATCAAAAGAAACTTGAAGTTAAGACTATAGTGGTCTCTTGCCAGAAGGTTACCACTAATCAAATTTCTTGTCTCTGATAGAATTAATGTAGTTAAAAAATCCTTATGGTGTCTTATCTTAAGGTAATGTATTCTAGATGCCAAATGACAGGAACAATCTGTCATCTGTCTCTGGAAAGCTGTATCTTTGTTCTTTTGCCTGATGTAAGATAGGGAGATATGTTCTAATCAACTGTATTTTGCATTTAGTAGATACTCTTGTACACCTGAAATGTTGCACAGAGCTTCATTTTAAACGCATATGTTTTGCCAGCCAGGCTAACTTCTGTAAAGATAGCTCATTTTTACTTATGAATAAACCTAAGGAATCCCTTCAGCCCTTGTAGTTTTATGAGCAACTCATACTGGCAATTCTGTGTTGAGTACAAAGGGACATCTATATGTTTGTGTACCTGCACCCAGACATTCACACCCTCACACTAACCAACATCCCTACACTCCACTTCCTTGTAGCAGCTACAGAAAGACCAGAAGCAAAGGAATCTTAATCCTCCATGTCATACAGTAGTAGCACTTGTGCCTTCTCCTATGTTTAACTGGCGTGGGATGAGAGAGACAATCTTAGAATGTAGCAATTCACCTGTCTCTGGTAGAGGGATAAAAACATATTATTCCAAAGGGATTAGCATACTGGTTCTCACATAGCTTCATCTCCCTAGGTGGGATCAATCCCTGTCCTTGTTATATTGCTAAAATATAGTGTATATATTAATATATAGTATAGTATATATAATAATAGTATGGAAAACGTTGAGATTTCCTGGCTTGCTGAAATCTGACTAATGTCATGTAGTTATGCCAGAATAGGAGTTAATTTAAATTAAAATGCCCTGAAACAAAACTTCAATCCATTCTGCCCCGTACCCAGCCTTTCTTCCTCTGTGCACGGTCTCTGAGATAGATGGAATTGGTACAGCTCTGCTGTGCAAGCGAAGTGTCAGAGCTGGTTGAGGGGAAGCTATGCTGGAAGCGCCCAGCGTGGCATAGCATAGGGCTCAACTTGACAGGTAATCCTGCATAGTTGCATGCAAAAGAAGGGGAGATGGAGGAGAATTGACATAATTTGACATTGTATGGGTCCTCTTCACATCTGCTGGAAGGGGCTCTGTAAGATGTTTTAGGCTACTCCAGGCATTGGGCTAGAAGTGACTGCAGGTTAAAAAATTAATCTTCAATAAATGAGAGCCTTAGGGAACTTCTATTCAGGTTCCCTCATGGGTTATTTTTTCTCATGCAGGGCTTTCACAAAAAAGAGAGTCTCCTCCCTGTGAAGTGGGGGAGGGGGCAGCATGCAGCTGCTCACTGGACTTTGCTGTGCCTGGAGCTGGGGTAAGGGACAGGGTGGAATAGAGCCACCTTGCTTTCATATATTGCCGTCAAACAAAACAAGCCTTCATATATTGAGGAATCAAAATGCCACAGATCACATGAGTTGTGAGAAGCCAGCAGAAGGCAACCAACAGATACTGCCTCTTTTTATTCATAGATATTAGGGTCAGAAGGGATCTCAGTAGGTCATCAAGTCCGACCCCCTGCCCTGGGCAGGAAAGAACACTGGGGTCAGATGACCCAGTTAGGTGCTTGTCCAGTCTCTTCTTGAAGACCCCCAAGGTAGGGGAGAGCACCACCTCCCTTGGAAGCCCATTCTGGCAACCCTTACTGTGAAGAAGTTCCTTCTAATGTCCAATCTAAATCTGCTCTCCATCAATTTGTGGCCATTGTTCCTAGTTACTCCAGGGGGTGCCCTAGTAAATAGAGCATCTCCTATTCCCTGCTGCCCTCCCCTGATGAATTTATAGGCAGCCACAAGATCACCTCTCAGCCTTCTCTTGCGAAGGCTGAAGAGATCTAGGTCCCTCAGTCTCTCTTTGCAGGGCCTTGCCTGCAGGCCTCTGACCATATGAGTGACCATCCTCTGAACCCTCTCAAGATTCTCCACATCCCTCTTGAAGTGCAGTGCCCAAAACTGGATGCAGTACTCCAACTGTGGCCTGACCAGTGCCGCATAGAGGGGAAGCATCACTTCCCTGGACCTGTTCTTCATGCATGATAAAATGCTAATGCATGATAAAGTGCAGTTAGCCTTGTTGATCACTTCCTCACATTGAAAAGTCATCTTCATCTTGGAGTCAGCTATGACTCCAAGATCCCTTTCCATTGCTGTGCTGCTGAGAAGGTCATCTCCTAGCCTGTAAGTGTGTTGGTGGTTCTTTTTGCCCAGGTGCAGCACTTTGCACTTGCCTTTGTTTCAACGGCGTCCTATTTCATTCTGCCCATTTTTCCAACCTGTCCAGATCCGCCTTGATCCATTCCCTATCCTCTGATGTGTTAACTTTGCCCCATAATTGGTATCATCTGTGAATTTGGACAGGGTGCTCTCCATGCCCCCATCCAAGTCAGTGATGAAGACATTGAATAGCACCAGTCCATTGACATTGAATACCACCAGTCCATTGAATAGCACCTGAGCCTTGTGAGACTCCACTGCCCACATCTTTCCAGGTCAATATTGACCTATTCACCACCACACTCTGGGTGTGACCCCTAAGCCAATTTGCAACCCACCTGACTGTAATCATCTACATCGCAGTCTGTCAGTTTATTTACAAGAACAGAATGAGATACCATATCAAAGGCCTTCTTAAAGTCTAGGTAGATGACATCTACCTCGACTCCTGCGTCTAAGCATTTTGTAACCTGGTCATAAAAAGAAACACAGTTAGTAGGTAGGATCTACCTGCAATGCACCTGTGCTGATTTCCTTTCAGCATTATTTCCTCTGCTCGGCTGCCATAAATATAATCCTTAATGATTTTTTCCAGAGTTTTCCCAAAGATAGAGGTGAGATTAACTGGCCTATAGTTTCCCAGTTCCTCCCTCCTCCCCTTCTTGAAAATAGGGACCACATTGGCCCTTTTCCAGTCCTCTGGACTGACCAGAGCACCATGAGTGCTCAAACAGCCATGCCAGCAGCTCTGCTATGACACTGGCCAAATCCTTCAGCACCCTTGCATGAAGTTCATCCCAGTCTGCTGATTTGAGCACATCCAGCCCCTCCAAGTGCCCCTTCACTAAGTCTGCTCTAACAGCTGGTGGGCTGGTGTCTTTCCTGCCTCTATGTATGATTCAACTGGGAGATTTGTCTTGGTCTGTGTCTAGGAATACAGATGCAAAGAACTCATTGAAGCTTTGTCCCCCGTCTCTGTCATCAGTTGCCCCAGTTTGTCCTGTAGGGGTTCTATGCTATCCTGCACCTTCCTTTTGCTCCCTATATACCTGAAGAAGGACTTTTTGTTGTCCTTAATTTTTGTCACCAGCCTAAACGCTAATCCTGCTTTGGCCTTTCTAACTGATTCCCTGCAAGTGTGAGTCAGGGAGGTATACTCCTCCTTGGTAGCTACCCCCTCTTTCCACAGCCTGTATACCTCTTTCTTTGCCCTTAGGCTTTCCTGGATTTCCCTGTTCAGACAAGAGGGTTTCTTGGCTCCTTTGCCCCCTTCTATGCACAATGGGATTGTCTTCTGCGCCCGTAGGATCACTCCCTTGAGGAATGACCACCCTTCCTGGACCCCCATTTTGCCAAAGCTCTTGAGCTTTAATGCCTCACTAAGTAATCTCCTGAGCACATTGAAGTTAGCCTTTCTGAAGTCTAGCACTTCAGCCCTGCTGACTAGTTTACCCACCCTTCGCTGGATAGTGAATTCAATCAATTCCCTTGTTCCCTTGTACCGTTCAAGTTCACACATTGATATGGCAAAGACTCCTGTTTTACACTTGCTCCACAGAAGAGTTTCTGGACTCTTGAAGAGTCACTGTGGACTGCATTGTGACAAATGGCAATTACCCCATATTGGGGGAGCAGCTGAGAGTTTCCTGCCCTGGTAAAATTTAAGGGAGGCATTGTTTGAAGCAGGCAGAATCTAGCATGAGTAGGTGTGGTATGGTATTCTGCATTAAGGCTCAAGTCTCTGTTGATGGTTGGTACAATCTGCATGATTCCACTTTTAAACAGTACTGAAGAAGCTACCTTTTAACTCTTAAGTTCCTATCATAGCATTCCTTTTTGAGGAAGTAAAAAATACAAGATTTGTTTGTCATATATTTTACAGTGCTTATTTTAGCTTTGAGTGGAAGAGTCTGTCTCACTTTGCAGGGGAATGAAGGGAATACTTTTTCACCAACACCCTGAAGCATAGCATTGTCTTAACTGACTTGAACTCATAGTATTGAAGCTTTTAGCTTGAAAATGATAGTGTAATTTTGTTCTATATCAGATTAAGCATATGTTTTGTGTTGGGATTGTCTTTCATGGTTAGAAAGCTCCTTTGTTTTTAGTGGACTTCATGTTGGCCTCTAATGAGCTTTAATGCTTAAAATTTCAGTACTGCAGGAAGGAGAGATTATTTTTATTGCTTTGCTGCAAATCTCCTTGTGGACAGCTTATTGCTGCTAGCTGTGTCTGTACAGGAACTAGTCCCTTGATTTAGAGTGGTTACCACACCATAGAAGTTGCACCTGAGAATCCACTCAACACCTCCTTTTCAGTTGCTTATAAGTATTCAGAAACCACTTCCTTTCTAAGTCCTAAAGGCAGGATAGTGAATTTTAAGCAAAACAGTTTAGCTCTTTAAAAGCTGAAAGGTATACATTTTTCACCTGAATTTCTGTTTTAGAAAGTAAGTAAGCCACCAAAATAACAACGTACAACTTTTTAAATCTAGAACGTAAACAGCTGTCTATAGACACTACCTTTGTGTTCCAAAGAACTGGTTTTGCTTTTCACAGATCTCTGTATACTTAATTTTGGCACCTGTGCAGTACAATTGGCACAATATTTTTTAAAGTGTATATTATCATAGCAAACCATCTAGGAAGCATTCAATAGGAGCCTAAATCCCAAATTAATTTATATTACCTAGTATCTTCTGTTAACTTAATGGGTGTTACCTATGACTGACCAAAAATACTGTGTCAAACTGTTCTTCCATTAAATAATTTAAAGTAAGACAGTGTATAAGCCAATATTTTTGGTTTGTTTGCTTTTTTTAATTATTCATTTTGTTGAAGAATATCCAGGAGGGGGGGATAGTTTGCCCTAGTTTAGCTGAAGTTTTGAACGTGACATGACTTTTCAAAGGAAAAAGTACATTTTGAGAGGGCACGATCAAATGCATTAGAATGCAGTCTAATTACAATGCAGCACTAGTTCCATTTATTAGAGGAGGGAAAACAAAAATACTAATACAAAGAAAGATTTTCAGTAATGTCACTAAATAGAAGCATCCACGTGGAGACATTTCAAATCAAAGATGTGAATGAAGAAACCTGGGATTTTTTTTTATTTTTTTTTTAAGAAATCACATAATGATACTCCTCAGTGCTCAGCTCCAAGATTTAAGGTATTTGGAAACAACAAAACATAACCTCTTGTTTTCCGGTTTTCCTCAATTTAACCTGTTTAATGATTTTATTTCTTTCTGAATAAATTGTTTTTCTTTTTCAGGTTAAGAAGGAAAGGTGTTCACAGGTACTAAAACTCCAACTCTGATATGACATTTAAGAGTTATTCATTATTTATATCTGCAAAGACAGGGCTTTATAAATAGCATAAAATCAGGGTCAATGTATAGTAAAGAAAAAAACCCCAAACTGTATGAACTGTGTGATGCTTTAATGTTAGGCTAAACTAAGATGCTGAGAATGCAATTTCCTACTGGCTGCAACCAGAAGGAAACCCCAATGGGCAGGGATTGGAACTGTGAAAACCACTTAAGGTTCATAACATTTTGATCAATCTGGACTTACTGCCAAAGAAAAGTATGCCATTTCACAAAGTAGCTGAAACACTGTACCTTTTAATACCCTGAATATATTTTCATGCCTCCTCTTTGGTTTTTATCTGGTTGCTTTTATCCCACCACCCTTTAATTTGGGTGAGGGCCCTTGAATTTGGAGAGGTTCACTTTTGGCACTGTTACCCATTCTGAAAGAATGATATTTGTTGACCATTCTGTATATGATCATATGAGTTGCTCTGCATGAAGTCATTAAGCCTTAATTGAGGGAGAAGCAATTTAAAGAGTATGAAGGCTACGCTGCATATGAAGAGGTTCTCAAATTGTGGTCTGTGGACCACTACTGGTCCACAAGCTCCACTCGGGTGGTCCGCAGAAAGGTTGCGGAGCAATCGAGACTATCTGTACTTGTAAGGTAAGACTACTGATATTAAAATATGAGTTGTGTGCTTTGATTTGTAGAACAAAAAAAAAGTGTAAGTGGTCCGCCGTGACCCTCAGCAATTTTCAAATGGTCTGCAGAAAAAAAAAATTGAGAACCACTGACCTACATTGAGAACCACTGACCATACTAAACGTGGCCATAAATTAAACTGAAGAGGGCATAAAATTGCATCCCTATTTTAGAAAACATCCTTCAATCTCTATCCTGCAAACATTTACTAAAATTACAAGGGCTCTTCTAGCTTAACCCAATGGGTTCTAATTTCCAATAAATACAAAAGGGGTGTGTGTGTGTGTGTGTGTGTGTATATATATATATATATATATATATATATATATATATATATATATAAGTACAATAAGGGAAATAAGTAAGACTAAGTGAGTGGTGTTCCTATGTGATCTGTTTAAAGACTACTGCTTAAACAGCTGTATAGAAAAACAGAAACTTTATTTTGCTTCTCAATCTGGGGAAAAACTAAATTTACATAAGTTTTGTTTTTAAAAAAATGTTAAGGAAAGAAATCTCTCACATACATAGCTGCACAGAGAGAGAGATTTTGCTTTATGATTTTGCTTTAATTTGTTTTAGTGTGCTATAATGAATATCTTTCATAAACCATATGGGAAAGGAGCATAAGAAAAAGGCCCTCCAGTTGGCTCAGAAAAATGTAATGCAATTTAATATTCTGTAACGTGACCTTTGGCAGAATCACACATCCATTAATGAACCTTCTAACCAACTTGTTGATGAGGTATAGATTTCATAGACATTAGGGATGGAAGGGACCTCGGAAGATCATTGAGTCCAGCGCCCCGCCCCAGGGGCAGGAAGTCAGTTGGGGGTCATAGGATCCCAGCAAGAAAAACATCCAGGTTTCTCTTGAAGGAGTTCAAAGTAGGTGCTTGAACCACCTCTGGTGGCACCTCTGGCAGCAGACCTTGGTAGCTCAGACAGTAAAGAAGTTCTTCCTTATGTCCAGCCTGAAACGGTTTTGCAGGAGCTTATAACTGTTTGACCTTGTAATCCCTTGGGGCGCTCTGGCGAACAAACGTTCCCCCAGATCCTGGGGGATACCCCTTATAAACTTATAGGTGGCCATCAGGTCGCCCCTGAGCCTGCGCTTTTCCAGGCTGAAAAGTCCCATGGCTCTCAGCCTCTCGTCATAAGGTCTGTTTTCCTGACCTCTGATCATGAGCGTGGCTCTCCTCTGGACTATAGCTTGCTTCAGGCACATGTTTCTACCATTTGTCTAGTGACAGTGAGCGAGAGAGCTTGTCTTTCCTTTCTCAGCTTTTTTAACTTCTGAGAACTGATTAAAAGTGGTTGTAGAACATCTATACCTGGTTCAATGTAACTTGCTCTGAGGTTATAACGGTTTTTTTCTCTCTTTCTGTCACTATTGCTAATCCTTTATGGTCTTTATTCAGTTTTTAATCAACTTCATTACAGTACTGCATTACAGTACATGAAAATATTTTTTCTCTAAAAATGAGGGAAATGCATGATTTGTTTTGCCTTTTCTGTCATTATCACTCTGTAGAATTGTTTAATGATTATTATTTGCAGTTGTACTATCTGTATAAACATATGTATTATTATATATTGTGGCAAAGTGGGAGCTCCCTGACTAGCCACACTGCTAGTCTCCCACCTGCCTCTGGGCACACCACCTGCCTTTCTCACCTGCCACACCTTGTTCAAAAATTAAGGTCTTAATTAGGTAGGAGGCTGCCCTTCAGATGCTTTGTTCTTCTGGGCCTATGTATGCAGCTCCAGCCACCCCTATACTGCATTCCAAGCTTTGCAGATGTTCCTAACAGCTGAGCTCTACTCCAGCCTGAGGCCAGGCTCAACTCATCCCAGTGTTAGGCCTCTCGCTTTCCACCCTATTATGGGCCACACTCATACCGCCTCCCTCTCACTGAGGCCTGTCTCACTCCACTGCCTCTCCGCAGTCTCTCTCATACTGCCCCTCTTGCAGGACCACTCTCATACCACCCCTTCTTTTCCTGGGGCCACACTCACCCTGCCCTTGCCCAGAGGGTCCTGGGGCTTGTTTCCCTGCACTCCCCAGCCAGCAAGTGCACGGCCTCTTGGGTCTCTCCCACGACCCTCATCCGAGCAAGCGCTGGGCGGTTTGCAGAATACTGGAGTGACTCTGCCTCTGGTTTCTCGCTGGGTCACTCCCCCCAGCTGCTCTAAATTAGGGGATCCTGACTCACCCCAGTGTTTGCTCGTGGTGTTACTACAGCCACCCCACCCATTTGGCCTCTGGCCCACCTGTGGTCTCAGGCGTCCTAAGGCTTACCTGGACTAAACTCAGCTCTCATGTTAGCAGGGACTACCCTCAAGCCCCTTGGTCACAGGGACCCACTTTGCGCCCTTTCCTCACAGCGCCTCACCTCAGGCCTGTTGTTCGCAGGGCCTTACTACTTGCCCCTCTCTCCAGGCCTCCCAACTGCCACTCTGATGCAGGCCGTTAGGTGCCCAACTGCACCCTACTCTACACCTTCGCCTCCACTGAGGCACATACTCCACGCCCTATGCTGGGGTCAAACACGCCCCCTCGCCCCCCATAGGCTCGGGTGCCACTCACCAGCATGCCTGGCCCACCATTCTCACTCTCTGGGGTCTTGCACCCCACATGGGCTCAGGTGGCCGCAGCCATACCTGGCCCCCCAAACTGCCTCCAATGTTAAATGACCCACCCAAAGGTGGGGGTTGGGGTTAAGATGCCCCTCCTCACCTTTCACCAGGGAGGTAAATGGCCTGGCATTTCCTGGGGGCTCCCATGTGACTAGGAGCCCCACCAGGCCACTCTTCCCTGGCAGAGTGCAGTTTTAGGTCATGCCCAGGACTAAGAGCCACCTAACCATCCCCATGCACTTTTGCCCTTACTTCCTAGTGTTAGCGGAGCAGCAGCTCCACTGGGAGATGCTGTTTCCTTGGTGCCAGGCAGCAGAGTGCTGCCTCCAGCTCTGCTGGCCTGAATCTTAAAATGGCTGCTCAGCAGAGCTGGGCCACATCTGCTGGATATCTCTTCAGGGTCTTAAAGTGGCAGGCACCAGAGGTACTCTGCCACACGTATAAACACTTCTCCTTTTATTTAATGTTGAGGCAATATTTGAAATTGTAGTAGCTGTACAAAGCTCCCTGAGAACATGAAATGTATTAAATCTATTTGTTTTTTTCCTTCAAAAGGCCAACAAGTATCTCTTCAAAATAACAAATGAAGCCAAAAATGCACATTTCCAAATATGATACTACAGGTGCCTGGAAAGCATGGAAAAAAGAGTCTCAAAGATTTTTTTAAAAACTGGGGGGTGGAGGGAGGAAAACCAGTTAAATACATGGTTATGAAACCTGTAATTTTTCTTAAGGTTTTGATATGAAAATGAATGCCCTTTCCTGGGACCCCAAATGGATTAAAAATCCAGCTCAAAACATTTGAGGCTCCTTCTACATGTTACATTAAACCATGACTAACGTATTAATTGTGGCATTAGTAAATGGCAGGGGTGTCATGCATGCATCCAATTTAAGATGCCATAAAATGAGGAATCTAACCAAAGCAATGTTCTGTATATAATGGCACCTTGAAATTGAATGCATAGCAGGCTGAGGCCAAGGCCAACAATCAGCTGATAGTCCACTCTGACCAGAGACGACACCAGGGTCTTGAATTGGACCTGGTGTGGTCCCGGGGCTGGGGCCAACAATCAGCTGACCACGAATCCCAGCACCAGACTGTTAGGCACTTATATTTCAATATACAAGTGCAGGGAGAGCCTGGGATCATGATTCTAGCATGTAGAAAGGACATGATTTGGATCTGATTTCCGATCCAAAAATTGAACCTTCTGCAATTTGCATGCTATGCACAAAAAACATTCTATGCAAGACAGCTTGATTGTACTAGGACTAATACATCCCTGAGGTCAAAAGATTTTCATAAGGGGTGAGTTTTGTTTTTTACTGCCCCTCCTCTCTAACTTCTAACCAAATTGCAGTAAAAATATAAGCAGCCAAGGCAAAGATATAACAAGCATTTTTTGTGCGCTGGGTAGTGGCAGTGACCACCATTCTTGCATCTCCTCTAAATCAGTGCCTGGGGCTGGTGCCCTGATTGCCCATCCTTGGTTGGACTGAACCAAGGGTCTAGCTGTCCCACAGTGGCAGCTTATCTTGGTCAAGACATTCCTCAACATGTCCTACCCACCCACTTATACCTCTGTAATCTAAACCTGAAAATGTACAAGTAAAATTACTCTGGGCTACTCACCAGCACCTAAGAGAACAAAGCCATGAAGATCCTGCCTCTAATAAACCCAAAAAGTATTACCTTGTGGGTGGTGGTTGAATTCAGGCACATATCTCAAATAGTAAAATGCCCCTGAGTAGAATCCTTCCATAGCTTGGCAGATGGAAGCATGATTCATTTGGACAGTCTTTTTAATTAAAATGGATTTAGAAATAATTTGAATAAAGTGTAGAGCAGTGATTAAGCCAAGCCTTTCCCAGTTTTCTTGCTGTAAAGATTTTATTAACCTAATACACAAATGTTAAGATAATAACATTTTACCTTTGAAAGTGCATTGGTTCAAATTCTGACTTTCTCACTGGGTATAATTCCCTCTGGTTATTGCTGTTATTTTCAGAAAGTAATTCTGAAGTTTTTTTAATGCCTCTCTGTAATGATTTCGTGCAAAGGAAATTCATGATGAAATCCCTTTTTACTTCATAGTGTGATAAATAACAACTAACTCCTTTGTAGTTCAGTTAAAAAACAAACAAACTCGTTCTGTTAGTATTCCTTGTGTGCAGACTTTCATTTCTTTAATGTTTATTAATATTACAGAATATTAATTTTCTGGCTGTTTTTTGCTGGATGAAAACCACAAAGATATTCTAGGTCTTAAAGGTAATAGAGTAGTCCATTCTGAAGCAAAGCTGCAGGATCTGTCACAGTGTGAAGAAGGGAAAACAGGTTGTTTTTGGTTTATGTAGTGTAGATCTGACCCCTCACATCTATCAAAGGAATTTGTTTGTAGCACTACTGAGCTGAGCAGGGAGGAGAAAATTAGTTAATCTTCTTACCAGGGAAGTGAATAATTTGTATGATTTACACTACCCCTAGAGGATCTAGCAGCCACTCAGACACCATTATGTGGTGCATTTGCCTTTTCTATGCTAGATGAGTAATGTTGGCATAAACCAAGGGTGCTCAACCTATGGTCCATGGGCCAGATCCGGCCTCCCATGTTGGGTCATCTGGCCTGAGGCACTCCCCGTGGGTACTTGGGGAACCTTGTAGCCTTGCATGTGCAGGTCAGGGTGGGACTGAATCCTGGTGTATGGCAGAGCAGCGGCAGTACAGGACTCCAGGGCCCAGATTTCAGGACATGGAGCCCTAATCCTGGCATCCTGATCCTGGCATGCAGGGCTGGGCAGAGGCAATACAGGGTCCTTAGGCCCCAATCCTGGCACGTGGGGCTGGGTGGAGGCAGCACAGGGCCTTGTGTAGGGCCAGGCAGAGATGGCAAGGGGACCCAGTTCAGGTGTGCAGGGTCTGATCTGGCTTGCAGACTAGCCCTGTCCCATTCATCTGGTGTGCAAGACCAAGTTGTTGAGCACCAGTGGTGTAAATTATATATGTATTTGTGATCCCAGTATTGGTCTCCAGCCTTGGGCTAGGGACAGAAATTACACACAAACTGGTATAAGTGATCAGAAACCAGTTCAAATCTGTAACACAACAGAAGTTCAGTGCACATAAATTGCTTTCAAAATGGATGAAACCGGTTTAAGATAAACCCGGATGGATGCAGTATCAGATTTGACTGATGTAGGTTAAATCAATGTATTGAACTTGTGTCTCAGATCTCCTCCAGATTCAAGTTAATTCACAGTCCCCCGGTAGTGTCCCAGGATGCTTTGCACCTCCCCCGCAATCCTCCTCCCCCTTGCAGGGTGGATGGGTTAGACTTGGTCCATGCTGTCTACTCTAGCGGAGCAGGGAGGCATGCTGTAGTATCCCCCCAGATTCTGGCCTGGGCCACTGCAGGCATATGGCTGCACTTCAGTGATCAAAAGTGAATGTCTGCCCACTTGCTTATCAGTTCAATCTAAACAATTTAGACTAATCTGCAAATAGTTAATTGATTTAGCCTCAGACTTTCTGACTGTTGTCCTGAGCCTTACTGGTGAAATAAAGGTGTTTTGAATCATTTATTTATCACTTATTTCACTTCCAAAACCACAATAAGCAGGCACATTTGTTTGGTGGGAATGGGAGAATTCTGTTTTTAACTCCTACAGTTTAGTTACAGCAACAAAACTTTCTAGTGAAGACAATTCTGTACAAGTACAAAGGTTAGATACAAGCTTAAGGTTATACAGTATTACAGGAATGGCTGGAAATAGAGTCTAATTTTTTTCCTAACTATGACTCAGTGCCTTAAACATACTAAATGATTCCTATTTTAACCATGTATGTGTATAGTTACTTGGATTAAAGACTGAAGAAAAGAAAAAGAGGACAGTCTAACATGAAAACAAGAGTCCAGGGAGGTTGATCTGGTGGGATTTTCTTCATTAGGACAGTGAGCAGCTGAGGAATCTAGCTTCCCTCAAGAAGAGGGTCATCACCTGGAATGTGTAAAACTTTCCACATGTCCATCATCTTAGGCCCCTCCCCCCAGCAAAAATAAAAACCAGTGCCTATGGTTGGCAGCTATAAAAACCTTCCAGTTAATACCTGGCTCCCACTGGCACCAGAAGTAAGTGACCTGAAAAATCAGCATGAAATGAGTGACTATCTGGTAATTTCAGTAAAAGCAGGAATAGGGTAGGGCATCTGACTGTGTTGATATGACTTTTGCAGTTTGATTTTGTAATTTATTCCCCCTCTGAATCTTTCGTCCCAGTATGACTCTTGTAATGTCATATCTGTTGACATTGGATTTTAGGAATCCAGTCCTTATACCTTTGTTATGGGCTAACACAACCCTCAAACCAACCACAATACCCGCCAGTTGATAATAGCCAAGTTTATTGATACAGAGTGATAACAAAAAAAACAACAATACAACTCTATATCTACCAATCCTAGGGCTGTCATCAGAGTCAAAGTACATCCAGTCAGGATGCAGGCTCCACTCTGAGGCTCTTTCTCTTAGATGTCAGATGTCAGCATGGCATGTCAGCAGTCTGGAGGTGGGATGCCGAGGCCCACAGCCCCCCTTCCAGTGAGGTGCATAAGACAGACTGCTGGTATGCCCTCTGTCCATGGCAGCCTCGGGAACCCTGGGGTGAGAACAGGGATGGGGACCCCTCTCAGGGAACAGGACTGGGAGGGATAGGACAAAGGGAGAGACCCTTTGTTAATCTCAAGTCTCTGCTTTTGTGTTCTCTTTCCCCCATGATGACTCCTGATGACTCTTTATCTGTGGCTATCTCTGGTTCTCGGTCTCTCTGTGGTCACATGTCCATGTAGCCTTCCGGACCTTCTCCTAATTTGGTCTGTTCCCCCCAAACCAAGATTCAGGCACCCCTGTTGCTCTGGGGCCTTGTAGCTGGTGTCACTTACCTTGTGTTATGGGACAGTATGGTACATACTTCCTCAGTTCCCAGGATTTGTGTTCTTGCTGTGTTAGACAACGTGTCTGCCTTGAAGGCTGTGATCTCATGTTATGGCATGCCCTCCTCAATTCTCAGGCTGTGTCCATCTGTTGGCCTTGTTGTGCTAGACAGCCCATCTGTTTTCAGGGCCATGAGAAGCAATATGTGTCTCCCAAGCGCTTTAGAAATCCATTTAACCCCTGCTGCCCATCTTGACCCCTTATAATGCATATATCTATACCTATAAGCCAATTCCCAAAAAACAGGCTTTTTAAATACCATTTTCAAACCAACGTATGACTTGGTGAACCTCAGCTACTTTCAATGTTAGGTCCTGAAGCAAATATCATGAAAGGAAAAGAAGAGCTGATTCTACTGAGAGCTGAGGGATGCTGTGAGTTTTGGGGTTTTTAAAGACACTGTTGAGTTGACTTCTTTAATTTTCTGAATCCAATGAAACATTGCATACAAAAAGAACTGAAGGATTAGGGTTTAAATCTACTAGTTTTTGTGCTATGAAATAACTCATTCCATTTAATACTGATTCCTGTTGTCTATTAAGGAATTACTCTAAATTGTATCATTCACACTACATTTATCAAAAACCATTTGCTAGTCTGTGCTTTTTTTCTAACTTAATGTTTATAGAAGCCTTTCTCCTTTCAGGGAATATTATCACTTGAGTGTGGGGAAGCCATGTAGCTAGCATGCCACCATTTTTTGCAATTGACCATTTTGTCAGCTGAAACAAATTACCTAAGGTTTTCTCTCTAATTGCCACCTTGATTTCTGCATTTTTAGAAACATTCATTTATAAAGTCAGCATTATGTGGTGTTCTTTTTCATGGTAAAGAACATAGAACTGGAAAGGTCATGAAGACCCAGTCCCTTGATGGGACAAACAGTTACATGATGCATGTATGAAACTCCATGCTAAAACAAGGTAAGCTCCTCACCCCACTATTTCTACTGGATTCCTGTTCCAGTTTTCCTTATCTGAAGATTTATTAAACTAATAAACAAATGCTAGTAGTTAGAAGTCTTCTTCTAATTTCCATCCTAAGCTTATCTGTGACCTATTTACTCCAATTTGTTCTTGTGCCAACATTGTCTTTGAGTTTAAATAGCTTTTCTTCTCATATCTACATTACTCTCTTAAACAGCCATTTAAATATTCACGCAAGTGCAAGCTGGTTTCGAAGAGCTAGTGGAAGACATTTTGCAAAATCCTATGTACCACATCACGATGTGTTTTCAGCAGAAATGAGAAAACTAAATAGACTTAGGCTTGGTCAGAGCTTGGATATGAGATGCCGGAAAAATACATTCAGTATGTGGCATTTATCTAGTTGAGTCAGTGAATGTATGTTCCAGCATAATATTGATATAACAACTATCTCTTGGTTACTGCATACAATTTAGCAGGGGACTTCCAGTACTAAAAGCATGAGCTGCAATGGTTTGAGCTATAGAACTAAGGTGCAGTAGCTGAGTGGCTATAACAACTCCTATCATTGTGGATTTGCACAGAGGGGAACTTGTAACACGTGGTTGCCGTTTCGTATTCTTAGGAACTATTTTGGTGTTGGAATTCTCACTTTCAGATGAGAGCAGACCAAATTCCTGAATGTTAGGTCATTAAAAATCCAATTACAGTTTGTTTGTTGGTTTGAAATGTAACCGTGTACAGTGCTGGCCAAAAACTGGAGAATTACCACCTGCTTGTTTAACTCAACTCAGACCTTAAATTACATGTACTTTCTAATCTAACATGAATTGCAGTGGCACTGGCTGCAGTGCAGGAGTGGATGAAGTGATTTTAATCTGGTTTGTGAAATACAGTTGGATTGTTTAGCAATGTTCCACTCATTAGGCATTAAACCATTGTATCTATATCTCATAGATTATTCCCCCTTCTTCTCCTCCATATTTGTTTGTAAAGACATTTGCATGAAAACAGATGTTGTTAAGATAAGATTGTGACAAAAATAGAACTCCAGAAGAGAACTTACCTGGGGGGGAAGACAAGTGTAGCCAGTGTGAAGCCACGCCAAGCCGAAGGAGCAGCGGGCATGGAGCTCCCGCTGGAGAGAACGCCACAGCAGAAGGAAAAAAGGAAAAAGCAGCTGACCTGAGAGAAGCCAGGACCGGCTTCCATGCCAGCATGGGCATGTTTTATGGCCACATGCCAGCACTGATTCACTGGCTGGCCCAGTGAAAAGGGAATAAAACCCCTGCCAGATGGGAGGCAGGGGGAACTGGAAGTGGGTTTCCCAGTGGGCAACAGCAGCCCAGAGCAAAGCAAAGACCCACTGAGGGAAAGTGGTGGCAGCCCCAGGAAGGGGCTTTTGGAGATAATTCAAGCCCAGAAGGGCTATATTACTCACCTGAAGCAGAGCCATGGACTCCTGACACCTCCCAATGGGATTGGACCCACCAGGGACCTGCAGAGCGGAGAGACAGCTGTCCACACCACAGCAACTACAGGCCAAGGAAAGTGGAACTGACACTGGAAGACAAGGTAACCCGGGGTCAGGAAGAGGTCCATATACGTTTATGATGTCCATATACGTTTATACTGATTCAAAAGGCCAAGACACATGTACCAGTACCGTGACCAAACCCAGAAGACTGGGATTCAACATCATTGGTTGATGTTAGGTGGGGTGTAGGGAGGGTGGAGCCCCAAAACAGGAAGACTGATGGAAGGATCGAAGGAGGGGACCAGGAGGGACAGAACATACATCTTTCTCCCTACTAAATACATTTATTACAATAAAGACGTGGCAGGCGAGAACTTCTGAGGACCCTCTGGAATCTGACTCGATAGTAGACCATCTTTTCCTTGAGGAACGGCAATGTCTGACAAACCTGTATGAACCAGACACTCTGGTGAATGACACAGTCGATTACAAAGATAGATGTGTGTGTGTGTGTGTGTGTGTGTGTGTGTGTGTAATTTCTAAGAATATAGGAAAGCCAAATAGAAATTATTAAATTATTAGTCTACTCATGTAAAAACTGTATTTTGTAGTTTCTAGAGTATGAGTGCTTAAATTGGTAATCTACACAGAGAACTTGGACCATAAATAGTTTTTTATGTTTACCCCTAGAGATGGGCAGAGTAGGAGTAATGTGTGTGTTGGAATACAAAGGGAAAGGAGATCCTGCTTTGTAAGTTTTTATCTTGCTCTGGATTCAGTCTGTTTAAAGACTGGGAGACTGATCTAGTAGATAGGGTGCCAACTACTAAATATACATTCTCTGAACAGAAACTAAAGGAATTTGCCTTTAGCTATGCTCTTCTACACCTATCCTCCTCCCTCCCTGCACCTGTTTTCTATGTGGTATCTTTTAAATTATTTCAACTTCAGAGTTTGAATTTTATTTAAGAAGAAAATGGAATTCTAAATGCCTTTTTAGTAACTATTTGCAAATTCATTTCAGCAGGTATCTTTGAGTAAAGTGATATTAATTTCTGCCACACTGCAGTTCCTTATTCACTCCCTTCCAAAGCCCTTCTCCAAAAGCTGTGAACAGTTAGCTACTACCAAGGGAGCTGGAAAACTAGTCACTATGAGAGAACAGGCTTTGTATTTTTTGCATAAATGGGGAGGGCAAAAGTATGAGTGCAATTCTGGCCTTGGGCGGTTTATTTATTTGTATTCCTATCCAACTCCAGAACCAAATTGTGAGCAGAAGTGGGCCAAATTCTTATCTTGGTTGTGTGCTAGCAGAACTGAAAAGGCAATGTGGCTACATTAGTACAAGTGGAAAGGGAATCAGTGTTCCACTTATGGCATAATATAGCCCTAAGCATAGCCAGCCCACAGGAGAAAAGGAATGCAAGTACATGTCATTTCTAGGTCTGAGAGGACAGGGGCCGCAGCTACCAATTCCATCCATCTGGCACGGTGGAACGACAGCCAGTTGCAGTCCACTAGAAAAGCAAACCTTGTTTATCCAGGAGATGGCACTGTCTTGGAGGCAGATCTTAGGCTGTAGAAGTAATTCTTTCAAAATCTAAAAATCCACCCAGGTCTTACCCCTTTCCATTCTAAAGTGAGGCATGCTTTTTGCATCAGTTCTGCTAACAGTACACAGCTACTTATTAAAAATCATCTTAGAAAATCCACATGCAGTTTTCCCCAGAGATATGAGAAAACACATGCAGTTAGTTGCACTACTTGACACTACCATACTGTGAGGTTAAGAACTTGAATACAGCGACTGGAAGAGGTAAATGAAAATGACTGGCAAGATAGATTCTCCTCTGAATGTAAAGTTTATGCTACATACACATCCATGCACAAAATAAGTGGTGGGGGCAAAAGCAGAGTAAAGCAAAAATTTTAGGGAAGTGAAAATGGAAGCATCAGGCAAACTGGAACTGCAAATGAGCTTGGTTGAAAGAAAATAAGGACTGTTTAACTGAATCGTAAGGATGTGAATCGTCCTGTGAATCGTAAGGATGGAACTATAACTGAAATGGAAGGCTTCTTGCATGCATGGCATCAGTTATTTCAAGAACATTTGTCTGGGAATTAACAGTTGATTCTGTGCTTGCCAACTAGTGCACTGTCAGAGGAGAAGCAGAGCCATAATGATGTTGCCAAGCACTCAGGGCAGCAGTCACATATGGGGGCAACCCCCTCCCACTCCTAACCTGGTACCCAGGATGACTACCCCAGTCACTTTGCCCTAATTATTGCTTTGTTACAGAGCTAAAAAGAGAGACTGCTGATGAGGGAACTGACAGTACCAAAGCAAGAATAATCAGTAGAAAAGAAAAATAAGAGTTGTCCATGAACAAAGCTTCTGCCAAATGTGTACATGAGGTAGAGAAGAATAATGCAAGATGAATAAAGTGAGCAGATCATTCAAACTGCAGCAGAGTGATCAAAAGTGCATGAGGCCTTACACCTAGTAATGGAATCTCCATTGCAGAAAGGAAGACAGGCAGATATAATGGTGTGATTAGGGAGTCCAGGATTCTCAAAAACACAGTGGTATCTAGATCAAAGGCTGTAAAGTGGAATGTGGCTTCAAAGTGAATACCAAAATACTGATCAGATATATGCCCTGAGACATTATAAAACCACTTTCTAAGTGCCAGTTTTATTCTGTAAATATAATGTCTGTTATTCAGTATGAAGAGCTGGTTTACCATAGAAAGGTCCAGAGAAAAATAGAAGTAGTGCTACACTGATTTTTGAGAGCTTTAAATCAGTTAAACATAAAGGATTTTAAAGTCTCTAATTGCACAGCTATTCTCAAGCAATTTGCAGGCACAAATGACAATGTGGGATATTTGTACCCTCAAATCAGCTGCATGTTTGGGGCCAAGTTTCATCTTACATGCACACAACAAGGATGTTTTTGGAAAATTTGTCTGTAGATGATTCTGTAATTACAAGTTCAGAAAAAACCAGTGAGTTAAATCCAATATTTGTCTGTAGAATAGTTTAGGTCTCTAATAAAACTTGATCCAAAAGCTAAGATTTGTGAAGTGTTTAAAAAAAAAACAAAAACTTTGATGCTATCAACCTTTGTAAAACCAAAGTATTTCTTATCAAAATGGAGATCCATAATTTGCAATTAAATGGTTATCTAAAACAGGTGCTCAGCCTCTGGCCTGGGGTCCAAATGTGGCCTGTAGAGCCATTGCATTGGTCCCATGAGGTTCCCCATTGGGTGGGAAATTTGATGGTGGGGCAGCAGTGGCTATTAATATGGCTACCTTCTTCATGCCAAATTCTCAAACCCCAAGCCCTGCACAACCGGTCAGAGTCAGACTGTGCTCCCTTACCCCCGTGAGCTGACCCATGTCCCCTCTTCCCCTCCCTCCCTGCCGGCCCCCCCCATGGGGCTGGGTTGTGGCTGAGCCACACCCCCTACACCCTGCAGGGCTAAGCTATACCCCCTTCACCCCGCCCCCCTAAAACTGGATCATGTCCCCCCCCCACCAGCCCCTGTGCTCCGCGACAGGGCCAGGGTTAGGGTTCGTATTAGGGCTAGGGTTACCCCCTGCCTCCCACTCCTAAGCCTCCCTACCTTCCTCCACATGGCTGAATGGTACCTGCTGTGCCAACCCCATGTCCTGGATCAGAACCACCATCCTGCTCCTGGTCAGACCAGGTGCTATCCATCTGACCTGCTGGGGAAAAAGGTTGAGCACCACTAATCTAAAAGATTATATTTTCCATTGAATCAGAGTCATTCTACTGGCTTGTTATAGATTAAGCCTTCTGGACAGCTATTGCTAAAAATTAGAGTGGTGATTCTCAACCAGGGTGCTGTAAGGTGTGATGAGATAAAACAAAACAGATAAGCACAGTCTCAGGCTTGTCCCTGATTGGATGATCCCCCATCTCCACTGCCAGGCCTCTCTGCAAGGAAGTAAGCACTGTAATCTATAAATGAGTTTTTGAAATTGGGTGCCATTTAATTTACAAAGGTTATGGAGGGGTGCCTCGAGTTTGAAAAGGTTAAGAGGGTACTTGGATTTGTTCTTTAGACCCTCTGAAATTGTTCATGAATTGAAGTAAACTTACTATATACATATATATGCTATTTGTACTGTATAATATAAAGTGTTTTTAAATGTACATTAAAAAACTGCATCTTAAGACTGAAGACATTACTTCAAATGTATATCAAATAATGCTGTTGATTGCTGTGGTAAAAGGAAAGACTTGGCAAGAGATGACTATTAAGTTTGACAGGTTTTTTAGAATTATCATTTTAGTATTTAGATAATTACATTATTTTCCAAGATGCAGAAGGATTTCTAATATAGAAAAAAAGACTAGAAAACCTAATTAGATAATAGTATGGGATGGTTCCAAAGAATTATAGATCAGGTTACTATAAAAAGCCTACATAATTATCAGGTTATCAATTCCATTCTTTCAGTGCATAAAATGGATATGAACAAACCACTAATGTAAAAATGTGACTGTTAATCAACATTTAAATAAAGGATAAATCAGTGCAACCAAAAATCAAAACTACTCATTAATATGTTTGAAGTTTGGGAAAAAAAACATACAATGAAAAATATCACTAAGCCATATTGAAAAATCTGATACTGATCACCTAGCTCAGATAAGTCAGATCTTAAAATAACTTCTCTCTCAATGATGTGAATGGAAGGCTCAGAAGTGGAATGTTGGTTTGAGGTTGTAGTCCACCCTTCACTTTCAAACTTACTAATGAGACTTTTGAGACAATACATTGTTTCCTTTGATAACAAATTTGTAATACTTCTGCACAATCTGCTTATCTCAGTTGTGATTAGTTATCCAGTTACAGGGCCTAAGTAGGCTGTTAGAATGATGAGATCTGCAGTTGTCCCTTTCTTAAGACTGATCTTACCTTGCTCTGATTACTTCCATCTTGTGTATATATACTTCTGTAACCCCATACTATTCAGTCCTCTCTTGACCCGTATTTTTCCATGGAAGCAATAAGTGGAATTCCTCTTTATTCCAGGAACCATACCTCACTCACAAATGGTATCTATTTCCATACAAACTGGGCACCATTCTTCTGCTTATCTTTGTTTTGTACAACATGCATGGCCCTTGACTTCACTGAGTTTACAAAAACCCTTTTTATAATCACTATACATTGCAAGCCTAAGATTGTACGTTTAGTTACCCCACTTGTTATGAATGCCCAACCTGAGTCTTATTCAAATTAACATAACTGCCTTTTCAAAACAACAAATATGAACACTTAAATATTTTCTATACAGAAACATTATTAATGAATGTTCATAGAATATAAACAATTCCTGTGATCATTGGCACATTTTAGTTCATATCTATTAATCCATTTTTATCCATCATTATTTGTGACACTTGATTTATCATGTCTTCTGCTTTCTCCTGGGTTTAAGAAAGGTCACATTGTTCACCAAATAGTTTTACTTTTTGTTTTTATATAGCTTCTATTTCAACAACATATTTTAATTTGCATCGGTGAGAACATATTAGGCACATCCAGACCTGCGTGGATGTTTGGTTCCCTGGGGACAACTAGCAGCACCACACCTTGTGCCACCACTTCTTGTACCTGGGCAATGTCCGTACCATGTGCGCTTTGGCATGCAGCAAGTTGCCCTGAGTGTGGGGGGGGGAGGGCCAGCACTGTGCTGGCCCCAGCAGCCTTACCTGGGGTCCTGGAGCCCTCCTAGAGTTGCAGCCAAGGTGATCCTGCCAGGCAAAGCCTGGCTGGCAACCACAGTGCGGCTCTAAGCAGCCCAGCTCTGCTTTTTAGCAGCACATGCTGCCCCAATGTGTGCTGCTTTGGGCTTTTTTTCCAGGGTTTTTTCCACATTTTTTGTCTGTCTGTTTTTTCTTTTGTTTGTTTTGTTTTTGACCGCTGGATATCCAGGGGTCAAACGAAAAAAACTGGAGCAGTGCACACTCGGGCATTGTGCCCTTGCAGCATGCAGAACTCCAGACTGTGCAGTATGTGGTGCTGCAGACATGTTTGCAGTGCCGCATACCGCACGGCTGCACTCACATGGATGCACCCATTAAGTCTAAAAAAATGGTAAGATACTTTCACTGTTCGTTTGCTTCCACTAATTAACTGGCTTTCATACCTGTCAGTTGGCATAATTTTTTTTGTTTTAGTTTTTCTTGCAATTATAGAATGTGAATTAGTTTTTGTTTCAAAATACATTTTAGAAGTAGGTTCATTTTAGCAGCAGGCACTATGACATATGGAAACAACGTAAATCTTGTTGCCAAACTTTGGTCAGCAATGAATTATTTTAGGGGTCACAAATTTGGGTGTAGTTACAATTTTGACTTTTCTAACATGTTTTAACTTTGGATAGGTTAACTGAACTTTTTTTTTTCCCTCCTCTGTAATTATATTGTGTTTGTTGCATGGGCACATACAGAATTCTCTATTCCTCAAATAATGTGTTTTTGTGTTTGATACCTATTCCAAGTGCTTAGTCATACTGGGCAGAGGAGATCAGCCCACATTTTGAAATCCAATTTTCTTGCTATGGTCTGTGCTGCATAGTTCTAAGGGCACTGAACTGGAAAATTCACTTTGTTACCATTTATTAGGGCTGTGCAAAACAGTATTGTTCTACTTTGACTTCCATGTCGATGAAACAGTGTTTTGTTTCAAGTTTTGTTTAGTTTCGAAAGTGCTGTTCCATTTTGTTTCATTGAAACTGTTTCGCTGTTTCGATGTTTCACCGATAAGCTATTCCACACCCAGCGCCGGTAAGATCAGTGCTACTGCTGGCCCCAGGTGGCAGAACCAGCTTCCTGTTATCCAGCAGGCAGACTGGGGCCCACACCCCTGGGAACAGTCCAGCACATCCCCTGCAGCGCTCCTGGGGGTGCAGGCAAGCCCCCCAATCTGCCTGCCGGATGACAGGAGGCTGATGCAGCCACTTGGGGCCAGCGGCAGCCAGGGCCATCCCTAGGGAGGGCGAATTGGGGTGACCGCCCCAGGCCCTGTGCTTTGGGGGGCCCCATGGTGATGGGCGGAGTGGCCGTGGTAACTCTGCACCACTGCTGACTTTGCGTTTGGCCACTTGCTACCCTCCCCCCTACCACCAATGGCAGGGGCAGCTTCTTCGCATCCAGAGCACTCCGGATCAGGGCAGGGGTGGGTCCCCGCACAAGCTGATTTGCCTTGGGCCCTGCACCCTGCTTCGGTCAGCTCTGGTGTGGGGCCGAGGGCAAATCAGCTCATGTGGGGACCCACCCCTGCCCTGATCCCCCGCATCCTGGATGCAAAGAAGACACCACCGCTGCCAGGGAGGGTAGCAAGCGGCCAGATGCAAAGCTGGCGGCGGTGGTGCTGTCACCACTGCCACTCCGCCTGACTCCACGGGGCCTCCCTAGGGACAGTTGCCCTCCCCTGATCCCATGTGAAACTTTCGAAACATTTCAAGTGCCCTTGTTTAGTTTCAAAGCTGTTTTAAAGGCTTTTGTTTCGTTTCAATTTCACTGTTTCAAGCTCAAAATGAATTGAAACAGCTTTGAAATGAAACACCAGGCAAAATTTCACACAGCCCTACCATTTGTGTGTGTGCTGGTCCAGTGTATGAGGTACTTACACACATGTTCCTTGAACATGGAGACATTTAGGGTGTGTCTACATGTGCTGATTTAAGGTTTAAGTGAACATTAAACCCACAGGCAGACAGTGAGGGTTGGCAGTTCTGAGTAGTAATATCCCTGTCTTGTAACATTAAGGGTCAATGAGTTCATCTGTCACTTGACACATTGCCCTCCTTTATATAGCCAGACAGTTACAAACTGAACTTGCATGTGTGGAGTCTTGATTAATCAAAGATGAAAATCCTACAACATAGCTAAAATGTTTAACTATTCAAAAGTTTGCAGGGGTATGAGTTTTGCACTAGCAATATTTCTGTTACATGGGAGAGAGACAGGCAGTCAGCTTTCATTTAAAGCTGTAGTATTATTTTAAAGTCACTGTTAGAGCCATAGCCACAGCTGCCAATTTCCACATAACAGTTGTATATAATCAGTTTGGATTAGCTACAGCACCACTTTAATGCCTGTATTAATTTTTTGCTTGACTGTGTTACCTGGTGGGGAGGCTCCATTCTTAAGGCTTTTGTAAAGCATACAAAGGAGGTGCTTTTTCTGCATATGCAGGAATAAAATCCCATGGGAATGCAATTAAACCCAGAAACTATGTCTGCTGTAGGAGGGACAAGGTATAAATTCTTTTGAGGTTTGTTAGACTTGTCCTTGGACTGTAGATACAGTCCTAGAAACTGTGCTTCCTGTCTTACCAATGACAAGTGCTTTGTATGCATTTACCTTTAATCTGCCCCATACAAGGGTTGCCAGTAGGGCCTCCAGCACCATGCAGAAATGTTCACTGGTACAAGTAAAAATGAACAAACTATCCACATATTGTACATTATTCTGCAGATATTTAAATCCTTGTAGAAGTGTTGCCCTATGAGCATGAAATATGTAGGTGCAGAACTTTGAAATTCTTTGTGCATGTAAACCTGGAAGCCAAATTTTATAGTGAAAATCTGGGTTTACCAGAATTAACCAAGAACCTGTAAAATATTCAGCACAGAAAACCACCTGGCACTATCTGCAGCCTTTAGTACTTCTCTTTGGGAAGCAATCACTGAAGTGCTTACCTGAGTGGCCTCCTCTAGCTTTCTGTAATCAAGTCAACTGCCTGTTGAATTCCATCCAACAACCAAGGCCACAAAACAGATAATCATTCATACTTGTGGTTAGGAAACTATTCAGCAGACATCTTCAAGGTAGTTAGGCTAGGAACTGCAGGATTTGGCCATAGTGCCTGGCCAGGGACTTAAGTTTATGGGATGGCCATATCTCATCACTCTTGGTTGATTTTAAGGTGATGACTTGTACATTTAGTGAAGCTTTCTTTTTCTGTTTTTGTTTTCTTATAGGACACGAAGTTCATGCTATGTCTTATAGGACATAAAGTCTGCTAGTTTACTATATTCCTATACTTTTAAAATCAGTCATTCCTGTCTAACATGTATTTAAGATATTTAAATTGGTCTAAAGCTCAATTTTTGGCAGACCTAATCTATAAACACTTAAATTAGTTTATTGTATAGCTACAGGTTTTTACTCAACTGTATATCAAGATGTGATCTCTAAAGATAATTGCAATACAACCCAGTTATTATGTTTATTGAAACTAAAGGTCTGAGACTAGAATCAGTGCAGTCAAACATCCCTCTAATTTGCATTGTACTTTAGGAATGAACAATCTGGCTTGCAAATATATAATTAGTTAAAAACAGACAACAAAACCTTGCAGAGTAAGTTCTTTCACGCTTTGGGTTTGCTGATAAATTAATGAGGCAAACATTGATTTCTCACCGGATTAAGTGGCAATGGTGAGCGTCCTAAATTCCCAAAACAACACTGAAATGGAACTGTGCCTCATGAGTGTTATATTAGGTTTTCCTCATTGTCCGGATCTTAGGAACTTTAGATTTAATTAATTAGCAAATCCAAGTTGCATTTACTCAGGGGCCAGGAAGATGGCACTTTAGTTACACCCACTTAATAATGAGTAACTTAATTATATGTCAGTGCATTAAAGGTTTTAAATTTAGTCTATGAAGTCTGCTTTATTGCTTAAGAATTGTCTATATTCAGATATGCCAGAAGTTAATATTAATTTTAAAGAGTTTGATTTTTACATATCCAAAAATGGACTGCAAAAGAGTCTGACAAAAAAGAATAGTATGTACAGATTTACAGGGGCTGTGTTAAGAGTGAGCTATGCAATTATTTTTATTTGTGGAAGGGGAGAGGGAAAAAATGTTAAGCAAATTTTCCAAGGCGATGATTCTTCAGCAGATGCATTGAGTCTTTTCCTCATAGTTCTGATATCAGTGCACAAACAAATCCAATGTTCTTACCAGTTGCTGTGTGGCTTCCTAGGATACTAAAAGGAGAAGAATTTATAATAAAATGACCTTACAGGATCATCAAAATGTCATTCTAATTTCATCTTAAGAAACAGTAGAAATATAAATAACTCTTCTGATCTCTTTTTAGAAAATTACTAAATGTGAAAGAGAAATAGTCAAATCCTGCTGTCACTGAAGTCAAAAGTAAAACTTCCCCTGAACTCTATAATAGAGCCAAGATATGTGCTGGAGGCAGTACATTACACTGGAACAGTGCCAAGGCCAGTGGGTAGAATTCAGAAGCATGTTTTATGGTGCTTATGATAGCAAGGGACTAGACTCAGTGACCCAGGAGCTCCCTTCTAGCTCTGTATTTTTACTGGTTATTTTATTTAACATGGCTGCAGGAGAGAACCATCATTATTCTTTTTACCAAGAAACATGTGTGTGAATTTTTATAATGAATTTACATGTTTATTTGAAAACTAAGTCATATTTCTACAGCTTGAATGGAATTATTTTTATTAACTCAGATTCACTTTGTCTTGATCACAAGAAAATCAAGACATTATGGTCCTATGTGTATTTGTTCTGTTATGGTGTGTTGTTTTTTTTTTAAGCAGGACAGTTAACCAGTTTATATTCTTGTTCTGGATCCAGTCTAGTGGTACCAGAAATAAGACCAGTCAAATTTTGTGAGTAACCATGGAAACCCAAAGGAACAGAAGTGATGCTCCTGTTTGCCTCAGAGGATTACACTAAACAAACAAACAAAAAAGACTAAAAAAGCTGGTCTATGGACAACAGCAGTAAATGCAGCACCAGTGAGCTTTGTCACTTTAAGCTGTTTTTCTCATTCAGTCAGGTTCAGGTTGACTCATACATAATTCCTCACTAGCTGGAAATACATTATATCAACAGTCCCATAAAGCTTTAGAGGCTAAAAGTTAGGTTTTCAGTATATGAAACCAAACTAAAAAAAAATCAATCTTGCCTTTAGTTTTTTTTCAAGTGCTCATCCATAGTTGGAGACAATTTTTCAAAAAGGTCAGCACCCAATATGCTAAGCTCTTGTGAAGACTTATTCATTTGCCTAAATGAGCTGATCTCTTTAGAGCCTGTCCTATACAGCAAAATCTAACGTTCTTGGGTGGCAGTGGGAACAGCAGTAGCAGATACAGAGAGAGGTTTGAAATCTGTCCAGCAGGTGCCCTGTTTCCAGGGATAGAGGAGCAATGTTGTAGGTGGTCTATAGACACCAGGGAAATTTTAGTGAAATAGGAAGATGCTGAGAGAGACAGAAGGCAACTGAGCAGTTTGGATCACAGTTTTTGTTGTAGGTTGACTTTAGGTACCCAAGTCCTTTATTGGATACTGCTCTTACTGGCTAATCTCCAGAATTGAAGTCCCAAAAAATCTTTCCAGGTATGGATCTAAACCATTGTATGGGAAGGGACTAATGAATGGCACTAAAGGCAGAAGCTGGGGTTTAGGTATCACAGAGATGGCCAATGGTCTGTTATGGCTAATGATGTATTGAATTGTTTGGATTGTCTAAGTCACTTATTCTTAATTGAAGTGGGTGCCACAAGATCCCTCTGAAGGGTGTCATGATGTTTGAGAACATAAGCCAAGTGTGAAGAGAGAAACAGATAAGCAAAGGCTCAGGTTTCTCCCTGCTTGGCCACTTCCCTGCCCCCACTCCTTGGAGACTCTGCAAGGAGGTAAGCACTGTAATAAATAAACTAGCAGTAGTGTAACTGAGAGGGGAGGCAAATGGGGCAGCAGCCACTGGGGTGCAAAAATAGCCACAGTGGCTGATCATGCCAAAGTGACAGGCAGAGTATCAGCTGGCACTGCCCTGAGCATCACACAACTTCCCCAGGTACAGAGATGCCCAGCAATACTTATGTAAATCAGTGTTTGAAATGAGGTACTGCTTAATTTGCAGAAGTTATGGAGGGGTGACATGTCTAATGAGGGACGCTTTGAGTGCAAAAAGGTTGTGAACCACTGGTTTTGGTCAGAGGTGACCAGCCTGCAGCACATGTACCACAAGCAGCACAAGCAGCTTCTGTATGTGTCATGCAGCAGATAGGGAAGGGGACAGGCAGCACAGTAGCAGATAGGACAGGGAGCAGTTTCATGGCTTGTTAGCTATTGCATGTTCAAAATCCTTAGAGGGTTCCCAATATTGTCTTTAAAAAATGCATGTCAATCTTAACTCATTTAAGACATCTGCACATTATATCTGTAATGCACTGATCAACTTAAGATCAGTTCTGCAAATAACTGCAATACTTCTTTCATATCAGATATTTAAATTAATTTTTACTCAGGTTTTCCATGTTTGAACATTTCTTGGGCTTCTTGCATTTGTTTGGCAAAAGAACTGTTATTTTAATTATGCCAGCTGTCTCTGAAGACCTGAGTGTTGGCAAGGAGTTCCCAAGGATAATTGCATGAATATAAAATGAACTTGCAAAATTTTTAGGGCTCCCTATATAAAGAGCCTTCATGCTGAGTCACACCATGGAAAGATTATTTATGCCAGATGAGTTTCTTATTCAGCTTTACTACTTTCTTTGCCTGATTAATGAATAAAAATTATTAATAGAAGGCATGTACCCTGTGCCTTTTCTCCCTCAGTGGAAGGATTATCTCAATTTTATGTGGATTTTTCAAATCTGCCTATATATCCTTTCTCAGCAGTGGAAAAACAAATGCTGGAAATGCTCCATTTGTCAATGTGTGTTAAACTGAACTGAAATTCGTATGACCTTTTAAGAGCCTCTGCTTGGCGTATCTTTACATATAATCTCTATGTACGTCATTCCTACTGGATTTTGTCAGCGTATATCCTGGAACAGAGCATGTTAATCAACTGTTGTAGCTGAGAGAACTAAGCTGTGTTTTATATGGGACTCTAGAACCATTCAAAATATTCTTGACCATAGGATGGTGTTTAAAAAAAATCACGAAATAGGACTAGATTCTCAGGTTTTTATATTTTCTGGGGGCGGAGGTGGAGGTTGTTTTTTTGGGGCATGCAGGGGGTTATACTGACTGCTGGACCAGTTTGACTAGGCTAAAATTTAAACAGTCAATTTGACTGTGTAAAGAAAATATAAGATGAGCTATATTGTAAAAGTAACTCACTAGACCTGTGCCCCTGTGAGTGGGGGCTTTGCTACCCAAATGGCTGATGTACTCAGTGCGTTCACCTGTATCTAAAATGATACATTGGCATAAGAACAAATGGGTATAAAGTGGTCATGAATAAATTTGGTTGGGAAATAAGAAGGCAGCTTCTAACCAGGATTTCATGAGATTCTGGAATGGTGGATGGAACAGACTTCCACTAAGAGCAATGGGAGGAACATGCTAAAAGATTGAACTTGGCTGTATTATGAATGAGATCATCTGCTGTGGCTGCCTGTGATAACTTAAGGGACCCCTTTCAGTTCATTGTTCTTAGCCTGCAAATAAACATTGTAGTGCTACTTATTTTTATAACAGAAGATAGATGTAGGTTATGGACTTTTTTTTAAAAGCTGAGAAGTTAGGTAAGGGAACAATATGATGATTCTATAAAGGAAATAGGTTTTCATAACCAGGAGCTGCACACAAACCTCAGGGACACTTTTATCCCTTCAGCATCTTGGAATAGTTTTTTCCCAGCCATTTCAAGAGCCTGACCCTGTGCCCTGTGCCTCAGAGGTTTTAGGAATATGGGGCACATCTACACATCGCCCTATGACAATGTAGCATGTGCTATGTTGCCTTATGACACACTACAGTGACATAGTGATCATGTGGGTCTACACATGATTGGCAGCTACACATGATTGGCAGCTACATCAACACAGCAGTGCGCTTCCCAGTATAGCGCATGGCTCTGGCAACATAGTGACGAAATCTAACCAAAATGAAGTACTAAAGCACGGCACCATAGCAACTTTGCCATACAGTGAAGTGTAGACGCACCCCATGGGGTGTCAAGGTAGTGCAAGTTTGGAACTTTTTGTCACTTTTTGTCAGGATAAAAATGTCACTTTTTTTTCAGGATAAACAAAATAATTTTATGTAAAGGCTCAGCTGTTTTGTAGGAATAATTTTGCATTGATCATTAAAATATACATATATAATGTCCTGGATTTTTAATTATCCAACTGAAGTTAGATGAGGCTTGCAACATACTGTGTTAACTAGCCTCCTGGGAACAGGATAAATTTGTGCTGAGCTGTGCTACCACACTTAGATTGCTTATGGTGCACAATCTAGCTTGTTTAACACTAGCTCAAGTATCTCTACACTACAGTAAGGTTTAATGTGGACAGAATGTACAAATTGCACCCAGTCTTTCTATTAGTGCAAGTAGTATTCTTAGGTCTGGCATGCCATGCTCTGTCCACATATAGTAGTAGTCATGACTCCTCCCCTGTACTCTTTATAGAGTGTGTGCATGTGCAGTTGTTCCAAGTCTGTGCAACATACACAAGGTGGGGACAGAGGGTTGGGTTGGTTTGTTTTTTGGCAGGGGGATTGCTTTTTTTTTGGTGGTTGTTTTTTTGTTTGTTTGTTTTTTGCATCTCTTCTTCATGTCTGAAACTATTCTGAATTACTATAAAAACAAATGTTATTATAACATAGCTGTAGTCCCACAACAATCTCTGTTCTCATAGTATATTTTATGTGTTTTGTTGAGATATGGCTTCCCCAAGTGATACTGGTAATGTTTAAAATATATCAAGCAATCACCCCTTAAAACCAACCAGAATTTTTCCTCAGTATAGAAGATTGCATTTTATAAGAGGCTTTTATACTGAATAAGGCAATGCAGTTAAACAAGAGCAAACACAAAAATCTTTAACTGGCAGAACAATGGTTCCACTAGGCATAATTTACAGGTATTCATCAGGTATTTAAAATGGAAGTTTTAGGTTTTATAAATGCAATTTGCTATCATTTGATTTTAATCTAGCTTTACAAAATCATGAGTAGTTAGCCATGCTGGCATAAAATCAGTGTAATCACCCTTTTTCATGTGTGATGATAATGAAAACTAATCTTTTATGAGCTTTCCCCAAACATCTACTGTGCAGAATTTTGTAAGACTGATTTTCCTTTTCTGTGGAATCCCCTTTGGGTTATTAAGAGAAAATCCCATCTACTGTTCTTTCTTGACACAGAAAAGGGATTTGGTTGAGGTGGGATTGAGCCGTAATGGAAATTCTGCTAGTGTCTTATTTCAGGGGGAGCAGTACAAGAAAGGAAATTTTTTTAAATCCAAGTTTCAAGGAAGAGTTTGGCAGGGGTCAGAAAAATTGGTGAACTTAAGGAAGAGCTTCCCTACAGGTTTGATGTATGAAACTTGAAAGATGTTGAGATGAGAAAAACAAAGCCTCTCCTCCCTGCCTCCACCCTTCCCTAGCACAATATAAATAGTAGTTAAGGCAAGTACAGTACTTAACTGCTTATAGAAGTAGTCAGCTTAACCTTGAAGCCCCTGCTTTTATACTTATTTTTAAACAATCTAATAGTAAATACCCTTCATAAAAAAGTGCACTTGACCTACAAATCCTACACAGCCTGAGTTTCACATCCTGCCAGATTATTTACTAAATTTTTTTTGGCTACAGGGACATTTTGTGCTATTACCATATATGCCATATGAGACCTGTGTGTCTCTTTTAATAAAACTCTAATGCAAGTTTTTCACAGAAAAAAAACCAACACAGAACTGTTTCAAGCAGCTTGCTGTAAATATCTTTTTCAGCCTTCTTGTGAGATCCTAAGAAATTATCTTCCAACCAATAGGCAGGTTCCCGTATTTTTTTTAAACAAGCGGTTAAATATATATATTTGAGAAATGAGCTTTCAGCTTGCCTGAGCTTTAGGTACTCCTGGCTATTTGGTAGAGTTTATTAAATGTCACCCTGCATTTAAATCTTCCTAAAACTGTGCTCTGTTTGTTTAAAGTTTACCAGGAAAAAATTCACTTGGGTCTTCTTGGTGCTATGGAGACCATGCTGATGTCAAATGCTTTTGGTGAGGGGAGAGGGTACCGAGGAAGTGGGGAACAGCTGTACAGCTACAGTGATATTTAGATTGGTTTATAGATAGCTTGTGGCATTGATTTAAAGCCTTGTTTTTACCAGAAAACAGTTGCTGGTATAACTATTCTGGAAACCCTATAAGAGATACAACTTTTAAAGAAAAAGGCATACTTGACTAATGCTATCTCCCAAATGGAAGAACCTCTATTTACAAAATGACTTCTTCTTTTTTTAGCTGAAATACTTGTGTCTGTAGCAGGGCTGTTTACTGGTAGCTGACATGTTGTAGAGATTCACACCCTTAATGCACATTATCCAGGGAAAAGTTTCTAATATAGACCTTGCCTTTCTGTTCCATTTATTCCAGTAAATTCGAACAAGACCCTTGGCCTCCTTGTTTTGTGATCTGAGTTATTATATATATAATGAAGCTCAGATCTTTCACACATTTAATTATCAACACCTGGAAAATCCTGGGAGGGTTGGAATTCACATTTTAAAGACAAGTAGAATGAGGATTCCTGGATTTAAAATAAAATAGCATTTAGCTGCTAATGTAGGGCAAAGACAGCCTTCCTGCTGGAAGTGCAGATTCCCCCTGTGCAGTAGGTAGGAAGGCATACAGATGTCAAGGGAAGGGCTAACTTTTTGGGCATGGCTCCATAGAGGCTACATCAGTGGCAAAGAGTTGAGGGTACTGAGTTCCTTAAAGAACTGGACCCTTCATGTCTTGCCCTAGATAACATAGTCAAGTGGTATCAGAAACCAGAAATAGAACCAAAATGTTTTCCCAGTCCCATGCTTCAGTTACTAACCAGTACCCCCTCACTGAGGAATCTCCTCCTCTCCAGCTTTAGAACTTAACCTTTTCCCAACCAATATCCATTCAAGTCTGCCACAAAAACTGGTTTATGTTTCAAAAGAATTCTCCTTCCTTGCTGATATATGCACCCTTCTAACCATACTTTACCTATTACTTCCAAACATGAATCCTATCCCTGTAACTTAGTCTACCATACCTATTGCCTCATGCTGTCAGTGTGGACCCCTGCCTCCAAATGAACAGTTAAAACAGGTGTTGTTGACCAGTCTCAACTGCTAGTTTGCTAGAAACTCTGACAAGTATCTTCTACCATTCTGTCCCTTAAACTTAGGAGAAGCAACCTGCAAACATCTCTGAGGTCACCTTCATAGTCTCCAAATCCTTCCCTATAATTCTCATCTGTTGTGATGCCTGTAAAGCCTCTACAGGGATTAGACAGTGCTTATCCCACTATTCAGAAACATCTCCTCCTTACCTTGGACTTCCCTGTCTCTTGCCTTTTATCTTATTCTTAAATTGTATAAGCTTTTTAGGAAAGGGACTCTCTTTTTGTCAGATATTTGCACAAGTGCTTAATGCAGTGGGACCCAGATCTCAGAATGGAAGCCCTAGGTACCATGGCAATAGAAATAAAGAATGGGATTGTCATCTGTACTGTTTTCCCAATTTAACCAGATAGATGTCTGCATGTTTATCTATATATGCTGATACATAAAATACTTTTGTGTGAAAGCTCTGTTCATTACTGCTAGTAGAGATGAGCTTTTCTGTAGGCTGATGTAGTATACTAAGTTCCTTACAGCATCCTTCATTTTTAAATATATTTAAATGTACAGTATGGGAATCATGGGCTGCTTAGTGAACAAATAAAAGTAAGTCCCTGAACTGAATAACTGATAAAGAATCAAAAGCTGGAGAGAAACATTCCCAGGTTTGAATTATGTTTGACAGGGCAACAAGTGTAAGGAGCTTTTAGGGACCCTTCCTTTATAACAAACTAACCCTAACAATATGCAATCATTTTAAATGAAGGAGACAGGTTTGCAATGCAAAGAACACCGCATATTGCATTAAGCTTATTTTATAGCTTGTAAATGCTACCTATGATTTGCAGTAGATACGATGTGCCAAGCAACAGAATGATTTTCTGCTCTAAAGCTGCAATTATTCTGTAAATTTCAAGATACAGAAGATAGTGAGGGTTTCAACACTCAAATGATCCAGGTTGAAAGCTATAGGGTAAATGGGTTGTCTTTTATGCATCTTGTCAGCTACAACAATTTGCAAACCAACAAAAAGTCAGCTCCCCAGAGATGCTTAAAAGACAGAAGTACTATAGGACAATAATAAATAACAGAAAGAATACATGTTTGTATTCTTTCTGTTATTCAAAAGCAAAGGCAGTGCTTTTGCATTGTAATGTTTGCCTGGGAAATATGAACATTAGTCTTCTGCTCCATTTCTCTGAAGAGCATTCACTTTCTTAATTTGTAATATTTACTTGTTAAATGTTGAAAGGTACCATGAAGTAAGAAAGCATTAATCAATCTTTAAACATCTAAAAACATCCCCCAACTCTGGAGATTTCTAAAAACTTGAATTATGGAAAAACAGAGAAAAAAATGGTTGTAGGGGAAAAAAATGTTGATTTGCCGAGATAGATAAGGTTATAAATCAATTTTAGTTCATAAATACACTGATACCTGCACCAAAAAAAGGAAAGAAAGCATCTCAAATATTTTTATTTACCTTTAGCACTTGTGCCACTGTAGGGGCTAGGCCAGGGGTGGGCAAAATGGCTGTTCTGGCCAGCAGCCAGACTATTTCCCAGCAGCCCCTGCCTGCATGGTTGGAGCCAGCCTCCATGGAGACCCCAGCTGCAGCTGCATTGTGAAAGCTCAAGGATGGGGTTGCTATAGAAACCTGTCCCAGCTGTGCTGGCAGGGCTCATGGCAGAGCAGGGCAGGGGGCTGCTCTGAAGCTGTTGATATCTTGCGATGGGGGCAGCTTGCTCTGGAGCCAGGGCAGAGCCATGATCTCTAGCCTGCAGTAGTCTGGGAGCTGCCCTTGCCTATGAAGACAGAGGCAAAAAAAGCATTGAGCACTTTAGCCTTTTCTGCATTCTCTGTCACAAGGTTGCCCCCCCCTCCCCCCCCCCCCCGCATTCAGTAAGAGACCTACACTTTCCCTGATCCTCCTTTTGCTACCTACATACTTGTAGAAACCCTTCTTTTTCCCCTTCACATCCCTTGCAAGCTGCAACTCCAGTTGTGTGCTTTGGCCTTCCTGACTTCATCCCTGCATGCCCAAGCAATACTCTTATACTCCTCCCTCATTGTCTGTCCAAGTTTTCACTTCTTATAAACTTCCTTTTTGTGATTTAGCTTGCTGAAAAGTTCCCTGCTAATCCAATCTGGTCTTCTGCCATACTTGCTAGTCTTTCTGCACACGGGGATGGTTTGTTCCTGTGTCCTTAGTAAAGTTTCTTGAAAGTGCAGCCAGCTCTTCTGGACTCCTCTCCCCAGACAGGCTTCCCAGAGGATCCTACCCAAACAATGTTCTTATATTCTTGCCTAGTTATTTGTGCAAGTTTCCATACATATCAACAATACATTTAGCCATGAAATGGTTGTGGTTGACAGTGCTTCATTTAAATTTTTTTATAGGGGTCACTTTAAATATATTGTTAGCTGTACCGCTGTATTGATCTTTTAAAATGGCATTGATTTTTCAGAAATGAAAAATGGGCTCATTATACACAGGCTTACTGCCATCATACCTTGAATTATCCCAACATATAAGTAACATTGAGGTTGTCAATGTTTTTGACTTGGGTGGCAGCCCTATAATGACAAAAGGGAAAAAGAAAGTAGAAGGCAGAGCAAGGTAGCACCTTAGACTAGGTACAGACATTCAAAAAGCCCAGTGTGGAATCAATCTGAGTTATGCAGTTTTTTGTAGGTGGTGTAGTTTAGATCAGTAATAAGCAGAACACAAGACCACCCTTTGGTGGTGGGGGAGGGGGCAGGAGCAAATCTTAGACTAGGTTCTGCCATTTTTCAAAAGTCTGTATGTGCTGAACTTCTGTGATGGATATAGACCAGTTTTGTGTGCCAAACTTCTGTTGTGTTACGGGTGTAGATCAGGGACACTGACAGAAGTGACAATTTTTGCCTAATCTGGCCACAGAAAGCAGCCAGCAGCCATGGCCAAACTCAGGCACACAGCTGCAGATAGCTTCAAAAATGGCTGATTGGGTGAAAATCTGAACCTTCATTGCATGAGGGTTCAGATGAAAACGTTTCAAAATGGATCGTCTTCTGTAACTTCTGCCTGTCTGTCTGCCTACATGCCTGCCAGCCTATCACTGTTTTCAGAATGGAAGGGGGGGAAAGGAGTGAAGGGAATTCAGTCTGGGGGTTTTCCAGCCCCAGAGGTCGGGGAGGATGCTCCAATTCACCCACCCCTGCTCCCCTCCCATTCTGAAAACTTTGCAGCCTCACAAGGAGGAGAGGCTGTTGTTAAGGGAAACTGGTTGCAGGCTGTAGCCAGCAGCTAGATTTCCCTCCCCCCTAAAACCAACAGTGAACTTCTGTTTGGTCCAGGGGATCATTGTAACTTAGAACACTTTCTGCAAAGCATTCTCCATTACAGCGAGGAGCTGCACTTTTGTCTGCACCCCAGATTCTGAACACTTATATGGTAAAACTATAATGTCTGTACCTGACTTTAGAGATTTACTGGATCAGAGAGGCTTAAGATACAAAATGGGGCTTTGTATTGCTTTAGTTAATATCTTCTGGATGTATTAAAGTAGATCTGACTGCTTGTGATCACAAAAGATCCTGTGGCTCTTTTCCTAAAAGCATATCACCAAGGCCAATTTCCAAGTACATTCAATCTCGGTTGAACTTCAGCATTTTTAGCACCAATTGTTGCATAATGTTCTTGTCTGTTGAACAGCTGTTGAGTTCCAGAGAGAACTATGAATAGCAAAATTTTGTATAATTATATATGGATTTGTGGGTATTTTTGGCCCTTTCAAGATGAAACCCATGTAAACTGTTGCTACCTAGGTCTGATTCTGAGCTCATGGCAAGTCACAGTGAGTGCTTCTACATGAAACACATACTGTGGAATTGCCTAATACAGTAAACCATCACTGTCTACATGAGCAGCACTATTAGGTCAAAGTAAACTAATTAACTCCACCATAGAATAGTACTGTCCCACACAAGTACTACTCTACAGCAGAGTTATTTACTCTGCTGTATTACAAGTGCAGATGACAACTAGGGCTGCCTGAGGCACAAGGGTGTTATAGTGTAGGACTGCCTGCCACACTAGATGCAGTGTAGCACAGTACTCTTGACTGCCTGGGCCCCCTACCTGCCAGGGCTGCACCACTCCAGCTCAATGTATTGAAGTCCCCAGTGCACATGTAAACACCGCACCCAGGAGCAATAAACTCTGGTGCAAACTGCATTGGAGTTTATTTCATCAAATTAATTTCATGTGTAGATGTACCCAGTATGACATAATTGTTGTAGGCCAATTCATATCCTTGGGTTTCCAAATGTTGGGGCTGTAGGTACAATGACCTTGTACTAGGATATCTGGCTTAAAGGAGAGTTTGAGTTTTTTCCTTTTTCGTAGGCAGGAAAACTTTGTGGAGGAGTAAAACAAGGAAAAGAGAGAAAGACACAGAAACAGTCATCAAAAACATTTTTAAAACAGGAGAATTAAGTAATTGGTAGATTGTACATAGAAGAATGTTACTGTTACCTTGCTACCTTGTCTTCAACCCCTATTTAGCCACTGAACTCAGCAGTTGTCTGTTTGCCCATATAAAGTATTTTTGAGCTCAGAAGGATACTTTGCAAACTTTATTCAGTTGTATTAAGCATTTTAAAGTAAATGTATTTGTCGGCGTGCCTGTCCTGGGTACCTGTTTCTCCTGTAGCTCCCACAATTCCCACCTGCCACGACTTGATCTAAATGCAAATTCCGGGGGAGGAAGAGTTGTTACACGCTGGTACCACGGTAAGGAACACGCTGGCCAGATCTTAGTTCAGAGTGCTTTATTATCATTAGCCTGTTACGCTCTCTCGGAACGTCAGGCAAAAAAAGGAGTCCTCGCCGTCTGTCTCAAACGGTAAGGACTACTTGTTACCTTGATGATCAGCTGCTAATTGCCTCGTTAGCAGCTGATTAATGCCGACACTGGGATTCCCCAGCTGCGGCTTGTGCCGGTATGCGAAGTGAGGCTCAGTCAGTTTTCCTTTTTACTTTCACTTTCTGTCTCCCCGCCTCCCTTCAATCTCCGGTGAGGGATCGGGGTCCCGTGCTTTCAGGGCAGGGTGCTCCCTCGCCCACTTCCTCTCTCTCTCTCTCTCTCTTTCCTTTTTTCTCCTGCTCGGGTAATCCTGCCATGCTGTGCCCTGGAGCTTCAGGGTTTTCCACACTGCTGCTCTGTTTTTATGACTCACCGCAGAGGCTGTGTTTTCAGGTAGGAAGCGACCCGTGGGGCATATTGATCCCCCAAAATCCCTTCATCATCTGAGAGTGAGACCCTGTCTCCTGGACTCTCTCTGTATTCCTTCTCGCAGGGCTCCTCTCCCGCTTCTCTCAATCTGTAAGTGCCCGGAGGCAACTTTGGGAAATTTTCTCCCTCTTTTTGTTTCTCTTTTCTGGGTCCTCATTGACTGCCTGAGGTATTACGTTCCCCATTTCCTGGATGTTCTAATCTCCGGCAGCTGCTACCCCATCTTAGTAACAGAGTCACGGCTGCGACGCTGTTACACACCTCCCCCTTCAGTTACGTAGTCCACCTGCTCCATGGATTAGCTGTTGTGATGATTCTCTTTTTTTTCTTTTTTTTTTTTCTCCAAGTCACCAAACATTGTTGTATCGACTCGAATGAGTCATTTCTTCCTCTGTGTTATCCCATTCGTTTCATCTTCCATGTCTCTTGTTCCTGTTTGGAGATCCGAGCTGGGTGTATGATTTTCTGGTGTCCCTCTTGTTTGTTGCTGCATTTTTTTTTTTCTCTTCGGATTGTCTCCTGGACGTGATAGGAGATCTACATTTTCACTCCTTCTCCCTGCTCTGTGTTCCACTGAAAAAAAGAAAGGTTGTAAGGCCAACGACAACCTTATAAGCCTAGCATTACTTAATTTGGCTGTTCTTAACTACCGCAGGGGTGCATGATCTGTGATAAGCACAAACCTCCGTCCTAATAAATAATATTGGAATAATTCTATGGCCCAGCAGACCACTAGGCATTCCCTTTCTATAGTGGAGTATCGTGTCTCCACCAGTTTTAGTTTCTGGTTTGCAAAAGCTACTGGCCTCTCTATTCCTTGATCTTTCTGGAATAATATCGCCCCCAGTGCTACTGCTGAGGCATCGGTCTGGAGGCAGAAGGTTTTCCTAAAATCAGTGGTGTATAGGATGGGATGTTGGCCCAAGGCTTCTTTTAATTGGTCAAAGGCTTGTATAGCCCCTGGATTCCAGGCTATCGGGTTTCGTCGTCCTTTCATCAAGTCGGTTAGAGGGATTGCCTTCTCTGAAAAGTCCGGGATGAATCGTCGATAATAGTTGGCAAATCCCAGAAACGATCTAAGTTGTTTTAATGTTCTAGGAAGGGGTTGTCGTTTTATGGCCGCCACTTTTTCTGTTACGAGTTTTATAGTTCCTTGGCCCACCATGAACCCCAGGTATTGTCTCTCGCTTCCCCAATGCACACTTTCGCGGGTTCGCCGTTAGACCCGCCCATCGTAGGCTGTCCAGTACTTGTCTTAGGTGTTTGCAGTGTGCCTCCTAGTTGGGGGAGAAGATAATAATATCGTCGATGTAAGCCACGGCATATTCTTGGCGCAGAGCCAATAGGTGTTCCATGAGTCATTGAAAGGATGCCGCTGCTCCATGTAATCCGAATGGCATTCTCCTAAATTGAAATAGCCCCCATGGGGTCCCAAACACTGTCTTCTCTTTGTCCTCTTCCGCCATTGGGATCTGCCAGTAACCCTTCGTGAGGTCCAAGGTGGATATGAACCGTGCCTGTCCAATTTTCTCAAGCATATCATCCACCTGGGGCATCGGGAATGAATCAAATCTCGCTACCTCATTTAGCTTTTGGTAATCCACACACAGTCTGATAAATCCATCTGGTTTGGGTACCACTACTATCGGGCTTCTCCAGGGACTCTGGAACTCTTCAATTATCCCTCTTTCCTTCATTTGATTAATCTCCTGGCAGACCACCGGCCATAAGTGGCGTGGTAACATCCGCCAATGCTCCCTAATTATTCTTCCGGGAGGGGTGACAATGTGGTGACAGACTCCTTTTGCTTCCCCCAGCATCTCCTTAAACACATCTTGAAATTCCGTGATTAGGGCTTTCAACTTGGCCTGCCGGCATAGATCTAATTGGTCGTCCACTTGGGGTGCCTCCGGTGTTCCCGTTAGGCGCCGTACTGTAGTAGCCACTTCTTCTTCCTCTTCCTCCTGTCTCGCCAACCATCCTTCCCCTCATTGCCATTTCCTCAGAAGGTTAATATAGTATATTTGCTTATGCCGTGTAGGGTTGGTACGTAGTACCTCATAGTTCACCGGCCCCATTCGTCTGGTTACTTGGAAGGGTCCTTGCCATCAAACTGTCAGTTTATGGGTACTATCAGGAAGTAGTACTACCACCCAATCCCCTATCTGTAACTCTCTCTCCACGGCCCTCTCATCATACTGTTGCCATTGTCTTTCTTGACTTTGGCTAAGATGTCTCTGGGCAATCTCTAGCTCCTTCTGCAGTCTTTCCCAGAACTCTCCTATCACCCGGTTTTGGGGGTCCTCCCTCTGTGTTTGAGTCCATCCTTCACATATTAGGTCGAGCAAGCCCCGTGGGCTATGTCCGTAAACTAGTTCAAACGGGGCAAATCCCATTGAGGCCTGAGGAGCCTCCCTTATTGCAAATAGCAAAGGGGGTAAAAGTGCATCCCACACACGGGCGTCCCCCTGAATGCATGCCTTAAGCATCCCCTTGAGTGTACGGTTAAACCGCTCGACTAACCCATCCGTTTGTGGGTGGTATACCGAGGTGCGTAACTGATCTATTTTCAGGACCTTGCACACCCCTTTCAGGATTTTCGACATAAAGTTTTTCCCTTGATCGGTTAGTATCTCACGGGGTATTCCTACCCAGGCTATCCATTGAAGTAGGGCTGTTACTATGGCTGGAGCCGTTACGGACCTTAGAGGGACCGCCTCCGGGAATCTTGTGGCATAATCTATGGTCACTAAAATAAATTGGTATCCTGTCTTACTGCGCAGGAAAGGCCCAGTGATATCCAAGGCTATTCGATCAAATGGCCGAGCAATCAAGGGCATAGGGATCAGTGGCACTCGGGCTGATCTTACCCCCCCTGTCCTCTGGCATTCAGGACACTCCGCACAAAACTTCTCAGTCATTTTAAAAATCCCGGGCCAAAAGACGGGCCTCTGTCTTATTGCGTCCCAGATGCCCCCCCACGGGTAAGGTGTGGGCGACCCGTAGTAAGCCCTCCCAGTATCTTCGGGGTACCAGGATCTGTGCTCTCTTGCCTCCCTCTTCTAGATCCTCCACTCTATAGAGCAGACCCATCCTTACCTCATATCATGGGTTCCGGGGGGGTTTCGGTGCAGGTCCTGCTCCTCTCGTGGCTTCTTCCTCCTGGGTTTTCCATTGATTCTGAAACAAGGGTTCTTGTCGTTGTTCCTGAGGGAAATTCCCCCCTTCTATCAGCTGTTTGATGTCTAACTCTTCCTCCTCATCCCCAAAGTAAAGTCCCCAGTGTTTCCTTTCCCGGGTCCCAGGGCTGTCTATCATCTGCTGGCGGACCACCTCTCCCAGGTGAGGCCAATCCAACCCTAGCAGCATCGAGCAGGGGAGAGTCTTGGTTAGCCCCACCAAAATCTCCTCTGTTCTTCCCTATACAGAGAGCTCCAGCCTCCTCCTTGGGTAAATATATACCGTCCCGTGCATACAGACCATGGAGACTGGTGTACTCGGGGCCCCTAAGTGTGGCGGTACCAAATTGCCATGTACCATAGACTGGGAGCATCCCGTGTCTATTATCACTGGAATGATGGTATTGCCCATACGGACCTCCACCACAGGTTTATTTTTCTGGCCTGGCCCTTGATGTCGCCCGAAGCTGCAATCCATTTTTTCGTCGTGTCCCTTGACCTGGGGAGGCGAATCACAGGTAGTTCTGGGGCAAAACCGGGAGATGTGGCCCCTTTCTCTGCATCGATAGCAGATCACCTCCTGGGTATTCCCCGGGCGACCCTCCTTGCGGGTCGTCTCCACCCTTCTAAGGGGTGCTGCTAGGCTGTTTGTTTTATGTGCGGATGGTGGTCCTCCCCCTCTCTCTCTCGGGGTTCTCTCCTTCCCCTTCAGCTACTGTATAATCTTCCGCCAGATGGAGTGCCTCCTCCACTGTTTTTGGTTGATGGTGTCGAACCCATCTTTGGGTGTTGCCCGTAAGGTCCATCAGAAATTGTTCCAAGACTATCTTGTCTACTAGCTCCTTTACAGTGTGTTCCTCCGGCAGTAGCCACCGCTCCGCAAGGTCCTGGAGCATCTGTACTAGGAGCCGGGGCCGGCTGGATTTGAGCCCCTTCTTGGCCCTAAATTTGTTCTGGTATGTTTCCGGCAAAATTTCCAATCGATAAAGGATGGCTGTTTTTACCTTGGAATAATTATGGGCCTCTGTTCGGTTAAGGGCTTGATATGCCGCCTGCACCGGACCAATCAGGAGTGGTCCCAGCTTAGCAGCCCAGCTCCCTGGATCCCACTTCGCAGCTGTTGCTGCCCGCTCAAATGCCTCGAGGTAGGCTTCCACATTGTCCTCGCTTGTCATCCGGGGAAGTCCGGTCACGCCTCCTTCTCTCGACCCGAACATTTGTTGCTCCGCGAGTTTCTCGCAGAGATCTTGTTGTCTTGCCCACAGCTATATCCGGGCCTCCACCTCTTGAGTCCTAATCCTCATCATTTCCTCTAGCTGAGCCTGCTGGCCCTGTAGGAGGTGCAAGGTGAGGCTATGAGCCTGCTGCCAATTTGTAGGTTCTTGAGTGTCCATGGCGTCTGTTCGGTCCTCTGCATTCCCAGCCAATGTACCACTTTGTCAGCGTGCCTGTCCTGGGTACCTGTTTCTCCTGTAGCTCCCACAATTCCTGTCTGCCATGACTTGATCTAAATGCAAATTCTGGCAGAGGAAGAGTTGTTACACACCGGTACCGCGGTAAGGAACACGCTGGCCAGATCTTAGTTCAGAGTGCTTTATTATCATTAACCTGTTATGCTCTCTCGGAACGTCAGGCAAAAAAAGGAGTTCGCCATGTGAGTCCTCGCCGTCTGTCTCAAACGGTAAGGACTGCTTGTTACCTTGATGATCAGCCGCTAATTGCCTCGTTAGCAGCTGATTAACGCCGACACTGGGATTCCCTGGCTGCGACTTGTGCCGGCATGCGAAGCATGGCTCAGTCACAGTTTTCCTTTTTACTTTCACTTTCTGTCTCCCCGCCTCCCTTCAGTCTCCGGTGAGGGATCGGGGTCCTGTGCCTTCAGGGCAGGATCGGGTGCTCCCTCGCCCACTTTCTCTCTTTCCTTTTTTCTCCCGCTCGGGTAATCCCGCCATGCTGTGCCCTGGAGCTTCAGGGTTTTCCGTGCTGCTGCTCCGTTTTTATGACTCACCACAGAGGCTGTGTTTCCAGGTAGGAAGCGACCCGTGGGACGTATCGATCCCACAAAATCCTTTCGTCATCTGAGAGTGAGTCCCTGTCTCCTGGACTCTCTCTGTATTCCTTCTTGCAGGGCGCCTCTCCTGCTTCTCTCAATCTGTAAGTGCCCAGAGGCAACTTTGGGAAACTTCCTCCCTCTCTTTATTTCTCTTTTCTGGGTCCTCATTGGCTGCCTGAGGTATTACATTCCCCATTTCCCGGATGTTCTAATCTCCGGCAGCCGCTACCCCATCTTAGTAACAGAGTCACGGCTGCGACGCTGTTACAGTATTTATAAAATAAAAATGATTCCACTAATCCAAAGAAGGAAAGCACTCTAACTTTGTAGCTTGGTTGCATTCAGCATGCCTAATTTATGCTATGGCTAAATTTTGGGTTGTAAGTTGAAGCAGTCTTGGTCTATCCTATATAAATCTTCTTATTTATGCACCAAATAAATTTGTTCCATATGTAGAAGGTCAAAACAGATCTACACACAATTTAAATTCTCCTTAAATTTTATTCTGAGGGCTTAAGTGGTGCACATGCCCTATCCTTTATGCACTGGACATAGATAAAATTGGGGCAGGGGGGGAATTGCTTTCCTAGTGGCCTCTTTTAGTCTCTTTAAAATTTTCTGAATGTGCACTCCAATAATATATGATGTGAGCAAAACTCTGGACCCATTTAAATCAGTGGGATTAGAATGCCCAGGATTGCTCTGTCTTTACATTGCCTTGTTTGAAGCTCCAAATCTAGTTGTCTCTAGAAAGTTGGTCTTGAATTTGATAATTATGAATGCTAGATGCATTGATTACTCTCAGGTAGTTTATTAATATGCATCTGAAATTAGCAATCCTAGCAGGCTCTATCAAAAGATTATTCAATGTTACTAGCTTTCAAAACACCTGTGAATTTAACAGTCATTGCTCTCAGACTGAAAAATCTAGGTAATACCAATATATTTACAAATATACTTGAAAGCATATGGTATGTCATATGGAAATTCAGTGATGACCTGTTGTGTTATATGTCTAACATGTACATTGCTCTGCTTAAATCTCAGTGTGGAAATTTAGAGTATATTGAAATACCAATTCAATTTTCTTAAACTAATGAATGACACTTTTAAATTAAAATATTGTAGTCGAGATATTGTAGACTTACATGACTATTTTTTCTATGCAAATAACACCTTCTTTTTCAATGTTCTATACATAACAGCAAAAGCAATCGCAAATCTGTTTAGAAAATGGAAGATTATATTCCTTAGGGTCAATTCATGTAGTCATGGAAAATTTTGCCCTAGTAATTGTTGAGTAAGCACGATGGGAATATGGGCCTCAATAAATTTAAAATGTTCACACATTCTGGCATGCTTCTTCTGTGGGAAAATATTACATATAAAACACTTTCTCCTATGCGTGAGCATAATAGTCACCAACATATCTTTCTTATATAAAAACAAGCTTCTGTCTGACTGAGGAACTTATTTATTTGGTTACAGAAACTAAATAGATACATAATCACTAGCATTATTCATTTGAAATAAATTCCTAAAAATGAATTAACATAGATATTTGCTTAATTAAATTTCCATAGCTTATTAGCTTATTGAGATGAGACACAAATCTGACATCTTGACAATTGGTAGATATTCAAAACGAAAAGTTAAGTACTTTAAATTCTAAAACGCTATCTTCTCCAACTCTGTATTCCATCTGCCATTTCAATATGATGTCATTCTCTACGTTGTTTTTTTTTACTGTTGTATTCAGTTAATCAACTGCTGTATTGCATCCCAGGCAGGGAGGGTGGGTGCATAATCACGTGCCTTGTGCTCGGTATCTGCTTTCTCATTGAAAGGAATTGAACTGTAATTGTAATTCTATATATATAACATAAGTATATAGAACATCAGCTACATATTTATAGTGGAGGCCCAGGATGCGTGTGATGTATGCAGGGTGATAAGGCAGATCTACCTGCTTTGAAAAGAATTGAACTGTTACAATCATTATTGACCATTAATAAATCAACATTAATATTACTCTATTACTATAAACTCTTATTAATATATTACTATTGGAATTAATAGCTGCCTCCTACTGTTAGTATTACCTGCTGTTATATTATAAGTCTATATCAGGTAGGATGAAAGTCAAGTATGATTAGAATGAATCATAATACTTGTTGGGAGAATGAATCCTGAAAGAAGTGTTGTCATGATGCTCTTCATTTTCTCTTTCTGCCTCTTGTCACATCAACAGGGATGATCAATCAGCCTGCATCTAGCAGTGGGATCTGAAAACTGGAGGGAGGGAGGATAACAAGAATTTGTATTGGTGCCCCTTGTGAATCTCAAGTACTTTGCTTCATGCCCCTAAAATTCCACCAGCCCCATTTACAATAAATTTGAACTAAACAGGTGCACCCCCCCACCCCAACCAAAGCTGGCTACATATAGATGATGGAGGCCAGGGATGTGTGTGATGTGTGCAGGGTGATAAGGCAGATCTACCTGCATTGAAATGAATTGAACTGTTACTATCATTGACCATTAATAAATCATCATTAATATTATTACAAACTCTTATTTACATATTACTACTGTAATTAATAGCTGCCTACTATAAGTATTATCTGTTGTTATATTATAAGTCTATATCAGGGCTGCATCCCTGGAGAGAATGACGGACAGCTTGTCATAGAAGGGGGCAATTTTGCGACCTGCCCCAGAACAAGAGTTCGTATCTTTGGCTCTGTAAAATGCTGATCTCAATGACTGGGTCTTGCACCAGACCTGGGTCCAGTCACAATTGTGCCCTCGCGCCTGCATGCCTTTTGTAAGCTCAACATAAACAAGCTTATTCCTCCTACTCTCCAGCCTGTCTATTATCCTTTGCTCCAACCAAATGTCAGTTAAGTCCTCCAGTTCTTCCCGGCCCCAGTTGAGTCCACAGACATTGGAGATATCAGCCTCTTGGGCCATCGGCTCCACACTGCTGGTCTTGGCTTTCTGAGATATGGTGAAGCAGTTGGTTGTCAACAGCACAACAGGTGCTGGAAAATTTGGGGGGGGTGGGGGGGTGCCTTTATACTCAGGCTGTGTTTGCAGGAGGGTCTGGGAAAATTCCAAGGATGTTGAAGTCATCATTACCTGAGTATCAAAACACCCAAAGGCGATGAAGCACCCCCCAGTTAACAACACAAAAGACCTGGTGATGGTGTAAATAAGGCCATTGTACTTTGGGATGGTTGCTCAATGGCCAAGAATGTTGCAAAAATCATCAATACCTAACTGCCTGCTTGTGCAAAATAATTTTATTACTGAAGCACGGACTTATGTTTTCTCTTAAACAGGCAAAAGTTTTGAATGGCCAGGAGAGGAGTAGGCAAAACATTTTTTTGTTTGTTTGTTTGAAAGCTTGATTACATAACAACACCAGTGGCTGCAAAGCTCAGGATGAATGAAAGGGTATGCAAAAGGCCCAATGCCCTGGGGTGCTGGGGTGAAGTGTTGAAAAAGCAGCTACACCAAGCTCCAAACCAACCACACATACACAATCCCTACCACCCTGCTCGGTACAGATAGATGAGAGGCTGCTGCTGGGAGAGGGGTATAATGGAGAACAAGGATGAAGTACGCGATGTGATGGAGAACATGGAGGACGAGGGGGAGGGGGAGGTGGCAGTACTGCAAATGCTTTTTACCTGGGGATTACTGCTGGAACACTTCAGTAAGACAGTAAGGCTACGCTATTCAGTGGCGAGTGGTTTTCCTGCTTTAATAGCAATGATGATAAGATGATACAACAGGTACTCAGGGGAAGATACAGAGCAAAGTGAACAAATGGAATTTGACTGGGCTCTGTTGACAAACCTGAAGAAGACCAGCAGAATCCACACGGTGGGGGCCTGTGAAAGCATCTCAGACTGGTGGGAGTGAATTATCCTGACCACTTGGAATTACCAGCAGTGACTGGAGATGTTCTGAATGAAAAAGGAGACATTCTACCATATCTCAATGCTGGGCCCACACATGACGAGGCAGGACACAAACATGCATTGGGCCATCCCACCAGACAAGAAGGTTGCAATGGCCATTGTGAAACTGGCCAGCCCATCCACCCTCTGCTACATTGTCAACCAGTTTGGCATGGCTGCCTGCTTGGTCGGGCAGGCAACTCATGAGGTATGCCAGCTACTTAAGAAGATCGCTTCTAACAAAATTATCCACCTGGCGAATCCACAGCAAGTCATAGATGGCTTTAATGAGAATCCATCTATGACTAACGCCCTTTATCTAACGCCCTTTATTGTGGCAGCCTGCATGCTGCACAATATCTGCAAGAGCCACTGAGAGGTTTTCAAGGACTTGTGGGAACAAGAAGTGTGACAGGCAAGACAACAGAGATGTGGGGCAGCAGCACCACAGCGACAGAGGAGATATCTTCAAGGAGAGGCTAGTCAGGCGGCCCTTATGTATAATTGTTTTGCAGGATACATTGCTGACAACAACCCCTTGGAGTGCTTTGTTCTAAAATATATTTTTTTCTTTTTTACACTTTAAAATCTGTGTCTGTCTACAGGGGCGTGCAGTGTTGTGGACAGGGAGTGGAAGGGGGGACGGTCATAGACATAGAGAGAAATTGTCCATCAACCAGGTGGCAACAAACACTCACCCACCCACCCGCTACTCTTATGATATCATAGCCCCACCCACTATTCTTCTGATATAGTAGTTATTAAGCTATGAAAAATCCCATGGTGGAACGAGAAGGGAAAGAAATGGGAGGGGAGGATTCACACGTGCGGCTTGTCTTTTGGGATTGGGACAGGGTCCTTGTGATTGTGTAATGATGGAGAGAGATCAGACCAAACAAGCATAAGCGGGTGCAAGTGACAAAGATTTTGGGGTGACCGTGCTCAGGGGAGACTCGCAGAGAGTCAGGACTACCCAATGAGAGTCTGGGGGTGAGGACTGGGGAGCCCAGGTGGTTCACAAGTGCCTTTTGCTGTAATACACTAAGGAAGACATTCTAGGGGGTAAATTGGTATTTAACTAGGGGGTAAATTGGTATTTGACTCCCTCTACTGACATCTGCGCAGAATGACACATAGGGGCTTAACTCTCTTGAAAGTGCCATTCATACAAAAACAAATGCTGTGTTGACCAAACAAAAATGCACCACACCAAAAAAGCCACATTAAAATTTTCGAGTGGTCTACATTAACTCCTGCGTCATCTACACTGTGTGTACCTCAATGGGGCCCACTCTTATAGTAGAGTAATTACTAGCATTACTGAATGCTAAGTTCACCAGTGTTTGCTTTTTCTATTTCCTACCATGTAAAATAGTTTGGGATCATTTGAAATGTCAGGTGTTATTTTGAAAGCAACTATTTCCGAATAATTTATGGTTTACTTTAAGCCTTGAAACTGGAGAAAGTAGATCTGACAGTTCAGTGCTACCCAGCTTATCTTGTGGGCAGCTTGCAAATGCTGTAATAGCAGTGGCTTCCCCATATGTGAGTGTTTATTAGAGAGCAGGGTAGCTATGCATCTGATGGACTAACTAAATAAGATTATATACAAAGCATAAGGTTTTGTGAACTTGTGCTCACTTCATCAGATGCTAATTTTATTAGAGAGCTAGTTCTCAAAGAGAAATCAAAGGAAAGTTTCATTTGATTATGTTTCCCTCCTGGGATGGCTTGATGGTATCTATCTTTCATATGAAGAGCTAAGCAGAGGAAACCGTAAAGAGAAAAAAGGAAGCAAAAGGCAGCTTTGTGTCAAAGTATCAATTAAAATGTGTCAGCTAATAAACATGTATCTACCATGGCGCATTGGCTTTTAGAACCATTGCAGCAGCTGAGTTTGGGAAAGAACAAGTTAACACATAATTTATAACATTTCTAACTGTTATAACTCTATAAGGAGGTCTCCAGGATTTATACATGCTTGGAAATATTTATGAATTTGTCCTGTACAATATGGAATTCCCTTTTGAACACAAATCTCTTCTTCATGTGGTCTTTCTCAGAAGAATTGAAAGAACCTCAAAAAACCTTGAAAAAAAGGTTCTAAGACAAATTTACAAACTTTCATTTTTAATTATATGGGACAGTTGGATGAGTTTGCTTTAAAAATCATTTTATTCTTGCTCTTTAACAGAATCCAGTTCTGGTACACCTTGTTCTTGCTTAACCCCTTGTGGACTGTATGCTATAGAGAGAGGTAATTATCTGTGTTAGTCTGAAGCCACGCAGAAGGCAGGGAAGGGTGGTGCCTTAGTCTAACTTGTTCAGAGACGGATAAGCTTTTGTAGGCAACAGCCTATTTCATCAGATGCTATTTAAATTATTTTTCTTTATATATCTTTAAATTTATCTTTATAATTTAAATATCTTTTAATATAAATTACTTTATTCCTTTCTATTTAGTACTCCTTCTCTCTGAAAATCCATTCATGCTATCTGACAAAGTAGACTGAACTTTATGCAAGGACTTTATGCATTTTTGAATTAGTTAGTCTCTAAGGTACCACCCTGCCTTACCGTTTGTCTCAGTTCTATCAAGACAATTTCTTATTCTTATCACTATTTCAGGCAGTATTCTGGAACACCCTGGATTTTCTTAGTGTATTTTGTCTGAAAAGTTTTGCATCCTTTGCATATCAACTCTACCCATATTGTTAACTTTTTACTTCCTCATTTTCCTTTTCTGTAAATCTGATTTCTTAAAGGTCTGCTGTCTCTTTCCAAAGGCTAATGCAAAGTAATAGTTTAATCTCTGCATTTTCTTCTTCCTCTATTTCTGTTTGTATCTGAACCCTTTATAATTACTCTCAAAAGGACTGATATTTTTTCTTGATACAAAGCAAGAAGGCATGTTGGTAATTTGAACATTTTCTTTTACCTCTTGTTCACTCAGTCTAGAATAGTGATACTCACCTAGGGTGCTGCAGCACCCTGGGGTGCTGTGAGAGCCTTTTTAAGGGTGCCATGCAATATTAATGCTCTTGGATGTGGAATCATCTGCATGGCTAGGGACAGACATTCAAAAAAGCCAGGTTAGTTTAACCTGCAGAGAGTGAATCAGTTTCCAAGCAGATAAACATTCCCTTTCTATTCAGGAAATGCAGGCACATGGCTGCAATGGCTCAAGCCAGAAGCCCAGGGGCATTAGAGCAGCCCTTCCTTCCACAGGGAAGCTGAGCTGGGGAGGGGGGATGTGGCTGGGCCCTGGCAGGCCCACCCCAGGAGCTCTCTGACAGCAGAAGCAATCCCATCACACAGGACTGCCAGGCCCCAGAGGAGAATGTTTTCCCCTCCTTCCTCTCCCCCACCACCACAGGGCCATGAGGGGGGCCCTGTCTTGTGCTGGGGGGCAGGGCCATTCCTAGGGTATGGCCAATTGGAGTGACTGCCCCAGGCCCTGTGCTTTGGGGTGGCTCCACACTTCAACAACATGGCAAGGAACCTGGGCCCAGCAGGCAGGAGGGAGCAGCCTGGCAAGAAGCACAGGGCAGGGAGCTGGAGTGAGGGGAGGAGGGCAATGGCCCCTGTTAAGGATGAGCCACAAAGCTAGGAACTGACATGGCCCTGGGTATCCAGGGCCAGGGTGTAGCCAGAGCCGGAGCCGGACCCAGAGCTGGCTGTTGGGGCTGGACCCACATGTCATCCCACAAACCCCCTGCTCTGGAGCTCCCTGCAGGGCACAGGAGATGCCGACCTGGCACCTGGTAGGGGCTGGCAGCTGGGGGGGCATGGTGATGGTAGGAGCACGGTAGCAGTATGTGGGAGCCCTTGCAGATGACACTGGCATTGTCAGCGGGGGGGGGGCGGGGAGTGCCAACCAGAGGTTGGCGACCACCTGCAGACGCTGCCAGCAGTGTTGGCGGTGGCCAGCGGGGATATCAGATACCGTCGGTGGTGTTGGCATTGGGGTGGTCAGTGGCATCCGCCCTTTTTGTAGGAGGTGCACTGCCATGCTCAGGGGTTGCATGTGCTCCTGCGTGCGTGCACCCCCTACACGTTGCCCCTGGCTGGCAGCATCTATTGGGACAGGTCAGCGGCAGGTGAGCCCTGCTCCTGGGTCTGAGGGCTGCAGCAGAGGTACTTTCTAGCACCTGCCCCATGGCACAGCCTGGGCATGAGCTTAGCCCAGCTTGGGGCCCCCTGCCACAAAGGTGTCCCTGACCCAGCCCAGCCTACCTGGTGCAGCTCTCATTTTGGCTTCCCCATTTTGCAGCCCCCCCCTCCCCCCCCCCAGGTGCGCTGTACCAGCAGCAGCACCTGGGCCAGGGCTGCCGCCTCCATCCTGCTCCACAGCCTGCACCATCTGGCTCTTCCGGTCCTGGTTCCCAGCCCTTGTGGAATCCCAGTGGATTTCAGAATGTAGGAGGCACAACACTGATCATGACCGGTGAGTTTTTTAATTATATGAACTTCTTTTTAATTATACAAAAAAGTTAAAGGGGCCCCACACAGGCTGATTTTCCCCAGGCCTCACACCCCCCCCCCAGGGTTGGCCCTGCTAGCAGGGGCTCTTCTCCTTCCTCCTCCTCCCCCACCCCCCCCCACCGCTGTGGGATGGAGAGGGGAAGCTCTATGGGATGCTGCCCAGCCCCAGAGGGGGACTCTTCCCCCCCACTTCTCCCTGCCAGGACAGGAGCAGGCTCTGTTCCATGCTGGGGGGAACTTTTTCCCTTCCTCCTCTTCCTCCCCCCAGAGGGGCAGCGGGAGCATGAATTTCAGCTGGGCAAGGTGTGGGTTTGAGGGTGCAGAGTGTAGAGATCCCCACACACTCCCCCCTTGCAGCAGCAGGCAGGGAGGTAAGAGTGCTCATGCCCGATGCAGGCATGGCTCTGGCCAGCATTGCATGGGGGGAGGGAGCGGAGCCTGCCTGATTGTTGGGGCTCTGCTCCCCATGCTTGTAGCTCCAGCACTTGCAGTGGGGGAAGCCCCGCATTGGAGCCTGCTGCCCTCCCTACTCCCTGCTGTGCAGGTCCCTGCACTCTGCTGGGAGTACAGCTAGCCCCACCCCCTGCTTCTGTACGGAGTTCAGCTAGGGGCTTCCATGCTGCAAGTGTGGAACTGCAAGCATGTAGCACAGAGCCCCTGCGGTAGAGTCCTCCAGCGCTGTGCTGGAGCAAGGAGTGCAGCCCTGCGCAGCCTGCCTGGTCGCTTCTATCCCCGGGGCTCCATGCCATGTGCCTGAGGTAGGGGAAGGGTGGTGAAATTAAGGAAGTCAGATACTGAAGGCTAAAACAAAAAAAAGTTAGAAAAATTAAAAGGAAATACATTAAAGGAGGTCTTAAGTTTTAATAAATTGGGGTTGGGTTTCGGGTGCTGGTCATGCTTCCCAGGGTATCTGGGAGCTGTGAGGGAAGCAGTTTTGGAAGAGATACTGCCCCTGCCCCAGGAAGGAAGCCCCAGCTCATGGGGACCTGATCTGGCCCCCTACCTTGTTGCCCTCCCCCACTCCCCTTGGACTCCACTCTTGGACCTGTCCATGCCCTGCAACCTAGGAAGCTGGCTTGTGCTTTGCAGGCTGCTTGCATTGGGTTGCACCCCTAAGGTTGAGACGGTTACACCCCCAGGGGCAGGATGGGGAGTTGGCTTTGTACCAGAACCTCCCCTTCTCCCCCTCCCCCCCAGGCAATAAAGTTCAGCAGGTGAAAAGTTTATACACAGAGAAGGTGGGGGAAAGGATACTGCATCCTGAGATGCTGGAGGTCTGCAATTTGACTGGGGAGTGGGGCCACACGTTAATGGGGAGGTGGAGTGTGGGGCCACACATCAGCTATGGGGTGTGTGGCCACACATTTAATGGAACATGAGGTGGATAACACAGATCAGAGATAGATAAACCTGCCCTGGAGTGGCATAACTTTAAGCCACCTAAAGAGTGCTTAAAATTAGTTTCAGGTATTAATATTTGGACAATCCAAGTGTTAAGAACTCCAGGTGCCACCTAAAATTCATGTGTAACAGGGCCCTAATGAGCCTGTAAGAAGTAGCTTAAGTGTCCTGCTACTTTAAGGACAGATGCTGCCACAGATAGGGTTCAGGCAACTGAGTACAGGTTAGCTGCAAGAAGGTAAGTGACAAAAAAACTGTTGCTAGGTAGGGAGCTGTACATTAAGGAAAAGGAGAACACCTGTAGCCAGTCAAGGGAGCACTGCACAGATTAAGCTGGCTGCAGGAGAACGGGCAGCTAGAACCCATAGGCTGTGAATTCCTGTTGCAGGGTTAGTTGCTCTAAAACAGAATAGTAGGATAGAGCCTCATTTAGGCAATCTGGGTGCCAGCTACCAAAAAGACAGGCCCTAATGAGCAACCCTTGTAGGTGGCTGGAGGAAGCTGCCTGACCAGAATGGGGAAGGGGTTAGAAAGCTTTTAAGGCCTGTACCAATGGCCTGTACCGATGCAGTCAGCCTGGCCCCGGAGGTCACAGGAGATAAAACTCTGCAGCAGGATGGCTGAGACTGAAGATTATGCCTAAGATCCTATTGCACCTGGGAACTGGAAGCAAGGATGGAGGGCTTTCAGGCATGGTGACCCAGGAGAAGGAATAGTCTGTTATGCAGCCAGTAGGCTGATAGTTTTAGTTCAGCTAGCGGGCTTATATTTTTCAGTTGCCGTTATACCAGTGGACTGTGTTTGGACTAGAAAGGGAAGGAGGAGGTCCCAGTAGTGTCAGAAAGGCATGGGGGGACTTGAACCTGCTAGAGGCAAGGCCCAAGCTGCAGGAGAGCCCAAGCAGGTGAGAACCAGGACCAGGGGCCTAGAGAGAGAGAAAGGGAAACAGAGATGGGGTTAGGTACCCCGTTCCCTAGAAGGGCAGAACCAGGGCCAAGAGCCCAGCATCTAAGGGAGGCAGAGGCAGGGTCAGGGACCTGGTGCTCAAGTAGGGCTGAATGAAAAGAAAAGGCAAGGCAATAAAGGCAAGGAAAGAAGACATAGAGGCCTGAAGATGCATGTGACTGGACTTGGGCCAGGAGCCCACTGAGATAATTGCTTGTTAACATTTGCAAGGCATGGACATGGCTATAGGAGAGTTCAGAGGCTGTGAATAAGTCAACAGGTGCCTCTTGAGGCACATACGGACCAGGAGGGCACACATAGTGTGAAGGCTAGTTTGGAGACTAGGTGAGTCCAAGAGGGATCTTCTGGCAGGAAGACAGAGGAGGGCTGGCTCCCTTTCCAGAAGTAACAAAAAACGTCAAGGCATGTCAGGTGGGAGAAAAGGGAGGGTAACCTAGAGCCAGAGCAGAGCAGGAGCCACATGGCCACCAGGGGGCAGCACAGCTGACTATGGAACACCAGTCCTGTTACAGAACCTTAATTGCAACAAGGGAAATATATGTTCAGTATTAGGAATCAGAATTTGTGGTAGAAGTGATATCTTTTATTAGACCAACTAGATATTTGCAAAAAAAATATCTAGTTGGTCTAATAAGATATCACCTCTACCACGAGTTCTGATTCCTTTTGCCTGTAGACCAATATGGCTACAACCTGTTCAGTATTAGGAAACTTTTAAACCGTTAAAGTGTTTGAGTACTGAAACATTATTTAGGTAGAGTGAAGAACCTGTCATTTGAAGTCTTGAGTCCAGTTAGACTAGGATGGGCAACTATTTTGGCTGGAGGACTACTTAATGAGTTTTGGTAAACTGCATAGGGCTGCAAGGGTAGCCTTGCCCTTTCACAGGTTGCCCCCACCCCCTGGTTGCCATCTTGGGACTTGGAGTCCTTCCCCAATCCCTGACCTTTGCCACTGGTATTGTCCCTAGAAGTACTCCTTTGGGAGGGTTGGGGAGAGGCGGGAGCTTGCCATCTGAACCAGAAAAGAAACAAATCATATGCTAAAAGTCAAACACCTACTATAATGTATTTTAATTTTATTACAAAAAATATTTTTGTGGTGGTTTCTATTTATGTAGTGTACATAGACATGATTGCATAATAGGTCAAAAATAAAACCTTACTCTTATATTTAGTGTGTATGGGGGGGGGGGTGCTGTGTGTCGGGGGTGTAGGGTATGTTGCAAGGTGTGTGTATATGTGGAGGGATTGTGGGGGCAGGGTGTGGGTGTGTGGGGTGTGAGGGAGGGTGGGACTATGTGGGGACTCTCCCCTGTGGTGCATAGTCACTGCCCACAGCAGCAGCAGGCAGGGGCCCTCGGGATGCTTATGGTGCTGCTACCTGGCAGCGCACGGTTCTGGTTATCACTACACATGACAGCCAGATGCACAGCCTGCCCGGCCTGCCTCTATCATGTAGGGCTCCATGCGGTGCACATGCAGCTCCTGGCACTTGCATGCCACCAGGGGAAGCCCTGCACAATGGAGCCAGCTGCCTTTCCCATGTGTGGTTGATGGTGGCGGGAAGCCCTGACCTCTGCTTCTTTAGTGGCAGGGAGCTGGGAAAGCGGCCAGCTACATCACGTGGGGCTTCTCCGGGTGGTACACAGGTGCTGGGAGCTGCATGTGCATTGCGCAGAGCCCCACAAGAGAGGTGGGCTGGGTAGGGAGAAGGTGCTCCTTGTTGCCATGTGTAGTCCTGGCTGGAGCCACATGCCACCAGACAGCAGTGCCATGAGAACCCCAAGGGCCCATGCCTGCTGCTGCTGCCAGGGGCTGTGTGCCAGGGGTGGGGGGAGAATGTGGAGGGTCCCCCACCTTCCCTCACACCCACACCCTGCCTACCCAAGCTCCACATTCCTCACCCTCAAGGTATGGGCTCCACACTCCTGCCAGGTTCACCTCACACTCACTGCCCCTGCCCAAATGCAACTCCTCCCCCTGCCCCCAACACAGTTCCCCCTGCCCCGTGACTTTCCTTCCTAATGCCCAGAGCGAGCACTGCAGCAGGGAGACAAGAAGGAGATGCTGGGGAAGTGGAGCAGGTCTCCTAGGGGCTGTAGCTGTGGCAGCAGCCCCATCCAGAAGCTGCATGCTGGCTGAGCTGGTTCCTTCTGTGCATCAGGCTGGAAGTGAGGCACGGGGGATGGGTTGGATCAAATTTGTTGGTGGGTGCCTGCAGGACGGATTGAATTTTCCGGTGGGTTGGATCTGGCCCGTGGCCCATATTTTGCCCGCCCCTGAGTTAGACTTTTTATTTTATTTTGGGGGTTTTTTGCATTGGTTTCCTGCCTCGGGCAGTGATTTAGACCAGATGATCTATTAATGTGCTTTCTCACACTATGTTTACATAATGTTTGAAGCATTCTGAAACTTAGAATGCACAGCACTTGCTAAAATTGTAAGACTAAGCACCTTTAACAACTCATCTTTACCAATAATATTAATGTCCTTAATGTCCTTAACAAAGCTGTCTGTTACTTTCTCACAGCCGTAGTCAGCAGCCTATGAAAAAGGAGAGAACTTTGTGCTCTGAAAGTATAGAATGTGCCTTTTATTAAAATTTAAGCAGCTAGTTACAGTGTGTCCTTTTGTATAGGACATGAGGTTGATGTTTAAAATACTGTAAAGTCCTTTCACTAAGTGCAACAATTGGTTCTGAGTAGTTGGACTGTGGGAACTACTAGACAATATTTAAAGAAACAAATTGTCCAGGCAGGGGAACATTAATTATTACCATGCCTAAATAACATTACCTAGGAGCCAAAACCAAGTACATAATTTCTGGTATACAAAATAAGAATGGCACAATTCCCAATAATCAGTCACATTGTTATTGTTTTCTGTGACAGCAGTCTGTAACAGCTGAATTACAGAGATACAGCTAAAAGAAAGCACACAATAGCAGTAAACTTAGTAGCACATTACTATGTCCTCAGATCTTTAAAGAACCTACTCTGAGATGGTTTAAACCTAGCTGATTCTTCAAAGTTGTTGATATGATGGTAAAAAGAATTTTTATTATCCATACACCTCATTCTGACATCCTCCCTCTCCACTCTCTAACAAGGGGCCAAATGAATCCATGGACTTTGGAGTTAAGGCAGGGAAACACAGGCCCTTATAAGATTACTTTTCCCTAACACATTAACTTATTGTCATGCAAGGCCTGCAAGAAACTGACCGGGAAGATATTCTGTTAATCACAGGACCTCCTTTATATCGTGTGGGTTTCTTTTAGTGCCTGTTATTGATTTAGAAATACCACAATAGTCAGGAAACACCAAGGTTTCAATTTTTCCTACCTTTCTCATTTTGTTTAGGTCTAGAAAGGTTATTAGAATTATACATTTAGATTGAAATATCAAGTAATAAGTTTTACTTCTATTTCTCTGTTTTCTTTATGTTAGAGCTGCTGTTGTGGAGGACAGAGGCATAACAACAACAATCTCCGCCATGTGCAGCTTTGACAGAAGGGGAGGTGGGATGGCTCCAGTGGCTGGACCTCCAGCGGCTGGACCACTGCATACTGCCATTCTTATGCCCCCTCTAATTGTGTCCCAGCCCCCTACCTCTCATTACACTACTGGTAGAGGAGGTGCAATGACGTCAAATATTTAGTTTAGTTTGGAAAATCACCCAGAAATTTAGAATGTTCCAGTAAACTCTGAATTGATGGGCACTGACAGGAACACTGGCTTGTGACCAAAATAAATATGACCCTGAAAATTAAAATAAATATTGGCAAAGAGTATAAAAGGACTTGGAGTTTTAGATCAGAGAAATTATGATGCTTTGGTTGGAAAAGTAGCATCATTGGTCTTAACCTTATATGCTTTTTCTTGGACATTTCAACCGCCAGAGCCAGAAATATTTCTCTCTAAATTAGTGGTGCCCAGCTTTCTAGCCCCACCAAACTTCTGGACTCATGGGGAGCCCTATGGGCTAGAGATTGAGTGCCAGTGCTCTCAACTGTCATTCAGGGTTGTTTTCCCCTTTCCTCTTTTAGACTTATAGTCTTGTGAATTATGTTGTCTGTGCATTCTGATGTTCACAGACCCAATGTTTATCCCCTAAAAAGTGTATATGTGAGTTTGTACTGATCTATTCGCATTTTGCAAACATGGGTTTTGTACATGGACATGTGCATACAAAATAGTCTAGGCAAAAATCCTAGTTCTGGCTTTTTTTTTCTGTACCACATATCAGAGAAGCCTATTACTTCATTTATGATTCACAAAATGAATATTTGTATACATTTATATTATTGCATAATTATTTGAATATATATTCATAAAATATACTTTTATCTATTAAAATGCATCCTATGTATGTGGCTGTGTATTTTATATTTGTGTAGTCTTATAGACCCATTTATCTATACACATTAATTATTGAGAGCAGTCTTATATATGGCAAAGGACTTATCAGTTCAAAACTAATTTTCTTGCTTATACTATAACTTGAAAACCATTTTCCTCTTCTGTTCCCCTAGCTTTAAGCCTTAAAGTTGGCTAAACCTTAGACTGCAATTTCCCTGACAAATGTCATCTGTCTATTGCCCAAAAGCCTCTGGGCTCTGTAACAAAAAATGTATAAATGTTTTATCAAAGCAAGGCAGTATATTGAGCTATCTCTAAGATTAGGAGAGCAGTAGTGAAAAGCCCATCTTTATACACCTTAATACTCAGCTTGGATAACTGTCAGAATAAAACAATTGCAGGAAGTGCATCCTGTTGAAAATCAAACTCTCGTGAACTGATTTGCTGTACAGGTTTCCCTTGCTTTATGTGGGTTCTATATATGCAAATTCGTTTTTATGCTATAACTGTTTTTTATACCAAAAATTAATTAGATGTGAAGTAAATTCACTCTTATGCGACTGGTGTGGTGGAAGCCTGCAGTAAGCTGCTTTGTGGGGTGCATTGTGGGAGTGACGCATACCAAAATATAGTCTCCTGTGTGGATCTGTGCTCCTTGCTCATTGTCTGAGACACGTGTTTCTGTATTTGCCATCCCCATTATGGCTTCTATGCATCCCACTAACTTATCTCTTACCCCTCTCCCTGGTCCATCAATGAAGCCTTCACCACCCTCTCTTCACACCAACTAAACATTCACCACCATCCTGTGCTTGTGTGTATTGTGTGCTTGTGTGTACTGTCTGCTGTTGGTGAGTACCAAAATCGTCTTGTAAAAGTGGTAGAAATGGGTCTGGGGGTCAGTACAGTTAAGGTCTTGGAATGTATTCCTTTGTTACATTGTAAAGTGGGTTCCCTTTCTGCAAATTTGAGTTATGCGCTGTTTTCCAGGAACACACGTACAGTGTAAAGCAAGGGAAACCTGTGGTCTTTCGGAGAAAGCCTGCCCCCTACTTCTTCTTAAAGACTAATCCCCCACAAGAGTGTTCACTATTCTGTAGGCAAGTGCACAGCTCCCAATATCAAACTTACCAAGTAATAAATTCATAACAATTTTTTTTGTCCTGTTGCCTATCTTTCTATAGCTTATAATCACAGGATGGTAAATTTCTTCTACCATCACTCTACTGTCCATTTAACTTCTTAATATGTCTGTCTCCTGTATCTTAGAAAGACCCAGGGGTTACTCTTTTCCATAGATGTAAAAGACTGTACTTCCAAAGATATATCTGTCTGCAGAATGGACTTGTGGGTAGGGATAGGGGGAAATAAAGAGCAAGTCCCAGTTGATTTATTGTTCTGCTGTGTATTTTCCAAGATGCCACTTCCATTCTCTGATAACTAAAATAAAGAATAATTGGAAGTTGCATAATCTGCCTTTTTCCACACCTATTGACTTCAGTAGCTGTAAAGCTTGGACTGACTATTGGAAGAAACGGAGGGTGAGAAACTCTAGTCAGCTGTTTGACCAGTAGTTGCTGCTTTTTTTTTGTTGTTTTGTTTTTGGTCTGTTTCTAGTACAACACCAGCATTAATTTTGATACTGTGGTTCAGAAATGGAGCCAATGAATTAACAAACTATCCTCTGCAACATGCTGATCATTATTTAAAGCTACAAGATTGAATTAAATGTCTGATTATATTTGATTTAAACAGTAACAGGTTTATCATTTTCCTGTGATGCAATAAAGATCTAATAGCCCGCTACCAAATCTAGAACTGTCTGCTGAAATGCTAAAGATCAATAGGTCTGTGAGGCAAGGGGGGTGGGCATTGAAACAGAAAATTTGGACAGTTTTATAACAACTGTAAGGGGAAGAAAGAAGACAGGAAATGATTAGCTGCCTAATGGGAGCTCAGTACCAATATAACCAGCATGTGTAAGCTTATTGTTAGGGACTGACCATGGGGAAGGCTGTCCTCATGAAACCTGTGGACAAAGAAGCAGCCAATTTTGGCATTCATTAAGCATGTCAACTATAGCTAAGTTCACAAGCATTTGCTGATGTGAGGAAGTGTGGGTCAGGTTTCAAGTAAATTTTGATTGGTGGTTTCAGGTTGAGACCAGGTCAAAAGACTTTAAAGGGGAGAGCACAGGGAAAAAAGCAAGCTGTTAAAATGTGGTTTGAAGGAAGGGGCACTGAAGTTCTCTGCTGTTTCCCAGCCTCTGACATTCAATAATGGGTTGGGTGGGAAAAGAATAAAGCTGGCATTTCTCCATTGGCAAAGTGTACTTCAGAGTAGTCCATCAAAGCAGCACCTAACTAGCCCATATAATCAAGCTAGTCAGAGCCTGCTCCCTGTTAGTGTTGTATATTTTGTGTGTAAGGTTGGTTGGGAAGATATGCTTAGCAGGGCCAAGGCCTCTGGGTGCATATACACATGCTATTAATGCACCGAACTAAACTCCTGTGCAGTTTATGCCCGAGTCAGCTGTTTGCCGTCACAGTGTTTTCACATGTGCCCGGGATCGCAGCAATTCAAGCCAGGGCAGAGCAGCCCTGAGCTGGCAGAGGACCTGGGGGACAGGCTCCAGGTGGTGGCATTGGACAGCAGAGGTGCTGGCTGGGGCACAAGGGTGCTACAGTGTGGGGCTAGGCAGCAGGCAGCCTCACATGGTAGTACCTTGTGCCCTAGCCAGCCCTGGTCACAGTTGACATGTGTTTGAGCACATGTAATTACTCTGTTGTAGGATAGTACTTGTCCCAGATAGTACTATCCTGCACTGGAGTTAGTTAATTTACTGTGCCTTAATACCAGTGCATATATAACTCTGCAGTAAAGCATCACAGTCTAATTAGTCAGCTCTGCAGTAAAGCACACACATAGATGTACCCTCTGTGTGACAAACTAAAGCAGACATTAAATCTTTGTTTTTCCTTCCCATGGTAGTGACACCAACTGTACTGATGGAAGGTACAATCTGTGCCTGCTAATACAAGCATAAGGGTCCTGCTAAAAAATGGAACCTCTCTACTGCATGGATCATCACTGAAGTAGGGCTGTACCTGCTGGAACTTACTGCAGATTAGGAATCCATCATGTACCTTTGACTTCTGTGCATGATCCTCTGGAACCCTATGCGTGGTAGGGGTTACTCAAATGCCTTGTTCTACTACTGAATCATTTGTGTCCAGCTTGCATACAAAATAGTCAAGGTGAATTGTGATCAATGAAATAAGGCCTTATGGAGCAAGTGTATTTCAGTGAGGGATTTTAATAAGGGTAAAGGATACCTGCTGCAAAAATTACAACCAGCTTCCAATAGAGGTAGCAGTCATGGAAAAATTTAAGGAGCAGAGGATGCAGACAGATTAAAGAAAATGTGTAGGGTATGAAGACCACTTGGATCTCAATTGTCTTGCACAGGTTACTACATTGCCAGTCTGTATGTATGGGTGGAAGGAACAGCTTCCATTGAGCTGTCAACTTCCCTCCTGCCCAGAGAAGCAGGGATTGTCTGGAGCCACAGTAGCATTCTCTAAAACCAGCCAACACAGCTGAGACATCACCAAAGTGGAACTAACTGGCAGCAGATATAGGGCTGGTGCCATTATAAATATTGCCCTTACCTGCCTGGAGTTAGGAAGGAAACCAGATAACAGTTTGCACCAGATAATATTGTTCTTGGTCTGCTTCTAAGGCAGTGCAATGATTTTAGGACTTCTGGTGAATTGGTGAAGATGCATTTAATCCCTCCATTTTATTCCATACAGTTTTCCTATAATATATTATGTAATACCTAGCTCTTTATATAGTGCTTTTTATCACTAGATCTGAAACTGTTTTAATAAAATCCTTTTGAAAAGGATCTCTGTAAATAGTGCAAGGAGCAAACACAGCATCATGCTTTCTCATCTCATTGAAACCTTAGATAAAATGTTATGTATTGCCAAGAAAGACTTTTATTATTCATGGCTAATATTTTCCTTTTATTAATCTAAAAAAGAATATTTTCTCCCCACAAAAGCAATTTAAAAAGAAAAGAACCCAAACAATTCCAAGGTTATTGTGTAAAATGAGACGTTGCCCTAATGTACACATATATCTTGCAGTATTATCTGAAGGATGCCTTTTTATAAAATGTTTCATGCTGGAAAACAAAATCTAAATTTATCAAAGGAAATTTATGGAAACCTTTCTCATTTTGTTTTCTCAGTGTTTTAGCAAATTGGTTCACTAGTGATAATATTTCTGAACAATTCCTATACTCCGGTCATGAAAGTAGATTGCATATTCTAATTAGTTCTATGATTGTGATAATTTATTGGAATAAGTTAAGTTTTAAGAATTAACCACCTTGAAGGTAATGGAGAGACAAAACCATATTGACTGCAATGAGTTTTGGATCAGACCCTTGCAGCACTCCATCCCATAAGAAAGATCTTTATGAGCTGCTTTTGGACACATGTACACAGATCTACATCCTAAAAAAAGTAGTATTGATTTCTGTCTAATAGAATTAATGAAACAAAAGGATGATATGATATAACCTACAGCAATTTCACCACTGTTATGATGCATCATTCATGAATAGCACTTATAGAGACATGTGCCATGTGATACTCTGCAACATTCCCCAGGGTCAATTCCTTTTATATAAAACCATTAGCCTGTTAGCAATACCTGTAGTCTAAAAAAAAAAAAAAAAAAAAAAAAAAAAAAAAAGTTTTGACTTAACAAGACTTTATCACATGGCCTTTGTTGAAATCAATGAGGATTATATTGGTCTAAGAAAGAAGGCCAAATTTTCAGAAATTTAAATCAAATGTGGATGTGTATATATGCACTTGCAATTGCACTCCCATGTATTCAAATACTCGTATGTCTATGTAGAGATGCAGGATGTTAGATACTAAAAAGACATTTACACTGACTGAATTGGACATTTGAACACCATTCCTTGACTCAACTATTTTTAAAGTAGTCTACATATATATTTTAGCAGTGTTTTAAATAAAACATTTGAAGTGAAGTAGGAAAATAATTTGGCATTTTACCTTATTCTAACTGAAAAGAATGAGTTGCTTTAAAGACCCAGCTAGATTCCCCTCCCCCCTGAAACCAGCAGTGAACTTCTGTTTGGTCTGGGGTAACACCGTATCTCAAACGCTTTGCAAAAATCATTCTGAGTTACAGCTGGGAGCTGCACTTCTGTCTGCACCCTATACTAAACTTTTCCTTCCAAAATATGCATTGATGTTGTGCATCCTTAGAGGACATCACTTTGCAGACCTAGGTAATTCAAGGGTTGTTGCACTAGTCATTAATGGTGACATGTCCTTTTGGGCCCAAATGAATAGTCCAGTTATTAGTTTTAATATTAATATATATACTTATTGCTCCTTAGGGGGAGTAGAATATTGTTTGAAATTCTGTGCTTTTTGCTAGAAACCTTTAGAAATTGTGGTTTCTGATAAAATGTACGATAGGAACTGCAGGAATTGGGAATGGTTATTACCTCTTCACACTTTCTTAGCTGCATTGTACTGGTGGTAGAAGGTGCTGACAGAATTTGTGGAGAGACTTGGAAAACCAGCCCACAGGGCTCAAATCAGTCTTTGTTTCTATACAGAGAAGGGATGTGCTGTCTCCAGTTCTGGACTCATGAAGCTTATGCTCTGGTTTTAGGCCTAGAATCATAGAAAAGTGGGGCTAGGAGTAGTCTCAGGAGGTCATCTAGTACAGTGGCCCTGTGGGCCAAATGAGTGGCTTTGGGCTTGTCTGGGGGCTAGATTGAGCCCTATGCACCAGGGTTGGATCCCCCACACTGGGATTGGGACTTAGGGCCTGGCACCACCCCTATCTAACCCTGTGTGCCAGGATTGGGCACCTGATCCAGCACGCAGGACATTGGGCTCTCCTCGGGTCTGGAAATTTTAATAACAGGGACGTGTGCCACTGCTCCCACACCACCAAATTTCCAGACCTGTGAGGAGCCCACAGGCAGGATGACATGGCATTGCAGTCTGGATCAGAGTGATCAGCCCCCTGTCCATAGTCCCGATCTAGTCCAATTCCCTGCTCAAGGTATAATTTCTATCTAAACTAATCTAGACAAGTATTTGGCAAGTGTTTGACTAAACTAACAGAGATTTTTAAGCATTGATGTACTTGGAAGTTGGCAAATTCAACAAATTTAAATCTTGTCCAAATATAATTGAACTTCATATTTTTAAGGGCACAGAAGATAATCTAATAGTCAGAACACAAGACATAGATCATATTCTTGGTTTATCATCCAATCGCTGTATTACCTTGGATAAATCACTTAAATGTTCTGTGCCTGTTTCCCCGCATACAGAGTGGAAAGTCTACCATTAGCTTAGCTTTACACAGTTTATTAACTCTTTATTTTTTTTAAAAAATCCCAACAAAAACACAAGTTAAGGGGAAAGGACTATAATTCTGTATATCTTTTGGTAACTAGTTCCCTCTATATATTTTTCTTCTATTCTCATTTAATGGGAAGGCACAAGATGAAGTGGGTTTAGGTGTTATGGTGCCTAAATTTACCTTTCTTTTTCATTGGTGAGTATTTGCTGTACATTACCACCTAGGACCCTAACCATGTAGGTCCTCAGCTATCCTTGTTTACATGTATAGTGCCAAGCCTGACTAATCTTTTGAATGGAGGTGACAGAACATACAACCAAAACATTAAACAAACATTAAAACCTAAAGCACATGGTTTAGCAGCTTGTCTAAAGAAATACAAGAAGCCTGTGGCAGAGCCATGAGTTGAACCTTATGGTTAAGTCTCTGGATTGTGACTCAGAGAATCCTGAATTTTTCTTACAATTTGATTCTGATTCTGCAAAGGATTGAGTCTGGATGTATAGTTATTTCCACTTGATACTACAGCTGGATGTAACTGTTTACAGGTTGGAATCTTAATACAGAGTTTATAAAATATTTAGAGACATTTAGGTGAAAAGTTCCATTAAAAAGGTATCTATCTATGTTCCTTGTGTTTGTTACATTATTTTTAACACAATTCCAGCATTCTTTTTGCCTCAACAAAATAATCATTGATATAATGTTAAAATGTACTGGAGAAATAATATTAATAAACCTCTCTCTTTCTCTCTCTCTCTTTCAGCAATCCTAGCTATTTTCAACCAAAGAAGTGAAAATTTATTGAGAGCAAATATAATTTCCCAGTCACGAACAGCTTATATAAGGCATAAGTTGTACAGGATCATTTTTTCACCCATTATTTATTTATTTATTTTTATTAAGCATGTGGCCAGACAGCACAGCAGAAGAAAATTTAATTTCTTTAATTGAATAGTAAGAGAAAAGCACTGCTGAGAGCACACCAAATCATACTTTATATTTCTTGGAAAGGTCTCCCAGATTTTACTATCTGTCGGAGGAAAATCTGTAGTATCCTACTGAATGTCGGTCATTCTTGCTTAACATTTTTAATAGAAATATAAGGATTGACCTGGGGGTAGAACTGTTTCTTCATTCTTCTCTGTCACTAACAGTATGTTGCTGCCCCTCAACCATCTGCCCCCTGTAGAGCCTCCCTCTTCCAGTCTGCTCCTCCTTAGAGAAAAATCTACATTCTTGGAATTGTTTTTAGGCCTGAAACTGTGCTGGCCCAGCACTGTTTATATGTCTGTAGAACTGGCTATGTTGGAAGGACCTTTTTCTTTGACTAGATCTGTAGGCAAAGAGTGTTCATTTCCCTTCCAGCAAGGATTGCCTTTGCTCTGTGTTAGAATGAAGTGAATAAATACAGATACTTAAGTTTCAGTATGCAGATACAAAAATTGGAATTGAAAATTACTGTTAATTATCTATTTGGACAAGATTTAAATTTGTTGAACTTGCCAACTTCCAAGTACATCAATGCTTAAAAATTTGACCTTTCCTCTTTGTTTTTAAAAGGTATGACTACAACAAAGATTCTCTTCTCATTGCACTGGGTTTTGGGCTTTCAGCAGTAGTAAAGCCACACAGTTAGCACCTCATACATTAAGCTGAAAACCTATTCTGGAAGCAAAGGGCTGCATCTTTTCACTGTTAGACAAAATCTTTTATATAGAAAAATGGAGGCTTTATTTTTTTTTTTATAGTTTAATGAGTTGCTTTTCTAGTAAAGCATGCCTACTGTGATTATCAAAGTGACTTACACATGTTAATTTAGACTGCAGTTCAGCTTCACGTTATTTTCTTCCTTTCAGGAGAATAAAGCCTTCTATTTAACTAGCATTGGCAATATAGATTTTAACATTACAGTCCTTTTTGGATTGAATGGTAATGCACATTTGGTGGTTGCTCCTGTGATATGATTAATTGCAGGTCTTGAAAATGTCAGTTACCCAGAAAGAGCTGTTGACTTTCTTCTTTTTTTCCTATGAGTAAAATATAAGTGTTTTGCATTAGCATGATCATAATGGTAAAAGGATATGTAGGTTATGTTCGTAGGCTGATCAGTTTTAATGGCGTTTTTGCGTAGGCTCTAACATACCTGTGATGAAAGTATGTATGCTTTTCTGTACATTAATTATTACAGTACTGAACATGGTGGATTTGATTTGTGTGTAAAGCAATGCTTTGAATGAAAGCTTGCCTAGCATCAATTAGCAAGATATAGGGAAAATTAAAACAATTATAAATCCATACTGAACATTAAAAAGATGTGCAGAGGAACTGAAAATTGCCAAACTTAGGGAAGAAATGAGCTTCAGGTCACAGGGGCCCATAACATAAAAAGTTATCCCCTTGTATACTCTGATCTCATTATGACTTATTCTAGTACCAGCAGCCAAAATGTAAAATAGAAAATTTGGGTTGCAAGGGACCTCAGGTGGTCACATCTAGTCCAACCCCCTGTTCAAAGCAGACCCATCCCTAACTAGATAATTCCAGCCAAGGCTTTGTCAAGCCAGGCCTTAAAAAGCTTGAAGGATGGAGATTTCACCACCTCTCTAGGTAACCTATTCCAGTGCTTCACCATCCTCCTAGTGAGAGTTTTTTTCTAATATCCAACCTAAACCTCCCTTGCTGCAATTTGAGATCATTGCTCCTTGTTCTGTCATCCGTCACCACTAAAAACAGTTTAGCTCCATCCTCTTTGGAACCCCCCTTCAGATAGCTGAAGGCTGCTGTTGAATCCTCTCTGTCTTCTCCTCTCAAGACTAAATAAACCCAGTTCCCTTGGCCTCTCATAAGTCATGTCCCCTGGCTCCCTAACCATTATCGTTGCCTTCCACTGGACTGTCTGCAATTTGTTCACATCTTTTTTTATAGTGGGGGGCCCAAAACTAGACACAGTACTCCAGATGTGGCCTCACCATTGCTGAATAGAGGGGAATAAGCACTTCCCTTGACCTGCTGGTAACACTCCTACCTATGCAGCCCAGTATGCTGTTAGCCTTCTTGGCAACAAGGGCACACTGCTGGCTCATATTCAGCTTTTTGTCCACTGTAACTCCCAGGTCCATTTCTGTAGAGCTTCTGCCTAGCCAGTCAGCCCCCAGCCTGTACTGGTACATGGGGTTCTTCCACCCTAAGTACAGGACTTTGAACTAGTCCTTATTGAACCTCATGAGATTTCTTTTGGTCCAGTCCTTCACTTTGTCTAAGTCTCTCTGAAACCTAGTCCTATCCTCCAGCATATTTACTAGTGGTGTACGAAGCAGGCAGTATTCAATTGGGATTCAGCCCGATTTGGGGGGCAGTGATTCGATTTGCTGATGCAGAACACTGTCCTGATTTGATTCAACTGACTCTGAAGATTCAGTTCTGATTCAGAGAATCAGAGATTTGGCCATAGACACAACTTTATGTTTTTTCTACGTACCTTGAGGTACCAGGCACGGCTTGTGAATGCTGAGATGGTTGGGCAAATGGAGCATCCCACAGGAGCATGGGGGAGGTGGGGCATGTCCCCCACGCGCTCGGTGGTGGACATGGAAGTGGACCGGAAGTATTTCTGGTCCACTTCCAGGTCCACTGCCAAGCATGGGCTCCCTCTCCCCACCCACCCCTGCCACACTCCTCTGGCTCAGTGATTGGCCATGGGGGGGGGAAACTGGGTGCCACCCCAGACCAGGAGGCACCAGTCACTGAGCTGGGTGGCAGGGGGGCGGGTCCCCTGCGTGCTCCACGGTGGACCCGGAAGTGGACTGTAAGTACTTTTGGTCCACTTCTTGAGCTGCTGCTGAGCGTGCAGGGGGCTCCCCCCATGCTCCTGTGGGACTCTCCATCTGGCCCACCACCTCAGCATTCACAAACCGTGCCTACATAGGTACATAGAAAAAACATAAAGCTGTATCTATGGCCAAATCGTCAAATCTCTCCAAATTGAATTGGAGGCTTTTGATTAGATTCAGAGAGATTAATGGGTCTCCTGATTAGATTCAGATTTGGAGATTTGGCTGCCGAATTAGGCCAAATCTCCTCCAAATCGAATCAGCAACTGAAGCTTCACAAAGCCCTAATATTTACTACTCCCCACAGCTTGGTGTCATCTGAAAACTTGCTAAGGGTGCAGTCCATCCCATCTTCCAGGTCTTTATTGAAGATATTGAACAAAAACGGCCCCAGGGCCAACCCCTAGGGCACTCCACTTGGTACCAACTGCCATCTGCCAACTAGACATTGAGCCATTCATTACTACCCTCTGAACCTGATGATTCAGCACATTTTTTCTATCCACCTTACAGTCCATTCATCCAACCCATACTTCCTTAGTTTGCCTGGGAGAATGTTGTGGGAGACCATATCAAAAGCCTTGCTAAAGTCAAGGTATACCACATCCTCTGGTCTCCCTGCATCCACAGAGACAGTCACCTCAAAGGCAATCAGTTTGGTCAGGCATGACTTGCCCATGGTGAATCCATGCTAACCTATCCTAATCATCATCTTCTTCCCCAAGTGCTTAGAAATGGATTTATTGAGGAACTACTCCATTATTTTTTAAGGGACTGGTCAGTAGTTCCCCAGATCCTCCTTTTTCCCTTTCTTAAAGATGGGTACTATATTTGCCTTTTCCCAATCACCTAGGACCTCTCCCAATCGCCATGAGTTTTCAAAGATGATGGCCAGTGGCTCTGTAATCACTTCAGCCAACTCCCTCAGCACCCTTGGATGCATCCTGTCTGGCCGAATGGACTTGTGTATGTCTAGATTTTCTATGTAGTTCCTAACCTGTTATTTCACCACAGTTGGCTGCTCACTTCTCCCCCAAACTGTGCTGCCAGGTACAGTAGTCTGGGAGCTGACCTTGCCTATGAAGACTGAGGTGAAAATGGCATTGAGCACTTCAGCCTTTTCTGCACCCTCTGTCACTACGTTGCCTGCCCATTTCAGCAAGGGACCCACACTTTCATTGATCTGCCTCTTGTTACTGACATAGTTGTAGAAACCCTTCTTTTTCTCTTTCACATCCCTTGCTAGTTGCAACTCCCGTCGTGCTTTGGCTTTTCTGACTTCATCCCTTCACGCCTAAACAATACTCTTATACTTATCCCTTATTGTTTGTCCAAGTTCTCACTTCTTATAAGCTTCCTTTTTGTGATTTAGCTGACTGAAGAGTTCTCTGCTAAGCCAAGGTGGTATTCTGACATACTTGCTAGTTTTCCTGTACACTGGGATGGTTTGTTCCCGTGTCCTCAGTAAAGTTTCTTTAAAGTACAGCCAGCTCTCCTGGATGCCTCTCTGCCTCAGACTGGCTTCCCAGGGGATCCTGCCCATGAGTTCCCCGAGTAAGTCAAAGTCTGCTTTTCTGAAGTCCAGGGTCCTTACTCAGCTGCTTTCCATCCATCCTTTCCTCAGGATCTTGAATTCAATGATCTTGTGATCGCTGCTGCCCAAGTTGCCATCCACTACTAGATTCCCCACCAAATCTTCCCCGTTTGTGAGCAGCAGGTCAAGAAGAACAGAGCTCCAGCACTTGCACCAGGAAGTTGTCCCCAGTACTGTCCAAAAACTTCCTGGTTTGCCTGCAGCACTGCTGTGTTGTTCTCCCAGCAGATATCAGGGTGATTGAAGCCCCCCCTGAGAACCAGGGCCTGTGATGGGGAAACTTCCTCTAGTTGTTTGAAGAAAGCCTCATCTACCACTTCCTCCTCATCTGATGGTCTGTAGCAGACCCACACCATGACATGACCCTTGTTGCTCTTCCTGCTGATCCTAACCAAGAGACTTTCAACAAGCCTATCTCCAGTTTCATACCAGAGCTCTAACCAATCATATGGCTCTTTTACATAAAATGCAACTCCTCCTCCTCTTCCCTCCTGCCTCTCCTTCCTGAACAGTTTATATACATCTGTGGCACTGCTTCAGTCATGCATCCTATCCTGCCAAATCTCTGTTATTCCATGTCATAGTCCTGTGGCTGTACAAGGATTTCCAATTCTTTCTGCCTGTTCCCCAGGCTCTGTGCATTCGTGTACAGGCACCTAAGGTAACTAGCCAATTTGCCCTGATTTCTCAGGAATAATGAGAAGGCCTCCCCTGTTGCCTACTCCAGCTTGTGCTTCCTCCAGGTAACCCACTTCCCCACTTACCTCAGAGCTTTAGTCTCCATCCCCTGGAGAACCTGGTTTAAATCCCTCCTCACTAGGTTAGCAAGCCTGTCTGCAGAGATACTCTTCCCTCTCTTTGTCAGGTGGATCCTGTCTCTTCTTAGCAATCTTGCTTGGACAGACACATCACAGTTGCAAATAGAGGCAGTGGTAGTGGCTCTGGCATCGTGATATCCTCCAGCCATTTCCTTAGGTCTCTTAATCTGTCTCCTCTGTCTTACTGCCCTTCTTCCAAGCACACTTTCCCTAGCAAACTCACCTGTAAACTGGCCCATTTATTGTTCCTTGGTTCTGAAAGGTTGCTTTTTCCCTGCTTGCTCTTACCAAGCTTAAAGGCTCCCCCTCAAAGGTGGGGAGGGGGAGGCAAACTGATTTGCCAACCTCTTGCAAACTGCTTCCCCCATTTGCACTCTCCCTGGTCATTCAGGGAGTCTTCTTTTATACCCCGCAGGGCATGGATTGGCTCCACCCCCACTGGGACCTTTGTTAGGCATAGGCAGCAATCACTCAGCTAGCAACACTCTCAGCTTCTCAGAGCACATGTCCAAAACACACACAGCCTACCAAACACACTCAGCAAGCCAAGTACACAGGCAGCCCTGGATCACTTACTTTCCCAGGGCAGTGTCTGGTGCCTCATGCCTTCCTCTTCCCCTTCCCATTTCTCCTCTTGCTCCCAGCACGCTGCCTGCAAACTGCTGCCCCTGTTCATTCATCAATTTCAGCCACTCTTGTACTGCTGCTGCTTTCACCCAGCTTCAACTGCTGCTGGCACAGGAAATCCATGACAATTGGTGGTGAGGAAAGCTGCAGTGACCTGTGAATGTGTTGGGTAATATCTTCTTGTTCTTCCTGTACTTTCCTGCCACAACTTAAATTTAATAAGAAAAGGAAGGAGATCAGTAAGTTGTTAAAGCCTGTGATCAAAGAATAGAACCCAGATGTTACGTGCTCAAATCATAGGTTTATTTTTTAAAGTAGAGGATATAGTAACAGTAGACTTGCCAATTACTTCATTGGCAAAGGTAGTCGACTTGAAAGTGAGAAAAACCCTGAACTGAAACTTTTGGCGATACTTTGTTTAAACTAATCTAAACCTCTAATTGCCTCATTAGCATAATGTGATCCCTACGTCTTTCACTCTCGTCCCCAGCTCATGCCGGAAGCGGTTCCCTGCAGCTCCTCCACAGTTCTGATTACTTCCTAAACGGTTGTTGTCCCAGTGGGGTCAGGGACTTATTGGAAGCTCTATTTCCCCGCACACACACTCTTTTCTTTGGCTCTCTGCCAAGCCTGTTCCCGCCGCCTCAGCGTCTCTCCAGACTCACCACAGCAGCATGATTCTTTGTATCAGTGTTCGTCAGGATCTGATCTGTTGAATCTTCAGGTAGTCCGGAGCGCCCGATGTCCTTCCCAGTCACAGGTTAGACTTCTTTCCGTTTTTATCTCTCTCTAGGGTCTCGATTATCCCCGTGTTCCTTTTCTGGTGCCCAAACACGATCTGTAAATGTCCCGCTGCTGGTTTTATCCCTGGTTTTCACAGGCTAATCATCCAACCTCTTTCCAGGTGTGAAATCCTCCCCACCTGGCAGGATGCATTCGGAGGTCACTCCTCCAAGGGTTAGCTGAAGTAACAGGGCTCCTGCTTGAGTCCGTTACAATGTGAATTAGGAATACATGAGAGTCCCAGGCTTTACCACAGTGGAGTGTAAACCAGAAGGTTTGGGAAACTCTGACGTAAGCAGATATCTTTGCTGAAGCCAAAGAGGCTTTGGTGACTGAAAGATAAAACATGGTCTGGAGCTGAAAAGGTATTCCATTCCATTATTTTTGTTTTTATTTTTTTTAAGACTATCAAATCTTTTTTCATTTAAACAAAGCTTTTCACTAATGTGTGAAAAGTTACTAGTAGTTACACAATTGGTGTTACAAGAAGCAAAAGTTGCTTCTTGGTTTACACCAGTGGTGCTCAACCTCTGTGGGTGTGATCAGTGGCATGAGGCTGGTCCATGTATCAGGTTTGTCCATGGGTCAGATCCAGCATGGGGTTGAAATGCTGGATTTGGCTGTGGAGGAGTGCCACATGCTGGTCCATCCTCATGTGTTGGATCTGTCCATGGAGTGACACCATGAGAACCACAGCAGTTAATGCTGCCATGGGTCCTCCACTTCCAAATTACCAGACCCGTGGGGAGCCCTGCTGGCTGGATGGTGTGGTCCTGCTGGTTAGATTATGTGCATGGGTGGGAGATTGAGCACCATTAGTTATACTATTCAAGTAAATTGGTTCATATCTTAATCTCTTTCAGTAACATTAAATTAGAAACTTGGAGAACTCTGTTTTTGTTTTTTGGTGGTGGTGTTTTTTTTAAGGTCTCTTACATGTGTTTCAAAGCATGTTTATTTGGGGGGGGGGGGAGGGTTCCATTTATGCCTGAATTTTATGTATTTGTTTTGCTTTCCCCTTGCAAGGAAAGAATGCTAAAGTCCTATGGTCCGAAAGGGAATTCTTTGGTTTCTTTTGAAGTCTATAGGAGACTTGAAAATCCAGCTAGAGGAGCTAGTCCAAGAGTTCCTCTGGAAAATAACCTACATTTTCCTGCACTTAGCTATATGTATATTATATACACTCTTTATTTGACAAGTTTCATGGACGGGTAGGACAATCTCACCTCAAGTAAACAAGGTATAATGTTATTGTCTGGCAAACATTCCACCAAAGAACCTGGAGAATATCAGAAGTCTGGCTTCTTAGGCTGGAATTTCTTTTGTTCCATAATTGTTAGTATTTTAGGATGGTGTAGTGTATGCTATATACTTACTCAAACTTTTCTGTTTAGTGTAGACCCAGTTCTGTAACTCTTAGTCATCCTGCTGTGTTTGCCCATAGTTATCTGATGAAATTCAACAGAAGTACTGAGCATTAGTAGGAGCTGCAGAGTTGTACCCTTACATACTGCATCCCCAGAGCCAAGAATTAAGTACTGAAGAACGTTACATTAACAGGGAGAGTTACAGAATTTGTTCTTGTTCCCATTAGTCAATGTAAGTTTTGACTTTCGTGGGAGGGACTGGTGCCAACATATATTTCTAAACCTTAGAAATTTATATGGATTTAGTGGAAGTAAGTGCTCAAGTGTTTGAAATCATTGGGCACAGAGAGCACTTGGTCCTACTGAGGCATCAGTACTCTGCAGCATTTTACCCAAGGTCCAAAATCAGAGACGTAACAAGGCAACTGGGTGCCCGGGGCAGCAGCAATACATGGGGGCAGCAGTGACCTCTGGTTGTTGATGTTGCTAGCAACTGCTGTGGCAGCTATAATTTTTCTGTCTTCTCACCCTTCGCCTCAGCCCCCCACCCCCTACTCTGGCTGCTACAACAGTTGTCCCATCTTAGTTATACTACTGTCCAAAATTCCTGCAAAGGAGATGCCATGAGGCTGCTATTCCAGCCAGTAAGTTGGGATGAGTAACTGCAGAGATGATGTGCTTTTAGCCCCCTGTTTGCCCTTACTTTAGAGTTGGTAGATTCCATGTCTCTCACACATATGTAGAGCCCCATTATTTACACTTAGTGAAAGATGTGATGGAGGTCTCAGTGATTCAGGTATTTTCATCATGTAAGTTTTTTTTAATCAACATTTTTCTTACTATGTGAAACATAATGAGATTTTGCAGAATATAACACAAACCATGAGTATCATTCACTTCAGTTATTTAAATTTCTTGTTAGAATACTATATAATTCAGATTGCAAGCTATCTTACAATAAATTAATGCTTTCTTTAACATGTCTTGGTATTTATTGACAGTTAAGTGTGAATAATCCCTTAAAAAATAATTCCTTAGCATTTTTTCATTATTAGAGAGGTGCTCATTCTCCCTTTCTTTTCCTCCTGTAGCTGAACTTTTCATATATATTGTATTATATTCCTTCCATTTGCTGTAAAGGAAAAAATATGTTTCCCCAAATTTTTCTAGTTTTTGAGAACCAATATTTTGAATAACATGAACAATTTCCATTCCAAATAAAGATGACTCCTCTGTTCACTTACAGGATGACAAATTCTGGAAGGCTTTTCTAGAATTAATCTTTTGAACTTCATTGCAACAAAATTAAAGACCTGTTCTCCTTTAGCTTTGTTGCAAGAGTATATCCATTACTGGCAAAATTCCATTCCTATTAGTAATAAGAGGGCAACATCAATTGTCTGTCTGGCATATGTAGCAAAATTTACCGCTCTGCCTATTTGAAACTTATTTTCGTTTTTTTTATAACTGATTTGATATGCATGCACATTTAAATCTTAAAACATGGCTCCATACTCAAAAGATTTTTAAACAAATCTCAATATTGTTCTGCTATGGTTTGGCATCCTTTTAAATAATTGATTTTATAAGCACTTAACTAAATCCTGGTTGGTGAAAAGTAAGTTTTGTTTTGTTTTTGGAACAGGATGAACCATTAAACCCAAATTAAATTGAAGAACAAGAACATATTAAGAGGCTGATTTGCAAAGCTAGGTTAACATGATTGTGTACTAAAAATTGCCAGCGCAGATTGGATTCCTTATTCATATGCAGTTACCACAAGAGTGTTGAGATGCATCTTAGACTTGGTTGAGTATGGCTCACTTTTATACATAGCTACTATAATACTATGTGCAAGTTAGCTTATTTTTTGTATGAATATTATGAGAAAAACAGAAAAGTGTAACGCTAAAATCAGTGTCTCTAGTATGCATAAATAAACTGAGGCAGTTACTTTACCCCTCCTCATAAATAATTTTAACTACTATTATTCTACTTTCAGGTTAACACTTAACCTGAAGCAGCAAAAACTGAATGAAAACTTGAGAGAGAACAAACTACAAGCATTCTTCTCCAGGTATGTTAATTATGGTCCTGTAATTGTGTCTTCAAACAAGGTTGAAGAGGCAACCTTGGAGGCAACAATCTATATTAGTTTACTAATGGTGCAGTATCTCCAATGATCACAAAAATACTGGAAGAATTGTACTTTTTGCTGAAGGCTTAAGTAAAAAATAAATTTTAACTGACTAAGAACCTGTACTGGCAGATATTCTGTATTTGTACTAAATACTCCGTTGTGTATTTTATGCTTGCTGTTGAATGTTTGTTTTACCTGGAGTTTTACTCAGTTACTGGAAATAGCATTCGGATTAACTACTTGCATTATGGTGGTGCCTAGAAACTTCAACAGGAACTCGGGTCATGTTGCACTAAGTACTGTTAATATATAATAAGAGATGATTGCTGTTCCAGAGTTTACAAAGGATGGGAAAAATAGTTGTTGTTGTTATGGGGGGTTGTTTTACTTTACAAAAACTTCAAAGTATAAATTTTTAGGATGGATTTAATGCATATGACTGAAATTATTCCCGTTTCCAACATTATTATTCAGTTTCTATGACCTGTCATTGTGCTCCCTAGAAACAAGGGAAAATGGCACTCTTAAGTAACATGTGGGTAGGGGGGATTAAGATGAACATAAACAGGTCTGAAGTGCACCAACATCAACCCTTTAGACACAGGAATCATTCAGAATGGCTCTCACTCAGTGATCTACAGGAGATGAACAAATGCCCAAGGTTACTGTTAATAGGTTATGGCAAGGATCAATCTCCAAGCTGGCAATCAGTTCACATGTGGGAGCAGGACCTATCATCTAATTTCAGTTGCATTATTTGATACACTAGTACTTGGAGCTAGACAAAAACTGAAAGCTGTTGCTGGGGAAATTTCAAATAAAATGCTGTAGAAGAAAGGTTAAAAAAAAACCCCTCAAAACTGCTTGTTTCAAATATTTTTTTTAATTGTTGTTCTTAAAAACAACAAAAATATACTCACTACTTCCACAAAGCTTTGTGATTTCAGTAAAGGTGTTTTGACGAGGTCTAAAAAATTCAACCAGATTTTATTGGGTTTTTTTTCCTTATAAAACCTGGTAAACCTATTATGACAGTATCTCCTGAAGTAGAGAATTCCAACTAGAAAGCTCCTGTTCATGTAAAGAAGAAGGTTTGGGAGAGCTAGTAGTGAGGCACTACACAAATCAAGTGCTCCTAACAATAAGTATATTGACGAAGAGGCAGTTAGAAAAACATCTTGTCCATAAAAGAAAGAGAGAACTGTTATCAGAGTAGGTTATCTTTTCTTGATGAACTTGAGAGAGTTCAACATTCTCTGAATGTTGGACAATATTTTCATTGAGCTGAGCAGTTTTTTCTCTTCCCTGTACTTTCAACAACAGCAACAGACTTAACCCTGCAAAGTCTCCTCCACATGCCACAGTTAATGAGAACTTGGTACGAGTAAAAGCTGATTAAGTGCTATGGGATTTGACCTGTTTTTTCTTTAACAGCAGGATATTGGCATATATAGTTTTGTATTTCTTTTAATCTGTAATGGTTTTTGCTGCTTTATCTGTCCCCACAGTATGTCTGAAGTTTCACCAGAGAACAGTATGTGTTTTAAGTTTGTTTGGTATGGTGCTTCTACTTCAAGATGCCACATGACAAGATATTCAATGCAAGAACATTCACCATGACTTTTCATTGTTGGCATAATTGGTTATATGGAGAAAAAAGGTGTGATTTAATTTTTTCTAAACCCATATCTAGAAATTGAGATGTGTGAAGCAGTGGTGGAGATTTAAGATAAGTCTGACAACTATTTCAGTTCCATCTCGAGTAAGGCTAGGGACAGAAATTACACATAAACTGGTATAAGCAATCAGAAACCAGTTCAAATCTATAACACAACACAAGTTCAGTGCATAAAAACCACTTGCAAATGGCCAAAACTGGTTTAAGATGAACATGGATGGATGTAGTATCACTTAACTGATTTAGGTCAAATCAGTTTATTGAACTTCTGTCCCAGATCCCCTCCAGATTCAAGTTAAAACTCAGTCCCCTCAGCATCTCTAGATGCTTTGCACCTCCCCTGATACACCCCCCTCACAGGTTGGGTGGGCTACCCTTGGCCCAAGCTGTGTGCTTTAGTGAAACAAGGAGGCATGGTCTAGCGCCCCCAGCTTCTGGCCACTGCAGGCATGTGGCTGCATTTTCAGAATCAAAAGTGAATGTCTGTTTACTTGCTTATTGGTTCAATCTACACAGTTTAGACTAACCTGCAAAGGTTGAATTGATTCAGCCTTGGGCTTTTTGACTGTCTGTACTTAGCCTAAAAGAAAGGCTTTTAAGAAAATAGTGTGAAGTTTGACACATTGAGTTCTGTCCACGTTGAATCTTGTCTTGTGGAATAATTGCTTAGTTTGTTTTAAAGACATTAAGTTTTCACCACTGAATCGCAATTGTTGCCACATATAAACTGATTTTTCAATTAAAAATAATTCTGGGAAGTCCAGTGTTTTAGGAAAAGAATATCAGCATCAATGCCCTCCTCTTGCAGCACTTCAGGTGAGATAAAAAGGTCATGAATAACATAATCCAAGCTCCTCCTCTTTGAGAGTTCTGAGAAGAGCCAGAGGCAGTGTTATTTATGGGTGCTACAAACAGTCCTTTGTAGTACTAGCTTGGTAAGTGTGCATTTAAGCTTGAGGTCTCATCTGTAAAGTTAACAAAATTAGTGAAACTGCTTTCATAGCAATCAAGGCAATTGGCACTTGTTGTAATACCATTTTATAAATAAACTGCATGCCCAAATTCATTGTTATATAAATAAAATTAAACATTACATAATAAGATAGGTTTGGTATGCAGAGTATTTTTACATTGTTTATTAAATCATTTGACTTTTACTGTGTATTTACAATAGATATTTTATACAACTGCTTTTACTGAAGCAGGTGAGCATACAGATTTGATAATGGCCAGTAGCAGGTATTTTTAAAGGAAGACAAATGAGCTTGCCCATGCAGTGATGCATGAGAAAAAATTTCTTGCTATCCATCATGTTCCTGATTGATAATGCTCTTATGTTTTGTGGCATGAAATGTGGTTATGCTTCTTTTTTAGCCTGTCTAACTTTAATTCTTAATAATGGTCATAAAATTATATAAATCATTTACAAATCCAGCCACAATGTGACCTTCAGTGACGTAGTGAGGAGATGAGCACCACAGGCTGATTGTACCCGACACATAGTAGTTCTTCATTTGAATGCTTCTAAATTATTGCATTTCAATTTATCTGGTGATCATGCTTCTACTCTATATAACAAAAATGGAGGACTGGCTCATTTTTTCCCTGTATGCCTATCTTAATTTTTTTTCTTCAACTAGGATTCGTCTAGCTTTTTTTCCTAGATTTTATAATCCCAGCTGTTAATTTATACAGTCAGAGTTCAAAGAGTATTATACATGTAATTATGCAAGGTCTCAAGTGCCCTCAATTCCCATTGAAGTATATTGCAGCTAAACAGACAAGGTTCCTTGGGTGAATCTGATATCTTTTATTAGACCAACCCAAATGGTTGGAGAATAGTTATTAAGCAAGCTTTCGGGTTCAAAAACCCTTCGTCAGGCTAAGGAAGTTTCTGCAGTTGGTGTGTGCTCTTCCTGGATAGAATGAAAAGTAAAGAAGCCAGCGGCTGGGCTGGTATGCATACAAGAGAGGTAGTCAGTGAAAATGTAGATTGAGGAGTCAATGGGTGAGAGACAGGCGGGGTGGGGTGGCAGGGGTGGAGAGAGAGAAAGGGGATGAAAGTGGAGAGAGACCTGGGGAGTCAGATGTCAGGCAGGTTATAATGTGTCATAAATCCAATGTCTATATTTAATCCATGATTTTTAGTATCCAGAAGGTTGATGAAATGGAGTTCATAGGCTCGTCTCTGGGAAGTGTTTTGTAAGTTTCCTTTGAGGATCGGGACTGAGAGATTGGAGAGAGAGAGTGGTTTTCTTGTGAGAAATGTGCCCCCACAGGTAATTGGGTGTTTCTGTCTTTGATGGATTTCCAGTGTGTGTTCATTCTGGTGCACAGTTGTTGTTTGGTCTCTCCTACGTATTTTCCATCAGGGCATTTGGTGCATTGGATGAGATATATTACATTTCTGGAGGTGCAGTTGTAAGATCCAGGGATGCTGATGGCTCTGTTGTGGGGTGTAGTAATAGTGGGGGTGGTGGAGATGTGTTGGCAGGTTTTGCATTTCTTGTCATGGCATGGTCTGGATCCTTTTGGTGTGTTCTGGGCTTGAGGAAGTTTGCTTCTGGTAATGAGGTTAGCGAGGTTCGGTGCTTGTTTGAAGGCTAGGATGGGTGGCTCTGGGAAGATCTTTTTAAGGGCAGCGGGGCTCCTGAAGGGACCAGGATTTTGGCTGAACAATGCTGCAGGCCTGGGAACAGAGGAAAGTGTCTTGGACTGAGAAAGACTGGGTTTACAAGCAAATGGCCTTTGTTTATGTTAAATTTCTAAAGGAATTGAGGTGCAAGAGGGTAATGATGTTTTTTGTGTTTAAATTACACTGGTAGTTTAGCCTTGAGCCCTGCTGGGGCAGGCCCAAGGCCTAGTTAGAGAACCAGCATCCCTAAGAGCCCTCAGACTGAAGGTGGGGCCCAGTCAGGGATCCCAGAGCTTAAAAAAAGCTGACACCCAGATTAGGAAGTCCAAGAGTCCCAGAGTGGACCATGGTAGACTAGGGGCTCCGAGAGCCCAGAAGAGGGACTGTGTGTGGGACCAGGGATCCAAGAGTGCAGGGGAAGACCAAATAAGAGACCAGGGGGTCCGAGGGCCCAAGGAGGCCAAGTATATAAATAGTTACATCAATGAAAGAGAACACCTCTGAGGCTTGGGGCGCAGTATAGGGAAAGTGAAGGAGCCGCACAATTTGCCCTTAAGGTTCTTGTTGCCCTACTGGATCTTAGTCAGGCTGAGAGGGAAATACCAAGCCAGAGGGCTGGATTGAGGCTAGAGGGGTGTCAGGAGAGACTCAGTGGGAACTTACTGGTCTTAGGGCTTACTGTAAAGCCTGTTGGCAGCCTCCCTGAATCAACGTATAATATTTAAGAGCAAGACGTAGTAGGAAAATAATCTAGTGAGTGGCATTAAAGTATAGCCTGGCTGGAGCAGTAAGGCCAGTACGGAGGATCATGGCCACCCCTGTGGCAACGAGCCTGTGACAGTAACCTGTTACAGTGTTTTACTATCTCCTAGTGAGAAAATGTTTCCTAACATCTAACCTAAACTTCCCTTGCTGCAACTCGAGACCGTTGCTCCTTGTTCTGTCATCAGCAACCACTGAAAACAGTCTAGCTCCATCCTCTTTCAAACCCCACTTCAGGTAGTTAAAGGCTTCCATTAAATCCCCTCTCAGTCTCCTCTTTTCTAGACTAAATAAGCCCAGTTCCCTCATACTCTCCTCTGAAATCATGTGCCCCAGCCCCCTCATCATTTTTGTTACCCTCTGCTGGACTCTCTCCAATTTGTCCACAACCCTTCTGTAGTGGGTGACCCAAAACTGAACACAGTACTCCAGATATGGCCTCACGAGTGCTGAATAGAGGGGAATAATCACTTCCCTTGACCTACTGGCAACACTCCTACCAAAGCAACCCAGAATGCCATGAGCCTTCTTGGCAGCAAGGGCACAATGTTGGCTCATATTCAGTGTGTTGTCCACTGTAACTCCCAGGTGCTTTTCTGCAGAACTGCTGTCCAGCCAGGCAGTCCCCAGCCTGTACCAGTGCATGGGATTGTTCTATCCTAAGTGCAGGACTTTTCACTTTCGTACATTCGTAGATGTTTGGGTCAGAAGGGACCTTAACAGATCATCAAGTCCAATCCATTTTTCTTTGTTGAATTGAATCAGATTTCTTTTGGTCTTCAGTCTTCCAGTTTGTCTAGGTCTCTCTGAATCCTAATCCTACCCTCCAGCATATCTACTATTCCCCCCAGCTTGGTGTCATTTGCATACTTGCTGAGCATGCACTCTATGCCATCTTCCAGGTTGTAGATGAAGATATAGAACAAAACCAGCCCAAAGACCAACCTGGGGCACTTCATTTGACACCAGCTGCCAACTAGACATTGAGCCATTGATTACTGTCCCCTAAGCCCAATACTCCAGCCACTTTTCTTTCCACCTTACAGTCCATTAATCTATCTCATACTTCCTTAGCTTGCCTGTGAGAATGTTGTGGGAGACTGTATCAAAAGCCTTGCTAAAATCAAGATGTACCACATCTAGTGGTTTCCCCTCATCCACAGAGCCAGTTATCTCATCATAGAAGGCAATCAGGTTGGTCAGGCATGAGTTGCCTTTGCTGAATACATGTTGACTGTTCCTAATCACCTCCTTCTCCCCTAAGTGCTTAGAAATGGATTGCTTGAAGATCTTCTCCATGATTTTTCCATGGATTGAGGTGAGGCTGACTGGTCTGTAGTTCCCTGAATTTTCCCTTTCTTAAATATAGGCACTGTTTGCCCTTTTCCAGTCATCCAGGACCTCTCCCAATCACCATGAGTTTTCAAAGATGATGGCTCTGCAGTCACATGGGCCAACTCTCTAAGCACCCTCAGGTGTATCCCCTCCAGCCCCATGGACTATATGTCCAGCTTTTCTATATAGTTCCTAACCTGTTATTTCACCACACTTGGCTGCCCACTTCTCCCCCAAACTGTGCTGCCAAGTCCAGTAGTCTGGGAGCTGACCTTGCCTATGAAGACTGAGGTGAAAAAGACATTGAGCACTTCAGCCTTTTCTGCATCCTCTGTCACTATGTTGCTTCCACCATTGAATAAGGGACCCACACTTTCCCTGCTACTCCTCTTGCTACTGACATACTTGTAGAAACTCTTCTTGCTCTCCTTTACATCCCTTGCTAGCTGCAACTCCCATTGTGCTTTGGCCTTTCTGACTTCATCCCTGCATACCCAAACAGTACTTCTATACTTCTCCCTCATTGTTTGTCCAAGATCTCACTTCTTATAAGCTTCCTTTTTGTGATTTAGCTTACTGAATAATTTACTGCTAAGCCAAGCTGGTCTTCTGTCATACTTGCTAATCTTCCTGTACATCAGGATGGTTTGATCCTGTGTCCTCAGTAAGGTTTCTTTAAAGTACAGCGAGCTGTCCTGGATACCTCTCCGCCTCAGACATGCTCTGTTCTCTCTTTATCTAGTGGATTCTGTCTCTTCCAAGCAATCTTTCTTCTTGGACCAGCATCCTGTGGTCATAGAAGCCAAAGCCCATCTGAGACTTTTTAAAATTTAAAGTTCAGTTTTTATTATTTGGAACTAAAAAACAAACTTTTAATTTTAAAAAGTAACAGTACTTTTAATTTTTAAAAGTTTATTAAACTTAATTAAAAAAAATCTTGCTAGATTCTAAGATTGCCATGTTTTGTTAAATTAAATGTTTGAATTGATCCAAGCTATTTTTTTATTTTAAATATTTCTGGGGATGGATTGAATCCTGAATCAGTATGGAAATTTTTTTTGAATTTGTAAAAATTCTTTCTGAGACGGGAAAAGATTTTTCTGCTCATCTCCTGTCAACTCCTTGTGGGGAAGACAGAATTGCTTAGACTCCATTTGAACCCATTTCCCCCAAGAAAGCTAAGGTAGACATAGAGTTAGGACTAGCATCCAAGATCAAAGATAATAAAAAGTCCTTTTTTAAATATCTAGGGAGGATGAAGAAGGCACCGGGAAATGTGGGGTCCCTGCAAGATGCGATGGGCAATCTGGCGGTTGCACCAGAGGAGAAGGCAGACATCTTTAACAAATTCTTCACCTCCGTTTTCTTGTGCAGGGACCGGGACTCCCCCACCGTGTTTCAAGATGGACTCGAGGGGAACACCTCAAGACCTAAGGTTGAGGAGGACCGGGTTAGAGTGCTTCTGGAGGGGCTGGACATGTTCAAGTCAGCAGGTCCAGATGCTCTCCACCCCAGGATGTTGAGGGAGCTAGCAGGGGTTATTGCAGGGCCCTTGGCACGGCTTTACCAGCGCTCGTGGTGCTCGGGCCAGGTGCCAGATGATTGGAAGATAGCCAATGTGGTCCCCATCTTTAAGAAAGGGAGGAGGGAGGACCCGGGCAACTATAGGCCCGTCAGTGTTACCTCAATCCTGGGGAAACTCTTTGAGAAGATCATAGATTCATAGATGCTAGGGTCGGAAGGGACCTCAAGAGATCATCGAGTCCGACCTCCTGCATAGGCAGGAAAGAGTGCTGGGTTCAGATGACCCCAGCTAGATGCTTATATAACCTCCTCTTGAAGACCCCCAGGGTAGGGGAGAGCACCACTTCCCTTGGGAGCCCGTTCCAGACCTTGGCCACTCGAACTGTGAAGAAGTTATTCCTAATGTCCAGTCTAAATCTGCTCTCTGCTAGCTTGTGGCCATTATTTCTTGTAACCCCCGGGGGGCCCCTTGGTGAATAAAACCTCACCATTTCCCTTCTCTGCCCCCATGATGAACTTATAGGCAGCCACAAGGTCGCCTCTCAACCTTCTCTTGCGGAGACTGAAGAGGTCCAGGTGTCCCAGTCTCTCCTCATAGGGCTTGGCCTGCAAGCCCTTAACCATACAAGTGGCCCTTTTCTGGACCCTCTCCAGGTTATCCACATCCCTCTTGAAGTATGGCGCCCAAAACTGCACGCAGTATTCCAACTGCGGTCTGACCAGCGCCCGGTAGAGGGGAAGTATCACCTCCTTGCTTCTGTTCGTCATGCATCTGCTGATGCACGATAAAGTGCCATTAGCTTTTCTGATGGCTTCGTCTCACTGCCGACTCATGTTCATCTTGGAGTCCACTAGGACTCCAAGATCCCTTTCCGCTTCTGTTCCACCAAGAAGGTCATTCCCTAGGCAGTAGGTATGCTGGACATTTTTCCTCCCTAGGTGCAGCACTTTGCATTTCTCCTTGTTGAATTGCATTCTGTTGTTTTCTGCCCATATGTCCAACCTGTCCAGGTCTGCTTGTAATTGTTCCCTGCCCTCTGGCGTGTCCACTACTCCCCACAGTTTTGTGTCATCCGCAAACTTGGACAGAGTACACTTCATCAGCGACTTAGACGAGGGAGTGAAGATATTGAAGAGTATCAGTCCAAGGACCGAGCCCTGTGGGACCCCACTGCCCACACCCTTCCAGGTTCATACCGATCCATCCACTACGACACTCTGGGTGTGACCCTCTAGCTGATTTGCCACCCACCGGACTGTGGAGTCACAGCCTCTTAACTTGTTTACCAGTATGGTGTGGGATACCGTATCAAAGGCCTTGCTGAAGTCTAAGTATACGACATCAACCCCTACTCCTGTGTCCAGGCGTTTTGTAACCTGGTCATAAAAAGAGACTAGATTAGTCAGGCATGATCTACCTGCTACGAACCCGTGCTGGTTCCCCCTCAGCATAATTTGTCCTGCCGGGCTCTCGCAAATGTGAGCCTTGATAATTTTTTCGAAGACTTTGCCTAGGATGGAGGTGAGACTGACTAGCCTGTAGTTGCCCTGGTCCTCCTTCCTCCCCTTCTTGAAAATGGGGACCACATTGGCCCTTCTCCAGTCCTCCGGGACCTGGCCCGTGCACCACGAGTGTTCAAATATTACCACCAGTGGCTGTGCAATGACATCAGCCAGTGCCTTCAGTACCTTCAGATGGACCTCATCCGGGCCTGCCGACTTAAACACATCCAGTTCCTCCAAGTGACTCTGCACCATCTCAGGGTCTACGCATGGCAGTCTGGTGCCTTGCTGCCACTTCTCTACAATCCCAGTGAGAGCCTTGTCCTGCCCCTCACTTAGGAACACTGAAGCAAAGAACTTGTTGAGGAGTTCAGCCTTGTCCCCCCTGTCCGTCACCAATTGCTTCTGCCCATTTAGTAGAGGTCCTATTCCTCCCTGGGCCTTCCTTTTACTCCCTATATATCTAAAAAACAATTTCTTGTTATCCTTAACTTGGGATGCCATCCTCAGCTCCATGGTAGCTTTGGCCCGTCTAACTGCCTCCCTGCAAGTGCGAGCGGAGGAGGTATACTCCTCTTTGGTAATCTCTTCCCGTTTCCACTTTTTATATGCTTTTAGCCCGTAGGCTGCCCTGGATTTCTGTGGTCAGTCAAGGAAGCCTCCTGGCCCCTTTCCCTCTTTTTCCTCGCATTGGGATCATCTCCCTCTGTGCCCGAAGGATCATTTCCTGAAGGCACAGCCACCCTTCCTGGGCTCCCATCTCTTCAAAACTCCTACTCTGCAGTGTGTCCTTGACTAATCACCTGCGTTCATTGAAATCAGCTTTCCTAAAGTCTAGCACTTTCACCCTACTAGTTACCTTACCCACTCGATGTCTTATGGTGAATTCTATTATTTGGTGATCACTGTCCCCCAGGTGACAACCGATCTGTAGGTCCCCTACCATATCATCCCCCATTGCCAATACCAGGTCCAGTAAGGCATTCCCCCTAGTGGGACCGTGTACCTCCTGTGTCAGGTGGAGGTCCTGTACACAGGATAGGAACATGCGTGAACGGTGGGACTTTGCTGTCTGCGTCTCCCAGCAGATGTCCGGGTAGTTTAGGTCCCCCATGACTACCGCCTCCTTAGTTTTTATGGTCTCTGAGAGCTGCCTCAGGAGCCCTGAATCTAGTTCTTCCCCTTGGTGTGGGGGTCTGTAGCAGACCCCTACCACCAAATCCCTTTCTCCTTGCCCCCCGTGTAACTTAACCCACAATCCTTCTACTTTCTCCTCCTTTGATTCCATCTTCATGAGGGTCGAAGTATATTGCTCATTGACATAGAGCGCAACCCCTCCCCCTTTCTTCCCCACCCTGTCCTTTCTGTACAGCCTATAACCCTCAATATGTACTGCCCAGTCGTGGGAAGAATCCCACCAGGTTTCAGATAGCCCTACTAAGTCATAGGTGTTTTCTGCAAGCAGGAGTGCTAGTTCATCCTGCTTGTTTCCCATGCTCCTAGCATTAGTATATAGGCACTTGAGCCCTGTGACTGGTGCCTTTTTTGCCCCCCAGCTCCGATTCCCAAAGGGCCTCTTATTGCTCCTATTATCAAGGAGCACATCTGTGATGGGCCGGCATCGGGGATGATGCTCAGGGGCAACCAGCACGGTTTCATTAGGGGCAAGTCATGTCAGACCAACCTGATTGCCTTTTACAATCAGGTCACAAAAGCATTGGATGCAGGTGTCTCCGTGGATGTAGTCTTTCTGGACTTCAGCAAAGCCTTTGACACTGTCTCCTACCCCATCCTCATTAAAAAACTAGGTGACTGTGGCATCGATGCCTACATGGTCAGATGGATTGCTAATTGGCTGAAGGGTCGCACTCAGAGGGTGGTGGTGGATGTGTCATATTCAACCTGGGGGAAAGTGGGCAGTGGAGTCCCCCAGGGCTCGGTCCTTGGGCCTGCACTGTTCAATTTCTTTATCAGCGATTTGGACGACGGGGTGAAAAGCAACCTGTTCAAATTTGCTGATGATACCAAAATTTGGGGTGAGGTGGGAACGCTAGCAGGGAGGGAAAGACTGCAGAAAGGCCTGGATAGGTTGCAAGGGTGGGCTAACAAAAACAGGATGCGTTTCAATACGGACAAGTGCAGGGTGCTGCACTTGGGCAGTAGTAACTGGCAGCACGCTTATAAGATGGGAAAGTCCCTTCTTGAGAGCACGGAGGCAGAAAGGGATCTTCGAGTCATCATGGACTCCAAGATGAACATGGGCCAACTGTGCGAGGTCACGGTCGGCAGGGCTAACCGACCCTATCGTGCATCCACAGGTGCATCTCAAGTAGGTCCAAGGAGGTGATCCTCCCCCACTACACGACACTGGTCAGGCCGCAGCTGGAGTACTGTGTCCAGTTCTGGGTACCCCACTTCAAGAGGGATGTGGTCAACATTGAGATGGTCCAGAGGAGGTCCACCCGCATGATCCGGGGACAGCAGGGCAGACCCTACAATGAGAGACTACGGGACCTGAACCTGTTCAGCCTTCACAAGAGAAGGCTGAGGGGGGACCTGGTGACCGTCTATAAACTCACTAGGGGGGACCAGAAGGGTTTGGGGGAGACCTTGTTTCCCCTTGCGTCCCCTGGGATAACAAGGAATAACGGCCACAAGTTGTTGGAGAGTAGGTTTAGATTAGACATCCGTAAGAACTACTTCACAGTTAGGGCAGCTAGGATCTGGAACCTACTTCCAAGGGAAGTGGTGCTGGCTCCTACCCTGGGGGTCTTTAAGAAGCGGCTCAATGCCTACCTGGCTGGGGTCACTTGAGCCTAGTTTCCCTCCTGCCTAGGCAGGGGGTTGGACTTGAAGATCTACAAGGTCCCTTCCGACCTTACTTCTATGATTCTATGAACCCCAAAGAAGTTAAAGAGGAATTGATGTTTAAATGATTGGTTGTAGCAAGGATGGGATCAAAGACTACTGCACCACTGAAAACCTATTAATAATCTAGTCTTAACATTTTATTAAGTGTTCAACAGTCAATTAGAGATCTGGTTGTGCTAGGCCTATTTTGTTATGTACAAAATTGGTAGTTTCTTTCTTAAATACCTTGTCAGTCTTGTCTCTTTATCTTGCCTCCTTTTGTACTCTGTAAGTGAACAATATCCCCCAAATCACAGAGGGGATTCTTGGTAAAGCCAAGGATAGAACCTAGGCCTTCTGAAAACCAGGTGGGAGCCCTGTTCAAGGCATTTTATTGCCTGTAGAAGAATAATTGCAAGTGATCAAACTCTAATTAAACTCCTCTTTCATATATATGTTGTCTCTTTCATATTGCCAGTTCCACACTTGTGCCGCAACATGCTCAAAATTCTCTCATCATTTTCATTGCTCATTTAGTGAGGGATATTTTCCCCATATCCTTTAGTTTTCATTCTGACTTGTGTTCTGTGGTTGGCAAAACACTTTTTAAATAGATGTTTTCATCATAGTTTAGCTTTGAGATTTATTTCCTGGTTTTGCTCCATGATGCCTTCTATTTTATGGTTTTGACTTTCTTTTTCTTTCCTTTCCAAATTATTGTTCTCTTAGTTTTGCAACAGTAGTTTTCATTCTGTTATTCTTATTAATTTTTATTTTACTTTTTAAGTATAAATCCATTCTTATTATTTTTTGTAAATTCTAGCCTTGAGAGAAGATTCTTGTCAGTTCTTCTGGCTTACACAGAAATTTCACGTTAGGAACCCAGACAGATTTATAAATATCTGTGTGGTACAGCAACATTGAAGCTCATTGCAATTTCCCCTTTAATTTCACTCTTGCTACAATAGTGCAGTACTTCAATGTGTTACCTATCATTAACTTTTTGATTAAATAATTGTGTAGAAAAAGCCTCCGTGTCTGTGTATTTCATTTTTGTGACTTATCTGGCAGTTATGCAGAGCTTGGAGCTATTATCAGTTGGAAAAAATTGTGATCTAAAGTTTTGCTTTAAGATTTAAAATTCTAATTAAGGTAGTGTTGGAACAATGCTTTAGCCAAGACAGTCCAAGAAATATGTGAGAGGTCAGGATTTTTGCGGGTGATATTTTTTTATTGGAGCAACTGCATGGTTGCAGTTGTAGATAGACTTAGATTTCAGGTACCAAATATTCTACTTCAGGTCTCCAGAGGAGACATGGTTCTTGATAATGGGCATGGTTCTTATTGGCCTCTTATCCTGCATGCAAGTAATTCACATCACTCAAGGCACAATGTCAAATGGAAACCATCTGCAGGATTCAATCCTGTTTTTATTACCTACATATACTGGATAAATAATTGAACCTGAAAATCATGGAGTGGAAATATGCCATGGATTGGTACCATCTCTTCTTAGAGAGATCAGAGACAGCGGTATCAGAAAGCTTTCCAGCCTGTTAAACCTCTCATTTTGTATAGAAATTCCTTTTGTTGTTCTCTTTCCTGGGCTTATGTCTACTGAGTGGACATCCTTATGTTGTGAAGTCCTTGGACAGGAACAGTAAATTATTCTTGTAAATCTGTAAAGAGTCTATAGCATTTGGGATCAGTATTACAGTTAATTTAACCAAGCTAGCACATGGATGCCGTTGCTAGACTTTTAAAGCTACATTTTCTATAGGTCTCCCCAAGTGAACTCAAAATGTATGAGTTTGTTCACTGAGCTTTGCAACTCCTCGTATATGTAAAGATAGGTACAGGGTTCGGGTGTTTAAGAGGGATTTGCACATTAACATTATGGATGTAGTTAAGCATCCAGGTCAACAGTCCTTAGAGCCAAACTGCAGATTTGCACCCGTGAGTAGTGTTCACAGAGGGCCAAATCCACTTTCAGAGGATTCAGCAGGAAAACTTGTGTATGAAGAAAGTCCATAGACAGTTGCAATGATGGACAGATAGCACAGGGTCTTTCTACACAATTGTTTCCTAAAAACCTGAACAGTTGCTGAATCTGGTCTCAAATGTTTGTCCCATTACTCCAAAAGTTTGATTTGTCCCATGAAAGAAGAACAAACATAGCTCTTAAGTCACAGTTTGCAGCACCAAGCTGCTGCTTTTTCTTAAAAGTAACATTTGGCCAAACTATTAAACAACCAGCATGGCTTTTTTCCTTTACTTAGCCCCAGGGTACAAATCTTAGGTTTTTATCTGCTGCTAATCTAATGTTGTACCCCACTGAGGGGAAAAGGTTGCTGCATAATGATTTTCAAATAGGTGTTTAAAATTAGAAAGCAATATATTTCCTGGGAAATGTGTTAAATTTTTGTAGTCTGCAATTAAATTGCAGAACGTTTTGAATTAGCAAGAGTTTATCATATATAGCCATGGATTGAATAATGCTGCAGCACTACAGTCTATATTGTCAGTACCATGGGGTCCATATGGTTTAAGTGAAAACAGCAGAATTCTGGTGTTTACCAAGTCTTCATTATACATTTTAATAATGGAATGCACAACAGTTTATATGTATTAGTAGTGTGGGCTCTTATAAGAGCAGTATTTTTGAGAACTTAAAAGCATCAAGAACTTTACATAATTCACCAGCCTGGCAGCATTGGAAGAAGGGTATAGCGAGGTTATATTTGTACCACAGGAATTATGGTAGTAAAATAAGCCTTCAACTCTGCAAGTTGCTGAGCACCTCTGACAGGAGTTGAGAGTATTTAGTGCCTTGGAAGAGACTTGTAGAATTAGTTTCTGAATATATGTAATTCCCAATTATGGGTGAATGCACATTTTAAGGGGTCACCTTAAATAATGCAATTTAAAAACATCTATGGGTGGAACACTAAGTGCTGGAGCTATATACAGTGCAGTATTACAGAGGGATTTCAGAGTGGAATATTTCATCCAACTATGCTTGGGAGACTCATGAAACTTGGGCACAACCCTAGTTTCAACACACACACATCCTCTTTCTACTTCCTGCACAATCATTCCAGCAGTGTTCCTTTGATTACTTGACAAGAGCCAGAACACATCATGAACAAGTTATGTCAGGCTACCTCGATGAAGACCTTGCTTAAAGAAATCAATATACATAATCAATATACTTAATATTGCTATGGAGGTGCTGTTGCCTCACTTTTTTCTGCAGCAATGAGTGGCTCTGGGAGCCCACATTTTGAGATCCCAATTTAACGTTCAGTCTGGAGTGTTTTTGTTTTTTCCCCCAAAAAACTGGATGGGTGCTTGACCCTCTTTGAAAATTGGAACTCATTTAAGGCTTCTTCAGTTCTTAGCCATGCTCCCTCCTCCAAATATTGAGGCATCTAAAATTGGAGGGAGTGAGGGGCATTGCAGGGGGACTGTGGGGAAGGCGTGAGGGGCACTGGGAGGGCCCATGGGGCTGTGGATGGGGAGTGAGGGGCACCGTCAGGGCTGGAGGCCTGTGGGTTGGGAGTTAAGAGCCTAGACCTGCATTCTGTGAGCTAAGGGGCAGGAGGAGCTCCAATTTTCCAAGATTAAAAACACCCAAAATCAAATGCTAAAATTTATAAGTATTTAGAATGTATTTTATTATAGTGATTGAGGCATTGGTAGCCTTCCAAATTGCTTTAAAATTGTAAATATATTAATTAAAGGTTGTGTTCAATTTATATATATTTATATAGATAGAGATATAGACACACACACATACGTGTGTTTTCATTTTAATTGTGGATTATGGGATTTTTATCAGAGAATTTGTGATCGTTTTATCAGAGAAAACCAGAATCCCTGTTCATGACTGAGCTTGGACACGCATAACATTTGAGCTGTTCCAAAATGTCATTAATTGGGAACTAGTTCATAACTGTTTCAGGAGTGGGTGCAGAAACACATAACAAACTGTTCCCAAATATCACAGATTGGGAACTGGTTCCCACTTGTGTTGTGGTTTTGACACCAGCTGGTGGGAATGAACACCCAGCCCAGCATGCCTCACAGTGAGTAGGAGGAGGAACTTGCACTTATGAGGTGGGGCCGCAGGTGGTGAGTGACCTTTGGCTGGAGGAATCTTCACTTCTGTGTTTTGCCTTGTCTCCTAAATATGATTTCAATAAACTGTAATAGCCTGCAATTGACTAAAGTTGGTAACGTGCTTGCCTGACTTGAGGGGTCAGGGGAAGAGGAGAATGCATGAACTGAGTTCCCAGGGGTGGGGATGCATAAAGGACAGAGCTGATAGTTAGAAAGATAGCTTTTATTCTAAGGGATGTGGAAAGGAAATCATTCATTTTAGAAGTGCCAGGAGAAGGAAAAACAAAAGGGACAGTAGAGTTGTGGCTGCATATTAGTGGCCACTTGCAGCACTGGAGCGGAAAGAAGCAGGAGGAGTATGGTATGCCTGGAGGACTGACCAGACCCATGCCACAGAATGCTTTGGATGCCTGTACATGAGTTGGGAGGCTGCTCTGATGCACTGTAATGACTCGATTAATCAAGTCTGTTGGAGCATGGTAATTACAGCACTCCAGTTAGCCTCTGCATCTTGTGTATCAGCATACTCGTGCTTCAAAGTGGCAGTAGGGGCACTTAAACTAAAGTTCATTTGGGGACGCTGGTACACGAGATGCTCTGGGCGCTTTAATTAGAGTGGCTCTTTGAGTTGCTCTAATTAAAATGCCACCCCCAGCCCCAGAGCATACGTAAAAACATCCTTTTTGTCTACATGCAATACTAAACACTTCAAAACAATACTTGATTTTCCAAGCATGTTTTTGATCCATTCAAAGCAGCTTTAAACTGGATCAACAGGCTTCTGTCTGTCTGCTTCAAGCTTGAACAGGTTTGAATATCATCTCTACTATGAGTTCAGGTTTGAACTGCATTTCAACTGGTCAACATGTTATGTGTATTCTTAGTCTAACTGCTTCTGAAAAATGTTGTGTGGAAAAACAGTAGAAAAATTGTGGGAGGGCTTGTTCTATCGCTTTGTGCCTTATGCTTAATTTAAACTGTTTAGACAATGACTCTTAGACTGTATGCAGACAAAACGGGAGCCCTAAATTGAAGCAATGGATTTTAAAAAACACCTCTTCAATTTAGGGCTGATTAAACCCCTGTGTTGTGCACACACCCCACTGATTTACCTGCCTTTCTGGCGGGGTGGAAAGGGCGAGCTGCCAGTGGGCAGAACGGTCCTGGGCTGCAGGGGGGGCTGGTGCTTCCTTCTGCGGCAGCTCCCCCAAGGCAGCATCCACCCACAGGCACCCAGCTCAGGTGGTCCTGTGGGTTACTGCAGCTGCAGAGGGAAGCACTGGACCCCTGCACAGCTCAGGCAGGCAGGCTCCTGGGAGAAAAAAAAAGATTAGGCTTTCCACTTCTTTTGGGCAGAATCTGCTTTCCTGGGCTGCTAACAGGCTGCACAGGGCTTCCTGCAGAGCCATGGAGCTGCATGGAGCCTGGTACTTCGCTCTGAGACTGTAGGAACAGCAAACTAAAATTCCTAAACTGAAGAATTTTAGTTTGCTGCACCACAAGTCATTTAAGCGCATTATGCTGTTGAATTTCCTACAGTGACTGGAATTAATGTGCAATACACCACCCAGGCATGCAAACACTGACACCATTCAAGCAGTACAAAAGCATTTAGCCTGCTTTAAAGTATTGTGTGCACACACCTCTTGTTTCATCTACACACGGCCTTAGGCCACACATTACATATATTACACTATTAACTAGTTAATCATGCAGTGCATTTAGACCAGTCACATGTGCAAAGTAAGACTGGCTACACGTGCAAAGTAAGTATTGCACAATAAATTTAGACAAGCCACACGTGCAGAGTAATTATTGTGCCATAAAAATGTCCATACAACAATAAAAAGAGCCAACCAGCTACAAAGTTCGCGCTTAAAAATGTGTAATGACTTTATAGCTGTTTTTTATCCAACTTTTATTTGAATGTGTGGCAGATTAAGGGTAACAAACCAGCAGCCAGATAATGCCTTACCATCTTGCATGGTCTACAAGTTCTAGTGAAATGAGTTTGAGTAGACTGTATAACCCAAGACAGACAGAGACTAGTCTTCATTCCAAATTTGTGCCACCCACTAATATGTATAACTCCATAGAATCATGCATTTTATTTATACTACTTTTTACAATAAGATTCTAACATATTTCTAAAATAGCTGGAGCAGGCAAATTTTACTTACATGAGTTCCTCATAGGTCTGTACAGTTAGGCTAGGGACAAACATTACACATAAACCAGTTATGTGATCAAAAACTGGTTTAAATCAGTAACAGAACTGACAGTCAGTGCACATAAACCAATTTGAAAATGGCTGAAACTGGTTTGAGATGAACCTGATTGAATGTAATATCAGACTTTAATGATCTGCCTCAAACTGGTTTATGGACTGTCTGTCCCAGACTCCTTGCTCGTTTAAGTTAAATCAGACTCCACCAGCACCCTAGCATGCTCTTAGGGCTGGGTGGGGCTCTGCTCTTTGCTTTGGGCTGGCACCTTCCTTCTGCTCTCTAGCCAGACCAGGGGCAGGCCATGGGCAGACACTGGACTGCCATGGCCCCTGAGGCACATTCCTCCCTCTGTCCTCTACCCTGCCTCCACCTGTAAAGCCTGCAGACCACATCTGGGGTTTGCCAGCCCTGGCTGCACCTCCATGGCTTGCCTGCAGTCAGGCAGGGCCGAAGTTAATTCCTCCCTGTCCCCTCTTTCCCCCAGAACCTGGAGGGGGGAGGAGGGTGGGGAGTGTTGACTGCAGTCTCAATCATCACACATATGTGCTGGAGATGTAGTTAAGGGAAATTGTAGACAGCTTCACCAAAGAATGCAGAGAGCTACATTTACATTAAAGCAGAATCTGTAAAAGGTGAGAATACTTAAACACAGCCTTTCCAAATGCCTGACTATAAGGAGACACAGGATTATATAAGACTTATACAAAGCTTTCTCTTGTCTTCTTCATTTTACATTTTAAGTTAGACTAAATTGTGTATGCTGTGTTTTATTGGGCTGTATCTTAGCTTAGGCAAGATTTTTGGTAGTTCCTTCAAAATGCTTTGCAAATTGCTGTGTTCAATACATACTTACTTCAGAGAAAGGACTTGTTCCCCACCTCCACTCCTCAGTCTGGCAGCAGCTGCCACATCTCCCATGTCCTGTTAGCCCTGGCTGGTGCCTGGCCACACCCCTTCCACTCCAGCAGGGAGGGGAGAGTGCCTTAGAGGGCATCTCTCTTCCCTCCCCTTTGACAGTAGCTGGCAGGTGTGCTCAAGTGGCCCCTAGCTTCTAGCTTGAGCCACTGCAGGCATGTGGCTGCATCTCCTGGTTTAACAGAGACTGTCTGTCCAGTTATTAATCAGTTTAAGCTGCACAGGTTAGACTAACCTGGAAAGAGTGAATCAATTCAGGCTCAGGCTTTTTGAATGTCTGTCCCTAGCCTTAGAGAGTATGAAGCAAATGATAGTGGCTAAAACAGGCCAAATCATACTGAAAGTAAACTTTAAAGCTAGGGAAAGATGTTACATACAAACAAGTTTAAATGATCAGAAACTGGTTTAAACCTGTAACAGAACAGATGTTCAATGCACATAAACCAGTTGGAGAATGGCTGAAACCAATCTGATGCTACATTCAACCAGGTTTATCTTAGACTTAACTGATTTGGGTCAAACCAGTTTATGGAACTTCTGTCCCAGACCCCTTCCTGCTTTAAGTTAAATCAGAGTCCCTCAACATCCTAGCCTGCTTTTCAGCCCTGTGCTGGGCTGGGCTGAGCTGTCTGGTCCAGAGAGCATAGCTAGCCCTGCCCCTTTCCTTTCCTTCCCAGCCAGAGCTCCATCCAGCTGAGAAGGGGGTGGGGGATGGCATCCGGGAGACAGCAGCATCTGCCTAGCTTCCCCCTGCCCCATCCTCCTCTCACTTGCTGCTCAAGCAGGGATCCCACCCACTGCCCCCCCCACCCGAGCCAGCATCTGGCCATGCCACCCCTATGCTAGCTAATGCTGAGAGGTGTCTGTGTGTGTCTCCAGTTTCCCTGGAACAAAGGCAAACAGGACAGTGTCTGCTTAGAGCTTTTTGGAACTAATCAGCAGGTCAGCTGCTTATGTTCCTCTCTTTCTCCCTTGGAAAAAGCTGTTTAAGAAAAGCTTGAACTAATGAGAGTGGCTTTGTTTTCTTGATGGGCCAGTAAGATGTTTGCTGGCTTGCTTGCTTCAAAGGCTACAATCTGTCAGTGTTCAAGAGGGGACAGAGAGAGATATGAGAAATAACCTGGTTTGCAATGCCTGGGACCTGTGAGTGCCATCAGTTTGCTGCAGACAGTATGAAAAAGCAGGGAGAGGGAGATTCAGCTCAGTATCATCAGCAGATACACAAGAAGTCCTCCCTCCCCCAGTGCCCCACTTTGCCTCAGAGTGCTAGCCAGGGGCTGGCAACACTCCAGCTCCTTGAGCAGTGAGCTGGGAAAAACCTGCAAGGGCTGCTTCCCCCTCCTCCTCCAAGCATACCCCAGCTGGGAACTCTTCAGGTCAGGGTGGGGGTTTAAACCCCTCCCTAATCATAGAGTCCTCCTGGGGCCTGGCCACACACCTTCTCAGCTCAGCATTGTAGAAGGGAAGGGAGGGCTGCTGTAGTACCCCCCGGTTTCTAGCCTGAGCCACTGCAGGCATGTGCCTGCATTTCCTGAATCAAAAGTGAATGTCTATCCACTTGCAAATCATCTTACACGCTGCAGGTCAGACTAACCTGCAAAGATTGAATTAATTCAGGCTCAGGCTTTTTAAATGTCTGTCCATAGTCTAAATGCAATCTATCAGTAATAAGCATGAAAGCAGTCATATGACTTCCTGATTCCTGCTAATTCGTCAGTGACTGGTTGCTATTGGATTCCTTCAGTATAGTATTCAGGTGCTTAAAATGTAGAGAAGGCAAGTAACTGCAACTCTGAAATGGTCAGTAGAAACCAGTAACTGCAACTCTAAAATGTTCATGTGCAATCCATACTCTGTTACATGCATCTTCCTCTTCAACTATGTGCATTTTGTAAGTACATGATATGTATTACTTTTGGTTTCTTTCTTATTGCTGAGGATATAGTTTGACAGAATCAGCAGGTTCTCTTGTAATTTAAGGGAGTAACAAACCTTAGCTGGTGGAGAGAGGACTAATTTATAGTTTGTTTTTAAGGTATCAGTGGGAAAGCTGTAGAGAATTGTGGAATGTTTTTAGTAGTTCTGACAGATAATGCTTTCAGAAGCGCAAGACAAATATAATGTAACAACACATTTGGTTAGCCCCACTATGTGAGAAACAGCATTTATAGTGTACTTATGGTTATCTTGCTACCATCTTGCTTAAGATAGCTGTTCTATGTGATAGCTGTTCTATGTGATAGAACAGAGGCTTTGTAACTTTATAGTTACTAATGGAAAAATAGTTTTACTTCATAGAAAAGATTTAGTAGCAGCATGTAGGCAGTTATCATTGTGAAATCTAACCAAGTACATACATACAGAGTATTTTTAAAACACCTTTTAGAAACAGATTGCTCAACTTATAAAGGGAAATGGGACATTATCTTATTTTTATTTTACCTACAGGATTTTTATTAACCTTGCCTAGGAAGCTGCGCTCCCAAGCTGTGCAGGGTCCGGTAGCTGTAGATGATGGTTAATAATTAAGTGGAAAAAATAGCTATGTATAGTTAGTCAGCTAAGCTTAAGCTTCATAAAATATAATTATTTTATTCCAGTGCAGATGGTAGCAGACCTCTTTTGTGGAGCATTTGATGTGGGATTACCACCTGTCATGCCTGGCTCAGTGACAGGGTTTCTTGATTATATCCATTTAAAACAAAAATCCCTCTGACTTTTGTCTGCAACCAGAAGGTATGGATTGTTTGAGTCATTGATTAGAAGCATACTGTAGGTGAATATTTATTTTTATTTTGTGTATAGCACCTCAAAAGTGGATGCTAAAATGATCTATTCAATAAATGGACACCTGTTTGTAAAATACTCTTGACAATTCTTATTTTAATTTATCTTGCTAGATGGTAAAGGGGGTGGAGGGTTATCTGTATGAATGACACATGCCTCCAGAGACTAGCGGGGCACAGTGACCACCTGCAGGTGCCAGCAGTGGTGGTGAGTGGGGAGCTCCCACAGGTGGCCGCGGCGGTGGCAGGGGTGGGGGGACGCAAGCACCAACCAGCAATCGGGAACCGCCCACAGACACTGCCAGCAGTGTCAGCGGGGGGGGATATCAAGTGGCAACCACCTACAGGCATCGTGAGCACTACCAGCAGTGCTGCTTTCAGGGAAGCACCGTCAATCTCAGAGGGTACATGTGCATCCCCTACATGTTGCTAATGGTTATCTGTGGCTTGTATGACAGTATTAATGGCAGCATGATGTGTTTTTATGTAAAGAATCAGTCTTTGGGTCCTGAGCACAATGCTAAGCTCTAGAAATGAAAGCATTGCAAAGGTGGTGTGCTGAGTCCCTAATAATGGTGGAAACAGATGTCACTTTTGTGCCACTATAACAACTCCTATAGCGACACAAAGTGAAAGCAAACATATGTCTTTTTCCTCTGTTGCACAACAAATGCTCAGTTTTGTGGCCATGGCAGAAGGTAGTAATAAATTGGGTCTCTTGATTTCAGCCCACACCTGTTTTGCTAATAGCAGAAGAGCTCGGGCACTGTGAGGCTGCCCAGGCTCTCCAACTTCTCTTGCTAAGTACAGACAGTCAAAAAGCCTGCAGCTGATTCAATTCAATCTTTGCAGGTTAGTCTAACCTGCTTAGACTGAACCAATAAGCAAATGAACAGACATTCACTCTTGATTCTGGAAATGCAGCCACATGCCTGCAGTGGCCTAGACCAGAAGCCAGGGGATGCTAAAGCATGCCTCCCTGCTCAGCTGGAGCAGACAATTTGGGACAAATCTAGCCTGCCCACCATGTGAGGGGAGGTTTGTGGGGGAGGTGCAATGCATCCTGGCATGTTGGGGGACTGTGAGTTAACTTGACTATGGAGGGGATTTGGGACTGAAGTTCAATAAACTGCTTTAACCTAAATCAAGTAAGTCTGATACTACATCCATTCAGATTTATCTTAAACCAGTTTCAGCTATTTTGAAAGTGGCTTACGTGCACTGAACTTCTGTTGTGTTATAGGTCTGAACTGGTTTCCAGTCACTTATATCAGTTTATTTGTAATTTCTCTGCCTTATCCCTAGGGCAAGGGCTCCTCAGGCTTGAAGGGCCTGGTCCTGCACACCCTGGGAATTTCAGGGCAGGCTTGCCCCCTCAGGCCTTGGGAATATTTGCCTCACTTTACCTACTTATCCACACATGTCTGAGTAAGGGGGGGGGGCGGAATTGGGGCTTCAGGTGCAAGCAGGGTGCCCTGCTTGCAGACATGCATCTCTTGCAGTGTGGGGGAATGGATTCCCTTGTGCATGCCTGCAACCATGGAGAGGGGAGTGCAAGTCATGTCCCCTCTCTGTACTTGTAGGTGCCTACGGGGGTAAATCCTTGCAGAGGAATATCCCCACACATACCTGCAAATGTGGAGGTACAAACAGTTGGTCAAGTTCCCCTCTCTGTGCTTGCAGATGAATATGGGACTCTCTCTTGCAGATTTCTCCATGCTGCCTGCAAACACAGAGAAGGAGGACTCTCACTCCCTCCCTCAGCACTTGCAGACAGGTGTGGGGAAATCCCTTGCAGAGGGATTTCCCAGTGTGCATATCTGCAAGTGGGGGTGGGGGAGGGAACCTGCTTGCAGTTATGTCTGGAAGGAAGTCTACAGGGGATTCTCTTGCTTCCCAACACAGGGGCGCATGGCAACTGGGGATATCTGTAGATGTCCCTGGAGCACAATCGATTGTGCTGCAACATATCGTGGCATGCCATTTAAAACATCTGTTTCTCACCTAAGACTCTTATGGACAAACAGAAGAGACTACTGTGTGCTGCTCTTCAGTGACTGCCCATGTATTGGTTTGCTCAGAAGGGAATCGTATCCTTTCCTTATCCTTTGACTACAACAAAATCCTAATATGGGGTTTAGCATATGCTGGAAGCCCGATGTTAGGAGCCAGGGAAAGGAATCCTTTTGGCAGGCCAAAGTAGGTAAATATTAGGAAGACTGACAGTTGTGAGTGGGAGAAACATGCAGTAGAAAGATGAATGAAGAGCCAAAAGAAGTGATGAATAAGCAAGATCAAAAGTAGTAAGAAGCATGCCTAGCTGGGAAGACAAAGAATGATCCTTTGAGCTACATTAGTAACTCAGATATTCTCTACTGGGAAGTCCCAATCAAATCCAAACATTGTCAGATGGTGCCAATCTTTAATAGAGCATGTCAAGTACGGGAAACATAGGATTATTAATATATAAATGATATTGTCTTAACTTCTGAAATGATTCCATACAAAATGCTGTAAAAATCATGCAATTCTCTTTTTATGCAAGAAAAGAAAGCTAATAAAATTGTAGCTGACTCATGAACTAGCAACCCACATTTAGTTTTCCAGGAGAATAATGATTTCAGATCCTGTCAGTTTTCACAGCAATTTTTTTTTTTAAATGGACTTTTTCTTATTCTTTGTTAATGTTAAATAAGGTAAGTCAATTTTAAAAAGCCTTCATTTTGTGAGCAATGCAATTCAAGCAACTGACACAGTAAATAACTATTTTTGTATCTTCCTATTAGGAAAACCTATTTAGTTTCCTTATATTTACTAAGTGTAAGAAATTCACTTGCTTTTAACACAGTATCAAGCTCTCTACTGAGATGGTCCTTAGACTCATAAGATGTAGTTATTATTTTTACTGGTTAGTATTTAAAGGAAATCCACAAAAATAAATTAATAACTAGGAAATTCCCAAATGCTATTTAAAGTTCCCTATAAATCAGCAATATTTTCATCCTCTATTATGGCTGATAGTTGCCCAGTATATAACCACTTCTTCTCCTGATTGCTTGTACTCCTTGCAAGAATCTGCTAGTGTGATATGAATATACATAAACAGACAGAAACTGACACAGCTCTAGCACGTAGTCAGTAGAAAGGACTCTGTTCTTAATTGCATCCCCAGCCTTTTAACATCTAAAACCAGAATGTCTCACTCACCACTTTCTTAGAGCATCCATACAGCAGTCTCTTTGTTGCTTGCATTGAGCCTGAAGATCAAACCAGACATTTGCCACTTCATGACTGACTCCTATTCTGACACCTAAGTGGGTGGAATTTGGCCACTGAATAAATCGTGTTGAAGAAGTAGGGAATACTTTTTGTCTCTTTCCTTCCTTCCTTCCTTCCTAGAACCTTTAAACTAGCTGTTCTAGAATTAAAGCATATTTGTGTAATTTTTACAACACATGGCTGTAAACCAAGAGTTTCAGGCTCCTGCTCTGTCATTTTATCCCTGTGCACTGTAATTAATATATTTAATTACCAGTGGGGGGCTGATTATGCCCTTAAAAGAAAATCAAGCCACACTACTACTCTTAGCAAGTATCTGAATTAGTCTAAAACCAACATCAAATGGCATTTCACCATTTGGCATTAACAACTTAAAAAGTAAGGAAAAAAATCTTATCCTTGTTTATCCACGACTGTGTGTGTGTGTGTGTGTGTGTGTGTGTGTGTGTGTGTGTGATTTTTTTCCTTTTTCCTGTTCTGCTTTTACACAAGCCAGTATTTTTTTTTGTGTAGCACATCAACCTGACAACTTATGTTGTCACAATATCAGTAAATTTTATAGGATTTTATTTCTATAGTTTTATTGTTGCTCATGCCGTCTTTAGCATGAGTCAAAAGTGGACACTACTCTTTCTCTATGCATCAAAGTGTGGGCTGCATTTCTTTCTGATACTGGTATAAGTCAAAAACCTTAAACTGCAGAGCTGTATCAAAGGTATAAAAGAAGTGATGCATGAGCCAAAATGAAAATTCTAACTGGAATCTGTATGTAAAGCTACTTTCAAAGAGAAAAAATCTTTAATTGTAAACTAAGCAAATTTGATCTGGAGTTTGATAAACAGTAAGCAAGGATTCTAGAAGTAGCCTTCTAGTTCAACTTAGAATAAAACCATAATTTTCTTGGAGCAGCAGGCAGGCCCTACAATGACACCTAAAGAATAGGCTTATTCAGAAAATGGTGAATATATTTCACATGAAATCTACATCTCTTTGGAACAATTTGTCAGTTTTAGAATTCATTCTGTAAACTGAATAAAATATATAAATTCTGAGCAATCATAAAATGTCAACAGATCTGCTGCAGAAGAGTATCAGTAGAGTAGTTTGGTTGAAGTCTTCATCCCACATTGTAACTGACCTGAGAGCATGCCAGCACACCAGTATATTCCCTACCATTCAGTTCCCAAAGCAACTGGGCCAGGTTCTGTTCTCAAGAGCACTGAGGTAAGTCCAGACCTAGCTTCTGTGACTTAACAGAAGACTAATCAATAAAGTAAATCTAAAAGCAGAATTTGGTCTGCTGATTCTTGCTGTCTCCCTGAACCTTTCTGCTGTATCTCCCCCTTTTTTGTGCCCACTTACTTTTAAAGATAGATGGATAATTAATTTTATTGTCCGAATGCAGATAATTAAGCTCTGAAAAAGAACAGCCCTCTCCAGCCTGTTCTTCTGACCTTTGAGAAGCTGAAGCCCCAGTTTCCAGATGGTTGAGGAAATCTTTCCAGTAGAGTAAATCTCTACAGAAGCAAATGGCTCATTAATAATTCAAATTGCCTGAATTAAGATAGTCAGTCCATTCTTTTTTTCAGTGTTTGAATTAGTATAATTTTATTTCCTTTATTTCCTGTGCTGTCTTTACTAAATCTTATTTTAATATTGTATGCGGTTTGGTCATGTCATTAAATAAAATATTGTAAAGAAGCACCTAACTCTGTTGGTTATGTTAATTCAGAGACTGAAGTCTGGATTGACTGCCTACCAGTGGAAATTTATGTTTTTTAGAATGGTAATGCTTACAAGCAGCTTGTAGCAGCTTCATGCAGTTGTATCTCAAACTAAGTAAGACAGTATTTGGGATAGGAGACTTTCAAGAGGTGCTGACAGAATAAATCAGTAGATAGAGTGCCTTTTTTAGAAGCAGCACTGAACTAATGACCCAGCAAGGTTCTGGCCGTAAGTAAGTATTAGGAGTGCTATGCATTTGGATTATTTGAGAGACTACATTTTTGGAAACTTGTGATCAGTAGAAATAATGAATTATTGCATTCTTCACAAATTCTTTCTGCCTTCCTGAAATCCTGTAGTTTCAACTAAATACAGGATTCCTTACTTCCTATCTTATGTTACTGTACAGCATTGTGCAAGGTTCTGTTCTTCATGATGAACTATTCAGTATCTTTTATATGTCCAATCCTATAGTATCTGATAGAGCTGTGCAAAGCTTTGGGTGGTGATTTGATTTGGAGATTTGGCCCGATTCGGTGGCCAAATCATAGATTCATAGTTGGTAGGGTCGGAAGGGACCTGAGCAGATCATCAAGTCTGACCCCTTGCCATGGCAGCTGCTGCTGAATCTCCGAACCTCTGAATCCGAATCGAATCAGGGGACCAATTTAAAGGTCCAACGATTCAAAGCTTTCCGAATCTTCGGCTAAGGTTCGGAGAAATTTGATGAGTCGGACAGTCCCCAGTGGCTGCAGCCACTCTGAGCTGGCAGGGGAGGGAGTGCTGGGGGAGGGGACCATGGGGGGACCCCTGCCAGCCTCCCAATCCCCCCCCACTCCCCCAGCTCCTCCGAGCCCCGCCTGCTCCCCAGCACCCCCATGGCTGCCTCCGCCCGCCCCAGCTTGGTACTTTAAAAAAAAGCCCCAGTGCTTACCAGGTGCTGCCGAGTGGGGGACAGTCCCCACTGCCCCACACTGCATGGGGGGCTCTGCACAAGCCCCCTCAACCCCCCAACTTCCCTGACCCCCCCCCCCCCCTCCCATGGCTGCCTTGCCTGCTGGGGCTCTGGGCCTTTAAGAAAAAAAAAAGTTGTGAAAAGCTCTGGGACTCACCACTCCTGGTGCAGCCTCGGGGCTTCAGAGACTCATGCAGAGGCCCCCACATGGCACAGGGAAGCAGAGGGCAGCAGGGATTGCCCCTTGCTGGCAGGAATGGTGAGTCCCGGGATTTCTTCAGGTTTTTTTTTTTCTTAAAGGGCCAGAGCTGGCCTGTGCAGGGCACCTGTGAGGGGGCTGGGGAACTGGGGGCAGGATTCAGGGGCTCATGCAGAGCTGCCCATGCAGTTGTGGGCAGTGGGGATTGCCCCCTGCCCGGCAACACCTGCTGAGCCAGGGGTTTTTTTTCCTCGGAAGTGCTAGGAGCTGGGGCGAGTGGGACAGACATTGCTGGGTTGGGAGAGGGGTGGGGGATGGGCCTGGGCTGGCTAATTCGGAGATTTAGCTGCTGCCGAATCTCCTAATCAGATTGGCCGAATCAAATCAGGACAGTGATTTGAATCACTGAATTGAATCACTCTCCCCCAAATCATCCAAATCCAAAGAGAATACTAGCCACTTTGCATAGGCCTAGTATCTGAGTACCAATTAAATTGGTGCTATGTTTGTATTTCAGTTTTAAAAGTGACTAGAGATGAGAGGTGCTAAATATCAGATAAAGATATCTTTGCAGATTTTAATCTAAAGGTAAGACAGATGGCATTATATAAGACAGGAAAGAATGCAGAACTCAGTAAAGACATCCAGCTCCCAGTAAAATTCATTTAGGTTTCCAAATTATATGAAGCTTCTATGATAGTCATGTAAAATGGAGGGGAACCAAACCTTCATATTCCCATTTCACATTATAAAAAACATGTACCTGTACAATCCAAGCCTGCATTTCCTGATTGGTTCCAACCTTAATAAATTAACAATGAGACATAGGCCTCAGGCTGCTCCCCAATGGCTTACCATCACCAATAATTTGGAGAAGATCTGAATATCTGTGAATTTGAGCAGGTTTTTAAATGGTTTCCATAGATTTATGAATCAGCTTACATAGCCTTGCACTACTGTGTGTGCACTGGTTTCCATCATCTAAATTTGCCCTAGGGTATCCCAAAACCCACCAGAAGGATTTCCGTTCAGAGTTTGTATCTATACCTATTTTATTATTCAGATTCACATACTATTATTTATTATCAAGACTGACATGCACATGCGCGCGCGCACACACACACACACACACACAAACACAGATATAGATATAAATACATACATACATGCATGTATATGCATATATGTATATCATATCTATATGTATATCTAGATATGTACATGTCAGTCTTGATAATAAAGGAATAGTTTATCTCAGACACGCACACATTTATATGGGATGTGGGCAGTGGGGTCCCCCAGGGCTCGGTCCTCAGGTCCACACTGTTCAACATCTTCATCAGTGACTTGGACAAGGGAGTGAAAAGCACCTTGTTCAAATTCGCAGATGACACTAAGATGTGTGGAGAAGTGGGCACGCTAGAAGGGAAGGACAGGCTGCAATTGGATCTGGACAGGTTACAGGGGTGGGCGGATGAAAATAAGATGGGATTCAATACTGACAAGTGCAGGGTACTGCACCTAGGGAGAAAGAACCAGCAGCATACCTACAGGCTGGGGAACTTCCTTCTCATTAGCACAGAGGCAGAAAAGGATCTTGGAGTCATTATAGACTCCAAGATGAACATGGGCCAACAATGTGGGAAGGAAGGCTAACCGCACCTTGTCATGTATCCACAGATGCATCACGAGCAGGTCCAAGGATGTGATCCTCCCCCTCTATGTGACATTGGTCAGGCCACAGTTGGAGTACTGTGTCCAGTTCTGGGCGCCACACTTCAGGAGGGATGTGGACCACATCGAGAAGGTCCAGAGGAGGGCCACCCGCATGATCTGGGGGCAGCAGGGCAGGCCCTACGAGGAGAGGCTACAGGACCTGAACCTGTTCAGCCTCCACAAGAGAAGGCCGAGAGGGGATCTGGTAGCCGTCTATAAACTGGTTAAGGGGGACCAGCAGGCAATGGCAGAGTCCCTGTTCCCCCAAGCACTACTGGGAGTAACAAGGAATAATGGCCATAAGTTGACAGAGAGTAGAGCCAGACTGGACATCAGGAGGCACTACTTCACAGTCAGGGCAGCTAGGATCTGGAACCAACTTCCAAGGGAAGTGGTGCTCGCTCGTACCCCCAGGGTAGGAGGTTACCTGGGGTGTCAGATGTTAGGCAGGTTATAATGTGTCAGAAATCCAATGACTGTGTTTAGTCCATGATTTTTGTATCCAGTAGGTTGATGAAGTGAAGTTCGTAGGCACATCTGTAGAAGGTGTTTTGTAAATTCCCTTTGAGGATTAGAACTGAGAGATTGGAGCCCCATGGGTAACTGAGTATTCTTGTCTTTGATAGATTTTTGTTGTTCATTCATTCTGATACGCAGTTGTTGTTTGGTTTCTCCAACATACTTTTCATCAGGGCATTCAGTGCACTGGATGAGATATATTACATTTCTGGAGGTGCAGGTGTAAGATCCAGGAATGGTGATGGTTCTGTTGTGGGATGTAGTTATTATGGGGATGGTGGAGATGTGTTGGCAGGTTTTACATTTCTTGTCATGGCATGGGCTGGATCCATTAAGTGTGTTTTGGGCCATAGTGTAAGATCATTTCATTTACAATCAAATATCTAGGTATTGAATGCAATTTTAAAAATTGCATTTATGCAAAACCCTGGGAGTGCCAGAGCTGACGTTCTTTATAATTTGGTTAACAAACCAACAAAGAAAGTGCTGAACATTTGCAACAAAATGAACAGCATCTTAGCAGGGGCAGATCCAGAGGGGTGCAGAGTTTTGGTTGCACCTCCTTTCACCTGTGCCAAACATGAGCATTTGGAAGGATCCTCATGGAAGGATCCTAGTAGAAGGTACATACCTTATTCCTCAGGCATGGAGGAAAGCTATAAAACAGCAAATGAAATTCTTGATTATGCCTTCACAATTTTCTTTCACTCCTGCAAGCAAAGGGACACACCCAGTTACAGTCCAATGGTGCATTTTCTAACTACTGTTCAAATTCCAAGATATAAAAAAGTGCCTCAAATGGTTTAAATGAAAAAGTAATTAATTATATAGCAAAGCTTACTAACATCACAGTTATGCTATGCTTAATATTGCTAGTACCAATTTCATTTCAAGGCACTTTACAAGTGTTAAGTAATTAATTCTCATACCAGTAGTTGGGTATCATAAATAATTTGTATTGGGCCAAGTTTGTACCTGCTCTACAATCTCAAATGGAGAAAAGAGATCAATGATGGTTAGTAACTTACAACCACTGACCATATCTGGCAGGGATGGGATTAGAACAATGGTGTTCTGGGTAACCAATTCTTTCTCTTAGACCAGTGGTCCTCAACACTTTTTGTACCAGAACCCATCTGTAAACATTGGTTAATTCTGACCCAGTAAATAGTTTAAATAGAAAACAGTCCCCTGGCCCTGCTGGTGCCCCTCATTCCCAACCCACAGTATCCCATCCCCTAGCCCTGCTAGTGTCCCTCACTCCTGACCCACTGCCACCCAGGCCTCAGCCCTCCAGTGTGTGCAGCATGGGGGGCACATGCCCCCCCCCCCCAATTTGTGCAACCACAGTGGGCACAGGGTTGCAGCTTGGCCAGACTGGCACAGGCAGGAGATACCTCCAGGGCCCAGCAGGTGGGACCCAGCACAGGAGGACAGAGTGAGGTTGAGCAGTTGGTCTGTGCTCTTACTGGATGGAATAGAAAAGAAGCCAGAGGCCAGTACACATTCAGGAAAGCCAGTCGGTGAAAATGCAAATTGAGGCAGTCAATGGGTGAGAGGCAGGTGTTTGGGGAGGGGAGGAGAAGGGGAATGCAGACCTGGTGATAAGAATATAGTTGGTAAACTTCAACTCTTCAAAAGGAGGCTGGATAGACACCTTGCCGGGGTCGTTTGAACCCAGCATTCTTTCCTGTGCATGGGAAGGGGGCAGACTCGATCTGTTCAGGTCCCTTCCGACCCTCCCAACTATGAAACTATATGTATCATACTTGAGTGTGCATAATCACTCATGTAGTCTTGTAGCCAATTTAGGAAGCAGGTGGATATTGTGCAGCCTTGTGATGCCTGAAGTTCCAAACACATGAATCATGTCTATATCCTTCTCTTTAATACATTCTTAGGTAAAAGCTCTTGTTATAGAAACAAATCCTGCCTTCCCCTCCTTCCTCACTTCTATGTGCACAGTTAATCCTGTGCTTTCAGCAAAAATGGTATGGTTCCACCATGCAGGGAGTTACAGGTGACAGACTGCAATATGGAACAATGTAGGTGCACTGCTCTCACCACCTCCTGCCACCAGCCACTCATGCACTGGGCCATGGCTCTAATGCACTGTCATGACCCAGTCACTACCACTGCTCCCCTCAGTACACAGCTCTACCCCAGAGGGGAGATGGGATGGCAGGCAGCACAGGCGACGTGAGGGGAGCAGCAGTGGCAGCCAGGCCATGGCAGCAGAATAGAGCCATGACCCAGTGCATGAGTGACTAGCTGCAGGAGGAGGTGAGGACAGCATGGCCCCTACCCTTCACTCCCCATCGATTACTCCTCATGCTGCTGGCAGTGTGACTGTCATGGGGTCCTGCTGGTGGCAGCAGCAACAACAAGTCTTGCAACCCCTCTTTGCCCTCCCGCACTGGGTCCTGCGTGCTGGGCTATAGAGGTGGCTCCTGTCCATGCCAGTTCAGCCAGGCTGCAGCCCTATGCCCAATGTGGGTTCATGGATCTAAGGGGCATGTGCCCCCAATGCTCTCCTGATGTGCTGCCTGTGCTGCCTTGCTCCCCTGGAACACTGCCAGCCTGCAAGGGGAAAACCTGTGGTCCATGATTTTCTGTGTTTTTCTGTGATCATTCACAGCCCTTTCATATATTCTTGTGTAGCAGACTTACCTTTTGAGCTCTGGATGAGTCCTGGGCTCGAGATTCTGCAATTCTGATTGGTGGAGCCCATCCGCCAATCAGAAGCAAGCCAGGGTAAGCAAGGCCATGCCCTTTCCCCAATGGGAGGGGGCAAGAAGCAGTCTGGACCAGGTTCGAGACTGTGCCCTGCCAGGTCCGGAAAACTTTGGAGGCGGAGCCCCTGAAGCATATAAAAGGAGAGCATGATCAGCATGCTGGAGAGAGAGACATGGCAAGGGATGGCAAAGAGAGAAGAGCTTCACAGATTACTGTCCTCGGGACCCCATCTGAGCCTCGACAGTGCGCAAATTGGCTCATGGTGCTCAGGCTCTAAGAGTTGCTCAAGGCGGCTTAAGCCTGGGAACCTGACAAGCGACTGGGTAGGCGGTGCTTGGATTGGTGCATGGAGAGCAGGCCTTGGGAGCAGCTCGAGGCTGCTCGGGCCCCACACCATGCACAGGTCAGGGCACAAAGAGCTGGCCCTGGGTGCAGCTCCAGGCTGCTTGGGCCCCACATGGTGCACAGGTCGGCGCGCAGAGAGCTGGCCCTGGGAGCAGCTTGAAGCTGCTCAAGTTAGCCCTGGCTTTACGCCGAGTAACCAGAGCCCTGCAGTGTGGCTCCGCATTAAACTAAAAGAGCCCTAGTGCCCAGAGCAGGGCCCAGGAAAGGGAAGGACCCTTGGTGTAAGGCTGGGGACTGGAGCCAGTAAGGGCTAGACTTCCGTGGGAGCTCCCAGGGTACCCAGTGCAGGACACCAGGCCATCAAGAGGAGCCGGAGGTGCTGCCAGAAAGAGACCCTCACAGGACTGGCCACCAGGGGACGAGCCTTGGCTGCTTCAGAGCCGGAGTGGGAGTTGCTGGAGAAGCGGGTCCCGCAGAGGAGGTGGGCTTGGGAGAAGAGAGTCTGCTACCTCCACTGTGGGAAGGGGCTTGTCCACATCCCGGGGCCCTAAAGGGGAGGGACTCCAGGGAACACCGCATGAGGTGCTGAGTGTACCCCCTTATTTTGTGATTGCTGTTGTTTCATATTGTAGAGGGTACTCCTTAAGGGAGTTTATATGGGTTTATCTGTCTTCATTGCCTATATGTGTTTATTGCCTATTATTAGAACTTACCTGTATTGTTGCCTGTGTACATCTATGGTATTGCTACCTCAGCTTTCCTGGGTTATCTAAGCTGATGCTCATACATGGTTGTTATGTTGATACCCTGACTTACCTGTTCCAAAGTGTTTAATGCTTATTCTGTGCAGGGGGGTTAATTATTGCATATGCTGTGAATCACCTGGTTTGTTTTTGCAGTCACTCAAAGTGGTGCAATATGTTGACTGTAGGTAATTGTATATGGTGTCACATACTAATTTTCTGTAAATATTTAATGTTTCTTATTCATGTTTATTTATTGTAGCAATACATTTGTATATAGTTAAGCACTTGGTCTTGGTCTGGCTCTGTAGAGAGGAAAGGGAACTGCTACCAGGTGGCAGGCCCTTTTCTCAGCACTCTTGCCTGACCACCCCATCCCTTCCACTGGTGGACAGGGCAGACCCCTGGGTATCCCCAGGCTACACTTTCAATCCAGTTTTGGGTTGCAACCAACAGGTTGAGAAACACTGTCTTAAAACACAACCCTGATATCCAAAGACAAGCTTCATCATATAGCAAGTCAATTTTTCCACATTAGAAACACACCTGATGCAAAGGATGAATTATTCAGGGATCAAGGAATATATTAACAAGAAAAGTATAGGAAAACCTGCATTCTGTTTCACCTGTATATGTGATTTGATTTGATTTTAGAATGTATGGGTGTAACAGGATAATTTGGCTTGAAATCTCCTATTGTCACCAAAAGCTTAAATTCCAAGGACATAGCAGATGTACTCAGAGCAAATTAAATAGCCAGGTTGCCAACAAATGGGAATTAGTGGGCAGATTATGTAAGAGGCCAAATTTCTATCAGTTACACTGGAGCATAAATCACTGGGCCCAGTGCTCAGTACAGCTAAATCTAGGATTCTCACAGGATCTAGATAGTTATGGTGCACCTTTTACTTTCTGTTCTCCTGCCAGGAGTTGCCTGGGGTTGACAACAGCCTCAAGACAAGATAGAAAACCAGGAACTGACAGCTTATTGCCACAGTCTGAATATCTAGGCAGTAATGTAGGACCGGCCTCCCCTGACTTTGTGTTACTGGAGGATTTTTTACACACATCAGAAAAATCTTTTATTGCCTGTTTTTAAAATGTCCTTTTGGTCAGTCATGTACAGTGAAATAGTTTTAAAAAGGTGTAAGAATAAGTACTTTTGGGGTAAGTGGAGAGAGAGAGAGAGAGAGAGAGAGAGAGGCTCCTGGAACATGATGCGAGGAGAAGCCTGACTGCAGGTACTGCTTGTAGATTAAAGGGTAGCAGCTCCAAGATGGCTGAGCAATGTTGGTATGGCCAGGTGGCTTAGGTTTGAGTTATAGCCAAGAGGCTTGAGTTTATGTTGAAGTTTGTTTAACACCGGTGGTTTGGGTGAGGCTATAAGGGGATGGAGGAGGCCTCATAGGGGACTCACGGTAGAGTGAGTACCCCAGCCCCAGTGAGGGCACAGAGTTTGGTGGTACAGAGCCCAGCTCCAAAGAAGAGCCCGGTGAGAGGGGAAACCTTGCAGAAGGGGAGAGCCCGGTGAGAGAGGGCAGCCGTGCAGAGGGAAGAGCCCAGTGAGAAGGGTGGCGTATAGAGAAGGCCCGCAAGGCCTAGACACGCCGGACACCCGGAGCAGGAGAACGGTGGCCGAGTGGAGGAGAGGTAGCCTCCCTACAAAAACACACATCATCAAAGTTGTGGCGGGCGAGAATAGGAGGGTGCAAGTCCGAAGCTTGGCACAGTAGAGGAGGCGGCAAGGGCTAGCACGGCGACCCTGCCGTCCCTCCTGTTACAGAAACCAACAGTAAATGTTGCATTGAGATGGTAGATCCTTGATGGGTGTTACACAGTTGAAGTTGAGGCATAATCACTATTGCAGTCAACCTAAGTATGCTATTTCATGTGGTACATAGCAGCTTCAACCTCCTTTTCCCCTATAATCTGCTGTGATGGTGGCAGACTAAGAGTGATGTTCTGGTGGTAATACAGTAGCTGAAAGGCTTTTGAGACCAGAATTATTTTCAAGGTCTTCAACAAACTACCAAGTGTGTGGGCACTCATGTATGGGCATGTGCTCGTGTGTGTGTGTGTGTGTACACATACATATACATACAGACACATACACATATACTTGCACAGCAATTCAAACACAGACTTAGATAAAACATATATGTTTTATTCTCTTTATTATATATATATTTATATGTTTTATTCTCTGCCTTTGTTACATATCCATGAGAGAGAGATTATAAAAATGTAATCTATTTAGATTAGCATATATGTTTGATCTGAGTCTGTGTTTGAATTGCTGTGCAATCTACAGCTAGCTGTGTTTGTGGTGTTCCCTCCTGCAGGGTTAGCTGCACTTCTAGATAAACTGCCTCCTCCCCTCTGACACCCCTAGCTAACCTGTGCTATCAATCTGAATTTACCTGATCTCGAATCTAACAGAAAATGTATATGACTGTTAATAGGTGGGTGAAAGCCACTGAGCCTGCAGTTACCATGCCAACATTGTTCCCTGGGGCTTAGCCATGCAGAGATGAATGCTGCAAAATTAAGCTTTGCTCGATAGGGAGGGAGGTACTATTCCATGGGGGTTTTATGTAGTGCACAGCCCCAAGTCGATTCTATGCTGCAGTTTGTATATTAATGCTGTACATTCATTCAGTTGTTTTGTTATTTTCTCCCCTTCCTGACTCTTACTTTAGCTTTCCCTCCCCTTGTTATCATATGAAGTGAGTCTGTATGTCAAAGAATAGGGCATGTAATTTCTTAAATTTTTATAATTTTTCTCTCATGGATGTATAACAAAGGCAGAGAATGAATTCTAATTCTAATCCTGTCTTCAACTCAGTCATCCTGACAAGCAGTAGGGCACTTAGTAAATGAGGGCAAGATTTTACTCCATGTGTCAGCACAGCCCCATTAGTCACTAGAAGCTCCACAGGGTGAGTGAATCCTTGCATGGTAGAACTCCATTAGCTTTTCTCCCATCAGGGACCTTCTGGTCGGAGCAGAACTTATCTCAAAGTGTGCCTGTGTTTTTGATGCATAGGGTGTGAGTTAACTTAAACACAGAGCTATACAGTAGAAAGCTGTGCCAAACAGGCAACAGAGATATTGAGATTAAAGATTACAATTTGAAGGTATAGGTAGATGCACTTCAGTATGACACATTACAATGTGTATTTATCAAGAAAAAACTACAACCACATCTAAAAGACTAGAAACACAAATACTGGATATAGTGACTAAGAAGTATCTTATTAACTGTACTTATGGGGAAGGATTTAAATGCAACTTTTTTAAAAACAGGAATTTTTGTCTTGTAAAACAGCTTGTAAGGAGGTGGATTTGGCTCCTCCCTTTTACTCTTCATCTTGTTGATATCCAGTGGTAAAATACACACTCATTCTAGCCTATAGTCATCTAGCCTATAGTTAAAGTTGTCCAAACAAGCTAGTCTGACCCACCTGAGAGCTAAATTAGGTGTGTTTTGGCCCAGCCTGGGATGAGAGGTAGAGGTGCACCAATACATTGGTCCAATATCAGATCAGTACTGATCTAAAGAAAATTGTCTATATTAGATATCAGCCTGATGGGGCCAATAATTTGGCTGATAAATGCCTGTGCTGCACGCAGCTGCAGCACAGCATGGAGCAGAGCCAGCAGCATGGATAGCTGCCTCCAGCTGGTAAGTTGGAAGGAGAGAGGGGAGGGAAGGGGCGTAGAGGAGCAGATCAATGCCCCCCACAGTGAAGGAGGGGGCAGGGGCAGGTGCTGCCCAGCCAGGATGGGGGACAGGGGGCATGGGACAGCTGCAGCTCACTGGGGGGGGGGGTCAGCTCCCACTGCTACTTGCACCCCGGGAGGGCGGGGGCAGTCAGGGGTGTGCCCCTGGATCTGTGCGACATGGGCTGCAGCTGTAGGATGGAGCCAGAGCTGGTGCTGCATGTGGTTTTTCTTTCTGGGGTCTGGGCTTGGAGCAGACTCTGGAAGCACTGGGAGGAGGCTGCAGCCACCCCACATATCATTGCAGCTCCACTCCCTGCCCCGTGCTGCCGCCTGGAACAGCGCTGGCTGAACACTCCAACTCCACCCAAGTGCTGGGAAAAGCTAGGGCTGTGCCCCCACACCTCTTCCCTCCCCCCTCCCCTGCCACCACACCAGACTTACCACCTGATGGCAACTGTAGTGGATATCGGATTGGTATTGGCCGATATGCCTCAAGTATCGGTTATCAGTATCAGTCCCCGAAATCTCTTATCAGTGCACGCCTAATGAGAGGCAGTACAAAACTCCTTGTACAGGGCAGTGTGGCAGGGCACTGCGGGTGCCTGCTACTTTAAGGGCCTGGACCTGGTAGCTGCCAGGTGCCTGATGAGGGCAGCCATTTTGAACCTAGGGCTGCCCATATAAACAGGGCAGTTCTGTTGCTGGAGGCCAGGTAACAACACTGCCTGGTTGGAGGGCTACTTGTATCATCTGGAGGTAAGGGAGGAGCTGTAGAGGATGGTCAGGAGGCTCCTGGTCTTGGGTACAACCTAAAAATGCACCCTGCTGGGAGTGGGTGGCCTGGTGGGGCTCCCAGTGGCACGGGAACCCCCAGGAAATACCAGGCCAGTTACCACCCTGGTGAAAGGTGGGTTGGGGTGCCTTAACCCCTAGCCCCCACAACTGGGTGAGTTACCCCTTGTTTGGAGGGTCTGGAGGGTGGACCCCCAGAGAGAGAGAAAAGGCACCTGTCTGACCTTCCCCTGACTGGTCAATGCTGGGGCCAGGACTGGAAGGGTCAAAGGGCCGGGGGCCCACCGCGAGGAATGCCCAAGAGCTGCACACCTGGGGTTCTAACTGGCCTGGAGGTGGGCCAGGGCTAGTGAGCCAAAGGTCCCGGGGGGACCACACCCGAAGGGGAGGCAGTTCAGGGAGCTATGCTGCCTAGTATGAAGGCGGGTGAGACTGCCTGAGGAGAGGAATCCATGCAGGGTTCAATTAGGAGGATTCTGGGGCCCAGTGGTGGTGATGATGATGATGATAACATCGAGATGCCATCAACGAGGCTTGGGCTGCGGTGTAGGTGAGGAATGGAGCCACAGATAGCGCCCCCTGGCATCGGGGCAAGAAATGGACAGCCTCCAACTTAATTACATCATTTAACTAATTAACAATAAGGCATGGCAGGCGAGAAGGAGGGCGGTTCACCCAGAAAGAGGTGGGCGGGCCACAGTTAAATTGGCCCTGAGAAGGCACCCTGTTACAGGCAGTCATATGGAAGAACTGCTTTCTGAGCACCTTCCCCAAGCTGACATAAAATAGCACACCTCCCTAGCAAAGCTACAGAGTTTGTACCAGTACAATTAATGGTGATACTTATAGCCTTCTTTTACAGTAAACTAGAACTGTACAGTAAACTAGAACATCCGTCAAGTCTCTCTTCTATATTATTTAGAATTATGCCTTGCCACATAAAGTACCTGCTGACATTTACACCAAGTTTCTCGCTACTTTGCAAAAATCCTTTTTATGACTAAAGCAGTTTTAATTTTTCTTTATACATTCTGAAGGGGAGTTCAGATTGTGATGTGCAGATAGAACCATTTATGGCCTTTCAAATAAACTAGGCTTTGTTTACCTTAAATTTCCTGGAAAATGCAGAGATTTGTTATATAAGCGGAAATTCTGTGGGATTTTTTTTTTTTGTTAATGCTTTTTCGATCACTCTCTAAAGATAGCTTTGTACAACATAAAATCTAGGCTGGGAGACTTCCACAAAGACTGAGTGTCATCATAGTGCTCATGCATCTGCAAAATGTACTAGTCTTCTTGGATTTTTGTTGTTAGATTAAGTAAAACTGTCTTGGGCTGAATAGCAGCTATTTTAAAACCTAATAAAAAACTACAATGGTTTTACACCTCAATTACACTGATTTTACTTACTATATAAAACAGTGCAGAATGAATACTAAATGCATTTAAATAATGCCTTGGGGAGGTGATCTCTGGACCATAATCAATGTTAGATGTTGTTCAATGCAGTAACAAACAAGAGTTTTTTTCCAATTTTTTTATTTAAAAGTAAAAATATACCCAAGCTGTCAACTCTCAGTCAAAAGCTAATTAAACAAATAGGGAACATGGATTTGTAAAAGAAATTATTTAAATGTATACATTAAGCTACAACCACTGACATCCATCAACTGACAAAGAAAATTTACAATGGCAAAAATGTGGGACAGGGTTTATATCTATCATATACAGTTCATTATATTGTAGGTTGCCAATAAAATTTAAAGATTGAATTATTTCTTATTTGTGGAATATTAAATTAGTCAAAAAATATAAAAGCCAGCAACTATCAACTTCAACGTTTTCCTACAAGGCATCAGCCTCACCTGGATGTATATTTTGGATAGAGCAACAAGAAACCTGTCATACTCAGGAAGGTGAGCAATCACAAGGTAAATCTAATTCCTAGGCCACCTCTCAGTTAGCTTGTTTTGGGCATGCAAGAATCTTGCTTTAATGACATATGTATCATAAGAAAGGGGACCAGATACAGTACTCCTTACTGGGACTTACTGCATAAAAGAATGCTAATATAGAGTATTCAAAAAGCTGATATTCAGGTGATAAACTCTAAGGCCATGTCATATATGCGTATATATAATGCACATGTAACAGACTTACCAGCCTGCTGCCTACTAAGCCATCTCCTTGGGACTTACTCTAACATACAAAGCTCCTGAGCAGCTGCTCAGCCAGAAGTAGGTTTAAAAAAAGGCTTCCTCTCCCCACATCATGAAAACACTTGCATATCTTGACTAACCCAGGCCTAGGAATAGTAATATTTAGTGTTAGAGGTGTAGGTTGTAGCCATGTTGGTCTAAGGACATAGACAGACGAGGTTCTTTGGGTAAATCTGATTATCTTTTCTTAGACCAACTCAAATAGTTGGAAGAAATCTTCTTAGCAAGCTTTCGGGCAGCAACAGCCGCCTTTATCAGGCTAAGGAAGCATCTGCAGATGGTCTATTGCTCTTCTTGGATGAAGTTCAGTGTTAGGCCACTGACAGATTTTTCAGGAGTCATGGTAAATATCAAAATGTAAAAGTTCTAAATATCTTGCAACTCTAGATAATTAGAAACAGGAACTTTATACCATTGTGATGAGGAGACATGTCTGTTTTCAGCAGGATTCAAATGTGGAAGTACTGAATTGCCCCAATACTGTGCACAGAAGAGCTATCTTTTTAAAAAACATTACATTTCTGTGTTATTTATATAGTTGGAATCTTGGCAAGTAAGACACCAGGCTTTGCAGTGAGAGGGATACAAAACTAGCCCATTATTTGGGGAGATGTGAACACATGATAATATGTGGGTATATCACCATTTGTGGTGACCCATGTAACTTACGGCTGTGTCACTTGTGAAAACATGGCAACCTATACTCACTAATAGAAGCTGTATGCTACATTGATAGATATTCCTCCTATAATATAAATATTATAGAGAATAAATATTCTCTATATAGAGAGAAAAGAGAATAAATATTCTCTTTTCTTAAGACATGTTTTAGCCACACCTATCAGGGTTGCAAACTGGCTTGGCTTATCATAACTGTTTAATATATTCTGACCACAACAGATTTGATAATAGCAAGCCACATGCAAACATTTAGCTTGTTACTGTTAACATTATGAAAATGCCAAGGAGTCAGCAACAACCTGGCACTGTTATCCTTGGGAGAGAAATTGTTCTGGGTTCTAAACTTATGACACTGGGACTGATTCTCATGGTGTCCCTTGGACAGTTCACATTTTTTTAACAGCTCACTGTTGTTAGTAAGCTAAATCTTGCAGTCAGTACTCAAATGAACCTCATATTGAATCCGTGCCACAACCATAAAAGCTGACAGTATTTTATTATATACCTGTTAGTGCAACATGCCACCCTTCCTCACATGTATATCCTTACTCTGAACGTGCTGGCTTACAGAAATATTGTCATGCTTGTTTTTGTTGCCTAGAAGGCGGATCACAGAATAAACTGTTTTAACAGGTATAATAAAATTCTAAAAAAAAAAATGTAATGCACCTGGCTCTGAAGGATCTAGGTATGATGGAAACCAGTAATAAGCATGTCTGTAGCTACAACAAAGATTTTCAGTCCCAGCCTAAAGCAAATCTAGGTAAAGACAACATGTTACTGTTTTATATCATTAATTGTTTGGGCAAAACAGTTGAAAACCTGATAGGATTGGTAACTCTATTCAGTACACCTGCCTTCCATTAAAAAGGAAATGAACTTTGTATTCTGATGCATAGGTAGAGCTGTGCTGCTGAATTAGAAAACATCAGCTTGCCTCCATATGGAAATTAACCACCTGATTGAAAGTGTGCCTTATAAATACTAACTCTAACTGTATTCTAAAAATAGAAGGCATGTTAAAACATCAAGCTAATAAACAGGTGGCCTCTCCTTAGCGTTCAGTACTCTTTATCCACTCTATTTTCTACTGAAGACATTACAAGGGGAACCTGCCACTTGACCTTTACCTCAGTTAATTAATTTGTTGAATAAAGAGCAGAGTCTGGATCCAAGGATGTGCTGGTCTGCTAATCCTACTGTTTTGAGCTGTTTTTGGATTTAAATCCTGAAAAAATGTACTTATAAATTGAATATTCCTTTTAAAAAAAATTTAATTTGGGAAGAAAATTGAAGTCCAGGAAAGGGCTATACCTGACATTGGGGATCATGTTAAAAGTGTCATCAATAGTACTACAGAGGGCTTGCTTGTTCTGAGGCCTCCATTTGAACATTTAAAGCCAGTACTGCAGAGTTCTGTGATTAAGGCCTCCCAAGATAACAGTAAGAACTGATGAACTTCCACACACAGCTCTGGAATTCAAAATGAATTTCCATTTGTCATTCACTCCAACTAATTACTTAGAATTAGATGCTGCTTGAATTGGATCATAATAAGGGGTTATTAGGAAAGTTTTTGTTGGGTGGTTTTCATAGCTTGATCATAACTGCAGTTGATAAAGGAAGATTTTTTAATTGGGAGATGAAGTTCTCAGAAGAATTCCTTAAATAGGTCTAGATACAAGCTCTTTTGCTTCATTAGAGAAAAGAGATGCTTCTACTATTTAGAAAGCTCATTCTAGTCTCTTACTAGCAATGAGTCTTGCTAAATATCAGCAAAAGAGCCCTGAATGTCGTCTATGCAGTGTTTATACTGGTGACAAGGTAAGACAATACCTATGCCAATTTAGCAGTTATTGTCAGCCTGTAGTCCATAGTTTGTCTAAGATGACTACGATCAATCAAAAGTATATGAATACCCACACTTACAATTCAAAGGGGTCTGCACTTCCATGCAAAATTTTTCAGGGGTCTGCAAATGAAAAAAGGTTGAAAACCACTCCTATAGATAAATGGATGCTTCAAATTAATTAGTTGTTTGTTCCTCCCAAAGTTTAGATAGTTTTTCTTGGGTAGGGGGAGGGAGGGGGTTGTTTGTTTTCTTAGTTTGGTTTTGGAAGGTTCTGAGGGATTGGGGTGGTTAACACTACTATGGTTTTGTTATAGTAATATGTAAATGTCGGAGCAGATAGAAGTCTCCAACTATTTGCAACTGAATACATGTGGTTAAATTACTACCAAGTAAAATACAGTATAATTTTCATGACTTAATACAGTGCATCCTTGGTTCAACATGATTTTTAGAACATTACCAAGACCAGTGTACTGTTGTATACTACACAATATATACTGTAGCATTCTTTGAGTTTTTAATGGTAATCACCCTGACATTAAACTGTGCATTCATTGCATATAACTATTACATATTTAGTCCTACTGATCAACTGTATAGTAGTAGTCACCTTCAAAAATAAAAACAATAGAAAAAGAAATAGGAATGTATAGGCACTGGAAAGCTGCTCGGTGTGATAGCAACTATAGAGAGGGCTCTCACCAATCAGCAAAGGCATGATTATGTGAAAGAATAAATGAATGGAGGGAGAGTAGGGAGTAGAAAAATAGGATCAATTAAGAAGGTACTGAGTTCATCTATACATGCAAATGCTGCTGGATGGGTTTACTCCAGAGTAAATTACTCGTAGTAAACACACCCAGGGCAGGCATCTACATGTGTACCCATTTGACTCACTGATCAGGGTCAGGGGGCATGGAAAAAGCTGCAGGGGAGGGGCAGGTCCCAGTCCTCTGCCCTTATCTGCCAATCGGGGCGTGGGGCTGGGAAAAAGCTGTGGAGCTAAGACTTGACACTGACTGGGTAGTTCCCAGCCAGCCTCAGGCTGTGCAGAGAAGTTTGCATATGCATCTTAGAGCTGGCTGGGGGACTGCCTGCCCACTGTTAGGCTACTATATCTTTAATATAAAATCCTGCAATATATATTATGAAATTGTAGTTCTATAATAGTTGTCATATTTTAAAAACCAAGACAAAATGTAAGTCGGAAACTATGCCAGAGTTCAAATTCCTATTTTCACCTATTTAGATTGCACATTCTTTAGGATAAGGACTGTTTCTTGCTACATGTTGCATTTTAGGATCCAGACAGAAATGAAATGAAAAAACTAATTAAGAATCATTTTGTATTCCTATGGCAACTTACATTTCAGTAACACTCTGTGGCATTCTTGTTAAGATTTTCATTCTTATTGTTGGATGCTGAAAGCTCCTGATCAATCTTTCTTAGAAACCTGCTGAGTTCTTGCCAAAGCCACCTAGGCTTGGCACCAGCAGGTGAAATTTTTAACAACCCTGTCTGATCTATAAATCACTGAGAAGGAGGTGAAGGAAGTCTATAAATGTTTAATGATTTCTATTGAACAGATGAGCATAAATCTATATATAGTCATAGAAATTTCCTGTCTTTACAGTGGTATTTGTTTTGGAAGCCCTGTGAACAATATGGGCATCTCAGTAGGAAACTGCGTGCTTTTCCTTGCAGTCAGTCTCCGAAACAAAAGTACATTTTGCCTCTCATTAAATAGCTCACTGTTTCATGTGGCCTCTAACCAAACTTCTGTATTTATCATTTTCATTAGTTTTTCCCAGCATTCTTTCTCCCCTAAAGAGGCCCCTATAATGCTTATGAAAACCACAGCAATGTAACATGTGTTCAAAGGCATTGTTGTTATGATAACATACCAATTTGTTATTCAACTTGGTTGGTCTGTTCAAGCCAGGTCTTTCTTAGAAAAAACGTACCTGTGCACCACTATTAATTTCAGGATCCAGTTCAAAGTTGTTCTGTAGGATGGTAAGGTCTCCTATAGGTATGTTTCAGTCTGGTTTACCCTCATTGCATTTCTTTACTCTCCTTTGTCTCTTCATGGTGTCACTAACAATTCTCAGACAGGCTTCTTTTCAGTATTTTCTCTGATTTGAAGTACAGAAAATTCTGTGGCTTTTATTGAAAACTATTTTCATTTAGTTTTTCTTTGTGACCTCCTTTCTCTAGATATTTAAGTGGCACTACATTGTGTGACAGCAACAGGGAGAGAATTTGAGACTCATCAGGGTCCATACAGCCATTGGTGTAGCTATGCCAACATAATCTGCTGGAATAGGCAGGGTAAAATGCAGTAAACAGGAATTTGCTGTGGTGCAGATTACCCTGGCTTCAAGTAGTACATGCAGTATGTACACTTTTAAAATGATAGCAAGAAGAACAGATTGTCCAGGAACTCCAAAAAATGTTGGAAAATGATGTTTAGGGTTTTAATTATTTATCACCTCACTTAACAGAAATATATATAGTCATATATATATGACATATATATGTATATGGGTTAGCTCCCTATTACTTCAATTTTAGTGAAGCAGAAAGAAACACTAAAGAGAAAAATAATCAGTGAAAAAGAAGGATAATCATGTCTTTAAAGGCAGGTGGGGAGGGGTAAAGGGGATAAATTCTGTTTGTGTGTAAGTAAAAGGATTCAAAGTAAAATCCTGCAGAATTTCAAATGAGGCTCTTAAGGGGAATAGGACTAAATGAAGAAAAAAGGACTACTACTATTTGAATCAGGAATGTGTGTGTCAGTGTTATTGTGAGGAATATATTGCTCAAAAAATGATTTATGCAGATTGGCTACTTCATTAGAGCTGGTTTATTTGAGATAAATGACAGAAATATTAAAAAAGAAATTATAAGAAACTGCCATGGCCCTACAGGGCTGAGTGAAAAAAGAAGCCAAAAATATAGCATGAGTTGAGAGCCCTGTAAACACACTAAGGCACTGATCATAAGGCATTTTGACACTGACAGGAATTGTAAATGCAAAATGACAATTGAAACTTTTTTTTTTTTAAGTCAGCAGTGGACTTTTTCTATTCAAAGGGAGGTTTAACAGTGTCTCAGATGAACAATGGTCATATGCTTACATATGAAAAAGAGCCAAAAATGGTACAGGAGGGTGTAAAGTTCAATGAAGAATCATTTTGTATAATAATCAAACACAAATGTATTCATTATGGCATGTTTGGGAGGTAATTGCAGTTAAGATAACTGACAACCTTGAAAAGGAAATGAAGACAACTGGCTAGAACCCCCTGTAATTCTGTATTTACAGAATAGTGCTGTAGGAATGGGAAAAGTTATGGATACTGATATACTCAAGGGCAAACATTTTTGTAAAATGATTGTGAAAGGCTTGTGCACACAATTTGTTATAGGACCCCTGTAAAGACCATACGTTTTTTGTAACATTTTTGTTTGCTTAGGCTTTCTCTTTGTCATTCCTTACAGAAGTGTAGTTACTACATGGAACAGAGATTTATAAATAATGCCCATATCCAAAGTAGCTGCATCTGCTTATCACTGCCAGATTCAAAGGGCCAACCCCCAAAAAGACATGTTTGGAAAAGGATTCTTACAGGAAGGAAAGTCTTTGCTGGGGAGAGTCCATAGAAACTCTCATCATCAGGAGGCTTTTCTTAGGGGATAAGTAATTATTTATTTTGTTTAGTTGTTGTTGTTGTTTTATGTCTTGATTTAAGTTAAAAGGAAGTGTGACCTGTTGTCCTTCCAAGAGAGAGAAATGCCATATGTGGAAGTCAATATAGTTTTACTCAACTGTGAAATCTCAGCATATGAGAGATTACAGTGGCAGTATTGTGTGTATGATGATGGAGTCACTGCTAGTAGTCAAGACAACTATAATTTAAAATAGCCACTATTCTTCAATTACCTGTAAATGGCTGGATTAAGTGGCCTTGTTTATGTGAATGTGAATCCTTGTTGTCCTATCTGATACTTCTTAGCATGTGAATAAGACCTCACCATTTGGGGGCATTCTGGACTGCTGTTCTGGCACAGGAGGAGGAGGGTGGGGGGAGTTATTAGGAAGAACAAAAACTGAATAAAAGTATTGAACAACAGAAAGTGGTGATTATTCATATGAAAGAATAATTATGAGAACAACTTAATTTCTCACCACGTTTTGCATAAGATCCCAACTTTGCAGCTGATTTTCCACTATATTAGGCTGACTCAAAACCTTTGATATTAATAATAAATCTCCAAATAACTTCTCAATCCAAACTAAGAGAAGCTTTGGTGCACAGTCAAGAGTCCTGAGCAGCTGTAGCTTATTGCAGCTTGCTGCTCCATCTTCAGGTATTCCAGCCTTCAGGTATTGCAATGGCAGAACATGAGTTTTTGTTTTGTTTTGCTTTGTTTTTTTCAATGATGACAAAGTAATTGGTACAAATTAGATCCATGTTCCCAGAATCAGTCTGCAGGTCATGGTTTGCCCCTCAGATTCACAGGAATATGATATGGTTCTGTTGATGGGGGAGTTGGAGTCCCCTCAAAAGGCTGATATGCAGAAAGCTATCACAGAAACTTACACTGTCCTGTCTTTACACTTTGTGTCTGTTCTCTCAGCACTAGAGAACTGGGGTCATTTCAGATCCTTCTGTATTTGACAGAAACTGCCTGGGAGCCTATATTTGTGTCCTGCACTGAAATCAAGAGTGGTGCATCTCTCCCCAGACCATCAGTTCCCATTGATTTTTCTGTATTCCATTGTTCGGCCATATTTGGTGGGAGTGAGGTGGGCTGGATTAAAATTGAGGCAATCTGGAAAAAAACAGCTGCCCGTTAGAAGTCCAGCTAGTACTCTATAAACATGGAACCTACTGAGGTTGCAGAAGTATAGCCCTGCTTTATGTCTGCAGAGCGCTAAACTCAGAACTACCATCATGAAAGAACAGAAGTCGTTGCTTCAGTGATGGTTGCAGGCAAAGCCTCAAAATTTTAAATAACAAGGGAAATGCTTGGAAGGAGAGTAATGGAAACCAGCCAATGCTGATGAAGGAAATAAATGTCAGAAATCAATATCTTACTGGTTATTATAGCCAGAGCAGATGTCATGAATAACTTTCCCCCCATTGGTTCTTCAGACAACATTATTCATCCTTAGTGGAGCCTTAAACCCTGTAAAAATTGACTTGTGTTTTCTTTACCCATAGAATTTTACATGAGATTTTACATAAGAGCAAATCAGTGAGGTTGGAAGACAGCAAGTTACCAAGCTATCTTTGAGGCTAGGTCTGCCCAAGGTAGCAAAGAGAAGTGAAGATTATACCTGCTATATTCCAAGAAAATGCAGGGGAAAGCAGATATTAGTACTCCTGCCACCCATTGAATTTTCTCTTGGGAAGACCAATTGTAAGCTGATTTGGAGGGTGCAGAGGAAGACTGCAGGTAGTGGGTGCACTGAACCAACACTATCTGGCCACTTCCCCACCTGGACAGCAAAATCCATTTTGGGTTGAATAGCTTCAACAGAAAGAGCTAAGAGATTCACTCCCCCCCCCCCCCCCTCCCCCAATAACCTGTAGCCTGGTAGTTAATGGAAAATGTGTGTATCAATTCCCTCAGACTATGAAGCCTGAATCTCCCACTTCCTGGGTGTGAGAGTTTTGTATTTTATATCATAGCAGAGTAGCGCTACCATTACCACCTTCTCCTCAAGCCATCTTTTAAAATGAAAGAGGAAACCTGGCTCTTTGTCTTTTAAAGTAAAAGTTTCAGGTAATGGATTCTAAGTGGATGGAGGCACATTGAGGCAGCTCTGAGAGAGCCAGGATTTAAATTGCAGCCTTAACCTTGCTGTTCCCTATCGGCTACCTGTTCGGCATATTGACACTCTTAGATGTCATTCTTAGGCCCTTCACACTCTCTGTGTGCTGTTTAAGGAACCAAGGTGCCTAACACAGGGTTCTGGATTCCTCCCTGGATGTATTGCAGTACCTGATTTATGGCCACTTGAGTTTTTGAGGGTTTTTTTTATGTTGGTTTTTTTTCTCAGTGAATTTAGCCCTCCTCTTCTCTGTCCCAGAAAGGAGTCCTTGCTTTCAGTGGTGCTTTTTTCTTGTTTTCTTTCTTTCTTTCTAGGAAAAGACTAAGTGAATAAAGTAGCTAAAATTTGAAGTGCCTGAGATTAGTATTTGAAATTCTGAGTTCATGTGTAAAGAAAAGACTAGGATATGAAAACGTATTACAACTCATTGAGTTCCTGTGGTTAGGTAAAAGGGAACACTGCATGTCTCAGCACAAGAAGGGTGATATAAGAGCTGTGTGTGGGGGAGGTTGTTTTTTGGGGGGTTTTTTTAAGGAAAGAAAAAGTAGCCATATGATAATGGTCTCACATTTATATTCTGCAGTTTCTCAAATATGCTACAAGGAGCAGCTGTCATATAGCAGATCAAATTAATGTATCAAAAAAGTGTCATACATGCATTAGCCTTTCCTTTTTGCACAAAATTTACCTAATTTCACCCTTGTCTGTGTATGAGATTTTAATTCTATGCAAGCTCTGTTCATTTTAATTAGCCAATAGTCTGAGAAATACTACATGTTTTCAGTTAAATGTGAATACTAGGCAGCTGCAAGGCTCATTTAAAAAACATTGCTGCTATTTGGCACGTGCATTTTTTGATCATTGTAGTTTATACGCTTCTTTCCAAAGAGGATTTTCTATAAAATCTTGGTTATTAGGTATCATCTTCATACATGTTCCCGTATGACTCTTTTTGAAAAAGCTTGCCAGTACTTGAAGAATAATCAGTTCCCTATGTCTACCTACACAGATTCATTCTAAAATAAAATTGTGTCATGTGAAACACATGAAAGGGTTGCTATAACAGCTGTAGATCGAAAGGACAGCAAAAATGGCAATAGTCTCTCATTGGCATATTCTTTAAAAACTACTGTTTTGTTCACAAGGCTGTAAGTGGCAATATTAAGAAATGTTTGTTTTATCTATGATATAAATTCACATTTTAAGTAAAACATAACCTGCTATTTACATATTTTTGTGATTAAAAAAGTAAATGAAGCTCCTGATTGTTACCTTCTACTGGCTAACTGAGATTCAAAATAGCCTACTGGGCTGAATTTTACCTTTTGGTTACATTTGGCGTAGACTTTGGTGTAGTAGCAGTTGTATTCCTAAGGGTCAGTTAGAATGCGCCTCTGATGCAATTTGGGCCACATCCAGAAACTAATTTCTATAACTAATGGATTGAAATTGCCTGGGAGTTTCCATAATCCCGGTAATTAAACTGAATAATCAAGCCATTGAGTTCTTACTAAACTTTTGACTAACCTAGTTTAATTCTTCATAGTCATGGAGGTTTGTTCATTTGGGTGTCCCCGGCCAGAACCCTTATGCACAGCACACTTCATTTTAAATTCAGTGTGCTCTATTCGGGTGTTATCTCTCTCCTTCCTTTTCAAGCCAACTGAAAGACTAATATACAGCAGGGTGCAGAAAGGACTTTGAGGCAATGGCTTCACCATGTACTGCATTGTCTTCTGCCTCAGAAGCTTAAAAATGGATTGTTTTCTTAAATTCTGTGTTTTGAACACGTGGATTCCTATAAGAGCTTTGAATATGTGGCCTGCAATCATATCTTCAAACAGTCTCTTTTTTCATTCTGCTGATGATGGGGAGATAGTGTCATAGTTGGTAGGGTCAGAAGGGACCTGAGAAGATCATCAAGTCCGACCCCCTGCCATGGGCAGGAAAGAATACTGGGGTCAAACCACCCTGGCCAGGTGATTATCTAGCCTCCTTTTTGAAGACCCCCAGGGTAGGAGTGAGCACCACTTCCCTTGGAAGTTGGTCCCAGATCCTAGCTGCCCTGACTGTGAAGTAGTGCCTCCTGATGTTTACCCTGAATCTACTCTCAATCAACTTATGGCCATTATTCCTTGTTACTCCCAGTAGTGCTTGGGGGAACAGGGACTCTGCCATTGCCTGTTGCTCCCCCATGGCCAGTTTACGTATGGCCACCAGATCCCCTCTCAGCCTTCTCTTGTGGAGGCTGAACAGGTTCAGGTCCTGTAGCCTCTCCTCGTAGGGCCTGCCCTACTGTCCCCGGATCATGCGAGTGGCCCTCCTTTGGACCCTCTCAATGCTGTCCGCATTCCTCCTGAAGTGCAGCGCCCAGAACTGGATGCAATACTCCAACTGTGGCCTGACCAATGTCACATAGAGGGGGGGAGGATCACCTCCTTGGACCTGTTTTGTGGTGCATCTGTGGATGCATGACAAGGTGCGGTTAGCCTTCCTGACCACGTCCTCACATTGGCAGCCCATGTTCATCTTGGACTCAATAGTAACTCCAAGATCCTTTTCTGCCTCTGTGCTGACGAAAAGAGAGTTCCCCAGCCTGCAGGTATGCTGCTGGCTCTTCCTCCCCAGGTGCAGCACCTTGCACTTGTCAGTATTGAAATCCATCCTATTCTTATCTGCCCACCCCTCTAACCTGTCTAGATCTAGTTGTAGCCAGTCCCTGCCTCCTAGCGTGTCCACTTCTCCCCACATCTTTGTGTCATCTGCGAATTTGAACAAGGTGCTTTCACCCCCTCGTCCAAGTCGCTGATGAAGATGTTGAATAGTGCAGACCCGAAGATCGAGCCCTGGGGAACCCCACTGCCCACATCCCTCCAGGTCGAAAATGACCCATCCACCACCACTCTTTAGGTGCGGCCCTCCAGCCAATAGGTGACCCATATGACTCTGTAGGCATCGACACCACAGTCACCTAATTTTTTTTTTTAATGAGAATGGGGTGAAAGATGGTGTCGAAGGCCTTCCTGAAGTCCAGAAAGACTACGTTCACCACGACACCTGCATCCAAGGATTTTGTGACCTGATCGTAGAAAACCACCAGGTTGGTCTGACAGGACCTGCCTCTAATGAAGCCATGTTGATTGCCCCTAAGGGTAATCAACATAATCACATTATTGTCCATAAAATAGTACTGTAGATAAAAATGCATGTGTACAGTCTGAAAGCCCATTGCAGTCAGCAGTTGTCAGATGATATAATGTGTCCTGATCCTTTTTCAATTAGCTGAAGCTGTTAAAATGCTATTTGGACGTTATGTTTTCAAGTATTTAAAATCATCTTATGTAGCAGAAGCTGGTACAATATATGTTCCAAACTCTAAAAATTAATCCTTTTACACTACCTTCCTGTGTTTATAAAAAGATAATCTAATTATGATCTTTCCTAAAGTCCTATCTAGGACCAAATTCTGAGCTTTATATTAATCAGTCTTCTTCATCAGCAACCTTTCTTTCCCTCTTGCTCTAACTTTGGGCTGTAGGTTTGTATCTAGAGAGTTGTCATATGTGAAATTGTTCTTTCTACTGGGATGTTTCAGTATCTGTAGCAGCCTGCTACTTTCTCACAACTCAAAAGCTGTCTACTAGCTGACTTGGTAGAGAAGTTGTACTTTTGTTGTGGAAGGTTTTGGATTTGATGCCTATGGCAGTGCACTGTGTGTGCCTGCCACTTTAAGGGCCTGGAGCTGGCAGCCTCCAGGTGCCTGATTAGGACAGCCATTTTGAGACATGGGCTGCCCATATAAACAAGGCAGTTTGGCTGCAGGAGGCCAGGCAGCAACATGGCCTGGCTGTAGGGCTGCTGTGAACGATCCGGAGGTAAGGGGGAGCTGAAGGGGTGGTTAGGAGGCTCCTGGTCCTGGGCATGACCTGAAACTGCACCCTGCCAGGAGTGGGTGGTCTGGTGGGGCTGTCAGTGGCGCGGGAGTCCCCAGGAAATTCCAGGCCAGTTACCACCCCTGTGAAAGGCGGGTTGGGGCGACTTAACCCCTAGCTCCCACCACCGGGTGGGTAACCCTGCGTACGTGGAGGGGCCCAGAGGGCAGACCCTGAGAGAGTGAATGATTACCGGGCGTGATGCTGCGGTGACCTCGGTGGGAAAAAGGGGGTAGTAGTGCAATGAGCCCGAAGAGAGAGTGAGGGGCTAGAGACCCAGCCCAAAGGGGATAGTACCCTCGACTGGCCGATGCTGGGGCCAGGACCAGAGAGGGTCAAAAGGGCCAGGGGCCCACCGCGAGGGACGCCCAAGAGCCAGGGGCCTGGGGTCCCGACTGGCCTGGAGGTGGGCCAGGGCCAGTTAGCCAAAGGTCCCGGGGGGACCACACCCGAGAGGGGAAAATGGCTTTGGGAGGGCTAGAAGCCCGGATGAAGGTGGAGAGGCTGCCTGATCAGGAGGGATCATAGAGGGGTCCTGTTTAGAAGATTCTGGGGTCCAGCGTGGGGGCCGGAAGAGATGAACACCATGATGCCATCTGCAAGGCTTGGGCTGCGGTATTAGGGGAGGTCAGAGCCGCAGAGCACCCCTGGCATCGGGGCATTACAATGGGTAGCCTCTCGCTTAATTAACATTGTAGTTGAACTAATTATCATCAAAGGCGTGGCGGGCGAGATAGGCGGGCGGTTGCCCAGAGACAGGTGGGCGGGCCATGAAGAGCTCAGCCCTGAGTAGGCCCCCTGTCACGGTGACAGGCGGGCGGGCCACAGAGCTTGGCCCCAGGTGGCCCCCTGTCACAATGCCCATTAATGCCCAGTTTCTTTTTATTCAATACAGTTGAATACAAAAGTATTTAGAAACTGGGCATGTTCCTTTTTTTTTTAATTTCCATTGATACAACTGAAGTAGGTCAGCCAGTGTCCATAAGGAGGATATCTTAGTGTCATTCTTGTTATTAGATGCTGAAACATTTCTATCAGGGTTATGCACTAGTTTTGCCTTTGGGACAAAATGCCTCAAAAGAGAAACAATCCGACCTCAGGTATTTTGTGCAATTGGAGATGTATTTCACACTTAATGCCAGGAGAAAGCATAAATCTGTTGTTATCTGTGCAAAACTGGAGCAGAGCACTGACTTGTAATGCTAGGAAATGGGCAGACCAGTTATCCTAAACAACTTCACTATCAGTGACTTTTCTACAGGGAGCATTTTTAAAGGCAGAAAGAGCATATAGGCTCATAGCAGTCTCTTGTGTCTTTTGAATATCCATCTTTCCACTCACCTGAACAGGTTTCAAACCAGTTTCATAATTGCAATACGAACTTTCTTAATCTAACCTATGGTCACATACAAATAAAACTGCACCTTCCCAAATATGATCTTTCTAATAATACATAAAACCACAATGAGTATTTGGATAAGAGGGCCCAGCATCTTAATTTTTTGAGGAAGGAGTAAATCTGGACAGAAACTAAAAGATATGACGTAAAAATGGCAGTACATCATAGTTCATTGACTACTGAATTAATGTTAGTTTTCCTAGAACATGCACCTTTATTTACTTGCTATTTGGAGCCATTAAGGACTTTTTTTTTTTCTACTATGCTTTCCTATTAATTCATTGCTGTCTAAAACTGCATTTGCTTAGGCTTGGATTGCACCAAAATCAATTATTTTTGTTGTTGAGTGAAATCACTTTATATGTCAGTGTACACATGGGTATCTTATCCATAAGTTCTTTTCTGTACAAATCTTCCTATGATCATCGTGACTGCTATGGATAATTAGAATATGCATCTGACTAAATGCTGCTCTTGGTTATGAAAGCTCAACTTTGTCACAGGTGTGCCTAGAAACCCCAGCACTTGATTACACTTGGTGAATAGGCATGCAATCAAAGAGTCCTTTTTCTAAACAGCTTAAAATCTTTTAGATACAATTTTTAGAAGAGGAAGGTTGTAGTGGATAGTAGGCCTGTGCAAAGTGGCTAGTTTTCGCTTTGGATTTGGATTCGGCCGATTCAGGGGATAGTGATTCAGTCCGGTGATTCGAATCACTGTCCCAAATCGATTCCCTACTTCTGATTTTTTATTTTTTTTTTCACACCATTGAAAAAATCTTCCCCTTAATTGTCACATGAAAATGCTTAATGGTTTCTGACATTTCTCTACATTCTGCTTGAGAAGGACCTAGCATGAGTAGAGTTTTCCTTATAACAGATTTTGCTCTTTCTCCTTCTCTCGCCTTGTGATCATTGAGCACAATAGACTTATTCCTGCTGATTCCAGTCCTGCTGTGATTGAATACTTAAATATGACATCCTGTGCAAGGAAGAAAAAAAGATGATGTGATAAGAACATGGCTGCAGCCTTTATTTTTTTTTTTTTTTTCTCCCTCTGCTTCAGGTGTTTATATATTAATTTACCTTAACAAGAGATAGAGATCTCTATTATGCCCTTGCTTGAATGACAGCACTTTCCTGTGGAGCCATTAGCATCAGACAGAACAGGGAGACAGCACCGTTAGGCAGACAGACCGGATTTTTAGCTTTTTTCCTACTATTATTAAGCCATTGTATAATCACTCATGTAATAGCTTTACCAGCCAATATTAATATATGCAAATATATAAATAAAAGTATATGTACACCTAAATGCTCATTAATTCACACAGATGAAGGAGTAGAACAGTCAAGCGTGTGGTGTGCACAGTACAGATTAAGGTTTCTCACAAAGTAAAAACCCCCATCTTCCAAGTTGTTCCATGTAGACAGGCCCCAAGAGCCTGCCTTGAGCCCTGTTGAATTAATTGGGGTTCAAAGACAACATAGGGGGCTGCCCATATGAAACAGTTTGTACAGCTGAAATGATGGGCAAATTATTTGCTCTGAAACATCAGGTTCTCACTGATTCAAATGGAAACTGCACATATGAATCTGAGGGGAAAATATAGCATAATGGCTTTTAAAATAGGCCAGTCTCTGCTCTGAGTTATAGCTGAATAAGCTCTAGGAGATACACAAGCTGCACAGATAACACTGATGTTGCTGCCTTTATTAGGAGAAAGGAGTTGATGGAGAACTGGGCAAATAAAGTTCTAGTACAAGCAAGATGTTATGAATGGAAGATTCACAGAAGTTTAGGGCTGGAAGGGACCTCATGAGATAATTGGGTTCAGCCCCACTGCTCTAGGCAGGAAAGACTGCTGGGGTCAAGTAACCCCAGCAAGGTGTGCATCCAGTCTCCTTTTGAAGATCTCCAGGGTAGGTGCCTACACCACCCCTGCTGGGAGTCTATTCCAGAGTCTGGTCGCACAAACCTTGAAGTTTTTCCTTTATATTCAGTATGAAACCTTCAAAGCCACTGGTCTCAGTCCTCATTATGCTGGTATTTTTAACAACAGAATATATTTCTTGTCGTGTGCTTTGCTGCAAAATGAACAACATGCAGTAACCAGAGGAACCTATATCAGAAACATATATCCACAGTATAGAACAATTTTTGTTAACCTACTCTCATCAAATGGATTAAGCATTTTGATTTTTGCAAGACTTTCAACGTAATCTGGATGGATACAATAAGCAAACAATTTGTTTATCAGATTGGTGGATTTCTCTTCTATTACTATGAGATTGCATAGTGATTCCACTTTGCAAAAGTCATGTCAGTTGACCCTTGTTCTGATAAAGTGGAAAGCCGTGAAGATTCAGGATTTTTCTGTCCACCTTTTCAAGGCTTAGCTAGTAATGTATAGAGTTAGATAAATGATCGTGGCCCAACTTTATATACACAAGGGTTGATGCACAATTTTTTTGTAAAACAAAATTAAGTGAAATATTGTTTATTATGTAAAGAGGAAGTTGTATGTTTCTGAATTAACATGCAAGGAATAGCTATGTAGTATGCTGTGAAAATAACAGAGCCCTACTATGTAAAAACATGTCATCAAAGCATATTTCTTGCTGCCCAAGAAAGGCTTGTCTTTACCTGACAATCCCACCTAAGCCCATGTAAGACCTCCAAGAATTGCTTCAAAAAATAGTACTCAGATCTTGGTCCTGCATTCCCGACCTTCTTGTGGGTTATGCATTCAAATGAGGACTGTTCTCCTGAGCCCCCTTTGCAAGCACTTGTGTTCATCTATGAACAATATACTCACATACTTGCATATGTATAGTTTATAACTCTGGAGTAGCTTCCAGGCATTCCTAGATAAAGCAATATCTTTGCGTATTTGTAGTCTTATCATGCTGCTTTAACCATCATACAGTGCCACCACCATTTAATCTCCTTTCCTGATTACAATGATGTTTCTCTTTGAGGATTTTGTTGCAGAAAAGACAAGAGCTGTTGAAAGGGTGAAAAACCACACATGCCACACAGCTCTCAGCTCTCCTTTATTAAAATTATCTCTCATGTTTGCATAACATTTTCATGAGACAAACCACCAAGTAGAAGTCACTAGCAATAATTATTCTTCCAGATTTTTACTTGCTTTCATTGCATGCTACTGTCTGTAGAAGAATGGCATATAGACCCTAAAATGTTGAAATACCTGAAATTAAAGATAACCTTAATGCTCATTTACATGCATGAATAAAACTAATACTGTGGTAAGAAAACACAGGATTTTCGTAAAAGGAAAAAAAAAAGATACATGAAATAGATTATGAATTCCACCCTATGAAAAACAAAAATGGATGGACGAGAGGAATAAGCAAGAATCAATCCTGTTTCAATAAGTTAAAAGTAGCTTGATGAAACTGGATTTGAGCCTGCTGATGTTTCAGCCCTTTTTCCTCTCAGTCACTATGGTATGTCTCATGGACTATTATATGTGTTATGAAACTTTGGCCTTTTTGACGCACGGATTCAACTTCTGATTAAGGGAAACTTTTTAGCTGTCAAATGTCAAAGAAAGATGATTTTTTTTTTTCTCTTTAACTCTAGTGCAGCTGCTGAGCTCAAAACTAAAAGCAGTCTAGGATGGAATGGCAGAGATGCCAGAAGCCATATCCTGCGTCCCTTATGCTGACAAGTAGCCCATATTCAGACATAGGGTTGTGACATGCTGGTCTGAAATTGATGCAATAGTTTCCAAACTCATAGGAGGTAAGGAAACTCTTCTCTCATAATACCCTATAGTCTCGCTGCAGAAAGTACATCAGTATTTCAACTTAACCACTGCTACTGATGCCTCAATACCAACCCCAAGAAAAAAACGTATTATTGTTCCTTCATAAAGATAATTTGAGAATGTGGGAAAGTTTTTTTTCTTAGGCAGAAGACTTACTGCGAAACTTCTTCCTACATGATTGGGCCCTTGTTTGGCCTACACATACCTTTTGTTTCGTTCACTTCCATTTTGCATCAGGGTTCAGATTAAGAGAAATCATTTATGTTGTTGACATTGTTGCAAAAAAAAAAAAAATAACTTTTTCTTTCTCAAAATATGCTTCTGAAGTTTTGTGAGTCCTTTCTATTTATATACAATGGTGACTTTAAAAAGCATAGGAGACTGACTTATTTATCCTATAAACTAGATGACTAGGTGTAGTCAGGCTTTTTCTGGGGTTTTTTTCTCTTCTGTAGCCATCATAACTTCATGAGTTTGATCTTTCAAAATGTGTAGTTCCTCAAATGTGGTACAAAGATAATTGGACAGAGGTCTTGGCTGCATTTTGAAGGACCAGTGTTTCAAAAATGTGTGTAACTGCTAGGCCTATTTGAAAATTAAAATGAAATGCCATAACTGTACGTATAGTGTACCCTGAAAAGACTTTACACAAATAAAGCATGTTGGCTGCGTGCACATGTTTGCATGGTTAAGCTCTCAAAGTTTTGTTGGTTTTTTTTTTTAAGTAAGTATTTAATATTTAAATGTTTCTTTAATTTAAACCTAAAATTGATTTTTTTTTTTATAATAATGTGACACTGTTTATATATACATTAATTTGTCATTTAACTGGAAGGTACCCAAAAATTTGGATTAGTTTAATTTAAAAACAGTTTCAATGATGTCCAGACTACTGTTGTACTTCTACTGTTAGTAAAAATAAAGCTTTGTTTTATAATGACATGTTACTTAATCAACTAATAGCTAATCCAGATAATCTAAATAATACTATACATGCTTAACAGTGTTGTTTTATATATTTTGTGTGTATGAAATGAAACATCAAATAGTTTATTAAAAATTCTTTTAAAATTATGCTAAGATAACCTGTTTGAGGAATAATGTAGCTAATACCCTTCTATGTCTGGACAGAAATTCCATATTTTGCTAGATCTTTGTTCATAAATCCATTGTGCCAATCATCTCAGCTACAAACTTGAGAATAATAAAATAAATGCAAATGAACCTAATAAAATAAGAAATAAGGCAGACTAAACAACAAATTATTCAAAATAAGTTCCTCTGCATATTCCATGACCTGACTTATTTTTCTGCACATAGAATTCCCACAGAGACTCATATGTTTGAAACATTTATGAAGAAGTGCAAAATATGCAATTGGAGAAAGAGACTTTCCATGTTTAGCATAATGTTACTGTTTGCATCCAATGCTGTCTCAGGCTGTCTTAAAATATTATTGCACAAAACTCCATCTAGCATTTTGATAATAGTAACAAATACATATGTGATGAATATGCAGTGCTATATGTATTTATTTAATGGTTTAAGACTATTTGAACATTTCAGAACTGGTCTAATATAATATTTCAAATATTGTAAGTCATGCTTGCCCATATACCTTCGTCAGGGAAAGGCAAGCAACAGGCAACATTTTTCCTGTTTTGTTTTGTTTTTTTTTTGTGGGGGGTTGTCTCTTGTTTGGGGGGGGGGGTTGGCTAATAGTCAAAAGGTTTGAAGAACATGAGATGCATTACATGAGGGTTCAAATGAAGACACTCCAAAATAGAGCACCTTCATTAATTGTGTCTGCACACAGGGCTGGACTGACTGCAGCTCAGCTCTGTTCCCGTGCTGTCTTCAGAATGGGAGGGGGGGAAAAGGAAGTGGAGGGAGTTCAGTCTGGGTCTTTTTTTTTTTCAGCTGGCACTGGAGGAGTGGGGTGGGTGGGTGGGTTGGCACCCTCCAGGGTGGGGGAATCTGCAGAATAAGCTCCTCCTTCTCCCTTTCCTTCTTCCTATTCTGAGAACAGTGTCAAGGATGGGAGGGTGGAGGAATGGTGCTACAGGAAGAGTGGTTGCTGGGTTGCAGCCAATCTAAACAACAGCTAGATTCCCCAATTGCTGGGACCCAACAATGAACTTCTGTTGGGCCCATGGGATTATTGTAATTCATAGCGCTTCCTGCAAAGTGGCATGAGTTACAGTGGGGAGCTGCTCTTCTGTCTGTGCCTTTTATTTCTGTAAGAGTCAGGAAATAGCTTTAGAGATAATCCAATCAATGGTGTTTAAGAGAGAGAGCAGAAAAACAACTGCTTTGAATCCTGTCTGCTATCTTCTATGATGGTGTAAATAAGGTGGTTTTACCAGTTTCAGAAAACCAAGTGTAGACAAACAAAAGGGAATAGAAAACAGAACCTGAAAAATTAGTGCAAGGCAGTGTCTACAAGGAAGCAGATAGAATTTCACTCCCTAAAAATAGGGGTACCTGGAATATTAGCAGCAGCATTTGACTGTGATAGCTTTCACAAATGATCTCAACCAATTTTACTATTGTTTCTTGTAGTTCCTTTTAGAGCTGACAGTGGGCTTTCTGAAGATTCCCATTTTCATTGACTTCATCTGAGTCCTTGTAGCTGACATGTTTTGATCTATTTGTGATGCAGTCCCATGCCAGGTCCTTGCAGGACTCCAGAGTATTTGTTGTGGCATATTACACTTGGATGTTACATTTGCAGTGTATTCCCAATGGAGTCTTTAGGTGGGTTGTTTTGTCTTTTTCTCTTTTAATATGATAGAAAAGTACTTTGATGGATGGCCAAATCATGGAAATAAATAGCGTATGAGTTATATTTTAGAATGCCATTGTCAGTCAGTGAATGTCTGAGGATGTAATCCCTCCATAAGGTCTTACATGGGAATTAAGCAGTATGTAGGCTTCATGTTGGCCCTCTGTACAAGGGTGAAATTTGCCTAGGTCCTTTCTGAGCCTGGAAAAGCAAATTGTCATTGTAGATATCTTTGCATTGACTTCAGTGAGCATTGAGTTAGGCAGAGGATAAAATGACTCAGTCACTTGGGGACATAGGCTGCATCTTGTGGTGGTTAACGCTTTGCCATATAAATTAACTGTAGCAACATAAAGTGATAACTGTCCTTCTTTGAGAGGAAGAGTGGCACAACTGGATGCTATAAAGATAAAACTTGACTACATAAGAATGAAACATGCACTAGAACATCAGAGAGGTTATGTGGGACATGATAACTGGGAGAGTGCTAGCTATATCAAGATGGTTCAGGAAAGCTGTCTGTTCATTGTGAACAATTTACACCAGTAACCTTAAAGAAAATTGTAAAGAAAACTTGCTTGTATCTCTTCAAATAAGTGCAATAACTTAGAGCTTTCACCTCCAAAGGATTGGAGCGGGTAAACTCGCTCTTCCAGTTTCTCTATAGTGTTTGCTTTTTCTTTACAAAGCTAACAAACCTAACTTCTGACAGAGGAAAAATGGTAATGCATTGATAGACATCTTGAGGGCATTATGAGAGAATTCCCAATCCTGTTTTTAAGTGTTTCCTTTTAGCCAAAACAAATTCTTGCCATTCTGTTTTTCCCCAAGTCTTGAATGTTTTAAAGTGCCATCCTGCTTTGCCTTCTGCATGTAACTGGGCATGTCTACATGAGATGCTGCTGTGCAGTACACTAACACTGTGCCAGTCAAAAACCATAGTAATAAGTGACTGCACAGTGTTATTAGGTTACTGTGCAGTAACTGTCACACAAACTGCACTGGTGCTACTGAGTGGTAACTATAGTTACTGCCCATTTGGTTAGTACTACATTAAGCAAGCACCAAACTAATGCTCAGTAACTACTACACATTAATGAATATGTAGACGTGCCCACTGTGTTGCAGAATACTTTCCAGGTGGAAGATACTGTTTAAGTTCACTGTAAATAATGTATGGATTTCTTTGAACACCAGAACAATTTTTACCATGGAGGGAAAGTTGTTTTTTTTTGTTTTTGGTTTTTTTTTTTTAAAAGGCTGTAATCTCTCAGCAGGTGACTAATTTCCATTAGATTTAATGGGAACTATTTGTAACTAGAGAGAGATGGGTCTATAGACTTATTCTTTACTTTTTTTGAAAAACTTCTTGTGACCTTTAGCTTTCCTGTAAAGTACTTTTGGTAACTTTCCTATAGAGAAACAGAGAGGTTATGTTAATAGGAAAAAGGAAGATATAAGTAGAGGACTAGGAAGCTGAAAAAATGTAATGGATCACTGAAAGTCCACTTGGACCTTTTTGCATCGAGGATAACTCCACAGTCCTTGTGCAGTACTTCATAGCAGGAGAATGGCTGTCTTTTCTGCTGACCTCCAGTGAGTGCTGAAGTCCCTCTGCTGAGATGCTCAGTGACACAGATGTAGAGAAGCAGCATTCAGTTGGGAAGAGTCCTTCATAGAGGATAGATTTTTCATTAACACTTTCCAGTCTGGCAGGCATGAGATTAGGCCTTCTAGCTCTGTTTTAAGTTTCCAGGCTTGAATGGGCATGTGATTCATGAGGGCACATCACATCTGCTCTGTTCTGCCTGATGACTGTTCTTGTGAGCCTGCGGGATGGATGGCCTGCAAATCCTGTTCAGAAGCATAGGATCTTCATAAATTAAAATGGGAAGCCCAAAGCATATTAAAATATACTTTATCAGCTCAGTGGAATGGGAGCAGTAGCTAAAATAGGAATGTCATATATCAGCCTTGCAAACTCACAAAACACATCAAGCCTAGGTCCCCAAACATTGGCACTTTGCCCACACAAGAACCAGAGATCGCCTTCGTTTTAGTGATACTATGTATCAGGAGGCATTTTTGTCTAATGCAACTGTCTGGGGAGGGGGCAAGTAGAGGAATCTATCCTGCATCTGTAAACATTGGCAATATACCTTTTTAAAATATTTAGATATAGGCTCTATCTTCAGTCTCATGGTATATGAGCAGGGTTTTGTGAGGAGCTGACTAAAGGAGGACTATTTTTTGTTCTATTTTAAATAAATCAGTTTAAGGACACCAGATAAAAATGTAAGATAGCAAAAGGGTAAGAAAGAAGAGATGCTTCATTCTGATACTCCAGTCACAACTACTGACTGGATACAGAAGGGGAAAAAAGAGGTACTGAAACTCCTTTGTCACCTAATAAAAAGGATGGAGAACTTTTTGGATGCGGATGCTGTGTAAACTGTATACTTAAGGCTTTGCACTGGTCTTGCTCCGCTGCTGATCTTCCACTGATGTTCTCAGAAGCTACATTTGCATGTTGGGGACAGTATATAATTCATGGACTCTACATTTTTACTCATGCACATAATAGTCTTGTATTTAGAATAAATAGAGGGTAAATTGGTCACTGCCTCCGACTGTTCTGCATTTCTCCAATGGATTTCATAAATGACATAATCAAAGCTCTGTGAACTAGTTTGAGCCAGGGTATAAGTGATTATGACAAGGACCAACAAACATCTTTGTGAAATATTCATATATTTGCATTAAAATTCAAGTGAAGCCCATCTACTTATAACCAGTTTCTTGGAAATCATCATTGCTCAAGTGCACGTTGAACATTTTCGCCTGATTGTTGCAGGGATGCCTCTAAGTGCTGCATCTCAGCTGTTATATTAATATGTTAGTCATGTTGGTGACCTGTTCACAAGGACTGAAAACTGCTTTTAGATTCATGTAGAGATAAAACAGACTGCATTTAACCCAAGTGGTGGTATTCTCCTATCACAATTTTGCATATAGATGTTAATGAAATAATGAAACAGCTTTAAATACACTAATGTAAACATATAAATGTCAACCTCATCAGGATTGGAATGCAGTATCTTTAAAGTGCATACTAGCCCTTCTTATATGGTAGACAAGAGTCATTGGAGATGCTGGTTTTAGTCAGTGGTACTGTAATAAAACTGGTGCTTCATTGTGATGGGCATCATGCAAATACACAGTGCAATTAATTCAAAGCAATAAACTCTGGAGCAGTTTGAGGTCAAGTAAGCTACTCCTGGGTAGAGTGTCTACACATTGAGCCAGGGCAGAGCAGTTTACACCAGGGGTGGGGTCATGGGGAGTCGCCCCATGGCTCCAGGTGGCAGCATCAGGCGGCAGAGGGGCTGGCTGGGGCACAAGAGTGATGAAAGTATGGAGCAGTACTATTTTATAGCAGCATAAATTTATTTTACTGTGGCCTAATAGCGTCACACATTTAGATGGTGACACTTTTACTCCACAGCTAATTAATTTACTCCACAGTTAAATGAACATGTAGATGCAGTAAGTGAGTCAGTTCCTTCCCCATTGGGACTGACTTAATCAGAATAGAGAGGACAAAGGGTAAGAGAGGAAAAGAGAGGTGAGGTGACAAGGTCCCTCAGCTGGTCATTGACTCTTGGAATAAAATTTATACCTCCTGACTTGCAGATTGGTGGCTTGTCCATCACACAGCCTCCTATGGTAACCACATTTCACTGTTGATACAATAGCAACATAAATAAAAACTATTCAAAATTTCAGGGCATACTGGTTGTGAAGGTCACCCTTGAATGCTGTCCCTGATAACTTCAACTATGTTAATATTTTCTGCTACTGCTGCCTGTTTGAGTTAAAAGCTCAAGACATGTACCCAGTTCATTCCAATGTTTTTCTTAACTTAGTATGCCTCGAAGGTATGTCTTTCAGGCTCTCAATAGTATTTTTTTTACCTTTGTTTCAGTAAGTGTCAGAAGCATAAAAAAGAAAGAAAAAAAGTACTTACTGCTTATACATAAATAGTAGCTATTTTTTTATTTATTCATTAGATTTATATGCCACACTTCCCCCCAGAAAGGGTCAGGGCAGCTTACAGCAAAAGATAAAAATAACTTTATAAAAATGGATAAAGCATTAAAATAAGAGTATGTAAAGTACCTAACAGAGAAACTCCCCAAAGAATACTCCAACTTAAATCTTGCTTGCTAAATACCTGTCCAAATAGAGTTTTATAGAACTTCTGGAAGATATCCAGGCCTGGGCTCTAGCAGATCACAAGGGGGTGGGGATTCCAGAACAGAGGAGCTACTACTGAGAGAGATTTCCACCACCACCCCCCCGCCCCCGCCATATGTTTTTACCAAGGTGGACCAGATGCAACTTGTAGGAGGTTAGGCTTCACTAACCTTGGGGATCACAATGAAGGGGAGGAGGAGGTCCTCTAAGTACATACAGTCCAGATTGTAAAGAGACTTATAGGTCAAGGGCTGGAACCTTGAATTATTCCCAGAAAGCTGTTGGCAGCCAGTGCAGACTCTGGAGCACTGTAGTTATGTGCTCCTGGCAACCCTCCCCCATCAGAAATCAGGCCACCGTGTTCTGCAACCAGCTGCAGCTTCTAGATGTTCATCAAGGGTAGTTCCATGTAGAATTCATTGCAGTAGAATAGCCTCAAGGTTAGATTCTCATCCTCCTCACCAGATGGAATTGATGAAAGGCTTTTCTAGCCACCACCACAACCTAAAAATCCAGGTGCAAAAAAGGGGTTAAGGAACACCCCATGACTGTAAACCCGAGTGACAAGGGGACCTGTATATACCCATAAGTGATTGTCCCCACCTTTCAAATAATTCACCATCAATTCTGTCACACCTGACTTCAGCTTCAATTGGTTAACCTACATCAAGTTCCTAGGTGCAACCAGGCCCTGGGTAAGTACCAAGACTGGCTTATTAGCAAGGCTTATTAACAGTACTCTTAAGGCTAGAAAACATAAATGCCAAATGTTTGACCAGCAATGAATTAGCATTTTCTGCTTCATGTTTGTTTTTTAAGAGGATAGAAAACAGTGTATATTTTACCACCATGATAGCTTTGCTTGTATGTTTCATTCTTCTTCCAACATTGATGTTTTGGAAAGATCTCTGAGGCAGCACCAATATTTCTGCACATCTGTACAGACAGTGACATAACCAGGAAAGTTGATCGTAAAGCAGTAGCAGCTAGGGACTGTTGAAATTTCCGGCCTAAGTAAGCTGCCAGGATGTGGATGCTATGGGAGTGGGGTGCATTTCTGGCACCCCTCCAAACTTGGTGCCCCTGATGGGTGCCCCTCTCACCCAGCCCTAGTCATACTACTAGCCCATTTTAAGCACTTATCCCATTTTAGGTGCTCTTGACACACATTCACTGAAACAAACAAACAGAAAACCAAAAAGACTAAAGATGTCTGAGACATGTACACAATTATTTATAGAGGCATAGTCACTAAGAGTTTGTTACATAAACTTATCTGAAAACAAAGAGACTCAGATTTGCAAAATAGTGCAGGGGATACCGTCACACATCTTCCATTAATATTACTTTGACAATCTTAACCAGGGACTTTATGGCTGGATTGCTGTATTTGTTAACAGGGGTTTTTCAGAGACAGAGTCCACTTGGATTCTTGCTTCACTGTTTGACACCAAAAATATGGTGAAATTCACAGCACCTTTCAGCTTTCTCAATTTAGATCCAGCCTTCAAAACCTAATAATTTTCCTGTAGACTTTTCCCTGCGGTTGCTACAGTTACAGATGATGATCCTTCTGGTATGTTGTGCTTGCTGGAAAGTCTCAAGTGAATTGCTGCAGACAGAGACCAGCTCTTTTATAAACAGCTAAAGGGTTCAAACAAAGGGTGCTTGGACTACAAATAGATGTTTTTAAAATATCAGCATTTGTAGCAGAACACAGCTTTAGCTAGAAATAGTGACAGTTTGTATTTGGCAAATAAAGTGCATACAATGATGTGATCATATGACTACTAAGTATCCATTTAATTATCACAAATGACTTGAGACTCATCATAGATTTCTGAAAATTGAGACTAAGAAAAGAGAGGAATACATTTAAAAAAAAAAAAAGCACACACCCCAAAATGTACTTTATTGGCAATTTTTTGTTTAGTTCTATCAGTGATGGTATTTTAAATATGGGTTGTATATTTGTAGAAATAAAAGTCTTTAGTAATAGGAAATCCTATTAGAGCCTCTTTTTTTTAATTCTTTCCTTTGTGAAGGGGAGACCACCAATATCTCTTAAGTTTTTAGTGAAGTACTAAGTACATTTTGCAATGTATAGCTGAAAAACCCTTGCATGCCAGGAAACATGCTGATTCATGTTCTAATTAGACCATGTCAGAGCAAACTGGATTAATCACGTCTGCTCAGAACTGTTCAAATTAGAACACTCTAACATGGCCTCACCATCATGTGTATTAGGCCCCTATGCATTTCAAAATGGCTGTAGGGGCAGTTTACCTAACCTTGTCAAATGAGTTTTAGATAAAGCTTCCTGTGGCCATTTTGAAGCATGCAGGGGCTTAATACATGTGATGATGAGCCATTTTAATTAGAGCACCTGTCTGGGAACTGCTGTAATTAAAACAGCCCCATACCCACAAGCACATTTATAGATAGCCCTTATGTCTACTCTGATTTATACTAAAGATAATTCTCCGCTCGCAAACATTTATATTTTTCAGTGATTATGTAAAGATTTTGGGCACTGAAATTCTCTGCTTAGCCAGCAAACAGATGCAGCATGGTTAGCAGCCTGCTTGCTTAGCTTGCCCCAACAGTGGGCCTTCTGGAGGAATCTAGAGTTCACACACATTTTGAACCTACTCTTGCATGTGCAGCTACTATGGTTGCATTCCTCACAGTTGACTGTTTAAACTGAATCTCAGCATGCCTGCATAACCATTTTCAGGTTATTTGTTTTCATGCACAGGTAGGTGCATGGATGTGCACATATGATATTACAAGGAACATTTACAGTCATTGGGCCTGTACTTCTAAATATCTAGTCCTTAATCCTGACTGCCAACAAGGATACTGCTTCACTGTTTTGAAAGGTGGACACTCATATTCTAGGCAGTGGACTGAGATCACCAAATTAGTTTATGTGGACTGCTGGATGCCTATGTGAGAGTTGTGTTTATAGATCTATTTTACTGGTAGTGTTGCATATTAAGGTCTGTATTCAAGGGGAGTACTCATGTTGAGGCTTTCTGTTGTTGAATCCCCAACAAACAGTACCTTCAGGGGCATGACTTCCAGAAAGTGCTAAGCTGCTGTTTCTTCTTTAGCAGTCCCTTACAGTTGTACTTTTTTCAGGAATTCACTTGCACATTTAAGGTGATGTTGGATTTCTTCGTTGATGTCAGCCTTCTCTGAGAGATGGCTTCAAGGTACAGGAAATACTCAACTTTCTCCAGAGTCTTGCTGTGGATCTGGATTACTGGAGCTGGTTTAGTAGGAGCTTGATGGAGGACCTTAGTCTTCCGAATGTTAAGAGTCAGCCCCATTTTTTTTGTATGTCTCGGTAAAGGTATTGACAATTCCCCAAAGGTCTGCTTCAGAGTGAACGCACACTACAGCATCATCAGCATACTGGCGCTCAGTGATTGAGGTTGGGGTGGTCTTCATTGTGGCTTGGAGTCGGCTGAGGTTAAACAGTTTACCATACATTCAGTAGTTTAGCTGTACTCTGGCTGGAAGCTTGTTGGTGGTCAACTGTATTATGGCGGCAAGGAATATTGAGAAGAGTGTTGGAGCAATGATGCAGCTTTGCTTAACTCCCATTTTACCCTCAAAGGGATCTATGATAGTTCCATTACTAAGAACCACCACCCACATACCATCATGGAGCAGGCAGAGAATGGTGATTAAATTTTAGTGGGCATCCATACTTCAGAAAGAGTCTACACAATACTTCTCAGTTGTCAACGTCAAAAGCTTTCATGAGGCCAAAGGCAGCCATGTAGAGACTTATGTTTTTCACAGCATTTCTCCTGAAGCTAGTAAGCTGTGAAGAACATGTCAGTTGTGCCTCTTGGTGCCCTAAACCCACACTGAGATTCTGGGAAAGGCTCTTCAACAAGTGAACAGATATGGTTCAGGAGGGTTCTCACAATGATCTTTCCTGTGGTGGGCAGCAAGGCAATCCCTCTGTAATTTTCAGTCAGACTGTCTCCTTTCTTGAAGATTCTCACAACTATGGGATCCCTGAGGTCATCTGGGATTTCCTTTTCATTCCACATCCTTAAGATGGGGGCATGAAGCTGTGATGTGAACTCCTCTCCTCCCTATTTTTAAGATTTCAGCAGGGATTCCATCTGCTTCAGATGCCTTGTTGTTGTTCTTCATCTGCTTGATTGCTTTCTTCACCTCATTGGGGTTGGGGGGATTCCAAGATCATCTCTGATTGGGTGTTGTAGGATGGAATGTTCTCCAAAATGCTCCTTCCAATGGGCATTGATGGCTCCCCTTTCCTTAATCTGGTCTCCTACATCCTTAGGTCTCAAGTGTGTTGGTTCCTGAGTGCTTGGACCATAGATGATTTTGGTGGCACTGAAGAAGTGGTGCAAATCATGGATGTCAGTCAACTGTTGAATCTCCTTAAACTTTTCATCCCACCATTTGTTCTTCATAGCGTATGTCTGTCTTTGGACCTCTGCCTTGGCTTGTTGATGATTCAGGTTCTTTTGCTTGGAGTTGGTCTCATTTTGCCAAGCCCAAAAGGCCTTTGTGGTTGTGATTGATCAACTCTTGGATCTCCCAGTTCTTCTTATCAAATCAGTCTTGATGTTTCCTGGTAGAGAATCTAAGCGTCTCTTCACGAGCACTGATGACAGAGGGCACCCCACATGCTGCTAACATTCTTGCATTGTTGTTGATTGGGATTCACCAGTTTTTCATTGAGGCACTAGTGGAAGAGGTCTTGCTTGGGTCCTTGAGTCCTTCAGCATTGATCTTCTACCAACATTGCTTCTCCTACAGCCATTGTTTGGGAGCCAGTTTTAGTGACATAACTGGGTGGATCAGTCCAGTAATCAGCAGCTCTTAGAACAGCTTGGGTGATGTGGACATCTTTGTGATCCCAGGCAAATGATGACATGCTTGGATTGTGGGTGTTGCATATTGACATACTGGCTCCCAACCAGTTTTAAGACAGTGAGTCATGAGGTGTTCATTAATTCTGATAGGGAACTCATTGAGTTGGTTAAGAGTTCATTCGTAATGGGAAATCCATGAAGTCAGTGTTCTCCTTCCCGTTTACCCTTCCAGAAGGCATAGCCACCTCTATGTTCTTTGAGCTACCCATCTCCTGCTTGCTGTATCTCACTCAATGCAGCTACATCAATGTTACATCACCTGAGTTCTCAGGCCACGATTACAGTGCAGCACTCTGGGTGTTCACTATTAGGGCTGTCCATGGAGATCCTGATGTTCCAGGTCCTGAAAATACTGGTGCATCTTCATTGGTATTTTTGACCACAGTAAAGATGAACCCATAGAACACAATTATCTAGTCAGGAAGAAATACAGAATTCTGTATTAGACAGGCTATGTTTAAGGCACCTTTTCTAGTCCTCTCCCCATGTGGGGTAAGCACAGCCGATCCTGAAGAGGGCTGCTCAGTCGCAGTTACAGCTGCCAAATCACAGTCCTCTCTTGTCCAAGTGCTAGACAACCTTTTTGTAACTGTCACCTTCATGCCAGTTCATGACTAGGAGCTTTTAGACCTCTCAATCCTGCTCCTGGTGCCATTAGCTGCTCACCAAAGACCTTGAGAAATGTACTGGCATAAACACCTGTGTATGACTTCTTTTATTGTAGAGAAGCTGCTGCATGGCTCTATTAAAACAGGACCTTGATCCAATGGCAAGGAGACCAAGACGACTTGGGATCTCATTCTGCTGCAGCTTTCATCCACCTTCACAGCCACTGAAATTCTGACATCTTCCACCTGCTCCGCCGTTGAGGACTTGTAGACTCATAACAGGGGTCTGGGTAGGCTTATTATAGTGGCAACCTGTATTCACCATGTCACAGCACTATCAAATGATATATATGTGGCTTTTCAGGAGGGAAACCATTACCATCCACTGTCCTCCCCACATCCTGGTCGTGCTGCCACTGCTTGGTCCACAGCTGCTTATTAGTCAGGGTACTCCTGCCTATTTCACAGCTAACCTTCCCTGAAAGTCATTCTACTATCCCCAACTGGTGGATGTGCTGGGTAGCAATACAGCTCTGCCCCTCAAAGTTCTAAGCACCAACTTTGTGAAAATTAGATTGCTTTAATATGCCTCAAGTTTCATAGTTTCATAGTTGGTAGGGCCGGAAGGGACCTGAGCAGATTATCAAGTCCGACCCCCTGCCATGGCAGGAAAAAGTACTGGGGTCAAGTGCCCCCAGCAAGGTGTTTGTCTAACCTCCTCTTAAAGACCCTCAGGTTAGGAGCCAACACCACTTCACTTGGAAGTTGGTTCCAGGTCCTAGCCACCCTGACAGTGAAGTAGCGCTTCCTGATGTCTAGTTTGAATCTACGCTCTGCCAGCTTGTGACCCATTATTTCTAGTCACTCCTGGTAGTGCTCGGGGGAACAGGGACTCCCCCAATGCCTGCTGGTCCCCTCTGACTAGTTTGTAACAGGCCACTAGATCCCCCCTCAGCCTTCTCTTGTGGAGGCTGAACAGGTTCAGGTCCCTTAACCTCTCCTCATAGGGCCTGCCCTGCTGCCCCCTGATCATGCAGGTGACCCTCCTCTGAACCCTCTCAATGCTGTCCATATCTCTCCTGAAGCGCGGCGCCCAGAACTGGATGCAGTACTCCAACTGTGGCCTGACCAGTGCCGCATAGAGGGGGAGGATCACTTCCTTGGACCTGCTTGAGATGCATCTGTGGATGCATGACAAGGTACGGTTGGCCTTCCGGACTGCATCCCCACACTGTCAGCCCATGTTCATTTTGGCATCAATAATGACTCCAACATCCTTTTCTGCCTCTGCATTGATGAGAAGAGAGTTCCCCAGCCTGTAGGTATGCTGCTGGTTCTTCCTCCCCAGGTGCAGCACCTTGCACTTGTCAGTGTTGAAACCCATCCTGTTCTCATCTGTCCACCCCTGTAACCTGCCCAGGTCCAACTGCAACCTATTCCTCCCTTCTAGCATACCCACATCCCCCCACATCTTAGTGTCGTCAGCAAATTTGAATAGGGTGTTTTTTACCCCCTTTGTCCAAGTCACTGATGAAGATATTGAACAGCGCGGGTCGGAGGACCGAGCCCTGGGGGACCCCACTGCCCACATCCCTCCAGGTCGAAAATGAACCATCCACCACCACTCTCTCTTGGTGCATCCCTCTAGCCAGTTAGTGACCCATTTGACTGTGTAGGTGTTGATGCCACAGTCCCCTAGTTTTTTAATGAGAATGGGGTGAGAGACAGTGTTGAAGGCCTTCTTGAAATCCAAAAAGACTATGTCCACTGCTACCCCTGCGTCTAAGGATTTTGTGACCTGATCATAGAAGGCCACCAGGTTGGTCTGACAGGACCTGCCTCTAATGAACCCATGTTGGTTGCCCCTAGCATAACCTCCCCTGCTGGCCTCTCGTGGACATGTGCCAAGATAATTCTCTCAAAAAGCTTACCCAGGATCGAGGTAAGACTGACTGGCCTGTAGTTTCCTGGGTCCTCCTTCCTCCCTTTTTTGAAAATGAGAGCCACATTGGCCCTTTTCCAGTCCTCTAGCACCACACCAGAGCACCACGAGTCCTCGTAAAGCTGTGCCAGGGGTCCCTCAATGACCTCTGCTAATTCCCTCAGCACTCTGGGGTGGAGGTCATCAGGACCAGCTGATTTAAATACGTCCAATCCCTCCAGAAGTTCCCTAACTAGATCCTCACTGACTCAAGTTAAACTGAGGAAGTCAAAGCCACTGGTCATTTCAAACATTTAAGCATGAATCATCTCTTTTTGATTTGTTTAAAATCATGGAAATTACTTACCTTACTGAAAATAAAATCAGATTTGAGATATATGAGCTGAACTCCAAAAGTCAGTTAGGTGAGAATTGAGTCAGGCAGTTATTCAGGACCATGTTCCTTTTTTATTTTTGAGTAGAAAGAGGTAGTTAGCCTTGTTAGCCTAAGTCAGGCAGTAGGCAAGGCACAGTGGTTCCCTCAAGTCTAAATGGTTCAGAGAGGTGTAAGTTTTCCTAGGTAACATCCTACTTCATCAGATGCTATAAATGGACTACTTATAGCATCTGATGAAGTAGGTTGTCACCTAAGAAAATGTATGTCTCTGAACAAGTAAATCTCTATGGGCACTTGTACAAGTGACACTATTACCATGTACAAATGAAAAAGTGTCATTTTGTGTGGCTTAATGGTATTACACTGTACACATGCAAGAGTTTGGGTTTTAAATGAGTTTGCATTATTGCAAACTAAGCTATATCCTGATGTAGTTTAGTCTGCAATGTTGCAAATTGCAATGAAGCAGCTGTTAGCTGGCTGGATGCTGCCCCAGCTCAGAGGCGTCTGATCCAACACTCCCCTGAGCCTGCTCAGGCTTCCAACACCCCGTGCACCATCCCTACTGTCTTCTCCAGTAGCCAGCAAACCCAGCTGCCTAACACATTCCTGCACTGTCCCAGGGACAAGCCAGCTCATTCCTGGGCAGCGCCTGGCATTCTGCTGGCCACAGGAGCCTGCTGAAGGCAGAAGTGGCAAGGGGCCCGATCCTTTTTTCTTTTTTTGGTGGAACCTGCCTGCCTCTTCCACAGCCTGGGGGCAAGCTGCTAGTGGGCCATGTGGCCCCTGAGCTATGGGGGGCCCCAGTCCTTCCCTCCACAGCAGCAGTGCCCCGCAGGGCTGGTAGGGTGGGCTGCTAGCAGGTTGGGCGCTGCCCCAGCTTGGAGACAGCACCTGGCCCAATCAAACTCTTCCCCGAGCTCACTCACCAGAAGCCCACCAGGTTTGGATTGGGCCAGGTGCTGCCTCGAGCTGGAGCAACACCCCGCCCACTAGCTGCACATGTAGGTGGCCCTGCAGGGCATTGCTGCCATGGAGGGAAGGACCGGCGGCCCCTGCAGCTCAGAGGCCACTCATCCCACCAGCAGCTTGCCACCCAGCCATGGGCAGGCTCTGGCTCTCAAAAAAAAAAAAAGATTCACTGTAATGTGACGGAAAATTGAAATGAGTTTCAATTAAAAACCCACTGTTTCAATTTAGGGGGCACAGAATAACCCTGAGGACTAAACCCCCATCACATGTACAAGTGCCCTACAGTGGTACCCCTTCTATTTTTGGATGTGTGTAGAAGCTGCTTTCATCTGATTTTTTTTTTTTATTACTATTATTATTATTATTATTAATGACATTATTTACCTTTGCTGTTTTTCATGTTTTAATGTTTTGTCTTTTATTTGAATATATTTAACTCCACCTCAGCAAAAACTGGAAATAGTAGAAGTGATAAAGACTTAGGAATAGGAGATAGTTGGCATCTCCCAAACATCAGTGCTGTATGAAAGCCCCTTGCATCTTTGCAGGACAATCTGGCACTCAACTGCTTTAGTGTTTCAAGAATTTACAAGCAATATTACAGTGTATGCTTAGTAATAAATGGGGAAATAGTGCTGTGCATTTAATGTTGTTAAAGCCTTGGAGACCACGACATTTATTTAAAAATATAGCACTAGCAATAAGGATTATTAATCCACATTTTCAAGCACATTGCTTTTATTATATAGTCTATCCTTTGATTGCAGAAGCAGGCCTTATTATGAGTCCTGAGAGTATACAACTTAAGTATATGTGTGGGTAGGAGGACAGCACAAGATTAATTTTTATTAAAGTTTTTTTTTTTTTTCCCGGAAAGTCCATAAACCTATTTTTTTTCAGCCTTCCAAATGTACTGCTGAAAGAAACACTCTGGAGAAGTATTTTGATCCAAACTCTAGCCTGAGAGATAACTGGTGACTTTACAGTAAAAAGTAGGTTAAATGTAAGATTTCCTACCTTCCTCAATCCTACCAATGTTAGCATCATGACACCTTATTGCATTACTGATACCAGAAGTAACTGATATGAATTACTATAGAGACTGGCACTGAGCATTTGCGACTGAAAAATAGCACTTGAATAGCATACTTGAAGAGATCCAGCTACCAAAAGACTGCTTAGAGTTAGTGAAACTAGTTGCTGCAAATCTGTTTTCTGGGGAAGTTAGCCAGTTTTTTTCCTCTTTGAGAAATCCTGATTTCTGCATGTGAGTGAGTGTGTATGCGTGTGGGCGAGGCGGGGAGTGGGGGAGCTTTGGTCAAGTGCTGTGGATGAACAAGTTTCAGTGAATGGAGGCTTAGGAAATAATCCAAGTGAATACTTGCAATGTCTGCCACATGCTTGCTTGCATAAGTCATATAAATAAGGACCTGCTGAATTCATGACAAAAGTACGCAGCAGCTCCTTTAATCTTGTATGTTCCCCTGCCTCTTGCTTCCCCCACCTGGCTGCTGATTAGCCAAAGACATGGGGACCATCAAGAAAAAGAACTTGGTGCCTTTGCTACTCACCATCTGGTCTTCTTTGCCTTTGTAGAGTCAGTCACAGCTCTCAGTTGGTGTCAGGATAATAACTTTCAAAGAAATTTTGCTGGGATCTGGAACACAAATTGGTGAATTCTGTAAGTTCTCATTAACAATAAAATAACATGCAATAATTAAATGACATTAGCTACAAAAACTGCCCTTACATACATGGTTCATATCTCATGGAAGACCAGATGGCTTAGGCTGTTATTCATGAGCTGTCTGGCTTTTTTGCAGGTAGGTGATGTGCTCAGTTCAGCACAGGTTACAGCAGTCAAAAGCTGCATCAGCTGATAGCTCTTCAGTGGTCTGTATGCATTTGGTCTTCATTTCACCCTTCAGTAAGAAAGAGACCGCTTTAAACTACTTGACGTTGGCTGGCAACCTGTTGGCAGTCCTGGCCAAGAAACTTAAGAAGAAATGGGTATAGCTTGGACATAACTACCTTCTCACCCTCAGAAAGACTCCTCCAGGTTGTGGGGTAGGGAAGTTCCTTTATTATAGTGATTTTAGAAGGGAGATATTTTTATATGGCTGGACATGACAGCAGCCTGCAACATGCAACCGAGGGTGTTATCCCTGTTGTTTCACATTGCAGTGCTTTGGGTTCTGTGAAGGTCTCAAGTTCATTCCCATTCATTAAAATATTTTTTGTATGTAAGCAACTGATGGGATGGTGGCAGCGTGAAGGCTTCTTCTTTATAGCTCAAAAGGTGAGTGTTTAAATTTTTTGGTCCAGACTTGAATTGAAGTCTGTGCCCATATGACCTAGCTGCAGAAATGGTCCCTGTTTATTTGTGTTTGCAACTAAAGGCAGCTGGACCTGAATACTAACCACGTCAGTCCCAAGTGTGCTGTTAGCTATGGAAACTGTTCTGACTTAATATAGGACTGGAAGGGGCCAATTAGAGGTACCAGGGTGTGTCTATATGAGCCACTTTTCTGCAGATTAAACTAATCTAATGCACAGCAAAGTATCATCATTGTCTACACATATGCTGGACTTACTGCACATTAAATTAGTCTAACGCACCATTTGTTGATACCAACACATACAGGTACTAGATAAATAGTGCACTCGGTAAAGTGCAGTAGCACATGTGTAGATACTGACTGGGAGCAATTTTGGTACTGATTTGTAGTACAAATTTGGTACTAACAGTATGTTCTCTCTACTTCACTTAAACTCTTGCAAACCTGAGATGCATAATAATCAGCCTTACATAAATAGTGTTGTCCTGCCTAGCAGAGCTCTGATGCTTTCTCAGTATGCATTTGCTTCATTAATGCAAATTCTCCTTTGGGAATAACCCCTGTAAGGCTGCATAGAAGTATTAGGCATGACCAACAAAGGGCTACTTTACCTCCCATTACCAGTTTTGCTCCCGGTCATCTCAGGCAGCAGGGACCACTGCTGCTTGGCTAAGCCCCCATGCAGAGGGAGTTGTTCTGGTTGCAGGGGTGCTGTCTCCTGCCCTGTGCACATTGGGACTGATCCTCATGTGCATAGGGTCAGGAGAATTGTACCGGCTGCAGGGACAGGGCTGAGACCCAACTGCCCCTGCAGTTGGCACAGCTCTCTCAGCCCTGTGCACATGGAGACCAACCCCTATGCCCCCTGCCAGCCCCTATGCTGGCACCTGTGGGTGTCTGGAGCTCCCCTTGAATGGTGCAGGGGTTGGGGGGGGCATAGAGCAGGGCAGGAGCAACCCTGATCTGGGCTGCTACTATTGGGTGCGGTTCTGCCCCGATAGGGTGCACATGTATACATGTTTCCAGGCACAGTTTACTACACCAAATTTTATTGCACATTAATGCACAAGTTGACACACCCACAATGTATTAGATGTTAAGTCCAAAACACTTCACATCTTTTCTGGTCTATCCTACACACGACAAGGCACAAAACATCACTAAAATCTTGTAATAAGTTTAGGATCTCTAGTGCAAAAAAGAAGGCCTTCAAAAACAATGTGAAATAAGAAAAGAGCGGGAGGGTGTTGCCAGTGCTTTGAGGGGTAGCATCATCAGGGAAATTTTTAGGAGCAATAAGCTGAAATGATCTTAGGAAGCAGACTGTGCCCCACACTGCAGAAGAAAGCGGAGGTTATGAAGGAGGAGCGAGACGGAGAGCCAGTCCTCCCCATTAGTCTGACCTAGAATTAAATTCCTTTCTAAATCCCCAAACTAGTAATAATTTCAACCCTGAGGATATGAACAAGACCCACCAGCCAGTGAGATTTCTCAACGCTAGGAACATGGTATGCTGGTATTTCAGGTACTGTTTCCTAGACTTGGCAGTTTTTTGTCTCAGTCTCCAGAGCTGTCAGTCTAGCATCTGTCAGAAGCTAAATTCATATAACATGTTAAGAGTAAAGTAAAATTAAGGGTCTTCTTTTTTATCATATTTGCTCTTGTGTGAAATGTCTTCATTATAGGTAATCCAAAAGCTTTTTCCACCCCATTTTTTACTAATACACTCAGTGCACCCAGCAATAATTATTTGACATTGAAATCTACTGTACTTTGACTCCCATTGATAGCAGTGCTCATTAGAACCCCATTATAATTATTACCCTCTTTATGTATACCTTGTTAAACACTTAAAATAGCTAGGCATCCAGGGGATGCTGTTTCAAGAAAGTATTTAAATGATTGGGATGAATTATGTAAGGTTCTAACAGTATGTTCTCTCTACTTCACTTAAACTCTTACAAACCTGGAATGCATAATAAACAGCCTTACATAAATAGTGTTGTTCTGCTAGCAGAGCTCTGATCCTTTCTCAGTATGCATTTGCTTCATTAATGCGAATTCTCCTTTGGAAATAACCCCTATAAGGCTGTGTAGGAGTGTTAGACATGACCAACAAAGGGCTACTTTACCCGAAACACTTATGTGGGTGTACTTACTCTGCCTTGCAAAATGTAGTAGAGGCAAGAGAAGTTCCCTGCAACTGCAGCACATGCAGTAATAGAAAGAAACATGCTTGCCATATAAAAAACAATAGGTTTTACTGGGTCACTTCTGTTATGTTGACAGAAAACATTCAGATTATAGCATTTATAGTAAATGTTGACATTTTTGCTCTGGCAACCACTGTCTGACACCAAATTTAGGAGATTATAGCATAAGCTCATGAAGGAATGGGAGTTCCATTTCTCTGCAGAAAGGTTCCATGACCAAACTGTTTATGGTAGAGTTGTTTATATTAAATGCATAACTCTGTTCTGATAAGGAGTACTTAAATTTTTAGTAGTGTTACAGTATAACAATGATGATCCAAGAGTTAGTTATGCAAGGCTCAAGGATTTTTTAGGGTGATATATTTTATTGGACCAACTGTGTATAGCAGGGATAGAGGGAGACAAGCTTTTGAATGCAATACATTCTTCATGAGCTGATGAAGAATGTCTAGTATTCAAAATTTTGTCTCATTCTATCCTAACTATTGGACCAACTGTATAAAATATATCACCCTAAGAAATACTCTTTTATTTTTTTAGGAATTCACTTCATTTTATGAATTAACTAATTTATCAGTTAAGTGATTTCAAGATTAAATTTATTTTCACTTGCTACTAAGCTTGCAACCCTGGAAGATCCTCATTTGATTTGAAAATCCCGCTATATTTTTTTTAGAACGTGTGCATCCCTAGTAATAAAGATTCTGCAGGCGAAATGCTGCCCTCATTTTCACCTGTGCAACCCCACTGACTTGAGTACCATTAGAAGACAATAGCCAAGCAGACATAATCCTATAAATGGAATTTACTTAACAAGTATATTGATAATCCACATGCCATGAAAAGAATCCATTTTACTTCTCAAAGTTGTGCTGGCTGTCCAGGGGCTGATTAGTAAAAATTCATTCTTGATACTGAATTTAACTCTTGAACACACACAAAGCAGACCTATTGAATCAAAAGGTGCCATTTTAATCTGGTCACTTTTTTTTTTACCATATCTGACCAAATTTTAATGCACCTGAATAACTTATTTTCAATGAAATAATATTACTAAGATAATTTCTTGCCTAGATACTATTTTCCTTGTGACTCCTGTGGAAAACAGTTACAGCAGTTGACCTCCAACTGAAAAAGTTAAAGGTAAAATAGATCTTGGATATTATATTTGCATGCTAAAAGTTATGTGAGGGCCATGATGTTTGTACTGGGTGAAGGCACAATTCTAAATAAGAATCCAAAAGCTTCCAGCACCTGAAAAATTACTGTTGTTTAAATTGTGGTTTTAACTTTGGCTCATCTTTTTATACTCTTGTAGAGTGTGCTCAACCTTCTGGCACCACAACACAGATGAATGGCATGGATCTGGTCCATGGGCCTGATCCAGCACAGGTCAGGACATGGAGTCAGTCCTCATTCGGGGTCCAGACATGCTCCAATCTGACCATATGCACCAGATCTGGCTGCATGCCAGCCCAGCCCAACCCCATGTGCCAGATCTAGCCTCACACCAGACCAATCTGTGGTAAAGGGCCATGTCATCCAGCCCATGAGACTCCCAATGAATCTGGAAATATGACAGGAGGGGCGAGTAGCAATGAACACCGTTCCCCACCCACCAAATTTATAGACCAATAGGGAGATCCATAGGCTGGATGACATGGCCTCGTGAGCCAGAGTTTGAGTGCCACTGCTGTAGTATGTATAAAAATGGAAAAGACAAGACACTTACAGGCAGTCCTGAGACTTGCAACACAGTTGGTTCCTGAAAACAGTGTCTTAAGTTGAAACATTATAACTTAGAAGCAGTTTTCCCATAGGAACAATGTTATAAATGAAGTATTGATTCCTCTACAATGCTCGATTACAGTTGCATGCAGCTGGTAAGTCTGTTGTGGTTGAAGAGGAGGGAAGGGGTGTGGCAGGGGGGGTAGATCAAGGCCCCCACAGTGATGGAGGGAGTGGGGCAGGGGCTGGGGCTAAGACAGAGGCTGGGGCAAGTGCTGTCCAGCTGGGACAGGGCAAGCATGGGAAAGAGTCATGGCTTGTCTGGGGCGTGGGGTGGAGGGGGGTGGGGCAGCTCCCACCGCTGCATGCTGCTTGTCTGGAGGCAGCACAGTGAAGCGGCTCCATCCTGTGCCTGTCCTGCCCCTGGGTGAGCAGTAGGAAGGTATAGCCCCTGCTCCCAGCACCACTGCCACCTACCCAGAGTGCAGCCTGGTGCAGCCCCAGCCCCACTTGCCCCATGCAGATCTGGGGGCACACACCCCCCCCCGCCCCATGCCCTCCCAGACAAGCAATTTGAACAGTGGCGGGAGCCACAGGGCAAGCCGCCAGATGAGCAGTTCCTGGATTAGCAGTGCACAGTGGTGGGAGCTGCCCCCCTCGCCACACCCCCACCTCCCAGTGTCCCCCAGATGAGCTGCAGCTATGTCCCGCACCCAACCTGCCCTGGCTAGGCAGCGCTTGCCACCGCCCCTGTCCCAGCCCCAGGTCCACTCCCTCCCTCACTGTGGGGAGCCATGATCTGCACCCCCCTTCCCTCCCCCTTCACCATAACAGACTTACCAGCTGGATGCAGCTGTATCAAGCATCATAAAGTCAAAAACCACATCAGAATGTCAAAACAGGCTGTTCATTTATAAATGTCATAAATGCCATTCATCGTAACTCAAAGTCATAAATTGAGGACTGCCCGTATACATTTAGTCTATGCTGATTTATTATGTAACAATAGCCGTTTTACTTAAGCATTTTATTTTCAGTTGCAAGTGAAAGAATTGATGATAGTGTTGGCTCCAGGAAAATTTTAAATGGTATTAAATATTAAACCTATTTTCTTTCAGTTCAGTACTAGAAGGGATACTCAAATACTAACAATACTGCAATGATTAATTTTAAATTACTAAATAAACATTCTCTAAAAAGCATGTAGATATATGAGAGAGTAATACGCACAGGCAAAGGCTTATAGCAATATAAAAATGCTATTTATAGATTTCATAGACATTAGTCCTGGAAGGGACCTTGTGAGATCATCAGGTTCAGCCCCCTACCCAAAGGGCAAGAAGTCAGCTGGGGTCAGATGACCCCAAGCAAGGTGAACATCCAGGCGTTTCTTGAACATATCCAGAGTAGGTGCTTGCACCACTTCTGAGAGGAATCTATTCCAGACTCTGGAGACTTGGAGGGCAAAGAAGTTTTTCCTTATGTCCAATCTAAAACAGTCTTCCAGCATTTTGTGACCATTAGACCTTGTCTTCCCTTGGGGTGCTCTGGTGAACAAACGTTCTCCCAGTTCCTGATGTACACCCGTTACATAATTATAGGCTGCCACCGAGTCCCCTGAGCCTTGTCTTCTCCAGGCTGAAGAGTCCCATGCCTCTCAGCCCTTCCTCATAAGGCCTGTTCTCCTGACCTCTAGTCATGCACGTGGCTCTCTTCTGGACTCTCTCAAGCTTGTCCATGTCCTTTCTAAAGTGAAATTGGGTGCCAATCTCTGCTTGTAGGGAAGTGTACTGTTCCTTCACATAGAGCGCTACACCTCTGCCCTTCCTCACAACATGATCCCTCCTGTACAAGCCATCTATACATGTGATCCAGTCATAGGTGGAGTCCTACCAGGTCTCTGTTATCCCTATGAGATCATATTCATTTTCACTTAAGAGAAAGGCCAGTTCCCCATTTGTTCCCCATGCTCCTAGTATTTGTATATAGGCAGCTAAGCCTGCCATTAGAAGCCCTAGGCTTCCCAGCACACTTAGAACAGAAGAACTTCTGAAAATATTTGTCATTTTTTACTACCTTGCATCTGAATTTGTTTTTCAGGCCATGTACAGACATTCAGTTCCTCCTGTGAGAGTCGCTGCTCCCAGAGAAATATAACTAGTGAATAACCAGGGCTAAATCACTCCCAGGAGAGTTTCTCCTCAGAGAGAACATGTACAGATATTTACTGTCCCAGGAGAGTTGTTTTTCCAGGGAGAGTGCATATATGTGTACATTATCTTCTGAAAGAAGCAACAGTACAATCCTCTAGTATCCCAGGCTGCCCTGCTTCCCCCCTACCCTGGGAGACTGTGTTACTTGCTAGATTCTGCTGTCTGTTAAAGCACCTCTGGGAAAGTTTTTCTACCAGGAGAACCTGGGAGAATTCTCCCATATCATTTGAATGTGTGTATTCAGCCTAAGTCTGGTATTTGTCAGTACCCTGTAAAATGATGTTATGTCTTACAAAGAAAAGTAAAATCAAATGCATTACTTGAACAAATGGACATTTTGACACTTTCATAGTTGTTGCAAGGTAAAAATAAAAAGAACTGTTGTAAGTTTAAATGTGGGGTAGCCCATGGCTATTACTATGCTTGTTATTTCAACTGTGCTTTACTTGTTAAGATTTAGGAGAAACATAACTCTTAAATGCAAAAACAGATTTCTAACTGACTGTAATTCTGAATTGAATTGCCTTTGCTCTAACATGCAAATTGTCAGAGTAGTTGTTTACTGTTTGCTTTATAGATGCCTGTAAAGCATTTTTTATGGACTTTTTTCTCTGATTAGTTTGAAGTGACTAAACTATTACATAGGCAATGCCTAGGGGGTTTTTTTATTTTACAACAAAGGCCACTGTTTGAATAACAGCAGTGACCTGGTTGAGGCAATTCAAGGGGTATTAAGTTAAGCATTCATATTTAGCAATAGTAAGATTGCTCTTTTTTATGCAGCTATTTGAAATATTTTTAACTGGCTGGTACCTTTAAACTGGAGAAAACATTTTCTGTGGTATCACTGTTAACTTGGTCTGGCCAAATATCCACCTGTTTGTACATATAAAAACACACTGATATATGTGGACCAAGAACTTCAGCATATTTGAGACTGAAGGACAGCCTAGCAATGCAATTAGAGGCATCCTGACATGAGCTAGTATCTGTTAGCAAGCAGTAAGAACAGGAGTGTTATAGCTATTTAGTGGCTAGTGCCAGAAACCTGTTTCTTTTCAATCGGTGTTAATACACTTCCAAGGATGCTTTGTTACTGAACGTTGCTTCCTGTACTAAAGCATAAAGGCCTCCAGAACATATTGAGCATATGTTTTCTAAATTTTCCAAGGAAAAAAAGGGAGGAACAGATTTTCTTGATGTTCCTAGCTGTCTTCTAAACTTGGTTAAGTTGCTGTACTTAACAATGGAACATAAGTGTAATAATGTTTAGGGCAAGTGGGAGTTTATTCAGATTTCTTTCCAGACTCACATGGAAGAAAAAATGACATTTTCAAGAATGCTGTTTTTGGAAAAATGGATGAAAAGCAAAAAATCTAGAATGTGATTTAATACTGCATAGTTTTTTGAAGAATTTCATATGTGCAAACAGGAAAGATTAGGTAAACATAGGCCTCCCTACCTGCATCCAATACCTGCTGAGTACATCTTACTAATATCTGAAAGTCCTGAAAACAATAAGCAATGGTAGGGTTACCATATTTCCAGTTTCAAAAAAGAGGACATCTGTTGGGGAGTGGGAGTGGGTAATATGATTGCGGGGGGTGGGGGGCAGTGATATGCCCTTGCCCCTCACTTCCAAGTTACATACCCCCACAGGATTTGGACCCAGCACCTATACCTTTGTTCCAGGTGGGCACAATCCTCAGACTGACCACACCTGCCAGTCAATAACAGGAGAATGTATTGATACAGAGTAAAAACAAAAAAGCAACAATACAAACAATCAAACAATTCTATATCTTCCAGTCCTAGGGCTGTCATCAAAATATATCTGGTCAGGGTGCAGGCTCCACTCTGAGGCTCTCTTTCTTAGGTGTCAGCAGTCTGGAGGTGGGAAGCTGAGGTCCACAGCCCCTCTCCAGGGGGGTGCATGAGATGGGCTACTAGTATGCCCTTGGTCCATGATGGTCTCGGGGACTCTTCCCAGAGGACAGACGACCCCTCTCAGGGAGCAAAACAGGGAGGGATGGGACAAAGGGATGGACGGGAGGAACTGGACAAAAGGACGAGACAAAGGGATGGATCCTTTGTTAACCTCAATTCTCTCCTTTTGTATTTTCCTTCCCCCTTGATGACTCCTGATGACTCTTTATCCATGGCTATCTCTGGCTGTCTCTCTCTGGTCATACATCCATGTAGCCTTCCGGGCCTTCTCCTAATTTGGTCTGTTCCCCCAAAACTAGGATTCAGCTCCCCCTGCTGCTCTGGGGCCTTGTGGCTGGTGTCACTTACCTTGTGTTATGGGACAGTATGGTACATACTTCCTTTGGTTCCCAGCCTGTTTCCTAGACTGTGTTCTTGTTGGCCTTGTTGTGTTAGACAGCCCATCTACCTTAAAGGCTGTGATCTCGTGTTATGGCATGCCCCCCTCAATTCTCAGGCTGTGTCCATCCATTGGCCTTGTTGTGTTAGGCAGCCCGTCTGCTTTCAGGGCCATGAGAAGCTGTGTGTGCATCTCCCAAGCTCTTTAGAAATCCATTTAACCCCTGCTGCCCATCTTGACCCCTTATAATACATATATTTATACCTATAAGCCAATTCCCAAAAAAACAGGCCTTTAAATACCATGTCTAAGCCAACACCCCCAGCTCTGCTGTTGCCTCTCGCTCTCAACCCACAGTACCCCACCCCTCAGACCATGCTGGTGCCCCTCACTCCCAACTGGCAGTCCCCATGTCCCTGCTGATACCCCTCACTTCCAGCCTGCAGCCACCTGGCACTGCCTGTGCCCCACACTCCGAACCCACAGGCCCCGCCCCCCCTGGTGCCCCTCACTGCCAAGCCACATCCTCCCCAGCCCTGCTGGTGCCCCTCACCCCTGACAGTGCCCCTAACTCCAAAACCACAGCCTCTGCTCCCCCCAGCTCTGCAGTGTCTTCCAGTTGCAACTCCCTGTGAGCACAGACACTGGCCCCGGTGCCACTAGCCCAGCCGTGCAGCTACCTGCTGTCCCCAAAGGGCCCCCCTCTTGCCCTTCCCCCACTGGAGGGGCAGGCACCTCCCCTGCCTGGCCACAGCCTCAGTGCCCAGACACCGTGCTTGCCCCAGTGATAGCAGGCACCTGCCCCCCCACACCCCTCTGCCACACACGTGTGTACTTTTACCCACCTATTAAGAGCTATATAAGTTTTCTGTTAAATTAGAGATCAGGTAAATTCAGATTGACAGCACTGGTTAGCTAGGGGTGTCAGAGAGGAGGAGGCAGTTTATCTAAAACTGCAGCTAACCCTGCAGGAGGGAATACCACAAACACAACTAGCTGTAGGTTGCACAGCAATTCAAACACAGACTTAGAGCAAACATATAAATAAATAAATAAATAAATAAATAAATAATAAATGTTTTATCTAAGTCTGTGTTTGAATTGCTGTGCGTGTGTGCTCCCACCTTGCCCTGTGGGCTCCCCAGGCTTCCAGAGAAAGCTGAGCTGAGTGGCCAAACCACCCTGATTGGCTACCAGGCATGGCCAAGCACTCCCCCAACCAGAGCAGGTCATCATGGCACACCCAGCAGCCCTGCTGGCAGTAGCGGGGGGGGGGGTGGGATATGCTCCTCAGAAGGAAGGATTGGGCCCCTCAGAGTTCCAGCGAATGGCAGGTGATAGTGGGAGGCGCTGGGCTGATTCCTGTATCGTGCTGGGTACCTGCTGTGTTTATTGTGGGTTAGAGCAGTTTCTCGTTGGATTGTAAGAACAAGTTTATCAGTATGAAGATATCCATTCTGTGGAGAAATTATCACTTTATTATCCTGTCTTATGAGCCATAGTTGGAATTAAGTGTTGCTTGAGAAAATACAGCTTCTCCCCATAACAATAAGCTCTTCGTATTGCTATGCACAATTTATAGAGTAGACAGGGCTACATTCTGTTTTATTGGGCTTTAGTTAAGATCGTAACAGATGGAAAGGAAGTTTTCTCCAGGATTCTGACTTGGGCAGCCAAAGTTAATACTGTTCTACGTCCCAAAGATTCATTAAATAAGCCATCTGCAAGGATCATATTTTTTGAGTTGCATCAGCTCCTATGATGTTGGAGACTAAATCAGAACAAAAGGTGATTTTCTAAATGGAGTTCATTCAATTTCTATTGTATAAACATAGTTCAACATCATGGATTCATAAATTTGCATACTGTGGTTGTCCTGCTACCACTTTGTACCAAATAAGGCTTCAAAATAAAGGGAGTTCTAATTTTCAACTATTTAATGAGATCATCAAGTTGGTGGATGAAGTTTTTCTGATGCTTGCCTAGTAATAAGGTTCTCTTGAAGCACTGTAGTTTCATGTAATGCCTACTGTTTATCACCAGTGCCAAAAAAAATAAATCTTTCGTGGTGTCTTTATCTTCTGTTGCTTGCCAGTGGACATGATGTAAACTAGAAGAAGCTTAGAAATTTTTTGCATGGGGACCCTGAGAATGTTGTTCATAAGGGCTACCTATGTTGTTTTCTGCTTGGGCCTTATCTTTACTGCACATGAACAGTATTACCTGCTGTTTAACCTACTCAATTTGCCTCAATAGAATAGTTTTAAATACAACAATGAGAGGGTATAAACACCAAATAAACCAATATTTTTGGCCCTTAAAACACCACTGGCAACATGGATCTACCCCTGGTCTCACTGAAATTATTAAAAACAGCTGTCTGTAGGCCTAAATTTCAGATCCATACATGTGCTGTGGGATGGAGGTGGGGTGCTTTAATTAGAGCGGCTTTTGGAGCAGCTCTATGAAAAGCCTCTTGGAGCTACTCTAATTAAAGTACTCACAGCGTCATGTGTATTCAGTATCCCACGCTTTGAAATGGTGTCTGGGGTGCTTGAACTAAAGGTTGTTCACCCCCGCTGCCATTTTGAATCACAGGAACTCTGAATAGACATGATGTGGAGGCTGCTGGAGTCACTAGCGTGGTCCAGCAGACTCTATTAATCAAATCTGCTCTAACATGGGCTAATTAGCATGCATCGGAACAGACATTCAGCACATGTATAAGTGCCCTAAGCATATACATGACTTGAGTGCATGCAAGTTCAAATTCCAGAGCATGAAAATACTTGATGTAAACATCGAGGGTGTGTCTAGATGAAATGAGGGCCCTAAATTGAAGCGGTGGGTTTTAAAAAACACCGCTTCAAATTAGAGCTGATTAAACCGGGTGTCATGCACACACCCTGCTGACTTACCTGCCTCTCCAACGGGGAGGGGAGCACAAGCTGTCAGGAGGTGGAGCGGTCCCTGGGCTGCTAGTGCTTCCCTCCACGGCAGTGGTGCCCCCGCCCAGGTGGCACCCACCTCGGGCGGTCCCAGGGAGCATTGCAGCTGTGGAGGGAAGCACTGGGCCCCCGCGCAGCTCAGGCAGTCAGGCAAGCTCCAGGAGGCGTAAAAAAAAAAAGATCAGGCTTGCCACTTTTCTTGAGCAAAGCCTGCATTCCTGGGCTGCTGCCAGGCTGCCTGTAGGGCTTCCTGCAGATCCCCTGAGCTGCACGAAGCCTGGTGTATCATTCCACGGCTGTAGGGGCAGCAAACTAAAACTCCTTGAAGGAGTTTTAGATTGCTGCACCCCAAGTCATTTAAGGTGCATTATGCCACCAAATTACCTACAGGAGCTGGAATTAATGCACAGTACGCTCCAAGGCATGCAAACACCAATACAGTTAAAGCAGTGCAAAAGCATTTAGCCCACTTTAAAGTGTCGTTCACACGTGCTTCTTGTTTCCTCTACACACAGCCATAAAACTTATTTTTGCAAATATGATGCTGCTTTTTTTTTCAATATCTTAAAAACTGGCCTTGCCATTAATAAGATACTTGTACAAAAAAAGCTCAACCTTATCATTTATGTGGTGCACTTCTTTGTGTGACAGTTGTATGCTATTTTTCTCACCTTAGCTTTTCTTTCTAGTGCCTGAATTGCAGGCATTTTGTCAGTACTTCTCTCATTTCTTTAGTTGTATGCAACTTGTGCAAAGAGCTCCAGACAATATCACAACCCTAATCCCAAACAGTGATATGTTTGCTTTTCTGCATTGTCTGAATGCACATGGGCTCATGGTAGTTACCACATCTAGGGAGAACTGGTACTCACCTAAGGCCCTTCTGAAGCTTGCTTGTGACAGAATTCAGTTGTATCATACAGTTGGCACAGGATAAAGAACGCCATTGCAGAGGAGATATTCTTTTCCCTATAAAGGTATTTCCATTTTGTTGAATTCTGCCACACCATTCCACAATTTGTATGAACTTGCATACGTTCATTGGGTCTCCACAGATGCAGGTTTAGAGGCACATAGATCCAAAGGCAGAAATGCAGCCTACATTATGGAGTTACTGTTAAGGTCCATGGTTAAGGTCCAGTTTAGAATGTAAAGCAAGGATTAAAGATCAATTGAAATAATGTAGAGTATCCTCTCCAATTTACACCACTTTGATTTTGACAACAATTATCAGGATATTCAAAATAAACCTGTCACGACAGGGGATAATTAAGGTAGCTTTCAGGGTGACTAGTTAAAAATTCTAAAAATCAGCACTTTTGATATTTTTTTAAGCAATATTGATAAAGTAACAACTTAAATTAGGAAGCCATTTAATTTTTCAGCTTGTTCTAGTTCTTTTGGATATGTTGCAAATGTGCACTTCCATATATTAATCAGTTTGGATTTAAAATTTATTCTTATTAACTCGGGATATCCAGAGTTAAATGGTTTACTGCTTGTCTTGTGGTTAGTTACTATGGCTTTCATTAATAATAATGTACTTTCAGACATAACTGCAAGGGTTTTCTTGTTCTTGCTTGGTTGCTTGTTGTCCTCTGGGAATGTGTAATGAATTTGAGCTTGGTTAAATAATATTTGTTTGAGAGCTCTGGAGTCTAAAATCTCCTGTCTCACCACAGAAAGAATAAAACAAAAAAGTTTCCCCCTATTGACCACTAGTGCATCTCGCCTCTTAGAAGGAGTCAAGCCCTTGAAGGGTGAGAGGCCAGTTTAGGCAGCATGCTAAATTGGAGATTAATTTATCTGACTATAGACACCCAGGAATGATGTCAGGTAAAGCCAGTTATTGTTGTGCTAAGTCAACTGGACTATAACCACGAATTAATTTTACATAGGCTATTGAAAAGCTGACCTTATTCCAGTGGAGTATGCCTAATTACACCAATGCTGATTTGACCTATAAAGCTGATAAGCTTCATATCCCACTCCAATTCTCCTGAGCTACCAAAGCAGTGATTTTCAAAGGCACCCAAAGGATTTAAGTGCCTAACTCTTAAAGAAATTCAATGAGAAATAAATGCCAAATTCCTATATGCTACTCAGAAAATTCAACAGAAGTCCTCAAAACCTTTTATTTTTACAAAAGATTACAAAGTGTATGGCACTAAACTCTTTGCTAAGTGTTTCAAACTCTGCGCAGCTATTGTAGCTGCATACATTTAAACAAATATTACATGGGCATTTGGAGATTTCCTGTGAACATGTATTTAGCAGCTGATGTCCCTGGCTAGGCATCCTATGAGACTTAGGAATACACACTTAACTATATTTTTACAGGTTAGGCCAGTTAAGCTTGACAGCTTGTTTTATAGTGGGCTTCTGCATGGTGAGAGCCTATGGGCATGAGAGATGTGTTACAGGGGAGTTGGACATCGTTTGATTAATGCATTAAAAAAAACCACACACAGAAAAGTAAAGGAAAATTATATGACATAGACCTGAAAATTCAAGTCTGCAAAAACAATCTTTCCTTCCTTTTCTAGTGACATATAGGTGGACTCTGTACAGTTTTTATTCACCAGTGTCAGTGTTGCTCCTAACTTTGGCTCCCTGTATACAGACCCTGTGGGAATTCATATCCTGAGTGCAGGCAGGTGGGATTTTCAAGAGCTGTATGACTCTTCTCTATCTAGGTTTCCCAGCATTTCCCATTATAAAAGATGCCCATGTCCTTTTCTTTGGGAAGTGGTCATATTTCCATCATTTGCAGCTTTTTACCAACATGGTACATTTATACTGATTCAGCCACATACGTGCTGCAACCCTGCAAGGGAACTCAGCATGATAGGGATCTGATACTTGTTGGTCTCTTGGAAGACATTTCTTTAGCAAGGACTTAAAGGAAAACAATGGAGGCATGTAGAACTGGTTTCTAAGTTAAAGTAAGCATTTAAAAGGTCAGAAAGAAGAACATGGCGATAAAGAGACAAGTGGGGTATAAAGCATGGGGGAAATGGGGGAAAAATACAGAAGAGAAGAGGAAAATAACAAACAGTTTGGAAGTTTGATCATTAGACTTCACTAGAAGGTTTTGTAAGTGAAGTATCATAGTCGAAACAATTTGAGTTGAATTTTTTTTCTCAGCTTAGTCCAAGTATAAATTTCCCAGAGTTTATTCTCTTCATTATTAAATGCAGTATTTATACATTTAAATTACCTATTTGCACATTAAAATAATAATTGTACACACACATCATGTGCTCACGTACACGTGAACGCACACAGACATTCTCTCTCTCTCTATCTCTCTTTCCTATGGCTTGGAAGACAAATAAATAGGATGTTTAATGAGAGAAAAAATGTAAGCTCTAGAAAATTCAAGAAGGTTTTACTGGGACATTCCAGATGTTCTTTTTTTCACTTCAAGTGTAAATCTGAGAACCAAACACTAGAGTACAAATTTATTTCTGTATTTTAATCACAGCATGCTATACTCTACATACAGTACAGCTGAGCAAGTAATGATCAAACTGATAAATGATTCAATCAGTTCTTATTTTGTCTTTCTTTACATTTTCGATAAATTTTAAAATCTTGCATCTGTAATAAAGCATTTACAAAGGAGTCACAGCATAGATGTTTCCTTACTTGTCATTTATCAGTTTGGCATGCTGCACCCTGTTGGCAAGTGTTGCTCCAGCTAGGAATGGGTTTCTAAAGGTATTGGTTAGTAATCAGGTGGCAAACTTTGCAGATGATTCAAGATTGTTTGAATTAGTTCAGAATGGAGAGACTGGAAGAAGCTGCTGACGCATCTAACCAAACAAGGCACCAATGTGATCAATATTGACTAATACAAACTAACGCAAATTCAAGGGGATAACTCAAAATTGCTTAAATATCTTTATTGGACTGTAAAGAAGAGGAATAATGGTAAGCCAAGGTAAATTTAAAAATTAATGGATACAATTAATACAGTGCATTGAGCAGTAGGGGTGCGCAAAGTGGGCTCTATTCAGTTCAGGTTCAGATTAGTTCCAAATCAGAGACAGTGATTCGATTAGTTGATTTGGATCACTGTCCCTGATTCAGTTTGGCCAAATCTGAATCTGAAGATGATTCGGCCATAGACACAGCTTTAAAAGTTTTTGGGTTTTTTTTCTACATACCTTGAAGTAGCAGGCATGGTTTGTGATCACTGTGATGCTGGGGCACATGGGGCATCCCACAGGAGTGCGGGGGGGCCTCCATGTGCTCAGCGGCGACCCCAGAAGTGAACTGGAAGTACTTCTGGTCCACTTCCAGGTCTGCTGGGGAATGCGCTGTCCCTCCCCCCGATCAGCCGCAGGGGGACCCCAGGTGCTCCCCCTGGACCCAGGTGGCACCAGTCACTGAGCCATGGAGGTGCAGGGGGGCCTCTCTTCATGCTCCCCGGTGGACCTGAAAGTGGACTGAAAGTGCTTCTGGTCCACTTCCAGGTCTGCTGCTGAGCGTGCTGTGGAGCCCCCATGCTTCTGTGGGGCACTCCATGTGCCCCAGCATAGCAAAGTTCACAAGCCATAGCTACCTAGAGGTATGTAGAAAAAGCATTTAAAGCTGCCTCTATATCTGAATCTCTGAATCTTTTTCCAAATCTCTCCAAATCAATTCAGAGGGTTCTGATTCAATTTGGAGAAATTAAAAGGTCCTCTGATTCAATTCGGATTCTGCAATTCAGCCACCGAATTGAGCCGAATCTTCGCTGAATTGAATCGGGGACCAAAGCTTCACACAGCCCTATTGAGAAGGTTGATAATTTTTTAGTAACTTAGGTTAATTTACAGCTTTTTAGTGCAGGTTGAGGTGAAAAATTTAAGGGTGTGCAAAATGGGCCCTATTCTATTCGGCCTGAATCAGGGACAGTGATTCAATTCATTGATTTGGATCACTGTCTCTGATTCGATTCAGCCAAATCTGAAGATTTGATGCTGATTCAGAGAATTCAGACATAAACACAGCTTTAAATGCTTTTTCTACATACTTTGAGGTACCAGGTGCAGCTCGTGAATGCTGCAATGCTGGGATGGGTGGAACATTCTGCTGGGTGGGGGGGGGGAGGGGACGCATGCTCGGTGGTGAACCTGGAAATGGACCGGAAACACTTCTGCAACTGGTCAGCAGCTGGTGTCTTCAGGGTCCAGGGGGGCACCCAGGGTCCCCCCATAACCGATTTGCTTAGCTGTGCGGGCACGGGGCGGGGGGACCCTGGCGCGCTCCCCAGTGGACCCGGAAGTGGACCAGAAGTGCTTCTTGTCCACTTCCAGGTCTGCTGCCGAGCATACTGGGGAGCCCCCTGCATTCCTGTGGGATGCTCCATCTGCCCCACCATCGCAGCATTCATGAACCACCTCCTACCTTGAGGCAGGTAGAAAAAACATTTAAAGCAGTGTCTATGGCTGAATCTTTACAAATGTCTCCGAATCAATTCAGAGATATTAAAGAGTCTTTTGATTCAATTCAGATTTGGGGATTTGGCCACCAAATCGGGCTGAATCTCCACTGAATCAAATCAGTGGCCGAAGCTTTGCACAGCCGTAGTGAACATCAGCCTTTTTTGTTTAACATGGATTTTATTTTTAATATTCCTTTCTATTTCTACCTTAACATCACAAATAAGCAACCAAAATAAAGCTTATTTTTATTTTTATAGTCAGAAATACTGACTTTCAAGGTTATCAAGTAACTGAACATGTGTGATTGCCATGTTTTAATAGATGCAAAATCGAGTAGCAGGGGTACTAGTCTAGGATTTGGGTGTCCCTCCTGCCCCAGACTTTTTGGGTCCTTCAGTAAGTCACTTAGCCTCATAACACCCGTGTTCCCATATTTTATAAATACGGACAACAGTACTTCCTACAGGGCTGTTGTAAGAATACACTGTGAAGTGCTCTGTGCCATGGTAGTAGTGGACATGTAAATATTTAAATTAATGGTGTAAACTATGTAAAAACCTTAATATTCTTATAGACCAGTGGTGTTCAACCACTAGCCCACCGGCAGAATCCAGCTTGTGTAGCCATGTCATCCAACCTGTGGCGCTCCACACAGGTCCAGAAATTCAGTGGTGGGATTGTGGCGGTGTCATTAATTGCTGTAGCTATTAATACTTCCAGTGCTCCCCTGTTGCCAAATTTCCAGACCCATTGGGAGTCCTGCAGGCCAGATAACACAGCCCTGTGCACTGGACCACACTAATATACAATGTTGCTCTGTGGCTGGATCTGGCACATGGAGTTAGGCCAGTGTATGGCATCATTTCACAGCTGAATCTGGCATGCCAGACTGTGCCTGTAGAGTGACCTCCCACATCAACCCCATGCTGGATCTTTGCCACAGACCAACCCTGTTCATGAGATCTGGCCTATGGGTTGGCCCTGTATCACTCTTCCTGCTCACAGGGTCAGAAGGTTGAGCATTAGGGCTGTGCGAAGCTTCAGTCCCTGATTTGATTCAGCGGAGATTTGGCCCAATTCAGTGGCTGAATCTCTGAATCCAGATTGAATCAAAGGACCCTTTAATCTCTCCAAATCGATTCAGAACCCTCTGAACTGATTCAGAGAGATTTGGACAGATTTGGCCATTTGGACATAGAGACAGCTTTAAATGTTTCTTCTACATACTTCTAGGTAGCAAGGGCTCATGATCCCTGTGCTGCTGGGGCAGATGCAGCAACCCACAGAAGCATGGGGGGGCTTCCCAGTGCGCTTGGCATCAGGCTCAGAAGTGGACCAGAAGTACTTCCGGTCCACTTCCTGGTCCACCAGGGAGCATGCTGGGTCCCCTCCTCCACACCCCCCTAGCTTGGTAACTGGTACCTCCTGGGTCTGGGGGGGGGCACCTGGGGTCCTCCTGTGGCCAATCACCAGGCCAGGGGGGGTATGGGGGGCCCCCCTGCATGTTCCCTGGCAGACCCAGAAGTGGACCGGAAGTACTTCTGGTCCACTTCTGGGTTCACTGCTGACCATGCTGGAGAGCCCCCCGCACTGCTGTGGGATGCTGCATCTTCCCCAGCACCTCAGTGATCATGAGCTGTGCTGCTACTTCAAAGTATATAGAAAAAACTTTTAAAGCTGTGCCTGCCTGTGTCCTAATCGCTGGCTCACCACATCAGTATTGAATTGTCAGATTTGGATTTGGCTGAATTGAATTGGGGACAGTGATTCTAATCAACTGATCGAATCACTGTCCCCGATTCGGGCCGAATCCAAATCGAATAGGGCCCGTTTTGCACAGCCCTGTTGAGCATCACTGTTTTAGACAGTTCAATGAAATACTCTTATGTGGAGTAGCATTCAAAAAAGTAAACTGTGCAAAAATGCATAAAACATGGTACATTCAAGAATGCAGAAATGTGTGTTCTCTAATTCAGTGAAATGCTCCCACCAGGATTTCTGCTTTTGGTTCTGATCCCTCTGCCTCAAAAAGAACAGACTAGAAATCCATCAGATTGAGATGGGAGATGAATGATCAGTGGGATGAAAAAAAAACCTCTCATTTGAACTTTTAGACTGAATAGATTGTGGCAGCTTACATTCGAGAGGAGGTGAATAAGAGGGAACACAATATGTGGAACAAAATAATGAATTTTACAAAGAAGATCGGTTGTGAGCATCTATTCCCCTGCTTAACAAAACAAAAATAATTGAAAATAAGGAGACCATTTTAATGAAAGGAGACAAATTCAAAACTGCTAAAAGGCAATACACTTTTACAAAGCATACAATTGGGTTCCAGAGTTCATTTTTTAAAGGTTTCACTAAAGCCAAGCAATTGGCAGGGTTCAGAAAGGACTGGGTATTTGTATGGATAAAAAGAACAACTAAAGTTTTTATACTAAGTATTACATAAATTAATAACTAAATAACAAAAAAGGGCTCTAGAAGCAAAAAATATACATCATGTTTCAAGGCACAAACCAATCTCTAGCTAGAAGGCAACTTTTCCTGGGGGTAGGATGTCCATAACTGTAGGAAGCCCTGCCGTGGACACTTTGTTCAATACAGTCAGTGCTAGCCATAGTCAGAAGTATAGTTAGATGGCTAGCCAGATCCAATACGGCACCTCTTATGTGAGTCTGCATAAGAGGAGCTTTATATGTAATATTGAGCTGTTATTCTGTGATCAAACTTAACATTACTACATTCTAATTTATGCATAAGCTCATCAACAGATTCTCAGGCTAAAATATAGGCAGTTAAATATATTTGTCTAATTGAAAGTCAGTAAGATTTAGCTTTCTAAAACACAAAAAAAAGGACTTGTACTCCCAAATCACCAAGGACAAAATTTTAAAAATCTTCGAACTCTTTTAAAACATAAAAAATTCCTATCCATTGCAAAGCAATTTGATAAAATATGTGCATGGTATTATTAAATTGCCAAGAAATGTAAATAACCAGTAGAACTGGTAGAATTTAAATTTTTTACTTAAATTTTCTTTTCTCACCATCACTTCTAAAAAATATATTTTTCTGACATACTCTTGACTATATAAGCTTTATTGTTATAAACCTTCTTATTTTGTTATTCTTCTTACTCCCCATTTTTTTTCTTGAGTTATGATATTGTCCTTTTATTTAAATTGAAAACTTTATAGATTTAGGAATATAGCTCTCTCTTTGTCTGTCTGTAAAGTCCCTAGCACACTTAAGCATAATCACAATCATAAAAATCTTTAAGTGAAACCTTTCTACTAGATGTCTTGTTAACATTAAATAAAAGATCTTCTATACAAGCACATTTAAAAAGTAAGTAAATGTTTTCTTCTTAAGGACTGCAAAAATTTAGAAAACAAATTAGAAAAACTGGGTTGGTTTGATTTTTTTTTTTTTTAATCTTTTTGTAGCATACAGAAATATCTTATCCCAAGATCTCAAATTTTTCCTTAATGTCTTAAACCCTTATAAATAAGGCACTGAATTACCAGACAGCACCCTTCATCACAAGGAATTACGCACTTAGCCTTTGACTCCTACCAAAGCTGTTACTGATGTCATTCATGTTTTCAAGACCTTAAACTGCAGCTGACGTACATAGATCCTTTCCTCCATAGCATCATACGGGGTTGGTGTAACATAAATTTGACTGTTGCAGTTCTCCCTCTCTTTGTATTTTGAAGGTTCTACCATGCATATGGTCTGGTGACTAGGACACGGGACCAGGGGTTGGGTGATCCAAGTCTTATTTTTATTTCTGGCCTTGACTTTCTGACCTAAGGAAATCATAGTTTTTCTTTTTCTTTATAAATACTGGATAATATTTTAGTGCCTTGGGGCACCATCAGGAGTATGTTTAATTAGGAACCAAGTATTTCTACTCTTCTATATGATGTGCTAGATGGTGTCCATGTGCCACTGTCTTTCTCATCTTCTAAATTTGCCCTTTGTAGAGGGAACAGATAAAATCCTGTGTGGCAACACAGGTGGAAGTATTAAAATCAATGAAAAAGCTGGAGAGTTTGGCACTATGTACTTGTCCCTCTCCGCACCACTTGGCAGAATTAGCTTGGCATGGGGAAGCACATACTGTAAATCGTAAGAAGGTTTAGTGGTGAATTCGTCAACATTTGCAGACGCAGTTTACCTGTTTCAGGTGCGACCACCCTGGGGCCCCTTTTTAAGGCTGAAAGATAAAATCCAGCTCTTCGTGTTTACAGTGTTCTACTAAATATTAATAAAGCAGTGTCAGTCCTCAGTCTGACTTAATTTGCTGTAGCTAGCAGCAGTCATGATCTTTGTGATAATTATATTCCAATACAGGAGTTTTATGCAAGTGTTCTTTCCTAGGAGCACCTACACAAGACGCTTACTGCAGACTTGCCTATTTAGCTCTGCAGTAAAGCATAACCACCTACATGTGTGGAGTTATTAGGCTGGAGTAAACTAGTTAACTCAATCATAGGTTAGTACTGCCTGACACAAGTACTATCCTGTGGTAGAGTTATTTACTCTGCCACAACACATATGTAGGTGGTGACTAGGGCTGGCTGGGACGTGAGGGTGCTATAGTGCAGGAGCTGCCTGCCAGGTAGCCCTGTGCTATAGCACCTTTGTGCCCCTGCCAGCCCCTCCACAGCACATTGATCCAGAGTGGAGCAGATCCAGGCTCGCAGGCTGATCACCACCACCCCTGGACCTCCTGCCATCTGGGGCTGCACCACTCTGGCTCAATGTGCTGTAGTCCCAGGCGCACATGTAAACACTGCACCCAAGAGTAATAAACTCTGGTGCAAAGAGTTGATTGCATCGCATTAATATCATGTGTAAATGTGCCCACTGTGGTTTAAAAACAGATATCTGCAAATGCCAGCTCAGATTATGTTAAATATGAGAGTCCCTTGGATTTAAGTATGCTTCCGTAATCTGGATAATTGACTCTGTGAGGTCATTTTTATTAATAATGTTACCATTTTGTTAAATATTTAGCATGCAGTTTATTAATTTTTGAGTCCTTAACACAGGCTTGCATTGAGTCTTTTGGACGGGGGTCTACTGTGCTTAGCTTTACTGGGTCAGTCAACCCTAAGAAGATGACATATACCATTTACAAAATCAGTATCCCCTTTGAGCCATTGTATTTTACCCTGCTTTGCTTAATGCTTTGCCTGTGTAAAACTGATGTGATCACTTATAATGGCTCTATCTTAGTGCTCATACTTGATATCATATTTTAAAGAGGTAAATGATGTTACATTCACAGTGAGCCTGTAATCAGGGACCCAATCAGTCCCACCAAAACCATGTTTAATCAGAAAGCTAGAATGTAAGTCCCTCCTTCATCTCTCTTCCCATGTCTCTAACAATTGTGAGTTATTTACTTTGGAAACTCTTGCAGACCAGAGCCTTTCTGGTCTGCTGGGTAATTATGTAATTAGGCAGGGATTTAAAAAAAGGATTTTAACTACCCAATAGATTAGCATAGGTCCTTCATGGTTCTTCTGGTCTACTGGATAATTACATAATTTGACTGGGTTTAAGTTACTTTCATGTGCATATGCCAGACTGGAAAGGTTACCTTTAGTACAGTCTTGTTATTAAAAAGTTCAAAAAATATTTTGGAACAAATAAAGAGAACAAAATTGTCAGCTTTCCTATGGAGAACACTACCCCAATGTGTTAATGACAACTGGTAAATAGGTAGGTTGCCTAATTTGACAAAATAGATTTTAAGCTGCATAACTGAGTTTTTATATAAGCATATGAAGTGATTTAAAGAAAACAGAACTCCCTTGAGTCAGATTCTTTGCCGAGGATGGAGTTGTTCCATTAGCCAAGAGACTGACAGAATTTGAATTGCTGTCTGCAACTCCAGTAAATAGCATTTTTCTCCTAATTTTAGAGAAGGATATGACTGACCTTTGGGACTAGGGACAGAAATTATACATAAACCAGTATAAGCGATTGGAAACCAGGTCAAATCTGTAACACAACAGAAGTTCAGTGCATGTAAACTTCTTTCAAAGTGGCTGAAATTAGTTTTAAGATAAACCTGGATGGATGTACTATCAGACTGCAGGGAGCAGGAAAAAAGTGACAATTTTCACCCAATTTGGGTGCAGATAGCAGTCTATAGCCATGACCAAACATAGGTGCACGGCTGCAGACCGCTTCAGAAATGGTCAGTCAGGTGAAAAGCTGACCTCTCATTGCACAAGAGGTCAGATGAAGACATTTCAAAACAGAGCATCTTCTGTAACTCCGGTCTGCTTGCCTCCCAGCCTCCAAGCTGTTTTCAGAGTGGGAGGAAGGAAAGGAGTAGGGGGAGTTTGGTTTGAAGGGTTTTCAGCCCCCACTGGAAGGTGTGGCAGGCATATTAGAGCCCCCTCCTTCCCCCCAATGAGGAGGGTCTCCAGTTCACCCACCCCACCCACTAGCACCAGCTGTGAAGCCCCTAGAATGAGCTCCCTCTGCTCCCTTTCCCCCCTCCCACTCTGAAACTTTGCAGCCCCACAGGGAGCAGGGGCCTCTGCTAGGGGAAACCAGCTTCAGGCTCACAGCCAACAACTACGTTCCCCTTGCCCCTGGAACCAACAGTGAACTTCTGTTTGTTCCAGGTGATCATTGTGACTCAAAATAATTCCTGCAAAATGTTCTCAGTTACAGCAGGGAGCTTCACTTCTGTCTGCATCCTAACTGATTTAAATTAAATCGATTTATTAAACTTCTGTCCCATATCCCCTACAGATTCAAGTTAACTCACAGTCCCCCAGCATCCCAGGATGCTTTGAACCTCTCCTGCATACCCCTCCTTATAGAGTGGGTGGGCTAGCCTTGGCCCAAGCTTCTGCTCCACCTGAGCAGGAAGGCATGCTCTAGCACCCCCCAGGTTCTGGCCTGGGCCACTACAGGCACGTGGCTACATTTTTGGAATCAAAAGCGAATGTCTGATCACTTGCTTATCTGTTCAATCTACAGGGCTTAGACTAACCTGCAAAGATTGAATTGACTCAGCTCTGGGCTTTTTGTCTGTCTGTACTTAGCCAGGATGATAGAGAGGGCATGCCTCTTCTCAAACAAACTGTAGGCTGTTTAGGGGGGGTGTTTCTTACATTTCCTTTTTGCACTCTTTTCCTGGTATCAGCATATCCATAACTGTGTGAAGTATTGATATTTAGACCTAACTTAGACCTATTCATGTTGATTCTGTTGGTGTAATGCCACTCTCTTCCTGATTTACTTGGCTAGATAACGAAGTCAACTCCCCAAACTGAGGCAATGTAACAATCTTAAAATTTGTTTCAAGTCGCCCTCACGGTGTTTGTCTTGGATCTGCTTATTGGCATATGCTCAACGTTTCTGTAAGGTAGTTCCATTGTAGCAGAAGCCTGCTTCCTGGTGGTATTCTGGGGCATGGCGCACAGGCGGTGTAGACATGTGCAGGATTGAATGGCCAGTTCCTGCCTCACATCAGTTTATGATAGCAGTTTCCAACACCACTTGTTAGATTTTTAAAAATAAATACCTTCTTTCTTTTTTCCCATTCACCCCTTATTCACAAAGCAATTTTGATATTCTTTGGGTGCTTTCTTAAAACTTTCCTTTGCTATGATACCTGTAGAAAACTTGCCAAGAGTTGTCATAGGACATTGGCATCCTCCATGTTTCTCATGCTGATTTGTTGGGTTTTTTGTTTGTTTGTTTTTGGTGGGGGGGTTGTCTCATTGTTTCCTTGTACTTTCCTTATCTGTCCAAATTCATCTATTGTCTCTTGTCTTATGATTAGAATGTAAGCTCTTCGGAGCAAGGGCTGTCTTTGTTTTGTGTACAATACCTTTGTACAATAGAGTCCTGGTCCCCTTGGTAATACAAATAAATAATAGACAGTTTCAAGCCTCCAACTGCAGAAATGTGATGCAAAGATCTTAGAACAATGGAAAGAAAACTTAGAACGAGGGAAGAATTTCTCATCGCCTTTAACATGCGTGGGAAAGAGGGAGAACTAGCTAAACCAGAATTGTCATATTATATTTCTCTTATCTTGTGGAGGACACTCTGAATCTACAGTCTGATAGTACACATTAACCACAGACAAAGATACATGCTGGCCATGGCCACAAAGATCAATACTAAGAGCTTGTTTCGAAGAAACAGAAATCTAGAGGGAGAGAAATTCTGGGTTTTTTTTGTCTAAATCTGAAATCTATTAAGTCAATGTAGTGCTGCTGTGTCTAACTGTAGCTCTTACACCTATCTTTTCTTTCAACAGCCTGTTTTTTTCTGTATAGTTACTTTGCTTTCTGGAACGCTTTTTAATCAAAATGCCCTTTAGTCCCTGGGTAAAGTGAATGCTAAATTGTTGTTCCGCAGACAATTCTTAGTGGATCCAACCACAAATTTTAACTCTGACTGTGCAAAGAAATATTCTCATGCAATACTTGTCCTTCCCAAATACCAAAGAAGCTTTGAAGTATGGGTGACTGTGTGTCCTATCTTTCTCTTATTTGAACGATATGCCTTGAGTCAGTGCAGTTTAATGCACTAGAAAGTCTAGGTTTTACACTGAAATAAACTATAAATGGGACTCTTCTTCCCGAATATTCATAGTCTGTCACTCTGGGGCTTACTAGCTCTGCTGACAAAGAAACTGATTTGAATTTGTTTAGCTGAAGGTAAAAATGTAAAATCCTTTAATTCTTTTATTTTTTATCCCTTTGTGGCATTGCTTTAATCTTTGCTGCTGTCCATCTCTCGGTTAACATCACTATTTCAAAGTTTGAGCAAAGTGGAATTGAAGTAACTGCTGCTACCCAAAAATAGCATTGATAAAAATCAACACATTAAATAATTAAAGTATTTTTTATTCAAATGCATTTAAAAAAACTAACCTATATATTTGCATTACAAATTTAATTTTAAATTAAGGCTTGGTCCAGACTTTTACTGTAATTTCAATTGACTTAAAACATATATGTAAACAGTACAGGCTTACAGCTTAAATTTTATAGAAAATCAGATCACTGCTTGAACGTCACTGGTTAGACACCTAAAATCAGACTTTGCTTAAGTGCAAACCAGGTTTTGTGGGCCATTACCTCTTTTACTGGGGCAGAAGGAATACTTCTTCATTTCAGTTTATTCAGGGAGTCAGTTTAATGACTATTTTATTTTAAGTTGAGAAAATCTATTGGGAATTCAAAAAGCAAGAATATTTGTTTTCATTTTCCAATATATAAATGAAAATTACATTTGAGAGGATGAGTTCTACTGGCTCTAGAACTTGGAGGTGGTGGTGGCTAGAAATAATCAGTTCATGTTTATCACAGATAATGATACATATTTGTTAAGTATATCAGTTTGAAATACAAATCATACTTTGATCAACCTTATTATGCATTCTGCACATATATGATAGTTTTACTTACTTAATAGGAAATGTTTTTAAAATATTGCTTTATGCATTTTAACTGAATTTAATTGAAATTCAGCTTGCCACAAATCATGTAAAAATAACATTTTTCTGATATGATAAAACATAATTAAGAGTTGGAATGAATATGTGTTAATTTATAGAATTGCTTAAATACACTCGTATAGATTCAGTGTATTTTGTTAGTACTGGGCACATCTACATGCTGCCCTATGGCAGGATTTGTTAACTGGGGATATGCATACCCCTGGGGATACTTGGGAAGGCCCTAGGGGGTACACACAAGCAGGCAAGGATGGAGCACCTCTGCCCACCACCCCATGCTGCTCTGCGTCTGTCCATCAGGGGTACACTTATTAAAAAATATTGAAAGCCCCTGCCCTATGTTTATGTTGTTACTGCACTGTGCTTTAGTGTTTTCTTTTTGAAGTACTAAAGCATGGTGCAGTAACTGCCCATTCTGTGGTGTATGTGCAGTGCAAGGTTGTTTTTAGCAGCTACTTCACTGTAGTAGCAAGCTATAACAGGGGAGCATACTACTATAGTGAAGTAGCTATTGGTCACGTGTAGACGCCCCTGGACGCTACATCGCTGTAGTGCATTGCTACAGCGATATATCATCACGTGTAGATAAGAGTGAAGACTCAAGGAGATTATAAAATCTAAAAAACCTGCTTCCACAGTGCTCAGTTTAAGGTTTTAAATCTATAACAGAGAATTTTTCAGGATGATCTTCAACTCATTTAAGTGAAATTGATCACACTTGGATTTTAATTATAGAGGTACAAGATCCCTAAAGTCAGTGGTGTTACTCCAGATTTATACTGTGGAAAGCAGAATGGGGACAGAATAACTAAATTATAAAGAGCTAAGGGGGAAGGAAAGACCTACTGTGTGTCAGTCAGCAGGTTTGCAGTAACTATGACATCTGAATGAAGTTAGTTTAGCCCAGCATGAAACAGGGTTAAGCTTACTGTGGTTTAGTTTCCTTTTTTTCAGTGGGAGAAGAGCAGATACACCCAAGAAAAGTTACTGCAGAGCAGCTGATGCGTGGTAAATCCCAACATAAACCCATACTTTTAACTCATTATAATTAAGTGATGGCCATACCCTGAGAACAGATTTCATTCAATGATTTTTAACAGACATTAAAATGACATTTAAAATGAAGCTACAACAAAAAACGTTCTATTTACTGTAGGAAAATATCTGGATTTCAAAGTAAAGCTGGTGTGAAGTGAAAGACATGCTTAAAACCTTAAATTACTGTTAATTATATTGTTATATTTTGGGTTTTTTTTTGTCTCTACAGGTTTTCCTTCTGCGTCCATCAGAAATTCATTATGGCAGCCTGCTGTGAGCAATGACATTTTCTGAAGAATATAGATGCCAAAAAGCCAGACAGAAACAGTGGCCTTGTTTTCCTCTTACTCCAACCTATTGAAATGGCACTCTTAAGCTGATACTGTTGACTGTTGTTAGCAAGACAAACTCTTGGCTGGACTTTTTTTTTCCTGATCCCTACCCCAATGTTTTGATGAATGGTTGACCGTGACATCATGTAGTAGGCCCTGAAGTGTTGTCATAACAGTTGCAATGGTTTTATACACTTCCCCATTTCCCAACAGCTTTCTGTCAGGTCTGCATTCCTTTTCTTGGGGCCTGATTTTCCCATGTTATTGGTTTGCAGACAGGCTTGTAGCCTCTTTTGTTCCAACCAGCTATGAAAAACGTCAAAGGGCAGATGACCCCTGCTACTTTCATGCACTCTGTATCATCATCACTACTCCCATCTACCTGGCACTCCTGGTGGCATCTCTTCCTTTTGCCCTGATTGGTTTCTTCTTATGGTCACCTCTCCAGTCAGCCAGAAGGCCATATATTTACTCTAGGCTAGAAGACAAGAGCCAGGTCAATGGAGCTACACTACTCACTGAATGGAAAGCTACCGGCAATGGGAAAAGTTTCTGCTTTGGCAGTGCCAATGTTTGCCTGCTACCAGACTCCCTGGCAAGGTTTAATAATGTTTTCAATACACAGGCACGGGCTAAAGAAATTGGACGAAGGATACGAAATGGGGCAAGCAGACCACAGATCAAAATATATATAGATTCTCCTACTAACACATCCATCAGTGCAGCAAGTTTTAGCAGTTTGGTCTCTCCCCAAAGTGGAGATGGCACTAACCGTGCAGTTAATGTAGGCATCAAAAGGACAACATCTATGGAATATAAAGGAGACAATTCTGGTTCAAACAACAGTGAAGATGGCAGAGATGCTAAAAGTGGAGCAGGAGAACCAAATGAAGGAGAGGACAATAACACATGTATAGTACGCATAAGTGGAGAGGATAATGGTCACATTTCAGACCCAGATGTGGATACTGTTATTAGCCATCCAAATAACAGTGGGCCTGCAGACCACTCATCAGAGGGTGACTCAGAGAGCCCAAAGGGTCAAGCACCCAACCATAAACAAAAAGATGGAGATTCTGGGAGTTTAGACAGCTACACTGCCTCACGAGAGTCCCTAGTTAAGGTTCGCATTGGAGATGGCACAGTGGACCAAAGCAGCATTAATAACAAGCTTCTTTACAAAGCCTCAATCATGAAGAAGACTTCTGTGAGGAAAAAGAAGCATATGGATGAGGCCTTTGACCATGAGATATCTGCTTTCTTCCCTGCCAACTTGGACTTCCTGTGCTTGCAGGAAGTATTTGACAAAAGAGCAGCAGAGAAATTGAAAGAGCAGCTCCATCACTATTTTGAATACATTCTGTATGATGTTGGGGTCTACAGTTGCCATGGCTGCTGTAGCTTTAAGTTTGTAAACAGTGGCTTGCTTTTTGCCAGCCGCTATCCAATTATGGATGCTACCTATCACTGTTACCCCAATGGAAAAGGAACAGACTCCTTGGCTTCTAAGGGAGCTTTGTTTCTCAAGGTAAGAATTTTTTTAATCAAACCCACAACTCTCTTTTTCAAGTGAATGCTTTGTTATAATGCTATTTAATTGGCTGGCAATCAACTCTTTTGGAGATGGGTCAAAAAGTCAGTATTTTTTAATCTGGATTATCTGTAGAGTTGCTTTTGTGGACCAACTACTGTACAGAAAAGTGGACATACATGAAATGATGAGCAAGGTTTGGGGTGAGGGTCCGAGTTAGTTTTAAGGTGCCAAAGTATCAAGTACTCCTTCTGAGATTTGTATCATCTTGCAGATATCTTTTAAATAAAACATACATACTTCAAGAGCGAAATAGTAATGAAGGATAGATAGTGACTGTGTGCATGCTGTATCTTTACAAAGAACATTGAAGTGGTCAAAAGATAAGTTGTCATAAAAACTAAAAAAAGCACCTTTTTTTAAATTGGGTATTTCAAAAAGTATATTGAACCATCTTTTTAGTACAGTAAAAGCCCTACTATCCAGCATTCTACTAGCTACTCTATTAACTGGAATTTCTGGCCAGCTGGCCTGACACAGGGTGGGGGGGAGGAAGGGAAACCCACCACCCTGCACAGCCGCCACTCCACATCCAGGTGCCGCCACCCCCACTCACCCCCATTCCACTTCCTACTGAAAACCACCGGCCTCAGGTTACCAGAATTTTTAGATACCTGGCACCCCCCATTCCCCACTCATGCTGGATAACAAGGCTTTTACTATATGTAACTATCTTCCATTGTTTGGCATGATGACTGATAATAGGGAAAAGGAGAGAAAAACAAAGGAAAATGATGAGCACTGAAAATGATGACAGTATATTGTGCATAGCTTGTAGCCAGAGATCCAAATCCAATTTTTGGTATTGGAGCTCAGGCACTTGCACAAGTCCAGTTTTAAGAAATCTGTCTCCAATTATTTTAAATCCAAGGTTTCAACAGTACTCCCTAAAACTGTACAAAATCCATTGCTGCAAGTCTCGCTAAGAATAAAGGTCCGAGCCAATGTAAATGAATACTGGTGGGAGCTTGTGTAATTTTGTCTTTGAGGCATACATGAAGATGAATAGCTAATAGAATATTTTGGTAACTTAGTAAACACTTGTAACAATAAAATAAAAACCTTGCACTATTAAATGAAAAATGAATTGATCCTTCATTTTATCTTGTATTTGGGAAAAAAGCAAGCTCTTTTCTGATCTGAACTTCATGAAGTACAAATTTAAAATCTGATTCTGACTTTTGTAGCTTATTGCTAAGTAAAGTTTATTCCCTCAACGTTCACAACTTCATACATAAAACAAGCATAAACATTGAACAATATAGAAATTACACAAGTCACAAAGACTCCTCTTTAATATACGCATAGTATGGATTAAAAGATTAAACCCAATCTGCTTTCATCTGCCCATTGCTGAGTCATTGATTTCTTACCCTGAGGCAGGCAGCAGTGCCTTCATTCCCCTTGTAGAAAATTAAGCCTTTGTTCAAAATTCCATTGGGATGATAGACTTAATTATTGATTCAAGTCCTTAAATAAAGTCTCAGTTGAGCAGCGGATAGGGGGCTGATTTACTATAAAGACTTTGAAAAGGCCAGATTCACTGAAAATAGTACAGACCTCAGACCCAGCTGAAAAACGGTATTTAACTAATGTATGTGAGTCTGAAGATTTGATTTAATTTCAAAGACATTTTTCTTTTGAATTTTGTACTCTATTTTGAAATGCTTTTCCAGTCTGCACGTTGCATAGAAAGTAAGAACAAGCCATTTCTTTTGCTCATGGAAGGTGCAGGAATAATCTGTACAGTATTTTTTGGTTTGATTCATAACATGTTTTTAGTTAAAGGTTTAACACTTTTACAAGTGTGAACCTAACATAAGAAGTATCATACTGAGGCAGACCAATGGTCCATCTAGCTCAGTATCCAGTCTCCAACAGTGACAGGAGTCTGAATGCTTTAGACGAAGAGCATGTCAACTGGGCATATCTAAAATGATTGATCCTCTGTTCATTACTGTCCCTAGTAGCCACCATCATTGGTTTAGCCAGTGGGTACAGCTCTGACTGTTCTGTTTAATAGCTATTAATAGTCCTATTGTCCATGAGTTTGTCAAGTCCCTTTTTGAACCTGGCTGTACTTTTCACCTCTAACACCCTCCTGTGGTATGAGTTCCACAAGTTTATTGGAACAATAACCTACAGTAAGTGCCGGTTTAGGATATTATGGGCCTGACCTAATATCCTTTGAAATCATGGGAATCTCTCTACTGACTTCAGTGGACTTTGAATCAGGTCTTATACTGGGATGCCAGTCTGACAGTCTCCTGTGGAATGTGTTTCTAGCAGGAACTTGGAACTCTGGAATGTAACCTGGAGAAGAATTCATGTTACAGGGCCCTACCGCTTGTATCACAGAGTAAAATAATACATTTTATTGTGTTTGGAGAAATAGTAGTGAGATTTCAGAGGATAGACAGCTGTTTTTAATAAGAGTTTAAACTACATTAGGAGAAGGCAAGATAGAATTGAACCTTTTAGACAAACTAAATCAGAGATGTATAATCTTACATTTTTCTGCACCTATTTGACAGCTCTTCTCCATTCCCTTAACCTTACGCATCTCTGATTCAGTTAGTCTGTAAGGGGCAACTCTACCCTGCCTTCTGCCTAATGCACTGGCAATGTGTAGGGGGTGCAAGTGGGTGCACATGCACCCCCTGAGATTGGCAGTGCACCCCCTGAAAAAAGCCTGCGGGAAGTCACCATGCCCCCCCAGCCTCCAGGGGCATGCATTGTTCATGGCCTAACTTCAGACTAAAAACACCTCTCTCTACATTAGAAAAGCATTCAGGTGATGTTGTAGCCATGATTGTCCAGGACCTATGTAAAAGGCAAGGATTTGGGGGGTGATATATTTTATTAGACAAACTGTATAGTTGGGGAAGATGTTAGATGAGCTTTCCAGCACAAGGTGCCCTTCCTCTAGTCTGGGAAAGAAACAGACACAGCTTAAGCTAAGTAGCAGATACAACAATAGCCTGCATGTAACTCTACATGTAAATAAAGAGTCTGTTTAAAGGAACAGAGGAAGACTGTCAAATGGAGCAAAGAGACATTAGCAGAAGTAGCAAAAAACAAAACAAATGCAATAAAAAGGATGAGCTGCTTAGTAGGGCTAGGGACAGACATTTAAAAAGCCTGACCATGAACTGATTCACTCTTTGCAGGTTAGTCTAACCTGGCTAGACTAAACCAGTTTGTAACTGTAAAGACATTCCCTCTGGACTGAAAAATGTCAGGCACATGCCTGCAGTGGCTCAGGCTAGAAGCAGGGGGCACTAGAGCAGGCCTCCCTTCCCTTCCACAGGGCTGAGCTGAGGAGGGCATGGCCAGGCTTCAGCAGGATGCTATGATTAGGGAGGGGTCCCTGTCCCCCCCCCCCCCACCATCCTGAGCAGCCCAGCAGCAAAAGTTTTTTGGGGGGGGGGGTTTTACCCCTCAGTGTTTACCAAACTATTAAGAAAACAAAGCTTCTCTCCATTAGTTCCAGCTCTTATTAAACAGCTTTTCTAAGGAAGGACATTACCAGCTACCTGCTGATTAGTTTAAAAAATATGGGAGAAGCCAGGCAGATGCCTGCAGTCTCTGCTGGAGGTCCAGCGAGGGAGTGGAGGGGAGGGGTCAGCCCTGCTATGGAGCAGAGAGCTCCCCTAGCCTTCTCCCCACCTCCCAGCTCCAGTGCTGTTGGAAGTGGGGGAAAAGGGAGGGGAGGGAGATCTGGGTCGGGGTTTGTCTAGCTGGAGGGGGCAGGAGCCTGGGGGCGGGGGGTGGCGTTGTGACGTGGTGTGGCTCCAATCTATCTGCCCCCCCTCTAGCCTAGGCTGGGCAAACCCCAGCTCAGAGCACTTTTAAAGTGCTCTACATCCATGCACTTCTGTCAGGGCATGGCTCCTCCCCTCCCCTCCCTTCTTCCCCCTCCCATCCTGCAGACAGCACTGGGGATAGAGCTGAGCTTCATCAGCCCAGTCTTGATTGTGCACAGGAACTGACAGAAGTTGATGAAGGCACTCCACTGGGGAGCACCTTCATCTGAACCCTCATTAGGTGAGGGTTAATTTGTTACAAGATCAGGCACTTTTAAAGTGCTCTACATCCATGCACTTCTGTCAGGGCATGGCTGTAGAGCACTTTCAGGGGCCTGATCGCACAACAAATGTCACTTCTGTCAGTACCCTGGATGTCATTTGCTTTTAGATGAGGTTTTTTTATTTGCTGGTAGTTGTTCCCACATTCTTTTGTTTACATCCAGTCTAATCTGATTTTAAATGTATGTTTTATCTCAGTATAATTTCAAAGAGAACTGCAGTATTACAGTCTTGCAGAAGAAGAGCCCAGTTGCTCGCATTTTGAGAACATGGAAACAAAATCGTTTTCAAAACGAAGTACTTGTACTACACTTACTTGTATTATACCATTGTTCCAGTTCTTAAGGTGAAAAAACAAAGCCATTCACACTGTTGGGGAAATATGGATGGCGAAAGAGAGATCTGACGAGGATGGGTGTCATAGAGTCCCATATTTAGTCCTTTATAGTTTTTACCCACCAGGATGACACATTATCAAATTAAACCTTTCAGACCCTTGGAATGGACCAGAAGAATGTTCCCAAAAAGTTCTTTTTTCATGGGTGCATTTTACCCCAATATTGTTAAGCAAAACCAGCAAGAAGGTACACTAAAGCCCTCTGAATTAAGTATGTGCCAAACTATCTTGAAGCAAACAAAATTGTTTGTTATTAGAAGGATGTTTGCATTACAAGGAAGTATCCTTTTAGCAATGAAGATGCAGCTCTTGTTCCCACTTCCCCAACATGGTAAGGTTCAGGTGGAGCTTTTGAACAGGTTTGAGGGATTTACTTGGACAGTAAAATCCAGTAGACTTGATCTAGGGGAATAGACAGCTCTAGGGTCATCATTTGCAGTAGCGCTCAGCTTTTATAGAGTGTTTGTTATTTCCAGATTTCAAAGTACTTTGCAAAGGAAGGTCAGTAACCATTTCCTATGCTACAGAAAAAGAAACAGAAAGAGAAGGTGACTTCCCCAGGATCATGTGACAGGTCAGTGGTACAAACAGAAAGAGATACAGAACCTGACAATATTGGTTCAAACCAAGCCCTGATCAGTGGTGACTAACTTGATACCAGCAGACAGCTATGCAGAGGCCTATGTAAAAAGTATTTTGAATATCTTGGGCCACAGGAAAGCCAAATGATTTTCATACTCTGACAAGCTGGGTCTTGGGAGACTATGCTTTGTCTTTGGTGATGTTCTGTTCTAACACTGAGTTCCTCATTTGTTTAAAACGCCCTCAGAAAAGAAGCAGTGCATCTGTTTGCAGATTCTACACTTTCTTTCAACACCCTTTAATACTATTTTAGATCCAAAAATGGAAGAGGAGTATGACTGGTACAAATGTTCTTCTGTGCTCAGGATGCTGGCTAATAAATCAGCTTGCCTCCTGACTGGATGAAAGCAAATACAAGTGGGACTGTTGTGTGCATTCATATGAGAGTCATGACCTTTGCATTATTAACATGAGTACATTCATGTACAGACACAGGCTTTCTTTTTCTTTAGTGGGTTGTTACATGCCTACCTTGCACAGGAGTATGTGCCATAATCTCTCTCCACTTCCCTGCCACTTAAAATCCAATTCTGTTTCAAGCGAGATATGATTTTTTTTATTCTTTTGCGAGATCATCTGTCATTTTCCCCAAATTCTTTTCTACTGAGGCACATGTTCTAGAGTCCCAATAGACCATCAGTCCCCCTTCTTATCATAATGTATCTGGCCAATAAGTCAAGTAGCAGGAAAGTACTGTAGTGAGGTTTCCTAGTACCTAGACATCCTTTCATAAGCACAATATGCTGCAGAATAGTGTGTCCACTCCTACAATATATATTTGAATCTATTCTCTAGTTTCTTACAAATAAGGCGTTAATGCATACAAGAGGAGATCAGCAGACAGTAATAATCTTTATGAATTAATGTTGTTGATTTGGAGAAAGTCAAGAAAACATATAAGCTTGTTCCCACAAGCATTTTACCCTGTATTTGAGTAGAAAAATTGTCACCTCCATATACAGGTTTTGCTTGCTTTATGCGGGTTCTGTATGTGCAAATTCGCTCTTATGCAATGACACTTTTTATACCAAAAATTCATTATATGTGAGGTAAATTCACTTTTATGTGATCAGTGTGGTGGAAGCCCACAGTCAGCTGCTCTGTGCGATGCATTGTGGGAGTGATGCACACCAAAATATAGTCTCCTGTGTGGATCTGTGCTTCTGGCACATTGTTTGCGACGTGTTTCTGTAGTTGCCATCTCCATTACGATAGTGCCCTGTGCTCGTGTGTACTGTCTGCTATTGGTGAGTATGAGTACCAAAAGTGTTTTGGAAAAGTGGTAGAAATAGGTCTGGGGGTCAATACAGTCAAGGTCTTAGAACGTATCCCTATTTGTTACATTATAAAGTGGGTTCCCTTTATGTGAATTCGAGTTATGCACTGTTTCTCAGGAACAGTGCATCATATGTACATCATAAAGTGAGGGAAACATGTAGTCTTAATTCAGACCTCTAATGTGAGGAGTTCCTTTTCAAATAGATGTCCTCAGCTGTGTTTTCTTCTGAAAAAGACCACTAAGGAAAGCTGTTGTTTTAAGTCCCATTGAGAAAAATGAGACATGGCAGGCATTTTGAAACAAGACGGTTCTTCCTGAAATTTTGATGAGGAGATTATTGTCTTCCAATATTAAGTGAAGGAGAAACTTTTAGCTATGAAGAGTAATGAGTGATAAAGTTACCATTTATCTCAAAAGAAAATATTCAAATATAAAACATGCACAAGATTTCAGTGGGGCTCAAATATATCATAGTTAAGGTTTGGCAGAATTGGATTTTTATTGTTTTTATAATTTCAACAGATATTACCAATGTTTATTTTTAAGTATTTATTTCAATTTGTATTGATTTAAATTTTTCAGGATTGTATAGTTTAACTGCTACCAAAACAAACGTAACTACTGTAGGACTGTCGCCAGCTGAGCAGCAGAGCTGCCATCAGTCCTGGATCTGCTCACCCATAGCTCCCTCATCTGCTTTGTCACTTCCTCTTCCTTTGTTGCCAGTACCCTGGGATTTCTGATGGTTTCAGTCCAAATCACAGTCAGCTTAGTTCTGTAGGACAGCTCCCCCTGTCATTACACACTCCATCAGTCATCATTTTTACATCCCCTTTCCATAAATTTCAATTAATGCTCAAAATATTTTTGGTGGTCTGAGAGTGAGGTGAGATCAATGTTTACCAATAAAAGTCAAATCTTGACAAGCCTGATCATAGTGGTCTTCTAATACTAAGAATATTGAGGATAAAAATAAGCTTTTTGCTAAATTTCTTTTTATAAATATGCCATTATAAATCATTCCCAAATTTATTAACTTTAAGATTCTTAGAAAATTTAATATTGTACTAAAAAAACAACAACTCTGCACTGTAATCTTTTGAAGGATATGTTATATTTTATCACATAGTAATGAAAACAATAGTTTTGCTTTCAGTGCAAACTTAAATTCATCCTTTAATTATGGGTTTGCTACTGAGGTCTTAATAGATTATAAAACAGTCAGGAGCTCTGAATGTAGTTATTTTATTTCAAGTTTGCATTGAAATGTACATTTTATCATTTGTGAATCCCTTGGCATTTCTTTTAGCTGATCAAATAGGAGTTCCCTGAATCAGCTCCTCCAGAGAGCCATTTTCTTTTTTATTACTTATGTGAATACCTTTTAAACTTTTTCATTCTCTTACACTAGCTCTTTCCATTTCTCCAGAGAGAATTCTCTGTTTCAATAGCACATTCCAGCAACTGGCAGCACACTTATAAGATGGGAAACTCCCTTCTTGAGAGCACGGAAGCAGAAAGGGATCTTGGAGTCATCATTGACTCTAAGATAAACATGGGCCGACAATGTGAGGTCACGGTCGGCAGGGCTAACCGGACCCTATCATGCCATCCACAGGTGCATCTCAAGTAGGGCCAAGGAGGTGATCCTCCCCCTCTACACGACACTGGTCAGGCCGCAGCTGGAATACTGTGTCCAGTTCTGGGTGCCCCACTTCAAGAGGGATGTGGACAACATTGAGAGGGTCCAGAGGAGGGCCACCCACATGATCTGGGGACTGCAGGGCAGACCCTACAATGAGAGGCTACAGGAGCTGAACCTGTTCAGCCTTCACAAGAGAAGGCTGAGGGGGGACCTTGTGACCGTCTATAAACTCACTAGGGGGGACCAGAAGGGTTTGAGGGAGACTTTGCTTCTCCCAGCGCCCCCTGGGATAACAAGAAATAACGGCCACAAGTTGTTGGAGAGTAGGTTCAGATTAGACATCCGTAGGAACTACTTCACAGTTAGGGCGGCTAGGATCTGGAACCAACTTCCAAGGGAAGTGGTGCTGGCTCCTACTCTGGGGGTCTTTAAGAAGTGGCTCAATGCCTACATGGCTGGGGTCACTTGAGCCCAGTTTCTCTCCTGCCCAGGCAGGGGGTCGGACTTGAAGATCTACAAGGTCCCTTCTGACCCTACTTCTATGATTCTATGATTCAGTAAATACAGATTGCAGTAGAACACTGAGTAATAATGTAGTAACAGGTATCAGAAGTTATCTTTGCATTTTGCTTGCATGACTGAAAGGTAGGCATGCTTCCAGCATAAACCATGGAACATTCATTAAGCATTAGGGAAAGAGTGTACTGCCTTATTGCTCCAGCTGAAAAAGTTTAGTTTAGATTTTTGGACTTTCCTTTTTGCATCTCCAAAAACATGAAGCTGCTTTTACCTTTTCTGCATTTTCCTGATTTCTGAGAGGTCCCCTGACCACAATTCTCAGTATTTTCTTAAGCTAATGGATTCTTCTCAATAGCACCCATTGAGCTTCGTTACAATCAGCTCCTTCTATTCCACATCCAACATTCATAGATTTCATAAACATGAGGGCTTGAAGCAATGTTGGAAGATCATTGAGTCCAGCCCCCTGCCCACAGGGCAGGAAGTCAGCGCGGGTCATAGGATCCAGCAATATAGACATCCAAATGTCTCTTGAAGGCGTTCAAGGTAGGTATTTGAACTACCTCCAGTGGCAGTCTATTCCAAACCTTGGGGGCTCAGATGGTAAAGAAGTTCTTCCTTATATCCAGCCTGAAACAGTCATAGAGGAATTTGTGATCGTTTGATTTTTGTCATCCCGTGGGGCGCTCTGGTGAACAGACATTCCCCCAGATCCTGATGAGCACCCCTTATAAACTTGTAGGTGGCCACCAGATCACCCCTGAGCCTGCACGTTTCCAGGCTGAAGAGTCCCATGGCTCTCAGCCTCTCTTCATAAGGTCTGTTTTCCTGACCCCCTTCTTCTGCACTGGCAGATAGTTTCTTGCTCCTGCCATTTACTCTTTTGCAATGCTTTCTAGATGTGACATCCATTCTAGAGTTTTCCCCTGTGGACCTACCACCCCATCCCTAGGAATGCTTGGGAACATCAAGCTGCCAGTCCAAAGTAAACACTTAGATCTGCTAGGACTCCAAGATGGATTTCAGCAAAAATAGGAACAATTTACTTCTTTAGGGTTGGTAATTGGGGAGATTATATATAGAAAGATAGCTTACTGCTTGTTTTCTGAACCTAAAAAGATAATTTGGGCTGATAATTGAGAAGTTCATGCCGGTTTTTTTCCCTGAATCAGTTGGCTCATGCTAGCAATTAGCTCAGTGTGTATAAAAGGGGCACATATTGCTATGTGTGATTGTGTTTAGGCAGCTTTTAAAAACAGTCCCATTTAAGTCATGGAGTAATCTAAATATTTTACAGCCACTTAGACTTTCTGCTTCTGTCATACAACTTTAATGCAAGAATTGGCTAAAGTCCACTGGGGCTGGAAGTGTGAGATGCTTGTATTTAAAAGAAACCACCATCATCTCCATTCTGACACAATGAATATAATTAAGTAGCATATTCTTCCTCTTTCGATGACAGATCAGTTAAAAGTACAGCACAAAAAGGCAGGAACTCTAGTTGACAGACTATATGAGAAGCAGGCTTTATTTAAATCCCTTTGTTAATGGCATTTACGATATCCAAACAGTTGCATATTCTCCCTCCCTTTAAACTCCAAGGTACTTTATGCTTCTTGCTGGTCATGTTTTCATTTGCTATTGTTCCAATATCCAACTTATGTCCTCCTTCAGTGTGAAGTCAACCCTGTGCCATTAACTTGGAGCATTAGTTGGTCTGCAAAATAGCACAGAAAATCTTGAGCTAATCTCTCCAACATTTTAACTTTTTATATTTAATTTCTTTAAATGTAACATGCTTCAATAATACATTAATAGTAATGAATTATTAACTTAACATAACTAATGTTTCTTCTTTAGAAACTATAACAGATCCCTAAAGGCAAGAGATAGACAGGGCTGCCAAAATAGTAACATAAGAATTTTTGCACATCTTGTATAATGTATCTAAGCTGAAAAAGAAAAACCATAGGCAGACAGTATTTAGGAATAAAATATCTGTCTTTTGGAAGCTACATGAGTTTAATTATTGTTTGTACCTTACCTTTAGGATAGAAATGACTGAATTGCCAGTTGGGGTGGGTGAAATTTTTTTCCATTGCAATTATTTTTGACAGAAAATTGGGTTTTATCTAAATTATTTTCATTAAATGTCTGCTTCCTGTGGAAAATCCTTCCTTTTTCTTGAAAAGCTAGACAAACAAACACCGGTTTTGTTTTAGACATTTTGACTCAAAGTGTTTCAACATTTCTGCCTCAAACTATATTGGGTTAATTCAACATTAAATTGATGTTAATATAAGAAGATAGTTTTCAATCTATTTTAAGTGGTAGTTCAGTTTATAGATGGTCCAATCACTGGGATTTTTCCTAGGTCTCTTGGAAATCACTCCAGTCTATCAAAAAAATTGCCCTAATATTCTGTATAAATTTTATCTTGTAGGTTCTTCTCCTTACTGTCATTTATACCCTTCAGTAATTCCATTTTTCATGAGGAAAAAAGGTGGTAGGTACTATGGTCTGTACAAGAACTTGTAGAGAAATGGGTACTTTGCGTCAGTTTTTCACCAGTCCCATGGGACACCCCTGCCTACTGTGGGCCAGGGGGGCCCGGATGAGGGAGATTCCTTACCATCCTTCAAAGCTGACCTCATGAACAAACACCTAGATAGGCTGGATACCTTCAAGTCAGCCAGCCCTTACGGGTTACACCCAAGGTTACTCAAGGAGCTGGCAAGCATCATAGCTCAGCCCCTGGCACAGATCTTTGAGAACTCCTGGTGCTCTGGTGAAGTGCCCAAAGATTGGAAGAAGGCCAATGTGGTCCCTATCTTCAAAAAAGGGAGGAAAGTAGATCCGGCAAACTACAGGCCCATCAGCCTGACCCCTATCCTGGGGAAGGTCTTGGAAAAGGTTATCAAAGAGGCCATCCTTAACAGACTAGCTGACAGCAATATTCTGAGGGATACCCAGCATGGGTTTCTTGCGGGTAGGTCTTGCTTGACCAATCTCATTTCCTTTTATGACCAGATGACCTATCACCTGGACAAGGGGGAAGAGATTGATGTCTTATATCTGGATTTTAAAAAAACCTTCGATCTGGTATCCCATGATCACCTCTTGGCAAAACTGGCTAACTGCAGCCTTGACCTCACCACAATCCGCTGCCTGGGGAATCGGCTCTGTGTTAGGACCCAGAGGGTGGTGGTTGTTGGAAGCCAATTGTCTTGGTGCACAGTCACCAGTGGGGTCCCTTAAGGCTCTGTCCTAGGGCCTATACTGTTCAACATCTTCATCAATGATGTAGACAATGGTGTCAGAAGCGGACTGGCCAAGTTTGTCAATGACACCAAACTCTGAAGTAAAGCATCCACACTTGAGGACAGGAGGGTGATCCAGGCAGATCTTGACAGGCTCATGAAATTGGCGGATGAGAACCTGATGGTGTTCAACACCGAAAAATGCAAGGTTCTCCACCTTGGGAGGAAAAACCTGCAGCATGCTTATAGGCTTGGCGGTGCTATGCTGGTTAGCACTACAGATGAAAGGGACAGTACTACAGATGACTTGAGGGTCATGATTGACCACAAGATGAACATGAGCCTTCAGTGTGATGCTGTGGCTAGGAAAGTGAGCAAAAGACTGGCTTGGATCCATAGATGCTTCTCAAGCAAATCCCGGGACATCGTTCTCCCATTGTACTCGGCCTTGGTGAGGCCTCAGCTGGAGTACTGCGTCTACTTTTGGGCTCCACAATTCAAAAATGATGTGGAGAAGCTTGAGAGAGTGCGGAGGAGAGCCATGCGCATGATCAGAGGTCAGGAAAACAGACCTTATGATGAGAGGCTGAGCCCTGGGGCTCTTCAGCCTGGAAAAGCGCAGGCTCAGGGGTGATCTGGTGGCCACCTATAAGTTTATCAGGGGTGCTCATCGGGATCTGGGAAAACATCTGTTTACCAGAGCACCCCAAGGGATAACAAGATCAGACAGTCACAAACTCAGCAGTGACAGATTCAGGCTGGACATAAGGAAGAACTTCTTTACTATCCAAGTCCCCAAGATTTGGAATAGACTGCCACTGTAGGCGGTTCAAGCACCCACTTTGAATGCCTTCAAGATATATTTGGATGCTTATCTTGCTGGGATCCTATTATCCCTGCTGACTTCCTGCCCATAGGGCAGGGGGCTGGACTCTATGATCCTCCGGGGTCCCTTCCAGCGTGAATGTCTATGAATTAACATTATATCACCCATTACTTGCAGCTGAGTTGTGGAAGGGCATATACTACCTTATTTATTCCTCATAAGTGGAGCGCTTTGGCCCACTCATCACATGTTGCTCTTCTTTGAATCCACTCTGATACATTTGTGCTTTTCTGGCACAATGATACCCTAAACAAGAAGTAGTTTGGGAACCTCTGCCTTAAAGAATGTTTTGCCTTTGAAAGTGGTTGAGATGTGTTTTGTTGGAACAACTTGAGAAATTACAATAAAGGAATTGCTCCAATTAAAGACAGTAACTTCATTAGATACTTTTTTTTTTTCTCTTCCACTGTCATACTTTTTTATATCTGTTTCAAATCAGCACATTCTTCTTAATGAAAAATGGCTTGCATTCCAAAGATTGTCCACCTCTATCTCAGCTATGCAGTTAATCCAATAAAATGCATCACCCTCAGAAATTCTTACCTCTTGCATAATTCCTGGACTGTCACAGCTGCAACATCACCTGAGCTTGACCAGGAGTTTGCCCGGGAACTGGCTGAGGCCGCATGCTCCAGGACCGTGGTTGTCATGGGTGACTTCAATTACCCAGACATCTCGTGGGAGGATCGCTCAGCAAAATCTGAGCGGTCGCAAAGCTTCCTCTCGTGCGTGGATGACCTCTACCTGACTCAAGAAGTCTATGGGCCAACAAGAGGCAAAGCGCTGCTCGACCTGGTACTGGCTACTGGGGATGACCTAGTCGGGGACCTAGTGATCGATGGGAAGCTGGGTGACAGCGACCACGAGCTGATCACCTTCACCATCCGCTGAAAAGCTGGCAAGTCAGTCAGCAACACGGAAGTCCTTGACTTCAGGAAAGCTGACTTTGACAAGCTCAGGAGGCTTGTCAGTGAGGCCCTAAGGGACCATAACCACGGGGAGAGGGGAGTTCAAGAAGAGTGGTTGCTCCTCAAGGGAGCGATCCTCAAAGCACAAACTAAGTCTATTCCATCTTGGAGGAAAGGCAGCAAGAGGGCACAGCAGCCCCCCTGGCTCTCCAGGGACCTAGCAGACCTCCTGAGGCTAAAAAGAAAGGCCTACAAAGGATGGAGGATGGGAGTCACCTTCAAGGAGGATTATTCTGTGCTGGTCCAGTCCTGTAGGGAGCAGACCAGGAAAGCCAAGGCTGCAGCTGAACTCCAACTAGCTTTGAGCATCAAGGACAATAAAAAGTCCTTTTTCAGATATGTGGGGAGCTGGAGGAAAAGCAGGGGCAATGTTGGACCCTGCTAAACCAGATGGGGCAACTGACGCCCAGGAAAAAGCCAACCTATTAAATAGGTACTTTGTGTCGGTCTTTCATCAGTCCCATGGGACGCCCATGCCCGTCACGGGACAGGGAAGTCCAGGTGAGGGTGATCCCCTGCCCTCCATTGATGCTGACTTCATGAAGGAACATCTTGAGAAGCTGGATACCTTCAAGTCAGCTGGCCCTGACAATCTTCACCCCAGGGTACTCAAGGAGCTGGCGAGCATCATAGCCCAGCCTCTAGCACGGAACTTTGAAAACCCTTGGCACTCTGGTGTAGTGCCCGAAAACTGGAAGAAGGCCAATGTGGTGCCTATCTTCAAGAAAGGGAGGAAAGTGGATCCGGCTAACTATAGGCCCATTAGCCTGACTTCTATCCTGGGGAAGATCTTAGAAAAGTTTATTAAAAGGCCATCCTTAATGGACTGGCCGACGCCAACATCTTAAGGGATAGCCAGCACGGGTTTGTTGCCGGTAGGTCTTGCTTGACCAATCTCATTTCCTTCTACGATCAGGTGACCTATCACCTGGACAAGGGAGAAGAGATTGATGTCATATATCTTGACTTCAAAAAAGCCTTTGATCTGGTTTCCCATGATCGCCTCTTGGAGAAACTAGCCAATTGTCGCCTTGGGTCCTCCACGATCCACTGGCTAGAAAATTGGCTCCGGGGTCAGACCCAGAGGGTAGTAATTGATGGAAGTCACTCATCGTGGTGTCCTGTGACCAGTGGGGTCCCCCAAGGCTCTGTCCTTGGACCCATACTGTTCAACATCTTCATTAACGATGTGGACACTGGAGTCAGAAGCAGACTGGCCAAGTTCGCCGATGACACCAAACTTTGGGGCAAAGCATCCACACCAGAAGACAGGCGGATGATCCAGGCTGACCTGGACAGGCTCAGCAAGTGGGCGGACGAGAATCTGATGGTGTTCAACGCCGATAAATGCAAGGTTCTCCACCTTGGGAAGAAAAACCCACAGCGTTCTTATAGGCTCGGCAATGCTATGTTGGCTAGCACTGTGCAAGAAAGAGACTTGGGGGTCATCATTGACCACAAGATGAACATGAGTCTGCAGTGCGATGCTGCGGCTAGTAAAGCAACCAAAACGCTGGCTTGCATCTATAGATGCTTCTCAAGCAAATCCCGGGACGTCATTCTCCCCTTGTACTCAGCCTTAGTGAGGCTGCAGCTGGAGTACTGCATCCAGTTTTGGGCTCCACAACTCAAAAAGGATGTGGAGAAGCTTGAGAGAGTCCAGAGAAGAGCCACACGCATGATCAGAGGTCAGGGAAGCAGACCCTACGATGACAGGCTGAGAGCCCTGGGGCTCTTTAGCCTGGAAAAGTGCAGGCTCAGGGGTGATCTGATGGCCACCTATAAGTTTATCAGGGGTGACCACCAGTATCTGGGGGAACGTTTGTTCACCAGAGCGCCCCAAGTGATGACGACTAGGTCGAACGGTCAGAAACTACTACAAGACCGTTTCAGGCTGGACATAAGGAAGAATTTCTTTACTGTCCGAGCCCCCAAGGTCTGGAACAGCCTGCCACCGGAGGTGGTTCAAGCGCCTACATTGAACACCTTCAAGAGCAAACTGGATGCTTATCTTGCTGGGATCCTATGACCCCAGCTGACTTCCTGCCCTTTGGGTGGGGGGCTGGACTCGATGATCTTCCGAGGTCCCTTCCAGCCCTAATGTCTATGAAATCTATGAAATCACCTTATCACTATCAGAATACTTTATTCAATCCATACTTGTAGTCTCTCAATTTTAATTCAGTTTTTGATAACCACAGAGTGTAGCAGGATACTGTGTAAGGCTACTATAATTAACTATCCTTACTATATTTTAAAAAATGTTTAAAAACATAAAGGCATAATTCAATAATTATTGTAAATTTCACTAATAGACTGAAAAAGGTCCATATCCCATTATAGAGGCACTTTGAAAATACAGTGGAGCATCCACATGAATAAATATTGAACCTGATCTTGCAATGAAGTTTTGAATTTGCTGGGGGTGCATTTTCATGCCTTTCTTTGCTTTTACCTTTAACTCCCTTGCTAACAGGAGACTCAGAAAGATGCAGTGGTAGGCCACTCTATGTTTTGTACTACGGGCTAGATTTTGCCTTTAGGCACATTCCAGGCATGCAGCGCTAGGAAGCATTATACCACAGATGCCCTATTCTGATGTGGAGACAGAAGTAATCTGCTACAGATTAAAGTGGTGTTTTGTGCTGCATAATACTGTCACTGCTTTTAATTTGTTCCAGGTTAAGGGTTATATTATATTGTGGTGATTCTCTGGCAGGATTGCCGGGCGGGACTCAAGCATTTGCTTTCTGCCTGCATATATTCATGTCTACAGTGCAGTGGCGATGTGTAGGAGGTGCACGTGCACCCCCTGAGAGTGCCAGTGCACCCCCTGACCGGCCGCACTCGCCGCTTAGGTGATGGGCAGGGGGGGCACGTGGGAGCACCGGTGCCCCCCTACAAGCGCTGGCCGATCACTGCAGCCACTTCAGGAAATGGCTGTGGCCACTTCTGGGAGTGGCTGGAGTGATTGGCCAGCACTTGCGCCCAGAAGTGACCGCAGCCACTCCCGGAAGTGGCTGCAGTGACCGCAGTGATTGGCAAGTCTACAGGACCCCGCCCCTTCCCCTCCCCCCCGTTGGCAAGACTGGTCGCAGGGGGGGCATGTGCCCCCTCTGACTAAGGCACCACCAGTCACCCTTGCACAGTGGGGAGCATTGCAGCTGGAACCTGATGTCCTCATATTTGAAAACATGAATTGAATACATCTGTGCTCAGTACCTTACTGTCCTGTATTGTTCTGTGTGGCCATAGTGGACCCAGCCACAATCTAGCTCCTAATGTTGCACAATAATTTCTGAAGGCTGCTTAATTTAGGTCAGTTCCACTAGATATGCAAACTTACTCCCTCATTGGTCAGCGCATGAAGTTTCACTTTAAGTTCCTGAATACTATAAAAATCGATTCTCCAAAGCCAAGCCAAAAAGGTGGCTCACAGGTTACTCTTGAGAAGCTGTTGGCAATGATATTTTTAAGAGAGAGAACATGGGCTATTTGCTGCTGTCAAGCTCAGTTACGTAACAAGAAAACAATCTGTCCTGTGACAGCTATCCTCAGATTTGACACTTATATAACACCCTTAATTCTGAAATATCCCAAACAGGTAAATCCTCCCTCCCTTGTCATATGCATAATACCACACACTCCAACAGAGTTGTGTGCTGAGTGAAAGTCGTCATGCTTTTGGGCGTTGTCCCACTTATTGGCATTGAGCTGTCCCATTGAAGGACCTACAGCATGTGTGTCAAATGTACAGCCCACAGGCTGGATATGGGCCACAGAACCAAGTCATTAGATCCATGGGGCTCCTGAAGCAACTAGGAATTTGGGGGCAGGGTGAGCAGGGACAGGACCTACCATCCAGTTCCACAGTATTGAGCCCTGTCGTGGACATATTGCAGCAGTGTTGAGGCAAGTGATCACTAAATTAATCCCTACAGCTCCCTGTGCTGACACAGTTGGCTCAGGAACCTTCACTAGTTAATGCCACCACTGTTCAGTCTCGTACTAGAGAATGGTCTGGACCTGGCCTGTGAGGCTCCTTGTGCTCTGGATCCAGCCCAGGAGGAACACTGTGGTCTGGATCCAGCTGCAGGAGGTGAGGAACAAAAGAGATTTTGACACCTCTGGACTACAGTATTCTCAGAAGAAAGGTGGAAGGTTTGGGGCCTTGGTGACAGCAAACAGAATGTGAGAGAGTCTAGCATGGGGCTTATGTCAATTTTAGCCTTTGGGCTCTGTGTCATTTTTGGAAAACACAGTCTGAGGTGATTCCTGATGGGACAGTCTGCCTCTTATGACATTCACCTTCTAACACCTGGAAATTCAAGGAAATTCTAATTAGGTTTACACTAAACTGGGTTGCATGGATGTAACTTCCTTCTTTGCACATGCGGATTATAAAGATCAGGGTCTATTTAACCAGCATTGTGCACTTATTTCTTGTCTAAGACTTGTCTAAGACCATATGGTTGAGTTCAGTGTAATTGGAAGCCACTTTCAGAGGAGGACAAGCATGCCAAGATCCATGTTGCAGGAAAAAAAACCTTAAACACACCAAGGTGTTTTCCCACTGTCCTGCTTCCAGAGCTGTCCATGCAGTCACCATAATTCCATATATCCCTTAAAATGGAACAATATATAATAAGTTACAATCTTCAGCATCTTGGAGCATCACTTACATGCAGAATTATAGGGTTAGTAATATTCAGGAGGTCCAGCATCTTTCTTGGCTTGTATATTGCTTCATGCTTTACTGCTATGGAATAACAAATACAGTAAAGTAATAAGATTATGGTTAATATTCTATTTCAGGCCTTATTCTGCTTCTATATTCTGTTGTAGTTAGGCACTGGACTGAAGGTTGCAATTTTTTTCTTCTCCTGTATCGCCATAGATCGTTTCCTTCGTTTCTTCTGCCCATTTATTTTTGTTAACACTGCCACTCAGAAAAAAATGGCTTCCTTCTATAAAATGGTAGAATTCTAGGTTTGGGAAAAGGGCTGTTTAGCATGCCCTTGAATGCTGGTACTTTTTGTGTATATAAAATCAGTTTGTGAGCCTATATTCTGTACATGCACACAAGCTGTACTTGTCAAATCAGCTATCAAGATAAAGTTGCATAAATTACCCTTTTTTAATCCAGGTCTTTATTCAGCTGCTATAAAACATACTGGGCATATCTACACATGCCCCTGACTGTGTGCAGATAGTACTGCGCAGTCATTTAATACTTGCTAAAGCAAGTACTTTAGCAAGTACTAAATAACTGCCATAGCAGCAGCATTAGGGTTAGTGCCTGCTGATGCCATGTCACTGTAGCGATGAGCTACATCACCGCAACATTGTGTCTCATGTAGATGTGCCCACTTAGAATTTAAACTTTCAAATTTAAAATCTCCTAAATTTTCCCACAGCTTGGAAATACAAATGGTTCAGCCTGTTTTGGACAATGAGAGGGTTTTGAAGAGCATGTTTTTCCTGAAATAGAGAAACATTTCTTGTGATTTGGGGGTTTTTTTTAAGATGGGAAGGACATGTTTATCTCTTCTCAGTGGGAAATAGTAGAGACTTGAGTTTCACTAGAGACCCAAGGGTGCAGATATATGTACCTTTTGGTGGTCAAGTGAAGATCTCATTTGATTTGGCTGATTTTGATTTGCACTGGTTTGTGGGTTTGTGCTATACAAGGGAGGCTTTTAAACTAATAATCCAACAGTGTTCTTTTGGCACGGCACTTGCTGATTAACAAGAGGCAGAGGGCTCTCCATCTGCATGCACATGGCAACCAATAGAAAGGAAGGAAGGAAGAAAGGAAGGGAAGAATTTGTGGGAAGGTGTCTTCTGGAGTGGGTGACACCCAGCCTGTGCAGAACTCACTACCTCCCAAGATTGCTTACTAATCTGCATTCATGGGAAAAACAGCTGTCTTAGAGGTATAACTGCTAACCAGATCCAAACCTTCCCTAACCTCCTGGCCCTCCCATCCCTTTGAAAATTTCAACGCAAATTATATGTCCAAACTCTTAGCTCTACTGATATTAACTTTTCAAAAAAATTACATACTGTTTCATTAAAATGCCTTTAGTAAAATTTTCCATTGAGCAACCTATATATTTATATCAGTCCCTCTGTAGAAAAACTTCACCAAACTACCACAGAGAACATTTCCAATAAACTGTTTGAAACTGATAAGAGTAACACCACCAGCACCCATATGAAAAATTGGTTAAAAGAGGGGGTTGTGGACAGAGTAACATGTTTGTTACATATTCTCTCTTTTGCAGAGAATGGAAAAGTAATGAACATTAACAGGATGTTATAAGGCACAAATGACTTTTAAATTCAATTCCTGCTGATCCTGATTTCCAACTGTAAGGAGAATGGAATATTTCTTGAACAACTGAGAAATGGGAAACCAACCAAATTGACGACAATTTTAATAATTTTAGATGCATCCTAGATTTTTATTAGAGGTTGTCATATGACATTTCGAGCCACTTTAATCAAGCCTTATCTTCTAGAATCTATGAATAAGAAGGCAACAGGAAAACTACAGGTTTTATTTCCTGAGTCCCAGCTATATTTTTTCCCTTTGGGCATTTTCTTTAATAGTCCTTGTAGCATGTTACTATTATATTTGGACTCTAGACAGGAAAATCAAGCACTCAAACCAGCTTTTCTTCTCTGTCCATTCAGGGCCAAATCTTGGGCCTACTCAAATCAATGGAAATTTATTTTAATAGGGGCAGGATTTTTTCTGTTAGTTCCTCAGTTATTTAGTTTTAAAAAATGCATCTGACAGCTGTCTCTCAAGTAACTTTCACAACATATTTGTATTAGCATGCTGTGCTCTCCCTTTGTGATGTCCATATGCTCCAGTCTAGAGAGCAAGCCAAACTTTGCTGCAACAATGCTTTTGTGGCTTTCAGAAAGCATAATATCTCACCACCCTCTTATGTGACTGGTAGTGGAAGGGTGTGATGTGCATACAGTACGTAGGTTTAGCTTTGTCATCAGTGGATTTCCGATTAGGATGCACCTGTTAAGCATATGTCTTTGTTGGGAAGGTACAAAGGTGAACCTCCAAGAGGGGAGAAGTTCCCAATGCTTGGGAGAGCACACATGTTGCTGCACACATTTAAGGAGTGAGGCATGCTCCTCTATAGTATGCAAGCACTTGGGAGGGCAAGTGTTGGCCCTATCAACACTCTTTGAGTGTGCCCAGCAGTGCTGGGAAGTGGCCGGGGGCCAGGACATGGGGGCAGCAGTGATGTCCAGTTGCCATCACACTGGCAGAAGCCACTTTTTTCCGCTACCCCTCCCCCCACCCAAGTCAGCGGCCAGGGCAGTTGCCTTGTTCACCACGCCCCAGTGGTCCCCAAGAGGTAGCTAAGGAATAGTCTTTTGTCCCATGATGGTAGCACAGCAATTTTCTCTATGCCATACAAAGTGGGGGTAACTTCTTTACCTTGCTACTGTCACTATGCAGCTGCATAAGGCTCAGCGGGATCTAATTCTAAATAAGATAAAAAGCCTAAAGCCTAGCTTGTTTTTAATGCTAACCCTCTAGCATGTTTGTCTTTTTGAAGACAAGATGGAATGCTATTCATGACAGTACATTTTATAGCTCTGTACCTTAGGATCTAAACAAGAGAAATTGATTTGGTGTGTAGTTGTTGGGCATCTTCAGCTTTCCTGGAAGCCATGTCTTCTGTGTGGCATCTATATGAGCAAGCAAAAAATTTACATTTTCCCTGTGCAGGATGATAGATGCAGGGGCTGCTGCTATGAAATTCTGCAGGAGGAGAATGCAAACATCTCATTGAATCACAGCAAAGTTCTCCAACACCCCTCAGAAAAAAAGTGCTGCAAAAAGGGTGAAAATGACAGCCATGAAAACACTGTGTGCAGTGTGGCATGTTGGTAGTATTTTTTTTGCTGAATTCTTGCTTTCTATAAATGTTAGAATCAGACTGCTCATTAGTGCATTAGCACTGTGTCTTGCAGTCTCTTTGGAATAGAACTGTAGTTCTACACATGACAGAAGGGCTTGGGGGGATTGTGCTGGTAAACTGGTCAGAGGTAAATAACCACCAAGAGAAACAAAAGCAGGCAAGGCAGGCTACAACCAAAAACCCAGCAGGAGAAATAAAGTCACCTTGTCCATCCTCACCTTGTCCATCCTAGATGAGTAACCTCCTAGGTGAGTAACCTGGAAGGCTTTGTATTTAAAGTGGTAGTAGACAGGAGGGAAGATAGGCAGTAGATTGATTCATAGCAAGTAAGGCTACTGATATGTCAAAATCTACTATGGTTTCAATCTCCCAGATTACAGTCTTAACATGACAGTGGATGAAAGGCATGGGAAGGAGAGGGAGTGTTTGGAAGGGCACTAATGGGCAAGAAAGGGGCTTCTTCCGCGCAGTGTTCTGCATGTGACAAGAGGCCTGAGCATAGTAGTATCTATTATTTGACCCTTAAACATCCTCTTTCTTCTCTTTTTCCCCAGGTGCAAGTGGGAAGTACACCTCAGGACCAAAGAATTGTAGGATATATTTCCTGCACTCACTTGCAAGCTCTGGCAGGTACTGTTTGGATTTGCTTTTCATGGTTCTGCTCTCATTGTTTTTTTCATTCTACCCAAGAGTTTTAATACAGGAATGGTGTATTAGCAAAACTCCTTTCCTTCTCCTGCATTGGAAACAGAAGGCCATGTACATTGCAAAGTGATGGAAAAGGAAAACAAAATGCCTGCAAGGGCTAAACATCTTAGATTCTTCAATCACTTCTTGGAGGTAACATATGAGAATGTGGCACACCAATTCAAGTATGGTGAGATCTCAGGACCCGGCCCAATGCAGTGCTAAGCACCTTATGTTGTCTCTTGGGCTCATACATGATCATTGGTACTGAGATAACTCCTAACATTTCTCCTCTGAAGCATATATTTGATGGTGCTTGGGGAGCCAAAGTTGTCAGGTGTTTGTATATTATGCTGTAATTCTCACTGCCGCATAGAGAAGAAAAAATCACTTGTTGGTAACAGTATCATATTTAGATAGGAATTTTCTGTCGGAGTTTGAGACAGAAAAATGCAATTTCTGCAAACATATTTTTCCTGTGGGAACATCTAAATAAAATATTTAGGTTAAAAGTGGGGTGACCCAAAGAGAAATACTTTGTTTAAATGTTTTGTTAAACTCCAGCTGAAACAGTTAATTTTCAGTTTAGCATTAAAGCGACAACAAGATACCATAGGGCTTTATGCCCCATACAGGCCTAGTTTAACCATGATGCAGTCCCTGCACTGAAGAGCTACAGTGAATCATGGGAAACATCATCTAGCCTGGCAAGTATGCCTTGAAAAATGAAGTGGGGCATAAAGTATTTGAATTGCATCTTCCTTGAGGTGCTTCAGTAGCTCACAATTATTTTCTTTCAATCGCAAAATAATCAAAGATGGAAGAAACCCCTAACCATCCTTTCTCCACTTATCTTCTATAGAATAAGCAACATTATTTTAGCAAATACGTTCTTAGTCAACCAGCATGATTATCAACATTCTAAAAGTATTTATGTACAGTAACAGAACAAGTGTCAATAGGATGTATCTATCCAAACTGCAACCTGCAATCATTAAACTATAATATGCAATTAAATATTCATCTTTTAATGAAATAAATATGCATAAACCAAGAATGGGCAGGTTGCTTAAAAGTCAGTTGTTTAAAATATTCTAAAATCCCTTTCTGGCTCTTCTTTTCTTTTCTGCTTAACCCCAGACATGTATGCTTCTATATTTAATTACCTTATTTCCCCTTTTAATCCAGCACCTTTGCTCCCTGCTGGTCAGCAAAGCCCTCCCCAGTCCACAGTGCATATTAAGTGCACAGTAATCCAGAAGAATTTTGTCATTCAGGACTTTGGGATCAAGATTTAGCCAGTATATTTAAAAAATGAATGGAAAGGAGCAGATGTAATTCTTATACCATAAACACAGAAACATTTTTTTTTCTGGAGGAAAGAAATAGGGCTGTGTAAAGCTTCAGGTGCTGATTTTGTTTCAGAGGAGATTCGGCCCGATTCGGTGGCCGAATCTCCAAACCCAGATCAAATCAGGGGACCAATTAAAAGGTCCAAACCAATTCAAAGCTCTCGAAATCGATTCAGAAAAGATTTGGAGAGCTTCAATGATTCAGGCAGTCCCTGCCCGCTGCAGCAGGGAGCTGGAGCCAGACTCAGAGCTGGTAAGTAGGGGGTGGGGGAGGGGAGGCTGGAGGAGGGGACCATGGGTGGACCCCTGCCAGGCCCCATTCCTTGCCTACTCCCCCAGCCCCTCCAACCCAGGCCCTCTGCCCTAACCCACCCCCCCCATGGATGCCCTGCCCAGCCCCAGCTCCCGGTGCTTTAAAAAAAGCCCCCAGTCACTGGGTGCTGCTGGGCAGGGGGGAGATCCCCGCTGCCCCACACTGCCCCAGGCTGCATGGAGGACTCTGCACGAGCACCCTGACCCCCCTCCTCCACTGCCCCAGCTCCCTCCCCCTCACAGTTGCCCCGCCCACCCCAGCTCCGTCCCTTTAAGGAAAAAAACCCCCACCAAAAACACCCCCTGAACTCACCAGCTGCTGCAGCAGCCTCAGGGCCTTGAGGGGCTCATGGCAGAGCCCCCCACATGGTATGGGGCAGCAGGGATCATCCCTCGCCAGGCAGGAACCAGTGAGTCTGGTGTGGGGAGCGTTTGATTTGTTTTTTCTTTCTTAAAGGGCCGGAGCTTGGGTGGGTGGGTCAGCCATGGGAGGGGGCTGAGGGAGCTGGTGGGAGTCAGGGGGGCTCATGCAGAGCCCCCCATGCAGTGTGGGACAGTGGGGGGCAGCAGGGATCGACCCCCCTCCCCCCCCCACCCAGTAGCACCCAGTGAGTCAGGTTTTTTTTTTTTTCAAAGGGCCAGGAGGTGGGGTGGGTGGGGCAGACATTGCCAGGACTGGGAGAGCAGGCAGAAGATGGACCTGTGATTCGGAGATTTGGCAGCAGCCGAATCTCCAAATCAGATTCAGCTGAATCGATTCAAATCACTGAATCGAATCACTGTCCACCATATTGCAGAATCCAAATCTGAAGCGAATACTAGCCACTTCGCACAGGCCTAGAAAGAAGGTTTGGCTGACCTGGATACAAAGGGATCCAAGAAAGTGTTTTCCCCATACTGTTGTTTAATAACTTAGTTTTTCTTCTGTTTGGAATGTTTTCCTTACTTTTTCACATAGATGTTGGGAGTGGAAAATATATTTTTTTGTTGGCAAAGAGCTGGAAAATGCTGATGGGAACCAGTCAGAACAGAGGAACTTGCATTTTTTTCTAACCGGCTTATTGAGAAATAACGACTATACGTTAATTAGTGCAAATCTTCATAGCCTGACTGCTGTCATCCAATCAAGGTGTTTGCATGCTCAGTCTGAACAGTTAATGAGAACTGAAGGCTTGAAGGTGAAGAAATTAAAGTTAGAAGTCAATTTTACTTTCTACCATCCCTGCTCAATGACTGGCTGAGACTGGTCCATCTCAGTGACAGGGGAGCAAGTGGTTCTGGAATGACTGCCACACTGGCATCTTGGAGTTTTAGCAGAGCTTCTATTCTTATGCTTCATTAGCTCATTTCATCATCGGAAGCTACTGATCCTGTGGACCTAGTTGGGCTGGGCCCGGCTAATAAATCCTGCACTGCTGTTGCGACATTGAGGAATCTCTGTAATAGGGTGGATTGACAGCTGTGGAGAAACTGCTAATGGATATGGCTCATATTCATTTCCCAAGAACACTGCATTGGGCTTCCTACAGTCAGGACCATCCCATTTGACTTCCCCTAGTCTGAGTTGCTTTCTTTGTATAGCTGACCACTGGTAGGAAAGATATCCCTGATGATAGAGATGTGTAGAAAAAGAAGGCCCAAGGAGATTTTGAGGGGTGGAAGGAAATGCCTGGTAGAGAACAGAGGTTGCGTCTCTGAGTAGTAGGTTGGAGGAAGTTTAAGGAGACCTGAGTGAAGTCATTAGCCTATGGATGTCACAGGAGAGGGTAATAAAGGAGGAAGAAACTCTCTCCCTCTTGCTTACCACTCTCTACAAGCCTAAATTTCTCCTCTGAAAAAGAGGAAGGTGGCAGAAGAAAACTTTTTCTTCTGACTTCCTCATTAATCTCTCTGGTCATATCCACTAGAATCCTTCCCCACAGGAAAGGGCATGTGTCTTCTATATGAAGTCTAGCCTGCTTCCTTTTACTAGTGTCCATGGGAGACTGGAAAGGTGGGGAGACGCAAATGTGTACAAAATGGTATATGCATTGTTGCCCTCAAGTGGTTTGAATTACAACTGCTACACCTGGCATATGATAAGAAACCTCAAGACTTCAGTTGTCACAATGCTACTTACCAAAGGCATTTAGGACCGTACAATAAAGGCGAGTGTAGAAGCCTTCAAGCTCTAGAAGCACATAACTCCTCCTGTTTTTGAGGTAATTTTCACCTTTCTAACTTGAAGAATATTTTCTTATAATTCTTATAATTAGTTCTTTGAAATCAGAAAGTTGTGTGTTTTTTCTTAAACTGAAATAATAGTAATTAGCTTTTGCTTCTAATATTATCCAGCTAGTCTGCTACCTTTTAGATGCGGGATGATGTTTTGGTTTTCTTGGTGAGTTGTAGATGGGGTTAGCCAGCTCACACTCCTTTCTATGTCCTCAAATTCTAATAAGCAGCCTCAATTTTTAATGAAAATCAATGTTGAAATCTGTGGCTAGACAGGTGAGTCAGTCTGTATTACATAGTTTGGGGTGGCTCCATTATGCATAAACAGATATTTGAAACAGTGGTCGACGCAAACATTTTTCTGTACCAATGTATGCAGCATGTATTTTTTGGTTTGGGTTTATTTATTTATTTTGTTTCTTGTAAATAGCTGTTTTTTCCTGAAATAGGTACTGAATGTCACTAGATGCTGGCTGCAGTTTATTCCATTTGTTGTATTTCTTATTTTCTATGTGGCTATGTCTTAATTGTAGGGCTCTTACAAACAATTCATTTGCTAACTGTTCCCATTAGCCTTTTGAAGTGTAAGTCTATACTGACTTGCAGTAGGGAGGGAGGAGTATTTCTAAAAAATACACTGGATTGGATTTATGTAAAGCTGAGTGCTGAAGGTGGTCTGCAGGATTTTCATATGTGCCATGTATATCTATGACTTCTTCAGTAAAGATTTTAGTACTAACTGGGCACATCTACATGTGCAAGTAGTGCAACACAATGAACTACAGCACAGTTCACGCTGGAGTTTATTGTTCCTGGGTACTGTGCTTATATGTGTACTCAGGACCGCAACATGTTGAGCCGGGTTAGAGCAGCCCTGGCTGGCAGGAGGTCTAAGCCCTTCCCAGAGCTGCTCCAGCGCACAGGTCCCGGGGCTTGGACTGGGACAGGGCAGGGACACTCTGTACCTCACCAACCTAGGCCAGGAATGCAGAGTATGCTCCTGGCACCACCTCCCCCCTGGCGTCTCACCAGCCCTGCTCTCCCAACCTGCCTCTGCCCTGCCTGGGGCAAACCCCTCCACCCTAACCCCAGACAAAGCTCAGAGACCCCCATGCCTCCATGAGGTGAGGCAACCCCACAGAGCCAGAGCCCAACTGGGCTGCAGGGTGAGCATGCCTCCCTTTACTGACTGCTTGAAGCTCACAGATGTCTGTGGCTGACAAATGATGATGCAGTGGGGGGAGACGTGGTTGCCAAACAACCAGTCAGGATGATCTGGCTGCTCAGCTGTGGACAGCTGTGTCTGGCAGCCTTGGCACACTGCTGGGAGGCATGCAGGATCACCCCTGCTGGCCTCTGCCAGTGCAGGCATCCTGCATGCCCCACCTACCAAAAGGCAAACTTGTGTTCTGTTCACTCTTGGTCTAACCTAGGACACTTAGAATAAAATACATAACTTAGATCGATTCTGCCTCAGGCTTTTTGAATGTCTGTACCTAACCTATACAACTAAGTGTGAACTACTTTATACTTGTAGTATTTCAAGCAGGGCCAGGAATATTGGATAAAGTTGAGATGAGGGAGTTATAATGCTTGATTTCATAGTAGTTTCATAGTAGCTAGGGTCAGGAGGGACCTGAACAGATCATCTAGCCTGACCCCCTGCCACAGGCAGGGATGAATGCTGGGTTCACAAGACCCCAGACAGGTGATCATCTAACCTCTTTTTTAATTTACCCAAGGTAGGGGCGAGGACCACTTCCCTAGGAAGTTGGTTCCAGATTTTGGCCACCCTAACTGTAAAATATTGCCTCCTGATCTCTAACCTAAACCTATTCTGCATCAGCTTATTGCCATTGTTCCTTGTCACCCCAGGTGGTGCTGGGGAGAATAGGGCTCTTCCTATTATCTGATGATCTCCCCTGATGAGTTTGTAGGCACCCACCAGGTCCCCCTTCAGCCTCCTCTTGCCGAGGCTGAATAGGTTCAGGTCCCTCAGTCTCTTCTTGTAGGGCCCGTCTTGCTGCCCTCTCACCAAATGGGTGGCGCTCCTCTGAACTCTCTCCAGGCTGGCCACATTCTTTTTAAAGTGCAGTGCCCAGTACTGGACTCAGTACTCCAATTGCAGCCTGACCAATGTCGCATAGAGGGGGGGGAGTATTACCTCTCTGGACTGGCTTGAGATGCACCTTTGGATGCATGACAAGGTAGGGCTGGCCTTGCTGGTTACGATCTGGCATTGGCAGCTTATGTTCATCTTGGAGTCAATAATGACTCCAAGATCCCTTTCTGCCTCTGTGCTTTCAACAGGGGAACTTCCCAGCCTGTATGTATGCTGTGGATTCCTTCTCCCAAGGTGCAGCACCCTGCATTTATCTACATTGAACCCCATCCTATTCTCATCTGCCCACTTCTGTAGTCTGTCTAAATCTAGTTGCAGCCTCTCTCTCCCTTCAAGTGTGCCCACCTCGCCCCACACCTTAGTGTCATCAGCAAACTTGGACAAGGTGCTTTCAACCCCCTCGTCCAAGTCGCTGATGAAGATGTTAAACAGTACAGGCCCAAGGACTGAGCCCTGGGGGACCCCACTGCTCACATCTCGCCAGATTGAGTACGACCTGTCCACCACTACTCTCTGGGTGCACCCCATCAGCCAGTTTTTTACCCATCCAACTGTGTAGGCATGAATGCCACAGTCACTTAATTTATTAATGAGAATGGGGTGAGAGACATTTTTTCCCTTGTGTCTGTTCATGTGCTTAAGATATTCTTCAAAGTGCTCTGAAATGCAGCTGTAATGTTTATAAAGGAAACTGGTAATGGAAGGGCTGATTGGACTCTACCTTACACATCATGGTCATGGTCATGCAGTGCAGTCTCTCTAGATCCCATCTATAGCTTCTTAAAGTTCAGATGGTGTAGAACACAGTGGTGCTCCTGCTAAGATGACCACAGCGTGTACTTGGGCTTCTGCCTGACAGTCTTGGGGTTGAACTCATACACATTCTACTGCAAATTTCACTTACAAATATTGGCCTATTGTTTCTCAGCAATATCCTGTCATACTGCAGGGCCATCCAGAGCCTGTGTTGTTTTAAGTTAGGCAATAATTTGTATAAAAATAAATGTTCTTATTTGAAATAAACAAGGTTGTTTGCAGAATTTGGCTTTGGGAATCTCTCATTTTAACTTCATTTGTTGGTTGGTTACCTGGCAAGTAGGTACATTTTAATTGCATTTTGCTGAATCCAACCTGACTAACCTTTCTGGTCCTACTGCTGTTTTCTACACCATAAAACTCAGTAGCTTGCCTTTTGCTTTAATTATGAACCTACACATCTTGTTTACTGGATGCCTTCATTCTTTTACACAAAATGTTGTTTTAATTCAGGGAAGGTGATATTCTTTTCTAATAATTTAAAGTTACTTTCAGGAATTAATTTTCTGTGGCTCCACTGAACTTTACTACATTATACTGTTATCGGGGTGAATTTGTTTAAATCGCCAATTATAATCATGGTTTGAATCAGCAAGTAGGAAACCTGGGTTTAAATCATCATTTTAATTTTATTTTGCATTTATACATTTTTGTTTATTGTTAGATTACTATTTTTTTTAATCTTTTAGTCTTCCTAAAAAGGGGGCTAATTCTCATTGGTTGGTATCATCATCAGAATATCTTGATTTCTTTAAAAACAAATATAGCTTTTTAAAATAAATGTACTAAATTGTGATTAAATGATTACATGCTGTGGATTTAATTTAAACCCCTTACATGAAAATAGTAATAAATCTAAAGATCCTTTCCCATGTGTTTTAGTGTGTGTGCTTGATCAGTGTTTTTCACATAATGCGTAAATGAAGCATAAACCAATTTGCAGTGCATAAGACCTGAGAATAAAACTGTTCCTATTCCTTCTGTGATCACAGTCTTGGAAATGAAAAAGTCATTCTGAATGCACCTTTGATAACAGGCACATATGGAGGTCCCCTAGAATATGCAGATATAAAAATGACACATTAAAAATCTTAGCAGGACTAGCAGTACAGATAGGATAAGATGTATGCCTAAGGAGGTTTTTTCCTTAATCCTGAGCTAAGCAGTAGTCGAAGGTATTTCCCTTACCCAGAGAAGAACAGTATCTTTCCTTTCCTTCTCTTTTATGAATATAAACTAATATTATATTGGGACTGTGAAAAATAGGACAATGGAACAAGCTGCCAAGGGAAGTTGTGTAATCTCCTTCATCAGACATACAAAAAACTAGAACTCTTGGTTCCAAAATGATACCTTTTATTAGACCAACTGGAAAATGGCAAGAAAATGGTCCTTTTCTGCAAGCTTTCAGGAGCAAAGTCCCTTCATCAGGCTCTGGGAAAAGTGTAGATGGTACAAGATGGTAAAAAGTCCCTATAGGTAGGAAATAAACTTCATTTTTTGTACAGAGGGAGCTGAGGATGGAAGTCTGTCCCTCTGGGTCCATGAGTGTTTTTGTGAGCTGTGTTGAGTAGCTCTTTGATGTGTTGATCAGGTAGAATTCCTTCCCTGGAGGTGTCAGATGGCTGGCAGGGAGGCAAAAAAAACTTCCTTGTTCTGCAGTGAGTTTAAAATCCAAAATCGGCTAAAATTCCTTCATCAGAGTTTTTTAATACCCTGGATAGGAATCTCTGGAAACATTTAAGAATAGTGAAACCTGCATTTGTATAGAAGTTGGATTAAAAGATCCCCGAGATGCTCTTCGGCCCTATAACTGATTGTATTACCGTATGTGGTTGTGAAAAAGTAAGAAAATGTATTTAAGTGCAAGTAACAAAGAATAACCATCTGCATCTGTATGATCAGTAAATGCCGTGTGTTCTCAGCATACCTGTAACATGTTTTAGTCTCACACTTTCATCTATCTGCTTTCTACAAGCTATTAAATAATATAAAACACACAAATAACTGAGCTATTTAATCAGAACAAATGATTCTGAGCATACATCTCAGCTTGTATCCTAAACCTAATGTTATAAACCTAAGTTTATTTCATTTTAAAGGGGAAAATGTTGCTCTTTGACATGTATATCATTTGGAGTCTGAACATGAACCTAATGGAGCATAATAGTTTATGAGTGCCATGCACATCTTATTTTATATGTTGAAAACAAAACAAAGCAAACAGAGAAGAAAAATACAGGAACCAATTAGTTTTGGAACAGGTATTATCTTGCTTTCCCATGTCAGACTTTTACTGGCTCTACTGAAATAATTAAAGTATCAAAATTTATCCCTGATTTAGTGTCAGTTAGTCTGCTTGAAATTAAATTTGTTTAGTCATTATGATTAAAATATGGCTGTGTTTTTTGTCATGTTAGAAAGCCTAACAAACTTTCTATCAAAATCTCTATGCTTTTTTTTCCATCCTACTCTTTATTTATGGGAGGATCTCAAAAATCTTTCAAATCTCTCACTTTTGAAATGTTGCCTACTTAAAAATGTCCCACTCAAATTTTTGCATATAGATCCTTTTTTACTGTTTCTCCAGATCTCTAGAGAAAGCTTTGGCAGCTAAAAACAGCTGTATTTTCTTTAACTGTAGGAAATATTGTGGTCAGACATGAAATTGACAAATTATCCAGAGATGCTCACTTGAGGTAGAAGCTCAGCTTCATAAAAATATATATAAAATATATCATAAAATATATATATTTTACAAGAGGCAAAGACTTTTTTGGGTGATATCTTCTACTGGACCAACTGCTTTTTTTTTTGAGTACCCTAGTTCATGGATCCACTTCCCATCCCCACACAAACAGGATTTCTAGTGAAATGTTGAATGCGTGGAATCTTGAGGCAGCCTGGGGAGCCAGTGTTATAAAACAATACATTTTGTGAAAAAAATGGAATCTTAGACTAGGTTCTCAAAATGAAGGACATTAATGTCAGTACCTCTGTAACATTCCCTTACCTCACAGAAGCGTAATGGACATTAAAGCTAAGTAAGACTGTCAAAAACCTGAGGCTGAATAGATTCAATCTTTGCAGGTTAGTCTAAGCTGTGTACTGATTGAACCAATAAGCAAGTGAACAGACATTCACTTCTGATTCTAGAACTGCAGCCACATGCCTGGAGTGGCCCATGTCACAAGCCAGAAGTACTAGAGCATGCCTCTCTGCTCGACTAAAACAGACAGCTTGGGCCAAGGCTAGCCTGTCCACCCTACAAGGTGGGCTTTGCAGGGGAAGTGCATCATCCTGGGATGCTAGGGGACTATGAGTTAACTTGAATCTGGAGGGGACAGGAGTTCAATAAGCTGATTTAACCTCAATCAGCTAAGTGTAATACTACATCCATCCAGGTTTATTTTAAACTAGTTTTGGTTATTTTGAAAGTAGTTTATATGAAAGTGCCCTGAACTTCTGTTGTGTTACAGATTTGAACCAGTTTCCGATCATTTATACCAGTTTGTGTGTAATTTCTGCCCCTAGCCTAATTCATTTGTGCTTGTGAAGCATTCCGCTGCTTCAGTGATGAGAACCATAGTAAAGCTCCTGTGCGGGTTAACAGTACCAGGCATTTTATATATAGATAACAATATTTCCATGCCCCTTGTTTTTTAAATACCCACCTTGAATTGGGAGAAGAATGATAGTGCAAAGATTTGCTTTTTGATGAAAGAAAAAGAGGATGGAGTTATTTTGTGCCTTTTTTATCTCACTTTTGTGTGGGCATGTGCTGCTATGGTGCCATTGTTACTGCACCATCATTTAGTACTTCCTTCTGGAAGTACTAAAAGACGGTGCAGTAACAATCTTTACTGTGCCATGCATGCCACATATGGTTATTTTTAGGCACTATATCGTTGCAGTAGTAGTTGTGTTATAATGGAGGAGCACATCACTATGGTAACACGGCTGCGCTGTTACGGGTTTTGCCTGCAGACACTATGTTGACATAGCGTATTGCTACGGCAATGTAGCATCATGTATAGATACGTCTTGTATACATATGTTGCTTTTAGGCCCTGATCCTCAAATATTTAGAAACCATCGGGAGTCGGGTCCAACTCCTCAAAATGTTTAGTATCTAAGTCCCTAATCATATCTATTAAGTACAGAACAGCCAGGCAGCATTTTGAGTATATACTTATAGAAGGTATTTTAATCATAGTGATCCCTTTTTACTCTAGCCATTTCACTTTGTCCTTTATCTAGGAGACACTACTGTTCGATGTGAGCAACTGGATCTGCTTCAAGATTGGCTGGCTGACTTCCGAAAATCTACCTCCTCCTCCAGCACAGCCAATCCAGAGGAGCTGGTAGCTTTTGATGTGATCTGTGGGGATCTGAACTTTGACAACTGTTCATCTGGTGAGACAAGCTTTTTACATATTCCTCTTGCAAATGTAGCATTACAGTGAGGTATTGACATTTCCAAATATTTTCCTTTACTTCTTTATGGCAGCATGATGCAATTATGCAAGGATTTTGCAACCACATTCACATAAGAATACAATGCTATAAAAATCTTTAAAATGGGAGTACTTTTGTGAAGCTGGACTAGGTTAACCCAACATTTATAAGAATTGCCTAGTTATAAAACAGAGGAGAGATTTCTCTAAGGCACAAAGAGCAGTATTTCCCATTGTACCTTAAATCTCCCTTTCAGTCTAGAACAAGCTGGTTAAATCTCCCTCTCTCTAGAACAAGCTGACAGGTGGGCCTCTATCTGCTCTCCATTTTACTGTCACTGTAGCATCTTTGCTCCCTTTGCTTCCAGGGCCTAATCTATATCAAAGGTAGAAATTACAGGGCTCCTTCTCTAAAAAATGTATGGGATAATGTGCAAAGCACAGAAGTTAGGTATCTGTTCACTTGCCATTCCCTGCCCCTGTCTATACAAGATGCTATATGACTACTGCACAGTCATGTGGCATGGCAGCATCCATGATGTAATACTACTGCACAGTAGTCATGGGCTACTGCGCAGTCAGTATCATGAAAAAGGTGCTGAGTTACTTTACAGTCATTTACTACTTGTTCATACAAGTACTAAATGACTGTGTGGTAGTGACTGCACAGTCAGCATCTTATGTAGACACAGTCCCTGACAACGTCATAGATTTCATAGATGTTAGGGCTGGAAGGGACCTCAAAGATCATCAAGTCCAGCCCCCTGCCCTGGGGGCAGGAAGTCAGCTGGGGTCAAAGGATCCCAGCAAGATAAGCATCCAAGCGCTTCTTGAATGAGTGCAGAGTAGGTGCCTGCACCACTTCTGGAGGGAGTCTATTCCAATGACAGACAGTACATGCGAATTTAAACTACTGCATTCAGATTGGGATCTAAAATTTAGAATTATTAGGATTAAAAGGTCAGTTACACTGGACTAGTTTAGATACTGTGGTGTTCACTAGAAGGTCATCACTGCCAATGTGGCTAAGTGTGCCAGCTTTGTCAAAGAAAAAATATACTTCCTTCTAAGTCCAAAACAACTAGTATCCTCCTATGTTTTGTGAATGGGTTTTCGTTTGAGACTGTTGATGAGAGGAAGTAGTCTCATCAGCAGTGAAAGGTGAATTGATAGGGTTGGACAGATGCTTGGTCAAATGAAAAATTAAAAACATTTACCACCACTACATTACTTGGTCTTATCTCATTATGTTTATGTATTCCAAGACTTGACAGACAGAATTCATATGGGATGGATAACTTACTATACTTAGATTTGGATCAGATATTCATGGTCAATTTAGTTGTTATTGTATATCCAATCCCAACTGAGTTCAAGCAAAGAAGTATTTATGACAGGCACATTTGAGCTGGCAGGCATGCTATGACTCTCAGGCTTCTGAAATTATTCATTTAGTGCTCCAGAAATGAAAGAATAAGATTTACTAACCAGAGTGTTTACTATCAAAACAGAAATTTTGAGTTAACACAGGAAGACTGCTAGCCTTTGAAATGAAATGAATTATTTGTGGTCAGCTGGTGAGACCCCATTGGAAATGAGACACTTGGAAAAAGGCTTAGTCTGAAACAGTTGATGATTCAGCAATGAGGAGGAAGCTCCAGATCTAAGGACAGACATTCAAAAAGTCTGAGCCTGAATTGATTCAATCTTTGCAGGTTAGTGTAACCTAACTAGGCTAAATCAGTTTGTAAGTGTACAGACATCCCAGACATGCAGGCACATGCATGGGTGTGCTACAGCAGCACTCCCTTCCCTTGCACAGTATTGAGCTGAGGGGGTCATGGCCAGGCCCCAGCAGGACACTCTGATTAGCCCAGCAGGGAATTGATAACAGTGTTTATCCCCCCTAACTCAGTGTTTATTACCACATTAAGAAAACAACAGAGGGACATTACTAGCTACCTGTTGATTCTGCTTTTGTCCTGTCTGCCACAGCATTAACTGTAGCCAGCATGTGGTCTGCTAGCTAATAAATAGACACCTCTCAGCAAGGCAGAGGGGAGTGGGGAAATCCTGCTTAGCAGGGAGTGGTGAAGGGGGTGGGGGGAGCAGCCTGCAGTCTCTGCCAACCTCCAGCAAGGGAGCAGAGGGGAGGGGCCAACTCTGCTGTGGAGCAGAGAGCCCCACCCAGCCCAGAGAGCATGCCAGGATGCTGGGGGTGTCTGGTTTAACTTAAACCAGCAAGGGGTCTGGAGACAGACATTGCATAAACCAGTTTGACCCAGATCAGTTAAGCCTGATACTACATTCAACCAGGTTTCTAAAACTGGTTTCAGCCATTTTGAAACTGGTTTATGTGTACTGAACATCTGTTCTGTAACAGGTTTAAACCAGTTTCTGATTACTTAAACCAGTTTATGTGTAATGTCTATCCGTAGCCCAGGTGTTCAGAATGCAACTCATAAATAAAGGATGAAAAGGATGACCGCCTGCTAATGACCATGTTCTTCAAACTGGTAAAGGATAACGTATCAAGAGGAAGTTGTTAGGCAATGGAGAATTATACTATAGAGATTTGAAAGATAATAAGAGATAATAAGATACCATAGTGGAGAGTTAAAAGTACTACACATGAATATTTAGTAGGATCACCAGTGGAACAAAGGAAGGAAGGAACCTTTGGTATTATGATAACTTATGAAATCCATAACTTTTTGCCTTTTATGCACTTCCTTGGCTTGAAAATTGAAATTCAACTGGCTGCTTTCACTTCCTTTTTATAGTCAGCTTCACATGTGTTTTTCATGCAGTAAACTAGAGCTATGCTACAGTGTTTGTACTTACAGCTCTGACCTTTTAAACATTCCCTTACAAATATCTTGGTTAAGTTTTACATGTTTTTAAAGATATCCTACATTTTAAGTCTACAATATGAAATCTTGATATTTACTAATTTTGTATTGTAAAGATTCTGGAAAGTTTTGTTACAGAATTATAAAACTGAATGTTTTGAGAGTTACCAACTTTTTAGAAATTGTAATATAGAAGAAGTTTTGTTTGCTTGCTACAGTGAATATTCAGTTCTTAACCTCTGTTAAAAATCATACCATTAGTCCAGCTATGATGTGCACATTTGTGAGTCATTATGTGCTTTGGGTCATTTCCAGCAGGTTGGCCATCCCTCAGCACTAGAGAGTTATCATACTTCTAACATCAATACAGTGAATTCTCACTTATCAAGAATTTACTATAAGGCTATCTTTTAATGTCAGGCTGTTGTAGGCCGAGTCCCTTAGAAATCTATTATATTTTAGAATCTCTTACTATCAGATGCAAAGCTTTCCAATGAGAGGGGCTAGGCCAGGGGCCATATCCATCCTGCCACCTTATCCTATCTGGCCTGCCAGCTGCTGCTAGGAGTCTGAGGAGGCAGAGCCGAGCCCCACACCACTCTGCTCTGCCACATCCATAAACAGCTCATCAAAACTCATTTAGTGGCCCTTCAACCCAAATAATTGTCCACTAGGGCTGTGCAAAACACCATCATTTCATTTCAACATCTATTTCACCATTTCAAATGGACACTGTTTCATTTCAGCATTTTGTTTAATTTCAAAGCACTATCCCGTTTCATTTCATCGAAACTGTTGCGCTGTTTTGACATTTCGCCCATAGGCTATAATGGGGAATCATAAAAATGCCTAAAATGTTGTTATTTGTTGCCTGATTGGGATTCAAATTGCAGGGATGGTAACCCCTTCTGAGGGCATGAAGCCTGCCAAGCTTCAAGGAGATAGGTGCAGGGGTTTCTTGGAGACTGCACCTCAAAATCTTGCAAGCAAAAGTCGCAACACTTCCCAACAGCAGCAGCCTCCTGTCATCCAGCACACAGATCCAGGGGCTCACACCCCCTGGGAGGGCTGCAGGGCTGTGCCAGACTCCTCCAGGGGTGTGGGCCCCTGGATCTGCACCAGATGACAAAAGGCTGCCACTACTGCCTTGGACCGGTGCTGGGCACAACCTGCAACCAGCGCTGGGGAAGACTGATGCTGCTGCTGGCCCCAGGCAGCCTCCTATCATCTGGATGCAAAATCCAGGGGCCTACACCCCCAGGAAGGCTGCGGGTCTGTGCCGAACTCCTCCCAGGGGTGCAGACCCCCGGATTTGCACTGGATGACAGAAGGCTGCCGCTGCTGCCTGGGACCAGTGCTGGGCACAGCCTGCACCCATTGCTGGGCTCCATGGAACTCAGTCTGCGGGCAGGAGGTGGAGCACGGCCATGGCTTTGCCTGCCTCCCACCGCTGGGCTCCACTCCAAGCGGCTCCACAGCCCCATGGAGCTCAGCCCAGTGGCGGGAGGCAAAGCACAGCCCCAGCTCTCCCTGCCACCTACCGCTGGGCTACACTCCATGGGGCTGGCAGAGCCAATCAGAGCACAGCCCTGGCTTTGCCCACCTCCCGCCAGCAGCCCCATGGAGCGCAGCCTGGCAGCAGGAGGCAGGGAGTCAGGGCTGTGCTCCACCTCCCACCGCTGGGCTGAGCCCCATGGGGCTGCAGAGCCACTCAAAACACAGCCCAGTGGTGGGAGGCGGGCAGAGCCGGGGCTGTGCTCCACCTCCCGCTGCCAAGCTGAGCTCCATGGGGCTGGTGGAGCCAATTAGAGCACAGCTTGGCAGCAGGAGGTGGACAGAGCCAGGGATGCGCTCCAATTGGTTTCGCCCGCCCCGTGGAGCACAGCCCGGCAGCAGGAGGCAGGCAGAGCTGGGGCTACATTCTGCCTCCTGCTGCCAGGCTGAGCTCCATGGGGCTGACAAAGCCAATTGGAGTACAGTTCAATGGCAAGAGGTGGGCAGAGCTGGGACTACAATCTGATTAGCTCCGCCAGCCCCACGGAGCGCAGCCCAGCAGTGGGAGGTGGGGAGAGCTGGGGCTGCACTCCCTGCCGGGCTGGGCTGTATGGGGCTGCAGAGCCACTCAGAGCACAGCCCTGGCTCTCCCCTGAGTCCCACCACCGGGCTGCTTCAAAACTCGAAATGTTTAGAAACTTTCGATACATTTTGAGTACGCTCGTTTCGTTTCAAAGCTGTTTCAATGCTTTTTGTTTCATTTTGATTTCAATGTTTTGAGCTCAAAACATGTCGAAACAGCTTCGAAATGAAACACTTGGCAAAATTTCACACAGCCCTATTGTTCACCCCTGGGCTAGGCTTTATCCATCATCCATGACTTGTAACTCCTGTTACATGGCAGTGAATTAACTAACCTAGGATTTTATTCTGTTCTGTGGTTTTTCAGATGAAGGTTTGTACGTATATAAAACCCTAAGCAAGCAAAATCTGGTACTTAGGTATAAACATCTGAACAAATCAATAGCGTTTTCAGACAGGAGGAGGAAAACTCTGGAATCTCAATAATAAGGCAAGTGAGGTGATATGGATACAGTACCTGAAGGACAGACATCAGTTTATAGCTGTACAATAATCCACACAGCGGAACCCAGGAATGGGATCTTTAGTTCTATAGCAAAAAATATAAATGATACAATCACATATAGCTATCTTGCTCACATATACCTTACAGCTGTCTTGAAAGCGATGGACAGTTGATGCTAATGTGCTTCCAGACTGACATTTGTATTTTTCCCTGCCTCTAACCCCTTTTAGTTGGAATTAGGGCTGGGACAAAGGGTAAATCTTAGATGTTGATGGTTAAACTCTGGTTAGATTTCATATGGGATAATTTCCTGCTATGACTTGATTTGCTACCAGTCCCATGTCACTCCTGTTATTCTACTGCCATTTAACAATTCCTGACAATAGAAGCCTGCCTTTTGCAAACTTGGTAAAAATGGAATTGATCCCCTGTAGAAGAAGACTTGATGCTGAACGGCATCCTGCATGTGTGATGTGTTGAGCTCAACCTTAAAGAGTTTTTATTTCTGACTTAGAAAGAGACCATTTTTGTGGATATCGTTGCCTTGACAATAGACGAAGCACAGGAACTTGTGAATGTTCCAGGGTTCCCTATATGGAATTTGAAAAGTTCATAACAAATTGTAAAGTTTTAAAAGGTGGAAGTACTATAAAGAGGAAAATTAATGAGGCATAGCCATTATGAAGGTTTAAAAAGTGTATTGGATTTACAATACTGCTGATATTTTCAGTGTAAGTGTCTGATCCTGCAACCACTCTTGAGGGCAGTGGTCACTACCAGAAATAGTAGATTCTGAATTAGAACTCACCTAAACTGCTTGCCTAAAGCACTAATTTGTTTCTTTATACTATGGTTTGTTGCTATTCTAAATAGTTCTGCTGGTATATATTTGCCATTGGGCTCAAAATGCATGGAGAATAGTTGGTAACAATTAGGCAGAAATTAAGTTGACAACACAGGTGGCATATCTGAATGTGTTTTGGAATACTTCAGTACTCTAATTACCACCAATAACAATAAAATACTATTTATCTCTTTCACTCAATTATTATGTAATATGCTTAGTAAATTCTACATCTTGTGAAACAACTGAAGCACAAATTTATATCCTCAGTGGACTTATTGCAAATAATTATGTACATACAAACCTCACCATAAGTATTGCCATTATAAAGTTAATTGGTCTCTGTGACAAAGTGGTCTGTCCCCTTAAAAAGGGACAGCCAGCCCTGTTAAGGATGGTCAGCTGTGGAGCATTCTGATAATGAGGGAATGTCCCACTGGGAGCTTTAAAAGCTCTCAAGAAAGAGAGCAGAGGAGCAAAGCCAATTTGAAAAGTGGCTCTTCTCCTAGTGTCTGGAGAAGACAGAATTTTGGTTTGTTTTGTTGTACATTGACACTTGTGTTGTAGAAAATAAAACTACCTGAGAAATTAATGAAGGTACTAACTCTCCTTCAGTAGGCAGCAGGATAAGTGACCTATTTCCATTCTCTTTCTCACTGCCTAAAATATACCCTCTGTATAATGGTGTAAAAATACTACAAATAGTGGTGGCAATTCAGGCCTATTGAGGCTAAGAGGATATTATTCACTTTTATTTATAAAACTACCAGAAGACACCAGTGAGATCAGTTCTCTGTTGTACTGGGTGTTATACAAATGCATAGTAAAAGTCAGGGTTAGATTTAAAAAAAAAAGATATATTTAGGTACTAAGAAGGCAGGAAAGCCTAGTAGGATTTTCAAAAGTGCATAGCTCCTAACTTTCAGTAAGTACTTCTGTATCTACTCTACTCCCTGCTTCAAAGGCATTTGGATCCAAATTAAGACAAGGACCAATAAGTAAGCATAAAAACAAAGTAAGTGAAGGTAGTTTGAAATGCCAGAAGTAACAGTGACAGAAAAATGGAGTGTGTACATTTCCATTTATCACAGTATATTACTTTAAGGATTTTAAACATCTAATCAATGTTAACTCTAAGAACAGTTCCAGCTGATATAGGATCTTTCACCTTTTAGTAACTAGCACAATTCTAGACTGTGTCATTGTTGCTCTAGACTTCTTGTTTCTTGTCTGTACAGTGAGCCAGATTAAATGAATTGCAGGTTCAGTAACTGAATACTCCCCACCACCACAGTTGGAAAGGCCTGCTGTGTTGCTTGGCAGTCTGATAGAGGCTAAACATAGAATGGTCTAAACACTTGTCCTGCCAAGCCAGGATTGATGCAAATTAACCAGGCAGTGTGAGACTCCTACTGTACCATTTCAAAGGATCTGACCTGCTTTGAAAACAAAGGGGGCATTAACTTACCACTATGCGCAGTAGTAAACTACAACTGATTCAAAAAGGGGGGCATTTAAGAAAACCTCTAGTCAAAAGTGAACTCCTATAGTTCATTCCTTGTTGACAAGAATTTTTTAGCTTAAATGTTTTTTGTCATAAAATAGCAATTGCTTGAAATGAAAAGTTCACACAGGAGCATGCCAGTTTCGACAGATCATCTGTCAGCCACAACACAGGGGGTTCTGCTTTTTCTTTTAATGAACTGCAGATTGTTACTAATATCTTAAAAACAAAATTAGTATCAGAATCCCCATTAAATTAGTGCTGCTGGAGGCATGGCCAGAAAAGTTGCTACAGAGTGACAGGAGGAACTCCTAATATTAAATGCAACACTAGACTGGAGAGTTAAACTTGCCTTTTACATGGCAGCAATATACACTAGCGTTTCTACTGTGACTACAGACTTTGTAATAGATTTGTCTTTCTTTGAATTTGTTCTTTCCTTGCAGAGGACAAGTTGGAGCAGCAGCATTCCCTGTTTACACGGTACAAGGACCCATGCAGACTTGGTCCTGGGGAGGAAAAACCATGGGCAATTGGTAAGGCTTTTGTCCTATCAGTGGTGAACCTATTTTAACCTTCGTTGCAATGCAGCACCAGTGTTTGGTAGCATGTGGCGCATCAAATAATTTAGTAGCAATTAAATATGTGCAAGCTGCAGTTTTCAGTTACTATCTCCAACAAAAATGTATATATTTTCATAGTTTCATAAATTGTAAGGCCGGAAGGGACCTCAGAAGATCATCGGGTCCAGCCCCATGTATCAAGCAGGAAAGATAACTGGGAGTCAGGTGACCCCAGCAAGGTGACTGTCTAGTCTCCTCTTGAAGATTTCCAGGGTAGGTGATTGCACCACCTCTGGAGGGAGCTTATTTCAGTCTGGACACTCTGACTGTGAAGAAGTTTTTGCTAATGTTGAGCCTGAATCAATCTTCGAGGAGTTTGTGCCCATTACTCCTGGTTTTCCACTTGGGTGCCCTGGTAAACAGTTGCTCACTGAGCCCTTGATGTACTCCCCTAGTGTAGTGGTAAGTTGCTACCAGGTCCCCTCTTAGCCCTCTTTTCCTCAGGCTGGAGAGTCCCAGATCCCTCAGCCTTTCCTCGTATGGCTTGCCTTTTAAGGAGCTGATCATACAGATGGCTCTTCTTTGGACTCTCTCAACCTTGTCCATGTCCTTGTTAAAGTGTGGTGCCCAGAACTGGATGCAGTACTCCAGCTACAGTCTCACCAATACTGAGTAGAGTGGAAGAATCACCTCCTTGGTTTTGCATCGATTGATGAATACCAGAGTATTATTTGCCCTATTGGCTGCAGCATCACGCTGATAGCTCATATTCATACTGTAGGCTATTATTACCCCCAGGTCCCTTTCATTCATGGTGCTAGTCAGTTTAGTGCCGCCAAGCCAGTAGATGTGTTGGGGGTTGCTTGTCCCAAGGTGGAGCACTTTACATTTTATCAACGTTGAACTTCATCAGATTCCAATCTGCCCAACTTGCTAGCCTATCTAGGTCTGCCTGTATCTGTTGCCTATCTTCAAGCGTGACCAGGCTCCCCCATAACTTGGTGTCATCCACGAACTTGGCCAGTGAGCTCTTCACCCCCACATCCAAATCATTAATAAAGATGTTGAAAAGTACTGGACCAATCACCGATCCCTGTGGGACACTGCTGCCCACTTCATGCCAGGATGACACAGATCCGTTCACGATGACTCTCTGGGTCCTATCCTGCAGCCAATTTCTCACCCACCTGACTGTCTGGGAGTTAAGTCCACAATCCTCCAATTTTCTCACAAGGACATCATGGACTAAATCGAAGACCTTTTGGAAGTCTAGGTATACAATGTCAACCTGCTCTCTTGTGTCCAGGTGGCAAGTTACCTGGTCATAGAAGATGAGGTTGATAAGGCAAGACCTGACCATGACAAAGCCATGCTGGCTGTCATTCAGAATCTTACCTTCTGCAAGCTTATCACAAATAGACTCCTTGATGAACTTTTCTAGGCTTTTCCCTAGGATAGAAGTTAGGCTGATTGCCCTATAGTTACCTGGATTCTCCCTCCTGCCCTTCTTGTGGATGTGTATAACATTGGCCCTCTTCCAGTCCTCAGGGACTTCCCCAAAGAGCCATGAGTTGTGGAAAAGTTTAACCGGGGGTTTCTCAATGACTTCAGCCAGCTCCTTCAGCACTCTTGGATGAAATCATCTGGTCCCGCTGACTTGTATACATCCAATTTTATTAACTGGCCATACACCAATTCTATGGCAATAGTAGGAAGGCAATTATTCCTACCATGCTCATCCTGTACTCTACCTGGCATGGTTTTCCTCTTGGTCTAGTGAAAAACCAAGGGAAAGCAGTCATTCAGCAGTTCAGCTTTCTCCTGGGTAACCGAGTAACTGAGTTGAGTAACTGAGTAACAGTTTTCTCCTGGGTAACCTGGGTAATTGAGTTGCTGAGTAATGGCCCCACACCCCCATTTGTTCTCCTCCTGTTCCCTATGTAGCTGAGGAAGGACTTCTTGTTGTCCTTGATTCCCATTGCTAATCTAAGTTTGGTCACCACTCTAACCTGTCTTATCTGTTCCCTGCAAATTCAGGCCATCATGGAATAGTCCTCCTTGGGGCCTGCCTTGAGCTTTCATTGTTTATAAGCCTCTTTCTTAAGAGGACCATGATTTCCCTGTTTAGCCAAGAGGGCTTCCCAGCCCTTCTGTTACCTTTTCTCCCCCATGGGAATGGCCTTCCTTTGTGCTTCAAGGATCATGTCCTTAAGGAACAACCACTCTTCATGCACATCTTTCACCTTCGGTCCCTGGTCCTGCAGCACTTGCCCTACTAGTGACCTAAGCTTGTTGAAATTTGCACTTTTGAAGTCCAAGACTTCAATCCTACTATCTGATTTGCTTGCCCTATGTCAGAAAGTGAACATGATGGTTTCATGGACACTGTTGCTCAGACTTCCCTCTATATTTAAGTTGGTCACCAGATCATCTCCTTTGGCCAGGACCAAGTCCAGCAGAGCATCACCTCTGGTTGGCCCATGCACCTCCTGAGTCAAGAAGACTTCCTCAGCACAGATCAGGAAGGATCGCAACCAATCCAACTTGACCGAGAGTTCCTCCCAGGAGTTGTCTGGATAGTTGTCATGTGCACGTGCAGCCTCAGTCAATTCTTGGGTGAACTTCACATTGAGTTCCTCCCCCTCGTTTGGTGGTCTGTAGTATACACGTACAGTTAGGTAACTCTCATTGCACGCCCCCCGCAACTTGACCCGCAGGGTTTCAAGCTTCCCATTTTGGGAGCTGATATCAGCCTCCAAGGAGGTGTACTGTTCTTTCACATAGAGAGCAATGACTCCACCTTTCTTCCCCACCCAGTCGCTTCTATGGAAGATGTAGCCCTCTATAGCTACACTCCAGTCATGTGAGGAGTCCCACCAGGTCTCCGTAATCCCTACTAGATCATAATGCACACTGGAGAGTAGGAGGGCTAACTCCTCCTGGTTGTTCCTCATGCTCCTGACATTAATATATAGGCATCCGAGTCCTCCTTCTGAGGCCCCCATCTTCCTGTCCCAATGATGGAGAACTATTCCCTCAGCTCCCACAGAAGTGGCTCTCCCAGTGTCCCTATATACAGGGCTTACTTGTATGTTGGTCCCAGGACATGTTTGAATTTGTATATCCCTGTCCCCCAACAATCTTAGTTTAAAGCCCTGTCCAGAAGATCGGCCATCCTGGCCGGGAACAGGGACTTACCTTTCCTCGTGAGGTGGATGCCATCCCTTCCCAGGAGTCCTCTCCCCTTGAAGTGCATGCTGTGGTCAAGGAATCCAAAGTCTTTTAAGTGACACCAGCATCAGAGTCACTGGTTCACTTCCTCAATGCATCCTTCCCTTCTGGGACCATGGCCTGAAATAGGGAGCACAGAAATAAAGACTACCTGGGCCCCCAACTCCTTGAGCCCAGCCCCCAGAACCCTGTAGTTGCTCATGACCCGGTCTGGATTACTCCTGGCCATGTCGTTAGTTCCCACATGGATGAGGAGCATGGGGTAGTAGTCAGAGGGCTGGATGAGCCTGGGGATCCTCTCCACTACATCTCAGATGTGAGCCCCTGGGAGGCAGCAGACCTCATGAGCTAGGGGGTCTGGCCAGTAGATGGGTCCCTCAGTGCCCTGCTGGAGATAATCCCTGACCACCACCACCTTACACCTCCTCTTGGGAGTGGTAGCAAGCAGCTTACCTTCCTCCTCTTCTGGTGTTACCCCAGAGCCCTGTAGTTGCTCATGACCCAGTCTGGATTACTCCTGGCCATGTCATTAGTTCCCACATAGATGAGGAGCATGGGGTGGTAGACAAGCCATCCTCCTCTTCCGACCTCCTCATGTTTTGGGGAGGGGAGCGTACCTGTTGTGCAGGACCAGAGAGGAGCTGCCATGGCCCTGTGTTTCCTGGAACATGAGGTGACTGTCTTCCAGGTCACTCTGGGTAAACCCCAACATTTCTTAACTGGATTATAAAGGACAAGGCTTACAGTCCCTGAAGAGAGGACAGATATTTCATTAAACCCATATATCACCTTACCCTACTCCAAAAGGAACTGCAAAGTAAGCTTAAAATGATGTCACCTCTAATGCACTTTGATTCACGCCCGTTTGCTATCTTTGTACTTCTGTAAATAACTATACAAGGTGCGAGCAGCAGTAGGTATGCTGATTCAGTCACTTGTTCCTTTCTGTTCACAGGTACCTTGCTAGATCCTGAAGGATTATATGATGATGAAGTGTGCACTCCAGATAATCTACAGAAGTATGCACCCTCTCTCTCTCTCTCTCTCTCTCTCTCTCTCTCTCTCTCTCTCTCTCTCTCTCTCTCTCTCTCTCATCATTTAGTCAATTTCCTGTGGTTCCCAATTCTGGTTTAGTCCAGCGGTTGTCAGTCTTTTTAGACTTAAGCCACCCACTGGAAAATGCTAGCTCTTAACTTTCACTCGTATCTTAACTACAGAAAAATAACAAAGCAATAATTTCAAAGAACTTAGGAAAAACCACAACAGGTTGGCATGTTTTGACACTATGAATTCCTATTTGGAATCTTTGATTTTATCTTGTGAAACTTGTATAGGTGTTTGCACACCTAGTATTGTGCAGCACCCCATGGGACCCTTAAAGGGATCTCAAGGCACCCCATGGTGCGATGTCCTGGTTGAGAATCACCCACACTCCTCCACAGTCCCCCACACATCTCACCCACCATAACCACACCCTCCCACATACACCCCCCTTACCCTCCCCCACAATATACAAGAGTAAGACTGTATTTTGAGCTATTATGCAATTGTCTCTAGATACACTACACAAATGCACATAAATCATTAAACATATTGTTTAAATAACATTAAAATAAGTTACAGTAGATGTTTGTTTTATTTTTTTAGTATATGATTTGTTTTTTTCCCCCAGTTTCAAGATGACAGCACCCTCCTTCCCAACAGTACTTCTGGGGCAAATTGAGGGACTTCCAGTGGCCAAGATCAGGGGTTAGGCATGAGACTTCTAGTCTCAAGATCGTGACCAGGGGGAGTGGCACCTGTCAAGGGGTGAGGCTACTCTTGTGGCCCTCTACGGCACGCCAAAACTTGTTAAGCAGCCTTCCAGCTTAAATATTGCCTGTCCCTACCTTAGCATGCATCTATCACTGGATTGTACTAAGGAGTGCTGAGATGAAGCACAACATGCCCACTCTTCACATGCAAAGTCCCCAGACCAGTGCATATATTGTAATGTAATTTCTAGTGCATGCCTGAGACACAGACATTACTGATATGTGACCAGGGGTGCTCTATGGCTACATTCCTTCCATTTTTAGGTATTGTGTATGTGGACTGTGTGTACCATGCTGTGCTTCACTACAGAGTTCCTCAGCACAGTCTAGAGGCAGTGCAGCTATGCCCTTCGTTTTTAGCAGTTGATTAGCTATTTATTCAAATATCACTTAATCATTAACACCTTGTAATCTGTTTCTGTGCAACCTTACTATAAAATAGAATCAGAAAATCCCAGAAAATAGGGTGGGAAGGGACTTCAGGAGGTCATTTAATCCAACCCTCTGCTCAAAGGAGGACTGTCCCCAACTATACCATCCCACCCAAGGCTTTGTCTAGCCCAGTCTTATAAACCTCAAAGGCAACTCTTAAAACCCTCAACTACCTCTCTGGATAACCTGTTCCAGTGCTTTACTATCCTCCTTGTGAGAAAGTTCTTCCTGATATCTAACCTAAATCTTCCTAATATCTAACCTAATCTAATAACATAAAATAACTCAAGAAGTTTTCAGTGTTATTGAAAGATTAAATTCCAGACTTCCTATCTGCCTGGATGGGTTTTCAGGGCTCTCCACTCCCTTAGAGTGCTCAGCAGTTTCTTCAGCCTGGTCCTCAGTCTGAGAGAGAAACATAAAATCCTGAGTTTTGCTGCCAAGGTTTATAACTGCATTTATTTTTAACTTTTAAAATCCACATTCCATTAGTAATATGTTATTTAAGACTTTTATCTTACAAAGGCATTTTAATTAATTTCTCTGAAGCTGATTCAAACCTGATATACTGTTAAGTGGCTAGATAATCTAAAATTGTATCCTAAGCATGAAGAGGGAAGGTTACTTCCAGCTGCCCAAATTATATCATTAATTTAAGTGGCAAACAAGATCGAGTTTAAAATAGATCCTTGCAGGAATCCTTCAGTAAAATTTGGCAGAGATATGAAACCATCCAATTTAAAATGCATGTTTATGTTGGCTTTAATAGTTTTGGAAAGTGCTCAGATTATCAGACTCCATCACCACTAATTTCCTGCAATTTATTAATAAAATTAAACAATTCACAGTTATTATCTGATTTAGATTAATCAATTAATGTAACGGTGTAGAAATGCCCTTTGTTAAAAAGATAAACTGCTTTCATTCTAGGTACAGCAAGCTTAAACTTTAAACTGATCAGGAGTATATGCTTAGTGCAAATCGGGAACTTTGTGGAAATTTGAAATCTACTAACTAATCTGTCTGTAAATCTGGAACAGGTTAACAAAGTGAATATAGATCTATTACAGCATAGGCCCAAACTTGGAGCAGTGTAAGTTACACAAACTTAAAATCTGAATGGATATTAGCTGTGAGACTGAGCTGATAACTCATGATAAAAAACTTACCTTGAATGTGAAATTTGCTGTGGAGCAGGAGGCCATTTGAATCCTGAAGAAAGGCTGCACCAGGGCAGAATATTTGCTGACTCAGCAGAAGTACTGGATCTATGTATGAGGACCAAATCTCCTTATGCAACATAAAAGGACACCTGAGGAAGAAGCCAAGAGACAGGATTCAGCTCCATGTTTATGTAGATTCCATGACCCCAGTCTCCAGCATTCTGTAGGTGGAAAGGCTTTGGCCTATGATTGAGGCCAGACATTATAATAATAGCAGGTGGGGTATTGGGATGCCTGAAAGAGTAGACCTACATTCGTCTTCTGATTTGTGGGGTGACTCACCCAAACTTTGTGTTGAAAGGTTAAATGTCACCAGTCACAGCTCCCTCACCTCCATGAGTACATCTACACATACAATTATTGTGAAGAAACATACTCTGGAGAAGTTGAGCTGGAGTAAGCAGCTCCTGGGCACATCATCTACATGTGCGCAGCATCTACATGCATACAGCAAATTGAGCCAGGCCCAGCTGGCTGGGCTGGCAGGGTGCAATTTATGCCCCCAATTACTATCTACACGTGTTTCAGCATAATAACGTACTGTGCTGTAGGATAGTACTATCCCTGACACTACTATCCTACAGCGGAGTTAGTTTACCAAGCCCTAATACCAGTGCACATGTAAATGGTGATACTTTACTGCGGAGCTAATTAGTCTACAGTAAAATGCATATGTAGATGTACCCTATGTGTCATTATGTGCTAGTGTTCAGCACAAAAAAACTGATCGCTATTAGAAATGAGCTTGGTTGATTAGCTGGGTTGATTGCTTATACAAAGTTCTCTGATACGTGTAAATTTAAACCTTAATGCGACAGCTTGCAATTAAAACTCCTTTTTCATGAGCACTTGTGTAGGTAACTCACTCAATGAAATGATCACAAAAAGTAAATATAAAAGGGTTGCAAGTATGACTGAAGCATATCCATCTTTTTACTGAAAGATACAACATAGAGAATTTCCAGCCCTGTTCAAATGTTTGCTTTAACAAAATAAACATTGGTTGCTTACTTTCAGGAATGATCCATTTTATCACAACCAGGTTGTTTTACAGTCAGCTCTGAATACTATGCTATTTGTGAAATTCTCTTTTAGATTCAAGAAAACAAACAGTTTGATTTACCATATTACAGATTGAGAATGCTTGAATAAATTCACTTAACATAATTTATTAGATTATCATACAAATTTGAAATGACACAGATGAATGAAAATTTCCCTTTGTGAGCTGTTTATTAGGTCTAGGACTTCAATAATGATCAGAACCTTGATTGTTAAATTAATCAGAAGCCTTCATTTTCCACAGACTTAACAACCTGCCATAGCGTTTTGTTACAGTTTTTATCTTTCAAATGTTGGTAAAGTGCTGCTTATAAGAATCACGTGTAATAAATTGCATCATTTGCATTTATTCCTAATTTGCCAAAAAATTAATGTTTCCTGTTAGTGTTGTAATACTTGCCTTTTTCCAGTTCAGAACCTTCTACAGTAGGGGATGTTGAGAAATGGTGAAAACAGGGGATGGTTTTCACTCTCAAACATTTCAAACAAGTCTGGTGTCTCTCATCTAACACACACTTGCCCACATACACACAGGACAATTACTGATGATGTAACCCTTTCAAAATCATTTAAAAATGTCAGGTCATCAAAATGTCTTATTTTTTTCCAAGGTGAACTTAAAGGCTTTGTACCTGCTAGGACCCAAGTTCATGGCTCAGTGTTTCTCCTGCGACAGTTGATGATGTAGCTTAATGATGTAATCAACTTTTACAAGGGAAACCACAAAACCCTGAGCTCAGGTTCTGGCAGGTAAGTAGAGGAAATGATTTTCAGCTATTCAGTTTTGAAAATCATTTGTTGGTACATTTGGGGCCAAATTTTCAGAAGAATAAACACGCATATTTGCATGCCTAAGTTACATGCAATATTACTATTACTGCATTTGCTAATAACCAGTTGTAAGTCTGATGTCCTGCATGTGCAGTTGCTGCAGCAGTATGTGAAATGCAGTAGTTGCATGTACAAAATGTGCACACACTGTTGCTTGAACAACTGTGCATGACTTTTCTCCACAATTTCAGAATACAGCCCATTACATTTACACATGTATTATTAATAATTTTAATTTTATGTTTATTTTTAACAGAACTCCTTGAGCACAAGTTTATCTCTTAATAGGATATAAGAAAGTAAATCAGTGCTACTTCCATGTCTGATGGTTTTTACTTTTGCAGTGTAGTATACTGTCAAGATATATATATGTGTGTGTGTGTGTGTGTATATATATATATATATATATATATATATATATATATATATATAATTCACCAGACTAGTAAAGAGGTGATTTGTAAAAAATTAGGAGAGGAGTGGTGTATTGGCCCTAGTGCAACACTGGGCATTAGAAACTCAAATTCTAATCTTAATTATCACCAGATATGGCAGCAGTTAGCCTGACTAAGGACCTGTTACACCTTGTGCTCTAAGCCGGACAAATGTTGATCACCTTAGTGCTAGCTTGGAGTTTGGAGCAGTCACACCTTAAGGCTAAAAACATTCTCTGACTGTCCCACTTGCACAGCTGTGACTTGCCACTAGAGGCCTGATGAGCAGGGCTGGTGAGCCAGGACAAGCTCCTATCCCTGCTGTCTGGGCAAGGTTGTGAGAGATGGGTTGGGAGTGGTGGGGGTAGGAACATGCAACTGTTAATGTCACCTGCCTCCCCTGGAGTCTGGTGCAGGCAATATGCTGGTGGCTCCCCAAGATGAGGCATTGCCTTCCCTCGTCCTTCTCTCCCTTCCCCGCCATCACTACCGCCACTGCTAAATGCTTCCAGCAGCCATGGCATGGTGCTATGGGAGGAAACCAGCAGAGCAGTGCAGTGCATTTCTCCTGTGTGAGGCAGCAATGGAGCAGTCAGTGCCTCCCTGGGCCAGGTAGCAGAGCCAGTGCCAGAGCCCCCACCCTGCACAGTGCCCTCTGCATACTTGGCACCATCTCACACAACTTTCCTCTTTCTCTTGTGCTGGCCCATGGTCTGGCTGCCCTGTAGCAGCATCCTGGTGCACCAGTTCCAGCTTTCCATGCCTCACTCCCTACCGGCTCCAGCTCACCTCAAGCTGTCACCATCTTCAGCTGTGAACTGAAGCTCCATGTGGGGAAAGGGCCACTGCATCCTAGGATACTGGAGGACTTCAGCTTGAGTGCCACAGCTGTGGGTAGTGAATGCCCTTTAATAGAACAGGAGCAACGTTATGCAGATCAGAGAGAATCCTGCCCTGAAGTCATGTAACTTTGAGCCACATTATGAGTGCTTTAAGCCAGTTAAAAGTATTAAGCCAGTTAAAAGCCAGTCTAGGGGTTAAGAGGTCCAGGAGCCACCTAAAATTACCATGTAACAAGGCCCTAAAGTCCAGCAGGAATTATACCTACCTACTTTAAAGGGGTGTACTAAGGACTTTTTAACCTCTGTATATTGCCATATGAGAATAAATCAAATACTTTTTTTAACTACTATTTTGTTTGGGTTTAGGTTAAATGTAATTGTTTCAGTAATACTCTGTCAAGTACATAGATTCAAACTGATAAACCAGTTTATGATGCTGTTGAGGAATCCTATGCAAAACATTCCTATCCAAATTCACCCCTGCTTCAAGTGATTTAGAATGGCATTACACTGAGATAAATTTGTCCACTCTGATCAAAGCACAAAAGTCTATTCTAAAGTAATCTGCAAGACTTAGTTTCCTCTACTGGTAGTTGTATAATTATTAAGTGTCAATGAGGAAAGACTGATGCAATACACTGCAGGATTCAGGAGCAAAATCCACTTCTTAGAGCTATAGGATTCATCTTGACCCAGAAAATTTTGCTTTCCATGCTACTGACTTTGGGCACTGACCAACGTGGACAGAACTTAATACACACATTAAGAGACTCACTTTAAGAATGTAGGAGCAGAATTTTGCACTTAAGTCATCTGCAAATTACTACACCCTTCCACGGAAAAATATATGGCTGAAAAAAGGAAATTTGGACCACAACTGATTATACTGTAAATCCTGTGAGCAGGGACCGTCTGTTCTTTTGTGTGTATCAATACCCAGCACAAATGAGGACCCATGGGCCCTGTCATAATACAGAAGATGGTACCTTGTCATACCGATTGGAACAGAGCTGGAAGACTTTTAATAGGCCTGTGTTTTTTGTAAAACAGGGTGCTGGAAAATGAAGAAGGGAGAAAAGGGTACCTAGTCTATCCCACCAGCAAGAACCATAGTTCAAGTCAAAAGGGGAGGAAGTCATCGCTAAAAGGCAATGGGAGGAGGATTGACTACATGCTTTACACAGAAGAGGGTCTCTATCTGGAATGGAAAGTGGTGAGTTTTACAATAAAATAAACTAACTCAGTGTGAAATGCTTGGATGGTCTATCAGCTCCTATGGGTTTCCTTAGAGGAGTTAATTTGAATTCAGGTTTCTAAAGGGTCTTTAAAGGAAGTCCATTATTTAGACCCTTTTCCTGCCACTTTTTTCTGGTATTACCTGACTTCTTCTGGGTTCTGGGACCTCTGGAGTGAGAAAGGAGTAACTTTTGTGAGTATAGGAGTGATGTATCAGCTTCTCAGCCATACAATCAATATCAGATCATGTTTGATCAGACTTCTGTGAACATAAGCTGAGGATCAGAAATGCATAAAACCTCGAAAAAAGGCTCAGCTGAAAGGAGTTTGATGCCCAATTCCATATTTCACATAGTACTAGTGAGTGTGTGATCTAATATCTTTTAATATATTTGTACGGTAACTAGCAGTTGGGTCCCTGTCTTGGTTGGGGACTCCAGGTAATCAGCTTGTTACTAACTGCTGTAATACAGGTCATGTGCTGTATTATCTATCCTTAAATTTATCAGAAATAATTATTGTGGGTCAGAAGCTTTTCATCCTTACATCTACTAGCATTCTTATCTTTTATGTGATGGTCTCTGAACCTTTCTTAAAACTTTGTAGTGTATCCTTATTGAATTAACAGATGATGATGTCAAAAAAAAATCTTTTCATACAACCTTCATCTAGAACAGGGCTTCCCAAATTTTTATGCCGTGGCTGCGGCCCGGCAAACCATGGCCCAGCAGTCACAGCTGACCATGGCCAGAATTTCCAGCCAGCAGACAGGTAAGGATACCCCCACCCCTTGTATGGGAGGATGGTCCAAACCCTGTGCTACCACGGGCCCTGTGAAAGGAGCTGTGGCCTCTCCACCCAGCTCTGAGGGGCTGCAGTTTGCCGGTCTACAGCCACTTCCAGTCCGGCAGCTGACCGTGCTCTGGACCAGCAAGCAACCCATGGCCCAGGGATTGAGAACCCCTGATCTAGAAGATCCTTAAAAGGGTTTTAAACTATTCTAAATAGACCTTCACCATAATCCTATATTATAGACAGAGTTGGTAACCCTGTCCATGCATAACATTGCCTGACAGTGCTCACTGTAGGACCACCAAATGAGGCAAGGTCCTGTGTAAAAGGAAGTCTGTGAAAATGTAAGGGCTCTATGTATGCATGTGCATGGGGAGGGCAAATTAATTGTGCCCAGGCATCCTTCATTCTGACATTTTCTAATTTTTGAATGCTTAACTTTGTAACCTTAGGGCTTTTTAATGTGTGTGTATAGTTATATAATAGGTGATACAGTTAGAACAAGGGTAGGGAAAATTACTTTTAAGTATTAAGAAGTATCTATACAACTATCTCTATATCTGTATTAAGAAATATCTGTACAACTGTTTCTGTGAGAAGCTCCACAGGAAATGGAACAAGGGAGTGGTGTTATGTAAAGGATATTTAATTTTCTGCACCCAAAGAAACCTATTTAAGATTGTCTTCTAAATGGAGAGGTTAGTTTGGTAGCTAAATTCTCTGAAGTACCATGTGCACTGGACATGCTGCATCCTGGAACTGAACAGAAGTTTCCTTGCCCTTGTTCATCTGACTGATGTAGACTGGGATATAGGGAGGTTGAGGAGCTGGACCCAAAGGAATAAGTAGGTGCTTGACTAGAAGGAGGACTGGGACTAGAGCAGACTAAAGGGGTCTGTAAAAAGACAACATTCCCTTCAGTACCTAGGTTGCAACCAGAATGCCTGAATCTTCATATTCTTCTCCTGCCAACAAATATCTATGAAACCAATTGGCAAAATGAGTGCGTTACCTCCCACTAATAGTTCACAACCTGACACCACCTTCTTTATTAACTTGAGTGGTGGAGGTTCCAACATTTCTAAACTTGCTTATAGCAATATGGTTGCACATGATGAAATGTGGATTTCTCTCTATTTTTTTCTTTTTATTTGTTTTCCCCTAAGGATAAAGAAAATGACATTAGATTTAGGGAATGCCAAAGTTAAGCTTGCATGTATAAGCTTAACTTGTCTGCCTTATGCATATTCATTATGGTATGTTCTAACAGCATGATTGCATAATGTTTCTACCCCACGGGACAGGATGGGCAGCATTCAGTGAACAAATTAGAGTTTTGTAGTTAGTGAGACTTTTGAATGTTGGACTCCTGCCACATTTATTGCAGAAGTTGAAAGGTGTATAATGTTTGAACTGCAAGAAGAGAAACAAGGGTCTTGTTAATTTAGACAGGTGAATGCTATTCTGAAGAACACGTTTTTTAGCTTGTTGCTACCATGGGGTTTCTGAGATGCTGGGCAAGCCATTTAAAATGTCTTCAAAGGTAATCAATAATGTTTTTTCTCATTTCCTGGTTGCCTGACTTGACTTGACAATGGGGTCTGATTTGCAGAACTTTTGGCCACTCATAACTACACTTGAAGTGAATGAATGCTCTGCTTTGAACAAGCACTGATATAAAATGATCTCTGAAAAATCATAGATTTCTCAAATTGAGCAACTAAAATTAATAAACACTTTAATTATTTTATCTCTGTTATAATTTCCTTGTTTGTAATGCTAAACTGCCTTGAGCCTTTTCTGAGGAGGGCAGCATAAAAATCTAATAAATAAAAAATGTTTCTGTTCCTCAGTTACCAATCAATTAACTGGGAGTAATATTAATTATAGGGATGTTGTGGAGTTACAGATGGTTCAGAAAATAAACCCCCAAGAAACACTTCCATGCTAGAGATTGCCCACCATAAAAAGCCCATAAGTGATGATTTTTGTATGCAGATCAGGCATTGGAACGATGTGCTGAAATAAGGCCTGAGGCCATTCACTGAACAGCAAGAATAAAATGAAATATAGAACAGCTGCACACTCAGTGAGAATTATACATCCTGTCCACTGAACGAGGCAGAGGTCCTTTGGGAGGAAAATAGCATGCTATTGTGTCACTAGTCTATCATAATGCGTATGCACAAAGTTGCCAAATTGACGTTACATAGGGAACTTTCATTCTGGCACTGCCTACCTTCTGAGTGCTTACTTTACAATTTTAATGTTCCTCAAATGTAGCTTTTCTGGGTGATTATTAGATGCACTCTTTATACTTACCACTTCCTAGGGAATGACAGAAAAGCTGTCTCTGGGTTCATTAGAACAGCAGCTGTTTAACAGCTCTCAGCAACAAGACACTATGTTAGGAGAGTAAGCTAAGAGAAATATATGTAGACAGACTGTTATCCATACTGAAGCTTTGCCAGGATACAGGTCAGAAGTTTCAAATGAACCTCGGAGCTGGATGCCTAAATCCTTTAGTTTATTTTAAATATTCTAGCCACTGCGGTCAGGACCCTTCCCCAATAGATTCAAGCCTGTTCATTACTGATATAGCATCTGTGCATTACAGTGGAGAGATCCCAGCACTGGCACTGATCCCTTGTGTGCACCAATTACCCTGCAGAGGTACTCTGGCTGGCTCCCCACTAGCACTATGGAGTCCCTATCCATAAAACCAGGGAGACGCATTTTAAACTTTAGAAAGTCAGCTGAGAGGAGACAGTAAATCCTGGCTTGATGCATGAGAGAATACACCACACTGATTTTGGAACTATCCCCTTTTTCTCTACAGGAAGTGGAAGAGTTCAGCTTTATTACCCAGTTAGCAGGTTTGACAGACCATCTGCCTGTTGCCATGCGTCTGGTGGTATCTACGGGGGAAGATGATCCTTAAAACTGACCAGCTTAGAAGATCAGAAGCAGAAAGTTTCAGCTTGTGACATAGAAGAAGATGGGAAAGAATTTTGCTGGTGCCACATTAAGAAAAATTACCAGACCTGACCCACGCTATCCCCAACTCCATCTCCTTTCAAGTTCCTACCCAAAATGTACCAACATTTGGAGACATAAAGAGGGAAGAAATTATGTGGGTTTGGACTGGTAACAAACCACTATTACAAGTTGTTCAGGCAACAGGGCAGGCCTTTATCTCAATACTTTCACTGTGGACTGAAAGGAACCAAGATGGAAGTCCCAATTCCTTTTGAACCAGTGCCATTCTTACTAAAATACATTTTTATACTAATATATAGCACAAATTAGTTTGTAATTGGTCTGTGAGTTAGTGCTGCCCAATGGTTTTTGCATAATTTCTTTGTATAACTAAGAAACTAAGGCTTTTTTCTTTTCTTTTCTTTTTTTAGCCTATTAATGTTGTAGTAGCATGCCTGCATCAGTAGCATGCGCTCGCATTGCATGCCACTTTGAGACAAAATAGTCATTAAGATACCATGGGGGAAAATAAAAATAGAAATGGGAATTCAAAGTCAGAAACTAGCCAAAGAAAAGTATTCTGGGACTGGCTAGCCATTTTTCATTTAGCTTGGTGGGTTTTAAAACTAAAATCTATGTTCAGTTTGCAGATCAAGATTTTTCTTTCAGAGCCCTCGGTTTAAGGATGAGACTGAAAATTGAGAAATTAAACTCTCAAAATTCACTTTTACTGTTATTTATCTACCTTTATTTTCCTTTCCCACATCTAAAGCCGTTCCATTTCCAGTACAAGGAAACAGAGCATGTTATGATAATGTAAATAGATTCATGTGATACTGCTGGTAACACTGGAGCCAATGTTCTGCCTTTGCTGGAAAAAGTTAAGAAATGGCTTGCAAAATGCATGCTAGATATTGGGTTAAACATAAACAGAGAAAGTGATGTTTTCAGGAAACGGAGTGGAGTGAGAGAGATAAAGACAGTGTAAGATATAGTAGTTCCTTTGAAAATCAATTTTGAGAGAAACAGAAAATGGTAGTTGGCAGCAGAATAAAGAGAATGGAACTGTGAATCCCAATCTAAAAGACCTCTCTTCTGAACTGAAGGTAATTTTTCATGTGTTAGAGGTGACCCCGCATTGTTTATACACTAATGGACTTCATAGGAGTCTTGACCATTTGATTTTTTTCCCACCATGTAGATGCATCAGGCTTCTCTTAGCATTGATTCTCTTTACCTTTCTGTCCCCAAGACCTTCTTGCCTACCCTTTCCCTTCTTACCTCTCTGACCCTAAATTATTAAATGAAAAATTAGGGGTGGGCTTAATAACTGGGGCTTCTCACTCCCCCCCTCTTGCTCATTTAAGGATTTAAAATGAGACAAGAGCAAGGGCACACATGGCAGCAGGGGGGACACTGCTCTGAAGAAAAGTGATTTGTTCCATCAAAACTGGTGGGAGATACTGCTGGGCCCACAACATCAGCTATATATCCTTTACTTATTAATCCAACTCAGTACTTATCTTTTCCTTCAGTCTAACCCTACGTTATGTTATGTTTCTTTTTTTAAAGAAAACAGAAGACTAGGTAAATTTAAACTTTAGCTATATACACACACTTGTTTCTGTTTAAATATTTCAGTTAAACTACCACAGACTCCTGTGTGGATGCTTATTCTGGTTGAGCATAAACCTGTTGCAAATAGGCTGAAACAAAGCCAAAATAGCAACACAGGTTTAAATAGCAACTAAGGTCATGTGTAGATGAAATGAGGAGCACGTGTACACGACACTTTAAAGTGGGCTAAATGCTTTTGCATCACTTTAATGGTGTCAGTGTTTTCATGCCTCAGCTGCGCATTAATTCCAGCTGCTGTAGGAAATTCAGTGGTGTAATGCGCCTTAAATGGCTTGGGGTGCAACAAACTAAAACTCCTCTGAAGAGTTTTAGTTTGCTGCCTCTACAGCTGCGGAATGAAGCACCAGGCTTCATGCAGCTCCTTGGCTCTGCAGGAAGCCCTGCAGGCAGCCTGATAGTAGCCTGGGAAGACAAGCTCCACCCAAGAAAAGTGGTAAGCCTGATCCTTCCCCCTCTCCTTCCCCGCCTCCCCGGACCCTGCCTGCCTGCCTGAGCTACTCAGGGGCCCGGTGCTTCCCTCTGCGGCTGCAGTGCCCCTGGGACCGCCCAAGCTGGGTGCTGCCTGGCGGGGGGGAGAGGGGCCATCGCCAAGGGAAGCACCAGCCCCCCGCAGCCCAGGGACCGCTCCACCCGCCAGTAGATCACTGTCCTCTCCCGACCTCCGGAGAGGCAGGCAAGTTGGGTGTGTGCATGACACGGGTTTAATTGGCTCTAAATTGGAGCAATTTTTTTAAAAACCCACCACTTCAATTATGGGCCCCCATTTCATCTACACACGCTGTAGAGTCTGTGCAACCTCCTAGTCTAGCTAATTGGATTTTTGGTTTTTAAATCAACATTTTGGTTAAACCAGTATCACCCTGCATGTAGAGGAGGCCATAGTGATCATGAAAGTAAAGGACTGAGAGGTTTGGCTAGACCTCAGCAGAGCTATGCAAGTTCCCAGCTCTGCCAGTGCAACTCAACCTTGACTTGTCATTTCTCCCATTTTCCTGTCTTCACCTCCTTTGAACAGACTGCCTCTTATAACTAAATTGTGCCAAACTGCATGGTGGTTGGCAAAGTGCACCAAATAGAGACTAGAATGAAACCAGACTGGTTCCCCTTTGGGACGGAAGAGGGGCTAAAGACTGAAGCCTACAGAGTTGGAAGTTTTTGTGTGCTAGCCGACTTCCCCGCCTGTTCTTCTCTGGGCAGATTTCTTTACATACTCATGAGCACATATGGTTTCTTAGCTCTCCCTTGAACTGAGAAAGACTTGTACCTGAAACAGTGCTTTTAATCCTATTTTCTATCTTGCTTGTATTTTATTAACCTTTTTTAGAAACAGTATCAGTAGCAATTTGTGCACTCTCCAACAGCTCTGCTACCATATTGCTATCAATAGTAAAATTAAATCTTACAGTATTTTTAATAGCTTTCCTAATAATGTAAATTAGTTTGATATCAAATTCACTAAATATCAGTTAGAGTAGCTAAATTTGACACTGTGTGGGATATAATCATAAAAATTACTGCCAAACAAGGTTACATTTATTTACAGTAAAACTAATGTAGTCTAAATTATTTTCAGTTCAGTTCTGTGAAATCCATGCTGACTAAAACACCAGGCACTTTCATCAATCTTTTGAGATGTGTTGAGAAATATTTTTTCAATCTTGAAGTAAACAGTTTTAGATTTTGATGTTAGTTTTTCAGTGATCTGTTTTTAATGGTTGAAAAATAGTTGTAAAACAGTCTCTATTTTAAAGAAAATACTAACCAATGTAGTTAGTTCTTACTAATTTACTGTCTTATGGATCTAACTTTGCAAGAGGATGATGCTGAGAGGTACAGCATTGTGATGCCATTGTGTATAAATGCTTCTTGCTTTATTGCATCAACCCTGTGCCTTCTGATGCCTTGATCTGGTTGAGGGATTTAGAGTACCTGTAGTGGGAAATGGCAGAACATATGCTTTCCACTCCAGAAAACTGTCAGGTAAAGAAACCAAATTCTCTGTCATTACTCTTATTCTATATGATGGTTCTGAGAGAATAATTCAGACAATGATACTGGCAGGATATTTGGTGTTTGCCTTAGAACTCATGACGTGATTCCATAAAATTAATCCACAGGAAATTAAACCGCAAGCAACTCCTCAGAGGTCAATCCAAGCCTGATTTAAGGGCAGTGTGACCAAGCCTAACAGCAGTATGTGATCTATAAAGGGTTTGAGTTAAATTTACACAACATCTACTCTCTCCACTCCTCATAAGAATTTCAGCTGTCTCCAAAGAGTGGGTGTGATCATACTCTTTGGTCATCATACTCCTTTTAATTAAATAATTAGTATCACTGAACCTCACTATTAGTTCTTGATGGCATGAACGTAGATATTGTAGGTAAGTGTCACCTAACAGCTTTAAAAAAAGGTAACACACACAAATACCTATTTATGATCCAATGACGAATTGTGCTACAACATGTCTCAAGCTCTAAGGAGTGAACCTGACTATATCATAGAAGAAACTCAATGACAATGCTCCATAGTATAATGCTATATTTATGATTGGTCAGTGTCCTCTCATGTTATGGCTGTGGTACAGACCCAGGGTAAAGAAGCAAGAAAAATTGGCTACTCAGGAAAGGGTTAATTTTACTCATTATTAACTTCATAGGAAATTGCAGGAAGCTGCATCCTGCTGGATTGAGCCCTACAACTGAGGGTACTTTGAGCTGGTCTCTTTGAAGGAGATTACCAATATCCTCTTGTGCAGGTTACTGCAATATCTTGCCTCAGATGCTTTCAGTCAGTTGCATTACACCCCAGCCCTACCTGTTGGATAAAGCATGAAGATTTATTAGGGGACCCACAATTTGTCCCCTTGGAAAATTTTGTTGGTTGGTGTGTTTTTAAATGGCATTCATTCAGTGATACAGATTAAACAGACCTGATTGTGTACAGTTTAGTATCAGAACTGCTTTTGAGCCACTTTGTTGGCCCAAGTACAGCTTGTCAGATTTAATACATATCGTCAGCTCTGAAAATGAAATGTTTTTCCCTGCCTTTGGGTCAAGAGGGATAAGAAGAGGAATGCATAGTAATCAAATGTATAGAAAAACTCCTGCCTTGGTCATCCATGGTCACAGTGTTACTGAAGATTTCATTTGTCCATGCCATCTTGTTTTAAATATGATTATTTATCTTGATGCTTTTAAATATTGTATTATTGCTAAGGTTTAGAAATCCTATATAAAATAACCTTTTTTTATTTCAATGATTTTTCGGTATTGTATCCTTCTGGGAATCTAATGTTTTTATATGGTAAGCACACACCTTCTGACATTTTGTTATAAATGTATTTAAAAAAAAAACAGCAAAAAACAAAAAAACAAACAAGTTCATTGGTTTCTCTGCCTGTATGAAAACCACAAACTTATACCCGATAAAAACAAGATATTTTGAAAAAGACTGCTTTTTCTTTTCCTTATTGGTGCTGAAAGGAATTATTGGATGATGCAAATGAAATAATAAAACTTCAAGGTTCAAATGTTTCCTTGCAGTCTACTAATTACTTTGGTTACAATATATTGGAGTCTAAAAATAAATATTGAAAAAAGTCGGATGCCACTTACAGAAATTTGAATCCTTCATTGAGTTCTTCGCTTTAATCATTGCCCCCCCCCCCCCCCCGCAATACTATTATTGCTGTTTATTTTACAAGAGTATCAAGGCACCCAAAGTAAAATCTCACAGTTTCAGGAATTGTACAAACTAAGTATTACTTGCAAATCCAGGGAACTTTATTCATCTGGTATATTTGGGACTGGTGAAGACTCCCCTGGAGTATTGTGTTCAGTTTTGAGCCCCACACTTCAAGAAAGATGTGGACAAATTGAAAGGAATCCAGTGGAGTATGATAAAAATGACAAGAGACTGGGAAAGAATGCCTGAAAGCACTAGGATTTAGTCTGGAGAGAAGACTTATGATTTGTCAGTATCCTGTCATGTCATGGCTGTGGTACAGACCCAGTGTAAAGAAGCAAGAAAAATTGGCTACTCAGGAAAGGGTTAATTTTACTCATTATTAACTTCATAGGAAATTGCAGGAAGCTGCATCCAGCTGGATTGAGCCCTACAACTGAGGGTTTGGGGCTAATCTAAATAAAGCAAGCATGTGAAAAATAAGCATCAGCACTATTTTATCCCTCTTTCATAGGCATATTGATCTGTACCTCTCTCAGATGTTCCCCCTTCCCCATTTCCCTCTTCTCGTATTAGGAAGACAAGTGACTTATAGTCATAGAGGAAATCTATGGCAGTCCAAACCCCAGATCTCAAGTCCATCTCCAATGCTTTAAGCATTACGCTATCCTTCTGCTTTCTCTCAAATGCTAATTGCAACAGAAAACTTCACAAATTAAGAGTTCCTTGTTATACAGTTGTGAATCTTGCTGCATGAATGACTTTAGTCCAATCCCTAAACTAGTTAGCATGGATTCAGAACACCTTCTATGCTTCCCTAGTCAATTCAGTTAAATTGATCAAAAAACAGATACAGTTTTAAGGGTTCAATATTTATCAATTCCATTCTCTTTATAGAATACATGCCAAGGAAAAAGAATGCAGTATAGTGTTCCAGACCCTTTTCTGACCATTCCCAAAAGCTCCACTATGAAGCCATAGGGATTCCACTGGAAGAATCTTTGTTTTCGTGGCAATCATAGAAAAGGAAGTAAATAAAATTCAAACTAATAAGACTGAGCACAGTGCATGCTTATCTTTTAATCAGCTCAGAAAGGAACCATTTCATCTCATGAAATAAAGAGGGTTTTCCAGACTGGCCTCTGAAGCCTCCCCTTCTATTATCCTGTTGATCTTGTCTGTATCCTGATGTCAGTGTTGCATCTTAATTTAAAGCAGGTAATTTAACCTTTGTTGTGGTATAGGGGATCTAGCCCACTCCTTGAAATCCATGTTGGCCTTCACCTCTCCACTTCCAACAGAACTGCTCTCCTTACAAGCGGTGGTGTTAGCCATCAAAGGTCCTCCTTCCCCATTTCCTTCCCCTCACATGTTCTTGTTTGCATCACTACAGCACCTCAATCAGAAGTGATTTGAGGCCTCAATCAGAGTCAAAGGCACCCCACAGAAAATGTCAGCTCTTACGTTTTCACTTGTTTTTTTGACTGCAGAAAAATAATAGGGCAGTTGCTTTGTCAAAGAATTTAGAAATACCACAACAGGTCAGAATGCTTTTAAGCCTTTAGATTTCTGTTTGAAATCTCTTGGTTTATCTTGTGAATCATGTTTGCACACCTGTTAATATTGCAGGGTACCCTATAGCACCCTTGAAAAGATCTCAAGGCACCCCAGAGTGTAAACTGCACTCTGGTTGGGAATCATTGTTTTAGCTCATCTATCTGGATCATAACTGTGGTGAAACAATTTTAGCCTCCCCACATGATTTGAGTGGTGAGATAATGTAATTTAAAAAAATCAACCTCCTTCTTCTGAGTATCATAGTGCCTAGGATACTTTGTCAAGAAGCAGGACTACATTTGCGGAACATGGTATGAAAGACAGACACAATCCCTGAATCAAAGCTAGGGATTATGTCTGTCTAGATGTATTTGTTGTCTCTCAAACCACTGGGGGGGGGGGGGGGAAGGGGGGCGCAGAGTGCAAAATTGTTTCACCACAGTTAAGATGCTCCCATGGAGCTGAGTTTTCAGGATCTTCTCTTCCTCCTCAAAATTCATATAGCTTCTTTAAACTAGCGTACTAAACAATGGGCTAAGTGCTTCCTACCTGCAAGTCTGCTGGGAGAGACACCTGCTGTTTGTATTCTTCTGGCAGTGCTCACAGGTTGAAGCTTAACCTCCCCTCACTTACAAGATGACCTTCTCAAAAAGAGCAATTTACTTTTATATCATCCATTTTTATATCTGTTACTTGCATGCCCTCTTTCTCCATCCATGGATAAAGCAGTACTAAAGTTTTGTTACATTTGCTTTCAGGTTGTGCATAAGTAATTTTTAGAACAACAACTGCCATAACATTCCCAAGCAGTAGCCCACCCTCCCTCCCCTTTTGAAACTGTTCCAAGCATACATTTGTCCATACCTCATATGATGTATTCATAAGCTCTAAGCTACTTAAGATCTAACTAGATATACATCTTGCAGTAACACAGATGAGTAATCAAAGGCTACCATGCCACTTTGCTCTAAGGGATTTCTCTGATCTTGCTCTGCCCTGTACCCTATTCCAAACCTGCTCCTTGTAACCAATAAAGTTCTTCTTTGTACCTAGTATGGGGACTTATTGGGAGAGGGTGTAGATTATGCCTTGGGGATTCCTTGGTTTGGCTGACTAAGGGAGACCATTATTTGTGCTTCAGACTGAAGGAAGCACCCCAAGTTCTTGTAGTGGGTGAAGTACCCTCAAGGGCTAATAGGCTTGTTTCCCAGAGGGCACAGGTCCATAATCAGTCAAGACTATGGGTGGTGGCAGCATTACCCCCAGGCTAGCAGGTGTGCTCCAGAAAGGAGGTCGGCCAGATGCGAGGTGCCCCCAGGAAGGCACTTGGAGCCTGGAAGTTGGTCAGGCACAGTGAGGTGGGTGGCTCAATGCAAGAGCACCCCCTACTGGCCCATCATAGGGGGGTAGCACTGCAACCAGCCAATGAAAATGGTGGCCAGCCCCGCAATCAGCCTGCGAAATCGGCTGCCTGTCGCCTCAATTTCAGTAGGGCCCCATACATGAGGGCTTTCTGCAAACTTTTTTTACAATCAGTTATTTAAATATCTGTCTAGGATGGTTTATGGATAATTCTACCTTAAGCAGGGGTTGGATTTGTTACCAAATTTGCCCATTACTTTGGGGTGTGCTCATTTATTAGGGATAGTTTCTAGGGTCTTGGTGATTCTGTCAATGTGCTGCTTGTGTTACTATACGGAGCTGTATTTCTCCCTTCTGCAAGCCCTCACCCCCAGTGGAGCTATCTTGCAGGACTCAATCTCAATGGGACTGGGTTCCTCCAGTCACCAAATCAGTCATACACATGTTGCACAAACAGCTAGTTTCGTGCCCCTGGAGGCTTGTCCAATTTTGCCTCTACGAGAGAGTCACACACACTCAGGCACCTCAAGTTTATTGTTTGCAAACAGATCGACAAGGGAGCTGAGTCGCTCAAATCAGAGTCGACTTCGAACAGTGTCCGGAGGTTTCTTTTTATAGCTAACATAAACAATAGATTTCAACGTGTCGCCTGATTATTGGCAGCCTAAGCATTACGTCTTGCATCGTATATCTAGCAGTTACATGTTCTATGACGGTTTACATACATGTCTTATTTACATCTTAGATCCCCTCCCTGGGGCAGTCCCTAAGCCCCTCTCGGTCATCCTTCGGTCAGGGTGTAATTTCTTTACATCAACATTTTTCCCTGTCCATCTTCCGCTTATCTCTCATAAGGAGTTATTTATTGCAACCGTTCTTTGTTCTGTCTTCAGAATTTAGTGCAGCTCGTAAATCAATCAGTAGCCTACGTGCCTTAGTGTTAAGTGTGGAAGCGATTACGAAAGCAGGATGTCTGCTGAGTGCAGAAACAATTACAAAAGCAGGATGTATAGATTATGCTATATTTTTACCACAATTATTCCCCCCTCAAGATGCTTTCTAACTCCAATCTTAATAGCTGTCAGCTATGGCTAACTTCTGATAACGCACAAACATTTCTCGGTTGACAATTGACTGTACTGTTCGTCTCAGAAGGGCCATGATGCAGGGTATAATACAGGGGAGCAAACAAAGTATCGACATTAGCAGGCAAAAGACTAAGAAAGCTCCCCTTAACCATCCAAAATTAGGGAGCCAGGATGTAAACCAATCAAAATTCCACCCGTTCCATGTTTGGACTGGGACATGTGCTACCTCCTCCATTTCATCCGCTAAGGCCTTTATCAATTCACCATTATCATCAATTTCAACACAACAGTTTGATAAATTCAACTTCCTGCACACCCCTCCTTCACTTGCAAGTAAGTAGTCAAGAGCTAAGCGGTTTTGCAGTACTGTAGTACGTAGTTGAGTGAGCTGGTCTGCGGCAGTTTTATTGGTAACAATTTCTACTATGGCCTGGAGCCTAATAATTCGATTTGTCAAGTATGTGGGCTCTCTCCCAACCACGTTTGGCTCCCAAGTTGCTGGACCATAGTACTGAATGATTCTCTCTGCTGGCCACTCGTCATTTCTCCACTTTTGGCCCCCTCCTGCTGCTATTCTCTCGAAGGAGATATCAGTGCTGCGTTTTGCTCGATGAGTTTTGGGTTGTGTTATCCAAACACCTGGAATTAAAGCCCCTAAATAACAAGTCCCAGCCCAACTGGCGGGAAGCTGTCTATATGCCCATCGCCCACAAATCCACCATAGCCCACAGGCTTCATTTGTGATGGTGGGACGAGAGCTCATTAAAGTTAGAGTTAGTGAGCTTCTTTTTGTTGAACTTCCACTCACCGTGGTACCATTTTGATAGTGGGTACAATTAATGCCCCAAACTGAAATTCACTCCTTACCCAATAGGCAGCTACAATTGTCAAACTTGTTATACTAGACATTTGCGCATGTCCATGCACCCTCCCAGGGGGTGATCTCCTTAGAAAGCCATGTTTCCTTGCACCTTGACTGTCCCACTCTGAATCCACCTCCGTGTTGGGAAATGCAGATAGATCCGGTAACTTTTGCCACGATAACTCTCCCAGAACCATTGTATCGCAAAGAGAAATTCCAGTTAAAACCCCAATCTGAGACTATGCCAGTCCTATTGAGGGGGATAGGTAAGAAAAGGACTCCCTCATCACTAGAAACAGGAGTAAGCGCATACAAAAGACAACTTTGGTTAGTTAGAGCCCGGGCTGAATCCTTGAGAAGGGCCACCCATGCATTTCCCACCCATGGGTTTGCAGGTGGGCCTTGATTACAGTTGACTTTGAAGCTTTGTAGCTAGCCTTATTGAGGGTTGCACGCGAGTTTTGGGAACACTTACAGCAACGCGGCTCTGGGTTTGATATACCTAAAAGGAACAAGAACCCCAATAGATAGATTAGTGTCCACATCTTTGTAACCGTAATTTTAAACCTCCAGCAGGTTCACTTTTCCACTTGTTGGCTTCTTGTTCCCGGGTGTTATCAGCTTCCGGAGTGACCACACCCTGGGAGTTGGTGTCCTCCTGATGAAAAGGCTTCACCCTCGAGCAATAGGTCCACTTATCGCTGTTTGATAAGTGAACAGCTGTGTGTGTAGTCAGTAGCACCTGGTAGGGTCCCTCCCACCTTTCCCCGAGGGGATTCTTTCTCCACTTCTGTACCAGGACCTGGTCACCCGGTTTAAAGTTGTGGATCGGTGCATCAAGTGGGAGGCTCTGGAAGGGTGCAGCAAACCTGTGTAGGGAAGACAAAACAGACTGCAAGGCAATAACATGTTCCCAAATTTCAGATTTTCCCAAGTCTACAGTAACCTGTTTCCTTCACCCTGCTGGCAAGACTCTGGGAGGCATACCAAACATTAATTCAAAAGGTGATAATTTAATCCCTCTACGTGGTGTGCTACGAATATGAGTCAAAAACAGTGGGATTGCCTGCGGCCATTTCAAATGAGTCTCAATACACATTTTCGTTAACATAGCCTTCAGTGTTCTATTCATGCGCTCCACCTGACCTGAACTCTGGGGTCTCCATGGAGCATGGAGTTTCCATGTGATATCTAAAGCTTTGGACACTTCCTGTACTATTTTCCCCACAAAATGACTTCCTTGATCTGACTCAATAGACTCAGGCAACAGAAATCGGGGTATTATCTCGTGGAGTAGCACTCGTGTCACCGTGGATGCAGTAGCCGTTCTTGTGGGGTACGCTTCCACCCATCCAGTTAGTTGATCGACCAATAGCAGCAGATAACGGTAACGACCAGACTTTGGAAGTTCAGCGAAGTCAATCTGCCAAGCTTGTCCAGGATAATGGGCCCACGGTCTTCCTCCCATAGGGGCTGGTGGTCTTGCAGGTCTTGGGTTTATCTTCTGACAGGTCGGACACTGAGAGACCACTCTCTGGGCTTCCAAATAAAGTCCTGGAGCCACCATTTGACGAGTTAACAAGTCTCCCACCGCAGTGCCTCCCATGTGAGTGGAATAATGTAACCTGTGGAGTATATCTCCCAATAAGCATCAAGGTACTAATACTTTCCCTCCCGGTACGATCCACCATCCCTGAGGGTTCTTAATAGCCTTGAGCTCTGCGGCTAGCTTATCTGATCCTGGGCCATACTTTACTTTACAATCTTCTAAGTAAAAGGTCACCTCATGGGCCGAGCCCTGAAACACTGCCTCTCCTCCCATCAGTGCTGCCTCTTTGGCTGCTACGTCAGCCTTCGCATTTCCCCTTCTCTGGCACTCGCCTGCAGCCTTGCCATGGGCTTTTACGTGCACCACGGCCACCTCTTTTGGTAGCTGGAGGGCTTCCAATAGCATTACAATCTGTGGCCCATTTGCAATCTTTTGTCCAGAGGCCGTGATGAACCCACGTTCTTTCCACAACAACCCATGGGCATGTACAGTGGCAAAGGCATAGCACGAATCTGTAAAAATGTTCACCCTTTTGTCTTTTCCTAATACCAATGCACGTGTCAGGGCAGTGAGCTCTGCTGCCTGTGCTGACCAATTTGCAGGGAGTTTTTCTTTCCATACGGTCTCAGACAAGGTTACCACAGCACACCCCGTATGCCGCACGCCATGTATTACACTACTTGAACCATCTACGAAGAACTCCTCCTCTGGGTCCTCAAGTGGGTCGTCTGCCAAGTCAGGATGAATTAGTACTGTCTGAGTCAATACCTCTAAGCAATCATGGCATGGAGGTCCCGGTTCTGGCATCAGGGTGGCTGGGTTCAAAGCAGTGGTGTGCTTGAAGGTGAGGCCTGGATTAGATAGAAGAAAGATTTCATATCTGGATTGTCTGGAGGGATTTAAAAATTTCCCTCCCTCTCCTCCATTGATCTGGGGAACCCCATGTGGTGTATGTATTTCCATATCTGCTCCCATAACAATCTTTTGGGCCTCCTCCACAAGAGTAGCTGTGGCGGCGACAGCCCTCAAACATGCAGGCCACCCCTTTGTCACCGGGTCTAGGACCTTGGAATAGTAGACCACGGGCTTCCAAGTTGGGCCTACTGGTTAAGACCCCTGAGGCTACCCCTTTATTCTCATGTACATACAGTCTATAGGGCTTGCGCCCATTTGGAATCATCAACTCTGGGGGTTGCAAGAGGGCAGCTTTCAATAACTCAAATGCATGTTGGTTTTCCTTAGTCGAGTTCCTTAGTCCATTTCCAATTTGTGAGACCCTCCTTTGTGAGGGACTCATATAGGGGTTTGGCTTTTCCCCCATAATCAGGAATCCACAGTCTACAAAACCCTGTTAGGCCCAGGAAAGCTCGCAGCTCTTTGGGGTTTTTGGGGGCAGGCATATCCTGTATTGTTTGAATTCAATCTCTACTCAAAGTCCGAGCCCCCTTCTCAATCTCATAACCCAAAAAGGTTACTTTGGCTGACAAATTTGAGCCTTTTCCTGTGACACTTTATATCCTTTCTTTCCCAAGGTATTCAGCAAAGATTCTGTCGCTCTTTTTCCCGTCTGCATATCAGGACTTGCTACCAATAAATCATCAACATACTGCAGCAGCGCCACCTCAGGGTGTCTCTCTTTCCAGTGCTCCAAGTCTTTTTGCAATGCTGTTCCAAAGATATGGGGGGATGAGACAAATCCCTGGGGCAACACTGTCCATAACAATTGAGTCTTATGATACGTGTCTGGGTCTTCCCATTCAAAGGCAAACAATTTCTGACTATCTTCGTGTAGCGGGATAGAGATGAAAGCATCTTTTAAAACACCGTGGCATCTGCTGGAACTTGGGTCAGAAAGGTGTGGGGATTTGGAACCATAGGATGATTTACTAAAATCTTTTTGTTTACAGCTCTCAGGTCTTATACCAACCTGAAGGAGGTGTCATCTGCCCATATACATGAATCAACATTCTCTAAAATCTCAATTCCTTTGGCTTCTGACACAGCCTCGGCTGCCCAGAGGGCCATTTGGTAATTTGAGCCCTGTTTCACTGGCAGCCGCATTACAATCAGGTTTTCACAGAAGAAGATATTATCTTGCAGCTTTGTTAAACTACAAAGGCATGCTCCAACATGTTATTCCCAACTTTCGTGAGGAGGGGTTTACACACAGGCAATCTGGTTTGTCTTCTCTCAATACCTTTTACAGTCACATGCTTTCCGCTTTCTTTAGCTAAAGGGGACTTCCCGGTCCCCTTCAGCTTGAATCTTTCCCCGATGAGTCCACCCGCATCTGGCGTCCCCCCCCCCCCCCCCGCTGAGTTTCCCTCTGTTTGTCTTTCAGCTTAGGGCAATCCCTCTTCCAGTGTCCCTTCTCTTGCTTCTGCCCCCCCTCAGGTTTCTCCTTCCATCCCCCACTGGTATTTGTGCTTTTGCCCAAGGCAGTTGTCAGCATTGCCATCTGTTTTTGTCCACGCTTTTCCTCTCTCCTCTCTGCTACCTGATCACGATTCCCATAAACCTTATACGCAATCTCTACGAGCTCTGAAAGGGGTTTTCCTGGTCCCCCCTCAGTCTTTTGCAGCTTTTTCCTCACGTGGGGGAGGTGTTTTAGAACGGCTTGTGTCAGCTATCTCTTCCCGATCCGTTTGGTCTGTGTCTGGTGGTGTTTTAGCCTCATCCCTGCGCCTTAACCCTTGAGTCAGATCTCCCTCACTATCAGAATTAAAGAGGACCCGGGGCTTTCTCCCAGTGTCTTAGTTAATTTACGACAAGCCCGACGTGCTGTTAGATGAGGGTGCTTTGAGCAGTTTTTCCCTGGATACAACATATGTTCTCAAACAAAAATAGGATCCTTTACCAGACAAAATTCTAGCCGGCAGTAAGGTTTTAAACTGACCTGTATTTAATAAGGTTCGGATCCAGTCACCAGGATTTTGAGCACACAGGAAAACACAGGAAAGGCTTATTTAGGACGTCCAGGCTTCTCAGTGCCTTGTCCCGCAGTTTTTACTGCCCAGACCCAAGGCTACTGACCCGACACCGGCTCATACAGTGGAAGGAGGGAGGGAAACACAAAAGGGATTCTTTCACTCCTGCCCTTTAGAGAAGATACTGGGACAATGGATTTGGGAAAGACAAAGTCACTCAGACATCTGTCCACTGGGTCACGAGGTTCTGGCTGAGCCCCCTTGCGTTCGACACTACCTTGTCAGGCAGAATCGGGGTGGCTAGACACAGCCTTAGTCCCAGACCTGGTCAGTGGCTCATTTTTCTAAATACACAGACGCACATTCATTCAGTCAGACCTACCTCTTCCCCCACACTGCCTTATTCAGATTCACATCGAAAGAACCGGCATCTGGCCACCCCATTCCAAATGATGGCCACTCTAACTGACAAAAAGTAATCACTCTTTCTTTTGACATTTCTACCCCGTAATCTCCTTTGAATTTACTAAAGTTTCTTAGCATGCATTCTAATGGGATTGCAGAGCTTTCTTACCGGGAGCTACCCGAACCCATTGTGTCAATCAAAATTCAGACTTATTTGCTGAACCAATATTTAGCTGAACTCCAAACCAATATTCAGCTGAACTCCAAAGTTCCCAGGACCAATTATTCAGACTCAAAACAAAGTCACCGGGGCTAATGTCCAGACCTGAACGCTAAAACCAATATCCAAAATTCCAAAAATCCCCGAAAGACTACTCAAATGACACAAGGAAAGCGAATACTTACTCCTGCCAACACCCTGGCGCCGTCTCCTTGGACCCTGCTCAGCCTGGGTGACTCATTCAGTAGAGAGCCTTTAACCTCCTGGGTGTCCCGACTCACATTCCCAGTGACCATGACAGACTCCAAAAGCGGTCTGGTGCGCACTTCACGAACACCTTTGCCGGTCTTGTCGTCCGACCTCGGGGTGGTCCAAGAGCACTCCTGGCTGGCTCGCCAAATTGTTGCACAAACAGCTAGTTTCATGCCCCTGGAGGCTTGTCCAATTTTGCCTCTAGGAGAGAGTCACACACACTCAGGCTAGGTCCACCTCAAGTTTATTGTTTGCAAACAGATCGACAAGGGAGCTGAGTCACTCAAATCAGAGTCAACTTCGAACAGTGTCCGGAGGTTTCTTTTTATAGCTAACATAAACAATAGATTTCAACGTGTCACCTGATTATTGGCAGCCTAAGCATTACGTCTTGCATCGTATATCTAGCAGTTACATGTTCTATGACGGTTTACATACATGTCTTATTTACATCTTAGATCCCCTCCCTGGGGCAGTCCCTAAGCCCCTCTCGGTCATCCTTCAGTCAGGGTGTAATTTCTTTACATCAACATTTTTCCCTGTCCATCTTCCGCTTATCTCTCATAAGGAGTTATTTATTGCAACCGTTCTTTGTTCTGTCTTCAGAATTTAGTGCAGCTTGTAAATCAATCAGTAGCCTACGTGCCTTAGTGTTAAGTGTGGAAGAGATTACGAAAGCAGGATGTCTGCTGAGTGCAGAAACAATTACAAAAGCAGGATGTATAGATTATGGTATATTTTTACCACACACACAAACACACACAAATTAACGTGACATGCCTGACCTGGCCGGGCTGATTAGCATGGACAGGCTGACAACCTCATATGTCAAGAATCAGTTCATAAGAGCAACAATAAAATGCAGTCAGACACAAGCACACAGGTAAACAGAATCCCTCTGAATCCGGCTGGATGTCCAGCTGACACCCTCATGGGCCAGCATTCAGTTCATAAGGGCACGTCTGAGTCAAACTGGGTCAATCAGCCTGTACAAGCTGATCCCCTTACGTGTTTCAAACTCAGCACGTCCCAATCTTTGGCCTCTTGATGAGCAGACCCCACAATATTTTTGGGCTTCACAGGGATCTTTAGCTTAGGTAAAAGAAGCGTTGCTGCAGAGCACGGGAGGAAAGAGAAGCAAAGAAGGAAAAATATACCCAATTACTACCAGTTTGACTATAAAAGTTATTTATTGCTAAGCATATGAAATATATAATAGTACTAGTAGTAATAGACATGCAAAAGAAAAACCAACACCAACAATGACAATACTACCCTGGTTTCACTAAGTATTTGGGGAAACTTAGCTCAAGCTTAACTAATACAGTTCAGGTTCAGAAGTTTATGCCTGGAGAGAAGAGAGAGAGAAAGCGAGCACTGGGATCTCACCTAGTCCAAGAAACTCAGGCTGCAAAGCTGACAGGCACAGTCTGTAGCACAATCCTTGAAGAGAGAGATGATCTGTTCTTCCAGTGTCCCAAGAACAACAGGGGGTGGTGTCAGCACAGGAGTTTTCTTCTTCTTTCTTCTTCTCCTCCTTTCCTCCTGCTGCTTCTTCTTCTGCAGCACACACACTTACAGATTTTTATACCCTCAGTTCAGCTGCTTGGAAGCACCCTCAGTAGTGTAAATCATTGTCTTTTCTATTGACAAGGGGTTATCTGGTTTGGACCATCTCAGGAAACTGATTGATAATCAGAAAACACTTAAGATTAGGGAGTAACCAAATACTTGGGAGCCAGCTTGAGATTCCTACAGATGGCAGATATACTGATGGGATATCTCATGGTTTCTTCAGGAACAATAGATAGCTTGCAGCATCAGGATTTTGGATTTTTACTTGTTGCGCACAAGCCTCAGCTTAGCATGACTTTTCCAGATTTTACTGTAGTCTTTTAACAGACTTAAGACAATTATTGGGGTGCTCATAACCTTTTGTGGAGAGGACTCCCACCAGTCGTCTCGGGAAAAGTATGACAACACCTGGGATTAGGGCTCCAGCAGGCTGGATGCTGTGATGGACCCTTAACCATTGTTCAAATGTTGCCCATACCCCCTCTGACTCGGTCTCTTGCCTCAGCATTCCCTAACCCAGCAACCGAGTTTTAGTCAATCAAGTTTAAATAGGCCTCCCATAGTGGGACCAGGGAATGTACAGCCCGAGATGCGTATTAAACTTAGAGGTGTGTGTGTGTCGTGGGGGGGGGGGGGAGGGAGTCCTTAGCAAATCCAGATTAGAACTGGTCTGATAAATGCTGAGCTGGGTGTGTGTGAACATGGGTTGATTAACATTTAGAGCACAGATTCCCCATCATGCAGTGCTCCCCTGCTTCTCTGGTCCCAGAATTCACTGCAGTCTCTGCTTCAGGCTTTCTGTTCTTCCATCTCTCATGTAAATGAATGGTCATCTGGTTTCATCTTGGATGTAAATGAGACCTAGGGCAGTTGTTTCACTCTTATCACCCTTATCTGGAGGGTCTTAGGTCTGTCTCTCACTGCATCTTAATTAGTTTCATTTAGGTAGAGGAGGGGAGGGAGGGGGGGTGAGTCCTTTGTGAGTCAGACAGACTGCATCCTGTGCCAGGGTTGCCCAAGAATACAGAGCTGAGGCGTAACAGATTAGATGATCTCCTGAGGTCCTTTCCAGCCTACTTTTCTATGAATCTTTGTCTATGGAAAGGGCTGCACGTTACTAGACAATTCAGTAGCCTTGAATATGTTGTTGTGATGACAGACCAGCAATACATAAATAGCCTGTGTAACAACTATCATGATTTTTTTGATTTTTTTGATTTTTTTTGCCTTTAAGATTTTAACTTTAGGAGTGAGAGGCAAGTTAGTAAGAACAATTTTTAGCAATCAGGACAGCCACCTGCTGAGATTCTAAAACTGATGCTCTGTAGCACTACTTATGGTTGTTTTCATTTTTGCTCCTGTGACCCAATGTGATTAGGAAGAGAGTCACCAGTTACAAGGTTCAAAACACTAACATTCAAAATGCCTTTCAATTTAAAATTTGGTCCTAATGTAACCGTTCTCCTTCTAATTTAAAAGCATTGCATTTTGCATGTGCATGAGAATGAGGAATTAGGTTTATATTTCAAAAACAAGCATATTTAAGTCAGAGGCAAGGATTCTTGTGGGCGATAGATTTTTGTTCAACCAGCTCCATGGTTGGGACAAGCTTAGACAAGCTTTCAGATTTAGTGTATTCTGCTTTAGGTACATTAATGTTAACTATCTTAATCCAAATGTAAGCATCCTAATCAACAAGAAGGCTGAGGAAACAGCTTTATTTTTTTTAACTGAATGTGGTGAATTCTCAGCACTTTTGCAAATGTAGCTACCTAGAAGCAATAAAGTTAAACTCTCCTATTTTCTCCCAACTCCTCTTAGAAAGGCTATAAGTTGATTAAGACCCTTAAAATCTGAGCTCCTTTTTTTCAGGATATGTTCTGCCTTATGCACTGCTCTGGCTTAGCACCACTGCTTTTGGCCCTCTCTCTTATACAAAAGAGCTGAGAGTAATAGGATTATTCATCCTCAAAACCTGTGGTTGGGCACAGAAACACAACATATGTTCCTATGTACCACTGGGCTACACCCTGTACATGAGAGCTTCAACACCCTAAAGAGTGCTTTTAAAAAGTCCTTAGAAATGACCATCATTTAGTTTAGTTGAGCTTTACACAAATTCAAGCCTAAAGTTGTGCAAGTCATAACAGCATATGTGAGTAACGCTAATAACAACCAAAAGACTTGGTCTTTCTGGTCCTGGGAGCTGGGCTAAGTCAATTGCAGAAGTTTGCCCCTCATACTTTTGCAGACCACATCAAGAGGATGCATTAGTTTCATGAGCTCAGTGCAGATCCTAATCCATTCTTCCCAGTTACACTGTCTTTAGTATAGTAAATATTGATGTGTCTATTTTCCACTCAGCTAAAATGGAATTTGTCTCACAGATATATACACCAAGCAGTATATAAGCTAGTAATTGATACAAATCCTTTTACTTTAACTATATGAAACGGAGGGGTTATTACTAGTTCACTGCTGCATCATGCCAGGAATGCAGCACTGCTTGAGATAACAGTGAAGGACAGAACCATGTTTCAAAAGGGGAAAGGACTACAATTTAATGTCATAAAACATACAATTCTTATGAATGCCAAACAATTAATATGCACATTTGGTATAGTGTGCATATAACTATTGGTTGAATACACCAAATTATAAAAATAAATAAAAATACTAGAACACACCCCATTAGCAGTGAAAGAACTATTAAAATGATTTATTTTAAAATTAATTGGCTATGAGGTGGGAATAGAATATTAGTAGTTTCAGGAGTTCTACTTTTTTTACTACTAACAATTTTCCATTTTCTGTTTAAAATGTTAGAAATAAAATGTTAACTCAACAGGCACTATATGCCTAATATTGCTTGAATCATTTTGCTTCTATATGGTAACTCTTTCACCCAATTTTTTTCCTATTTCTAGGTAATGCATATTGTATTTATATTCTACATTATACTTAAGGTGTATATGTGTACACCTTATGCTGCGATCACTTGCCAACTATTTAATTCCTTACAAATACCCAATTCATTTTATAGTACTTTTATTGGCTTTCTCACTACTAATGGAGTGTGTCCTACCATTTTTTCTATAATTCTTGGAAGCCATTTGTTAACCTAAGGTTGTTCATCTAAAGCAAGCCTATGTATGCTGGAGGGTAGGTCTAGGATTCAGTGACCTAGACAAATTGGAGGATCTGGCCAAAAGAAATCTCATAAGGTTCAATAAGGCCAAGTGCAAATTCCTGCATTTAGGATGGAACAATCCCATGCACTGGAAGTAATTAGCTCTATTTGTCACTGGTGAGGCCACATCTGGAGTACTGTATCCAGTTTCAGGCCCCCCACTATAAAAAGATGAAGAAAAGTTGGAGGGAGTCCAGCGGAGGACAGTGAAAATGATGAGGGGGCTGAGGCACATGATTTATGAAGAGAGGGTGAGAGAACTGGGCTTATTTAGCCTGCAGAAGAGAAGAATGAGGGGGCATTTGATGGCAGCCTTCATTACCTGCAGGGGGGTTCAAAAGAGGATGGAGATAGACTGTCCTTAGTGGTGCTAGATGACAGAACAAGGCACAATGGTCTCAAGTTGCAGCAAGGGAAGTTTAGTTTGGATATTGGGACAAAAACTCTCTCATTATGAGAGTGGTGAAACACTGAAATGGGTTACCTAAAGAGGTGGTGGAATCTCCATCCTGGGAGGTTTTAATGCCCAAGCTCAACAAAGCCCTGGTTGGGATGATCTAATGGGGGATGGTCCAGCTTTGAGTAGGGCAGTGGTCACCAACCGGTTGATCGTGATTAGGGAACCTCTGACAGTCAATCTCAGTCAGCACCCCCAGACTGAGATCAATTGTCAAAGGCTCTGTGATCAGGAATGGCCGTGCCCCATGCCACTAGGGCCAGGCCGGGCCGGGGGAGTGGATTGATCCTCCTCTGTGTCCCCTGCCATTGGGTGAGTGGGGCCCTGGCTGGGAGGGTCAAAGCCTGGGCGGCTTGTCCAGGTGTACGGGGAACTTCCACCACTGCACAGACCCTGGCAGAGGCCTGGGGGTCATGTGCCCCCCCCAGTCTGTGTGCAAGGTGAGGTGGCTGCCTTGAGATCCTCATCAGCAGGGAAGTGAAAGCTGCAGTTTTAAACTCTGCACACAGTTTTAGCGCCAAGTTTAAAACTGCAGCTTTCACATTTGTTTCTCTGAGAGCTGTAAGTGCAGTACTCCTATTTTCTTGTCCCAAGTATTTCAGTGTGCTCTTAAATAGTGGATGCATACCAGTCCAGAGGTGGTTGCATTTTACCAGTAGTTTAGAAAATGATCTCTAGCCAAAGTTCTTTCTCCCCTGAAAAATATCAATGGCAAAATGCTTATCAACTCCAGTGAGAGGGTGAAATTCTGACCTATATTGGTGATGGTAAAGTACATAAAGGCCCTCGGGATATGACAGGATGAAGAGCAGTACACATGCAAGACACTAATTAACAAAAATCTATCCATAGTCTAACAGTGTGCCAGAGACTATGCTCAATGTATTTTGCTAATTATAGAGAGTACATTGGAAAACTGTAGTCACATGAGACAAACCAATACTCTATAAAATCTGCTCCCTTAGCCCTATTCCCAAATACAGTTATTATATAAATAAAAGGGGAATGGGGGTTGTTTTGTTTTGTTTTGTTTTTTTACCAGTTGGAAATGCCTTCTACTTCTTGGTTACTGATCATTTGCCTTTCCTGGGAAAGATATTTATAGCCATCATGCATACTTTCTAACAACAAATAGCTTGCATCTCACAAGCACACGCACAGCAAGGACTTTATGTTGTAGCTGCTTCTTGGATTGTTTTTTTTTCCAAGACTCCTGTAGCGTGTGTGACACTTTTGTTCTTACTTACCAGTGAGAAGCTTTCTTCTATCCTTGGCTGACCCTGTATGTGCTTTGACCTCATTTTGGAACACTTCCAAGCCCCCCTAGTCTACGAATTAACCATCTCATACAGCTAACAGTTTGCACCACTGTTAAACGCCATGTTAACACTTTTTAATGGGCATGTTTTGTGTTGACATACAAAAATAGTGGATATAGTACTGACCATTCAAAATAAAGCTCTCATCCATCCAGACCACTCAAATATATGAGATTTTGCAGGACATTCTACTTTTCTGACTGACAAATCTGTTCCAGTCCATTAGTGGAGGGGGAGTTCAAAAACCCTTTAGTTTAGAGGAAGATGCAGTGAATTGGAAAGAAATGTGCAATATACATCTGATTATTGCTGTTTATATTTCTGTTTGTATCCTCACCTCTACTACTGAGCAAAGTCTCACACGCTACCTTAAAGGCAGAGAAGTAGCTTTACCATATTTAACAAAGAGGGTGAATAAGTACTACAGTCAGAGCTGAACCAGAACTCAGGCCTCTAAGATGGCCATAAATATTACCCACTCAGTCACCATTCCTTTCACAATTACTGTGCCAAATCTTTATGTTTAGCTATCTTGGATCCAACCAAATATTCCATTCCAGTGCTAATAACAGAAACAAGCAATTCCAGTCTCCAGTATTCTACTAATGTCTAGTAAATAAATTGTGCAACCTACTGATAACTGTGCGGGCCGGGCCCCGAGCCCGCCCTCGTCGCCATGCGCGGCGGTGATTCCGATCCCATTCTGGCCGCCATGGGCAAGCCGGGGGCGAACCGGGGTCGTATCGGACCCGTCTCCGGTGCACACAGGCTGTGGCCGTCAGTCCGGACACGCGGGGTGGGAGAAACCGCGGGATGATTTTGTGTACGCGAGTTAGAATTAGTCACGGAGGCGTAATGGTTGATTGAAAAGATTGTTTACTTACACCCAAAGATGGTATCAGTGTAGGCTGGATAAGTTTCCAGGCACAGCTCCAGCTTGAACCCTCGTTGGAGGATTCTGACACAATTGCTCCCACGGAGTTTGCTAGGCTCCGTGGGTTTTGTTATTCGGTTCCCAGGCCCCCGGAGCTGTTAAGACTCCGTGGGTTTGAAAATTGGGCTCGGTCCGGTGTTTATTCCCCGGAGTTGCTGAAGCTCCATGGGTCCGGTTAAGTTGGGTTCGAAAAGTTTCCCCGGAGTTATTCAGGCTCCACGGGTCCAATAAGTTTTCCCCGGAGTTTGCTAGGCTCCGCGGGGTCTGAAGTTACAGGAAAGGGATACGTCTAGGATTGCGCTCGGCGATGGGGAGAGGCGAGAAGCGAAAGCTCCGTAGGCTCGGTTCTATTGCCTCTCTTGCCTGCTTAGGGGAGGCGCGTCGGGTCCGCGAGGGTCCACAGCGCTTGGAGATCTTCACACAGAATCTCTCTCTCTCCTCCCTCCTCCGGCTTGGGCGGAAACTATCCAAGCCTTATGTACGGCTAGCAAGCCAATCACTAACCACCACGTGTGCCTAAATTAGGAGTCGGCCAATAACATGGCGTGGACTCTAATACAAATGGCGGGAACTTCTTTGCGGCGAGCATCACTACGATGCAAAAGGAATGCACACTGCAAAGAAGCTGTAATTTTGGCCGGAAATCCCCCATTGCACCAGAGTTCTCTCTAGCAGCAGAGAGCTCTACTGTGCAAAGAAAGCGACAAAAATGGCGGGAAATAATTTAGCGGTGCCGAAGCACACACACAAACAAAAAATCACAACTTTGGGTTGTGACAATAACATGCATCAAATCCCTTTTATTGTTTAGTCCATATCAAGGCTAACAGTGACCCCTTCAGTTCAAGATAGAGGTCTATGCTGGTGCTCTGAAGAAATACAAAGCAAATCTCACTAAGAACTGATGTGGGGTTCCTTATCGTTACACATGATGAATCCGTTTCCATTTTTTTTTAAAGGAAGAGAGAAAAGTGGTGTAGTTAACTCAAATAATTAGAAAAATTTTATAAACAGCAGCTTTTGTAGTTAAAATACAGTCTCAGTTGGGCTCCTCAAGCAACAAAATCCAGGTATTCTAAATTTAAGTCACTTACTTGAGCCACCCACAGAGCAATTTTCAGGTTGGGAGGAATGTTTCACTTATTTGCAAAGTTGTGGGGGGTGGGGAGGAATGCTGTTATGTTTATTACAGCAATCTATTGCAAACTTTTACCATCTTGATGTGCAGCACTTTTACTAACCTTATAAGCAGCTACACACAGTCACATGTCTCAAGAAGGAAAACGATAATAGGTGTGCACAGAAATAAATCAGTAAGAATTTACAAACTGAAGAACAGTCAAAGATATTCAATGCGAGACATGTCATCGAAAGAAAACCAAATGCTGAATAGAGAGTGGCAATGCTCCTGCACAGCAGGATCTAACTATTCTGGGACAGAGCCAATCGTGGTCAGTGGAAACGAGTGATTAAACTAAATCAAGCTCAATACTGAAAGTTTGCAACGTTCTGCCATTTGTCACTATTTTTCCAACAGTTCCTCAGTCACAGATGATTGTCTTCCATGATTCTCTTATCTGTGTGTCAGACAAGCTTGCACATGTGTTTTTGTGTGGAGTGGGTGGTACTAGATTCTGGATTTGGTCCACAACATGCTGTTTCTGCCACTCATGCTTTTCCAGCTCCTGTTGTTGTCGGGAGGTTTTAAAGTACTGAGATCCCTGAAGCAGACTCTTTCTTCATGCGGTGATTCTGGGGGGCAACAGTCTCCCACGAGTTAACATCTATGTTGCATTTTTTTAAGTTAGCCTTGAGGACGTCCCTGAAGCACTTTCTCTGCCCTCCTCTTGACCGTATGCCTTGGCTGAGCTGGGAGAATAAAGCTTGCTTCTGGAGTCTGCACTCAAACATCCAGATGACATGGCCAGCCCAACAAACTTGATGTCAGATGGTGGTTGCCTCTGTACTTGTGGTGTTTGCTTGCAGGAGGATGTTAATGTTGGTGCATCTGTCTTCCCACTGGATTCAGAGAAGCTTCCACAGGCAACGGTGATGGTACTTCTCCAACAGCTTTAGATGTCTCCTGTACATTGTCCACATCTCAGCTCTGGTCAGCCAGGTGGGGATCATGACTGCTTGATATACCATGAGCTTGGCTTTGAATCTGACATCATGATCTCCAAATACCTGTTTCTGAAGACATCCAAAGGCTGCACTTACACATTTGAGGCAATGTTAGATTTCTTCATTGACGTCAGGCTTCTGCGAGAGATGGCTTCCAAGGTACAGAAAATACTCATTGTTCTCCAGAGTCTCACTGCAGATCTGGATTACCAGAGCTGGGGACTGTTCAATAGGGGCTTGTTGATGGATGACCTTGATCTTCTGAATATTAAGCATCAGTCCCATTTTCTTGTATGCCTTGGTAAAGACATTGAGGCTTGCCTAAAGGTCTGCTTCAGAGTGAGCACACACTACAGCATCATCAGCATACTGGAGCTCAATGGTTGAGGTCGGAACGATCTTGGCTTTAGTTGGATGAGGTTAAACAGCTTACTATCTATTTGGTAGTTTAGCTCCACTCAAGCTGGAAGCTTGTTGTGGTCAGATGTATTATCACAGCAAGGAATATTGAGAAGAGTGCTGGAGCAATGACACAGCCTTGCTTAACTCCTGTTTTAATCTCAAAGGGATCTGCAATAGATCCATTACTGAGAACCACCATTTGCATACCATCATGGAGCAGGCAAAGAATCGTGAAAAATGTTAGCAGGCATTCATACTTCAGAAGGATCCTCCACAACATTTCTCGGTTGATAGAGTTGAAAGCTTTTGTGAGGTCAAAGGCAGCCATGTAGAAAGACTTATGCTGTTCCCAGCATTTCTCCTGAAGCATTTCTGCTGTCAGTTGTGCCTCTTGATGTCCTAAACCCACATTGAGATTCTGGGAGGAACTCTTCAGCAAGTGGATAGACAGCTCAGGAGGGTTCTTGCAATGATTTTCCTGAGGTGGACAGTAAGGAAATACCTCTGTAATTTCCACAGACTTGTCTCCTTTCTTGAAGACTGTCATAGGCATGGCATCCCTGAGGTTGTCTGGGATTTCTTCATCATTCCATATCCTTAAGATGGGGGCATGAAGCTGTGATGCATACTCCTCTCCTACCTGTTTAAAGATTTCTGCGGGCATTCCATCCGCTCCAGGTGCCTTGTCATTCTGCATCTACTTGATAGCTTTCCTCACCTTCTCAAGGGTTGGAGAGATTCCAATATCATACCTGGCTGGGTGTTCTGGGATGGAGTTGAGAGCACTCTTGTCAACAACAGAGTCTCGATTGAGAAAGTCTTCCAAATGCTCCTTCCAACAGGCAGTGATGGCTCCCCTTCCTTGATCAGGTCTCCTCCATCCTTAGGTCTCAAGGGAATTGGTTCCTGAGTGCTAGGACTGTAGGTGGCTTTGCTAGCACTGAAGAAACCACACATGTTGGACATCAGCAAGATGTTGAATCTCCTCAGCCTTGTCTTCCCACCATTTATTCTTTATACTGCGGGTCCTCCTTTGTACCTCTGCTTTGGCTTGTTGGAGATTCAGTTTCTTTTGTTTGGAGTTAGTATCATTTTACCAAACACAAAAGGCCTTGTACCTGTGATCAATCAACTCTTGGATCTCCTGGCCATTCTTATTAAACCAGTCTTGATGTTTCCTGGTACAATACAAACATCTCTTCACAGGTGCTAATGTTGGTGGCCTTGAGGGCACCGCAAATGCTGCTGATGTTCTTCCATTGTTGTTGATTGGAATTCACCAGTTTTTCATTGAGGCATTGGTGGAAGAGGTCTCATTTGCTTGGGTCCCTGAGTCCTTCAATGTTGATCTTCCACCAGTATTTCTTCTGCTGCAGCCATTGTTTGGGATCTGGTTTGAGTGACATAACCACACAGATGAGTCAGTGATCAGTCCAACAATCATCAGCTCCTACCATAGTTTGGGTGATGCAGACATCTTTGAGATCCTGGGCAGACAATGACATAGTCAATCAGGTGCCAATGCTTAGATCATGGGTGTTTCCATGACATCTTGTGCCTGTCTTTTTCTGGGGGAACAGGGTGTTGGTGATGGTGAGTCTATGTTCCATGCATTTGGTCAAGGAGGATGCCAGTGGAGTTGACCGTTCCTACTCCTTTCTTGTCAATGGTTCTGTTCCAGAGGTTAGAGTCCCTTCTGACTCTGCCACTGAAATCATCAAGATGAATAAGTCTATCTCCTTCCAGAACATCAGAAAGGACTTGGTCAAAGTTGGTATAGAATTCCTCCTTGGTTTTATCAGCGGTGTCAAGAGTCAGGGCATATGTGTACTGTTGACAGTGGCATATTGTCTTAAACTGGTGGGGAGCCAGAGTCATGAGACGCTCATTAATTCTTATAGGGAACTCATTGAGTTGGTTCAGGAGTTCATTCTTAATGATGAACCTAAATCCATAAAGTCAGTGTTTTCCCTGCTGTTCACCCTTCCTGAAGAAGGTACAGCCACCTCCATATACTTTGAGCTGCCCATCTCCTGCTCATGAGGTCTCATTCAGTGCAGCTACATCAGTGTTGTATTGCCTGAGTTCTCAGGCCATGATTGCAGTGCAGCACTCTCGGAATTCACTATTAGGGTTGTTCATGAAGGTCCTGATGTTCCAGGTCCCAAAAATGATGGTGCATCTTTGTTGGTAGTAGTATATAGGCTCACCGCCCTTGAATGCAAATGTGACTGGTGGGCGGGACCGGAAGCCCCACCCCCTTAACCCCACCACCTTAGCTCCACCCCTTTCCCTTGTATGGTGCATGATGGCACCAGCCCCGCCCCCTGACACATCACATGGTGCATGGCATCAGCAACTCCCCCCCCACCCCATTCATGTGGTGTGTGACACCAGCAACTCCACATGGTTCATGACATCAGAAGAACAGCCTATGCAGACCCCAAAGCCCAACCCCTCATGCTGCAAGAAACGCCCTAGATCAGGTGGTGCAGTTAAGACCTATCACCCCGGCCCCTGAAGCAGACGTTGACTGCATCGTATCTAGTTCCTTAACAACCTGCAAGAATATCTCTTTGAAACAAAAGAAAGGTAAGAGATTTATCAACTTTCTAAAGCCAGATACTAAAAGACATGATTCCCAGCTGGAGGAAATGTGTGACAGACAGTCATGAACTATTACCACCTACCAAAACATCAACTTTAAAATGAATTAAAGGAAACAAGTTGCTAAAAGAAAACACAAAAGTGACTGAGTTCTTATGAAACACTTGTGGACTCTGGGTTGTGAACTAAGTGTTTTGGGAACCCAACAGGTGTAAAGGAAAAGGAAAAACAAAGAACTGGTGATCAAGCACTTCCAAAAGAATATTTTATGCTTTTGTAATGAGACTCAAATCCTCCTAACCCTCAAATGACCCAACACAGCTCCTAGTAGGAGAAAAGTATTCACCAGTATAGGATATTGAAAACCCACTGGCAAAGAAACACGCCTTGTCCTCAATTTTTATTTTAATCCTGTGTGCAATAAGGAAACATTTTCCTGGTTAAAGCAACAAGACTGCCTTTACAAACATGCTTCTTTTTATTTGACACACTTATTGAATAGAATGGAAATTGCCATTTCTTTAACCCAATAAATAATAGTAATGACATGATACAGAAAAAAAAACAGTTGAAGAGGGAAACAGAAGGCAGAACTAGTGTGCCTATTTTACCTTGACCCTTAAAGACATCTCCAATAATGGCTAAAATTTAAATGTCATAACTTTGCTGAACATTTTGGGACATATGAATCTCAGTACAGCACAGAAGAAACCAATGAATCAGCAGATTAACAAAGGAACATTGGTACAGACCATGATTTTCACTTTTTTCAAAAAACCTCCCATTTTTAATTAGTCAAAGATTGCCCAGGATACTTCCATTCTCCCATACTGAATAACACTGGAGACAGGTCAAGCTGCTGTAGAGTATGCAGCACCTTCTATTTTTTGTGATTATAAAACTATGTAAGAAGCTGACTTTACTGCATCTGCATTACCTGTCTACTGTAGCAAATTTACATGAATATTCATAAAAGGACATTAGAACTCATCCCCAAACTTGCACTACACTGCTGAAATGTACTACAACAGAAAGCAATATTAGATAGGCTGGATATGGCAATATTACCTATACACACAAAAGAGCCACCTATGCTACATTTTCTCTTTATCCTTAAATAATTAAGCAGCAACATTAAGTGCTCATGCATATAAAATCATGGTATGTGAATAATACATTTCAGAGCTTCTAGAAACACGTGAGAATCTAAAGAACCATTTATACATTAACTGGTTCACCTTGAACTAGAAGGTGAGTAGTACATAGACTCACTGCCCTTCAATGCAAATGTGATGGGCAGGCAGGACCGGAAGTCCTGCCCCACCCCCACCCCTTTCCCTTTCATGGTGTGTGATGTCACCAGCCCTGCCCCCTGACCCCAGTCACGTGGTGTGTGACATCAGCAACTCCGCCCCCACCCCAGTCACGTGTTGTGTGACATCAGCAACTCCACCCCCACACCCAGTCACATGGTGTGTGACACCAATACCACATGGTCCATGACATCAGAAGGACAGCCCATGCAGACCCCAAAGCCCAACCCCTCATGCTGCAAGAAGCGCCCCAGATCACATGGTGCAGTTATGGCTTATCAGGTCCCACAACGCTTTAGCCCCCATCGGAGTACAGGCATGGCCTATGGGGTGGCAGGGTGGTGGTGTGACCCCTCTAACAAACCACACCTTTTGAAGCCACCAAAACAATACAATTACCACCAATCCTGCTCTGCCCGAATTAGTTATGCACTATGACCAAGCGTTTGGGAACGTGAGACTTAAATCCAATGATAACTCTTCTGGTTTTTATATGCATGGTGAGCTAGCTCATATTTTGGGAATGCTACCTGGAGTCTCTTTTAAAAAACCACCCTATCCACCTGATATTACCAGTGGGTTCAATTCACTGTATGTCTACAAGGACATTGTAGAACATCAGCTTGTCGGGGAGTTTTCAGTACCTTTGCTACGCTGTGTCCCTGTCCATGGGAGCAACAATGAGTTTGTCACCATCACATATGACAACCCACATTATACCCCCATCAGTCAGCACCACATCAACACAATCAGCATTGAAATAAAGATGGATCAGAACAAACACGTCTCATTTCGCTTTGGTAAGGTGATCGTTAAGCTTCACCTATGCCCCCGGAAGACTTTGAGATTTTAAAATAAGTAAAAGTACAATGGTGATGGTAAAACACTATGGGGACCCTAATTTGTACAGAAATTATTATAAAGCCCAGGCTGTGTATGATCTTCCTGGATATCAGGGGTGCCCGTGATGTATGGGGCTGGTGTGGGAGGCATATTTCGCAGCCTCTTTAGGTGGTCAAGCCAGCAAAGCAGGAGGGGTCCAGTCTCATGTATATTCAAAGAACGAGGCAGCCAGACATGAAAAACTAAGCAGCAGCCTAGGAGAAAGAAGCGGTGCTCACCTGGAGGAAACAAATATATTTTAACCACCGTGGCCTTTGTTCACTGTGGGTCTGAAGAATGTGCCAAATCCGAACTGGATGTGCTTCAAATAGCCCCTACGCAGACCTGCATTGAGAAAAGCCTGTACGTTGAGATCCCCCCACTCTCTGCTATTACCGAGTCCAGCCCCCTTGACTCTTTCATAGCTGGGAATGGCAAAGATTACATGGATTTGAACAACACGCTACTGTACCTTTGCAGCAAGATTGTAAGAGGCAATGGAACTGATCTCGATGCCAGGGCAGTGGTGGGTCTGGTGAATTACCCACTAGCCTCTGTCTTCAGTCAGCTGGATGTCATTCTGGGAGACCGTCTCGTAAGCCAGAGCAACAACTCTTACCCTTACCGAGCCTTCATCGAATCGGTTCTTAACTACAGCGATGACACCCTTGCCACCCAATTTCCTGCCAGCCTGTTTTACAAGGATACCCCCCCGGGCAACATGAAACGGTCGTGCAGGATGGCGATAATCAGGGGTTTCGGAGTTGGGCAAACCTGACAGACAGGAGCAAAAAAATAGAGCTGCTTGGTCATCTCCATAGCGATTTGTTTTTTCAAGAAAAACTGTTGCTGAATGGTGTGGATGTGAAAATTAAGCTGACGCACAGCGAAGATGCCTTCTGCTTGATGGGCACTGCAGTGGCTGGCCCATGTAAACTAAAAATCACATCTGCCTCACTTTTTGTGAAAAAAGTGAAGGTAGCCCCGGGCGTCCGATTGGGCCACGCGGAGGCCTTGCTTATGGCCAACACTAAATACCCCGTAGACCACGTGGGTATGAAAGTGTTTAGCATTCCTGCCGGCAGCCGAGTCAGCAACCAGGAGAATTTGTTTCTGGGGCAGTTGCCCAAACTCATTGTCATTGGGTTTGTGGATAACGTTGCCTTTAGCGGGAATTATGCTAAGAACCCCTTTAACTTTAAACATTACAATATTAATTTTGTGGCCCTCTGTGTCAATGGAGAACAAACCCCAACAAAGTCCCTACAACCAGATTTTGAAAACGGTAATTGTGAGAGAGAATACATGCAGCTGGTACAGACAGCCAGTAAACATACAAAAGACCGGCCCTGATAATCAACTGTGAGAAGTTTGCTCTGGGGTACACCTTATTTGCCTTTGACCTGTCTCCTGACCAGGAGTGTGCTGATCATTATTTGCTGATTAAAACTGGGAACCTGAGAGCAGAAATACGCTTTGCTGCGCCTTTGCCCACCATGGTTAATGTGATCGTGTACGGGGTCTTGACAGTGTCATAGAAATAAATCAGAGGAGAACTGTCCTGTTTGACTACATGTGAAGATGGACATCGAACAGCTCATCAGGGTTTTATCCTCAGACCCTTATGCCAAAGAAACTTTCTTAGACATTTTCCCCTGCGACTGGCTTCCTAAGACTTGACTGTCTACAAGGCCCCTGAGCTTGGTGGTCAACACGCACCCGCATAATCAATCCGGAGAACACTGGTTGGCTGTTTACCTGGAGGATCGGAACCGTGGAGAATTTTTCGACTCGTACAGCCACCACCCAAACAGCGCTCTCTTTCCTCAGAGCATTATGTTGTTTTCAAACAAGAACACTACCGACACTGCTTTTCAGACGAAACAGTTACAAGACCCCCAATCTGTCGCCTGCAGATACCATTGTGTGTTTTTCCTACACCACCGTAGCAAGGGGCTATCTTTTGAACAGATTTTAATTGTATTATTCCAACGATTTAGCACAAAATGATAGGGTAGTGATGCATTTTGTAAAAAGTAAACAAAAATTTCCATGTGGCTGGGCTTGCTTAAAACATGTTTCAACATGCCCAGACATGTATTTCTTGCTATGACTTCCACGAATGCTTTGTCTAAATAAAAAACTCAGCTGATGTTGTGTAAATAAAGCTGTTGTTATTTAAGTGTGTGTGTGTGTGTGTGTGTGTGTTTTCATTCAAAAAATCTTCTGTAGACAAAAACTTTATAGCAGTGTAGAATAGTTTAATTCAAAGCGTAAAACTTTAAAGGGAGAGCCAATGGATTTTAGAGAGTTTCTCGCTTCTTAGGCAGTGTTGTTGGTGTTTCTTGGTCTGAGGCAGATACTTTCAGGCGTTCCGGATGATCACAATTCACGACGTTGCCCATAGCAGAAGATGGTACGTGCAGTTCGACCATGGCTTTCATAAAGATGTCCCAGCCTTTAGGCAGATGTTTAGTAGTCCCGGCGTGAGTCTGAAGGGTTCTCCAGACCAAGTCGAGCATGTTAGAACCCTCGACGAGCATCCCTTTGTAGACAAAACCCCCTTGATCATCCTAAGAAGAAATATCCTTGTGCTGGCTGGCTCAGTTTAGTGAGCGGTACTTTGGCATTTTTCCTGTATTGTGCATGCACGTTATCCGATACTTCCTGAACGACTGTGTCAGGGTTTGTGGGGGTTTCTAGGGGGGGTCTGTTCTGGGAGAAACAGGGTTAATTTCCCTCTGTCCAGATCACCTTGCTTTATATAGGTCAGGTATTTCTGAAAAACAGATGCATAGAGTTTAGCCTTATCATATTCTGCTAACCCCGGTCTTTGGAGACTGTCCCTCATTTCAGCATCCAATAAGCAGGTTGCCTTGGTTCTGATATTTTCCTGAGGTGGTGGGGGAGCCCTTAATTGTTCAAGTTCATGTTTGGGCACCAGGTACATTTTTTCTGCTTGCTCTATCACCGGCTAGCCAAAAGCCCCTTAATCAGAGGAAGAGCAAAACTTAACATAGGTCCGATAAATCCCCCAAACGTTTTGTAACAGCCAATAGACTGCTTGCAAAGCACAGGTTAGTATCATAGGTATTCAAGTCGATTAAATACTTCTTCTTTTTAGTAATGATCTGGGAATAGGGGATAGAGCTTATAACTCTACGGCTTTCACCTCCCCGGCCTCTCACAACAACCAGAACCAGCCAAAATGTCGAATCGAGCAATATTTCTCTCTGACTTTGTAACAGATTACTGAACCACTCTAAAAACAGCTCTGGGGTCGTCTTGTTTAAATTAATAGCTCGAGAGTATAAACAGTTTGCCTTGCTATCTGCCTGAATACGTAACTGGGCATAGTCATTGCTTGTGAACCTCTGGCGGAGTTCTGCTACAATTTCTTCCACCCCTCGGCTTATGGCTTCGTATGCCACGTGTAACGGCACACGCTCCAGATTCACAAAACGGAACTCCTCAGTGTACCTCCTGCCTCCAAACCTGGCTACAGACCACTCTTGCCCTCTCGCCCGTACCATATGTACGTCCCGTAAAATGTCCTCTGCTGACTCAGGAGACCAGGGGGCGCTTGAGGGGTCCTCTAAACTGTCTTCCACACTAGATTCATTATCCCAACCCTCTGACCCTTCAGTTCTGGGTGGTGGGGGAGGCCTGGGTGGCCTGGGAACATTTGAGGGGCCCTCCAAAGGGCTTCCTAAACCATAGCCACCATCTCTCCGCTCTGGCTCTGTGGGTTCTGGTGAAAGGTCAGGTCTGGGAGGCTGGGGTATATTTGAGGGACCCTCTAAGGACTTCCTAAACCATATTCTCCACCCCCTCTCTCTGGCTCCAGGGGTCCTGGTGAAGGGTCAGGACTGGAAGGAGGAAAAGTGTTTGAGGGATCCCTAGGGGATCTCTTCCTTTTTCCTCAACCAGTGTTTAGCCTTCCCCACGCTCCTCTTCAACCAGGCCCTTACTTTTTGCCCCGTGAGCCACTTGCTGGTTCGCCACCTATTCTTACCCCCGCGTTTACCATGACTCCCCCTCTTATGACACAGGCCACGACTGCTGTCCGAGTTACACAGACTATGTGCTTTCCGAGGAAAATTTACCCTTTTGCTCCGGTAGTAATCATGATCTTTCAAAGCACTCTGCACACTCATTCTGAGATGTATACGTCTGCCAGTATCATCCCAAACACCCCTCTTTTTTCCACAATAATCATGATCTTTCAAAAAAGGAGAAAGACTCTCCTCTTTCTGTAAATTGTGTGAGCAATCAGTCCTGGGTTTCTTATTCACGGGGTCCAGATCACCTGTTTTGGGGGTGTGAATCCTTGTCTTTTTACATATGGTTTTCTCAGAGGAAGGTGTCTTGTTTTCCTCTGAGGAATCATACCCTTCTGTTCTGTCCCGGTGGTCTTCTGATCCTTGGGTGTTATGATCTGTAGGCTGAACATTTCTAGGGTTTTTTGCTTGTGCTTTTAGAGGTCTCTGCCCAGGTCCCTGCTCTTCTTCAGGAGTGGTGCATGTGATCACTTAGGAAATTTAAAATTTACATCTCAGCATTGAGAATTCACTCTCCTCACACACTACAAATTTAAAATTTGCTTGACCCCTACACACAGCTTCTCCTCCCACAAGAAACACAAAGTTTCAGAAGCTGATTTCAGAAAAATTACCTTTTACTACTGGATAAAAACATGACTGTATGTGCTTGTTCTGCTCTTCTATTTAGAAGAAGAGTTTCTGTTTGAAAACAAACAGTTACAAACAGTTGTTATAACTTAGTGTGATTATAGTAACACAGCCACAAATAACCCACCATTTTAAAATAATTTTTACCTTGCTGAGGTAAAATTGCATGGGGCTTCCCCAACTGATAATATAAATGAAATGATACAATAAGTAAGTAAGTCCTCTGTATAAAAAAAATTAAATAATAGATTAAGGAAAACAGTGTATGTATAAAGTAAAATATAACTGTATTAAAATAGCCACCACTAAAAGACAACTCCACCCCTTTAGTCTTAAAATATGTGGAGATCTGGACATACCAGTCAGATTTTTTTTTTTTAATCTGGTTTATCTTCATGATACACACCCGCCACCCCATACCATACACAATCTGTGAGGATATATATTTTTAAATTCAGTCTTTATTTCCATCAAAACTTTTATAATATTTACTGATTTTTTTTGTTAAACCTTCTTCTAAGTAGTGTTTTTTTATCATTTCCTGTGACCATTAAGCCTTGTCGGCCTTATCTTTATAGCAGGCCTGTTGGTAAAAGATAACTCCTTTAGTCTTAAAACAGGAAGAGTTCTGAACACAATGGTCATCTTTTGTGTGTGTGTGGTCTGGTTTATCCTTTTAACACACACCTCCACCACCACCCTACCATACAAAAGCTGTGAGACTATATATTTTTAAATTCAGTCTTTATTTCCATCAAAACTTTTACAATATTTACTAGTTTTATTTTGTTACCCCTTCTCCTAAGAAGGGGTTTTTTTTATCATTTCTAGTGACCATTAAGTCTCATTGGTTTTATCTTTACAAAAAAACCTATATGTATGTGATTAGAGATCCAAGACACTAAAGCAAATGCTAAAATACATTAGATGTAGAAAACTGTTGATGTGCTTTACAACCTCACACCCCCCAGTCTCCCACCAAGATCAGCAAAAGATATAAGCCCCACCCATTTTAAACTTTTTGCTAATCCCTTCTCTTAAGCAGGGTTTTATAATCTCTAGTACCAATTAAGCATTCAATATGGGGTATGAGTGTTTTATCTTCCTCAGTGATCAAATCATGAAGGGCAGCATTAGGATCTTCTGCAGAATACACAGTGTTTAGAAGCTCTCTAACTTGAATTAAATGTTTCTCAGTAATTCTGAGAATGTTCCTGGCAAACCCAATGGCTATAACAGCATTGAAAATGCTATGAAGACATATTTCCTGGCAAAGTTCCTGAATTATTTGATTTATGTCTTCATCTAACCAAGTAATACATTCGTGGGCTTCTTGACCCCCTAGGTCAAATGTGCACCCCCAGCATAGGTCAAAAAGTCTCTTCCTCAAGCAGTATTTCATTATGCCATAAAAGGAAACACGAACAAGAGACTTCATGAAAACTTTACATTCATGACTTGAAACTGGATCTGATTCAATGCCTAGCTGTCTGTCTTCTGCACTCTTCAGCCTCATCCGGTCTTTGTTCTCTGCAGAAGCATACACTTCCTTCTTGTGTACTGGTGAGTAGGTTTTCTGGTGTCATTAAAAAGGCTTCATCTAGCTGCAAAGGAGTTCAAATAAAGACCTAAATTAGTTAGCTGCTGTTTAATCAGTCCTTAGCTACTTCTAAACACACATGTCATGAAGTGAACCCACACCCCTACCCTCAAAACCCAAGTGCCCCTACAACCATGCTCCAAGTCTCTTACCAGTCTCTCCTGTGTGATGACCTCTACTTCGCCTGCAGGCTCTAGCACAAAGATACCATCTTCTAAATTCTCAACGTCTGCTTCGAGGGCCTGAGCCTCCTCCATTTGCCTGTTCATTGGGTCTTCCCGAACAGGGTCAGGCGTCTCAAAGAGTCTTTGGGCAAGGAGCCGTGTCCCCTCCTCAAAACTATTTCTGCAGTAACGCTTTCTATCAGGCCATCTTGGGGTTGTAGTGAGTGGGCCTACAGGCATTGTGAAAGAATCCATATCTGCCCTTGCTTGCCTTAGCACAGTCTCAGATAAACAGAGGAGTCGTTTGGGAAAGCAGATAGACCTGGTGGGATTTACCGCCTAAATCCTACCCCCTGTACTCATTCCAATTGGTTCAGCGTTGTTTTTGGGAGGTCTGAAGTGTCTGAAACCTCCGCCAATTGGTTGGGGAAGGTGGGGCGGTTTGTTAGAGGGGTCACACCACCACCCTGCCACCCCATAGGCCATGCCTATGCTCCGGTGGGGGCTAGAGCAGTCTGGGACCTGATAAGCCATAACTGCACCATGTGATCTGGGGCGTTTCTTGCAGCATGAGGGGTTGGGCTTTGGGGTCTGCATGGGCTGTCCTTCTGATGTCATGGACCATGTGGTATTGGTGTCACACACCATGTGACTGGGTGTGGGGGTGGAGTTGCTGATGTCACACAACACGTGACTGGGGTGGGGGCGGAGTTGCTGATGTCACACACCACGTGACTGGGGTCAGGGGGCAGGGCTGGTGACATCACACACCATGAAAGGGAAAGGGGTGGGGGTGGGGCAGGACTTCCGGTCCTGCCTGCCCATCACATTTGCATTGAAGGGCAGTGAGTCTATGTACTACTCACCTTCTAGTTCAAGGTGAACCAGTTAATGTATAAATGGTTCTTTAGATTCTCACGTGTTTCTAGAAGCTCTGAAATGTATTATTCACATACCATGATTTTATATGCATGAGCACTTAATGTTGCTGCTTAATTATTTAAGGATAAAGAGAAAATGTAGCATAGGTGGCTCTTTTGTGTGTATAGGTAATATTGCCATATCCAGCCTATCTAATATTGCTTTCTGTTGTAGTACATTTCAGCAGTGTAGTGCAAGTTTGGGGATGAGTTCTAATGTCCTTTTATGAATATTCATGTAAATTTGCTACAGTAGACAGGTAATGCAGATGCAGTAAAGTCAGCTTCTTACATAGTTTTATAATCACAAAAAATAGAAGGTGCTGCATACTCTACAGCAGCTTGACCTGTCTCCAGTGTTATTCAGTATGGGAGAATGGAAGTATCCTGGGCAATCTTTGACTAATTAAAAATGGGAGGTTTTTTGAAAAAAGTGAAAATCATGGTCTGTACCAATGTTCCTTTGTTAATCTGCTGATTCATTGGTTTCTTCTGTGCTGTACTGAGATTCATATGTCCCAAAATGTTCAGCAAAGTTATGACATTTAAATTTTAGCCATTATTGGAGATGTCTTTAAGGGTCAAGGTAAAATAGGCACACTAGTTCTGCCTTCTGTTTCCCTCTTCAACTGTTTTTTTTCTGTATCATGTCATTACTATTATTTATTGGGTTAAAGAAATGGCAATTTCCATTCTATTCAATAAGTGTGTCAAATAAAAAGAAGCATGTTTGTAAAGGCAGTCTTGTTGCTTTAACCAGGAAAATGTTTCCTTATTGCTTCATGAAAACTTTATATTCACGAGTTGTAACAGCTTCTGTTGATTCAATGCCTAGTTATCTTCTGCACTTTTCAGCCTCATCCAGTCTATGTTTTCTACAGAAGCATACACTTCCTTCTTGTGTACTGGTGAGTAGGTTTTCTGGAGTCATTAAAAAGGCTTCATCTAGCTGCAAAGGAGTTCAAATAAAGGACTTAGTTAGCTGATGTTTAATCAGTCCTTAGCTACTTCCAAACACACACATGTCATGAAGTGAACCCACACCCCTACCTTCAAAACCCAAGTGCCCCTACAACCATGCTCCAAGTCTCTTACCAGTCTCTCCTGTGTGATGACCTCTACTTCGCCTGCAGGCTCTAGCACAAAGATACCATCTTCTAAATTCTCAACGTCTGCTTCGAGGGCCTGAGCCTCCTCCATTTGCCTATTCATTGGGTCTTCCCAAACAGGGTCAGGCATCTCAAAGAGTCTTTGGGCTAGGAGTCCGGTGTCCTCCTCAAAACTATTTCTGCAGTAACGCTTTCTATCAGGCTGTCTTGGGGTTGTAGTGAGTGGGCCTACAGGCATTGTGAAAAAATCCATATCCACACCTGCTTGCCTTAGCACAGTCTCAGATAAACAGAGGGGTCATTTAGGAAAGCAGATAGACCTGGTGGGGCTTGCAGACTAAATTCCACGTCCTCTACTCATTCCAATTGGTTCAGCGTCATTCTTGGGTGGTCTGAGGCCTCTGAAACCCACACCAATTGGTCGGGGGTGGTGGAGTGGGCTGTTAGAGGGGTCACACCACCACCCTGTCACCCCATAGGCCATGCCTGTGCTCTGGTAGGGGCTAGAGCAGTCTGGGACCTGATAGGTCAACTGTACCACATGATCTAGGGTGTTTCTTGCAGCATGAGGGGTTGGGCTCTGGGGGTCTGCATGGGCTTTCCTTCTGATGTCATGGACCATGTGGTGCTGATGTCACACATCACGTGACTGGGTGGGGGTGGAGTTGCTGATGTCACACACCACATGACTGGGGGGTGGGGGTGGAGTTGCTGATGTTACACACCATGTGACTGGGGGTGGGGGGTGGAGCTGCTGGTGTCACACACCATGTGACTGGGGGTTGGGGACGGAGTTGCTGATGTCACAAAGCACGGGACTGGGTGTGGGGGTGGAGTTGCTGATGTCACACACCACGTGAATGGGGTCAGGGGGCAGGGCTGGTGACATCATGCACCATACAGGGGGAAAGAGGGCAGGGCTAAGGGGGCAGGACTTCAGGTCCTGCCCACCTGTTACATTTGCATATACTATATACTATAGTACTATATACTACTGTTGGTATTTTCAACCACAGTAAAGGTGATCAAACTGGATATGATTTTCCAGTCAGGAAGAAATACAGAATACTGTATTAGACAGACTATGTTTAGAGCACCTTTTCTAGCCCCCTCCCCATGTGGGGTGAACACAGCAGATCCTGAAGATGGCTGCTTGAGCAGTCAGTTACAGATGTTGAATCGCACTCCTGTCTCATCCAAGTGCTAGACAACCTTCTTGTAATTGCTGCCTTTTTCCCAGTTCATGACTAGGAGCTTCTAGACCTCACAATCCTGCTCCCATTGCCATTATGTGGTCACCAAAGGGCTTGAGAAATGTCCTGGAAAAGCTGTTTTCATGGAAGATGCCTGTACATGACTTCTTTTATCATGAAGCTGCTGCACAGAAGCTTCCACATGGCTCTTGGTCCAACCGGAAGGAGACTGAGACAACTGGGGATTTCATTCCACTGCATCCTTCCTCTGCCTTTGCAGCCACTAAGATTCTAACATCTTCCGTCTGCTCCGCTCTTGAAGATTTGTAGGCCCAGGGCTGGGGGCTGAGCAGCTTATTCTAGTGGCAACCTGCACTCACCATGTCACAGCACCAAAGGATAGATGTGGCTTCTCAGGTGGGAAACTATTGCCATCTGCTGTCCTCACATCCTGGTGGTGCTGCCACTGCTGCTTATTCATCAGAGTTACATCTGTGGATGTGCTGGGCAGCAGTACTGCACTGCCCCACAGCTTTCATCACTATTGTCAAATAACAATAGCAAAGGCACCCCCACTGGGGAACCTGCAACTGAACCAGCATGGTCCTCTAAACTGGGTTGTACCCGCACAAACATTCCCAATATAGGGACTTAGAGGAAGGTATAATTCCAGCAATATTGATCCAATTGTTTAAAAGCAATACAAACAACAAACAAAAGTATGCTTTGAGATGGAGAGGGAAGCATCATGGTTGCTTTATCAGCTGGCTGAATGAATTCATTATTTGTATAGGATTATTTTTAGCTGCTGTGTGGGGATAGTTTGCAATTGCAAGCTTCATTCATTGTGTGGGCTCCTACACCCTTAATGGGTGCTGCTTGTTGCTGTTTAAAATCTAAAACAATAACATGATAATAAATACCAGCAGACAATGGATTTAGCCCTGACTGATAGAAAATTTAGTCCAATAATACTGCCAGTTGGTTGCCCCACCATGAATTTCCTCAGAGGAGGCTGTGGGATAGGTGAGTGCAAGAGGTAGAACTTGAATTTGCCTGCTCTGGCTGGAGAGATAATGGCTTTTATCTGGCAGAAGGAGAATCCACAGGCTCTGTAGAATTCCTAGATGCTTTGAGGCCTGATTTTTGTTAAATGGTAAAATGGCATTGTCTCATCCCTGAGAAGGGTGTAAGCCTTTAGGAAGATCAAGTGACACTCTCCTAGTTACATTGAAGCCATTTTTGTTGTGCACATTTCTAACATCTGGTCTAACTTTACATAAAAGAAGCGCAGTTGGGCCAACTGTTCCTTTAGTTTTGCTTTCATGTTCTTGATATTTTAAATAAACCTTATTTTTACATGATTAGTTCTCTCATGGTCTGCTGTCTGGTTGGGTAAGTTCCTACAGCCTGCTTGAAAACAGCAAAACTCCCTGAACTCTAAAGACAGGTAAAGAAGGATGCAAGCTCCAAGGCTGCTGAAAGCTCGAGCAAATTAGAGGGGTCAGTTAGTGGGGCCTGGGACAAATGGATGGTTAACATGGAAGCTGAAAGTAATTTATTTTTCCACTGTAAAATATTATATGTGCTACTAGTATCTCTCACAGTTCTAGTTTCATGGAAGGCCAATCATGACATTACACAAAAAAATAAAGGCAACTCTAGAAAAATATTTTGGGGTACAGGAAGAGTGCCAAGGCCTTGGCATTTTGAGATTAAACAATGATGCACATTTAGAAATACTGATCTGGAAGGAAGACAGAGTAGAACCATTGTACTGTACTGGGATTACTATCAAAGGGACAATTGGATGCCAGTGAAGGAATCATGCTGTATCAAATTCCTACCGGCTTTTCTCTTTGAATCTATTTGATCTGGGCAAAACATACCAGGTATAAATACAGAAGCTGTTATACAGAAACTTAACCCAAAAAAGCATTTAAAAGAGTGTTGGAACACAAGGAAATTCACAATTAGTTTTGAAAGCCTAACATTTAAGTGTCCAACTGGAAAAGGGGATTGCTGAGAACAGCCAATATAGTGTGATTGTATATATTACTCCAGCATCATCCTCAAAGGGACTACCCCACAAACTATTTGGGCAAAAGAACCAAACACTGCCAGACTGGAATCTGGAGAACTGAAATCCCAACCATTTGAAGAATGAAAAATCCAGCTGGCATTTGGGAGGGTGACAGCACATGCCAGCACTAAACTAAAAAGATGCCACCTAAGATCATCAAGCTGTGAAAATAGCTCTACTACGTGCACACAGTTTGAAAGGGCCCACCAACAGAAAAAAAGCCCCAGTTGGGCTCAGGGAGTAGTGTGAGATGCACGGGTACAAGTCTGTTGTGCCCCCGCACCCCAAAGCCCCCCAGCAACCACCAGCACAGCCGGAGGTAAGCGGGGCCTGTGGTGGGAGGGGGCTAGCACAGTTCAGCTGCAGGGAGGCAGCTGAGAGGAGCCAAGGAGGGTCTCACCCCGCCCCACCTCCTACTTGGCCCAGCCCCCCAGGGAGCCACACGACCAGAGCCTCATGAACAGAATGCACAAACAGGTGCACTTCTGGGCCTGGTGCAGGAGTTTAGTGCAGGAGTTTGCACAGGAGAGTGAGTGAGAGGGCCCAAGGCCCTGCCACTGAGCCCCAGGGAAGGCAGTCCCATCAGTAGCTGGACTACCAGCAGCACAATGCAGATGGGCACACACCACACCGAGGGTCCCCTCTGAGTCTACAGCCTCCCCCTCTGGAACCTCAGAGGCCTCCACCCAGATGGAACCCATGGTTCTGGGCTCCACACAGACAGAGCCTCTGGCTCTCAGCTGTGGGGGCTGCCTGGCACGTTTCCAGACACATGGGACCAGAAGCATGACCACCTCCCGTTGTAAGGTTTACTCCACTTTGGAGTTTCTGGGGCACCAGATAGAGAAGCTCCAGGCCGCAGTCCAGAGACTGCGTGCCATCAGGGATGGTGAGCAGGAGATAGACTCCTACTGCCAGGCCCTTCACCCCCTGGAGACGGAGTGGAGACCAAGGTTACCTTCCAGGACAAGGGAGGACTCAGGGATCTCCCATACTGTCCAGCCAGGGGGTTGGGCCAAGGTAGTCAGCAGCCCCAAGGCCCACAGCACCAAGGTCACCGCCCCGCTAGAGCTTTCAAACACGTATGAACCTCTTGCAGCCCCAGTAGAACCTGCAGAGTTGCCAGCTCCTGCAGGCAACGCAGGTTCATCCTCAGCTCTCACTAAGGCAGCTCGTCCCTGCTCTCACTAAGGCAGCTCGTAGAGTGGTTGTTGTGGGAGACTCCCTCCTGAGGGGGACTGAGGACGTAATCTGCCACCCCGACCCCTTAGCCCAGGCGGTCTGCTGCTTCCCAGGAGCCCGTATCTGGGACTTAGCCGAGAGGATCCCAAAACTCATCCAGTCCACTGACCACTACCCTATGTTCCTTATCCATGTGGGCACGAATTACATGGCTTGGAGCAATCCCAGCCAGATCATGAGGTGCTACAGGGCTCTGGGAGTGGGGCTTAAGGGGTTGGGGGCATAGGTGGTGTTTTCCTTGATCCTCCCAGTTTTGGGCTTTGGACTGAGGAGGGAGAGGAGGATTGAGGTAATCAACCAGAGACTGTGGCGCTGGTGTCATCGTGAAGGCTTTGGCTTCCATGATCACAGTCCGCTCTTTGTGCTCTCGCTTTGGTGAGAGAGGCAGTGCTCTGCTGTGAAGAGATGGCCTCCACCTCACTCCACTGGGAAGGAGGCTCTTCTCAGCCAGACTGGCTGACCTGCTCAACTGGGCTTTAAACTAAGCCTGCCGGGGGATGGGTGGATAACTGCCAATGCAAGCCCACTAGACAACTATTGCATAACCAGCAGGTTAGGGCACCCAAGGCAATCCACACCTACCCCAACCCTAGAACAGTGTCCACCTGGGAGTGCAAGGAAGCCTAGGGCTTCCAATGGGACATTTACGTGCCTGTACACCAATGCCAGGAGCTTGGGGAACAAACAGGAGGAACTGGTCCTCCTGCTAAGTAAGAAAGGCTACAATCTCACAGAGATAACAGAGACCTCATGAGACTTCACCTAAGACTGGGCTACAGGTATAGATGGCTATACCCTGTACAGGAGAGATCGTGCAGATAAAAGGGGTGGGAGTGTAGCTCTCTCTCTCTGTCAAGGAAAGCTACACGTCCCTGCAAATTGACACTGGCACCCAGGGAGGACAACTGGAGTCCCTCTGGGTTAAAATACATGGGGAACGTGGCACAGGGAACATCATGGTAGGAGTCTACTACAGACCTCCTAAACAGAAACAAGAGCTTGACCACGAATTCTCTAGGGAACTAGCTGAGGCTGCATGCTCTTGGTGCATGGTTGTCATGGGAGACTAACTACCCAGACATCTCATGGGAAGAGCACTCGGCCAAATTCAATCAGTCGCAAAGCTTCCTCACACGTGTGGATGAGCTCTACCTGACTCAAGAAGTTTATGGGCCAACAAGAGGTAAAGCATTGCTGGACCTGGTACTGGCCAAAGGGGATGACCTAGTCAGTGACCTAAGAATCAGTGGAAAGCTGGCTGATAGTAATCACGAGCTGATCACCTTTACTATCCATTGAAAGCTGGCAAGTCAGTCAACAATGCAGAAGCCCTCAACTTTAGGAAAGCTGATTTTGACAAGCTCAGGAGGCTTGTTGTTAAGGTCCTAAGGGACCATGATTCAACAGGAAGAGAAGTCCAAGAGGAGTGGTTGCTCCTCAAAGGAGCGATCCTGACAGCACAAGGGTTGTCCAGTCCATCTTGGAGGAAGGGTAGCAAAAGGGCACAGCAACCCCCTTGGCTCAGCAGGGAACTTGAGGACCTCCTATGCTTAAAAAGAGAAATTTATAAAGGATGGAAGGCTGGAATAACCACCATGGAGGAGTACTCAGTACTGGTCCATGCCTGCAGGGAGTGGACCAGGAAAGCCAAGGCTGCAACCAAACTCCATCTAGCTTCTCATATCAAGGAAAATAAAAAGTCCTTTTTCAGATATGTAGGGCCAGAAAAAAAGCAGGGTAACACTGGACCCCTGCTGAACCAAATGGGACAACTGAAAACCAACACCCAGGAAAAAGCCAAACTGCTTAATGGGTACTTTGCATCAGTCTTTCATCAGCCCAAAGAGACCACCCTGCCTAGCACGACATGGGACAACCAGGGTGAGGGCATATTTATACCCAGCATCGGTGTAAACCTTGTAAAGGAACACCTTGAGAGGCTGAACATCTAAGTCAGCTGGTCCTGACAGATTACACCCTAGAGTACTCAAGGAGCTGGCAGGTGTCCTAACCCAACCATTGGAGAAAATATTTGAAAACTCATGGCACTCAGACAAAGTACCTGAAGACTGAAAGACGGCCAATGTGGTACCCATCTGCAAGGAAGGGCAGAAAATAGATCCCAGGAATTACAGGCCAATCATCTTGACCTCAATCCCTGGTAAGATTCTGGAGAAAATTATCAAAGAGACCCTTCTTGATCAGATGGCTGATGGCAACATCCTGAGGAACAGCCAGCATGGGTTTGTCATGTGTAGGTCATGCCTGACCAATCTCATCTCCTTCTATGACCAGGTGACATATCACCTGGACTAGGGAGAAAAGATTGACATTATATATCTGGACTTTAACAAAGCCTTTGATCCGGTGTCCCATGATCTCCTCATGGAAAAATTGGCCAAATGTGACCTCAGCTACACCACAGTCTGATGGCTGGGAAATTGGCTCCGAGGTCAAACCCAGAGAGTAGTAGTCAATGGAAGTGAATCGTTATGGTGCTCCGTGACTGCTGGTGTCCCCCAAGGCTCTGTCCTTGGACCAGTTCTCTTTAAAATCTTTATCAATGAAGTGGACAATGGTGTCAGAAGCACACGGGCCTAGTTTGCCGATGACACTAAACTTTGGGGCATAGCATCCACATCTGAGGATAAGCTAGTGATCCAGGTTGACTTGGATAAGCTTAGTAAGTGAATGGATATAAACCTGATGATGTTCAATACCGAAAAATGCAAGGTACTCTACCTGGGGGGGGTGGAACCTACAGCATTCTTATAGGCTCGGCAGTGCTATAGTTGCTAGCACCATGGCTGAAATAATTAGGGGTCATGATTGACCACAAGATGAACATAAGCCAATGTGATGTCACAGCTGGTAAAGCAAACAAAACTTTGGCTTGCATCCATAGATGCTTCTCAAGTAAATTTCAGGATGTCATTCTTCTACTGTACTTAGCCTTGGTGAGGCAGCAGCTGGAGTACTGCATCTAATTCTGGGCTCCACAGTTCAAGGATGTCAAGAAGCTTGAGAGAGCCCAAAGGAGAGCCACGCATGTGATCAGAGGGCAAGAGAATAAGCCTTATGATGAGAGGCTGAGAGCCATGGGATTCTTCAGCCTGGAAAAGTGCAGGCTCTGGTGGCTACCTATAAGTACGTAAGGGGTGTGCATCAGGACCTGGGGGAATGTATTTTCACCAGAGCGCCCCAAGGGATAACAAGGACCAAAGGTCATAAACTCCTCTGTGCCCGTTCTAGGCTGGACATAAGGAAAAACTTCTTTACTGTCCAAGCCCCCAAGGCCTGGAATAGACTGCCTCCAGAAGTGGTGCAGGCACCTACTCTGGACTCTTTCAAAAACATTTGGATATTTATCTTGCTGGGATCCTTTGACCCTAGCTGACTTTCTGCCCCTGGGGCAGGGGGCTGGACTTGATGATCTTCAAGGTCTCTTCCACCCCTAATGTCTGTGAAATCTATGAAGTCTATGACAAATATGAACTTACTAATACATTTATTTAGGAATCTGAGGCTGATCTTAGTGGCTCCCTTCCATAACACACCAACTGCCAGGGCAGTAGGGCCCCAAGCCAGTTCTGACGGTGAATAAACTTTTGGAATGAAAAGGAGCTGAGACTTAAATCTGAGCATGATGGACCTACTCCACTTAATGTTAGTTACCACACTTACACAACTGCAAAAGAAGCAAGTTTAATTCCAGCCTCAAAAAGAAACAGTTGCGCGATTGGTATTTTTATTTACAAATTCCCAATCAAACCCCACCCCCTCAGGATGTGGGATGTTTTGAGAATATTACCATTCATTGTCCACTGTCAGCGTGATCCATAATTGTTCATTGCTTTCACACTACACTATTTAAAATAAAATCATCTTTCAGGTGTAAGAAACTAATCTATAACTCACCTGAGCCAAACACTATGGGCACAGACCTTCTTTTATTGTTCACAAATGCACTTCTCATGGAAAACCTGAGGTTCCACAGCAAATGGGGCCTAAAAGCAACTAACACTTTTCTGCTGCTTTGAAAACTTCTCATTAAATGCATAAAGATTTCCCTATGGGGAGACTGAGCATGCCCAGGAGCACATATTCTGAACGTTTTCTTTTCCCCTCACAAGCCTCCCATTGAAAAGCATTGGACAGACGTTTAATTCATGGGGAGCGTGGGTCACTGAAGGGGTTCTGCACAGCTATTAGGACATCAATCAAGGAAAAAACCTGACCCAGTAACATTCCAGGTCTCGCAGCACCACAAACATGGAAACTCCAGACTAAGGCTGCAGTCCTGTCCTTACTTCCCCTGCTTGGTACAGTACTGCAGCATGCTAGGATACACCCTGGCAGAACTAACAGGCTGGGCTTATTACTAGCGAATTCTCTTGCTTTTCTCAGACTGAAAATCACTGAGGCATATGACATTCTGACTCGTTTGTTTTTTTGAATGCCCAGCTGTTATGGCAATTAAAGCAACAACAAAACCCCCTTGTGACACAACTTTCCAAACTCTTACCAGCACCATCTTGCACCCTTGTATGATAGCATCCATCTGTTAACCCATGTGTGTGATGCACTGGATTGGGAAATCACTGAAGCACACAAGCTTTCAGGCAAAGCAGAGTAACAGGCCAAGGACTCGGGGCACATGAGGTGAGGAAGCAGCTATTCAGTTCATGCCATCACTGCCCTCAACCCCAAAGGGGAGAATGCAGCAACCCACACAAGCAGGCTCTTGTTGGCTGGCAGTTCTCTGGGAGGCAGAAGCTTATGCTTCTGCTGCAAAGCCAAAACCTGCGTTGAGACTTCATACAGCAATTGCCTCAGGGAACAGCCCCATCACCAGGAAGCAGAGCCAAAGGGCTCTCAAACACACTGCAAGGGCCCTGCAGACTCCCAGGAGGGAAACCCAAGTAGAGGCATGGGTAACTTTCAACCAGGATTGCAGCTTATTGGAACAAAGTAGATTGAAGACTTGCTTTTTTTGCTGCATGGTCTGTTACCTACCAGGCCCCCACAGTGCACCTCTGTCTTTGCCAGCTGGGACTTGTGTACCACAAAGGGGGCTTCAGGGCTGATGTTTATCTGGACTAGATGAAAAACAAGTTTCCACCTGGCTACCAACCCCCAGCCTGCCCCTTACTGCTGCCTACCTGGGCTGGAAAGGTTTGCAGACTGACTGCTCTGCCTTCCAGCATCTTCAGGGTGACAGCAGCCACTGGACAGGTAGACACCTCGTGTCCCTTCCTTCACACAAGAAAGATATAAGGAACAGCAGCCTGAGGCAGCCCTGCCTCATACCGCAGGCAAATCACCCCTGGTGCCACTGAGAAAGTGAGTCAGAATAACTCCTTCCCCATCAAGCAACTGCGGGGGGGGGGGAGCTCAGCAGTCAGGGGAACACAGCCCCGGCCTGAGCTCGTGCCCCCTGGCTGTGGGGAGTTCCCCTAAGACAATGGCCCTAGTTTAGGATCCCAAGAGCTGCCAATGAACTTAATTGAAGAACTTTCAATGGACATAAAGGTCTTTTCTTAACCTCTTCAGCAACTGCAGGTAAACACCAAGGGCCTGAACTCAGGTGCTGGTGGGCAAGGACAGGAAGGAGTGATTTTCTGTGTTGTAATTAGAGCTGTGACAGCATTAACGGCTGGATGCAGTATCAGACCTGTAGGACCCCAGCAGTTTACAATACTTTTTGCTTGGAGATAGATTGTTTTAGAAAGTTTTCCTCTTAGGATTCATCAAATGCCTGACACTAGCTGCCCTGGCAGCTTGCCTATCTTCTTATCCACGTATATCTCTTGCTTTTTATGGCCTCCAGTTCTTAGCTTGGGAGCTCTGATAGAGACAATCTAGCACTAGGAATAAATACTGGATGTCTCAGATCACTTATCTGAGGAGGGAGAGTTTATAACAATTCATATAAAACACTGTGTAAACACAATTTACAACATCAATTATTCATCAATTAAGTATCACAACTTGTTTGTGAGGTAGGTGCAGGATTATATAGATAATGATTCATATGGATCACACTAGGAGAAGCTGTTTATACAGAATTATCTAGTGCTAATGTGAGGCTGTTTAAGTCCCTCTACCCTCATGTGCTCTTGCATCTTGTATGACTCATCCCTAGGGTTACAAGTGGTTCCTTGGAGAACAATTCCCATAATATACAGTGAACAATCACTTATTTAGCATACTTAGTAGGATCCATCAGCCTCTTAGGTTCAGGAACTTAATATTACAGATATTGCCCAGATAAAATTCTTGGTTTCTTCTGATTTTCCTTTCCATGTTTTTAATTACAGAAGCATCCAGGGATATGAAGTCTGTTCGCCATCTACTTGGATTTGATGATCACATTGCAGTGGGGCTGCGTTTGTGGTCACCCGTGCATTAAGGAAACAAATAAGTACAGCAGAACTGGAAGTTAAGAGTCTAAGTTATATGTATGTCTATGACAGAATATTTGAGCAAGTGTTGTTTTTTTTTCATTTCTGATCCTGTGCGGCCAAAACAACACCCAAGAAAGCACCATTATGTTACTGCACCTGAAAACTGGGAATAATAATGCACCTCTCCCTCTCTCAGCCTCTGAGAACCTTAATTCATTAATCTTTTTAGATGCTCAGAGACATGAAATTAAGAAATGATGGGTTAAATACTACATCAAATTAATTCTGCTTGCGAAGCAACTTGAGACAGTAGGGAAGCACATAAGGAAAACATGCACAACTTTCAACTCCTGTATCTTACAGAGAACCACTACTGTAAAGCCCTGCTCATTCAATGAAGTATGTGCAACTGAAAATGGAAAATAATGAAAAGAAGAGGAATGGCCTAAGGTTTATCTTTAGTTAGAACTGCACAATTTGGCTGTATTAATAACAAACCCAGTGATAGGCTCTCGAGGAGAAGACAAAGGAGAAAGATGCCATTGTTACTGACTCTGTAACTTAAGATAGAGGCAAGGACCTGAGGAAGGACACTTGATTCCCCAAAAGCTTGTCAAAAAGCTCTCCCAACTATAAAATTGGTCCAGTAAAAGAAATCACAAAAAACCCTTGCGTCTCAGGGCATTTCCTGGACCATCCAACAACAACATCCAACAACCATACAACAATACTCCAACCCCACTACTTACCTAAGATAGATTTTGTAACCTGCATAAGAAAGCAGCGATTTCAGTACAGTTATCGCAGCAGCAGGTGTACCTCATAACTTGTAACCAGACCGTAAGACAAAGAACAATGCAGAAGGCTAATGTTTTGTTATGTTATTTGAGCTACCCCCAAGGCCAAGCACCGGGGAAGAGCAGGAATACATCAGTTGTTCAAGGGGCAGAGAGTAGAATCGAGCGAGTAGTACTAAATCTATGGAAGAGAACAAGCCAATATGACCAGCAGTAGCACTGCAGCCCTGTTAAGAACAAAGCACTGCAGCCCTGTTAAGAACAACCTGATACCTACTGGGTGCATCTACACATGCAATTAGCACATACCAGTAAATTCCAGTGCAATTTGTGCTTGAGTTTATTTCGCCTGGGAGCAGCTTTTGTACATGCATCCGGGACCACAAAACATTGAGCTGGGGTAGAGTAGTCCTTGGGAGTCAGCCTGCCAGCCTGGGGCTGCTCCACCCCAGCTCAATATGTGGAGGGACTGGCTGGGGCACAAGGGTGCTACAGTGAGGGGCTAGCTGTAGGGCAGTACTTGGGTCAGGCAGTACTATTTTAGTGAAGATAATTAATTTACGGCACCCTAAATACAGGTGCACATGTAGATGGTGACATTTTACTGAGGAGGTAAAGTGCATGTATAGCTACATCCACTGTGTATTACTCTAAGTAGGAGCTGAGGACCCTGAAAATTAGACCTGTGCTGGCAGGGGATATTGTTTTACCTTGGCAGGATAACAGGACAGCAAAAGTGATAGATACAGAATGTTCTATCAAGGCCTATCATTAGGGGCCAGGCAGAGAGCTAACAGTCATGGGATATTCCTGTCATTTTTACATTTAATTCCATGTTGTTTATCTGTCTGGTTTTTTGTTTTATATGTAAAATCCATTTCAGCCCCATTAACACTAGCCATTTGCAGTCTATGGGTAGATTGTTCAAATTTGGTGCACACACATTTGGTGTGTAATCTGGAATCTAATGTTTACAAGGACCTAATGTTTACAAGCAAACTGGTTGTCTTGTACAAAGTTGTGCTGTTATGTACATTTCTTATGTCAGCAGTAAGTCAGCAGTAAGTCAACATCTATGAAAATACATTAAACAAAATGGATTAGAAAATGAATTCTCAGCATCCTCTAGTGGTTCAGTGCTGTAAAAGGCTCTCACCTCACTTCTAATTAAATCTATAAAAACTCTCTATTTAAGTTACCACACATAGAAATGTTTATAGTAAAATTTAAATATTAGGATTCAAATGAAGGATGGCTGAATTTAGCAAGGAGTATTGCAATCTGAAAAGAAAATTATATTAAATTGACCCGAGGACATCATACATATATCCAAAATATCTTCTAATTAGCTAGTCTTGATTTTGCATTATTATAATATCTGTCTGGGAACCATGTTTACTGTGCTGTTTATTATCTTCTAATGCCTACATTAGGAGAAATACTAATGAAATACAGACTGTCCCATAATATATAGTAGTGCTGTCTGCTCTTGTTAAGTATGCTTGTAGGCCTAGCCATGATAAAACTTACTGCCAGGTAGAAAAATCTTCTTGCAGCGGCAATGCTGAGTATAGTATTTCTAATAAAAAATGGGATGCCTGCTCTCCTTATCTAAATGCCAGCACCCAGAAGCAATTCCAGCTCCAACAGTATACAGTATCATTGCAGTGCTGGTGTCAGATTTTGAAATAAAGGGAAGTCTGAACATTGTTACTAGGTGTTAATAGGTTATTAGTGCTCTTTTCTGTTAAACTGGCTTTCTCTTTACATACATGCCATAATGCCATCTTCCTGAGCACAGAATTTTTTTAAAGAAATGCACAAGACAACAAAGATGGCAAATATGCACTTAGAAGATCTCATCCAAGCAATGCACTTGGAAGATCTCATCCAATTCCACACGGTAGTGTCAAAAGCTCACTTGGAAGAATCCACAGCAGCAAAGGGAGGTCAGCGTGTCTACAGGACATAAACATGTTGCACATAAACAGCTTCTCAACAATCCAGTCTAACATCAAAACAATTCTGTTTGGTGCACAGGAAGCATTTAGTAACTGCATACTGAATATCAGAAAGCATGATCATTTATGCCTACATGCGAAGCAAGATGCCAGCCACCTACTTGATAGGGGACTGCAGCCATATCAACACAAGGGTACCACCCAAGCAGATCTGTCATTTCCCAAGGCTTGGGCCCAGTGGCTGCCTAAATACATAGAGCACCTATACACATGATGGAGCTGTGCTCCTGTGTGTGCTGATTAGCATGCGTCAGAGCAGACTTGATTAATCGAAACTGCTGTGAGTCTGCTGAAGTATGCCAATTAGGGCATTCCAGCAGCCTTTGCATCACATATTCAGTGTCCCCGTATTTCCAAATGGTGGCGGAGGTGCTTTAAATAAAGTTCGAATAAGCTTTGAAGTGCCCCCACCACCATTTTGAAGCGAGGGACGCTGAATACACATGATGCCATGGGCACTTTAATTAGAGCAGCTCTGAGAGCTGCTCTAATTAAAGTGTCCCCATCCCCCCAAACCTGGAGCACGTGTATGGACGCACAAGAAGGACATCAGCAAATTGTTGTAGTGCTGTCCTACCTCTCTCCCACCACCGCAGACTGAAACAAGCCCTATATAATCTTTTCTGTGCATGTCAACCTGATTTGGTTCCCTCCCATTAGATGTGAGCCTACATGAGGAATATTCCAGCTCTTCTCTAACAGTAAATATAAGAGGACTACTCAGAGCATTTGCAATTTATAAAATGTGCAGATGATTCATATTAACCTGCATAGCTCAGCTTTGTAGCGCAGTTCAGAAGATCCACCTTTTCCGTCAGAAAGGCAGTGTAGCCCACAGCTTTCCTTTTACATCTTGATTCTCTGGTATTCATCCCGCAAAAGATTCTTTAAAATTTTAGTAGACGGATTTGAAAAAGTCCCTCTGGATCATCAGCAGGGATCTGGGTTTTCTGTTTCCCCATGGAAAAACGGAGAAAACCACAGATTCCCTGTTTTTAGCAGAGAAATCCACAGATTCTCCACTTTTGCAGAGCTCTTGGAGGCTGGCACAGCTCCAGCCTGCAAGAACGGATTGCAAAAAGGACAGGAAACCCCCAGCCCTGGCTGGAGGGGGAGGGAGAGTGAGGGCAGGGCCTGAGCCTCTGAGGCAGCCAAGGCTGGGCTCAGGCTCACACTCGCCCTTTGCCCCTGGAGCACGGAGGGAAGTGGGGCTTGGGGCAGGGCTGGGGAAGATGGTTGGGGGCTGAGGGAGTGGAGAGTGCTGCCAGCTCCAGGCGGCACATCACAGCTGGAAGCAGAGCCAGGGGGTGAGGGCAGGGGTGCCCCTTTGCGGGGGGCTTTGTGGGCAAGTGATATGGTGGTGTCCGCTATGTGCGGGCCATACACAACACCCAGCCGCCTGCCCAGAGAGGGAGGCTGGCATGTGGCCGGAGCACAGCTCTGTGGCCACGGCGAGAGATATTGGGGGGGATGTGGCTCAGGCTCTCATGCGGTGCTGCCGCTTACCTGTAGGCCCGTGATGGCGGTGACTGTCGCTGAATACAAAACTTCCCACTGCCACCATGGAGCTGTGCTCAGAGCCATGTGACCAGCAGCAGCAGCCCAGGGTGGTGGCGGGGATGGGAACGGCTGCGTACTGCCCAGCCAGCACCATGCTGCATTGCGCCGCTGCCACCGGCTGCACAGCTCTGGGTATGGCTCTGCAGTGGCAGAGGGAGGTTTTGTACACAGTGGCAGTCACCACTGGCACAGGTCGCCCCACAGGCAAGCGGCAGCAGCCGCCCATGCCAGCAGTGACTGCCGCCGCATACAAAACTTCCTGCTGCTGCAGGGGAGCTGTGCTTGGAGCTGTGCAGCCGGCGGCAGCAGCGCAACACGGGATGGCAGTGGGGATGGCTGCGTGCCACCTGGCCACCATCACACTACTGCTGCTGCTGCTGCCTGGCAGCTGGCTGCACAGCTCCGGGCATGGCTCCATGGCAGCAGCGGGAGGTTTTGTAGGCAGCGGCCGTCACCACCATCACAGGCCTCCAGGTAAGCAGCAGCACCACGTGCAAGCCCAAGCCCCTCCTCCCCCGCTATGCCCCCATTCCTCACCGTGGCTGCAGAGCTGGCCAGAGCTGTGCTTTAGCCGCGCGCCAGCATCCCTCTCCTTCCCCTGGGCAGGCAACCAGGCAGCATGTGTGCAACCCGCACATGTTAGGCACTACCACACTGCGCCCCATATCATTTGCCCGTAAAGCCCCCCACAGAGGGGCACCCCTGCCCTCACCCCGTGGCCCTGCTCCCAGCTGCGGTGTGACACCTGGGACCGGCAGCACCCCCTACTCCCTCAGCCTCCAACCATCTTCCTCAGCCCTGCCACACAGCCCCCAAGCCCCTTACCTCTAGCATCCAGGGATGAAGGGCATGGCTCCACGGTGGCAGCGCTTGCTCGCAAAGCCCCCCACAAACCTACATGCAGCCACCACTAGCCCGCACCGCTGTGGAGTCATATAGCCGGTTGCAGGGCATGCCACTGCATGTAAGCCACCCCATTTCACCTCTTGGCCAGGCGGCACATATGTGGCCCGCACATGGTGGTTGACACTGCACTGCTGCTGCCACACCCTGTGCCCCTTGCCCACAAAGCCGTGCAGGTGGCCGTGGGATGGTAGTGCAGGGTGCAGTGGCAGAGTTGCAGTGGCGGCCTCTGCGTGCGAACCTCCTGTCAGGCAGGCCAGCATGTGTGGCCCACAGAGTGGCACCCCTTCCCTCACCCCCTAGCCCTGCTCTTGGGAATGGGCACAGGGGCACACTCCCCACCTTCTTGATCTATCCCCCTCAGCACCCTCCCTTTCCCCCGCCCTGCCCCGCCCCTTCCCTCCACACACACTTACCTGCTGGGGTGGGTGTCAGTGTCTGCATGTCTGGGGGGCTGTTGAGAGGGGTATCAGGAGGGCCATTGAGACTGGGGGGGGGGGGCGGGGGGAGGGGCGGGAAGTGAGGGGCACCAGCAGCACTGGGGAGGAGGGGGGGTTCTTTAATTTTTATCACAGATTTTGGGTTTTTAATCAGAGAAAACCAGGATCCCTGGTCATCAGGTTTAGAGTACCTAGCACAATATAAAACTGTAATAACCAAGTCCAACCTCCAATACCAGTATTGATTTCCTCTACAATACTCCCTCAAGAGTTAACCAATTCATCAGGGTCTTTAGCAAGAAAAACTCAGCCACTGTCTTGTATGATCTATTTTATTGGTACTCTTCCCTGAGAAGACTAACTTACTTTTACTGTCAAGTCATTTGTATTGCTACCAACTACTGTAAAATTTCCACCTCAAGTTCTTATTCTTATTTTACACCTTTTAAAAACCTGTGGATTCTAATACTTTCTACTTCTGCCTGTGGCTGCCCTATTCTCTTTAGAACATTGTCAGCTTCCATTCAATTGCCGTTGCAAAATTAAAAAAAAAAAAAGTCAGCTACTTCCTGAGTCTTTGAAACCATGATCCTGATCCTCAGTTATCAATCAGCACGGTTCTGCTATTACACCAAGGGCCGTGCACACAGAGGCCACCACTGCAACTCTACCACTGCACTCTGCGTTACCATCCCACGGCCACCTGCAAGGTTTTGTGGGCAAGGGGTGCAGGGTGTGGCAGCAGCAGTGCGGTGGCAACCATGTAGCCTTGCATCTTTCTCTGGGAGCCTCTTGCTACATTTTGTCAGTTCTAGAAATAAAAAGCAGCTCTAAATAATAGCAGATGAACAGCCTTACTCTTTATGTAGTGCAGAATAATTTCTGCTTTGACACATAGTCTTATGTATTTATTTTTCAAACAAGGTTTCCTTTTGTATAAGAAATATTAGCATTTAGTTGTTTTGCCCCTAACTGCAAGTAGCACACTTCTTCTTGGACTGACTAGAATAAATCAGCTCCCCACTTATATTGTTGATTGATTCCAAAATGTGTCTGTCACTCACTTTGTCACTGTTTTCCTCTGCACTTTTATTCCTGCAGTAGTCTCATTGTCCACACCCACTTGCATCTTACTAATATAGTGAATAATTACAAAACTGTGTGCAAATTTGAGACTTGAAAGTTTAGAGCATAAAGGTATCTGAGTAACTACTAAGGCCTCAAACAGCAGGTAAATTGCTGATTAACTTTAGTAGGAGCTCTGGTGTTCTCCACTTGGGAAACTCAGGTCATATTTAACATGGACTCAAAGGCCATATCCCCACAAGCATGCATGTGTAGTTTGCGGCGCCACAAACTGCACACACACCACATGCATACGTTTGCCATGCTACTAATTAGCAGTGGATCATTTTTTTGACACTGGGGGATTTCAGTATTAAAAAAAAAATTGCAGCAAAAAAAAGCAGCACACCACATTTGGCTGCAACAAGTGCCGCCCAAAACCAGAACCTGGCTGGCCAGAACTCCAATCCAGCTGCCAGCCGGGCTCCTAATCACTGCTACTGCAGCCCCAGGAGGCCCCCAGGACTCCAGCCTAGATACTGGCCCTAGTCTCCCCTACCTCACCCAGGGGAATTTGCTGCATGCCAGAGCACATACACAACAGCATTCCCCGGAGACAAGTAGCAGCGCACAAATGTACCATGTGCTGAGTGCTGAAACACAGATTTCACTGCACCTTGATAAGGCCATTCCTCTGCTGTTTCTCCCAGTGAGCTGCAGTTCATTTCTAACAGCCTTGGTTCTGGAAGTGTGCTCCTCTAGAACAATGTATAACCTTTCTTACTATAAAATCTCCAGTGTAAGTATAAAAGAAATGGGATCCTGATATTCAGCCTTCAGAGATCATTAAGTATGTAATTCTCCTATTTGTTCTCCAAGTTTTCATGCTTCATGAATTTTTAAAACCTATTACCACCAATTTGTTATTTACAATTAGTCTGAATTATCTACATTTTCTAACTTTCCAGCTACTTTTCTGGCCACTGTTTGTCAAAGTGATTGAAGCAGCTGTTAGATAAAAATGCCAAAAAGCCCTACTGAGGTGCCTGATCTATACAGACACTGAGGAGTTGGCTTGAACTAAGCGCTCCCTCTTCCGGTAAAGAGCTGGGTGGGGTGGGGGTTGGTTTCACATCTGTCAGTAGCCTTCATTTCTTAGAATGGCACACTCACGTTCAATATTTCAATCATTTACTTCAGTCTCTAACTAGGTATGCCAGTTCTCACGCTATAGCAAAGAATGACACATATATATGGTCCTATCAAAATTATTCCATATGGCAAAATAGCAAGTGTTCTCTTCCCTTACCAAGATATGTACTTCGGGAGTGCAGGGTAAGAGAGAGATTTGAGGCAGATAACAGTGTAAACCAGTAATCGCAGTAAAAAACCTTATCAAACAAAAATGCTGTGTAGCCATGTTTTCAATTAATGTATTTACTATAATTTAGAAAAAATATTATAAGTAAAAGCAGAATGTTTATGGCAATAGCTTAAAATCCATGGCAATCTTGCCCGTCTTTGGGTCAAAACTTAAAGAGTATGCAATAGCACTAGAAGGGTCAGCCACAGCTTCCGGTTCAATTACAGAACTGAAGAAATAAACAGCTTGCTTGCAGTGGGGATTCCATTGGCAGTTGCCCTATAGAAAAGTTAGAGAAAAAGAGTCACAACTCCACAGCACTGGTCAGCAATTCCTTGATCCTTGTACTGAGAAGAACAGTTGTTATTAGGGGTGCACCGATAGAGATTTTTTGTGACAATACCAGTGGCTGATTTTTAATGAGCCATATCGGCCAATACCGATCCAATATGCAGTCAGGTAGCTTGGAAAGCAGCATCTGGCTGTTAAGTTTGTTGTGGGGAAAGGGGGCAGACTGAGGCCCCTTGAGGCCCCCATAGTAAGGGAGAGAGTGGGGCTGGGGCTGGGGCAGGTGCTGCACAGCCAGGATGGGGTGCAGGTCAGAGCTGCAAGCTGCTCCAAAATTTGCTGTAGCCCCCATCCCAGGTTTGCCACCACTCACCCCAAGTGCAGCCTAGTCCCAGCCTCTGCTGGGACGAGCCCAGCACCACCCCAGCCCCAGCCTACAGCGACAGCCTGCCTTCGTTCTGCGCGCAGATCCTGGGGCACATGCCCTTCTCATGCCCTCCCGAGGTGTGCATAGTGGTGGAAGCTGCCTCACCCTCCATGAGTCATTTGTGGCTCTGTCTTGCATCCTGCCCCAGCTGGGCAGTGCCTGCCCCTGCCCCAGGCCCAGCCCCATTCCTTCACTGGAGCTTCAATCTGCCCTGCCCTGCCCTCCCCACCTTCCTTCCTTCCTTCCCTCCCAACAGACTTACCAGCCAGACCAGGCTGCTCTCCACACTGCTGGGCTGCATTCCTAGCCACCTGTGTGCTGCACTGCAGCTGTATGCATGCATGGGACATTTACTGGCGACATTATCAGCCATATCAGCCAAAAAAAGCCAATTGCTGATACTGCCAGCTTTCCTTATATTGGTGCCAATCTGATATGGGGACCAATGTATTGGTGTACCTCTAGTTCTCATCACCAATCCAATACACCTATATGTCTCCAGTGTAAAGATCAACACTGGCTGTCAATATTACCTTTCATCCTTCCTATAGGTGGAATGCAATTATCCATTTCTTTAAGTGCAACATATCATATTTACCAGGGCAATGTGAGAGGAAAGTATCTAGCCACAACAGGGTGAGGGTGAAAACAATGCATACTTGTTACTCTTTCATTCTCAAGTGTTTTGGTTTTGACAAAATGGGTAGAGCAAACTAGATCAAATGAGAAGTAGGTGCTATTTTGCTCAAGAACCGGATAAACAGTTGAATCTGACTTGGGTCTATTTCAAACTATTTACTTCAAATTTAAATGGGTAATTCCACTGGCATTGGGTTAAAAGAGTTTAAAATTAATACCACGCTAGCATAATGAACAGCTCAATCTAATAAGATGCACCAAGTAAAAGATAACCAAGAAGGTGTGTATAACGTTTGCACTCAAAAATATAATGTAATTCTACAGACTTCTCTTTCCCTCAAAGAACACAGATTAAATAAACTTTTAAAAATACCTTTTCATTTGAAATCTGCACAAGTCCTGTGTTAATTGAGATGTCAGCAGTCAGATGATACACCATCCACAGAATGGCTCCATGGCTTTTTCCAGTCCTAGAAAGAAAGAGCTTGAGTATTATTTTCTACTAAGTTTATATAACACCTGGACCTAAAGCAAAGTCTCCAGTCTGATGAAGCACAGGGAAACTATTAGAAACAGATGTCATAAGAAGAAAAGCCTAGGACTGGGTCCATGGTGATTCAAAAGGCATTCCCATTAGGTAAGTAATATAGAGGGGAAAGGAGTATCTTCTGCCTTTTAATGTACAAAGGATAACATTTCCCCTCTTTCTATGGAAGTATTTATCATAAACACTGTCTCATTTTCACAGCCTCTACTTCATAGAATTTGGTTAAAAAGCACAAATTATTTTTCGACATTCTATCAAGCCTTCTGAACGCAGGTAATCTCTGGGAATGGAACTCATGCTGCCCCAGTACACCATGGATGGTGAAGCATGAGTCTATGCAGATTGCCCTGACCTCTGACAGATTCCCATATGATCTTCACAGAACCCAAAGATCTGCCAACTTTGGAGACACACAATACGAACTATAAAGGTAAAACTGAAATAAACCTCATCATATGAAGTGAATTAGAGTTATAATTATATAAAATGGGTCTCATATAGAGCAACAAAGCCAAGTTACAGAAGTGTTTAGGCAAGAAGTTTGCTGCTAAATGAGAAGACCACGTTTTGAAGTACTTGAAATCAAGTTTTCTATTTAGTGGGTTCTTTTTTCTCTTTTAAATAGTTTTAGAGCATTCCAGAAATGTACAGAATAAGTTATAGGTATCGGTGCATTGATGTATCAATTGGCTATCGGATTGGCATTAAAGGATATCGGATTGGCATAAAAGGAGAAATGACATTATCAGTTTTTTTCCAGTTGTTATAGCCATTAATCATGGCTGCGACCACAGAGCACCCTAGTGAGCATAGTCTGGTCCCCATGCCCCACCGCTGGCCCAAACCCACAGCAGGCTACTAGTCCTGGTGAGCAGCAGGAGAGGAATCGGGCACTGGAGAGTGGTCACAGGGAGCCATGCTAGGCAACAAAGGGACCATTACCGGCTCCTGCTGCTGCTACTGCCACAGCAACACCACACAGGCAGTAGAGACACAAGTACCAGGGGCTACTGTGGAGATGTTGAGCAGTGTATGGGCAGGCTAAGGTGCCACACAGACACTGGGCGTCTGCAAAAGTGGCTTCTCCTCTGTGGCCGCAGGAGCTTGGCTGCACAGGGCACACTAGCACTGAAGCAATAGCATGGCTCTGGGGCTCCAAACGCGCCTGGCACCACTGTTCACAAGAGGCCTGGGATGGCAGCACAGGCTGTGCTGGGAAAGGGTAGGAGCCATGGGTAAGGGGGTGATGTGCATGGGAATAAGGTGGTCACCACCTTCCCTATCGAGAGCCAGAACAGGCAGGAGGAATGTGTGTGTGTTAAAAATGCACAGGACCAGAGGCGAAGCAGTGGCACCGCAGGGCACTGTTGGCAGCGCTCTGTCCCCGCCTCCCTCCCCCCCACGTAATTCATAACTGGCAACTTGCTAGTTATTAAATAAATATGAATTTAGCTGCTTATAAATATGGGCAGTTACAGTTGAGGATGCTTGGCACTTCAAAGTTACTGACATTAATACACATATATTTGAAAAATAAACCATGAACCAGCTCTGAAAGTACTTATTACCGGGAAGCAGCTGGTTTTATTTGGAAGAGTGAAATAAACATCTAGATCTTGTCCTAATACAATTTAACAAATTATGAAAATGTATATTTATGTCTTATCTAATAGAATGCTGTTTTCAAAATATAACTAATATATTAATATACCTCTACCCTCTATTCCACTTTAATTATGTGAGTTATGAGCTATCTGTAAACATATGTAGATTTTAAATTTAAGAGTAGGCAGCATGCAAGGCTAGGATAGAACATAGTTCTTTGTCAGTGTAGCCTTTGCAATTTTGGTCATCTGTTTAACATTATCAAGTGTGGTCTCAATATTAAGTGTAGTATACAAACAGGAACATATCTGGGGGCCCTGGGACGGAATGCAGCTGCACACCCCCCTGCTTTGATTTCTACTCCACTGAAAGTTTATTTTCAACTGCCCAGCAGGAACAACCAAATTTGTATTCAGATGGATTTGAGAGTCTACTGACTTCATAGCAACCCTTGGTCTTCCTCTAAGCAAGCTAGCTTTGCTTTTACTATTATCCTATCAATTATGAAATACCGGTAACATTGCTCTAATCATCCACCAGCATGTACAATAAAGGTGTGCTGCTACTTAGGAACTTGTACTGTCTGGCATTGTTCTTAGTGGATTTGAACCCACAACAAATCAGAGACAGGGAGGGGAGGGGGGGAATTAAAAGCAAGCTGAGATGTGCAGTGGTGCAGCAGTCAGAGGCAGAAGGGAGTTGCAAAGGCGAGGCAGAGTTAAGTTAATGCAGTGACCTTTTCTTTGGTTATTCATTTCAGCAGATGATGGAGGCTGTGGGAGGCTGAACTAATAGCCCAACTATGGATGCATAAAACCAGACATGGACAGGTGAGAGGGGTTGGTGTCCCAGGACAGGGGTCCTGCCAGTGGCTGAAGTGAGTCCTCCCTTGACCCCAACTGTTTGTTTCTGTATGTTGAGGATAATGGGCAGTGGAGGCCTGCTATGGACATGCAGTGGGGAGAGGGCGGGGGAAAATGTTGGGCAGAGAGTTACAGCTTTGCTCCCAGCTGCCTAATGGCTGGGGTGAGGGGGAGGGGAATTGTTTGGGAGGGTTTTTGAGGGGAAGGGGCTCCCAAGGGCCAGAAGGGGCTGGAAGGAAGGGGTGGGGGTCATGAGCATCAAGGGATTTTTAGAAGGAAGGCCTGTAAAGAGGTTTGGGGTGAGGAGGGGCTGAGGACATGTGAGGAGCAGATAGGGTTTGGGGCTGAGGAAAGTAGTGGGGTCTGTGGGGGTGAAAGAGTGAGAGGCTGCAATAAGAAGTCTGAATGCTCACAGAAGCAGGGGATGGTATGGTGGAGTGTAAGGGAGCTAGTGGAGGTCTGATGGGTTTCGATCATGATGGGGTGGGACTAAGCATGAGGATATGTGGGATAGCAAGGTCAGAGTGGAGCCAGGGGACATTTGAGGTGGCAGGGGCAATATAGAAGGGCAGTGAAGGGCGCTTCTGGCCCACGGTGGAATGTCTGGGGCAATTATGTGTGGGGGTGCAGTTCTGTCTGTGGCCAGGCTGGGAGAATAACAACTGTATCCCCCAGGACTAAGTGCCTGCCCCATCCTGAAGCTAGCAGCCAGCCCTGCACAGACTCCATTGTATTTGTTTTTTCTTGGATCATAAACTGAATAATACAGCCCTAGGTCCCCTAGCTAGTAAATCTTCTAGTTTCTTTTTAATGGGAGAAAAATGTGCGGTGTGATGAGGTGATGCACCATACTCCCTGCACCAACCTTTTAAAAACCCTACCCATGTATACAAATCATCTGAGTGTAAGAAAAGTGAAAGTTCTGTTAGCTCCTCCTTCTACGTTACATCTTACCGTAACAGCTTCATGGAACCCTCTGTGCTGAGACGGTGCTGTGGTACAGTCTGTCTGAAATCAAATGTCATGACCTGCTGGGGATCTGATAGTGATTTGCAAGGGTATTCCCACAGTGGGTGAGGCTCTGCCTCCTTGGACTCTCGAAAATTCAGAGAATTCTGAAAGAAAAAACAATCTTGTAACAACTTCAAAGTTTGCATTTGGCAAGCACTGGCCCTGAACCACTTATGGTGAGCCTGCAATGCCATGGTATGTCTCCCAATCAATCTCTGCAAATGTCCTGACTCCATGCTATACTTGCTTCCCACAGAGTTAAGTCACTGTCTCAGTCCTCAGCTTCAAGTTGGGCTCAGGATATATAAAATTGCCTGAAGTTCCAGGATGAGGACTTAGGCAGAAGCTCTGCTCAATGGGCACAAGTAAATTGTCACAAAGGTAAAATTCATCTGTATGAGAGACTGCTTTGTCAGTTTGAACCAACTCTCAACCTCATCACTTTCTGTTCCAAATGCAAATTGCGCTTCTTTGGCTTACATATGTATAGAGGCATGTACATTCATTTGTTTTTAAAACAAAAAAGAACAAAAATCCCTTTCATATGAAACACTCCACTGCATACACAGTCCTCTCCCTCAGGAGGAAATGAAAGAGAAAACAGACACACACAGACCTCAGTTACACAGCTTAATGTGCTACTGGAAGGCACTTGTGTAATGATGATGAGGGAGGCTACAAGTACACAAAATACTAGTTTCATTTCACTTTATTTACACTTGGACAGGTTAATAGGTACCTGAATTCTAAAGAGAGTTCCTCTAATTTGAGATCACTTAATAGCTTAAATACTTTTGTATTGGTAAAGCACTAATTCAGCAAAGCAGTTCAGCATGTGTTTCAGTTTAAAAAACAAATATAGATTCTTTGCTGAATTACAGTCATTGCCACTACTGAATTTAGCAATGCTGGTTACAATTAAAGTAGTACCAGTAAAAAAATGCTGGTATCTAGGAACCAAGTTAAAAATAGTTCACAGCCCAGATTATGGTTCTCTCATTCCAAACTGTAATTATCCCAAACCTCTGTTTCCAGAGGCATTTATAAATAGTGTAGCTACTTTTTTGTAAATATAAAAAAATCTGCAGTGGAGAAACCTACACTTTTCTTGATTATGTTTTGCCAAGATACTTATACAAATGTTTAATATTATAAAAATTCTACTCTTGAATAGATGGAAACTACCAGGACCTTTCTACACAAAGATCCTTATTTAATAAATGAAGTTACATGCTGGAGAGCTATGCTCAAGATGCTCAAGATGACTATATGTAATGTAATGCTCAAAATGCTCAAGATGACTATATGTAATTTCTGCAATAAAGATGATAGTTAATGGTTTGGCCCAATAATCAATAAAGTTTATGACAAAGAATTTACTATTCAAAGCTACATTCTGTTTCTAGTTCTTAATGCTTAAAAGTGGCAAACAGCTTTGCCATATCAGAAGAAATCTGAAAATAAGAAAGAAGGAATGTTGCTGTAGGAATTAAATAGCCTAAAAATGAAAAACAGAACATTAAGGTTCCATGTCAAACATCACACACACATTCCACTTGTATTCCACAAAATGGTTTTTAAAGCATAGCTAAAACTTGAGCTGTAACATCATATTCTGTTTGAAGAGTTCAAATGTGATCCCTCTTACCCCAATCATATCATCCATAATGTGAACATCAAACCCTTCACAAGTACGACATGGACTTCGGATTCTCCACAAGTCCTAAGAGGAAAAGTAAGCAATCTGGTTAGGAAAGGTTTTGGTTGCGAATGAAGCTGTTAACTATATAAGTGTAATGTGTTGAAAATTGTAAGAAAACATTTTAAATATCTATTCTAAAGTGAGTTGGGGGAAAAAAGGCTAATAATAGGATTACTATAGGGTGTCACAAAAATCAGTACCCATGGGCACTAACTTTTTTTTTTTTTTTTTTTTTGTCTTTTATCCTGTTCAGGTGAAAATGCCACAAAAATTAACTGAAGAAGAGTCCTGGCACCAATTCAAAAGAAAACTGAGACACATATTGAAGTTAATGGTAACCAGTTTGAAGTCTGTTATAATGCCTATGATTCCTGACTGTTGCATCACTGTATATTAAACGTTTAGGTCTCAGGTAAGAATTCAAACCACAGCAACCTAAACTGGTTACTATCTTTCTTCTGCTTGGTTTCCTTTTAAATCAGTTGATCAAAGTTTAGTTCCTAGAGGACCAGTGCCTAAACCAGAAAAGGAATCATTAGTCCATCTCAGAGACGCAAATAGCATGCAAATCATTATCCAGAGACTGGAGTCTTGCCCTGCCTAAACTACACCCTCCAAATGAGGAGGCATACTGATAAGATATTATGGCAGGAAACAATGCATAATTCCCTAAAAACTGTCAACTGTCAGAGCTGTTCAGACACTTCAATTTACTTTATTTTGCATAAAAAGAATGAACACTTAAAAAAGCTGCCTGTTCTAATCAATCTTAAAACTGAAGTACCAAAACTGTGTAAATAGCTCTGCTGAATGAAAAAAACATTCTCCTACAAGAGTTTTACTGATGAAGCGTAAAACCTAATTTTCAGAGTTATTTCTAATTCATTTCTTACTCAGCTGCAGACAGATGCAAGCAAAACCACTGAATTTACTGAAGACAAATAGATTCTTACAGTCATTATCTTTATTTCAACCTCTATCAATCCACCCACAGCCCCTATGAGGCAAATGTTATTTTTCAGGCATGCTTCTCCCACTGATGATCCAACACAAATATATGTTCTCAAACAAAAACAGTCCAAAAATCCACATAACATGAGTATTTTGGTTTTCATGTTTAGCTACAGCAAGAAATACATTTTCTTTTCCCATGCCACTGGAAAGTTGTTCCAAGCATGATCATATGAATGTCACTTAGAACATTACTTACCTTTATGAACAGAGCTGTTTGAATACATCTAAGAAAACTAATTCCAAACATACAAAAGCTAAGTTTTCTTTTGCAAAAAGACCAAAGCTGGTAAGAAAGCACATACAAGTTAAAAGGGTAGATTGTTAAACAATCAACGGTTGCACTATTTCCCTCCTGCCCCAAACAGATTTCCTGTTCAAGAATTTCAAATGCTTTTATTTCCTTAGGATCGACATCTTATTACACTTTTGCACACCTATTAAGTTATTTCACCCATCATATAGTTCAGTTGACTCTGCATTAGTGAACATACTTCAGCAATTCCCCAGAGCAACTGTTCTCAATCATTTTAGACTCAAGGCACCCCTCAGAAAATGCTCACTTCAAGTTTTCACTTGCTATTTTTTGACTAGTGAAAAAATTATTAATTCTTCTGTTGCAAAGCACTCAGAAAGACCAGAATGTTTTTGATACTGTGGATTCCTCTTTGAAATCTCTGGGTTTATCTTGTGAATCACATGTGCCTAACTAACAGTGCTAATATTGCATGGCACACCACAGCATCCTTGAACGGCTCTCAGGGCACCGCATGGTGCCACAGTAACCTGGTTGAGAACCACTGCCCTGTAGAAATGAGCAATAAAACTCACAAAGCCAAGATACCTTAAAGTATCTTTGCTGCCTTTACAGTCATGTTTTCCAGCAAGAGCCTCCAAAACTACATCTGGGTGGTCCCTCAAGGCTTGGACTCAACTTCCTCACCCTTCCATTATTTCTTACCTGGAGTGGTACAAATGCTTAAAAGAACAAGGATCAAAGAATGACTTTGACCCAGAGCATGTGACCGGTGCTGCAGGGCAGAGCGGGGCCACGCAGGAAAGCTGCTTGCCGCTGCAAGCTCTACACTGCCCTGGCAAGGCATCTCCTGCCCATGCAGCAGTAGCAGGAGCAGCGACATAGTTTTGCGCCCCTTACTGCTGCGGCGTAGGCAGGGGACGGCTCACCAGGGGACTGCAGAGCTCACAGCAGCAAGCAGCTTCCCTGTGTGGCCCTGCTTTGCTCTGCACCATCGGGTCACACCTGCTAGGCTGTGGAGGCCCCAGGGGAAGGGCAGCAGGGTGGGGAGCCCAAGCCCGCAGTGGGCAGCCTGCACTCGCCCCCATCCTGTGAACTGATCTGGGGAGCATGGGTCCCCCCTGCTGTCCCGAGGAGTGCACACAGTGGCAGGGAGCTGTACCTCCCCAGCCCGCCCGCAAAGCCTGCAGTGGACAGGCAGGAGTCGGGGGGAGGGGAAGCTGGCTCTGCGTTCCTCTCCGCTGCAGGAGCTGCTGCCCTCCTGTGGGTGGGAGCTGGGGCTCAGGCGATGCTGTGGGGAGCAGGCGGCTACGGACCCAGGTCCCTAGTTCCATAGTTCTGGCAGCTGGGGACCCCCTCCGCTAAGGCTGGGGAGGGCAGGGGGATGTGGCTTGGGAGAGAGGGCCTGGACCTGCATTCTGTGAGCTAAGAGGGCAGGGGGAGCTCTGATTTTCTATGACAAAAAACTCAGTATCAAATACCAAAATGTATAGGTTTTTAGAAATTATTTTATTATAGTGATTTAGGCACTGGTAGGCTTCCAAATTCCAAATATATAAAAAAAATTGTGTTCAACTGATACCTATATATATAGTAGCCTTTCAGTTTCATCACAGATCTCCCGCTGTCTGCCCCAGGCAAGCCAACATCTTACAAATTGAGGTTGTGGGTGCTTTTGGTACTCTGCCCAAAACTGTAGCTGGTGCCAGGCAGTCTGGCTCAGTAAACTGCAGAGTAAAGATCTTCTAGTCTGGAAGGCTGCAGGAGGATACTGGCTCACTTCTGAGCTGCCCTGGGGACTACCTGTAAGACACTGGAATACAACCCAGGGTAAAGGGGAATCCTTGCTGCAAGGCCACGAACCACTGTTGATGTCTGCAGCTAGAGTGGGTTAAATTTGTAATAGGCAGTGTGCTTATTCCTTTGTTACAGTTTAATCCAGTGGCTTGGGTTTGGGACTATCAGGTGTTGGCAGAGGTCTCAATAGTGCCTGAGGCCATGCAGATGTCCTGAGCCTGTCAGGGGCTAAGGGCCTAGGACACAGAGCAGACTTTGGCCCAAAAGCAAATAGCAGCCAAGAGAGGGATGGCAGTCTAGCTTGGGCGGAAGCTGAGAAGGGCCAGGAGAACCAGGCAGAGCCAAAGTAGGTTGGTTTAGTGTATAGCGCAGGGCAGAGATGTGGCCAGGGGGCCCAGACAGACCAAGCCAGAGGAGGCTCACTGCTCAAAGCCGGGCTGAAACAGAGCCAGGAGGGTGCACACAGAGCCAAAGCAGGCTCAGCACCCAGGCAGGACAGAGACTGGGCGAGGGCTAAAGTAATCAAGATAAGAGCTGGTGCCCAGAAGCCAGGTCCAGCATAGTAGGCCAAAGATTGAAAGTCCAGCTAGAGAAAAGTGGTGGAGGCTGAGAAGGCTGAGGCCCCAACAAGGGAATGATGATACAGTAACACCTGTGAGGCACAGACATGGCTGTAGGAAAGATTGGAGGCCATAAATAGCCAGCACTTATGGCTACAGGTGGCCTGCGAGACAATGACAGGTCAGGAGGGCCCACTTGGCCCAAGAAGGACAGAACTGAGGCCAGCAGGGTCTGGGAGGGACCTGCTGGCTGTCACAAAGACTGGGGTTTACTCTAGGACCCATTAGGCAGCCTTCCTTCCAATCAACTGAATATATCAAGGTGTGCCAGGTGACTGAGAACAGAAGAGTACCCTACAGATGAGCAGGACAAGGCTAGGCTGGTCACCAGGGGGTGTCACGGCTGCCCCTGGAACCTGAACCTTGCCACACACATACACACACAAGCTGCCTGTGCCATTTATGGCACACGTTGCAGGTTGGCTAGTTCTGAGGAATGACATGTAGGGAGAATGCCATTTGAGGGTCTCTGTGCACAGTATATATTCTGATCCATGTGCTACCAGCCTCTGTCCTTTTAAAGAAGAATTCCAGCAGAGTCCATATTAATATTTTTTGTGAAAAAAAAATCTTACTACTTTACCTTCACTAAGTCTTCCATTTGGCAGAGGTTATTAGAGAGTGTGCTGACAATAGTTATCCAGGATCACCTCTCATTGAACCCAATGATTCAGTTAATAGGCAATATTTCAGTTCAACGTTTATCTATTTTCTAGAACATATTGCTGGTTCTCTAATGGAGTGAGATATTTTACCACAGTTTCAGAAATACACATTTTATTACTAATTTATTGCTGTGCTGCAACAGCCCACAAATTTTTCTGCTGATACTGGATCCTGTTCACCAAATAGCCATTTTACACAGAACATCAGCAGTGATGGTATAAGCCAGATGTTTGAAATAAATGTCTGCTGCATCAAAAAATAAAACCCTAGGGTGATTATGAAATGTCTGATAGGTCTATCCAATGATGTTTAAGAAATGTAGAAGGTTAGAACAGCAAGAAGAATAAACTATTTAGTACAATTACCTGGAATACTTTTGAATTCTCCCCCATTATGAAGTTTACTTTGGATCCACTAGGATAATTGAAACTTGCCATGTATGAAGAAAAAAAATGTGTTTTTATCCTTTTCTAAGTTAACTATAAAGTTATCATTCTGTTTCTCATAATTCTGTAAAACATCAGTCAAAGAAAGGCTGATCAGATACCTAACTAAGCGGGTCCTCCTTCCTATTCACCCAAGTTGCTGGGAATACAAGTACACTTTCCAGAAGAAGGAAGAAGAATCCTACAAATATCTTTAGTATTATAGTACTAATTAAAATACAGAACTTCCATGTATGGTGAAATTATTCAGCACAGCCCTAGTTTTCAGAAGTGACAAATGATTGTTGGTGCTCAATTTGAGACATCACGGAAAACCATACTTGTCAGAAGGAAAGGAGTTTGAATTTGGAAACCAGCTGTCCTCAAAAAATTGGGCATCCAAAAATTAGACTTCCCAAAATTACTAGTCTCTGAAGAGTCAAGTTGCATACATCTATTTTAACAAAACTGATAGGAGAATCCAAAATCAGCTATATTAATTCATACATTGTTTTACACATTAAAATGCATCTAAATGCTGCTTAAAATAAATGTCGTGCAAACAAATTTGCTGACAGACACACTTTTTTAAAAATCACAAAGACCTGTATTTCTTCTGGGACATCCCACAAAACCTGTCAAACTATTCAACAGTACCAGGCACATACAATGGATTGGCACAGTGTAGTTTTGTTCAACTCTTACTGCTCAATAACTTCAAATGACTGAATACAAAGCTGACTGTACAAGATCCTTAAGACGACTATCTGTCTGCTGCTAACATAAAACTGAGCTATGTCATGTATGTAATAGACAGCATAACCTCCCGCTTAACATTCTATTGTATGCCATTATTCTTAAAAGAAAGCAAAATGCCTGTCTTTGTTTTATCTGAGTGTAACTGTGGATGAAATCTTATTTTTAAAACATATTTGATTCTGTACCCAAAGTTAATAATTTGATCTTCCTCAGGATAACAAACTGGTTTAATAAAACAAAACAAAACCAACCCCCTCCCCCCCAAACATACTGTTGTGCGTGTGCAAAATCTATTTTAAATATTTGAAGGAATGCTTCAAGTTTGCAGGCAGCATTGATTAGTAATTAAGGAAAGATTAGAGTCAGTAAACAGCACTATCATATGGTTTTGATAAACTACAGATATCCCAACTGGTTAAATTTTTCAACCCCAGCTCCCCCAATACCAGATGGGCAAGGCGAGCAGGGAGGAAAGCAGTTCGTATCTAGCTGGATGCATACTTGTTCAAAACCCCCTACAAAAATCTTTCAAACCTTTTCACAAGGAGCCATTTGATTCAGCCCATGGATCTGCAGCTTCAGGTGGTCACTTTTCCCCTGCCATGGCAGAGAGAAATAGTGGCCAAAGGAGCTTTCCTCTTGCCTCGATAGAGAGAAACAGTGGCCGCAGAAGCAATCACCCCCGTCTATCATTTTAAAGATACTTATTGGCTTCCATTATCATAGTAACTGAGCACTGCACAATCTATCTTTTTTCTTCCAAGCACCCCAGTAAGATAAGAGAGTAGTTATTTTACAGATGAACTAAAACCTTGAAAGACTAAGTAACTTGCCAAACAAAGATCACAGAGGAAATCTATAGCTGGCAAGGATTTTAACTCAGGTCTCCCAAGTCTTAGGATCTATTCATTATTTTCTTTGGTGTAATGGGAAAAACAAACCAGTAAAACACAGAATATACATCTCTATATGAGAGTTACTTGATCAAGCTAAAAAAAATAAAATCCATACTTGTCTGTTGCACTTGGGCTCTTGGGCTTTAAGTTTACAATGGTTATAAGTATCACCTGTTTTAAAACAGAAACAAGAGGGGAACCAGCAATTAAGATGCACTCAAACATGGTCTGTGCTTTGTGAAGATTGCTGTGTTCCCTCACCACTGGCCAAAATTAATTTTTAAAAAGTTTGTAAACCAAACAGAGTCCTCTGTTCCCAAAATATTATTTACAAACTTATTATTCTACAAATAAAAACAGAATGACAAATTTCAAGCAATGTCTCTCTATTTGACACAGGGATTTAAAAATAAATAGTTAAAAATACTTCAATTTCACCAAAATAATTGAAGCTCCTAGTTTCTGATGTAAAACGAGAAGTAAATAGCGATGTTTCAGTTTTTGCAATTTAAAAAACAAAGCAAAAACCCTTCAATCGTCTGTCCTTGGTGGCTTTTAATTCTCAATATCATAATTCCTCATCAACATGTAATGCTGTCTACATGACATGCGCTCCTAAAAACATAATTTGTTTTTCTAATTAAAAATAATTTCAGTCCAAGATAAGGAATGTCTGAAATGACAGTAGGCATCTTCAAATTTCAGAAGTCAAGTTGCTCTGAGTTCGTCCTATTGTCAAGAGCAAGAATTATGCTGAAAGTGTATGGTGTTCAGATATGATAAATGTGAAATGTAAAATAATGCTGAAAAGACTCAACTTGGTCTTAACTGAAGGCATGAAAATATAAATGGCATATTTCCATCTCACCTTAAACTCTACAACCATCATGTGCAGGGAAGCAGACTGTGGCAGGACAGTGATGTTTCTGACGAGTTGATTAGCCGCTGCTGTTCTGGCATACCAAAAATACAAGTTGTGCCAAGGTAGTAAGCTTGTAGTGAAAAAAGGTTCTCCAATAACAACAGAGACCTTGGGGGAAACAAACAAGGACAGAGTATATGAAAAATAATAAGACAAAACAAACATGATTTACAAAATATCTGAGGCAGATACGCAGGCAGCACTTCTCAGAAATTCCGTGTTTGGCTTTAGGATAACAGAAAGCTGCACATTCCAGGTTTGTGCACATACAAAAGTTGTGCTATATGAAATATTACATGTATAGTTGAAGTAATATAACTCCTTACCATGCTTGCAGTGTTTACACAGCTGTATAGCTTAATCACATATGGGAAGTGGACCAAACTATGGTTTGAAGAAAACATGCTTATAACACCACATACAGTTGGGTTTGTACCAGTGTAATGATTTGTTTAGGAGGTAAGGGAAGAATCACACCTGTGGCTGCATATACTTCTCTTGAAACCAGCATATTTTTTCAGTTTCAGTGGGACAGGAGTATAAGCCACCTATTACTGATGGTTTGGGCTGTACCAGGATTAGTTATAATTCTTATAATGCAAGAGAAGGCAAAGGATTTTTTAGTCTGCTTATGTTTTTAAATGCCAGAACAGGATAAGTGTTACTTACCTTCTTATTTTCTAAATCAGAAGGGGTCAGCAACTCTGGACGTTTCTCTATTATTTTAATTTTATCTTCTAGATGATTGGCTTTAAAAATCTGAGTGAGAAAAAGAAATCATTTGTGCTTAACTTTTACCTAAAGATATAAGAACAGACCCAAAATTCTATTAAACTACCATTTTAAACACTAATAAAGATGGAAAACACTATATAGAAGGTAAATTAATACAAATGATCTCTTTTGGCTGGGATGATATAGTTAGAGATGGTCCTGCTTTGAACAGGGGGTTGGACTAGATGACATCCTGAGGTCCCTTCCAACCTTAATTCTCTATAATTTTATGATTTTCATAACTCTTGGTCTTCTAGATGTGTTGCACAAGTCTATTCCACTTTTGATACATGCATTGAGCTAGTAGTAGCACCCACTGCCAAGAACACGTACCTTTTATCTCATCAAGTCTCCAAAGAACATTGCCCCAACACTCCCTCCACTGGGCCCCAAAGCAGGTTCCAAGATAAATGTGTACAATACACCCTGAGTAATAGTTATGATAAGTATTCACTTTTCCTTCTCAGAATGATTGAACATATTATTTCACTTCAAATGATTCCAAAGATAGAAGGGCTTGAAGTCTATTTGCATATGAAGCACAAAACAGATTTGTCAAAGTCTGCATCAGACATGAAGTGGCTGACAACGTATTTTGAGAACGCAGGAATGGATAACTAAGTAGCTGCTTTTCAAATATCCCCCAAATTGGCACATTTTTCAAGTCAGGGACTGAAGTAGTCCCAGTGCCAGCAAAATGAGCTAGAACTATGATATGGATGATGTGCATGCTCTGCTTGGTAGCAGGAGACTATACAAGCCTTTATCCAGGAATCTTTGAAATCAGAATAGTTAACTTTCCATTCTCTCAACACATAAAATCAATAAGAGAGGTAAGGCTCTAAAAAAACTGTATGCAGTCTAAGTGAAAAAAAAAAAGAGAAGGCTTGTGGGATAAAAAGGTTTGGAAACCTTATTTTCTTATGGGTATCAGGTTTGGGAAAAAGACAGGGAGGCTGGTACCCTGGTTGAGGTAATATAAATATTTTTTGGCAAGTATTTTGAGTATGGCTTTATGGAACCAATTTTGAATGTATTGTGCATGGGGAGCCTTCACTCTCCTGACTGATGTAATGACCAGACAAATCTCTAAAAGGTGTTTTAGCAAACAATTTTTCATTGGCTCAAATAGCAACTCCAGGAGAGCTACTGGCATAAAATTTAAGTCCTATGGAGGTACCAGGGTCTTGGCTGGTGGGAAACAAAGTCTAATTAGGCCACTAAGCAATGAAGCGTTCACATGATAAGAAAAAAATTGTGAACATGAATTAGGAGATAAATTGCAGATTTGGAAGTCAGATGAACCTTCAGCCTGCTGATGGATAGTTCTATTTCTTTAGTGTGTCACAAGAAACCTGGAATGTCTTGTATTCATGCCTGAATCAGTCTTACGCTATGGACACCCATTGACCTGTCATAAAAATGTCAGTTTAACACAGTTTGTGTTCCTAAATAAGGTTTTTCTGCTTTTCAGAAATGTATACTGAATTGTCAGGGGGAAAAAAAAGTTATTTCTAGAAAGCCCAGCCACTCAAATGGCCATAACATAAGATAGAACAGGGACAGGCAATTATTTTGGGCAGAGGGCCACTTACTGAGTTTTGGCAAGCTGTCGAGGGCCGTGTGGGTAGCTCCGCCACTTGACAGTTGCCCTGCCCCCTGGTCACCATCTTGTGACCAGAAGTCCTGCCCCCTAACCCCTGACCAGTGCCACCAGAAATCCCTCCCTTTGCCCCCAGTAGTACTCCTTTCAGCAAGGGGTTTTGCTATCTCAGAACCAGAAAAATACCAAATTATATTCTTAAAAAAAAAAAAAAAAAATCAAACATCTACAACATTCATTAATTTGATTTCAAAAAATATTTTTGTCCTGATTTACATGCGTTTGTGTAGTATACACAGAAGTGACTGCACAATAGCTTAAAACGAAGTCTTACTCGTGTATATTGTGGGGGTGAGTATAGGTTTGTGTGGGCTGTGGGTGTGTGGGGTGAGGGAGCATGTGGGTGTGGATATGTGGGGTGTGGGTAGGTATGGGAGAGGGTGGCTGGGGTTAATTTATGGCATTGCAAGGGGAGGTGTGTGTGCATGGTAGGGTGTACGTGTGGGACTCGCACTATGAACACGCACACACACTCTGCCCCGTGCCTGCAGACATGCGCGTGCATGCACGCATACTCTCACGCACACACACACCCAGTGCGGTTCTGTACTCCGTGGGCCGGGGATGCAGCCGGGAGCCACAGCCACATGGTGTCCGAGCAGGGTGGGGGCAGAAAAGCAGGGAACTGGCTGGGGTTGTGCAGGGCTGGGCTGCTCAAGCCTCCAAGCCTGCTGAGGGCTCCCTCTGGGTTCTATTGCCCCTGCCTCCTATCAGCCTTGACAGGGAGCCAGGGCGAATAAATAATAATTTACTAAATTTTTAGGGGCTCTGTGGGCCAGATAGAATGGCCTGGCAGGGCGAATCTGGCCCACAGGCCATATTTTGCCCGCCCAGCCAGGAATGGGATAGAGAACAAGGCTGTAACAGAGATTACAACTCGTGTAGGAACAGGTTTAGGAATCACTATACAGATAGTGAGAATAACTCGCATAAGAATATTTGCTCTGAGGCTATGAGAATAATTTTGGCATAACCTTGTTTCCATTTGAAATCTGAACATTACACAACTGAAAACAGACTTTTCCCAAGGAGCCATCTCATACTGTATAACCAAGTAGGTTAAAGTGTTTAATTGTTGGACTGATGATATAACCATATATCATTCATTTCTCAGGCTTTGTGTTTTGGCCTTAGTGATCCTGTGAAATCCACAGCTCCACTCACTCTTTAGTCTTCAGGATTAACTACTCACTTTCTCCATGACAGAGTGAGATACTGCAGAGTTCTCCAATGTAAACACCTAGAAAGAAAATAATGCAGTAAATCATACTGGCTTAGTCACTCTAAAGTCATTAAAAGTGACTTGTGCATATTCCATGTCATTGCTCTGGGATACAATCATGTATGCTCAAGAGAACTACACCTGTTTATCTAACTCAAAAAAGCAACAGCTATTTTACTGTCTGATGTTCTGTTTGTTTCTACAGAAAAAATTCAAATAAATAAAATAAATATAAAACCAACATAATTCAACAAAACTACAGGTTAAAATGTATTGCTTGCACAGCAGTAAAATTAACAATGTTTTATAGTTTATTCTGCACCATCAAAGTGCGTAGAGCACTACCATTTGTTCCAGTCTATCCCCAGAGTAACTGCAATTCATTTTCTTAATAGCAGACAAGTACAACCAAACATCATTAATTCAAACTCTGGTTAGCTGCAAATCCAAGTATCAACGTTAACAACAGATTTGGGGATTTTCAGTTTACTGAAGCACAATCCAGCAAGATTCTACTATGCTAGGACCTGGGAAGGAGGCATCATACTTCCTGAGGGAAGGGGAAGGTCATCATTTTGCACATTCTGGCCCTAATCCAGCACTTAATAATCAGCAGCTGAAACAAGAGTGAGGCACTCACAATTGGCCATAATGCTGATGATCTGTGCCCACATCAAATACTTCATTCACATTCATTCCAGCAGAGTGGATTAATGTGAGTGCACACAAATTAGAAGCAACATCAAAAAAACTGCTTTGATTTATGAACTCCCTTTCTAAACTTAGGCCCAGAACCATAAAGTTATTTGTAGCAGGCAAACTGAGTTATGCTCAGGCTCTTAGCATAACCTTAGGCCTTCCCAGAAGTAAGCAATTAAATTGTACAGAGTGCCTTATAGGTGCTGGCAAAAGCAAGTGCTGTGATTGGTATGGTGGGCTAACCAGGTACAGTAGTTTCCCTAAAAGGAAAGAAAACCAAAAACGGAATAGGATTGGAGTACTTTATCTAAAAAGATGAGGTATGAAACTTGAGGACTGGACAGTTTGAGATGAGAAAGTTACAAAAGAAGTGGATAAACAAGGAGACCATGTGTGTTGGTGTTGCCACCCTGGGGAGACAGAAGCAACCTTGAAATTCTTGTTCGAACAATGAGGAATCCAGAAACTAAACATCTCACACACCCAGCAGATCTGAGGCCGGTACCACCAAAGGTCGCTGTTGTAACATCTAAGGAACAGCTTGCCAGGTTGTATTGCAAGGATAATTACCTTGCAATAAGCCTAGGGGTTACTAATAAAGTTCACTCAATAGAAAACCGGACGAGGGGCCATGTCTATCTTTGGGGGTCTCCGATAAAAGGAATCCTGAGGCAACAGTATTTAGGCACCTAACTCTGGCTTATATGTATAGTTGTACCCTGTTTCAGTTAGATGCACCATCTACATCAGGTCTGGAGGAAATAACCACCTGAAATTGTCATGGTTCTACTACTGTTTTCATTACTAGCAATGACAAGTGCAGACAACTACGTATTTCCATTTCTCAGTAGACCCTTAATGCATACCTTCAAAGCTCTGGGGGAAGACAGCCTCAAATGGAAGACAGGTGCAGCATTTACACACTAACATACTGCCAAAGAGGTTACTGCCAACTCAGGATTAATCACAAGTGAAACTACATGCATAGATGAATAACACCACATCACCTGAATATTTTGGGGCTTTGGCAAGTTAGAGAGAATGGCTGTAAGCCATCTGATTTCACTGACTACTGCAACCATCATTTCTGTGACAGATGAAAGTGAAACACCTGCATTAGCTTACTGAAACACTGTTTAGCAAGAGATTTATATCAAGATGATTTGTAAAGCCACACTGAGCACTTTCTGTCTCACTACATCTTTTAGGAATGCTAGTTCAGGAATTAATTAGCAAAATCATGCAGCTGTGATAATCTTAACATCCATGTGATACCCAGGTGTACAGCATTTGCTAAACTACAGAGAGGAAAGTATTACTGAACCAGAAGCTTGCACCTCCCTAGCGAGGGTCTCACTTTATAGGCTACAGCTTTCAGAAATTCCTATGAAGACTGAAATTAACTGTGTTTTTTGGCTGATCATCCTTATTACTATCAAGCCAGTTTATTTAGACTGCAAAGAAATATGCTGGCAATGCAGGTGGACTGCAATTACAAAAGAGTCTGTTTACTGAAGTGCCAATCCAATGGACTATTGGGTAGCAGTTACTATAAATAGGATTGTTGCTAGAACTTCAATGCTGACACACAGCTCTGTCATTGTGAATGGCTGGGGAACCCATGCAGTTTTATAAGGCAGAGCCTTTACAGGGGCATGCACCTTGAAATTGTCGTCTGCTTTTATGCGCTGTCCAACTGAACTAAAAAACTTTTCCCTTCATCAATTCACACTCCTATTGTGGAGGGAAAAAATGGAGTTAGAAAAGGCCAGAGCCTCATGCAACCACTAAGTGGATAACTGAGCAAGTAGCACGTGCCCAGGGATTACAGAAAATATTCTTAGCTATTCAGTCTCTAACTATGGTATGTTTTAACCTGAACAACCCAGGGAGACCAAATTAAAGGTGCTAAGAGCAGCCCAGCTGTGTGATAAGAGAAGGAGCACAAGTTGATATAAAATGTAGAACACACAAGCACAATGCTCTTGTAGCATTTTATGCATCCTAATGTTATAGTCACTCCATTTCTCTTGAAAGAAAAGCCTATCAACCTCAAAACAGCAAGCACAAAATGAGAAAGTTGCTTATCCTTCTTGGAACTAAACACCATTAGCAAATGCAACAAGAAAATGAACCCAGAAAGTTGCACCTGGAACCTTTGGCGGCAGTCTAGGTAAGAAGTGACAGCTGGTCTTGCTATGTCCCTAAAGTTTTGTGGTCACAGGAAGATGACGTCACCTTTATACCTGATACAGCGAATAAGACAAGCCCCCAATTATTACTGAAGAAGCAACTTCAGAAACAAGTCAGTATCAAGAGTTGGAACATCAAACTATTCCAGAGAATTAACAACTGAAAAACAAAGACCAGAAAAACAACAGGAAGAAGCCAAGTACTGTACCTGCTGTGCTCCAAGATAGTGAGCCAGCACAGGAAGCAGACTGCCATCACTGATGCAGAGACAAACACTATCTGTTTTCAGAACCTACAGAAAATAGGACAAATTGTCAGCATTCTTTTTGGTCCAGATGAAAAACTTCTCAAATAATTTTTTTCCACATCTAGTCATTTAAATATAGCTTTAAAAAAAAAAGATATTCAGTGCAATAAGGACTGGGGGTAGCTGCAGAAATTCAGAATATTAGATTTTAATACAAAGGAGCTATATGCACTCCACAGTAATAACGAAGAAGTTATTACTGGCCATACACGTACAAATTCAATATTAATTCCTTCTGTGATCACCAAAAGCCTGTCTGCATCCGACTAGAAGACACTCCCGTTGAAAAATATTCTGCAGTTACAAGGATCCATAGCAGATCTTTTGTGCCTGCAATTCAAGAAAACTGGATAGTAGATATTTCATAATGAGGTCTGAATACTGCTATGTTTCAAACTTAGAGTGTTCTGTGCTGTGTAAACAAACACAGCTCATTGTTAAAAGCGATGGTCCAGACCTACATGATAAACCACAGAAGATGGAAAGATGCACAAAAATGGCCTGGTAGTGTAAGGGGCTGATGTTAAGGGGACTTTACTCACTTTCTTCAAAGCCTTGATATATTCATTTGTTCGGTTCTGATCATTTAGTTCTCCAAAACGTGGCCTATTCCATAGCAGGTGAGCCTGACATCTACAAACAGGACTTGCAACATGGGCATCTGTTTTATCTTCTTTATCTCTATAAGTAATGGAAAACATTGAGTAATATACATGTTCTAACAGATAATATATACAGTACATAGGTGGTCTGCATTGTTCCATTTTAGTTTGGCTAGTCTTTCCTTCTACTTTTTGTTTTTGCATTTACAAAGGAGAAGACCAGATGGCTGAATTTGAAATGGCTTAATTTTAAGAGGTTTTAAATGCCCCAACCAACTTCAGTACTGAATGCCAGGTGTTTTTGACCTCTAGGAAAGGACTGCTTGTTCAAGCTTCTAAATACAGAAAGAGGCACCAGCTTGAAGCATTAGATTTTTAAAAATCTTGGCAACTGTTTTAATCATGACTAATTTTGAATTACTCCATTATCTTGAACAAGAGGTCACTGATTTTGCAAGATTCTCTGTTTGTGTGCATGCATGCATACATGTATGCACAAGCCAGCAAATGCATGGAGGAAGGTAGTAACTGCTGTCTTGGTTCTATTCTTGATGTACTTGACTTTCCAGAATCTGATTGAGCTTCAGTTTTCTTTCATAAAAATCAAAGTAGAATTCTGTCCCTGTTACAGAACACTGATATACCAGAGACAAAGGAGGGTCCCTTGAGAACTCATCAGAATATACTCTCAGCTAAACTGCCATTTCATATACTCGCCTTTTTTTGTTTCCACAGTTGTAACTGGTGGCGTCACATAAATGTACCAACACTTATCTGATATTACTATGCTTAATGATGAATCTATAGCAGTGGTGAGGAACCTACAAATTCAAAGTGCCTCAGCTTTAGATATGCACCAGAGAATTATACGCAGAAAAATTCAAAATAATGCCAAGTTAATTACTTAAAAAAAATTAAACTAAATATAACACTACTTGACCCTTCTTTAGAAATATATACACGTACTTATGCGTGGCGGGGGGGGGGGGGGTGTGGGATGTGGTTAGCAGTGGGTGCTGGCTTTGTGGGCGGGGGAGTAGGGGGAGAGGTGTGAAGGGGTGAGGGTGGGTGCGTGTGAGGTTTGCAGGGGGGGGTGTTGTGAAGGGGTGTGGGGAGGCATGTGTGGGGTTTGTAGGCTCCCCTGCCACAAGCCCCCCCCATATGCACTGCCCCCCCCAGTACAGCCCCTGCAGACACATGCCCACTCCCCCAGTACAGCCCCTGCCCCACCAGTGCACAGCCCCCGCTGCCATATGCCCTGCCCCCCGCCACATGTACAGCCCCTGCCGCCACATGCCTCCCCCGGCACAGTCCCAACCACAGGTGGGCTCTCAGGGTGCTCCTGGCTGCAGCAGGCAGAGCACCTGGCAGCACACAGCTATGGTAAATCCTGAGAGCTGCGCATGGCAGCATGGCCCATGCCCGCCCTCCTCTCCTGCAAGCAGGAGCTCCTCTTCCCACTCACCAGCTACACTCCGGAAAATTATGAGATATTATGTGATTATGCGCAGTCATACAATTTACATGCAAAATACACAAGTGCATAATTGTGTAATTCCATGGGGTTTATTTAAGATTAGCATAAGCCCATATCTTCAAACCAGCTCCTTCCCTTCCTTCCTCTATAGTTACCTTGCTTTTTGAAGCTTGTACCACACAGAATACTCATCACGACAGGCAGTTAAATACACAATCTCACCCTGAAGAAGAGGTTTTTCATTTGGAAGAAAATATACACACTGCATCCAGTGGTCTCTCCACTGTAAAAATGTAAACAACAAAAACCCAATATAATATCTTACAAACCTCTACTTAATATAGTTAAAGGGTCACCATTTGACAACAGGAATTTACAGATGCTCAGTATCTTACTTGGATATCAAGAGAAGTGGGTTGTGCCCAGTATGGTGCCATTGTACATTTTATTGTGCCAGAGGGATCCATGTCAATATCCCACCAAGAGAAGATCACCTGTGCCATGCCAGACTTTACAGGCTTCAACACCACTCTATGATAAGCAGACGCACTGCTTACTTGTTTACTGAAATCCACACTGCAGAGAAACATCAAATATATTTAATATAGACAGAGTGGTAAGTTTCCTTAAGAATGTATATGTTTAAAACATTATAGCAATAGGACTAAAATGAGAGTTTAAGATCTTTAAAAATAAGTTGCACTGAAATCAAACCCTACATTGAAATTCAGTAACAGAAAAAAAAAACAAACAAAAAAAAAATCACAAATTATTTTTCATAAGTGCATTGTCAGCTTGCTCTGAACTTCACTTTTCTGTTTCCCAAGCTGAAGTTTGTTCATACAGAAGGTATAACAGGATTTTTTAATTTTAAAATGGAACCAAATCTGCTCATTACCTGAACACTGTTACAACATCACTGAGAATAGTGAAGTCGTTCCAAGGCACCTGGTTCAGTTGGATATCATAGACAGAGGAAACACCAGGACAGTTCTCCATTTCTGAAGGGGAGACAATAATTTTCTTGTCATCCTCTGCTTGGATGTGAACGGGAAACAACTTGTTCCAGGACCACATTCTTTTGGATTCCACTAACTGAGCATATACTGTTGCCCTGTGAGGCACTGCCTCACATCCTTCCTAAGCATTCAAAAACAAAGGGTAAATGCACTCAACAAAGTTGTAACACACAAGAAAAATAAATAGGTGAACTAAGCACAACACAGAAAACCTGGAATTCTTAAGCCCAATTATGTGACCCTTCTTCCACAATGTTATCTGGATAAATGCTTTACCGTCATCCCCTGCCTCCCACTGCCATAAAATATGAAGAGACCTAACTCTCAAAACGTGGCTGTGAGAATTACTTACCTTTTTCCAGTACTCACTACTGTCATTTTCTTTTTAACCTTCTACTAAGCTCATGCTATTTTCATGTATTAGAGACCCACCCAAACTTTATGAAACAAAAAAAATTAATTTAGCTACAGCACCAAGACTAGAATTAACAAATGCAATGAAAAATAAACAAAAAGCAAAGATTAAATAATACCTACAGACTGTAACTAGTCCTAGAAAGCAGTGACTAAAAAGGATTGCGGTCTTATCATGTACAAGAAACTAGATATGCACTCCCAGTGAAATGCTAAAAGGATTAAATGAAATTGGGTGTATGGAGAGGGGAGGAAGAACAGGAAGCTAATTTCTCTGTTTATAGTATTGGTGTCTATACTAGAATTCCACATAACATTCTACAGTTGTAATTTAAAAGGATATAGAAATGTTAGAGGATGCAATAAAAAAAATGTGATTAAAAGGCTAGAGAAAATATAGCAAGATTCTGAGCTCAACCTATTTAGCTTAAGAACAAGACTGAGGGGTGATTATATTATAATACGTTACACAATGGTAATTAAATCGGAGATGCATGAAGTACATCTCTACCTTGACTTCTGTCTGCTTTCAGACTAACACAGATAACTTTCTCTCAATATTACAATAACTTATTGCATGAAAGGAAAAACGAAATTACAGTGAAACCTGCCCAAGACAGAAAAAAATACTGGAAACTAACTGCCTCTTTAATCTAGCAGAAAAGATATAGCAAGAAGTAAGAACTGAACTGAGCTAAGCTGAATCAAATTAGAAATAAAACTTTATAAAAAAGAACACTAGGAATGATTAATCAATCACTGGAACTAGCCAATAAGGTTTATCCAGTGGTAGATGCTCATGCCCTCTTGATATAATTATGACTGAATAACTTTCTGGAAGATAGACTTTAACCAAATGCAATTACTTGGTCTCAAGATGGGAGTAACTGTGAAATTTAAGGACTTTTGATATACAAAAAATAGACTAGTTGATCTGAAGGTCACTGCTGACCTTGATTCTATGAACAATGCTGACAAATTACACACTGAGGTAGGAACTAAATACAGATGATATTAAGTAAACATACTAACCCATATTCAAGCCTCATCCATCTCTATAGAAAAGAAAGGAGTTATACCAGAGAAAGATTTTGTTATATTACCTACTTTTAATGTCTTACCTGTACAAGATATTTGTGGGCATGTTCATAACTTGGTAAAGCTCCTTCTCCAATCAACTCTGTGTCAAAAAGCTCTGTTATGAGGATATTTGCACGACACTGCATGTCTCCATCTTTAAAAAAAAGGGAAAAATTAATATTCTACCAGTTTGTGTTATATTAGAGAAACTTTATAATGTTCTTTCTCATCAGGTACTGTAAGTATAAATTATAAAAAAAACCCTGATTTTTACTGTGGTGCAGTTTAAATGTTCATCGTGGAGCTTGAACATCAAGGAATAAAAATTGAGAAGTTTATAACTGAGATTTTGTGAAAATTTTGCTTTGTATCTGTTTTCTCTACCACATTCCAGAGGGAAGGGTGGTTATTAAATTAAGCTAAATTTGAAAAAAAAAAAAAGAAGTGTCACCTCATAAAATACTTAAACAGATTTTTAATAGTCAAAATACTTAAACAACTAAATTTTTTTGAGTTATCCCCACCTGGTCCAACTGTGACTTCAGTGGAGTGCTTATTAATAACTTTGATCTTCTCACTAAAGCCATTTTTCTCCACTATCTTCACAGCAGCATTAGCCATAGGCTTAAAAACCTGAAATTACCAAGTATACAATATTTTGATCAGATATATCAACATCCAAAAAGCATCAGCATCCAAAGTGAAGATACTGCTACACAGTCAATCTTATACAAATTAAATGTTATTAAAGAAAACCTCCTTTTTACCATACCTACTCCTGTGAAAGTGTAAGACTGTGACAGTTACTTCTTAGAAATGGCATAACTTAAGACATTCATAAGCTTCATATGCCCCCCTGTGCAGAAGCATACAGTAATACTATGCAGTGCAATCACTCTTCTAAACTTTCAAAAGTGAAAAATTTATATGAGGAATATTAATCACTAACATCTGAAGTAAACTTCCAGTTTCAAAATCTGCTCATTATAAGATGGTTACAAGACCTAATTAAGCTGAAGTAGGGGGAAGAGAGAGAGAGAGAAATTGATTGCCAATAAAACAAACAGAGCTGCTGTGCTTGTCAAAATGTATATATAACAAAAACATAAACCATAGCAAAAGAGATTTTTTTCCGTATCACAGCTGATAGAAAAATGTTTATTTTATTCCTTACTGAGTCAAGAATCGGAAGGGGGAAAGGTTCCAAACTACCACAGGACCAAAATTAATATATGGGAAGTTTTTAAAACGACAGCAATCTTTCTAAGTTACTTCTACAATGCAAAAGGCTTTTTTTTGCATTGCAAAATGCAAAAGACTTTTTGTACCAACTAAATTAAAGCATTTTTAAACTGGTCCAACTGTGGAGCTGATTACTTAGAAGAGGAGATTGGTAACAACTTTTGAACTCAATCCAGCTGTCCCATAGAAAGTTAAAATGCTGCTATTTTATTGCACTAAACAAAGCCTATCCTCAAAGAGCCTATATGATTTTAGGCAAATATAAAACTTCAGGAGCTACTTAAAATTTCTAAGTGCTACTCCCAAACTGTGGGAGCACAAAAGCTGTGATTGGCAGTCTCAGCTGGTCAAGTGAAAACTGCCTAAGGTGGAACCTGTGAAAGCTAGAAACCTGCTTAAGTTGGAAAATTTCTACAGTCCTGGCATGCCTAATGGTGAATTATGTATATTTAGTCTGGATAAACCAGAAACTAATATGGAAACAGAAAAAAAAATTGGGGCCCATTTGCAGAATCACCCTGTGTGATGTACAAACTAATTAGCTATGCAATTCCAAATAATGTACATAATGGGACAGCCTATTAAAAAAAAGTCTCAACTTAAGAAGTTTTTCATCTTTTCCAAGTTTATCTTATTCCTCCTTCTCCACCCCTGCCATGGCCACTTGCATGGAGACAAAGGTGAGGAAGCTGCTTACAAGCAGTGGTAAGAGATGATGCAGGGTGCATCATCCACAACACTCTTCAAGATATCCCAGGCACCAGCTGCTGTGCTGTACCTACTGCTGCCTGGCAGCAGTGGGGACAAGGCAGCTTGCACACTGCCCCAGGTGGCTGGGGTTTTCCCCACTTGGTCAGCCACATAGCTGTATACACAGACCCCCTGGGAACATCCTCAGTTGAGTGGCAAGGATGATGGAACTCCCTGCAAACTGTGGCAGGAACCAGACATCCAGTAGTAGGATATGCAATTGTATGTTCCTATTAAGATGTGGTCCACACTATAAAAAAAAAGTTTTGAGAATTCACGGTTGAAGAAAAAATTAAGCTTATGAAAAACTACAACATGGTTTTGAGTACAAGCACCTTTCAGAATGTCCATCATTTCCCTAATACTGCCTTTCAGCTAGGAAAAGGAACTCAGAAGATCCCGTGCAATAACCTCATTTCTGACTGCGCTAATTACAGTTCTGTCGTGTTTTGAGAAACTGCCAAGAGAATATAACTATAAAATAGTTCGCAAAAATATCTCCCTATATGGTCAACTTCCCTGAACATACAAATTATATTTTTAAATGTCTCTTTAAAAACCACAATACAGAGTGGGCAAAGGTACCCATATTGCTGCTTTGATAAAGGGAATTACAAATTGGAGCTCTTTTGGTTAGACTAGGTGCATACATTCCGATCTGCATGCTAGCTGTGCCATTTGCATGCCCGAAGCCACAGACATATGTATTGTCCATGAGCAAATACTTACCTCAACAGCATAGCAGAAGTCTGCACCTGCTGAAACTGCCATCATAGACAGGAGTCCTGTGCCAGTCCCAATGTCTAAAACAATTGCTCTCTCACCCCTTTCTTTCACTCGTCTCACTGCAGCAGAGATACCCTGGTAATACTTCACATTCTGCAAGAAAAACAGACAAAGATCAGTCACCCAGTGGAATCCGCTTATGTAAATCGGCTCTTAGATAAATACCTTTTATTTTCAGGCCCTATGAGTTAGTAGGTGTCTGCTTTTCCTTCACACTACAGAAAGAGGTGAACTATCCATTTTCAATTTGTTTTTGTTTTTTTATTGTCTTTCAGCAAGAAATTACAGTGCCACCCAATAACTTTCAACAGTAACCTGGGTTCTGTAAACTTTTCCTGCTGTCACTTTGGTAAGTGCATTATGATAATACACAGATGTCTTAGGCAGCGATAGCAACTGGCACCATCTAGGACTCAGTATTATTAGATCACTGACAAAATGTTTTATATGCATGAGGAAAAAATCAATGTTCCTTCAGAGGGGCCTCAAATGGGAAGCAGCTTAGGGACAACCGTCTATTCAGAATACAATATCACCTGCCCCTTGGTTTAAGGCTAGGGAATATGCCCATGGTGCTTTCGAGGGAACACAGAACAGTCTAGTTCTTACGCAATGGTTCAAGTAACTTAGCAGACATTTTGTGATTTTATCATAAAGCCTACAGAATGGCTAAAAATCCAACTTGTGTGGTGCATTTTCTATAAATGTCTCTTATGATTCCTACAGCTGGCTTTGTAGTCTCCTGTTCTTTGTAACGAGCAAGTTCATTTACCATTCATTTTAACGCAATATAAGACAAGTGATAATTATAAAAACCAAGTGCTTTTATTCTTGGTGAAGGGAAATTGTTTTTAATGGGTTTATTTTCTCAAAAAGATGAAACTGAGATGAAGCTGGGGCAATCTCCAGGACTGGAACTAATTCTTTTCTCACCTAAGCAACACATGAACTCAAGATGTGAATGTTTACTTTGAATAACCCAGTTTCTAGCCACACTCCTCACTTAAGAAATATTCCAGCTCCAGTCATAAGGAGCTATCTCTGTCTGACTGTTTACTGAACTCAAGCTGAATAAATGTTCTCTTTTTTTTAAGTCCTATGTTTCATGGAAAATTCAGATACCAACATTCAGTTATAAAGTAAGATTTTTCACTTTGACAATGTATATCAGTCCAACACAAGGGCCTCGCACCTGCTATTCTGCAAGAAAGAACACTACCATAATGCAGATATTGGTCTGTAAGAGTACTATACCCCAATTGTTTCAATTTTTCAAAAAAATTAGAAAAAGCTATTAAAGGAAAGTTGAGATGTTACAACAAATAAGCTTTCCCTAAGAAGATTTCTAATTCTCAGTAAAAATTGATAACCATAAACATTGCTTAATAAGGTTCCTGACTTTGGCCCAGTTCCCATAAACATATGTACATATTTAATGTTAAACACAAAATAAATTACACTGGGACTAATTAGTTGGACTACTCACATGTTTAAAGTCTTTGCAGGACCCAGGTCTCAATGTCTTCGTTCTTAGTTCATGTCCACCTACGTATCATAGGGAAACCTGTAGAATCCAAACTGTCTGGCCAGAGACCATTTTAGTTACACTAAGGCTAAGTACAGACAGTCAAAGAGACTGAGGCTGAATTGATTCAATCTTTGCAAGTTAGTCTAAGCTGTGTAGATTGAACTGATAAGCAAGTGAACAGATATTCACTTTTGCTTCCAGAAATACAGACACATACCTGCAGTGGCTGAGGTCAGAAGCCGGGGGCACTTGAACATGCCTCCCTGCTCAGCTGAAGCAGACAGCTTGGGCCAAGGCTAGCCTGCCCACCCTGCGAGGGGGGTTTGCAGGAAACGTGTAAAGCACCCTGGGATGCTGGGGGACTGAGTTAACTTGAATATGAAGGGAATCTGGGACCAAAGTTCAATCAACCAATTTAACCTAAATCAGTTAAGTCTGATAACCTGATCCTTCAACCAGTTTTGGTCATTTTCAAAGTGATTTATGTGCACCAAACTTCTGTTGCATTAGATTTGAATTGGTTTCACTTATATTGGTTTATGAGTAATTTCTGTCCCCAGCCCAACAGGATGCTGTGAAACAAGTGTCTGACTTAAATACGGAAATGTATAAGCACGATTTAAAATAATGGGAAAGAAAGTGTATAACCAACAGCTGGTGAAAAGATATTGTTCATACTTGATATGCATCTTTTGAGATAGACTTCTGCAAAATTATATTCAGCCCTCTAATTAGTACAGCTACATAAAGTTACGTGGTAGATCAAGATTTCAGCTCATGTGACAGACAGCAATCATTCCCCTCAAACCCAATTACTAGAATACCCTAGCAGCGCACCAGACAAAGGTGACAACTAAAAAATCACTGGGTAGTAACTGGGACATGCTGCCATGAAATATGCCCTGCTCATTCACTTTCACTCTGCACATTTAAACTCATGATATAGATATTAAACATTAAAGTAGATGAAAAGGAAGTCCTGAGAACATCTCTGAAAACAGACATCAGGCCTATGAGAACTTCAAATCCCTATTGCACAAATCAAGCATTAGATATTTCACAAATAGAAAGTGGGGCATTGACAGAAGGTTATCCAAGGACCCAGAGCTTCAACATATTACAAGGAAGGCAAGGAACATGGAATCACTATGAAACCTCAACTTTATCTTTATTTTACCCATTAAAAAGTTGTCCTAGTGATTGCATTTTAAATTCAAGCTTATATTCTAAAATAAAAGGGCTTTAAAGCCACTGCCGTTGTCTGAAAAAATCATGACCCATCCCCCTGCTGTTCCCACAGATTCACTGGAACCCTCTAATCTTATACCATGGGGATATCAGTGGAATCCACTGATGACTGCATCGTATCTAGTTCCTTACCAACCTGCAGGAATACCTCTTTGAAACAAAAGAAAGGTAAGAGATTTATCAACTTTCTAAAGCCAGATACTGAAAGACATGATTCCTAGCTGGAGGAAGTGTGTGACAGACAGTCATGATCTATCACCACCTACCAAAACATCAACTTTAAAATGAATTAAAGGAAACAAGTTGCTAAAAGAAAACACAAAAGTGACTGAGTTCTTATGAAACACTTGTGGACTCTGGGTTGTGAACTAAGTGTTTTGGGAACCCAACAGGTGTAAAGGAAAAGGAAAAACAAAGAACTGGTGATCAAGCACTTCCAAAAGAATATTTTATGCTTTTGTAATGAGACTCAAATCCTCCTAACCCTCAAATGACCCAACACAGCTCCTAGTAGGAGAAAAGTATTCACCAGTATAGGATATTGAAAACCCACTGGCAAAGAAACACGCTTTGTCCTCAATTTTTATTTTAATCCTGTGTGCAATAAGGAAACATTTTCCTGGTTAAAGCAACAAGACTGCCTTTACAAACATGCTTCTTTTTATTTGACACACTTATTGAATAGAATGGAAATTGCCATTTCTTTAACCCAATAAATAATAGTAATGACATGATACAGAAAAAAAAACAGTTGAAGAGGGAAACAGAAGGCAGAACTAGTGTGCCTATTTTACCTTGACCCTTAAAGACATCTCCAATAATGGCTAAAATTTAAATGTCATAACTTTGCTGAACATTTTGGGACATATGAATCTCAGTACAGCACAGAAGAAACCAATGAATCAGCAGATTAACAAAGGAACATTGGTACAGACCATGATTTTCACTTTTTTCAAAAAACCTCCCATTTTTAATTAGTCAAAGATTGCCCAGGATACTTCCATTCTCCCATACTGAATAACACTGGAGACAGGTCAAGCTGCTGTAGAGTATGCAGCACCTTCTATTTTTTGTGATTATAAAACTATGTAAGAAGCTGACTTTACTGCATCTGCATTACCTGTCTACTGTAGCAAATTTACATGAATATTCATAAAAGGACATTAGAACTCATCCCCAAACTTGCACTACACTGCTGAAATGTACTACAACAGAAAGCAATATTAGATAGGCTGGATATGGCAATATTACCTATACACACAAAAGAGCCACCTATGCTACATTTTCTCTTTATCCTTAAATAATTAAGCAGCAACATTAAGTGCTCATGCATATAAAATCATGGTATGTGAATAATACATTTCAGAGCTTCTAGAAACACGTGAGAATCTAAAGAACCATTTATACATTAACTGGTTCACCTTGAACTAGAAGGTGAGTAGTACATAGACTCACTGCCCTTCAATGCAAATGTGATGGGCAGGCAGGACCGGAAGTCCTGCCCCACCCCCACCCCTTTCCCTTTCATGGTGTGTGATGTCACCAGCCCTGCCCCCTGACCCCAGTCACGTGGTGTGTGACATCAGCAACTCCGCCCCCACCCCAGTCACGTGTTGTGTGACATCAGCAACTCCACCCCCACACCCAGTCACATGGTGTGTGACACCAATACCACATGGTCCATGACATCAGAAGGACAGCCCATGCAGACCCCAAAGCCCAACCCCTCATGCTGCAAGAAACGCCCCAGATCACATGGTGCAGTTATGGCTTATCAGGTCCCAGACCGCTCTAGCCCCCACCGGAGCATAGGCATGGCCTATGGGGTGGCAGGGTGGTGGTGTGACCCCTCTAACAAACCGCCCCACCTTCCCCAACCAATTGGCGGAGGTTTCAGACACTTCAGACCTCCCAAAAACAACGCTGAACCAATTGGAATGAGTACAGGGGGTAGGATTTAGGCGGTAAATCCCACCAGGTCTATCTGCTTTCCCAAACGACTCCTCTGTTTATCTGAGACTGTGCTAAGGCAAGCAAGGGCAGATATGGATTCTTTCACAATGCCTGTAGGCCCACTCACTACAACCCCAAGATGGCCTGATAGAAAGCGTTACTGCAGAAATAGTTTTGAGGAGGGGACACGGCTCCTTGCCCAAAGACTCTTTGAGACGCCTGACCCTGTTCGGGAAGACCCAATGAACAGGCAAATGGAGGAGGCTCAGGCCCTCGAAGCAGACGTTGAGAATTTAGAAGATGGTATCTTTGTGCTAGAGCCTGCAGGCGAAGTAGAGGTCATCACACAGGAGAGACTGGTAAGAGACTTGGAGCATGGTTGTAGGGGCACTTGGGTTTTGAGGGTAGGGGTGTGGGTTCACTTCATGACATGTGTGTTTAGAAGTAGCTAAGGACTGATTAAACAGCAGCTAACTAATTTAGGTCTTTATTTGAACTCCTTTGCAGCTAGATGAAGCCTTTTTAATGACACCAGAAAACCTACTCACCAGTACACAAGAAGGAAGTGTATGCTTCTGCAGAGAACAAAGACCGGATGAGGCTGAAGAGTGCAGAAGACAGACAGCTAGGCATTGAATCAGATCCAGTTTCAAGTCATGAATGTAAAGTTTTCATGAAGTCTCTTGTTCGTGTTTCCTTTTATGGCATAATGAAATACTGCTTGAGGAAGAGACTTTTTGACCTATGCTGGGGGTGCACATTTGACCTAGGGGGTCAAGAAGCCCACGAATGTATTACTTGGTTAGATGAAGACATAAATCAAATAATTCAGGAACTTTGCCAGGAAATATGTCTTCATAGCATTTTCAATGCTGTTATAGCCATTGGGTTTGCCAGGAACATTCTCAGAATTACTGAGAAACATTTAATTCAAGTTAGAGAGCTTCTAAACACTGTGTATTCTGCAGAAGATCCTAATGCTGCCCTTCATGATTTGATCACTGAGGAAGATAAAACACTCATACCCCATATTGAATGCTTAATTGGTACTAGAGATTATAAAACCCTGCTTAAGAGAAGGGATTAGCAAAAAGTTTAAAATGGGTGGGGCTTATATCTTTTGCTGATCTTGGTGGGAGACTGGGGGGTGTGAGGTTGTAAAGCACATCAACAGTTTTCTACATCTAATGTATTTTAGCATTTGCTTTAGTGTCTTGGATCTCTAATCACATACATATAGGTTTTTTTGTAAAGATAAAACCAATGAGACTTAATGGTCACTAGAAATGATAAAAAAAACCCCTTCTTAGGAGAAGGGGTAACAAAATAAAACTAGTAAATATTGTAAAAGTTTTGATGGAAATAAAGACTGAATTTAAAAATATATAGTCTCACAGCTTTTGTATGGTAGGGTGGTGGTGGAGGTGTGTGTTAAAAGGATAAACCAGACCACACACACACAAAAGATGACCATTGTGTTCAGAACTCTTCCTGTTTTAAGACTAAAGGAGTTATCTTTTACCAACAGGCCTGCTATAAAGATAAGGCCGACAAGGCTTAATGGTCACAGGAAATGATAAAAAAACACTACTTAGAAGAAGGTTTAACAAAAAAAATCAGTAAATATTATAAAAGTTTTGATGGAAATAAAGACTGAATTTAAAAATATATATCCTCACAGATTGTGTATGGTATGGGGTGGCGGGTGTGTATCATGAAGATAAACCAGATTAAAAAAAAAAAATCTGACTGGTATGTCCAGATCTCCACATATTTTAAGACTAAAGGGGTGGAGTTGTCTTTTAGTGGTGGCTATTTTAATACAGTTATATTTTACTTTATACATACACTGTTTTCCTTAATCTATTAATTTTTTTTATACAGAGGACTTACTTACTTATTGTATCATTTCATTTATATTATCAGTTGGGGAAGCCCCATGCAATTTTACCTCAGCAAGGTAAAAATTATTTTAAAATGGTGGGTTATTTGTGGCTGTGTTACTATAATCACACTAAGTTATAACAACTGTTTGTAACTGTTTGTTTTCAAACAGAAACTCTTCTTCTAAATAGAAGAGCAGAACAAGCACATACAGTCATGTTTTTATCCAGTAGTAAAAGGTAATTTTTCTGAAATCAGCTTCTGAAACTTTGTGTTTCTTGTGGGAGGAGAAGCTGTGTGTAGGGGTCAAGCAAATTTTAAATTTGTAGTGTGTGAGGAGAGTGAATTCTCAATGCTGAGATGTAAATTTTAAATTTCCTAAGTGATCACATGCACCACTCCTGAAGAAGAGCAGGGACCTGGGCAGAGACCTCTAAAAGCACAAGCAAAAAACCCTAGAAATGTTCAGCCTACAGATCATAACACCCAAGGATCAGAAGACCACCGGGACAGAACAGAAGGGTATGATTCCTCAGAGGAAAACAAGACACCTTCCTCTGAGAAAACCATATGTAAAAAGACAAGGATTCACACCCCCAAAACAGGTGATCTGGACCCCGTGAATAAGAAACCCAGGACTGATTGCTCACACAATTTACAGAAAGAGGAGAGTCTTTCTCCTTTTTTGAAAGATCATGATTATTGTGGAAAAAAGAGGGGTGTTTGGGATGATACTGGCAGACGTATACATCTCAGAATGAGTGTGCAGAGTGCTTTGAAAGATCATGATTACTACCGGAGCAAAAGGGTAAATTTTCCTCGGAAAGCACATAGTCTGTGTAACTCGGACAGCAGTCGTGGCCTGTGTCATAAGAGGGGGAGTCATGGTAAACGCGGGGGTAAGAATAGGTGGCGAACCAGCAAGTGGCTCACGGGGCAAAAAGTAAGGGCCTGGTTGAAGAGGAGCGTGGGGAAGGCTAAACACTGGTTGAGGAAAAAGGAAGAGATCCCCTAGGGATCCCTCAAACACTTTTCCTCCTTCCAGTCCTGACCCTTCACCAGGACCCCTGGAGCCAGAGAGAGGGGGTGGAGAATATGGTTTAGGAAGTCCTTAGAGGGTCCCTCAAATATACCCCAGCCTCCCAGACCTGACCTTTCACCAGAACCCACAGAGCCAGAGCGGAGAGATGGTGGCTATGGTTTAGGAAGCCCTTTGGAGGGCCCCTCAAATGTTCCCAGGCCACCCAGGCCTCCCCCACCACCCAGAACTGAAGGGTCAGAGGGTTGGGATAATGAATCTAGTGTGGAAGACAGTTTAGAGGACCCCTCAAGCGCCCCCTGGTCTCCTGAGTCAGCAGAGGACATTTTACGGGACGTACATATGGTACGGGCGAGAGGGCAAGAGTGGTCTGTAGCCAGGTTTGGAGGCAGGAGGTACACTGAGGAGTTCCGTTTTGTGAATCTGGAGCGTGTGCCGTTACACGTGGCATACGAAGCCATAAGCCGAGGGGTGGAAGAAATTGTAGCAGAACTCCGCCAGAGGTTCACAAGCAATGACTATGCCCAGTTACGTATTCAGGCAGATAGCATGGCAAACTGTTTATACTCTCGAGCTATTAATTTAAACAAGACGACCCCAGAGCTGTTTTTAGAGTGGTTCAGTAATCTGTTACAAAGTCAGAGAGAAATATTGCTCGATTCGACATTTTGGCTGGTTCTGGTTGTTGTGAGAGGCCGGGGAGGTGAAAGCCGTAGAGTTATAAGCTCTATCCCCTATTCCCAGATCATTACTAAAAAGAAGAAGTATTTAATCGACTTGAATACCTATGATACTAACCTGTGCTTTGCAAGCAGTCTATTGGCTGTTACAAAACGTTTGGGGGATTTATCGGACCTATGTTAAGTTTTGCTCTTCCTCTGATTAAGGGGCTTTTGGCTAGCCGGTGATAGAGCAAGCAGAAAAAATGTACCTGGTGCCCAAACATGAACTTGAACAATTAAGGGCTCCCCCACCACCTCAGGAAAATATCAGAACCAAGGCAACCTGCTTATTGGATGCTGAAATGAGGGACAGTCTCCAAAGACCGGGGTTAGCAGAATATGATAAGGCTAAACTCTATGCATCCGTTTTTCAGAAATACCTGACCTATATAAAGCAAGGTGATCTGGACAGAGGGAAATTAACCCTGTTTCTCCCAGAACAGACCCCCCCTAGAAACCCCCACAAACCCTGACACAGTCGTTCAGGAAGTATCGGATAACGTGCATGCACAATACAGGAAAAATGCCAAAGTACCGCTCACTAAACTGAGCCAGCCAGCACAAGGATATTTCTTCTTAGGATGATCAAGGGGGTTTTGTCTACAAAGGGATGCTCGTCGAGGGTTCTAACATGCTCGACTTGGTCCGGAGAACCCTTCAGACTCACGCCGGGACTACTAAACATCTGCCTAAAGGCTGGGACATCTTTATGAAAGCCATGGTCGAACTGCACGTACCATCTTCTGCTATGGGCAACGTCGTGAATTGTGATCATCCGGAACGCCTGAAAGTATCTGCCTCAGACCAAGAAACACCAACAACACTGCCTAAGAAGCGAGAAACTCTCTAAAATCCATTGGCTCTCCCTTTAAAGTTTTACGCTTTGAATTAAACTATTCTACACTGCTATAAAGTTTTTGTCTACAGAAGATTTTTTGAATGAAAACACACACACACACACACACACACACACTTAAATAACAACAGCTTTATTTACACAACATCAGCTGAGTTTTTTATTTAGACAAAGCATTCGTGGAAGTCATAGCAAGAAATACATGTCTGGGCATGTTGAAACATGTTTTAAGCAAGCCCAGCCACATGGAAATTTTTGTTTACTTTTTACAAAATGCATCACTACCCTATCATTTTGTGCTAAATCGTTGGAATAATACAATTAAAATCTGTTCAAAAGATAGCCCCTTGCTACGGTGGTGTAGGAAAAACACACAATGGTATCTGCAGGCGACAGATTGGGGGTCTTGTAACTGTTTCGTCTGAAAAGCAGTGTCGGTAGTGTTCTTGTTTGAAAACAACATAATGCTCTGAGGAAAGAGAGCGCTGTTTGGGTGGTGGCTGTACGAGTCGAAAAATTCTCCACGGTTCCGATCCTCCAGGTAAACAGCCAACCAGTGTTCTCCGGATTGATTATGCGGGTGCGTGTTGACCACCAAGCTCAGGGGCCTTGTAGACAGTCAAGTCTTAGGAAGCCAGTCGCAGGGGAAAATGTCTAAGAAAGTTTCTTTGGCATAAGGGTCTGAGGATAAAACCCTGATGAGCTGTTCGATGTCCATCTTCACATGTAGTCAAACAGGACAGTTCTCCTCTGATTTATTTCTATGACACTGTCAAGACCCCGTACACGATCACATTAACCATGGTGGGCAAAGGCGCAGCAAAGCGTATTTCTGCTCTCAGGTTCCCAGTTTTAATCAGCAAATAATGATCAGCACACTCCTGGTCAGGAGACAGGTCAAAGGCAAATAAGGTGTACCCCAGAGCAAACTTCTCACAGTTGATTATCAGGGCCGGTCTTTTGTATGTTTACTGGCTGTCTGTACCAGCTGCATGTATTCTCTCTCACAATTACCGTTTTCAAAATCTGGTTGTAGGGACTTTGTTGGGGTTTGTTCTCCATTGACACAGAGGGCCACAAAATTAATATTGTAATGTTTAAAGTTAAAGGGGTTCTTAGCATAATTCCCGCTAAAGGCAACGTTATCCACAAACCCAATGACAATGAGTTTGGGCAACTGCCCCAGAAACAAATTCTCCTGGTTGCTGACTCGGCTGCCGGCAGGAATGCTAAACACTTTCATACCCACGTGGTCTACGGGGTATTTAGTGTTGGCCATAAGCAAGGCCTCCGCGTGGCCCAATCGGACGCCCGGGGCTACCTTCACTTTTTTCACAAAAAGTGAGGCAGATGTGATTTTTAGTTTACATGGGCCAGCCACTGCAGTGCCCATCAAGCAGAAGGCATCTTCGCTGTGCGTCAGCTTAATTTTCACATCCACACCATTCAGCAACAGTTTTTCTTGAAAAAACAAATCGCTATGGAGATGACCAAGCAGCTCTATTTTTTTGCTCCTGTCTGTCAGGTTTGCCCAACTCCGAAACCCCTGATTATCGCCATCCTGCACGACCGTTTCATGTTGCCCGGGGGGGTATCCTTGTAAAACAGGCTGGCAGGAAATTGGGTGGCAAGGGTGTCATCGCTGTAGTTAAGAACCGATTCGATGAAGGCTCGGTAAGGGTAAGAGTTGTTGCTCTGGCTTACGAGACGGTCTCCCAGAATGACATCCAGCTGACTGAAGACAGAGGCTAGTGGGTAATTCACCAGACCCACCACTGCCCTGGCATCGAGATCAGTTCCATTGCCTCTTACAATCTTGCTGCAAAGGTACAGTAGCGTGTTGTTCAAATCCATGTAATCTTTGCCATTCCCAGCTATGAAAGAGTCAAGGGGGCTGGACTCGGTAATAGCAGAGAGTGGGGGGATCTCAACGTACAGGCTTTTCTCAATGCAGGTCTGCGTAGGGGCTATTTGAAGCACATCCAGTTCGGATTTGGCACATTCTTCAGACCCACAGTGAACAAAGGCCACGGTGGTTAAAATATATTTGTTTCCTCCAGGTGAGCACCGCTTCTTTCTCCTAGGCTGCTGCTTAGTTTTTCATGTCTGGCTGCCTCGTTCTTTGAATATACATGAGACTGGACCCCTCCTGCTTTGCTGGCTTGACCACCTAAAGAGGCTGCGAAATATGCCTCCCACACCAGCCCCATACATCACGGGCACCCCTGATATCCAGGAAGATCATACACAGCCTGGGCTTTATAATAATTTCTGTACAAATTAGGGTCCCCATAGTGTTTTACCATCACCATTGTACTTTTACTTATTTTAAAATCTCAAAGTCTTCCGGGGGCATAGGTGAAGCTTAACGATCACCTTACCAAAGCGAAATGAGACGTGTTTGTTCTGATCCATCTTTATTTCAATGCTGATTGTGTTGATGTGGTGCTGACTGATGGGGGTATAATGTGGGTTGTCATATGTGATGGTGACAAACTCATTGTTGCTCCCATGGACAGGGACACAGCGTAGCAAAGGTACTGAAAACTCCCCGACAAGCTGATGTTCTACAATGTCCTTGTAGACATACAGTGAATTGAACCCACTGGTAATATCAGGTGGATAGGGTGGTTTTTTAAAAGAGACTCCAGGTAGCATTCCCAAAATATGAGCTAGCTCACCATGCATATAAAAACCAGAAGAGTTATCATTGGATTTAAGTCTCACGTTCCCAAACGCTTGGTCATAGTGCATAACTAATTCGGGCAGAGCAGGATTGGTGGTAATTGTATTGTTTTGGTGGCTTCAAAAAGTGTGTTCACCTTGCCAAAACTGCCAGCTTCACCAGGACAGTAATAAACTTCCTTTAACATAGCCTCCTGTGTAGAAATGTCTGGTAACCACTTCCCCCACACCTACCCCACGCTAACACCTGTGTGGTGCATTCAAATGCTTTAGGACAAATTTAAACCATGGCACAAAGATACCATCTTCCAAATTCTCAATGTCTGCTTCGGGGGGCCTGGGCTATTGCACCATGTGATCTGGGGCAGTTCTTGCAGCATGAGGGGTTGGGCTTTGGGGTCTACATGGGCTGTCCTTCTGATGTCATGGACCATGTGGTATTGGTGTCACACAACACGTGACTGGGTGTGGGGGTGGAGTTGCTGATGTCACATACCACGTGACTGGGGGTGGGGGGTGGAGTTGCTGATGTCACGCACCACGTGACTGGGGTGGGGGTGGAATTGGTTACGCCATGCACCACATGACCGGGGTCAGGGGGCAGGGCTGGTGACATCATGCAGGGGGAAAGGGGGCGGGGCTAAGGGGGCTGTATTTCTGGTCCCACCCACCTGTCACATTTGCAATGAAGGGTGGTGAGTCTATATACTACTAAGGTATGCTATTTCCATTAAATATTTATTCAGTTAACTTAGACAAACCATGTAATTCACAATGCTTTAATTTTTGCCAAAAAAGTTCTTAGTCAGTTCTTACAGTCTAGAAATGCTCCAAGCCAGAGGTGCTCAACTCCTGGCCCATGGGTCTCTCTACAGATCTGGAAATTTGACAATGGGGGAGCACTAGCAATTCAAACTGCTACTACTCTGCTGTCATCAAATTTCCAAGCTAGAAATTTACATGACTGGATCATCCTCAACAAGGAAACACCCCAGGTAACCAGGGAGCCAGCAAGTGAACGGGGACTGCAAACAGGGGAAGCAGTTTGCAGGCCAGTTCGTGAGTAGTAGCATAACCTATTACCACACAATGGTGGGGATGCGTCATACCCCGTGGCTTCCTGCCTCATCCCCAACTGGTGCTCCCTTCCCTTGCACCACTGAGGCCTCCATCCAGACAGAGCCCTTGGCACTGGGCTGCAAGGGCTGCTTGGCACAGCTGCCAGAAACTGGGAATGGGAGCAAGGTCACCCCCACCTGTGGTGTACGCTCCTTAGTGAAGTCCCTGGAGTCCCAGGTAACTGAGTTCCAGGCCCAAGTAGGCAGACTTCATGCCATCAGGGCCCACAAGCAAGTCATTGACGACTGCGAGTCAGGCTCATCTCCTGAAGAATGAAGAAGAGAAGAAGATAGAGAAGAAGGCCAACAAGAAGGCTGGCCAAAAAGACCCACCCAGAGCTACCTGGAAGACAGTCGTCTCAAGCTCCACAACATGCAGGGCTAGGGCTGCCCCTCCCCTGGCACTGCACAACAGGTACACTCCCCTCACCACATGAGGCCCCAATGGAGACACCAGAGGAGGAGGTGGATAGTTACTGAACTGTCACCCCAAAGAGGAGATGCAGGGTGGTGGTTGTGGGAGACTCCCTCTCCAGATCCACCTGCCGTCCAGACCCCCTAGCCCATGAGATCTGCTGCCTCCCTGGGGCCTGCATCTGGGAAGTTGTGGAGACAATCCCTAGGCTCATCTGGCCCTCTGACCACTACCCCATGCTCCTCATCCACATGGCCACAAATGACACAGCCAGTAGTAAACCGGACCAGGTCCATCAATGACTACAGGGCTCTGGGGGCTGGGCTCAAGGGGTGGGGGGGGTGCAGGTAGTCTTTTCCTCTGTGCTCCCAGTTGCAGGCCACCCACCTCAGCCCACTCTGTGCCCACTCCAGGAGCAGAGCCCGAGGGCAGGTGAGGGCAGCAGCGCCACTCTGCGGGCTGCACACACCCACCCGGCTGTGGGGGAAGGGGTGTACACGGCGGCCACCACCACCACTGCACCGCTGCAGCCGTACTTCACAGCGCTTGACTGTGGCCGGCAGCAGGAAAGTTACATGGGATGCGGTGCGGTGGTGGTGACTGCATGCAAGACCCTCTCAGTGAAAACCAGGATCCCTGGTGATCAGTTAGAAAAGTTAAACATTTATAAGTCAGCAGAACCAGATGAATTTCATCTGAGAGTGCTGAAGAGGCTGACCAAAGTCACTGCGGGACTTCTGACACTCAGGGGAGATCCCTGAAGGCTGGAAGAGGGCCAATGCTGTGCCTCTCTTCAAGAAGTGGAAGAAAGAGGACCCAGGCAACTATAGGCCAATTAGCCTAACTTCTATGCCAGGGAAAATTGTGGAAGAATTCATCAAGGAGTCTATGTGAGATAGTCTTGCAGAAGGTAGGATTCTGAATGACAGCCAGCATGGCTTCGTTGAGGGCAGGTCTCATCTTACCAATCTTATCTCCTTCTATGACCAGGTAACTTGCCACCTGAATAAGAGCAAGCAGGTTGACATTGTATACCTAGACTTCCAGAAGGCCTTTGATCTGGTATCCTATAATGTTCTCACAGGAAAATTGGAGGATTTCAGGCTTAACTGCTCAATAGTTAGGTGGGTAGGAAGCTGGCTGCAGGGTAGGACCCAGAGAGTTCTAATGAATGGATCTGTGTTGTTCTGGCGAGAAGTGGCCACTGGTGTTCCTCAGGGGTCTCTGCTTAGTCCAGTGTGTTTCAACATCTTTATCAATGATTTGGATGTGGGAGTGAAGAGCTCACTGGCCAAGTTCACAGATGACACCAAGTTATGGGGCAGCATGGTTACACTTGAAGATAGGCTGCAGATACAAGCAGACCTAGACAGGCTGGCAAGCTGGGTGGATCAGAACCAGATGAAGTTCAACACTGAGAAGTGTAAAGTGCTCCATCTGGGGATGAACAATCCCTAACATACTTACAGGCTCAGTGGCGCCAAACTGACTAGCACCATGAGTGAAAGGGACCTAGAGGTAATAATACACCATAGTATGAATATGAGCTATCAGCGCGATGCTGTAGTCAGCAGGGCAAACAATATTCTGGCATACATCAACCAATGCATCACAAGCAAAACCAGGGAAGTGATTATTTCGCATTACTCAGCATTGGTGAGATTGCAGCGGGAGTACGGTGTCCAGTTCTGGGTGCCACACTTCAACAGGGATGTGGAAAAGCTTGAGAGTCCAGAGAAGAGGCACCCATATGATCAGAGACTTGCAAGGCAAGCCATACGAGGAAAGGTTGAGAGACTTGGGTCTCTTCAGCCTAAAAATGAGAAGGCTGAGAGGGGACTTGCTAGCAGCTTACTGCTATACCAAGGGAATACATCAAGGGCTTGGCAAACAACTATTCACCAGGGCACCCTTGGGGAAAACCAGGAGTAATGGCCACAAATGACTGGAAGACCATTTCAGGCTTAACACTAGGAAAAACTTCTTCACATTCATGGTGACGATTATGGAATAAACTCCCTCCAGAGGTGGTGCAGTCACCTGCATTGGAAATCTTCAAGAGAAGAATGGATGGTCACCCTCACTGGGGTCACCTGACTCCAGCTGTCTTTCCTGCCTAGTGCAGGGGGGCTGGACCCAATGATCTTGTGAGGTCCCATCCAGGTGTTTACAATCTATGAATCCTGGTAAGACTGGCCCTACCAGAGGGGTCAGGTTCCAGCCAGGCAATTTCCACATGGCTGCATTGGGCTTGGCTGGGCCATTTCTGTAGAGCTTCACTGGGCCCCAGTTGTGCTAGTAATGCACGCCAAATCAGGCCCACAAACAGACCTGGCTCTGTTCATCCAGCCTATAGGCCAAAAAGGTTGGGCACAACAACTCTAACCAATTTAGCTCACTGAGCATCACCGAGTGGGTCTGATCATTTCCATTTCCATGCCTTGATTTTTGTCTGATAAAGCTAAGCAGTATGAAAAAGGCATAGATCCCTTGCTGATATTAGGTTTCAACCCCCTTCTTTTAAAAGATAAAGAGACTTGTGCATTGGGAAACCAGAAAGCCAAATTGTTCTTTACAAATGTAGCTTGTTGTGCATCACTGAGTGTACCCTCTCTAGATTGATGCTAAGTAGACAGCCTCTCAGCACTTGATTTATCTGTCCAAACTTAGTAGACATTATAAAGAAGGAGGTGAATATAATATATTTCAATAGTCACAGGTTCTTTTATGGCCTCCTTGCTCATAGTTTGTGAAAGCTTTACAAATAACTCATGTTCCTCTTACTTTCTAAAATAATAGAATGAGTTTTCTACCCTGTTCAGATGGCTATTTAATGATCTTGTTCCACCACACTACCTCTAAAAATTGGGTTACAAAGGGCTGTTTCCACAATCACACTGCTCTCCAAGTATATGCAGAAGATATTCATAAAATTCACTTAACAGATTTAATAGCTGGACAATGAAGATCTACGGTCATTTAAATAATTTCAAGTCATCATCTTTGAAGGTATGTTTACCTTAATTTTCCCCTTAGCCCAAATTAGAAGATTTAAACCAACAATAAGCAGAGGAGAATAAAAAGACACAACTTAATCACAAATGCATGCAGACAGAAAACACTAGATGGAATTGCTATAGCTAATGTATCAAATGCATCTAAAATGCTCTTTCAAAACATAAGAAAAGCAGATACAGGAAACCCTTAATATTCACGAATCCACTATTTGTGGATTTGAATATTCACAGTATGCCACGCCAACTGGGTGGGTCAGGGAGAGTGCTGCCGCAGCTCCCTTTGGCGCTGCACCAAGCTTCTGCCTCTGCAGTTAAGCCAGGCACAAAGCGCTGCACGGGGCAGGGGGGGCAGAGCTGGGGAGAGTGGAGTGGAGAGCAGTCAGGCGGGCATAGAGTGAGCTCCAGGGACGGGGAGGGAGGCGGTGGCACCTTCTACCCCAGAAGCAGCCACAGTCAGTCCCCAAGTACTGCAGGGGAGCCCTGCGTTTCCAGCCTCTTGTGGAGGGGGAGCAGGCGGCAGCTGTGGGGTCTGACAGGGAGCCCAATCAGTATTCGTGGATTTTGCCATTTGTCGGGATCTCCAGAACAGGTCCCCCGCAAATGGCAAGGGTCTCCTGTATTCGTAACCAATCAAGTTCAAAGTTCTTTATTCAGTAATTTCCCTCCATAAATTGAGAACATCCTAACTTCTTGTAGTAAGGCATTTTTCTGCGCGCACTGCTGTGATATCAACCCTGACAGCCAAAGAAACAGAATTCCCATATGTAACAAGAGGTTTCTTAGAAAATTCCTATTATTACTACAATAGCTGTTGGTTCCTATTCCTATTATTACTACACTGGAACACTGGAATGTTCCAAATTTATATTATTACTACAGCAATACTTTGAGCTCCAGAGTAGTGACCCACTGGTGACATCCTAACAGATGCTGACAACAGCTAAATGGCCAGGCACCAGGGTGGATAAAAATCAATTTTTAAACAAAGAAAAAAAATCAGGTTTTTTTACATTTAAATCAGATTTTTTGTATTTAATTATACATTTATTTAATGTAAATAGGTCACAATGGGCCACAGACTATATTAGGAGCCCAATCTTACGGGACTCCCAGAGGCTCCTCTAGAGATTCATAAAGATTAAAGAAAACCACTCTATCCAATGGGACTCAGTGTTCAGTCTAGAAGGTCCCATTAAGCATCTCTGTTAACTGAGCTTGTCTTTCTTTTCCAGTTCATGAATACACAGGAAGAGGGAGGTGAAGACCGAGTTTGCTACATAACCCAGTATTTTAAGTTTCTCATGTTAGCCTGGCTGAAGTAATCTATTTATTTTTTGTTAAAAACACATTTCACCTTTGTAACTAAGATAGTTAAAAATTCAAAAATACATATGCTTGTTTTATTAAAATAATTATGTTTGTTGTTGAATAAAAATGTCCAAAATACACAAGATTGTTGTTTTAGTTAAATAAATCAATTTAAATGTCTGTTGGTTTTGGTAATGATTGTTGTTGTCCTCCTAATACAGCGTGGCAAAAATATTCCCCAAATATTCATGATTAATCTAGTGAATTGGAGATAGTTCACCTCCTAATGACTTCACACAGTATCTGCTTCAACTAGCTTTGGTAAGTAAAATACTAAATCATAATTGTTTTCTGATGTAGCTGCAGAATTAATTTGAAAACAATATCAAAGTAAATCACTGCTTTAAAATGTATAGTGTGTACCTTCTAAAATGAAACCTACATCTCTCTCTCCAAGTTGTGAATAATATTTATTAAAGTTATAACAAACAACAAGAATGCACTTTTTGTAGAAAACAATGATTAAATCAAGGCTTTCTGACCAGTGATTTAAATCATTATTTAAATAGATTTGATTTAAATCAAACCCATCCTGCCAGGCACAGTAGGATCTGTGCTGTTCAAATTGCAGGACTAGTGCTTTAGAGCAGTGTTTCCCAACCAGTATGTGGCAGCACAAAAATATGCAGTCAGAAATTAACAAGTGTGCTGCGGAATTTTGACACGGCAATGAGCTACAATAGGTATCAGGATGGGGAATGGCTTAACAGGTGTGCTGCGGAAAATTTTTATTAATGTGTGTTTTGGGCTGGAAAAGGTTGGGAAACACTGCCTTAGAGCGTGCTGATAACAAAATACTCTGAAAGTTTCATGAAAACTTCTGCATTTAATCTTTGTTGAGGGGGAAGAAAAACACACATTTTCCACATTTTAGGAGCCATTTTTTTCCTGTACTTACTCTGTCTTTGTCATGCAGCATGTCTGCATAGCGTGATCTAAAAATGAAGTTAAAATGAAAACACGGCATATTAAACAGTGCAATATAAAATTGGGAGAATAATTTTTGCTACGAGACCTAAAGAAATTAGTCCTAGTGAGTAGCTAGATCATTGAGAGACTGCAATCTCAATCCCTGCTCCAAAAGATTCAGTTCAATTATTGTTCTACTTGTTCTCCCAATTTGTGTAGTATAAAGTATGAATGAGCAGAACACAAATTATTATGCTATAATTTGGTTTCTTCTGATAATTTCCGCATCATATTTTCTTTCAGCAAATTGGGGAAAAATAAATAGATCAATAAACAAACCTATGAACCAGTTACTGTCAAGAATTATTATTATTATTAAATGGAAAAGTCAGATGCAGTAAGCTATTGAAAACCTCCAAAAAACTGCATTAAAAAGGTTAAATGTCTCAGAAAGGGACTGCTAGCCTATAGAAATGCAGCCTGCCACACTGGCTTTTGAAATTATGCACTGCTTCATTTGCTCATTTTATTAATGTATAGTTCCAGTATTTCTTCCCACCATACCTTGCAATTTCCTGATGATAGTCATAATCCTCATCTTCCTCTAACCACTCCATTGCACCCGTTGTTGGATTGGCCCTTCCACAGAAGATCTTCATAATGGATCCCAACTTATAATATCTATGTATTGGGTACAGGGTTGTTGATTTGCCTTTGAGTATGATTTTTACCTGATGGTCAAAAACCTGTTAACAAAACAGAAAACTGAAGTTACAGTATGACAAACCTATGTAGTTTTCTGCCTTTATATGCCACGTTCCTAAGCATCTCTTCAGTAAACAAACATGCACTTTTATCTTCTCTCAAGACAACCTTTAACATGGGAGTTTTCTCCCAATCAATCAAACATTCTGTGTGTTCACACTGAAGATTTATTATTATATAACATATAATCGCAGATAAGCAGGAACAGAAAAACATGGGCACAATCACTAAAAATAGGCAAAAAAAAGTAATCTGATCTCTTACACAGCCTTCATTTCACACCCTGTGTGTCTGAATCCATGTTTATCCAAATCACATAATCCTTAATACCAGGAAGAGGTCTTCCCCTATTTATATGAAAATATGCCTTGATGGCTTGAACACTGCCAAGATGTGGCTCCTGAAATCTCATGTACCTCTGATTCAATTAGTCCAGAACTGTGGCACTCAAAATTTTTACCCTGCCGGTCAGATGGGCAATGATGGGTGCAACCCCAGGCCAGATCCAGCTGGTGGCCTTGATCTGGTGCCTGGAGCAGGTGCAGCAAACACCACCTGGCTATGCAGAAGGGGCTGGTGGCAGGTTGGCCCCAGAGTGGCAGCTCAGGTGAAAGAAGGTTGACCCAGCCCTTAATTTCATTTTTACATAACAGTACACAGCATGCTGCATGACAAAGACAGTCTTTTTCAGCAACCCCTCACAGTTGAGGATGATAGATAGTCTCCCATGACTGTTTATCTGCAAGTCCTATCTGGGATAGACAGACTCTACTGTAGCTTCTATATGGGTTTCCATGTGGTGTGTGTGGTGCTGGATTCTTTATTTGGTCCATGACGCACTGTTTTTGCTGCTCCCACTTTTCCATTTCCTGCTGTTGTCATGCCCTGCAGCAGACTCTTCTTCTATTTGGGGTGGTCCTGGGTGATAATCTTCCACTGAGTTGACACCCATGTTGCATTTTTTTAAGTTGGCCCTGAAGCACTTTCTCTGCTCTCCTCTTGAGCATCTATCGTGGCTGAGCTGGGAGAATAAAACTTGCTTTGGGAGCCTGGAGTTGGACACCTGGACGACATGGCCAGCCCAACGAAGCTGATGCTGGATGATCATTGCCTCAGTACACATGGTGTTTGCTTGCAGGATGCCAACATTGGTGCGTCTGTCTAACCACTAGTCAGAGGATCTACCACAGGCAGCGTTGATAGTACTTCTCCAACTTTAAATGTCTGTTGTACATTGTCCATGTCTCAGCTCCGTACAGTAAGGTGGGAATCACGATGGCTTGATAAACCATGAGCTTGGTTTCAAATCCTATGTCGTGATCTTCAAATGCCCATTTCTTCAGGTGTTCAAAGACTCCATTTGCACATTTAAGGCAATGCTGGATTTCTTCAATGTCAGCCTTCTGTGAGAGATGGCTTCCAAGGTACATGAAATACTCAACGTTCTCCAGATTGTCACTGTTAGGGGTGCACTGATAAAGTTTTTTTTGGCTGACAGCCAATTATTAACCAGCCATATCGGCTAAATTACAAATCCGATAACCGATTTACAGGAATGCAGCCAGGCAGCAAGGAGGGCAACTCCCTGCAAGTAAGTCTGTGAAGGGGAAGGGGAGAGGCATGGTGCAGGGAAGAGGCATGATCAAGGCCCTCATGGTGAGGGAGAGAGTGGGGCAGGGATTGGGGCTGGGGGCACTGCCCAGCCAGGGTAGTGAATGGGACCTGGGGTGGGGAGTTGGATGGAGCCACAGGCAGTTTATTCAGGGAAGCAGGGTCCCAGTGCTTAAAAATGGCAGCGAAGGTGCTTGAGCTAAAGCTTGTTAAATGAGCTTTAGTTCAAGCACCGCCACTGCCATTTTTAAGTGCAGGGATGCTCTTAACTGGAGCAGAGTCAAGTGGGATGAGGACAGATGCAGGCTACTCGCTGCGGGCTCAGGGCTCTCCACCCAGCTGCCTTTGCCCCAGCAGCCCTGTGCCATCCGTGTGTCCCCGACCCGCCCAGCACTGGGAAGTACAACTTGCTGGCCCCACTGCTGCCAGGTGGTGTGGGGCTCCCAGTGAAAAGACAGCACAGCAGAGAGCCCCCAGCTTACAGCCTGCATCTGCCCCATGCACAAATCATGCCCCCCAGGGCATCTGTACGCAGCAGCGGGACCCTCCCCCCCCCCAAGCTCCATTCCTTTCCCTGCCCCAGGTCCCATTCACTGCCCTGTTTGTGCAGTGCCCCCAGTTCCAGTACCTACCCCACTCCCTCCCTCACAGTAGGCACCTCAATCTGCCTCCCCCCATGCCCCTTCCCCTCCACAGACTTCCCTACAGGGCACCCCTTCCCCTCCAGACTTACCTCCATGCTTCCCCTGCTGCATTCTTGGCCACATACATGTGTACAACTGTGCACATGCACACAGCACGCGAGCGCCCCGGCCAGAAGACCTAACTAATTATATTTATCAGCGAATATTATTGGCTACACCAGCCAAAAAAAGCTGATAGCTGATCACGTAAATTTCGTTTTTGTTGGTGCCGATTCAATATGCGATCTATGTACTGGTGCACCTCTACTCACTGTGGACCTGGATTACCGGAGCTGCGGACTGTTCATTAGGACCTTGTTGGTGGAAGACCACCTTCTGAATGTTAAACATCAGTCTCATTTTCTTATGTGCCCCCATAAAGACACCAACGGCTGCCCAAAGATCTGCATCCACGCAAGTGCACACCACAGCATCATCAGCATACAGAAAAAGTTTCTTGAAATGTGGAAAGTGTGTTTTTCTCTTCTCCCTCAACATCTTTAGAGATTCATTCTCATGAAAGTTTCAGGTACTCAGTTATCAGCATGCTCTAAGGGGGCTTGGCCCAGCTCCATCCACAAGCGAGGGGAGGGGGCACAGCCCTGCTCTACAGGGAAACGGGGCTAGGCCTGGCTCCGACCAGCTCTGCGGGGCTTAGGAACCGGGCAGGGGGAGAGCGGCTCTATTAATGGCCACCGCTCTCCTGCCGCCAAACTTCCAGAAGCGCGGGGGCCCCGAGGGTCAGAGGCTGCACACCTCGGTCTAGAAGGGTTATCTGTGTCCGGCCTCCCCGAGGGGCGGGGGTGACGGAGAAACGAACAGCGAGGCTGGCCGGCGGGAGCCTGCGTTAGAGCCGCACCAGCTGCTCCCGCACGGCCTCACCTACCCCTCCGGCCGCTCAGCAGCAGCGCGCTGCCATCTTGCCAGAACGCACCGCCCGCCAAGCCGGAAGCACCTCACGCCTCGAGCCTCCCCCTGGGCCCAAGCCGGCTCCCGGCGAAGGGGGCTGAACCATGCGCAGCGTGACGTCACGCACCCGGCACTGAGGCTTTGGGCCTCGGAGGCGGGGCCAAGCAAAGCAGTGGGCGGGGCCGGTTTGGTTTCTCGGCGTGCTATGCGTCTCGGCCTCCCACCATGGAGCGCGCCGCGGTGCTGCGCGTCAAGCGGAAGCGCGGCGGGCCGGAGCCGGCCGAGGCGCTGGTGTTGTCGTGCAAGCGGCCGCGCACCGAACAGGGCGGCGACATCGAGAGGAACCTCTTTACGCTTGTGGCCACAGTCGCCTCGCAGGTACCGCGCGCCTTGCCCGTCCCCGTACCGCAGTGCTTGTAGACGACGCGCGCGGAGAGCAGAGGCCGCTTGGCCTCCTGCGGGGAGGTCCGTGCCCTGCAGGGCCTCAGTCTTCCCCTTGCAGGCTGTGTCTCGGCACGGAAGGACCAGAAGCAATTTGCAGGGTGAATATTCCCGTCTGCAGCTTTGCCTCTGCACAATGGATCGTTTTATGAAAAAGGTCAAATTTGCTCGAGGGAGAGATTAGCTGTTGCTCGGGGTCTAGTTCAAGGCTATGAAACACATTTTCTCGCAAACCAACAGCTGACAGACTTCACCATTTCAAGTGCAAAGTACGTTTCTATTTAGTCTTGCGCCTTCTCATCATTAGTAGCTCCTTGACTTGAGGTACCACGGCTCATTGATCAGTCTTGATGCTCCACCTAAGACAACCATAAAGCAACATGAATAACAGGGGCAGGCAAATTATAGCCTGTGGGCTGAATTTGGCCCACCAGAAAATTTCATCCAGCATGCAGTTGCCCACGAATTAATTGCACCCCACCCAACCCGTGCACCTCCTGCCCACCTTCATGCACAGGAGAGCCCTGGACAGGAAGCACAGCTTCCAGGCAGGGCAACTGCTGCTGGGGGACCTGCTTAGCTTCTCCCGCCTCCAGCATCTTCTCCTCATGCCTGTGCTGCAACACTCGCTCCAGGCAGCAGGTAGGGAAATGGTGGTGGGCAGGGGGAAAGCTACAGCAGGGTGGGAGTGTGGGGCTGGGAGCACAGAGCTCAGGTGGATAGGGTGTGGGTACGTGAGGTTTGAGGGAGGGGGGACCGCCCCATGTCTCCCTTCCACCCCCCCCCCCCCCCCCCCCCCGTGCACAGCCCCCCGTTGCTAGGAGCAGCACACAGCAGGCCCTTGAGGTACTCATGGCCCTCCGTGCTTATGGCTCACACAGGCACAGCTGCCCAGCAGCACACAGCTCTAGCTAGTTCTAAGATCTGTAGATGGTGGCAAGGAGCGGAGCCAAGCTGGCCTGCCTTTATCATGCCATGCTCTCCACGGCTCACATGCAGCTCCTGGGACTCGCACGCCACTGAGGGGAAGCCCCGTGTGATGGAGCCAGCTGCCTTCCCTTATTCCTGTCTCTGCGTGCAGCTTCCAGGACTTGGCCAGCAAGCAGAGCGTCCTGCCACTTCCCTGGTGGCAGGGAGCAGGGAAGGCATCCAGCTCCGTTGCGTGGGGCTTCTCCCCAGCACAAGTCCCGGGAGCTGCATACTGAGCTGCAGGGAGCCCCATCCAATAGATGGGGGCTGGCTTGGCAGCAAGAAGCGGAGCCATGTGCGACTCCTGGAACTGGCTGGAGCCATGCGTTAACTGGGTGTCAGCGCCTACACGGGCCATGAGCACCCTGAGGACCTACTGCTGCTGCCACCACCAGTGGGGACTGTACCATGAATAGGGGGCCGCGTGTGGGTGAGGTCTCTGCACCTCTTCCCACACTCCCACCCAACAAACCACACACCCCCACACTCCTGCATATATATACACACACCAATGTCCCCAACATACCCTACCCCCCTCCACACACACCCCATACAATACAAGTTTTCTTCACTTTATGCTGTACATGTGTTCCTGGAAAACGGCACATAACTCAAATTCACATAAAGGGAACCCACTTTACAATATAACAAATAGGAATGCATTCCAAGACCTCGACTGTATTGACCCCCAGACCCATTTTTACCACTTTTACAAGACAATTTTGGTACTCACCAACAGCAGAAAGTACACACAAGCAGAGGGCACTATAATGATGGGGATGGCAACTACAGAAACACACGTCACAGACAATGAGCGAGGAGCACAGATCCACACAGGAGACTATATTTGGTGTGTGTCTCCTACAATGCAGCACAGTGGGCTTCCACCACACTGATAAGAGTCGTGTGCCTAAAAGTGAATTTACCTTGCATATAATGAATTTTTGGCATAAAAAGGGACATTGCATAAAAGTTAATTTGCACATACAGAACCCACATAAAGTGAAGGAAATCTGTATACAAGAGTAAGATTTTATTTTTGAGCTATTATGCAATTATCTCTCTCTATATATACTATGCAAATACATGTAAATGAGGACAAAAATATTTTTTTCAAATACAATTAAAATGTTATAGAAGCTTTTTGACCTTTAGTATATGATTTGGGGTTTTTTCTGGTTCCAGGATGGCAATCCCCCTGCCCCAGGAGCAAGGGGAAGGATTTACAGTGGCAAAGTCCAGGGATTAGGGGCAGGACTTCTCATCCCAAGATGGTGACCAGGGGGTGGGGCTACCCTTGCAGCCCTTAAGCGGCCCTCCAGGCAAAATAATTTGCCGGGGGTGGTGGGGAATAGTTTGAGGCCCTTGCAGGAAGGGAGGGAGTGGGGTAGGGGGCAGGTTCCCCCTGCTGCACATACTCCTGGAGAAGGTATGCACATGCCCCCCAAATTTGTATGCAGGGTGAGGGTGGGCTGCGCTTAGGGCAGGGGTGGAGTGGGTGATGGGGGGGTGCTACAGTGAATTTAGGAGTACTGAAGCCCATGCCGTAGCCCTCACCCCTCCCAGCACTGCCTCTGCCTGCCCCAAGCGCAGTCCCAGCCCAGCCCTCCTGGTAGGAAGGAGCTGACGCAGCCCCCGAGCCTGCAGCAGGCAGCCTGTCCTCACCCTGCACACAAATCCAGGGGGTACATGCCCCCCATGCCTCCCCCAGGGGGGCACACAGCAGGAGTCACTGCCCCACTGATAAGCCACCTGCAGCTCCATCCCACACCCTGCTCAGCACCTACCCCTATCCCACTCCCTCACTGTGGGGGCCTCAATCTGCCCTGTCCCCCAAGCCCTTTTTCCCCCCGCAGGCTGACTGGGCAGATGCTACTATCCAAGGTGCCGGGCTGCATATTGGCTATCAGATCACTATCAGCTGATATGGCTGGTCAATAATTGGCCATCAGGATCAGCCAAAAAAACCTTTATCAGTGCACCCCTAGTAGATGCAGCATGTTTTCAGAAACAGTTTGAGTTCTGATAGTGTAATTTTAATCTTCCCCTCTACCCAGGATGAACCAGTTCAGAAGTATGTACGAGAAGCTATTACTCGAGACAAAACAGCTCATGTTCTACGGCCCTCTCTCAGAAGTGCTCAAAGAATCTCTCAGGACCTGCATTATTCCAAGCAGGTGAACAGGAAGGAAAACCGATACCGTCTCTTAATAAGTCACCGGCCAGACTGCTTTGAGAAAGAAACCATTGCACTTGACACAAATGATGAAGAGTTAACTAAGGGTGAGAGATCAGACTGTGAAGCAAAGAACGATGCTTCACAAAAAGAGAGCAATGCTACTGATTGTGGGGGGTTCCAGTTGTTTGATATAGTACAAGAGGAGGAAGACCCCAGTATTGTTGCAGCACACACACAGGTTGGTATTGAGACTTGTTTAGCATTGAAAAGCTAAACTAAAACTATTCTGTGCAGTAAAATTGCATACGTGGGCAAATTTGAAAGAGCCCGTATTTGCTACTGGCATTAAATCCAGTTTGTTGCTTATATATAAGGCCTTTAAAAATACATTTGTTTGCTGGAAGACTAAACATAAAGGTTAAAAAAAATATAAAAGGGTCTTTATACCAGCTTAACTAACTAGCTAACATTCTAAGCTGCTTGTAGATGTTAAAAAAACCAAAAAAATCCCCATGCTGTACCAGAAGCAGCAGTATGTTACTTTAACCTGACTCCATAGCACCTGTAAAGATCAGGTGCTTCAGTGGAGCTTTTTAGCACTCTAATCTAAAGCTGAGTCAATCAGCTATTAGATAAAAGTGCCAGAAAAGCCCCACTGAAGCACCTGATTATTACAGACACTGCACAGCCAGGTTGAAATGATATACTGTCTCTTCTGGACATGTGCAGGGCTCAGCATGGGAACACACCAAGTTTAAAGTAAAGTGCAGTATGTTTGGGGGTTTTTTACATCTGCAAGCACCTCTAGTATCATACGAAACCTTTATGGAAGTAGTCCTTTTAGTGGGAAAGGGAAGGTACTTGGGTTTCATAGAACCATAGAATATTAGGGTTGGAAGGGACCTCAGGAGGTCATCTAGTTCAACCCCCTGCTCAAAGCAGGACCATTCCCAACTAGATCATCCCAGCCAGGGCTTTGTCAAGCCAGATCTTAAAAACTTGAAAGGATGGAGATTCCACCACTTCTCTAGGTAACTTGTTCTAGTGCTTCTCTACCCTCCTAGTGAGAGAGTTTTTCCTAATATCCAACCTCCCTTGCTGCAACCTGAGACGGTTGCTCCTTGTTCTGTCATCTGCCACCACTGATAACAGTCTAGCTTCATCCTCTTTGGAACCCTGCTTCAGGTAGTTAAAGGCTACTATCAAATTTCCTTTCAGTCTTTGCTTCTGCAGACTAAATAAACCTAGTTCCCTCAGCATCTCCTCAGAAGTCATGTGACCCAGCCCCCTATTTTCATTGCTCCCTACTGGACTGTTACCAACTTGTCCACATCCTTTCTATAGTGGAGGGCGCAAAACTGGACACAGTACTCCAGATGTGGCCTCACCAGTGCAGATTAGAGCAAAATAATTATTTCTCTTGATCTGCTGGCAATGCTCCTACTAAAGCAGCCCAGTATGGTGTTAGTTTTCTTGGCACCCAGGGCACACTGCTGACTCATCCATCTTATTGTTCACTGTAACCACACACCCCCCCCCCCCAAGTCCTTTTTTGCAGAGGTCAGAGAGGGAGTGATTGTCCTGTGAGAAGTGTGCTCCCACACATAATTGGGTATTCTTGTCTTTGATAGATTTTTATTGTGTGTTCATTCTCGTGCGCAGTTGTGGGTGCACACTTCTCTCAGGACAATCACTCCCTCTCCAATCTCTCAGTTCTAATCCTCAAAGGGAACTTACAAATTACCTTTTATAGATGAGCCTATGAACTTCACTTCATAAATCTACTGGATACAAAAAATCATGGACTTATAAATCCAGTGTCTATATTGACACATTACAACCTGCCTGACACCAGATTCACGAGGTTCCTGTCAGACCTGACCTCTTACCTTCTTCTTTTCTCCCTTCTTTTCCCCTACTTTTCTGCCCGTTGTCCTAATTTTCAGCTATTTCCTTTTTCACAGGCAGCCTCTTTTTTACCTTGTCTTACTACTACTGGAATATCTCCCTTTGTCCTTTTTTCCCCTGCTTTTTCCCCTTGCCTTCCCTGCTTTACACCTTTTGTTTTTCTAATTTCTTCTACCTATTTACATTCTCACCGACATCCTGCCACACTTTTAGCTTGTCTTATTCCTTGGAGTCTCAGAACAGCACAGACTCCCTATGCCTGAAGAGGGGTCATTGCGCACAAAAGCTTGCTGAAAACTTTTTTCCAACTACTCAGTTTGTTTAATAAAAGATACCACATCTACTCAAAAAACCTTGCCTGTCTATATCCTTAGACCAACACGGCTACAACCAAGAACCTTCAACACTTTAAAACTGGAAGTACCATTACTTTTCCTTAATAGCCTTTCCTTTATGAGCGTATAATCAGTTTCTGTAGAGACCAAAATAATATTGCTAGAAACAATGGATGGTCCAAAATGGAGGGAGGAGACAGGAAAAACTGTATAGACTAATTATGTCTTTATAAGGAAGTGATGCTGCAGGTTATCTTTAACCCAGACATTATTCTCATGGTCTGGGAATGTGTGGCCTTACAAATCAAGTTTGTTCTTTTGTGTCCCATTAGAGTCTAATACTCTAGATACATAGATGTTAGGGTCGGAAGGGACCTCAATAGATCATCGAGTCCGACCCCCTGCATCGGCAGGAGAGTGCTGGGTCTAGACGACCCCAGCTAGATGGTTATCTAACCTCCTCTTGAAGACCCCCAGGGTAGGGGAGAGCACCACCTCCCTTGGGAGCCTGTTCCAGACCTTGGCCACTCGAACTGTGAAGAAGTTCCTCCTAATGTCCAAACTAAATCTGCTCTCTGCTAGCTTGTGGCCATTATTTCTTGTAACCCCCAGGGGCGCCTTGGTGAATAAATACTCACCAATTCCCTTCTGTGCCCCCGTGATGAACTTAAAGGCAGCCACAAGGTCGCCTCTCAACCTTCTTTTGCGGAGGCTGAAAAGGTCCAGTTTCTCTAGTCTCTCCTCATAGGGCTTGGTCTGCAGGCCCTTAACCATACGAGTGGCCCTTCTCTGGACCCTGTCCAGGTTATCCGCATCCCTCTTGAATTGTGGCGCCCAGAATTGCACACAGTACTCCAACTGCGGTCTGACCAGTGCCCGATAGAGGGGAAGTATCACCTCCTTGGACCTATTCGTCATGCATCTGCTGATGCACGATAAAGTGCCATTGGCTTTTCTGATGGCTTCGTCATGCTGCCGACTCATGTTCACCTTAGAGTCCACTAGGACTCCAAGATCCCTTTCCACTTCTGTGCCACCCAGCAGGTCATTCCCTAGGCTGTAGGTGTGCTGGACATTTTTCCTCCCTAGGTGCAGCACTTTGCATTTCTCCTTGTTGAACTGCATTCTGTTGTTTTCTGCCCACTTGTCTAACCTGTCCAGGTCTGCTTGCAGCTGTTCCCTGCCCTCCGGCGTGTCCACTTCTCCCCATAGCTTTGTGTCATCTGCAAACTTGGACAGAGTACATTTCACTCCCTCATCCAAGTCGCTGATGAAGACATTAAAGAGTATCGGTCCAAGGACCAAGCCCTGCGGGACCCCACTGCCCACACCCTTCCAGGTCAAAGCCAACCCATCCACCACGACTCTCTGGGTGCAACCCTCCAGCCAATTCGCCACCCACCGGACTGTGTAGTCATCCAGGTCACAGTCTCTTAACTTGTTCACCAGTATGGGGTGGGATACCGTATCGAAGGCCTTCCTGAAGTCTAAGTATACGACATCCACCCCTCCTCCTGTGTCCAGGCGTTTCGTAACCTGGTCATAAAAAGAGAGTAGATTGGTCAGGCATGATCTGCCTGCCACGAACCCGTGCTGGTTTCCCCTCAGCATAATTTTTCCTGCCGGGCTCTCGCGTATGTGAGCCTTGATAATTTTTTCAAAGACTTTGCCAAGGATGGAGGTGAGACTGACTGGTCTATAGTTGCCCGGGTCCTCCTTCCTCCCCTTCTTGAAAATGGGGACCACACTGGCCCTTTTCCAGTCCTCCGGGACTTGGCCCGTGCGCCACGAGCGTTCGAATATTCCCACCAGTGGCTCTGCAATGATGTCAGCCAGCACCCTCGGATGGAGCTCGTTCGGGCCTGCCAACTTAAAGGCATCCAGTTCTTCCAAGTGACTCTGCACCATCTCAGGGTCTACACATGGAAGTCTGGCGCCTTGCTGCTGCCTCTCTACAATCCCAGTGAGAGACTTGTCGTGCCCCTCACTTAGGAACCACTGAGGCAAAGAACTCGTTGAGGAGTTCAGCCTTGTCCCCCCTGTCCCTCACCAATTGTTTCTGCCCATTTAGCAGGGGTCCTATTCCTCCCTGGGCCTTCCTTTTACTCCCTATATATCTAAAAAACAATTTCTTGTTGTCCTTTACTTGGGATGCCATCCTCAGCTCCATGGTAGCTTTGGCCTGTCTAACTGCCTCCCTACAAGCATGAGCAGAGGAGGTATATTCGTCTTTGGTGATCTCTCCGTTTCCACTTTTTATGTGCTCCCCTTTTGGCCCTTAGGCTGCCCTGGATTTTTGCGGTCAGCCAGGGAAGCCTCCTGGCCCCTTTCCCTCTTTTACGCCGCATGGGGATCGTCTTGCTTTGTGCCTGAAGGATCGTTTCCTTAAGGCACAGCCACCCTTCTTGGGCTCCCATCATTTCAAAACTCCTACTCTGCAGTGCGTCCTTGACTAATCGCCTGAGTTCATTTAAATCAGCTTTCCTAAAGTCTAGTACTTTCACCCTACTAGTTACCTTACCCACTTGACGTCTTATGGTGAATTCTGTTATTAGGTGATCACTGTCCCCCAGATGGCTACCAATCTGTAGGTCCCGTACCATGTCATCCCCCATTGCCAATACCAGATCCAGTATGGCATTCCCCCTGGTGGGACCACATACCTCCTGTGTCAGGTGGAGGTCCTGTACACAGGTTAGAAACCTGCGTGAGCGGTGGGACTTTGCTGTCTGCGTCTCCCAGCAGATGTCTGGGTAGTTTAGGTCCCCCATGACTACCGCCTCTTTAGCTTTTATGGTCTCTGAGAGCTGCCTCAGGAGCCCCGCATCTATTTCTTCCCCTTGATGTGGGGGTCTGTAGCAGACCCCTATCACCAAATCCTTTTCTCCTTGCCCCCCATGTAGCCTAACCCACAATCCTTCTACTTCCTCATCCTTGGATTCCGTCTTGATTAGGGTTGACGTATATTGCTCATTGACATAGAGCGCAACCCCTCCCCCTTTTTTCCCCACCCTGTCCTTTCTGTACAATCTATAACCCTCAATATGTACTGCCCCGTTAGCAGGGCAGTACAGACCCCTGCCCTGAATAGGATCACTGCCTCTGTACTGGAACAGATTCCTTTAAAATGCTACGCAGTGTTACGGCCTTCTAGGTTGATTGATTGTCATTTTTTAGGTATTAAGACCAAGAACTAAAACCAAGCTAGCTTTTTCTTTATTCTCTTCCCTTATTCTCCCTTTCATTCCTATTTTTCTTTTTCCTGATTCTGTAATATTGGGAAGGAATGTGCATGGCTCCCCATTTTTGCCTCAGAATTTCTTAAAGTGGATGTAGCCAGTGGTACTGAATAGATGAAACTTTCTCAAAACTTGCCTTCAGGCAAAGGTATATTTTGTGCCAATCCAAACAGACACTGTAAGAGCAAGTCAGCTGAAACCAAGTAACTTACATATGGCCTGACTGAGAGAGAAATAGGCAGGTTTGGTTTTTTTTGCTTGTGTGAACGTGGAAATGGGGAAACAATAAGGGGTACACTCAGTGGTCCTAGCAGCCTTTTCCTGTCGCTCATACTTGATGTCATCAATTCCCATGTAAGCATGAGACTACTCTTTACCTAGTCCTGTTCTTTTTTTACAAAATATTTAACTACATAATGCTACTACAATAGCAGATTTCTGTCAGTATTTTGTAGCACGAGAATTCGGGAACAAAATTTGGTATGAAAGTTATGAAGTAAACTGCTTTGTCTAAGAAGCACTAAACAGACAGAATAGCACTTACTATAGACCAATATTTTGTACTTACCACTTTTGCTGGGATAAAGCAGCAGAAGTACCAGGGATCCATATGTGAGGGGCTGCATTTTATGTCTATCAAGTAAGAATTTGGGGACTTGTGGAAGTTCAAGGAATGGATAATATTTTACGTGGCAAATTTTTATAACGGACACTAACACTTTTTTGATGATACAGGGGAAATAAATATTAGATTTAAATGGATCTCTTATGTACAGCATAACTGAGGAAAAGCTTGGTTTAAAACTTCTAGAGCTAGAAACTTCACCTTCAACTTGAAAGCATCTCTTCAGTGTCCCAAGACCTTTAGTAATGTAGCTGGTTATTTGGAGCACAGGCAATCTACATTTTTCACTGGAAAAGGTTTTAGACCAGTATTTTGCAGGATGCCTATTCTCTTTGCCTTTATTAGGATATCGAAGAAAAATGTTATATTTCTATGACACTTTGAAAGTCTGTACATATGACTTAAAATACATGTGGTGGATTTTTTTGGTAACAGAAGACTGATGATCCAGATGTGATTCTCTGTAATGCCGTAGAGATGATCCGTGAACGTTTAACTGTATCTGAGTGTGATAAAAGGGAAGAGCACAAAAAGAAGGAAGATGATTATGTTTATGATATTTACTACATGGAAACTTCAACCCCTGGTTGGATTGAGAATATCTTGTCTGTGCAGCCCTATAAAGAGGAATACGAACTGGTAAGGGTCTGGAAATCAAACTAGACCTTTTTAGTAATTTAAGCAGCTAATGGAAGAGTATTAATCATGCAAAATATGGCCTCTTGCTTTTATATTTGTAGCTCAGTTACTTTATTATCAAGCATACACTTTCTTTCTACAAGCTCTGCATACTAAATGTAAGTTCCTTTCAGGTTGTCAAGACAAAGTGCATCTTATCTGACACTAATAGTCCTGTTAATTTTTTTTCATTAGTTTTACTAAGCTCTGAACTATTATTTTTGTGCTAACTCATTTTGGTGCACAAGAAAGGAAAGAATTTAGGTCATTTGTACTTCAGTTGTATGGTTCTTCATGGTCGACAGATGTAAAGCAATAAACTAATTTTTCATTGAACAGTTATGACTGTACTTGTCCAAAAGGAAGCAGAAAGATATCAAGGAAACCAAGTTAAGATGACAGAGAGAACCGGAATTGTGGCATTCCCTAAGTGTTGAGTACTTTAGAGCCTTGAATGTTCTTTTCTTTTAGTTCTTTTTTGTGAGAGAAATGACTTTCTGTCATGATGTAACTTTGTAATTAATTCAAAGCATAAGCTGTTCAAAGTATAAATTATTTAAAGTGTTTTTTCATCGCATGTCCTCTGGTCCATTGGTTCCATACACCAAAATGAGATACAGCTTTTATCATTTATACATGAAATAGTTAATCTATTCCTTCTCCCCATCTAATATACAATGACTTAATTACAGCTGAAAGTGGATGGAATTAATTTTGCTGTTAATTTCAAAATAGGTAAACACCCAATTGCACTTAAGCTATCAATAGTTTATTAGTTACTGTAGTTTCATATGCGAAAACGTAAGCTGTGCCATACCAGAAAAGACTGTAGTATAACTAGTGTAGCTGTAACTTTAACTACTGCATAGTTGTACTGTAATTGGCTTAAGTATGACTAGTGCATCTTTCTTCATCCTCATTCACTACTATGTACATGGGCATAGGAATTGCTTAGTGCTTTTTGTGACATCTGTTTCCCCTCTGTCAATTTTGACAATGCAGGTAGCAGATCCTATTTCAGAAGAAATATATGATGATGAAGATGATGAGAATGATGAGAATAATTGGCGTAATGATTATCCTGATGAAGATGAGTTCCTTCCTGAAGAAAATGAGAACAGTGACAGAGAAAAAGGTATCATAGTCCTAATTACGGCTTTTTTTCATGCCTCTGAGTTGGTTCCTTCCAGTGTAAGTGCATCTGCACAACAATTGATAATTCAACAAAAAGGACAATGGCTTACATTTTCTAAAGCTAGTCCTTTATACTGGCTACAATCTTATCGATTTGATTTTTTGTAACTTAATGGCATACAACTTGAGGTGACTAATATTGAATGATCTCTCTCAAGGGGAGGGAGAACAATCATTTGGTTGTGTACTTCTAAGGCAGTTTTGAGAGGAATATATTCTATTGCAGGTAGCAGATGATAGGAATAAGCTTCCTTATTTTCATGCATCCTACATTCACAAACAAGTATTAACTGAGATCGTAATAACTACTGTAGAGTTCAGTAAGACTTAAAATCCAAAATTCCTGAAAGCCTTTCTGGGTTAGTAAGCTCCTGACAGCTAAGACCATGAAGATTTCTTCAGGATTGCTGCAGACATTTTCTTTGCGTTTCTTATATACAACAGGAAAGTGCTTGTGATTTTACACCATTACTCTATCATCCTTGCAGTAGCTTTTTCTAGTGGTTTCTGACTTCCTATGTCATGAATGAATGAACTCTGTTATTCTGACTAAACTACTTTGGCCAGACATAAATTTCAAACTACTGCACCTACAGAGAATTTTATTGGAGGCCTGCCTTGCTTAGAGATGGAATTCCTATTCTGCTCTGACCATGTTAAGTTCCTGAGTCTAGCCACAGACTTTATTTTGATTAGTTGATTTATAACTGCAGAACTACAGACTTGTAGTTCTAAAATTTTTCTTCTCTCTAGAGTCTGAAGATGGGAGTTTCAGTGATGAAGATGGTGGGGGTTACAAGAGGAGAGCCTGGGATGCATACCACAGTGATATTCTACAAGAGTTTGCATGTGATGAGGCCCGAGACTTGGATTCTGATTAAATTATATTCAAAATACTAACCTACTGTATACATGGTATTATACTCTTGTTCTCCTTGGTAAGATCTATGGGGAACAAAAATAAGTGCTGCTTTTCATGGCTATTTATAGAAATGAGATTAAAGTTAAAGAATGGGAAAGCATTTCTCTCTTGCAAAACAAGTAGTTTCCTAATGTTCCATAAAGTGCTACTTGTGAAGTGGGGAAATGTTAAGTTAAACCATCATCCATCTGTCTGATCTCAAGAAGTGGTAATATACCAGATTGTCACCAATTTACTTTAATACTGTTGCTCACTAAAGCAAATTACTTGCTAAAAATTATTGGCTATTTCTTTTAGCAAATAAGCATGTGTACAACACAGCGCCTATTTTCATCAAATAAGACATTCACTTCTTGAATGAGGAAGTTATGTTCCAGTTTGAGTATTATGAGAGACTGAAAAGAGCAGAGAGGAAACCATGGCTTTAGGTAAAATCTTGACTGGTAAACCTCCTAGAGATTACTACTGCATTTAGTTTTAACAAACAAGAGAGGCTGTGTAGTCTCTACATAAAAATGGAGGGATCAAATATAATCAGTAAACATGTTCTATGGATTATTGTCTGGACACTTTTTTGCCTTTAATATTTGTTACTAGAATGGAGTAAAGTATTTATGCACTTTCGTATGTAAATAAAGAACTGATTTGTGGAACTGATTGTAGCAGTGTCTTTAAAAGCAAAACAGAAACAAATTTAGACCTACCACAGCTGGTCTTAAACAGTCCAACTCAAGACAGAGGCTTACACTGCAACATTTTAAATCTTCATAGATTTCATAGACATTAGGGCTGGAAGGGACCTCGGAAGATCATCGAGTCCAGGCCCCTGCTCAAAGGGCAGGAAGTAAGCTGGGTTCGTAGGATCCCAGCAAGATAAGCATCCAGTTTGCTCTTGAAGGTGTTCAATGTAGGCGCTTGAACCACCTCCGGTGGCAGGCTGTTCCAGACCTTGGGGGCTCGGACAGTAAAGAAATTCTTCCTTATGTCCAGCCTGAAACAGTCTTGTAGTAGTTTATGACCATTCGACCTAGTCGTCATCCCTTGGGGCACTCCGGTGAACAAACGTTCCCCCAGATACTGGTGGTCACCCCTGATAAACTTATAGGTGGCCATCAGATCACCCGAGCCTGCGCTTTTCCAGGCTAAAGAGCCCCAGGGCTCTCAACCCGTCATCGTAGGGTCTGCTTCCCTGACCTCTGATCATGCGCGTGGCTCTTCTCTTATTAAATAGTCAATAGGAACTTTTGACTTTAGATTTCTGGGATGAACTGGGACCAGAGTACAGCTATCATGTAGTTATATTTATAGTGGTGGAACAAGTGATACTACTATTAAAGAGTTGGTCCAGCATATATTTTGCTTGCAAATTATACAGAAAATACAATTATCTCTGATTTGGTTAGTGACATTTAGTTTTAAATTGAGGATAAGATGGTCATAATTTTCTAGTCCATGAAAAGAAATCTGAAGTGATCCGTTAGCCTTTATTGTACATTGTGGAGCATTATCTGATTTTTGACTACTTAATACTGGAAGAGGGAAATTACTGCTCCTCTATATAAATAAAAATAAACAGGACTCAAAAACACTTGTAAAAAGTCTTAAAAGCTATTGACATGTTGCTTTTCTGCTTCCTTTTTCAGAAGCACTGTCTGCTTCTGCTCACAGAAGGGCCCTTTCCTTACACATCAGAAGTTCGAGAGCCTATGGAAGCAAACTATCAGATATTACTTTATTAATGAAAACGACTGTATTTACTTCTCTGTCTAGATATATGGATTACACCATGGACAATTAGGATCACACACTTCCTGTCACTGAAATATACCTTAACATAGTAAGTGGGGAAAAAAACTGGTCTCAGAATAGATTTTGAACTTTGAATTTATAAAATATGCCCAAGCTTCTTGGCAAATCTATTGCCTGCTGAGATTTATAATCCTTTATACAGTTAAAGCTTCAAAAATACTGAAGTGCTCCTACTTAAAGAATAGAGTGCAGTCTATCACAGCAAGATTTAAGTAGTCAAATACCACTTTTAATTAAATAATTAGGTGAGACAACAAAAAAGATTTGTGAGATTTAAAAAAAAAAAAATCTGTGATACTTAAACAAAATACCTACATTTAAGTGTACTTAAATTTACTTAAAACAGTAATTAAATCCAGTGGTTGGTAAATGCTGCAGAATGCTACCAGTTTACAACAAAATCTAGCACTAAATTTAATCTGTACCACAACTTCAACTTTGCCTTACAGGTAAAACAAGATTGACTAGAAACTCAATGCCCAGGAGCCTGACAGTTATAACAAGTTTTAAAACAGTTTATAGTATTAGCAATTTCTTAGCCTCTCAATGAAAATCTTTCAGTTCAATGGGATGCAGGTTTGATGTGGCTTGCTTCAAACTGAAAGAAGCAGATTTAGAAAAATAAATTACTGAGACCTAGAAGGGATGCACACTGCAGACTTCCAATTCACAGTTTGATTCAGTTTTAAACAAACATTTAGACCAATGTTTTGAAAATAAGAGAACCTATACCAGAAGCACAATCCACAGTGCTTGCCCCTTTTGACTGCTGTACTTTATTTTAAGATGGCTACAATTTTAACAAATTGTACCTCTTCCCTCCCTTTACTGTAGTGATGATGCATGCTAAAATTGTAGCTACCCTGAGTGCAGATCCAGGAGCGATAAAAGTGCTCATGCTGAAAGCCAATGAGTCTGCTTTCAAATTCCAAAATGCTCAAGATTCACTTTCTGTCTTGTTGCTATATTGTTCCCCATCAGTCACTTCTACCACTTCAGTTTTCAAGTTGACTTAATAGCTATGGCAATACTCACTTCTGCTAGAAGACCTTATACAATATTGCATTTCTTCCCATGAACAGTATTAGAAGCTATATTCTGGGCTTGGTAACACTGTTTGTGTGTTACATTTATGAACCACTCAAACTTCAACATTTGGGTTTATGTGTTGGGATTCCATTTAAACCAGTTTGCCTAATCAGAGCCTCTTTAACATTAAAAGCCCTGCTTATAACCATTTCAGGAAAAAAGGTTTGTAAAGTTCATAAAAGATGCTGAATGAACTAAGCTTTGAATACTAAAATCTTCTTTCCACCCAAGTTACCACATCTGTGAAATGATTTTCCAGGAAAAAGTTCAGCTTAATCTGTGTTTGTCTGTATTCTCTGCTGTAACTGTCAATGAGTTTTGCCATGGCTGATTTTCTGTCAAGATAAGGAAGTCATTTGACACAGGCCATGGAGCATCCTTCAGATAGGAATGGCTTTTGGTCACTTGGGACATGAAGTGGCTTTGAATTCAACTGAGAGTTATTATTCTACTGTCCTCCAAAGTCTGTTTAATTTGATCACTCAGCTCCACCATCCAAAGATTTATTGCTGCTCTTCTTACCACCTCAATCCCACTTCTCTGAGATTTCATCAAACTACAATAAATAGCTGTCAAACATTGTTCCTGTGGGAAATAAGTGGATAAAAATCTGTCCTGAATGTTGTAGTTAAGGGGAAGACTATAGCAAAGCATGGTCTGCATAGAAATCCCTCTTCAGGTATCGCTGATATCTGCTTCTGGCTCTGATCCTTCAGTTGTCCCATTTTTCCTGTTGAGCTTTTTCTGTTCCCTTAGTTGCATATTATTTGCTTTTTACATTGTTTTGGAATTGCTTTGTATCTTTAGTAAGACTTGGTCTCCCATTTCTTTTCTTCACTCTTGCCCATCTCTGTCAAAACACAGTAACAAAGCAGCTGGGTAGCTCGAGTAATAGCACCTGCACAGGAAATTGAAGAAAAAAAAAATCAGATAAGTATCTGAGCACCACCATAAGAGCAGCTGCTTACCTAAAACTTAACTTCATAGACAATTGTTCTATGTATAAGATGATAATTGAAAAATCTTGAAATAGTCATTTCTTAGAAAAAGACACATGAAACACACTAAGTTTCCACTAAAAGTTTACACTAAAATGTTTGGTTTAGCATCTTTAAAAGCCATGAACAAAAACATTGTGTTGTCCTAATGATGTCTTAAGGTTTTTGCCAAGCATCCTGTCCCATCGTTGAAAATGCCTAAAGTAAAATAACATTTAAAAAGCAAGGAAAGGGGAATGAGGGGAAAGTTTTGTATAAACTTTAAGATGTTATGGTTTAATTGTTAACTTATAGAACTACTGCTGATGTACTGTACCCATTCATAAATTAAGATTAAACTCATACCTAATCCTTATACAAGTAAAACTTTGTGCTTTAATCCACAGTAGACTATTTTACTGCACGTTAAAGTGTCACATAAACTGGCATTATGCTAATACATAGTAAAATAGTCTGATGTGTTTTAAGCATCACTAAAAAAGCACGCAAATGCACTGCTGCGCATTAGCACAGCCTAATGCACATTCATTTAGTGCCTCATGTTGGAAGCACTAAATTTAATATGCATTTAAAAAGGTGCATTAATGCACACATAGATTGAGCAGTAGGACTGATAGAAGAGGGTGATTTATTCTGAATTGCAGCAATTCAGCAAAAGTATACAGTAGGCAAAATTCTAAGGAAATTAGTTTTCAGCTGTGAATGGTATAAATATTCATTCCCATCAAGTCTGGGAGTGTATAAAGTCAAAGCAAAGCAAGACCACTTGTATGACAGTCAAGCCATTTTAAAATCATAACTAGGTTTCCCAAATAAGAATGTTAATGTTTGATGAAATGGGAATGCAATGAAATGCATCAAATGGCAAACAAACAATGTATCCATTTTCTTTTGTACAATAATTGAGATAGGCTTAATAAATAATATTTTATTTAATTTTATTGCAACAGTCTTAATTTATTCTAACCATCTACCAGCACTTACCTAAAATCTTGTTGATAAAGGGAGGTCTTCTGGATATGGGCAAATAGACTCCTATGAAGTAGACTGGAATTCCAGACAAAGCAATACCAATTCCAATCAATGAATTAATGGTGTCACTATACAGAGGCACTACCACTAAAAATACTGAGCATATACAGAAGACTATTGGGAAAAATAGGCTCAGCTGAAAAAGAAACACATATACAAAACTGTTCTTGTTATAATATCAAATAAATAAGTGACATCTAGAATGTTATTTTCACTTTTTATTTCCCCATATGAAACCAGCCTGTGTTGCCTAAAATGTACTCAGCTAGTCAGAATAATAGGTAGATATTGGCACAACCACAGTATAATATAATAGCAAAGACCTTTGTGGGCAAAAATAACTGATGACAGTGTCTTTGTACTGGAGCAGAGCAGTTTAACTGATTGCTTAACTGAAATGTCACCTTTCAGAGCAGTGAAGAGGGCCCATTAGTTCCAGGAAATTTATCTAGTTTTTTTGCTAGAGAGATATGCTAAAAGGATCAGAGACTCAGGCAAACACTGGCTCTAAAGGTTCTCCAGGCATAATCTGCCATCCCTAACTTCAAACAAGACAATGGAAAGGAGGGGAGAAGGGAAGGGAGCTAAGGATACAACCACTTGACCTGTAATCCAAGGAGCAAGGCTTGCTACTGTTTTCAGTTATATGAGCTACTCCATGGGACAGAGGGAGGGGTAGTGGCTAAAGTGATACATAATGAAGAGAATATCAGATTACAAGAGTTTCATTAGGTTGAAGTGTTGGAGCCACAATGATCCAGGAAGTATTGGAGTCAAGGATATTTTTGTGATATCTTTTATTAGACCAACTAGAGTTGAAAGAAGTGTTTCACTCTCACCTAGAGGCTAAGCTCTGATAGATTTACAATTCAACAGTACCATTCTGACAATGCATATGGCCCAGTCTTTAAGTAGAAGAGATCTTAAAAACAATTTTGCATATATTATTTCTTACCTTAAGAGGCCTTGGACGCTCTGGTTCCTTCCAGCGTAAATACAATTGCCCAGCAATTGATAGTCCAACAAAAAACCAGTAACTGAAACTGAAGTAGTTAATAAGAAGGAAGACATCTTCTACAGTGAGGTAAATGATGGTCATAGTACACTGTTAAAAAAGAAGAGAGGTCCCAAAAAGTGATATCTAGTTTTCAAGAGTTTACTGTTATTTTTTCTATATGCACATTGAAGTAATACCACCTCTTTCCTGCCTGAGCCTCACACGATTTTATCATTCCCGAGAGTGAGATTGTAACAGATTTCCTAAAGTAGTCAGTATGGAACTAGTACAAAATCTCTTGCCATTGAACAAAGAGGAAGGCAGGTCCAATGCTGAATTTAAGAACCAATCTCCAGCTAAGTATGTAGGGAAAAAATTTAGAAGAGGGGCAAGATGCTTTGAGTACAGTTATCTGTGAGGAAATGCTAAAATAGCTGGATTTTTATTATTCCTAGTTCATTTATATCCTCAAGATTTAAAACAGCTTGAAGAACTTGTATTTGATGTTCATAAGTCTCACTGAAAATTTAAGAGGCACATCAGTCAGCTCATAGATTCATAGATGTTAGGGTCGGAAAGGACCTCAACAGATCATCGAGTCCGACCCCCAGTCTTACTTTAGCATTTATTTTATTATTTTAAAATCAAAGACAGAACTGCAGATGAACTGCACAAACAAAGTGTTCATTTCATTCCAGTTACAGACTTTGTAAATTGCTTCTGCTTTTCAGAATTTTTTGCATTTTATCAACTCTAACTCTTAAGGTGTCATCTTATTTCACATACGAGATAATTTCATGTTGTGTATAATGTTTCTTCTGTTAAAGAACTCCAACTCAATTTTAAAAAATACATGTTGAACTGCTTGCAAACCCTCAAACACAGAACTTAAAAAAATACAGTAGCAGCAACTCACATTGAACAGCAGTGCAGGTATTGGTGTGAATCTTCCTAAGTGTATCATAGACAACAGATCAGGGAGATGGCCTTCCCGGGAGCCTACAAAAAACAGCCTAAAAAAGACATACGAAAGCATAACTCTTTAAGCTAAGGGAGAAGACCACATACATGAACAAAACACATATCCTGTCAGTGTTTGAGGGCACTGATAACTATTTTAATAAACCTGTATGTATATATTCAATCCATCTAATACAAACATTCCTACTGCATCTTTTTAGAAAGAAAATTCCACAGAAAAATTAGTACACTCTGTGGTAACTGGGGCAGTTTTCCACTGTTAAGTGTTAAAAGCACACAAAGACTGCTGTTATAGTCACTAGATTTCATTACGATATAAGTGATTTGTTGCATATAAGAATGAGTTTGAAGTGCATTAAGTTTAAGCATATACCCCACCGCCCAAGAAAAAAAAAGTTATTCTACCAGTAAACTAGAGAAAAACATTTACATCACTTGTCCAAAGAAGGTGACAATAAATGAGACCACAGTTTAATCACCAACTGAATATCATTCATCATACCTTAAATTACACTATTGATATTATATGCAGTGATGTTTGGAGAAGCAAAGTGGTGATAAAACAATGCATAAAACAAGCCATAACCTACTGAGACCTGTCACTTCATAGTGATATTCTTTAAAGGCCTTGATATCACATTAGTTTACTCTGTCATAAAACAACAATTTAGCCAGAATTATTATGAAGCAAAGCCAAAATATTACCTAGATGATGCTAAAATTGAGGCATTAAGTCCACCAAAACATGAAAAGGCTACAGCAATGGGAATTGTCCAACTGAAAATGCCGAAAACCTGGTCAGCAAATGTCTAATAGACAAAGAAAAGGGAAAAATTGAAATGTTTCTAAATGACAGTACAGGAATAGAACAGTAAACTCAGAGCTATTCTAATATGATGTGTAAAAAAACAATATGCATATTAGGAACCATCCACAGTGCTGCAAAAACTGGCAGCCAACACTTGCAGTTATTTTATTGATTCAACACAAAATTAACTTTCATTAAGTTAAGCTATTTAATTTGGACTTACTCCTCATAAAGTCCAGTAAGCCCTTGTCTTAGAACAATTCATAGAGAATTATGTTCACAAAATTTATAAAACAGATTTTAAATTGGATTTTCACTATTAAGTTGCATAATACAGCACATTAATGGAGGTGAGAGAAATCAAACCAGTGTAATACACTGGCTTCCAAAGAAACAATAATGGGAAAATATTTTGAGATCCAAAGAGAGAAATGGTATACTGTAGAAGGCAACAAACGCATCAATTTTTATCTCCCTCATGCAGCCTTGCCTTGGCCTGGAGCAGGCAAACTGTCAGCCAACATCAGCCTTTTTATTACTGCTGCTAGACCATGCTGCATGCTACTGTGGTGGCCTCCAGCAGTAATATACCTGGGAGGTGGAGAAGGACAAGCAGAGCATGAGCCCCAGTAGCAAATTATGAAGTGGGCACAATGCCCCTGCCCCTAGTAGTCTTTGCCACATTAGACACAACCCTGCATTGCCCAACCATAGGATCCAGGCAGGTGTAGCCCACATACAGCAGTGTATCTGGGGGGCAGGATGGTGAGCAGAATAGCACCCCCTAGGGAGTCTTTTCAAGGCAGGTGCAGCTGTGTGCCCAACAGTGTATTGGGGAGAGGAAGGAACAAATGGAGCATCAGGGCAGCTCCCATGGAGTCCATGTTGCTACATCAACCACAGGCACAGCAGTAGCAGCTGCCTCCAGAGTGCAAAGCGCCAGGACAGGTAATCAGCTCTCCTTCACTCCAGTCAAGAGTCAGAAGAATTCTCCCACCTCAACCCCTCACATGCTGAAGGAGTTTACTACAGCTCTGGCCTCAAGTGCTAGTGCTCTGGAGTAAGGAAGCCAAGAGCACCATGGTTTCACAGCAGGTGGGTTTCCAGAGGCCTGTACTCTGGAAACAAGAATGCAATTGTTTAACACCATAATTTACAAGGTATCACACTAGATAATTTTTTATTCATCAACGTATTTCCCTCTGAATGAAAGCAATAGGACAGAATTCCAGAAAGTAAGGTCTCAGGCTACATGAAAATAAGGGTTTAATTCAAAGTGACTAACAGTCTCTTAGTCTAAAGTTTCTCCAGGTCTGGGCCCTATACCATAGATGCTGGATACTACCCTGGATTACGTTTATTACCCCATGCAAAGATGAGGGTTTGTGAAATACTTAAGAGCATACACAATCCTGGCAAACTGCTGCAGGGGACTACTGAGGTGATCCAGCTGTTTGCTGCAGCTCTAACTTCAAGGGCTGCTGCTCATCAGTTGATAAGCAGCTGTGTCCTTTGAAGCAAAAGGCACAACAAACAGCTGAGTGACATGTTCTCAATTTGATAACCTGCTACATATTAAAGGAACTGCAAACCACCTGAATACAAATGATCCAAGTTCTATCATCTCTTTAAATAATTTTAAACTAAGCTAAATCCAAATCCTTCCTTGTCCCACTGTGCTTAGCTGGAGAGAAAAATTCCCTTACCCAACATGGAAACTATTTTAGATTTCAGCTATGAGACAGAAGTTCCATCTCACATCCATGACAATATTGACTGAAGCAAACTAACAAAGATGGAAACAGGTGCAAACTTTGACTCATTATGACTGTATGGAGTCATTTTGTCAGTTATGAAATGGAAACATATTTTGGGTTATACATAAAAAGAAACAACTGGGTGATGGTATCCAAATAACATTCACAACAAACATCTTTTATAAAATGAGTTGCAGGAAACAACCTGCATCTTTACCATAATCACAGACAAGATAAATACTTGACAGCTCAGTATGTTACTAACCATCTACCACATCCAGTAACTGTTTCTCTCATTAGTTTCTTGAGCTTTATTCTGATGCATCAGTTTTGAGATTTCAATGTTCCCAAATGGCAAGAGCTGTGAAAAATCAGTCTTGCTTCCTGTTCACACTGTACCCAACAATTAGTATTTTGACCTCCTCAACCCTGTTCTTTCCTTTCAGACAGCTTATTTTCATTCACGAGACAATATGGGCTAAGAAGGTCAAATCAAACAATGTAAATATTCATGCCGGCATTTTGTTCATAATGTACAAAAGCATCTGGAATAAAAGGTTCTGAGTGGGATTTTTTGGGTTTTTTGTCAGCCATTGCCCAAGTTGTTGACATCCCTATTTCCTGTATCCTACGCATGGCTTTATGAACAAATTAACTGTGGTAGTGGCCAAGCTGTATAGTTTACAAACTTCACCAGTGTTAGGCAAATAAATATCCTAACTATAAGGTTTCAGATTAACTTTTGTAAAAATGAAAACCTAGAAGTCCTTTGTATAAATCTTTAAACCACCTTATGGTTCAAGGATATTTATAAACAATTGATCAACACAAAGCTCTTGCCTGTTTAGAGTTGCCTTTTCCAGCTTCTAGACCAGGTCCATTCTCCAGAATTTTAGTCCAGCCACTTTAAATACTGAACCCAACTCAGTTTAGCTATACATAGGGACTAACCTAACTTGCAGGGACTACCCCCCAATTTTCTGGGCATAACATAGGCCTGAGCAGCTGTTTTATGGGTGGAGAGCAATGGCCCCCTCCCCCATGCTGCTGACTGGCTGCAAAAGCTGTTCATTCACATGGCCCCATCCCTTGCTGATTGGTGGAGTGGGGTGGGGCCACACAACAGGTAGACCTTGCACCCAATCAGCAGATTAGACTTGGCCTAAATGATGTGCCAGTACAAAAGCATATATCCTAACAGAAATCTGCACAAACTGACACCAAAAAGTTGTAAGTTATGTAAGTCACTTTATGTAGGTAAAATTTGGCTATTAGTAAAATACCATTTTTCCCCTGAAGTCTTTAGCAAAACTTGTATGTAGCAGTATAAACCCCTCCTTACTGAACACCATTAGCAGAGGAGAAGTAAAAAGAGTTGAGCATCTTCTCCTTTCATGTTAGAGGAAAAAACTTTGAAGCCTCTTGTTCACTTATGCTGCCTTATATATTACAACGTTTACCAAATTAAATGCTTGCCAAAAGTCTTCAGCTTCAAACAGAAATCTGGGGCTCAGCATGCTGGCTTTATATTGTCAGCTTCTTATTGCAACATAACAACACAGATCCTTTGAGTGGGAAGTACAAGAGCAGGGCAGATGTTAATATCAAAAAACAAATTAAAAACAGTGCAACTACCTACAGTCTCAAAAGGGAAGTTTCTGTACAGAGAGATTCTACACTTGAACCTTTTGTCATCCAAAGCTGAACAACCATCTGCCGAATCTCCTTTTGTGCAGAAGCATACCATGGGTTCATTCCTCCTCCACTGTATTTGGGGTTTTCTGCTATAACTTAATTTCATTTCTTCCCATTAACGCTTCACCAAACACATACACATTAATATGAAGTCATTCATAATGAAAACAGACCCTGTAAACTGAAAAAGCAATAGCACACAGCAGTGGCTTTCAAAAGGTATACTGAGAAACCCTGGGGTTCCACAATAGGACATCAGGGGTTCTACAAAAAGACCGGGGGTAATGGGAAAGCAGGCTGGGAGGTGGTAGGTCACCGTTGCTGGGCTGGGTCGCCTGGCTCCATGTTACTCTAGGATAGAGGTTCCACAGCAAAATAAATTATATAAAAGGGGTCATTAGGGCTATCTCCTCAAAAGGAGAAGAGAATTCTATTCTCTAAAAATGGAAATATGATGCTGTATCAAAGAAAGAGATGCTATTTACGAATATATACAATCTAGCCTCGGAGAACTACTAAGAAAGCTTGCCAGTTTAGGATGATGAGTCTATTTAGTTAGCTGTCTTTTAACTATGATTTATATAAATGTACATTTTTCCTTATCTATTGCTCTGAAATCAGAACAGTTGTCCAGAGTAAGGAAGATTAACAGAGCACAAAAAAAGAATGGAAAGACAAAGACATATGTAAGGTTAAAAAAATTTAACACTACAAAAATTGAACTATGTGCAGCTGGGGGTTACATATTTAACAACAGCTGTAAGACATACGAATAGCATTCTACAGCCTGAATTGCCCAACTCAGTTCTTATTAATTGACAAAGAAAATGCACCTGCAGGTTATTCTATACAGATTTTTGCAACCCCACAAGGGTATTCAGTGAATTCCACAGTGCTTCTCTCAAATCTGTGCCCCTTCTGCATCTCTGGCAAAAGAAGTCCTGAGAAATAGATCTCCCAAAGAAGAATATGACTCCAAATTCATAGATTCATAGATATTAGGGTCGGAAGGGACCTCAATAGATCGAGTCCGACCCCCTGCATAGGCAGGAAAGAGTGCTGGGTTTAGATGACCCCAGCTAGATGCCTATCTAACCTCCTCTTGAAGACCCCCAGGGTAGGGGAGAGCACCACCTCCCTTGGGAGCCAATTCCAGACTTTGGCCACTCTAACTGTGGTTCTTCCTAATGTCTAGTCTAAATCTGCTCTCTGCTAGCTTATGGCCGTTATTTCTTGTAACCCACAGGGATGCCTTGGTGAGTAAAGCCTCACCAATTCCCTTCTGTGCCCCCATGATGAACTTATAGGCAGCCACGAGGTCGCCCCTCAACCTTCTCTTGCGGAGGCTGAAGAGGTCCAGGTGCCCTAGTCTCTCCTCATAGGGCTTGGCCTGCAAGCCCTTAACCATACGAATGGCCCTTCTCTGGCCCCTCTCCAGGTTATCTGGTGAAATTTTGAAAAGTTCTTTAGAACAAAGAACGAGTGTTAAAAGATGACATTTCTTATAAACACTGTAATTCTTTTCTCTGAAATACTATAAAGTCTGGATTGTCTGACTTAGGAGTCTAGAGAGCAAGTTAAATTGTTTATTAAGATTCATGAACAAAATACTGGTAAAAAGCAAACGTGGTGCATAGCTTATATGCAGAACCCACTGCATATAAGCTATTATGATATAAGATATTATTAAGTCAAGTAGTTTCGTAAGGTTGAATAGAAGATTAGGTATTTATATGGATAAAGATTAACAGCTAAAGTAAATTGAAGAAAAAAGAAGTTAAAAAGGATGTAGTCTGATGCTTCAGGATGGAAGTCAACAGAGTGCAGTTAGGAATAAATTTTATCCCATTGACAAGCCAGTCTACTACTCCTTTAGGAGTTTTTCACCCTCGCCTGAAACATGTAATACTGGGCAAATACTTCTAGGGGACTTGCCTTGGGCAGACTGTTAATTCTTTTCAGCAAGTCCAATCTTATTTTTCTAAGAAGAAATTAATGTTTCATATATCTTAGAAAGCAGCTACTGCTTAACATGGGACACTGAAGTCTAGAAAAGGTTCAGGCAAAGTTATATCACTATCAGTAATGATACTTTAAAGATAAAGGTATAATGGATTTAATTATGTTAGATAAGGTGTTGAGGCTTATAAGATGATGTAGAAACACTGAACTGGCTCATAAAGCCAGGCAATTAGTTTTTACCTTTTGTAAACCCATACCTACTTTGAAAGAAGCCTCAAGTAAATATATAATTACTCAACCCATTACACAGATATACTTTTCTAGAACTGTGGCCAGTATTCTGCACAGAAAACAAAAACAGACAAATAAAACCAAAGAGTAAAAAAAAATGTGGTTCACTTAGAAGGGAGAAGCTAAGTAGATTGGTAATCATTTTATGGGTGAAGGGACCAGGGATTAGCCCCCCTGGTTTGATTAGTCTTCTACTTTAAGATATTTCAGCCAAATGAAGCTGTTTAAACTTGTGAGCCACTTGAACTTTCTGGTTAAATATACATTTCTGGTGAAACTAGCAAAGCAGGGAAAGCAGGAATAGAGGGCACCTACAAAGTGTGTTTTACAGTAATAATTTACAATAATTCTCAAAAGTTTGTGTGTTCTCCCAAGATAAAAAAATGCACATTCATAATTGCAAGTTCGTAATGCATATTTATAAATCCTCCAACCATTCCCACCTACCATTTCTGATGCAAGTCATTCTATGTGTCAACAGATGTCATATCCAAGACTGTCCTGTATTTTCCTTTAATTAATGGCAAAAAGTATCTTTGCATGGTGTTAATCATCTCAGGACATTTTGATGAGGTATAAGAAATGAGGGACAACAAATATGACCACCAAAAGGATTAAACTATACAAGGGGAGTTATTTTCCAGCAGTAAGAAGATGCAGAGAATTACTAGAACAAAGATCAAATCAAGGCCATAACACCAAGTGCAATGGAATATGGAAAAAAAGGTTAGTGACTGCTTTCCATTATAGACATGTTTACTTATATATAGATCCTCCATAGGTAAATACAAGTCATGGAGCTCAAATGAAAGCCTGATAAATTCCACTTTCTCTGTTACTACCACTGGTGAACAGTCAGGTTTGTTTCTAAAAACATGCGCAGCAGGGACGACAAAGGAGAGAATGGAGCATTTGTGGGAATACATGGAAGGCGACCAAAGGGCCTACCTGCAGGCAGCTATTAGAGAAGCATTTAGTCCGCCATAACAGGAGAAAGCCACCACTATGGGGATGGTCCATTTCATGAAGCTCAGGGCTTCTTCTGAGAAAGTCTGAAGAGCAAGAAGCATTAAGAGATTATAAATGTTCATTCTTACTCTAGTCTGACAAGTCCTGTAGTCTTGTCCTGAACTATAATCATTTCTGCAACCAGGAAACAGTTAAAAAAAGTTATAAAGAACTTAATTACAGATAAAATCTAACAGTGGCCCAGATATATACACACACACACACTGTATGTAGGCACACATTTGGAATTTTCCCCAACAGCAACTTTTTCTGAAATCAGCAACCAGAAGTAATTATCAAAGAGCCGGGGGGAGGGGGTCAATAGTTTCCAACATGCATGTTTCAGCTGAATTGACTGTTCCTTTTTGGCTCCCAAAAGAACGATTAAAAGATTGACTGTTTAGAATTTCTACTTCATTTCAAGTTACAGAAGCCTGATATACTAAAATTATGTTTTTCTGAAGTAACAGTTCTGAACAGGAAGCAAGGAAAACTCCCACAAATAAAATGTTGCCACAATACACAGGATGGTTTTCTACCTTTAGGATCTAGCCCGCATCCAATTAGTCAAGTTTACAGTGCTGTAAGACAGAGCCACATTTATTTTTAGGAACCACAATGGGAAATCTGTCTTCTGCTTTAGTTTGAGCTAACAGGATAGCAAGCAACACCATACCTTGACAGCTGATGCAGTAAAAGATGCAATACAGACAATGTACTAAAGCAACACTGATCTCAAAGGACAAATGGAAACCAGGCTTTCCTGAATTAAGAACAGCAAAAAGATCCTGCCTTGCATAAGAAAGACTTAAGAACTTTGCAATGCCAAAAGCTCATTAAAAATTCTCATCCATTCTTCTAGTTTTATTTTATAGAAGTGCCCTCCTCACCAATCTATCCAGAAGTGGCAGGACTAACATCCATTATGGAGATGGGAGACTTTTATATTCTTCATTATGAAAACATTAAAATCTAAAAGTGCAAAAATGTGTAGTCCTCCCAGGCTGAAACACCTGTTAGCAACAAAAAAACCCCATATCAGCAGAGACTGAACCCCTCCTTTTGTCCCCCCCATAATACCTTTCATGCTGGTTCATTTAGGACCAGCAGTCCATCTTCTAACCTTGCAGAGAGTGTCCCCTTGATGGCCCAGCACAACACAAGCTGGTCCACATTTCGTTTCAGAGTTACTATCTTGGCCTGGCCCAGAAGAACATTGACCAGGCAGATCACACTTTGCTCTGCCATAGTCTTGGTGGTGGGGGACAGAGAAAGAGAGATAATGGGGGAGGGTTTGGAAGTAAGAACTGTGAACTGCTTTCACTATTTTTCCTTTCAGACCTGTACTTTACTGTAGAAAACAGTCTCAAAGAAACTGTATGATGTAGGATAACAGCAGCGAGCAGGAAAGCTTGACGTGCAGAAATAAAAATAAAAGCCTAATGCTGAGAATGTAAAGTATTTATGGCTGTAATGGCTTAGAACACATTAATGGCTTAGAAGGGACCAAATACTCTTCAGTTTCTTCTCAACCATGGAATCCTAGGCAAGTAGGGCTCCTATGCAGAAGGAATGGAAGGTGGGTTATGGAATGTCTGTATGGGCAACACATCCTAAATAATTCCTGTTACTGTACAGGTACATATGCTCTTAAGTGATCCATAAGCACATTCCAAAGCAGTAGACCAATTCAACTGAAGAAAGAAATCATGGCATTTCAGGTGTACAGTGACTGGGAACACTGCTTTGCTGAATGCAACATCTGACCTAAAGGCCTTTAAGAATCTTAAAGCTCCATCTTTACTCCCCACTATCGAGGAATAACGCTGTATAGCTCCTGGAAAGATTGCTATTACCCAAGGACAGCCAACAACTGCTTTTTCATTTAAAATTATCATTCCTGAGAAAGGAGAATCCTGACTGAAATGAGAAGCCAGATCACTTATCATAACAAGTCAACCTAGCTATAAAACCATAAAGGGGAAACTGAAGAGTGGCCAAGCCTAGAATTGGTGTGGTAAGCATACCTTCCTTGTTAGAAGCAGACGCAGACATAAACCTCAAACTCTTGGAGAACATGACTGCCCTATTCAGAGGCAAGAATCCTGAGAATGCAAGAACTTCTGAAACTAGAATTCAACCCTAGATGAGCTGCAGCGCACCAGAAGATCCAGATAATTTGACAAAGACTCAGAACAGCCTCTTGACACCATGTGATTGGAACACTTTCCTCCACAGAAAGCTACACTGCCATATTTTATTTGCAAAAAATAAAAACATTCATCCATTTTCATCCATCTGCAAAAGCAAAAGGCATCTAATCAAAGTATAAACTTTTTTTTTTGTAGTTTGACTTTTCCTTACTACTAGAAAAATGTTTAAAATTCATACATTATACTACCTATCCTGAAACCAAATCCTGATATATTAGAGTACTGGGCTATGAGTCCAAGATACAGGTGGGTTCTTTTTTCTGACATGCTCGAACAGAGGTCCTGAAACCATGAAGTGGAAACCTGTAGAGGCAATACCATGAAGAAAACCCCAAGTACATACTTGGAATCTTGCAGTAAGACAAGGCCCTGATTACTAGAGGTGCACCAATGCATGAGTTCGTATCATATCAGCACCAATAACAGCAATACTGACATTATTGGCAATCGGCTTTTTTTGACTGATGTGGCCAGCAATTTCACTGATAAATGCTGTGTACATGCGTGCAGCCCAGCAGCTTGGACAGTACTGTCCAGCTGGTAAGTCTGTGGGGGAAAAAAGGATGGGGGGAGGGATACAGTGTGGCTGGGTGGGGCAGGGCAGAGCAGGGCACGAGACAGAGTCACAAGTGGCTCATCTGGGGGTGCGACTCCCCACACTGGCACACCCTGGAGGAGGCACAGAGGGGCATGTGCCCCCTGGATCAGTGCAGGGAGGGGGCAGGCTGCTGCTGCAGGCAGGGGTTGGGGCAGTGCCAGGCTCTTCTCAGCAAATGGACTGGGTTGGGTCTGCACACAGAGTCGGCAGCAGTGGTGCTGGAAGGGGGGAGTGCGCTACAGGGTGGGCTCTAGCCACCCCAAAATCTGCCATAGCCCCCCCTGAACCTTCCCTCCCAGCATCGCCACCAATGTCAAATGTGAAAAGGACCTTTTGTGAATTAGGTCTGTAGCAACATCAACTGAATAGGGACCCACTTAATTTGCTATTTTGCAGAAACCGCAAAATCCACAATTGTCCACAAATGTCCCCCCACCTGTCCTACCTCTCTGCCAATCAGCAGCGAGGGCCAGGGCTGCCAGGAACATGTGAGAAATTGGCTCTTTGAGCTGTGACCAACCCACAAAAATTCCTTTGTCTGGCTGAAAATTAAGTAGGTCCCTACCAACAAAGCCTCTCTTTCAGCTCCTCGTTACTTGTAGAGTGATGGATTCCTAGAATGGTGATGTATACAGATACAACCTCCAGCTAGTATATCTGACAGGTAGTCCTTCACTTCCTGATGACTGCTGAAAAGAGGGAAAATAGTTTACCATTCCACCCAAAACCTCACAGCTAAGGTGCACTGGGGAAAGCTACTCTACTCCTACCTTCAGTTTTTTGGTCTTCCATCCCAGCGTGAATAATGCTAGTGGCCACCTCAGGTATCACTTATACTTTCCCTAAGTAGCAACAGAACAAGACTAACATTAGCAGTTTCACTAGTGCCCAAAAGATTCTGAATAGCAGTCAACTGACTAAAGCCTTATCCATCTGCATTTATGAAAGGGCTTCGCAAAGCAGCTTGAAGCATGAACACTCAGTTTTGCCAGAAAGGGTATCACAGAGCACCCAGCTGCTGTGAGATCTTTTGAAGGGTGCTACAAGGTGTAAGGCTCATCGCTGACTAGCTGCTACCCTGCCCCCACTACAAGGAGGTACACACTGTAATAAATTAGTTTTTTAAATGAGTGCTGCTCAATCTTCTTTGAGGAGAAACGGTGTAAAAATAAAGTTAGAATCCATCTTCCAAGTCATAGTTAGAAAGCTGTGGTACATTATTTTTACAAAAGTTAGCACCAGAAGGTTTGACGGAGGAGAATACAAGTCAGTTTTATTTTTAGTTTTGCTCTGAACAGAAAGATGAGAGAATGAGGAAGATAACTTCAAGTTACTGGAAATCACCATCACGAAAGTTGCTAATTTTTTTTTATTGCCAATATTGGGGAATGAATATTCATGAAGACTTAGCTCCACTTAATAAAACACTGATCCTAAACCAAGTTTAATTTATCTTTGTTTAGAGCTTGTTGTTTGATTGCTTGAAGTTGTTTTATGCATTTTACATCTTTTTTTATAAATTGCAATGTCACAAATTTTTACTTCTGTACCTTCTACCAACCTGGGTGGATAAAATTGATTTAAAAAATAAAAATCATTGTAAAGCATTATTTATAAAGTATAACAACCCAGGATAAAGCCTTAAAATTATACAATCTACCAAATATTTACTTAAATATTTTTAAAGCAGTGTACCTTTGCTGTACAAGTTAAGAAAAAAAAACCCCACTGAACTAATGCAAGTCCCTAGTTAAACACCTGAAACCAGTTTGCTGAAATGCCTAACTAGGCTTTTGACATATTGATGTCTTCTGCAGGTGCAGAGAGAATACTCATTTACTTTTAGTTAACTAATTCATGCTAGGTTAAGAAACCAATTGGGAATTGATAGATGTTTCTTTTTCTCTTCCAAGTCATGAATCAAAATGAAGTAAGAAAATATAAGATCCTTTTGTTCACACAAGAGCTATAGTGACTAGCAGGGATATGGGTTTTCCATTTCCCATGGAGAAGAGAGGAAAATAGTGGATTTTCCTTTTTACCAGAGAAAAATGAGGGTTTTTCATTTTAATAGGGAAACTCTTTTGCAAAGAGCTCTCTGCAGGATGGCAGATTTCCAGCCTGCAAGGGGCTGGCAGGAACAGGAGCAAGGCAGTCAGGCAGGGTGCGTAGAGCAGCTCATGCAGGTAAGCGGGACTGGGTGTGTGAATAGAGGCCCCCATAGGGAGGGAGTTGGGCAGGGCTGGGGTTGTTGCCCAGCCGGGCAGTGTGTGGGGCTTGGAGCCTGGGACTGCAATGTACGGTTGCAGAGCCGTAGCGGGGGGGGCAACTGCCTCCCTGCCACTGCACGTGCTTCCGGAGCAAAGAGAGGAGAGCACATGCATGTGGCAAGTGTGGGCTGCGTGCTGCAGTCTTAGGCTCCCTGCCCTGCTGCCCTCTTCTAGGGCCTCCACAGCCCAGCAGGTAGGACCTGGCACGCAGGGCAGAGTAGGGTGGGTGGGGGAAGCTCCTTGCCGCTGTGAGCCCTACACTGCCCTAGCATGGTGTCCCCTGCCCACCCTGGAGCAGTGGGGTTGTGCCCCTCACTGCTGTGGGGCAGACAAGGGGAATATTGCCAGGGCGGCATGCGGCTTGCAGCAACCACAATGAGCTTCCCCACCAACCCTGCCATGCCAGGTCGTGCCTGCTGGGCTGCAGTGGCCTAGGCGGAGGGAAGCAGGGTGGGAACCTGAGCATGCAGCCTGTGCCTGCCCCACACACATATCTGTGGGGCACACAGCAGTGGGGAGCCGGCCCTCCCCCTCCCCCAGATGAGCCACCTATGGCCTCGTCTTGCTCCCTGCGGGGGCTCTGCAGCCGCGCATTGTGGCCCCGGGCCCCAAGCACCACCCAGCTGGGCAGCAGCCCTAGCCGTGCCCAGCTAACTTCCTCTCTACAGGGGCCTCAATCCCCCTCTGCACCCCCCCTTACCTGCAGGAGCTGCTGTCTGGGCAGCCTGGGGCCACATGCATGCACATGGTGTCCCCTGCCTGACTGCCCTCCTCCCACTCCCTCCCAGCTCCCTGCAGGCTGAAACTCTGGAACTCTGCCAACCTGTAGGGAGCTCATTACAAAACTGCAAAATCTGCAGTTTCCTCTGGTAAAACGAGAAATCCGCGTTTGCCTCCAGTAAAAATGTAAAATCACGGTTTACTCCAGTTTTCTATGGGAAATAGAAAAACTGGACTCATGATGATGTAATACCCCAAATCAAATACCAAAATATATAGGTACTTAGAATTTATTTTACTATAGTGATTGAGGCACTAATAGGCTTCCAAACTGCTTTAAAATTGTAAATACATCAATAAAACATTGTGTTCAATTGATACCTATATACACACACATATACATACACACACACACCCATACCTATATACACATACACACACACACCCATACCTACATACACATACCTACGCACACACACACCCATACCTATATACACATACCTACACACACACACATATTAGTGGCATTTCATTTTAATTACCGAATTTGGCGTTTTAATCGGAGAATTTGCGATTTTTTTTTTTAATCAAGGAAAACAAGGATCCCTGGTGATTAGTAACAGTCTGGTTATTTACTAACTGTAGACAGTGCTTTGTTTAATCAATCAGTTTTACACACAAAGCATGTTTGAATAAGCTACTTTTTTTTCTTATATACTTGCACATTTAAAGTAATTTGCACATGGTAACTGAAATCAAATTTGCAGCTGTCGCTTGACAAATCATGGGTAAAAAAAAATCATAATTTAGTAAATAAAGAGTGAAAAACATACAAAATAGGAATCTGAATAAATGTGTGCTAATCTATATAAATACTTAAAATAAATGTGTATGGATGTAGCATATCAACCTGGTTAGCAAATAGCACAGAACTATGCCAAATAAAGATTTCATTTTCTTTAGGAAAATAACCAAAAAACATACAAACACTAAAGATTTATACTGATTATTTAAAAAAAGATTTATTCTACCTTACTTATCGTGATTTAAAATAATCAATTTGCAATCATAATTTTATTTGGATAAATCCAATTTACCTCTAGCTAAATGATCAAAATACAGAAAAAGATGTAAAATTATATTATAAAGCTATATTATATGAATTAATTAATACAATTTATTGATTTGTATACAAATGAGTCCCAGATAATCCAAATTCAAACACTACTTTTCATTTGGGATATAGACCTCTTCTTCTTTTTTTTAACCTCATGTAAAACAGGGAATAATAGAAATCAGTAAAAATTTAGGATGGAAAAAGTATACTGAAGTGATGCATCTCTTCTTGTGGTAAACTGTAACTCCAAATTCAATCTGCCTAAACTGCAACACATCAATCTATAAACAGGTTATAGAGCTACTTGAAATTGAAGACAGATTAAGTAATGGTTCAATATAGCATCTTTCAGCATGCTATTTCAACTTGTTAGGCTGTAGAGTGAGAACAAATAAAGGAAAAATTAATTATGTATTAATCATTCCCACTGCCATCTTTCAAACACCTCTGTAAGTGGAAGCCTAGTTAGAATCCTTATGAAAAATATTAATGGCTTGGATTCTGTCAACTGGTTTTAATTAGCTTGTTAAATTATATTATACATGAAACTAATATGCTATGTCCATTAAAAGCATTCCCATTTCAGACTTGATTCAGGGATTTAGGACAAATTAAATTATGCACATGGTCTGTTTTAGGTTTATGGGAAATGAACATTGCACAGGACAGTCACAATCAATTTGAGATTGTATATTCACAAAATGATAATGTGTCACTAAAATTTGAAGAGTAGCAATATAGCAGTATGGTATATGTTTGACTTACCACTGCCACAGCATCACTAGAAAGAACAGCATTAATATCCAGCACCGTATAGTAAGCTATGTTGGTCATAATATAGATAACTGTCACAATTGGCATAGAAACGGCAATAGCTAGTGGCAAGTTCCTGATAAAACAAAAATAGGGAAAAAAACTAAATTAATGATAACATTGTCTTTTTAATTACCAACTTTACCTCTAAAAGGCTTTGGAAGCCCTAAGTGCTCAGACTGGTTGACACAGACAGTCTTCTAGCCCTAGGTTACCTTTTTTAAAGTACTTTTTGGTAATACAACTCTATATTCTAGTGCGTTGCTATCAGCTTCCTAAAAAACAGACAGTGTTAGTCATTTTGAGAGGAGATTATAAAGGAGAAGCGCATTCAGTTTGACTGCCTCTGTATAATGTTTACAACTAGGGTTAAGCCTTGATTGATAGTTGCTAAGCTTAACCACACTTACTGGATTTTCTGAAATGCATTGTGAAGCACTACATAACAACAAAAAGGGTAAATACCAGTGAAGCCAGTTTGTTCATAGGCTATATGAACTACTCTGTGGTCCCTCCCTGCAGTAGTATTTGCAGGTCAACAGGGCTCAGAGTGGTGCAGAAGTCAGAATTCATTAAAGTTGTGTTTTCAGCACAATTTTTCTTCAAATGGCTGCAAATTACTTGTGAGTAAAATTCACTATTTGTATTTTCTGTATTTCACACCAATCTTAGGAGCACTTGTGGTAAAGCTAGTAGCCTCAGAACAGAGAGGTTGTTGGAAATCCAGTTTTCAAAGCCATACATACCACACTATTCTGAGATCTGTTGGGAACATGATAACACAGTTACTGAAATTACTCCACCACTTCATAGGTAACTACTTCTGGACAACGCTCAATTACTTATTCTTCTCAAAGCTTATAGGTATTGTTTTTTGTCTCCACATTAAGAGATTCTGGTCTAATTCCAGATAAAGCAGTTGGGAGGAAATGCGGGCATGTTTCAAAGCAACAGACTAGAGCTACTCATCTGCACTTGTCCTAGGCTGTATGTAAACGAAACGAGAGGTGTGTGTGCAGGACACTTTAAAGCAGGCTAAATGCTTTTGCACTGCTTTAATGGTGTCGGTGTTTGCATGCCTTGGCAGCGTATTGCATATTAATTCTAGCCTCTGTAGAAAATTCGGAAGCGCAATCCGCCTTAAAGAGTTGGGGCGCAGCAAATTAAAACTCCTTCAAGGAGTTTTAGTTTGCTGCCCCTTCAGCCACAGAGCAAAGCACCAGTCTCCGTGCAGCTCTACGGCTCTGCAGGAAGCCCTGTAGGCAGCCTGGCAGCAGCCTAAGAAAGCAGGCTCTGCCTAAGAAAAACAGCGAGCCTGAACTTTCCCCCACTCCCCTCCCTGGAGCCTGCCTGCCTGAGCTGTGTGGGGGCCCAGTGCTTCCCTCCATGGCTGTGGTGCCCCCCGGGACTGCCCAACCCGGGTGCCTGCAGGTGGGTGCCACCTGTGGGGGGGGGAGGGGGGGGCCACAGCTGCTGTGGAGAGAAGCACCCCACCCCCTGCAGCCCAGGGACTGCTCTGCCCGCCGGCAGCTCACCCTCCCCTCCCTGCCAGAGAGGCAGGTAAGTGTGCATGACATGGGGGTTTAATCAGCCCTAAATTGAAGCAGTGTTTTTTAAAACCCACCACTTCAATTTAGGGCCCCCGTTTCATCTACACACACCCCTAGGTACCATTTACAAAGCAGTACGTACTCCTGGTGTGCTTTACTGAGTGCTTAAACTTGCCATTTGCACCATACTCCTTTCCATAGTGTCAAGTAGGAGGAAGATTGTTATACAAAATTTTCTGATTAGAGTAGCTTCAGCCTTCCTAGAGTTCACCATGATATCACTAAAACACCAGGAAGTTATTCATCTGTGTCTCTGAGCCTACAGACCAAAGCCCTAAATAGCTGCATGAGAAAACATTTAAATTCATTCTGCCTCCCCCTCTTCCTCCTTCCTACACATCTGGGCTGCTTTCCGTCTCATCATTCCAGAGTCATATGCAAAGGGATGAATGGAGGTAGTGGCAAGGCATGGCCACCTGCAAAAGGGGCAAGTCCAGTAGATCCTGGATACTTTGCATTTAGGTTCCTAACTCTCCTGAGAAGATAACAGTTTGCCCAGTAGCTAGGGACACATGCTGAGGTGCTCTCACTGTTTGCTGTGGCTTTCTTCATGCAGCTGTGCAAGACTAATGATGAGATTCAGTGAAACTTCTGAAGTAAACCTTCAGCAAACAGCTGAGCAACTCCCCCTTAATCTGGCTGTCCATGGCAAACAAAGTTAGTTGAGAATCACCCAGATACAAATGATCAGGATGCAACTGTAATGGCCCACAGCCAGAGCTGAATGACAGCTTAATAATTTAGTCATAATGAACTACAGCAGGAGGTGGGGATGAAAACTTGATGTCTTCCCAATCATTTAGGTGGAACAGAAAATTCATAATCTTCTATTTCAGTTTCCCAGTGACCATAAGGAGGAATATAGTGTTATGACTTGTCTAAGTAAACTGTAGTTTTAAGTTTTCCACACAACTCTTCCTTGATGGTTGTGTGTTTTCTAGTTTGATAATTTTATAGTATTCCCCCCTACCACCAGGCTCTCCACAAAATATACTTTACTATTTGATTTTCTAATTCTGCCTCAGACTGCTGGTCTTCCTTGCCTAAGGGGGGGTACATACTCCTACTGGAATCAACAATGTCAATAGCCTATGTTTTCTCTATTGATCTACTCTGCTGCACTCTGAAGCTGAGAAGGGAAACCAGATGCTGAAATCTATTACCCCCCCATGCTGCACTCTGCAAAGGAAGGCAGGGGAATGGTACCAGTTTGTCTCCACTTTAAAAGTTTTTCCCAATAATCCTGTTTTATTGAGGGGAGGGAAACTGGGCTCAGAGACTGCCCTTAAATATTTCAAGTTGCTGCAGATCTCCCTGTCCCCAGAAAGGCTGATCTTGTTTGCTTCCAATCCTCCCACATTGTTTTTTTTCCTGGGGAAGAGGAGGAGGTTACTAGGCACAACTGGCATGGGCAAAGCTGCTAGAGACTAAAACTTGACCTTCCATTTGGTATGCTGTTCTCTTAGTATCACTTTCTTTCCAAGTCTTTTACAATCTTGCCTGCTTCCTAAAATGACTTGCAGCAATTCCACCTACTTGGGTTGCATCTTAGCACAGCTAGCCTATCCAATTTTGTTGGCTCCTGTCCTCTGCAGGGAAGTGGAGGGGCAAAGCAACCCCACACATACTGAACTGTGCAGGAAATGCATTCCGACAACACAGCCAGAGCTCCACAATGAGACGCTTGCTAAATGATAGTAGAAGAAAGATAGGTCCTAGGCTTTTAATCACCCATATGTTACCCTGAAGTCTGTACGGACACTGCAAATACCTCAGAAGAAAAAAAAAAAAAAAGAGCTGAGGGGACTTCCCCTGCCCTTCCAAATCAAACGCAGCTGTTATACACAGATGTAATTAGATGTGCAAATTCAAAAAAACTCTTAGTCCAAACATTTGAAATAGGATTTTGAAATTTAATCTAAAAAACTCCCCAGACAGATGGTATGAGCCAACCTGCATGCTTCTGGAGATCCAGAAGAACACCTGGAGAACTTCAAGGAAGTGGGGACATTTTTCCCCTGCTGTCACTGACTGATGATTCTGGACCTGTGCCCAACTTGCAGGCAGGCTGAAGTAGCTGTTGTAATAAATCTGCAGACCTTAGCACAAAGAAGTGCAGTCAAGCACTTGGAAGCAAAGGTGCACTGATACATCGGTTCCATACCGAATCTGCACCAATATAAGGAAAATTGATAGTATTGGCAATCGGCTTTTTTTGGGCTGATGTGGCTGATAATGTCACCGATAAATGCCCCGTGCATGCACACAGTTGCAGTGCAGCACACAGGCAGCCAACAGCACAGCCGGCAGCATGAAGAGCAGCTGAGTCCACCTAGTAAGTCTGTTGTGAGGGAAGGGGCATTGGGGTGTGACAGGACAGATCGAGGCTCCTGCCACTGCACGCACCCCAGGAGGGCATGGCGGGCATGTGCCCCTGCATCTGTGTGCAGGGCAAGGATGAGATGCCGCTGCAGGCTGGGGAGGTGCCAAGTTCTTCCCAGTGGGGGGGTTGGGCCAGGGTTGCACTCAGGGCACTGGGAGGTGGGGAGCTATGAGGAATTTTGGAGTGGCTGCAGCACTCCTCCTCCCACCACAACACCACCACCCACCACCCTGAATGCAGCCTAGCCTAGCCTAGCCTAGCCTAGCCCAGCCCAGCCCAGCCCCGCCCCGCCCCAGCCCACAGCAGCAGCCCACCCTCGCCCCATGTGCAGATCCAGGGGCACATGGCCCCCATGCCCTCCCAGGGTTTGCGTAGCAGTGGGAGCCCTTCCTCCCTCAGCCCTCCTGACTGGATGAGCAAAATGGCAAAATGATTATGGAAGAATGTCATCATCTTTGGAAGAATTTTAAAGAGTCATAAACGCATATGATTTCTTATAAATGTTTTTGTGATGTGAGTGACCAGAAATTGAAGGTGACTTTAAAAGTTAGGAATAAAGTCTCATGTGTTAGAAACATGAGTTTATATAGGAACACACGGATGTAAAAAGTGCTTCCATTGGTTTAAATATGCCCAGCAGACAACTCACTTTAACTAGATCCATTATAAAAGTTACTTAACTGACATCACAGAATAGATTATCTTCAAAGAAGGTGAAAAGACTGTTACAGCAGTTATAAAAGACCAATAGCAAAAAAAAAAAAAAAATTAAAACCATCTGATAACTAAGGAAAGCACAGAGTACCATGTCTCTTCTAAGTAGGAGTATGACACCCACTAGCAGTTTATAAAGACTCTCAATCTGAAATCTAGTCTGTTAAAAGCTATAAGTTATCTTGTTATAATAATTACTTCCTCACCCAATTCTTTTCTCTAATGTCACTTTAAAACCACTTCAGTTGTCCTCATCGTGTGAAAAAAGGTCATAAGTAACAGAGCAAAATAATTTACAGTGCATAAAGCAGGTCAACTGGGGAGAAAAAGAAACCTGTTTCTTATCTTTTCAGTTATAGCAATCTTGGCTGTTAATAGTAATAAAAACCTTCAGAAGAATGATGCAATTTTTAAACTGAATGTTTTATTAATAAGTTCAAACCTATGAACTAAATGAATTTTGTCAGTGTCACATTTGCATATTTGGGTATGGATTATATTGAAAGATTGAAATAATCAGAGAAATTGCAGATATAAATACCATCTCACCCTCTGCCTTATACCGGGAACAGTACTATACATGATATACAAGAATCTGCCCTGAATGCCAAGTAAAACATTGTACATAGTATTCAGAAGCCATTAGAACATTCTCATTTTTAAAATATTTTAACTTTCATGACCTTTTAGCTTTATAATCCCTGACTGGAGTTTCCATATAGTGCTAGAGTTATGTCAACACAGAGTAGCTTTCCCATACACAATCAAATGTCTAGTCAATTCAAAAAAACTTCACTGAAAGACAGCCACTGAGTGAATGACTGAAAAACTGTTACAAGTTTAACTTAGTTACCTTTCTGAGTTTTTGATTTCTTCTGTTACAAAATTAAGTGTATCCCAACCCGAATAAGAGAACAGGGCAGAGTACAATGCAAGAGAAATGTCTCCGAGGTCCCAAGAAGATCCTTCAAATGCTTTTTGAAAGTGTTCTGAACGTCCTGTGTACAGATTGAAGAAAATGCATACATTATGGTAAGACACAGCTAATGAAGAGTGTTTTAGGATGATGTACAAAGTTGCCAACTGAACCAAAAACCAGAGAGTCTCAGTTTCTCTAGAGACTGTTGAACCACCTTTCTATTCTTGTAGACAACTCTTACCATGCAGAAGTGATATTCTTCTACAGTTAAAAACTTAGTCTACTCACAAGAGCACAAACAGAGATCAGGTACAGTGAAATACATGCTTTTATTCCAAAACAAAACTGCAAGTTCTAACACCCTTGAGAGTATCCTTCCAGAACTTCCAACAAATGTATACAAATAAAATAGTACAATCTTCCAAGTCATACTGTGTACCCTGAATTTTGAACCACTTAACCTGTGTATCAAAACTAAGATTTTATTTCTTGGAAGACAGTCCTTTAAAAATGTCAACAGAATCATAAGGACAACTGATTATCTAATTGAATAAATCTCTACTTCAAATTTCTGAAGCTCTCAATTATTTGATGGGGTATAGTTCAGAAAAAATGCAAAGGAAACCTACCAACCTTGATTTTAATTTTGCAAGCTTACCCTGGCATAGTTTAACAATTCCTGTTACGATGATGACAATAAGGGCAATGACTTTGGCATAGGTGAATACATCCTGCACCCTTGTTCCCCATTTAACATAGGCACAATTTATAAATGTTAGAAGACCTACGAGACAAAAAAGGGAGAAGTAAACTATGAGCAATCTTCTGTTAAACATGTGTTTTAAGTTCTTATCCATATCATTTTAAAGTTGAACCTACCTTGCAAGTATCTGCAATACTTGCAAAACTGTCATGTCAGTTCCTTAATTTATGACAAAAGCAAGAATAGGGAAGTGACACTGTAAATGTTTTTCCTCCCCTTTTAAGAAGTGAAGGAAAGAACCTTTGTGTGTCACACTTTCCTGCACCTTCGTTAAACTGTGAAATTAAGAGCAATTAATAGTGCTTTCAAGAGCAATTAATAACGTAAGCTCCACAGATAAGGCAACGTATATCTGATGGAAAAAATATTTATTAAAACCGATGTCAGTATGATGAAAACAGAAATCAGAAGCTGTGCTAGGGAACTCCAAATTTACAGTCCCGTGTGAATTTAAATTTTTTTTCTTGAATGAGCTTGGCCCCTTTAACTATAGACAATTAGTATTCCCACTTACGGCTAGTCTACATGGAAAACTAAGTCACAGTAAGCTTGTGGGTAGAATAGCCAGTGCACTGTAAATTTACAACCTAACTTACTGTACACTAACTTCACAGATGCACAAGCCCTTAAATTATCTCTCTGTTTTCCTTCAGCATTAGAGATTCACAAACTGCTCAATTTTAAGTGAGACATTCAAAGCTAAAAACACATACTTAAAACATCTTAAGTTATGATGAAATATCTGAAAAATCAAGTTTCCAAAAAGGTCAATATCAGCCTTGTTTGCCAAGATAGCTGAAAACATTCAGAATTGTTACTTTGAGGGTACTTTCCCACAACAAAAAGAAAGGCAGATTTCTAAGTTTCATGAATATTCCAACTGGTAGTGTCTATCTTCACAATTGTGTGATAAAATGTCTCCAGTGATCTCCTCTTTTTGCTGCTGCTACATACTATGCTCATATTAGTTCCCCTTTGCATTCTTCATTTTTTCCTTTTTATTTCTGAGTATCAGAAAGGCTTCCATTGTACATGCCATATTCAAAGCTCAATCTTTATACTTTTCTTTAATTCTAATTTTTGCATTGATTAGGATTATAAATAAATAATCAATTTCAACCCTGAATTTTAGACACCTCTCTCAGATACACATATCTGCACTAGCAAGTGAGGTATGGGCAGTTAACTTCAACCACATTTTTCCAAGCTTATATATAGCCTTAGATTACCATGTATTTTAAGTACATGGATCAAAGTGACTTCTTCAAAGTGATGAAATGGCAAGCCCAAAAGAAATATAATAAAAAGTACAAGGGAAAGAATTTAAACCAGGGTGCAAGAGATGACCAACAAGAAGAGTGCTGCATGCATGCTTTAGCTCAGGGGTTGGCAATGTTTTTTGGGTCAGGTGCCAAAAAACCCAGCAACCTGGACTTGGAAGATGTTGGCATGCTAAAGATGGACAGCAAGGGAGCCATGAGGGCCTGATGCTTGTTGTGGTAGCATAGCCCTGGCCCCTTCCCTGCTGTGTTCCCCAAGGCACACATGCAGCTGCTACCAGTAATGAATCTTGAGGCTGTCTACTATAGGCAATCTGGGCTCTGGACAGGCCCTTGCCACCCACCGAGTCTGGGTTGCTTGCAGCAGGCAGCGGCCAGACTATAAACAGCTGCACTGGGGTCCAGAGCCCCAGCCCAGCTCCATGGCAGCAGTGGCTGCACACACACTTCGGGGCACATGGCAGGAAAGGAGCCAGGGTTGCACTGCCCTAGGCCCCTTCCCTGCTGTGCACCCCAAGGCACACATGCAGCTGCTGCTGGCCACAGCCAGGTCAGGGCTTCAGACCCCAGGACACTGGTTGCAGCCTCCAGCCTGGACTCTGGGCAGCTGCTGCCTGCCATGAAGCCTGGGCTGCTTGCAGTCTCCCCACAATGCCTGCTGCAAGAAACTTGGGCTCTGTGGCCAGCAGCAGCTGCCCAGAGCCCTGGCCAGCTGTGGAGTGCTGGGCAAAATGGCCTAAGTGCCATGCTCTGGCACACGTGCTGGGGGTTGCTTTAGTCCAGGGGCCCCACAAAAAAGTAACAATTCACAAAGTAAACAACAGTGATGATCTCATATAAGCATGACACTTGTGACCTGTAAAACCTAGTGAATAGAAACAGCTGAACAAGATTTCATAGAACTTGGCAGGACCATGTGAAAAACAGAAGTATCATATTTCAAAAGCTAGGACTGAAGTAGCTTCCAAGGAACTCTTGAGAAAAAGAATGGCCTTACATCTAACTTCTACTATGAATGGCCACTGTAATAAATCACTTGTACGGTGACAAGGTTCTTTATGCTGACCGTCATTTCTTATACTATCTTGATATATGTGAATAATCATGAATCATGAAAATGTTCATATTATGACATTTTGCAAAGTAACTTCAGCAAACAGGCTACAACACACAGCTTAGCAATGGAAGGGGTCTCGTATGTTCAGTTTTTGACTAAGTTTTTCTTCTTTAAAATACCAGAGTGTGGCAGAGCACCAGTGCAGTGCTCTCCACACTGGGACTGTTACAAACTGCGTGGGAGCTTGCTTGCACAGCAGCAGGGAAAAGCCTCTCCCAGGAACCAGTTTAAGGGGGAAGGTGTGTGGCAGAACACATCGAGTGTCTGACACGTTAAGAGCTGGCAGCAAGTGTTGCCCCGGCTCCGATGAGCGGCCATTTTAGATCCAGGTCAGCAGAGTGGGAGGCTGCAGTTTGCTGCCCTACACTGTGGAAAGAACATCTCCTGGTGAAGCTGCTGCTCCTGCAACAACTTGGAGGTGAGGGAGAGGCTCCGGGGAAGGAGGATACCTCTTGGTCCTGGGCATAACTTGAAACTGCACCGTGCTGAAGGGTGGCCTGGTGGGACTCCCTATGGTGGGGGAGTCTGCAAGAAATGCCAGGCCAGTTACCTCCCCGGTGAAAGGTGAGGAGGGGTGCCTTAGCCCACCCAAAGGCAGGGGCTGGGGTTATTTAACACCAGAGGCAGTAGAGGGCCAGTGTGGCACCTGAGCTCGTATGGGGTGCAAGACCCGGAGAGTGAGAATGGTGGGCCATGCACACCAATGAGTGGCACCTGAGCCTACAGGGGTTGTTCGACCCCCAGGACCCAGAGAGGGGGGCGGAGTATGTGCCTCAGTGGAGGCAGAGGTGCAGAGCGGGGTGCAGGGGGCACCCAATGGCCTGCACAAGAGTGGCAGTTGGGAGGCCTGGAGAGAGGGGTGAGTAGAGAGGGGTAGTAGTGAGTCTCTGTGAGGAAGGGGCGTATAGCGAGCAGTGGGCTTGACGATAGGTCCTGCTAACATGGGGGCCGAGTTACGTTCAGATAAGCCTTCAGGTGCCTGAGGCCACAGATGGGCTGGAGGCTGACTGGGTGAGATGGCTAAGGAAGAGCCACAAGTAAACAACAGGGTGAATCAGGAGCCCCTGATTGAGAGCAGCTGGGTGAGTGACCTAGTGAGAGACCAGAGGTAGAGTCAGACCAGTGTTTGGCAAACTGCCCAGCACTCACTTGGATGAGGGCAGTGGGAGGTGCCCAAGAGGTCACGTGCTTGCTGGCCAGGGAGTGCAGGGAAGGAAGCCCAAGGACCCTCCAGGTGAGGGCAGGGTGAGTTAGGCCCCGCCGAAAAGGAGGGGTGGTACAAGCGTGGCCCCGCAAGGGGCAGTATGAGAGAGACTGTGAGAGGCGGTGGAGTGAGAAAGGCCACAGTGAGAGGTGGTATAAGTGTGGCCTATAATAGAGCAGAATGCAAGAGGCCTAACACTAAGCTGAGTTGGGTGGAGCAGAGCACAGCTGTTAGAAACATCTGCGAGACTTGGGATGCAGTACAGGGATGGCTGGAGGTACATACATAGGCCCAGGAGAACACGGCATTCAAAGGGCAGCCTCCTGCCTAATTAAGACCCTAATCATTTAACAAGGTGTGGCAAGTGAGAGAGGTGGATGGTGTGCCCAAAGGAAGGTGGAAGACTAGCACTGTGGCTATACAGAGATAGGCTAGTACTTTGAACAAGCTTTCTTGAAACCAGAAATTAAATATTCTATTCATGTCTCCCTCTAACTTGTCAATTTGCTACTTTGTATTGTTTAAAATCATATGACAATGCCTCCGCACTTTCACAGAGAGGATTCTGAAAGGTATTCAAAAAAAGCCTCTCACACTGCAGCTACACCTCCTTACAAGAGCCAACTGAAATTATCCAAAGAAATAACTTTTTGTTGGAATAACACTATTCTTTTAAAACAGAACCTCCTGCGGGAATGTGTCAACCTGAACAAAACTTTATTAAAAATTGGAAAAAAAAAAAAAGTCTTTAGACAGTTGAAATAACCAAAATGTTGTATTTCAAAAAGTGTAATTTATGAATCAAATGAAGTATTCCATTTCAGACCTTAAATTAGAACCAAGTATAAGGAGCTGAAATCAGAATGAGAACATGTTTTAGAGCAGTTAAAGCTATTTTTGCTGGAAACATTGCAAATTTCTTCCAGTTCAAAAGCAATTTTTAAAACTCCAGAATTTCCCATGAAACAGAAAAGTTGATTCCTCCAAGTTCTACAGTACAGCTTATGTAGCTACTTAGAAGCTAAGCAGATTTGGGTATAAACACACTGAAGCGTACCTTTTTCTTAACGTAAACCCAGGCTGCTCTGGAAGGAATACTTGTCGTCCAGCAAGTATATTCATCTCTCTGCTACCTTTCAGCCAAAGCAGCTACATAACTTGAGAGACTGAAAACTAAGCCTTTCAAACAGTCCTTATGAATCCAAGACACAAACTGGGTGTTCACCCAATTCCTTTGGTCATTATGCTGACAGCAAAACACTTCCCCTCAATTCTTGAATCTGTTCTCAATGGCATGTTCTGTCTCGTCAGAACTGCTTAATTCTGCCTTCAGTTAGCAAGTGAATGTTATAACTTTCTGTCTTACACAAAAAGGCTAAATATTCCTCCATGAAGAATCAGAGGCTGAACTAGGGTATAGCCACAGGCTTGTCTACATGGGAAAATTATTGTGAAATTAAATTATGAGCAGGCATTTGAAGTACATTAGCTATTTCATAATAACTTGTAGGTTTAGCTTAATCTAGAAGTTGAGAAATAACTCATCTAAGTTATTTTTCAATGCAGACAAGATTTTAAGTAAAGAGAGGGCTTACCTTTTGTTCTCATAAATGAGGAAGATGTAAACATCTAAACCATGCTGCTTATGAGCTAGAAACCACTTTCTATCCCTATTGTAATAAAGTGCTGTAGATGCAGGGAGCAACAGTTCTGAGATCTAATGGGAGTAACTTGTGTGTTAAAAGTCAACAAAATTACCACCGTTTCTAAACAATACTTACACACACAAGCAGCTGCAATGAGACGACAAGCAAAATAAGGAGGCTCACAAGAAGGGAAAACAGGCTGCACTATGTAGTTAGCAAAGGTGATAGCAATAATTGCCTGACTCGTTGGCTCAATGATCAGTAGTGAGGTCCACAAGCGAATAAATGCAATGAAGCTCCCAAATGCCTCCAAGATATATGCATAGCTGGCTCCTGACTTGGTGATAGTGGTTCCAAGTTCAGCATAGCAGAGAGCTCCAAACACTGAAAAAATTCCTCCAATTGCCCAAATGATCAGTGACAACCCATAGGATGCACTGTAGATGAGAACTCCTTTCGGAGAGACAAAAATACCTGAACCAATCATATTGCCTACTATGAGGCTGATCCCATTGAGCAAGGAGATTTCTTTTTTCAGTTGCATTGAATCTTGATTTTGGTCATGCATTTTTACAGCCGTCACTTGGATCTAGCTTGATTGCTTTCTTGACGGGGCAGTATTCAGCTAAAGAACTGTGAGACACTGTACAGTTCCATGCCAGAATTGCTGTGTATTCTCCAAAATTTCAAGTCACAATCTAAAACAAAATAAGACAGCTGGAATCAATATTAATTGCTTCTTACCTGTAACTTGCCTGTTAACCCTTCTTTCTAATCAAAGTTTTGAGTTACCAGAGATATGATTTACCAGGGATATCCTTCTCTTGCTACCTTATGTTGGTAAGTTACATGGTTTAAAAAAAGTGTACTTCTTTTAATGATATGATATATCTGAGCAAATGAGACTGTCCCAACATACCTTAGAAGAAGAAAGGTGAAAAAAGTGACTGATATGGAGGAAGAGTGGGGAGAAAATACAAAACAATTGACTATAAGGCTGGGGGTAGAGAGAGAAAAGCAAAGAAGATATGAACACAACAGAAGAACTGGAAAAACGGAAAACAAAAGGAATAAAGGAAATGGGATAAGAAGAAAGAAAACATAAGAACAGAAGCTGGGAGCAGTTAGGACAATATGATTTACTGCCATATACAAATCAAATTTGTTTCAATCCTTTACCTGCCAAACATGACTCCCTCTTAGTGCCAAAAGCAACTTGAAATGGAAAATGTGGAGCTAAAACTTTCAAATGCTTCACTTTATTTTTCCATTATCTTCCATTCATTTTGAAAGGTCCTTTTCAAGTCCGCAGCAGATTGTCCTCCCTCTCATTACAGCAAATAAGTACTGGCCTTTAACTTCTATAGACACAAAAGCATACAGACGATTATAGTTAGTTCTGAAAGAGACACGAAATAGAATTTAGATATCAAACCATTTTACTGAGGACCAATGTGTACTTAATTTGCCTTGAAATTAGCTTAAACCCAAATTGTACCTTTGACTGAATCTCTCTCACTGGATTATCAGTAGCTTTTCATAAGCTAAAAAACACATTACTATTTTCCTCTATCCTTGCTCATTGCACTTTGAATTTGGTATGTTTAAATAGTTTTCTACACAACAGGAGGGGCAATTTTAGGCTAGGTATGGTAAAGCAATTTAGCTACCAGAACTGGCTTATTTTGCATTTCGTTTCTTTATAACAGTGACTTACTTAGGATTATTTTTAATGCCATGTAGCAGGCTCACCTTTCAGAGCTTGGGTTGAGTCCCAGGCTTGAGATCCTGCTGTTTTGATTAGTGGAGCTCATCCAATCAGGAGGCAGCAGGAGAAATAAAGTCACGCCCCTTTACTGAGTAGAGGTGGAAAAGAGCTTTCCTGGATCTGATTGAAGACTGTAAACTGTCAGGTCTGGGAGACTTCAGGGGTGCAGCCCTGGAGCATATGAAAGGAACTATGTGCCCAGCACAAGGGGCAGATGCAGGGTGGGACTCGAGAAGAGTGGAGCCAAGAAAGGCTGGGGAGCTCTCCCTCAGTAGGCAATAGGCTCAAGGCTGCTGAAGCTGCCGCTGGAGGAACAGCCTTGGGAGTGGTGTGAAACCGCTTGGGCTGTTGGCGGTACACAGGGACAGTGTGTGGAGACCCAGCCCTGGGAGCAGTGTGAGACTGCTCGGGCCCATAACGGTGCACGGTTCAGTACACGGAGCCCAGGCTTTGGGAGCCGCAAGCAGTGGCTTGAGCCTGCAACCCCAGCAGGGCCTTGGGGGCCGCAGTGAGGCAGCTCAGGCCTCATCTTCCGGCAAGCAACCAGGCCCCACGGTGCACAGGGCAGCGTGCACAGGGCAGCTCCCAAGACTTGGGAGCCGGGGAGCAGCGAAGGCTGCTTGGGTTAGCCACCCAGCATGAGGACATACAGACGGAGCCTGAAGGGCCTGGCCTGTGCTAAAAGAGCCATTGGTGCCAAAGCCAGGGCATGGGGAAATAGTAATGCTGCAGTGTGAGGCCCAGCACCCAGAAGCCAGCAGTGGTGGTGCAGCAGCTGAGAAGAGCTGACCCCTTGGTGCCCGGAGTGGGGCACAGGGTGAGGAGGAGCCCAGTGGTGCAGGAGAGGTGCTCCAGCAGAGGAGACCCCATCGAGCTCTGCCCTGACCACCGCCACCTGAGGGAGCGTGAGTCATTGGGCTCTTGGGTCCCACAGGAGAAAGATATTTGGGGCGGGAAAACCTAGAGAAGGGGCTGGGTGAGCAGCTCCCCCACCTAGTCCAGGCCCTAAGGGGAGGGGCCCCTGGTGCTTCCTGGACACCCCCGACAAGGGACCCCATTGGAAGGACTATCTCTTGCCATGGGTCAGGGACTATATTAAGGAAATAGATGTTATTAAGACTGTCCATGTTTGCGCCTTATATTTTGTGATTGAAATGTGGTATCATAATGTTGTAAATAGTGTTATTTAGGGTTTGACCTTGGTTATTGGTTAATTTTTACTGTGTAAATATATGTATGATATTTAGTTTTATGTTTATGTATACAATAACTCAACAAATTGTATATACTTAAGAACTTTGGGTTAGAGCTAACTCTATGGATGAAAGAGGGATCTGCTTGAAATTCTGGCATCTCTCTCAAAGCACACCCTTTGGTGTACCCGGGTTATATTTTGGGGGCTCGTCCAGGATTCGGACCAGGCGATTTGCTGCTATAGGTGCTGTGCTTCTCTATAGAGGTCCCACCCTAGAGATACGTTGAACCCTAGTGGTTCCCAGGCTTCAGGGGGCGCTAATGCTCCAGGAGTCTCAGAGTCAGGGGGGACACTACCTTTTCCAGATTGGGCCTGTACTCTACTGCAGGTCCTCAGAGAGGTGGCAGAATCTTCAAATGATAGGGCCGCTTATAAAAGAGGGCGGACTTTTTCAGGGAGTATCCCAAAGGCCCAATGACTCATGCTTCCTCAGGTGGCACAGCTCGAGGGGGCGTCCTCCCCTGGAGCACATCTCCAGGCCTCTCCTGCACTGCTGGGCTCCTCCTCACCCTGTGCCCCACTCTGGGCACTGAGGGCTCAGCTCCTCTCAGCTGCTGTACCACTGCTACTGGGTGCTGGGCCTCATGCTGCTGCACTATTTCCCTGTACCCTGGCTTCAGCACTGAGGGCTTTTTTAACACAAGCTGGGCCCTTCAGGCTCTGTCTGTCCATCCTCATGCTGGGTGGCTAACCCAAGCAGGCTCTGCTGCTCCCTGGCTCCCAAGTCTTGGGTCTGTGCGCTGCCCTGTGCACTGTGGGGCCTGGATGCCTACCGGGATATGGGGCCTAAACCAACTCACTGTGGCCCCCAAGGCCGGGGTTGCAGACTTGGGCCACCACTTGCGGCTCTCAAAGCCTAGGTTCCATGCTCCGCGATGGGCCTGAGCAGTCTTACACTGTTCCCAGGGCCAGGTCTCTGTGCACAGTCCCTGTGCGCCGGCAACAGCCCAAGCGGTCTTGCACCACTCCCAAGGCTGCTCCTGCAGTGGCAGCTTCAGGAGCCTAGGGCCTATTGCCCGCTGGGGGAGAGCTCCCCAGCCTTTCTTGGCTCCATTCTTCTAGAGTCCCTCGCTGCATCTGCTCCTTATGCCGGACACGCAGCTCCTTTTATACACTCCAGGACTCCACCCCTGAAGTCTTCCAGACCTGACTGTTTACAGTCTTCAATCAGGTCCGGGGGAGCTCTTCTGCCCCTCCCCTCAGGAAAGGTGTGTGACTTTATTTTTCCTGCTGCCTCCTGATTGGATGAGCTCCACTCATCAAAACAGCAGGATCTCAAGCCTGGGACTCAACCCAAGCTCTGAAAGGTGAGCCTGCTACAGCCAAATATAAACATGTCTTGAAATAGATCCAAACTCTAATGTAATTAAAAAAGGAAAAACTAGACACATAAGTATGTACATTTTGTTCATACTTAATAATACATCTAACTGGATATTTGAACATAAAAATATACCAGTGGTCTCAACCTTTTTGGACTCGAGGCACTCCTCAGAAAATGCTAGCTCTTATGTTTTCACTTGCTTTTGGACTACAGGAAAGTAACAGAGCAACTTTTCATTTGCAAAGAACTCAAAAAGCCCACAACAGGTTAGAATGCATTTAACACTATGGATTCCTATTTGAAATCTCTGGGTTTATTCTATGAATTGTGTGTACAACTAGTAGTGCTGATATTGCATAGCACCCTACAGCACCAGTGAAAAGATCTCCAGGCACTCCAGGGTGCTACAACATCCTGGTTGAAAATCACTGAAATACACATTTTGTCCAGGGAACTACAGTAATTTATACTTGCTGTTTTGTTCACACAATTACAAACCCGTTCTTTTACAGGGGAGGGGAAATCACCTTTTTATTATAGAATCAACATTACATGCCAAATAAAACAGCCAAACATAACATACTTAAGTAGAAATAATTTTTACCCATTGCAAGACTGTTTTAATACATCTTCTCTGGTTGAAAACATGGCCTATGTATGCTAAAATGAAATATAAACCAGTAACTGGAATGGAATATAGCTTCCTCATTCCACATCTGGGATGAACACACTATTTGCATATAAATAAATTATTATAATACTACATCTAAAATGCATTTTTTTCTTTATTAAAAGTAAGTATATTGTAAAACCACTTTCCCTTTTACAGTCAAATATTTTGTATATTATTTTAAATTAAAACTTATACATCTCTAAAAATGTGTTTAAGTAATGTTTAAATGTTAAGTATGTATACTATCAGGTAAAGTAAACAACAACATAGCTAATATTATGCAGTAAAAGGCATATTTGGAAAAATTATCCCAAATTAAAACAGGCGTACAATATAGTGTAGTGTAAAGAGTAATAGGAAAGCTGCCTCTGGAAAAGTTCTCAAGTTTTTAAGGCTTTAAGAGATCATCTAGTTTAACCTGCTGTGACAGGCTGAAAAGTTGCATTTGGGTATGCTAATAAGCCCCAAAACTTTAGTTAGACTACATTATTTCAGTCTTCATAAAATTAAGCTGTCTGTTCTGACATAGAACAGAAGTGACCAAATTTACCAGCACCCAGAAAATTGGTGGAATTTAACTTGAGGAAATGAATTACCTGAAGTAAGCAAAGGAAATCCAGCAAATGAACAAGGCCCATAAGGTAGAGAAAGGCAAAAAAACAAAAATAGTTGCAAATGGGATGAGCATACTGATAGCAGTGCTGTCCTTTCCCGAGTAGACTGTCATAAACTCCCAACCTGAACACATCCCTCCTCTCAACCTCACACACACAGGCCACATAATTTCTCCCAGATTCTGGATTAAACCATAGTTTTAAAGAAATCTCTTCAATTTTATTTTAAACACCCCATACAAAGGTGAGTTGACCATGTCCCCTTCAAGAGTTTAGTAACCCTCACAGCTATGTTTCATTTCAAGATGGAATTTGTTTGCCTCTAATTTCCACTCACTGGAACCTGATGTGTCTTTGGCAACAAAGCTGAAAAGTTCCCCAATTATATTTTCTATGCCTAATCATCTATACACAATGATCAACCTATTCTTCAGTCTTTTCTTTGATAAGCTGAGTAACTTGAACACCTTAAGCCTCGTATTGAATGGTCTGTTTTCCAGCTTCTGGAAAACATATGCAACCTGCCTGTGGACTTGCTTCAGTGTTCCCAACCACTTCTTGAAGCATGAGCACCAGAAGTGAACACTGTTTTCTAGCGATACTCTTATTAACACTACAACAGAGACAAAACCACTTCTGTACTTCTACTTGACACTTTTCTTTATACATTAATTTATCAAATAAACCCTTTTCCAACTGCACTGACAGTTCAAGTTAAGAGGACAGACTACAAAGATGCCACCACAAAATTCCACTGAGCTTCTGCTTTGCCCCACACAGTCTCCCACCCTGGAAATGTAATTTGCATTCTTGGCTCCCAAATAAGTCACTTTACATGTGGTTATATTAAAACAGTTTGTTGGATTGTGGCCATTTAACTAGGCAATACAGATCAATGAGTAACTCACTTTCTTCTGGATTCCCCACAAATCTGTGCATCAACTGTAAGCTCATCAGCAAAGTGTTTGTATCTCCATCTAGATCAGCAGTTTCCAACCTTGGGGTGGTGACCCCATCTGGGCTCTCAAAGATAAAAAATGGAGTTGCAAAGACACTCAACAGTGTCGACCGATTATGATGAAAATCACAGAAAAAAGTGGGAAATGGCAGGTTCCCCTTGCAGGCTGGCAGAGTTCCAGCCTGCAAGGGGCTGCCAGGTGCTGGGGGGGGGGGGGGGGGGGAGGAGGGGCAGAGAGCAAGAGAAGGGTGATCGGCAGGGGGTGCCACGTGCATGTGCGCACATCCATATGCAACTGGCAGCCAGGCAGCATGAAGAACAGCTCCTGCAACTCCCTCCTGGTAAGTCTGTAGGGGTGGGGAGGGGAGAACAGATTGAGGCCCTCACAGTGAGGGAGGGAGTGGGGTAGGGCTTGGGCTGGGGTTGCTGGCCAGCCGGGCCAGTGCATGAGGCCCAGGCAGGAATGTGGGGCCTGCCTAAGGGAACAGGATGGAGCCACGGGCAGCTCGTTCAAAGGTGGCAGGGGGGCTGGCTCCCTGGCAGCGTGCACACACCCAGGAAGGGTGCCCCCCAGATTTCTGAGGGGGTCGGGGCAGATGTAGGCTGCTTGCTGCAGGCTCAGGGCTCCCAACCCTGCTGCCCTTCCCCCAGAGTCTCCACAGCCCAAAGAGCAGGACCTGGCATGGGAGGGCAGAGCAGGGTGGGGAGGCTCAGTGCCACTGCCAGGACCCCCACATCAGCAGTGCTACCATGGCAAGACACCCCCTGCTCACCAGGCAACAGTGGAGGCACAACTCTGCACCACCACCACTGCTGCTGGGTAAGCAGGGGCCACCTCACCATGGGGGTGTGCCCAGTGTGGGTATCCTGGCAGCGGCACCGAGCCTCCCTGCCCCTCCTGCACCAGGTCCTACCCACTGGGCTATGGAGGCCCCCAGGGGAGGGCAGCAGGATGGGGATCCCCAAGCCTACAGCAGGCAGTCCACATCCTCCCCTGCCCCTACCACGGGATCCACTCCAGTGTGTCACCCATGGGGGAGGGGGTGTCGATCTTGTCTGCATCATTTTGGAGTCGCAAACAATTCCCAATGTTTAAATGGGCTCATTCTAAGGAAAAGGCTGGCAAGCACTGGTCTAGATCATTATTTCTTGTTTCTCTATTAAATATTATATAAATTGCCGAAGACCCTGATAGAAAGTTTTGTTAACTGATCATCCCCTTAAAACTTAAGGGGTAGTCATGGGGGACCTAAGGCGGTAGTCATGGGGGACCTAAACTACCCAGACATCTGCTGGGAGACGCAGACAGCAAAGTCCCACCGTTCATGCAGGTTCCTATCCTGTGTACAGGACCTCCATCTGACACAGGAGGTACATGGTCCCACTAGGGGGAATGCCTTACTGGACCTGGTATTGGCAATGGGGGATGACATGGTAGGAGACCTACAGATCGGTGGTCACCTGTGGGACAGTGATCACCAATTAATAGAATCACCATAAGACGTCGAGTGGGTAAGGTAACTAGTAGGGTGAAAGTGCTAGACATTAGGAAATCTGACTTGAATGAACTCAGGCGTTTAGTCAAGGACGCACTGCAGAGTAAGAGTTTTGAAGATTTGGGAGCCCAGGAAGGGTGGCTGTGCCTTAAGGAAATGATCCTTCGGGCACAGAGAGAGACGATCCCGATGCGAGGAAAAAGAGGGAAAGGGGCCAGGAGGCTTCCTTGGCTGACCAGGGAAATCCAGAGCAGTCTACGGGCTAAAAGGGGAGCAAATAAAAAGTGGAAACGGGGAGAGATTACTAAAGAGGAGTATACCTCCTCTGCTTGCGCTTGTAGGGAGGCAGTTAGACGGGCCAAAGCTACCATGGAGCTGAGGATGGCATCCCAATTTAAGGATAACAAAAAATTGTTCTTTAGATATATAGGGAGTAAAAGGAAGGCCCAGGGTGGAATAGGACCTCTACTAAATGGGCATAAGCAATTGGTGACGGACAGGGGGGACAAGGCTGAACTCCTCAATGAGTTCTTTGCCTCAGTGTTCCTAAGTGAGGGGCAAGACAAGGCTCTCACTGGGATTATAGAGAGGCAGCAGCAGGGCGCCAGACTACCAAGCGTAGACCCTGAGATGGTGCAGTCACTTGGAGGAACTGGATGCGTTTAAGTCGGCAGGCCTGGATGAGCTCCATCCGAGGGTACTGAAGGCACTGGCTGACATCACTGCACAGCCACTGGCAGGAATATTTGAACACTCATGGCGCATGGGCCAGGTCCTGGAGGACTGGAAAAGGGCCAATGTGGTCCCCATTTTGAAGAAGGGGAGGAAGGAGGACTCAGGCGACTATAGGCCAGTCAGTCTCACCTCCATCCTTGGCAAAGTCTTTGAAAAAATTATCAAGGCTCACATTTGCGAGAGCACGGCAGGAAAAATTATGCTGAGGGGAAACCAGCACGGGTTCGTAGCAGGTAGATCATGCCTGACTAATCTAGTCTCTTTTTATGACCAGGTTACAAAACACCTGGACGCAGGAGTAGGGGTTGACGTTGTTTACTTAGACTTCAGGAAGGCCTTCGATACGGTATCCCACCCCATACTGGTGAACAAGTTAAGAGGTTGTGACTTGAATGACTACACAGTCTGGTGGGTGGCGAATTGGCTAGAGGGTTGTACCCAGACAGTCGTAGTGGATGGGTCGGTATTGACCTGGAAGGGTGTGGGCAGTAGGGTCCCACAGGGCTCGGTCCTTGGACCGATACTCTTCAATGTCTTTATCAGCAACTTGGATGAGGGAGTGAAGTGTACTCTGTCCAAGTTTGCGGATGACACAAAAATGTGGGGAGAAGTGGATACATTGGAGGGCAGGGAACAACTACAAGCAGACCTGGACAGGTTGGACAAATGGACAGAAAACAACAGAACGCAATTCAACAAGGAGAAATGCAAAGTGCTGCACCTAGGGAGGAGAAATGTCCAGCATACCTACTGCCTAGGAAATGACCTGCTTGGAGGCACAGAAGTGGAAAGGGATCTTGGAGTCCTAGTGGACTCCAAGATGAACATGAGTCGTCAGTGTGATGAAGTCATCAGAAAAGCTAACGGCACTTTATCATGCATCAGCAGATGCATGACGAACAGAAGCAAGGAGGTGATACTTCCCCTCTATCGGGCGCTGGTCAGACCGCAGTTGGAATACTGTGTGCAATTTTGGGTGCCGCACTTCAAGAGGGATGTGGATAACCTGGAGAGGGTCCAGAGAAGGGCCACTCGTATGGTTAAGGGCTTGCAGGCCAAGACCTATGAGGAGAGACTAGGGCACCTGGACCTCTTCAGCCTCCGCAAAAGAAGGTTGAGAGGTGACCTTGTGGCTGCCTATAAGTTCATCATGGGGGCACAGAAGGGAATTGGTGAGGCTTTACTCACCAAGGTGCCCCTGTGGGTTACAAGAAATAATGGCCACAAGCTAGCAGAGAGCAGATTTAGACTGGACATTAGGAAGAACTTCTTCACAGTTAGAGTGGCCAAAGTCTGGAATGGGCTCCCAAGGGAGGTGGTGCTCTCCCCTACCCTGGGGGTCTTCAAGAGGAGGTTAGATAGGCATCTAGCTGGGGTCATCTAAACCCAGCACACTTTCCTGCCTACGCAGGGGGTCAGACTCGATGATCTATTGAGGTCCCTTCTGACCCTAACATCTATGAACTTTATATTTTGAGATGCCAGTGATCCAAGTTTTTATCTACCACTGTCTGCCATATTTTTTTTAATTTAAGCATAGTATTTATTTTTAAATAAAATTGCATATGGTATACAACAAATACCTTCTAGAAATCCAAGTATATTATAATTATCACAGTCACTTTTAGCAAACAGCCGTGTAGATCTGTGCCTACAGCAAAACATTATACATTAGCTAATTTGTTTTTGGGGTCTTAAAAAACATTATGATTTATATTAGTTTATTGTTTTCAGAAAAAGCTGAAGTATAACTATTGCTATTGTAAAAGAAAAGATTTAATGGCTAGCCACAAATGAGAGTACATCATCCTAAAATGTAACTGTCTTAAATATAAAGACTAACTAACATTCAAAGCTGGCATAATGACAATCTGAGTGCATCTATCTACATGTGTGCTTTACTGTGGAGTTGACTAATTAGCTCCACAGTAAAGCATCATGCATGCAAACGTCTACATGCCTGCCAGTATTAAGGCACAGTAAATTAACTAACTCTGCCATAAGACAGTACTGTATCTTACAGCAGAGTACTTAACTCTGCCAAAAAGCATGTGTAGATGGTGACCAGGGCTGTCTGGGGTACAAGACTAGTAAAGTGCAGGGTCTGCCTGTTGCCTAGCCCCACACTTCAGCACCCTTCTGCCCCAGCCAGCCTCCCCACTGCCCGACACTGCCACCTGAACCTGGGATTGACCCTTTGGGCCCCCTGCCAGCCTGAGGCTCCATCGCCCCAGCTCAAATGGCTGTGGTCCCAGGCACACATGTAGACACTGTGTGCAAGAGCTCCTGACTATACAAACTGCACTGGCGTTTATTGCATCGCCTTAATGGCAGATGCATGTAGATGCACATTCTGACAATGAAAGATACAATTAAAAAATAGGACTTCTGCTAGATGTGTACTTCAGGTAGCCTCATCTGAGGCGAACAACCACTCTCACTTAATGAAGATACTTACATTTTTATGACATCTAAATGCTATTTTGAAATTTGACCTTATACTTAGTCTTGTTTCTATTTCAGCAAAGGTATAAAACAGTACAAAATGTTAAGTCTCATCTACATTATGAAATAAGTGCTGCGAGAACCGGTTTTCAACCCCATTTCTGGAAGTAACCATGGTGTGTAAATTATTCTCAACCCATCCACCTTGGTCATTTGAAACAGCTTTTAAAATGTAACCTCTTTCATACCACAGACAAGGCCTTGGTGGTTTAAATGTTTTGATATACCTGTACACATACAACCCAATCCTGCAGAGAAACAGTGGGTTTAGGCTTTGTATACTGAGTCAAAATGAAAACTTGTCATCCTCCTTTTCAAACTTAAGATCTTTTGCTATAGTCTTAGCCAATTCAGCTCCTGTCTCTGCTTTACCATCACCCTCTACCATGGCTAAACAGATAGTTGCTACAACATCGTCTCACTTTAGGCTACATTGTCTCAAGTTTCTCTTTATGCGTGGAACCGCCTATCTGACTCAGTCTGCTTTTTCTATTCCCCAGCTTCCAATTTCTGCCGAGGAGTGATATAAATGAGCACCGCACGTGCATGCAATGGTTCGCTCCACGGTTTGCCCAGCATTCTGTTCTATAACCTATAATTGGCAAACTCAGTCTGATCCAACTGAAGAACCTTAGAGGAAGAGTACATAGTGGAAAAATATTATGGAACAGAACTAAAGCTGGATCAAGGTTAGAAAAGCACATGCTGAGAACAGAAAATATTTACTAAAACCCATGTTTCTGTCACAAGGCCATGACTAGGCAATGAGAACAGAAGACAGGCTTGGGAGAAAAGAATGAAACAGAGGCATAGTGAAATATTTTCTATTCACATGATAAACTCCTCAGCAGAGCACTTAACTGCATGGCACATATCAGTATCTCAGTAGCATACTGTTGTTTTACTAAATATATAAAGACCACAAGTGGATAGTTATATTTTTCAAGGTTTAAAAACCATCAAGGACATCAAGTGGGATACTTAAGTTTGAATCCTCTGCTGTTTCCTGCAGGATTTTGAGAGGGAGTATAACAAAATAATATTTTGCAGGAAAGGATAGAATTGAAAGATGGACAGAATGTTCCTTTTCAACCATTAACAGCATCCTTGTTGTGTTGCTTTTTTGCTACCCTTGATAATGACCAAGATATGACAGATGGGCAGAGATGCCCATAGCTAATTCCAAATAAGCTAAGTGCAAAAGGAAAGCCAGCAAAAGGAACTTCCAACAGCAGAAAGTAGGTAGGCAATGCCAGCTGCTGAACCTGCTTGAAGCAAAATCTATTCACCAATACCTTGAACATAAGGAATTAAAATCCAAACTTCTAAGTACCTTTCTTTAAAGCTACCTTATGTTAGCCACTGCATAATCCTGCAGAAAAACAGTATAGAAATATGACAAATTTAAGCTGTCCACTGGAAGGGGTCTCCTTTAAAAAAGTGCCAGAGTAGAAAAAATATTTAATTAACATTTTTTCTCACTTTACAGTGTGACAATAATGTATAGACATGCATAGCTATTGCAACTGGGCGCGTGAAACACAAAACTAACTTGTAGAATTCACTGCTGCAAGTTGTTTTAGAGGATGATAATTTAACCAGGTTTAACCAAGATTAGAAAAATTAATAAAGGATAGGTCCATCAGTATACATTCATACATCAACTATAACAGTTATTTATGTAGGTGCAACTAGGACTTCCTAGGTCTCTGAATGCTGTAAGCTATAATGGAAGAGGGGAAGAGAACAGATCAATTTGGATAGGTCCTGCATAATAATCTTCCCCTTAGCCTTCACTCTGTGTTGTTGTGAGATACAGGCCTATTTGTTACACTCAAGATCTATGAGATACAGAGTAGAGGTAAAGGGATCATTCTTATGTTCTCATACTAAAAAATAGTAATTAATAGCTATTTGCAATAGGCTGCAAAATATGAATCATCCTCACCAAATTAAAAAATAATAATAATGAACTCCAGGAAAGGACTAACTAAAAAACTCAATGAGCTAAAGGCTAGCAACTTGGCCTCTGACGCATGGCTAGAGGAAAGAAGTTCCAGCTACAGACTAAACACCTTTCAAGAGTATATATCTAGAAACTGTTTCCAGCTTTCTCTCAACAATTATACGAGCATCTAAGAAAATAAACTTTAACATAGCAAAGTCCCATAACACACAGAGTGAATTACACCTGGGTTATAACACCTCAAATTGGATCACAGAACCTAGTCACAGCCTCTAAAATGGAAATTATAGACTGTTCTCTCCATTGTTTAAGTTGGGCCACATTCTACCTATACTTGCAAAAGTTGTTATGGCTGTACATCTCCTGGTTTTGGTGTCTGTCTGTCCAAAGGTATTAGTTTAAACACACTGTTTTATTGACATACCTACAATTTTAAAGCAATTTGGAAGCCTATCAGTGTCTTGATCATTATAAAAAGATCAAGTCTAAATGCCTATATATTTTGGCGTTTGATTTGGGGTTTTTTATCATAGAAAATCAGAGCTCCCCCTGGCCCCTCTGCTCACCAGGACATGGGTTCAGCTGCAGCTGTCTCCCCTGCTCTTTTGTGGCAATGAGCAGCCCTGACATGCCAGTGCCCTGCCCATGCTGTCAGCCCTCATTCCCAAGCCACAGCCCCCACAGCCCTGCTAGTGCCCCTCACTCCCGATCTACAGCCCCCTGGCCATGCCAGTGCCCTACTTCCAACGCACATCCCCCACCCCCCAAGCCCTGCTAGTGCCTCTCACTCTCTACCTGCAGATCCCCATCCCCACAGCCTTGCTTGCACTCCTTACTTCCAACCTGCAGCCCCTGACTCTGCTGGTGCCCCTCACTCCAGACCCACAGCTCCCATCCCCACCAGGGCCCCTCAATCCCAACCCACAGTTCCCTGCCCCTCCCCCTCCCCCCCCAGCACTGCCGCCGCCCCCAGTTGCCAGGGCTACAGGACCCGGCAGCTGCATGCTGCCTGCTCCCTGTTCTGTGGGCACCAGCCACAGCCGCCACTAGCACCCAAGCCCTGGCTGCCACATGCAGAAGATGACAGCTGCTGTGGATGGAACGAAGCCCATCCCTGCCCCTGCACAAGCAGCACCACCAGAGTGGAGCCAAGCAGAACCCATGGTGGGTAGGGGCAGATGCAAGCTGTCCTGCTGCCCTCCCCCAGGGGCTTCTGTGGCCCAGTAAGTGGGACCTTATGTGGGAGGGCGTGGGGCAGCAGCGGCAGGGGCAGCCCCCCCACACACACACACGTACACACACAGCCAGGGCAGGATAGGGCAGGGCATGAGACAGATCTGGGAGCAATTTGTCCAGAGGGATGCAGGGGAGGGCTAGAAAGCAGGGGCAGCTCCTGCTGCTGCATGCACCCCTGAGGGAGGTATGTAGGGCATGTGCGAGGGGGAAGTGGGCTGCCTTCTTGGGGCCAAAGGCAGCGCCTAGCTCTTCCTGGCAGGGGCACTGGGCCACGGCAGGCAGCAGAGGGGCTGGGAGAAGGAATACAGCAAATTTTGGGGTGGCTGTAGCCCACCCCCGTAGCCTCCCCCCCAACAGCCACCGCTGCCTGCCTTGAGCGCAGCCCTGACCCAACCCCTCTGCTGGGAAGAGCCTGGCACCACCCCCGGCCCTAAGTGGGCAGCCTGCTCTAGCCCCATGCACAGCCCCATACAGATTCATGTGGCACATGGCCCCCAAACCTCCCCTGGGGGTGTGCACAGTGGCAGGAGCCACCTCCTCCCCTCCCCATCCCCCCACAACCCCAGACAATCCACTCGCAGCTCCACCCCAGGCCCCACCACGGCTGTGTAGCACCCTCCCCTGCCCCAACCCCACTCCCTCCCTCATCACGGAGCCCTCAATCTGTCCCCCATGCTGCTTGCTCCCCACAAACTTACTAGCCATATGCTGCTCTCCAAGCTGCCGGACTGCACTCCTGGCCATGTGCATGCTGCAGCTTGCATGCATGCACACATCATTTATCGCTGACAATATCAGCCACATCAGCCAAAAAAAAGCCACTTGTCGATAAAAGGAAAATTGACATTATCGGTGCCAATACAATATGGACTGATGTATCAGTGCATCTCTAGCTGCCAACCCTGCCCCACTCCCTCCCTCATCGTGGCTGCCTCACTCTGTGCCCCCCCCCCCCCCCCCATTTACCTGCAGACAGCTGGGGAGCTGCTCTCCACTGCTGCCTGGCTGTACTGCTGGTCACATGCATGTGGTACCCCTCCCACACACATACCCCGAGTCCCTCTACCCCTAGTTTGGAACTGTGAAAGCCTGCAAGGGAAAACCCACTATTTCCTGCGTTTTTCCCCATTAGAGAAAATCCTCATTTTTCTGTAGCAAACAGAAAACCTAGGTCCCTGGTAATAAGTTTGAACAACTTATATAACCTGAAAGGTAGTAGTTAAGGTGACTTTATTGCCTGCAAGCCATAATAGCTCTATGAGGTCAGTGCTGAAACACAAACTTATGACAAAACGAAGAGGAGCTCTAACAAACAGACAGGCATAAAAGCTTATAATGGGCAAAACAGTGCACTGCACTAAGCATAAATGTGGAAAGCTTGGTATGTATTCCTGTGATGTATTACAGATACCTCATCAGCCTGAACAGTACAGTGGGGCATTTCAAAGCTGAAGGTTGGAAGCTTTTGCCCACCAGCCCCTTCCTCCCTGATAAAAATCATTACCACACCCTATATTGTGCATGCAGGTGAAGATGTGGTTACCCTTTTTAGTAGAAAGGGCACAACAAGCTCATTAGGACAAAAAAGGTACACCTGCTGAAAGGAGCCTATTGTTTAGCCAAGTTATCTAAGGTACTTCTCAACTGCCCTGTTAAGTTATCAGGGATGTATTTGGTAGCTGTGTTGTTCTAAGACAAAAGAAATGCAAAACTCTAGAATTCTTCGTTCAGAGACAATAGTTTATTTTCTACCTATGGGGACTTTTTATCATCTTTAATTTTCTCTGAACCTGAGGAAGGGCATGTGTGCCTGAAAGCTTGCAGAAAAATATATATTTTTGTGATTTCTTAGTTGGTCTGATAAAAGGTATCATCTCTGAACCAAGAGTTCTGGAGTTTGCATTTCTGTTAAATTATCTACATTTAAATTACTCCTCTCCAATTAGGCACTAAAAGATATCACCTCTAGCCCAAGAGTTTTGTTTGTCTCTTTCTTAGACCAACACCGCTACAACATACATCCCTAGTACTGCAGTGTAACTTAAGGAAGCTTAGGTGGGACTTCTCAACTTTTTTTGGTGACAGAGTTTTTTGTATTAAGATTAGATTACCTGTTTACTTTTGTTTCATGGGCATTGATAGTCATCTAAATTACCAGAGCAAGCATTTCCATACTTCCTGGTCTGTCTCACCAAAACTGAAGAAAATAGTCCCTCTGTAGTACAAGGATAATGCATTTAGGAATTATAGCTGTCTGTTACTGATTTTCCTCTCTCACAAACAGACACTAACCCTGGAATTAAAATCCTTAGTTTTGGGGAAGCAATATCTTTGCAATTAGAAAAAATTAAATTCAGAATTGCTTAGTCCTCCTTCCAAACTTCCCAGGTAGGAAGTTTATCTTCCCTAGATTACACTCTCTTTGTTGGTTGTCAGACATGACCCCTTTTTGATCATGACAAACATGCCTGTATTCACTAAGTAATATAGCTTCCTGTAGGTCTTTATTGGTTGCAACATCCCTAGATGCACTGGCGAATGCGTAAAGGGTGCATGTGGGTGGCCGTGCACCCCCTGGAAGCACCAACCGCGAAACCAGAAGTGCCACCGGAAGTGCACTTCCGGTTTCCCCGCTGGCTCAGCAATTGGCTGCTGCGGGACTCCCCCCCCAGTCAGCGATTGGCGGGTAGGGGACACCCCCCTGTCTGCAATCTGATGCCCCGCCATGCCTAGATGACAAACCTGCAAGTTCATCACCATACAAGAAAATGGAAGGAGGGGGAATGACTATTAAAAGTAGCAGCAGGGGAAGACCTTTAGATATACCATATGTTGCAAAACTGTTTCTAAGCCTTCCAGACCTGTACACTATTCTTGGAAACGTGTCAAAGCTAGCCAAAGGCACCAGCTCTAACCAAAACCAAGAGATTAATTCAAATATAGAGCCTGGGGCAATATTAGGGTTTGTTAAAGAGCATACAGTATGAAAAGTGCTTGGATATCACCAGGCTTGGGAGGGGAGGGGAGCATACACTCAGTAACATGCTATTATGATTGTTCAGAGGGGAAAAAAGGAGCATAATTTATCTGACTTGAACTGCTGCATCACATCTGATCAGTCTGGTTTTAAAATGTTACCTTTAGGAGTCAGCCTGTATACTGACAACGGTTCCTGGTTCATCCCAGGCTTCAGCAGAACCTTGCCCTTCCTTTATCTCCTTCCTTGGAATTTTTTAAGAGTGGGTTACACAAACAGTTGTCTAGGATGGGTTAGACAGGGATTATCCTGCCTTTAACAAGGGACTGGACTAAATGACCTGCTGAGGTCCTTTCTAGCCCTATTTTTCATTACCACATTAGGCTTTGTTAATATATGGCTCCTGGTGGATATTATGCATCTATTTTTAATAAAACCACAATGCTACAGCCAAGCTAATGTAAATGTTTCTGTTTCAGCAAAAGCAAACATCCACACTTTCCATACATAACCAACTGGAGAATCACTTGTTGGAAATATGTTTCAATTATACTAAAACTAAGATCAGTGAAGTCAGTTTTGTCTACTTTGACATTTGCCAGTGCTCTGTGTGCAGCTGTTCTCTATACAGCCATCAGTTAGGTCTTCTGTTCAAATAGTCATTATAATTTGATGCTTGTTTAATGACCTCTGAAGGGAACCAAAGGATTATTAGTTACATGGAGCCTACTAGTTGGGGATGGTCCTGCTTTGAACAGGGGGTTGCATTAGAGATCAGAATTTCTCAACATGTAGGTCTAAACATATGAAAGGGTTGTGAACAAGCTTTAAAAACAGATTTCCTTTAAAGAAGAAAAATGTGAGAAACAGTGGCTTTTCCCTTGCAGGCTGGCAGAGCTCCAGCCTGCAAGGGGCTGCTTGGGACCCTCCACACACCCCTACCCCACACACTGGGGGGCTGGGACCTGGTGGCAGCAGGTCAGCAGTGAGGGGCACCAGGTCAGGACTGACCATTGATAGCTACAAATGGGTCCTGGTACAAAAAAGGTTGAGACCCACAGGGCTAGACTGAACGCTCTGCAATTCTGCTAAACTGTATTTGGTTTAGCAAATTAATCAGCTCATGACATCAAGTTACCTCCTTTCTGCCTAGGTACTTTTATTAGCACCCGTCATCTTTGTGTCTGTGTACCCTCAGAGATCAAAACTGTTCTGCTTTCAAAAAAGCCATTAAATATTCAGCATTACAGCATCTTCATCATCCCTACAACTATGACCCCGCAGATACTAGATAAAGGCTGAGCTGTGTGCCCCGGCCAACGACCCCCGCTAAGGATCCTTATGAATTCACGCGCGGGATGTCCCTGCGAGGCTGCCCAGAGGCGACTCTTTCCGCGTCCCAGCTCTGTCGGCGGGACCGAGCCGGAGGCTTGCAGAGCCAGCCCGGCCGGGCCCGTGGGAGCGCCCCCGTGCCGCCGGGCTGCACTACTTCCCCCGAGGCTCATCCAGCTCAGTCCGTCCGCAGCCGCGCCACGCCCCGCCCGGGGACGGCAGCGGAGCGACCGCCGCGGCCCCAGGGGACCTGCTGCCAAGCACCTCGGAGCCGGGCACTACAAACCAGCCCCCCGGCCCCAACTCCCCCCGCCATGCGGCCTGGGGACACCGCGGCCGGCCCAGGCCACGTGCCTAGGGCGCTGCGCTGCACCCCGCCCGCTGTACCTCGCCGCCGCCGCCCGCGCGGCTCCGCGCTCCCAGATGCTCCGGCAGCCGCAGCAGCGTCTCTGCGCCACGTGACGGCGGCCGCTCCGCCTCCCGCAGCCGGGCGGGAGGAGTCGGGGCTGCGGCGGCGCTTCCCCATACTGCTCCAGGGATGAGGGATCGGCCCTGCGTCTGCCTCGCGCGGGCCGGGATGAGGCCGGGCTAGGCGCCTGCCCCACCCGCACCCCAGCCTGCAGGGAGGGAGCTCGAGCTTTGGAGCTGGGTGATCTCCAGGGATCCCGGTTTTGTCTGATTTAAAAACATCCTCAATTTAGGGTTAAAAAAGTAACCCCAAAACCACATTTTTCTGTTATTTAAATGAAACACCACTATATATATATATGTACATATATAGCACTGATCTCTAGGGGTGACATGGGGCCCTGCAGCACCAGAGCCGGGGGCTCAATCTGGTCAGCAGCTCGCTGTGTTGTCCCCTGGGCCCGGCTGTCTCGAGGCCTTGAAGTTCTTTGTGTGCCTCGCCCCAGTAAACCTGTGATAGGCATTGCGGGTTTGCTGCCTTTGCCTCCCCTGAGCTCCTCTTCACTCACCTGAGCTCAAGGCAAGGCCCTTACCAACACTTGCTTTTACAGTAGACATAACGAGACAGGTAGTCCTCCTCTGCCTGACTAAAAGCAACTAAATAATTTGGTGCCAGTCCAGGCACTGGACTTTACAGTCCCAGACACGTGAGTCATAGTGTGTTTGGTATCCTGGAGTAGGGATCTGAGACTCATTAAGTCGATAGTGCCTAGGCCAGTTAGGACATAGCTCTGCCACAAGCCACAGCCGCATTGTAAGTACCAGCAAACAGGAAATTCACCAGTGACTGCAGATAGCAAGAATGGATCCCACATTGTCTGTTTCTTGTTGCCTCTTTCTTCCCACTCCCTTGCAACCATACCTGATTGTTTTAAATGTTTGTTGCTGCCTTCATTGTCAGACAGGTATCTGACATGGGAAGCAGCCATGACCATCTCTGATATGCCTAGATACTGTGGTGAGCATGTTTGTTATTACCCTGAAATAGAATAGTTTTCTGATAGCATACTGTTAGGTTAACAATAATTTGGATTATTAAGAAGTATTAGCTTTGCAGCTGAATACAAGGCATGACCTGTGGCCTAGCAATGCCGCTGACCACAAGGCAGAATGATAGCTAAGCCTTTGCTTGTGTCAAGTAATCATTTTAACTGTGTTAAGCATTTTCTGAGTAAAATGCAGCAAGTGAATCTGTGTCTGTGTGCTGTAAAATCAGCTACAGCAAGGAACAAGATAAGACAAAGCCATTGTTCTAAGTACAGTGATCGTGTCCTTAAGAAGTATCTACCACTGCAAGTTCTTGCTAAGGTATCATAATGTTACTGTTACTTAACTTTTAGCTTTTAAAAAGTGCTAGTTCAGCTTAATAGAAATATGCTGTTATGAAGATTTGTGAAGCACCGCCCAAGTATTGCTTTTGTTAACCCTGTAGTCTTGCCTTGTTGTAAAAAGTATAAAAGATCGCCCCTCCCTTTAGGGGGGGCCATTTTGCCTCTTTGCTGGCTTAATGGTCATTGCTCGAGCAAATATACTGCAGTAAAACTTTACCCGTGTTGTCTGGTTCCTATGCAGCTAGACATTGAACCCCAGGGAGTTTTCTCCCACCACAATACTGCTTATGTTGTGTTAGGAGCAAGAGTAGATGAAGCAAGTCTTTTTTTTTTTATTTCTTTTTAAGATGGCTGTGTATGTGTTTAAGCTTTGTGTGTTGGAGTCTTCTTGGCCATTTCAACACCAAACTGCCAACAACCTACTTTGCTGGACCCTACATCCTGCCTTCTACCTAACTTCTGATTCAGTTAGTCTGTAAGGTGCACCTCCACCCTTCCTTCTGCCTGACTTCAGGCTAATACGGCTAGCACTTAACATTCCTCTCTTTTAATGAGTGCCAGTTACAACTGTGGGGTTTTTTGCGCATCCTTCTTTTGTTTCACATTGATGCAACAAGATCAGACATGTTGCCTCTTCAAGCCAGTGAGGAAAAGTGTTTTCTAAAAGCCCTGACTTCACAGAGGCCTCTGCAACCCTGAGGAATGAAGATTTTTGTTCTATACACAGAAAAGTATAGCATAAACAATGTAGAGCTGGCTTCTGTAGTATCCCAGCAACATGTCCCAAATATGTCCAATGGCAACTGAAATAATGACACAAAAAGTCATATAAGCCAAACAGTTCTTTGGTGGTAATAGATTTCATTCACTTATGACTTATTCCATTAGCACCCTATTGTCTGTAATATCAAAATGGTATCTCTCAGGTAGACAGGTGTATTTTTAGCTGTCCCTTTAGTAACTTGTTACTAAGAGGTGATTGTATTTGGGCAGAAGAGAGGACATTAGATTTAACTCATGCCGGAGTGCCTGGCAAGCACGTGTCAAAAATTGTATCTACTGGAGACAACATTCAGTCCCTGGAGAGATGGATTTGCATGAGACATTGGGGAATTGCATTCATGGAAAATAAATCAATTTAGAGCTAAAAGGACAGGAAAAAAACAGAGTGTTCTGCATATGCTGAAAGTACAGATGATAATTTTCCATTTCCTAGCCTCGGAAAAGAATTCTTAGGAAAAATGCCAGCGACATTTTCACATGTGGTAGCATGCCAAAGTGAACCACAGATTCTGTCAAAGTCCAACTCAAACTGCTACCACATATGAGAGCTACAACCTGCCTTTTCTTCTCTAGTTTTCCCTTGTGTTAGCTTATTTGAGTTAAGAATATATCTCTTCCTGGTGAAGAACATTCTTTCAGGTAGAGATAGGGAACCTACATATCACTTTACAAAGGTCAATGCTGGAGCCAAGCAAGTAGGATGGGACTTACTTGTTCCATGCAAGTATTGTGGAGGAACTGCTAGCAATGATGAACTGTTGAGAATTTGTATTAGCTCTTGCTGAAATTCTTCCATAAAACTGTAGTGATAGTTTTTTAGGGCCTGATACTGCTTCAGATTAAGTTAATTCCCTCTGGATACTACTGTAGCACCTTTTCCAGAGATTTATCTCTGGAGGCCATAAATGTTCTTTGGAAGATAAAATTTATTACCTATGCAGTGGATCATATGCTACCCAATAGCAAATGTTTCCAACCAACACAATGTGACCTGTGTATTTTTATCCATATACACTTGTATAGCTTTCAGAAAAGCAACAGAAACTCTTCCAGCAAATGATCTTACAAGCTTATGGGTTTGTTGTCCCTTTCTGTGGTTTCAGATATGGGCAGCTTTGTTTAAATAGGAAAATAAATTAGTACTTTATTCTCTACCTGTTCACCCTTCCTTTGGAATTCTATGTACACAGGTGGCTCAAAATAAACTGAGATAGAAAAAATGATGAATGCCCTCTTCTAACATTTTGATGCATACCACGGGGAAGCAGCTGAGATTCTGAATCTAAATACTGATGCTTTGCACCCTGGCTGAAACAGAAAATCATTCTTTCTAGATAGACTGAAGGGCCTGTTAATACTTATTCTTTTGTGTGGTTTATAAATACCAAAATCACCATCCTACCAGTTACCTTTTGTTCTGCAGAGCTCTGTATCAGTGAAGCAGTAGCCCATGCAAAGTTAAACAGCTTTTCTGTCAGCAGAAGAGAAATATTTTTTGAGGTGTGTAGGAGATAGGAATGTTAGGTATGACAGCATATTGCAACAGAATCTTAAAAAGTGCATGTATCAACCTATTTAGAAAATGAGTGACTGATAACCCCATACAGCAAGGATAAAATGAGTGCATATTTAGAGAGCTGATTAAATAGAAAACCCACAACCAAGAATTTAAAAAATGATTTAAATTAGGCTTCTAAATCCCAATTTAAATATCTAAGTTGCTTGGTTATTTAAAGGTGCTGGGTAGTGAGCAGTTTCCATTTATGCAGTGATTTTTATAAAATGAGACTACTTATTTGGCTGTTTCAGAGGTTAACATTAGGCCCCAGTTTCTGAAAATCTTAACCTGAGTCACTAGTCTGCAAAAATTTAATAGAAGTTTGTGGTAAACTTTCCCACCCAATCTTCCTTTCTCATTTCCCCATATCTGCCACTGCTAACTTGTGAGTAACATTTTACTTTGACTGCCTTACCCTAATCCCTATACCCATTGTTGTTCACACTAATCAAAGATTATCATTTTACTGACATACAAAACTATTGCACGATTCCACTTTCTATTCACTTAGTTCTGTCTGAGCTGGAGAGCTGAGAAGGAGAACATCACTTCAAGTGGTAGCAACAAAACCTTGATTGGAAAGTAAACACATCATAGAAAATAGAGCTGGAAAGGACTTCAGGAGAACATCTAGTCCAACCCCCTGCTCAAAGCAGGATTGTTCCTGTCTAAACAGTTCAAAACCTCTAGGTCTGCAGATGGACTTAAAGGCTAGGAACAGAAGTTACACATAAACCAGTTTAAGTGATCAGAAACTGGTTTGAACCTGTAACAGAAGAGAAGCTCAGTGCACATAAACCAGTTTCAAAATGGCTGAGACTGATTTAAGATAAACATGGCTGAATGTAATATTAGACTTAACTGATTTGGGTCAAACCAGTTTATGAAACTTCTGTCCCAGACCCCTTCCTGGTTCAAGTTGAATCACAGTCCCCCAGCATGCTTTGCAGCCAAGTCTGCTCCAGAGAGCAGGGGTAGCTCCACCCCCTTGCTCCATAGCTGGAGCAGTGGTGGCTGGCTGACAAGCAGGGGGAGGAGAAAGCCCAGTTTGGGATATAGCCTAGTCCAGGGGTAGGCAACCTTTTTTGGCTGGAGTGTCGAAAAAACCACAATGTCTACCTTGGAAGGTGCCGGAGTGCTGGCACACCAGAAAAACAAAATGGGGGGTTGTACATGGCAGGATGCACTGCATATTAGTATATTTAACAATCATAAATGTTGCCTTTGTTGTCGTGTATTCCTTTTTTGTTGAGCACGTTGCAATGAGGAAGAGAAAAAAAAGAGACAAGTAAGAGAAAGAGGAGAGAGAGAGAAAGAGGAAGTAAAAGGAGAGAGAGAACCACACACACACACACACAGAACCATATGCACAAACACAAGAGAACCAGAGTACACCCAGAACAGACACATGCACACACACATCTAGAACCAGACACGTGTGCACACATAGACATACAGAACCAGACAGAGGCAGACAAACACAGAACCAGATGCGCAGATGCATGAAGCCAGGCTCCTGGGCCACTGGACAAAGTCCAACCCAACAATGCCCTAGTTCCGCCAGAGCCCCTGTGCTTCCCTGGGGAGCCAGCCCATGCAGCACAGATGGCCGAGGCCCCAGCCGGGAACCTGCCCATCAGCCCAACCACCCACCCACCATGCACAGCTAAGCGCATAAAAGGTGCAGTGCTCCTGGCAAGGGGCAGCACCAGCCTCATCCTGGTGGGGGGCTGGGTTTGGTTAGGTGGGCTCAGCTGCAAGCCCTGCTGCAGACTAGCCTTTGTGTTTGGCAGCAGCTACCAGAGCCTGGGCCAGCTGTAGCTGGAAGGCTGCAAACAGCTGCTTGGGGCTCTGGCATCAGCTCCATACTGGCGGGTGCACGAGTGTCTCGGAGCGGACGGTGGGGTAATCCGGAGCCCGGAGCAGATGTTTGCAGCCTCCTGGCTGTAACTGACCCAGTCTCTGGGTAGCTGCTGTCAACCACAGAGTCTGGTCTGCTTGTAGCAGGGCTTACAGCTACCCAGGTGCCTGCTGGGAGCAGCCTGCACTTCGTGGCTGGCAGCAGCTGCCTAGAACCCAGGCTGGCGGTGGTGTGCCGAGCAAAATGGCCTCACGTGCAGTGCTTGGCACACGTGCCAGGGGTTGCTGACCCGTGACCCAGTCTATGAAGGGGGGCTCTCTCCCTGGCAAACCCTAGCTGGGGTCTAGGACCAGGGAAGGGGTTAAACACCCTTTCCCCTGCTTAAACTTCTCGCTGGCTGCAACTGTGTACTACAAATCCCAGAAGCACCTGGAAGAAGGAAGAGGAAATGATGAGCAATCCTGTACAGTCCTGCTGTTGTAATTCTGGACTGCAAATCCCAGAGATCTTGGGGGTAGTAGGAAGAGGAAGTGAACACACAGCCAAGTGCCCAGTTCTAGTGCCCCCTAAGCTTCTGGCCTGAGACACTACAGGCCTGTGGCTGCATTTCCTGAATCAAAGGTAAATGTTCATTTCTGGTTCAATTTAATCTGTACAGTTTAGACTAACCTGCAAAGACTGAATCGATTCAGCCTTGGGCTTTTTGACTGTCTGTACCTAATGGAGTAAAGTACTTATGTAGCACCCTGTTGAGCAATTCTTTATTACAAGTTTGAGGTACATTGGTTTGGGTTTCTTTCATTAGGCTTTGAGACTTAATTTGAACAAATTGATTAGTTGTGATTTTAATTGTTTTTAAGGGAACAAGTTGTCTTTATTATTCAGACACCTAAAATTACCTAACTTTTATTAGCAATATTGTACCAAATCCTTAATTGATATGAACTGGTATAGCTGTGCTGAAACACATCCACTGAAGTTCTCTGATTACCAGTGTAGATGGATGAACCAGGGTCATAACATTCCTGGAAAACAGCATGGGAGTTACGGCCACTGTTCCACCAGGACTTATGGGACAGCAGAATGTTTATAGATAATATTTACTTGCCCTTGTCTGAGTTGAAGGCTAATAAGAATGGTGGTATGCAAAAAAAAAACCAAGAGGGATTTCTGCTGCAAAAACAATGAAGTTGTTTGAGGATAATGGTAATTAAATTAGGACTTCTGCTTGCTTAGACTGAGTGGACCTGGGTTGGCTGCATGTCAGCATTTTTAACCTGGTTTGGCAGCGTTTAGAAAACTTTTCTCTTAGAGGACTTTTAAGGCCTCTATTGTCTCTTAATTAATGAAACTGTGTAAATCTTGTGTTGGCTTTATAGATCTCAGACTTCTAGAATAACAGTTCAAATACTCTTGGAATTGTTTAGTATTGTATTACTTAGGGAGTTTTCAGAACAGTGCTGCAAAAGTTTCCTTGTCAGTCTTTTTTCTGATTAGAACTCTTTAGCCATTGGGGTACCTACCCCTTCTGCAATTTGACCCAGGAATATAGAAACTAACAGTGTCTAACACTTCTTGGCAGTAGTTACATTGTCATCCTATTTACAGGCATCTAACTATTAGGAGCTGAAGCCAAGGTCATCAGTTTATTGCTGTTTCAGTGTTCAGTATGAAATGCACAATTTACACTCATTGACATCTTAGTAGTGTTACTTTGAATTAAGCTTGCAGCAGTATTGTCAACTCTGAGCTTAGTGAAAGAACTTCAGCTTCCATGACAGGACTTTCAGTTGAAGTGCTCTGTAGCATTCGTGGAATATAAAAAAAAAAAAAAAAAAAAAAAAAAAAAAAAAATTCTTCCTAAAGGAATTTGTTTTTACTTGTAACACTTGTGTAGCATGGGACTGCACTATAACAGGAACTTTAATAACAGGAAGTGAAGACCTTTAATTTCCAAACATTTCAACATTCCCATGTGTAGAACGATATTATACAGTTTTACCTCATTGTACCCGTCCTAATTCCCCAAAAAGCCTTCTTCCAAAATATACAACATAATCCTAATAGATCTTTCCATGAACATTCCCAGATCGTGTTTGATTTGCAAAGTGTAGCTTTGTATTGCTGCATGATAACATTCAGTTTGCAGTTAGCTTCCACTTATATGAGAAAAAATAAACTTGACTAATTTATCTACTTCAGATGCAAAAGTGAAAAAACTGCATTTGTAGTTCAACGTAAAGCAATTGTAATTCTTAAGCTTTAATAGCCTGGTGTGCCTTGTGATATAAGGAAAACTGGGGTATCTCAGATATAGTAACCTGAAACCCTTGGTGTTCACTCAATCCTTTCTCAGACAAAGCTCCTGTTGATTTCATGACAAGTCTTCTTTGAGTAAAGAGTTCAGGTTTTTGTTCAGTATTTAGCTTGACAGAACTCATTTAAAATGGAAATGTGAAATCTTGTAAATCTTCTTTTATAAATCTTTGGGGATTAAGTAAATTGCTCTTTATTAAAATACCCGAGAATCTGGTGCTGACCCATGAGTCCTGGGAATAAGTAGGGCAACTATTATCTGTTGGATCCAAATTTCCATCTGCAAACACATTCAGTTGTTCCAACTTGTATGTTCTGTTCTTTGCTAATATTAGAAGGTACTCGGCCTTAAAATGAGAATTATGGATGACTGCTAACTGTCTTAATATGATTTCCAGAGCTCACGGTGCCCATCTGTGTATGTTCTTGCCTTTGCTCTGTTGTCCCATGCTTTTCTTTTGGTTGCTTGATACATACAGGCTGCGTCTACGTGAGCAGCGGACTGCACAGTTGTTACTGCTCAGTCATTTAGTACCTGCATAAGTCCTGCTGAGCAAACCACAGTGGACTAATTAAAAGCTACCAAGAGTTCGCTAAGTTATGCAAGATCCCTACAAGTATGTAAAGCCCTTTCAGAACCCTGTGGTTGCTTACTGTGAAATGCCGTAGATTAAACTTTCAAAAACAATCAAGTTCTGCTGTCTTTGCTTCTTAAGTATAATTTTAATTCAAGAACACTTCCCCCCAGCTATTTCTGTTGAAACTCATTACTAATCTTGTTCCAATACCAGATGTCCATTTCAGCATGCTACATGGTAAGAGTGCTTTTCGAATGCCAGTAATATTGATTTCATAAAACGTGAATATGTATAATAGCAAAATTGAAGGCGTTTATCCTTACATTCACTTGACCCAGCAATTGTAATTGAAGTCTGAGCCAGCACTTAGGATTAATATCACAGCTCAAACTGTGACAAAGAAACCAAACCTCATGCTTAAAGGTGTCATATGATTGCCAGTAGAGATCAGGGAGAGATTTTTGCATCCATATTATACTATGGGGAAAACTATATAGAGCTTTTTATCTTGTCTTGAAACATCAGATAATAGCTACCATTGGAAGCAGGATAATAATATAGATGGGTCATCAGTGCAGTCCATTATAACAGCTTACGTGGACAGAGTTCTGAAAAATTTGGAATGCCCTCAGCTTGTGTTAAAGTCAGCGGGATGTGCAGGATAGTCAGTGTCTTGCAGGATCAGCACCTGTGTTTCAAAGAGCCTTTTTGCTGTTACTAAAGTGCTTTTGTATCTTTGGGGAGTCTCTCTCTCTCTCTCTCTCTCAGGATTGAAGTCACACTGCTACTATTCTGTTCCTGAGCCCTTTGTCAGTTTGTGTACATGTGTTGAGGGTGGCTTTTTTCCCTTTTTCAGAACTACATTAAACTGCTATGTTGTAAAGGACAGAATACAGATTTGTTTCAGGCTGATGATATGGTATCCAGAACAGGCACTGCTGTAAAAATAGAGCACTGAATTAATAGTTTGGCATTTGTTTTCATTTTTTTAATCTTGTCCCCTTTTTCAAAGGGCTTCCTCTTCCCATTGAATATGTTGTCCTAAATCTAAATTCACTACCTCTCATCTATTACAAACTTAGCTAAAGGAAAGACAGACTGTCATCTTTTATGGACAAGCCTAGCCAAAAGTGACAAATTCCATTTGCCATCACCTCCACAACTAGTATGGCAGGCACCAATTTATTTAAATGATTAGCATAAATTGGCATATTTTAAATAGGAAAACCAAAACTTCAGCTTATGTGGTAGGGTTAAGCTCTATTTCCATGGCTTAAGCAAGAATGAGAGTTTGTTGAAAATGTTCAATTAAAGGGATTTTAATTGCTAGACCTTTTGGGGAGACACTTTATATTAATATTTTTTTGTCTAAAAAAAGAGGTGAAGAATAATCTATAATTGTAGTGAGATAGCCTGTGAACACATCAGTAAATGAAGGAAAGTAGCCAAGTCTGTTCCTGCTATAGAAAAATAAAATTGTTATTGCAGCTGAACAATTCAATCAATTAATTCCATTATTTATCTCCCACAGAAGATTAAATGGCAAATTAGTATATCTAGTCCGAGACTAGATAATAAAAAGCAACACATGGTTGTGTTTCATTCACTTATAAAGGAATCTCAGATCTCTCCATACTCCGATATATTTCATTTATTAGAAATAAAACCAGCAACTTGGAACTTTCTAGGCTTATCTGTAACCTTGAAGTTCTGGGAACATAATCTTTTTCTTTAGAGGAAACAGTTAAATTCAGAGCTGCAAAAATTCTTGTTTGGGCTATGTTGTGCGATGCAAAGTAAATGAGAGGAGGCTGAAATATATTTCTGTTGTTCAGAAAGCTTTTATTTATTGAAATCTTTCTTTGTCTTTAATGTCTGAATCCTTTTTCTTCTATCCCATACAATGGCATTAGTCTCAAAAAGACACGATATAAGTGATACTTCAAACTGCTATAGTACAAATTGAAGAAACACTTCTTATTTTTCACTTTAGTTTGACATAACTTTTATAGTTGATTGTCCACTTTGTGTGCAGGCCTATGATATTGCAAAGGGAAGAGGAAAATGTCTTAGAAACAGAAACAGAACAAAAGGAAGAAACCTCTGATTGTGAAACCAAATTGACAAGGTGCTTGAGAGAACTTGCATCCTTGAATTTACTCATAATGCATTTTTTTTCTTAAATGATCAGGATTCCAAGTTTGTGGTAACCCTCTCACCATCGTTTAAGAGGCTGAAATAAATTCTTGTCTTATAGTAAAGGTGAAGCAGAAATGTGTCTGCAGTAGGTGCCCCCTCAGTGACTTACACGGGCAGGGAAAAATAAGGTTATGTCCTCCTCCTCCTCCTCCTTTTTTTTTTTTTTAACAACCCAAGACTGGGACGAAAAAAGAAAAAAAGCAAAGCTTTGGAAAATGGCCAAAAGTTCAAGGCCTCTTTTTAAAACAATAGAAAATCAGGTTGTGCTCATCTTGTTTTTCCTGAAAGTCTCTGGGTTTATGTTGATAGGTTTATGACTTCATAGGTACCAATGAAGTGAAAAGTGAATAAAGGACAGGATAGATGGTTTTCAGTGTGATTTTTAAATAAGTGTAAAACTCAAGTCTTGTATATGAGCAAAGTAAACTACTTTTAACTTTTACATTGAATAAGTAAAACTAATTCAGTTTGCTATGCAGACAAAGCCTCAAATGCTTAAGAGGCAAATAGAAGGAAAATGCTTAAGGAATCATTGTTTTTCACTTCAAGGTAGCTGCTGCTTCTGATATTCATTTGTTCTTTTAAAGAGCCCTGCAACATTTGCTTTGTTTGGAGAAAGCCGTAGATATTACTAATTGATGCATATGGAATAGCACTGAAGGAGACCTGCAGACCTCCACTCATGTCAGTGTCCCTGCAATCTTTCCAGGCCCCTTGTTATAAGCCACTTTAGGATCATAGGAATGAAAAAAGAAAGAGACTGCAAGATATCATCTATTTCATCTCCTCATCCTGAGGCAGTAACTCCATCCCTGACAGAAACTTATCTAAACTATTCTGAAAATTCTCTCACAGAAAGATCAAAATCTCCCTAGGTAGTGTGTTTTAATGCTTAAAGATCCCTATGGTTAGACAACTTAATAGCTAACCTACATTATCTCTTATAATTTAAGCCAATTACTACTTTTCCTATCCTGACAGGACCTGAAGAACAATTAATTGGCATCCTTTATGTAACAGCCTTTGAATACTGAATGACTGTTATCATGTTCCCCTTCTTTCCTCCCAGTCTTCTCTCTTCTAGACTAAGCAGAATCTTTAACCTTTCCTCATCAGTCATGATTTCTAAATACCTTATCTGTATTTTATTCCTTGTGACTCGCTTCAGTTTACCTGTCTTAACTATGCACCCAAATACTGAAGATAGTACTCCAGCTGAGGCCTCACCAGATTCAGGAGTGCTGGATAATTCCCTGCTGTGTCTGGCCTACAAGGACCCCTGTTAATACATCACAGAATTAGTTTTGCCTCTTTTTTTTTTTTGTCAGCATATTGATTGGTATCCAGTTTGTGAATCACTATAACGCCCATATCCTTCTCTTCATTGCTATCTATGTTATGGCTGGGTGGAGGCTCAAATTAACTAAGCACTCAGACATTCTTGAATGTAGCTCAAAGTTTCGGTATTTGTACTGTTATCTTAAACCAGACTTGTCCAACATACAGCCTGCAGGCCATCATGCGGCCCACCAAGCCATTTTATCTGGCCCATGGTATTGTGAAGCCACGGCCACAGAGCCGCAGCGGCGTGGAGCCGGCGGCGAAGGCGAGGCGGGCAGGGAGTGCGGAGGGAACAGAGAGGTGGGCAAGGAGCGCTGCAGGGCATGGAGTGGCGGCGGCAGGGTGGGCAGGGAGCGCAGAGGGAACACAGAGAGGTGGGCGAGGAGCGCTGCGGGGTGCAGAGCAGTGGTGGTGGGGCAGGCAGAGAGCACAGAGGGAGCGCGATGAGGTGGGCAGGGAGCACTGCGGTGCGCGGAGTGCAGCGAGGTGGGCAGGGAGCGCTGCAGCGTGCGGAGCCGGCCCGCAGGCCCCAACCGGCAGTGAGGGGAGGGGAGCTACTTACCCCTGCGGGGCCCGAGGGAGCGGCCGTGCATGGGAGGCCAAGCAGCAGCCACAGGCAGTGCTGGCCTGCGCCTGCCTCCCCAAACCACCACTGCAAGCCAGCCCAGCTGCCCTGCCCTGCCCCACAGCAAGGCAATGCCTGCTCCCCTGGCCATTCTCCCCCTGGGAACTGTGGCTCTCCGGGCCCAACCGCCCGCGTGCACGGCCCCAAGGGGGCCGCTTCTTACATGCTGCTGGGGACGGGAGGAGCCAAGCCGGGTCTGCACTGGCCAGCAGAAGCGGCAGCAGAGCCGTGTGCCGCTTGGGACGGGACAAGCCTGCACCAGTCAGTCCTGAACAGCACACGGCTCTGCCGCCACTTCTGCTGGCTGCTGCAGACCTGGTCAGCCTCCTCCCTTCCCCAGCAGCACATGGGAAGCCGGCTTCAGCTGCATGCTGCTTTTCCTGGCCGGTGCCAACCCGGTTCTGCGCAGGCGGCTCCTGCAGCACCATGTCAACCCGGGCATGGCACCGGCAGGCTGGGCGGGCCCCAGGTTAACCCCGGCCTGGCCCCGCAGCTTCTTCAGCACCAGGTCAACCCGGTTGTAGCAGCGGCTCCTGCAGCACCATGTCAACCCGGGCATGCATGCCATGTCAACCAGCACCATGTCAACCCCTGCAACTTAATTGGTGTCAAAGGTCACGTGACATCACTTCCTGATATGATACCACTTCCTGTGACGTCTTTGAATATGGCTCGCTGGCCCACTGGGTGATTATAAAGTTTGTGATCCAGCCCCACATTCAAAAAGTTTGGACATCCCTGTCTTAAACCATTCTGTAATGCTACAAAGTGAGAGTAATTTGAACTCTGCATGTCCCCAACTGCCTTCCTACCCTCCTACTGAAACCCTTATGTATCCCTTGCTTCATGATTTAAACACATTGGGTGGATCCAGATGAGCCCGCATGTGCCTCTTGCGTTATCTAAAAGCAGTTTGAGACGCGGCAAGAGGCACGCTGGGAACAAAAAAAATGTTCCCCGTGCTGCATATTTGCCCATCTTGTTTTTCCTGAAAGTCTTTGTGGGTTTATGTTGATAGGTTTATGACTTCATAATAGCTTCTGTTATGATAGGGGCAGGCAATTATTTCAGGTGGAGGGCCGCTTACTGAGTTTTGGCAAGCCATCGAGGGCTGCATGACAGGTAGCCAGGGGCAGATAAATATGAATTTTCTCAATTTTTTAGGGGCCCCATGGGCCGGATAGAATGGCCTGGCAGCTTGCATCCGGCCCGTGGGCCGCATTTTGCCCACCCCTGTGTTATGAAGTCATAAGCAGGGCTGGGGGGGCGGGGGTGAGTCCTCAAAATGTAATACCTGAATATCCAAAATAAAAAGGGAGGGGATGCGGGGAGGGGATGCAGGGCAAGGGCAACTGGAGGCTCCGGTCCTCCATAGAGACACTCTGATAGCCAGCCAGAGCGTCTCTGTGGCTGGCCCTTGCCCCAGTGCTGAAGCATGCTGCCTGCCCATGCAGGGACAGCAGCTGTGCAGGTTGCAGGGACCTGGACCCGGGCTCCATTCCAGGTAAGTAGGAGGTGAGGAGGTGCTGGGGGGAGGGCCTTGATGGGGGGCACAGCATGGGAGGGGTGGGTTCCCTGCCTACCCCCCACAGGGCCCACATGCCCCACCTCCACATGGCCCCGGCCCCAGCCCCAGCCCACAGGTCATCAGCAGCAGGTATCAGGGCGCTCAGGGGCCTTGTGGCACAGCCCCCTGCCTGGCACACTCGTGGGGATTGCTTGTTATGCTGGGCTGAGTCCTGTGTGCATAGCCTCATGCTTCATTGGGCCAGCTGGTTCCATGCATAAAGGACCCAGCCTGGCATGACCGGTGGTCCCTTTGAGCGGCGCAGGGCCCCAGGTAACAGCCTGGAGCTGCCTGAAGATGCATGGCCCTATATGGCACCACACTGAGCTGGGCTGCACCCGTGCAATGTGGCAGAGGCAGCACCAGGTGGCCAGGGCCGAGCCGCGCTGCCCCGCACTGCGCAGCGGCGGCTGTGCCAGGAGGTCCCGAATGCACCAATGACTGCTGCTGCTGCCAGTGAGCTGCAGGCTTCTGTTTGGGGGCTGTGGCCCTGTTTTGGGGGGGGGGGCTGTGTCCCCTGTGGAGTGGGCAGTCCGGGAGCTGTGGGGGGGGGCAGGGGACCCAGCCCTCCTGAGCAGTCCCCCTCATGGACTACCCCACAGTCCACCCTCAAACCCAGCACCCCCAAGCCACCCCCACAAACCCGCACCCACATACCTGGCCCTGTGGGTCAGGAGTGAGGGGACTGGGGCAAGGCACAGGCTGTGGGTTGAGAGTGAGGGGAAAGGGCAGGGGCAGGGCACTAGCATATCAGTGCTGCTCAGCGCTGCACATTCTGGTGAGTGAAGGGGCAGCTCTTATTTTTCTACAACAAAAAAGCCAAAAGTAAATGCCAAAGTGTATAGATATTTAGAATTTATTTAATTATGATTATAGAGGCACTGGTAGGCTTCCAAATTGCTTTAAACTTGTAAATATATCAATAAAACATTGCCCTCTCTATATATAGTGGCATTTCATTTTAATGAAAGAACACTTTGTTTGGGTATTTTCATGAGATAATTTGAGATTCTTATCAGAGAGTTTGCAATTTTTAAATGAAGAACGCCAGGATTTCTGATGGTGAAACAAATGGTGAAAACCAAGCAGAGGAGCCTGTCCAGGGCCAGCAGTAGGGACCCAGTTGGAGGGCAGATGAGGTGGCTGACCTGTTGACCACTTGGACAGTTCAGAATAGGCCACTGCAAGGAGCGCATCTTCTGGGCAATAGCTGCCCAGATAGCAGAGCGGGGGCACCCCATCCAGATCTGGCAGGTGTGCAGCCATGGTGCCGTGGATCCAAGGGGGGGCAGATGCTGTCGCAGGTGGCAGCAGGTCATAGCCAGGCAGCAGCCCCCACTGCCAGGCAGCTGCAATGGGTAGAGGGGGCAGGGATCACTCCAGGTCAGAACTGCTTCAGCAACCCAGCTGGCACAAGGGGTAGTGTCCCCAGATACCAACTGGCTGGGCCTCAGACGCTCCTATCTATTTGTCCATCCGATTGCCATGGGCAAGGCCCACCCGGCTAACTTGTAGCCCCTTTTTACGGGGGCTAATGGAAAAATGGAACAACTAAATTCTTGGGACAACTAATGAAAAAATCAGGGTGGGAGTGTTGAGTGGGTCAAAACCTTTGAAAATAAGTGCGCCTGAGGGGGACACCGAGAAGAGCCCCCCAGGTCACGCCCACCAGTCCTCAAAGGCATCCAAGGAGCTGGTGGACACCCACTGGTGCTCTGCCCAGAAACGTGCACAGACAAGTGAGAGTAAAGCGGTTCCACAGTCTCCGGGCACATTCCTGGCCAGAGCCTCCTTCCTGGTCAAGTACAAGGCCCACTTGGCCAGGGCCAGGAGGAGGTTGATCAGGAAGTCCCAGTACTTGGTGGGGCCACAGATGGGGTGACCAAAAAGGTGGGGGATCCTCAGAAGTTCCTGAGGAAAAGTAGCCCTGAGCTGCTTGCCAGGGCAGGTTATTATACTGCTGGGGCCAGCACAGGTGCTGGCACCAGGCTCTAGCACCCCCTGCCTGCCAATCTGGGAGGACCTGGGCAGAGTTATTTTGCCTGAAGTGGCACAATTTGCCCCACAGTAAAATACAAGTCCAGGCATGTGCACTGAAGCAAAAATCCCCAGCTCAAATTTGTGCCACTCCTATTTGAGCTGCTGCAAGTGCACAAGCCTGTATTTGTGGACATGCCCACTAGGTTTTGCTACGAAGTCTTGACCCATGCTTGTGGCTGCACACTAGCGTGAGAGTATTGCATCAAGCATGGAGGTCAAACAAGAACCATTTCAGAGCTGATGATGATGGGTGATCACTTGTGAATGCGTAAAATTGTTTTCCAGGGATCTTAATAGTGTATCCAGGAGGGATGGGGCACTGCATTGCTGTGTTAGATGTTCTGATGTTCTTTTCGCCTGTTCCTCTTTTCCTCTTCTGCCTGTCGCCGAGCTGTTCTAAAGTGCTGAGGTCCCTCCCAAAGATCCTTCCTCCATTTTGGTCGGTCCTGAGCAAGGGTCTCCCAAGTGTTGATGTTGATGTTACACCTCTTCATGTTTGCCTTCAGGGTGTCTTTGAAGTGCTTTCTTTGCCTTCCGCTACTTCACTGACCTTCTTTCAGCTGTGAGAAAAAGATTCTCTTTGGAAAGTGGGAGTCAGGCATGCAAACAACATGACCTGTCCAGCGAAGTTGGTTTTGGATGACCATGGCCTCAATGCTGTTGGAATTTGCTTCAGCCAAGATGCTGATGTTTGTGCATTTATCCTCCCAGCTAATCTGAAGGATCTTGTGAAGGCACCATTGATGGTACTCTTTCAAGCTCTTGAGATGTCTTCTGTATGTGCTCCAAGTTTCCGAGCCATACAGAAGAGTTGGAATGACAATGGCTTGATAAACCAAGAGCTTTGTTTCAGCAAGGATGTCGTGATTTAAGAAGACTCTCTTATTCAGATGTCCAAAGGCTGATCTGGCACATTTCAAGTGGTGGTGTATTTCTGTGTCAATGTCTACCTTTGATGAAAGCTGGCTTCCAAAATACGCAAAGTGATTCACGTTCTTCAGCAATTCTCCATTGATTTGAATGGAGAGGGGGTTTGTTTCTCCATTTGGAGCAGGTTAGTAAAGGACTTGTGTTTTCCTGATGTTTAGAGTTAGGCCAATCCTCTTGTAGACTTCCGAGAATACATTAAGAATGGTTTGGAAGTCCGTTTCAGATTAAGCAATGACAGCATTGTCATCTGCATACTGGAGTTTCATTATGGATGTTCTTGTGGTTTTCATTTTGGACTTGAGTCTGAGGTTGAAGTCTTCCATCCATCCTATACACAATTTCAATTCCGGGTGGGAGATCTGTCGACGAGGTGCATTACGGTGAAGATGAAGGTGGAAAACAAAATTGGAGCGATGACGCAACCTTGCTTCACTCCAGTTTTTTACCTCAAATGGTTCTCTTTGATTCCTGTTGTTAAGAACCCTTGCTGAGATGTTGTCATGGTGAAGTCTCAGGACACTAATGAACTTGCTTGGGCAGCCAGTTTTGGACAGGATTTTCCATAAGGCTTCACAGTTTACAGAATCAAAGGCTTTACAGAAGTCAATTTTTGTTTACAACACTTCTCCTGGATTTGACATGCTGCAAAGATCATGTCTGCAGTTCCTCGAGATGGTTTGAAGTTGCTTTAAGATTCTGGAAGAATTTCTTTCTGCAAGTGGGAGAAGGCGGTTAGCGAGGATACGGGCGATGACTTTCCCAGTAGTGGCCAACAATGAGATGCCTCAGTAGTTTCTGCAATCAGCTCTGTCCCCGTTCTTGAAGATGGTAACAATCAAGGCATCCCTTTGGTTGGCTGGGATTTCTTGTTCCAGATTTTAAGGATGAGGACATGAAGCTGACGCATAAGTTGTTCTCCTCCTCCTTTGAAAATCTCTGCAGGTATTCCGTCAACACCGGCTGCCTTGTTGTTCTTCATTTTCTGAAGGGTAGGCGGCAAACCAAGGTCTTCTATGATTGATTGCTTTTTGCAGAAAATTGTTGATCTTATCTTCATCGACAGCTGAGTTATGATTCAGAAGGTCCCGGAAATGTTCTTTCCAGTGAGCATTGATGGATTCACTGTCTTTGAGGAGTGTTGTTCCATCCTTTGATCTTAGAGGATTAAGGCCTTGAGTGGTAGGGCCATAGACAGCTTTGGTGGCACTGAAGAAGCCACGAGTGTCATGGATGTCAGCAAAATGTTGGATTTCTTTGGATTTCTGAATTCACCACTCATTCTTCAGTTCTTGTGTTCTCCTTTGCACCTCTGATTTTTTGTTTGTTTGTTTGTTGGTGTGCATTTTTCTTGATGGCAGAGTTGATGTCATTCTGCCAGGCACAGAAAGCTTTCTGTTTTCTGTTGATGAGACCTTGAATTTCAGTGTCATTTTCATCAAACCAGTCTTGATGTTTCCTGGTCTTGTATCCTATGGTATTCTCACAGGATGAGAGAATAGCTGTCCTGAGTCTGGTTCAGTGCTCTTTCTGGGTGCTCTGTTGGTAGTGTCTCATTCAGGAGTTGCTGGAATTCTCTCTGCTTGAGTGGTTCCTTCAAGCACTCAGTGTTTAACTTGCGCCTGATCTGCTTCCTTTGCATTCTTCATTTAAGAGTAATCCTGATGGACATGAAGGAACAGATGAGGCAGTGATCAGCAAAGCAAACACCCACTGCCATGACTAGGAACTTCCAGATCTTGCAGTCCTGTCCCCATCACCGCTCTGATCACTGGAGGACATTACTGTTGTGCAGAGGTGATGTATGATTCCCATAAGTAAGACACATGTGTGTGACTTCTTTTAGCATGAGGATGTTGTCGTATGCCAACAAACTCATGGTCCTTGACAGATAGGGATCTAAGTCCAATGGTATGGAATCCAAAATGATTGGAGACCCTTGATCTGCTGCAGCTTTTGTCTGCCTTCACAGCCACTGAAAAAGGCTTTTCTTCCATCTGGTCTGCTGCTGAGGTCTTTTTGGATCACTCTTAATCGGAAGCCTCCCCCTCAACCTTGCTGCCATGGGTGACCCTACCAGGAGCATGAAGCTCCCGATGGCCTTGCTCTCAGAATCATTGGAACATGTAAACCTCTCCACTACTACAAGGTGGCGATCTCCAAAGAGGATTTCAGAGCTAGTAGTAGGTTAGCAGAAGTGTGAAGTGGGCATGTCGAGAAAAAGAGGGCACATTTTGGCAGGCACCAGAGAGAGAGAAAGCATGGATACACAAACATGTGACGCCATGTCCATAGGGGAGCTGCTTATTGGGAGTGCATAGCAGCTCTCGTATTCTGTTGGGTGTGGACAAGCTGGGAGCCAAACAAATGTAGTAAAACTGTCTCAGCTATAATCCTGGATGAAGCCTTGCTAAAATTGGAGGTATTCTGCTACACTTGTATCATTTCTAGCTTGTCCACATGCTGTGTGGTTCCAAGTAAGGGTCCCTCCTCCCCTTCTGAAACCGCTCCAAATGTACATGGGCTCATACCACTAGAGACCATGAGACGGGAGATCTCATCTTCTGTTATGGGAGAGAAGAATAAGCAGTAGGTGAGGAAGATTCTGCTTAGGATGGAAGGAAGAAAAAGGTTTAACTTGGTCTAGATTAGGCTGAGTCCTAGAAAAAGGATGTTAAGTGGGAGAGGAGGGCTGTTTACTGGCAGTTGTGCAGTGATACTTGCAACTGAGCAGTGACACTGCCAGGTTTGAATTAGTACTATCCAACTAAATCCAGAATGCAGTTTTTTCCTTTCTCACCCCAAAGTGTTTCTCTACTAGTTTCCTATTCTTTTATGATATGATGCTATAATGCATGCATGTGGGATAAGGGTACATCCACGTGGAACAGAGTTTGTAGGCAATTCAGGCTGAAAAGCTTATATCTTTATTTTGGGTTTTTCGTATTGCTTTATTTAATTTTTATGTCATCGCTTTGAGCCTTTCTCCCCAGTTAATACTATAGCAAGGTAACATAGCTCTATAGCCTTCCTTGGTTGGTAGACTACATTTCCTTGGCATTCTTTCTGGTAGTGTTGTATAATATAAACATATTTTTTTATTGCCATCTCACTGATACAATGAGTTTTCCAAAGCACAAACAGCTTGCTTATGAACTCATATAATTCTACTAAACTTTAAGACCATGAGGACTAAATACAGACAGTCAAAAAGCCTGAGGCTGAACCAATTCAATCTTCACAGATTTGTCTATGCTGTGTAGAATAAACGGATAAGCCAGTGAACAGACATTCAGTTTTGATTCTGGAAATGCTACCACATGCCTGCAGTGGCCCAGGCCAGAAGCCAGGGGGGCACTAAAGCATGCCTCTCTGCAGAGGGCTTGGGCCAAAGCTAGCCCACCTACTCTGTGAAAGCAAGTTTGTAGGGGACATGCAAAACATTGTGGGATGCTGGGGGACTGTGAGTTAACTTGAATCTGAAGGGGACCTGAGGAAGAAGTTCAATAAACTGATTTAACTTAAATCAGGTACATCCAGGCTTATCTTAAACTAGTTTTGGCCATTTTGAAAGCAGTTTATGTGCACTGAACTTCTGTTGTATTACAGATTTGAAGTAGTTTTTCATTGCCAGGGATCCTGGTTTTCCCTGATTTTAAAACCTCTCATTCTCTGATTTTTAAAACCCCCCAAATCTGTAATGTAAAATGAAAGTCTCTTCCTTCCCCCCCCCCCAGCCTCCCTGGCCCTGTTGGTGCCTCTCAATCCCCCCCTATCTCCCCCCCAGCTCTCTGGCCCTGCTCATGTCCCTCACTCCCTCTCACAGCCCCCCCCCAAGCCCTGCTGGTGCCCGTTGCTCCCCACCCACAGCCCCCTGCCAGTCCCAGCCCTGCTGGAGCGGGCCTCCAGCTGCCAGGGCTATGGGGCTAGGGACCCAGGTCCACAGCCCGGCGGCTACTGCAGCAGAGCACAGCACAGAGCTCGGCCTTAGCCCCAGCCCCAACCCCAGCCCTGCCCAACTCCCTCCCTTGCTCCCTATGTGGGTCTCAATCCCCCTTCTCACTTACCAGTGGGAGCTGCTCTCCAGGCTGTACATACACATGGTAGCCCCTGCCTGACTGCCCTCCTTCTGCTCCACCCAGCCCCTTGCAGGCTGGAACTCTGCCAGCCTGCAGGGAGCTCTTTGCAAAACTGCAAAATCTGCGGGTTTCTCTGGTAAAATGAGAAATCTGCTTTTTCCTCTGGTAAAGGGGAAAATCTGTGATTTTTTTTTTTTTTTCTCCATTTTGCTGCTCATCGCTTATACTGGTTTATCTGCAATTTCTGTCCCAAGCCAAACTGTATAAGGAAGGGACAAGCAGAGGTGTTGGAGGTCAGTGCCAAAGTCCTTTACAATGCCTCAGGTCTCTTAGAGTGAATAGATTTTTATTCTTGTAAATATCTGGTCTAAAGGTCCCACAGTTCCTTCAACTGATGCATCTCTTGCTTTTTTTTCAGGAAACAGAGGAAGCCTTAAACTTCAGCAAAGCCAAGTGGCTGTAAGGGGCTTCACATCTCTGCAGAATGTTATATGAACATTTCTTTGGCACTGGGATCAAAAGGTAAGTAACAAGTTGCCATTAGAACCTTGCTGTATCCCCATTTTCTATACTGGAAAAAAACATTGAATAAAGTTCATCAGGACATGGTACCTACTCACCATTTTGTAATTTTTGGATTCTGTACTGTACAAGATTTGGACTGGCAGCAGCCTGTTCTTAATACCTACCTAATTTAATCAGATTATAAATACAACTTGCAGGTTACACTAACCTTATTATAACACAAATAACTCATTAAATATGTTCTTTGCAGGGCTCTGTCAGGTAGTTTAATTTATGCTGGATTGACCTTCAAAATCAAGGAAGCTTGTTTAACTTGGCCCACATACCAGCTACCAAGCCAACCATATAGTGAGTGAAGTGGATGCAGTACCAGGCACAGAACTACTTCCTTTGATAAGGAGTACAATTAGAATAATATTGAGGTCCCATGAACTCCTATGTGACTTTTTGATGATGTAAGACGGATAGATAAAACAGGAGACAAGTTAATAAGGTTTTTTTCACATATAGAGAAGCCCAAAGTTCAGGGAGAGCATACCTGCTTGAACAACGTAGCTCTGGTATTTTACACATGAAATAAACCATAAGCCAGAATCCTAAATTCTTTATAGAAAGTTCTAAAACAGGAGCAGGCAAAATATAGCCTGTGGGCTGGATCTGGTCTGCCAAGCACTTCCATCTGTTCCACCGTGCCCACAAACAAATTGTACCCTGCCTAGGCCTTCTGCCCATGAGGGTGGGAGCAAGGTGCCCACATGTACACCCTCCCCCCTCCAGACATACCCTATTGTGCATCGCTCCCACCCTCGTGGGTGGAAGGGCCCAGCCAGCACACAGCCTCCGGGTGGGGCTGTGGCTACCGCTCTCCTGTTCTTCTTCCCTGGTCTGCTGCTGACTCCAGGCAGCAAGTAGGGAAGCAGCAGGGGCAGAGCTGCAGCTGGGCTGGAGTGCAGAGTATGGGGTTGGGGTGGCCGCTGCGTGGAGCCTGTGCCCAGGGGCGTGGTGGCTGTGCGGAGATTGGGTGGGCCCAATAGGGTGTGGGTATGAGGGAGGGTGGGGGGCTTTGGGGGCTTCCCCACAGTCCCCCCACATCATGCAGCCTGAGCAGGTGGTGGCAGCAGCAGCAGATGGGACATTCAGGGTGCTCATGCCTTTGGAGCACAGCTTCAGCGAGTGCTGCACATTGCAGCGAGGGATGCAGCCTCTGCTAGACAGTCTGTATCACCAGTGCTCCCTGCTGCACACATGGAGCCCCCTGCATTCGCAAAGCACTGGAGGGAAGCCCCAGGTGCAAGAACTGGCTGCCTTCTCCTCTGGAGCTGCACAGCAGGGGAGGGAAGCTCCAGGTGCCTTCCCCTGCAGGGCAGGGAAGGCAGCTGGCTCCAGTGCCTGGGGCTTCCCTCCCATGCCCAGAGAGTGTGCAGAGCGCTGGTGATGTGCAGTGCTGGCTGGAGCTGTGCCCTGCTGGGCACCAGTGTCCTGAGTGCCCCGCCTGCTACTGCTGTGCCATAGAGGGAGTGCAGGGGGATCCCCAGACCCCCCACCCTCTCTCAGAGCCCACAAATGCCACACACCCACACCCTGTTCCCACAACCCCCAACATAACCTATGCCCCCCCACACAACCACCCCACCTCACCCCACACGCACACGCACGCACACAATGTACGAGACTAAGATTTTATTTTTGAGTTATTTATGCAATCACCTCAATATACAGTTTGGTTTTTTTTTGTAATAAAATTAAAATATGTTATAGTAGTTTTTGTCTTTTAGTGTACGATTGGTTTTTTTACGGTTCTAAGATGGCAATCCCCCCCCCCCCCCCCCCAGGAGTATTTCTAGGGGACAAGGGGAAGGACTTCAGGTGACAAAGGTCAGGGGTTAAGGGCAGGACTTCCAGTCCCAAGATGGTGACCAGGGGGTGGAGCAGCTGTCAAGCAGTGGGACTATCCATGCAGACCTCAACAGCTAACCAAAATTCGTTAAGCAGCCTTCTACCCGAAATAATTGCCTACCCTGTTGTAAAATAATTTTTTCTCAAAGACTTATGATCTAATGTCCCCCAAATCCTTACTATAGAAAATTAGGTTTGGAAGGGATCTCAACCCTATTTTACATGTATGCCTAAATGAACTTGCCCAGGTTCTCCTGCAAAACCTTCCTATACGAATAGTCTTTTTGTCATCATTTGGACTAATTATCTGAGTTAAGAATTCAGGATTCAGCCTGAAGTAAAGGAAAAAAATCCATGAAATTTAATGTGTTCCCATGTTAGTGCTACAATTCTTGCTTGTGGTTTTTTTTGACTTGTCATATGGTTTGACATTTTTCTTCCTGCCTCAGGAGAGCTTTTTTAATGTTTGGGATAAGTGTTTTTTACATGGAGACTTAAGATGAGTGTACACTTTCTCTAAGTGTGTGGGAGGGGAGTATAAGGTGTATATATACAGGTAGTATTCAAAACTTAACTTGTTTTACTCTTTATTGACTGTTTTAAAACCATCTTCTAAGACATGTAATTACCTCAGATTAGTTAGCCATCAGTTAACTTGAGGTAAACTCAAGTATATATTCATCACAAATGTTTCAAGTTTTGAAGATTTAAATATTAGCAAAAGCTTTTAATAGCTACATTTAATTGCTTTGGTCTATGGATCTTCTATCCCAGTTGTAACTTACCTCAACTTCAGGGGTTTGTTAAGGCCAATGCTTTGAGGCAGTACTCAAAGGCTAATGAGATTCAAGCCAGAGTCCAAAGGGAAGCTTTATATTTCAACCTTGACCCTTGCTCCCCTCTAGAGGTAATTCATAGGACACAAGTCATTACTTTTTATAACATGCAGCCACAGAATTTCAGATTAGAAATAGTGTTATGTATATTGCATGACTGCTCTTTTTGCTGGTATTAAGTATGATTGTGTGGTGATGAAGCTGTGTGTAAAGCTTAAAAGCTTGAATTTCTGGTGATCAGTTAAAGTTACTGTTGTATACCAGACACTCATCTACTAGATAGTGAAGTGAGATGTCATATCACCTGTTAATTTGCTTTGTTTCTTGCAAGTGTGTTTGTAAATTTAAGGTTTGCTTGGCAATGTTAGTCAGCTGAGGTGATAATGAGCAAGTAGCCATGTATCCTGGTTGCATACTTGCAGGTTTTGTAATGATTTTTTTTTTTTGCAGTGGTAGAATTTTGCATAGGAAATGTACTGTTTTCTGATGGTGTTAGCTCTACTTTGAATACCACTCTAAATGCTTGTTTCAATAAACAGATTTTTGTAAGTTTTGTATAGCAATTACAATAACTAATAAATCTCCAATGTCCATTCTATTTGGTACCACTGTTTTTTTGGAAAGAAAACTTGCTTTAGGCTTAAAGAGTGAACTTACCTTGCGTGTAATATTTTAATAAGTTGTTTCAAAACAGCCAGTGGGAAAAACAACATTTTTGCAGTTTGTGTGTCATTATCTTACTTTAAGCTTTTGACGTTCAGGTCTGCTTATACCTGAACAAATGATTTCCTCATGCCCAATCAATGGGGACAAATTGTGCAGAAGCTTGGATCTTGTGAAGCTCCAAAGGTTTTTTGGGTGGAGGGGTTCTTTTTCCTAATATCATTTGTTGGACCAGCTATATAGTTGGGATAGAGGTTGGTCCAGTAAAAGATATCGCCAAAAACAAAACAAAATAAAAACAAACAAACAAAAAATCACATTGCCTCATATATTTCCTGGGCTACAAGTGTACTCCAATCCCATTTTGCATAGATGGTAACTCAGTTATAGTTATTTTAGGCTTTCTGGTTCTGTGATAACAGTGGCTTCCTGGATGATGGATATTTTAAAAATACCAACACAATGTCTTACCTGCTTGCATCTTATGTTCTTTAAAGTATCATATGAGGGGGTTGCTTTCAGTAGGAAGATGTGAGGACTGTAGAGTCCTACATGCTGAACATCACCTATGTTTCAGATGGTGACAAAAATGGAGCATTTCAAAGTATTCCCCTGTGCCTGAAGCACCAGAACCATTAGCTGTAAACTTCATAATCTTCTCCAAAATGTCCTGGCCCTGATTACATAAGCTTGCTTTAATTAGCATGTCTATATCAGAATACCTGTCTCATAATTTGGCCGTCTTAAAACTTACTACAGTATACTGTTGGTGGGAAGGTTGAGTACTTTGAAGAGTATCAGTTTGTAATTAACAACCCCATAGTTGCTTCGAGTTTTCTGACACCACCATAGTACATTAAAATATCATAACATACCATGTTTCTCATGAAGCAACTACACATTGTCACATAGTATCAAACTGCAGACTGACCTTTTTATTTTAGGAAAGAATGCTTCATACAAACAATACATCTCCCATTATCCTGGATTTAGAATGTTAGAGCAGTCTAAAGAGGACTGAAGTTTTAGGTTTACTTTACAATAAGGAGAAACAGGAGGTTCAGTTTCCCATTTTGGTGTCTCTGACTATTTAGTTCAGTGGTTTACACAGACAAAAAGCTGGTATAAATGTGGTGATGAAGTCAAGTGACTTGATACACATTCTGTCATGAAAATTTAACTGTAAAGCCCAATAAGATATCTCCCACGTCATGGATTGGCCAAAAGCCCAGTTCTGCTTCTACTGGCATCAAAGGAAGACTCATGATTGACTTCCAAGGGAGTAGGATTAGGCCCCATTTCTGACATCAAATGAAGGGTTCTCAATTTGTGATGAACTTATTCCAAGGAAAAACATAAGACTTATAAAAAAAAAATTCATCCATTTGGCCTATGACAAAAGAAATATGAGATGCCCTTTTCTCGTAACAACAGCCTTTTGTACCCTACCTTGGACTTCACTGTTTTCATTTTTCTGGTGCCTGCAGATCGTATTTCTACCCACAGTCAGTCCTAAAGGGCCTGACAGATGTGCAGGCCCCCACTCTAAAACATAATCCTTTACATAAAATGCCATGAGTTGGAGCACCCACCCCAACCCAACAGATTATTCACCTGTTGGGTCAGAGGTGGGGGGAAATTGAGCCTGAGGAGCTGCCACTCTCTCCTAACCCCACCTCCCCTCCCAGCTCCTGTGCTGCCTGCAGGAAGGGTTGGGGGGGATGAGGGAGGAGAAGTGAGCTGCCAGTTGGTGTTTGCCTGGCCTGAGCTGGAGTGGGGGGTGGGGCTCCAATCCACTTGCCCCCCTCCAGCTCAGGCCAGACAAACCCTAGCTGGTGGCTCGCTCCCACTCCCCACTCCCTTCCTACTCAGAACTTAAGGGAAAATTCAAGCTGTGGTCATTTCAAAGCCAAATAGAAAAGAATATTGTTTCTATAATAAGTTGCATGAAATCTGTATGCTCAGCCTTAAACTACACTACACTAGGCTTTTATCTTGCTATATAGCATTGCAAATGTGGGTATAATTAGCTGTCTGCTATCACCACATATAGGTCTGGTTCAGTATTACATTTTACCAGCTTTCCCTCTCCTATTACAACTCTGCATTTCAGACTTCACTAGATGAATTAGCTTATTTAAAGGCAAATCTCAAGTAACTATTTTCTGATTATATATTTCTAACCTTTTGGTCTGCTTTTTTCTCACCATACAAAGTGTTTAAAGCACTTGTACACGTGATGTCCAGGCAATGCACATGTGATGAAAATTTATCTTTTTGTGACTTAATGGCATCACACTTTACAGGTATGTGAGTTTTGGGGGTTTTAAATGAGTTTGCATAGTCACAAACTGAATCGCATCCCAATATAGTATAGTTTGCAATGTTGCAACTTGGAACATTGTAGTCATTAATCTGTCTCATGTTCATGGTAATTCACTGAATGATGTGTAGTGAGTCCCTTTGTCCATCAGGTGTTGTTACAATTTGCAGGTATTTGTTTGTAATGAATGTTTTAGGACACCCCTGGTGAATACCACTGACTGGACCCTGTCCTCTACTTATCAAAATCAGTTACCCATTTTGAAAGAGATCTTCACTTATAAGCTAGCAATCCATTTTAGATGTTTCAAAGATCAGTTGAATGGAATAATTCCTGAAAGCAAATAGTTAAAGCTGACAAGTGTATTGCATGCCTCCATGTGAAACGACTGTGAATAAAATTAATCTTATAGATTATTAACTGTACTGGTTTGGGTTTTAGTCTTGATTCCTTTAGGCCTCCTAAACAAGCAGTATAGTATAGCTACTTGCTCCTTTTTTGATCAGTGATGATCCATCCCTCTTTTATTACCACAGGCTTTTTCATTGGGGATGTAGAAACTATAGAGAAATGTGTCACTTGTAATAAAGGCTAAAATAAACTCTGAAGTAAAAGTAGTCATTTTTATTAAAATGACAAATATTCAACATACTTTGACATTATTTTCAATATTAACCATCTTGTAGTTGCAAGAAACCTTCTAGCTTGACTGAATGTCTAAAAATGGTTATTTCTGACCTTCTAAGGCTAGAAGTTCCAAACCATTGTATCACATGGAATAATCTCTTGTATAGATATATTTTATAGCATTCCACAACAACATTTAAGATTCCAATTTATAAAACCATAGTATTAGCTGAGCAGCTCAGAGGTACAAAGAACAGTTGCAGTGTAGTGAAATAAAAAAAATGTAACTTGCCATCTAAATATTTTTAAGTCATGTAATGGCAATGTTCTCATGCTAATCTTGTTCCTTGAAGCTTGAAGGCATCCCACTGTGCCTTAAAATGTAAGGACTTTGCACAGTTTTATTTTTGTTTTATAGAAGATAATCTTAGTAGTTTTCATTTACAGTTCAGTGGAACTCTCTTTCCAAAGCAGCCAGTTACTTAATGTTACATTTGCATCATATGTGTACTCCCTAAAACTGCATGCATGTGGCATGTTACTATTATTTAACACATTTAGGGCTATTTTTTCAAGACGGTCTCTAAATATACACCTGTTAAAATACAAATACACCAATTTCTGAGAGCGAATGGACTTTTGTGTATGAAAATAGAATAACTGATTCATTGTCTGCATGCTGTAAAATTGAAAAATTATTCCTTTTTTTTATTTTAAGTTAAAATTTACATGCAACAGATGGCTTGGTTTTTGTCAATTAAGCAGCTTCTTTCTTCCTCCTTGTGCAGCAGTCCATCCTTAAGTGCCTTTAGACTTCAAAAGGCTGGGCAGCAGCCTTCTTGTCACAGTATAAACACCAGGAAGCCACAATCTCTTTTATCTCCATTAAAAATGAAGGAAATTAATCTGACCTCAACTAGACTTTGGCATGTTCCATAATCCTACCATCTCAAAGATCTAAGTTTTACCAGGCACTGTCATTTCTGCAGGCAATTGATGACTTGATCCCTTAATCCAGCCTACTCTTTCCAGTAGAGTGCTAAAATTGCAGAGCAATAGTCAAAGGAATGAACTTCATTCAGTGGATAATGAGGAATTAATGTGAATCAATGCCATTCCAATTGCTGTGCACTGATCCATGTAACAAACCATGAAAAATATTTTCAGTCACTGCAGAAGCCTATTTATTTTAGCCAGGCTGTCACAGCTGGAGCTTCCTTGTGCCAAAAGGCAGCATTTGTTAGCTGAGAGCACAGTCGCTACAGTCTGGGCTGCCCCCTCTCCAAGGCAGAGGCAAGTATCTAACAAAGCGCGGGTACGGCCGGTCAGGGTAGGGAAGGAGCTGATTGTCTCATAGTCCGTTCTAGACAAAACATGCTGGGAGCGAAGGACATCAAGGATGTGGTTGAGGCGCCCTTCTGTCATGCAGCTCAGGATGGCCTCTCGCCCGCATGCTAGTATCTGGCAGCAGTGTCCTTTGTAGCAAGGACCTTGAGTTAAGGGGAAAAAACCCAAAATTAGATGAGACCCAAACTGGCAGTGCTGTTTTTCCATGAACTGCATAATTAATCAATAGGCAGAATTAACTAACAGAAGTGTTACTCTGCTGAATTGAAAGGAGATGATCAAGATTTCATTGACTTTCAGACTTTGTTTTAAAAATAGCACTGGCCATTGAACAGCACTACAGAAAAATAATTCTTTCTAAAGAGTGTTTTTAGTGAGTGATGAGAAGATATAGAGGGAGGGGATTCCCAAGTCTGGCCTGGGCAACGGAGCATCTAAAGACTTTTGTAAAGTAGTAGAGAGGATTGTTCCATCTTGTAGAGAATGGCAGAATAGATGGTAGCATGGGTAAATCTGGAAGATAATACAGCTCAATACTTCTACATCGCAAAGAAATGTTAGTATATACACTGAAATGAGACTGGTGCAGAAATTCAAACCCTGACATAATGGTCAAGAACTCTGGATTTTGTCTTAGAAGCCTCTCTTTATTAACTCATGAGATTATGCCTTTTAGATCAATTAGTATTCATTATTTTGTCCCTCCAGTGAGAAGAAAAGAGGCCACTATTACTTTGGAGAACACGCCTTGATCATTCTTTGCATTCCTTCTCTGTTACTAAGGGGGCCCTGTCACTGTCTTTTCTCACATGAGGTCTTTTGTTGGTTTGCCTAGAAACCATGCCTCCAATCTCCAATAACTGGATGGGATAAAGAGATGTCCAACTTCATGGTGATGATAAGGGTCAAATTGGCAAAAACTGGGAAATTTGCTTTCACAAACTTTTTACTATGGAAAAGAGGTGGCTTTCACAGAGCAAAAGTTAGTCTTATGCACTTCTACTCGGGAAATTGAAGCCTTGCAAGAAGAAAGAAGGATCTTGCAAGAAGAAAGTAAAAGAAGGGAAAGTTGTCCTCCATCTGTCCTTTTCCACATCCAGTAACAGCCTTGGCAGAAGCATAAAGTATTCACGATTAAAGGTTAAACTACTTAAATAATGTCTTCTCTACTTTCTTTTATTATCAGTGGGCCTGCTTTGCCAAAAGCCTACTATATATGTTATGTATTTTCCATAAAAATCCTGCCTAATGAGAGCCTATTTCTGAAAAAGAAGAGCAAAAAATGCAAAAGAGCAAAATGTCTTTGGCTAAGGCCTGAACTTTCAGGAACACTGCAGCAAACCCAGGGACCATCTAGTTCTATATCCTATTTCTTACAATGATAATGACCTGTGTCAAAGCTCATAATTACTAGGAAATGTACAAGAAAAATCCGAAAGTAGTTCACAAAGAAATATCCCCTAAACCCAAAATGCAATTTTTATTTTAGTCCATGGCTAATGGTTAGCAAAGCAAAATAGTACTCTGTCATATTGTTAGTGACTTCTGTTTTTGGAAGAAAGGAAAAATTTTGACTATAAAAAGGATGAGCTTTTTCCTTGGAATCCCACCTGTTTCTGTTTGTTGAAATTGTGGGGCTTGCTGGGAATTGTACTTGGGTAACTGTCGTGGCTGGTGCGGCCATGCTTCTAGCTTCTTATGACATGGAACACCAGCTTCACTCTGTTCATTTGGAACAGATGAAGTGGAAGAGGAAGACTGCAGATTTGATTTTCTGTTGCAATAGCCTAGGTATGGAAAAATTAAAGATGGTTAAGATGAGACATCTGAACTGATTTACAGTAGAACAGGAGTTTGCTGGCATATAGGACTACATCTTTAATAAAATGGGAGCTGGGAGTACCATCAAATATTACATCATCAGGATACTTGTTTCTGGGTTCCAGTCTTATGCAGATTTTGCCTTTTATTAGTAAACATAGTAAATATTTTGCTAGTAAACATTTTCAAACCTTGAGACCATTGTCTTAAGGAGGAGAGTATAGATGAGAAATTCACAATTGGTATACCATATTGTCTTTTCATACAGAATACTTCTTTTATTGCACTGTATGGAGAGGGACTGTTACTAAGGCTTGAGTAACTAATCATTGCTTTTAAAATGAGAATGCATAATGGATGTTGCATTTTAAATCATATGTTGGGAAAAACTATTTATATGTTTTACTGGTAATAAAAATAAAGATCTCAGCTTGTATACCACCAGGCACTTATTTATCCAACTTTTTTTTCAGGATTTTGGTGCTGTAGCATACACTCTAGCACTCTGAGGCAAAAACATCCTTGTTTATATGGTGTCTTGTACATTGCTGTCCTGGTCTTTGGCTGGAGCTCCTAGGTGCTACTGTCAAACTAATAATACTACAGGGTAACATCTAAATCATATGTTTCAGCTAGGTTTTAATTACAGGAACACTTCTCTGGGTAGTAATTTTTATAACAGGCTTTTTAAATAAACATAAAATTTAGCTTAAATTTAGGTTTCCAATACCCATATTACTGGTTGCTCACAGTTTAGGACTGCCATACATTTGCACCTGAGGTTGGTAAGAAGTCAGAAGATGCTATTACCTAGGAATGGCTGATATGAATCATTCCTGAATTGCCTGAAGAGATGGAACTTTCCCTGGGCAATTACTTTCTACCTACAGCGAGACATTTCTCAGCAGATATTAGAAACTAGGGGAAAAAGTGCTGCAGTGATGATGTTCTCATTAGGTACTTACGTAGATAGCTTGTTTTACTTGTTATGGCATGAGGTAATAAAAATTGCACCTATCTTCTATCCACTGGATGAAAGAATGGGTAGTAATTGGTATGCCATGATCAGGGTTCAGAGAAGTCCCATTGGTAAAGGCTGTTTAAGAATGTGCCAAATCAGAAAATTCCATGTCTGCCTTGGGTATGTTCCTGATTCCAGGTTTACCCACTCACTTCTAGATATACAGCAGCTAGATGTGAGCTCTGCTGTTAAAGGGTGGTGGCCAAAATCTTATACCACTGCAGCACTCAAAAAAGACCTTCACTGCAGTGGATTGTGCTGCTTTGGTTTATGACAACAGAGGGTATATAATTGTACACTGAACAGGGAGTCATGGAGAGGAAACCATTAGAAATATTTAACATTTTGATAGTGCTTGGAGCTGAAAGCATCCTAAGGTGGATCCAGTCCTGCATACCTCTTTTTTGTCTTGTGCTTTGGGGTGTGGTATCTGCAAGTGCCATATGATTAACATCCTCTCTTCCTGCATCATCTGTATTGCTGTCAAGGAGAGCAGTTGACAAGCTCTGTGGTATTAAAGGAATTCTCTTGTTGAAGAGCCAGTTGCTGTTTTTCTGTGCATTGATGAGCTGAGAAGAGATGAAACAAAGAAGATTAATTTTTCTTGATTTTTCTCTTTTATACCAGAGATCATCTTGACTAAAAAACTTCCTTTGGGAGTGAAAGGGTACATCAACACTGCAATCCAGAAGTGTAACTGCAACTTGTATTGACATAGAAAAGCTAGTTTAAACTAGCTAGCTGAAGTACCAGTAACAATATAGCCACAACAGTACAGACTTAGGTAAATTACCTAGGTACTGACCCATGGTCCTAGGTGGATCTTGCAACCCATGGTACTGGCAGCTATACTGTATATTGAAACTCAAGCTGAACTAGTCACACCTCTGGATTGGTGCATATCTGAAGCATCTCAAGTCATATTTGAAAATGGGACTTACATGTTCTTTAAAGTTTTTTCCCTTACTGCCTGTAAAAGAAGGTATAATTTGCTCACCTCTAAATTCCGTACATCTATCTGAAGTGTGTATGTATCTGAGCCTTTGCATGCATTCACTGCACTCTCCTATAAGAAAAAGATACATTCACTGTAGTAAACACTCACATAATCCATGTAATCAGAGAATCTGTGTTCAACACTAAATCCGATTCTGGTTTCAGTTGTATACAATGAACTCCATGTTGTGACTCTAGTTTTACACAGGTGTTTGAGTGTAGAATTTGGTCTCATGTCTATATTGCTAAAATTTCTGCTGTTTTAAATTAATGATAAAATACAGTTTTAGATCATGGAGGGGAGAAAGAGGATGCCTATAGGCTGAAATCCGTATGAGTGTATCAGGATTGCTAGACAACAGCCAGTTTCCTCGAATACAGCTAATCTACAAGGCTGTGCTGTAGCTAATGTGTCAAACTGCTCGCAGCAAAGATGCATCATGACTTGTAGCTTTTGTCCTCATTTTCCCAATTTAGTTCATCTGCAACAAGTTCATTCAAGGTCATTTAACTGCCCTTTGAATTTCACTAAGCCAGAATCCATTTCTTCCTTTGTAGATATTTTCAGTAGCATCTTCAAAACTGTTTTGTTATGCCTAACTTATTGTTATTCGAACAACGAGCAGTTCTCTTGGTTATCTTAGCAAATGGAAAAAATAAAACCTTCTTCAAACGAGGCTAAAGTCATATGCAAAACATTCATGGAAGTACTGCAGAAGTATTAATCAGGTGCATTAGCTTCACATAGAAGTAAAGCAGCCCACAGCTCAGTTGTATTACCTACTGAAACAATGCATTAACTGATGTGGTTAACCCAATACCATCTTTCTGTTTTCACTCTTGAATAAATTGTCTGAGAGTATTCTCTATATGTCTGACCCTTGAGCCCCTGCCACATGTTACACTTAAAATGTGAAGATACTTAAGACCAGGGGTGGGCAAAATACAGCCTGCAGGCTGCATCTGGCCCATGGGGCCCCTAAAAAATTTAGAAAATTAATATTAATCTGCCCTTGGTTCCTGTCAAAAATGTTACAAGCTGGTGCTGAGCACGGGGAAGAGCAGCCCCTCACCCGCCTCATAGCCGGTGCCCCATGGTGTAGCTGCTCGTAGCTCATGTGGGGCTGCCTGTGCCTGCTCAGGACAGCCCCATGTGGGCTGCAAGCGGATGCAGCAGGGAACGCCGGCCATGAGGCAGGCGAGGGGCTGCTTTTCCCCACGCTCAGCACCAGCTTCTTCCCTGCCGGCGAGCAGGGGGTCAGTGCTGTGCGCTGTACCAATGGGCTGGGGGGCACTGGGAGTGAGCAGGTGCGGGAGCCATTGGGAGCATGGGGCCCACACCGGTGTCCTGGGGCCAGTGCCGGCAGGGCCCAGAGCAGGGCGGTAAGAGCACGGGGTCCCAGCTGACAGGGGCTCTATGAAGCCAGGCCAGCTCCCCCCTCTCCCTGCTGGTGCAGCCCAGCCTGGCTCCACAGACCCCTGCCAGCCTGTGCCCCGCTTCAGGCCCCCCTGGTGCTGGCCCTGGGACATTGGTCCCAAGATTATGACCAGGGGGCAGGGCACCTGTCAAGGGGCGGAGCACCGGTCAAGGGGCAGGGTTACCCACACGGCCCTCGACAGCCTGCCAAAACTGGGTAAGCAGCCCTCCACCTGAAATAATTGCCCAACCCTGCTTAAGACATTTAAAATTAGTTAATCGCCTCTTAAGTTGTAACCTGACCACATGTTAAAACAGTTAATGGAATCATAAAACAAGGAATAAGCCACCAAGTTATTCCACAAAAAATGCTACCACGCCATTAATTGAGTGTACACACCATTAATTGAGGTGCAGCCCCTTGGATGGGAGCCCTGACAGCTGATCTGGGCTCTCAGCTGCAGGGGCACACCATGGGCTCCTGTGGCTAGGATCCCCATGAGCTGAGGGGAGTCCTATCCATGGGATCTTGCTACTTGCTGGTGCAGGGGGATCCTGGGCTTTCCCTGCATTGACAATAAGGCATGATAGGATCTGATGCTCAATCCCACAGTATTGCCTCCTGCCATGCATGCATGGTATGACAGGGGTTTTATAGATTGATCAAATATTAGTGTAGTTCTCATCTCATGTGTGAATCTTGGGGTGCAGACACAAGTGCAGCTCCCCACTGTAACTGAAAATGCTTTGCAGGAAGTGTTCTGAGTTGCAACAATCCCTTGGAACAAACAGAAGTTTACTGTTGGTTCCGGGAGTGGGAGGGGAATCTAGCTGTTGGCTGCCAGCCTGCAGCCAATTTTCTCCAGCAACGCCGTGTCCCCACTCCCGCCAGCTGGGAGGGGGGAAAGGGAGCAGAGGCAGCTTGTTCTAGGGGTCCCCCAGTCAGCACTGCTGGGTGGGATGGGTGTATTGGAGCCCCCTGGCAGGCAGCACAAACAAAAGTTACAGAAGATGCTCTGTATTGAAATGTCTTCATTTGACCCCCCTGTGCAACAAGGGTTCAGATTTTCACCAGATTGTCCATTTTTTAAGCTGTCTGTAGCTGTGCACTTGTTTGGTCATGGCTATAAACTGCTTTCTGTGGCCAAATCGGGTGAAAATTGTCACTTCTATCTGCACCCTTGAACTAAACTTTTAAGGCTGGCATTTAATTTTGGATCATTAGGAGTTAAATGAATTAGATAGCTCCATCTAAATGGTCTTAAAATCTTCATGCATAACCTTTTGAAGCAATGAGAGAGACAGAGTCCTGTTTGATTCGGAAGATGATAATCACAAAGACAATAATCACAGGTGACACGTATGGGACCAAATCTGAATTTTGCACTAACCTTTGTATCAGTCAAACTGTAGATTGCATTGGAAATCATCTCCTTGCTAAAAGTGCTCAGAATTCCTCTTAGGAGTTGTGCACATTCTGTGGAAGGAAAAAATATTTTAAATATGGCATTTGAATAAGTAAGCATGTGAATATTGATGTGTTTCCACTTACTTTCATATTCCAGTGCAATCATGTGAAGCAGCCACCTCAGGCTTTTTAAATGAATAACTTAGAAGCTGCCTTTACCTAATACATATTATTTGATTTTTTGATCTGGTGTTAAAACAAAGTTTAGGATCTGATTTTCAGCAATGTGCATAATTTTAAACCTATTTTTTCATAATTTGAAAGCGGTCACAGTAAATGCATATCCAGATGGCTAGTTGGACACTTTTGCGTACAAATCTGAAAATCTAGGCAATAGTTTATTATTAAGCTTTCAGAACTATCTTTCTAGAAAGAGGAAATCAGATTCTTGCCTAGTGTAAATCAGCACAGCTTCAGTGACTTAACCAATGGTGATAAGTGTTCCAAAGGAAATTGGTTATTAATTATAAATAAGAAATTTTGAAAGTAAATTGACCTTTTTAAAAACACTGTGATTGGCTATCAATCCCCAGCCTTTATGTTGCTAAATTTGCTACATTACTTTTAAATAAAGAAACTGGAAATGGCTAGGCTACCTCAGAGGAGGAAGACTGCCTTACTGGAAAAAAAATCCTAGAGTATTATGGTCATGGTCCCCAGATTGCTTTATCTTATACTTAAGTTAAACTATAATATTGTCTTCATTGGGATATGCCTGTGGCTTGCATTTGCAACTGGCAGAGGGAAGATGCTGAAATTACCTGCCATATGTGGCCTGTAATATGGTTCCTGGTGCCAGCACAGAATAATCAGATGTAACAGCCTGTTTCTCTGGGGCAAACTGCTTGGTATAAACTCTGCTTCAGTTACAGGCCGCTGACCACTACAAACTCCTGTCACAACCTTCAGCAGTGTTTTCTTGCCTATAAATGAACAAGGAAATATTAGTGTAAAACCTGCGCGCACACACACACACACACACACACACACACACAAATGCTTTTAAAGTGGTGACCTGTGCATATTATTTTGTATATTTTAAAATAAAGACTTAAAAAACAAAACAATACAAAACAAACAAGCAAGCAAAAAACCTAACAACATACTTCTAAATATATATGAACAGTGTATACCTTATGTACCCAGTGGCAGCAGACCATTTATTTCTACTTATAAAGATTATGCCTAAACATAACTGGGTGCATATGCATAACCAGCAAAGCATATGCACAAATACCTGATTTGTACATAAAGTGATTATTAAAGTGTGTACAGCCTAAGCACACAGTTCTATCTTGCAGTTTTGCATTCATTTTGAAGATACATTCTATTGTTCACAAGATTCTGAGTTCTTTGGATTGCCACAAGATGGCAATGTAAAAATGAAAGCATCGTCTTTCATGAATATTGACATTCTACTTTACCTAATATTTTTACTGTCCTTTTCAACATGCAGTCTACCTGCCCTTCAACATGAGAAATGCCATATAAAAAACCAAGTAGAGTGCACCCAACTTGTTTCCATATTGGACATGTAATTTGTTTAATTACATAACACAATGCCATTCCAAATGTTATGTATATTGATTACATTATTACAAACATTGGTTATCTGCAAATTGGAAACAATAAAGTAGAAGCAGTTGTCAAAGGGTTGCTAGTATAAGCTTTGATGTTGATGGAGTATAAGCTTTGATGTTGATGGCAGTTATTTTCAGGCCTTGAAGATGCAAGGAGATGCCCACCCCAGGACCGACCAACTCGCATAATTTTTATATATTTCCTTTACTAAACCCACGAACTGATTATTAGATGCCTTAAAAATTACCAGCACTAGTTCCTATTGGAGCTGCTACTAAATGTGTTGAAAATGATGGGAGCTAGTCAATGTTGGGGCTGCTAATACCGTAGTATTGACATCTGTTGAGAGAGGTTATTCTGAATGTAATTAACTTTGCTTAGGTTTGTGTCAGTGCCTTTTTTCAATCCCAAACCTGGGCTGTTAAATGGAGTATGCTATAATCTGTTAGGTGAACTACAATCAATAAAACTAAGGTACTATACACACAAGAGCTCAGAACTGTGCTGCAAAATGATAATTGCATATCATACTGCCCTCTTCCCTTGGTACATGGCTGTTTGTAGGTACATAGTTGAAGTTTATAAGTCTAAAATTTTTATCTTCTTTCATAAGAGGAGGTGAGAATTTTTGTTTGTGAAACATTAGGTATGGGGAATGAGATGTATTGGGTGTTTATTGATGAACTTTACAGGAGCCATGCTTATGTGGATAAAGCTCTAAGAAAATTTGAAGAGGTGCAAAATCACAATCCTGCCCATCTGTGGTCATTAAAATACCCAGGGCACTCTTTGTAAGAACAGGACTATTTGCTAGCCCTGATGTCCTGGCCACAGTCCAGTTAGGGTATTACATCATGTCTATAATTCATTTTCTCTGGAGTTTCAATGAGATCTACTAGCCTTTTTATTTCCTTACAGAAAGGATTGTGTAATATTACCACATGTTAGGTGACTGCTGTGTTCCATTCCAGAGTCAGTGAATTGAACAAGGCTAATAAGGAAGCAGTGCATGTATAAACAGTAATTGGATGGAAGGTGATGTATAATTGTAATGTTATCATTTTAGAGTCATGTTTCATACAAATGGACATTAAGCAATTTCCAAGAAAAGATCCCTGCTGGTTGCAAAGCCTATTGATGCTTGATTCTTAGCACACACTGGAACCAGGAAAGTCCTTTTGATTGGACCATGTACTGAAAACAATCCCATAAATGGCTAAACTGCATGCCATTTTTCACACAGAAATGTGCAGCAAGTGTAATGCAGTTTATTCATCAAGATAGAGGCATGTTCTTTTGCACTTCTGAAACAATTTTTATTGCTATAGCATTCACAGTAGGATGTAGATATAACATGACATGTAGCTACAACATGACATTATATCACTTTTATAGAACTCATGGTGGGGTAGAATGGATTTTTCGCTAAAGGATTTTTGTTATATGTCAAGGGAGGCATGCTGTCAGTGACTAACAGTGGGATTGGAATGGGCAAACCTGAATCTTGGTTCTATCTCTGCCTCTGACTTGCAGGGTGATTTTTCTGTTAAGTCACTCAAATCTTTCTCCATTTTTCAGTTTGTAAACTGAGGATAATTCCTAGTGCATGTAATGGTGCTTATATGGTGCTACAGGGCCTTGCAGATCTACAGTGTTGTAACACTGGTGTCATAAATACAAAAGAGATGCAGGTATTTTTTTAAAAATAAATAGAAATGCCAAATAACCACTTAACTACAGTAAACATGGGTATATATTATTTAGGAAAAAAAATACCATTAAAGTTGCCCTCAAAGAGAAATTTGTTTCTTTTGTAATCATAAGAATATTTTGTTGGATCTAAGGCTCCTTACGGGAGATGTAATATTGTGGAATGCTGCATTATAATAGAGATTTTGAACAAAAAAAAGGACATTATCAACATTTTTCTTAGATGAGGGCAAATGTAAGAAAAAAAACTAAGGAAAAATGAATGGAAAATCAGCCATGAACCACGAAGAGATAAATACCTTCAAAAGGCTTCTGTCTACTTAGGCTTTCCCAACACATCATTCCAAAGCTAGAGGGAAACAAGGAAAGTGTTTATGTTAGTTTGGAATCCATGTTTGCGCTGTGGTTTATTCCTGAAAGAATGACTTCATTGGTTCAAAGGAGGGCATTTTCCACTTTCCACTACATCTAAATCTATCCAAGTCTTTCTCAATTAACAGGATTTCCTGTTTTGCATATTACTGCATCAGTTTCCCAAAAAATAAGCCAGGGTGGAGGTGGGGAATGAAAATAACAGCCATAACTTAGTATTTCAGAGTTTTAGGGGAAGGATTGCTCTTAAACATGATATATTATTTGCAAAAATTTGTAACTTAATTTACTTATGTGGCCTTTAAAACTTTTCATTCTTCTCTTCCCTTTTATTACAGCAGCTGAAAATGGAAAGTGATGGTGGCATTGAGCACGCTGGCAGGGGAATGAAAAGTTGATTTACTAAAAGCTTGAAGCAGAACACGCTGATCTTTCTCTCTACATTGGTGAACTTTTATCAAGCCCTAAGTGTATTTTCTTTCTCCTGTAATTTCTAGGAAATATAAAATTTCACTGAAATAGTCAAGTGATTTTACTTGCATTCACTTCTGGAAAAATATTGGTGTAATATATAATATTTAGGGACAGAAATATAATTGGCAGTCTCCCATGAAATAGCTGGTTCCTCATGAAAAAATGTGGGGAACTGGCTATTTTCAACAAGCTGGCAAAGAGCTGGCAAAAAGCTGTCTCCTCAAAGGGTGGGGGAAGGGAGGAAGGGAGCAAAGAGGGGAAAAAAAAGGCAGACTGCCCATCTCTTGAAGTGGTGGGGGGGCGGTGGCAGGGGAGAGAGAGGTGGGAAAAGTTCCCATCTCTCTTTTTCCAGAAGAGGATGGAGGGATCAGGGAAAAGCCCATCAAAGGTCCTCTTCTCCTGAAGGGGAGCTGAGAGGCGCAATGACAGCCAGAGCAGAGCGGAGCAAATCAGAGGCTGAGCCCCTGATGTCAGCTGTTGGTTTTCCTCTTGAATAAAATTTACAGTTGGTATTCTTCAAAAATCATTGCCTCCATTCCTTTATTTTAGCTAGGTAGTCAACATCATACTTCTGTTGAGTACAGGAACTATTTAATTGCCACACTTAAACTGGTGGTTTACTTAGTAATTATTGCCCTGGGTCCCTTGAAGAGGGTGACAATTACTGAATTAACAAACCAGGCAGCTCCAGCTAGGGTTTTTAATCCATGCCTGGGAGGGGTGGGACTTGCAGAACCCCTCAGCCAGTCAGAAGTGTGGGGGGCAGCTTTGCTCCTCCTTCAAAATGGCAGCCCCAACAGTTATATGGCTGTGAAACTGGGGGTCCCAGCCATGTTACAGCCATGTAATTGGGCACTGGGGCCTGTGAATTTTGAAGTTCCCTAATAATATTAGTTAATGGAAAACAAAAAGTATATTTGATGCCATATCACAGCTAGACATGCACTTATCTCAGACAGTATGAGTCATTTCTAAGCAGGTATGACAAGGTAAAGTGAAATATGCCACCTGAAAGTAAACACCCCTCTCTTCCAGCATGAGTCTCTTATGTTCTTTGCAGTCAGTAAAACGTATCATTCCTATCCTATGTATCATTAAGTACATGTATGGCATGACTCATTCTTGCTGTCTACCTTTATGACAATGGAAATAAGAGTTGAAATTGTCTAAACAACAGATAAAAGCTCTAAGACTAGAAAGCTAGCCATATTTGACATTATTAAAAAGTTTGTCCAGAGAATCTACTGCATCAGTTGTAAAGATATGTGCACAGATGTATGGGTCGCTATTTTTTGAGGTTTTGTGATTCATGCAGAGAATCATGCAGGTTCTATTTTAAGGAGGTATGACGCATCCAAATAACAAACAAGATGGCAGTGTAAATAATATTAATTATTTGTGTAAATCGCTTCAATTAAATGTTATTAATTCATGTGAGTAAGCACAGTGAATTATTTCATCAGAGAGTCCAGAAAGCCACATTGTCAAGATAAAGAGCTCATTCTTATTTTTAGCTAGACCTCACCCAAGTATCTAATTATAGTGCCTGAAATTAAATCTGGGCACGGTTGTTTATACCAACATTAGTTCCCAGTTAAAAATCCAAATATTTGAATAGTAGCTATTAGGTTATTATATGGATTGTAATTATATGCATGGAAATTTGCTTCTGTAATTTTGACACTTGTATTGGAAACCTTTTAACATTTAGACCTATAGTTGAGTTTTATAAAATAAATCTTTACATACTTAACCTCATTTAAAAAATCCAAAAACCTAACTTATTTGGACTGCACATGTCAGTTTGTGTAGGTGGATTAAGTTTGGGTCATAGAGACTGGGGGTACAGATCTAATATAGCAAGGACAGTTACAAGTTTGGTCCCTGGTCAGAGTAGAAGGAGTTTATGGAAAAAAATGAAGAAAAAATTATATTTCATTTTTAAGGATTTGTCATATGCTGTGTACAAGAAGAGAATTGTTTAAGTGCAGGCAAGTAAATATTTACATTAAAAAGATAATATATTTTATAGCATGCATTCTGCAATCATGCACCTATTTTTACTGTGTTAATGTTTTGAAGCTGAAATTTTGCCGATTTAATTTTTATTTCTTAATAAGAAAATCTTCATTCTTAATATTATATCAACACTTGATTCTTAATATATTAAGCTGCATACAGATCACTTCCTCTAAAAATTAGGAATTTCAAGTTTAATTAATTGCTAAAAAATAGTAGAGTGCCTGTCAGATTTGATGTGTTTAATGTCTTTTCTTTGGATGTAATACCCACCTTTTAAGGTCAGCTTGTGTCCTATGTTGTGTTCTGATGTAAGTAATAATATTTTCTTAGAGGAAACATTTCAAATGCTACATGAATTGCCACCAAGGATCATGTCTCCTTTAATTGTGACTCACTGAAGAAGAAAAAAACCACTAACCTGTAAATATCAGCTTCTTGTGAGGGATAACCTCCTTTGAGTATTTCAGGAGAGAGATACACTATATCCCAGCAGCTTCTATTGCTACAGTTCTCCAGGGTTGATCTCAGCTGCTTCTTTCTCCAGTATGTTAGGCCATAATCTGTTATCTGTAGAGAAGGGAGAGTGGCTATTATAGCTATAATATGGCAGCATCACATGCTAATCAGGTATTTTGTTAGGGTAGACATCTGATCAATAATCAGGAATGTAAAATTGTCCTGTTTTCAGGGTTTGACTCATTTTCTAAGTTTTCTATTAAGAAAATAGTTAAGATAAAAAGCTAAATGAATAAGGTCCCACCTTTGCTCGGTATTGTTCATCCAAAACAACATTGGAGGGTTTTAGGCTGTAGTGGAGAAGAGGAGGGTCTAGACTGTGGAGATGATTCAGTCCATTAGCAACATCTGACAGGATCCTTATGAGTACAGGAAATGGTAAATCTGGGTACAAATGATGCTAAAAAAGGAATACTAATTTCAATGTAGTGTTCCACAACATATTTTCAGCATCTTAAAGTGATTATCATTCACATTAACAATTAAAATGCCCAAGTGGAAAATAAAATGTATTATTGGCAAAAATTACTATTTCAAAATTATTGCCCATCATTTAGACACTGGCTGCTTCCAATTCTTAAGCAGTATTGCAACTATAAAGGAGTTCAATCAAAAACCAAGGAGTACCTCATGGATGAGTGACTGGAGGGATCCATTACATGCCCATTCAGTTACTATCCCAAGAAGTCCCTCAGACTGGTATATCCCAAGAGAAGGTAACAGATGTTCAGATCGAATGCGTCGGGTATTGGCTATGTCTTGGAGCAGCAACTTGAAATCACTGCAGACAGATAACAGAGATTTAGAGACAGTCTTTAATAAAGTGCATTTCAGAGACAGGTTCAGGGTAATGTTGTTCCTTTGTCATCTGGAAAAGGAAGGGTTTCCCCTCTCATCATTATCTGCTGTTTAATACCAACAAATGTTTTTTTGGCTACCAAGCCAATATATATTAAAATATATATTTCACAAAGTGATTGTTTAATTTTAAAATAATAAGAAAGCTAGCTTTAATATCAAGCATTAGTTGCATTAGTATCATGAGGTTGTTTTTTTTAATCGGGTCTAAAATGCAAAGACAGCAGAAAGCTAAAATGCATCAAAAACCAAATTAAAAATAGGTGTAAATTAATTTTTTCTTTGCTGTCCACCAAAAACTCGTGTTTTTTCTTGCACTATCAATGGGACTCCCTGCAAATTCTAACTTGTTCCATTATAATCTGGTTTGCCAGTCTTGGGGTGTCTTTGTCAGAGTAATAACAAGACCTTCAGGCCAGTTTCAGATCTGATGTAAGTAATGCAGCCGAATGACTTCATTGGCATTATATCCATTTCTGCTGAGACCGGTCTTTACTTGTAAGTGCAAATCTGGTATATTTCAGGAGAAAAAGGAAGTCTTGCTTTGATTGTCATTAGAAGATTAAGATTTTATTTGACAGCTTCAGGCAGTACCTTCTTTGTGGAGCCACACAAGAGACACTAAACTGCATTATTTGAGTTTCAAGGAAAATAAATGAACTCCTCCCACTACAGATTAATTCCTTATACTGGGCATTTGATTTTAAGCATATGATCCTCTCTGTAGTATTTTCTGAAATAGAGATTCAGTGCTGTTTATTCAAACTGATTTATTTCAGTAGGCTTGGATTTCACTCTGTCATTATTCTAGGAACTAAGTAGGTAGGGCTTGGGAATGAAAAATAAATCTATACATATAGAGAAAGGGGCTATAGTTTGGCTTTGGATCCCAACTGTTCCAATGTTTGGATCTTGATTCAACTCTATCAACTCTTCAGCTATGAAAGAGCAATCATTAGACACCATCTAGAAATAGACTCCCAACAGCATGTCATTTTTTATATTTTAGTCTACATTTGTTATCTCAGTAGGTAATGGGACAAAGCTTGACATCTTTTGATTATTCATCTCGTATGCCATTAGACTCTTATAGAATTCAGTGATAGTTTCACTACCTGTAGTCAGAGCTTGGCTAAGTAAAAACTGAATTTAGAACATCAAAATTTGGTCTGTCTAACAATGCCTGTCCATGCTAGCACTCTAGCTCCTCATATAATTGTGTGTGCAATCTCTCCACTGACTTCTGTTTCCTAATCAGCCTGAGCATATAGAAGACTCTATTCAATGACCTGACACTCATTTCCTGAATTTCCACATCTACTGGTGGAAGAAACAAGAGAATATCCTAAAGCCCTTTAATTCCCCATACCCTCCCTATTATTGTTAAAGGAAAAAAGATGCTTTCTTAAAAACTCCCTTTTAGGAATGTGACGGTCAGTCTTCATACTGGCTGCATCTACACGAGATGCTGACTGCATAGTAGCCTGTGACTACTGCGCAGTAGTGTTACATGGCAGGGAGCATGACACGATGCTACTGCACAGTAGTCACGAGCTACTGTGCAGTTGGCATCACAAAAAAGCCATTCCTCGGCGTGACTGTACAATAACTTTGGTTACTGCACAGTCATATAATATTTGTATCTCATGTAGATGCAGCCATTGACAAGTATACAGTCTACTTACCAGTGCTGCAGAGGTTGTTGTTACCTGTCCTTCTCCTGAAGCACTATGCTGACAGATGTGGTTAAAGTCCTACCTCATTTATAGATGGTTTATTTATAGATATCAGCTGTAGTTTATAGATTTATAGATATCAGCTGTAAATGGCAGTCCTACCCCATTTATAGATAGTTCCTGTACTTTTCAAACTCTGTTGTAATCTCTGTTTTGCATATAACACATGATTCATGGAAATCTATGAAGTGCAGTTGTAGTCAGAAATGCTTACAAATTACTTTGTGGGTTGCACAAGTTCTTTAAACTGAGGATGCCAGGCTGTGGGAGGAAAAAGGCAAGCAAAATTCTGATGCTAATTTATTTGCATAATTTGTGTCATGCAGATAAATAAATTATGCAGTCATGCATCAAACTGTCCAGTTGCAATATTTGTAATTGATTTGCATGTCCAGCAGCACTAATGGCACACTAACATGATATGTGCAGGTAGGAGAGTTTTTCAAGCATGAAATTAAACATATGCTCTTGCACTTCCACTTTCTTTTTGCTTTTACCCATAGTATTCATGGGTAATTCATTTTTGGCTTGAACTAGCTTCTATCCAAGCCTTCTCAAAGACTTAATTGGGATCTGGGGGCCCTCTGAGCCATATGGAGACCATCACTAAAGAAAGAATAGTTTGTGTCTCAAGATGAATATTTGGATTTCTTAAATAAAAGAACTTAGATTCAAAGGCAACCAAAAAGCAGAGAAGGGGCTTAGCTGAAACCTTTGGATACAGCCATCCTCAAAGTTTCAGGGGTGTCTTGTAAATATGATTTTGCTCTGCTTTTTTAATGGAGTAAACTAGTCCATTGGGGTGTTATAAAATCTGAGTGTTTTAGCTAAACTTCACCTCCTACGGAGCCACTTAAAAATCTATAATTCTCAGATAATGAGTAGGTTGTGTTAGACTTGCAGGTTCACATCTTCAGTTCCTTTTTGAGACTGGTACCAAACAGGTACATTCACCAGAACAATTTGGCCTTACATCATTAGAGATACATGGACCTGTTCTTGAAAACCTGATGTAATCTATCTGTTATTGCCACTGAAGTAAAAGGGAGTTTTGTGGGTGGCTGACATCCATGTATGATTAAGAAGTTCATAGTTATTAATAATATATGTCATGGGCTAAATAGCATCTGTGAGTCTGATCTGGTATACCCACTGGATCCTGTGCATGGGGTCATGTAATTTGCCCTGTGGGGCTTGGCAGTTTGGTGGTGGAGAAGCGTGGCAGCATTAATAGTCACTATTTCCTTGCCACCAAATTTCTGACCCTTGGGGATCAAAAGGCTCTGCAGACCCAAGGCTGAGCACTCCTAATATATGCAAACATACCTATCTCCACTGTAAGCCAGCTCTCTCCTCTTCATTCTTCCTATTTGTAAACTTAATCACTTGTCACATTTTAGTATAAGACAAACAGTTCATAACTGCTGGATCAGGCCTATATTCAACTGGAAATCATCAATTTGGAAAGGCACATTGGGTTCAGAGAATCCTGCATGCTAGAATCCACACTGGTTCTATCACTGCACTATTATCTTACCAAGTTGTTTATGTGATGAATTAAAATCAGCACCTACCTCTCTGCTGTATTTTGGCTTGTCAACAGCTTCACTGAGATGTTAATTTTCCAAGGTACATGAAAAGCTTTAAGGGCAAAGCCACTGCCTCTTCTGGTCAAAATAAGGCTACTCAGGTCTTCCTGGGTTGTTATGGGCATTGGATTGGCCATTTCTTGATGTTTATTTGGAAAGGAGAACTAAAGAAAAGAGAAGTTTAGGCTTGGGCTTTTGTTACCATTATGTAGGGACAGTGAAGTTACAGTAATCCTTGCTCCCCAAACTAATCTTCACCTGAATTCAGAAAGTTTCTTATTACTGTTTGCTGGACCAGATTGTCTTAAAGACATATGGCAAATGTTACTGAAAGCACAGAGATGCCCTGAGGATTACTTACAGTTTATATAGGGAGTTGTGAAATAAGTGTTTAGTAGTATTCCCAGTTCCCATTATAGTCAGTAGGAAGGGTAGACCATTATTTAAATGTAATATTTAGTTTTCCAAGGATGATGTCATAATATGTAGAAGTAAAAAATTAACAAACTTACAGTTTTGGGCTGAAAAGAAATACAGTTCCCACCAAAGCCCATGGAAAAATATCAATAAGAAATAATCCATTGAATTCTACTTCTGGTGCCATGCCCTTTACAGGTTATCATTACCAACTAGGAAACTATATGTCAACACAACAAAACAAAGGGCCAAATTCCCTGTTGCTGTAAACTGGCAGATAATTTGGCCCATTGTGTATATATAGTACATCCCTAGAGCCATGCATCTGAGGTATGTACATGCTATATAACTTATTGCACATTTCTAGAGTAAATAACCCCCCACCCAGCAGCATTGAGTAAGATATGTGGGGATGTTTTAAAATATGTAGAGTCTGCTTGGTTTAGCTGTTTATCTCCTAACACCTCACTTAACATCTTCACTCCTAATGGCAACCTTCAAAAGATCCACTGGTGCCCCAGCATCCTGGTTGAGAATCACTGCTCTAAGCCCTACATACTAAGCGGTGAATAAGGAGCATAGGTGGATAGCTGCTCTTAATTTTAATAGAAGGACTTGGACAAGGATGGTTTTGTGGTTAAGGCATTAGGCTAGGACACAGGAGGTCTGAGTTCAGTTCCTAGCCCTGCCACAAAATGCTTGTGTGGCCTTGAGCAAATCACTTAATGTTTCAGTGACTCAGCTCCCCATCTGTAAAATGGAAAGGATAATTCTGAGAATAAATTCACCCATACTGATTTCTGTCTTATGTGTCTTGATTGCTTTTGATACTGAGCTAGTTCATTAACATTTAGCTGTGGTACCACTGCAATATGTAGACTAGATATACCCAATGCATATTTACACCATCTAGTACAAGGAGATGCCAATTTCAGTGGGTATGTCTTGGTCTTCCCATAGTGCAAATAATAAGATGATAAATATTTTAAATGACTGGCCTACATAGCTCCGACATAATTTAATTCTAGTTCAATATAACAGAATGAGTTTTGCTTTTTAGTAGAAGAAATACAACCCTAGGTTAAATAGAAGAACACTCATTGCTATCCCTGAGGGAACTATTCAAACAAAGCACTCAGATGGGCTATAGGACAGAAAAATTGTTGAGCTGGATGGCAGCTACTACTGACAGTAAAGGTTTTGGATATACAGGATTTCTCTGGCACCCAGAAAAAGATTTTAAGCACAAGATCCGATTGTCCTTTTGCATCTACTTCAACTCACAGTTTCTTTGTAAAGGAAAAAAAATCAAACCTGGCATGGGTCTGTCAGTGGGGATCAGTAGTTTTACAAGCAGTATTACACAGAACTCTTCCAAACTGAGATGGGCTAACCAAGACCCATGTATTCCTCAAGATTTAAGGAGCGTGTATAAATTAGGATCTGGAGCCAACTTACTACTGAATTTAGGTCCAGTTTCTCTGGGAAAAGATGATCAAAACCAAAAGCACTATCATCTCACCCATCTGTAAACACCATAATTGGAACCATTTTCTCAAAACACCAAATATTGCGGGGGGGATTTCAATACCGAGTTTTGGATTTAAACCACTGCTGAATTTATCTATTTCTGTTTAATATGAAACTGCATAAAACTGAAACTGGTTATTGAAATTCTTGTGAGCTTTGATAATGTGGATAAAATATGAACCCCCCCCCCCCCAATTCTGGTTTTTAAAACCTAACCTTGAGCAGAGGTTTTGTGAAACCAGAATGGTACTTGTTTTCACTCATTTTTTTCCAAAGCACCAGGTGATAAGCAAACAGGGCTGGAAGAAAAGTTTTTCTTTTAAAAATAAGTAGACCAGCCCTTTATTAGTAGCAAACATTGATGTGCATACGATGATCTCATGCCCCCACAACTACTTGCCACCCTACTCACATGGAGTACTAGTTTACTGGTGACTAATCTGGGAGTAAAGTGCCACCAAATGTAAGAGTGGCAAAATCAGTCCCCAAGTACAATGTCAAGGATCATTGATTGGAAGTGTGGTAATGAGAGCTTTTTTCCAGCAATTCTGTTCTCCTGACCACAGAAGTTCACTCCTTCTCTTTTTAAAATCCAGAATCATTTTCCTGCCAATGCTTAAGTGTAGTTTTTAACCCAGGATTTCCGGAAGCCTCAGCAATTTGAACAAGGGAGATTATGACGAGTGGCGTGAAACTGGGAAACTGAAACGCTGTAAAACCCTTTTTTGCAGGAGCAGGGTACTTAAAAAACAACTTTCATAGCTGATTCAGAATAAGGGTATCTCTTTCCATAGGAGAGAGGCTTGCATGGGTTAATTTAATATTTAAATGTCCAGCTAAAAAAAAGACACTTGGAAAAAAGACACTTACCTCCAGAAATACGAGCATAGAGACTGCTGGAACGAGCCAGTGTGACTGCTGCAGAGAACTGCGAGGCTGCCTCAAACTGTAATGCAATCACACAGTCTCAGCTTTGCTGAGTATGAGTCAGCTGCATTGTTTATCTCCTCTTTGATTGGCTGCCTATACCCATCCAAAATTTCCCTTAGTTGGGTGTACAAACTGTAACTCCTTAGTGACTGCTGTTGTCTACATTTTCATCTGGCAAGTCAGTTAATTGCTTGCAGTAGGCATGAAGAAGTAATAGTGGATAAGTAGTGAGGTTTGATAGTCACTTTATTGCAGCTATCGCTACAGGCAGAAAACAACAAAATGGAAGGGGCTGGAAACTCCACCTTTGCTATCTAAATATAGGAATATTCAGAGCTGGAACTAGAGTTTGCAATTGGCCCCTATAACAGTAGGCTGACCCCAAAACTACTTTGCTTTGGGATCCAAACTTTGTGGCTTCTCTAAATAGAAGTGAAGGAAATTTATTCCACTCCACAGTGGTCTATACACATTTGGTTAGGGGGGAGATGGGAAACTGGTAGTGTAATAACAGAACTGATATTGCTAATTGCGAAGCAGTATGCACTCTCATTAAGCTGATGGAACTGGAAGGGTGCTCAACACCTTGAAAGATTAGGAGATTAGGAAAAGAAACAATCATATTTGACTTATTGCCTTTATTTACAGTGTTATGTAAGTGTCGTTTTTTGAATGGTACCTTGTAAAGGGATTTGTCCAGTGGTACTTAGTCTGCAGCTCCCAAGTTACAAGTGGTTCTTCCACTTACCAGTTATCAAAGGGGCTTTGTTTTTTTAATTGAATGATTTGGGCATATCTTTCCTACTGTCATAAATAATGTAGTCTCTAGTACTGTGATTTTCAACCAGGTTGCTGTGGCAGCCGGAGGTGCTTTGTAATCTTTCTGAGGGTGCTGTGGGGTGCCACACAATGTTCACACTATTAGGTGTGTGGATGCGATTCACAAGATCAATTGCAGAGTTTTCAAGTAGTAATTCATAATGTTAAATATATTCTGACCTGTTGTGAGCTTTCTGAGTTCTTTGCAACAGAAGAATTGCTCCATTATTTTTCTGTGGTCAAAAAAAAGTGAAAACTAAGAACTGGCATTTTCCAAAGAATGCCACAAGTCTATTGAGGTGTGCCTCAAATCTATTGAGGGGTGCCTAATTCTAAAAAAAGTTGGGAACCACTGCTCTAGCAACTGTACTACCAGTACTGAAGGGTTTGCTGTTTTTGCGTTTTTGTTTTTGTGTGTAACTGGAGTCAATAGGCTACAGTTTACTTATGAGCCACATGTTGTAGTCCTTTGGTCAACATCGACTGGTCTGGTGGCTTCAGCTACGTGGCACCTATGTGATCGAAAGTCCAATTAAGTCAAAGAGAGTGTTTCTACTCTCTTCAGTGAGCTTTGGTTCAGGCAGCAAGTACAGTCACTGGGTATGGTCAGCCAGAGCTTCCCTTGGGACTTGGGAAAGCCCCTTTGTGCTATATGTCATGTGGCTCAGGCTCTGTGGTTTATTAGTCCAACATGTCCATGGCAGTTTTTCCTCAAACTGCATGACACTGACTAGAAATGATCAACACCAGTAGCAGCATGAGGATCTGTTCTGTGCCTGTGCACCCCTCAGAGTGAGAGATGGCCAGGAAAGATAACCGGGGTAAGAGACAACAGCAGCAATAGAGTGGGAGTAGCCACCACAGAGGAGGGAAAAAACTGCACACAGAGAAAAACAAGGTAATACAGTGGTCACTTCCCCTTCCTCTCTACTTTGACCTCTATTTAACAGTAGCATCTTACTGTTGCAACCTGTTTTGCAACCTGTTTCTTCAAGGGCTAGGTCAAAGTATGTTCTGTGTCTTAAAGCTAGTCACTGTCAGGCTCTGACTGTGTTACAGTTGCAGAAAAAAGAAACACTTTGTATTTAAAAACACTTCCCCAGAAATGATTTTTTGGAGACCTTTGAAAGGACACAGAAATAGTGACCTCTGACACACAGGGCATTTGAGATGGCTGCTCAGCTTTATTCAAGCTGCACAGAATAATAGAAATGTCCTTTGCTTGGCTTCTTAGCTTGATTATTGCTTTTCACAATGCTAAAATAAGTTACTAAAGCCTAATTTTAATTCTGTGCTTGGTAAGATTTAATCACTGTCACACTAGCCATTTCTGGAAATAATTGAAGATCAGACCCAAACTCACATTGTACAAAGATGTAAAACTATTATTGTACATCACAAATGTCACAACCCAAGGGTGTGATTTTTGTTTGTGTGTGCTTCGGCACTGCTAATTATTTCCCGCCACTCGTAGCTTTCTTTGCAGGGTGCATTTCTAGGTTGCAAAAGAGAAATGCACGGTGCAAGGAGTTCCTGCCATTCGTATTCAAATTTGTGTCCCACTATTGGCCAGTTCTAAATTATTCCCACGTGGCGGCTAGCGATTGGCTTGCTAGCCATATAAGAGGCTTGAACAGTTTCCGCCCAAGTTGGAGGACTCCACGACTATCAGGAGGAGGAGGAGAACTTCATGTCTCGTGAAGATCTCTAAGCGCTGCGGAGCCTATCAGACCCAGCGTGTATCTCAAGAAAGATATAGGGGTCTGATCAGCCTCTCGCCTCTCCCCGTCGCCACCTGACCCCTCGACGTACCCTTCCCTGCGCGCAAGTTCCACGGAGCCTAGCAAACTTCGTGTGAGTGAATCCAGAGCTCTGTCCGGGTTCGAGTCCTGCAGGTTTATCTTCCCGTCGCCAAAACCCCCCTGCGACGTACTCTCATGCCCTGCAGGTTCGAGCTTTTTTTTGTTTTGTTTTGTAACTGCAATTCAAGCAAGTTTTCCTGCCTGCGCCGCAACCATCTTCGGTGTAAGTAAAATAATCTTAAATCAACCACTAAGCGTCCGTGCCTAATTCTAGCGTGCCGCCTGCCTTCCCCAACCCGGCATGTCCAGGCTGCTGGCCACAGCCCGCCGCGCGAAAACCCCCCCCGAGGGCCTTGGACCGCTCCCGGCCCGCACAATAAAATGCTGAAAATAGTATTAATGTATATATTTACACACACACACATTTGTTCTGAGAGTTTCTGAAGTACTTTAAAATTAATCTTATGCAATATCACAGTCTAGAAATATGAGCTAAAGGAAAAGGAAGTTACAGGGTCTTACAAGGCCTGTCAGTAGTATTAAGGACTCAAAATTAAGAAAAAAGTCCTCACAACAAGAACATTTTTCTGATAATGAGATCTCTGGAGAAAATATAGTGTATTTAGCATTGGCCGGTTAATGAACAATGGACCCATTAAGCCTTTTCTATGTCCAATTGTGCAGAGCATACGTTGCAGCTATTTAAGCCCCTAAATACATAGATACCAGTAAAGTGCAGTCAGCTCTGATGAAACTAGCTAGTTCACAGGAATACTGTATAGCTGTCAATCACAGGTAAAGACTATATAGTGCCAAATTTGTAACTAAAGGTTCTGTTTTACTACAATTTAAACTATATGCAAGGCAAAATTCTTCCTAGTAATAAACTGAGAGCTAATTTGATGAGGAAAGGGAAGAGGGAGGATGATTTTATATATAAAAGCTCCTTATCCATGGAAGGTGTTACAACAGGGATTGAACTGGCACAGTGTGTCTAACTATAATTAGATGGAGAAATCTAAAACTACAGTAAGTAATTACTCATACTGAAATTTGTTCATGTCATAAAGTCTATCACTTGCACTCTTTGAAAAGTGCTTTGTGATATGTAAAGACCACAGTGGTCAGGTTTCATAACTCATCTAGAAGATAGCAAACTTCCTCCACCACCAAATTGTCAAAGGGTTAAACAACAATAAAAAACGGAAAATTATACTTACATTTTTAGAATCATCTTCAGAGTGGCTTTTTTCCTACTTCTGTTATAAAAGACACATACAAAACCAAATTTTGTTTTTCTATTCTTAGTACAAACAGATTTTTTATTCTTAGTACAAACAGATTTTGTTCCCAATCCATAGCCAGCACTTGGGAAATTGTCTCAGCTTGCGCTGTGCTCATGAACACATTACAGTCAGGGAGGAGTTCAAATGCTCTTAGGTAGTGATGCTCAAAAATGGTATGAACTGAAGCTCAGTCAGTGCTTGAGGTGTTTATGAAGAAATGAAACAGGATGGTTCTGGCTAAGCTTCTATTACAGTTTTTGTTTAAATAATTAACTTGATATTACAATTATGTTCTGATGTGTCTCCATGTCAAACAGAACTTGGAGAGCACCACACCATAACAAAAAGAGAATATCTGAGTATGTATGAGCAATAAGAACAAATGACACAGAGTATCGAATGGCAAGGTACAATGTGCAGAGTTAGACAAGTGACCCAAATACCACAGCATATGATGTACATTCAACAAGTACCTGTGAGAAGTCATTATATGAATTTTCCTTTGAAGAATCAATCTGGTTATTCCAGTTGAGCATTCCAGTTGGCTTTGTAATGAAGAACTTGGCCTGATTTCCAGTTCTCCAACACCTTTTGTAGTCATATGCTTCTTTGTAAAGTGAATGTAAAAGTACTGTCATTCTCATTAGGTGCTAGGCAGTAGAGATTAACACATGGGAATTTAATGGGTAACACGTATGTATAAACTGTGACCAAGTTCCATTCAGTTACACCCATGTGGCCACGTTAAATCCCATAACAATATATAGGCACAAGCTACTTCTTATTGGTTTAAATGTCTAAATGTAGAATTTTAATGACCATTTAAATCATCCACATTTGAACTACTGCTTCCCATTTACTCTCTAAGGAAAGTACTTCCCCATTTTCAAAAAGCACCTGCACAAAAACCTTAGGGCTCCTGATCTTCAGGCAGTTTCTACAAAATACCGGTATTGATGAATCAACTAATGAATAGCACCGTCACTTTTTTCAGATTTTTAAAGTATCTATTTAAAACTATGGCATTCTTAATATGTAGCAGACAATATATACTTTCTATAAATCTGAATAGCCATATGAAGTGATGAAGAGAATTCCTTCTAGGTTCTTAAAACCTGAATGCTGTCTCTGCATTGTTTGCATAGCATTCAGAAGAGTACTAGGTGCTTTAGAGAACTAATAAAAACATGCTACCTTCCTGCCCTGCTCTGCCCTCAGCCCCTCCCCTGCTAGAGAGCTTGCAATCTCTATTGGATTGCAACACAAGAAAGAAATGATTAGTGAGGATGAGGAAAGACAGTATCACCAAGTTATCATGTCATGGAACATGGTACTTTATAGGCACATGCCTGTGAGGGAAGGTATAGTAACACTTTCCATCCTTCGTTGTCTTTATAAAGCTAGGGCAGAATTCCAGCCCCTGGCTTTGTTGAAGCCTAGCAACTGCTCCCTCCCTACTCTTCTGGTGATGCATGGCACCAGAAAAAGGATTGGTGGGCAAGTAAAACCATAGCTGCACCCTGACATATAGCAACCCCCAGAACTGACTGATTAGGCAAAAGGAAGTAATTTGTATACCATAGAGGTACACGGTATTATTGGCTGTACCAACCCACCCATAATCCTAGTGTTCCCCACGCTGGGGCATGGGGGTGGGGGAGAGTGTTAGAAAACTACCTAGGAGAAATTGTGTGTGGCTGGCCAAATCAGACCTCCTCCCTTCTTCCTCTCTGCTTCAGAAGGCCTTTTTGAAGCTCAAGCATCCATTTTTGCCAGTATTTCCTATCAGTTTGCTTTCCTTCGTATCTCTGATCTCAAGTGCAAATTTAACTTAAGAATTTTTACCAATGCTTCCATAACATAGTCACAAAAGCTGCCACAGAATTCTTATTCTAGTTAGTCTGCAAGTCTATTTGGAAATTAGATGGAAAATTATGTAATTTCCTGAATGTGAATGTATGTTATTCCATTCTTTTTTAATACTGTTCAAGATAGATTTCATTCTTTTTCTTTTCTCTCTCCTCTTCTGTAGAAAACATGAGTTCAACTGATGCCAGAGCTCCTTTACACTATAATGTCAGGGCTATATACTGTTCGTTTTGTAATTGGCAAATGTGCACTGTGCATAGTTTAGTAATGCAAGTGAAAATCTCTGATTTTTTCACTATGGAAAAGTTTTCCTGATAAATCTCAGATTCCTGGTGTAAAGTCCAGAGATATCCTGACATGCGGGGAAAAGACGGATGGTGACAAATGGATAGTGAATGGTGGATGGTACCTATCATGGAGAAAGGCTGGCAGAAGCATGCATTAGAAGTATATCATTCAGAGTACAACTCACCCTAAAAATAATTTTCAGATCTAAGGTTTACAAAGGGGAGAAGAGAGCAAGCTGCCCTGGCAAGGGGAAATGTGGAAAACAAGGTCCACTGATTCTCTCAAAGTAAAGAAATCAGCCAAGTTATCTGATTCCTTACTGTAAGTGAGTCAAAGACTAACTGAATTATTTCATATCTTTAAATCTAACAGTGCCTGAACTTAGAGGAAATATCTTGTACCAGGCAGCAGAAACTATGATAATGCACAAAATTAAATGTCACAGAGTTAATTTCTTTGAGTTTCACTGGTATGTCTGATATCATCAACTCATAAGAAAGAAGAATTTTGAATCTGTGACATAGCCAGTTAGTTATGATGAGGTAAAGTTAAGAAGTATGATAGAATTCTGCATTTTGTTATATATCAGAAAATGTCTTAATGGGCATGATATAATTTTTTATTCAGAAAACTTCTGTTCTTGTTTCATGCATGGGTTAAATGCTAGACTCAATCATAATGCTGATTTGGGATTTTTCTTTTATTTATGTTTTATGTATTCTGTTAGGTTAAATGCTCATTCAGTACCAGTAGCATTGGAATTCAAAGATGGTATTTCAGTTACTGGCAGGTGATGTAGATTGCTGTAGCGTCAATAGAACAAGGCACTTGACTCTGTACTCCCTATGAAATAAATTAATATTCCGCATTCTCCCTTTGGAAAATTTCTCCCATGTTTCATTTATTTTTCTTTCTCTTATAAAGGAAAAGAATCTGTTTTATTTTCTCCTCACTTCTTTCTTCAGTTCCAAGAGTTCTTAGAGCAAAACCAGATGTCGCATTCGTGGTGGTTCTGACTGACATGAGTCAAAACCCAGGGCAAAAAAGAGTGGTGCGGCACTTTACACACTTTGCCATTCATTCAACGGACAAACTAATAATCTGAATGATCTGCAGTTGTCCCAAACTAAAGGTGTTAGCACATTTTGTCTCACATACTTCACAGGTGCTTAACATGGAACCATGGGCTTGTATGTGTGTAGCAGTGTTGTCCAACTAATGGCCCACAGACTGCATGTGGCCCATGAGGGATTTAGTTGTGGCTTCAGGGCTCTTACATGGCCACTACTCCCCTCATCACTTTGGCTGTAACAGCAGCCAGAGTCTCCAGACTCCCCCCACCCTCCTCTCGCTACCACTTCCTGTCCCAATCCAGGAAAAGCAGGGAGCTGAGACTTAGTTTGGGAGTACATGGTGCAGCAGTGTGAGGGAAGAGGGTGTCTTTATAGTATGCAGCTGGGGCTGGGGCTTGTCCTGGTGCAGCCTGTGTAGCATGCAACCCCTAACTGTGCAGAAGTTATATATTCCTGGTCTGTAGGATCCCAGGACAAAGATTTTCCCCCGGGAGAAATGCAACATTAATTTTTACCCCAAAATGAAATTCAACAAGCTGATAGAAATGTTCACCACTTCACTTGGATACATGATTCATGTACTTTTGTAATAGTCCAAAACATACTGCACTGGAGCATGTTTCAATTACAAACCTCTGGAGCGGAATCATCAGTAAGGAAGGAATGGGAAAGGTCAACTCCAGTGGCATTCTCTTTTTGACCAAATGTGCAGAACGTGGACTCACCATCACCAACATCTTCCACCAGAAAAACAGGCACAATACATTAGGGCAACACCCACAATCCAAGTATTGGCACTTGATTGACTATGTCATTGTTCATGCCTGGGATCACAAAGATGTTCACATCACTTGAGCTCTACTAGAAGCTGATGATTGCTGGACTGATAACTGACTCATCTACTTGGTTACGTATTCAAACTGACTCCCAAAAGACAGCTGCAGCAGAAGCAATGCCAATGGAAGATCAACATTGAAGGAATCAAGGACCCAATTGGGCAAGACCTCTTCCACCAGTGCCTCAATGAAAAACTGGCAAATTCCAATCGACAACAATGGGAGAATGTTGGCAGTACCTGGGGAGCCTTAGAGTCCACCATCATAAGCACCTTCAAAGAGATGTGTGGATTCTCTACCAGGAAACATCAAGACTGGTTTGATGAGAATGACCAGGAGATCCAAGAGTTGATCGAGTGCAAGCACAAGGCCTTCTGTGTTTGGAAGAATGTCATTGACTCTAGGCAAAAGGAATTGAATCCCCAGCAAGTCAAGGCAGAGGTCCAAAGGAGGACCTGAGATCTAAAGAACAGATGATGGGATGAAAAAGCAAAGGAGATTTAACACCTTAATGAAATCCATGATATGCATAGGTTTTCAGTGCCACCAAAGCCATCTACAGTCTAAGTACTCAGGGACCAACCCCCTTGAGACCTAAGGATGAAGGAGACTTGATCAAGGAAAGGGGAGACATTAATGCCTATTGAAAGAAGTATTTTGAAGACTTTTTCAGTTGAGACTCTGTTGTTGATGAGAGTGTTCTTAACTCCATCCTACAACACCCAATCTTGGAATCCCTCCAAGTTTTGACAAGGTGAGGAAAGCCATCAAGCAGATGAAGAATGACAAGCCATCTGGTGCTGATGGAATCTTCAAGCCAGGGGGAGGAGCTTACATCACAATTTCATACCCTCATTTTAAGGAAGTGAGGGACACCATGATCGTGACAGTCTTTTAGGAAGGAGACTAGTCTGACTGTGGAAATTACAGAGGGTTTGCCTCTCTGTCCACCACAGGAAAGTTCGTTGTGAGAACCCTCCTAAACCATCTTCTTCCACTTGCTGAAGAGCTCTTCCTGGAATCTCAGCGTGGATTTAGGGCATCAAGAGGCACAACTGACATGATTTTTGCTGCTCGCCAGCTGCAGGAAAAATGACAGGAACAACATAAACCTCTATGGCCTTCTTTGGCCACATTGAAAGCCTTTGACTCTGTCTACTGAGAAGCACTGTGGAGGATTCTTCTGAAGTACAGATGCCCACTGAAGTTTGTCACAGTTCTTTGTCTGCTCCATAATGATATGAGTGGTGGTTCTCAATAACAGATTTATCACAGATCTCTTTAAGGTTAAGACAGGAGTTAAGCAAAGAGGTATCATCACTCCAGCACTCTTCTCAGTATTCATTACCATAGAGTTACATCTGACCACAAGCAAGCTTCCAATCGGAGTTGAACTAAACTACCAAATGGATGGTAAGCTGTTTAATCTGAGGCCAACTGAGCCAAAACCAAGACCACCGTGACCTCAATCATTGAGCTCCAGTACACTGATGATGCTATATTGTTTGCTTACTTGGAAGCAGACCTTCTGGCAATCCCCAATGTCTTTATGCAGATGTACAAGAACATGAGATTGCAACTTAACATTCAGAAAGGTAAGGTCCTCCATCAACAATCTCTTAATGAGCAGGCCCCAGCTCCAGTAATTCCAATTCATGGTGAGACTCTGGAGAATGGTGAATATTTCCTGTACCTCAGAAGCCATCACTTGCAGGGGGCTGACATCGATGAAGATATCCAACATCACCTCAAATCTGTAAGTGCAGCTTTTGGACACCTGAAGAAACAAATGTTTGAAGATTGTGATACTAGATGTCTTATCAAGCAATCGCGATCCCTACTGTACTGTATGGAGCTGAGATATGGACAACATACAGGAGACACCATAAGTCTCTAGTGAAATACCATCAGTGCTGCCTACAGAAGATCCTTTGAATCCAGTGGGTAGACAGACACACATAAATTAGTGTCCTCTTGCAAGCAAACATCATGAGTATTGAGGTGATGATCATCTGACATTAGCTTCATGAGTCTGGCCATGTCACCTGGATATCCAACTCCAGGCTCTCAAAGCAAGTTTTATTCTCCCAGCTCAATCAAGGCATATGCTCAAGAGGAGGGCAGAGAAAGCACTTCAAGACCATCCTCAAGGCCAACTTGAAAAAATGCAACATCAATATTGACTCATGGGAGACCATCACCCATGACTGCCCCAAATGGAGGAAAAGTCTGCTGCAAGGTTCTCAGTACTTTGAAACCTTACAATGACAGCAGGAGATGGAAAACATGTGACTGAGCTGCAACAGAGTCTGTCAATCCCAGATAGGCCTCATAAGCCATCTTTAGCCCCACAGATAAAACAATCTTGGAAGACCAATTATCTTTGACTGTGTGGGATTGCCATTATAGATTCAGAGATTGTTAGGGGCTGGAAGGGACCTCGCAGATCATTGGGTCCAGCCGCCCCGCTCTAGGCAGGAAGACAACTGGGGTCAAGTGACCCCAGCAAGATGACTGCCCAGTTTCCTTTTGAACATCACCAGGGTAGGTGACTGCACCATCTCTGGAGGGAGTTTATTCCACAGTCTGGACACCCTGACTGTGAAGGAGTTTTTCCTGATATTAAGCCTGAAGCGGCCTTACAGGAGTTTGTATCCATTGGTCCTGGTCTTCCCAAGGGGTGCCCTAGTAAAAAGTTGTTCATCAAGGTCCTGATATACTCCTCTGATATAGCGGTAAGCTGCTATTAAGTCTCCTCTCAACCTTCTCTTCTTTAGGTTAAAGAGGCCCAGGTCCCTCAGCCTTTCCTCATATGGCTTGCCTTGCAAGTCCCTGATCATGTGGGTGACTCTTTTCTGGATTCTCTCAAGTTTTACCATGTCCTTATTAAAGTGCGGCAACCAGAACTGGACACAATACTCCAACTGCAGTCTCACCAGTGCTGAGTACAGCAGGAATATCACTTCCTTGGTTTTACACGAGATGCATCAGTTGATGCATGCCAGCATGTTATTTGCCCTGCTGGTCACCACATTGCACTGACAGCTCATATTCATGTGATGGGCAATCATTGCCCCTAGGTCCCTTTCAGCCGTGGTGCAAATCAAGCTGTCACCACGGAGACTGTATGTATGTTGAGGGTTATTTGCCCCCAGATGGAGCACCTTACACTTGGAAATGTTAAAACTTCATCTGGTTCTGGTCTGCCTAACTCTCTAGCCTGTCCAGGTCCACCTGTATCTGCAACCTATCTTCTGATGTGACCACGCTGCCCTATAACTTGGTGTTGTCTTCGAACTTGGCCAGCAAGCTTTTCACTTCCCCATCCAAATCATTGATAAAGATATTGAAAAGCACCAGTCCAAGCATGGACCCCTGAGGGACACCACTGGCCATTTCACGCCAAGACAACATAGATCCATTCATGAGAACTCTCTGGGTCCTACCCTGTAGCCAGTTTCCCACCCACTGAACCGTTCAGCAGCTGAGCCCACAATCTTCCAGTTTTCCCACAAAGATATCATGGGATACTAGATCAAAAGCCTTTTGGAAGTCTAGGTATATAATGTCTACCTCGTCTCCCATGTCCAGGTGGAGAGAGACCTGGTCATAGAAGGAGATGAGATTGGTAAGACAAGACCCTCCCATGACAAAGCCATGCTGAATCTTACCTTCTGCGAGCATATAGCACGTAGATTCTTTAAAGAGATTTTCCAGGATTTTCCCTGGGATAGAGGTTAGGCTGATTGGCCTATTGTTGCCTGGGTCCTTCCTCTTCCCTTTCTTGAAGATAGGTGCAATGGGCATGAGGTTCCATGATGACCTCAGCCAGCTCCTTTAACACTCTCAGATGAAGTCCATCCAGTCCTGCTGGCTTATAAATGTCTAGTTTTTCAAGTTGGTATCGCAACCGCTCAGCATCCACAGTGGGGAGGCTGCCATTCCAGCATGCCCCCTATGAGCCTTATCTCACCTGTCTTTCCCCTTGGTCCGGTGACATATCGAAGTAAAGTGGGCATTCAGGAATTCAGTTGTGTCCTGAATGTCAGTTACCAGTTGTCCTGAGGTGTTAAGCAGGGGTCCCACACTTCCATTTGTTTTCCTTCTACTGCCTAAATACCTAAAGAAGGACTTCTTATTGTCCTTGACTCTGGTGGCTAACCTAAATTCAGTCACTGCCTTGGCTTTCCTGATCATTTCCTTACAAGTGCTGGCCACTAACGTATAGTCCTCCTTGAGGACTGTCCCTAGCTTCCAATGTGTGTACACCTCTTTTTTCTTTTTTTAGAGGACCGCAATGTCCCTATTAAGCCAGGAAGGATTGCCCGACCTTCTGCTACCTTTCCTCTTTGCAGGAACAGTTTTCTTTTGTGCTTTGAGAATTGTATCCTTGAGCAATGACCATTCTTCGTCCACCCCATTCACCTTCCCTTCCTGGTCCCATATCGCCTCCCCTACTAATGCTCTGAGCCTGTCAAAGTCAGCATTTTTGAAATCCAGGACTTCAGTCCTGCTGGTTGATTTGTCAACATTGCGGCGGATGGTGAACCTGATAATTCATGGTCGCTGTTGCCCAGGTTACCCTCAGTGTTCAAGCCACATGCCAGATCATCTCTCTTGGCCAAGACCAAGTCTAGGAGAGCAGTACCTCTTGTTGCCCTTTGCACTTCCTTGGTCAGAAAGAGCTCCTCGATCACAGTCAAGAAACTGCATGAATGATCTGACCTAGCCAAGTGTTCCTCCCAATCTATGTCCAGGTAATTGAAGTCACCCATGACACCTACAGTTAGGTTCCTTTCACCTTGCTCCCCCATAGCTTGACCCAGAGGGTTTCAGACTGCTTATCTTTGGAGCCAGTGTCAGCCTGCAGAGAGGTGTACTGCTCTCTCACATAGAGAGCTACCTCCCCGCCTTTTCTTCCTACTCTGTTACTTCTGTGCAGGGTGTAGCCCTCAACAGCCCCCAATCATGCAAGGAGTCCCACCAGGTCTCCATGATCCCTACCAAGTCATATTGCCCGCTAGAGAGCAGGAGGGCTATATTAATGTATAGAATATTTATATGTTACATTATTATAGATGCTTGTCAGCAAGGGAGTGAGCTCTTTATTGCAGAATCTCTCGCTAAGAAACAACCTTATTTTTTAAAGCCCAACAAAAACCTTACCAAATATACAATACAGAGCTCTTTCTGATACTTCTCCCTTTTTAACTTCAGCTATAAACATAGACATCTTTGTTCCATATTACCTTAAATACAGTTACATAGGTAATGCAATATATTTCCCCCAAAAGAAAACTATATATGAAGCAGCATTGTATTGTTGTACACTTGCCAGAAAGCTCTAAGGAAACAGCACCCATGTAACATGCCCAGAGTAAAGGGATTTTCCAGACAGTTGGCAGCTGACAATGACTACTAGAGTTCCTAGTTGTAGGAAGGATTGGGACTTTCTTTGTTTAGGCCTTTTAACTCCAATAACCCAAAAACTTAATCACAGAGCCCAGTTTAGATTTATTCTGTGGAGATTCATTGTCTGTATGTGAAAATTCTATAACATGTTTTAAAAAGAACAGTCACAGGAAAAGCTTACACATGATGTAAGAAATTGTGCAGCTGAAATTAAACAAGAAATCTGCAGTGTTTAGCTTGGGGGCTGGGGGGGGGAGGGAGGGAGGGAGGGAAAGAAAAACAAAACAAAACAAGACCAAGTTTTTGCTTACATCAAATTAAAATAATAACTAATAGCATATTTTCTCACATATAGGCTGCACCGTTCCCTCCAGAAACCAACTGGTGAAAATTGGGTTAAGCACTATATATAAAAAAAATGGTTCCCCATGAATCTGGGAATTTGGCAATGAGGGATTTGTGGCTGTGTTGGTTGCTTCAGCTCTAGTAGCCCCTTGGCCAGATGATATGGCCTTGTGCACCAGATTGGGCTAGCACATGGGTTTGATCCACAAATGGACCTGCTGTGCTGGGTCTGATCCAGTACTTGGCCCTGGAACCAGCACTCAGTTCCAGACTTGGCATGTGGTCCTGGACTTGGCACACACGGGCCAATTTGGCATGTGACTCCAAAGTCAGTAAGCAGCCCCAGACCAGGTGTGCAGTCCGTGACTTGGTGCACTGGATCAGGCCCAGCACATGGCCCTGGAGCCAGCATGTCAGGTTGGACTTGGCATGTGGCCCTGGACCCAGCATGCTGGGGTGGTCAGCATGTCCCATCTGGAATTAAGGGCTGGCAACAGGTGTGGCACCTTAGCTGCTGCTACTCAGTTAGCACAGAGGAAGATCTTTTTTTTTCCTTCAGGTTGCCCTTCAAAAAAAAGGTGTGTATACAGGGATGTGCTGTATGTAAGAAAATATGGTATTGACATAGTGTTTCTTGGTCAAGAGTTAATTGACTTATATAGCACCTCCCGCGAGTGATGTATTTGCCTAATTTACGAAAGTAGATAATTTAATTGTCTTGCCTGGGGTTGTTCAGTGTGTGAGCATTAGAGTCAGAATTAGTAGTCATTGGCTCCTGACTCCTAGTCCTACGTCTCCCTAGATAAATTAGCACTATAAACATAAATCTGTATTTAAACTTAAGGTCAAATTTAAGGTATCTGTAGGGGAGCTATCTTGATAGGGGAGAACACATATTTCCCCCAGTGGGGGCTGCTGGAGGCTAGGAACAGAAAGAGAAAAGGCCAAGGACTAAATTAGCATCAGTGGACATTATAAGCAAAGTATACACTGCTGCTACCTGTGCTATGAATAAATTCAGTTTCTGTGACTGGCAACCTGGCACTCCTCTCTATTATTATACTAACTTTGAATATTTTGCTTAAAAGACTAAGATTAGAAGCATGGGAGCCATACACAAATTAGCTACTTCCTTGAAAAGTTTTCTTGCATTGACAAATATTATGGGAACATTTTAAAAAAACTGAAGAAAGAGTTCTGCCATCAGGTTTAAACTGGAGGCTGATTATACATGGTGTGTAATTTCACTTATAGAGTACAATACACCTTAAGGAAAATGGAAAGGCCTTTTTTTGTATCATGCAGAATATATATTCCCGAAGAGTTCAGGAGGATTTTGTACCTTTATATAGAACCCCCTTCCCTTATTTTTGGTATGTTGCTCAAGTTCAGGTACATTAGAAATGAGAGCCCTTTAATCACTCTTGTTCCAGGTTTTCCTGTTGCATAGCTGCCAAACCATCTGTTTTGTGCATGCCTTTGGTATATATTTTTAAAAGCTCTCCCTTGCCACTCTTCCTTTATCTCCCTTTTCTTTGTTCCATCCTTTCTGTTTCCTTCTCCTTTTTTAGGCTTTTTCTTATCTTCTGTTCCATTCATTTTCTTTCTTCAAATTTGCCTCTTTTCCTTACTTTCTTGGTTTTTATTCTTTTATCTTTTAGTCTCATTGTATCCCTCTGTTGTTTTCTGTCTGATATTTAGATTTGAAGCTCACTGGGCCAACAAATGTTGTTTTTGTTCTGTGGTTTCATGTCGCAGGATGGGGCCGTAGTCTGTAACTAGGGCTCCTAGGCACAGTGGTAAAAATAATAATACTATTTGGAGGCAAAGTTTTTACCAGGACTATTTTTGTGGTGTAAGGGATCAGGCACTGGGCTGAGATAAAAGCCAGGTTCGGACATTATACTTTTACCAGTACAAGGGATTGCTGGAAATTGGTCTATACCCATATCAGAACAGAAGTTCAGCACACAGACTGTTTTAAAAATGGTAAAACCCAGTCTAAGATTTGCCCCTTCTCTCTCCTCCCCACCAAAGGGTGATTGTGTGTTCTGCTTGCTACCAGTCTAAACTATGCTGCTTACAGAAAATTGTGTAACTTAGATCAATTTTGCCTCAGGCTTTTTGAATGCTTGTACCTAGCCAAAAAGACCAGGTTCTAGTTTCAGTTTTGCCACTGACCTCATTTTGACATTTGGCTTAATTACTTCACTTCTAGGTGCTTTTGTTTAAGCTCTTTGGAACAAGAACTGTTTCTCAATATGTGTTGAGATAGTACTAGGATAAAGGGGCCCAGCTTGGTTGGGGTCTCCAGGCATTACTGAAATATAAATAAAAACCTTATTTTGTCTTTCTACATTCATACTTCCATCTATTATTTCTCTTATTTCCATCCTTTTCTGTTCCTTTCTCCTTTTCTTCTTGTCTCTCATTTGTTTGATTTTTTCCATTACATACCTTCCTAGTCTGTTTAATTTTTTAAAATATAGTTAGAGCTTGTCTACTCATGGAGTTATTCTTCATTCACTATTCCTTATGTCCACACGTAGACACTCTTATTGAGTAACAACTCCTTCTCTAGGTAAGCAAGACCACTCTCTCTTCTCCCCTCAACCTTCTCACTTTTTCCTTTTTCTGTGCTTTTGTCTATTTCCTTATGGAGCCTCTCCTGGATTTTTCGTATCTTCTTTGCTGAGAAGGCACCACACCTGCCTTTCTAACTTCAGAATAAAGCAGGCATATAAGAAATCAAAGATACAGTTTGAAATACATGTGGACAAGAAGTTATATGAAAGCAACTAGTTGTTTTTGGTTTTATATTTAGATGTTTATACAGTGAAACCCATGTGTTCGGCACTTGTCTTTAGTCATATGGAATAAAAATCTTTTATTGCTTCAGTGTATTTCAATTGGATTTTCACCTTTTTGTGATACAAATACTCCTTTCTTTTTATTGAAATTGCACTCCATTATAACCAAGTTCTGCTGAATTTGTCTTCTTGGAATTTATCAATTAGCACCTACCTGCCATGGCTTATCACAGGAGGTAGAGAAGCATCCATCCTTCTGAAACACTTTCAGTGCATCTAATGGACAGTTTACAAGGATGAGATGTTGGTCTAAAGAAACAATGTTCTTTTTCTGGACATATCCTCTTTCATTATGACAGTTGTGTTAAACACATTTGGCTCCATGGGCTGGTTGAGTGGTACAGGGCTGGTCCATGGGCTGGATGCATGGTGTGGAGCTGGCTCTGCAGGCTGGATCAGGCCCAGTGACTCTCCCCCGCCACCCCATGCCAGAACCAGTGCATGCAGTATACCAGACTGGCTAGGGTGGGTACCATGTGCAAACTGGATGGAACAGGAACTGTGTGTGGTATGCATCTGAGGCCCTGTCTATGCGGCTGGTCTGGTGTGTGTCACATGCAGTGTTTGGGTCAACTCTGGACCTAGGAACAGAACTATGGGCCAGATGATCTGGCTTACAAGCTATATTTCTGACATGCCTGCATTATGGTAAAACCCTAGAGTGAGAAATTCAGTCCTGTACAAAGGGCAAGCTCAAAGGCCATTCAGTTTTGCCAATTTCTGCAGTTTTAAATTTTGCAATATATGGTTTGCTTGTTAATGCTCCAGCTCCTGAAACCAGGATATTGCATGACAGTGTCTGCTTTCAAGGAAAAACCATGCTTCAATTTTTCAGAGAAAAACACTACATTTCCAGTTCCTAGGATTGCAAAGAAAAAATGAAAAATGAAAATGAGGCCTTGAGACTCGGGAACCCGAGTCTCAAGAGCCAGAAGACAACTAGAAACAAAACAAAATCCCACACTTTATTATTTAAAAAAACTCAAGATTATTATTCCTTCTTCTGATTGTTTTGGGGTCTGATCTTTGAATGTTTGGAAGTGGCAATATTGCATATAAATGGTGTAAGTGAGGATGATGATAATAATACAATACCTACCCCTTAGCTATCATTCTATCAGCAGGTTTCAAAGCACTTTAGGAGGTTAATATCAGTATCTGCATATTACAGATGGGGAAACAGAGGCACATGGGAATGTAAATGGTTTGTCCATGGTCACCTAACAGACAAGGTCCAGGAACACAACCCAGATACAAGTCCCAGTCCAATCTGTACCTACTATGCCCACACTACCTCCCAGTTCTCATGCTATTTGCAAATAGATTAATTTCACACACAGTGACCCATAGATTAAGAAACTGAATTATTTATTTTTAAGACAATACTGTTATAAAGAATAAGCAGGTTTTTTTTTCTTTCCAGGTTAAGTCTTTGGATTCCAGCTTTCAGTTCACACAGAATTTGTTACAGTTAAGTTATAGCTCCTTAAATGTAAGAGGTTTGCAGCAAAATCACAGAAACTTAAGTACAAAACAGAGTTGTTTTAATACTAATATTACCTTTCAAACATTCTCCTTTGTTTTTAACTATTTTCTTTATTCACTAAAAAGAAGCTGTTGTGTAGGAGAGAGTAGGGAGAGGAGGTAGAATTTGTATTACTGTTCTGTTAGCTCAAAAATAACAGAAAATGATTACTGCTGTTTGTTGAAGCATGTCCTTGGAGATTCCTACTTTGTACTGTGAGATTAGCTGATAGAGGAAAACAAAAGGACTTACCCATTCCTGGAAATGACACACACAGTCCCCTTGTTTCTACATTGCACAGGAACTTTGCTAATTTATTAACAAAACAACTATGGATAAAGAAAAAAATCTTTAGAAATTGTGCAAGTGATTTTGTGCCCATTGATGCATGTTGGGTGACAAATTCTAGTGCTTCTCGCGGGATGTAAACACACTGGTTCTTAGTATATTCAGAATTGGCAAAGATGTATGAAAATGCAGCTAGCAGCATCTGTATTGCTGGAGTTTTTTTTCAAAATGGCTAAATAGATTGGCAGAGGACAATCAGTACCCCAAGTTAAGTCTTATTTTGAAAGTAGTTAGCTTACTTAGTAAGTGTCAAAGTGTAGCAGAGTTACTGTCCTGGCTGTGTGTTTCTTGTACACAACCCAGGGAGTCCCCAAAGGGAAGGAGTTTGTTGTAGGAGATAATGTGATTTTTTTTCTTGCTTCTCTTGTCTGCAGCATGGAATTTTTACAAAAAAAACTAGCACAGGTACAGATAGGGCCTAGGTTAAACGGCTCTGTGGCATCTTTATGTATCTAAGATTTAGTGTATAAGGTACATCTCTATTCTGTCTTCTCTCTGGCCTTGGTACAGTGCTGCTGGAGTCAGAAAACTATAGTGTTCTCACCGTTGTAAATGGTGGTGTCACAGCCTCTTGTAATAAATAATAGCCTGAGAAATACAGAGTAACTAGAAACAGCAACACTAGAAACAGGAACCAATAAGTAATCAAGAGATTTGGATTTTGTGTTTAATGAACATGTGCCTGTTGGGGATATGCTTCCTTGTGTTTGCCCCCCATGATCACACTGCAAAGGCATGTAAGAGGCACTTGGCAGCTGCCTAAGGACATGGTGACATGGTATAATTATGGAACCAGCCGAACAACAATTCAGAGCTGGTGAACGGATGGCATTTTAACTGTATTTTGTGAAGACTGAAGTCAAGAACATCATTGGACACACTTGGGAAAGAGACTGTCAGACTCTCTGAGGCACAGCCACTGCCACACTAGTGGACTTATGTCTGGCTGCTGGCGTACACACCTCCACATTACCCTCGTGCCACATCAGTGCCCACTGCTGCTTCACAATCAAATGGCTTGAGCACAGCCCGCCAGTGGCTGCGGTCGCACGGAGCCACCGGGTCACGCGTCCCTACGAGCATCTGGCGCTGGACAGGGGCGAGGCACGTGCAGCCCCAGCGCGGCTTCCCCGCCCCGGCTGCCTGGCACGAGGGGCCCCAAGTGCTGCGCTGCCGCTGGGACAGGGCTGCTCCGTTGTGCAGGTGTGAGCTTCCGCCCGCGGTCACAGCCCGGCCCTGGCCTCGCGGAAGCGCCTCCCAGACCGCAGGCCCCGACATGCCCGAGCCTGGAGCCGCCGGGTCTGGAGCGCAGGGGGAGGGCTCAGCTCGGCGGGGCGGGGCCAGGAGCACCTGCGGCCGCCGGGGCGGGGCGGCGATGGCGGCGGCGCGGCGGGAGCGGGGGCGGCCGGACCGCACGGCCTTCACGCAGCAGCGACTCCCGGCCTGGCAGCCGCTGCTGTCGGCGGGCATCGCGCTGCCGCTCTTCTTCACGCTGGGCCTGGCCGGGCTGGCCGTGGGGCTGGGGCTGCACTTCTCCTCGGGCACCATCCGCGAGCTGGAGCTGGACTACACGGGCGCCCTGGGCAGCAACCAGGACTGCGCCCGCTGCACCAATGCCAGCGCCACCTCCGGCCCGTGCCTCTGCACCCTGCACTTTGAACTGGCCGAGCCCTTCCCGGGGCCGGTGTGCCTGTACTACCAGCTGTCCAACTACTACCAGAACCACCGGCGCTACGGTGTGTCCCGCGACGACCTGCAGCTCAGCGGGGACCCCTGGGGGCTGCGGCACCCAGCCGAGGAGTGCTGGCCCTACCGGCGGGACCCGCGGGGCCAGGCCGTGGCCCCCTGCGGCGCCGTTGCCAACAGCCTCTTCAACGACACCTTCGCCCTCCACCGCCTGGTCAACGGGTCCTTCATGCCGGTGCCCCTGGACAGCCGGGGCATCTCCTGGTGGACCGACTCCAACGTCAAGTTCCGCAACCCGGAGCTGGTGAACGGCAGCCTGGCCACCGCCTTCTGGGGCACGTCCAAGCCCCCCAACTGGCCCTGTGCCGCCTACCTGCTGGATGCTGGCAACCCCAACAACACAGGCTTCGTCAACGAGGACTTCATCGTGTGGATGCGCACCGCCGCCCTGCCCACCTTCCGCAAGCTCTACCGCCGTGTCCACCAGGGCAACTTCTCCGCTGGCCTGCCCCGTGGAACCTACCGCCTCGACATCAATTACAGCTACCCTGTCCTCCCCTTCAAGGGCACCAAGAAGGTCATTCTCAGTACAGTCTCCTGGATGGGCGGCAAGAACCCCTTCCTGGGCATTGCCTACCTGGTCTTTGGCTCGGCTTGCATCCTCACTGGTTTTGTCATGCTGGCTGTGCATATCAAGTACCAACAGCAAAACCAGATGGATGAGGATTAGAGAAAGCTGGAGGTCCTAATGCTGCTGGGCATAGAAGTTGTGGGGAGGAATTAAATTGCAGCTAGTCACCATGCGTGGTATAATTCTGACCTCATGGGGAGTGCTCTGAAAAGAAGAACTAGGCCTTTTTTTGTTTTGTGACAGATTAAATTAAAATACTTTTTTTTCCCTAATAGAAAACCAAGAAACATCCAGACCTGGTTAGAATGGCTGAACTCGTGGTTCATAATGTGATAAGAGAATATTATGTGCCTAACAGGTTACTGTTGAGCTAAAACTCTTCTCTACTACCCACATTTCTAATGACCCAGACTTATTTCTTATGCCTGAAAGAACTTCATACAATGCTGTTCCTCGTTTACTGCTTTCTATTCTGAACTTCTGTGTTTCTTTAAACATTTTTTCGCTACAAGTGAAACTTAATATGTTGTTTTCATTGTTACATGAAAAGGAGTAGTCATGGGTTATTCATTTGCATAATTGCCTGGAGTTTGTGCTACAAACATCATAATAGCTTTTAAAATCTTCCAATTCCATTTACAAGTCTTCAAATTTTTTTAGGTCTCACTAGCCTTTATGGCTCTTAGCATATCAGTGCCTTCAAACCAATAAAAGCAATATTTAAATGAGTATGCATAGCAAGACCAAAGTGCTGACCTCCACATCAGTGTCATTTGAATCATACTTGAGATAAGTTGTTAGCTGTCTTGAATTACAATAATACTTTAGTTCCCTTAATTTTTGTAGAAATTTAGATAGGGAGTGTAAAATGATCTTAAACTGAAATGAAAATAAAACACCCTGAACTGGAGCTGTCCAAAAAGATAAACTTCAAAGGAGTATCTAATGTGAAATGCCACAATTTAAGTGGTAACAATAATAAAAATAAATAAATAAATAAAATCACTTATCATTTTCTCTGCTTGTTTTCTGACTTTCCCCTTACTTAGAGCTTACTGATGTAGGGATAAGATGTAACTTTACACAGAACGACCTACTCCATAATCTCTAATACTCCATGTGAGTATTCTTAATGTCCAGTATCTGTGAGTAGTGCTGTCTTTGAAAGTGGAGATTAATTCTATTACATGGAGAGATGTCTCTCTCTCTCTCCTCCTTAGATAAATTTTACTAATCTTCTAAGCAAAATTGGCTAGGTTTGAAGAAAGTTCTCTTAATTTCACTTAAAAAGCACCAATGGCAGAAAGTTCTCTTTGTGTTATAGGTTTATGCCTAAAACAGTAATATGGGATGGTCCTTGTTTGTTTATATATCTATCTGGATTTTGAGTAGTATGGCCAAGAATGGCATTAGATCATTTCTAGACTAGAAATGCTACCAGTGTGGGAGTAAAAATGTATCAAAATCATTGGTAAAATAACTTCATAGTATTTCTTTTCTGGCAAAATACCTGATCATATATATGAAATGGACCCAGGTAGTGGAATGATTAAAAGAGTAGAGTCTAAGTACAGCAGTGTTTATATTTTGTTTCAGTCCTGTGACTCTTTTGCTTTTTTGAGTGGTTGAGTTGCTGGCAGTTAAAAGTGATGGTTGTGTATGAGAAGTACTCTGTCTAGTTTTGATGGCTGAAATTCTGCAGCATGTAAATTATTATCTTTAGTTCACAGTGAGGCAGCTCTCCTTGTCACTTACCTGCCTGTGTTAGAAGTCTTTGGATGTGGAGCTGCTATCTTTACAGAACTTCTGTTCTCAGAGTTCTTCCTGTCTTAGTTATATAACGCAGGCTAATGTCAATGTGTTTTTATACCAGCACTATGTACTAAAGAGGTTTATAGTCATGGTTATTGAAACTCTGAAAAAAAGCTTGAAAACATTTACATTTGCAGGGGAGGGGGAAGAGGTTGTTTAAATGCTTTCTGGTAACAAAAATAATTGCAAGGTATTTCTGAGTATGACTTGTCTCACTAAACAACCGCTTTTCAACTTCTTCCAGAGTAGTTAAATCTGGGGAATGTTGCAAAAGCAAGGAAAGGCCTTTAGTCAAGCAAATATGACAGCCGAACTCTATAATCGAGTGACCAAATTGGATTGTTACATTTCTGCAGAATTCTCAGAAGTTAACAAAATTGCTGTGGTGTAACTGGGGCCAGAATTTGTTTTATTTCATATAGTTCTTACTAACTACTCTTTGAAAGTAGAGAGTACTTTGAGAGAATCTGTTTCATCTCTCAAGTGTTGTGTAGAATGGAAAAATACTTACGCTGAAGTCTCATTGGTCCAGAGAGAGAGAGAGCGAAGCAGTAAAAGAGCAGGGGTTTTTTCTCTTTAAAATTTCATTTAAAATATTGCATTAAAGTGTTAATTTTGAGTTTTTGGTTAATGGAAAAATTCAGCATGTCTTTGACTCAGTATTCACTTCAGGTTTACTCATCAGAACTCCTTTCACCTGTAATAATCTAAATTGAAAATCTAACTTTATCATGATAAATTTTTCTCTGTTTAAAGGTGAAACTAAGTTTCTCAGTTTCATTTGTGGCTTATGCTATCTTTTTAGTCAATACCATCTTTTAGGTTTTATGCCTTAACATAAGATCTCTGTTTTATAGGCATCTATAAACCTTCAGGGAAATATAGTATTATTCCCTATTCAGCTGCAGTTAAAAATAGATTTTAATCTTCCATTATAACATAGCTGTTAAACTCAGTTGTCCCTTTATCTTGGTGAATGTGCTGTCTTTCATGTTGTGTAAAGAATAAATTGAAATGGGGAAGAAGGGGAAACTCATGTGATTTGTGGAGCTTCAGGCTCCACAAATATAGGATTGTGTATTGCTAAGGTGGAGGGAGTGGTAAATTTTAATAAAATGCTTTGGAAGGATATTTATCTATTTTTGTGCAATATTTGTCTTCCTGCTTGTGTAAAGGAAATTGCAAATGAACAGGTGGAAAAGACCAGTGGTATTTAACTTCACTGTTGCTAAATACATTGTTATCCACTATTGAAATACCTATTGCATGACAGACCTATTCAGAACATTGCAGTTCCTACAAAAAATTTGTCATCTCACCTCTAATCCTGGTATAAGACAGGAAGCAAGGACGGAGCTGTTTTTCTTTGAATGCTAGAGGGAGAGATCTTCCTTGGCTTGTGGGAACAGCACATTTGATTCTTGTACTTCCTCTTCTTTCTCAGGTACATGTAAAGCCCCTCCTCCTGTTACGATTCACTTGAGCTATTGACCTAGGACTCGGCTCTCTCTCATGCTGTCAGTAGCTGTTAGAGGAATATGTGCTGGTTCTTTCATTTCAAGGCAGGTGTTCAGCTAGCTATCTATTATATAGGCTTGGTGTAAAAATATCAGTTACAAAAGTTCCTCTCACCCCAAAATATGTTAGATTATAGTAAGTATGATCAGTTAGATATGTTTTATAGGTACTGAAAGATTTCAGAGAGGGGATAACACACTGCTTTTTTTGCTTAAGATAAAACATAAAATCTAACAGAAAAGCAAACATATTGATGTTTTTAGAATGGTTGTGAAGACCTCAATATCTTCACTGGAGATTTAATAAATATCGTAGAGCTGGGTCAAAAGCAGTGTGGAAAAATTCAGGTGTTAGGGTTGATACAGGATTCCTGTACTATGTGTGGTCCTCCTGGTAATTTGACTCAGAACTGATCTGAGCCTATTGTTTCAACTGTTTTTTGACAACTTCCGGACACTTTTTCCGACATTGACACTCCCCCATGTTTTGTGCAGAGTCTTTTCTCCCTGTTTCAGAGACTGTCACCTCAAACTCATCATGCCTGAAGGTGAATTCTAGACCCTTTGTATTCTTCCCCAAATATTCCTAAATTGCTATTGCAGGTCCATTTGCAATTCAAGAGCTAAATCAGCCTGAGACTCTGTATAGATTCAGTGAGGTTTTAATTTGCCTCATCGTGCACAAGCATAGCCACAAACAGCTGTTTCTTTTACCTTTTAGATGTACTTGTAGAGGAGTTTCTCAGATAGTTATTGTAGAACAGGATCAATTTTTAGGGTAAGTGTGGAAACTAAAACTGTATTTAAAATGAGCTGTTGGCTTGAACTCAGATCTGCTTTGTGGCCTGGTAGAAAGAAGACACGGTAGTAAATGGAGAGGTTAGAGGAGTATTAATATCTTAATGAATATATTGCTAGTATGTATCTATAGAAGTTGCTGGATTGGCACTAAGGATTAGTTTGACCTGAAGTACTTGAGTGGGTACAAGGAGATTTGTTGGGTGCCTCAGCAGTTTCATTTTAGTATCCACAGTTGAAGTATTTTTACCGTTTTGTCATTTCCTACAGTGATTATGATATTTTTCTTTCAGGAATATTAGGCAGGGCAGCTCCAATTGCAATTACCTTGGAATTATAACACAGTCACTAAAATATCTTTTGGAAACATTTTGTTGTTAATCTTCCAGTATACAGGCAACTCCCGCTTACTGTGGTTTTGCTGTAGTGCTCATTAAAAATACCAGGGCCCAGGGTGAAGTGGCAGGAGCCCAGGGTCTGCTCCAGCACATGGTGCTGGAGTGGGCAGGGAGAACTGGTGGTGAGAAGGGGTGGGCAAGGGACTGGGCAGCGTAAGCATGGAGCCTGGGCCAATGAGGCCCAGGGCGGGGTGGCAGGAGCCCTGGGGTCCACTCTGACACATGGTGCTGGAGCAGACAGTGGGCGGGGAAGAGCCATGGTGGCGGTGAGAAGGGGCGGGGGGGGCCTGAGTGTGGGGCCCAGGCTGGCACCCAGGGTCAGGGGTGGCAGGAGCGCAGGGCCTGAAGCCAGGGCTGGCAGGAGTGCAGGGTCTGGGCTGGTGCGAGCCAGTGCTCAAGGACACATGCACAGTGTCCCCTGCCCCAGCACACAGTGGAGCCAAGCCCATGGAGCACCCCCCCATCCCTGGGCTGCAGTCCGTGACCTGCTCTGCTCCGGTCATGCGCTCACCCACCAGAGCGCTACTGCTCAATGTTAATCCCTGCCTTCTCGCTGTTAATCCCTGACTGGGCGGGTCCCTGACTCAAGCCTTGCAGGTGGGGTGGCTGGGGCCGTGGATGGGTGCGCTGGTGGCCAGCGGGTGCGGGTCCGCAGGGGTTGTTGTAGCTGTGGAACAACGAGGCTGGGAGGAGGCAATGTTTTCCCTGGTGGAGCTTGTGCAGTGCTTTGCCTGGAGTGGTGGGGCCAGGGCTGGCAGGAGCACAGGAACCAATTATATTTATTTACATTAAACCCTATGGGAAAATGGGTTTCCCTTAACATGGTTTTGCTTAGCGCTTGTTTTTTCCGGAACCAATTAAGAGTGCTAAGTGGGGGTTGTCTGTAAAAAAAAGTACCACATAATAAATAATAGTAACTCCAAGAAGTTCATAGAAGTATCTTGTTGAAATTTCCCCTTATTCATTACAAAAGAGATCAATCTGTTTAAGAGGTAGTAAATGGTGTCTGTGTGTTAAGGGAGTTTCTGCCTGTGGTATAATATTAGGTATCTACTTCAGATGAGATGCATTAAACCAATTTCCATTTTAATGAATCAATACAGTGCTCACTGCCATGCCATATCCAGTAGAGAGAAATCTTTTATAAGTGGGTGCTGGCCCATTTCACTTGAGTGAATCCTCATGATCAAATGTGAAGCTGAATAACTACATTTTACTTGTGTAAGTTCTTCCTACAGTTTCAGCTGAATGGGTCTTATTTTTTTCTTTTTGTCCTTTCCTTCATGAAGCGATCTCTAAATATCCTTTTTCACATCACAGAAATGCAATGAGACTTAACCATTGTTTGCAAAGTGTTTTGAGATTGTAGAGGGGAAAAGGTACTATGGTAATACACAGGTGTTTCAAACTTAGGTTCGGGGAGTTGCTGGTGGTATTACATTACCAAGTTACATGCCATAGTATGTTTTAGGGAGTTATGTATTTTATCTTGAAATATTAAAACTCTTGCTAAGTAGATTGATTAAACACTTGCATGCGAGTTGTATGGAATCATAAGAGGTTTCTGAGCACAAATACTTCGTCTTAAAGTTGATTAAATTCATGCTAAAGCAATTGAAAATAATTAAATTATTACAGGAATAAATAAAGTATTTCCTTTTGTGTGGACATGCTGTCCAAATTCGCTGATGATATCAAGATGTGGGGAGAAGTGGGCACGCTGGAGGGGAGGGACAGAATCCAGCAAGATCTAGACAGGTTACAGGGGTGGGCGGATGAGAATAGGATGGAATTCAACGCAGACAAGTGCAAGGTGCTGCATCTAGGGAGATGGAACCTGCAACATACCTATAGGCTGGGGAACACCCTTCTTGGCAACACAGTGGCAGAAAGGGATCTTGGAGTCATTGTTGACTCCAGGATGAACATGAGCTGCCAATGCGAGTAAGCGGTCAGTAAGGCTAACCGCACTTTGTCGTGCATCTACAGATGCACGACAAGCAGGTCCAGGGAGGTGATCCTTCCCCTCTATGCGGCGCTGGTCAGGCCACAGTTGGAGTACTGTGTCCAGTTCTGGGTGCCGCACTTTAAGAGGGATGTGGCCAGCATTGAGAGGATCCAGAGGAGGGCCATTCGCATGGTCAAGGTGCAGCGAGACAGGCCCTACGAACAGAGGCTAAAGGGCCTGAACCTATTCGGCCTCCACAAGAGAAGGCTGAGAGGGGATCTGGTGGCCATTTATGAACTCATCGGGGGGACCAGCAAGAATTGGGGAAGGCTCTGTTCCCCCGGGCACCACCCACGGTTACTAGGAATAGCCACAAATTGTTAGAAGGTTCAGGCTGGACATCAGGAGACATTACTTTACAGTTAGGGCTGCCAGGCTTTGGAATGGGCTCCCAAGTGAGGTGGTGCTCACTCCTACCTTGGGGGTCTTCAAGAGGAGGCTGGAGTGATATGACCCCAGCACCCATTCCTGCCCAAGGCAGGGGGTCATACCTGATGATCTGTTTAGGTCCCTTCCGAGCCTAAGCACAATGATACTATGAAGTTCAGTCACATTTCTAAGGCCTATTTCTTGTGCATCTATTATCAGCTAAAGTATACATTGACTAGTATGTGCCAAAGACATTTTTTTTATTAAAAAGTAGAAAGCCCAATAGATATTTTTATGATTGGATTACTAATCTGTTTCCCTTGGAAGACCATGGAGTCGTTTGCTTTGGGAATATGTGGCAAGACTGGTTTAAGGAGCATTGATTATTGTTGAAAACAAAGAAGGGAAGTTCCATAATTGCCTCAGGTCAATGTGTGCACATTCTTCACTAGCAGTTAGCTTTCTAAAAAAACTCTTCAAGGTTTCTGTGAGCTCTTTCAGCCTTCAATGCAATGATGGATCCAATGGTAGGTTTTCATTTATGTTTCTTGTACTTGTCAGGTACACAACTTAAATGCAAGTATATTATTAAACTAGATTAAAATAACTTCTGGTTGCAAGATTGAGCATCCAATGCCAGAATTGATGTTGGTACACCCTAAGCCCCACCTCTCCCATTTGTGCCTATGCAGTATGATACAGTCTTTGACATAGATGACATGTAAGTGTTGATGGCGGGGGGGGGGAGGAGGCATGACTGCACTGCCACCCCTACCTCCACTGCTGCTGGGACCTGGCTCTGGCTGGGCTGCAGCCCTGTGCCCTGCCATCAGAGCAAAAACCTCGGGGGGCACATGCCCCTCTGCCCTCTCCACATGTTGCCTATGTTCTTTGATTATATGGTATTGTAATGCCCTTAAAGAGTTCTTGAATTCCTTAAATTCAAATCTTGATCCTCAGCCCCCCCCTCAGCCACCTAATCCGATAAGTGCCTTAAGTCCCTAGGTTCCAAGGTTGTTACCAGTAATATTTCCTAAGTGCCTAAAGGGGTGCTTTAGGCATACACAAAATTCTTATGTGCTGATAGTGTTGAGCAGCTTGGTGTCTAAGTCCTTTGGGACTCTGTGCCACCTATAGGGCCTGCTCCTTTAAGCGTTCTCAAAGCAAACCTACCTGATTAGGTCCCACACACAATGCTGCCAGAAGAACAACACTCAAGATGTAGGAAACCCAAACTCAGTTCCCCCCTGTGTGTGAGGATTTCAATCCTGCGTGTACTGCCACCTCACCTAAATACTCTACCTGGGTACTGAGATTCTGGCCTGAGTACTTTTAGTCTTACCTGTTTAATCTGCTCTACTTTAAACAGAGTAATTAAAAGTTACATGGTCCCAAAAGGGGACTGAGGAATGCAAGAGAACAAGCATGAATCTGTTCTAGTGATTACAGAGTGTAGGTTGTAGCCGTGTTGATCTAAGGACATAGGCAGACAAGGTTATTTGGCTGAATTTGATATCTTTTATTAGACCAACTTAAATAGTTGTAAACTATTTAAGTTTTCCAACTATTATGCATATGCATAATATGCACTATGCATATCTTGTATGCAGACCAGCTCAGCCTCTGGCTTCTTTACTTTTCATTCCATCCAGGAAGAGCACACACCAACTGCTGAAACTTCCTCAGCCTGACGAAGGGTTTTTGAACCTGAAAGCTTGCTGAACACTTTTTTTCTTCCAACTATTTAAGTTGGTCTAATAAAAGATATCAGATTCACTCAAAGAATCTTGTCTGCTCTTCTAGTGATTAGGGTACTTGACTTGCCTAAGAAGAGAGATCCAGGTTCTACTTCCTGTTCCCCTGATAAATACTTAAACCACTGAGGTCCTGGATGAATGTGTGGGAGGTAACTACAGTTTTTGTACTACCATGTTCTTGTCCACCTATGTTTTGTGAGAAATCATGGGTTAGGCCCCTAATTCTGGGAGGGAGAGTTCAGGGCTGTGAATTCTGACTTGGAGTATGTGTCTTCTTCTTTGTACTGAATATGACAACTTCCTGCTCCATTTTACCTTGCATTATCAGGGAGAGTCAATTATAACAAAACACTAGACAGACTTTCTCTTGTCAATTTGTTGTAGTCCACAGCAGCCCCAAATAGGGAAAGTCACACTTATCTATGATCTGGATGATGCCCATTATAGATTCTTTGATGCATTTAGCGGCTAAGGTCTGAAGTCTTCATTGAATCTATGGGAACTGAATATTTTGTTAAAGATTAAGTTGGCCAAACTTATTTTATTTTTCACTGCAAAAGGCATTTCCTTGACACAGACAAAATTCATATCTATTTCCAGGTGATAAGAGAACAACTATATATAGAGCATTTCAAATGAGTTTACTAGAATTTTTTTTCCGCATGTGCAAAACAACATATTTTTCAATAATTGTGTTCTCATAAATGGTTTAACTGTTTTGAGTGAAATTTACAAAAAAAAAAAAAAAAAAAATATCAATCAAGACACAGATATCTAGTATGGAAAATTGCAACCAAAATAGTTGACGTTTGATAAATTTACAAGTAACAGGAAACAGTCTTAAAACAGGATTTATCAAATGGGTGATTATGTTGAAGATATAAATTGTTCAAAGTTTTACTCTGGTTTCCATCTTTATTAAGTTAAAACTATGTTGTAATTAGGTCCACTGAATCCATTATAGATGCTATAAAATAAGTTCAGTGTGTGTAAATGAATGATTCATTCATGCTGACTACAGCGAGAGACAAAAGTTTAATAAACTTGATTTGTATAATCTTAGTGGGACTGGGTTTACATGGAGCAAAATGAACTTTCTGTTTCTCGTAGTTAGCTAGGCTTTTGTCAGGTTCCTGAATCACTAATACTGTTATTTCTTAGATTTAGTTCTTTTATTAGCACTTTATTTTGTAACTCGCAAACTGTCCTCATTAGTTGTCAGTGCGAATTACAGGTCTATTTTTCTACTATAAAACATGTTTCTCATTTAAAAAAAAAAATCCCAAATGCTTTGCACTGTCTCTACCTTGAGTATGATTTAAGCAGCTTATGACAGAATGATAAACCCAGGGCTTTTTTTAACTTTGTGTAGGGGAGGGATCAAAGGCAAAATAAGCATTTCACAGATTTTTGCAAGTATAATTTGCTTGTGGCAATCTGCCAAGGGAAAATTTCACAGTCCATTTATAGAAACATTGTCAGCAAATGAATAGCCAGTGAATGTAGTGTCAGTAGTTGGAAGAAAATAGGTTTCCACAAACTAGTTCTAATAGATGTCTCTACAAAATACAAAAAATGTAAATGACACTGGAATGTAGTATGCTAGAGGAGAAATGCCTTATTTTTGTACATGATGATAACAATGGTCAATGTTTTGAATATTATGGTGGTGCCTGGAGGCCAGCTGATGTCAGGGCTGTGGTGTGCACTATACACAGCATTATATAAACACAGAATTAGAGAGAGCCCCCACTGCGGTAAAACCTAAATAGTTAAGGCAGGAAAAGGGCAGGAGAATAGGACAGTGTATACAAGCAAAGCAGTGGTTTATACAAGCCATGTTAGTTCTGTGATTATGTTTTATCTTTAAATCCTCGGAGACTGAGAAAAGCAGCAGCTGCAAAAGTTCTTGTGATACCAACTCCTGTCCATTGAAACCCACAAATGTAGTTCAGCCAAAAGACCGCCAAGCCCCCACCACATTCTTGGCTGAGTTGAGAGTGTAGCAGTTGTTTTGGTAAACATACATCAACCATGTGAACACAATGCCCTGGCCACTGCAGCTGATTTTGAATGATTAATGCTTCCAGACTGGTGGTGTTAGTGTCAATAAGGACACTGGCATTTGTGCGATGATATTCACACTTTATCCCAAGGATCCTTCCAGAGGTAGCACTGGTTTTAGGCTTTTCAGTAGTCCTTGTAGGTCACCCAAGCTTCACAACCATAGAGAAGTTAGAGTTAACAAAGGTCCTACTATATAAGGCTGTGGTCAAATCTTGATGTCATGATCATTGAACACATGATGATACAGTCTTCCAAAGGGGGAGCTGGCAAATCGGATCCTATCCTGGATTTCCTCATCAATGTTGACCTTCTTTAACAGATAGCTGTTGAGGCATGCAAAGTGTCCAACATTCTCCAGCTCCTGTCCATTATTGTTAGCCACTCTGCGTTGGACTAACATCTGAAAAGTGGACTAGCATCCACTGGACTAGCATCTGAAAAGTGTGTGTAGGATGGGTGCTTAGTATGTGGATAAAAATCATTAACCAGTGTCATGGGGATTTCCAACTTTGAACCTTTAGGTGATGAAAGAGATTTATTTTTAATGCTTCTTTTTAAGATGCCTACCTAACTGAAGAAGTCTAAGTAGTTCATTTTAACTGTAGTACTTCCCCATTTCACTCTCAGTACTGAACCAGGCACATCTGAAATCTCTTCCTATTATTGCATAAGTGGGACTTTTCAGGCATTTTTTATAACTTCACGCATAACCCAACATCTGCTTTCACTCTCAGTCTCCTAGGGAATCTCAGACCTATTAGCTTCACTTCAGGGAGGGAACTTTCAAAGTTGATAAATGGAACACAATACAACATAATACCCTTTTCTTTATATAGCTTCTGTCCTACAAGTTCTACATTAAGATGCTGACAAGTATTAATAACATATTTGTAACCAGGTTCAGGCTGCAGGGCTGACTGTGCTGCCCTCTTGTTGTCAGACAACCCTTACCCAGCTCAAGTCTAGGGTGCCCTCCCTTTGCTACTCACCTACCATGCCTTGATGTAATTGTTTGATTAGAAGGGAGGCTGCCTAACGGGTCCTAGAGCAAGCCCCAGTTTCTCTAGATGCCATCTAGCTCTTCCAGACTCCTGCCTGTCTCTATTCTGCCCCTGCTAGGTAGGCCCTGATAACTTGTCAGTGCTCTTCCCAGGGCACTTGTTAGCCTTATGAATGATTAATGCTTCCAGACTGGTGGTGTTAGTGTCAATAAGGACACTGGCATTTGTGCGATGATTGCCTCCACCCTCCCCTACAGCTGTGCCTGTACTTCACAGGTGTTACTGATTAGTGACTTCATTAGGCACTTGCCACCAATCCAATACCAGAGCACCTCAGGCCTTTACACCCTGTTGAGGCCTACCTTACAAGCTTCAGCCCCTTTTCCTTCACTGGTTCCCTTAGCCTAGGCCCACTGGGCCAGACCTGGTTTGGGGGTTCCAGCCCTTGACTGCATAATCTAGCTTAATCTTTGTCCTGTCCTGGGCAATACACTTGCTGAGCCTGTTTAGGTTCCTGGGCCCCCTGGCCCTCGTCTCTGCCCCTTTTGTGCAGAGGATCCCCTGGCCTTGGCTCCGTCCTTCCTGGCCACCCTTGTCTGGCTCCTGCCCAAACTAGGTTTCAGATTTCCTCTCTAGGCTTTAACCTTGCCCTCAGGTCTAAGCCTACAGGATGGCTTGAATCCAGGCTCCCAGTAGGGCCCTAAGTACGGACATGCCTCTGGCACCCTGCTGTGGGTTAAACCACCATGCACCCCTCAGGCATCCCAGGATGGCCTCCACATGCTTCCCTATGAGCCACACCCAAACCACCCATTGAAACTGTAACCAAAGTTATAGTTATGGGGCTTAAGGGGTTGGGGGTGCAGGTGGTGTTCTCATCAATCCTTCTAGTCTTGGGCTACAGACTAAGGAGGGAGAGGAGGATCCAGGTAATGAGCCAAAGACTGCAGCGCTGGTGTCATCGGGAAGGCTTTGGGTTCCATGACCACAGTCCACTCTTTGGCGAGAGAGACAGTGACCTGCTGGGAAGGGACAGCCTCCACCTCTCTGCGCTGGGGAGGAGGCTTTTTACAGCCAGACTGGCTGACCTGCTCCACTGGCCTTTAAACTAAACCCGCCAGGGGATGAGGGGACTACTGCCACTGCTGGCCCACTGAGCAACCCTTGCAAAGCCAGCAGACCAAGGCACTCAAGGGAGCCCACCCCTTCCCCAGCCCTGGAATGAACTGTAGGCAAGGCAAGGCAAGGGCCCCCAAGGGGACACTTGCGTGCCTGTACGCAAATGCCAGGAGCTTGGGGAACAAACAGGAGGAACTTGTCCTCCTGCTAAATGCAAATAACTATGATGTCATAGGGATAACGGAGACCTGGTGGGACTCTACCTATGACTGGACCACAGGTATAGATGGCTATACCCTGTACAGGAGGGATCCAGTAGAAAAAAGGGGCAGAGGTGTAGCTCTCTATGTGAAGGCAAGCTACGTATTCCTGCAAACCAACATTGGCACCCATGGTGAACTTGAGACTTTCTGGGTTAAAATCCATGGGGAACACAGCACAGGGGATACTATGGTGGGAGTCTACTACAGACCTCCTACCCAGGGTCAAGACCTTGACCAGGAGTTCACCAGCGAATTGGCTGAGGCTGCATGCTCCCCATGTATGGTTGTCATGGGAGACTTTAACTGCCCAGACATCTCGTGGGAGGAGTGCTCAGCCAAATCCGAGTGGTTGCAAAGCTTTCTCTCGTACATGAATGACTCCTATCTGATGCAGGAAGTCTATGGGCCGACCAGAGATAAATCACTGCTCAACCTGGTACTAGCAACCAGGGATAACCTAATCAGTGACCTAACGATTGAAGGGAAGCTGAATGACAGTGACCACGAGCTGATCACCTTCACCATCTGCCATAAAGCTGGCAAGTCAGTCAGTAATACAGAAGTCCTCGACTTCAGGAAAGTTGACTTTGACAAGCTCAGGAGGCTTGTTGGTGAGGCCCTAAGGGACCATGACCCCAAGGGAAGGGGAGCTCAGGAAGAGTGGTTGCTCCTCAAGGGAGCGATCCTCGATGCACAAGCTAATGCTATTCCGTTTCAGAGGAAAGGCAGCAAAAGGGCACAGCAGCCTCCTTGGCTCTCCAGGGAACTAGTGGACCTCCTGAATCTTAAAAGGAAGACTTACAAAGGATGGAAGACTGGAACCACCACCAAGGAGGAATATTCTGCTCTGGTCCAGACCTGCAGAGAGCAAACCAGGAAAGCCAAGGCTGTGACAGAACTCCAGCTAGTTACAAATATTAAGGACAATACAAAGTCATTTTTTAGATATGTGGGGAGCCGGAGGAAAAGCAAGGTCAACATTGGACCCCTGCTAAACCAGTTGGGACAACTGACAACTGATACCCAGGAAAAAGCAAACTTGCTAAATGGGTACTTTGCATCAGTTTTTCACCAGTCCAATGGGACACCCCTGCCCACTGTGGGACAAGGAGGCCTGGGTGAGGGAGATTCTTTGCCCTCCATCAAAGCTGACCTCATGAAGGAACACCTTGACAGGCTGGATACTTTCAAGTCAGCCAGCCCTGATGGTTTACACCCAAGGGTACTCAAATTGCTGGCAAGCATCATAGCTCAGCCCCTGGCACAGATCTTTGAGAACTCCTGGTGCTCTGGTAAAGTGCCCGATGATTGGAAGAATGCCAATGTCATTCCTATCTTCAAAAAAGGGAGGAAAGTAGATCCGGCAAACTACAGACCCGTCAGCCTGACCTCTATCCTGGGTAAGGTCTTGGAAAAGATTATCAAAAAGGCCATCCTATACAGGCTAGCTGACGGCAATATCTTGAGGGATACCCAGCACGGGTTTGTGGTGGGTAGGTCTTGCTTGACCAATCTCATTTCCTTTTATGACCAGGTGACCTATCACCTGGACAAGGTGGAAGAGATTGATGTCATATATCTGGACTTTAAAAAAGCCTTCGATCTGGTATCCCATGATCACCTCCTGGCAAAATTGGCTAATTCTGGCCTCGACCTCACCATGATCCACTGGATGGGGAATTGGCTCCGTGGTAGGACCCAGATGGTGGTGGTTGACGGAAGTCAATCGTTGTGGTGTGCTGTGACCAGTGGGGTCCCTCAATGCTCTGTCCTAGGGCCTTTACTTTTTAACATCTTCATCAATGATGTAGACATTGCTGTCAGAAGTGGGCTGGCCAAGTTTGCCGATGACACCAAACTCTGGGGTAAAGCATCCACGCCTGAGGACAGGAGGGTGATTCAGGCAGATCTTGACAGGCTCATGAAATGGGTGGATGAGAACCTGATGGTGTTTAACACTGAAAAATGCAAGGTTCTCCACCTTGGAAGGAAAAACCTGCAGCATGCTTATAGGCTTGGCAGTGCTACGCTGGTTAGCACTACAGTTGAAAGGGACTTGGGGGTCATGATTGACCACAAGATGAACATGAGCCTTCAGTGTGATTCTGCAGCTAGTTAAGTGAGCAAAATGCTGGCTTGCATTCATAGATGCTTCTCAAGCTAATCCTGGGACATCATTCTCCTGTTGTACTCGGCCTTGGTGAGGCCACAGCTGGAGTACTGCATCCAGTTTTGAGCTCCAGAATTCAAAAAGGATGTGGAGAAGCTTGAGAGAGTGCAGAGAAGAGCCACATGCATGATCAGAGGTCAGGATAACAGATCTTATGATGAAAGGCTGAGAGCCATGGGACTCTTCAGCCGGGAAAAGCACAGGCTCAGCGACGAACCGGTGGCCACCTATAAGTTTATTAGGGGTGTTCACCAGGATCTGGGGGAACATCTGTTCACCAGAGTGCCCCAAGGGATGACAAGATGGAATGGTCACAAACTCCTCTGTGACCATTTCATGCTGGACATAAGGGAGAAATTCTTTACTGTCTGAGCTCCCAAGGCTTGGAATAGACTGTCAATGGAGGTGGTTCAAGCACCCACTTTGAACGCCTTCAAGACACTTTTGGATGTTTATCTTGCTGGAATCCTGTGATCCCTGCTGACTTCCTGCCCGTGGGCAGGGGGCTGGACTCTGATCCTCTGGGGTCCCTTCTAGCCCGAATGTCTATGAAATCAAAGATTAAGTCTTCTGACTAATACAAACTAAGCCCCCTTTGGGTACACACAAAAACAATGGCTACCTGCCTACATAACAAGGTCCCCCCTTACTCTGGGTAATATTTCCCTTTTGTTGTTGGCAGCAATCCCTCATGGACAAGGTTGGTCACTCCCAAGGGTCAAGTAAAGGGTTGTAAATGAGTCCATTGATGGTGAGGAAGGCACATCCTAGAGCCGCAGACTTGCTGGCAGATGCCATAGGTAGTGGTTCAAGGGAGGGTCAGACCATGGGTTTCTTGGTCTTATTTCGTTTCCTTCTGTATCTGTTGTTTTTCTGCCTCCAGGGTGGTGAGATGATTTTCCTCAAAGTAAGATATACCTTCTCTCACAAGGCATTGCCATGTAGCCCTGTCCTGGGATAGTTTTTTCTAATTTGTAATGTTAATGCCACACTTCTTAATGTTTACTTGGAGAATCCCCTTGAAGTGTTTCCTCTGGCCCCTGCATGTCCTTTGTCCTTGGTTGAGTGGGGAGTATAGCAGTTGTTTTGGTAAACATGCATCAAGCATGCACACACAATGCCCTGGCCACCACAGCTGATGTTGAATGATCAATGCTTCCATACTGGTAGTGTTAGTGTCAGTGAGGACACTGGCATTTGTGCAATGAGTCTCCCATTTTATGCCAAGGACCCTTCCAGAGGTAGCACTGGTAAAGATGTTCTAGGCTTTTCAGTCATCCCTGCAGGTCACCCAAGCTTCACAGCCATAGAGGAGTGAGAATTACCACAGTCCTGATGTCATGGTCATTGAACACATGATGATGCAGTCTTCTAAAGTCAGAGCTGGCACATCAGATCCTATCTTGGATTTCCTCATCAATGTTGACCTTCTTTAATAGATGGCTGCCAAGGTATGCAGCGGTATGCAGCGTGTCCAATGTTATCCAGCTCCTGTCCATCAATGAGGATCTTTGCTGGGGTAGTTGATTGGCCTGGAGTAGGCTGGTGGTGTACTTTGCTTTTCTGATGTTAAGGATTAGTCCCAGGAACTGGTGTGCTTGAGGGAAGCAGTTAAAGGCCATTTGCAGGTCCTCCTCAGTATATGAAATGACAGCACAGTCATCAGCATACTGAAGTTCCACAGTTGACGCTGATGTAACTTTGGTTTTGGCACAGAGGCAGGAGAGTTTGAAAAGGTTCCCATTGGTCCTGTACTTGATTCCGACGCCATGTGGTGGATAGTCATGGATAAGCATCTCGACGACTTCAAGAAAGATGGAAAATAGAATTGGTGCGACCATGCAGCCCTTCTTGACGCCAGTTAGAATGGCAAAGGGCTCCATAATGGAGCCACTGCATAGGATAGAGTCAGTCATCTGATCATGAAGGAGTCTTAGGAGGGTGATAAATTTCCCTGGGCAGCCAGACTTTGATAAGATCTTTCATAGAGCATCATGGTTAAGAGTCGAAGACTTTGGTCAAATCAATACAGGCCGTATACAGTTCCTAGTGTTGTTCTTGTCATTTTTCCTGAATCTGCCAGGCCACAAAAATCACGTGCATGGTGCCTCTTGATGGCCTGATGCCGCTTGAAACTCAGGAAAGATTTCCTCAGCAAGAGGGAGCAGTCAATTCAGCTGAATTTGAGCAAAGATTTTCCTTGTGATAGAAAGGAGGGTGATACCTTGATTGTTTCCACAGTCAGCCTTATTTCTCTTTTAAAAAAGGCTGACAATATTGGCATTCTTTAGGTCAGTGGGAATTTTGTCAGTGTTCCAAATTTTAAGAAACAGGGTGTTGAGTTTGTTGGTCATAATTTCTCCACCAGTTTTGAAAACCTCAGCTGGTAAGCCATCAGGGCCAGAAGCTTTGTTTTTCTTCATCTAAGTGATCAGTATCGGTATACACAATCCAATTCACCCTGTCAAGGTGGCAGTCCATAGAGCAGCAGCAGTCCCCTGTAGGGCAGTAATACTCTGTTTGCCTTCCTCAAGACAGCCCTGGTGCCAGCTAGGCACTGGCCTGCATTCCTCTTGCCTCTGTAGCCTCCAGGACTAGACTATACCTCCTGGCTCAGGGTCTGTGTTTATATAGCTCCCTGGCCCTGCCTTCTTCCAGTCAGGTGTCTCCCTGATCTGTTGTAGGTGTTTCCTGATTCAGCTTGCCAGCTCAACCCCATAGTAACTTACTGCTGCTGGTTTCTTCTGTGCTCCTATCTTGCCTCCAATGCAGGGCTCTAGCCCATGACGCTACTGCAGCACAGCTGGCTGTGTAGTAAGTGCTTGTATCAGGTAAATCCCCAAGCCTTCATCTCTCTGTTACAATATTATTAAAATATGCAAAGATTATTATATATTACATATATGAATTAATATACTATATGACTATATTGTTACAGTTTACACTCTATTTATACATACTTTAATATATATTAATGTAGGTGAATGAGAGCAATCTATGCATATGCTGTACAGCTACAGAAAATAATTAGCTATGTAAAAACAAATGGCGAAAAACTGAAGATTTCAGTCAAAGATTCTGATAGGTAATAGTTACTGGAGCATCTATCAGTTGATTTCCATGAGTTATGGATCTGGTCCTGAGTGACAGAAATTAATGGGCAGCTTGTCTGCTGAGAATATTGTATCTTTTACTAGATTTAATCATGTCACTGCTCTCTTGTCTTTTTCCCCTGGCTTGTTTTCTTTCTCTTCATGTGTTAGCATCTACGAGAATTGTGAACTATTTCTGGCTATCTTTATATGTATATATAGTGCCTAGCACAATAGGGCCCTAGTTATACTAGGAGACTTCTAGATGTCACTGTAGTCAACCAAAAAGAAATTAAATAATGAAGTTGCTAGGAAAACAATTGTAACAGCTATGATGAAATTCTGTGAGGAGAGGTATGTGCCAAGAGAGAAGAGGAAGTGGGAAGGGTAAGCAGGAAGGAAATGAGCTAAGTACTAATTTTAGAATGAATTTGTGGAAAATTTTAAAAACAAAGGGGGTAAATGTGAACTGGGTTTTAAAGGCACCTACACACAAGTACAGAGGCTGCTCCAATGTGCTGGCATTTCAGTGTGTCAGAGTGAACTCAATTAATCGAGTCTGCTGGAGCGTGGCAATTGCCACATTCCAGCAGCCTCCTGTGTCTCATGTATCAATATCCCTTAAAATTGGAATATTTCTGCTTAAAAATGGGGGGGTGCGCTTTAGCTAAAGCTTGTTCAATGAGTTTTAGTTTAAGTACCCCCACTGCTACCATTTTTAAGTGTGGGGAGGCTGATACGCAAGAAGCAGTGGTGCTTTAATTAAAGCACCGCCCCACTCAACCCTTGGATCACACATAAAAGTGTAACAGGAAAGGCAGTGGGATTTCTCTGAGAAAGGAAGGCATGTGAGAAGGTGGATAAAAGCACTCAGCACACATTGCAGTTTGCAGACTTGACACTTTAAGGGACATAAAATGAGGAAGGTCCAGGGAAGTGGCTGGCAGAGTGGTTTTTGTGGATAGTGCTGAGGCAGATTTGCAGGTTTAGGTGGGAAAACAGAAAACTTTTAAAAAAAGTAATTCACAGCCAATTTAGGAAACAGTGTTTGGTTATATAGTTCTTTGGCTACCTTTCATGAATCACTGCCCTGGTGAAGCATCCCCTGCCCGTGCGGCAGCAGCAAGGGACACATCTCTGCACCATTGCTCCCGCTACTGTTGCATGGACAGGGGATGCCTTGCCAGGGCATTGCAGGGTTCACAGCAGCAAGGAGCTTCCCTGTGCAGCCCCACTCTGCCCTTCAGTGCTGGGTTTGCACCCACTGGGTTGCAGAGACCCCAAGGGTGGGCAGCCAGGCAGAGAGCCTGAGCCTGCATCAGGCAGCCTACACCCACCCCCACCCTGCACACAGATCTGGGGGGCACGGGTCCCCCCTGCCCTCCCCGGGAGTGCACGCAGTGGCAGAGAGCTGCCCCCCACCCCCACCCCCACCCTGGATGAGCTGCCGGGGCCCTGCAGCCACACATTCTGGCCCTGGGCTTCAAGCCCCATGCACCCCCTGGCTGAGCAGCAGCCCCAGCCCTAGCCCTGACCAAGTCCCACCCTCCCTCCCTATGGGGGCCTTAATCCCCCCCCACTCCTCCCCGACTAGGGAAGATCTACGAGGTCCCTTCTGACCCTACTTCTATGATTCTATGACTTGCCTGTGGGACCTGCTCTCCAGGCTGCCTGGCGGCCATATGCATATACATGCATGGTGCCCTGCCTGATTACTCTCCTCCTGCTCCTCCCAGCCCATTTCAGGCTGAGACTCTGTCAGCCTACAGAGAGCTCTTTGCCTATGTGCAAAATCCACCGGTTTCTCCCTTAAAATGAAAAACGCATTTTTTCCTCAGGTAAAGTGGGAAATCTGTGCTTTTCTCTGTTTTTCTGTGGGAAATGGAAAACCTGGATCCCTGCTCATTAGTAACTTATTGCTACATTGCACAGGGATTGAAACAATTCTAATCAGCCAATAGTGGTGGTGTTTTGTCCTGAGGATACTGAGTAGGTTCTGGACGATAGAACCAAACTCATTTTACATAGATCACTAATTACGCCTCTTAGCTACTTTTGACATTGGGCAGATTTGAAATAATGATCTAGATGTGAAAATAGAGGTCTGGTGAAGAGAGAGAAAATGTGCTGGAGAGATGCAGGAAATTGCTGGAAAACGAGGCTTGCATTTGAAATGTGTGTCATGGAACCTGGAGATGAGAATTAAATGACATGAAAGGGCTCAAAAAACAAACTGACAATGGTTAAATATTTGACCGGTTAAAATGATAATTAATTGATCAGATACAGACTCACATGTTGCAAATCTAAGAAGAGTAACATGGCATTTGCAGTCATTGAATGGAGCCAGTTCAACATACATTTTACTATTCCATTACTTAAAGTTAGTATTCCATACATTATTCAACCTTAAAGACTCAGGAAACTTGATCTGGCTATCTGATCAAAGAGAACATACTGAATGCTAAAGGCTCTCTAACTTACTGGAAAATAGCGTAACAGGAAGAAATGCTTGGAAGCTGAATCCAGACAAATTCAGATAGAAAATCAGGCACATTTGTTTTTGTTTGTTTGTTTTTGTTTGTTAGTTTGTTTACAGTGTAATTGTAAAACAGCAAAAACTACAAAGATAAGTGATAGACCCTTCAAAATTAGGAGCATTTGAACTGTATGTCTTTTGGAAGATATACTTTAACCAAACACTGTTATTGGTCAAAATACATGTGGAGCTGTGTGAAATTTAAGGGACTGTTATCCAGGAGATCAGACAAAGATGATCTAATGGGGCCTTCAAGTCTTAAAATATACGATTGTGCGCCTATGTAAAACCATAGCAATAACAAAGTAAACCTAGGTTGTGAAATACTTTGTTTCCTTTTCTACTGTGGCAATCCTGGGTTATTTTGAATCTTATTTCCAGAGAACTAAGGATGACACTCTTAGCATAAGCAGTCAGACATGAAGCTGGGCATGCTTTGTACACCAAGCAGGGCCTGTTGGGTTTTCTGAAGTCATGTGACTTCAGTCTAGTTGCTGGAATATTTCTGCTTTGTATCATTACTTGTGGATTTCATTAACATAATTTTTATCTTTCAGTATTTTGAATGAAGATGTATAGTAACACATCTTGCCTTGCCGACCTAATGGCCAGCAGGTCCCTTGCAATTCCAAGCATAGTCTCAGCTTCTTTTAGTCAGAATGCCTATCTGCCTTGAATGCCCATCTTTCTCACTTGAATCCCTCCACTGAATTCACCTCTTCCACATAGCCATAGCATGTCTCCCCATAATATTTGCCCCATACCTTTTGTGTGGTGAAGCAAACTTTAGTTTTAAAACATAACTGGAGATTTTCACGTAGATTTATTTTTAATAGTTCTCATTCCAATTATTAACTTAATTGATTACTTAATGTTATTGGAGTTTTAAAAAAGCTCATTTAGCTGCTATAAGTAAGTAGCAGTACTCATTTTCACCACAAGGTGTCAGTATTGGATTTCAGATAATTTACCCAAATATTCCCTGGGAATAGGGTAGCACCTTAGGACACTTTTACATATGCTCTGGGGATGGGGAGAACCGCTCTTCTTAAAGCACTGCAGCATCTTGTGTATCAGCATCCCCATACTTAAAAATGGCAGCAGAGTGCTTGAACTAAAGTTAATTTGATAAGTTTTAGTTCAAGTGCCTGCGCCACCATTTTTAAATGTGGGTAATACTGATACACAAGATGCGGGAGGCTGCCGGAGTGTGGTAATTACTTAATTGATAGAGTCTCCTCTGATTCCACTGTAATTACAGTACATCGGAGCAGCCTCTGCACTCATGTACAGGCACTGCTAGAGACTAGCACAGGTAACTATGTCTCTTTATTCAAATATTATCAACCTCCTAATTCCTCATCTTCCAGGTAATCTGCTGAACCAGCTGTGCTGCAGTATCTCACTAAATTATTGCCCTGCATGGGAAACAAGCTATTTTTACAGCAGAGGCCAGCAGCAGTAAGTCACCCTGGGGCTGAATGGCAAGCTAAATCAGGGGGCACCTGTGGCAGCTCAGGGAGTCACATAACCAAAATGGGGCATGGCTTCCAGCCATATAAACCCAAGGTCTGACCCAGAGCCCTCAGTCTGGCTCTGGGAGTTGCTGAGGAAAGAGTTCTAGGGCAGGAGAGCTGCAGAGCAGCCCGTGACTGACACTGGGACTATCCTGGGGAGTAATGCAACTAGTATGCTGCTGACTTTCAGGGGAGTAGGACTCAGGATAGTGGGGAGCTGAGTGATACAGCCAAGGAGCTGGGGTTTGTGCTTAGACCTAGTGGGGGAGCTGTGTTATAGTCAGAGGTGCTACTTAGGATTAGAAATTGACACTGGTGGTTTGTGGAAGGGACTAAGGGGAGGTAAGAAGGTCCCAGCTGGCCCAGAAGGGGGAGAGGGGCCAGAGGGCCAGAGAACCTGCAGTGGAGTGTAAACCATGAGAGACAAGTATAAACAGGGCCAGTGGGCCCAAAGTCTCACTAGCTCAGGAGTGGGGCCAGGGCCTAGAGATGGCCGAAGGATGAGGAGGACCACAGCTGGAGATTGGCAGTGTCAGGGGAGCCCATGAGTCTTGACTGGCCTGGAGCAGGGCCAGGATCCTGACCCAGAGAGAGGGGCCAAAGACTGATGGTCATAGCCAGAGACTGAGATGGTCAAGGAGCCCGTAGCCCAAGAGTGGTGAAGACTGGGGCAGGGAGCCTGTAGCTCAGGAGGGTGTGTGTCAGCATAGCTTGGGGCCAGAGGTGCCAGAGCCTGAGAATGGCAGAGAGGGAGCCCAGAGAGGAGCAGAGGTTAAGGTCAAGGAGCCTGGAGCCCAGGTAGGGCAGAGATAAAGATCCTGGAGGACAAGAATAGGGGCTGGAGCCCAGAAGCCAGGTCTAGGACAGTGGGCTTTGGCTAAGGGACCAGCTAGAGGAAAGGGGCAGAAGCCAGAAAGGCTGAAACCCCAACAAGGGAGTAAAGGCCTGAGGTGACAGGTTCCTTATGGGCACATGAAGGCCAGAAGGTCCCACCTAATGGGAAAGGTTGGTGAGATCAGCGGAGTCAGAGCAAGAGGGGATCTGTTGGCAGGGATAGACCACAGATCACTCTAAGACCCCTAGGCAGCCTCCCTTTTCAATCTATTAATAAGACTAAGGCATGGGAGGTAAGGAATAAAGGGAGGGTATCTGACAGATTGAGCTGGGCAGGAACCATATAGCCACCAGGGGGTGTCAAGGTCACCCCTGGGGCCTGGTCTCGTTACAGTGTATATTATTTTTATTTACACACACACACACACACATGTATACACACATGCATGCACATTTCAGGGAAGCTGGTGATTCTTTTAAACTGTATTTTGCTGTGATCTTTCTTCTTAAGTGCTGTATGTAGACTTTGGAAAGATTAAGGGTGTTTGCACACACCACAGGGGTTTACTTTGGTTTAATTCTCTCTAAATTGAAGTGGTGGATCTTTACAAACACTGCTTCAATTTAGGGTGAAGTAAAACCCTGTGATGTTTACACAAGGGTTGGGCCCAACTCTTACCTGCCTTTGCACTGGCAGGGAGGGGAGGGCAAGCTGCTGGCGGGTCAAGCAGTCCCTGAGGTGAGGGGGGCGGGGCTGGCACTTCCCTCTGCAGCAGTGGTGGCGCTCTCCAGGTGGCAAACACCCACAAGCACCCAACCTGACCAGTCCTGGAGGGCACCGCAGCTGCAGAGGGAAGCAACGGGCCCCCGCACAGCTCAGGCAGGCAGGCAGGCTCCAGGGAGAAAAAAAAAAAAAGATCAGGCTCGCTGCTTTTTTTTTTCCTTCAGTGGAGCCTGCCTGCATAGGCTGCTGCCAGGCTGCCTGCATGGGCTGCCTGCACAGCCCCTGAGATGCACAGGACCCGATGCTTCCCTCTGCAGCAAACTAAACCACCTTGGAGATATTTTATTTTGCTGTGTCCCAAAGTCATAGAATGCACATTACACCACTGATACATGCAAACAGCTCATCATTAAAGTGCATTATGCTGCGTGTCAGCGTGTCCACTATGGGTACCCCCTTTTTCCCCAGGATTCTCGCCTGCCACAACTTCTGATCTTCAAAAAAAAATGGGAGGGGATGAGGTGTTAACCATGCAGGTACCCATAGGAAGGACTATGCTGAACCGGAATCTGGTGGGGGTGATTTATTACCTTTAGTTGGGGTTACACTTCTCCAAGACCGCCCTACCAGGGGAGGCAGCTTGGGGACCCTCAGGGGAGTCTCAGTGCAGGAGACGATCCCTCCCCTGCCCAGTCCCTCCGGCGGCATGTCTTTTATGTAGCTCCGGGAATCAGCCGCTAATTCCCTTATTAGCGGCTGATTACCTGCAACCCCGGGATTCCCCCGCTGTATCTCATGCCGGCAAGGTGAGCCCGGCTCCTCCTCAGTCTTTCACTCTGGCCCCCCCTCACTTTCTCCAGTGAGTGGTGGGGGGTTCTATCTCTTCAGGGCTGGGTCAAGGGATTCCCCCTCCGCCTCCTTTTCCTCTCACGTACCCGCGAGGCGCCAAGTCAGGCAACCGCCGCTTCTTCCCACTCTGCTGCTCTGTCCCCTGCAACTCACCGCTGAAGCTGGAGTTTCCCGGGACAAGTCTACTGGGTTAGTCTGTCACCGCTGGTGAGTCCCTGCCATGGAGCCTCCTTCAGAGCCTCTCACCGTCAAGCTTCTTGCCTGTGTCTCTCACTCCGCCAGTGCCTGAAGGCCCTTCTGGGAGGTCTTCTCCACCTCTTATCCCTCTTTCCGGAGCCTAATTGGCTTCCACAGGGGTGGTGCCTCTCTATTCCCGGCCGTGTTAATCATCTTCAGCTGGCAACCTCTCTTAGTAACAGAGTTGCAGCCGGGACTCTGTTACACAGCGGACACATGCAAACAGCTGCACCATTAAAGCGGTGCAAAAGGGCATTAAACCACTTTAAAGGCCAATTTTGTGGCATGTACAAATGGCCTTAGGCTAAGAAGTTGCTAGTTAATGCTAAGTACATGTTCTAAAGTTGTCAAAATATTGTTGGACAATTTATTAAATATTTTAAATAGTGTAAGCATTAGGCCTGCGTGAAGCGGCTAGTGTTCGCTTTGGATTCGGATTTGACCGATTCGGGGGACAGTGATTCAATTTGGTGATTTGAAACATTGTCCTGAATTGATTCAGCCGAATCTGATTCGGAGATTCGTCCACTGCCAAATCGGCTGAATCTCCGAATTGGCCTCATCCCCCGCCCGCTCTCTCAGCCCCGTCAATGACTGCCCTGCCCAGACCCAATTTCTGGCTCTTTGGGAAAAAAAAGCCCCCACTCACTGGCTGCTGCCAGGTGGGGGGGGCTGATCCCTGCTGCCCCCCCCCACTGCCCCACACTGCATGGGGGGCTCTATCATAAGCCCCCATCCCCTGCCCACTCTCCCGCCCCAGTTCTCCAAAAAAAAAAAAAAAAAAGCCCCCACCCACTGGCTGCTCCCAGGTGGGATGAGGGGGCAATCCCCACTGCCCCATGCTGCATGGGGGCTCTGCCACGAGCCCCCAGAAGCCCCGATGGTGACTGCAGCAGCCGGTGAGTGTGGGCCTTTTTTTTTTTTTAAAGAACCGGGAGCTGGGGCCGGGCGGAGCAGCCATGGCAGGGCCTGGGACAGTTGACACGGGTCGGGGGGCTCGTGGCAGAGCCCCCCACACAGCATGGGGCAGTGGGGGCAGTGGAGATTGCCTCCCCCGCCTGGCAGCAGCCAATGAATGGAGGCTTTTTTTTAGAGAGCTGGGAGCTGGGGCCGGGTGCAGCAGCCATGCGGGGGGGCTGGGACAGCGAACAGGAGTCGGGCACACGGGGGCTGAGGGAGCAGGCAGGGGCTGGGGCCTGGCGGAGCCCCACAGTCTCCTTTCCCCTCCTCCAGCCTCCCCTTCCGCACTCCCTACTTACCAGCAAGAAGTCCAGGTCCAGCTCCCTGTGGCAGCGAGTGGGGACTGCCCAAATCTCCAAAGCTCTCTGAATCTTTTCCGAATCAATTTGGAGAACTGCTTATCAATTCAGACCTTTTAATTGGTCTCTTGATTTGGTTTGGATTCGGCAATTCAGCCACCGAATCAGGCCAAATCTCCTCCGAATCAAATCAGCACCTGAAACTTTGCACAGCCCTAGTAACCATTCATATATACGCTTAATATATGCATACACTTCTACTGCTTTGATAAAATGTTATTGTTGGAAAGTCCAAAAAGTAAGTGGATCTTGTAACAAAATTGCAAAGTTGGCAATCTTAAAATGAGATCGCTACTGGGAGCTCAGTGACTCTACTAATTTTGAAACAGGGTTATAAAATAATAGTATTAAGTCAGCATAATTATGCAAGTGAGAAATTATATGAAATCAAAATCAGAAAGAGCAAAGAAGTGCCAGGTATGAAATTATGAGGTAAAATGAAATGAATAAAGGCAACTGTGAAAACAACCCTTATGTACAACGTGACAAAATAAGATGATTAAAGCTTTACACAGAAACTATTCTTGAATCTATATATGCTGATACAATCAATTTCAGTAGACTCTGTTGTTCTCAAAATCAGGCTAATATGCATAGGTGTCTTGAAAGCTAACTATCGCGTTCTCACATGTGCAGTGTTGTCACATGACCAAATGGTGCCAGGAGCTGGAAATAAATTTCCAGTCCTTTCTCCATGCATACTGACATGCTTTTTCTAATTTGTCATACAGATGGCATTAAATGCGATAAATCAATGTGACACTACTGTTTACAGTTGTCTTGTAGTTAGTCATATTCTGCTGATCTAGCACAAAAGATGGATGACTGTCTCGTGATTAAAGCACAGTACTTGAGGCAGAGGAAGCTGGTCTGTATTGATACATCTGCCACTGATGCCCTGTGTGACTTTGGGAAAGTTTCTGAACTAGCTTTATGTCTTGGTTTCCCCCTTTGTAAAATGTAGATATAACTTACCGAGGTATTTGGAGGCCCATTTATGGATATTCAAGTGCTCAGATATCCTGAGAAAGCAACTACAACTTTTTTTGGTTTTACATATTAATGACAGGCTTAATGTGTGAGAACATATATATGTCAATTTCCTGATCTGTACACCAGTTGGATTGTATTTATGTTGCTAGCAGAGTGGCCAAAAGAAAGATTTCAGATTCCTGGGAAGTCTTGGGGTTTTATTAAAGTTTTAGTCCAAATCAGATTGAAACAAAACATTTCAAGATTTCCTGCAAACTAGAAATTTGGAGAAAAATTTGTTTTGGAAACAGTGACAGATGGTGTTTCCTCTATGAAATGAGTTCCCAGGACCCTGCAGCTGCTTAGCAAAATTGACACTTATCACTTACACAGCCATTGTCAAGTTTTGTCTACAGGCAGAGGTAACAGACGGGTCTCTCTGAATGTGTAACGTTTCTTTTGTCTGCTATTAGCAGTGGTGAAATTCATGAAAATATCAGTTTCACTGAGCAGTGGGCTTTCTGTGGGCAGTCATTGTATGGCTGAAAGTGTTGCTAGTCCTAGAGCAACCCACCTGGTGGGTCTTTCCTTGAGTCTGAGACCATGGGAGTATCAGGTCTCTCCAGTAATCCATAGGCTGAGAGAGTTCATGCCCACAGCCACTGTAGTAACCTCCCCATGCAGGCAAATCCTAGAACCAGTCACCTATTCTATTCAACAGACTATTGTATGTTTGCTATGTTTCAATGCTACTTTTGAAGCAAGCTGTGGATGAAGTACTCCAAAAATAATGGGTTAGGTCTGGTGATGACACATCACCCTGAGATATCTGATGCTTGCAAAGAAAAATATTTCCATTGAAGCAAGAACTTCCCCTAGGCAGATCATTGGACCTGGACATAAAGGCAAAATAATAATATTTGTTCTTTCCCATTTAACAATAGAGCTTCATTAGTCACTGTGTGTTTAAATCCTCCCATTGGTGTTTTCTTTATTATGCAGTTTTCAGATATACTGGGGCTCACAGGAAGTATATTTTTACTTCTAAAGTGAACAGAGGTCACCTATAAATGTAATGAAGATTTTGGAAAGTTTCAAGAAATATAATGGTGTTCATGTGCTTGTACAATAGGTAATTGTAACCAAGTGGTCTATACCCCTTGGCGTGGAAGGAGACCCAAAGCTGGTCACCATGTTCCTGATATAGATTTTTAAGAACTGTGTTAAAGGGATCATCAGACAAAGCTGGAAATAGGAGCCAAGTAGCTATAATGTGCATCAGGTAAAGAACTGCTCTGAGCCCAGACAAAGGGCAAAGAGCCAAGAGAGAGTGGGAGGGGGCCTCCTTTGGGCAGAAAACCCCATGGGCTGGGAAGCCTGCCAGACATTTAGTAAAAGCCCAAGACAGTGTACTGTGGTCCCTCTTTCTTAAGGGGAAGGGACTTGAACTCAGGATCCAGGCTAGGAAAGACATGAGGAAAAAGCCTATTTAGAGAGGCCAGGCTGGTGCATAAAAAGAGAGTGAGGCTAGGTTTGAGTTGTGGTGCTGATAGCCCAATTGCTTAGGATTCCCAAGGCCAAAAGGTGAGCAGGGGTTCCTCTCAGTTACCACCCTGGAAGAAGGTACAGCAGCCCTGGGGGCTAAAAGGAGGAAGATAAAAATAACTAAGACAAAGACCACTGGAAGTATGGCCTAAGAAAAGAAGAGTTTAAAACTGTTGATTTGTGTTTTTCCTCCCTCCCTCGCCTGCAAGGTGCGGACTCCTTCCTGTGTTTTAGCAGAGGATAAGTTATCTCAGCAACTGAACCAATGTAGGATCTTAGAAAATGATTGGGAGAACAAGGAGGAAAAGAGAAGATTGCTGCAGTGCCAGGGCATGCTATGTTGTGCAGAGGTGTTCTCTAAAACTGCAGTCTGCAAGAGGAAATCACTTGACTTGACTGCAGTGCTTGTCCAGGGTGCCATAGTGATGAGCCTGGAGACTGAAGTACTCAGCCCAATGGAGAGGTAAAAGGAAGGTAGTGCCAGCATCTTCCATACTGTTCTAATCAATATTTCCCAACTGTACCCTGTAGGAATCATCTCTACAGACCAGAATCTACTATAGTTTGCAAATCCATTCCACGTATGAAAATGTTGTGTGTGTGGAGAGATCTGAGCTTTTACAGGTGATTTGGTGACAGTGTTGGGATATTTTGTAATGAATACATACTCTTCTTATGCATATTTACATTGCAACAGAGAACTGAAGGTTGTTTTAAAGTCTGCTTCCTACTTGGCTTTTATTTATGAAAATAAGTCCTTTTCTTGGGACTGCAGCTTGTAGCAATGATATGTGTTGTGATGTGGACATCATGAAGAAGGCATTGTCAAAAGGATCCTGTTCAGGCGGAGAGCTTCCTCTCTGCAGAACAGCTGTCAGGATCAAGGTCCAAACCTTTCGGGACAACTGGTAGATGGTAATGACTTTTGGTCACAGTTGATTTGGGTTAATATAAATTGCCATGGAGCATGATCCTGCACACTGTGAATACTCTGATTCTGATTCAGCACATCACTTAGGCTCTTGGTTAACTTCAGATATGTGAGTGCTGCCATTGACTGACTTACTTAGAGATATGCAAGTGATTAAGTGCATTGCTGGTTCAGGGCCAGAGTGCTCAGAAGCAGGCAGGATCAAGTTCCAGAAGAGTATTTCTGAACCCCAGCCTCAGTCTTGGACTGCTGTGCTAAGGATAATTATCTTTGTGAAGTTTGGGGCCAGTGTTTTCAAGAGTGGCCTTAAGTTTTAGCTGCTTAACGCAAGACACTTTCTGAACACATGTTTTTTCCCTTTTCCTCCCCCCACTGCCCCATAACACCATGCATCAACAGCTCCCATCACTCCAGTTAGTGCTGTAAGTGCTCAGCATTTCTTCAAGTCAGGTTCAAGGTATCTCTTAATTTGGGTAACTTAAAGATGGAAAATCAGGGCTACTTGAAAATTTTGGCCTCACTTTAAATAATTCCAGTCTTTCAGACAAACAAAACTCTTTGGCTAGAGGCAATGGGTGCATGTACACACCACAAGATTTGCTCTTTCAGGCGTTGCAACTGCATTTCTGTTTGCACAAGTGGGATTTCCCACTGCCTTAAAAGTCCTTTCAGCACATTAAAATAAAACTGCTGAGACATAGTTTAGGTTGCATCACTGCCAATTACCTTGTTACATCTATGGATTCATTGCACACAAACACCAAGCACTCAAGGAGTTGTAATTACCTTCTTTTTCTACCAGGTAGCGGTGCCCTATTTCTGTAGTTCAGCCCTTTGTCCACTAGGTGCCACATTCAATTGTTGCTGTTCTTTTTTTTTTTTTTTTGCCCCCTGTGCATTCTTCCCCCTGTCTTGCCCCGCACTCCTGTTCGCACAGCTGCAGGCAAGCAGGGCACGGTGTAGGGTGGGGCATCTCATCCCTCTGTCCTGTACTGGAGCAGTAGTTAGTACTTATACAGAAAGAAAAAGAAATGGAGGAGCAACCCAATACATTCCCAATGCATACCGCGGTGTACTACTCCCTCGTAGTGGTCGTGCCCACCACCACCAGTATGTGCTCCCCTCCCCACCCCTCACCTCCTGTGCCCAGCTCCGTGTTCTAAACTGTGGAGCACAGTGGCAGCAGCACCGAAATGGTAAATTTGCAACCAAGGGAGTGTGGCACCTCTTCTTAACACTTTAATATTTCAGGGGTAACTTTCCTATTTCTTATCATTGCCATTGCCATTCCAGAAACACAACAAATAGTGCAGGTAAATGCTGCATGCCAGGGTGATATATGCAGCATCCTGGGTGATATATAGATAATGCCAGAAATATCCCACCGATGTTGTAGCCTCTACAGCGGGGAGGTGAAGAGGCTGATTTTTGGACTGTGGGCCAGCCAAAACCCATCCTCTTCTTCTTCCTTGTTCCCCTGAAGAAGACTTTTAAGATCGGAAATTGAAAAGAATGAATAAATGAAAGAATGAATGCATAACAACAGTACAAGAAATAGAATAACAGAGTAAATAATAAGGAAGTAGAATAGAAATAGATATACATAGGTAGCCATAGTATCAATAGTAGTGTTTAAATCGTGTATATCGTATATAAGTAAATAGATAGTGTATAAATGTTACATAGTAGATAAATAGTAAAGAAATAGATTCAGGGCTGCAGGGAAGGAAAATCCAAAGTACTTTTTTCTATTTTTCTACTACTTAACAATTTTTTTTTTTTAAATAATGAAATTTTTAAGAGAAAAAATCATGTAAATGCACCATCATTTTAATGTTGAAATAAAGACTTGAAATGTATAATTTATTTCTTCTTCACAGTAAGGGTTGCCAGAATCTGGAATGGGCTTCCAAGGGAGGTGGTGCTCTATTCTACCTTGGGGGTTTTCAAGAGGAGACTGGACAAGCACCTAGCTGGGTTGGTCTGATCCCAGCGCTCTTTCCTGCCCAGGGCAGGGGTTGGACTCGATGACCTACTGAGGTCCCTTCTGACCCGAATATCTATGAATACACAGATTGCCATGGTAGTCTGTGTGGTCTGGGGGTGGGTGGGAGAGGTGATGACTGTGCCTTATCCTGGGGATCCCTTGCTTGGGGGCATTTTGGGAGTGATGAGATTACTGGAAGACAGCGACAGGGTGGATTGTTATGGGAGGTCCAGTGTTTGTGCAATGCTTGTATTACCCCCAATCCCAACATACAGGGATTCTGGCAAGCCAGACTTCTGAGGGGGCAGCATCTTTTGGCAGTTTTGCAAGACTGCCTGCCCCTTCCACCCACTAAACAGAGCTCCCCATCCCAAACCTGACAAGAAAAAGTGGCAATACTATGCAGGGGAGAGCCGGAGAGAAGGCTTAACGTTTGAAAGAGGGCAATTAGTAACTTCAGAAGTGTTAATGAAGCATATCTGAGTAAGTAGCTGCTTGGACTACCTGAGCATTTGTAATTTTTCAACATTTCAAAATCTTGCACAGTGTAGGCCAGCAGGCTGAGCAATAATCAGCCCTGGAAGGACAACATACACAGCATGCTTCACAGGCAGTTCTTACCTTGACCAGAGACAAAACCATTCTAGTCATTGATAAATACTAGTATGTTAATATTAAAATGAAATATAAATTTAACAAATTTAAAATTATTATTTCACATTCATGTTTAGTTGCTGCTATATTCATACAATATACAAGCCCTTTTTGTCTCTGTATGTTGCGGCAGAGAAAGGGTTAATTTTTAAATGCACCGTTTACTACTATTATCAGCACTAATCATCATGCTCATTCTCAATTTTTTTTCAGTATTATGAATCTAAGGATACTACTTATTTCAGGCTCAGAGGCAGGCAGGCAGGCAGGGATACCAGTAGCGATAGGCACCTGGCAGTGAGACATTGCAAGCATTGCCAGTTGAGACATTGCAACCGTGTAGAAGGAAGTGGCATCAGGCATCCTTCTCAGGTTTTGTTAAGTTGTCTGTGTGTTCCTCTTCTGCGGCAGCTATGGCTGTTGTCACCGGCGGGAGCAGCAGCCAGCATACCAATCAGAGCGGAAAATAGGAGGGAAGGATGTTCATCTGCCTCAATCCTCTCTTGTTGATACACTGTACATGCACCCCGACCACTGCTCCCACAATTCATAGACCTTGAGCGGGGCAGGAAAGATGCCCCCCCTTCCCCCTGCCTTTGTTTTGGTGTAAAAAAAACTCCAGACAGGCTGGTGCCAGGCTGGAAAAGAGTGTGAAAACACTGTCCAAACAGAGCACCAAGACTGTGGAAAAAACTGCAGGAAAAGACTTTTTCATATTCATAGATTCATAGATGTTAGGGTCAGAAGGGACCTCAATAGATCATCGAGTCCAACCCCCTGCATAAGCAGGAAAGAGTGCTGGGTCTAGATGACCCCAGCTAGATACTCATCTAACCTCCTCTTGAAGACCCCCAGGGTAGGGGAGAGCACCACCTCCCTTGGGAGCCCGTTCCAGACCTTGGCCACTCGAACAGTGAAGAAGTTTTTCCTAATGTCCAATCTAAATCTGCTCTCTGCTAGATTGTGGCCATTGTTTCTTGTAACCCCAGGGGGCGCCTTGGTGAATAAATACTCACCAATTCCCTTCTGTGCCCCTGTGATGAACTTAAAGGCAGCCACAAGGTCGCCTCTCAACCTTCTCTTGCGGAGGCTGAAAAGGTCCAGTTTCTCTAGTTTCTCCTCGTAGGGCTTGGTCTGCAGGCCCTTAACCATACGAGTGGCCCTTCTCTGGACCCTCTCCAGGTTATCCGCATCCTTCTTGAAGTACGGCACCCAGAATTGCACGCAGTACTCCAACTGCGGTCTGACCAGCGCCCGATAGAGGGGAAGTATCACCTCCTTGGACCTATTCGTCATGCATCTGCTGATGCACGATAAAGTGCTATTGGCTTTTTTGATGGCTTCGTCACACTGCCGGCTCATGTTCATTTTGGAGTCCACTAGGACTCCAAGATCCCTTTCCACTTCTGTGCCACCCAGCAGGTCATTCCCTAGGCTGTAGGTGTGCTGGACATTTTTCCTCCCTAGGTGCAGCACTTTGCATTTCTCCTTGTTGAACTGCATCCTGTTGTTTTCTGCCCACTTGTCCAATCTATCCAGGTCTGCCTGCAGCTGTTCCCTGCCCTCCGGCGTGTCCACTTCTCCCCATAGCTTTGTATCATCTGCAAACTTGGACAGAGTACATTTCACTCCCTCGTCCAAGTCACTGATGAAGACATTAAAGAGTATCGGTCCAAGGACCGAGCCCTGCGGGACCCCACTGCCCACACCCTTCCAGGTCGAGACCGACCCATCCACCACGACTCTCTGGGTGCGACCCTCTAGCCAATTCGCCACCCACTGGACTGTGTAGTCATCCACGTCACAGCCTCTTAACTTGTTCACCAGTATGTGGTGGGATACCGTATCGAAGGCCTTCCTGAAGTCTAAGTATACGACATCCACCCCTCCTCCTGTGTCCAGGCGTTTCGTAACCTGGTCATAGAAAAAGACTAGATTGGTCAGGCACGATCTGCCCGCCACAAACCCGTGCTGGTTTCCCCTCAGCATAATTTGCCCTGCTGGGCTTTCACAAATGTGAGCCTTGATAATTTTTTCAAAGACTTTACCAAGGATGGAGGTGAGACTGACTGGCCTATAGTTGCCTGGGTCCTCCTTCCTCCCCTTTTTGAAAATGGGGACCACATTAGCCCTTTTCCAGTCCTCCGGGACTTGGCCCGTGCGCCACGAGCTTTCGAATATTCCCGCCAGTGGCTCTGCAATGAGGTTGGCCAGTGCCTTCAGCACCCTCGGATGGAGGTCATCCGGGCCTGCCAACTTAAAGGCATCCAGTTCTTCCAAGTGACTGTGCACCATTTCAGGATCTACGCATGGAAGTCTGGCGCCTTGCTGCTGCCTCTCTACAGTCCCAGTGAGAGACTTGTCATGTCCCTCACTTAGGAACACTGAGGCAAAGAACTCGTTGAGGAGTTCAGCTTTGTCCCCCCTGTCTGTCACCAAATGTTTCTGCCCATTTAGCAGAGGTCCTATTCCTCCCTGGGCCTTCCTTTTACTCCCAATGTATCTAAAAAACAATTTCTTGTTGTCTTTTACTTGGGTTGCCATCCTCAGCTCCATGGTAGCTTTGGCCCGTCTAACTGCCTCCCTACAAGCACGAGCAGAGGAGGTATATTCATCTTTAGTGATCTCACCTTGTTTCCACTTTTTATGTGCTCCCCTTTTGGCCCTTAGGCTGCCCTGGATTTCTCTGGTCAGCCAGGGAAGCCTCCTGGCCCCTTTCCCTCTTTTGCCTCGCTCAGGGATCGTCTTGCTTTGTGCCTGAAGGATCATTTCCTTAAGGCACAGCCACCCTTCTTGGGCTCCCATCCCTTCAAAACTCCTACTCTGCAGTGCGTCCTTGGCTAATCGCCTGAGTGCATTGAGATCAGCTTTCCTAAAGTCTAGCCCTTTCACCCTACTAGTTACCTTACCCATTCGACGTCTTATGTTGAATTCTATTATTAGGTGATCACTGTCTCCCAAATGGCTACCGATCTGGAGGTCCCCTACCATGTCATCCCCCGTTGCCAATACCAGATCCAGTATGGCATTCCCCCTAGTGGGACCATGTACCTCCTGTGTCAGGTGGAGGGCCTGTACACAGGTTAGAAACCTGCGTGAGCGGTGGGACTTTGCTGTCTGCGTCTCCCAGCAGATGTCCGGGTAGTTTAGGTCCCCCATGACTACCGCCTCTTTAGCTTTTATGGTCTCTGAGAGCTGCCTCAGGAGCCCCGCATCTATTTCTTCCCCTTGGTGTGGGGGTCTGTAGCAGACCCCTACCACCAAATCCCTTTCTCCTTGCCCCCCATGTAGCCTAACCCACAATCCTTCTACTTCCTCAACCTTGGATTCTGTCTTGATGAGGGTTGATGTATATTGCTCACTGACATAAAGTGCAACCCCCCCCCCTTTCTTCCCCAACCTGTCCTTTCTGTACAATCTATAGCCCTCAATATGAACCGCCCAGTCGTGGGATGAATCCCACCAGGTTTCTGTTAGCCCTACTAAGTCATAGGTGTTTAGTGCAAGCAGGAGCGCTAGTTCATCCTGCTTGTTCCCCATGCTCCTAGCATTAGTATATAGGCACTTGAGCCCTGCGACTCGTGCCTTTGCTGCCCCCCCACTCTGAGTCCCAAGGGGTCCATTGTTTCTTACCTTCTTGTTTCTTACCTGTGCTGTAGTGCTGGTCTCCCCATGGCTTTAACTTGGCAGGGGCAGTCCCTTTGGGTGGCTTTGCAAAGTGCATGGGTGATGCAGGGGAAGAGAGCTGCAATGCTTGTGGTACCAAACCCTGATACCAATATCCAGGGATGCTGGCAAGTCAGATTTGTGAAGCGGTAGGGAGCCAGCCACTTCGGATAGCTCTGCATGGATGGGTTCTGCTCCCTCCCCGCCCCTCCCCCACTCCCCCAGCACCCCGTGCAAAAGGCACCCAGAAAAAGCGGCCAGCAGAAGTGTGGGAAAAGACTTGGCTTGGCAGCCCCTCTGGGTGGCTTTGCAAGGCACTTGGCTGCTGGGGGGATGGTAGCTGCAATGCTTGTGCTACCCCTGATGCCAATGCCTAGGGATGCTGGCAAGCCAGACTTGTCAGGGGCGATCAGCTCTGCATGGACGAGTTCCCTCCCCCCACAGCACTCCATGAAAAAGGCACCCAGAAAAAGCAGCAGGTAGAAGTGCAGGAAAAGACTTGGCAGGGGGCTTTGCAAAGTGTGTGGGTGATGTGGGGGAAAGGAGCTTCAGTGTTTGTGGTACCCCCTGCTCCCCCCGACACCACCATTGCTCATGGTCTGAGTTAATGCTTGGGGTTTGAGTTTTGCAACCCACACCAACCAATCACCCACCTGCCAACACTGTAAGCAGGGATTTTGCTGGTCCTTCAAAATTAGGGAGCCAGACTCAGAAAGAGAGCTAACATGAGGTTTTATTGTAAGGAGCAACAAAGCAAGTAGTGTTGAAGCCGTTGGTTACTTGGGCTTTTTTGCCTTTAGTCCACCATCGCCCAGAACTAGCCCTGGCTCCCTGAATCACAGTGGTGCCCGCCTGGCCCTGCTGGCACTTGTATGCCCCTCTGCTGACTCCACTGTAGTAGGGGGAACAGGCTCAGCTGCAATGCTTCTGGCTACCTCTTGGACGGAGGCAAGCTGAGCAGAGCTACTTTGCCCTTTCTGGGATGGTACCTTCTTTTTAATGATGGACTTTGGCAAGTGCTACAGGACATCAGTTATCAGCTTGTGTGCTCTTTCAGCGTCCACACGGCACTGTGCAGCCATCTCCAGTAACTGGCCCATGCAGTCTAACAACTTCTTCTGGATGGCAATTGTGTTGTTCACAAGTCAGTTCTTTAAGACCTCATCACAAGGAAGCAACTCCCAGAGTTTGTCTTGCCAGCCATCTGCGGCTGATACTCTGCTTTGTGATGACTCCACGAAAGCCTCCATCATGCTGTTTCAGGATCATCGCTGCCTGCAGTGCATATCCTTTGAGCGCTCTGCTGTAGTTTGAGCTAGGGTCCGAGGTTCGGGGGCATGTGCCCAGATGACATAGGGCATGGTAGCTGGTAAACAAATGGAAAAAGTGTTCCTGGCTTGGTCACATTTCCTTCCCCCAGGCATTCAAGGGTATGGTGATGAACCTCCACCCCCCACCCACCCTACAGTGAAGAAACTGCCTGCAGGCACGGAAATAAGGCCTGCAAGACTGGGGCACCATTCACATTCCCCAAAACTTACGAGTCCTCAGTTTGGAGCCACATCCCTGACTGTCACTGGCCATGCCAGCTGCAAACAATTAAATCAAAACAATGAGTTTGGCATCTGTTACATTACCAGTTATCCATCCCCAAAAGAGCGTAGTGTATACCCTTCATCCACCACCAAAAGAGCATGGTGACCCACCTCCAGCAATGCATGCATTTTTCCCCCTCACTCCACAAACCCAACCTGCATGAACCCAAGCAGTGCCTGCCAGTGACAAGAGGCACATTCCAAGATACTTACAAGTCACCGGTCATGCATCTTCTTGGGTTTTGGGAACAGAACCCGATGTTTGAGTGTGGGGAACAGAAACCACATCCGAAGTGGTTTCCTCCTCCTCCTCCTCCTGCTCATCATCTGTGCTAGTCTGCAGAATTGGGGGCGGGACACTGGGGTAAAGGTCATGGTATATTGCTCTTCTTGGGAGTCCCCATCATCCAGGACCATGGAGCAGTCTCCTCACTGCTGTGACATGCTGATGGTTTCCCACTCAGGAGAAGCTGCTGATGTTGGTACTCTCCTCCAGCACAACGCCAGTCCCAAAAGACTGCAGACAGGTAGCCTCACCACATCCTTGAACAGAATGACGGACAGCTGGTCATAGAAAGGAGCAATTGTACACCCTGCCCCAGAACGAGAGTGTTCATCCTTGGCTCGATGATACTTGCATCTCAGGGCTTTGATCTTGCACTGGCACTGGGTCCAGTCCCGATTGTGGCCTCACACCTGCATTTCTTTTGCAATGGAGGCATACACAGGCTTATTCCTCCTACTTTTCAACTAGTCTATGATCTTTTGCACCGACCAAATGTTGATTAAGTCCTGCAGTTCTTCCCAGGTCCAACAGGGGCCCTGAGTGTTGGAGGTATCAGCCTCCTGCTCGGTTGCCTGCATACTGCTGGATTTGGTTTTCTAAGACTTTGAGAAACAGTTCGAGGCCAACAGCAACTGAGTCACAAAAGGTCACTGGCAAAATGTGTGGGTCTGCTATATACACATGAATTGCAGAAGTAGTTTGGAAAATTCCACATACTCAAGATTGTGGAGGTATCATCTGTGTCTCACAACACCCAATGTGATGAAGCACCCCGTTTACCAATAAAGACCTGGTGATAACTCCAGCATGGGCCAAATAAGCTGATTGTCCGTTCAGATGTCTGGTTAATGTCCTGTAATGTTATAAAAATTGATCATACCTGCTTGTGTCTGTGCCATTGTTCCCCTAATCCCACAGAATCAAGGCCAAATGAGCCAATTTGCTGCAACTAGAGAAGCACAAACTGTTTTTGCTGACCTCGCAAAAGTATTCAGCTGACACTGGCTCATCTGGACATGAATTCTGAAGGCTTTGTGTGGTCTTACATTAACACGAGAGCAGTATGGCAAAATTTACTCTGTCTGACTGGAGAATTAAAAGTCTTTGCAAGCCTAGCTCGATGACAGTTGTCTTGAACAAAGACTTGATGCATCAGAACTTTTCCATTACAACTTTTTTCTTATCTCAGGGTATTTAATATTTTTGCCCTATGCTCACTAGGACACAGTAAGAGTGAGCACAAGTTTCAAAAGGACGAGATCCTGTGCATCCAAAACATCACTTTTAACTTTAAATGCTGTGCCTGACCTGACAGGGCAAATGTTTTTTCTGGGAGGACCTTGTTTTTTTAGCTAGGAGTGCAGTGTTATTGCAGATCAGGCCTCTTTGGAATGAGGAGGCACACCTGACAACTATGCTCCATTTTCTGGGTATACTGTTCTTGGGTGTGGCTATCCATTGATATGGTATACACAGTTATCCTGAAGCCAGGGCATCATTGTTCACCATGGTAAACACCAACACCCTTCACCAAACAAAGCACCAAGCTGTGCAAATGCCCAGTGCCCCAGGGTTACTTATTGAAATGCAGATAAGAGTTAAAATGCAGTGGTCATTGATTGAATGCAGCTACACAGAGCTCCAGACCACAACCCCCACTGCTTGGTGGTGGTGGTGGTGGTGGTGCTGTTGCTGTGATCTGAGAAGTGTTCCTGCTGTGTATGTTCAATCAACCTTGCTTGCACTTGTGAGAATCCATGTGGGATGCCAGAGGAGGACCAAATCGAGATTCAGGATGAAATGCATGAGGAATGGGAAGTGGGGAATGGAGAAGAACAGAGTGAAGACTCCAACATGGAGAATCTGGATGACATGGGTGAGCAGGAGGAGGAGGAGGCAGTAGTGCTGCTGATTACCTGACACCTGGCCTTGAAATTATTACAAGACATGAAGGTGAAGTTAAGGATGGCAGTGGATGTATTGATACTGTTTCTCAATGCTTACGATGAGGAGATGTCTGCACATACAGGCACTTTGTGAAAAAGGGGACTTAGCTTTGCAATGGAGCGGGACAGCTGAAAGGCATATGAAAAAGTGGAAGCTGACAGGGCTCTGTGGATAAATCTCAGGAGCAGCAACTGCATGGTCTGGGCCCACAAGAGGAGCTTGGACTGGTGGGAGAGAATCATGCTGACCACTTGGAACGATCAGCAGTGGCGGGAAATGTTCCAAATGACCAGGGAGATGTTTTTTCATGTCATCTCAGTGATGGGGCCACAAATTGTGAGGCAGGACACTAAGATGTGTCAGGCCATCCCGCAGGACAAAAGGGTGGCCATGGCCACCATGAAACTGGCCTCCCATCCAGCCTCCACTACATCATGAACCAGTTCAGTGTGGCTCCCTGCACAGCTGGGCTGGTGACTCGAGAGGTCTGCCAGCACGTCATGGCAAACAACGGAAGTCATAGATGGCTTCAATGCCATGGGGGTTTCCTAACTACATGGGGGCTTTAGATAGCACTCACATCCCAGTGCAGTCCCCTTTGGGGTGGGAGAGGTCATTCACAAACAGGAAAGGATTTGCCTCTGTGATCCTGCAAGTCATGGTGGACCACTGGGGCTGGTTCATGAACATTTATACCAAGTTGGCTGGCAGCGCACACGATGCACAAGTGTTCAGAAACTCTCCACTGCCTAGCCTCATGGAGAAAGGACACTATGCACCCAGAGTCCCTGAGACAGTGATCCGTGATGTTGCTGTTCCCCTGCTTATACTAATGGATGCTGCTTACCCCCTAAAGCACTGGCTCATGAAGCCTTACGGAGGGAACGTTATGGACCTGCAGAAGCTGATTTTCAACTTCCATCTGAGCAAATGCAGGATGGCTGTTAAATCTGCCTTTGGCCAACTGAAAGCATGATGGAGAGCACTTTACTGCAGGCTTGAGCTGGAGACAGAAAACATCATGACCTTTACAGTGGCAGCCTGCATGCTGCATGACATTTGTGAGACCTGCAGAGAGGTTTTCAGCCGGTCATGGGCTGACAAAGTGCAACAGGCAGTGACCAGACAGAGATGTGGGTGGATAGCAGCACAGGGACCGAGGACATATACACAAGGAGAAGCTGGTTGAGTGGTCCTCATGTGGGATTGCCTGGCAGCGCATATTATAGACACTGCCAACAACTAGTGGTGGTTGTTCTTGATTAAAATAAGTAATTTTACTGTTTACAACATAAACATCTGTGTCTGTCTGCAGGGGTGTGCTAGGGGAGGGAACAGCAGGGTGGAGGATGAGCAGGGCATGGGGGGAGGTGGATTGGGGTAGGGGTTATTGTTTGCATGCTGGCATTGGTCGGAGGGGGGAAGCTCATTATACACCACCTAGCCAGCCTGAATCATGTCCTGCGAATCATGTCCTGCGAAAAGGTTAATTACACCTCTCAGTGGCCAGGTGGTGAGGGTCCTGGCAGTTGAAGAACAAGTGGTATGAACAGCCTCCAGGAGGCTGGTTTATGTGTGTGTGTGGGCGGAGAGCGGGAGGGGGACGTTGCTTGCCTAGTTGAGGGGTGGTCCAAAATCCTACAGTTCCTTGAAACTGAAAGGCAAGGTTCCTTGAAACCCAGCACAAGCACAGGTTGGAGAGCAGCCAGCAACAGAATGAAATTTAGTGAAAGAATGAGAATTAGTGAAAAAAAATCCCTGCTGGCTTGTGTGTGTGTCTGTGCACGCATGTAAGTGAGCTGGAATAGAGATGTGCTGCAATCATATTTTCGATTAACCAGGAATGTTTGTACCAGAGTTGTCCACAGTGCCATAACCTCTCTCTAGGATTTTACAACTGGGCTATGTCAGAGATCTGCACAACAAATCATAAGATATGACCTCCATGTAACTAAAACTCTTATCCAGGCTCTTATCATTTTGCCTTATACAGCATCTTTTTCTCCGTTGTAGACAAATGTAGTCTTCGCTCTTTATATCCATTCAGAATGCGACGGCAAAAATAATTTTTCCTAACCCTAGGGATGTGGTTGTCATGGGTGACCTAAACTACCCTGACATCTGCTGGGAGGAGCAGTCAGCCAAATCCAACCATTCACGTAGGTTCTTAACCTGCGTACAGGACTTTCACCTAATACAGGAGGTATACGGTCCCACTAGGGGGAATGCCTTACTTGACTTGGTGTTGGCTACGGGGGATGACCTGGTAGGGGAGCTACATATTCGTGGTCACCTTGGAGACAGTGACCACCAATCAACTGAATTCACCATACGGTGTAGAGTGGGTAAATTAACTAGTAGAGTGGAAGTGATTGACTTTAGGAAAGCTAACTTCAGTGTGCTCAGGAGTTTAGTCAATGACGCACTGCAGGATAGGAGTATTGGTGAGATGGGAATCCAGGAAGGGTGGTCATTCCTAAAGGAAGCAATCCTTTGGGTGAAAGGAAGACAATCCCAGTACAAGGGAAAAGGGGGAAAAGGGCCAAAAACGTCCTTGGCTAAATAGAGAAATCCAGGGAGCCTAAGGGCAAAAAAAGAGATATATAGGTGATGGAGGCAGGGGGTAGCTACCAAGGAGGAGTACACCTACTTGGCCCGCACTTGCAGGGACGCAGTTAGAAAGGCCAAAGCAACGAAGGAGCTGAGGCTGGCAACAGTAATTAAAGACAACAAAAGTCTTTTTTTTAGGTATGTAGGAAGTAAAAGGAAGATGCAGGGCAGCATAGGACCCTGTCACAGAACACTGAGGTGCCCTACTCCTGAAGAGGGGAAAATTGCTAGGGAGGGAGTCCTAGCAGTGACTAAGGAGCCCAGCTGTGGGTTGCCGGGGCAACCAGGGAAGGTCAGCTGACCAGAAGGGGCAGGGCCTGGCTCTTATAAAGCCCAAGAGCGGAGGCCAGAGGTAGTTCCCTGCCACAGCCAGAGAGGCAGGAGCTCCCTAAGCCAGGATGCGAGGAGAAGCCTAACTGCAGGTACAGCTTGACAGTTGAGCAATGTTGTTTTAGCTGGGTGGCTTTAAGTTATGTTATAGCCTAGGGGCTCGTGTTTTGCTTTGTTGTTGTTATCACCGGTGGTTTGGGTGAGGCTATAAGGGGATGGAGGAGGCCTCATAGGGGACTCACAGTGGAGTGTGAGGACCCCAGTGCCAGTGAGGGTGCAGCATACGGGGTTCATTGACCCCAGCCCCAGACAGGGGGCAACATTTAGGAAGGCCAAGTTGGGCACGGCGAGCCCCAGGCAGGGGGCAGCATCACGAGGAAGGCCAAGTTGGGCACGGCGAGCCCCAGGCAGGGGGCAGCATCACGAGGAAGGCCAAGTTGGGCACGGCAAGCCCCAGAGAGGGGGTGGCATTACGAGGAAACCCAAGTGTGGGCATGGCGAGCCCCAGAGAGGGGGCGGCATTATGAGGAAGCCCAAGTGTGGGCACGGCGAGCCCCAGAGAGGGGGCAGCATCACTAGGAAACCCAAGTGTGAGCACGGAGAAGGAAGGCCCAGAGAGAACAGGAAGTGGCCAAAGAGGGATAGAATTGAGACAACAATGATTCCATCGGTGAGGTGTGGACTGCAGTGTAGGGGAGGAAACGGAGCCGCAGATAGCGCCACCTAGCAGCAGGGCAGTATAAGGGCAGCCTCCTGCTGATGAACACTGATCAATTAATTAAGACCAAGGCATGGCAGGTGAGTAGGCAGGCAGTTACCCCAGGGACAGGTGTGTGGGTCACATTGAGGGTGGCCCAGAGCGACGACCTGTCACAGACCCCTACTGAACAAGCAGGAACAATTAATGACAGACAGGGGGGACAAGGCTCTTCAATGAATTTTTTGCCTCAGTGTTCCTGAACAAGGGTCAAGATAAGTCTCCTAATGGGTTCTTGGATAGGCATCAGAGGGACACCAGCCTACCAACTGCTGACGCTGACTTGGTGCAGAGTCACTTGGATGGACTGGATGTGTTTAAGTCAGCAGGCCCAGATGAGCTGCATCTAAGAGTACTGAAGGAATTGGTCAGTGTTATAGTAAAACCACTAGCATGGTTGTTTGAGCATTCATGGCACTCGGGTCAGGTCCTGGAGGACTGGAAAAGGGCCAATGTGGTCCCTATTTTCAAGAAGGGAAGGAAGGAAAATCTGAGTAATTACAGGCCAGTCAGTCTCACCTCCATCCTTGGAAAAGTCTTTGAAAAGATTATTAAGGATCATATTTGTGTGAGTCCAACAGGAAAAATAACGTAGCAGAGAAACCAGCATAGATTCATAGCAGGTAGATCATGCCTGACTAATCTGGTTTTGTTTTATGACCAGGTCACAGAACACTTAGATGCAGGAGTAGAGGTGGATGTCGTTTTCTTGAATTTTAGGAAGGGTTTCGAGATGGTATCCCATCCCATTCTTATAAATAAATTAAGAGGCTGTAACTTAGATGTTTACATGGTCTGATGGGTGGCAAATTGGCTTGGGGGTTGTACCCAGAGAGTGGTAGTAGATAGGTTGGTATCGACCTGGAAGGATGTGGGTAGTGGTGTCCTGCTGGAATCAGTCCTTGGACCTGTACTCTTCAAGGTCTTCATCAGTGACTTGGATGTGGGCATGAAGTGTACTCTGTCCAAGTTTGTGGATGATAGTAAATTGTGGGGTGAAGTGAACACTCCGGAGGGTAAGGAATGATTGGAGGCAGACCTGGATAGATTGGAAAAGTGGGCAGAATATAGTAGGATGCAGTTCAACAAGGACAAGTGCAGTGTACTGCACCTATGGCATAAAAATATCCAGCACACCGACTGTCTGGGGAATGACCCTCTCAGCAGCACAGAAGCAGAAAGGGATCTCAGAGTTATAGTGGATTCCAAGATGAACATGAGTCATCAGTGTGAGGAAATCATCAGCAAAGCTAATCACACTTTATCATGCATCAGCAGATGCATGACAAATAGAACCAAGGAGGTGATACTTTCCCTCTATGCGGCATTGGTGAGACCACAGTTGGAGTACTGCATCCAGTTTTGGGTGCTGTACTTTAAGAAGGATGTGGATAACCTTGAGAGGGTCCAGAGGAGGGCCACTCATATGGTTAAGGGTTTGCAGGCCAAGCCCTATAAGGAGAGACTAAGGGACCTGGACCTCTTCAGCCTCTGCAAGAGAAGGCTGAGAGGTGATCTTGTGGCCACCAGAAATTCATTAGGGGGGGTGCAGCAAGGAATCGGAGATGCTCCGTTCACCAGGGCACCTCTTGGGGTACCAAGGAACAATGGTCACAAACTGACAGACAGCAGATTTAAGCTAGATGTCAGGAAAAACTTCTTCACAGTAAGGATGGCCAAAATTTGGAATGGGCTTCCAAGGGAAGTAGTGCTCTCCTCTACCTTGGGGGTCTTTAAGAGAAGGCTGGATAGGCATCTGGCTGGGGTCATGTGACCCCAGCACTCTTTCCTGCCCAGGCAGGGTTTTGGACTGGATGATCTGTTGCGGTCCCTTCCGACCCTAGTATCTATATTATAACCCAACACTTTGACCCATGTCACCTCTCTCAATGCTTCCCGTCACTGGAACTTTCTTTTCCTGTTGCATCAAATAGAAACTGCCTGTCTTCACTTATCTATTACCTCTCATTCCATACTGAGGGGTCAGCTCCCACATCCCTTCAGTCCAGGATGCCATCACCCATTTCTGATATGAGAGAAATTCAAACAGAAATATTTTGCTTTCTCCCATGCTGCCTCTTACACCTGGGAAGTTTACTCTAAATACTTGCAAAGCTATCTTGTTATCCCCATTCAGTTCTTTCCTCAAAAATCTATCTTGTTGTAATGCCTGCAAAAACTTCACAAAGACTAGGCCACTGGTATGCTAAGATCACTCCCTGTCTTCCTAAACAGTACTTTGTTTTCTTTTGCTTCCATGTCTATAACCAATAATCATCTGTTGTCTCTGTCTTAGATTTTAATCTATGCCTCAGAGACCATTTCTGTTGGGTTTTTTTTGGTTTGTTTGTACAGCACATAACACAAAGACTTGGGCTCATAGGAATTGTGATAATAATAATAATAATAACCAATGTCATTATTTCACTAATTATTCAATAAGCATAGAAGTTTTGAAAGGGAGAGGATCTGGACAAGACCAGAAGAAACCTCTCCCCAACTTTATTGTTTCTTTGGTTTTGAAAATTCTTTTGGTCCTGCTTTGCCAACATAAATGATCTTAGAAGGGAAGTGCCCGCAATACTTACTTGTGACACACGTTATCTGTGAAGGAGGGTGTGACAGGGTGCCTGAAGCACCCTGCCATGGACAGAATGAGAGAGAAACCAAAGAGAAATCTTACCCTGAGGAGCAGGAGAAGGCATGGCAAACCCAGAGACATCAGATGCCGCACTCAAAACGCCTGGAGGAGTCAGCTGGGCTGAGGCAGATCAAAGACCTGTTCAAACCTGGGGAAAGGAAAACAGTGCAGGAAAAGAACAAAAAGGGAAAAAGAAGAGACCACACTGGAGAGCAAAGGAGAAACAGCTGGGTCAGATGGGCAGTGAATAGGAAGCTGCCACGGAGGACCCAGCTGGAAAGAAGATTTAAGGAACGCCAAGGGAGTGTCCAGGGGTTGGGAGAAGAAAGGGAACTGAGAGGAGCAGAAGAGGAGATCAAAAAGCAGGCAAAGGGAGAAGACTGACCCAGGGGCCAAAGTGAAAGCTCCGGCCTCGCAACTTACCTGACAAGACCCAGCAGGGACTATGATCTGATGGAAAGGCTTGATTGGCTGGCGAGTCCGATACTGGGGGGTGAAGAGAACCACTCCAGGGGCCTAGGGGAAGTAGGCTTAGGAGGAATTACTCCCCAAAGAGGGGAAGAAGAAGAGAGAGGGGGCCACAGTCACGGGAGGGCAACGGGGGAGCCAAAAGAGAGATAGCTATCATGGGTCCCATGCAGGGAAGAATGGGGCAAGCAGTCACTTAGACAAGAGTCCTAGCCGAGGGACCTTCAAACGAGGGTACGAATATCTGCCTCAGAGGCAATTAATAACGCCTGGAACATGAGGTGTGGTAAGGGCAGAGTATGGGGATGGTGGAGCTCTGTGGAGAACTGCCAACCCCTTGAGTCTAGAGTCATTCTCAGTTGCCTCCCTGGAGTGTCTGAGCATCTCTCTCATAACATCAAAGGCGTGGCAGGTGATATACAATGACAAGAAACTACTCTTCCAGCTGGGAGGTGATGTGGCTCTGGGTGATGCAGCCACACCCTTACCATGGTGCATTGGCTGTGAAGAAGAGACCCAACATAACCATAAGTCCTAACTGACTCAGCCCTAAGAAATGGAGGGCCACTCCACAGGTGCTGGGATATCAGTCCGCGAGACTGGCCACAAGCCCACCAGGTGGTGGTTTGGATTATGCAAACTCAACAGGAACAGTTAGAGGAGTTGATCTGGGTTCAGTCCCAAGAAGCAGATGCCTGGATAGCTGTGCTTATCTGACAGCAGGACTTGAATGAAAAGATAGAGGATCAACAGGCCACCGCATTAGGAGCCTCTGAGAAGTTTAGGATCCCCAAGATGACCATCGAAGACAACATGGAGGCCTATCTGGAAACATTTGAATGAACAGCAATCATGGCAGTCTAGGACAGAGGGAAGTGGGCTTCATTATTGGGCCCCTTACTGATTGGCCCAGCACAAACTGCTTACCGAGCCTTGGACCAAGATGAGGCCGATTGATTATCAGAAGGTGAAATGCGCCATCCTGTAGCAGTATGAGATTTCCCCTGAATCCTACTGGCAACAATTTAGGGGGGCCAAGAGGCCAGAAGAAAAGAGGCCACAGATACTTGCCCGGATCCTCAGGGATGCTGTGGAAAGATGGATCCAGCCTCGCAGAAAGACAGCATGGGAGGTCATGGAAATACTCATGCTGGAGCAGTTCCTAGAAGACCTAGAAACAGAGACATGTTGCTGGGTGAGAAGACACCAGCCCCAAGACATGGAACAGGCCCTACTGCTGGCTGAGTCCTTTTCTGCAGCCAAGAAAGTGATACTCGGGGGTAGGCAACCCAAGTTGGTGGGGATAGCCAAGAGGTCAGCGAGTTGCACTCTGGGTTGGGAAACTGCCCACCGAATGGGGTGTGATATGTTTCAGGTGTGGAGGCAGGGAACATATTGCCTGACAGTGCCTCAAGCGACCAGCCAAATGAAGACCATGGGTACTGGAACCCGAAGGGGAACAATACAAGGGCAAGGAGTTGGAGCATGAAGAACAGATGGATTGCAGCTTCAGCCAACTCCATCAAGGAGGCAAGACTCCAAAACCAGTGCTGCAAGCCAAGGTAAGGGTGATAATCGTGCCCATGCGTCTCGATTTGGGTTGTGTCCAGACTATTTCGAGAAGGGGTAATCGATCCACTAGAAGGCAAGCTGGACACCAGCATCAGCATGGTTTGCATCCATGGGGAGTCCTTCATCTACCCTTGGTGAAGGCTGCAGTTAACTATAATGGGCCAGATGGAGGAAATACTGGTGGGTTTCACCTGTACACTGCCGTTCCCCATGCTAATAGGACAAGACTGGCCCTACTTTTACTAAGCACTAGGCCAGGTCCGAGGAAAAAAGGGAATTACCAGCAGCAGGACGTGGAGATGACACAGGAGATGGGTTCCAAGGGGAAGAAGACAAGGATCCTGCAGAAAAAAATAGGTACCCTGACATTGACCTGGGTGAGATCCTTGGGGAAGACTTTCGAGGTGAACAGGCCACCGAGCCGGCCCTCCAGTGGGTGCTCAAGAAAAACATTGCCGAAAGAGAGGGTGTGGTCGAGAAACCCAAGTGACTCACGACCTATCCACACTTGGAGGCAAGATGCCGTATCCTCTATTGGATCGATAAAGGGAAGGTCACTGGGGAGAAGTAGATAGTGGTTCCACAGTGGTATCAAAGGGCCCTGAAACAAATAGCACATATCCTACCCTTGTGGGAGCACTTAGGAATGGATAAGATGATAGTTCAGCTTATGATGCAAGCATATTGGCCAGGGCTCCATAAGCAGGTAGACCAGTTCTGTAGAGCCAGCCCTGAATGTCAGTGGTGTTCAGACCATCTACCACCTCGGGCCCTCTTGCAACTTTTAGAGATAATATCAAGACCTTTCGATAAAACTGCCCTGGATATAATCGGTCCACTCCCAAAGAGTGCCACTGGGTACCAATTCACCCTTGTCTTCGTGGATTACACCACACGGTATCCTGACACGATACCTATGAGAACAGTGACAGCCCCTAAGGTGGCAGAAGAGTTGATCAGATGGATCTCATGGGTGGGGATCCCAAAGGAGATACTTATGGACCAGGGTACCAATTTTATGTCCAGAGTATTGAAGGAGGTATGTGAGATTTTTAGGATCCAACACTTAAGAACCTCACTGTACAACCCGCAAACCAACGGCCTGGTTGAACGGTTCAATCGGACTCTGAAGTCCATGATATGAAAATGCATCCAGGGAGACACCAAAAGATGGGAACTGTGTATACTCCTACTCTTATTTGCAATCCCTAGGCCTCCCTTGGGTGCTCTCCTTTCAAACTGATTTTTGGGCATAAGCCTCAGGGGACTTAGACATAGTCCAAGAAGGGTGGGAGGAAGAGGCACTGGAGGGTAGTAGGAACTCCCACCAGGTACAGGAGATCCAAGAGTGGCTAGAGAAGGTAAGAAGTATCACCCAAAATAACATGGAGGAAGTCCAAGCAAATCAGAAATGCTGGTATGACTTAGGGACCCAGAAGCATGAATTTCAAGAAGGGGACTTGGTGTTTATAATGCTACCAGACCACACCAGTAAACTGAAGTCTAGGTAGCAAGGTCCTTTCAAGATACCGAGGAAAGTAGGCCCCACCAACTATGAACTACAGCAACCAAGCACACAAAAAAGCAGACAAGTGTACCATGTGAATATGGTAAAATGATGGGAAACCCAGGAGACTTATCTCATGGACCCCTAAGAGGTAGTGGAAGGGTGGGGACCCGAGTGGACAGGGGGCTGAGACAGCCCTGAGCTGATCCTGGTGATAGGGGAACAACTACCCTGCGGAAGGCGTGAACAGCTTGAATACTTGGCACAAGAATATAAAGATGTCTTCACAGAGCTGCCAGGCCAAGCAAAAGGGGTATGCCATAGGACCTGAACGAGCCCAGGGCAGGTGGTATGAGAACTGGAGGAGGCTACCCCAGGTGCTATACACCCCAGTACAAAAGGAATTAGAACAGATGCTGGCTTGGGGTATCATCGAGGAATCTTGGAGCCCCTGGAGAAGCCCCCTGGTGGTGGTGCCAAAACCAGATGGGACCATGAGGCTCTGCATTGATTTCTGTAAGGTAAATAGTATCTCCAACTTTGATGCTTTCCCAACGCCTAACATAGAGGAGATGCTAGAGAAGATAGGGCAGGCTGAGTTTATCTTGACCCTGGATCTAACAAAAGGGTACTGGCAAATCCCCATGGAACCAGAGGACAAGATGAAAGCCGCCTTTGTTACACCCTGGGGCTTGTACCAGTTCACTCAGATGCCTTGCATCCTACATGGGGCAGCGGCTTCTTTCCAGAGGCTAATGGACAGGATCGTAGCAACACACCAAAATGATGCCACAGCCTATACTGATGATATAGTAGTCTTCTCCAAAACCTGGGACCAACATATGAGGCATGTACGGAATGCCCTAGAAGAACTGAGACACAATGAGCTAACAGCCAACCCCAAGAAATGTGTCCTAGGGAAATCAGAAATGAAGTATTTGGAGTTTCAAGTAGGGCAGGGAAGAATAGCACCCCTCACAGACAAAGGGGAGGCAATACGGGTTACCTCAAATGAAGAAACAATTAAGGTCCTTCCTGGGGTTGGTGAACTATTACAGACAGTTCATACCCTGGTTCCCGGAAATAGCCACCCCTCTTACAGACCTGCTACAAGGTCGAAGAGGAGGTCGCTTAAATTGGACCCTAGGGGCCCAGCAAGCATTCACTAAGGTAAAGGAGGCCCTATGTAACACCCCATCGCTGTTGACCCCAGACTTCGCCCAAACACATTTCAGTTGCACACTGATGCCTCAGTTGCAGCTATCGGGGTGGTACTGCCACAACATATCCAAGGGGAAGAAAGGCCTATAGCATTTGCTAGTAAAGTTATCTAAAGCAGAGGCACGATATTCTACTATTGAAAGGAAGTGTCTGGCCATAAAATGGGGAATTGAGCTGTTTAGATATTATTTATATGGGAGAAAGTTTCTCCTTATTACTGACCACACTCCACTTTGGTGGCTCCAGACCTCTAAAACAGAAAACCCCACATTAATGACATGGGCCTTGGCCCTGCAACCTTTTTTCTTTTCTATAGAGCACTGGCCGGGGCAACTGAACATTGCAGCTGACTTCTTATCCCGACTGCTAGAAGGCAATGGACCAAACGCAATGGCGACAGACAAAGAGAACAGACCTAGACAAAAGAGCCAAGAGACCCCATAGAGATCCCATAGAGACACTTCACTAGGAGGGGAGGTGTGTGACAGGGTGCCTGAAGCACCCTAACATGGACACAATGAGAGAGAAACCAAAGAGAAAAACTTACCTCGAGGAGCAGGAGAAGCCACAGCAAACCTGGAGACATCAGATGCCGCACTCAAAACATCCAGAGGAGCCAGCTGGGGCTGCGGCAGATCAAAGGCTGCCACAGCAAACCCAGCCGCTGGGGTCTGAACCTGGGAAGAGGAAAATGGTGCGGGAAGAGAACAAAGAGAAAAAAAAAGGAGACCATGCCAGAGAGCAAAGGAGAAACAGCTGGGTCGGACGGGTAGTGAATAGAAAGCTGCCATGGCAGACCCAGCTGGAAAGAGGAAGATTTAAGAGACACCGAGGGAGCATCTGGGGGTCGGAAGAAGAAAGGGAACCAAGAGGAGCAGAGGAGGAGATCAGAAAGCAGGCAAGGGGAGAAGACTGACCCAGGGGCCAAAGTGAAAGCTGTGGCCTCGCAACTTACCGGCCAAGACCCAGCAGGAATTTAATCCGATGGAAAGGCTTGATCGACCGGTGAGTTCAATACTGGGGAATGAAGAGAACCACTCCGGGGACCTAGGGGAAGGAGAAGACATAGGAGGAATTACTCCCCAAAGAGTAGAGTAAATTAGAATTTAAGTTCTCTGGAGCAAGAACCATGTTCACCTCCATGTCTATAAAGTCCTTAGTACCTAGCATGAGCCTTTGTTTCCAATTGGGCCTTTGGGTGTTAACATTTGTACAAATAATACATATAACAGTAGGAGGCTGCAATGTCTCTTGAAATGTTTTTAAATATAAACTAAATGTTAACAAACAATAGAAAAATGAGAAGCCAAGTAAATTAGATTCACACCCAGATCAGAATTTCCAGAAAGATTTATGGATTCAGGGCATTCAAGGCATGCTTTTTAGTTTGTTTGTGTAGTATATAGTTACACAGATCCTGAATATCTGGAAATGCCATCCCATAAGGTAAGGCTGTCCAACTGGCAGCCCATAAGACTCCTGCATAACCACCACTCCCCCACATTGCTCCTGCTGCTGTGGCAGCTGAGGCAGCATGGCAGGAGAGGGCCCAGTGAACTTCCTGCCCTCTACAGCATGGGGAGAGAAAGAGGGTTCACTGTTTGTATGGCAGTAGCAGTGGGGAGGATCATACAGTGGCAGCAAGTGGGGTCTTGCACTGCCCAGGTGGAAGCAAAAGGGGATAGGTTGTGCACGGCAGAGATCCTGAGAAGTTCATGCAGTATGTGGCTCCTATGGCACAGCATATGTGGCCTGTACAGTGAGTGGTCCAGGGCCACGGCTGCTGCAGTGTGTGGTCCTTGGCCACTCTAAATTTGGACGGCCCTGATACAGCACAGACCCCACTGAAGAGTTTCTACCCTTCTCTTGGATCCAGCAATGAACAGATTAGAAATAATTATGAGTAAGTATTCTTCATCAAATGTTGATCCTTCATTCTTTGGCTGCAGATGTTGCATAAGGGAATTGTCACATTAAATTTATAGTCCAGTCATAATTCAGCTTTTCCCTGAGTTCCCCATTTGGCTCTATTTCAGTATTTTTTAGCTCAGAACAGTTGCTATTACATGTTTAATATGCAATTAAACTGTACTCCCCAGGCATGGCAGCAGATGGAAATAACTCTGACAAACAGGATTTTACCTTTCAAGCTTAGGTCCAAGTTCTATAAAGTAATAATAACTGGGAGCTATACCCTCAGCAAATGAAAGAACATACTGAAAAGAACATACCTAAATGAAAGAACACCCAGCCCCTAACAACTATGAAACTATAAAACTATGAAAATAGCATTAACTCAGAGAATAGTCCAGCATGCATACAGTTGTGTTCTGTACAAAGAAGGATTTGATATTCGGATGGTTCCACAAGAACATGTTGCTATTTGGATTGATTTGGAACAAAGAACCCAAACTCTTTTGCCTCCTGGTGTCAAGGGGCATTTATACATGTGCTCCAGGAGTTGTGGGGGAGAGGAGTGCTCTGAGAGCTGCTCTAATTAAAGTGCCCGGAGTGTCTCATGTATCAGTATCCCCATGCTGAAAGACAGAGGCAGGAGTGTTTTAACTAAAGCTCATCAAACAAGTTTTAGTTAAAGCACCCTTGCTGCCATCTTTCAGTGTGGGGATGCTGATACATGTGACACTGGAGTCTGCTAGAGCGCGGTAATTACCATGTGTGCGGGCCAGGTCAGACCCCAGGCCCTTTTCGTCGCTCTGCATGCGGGCTGTGCCCGGCAGCCCGGGCAGGCCGGGTCGGAGAGGGCAGGCGCCGAGCTAGAATTAGGCACAGACACGTAACGGTTGATTTTAAGATTGTTTACTTACACCGAGATGGTCGCGGTGCAGGCTGAGAACTTGCTTGAGTTGCGGTTACAACAGAAAACACGAACACACGTGGAGTTTGCTAGGCTCCACGCAGACAGAACTCCGGATGTCCAGGACAAGCGCGCATAAAACTCGTTGATACGTCTTATAGTAGGCTCCGTTCGAAGACGGGAAGAGGTGGGCGGTGGATCAGGCCGCCAAACTCCTCTGGACAACACACAGGGTTTCTATTACCCTGCTGCGTACACCCAGAGTCCCCACGAGATGGATGTGGAGTCCTCTTCGGCTTGGGCGGAAACTGCTCAAGCCTCTTATACGGCTAGCAGGCCAATCGCTAGCCGCCACGTGTGAATAATTTAGAACTAGCCAATTGCGGGGCATAAATTTGCATACGACGAGCGGGAACTCTTTGCATCGTGCATTTCTGTGTTGCAAAGAAAATGCACCCTGCAAAGACCACTGCAAAGTGGCGGGAACACTCCTTTGCACGCGGGTTCTCTGCGCAGCAGAACTCCTCCGTGCAATGAAGCTGTAAACCCACGGGGATAATTCTTAGTGCCGAAGCACACACAAAAAATCAGACCTTTGGGTCATGACATCCCCCCTTGCTGAAGGCACAATAGAATTATACTTCAAACCTATCATCCGGGTTATTAACAGCTCTGTCAATGGTTCGCGAAACTAAATGAGCAAAAACAAAATCAGTCAACAATAAAAGTTCGTCCTCAAGGGATTGAATCAAATAATAACCGACACACACACATATACATAAAATCACATTCATAACAAAAAACTGAACGATCATGACTTCGGTGGGCGTCATGGTGGAATCGCGCGTCAGGCCTTCATTCCTTTCGATGATGTTGTCCCTCTCGGGGCCTCTCTCCACCACGCACTCCGAATCCCTGATCTGTAAAAGAACTCTCTTAAAATGGTTATTTCACTACTATTTATAAAATCACACAGGACCGCACGATAATGCAGTCGATTAAACTTATCATCACTATTAAATACAAATATGTAAACACGATTTTATACTGGACAGCTCTCTCTCTTCACACTCAGCAACTCAACGAAATCGTCGAGGAGTCATCATCGCCTTCTTCTAGATAATGAAAACCTAACTCGTAGGCTAGCTGCCATTGTCCCGCGTCTCCTAAAATCCAAAGCTGTCTCTTATTAAGTCCAGAACGCTGCAGGAGGAATCCAAACATGTATCTCTCCTCTTGCGTTCTCTGGCGTAATACTGGACGTTCGGATTCGCGGTGTTTCGTGTTCTGAGCCTCAGTCGGGCGTTGACACTCCCGATCACTGGATAGCCTTGGCTCCATTAGGACGCGCAGTCTTGACAACTGATGAAGGAGACTACTCACAGGATGATCGACCAGTGGGTTCAGCACAATCCGCAAAACCACGATGTTTCTTTGTCCGTAAACCTTAAGACAACTGTCTATGCTGTCGAGAGTCACTGGAACGGTTCCAGGGTCTCGCAGGTGACGGTGAAGCCACAGTCGCATTCGTTGGAGCGGTGTTAGTCCCAACGTACATTCTCTTGGGTTCCAGGCGCAATACGAAACTCCGATAATAGCCAGTACAAGCTGTTCTGCACCGGTGTGCTCTGGTCATCCGTCATGCCATGCGTGGGCCTTCTGTTCGATCACTCCTGCCACAAGCGCTGGAATCGGAATAGGCCAGTGGACGCTAAACGTCACCATGTTGATGTCGGTGACATGTCCCCTACTCCATGAAGCTTGTCTCACCAAGAAGCTTGCTTCTTCCTGGTCCAGGAGGTCAGACCCAAGTTCCACTACCAGACGTCCTAACTACACAGCCAGAGTTTCTTCGGATCGGATCCTGGATTCCCTACACAAATTCTGCAGGTCAGCTCTGGAACGAGTGTAATAGGTGGTAGCTTGAACTGCGCTCTGCGGACCGATGACTGGGCTGCTTGATACTGCAGGCTGATCAGTTTCTTCGCAAGTTGTCGTTGCTGTTGCTGTCTCCGTCGGAGCTGTAGTCATTGTTACAGTGGGGGTTGTTGTTGTTTCAGGCGGGAGGGGCGGATGCACTCCTCCGCTTGACTCCCCCTCCCTTCGGCAGAGGGGCGTGGTCAGCAGAATTGACGCTGTGTCACTGGGCGGAGTTACCGGCCGAACCCTCGCGGGCTGTCCTGAAGCTCCATCCCTCTCTTCCGGCTTCTCCACGCGGTCTTCCCTCTGCTCGGCGCCATCTTGTTGGGGCTTCTTAAGATCCCCTATCTCAGCTGCTTCTCCGACCGCCCGAACGGCCATACGCAGCTGGGTCTTTAAGCTTAAAGTTTCACTCATCAAATCAGTCATAGTTTGAAAGGTTGCATTTAGTTTTCCCCCCTTGTCGCACCGTAGGACCACTCTCTCATTTACGGCACGGTCCTCCGTCTCCGGGTCTTCGCGGAGCTCGGACGGACGCTCTCGACTCCTTAGTCTAGGCACCACCATGCAAGGGGAGAACCAGCCGATCGGCATCGTCTCTCCCATCTCTCGGGCACACAGTGAGCAATGGACACACTCCCGGGTGGGGGTCGGGCTTACTGCGCTCGCCGGGTCGACTTCGGCAAGGGTTACAGCATCGAGGGGCCTGTACAGGACCCGCTCATCACTCATGATACACCCGAATGCCGTGGGGTGCAGACACACTTCTTTCCCTTCTAGGGCTCCGACTTCGGAAGCTCCTTCTTCTCCCCTTAGCGAAAGGTGTCCACGGACACATCTCCTGCCCATTCCGCCCGCCTGGTGGTACGCGACGTGCGCCTCTAATTCTGCGACGCTTGCTACGCTGCGTCTCCCACTTCTCCAAGGGCAGTTCTCAACTAATTCTAACTCTAGCGAGCCCTCTCCCAATCCCATCCTCATCGCCATGTGCGGGCTGGGTCAGACCCCGGGCCCTTTTCGTCGCTCTGCACGCGAGCTGTGGCCAGCAGCCCGGGCAGGCTGGGTCGGAGAGGGCGGGTGCCAAGCTAGAATTAGGCACAGACATGTAACAGTTGATTTTAAGATTGTTTACTTACACCGAGATGGTCGCGGTGCAGGCTGAGAACTTGCTTGAGTTGCGGTTACAACAGAAAACACGAACACACGTGGAGTTTGCTAGGCTCCACGCAGACAGAACACGAACAATCACGTGGAGTTTGCTAGGCTCCACGCAGACAGAACTCTGGATGTCCAGGACAAGCGTGCATAAAACTCGTTGATACGTCTTATAGTAGGCTCCGTTCGAAGACGGGAAGAGGTGGGCGGTGGATCAGGCCGCCAAACTCCTCTGGGCAACACACAGGGTTTCTATTACCCTGCCGCGTACACCCAGAGTCCCCACAAGATGGATGTGGAGTCCTCTTCGGCTTGGGCGGAAACTGCTCAAGCCTCTTATACGGCTAGCCGCCACGTGTGAATAATTTAGAACTAGCCAATTGCGGGGCACAAATTTGCATACAACAAACGGGAACTCTTTGCACCGTGCATTTCTGTGTTGCAAAGGAAATGCACCCTGCAAAGACTGCTGCAAAGTGGCGGGAACACTCCTTTGCACGCTGGTCCTCTGCGCAGCAGAACTCCTCCGTGCAATGAAGCTGTAAACCCACGGGGATAATTCTTAGTGCCAAAGCACACACAAAAAATCAGACCTTTGGGTCATGACACCATGCTTCAACAAACTCAATTAATCGAATCTGCTCCGATGCACTGTAGTTACAGCACGTATAGGCAGCCCAGGAGTCTATGGTCGGATAGGACATGTCCACACGTGTGTGGACAGGGTTTTTTGGATAACCTTTTTCCCCCAAGATTATCACATTCTTAGTACATAACTTTCAATTTGGTTTGAAAAAGGACACTGGTCTTATAAAATGATGATTTCAAATCAGAAGACAAGGCTTTATTGCTTTTGCATGGTACATTGGTCTGGAATCAATTATCTCCCTTGCATTTTGGACAGTAAATAACATTCCCATGTTGATTCATGCAAAAAAATAAGGACATAAAACAGATCTCAACTTCAGTTGGCACTTATACGCCGATTAGTGATATTAAAGTGTTTTTAGACTTTGGAAAGATAACTAATTAACCATCTGGATTTCACTTATCATATGCTAGTACAAGGTGCATACAAATGTAGTGTATCTGACTTAAAATAATTATAGAGGTTGTGTTCTTTTCAAAGGACCATTTCCCCAAGCTGCTTGGCCTTTGTTTTAGAGGTACATATTCTTTGTGTAATACTGTACCTATGGCCATACTAAAGGAGGTGAGGAAAAGGATATAGCTTTTATTGATTGAAAAAACAAAAACAAAACAAAAGTTTTAGTAACATTTTAACTAAAATTATAGCAATAGCTTTAACTGCTGACAGACATGTGGAACCAGTGGTGACTGAGCCAGGATTATGGGAAAGGTTATTTAAACTTATTTCAACCCAGAATGGAAACTAGCCCTGTCATGTTCACTTGTTTATCTTTGATTTGTATTAAAACATGTGCTTGTGGGCAGTTCTGTCCACTCAGTGTTCACATGAAAAACTGTAAGGTGAAAAGTCCACTTGGATCAGGATGAAACTTTTCATAGAGTTCTATCTACACGATATGCTTACTGAGCATTGGCCTAATAACAGTGCACAGCATGTCATGGCAAAAAACATGCTAATAGCCTGCTACGCAGTGTTATTAAGTTAATGCACAGTAAGCATCACTAAATAACTGTGCGCCAGCGCTAATTCACAGTAACTTTAGGTATTTAGTTAGTCCTTTATTAAGGAAGTAGTAAACTAAATGCACAGTATCTAAGGTTCATTAATGAATGTGTAGACACACCCAGTAGCATCCAACCAGATTCTGAAACCTTTCTCCATGGTGTAATAAGGGCATGAGAAAAAGGAACCTGTCAAATCAGACAGTAACAAATTGAGAATGTCTTTATATTCCTTCCAAATGTGTCAAAAAAGAATCTAGGCTCTCTAGAAACATGTTGCCTTGTAGGAGTGTGTGATGCAGGCCCTATTCAGGGACAGTGATTCGATTCGTTGATTTGGATCACTGTCCCCGATTCGATTCTCCCAAATCTAAATCTGAAGATTTGATGCTGATTCAGAGAATCAGCGATTCAGACATAGACGCAGCTTTAAATAGTTTTTCTACATACCTTGAGGTACCAGCATGGCTCGTGAATGCTTCAATGTTGGGGTGGATGGAGCGGCCCACAGGAGTGTTGGGGAGCCCTCCACATGCTTGGCAGTGAACCCAGAAGTGGACCAGAAGTACTTCTGGTCCACTTCTGGGTCCACCAGGGAGTGCACAGGGCCTTCCCCCCACCCAATGCATTCCCCCCCAGTTCGGCGATTGGCCACAGGGGGACCCTGGGTAGCCCCCCAGACCCAGGAGACACTAGTTGCTGAGCTGGGGGGCATGGAGGGGGCCCCCCCGCATGCTCCCCGGAGGACCCGGAAGTAGACTGGAAGTGCTTCTGGTCCACTTCCGGATCTGCTGCTGAATGTGCTGGGGAGCACCCTGTGCTTTTGTGGGACACTCCATGCACCTCAGCATTGCAGCATTCACAAGCCACCTGCTACCTAGAGATATGTAGAAAAAACATTTAAAGCTGTCTCTATGTCTGGATGTCCACATCTCCGAATCAATTCGGAGGGTTCCAATTTGATTCAGAGAGATTAACGGGTCCTCTGATTTGATTCTGATTCAGAGATTTGGCCACTTAATCTGGCCAAATCTCTGCTGAATCGAATCAGGGACTGAAGCTTCACACAGACTTATTGCTTTGTGCTCCCCCAGTTCCTTTCTGAGATAAGCAAAACTCTCTTCTAAATTCCTAAAGATGATATGCTGATAGGTTGGAGGAAGCACGTGTAAAGAAAAATACTACACTGCACACCTGAGGGGAAGGGACTGTGAAAAAGAGAGGTCAATATTACACTGTGGGCTCAGACTGCTGTAACTGAGAACACTTTGCAGGAAGCAGTTCAGAGAGTTACAACAATGCCCTGGACCAAACAGAAGTTCACTATTTGTTCCAGGGAGGATCTAGCCACTGGCTGGGAGCCTGCAGCCAGTTTCCCCTAGCAACAGCCCCTCTTCTCTCGGCCTGTCTCTGTTTCAGAATGGGAGGGAGGAAAGGGAGCTTGTTCTAGGGGTATAACCTTGGGGGGCTCCAATACACTCACCCCAGCCTCCTGCAGGGGCTGAAAAAACCTCAGACCAAACTGCCTGTACTCCCATTCTGAAGACAGCAACACACACTGTAGACAGACGTTAGGAAAAATGCTGTATTTAGAAATGTCTTCATCTGACCCCTCATCCAATTTTTGAAGTGGTCTGCAGTTCTGAATTTGTGTTTGGTCATGACTATAGACCACTTTCTTTGGCCAGATTGGGTGAAAATTGTCACTTCTGCCTGTGCCCTAAACTAGGCAAGGTTCAAGTGATCATTTTATGAGCCCAATAAAGTATACCCAGACTTTGAAAGCACTCTTGAAAGCATGAGGTAGTGAAACCTGGGTGAGGTTCACGCATTCTGGAATGGATTTTTCAGTCAGGTAAATTGACTTTCTTTTCAAGTTTAATCATTAATGACTGGGAGATATGAATAGGAAGGGGTTGAAAATCAAATGTATTTCACAATTTTTGAAAATGTTCACTTTGAAGTTTTCCAAAAGGAGTGAGGGTTTGGTTTTTTTTTTTTTTAGAAGAAAATTCAATTGTCAGATTTTTTTTTATTTAGTTCCTTTTCTTTTAGACACTGAAAAGGGAGAAGGACAGAATAAGAAACCAGAAAATAATTTAGTTTGATTATGTTTTAAAAAAAAAATCATTTTTGAGAAAAGGATATTTTTTGATGGGGAAGGGGGGAAACAAACCTTTCAACTAGCTGATGAAGCTGTGGTAAAGATAGCAAGGAGCTATTCTTATCCCACATTAAAATTAAGAATGTTTCCCAAAATTAAATTCCCAGTCTGGGAAGGATAGACTTCCCTCCCACTGATGGTGTAAAGAGGCGCAAAGGAGTGTGCCACAGGGCACTAAGGTGCCTGCTCCTTTAAGAGCAGAAACTGCCTAGGGAGAGGGCCCTAGGAGCCAGACAGAAGCCCCACAGGTGCAGGTTACTATGGAGACAGACTAACGGGGGAATTAGCCTGCATCTGTACCCGGTCAGCTGACTGGAAGAAGGCAGGGCCCTGGGCACATATAAGCCCCAGGGTTGAGACTAGTAGGAGTTAGTTCTCTAGCAGCAGCCAAGGAGAAGGAGCCTCTAGGGAAGAATTGCCCAGGGATGCAGTGACTGCCTGATATGCTGCATATGGGGCTCCAGAAGCTCAACAGGTACCCTAGCCTACAAGGCATTTAGTACTGGGGAAAGTTTGACTTCTTAAAGGGATAGAGCATGCCCTGAACTGCTTATCTTATGTTATAGCCCAGGGAGTCATATTTTAGTTGCTGTTTATAAACACCGGTGGATTGGGCTGAGGCTATTGAGGAAGGAGGAGGCCCCACTGGGGGCCCACTATGGTGTAGGAACCCCAGCACCAGAGAAGGGCGCAGCAACAAGGGGGTGAACAGGCCCTGGTGCCAATGTGGGGTGTGGAGACAGGGCTCCAGAGAGCCTGGTGCTAGTGTGGGCAGGGAGACAGGGCTGCAGAGAGCCTGGCAATTACCAGAGACCTAGCTAGTCTAGGGCCTCAGATGTGACCTGGTGTGAATACCAGCTGTGAGGCTTGGGGTGTGGTAAAAGGGTGATTTTGGAGCCATGCATCTAGCCCATAAGGCTGAGGCTGTCCCATGAGGCATCCATTTTGAAGCAGGACCCAAAAGAGGTCTAAGAACCCACAGGGTTCAGTGGGGTCCATCAAGACCGTGTCCCCAACACAAACTAGAAGGCAGCCTCCTGATTTTACTAGTATTACCAGCAAGATGTGGCAGTCCAAAAAGAGGGTGCCCATGGGGCAGAATTGGCATGGTCAAGGAACCCTAGGGATGTCACGGCCATCCTTGGGGACCCCACGCCGTGACAAGAGTTAAAATAGACAGAATAGCTCCAAAAGGAATATAGAAGAGCAGCATCTCTGACACCTTGTCTTCCCCCATTGTGTACCCATAGGAATTTGTCTGAGAAACTCTAATGTTTGGATTCTTTGGCTTTGTTTAGGGGAGCATTGAAACTCTTGGGGGGGGGGGGACAGACTAGAGCAAGCTGCTTTTAGCAGCTGGCTTTCCACAGGAACCAGTGAAAATCTGTACTTTCTGTGCAACTAACTTTCCCTTCCTGCCCCTATGAGAAAAAGGAAGATTGGAGTAGCCAGTGAGCACACAGGACCTTAGCAATCCACATGAGTAGGAAGGAGAAGAGGGCCATGCAGGGTAGTGCAGGACAGCCCTTTTCATGTGGTATTGATAGCTTTCTTTTTTTGGCAAATGCCTCAAACTTGCAGCAGTTGTAACCCCTGTCCTGGGTCACCAATGCAACATCATGGGATCATAGGAATTTGAGGCTGGAAGGGACTTCTTGAAGTCATCTACCTGCAGAATACAGTAGTGAGGAACTTGGGAAATTGCTGGGTTCAATATCTCTTCTCATAAGTTTCCTTACTGTTACTGACCTAAAGTCACCTCTCTGACAGGGGGTGATAATCTCATATTTTTGTGAACTGGGTCCAAAATGACTTGCATCATATACAAAACATTTGCCAGACATAGAGGAAATAATGTTAGTCATAGCACTATGCTTGAAACAAAGGGTTGAAAGGAGCTCTTTTTCCATAAAGGAAAATAAGGAGACTAGTTAGTTTTGTGTTGGTGTTTTTTGTTTTTTTTGTTTTGTTTTCCCCCCTTAGACTAGGGTGGCATAGACCTTTCTGTACAGATACTATTTACTGAATGTTTACAATAGTCTTATAACATTCTAAGACCTCCCAGCCCAGATGCATAATCCAGTTGTCCACACTCACCAGTACTATGATAAAAAAAGCAAAAGCTGTGTTAACCGGCATTCTATTGTTTTACTCCTTTACTGGTAAACAACTAGGATTTTGCCAGGATGCATCCTCCAGAAGATACGATTCATCCCATTGCCCTTGCATGGCACTTCCTCACTAAAATAAAGCTCCTTTTAATCCTTCCTTTTTGCCAAGGTAGAAAACTCCTGATATTTGTAAAATCAGGGTGTGAGAGGAGGCAAACTCCCAGGCCAAATCACAGTGCTGGTCTGCCCACCTGTCTGTTGGCAAGCCACCCACCTTACTCACCTGCCATGCTTTGTTAAATAATCCAGATGTTACTAGGTGGGAGGCTGCCCTTTGAGTGCCCTGCTGCCAAAGGGTGGTTCTCACATGACTGACCTCCTTTTTATTGTGTCTCAACTCGCAGATGTCATCCAGTTTGTTCAATAGATCTGGCTTGCAGCTAGGTCAAGCTCAGACTTAGGCCTCACTCACTCTGCCACCCCCTCTCACTGGGGCATCTGACACTCTGCTCACGCTCACCGAGCTTGTCGCACTGCCTGATCCTGAGTCTCCCCCTCCCTCTCCCTCTCTCCTCCCTTGAACGGCTCCAAGAGGCTTTCGGGCTTCTCCTTGCACTCCTTGAGTAGCCCTGGCTCATCCTTTTGGGTCCCTTCTTTGGCTGTCATCCGAGTGGTAACCACTCGATCAGCCCTACTCCGGGCTGACTGCCCCTAGCCCCTCACTGGGCAATGCATCATTTCTGCCCCCTCCTTGTGGCCAAAACTCTGCCCCTTTTGCTGGGGCTCTGGGGTCTTTCACTCCTGTAGGCTCAGGTTCCTCAACCTAGCATACCTGGTCCACTACTCTGCCCTCTCAATAGGGCCTGAGGTCTTACACCCCTGTAGGCTTGGGGGGCCTCTACCTGGCCCACCATTCCAGGGTCCTACACACCTGTAGGCCTCAGGTGCTTTTGTGTAAGTGTGCCTGGCTTTCCCTGTTCTCACAATAACCCACCAGATGGTGGATGCTGGGGTTAAGGTGCCTCGCCTGCCTTTCACCAGGGAGGTACTGGCCTGGTATTTCTTGAGGGCTCCCTTGCCACAGTGAGTCCCATCAAGCTACCCATCCCCAGCAGGGTACAGTTTCAAGTTGTACCCAGGGCCAGGAGCCTCCTACCATCCCCATAGCTCCTGCCCTTACCTCCAAGATGTTCCAGGAGCAGGGGCTCAGCTGGGTATTGTTGCTCTGGCTGCCAGCAGCAGACTGCTGCCCCAGCCCTGAGAGCAAGGGCCTAAAATGGCTGCCTCATCAAGGCTGGCCTGCACTTTCCTGCTGCCTGCTCCCAACCCTTAAAGTGACAGACACTGAAAAGGTGCTCTGTCACACAGGAATAGTTAGTACATTGAATGCCTGATCCAGTGGGAAGATTCCTATTGATTTCAGTGGTCTTTGGATCATGGCCAAAGACTCAACATTTACTGACCTTCATTTCATGTATGTAATTACCAAAAATATATAGGCAGTAACAAGTACTGTACATTATTGCAGGCTGATAGTCTTGAAAATGGAAGTTGCTTGCTTATCCACAGAACAAGCAGAAGCAGGGAAACGTATCCATTTCCAGTAAATGCCTTTCTAACTTGGAAGAAATGTCCATCAGAATGGTAGGGTGGTCTCAGCAACGTGATTAAGTACTTGGCTTCTCTGGCTAAATTAACAATATGATTATCATTTGTAGTGGTGTTTATTTTTGTAATGTATACAGTTGTTCTATTACAATCTGTTTGGAGGCCACGAGAGTGAGAGTATGTGCAGATGTACTTGTTTATTTGCTGGGCTGGCTGCACCAACATTTTTTTTTTTTTTAATTTAAAACATCTAGGCACTCATTTTATAACTTAAAAAAAATGTGCCCTGTCATGGCATTCCCACATGCTGATACTTCTGTACTAGCTTTTACCATTCATGGAAAGTTGAGATAATATGCAAATGAGCTTACTGGGTAATATGGAAGATGTTTGTTGTTTAAAGCAATATTCTTGGCTTCTCCCTGGCTTCAGTTTCTCTCTTCCTGAAACTTAATGACTGAATTGAAGTGGCTTGGTCTGATCTTTCTTAATTTAATCGTGAGTAAAGGAATAATAAGTCTGAGATAAAAATGTGCAAGGTATTATACTGTCAAGCACAAGAGGCAAGAGAGTAACTTATTTACATACAAAACCCATAGCTGAATATAACACTTAATCAAAGTCATACATCTACTATGCATGTCTGATCCATCTTTATGTTCTGGTAGATGACTGTGCTGTTGCTGTATTACTTTGTATGGAAGTCTCTTTGTATGGCTTGGTTTAATTCTTGCACTTTATACAACACATGCAAAAGAGATTTTTGCAATGTAGGAATATTGAGCTAACTATCATGGGAGCTAGGAGGGCTCACAGCTATTATGTATTGCAGCTTAGTTGCACCCCAGTGGGAATGAATTATCATGCCAGATTCAAACAGTTACACACTTAAGTGGACGTATATTGTAAATATGTGTGTGTGTGTATGCCTTTGGATCCTTTAGGATGAAACTAGTCTAGGTAGAATACAGTACAAGTCACTTATGAGCTATCCTAAAAAATCTTTTCTGTGTTATTGTCAATAATACAATTACAAAATGAAAGAATGAACAAGAGCAAAATCAATGAGAAACTTGCAGGTACAGGTAGGGGAAACGAGAGCTTTTTTTAACCAAAGAGCTCATGAAATAGGGAAGTACAGAACTTCCAGATGAAAGAGGATAGAAGAAAAATAAAAACAAAAATCGATATACGATTATATAACAAAGGATGTCCATACCCCAGCAGTTCTACAATTTTAGGCAAGAAAACAGGTGGATACAATAAACACATGGAGAGCACATGATAGCAGCATGATGATTATGCTTACTGTGATATGCAGCAAACTTAGCCAGCCAGCTACTTATCTATCATTCAGGGCTTTATAGACATCACAACAGAAAATGACTTGAGGAAGGATGTTGAAGAGTACAATATACAAACTTTGTAAATTTTTATGGTGAGCTGTTGGTATTTGATTATCCTTCCTGGACTTACTGCTCAGGAAATTGTTCACTGATCCCGCCTCCAAACTCTTAAAGTTCATAAAATGTATTACTTTTGTTGTTATTTACATTTGAAAAAAATCATTTGAGTAAAGTGATAGTAATTTATTGTTTCCTGCTGATAATTTTGGATGCATTTACCATGTCCTGTTTTGCACTGCTGGATTTTGATCTATCTGGGGTGTTTTCTCTTCTTTCCTTTTGATATTTTTATTTTATCCATTGCATATCAGTCTCATACCACTGGATTACAGCAGTGGAATCCTGTGGTCCCGTGTTCTTTAGAAACAACTAATGTGACATGATGCTGAACGTTGCTGGCTTACTCACTGTGGGTACTGCCAAAGAAGGGAATTCTTAAGAGGACATTTAGCACACTGGCTTAGAGACAGCATTCTGTACACATCAGGCAGCATAACAGTCCCAGAGGACACTGTGCATGAGAAACAGTTGGATAGGCTATCAAGATGACAACATTACGGGGTGTTACCTTTGTAATAATTTATTCTCTCATATCAATACAATACACACCTGACTGGGGAACCTAGAAATGAGTGTGCTTGACAGATGGTGATATTGCTTGTACTTTTTATGGGAGGGCAGTAATGCCTCTGGGAGCAAAGCTCCTTTATAACAAAGTACAGCCTGCAGGGAGCTGGGAGGAAGTGGAAGGAAGGCAGTGAGACGGGAGGGTGCCACATGCATGTACAGCACATGCACATGGCCAAAGGCAACCTCAGGGCAGCTCTGGCAAGTAAGTGGGGAGGAGGAGGGGGATTGAGATCCCCGTAGACAGGGAGCTGGGCAGGGCTGAGGCTGGGGTTGCTGCCTAGCTGGGGGGGGTGCTTGGGGCCTGGGGAGGCAGTGCCTCACTGCCCCAGTAGGGAGCAGGATGGAGCCTTGGGTGGCTCATCGTAAGGGGAGGGCCGGCTCCCCATTACCGTGCACACTTCCAAGGGGCAGTGGGGACCTGTACCCCCATATCTGTATGCGGGGCAGGGGCAGGCGCAGGCTGCGAGCTCCAGCGCTGCTGCCCTCACTGCAGTTTGGCATGAAGGAGGTGCATTGCCAGGGCAGTGTGTAGCTCGCAGTAGTGCGGAAATCCCTGCGTGGCCCTACTGCTCCCTGCTGTGCTGGGTCATGCCTGCTGGGCTGCAGAGACTTGGGGGCAGGGAAGCAGGGGCAATGCAGCAAACCTGCTCACTGATGCTTGCCTTGCTCTGCCCTGGTGATGTGCCTTCTGCATGCAGGGCTGTAGCAAAGGCAAAGAGCAGCAAGGCAAGCAGCCACGGTTCCCTGCCACTCTGCTTCCCTGCCTCGGGTGCCTCTGCAGCCTGACAGGCATGATCCAGCATGGTTGGGAAGAGCAGGGCTTCATGGAGAAGGTGCTTTCCTGGCACTGCCTTGGTGACGCCCCCTGCACGTGTCACTGCTTGCAGCGTGGAGCTCCCAGCCTCTCCGCACAGCCCCACTCTTCCCAACCACTCCAGATCACACCTGCTGGGCTGCAGAGGCACCTGGGGCAGGGAAGCAGGGCAAAGCGAGGAGCTGTGAGCAGCTGCCATTCCCTGCCACTCTGCAGCCTGGCGGGCACGATCTGGCGTGGCTGGGAAGATCATGCCTGCTGGGCTGTAGAGGTATCTGGGGGAGGGAAGCAGGTGCTCTGAGGGGCACAGCCCCACACTGCAGCCCTGCATGCAGGAGGCACTTCACCAGGGCAGCCTGGGGTGAGCAACAGTAAGAAGATCCCGGAGTGGCTCCTCCACTCCCTGCAGCACCTCAGGGAGCAGTGCCACAAGGAACTCTCAGGGCAAGTGGCAGCAAGAAGATTTTCTGCATGGCTCCTCCACTCCCTGCAGCACTGGATGGCAGGGGAGGGAATCTGGGTAGCAGCTGTTCCCTGCAGGGAGTTCCCTGTGGCGCTGTTCTCTGAGGTGCTACAGGGAGTGAAGGAGCTACCTGGGGATCTTCTTGCCATCTTTCACCCTGTGCTGCCCTGGTGAAGCACCTCTTGCACATGGTGCTACAGCGAGGGCAGTGGCATAGAGCTGCCCTTCAAAGCAGCAGCAGGCACAGGGCATGTTGCCAGGGCAGCAGCAGTGAGATCCCCATGTGGCCCTGCTGTCTCCAGCCACTCTGTGTTGTGCCTGCCGGGTGGCAGAGGCCCTGTGGGAGGGAAGCACAGTGGGAGCCCGAGCCTGCAGTCTGCACCTGCCCTCTTACCGATCTGGGGGGCGCAGGTCTCCCCTGCCTCCAGGAGTGTATGCAGTGGCAGGGAGCTTCCCTGTACGAGCCCACAGCAGGGGACTGCGGACTCGGGTCTAGCCCTGGCAGTTGGGGGGGGCCCCCCTTCAGCAGGGCTGGGGGTTGAGTGGCACCAACATGGCTGTCGGGGGGGGGGGGGGGGGGAGTGAGGCACGAGCAGGGCCAGGGGGGCTGTGGGAGGCTTTGAATTGAGTATTTAACTTTTTTTTCTTACTGCACCCTCCCCTCCCTTTTCTGAAACCCTGGAATGCATCCCTATACCTCCTATGTTATTTCTACCTCTGATAATGAAGTTTCTGATCACAGAGTTATGTCATAGAATGCATCTACTTCGTTAACCGAGGTATTACTGTTACAACTGAATTGCTCAGTTCCTGACTTGTTCATTTATTGAATAAATTCAATAAATTTACTGAATTTTTGTTCATTTATTTATGAGGTTTAGTCACACATTGAGGATCGCCATGTGGTTACACTGCAGCATCACCTAGGCAATGAAGCATACTAGTTTGAAAGTCATCTCTTGCTCGCATATACGTGAAAATTGAAGGCTGGCTGAACATGGAGAGGGGATCCAGCTCAGTGGGAACGGTGAAAGTTTTTTTGCATGAAAAGCTCCTGCCCTGAAAGCTCCTAAGAAATGAGATTACCCCCATTTCACAGATCCATTTCTGATACTGTTGCTCAGGAAGTTAATTCCAAAGTGCGAGTCTGCTGTGAAAACGTGCCAAAGGGTACACATGGGTATGCCTGGATTTTCTCTGTAACAAGATAGGAGGAGAGATTATGGCTGTATGTATTTTATGGGATGTTATATATATTATTAATATATAAGGACCAGTAAAGGTAGATTATCAGAGTTGCCTTTTAGAATGTTTGTGTCCAAAGTCCTTTCTTTTGTAAAGGAGGCATCTGTCTCCTTGCCCCTAGAGTCCAGAGCTCCCCCTGGATGCTGCAGGGACCTGTTGCAGGGCTGCAGGGAGTGGGAGAAAATCTGCTCCTGTCCCTGCACATGTAGACACATGCCCAGGAGAACTGAAATTGCTCCCGGATTATGTGCTGTTGACATGCCCAGTGTAACTTCATCTACAATGAGACAGTTTATGATAGTAATTCAGAGCATATGCATGAAAATTTGCAGGAGTGAGCCATAGAGCTGTCTTTTATTTGATCATCTAAAAGTGTTAGACCAGGAAGGGCAATTATTTGGGCCTGTGGGCCACTTCGGGAGTTTTGGTGAGCTGTCATGGGCTGGGTCAGCACCTGCTCCACCCTCCCACATAGCAGCTCACCAAAACTCCCTAAGCAGTCCCAACCTATTAAATAGGTACTTTGCGTCAGTCTTTCATCAGTCCCATGGGACACCCATGACCGCTACGGGACAGGGAAGTCCAGGTGAGGGTGATCCCCTGCCCTCCATTAATGCTGACTTCATGAAGGAACATCTTGAGAAGCTGGATACCTTCAAGTCAGCCGGCCCTGACAATCTTGACCCCAGGGTACTCAAGGAGCTGGCGAGCATCATAGCCCAGCCTCTAGCGCGGATCTTTGAAAACTCTTGGCGCTCTGGTGTAGTGCCTGAAGACTGGAAGAAGGCCAATGTGGTGCCTATCTTCAAGAAAGGGAGGAAAGTGGACCCGGCTAACTATAGGCCCATTAGCCTGACTTCTATCCTGGGGAAGATCTTAGAAAAGTTTATTAAAAATGCCATCCTTAATGGACTGGCTGACGCCAACATCTTAAGGGATAGCCAGCACGGGTTTGCTGCGGGTAGGTCTTGCTTGACCAATCTCATTTCCTTCTATGACCAGGTGACCTATCACCTGGACAAGGGAGAAGAGACTGAAGTCAAGATATATGACCTCAAAAAAGCCTTCGATCTGGTTTCCCATAATCACCTCTTGGAGAAACTGGCCAATTGTCGCCTTGGGTCCTCCACAATCCACTGGCTGGAAAACTGGCTCTGTGGTCAGACCCAGAGGGTAGTAATTGATAGAAGTCACTCATCATAGTGTCCTGTGACCAGTGGAGTCCCCCAAGGCTCTGTCCTGGGACCCATACTGTTCCACATCTTCATTAATGATGTGGACACTGGAGTCAGAAGCGGACTGGCCAAGTTCACTGATGACACCAAACTTTGGGGCAAAGCATCCACACCAGAAGACAGGCAGGTGATGCAGGCTGACCTGGACAGGCTCCGCAAGTGGGCAGACGAGAATCTGACGGTGTTCAACGCCGATAAATGCAAGGTTCTCCACCTTGGGAAGAGAAACCTGCAGCATCCTTATAGGCTCGGCAGTGCTATGCTGGCTAGCGCTATGGAAGAAAGACTTGGGGGTCATCATTGACCACAAGATGAACATGAGCCTGCAGTGCGATGCTGTGGCTAGTAAAGCGACCAAAACGCTGGCTTGCATCCATAGATGCTTCTGAAGCAAATCCCGGGACGTCATTTTCCCCTTGTACGCGGCCTTAGTGAGGCTGCAGCTGGAGTATTGCGTCCAGTTTTGGGCTCCACAATTCAAAAAGGACGTGGAGAAGCTTGAGAGAGTGCAGAGAAGAGCCACGCACATAATCAGAGGTCAGGGAAGCAGACCTTACGATGACAGGCTGAGAGCCCTGGTGCTCTTTAGCCTGGAAAAGCACAGGCTCAGGGGTGATCTGATGGCCACCTATAAGCTTATCAGGGGTGACCACCAGTATCTGGGGGAAAGTTTGTTCACCAGAGCGCCCCAAGGGATGACGACTAGGTCGAATGGTCATAAACTACTACAAGACCATTTCAGGCTGGACATAAGGAAGAATTTCTTTACTGTCCGAGCCCCCAAGGTCTGGAACAGCCTGCCACCGGAGGTGGTTCAAGCGCCTACATTGAACACCTTCAAGAGCAAACTGGATGCTTATCTTGCTGGGATCCTATGACCCCAGCTGACTTCCTGCCCTCTGGGCAGGGGGCTGGACTCAATGATCTTCCGAGGTCCCTTCCAGCCCTAATGTCTATGAAACCCATCCACTTGGCCACGTGCCCTGCCTGGCTGGGTCTTGGCCAGTCTCTATGAAAACCCTGGGATCACAGGGCAGTGACAGTGGAGCTGGGGCCTAGGGCAGAGCTGCAGTCTTCTCCCTGCCTGCAGAACTTGCACCCATATCAGGGGTGTGTGGGCAGTGGACCATGGCCCTGCTCTGCTTTGCTGGGATGAGGATGGGATCTGGAGCAGCAGCTTCCAGGAGTGGGGTGGGCAGGCAACAGGGTTGGGGCTGGGATTGTGGGGCAGTGACTGGGGCCAGGGGCAGGGCCAAGGCAGAGCCACAATCCACTCCCTGCACACCCCTGCCCACAGAACCCACACCCATTGCAGGGGCATGTGGGCAGTGGGTTGCAGCTCTGCCCCGGCCCTGGCCCTGCACTGTCACTGCCCCAAGATCCCGGTCTGTGATCCTGGCTTTGTCTGCCCATCCCACTCCTGAACACGACTCTGCCCACCCGTAACCCGATCCTATCCACCTGGCTATGTACCCCACTTGTGTGGGTCCCACCCCCAGCATTAGGTGCAGGGTAGATGGGTGAGGGTGCTCAGGCAGTGGGGCTAGGTCCAGCAGTGGCAGCAGTTGTAGGGAGATGCTGCTGGGAAGTGAGTCTGGCTGCTGTGCCATCCCAGGCCCACTACATATGTAGGTGCTGTAGGATCAGTTGCACACACCACTGCCCAGGTTGCCCCCTGAGGCTGGGCTGGGTAGAATGAAGGAGCTAGACAAAATCCCTTGGCAGGTCATATTCAGTCTTGGGCCATATTTTGTTCATCCCAGTGTTAGACCCATGAACTCACTTGTAATCCAGCAGTGCTTGTGTTCCTAACTTGGGCCATGATGACCTGGTCATTTTATTTAACCATCTGTGTGACTTAGTTTAAAAAAAAAAAAATAAATATATATATATATATATATATATATATATATATATATATATATATATATATATACATGAGCCTAATCACTCATGTGTATGCTCTTGTTCTAATTTAATATTTTTCTTATGGAGGGTTATGCTAGTATAACTATTGGAATCACTGGTAAAACTTTCCTTTACACAGGCCTTAGGAACTTAAATATGACCTAGAGATCTATAGAAGACTGTCTTTGTCAGACATGCAGCAACAGAAAAAGTTCTTGTTGGATTCTGACAGGCCCAGAAGTTTTTTCTGCACATTCTAAATATTTTCCTCTTGTATACCTATGTATATATTAGACTTCATGATAGTTTGTGGATATTATTTTGGGTGCCTCTCTTTTGGCCAGATCAACTGTTTTGTTTTGTTTTGTTTTTTGGTTTTTTAGGGTAACATCCTACCCCACAAACTCCCCTCATCTGTTGGCATTTACCATGATGTTTTAAATTATTTAGCCTTTAGAATCATATACCACTATAACACTAAATTATTATGAAAAATTAGAGGACCATTTTAAAGGCAGCTAATTGTGGGTCCAGCACAGAATGTACTGCAAAAAATACAAAAGTTTAAAACAATACTCTTTTTTTCAAGGTTCAATGTATTGCATCATCAAATTTTTACTCTGGTGGGTATATCTGCATGTGCAATTAATTCATTTGAATTTTTCTGCACAGAGAATTCAGGTGCATTAGACTGAAGCCCCACACGCATCTGAATGCACACCCTTTGGGAGCAAATTTGCTCCCCATGGGAGCAGTTCAGTCTAGGGCTGTTCCTGCCCTGCTTTGTCCCCTTGCAGCATCCAGGTGAGTTCCAGGCTCTCCCAGGTGCCAGGCCGAGGCTGACAAGAAGCACGGGGCCTGGTCCCAATCTCTGTGGGGGTGAGGGAGAGCTGTCCCAGCTGCCAAGCAGATGTCTCCCAGCCACATGAAGATCAAGACCCATTCTGATCTCCATGTTGCTGGGAGGCAGCTGCCTAGCAGCTGCGACGGCTCTCCCTGCCCCATGGAGGTTGGGACAGGTCCCAATCTCCATGTGGCTGGCAGACAATGTCCTGCCAAACTGGGACAGCTCTGCCTACCCACTGTGACCCCCTGCTGCCTAATCTGACCAGGAGCAATTTGTTCCTGGTCAGCATCTAGATTTGCACTTTAGCACATTAGTCTAATGCACCATTTTCTAGTACCTGTAGTAACTTTCTAGTATCTGTAGATACAGATACTAGGAAAAAAAAAAACAAAAACAAAAAAACCAGTGCATTAAACTAATCTACTGAGCAGTAATTGCTGCACATCTATAGATGGTAATGCTTTACTGTGCATTAAATTAGTCTAATGCACAGTAAAGCACCTCATATAACACACCCAATGTAGAGCACAAGGTATAAGATGGAATGCTACTGCATATATTGCTGCTTCTGCTGCTGTTGAATAAGACTTGTTATAAAAAAAACATTCATTCAGTACTTCTGTAGAGAGAAATTGACTTTAGTCTTTATTTGTATTTCTAGTTTTAATGCATTGTCTGATAGATCAAAATCTTTATACCCTATAGGAATTTATCTATCCAATCAGTCTGTCCTATCCAAGACCAAGGACAGACTGATTATGTGAGGGTTCACCCATTTCCTGATCAAGCTCTCAGCAAGAGATGCAGAATTTGGACTATTTTATTTTATCATGCTGTTTGCAATGCTGTTAGCAACAGAAAGGTAGGTTAACTGGTGATCTGCTGCTTCCTTCTCTCCTGTTAATATAGTCTCTGCAGCCCAGATTCAGTAATACACTCAAGCATTCTCATAATTCCCACTGATTTGACTGTATGGGGGGGGAACAATGCATATGCTTAAGTGCTTTGCTGAATTGGTGCCCAAATCACAAAAAAGCAGATGAGTTAAACTACAAAATAGGGTTAAGCTGAGTTAAATGGAACAGCAGGACAGCACAAGAATATTCAGTCTTACGTTATATAGCAAGACCCAGCCTACGGGAAGTAGCAAGCAGGAAGGAATTTACAGATGTTTCTGTTTCTTTGTTAGATGGGGGGGGGGGGGGTTTAATATATAGATATAGAAAATGTAGATCTGTATGTACTGTGGACCTGATTATATACATACTAGACGCAAGTTGGGGTGGTAAGGCTCTTTTCTACATGAGAGCTCTGGAAGGTGTTGTGATTCAAAGGAAATTCATCCTCCTTGAATTTCGTTGATGTACAAACAAACTAATCTCTCTCCCTGTCTTTGGCTGTATGGACATTGTGCAGATAACCTGAGTGATTGGCATCCAGATCAGAACATCAGGATTTGCTTAGCCTGAATGTCATTATTCCCACTGCACAACACTACCCTAACCATGAGCGCTTGTACATGTGGTGGAACTTTAATCCCCACTAAACTTAATGGGTTTATTCTAGGCCCTCAAAATTGACATGGCATGTTTTAATTTGTTCCATCACTGTGTACAAGTGACAGCTCTTAAACTGAATAAATCTCAGTGTGCTATTCACAGTAAATTACTGCTGAGGGCACTGCATAACAATCCACCCTGCTGATCTCTCTAGTACTGAATTAGGAACTGTTATGTTGCAATGAAAATGTTATTTTTATTCAGAAAAACACTCAATAGTAATTGTACAATATACATCATCCTAGAGAATGTGTGCAGCCAGGCAGTTCTGCACAATGGCCGCCTGACCAGCATTTGCATGCTGATGATGGGGGGGTGCCATGCACTGCCTGCCCATGTCTTGGTTTTCCCACTGCCTCCTGTGATTCCTCAGCCTAAGGCTCATTGAATACCTCCCCCCCTGGTCTCTCAGATCTTGTGAAGCATGCAGGCTGCCACAGTGAAAGCCATTCTGTTTTATGACTCCACCTTGAGCCTGCAGTTCAGTGACCTCCACTGTGCTTTCAGATGGCCAAAGGCACAATCAACAGTCATCCTGCATTTGCTGAGATGATAGTTGAGTGCCATGTTTGTGGGTCCATATAGCTTCATGAGCTGGGACAAGAGGATTTAAACTATGTCTGTTCTGATAAGTGGGGGCATGACAACACCCCAGATCACTGCACTGGGGACTCTGGGTGCATATTGTTCTTTGCCTATCATACAAGGCAGTGATGAGTTTCTAACAACGCACATCATGTGCGCTGCCTACCTAGCCTGTATAAATGTTAGTGAAATGTCCCTGGTGGTCCACTATGGCTTGGAGGATCACTAAGGCAAATTCCTTCCTGTTTGTGTGAATGACCGGCTCACCTGTGATAGGAATAACACTGAGATGTGTGTGCTGCCCGGTGCACCCATGCAGTTAGGGAACCCCATAACTCTGAAGACTTCAACTTCCATGGGGTTATGGAGGCAAATGAAGTTGCTTAGCATGATATCCTGCAGCAGCTGCCATACCTCACATACTGCTACCCCAGCCATGCAGGGAGCCATGCTGAACTGGTTCCCAATGTAGTGAAGGCTGTTGGGGGTGGCCAGTTTCATGATGGCTGTGGCCACCTTCTTGTCCAGTGCAATGGAGAGATACATAATGGTGTCCTGCCACACAATTTTTGGTGCCAGCATCAAGACAATGTGATGAAATGTGTCTCTGCTCATGCAGAACATCTTGAGCCCCTGTTAATCATCCCAAGTCAACAGTATGAGTCAATCCCACCAGTCAGAGCTGCTTGCATGGGCCTACACCCTGTGATTGTTGCTCTGTAGGTTGAGCCACAGAGCCCTGTCAGCCTTAATATCTGTGACTGCCCCAGTTTTCCCACTTCACTGCATAGGCTATTGCCTGGTATAGCCAGAAGTGATTAGATTCTGGAGTGTCTTTGCAACTTCATAGAAGGTTCCTCATACCCTGCATTATGGCCAGTAGCAGCATCTCTTCATTATTGAGTGCCTCCATTCTGCAGTTAGACCTCTCCAGGGAGTCTAACAGCATTTGGTTCTCTTTGTTCAGTCCATCAGGGTTCATCAAAGCTATATTGTTTTGCAGCATACAACAGGGTGGCTGTTTAGCTCACAGCACCACCAAGATGCAGTAGGGGGGTTGGTTGAATAGCTAGGGCTGTTGAATAGAATCATTAGCATTATAACAGCCATGTTATTTACTCTTTATTTTGACCATAGCTCAGGAGGACCTTGGCTGGGCATCAACTTAGCAAAGCACTTGTCCTGCAGGGGGTGGGGAACAAGGCATATCCTCTAAGAACTTGGGGTGTAGGATGAGCTCAGAAAACCATAATAAACCTAAGGGGCAGATAATGGTGCTTACTGAACCAATGAATAGGCCCACCAAGGAGTATCATTCCATCAATTTACCCCACCCAAAAATAAGCCAGGGAAGAAATGTGGGTGTGTGCTGCTGGCACTATTTTTGAATAGCTGACTTCACCACATCAACTATGCCAGGGATCAAAGTGCCAGAACTATCAAGTAATCGCTCAGTCACAATGACCCAAAATTGCCCTATGGCTTTGGAATAGGATAGCATTAACAGCCTTGCTCCATTTCAATTCCTAAACGCACCAGATTCCTGTAACCAGCCCTTCTCCCAAAACTTGGTTTCAGGGTTTTGGCAATACTCCCTGAAATCTGTCGGTGCATACTGGTAAAAAGGCGGGTGCTGAGCAGAACGCTGAATGGACAAACTCCACTTTTCCCCTCCCTTCATACCAAGTAGGCCCCCAGAACAGCTGAGCAATTGATGGGTAGGATAGTTGAGGGAGGGGATGTGTGCATGAAAGGAGCTTTCAGCCAAAGACTTTTGGGTGTGACAGGCAGAGTCATTGTCCCCCATTGCCCAGAAGGATAGATACAATTTGGGACATGCTATGGATATCACCAGTGTTTTGTTAGGAAAAGTCACATGAGAAGATTCCTGTGCCTGCTGGTTCCAAGACACAAGTTCACACCTTCATAGGTGTGCATATGTACAATTTCAGAAAGTGCTTTAAACACATGTCTATATAGTACCTGTACCTCTAGAAATGTTGTGTATCTCATCCAGTGCACCAAATGCATGATGGAAAATACATAGGGAAAACCAAACAACAACTATGCACCAGAATGAACGCACACCAAAAATCTATCAAAAACAAGAATCCCAACAACCTGTGGGAGCATACTTCTCACAAGAAAATCACTCCCTCTCCAATCTCTCAGTTCTAATCCTCAAAGGGAACTTACAAAATACCTTTTGTAGATGAGCCTACAAACTTCACTTCATAAATCTACCAGATATAAAAAATGATGGACTCAATATAGATATTAGATTTATGACACATTACAACCTGCATGACATCTGATTCACTAGGTACCTGCTAGACCTGACCTTTTACACTTTTCTTCCACCCCCTTCCTCCCCTCCCCTCCCCTCCCCTCCCCTCCTTTTCATCCCTTTGACCTCCTAATTTCCAGTTATTTACTTTTTCACAGACAGTCTCTTTTCTACCTTGGAGAACTCAAGTACAATAGAGCCTCCCTTATTTACCTTTGGCATTCCCCTGTCCCCCATTTCCTCCCCCATTTCCTCCTCTCTTCCCTTCTCTACCTTTTGTTTTTCGTAATTTCTGCCTATTTACATTCTTACTGACACCCTGTCATACTTTTAGACTTTGTTCATTCCTTGGAGATCTCAGAACAGCAGAGACTCACTATGCATGAAGAAGGGTGATTGCACCCAAAAGCTTGCAAAGAACTTTTTTCCAACTACTCAGCTAGTCTAATAAAAGATATCACATCTACCCAAGGAACCTTGACTGCCTATGTCCTTAGACCAACACAGCTATAACAAAAAACCCAGTGTCTATATAAATGCTCTCAGCCTTTGCCAGAAAGCATCTTGTGACTCTGGTGACAGCATAGTGAGCCTTTCCTTGAGTCATTTTGGCAGCTAAAAAATATCCAATGGCAATGCTGAAAAACAAGTCAAGTCTTCAGGGTACAGAGCAGGAAATAGATACATGTATAAAACCGGGCCCCAATTGGACCTGGAAAAAACTGAAAGATTTGATCAATATTTGGTCAGCAGAAAAGATTCTGGAGCAGCTGGAAAAATAGATTAAATAAATCAGTCTATACAGTCATTGCCAAAGACATGAAGATGCACAGGCACAACCAGGACTGGACACGGTGCCACAGGAAGATCAAGGCCCTAAAATGTGCTTTCCTTTCCATTGGGCCAAGGATGACAACTCTTGTTTTGGGTCAGGATGCATAATTGCCCCATTCTATGACCAGCTTTCCATCATTCTCACCAACGGTGCAGGCAAGACTTGCTTTTGTTTGCTCGGAACAATGATTGTCCAGGAGACCACATCTCACCAAGAGTCTGCATGCTGTTCTGCCCCTCCTACAGGAAACATGTTGGAGGCATGGGTGACTATTCACAGGAGCTGGTGGATGGGGACAGCCAAGAAGAAGTTATCCTGACAATACAGCCAGTCTTCCTGATAAATTGGCTTCCAAACACAGAGGATGAGGATGCATCAGATACAATGATGATGCTGTCCCCCCCCCCCCCCCAGACTCATGTGACATTGGTGAAGTTCCAGAGACCCAAAGATCAGTGTTGGTGCTAGAGATGCCAGAGAATTCACACCCAGGGATTTATAAGTTTCAGGGAAGGGGCTTTAGATTGATTTGTGGGACTAGAGCAAGCACGCAATGTTTCCCTTCCAGTAGGATGGACATGCCGTGGCTTGTCTGAATATTGCTTTGGCAGACATTAACCATTACTTTGTTTAGGGACTGGGGACAAGATCTTTGACCATGAAGACTTTTTTTTCTCCATTCCTGTTACCAGCTACCACACCCGATGGATGCCAGGGATGTGCGCCCAAAATGCGGTCACCAGCTCACAGTGGAGCTGAGTGAATGCGTGAATTCTGCCACAGGCAGTGACAGTCCACAGAGCATGATGGAGGCTTTGGCAGTGGGATGAGTGGCAGGATGAAATCTGGGAGGCACTTAGGGAGGCTAAAGAGAGAGAGACAGAAAACATGACCAGCACAAGGGAATTCTGGAGGGATATCACGGACAGCACAAATAAATTCCTTGAGCTGGCCACATGGTGCCATGCCAATCTAACTCGGAGCAATGGCTCTCGTCAAGTGTTTAGAGAGGAGATCCTTGGGCGTATGACCATAGTTCCAAATCGTAGGCAGCTCCCCTGGGACTAATTATGTGAGATCCAGTAAGCTTGCCCCTATCCATGAGGTGACCCTCAGTGAGACCTCTGTCCCTGATCTTCCCTGCCTAGCGACAACCGCAGGGACACCCAATGTGGCTGTGAGCGAGAGGCGCCCCAACTCTAGCAGGACAAGAAGAGTGCCACTACACTTTAGGGAAGAAGGGGGAGGGTCAGGCAGAGGGTGCACAACCAGGAAAGAAGACCATTTGACAGGTAAGGGGTTCTTAGTTGGTAATGCTGCTGCTTCCTTAGGAAAGTGGGGTGTGGGCATCCCATGTTATTTCAGGTCTGCTTAGGTTACTATCACTAAAGTAAATGCTTTTCTCAAGTTAAAAGGAATTTTCATCCATGTTTGCCCACTGTAGTGGGAAGGGCTGATCATGTGTGGTTTTACCAGGTTTTCCAGTTTACCAGCCCCCCTACACGTCTCTCTGTCAACTGCTGTTGATTTGGCAGTGAGGAAAACAAAACCAGACAGACTAGCTTGAATATTCGTTAATTGCCCACTTTGAAAGAAACTTGTGCTCATCAAGCTTATGCAAGTCCCTCCCCTTTGCCCTGTACACACATGGTACATGAAGTCAAGCACGTATAAACCTTTATTTAAATAATTAAACATAATTAATATATTAAGCATAATTTACACAACTTAATGAACCACAAAGCAGCATTTACAAGGTAATGATAAGCAATAATCAATTATCTAAAATAAGTGAGCAATCGAGTGAAGCCAATAGAAAACATACCTTTGGCAGCCTTTGAGTTGTATGGGCTGCGGGCTGTGCTGGCAGGATTAATCAGCTATACATTAATTGTATGCCCTTAACACTCATTTGGGTTAACAGAACACCTCTTGTCTGGTTTCTGTAAAATCTGAGAGTGGCGTTAGGGGGACAACTACACCACAGGCAACCAAAAAGGGATATTTTAGGTGTTCAGGAAATAAACTTAGGCAAGCCTTGAGTTGTATGGGCTATGAGTGCCATGTGCTTGATGGTTCTCTTGCTTAGCAAGTTCAGGCTTCTTTATGCAAGGCTTGGCACAACAAACATGGCGGAAACCCTGCTGCACTGTCCCAACACCCCAAAAAATCCCTTTCTGGTCTTGGCACAACAGCATTTTCCTGTGTGTCAAGACACTGTTGCCAGCAGTATATGGTCTGAACTGCTGAGCAGTCTTCCCCTGACCAAAGTGCAACTTGGTTGTGGCAAGCTGACAACTAACAGCCCCCTCCATGACCACTGTACTAAGTATATGCGTTTGAAAAAGGAACTGGCTTTTGGCCTGTGATTACAGATGAAAAGCCTTCTTGGGCCACCCCACACCATGCTTCTTTGCATGTGATTTTTAGGTGTTTGGGACCCCATGCACAGATGCTGCCTCTGCAGAGGCAAGAGATGAAAGCCTTTTGTGAAACTTTGCAACATTTCAGAGCTAAGATGTTCAGTACCAGGGGCTGGCCATCCGTGAGTGTGCCTAGTGATAGTGGTAAATCGACTGAGAAGGCCCATGGCTAGGTGGCTGGATGAGCCTCCACTCCCTCTCCCCTTCCAGTCCCTGCTTGGTCCCCTGGGGCTGGTGGGTGCTGGCCATAAGGATCTGCTGCCAGCGCTCCAAACTCTTCTGCCCCACCCTGCACCCCAGCCGCTCTGCTCTTCTGCTACACAGCCCTTGGTGCCCAGGCTCGGGACATGTGGGGCTGTAGGACAACTGGTGTAAGGGGCTGGCTGTGCAGCTGCCATCCCCTCTGAGGGTCTCTCTGGGGCCATAACCTCTCGTGACACCAATGTGCCCCAAGCATGGCCTTGCTGTGTGTGCCCCATATAATGCATGATGAGCTGTTTGTGCAGACTGAGGGGTGCCTGAGCCATTATGCTCTGCTGCTGCTGCTCGTTCTGGTGCCCCAGGCACACCTGTACTCCTGGTTCAGGACCCTTAGCTAAGGTGGTGCAGGGGGCAAGCCTGGCCTGCCACACAACCTCCACCACCAGCTAGAAGGCTACCTGTTTTACTGCTACACATCCCTGTCCCCTACTATCAAGGAGGAGATCACTGCTGGAATCAACGCCTTCCCTGGTGCACAAGCGGTGCATTCCTGCTCACCTGCGGGGACACAGAATGCTAAATAAAGCTGTGAATGTTGCCGTGCCTATCTGCATGCTGTGTTGGCAGGATCCAGGGGCCAGGGTGGTGCAGGCAGGTCAGACAGGTAGCCCAAGAAGTATCTTGCCCTATGATGTCATCTTAATCCAATCTTTAGTTAGTACTGATACAGCTGGTAAGAAAATGAATGCTGACAGAACTGACCAGCTATTCATAAAGTGGCTGTGCTTAACAGTCCTGCATGGTCACAGAGCACTGCTTCTTGGGTTTCTGTTAAACTGGTGAGTGAATAAATGCTGTTGGGGTAAAATTCAGCCACCGGTAGTTACAGGCAGTCTCAGAAGCTATGCTTTTGCGAAGATTTTTTTGCAACTGTTGCAAGTTATGCTGGAGCCAGTGAGTAGTGTCTTCTGTTTGGCACCATTGGCAGGGGGATTCTGGGGAGTCTCAATGAGGAAAAAAACCTTTGCCAAACTCAGCGACCCAGACATTGTGATCCATTGACCCAGACACTACTTTCAGGAAACTCTTCCTGACTGATCTTCCAGTTGATCTACTGACCCCCCCCCCCCCCATCTGGGACATTGCCTGCCCCTTCCCTCACATTGAGCCAGGCACAAGCCTTGGGTCTGGCTTGTACCTGAAACCTCAGTAAACATGGCAAATCAGGAAAAGTGTCTGCCCTGGTAAAACTAAACCCCCCCTGGGGGGGTGGGGAAGGGGAGGAGTGGAGCTGCACACTAGAAAAAATTGTTACTATGCCTGCATGCTAAAACCTGCACTCCTGCAATCAGACAACACCATATAGCTTTAAACAGCAAATGATCTCCTGCCAGTTATGGGCTTCCTTGTGTGCCAGAGATGGTACGGCCCAGGTGGGCATGCTGACTGCTGGCATCTGGGGTGGGCAGCATGTACCTCCTGCCCTCTGGCCAGACCAAGGCCAGGGGCTCAGGGCAGGCATTGGGCTCCCTGCAGGTGGTGGCAGCTTCCTGAGGCTATGTGCTGCCTGCAGAGTAGAAGCTAAAGTCCTGGGACTAGGCGACTGCAATTTGCTTTTTACTGGGAAATTAAACTGTTCCCAGGTGCCTGCATAAGGTGGCCAAGTGGTTTGATACTCCTTGCATTAAGCAGGGTTATTTTATGGGCTGATGGAGCCATTGGCTATCAGGGCTCCCCCTGAATCGCCAGGGGTAGCACAGCCCTGGTGGGCATCCTAGCCATGGCCATGCAAGGTAGGCAGAGGTCCATGCAGGTGACATCAGCTTTCTAGGGCTGTCTGCTGCTTATAGTCCTGGGACTGGTTGGCTGCATTTTGCTTTTTACCAGGAAATGAAACCACTCCCAGGCACCTACATAAGGTGGCCAAATGGTTTTATATTCTTTGCATTAAGCAGGGGTGGATTATGAGCTAGTGGGGCCACTGGAAATCAGGACCCCACTGGAGAGCCAGGGCCAGCATGGCCCTAAGTGGGCATCCTGGCTGTGTCCACATGGGGCAGGTATTGGGGTCCATTGGAGAGGCAGCCACTTCCCAGGGCTATGTGCTGCCAGCAGGACCCAGGAGTGACTCTGATCCTACTCACTGTTGTCTGCGGGCAGCTGTCTGCACCTGCTGTGGGTGGCCGTGCTGTGACTGAGGCCGCCTTCGCCTCATTGGCACTCTCATGTTACCTGACTCACCTTGGCCATGCTGAATTAATGGAATGAATAAATCTGCCAACCTAATTAATGGCCTGTTGAAATTAATAACCTAATTAATGGCCTAGTTAAAAGTCTGTGAGCACCAAGACAAGCCTTTTGACAGGCAAGACTTTGGTCAGTGATGTCCATGAAATTACCCCGGTGCTACAGAGGCATGGTGTTGTGTGACCCAGAAAGGATTTGCAGATATAATCCCAGCCAAATATCCAGTTCCTTATATGAACATAATATGAGACATCAGCGAAGTATGGGACACGTGTAGGGGTGGTAGGAGCATGTACTTATTGCCCACAGTCATTTGGGTACATGAAGGGCAGGCTCCTGCCCATTTAACATCACAATCATTAATCAACAAGGTGTGGCAGGAGAACATGGCAGGCCGTTTACCCAGAGACAAGGGCTGGGCCATACTAGTGTGGCAGAATGCCACCTCTGTCTCTCCCCAAAAACTCTACTATGTGACAATTTGGTTAACATGGTCACTGCAGAGGGCAGACATCCCATCTCTTTACATAACCCTGAGTTGTAATCTGAGCTGGATACATCCTGCTCTCTCTGCCTACATACCTGGGTGGCAGGCTTAGGCTCCCTGTTGTTCTAAGCAATGCCATTCTCCCTGGCAACCAGTGATGCATTTCAAATTGGTTGGCTGGCAGCCAACAGGTGCTGGCCTCCATTGCGCCAGGTAAATGAGGTCATAAGATCTATATAAGTTAGGGACTGCTCAGAAGGAGGGGCAGGAACCATGATGAAAACTCACAGGGAAGAGCTGAACCATCTGAAACTTGCTCTCTCTCTTGAAACTCATAATCAATGAGCTGCCTGTCTCCAGAGGGAATCTTCACCTGCCTATGGATGATACTTGTGAGCAAGCTACCTGAGATGCAGTAACTCAGATGTGTGATCAAAGGCTACCCAGCCACCCTGTTTGCTCTATGGGATTTCTCTGATATTGCTCTACCCTGTACCCTATTCCAGACCTACTCCTTGTAAACAATAAAGTTCTCCTTTGTACCTAGTATGGGAGACTTCTTGGGAGAGGGGCTAAATTATGCCTTGAGGTCCCCTTGGTTTGGTTGTCTAAGGGAGACCACTATTTGTGCTTCAGACTCAGGGAAGCACCCCAAGTTCTTGAAATGGATTGAGCACCCTCAAGGACTACTAAGCCTGTTTCCCAAGGGGCACAGGTTCAGGACCAGTCCAGACCCTGGGTGTTGGTAGAATTACCCCCAGGCTAACAGGTGCGCTCCAGGAAGGGGGTTGGCCAGACATGAGGTGCCCCCAGGGAGGGACTCAGAGCCTAGAAGGTGGTCAGGCACAATGAGGTGGGTGGCTCAGCACAGGAGCACCCTCTACTGGCTGGCCACACTAGTACCAAGCCTGGAAGGTGTCACAGTAACAAAGGGTCTAACACCTAAGAGAGTGCCTCAGAGTGAAGACTGAATCCTGGACAGATGTACTTTGATGACACCCCTAGGATTTGTGTGTGTGCCCCTTCCCCCCCGGGTCTTCTCCTCCCTGGAACAAGGCCTCTAGGTCCTAAATCCAGAACCAACACAGATAGGCTGTTTATGATGCCCAGACAGATAGGATCATAAGCACCATCAATAGCTGTACAGTGTGGCTGCGCAAAATTGCCAAACAGGTGCATCTTGCCAGTGGCTGCTTCTCATCCGGGACTGCAGCAGGAGGCATTTCAGGATGAGGGGGAGAGAATGGCAGTCACACTCAGAAACTTAGAAATTTTTATTTCTTATCTGTTATAAAAACTGTTGATAATTGCTTATCCTTAACTTGTAAACGCTGTTGGGGGGGGGGGGAATGCTAAATTATGTAAATTATGCTTAATATATCAATTGTGTTTAATTATGTAAAAAAAGGTTTCAATTTGCTTGACTTTGTGTTCCATGCATGTACAGGGAAAAGGGAGGGACTTGCATAAGCTTGATGGGCATGCATTTCTTTCAGTGTGGGCAATTAGCAGATTTTCAAGCCAGGCTGCCTGGCTTTGTTCTCTTCACTACCAAATCAACAGATGGACCTGAAGAGATGTAGGTAAAAGTGGTAAAAGCTGTAACATGAGAGAGTGAAAGAAAAAATAGACTGAAGCCTGGTGATAAATTTACTCACCTGGTCTGTGGGAGACCCTGGTTCAAGTTCCTACTCTGAATCTGGAAGAGCAGGAATCTAAACCTGAATCTCTAATATCCTAGATGAATGCCCATAACCCCTTGGTAATTTTGAGGCTGGCTCTGTCTGTCTCTTCTGGAAAATTATAGATACAGGCCTGCTCACAGACAGATGTAGGCCTCCTCATAGACCCTAAGGAGAAGCTACAGAGAACAAGAGCAATTTCCATTCAGACTGCGGACAAAGGGCAGAATTTCTCTTGTGTTTTGTTAATTGCATTTTTCCAAGGAGTGACAAGTGTGTTCCATTAATATGCAAATTTTCTGCAGTGACTGAGGATTTCCCAGGGTTTATTTACATCTGCATATTTATTCAAATATCTGTTCTGGAGTCATTCAGTCTTTCAGGTTGAATAAAAAAGGGCAGCCTTATTCTGAAACAACTCTGCCCACAAGGAGCTTAAAGCAGAAAAGGTTTTCTGGAACAGTTATTTTGATAAACTTCCAAGTGTAGACAAGCTTGAACTGTATGCAGTACCAACTTAATTCTGTTCTTCTAGTAAATGTCAATACAGTTTAGAATATGTGATTAATGTTGTTTACTCCCTCAAACATTTGGGTAAGAATAAGGAGAACAAATGATCTGGAAACTAGTCTTCTGGCTTCCTCAGTCGTCTGTTTAAATGTTGCACACATTTCTCTCATTATTTATTTATTAGTTTACATAAACCTCTTCTTTTTCTTTACTTCTTGTTGTTAATTTTACAGAGATTATCTTTTGTTGTGGAATCAAAGGTTTGTTCTTATGAAAGCCTGGTTAGGAGCAGGAAGTTTGTATATGCTATATTGTAAGTGCATTTGTCACACTGGGTCAGATACTGCCCACAAAGAAAGTCATGAAACCCCTTTGGCTTCAATAGAAATGCATAGCTGTAGCCAGGCGCCTGTTGTCTTTAGTATCATAAGCACATGATATAAAAGGAACACTCAGCAAGGTGTTTCTTTGGACAGACAATTGCATTGAATTGCTAATGTTAATAATATACAATTCTGATGGGGATTAAAGGTCCATTTCACATTCTGCATCAAATTTGTTTTTGATGAGCCAATGCCAAGTTATATAAATCTTTTTACAAGATTAAAGAAATACAAAAACTTAATCCAACATTTGTTCAAAAAGAAAATTTGCCTGGCATTGCAATTGAAATTTATAGCAGCCCTATAATTCATTGTCTGTGTTCAGTGAATTAATTCATAAACTATACTGCATGAGACTTTTCAGTCAACTGAACCTTTCCCATTGGTTCTGAACTAGACTAGTTTATACCACCTTCACCAAACCCAAAATCTCATTGTGAAGCTCACTTCCATCCATTAAGTTGCTCTTGGTTTCATATTTAAGTCATAAAGCTATATTGTATTTAAAATACGGCGGCAGTTCTGGATTATCTCTGTTCCCTGTCCACTGGTACATGCAACAAATGGTTACAGTACCTCTGTTGTAAAAGGACACTGGGGCCATGTTCACATAAGTGAGCACGTGTCTGTTGCAGCATCTCAAAGCAGTTTGAGACACCACAGGAGGCATGCCATGGCCTAAAAAAAAGTTCCCCACACTGCAAATTTGCAGCACAGACTCTAAATTAGATACTGGGAAATCCTGGTATCAAAGAAAACACACTGGAAAAAAGCAGCTCAAGGCGTGCTCCTGGAGCATGCCCTGAAGCAGCTGGAGGTTGGGTCCTCCAAGGAGATGCTCTAGCACCTGGCCAGATTGTCTCTATGCCTGCATATGCCCCTGCTGCTCCATCACGCTGCCTCACCATGCTGGAGAAAATCGAAGTGGGGCATGGCTGGCAGTAGTGGCTCAGAGCTGTCTGGGACCCAGGATCTATCCCCAGTAAGCAGAGATGTGGGGGTGGGGGGACTGTGTGGCTGAGGGGACTGTTGATGTGAGTGGGATTGCGGGGTCTGTACGAGAAGGGTGGGTATCCCACCCGCCACCTCAGGGCACATAGCTGGTGGCAGTGGTAGCCCAGTTCCTGAAACCCAGGGGTTACACATGGCTCATTGTCGCAGGGCACCTCGGTGCCCCTGCTCCTATGGAGGAGAAACTGCCAGGGAGCGAGGGAGCGTGCCCTGGCCGGACATAACGAGCCCAGCTGAGGGTTGCTCAGGCAATGAGCGCAGCTGCGGGTTGCCGGAGCAACCAAGCGGAGCCAGCTGCCTGTAGGGGGCAGGGCCTGGCCCTTATAAAGCTCAGGGCTGAGGCCAGGCTGGCAGTTCCCTGCCAGCAGCCGGAGAGGCAGGAGCTCCCTCGGCCGAAATATGGGAAGGAGCCTAAGTTGCAAGTACAGCTCATGATAGCCCTGGAGGCTTGAGCTATGATGAGGAGTTATGGCCATGCGGCTTGCATTTGTGTTACAGCCTAGGGGCTTGTGGTTTTGCTTTGCGTTTGTATTATTACATCCGGAGGCTTGGGCGAGGCTGTAGGGGTTGGAAGAGGCCTCAATTACTCGCACGCCAGTGCGTGAGCAACTGGCGGCGAGGAGCGCGGCCAGTAGGTCGCGGGCGCAACCCATAGGTTGCAGACGGGGACTTAGACCCCGGATTGCGTGTGGGGGAGCATAGACCCCGAAGGCGGAGCTCGCACGCCACTGCGCGAGCAGCTGGCGGCGAGGAGCACGGCCAGTGGGTCACGGGCGCAACCCGTAGGTTGCGGACGGGGACCGAGACCCTGGATTGCGTGTGGGGGGGAACATAGCCCCCGGCCCCAGGAAAGGGGCAGTATTACTGAGTAGCCCAGTGTGGGCACGGCGAGCCCCAGAGAAGGGGGGAGCGCCATACTGAGCAGCCCTAGAGAGCGGGGCCATACTGAGTAGCCCAGTGTGGGCGCGGCGAGCCCCCCAGAGAGGGGGAACGCCCTTGTACGTTATTGAGTAGCCCAGTGTGGGCGCGGCGAGCCCCAGAAAGGGGGAACGCCATTGTGCTTTGTTGAGTAGCCCAGTGTGGGCGCACAGGCATAGCGAGCCCGGCCGCAGGCTAGTGCGGTAATACCCCTCAGACCACGGCAGGGCGCTGCGGTTGCCCCTGAGAAGACAGGGAGTAGCAGCGCAGGGAGCCAGAGTCAGGGAGGGTGTCTGTGCGGTTGGCCCATAGGACCGGAGGCCCGCTGGAGAGTCCCAGAGCGGAACCACACCGGCAGGGGAGGCCCAGAGTGGGCCAGGCGAGAGTCCCAGCAAGAAGCTGGGCATGAGAGAGGAGGCCCGGGAAGCGGGCATATAGACCGAACAACGTCCATTACATCTGCGAGGCTTGGGGTGTGGTATTAGGGGCTGGTAGGAGCCACGCATAGCCCATAAGGCTAGGGCGCTTGGGTAGCGCCCATTATACGGGGAGACCCACGAGGGGTCCAGGAGCTGACAGGCCCGAGGAAACACAAGGCAGCCTCCCTATTACATATATTCCATCAAGACGTGGTGGGCGAGAATGGAGGGTGCCCTCGGGCCAGAGTAGCGTGGTGAGAGGGCCTCAAGGAGATCACGGCCCTCCGTGAGGACCCCGCTGTGACACACATGAAACTGGCCTGGTGTGTGCTGGGGTTTGTGGGGGGATTGTGGGTGTGGAGTTTTTGATGGGGGGACTGTCACATGCCCTCCTGTCCACCCCCCACATGGCACATAGACCATACCACCTGCAGCAGCAGTGGGCCCTCGGGGCACTCATGGCCCACTGCAGACAGAGCCCCCGGCATACGGTATTCCAGGAAACCCCACATTCCCCCCACAAATCTCACAGCCTGTCTGCCCAACTGCTAGATGGAACAGGACTGGCTGGCAGGAGCTGTGGCTGCAGGGGCAACTGCCGCGCTGCTGCCCTGCCCTATGCCCACACCATTGCTGGGACATGTGTCCCTGACCTGGGGGGCTTCTGGTCCCAGGAACCTCTTGGGGGGGTGTGATGGGCTGGGGGGAAGGGTGGTGGCGGCATCGGGGATGGGTGATGGGGAGGGGGTTGGGATTGAGGTGGCAGCGGGGTCTCTTGGTGTATGTGAAGGGCTGAGGTGGCAGCAGGAGTATGTATGTGAGAGAGAGATAGAAACAGAGAGAGAAGGGGTGGGGGAGTGCTCCGGATAGGAGCAGCTGCCAGAGCCAGGCTTGGAGACCCCCTGCCTTCCTAGAGCAGCTTGTGCAAGGGGAGGCCAGCCTGGAAAGGAAGGGACTTGTGCAACCCAGTCCCTGAGCTACAGTCGCATGCTTCTTAGGAAGGGCATGGGGATTTCTGGGGCCTAGGCACAAGTTCAGAGAGCAGAACAGCAAGGGATGGCACTACTCAGAACCACAAAGCAGCAGGTGGGATAGCTGTAGCTGGACCCATGGCCTGGTGCAGGGAGGGAGCTAGTCACAGGGTGTGGGGCAAGCAGGGGCTGCAGGTCAGGATTGAGGAGCACTGGTGGGGCTGTGGGTTGAGAGTGAGAGGCAGGGGCAGGGCACTGGCATAGTGCTGCTCAGTGCTACAAAGCAGCTACTGGTCTAGCTGCAGCTGTCCCAACATCCTGGTGAGTGAAGGGGGCAGGGACAGCTCTAGTTTTTCTATGATTAAAAAACCAAAAGCAGATGCCAAAGTGTATACATATTTAGATGTAACCCGGGCGGTACTCCAAAAGGTACCCCCTCTCCAATTGCAGGGATCAGAGCAGGTGCACAAGCGCTGTGGGAGGTGTAGGGATTCTCCTCCCCCTATAGAGCAGAGCCAGACCACCACTGGGGACTTAACCATATACCTTTTAATGAGGGAACATAACAGGCATAATCAGGGGGGTATAGTGGACACCACAATGCCCCAAGGGGCAGGATTCAACAAAGGTTAGACACTTACAATCATTGGCAAAAGACAGGGTTAACAAAATATAAAACACAGAACACAAACAATAGAGCAAACAGTACTGGTTGGGGAAATATAAAAAGGCACAAAATATAGGGCCTTGGTCACTGGAGGGGGAGAAACACAATGGCTCCTGTCTACTGCAAGAGGAATTTCTCCTTGTTAGTTCACTCACCCCAAGTCACCAAAGCTGGGACTTGAACTCAGATCTCCCACATGTTAGGCAAGAACACTGCTATACGGCCACCACTGCTTCAAGCTGCTAGGGGTCTTGACCTTCCTGGAGCCCCAGCCTCATGTTGAGCTGCCTGGCCTCTGATTGGAGGAGCTGGAAGCCAAGCTGGGACCTCTCAGGTCGCTGCTCAGATCTTCCTGCTGGCCACAGCCTCTTGTAGGGGATCCTGGAGCCCAGCAGGATGCCTCTCTTGCTGGCCACACACTGTGCTGCTAAGGGTCCTACTGCTGCCTGCAGGTCCTGCTCCTTCAGGCTCTTCTGGGGCAACTGCTTCCGCCCCGCTGGCTCAGCTCTTACCAGCTCTTCAAAGCTCCTTCCTCATAGTCCCTCACTGGTCTCCTCCTGAGTCAGCCATGCTGCCCTTTTTATCCCCCTCCAGGTGACCCAAGGGGCCAATCAGGGGACACGAGGGGTGAATCTCTGGGGCCTGATTGGTGAAGAAAGGGAATCCCAAGTCCTCCAATCATCTTTTGCCCTTTCAAAACCCCTGGGCTAGGTCACTGCCAGCTAGCCTGTCACATAGAATTTATTGTATTATGATGATAGAGGCACTGGTAAGCTTCCAAATTTCTAAAAGGCCAAAGCAGCTTTTTATACTGCTGGGGACAGCACAGATGCTGGCCCCAGCCTCTCACTCCCCCTGGCTGAAGATCCAGGGGGAGCTGGGCAGGGTCAGTTTGCCTCAAGTGGCACAATTTGCTTCGTGCCAAAGTGCATGTTCAGGCACATATTCTGAGGTACAAATCTCTGGCACAAATTTGTGCTGCTGTTACTTGAGCTGCTGCAAGCACACATGCCTGCATGTGTAGACACGCTCTGGGAAATCTTCCTGAATTAAGTTCCCAGAGTGGTGTAGGACCTTTGAAACAGCCCTAAAGCCCCACACACACATTCCTCAGTTTGGGACCCTGCCAGAAGGAGGGGTATGCCTGGAAAACATTGCACTTTATTTATTCATTGTGAATTGTTCCAGGAAGCTCTAAAATAATCTAAACAGGGAGTAGAACTTCTTAAGAGAAAAATTTTATCCTGTTTTTCTGCAAAATGACTGAAATATTTTACTTAACTCTGGTTCCTACACACAACTTTAATGGGTGCATTCCACATTTAGTATGCTTACCACAGAATGGAGCCATTCCTGTTTGCAAACTTAAATGCATACATATTTCTGTAAGATACCTCTCCCTGAGTCTGTGGATAATGCTTGACACAGTGGTAGTGAATATTTTGCCTGTTCTAATTAATCTACCAGTATATGTTCCTTGGTCTCTTAAACCCACCCCCCCCCAATATTAAAGGTTTCCTGTGTGGCTCTGGTCAATGTCTATGCTCAATGACACGTGCTCCAGGAGGTAGGGTGGAGGGGGTGCTGCTTTAATTAGCATAGCTCCTAGAGCTGTGCTAATTAAAAGTGCCTGGATCATCATGTATATCAGCATCCCATGCTGAAAAATGGTGGTGGGGCACTTTGAACTAAAGCTTATTGAATGAGCTTTAGTTTAAAGTGCCCCACCGCCATTTTTTAGTGTGGGGATGCCAATACATATGACACTGGAAGCTGCTGGAATGTGTTAATTTCCATGCTCTGATGTGCTGGAATTACAGTGTGTCAGAGCAGCCACCCTGTATGTGTATAAGTTCCCTATGATATTACTTAAAAGAATCTAGTTTTCTATTGACAAAGGTAGAAGGGATTAGGATCTGAGACCTACAAAACTACTACTGTACTTGTATCATGTCTCAAATGTCATTCTGGTTCCTGTAAGCTAACACTCTTATACTCATGTGGGAGAAATTGAATGTTTTCATGCATATGATTCCTTTTAGGAGTCATCTTGGCTCCTGTTTTGTCTGATGGAGAAAATAAGATGCCTACAAAGGGTTTAGGTTATTACAGCTAAGAGAAATAACCATTTTATTATCGCTTGCAGTATCTGTTTGGGGAAACCCAGATTTGTGAACTGGAAAAACTTATAATTTTGAAGAAATGATTGAACAAAGACAACATATGGATTTTCCAGCTGTTCAGTGATGAGAGCCTTATCCCTTTTATAATGCTAAAGTGGTTCTGTGAACTGCAACCTCTTGTAGAGTGACAATACATATAACACTTTGGCTCAGATACTCTAGGACTGGCAGAGACCCCAAAACCACTAGAAAATAAGAGATGCTGTTCCTGTTGACATGTCCATTGGTCTAAAAGCATCTCATTCTCAAGAAAAGAGGGATGGAAACATAGCTTAAATTCAAGACTTCACTTTTAACTCTAGAAGCTGTTTTCTTATGTATTTCTACAGTGTATATAAGCTACATATTTAAGAAATTCTATCTAATAGGAGGCATAATTTAAAATAAAATGTTGTCACAATGTTTGCTAAACTTGGGAGCATCCATACAAATACAAAGAAACTTATATGTGCTTGAAAATCCTGTCCTTTTGTCCACAGTCTGCATGGAAATTTCTCTTGCTCTGTAGCTCCTCCTTAGGGTCTATGAGCAGGCCTACATCTGTCTGACACCAACTGGTATCCCTCAGGCACAGCAGCTAAAAAATAGGGTAAAAAGTGGTATATTGTATAGGGCTGTGTGAAACGGCACCATTCTGTTTTGACTTGCATTTCAACATTTCAACAGGACAGCATTTTGTTTCAAATTTCATTTCAATTTGAAACCACTGTTCCGTTTCATTTAATCAAAACAGTTTCGCTGTTTCAATGCTGTTTCGACATTTCACCCATAGGCTATAATGGGGAAGCGCAAAACAGCCTAAAGCCTTGTCATTTCTGGCTTGATTTAGATTAAACTTGCCAGAATGGTATCTGCTTATGAGGGCACGAAGTCTACCAAGTTTCAAGGAGATAGGTGCAGGGGTTTCAGGTAAACTGCACCTTGTTACTAGATTTGCCCATTACTTTGGGGTATGCTCATTTATTAGGGATATGTTTCTAGGGTCTTGGTAATTCTGTCAATGTGCTGCTTGTGTTACTTGTATTTCTATACAGAGCTGTATATCTCCCTTCTGCAAGTCCTCACCCCCAATGGAGGTATCTTGCAGGACTCAGTTTCAATGGGGCTGGGTTCCTCCAGTCACCAAATCAGTCATACACACAAACATACACAGATTAACGTGACATGCCTGACCCGGCCGGGTTGATCAGCATGGACAGGCTGACACCCTCATATGCCAAGAATCAGTTCATCAGAGCAACAATAAACCGCAGTCAGACACAAGCACATAGATAAACAGAATCCCTCTGAATCCAGCTGGGTGTCCAGCTGACACCCTCATGGGCCAGCATTCAGTTCATAAGGGCACGTCTGAGTCAAACAGGGTCAATCAGCCTGTACAAGCTGATCCCCTTATGTGTTTCAAACTCAGCACGTCCCAATCTTTGGCCTGTTGATGAACAGACCCCACAGTATTTTTGGGCTTCACAGGGATCTTTAGCTTAGGTGAAAGAAGCATTGCTGCAAAGCATGTGAGGAAGGAGAAGTAGAGAAGGAAAAATGTACCCAGTTACTACCAGTTTGACTATAAAAGTTATTTATTGCTGAGCATATGAAATATGTAATAGTACTAGTAGTAATAGACATGCAAAAGAAAAACAAACACAAACAATGACAATTCAACCCTGGTTTCACTAAGTATTTGGGGAAACTTAGCTCAAGCTTAACTAATACAGTTCAGGTAAATAAATTTATGCCTAGAGAAAAAAGAGAGAGAGAGAGAGAGAGAGAGCACTGGGATCTCACCAATCCAAGGTACTCGGGTTGCAAAGCTGACAGGTAAAGTTCGTAGCACAGTCCTTGAAGGGAGATGATATGTCTCCTCCAGACTCTCAAGAAGAACAGTGGATGGTATCAGAGAGATTTTTTTCTTCTTGAAGCGCACACACTGCTGCTTTTTTACAGATTTTTATCTCTCAGTTCAGCTTCTTCAAAGCATTCTCAAAAGTGTAAATCATTGTATTTTCTATTGACAAGGGGTTATCTGGTTTGGAACATCTTAAGAAACTGATTGATAATCAGGAAACACATAAGGTTAGGGAGTAGCCAGATACTTGGGAGCCATCTTGAAATTCCTATGGATGGCAGATATACTGATGGGATATCTCATGGTTTCTTCAGAAACAATAGATAGCTTGCAGCATCAGGGTTTTGGATTTTTACTTGTTGTGAACAAGCCTTAGCTTAGCATTACTTTTCCAGATCTTACTATAGTCTTTTAACAGACTTAAGGCAATTATTGGAGTGTTCATAACATTTGGGCAGGAGGACTTCCACCAGTCATCCTGGGAAAAGTATGACAACACTTGTGGTCAGGGCTCCAACAGCCTGGACGCTGTGATGAACCCTTTACCGTTGTTCAAATGTTGCCCATACCCACTCTGACTTGGTCTCTTGCCTCAGCATTCCCTAACCTGGCAACTGAGTTTTAGTTAATCAAGTTTAAATAGGCCTCCCATAGTGGGACCGGGGAATGTACAGCCCGAGATGCCTATTAAACTTAGAGGTGTGTGTGTGTCTGGGGGTGGGGAAAAGTCCTTTTTAAATCCAGATTAGAACTGGTCTGATAAATGCTGAGCTCGGTGTGTGTAAATGTGGGTTGATTAGCATTTGGAGCACAGATTCCCCATCATGCAGTGCTCCCCTGCTTCTCTGATCCCAGAATTCACTGCAGTCTCTGCTTCAGGCTTTCTGTTCTCCATCTCTCATGTAAATGAATGGTCATCTGGTTCCATCTCAGATGCAAATGAGACCTAGGGTAATTGTTTCACTCTTGTCACCCTTATCTGGAGGGTTTTAAGTGCGTCTCCCACTGCATCTTAATCAGTTTTGTTTAGGTAGAGGAGGGGAGGGAGGGGGGAGTTCTTTGTGAGTCAGACAGGCTGCGTCCTGTGCCAGTTTTCCCCAAAAACACAGAGATGAGACGTAACAACCTCAAAGTCTTGAAAGCAAAACTCATGTCACATGTATGTGTTGAGCCACAATGGGGTCAAAACGGCAGGCATGCTAGCCCCTGCTGAGGCCGTGAAGCCTGCCAAGTTTCAAGGAGATAGGTGCAGGAGTTCAAAGAAACTGCACCTCAAGCTGCTGACAAGCAGAACTCATGACATGGGTGACACTGTGTGTGTTAAGGCGCAGCAGGGTGAAAACTGCAGGCCTGCTAGCCCCTGCTGAGGCCACAAAGCCTGCCAGCTGTCAAGGAGATAGGTGCAGAGGCTTCTGGGTTCTGGGGCCCTGCACCTCTGGCTGCTGACAAGCAAAACTCATGACATGGGTGGGTGACACTGTATGTGCGCTAAGGTGCACCCTCACTCAACTGACACGAAGGCAGGAAGCAAGGCTGTTTAAACAATGCTACCTTTTATGCAGTTTTTCCATCCCTCCCCCAGAGCACTGGGATTGGAAGGGACCTCAGTGAAGGATGACAGTCACTGGCCAGCTACACAGTCAATAATAAGAGCACTCCTTCCCCCCACACCATCCTCTTCCCTCTCCTTACTTTAGTTTGTTTCCCTGCAGGCAAGCCCAGCTTGAGCTTTGAAACGCAAAACGTTTTGAAGATTTCAAAACGTTTTGACTTGCCTTGTTTCATTTTGAGGCTGTTTTAAAGCTTTCTGTTTTCATTTTGTTGTTTTGAGCTTGAAATGAGTTGAAACAGCGTCAAAATGAAACTGCTGGTGAAATTTCGCACAACCCTAGTATTCAATATGCCACCATTTCCTCCCAAACAAGCAGTAGAGGTGGCATTTCAGAGGATGTAGCTGGGCATCTTACTTTTGTAATTTGTAACATTGTTCGTGGCACTGTGTTGTAGTGCACTGGGGGGTGCCTGCTCCTTTAAGGGAGCTAGCAGCCTGTGAGGCTGCTTGCAGGTGGTACAAGGGGCTAACAAGAGACTCACCTGACCTGAAAAGGGCTCAGGCTAGAGCTATATAAGCCCAGAGCCTGAGCTGGTCAGGCAGTCTCTTCCTGGTAGCCACAAAGTGAGGAGTTCCTGGTAGCAGGATTACTCCTGAAGGGACTGGAGAGTGTATAACCAGGCTTGGAACGGAGGAAAGTTATCTGGGCGGAGGAAGACAGGGTTTTACAGGCAAGTGGCCTTTGTTTTATTTTGATCCCACAGAGGGTCTATGGGCCCAGGGAAGGGCTGCACTGGGCCAGAGAGCACACAGGTCCAAAGAAGGGTTGGTGTGCAGGACCAGGCATCTGGGAGCCCAGAAAAGGGGCAGCATATGGGACATGAGGTCTGAGAGTCCAGAAGGAGACTGTAAGGGACCAGGGGGGTCCAAAGGCCTGAGGGGAATGAGTGTGTGAATAGGCAATATCATAGAGAGAGAACACCTGCAAGGCTTGGGGTGTGGTGTAGGGAAGGTACAGAGTCACACAGGAGCCTGTAAGGTGACAGGTGCCCAGCAGGGGTACAGGCAGACTGAGAGGGTATGTTAGTCTGGGGCTGCAGGACTGTGACTGAGGGAACCCAGGAGGGGCCCAGTGGTGATTGACACAGGCTCAGGTTCAGGCTCATGCAGAGCCTACAAGCAGCCTCACTTTTTATAACCTTCAATAAGAGCAAGGCGTGACAGGTGAGTGATCACTGATCAGAAAGGGGCTGCAGTGGAACTTGAGCCAGGGAGGGGCAGCATGGCCACCAAGGGGCATCACCACCAGTCTGTGGCCATTTCCTTGCTATGCACTGGCAGTGTTGGAAACAGTAGCAAGACTAGAAAACAAGGCTTAAATGATGATATTTATGTTACAATAAAATCTAGCAGTCCTGTTATGCTAGATACCATTGTTTCAATGATTATTAAGACAGCCTTAAAATGGAATACGGAGCTCCTTGTAAAGAAGGTATTAATTTTCCCAGTGTTCCTCATGGAAAATTCAGACATGCGGCTTGTTCATAATTAAACTTAGGCCCACGTTTTTTATTGTGGATCCCTGTGACACAGTTAACTGCTTAACTGAATGTGGCCTGATTCTTAGAGGTTCTGTATGCTCACAGAGTCTACTGAAGTCAAAGAGGGCTGAAGGGATTTAATCTCTGATAGGCACATTCCCCTTATTTACATGCCTAAATATGGGAATGTACATGAGCATATCAAGGCAGAACTGAGTCCTTAATATTTACTAATTCAAGCTCAAAACTGGCAGTAGTGAGCAAAAGATTCTGATCAAAATACATAAGTCATAGGAATAGGAATGACATATGTGTTTGGTAAATACCATACACTGAAAATCCAAAAAAAGGCAGATTTATTCCAAACTTTGAATCAGATTTGATCACAGCATGTCTTGGCTTATTTTTATAGCTTATGAAACATAATTGTGTATGTTGTTTGTTTTGTAGGCAATTAGCCAAAATCTGTCCTGCTATACACCCTGTGTGGCCTTCATGATTTCAGTGAGGTTGAATGGAGAGCATACTAGCACAGAATTTGTCTCAGTAGCTATATTATATAAGCAGTGAAAATTTTTTATACAGTATCATTAATCCTGAAATCTCCCCCAATGCATTAAAATTCTATAGAGACTTCCATTTCAACCCTAGTTTTATTTTTTCTTGTGTAAATCCCTTGAATTCATCGAGGTTACAGTTTGTGCCAGAATTTATTGCTCCCAGGTGCAGTGTTTACATTTGTGTCTGGGACTATAGTACTTGGAGCCAGGGCAGCACAGCCCCAGCTGGCAGGGGGCCCTGAAGATAAGCTTGCCACCTGGGGCTGCTCTGACCCAGCTCAACATGCTGTGAAGGGGCTGGCTGGGGCACAAGGGTGCCACAGTGTGGGGCTAGCTGGCAGGAACCCCTGCACTGTAGCACCCCTGTGCCTCAGCCAGCCCCATCACCGTCTACATGTGCACTGAGGCAGACTAAATAACTCTGCCATAGGATTTTCTCAATGAGCTTCTCTTGTTCCTTTGGAGTCTTAGAACAGAAGAGGCCAAAGGCTGTGGAATGGGGTGGGTCACACGGGCCATGGCCCGACCAACGTTTAGCACAGCAATTCAAACACCGCCCTGCTCCCTGCCTGCCTCCCTCCCTCACACACGCAGTGGCAGCTATGCCAGGAGGGAAGAGTGACAGCCTCCCGCAGCTAATGCACCAATGCACTGGAGCAGGGCCTGATGCATTGGCTGTAGGGAGCTGTCACTCTTCCCTCCCAGCGGGGCTATGGGTGGTGGTGCGTGGCTGCTGCGCATGGGAGGGAGGGAGGCAGGCAGACAGGGAGTGGGGCTGTGTTTGAATCGCTGTGCTAAACATTGGTTGGGCCATGGCCCAGGTGGCCTACCCCATTCTACAGCCTCTAGAAGAGGCTCCCTATGCCTGAAGAAGGGTGATTGCACCCAAAAGCTTGCTAAGAACTTTTTTCCAACTACTCAGTTGGTCTAATAAAATATATCATATCTACTCAAAGAACCTTGCCTGCCTATGTCCTTAGACCAACATGGCTACAACCAAAAACCCAGCATTTGCCATTGCTTATGGAGGCGGTTAGGTCAAGAGATGTTATTGTCATGGGTGACCTAAACTACCCAGACATTTGCTGGGAGGAGCAGACAGCCAGGTCTGACCGCTCTCATAGGTTCCTGGTTGTATTACAGGACCTTCACCTTATCCAGGAAGTGCACAGCCCCACTAGGGGCTTCATATACTGCAGTTCATAAAAATATCAAGCTTCATCTTAAAACAAGCACAGTTGTATTTTTTGGAGCTCTGTCATTTAACTGTGGCTTAGCTAAGTCCTAATTTACTTGTGAAATTCTATGAGATCATAAACTGAGGTGGCAGGGCTACAGGCCATTGAATGCAAAAACATAGCCAGAAACTGTTTAAGTATCTCAGCTGGAATTTGTGTTGACCATTCACAATTTACAGACATGATAATGAAATGCCCACTCAGAGAGAGGCCATATTTTTTTTATGGGGAGTAATTATTTGTCTAATTGATTCAATAAAAATGTAATTGCCCTTGAAATCTATTTAAACAACCAAGTAAAATCAGATATTTTAGTACTTGTGTAATGTGCACAAAGCTTCTTTTCTGGTATTATTAACCTTTGACGGCTGAGATTTTACATACTGCTAATTAAAAGACTGGTTAGAAATACTTTTTACATAGATAAAAGATTTAACATGGGATACAGCAATAGCATCTGTGGGATATAGCCAATTATGTAATCTTGCTTTCCTCAATTGGTAGCACTGTATATAGCATTACTCGTCTGAAAGATGGCTAGTTGTTGCTTGCTTATGATAAAAGAATCTTTTATCATCAATACCGAACCCACTGTTCATTTGTTCAGTGTTTTCATACAAAATGCAAAAAAAACCCAATTTGAAATAGAAGTAGGTTTTTTTTGTGATGCCAATGTGTTTTGATTCAACAAAGCTATAACTATGGGATGATGACTGAAGAGCCAGCACTGTTTACTTTGATCTCATTCTGAATGGGGCCATTGGGATGGAGGTAAGATGAACTTAAGAATGGCTTAGTGATCTGAGGCAAAAGTGACCTGAACAATGAGAAATGTGGTCCTGGTATGGGTGAGGCTAGTCATGGAAACTGAAGTCCCTGAAATGAAGGTTGAAAATGCACCTGTCAATCTATAAACTAGCCTTTCTAGAGTATATATTGATGTAAGAAGCTAAGGATCCGAGGGTACCTTTAAGTGCCTATAAGTACCACACTTAGCCACACACAGTGCTATCACCATATTTGACAAATAGGCAAACTTTTCAAGCACCAACAAGAATGCATCCCAATGATTAGAGAGCATCCAGGGACCCAGATACAATTGTGCAACAGAGTTAATGGCAAAAATAGAAACCTCTTGCTTTCTTCATTAGAACTAGAAAATGTTGATCAAGTTGGGGCACAGTGCAGCTAAAAAGCAATATCTTTGAGCAGGATATGCACCAATATCTGCTGGATGGATATATAACTTATTTTGAGAATATGGAAGCCAAAATGCATAAATGGAGTCCTGCTGATAGAAGGCATGGATAATGTCATCTTGTTACTAGAGCTGTATGATACCTCCTTAGAAAATAAGCCTAAGTACAGACATTTAATGTGTTTCAAGCACACAAAGTGCTTTACAGCTGTAACAAAACACATGTTCATGGCACAAAGTGCTTTAAAAATGGCAGATCCCACTCTCAGTTAACCCTGGATGGATGTGTACTAGCCTAAAGTACTTTCTGTTAGAGCACTTTATTGAACATCTGTGCCAGGTCCCATGAGGGTTAACTTAGAGCACAATCGCTGCCATCCTGGGTGGTATTGCACAGGGCTGCTCTAGCTCTCTGCTCTCCTTGAGCACTGGGCTGGCCCTGTCCCCTTGGCAGGGACAGCCTCTGATCCCAGCTCCATGCGCAGCCTGGCTGGGGGTGGGAAAAGGGGGGTTTCTGTTTCTGCCGCCCTGCCAGGGGAATGCTGCAGAGGAAGAGTGTGGAATCTCTTTTCTGGCAGCCACTGCAGAAGTGACCTCTCTCCCCAGACCTGCCCCCCAACCTCCTGCTGCAACTGTCAGCAGAAGCTGGTGGGGAAGAAGGGGGAAAGGGAGCCCCCTGCCATGAGGTGCCCCCACAGGTTGCTGGCTTGGGCCTTGTGGGGGGGCCAGGCTGGGTCTCAACAGCAGGGGGGCTCCATTTACCACCTCCCTGCCCAAGAAACATGGCAGCTGCAGCCTGAAGCTACAGGGCAGGGCTTCTTTGGCTTTTTTTCCATGCTGGGAACTGCAGCAAAGGGGGGTGGAGGGGGCATGATAGCCTCCCAACAGCTTGATGTTTCAAGGGTTGGGGGGTTGGCTTGGGTCTATCCAGCATGGGGTCTTCCTTCCCACCTACCCCAGTTCCTGGCCCAGGTAAAGGCAAGGCCAAGCAGCTCTGCTGAAGCTGCTGGCTGCTGCTGTCAAGTGGCTGGGGCAGGGAAAGGGAGCCCCCCACCACCACCACCATGAGGGACTCCCCATGTAGCTTGCTACTTGGGGTCTTTGGGGGAAGGTGGATCAGGTCCCCATAGTGGGGGACTCCCTCCCCCTGGCCCCAGTTTCCCACATGGGTAAATGCCAGGCCAGACTGCCCCTCCTGAAGTTGCTGGCCATTGCTGCCAAGAGGCTGGGGCAGGAAGAAAGGGAGCACCCCTGCCACTTCTTGCTAGCTAAATTCTTTGTTGGGGATGGGTTGGGTCCCCATGATGGGGGTGAGTCCCTTCCCCACTACTCAAGCCTCTTGACAGCAGCAGCTGAAAGAGGACCAGGTAAACATGGTGTTTCCCCACACAGGGGAACTGGGGCAGAGGGGAAGTGAGCCCCCTGCTGTGAGGACCCAGTCTGCCCCCCTCCGCCTCCAAAAACAAACCCAGATAATAAGCTGGGGGGGGGGGGGCACACCCCAGCTGCAGCACAAGTTCCCTGCACCACTTTTTGTTGTGCCAGGAAGTCTGGTAGGGGGTGATAGTGGAAAAGGAGCTTGGTGGCTGGGGTCTTGGGTGGGGGTGGGGAGGGCATCCAGGTCCTCCCCATGGCAATGGGCTCCCTTCCCCCAGCTGCAGCCATCAGCAGCAGTGTGAGTTCCCTGCACTGCTTTGTGCCATGTCAGAAACTATGGGGGGGATGGAAAAGGAGCCCTCCTGCACTGTAGGCCTGACCCTGCTCCCACCAGGACCCAAGCTGAGAAGCTGGAAGGGCCTGCTGAGCAGGGGGGCTCCTTTGCCACCTCCTCACCCTGCCAGAGTTCCAGGCACAGGGAACTTTTGCTGCCATTACTGGGTGCAGCTGGGGGAAGCCCCCCTCCATGAGAGCCCTCCCACAGCTTACTGGCTAGGGCTGGGGGGGAGGGGTCTGTTTAATTGGAAAATGCTCTAACTTACAGCTCTTTAAGTAAAGTATGATAGTTAGAGTGCTTTCCACCAGGGACTTTTTGAACGTCTGTAGGTAGCCTATGTTCTTGATTAAAGTTTGGGTGGTCTTGGCAATGGAAACACAACCTGGGAACACTTTTTTCCACGTTTTCACTTTCCTACCTGACTCTCTTCCATTTTTATTTATGGTGCATTATAATATAGATGGAAAGATGTACCTGTGAAATATAGAACTGACCCAGTGAGATACTGAGCACTGTCACCTCTATTGCAGTCAGCACCTCATAATTTTGAGCCCTATTAATTAACTTTCCTAAAAATACACTTCTCTCCAAACATCCCTGGAATGCTTAGCTGCCTTTTACCCCCCTACTGAGGTTCTATGTGATGGATTTACCCCAGCAGGGAGAGAGTATTATCATATTTCATAAAAACACACCAGGGCAGCTCAGAGGGATGGGATAGAACAATAGCATCCACGGGATTTAGCCATTTATGTAACCTTACTTACCTCAGTTGGTAGCATTGTGTATACTGTTACTTGTCTTGGAGGTGGTTTGTTTTAGCTTGCCTATGATAAAATAATCTTTTATCCTCATTACTGCACCCACTGCTTGTTTGTTTAGTGTTTTCATACAAAATGCAAATAAAACACAATTTGCAATATTGTAAATGGGATTTTTGTGATGTTAGCATGCTTTGATTCAACAAAACTACAGCCATGGGATGATGACTAAAGAGTCAGCTCCTTGTTTACTCTAATCTCAGTCTGAATGGGGCCATTGGGATGGAGGTAGGGTGAACTTACAAATGGCTTGGTGATTTGAGGCAAAACTGACCTGAACTGTGGTCTTGGTATGGGGGAGGCTAGTCCTGGAAATTGAAGTCCCTGAAATGAAGGTTGAAAATGTTCCTGTCAACCTACAAACTAGCCTTTCAAGAGTATTCTAATATTATATAAGCTGTAGTCTGCCTGTCTGTCTCTCCATAATGATTTATTTGCACTCTGATTGGCTGTCTCGGCAGCCAATCAGAGTGCTCCAAGAGCACTGGGACTGTAGATGGTGGCGGTGCCACAGTGTACCACCGCCATGACAGCAGGGACAGATGGGACGGCAGGGAGGGGAGCCAGGGCTAGCACAGCTGGCTTCACCCCCCTGCCCTGCTCCATGGAGGACCTGGAGGTGGAGGTGGAGGCAGCTGTGGCAGTGGCAGTTCAAGGGTGGTGGAGAACAGTGTTGGACCCACGGTGGTGGCACTAGGGATGGGGGGGACAGGCCTGGGCCCACCAAGGTGTGGGGGAAGAGCAGGCCCTGATGCCACCATGACAGCAGGGACAGAGGGGAAGGAACAGGGAGGCAAGGCCAGCACAGCTGGCCTCCCCCCATCCGCTCTTGGGAGGTGGTGTTAATGGAGTGGACACAGTGGGAGATGAGGCTTGTCCTGGATGCGAAAGTGGCATGAGGTGCTGGGTGGTGGCGCTTTGTCCACACCCCGCCCCTCGTCATTCATGGGGAGGGGAGGCAGATGGACGCGGGCCAGGCAGACAGGGGGAGAAGTGGGCTCAGCCCCAAAACAGCAGCAGGGAGTGTGGGAGGGCAGACAGGGTAGGGGGTCAAACTGGGCACAGCCTGGTTTGGCACAGCCTGGCCCAACCCAGCCTGGTCCAGCCCCACAACGGCAGTGGGCAGGGCTGGGGAGGGGGTGGGCCCATCCGAGTCCCAGAACAGTGGCAGAGAGGAGGGGGGGGGGGTGCTGGGCCTGGTCTCGCAACATTGAGGCTGGTGGGCCCAGCCCCAAAATAGCAGTGGGCATCGGACCTGGCCTGGCCCCACGATGGCGGCAGGGAGGGTTGTGGGGGTGGGGTTGGCCCTGCAGCAGAAAGGAGGAAAGAGGGAGTGGGCCTGGCCCTGAAGGTGAGGGGGAGAGGAACTGGATGCAGGCCTCTGTCCTCGCTCACACCCCCCGCCCCCATCATTCTTGATGGGCAATTAGCTAGTATAGTGATATAAGAGGCTAAGGATTTGAAGTGTCAAATGGAGATACCTTTTAAGTGTCTACAATAGTTTAAATACCACACTTAGCAACATTCAGTGGGGATTACAGGAGAGGAAGTGTCAATTCTATCATTTCTTTCTGCTCATGCCTTTGAGGGCAAGTGAGGTAGCTCAGAACACAAAACTGGATCCACCAGTGTAGTGGCACTATACAAGGAATTACTACAACCCAGGCTCTCCTTCAGATATTGCCTTTATTAAAACACGTACATTTCAGTCCAGAAGTACATTTTGGATGGACTGGGGTAATTCAGAGAGGTTTATTCTCCCACCCCACAAAACGGTATGAATAAAATGGAATTCTGTGGGTATAGGCAGCAAGGGTGGAGAATGGAGGGGAGTGGGGAGGAGAGGGCAAATGAATGACTAACAAGAATTAATTGCATTTAAGATCTGAGAGACTGACTAAGGTATTTTCCCTCTCCCACGCATATTAACAGAACAAAACCAAGAGAAAAAAATCCAAACCCTTTAATGGGAAACAGCAGTGAAATTCAGAGATTAGTAATACTGGGTAGGGTTAAGTATCCTCCAGGCAGATGCTAAGATCATGTGTGAGTCATTGTCTTGCAGCTGTACCGATTCACCTTCACTGCACCCTGCAATTTAAGTTCTGAGCTGGGGAAAACTCTTGTTCTGATGCCTAATTCTTGGGCAGATGTGTTGAGTTTGAGGTTTCATTACAAAACTGAAATTCAAGCCAGTTCTGATGCAGTACTTACAGGTTTTAGCAAGTGAAATGAACCTGCATGATTTATAGTTTGGGGCTGGAACCAAACAAATCCCCAGTGCTTTGCATGAATTTGCCTGAAATTGGGGATTTATTTGAATCTGACATCTCCTGAATTAGTCTGGTGCTCTCATTAGACAAGCTGCTTCTTAGTATTAGATGCATTGAAAATATGGATTGGTCTCTAAAGGAAAGACAGTATCAACACTTATTTTTTCCCAAACTATGTTTATAGCAATGTTTGTAATAATTGGTATCCTGCAGAGAAGAACAAATAGCAAAACCTTCTACTCTAAAAGCATCTACTGCTGAAACTAGCACACTGCATCCAAGTAGTCATTTAAAGCTGATCAACTAGAGATGGATTTAATTTGCCTTAGGAGATCTCCCCCTCCCTATTACATTTACAAGTAATGAACTCACTCTTGAACATCAGATTGGAAAGGACACCTTGGTCTTTGAATTGACTACGTGGGGGGAAAAAAGGGTCCAGAAAGTACATCAATGTCAAATGGAACTTGTTAGCTGATTCCCAGGAAGTGGATCATGCCCCAAGGTACAGAGGGAGGGGAACACCCTCTGCCCCATTCTGACCCAGGGAAAATTCCTTCCTCTCCCCAAATTTGGCAGTTATTTTATCTGTGTGTGAGCCAGACACATCAGCCAGGCACCAAGTAGGTATCACTAGGAGCATCTGTGCATGCTGTCCAGGCTCCTGACTCTAGCCATGTCCTCTCGTCTATACAGTCTTTTGCAATCAGCCTACCACTGTATTACCTCAGCAGGGTGCAGCTGAGTCTGCCTGCTGCTATAAATGTAAATCACATGGCAATATCTGCAAGTAGTGGTAAGCAACCCTACTACCCACAGACTTTAGGGGAAACAGAAGGCACTAAATATGACCAGGCTCAATATTAGAGGGAGAAAGTTCATTCAAGCATCTCTTTGTTTCCTGAGTGACCCCTAAATCCAGGTTCTATGGCAATAATGGTATGTTGCTTTTGGACTAACTTATACTTGCACCAAGACAATGGAACCAAGACAAGTTATGCAAAAATGTATATTACTTCTTGGCTACAGCCATAGAAAATGTATGCAAAAAAAAGGTGTGGATGCAATTCCCTGATACAGGACTGTAGGAAAAAGCCTTGGAGGTAATGTAGTCATGTTGCATGACTCATCTGAAATGTACAATGTGAATTTTATAGCAAAGCCACGAGCAATTCCCCATTAAATTCAGTTAATAATTATTTCCAGAAGATTAAGAACAGTAGGAGAGATTGGATAGATGTTTTATGTTTAACAAAATGACCTTGTAAAGTTCATGTAAGTCATATCACAGTATTGGTGGTAGATAAGATCAAAGTCTGCAAGATAAATATTTCTGGAATAGTCTTTTGGCTAAGATCAAGTGTAGTGGTGTAAATGTAAGATCAAGTGCTAAAACAAGACAAGATAAAAACCCTGACAACTTGTCCCTTGTAGTGGCCACTTCTGGCACACTTACTAATTCCAATGTACTGAAAACAAATACAAGATTTGTATAGAAATTGGGTTAGGGAACTTTACCAATTAGATCACCAATTAGGGAACTTGACCAGGATGTAAAAGCTGAAAAATAAGGTTAAAAATGTTAAAAAAACCCTATAAAAAGCAGTGCTTTACTTTAAACTCGGTGTATTCCTGCACTGAACCTCACGCATCCCCAGAAGGGGCAGTGCCTTAGTTGAACCTGGCTCGCCTGACATCTGTAAAGATTAGGTGCTTTAGTGGGGCTTTTTTGGTACTTTTATTGAAGCTTTAACTCTTTTTGTCAGTTCATCTAATCAGCTTTCACTAAAAGCGCCAAAAAGCCCCGCTGAAGCACCTGATCTTTACAAACACTGCGAAGCCCGGTCCAACTAACACGCTGCTGCTTTGGGTAAGTGTGGTTTTTCAGGGGTTTTTTTTAATGTCTGCAGCCTAAGATATCTTTTAAGTACGGTGGGATATAAGCTGGTATAGATTGTTCCTACATTCATTTATTATATATTGGTTGCCGGTGACACTCATCCAGAAAGATTATAGCTTGTCTTGTTCATTCTCAGTAGTTTTAATGATGTCTACAGCGATTGTAAGCAGAAAGTTGTCTGCTTACAAGAGAACATGCCTGAGCAGTGTCAGAGAAGACTCCAGAATGCTGCCGGGTTATAGAGCAGTGGTTTTCAACCTGTGGTCCACAGACTCTTGAGAGTTCTTCATACTGTGTCTAAGGGGTCTGCAAAAGATAATTATGATCAATCAGAAGTATGTGAATACCCACACTTACAATTCAAAGGGATTTGCACCAAATTTTTTAGGGGTCTCTAATTGAAAACAGGTTGAAAACCATTGCTGTAGAGGAATTCTAGAATTTATAGAAATATCCAGAGGGAATTTTTGTTTGTTTGTTTGTTTGTTTATTTGCATATTTTGCTAATACATTAAAAACTTTTCATTAACGTGTTCAGAACAGTATGTCAGAATCGGGGCATCCTGACATTGTTGTTACATGTTACATACCGGTTAGGCAAGTCAGATCATCTCTTTAGTGATAATAACTATGGTACAGCCTTTTTTCATGACCTCAGAAGTCTGAAACTTGTTCTCACTTGACATCCCAGTTCTAGTTATGTTTTGTTATATTGATTCCCACTGTCACCAAGTTTAGAATTTTTCCTTATACATTATGGGATTCCACACCCTTGTTTTGAGTAAATCTAAATTGCTTTTAGCCTTTTCTGTAATACTTCTATTTATTGTATGGTATTTATCCTTTTTCTGTAATGTTTATATTTTTTGTGGAACTACTATGAAATCATTGGCACCAGGACACTTAGTAATGAAATTATTGTTATTTTTTTTAAATTGTGGTTCTGAGACTCCTTGTCAGTACTATAAATTTGAAAAGACTTAGTCCATTTAGGAGTATTTTTCTTCTTGATCTGAAACAAATCTTTGATTAGTTGTTTTTTTTCATAGAGATGATGTTGAGTTTATACTATATTTAAGTTTATATGATGTCAGTATTTAAATAGTAAGTGAATGCACATCTGAGTGTGTTCTTTGCTTTCATCCAGTTTGATGTTCCTACAGAAGGTTTTTGATGGCTCAATGACATAAATGGTGAAGAAAAACATGATGAGTCTAAAATGAAGAAGAGGCTAGATAGAACAGGAGGCAGAGCGGAAAGAAGATAAGAGTTGGGGAAGAGATACATGAAGATGAGCAACTAGGCAGAAAAAATGGCAGAACCCAGTCTAAGGTAGACCTGGACAGATGCAGAATCAAACTTAATCAGTTTAAGTTAGACCAGTCTATTGAACTTCTGCACATCAATCCCTTATCAACTTATGTTAGATCGCTGTCCACTGGTGTCACAGGTGCCTTTGCAGGACCCCTGCTGGCCCCCGCCACATAGGCATCCATGGCTTGGCTGCTCCAGCCAAGCGCTTAGCTCAGCCCACCCCCCAAGCTCTCTGGCTGTCAGCCTCAGGCAGGACAGAGGTGGGGGAAGCAGGCCTCTCAGGCTGCTGGAAGGAGGTGGTGCCAGTGGTGCATTCTTGGCCCAGGTTGGCAGGGCACAGAGTGTCCCTCCCCTGTCCTGGTTTCAGCTGAGCCTAAGGATCATGTGCTAGAGCAGCTCCAGTAAAGGCTCAGAGTATTTAAGCCAATGCCAAGTTCCTGGCTGAAGCCCCTTTCCCATGGAAGGGCATGCCCACCGAGACTAGAGCCCCACATTTGCATGGGAAGGGGCTTTGGCCAGGAATTTGATACTGACTCCAGGGGTGGGAAATGCTCTGGTACAGAGTATCCTTTCCCTGTCCCAGTTCTGTCCAAGCCCCGGGACCATGCACTGGAGTGGCTCTGGGAAGGGCTTGGAGGATTTCCCCCACCACCCCCTCCACCCTGGGGGGCTCCAGTCCCTGTGGAGGGGTGGAGCAGCCATGCCCTTATAATTGCATAGGAAGGGGCTTCAGCCAGAAACTCAGAGCTAGCTCCAAGGTGGAAATCCTTGGAGCCCTTCCCAGAGCCACTCTAGCACACAGTCCCAAGACTTGGATGAAACTGGGACAGGGGAGGGACACTCTGTGCCCTGTCAACCCGGGCCGGGAATGCAGGGTATGCTGCTGGCACCACCTTCCCCCAGCAGCTCGTTCCCCCGACTGCCTCTGTCCTGCCTGGGGTGAACTTCTATGCTCCTAATCCAGACAAAGCCCAGGGACTCCCATGCTGCCATGAGTGGGGGGTGAGGATGCCTCCTTTTGCTGGCTGCCTGCAGCTGACACCTGCCTGATAGATAACAGGGCAGTAGGAGGAGGCATGTACCTGGCAGCCAATCAGGGATGTCACAGCCCCTTAGCTGCATTCAGCTACCCTTGGCAGGTTCTGGCATGCTGGGCAGTGTGTAGGTGTGCCCCAAGCTGCTGGCCTCGTTCAGTGCAGGCAGCCTTTGTGCTACCTCCGTGAAAAGGTGAACTTGTGTTCTGTTTGGTCCTGAGCTAACGTAGTCTGCTTAGAGAAACCGGCGTAAGTTAGTCTGAATATGTCTTGGGCTTCTTGAACATCTGTACCTAGTCTTGTTCAGCAGCAATCCTTTGGAGTCTCCAGGCATGCTGGCGCTCCTCCACTTTAGCTGAAGTGGAGGACAAAAGCACAGAACCCTCTGAAGGTCTGCTGCTCCCAGTTCTGTTAGCAAACACAGCTGCACCATCTGAGCAGCAGGGCTTTTAATCCTTCATGACAGGCCACACAGGTGAGTGGAAGAAAGGGATGATTTGAACATGGATTGGAGGATAGGACAGTGTCCCTGGGCCAAATGTGCATGGTCCAATTGCAGTGAGGGGTATTATGTAGGCCCTGTGCTCACCTCTGTTGCTGCTTGGATAACTATTTCCTAAAACTTCAGACTTTAGTGTACTTTTGTACCTGTTTGATACTTTATCTGGACAGGAACAGACACTTGGGTGACACACTCAGATATGCTCAAGCGTTTTGAATGCACATGTTTTTTACAGACTCTGAAACTAGTGTAGGAAAAGTAAGTGACAGCCAGAGATCCAGCTCTTTTCTCTTTCTGTATTACATTTGCACAAGGCTACTACATCTCCAGGCTCTAAAATGAGAGCTGGCATAGTGTTGGAAGTTATATCTTCTACACATGTATTAAAGTGCCTTTTCTAATGTGCATTAAATTTAGTACCTCCAATGTGAGGGCGTGTCTACACATGTGCTTAGTGTGCATTAGCCTATTTTAATGTGCATTAAAGCGTCACTGAAAAAGCATACTATTTAGTTAATACGCATTAAAATAGGCTAATGCACATTAAGCATCAGTTAAAAACCATGGACATTTATACACATACTTTTTCATCCTGTGACACTGGAGATTCAGTGGGTCGGGGCAGACTTGATTAATTGAGTTGCTCTGCATGCAAGCTGCCGTGCACTGTGCTGCATTGCGTGCAGTTGTATAAGTGGCCAAATCCACATCAGCACTCAGAAAATGGTGATGGTGCACTTTTGAACACCTCCGAGGTGTTTTAGTTCAAAAAGATTCACCGCTTTTGAAAGCATGCCATTTTCTCAGCAGTGACACACATTTCGCTGCTTATACAACTGCACGTGCCACAGCACCAGATGCAAGCATGTGTACAAATGCTCTGTGCTCTTCAGTTAGTGCACATGAAGACAGGCTAATGTCATTTTCCTATTACTTCACAATGGAGGGCACTCTTTCCATGTACTTTGAGGGTGGGGGGGGCAGGGCAGCACTTTTAATTAGATTGGCTCTTGGAGACGCTCTAATTAAGCACTGCTGCGTCTGGTGTCTCCGCATCCCTGCACTTAAAAATGGTAGCATTCTATGACCTTTAGTTCAAGCACCCCCACCACCACATTTAAGGGTGAGGATGCTGATACATGAGACACAGGCGGCTGCTGGAGTGTGGCAATTGCTATGCTCCAGCAGACTCAATTAATCCAGTCTGCTCCAATGTGCTGGAATTCCAGCACATTGGAACAACCTCCACCCTTGTGTATAGGAGCCCAGAGGTACTAGATTTCATGCATATTAACTAAAGCACATTAATGCATGTGTAGATGCACCCTGAGGTACTAAACTAATGTCCATTGGGCTGTGCTAATGTGTAGTAATGCATATGCCTGCTTTTTAAGTGATGCTTAATGTGTAGTAGACTATTTTAGTGCACATTAAAGCATCACGTCAAACTGTGACATGCTAATGCACAGTAAAATAGTCTACTTCACATTAAAGTGCATGTGTAGATGCACCTTTTGTCTCATAGCTATTTAATCATGTTGTTTCTCTGTGAGCATGAAGCATCCAAACTCATTCAGGGGTTTCTGCAGGCAGGATAAAGTGCATCATGCCATATCCTCCCTGTTTACAGGCAAGGTTAGCTCTCAGCAGAAGACTCGAGCATTACTTTTTTAGACTGGCAGCAATACTGTATAAAGCTCCCTGAACCTGATACCAATGACCTCATGGGCCTTGGGTCTCCCTGGCTTTTTACCTTTTCTATTTCTCTAAGCACTAGCCCAACCCATCTGGCCCTGCTTTTGACTAATGCTCTACCAATGTGTGCACTTATCCACTCTTAACACGTATATGATGCAGTGCGAGAGCTGCTACTGCTGCTCAAAGCAAATCCTGAAGTACTTGTTTTTTCTTTACTCATCTGAGACTCATTGTCTTCAGTGAGAGATGTCTGAATGGCACATGGGATACAGAATGGGACACAGAATGAAGAGGAGAATGTTTAACTTTTTTTCTGTAAAGATTTTCTCATTAAGTACCAAGCAGAAGACCAAAATACACACTTTATTAGCACAGCTCTGCAGCTTTGCCTCAACTCTGAGGTAAAAGGTCACAGCAAGTTCCAGACTTTTTGGAGCAGACTTTGATCAATGTGCCTAACTATCCAGTGATTTTGTAACACTGACAAATATTGACAAGAGAGAAAGAAAAAAACCCTCATTTCTATTAGTGAGCATGAAGCATCTCTGTAACTAACTTATTAAAATCCTTTCAGGATTGCAAAGCTTCCAAACAAATGCAAAGTGACTGCAAATATGCAAATACTGTCTTTTTATATTAAGTACTTAACAGGAAGTTAATTTTGTATTTCCCCTGCATCTCCAAAATAAAACTTTCCTGGATTGAAAAAAATGCAAATTTATGAGGAAAAAAATGCTGAAAGCACAATTGATGCATTGAAGGAATATTATACTGGGTCTGAATGGAAATGGCTAAGATTTTATTAAAATGGAGGATTTTCCTCAGTAGCGATTTATTTAAGTTCTTGACAATTTTCCTGTACACTACTTTCACTGTTGTGCAATTACCACTTTTTTCTATTGCACTACTGCCTCTTTGCTCCAAATGCCTTGTAAGCTTAGTCCTGTGGGCATACACCACAAAGATCATCAAGTTTTTGACATTACCAAGTACAAAACTTGATCATTTCTTTTTTGGAACTAAATTTGGAATGATGATATTCATTTTTACGTATATTACTAAAAACGCAACCAAATGAATGGAAATTGAGTAACTTTTAAATTGTGCAATGTTTACAACTTTTCCCACTTTTTCTTGCAAACTGATATGACAAGTTTAAACACTTCACATGAATATTTTGTATATCTCTAAAACTTATCTGGTCCTGTAGGTTGGATGAAGAGTGTGAAGCCAGTCCACAGGCTGGATCAGGTCCCTGGAATCCCTCCACTTTCCTTTCCTTTTTCTCCAGCATACCAGATCCAGCAGCTGCTCCAGCTGGTTTGTGACCTGCACTGCTGGAATGGGCACTGCATGTGGCACAGTGCAGCAGAGTGTCTGTCTGGGAGCTAAGCTGCACGTAGGGTTCACGGCACCAGATGCAGCATGGGTCCTGGACTGGCTGAAGTAGGTGCCATGTGCAGCACAGTCCTGGAATTGCTGGTGTATGTTCTGTGCATGGTGCGCTTCCTGGAGGTGGCAGCATGTGTCACAGTCTAGGCAAATCTGGCACCATGTGTAGCATGGCACCTAGTTGGGCATCTCTGCTACATGGCTCCAGCTAGACTGCATTGTACACAGTGCCTGTTCTGGCCACTCTGGGATTTGCACTGCATGCACGTGCCCATGCAGAGCAGTCCGGGACTCTGCCCATGAGGCTGGTCTGGCATGTGCTATGCCCTATGTGGGTCGCTTAGACCTGGGGGTGGTTGACTGGATGGCAGGGCTAGGATGGTATCTTTGACACCCCTGCCCAGACTGTATTTAGAGATTTTGAAATGGCCAATTTCATTTTTTTTTTTTTTTTTTAAACTGCAGCTGAGTTTTCTAACATGTACTATGAACTAAAGCAATCTTCTGTCTTCCCTCTTTATTTCAAAAGCTGTTCCTGGAATTTAGGGCACTGTGTTGGGGTTAAAAAACCCTGACCCTGGGAACATTTTTATGTTACTGTTCAATACAACATTGTTGCACTGTGACAAAGAGATACAATTATAGAAAGAGGAGCAGGGTGAGAGGGGGGGTCTGAACAGTTCACCCTGTATTTTATGCTGAGCTGTTTCAGTGCAGTTTAAGTTTCTTTCCTGGCTTTCAGAATTGTAGCACCTACTATTGGCATGCCTGGACAGATGGGAGCCAAGGAAAATAAAGCCTGAATATTGACTTTGTCAGATCTAGAAAAGCTATCGTCTGACAATGGATGTGACAACTTCCACATGTCTGAAAAGGACCTTAGGCACCCATCGGCAGGAGGCTAGACCATTTAGAATTTAACAGAAACTAGAGAGGTTTTCTCAAACTTTTTAGATTCAAGTCACCCCTGGATAAGCTTCAGGCACCTTTCAAAAATGATAGCTCTTAGTTTTTACTTGGTTTTGAATACAGAAAAATAATAGAGCAATTCTGTTGCAAACAACTCACTATGTTCACAAAAGACCACAAGTTGGAATGTTTTCAATGCCGTAAATTTCTATTTGAAATTTCCGTTTATCTTGTGAATTATGTTTGTACACCTAAGAGTGTGTGGCACCCAAATGCACCTTTGAAATGATCTCAAGGCACCCCAGGGTCCTACAGCACCCTGGTTCAGAATCACCTGAGCTAGAGACTCTAACAGTGCCAACAAAGAAAAGAAATGGAAAGGATAGGATGCAAGTTAGGATCATTACAATTACTCAACTGGATCAGACCTGTTGCCTATCTTTAATTCTGGCCAGTACCAGCTGCTTCAGAGGAAGACACAAAAACCCCTCTGGCACACAGTTATGAGAGAACTCCAAGATGAAGACTCCTCCTAAACCTCATTACTTATGCTCTGGAGTAGGAGGGCTTTTGCATCCATTGCAAAGTCTTGGTTGTTTTTTAACATTGCCTATTGAAGTCTAGGGGCTCCTATACACATGCAGGGAAGCTGCTCCAATGTATTGTAATTACAGCACATCGGAGCAGACTCTGCTGAGGTGTGATGATTACTATGCTCCAGCAGACACCAGCATCATGTGTATTAGCATCCCCACCCTAAAAATGGTGGTGGGCACTTTAAACTAAAACTCATTTGATGAGCTTTAGTTCAAAGTGCCCTGCCACCATTTTTCAGTGCAGGGACACTGATATATGTGATGCTCTGGGCACTTTAATTAGTGCAGCTATCAGAGCTGTGTTAAAGTGCCTCCCTTCATTAATGTGTAATCCTTTTTTTTCTGAATTTTGATAAGTTCTTGGTCCATATGAGCTTGTGGAACTCATTACAACAGGAGATATCTCTAAGAAAAATACTTTCTTTGGTCAATTTTTAATTTGCCACCATTTATTTAAAAGTCCTCTGATTCTTTCCTTCTGGGGAAAGGTGAACAGCAATTCACAATACATTTCCCTAAAGTTAATCTATAACTCCCTAGGTTTCAGAGAATGGCAAAAGGTGCATGTACTTATCATACCAGTTACTCCAGTAAATAAGCTGGTATAGTTAGCTGCTTTGGCCACCTTGCTTCTAAGTAGGCCGAGATGACTGGGGTCATCATGTGATACTAATGATTTAACTTTGTAATACCAACTGCCACATGCCATTACAAACAGGGGGAAATGAAGAGAATTATGCAGACCATGCTGTCGAAGAAGAAGGAGAACATCGGGAACCTGCAATCCATGGGGCAGCCAGGAGTATACCACAGGTAAGCAATAAGCAGGTAAGCAATAAGGGGCCCTTTGGGCATCAGAGCCAGGGGGCAACAAAGGCGCCAGTCACAGGGCTCATACATTAATGCTAGGAGCATGGAGAGCAAGCAGGATGAACTAGCACTCCTGCTTGCAGAAAACACCTACGACTTAGTAGGGTAACAGAAACCTGGTGGGATTCTTCCCATGACTGGGTGGTACACATTGGGGGTTATAAGCTGTACAGAAAGGATAGAGTGGGGAAGAGAGGGGGAGGGGTGGCGCTCTATGTCAGTGAGCGATATACATCGACCCTTATCAAAACGGAATTGGAGGAGGAGAAAGTAGAAGGATTGTGGGTTCGGTTACATGGAGGTCAAGGAGAAAGGGATTTGGTGGTAGGGGTCTGCTACAGACCCCCACATCAAGGGGAAGAACTAGATTTGGGGCTCCAGAGGCAGCTCTTGGAAACCATAAAAACTAAGGAGGCGGTAGTCATGGGGGACCTAAACTACCCAGACATCTGCTGGGAGACGCAGACAGCAAAGTCCCACTGTTCACGCAGGTTCCTATCCTGTGTACAGGACCTCCATCTGATGCAGGAGGTACATGGTCCCACTAGGGGGAATGCCTTACTGGACCTGGTATTGGCAACGGGGGATGACATGGTAGGGGACCTACAGATCGGTGGTCACCTGGGGGACAGTGATCACCAAATAATAGAATTCACCATAAGACGTCGAGTGGGTAAGGTAACTAGTAGGGTGAAAGTGCTAGGCTTTAGGAAAGCGGATTTCAATGAACTCAGGTGTTTAGTCAAGGACGCACTGCAGAGTAAGAGTTTTGAAGAGATGGGAGCCCAGGAAGGGTGGCTGTGCCTTAAGGAAACGATTCTTCGGGCACAGAGAGAGACGATCCCGATGTAGGGGGAAAGGGGCCAAGAGGCTTCCTTGGCTGACCAGAGAAATCCAGAGCAGTCTATGGGCTAAAAGGGGGGCATATAAAAAGTGGAAACGGGGAGAGATTACTAAAGAGGAGTATACCTCCTCTGTTTGTGCTTATAGGGAGGCAGTTAGACAGGCCAAAGCTACCATGGAGCTGAGGATGGCATCCCAAGTTAAGGATAACAAAAAATTGTTTTTTAGATATATAGGGAGTAAAAGGAAGGCCCAGGGAGGAATAGGACCTCTACTAAATGGGCATAAGCAATTGGTGACGGACAGGGGGGACAAGGCTGAACTCCTCAATGAGTTCTTTGCCTCAGTGATCCTAAGCGAGGGGCAAGACAAGGCTCTCACTGGGATTATAGAGAGGCAGCAGCAGGGTGCCAGACTACCAAGCGTAGACCCTGAGATGGTGCAGAGTCACTTGAAGGAACTGGATGCGTTTAAGTCGGCAGGCCCGGATGAGCTCCATCCAAGGGTACTGAAGGCACTGGCTGACGTCATTGCACAGCCACTGGCAGGAATATTTGAACACTCATGGCGCACGGGCCAGGTCCTGGAGGACTGGAAAAGGGCCAATGTGGTCCCCATTTTGAAGAAGGGGAGGAAGGAGGACTCAAGCGACTATAGGCCAGTCAGTCTCACCTCCATCCTTGGCAAAGTCTTTGAAAAAATTATCAAGGCTCACATTTGCGAGAGCACGGCAGGAAAAATTATGCTGAGGGGAAACCAGCACGGGTTCGTAGCAGGTAGATCATGCCTGACTAATCTAGTCTCTTTTTATGACCAGGTTACAAAACACCTGGACGCGGGAGTAGGGGTTGACGTTGTTTACTTAGACTTCAGGAAGGCCTTCGATACAGTATCCCACCCCATACTGGTGAACAAGTTAAGAGGCTGTGACTTGAATGACTACACGGTCCGGTGGGTGGTGAATTGGCTAGAGGGTCGCACCCAGAGAGTCGTAGTGGATGGGTCGGTATTGACCTGGAAGGGTGTGGGCAGTGGAGTCCCGCAGGGCTTGGTCCTTGGACCGATACTCTTCAATGTCTTCATCAGCGACTTGGATGAGGGAGTGAAGTGTACTCTGTCCAAGTCTGCGGATGACACAAAGCTGTGGGGAGAAGTGGACACACCGGAGGGAAGGGAACAACTACAAGCAGACCTGGACAGGTTGAACATATGGGCGGAAAACAACAGAATGCAATTCAACAAGGAAAAATGCAAAGTGCTGCACCTAGGGAGGAAAAAAATCCAGCATACCTACTGTCTAGGAAATGACCTACTTGGTGACACGGAAGCGGAAAGGGATCTTGGAGTCCTAGTGGACTCCAAGATGAACATGAGTCGTCAGTGTGACGAAGTCATCAGAAAAGCTAATGGCACTTTATCGTGCATCAGTAGATGCATGACGAACAGAAGCAAGGAGGTGATACTTCCCCTCTATCGGGCGCTGGTCAGACCGCAGTTGGAGTACTGCGTGCAATTTTGGGCGCCACACTTCAAGAGGGATGTGGATAACCTGGAGAAGGGCAAGAGAAGGGCCACTCATATGGTTAAGGGCTTGCAGGCCAAGCCCTATGAGGAGAGAATGGGGCACCTGGACCTCTTCAGCCTCCGCAAGAGAAGGTTGAGAGGCGACCTTGTGGCTGCCTATAAGTTCATCATGGGGGCACAGAAGGGAATTGGTGAGGCTTTACTCACCAAGGCGCCCCTGTGGGTTACAAGAAATAATGGCCATAAGCTAGCAGAGAGCAGATTTAGACTGGACATTAGGAAGAACTTCTTCACAGTTAGAGTGGTCAAAGTCTGGAATGGGCTCCCAAGGGAGGTAGTGCTCTCCCCCACCCTGGGGGTTTTCAAGAGGAGGTTAGATAGGCATCTAGCTGGGGTCATCTAAACCCAGCACTCTTTTCTGCCGATGCAGGGGGTCGGACTCGATGATCTATTGAGGTCCCTTCCGAGCCTAACATCTATAAATGATCATGCTACTCTGGACTCTTGTAAATATTTATATATATATCAACATGATAAGAGTACAGTTCCTTGTGAGCCTCATTCTTTGTTTAATCTTTGACTAGCTCATAACCTGCAGCTTGTGTGACATGGAGGTGTATTTGTTTGTTTTTCCCCTTATATCAGTGGTGAGATCATAATGGAGACCTGAGCTCGGTATTTGTGAACTGAACTCAGCCATGTGTGTCACAGTTCAGAGATGGCAAAAACTGCATGTGCACAGTTCTTCTGAGGTCTAAGCAGAAGGGATACACATGGAATTAGTCCATAGGGTGAACATCTTAATTTATTTAAAACCCAAGGTAGGAAATTGTCCCACTGATTTTTGAATGAGGAAGAAATGCAGTTAAAAGAAGAACACGTGGTGTGTGTGGGTTGTACTATGAGAAGAGCACTGAGAGTTAGCAGTACTTTGTTCCTCTTTTAAGAGCTGGTCTGCATAAGGGGAATTGATGTGAAATAGAGTAGGGGTGAATCTACAGTACACGAACTACTCTGCACAAGTTCCCCATCTGGACACATTTAGGATATGTCTATAAATCTTTAAGTGGCATCTTGAGAGTGCTGCCAAGAAGCTGACTCCACTCACCTACTCTACTGCCCTGTGTACCAAATCTGGAAATGTTTCAGAGAAGCCCCCTTGAAGTTGTTCTTGGAACCACTCTAATGCATGCCAGAGAGAGAGAGATATGGAGAGTGGAGGACACCTCAGGACAGTTTAACCATCTCATTTCCAGGTTTAGCCCACATCGTTCAGGAAAGGGGAAGGGGGGGGGGGGGGGTGAAGGGGCAGGGCTGTGCTCCTCAGAGGCACTTTTAGAATGTGAAGGAAGTGATACAGACCTATTGCTGTTCACTAGCATGACCTTTGTGCAAGATAACTTAATCCTACTTTTTAAAGTGGAGAAAACTACTCCACACACATTAATGAATGCTAAAATTGTTCATAGGTGAGTTAGTATGCAATAGCCAATGTGCTTTAAATTCATGCACTGGCTTGTTGTGTCCTAACTTTCCATGTAGGCAACTTTTACATTTTTTCCATAATTTGATTGTGAGAATTTGACAGAAAATAACTTCAAGTATATGTCCCTATTTACTCATTTGTAAGGCATACAACCTTCTCTCCCACCACAGTCTCTCTGCCAGAAGTTTAATCTGTTATTTAAAAAAAAAAAAGCTTTAAACATAGCTTTATCTCAAGACATCCTTCTTTACCTCTGAGGCCAAAATAATACATGTCCACAAAGTGTCTTTTGGTCATCGGAAGGAAGGAGCTACAGCATAGCAAACTACACTAAAGTCCTGCCCATACTGGGCATATCTATATGTGCAAATGCTGAGGGGTAAATTGCCCCAGTGCATTAGGACCCACAACCTGTCACCTGCACGGCCTGCAGCGACCGCTCCTACTACAACTGGACTTCCAATCCGTTATGCTCCAGGCTGTCATTGACCATCACACAGCCTTCACCAATGTGAGTGCTGGCTGAGCAGGCAGCATCCACAATGCCTGCATCTTCTGCAACTCTGCAGTACCTGGTGGAGAGCAGGCACTTCACACTGGGGGTACCAAACCTCCAGCTGGGGGCAGTGGTGGTTCTGCCTCACCTCACTGGGGACCCTACCTATCTGCTCCTCCCCTGGCTCAAGCAGCTCTATACCTGCCAGCTGGACACCCCACCAGGCATATTTCAACAGGTGTCTGTGCAGGACCCACGCTTTGGGGGAGTGTGACTTTGGGTGCCTGAAGGGATGCTGATGCATCCTCATCACCGACCTCCAAGGTTGCCAAAGCCAACGTCCCCTGGGTCATCATTGCAGTGTACATGCTACATTACATCTGTGAGGCATCTGGAGGGAGCTGTTCCATAAGCCGTGGGTGGAGGAGGCACAGGCCCCACCTCCCCCCTGCAGAGAGGCTCTGGGTGAGCTGCTCACCTGCCAGTGGAGGCCAGGGTACCAGGTGCTGGCTGACCACCTCCTTCTGCATTCCCCATTGCAGCCCACCTGGACAACTGCCCACAGACCCCCACCCCACCACAACGCCCCCAGCACCATGCTTACTGCAGACAGTTCTCCAAAAAGCAGTTTATTCTCCTCTACAAACTAACTTCCCCTCCTCCTTCCCTCCCCCCACCAAACCCCACCCCCACTTCCCCCTCCACCACCTATCTCACCCATCACCAATAAAGCACTGTCTTCACTGTGTAGATTATTTACACTGCGTGCTGTCTGCACTCCCAAGGTGGGGGTCCATGGGGTGGGGGCACTTAGGGGCAAAGCCTGGGGACAGGCATCCAGTAGGGCTGTGGGAGGCTTCGGACCGTGCTTTGGATCTGGAGAAGCTTTGGATGCTTTGGCATCTGAAGCAGCATGTCTGAAGCGCTGGCTTCGTTAGGCTTTCCAAAGTGGTTCAGAGCTTCTGAACCGCTTCAGAAAAGCTTCGGAGCCGCTTCGGAGATCCGGCCATAGGGTATAATGGGGAATCAATGAAATATCTATAACTTTGTTGTTTTTTGTCTGATTTGGATTAAACCTGCAGGGATGGTAGCCTCTGATGAGAGCATGAAGCCTGCCAAGCTTCAAGATCAGTGCAGGGGTTCAGGGGGAACTGCACCCCAAATTCCTGAAAGCAAAACTCATGTCATGTGTATGTGTTACACCACAGGGAGGTGAAAACTGCAGGGGTAGTAGCCCCTGGCAGAGCCACAAACCCTGTCAAACTTCAAGGAGATAGGTGCAGGGGTTTGGGGGGGAACTGCACCTCAAGCTGCTTACAGGCAAAACTCGTGACATAGATGACCCCGGGTGTGTTAAGGTGCAGTGGACTGAAAACTGCAGGGTTAATGCACAGTAGAATTAATCTACTGTGCTCAAAGTGTCTCATGTAGATGTACCCTAAGAGTACTTTCAAAGTCAGTGTCAGGCTGTATGCCATCACTGAGTAAGTAAATGCTAGTCTTTAATTTATAAGTTGCTAAGCCACATTTTTCATAGGTGTAAATGATCCCACATTGTGCGTGTTGCAGGGGGAAATACTTTTTGGATAATCAAACTGAACCTAAACATTTAATTAGCATGGATATGTATAGAACTAAAGAACCTGGGTCATTTTTTTCCACATTTCATTCTGAACAGTTGAGTGAGCCCCACTAGGAGAAGTTGATGAAAAAAATTCTGTTTTTTTATTTGTATTTTTTTTCTGGAGTCACATGAAACACTAAACAGTAAGATCACTGTCCTTGCCCATATATTAGATCAAGCTGGGAGTGTGCCAGTAATTACAAAGCAGCAGGAACACGTAGTTCTAACTTGTGAAACAATGTAGTGTGCCAGGATGGTTTGGCACTCTGTGGAAGTACACCTAAACCTACGCCAGAGGGATAGGTGGAGGTCCTAGGGATGCTTGTAACGCAATGAAATGAACATTCTCTCAAACAGTCATAAATTGTCAGCAGCCATGAATTCTGACTATGAAATTACGTTATTTCTTAAAATCCTTTCAATCAGTACAAATCCGCCTCTTATCAGCTTCAGGGGTAGGGTACAGATATACCCGAATAGAATGTGAACTGAGATGTTCTTATGGATAACACAAAAACTCTGTCAACACCAAATAGCTCAGGGGTGAAGTTTTCTTCCATCCACAATGCTGTAGATCTCTTTGGGACATTCGGTTGTTGTTTTGCACACAGAATATCTGGGGTTTTCACTAGGAGCTTTGTGCGTGGACTTCTATCTTGGGAAAATAGAGCATTATCCTGCTGAGTCACTTCCAAAGCAAAGTATGTCCTGACTAACCCAAGACAGACAATGTGAACGTGCCAGTAAAGACAATGGGGCTAACAGCACCACTGTCTATGAAGGGTGACTTGAAGGAAAAAGAGATGTGTTTAACTGTTGCTAGAGTGAACCACATCTGCTCTTCTTGAAAGCCACAATCTTCTCACACCATTTTAGTCCCTCTGCAGTATATCCAATGTTTCCATACACTTTGGAGATATTCTGTCTGGTCACTGAGAAAGCAGGCAAAGTTTGCTTCTATGGAGTTTTCAGGCATTTACTATTATGGACAGTATGCATATCAATATGGCCAAAGGCACAAGCTAGCCCTTAATGTGCCAAAACATGGTCCTCACCACCAGAAGCCCATATTTCATAACCAACTTATTTTTTTAGGAAACATGAACTTGTATAGAGCTGCTACATTAGCATTGTATTGAAGTGACCCTTTCTATTAGATACCATGCCATGCCACTGATATTCTAGATTACTTGAGGGTACCATTATGTCTTAAATTCTGAATTTCCTGGATATTACTTGTTTGAGCCTCAGCTCTACTGTTTTATTTTTTATGGGAAAATTGAGAGACAGAAAACAAAACAGAAGCCTTTGGAATCACCAATGCCTCTTCCATCTTTCCCTCTTGCTTTCAGAAATCAGCTTCCATAGGCCGTGCTGCACAGAAGCTCCTGGATTCTTCAGTTCTGCTGTAACGGCCTGCCATGCCTTGCAACAAGAGAAAAAAAAGTAACAACTTAGCACCTATGCAGACAGAGTGCCTACTAACTCACAGTTTGGAAAAAATTCAGCTTATTGCTGGAGAAATCTAGATCTGGCTAAAAAGTTATTTAAATGTCCAAAACTGGAACAAAAATGTTAGTGCCAATTCACAACACAAACTGAGCTGAAACTGCTGAGTTAGGTGCAGCCCCTGAGAAAGTTGCTTACAAGAGATAATGCAAAGTCATGCTACAGTTGTTTGCAGGATCCTGAACTTTCCTTCTGAACCTATTCATCTGAATGACACTCTTCATAAGGAAGTCAACAAAAATTGAGCAGGGGATCATGTGTACTTGTCAGTCAGAGGCTGCCTGCCTGGCTAACTGTAGATTATGCAATTGCTTTGTCTCCTGGAAAATTCGGCCCCAGAAACAAACTCCATTAGGCTCAGAATGTTTAGTCACACTTTCCCTTTCCCACACAATCACGCATAAGGAGGACCAAAACTGGAACAGACTCAATGTGATGTGCATGTGAGGACAGCTCTAACAAACCAAAAAACAGAAGTTTGCCTTCAATGATCCTTCAGAGCAGGCAACTAAAGTGCAAGCAGTGCTATTGTAATACTGAGGAGTTTTTCAGTGCAGAATCATAGTATTTGCAAAAATATAATAAGGCTTTTAGTTAGGGAAAGAAATCCTGGGTTTATATATGTAATGTTAGCTACAAATTGAGTTTCTTTTATGTAAATCTAGTGGAAGCTGTGCATAGGGTGTCCTAATCTGACCCAGAGAGGGAAAGCACACAACTGCGTATCTGAAGAGATGCATACAGATCAGGGGTGGATCCAAGGGCAGTGCAGTTGCACCCCCTTTTCATTCTTGCTCCACCCAAACTTTAAAACCAACTGCCTGGTTTGAAACAGGCCATACTACTGAGTTAATTGGCTTTATGACTCATTATCATCTACCCCATTCCTGCTAATCTCTCTTGACTTCACAGGTGTTAATGACTGACTCTCCTTTTTCATGGTCTTGGTGCTTCACTATTCAAACTATCCTTTCTTCTGCAGTGTTGCTGTCCATTAGCCATTTCTGGAAATGTCTCTCTCATATTTCCAGTCCTGCAGGCTGTTTTTAGCTCTAGCTAAAAACTTTAACTCAGGTGTGGTAATTCTCACTCAGGTGTAGAAATGACTGGGGCTGAAGTATTGGAGACACTGTCAAAAATACTCAAGAAAACTAGGTTTTGTTTTATGAATCTGAGTAAGAGATGGACATTTAACTATAAAGACTATGGGACCAATGCAATAATATCTTTCACTATTTTTTGCCTAGTTTGTGTTTAAATATAGATGTTAGATGTTAGGGTCGGAAGGGACCTCAATAGATCATCGAGTCCGACCCCCAAATATATAATATATAATTCAGAAAATGAATGTATATTCCAATAAAGATAGAGTTTTTTGCTTTGATTTTAAACTGAATAATATACCAATAGCTGCCTAGCATATCAGTGAAGCTTTTAGTTTCTTTAACTGGAGAAAAATGTGCTGTTATACGCGATGAGCCACACCATCTGCCACCCCCCACCCCATTCAAAATCCTAAATCTGCCCATGATACAGATGTTATTCCTAAATCTGCTGCTTACCCAAGTAGCCAATCAGATGCTTTTCTTTTGTCCCTATGCCAAGAACAAATATTATTGAGAGATTCTTCTTTCTTATATAACTGAAATGTAATATGGTAAGAGTTTTTAAGACATAAAATCTTCATTTATAAAACTTTGACATAAATTATTGAAATAAGGTTGTTCTAACTAAATGATCCTGCCAGTTTCTTTGAGAACTTTCATTTCTTTAAGGTGATTATGAATAGGGAAATTTATTAGGAGTTAGAAAATATAGATGTGAAAATGCAGGAAAAGGTCTCAGTTATTTACTCTTCTCCAAGAATCAGAATAGTTTTCACACACAATTACTGGGCAATGCTCAGAGTTCCAACCACTTTGGAAAGTTTCCAAAGCCAGTGGATACAGAAGTATTGAAAATCATTAATTCAAAAGTATGAGTCACCAGGAATCATTTGGTTCAATATTTTTTATTAAGTGAATCAGTGGTTCCATATATAAATGAAACATATGATTCTGGGGAAATTGAAATAGAGTACACCAAATCCTTTGAGATGCTTCTGGAGAATCTAGAAATCTCATTTCATCAACTGCTTTTGTCTTACATTTTTCCCCATATCAGTTTTTTTAAATATGCCCCTTAACCAAATGTCAGTATTTCTCTTTCATTTCCTAGAGCTTTGATTTGAAAAAAATTGCTTAAGAGAGTAAGAAGTAAGTGCTGATGACTAGCTGTCTTCATCTAAGCTCCCTCCTTCAATTGGAAACATTATGGTTTCAAATTATTTGAATGCTTTGAATTCAGCAAAGACCCAATCCTAATAGCCTTACTCCTGTAGACTGAGCCATTTGATTTGACTGAGACTCCTGCTTTGGTCTCCTGACTTTTCTGCAGGAATACAAGGCCTTGTCATATTGAGTACAATTTCCCAAAGGTACAGGTAACACTAACCTTGTTTTGTAAAAGGTTTCCTATTATAATAGTATATTGTTTCAAACATGCCATTTAAAAATGTATGATATCTTTAATATATAGTCTAGTACAGACCAGAAAGAATGGGACCTTAAAGAGACAAATCAGGTGCTTACATTTTGCTCCATCTAATACAGCAGCAGATCTATTGCTATTTGTGACATCACAGTCATAGTGACTTCATAGCCATAGCAAACTATATCTAATAAGACCCAAATGGAGAAAACAGAGAAAGGGTTTATTTCTTGAGCTAAAAGTAAATTTCTATGGGAAGTACATGACCTATAATACAGTTGAGCAGTTCTAAACACCAGCCTATTTCTTACAAATATAATTGTAATCAAATTATCAATCATAAGGGAAGATGTTGCAAGTTTCCCTTTTATTTTTGGCCAGTTGCAATTGCAATACCATTTACTCTATATAGTCCAAAAAGTTCCTCAGTGCTAAAGAACTCATACTGCACTATCCTGCTACAGCCTGCCTTAATTGTAATTATCACTGTGGCAGCTGTGTTTTATTTATAGAGAAACACAATAAAACTTATAATAAATTGTTCTAAAGTCTCAGCCTACAAAAATCTTTAAATCTAAAAATTAACCATAGAAGTTTGGTGTTTGGAGCCTTGCATACCCTGGTTCACTTAAGGCTGCTTTTGAGTGTGTTCGTGTTGCCTCATGCTATCAGCTGAGTATGGGTAAGTTACTCTGCATGATTCATTCATAAACTGGAAAACCTAGCCATGGTTGCTGAATCATGCTTATGAGTAATTTTCCTAGTCCCTCCCACAGCAGTTTCAATCCCACCTCCTTCAAACCAAGAGCTGGTTGCCTACTATATTTAAGCAGCTGTCTTGGAGCAATACAGTATATGCTCAAGAGTCACGGTCTGTTCTGCTTCTCTAGCAACACAAGCGTTTGTATTAAGACCTTGTTCTTTCTCACCAACTCCCTTTACTAAGGTAAGAGGACTGGAAATGAATAAAAAGCTTTTTTACCCAGGCAGTTTGTAGCATATTGCTTTATAAAATAGCATAAGAGAATGCTTTTAGAAAAAGGGTATTATCTTTAAATACCACATAATTGGATTATTCCCAAATCTCTAAGCTGTGTCTATGGGATACTCTGTTTTGGGAACAAGTATACAATACTGAAAATTTGAGGGGAGGGAATCAATAGTTCATGGAATTACTAGGCTTATGACATGATAATGTTGCCTGTGTTAGACCTGAGACTCATAGAAATACCTGCAGACTTTTCTATTATTTATATGCTAGCTGTGCTGCTCTCCCTGAACTCTCTCTATCTGGTTTGTAGGCCTAGTTCTGTGTTTCTCATTCAAGCAAAATTCCCATTGATATTTCTGTGAGTTTTGCTCAAGTAAGAATGAAAAAACTTTCCCTCTTTATGAAATTATATCAGTTATAATGCTCTGCTAACACATCTTTTTTTCCCCTCCATTAATAATGTTTCAGTTGCACAGTCTGTAAACAGTAAGTGTCTCTCAGGCTTGCTCAATGCGAGTAAAAGCTTTAATTTTAATGACTACCATAAAATGTTTGTTCCTAGATTGATGTTGGTCACTTTTTTCAGCAAAGAAAGTTATGTAACATTGCTACCAATGTGTCTTACTGCTGAGGTAACGAGAGGATGAATTTTGGAGCACTGTAATAATAGAACAGCTAGTGTTTCCTAAATTAGTGGGGCACAAAGGGAGTGAAGAACATTATCAGGATGGAATCCTAAACTAGGAGCCAATACTGTGAGTTGTGCCACTGAGTATGGTAATGCTAGGCATTCTAGTTTACATAAAGGGAAAATAAAAGGAAGGATGGTCTCAAGTTTCTTGCTAGATCTGCCTCTCTCTTATTGCATGGATGGAAACGAATTCAGTATAAACTGTAGGTAAACTTCTGTGCTTGAGTAAGAGAGCAGGATTCAGCCTGATATGTTAATTTTACTGTAAGAAGTACTGGAGTAAGGCCTCTAAGAGCATTTATACACGTGCTCCAGGAGGGGGGTGGGGGACAGGAGCACTTTAGAGTGGCTCCCAGAACGGCTCTAATTAAAGCACCCAAAGTGTCACATGTATCAGTGTCTCCGCACTGAAACATGGCTGAGGGGTGCTTTGACTTTGAGTTAATGCGCCCCCATTGCCATCTTTCAGCATAGGGACACTGATACATGCTACGCTGGAATCTGCTAGCGCACGGTAATTACCATGCTCCAGCAGACTCAATTAATTGAATTAAAAAACTGAATTGAATTGAGTCTGCTCCAATGTGCCATAATTACAACCTATCAGAGCAGCCTCTGCATGTGTATAGGCGCCCAAAGTTCTGAGCAGTCAAAAGATTTTTGCCTTTGGTTCCTTTACTTGTGACTTTATCTGCTTGTATTATGTATTTGCTATTTTGCATTCAGTCCTCTTTTTCCAGGACTCATGAATCCAGTAAACAGATTGGGAAAGAGGTGTAAGTTGAGGAAGAACTTGGCCCAGAGGCATAAGTTTTGTGATGAATAAAGATGTAACTGAAATGATTACCATAAATCAGAGATGGAAGCTCAAAGGCAGAGAGAAAATTTCCCTCCCTTTTTTAATCAGTAGGGCTCTGCTAAGGTAATAGTTAAAACACTGATGGATAATAAAGTTGCATGTAACCCTGGATCAAAACAAAGTGGTATCCAGAGGCATCAGCCACCTAACTTGAACTAGATACAAGCTCTGAAATGGGTGTAATATGGTCTTTTAGCCTGCGTTTTATCTGATGCAAGTTTGGATTTAAGAATCTTTTGCAGCACTGCTAGCCTTGCATATTTTATCTGCCTGAACCCCCTCAGTCCAGGTCCAATGCCTCAGACTCTGGGTTCCTGGTCCCCAGCCCCTCACAGCTGACCAAAGCTGATCTCACGAAGAACCCCTAGCACAGCCTAAAGACCTTCCCTACAACCACAAAATTTAAATAAAAGAAAACCAGCACACAGAGTTAACTATCTGGTTCTAACTCAGACTCAACCTTATCAAGATCACCTTCACCATCCGCTGAAAAGCTGGCAAGTCAGTCAGCAACACGGAAGTCCTTGACTTCAGGAAAGCCGACTTTGACAAGCTCAGGAGGGTTGTCAGTGAGGCCCTAAGGGACCATGACCACAGGGAGAGAGGAGTTCAAGAAGAGTAGTTGCTCCTCAAGGGAGCGATCCTCAGTGCACAAACTAAGTCTATTCCATCTCAGAGGAAAGGCAGCAAGAGGGCACAGCAGCCCCCCTGGCTCTCCAGGGACCTAGCAGACCTCCTGAGGCTAAAAAGAAAGACCTACAAAGGATGGAGGATGGGAGTCACCTCCAAGGAGGATTATTCTGCGCTGGTCCAGTCCTGTAGGGAGCATACCAGGAAAGCCAAGGCTGCAACTGAACTCCAACTAGCTTTGAGCATCAAGGACAATAAAAAATCCTTTTTCAGATATGTGGGGAGCCGGAGGAAAAGCAGGGGCAACATTGGACCCCTGCTGAACCAGATGGGGCAACTGACAACTGACGCCCAGGAAAAAGCCAACCTATTAAATAGGTACTTTGCGTCGGTCTTTCATCAGTCCCATGGGACGCCCATGCCCGCTATGGGACAGGGAAGTCCGGGTGAGGGTGATCCCCTGCCCTCCATTAATGCTTACTTTGTGAAGGAACATCTTGAGAAGCTGGATACCTTCAAGTCAGCCGGCCCTGACAATCTTCACCCCAGGGTACTCAAGGAGCTGGCGAGCATCATAGCCCAGCCTCTAGCGCGGATCTTTGAAAACTCTTGGCGCTCTGGTGTAGTGCCCGAAGACTGGAAGAAGGCCAATGTGGTGCCTATTTTCAAGAAAGGGAGGAAAGTGGATCTGGCTAACTATAGGCCCGTTAGCCTGACTTCTATCCCGGGGAAGAACTTAGAAAAGTTTATTAAAGATGCCATCCTTAATGGACTGGCCGACGCCAACATCTTAAGGGATAGCCAGCACGGGTTTGTTGCAGGTAGGTCTTGCTTGACCAATCTCATTTCCTTCTACGACCAGGTGACCTATCACCTGGACAAGGGAGAAGAGATTGATGTCATATATCTTGACTTCAAAAAAGCCTTCGATCTGGTTTCCCATGATCACCTCTTGGAGAAACTGGCCAATTGTCGCCTTGGGTCCTCCACGATCCACTGGCTAGAAAATTGGCTCCGTGGTCGGACCCAGAGGATAGTAATTGATGGAAGTCACTCATCGTGGTGTCCTGTGACCAGTGGGGTCCCCCAGGGCTCTGTCCTTGGACCCATACTGTTCCACATCTTCATTAATGATGTGGACACTGGAGTCAGAAGCAGACTGGCCAAGTTCGCCAATGACACCAAACTTTGGGGCAAAGCATCCACACCAGAAGACAGGCGGATGATCCAGGCTGACCTGGACAGGCTCAGCAAGTGGGTGGACGAGAATCTGATGGTGTACAACGCCAATAAATGCAAGGTTCTCCACCTTGGGAAAAAAAACCTGCAGCATCCTTATAGTCTTGGCAGTGCTATGTTGGCTAGCACTATGGAAGAAAGAGACTTGGGGGTCATCATTGACCACAAAATGAACATGAGCCTGCAGTGCGATGCTACAGCTAGTAAAGCGACCAAAACGCTGGCTTGCATCCATAGATACTTCTCGAGCAAATCCCGGGACGTCATTCTCCCCTTGTACTCGGCCTTAGTGAGGCCACAGCTGGAGTACTGCGTCCAGTTTTGGGCTCCACAATTCAAAAAGGATGTGGAGAAGCTTGAGAGAGTGCAGAGAAGAGCCACGTGCATGATCAGAGCTCAGGGAAGCAGACCCTACGATGACAGGCTGAGAGCCCTGGGGCTCTTTAGCCTGGAAAAGCGCAGGCTCAGGGGTGATCTGATGGCCACCTATAAGTTTATCAGGGGTGACCACCAGTATCTGGGGGAACGTTTGTTCACCAGAGCGCCCCAAGGGATGACGAGGTCGAATGGTCATAAACTACTACAAGACCGTTTCAGGCTGGACATAAGGAAGAATTTCTTTACTGTCTGAGCCCCCAAGGTCTGGAATAGCCTGCCACCGGAGGTGGTTCAAGCGCCTACATTGAACACCTTCAAGAGCAAATTGGATGCTTATCTTGCTGGGATCCTATGACCCCAGCTGACTTCCTGCCCTTTGGGCAGAGGGCTGGACTCGATGATCTACCAAGGTCCCTTCCAGCCCTAATGTCTATGAAATCTATGAAAGAACCATAATAATTGTCACCTTGGTAAAGAAGGTCCTTTATTTTTCCTCAGCCTCAAAGTACCACCCTTCCCCTGCAGCCTGTAAGCCTACACTGCATGCCACAGCTTATAAGCAGCCAAGCTATGTCCCTTTTGATCAGCTGACTGCTGCCCCTGGAGATATGCCCAGTGGTTCTTACTCAGCCTAATTAATTGTTGGGCTGTTCTTGCTCTGCAGTTTCCCCAAGGATCTTAGCAGGCTCTGGCCCCAAGGCTGGAGTTTTTGTTGCAACAGTCTGCCCCTGCCGGCTACAAAAGTCCTGATTTCCCTCTGATTGCAGTTAACTAGGTTGGGGTTCCTTGTTACGTAGTTTGTGTCAGTGGAAGCACATAGTTTACCAGTACTAGAAAGCTAGTGAAAAATCACTGGAACTTGGAAGTAGAGCAACAGACAAGCATGTGTTAATTCCTAATGAGCAATTATGGATGCTTTGACAGCTAACAGAGACCTGGTGGGATTCATCCCATGCCTGGGCGGTACATATTGAGGGCTATAGATTGTATAGAAAGGACAGGTCGGGGAAGAAAGGGGGGGGGTTGCACTTTATGTCAGTGAGCAATACACATCAACCCTCATCAAGACAGAATCCGAGGTTGAGGAAGTAGAAGGATTGTGGGTTAGGCTACATGGGGGGCAAGGAGAAAGGGATTTGGTGGTAGGGGTCTGTTACAGACCCCCACACCAAGGGGAAGAAATAGATGCAGGGCTCCTGAGGCAACTCTCGGAGACCATAAAAGCTAAAGAGGCGGTAGTCATGGGGGACCTAAACTACCCGGACATCTGCTGGGAGACGCAGACAGCAAGGTCCCATCGCTCACGCAGGTTTCTAACTTGTGTACAGGACCTCCACCTGACACATGAGGTGCATGGTCCCACTAGGGGGAATGCCATACTGGATCTGGTATTGGCAACGGGAGATGACATGATAGGGGACCTCCAGATCGGTAGCTATCTGGGAGACAGTGATCACCTTATAATAGAATTCAACATAAGACGGCGAGTGGGTAAGGTAACTAGTAGGGTGAAAGTGCTAGACTTTAGGAAAGCTGATCTCATTGCACTCAGGCGATTAGTCAGGGAAGCACTGCAGAGTAGGAGTTTTGATGGGATGGGTGCCCAAGAAGGGTGGCTGTGCCTAAAGGAAATGATCCTTTGGGCACAAAGCAAGACGATCCCCGAGCGAGGCAAAAGAGGGAAAGGGGCCAGGAGGCTTCCCTGGCTGACCAGAGAGATCCAGGGCAGCCTAAGGGCCAAAAGGGGAGCACATAAAAAGTGGAAACAGGGTGAGATCACTAAAGTTGAATATACCTCCTCTGCTCGTGCTTGTAGGGAGGCAGTTAGGCGGGCCAAAGCTACCATGGAGCTGAGGATGGCAACCCAAGTAAAGGACAACAAGAAATTGTTTTTTAGATACATTGGGAGTAAAAGGAAGGCCCAGGGAGGAATAGGACCGCTGCTAAATGGGCAGAAACAATTGGTGACAGATAGGGGGGACAAGGCTGAACTCCTCAACGAGTTCTTTGCCTCAGTGTTCCTAAGCGAGGGGCACGACAAGTCTCTCACTGGGGTTGTAGAGAGGCAGCAGCAAGGCGCCAGACTTCCATGTGTAGATCCTGAGGTGGTGCAGAGTCACTTGGAAGAACTGGATGCCTTTAAGTCGGCAGGCCCGGATGGGCTCCATCCGAGGGTGCTGAAGGCACTGGCCGACGTCATTGCAGAGCCACTGGCGGGAATATTCGAATGCTCGTGGCGCACGAGCCAAGTCCCGGAGGACTGGAAAAGGGCTAACGTGGTCCCCATTTTCAAAAAGGGGAGGAAGGAGGACCCGGGCAACTATAGGCCGGTCAGTCTCACCTCCATCCTTGGTAAAGTATTTGAAAAAATTATCAAGGCTCACATCTGTGAGAGCCCGGCAGGACAAATTATGCTGAGGGGAAACCAGCATGGGTTTGTGGCGGGCAGATCGTGCCTGACCAACCTAGTCTCTTTCTATGACCAGGTTACGAAACGCCTGGACACAGGAGGAGGGGTGGATGTCGTATACTTAGACTTCAGGAAGGCCTTCGATACGGTATCCCACCCCTTACTGGTGAACAAGTTAAGAGGCTGTGATGTGGATGACTGCACAGTCCTGTGGGTGGCGAATTGGCTAGAAGGTCGCACCCAAAGAGTCGTGGTAGATGGGTCGGTCTCGACCTGGAAGGGTGTGGGCAGTGGGGTCCCGCAGGGTTCGGTCCTTGGACCGATACTCTTTAATGTCTTCATCAGCGACTTGGACGAGGGAGTGAAATGTACTCTGTCCAAGTTTGCAGATGACACAAAGCTATGGGGAGAAGTGGACACGCCGGAGGGCAGGGAACAGCTGCAGGCAGACCTGGATAGGTTGGACAAGTGGGCAGAAAACAACAGGATGCAGTTCAACAAGGAGAAATGCAAAGTGCTGCACCTAGGGAGGAAAAATGTCCAGTACACCTACAGCCTAGGGAATGACCTGCTGGGTGGCATAGAGGTGGAAAGGGATCTTGGAGTCCTAGTGGACTCCAAGATGAACATGAGTCGGCAGTGTGACGAAGCCATCAGAAAAGCCAATGGCACTTTATCGTGCATCAGCAGATGCATGACAAATAGGTCCAGAGAGGTGATACTTCCCCTCTATAGGGCGTTGGTCAGACCGCAGTTGGAGTACTGCGTGCAATTCTGGGCGCCACACTTCAAGAAGGATGCGGATAACCTGGAGAGGGTACAGCGAAGGGCCACTCGTATGGTCAAGGGCCTGCAGACCAAGCCCTACGAGGAGAGACTAGAGAAACTGGACCTTTTCAGCCTCCACAAGAGAAGGTTGAGAGGCGACCTTGTAGCTGCCTATAAGTTCATCACGGGGGCACAGAAGGGAATTGGTGAGGATTTATTCACCAAGGCGCCCCCGGGGGTTACAAGAAACAATGGCCACAAGCTAGTAGAGAGCAGATTTAGACTGGACATAAGGAAGAACTTCTTCACAGTTCGAGTGGCCAAGGTCTGGAACGGGCTCCCAAGGGAGGTGGTGCTCTCCCCTACCCTGGGGGTCTTCAAGAGGAGGTTAGACGAGTATCTAGCTGGGGTCATCTAGACCCAGCACTCTTTCCTGCTTATGCAGGGGGTCGGACTTGATGATCTATTGAGGTCCCTTCCGACCCTAACATCTATGAATCTATGAATCTCTCAAACCCAGGTCATGGAATGTTGCCCCCCCCTAAAAAAAAAAAGAAAAGAAAAAGAAAAAAAGTAAAGGGTAGCTCGGCCTCCATGCCTTCAAGAAGATCTGCAATGCTATTGTTCAGGAAGACTAATGCTGTACCAGACTTTGAGTTAGCCATATCCCTACATGAAAACTTGTCATTTTGTAATCAACATTCTTCACTATCACCTTTATTTCCAGCCTACCTGATGCCATCGCTAATCCAGCTAATCTAGTACAATTGGCATATTCACTGCATTTAAAATCCTGGTTTTAATTTGCAGAAAGAGGGTATTCATTTTAATTCACCTTTCACTCAATGTAAGTGAAATTCAACTCCATGAACAGGACTTACATAAAGTTTATATATGACTTAAATGAGGCATCAGCCTTGCGTGGCCTATTTGTACTGGGTGAATCTAACCCTTCTTGGAATAGCTACCATGGTCAGCATTTCATGGGCAATTTATTTCAATACAGCACTAGTCTCCAACATTCATTGGCCTATGGGCAACACTACTGAGTGAGCAGTGCTGCAGGGAATATCATAATTATTCTCTCTGTCAGTCTCAGTTTTAAATTTTTAATTTTTAGGGTCTAGGAACAATGATAAAGTGTCTTGATCTATGGGTTAGGGTCCACTGTAGTAGGGTACATATAAGAATTTGTAATGTTAATAGGGATCCTACAGATGGCAGGCAGTAGGTATATATTGGCACTGCACTTAATTTATAACAGAAATATTCTGCATATAGGAATACCAATTTCTTTACTGCCACTTTAGACAAGTCTGCTTGCAAGATTTTTATTTTAAATTTGATAGTGGGTTTTGTGGCTTCTTATTCAATCTCCACGGATCTTAATACATTCCAGCAATGGGTAGCGATTGTAGAATTCAGGTTTAGTGGAATATTGCTCTAGTTGGTTAACATTTGGTGAGAGGTTTGTGGCAAATATTATGACTTGCCAAGCTGGTTTGGGAAGATACAGCCTACTTGCCAGAGAATATCCTACACTTAGTGAAAAAGTATATAATACCCTGCTAAACTCAGTTTTTAAGTGGAGCTTGGGATTATTTTAAGGTTTACAAAATGACAGTGTTCATAATTTCAGCATTTAAATTGCTTGGAAGCTAATTTGTCTTTAACCATTTTGTCTAGTCATAGTAACCGCAATAAATTTGGAACTCTTTTTACTCTCTTGATTAGTCGCAAGAATAAGTGACTAATACATATGCATTTCTAAGGACTTTAGCACTATTTATATAAGAGGGAAAAGTCATTGCAGCCTAAGGTAACAGGAAGGTAGATGTGAATACCTTACACTTGGTTTACCCATCTATATCCTGTCTTATTGAATTAAAATACCAGAATGACATAATGGGGATTGGTTTGTTAATTCTGTTGTACCTAACAATGCATATTGCTATTCTCTTTCAAATGACAGGTGTATTATTCATCATTTAATGACTTAAGTTTTCATCTACAACTATATATGTATGTGGACACACCGTGTGGGTAATCTTTTGCAGAACTGCTAGTGATGTAGTTCTTGCCTATAAGCCCCAGTAATCATTTCCCATGATCATTGTATCCCCGTCACATATCAAAAGTCACAGATGAGGCAGATGGTCACTGATAGTCTACAGTTCTTGAACTTCTCCTGTAAACAGGGATAGCAGCAGAACAGAATGGCTAGAGGCCAAGGGAGCCTGCTATCGAAGGAAGCAGAATTAGAGGACTGATTCTGTAGAGCTCTGGAGGCCACTTCTATGGCTCTCCAAACCTCATACAAGAAATTCCATAGGAGCAGTATCATAGTTTTGCACCATGTTCTGTTGTTGTAACCCAGATCAGCTGGCTGCCCTGGTACAGAACGTGTAGCCTTATCACTGCTCTTGACTTTTTTCTTTCCTCTCCACAACCTTAATCTGCATGAAACTTGTCTAGTAAGACTATGCATGGTTTGCATTTTGTGTTAGGAAGCATAACTACAGTATGTTTCCTAACACAACACATTAGATTATTAGCTGAATGTAAATAGTTTTCATCCTGTAAATCTGTGACAGTAATGTATATCATTACAAGAAGACAAGGAGTTAAATAAAATGCTTGTTAATGAAGGCATCCACTGATTTAGTTTTAGTAGTTCAAATGACTCAACTCTAGCACTGCAATGGGGCATATTAAAAGAAGCCAGCAGTCTTCAAGCCTTCAGGGAGAAGTTTTGATTCAAATACATGCTCTAGTACTCATAGAATGTGCAGATTTCCTAGAACAATAAAATTCATCATAATTTGCATTTGCAGAAAAATTTGACAAATAATTAAGGGGCCTTTGCTGTTGCTGTAGCAAGAACTGTCCCAGTGTAGAGGAAAGGAAGCCCCAATGCAGCTGTGCCACAACTCACCTGTAACATGCTCTGTTTATTTTAGTCCTTGACCTGCCATGAGTGGAAGCTGCCAAGTGTGCCAGTTGGAAGGCTGCTGCTTTCTTTTATTTATGGCATAATCTAAATTTGATGTTAAGTGTCCAATAAGAAGCTGAATTGATAAGTTCAGTGTATGTAGGTGAAATTTTTAAGTCGGCTGTTGTAGAAGGGTATGGAAAGGAGACAAAATACAGTATTTGTTATAACAACAAATATAGTTCATGGTTGCCTTTTGTCTTTACAGGTGAATTTCTGGTTCTAATCTTTTCAGGCAGGAAGATGTATTCAGTGCTGAACGAACACCAGTATAAGAGCAATTCCAAACCAATCCCTGTGGTTATCATAGGTAAACGTTCTATTTGCAATCCGTGTTTGCTGCAGGCATCTGACATCCTCATCAAATTGTCCAAGGTTTATGCTGTATTTTCTCACATATACCACATCTTTTTCCTCAAAAAGCAGCTGCTGGAACTTAGAGTGCACACTATATACAAGGAAATACAATAAGAGCAATTTCCACTGTTTACTGAGTAAAAGTAAAGTCTGTGTGGGATTCACAGGGAGCAGAACAGTGAGCAGGCTCAGCTCCCTAGCTGCTGCTATTCAGTTACTTACTTACTTACTACAGGGAAAGATCTTTTTTTCTTCATTCTTTGCTTCAAAAACAAGGTATGCATCTTATTCTGGGGTGTTTCGTGCATGAGAAACTAAGGCAATTAAACCTATAAGTGTGCTGCGTATTTCTTTCTTTGATTTTCTGTAGTGTATGGAGGAAAATGTAGTTTGATTTAAGGATATAAAAAGTTATAATTTATGGCTCTTCTGAGAGAGAATTCTATAATCTTTAGGACACACAGTTTGGCTTGTTTTGTGTTTTGGAGAAATTTAGGGTTATTTCACTGAATTTTCCACCTAAGAAGGTGTCATATAGTGTTAATCATGTTAAATGTATATATTTTCAGCTTCTATACATGGGGTCTGCTCCAAACCTCACTGAAGTCATGAGGAACATTTCCATGAATTTTGGAACAGGGATATAAAGTGAAAAATATTTGGCCTGTACACCAACTCTTAAGTATTTACATTTTTTCAAACAGATGTTTTATCTGAAAATTAAAACAGTGCTGCTTTTTGTGATATTAGAAAGCCAGTTAGTTTGACTTGTTAGTGAATCAGGAAGTGCAGCTTCATAACACTATCTAGCCATGGTCACGCATAGCAGCTGTATCTGATTCTGCAGCCGTGATAGATCACAGTATAGGAGTCTTGCCCTTTTTCCTGTGTGCCTTGATCAGTTTGGGTCTGTTTCATCTCCACTATCCAATTCATTCCCTTGAAAAAGATCCAGGCCAAAATCTATGCACCACCTAAGTCTCAATTCCTGTTAACAGTGGCTTTGCCATGTGAATGGTTGTCTCAGTAAGCTGCATCCTGAGACAAAGCATTTAGACAGACAATTAAAGAAGCTTGTTTTTTCTTGATCAGGTTGGTCAATTTATCATGTTGCCTTCAAAAGGGCTTGATATCAAAACACATGCAAGTTAAAGGCTCTCCTGATGATCTTCAATGCAAAGATCCACTCAGCATAAAAGGGAGGCACTGGAATTATAGGAAGCAGCTCTGTAATTTGACAACAGGTTTCAAGGAACAGTACCAGCTAGGTATTATTTGAGGGGAACTGTGGTTTAGTCACTCCCTCAGGGGGTGATTATACTGATTTTAGGGTTCCCTTATTTCAGGAAAATCAGCTGGTTAGGTCCAACTGCTTTGTCTTCTCATTCTACCAGCTACTGGTATTGTTCTGAAGATTAGCATGAGACCCTCAAATGAAGAAGCATATCATTGTGACAGTGAAAGAAGATTCACACATACAATACAACTTTATCTGTAACTTAAACCCTTATAATCAAATATCTTAAATAAGGCTCAGGGAGTCTATCATAATTCCTACAACAAAAGGCCAAATTAAGACTGCTTCTGTTTTAAGCACCATTTCAAGTGAGGCAAGTATAGGGGCAAATTACCACCCAACTCCTTGACAGCTACCAATATTCTTTTTAAGTACAAACTAACTTGAACCCAATCTTTTGTGGCATGTCTAATTCAAACAGTTTGGCTTGGATGGAAAACTCCAGTCTCTGATAGAAGAGAAAACAAACTTAGGAACAGAAATGAGATGTGACCTTTGCTCCCAGCAGCATACTGCTCCCAATGTGGGGATTATGACAGAAATGCTCAGAGATTGCACAGAGATTTACAGACTGCTGTGTCACCCTGACTTTTCTTCCCACAGAGCATTATGCAATTGTAGTCAGTGACATACAAGTAAGCAGCTTTGAGCCTTAGACTGACAGCAAGCTATGCAGACACTGTAAAATATTAAGCATATTGGAAAACAGCCACATGAAAACTTTTCACAAACTACTATGCTGTATGCTGAAGTAGAATATGTATATGAACTTCCTAAGACAGCTGTCGGAGTTCCTTAGGAAGAATGAGTTGTCTCATTGTTTTATTCAAAGTCTGATATTTTGTGGGACTATATTGGTGTGGGAAAGAGACCGGTTCTTTTCCTAAATCTCCAGCTCACTGCATGGCTTCAGCAAATATATGGAGGAATGGAGTGGAGTGAAGAACAAAACTTCAGTCTACAGGGCTGAACTGAAACGTAGTATAAACATCTTCACTGACTTCCATTTAAAACCAATCCATCAATAAACTAGAAATCATTCAGATTTAGATAAGAGAGAGTTTGTTTTGTTTGTTTGGGGGTTTTTTTTGCTGGGTTTATAGCATGTTAAGACCAAGGTCTTATGGAAATGTGTTGAATAACAAAACCCCAAATCTGAGAATTGGCATATCGGATATTAGGTACACAGCATTTGCTTCACATATAGCTAGGTTCCTCCATGACCTAGTAGTTAGTTGACTTTTATTTTTATATTTATTTATTTACCTAAAGTTTCAAAGCAACTCATTACAAGATAAGTCTGGTACTGAATTCCTTGGCCTCATCAGATAATCTCCAGCAAATATTCTAAAGTGAGTAAAAACTAAATCCCAAATCTCTCCATAATGATAACCTATTTGCTTCCAGATGCCTATGTATTGTGGCAATCAAAATTCAGTTCGCTTGTAGGCCCACAGTTTCTGCCAGTGTTTGCAGATTTGTGTCAGTGGAAAAAGAGACTCCAACTGAGATCAGGGTTCTGGTACCAAAGAAAAATAAGTCTCTATTCTGAGGAGTTTATAGTAGGAAGAGACAAAAAAGGGAAGAGCAGTGTGACTTGAATAAGGTCATACAGCAGGGTGATGGCTGACTTAGGAATCAAACCCATGTCTCCTGAGCTGTAGTCCAGGATGCCTTCCAGTGAACTATACCGTTTGTCTGAGATGCTTTGTTAAAGACTGTTGTTCCAATCACAGCAGTAATTTTAAGTTATTTATTTATTTGTATGTTAGGAAATGGCCCTTCAGGAATATGCCTTTCCTACCTGCTGTCTGGCTATATCCCATATGTCAGTAGAGATTCTGTTCACCCCCATCCTATTCTACAGAGGAAACTACAAGAGCTGCCAGAGGTCTCCATTTTAGACCAGGTGTGTATAAAATGATAGGGCCTTTTAACAGGTGAAAGCCTCAATAATGGCATAATTAAATGTGCTGGGTTTTTTTATTATTTACAAAGTCAAATAAATGACATTGATGGTCCGCTTGGATAGCCCAAGAATGCAGGCAAAACAAATTATAACCACGTTCTAATTTATTTTCCAAATTGTTCTTGTGCTGGCTCTTTATACAAGTACTAAGCACTGCTTATATCTTCAAACAGTTCATAAGCCTTCTATTAACTAAGTGAATTTCAGCACTACGGAACACTAAATGATGTTATTTGTAGCAGCTACATTTCAAAGTGATGTGAACTCTAAGTTTCAATTCTGCCTTCTAGGATCTGCGGTACCTTTCTGAAGGCTTAGAGGGACGATCCCACAGTCCTGTGGCTCTTCTCTTTGATACTCTATTGCGTCCAGATACAGATTTTGGTGGAACGGCAGATTCGGTCCTTTCTTGGTGGCATGAGGCTAACAGAACCATTCCCCATCTGGTCCTTGGCAAGAACCCTCCTGGAGGTGCCTGGCATGTATGTGCAGCTAGATCAGTGGGGCCAGCCTGTTTTGGCTGGCATGTCACAAACTGATCTTATGCTCTCCCCAAGTGCCACTCTGGTCTCCTTTCTCTGCCTGATCTGTTGCTCTGCTTTCCTCTTTTTGCCCTATTTGTCACTGTACTCCCTGTCCCCTCCCCAATCTGTTGCATGCCACACACAGATGCTGCCCATGCTACCTCTGGCACATGTAATGCAGGTTGGCCAATCCCAGTCTAAATGATTATGCTTCAGTCTGTCTCAGGATATAGCCAAAGTGTCCTAATTCAGGAACATAAAATATTCTTGAACAAGCTAGTCCTCTAGGTAAGTAGCATCCTACAGGGCTCTGCTTTATACATCCCAAAAAAGTAAGAAGGTTTGAATGGATGTGAGAGTTGTACCCCAGCTGACTTCTACCTTTTGGCTCAATTAGGCTGAAGTCCATTAGCTTCACTGAAGTCTTATTACCCAGTATGTGATGGAATGGTTGGACTGTACTATTATTGATTAATTCCTTTTTTCAGAGGCTAAAATGATTGACTTTTTTTGTTTCAGTCTATTGAAGGATCTATGATCACTCTGAGCCAAGGAGAATGGATGGGGCTTCCAGATTTTCAACTGAAAGACTGGATGAGGAAAAAGAGAAGGTGAAAAGACCTGCTATACAATTCCCTATTTCTATCATCTAAGGGCACCTTAACACATGCTCTGGGGGTGCAGGGGCAGGGTGCTTTAATTAAAGCACCACCATGTCTCCTGTATCAGTGTCCCTGTGCTTAAAAATGGAGGCAAGGGTGCTCAAACTAAAGCTTGTTCAAGGAGCTTTAGTTCAAGCACCCCCACCACCATTTTCTTTGTATGGAGACACTGATACACAAGATGCAGGAGGCTGCTGGAGCACAGCAATTGCCACACTCCAGTAGATTTGATTAATAGAGTTTGCTGAGATGCACTGGAATTCCAGTGCATTGGAGCAGTCTCCACAGTCATGTATAGGTGCTGCCACCTATATGTAAAATTATATGTTATATGTAAAACCAGTGCAAAGACCTTGCAGCAGTTAGCTACCTATTGTAGATGAAGGACATAGACAGAAGTGATAGTTTTTGCCCAGTCTGGCGAAAGCAGTCTACAGCCATAACAAGTGTATGCCTGCAGGCCACTTCAAAAATGGCCAGTTGTGCAAAAATCTGAACCCACATTGTATGAGGGTTCTGATGAATGAAAATATTTCAAAACAGAGCATCTTCTGTAACCTGTGTCTGTGCTGCCTGCCAGCCTCAAATGGTTTTCAGAATGGGAGCAGAAGTAGTTCAGTCTGGGGTTTTTTTCAGCCCCCACTGGAGGGTGGGTCAAGTATATTCACCCACCCTACCCCCCAGAGCCAGCTGGGGAAACTTCTAGAACAAGGTCCCTCTACTCCCTTTTCCCCCCTCCCATTCTGAAAACAGAGACAGGCTAGGAGGGTGGAGGGGTCAGTGCTAGGGGAAACTGGCTGCAGGCTGGCAGCCAGCAGCTAGATTCACCTCCCCCTTGAAACCAACAGTAAATTTCTGTTTGGTTCAGGGAATCATGGCAGCTCAGAATGCTTTCCTGCAAACAAAGCTTGGGTTTTTTAAAGTTTAGTTAGGAGGCATGGAAAGCTCCAACTTTCGTAATCTGTAGTCCTTTTGTATATTTGCACTATTTCCTACTGGCAAACCAAATCCACCAGAGGTACAGTGCAATCATTCAGATGTTAAACTGCAAGTTGACTGTTTGTATCTCTTGGATCTGTAATTTATTTTCATTTTTACATTTTAATTCTGAGAAAGCACAGATCGAAAAGCAAAACAGAAGTGATAAAAAGTAGTAAGTAAATTGCTGTGGATTGTGGAGTTTTCATATCAGGCAATATTGCTGCTTCTTGTGTGATCATCTCTTTGTAGTTGAGGGATTAACTGAATTACACTGGTATAAAGTTAGTGGAAAGAAAATGAGGTTTAGTTTCTCTGGTAGTGTTGGGGTATATGACTGTCCAATACATTAATCAGAGAAGATGAATTATGTGATCATAATTTGATAATATCTTATTACAGGGGCCTCAGAAACAACAGAGCTACAGCAGAAGACATTGCTCAATATTATCAAAATTATGTGGCAAAGAAAGGGCTGCAGAGGAATTTTATCTGTGGGACTGTTGTGACATCTGTGCAGAAAGTGAGCCAAGATGTAATCTCTAACAATGCACAGCAGGATCCTCAGAAGAATGGTGGTTCCCCCTGGGATTTCCCTGAGACAAATAAGGAGAATAACCAGGTTGCTAGTGGAAGTCTCTTCCAGGTGGATGGATTCATCAAAACCATTATGGGTGATCAGATGCCCTTCTCCATCTATGCAGAGAATGTGGTCTTAGCTACAGGAACCTATGATAGTCCCTCATGGCTTGGGGTCAACGGAGAGGATCTTCCTTATGTACATCACAAGCTCTCTACCCTTGAAGAAGCAGTGAAGAACAAGACAGTTGATATGACATCAGATCCAATCCTGATTGTAGGTGCTGGCCTGACAGCGGCTGATGCAGTTCTCTTTGCTCATCACTGCAGCATCCCAGTGATCCATGTTTTTAGGAGAAGAGTCAGTGATCCAGGCCTCATTTTCAATCAGCTTCCCAAAATGATGTATCCAGAGTACCACAAAGTGCATCAGATGATGACAGAACAGTCAGCTGCTTGTTCAGGGCCATATGAATGTTATATCAGCCTTCCTGAACATCATGTGATGTCCTTCACAGAGGACAAGAAGTGCATCTTTCAGGATAAGAAAGGCCACCAGAAAGTCTATAACATTTCCATGGCTTTTGTTCTTGTTGGCTCAAACCCCAACCTCTCCTTTCTACCAAATAATGGCATTAACTTGGCAATGGACAATATGCAACCAGTCAATCCCAAGAGGAATCCCATAGATGTTGACCCATTTACATATGAATGCATTCAGGAAAAAGGACTATATGCTGTGGGGCCATTAGCTGGGGACAACTTTGTGCGTTTTGTGCAGGGAGGGGCTCTAGCTGTCGCTAGCTCTTTGTTACAGAAAGCAAACAGAAAGCCTCCTTAACAAACAAAGCACAATAAGTCAGAAATATTGACATAGATTATACTATTCTCTTTGATAGGTGTACTTTCCTACCCAGGGTGCTCTTCAAGGCTGTGCAGTCATTAGGTTGTCAGTAGGTCTGTTTGGGAAGAATAAGCCAGCAAGTACACTGCTTGGAATTTAGATTTGTAGTGTTGCTGAAGTTTCTACCATGTTAAATCTGGAGTAGCAGTTCCTTCTCTGCATGTATTTGCACTATAGCAGATGGAGCTTACATCTTATGCTGGGTATACTGGGGGGACAAAGAGTCCAGCTATCTTCCAGGCAGTTGAAAAGTTATTTTGCACTCCTGTTTAATTCTTTTCTAGTGGCCACATTAGCAAGCCCTATATTTGTTGTCTTTACAGTGTTTCTGGATAACACGGGTAACACTACATAATACAACAACAACAAAAGCTTGCTTCATATAGTCTCATGTGGCACAGCTGTATGTTCTTGCTGTGCAAGAGTCATTTGAAAGCTGCGCTGTAAGTATCTTACGTACCTAAAACAGAATTCATCAGTGTAAAAAAAATTGTCATAAAAGCACTGTCTGAAGGGCTTTATTACCTAGAGACCAACGTTTTTCTGTATGTGGTTTCTTTGCATGTAATACAGATATGTATTTTTTTCTTATGAAGAAATCTTTTGCAGTAATGCCACAAACTTACTAACTTTAAGATGACAGTTTTTAAAAGTCAAAAACCAGAATGATATATGGAATAACTATGTTAAAGATAGAAATAAATAGGAATTATGAGGTTAAAAGATCCAGTTACTATATCTAGATTCTGCACATTCATTTTACTCTACTCGGTAGAGTTGGACTACATTAGATATAGTAGCATGGGCCATGTAGCATAATGTTTAAGAACATTTATACAAAGTATGTTCTTTAAACAGGAAAATGTGCATGATGTCTCATTACATTTATCTTTGAATTTTTTCATAATTTTCTACTCAAAGAGATCCTAGATTAATACTGGAAGATAGAGACCACTGTAAATTGCTTGATTCTGGAACTTGAATAATAGCTCTGAAGCTACGTTGAACCTTCATGGAATTCAGTGGGCAGTTCACATGCGGAAAGACTGTGGCTAGGAAAAGACATGTAAAATGCCTGAGCCTGAATTGATTCAGTCTTTGCAGCTTAACCTGGCTAGGCTGAATCAGCTTGTAACCACTCAGACATCCCCTCTGGACTGGAAAAATGCAGGCACATGCCTGCAGTGGCTCAGGCTAGAAGCTGGGGGGGCTAGAGCAGGCCTCCCTTCTCTTTACCAGGGTGCTCCAATTAGGGAAGGGACCCTCCCCCCTTCCCCCCCACCTCTCGCTGGTCAGTGAGGGAACCAGCAGAGATTTAATTACACAGCAGGGAGCATTTATCACCCCTTCAGTCAAGCTCTTCTTAAACAGCTTGTTCCAAAGAAGGAACAGTGGGACATTACCAGTGTAACAGGAGGGATGGCAGGGTCACCGTGCTAGCCCTTGCCGCCTCCTCTACTGTGCCAAGCTTCGGACTTGCATCCTCCTATTCTCGCCCGCCACAACTTTGATGATAAGTGTTTTTTGTAGGGAGGCTACCTCTCCTCCACTTGGCCACCGTTCTCCTGCTCCGGGTGTCCGGCGTGTCTAGGCCTTGCGGGCCTTCTCTATACGCCACCCTTCTCACCGGGCTCTTCCCTCTGCAAGGCTGCCCTTCTCACCGGGCCTTCTCTGTGCCGTCGCCCTCTCTCGGGGCCTTCTCAATAGTGCCCCTCTCTGGGGCTCGTCGTGCCCACACTTGGGCTTCTCAAATATTGCCCCCTTCCTGGGGCTTGTCACACCCACACTGGGCTTCTCAATAAGGCACTCTCCTCTCCGGGGCTCGCCGTGCCCAACTTGGGCTTTTCTAATAATGTCACCCCCTTTCTGGGGCTCGCCACGCCCACACTGGGGCTTCTCAATAGTGCCCCACCTGGGGCTTGCTACACCCACACTGGGGCTTCTCAAATGCCCCCTTTTTGGGGCTGGGGTCTAAGCACCCTGTAAGCTGCGTCCTCACTGGCACCGGGGCCCCCCCACCACTGTGGCTCCCTTTATGAGGATACTGCGTCCACTCTGGCGCTGGGGTCCTCACACTTCGTTGTGAATCCCCGATGAGGCCTCCTTCATCCCCTTATAGCCTCACCCAAACCACTGGTGTAACAATAGCAAACACAAACAACAACATAAACACAAGCCCCTGGGCTATAACTAGGCTCAGGCCTACCGGGTTTTCTCTCCTACCGCGGTGACCAATGCTGCTTTGGCATTCAGGTTCTCTCTCTTCTGGCCAGGAGCTTCCTCATCCTTAGCTGTTGGTAGGGAAGCCCTGCTGTCTTAGATGCCATTCAGCAACTACCTCTGGTCTCGGCTCCCCTCCTCTCATAAGAGCCAGGCCTTGCCTCTTATAGCCAGCTGACCGCTGGCAGGTGTGGGTCGTTTGCTGGCTCCCGTTGCCTTGGCAACCAGCACCTGAGGAGTCTTCCGCGCTCTCTCAGTAGCAGGCACCTTAGTGTCCTGCTACAACCAGCTACTTGTTGATTAGCTCCAAAGAGCCCTAAGCGGCACTGTCCTGTCTTCCTTGTCTCCCACAGCATGGACCATAGCCAGCATGTGGTCTGCTAGCTAATGCTGAGAGGTGTCTGTGTAAGGCAGAGGGGAGGGGGGAATCCCTGCTTCAGTGGGGGGGGGGGGAGGGAGGGGAGCAGGAGGAAGCCAAGTAGATGTCCTGTACCTGCAATCTCCATCAGAGCTGCAGCCAGGGAGCAGAGGGGAGGGGCCAGCCCTACTGGGCTGGATCAGAGAGCAGAGCCTGGCCCAGAGTTGCCAAGCGACTGGAATGCTGGAGGATTCCTATTTAACTTAAACTGGGAAGGGGTCTGGGACAGATGTTGCATAACTGATTTGGGTCAAACCAGTTTAAGTCTGATACTACATTCAACCAGGTTTATATCAACCTGGTTTCAGTCATTTTTCAAACTGGTTTATGTACACTGAACATCTGTTCTGTTACAGGTTTAAACCAGTTTCTGATCATGTAAACTGTTTTATGTGTAATGTCCATCCCTAGCCTGTAGAGTCATGGCCAATATGCTACCCAAGGTAGAGGCCTGACCTTGTACTTCTTCCTGGGCCAAGATTTCCATTCAGCCAGCAAGCTGTTCAGAACAAGGCCTAAACAGACCACTTTTCTGTACCAGCATGTTGACCATGCAGAATCCTTTCAGGCATCTGCTTACCTAGAAGAATGTGCTGTTTCATTAAGTTCTAATGTCTCTGGAAAGTTGCATACATTTGTTTCTGGTTTTTTGAGTTTTTTTGTAGCTGAATCAACTCAAAAGTTTATTAGCAAAAGGTGGGGGGAGGAGTGGGGAGGTGAAGAGCACAATCTGTCCCTTTATGTTGGTGCTGTCCTTTAGCAACTTTGTGTAGCACTCTGGTACTTTTAATTCTATTTTTCTAAGTTGGCCATATCATCTTTGTATATGGAATTTTAAAAAATAAAATAAATGAAACCTTATTCCTAGTGTAGTAGTTTACTTCACCTTTAGCTGAATCACTGACCAGAAGCCATGCCCTAGAGGACAATGGTTTGTTAGCTCGTGTCTACCACGTTACTGGCAGCTTCCAGGATGTTACTAAATAAAAGTAACAAATTTGCAGTATGTCCAGTAACCATCACTTTCATAAGAAAAGTACCCATGTCTTTAAATTGTAAAGTACCATGCAAAGAAACCAAAAGAGATCAGCTGTGCATAGAGGAATCACCCAGGAGTCTAGTCAATATAACCTTTGTGACTGAAGTTTTATTTAGTTACCACTACTAGCCCCATCTTGAGTGTAGGCATAATTTTCTCATCTTGTCCCACTTCTCCCATAATACATGCCTATCATGTGCTGGGGTGGTGGCAGTAGACAAAGAGCACATCTTTGTGATGTGCTGGCCATGAAGCCCATGTGTAGACTCCAGACATCTTGTCCCCAGTCACACAGAACTGTGTTGTGGTTATATTCATAGCCTCCTATAAATAAATGGTCTTGGTCTCCATTATATTGATATCTTCAACAGTTATGGGTGCTCAGATCAGAGCTCAACAGGTTATACCTCTGGAAAGCTATCATACTGCAGCTATTCAACACTGTATTCAAACCAACATATCAAGGGTAAGAAAGGGGACAGACCAACCACAGGGTTCTCACCCAAACTCCATAACTTGCTAAGGATCTGCACAAGGGGTAGGACCAGGGCCTTCTATTCTATGGGCTCTCTGCCCATGTTCTTTGGAGACTGGCAGCATGGCTCTGAGGACTCTAAACTTCCATGGCCTCCTGGGGAAGCCTCCCTTCCCCTGCATGGTAATTGTTACCATATAGGGAATTCTGTGGTGCAAGTAAGAGAGTCCTAGGCTAGGCTACCTTTTTTGGGCAGTCACTAGGAGGACATGACTAAGAAAGTGATAGGCAACTTCTGTGTCCAACCCACTGATCTCCTAGTTCAAGCTTCTCTCTCTCCCCCCTGCACAGGTCTGCATAGAGATGTCAGTATTGTCTAGAAGAAAAAGGTAAATGCCACAGAAGGGGATGAGCATCTTTGCATGATAAGACAGGAGTCAACTCAGTCTCCTTCAGTTTCCTACACACTTCCAGTAACCTGACTGCCCAGTCATTCATTCAACTCACATTGTCTTTGCAGAGGTCCCAGTACTGAAAGTTTTCAGTGTCACACTATTTCTGTGGTTCAGTTAACCTTCTCTAAAAAAAGATCAATAAACATGGTGGCATGCACCTTTCTAAAAATAGTTGTTTCAGTCAAGTCCACAATTCCCACATCAGCAGCAAACAGAGCGGAGTACAAGAACCAGTGGGTCATCTAAAAAAACGGGACATCAGTGAAGAGAGGACTGGGAATAAGGGATATGTGTAGCAGTGATACCAGCTGAAACAGTGCTATTTATGTTGCTAAATTAAAGCTCAATGACTAGTGCTCATACTGTACATTCCAGCTTCAGCTGCCATGTCACCATGATCTAATTTGACCTAGATCTGGGAACTGCTGGTCAGCAAAGTCACACCTTCCTAATTTAGGAGTTGGTGGTGATCTTTCTTTCAGCTTGTATGTTTTCCTAAAAGAATAATGTTTTTGAAGAACAAGCAAGGGAACAAGATTTTTTATAGCCAGTACTAAAGACCTCATGTTGTGCATCATAATTTTACTACAGCAACTACCCTCTCTGCTCGACGCTTTATTACTCAGTAGTGGGTGCATCTATACATGTGCTTTAGTGTGCATTAGCTTATTTTAATGGGCTTTAAAGCATCACTAAAAAAACATGCTATTTAGTTAATATGCATTAAGACAGGCTAATGCACATTTTCCTAGTACCTCACAATGGAGAGCACATTTAAACATACTCCAGCAGTGGGGGGGCAACACTTTAATTAGAGCAGCTGTAATTAAAGTGCCGCCACATCTTATGTGTTGGTGTCCCCATGTCCCCACAACAGGCAGCCCCACCATGCTTACCAGCCCCAGTAGGGTGCAGTTTCAGGTCTTAGACAGGACCAGTCTTCAGTCCTACTTGGTCTTACTCATCCCTCTCTGGGTTCACCCAGGCCCCTCACTAGGTCTCCCAAACACTTGGCCCCTCTCTCAGGGTTCACCTGGCCACTCAATAGGCCTCTTGTGCACTCATCCCCTCTCTCTTTGGCCTCTCTACAGGCCCCAGGCACTCAGCCCCTTTCTCAGGGCTTTGATACCCCACACTGGGTCCCTCCATCCCTTTAGTTCCTACCCAAATCTCCAGATGTTATTCTTCTTGCTGGCATTCAGAAGTGACAGCCTTCCTGCTGGATGATATTCCTTCCCAAAATGTTACCACCAGCCCTGCTCTCAGCGTCTGGGCTTATACCTGTCTAAACCCAGCCCCTCTCCAATCAGGTGACTCCCTTGATCAGGCCTAGCCTCACCTGCCAACCCCCTGGTACAGCTGACTCTGCAGTTAGCCGACCCCCACCTGCAGTGTCTCAGCAGGCTGCCTGACCTCTTAAAGTGGAAGGCACATCAAGTGCCCTGCCGCAGCCCCCGTCACCATTTTTAAGTGCAGGGATGCTAATACATGAGATGCAGGAGGCTGCTGAAGCATGGCAATTGCCATAATCCAGCAGGCTTCATTAACTGAGTCTGCTCCAAGGTGCTGGAATTTCAGTGCATGAGAGCAACCTCACCACTCTTGTATTGGCACCCAGAGGTACAAGATTTAATGCACATTAACTAAAGTGCATTAATGCACATGTAGATGTGCCCAGTGACTAATAAATCCCCAATCAACATTATATTGTGGTAATTCTAATCAATTATCACCTAGTTTTTTCTGTGTAAGCAAGGAGTTTATTTTAATATCAACCACTAGAGTTAATGGAAACCAACCACATGAGAGAGGGCTTTCTTAGTCATTCATAACCCGACTTAGTCACGTGACAAGAGCCAAGAAACAAAGATTAGTCTTTTTATAGCTCTTCTGTCTCTTGCTACAACATTGATGCAATTTCATTAGAGAAGCTACAAATGTGTCTTCTTTTCTGCTCTTCCCACCACATTCATGTTCCTCTCAATACTGTTCAGAAAGTTAACCTAGAAGCATAGTTCTTCACCTATTTTCTGCTGTAAGCTACTTCACAGGTGATCTTTTATAGGCCCTCCCAATGCCCAAGCCTTGTGGCTTAAAGCATTTCTTCCTACCACCAATGTAGGGATGTTCCAGGGCACAAATGGAAGCAGCAACTGATGGTTTGTAATTGTGAATGTCCAGCTACCAACAGCAACTGCTTTTTTTTGCTCTGCCTCCAGGGGGCATGCAGGTGGCAACCAACTGCCACCTCCCACCACCCCAGTTATGTTGCCACTGTTTCCTGCTACCTATCTGGACAAGTTTAGCAACACCAGTGGACCCTACAAATGAGCCTAAGAACTAACAAACATTTCTAACACCAGTTTCTTATTCTGATGTAATAAAAGAGACTCACCCAAAATTGTTTATGCCCTAACATGTTAATACAATAACATTCAAGCAACATTAAAATGGTTACTTTAAAAGGAATTCAGCCAGTTAGCTAGCTATGAAGATTTCTTTTGAACCTTTCATCCTTATGGAAGTTAGCTCTCAGACACCTCTAGCCCCCCATGTCAAACAGATATCTTTCACAGGGTGCTTAGAAGATCACTGAATTCTTGTGATCAATTTCATACCTCTCTAGTGGCTTTTTCAATTACTCTTGAAGAAAAAAGAAATTAAAGGCCTGAAAGCCTTTCCTACATCATTTTATAGTAAAAGCTCTGTTATGCCCCCAGGCCATGGGGGCTCTGCAGCACAGGCTGCTTTGCCTGTGCCATGGGGGCTTGGAGAAACCGGAAGTGCACTTGCAGTTTCACTTTATCTTACAAGTCGCATGCCGGTTAATTGAGCATGCCAGCTTGTGAGAAGCCGGTTAACAGAACTTTTACTGTACTTCCAGTTTCAAAAATGCCACATATGAAAACCACAGAAGGTTGGCTTCAATTATGTAAGGTAAGGAGTTATTTGCAGACTGAAAAGAAGAGAAGAAAAGAGCATAAGATTTCCTGTGATGGACGTTGGCTTGGGTTAAAGGAGAACTATTGACAGAAGATTATCTGTCTTCATATACATGTTACGAAATTGGATATATCTTTAAATTTTATTTGATAAATTGGATTTAACCAGGAGCCAGGCTTTGGGGTCAGGGCAGTAGCGAGGCAGGGGCAAGCCAGAGCCTGCACTTATCTCCTAACAACTCTAGGCATACTTCAGAAGTCTTATGGCACCCCAGGACTAGGGACAGAAGTTACACATAAACCAGTTTAAGTGATCAGAAATTGGTTTAAGCCTGTAACAGAACAGATGTACCATGCACATAAACCAGTTTCAAAATGGCCAAAACCAGTCTGAGAACCCTAACCCTAACCCTCCACCATCCCAGCATGCTCTGCAGCCCTGAGCTAGGCTGGGCTGGGCTGTCTGTTCCAGCCAATCAGGGTTGGCCACACCTTTCTCCTCCCTAGTCAGAGCACTATCACTGCTCTGGCTGGCTAAGGAAGAGGGGATGGGAAACCCTGCTCTGGAGTGCACCTGGGTCTGCTTGGGAGGGGGGCAGCAGCCCTTGCCAGGCATCCCTAGCCACCCAACTCCTTTGCTGCTCCAGAGGCAGCATGGTCTAGCCTAGCCCCATGGACCAGGAGTGCAGCCCAGTCCAACCTAGCCCTGAAGCCCAGGGGCGTAGGCAGTAACTGGCCTGAAGCAGCCCACCCTGAACATCTGGTGCCACCACAAGTAGGCAAAAAGTGACAGGTGCCTCACCTCTGCCTGCTGCAATGGTTCACTTTGCTGCTACCACCAGGAGAGGAGGCTGCCATGGGCTACACTGGCTGGCTAAAGCCCTGGGCTGCAGGGTTGGGCCAAACTGTGCTGCACTCCTGGGCTGTTGGACCAGGCCGGACTAGGCTGTGGTGGTCCATTGCCTGCCTCCACCACTGCCCATGCCCCTGGCCCATAACAGCCTACCCTGAGCACCTGGCACTTCTGCGAGCAGGCAGTGGGTGACAGTTGCCTTACATCGACCTACCACAATAGTTTGCTCTGCTGCTACTGTTACAAGAGGGAAGGGGGCGGGGAGCCATGCTGCAGCTGCAGCCTGCCTGCAAACTGTGTGCCCCGTGTAGAGCTGGAGGCAGGAGGTGGCAGGCACTGACCCCCATCCCCTGGGACTACAGACTATTGGTGCCTGGCCACTGTGGCCCAGGGTTCATGAGCAGAGCCTGTCAGTGCCCATGCCACACACCCCACCTCACTGCAATGTGGGGATTAAAACCCAGTTTCCCTTCAGACTACTGGGGTCTGGCCCCACCCCCACTCCTGCTGCCTGCCAGTTAGTGAGTGGGGGTGGGGAGCTGGGGACCCCTGATAGAGGTCCCTGCAGGCCAGAGTGGGGGTTTAAACCCCTCCCCAATCATACTCAGGCCTGCCCAGGCCTGGTCATGCCCCCTCCCTCAGCTTAGTTTCTCTCCAGTTGAGGGATTGCTCTAGCACCCCCTGGCTTCTGGCATGAGCTACTGCAGGTGTGTGCCTGCATTTCTGGAGTCAAAAGTGAATGTCTATTCACTTGCAAATTGCTTCAATCTACACAGGTTAAACTAACCTGCAAAGGTTGAATCAATTCAGGCTCCAGCTTTTTGAATGTCTGTCCCCATCCTGGATGCGCAGCCTGGTTAGGAATCACTGTCTTAAATAGAGTAGTATCAAATATTTTTTTTAAGTCTTCTCAATGCATTCATTACTGCTCTGATTTTTAAATAGGTGCTTAAAAACAGTTTTTAAACTGTGTACGAATTACTTGCTCAGGTTTTGCTTTTCCAACACTTGCCATGTTATCTTATCACCCTGACACCTGGTGGCTAGAGAACTGCTGAAATCCTTCCAAATCCAGTATTTCCTCTTTAAAATATTTGTAGAATATCACATCTTATTTAGAATCGAGCCAAATGCAGCAGTTCCATATTTACAAGTAAAGCCAGATAAAAACATTTCTTTTCAGCTGTCTGGGCACAAATACAGAATTTGGCCAGCTTATTCCACAGTAGCAGAATGTCTATGTGAGGCATGTTAATCTGTTGGTTTAAAACATGTATAAATACCTTCAAAAGGGAAATTCAGCAAGAGACTACACTGAGATTGGTTCACTCACCACAGCGTGTGAGGAACTTTCTTAGAGTTAAGCAGGGTTTTCTTTCCTTTTCTGATTCCAGCTCTGCATGGTTCCATTCATTTCTTGGAATTGTTGTTGGCAATACATGCAGACTTTACAGACATCCACAGTATTTTGTAAATGATATACAAAGCAAAAAATCCTCAGCTACCCAGTGAAGATAGCTATGGAACTCGGGTAGTGCTCTGCAGTCAGTATAGGCAGTGATCTTCAGTCCCATCAGCCATCAAAATATGCTTTGTCACATTAAAAAGTTTACCTGGTTGGGAAATTTCCATATCTTGGTTTAACTGGAAGTGAATGACCAAATGAAAAAGGAATCAAGATTATAAAGCAAGACTTAACTTTTTCAAAATAAGATCTATTGTGTTATCATGCTGACATGGGAGCTAGTTTCTTTTCTTCAAATCCATTATATGTCTGTCAGTACTCAACCTATTTCAAATTAACTCTTTAAACTCTGCTGCACCCGTCTGATGCCAGCACAGCTGTATAGATGCTAATTAAAATCCTCTGAGTGCCACTGATGTACATGGTGTCCTTTTCATTTGGCACCATCATTACAATATAGAGAAGGAACACACTACTTTTATTTGAGAAAAATAAGCTAATGTAAGTGTCAAATTCAACAGTAGTCCCCACTGCTTTGCCCGCACTATTGACAAGTCAATTATAATCCGGGCTTCAGCTAGTTAATATACATTTAAGATCAGAGTAAACCACCAAAAAACTACCAGTGTGTCAAATCTCTTATTTATTAAATGGAGTAGTAAACACATGAGGCCTATTATGTAGCAATATTTCCCATAATGGGGAACACCATGTCTCTTCAATGTAGAAGCAGCAACCAATTTACTCTGAAACTTAACTTTACAATCGCTTTGGCAGGAGGAAATCCCCAAAGGTACACAGAGGTGTTGATACCAAGTGGGGCAAGCTTAGGTTTATTCTATTTTGACACATCACTACTACAGCCATCAGGGATAGGATTTTTCTAGCAGCTCTGCTAGTAACACACCAGATGCTTATTTTAGTTACACACATATATCAACTTCACCAAGATCAGTGGAGAGAATTTATATTTTATATGGGGGTTATATCAGAACCTGGCCTCTATGAAGGCCTGATGTCTGAAGGCCAAAATGTCTGATTTTAAATGTGAGGTGGTATACATCAGCTGGGAGCTAGTTCTAAAAGCCAGTTCTAAAAACCTAATTAAAACCAGTTAAAACCATTAAAACCACTAAAAGCCAGTTCTAAAAGCCAGTTCTAAAAACCTCATTAAACGGGCAAATAGAAATGCAAATGTCTGATTAGAAATGTATGCTGTGTGCATTTAAAATGGGTGAGTTTGCAAATTTCAGTTATAATTATGAAGCTTTTGGAACAAGCTGCCTTTAAGGCAAACTTACAAGTTTTAAGCCATTCCATTAACAGCAATAAACTGCTGGAAAATTGGCAATCTTGGGGAAATTGTGCTCTTACTGGAAGCTATAGCACAGTTACAATCAGGACTTTTCTGATAGCTGGCCCAGTAGAACAAGCATAATTTGTAACTTGGCATTATTATACTAGATACTCCTTATTACAGTAATTCTATGTCAAATGGAAATCTCTAAGGAACAGATAGTTTTCACAGTTAATAATCTACCCAGTATGTACTTAGCTAGGAATGTCAGACTGTTCATAGAAAGTTCTTTAGGTCACTGTAGGGTAATAAATATGCCTATGTAAACTGCATGTAAAGCTCAACTAAAAAAAACTGAATGCAGGTCCAACTCCTAGCTCTTATATTTGGCATAAGGCAAAAGCAACTATCAATACAGCATGTAAGGTCATGGTTCAGTAACAGCTGACATGGGTTCTGTACAGTGTTTGGAATGCATGAGTAGGCATCTAGTCCCCGGAGAAGATTCTGTACTTGGATCCTGAAAGGGCTGTTTGCCTACAGCCCTGAATAAGGAACCAGAGCGCTGGAGACTAGTGAGATTTCAGCGCCTGGTATTTCTGATTGGGTTCAGCATGCTGACTTTTTGGCACCTAGCTCTACCTGTTCATTCTGTAGGGAACCTTGGGGACTAATACAAGGTTCTGGATTTCATTCTGGGGGCCAGGCCCCCAACAGTTAGAAAATGTAGTACCTATCTAACATAGTTCTACTAGTATTTTACTGGATCTAGCCCTGAAAGTTTGTTGGCATCCACTGTGTGGCACACAAGTTCCACCTCGTAGTCAGGGATGCCTTGGAGGGGGACAGGGCTGCTGGTGATGGTGCCAGCACCACCAGCCAGCTCATTTCAAAATGCAGGAAGGTGGTGGGCTACTTTCACCAGAGCATCAAGGGGGGGCAAGATGCTGTGGGGCAAACAGGCAGAGCTGAATGTCCTGCACCACAAAATTATCCAGGATGTGGAGACTCGATGGAACTCCACATACCTGATGCTCAAGAGGTTGGTAGAGCAAAAGAAGGCCATCCATGAGATGGCCTTGCTCAGGGAGATGGGGATCAGCGGCCCCCTTAACAGAGCTGAATGGGATACCATCTCTCAGATCTTGCTGGTCCTCAAGCCATTCCTTCAGGCCACTGAAACCCTCAGCACTGGCAATGCCCTCCTTAGCCCCCCATAGATCCCCATAGTCAAGGAGCTTGAGAACCAAATGGAGAAGGTTCAGGGGATTGATGTTCCTGGCTGGGGCCAGAAGTGCAGGCACTGGTGAAGTGGCTGAAGGAGGGCATCAAAAAATGGCTGAATCCATTGCAGTCCAGTACGGACATGCTGGTGGGCATGTGCAACCTGAGGGTGAAGGGGTGTGCACTGGCAGCACCAAAACCCTCAATCACTGGATGGAGGTGCTGGTGAACAGAGTCAGGGAGACAGAAGGGCAGAGGCAAGGGGACATGGAAGAGGGGGATCCACTTTCCCATGCCAGCACTCCCAGCAACAGTCAGTCTCCTCCACGCCAGCTGTTGCCAATGTGGGCCAAGGGCATGGCTTCCATGGTGGGGTACACATGCACCAGACGCCAGCTTCAGGCAGGTAGTGCTGAGGCTTTGGTGGCTACCTATCTCGCTGAGGATGTGGAGCCACTGGACTTCAACCCCTTGGCCTACTGGGCAAGCTGTAGCCAGATGTGGCAGGATCTGGCCATGGTTGCCCGGGAACATCTGTCCTGTCCACCAACCAGTGTTCCAAGCGAGATGGTGGGGCATTTCTGGGGATCTTGTGACACCCTACCACACCTCCTTGGATCCTAGTTTGCAGGAAATGTAAACTGAGGCATCAGGGGTGAGAGACAGGCTGGGAGGGGCAGGGAGGGGGATGTAGCAGGTAAAATAGTGGAGAAGTACCTGGGGAGTCAGATGTCTGGTAGTTTGTAGTGTGTCATAAATCCAATATCTATACTGAGTCCATGAGTTTCTTGTACCTAGGAGGCTGATGAAGTGAAGTTCATAGGCCCATCTGTGAAAAGTGGTTTGTAAATTCAAACAAGCACCGAACCTGGCTAACCTAACATCATTACAAGAAGCCAACTTCCTTACAGCTCAAAACACAAAACCTGCCACCAATCTCCAGTACCCCCACAAACTGCACACCAGAATCTATCAAAGACAAGAATACCCAACTACCTGTGGTGGCACATTTCTCATAAAAACACCACTGTCTCCAGTCCTGATCCTGAAAGGGAATTTACAAACCACTATTCACAGCCAGGCCTATGAGTGTCTGTATCTAGGAGGTTGATGAAGTGAAGTTCATAGGCCCATCTGTGAAAAATGGTTTGTAAATTCCCTTTCAGGATCAGGACTGAGAGACTGGAGACAGAGTGGTTTTCTTGTGAGAAATGTGCCCCCACAAGTAGTTGGGTATTCTTGTCTTTGATAGATTCTGGCATTGATGACTGGTGGCTCTGAGTACTGGGGGGGGTACCAATGATCAATTGCTGTCTGGGGGACCCCCAGTGTCTGATCAATCACCAACCAGGGGGCCAAGGGTGGAGGGGGAGGAAAAAAATTGGGAGGGGGGGGCTGAGCGTGCACATATGCATGTGCAAATCCCCACCATGCAAAAGTCTGATGGGGAAGGGACAGCGGGAGGGGAAAGGGCCATGGGGGAGCAGGGGGCGGGGAAGAGGGAGCAAGGCTGGAGCCTAAGAACCTTGTCTGGGCTATGTCCTTAGACCAACATGGCTACAACCTACACCCCTTAACACACACATGACACGAGTTTTGCTTTCAGCAGTTTGAAGTGCAGTTTCACAGAAACCCCTGCACCACTCTGCCTAAAGCCTGGCAGGCCTCTCTCGTGCCCACACGAGGGGCTATGTGTGTGGCAGGACAGGTGCTAATGAGGGTGGCCATTTAATGGCCCACTCTCAGAGCTGGAGGTGGCAGTTTAGTTTCTTACCTGCCAGCAGGGGAAGAACATCTCCTTGCTGAGCTCCCATGCCAGGAAGAACTTGGAGGTATAAGGGTAGGGGCTATATGGGAAGGAGGCAGCCCCACATTATCCTGGGCATGACTTAAAACTGCACCCTGCCAGGGTCAGGAGGCTTGGGTGGGACTGCTGGTGGCACGGCAACCCCAGGAAATGCCAGGCCCGTGAACCTCCCTGGTGAAAGGCAGGTAGGAGCAAGATGTACTTGATAACCTCCAGCCATCACACAGTCCTAGCTGGGGAAAGCCCAGACCTATAAGATCTTTGAGAGGCCTGAGGCTTACTGGTTGCAGTGGAGTTGTGAGGGTGAGAACAGAGGCCACAATCCCTGCAGTTTTCACCCCACTGCACCTTAACACACACACAGTCACACGTCACAAGTTTTGCGTGTCAGCAGCTTCAGGTGCAGTTTTCCAGAAACCCCTGCACCTATCTCTTTGAAACTTGGTAGGCTTCATGGCCTCAGCAGGGGCCACCATCCCTGCGGTTTTCATCCCACTCTGCCTTCACACTCATGTCACAAGTTTTGCTTTGAACAGTTTGAGGTGCAGTTTCCAAGAAACTCCTGCATCTATCTCCTTGGAACTTGGCAGGCTTTATGGCCTCAGAAGGGGCTAATATCTCTGCATGTTTCATCTGAATCAGGCAAGAAATGACAAAGTTACAGGCAGTTTTGTGATTTCCCATTATAGCCTATGGCCGAAACACCATCGAAATTCTGAAACAGTTTCGGCCGAAACGAAACGGGACACTGATTCAAAACACTGAAACAAATCACTGTCCCTCTGAAATGCCATATCAGAAACAAAATGAAACACAGCCATTTCGGACAGCCCTACGAAATGCCGAAACAAAACACTGCCCCTCCAAAACACTGAATTTAAATCCAAAACGAAATGGAGGCATTTCACACAACCCTATTTTAAAACAGTTTCTGATCACTTAAACCGGTTTATGTATAATGTCTGTCCCTAGCCTTTGTGACTCCTTCCTGATCCATGCTGGAAAGCATGTATATTAGGAGCATTCTGTGATTGAACTGTTCCTACCTTCAACAATGGGAGTTCTCTGAACCTTTTATTCTGTTCTCATGCTTGGGAGGTAATTCACCTCCCTGGCTCTTTCCTTCTTTTGTGAAAGGTGATGCTGATTTGCATGCAGTTTCAAATAGACTAAGTTGCAAGGTCTTCTTTTTGTATCAGGAAGATAGCCTGTTGTAGCATATATATATATTTGTTGTTGTTTTCATTCCAGTGAGACATTTTATCAGCAATAAGAAAAGTGGCCGGTTTTAACAGTATAGTCAAAAAGTTCACATGAAAAATATCCCTCCAAGGAGGGGCCAGGAAGGAGTTAATTGGGATAAATTGGAGGGTAGTTTGACTTCCTGCATATTCAGGCTTTTGCAGAATTACACTATATACCTAGGCCAGACCAGCTGCAGAGAACTAATGAATTGTCCCCTTCCCCTACATGCTGCAATTGGGAGGCTCTAGTAATGAACACAGCAAAAAATTATCTATGAAGAGAGTTGGAAGGCAAAGGAGACTTTTCCCTGCTCTTTGAATCCTATCTTTCCAGGCCCCATTGTATTTGTGTCACAGCCTTAGTGAGGCAAAACATTTTTCACTTGTTTCTTGTGTTACAAATCCACCAGCAGCATGATCTGTATATGACACCTCAGTATCCTTCCCTGCTCTGACTAGCCTGTCACAAGTCACAGCAAAGTTTCAAGGTAAGGGATTGGATTAAGCATAATGAAAATCCTTTTGTCTCCATCAATAAGACCACTGGCAAATACAATAGTTTGTATATACCTCACATTTAAAAATACTGGTTCAATGATTATAAAAGGGAGACATTCATAAAGCCACTGTTTTAAGTCAGGCACAGGAGATGAGTGTTGTGTTAACTTAGTGGGATAGTGTTATGCCTGCACCTCAGGGGAGATATACAGCAACCCTAATATTCTGTTCCTTGGTCTCTAATAATAAAGCCTCATAATGGTCTGAACTACAAGGCAGATTTGTGAACCCTCATAAAGAGGGGGACTAGGATGAAATTGCTGTCTTCTAGTACATTTAGGTTTCCTTCCCCACGAAGCGAGGACTAATGAAAAAGGAGACTAATTCTATTGGGCACTTTTACAAGTACTCCAGGGGTGGAGGACAGTGCTTTAATGAGAGCGGCTCTGAGAGCCACTCTAATTAAAGCACCACAGCATCTCATGTATCAGTATTCCTGCACTTCAAAATGGCAGCAAAAGTGCTTGAACTGAAGCTCATTTGTCGAGCTTTAGTTCAAGTGCCTGCGCTGCCATTTTGAAGTGAGGGAACATTGTCCCAGGAGATATGGAAAGCTGCTGGAGCATGACAATTACCGTGTTCCAACAGACTCAATTAATTGAGTCTGCTCTGGTGCACTGTAATTATAGGGACCTGTTGATCATGTACCGGCACCCACTAACTCCAAGAAAATGATGACCTAAGCTATGTGACCACAGTACTTTTCCATTAGAAGTTTGACATAGAGTCAAATACAAAGGAGTTATGCAGAGAGAAAAATGGAAAGCTGCTCTTGCCAGGTCAATCTGATATATATGTTATTTACTTGTGCAACAGGGCAGTGCAGGTGCCTTTGCCCCAAAATGACTGAGGGCTGAGTTTCAGGAGGGAAAATATCAGCCTCCACTGCAGCCTCTCTGTTCTCATCTTCACTCTGTAGCCAGGAGAGGCGTGTTCAGTTTAGAAGTCAGGAATGCAGTTGTCCTGCATTAAAATAGCCTGTAGCGAAGAACATTTTTCCCCTGGTATCTTGTGTCAAGGGAGATAGCTAGAAATGTTTCATTATGATGTGGAGAATGATTTGCCTGTAAGTGGCTAGGTCTCAAAGGGATTCAGTATGCAAGATGTACTACAGAGAAGTTCCTGTAGTGGGCCCAGGTCTCTGCTACAGCCTCAGGGACAGGGTTTGGGGAGGACAAAGATGAAGGCAAACTAGAGCAATCACTAATGCAAGGTAAAACAAAATCCAGGGGCTGATCTGACTTATATTTTGACATAGCCCAAAGGCTGTCTGGTCTAGTGGATAGTGCACTTACTGGAATGAGAAGGATGTAATCTGATTCTGGCTCTACCAGTCACCTCTGGTTCACTTCATCTATCTTCGTATGTCTCACCTTCTCCCATCTTCTCCATCCTGTCTTGTCTATGTTGTCAAGCCCTTGTGTAGGTATTGGTTCATGCTGCATGCCTAGGACTTGGTACAGCAGGGCACTGATTTTAGCTGGCACCTCAAGGCATCACAGCCAGCTGGACTCTCTAGGATTTTTTTCCTGAACTGAGAGATCAGAATTTGTGATCAAAGTTTTTAAGTTGTTATTTTAATATCTGCTGATTTCAACATAGAGTTCATTTGAGGTAGTTGTCTGTTTTTTCAGATCTTTTCCTGTTAATGCTGGAGCTGCTGCCTTTGTCATAGGAATTGGCAATTGCCCATCAAAGTTGTCTTTAATGAGAGTGAGAAGGACATGCAACATTCTGTGTGAAAGAACTGAATGTGATTGTTCATTGTTCACAGAAATACAGCTCATCACTTTCATATTAATTCTATAAAGATTTTAATTAAAAAAAGACACTTTCAAGAGAACAAGTATTTGATTACTGTTTTTTCTAGCTGCCCATCCAGCTTCTGATTATCAAGATGACCGAACAAGAGCCTGAATGAAAGAAGCATGTTAAAGCAAATAATATAACAATTTAAATTACAGATATGCCATGCTGTCAAGTATATGTTGTAAGAGCATCACTTTAGAATTGCCACTGTCTTAGTGGTCACACAATGTAGTGCAGTGATGGGGAAGAATAGACAGAGAGGAAATATTTTAACTAAAGCCCCCCATACACCAGCTGAGAACCATGACTAGTGGGCAAATGGTTATATTGCTGGGAGCATTTTTCTCTGCCTTCCAGTGGTATGCTTAATTTAAACTGGTACCTTCCTATCCAAAGACTTGGTTCTGACCACTCTCTGTCTCTCAGCCATATTCACACAGGCCCCCAGGGGACAATATATCAGAGCAAATATAACAAGGGCTCAGGCACAGCAGATTTGCAATAGATGTGGATTGCATTGTGAAAACAAGAGGGCCCAGCAGCATTGAAGAGAGACATACAGCCATCAAGCAAACCACTAGGGATGTGCGAAATTTCACCGGCAGTTTCATTTCAACAGTTTCGACTTGTTTCAAGTTCTAAACAGCAAAATCAAAATGAAACAGAGAGCTTCAAAACAGCTTCAAAACGAAACAAGGCAAGTTGAAACATTTTGAAATTTTTTTAACGTTTTGAGTTTCAAAGCTCAAGCTGGGCTTCCTACAGGGAAACAGAAAATAAGGTAAGGAGAGGCAGATAGGGGAGGTGGGGTGGGAAGGACTGCTCTCATTATTGACTGTAGCTGGCCAGTGACTGTCATCCTTCCTTGAGGTCCCTTCCAAGCCCAGTGCTTTGGGGGAGGGATGGAAAAACTGCATAAACGGCAGCATTGTTTGAATTGGCCTGCTTTCTGCCTTGGTGTCAGTTGAGTGAGGGTGCACCTTAGTGCACACACAGTGTCACCCACCCATGTCACGAGTTTTGTCAGTTAGCAGCTAGAGGTGCAGGACCCCAAAACCCAGACTCCCCCTGTACCTATCTCCTTGACAGCTGGCAGGCTTCATGGCTTCTTGCAGAGTCTAGCAGGCCTGAAGTTTTCACCCCCCTGTGCCCCAAGACAGACAGTCCCACAAGCACCCATTTCATGAGTTTTGCCTGTCAGCAGCCAGAGGTGCAGGGCCCCACAACCCAGAAAACCTGCACCTATCTCCTTGACAGCTGGCAGGCTTCATGACCTCAGCAGGAGCTAGCATGCTTGCAGTTTTCACCCTGCTGTGCCTTAACACGCACAGTGTCACCCATGTTACGAGTTTTACTTGTCAGCACCTTGAGGTGTAGTTTCCTCGCAACCCTGCACCTGTCTCCTTGGAAGATGGCAGGCTTCATGGCCTCAGCAGGGGCTAGCAAGCCTGCAGTTTTGACTCTGCTGTGGCTTAACATGTACATGTGACATGAGTTCTTTGCTTTCAAGACTTTGAGATGCAGTTTCCCTGAAACCCCTGCACCTATCGCCTTGAAACTTGGCAGGCTTCACCCACAGGCTCCTCAAAAGGAGCTACCATTCCTGCAAATTTCATCCAAATCAGGCCAGAAATGACAAAGTTATAGGCTGTTTTGAGCTCCCCCTTTATAGCCTATGGGTGAAACGTTGAAACAGTGAAACTGTTTTGGTGAAATGAAATGGAACAGTGGCTTTGAATTGAAAAGAAATTTGAAATGAAACGCTGTTCAGTCGAAACACAAGTTGAAACAGAATGGTGCCATTTCTCACAGCCCTACAAAACAAGCATACCACATAGGTCAAAATGAAAATTACAAGATGTCCCAGGGATAGTGAGAGGAGGGGCTGGGAAGCTCCACTCGTGGGACTTGATGTCGGGAGAAATGGTAAAATAAAGAAAGAAATACAAAACAGTTACTTACCTGCAGGAGGAGCGGCACTAGGAGATCTAAAAGAAAAGCCCGCATGGTTTACAAACCATGCCTTTATGCAATTAAGGCCGGTGGGTGACATCACAAGGATGCACCAGCCAGCAGAAATAAAAACGGTCACTGGCAGTAGGGAAGGGAGAGCCATTGAGGAGGTGGAGGCTCTCCGTGCCGGTAGTAGGTAAGACCAGCGCAAATTTGAAATGCCTGGGTGACAGGCAGCTGGAGAGGCACTGAGAGCTCCTCAGGCTGGGTGCACTGAGATTGAGCTCCAGGAGGGGCGGAGTGCTGGGAGGGACTTCCCCCTAGTGCTGCCGAGGAGGTGCATCAAGGTGCATCAAGGGAAACACTGAGCAGCGGCATAACCAGGAGCGAGCTGAAGGGAGAGGCTGAAGCCAACCTTGGGAAAGCAAAGGTGACCCCACTCGACCGTTCCCAGGTACCAGATGGGCCCACACACAGACATACACACACACTCATGTGCACACACAGACATGTGTACGCACACAGACATACACACACACACACACCCACTCGGACATGTGCACACAGACAGACAGTGACAGACACACACACACCCAGCCACATACCTTCCCCTCACAGGACCTCCCCCCTCCCCCATTCTCCATCACTCTGAGGCAGTCCCCTCCCCACTCTCGCAGCCACCTGCAGCTCCATCTCACTCCTGCCCAGCCCCTGTTGCACTGACCGGGAGGGAGCTGCTGCCTGGCTGTGTCCCTGTGGCTGCACATGTGCATAGGCCAGGCCGGCTCAGGCCAGGATCCCTGTGCTGCACCTCTGTGTGTAGGTGGCAGTACGGGGAGCAGAGGCTACAGGGGGATAAGGTGAATTTTGAGGGGCTATGCCCCACCCAGCACCACTGCCAGCCTGAAGAAGTGCAGTGTGGTGCGGCGCTCCCAAGCTGCCCCCCCCCCCCCCCCATGCAGTGCTGTGCTGCATGGCACTCCCAGCTAGCCAGCCCCAGCCTGCCCCCCCTGGCCCTGCTGTGGGAGGGGCCCCACTCCCAGCTGCAAGGAAGCAAATGCAAAAGCCAGGGTTTTAAACTTGACACCATTTTTGTCTCCCTGCTGGGAGACAGAAATGTCCCAAGTTTAAAACTGGGGCTTTCGCTTCCCTGCTGATCAGGATCCTGGGGCCCAGGCTCCAAAATCAGTTGATGATCTGCTCAGGTCCCTTCTGACCTTACCAACTATGAAACTATGAAACTTGGGGAAAGAAGGTGTGTGATAGCTACCTATCCTGGGCTGTGAGTTGATCCTCAATAGTCAGTTGGGGGTCTTCTTCAGCAAGGTGTTGTCCAGAGGGGGTTGCCGGCAGGGCCTCTGGGTGGATAGGTGATGTGGAGTAGTGCCCAGCTGGCCCATGCATTAATCCACCTATGCATGGTACTATGCAAAAGATCCCAAGGAGGTCATACTCTACCACTCCTTTTATAGGGGTGGGCTACCTGTGTCTCCTATGGGAAGGGCACGCCCATGGAAGGGCTAGTCCTGCTCAGATGCATATGTGTAGCTCCAGGTGTCCTCATTGTGTGGTGGGATACAATGGTGGGGTTGCTGGTTTCTGTTGGGTCCTTGTCTTCCAAATGTTGGGTTCCTGTAGGTTTTTATCTTTCAAATGCTGGGTTTTGTCTCTGTTCCTGGGTGAGGTCTGTGGTTCCTGGGTGAGTCAATGCAAGGCAATGGTTGGGTCAATGAGTTGATGGTCCGGTCATTACTGGTCATTCAGTAGAGGCCTGCTATCATTATGCCTCAAGCACCCTCATTCATTCCCATTCATTCAGGAACCAATTTACATAGGAGGGGTAGGTATGAGTCATAGTTGCAACATACTATACAATAGGGTATGCCCTATTAAATAGGGCAGGGGACACAAGATGGAGACTTGATATTACTTGACATTACTTTGGTTAACGTTACAGACACAGAACTAAACCATACAATACTAATATGAAACAATAAAAATCAATGCAAAATGATAGAAATACAATATAATACAATTTAAAACAGTAAAAATCAATACAAACATAACAGAACAATTTTTACAATATAAAAAGGGGTTTATTACAATAATAGCATACAAGAACTTAGCTTACCTATGGCTACTTATAATTACTTATAAGGGATACAGAGGGCAGAGAGAAAGTCAGAAAAGTTTGGGGAAGGGGAGTGAATGTATTTTTAAGTTTAAAAAAAAAACCCAAACCTGGGGGTTTTGCTACAAGAGAACCTCATTAGACCTCAAGAGAAAAAGTAATAGAGCCTTGAAGTAGAGAGTGACAAAGAACAAAGTCCAAAGGAACAAGAATTTGGGAGGGACTTTTGAGGTAAAAGGTGAAAGAGACAGAAAGGGCACAGGGAAAGGGAGAGGCTGGGGCTGGGGCTACCTGGCAGCAATGGAGATAGGAGTATGAAAGACTGCAGCACCCCTGCCCAAGGAGAAGCTTGAACTCTAAGATAGGAAAGGGAAGCCAGCACAGGCTTGTAAAAAGATCTGGCAACATGATATAAGCAGCAAGAGAGGAATATAATTATAGCTGTTGTATTTTTGGATAAGACTGAAAGGGGGAGGGGTGTGTATAGAAAGCTGTAAGAAAAGGTCTTTGGTTCTGTTATGGAGCACTGAGACAGCTGTGGGCTTGGCTAAGCTGTGCACTCATGATAAATAGGGAGGAATCCTTACTGGGGCAGAGAGAATAGCACCAGGGAGAAAGAGATATCTCAGTTAACTGCTTGTCCCAGAGGGATCAGCTTCCTGATGGAGCTTGTCACTTTTCTAGTGCTAAGGCAGTTTTTTGTTTTGTTTTGTTTTGTTTTTTTGGGGGGTGGTGATGGAGGGGAGGGGAAGGAGCCTTTCTAGGTGCAGTTATCTTATTATAAAATCCTGTTTAATAAAATTAAGCCTCCTCCCCCCTGCCCTGGTAGTTGTGACAGTGAGGATGCCCTGCTCAGTTTTATAGATGATTTACAAATCAGTGGTGGAATGTGACAGTAAAACAATTAAGGTATCTTGCTACAGCTCCAGAAGTGGGTTTGAGCCCCTCTTTGGACTTGTGCTAAAGGCTTTTCACAGTTGACCATGCTTTAAATTGGTATTAGGTGTTTCAGGCTGGAAGATCAAAAGAAACTCAATGTTCACTGTTGCAGAAGCCCTTAATACTCTGGTCCCATGGCTTACTAGTTTGAAGAGGATCTTTGACCCAAGGGGTGAGAAAAATTGAGCCTCCCTGCTTCTGTGGTACAGAAGAGGTCCTGGGGCTATGATGTTTTTTTCTGCTTTTTTTTTTTTTTAAATGTAGAAATGTCATTTTGTTGAGACTGCAGGGCTCTGCTCTGGGAAACACTAGTGTTTTTCAGAAATGGCTGCCAGTGTCGTAGCTTCCCCAGAGACAGCATGAGTATAGACAACAAGTTACTGTATCACCAGTCATTTGACCCAGTTCTGAGTTCAAGCTACTGATATCTCATCCCCCTGAACATCCTCTTCTCCTTCCTAATAGCTCCATCTCCCTGCTTGCTCATTCTTGCCTTTTTGCCCCTCCTAGGTATTGTACAGGTAAGCTGAGGCATGAGTTTGGGGAGATGGCAGTCATTGGAAAATAGTGACTTCAGTTCATCTGTTGCTAAGCAAGGATGCTTTATATTTTGAATTTAAATGCATATAAAAGATAGCTGTGAGCTGGACTGCAGGTTTAATTGGTTTCAGTTCCTAGACATATGTCTTTTCATATGCCTTTTCTTGAAGACCCAGAGGTGTCTCAAAATGTTCCACCCCTTGAATATGGTATCTCTCTACTTCCATTTCCTGGCACAGGTAAGTTTTTAAAGATGAGCCATCCAGCTAACACTATTGTCAGTGTTAATTTAAAATGATCAAAACCTAGAACACCTGTATGTGTGTGTGTGGCAGATGTAGGCAGCAGCCTACAAAGGGGTTACTTAATTCCCTACCTGTGACTAAGTAGCTGGTTAGAAGTCAGCTGTTTTAAAAACCCCAGCACAGGGAGAGTGCAGTAGCAGATGGTGAGATGTCCTAGTTACCGTTTGGGGAAAAAGTTGGGTTTCCTTGCTCTGCCAAAGGCTAGTAATGGATTTAAAGAGAAAGGATTTAGGTTTAAATGCCAGATTTGAGAGAGGCGTGAAGCTAAGCTTCAAGTTACTTCAGAAATGTAAGACCTAAACTGCATACTGAGAAAAAGGCAAGGGTAACAAAAGGTCCATAAAGAAGCATTGCAGACTGGGCCATAAGGGAGCACTGTAGACACTGGCTGAGGGCCTTGTTATACCTTATACTGTGAGCTGCATAAATGTTGATCCATGTTAGTGCTAACTTGTTGGAGCAGTCACACCCTTAGTCTAGTAACCTTCTCTGACTATCCCCCACATGCACAGCTGTGAGTTGCCACTAGGGCTAGGTGCAGACATTCAAAAAGCCTGAAGTGGAATTCAAGCTATCGGCATAGTTTAAACTGGTAGTGAACAGACTAAGCATTCTCCCTTTGGTATGGAGGGGAGGTGGCAAATCTCAGCCCAGGTTCCACCACTTATAAACCAGTCTGTATGCACTGAATTTCTGTTCCATGATGTGTATAGACCAGTTCTATGCCCTGAGCCTCTGTTCCGTTACAGGTGTAGACCAGTTTCCAATCACCAGGGATCTTGGTTTTCTCTGTTCAAAAAAATCACAAATTCTGATTTAAAAAAAATAATAATTAAAAAAATCCAAAATTTTCTGATAAAAAAACCCCAAACAAACCCAAATCCATGTTTTTTTCTGTGATTAAAATGAAATGCCACTGTGACTGCCTGGCCTCAAACATCTGGTCACGTGCGACTCTGGCCCGGATATTCGATGGTGTTCGCCCTACTGTCCCCTGTGGACTGTCGAGAAGGTGTTTACTTCTTGTGTGGTCTTCTCCAATCTCTCCTGCCTCGACTTCGAATATTCTTTTCCGACGGTTGAGCCCCTGATTACTTCTGTTGGGGGTGGCCTTCCCTGCTAAAGCTAAGTAGCCTGAGGTATCCTGCCTGGGTTACAAGGCCGCCACCTTTTTCCTAAGGCTAGCAAACCAACCCAGGGTTTAAAGCAACAATAAAGCTTCAAAAGAGCTCTGCCCCTCAGCCCCTGCAAAAGGGGGAAACATAAATCACAAAGAAAGTCACTATTACGCGCTGAGGGACCCAACTGTTCCCTTGCTGGACCCCCTCTGCCTAGTTGCCAGCTACCTGCCCTTTGGCACTATGGGTCTGGATTTGGCCCTGTATGTGGCTGGGGTAGCCTGCAGACTCCACCATGACTCTTCTCCCCCGTCACCCAGCCTTTTGCTTCTTCAGACCACCTATAGTCCTCCAGTGGACACCTGTCCCCCCATTACTCACTGGATCAGCGCCACACTACTGGCAGCCGTGCTTCGCAGCCCCTCACGTTGCCCTTGCCTCCCATCTCCCACCGCGTATGCCTCTTCAGCTTTCCCAGTGCCCTCGACGGTCCCACCTGGTCTGGCGCAGGGAGTTGTACCTGCCTTTCCAGCCCCTCTGTTGCAGCCACTGGCACTGGAGTCTTTCTGCACCCTTTTGCTCCTATGCCCAGGTCCCTGGTTGTTGGGAGCTGCCTCCGGCTCTCAGCTCCTCTTGCTACAGCCAGCAGTCTCTGGCTTGCAGCCTGTGCTGGAGGGTTCTTCCCCGCCTGGGGAAATAGCCTCTAACACTTTTCACTCCCGCAGGAGTTTTGGAGAGACACCTCCTACTGGTGCTCTTGCTAGCACCAATCTGCCTCTTCCCTCATCTTTGTCGGTGGCCCGTTTTATTTCCGCCAGCCAGTGATTGCCGATGATGTCACCAGCCGGTTGCAGTTGTATGAAGACGCGGCTGATGATCCACACAGGTCTTTCTTCAAGTTCCAGTTTCACCGTGGGTCCTGCTGTGGGTAAGTGTTTCCCTTTACCCTTGCTTTTTCCTTCTTTTCCATCTGTGGGTTCATGTCCCTGGGGTTCCCCCTTTGTATTTTGGGGTCTTCCCTCCTGCTTTTCCCTGTGACAGCCACTAATATATCTATCAGATGAGCATGATGTTTTATTGATCTATTCACAATTTTAAAGCAATGTAGAAGCTTATAAGGGCCTGAATCACTATAATAAAAACCTATACATTTTGGCATTTGATTTTAGGCTTTTTTATCATGGAAAATCAGAGCTTCCCCCTGCCCCCTTTGCTCACCAGGACAAGGGGCCAGCTGCAGCTCTCCTGCTCCTCCTCCCCCACTGCCACTACTTGGTGGTGCTGAGAAGCCCTAATATGCTAGTGCCCTGCCCATGCCAGAGCCCCTCACTACCCACCCACAGCCCCTTGCCCTCTCCCCCTGCTGTGTTGGAGGGGGCCCCCATCTTCCAGGGCTATAGGACCAGGAATCCAGGTCTGCAGCCCCCTGTCCCTGCCCCACAGCAGTGCCTGAGCTCCAGTGCCACTTGTGGAAGGCAGCAGCTGCTGCAGCAGAGCAGAGCTCTGAGCCTGGCTCCTTGTCCCCCTTGGGCAGCACAGCTGAAGTGAAGCCCATCAGGGGCAGGGGTGGGGGCTGGATGCAGGCTGCTTGCTGCAGGCTTGGGCTTCCTGCCTTGCTGCCCTCCCCTTGAGTCCTCCATGGCCCAGCAGCAAGACCCAGCAAGGCAGGGCAGAATGGGGTTAGGTGGGGAAGCTCAATGCTGCTGCTGGGAGCTCCATGTCACCACAGCAAGGCATCTGCTGCCCACCTGGCAGCAGCAAGGGGCACAACTCCGTGCTGCCACCCCTGATGCTGGGTGGGTAGGGAGTGCCTCACCATAGTGGCATGGTGCTCCTGGCAGCGGCATTGAGCTTCCCTGCCCCACTCTGCCCTGCTCTACTGGGTCCTGCCCACTGGACTGTGAGCAAGGAACAAAAAGCCAGGTTTTTGTTGATACCTGGATCTCCAAATATGCAGCACTGGGGAATGGCTTTTTGTTCCCAGCGTGCCTCTTGCAATGTCACAAACTAGTTTTTGACACTGCAAGAGGCACATGCGGGCTTGTCTGGATGCTTCCCTGGTGGTCAAACACTGACTATGGCTTGCTAATCTGTGGTGCAATAGACAGCTGGACTAGGTTAAAGTATCTCTGAAGCAAGTGGTTGTACATATTGAAGTTGAAGAAGTTCTTTCCTAATGTTTGTATAACTGGAAATCTTTTCAAGGCAAACATGCCATATATATAAACTGAATTCATGTTTTATGTATCAGAGTTGACAGAAACTAAAAGCAGGTTCATGTTATAATACACAACCAAACTCTGAGGGGAGGGGTCTTTCAGAGCAATAGCCAGACCTTCACTTCTACTACTAAGTAGTTAAGCTTGCCCTCTGAAAATGTAAGGATCTGTAATCCAACCGCAAAGCTATATTCTGATGCACACTGTCTACTGGTTCTAGAGTGGTACTGTATGAGTACATGCAGAGTAAATCATTGCTCAACCTAGCACTGATCTGCTGTTTTTCCTTACTATTATATGCTTAATGGGCTAGCAGAGCAAAAAGAAGCAGCATTCCTGCTTGTAATATCTTGTTTTTGTTGCAATAGGTTTATTAGCACTTTAGTGTGCACATAGTATGTGACATGGAGGTTATGTTATGTAAGTTACAATTCCTTCTCTGAGGTACTTGTGGGTGAAAGGCACCAGAGAAAATGCCAAAAAAGGGTTATGAGTAATAGCAGAAGAGTGCATAATTGGGTGGGCAATCCAAACTGATAGATGTGTAGTGAGATGGTAGGATAAAACTACAGTTTATGTGTACTTAGAGAAGCAGACTTGAAGCTAATTTAGGTTAGTGCCATACACACTAATTCTCATTTTTCCACAAACCAATCCATTAAAGATATGCAAGGAAATTTGAACAGATGGGTTATCTCTCTGTTTTATCAGATAATCATTTATCTTGATTACAGCTAAGTGGGAAGGAGAAAACTGCATCACCACTTGAATTCCCAATAAGTGTTCAAGTTAGGAGTATTGGATTGTAAGGCTGAATTTATCCATGTTTTTTGTGTTAAGCAATTGATTTCACCAGAATTTTATCAGAGTTGAATTTAATCCATGGCCTGTAGCAAGTGTAATTGCTTCAAATTCAGGCCTTTAACATGAGTTTAGATGCACTGCAGAGTTTTCATGTATAAAAGTTCTTTTCTACTATATCTCAAAAATCCCAGACCTTAACATGCCACACCTCCACAGAGATACAGCATAGATAAATCCACTTCCTTCTAAGCTAATGCAGTTTCACTTTTACCAGAGCTGAATTTGACTGATAAAATCTTGTCTTTCATATGACTATCATTTCAATAGTTTCCCATTCTTCATTGATTACTTTAGACATCTCCCACTTCCTTATGCTAGCTGTCATTTTTAGGAGCTGAAAATGCCAACACCCTTCCAGGAATAAGGAATTTTAATAAATCTCATTTACATGGAACTGAATTCCCACGTAATTTACCCTTTATGGCAGGATATTAAGGTGTGCCCTTTAATATCCCTGATAGGACAAGTATTAACATCCAACTGAAGAACTTAATTGGAGCAAAATGAGCTGCAAGCCACTTATGCCAATGATGCAACTATCTTCTGGCTAATTAGCATTCTGGAGAATTATCTATTCCATGCAAAGTTGCTTTCAAGTATTGTCATAGTGTTCTCAAAAAGGGAGGTGTCTGAAGTTAAATATAGGCAGCAGCCTTCTTACTAGGTTGTAGAAACTTGGCTTAACTTCATCTTGACCAGCTGAGAATGTACAGCTGAGAGTCTTGGAGAGATTGGGGCACTGAGAGCAAGTTGTCTGAGGTTCATTCTGTGTGTAAGAGATGATTATAAGTGAGGAGTTTTCTTTAAAGCTCTTCTACTTCAGAATTCCCTTCAAATGAAACTAGTTCTAAATAACTGACATCAGGTCAAGATCTGCAACCACAAGGGCTAGAAGCTTTGTAAGTGAAAACAGAGTGCGTGAAAAAGTTACTGTGAAAGGAGGGTAGGGATTTACAGCATGTTTACTATTCTGCAGTAGCTACTTACGTGCATGCTTTTAGGGCTTAGTAGAAAGCTAAACCATAATAGTCTGCCATTCTTTTATTGAAGGGCAAGCTACCTTGGGATAGCTTTCTATTGCCAGGGAGCAATAGTGTTCATGCAAGCAATTACAGAGTAGCTGGCACATGCTGTAAATCCCTCCCATCACTTGCTTCACAGAAACTTGTTCATAGGTTTGTGTCCTCAAGTTTGTAACTGGGGCTATGAGAAAAAACATCAAATATTATTGGGCAGTCAATTAAATCATGAAACTCAACCATGCTGACAAAGGGTCACTTCTGGGTTGTCTGAGTATGTGTATGTTTATGTTCCATTGTGGTTCTGGTTAGATGAGATTCAGCTGCCTCCTCCTACAGTGATCTTGCTCTCCTTAATGTGAGGTTTACTCCCATGTTACTCACAGGAAAGCTAAAGACTTGGCCCCTATGGTCTCTTTTTTACCTAGATTTTGCTGAATAAAACTGGTGATAGCTAACATTGGCCTACATTATCCATGATTAGTGATTTGGGATGCCTAGCTTTTGATCTTAAGAAGTGTAATTTTTCAGAAGGCATTGAGTGCCTGTCATGAACATTTGACCCCTTGAAGTCTCAAAGTGGTCATCCATGATTGCTAATCACTTAATTCTTCAAGGACCTGTCTGACCCTTCCCAAGATGTCTTTAAGTCTGCTTTAGATTCAAGACCTCCTGCATTAGATGGCAACTGTCAATCCTCTGGATCATGGTGTATGAATAAGAGGTCTAGCCAGGTGCCTAAGGTTTCTACTTGTATGGTCTTGCAACCATCACATCAAGACCTTTGATGCATATGCCTAGGCAAGAATATGGAGGAGTGGAGTCTACCCAAGACCTACCATCCCCCCTCCTTTTAGAATGTTAAGACAGAATCCAAAGGCCAGATCAAATCCAGACATCCAGTGCCTCATTGGCTGTAGCTTCCGCCAGGGAGCACCAGATAATAGCTGCTGCTCTGTCAGGTTAGGCAGTTTCTGTCAAGCTGATGTCCCTTAGACTTTGTCTAACCAAGGACTACCCACAAGGCAGTAGGGGCCAGGGTTTTAGGTGCCCTAGTCTCACCTTACTCTGGAGGTTGTAATACTGTGGTATTTTATAAGACGTATCCCCCACCATGTTGCCACCAGGCCCTCCAGTTGGATTCAGTTTACGATTATATCCAGAACCACAAGACTTCTAACTAGTTGGTAAAACACAGGCTTTAAGAGTAATCATTTTCCTCTTAATGAAGAAATGACTGTCACAGGTACAGGGAAGTTAACTTAACCTACATTTAGAAATATGTACACCTATGAACATAATGTGTTAAATGACAGCAGATGAGAGCATAAAAGTCCATTACTCCCAGAATTCCCATTTTCCAAAAGAAAAAAATCAAAATGGAACCAGCAAGTATTTAGCAAGTGGATTACATATCTGTAAGCAAACTCTGCTGAGCTCCAGAACACTAAATCCTGGCTATACTTGTATTTCTGGGATGTCATTCAAAATAACCAGCTCAGGACAATGAAGATGATCTAAGCTACCTGCAGGATAGGGCTGATACACTCCAGAGAAACCTTTTCCTTTATAAGACAATGGTGTACTCTAGTGACTGGGAAAAGAGAGGAGTTTAGTAGGCAGTTACAATGGCAGAGTATCTAATATCACTAAGATGGGATGGCCTTATAATGACTTTATTCTTGTCCCCTCCTTCATAGGAGATATTATATGAGATAACAATTTAGTTTCATGGTTTTACCACACTCTTACTTTGTATTGCTTATTTATCAGGTATGTGGCAAGCCCCTTGCTCAGCAAGAAAGCAGGGATTAACATAGAGCTAATTTACTTTTGGTAATCAGTATATATTGTCTCAGTCTTATTTGGTTTTGATGTTTATCTTCATGGTTCTTAAGTCTGGACTGGCTAGAGCAATGACTATCAACCAGAGTGAGGTAGTACCTCAGGAAACTATGCAGGATTGTGCAATATTAGTGGTCTTTGGTGTGCAAACACCTACACAATTTGTAAGATTAAACCCAGAGGGCACATCCACACATACAAGCTTTTACGAGTGAATTGGCCGCATCCCTTCCTGCCTTGAGTTGCTGCTGCTGCTGTTGCTGCTCCCACCATGGGAGGGGTCCTCTGCTGCCTGTTGCGGCCCCCGCCCCCCCCCCCCCCCCCCTTGGGCGGATGAGAATAAGATGAGATTCAATACTGACAAGTGCAGGGTACTGCACCTAGGGAGAATGAACCAGCAGCATACCTACACGCTGGGGAACTCCCTTCTCATCAGCACAGAGGCAGAAAAGGATCTTGGAGTCATTATAGATTCCAAGATGAACATGGGCCACCAATGTGGGGACGCAGTCAGGAAGGCTAACCACACTTTGTCATGCATCCACAGATGCATCACGAGCAGGTCCAAGGAGGTGATCCTCCCCCTCTATATGACATTGGTCAGGCCACAGCTGGAGTACTGTGTCCAGTTCTGGGTGCCACACTTCAGGAGGGATGTGGACAACATTGAGAGGTTCCAGAGGAGGGCCACTCGCATAATCGGGGGCAGCAGGGCAAGCCCTACGAGGAGAGGCTACGAGACTTGAACCTGTTCAGCCTTCACAAGAGAAGGCTGAGAGGGGATCTGGTGGCTGTCTATAAACTGGCCAAGGGAGACCAGCAGGCAATGGGAGAGTCCCTGTTCCCCCATGCATTACTGGGAGTAACAAGGAATAATGGCCATAAGTTGATGGGGAGTAGATTCAGGCTAGATATCAGGAGGCACTACTTCAGTCAGGGCATCTAGGGTTTGGAACCAACTTCCAAGGGAAGTCGTGCTCACTCCTACCCTGGGGGGTCTTTAAAAGGAGGCTAGATAGACACCTTGCCAGGGTCATTTGACTCCAGCATTCTTTCCTGCCCATGGCAGGTGGTCAGACTTGATGATCTGCTCAGGTCCCTTCCGACCCTACCAACTATGAAACTACTATGTTCCTGTGCTTCCCCACAGATCTTCAACAAATGAAGCCCTTCCACCACTCCAGCCATCTTTTACATCTGCCTCGGCAGCCTTCCCTGTGTGTTCTTGTGCTTGTGTGGTAAGTCCTGTGGTCCACTCCACCTGCCCTGGTGTTTGTTGTGTGGCTAAGTAAGCCTGCTCGAGTTTCCTGTGTGTGTGTGTGTGTGTGTGTGTGTGTACGTGTGTACTCCCCCCCCATATTCTCAAAGCATAGGCCTCCTGGTTTTTTTCCCTGTAGGGCTCAGTGAGATTCAGCCACCTCCCTCCCTACCCCCCTTTTTCCCCACAACCCTAGCCTGCCCCTACTAGATTCACCAGCCTTACCGGATATTTCATTTTTTTTTCTTTGTTGTCTTCCCTGCCCTCATGTGAAACAATGACAGGGCAGGAACCTTCTGGGGGGTCAGATGCCCCCACTGAGCTTCCTGCAGCCCCACTATGGGGACAGATCCCAGGCAAGCCCCCAAGGGGATGAATGCCCCTGTAGCCTCCACCCTGGAGGCAGAGTTGGACCAACTGCCTCTGGGGGTGGAGAAGCCTGCAACCTCTGCTGCAGGGGCAGGTGCGACTCTGGTAAAGAGCCAACAAGGCCAGGGTGTCTCCCCTGGTCAGCCCCTCCCTGAGAGGTTCCCAAGCCCCCTCTCCCATCATCAGGGACCAAGGGGAAGGGCAGTGGGAAGGGCTCCTCTTCATCCTCCTCCACAGCTGGGGGGTGGGAAGGGCAAGGGCCCTGCCCCCAAGCCCAGACCACCAGCACCTGAGGGGACCAGGTGTACTACACCAGCCAGCACGTCCACTCAGCCTATCCTTGACCCTAGCCCCAGCCCCACCAACATGACCCCCCCCAGGGGGGGGAACCACAACTATGCACAGGCAGCTGTGGGGAAACCCAAAACCAGGGGAGGAGGTCCCCTTTCCCAGGACCCCAAGACAGATGCTGAAGCCAACCTAGTGCCTGATGGGTCTCTTCTCTCCCAGAAAAACCTCACTTCCAGCCAGCCCATAGTCCTGCACCAGAGGGGGTCATGGTTGGGTCCCCTAATCAACATGCCAATCTTGTCAGGAACCCTGCACAGAGCTCCCAGGGCTCCAGCTCTAACCCACCATCTTGTGAAGGAGCCCCACCCTCAGCCTTACCCCCACCCCTGTCCCAAGGGGCTGCAGAGCTCTCCCAATCCCAACCAGAGTCCAGGGTCTTAGTGGACCAGGGGGTTCAGATGGTGCCTAAGGAGCCCACTGAGCCCCATTACCAGGAGGAAGACAGCCAAGAACCAGCAGGCTCCATGAAGCCTGCAGACCTCTCAGTCCCAGTGGTCCCCAGGGATGAGATACTTGCATTTCTTGACCATGACTACACCTGTTGGTCTGCCAGCAAGGTATAGCTAGCCTTGGACTGTTGGGAGATCTTGACAGCATCCTTGCCACTGCAGGGCACTGGCAGAGGAAGGCAAGGGGCCCAAAAGCTGTAACATCGGGATCTATAGGCAGGCCCGCAGTTTCATAGACGGGCTCTATACGTATGGGAGGGTGCTACGTGAACTGGTGGCCCCCACACTGGGGGTTGAGATGCACAAGGCCCCTGCTGAACCATCTACTCCACCTCCCCCAGCCATGAGGTCATTTAAAATCGCGACCCTCAACATCCACAGCTGCAGGAAGGATTTCCAGAGGTGCTGGGTGCTCTCCTTCCTTCAGCAGGGAGGGTACCCTGTGATATTCGTGCAGGAGAAGAAGAATATACCCTGTGATATTCTTGCAGGAGAATTCCCGCCGCACCAAGGCCCCTCCCCCACTGGAGCTATGCAAAAGGTACGAACCTCTTGCAGCCCCAGCAGAGCCTGCTGTGTTGCCAGCTCCTGCAGGCAACATGGGCACTAATGTACCTACCGTCCCTGCTCTCTCCAAGATAAAACGCAAAGTGTTTGTCGTGGGAGACTCCATCCTGAGGGGGACTGAGGAGGCAATCTGCCGCTCCGACCCCTTAGCACAGGAAGTCTGCTGCTTCCCAGTAGCCTGCATCTGCTTCCCAGTAGCTCCAGCCCACTGACTATCCCATGCTCCTTATCCATGTGGGCACCAATGACACGGCTCAGAGCACTCTCAGCTGGGTTATGAGGTGCTACAGGGATATGAAAGCAGGGCTAAAGGCTCTGGGGGCACAGGTGCTGTTTTCTTTGATCCTCCCAGTCTCGGGTCATGGGCTGAGGAGGGAGAGGAGGACCCAAGTAGTTAACCAAAGATTGCAGCACTGGTGTCATCAGAAAGGCTTTGGGTTCATGATCACAGTCTGCTCTTTGGTGAGAGAGGCAGCGAGCTGTTGGGAAGGTCTGGCCTCCACCCTCCTCCACCAAGCTTTAAACTAAGCCCGCCAGGGTATGGGGGGACTACCGCCACTGCTGGCCCACTGAGCAACCCATACAAAGCCAGCAGGCCAAGGCATTTAAGGGAACCCACCTCTGCCCCAGCCTTGGAACAACCAGTAGGCAAAGCATGGACCCCCCAAGGGGACACTTGCCTGCCTGTACACAAATGCCAGGACCTTGGGGAACAAACAGGAGGAACTTGTCCTCCTGCTTAGCTCAAAAAATTATGATGTCATAGGGATAACGGAGACCTGGTGGGACTCCACCCATGCCTGGATCACAGGTATAAATGGCTATACCCTGTACAGGAGAGATCGAGTAGACAAAAGGGGCAGGGGCGTGGTCTCTATGTCAAGAACAGCTATGCATCCCTGCAAGCCGACACTGGCGACCAGGGTGGACAGCTGGAGACCCTCTAGGTTAAAATCCATGGGGAACACGGCACAGGGGACACAATGGTGGGAGCTACTACAGACCTCCCACCCAAAGTCAAGAGCTTGACCAGGAGTTTACCAGGGAATTGGCTGAGGCCACATGGTCCAGGTCCATGGTTGTCATGGGAGACTTCAACTACCCAGACATCTCATGTTAAGAGTGCTCAGCTAAATATGAGTAGGCACAAAGCTTCCTCTCCTGCATGGATGACCTCTATCTGACACCAGAGGTCTACAGGCCAACGAGATGTAAAGTGCTGCTTGACCTGGTACTGGCAACTGGGGATGACCTAATCAGTGACCTAATGATTGAAAGGAAGCTCAGTGACAGCAACAATGAGCTGATCACCTTCACCATCTGCCATAAAACTGGCAAGTCAGTCAGCAATACAGAAGTCCTCGACTTCAGGAAAGCTGACTTTGACAAGCTCAGGAAGCTTGTTGGTGAGGCCCTAAGGGACCACAACCCCAAGGGGAGGGGAGCTCAGGAAGAGTGGCTGCTCCTCAAGGGAGCGATCCTCGATGCACAAGCTAATGCTATTCCGTCTTGGAGAAAAGGCAGCAAAAGGGCACAGCAGCCCCCTTGGCACTCTAGGGAACTAGCGGACCTCCTGTGGCTAAAAAGAAAGGCCTGCAAAGGATGGAGAATGGGATCCACCTCCAAGGAGGAGTATTCCACACTGGTCCAGTCCTGCAGGGAGTGAACCAGGAAAGCCAAGGCTGCAACAAAACTTGAACTAGCTACAAGTATCGAGGACAATAAAAAGTCCTTTTCTAGATATGTGGGGAGCTGGAGGAAAAGCAAGGACAACATTGGACCCCTGCTAAACCATGGGACAACTGACAACTGACGCACAGGAAAAAGCCAACCTATTAAATGGGTACTTTAAATCGGTCTTTCATCAGTCCCACAGGATGCCCCTGCCCACTACGGGACAGGGGGGCCTGGGTGAGGGAAATTCCCAGCCCTCCATCAATGCTGACCTTGTGAGGGAACACCTTGAGAGGCTGGACACCTTCAAGTCAGCTGGCCTTAACAATCTACACCCCAGGATACTCAAGGAGCTGGCTAGCATCACAGTCCAGCCCCTGACATGGATCTTCGAGAACTTGTGGCGCTCAGGTGAAGTGCCTGAAGATTGGAAGAAGGCCAATGTGGTGCCTATCTTCAAGAAAGGGAGGAAAGTGGATCCGGCAAACTACAGGACCATCAGCCTGACCTCTATTCCGGGGAAGGTCTTAGAAAAGCTTATTAAAGAGTCCATTCTCAACAGACTGGCCAACGACAATATCCTGAGGGATAGCCAGCATGGGTTTCTTGTGAGTAGGTCTTGGTTGACCAATCTCATCTCCTTTTATGACCAGATGACCTATCACCTGGACAAGGAAGAGGAGGCTGATGTCATATTTCTTGACTTCAAAAAAGCCTTTGATCTGGTATCCAATGATCACCTCTTGGCAAAACTGGCCAACAGTGGCCTCTGGTCCACCATGATCCACTGGCTGGGGGATTGGCTCCATGGTCAGACCCAGAGGGTGGTGGTTGACTGAAGTCAGTCATCATGGTGTCCTGTGACCAGTGGGGTCCCACAAGGCTCGGTCTTTGGACCTATATTGTTCAACATCTTCATTAATAATGCGGACATTGGAGTCAGAAGTGGATTGGCCAAGTTCGCCGATGATACCAAACACTGGGGTAAAGCATCCGCACTTGAGGACAGGAAGGGGATCCAGGCTGACCTTGCAAGGCTCATGAAATGGGCGGATGAGAATCTGATGGTGTTCAACACCAAAAAATGCAAGGTTCTCCACCTTGGGAGGAAAACCTGCAGCATCCTTTGTTACCGGATTTGCCCATTACTTTGGGGTGTGCTCATTTATTAGGGATAGTTTCTAGGGTCTTGGTGATTCTGTCAATGTGCTGCTTGTGTTACTATACGGAACTGTATCTCTCCTTTCTGCAAGCCCTCACTCCCAATGGAGCTATCTTGCAGGACTCAATCTCAATGAGGCTCGGTTCCTCCAGTCACCAAATCAGTCATACACACAAATGCACACAAATTAACATGACACTCCTGACCCGGCCGGGCTGATCAGCATGGACAGGCTGACACCCTCGTATGCCAAGAATCAGTTCATAAGAGCAACAATAAAATGCAGTCAGACACAAGCACACAGGTGAACAGAATCCCTCTGAATCTGGCTAGGTGTCCAGCTGACACCCTCATGGGCCAGCATTCAGTTCATAAGGGCACGTCTGAGTCAAACTGGGACAATCAGCCTGTACAAGCTGATCCCCTTATGTGTTTCAAACTCAGCACATCCCAATCTTTGGCCTCTGGATGAGGAGACCCCACAGTATTTTTGGGCTTCACAGGGATCTTTAGCTTAGGTAAAAGAAGTGTTGCTGCAGAGCATGGGAGGAAAAAGAAGCAGAGAAGGAAAAATATACCCAGTTACTACCAGTTTGACTATAAAAGTTATTTTAAGTGTATGAAATATATAATGGTACTAACAATAATAGACATGCAAAAGAAAAACAAACACAAACATTTACAGTACTACCCTGGTTTCACTAAGTATTTGGGGAAACTTAGCTCAAGCTTAACTGATACAGTTCAGGTTCAGAAGTTTATGCCTAGAGAGAAAAGAGAGAGAGAGCGCTGGGATCTCAGCAGTCCAAGGTACTCAGGCTGCAAAGCTGAAGGGCACAGTCCGTAGCACAATTCTTGAAGAGAGAGACGATCTGTTCTTCCAGTGTCCCAAGAATGACAGGGGATGGTGTCAGCACAGGAGTTTTCTTCTTCTTTCTTCCTTTCTTTCTTCTTCTCTTCTTCTTGAAGCGCACACACTTTTTACAGATTTTTATACCCTCAGTTCAGCTGCTTCGAAGCATTCTCAATTGTGTAAATCATTGTCTTTTCTATTGACAAGGGGTTATCTGGTTTGGAACATGTCAAGAAACTGATTGATAATCAGGAAACACTTAAGATTAGGGAGTAACCAAATACTTGGGAGCCAGCTTGAAATTCCTATGGATGGCAGATATACTGATGGGATATCTCATGGTTTCTTCAGGAACAATAGATAGCTTGCAGCATCAGGATTTTGGATTTTTACTTGTTGTGCACAAGCCTCAGCTTAGCATGACTTTTCCAGATCTTACTATAGTCTTTTAACAGACTTAAAGCAATTATTGGGGTGCTCATAACCTTTTGTGGAGAGGACTCCCACCAGTCGTCTCGGGAAAAGTATGACAACACCTGTAATTAGGGTTCCAACGGGCTGGACGCTGTGATGAACCCTTAACCATTGTTCAAATGTTGCCCATACCCCCTCTGATTGGTCTCTTGCCTCAGCATTCCCTAACCCGGCAACGGAGTTTTAATCAATCAAGTTTAAATAGGCCTCCCATAAGGGGACCGGGGAATGTACGGCCCGAGATGCCTATTAAATTTAGAGGTGTGTGTGTGTTGGGGGGGGGGAGGGGGAGTCTTTAGTAAATCCAGATTAGAACTGGTCTGATAAATGCTGAGCTGGGTGTGTGTGAACATGGGTTGATTAACATTTGGAGCACAGATTCCCCATCATGCAGTGCTCCCCTGCTTCTCTGGTCCCAGAATTCACTGCAGTCTCTGCTTCAGGCTTTCTGTTCTCCATCTCTCATGTAAATGAATGGTCATCTGGTTCCATCTCGGATGTAAATGAGACCTAGGGCAGTTGGTTCACTCTTGTCACCCTTATCTTGAGGGTCTTAGGTGTGTCTCTCACTGCATCTTAATCAGTTTCATTTAGGTAGAGGAGGGGAGGGAGGGGGGGGGTGAGTCCTTTGTGAGTCAGACAGACTGCATCCTGTGCCAGGGTTGCCCAAGAACACACAGCTGAGACGTAACACCTTATAGGCTCGGCAGTGCTATGCTGGCTAGCACTATGGATGAAAGAGACTTGGGGGTCATGATTGACCAGAAGATGAATATGAGCCTTCAATGTGATGCTGCAGCTAGTAAAGCAAGCAAAATGCTAGCTTGCATCCATAGATGCTTCTCAAGCAAATCCCAGGATGTCATTCTCCCATTGCACTCAGCCTTGGTGAGGCCACAGCTGGAGTACTGCATCCAGTTTTGGGCTCCTCAATTCAAAAAGGATGTGGAGAAGCTTGAAAGAGTGTACAGAAGAGCCATGTGCATGATCAGAGTTCAGGAAAAAAGACCTTACGATGACAGGCTGAGAACTATGGGACTCTTCAGCCTGGAAAAGTACAGGCTGAGGGGTGATCTGATGGCCACCTATAAGCTTATCAGGGGTGTTCACCAGGATCTGGGGGAACGATTGTTCACCAGAGCACCCCAAGGGATGACAAGGTCAAACGGTTATAAACTCCAGCAAGACCATTTCAGGCTGGACGTAAGGAAGTATTTCTTCACTGTCTGAGCCCCCAGGGTCTGGAATAGCCTGCCACCGGAGGTTGTTCATGCACCTACATTGAATGCCTTCAAGAGAAATGTGGATGCTTATCTTGCTGGGATCTTATGACCCCAGCTGACTTCCTGCCTCTTGGGCAGGGGGCTGGACTTAATGATCTTCCGAGGTCCCTTCCAGCCCTAATGTCTATGAAATCTATGAGACCCTGATGACTCCAGCTGATGAGCCTAATTGGCAGCTGGAGTGGGGAGGCGGGGTCTTTTTTAGTGATCTCTTGGCCATCTCTTGAGGGGTGGCCACCCTATTCTCCCCAGGCCTGCAGCCAGAGGTTCTCCAGGATGTTCAGGCCTGCTGTACCTCCAGGTCCAGATGCAGGGGCTGGTCCTGAACCTTCTGAATGTGCACGCCTCTGAGAGGGAACTGGATTTGGTGGATTTCTTCCACCAGGCAGCTACATACATCCGCAACCCGTGAGTGCCTGGTCCTTGGCAGCAACTTTAATGCCACCCTAGATGTGTGAGACTGGTCAGGCAGGGAGCAGAACCAGGCTGCCATGGGCATCCTTGGGGGGATCCTGACAGACTATTCAATGGTGGACATCCTGCATGCCTGTCACCCTACTGACCCCCCTGCCTTCACCTATGTGAGGGTGGGGGAGGAGCAGGCATGCCACTCGGTTGGACTGGGTTTATATCTCTTTGCCGCACTTTACCTGGGCCCACTCTTCTGGCATCTGGCCGACCACTCCTCTGGCATCTGGCCTACCCCTTTCAGCGATTCATTACCTTGTCTGGGCCCAGGCCACACTAGGGGCATTTCAATGCCAGTCTGCTGGAGGATGTGGGCTTCAGGGAGGCCTTCTGGGAGTTCTGGTTAGCCTAGAGGGAGCAACGGGCAGCTTTCCCCTCAGCTCAGAGATGGTGGGATGTGGGGAAGGTTTGCATCTACCTTTTTTGCCACAGCTACACATAGGGGCACACCCAGCAGAGGGAGGCAGTCCAGGAGAAGCTTGAGTGGGAAGTGCTAGAGCTGGAGAGGTCCCTTGCCACCGACCCAACCAACCCATCCCTTTGTGGAGAGTGTCGGGAGAAGAGGGAAGAGCTTTGTGCTCTAGACGACCACCACACCCACAGTGCATTTGTCTATTCACATGTCCAGCTCCTTTGGGAGATGGACCACGGCTCCTGCTTCTTCTATGCCCCGGAGAGAAGGCGGGGGGCCAAGAAGTGTATATCACCTGCCTTCTGGCAGGTGACAGTACTCCCCTCACAGATCCTGGTGAGATGTGCCAGCGTGCACGGGCCTTCTATGAAGAGCTGTTCTCCCTGGATCTGACTGGTGCTGAAGCCTGTCAGACCCTGTGGGAGGGACTCCTGCAGGTCAGCATGGGTGACCGGGATTGGCTGGAAGCTCCTCTCACTCTGGCTGAGTTTTCAGCTGCCCTCTACCTGATGCCTGGCAACAAGGTGCTGGGCATCAACGGGTTGACTGCTGAATTCTACCAGGCTTTCTGGGACATCCTCAGCCCAGACCTTGTCATGGTCTGGGCCGAATCTGAGGGAATTGGGAAGCTCCCCTTGTCGTGCTGGAGGGCCGTGCTGACCATCCTGCTGAAGAAGGGGAATCCCTACAACCTGAGGAACTGGCGTCCAAGGTGGCAGTGAAGGCCATCTCACTGCACCCATGGTCCGTGCTGTTGGTCAAGATGGATCACATCCAGACATACACAGTGCCTGGATGATTCATCTTTGACAACCTGTACCTGGTTCAGGATCTCCTGGAGCTAGCATGCTGAGAGGGCCTGCCTTTCACCCTCCTATCCCTGGACCAGGAGAAGCCATTTGACAGAGTGGATCATGGGTACCTCACAGGAACACTGCAGGCCTTTGGCTTTGGGCCCTGCTTTGTATGGGCTCATAGGATGGGTTTCAATACTGACAAGTGCAGGGTGCTGCATTTGGGCAGTATGAACCAGCAGCACACTTATGAGCTGGGAAGCTTATAAGCTTCTCAAGAGCACGGTGGCAGAAAGAGATCTTGGAGTCATTATTGCCTCCAAGATGAACATGGGCCAATAATATGAGAACACTGTCAGTAGAGCTAACTGTACCTTGTCCTGCATCCACAGATGCATCACAAGCAGGGTCAAGGAGGTGATCCTCCCCCTCTGTGCGACACTGGTCAGGCCACAGTTGGAGTATTGCATCCAGTTCTGGGCGCTGCACTTCAGGAGGGATGTGGACAGCATTGAGAGGGTCCAGAGGAGGGCCACCCACATGATCCAGGGACATCAAGGCAGACCCTATGAAGAGAGGCTATGGGATCTTAACCTGTTCAGCCCTCACAAGCGAAGGCTGAGGGGGGACCTGGTGGCAGTCTATAAACTCACCAGGGGGGACCAGCAGGGTTTGGGAGAGACCCTGTTCCCCCTAGTGCTCCCTGGGGTAACAAGGAATAATGGCCATAAATTGTTAGAGAGTAGGTTTAGACAAGATATCCGAAGGCACTACTTCACAGTCAGGGCGGCTAGGATCTGGAACCAACTTCCAAGGGAAGTGGTGATGGCTCCTAACCTGAGGGTCTTTAAGAGGAGGCTGGATGAACACCTCGCTGGGGTCGTTTGACCCCAGTACTTTTTCCTGCCATGGCAGGGGGTCAAACTTGATTATCTGCTCAGGTCCCTTCTGACCCTACTTCTATGAATCTATGAATCAAGGCTACCTGCTGTCAGGCTAGTAGTACACCTTGGCCCTGAAGCCCTTCTTTGTTCTCCTGTGGAAGCGAGTGGTGGTGTTGATGCTCCAGGAGCTGGCAGTGTGGCTGGTCCTGTCAGCATATGCTGACACAGATGTACACAGTGCCTGGATGTTCCATCTTCGACAACCTGTACCTGGTTTGGGACCTCCTGGAGCTAGCACACCGGGAGGGCATGTCTTTCACCCTCCTATCCTTGGACCAGGAGAAAGCGTTTGACAGAGTGGATCACGGGTACCTCGCAGGCATGCTCCGGGCCTTTGGCTTTAGGCCTCACTTAGTTCAGGCTCTCCAGGTGCTATACACCTCTACAGAGTTTTTGGTGAAGTTCAACTGGACCCTGACAGAACCCACTCCGTTCAGGAGAGGGGTGCATCAAGGCTTCCTGGTGTCAGGCCAGCTGTATAACTTGGGCCTGGAGCCCTTCCTCGTTCTCCTGTGGAGGTGGGTGGTGGGGTTGATGCTCCAGGAGCTGGCAGTGTGGCTGGTCCTGTCAGCGTATGCTGATGATGTACTCCTCACAGTCCAGGACTCAGGCAACCTGGCGCAGGTGGAGGCCTGTCAGGCATTGTACTTGGTGGCCTCCTCTGCCCAGGTCAACTAGGTCAAGAGCTTTGGCCCTGCGGTGGGTGACGGGTGGCAGGTGGGCTCACTCCCACCCACATTCCATGGGATCCGCTGGAGCTTGGGCTTGCTGCTCTACTTGGGGGTCTACCTGTCCTCCATGAAACCCTCCCTGCCATAGAACTGGCACCAGTTAGAGGTGAGGGTGGTGGAGCTGCTGCGGGCATGGGTAGGACTCCCACTGGAGTTTGTTGTGGGTTCGGCACTTCACCCAGCCTCATGGGGCTCCCTGCTCCACCAGCTGGAGGACACCAAACCAGTCCACTTTTCCACCATCCATTGCCATCACCTCTACATGCTCATGTGCCACATGATCCATCATGCCACCCTCTCATCCTGCCCAGACACCAAGTGGCGGGACCTGCTCACCAAGGGTGTAGCTGGGGCACCCCATCCCACAAGCCACTGGGGACCTCAGCTGGCGGCTCCTCCATGGAGCTATCACCACAGGTGTGTATGTGGCAAGCTTCACAGACACTCTACTCTCCTGCCTCTTCTGTGGGCAGAGGGAGATGCTGGCACACATGACACTAGAGTGAACCAGGCTGCAGCCCTCCACCTCCAAAACCTCCTCCTGAGGTATTGTTGAACTTCACCCACCATCTTTTATTTTTGGTCACCCCATCCATAGCCCCACCAAGTCCCAGGACTTCCTGGTCAACCTCCTTCTGGCCCTGGCCAAATGGGCCCTGTACATGACCAGGAAGGTGCCCGAAGACTGTGCGGCCACTTTCCTTTCACTTTTCTGTGCATGTTTCTGGGCAGAGCACCACTGGATGGCGTCCACTGGCTCCTTGGATGCCTTTGAGGACTGGTGGGTACAACCCAGGGGGCTCTGCTTGGTGCCCCCCTCAGGTGCACTTATTTTCACACTTTGAACCTTTGACGCACACAACACTCCTACCCTGTTTTTTTTCCGTTAGTTGTCCCAAGAATTTAGTTGTACCACTCATTCATTAGCCCCACATGGGGTTATCAGTTAGCCGGGTGGGCCTTAGGACCCATGGCATGAGTGTTACAAATAGACAGGAGCTTCTGAGGCCTGGCCAGTTGGTATCTTGGGACATTAGCCCCTTGTGACAGCTGGACTGCTGAAGCAGCCCTAACCTAAAGTAGCCCCTGCACCCTCTACCCATTGCAGCAGTCTGGCCCCCTGCCTGCCCCCACTAGCTCCCTCCCAGCAGCAGCACTGTCCCAGCACCAGGACATGAGTCCACCTGCAGCTATCCCATCCACTGCTTTGTGGCTGTCAGCAGTGTCAGCCCTTGCTGTTGTGCTTCCTGTGCCTGTGCCCAGGCCCCAGCAATCCCCATGCCATTCCTGGAAAACCCTTGATTGAGGCTCAGGAACTGGGCTGGACAAGCCCCTTCCCTTCTCGGCCAGCCTCCCCCTGCACAGGCTGCTTTAGGGGGTGGGGGGGGCTCTAAGTCTGGCTCTGGTAGCCTCTCCTCTCCCTCTGTCCCTTACTTCCCCCCTCCCTCCAGCCCATCACACACCCAAGTGGTTCCTGGGACCAGGAGCACCCCCCAGGCTGGGGCTGCAAGTCCCACCAATGTGGACACAGAGCAGGGCTGCAGTGTGGCAGTTGCTCCTGCAACTGGCTCCCACCAGCAGGTCCTGTCCCATCTCATCTAGCAGCTGGGCACACAGCGTGTGAGATTTGTTGTGGGGGGGGGGGGAGTGAGGCTTTTTGTGGGGGTGGGGTTTGAGGGGATTGTGAGTTGGTGTAGGGTTGGAGAGTGTAGTTTGGGGGTGGATTGTGAGGGGGTTTGTGGGTGTGATGCAGCCAGAGTGTCTCTGACTGCCATGTGTCTGCTGCTCTAGCACACTGCCTCAGCATTCTGGAGCAAACAGTAGTGAGGCAAGGCTGGCAGCGGTGCATCAGACCCCAGGTCTGCCCCGGGTAAGTAGGGACTGAGGTGGGGCAGGACTGTGGTGGTGGGGGAGGGACACAGCCCCCCGACATGGCACACAGCCAGCAGCAGTGGGCCATCTGGGTGCTCATGACCCACTGCTGCCTGAGACATGGGGACTGCACATGGCATAGGCCCAGCCCATTTCTGTGTGCCCTTGTGAAGAACTGAGCCAGCTCTTGCTGTCACCTGGGCTCCCAGCACCACATGCAGGGGCCATGCACTGCTGGACTGGGCAGGTCCTGCCTCCATGGAGGTAGCCCAGCCCAATGGCACATAAAGCACATGGAGGCAGGACCCAGTCCAGCCTGAGAGCACATGGCTCTTGCTCACTGTAACCCTGGGCACGACCCTACATGTGCCCTCACCTGAATAATGGGATCCTGGGGTACCCAGTAGCCAGTAGCCCTGCCCAGCCCCCCTGGGAAGCTGCTGCAGTGCCCCTGAGTGGAGAGCCTCCCCTTACAATCAAGCACCCTTGCAGACAATTCTCAAACTATTTACAAGATTTAATTATTTACGACATAACAAATAAATATTAAATAAGCACATGGATATAATGACTAATAAACCCTCAAGAACTTATTTATATAGTCTCTCACTTGCACACGGTGTACTGGGGATCCTGTGTGCACTGCCCCTGGTGGGGTATCTCAGGGAGCGGGATTGTCTGTGTCCCTGTACGTAGTCTGTGGACGCTCCCTGGCGCTGGCATCTGACTCCGTGCTCCTGGAGTCTCCAGGCAGCAAGGGTCTCCAGGCAGCAAGTGGCAACTCCTCTTCTGTAGACCCTGCAAGACAGCCTCCCCCTGCCTTTGACCCCCTTCCTCGGCTCTGCTGTGAACAGTGTCTGGGCTGCAGGCTGTAGCAACCCACCTGTCCCACACAGTCTCACAGCTCCGGCAAATGCAGCCCCTCCCTGGGCATTGCCTGCCCCTGGGCCCCCTCACCCATCAGGGAAACTAGGGCAGACTCCGGCAGTCCCCCCTCACCAGCTCTGCTGTGCTCACCCAGCCTCACCAGCTGCAGTCAGGTCTCTCCAGGCTTGGAGTCTCCACACAAAAAGTCCCTGCCTGATCCTGCCATGGCAGCCTTCTGGGGTGGAGAGAAGAACTGGATACTGTATCACACTGGATACTGTCACTCCCATTGCAGCTTCTCTGCTGCTGCTTCTGCAGGGTTCTTTCAGGGGCTCTCCGAGGGACCACTGAGCTGAGACTCTGAATCTGGTCTCCAGCCTGTTCCCTAGCCCCTCCCTCTCTCTTGTTCCCCCCCCGCGAGAAAAACTGCTCCCCCTTTTATCCAAGCCTCTCAGCCAATCCCATCTTAGGGCCCTTCCCGGGCTTTTGCTACTGGCTCTATTTCAAAACTTTGCTGGGGTTACATCACCCCTCCCACTTCCAACAGGGCTGCTTCCAAAACAGCTTCACTTGCCCTCAGAGCCTATAGTGTCCCCTCTGGGACAAACTCTGTCTCTCTACCAGGCAGACCTTCCCACTCTGTTCAGGTGGGTCTATTCTATAAAGGCTGCTACATCACAATGCCAGGAACCCAGGTGACAGCAAAAGCTGGTCTGGTTTTGCCACGAGTGTGCGTCAGCAGGCCAGCCCTGTGCTGTGTGCCATGTGCAGCCCCTGTATCTACGGTTGAGTGGGCCAGGAGTGCCCCAATGGCACGCTGCTGCTGGCTTCTGCTGGCAGACCCTGGGGGTGGGGGTATGCCATGCAGAGGGGTGGGCAAAGGACCCACCTCTCCCAAGCAGTGCCCCCCCCACCGACCCCACAGTCCCTGCCACACTTATGCTCCTATTTCCTGGGGCCAGAGCCTGGGTCTGAGCCACTGCTACAGCCTTGCCCTGCTTCTATTTGCTCTAGCATTCTGAGGCAGTGTGTTGGAGCAGCAGAGGCATGGCATAGAGACACGTTGGTGGGTGCTAGAGCTTCTCTCTGGAGGACCCAGCCTCCGGCTGCCTCAGAGTGTGCCTGTGCCATTTTTTCCCAGAGTGTTTTGTTTGTTTGTTTGGTGTTGGGTTGCTTACTTGTTTTTATTACTGGGATTTCCTGGTATCATTTTTTTTTCATTCCTAGGGTGCCTCTTGTGGCATCTCAAACTGCTCTGGGGTGCTGAAACAGGCACATGCTCACTTGTCTGGACGTGGCCACAGATTTAAAATAGGAATCTATAGTGTCAAAAACATTCTGACTTGTTGTGGGCTTCCTGAGTCCTTTTGCAACAGAAGTATTGCTGTATTATTTTTCTGTAGTTGAAAAATTGATGAAATTTCTCACTTTTGAAATGGGGTACCAAAAAAATTAGAGAAGTTATGGGAGAGGGGTGCCACTGCCTTGTGCCTAAAAAGATTGAGAACCACTGGACTAGAATTTAGTTTTCCACCCAATCAATTCCTCCACTCCCTCCTTCCCTTTACAATTTGAATCATAAAATACTGCTACTGCTAAACAGGTACAGAGAAAGCCAGATGATGCATTACATCAGTTAAGGTGGGTAGTTTTTAGGACTAGAAGAGTGTTCTCTTGTGCATGGCTTAGGTACATACAAATTTAGTCATGTGAGCACCAAGGTGAAATACAAAATGCTCTTACTTGAGAAGCTTTTCCCTAGGAACACTTATGAGGTTGTCATGGGAGAAAACTCCCTGGTGTTTGTTGTCTAGCAGGCTTAGAGACTAGATAACACGGGTGAAGGGGTAACTGTAGTTTATTTATTTGAGTAAAGACCATAAAACAGCAAAGAGGTAAAATGGCCGCGACTTAAGGGTGAGGCAGTCTTATATATATTTTTTAACAAAGAAATTATAAGGTTATTGAATATGTAATATTTATGGTAATCATCTCCTTATATGGTGTATTATAAATCTCAGTATTTTTTTAGAGGAAAAAGTTAGTGTTATCTTATATATTTTAATCTGTTTTTTTGTGCTCTGTTGTATTATCTTTTTTTTTTTTGGGTCCCCCTTATCTTATCTTATTTTTAGCTGTAGCTGGTATCTAGTATATAGACTTAATTTTTGGTTTTTTTAATAAAATGGTTAAGGCACTTGACATAAGAAAATGGCTGGCTTAGAGATTATTCTGTCTTGTGGTCAGCAACATTATTAGGCCACAGGTCATGTTTAGTGTTTAGCTATAAAGCTAATATTATTTAATAATATAAATTATAGTTAACAGTATATTATAGAAAACTATTTTATTTTAGGGTAAAGACAAACTTGTTTATCACAAGGTGTTAAAATGAAACAGCGTGCACTATTCCAAAGAACAATGCAGTAGGCTCACACAAATGGTATGTAGATACTTTCAGACATGATTTTTGGGCATGGCATGTAATTTTTGGAGTACAGCATGTTCAGACATTTTTTCAGTAAGATTATTTAATAGTCATACAAGAAGCTTAGTCCCCAGCCCTTTGGCAGTGTTAACATCACTTCCAGCTTGTACAGAAAGGGAGAGCCTTAATGGGAGAGCCTTAGTTTTTCTTTTCCTTTTTTGGAGAAAGTTAGGAGATTCTGAAAGTGTGTCTTATATCCTTTCTGGACCAAAAGTTGATAGATGTTTAACTTGATGTGTAATTTGCATTGGTTGCTATTAACATTCTCTTGTAAACCTTCCTGGGAAAGAGGTATTACTGTCTGAGTTAGTAGTCTCCTATGTTTCTGGTGGGATACCCTATCACAATTAGAAATACTGAGACTGAGAATACAGTAGGAGGTGCTGAACCATGTGTTACGCTAGTAAGGACTTAGGTCTATACTGCCCACCTGTCAGTTGTTAGAGAAGGCCACTTGCTTGGTAAAAGATCATTGAAAGGTAAGAAAGACCTGGTTCTCCAAGGTAGCTCTGTCCCTCTTCCTTCCTACCTGCTGCTTCTAGAGAAGAGTCTATGCTGCAAAAAAAACAGCTTTTCAGGGCTATGTAGTCATTTAAAATTAGCATAGCTAAGACCTTGCTGCCATAATTTTACAACAGTTTTGCAAGCCACAGTCCCAGTTAGCTTTTGCCCTTAACTGCTGCAATGCAGTTAGCAGCCTTGGTGGGAGAGGTGGGGAGGCTCTTCACACTTCAGGGCAGAGGAGGCAGGGCAGTGAGTAATGGGCTACCTCACATGCTGCATATGACCTATGCTCCTGTTCTGGGGTAGAAATGTGAACCTGGCAGAGGAAGCTGCCTTGCAAAAGGGAGACTGGTTCTGAGCCTGGAGAAGTGTGGGGGATACTTCCTGAATGAAACTGGATGAAAGTTTTTACTATAGTAAATTTTCTTTAAACGAAAAAAAAAAAAAAAGAGAATCTCAAGGGAACTGAACCTATTCCTGAACATGCTTCAAATTTTGTGAATAGCTCAGCTTGGAAAAAGAGGCAAATAATGTTTTAAGTGAAGCCATTTAATTCTCAAATTGTTTTAAATGGAAAAATATTTTTGATACTTTCAGACAAAAGAATTTTCAACTTCTCATTTTGAAATGACATTTTCAACTTAAAAAAGCTGACCTAAATCAAAAAGGAAAAGAAGCTAAACAAAAGGTTCAGAAAAGGAGATGGGATATCTTGTTTTGGGTCAAAGGAAAAACTTCATAAAAATAAGCAAAATTACCAAAACTTATTCAAGGAGCTCCAGCAGAGACTGAGTTAAGTGGTAGAGTTTACATCTATTCCTGTAAATCAGTCACTTCCTAAAAATTTAATAGCCTTTTTAAGTGAGCGCCAAATTCTAGAAAGAGTACATTTGTGGTAATCGGTGAAAGTTGGGGTTCTGGAGATCTAGGTTAATTCCTCATGTTAACATACATATAAGCCCCATCTGTACAACACAGATAAAATCCCCTTTCTTCCATCTGCTTGTATTCCAAGCTCTTTAGGGAGGGGCTAGCTATGTTTGTACAGCACTGCACATAGTAGAGGCATAACCCAGTTAGTCCTGCTACTGTAATAGCAGCAATAATAGGTACAATATTGGGACTAATACATTGTTCCTGTGTAATTATAGGCACAAGCCTCTTTTCTGTAATTAAGATGGGCATATGAATTGATGATTTGCTCTTTCTTTGGTGGTAGGATGTGTTTTTTCTTTTCTTTTTTCTTTCTCCTCCCCCTCCTACTCCCAGCTTCAGAAACAGAAAATTGTAATGACTAATCAAAAAGCTGTGGAAGAAAACCTACAAAACACAGTTGAATAGCTCCCTCTCATGGCTGCAGAACATAATGTCGGTTAGAATATTTTTAGAATCCCTTTCCTTAGGAAACCTTGTTTCACTACAAAGGCAATAGTTTTCTTACAGTTTTGCAGAGGCAGAATTCCCAAATCACAAGGAGCACTGAGTGAGCTTCGACACAGCATGGGACAGGCAAAGAAAGGGGAAGAGAAGAATGGGAAGAATAAAGCAGGTTTCTGTGGAGTAGAGAATGAAAAGAAGAGAACCACTTTTGCTAAACTGTTTCTCAGCCTCAGACAGGAGGCTCTTGCACAGTGAGCAGAACACAGGAGCAGCATCACCTTGGAACTATCCCTTTGATTCTAGAAACCTTCTAAACCAAAGGGTTGCAAACAGTCACATTCATAGGCTCTGGCTTGTGCCCTCTGGCAACATACCAAGGGTAAAATGCAGCCCCTAAGAGTTACTGCCTATAGATAGCATTAAGTTTTCCACTTCCAAATTCTTTACGTAATTCACAGTTGAAGCAAGTCATTTCTTTTCATAAAGTGCTAGGAATTGGAGAATAACCTGCTCACCTATAACATGTGACAGCTGATAACTTGGCTCTGGAAACATTTTTAAGGGCACAAATGAATGTTGGGAACCTGCTTCACTATTTTGCATGGACGCAATTGCCCTTTTTTCTATTGAGTCTTCTGTTGCTTGTAGCGTCTCCAGTTAAAGGAAAAATCTGAGGTGTGTATTTCGCAGAGCAGCTAATAAGGGTAGACTTATTTTTTGTTTGCTAATTTACCATGGAGATCCCCATAACTTCCAGGGGAAGGGAATCTTTTGTGTATCTAAAGGTTAGCAGTAACTTGCTAAGTCTTCAAGGCAGCTCTAAGTGTGTGTTGTTGGAATGTCTTGGGGATTCATCCAAAGGCTTGAGGGGGTAGAATAGCAACTCTCTGCATCCTCTGGCATCAGAGGAAAGCACAGGATGTTACCACAGCCTCATTCCCCATGGAGTCTCCAACAGTATTTTGCTCATTCCTATTTATTTTAATGATCTGTTTTGCAAGAGAATTGTAGGGCAGAAGTTGTGAAGGCAGTTCCATTATGAAAATCTAAGTACAAATGTTGGAATAATCTCACTTGGAAAAGGGCTGAGTTACTATGTGCTTGTACAGTACAGATCACAATGGGGCTCTCCTCAGCTGCTGTATTGAACTAATACTGGGAAGGATAACTCTGCAAGATCATTGGTTAAAATATTCAACACTGACTGGTTTTGGTTCAGTAGTTTATGGATGCTTGAGTTAAGATGCCTTAAAAGGAATTACATAGTACTGAGTATCTGCTCGCTGAAAGAGAGGAGTCATTGCAGGTGTCTCATGTCAAGGAGACAGTGACTAGTTTTAAGATTTTTGGCTGTAGGTTCAAAAATAATTCTGTCATAAGTTCAAAATTCAAAATTAATCCTGTCATAAGTATTTACCTGTCTTGGTGGAACATCAGATTCCTTGTAACACTGTAAGGACATTCATTGAAGCTGATCAAAGTCATAAAGTCTCAATACCAGATCAGTTACCAGTTATCAATACCAGTTATCAGTCTCAATACCAGATCAGTATACCAGTCTCAATACCAGTTATCAGTTACCAGTTAACATTTGGAAGGTTTCCAGAATCTAAATTGCACACTTTATATTTCTGCTTGAATAAGCCAAATAATTGAGGCTGCTCAGTTGAACAAGACTTTATTCTGCTTGCTTTGTACTATCTTGCAGTACTTTATTTCAAGTCAAATATTGATTCCTTGTTTTCAATTTGTGGTGTATTTATTTTATCTTTAATTTCAGAGACAAGGTGCAATTAGATTGCTGCATTTCAATTAGTATTCTAATACAGAACTTTTTTTTTGTGGAAAGTTTACATCATGACTTTAGTAAAATTAGGTTTGCCTCTAAAGATAAAGATGCAAATATCATGCATCATAATTCCACTGTGATATGTTACTTTGTCCTCTTCCCTGTCTACTGATAATCAGAAACAAGGGCTTCCATATTATAATCCAAATTCTGGTATTGAAGTATGGCACTTGAAGAGGTGTCCAGTCCTAATTTTTCCAAGTATCCACTAAGTTCAGGTGGCCATATTGGCACACATTGGGCACCAACAAACTGAGTCATCCATGATTGTTGAAGAGGCTTTGAACACCTAGGGGAATTTTTTTTTAAAGCGGGGAGGAGGGGGAGAAGAAAAACAAACATCTCAAGGAATTTTCTTTTTTTAGAAGCACTAATTCCATTGACTTTCAATTGACGCTTTTGAAAATCTTCCCCTCTAGACCCTAAAGTCTCCTTCACTCTCGTCTGTAATCAGGATTGCTTGTGTGTGTGTGTGTGTGTGTGTGTGTGTGGCTTAATGTTTATAAAATACCTGAAAAGCTTTAGGTGAAAGGTGCTGTGTAATCATACAGGAGCATTAAATAATTAATTCCCTTTCTCTATATTCTGCTAGGAGATGAGCTCTGCAAGTACAAATAGTAAGGTTGTATTTTTTACCTTTTTCTGTTGTGGTGATTTTAAAAGTGGGAAGAGTATTATTTTTTTTCCTTTTTTCTTTTTCTTTTACTTTTTTTTTAATTAATCCTAAAGTGTATTTTTAGCATCATATCCTAAACCTTCGTTACAAAAATTGCTTCTGAAGGCAGAGAGAGATCTGGCTGCAATCTGGATGGTTTATCAAAAAGCATGGAAGTGTGAGCCATATGGCAAGCTAAATTCAAGTTATCTCCTGTTAGAGCGCAGTTTCCCACTTTAAACACAATCCAATTGAAGTGCCCACTCAATGGGAAGCTTCTCTTCTGAGACTGGCGCGTGGACCAGTGGCAGAGCCAACCCTAGGGTAGGCGCGGAGCCCAGGACAAATCAGTCTATGCGGAGGCCCCCTTAACACTGTGCGGAGTTGTGATACCCCTGCAATTGCGGGGGGGGAAGTGGGGCTGTCTCCATGTTTTTTCCGCGGTGTGGGGCTGAGCTGCCAGCTCCAGGTGGGCTCCGAGGAGGGTACCCCTCTCCTTCCCCCCCCCCGCCGCAAAAAAAAAAGGAGTATGTTCCACTGCTGCCTAACAGGAGAAGGTACAGTAACAAATGTATAAGAAAGAAACTCTCCAGACCAACTGTGACCCGTGTGACTGAACCCTTTCCAATACTTCACATGTAGCCAGTATTCCAGGTGGAGTTTTATGGGTAAGGCCTGATATAAACTCCCAGGTTTTGCAGATCAACCATCTTCTCAGTTTTCCAGTGCTATTAAAAATAAATAACTGTACCCTGAATCACACACAACCTGTGAAAGTCCTGAACATACACTTTGATGCCTTCTGCAAAGATATCAACGGCCTCAGAGTAGAATCATGTAGTTCTACTGTCTGGGACAGCATCTTGCAGAGTTTGAGATGGGGTCCTGCACCTACTGTGGTTAGGTACTTGTATTTTGGAGGGCTTCCACCTTGTCCCTGAGCACTCGCTACCTGCTCTCTACTGCCTGCATTTGTTCTTCCACTCCTGCTATAATCCAGACTATTCATGCCATTTTACGAGAATGGACTAAGACCTTGAATAAGTCCATATTGAGAGGCTACTAATCTGAAATAAAAAATTCACCTAAAATAACATGAGCACAGTAATTTGCATTAATCTGGCAAAAGCCTTTCTATGGGTGGTGGGTCTAGTAAGGAGGTGTTTTAGGAGGATAGTCATTAGGAGGATAGTTGGAAAGGTTGCAGCTGGAGCAGACTTGTAGAGCTGTCACACTAGATTCTCTCATTACTTTTCTTTTCAAAGCACTTCTATTTTTACTCGAAGAGGAGATGAAACAAATGACAAAATATTGTGCAGAGTAGATGCTGTAAGCATCAGTTTTCTTGCTCCTTGGATGGGAAAGGTAGGAAACTTGAGGTTGAGAAGATGGATGTGTGGAAAGGTAAATATTTGATTGGTGTCAGCAATTTGTATTTGGAGCATAGCTTCAGCTGATGATGTTAGAGCCTATCTACAGCAGTGCAGTACAAACACCTGTACAGGGTGAAGAATGCACCTTCACTTTGTTTTATGTAACCATGAATTTGCCGGCTACTGCCAGTCTGACCCATTAACTTAATTTGGTTTAAATATTAATTTTAAACCAAAGGGAAAGTTCAAAACAAACCCAGCTTGGTTTTTAATTTTAGATGTGAAATAGCTGAAAAGTTCATAAAAATGCTGGGGGAATGGATCTTGGTTCAGTGATGAGAGACTTGGCAAGAATGCTGATCTTATGTGCAGCTATATTTGAAGCCGTTGCATAAGCAAGATCTCACAGACTGTGTTCAGAAATGTATAATTCACTTGGGGTCTGCGGAGCAGTTGTCACAACTGTGCTCAGAAACAAGTAGAGTTTCCTTTTGGAAGGTACGCTTTAGGATATGGGAACAGAACAGGCTGGTAGACAGGTTATTGCAGACTGTTATGTAGCAGTTAAAGATTAGGTGCAAACCCACCAGCTCTTGAAAATGTTATAGTGACAGCTGAGGAACATAGGGCTACTCTGACAGAAGTTCTCATTTAAAAATGCAACAATGCAGCTCAACCTGAATAAATTCTGTCAAATAAGCCTTTATTTGCCCAAACAACACTTCTAAAGGTTTTCCTCTAGGTTCTGTGAATGATAGCATATGTGGTAAAATGACCTGTTCACTTTCAGCCATGTCAGACAATAGTTAGATCAAAAATATATTAAAGAACACTGAAAAAGGCTTGGTTGAGTAATTATGTAGCATTTACAAACCAAAAAGGCTAAGGACTTCTGAATAAGATAATTATTATTTGTCCAGCTCCTAATGGGGCCGTTCATCATCTGGGTATTTGCCATGGATATAACTCAATGACCTTTTAGTTGTCATCTTCCAGAAGTATCACAGTATCAAACATTAAAAAATCTCCAAAAGTCCCTGCCCTCAACAGCTCACAGTGCAATAGGGACTATACAAATAGGTTAGGTCTTGCTGAGGGAACAGAATAATTGTGAATGAGTATAGCGATCAGATGTTCATGGTGAGTGGACTTAGATTATATCTTGCAACACTAAATGCTATATGTGACTGTAAACTGTGTACAATAGCATTTCCTTTTATTTTGTTAATTATGGGACCCAATGGGATTTGGTGTTACAAGGCTGAACTGTTACAAGGCTGAATTATCCTTTTGGCTTAATATGTCATATGGATAGCTACTCATTTTAGACTTTTACTTTAGGAGGATTCACAGGTGCTTATCTAAAGTTAAGATTCATCATAACCTAGGTAAATGTGTGAGGCCACTTTTTGTTTTCTCTGTTAAAAGCTTCTTAAGTCTAGGTGTTAAGACTAATTGTTAACATTATCATCATGTGGATCTCAACTCCGGATTTTATTATAAATGGCTGTCCACTGTTTCTTGTGGAAAATGTAAGAGGATTTATTTAGGCAGATATGAACTGACTAGTGATCTGAAAATCCAAAACTAGATATATTTAAAAACTACTATAAAATACACATCACGTTGTTGTCCACAGTCCCTCCTTAAGAAAACAGTGTAGTTTAAGGGGTTAATTACTGTGAATTTAAAACAATGTTCCTTGAGACATCAACAATGTTGTTATTAGGGCTGTACGAAACAGCACCATTTTGTTTTAACTTCTGTTTCGCTGTTTCGAAGGGACAGTGTTTTGTTTTGGTGTTTCAAAGTGCTGTTTCATTTCGTTGAAACTGTTTTGCTGTTTCAACACTGTTTTGACACGTTTCGACATTTTGCCCATAGGCTATAATGGGGAATCATGGAAAAAGCCTATAACTTTGTCATTTCTTGCCTGATTCAGATAAAAATTGTAGGGATGGTAGCCTCTTCTGAGGACATGAAGTCTGCCAAGATCAAGGAGCTAGGTGCAGGGGTTTGGGGGAAACTGCACCTCAAACTGTTCAAAGCAAAACTAGTATCAGTTGCCAGCAACGGCAGCCTGCTGTCATCCTGCGCACAGATTGGGGAGCCCACTCCCCCTGGGAGGAGTCTGGCATAGCTCTGTCGCCCTCCTGGGGGTGTGGGCCCCTGGATTTGTGTGCAGGATGACAGCAAGCTGCCGCTACCAGCTGGGGCCAGCGCCAATGCTGGGTTCTTCCTGATGCTGGAGGCAGGCTGCGCCAGGCAATCTCAAGTGCTGGGACTGGCCCCAGCCGGCAGCAGCAGCATGCTGTCATCTGCATGTTCCACAGCTGGTGTGCAGAGCTTTAAAAAAATAAAAATAAAAAGCATCACACTCACTGGCTCTGGCAGCGGCAATTGAGGCCTCTGGGAGCTCATGGCAGAGCCATCCCATGCAGCACAGGGCAGTGGGGGGTAGTGGGGCTCACCCCCCACACCTGGCACCCATGCGGCACCTGCCCCATGGCATAGGTACAGCCCAGCTTGGCAGGGTGCTGCACATTGTCTGAGAGCTGGGCCAGCTCCACCTGTCAGCCGGAGCTCCTGGTTTGATTCCTAGCTCTCTGATCATTCCCCGAGCTGTTCTGCATGGGGTTTCAGCAGGCTGCTGCTGCCAGCTGTGGAAATTCCCAGAGCCACTGCCATCCCACATCATCTGGGGACCCATGCCTCCTGGAAGGAGCTGGGGGAAGTGATCAGAGAGCTGGGGGAAAGATCTGGGAACTGGGGGAATGTTCAGGGAGCTGAACATGCCTCCGGCTCACTTCCCCCAGCTCTGATCATTCCTCCAGCCCTTCCCGAGGGGCACAGGCCCCCCAGATCTGCATGCTGGGTTTCAGCAGGCTGCCACTGCAGGCTGGGGCTGGCAGCAGCATTGCAGTCTTCCTGGTGCTTGGTGTAGGCTGCACCGAGTGGCTGGTGCTGGCCCCAGCCTGCAGCAGCAGCCTGCTGAAACCCTGAGTGAAGATGCGGGGGCCTGTGCCCCCCAGGAAGAGCTGGGGGAAGCAATCGGAGAGCTGGGGAATCAAACTCGGAGCTGGATGTCAATATCCGAGCAGTCCTTCCACCGTCTCTTTCCCCCTCCCTCTCCTTAGTTTCTGTTAGTTGCAAGCAAGCCTGTCTTCGAAACATTTTGAGCGCCCTTGTTTCATTTTGAAGCATTTTGTTTCATTTCAATTTCACTGTTTCAAGCTCAAAACATGTCAAAACAGCTTTAAAACAAAACATCCAGTGAAATTTCACACAGCCCTAGCTGTTACCTTCTTTGGCCTCATTGCCAAGGATCTTGGTTTTCTCTGTTTAAAAATTCCAAATTCTCTGATTTTAAAATCTCTCAAATCTGCATTTTCTGCAATTTAAAATGAAACACCACTCCATGTGTGTATGTGTATATGTATACACACCCCCACACCGTCCCCCCGTGTCTCCCCCATGATTCTTGACAAGCAAGTCAGTAGTTTTATTATAATAATTGAGGCACTGGTAGGACAAGGAGGGACTTTAGATACGATAATTTAGCTCTCAAACATTCTGGTTATTAGGCCGCCACTGACAAGGATGGCAAGAAACACCACTATGGACAGAAATGTCCCATAAAACTTTCTACTGTAGGATTCTCACTTGCCTCTGAAACAGCTAGTACTGGTCACTGTAAGGAGGTTATTGTGCAGCTGTATGACTGGTCTGATAAAGGCTGGCAGTTCTTTAATTAAAATATTTTTAACTTCAAAGGAGAAAAGCAAAGCTTTAGTTTTCATCTGATCAAATGTCTATTGGCTTCAAAGTAAAGTGGTTGACTATTTTGTAATATTTCTTTTATTTGATCAGAAAAGAGTAATTTGCAGAATATTAAGGTCAAGTTTCTCTACAAGATGGATCACAGAGAGACAAAGACTTAGAAGGGCTTTTTATGAGTCAGTAAACTAAATGAAATTTCTCAGCTTTTGACAGAATGAACTGAAGTATTCTTTAAGGTTCTGTCTACACCTGGCTATTAGTACCCAAGTACCTGCAGAGATGCATGTCCTAGTGTACACACACTGCACGGCAATTACACTAGTATAAATGCCCTTACTAGAGATAGGCAATAAGTCATAGGTTGTGTTTTGTACAATAAAATAGAAAGGAAGTTGTTCCACTTTCAGCAAATTATTTTCATCTGAGGTTTTATGCTAATATTTTGGCATCTGATGACTGGATAATGACTGGCTTTAAGTCTGAAATTGCCCTGTTTGGTGTCCATCTTGTTCTCTTCATTTATAAAACTAGGAACATGTCAATCAGCATCACATCTCCTTTTCCTACTCCTTTGTAGACATCAAGGAGTTTTGAAATGTTCACTCACTCTTTAGTTTTACAGCTCAGGTAGATCTCCCATCCCACTCATGTTTTATAATAACCAGACTGACTCATCTTGGACTAGACACGCATCTGATATCTGTAATGCAGAAGGGGGGAAAAACCTCTTTCCTTTTTTAAATTATCTGAGGAAAATTTAAGTTATAGTTCAACAGCAGAGCCAGAAATGTTTGAAGGAAAAATGGGTCTTATTTCTGAAGGTTATTTATCCTTTGTGTTTAGATATTGCTAAAGGAAAGAGAATATTAGGTTTCACAGGTTTTTCTGAAATGATGCAGAGAGAGAACAATAGAGAAAGTATTGTCACAAAAATAGGGACTTGTCTAATGAAAAGGTTTGCACACCCACCTGCTACTATAGACAGCCTGAAAGCTGAGATGCTGGCCAGCTCAATTAGTCCTCAACAATTCTTCACATTCTATCTTGAGTTGGTATTAAAGGTGTGTGACGACAATTGTCTGCACAGAGCTAGAAGCAAAATGGTGACACCTGGTAGGAAAATGGAGTCAATGTAGGTAGCCTTAAACTACCTATGAGCGCCTATCACCATGGTCTTTGATTTTTTGAACGACGGGCAATTGAAATGAGGACTCACTTCCCTGAAATGCTGCTCTCATAGACATTAGGGCTGGAAGGGACCTTGGAAGATCATCTAGTCCAGTCCCTTGCCCCAGGGGCAGGAAGTCAGCAGAGGCCATAGGATCCAGCAAGATAAATATCCAAATATCTCTTGAAGGTGTTCAAAGTAGGTGCTCAAACCACCTCTGGCAGCAGTCAATTCTAAGCCTTGGGGGCTTGGACAGTAAAGAAGTTCATCCTTATGTCGAGCCTGAAATGGTCATGGAGGAGTTTGTGACCGTTCGATCTTGTCATCCCTTGGGTCGCTCTGGTGAACAGATGTTCCCCCAGATCCTGATGAGCACCCCTGATAAACTTACAGGTGGCCATCAGATCATTATCATAAGGTCTGTTTTCCTGACCTCTGATCATGTGCGTGGCTCTCCTATGGACTCTCTCAAGCTTCTGCACATCCTTTTTGAATTGTGGAGCCCAAAACTGGACACAGTAGTCCAGCTGTGGCCTCACTTAGGCTGAGTACAATGGGAGAATGACGTCCTTGGATTTGCTTGAGAAGCATCTATGAATGCAAGCCAGCGTTTTGCTCGTTGTACTAGCTGCAGCATCACATTGATGGCTCATGTTCATCCTGTGGTCAATTGTGACCCCCCAATTCCCTTTCGTCCATAGTGCTAGCCAGCGTAGCACTGCTGATCTTATAAGCATGCTGCAGGTTTTTCTTCCCAAGGTGGAGAACTTTGCATTTTTCAGTGTTAAAAACCATCAGGTTCTCGTCCGCCCATTTCCTGAGCCTGTCCAGGTCAGTCTGGATCACCCTCTTGTCTTCAGGTATGGACGCTTTACCCCAAAGTTTGGTGTCATCAGCAAACTTGGCCAGTCCGCTTCTGATACTGATGTCCACATAATTAATGAAGATGTTGAATAGTATAGGCCACTGGTCACAGCGCACCACGATGATTGACTTCCATCAACCACCACCCTCTGGGTCCGACCATGGAGCCAATTCCCCAGCCAGCAGATTGTGGTGAGGCCGAGGCTGCAGTTAGCCAGTTTTGCTAAGAGGTGATCATGCCAAGTCGAAGGCTTTTTTTTAAAGTCAAGATATATGACAACACTCTCTTCTCCCTTGTCCAGGTAATAAGTCACCTGGTCATAAAAGGAAATAAGATTGGTCAAGCAAAACCTACCCACAACAAACCCATGCTGGCTATCGCTCAGGAAGTTGCCATCAGCCAGTCTGTTAAGAATGGCCTCTTTGATCTTTTCTAAGACCTTCCCCAGGATAGAGGTCAGGCTGGGCCTGTAGTTTGCTGGATCCACTTTCCTCCCTTTCTTGAAGATAGGCATCACGTTGGCCCTCTTCTCTGATTCTGATGGTACAAAAGGGACCCAGGAAACAAGCATTTAGATGTTTCAGTGTCATCTATGTCATTGGTTTGAGTGCAGACTGTGAGCACAGTTAGTCACCTCTAATAAGAACCTTGTTTCCCAGAACGTTAACAATGCTAAGGAATAGCAGAAACAAGAATCAGAGCCAGTGGAACAGAAGATGCTTTGGACTGAGTTGTTAACATGAGATAGGAACTTCCAGTAATGAAAAGTGCTGTTTCAAACCAACCAAATAAAGCTCTTCAAACAAGAGCTAGCAGGGCCCTTCATGAAGCCTTGCTGCACCACATCTATGCTAGGTTCCTATGTTTATTCCTTCTCTTCAACTCCGCCTCATGTTAATGAACATTTAAGTACTAAACCTAGTGATTTTTTCATACTGCTGCCTAAGTCTCGTCTGAGGACATGAAGTTGAACTGTTGAACTAAGATGCTGATAGTGACTAGATGTAGTTGTGTCTGGTTAGACTCAGCCTTAAAAAAGTAGTAGTCAGCATTTTCAGGACCTGTGGACTTGCTGAGTACATCCAACTTTCTGGAACTAGACACTACTGAGCCCATTGTCCATTCTAGAAGGCTCTAAAATAGACAGTAGAGCTCAGAAATAGACAAAAGAGGTAAAGTAAATCATGGCAGTTAAAAGCTAAGGGGGAGACATTGGTATAAATGGACAGAATATTTAAAAATGACAGTGTAAGGTGCTGGCATATGTGAAGAAATAGCAAAAGTCTTTAACAGTGCAACAATTCTGAAATGGTTACTTCAGCAGAGAAGGGGTTTAACAGTGAATCTCTGACAGGTTTTCTTGTTTTAAACGTACTGGGATTATTCATGCTTTGGATTTATTTGCCTATTCCATTGCTGCACTGAGGATTTCTATAGCGAACAGTCTGTTTCTGGATGAAGGCTGTTTTGCACATTGCTATGGAAACTGTAAGATTTTTGTATAGACCAGGGTTTGTTTGGTTTTTTGGGGAGGTGGGTGTGTGGGGGGTTCCCCCAACAGAATGTTATGGGGCACTTAGAACCCAGACTATGGGTCACAGTACAATTCTAAGAACTGACCTCCTTGAGCTACCTGAATTTTAGGCCAGGACTCAGGGTTGGCAAAGTCATCCAATGCCGTGCTAGCAGAAGTTTTAGTTGTGATTGCAGCTGTTCATTTTATCCATATTTTATTTCTGCTGTTCTGTGTTTCTTTGGCACCATGTACTGTTTGCTTATATAAATAAAACCTTTTTCAGCAGTTCTAATGTCTAAGATGAAGTCATAGCCACTAAGACAAGTTGGGCTGTAACAGTGTGCTCAGGGTGGAACAGTGTGTTATAACTGTCCAACGTTATTTTTGTAAGATGCATGAGTTAGTTTTATCTGACCGCTGTTAATGCACCATCATCACTGGTGATTTGTAATGGTGTGATGTCTGGGATGTTTGCTGTCAATAGACAAATCATGACTAGGATTCTCTGTACTTCAGCCATCAGATGATACATCTACTTGCAGTATGTCATTCAGACACCAGGGGTACCATGTAGTGTCACATGGTATACAACAGTTTAGTCCAGACCAGGCCTTAGCTAGGACAGAATCGAGGGTGGGATGTCCGCATATCATACCTCAACTTTACCACTTCCTAAACCTGAGTAAATCTTAGCTTAATCTCTGCCAGATTAGTATGCATTCAGCAGTATTACCTTGTCCTCACTAGACACAAACCATGGCAGTATGTTTGTGATGTGAACCTTTTTAAATCTTGGTCTATGCAAGGGATATGGAACAGATTTTTATCTGTTTTATAATTATATTGGCCAGATTTACAGGAGGCATAAATTTTAAGTCGGTAGCAGTTCTATACTAGCTGAAGATCAGGTCTGTGAAGAATATTGCTAACTTTCCTTCAAATAAAACGTTCTCCAAGTGAAACAAAATAAAAATATCAAGATTATACAGTGCATATTTTTATGATTAATGCTCCCAAAAATGCCAATGGCAGCTTGCTTCTAATTAAGGACTGACACATTTGGCACATGGAAAGGACAAATAGACTGGAAGACACCAGTGCCCCACATTCTTCAACTGAATTATAACAAGATGGCAGCTACATGAAGGAAGCTCCTTTCGTACATTTAGAGGCACTATGCAGAGGTCACGGACACTTCTATCTCCAAAGCCATGAAGGCAGAAGTGCAGGTAAACTTAAAGCACAGGGCTACATTAATTTTAAGTCCAGTAACTATGAAGAATGTAGCTAACAATCTTTATAATATTTCCTGATACTTGATGTATCATCAGCATCGCACAACAGATAATTATGTAAGGTGCTAAATTAGAATCATAGAAAATTAGGGCTAGAAGGAACCAGAGGAGGTCACCTAGTCCATCCCCCTGCTCAAGGCAAGACCAACTAGATCATCCCAACCAAAGCTTTGTCATCCCAGCCAAAGCTGGGCCTCAAAAACCTCCAAGGATGGTGTTAGGGTGACAATATTTGGATCTTGGGGAGCACTGGATTTGCAGCTGAATGAAGGCTTTAACCTGTGGCTAGCAAAATCTGCTGACCACAAGGCAGAATATCTAAGCCAGCCATTTGCTTATGCTAAGTAACTATCTTAACTGTGTCAACCATTTTCTGAGAAAAAGCAGCAAGTGAGTTTGTGTGCTGTGAATGAGGTGAAGTTTTAGGAATGTGGAAGATGGTACAACATGGGACAGAAAAACAGATTGGAATGTGAAAAAACAACACATCATTGGTAATGGAATCCAAGATGAACATATGCGAAAAGGTAAATAGTGATTGGTGAAGAAGCCTCCAGAAACTTCCAGGTTTTGGTCAAAGTCTGCCCCTTGACCGAAGAAGTGGGGTGAAGGTCTTAGACATGTGCTCATAGCAAAAAAGCATGTAAATGAGTAAAATGCATAGTCAATTCCATGCTAATGAAGCAAATACTAAACAGAGGTGGAGCTTGAGATAGGAGGAGAAATGAGCAGAACATAGGAGGAGTGAGGGTGTGGAGAATGTTAATGAGCATAAATCAAGGTATATAAAATGTGAAAAGAACTATTGTTCACTGCAGGTCTGCAGTTTGCTGTGGTTTTTTTGGGACCTGGCCCAAAGCTGTCTCCATTCTGAATAAAGCTGTTGCAAGCAATGTGTGCAAGTAGCGTTTGCTCCCTGCTTGCTCTGGCTAATGAGTAACAGGACCCATGAGCAATTGGATCATTGTCTCCCTAGTCGTTTGGCACCGCATGGAGTCAGGGTCTAACAGATGGAGATTCTGGGTAACCTGTTCCAGTTTCTTACTACCCTCCTAGGAAGAATTTTCTTACTAATATCTAACCTAAACTTCCCTTGCTGCAACTTGAGACCATTGCTCCTTGTTCTGTTATATGCCACCACTGAGAACAGTCTAGCTCCATCCTCTTTCGAACCCTACTTCAATTAATTGAAGACTGTTATTAAGTCCCCTCTCCGCCTCCTCTTCTCTAGACTAAATAAGACCAGTTCCTTCAGTCTTTCCTCACCATGCTTCCTTAAGTCATGTCCCCCAGCCCCCTCACCATTTTTGTTGTCCTCTGCTGGACTCTCTCCAATTTGTCCCCTTCCTTTCTGTAGTGGGGGGCCTAAAACTGAACACAGTACTCCAGATGTGGCCTCACCAGTGCTGAATAGAGGGGAATAATCACTTCCCTTGACCTGCTGGCAACATGCCTACTTATGCAGCCCAGTATGCTATTATTCTTCTTGGCAACAAGGGCACGCTGCTGGCTCATATTCAGCTTATTGTCCCCTGTAACCCCCAGGTCCTTTTCTGCAGAGCTGCTGCCCGGCCAGTCAGCCCCCAGCCTGTATGTGTATATGGGATTATTCTGTTCTAAGTGCATGACTTTGCACTTGTCCTTGTTGAACCTCATGAGGTTCCTTTTGGCCTAATCCTCCAATTTGTCTAGGTCACTTTGAGTCCCTAGCCCTATCCTCCAGCATATCTACTACTTCCCCCAGCTTGGTGTCATCTGTAAACTTGCTGAGTATGTACTCCATGCCATCTTCCAGGTCATTGATGAAGACACTGAACAAAACTGGCCCCGGTACCAACCCCTGGGGCACTCAGCTTGGTACCGACTGCCAGCTAGACATTGAGCCATTGATTACTACCCTGTGAGCTTGATGCTTCAGCCAGTTTTATATCCACCTTAAAGTCCATTCATCCAGCCTGTACTTCCTTAGCTTGCCCACAAAAATGTTGTGGGAGACTGTATCAAAAGCCTTGCTAAAATCAAGGTCTACCACATCCACTGATCTCCCTGCATCCACAGAGCCAGTCACCTTGTCATAGAACACCTGACTTGCCTTTAGTGAATCCATGCTGACTTCTTAGTCACTTTCTTCTCCTCCAAGTCCTTTGAGATGATGGATTGCTTGAGGATCTGTTCCATGATTTTTTCCAGGGACTGAGGTGAGGCCAACTGGTCTGTAGTTTCCTGAATTTTTTTTTTCCCCTTTCTCAAATATGGGCACTATATTTGCCCTTTTCCAATCAGCCAGGAGCTCTCCTGATCACTGTGAGTTTTCAAACATGATAGCCAATGGCTCTGCAATCTCATCAGCCAACTCTCTCAGCAAACTTGGGTGCATCCCATTTGGACCCATGGACTTGTATATGTCCAGCTTTTCTAAAGAGTCCCTGACCTGTTCTTTTACCACTGTTAGTTACTCACTAGGGCTGTGTGAAGCTTCGGTCCCTGATTTGATTCAGCGGAGATTCAGAATCTCAGAATCGAACCAGAAGACCCTTTAATTTCTCCCTTCAAATCAATTTGGAGAGATTCAGAAAGATTTGGTGATTCGGACATAGACATAGATTTAAAAGTTTTTTTCTACATACCTCAAGGAACTAGGCAGCTCATGAATGCTGCAATGCTGGGATGGATGGAGCATCCCACAGAAGCGCGGGGGGGTCCCCAGCTCGCTTGTCAGCAGACTTGGAAGTGGACCAGAAGCACTTCTTGTCCACTTCCAGGTCCACCAGGTGTGCAAGGGGGCCCCCCTGTGCTTCCCCAGCTCAGTGACTGGTTCCTCCTGGGTCTGGGGGGGCATCTGGGGTCCCCCCATGGCCAATCACTGAGCCGGGGGGCCTGAGGGCCCCCCCAGCATGCTCCCCAGCAGACCCAGAAGTGGGCCAGAAGTACTTCTGGTTCACTTCTGGGTTCACTGCTGAGCACGCAGGGGGGCCCCCTGCTCTCCTGTAGGATGCTCAATTTGCCCCACCATCGAAGCATTCACAAGCTGCACCTGGTACCTTGAGGTATGTAGAAAAAACATTTAAAGCTGTGTCTATGGCCGAATCACTGATTCTCTGAATCAGCATCAAATCTTCAGATTTGGATTCGGCCAAATCGAATCAGGGACAGTAATTTGAATCAACTAATTGAATCACTGTCCCTGACTCAGGCTGAATCTGAATTAGAATTGAATACAGCCCATTTTGCACACCCATACTACTCACCTCCTCTGCAAACTGTGCTGCGTAGTGCAGTAGCCTGGGAGCTGACCTTGCCTGTGAAGACTGAGGCAAAGAAGGCATTGAGCACTTCAGCCTTTTCTGCATCCTCTTTTCTGTAACTTGATGCAGAACTAATAATTTCCTGTTGTGTTTCTCAGACAAGTCTTTTTGCCTGGCCCAGACTGTCTTACTAACATGCTAAATACATGAAATAGGCCTAATTTTGGCATTAGATTTCCTTAACTGAGCTTATTTTTCAAAAGCTACACTCCAGTATCTGTTCGCCTTTTGCCACCTGAGAATTAGATAGGAAGGACATAAATTAACATGGCCAACATATGCCCAGTTCCAATGCACATTCAACATCTATTAGAGTGCTGATGGAACATTAAGGTGTTCTATAGTGTCTTAGGTATATGGTTTCCCTTAACTCAATGAGGAACAACCTTTTGGTTGGCATGCCACAAATTAACTCCACACCCTCCCTAAGTGGCACTCTAATCCCCTTCTTCTGTCCAATCTGCTGTTGTTTTCTGTGCCCTGCCTTGTGCTTCCTGACTGATTTCCTATTCTACTTCTTATCCTATCTGCTGCTGTGCTGCCTGTCTCCTCCCTGATCTGTCACATGCCCTTGCCACACAGAGGCTGCCTGTGCCACTTGTGTTACAGGTTGGCCACTCCTGAACTAGATAATGAAGACAGTGACAAAACGGGCAGTTTTCTTGTAAGCGAATGCTTTAGGACTGGGAATCATGGCAAAGTACATTCTGTCCTGAATTTGCCCAGTTTTTGTATTTCTAATAGCCATTTAAATAATAAAGATTTTGAGTTCAGCTTGTTGTAGAAGGTTGTACAGCCATGCCCCTTCTGTGCATGTTATTGCTACATGCAGCTCTGTGTCATTTTGTTTGACTCCTGGAACATCCGAATTGCTTTTCATTAGTCCCTGTTTTCTGAAGTACTGGAATTGTAAGTCAGTGATGTTTCTGTTAAAATGCCTAATGAATAACTCCTTATTATAGGACATCAATATATATCTTGCAGGCACAGTGATGTCTCAATAAGTTTCACTGAGTTCACTCAGCATGTCCCAATCTCTTGCCATAAGTGTCCTAGTAGTAACTCCCTTGTTGAGCAGACCCCACAGGAACTTTGGACTTTATAGGGATCTTGGGCTTAGGTAAAAAAAAGTGTTTCCACAGAGCAGGTGGGGAGGTAGAGGAGAAGGAAGAGTAAATGAGGTTCAGAGAGAGAGAGTATAGCAACCAGCTTGACTATAAAAATCTTATTGCCAGGTATATGACACTTATGATGATACTAGTAGCAATAGCCATGCAAGGAAAAGAAACAAAACACTTACAATATTACATAGTTTCAATTAGGTATTTGGGAAAGTCTAGCTCAAGTTTGATCAGCAAAAGTCAGGTTTAGAAAGCTGTGCCTGGAATAAGAGAAGGAGAGAGGGACTGAACCAAGTTTGAGGTTTAGAAAGTGGGCTTAAACAAAAGAGAGAGAGAGAGAAAGAGAATTGCTGGTGTTTGTTGACAGGCAGAGCCCCCAGCATGCTTATTTATTCCAGGCAGAAAAGGAGTGGAACTGGTGCAGCTTTTGGATCCAAGCATCAGGACAGAGACTGGAGCTGAGATAGGGGTTTTTGTAGGGGCTCAAGAGAGAACACTAGGTTTGTTTATGGGTAAACGATGGCTCATATGCTGGATAATAGGAACTGATCACCCCTGGCTATGGGTGGCATCACTCTAAGGAAGCTTACAATGCAAACAGGCAGATTCAATGTTTTGGTACCAATAAAGGAATCATTACTAGAATTGGTCTGATAAATGCTGAGTTGGGTGTGTGCAGACGTGGGTTGATTAGCATTTGGAGCAGGGATCCCCCATCATGCAGTGTACCCCTGCTTCTCTGGTCCCAGAGTTCAGTGCAGTCCTTGCCTTGGAATCTCTGTTCTCTATTCTGAATGCTAATGAAGGTGCCTCCCTTGTCTCATCTCTGATGTAAGTTAGACCAGGAGTGTTGCCATCCTGCCCCCATTTCTGATGTAAATGAGATAGAGGATGTTGTTATCCCATCCTGAGGGGTTTAGGTTTATCTTCCACTGCATCTTTGTTGCCTTTTGTAAGTCCTTCTTTCCATGAGTTCTGGTTTGGGGAGTGGGAGGGGGAGTCCTTTGTGAGTCAGATAGGCTGGGTACTGCTCATGGGTTCCCCAGAACACAGCTGACAGGTAACAGAGGGATAAATGAGTTTCACACATGATTGCAGTAAAATATCAAGCTACATATTGAATTTTGTGTCATTATTGAGACCAAATGAGCTTGCTTTTTTCCAAAGTGTGCAATTTTAATTGAAGTCATGGATTTTTTGGTTCTTGGTGCTTATGAAAGTTAAACTGTTTTGATGTGGGTAAGTGTAGCTTTAGAGCCTCACTTTTAAGTTATCCCAGAGGCAGAGAGGGCTTCCACACAGCCCAAGAGAACAACTACAAAAAGAGACTTGAAGCTGTTTTAAATCTACCCACCAAGTGCTGGACTCTAGTAGCTGAGCATCATGTCCATGGACTCTAAAGTTGGGAATAAAAGGGATACAGGTGTATGTTGTAAAATAATGCATGTAGCTTTAGAAATTCAATGATTAATTCTCTAGCCTGGGCCAAGACTTCAACACTAGATAAGCTGCTATGTGATACAGTGCAAATCCCACAAGATTTCATATAGCTAGCTCTGTCTGTGTCAGGAAGAGTCTTCTATGACCTTTTGTCAAACTCTGAACCAAGACAAAAAATATGTGTGAAAACTAAAATTGCACCTCCAAACAGGGCAAGGTGCAGACTCTGCTGCTCCTTTTGGGTACTGATGTTTGATTCCAGCCACATCCTCTGCTCTGAGAGTGGACATATTTGAGATTTGTTTGTAAGGTAACTTTCCAATTGGTGTCAACCCATACAAGTTTTCTGTGAATCAAAAATTAGGTTTCCTTCTGTGCACAAAACTTGTTCCCCCTCCCCACCCTAACAGTAATGCTGTGAGCAAGATGGCCTTTGCTTTTCTATAAAGAATGTTCGTTCATTAATACAAACTCTTCCTAAAGTAAATAGATTTGCTATTTCTAATAGTGTTCTAAAAACCTCATTTATCATTGTGGGCTGCATCATTGATTCCTAGTCACTAGAGATCTCATCCAGAAGTCAGCCACCTGACATTACTTAGAATTTATGCATGCTAACAGAAAAAACAGGAGCTATATGGAACAGGCTGTCACAGGTGTCCCCAGAGTTTCTGGGGGTAAATTACACTTATTCAACATCTGCTCCAGCAGTCAATAAGCATGAACATAATGTGACAAACAACTTCTGTAATTTTCATGTTAAAGCATTCCTAGAGGCAGTTCGCTTAATGGCTTGTATACTGAAACTCAATGACAGTGTCTAGGCAAAGTTCTTTTCTATATACTTTAGTGATCTTTGTGGACATTAATCCTTTAAATATACAAATCTAATTCACATTTACATCAGGGTTAGAAAACAGTGGGAGCAAGAGTATCTGACCCAAATTCTGCTGTTACATTGGTATGCATCTAAAGTAACTCTAATGGCTTTAAACACCGGGTTTTCACTGATTCGACTGATTTCAGACTCTTCCTCAAAGTGTGAGTGAGTCTAGCACTTCGACCAATGACAAACAATCAGTTCAACCTCTCCACCCTTTATTTACCACATGCCTTCTGTTCCTGGGCCCTCTGAGAATCAATGTCCCCCCCCTCCCTCCCCCCCCAATCCCTTAAATTAGGCCTGTCTAGAACAAGCTATGGCATTCGGCCACTGGCAAAACTTGAAGAAAATGAAGAGCCACCCAACTGCAAGGAGGGCTGGACAAGTTTGGCCCTGTTTCTAGTCTTCCCTTAAAAGTGACTCAGAAGGGAAGTGGTCTCCTGTGGGTACTGTATCTGCCAGTGCTACTTGTTAAATGTGGGCTCCTTGCATGCTCACGTCTATATGGGCAGGTTGCTACCCAGCCACTTTCATTTTGCTTAGGGAGGGTTGCACAAGGATGTTCAAGGCCTGCTCTGCTACTGTCAGTGGTCACCCTAAGAAACAGCATCCATCCTGCAGATGTAAAGCTGCAGAGAAACCAACCAGTCTGTACACTGGGGGAGGGGGTAAAGGGTGGGGATATAAGAGGACCTCCAGAATTCCCTGCACATGTTAGGGACCAGTTTACTGTGCCCAGTTAGCCCTCTTTGTAAATAAAAATCTTAATGTATGTTCTCATTTGATATTGCTACATTTTATTTTGTTAGCAACATGACAGCAATCCAGACAATTAGCATGCATAATACCCCCCACATGACAAAAATAAGCTGTTTATCATAGTTTTGCAAAAACATTAAATTATTTGAGTGTTTGCCTTGAATTTTTTCCTGGGGGTGGGTGGGCAACAGAGGCCAAAAAAACACCCTGTCTTCCACATTGTCAGGCAAAAAAGTGTTCTCTCCTTAGAATGATTTAGCTCACATTGAGTAGCCAACCCCTATCTCCCGGCAAAAAAAACCCAACAAAAAAACCCCCCAAAACCCAGAAGTGCCAGTGTTTCATCCAAAGAAATGGGCTATTTTAATTACCACTTCTAATAGAGCTCTGAACCTGAGTAGGGGTTTCTAGGCACTGATGTAAATAAAATCACATTGGCAAGTTCTCTGCTTCTGTATACCCTTCTGTAGCAAAAATTATCAATTGCAGATTCCTTTGAGATCAGTACACAAGTTAAATGGACTCTCAGGATTGCAGCTTCCAGTTTCATTCATGGATGATCTTGCAGTCTTCTTTCTTTGACCTTAATTTTTCTGACTTTCTGTAGGAATGTACCTTCCTTGGCATCTTCAGCATGACTCCACCATTGCAGTCAGTTCACTCTCAGTAGACTACAACTTACTGGAATCTTCCAAAAACCTCTTTAATCATGACATACACTTATCAGTGGAACTTCAGTGGATGTTAAGAGCACTCTGTAACTTAACATTGAAATCTAGTTTCTCCTCTTCAGTTATTGCAGGATGCATTGCACATTACAGAGCCACCTTTATACCCCAGCCTTAGGACCTCAGATACAGACAGATAGAACTGTGAACCTATTTGATGTCCTTACCATCTGCATGCAAGGTTGGTAGGTTTGTTAATCCTGTTTTATAGGAAACACAGATAAATTCAATTTTATTGCTATTGATTTTAAGTTCCTGTAACAGGGCACCATCTCCAGGGGCGGTCATGAAGCCTCTGGAGGCCACGAAAATGTTTTGCACCTTGCACTCAGGACAGTCCACCCTTCTTTTCCTGCCATGCCTTGATGTAAATTGTTAATAAAGTACAGGAGGCTGCCCTGGTCTTATACTGGTGATCCCCAGGTGCCAGGGGTCAACACCTTAAGGGCTAAGTGTGTAGCTCCATTCCACCCTTACACTATACCCCATGCTTTGCAGGTGTTTTGAGGTGGGACACTTGTCCCTATGTCTCCAGGCCACTTCAGGCCTTCCTTCCCTTGTTGGGGTTTTAGCTTCCCTGGCTTCAGCTCTGCTACTCTGGCTGGTCCTGTAACCAAGACCCACCATTCTAGACCTGGCTTCTGGGCCCCAGCCTCTGTCTGCTACCCTGCTCTGGGCTCTCTTCCCCTCCACCCTGCAAATGCTGCCCTGTGCCCAGCTCTGGACACTCTAGCCCCAAACATGGCCTTGCTCCAGGCTCTGGGCTCAGGCCTCCAGTTGCACCTCAAGTCTGCCCCCAGCAGGACTCAAGGCAATCAGGTGCCCCTAGGGCACCAATGAGACCTCCAAACCACCCCTTAGTCCTAAATCAAAGCCACTGGTGTAACTTAAATCAAAGCACTTCAGCCTTCTGGTAAGCATCCAAACCCTCACTGGGTTTACCATAAAATGAATGCCATCTGCCTGCATAATGAGTCTCTCTCTGCTCCAGGTAACTCTCCCATGTTCCTAGGCCTGCAGAGTTGTTTCTTTCCAAGTCCCACTGTAGATTCAGGGACCCCATCATGCTGCTTTCAGGAGCTCTGCAGTCCATAACTCTCAGGGCTAACTTAGGGTGACCACCTTTTTAAAATATAAATGTGAGATGCATGCCTGCCTCCCCCCATGCTCCCACCTCCCCCATGATGGTGGCACAGCCAGAGCAGAGCCAACCTGGTTGGAGGTGGATGAAAGCTCCCTGCCCTGCTGTCTTTTCTCCAGAAGCCCTGCACCAGATGTGCATGCCCCCTGCCTACCCAGCAGCAGTCAGGGCAGAACTCCACTCCACCACTGCCCTGGCTGCTCCCAGGTGGGCAGGGACATGCAGCTGGTGCAGAGCTCTGGGGAAAAGGAAGCAAGGTGGGGAGCCCATATCTGCCCTTGCCCTGCTCAGTTCTGCTCTGGTTGTGCCCCCGGGGGAAAGGAGGGGGGCTGTAGTGGGCAGCCTACATCTACTCCCTCACCACACACAAATCTGGGGGGCAAGTGCCCCATATACCTCCCTTCTTCGGGGGGTGTACACAACAGCAAGGAGCCCACCCTCCCCCACACCCTTTGGATGACCTGCCCATGGCTCTGTCCTGCTTCTTGCCCCAGCCCAGGGGCCCCATGCACTTCAGTACCCCCAACCCTAGCCTCAATCTGCTCCCCCCACCCCCCATAGACTTATCTGCAAGGAGCTGCTATCCATGCTGCTGGGCTCTTTCCTAGCTACACAGCTGAGGAAGGTACAGGGGTAGGAAGTGTCTTGAAAATGGTCAGAGGCTTTGCCCTGCCAGGCCGCAGCCACCATGTTCCCATGGATGTGGAGGAGACCTGGGAGGTTTGAGTGGTATGGCAGCATCATGTCACACTGCATGGATCAAAAGGTCTGGAGTCCTAAACCATGGTGTTTCCCCAGACATGCATTGACTGAGACTCTTTAAGACCGAAGGGTACTATTACTGCCCCCGCATCTTTAAGTTCTCCGTTTTTATAAAGTGTGAAGCACCTGGCATGGCTTACTTTTATATCTAGTGCCATAGCAAGTGGTGATGCCCTCTTTTCGCCTCCCACACTACATCAGTTTGAAATGTACCATACTTGGAGCATATTGCTGTGCATCATTGTTTTAGGAGAGAGGGAAAAAACTTTGCTCACTTTCCTTTATTTCAGGGAAGGGTTCTTATTTCACTGAATTATCCTCCCTCATATTTGCGTAGTCTAATCCAAACACCTTGTGCTTGTCCATTTGTGAAATGAAGATGGCATAAATTCCTTTGGAAGTCCATTAAGTTGAAATAAAGCTATAAACATAACTTTCAGTCTCCTAACTTGATAAATGGCTGCTGTCATGTGTTACCTCAGTTATCTTCATTCAGGGCTTTGGACAATCTCTACTTCTTCCCTGCTTCTTCCCCATCTTAACTGTGTATTGAAAGAAAATTACTGATGTGCACCTGCCCCCCTCCCTCCATTCATTAACCAGGAACCTGTAAGTTTTATCAATGCAGGGAGCAATTAATTCCAAGAGTTTCCTGATCTGAGCTCAAATCTGGCACGTACCTTAAAGCCAGGACACCCTGTTACTGGAGTGACTTTCTAATTACAGATAAGTTTATTTAAATACCTGGTCTGAGTATTAATCTCCATTTTACCCATGTGAGAAGCTATCTTTTTTAAGCGAGTGATATTAGTTTTTTACAGGAGCTCCTCTTTAAAATGTGTTTTGATTCTTACTGAAGTGAAACTGACTGTTGAATAATTAAGAATTTTGACAATTATTTTGATTAATATCTGAATGGGAAGAACTTGATGGAAGCCTTTTTCCCCCCTCTAACATGTTAAGGCATTTTGGATGTCAGTTTTTCTTTCTGCTCATATTTCCCTTCCCAAAGGACTCATAATTTACATTTTTACTTTCTGTAGATGTGGATTAACCTGCTCTAAACAAACATTTAACTTAGTGTAAGAGGCAGCTGGTAAAAAGCAGAATTAGCAGTGCCTGTCCATAGTATTTCTGGAAGCAATATAGGTCATGATCTTATAATGATCTGTGCATTGGTGGGATCTGCATCCAAGGCCTGCTGAAGTTATGAGGTTCCAGATGATCTTGGGATTGCTAGGTTTCTAGAGTCTGAGTTAGCTGATGGTAGCACCGTGTAAACAACCTGGGACTCCAAGACAGAAGCAGCCCAGAGTAGGAACACTGCAGGCCAGGCAACACTGCAGGTCCCTATAGCAGCCCAAGGCAACTTCAGGCGGCCCAGTCTCCTAACTGGAAGGGCACAGGGCCCTGGGAGGCATATAAGCTTAGGGCCTGAGCTAGAAAGGTAGTCTAGCCCTGCAAGCTGCAGGAGTAGGATTGCTACCAGAGAATACTAGAGGGACTGCTGTGCTGCCTCAGATCACAAGTGAGACTCTGTGGGCTCACAGGGATATAACCCAGAGCTGGGCAGTTACCCTAGCTAGAAGTGAGGGGAAGTTTTTCCCTTTAAAGGGGCAGAGGGCTGCTTCCCCTTTTGTTGATGGTGCTGGGCCCAGAGGGGAGAGTTTATGTTAGGGCTTATTGTTTGGGTTGCAGTTTAGAGCCAGTGGTTTGGGGTGAGACTGTAAGGGGTGGTATTCAGAGGTCGCTTTAGTGCCTTAGGGGCATGCAATCACCTTGAGCCCTGCCTGAGGCAGGCTTAAGGCCTGAGCAAGTGCTGAGCTTAGAGCGGGGCGGAGCATGGGGCCACAGAGCCTGACAGGGGCAAGAGCCTAGTGCCCAAGAGAGGTGCAGCCAGACAGGGGCCAAAGGCCCAGTGCCAGCCCGAGAGGGGTGCAGCTGGACAGGAGCCGGGGGCCCAGTGCCCAGGAGGGCTAGGCTAGAGTTGGTGCCCTAAATACAGTAGCCCTGGACTAGAAGACCTAGCCAAAGGGAAGGAGTGGAGGCTGAGGAAGCCAAAGCCCTAGCCCTAACAAGAGAAAGAGTGATGATATGGCAATACTCATGAGGCTTGGGGCGTGGTATAGGGGAGGAATGGAGCTATGCAATTAGCCCATAAAGCTGTAGGTGTCCTGCAGAGGCACAATCAGGCCAAAAGGGCCTATACTGAGCCTAAGGGCATAGTAGAGACCAGAGGAGTGCAGGGGAAGCCCGGTGGAGATTTAGCTGGATTGGGGCCCATGCTAGGGCCTGTGGGCAGCCTCCCTTTTAATCCTATAATTACATTAAGGTGTGGTAGGTAAGACACAAGGGAGAGCACCCTAGAGGCAGAGCAGAGCATGGTTGTGGAGCTACCAGGGGGAGTCATGGCCACCCCTGGGACCCTGACATGCTACATGCCCTTTTGTACTGTCCAACCTAGTGTAGACATAGCCTTTAGGGGCAGTTTCAAGTAATGCACCTAAGCATCTTTCTACTATAAGTCTTACAGGTGCTGATTACTCTTTTTAATTAGCCTTTGGGACATCTCAGGTAAGGACAAATAAAGAAGAAAAGTACTAGAAGTAATAAAAGGTTAAAACTTCTTCATCCTTTCATCATCTTGGGTCCTAGGACTGGGGACAGAAATTACACATAAACCAGTATATGTGATTGGAAACTGGTTCAAATCGGTAACACAAAAGAAGTTCAGTGCACATAAACCACTTTCAAAATGGCTGAAACTAGTTTAAGATAAACCTGGATGGATGTAGTATCAGACTTAACTGATTTAGGTTATATCGCTTTATTGAAGTTCTCTTCCAAATCCCTTTCTGGTTCAAGTTAAGGCTAGGGACAAAAGTTACACATATAAACTGATTTAAGTGATCAGAATCTGGTTGAAACCTGTAACAGAACAGAAGTTCAGTGCACATAAACTGCTTTCAAAATGACCCAAACCAGTTGAAGATAAACTTCTTTGGATGTAGTATCAGACTTAACTGATTTAGATTTATTGAACTTCTGTCCCAGATCCCTTCCTGGTTCAAGTTGACTCACAGTCTCTCAGCATCCCAAGGTGCTTTGCAGCCCTGGGCTATACTGTCTGCTCCAGTGGAGCAGTGACTTCCTTGCCCCTCTGTTCCTAGCTTGGTTCCTGCCTGCATCTATCAGCTCATAGGGACTGGGAGGCGGCAGGGATGGGGGGACAGGGGAGAGACAGAGGAACAAACCCCCTGGTCCCCCTAGCCAGGGTCTGCACAGTGCATGGCAGGAGGGAAAGCTTCTGTGGTAGGGGCTTCTGGACTCTTGGCAGCCCGTCCCACTCCCCACAGAAGCCTTTCAGTGAGCCTCAGGGAGCAAAAGGAAATTCTCCTGCTCCTCCACAGCCAGTTTTGCCTCAGCTGCTGCAAGTCTGAGGCAAAACTAGTTGCAGAGAGTGGAAGAATTTGCCTCTGCTCCCTGAGGCTGCCCTGGGCTATCCCTGAGACTCAAAGCAGTGAAGGCAAGCAGCTCTGGCGTTTGGGAGGGGAACAATTCCCCTCATCTCCATATGACTGCCTGGGGTTGGGGGACCCTTGGCTGGGGCTGTGGAAGCCCCCAAGGTGGGAGCTCCCTGGTGCCCCTATGCTGGGCTAGACAGGCAGGCACCCAGCCTGGAGGACTTCTTCTCCCTGCCTGCTGTGGCAGCGACTGAAACAGTCCACAGCTGGGAAGGGGGAGGCAGGGAATTCTCAGCTTGCCAGGGCTGCCTGGGCTGGAGAACACAGATTGGGGGAAACCTCCCCCAAGGTGGGCCAGCTCCCAGACAGGGGGCTCCTTAATCCCCTGTGGGGGGGACAGCAGAGGGTTGGGGACACTTGGCTGGACTGGCAATGGCCAGTAGGCTGGGAGATGTGCCCTAGTGCCCTGCACCTACTGTCCTGGGTCAGTGCAGGCCTCCCCCTGACTTTCCCAACTGGAAACTGAATGTCAGTTCCATTGGTATTGTTTCAATCTAGGCAGCTTAGAGCAAGCTGCCTAGATTGAATTGAGTCTGCCTCAGGTTTTTTGACTGTCTGTACATAGCTCAAAAGAAGAAAACTCTATGCATGACATGGAAGTTAGTCTTGCCTTCACCTCTGAGAAGGTTACTCGGACAGTACCGCTGCAGGCATCTTGAGTAAACTTCACCAAATACACTCAGAATAACGAATTGCTTGTTTATTTGCCCACTTTTGTGAACACATCCATTTTAGCTTTTGTAGTAAATCTAAATGTACCTTATGATGACTGTCAAACCATTCCTGTCACAAATAGGAATGGGAAAACTGGTAGATTGACTGAGTATCACTTTGTAAGTTTTTTATGGTAGGGTTGTAGCCTGTATGTAATCATCCAGGAAACATGAGGGGCAGGGATTTTTTGGGGGGGTGATATTTTTTAATGGATTAACTGCTTAGTAGGGAGAGATGTCACAGAAGGTTTTGGGTTTGTAAGTTTTTGGATGTTTTTTTAATGTCTACTCTAAAGGTTTCCAGTGTAACTGTGAACAAGGCAAGGCCTTAATAAAAATTAAAGGTAAAGGCCTATATTCCATCTCGAGTGGAGAAAAGAGGTTGCTTCAGAACTTTTTTCTCTTTCTTTATATGTTTCCCATGGTTGGTGGACCTAAGAATGTTAACAGAACAGCTTCTGTTTAGTTTGAATAGATTTGTTTGTATTAACCAAATCGTAAAATTGGTATGCAAATGCTGCAAAAATATACCTTCCTCACAGTATTTTGGTGTCCCCAGTTTCACCTGCAATTAGGAATTACAGAGGGAAATGGAACATAGTGGGAAGCTTAAGAGTGCACTTCTTAGCATCTGACCTGAACTTAGAATTTACTCTAAAATTCTGAGTGGAAGTTCAGAAGGATTCTTTAATTTTTATTGCAGTATATTCCCTGATATATTGCAGAAGTACATAAGAACTGAAACACAAAATCACATCCTCCTTATCAGGAAGAACTGGGATTCAGACTGAAGCTTGGCAAGACAAGGTGTGGGGAGAAAAGCTTTTCTGAGCTTCTTGCATGCGTCAGTTGTATGATGTATTTTTGAAAGGACAGCCTCATTTTACTTCTAGAGGAATTAAGCAAATACATACATTCGCAAACACAATCTGCCATAGTCTTCCTGTGTTTCTCAGTTATATAACATAATGATGGATGCATTTTAGTATGGTGCTATTTATAGTATGACATTTTCAAAATTTGATATTTGAGTGAAATTATTCAGTGCTTGTGATTGGTTATTGTATTAATGCTACCAATTACCACATGTTAATACAGGAGCTAACATAGAATTTCAACTTCAAATATTTAAAGGAAATGTCAGTCTTAGGCTATATAAAGATTGGTCCAGGTTCTACAAAAATGTATGCGAATATATAATTTCACCTGGGCATTGATATTGGCTGGAATGCCTACATGAGCAAAACTTAGGATATGGCTAGATGTTTGCAAGCTCTGGCCCTATATAATTAAGTATGTTCCTGCTGTGTTAACAAATAGATGCAAGAAACAAGACTATAAAATATCTCATTCACCCAGAAAATAGGGCTTTTTATTCTGAAATAACCATTTATATTTAGCTCTTGGGTTTTACAGCATTCCATTTTATTGTTTTGCAAGAATTGATACAACCATTTAGATAAGATACATGCAAAACATCATTCATTACCATGCAATGTATTCCAATAACATAACAACCTGGTCTTTCTTGCATTGAAAACAATAGCAAATAATGCTATTGACTTCAGCTGTGTCAAGGTTAGACCTGCTGCCTTCCAGCTTCTGAAATCAATACAGGACCATCATATTACTTTAGGGGTTGTCAACCAGGGGTACACATACCCCCAGGGTACCTGGGAAGGCCCTAGGGGATACACGCAGGCAGGTGGGGATGGAACACTGCCACCTACCACCCCACACCTCCCAGGAGCAGGGCCGGGGGCAAGAGCAATGGCTGTCCTCTGTGGGCCGCACAGGTACCGCCCGGCCGGCCAGACCAGGGCGGGGGAAGGGAAGGTCGCATGTGGCAGCTGCCGCTGCCACCCACCACCCCATGCATCTAGCAGCGCCACGCCCCCCTCCACTCTGTGTCTAGCCACTGTGGGTACACCTGTTAAAAAAGGTTCAAAACCCTTGTATTACTGCATTATGAGGAAATCCATCATTCAGAATTTTGCCTACCTATGCCATGATCTTTATGGAATTGGAGAAAAGTATGGAAAACAAAATGTTGATGTTAGCTGGCATTTGGTAATAAAGAAGTCAAGTTCAATTTAAATAGCCTACCTTTTAAAAATCATATAAAGCTAAGTTTTAGAGTTTATTCTTTGTTCTATGGTTCATGTTGTGAATTGGGCATTAGATGGGGATGGTATTAATATTTGTAGGCAAAGAAAATGTCTGGGACAGCCTACAGTAAGTGAGTGTAACATTTAAAAAAAACTGATAAACAAAACATACACTTCAGAAGTCACACCTAGACTGAAATAAACATTTAATCACCAAAGTTACCCTTCCACCAGGTGTCACAAAGTTATCTGACTTAATTGTGTTCTTGTAGTTTTGAATTCCTCCTGATAATATTTTGAGGTTTTTAAAAGTCCCCAACTAAAATAAAATGGGCAAAATATTTCAATTAAGAAAAAAATCCTATCATTTAGATTTTTGTGGAAAATACCTTTTCTGTACTAGTTTCTTAGAAGGGAAAATTAGCCTGGGTGCAGTGACATGTTAATGCAGTTATATTGCTTCCAGGATCTGAGCTGTCTCATTTAGGACTAGCTTGGTTATTAACAGGACCCTGCACAGCACTATATACATAAAGCTTTTGTGATGCTACAGCCTTTGTTCAGGTCACTTGCCCTGTTTCATACTTAGTGTCCAGCAACCCTAGAACTGTGATTTCAGCTTGTTCTCCCTCCGTCACTCCAGTTCAAGCTTGTCCCACAGTTTGTGGAGTTATGGTTGAAGAATGTCAAACTTAGTGAGCCTCAAAATAAGAGGGACTTGATCAAGGAAGTTTCTTTGTGAAGTTCTGGAGGTTTGGTGGGTGTCAGGCAGTAAATAAAATTAAGTTCAGACCTGGTCCCCACTGTCCCTCAATCTCCATCCTGCACATGGAATTATCACTTCCCTCTTGCTTATACAAAGAGCTGCACTGGTAACATTCTTCTTCCTACTGTGATGGTTCATCTGCTCTCTCCTTTTCCTGATATTGAACAGTTGGACTAACCTTAATCTGTCAGTCATTAGCAAATATTAGTAAATCATCTTTGACATTTTGCATGAAGTGAAACTGTAGGCTCTGCCTGTTGGAAATTTTTAATTAAATAAAGCTCCTTGCTGTGTGGAAGGGAGGGAAAAAGTATAATTAAAAAAGGAGATGGAAGTGTACTTTTCAGCCTATCATGCTGAGATGTAGGCAATGCTTCTGATCTTTGTCTCGGACCTTTCTTTCTGCAAAAGGCATTCAATTCTTCAGATAACCTGTTATTTTAAATTACAGTAAGTGATTAGAGTGCCCTTTGCAATAGTCTGGTATCTGTATAATAAACCTGTGTAACAGCTACTGTGGAAACTGATGGAAAGTGCAGGGCTTGAACTGCAGGAAATAATTTACTGCATTTCTTTCAAAGCTGCAAAATATTTTGTGCTTTCTTTTCAGTAGCTTATGAGTTATGATTCCATTGTTTTGAAGGATGCTGTAGATAACAGTGGATTTCTCAATCCACTGTTTTTTCAATCCACTACTTCAGTAGTCCCTGTATCATTGTGTTGGGACATGGTGCAATCTTTCATATACAGTACTTATCCACACAAACACCCTTGTGAGGTAGGCAAGTCCCATTTCACAGGTGATGAATGGAGACACAGAAATGATGTGACTTGCCTGAGGACACACTAGGGATTTGTTATTGTAGGTGTGGGTATTATAATGTTGAACAACTTGCTTTTGTAGGAGGCTGAAGATTGTATTACTATGTAGTTTCTGCAGCATCTTTTGTATCCTGAGCCAAAGCCATTTTTGAGGTGACAGCGCCTAAGATCCAAGAGACAGCAGAGTGGGAGAGTTGCATTCTATGACATTCAGACATAGTGCACAGAGAAAGTGGAGCTCCGTGCACTAAATTTTGCTAGCACTCAGGAATATAGATGGTAGAAATGGAGGTTGTCATACAGACCAGGGAAGAAATGTGTGGTTTCTCTTAGTAGCAATCTCGGTAGTTCAGCCACTGAAGACAAGAGCAGACCCTTGAGAAAGGGCACGTAGGGAATGGACATTCATGTGTGCCTGTTCTTTACTGATACATGTCTGGGAGAAGGAAAGCAGGAAACAGGTAAGATTTTTGTTAGCTAGTATACTGGGTAGTACTACAGCACCTGAGAATGAAGACTGATTTTTTTCCTCCCTCCAAAGTGCCGACAAGTCTCCTGAGCAATAAGTTTGTTTTGAAAGCTGACTGCATAGCAAGACAGACTTGACAGATGTATTTTCTCTAAATGAAAGCACAAGTTCTTACTATTCACTTGCTATCTTGAATTCTACCCCCGTAGGCCATCCTAATACTCTTAATTCACCACTGCACACTCCTGGAATGTGCTTTTTTCCCAGCTCATGACTGCCACATGGGAAAGCAACCCAAGATCTTCCAAAACCAGTAGATCCATCTTAAAAGTATCTAGGAAAAATGTTAAAGTGAGGATTATAGTAAAAAAAGAGCCAATTGCAACGCTAATTTAAAAATAGTCATGATATATACACACATACACACACACTTGTACAGTAAAAGTTGTGTTAAGCAGCGTGAGTGGGGTAAGGGTGGTGCCGGGTGTGGTGAGCCAGTAGGGGGTGCTCCTGCATGGAGCCACCCACCTCACTGAGCCCAACTACCTTCCAGGCTTCGAGTGCCTCCCTCAGGGGCACCTTATGTCTAGCTGACCCCCTTCCTGGAGCATACCCACTAGCCTGGGGGTACTGCTGCCACCACCCAGGGACTGGCCTGATCCTGGCACTGTGCCCCCTGTGAAACACAGGCCTAGTAGCCCTCAAGAGTACTTGACTCATTTCAAGAACTTGGGGTGTTTCCTTCAGTCTGAAGCACAAATAGTGGTATTCCTTAGTCACCCAAAACAAGGGGACCCCAAGGCATAAGTTAGACCAACTCCCAATAAATCTCCCACACTAGGTACAAAGGAGAACTTTATTGGTTACAAGGAGTAAGGTTGGAATAGGGTACAGAGTAAAGCAATATCAGAGAAACCCCAAAGAGCAAACAGGGTGGCTGGGGTAGCCTTTGATCACGCATCTGTCTTACTGCAAGCTATATATCTAATTAAACCTCAGGTAGCTTGCTTACAAGTATCATCCAGATACAGGTGGAGATTCCCTCTGGAGGCAGGCAGCTCATTGATCACAAGTTTCTAGAGAGAGCAAGTTTCAGATAGTCCAGCTCTTCTCTCTGAGTTTTCATCATGGCTACCACACCTCTTCCTGGGCAGTCCTTGACTTATATAGCTCTTATGACCTCATTTACCTGGTCCAATGGAGGCCAGCACCTGTTGGCTGCCAGCCAACCAATTTGAAATGCATCACTGTTTGCTGGGCAGACTGGCAGAATCTCTAGAACACTAGGGAGTCCAAGCCCCTCACCCAGGTGTATGATGCCAGTCACGTAGGCAGAGGGAGCAGGTTTCCCCTCTCTCTCAGGAATGAATCCAACTCAGGTTACCTAGTCATTATACACTTATTCCAGCAGAGAGAACTGATCTCCCACTCATTTGTGTGTGACAACAGCTGAGTGCCAGTGCCTCTGAAATAAAACAATAAAAAATTCTTCCTGGTTCTCTTGACTAGGGAAGTATTGCAACGAGAATAGAGTGGACTGCAGCATGTCTCCACCTGGGATTTGCACTGGGACAGTGGCACTGATAGAGTTTCCATCCACGAGCTTCCATTAAAATAATAAACAGCAGTAGCAGGAACAAGCAGGTATTATCAGGCCTATTTTGAAGGGATATGTTGGGCAACACTATATTGCGATACAGGAGTTGAGTGGGGGCACAGCACTCAGTCATGAAGCTGGGCAAATAGATGGTAATCAGGGACACCCACACTTACTGCTCAGTGGGTTTGGAGAGATGCCTCTGAAATCAGTGAAAGCCCAGCACTGTGCCATGGTTGGCTGAGGACTGCCAGTATAAAGGGAGGAGAGACAGTCAGGTGTCACTGAAGACTGGACTATTCCTGTGAGTGAGAATACAGTGGATTGCAGCATATCCCCACTTGGGATTTGCTCTGGGGAAGTACAATGCCTCTGTATTCTCAAGTTGGGAAACAATGGCCTAGACCAGCAGTTCCATAATCATGGTCTGGAGCACATTTTTTGACATGTTATAGAGAATTGTCTGGCCACATGCTGCTGAGTGGCCACCTTGCTTCCAGCTGTAAAGTTGTATTAAAGCAACTACCTCCTAATACTCTTCATGGTGAGCAAGGTTTGCTGCTGTCACAACTACAGTGATAGAAGCCAGGTGGTCCATACATCTCAGACTGGAGGGGATATGTTTCGGACTATGAAAAAGAACAATCCTTTGATTATGTAATTTTGCACGTTACAAAAAGGTTTCAGAGCTCCCCAGCCTTACTAGATAAAGGAAGGTGGCTGTTTTTATTCTGACAGTTTTAAAAAAGACATCCTGTGACACAGGAGAAGGAAGCCTTGAGGGTACCACTGGTATTTGAAAATTTGTATCCATATTTTTATACTTTTGATTTGCTATATGAATATGGAGAAAACATTTAATGAAGCAAAGGTCATTGGAGCTGACACAAAAATGCAGCTCATTTGGGTCTTTTATTGACCCAAACAATAAACTTGTAATTAGAGATGACTCCAGTCCAGCCAGTCCTGAGATCTGACATCATTCATCAACCTTTGAGACGCTCTGGGCTGGGACTCTGCTGCTTGGGCCTGTTTGCTAAACTTCATTTTCTCGATTTCACTCCCAGTTTGTAATGCTTTTCTGTGTGTGCAGAGGGCACTGGAAGGGAGAGCAAGTAGTTTAATGCCACTTTGGCAGAAGGATTTGTGCACACCACAAACCAAACCCTTGGCATAAGCAAACAACACAAAGCATATCTTCTTACACACAGAAAGAGATGATTAGAGAGAGATTTGTCCAACTGGGCAATGAGATTAGTTAAATAGTCACAAATGCTCTAGAATGAGCCAAAAGCTGGCTATTTTTAGGGTATTTATTTATTTATTGGTGAAATTTTTTGAGCCCTCCCAATTAACTCTGTTATAAAAATATTATGAAGGGTGTGTTTGAGAGAAGGCCTTTGCCCCACTGGAGGGAGCAGTGTTTGTCTGTACAGCATTTGCCAGGGAGCTAGCAAAGCTTCCTCCCATCACTGTGTGTGTGTGTGTGTGTGTGTGTGTATGTGTGGGGGGGGGGAAGCAGGCCCCCCCCCCCTTAAATTCCAGCCCCAAACAACCTTGGGGAGTCCAGTTCCCTTTGCTCCCAGGAGGTCAGGCAAGCTGGCCTGCCACATGGCTTCATCTCCCAGCCTGGCAAGGCACAGGGGCCATTAGATTTCTCTTCCCCAGAGTGGGGAGGGGGATTTTCCCTTTCCTCTTTGCCAGAGCAGAGAGTAGGCAGGCAGTACCCTGAGTTGACAAGATGCAGATGCTGGGGGTAGAGCAAGGGGCTGGGGGGCTGGACTAGGAGTGGGGGCTAGTGGTTAGGGCGAAGTTGAGCTGGGGGCGGGGGTGAGGAGCTGCGAGCAGAGGGGTGGCCGCTCCCCTATGTGGCCCCTTGGGTCCGCCCCTGGCAGCTCCCCCGGCGGAGTGGCGCAGGGTGGGGTTTGCGGCGGTGCCCGGGAGCGGCTGTCAGGGGTGATGTAGCCCGTGTGGGAGGGAATACCCCCCGCTCCAGCATGAAGACGGTGTGAAAGATGTGCGAGCAGGCAGCGCGCTACTGCAGGGCGAGCGTCCACAAGCTCCTGCACAAGCCGCAGCCGCAGCTCCGGGGGCTGGACGGACTGCTCCGCTGGATAGTCACCAAGATGAGCGACAAGAGCGTGCTGGCCGAGCGCGAGCTGCTGCCCGAGGGGCAGGCGGCCGCCGCCCGCCACTTCTTCGCGGCAGAGCAGAGGAAAGGCACCTCGGTCATCCTGGATGTGAGTGAGCGGCCCCTTCCCCGGCCCGGCCGCCTTCCCCTCCGGCGGCTGGGTTTCCAGGCAGCCGCCGCGGGGTGGGCAGGGACGCCGGGCGCTGGAGCGTGGCAGATGCCCTTCCAGTGAACCGAGGCACCGGAGCGCCCGGCTGCCAGCTTCCCCCTCGGCCGGGACCTCACACCGGACAGCATTCGTGCAGCCGTGGGCGAGCACAGCCCCGAGGGACTTGTCCCTGCCCCGGGGTGTGGGGGTGCGGGTGCAGCCTGGGGAACGGGCTCCGGGGCCAGCACCTCTAGGGCTGCAAGTGGAGGAGGAACAGGGGGAAACCTCGGGAGACCCAATTCACTCTCTCTGCCACTGTGGGACTCAGGATGGGACCTGTAGTCTCACCCAGCAGCCGGCAGGTCTTATGTTGCTGGAAACCCAGCCAGCCTAATGCTGTACCTGACACGGGGCACAAGCAGTGCAGCGCTTTGTAAAATGGACATTAGCAAAAGGGCTACCTTTGCCATGTCCTAGCAGTAGGAACAAGGGGCTGGTTACACACCATTGGGCTTTTAAACAATTTCTTCTCTATTCCCATAACTTCAAGAATCCCATTTTTTTTCATAATCGGATTCTTGCATGAGAAACCTTTGTTGGGACCTTGTGCCTGTGCAAATTTACTTTGCAACTTTTTCTCCATTAGCATCCTGGCCAATAAAATAGAAATCGTTTTAGGTTAGTCAGCAACATTCCTGGGGACTCCTACATACTAGCATGCAATAAACTGTTTGCTATGGGTTTGTAACATTTATGTCTGTAGTTATTGGGGAATGTGTGTTTAGTGCCTTAATATTTATAGTGCTTTATCTAAATTAGATTTTTAGGAAATTATTTGCACTTCGAATTAAGAGAGAATGGACTAGTGGAGAAAAACAAACAGCAGAACAGGCAACTCCAGAACAAAACATAGTGCAAATGCTATAATTATATAGTCACTCAGACAATGGCATCTACTAATTTAAAACACACACAGCATCAATTTTACCATGGTGTCTTAAAAAAACAAAACAAAAACTGGAGCAATCATAAAAATAAGATATTGATGGCATGAGCTGAGGTTAGGGATAATTCATAATAGCTCTGTAGGTTTTGTGTCAAGTCTGCTAATATCCCTCAGTCCAAACCAGCAACACCACTTTTATGTTGGTCCTTGGATTTCCTGAATCATCTTACTGAATTGTAACAGATTCTGAGGCAGACACTGACACCCTCTAAAGACCCCAGAACTCATTTATTTATGATATAAGCCTGATTCTGGGATCTAACTTATAGGAACGATGAGCTGATTTTGTTGTTTTGATTCCCATGTTATTTTTGGCATAGCTGATGCATGTGATGAATCAACAGTCACTTCAAAGCAAGAGTTTTGGAGGGCAAAGACATGCTGCTGTTCAAAACTAATTGCTGCATCACGGAGAAAATGCTTTTCTTTCTTCACTGTGTTTTTCATGGAGTTGACAACTTTTTTTGCTCCATCCGCTCATAGAGTAGCAGCAGTTTAGTCAACAATTGTTGGAATTGGTCCTGAGAACATAGATGACACCGCTGGGCAAACAGCAGTGTTTTGGCCTGACCAAGTACTCTGTCAGTGGAAGATGCTGTTACAGTTAACAAGTGTTAACATTGCTTCCAAAAGGAAAAAGGATGATTTTAAGAAAGCAGGAGCTATAAAGCTGTAAAATGATTTAACCACTGGGAAACAAAATTGATACTAATGCTTGTCAGCATTAGACCCTGGCTCCTACCACGCATTCTGTTACTTTCCAGTTAGATTGCTGGAGTCGTCTTTGCATTATCTTTTATCAATTGCAAGTAGAATGAGGCAAATTCTGCAAAAATTATTTCTGAGGATTTTTAAAAATGTCTTAAAGTTTGCTCCATCTCCATTATTTATAATTACAGTAAAAGCTTCAACTTATTAAATCTTTATTGCAATAGGCTCTTTCCAAGCACCAATGAGGGAGGACTTGTTCCAAAGAATTTGCAGGTTGGTTGAGGGAGGGTGAGGAAAGTGGTATTACCATTTACAGACCTGAACATTCATGTGTTGGGAGAGTTTTGCCCAGGCAGTTTGTAGCAGATCTCAGAATTGAACCCAGAGCACCTTGCATGGTTCATACTCCTTAGATTTTGTGCTTCTTCCCATGAATATACAAATGTGGGTACAATTGTACTATTCTTATGATGTGTGTACAAAGCTCATTTTAAGATAATACTTTCAAATTTGCATAGAGGAAAATTTCTTCTCTTTCCTTTAACATAGAATGCCTAAATGAGTATATTATATTAATATTTCCAGGGAATAAACTATGCCATGGAACTATTTCAGCTTGCCACAACTAAGGGACAAACTTGAATTCTGAATGACAAGCCATAAAATAAATGAGCTGTGGAAAATGTAAACACACATTGAGTAACAAAATCAAGTAATTCCTGACTTCTTGCAGTTGTTCATTAAGAGGGGGAGGGGGGTGAAATGTGTTTAAGGATCACTGTCCTGAGACATATTTATCATGTTACTGTCATTCTCCTTATTCTTCCTCTTGTTCCAATATTACTTTGGCACATACATTGCTGATACCTTTACTTCAATTTGAGATCAACTATGTATACATGATTTTAAAAAAATAGTATGGCACAGACTCCAGAATAAAAAAATGCTTGTGAAAAATGCCTTCATTCAGCAGGCGTTTCGAACTTTAGAGTCTTCTGGATGACTGTTTGGATAAATGCATCCATTTAATTGTTACTCTTCAAGTTCACTGACATACACATTTCAGTGTAAGTCAGACTGTCTGTTAGACTGTCTAATACAAAGTTGAGAACTGATACTTTGTTAAGTCCTGTTGGAAGACATTTTTTTTGCTATCCTCTGGGCATGTCTACACATGCTACTGCACAGTAACTGAAATTATTGCACAGTATGGGCATGTGTCAATACATACACGCCCATACTGCACAGTAAATGTGGGGACTTATGCTGACATGAGCATAAATTTGATACCTGCGTTGTGCAGGTATCAAATTTATGCCCTATTAGTTACTGCCCAGTAATGCACATGTAGATACTTAACTGCACAGTAACACTGTGTATGGACTGACTTGGGACTAACTTTAGTCCGAAGTCAGGCCACACACAGCATTAATACACTTTAACGCCTGCACATGTAGACAACAGCTTATTCTTGCTTACTGCACAGTAAATTTAAGCCTGCATAAATGCACAGGTAGACACACCCTCTGATAACCAAATCCAGGCTTCCTTTTTTCTGTGATACAAGACAGACAATGGGGAGGTGGCGTATAGAAGAGGTAGGAATCATCAGTTATTTGCTAATTATCCCTCTAAGTGATTAATACAAATTTCTGCAAATCTTTGATGGATCATGCTTGATGTACGAGTATATATACTCCTCCACAAGATGAATAGAGCATGGACTGTCACCTTTAAAGACTAAGGAGGGATAAACTAGAAAAGGTGGAAGTTGTAAGATCTTACAGTTTCCATCAGGTATGCAAACACTGCCTGTGGTGAACAGTAGGGGTGTGCGAAACAGGCCCTATTCAATTCGGATTCAGCCCAAATCAGGGACAGTGATTCAATTCATTGATTCGGATCACTATCCCCTATTCAGTTTGGCTGAATCTGAATCTGAAGGTTGGATGCTAATTTGGAGAATCAGCCATTCGGACATAGACACAGCTTCAAATGTTTTTTCTACATACCTCCAGGTACCAGGCGTGGCTCGTGAATGCTGCAATGCTGGGGTGGATGGAGCATCCCACAGGACCGCGGGGGTGGGGTGGGGCACATGCTTGGCGGCAAACCCAGAAGTGTACCAGAAGTACTTCCAGTCCACATCTGGGTCCGCTGGGAAGCACACTGGGGAGCCCCCCCAGACCCATCCCAGCATGGCAGTCAGCCACGGGGGGACCCTGGGTGCCCCTCCAGATCCAGGAGGCACTAGTTGCCGAGCCATGGGAGGTACAGGGGGGGCCTCCCTGCATGCTTCTCGGTGGACCCGGAAGTGGACTAGAAGCACTTCCAGGTCTGCTGGGGAGTGCGCAGTTCCCACCCCCCCCCGCCTCTCATGTGGGACACTCCGTGAGCCCCAGCATTGCAGCATTAAGGGATTAATGGGTCCTCTTATTCGATTTAGATTCGGAGATTTGGCCACTGAATCAGACTGAATCTCTGCTGAATCAAATCAGCAACTGAAGCTTCGCACAGCCCTAGTGAACAGTCTTGGTCCTACATTTTGCATTTCACATCTCTGCAAGTGGCTTTAGACATGTCCCTTTGGGTAGGTAGAAAAGATGGCAAATAGTTTTTAAAAGCACTACTTAAATTTATGGTGTTCCAAATGTTAAAAATATTTAACATTTAACGACTAGCTTTTCTAAACCCTGTTAATTAACAAACAGTAAAGATCTATTTTAAAACAAAACAGGCACTTCCTTATAGAGTTAGCATTTAAAATGTAATTGATAAGTGCTATTAAACAGCAATGGCAAATTAAGCTGTGTTGATTTCTTGCACTAGAAAACGTGAAGCATTTTATCAACAAAATTGGCCTAATGTGCTAGGCAGGGAGCCATAGCTATGCTGTGTTTATCATCAAGGTATCTAAGCCCATTGTCATTCCTTAAATTTAGGTTACATTAGGATGCACCCCTTATACTTACAGTATAAAATACTTAGCAATATGTGAGCTTGGAATCATTTTGGTGGTGCCCTACTATTACAAACACCCATTTGCAAATAGTTTTCCTTTTCTATGAAACAAGTATTTAAACTAGTACATGAAGTTTATTAAAGTTGCTTTTAAATTACTGATGCAGATACTAATAAATTAAGACTAAACTGTAGCATTGAACAGGCAGTCATTGTACAGACTTACAACACAATTGGTTCCTGAAAACTGCATCGTAAGTTGAAACGTTGTAACTCGGAACCAATTTTTCCATAGGAAAAACATTATAAACGGGGGATTGGTTCCTGAACCAAGGCCCGATACCCTATTTTCACCAAAAATAAGCCAGAATTTTGTACTCAATCAATTTTAGATGAGTAATATATCTACATTAATATATTTATATTGTAAATAGCAATTTTATTGATTTGAAAAGACTTCTTTCAGGTGACTTTGCTGGACTTTTTGAAGAGCTCTTGGTTGGACTTTTTGAAGGGTTCTTGGCTGAAGTCTTCTCAGAAGTCTTGGCTGTAGGTTTTTTTGGTGTCTTGTCTGCTTTCCTAAAGAAAGTGTCCAGGGAAGTTTGGACAGATGTTGTCAGGGAGATAGGTGATGTAGTGAACTTGTTCACTGGTGTGGGGTCACGTCAGATCAAGCATCATAAAGTCAAAACTAACATCAGAAAATTGAAACAGGGTGTCAGTTTATAAATGTCATAAGTGCCATTTGTTGTAACTCAAAATCTCTTAAATTGAGGAGTTCTGTATTGGTATTTGAAATTTAATGGGCACTACTAATCCTGAAAGTTAAATCATGCATTAATTTACCCAAATTCATAGTATTCCCCTAAAGTTCATGAGATCTTAAAAATAATAATTACTAGGTTCTCTTTATTAGGGGTGAACTCATTTTTGGGGTCAATACTGATGGCTGATTATTAACCAGCCATAATGGCCAGTACTGATCCAATTATTGGCACGTGACCCCGCAGCTTGGAGAGCAGTATGTGGCTAGTAAGTCTGTTGCAGAGAAGGGGCGGAGGGGAGGGAAGGGATGTTAGGAGGCAGATCAAGGCCCCTGTGGCAAGGGAGGGAGTGGGGCAGGGGCAGGAGCAGCTTGGGCCATGGGTGGCTCATCTGGGGGATGCGGTGGGGCAGCTCCTGCGGCTTCATGCACCCTGGGGAGGTATGGGGGGCATGGGTCCCCTGGATCTGTGTGCGGGGTGAAGGCAGGCTAGTGCTGCAGGCTTGGGGCACCAGCCTCTTCCCGGTTGGGGGGGCTGGGCTGGGGCTGCATTCGGGCTGGGTGGGGCAGGGTGGGGCAGGCAGCAGTGGTCCCAAGCACAGCCCCAGCCCAGCCCCCCCATGTGGAAGAGGCTGGCTTAGCCCCCAGCACCAAGCTTGTACTAGGCAGCCTACCCTCATCCTGTGCATATATCCAGGGGACACATGTTCCCCATATCTCCCCTAAGGGTACATGACAAGCCACCTGTGGCTCCATCCCACACCCCGTCCTGGCTGGACAGCACCTCCCCAGCCCCACTCCCTCCCTCACTGTGGGTGCCTTGATCTGTCCCCCACATGCCTTTCCCCCCGCCCAACTTCCTGGCCAGATGCTGCTCTCTAAGTTGTCAGGCTGCATTCCTGACCACATGTATGCTGTGGCTGCATGCATGCATGCAGAATTTATTGGTTACTGGCCAAATCAGCCAAAAAAAGCCGATCACCAATAATGTTAATTTTCCTTTTATTGGTGCTGATATGATATGGACCGATATATTGATTGGTGCATCTCTACTCTTTATTTGTATTTTAGGTTCTTTGCAGAACCCTTTCAGGTTGGTATCTACAGCTGCAAGGGCTAAAACCCTCTTAAAAAGGAAAGCTGATATTCTTGCAGTTACTTGACACTTGGAGCTGGGGTTTTGAACAAAAAAAGATTAACAATAATAAAACAATAATAGCTGGCAGCTAGAATTAATGGGAAAGAAAAAGGGAAAGTATTGCAAATAAGCTACCATATGTCATCATATACAACACACACCATTTTCCCGAAAATCAACCCCCCAAAATTGGAGTGCCTGTATTAAGTGGGGAAGCTGATTTTCTGAACAGAATAAAAGCACCTTGCTCTGATTCCTGATTCACAGGGCAGCAGCTGTTGCTTTACTGTTCAGGCAGCTGAGGGAGTCAGTTGACTCAGTTCTTGATTCTAAAGGTGTTAATAATTGTCTCCCCACCCCTTTTTTTAATGGTCTCTCCTATTTCAGACCTGGAGACCTTTTAGCTCTTTTCAAAACCAGGGAAACCAGTCTTCAGCACTAGCTGGGATTTCAGTTTGAGTTTAGCAGAAAGGGGATGGTGAGTGATGAAGACTAGGTATCTAGCTGTAACACTGGAAAACCTTTTTTCTTCATTCTGCCTCTCAAAAACATGGCGTGTGTTTATATTCCATGATGTGTTTACATGCGAGAAAATATGGTATAGTAAATCCTAGAACTGGTGTGTTTATACACATACAACAGGAAACATAAATAGCTGAATATTACCAAAATGGAAAATGTCTAGATGGAATCCTTTCTTATTCCAATTGGTGGGAATCTCTCTCTCTTTCTCTCTAGATAGATATATAGATAGGTAGAGTGTGTGTGTGAGAGAGAGAGATCTATATATTTATAGATATCTATGAATCCAGATTGACATATAGATAGATTTATTTATCTATTTACTGACTTTTGCTACTAAAAACAACATCCCGAATAGTTTACTTAACAAATAATCCAGTTTCAGTTGGCCTGAAACTATTATGTGTTCTGGTTGAATTCAGTGAAATGTTTCAGGTGAAGAAAAAAGTTCAGAAATGTTGAAACACGAAAAATTTAGACATTTCTGAAATAAAACACTTTTCTTTCTCTCTCTCTGTTTTTTTGTTGTTGCTTAGATTCACAGGGAGATTTGGATACCATTCATAGCTCAGCAGGAGGAGGGGGAATTATGAGTACTCCCATCCCTGCATGTCCTGTAGTGCAAGATTAAGATACTCATGTGAGATGTGAGAAATCCATGGTCATATCTACTTTTTGCCTGATTCAGATCAGGGATTCAAATCAAGATACGAGGAGGGAAGGGTCTTCTCAATTTCTCCTCTTCAGTACAAAATAGAGTGGCTTCAAGTACTGCCTCAGCAAGAAGAGAGAAACTACAGATTCTGATCTCTGACCCAGTGGGTATTCAAATATTTTATAGCATGAAGGATTATGAACCCCCTCTCCCCTTGACTTTTTTCATAGCCTGGTGGTTAGGCAACTCTCAGGAGTGGTATGAGATTTAATTTTTAATTCGGGCTGTGAATTAGTGTATTTCACAATTCACTTACGGTTCTTTTCTTATTCCTATCTCCACTGGCCTTTTCACTTTTTTTTTATGTATTCAATCTCTCTTTCTCTGCCTTTCATCATATAACTCTTTGCTTTTCTTTATTCTTCTCCTCCTTGATCTTCTTTCATAAAATCTATATATAGGGGGCTAGTTCTGTTTGGGCCCAACTTTACAAAGTGTTTTCCAGTATCTTGACATGTCCTGACATGTTGCTTACAGATGTTAAAAAAAAAAGAATGGCACTTTAAACTCAGTGCGCTCCTGCACAGAGCCCAGCACATGGCCAGAAGAGGCATTGTATTAGTTGGATCCAGCTCGCCCAAAGTCTGTATAGATTGGGAGCTTTAGTGGGGCTTTTTTGGTGCTTTAATCTAACAGCTGATTGAGTGTTACTATGGCCCAGGTGGGAAGCACAGGGCAGATACATGACTCAACTACTAATCCAGTCAAGTGCATAATCAAATTGAAAACTTCATCCATCCCCTCTGCTGGCTGTCCAGTGAACTATGTGGAACAAGAGGTAGGTCTCAGATCAGTTACTAGTTGACATCTACCCCCCTCACAACTGGGTTGGCCCTTGGTTCTTGGCAATCTCAGCAGAGGTCAAGAACTAAATGAACAGAAATTGAACTACCCTTTCTTTTTTTTTTTTTTCAATGGTATGCCCCTGTGGCAGAAGGCCACCTCTGTTTCTCCCCATAAACTCTGCTCTGTGACAATTTGGTTAGGATGGGCCCAGCAGAGGATACACACCTTACCCTATCTCTTTAGGTAACCTGAGCTAGATACACTCCTGAAGGAGAGGGGAAATCTGCTCCCTCTGCCTATGTGACTGGCATCACATACCTTGGTGAGGGGCTTGTTCCCTGGGGAGCTAGGAACTGCCAGTCTGCCTAGCAACTAGTGATGCATTTCAAATTGGTTGGCTGACAGCCAACAGGTGCTGGCCTCCGTTGGACCAGGTAAATGAGGTCACAAGGGCTATATAAGTTAAGGACTGCCCAGGAGGAAGGGGCAGTAGCCATGAGGAAGACTCAGAGAGAGAGAAGGGCTGAACCATCTGAAACTTGCTCTCTCTCTCAAATTCATGATCAAGGAACTGCTTGCCTCCAAAGGGAATCTCCACCTGCCTCTGGATGATACTTGTGAGTAAGCTACCTGAGATCTAACTAGATATATAGCTTGCAGTAACTCAGATGCATGATCAAAGGCTACCCAGCCATGGGAGTTTGCTCTATGGGATCTCTCTGATATTGCTCTACCCTGTACCCTAGTCCAACCCTACCCCTTGTAACCAGTAAAGTTCTCCTTTGTACCTAGTGTGGGAGACTTATTGGGAGTGGGTCTAGATTATGCCTTGGGGTCCCCTTGCTTCGGCTACTTGTGCTTCTGACTGAGGGAAGCATCCCAAGTTCTTGAAGTGAATCAAGTACCTTTGAGGGCTACTAGGCCTGTGTTTCCCAGGGTGTGCAGAGCCAGAATCAAGCCCAGCCCTGGGTAGTGGCAGTGGAACCCCCAGGCTAGTGGGTGTGCTCCAGGAAAGGGGTTGGCCAGATGTGAGGTGCTCCCAGGGAGTCACCCAGAGCCTGGAAGGTGGTCAGGCACAGTGAGGTGGGTGGCTCAACGCAGGAGCGCCCCCTGCTGGCCTGCCACAGCCCCCATGATCAGAATAGAAGCACCTTAGTAGAACAGCATACCGCATATACTTAGGGATATAATAGGATATAATATAATAGGGGCCAGGTACAGACATACTCTTACCAGTGCAATGTTTGGAAACTGGTCTATACCTGTAATGGAACAGAAGTTCATCACAAAAAAAAATGGTTTATACCTGTAACAGAACAGAAGTTCAGCATATATACACTAGTTTAAAAATGATGGAACCCAGTCTAAGATTTGTTCCCCCTGACCCTCCCCAAGGCAAAAGTGTGTTCTGTTCACTACTGATCTAAACTATGCTGGTTACAGAAAACTGCATAACTTTGATTGATTCCCCCTTGGGCTTTTTGAATGTCTGTACCTAACCAGGAAGGACAGCTTGTACTACTGTCCTATTTGCATCTATTCTGTAGAGACGTAAGGGACCATCAGCACAGCACCTTTTCACTAATACTAACATTTTAAAATGTAAATAAAAATGCTGCAGCACTATAAGTCCTGGTTCCTGCATGAAATGTAGTCAGTCTTCCAAGGCATGATTTAACCACATATGATAAGAGCTCCTTTTGAAAATTAACAGGATTGGTTAAATCATCAGTATAAAAGCCCCCTTCTTTCCAGAATCCCCCTGATCTGGTTAAAGTTTGCCATGGTAAGCTAATATCTTACACTTGCAAATCAGTGAACTGTAGAGCTGAAATAGAGCTGCTGTTAAATGAGATTTCTGTGAGAGTATTACATCCAACAAACAGTTGTAAGTGGTTCCTCAAAACCTACGCTCATATCCAGCTGTTATCATATGGTGCCTGTTGAAATATCACTTATATCCTAGCAGTGGTTACCATAAAACAGTTCATCCCCTGCAATCCAGATATTAATCTCTCCTTTGTCAGTGCCTGCTCTAATTTAACTGTGCTAAATTAGTATTGTTACTTTCTCCAGTAATAGATTTTCATGGTACGCAACCACTCAAAACTGCAATAGGAAAATGGGAGAAAGAGTTTATAGGAACTTTTTCTTGTCAAGATGACAATCAGAACCTGTTGCAGTGGGATCAAGAGAAATCTACATAGAGCATAATGCCAGGGTGAGGGTGCCTATAAACTTCTTAGTAGTGTAAAATCTAAGAGTCCATCCAAATGGGAATGAAAACTCCTCTGAAAAATGAGCAGCCAAATGAGGAGACTTCTTCACAGATTTCTAGCCCTTTTATAGCTGTTTTGTGGCTCTTTGGCTTGACTGATTCAGTGAGGATACAACTCATATAAGGTATCATAGGGCCATAGCTGTCCTTGGCTGTCAGAAGCCACGGTATCTGGGTGCACCTCAGTTCAGTCATGAGGCTCTTTTAAATGGTACCAGAGGACAAAGTAACCATTGGCTGTCACCAGATCATGTTCTTGGAATATGAAAATGGAGTACACCCTTTATGACTCTTCCTCAGGGCCAGAAGAATAAGACTCTTTCTTATTGTGTACATAAGAAGTTCTTGTCACTTATCTCTAACTTGTAAGATTGCCTAGATAGGCAGCAGCTACAATTCCATCTCTTCTCCAGAGAATTTCCTGTCCTTGTGGGTAAATTACTTTAAAGCTGAATTTTTAATAGAAAAGATGCTTCCTTTCCACAGGCAGGGTGGCAATTTTAGGATTTAGGACAGACATAACCAGATGAAACTGCAAGAGGAATATAAGCTAAAAGTGCATAAAACTTGAACAGAAAAACGTGACTGGTATGACATGATTAGCAACCTTAATTCTGTGAAAATTAGAATCTTGACTACAATGAGAACTTTGAAGACTTGATGTTTTGATCTATAAAAGCAGTATCCCCAACAGGACAGATCCATGAGCATCATGGTGGGAGGATACTTCAGTACATACAGAGGAGGTCACTAAATGAATCCCCCAAACTAGCTCTCTTTTCTGTATTAAGCACAAGTAGCCGAACCAAGGGGACGCCAAGGCATACTAAGGAGATAGTAATGCTTGCCTCCCATCTTACTACTCATCCTACCCTGCTGCAGTTAACCCTTGAGATCGGATGATGACATAGCCCAAAGCATGAATGATTCATGTTAATAATGGAAGGCGCATCAGTCCACCTTGTCCTCACAAGGTGGGAATTTACTAACAGTGTTCAGGGCTAGAAAGTTAAGGAGCATACCTGATGCAAGAACAGCAGACTCATCAAGCTGGTCTCTTCTGTTGGGGAGTAAAAATTTACTCATAGGGGAAAGCATGGGAAGGGACTTCTCAGCGTGACCTGCAGGGGAACGTGGGAATATGCTACTCATTAATTAGATTTTTCATACAACTGATCATTGTCTTCCTTTTTTGTCCTCTTCAAAGCCTTTTCCAGCAGGCTTTGCTCACACCTCACTTTTCCCTGGATTCCTACTGATATTAGTGCAGTAATGAAAACTGTTGTTGGGTTGTGTGTGTTTCTTTTCTGAAAAATCAATATCATACTAAGTACTGAAGGAGCATTAATAAACTCTATATAGAGTTTAATAATTCTTAAACTTAAGGGAATGCTTGTGCAAAATGAATAAAATTGCAAGAAAATACTCAATTAAGTAGCTTCCAAAGAAGCAGCTTTGCCTCCAAGAGGAAATCTAAGGCAGAGTTGAGCGTTTATGTTACAACATGAGATTTCTCAAGGTTATTAGCATCGCTGGTGTTTTGAACTGCATAGTGCCATGAGCCCAACTATTGTTGTTTAAACATGGGAACCGAACATTGAAAATATAATTTGATTGTTTTTTCTCCTCTGAATTTTTTAGTTTTATTGCAGGATAGTTTTTATGTTCAGTTTCATTACTGAGACAGTTTAGTATCTTCAATGTTTTGCAGACAACTGGCCATGTTTATTGCCCATGTAACTCCATTGAAATCAATAGGTATACACCACTGATAAATTTGGCACATTTTATGTGCATAATTTGGCTGTACTTTGGAAGGCTTGTATATTTAATACATTTAGGAGCATAGACAACAAACATTAAGTGGAGATGATGGGTTCAGTGTTTTTCGTTCAGGCAAAATTCCCTGTTTAATTCCTAATAGTGGTATGTTAGCCTGACAATCAGAGAATCTGAGGTGATGGTGTGGGAAGAACATTCTTGGTCATTTGCATGCAGGCCCTTGCATTGCCAGATTCTGTGCTCCACAAAGCCTTCAGCAGTCACATACTTTCCTCAGTCAGTAATGGAACTCCTAAAGAAGCCAATCAGCGTTGCATGTATGGTATTGAAAAAAGAGTTTATTCATTAATATTTAATCCCTGCACTCTTGATGACCTCCAGTGCAGTTGCCTTGCCTAAGTGGCTCCACTATGAAGTGAAAATAGCACAATGTTATTGTAAACCCACAGAGAGTCAGTCAGGGGGTAGAGTTGATTTGAATTTTACTCTTTGCAGGAATGACAGTGAAGATCTCAATATTTTCCTCTCTGGAGGTGTCAGTTTAAAATTCTGTTCTGCCTCTCTCACTTCTGGTTACAATGGAGCTTTGTGTAAAGTGTGTAGAGGCTAGAAGACAAGTGCTTGGATATCTGAAAGAAAAGGAAACCTTTAAAAAACCTGGGTGGAGCTCCCCTTTATATTTTGTATTCTAATTTTTCCTATGGCACCTCTGCACTGAGCTGCATAATAATACTCATCCATGCTTCCTGCCTCTCCCAGGACTTCCTGTTGGCTCCTCCTAGGATTTATTAAAGCAATCTGAGGCTCTAGGTACATCTTGGCTAAGCCCCTGTCCCTTTGACCCAGCCAATACTTGTTTGATGGCACTTCCATCACAGAGAGAGACATAGGCAGGTGCATGGATGTTTGCTGCTCTTCTGAGGTATTGGGCCTCATTCCTTCAGAACAGCAGAGATGGCAACTGGTATACCTTCTTCCTCTGAGGAAGCAGCAGCGGCACCCAGAGATCCCAAGTACTTAGCACAGCTGCTGGTGTGTACCAGTGTGGATGTGCAGGTCTGAGCTGCTTCACTTCCCTCCTTTTATGCACCCATATACTTTGGGGGTGATGGTGGCATGCTCAGAGTGATGCATCTTGGGGTTAACATCCTATCAAGATGAAATGGGCCAATTCCTTAATTGCTTGTGTCACACTTTTTTCAAGCCTTTCTTAAGTATAAGAACTGAACATATTCTTTCTAGAAAAGCTAAATTCTAATATCATCCCAAGAATCCAGGGGCTGGAGATTTATGCACAAACTTATAGCTTGTATTGAAGCTGATCTATCTTTTCCCTTCAACCGTGCTCCATTATAATGATCTGCTTAGTTTGGGGTACTTTAACAACAAATACAGTTCCACCTTTTGTGGTCTTGAAAATCTGACTGCAGAAATCAATGCTGATACAGAGAAGACTTTGCTTGTGGTGATATAATAATGGGAATTGCTCTGCTACGTATCTATGGAGGCACTTCAAAGACTGCTTTGTGCTATAAATATTGCTTTGCAATATAGGAAATATTTTTAATTAATAGAAATACAAGTGCATTTTAAAAAAAAAAATCTATTTAACTCTGTTTTGACTATAGTGCTATAAAATAGATATAGTGAGACTTAGTGGAGCCTATTTAAGATATTTCCTTAAGGAGCAATGGTGCAATACACTATATATGACATTCAAATATCTTGTAACAGGGTTTAGCTCCGGGAGTGACTGTGATGCCCCTGGAGACCCCCTCAGCCCTTGCCTCCTTGGCCTTATGTGGACTATCTCCCCTTCACTTCACCTGTTATGCCCTGATGAAATGATACTTTTAGGAAAGAGAGGCTCCCCTAGGACTCCCCAAGTCAGATCTTCTCTCATAAACACAGGTGTCTGTGCTCATTGCCTTAAGTGTTAATTACATGGCTCCAACTGCCCCTTACACCACACCCACGCTTTGCGGATGATACTCATTTCTGCTAACACACACTCCTCCTGAGCTACAGGCTCGCAGCCCCAGTCCTTTCCCCCCTTGGGCTACAGGCTTCTTGGCCCCCTCAGTCTCTGGCTGTGACCCCCAGTCTTTGGTCCCTCTCTCTGGGCCCTGGCTCTGCTCCTGGGCCAGCTGAGACTCATGGGCTCCTCCAGCCCCACCAGTCTCTGCCTGTGGCCTTCCTTGGCTTTCAGTCCATTTTTGGGCCCTAGTTTTGCTCCTGAGGTGGAGAGACCTCTGGGCTCTCTAGCCCTGCTGACACTTGCCATTTCCTGGACTGTAAACCTCCAAGCTCTCTGGCCCCTCTTCCCCTTCTGGGCTAGCTGGGATCTCCTTACTTCCCTTTAGAGCTTTAATGTCTAGTTGCTGTTACCAAGACCATGGGGTGTGGGGAGGCTGTTCCGATATGCTGTAATTAGAGAGCATTGGAGCAGGCTTGATTAATTGAGTCCAGCAGCCTCCACGTTTCATGTATCAGCATCCTTGTGGTTTAAGATGGTGGCAGAGGTGCTTTAACTAAAACTTGTTTGAGCTTTAGTTAAAGCATTCCTGCTGCCATTTTGAAGTGCTGCTGATAAAGCACCATCAAGTCTAATCTTTGGAGATCCAGGATGAGAGCCTTATCTACATTGTGGAAGTGTTTGGGAGTTAATCTGTCCTTTTCTTGCATCAAAGACAGCCTATAGCTGTGAGCCTTTATATAAGCATTACTGTTAGCAGTATTGCTGAGTAATCATTGGATTACTTGTGCTATTTCAGACTTCTGGCCTTTTTCAGACTTTAAACTTTAGGTTAAATGTTCAGAACATGGCCTGCTTGCTGTGCCTGGTTACAGAGCAATTCAATCTTAAATTAAAAGATTGGGATCTTGAATAATTTCCTTTTTTCTTGTATTTTAGTTTGTGAGTTTTTTATGGTCCAGTTGTGTGGGTGAATAACTCTTGCTCACCATTAAGCAAGGTTGCACAGTTTGAGCAAACCCTGGTTCTGTACATTGGCTGTGGTTCTCAACCTTTCTAATCCCATGGCCCATTTCCACCCACCTCCAGCTGTGGGCCTAAACCTATTTCCCTCATGGTCCTCTTACCATGCATGTTGCACTTAGGTTAGCTCTGCACATGCTAGCTATGTCCACACGGTGCTTCACCTGGAGTAATTAGCTCAGTCTCTCAGAAGAGCTAATTAGCCCACCTGCAGCACCACTCTAAGGAGGCTCTGCTGCTTCTATTGGGAGGTAGCACATACGGAGGAGCCCAGTATCTTCTATATTACTTCCAACTTTGATTAATGGCTTTAAGCTACTGAGTTTCTCTTTTTTTTTTTTTCAATTTAAAGACTTGTTTAGTAGAAGGGGAACCTTAGTGCATGTTTATGGTTTCCACAAGGAGTTATACACTTGGCATTTAGAGCCTTTTAGTGAATTAATAGTCTCTTCTTATGTGATAAATTACAAAACACAAAAACACAAGGGAAGACAGTTAAATCATGCTGTAATCTGGTATCCACAAAGTTATTTTGCTTGTTAATTTCCAGCAGGGCCTGACCTTTCTTCTCTCATCATACATGTTGGTATACCATTCCTTTTTATGAAACCTCATTGCCACAATAGTGACTCCATAAGGCACAGACAAAGAACAGGTCACCACCAGTCGCTTTCAGGTCCTTCATATTTTTCCAGTTAATCTAATTTATTTCAAGGAACATTTTTCCCTGTTTGCATACTGCATGTCTTCCACTTGATTTTTGGTCTCTCTCTACTGTATTTTGGGCTTGTTTCATTCTGGTTTATGCTGCTACTATACATGATAAGGTCATGCTTCCTGCGATGGGATTCTCTGGATAGTAAAGCTGAGGAGAATGTTTTTCTTGGTACAGTTCAGTGGGATAAGGATTACTTTGATCCCTTTGACCCATTGGGAATTGTAGTGGTGAGAAAGGCTCCCAAAAGAGCTTTTCACTTATTTTAAAAGCTATATTTAAAGACCTACATTCCTCTAGTACCAGTAATTTTCTTCTTCCTTTCTGCCTCTGACAATTGCACTAGGAGAGCAGAATGTCTCTTACAGAACCTTTAAATAGATTTTGCTGCTTCAACATTATAGTTCATGCTATCCCTTTGATTCACACCACTGGGGAATAATAACAGCAGGGAACAGCAAGGAAATAACCAAAACATGTAATAGAGTTTAAAACAAACAGGCCAAATATCTGGTAAGTCTGAGTAAAAACAAGTGTTGAGCTTCCCAAGAAAGTACATGACATGTAATGCCAGTGGGCATCAGGCAGCGGGATGCATAGACAGAGGTAGGTCCAATTGCCTTGTGTTTCCATGTCAAACTGACAAGCCATTAAATGGAGCTCTCTTAATTTGTTCTTCTACCCATTGGTACTGCACAAACATATGGCAATTAGCCATTAGGCATGGTGTTTGCAACGTCTCCACATGTGGCTCTGCAAACCCTGCGTAGTCTCATTGCAGTTAATGGGACCCACTAAGGTGGATAGGATTTTCCCTTTAAATTATTTTTGTTGGTCTTTCAGGGAAAGCCACAGGAATGAGGGCTCAAGTAGACAATTTATGGGACATCTTCCTCATGAAGACACCTCTTCAAATAATTCTGTTGGGCTGCTGGGCTTTGCCTCAACCATGAAGCTATTTCCAAAGGATTGTAGTCCAGATCCATTTAAATAGAACCCTGCAATAGCTTAGCAATAGCTTTGTTTCCTGTCCTTATGCTTAGCAGTATGTAATAGCCAGACAAAGATGTAATGGCCAGCAGCTGTACCCAGGGCCACCTTCAAGGAGGGCAATCCTCCACTGAGGGGGAGCAGTGCCAATGCAACACAATCCAGGTGCCTTCCCAAATGGAAACCAGACTTTCAGACAGGTTGAAAGCTTGGCAGTAAACTCAAGTGAAGGGTCCTGCTCACATGCTTCACTGTGTGGTTAAGCTGGGAAAATCGTGCATGGTGTCTTTTTCTTAAGTCCCTTCTACACGTTATATCTATTATGCAATTACCTGGTTAATTGTTCAATAAATTTAGACTGGCTATACAAATTAACTACGGTGCCTTAAATAGGTTCAACCAGCTCTAAAGTTATTGCTCAAAAATGTGGAATAAGTTTCCTCAGCTGTGGGACTTCTGGCCCTGGTTGTGCTACATGTGGGGCACAGTCAGGGTCAAGAGCCCCTCAGCTGAGGGGACTTGCAGTTTAAGCAGGGCCAGGCAGCCCTTGCACTGTAGCACCCTTATACCCCAGCCAGCCCCACTCGCATGTGTTTTGGTGCATGTAACTACTGTGCTGAAGGTTAGTATGTATCCTGGACAGTACTATCCTAGTGAAGATAATAAATTTAACGCATCTTAATACAGGCATACTTGTAAATGGTAATGCTTTACTACAGAGCTAATAAGTCAGCTCCACAGTAAAGTACATGTATAGATGCACTCACAGGGTGTGTCCAGACAAGTGTGGATGTTTATTTCCCCATGGACAAGTAGCAGCGGCACAACTTGTGCTGCTGCTACTTGTTTCTGGGGCACACCCATGCCACATGCACTCTGGCTCATGGCAGGTTACCTCAGGTGGGGTAGGGGAGGCTGGGGTCAGCAGCTGTGGCTTACCCGGGATCCTGGGGGCCTCCTGGAGCTGCATCCATGGCAGAAAGCCTTGCCAGCAGCCGGAGCATGGCTCTGCCTGGCCAGGCTCTGGTTTTGGGCAGCGCATGCTGCCACCACCTGCACTGCCCTGATTTCTTTTGGTGTGAGTTTTTGACACATGGATCTCCCAGGGCCATAAAACCTCCCTACACTGAAAAGTAGCACCACAGGAAATGCCTGCATGTGTGGTGTGTGGTGCTGCAGATGTGTCTGCAGCACCTCATACCACACGTCTGCACTTGTCTGGATGTAGCCACAATGTTTTCCTTTGGCTAGTTGTGCACTTGTGTGCGTGCGTGTGTGTTGCTGCGCATGTGTATATATGAACAAGCTTTCCCAGATCCCATTGGCTGAACCTCAAAACGGTATTTGCATTGAGGCTTAGTAAACCCTGCTGAGTCCTCTTAATGTGGGTTTCACAAGCCAGACCCCAGCAAGGTCTTTATTTAGAGATGGGCAATAGGCTTTCTGTTGCTTTCTCTTGAAGGTATCGCTTATGTGGGTGGCTTGACCTCCTTCCTTCCTTCCCCCCTGCAATTTGTGTCTTGTTTTAGCTGAGCTAGTTTGTTCATGCTTAAATATTACAGAATGCGTGGGATTTGCAGAATTTGTTTTGAATCCTATATGGAACAGCACAGGGGGCACTTGGTAGAAGAATGATTAATATTGCTTAATTAACCAGTATTCATTTAAGTAACTCATTCTGCAGTTCAATATGTCTCCTGGGTTCCTTGTTTCATACAGTATGTTCTCCTTTGATTTTTGTAAATCTTTGAATGATTTTATTAAAATAGTGGTTTTCATTTTATGGTTGTCTTGGAGGTGTCCTCCACAAGGAAATCTTATCTTTTTTCTTTTTGTTCAGTCATATTTTTCTTTCTTGCTCAAATTAATGAGGTCAAGCTTGACAGTATTTTTCCTCTTTACAGTGTCTATGAACATTTTAATTTTTCAATACTAACAAAACCTGTCCCAGCAGTCATTTTTTCCTCCTCTATAACTTATGAAAACACAACCCTTACAAGATTTCTTCATTATTGGTTTTTGCCAGGTGATCAATTCTGATATAAAATGGTTTAAAAAGAAGAAACATTTTCTGGTGGCTTTTCATGGCAGATTTCACTATCTCATCAGAGAATTTATATCCAAAAGAGGTGGTCTTACTTCTTTAGTTTATGTGCCTACTTCTCTGTTCAGCACTATTAAGCCTAAATGTAATCTCCTTCCCACAGAGAAAACTAGTGGTACTTCTCTTTTAGTATTTTAATTAGAAGTGCAGGATTATGAAACTCCACTTACATGCCATTTTATTTATGCCAGACCAATTAATGTCATGTCTTTTTGTTTCCTTTTACCCAAAGTAAGAGACATGAGGATAATTGCCTCATACTGAAGCCCTTTCCTCAATTTTCTTTTCTATGAAAGGAAAGAATGCTGCTTAGACAGAATTTAGTGTCCGATGTTTCATCCCTGTTCTGATGGTCAGCTCCTTATATTTAGTTCACAGCCAAATGCACTGTAGATGCTTAACAAATGGAAGAAAAATAGTTTAGAATAGATTTCCTTTCTTGCATCACTGAAATGCTGAAGGCTTTTGAAACTAAATGTCTGTTGACTCTGTAATGAAACTAAGAGTAAGTTATTGAGCCAGATAGGTGGAAAGTCAGCACTAGCGTTCTGGTATGATTCTGTGAAATAAAATCTATAGTCCTTTATTTTCTTCTTTGAGATAAGACATCACTAAAAGAGAAAAGAAGTCTTCAGACAACATGGAATATGTATAGAGTCTTTCACTTCTTCCTCTGATGCCACTGTAGCTTAGTTAGTAGTGATTAAAAGATATTACTTCTTTGCTAACTTCTTATTTTTAGGAGAATGAGTTGGTGGCTTCCATTCACTTTCTAATGAATATATGTCTGTGATTAAAAAACAGATGCTGTTATTGGGCACATTTTTGTTTGCCATTTCAGCAGAGAGGGCACTGATTAATGAGGAAAGAATTCCTCTTTTGGGAATCCTCTGATTTGGGGAATTTTACTTGTTTCTCACTGATAACGTGGGCCAAGCTTTTTCTGTGCTAGCGTATTTGGGTACCTTATTATAGACTAGGAATGGGCTGACCTGAAATTCTAAATAGGGTTTAAAACACTCTGAAGGGATAGAAAATTCTGACATCATGTTCTGTGAATAAATGGACATTTCAGTATTGTCAGCCCAGATCTCTCCTTCCTCTGTAATTCTGTGGCCTTAACCTCACCTGGGTTGCCTTTCTTCTGGGTTCTTCCCAGGATCCCAGTATTTAAAAAACAGGCATGTAACCCCTTGCTGCGAATTATTTTAAAACATAAACTAAAAATATAATCTGAAGCAAGCTTAGATGGGCTTAATCACCCTGGTTAAACATCTGAACTGGGATATAATTTTAGTATTAGGAATAATGGGATATAAATTTAGTTTTAGGAAAAAGAAATGTCATGGCCAGACTACAAAAATAGTAAAAATGTATCTCTCTCTTTATTTCTAGATCTTCAGACGAGCTGACAAAAATGGTAAGTCTTCATATTCATATACATTTGTCTTGTTTTGGTTTTAACTGAGCTGGCACTGTTGTTTTTTATGGACAGTTGCAACTATTTTTTCCCTTGAATCTCATCCATCATCTGTGACCTTAAGGAAGTAATATGGTTTACTACTTTAAGAAGATGTTTGGTTTTTTTTGCTTATTCTGTAAATCTGATATTCTTACAACCAGCATAATGTTAACATGCAAGTCCCAACAAGTAAATGTGTTTCTTAAGGAATTTGGCCATGCAGTGAGGGCGGCAGTGTTCTGTAAACTATCTGAGTCCTGATGGACCATAAACCAACTGTTTAAGAGAGTAATGGATGGTTCATTTGTAGCTGGTCATCTTTTCCAATTATGCTCTGTCCCTTGTGTAAAGTAGTTCAAAGATTAGTAATCATTCAGTGCATTAAAGACTGATAGGTATTTATTTCAAGTCTTTTATAACTTGGGAAGTAATGGGGATTTTGTTGCATTGGAATGTATTTTGAATTTATTCCCATAGGAAAGTACATGATTGGATAGCAAAGTCAAATATTGGCCTCAGGCATCAACTTCATCAGATGATTTTATATTCCTAAAGGAAATAATTGTTCTGTTTGGACAGTGAGCAGCTCAACTAAGAATAGAGATATTTCACTTTGTTGTGGGCTTAAGGTTGCTGGAGTTTAGAGGTATTGCAAAAGTGAAATTTTCAGTGTTAGGGAAAGGAAGATGCAGGTCTTATCCCAGAAAATCAAGGCACTTGGATTCAGGTTTCTAAATCCTAAGAATGAATCTACTGAACAATGAGTGCTGACATGGGCAACTGGTGCCTCCTGAGTCAGGGTGGGCACTTGTCCCCTCAGCAGCCAGTCAGGGACCAGTGGGGGTCCCCCCCACAGCTGATCCTGCTGACTGGGGGGCGGGGGAGCCCCCTTCGGCCAATCCCACTGACTGGCACTTCTAGGCACGCTGCTGACACTTCCAGGTGAGTGCGATCAGCCGTGGGGGGACCGCAGGGATCGCTTCTCCTGGTACCCCCACTTCCCAGCCAGTGCTTTTGGGAGGGGCCCCCTGCCGGGGAACACTTTCCCTATGCATCGCCACTGAGTGCTGAAGAAATAGGTTCTGAATAAAATGCTGAAGGAATAGGTTCTGCATAAAAAACTGTCGCATTTATGGAAGATTTATTAAACCAGTGGGTAGAATCTCCTGTTTCATAGGAAGATAAAGGAAGTCTGTCTTCCCCTCCTTGGGGATGGGATTTTTAGGAAGATGCTCTGATCCCAAAAAGGGCTGAAGATGTCAACAAAGCTCTGACCCTGAAGGACTGATAATGGACAGCATGGACCAATAGATATGTTCCACACCCATGTTTCAGTCTCTCCTTTATATGGTATGTCTCTTGTGAGCTTCTGCAGAGCTTTATTTAAAAGTGGATTTAAGTGGAAGAGGAATATAGACTCAAGTGTTGTGTTTTTGGATCCACTGGAGTTAGAGGGGTATCCTCAGAGTGAGAGGGAGGCCTTCCAATCTCAGGCAGTTTGATTAGCTCCTGCTTGGGAAGGAGGGCTTCCTCTAATGAAAGATGATCTTTTACTGGCCCATTTTATATCTGGCTAATTCCAAGCCCTATTGTTTTGGAAAGGCAATATGGTACTCAGGTTTATCTCATTTAGAGCTAGCTTGGGCATCTTTATGCCATGCTACTACCTGCAATATAGAGGTACTATATGAAAAATAAGGTCGTGTGACTTTTTGCTGAAAAAGAGAAAGAGGGTTAAAAATTATAGTTAAGTCAGAACCTAGGCTGGGGGTGTAAACAATAGGAAAAAACACATTTGCATTCTTGACCCTTGAAATCTCATGCTTCACAGCTGCATAAACATTTTACTGTTTCATAGTAGGGTTACTCTGATGAAATATTAGATAGTTCCTTTCCTTTTTCGTGTTCTTGTGATAAGATGTGTAGCAGAATTTGCAGATTCATTGGAATATGATAGGGCCACGCCATGAGCGCTTCTGCTATGGCCTCGAGCTTGCAACCTTAATGCATGCACAACTCCGGCCTCCGTATTAGACAGTATTGCTCTAAGATATTGCTTTGAGCAGTTTAGCTTTCACCTGTATTAAATTGTGAGTGTAATGTTGCCTTGAGGCCAAGCAAGTATAGAGCAATACTATTAGCTCATTGGAATTTTACCTGGGGGGAAACGAGGAAAATGTCTTGACAGTAACAAATGCAATAAGTTGTGGGTTTTTTAAATTAAATCTTGCACGTGGATAGCAGTTGTTTTGAACAAGGAAAGCATGATAATTTCAATGATAGCTATATTTTCCCTCTAATTCAATATCTTGATTAAAGGTACTGGATCAGATTCCATGTTCAGTTACTGCTGGACCATTTTGGTGAAGTTTATGGAGTTCAGGTTTACACTCTAAAAATTGCTGCTGGCTATGAGTCCTTTCCTTCTAGTTGCACTACAATCATCAGCTAACTTTCAAAGAGAAAAAGAGTCATAACTCTTACTTATGCAAAATAGTGTAGTTATAGAACAGCAATTACCTCAGTAATATGTGATATCCCATTAAGCAGGAATAAATAGATGGGTTCCATATCCTGATTTTTTTAAATTTAGATGATTAATTTTCAGATCTAATCACTTACCTATTTTACCAGATGGTGGCTTCAGGCTTTTGTTTTAATCTTAACTAACAAAGCAGCTTGATATTTAGGTGTACCAGGATCCTTTGGTTCTGAAAAGGCACAAAACATTTTATTAGCCCTCTCTCTGAAGAATGCAAGCATAACAGCTGGATATTATCTTTCTTTACCTTGCAGCATTTCACAAGGAATGTGCTGCCTTTGTGGTGGGGGGAAGTAGACTTGTGCCTGTCTAGCCAGGCACAGGAAGCAAAATTCTAGTTACCTGGTGCAAGGAGCCATGTGCTAGTGCATATCTCATCCTGTTGTAAATATAGAAATGAATGGTATTTAGTAGGCATAAATGACAATGAGGCTGTGTTCAGTGCTTCTGACTGGAAAAATTGCATTCCGTAAACACTGGCTTCCTATGATCTATTGTATTGTTAAGTTATATCCAGAGAAGGAAGATTTTCATTAATATCTGCTGCATCCAGAAAGCTGATCATTTTACCCATTCCGTGATGTGTTGGATTTATGCCCCACATAGAGTGTTTGGCCTGTAAACTTTAAGGCGATTTTAAAATAAGTTTGGAAACAGAATGTACTGTTGGGGCTCTATCATTGTGTATCAGTGTTCTTAAAGGTCAAATATCAACTTCCAGAAACAGACCCCCTTCCATCATTTCCTTTGGCTGACTAAATTTATCTGTATTATTGAAACCTGACTGATGAGTCCATTTGCACAGTTTTGCAATATACTCAGTTACTGATGAAAGGCAAAGGCTTTTGCTCCAATACTTTAGCAGAATAAAGATCAAACAGAGCATCTCCATTAGCTAGAATAATTAACTTGTTTCTCTCTCTCTCTCTCTCTCTCTCTCTCCTTTTTTAATTCAGTGAAGCACTATCCCCCCTCCCCTGGCATCCCAAATTCTCTACAGCCACTTGGATGGTATTTTTTCCTTTTATTAGAATTAGTGATCTATAAATATCAGCTTGTATCATGTAGATATTACTTTGTCTCAAGAAGAAAAGAGCAAGCAGTTAGGATATGGCAGGACTTTTTAAAAGCATTTTCATGTATACTTCTTCTGAAGTAGAAAAAATGCTACTGTTTGAGAGAAGAGGCACAGGTAAACTGCTTTTTAATGGTGTCTGTGTGCAATTTCTGCATACCATTTAGAAAAGTAAAGAGCTGAGTTTGCAAATGCTGTTTGTGACTGCATCAGCTAAGTCTTCTGTAGGAGTTTTGTCTGTCTGCTCCTCTCCTATAAAATATGGTAACATGAGCCTGTTTCATTTATAGGTTAAGTTGTCCTGATTTAACTCCCACTAGTTACAGAATGGGAGTGGGCACCTAAAACAGTTGCCACAGAACGGGCAAGTCTTCTGTTAGCCTCCTGCCCTTTTAAAACAGTTTAACTGTTATATTTGTCTATATCCTAACTCTGTTTATGGGTATAAAATATCCATTGCCTCTCAGTTGTCTCTTGTAATCTAATTAAGAACCATTTTATGTAGTACGCTTCATTTGATCACCGAACTAATCTGTGCTGCATTGTGCATCAACATGGAGAGAACTATAGGCACTTGGTATCCCTTTTATCCATGTATGCTGTTGATATCTCAGGTTTTTAATGAAGCCAGATTTGATTAACACTGCTGTATTCAAAACAGCTTTTGGCATGATGGGTTAGTGTAGATAAAGGGGACTAAGATTATACTTTACCAAAATAAACTGACGCTGCGCCATACGTTGAATCAATCATTTGGCAGTCTGTGCAAATAAAGCTCCTGAAATTCAAAATGTAATTTTCATTTATAAAGGTGTAAAGAACCTATGTTTTGCCTTTTTAGTTTCTCAATCAATAAGCATTGGCTACAGGAAAGCAGATAGCTTTGAAAGGCAGTGTGCTTTGTCTCTTATTGTAGATGGGGAGCGAGTTCTGGGAAGATTGTTATAGCTGTTTAGGAGCTGTACCTTCAGAAGAACCGTCTTTATCCCTGTGTCTTGGGTAATGCAGCTGGACTAACAAGTTACCCTGTTTGCAGTCACGATAGGGAAAGTGAGCACAGATGTGTCATGTTTGTTCCCAAAGACTCCTGAAAGCTCTTGTTTCTTTCCAGCCAGCTCACTGAGATTTTCTCCTTTCAGAAAGGATAATTGTCTCCAGCTGTCATTGCTGCATAGGGGAAACAAGTTTTATTTTGAAAGAAACAACCAAGTTTTTCCCATCTTTCTCCCCAAATGGCCTTCTAAGATTCCCTCTGTTTGTGCTGTGTGAAGTGCTTGCTGCCAGCTCCCTCAGATGTTCAGTCAGAAAGTTACAGCTACAGGCCTGGTTTTTTTTTAAGTCTCATTTGCCTTTATCATCCCACATGTTGCCTAGTGGAGGCTGTGTACACAGTGAGACAGCTTTTGGTAATAAGCATTTCACACAACATAACAAAACTTGTTAATAGTTCCCTGATTTCTACTTTATTGCTCATCAGCTGTAACATCTACTGTGAAAATATGTATTGTGCCATTTAATAGTGAAGTGTGCTGTCTTCTAACTTCCACTGTGGCGCTGGAAAATTTAATCCTTAGAGGTGCTGAGCATCATTGATTCCAACAGAAATAAATGAGATTTTTGAGGCAGTTGCCCTCTCACAAGACTCTCTCATTGGGATTAGGCCTCTTGTTTTTCTTTCTCCCAAATAACCCACTTAACGTCACAATGAATACTTCAGGTAGGGAGTGAAAAAGAGGTACAGTATCTATATCTTAGTCATAAGTTCAAATCCAGCCTCAACTGGCAGAAGCTGCTATTTGTCATCTAGTAGGTATTGATGCTTAGATTGTATCATGATAGATTTTTTTAAAAAAATTAACTAATAACAGTAATGAGTTTCCATTAGCTTCCACAGTGTGCTAGCTGATATCCAAATGCATATAAAGGACAGGGTCCCTGCCCACAGAGGTCACACTCTAAAATATAGCTGTTCAGCAATAATACCAGTGTCAGAGTGGGGCATGGAGACTAACATTTCTTCTTCTTATATGAGCAGAGGCATCCCTTTCCAAACAGATTGTAACAGGCAGCTGAATTCAGTATTCTGAAGCTTGCCATGCTAGTTTCTAACACTGGTAAACCAGAAGACTCAGCTAAACTCAATCAGAGTAAAACCAGCTCATTCACCTGATGTTTAGATTTTCCCTTTCTTATTGCTATTATTGTTAGCTATTTAATATCCTTCAGGTATTCAGTTTCATTCATTCTTCCCCACTGACCAGTCTGCAACACTGGTCCTCTGCTTATCTGCATCCCTTAGACCAAACATGCCTGTATAAATGAACAAGCAGTAGCAATTCTAATTATTACAGTATGATCTTTACCACATCCTGTTACATATTTTGGGCTTAATATTCCATGTGTACACAGCATGGTGTTATGGTGGCACACGTAAGTGCAAGATTCCCTGGCAATTGTATGATAAATTTACCGTGCTTCCCTATTAACTATTCTCTAACATTTACTTTACCACCTGTTGTCCCTGGGTAGTTCTTGTTCTGTGATGGCCCTCAAGCGAGCATTCTGCTGGGATGTCATAGCTACCGTGGAGCCCTGAATCTGACAAGAAGCAACTCTGGAAAGTGACAGTGACAGTTGCATGTTTTGTATCATGTATTTAAATATCTAATAAGAATAATAGGCACTGGCACACTGGACAATTTGCAATATAATCTATGGCAGGGGTGGCCAGCTTGTGGCATGGGTGGCACAACTGTCACAGATAGTTTCTTTGTGTTGCATGCAGCAGATTGGTGTGAGGTGGGGAACACAAAGCAGTGCATTTGATCAGGCAAGGAGCAGAACGCTGAGCAACAGATCAGGTAAGGGAAAGGGAGTGGAGTGGCACTCAGGGAGGGTATGGTGCTTATTTGTGGCATACCTGCCAAAAAGGTTGTTCCTCACTGCGTTAGGGGATACCACATTACCTAAGTCACTATGGAACAGCTTCATGGTCCATCAGCATTCCAGTAGGTGTAAAGTCATGATATGGCACATACAGGATTTGGAGTTGTTGGAGCAATCTCTGCTAAAATGAAGGAACAAAAGTATAAGGTCAAAATGCATAATAAGATGAATGTGTAATCTTGTGACTTGGAGTCTTTGTAACATTTGGCTCAGTTAAAAAAAAAAATCAATGTTAATTTCTGTTGTTGTCACATGGTTTGGGTTAACCCAAAGAAAAAAGTTTTTATTTTATTGTGAATTTAATAAACTGGTATGGAAACTGATCCTTACATGAAAGCTTACTTCTGAACATTGTGTCTTCCTTTTTGCCACTAGGAAAGATGGTCCACCGGTATTAACCTGAGACTTAAGGGACCCAGCTCCAATTCTCTGCTAAACTTTAGACATGCCTATACATGTGCTCAAGGGTGGGGATGGGCCATTTTAATTAGAGCAGTTCCCTGACAGCCACTCTAATTAAAATGGCTCACAATCATGTGTATTAAGCCCCCCACATTTTAAAATGGCTGTGGGGGCACTTTAATTAAAGCTCATTTGGCAAGCTTTAGTTAAAGCGCCTTGCAGCCATTTTAAAACACAGGGTGGGGAGAGGGTGATACTAAGTGTTCCAATTAGAACATGAACCAGTACACCTATAGGCAACCAAGGTGTCTTATCCCCTTTGGCAAATCCCTAAATTTCTGTGTTTCATGTTCTTCATCTGCTTAACAACATCATCTGTACTTCCCCACCTCACAGGGGCATTGAGAGGAGAAAGACAGACTAACTGCTCAGAAATTATGGTAATAGGGACCAGATGAGTGGTGAGATTGATGCTTTCAAGCTATGAAGTACTAAACAATGCAGTATAGTCTAAAGCAGAGATGGAGATAAATGACTTGATGTATGTGAAATTCACAGAGATGATTTAAGTTTTCACTGCAGAGTGTGCTCTTATTCAGGATTTACATTATTATGACTGACAGCAAAGTCTGAGCATTTTTCTTGATAGGACAAATTGAATTTGTGCTAGGTACATAGATGTACTATATAGATGTACTTTTTTCATCAGTAACTACCATGACAAGCCCCATTGCTATGCTTATTGTCACAAATTACTCTGAATTCTTTTTTAAGCCCTGCACCAATTTTAGATCTCACTGGGTAGGATGATGGCAAAGTGTGTATGAACCTGTTTTAATTCATTTGTTTTCAGAGTTTGTTTTATAGCAAGCATTTCTATAATCCTTTAGTTATTTCTTGGCAGGTTATCATTTTTGTGGCAACACTTCCAGAGCTTTCTTTCTTTATGGCCAGCTGTCTTGTAGTCTCAAGAGAACATCTGTCAGTACTATAGTGGCTGGCTTCAGCAGTTTTTCTGATTCATTTTCTTTTTGGCAGCTGGCTAGTTTTGTCACTCTCTTTCTTAATAACCTAGCACTTCCTGCACGGCTACCTTCCTCCCTTCACTGGGCTCACAGTACTGCTAACATTTAATTCCTAAACAGGGTGAAATTTAACACCTTCTGTCTTACCAGGGGTGGCTGCTTCCACTGTTGCCTGTGCCCTGCTATTTTCATATGTGTTTTAACATGGGAGAGCTATTTGCCTTTTTCACACTGCCTTTCATAGATATAGCAACTTATTGTTCCATTTTTAGGGTACCAGCAATCTTCCTTATGGGGAAATACTCTTTTACAGCAGCCTTTAGGACTTAATGTCCCTTGAAAGAAGCATTTTAAAAGAGGCTAGATCTAAATTCTCTTCTTGCTGCCTGGGCATGAGATCTTTCCGATGTAATGTACAGATCAGAAATTCTTTGGCATCTTCAGGAAAGTGGTTTTCTGATTAAAGTGACCCCTATTTAAATATGGCATCCTTAATAGACTACTTGTCAGCTTCGAAAAATAACATATCTCATGCTCCAGGATCTAAAATCTAGCAAGTCCGATGTTCCATGTTTGGAAGCAAAAACCTCTGTGCCCATCCTGGAGCCCCAGAAACTGACACAGAGAGCAAGGGGGAGTTCCCAGTTTTATATAGAAAATCATAGGGGTTAGGGTCAGAAGCCAATGGGCCAAAGGGAGGGAACAGGTAAAAGGTAAAGAAATATCAATACTGTAGTAAAATGTACTCCGTACCCTAATTTCCCCCCTCCACAAATCCAGCGGTGTTCCTAAGCAAGCCTTTAGTCCTTAGACCGCTCAAATAGCAGTGTGTAGCTGCCCCCAAGTCTGACTCCAGCTACTTCAGGCCATAGTCCTGGCTGACTGAGCCAGTGAGATCTCCAGCTCCTCTGTGCACTCCTCTGTGTAGGGCTGACCAAGTTCCATGGTGCATGCTATTCTCTCTTCTCCTTCCTCCAGCCTCAAGCTTCCTCTTCCTTTTTCCCTTGTCCCCCAGCCCCTGGGGGTTTTTTTGTTCTGTTTTGTTTTGGTTTTTTTTGGAGTTGCAGTCTAAATTAACAGACATCACAGCTCTGCAGACTGCCCCTGGTTCCACCTGCTGTTACACACATTACATTCAGATTACACCTCTTTGCCAGAAAGCATCTGCTATCTGCTATAGCACATGAAGGGAGACTCTTCAGGGACACTTCTGGTGTACCATGTGCTAACAAGGCATTTGCTTGAAGCTGTCTTCGTTTTGTCCAAATATTCAGAAATGTTTTTCTTTCCTATCCCTTTATAGTAACTGAACTGCAGAAATACTTCATTCTGATTCCTTCTGGTTTATTTCTCTCCTCTTTCTTAAAACATGTCAATGCCACTTTATGTCAGGAAAAAGTAACAGAGGAAGAAAAAATGGAAGCTGTGGGATCCTGGAGCATACAAAAAGCAATCTGCCTGTTGGAACTCTACTTGTTTTTACAGTGATTCCTGTAAAAGCACAGAGGAATGACTTGGAAGAATGGCCACCATTACTGAAGGTTTTCAAGGGTTGGAACATTTAATTAGAGAGATTTTAAAATAGGCCCTTTGCAAAAGGAGTAGCAAAGTGCTGCTCCATGTGTTCCTGTCATTTAGGCTAAGCACAGACAGGCAAAAAGTCCAAGGCTAAATCAATTCAGTCTTCACAGGTTGTGTAGATTGAACTGATAAGCAAGTGACCAGACATTCACTTTCGATTCGGGAAATGCAACCACATGCCTGCAGTGGCCCAGGCCAGAACTCAAGGGTGCTAAAGCATGCCTCTCTTCTTGCTGGAGCAGATAGTTTGGGCCAAGGGTAGCCCACCCACCCTGCAGGGGGGCTTGCAGGAGAGGTGCAAAGCATCTTGGGGTGCTGGAGGACTGTGAGTTAACTTAAATGTGATGGGGATCTGGGACAGAAGTTCCATAAATAGATTTAAATTAGTTAAGTTTGATACTACATCCATCAGGTTTATCTTAAACCAGCTTCAACCATTTTTAAAGTGGCTTATGTGCACTGGACTTCTGTTGTGTTACAGATTTGAACTGATTTCTTATCACTTATGAGTAATGTGTTTATATGTAATTTCTGTTCCTAGCCCTAGGGTTTGAGCAAACAACTGTGTTAAGGTGAATTAACAGGCAACAAGGATATATTTTGGAACAGCTGATATAGGACAATTGTTTGTGTGCCTGCAATACAATGTGGTAAATGAAAACTTACCCCTATTTCTTTCAGGACTAAGTTGTCCCTGTTTAGTTTTCATGTACTGCAGAGTAATTGTGGGCATGCAAACAGTTACACATAAATTGTTTGGTGATAAGTCCCAGTTCCTTGTTAACTTTGCATAATGCAGTTGTTTTGTCCATAATCTAACAGTGACTAGAAGCAGATGCATCAGAGAAAGCTGCAAGAAAACCTACCATAGACAGCTATACCTGCTTCCAGGAGAATTTTGCTCCTGATTTCCTTGTGATAGAGGTTGTTTTAAACTGTTGCAGGAAAGGTGAGCATGCCTTCTGCAACCGTTTTTGAGTGTTGAGTATTTTAACCATGCTATTATAAGTCTATCATATTAATGTGAATGTGTGGTGGCCTGTGTACTTTTCTTAGTAATTCTGTCAATGAAATCTTTGTGATGGAGTCTTTCAGAAAAACCTCTCTCACCCTCACATTCCTCTGAAGAGTCCTACCAGACTGGAATTTACCAGGAGTATGTGAAAGTAGAGCATTTTAACTGTAGCGAGGGTTTGCAAAAAGGAGCAGAAAGGGATGTGCCTCTTTAAATTGATCACACAAACACCCTTCACTCCAGGGGCAGATGCTTGGGTTGTTATACTTTAACCCTGATCGAGGCCCTTGAATACCTGAGTTGCTGAGAATGGAATGATTGTTACAAAGGAAGGTTCATCAGGAGTATATAAAGATGTCCAGCTTTCCTAACAAGGTACTGCAGCCCTTCTAAACTGTAAGATTCTAATCCAACAATAGAGGGATTTATCTGCTACAGTTTTCTAGAGTACTAACCAATCATAAGGTTTGCACTTATTAAAGAAATTTGTGAAAAAAACATACCTGTTTTTAGGCAGAGCACACTTTCTTTCAGTCTCTCAGGTGCTAAAGGGAACTGCAATGTAGTGCAAGGGCAAAAACAACTAGGCTGAAAGTTGCCGGTGGTTTCTTATCAAGGATTCTTTATATGAAATTTGAAATAAAATTAAACTTCCCACTAACAGGAAAAGGATCTCTTGTAATTAGAACTCCAGGCCAGGGCATTGTCCTCCTCTCATTTGGGAATTCTTAATGGAACTCTTTTCCTTTGCAATTTTTGTATATCTTTCTTGACTTTGATTAACAGAGACATAAATAAATGCCAGAATGAGGAAAACATAGGTGACCAGTGTCGCTGCAACAGAGGTTGTTTTTTGCTTCTAGGTGCTGAAATGCACAAAGTTATCACAGTGCCAAATGTGTCTTTCCTCTTCTTTCTCCATAGGCTTCTGTGAGAAGAGGGATTCTTCTTTAGGACTCTGGGGTGAGCCAACTTTTTTGGCAGGTGTGCCACAAATTAATCCCCATGCTATCCCCAAGTGCCACTCAAATTCCCCTTCCCCTGCCCAGTCTCTGCTGCTCTGCTTTCTGCTCCCTGCACTGCCTGCCCCCTTGCTGAACCACCACATGCCACACACAGAGGCTGCCCTTGTCACTTGTGGCATGTCTGCAAAAAAGGTTGGTCACCCCTGCTCTTAGATGAAAATTGTCCTATATCGGGATATGTGATGTAGATCTAAAATGTCATTTTCCAAGTAATTTATTTGTGTTGCAAGGACCTGATGCAGTTTGGGTTTATGAGGGTGGTTGGAGTTTTTAGCACTGACTTAGCATTGATTTATTATATAGCAGGGAATAAGTATATTTTGGTCTAATCACATATTGGTGGTGACTTGCTAAGGCTTGCACTTGTTTTATCAAGATTGGTACCTTAAGGTTACCCAGTTATTTTGAGAAGAAAGAGATCTGGTTATTTTGTACACAAGTACAATATAAGTACAAAAGGTCAAAAACAATTTTTCAAATAACTTTAAAAGTTGTATACTTTTGTGAGTACTCTGCTCATTAATAAGGTTGTATTGCAAGTGTGACCATACACACATCTCTTTTTAAAAATATTTTTAAAATAAATTTTTCAAAATTGAACCCTATGATATTCATAGCAAACAGCTGATACAAGCAGTTCACAAATGGAGTTCACACATAGGGTAAAATTGATTTGAATAAATTCTTTGGTGAATATACCTTAAAAAAAAGGATTGATGTTACTGATTAGTGTAAAGCTATAAATAGTCTAAAAACAGGAAAAAGGTTGGGAGAAGCATTTAGCTTCTCTGACTGTGCCCAGAGTTTGTGGTGAAAAGAAGCATGCCATTTATTAAAGTATTCCTTTTCCATTCTTCTTCCATCTTAAGAGTCTTTTGCCATTTTTACTAGCAAATGCATCTGTATACTAGTGAACAGTATTTTGTGCTACAAAACACAAGCTGAATACCAGCTTTATAGGTTACTAAAATGAACTTACAGACCATGTAAGAATTCTCTCATGTACTTGAATTTACATCATGAGTCATGAATAGTTTCTTTGCATAAAAAGATTAAATACAACAATATTTATTTCAAGAAGATTAAGTAACAGTTTACTTTTATTCTATTAATCTAATTGACGACTGATTATATGTGAAATTTTGCTTCACTAAAATACAATCTTTATTATCTGCCTATTAAAACGCAAATCACTGCTGTTAACAAACTAAGTGTCAGAATTAGTGTTATATGAATTAAATCCTGATTTTTAAATACTTTTAAAGTATTATCAAAGTAGAAAACCATTAACTGAAAAGCTTGACAATATCTTACCATCTATATATAATCTTTTCTACTGTGTATGCAGGCAGGAGGTGGAAGGGGGAAGAGACATGTTCATGTCTGCAAAAACAAGTCATTAAGTTTCCAACACTAAGTCACAGAAATGAAGGGCAAGAAGGACCTCAAGATCATTTAGTCCAGTCCCTCCTCTGAGCCAGGATAAAATATACGTAGGCTGCTCTCAAAGATTTTTGTCTAACCTCTTGAAAACCTCCAATGAAGAAAGTCCCATAACTTCCTTAGGTAGCCTGTTGGGTTGTTTTTACCATTCTACCAAAATAAAATGTATTCCTCATTCCTACCAGAAATCTTACCTGCTGCAAATTAATCTAATTTCTTCTTTGGCCATATTGAACAATTGATCACTGTCTTATTTATGGCATCTTTTTTACTGTACGCTTATATGTAAAGTATCTTAGAGAGGAATCTCCTACTTTAGAGTTACCATATTTTCACTTAAAAAAAAGAGGACACCTGTTGCTGGGGAGGGGGGGGGGGGAGGGGGGTAATGGTTGTGGCAGGGGGCAGTGCCGTATCCCTGTCCATCACTCCCAAGCCACAGCACCCCCCTCCCCCCCCCAGCCCTGCTGCTCCTCCTCACACCCAACCTGCAGTTTTCCCCAGTTCCTTTCCTCCCAGCTTTGCAGTGTCTCCTGTCTGCCCCACCCCTGCAAGCACAGGCACTGGCTCCTGTGCCACTATCCTGGCCGTGCAGCTCCTTGCTGCCCCCGAGGGCCCCCCCCCCACCCCCTTCCCCTGCTGGAGGGGTAGGTGCCTCCCCTACCTGGCTGTGGCCCCAGTACCTGGATACCATCCCCCAGTGCTGGCAGGCAACCAGGCCCCTCACACACCCATCCCCTCCATATCCATGCACACCTATCCACCCACCCCCTGAACAGTCCCCAAGCCCTGGCCCTCTAACCCCTGCCCCCCCCCCCCATAGACTTATCTGCATCTAGCTGCTGGGGCTGCTTCCACCACCCTGCCTGGCTGCATGTCAACCGTGTGTGTGTGTGTGTGTGTGCGCGCGCGCACACAGAGGCATGTGAAGCCCCCTGCCTTCAGTCACCCTCCTCCCACTCCCCCCCAGCCCCAAGCAGCTGCTTGCTAGGGCAAGCCAGGAAGTACCGTGAAAAACTTTGATGCCGAGTAGAACAAAACCCCGGACACTTGTTGATATTTTAAAAACCACCCAGATAGAGATGGGAGGACCCAAAAAGAGGACTTGTCCAGGAAAACCTGGATGTATGGTAACCCTATCATAGGTTAATTAATGAAAACGACTTCTTCTAGAGTGTCTGAAAGCCAATATTGTCTCAGGTGACTACTGACTTTAAGCTTTATGCCCCCTAAATAGGCCTGATATTTAGAAAGCACTGAAGATACCTCTCTGAAAATTGTCTCCTTTTAAGGTGTCCACATTTGGACACATAAAACCATTAGCCACTTGAGAAAATATTTGTATAAATGGCTGAAAATAAATCTATCCACTATTTTTTTCTTTTACCTTGTGCATTTGACAGCCTGTGAACTCTGTGAACTCTGTTTTATACATTTCTTGGATTGTGTGCACCTTTACTACAAGAAGAGAAATAGAGAACATGAAAACAGAGTACATGTGACTGTAATACAACTTGTATCGGTGCTTCTCAACTTTGCGGGCTTGAAGTACCCCTCTGGACACAAGGTACCCCTTGGGATTAAGTGGCACCCAATTTCAAAAACTAATTTATATATTACAGTCCTTACTTCCTTCCAGTAGGGGTAGGGGATTCTCTAGGCAGGGACAAGCTTAAGCCCATGCTTATGTGCTTAATTTATTCATCTTCCCACACTTCACCCCTCAAAGAATCTGGCCACATCTCAGAGTTTCTTGGCACCTTGGATGAGATCATATATAATAGGGGGAGTCAATTCCAGATGTAGTTTCCAAACTGTTTGCAATTCACTTATCTGATAGCAACCAGAATTTAAGTTAGTGATCCTGTTTTTCATATTGCTATTACTGCTGTTGTTTTATGCTCAGAGCCCCCATGATGCAGAGGTAAGAATTGCTCCAAGCACTGTTTTCATTTTTAATCTTTCCTACTGTGTTCTGAGAATGTAGTCAATTGAGGGATATTAACCAGCTTGCTCTTTTCCAGGTAGCAGTAATGTGGTTTGTGGTTCAATAACAGCCTGCTTAGAATACTCTTAGAAGAAAAGAAATGTGTGCCCTTAGCTATTGTAACAAAAACTGCTGTGTAATCTGCTGTTTGGGTATCTTACTGCAAATAAGAGCATAGACACAGTACCACCCTGAAAATTTAGTAGTTGTACTATATGACCTTGTTAAAGAACATCTTTTTTTCATAGCTATCCTCACAAAGAGTTTCACAAAATTAATATCATGCCTTATAAAGCCAATTTCCTAGGGACATCGCCTGATGACTGTAAGGCATATTAAGCCAAAGGCACTATCCTATATTAATTCACATCATACTCTATCTAAGGCTACTCATTTGGACATGAAACTGAGTCACTCAACAGAGGTTTTCTTAGGTAGTTTCTGCAATAACCTGGGCAGAAATAAGATTAATTTTGTTTTTCTTGGGATGCTGTGATGCTTCTGTTTCTGGTCTCAGGTCAAACCATTAAATACACAGATATACAAACATGAATAAAATAAATACATAGTTAACTGATCTCATTTTAAAGCTTCACACTGGTATGTTTGTATGAATTTTGGGTGAAGGCTTGGGTCAGTTTTTACTCTCCAAATTATCCACTCAATTATTCTAGAGAGCAAGACACAGTTAAAAGAAAAAAAATTCAAGGATGTATCTGATGGGCTAGATCACCCATGAGCTGAAGTTGAATTAATTCCACTGCTTTCAGTAGAACTCTGCGGATGTTCTAGGGGCATGTCTATACCCTCTTAAACTGTGCTACAGACTACTGCTAAGAAATACGCTCCACCCACTTGCTTCCACTCTGCATGTGCTGAATTCAAAAGAACTGTAACATGGGTGCCAGAGCCCGCATGCCTGCAAAACTGGGAAGAACCCCAGGATAGCACTAAAAGGAAACTACACTGAATTTTTTTAGCCCTCAACATGTATGGAGCAGGAATGACTGTGTGGGCCCTGCTCTCAGTCTAGTCATACCCTTATTGTTTAAATCATTACACACAACCCTGAGCAGATCTAAAATATTGAAAAGGGGGGCGCAGATGGTAAAGTGCATCATCATATGTAAAACAACACACAGTTTTCTCTATTTAAAAATAATCTAGAACCTTACTAATAGGAGTCTAGGGTTGGATTGAAGCAATATAACTTAACTGGAATTACTTACACAGTCTGCAGGACTGTAAAATAGGTGCTTCATTACCAGGAGCAGCTGGCAGATAGCAGAATTGCAGAACAGATGATAGATTTCATAGACATTAGGGCTGGAAGGGAACTTGTGAGATCATTGGGTCCAGGCCCCTGCCCAAGGGGGTTGGTTGGTTGGTGGAATATCAAGATCATTTAAGAGGAGAGGGTCATTAACACATGTGGAATAAAGAGTTTAGAAGGTATCAGGGAGATGATAATGAGCCACAAAGTCAATTGACTCCCTCAGCACTGCCTGACTAGAAATGCTACTGCCACTGCCCTGCAATTGGGTGGAGCAGGAATCAAAGGGGTTTGTTAGAAGCATCTCAATAAAGGCGGTATATGTGCTACTATAAATGCCAGTATTTGGGGCATGTGAATTGGTGCTTAATCCCTGTGGTAGAGTTTTCATACTAAGTACTTACTCTTGATTTTACTGTAAATTAATCTGGGTATGTGTGCATGTAAACAGATGGTATTAATGTCTTTGCATACTATATGTTAATGGAATGACAGACTTCTGTTTAGACCCTAAAACATTTTGCCTATTTTGAATCAGGCAGACAGCTCCAGATATATGTAAACCACCATTTCCCCCTGATTTTCTTATTTTCTTTTTCTTTCCGCGGCTCTTATCTTTCTGGATGTTGTAACCTGTCATTTTCATGTAGCAAGGAAATTGCAATACATATTCTGGCAACAAAGGGCATTTTTTCCATACAAAAAGTGATTAAAAGAAAACAGAATAATCAGGCATCTCATATTCTGGGGTTCAGTTTATTAGGGAATCCAAAGCATGTCATAAGAGTCTCCTCAATGAAAAGTATACACTCCTTAGTCACCTAGCCACCCTCCAATCGACCTCTGGCCCATCTGTGGCCTCAGGAGCCCGAAAGCTTACCTGGACCTAACTCAGCATGCCCCACCCCGCCCCCAGCAGGGCCTCTGCTCAAGCCCTTGCCTTATGCCCCAATTCGTGCCCCTCATTCACCACTGCCACTCTCTACTCCGCCCCATACTCTGGGGTCTGGGGTTGAACATCCCTGCAGACTCATTAGCATGCCTGGCCTGCAACTAGCCTCTACTCTGCCCTGTACTCTGGGGTCTGGGGTTGAACACCCCCGCAGAGTCAGGCGTTACTCGTCAGCGTGCCTGGCCGGCAACTCACCCCCCCCCTCTCATCAGCACCTCAACTGCTGGTGCCTTCTCTCAGGGCCCTAACTAATCCTCTTCCAGGGTCTTCCATCCCTTCAAGCTTAGGCGCTTCTCAAAGCTTACCTGGCCTTCACTGCTCCCTTTCAGGGTCTTGCACCCCTGATGGTCTCAGGTGTCCCCTGTGGATGTCCCTGGTCCCACTGCTCTCTCTCCAGTGTTATCATGTAACCCACTGGGTGGTGGGATCAGGGGTTATAAAGGCACCCCAACCCAGCTTTCACCCGGATGGTCCTCAAACCTGGCACTTAAGTGGCCCTGCCCCTCCACAGGCAGGACTACCAGGCCTCCCTCTCCCAGCAGGGTGAAGTTTTAGGTCATGCCCAGGACCAGGACCCTCCAAGTCACCTCATAGCTCCTGCCCTTACCTCTGTGCTGTCTCCGGAGCAGCAGCTCCGCCAGGAAATGTTCCTTCCTCAACTCCAGGTAGCAACTGCTTCCTCTAGTCCTGTTGGCCTGGGTCTTAAGATGGCTGCTCGTCAAGACTGGGCTGCACCTGTCTGCTGCCTGGCCCAGTTCTTAAAGTGGCAGAGCACCGTGAGTACTCTGACACATGCCTTCCCCCTTAAAACGGTTCTGGGAGGGGAGGGGGTGTTTTCCCTGCTGCTCAGCCAACAAGCTCCCCCAGAGCTTGCAACTTCCCTACGTGGTGAGCACGCCACTGATGCTTTGCCACACTTTCATTCAAAAGCTTGTCTTATTTTATCCCAACCATGCAGTTGGTTCAATAAAAGATATCACCCTAAATCATTGCCTCTTGCAGTCTTGATGTTAAAAATTTACAAAGGTGGAGAATCCATCACAATCCTGGGCAAATGTTTCCAAGGGTTACTTTTGTGTTGAATGTTAGCATCTTGTTTGGAGTCTGAATTTGTCTAGCTGGCTTTAGCTTCCAGCCACTGGATTTCATTATACCTTTATTTGCTAGACTGATGGGTCCTCTTTTATCAAATTTCTGTTCTATGTATATGGATAGACTGTAACCTGTCACAACCCAAGGGTGTGATTTTTGTTTGTGTGTGCTTTGGCACCACTGAATTATTTTCCTGCTGTTTGAAGCTTTCTTTGCAGGGTGCATTTCTTCTTTGAAGCATAGAAATGCACATTGCAAGGAGTTCCCACCATTTGTATTTAAATTCGACCCCCCACTATTGGTTGTTTCTAAATTATTCCCATGTGGCGGCTAGCGATTGGCTTGCTAGCCGTATAAGAGGCTTGAGTGGTTTCTGCCCAAGTTGGAGGACTCCACGAACATCAGGAGAAGGAGACTTCACGTCTCGTGAAGATCTCTAAGCTCTGCGGAGCCTATTGGACCCAGCGTGAATATCAAGAAGGCAACAGGGGTCTGCTCAGCCTCTCGCCTCTCCCCGTCACCGAGCGCAATCCTTGACGTACCCTTCCCTGCGCGCAAAAAGTTCCACGGATCCTCGACAACTCCGTGTGAGTCAGAGTTTTGTCCGAGTCCTTAACATAGGGATTTAAGCGGAGCTTTACCTGGGAAACTGTCCAGCCTACACCGCGACCATCTACGGTGTAAGTAAACAATCTTGAATCAGCCATTACGCGTCTGTGCCTAATTCTAGTGTGTCGCCTGCTTTCTCCGACCCAGCGTGTCCGGGCTGCTGGCCACAGCCCGCGGCGTGAAAAAAGGGCCCCGGATCACTCCCGGCCCACACATAACCAAGACATGTTTTACTTTTCTCTTGAATAAAATAAACAGGTGGAGTTCAGTCAGTCAGCCCGTGTGTTTTTTCAATACTTGCATAATACTTGTGGCTCTTCTCTGAAGTTTTTCCAATTCTTCAATCTTGTCTGTGTACTGTGGGCACCAGAATTGGATACAGTATTCATTAGGGCCGCGTGAAGCTTCAGGTGCTGATTCGATTTGGAGCTGCTGCTCTGGAGACAGCACAGAGGTAAGGGCAGGAGCTATGAGGTGACTTGGAGGCTCCTGGTCCTGAGCATGACCTAAAACTTCACCCTGCTGGGAGAGGGAGGCCTGAATCAGCTTCAGGTGCTGATTCGATTTGAAGCTTCAGGTGCCCAATTCTGCGGCCAAATCTCCAAATCTGAATTGAATCGGGAGGCCAGTACAAAGGTCCAGATTGATTCAAAGCTCTCCAAATTGATTTGGAAAAGATTGGGAGAGCTTCAGAGAGATTTAGAGATTTGGACAGTCCCCACTCACCGCCGCAGGGAGCTGGACCCAGACTCTGTGCCAGCAAGTAGGCGGGGCTGAAGGAGCAGGGAGGGGGCCATGGCGGGACCCCTGCCAAGGTCAGCCCCTGCTTGCTCCCCCAGCCCCACTGAGTACCCATTGACCCCCGCCCATTCTCCCAGCCCCGTCAATGGCTGCCCCACCCAGCTCCAGCATCCTGGCTCTTTAAAAAAAAAAAAAAAGCCCCACACTCACCAGCTCCTGCCAGCTGTGGGGGGGGGGGTGTGATCCCCCTTGCCCCTCACTGCCCCACACTGCATGGGGGCCCAGCTCCATCAATAGCTGCCCCACCCAGCCCCAGCATCCTGGCTCTTTAAAAAAAAACAAAGCCCCACACTCACCAGCTCCTGCAGCGGCTGTCGGGGCTTCTGGGGTCTCATGGCAGAGCCCAACAATACAGTGCAGGGCAGTGGGGGGCAGCAGGGATTGCTCCCCCACCTGGCAGCAGCTGCTGAGTGAGGGGCTTTAAAAAAAAAAAAAAATGCCAGGACGCTGGGGCCAGGTGGGGCAACCATTGACGGGGCTGGGAGAGTGGTTTGGGGATGGCAGCTTGTGGCAGAGCCCTCCATGAAGCCTGGGGTAGTGGGGGGCAGTAGGGATCGCCCCCTGGCCTGGCAGGAGCAGGTAAGTGCAGGGTGGTTTTTGTTGGGTTTTTTTTAAAGAGCCAGGATGCTGGGGCCAGGTGGGGCAGCCATTGATGGGGCTGGGAGAGTGGGTGGGGGATAGGGTCTGTTTGATTCAACTGATTTGGCAGCGGCCAAATCTCTGAATCAGATTAGGACAAATCGATTCGGGACAGTGATTTGAATCACCGAATAGAATCACTGTCCCCTGAATCAGCTGAATCTGAATCCGAAGCAAATATTAGCTGCTTTGCACAGGCCTAGTAGTCATGTAGTTGTCGCCTCACTGCTAAATGTAGAGGTCTACCCAACCTGAGATGCTCTGTTTATTCAATTAAAGGATTGTTTTGCTTCTTTTGGCTAGGATTGCTCTGGGAGCTAATGTTCACCTGATTATCCCACATCTCTTCTCCAAATCTTTTTCAGAGTCACTGAATCCCAGCATAGAATCCCCTATCAAGTATAGATATAGTTTGCATTCTTTATTCCTACATGTATGACTTTTCATGTTTTTGTATTGAAATGCACACTGTTTTCATTCACTCAACTTACCAAAAGATCCATGCAAAGCCCTAGGAGGGCACGCACTGCTGAAGTAGCACTCACAGGTAGAACAGAATTTGAATTGCTGATATGACAGCCGCATTTGAGAAGTTGAAAGTAAGCCTTATATTTTAGCAGTGAACATAAGAAGATCTAAGCATACAAAGTGCATTTTGTAATGCCCGATCATGAGATAATTTGCATGGTAAAAGGGAAAAAGTAAAGTTGTCTGCAACTGGTGTTAATAGGAAGGTAGTCTTTAGTGTTCCCTTTCAGCCAAACCTTTAATGTAGTCAGGGGTCTTAAAGTGCGGGGTTAACTTTAGGTTGGATGAACAAGAGAGTTTGGATGCCAGAACTGCCTCAGTTTATTTCTCAGCTAGAGCATTTGGGCTATTAATCCACTGTTTTAAAAAAGCAGAAGCCAAATGAAACATGTCTAGGTCAGGAAGAGTTAGGTCTTGTGTCCTTTCAGCCATGTAGAGCAATGTAATACAATAGGGGTGCATCTACATATGAAAGTATTAAAGCACAGTGCATTAGGGGCTGTTACTGCACCATGCATGCAGCGCACAGGTAGATTTTGCTGCTATGTCGCTGTAGCAGCGTGCTATACCCAGGGAATGCACCACTAAAGTGATGTAGCTGACACACATGATCGCTATGTTGATGTAGTATGCTGTAGTGACGTAGTACATTGCTACGTTGCCATAGGCGAACATGTAGTCACGCCCCAGAAACATTGCATCCTACTTTGTCTTCTTAGGCCTTGTGTGCTTCCGTTACGTCATCTGCACATCTTCTTTTCTGTTGCTTGTCCAGTGTTTTGTCATGTATGTGTGCTTGCCAAAATTCCTGTTGAAAACCAGGAAACTAGCACTAGCCATCTTTCTTTCCCAATAAGGCATGTCTTCTACGTTCAAACGTCAGACATTTGCTGTACAGAAATTCATTGTTCATAGTTTAAAAATAACAAACATCTATTACTAAATATGTAGCTAATTTATTGAAGTGCTTTCAGAAAATTGTTTGATTTGAATTTAGTACAGTAATTATTCGCTAAGCAGTTCTGAGACTTGAAGTATTTCTTTTTCTAATTTAAGAGGCACTTGGATATGCATTCATATATGGCTCCAGTTGTTGTAAGCATTTTGTACTGTAAATATATGAATAGGAGCAGTCATTGGGCATATGGAGAGTATACTTTTTAAAAATCTAAGTTCCTTCATAGGATACCTAATTACTGCATCTGGTTAGTTAGATCCACATTTACTAACTTATTAAAAGGTGCCTGTATTTTGCATGGTTGTAGTTGTGTAAAGGAGAATAAGAAGAGTCAGCAGTGCTTGCTGACAAAGAACCCAGGCCTCCAAGATTCTGGCCCTTTGCAGGTCTTGTTGCATCTGAGGGAAGTTATAGGTTCTCAGCCTGTCATAGCATCAACCCTTCTGTATCCAAACTTCTTTAGGTGTATTTATGTTGTGGCAGCGCTATCTAATAACTCTATAGATGAGTATGTCCTCTCTCCTCAAAATGGAGTTGGTATTGGCCAGGACTACTGTGGTTTAAGGTCACAGTTAACATTTATTTTTATCATCTTTGAGGAGAAGATGGGAAATTAGTCAACCTGTATCTTCCAGTCAAATGCTTTTAATGTCAATCCCCCAGGCACTTCCAACTTGCTTTTCTCTTCCTGTGGAGACTGTATTTTACATGATGATCTGATACTTGGTGTTTGTTTGTTTTTAAATCCATCCCTACCACTGTGAAAATACCAAAAGCTTCCTCTCTTCTTGCTTGCATTCTTCTGTAATGACTTACAACCCAACAACAAAATAGTTAACTTTCAGACCAATGTAATTACTATTTCACTTGGTTATTTGCTTCTCTTATATATCAATAGGTAAAGGTTTATCCATCTCACTGATGTTTATGCCCAAAAGCTTGCTAAGAAGAATTTTTACAATTATTGGAATTGATCTAGTAAAAGATTTACCCAAAGAACCTTCTCTCTCCATCTCACTGATACATTTTAAGCTGAATTTTACTGTTAGCTCACAATGAATTCACACTGTTAGCTCAAGGTATGAATAGTTCTAATTCTTGTACTATCAAAAATTAGCAATTACTCACATATAACTAGAGTGCAGGAATGAATTAGACCCATAAAAGTGAACACGGTCATTGGGATCTTCTATGATGAATGGTAACAGAATTTAAAAGAACTTGTGGATTTACACACAATATTTTAAATTTTATTTAGCACCTTTCTGTCATATATCATATTATGCAACTAGACCACTATATTTTACAGATAGAGAAATTTTAGGACCATTGTCAATTATTTTGGCTTCTGTGCTTAATGGAACCAAAACTTTACCAGTATGTTGGGTTACCTTCTCAACTGCCTGATTAGTTAAGATTTGCACAGCAGCAGTTTTGACTATGGAAAGCATACTTAAATCAAGACTGGATATCTTTCTAAATCATCATACCAAAATCTCCATGTTTTCTTGCATACAACGTGCCCTGGGATAAGATGCACACCTTATTTTTTTGAAAGGCAGAAGGAAGGGAAGGAGGAATTGAGTAGCAGCAGCTAGGAAGCAAAGTCTACTCATTGTGTTCCATGTGGATGGCTGCAGAATTACTCTCACCTTCACCCTGCAGAAGTGTAAGTGAAACTGCTCTTGCCATATTTCCTTGCTTATAATATACACCCTAATTTCTAGCAATTGGTTCTTGGAAAAAAGGTGCATGTTATATGCAAGAAAATGTTATATGAAATTGATGCTGAAAATGTTGGGTTTGGTTCTACGGCTTATGTTCTGGAGGAAATGCCACTAGAGGTACCCAATAGCCCTTTCTAGCCTTAAAACCTAGTAATCTGTGAGTATGGAATAATTGTTTAATATTTATTATTGATCAGCTTGATCCTACTTTTACATGATGTAGGCATAAACCAATTTCTCTGCTTCTTTCGATTTTCAGAGATGGGATTTTCAAATGACTCCAAGGGAGGAAGATACTTACATTCCATTGAAATTCAGTGCGGGTTAGGAGCTGCAATGAATCTAGGATTGTCTGCTGCCAGAAACTGCCCACGTTAGCACACTTGAGTTACTCACCTTGAACTAACCTAGATGGAGAGGGTAACCACACCAAACACCATTCAAACTATGTAGAATGATTGGGTTAGAATGGCTGCAACAGCACCTGCTACTTCACTGGCTTGAGCATCAACAGCACTTTAGCTTCAGCCTACACCCTCAGAGAGGCCAGTGAGCTTGACTTAATGCATCATATGTCTCAACCTAGAGATCTTTATGAATGGATGGGAATTAGGTTAGGGGCAAAAGCTTTGGCTCAAGCCAACAGTGCAGCCAAGACGAGGCTTTACTGTTCTCTGAAAATCTTAGCCCAAGAACCTTCCTGTTAATTTCCATATTGTAAACATTGGCATGCCACCTAGTAATATAACAAAAAATACGATTCTTCTCTCATTAAAATTGCCAACTTTGTCATGTTCCTTCACATCTCCACTGCCAAAACCATAACAAACTAAAAAGAGGGCATCCGAAAATAATTCATAAAGAAAAACTTAAAGAACTCCTCATTCCTGACTGTGGAGCCTGCGCCTTGCTCCGCCTGGCCTATTGGGGTGTTGCCCCTCCCCTCAACTCGCCTGCCACGACTTGGATGTAATCAATTACCTTCAGAGGGGTCTACAGTGGAGATTTTTATCCTGGGTGGGGCCTCCCAATAGACGGTGTTACTCACGGTTGTCGGACGCGGTGATCCACGGGGCTCCGCCTCCCCTACACCCCGTCCATACGCCAACCGCTGGGCGATGCGTTCTAGATGTTTCCAGGCCCAGTATGATGGCCTCTGACTGGTTCCCCGGTTCCCGGTCATCCTCCCTCCTGCTGGGAGGGGTTCTCCTTTCTCCTCTCTTACAGATAATACTCCTCCGAATCAGGGGGAGCTGGTGGGTGCTCCCCCTGGTTCCAGCCCCCTCCTGGAGCCTCTGCTGTCTCCCCTCTCCTACCGTCAGCAGAGCGCTCCCCTGCCTCCTGAGCGTCGGCCGCTTCAGGATGCAGAGAGAGTGCCTCGGCTTGCACTCTCTGACTGTCTCTTGCTTTGCTGTTTGCGAAAGGCTTCCAGCTCTTGTCTAAGCTGCCTGCTTGAGACCCGCAGGCTGGGTCCTCTCCACTCCGTGCGAGAGCCCGCAGCACGGGCAGCACACCCGTACTCTCTCTCCCTGGCTCTCTCTCCCTCCCTGTCCTGCCGGCGTTTTTAAACCTTCCCGCAGCGGCCGCTCCGGCCGCTGGGATTGGCTCAGCTGTTCGCCGCACGGGGAACAGCTGTTGCCAGAGCCGGCGTAATGGCGGCTCGCGTGGCTGCGGATGTGGCTCTTCCTCCCGCTGCTCCTCAGCCGGTATGTATGCCCCTCTGGGGGCTTGCTCTCAGGGTCTGTGGGTCCCCCCTTCTCTCCCTCACTAGCCTGTGGGGGCACTTCGCCGCCACACTGACCCTGTTCCTCTTTTCTTATAAGAGTGGTCTGCATTGTATCAGAGTATCATGGGAACAGTAGAGAATAGTTACCTGTCTAATGGAAGATAGCCAGGGTAGGCGATCTACCTGATCTTTATGATTAGAACTAGCTTGTGGGTGTCTTATTTTATGCTTGATAATTTAGTGGGCCTTAAAGAAAACTTTGTTACATGCAGGCTTTTAAAAATCAAATAACCCTTGGTGTGTTCCCCTGAACCATTGTTCTAATACAATATTTATTTTACCTACAAGCCAATTTCTAAAAACAAATTTTTAAATATTATTTTCTAGCCATTACCATCCTCTGCATATACATTATGATTTAACATACTCATAGAAATCCTGAGTAACTGCAGCATTAAGGACAATCATCTTGGGTATTTGTCCTCATGCTATGGAGTAGACAGCCAAAATATCACGTTAGGTGAAAAAAAAATCCAGTGTGTCACCTGATATGTTGTCTTCTTGAGGCATCCTTGTCAGCTTGTGGTATTTACTTCCTTCTGATTCTAAAGCATGTTCACCCCTGAAGCAATAGCAGTTATGTTAGAGTCAGATTATGCCACAAACATATCTAGACAAAAGGGTAATGTATGGCACACATGTCCTCCAGCTCTTAGATGAATCAGCATGTAGTTTATGAGTCTCCCTGCTAATCCTAATGCCACTTGAAGTTAGGAAAATATACATTTAATGAGTTTAGAGTCATCTGTTTGAAAAAGTCATGAACAGTGGAGCAGAGTCACCTGTTGCAGCCTTGTGTGGGGGAGACTGTTAGCTTCCTAGTAAAGAGATCTGTGGTCTCCCTGTGGCTGCTGCATGTGATATTTACTGATCTCTGTGCATCAGCATGCCTTATGCATCTGCCCAAGGGAACAATGCTTTGCTGGGATGCTCAATGTCCTCATATCAGGACATTAGGCATGGTAGACCCATGTATTCTCATGAGGATGAATTAATCAGTTGCTTGCAGAGTTTACCTGTAGGTCCCAGAGGTAGACAGACTTGGTATTATCCAGATTTCACATTAGGGGAAAGAATCATTGTCAAGGCTGTTGCCTGTCCAAATGCACAGACTGGGTCACAGCAGAACCAAGATTAGAACCCCTATTTTTGATTCTTAGCCTCATGCCATGTCCTGTAGACCACATTGTGTTTGAATGTTCCTGTTGCATGCTTCAGTTTCAGTTGCTAATGGTCTGGCCAGCATTTGAAATCCTTTAAAACAGCAAGAGAGACTGAGACAGATGACACTGTCTGGATCTCCATGATAGATCAAAATAGAAATCATTGAGTACAGGTTACATTTTAGCCTGGCAATTTGAAGTGAACTATTTGATCTAGAGAGGGCAGTGTTTTTCAAATATTCCTGATTCCCTCTGAAGTATACCAATTAAAGCTTGACATAGGTTGTTAACCCAAAGCAGCTAGGCTGGGTTTTTTTCTTTCTCTGTGGGTTGCTAGATGTGGTTTTCCTTCCCTAGTCCTCATTAGAGACTTCAGGAGGAATAGAAGTGAATAGGACTCAGTGATGGCTGGCAGATTTAATGGCTTTGTTATGAGTTGTGGAAAGTAGGAGCATGGGAGCATTTTTTTCAGTAGGAAGCTTTGAAAATCCATTCAATTAGCAGAGTATGACTTTTAAAAGAAATATCTTCTCTAAACGCATGAGCTGGGCTGCTGTATGGAGCCAGGCCTGAAATACTAATTGGGCATTGCATAGCAAATGTGCCTACATGGCATGATGACAGCCAGCAAAGGGCATTGTGAAACATTTATGGAGCTATTAGGTACTTCAGATCAAAAGCCAAAAAATGTGAACCTTGTCTCAAGAAATGCAGTAAAATTGTTGGTTCACAAACTTGGCTCTGTGGAGTCTGGACTAATCATGTGGTTCTTCCTAGTGGCTCAGGAAGCTACTGCTGTTCCAACTGTGGACACTAGGGCTGTGCGAAGCTTCAGTAGCTTCAGTTCGGAGGAGATTTGGCCCTATTCAGGGACCAAATCTCTAAATCCAAATTGAATTGGGAGACCAATTAAAAGCTCTGAACCAATTAGAAGCATATGAAGATTTGGAAAAGCTTCAGAAAAAAATCAGCCACTTTGGAGATTTGGCCATAGACTAAACAGGCAGCTGACACACATGCCTCCAGCTGGTAAGTCTGTTGGGGTTGGGGGGGGGGGAAGGGAAGGGTCATGGGAGAGGGAGGGTTTGGGGCTAGGGCTGGGACTGGGACAAGCTGCCCAGCTGGGGCAGGGGGGCATGTTACTCGGGGAGGGGAGGCATGGGATGCAGGCACAGCAGCACTGGGAGTGGGGGCTATGCCCTGCTGCTGCCCAGAGACAGCTGTGCCTGTGTTGTGCCTGCCCCCATGCCGGCTGGGCTTGGTGGAGGATGGGGCTGGGCAGGGCAACCATGGGGGCTTCTCCTGTGGCTACCCCCACTGCAGCAGAGGCAGACATAACCGGAGGAGCCATGTAAGAAGCCCCCATGGCTGCCCTGCCCAACCTCAGCCCCAGCCTCCCAGCACTCACCGGCTCTAGCAGCAGTGATCAGGGCCCCTGGGGGCTCATTGCAGAGCCCCCACATTCAGCCCCAGCTCCCTGATCAAAAAACTCAAAATGCCCTAAACTCACCAGCTGTAGCAGGGGCTCTGGGGCCACATGGCAGAGTCCCCCCCCCCCCCCCCATACAGCCCCTGCTCCCTGATTGCCCCTCTTCTGCCCAGCCCTGCCCCAATGGAATCCCGCCCCCCTTCACCCATGCCGTCCAGCCCCAGCCTCAGCCTCCTGACACTTAAAAAAAAAAGCCCCATACTCACTAGCTCTGGCAGCAATGATTAGGACCTCTGAGGGCTCATGGCAGAGCCCCCCATGCAGCATGGGGCAGTGGTGGGCAGCAGGGATCACCCCCCTCACCTGGCATCTGTGAGGCAGCTGTTGCATTGCACAGGTGCGGCATGGCTTGGCAGGGCACCGTGTGCTGTCTGGGAGCTGGGGTGGCTCTACATGTCAGCCAGAGCCCAGCAGCACTCAGCCCCAGTGGCCCCAGCTCCCAGACAGCGCTGCACCCGTGTATGGCTAGCTGCTGCACAGGTGCCCGGGGTGGGGTGGCGATCTCCACTGCCTCCCACTGCCCCACACTGCACATTGGGGCTCTGCCACAAGCCCTCAGAGGCCCCGATCCCCACTTCTGCAATCATTTTTTTTTTCTTTTTTTTTTAGGTGCCAGGTAGGTGGGGCTGGGTGGGGGATGTGGCTGGACAGGGCAGCCATGGGGGCTTCTCCCATGGCTCCCCCCACCAGAGAGAGGCAGGCACAGCTGGAGTAGCTGCAGGAGAACCTGCAGCTGCCTGGCTGTATCTGCCTATCCCTGGCTGATCCGAATCTCCAAATCAGCACCAAATCTCCGATTCTGATTCGGCCAAATGGAATGGGGACAGCAATTCAAATCACCGAATCGAATTGCTGTCCTTCAAATCAGCCGAATCCAAATCAAATACTTCCCTATTCACACAGGCCTAGTGGACACATATTGCAACTGGAACAGTAGAATGGCTGGACTGCCACTTGTTTACATTGCACCGGTGTCCATTCTTTCTCAAAGCTTCCTTGTGACCTTGTTCTTGCTTTGCTTCTCAAGCACTGAAATCTATTAATATTCTTCTTCTTGATTATTGAAATGATGTAAAAGAGCAAATTAATCCAGCACACCATCCTTAGAAGGCAGAGAACACTGTAGCAGAGAAATTGAAACTGAAAAACTCTGCGAGGAGATGATGATTTCCCTGAGTGTATCATGACACGAGGTATTTAATGGTTAAGCTTTCACCTGAGAGAAATGAACAGCACACTCAAAATGGGCAAGGAGGCATGCTAGCTTCCAAGCAGACACTCCCACCATATTAAATTGAGTTCTTGATCTTGTCACATGAATGTTGACTTAATTTTGCTGTCCACAGCTATTCAGTTGGATGGAAGAAAAAGTGGCTGCAAAGGCATAACAGGCAGTTTGTGTCCAGAGTGGCCGCCCTAGGGGTGACACCCTTAATCAGTGCCCTGGTTGGCCTCCCCTAGTTATGCTACTCTGTGTGTGCAACTAGGATTGGAAAGGTAGGCAAGGGAATGATGTCTGCAGAATAATTTTGTGGCGGAACTGTGCATACTATCGCATGAAAAAGTTAAAAGTTTGCAAACTCTAGTAAAAATTGTATTTTCAGGAGTTCATAGATTCATAGATTTATAGATGCTAGGGTCAGAAGGGACCTCAATAGATCATCGAGTCCGACCCCCTGCATAGGCAGGAAAGAGTGCTGGGTCTAGATGACCCCAGCTAGATGCCTATTTAACCTCCTCTTGAAAACCCCCAGGGTAGGGGAGAGCACCACCTCCCTTGGGAGCCCATTCCAGGCCTTGGCCACTCTAACTGTGAAGAAGTTCTTCCTAATGTCCAGTCTGCCTGATACTGATTAACAGCCAGGGCACTTTTTGATCCATCTCATCAACTGTATGTCTAGGACACTTTTCACATACCTCTAGCAAGTAATTCATCCTGCCAAATTGTTCATGTTATGTTGGGGCAAAATTGAGACCAAAAAAGCACAGCAAGGAGTCTCTGTCATTGGCAAAGCAGTCCTTTGCAGAAGCAGGAGCTGCAGCTGTAGGAGCAGGGGAGCATGAACAACAGCTGCTGTTCACATTAGGTAGAAATGCGGCCAGTTTTTGAAGACAAGGATGATAAGTACTCACGTTTTTTGGAATGCATCAACATTACAATCATTTGAGTAAGGTTAAAACTAGATAGTTCAGGTACTGTTATCTGTATAGCTAACAGTTCTGGCCATGCTACGTTCATTGTAAAACTTAGCATTGGCAGAAACTACCTCCACTCCCTGCCTTAAAAAAACAGGTCGATACTGTTCAGATAGTATTACAGGCAATGTGATTGTATAATTAATGGCAATGTGGTTATTACATACAGGACAGAAACAAAGAGTTTCTTACATCCTTATGTTTAGAAATAGGGCTGGGATTGTTTTTTAATTACTGTATTCCTGGTTAACATTTTGAAATGGGGTATAAGAAATACACGTGCATCGACTGTATGTGCTAAGCCATCAGTGCTTGCAATTTAGTTAGGTGATGATGCATATGTCTCATTTGGTTCTCAGAACAGGCTTCGATGGGTTTTCCAGAAGTATGTGCATTTTGTTTGTACCTCCATTACAAAACCTGCCTGTAAATTGACATCAGTGGCAGAGAGAGGCTTCAAAATACTTTAAATGTTTTGGGTTTTGTCCTGCTTTCATACTTTGAAGATCTTATCTTTGCAGGCATTTTGATAAACTGATCTTTTGGTTGTGTGGGCGGGTGAATAGTTGGGAATGTGTGTGTGATATCCAGCATGCATGTCTACAGCATTATGCATGCGCATGTTGGCATACAGAAAATGTTTAAAAATAATCCTTGTTGCAATTTGCTCTGTACTTATATGCCACATACACATATAAATACAAATGCACATTGTTTGTGAAACACTGGTGTAAGATAACTTTATTAACAATGTTTCATACATTAGTGGTGGCTGGCAGAGCATTTCTAGAGCTGTCTTCAGATTTTTCAGTCCACGTTCCATTAGAGGTTCCTAGTTATCCTACTAATTTTAGCCTGGGCTTAAATGTCAGTGAAGGCTTCTAGAGGTTGGTTATTTCTTTCTATGTATTGTTGCTTTTCCATGTCTTTCACTTGTATATTTTTAAATTAACCATGATCAACGCTGGGGATAACAAACATTAAAGAAGCAATAGAGAACAGAGTTTAACAGCAGTAAGGAGAAAATAACCACTGGTGAGTGCATTCTTCCCACCTATGTGCTTGGACTCAAATTCCTTTTGTTCTCAGTAGCAGAGGAGTGTGGGGATCTCCATTTAATTATGTATCTCCTGCTTATCATCTATTGGAATCTCATTTAATTATGTATCTTCTGCTTATCAGCCATATTTATCAAAGATAGTTTGCAACAGCTGGTAAAAATTAAATAATGAAAACACTGAATCTGGTACAAATATGCTGCTGTGTATAATCACTGTAACTCACTAGCAATTTGTGCCAGACAATTGTAAGAACATATGTTCTTGCAGCCTACATTTAGGCAGATGGCCAGGAACAGCTATAAATCATTTGTGTATCCCTGTTCCCTCATTACTGCTCTGGCCTTTTTCAGAATTTGGGGTTATTAAGTAATACACGTTGGAGAGATGTGAATAATTGTCTCAGAGTTGAATGATTTCTTACAGTAGAATATGAAATCCCTGCAGTTAAAAAAGTGACGCATCCAATCTGTGACTTCCTTTAGAAGTACGGTATAGATGGCAAGGACTCGTTGCTTTTTCTGATAATAGTTCATACTGCCATTCGTGGTATGCTTTTTCATAGAACCTTAGGGTCTCAGGAGCCCAAATGTCATTGAAAATTGAAATGTTTTGTTCCAGGCTCTCTGCCTGCAGGTCATTGGGTCTTTTCAGGAAGTTTTAACTGAAGTTAGGATTTTAATCTTTTTTGTGTTTAAAATGAAAATTTGAAACTCATGGAATTCTGCAAAAAGTATTATCCAGTAGCATGGCAGTATGCCACTTTTTCTTAAATCTTGGAAATTAAAGGTTCTTGGGCAGATTGAAGATAGTAAGAAGGTAGGGAGAGGGACCCCCCCCTTTCCTCCTGAAAACCTGATGTAACTAAAGAACAGAAAGAAAGAAAACAGTGCATGTATCTGCACCAGGTGCTAAATGCTCAGTAGACTAATTCTGCCTTAGTGTGGCAAGCTAAAACTGTGCTAATGCATAGTATTAGTCTACTGCACATTAGCATCACAAAAAATCATGCACCAATCACAATGCATTAAGTTAGTACCTGTAATTACAGGTACATGAACATGTAAAAATGCCCAGTAAGGTATTGGCATTGCCTGATGGACTGTAAGATGTTTGAGAGTCACATAGTCTTTGGGATGTTATCTTGGGCCCATGGAGTCAATTCAGTTCAGTGATTCTCAACCAGGGTGCCATGACAGCCTCTGAAGGTGCTATTGGGAGAGAGATTAGCAAGATAAGAACAGGCTCCTGTGAAGAAGTAAATGCAGGCTCTTCCCTCCTACTCACTTCTCCTCCCTCTACTCACTGCAGCGCAAGCTGGCTGCTCCTTCTTCCCAGTCCTTCTTCCAGCAGATAAGCCACTATGGTAAATAAATCGGTATTTGAAATGGAATGTCAGTTCACAAGTGGTATGGAGAGATGCCTCATGTCTCAGGAAGCTGAGAACCACTGATTCCGTTGTTAACACTGAAACCTTACTGAGACTATATTAGAAGCCACACTTTTTGCAGGTGGCTGTTGGTGCTGACTGGAATGGGTGGTTTCCATGCACCTCTGCTAGTGGACAGTTATATGCAGAGTTGTTCCTCAATGCAGTAATAAATGTATCTGTATCCTTTGGGCCCCCTGATTATTTTGATTGTTCAGTTATGTATTATTCTAGGATGCTGAAGGTGAGAGATAATTTTGCACCTGACCTACTAATTAATGCATGTGATGATTCATCTTCCTTTGCAGAAGGCTTTCTTTTCATCACTGAAATGTGTTACTCATCCCAATAACTAGCTGTGACTCAAGCATTTTATAGTCTATTAGGGAATGTCAATATTTTACTCTTTTCTTTCCCTCTGCACTTTAGCACCATTAATTTTTGCCCCCCACCCTTTTCTCATTATTTTCATACAAGCTTTAATCTGTCTGAGAATCTTTAGTCTCCAAGATTTTAAGAGCCCTGGTTGAGATCTAGATTCATACATGTTAGGGGCGGAAGGGACCTCAATAGATCATCGAGTCTGACCCCCTGCATAGGCAGGAAAGAGTGCTGGGTCTAGATGACCCCAGCTAGATGCCTATCTAACCTCCTCTTGAAAACCCCCGGGGTAGGGGAGAGCACCACCTCCCTTGGGAGCCCATTCCAGACTTTGGCCACTCTAACTGTGAAGAAGTTCTTCCTAATGTCTAGTCTAAATCTGCTCTCTGCTAACTTGTGGCCATTATTTCTTGTAACCCCCGGGGGCGCCTTGGTGAATAAAACCTCACCAATTCCCTTCTGTGCCCCCATGATGAACTTATAGGCAGCCACAAGGTTGCCTCTCAACCTTCTCTTGCGGAGGCTGAAGAAGTCCACGTGCCCTAGTCTCTCCTCATAGGGCTTGGCCTGCAAGCCCTTAACCATATGAGTGGCCCTTCTCTGGACCCTCTCCAGGTTATCCACATCCCTCTTGAAGTGCAGCGCCCAAAATTGCATGTAGTATTCCAACTGCGGTCTGACCAGCACCGAATAGAGGGGAAGTACCACCTCCTTGGTTCTGTTCGTCATGCATCTGCTGATGCACGATAAAGTGCCATTAGCTTTCCTGATGACGTCGTCACACTGACGACTCATGTTCATCTTGGAGTCCGCTAGGACTCCAAGATCCCTTTCTGCTTCCGTGCCACCAAGCAGGTCATTTCTTAGGCAGTAGGTATGCTGGACATTTTTCCTCCCTAGGTGCAGCACTTTGCATTTCTCCTTGTTGAATTGCATTCTTTTGTTTTCTGTCCATACGTCCAACCTGTCCAGGTCTGCTTCTAGTTGTTCCTTGCCCTCCGGTGTGTCCACTTCTCCGCACAGTTTTGTGTCATCCGCAAACTTGGACAGAGTATACTTCACTCTCTCATCCAAGTCGCTGATGAAGACATTAAAGAGTATCAGTCCAAAGACCGAGTCCTGCAGGACCCCACTGCCCACGTCCTTCCAGGTCGATACTGACCCATCCACTACGACTCTGGGTGCGACCCTCTAGCCAATTCACCACCCACTGGACTGTGCCGTCATCCAAGTCACAGCCTCTTAACTTGTTCACCAGTATGGTGTGGGATACTGTATCGAAGGCCTTCCTGAAGTCTAAGTAAACGACGTCAACCCCTACTCCTGTGTCCAGGTGTTTTGTAACCTGGTCATAAAAAGAGACTAGATTAGTCAGGCATGATCTACCTGCTACGAACCCATGCTGGTTTTCCCTCAGCATAATTTTTCTTGCGGAGCTCTCGCAAATGAGAGCCTTGATAATTTTTTCAAAGACTTTGCCAAGGATGGAGATGAGACTGACTGGCCTATAGTTGTCTGGGTCCTCCTTCCTCCCCTTCTTGAAAATGGGGACCACATTGGCCCTTTTCCAGTCCTCTGGGACCTGGCCTGTGCGCCATGAGTGTTCAAATATTCCTGCCAGTGGCTGTGCAACGACGTTAGCCAGTGCCTTCAGTACCCTCGGATGGAGCTCATCCAGGCCTGCCAACTTAAATGCATCCAGTTCCTCCAAGTGCCTCTGCACCATCTCAGGGTCTATGCTTGGTAGTCTGGTGCCCTGCTGCTGCCTCTCTACAATCCCAGTGAGAGCCTTGTCTTGCCCCTCGCTTAGGAACACTGAGGCAAAGAACTCATTGAGGAGTTCAGCCTTGTCCCCCCTGTCCGTCACCAATTGCTTATGCCCATTTAGTAGAGGTCCTATTCCACCCTGGGCCTTCCTTTTACTCCCTATATATCTAAGAAACAAATTTTTGTTATCCTTAACTTGGGATGCCATCCTCAGCTCCGTGGTAGCTTTTGCCTGTCTAACTGCCTCCCTACAAGCATGAGCAGAGGAGGTATACTCCTCTTTAGTAATCTCTCCCCATTTCTACTTTTTATATGCCCCCTTTTTTGCCTGTAGGCTGCTCTGGATTTCTCTGGTCAGCCAAGGAAGCCTCTTGGCCTCTTTCCCCTTTTTTCCCTGCATCGGGATCGTCTCCCTCTGTGCCCGAAGGATCATTTCCTTAAGGCACAGCCACCCTTCCTGGGCTCCCATCTCTTCAAAACTCTTACTCTGCAGTGTGTCCTTGACTAAACGCCTGAGTTCATTGAAATCAAGCTTTCCTAATGTCTAGCACTTTCACCCTACTAGTTACCTTACCCACTCGATGTCTTATGATGAATTCTATTATTTGGTGATCACTGTCCCCCAGGTGACCACCAATCTGTAGGTCTCCTACCATGTCATCCCCCATTGCCAATACCAGGTCCAGCAAGGCATTCCCCCTAGTGGGACCATGTACCTCCTGTGACAGATGGAGGTCCTGTACACAGAATAGGAACCTGCGTGAACGGTGGTACTTTGCTGTCTGCATCTCCCAGCAGATGTCTGGGTAGTTTAGGTCCCCCATGACTACCACCTCCCTAATTTTTATGGTCTTCGAGAGCTGCCTCAGGAGCCCCAAATCTAGTTCTTCCCCTTGGTGTGGGGGTCTGTAGCAGACTCCTACAACCAAATCCCTTTCTCCTTGACCTCCATGTAACCGAACCCACAATCCTTCTACTTTCTCCTCGTCCGATTCCGTTTTGATAAGGGTCGATGTATATCACTCATTGACATAGAGCGCAACCCCTCCCCCTCTCTTCCCCACTCTATCCTTTCTGTACAGCTTATAACCCTCAATGTGTACCGCCCAGTCGTGGGAAGAATCCCACCAGGTTTCTGTTAGCCCTACTAAGTCGCAGGTGTTTTCTGCTAGCAGGAGTGCTAGTTCATCCTGCTTGCTCTCCATGCTCCTAGCATTAGTGTATAGGCACTTGAGCCCTGTGACTGGTGCCTTTGTTGCCCCCCGCTCTGATACCCAAAGGGCCCCTTATTGCTTACCTGCTGTCATGGTGGGGCCCTGTAGGAGGGCCGTGATCTCCTTAAGGCCCCCTCTCCGTGCCTAGTTGGCCCAAGGGCACCCTCTGTTTCTTGCCCGCCACGTCTTTGATGGTTTAAATTGGTTGGGAGGCTGCCTTGCGCCCTCTTGGACACGTCTCTATGTTGATTCTGACCCCATGATTTCCCGGACTCCTCGTGGGTCTTGTCTTGCAAACGGGTGCTTCGGAGCACCCTAGCCTTATGGGCTGTGCATGGCTCCAACCACCCCTGATACCACGCCCCAAGCCTCGCAGATGGAATTGACATTGGTCTGTCTTTCTACATACACTCACGCCCATTTCTCGGGTCTCTTCTGTATTGCCGCCTTTTTTTCGGGCCGTCTCAATATCACCGCCCCCTCCTGGGGCTCTGTGCCCAGTCTGGGCCTTCTCTGCAGTGCTGCCCCCTTCTTCGGGGCCTCCCGCAGTGCTGCCCTCTCTCTGGGGCCTTCTCTGTATAACAGCCCCTCTCGGGGGTCTCCAGTAAGCTGTCCCCTTCTCTGGGGCTCTATGTGCCTGTACTAGGGCTTCCCAATAGCGCCCCCTCTCTGGGACTGGCCACGCCCACACCGGGCTTCTCAATAAGGAGCTCCCCTCTTCGGGGCTCGCCGTGCCCACCTTGGGCTTCTTAAAATGCTGCCCTCCTCCTGGTGGCGCTCTGCGCCCACACTTGGGCTTCTCAAAGTTGCGCTTCCCTCTCTGGGGCTCGCCACGCCTATGCTAGGGCTTCTCAAAAGTGCGTGCCCCTCTCTGGGACTCGCTGTGCCTACACCTGGGCTTCTAAAATGTGCTGCCCCCCTTCTCTGGGGCTTGCTATGCCCGCACTGGGGCTTCTCAAAATGCCCCCTCTCTGAGGCTGGGGTCCAAGCACCCCGTAAGCTGTGCCCTTACTGGCGCTGGGGTCCTCACACTCTGCTGTGAGGCCCCTTTGAGGATACTGTGCCCTCACTGGCACCGGGGTCCTCACACTCTGTTGTGAGTTGCTGATGAGGCCTCCTCCAACCCCTTATAGCCTCACCCAAACCACCGGTGCAATAAACAACAAAATGCTACAGAAACTCAAGCCTCCTGGCTATAACATAACGTAAAGCCGCCTGGCTAAACCACATTGCACAAACGCCCTAGAGCTGCCATCCAGAACTCTGCTCAAGCAGTACCTGCGGGTCTCGCTGCTTCTCGCATCCCTACTCCAGGAGCTCCTGCCTCTCTGGCTGCTGGCAGGGAACTGCCTCAGGCCTCTGCTCCTGGGCTTTATAAGAGCCAGGCTCTGCCTCCTACAGGCAGCTGACCACTGGCAGGTGTGGGTCATTTGCTACCTCCAGTTGCCCTGGCAACCCGCAGGTGGGCTCTTATTCCCTTCTAGGGCTCTTTTCTCCAGCAGTTTCCCCTCTCTAGGAGCAGGGCACCTCAGTGCTCTGTGACACCTGCTTATTGCTTACCTGTGGTGTACTGCTGGCCGCCCCATGGATTGCAGGTTCCCGATGTTCTCCTTCTTCAGGCTGGGCTGTCCTTGTGGGTGCCACATGGTTTGGCATGTAGAGTTGTCATTAAATGGACCATTAGGACATATTATAATGTGTCATCTTATGTCAAGAAATTAAAAAATACTAAGGGGAAGGGGGATGCTTTTGCTTCCCATGTAATCAATGAAAAAAATTCATTTCCTTCCAACAAGGATACAATCAGACCCCAAGAATGTTTAATGGTAAAGACTGCCTAAAGAAAAAGGGGCAATGTTACATCTGTAGGTATTATAGGGCTTGCTCGTGCTGCCCTGTGCTCATCTACCCTGTCACCACCTGTAGGCAGACCTTGGCTCTGGATCACCAGGTCTGCCAGGAAATGGATCTTACATTTTTTTCGCCTGCCATGACTTTGAACTATATATTCCTGGGAGGCAATGCCTATGGTGATCCTGCCTGGTCTTGATCCCTGTGTCTTTGGTGGGTATTTTCCTTCCTTTCCAGGCTGCAGCTGCAGCCCTAGCCCTGCCAGCCCTCCATGCTGTGAGTTCTGTCTCGCTCCTTCACAAGCATTTATACACATACATTTTTGTGCCCAGACCTGCTGGAGATCTGGTGCATCAGAGCAGACTTGATTAATCAAGTCAGCTCCTCATCGGAGCTGATGTACATGGTGCTGTGCCACTTGCAGATGTATAAATGATGAAATGTGCATCAGCGCAGAGAAAATGGTGGTAGTACACTTTTGAACTAAAACACCTTCTATGTGTTTTAGTTCAAAAGCGTACCGCTGCCATTTTCTCCACGCTGACACACCACTTATACGACTGCAAGCTACAGCACTTGCATGTATAAAAATGCCCAAGATGCCTGTGTTGTTATAGTTGGCTGGCAGGGCTCATGCAAAGTGTTGACGTAAGTGGGAACTGAAGTCACGAAGGTTGCACTGGACCTAGTATTATGTGGTGTTATCTGAGTACAGGGTTAGATCAAGGGTGGGTGCACTTGCACTTACTTTTGATTTCTGCTCAGTATTTTAAACCAACTACCTGGCAGAGGCAGGTGCATTTCTAGTTAGGCAATGCTGAAGGAGTTAATTGACCTTATGGCTCATTATAATCTACCCAATTCCTTCTAAACTCTTCATTCCACAGGAGTTAGAGAGCCTCTCTTCTATTAATGCTCTTGATGTTCCACCAATCATGCTATACTTCATTTTGCAATTCTGCTGTAGGCTACTTTTGAAGCTCCTGTTTCACAGCCCTGAAGATTGCTTTTAACTCATTTTAATGAAACTGTATTTGTTTTTGCTTCAGTCTTAAACTGAATAATGCATCCCTTGGTCCCTAGCATATTAGTAAAGCTTCTATTTTATTTTCAACTGGGGAAAAATATTTGTTGTTTTATATGGGATGATGGTTCTGACTATATACACCCCCTTTTTCAAAATTTTAGATCTGCCCATTAATAGTAACATACATGATAAAATTTGGTAACCAGTTACTTTATCTTCTGTACCTATCATAGAGTGTGGTAAGCTTTCTTTCAGGAGCTTATCATGAATTTGCTTGTAAAGTGCAGTATAGAAAGAAGGGCATTTCCAAACTGTGGTATGGGGGGGGGGGGGAGAGGGAGAGTGGGCTGCCTCATTTTTTGAACACTTGGAGCTGGTAAAACTGAACAAAATATAAAAGCATTTATTGCTTCTTAGTTATTCGAGTAGAGGACTGAAAGCCAAATCTTGTAGCTATAACAAGACTATAACCTGACTCTTGTTAACAAGTGAACTTATCTAGGTCAATTGTTCATTATGTCAAAATTTAGCAACAAAATGGATGTTATCATACTGTTGTATCTCTACTGTGGTAGCGTGAAGCTTGTTAAGGTATATAATGTGTACTAAATACTGTGGGAGAAAAGTGCTGTCTATAATATGTATGACATTTAGAAAACCTTACTTGGTAAAACATTGTAAAAATAAAAGATGAAAGCTTTTTCAGAGAAAGGAGCCTGGCTGTTTTCTGTCACCTAGATTATAGAATGCAGGGAAGAGAAAAGTGGAAAGTTTATATCTTACAAAAATATTGCTGTCAACATTAATTTAACACAATGGTTGGAAAATGGAGGAGAAAGTAGTCTTGCAGTATTTAACTGAAAGAATTATTATATTGAAAAGCTATAGAATTGATGATGTACATATTAAGGAAAATTAAAACCAAAGCATGACACACTGTAAAATGAGAGCACTATGAACAGAAAAGATGGTAAATGCTGAAATTTATGTTGCTTTAATGGCAAAAGGGGAAGCTGAACAGTAGGGGATGCTTCTTGGAAAGTGTTCTGTCTGTGTCTATTATATGACTCAAGCACTGAATGAACACTTAAAACTCTGAAAAATCAGCTGTTGCTTTTTAAATGAGAAGCCTGACATTTCAGAGGTCATTGTTTGGAGAAGAGCTGCAATCCCATGATAAGAAAAAGCAATCAAAGTGCTTTGTTAGTGGCCTGGGATGTCCTTTATAGCATCACAAATAGTTGCTTAATTGGCTGGGGATCAGCTTCTGTAAATGTATTCCCCAATAAGGCAGCTCTACAATATGCAGATGTACTAGCAGTAATAGGACTTGGTATTTAATGTGTCTCACAGTTACAAGGCTAGGTCTATCACCCTTACCCTTATGGTCTTTCTGAGTGTCCCTTCCCAGGTGCTAGATCCCAAGTATTTACCTTTTCAGGAAGGAATTCAGAGGGTTCCCACACTGGATTCCATATTTATAGCACCCTGCATGTCAACTGCTTTATTCCTTTGTTCAACCAAGTTTGGATGCTGACAATTCTTCCCAAACAGACCATCTTCTTAAAACCAAAGTACTGTTTGTTTTAGTAATAGAAATTAAGTCTAAAGAAGACCCCAGCCTTATGAAGGACACTTAAAAAACCCTGCTGCTGTTCTTTTGTTTTTCTACATTCATAGACTTCATCACATTAGTAGATCTGGCACTTGCAAAATAATGCAAGTTAGCAGATTTGGCACTTTCTCTTAACATTACTAGAATTGTGTCTTTGGCAATTGAAGCTGGTCTTTTCCTTTCTGCTTTTTTTTCCCTGACAGCACTCTAATAAGCAAACCAGTATAGTTATACAGTAAACATCCCCCAACCAGGTCAACATATAGTATTCAGAAGTTGCCAGAGAGCATCTCCAAATTCTTCATAGTATGGAATGGGGGATCACTCACTATAATTTAAGATTTTATTATTCATCTTAGGAAAATGCTACATTTTCTCTTTGGAATGAAATTTGGATATTGATCTGTTAACTCACTGGAATACCCATATGTTGAGCCTTTTGGCCCTTTTATACCACTGCGTGTGCAATTAATGTGTTTCCTATGGCAGCTATGTCATTGCAGAGACTCAATGCAGACTTCTGCATGTCCATTTTGTGGTAGATATTGAGGTTCTTCTCTTTTGGAAATGACCCATGGAACTATTTCAGGTGGGAAACCATCTTCCTGATCTGTCCACAGGATGAACCTCTTTCAGCTACTCTAGTTTCTCATTGGAAGGACATTTCATTGTGTTCTGCAGAAAATATGAAAGAGATTTGTAGTATTTTCTTCAGCCAAGGTAAAAATAAATACCAGATAGAAATAAAAGCATGGGTTCTCACGAAAAGATTTCCTTTACTCTTCCCATCACACGTATTGTATGTATATGCTATGAGCCTGTCTCTAGTGGGTTATGGAATAGAGAAAATCCCACACAACTTACTGATTCGTTTGATACACTGGCTGAGGAAGTATTTAGTTGATTGCACGATTTCACAATGATTGCACACTTAATTCATACAACATAATTTTATTTTTAAATTCTTTGCTACACATATAACACTGCTTAGCTTTAAGAAATACCACAAACATTAAGAACACAATAACTACATATATCAGAAACAATGCTCCAGATGTACTTCCTTCCCAAACAATGCTATAAGAATTAGTATTACAAAAACAACTACAATTACAACTAAAAGTTAAATTTGAATCAATACTATTATTTTTCATAATATACTTACAATCCTAGAATTCCGAGAAGCCAAACATCTAGATATGCTTTCATTCCTGAGTAGTACAATTTAATGGGTTGGCCTCAGTAGTACGGTTCAATGGGCTCACCTCAGCAATACGATTCAATGGGCTGGCCTCAATACTGATAGGACTAAGACCCCTTCCTTCAGTCCCCTTCGGGTGCTCCGCAGCTTCAGCGTGAACTAAGAGATTCGTGTTCACAGAGAGGGTGGTTCAGGTGATCAGTCTGATCCGGCCTACACTTGCAATTCTTCCTTCTTTGTTCTGCAGTGAGGTTACCTCCAAATTGGGACAGTAGGTTACAGTTTTTATTGAGTGAGTTGCCGTCGTGGGCCCCTCCTACCCAAACCTGTCACTACTCCCAAATTTGGGCTCAGATCTTACTTAACAGATTCTTTTGCTTGGTAATTAGTTTCTTTTGTTGACCATTTTAATTACTTTGTGGAATTTCCATATTACTGAAAAGGCTCTTAGGGTTTGATTTCTCGGAATGTGGGATGTTTGCTTAAGGGTCATTTTTAGGTTAACTTTGTTAAAGGCCTCTAAAGATAAAATTCAAGAGTTAAGACTTTGAGCAAAGCCAGGACCTTCCTCACATAGACCAAAACAATGGCCTAGATAAGATGATAAATCTTGTCTTCTTCCTAAACTGGCTAATGGGCAACTATTACAAACATTCAAACTATTTCATTCAATATGACAGAGCCATGCAAATGTGAAACCCATTTGTAATATCCTAGATTTGTTTTAGATGCACAAAAAAACAGAGAAAAAATTAGCCCACATATATAAAGTTAGGCTTCCAATTATGTCCTCTAATTTTGAGAGCACCTTTGAATATCCATTTCAAGTCAGTGGTAGCTGTTTGTATTCAGCCATTCTGAAAATCAAGTGGCTTCTGCTTACATGCTGAAATATGGGCATAACTACCCAATATTGGGCACCCATGTTGCTTAGCAAGGCAGGTAAAGGATAAAGAGGACCCAGAGGTAGATGTGTTCCTGTTTAAACCTTTTCTGTGCTTTGGTTATGTGTACCAGTTAAGACTTGGCTATTTGTAGACTGCTTTTCCCATCAATAATTTAACTGTGACATGTGAACCAATGACGCCTCTCTACTTGGAGACAGGGAAACAACTATATGTGACCTGGTCCTTTGGTATAGCAATTAGACAGCCCTACTGTTGAATGAAAAAACGTACCTCTTCAAAGAGGTCGCATCTCTATCTTAATGAATTTCCTTTCTAAAATATGAGGTTTTGATACAACATTGCAAGAATTGTAATCTAATGGCTAATTCTGTGCTGTGGTTTTTAATATTTCAAAGAAAAGTGGAGAACCCTCAGGGGATTTTATTCTTAAAACAAATGATCTTGATGAAACTCCCCATACACAGAACAAGGCCTGGTTTTCTTTAATTAGTGTAGGACTCCTATTAAAACAATGTGTCATTAAGATTTATGTTAGAAGTCTCTAACAAAGTACAATAAGAGTTCTGTGAAACAGTTCCCTCTTGCTGATATTTCAGAGCTTTGAATGTTAACTTGACTAATTCAAATACTGCATAAATAAGCTGTATTCTGGTTCTAGTACACCAAGTGTTTAGATGAGACACTAATTCAGTGGTTCTCAAGATTTTTTACCTAAGGCAACCCCAGTTCTTAACTTTCACATTTTGACTATGGAAATATAATAGAACAATTCTTATGTTGCAAAGAACTCAGAAAAACCACAACAGGTTAAAATGTGTTTAATGCTATGGATTCCTATTTGAAATCTCTTCATTTATCCTGCGAATTATGTGGTATAGGTGTTAGCACAGCTAACAACGTTAATTTTGCAGCACCCTTAAAAGGGTATCACAACACACTGCTTGAGAATCACTGCTCCCATCCAAACTTAATTTTCTAGTGCACTGATCAGAAACGCATCTTGGTTTTTGTACACATTGCACCGCCTAGGGTTTGAGAAGTTTAAATGAAATGGTCATTGATTTCTACATTCAGATTATTTAGAGAGACTGAAATTCCTGTAAAAACAGGTTGAAGTAACATTTGTCTTTTTACGGGAAGAGGGTTTATTGACCTTCTGAGTAGTGGAAAGGAGAAAAATGCTTCCTTAGCTGAATTTGAGCTTGTGAACTTCTGGAAATCACAGTATTTTCTGTAGATTCTAAATGCAGCCATTCTCCTGTGTTAATTCCGTCCTGGTCACCATTCAGTTGCAAGTAACACAGTTATTTACCATACAGACTTATTCTAAAGACTAATATTTGTACAGATTCTCCCGTTCAAATCCATCCACACTGTTTGTTTTAATATGCAATAACATCCTAAAGCTAGGCTGACCATAAGGAAATATGGGACACTGTCCCCGCCATCCCCGTTCCCAAGTCCATGAAACTGCTGCAGGCTCTGTATCACTCTACTTCCCTGCCAGGTTGCACGCTGCTCCCCTGCATTTACAGGGTGCTCATTTTAATTCACACCAGCTAGCTGGGACTGGCCTTCAAAATCCAGGACTGTCCTGGCTAAATTGAGACATATGGTCACCTACCTAAAACTGGATTTAATGTGATTTTGACTGCATTTCAGCATCCTGTCCTCACTGGGCCACGTGCACGTAGTCTGTTTAATCTGGAGCATTGAGCCATGTTAGAAATTTTTTAGTGTTACAGTTCAAACTAGCATGTGTTGCTGAGAAGAGCTGCAAGTAGTAGATTATAACAGTGCCGCTCTTCCCATATTACTAAGAGAGAAGGGGATCTTAATTAGATCCTAGCTAGAAGGTGACAAGAACCTGCTATGGAAAAGGTATAAAATAACTGAATTAACACACTACGGATTGTCATGTGCTAGTTCAAAACCCTTGCCATATTTTTTTCTGAAGAAGGATTTTTCAAGTATAGCTACTGTATGAGTTCTTACTAAAGACTGAATCCATGGAGAGTTCGAAATTTTATGGGAAGGATGGCTTAAAATTATTGGGGCTTTAAAAACAGTTGGGGCTGGGGGTGGGGAGAGGGAATGGACAGGAGAGAAAGTTATTACCATGTTCAGCTAACTTAAAACAGAATTTAATCAAAAACATTCCTCTCTGGGCTAGCAGCCAGCATATATAATCTCTACACAAAGGCTAATTGTTTTGGAAAGTAATAAGCATCTGAAAACAGATGCTTAGAATGGAAATGGCCCCCTCAGCTGTGACCAGAGCTCTGCTAATATAGTGGTATAATTCCTTGGCACTTGGGTACACAGAGCATCAGTTGTGTTTCTTTCTAATTTTTGTAAGTGGTTAGAGAAAAACTCAGTGAACCTTGCATTAACCATCCATATTAGCAACAGGACACTGGCTAATCCTGACTGGGAAATCATTTTCAGGACTAATGGGCTTTTGAAGAGAAGATGGGAGAGTTAATATGGCTAAAAGGACAAAAACTGGATTCTGGTTGGAACTGGGTTTTTTTGGATCTGCATCCCTACCAGAAACCACCTCCTTTGCCACAGCAAACCTTGTCTCTGTTCTACCATTCCTTGCCATCCCCCATCAGAAAGAAGAGGGAGCAATGTCTGGGATCTCAGGGATAGAAGATTTCATAGATTTCATAGACATTACGGCTGGAAGGGACCTCGGAAGATCATCGAGTCCAGCCCCCTGCCCAAAGGGCAGGAAGTCAGCTGGGGTCATAGGATCCCAGCAAGATAAGCATCCAGTTTCATCTTGAAGGTGTTCAATGAAGGCGCTTGAACAACCTCCGGTGGCAGGCTGTTCCAGACCTTGGGGGCTCGGACAGTAAAGAAATTCTTCCTTATGTCCAGCCTGAAATGGTCTTGTAGTAGTTTGTGACCATTCAACCTCGTCATCCCTTGGGGCGCTTTGGTGAACAAACGTTCCCCCAGATACTGGTGGTCACCCCTGATAAACTTGTAGGTGGCCATCAGATCACCCCTGAGCCTGCGCTTTTCCAGGCTAAAGAGCCCCAGGGCTCTCAGCCTGTCATCGCAGGGTCTGCTTCCCTGACCTCTGATCATGCGCGTGGCTCTTCTCTGGACTCTCTCAAGCTTCTCCTCATCCTTTTTGAATTGTGGAGCCCAAAACTGGACGCAGTACTCCAGCTGCGGCCTCACTAAGGCCGAGTACAGGGGGAGAATGACGTCCCGGGATTTGCTTGAGAAGCATCTATGGATGCAAGCCAGCGTTTTGGTCGCTTTACTAGCCGCAGCATCGCATTGCAGGCTCATGTTCATCTTGTGGTCAATGATGACCCCCAAGTCTCTTTTTTGCATAGTGCTAGCCAACATAGCACTGCCGAACCTATAAGGATGCTGCAGGTATTTTTTCCCAAGGTGGAGAACCTTCCATTTATCGGCGTTGAACACCATCAAATTCTCATCCGCCCATTTGCTGAGCCTGTCCAGGTCAGCCTGGATCATCCGCCTGTCTTCTGGTGTGGATGCTTTGCCCCAAAGTTTGGTGTCATCGGCGAACTTGGCCAGTCCGCTTCTGACTCCAGTGTCCACATCATTAATGAAGATGTTGAACAGTATGGGTCCAAGGACAGAGCCCTGGGGGACCCCACTGGTCACAGGACACCACGATGAGTGACTTCCATCAATTACTACCCTCTGGGTCCGACCCCGGAGCCAATTTTCCAGCCAGTGGATCGTGGAGGACCCAAGGTGACAATTGGCCAGTTTCTCCAAGAGACGATCATGGGACACCAGATTGAAGGCTTTTTTGAAGTCAAGATATATGACATCAATCTCATCTCCCTTGTCCAGGTGATAGGTCACCTGGTCGTAGAAGGAAATGAGATTGGTCAAGCAAGACCTACCCACAATAAACCCGTGCTGGCTATCCCTTAAGATGTTGGCGTCGGCCAGTCCATTAAGGATGGCCTCCTTAATAAACTTTTCTAAGATCTTCCCCGGGATAGAAGTCAGGCTGATGGGCCTATAGTTAGCCGGATCCACTTTCCTCGCTTTCTTGAAGATAGGCACCACATTGGCCTTCTTCCAGCCTTCAGGCACTACACCAGAGCGCCAAGAGTTTTCAAAGATCCGCGCTAGAGGCTGGGCTATGATGCTCGCCAGCTCCTTGAGTACCCTGGGGTGAAGATTGTCAGGGCAGGCTGACTTGAAGGTATCCAGCTTCTCAAGATGTTCCTTCACAAAGTCAGCATTAACTTAAAGAGAACAGCAATTGCTCATTTCCTAACCCTGACCTGCTCATAGCTGACATGTAGTTGCTTATAGCATCGCTAAGGCCACTTTGGTACTTAGAGGGACTAAAAAGAATGATGTATGTTGACATTTTATTTCAAGATAATTACAGTGTTTTAATTTCATTATTGTGGATTGACTGAGAGGAAGGGCCAGACCCTACTCCACCTATTAGGCCTCTAAGTAGATTCAGGTACATAATAGGCCTGTACGAAGCAGCTGAATTGACTCGCCCAAATCTCTGAATCAGCCAGTCCCATTCCACACCCTCTCTCCCAGCCCAGCAATGCCCCACCTGCCCCAGCTCCTGGCACTTTGAAAAAAAATGCCCCAACTGACTGGGTGCTGCCAGGCAGGGGGGTGATCTCTGCTGCCCCCCACTGCTCTGCACTGCATGAGGGGCTCTGCACGAGCCCCCCAACCCTCCCCTGCTCCCCCAGCCGTCCCCATAGCTGCCCTGCCTGCCATGGCTCTGGCCCTTTAAGAAAAAAAAACAAGAAATCCCCTGGGCTCACCATTCCTGCCAGCAGGGAGTGATCCCCACTGCCCCCCACTGCCCCGCACCATGTGGGGGGCTCATTCATGAGCTCCCCCAAGTCCCAAGGCCGCTGTAGGAGCAGTGAGTCCTGGGGCTTTTCTCAGGTTTTTTTTTCTTAGTGGGCCAGAACTAACCCGCCCGAGGCACCCATGGGAGGCTGGGGGAGTGGGCGGGGGGGTTGGGGGCTCATGGTAAAGCTCCCCGTGCAGCATGGGGCAGCAGAGATTGCCCCCCTGCCTGGCAGCACCCAGTGAGCACCGGAGCTTTTTTTTAAAGGGCCGGGAGCTGGGGTGGGTGGGGCAGCCATGGGCCAATCTCTAGAAGCCTTCACTGACATTTAAGCCTAGGCTAAAATTAGTAGGACAACAAGGAGTTAGGATTCATGGGTTCTTCTAGGGACTCTGCCACTGACTTGCTATGGGACTTCAAGTAATATGGCTCCAGATAAGACTCTTAAATAATCAGAGGGCATATCTACACAAGGAATGTTAATATGCATTAGCCTAATTTAATACATGTAGGATAACTGCCTGAGGATCAGGCATGTATTAAATTAGCATAATTTAATACGTTATGCGTGTGCATCTTACACATGCTTTTAGGTATCAAATGCAAGTATCAAATTTAGGCACAATTAATTAAAGCACATTACATACGTGTAGATGTGAGCCAGCACTAACTTTAGGGCCGGGTCTGCCTAGCCACTGGAGGCACATGACAGGGCTGCAATGATTTGGCACTAACTTTAATACTGAAGCCGTAGTGTGGAGACTCCCATCTTTTATCACCCTAGGCAGGCCTGAGTCTTCGGGTTTTGAATATTTTCTGTTATAAACTACACTGGCAAGTATCCAGTAGGCTGTTGCTGCATGCACAGGTTTAATAGCTGTGAAAAGATAAAAGGATTATATTTTTCTAGATATTGTTGAGATTATGCAGGAGAAAATGTGGATTCAGCAAAAGCTAAGTAGCACAAAAGCATTAAAAATTCAAAAAGGCTTCTCTGAAATCCATCATTCTCCAAGAGAAAGGTTTTAATATGTCATGAGAGTACGGTGCATGTGAGGTGGGTGAGAGAGAAAATCTATATGATCCATTTTTTCCTGGCACTCCAAAACAGTCTGTTCTCACTAATGAACAGATCGTGCCCTTAGTTTTTCCCCACAGATTAGATGAAAGGAGTGGAAAACATGTTTGGTTTTTTTAACTCAAATTATTTTAACCAGTGTGGTGTTTGACTGACCCTGAATACTTTTTCTCTATCCTTCTAATTTCCTACACATGGTCACTGTATATCTGTGGCTCCATTGCTTTGGTGGGGGAAAAGCAGTGTCCTGGCTTGATGAGGAAATGCAACTACAAATGACAGTATACTGACTTCCACGATTAAAGGACTGTTCAGTTAATGGCTCTGTTAAGCTCTTGCTTCTGTCCTCCCATCACTTCCTGGCCTCTTGTAGACTCAGATCAAGTCTAGTACCAGCATCCCATACTAGATGGCATGTTTGAAATGTTAATGTGAGTTCAATTACATTAATGTCCAAATCCTACAAAGTATGTAAACAATGATGAAGTCAACATGCTGTGATAGTCAGTTTCCCTGTTATTTTGTAAACAGTTTGGAGCAGGAAAATCTTTTATTCAGGACAGTTTTACTTTTCACATTTGTTTAAAGTGATTCATCCACTAGAAAGTCCTATTCCCTTCCTGCTCTGTTATGCATAAGCAGATGGTAATTTCTGCCAGAACAGTAAAACTAATACAGTAGGAGGATATCTCCTAGCTGGTTTTGCAAAACCTTTGCAATGGCAGCATTTTGCCAGAATGGGGGAGAATAAGAGAATTAGCATAATTACCATGTGCTATTTTTCTCTTGTATGTATAATTCCCCCTCTCCTTTCCTGCCCTTACAACACACACAACCACTATCTGTAATGTAGAAACATGAAATCTCTAACTATCCATCATGTGCATCTTTTGAGAACAAGGTCAAAAGATATCACCTTGTCAACAGAGCAAAAAATCTGATGATAATAAATATTTGAGTTACACTGTAAAATTGCTTCCAGGGAGTAAATATTAATTTTGATTTGCCTCTGACTCTTAGAGTCCTTGAGGGCAATAATAGGCATGCTTATTATTAAAACCTTGCGTCAATATATGCTCTGAAATAACCTCATCTTGAGGCCATCTTTAGCCATTCTTTTTGCCTCAGGTAGGCAATTGACCAATTCTGTCCAGTGATGTTGGTGGTGGTTTGAAACCATTCTCACTGAAGCATCTCTCAAATGTATATTCTTGTAATAACTACAAGAAAATATATCTGTATATTGTTTTCAGTAGCATATGAAAATCTAAGCACAGAGGCATGCAACATCAAATGGACACAAAAATCTATCATAGGAATAAGTCTGTTAATTTTTTTAAAACAATTTTTCCCATTCTTTTTCAAACTGGTCCAAATTCTTTGTTATCCTTCCTAAGGTTTTTAAGGCACATTAAGGGCACAGATATAGACACGTTCCCTTAATGAACTTTAAATTGAGCTAATGCACATGGAGACATGCCCACTGTCAGTGTAATACTTAGAAAAATGAATGCTCTCCATTCTGCACTGCAGTCTAGAGATGGCAAATACAATTCTATACATCTGAACTGGAGAGCCAGAACTCCCATTTCTATCACCCTATCTCCTCTATAAACTTATCCTGGATCTTTTAATCTTCTCCTTTAAACTATTCTTCATTAGTTGTAGAGCTCTGCTTCATTCTTCTGCCACCGCTTCTGCTGGCCAGTGCAGACCCGGCTGGGCTCCTTCTGTCCCCAGCAGCTCGTGGGAAGCCAGCTTCAGCTGCAGGCTGCTCTGGATGGGATGGACCCAGACGGGTCAGCACCGGCCAGGAAAAGTGGCATGCAGCTGAAGCTGGCTTCCCGCATGTTGCTGGGGATAGGAGGAGCCTGGCTGGGTCTGCACCGGGCAGCAGATTGGTATAACGTGACAAGCCCATGGCTGGGGAGGGGTCAGGCTCCCTAGATCTGAAACCTGATGTAGCCTGATGTAGGCTATGGCACAGAGACTCACCCTGGAACAACGTACTAATAAACTTGTGTCTGTACCTGCCAGGAACCCAAGCAGCAGGTGGTTGATACCTGGTAAGCTCAAGTGAGTAAAGACTGCTTATTGCTTTCTGTGTGGCCTTCAAAATGCTTTTATCCTACTAAAATATGCCATACTTTGTGAGAGTCATTGCCTCTGTATGAGAAAGCAGAATCATAGCCACTGAAATAAATTCATTTTGACTTATTTGGTTGGCATCTTGGGCTGAGATTTTTAACGCTGAGTCAAAAGGCCAACTTCCACTAAAATGAATGGGACTTAGAGGGCTCCAAATCTTTTATGACAACTTTGTAACATGCCTATCTACCCCTTTTTGCAAATCTCAGCCATAGTTTGGAAGCTCAGCCAAAGAACGTAAGAGCATAAAAAGTGCCATGCTTGGTCAGCCCAATGGTCCATCTAGCTCAGTATCCTGTCCCAAACAGTGGCAGAGATGGATGCTATAGAGGGAGAGTTTTGAACTGGTTACCCATTTCATTATCACTTCCTGCTACTTCATTGGTGTCAAAGATCACGTGACATCACTTCCTGATGTGATACCACTTCCTATGAGGTCTTTGAATGTGACTCACCGGCCCACTGGGTGATAAAAAGTTCATAATCTGGCTCCATGTTCAAAAAGGTTGGATACCCCTGATTTAGAAGCTATTATCATGTCCCCTCTTAATCTTTTTTATTTTATCATTTTTGTAGCTTGCCTGTGGACCCTTTCTAAATTTTCCCCATTCTTTTTTAAAATGTGGAGCCCAAAACTGCACACAATACTTTAGGTGAGGCCTAATCAGAAATGAGTTAGTCTTGCACCCAACTCTCCTATTGCTGCAGTCCAAAACTGCATATGCCTTTTTTGTAGCTGTATCACACTACAGACTCATGTTGAGTCCATGATCCACCAATAGTCTTAGATCCTCCACAGTACTGCCATCTAGCCAGTTGTCATCCATTTTGCTTTTGCTTTTGTTTTAGGTTATTCTTCCTGATGTGTACCACCTTGTATTTGTCAGCACTGAACTTCATCCTTTTGCGTTTAGCTCAGCTTTCCAGTTTATTAAGATCATTCTGAATTGTGCTCCTGTCTTCCAGTGTGTCCATAATCCTTCCCAGTTTTGTGTTGTCTGAAATTTGCTTAGGAAGCTCTCTGTTCTAGCATGCAAATCATTAATAAACATGTTGAACAGAACCAGGCCTAGGACAAACCCCTGCATGTGGATGTGGAAAGTTTTCCTTTCAGGAGCCTTGCAGTGCAGGATCAAATAGTTCTCAGACTTGTATTCTGAGAGTTGAAAGGTAAGGCAGAAGCTTCTCCAATGGAAGCATAACATTAAAAATAAATAGTTGGGTGTCATCACTTTTTACTTTGGCATTTCCCCATCCTCAGGAACCTGCTTACACATGTGTGGACAGAGAGAATATTTCTGTTTTATAGATGGGCTGCCTTTGAAATCAGTGAGAGCAGTTTAAGGGCTCACTGAAGAGAATTGCTTACAACATTTGTCATGACTATTAAAGCAAATACTGTCTCTTAAAACCAGTTGTTGGCAGAGGTTCAATTCCTGACAAATGAGTTTCTTGGAGAGAGGCCATTGCACATGTAGTGTAGTTCATCTGAGAAATAAAAGAACTTCTTTTATTGGGGAGTTTAAGACCATTGACTTTCAAGAAAAGAAATGCTTACATTGTGAATAATCTGTGTTGTAGAATAACAATTGGGCTGCTTGGTTCAATGTTTAAAATGAGGAAGCAAGCTAGTCTCTTCATTTTGAAGGTTTTACTTTGGTATTCAGGTAATTTCTTGTCTTGTCAGTGTTGGCACAAGTAGCTTAATATTCCATTTTCTGTGGATTATGATGTTGCATGTTAATATTTCTGTTTTCTGAGACTGAGAATCAGATATTGACTACTTTCAGTGATTTTTACTTTGCTGTTTTCATTTATATACAATTTTATAGATGAACTGAAAAGAATCTGTGTCTAAGTGCAATCTGAATATGGTTTCATCAGTTTGATAAATGATGGTCATATTATTGTTTTCACAGACCTCATTAATTTACAAATAATTTATTGAGTCAGCATACTCCAATAGCTACCACATCAAGATATCCAAAATGTTGCAGTTATTTCCTATTCTTAGTAACAGTAACACTGGCCCAATGTATAAGTGCTTTTTATTTGCCACTGTCTAAACACTTTCAAAGTGAAATGATGCTCTTGTTTTTGGAGGGGAGACATAATTTTGTCCTGTAGCACCATGGAAACCACTGTATAGTAATTTTCAAATGTTTTAAGAAGGGATTCAGTTCAGTAGTGGGGTGCCTTCCTTTTCCTATCCCTTGCTACATGAAATCAAGCCTGAAGAATACTTTGATTATATTTATTTAACCAGAAAAAATTATGCAATGACTATGTCCTGTAACTTCTCCCCAGAAAGGAAAATAACCAGGTGACATTGCCATGTAGTGTAAAAGGAAAAACAAACGCCCCCGCCCCCCGGTTATTGTAACGTCATGGAAGCTATTTTGCTGGTCTGGAGAACTTAGCACTGTAGTATCTAGGCATCTCACAAGACACAGTACATTTAGAGGGAGATTTTCAAAAGCACAAATGGCAATGAGGTGCCTAGTGCAGGTGAGGAAAATATTGTGTACATTGAAATATTACGGGAGATTCAAATAACACAAAGGAAATAAATTTATCTGGCCAGGGCCTCAGGGTTAACGCCTTCCAGGACCAAGACAAACTCATGAACTTTTCCGTCAAAGAGGTATAAAAGATAAAAAGTTGGTTTGACCTGTTTACAGTTTCTAAGCAGCCTTTCACTTGCAGGTTTTGTATACTGTAGATTATCTGATATGTTACTGAAGTTAAAATAAAAGTTACTTTATTGTGCTACAACAATAAACCTCCTCCACAAATGCATTGCAATTTCTCTTTCTCTCTGAATTTAACTTATTTGAAGGGTAAATTGTCCATGCATCTGGTACTTATTTCACTGCTTCGTCTCAGAATCATAGTCAACTGTATTTAGTTGTCTGGGGTCCCTGCTACATGTTACATATATTACACAATTAACTGGTTAATTGTACAGTCGATTTAGACTGGTCACATGTGCAAAGTAAGACTGGCCACAAGTGCAAAGCAATTACCACACAATTAACTGGTCAATTGCACAATAAGTGTAGACCAGCCACATGTGCAGAGTAATTATCATACTGTAAAAATGACCATCAAGCTATAAAGAGAGCCAACCAGCTACAAAGTTAGTGTTTGAAAATGTGTAACAACTCTAGCTGGTTTCTATCCAGCTTCAATTTAAATATGTAGCAGGTCCCTGGAGGGCATTTCTGCAGGCTGTAATTAACTTGTTAAAAAGACAAGTTCAACTTGTCTGGATTGTAGATCATAAGAGAAGAGGCAGAGCTATTGCTGTTTATGGCATGATCTGCCAGGATTATAAATAATCTTCTGCTCTCCTTTTCCTGCTTTAGTCTCCATTCAGGGGCAAACTGTTCTCTAACACAGTGGGTCCCAACCTAATTTAAAGTTGCCCAGCTTTAACTCCGCATGTGACTACTGGCGGCAGAAGCCACTTGCCTGGGTCAACAGATGGGGGTCCGAGCAGGGGGTTCCTGGCAGTACCTGGCAGCCAACCTTTCATGGCCCGGTATCAGGGCGCAGCCCGGTCTCTGCTCTAGCAGACAAGTGTTGTTACTAACTGTAACCAAGAGGAGATTAGGTTACCTTCCGCTCAAGTGATCCATCTCAGACTGAGTATCTTGTCTGATACTCTGCATATAGATGGAGATTCACAAGTGTGGACTTTACCTTGGTTAAGTTCAACACAAGGGTTTTCGGATCACTTGTGTATTGCACTTGCTTTTTGGCTAGCTCCCTCCCCCCTCAGTAATGCCATGTGGACTTTGTGAGTCTTCTGTATAAGGATGTAACTTGGTTCCTGTTGACATCAGTAAACACAGATCAGATGCAATTTAAAAATCCTGGCCCTAGGTTCTGGTCAAAATTATCCTGAAGAAAAACTTTGACAGTCACCACCATGAAAATATAACCCATGAAGGAGTCCTCATTGACATCTAAGGATACCAAGAGAGTGAAGCTGAAATACAAAACCTTTGCTGTTTGCTTCGGTGGGACTTTCAGAGTTGTCCTATCTTCATCTGTGGCATAAGTACGGAGCTCCAGGAAGTAGAACTTAGCCTTCAGATAAAAGCTCTGGTTCTTTTATGTGCCTTAATTTGGAAACAGGGGGACATGCTTTCACCAGGCACTGCTGTGCATTTTTCTAACACTCTTCTGTTTCTTCATTACTAGCTCAGGGTGCTGTGCACACTCAGCTGAATATGGGTTATATCCTGCTTCTTTCATATGAAATATTCGTATTCAGTCTTAAGAAGAAAGTGCAGGTGAAAATGGCTGATTAAGGTAGAGCTGGATGAGCATCTAGGAGACAGTTTACTGTTTTCCCTGTTGCTCAATATATATGAGGTTTCAAGGAGGGTGCCTGAAAGATTTTTCCATTAATGGACTTTTTAGCATGCAGATTCAGCAACTGAAGTTAATACTCATGAGTGTAGACAGAAGTGCAACTCCCAGCTGTAACTCAGAACAATTTTTGCAAAGTGCTTACCCCAGACCAAACAGAAGTACACTCTTGATTCCAGGGGGGAAGGGAATTTAGCTGGTGGCTGGGAGCCTGCAGCCTGGTTCCCATAGCAATGGCCAAGTTCTCTGCCAGCGCTCCCTGTTTTCAGAATGGGAGCGGAAAAACACAGTGGAAGGAGTTTATTCCTGGGGCTCCTCAGCTGGTGCTGAAGGGTGGGTGGGTGAACTGGAGCCCCCTACCTGGGGGTAGGGGGACTGCAATACACTTGCCCCACACTCCAGAGGGGGCTGAAAAACGCCTAGACTGAATTCCCTCTGCTCCCTTTCCCCCCAACATTCTGAAAACAGGGACAGGCTGGGAGCTACCCAGACATAAGTTACCAAAGATGCTACATTTTATAACATCTTTATCTGATACCTCATGCAATGCACCATTTGCACTGCATTTGAATGCATCATGCTTTGGCTTCAGCATGGTAAAAGGCATGTGCCTTTTTACTAAGTCTGCAAAAAACTGCCCAAAAGTGAACAAGGTGCGAGCCTTTGAAAAGTTATGGAACATGTGCTCAGATTTGTCACAGTTCAGCAGCTAAATTCTGCAAAGTCTATATTTGTCCAAAGTACAAAGGTTGGAGGGAAGGGGCTTTAATGAAGGTTACACCAGGAAGCTGGAATTTCCTAACTGATGAAGGAGTTATGTTGCAGTCTTAATGTTCTACTAGAGTTTGTGTTTGGGTACAAGGTGACATATGGTGTGATAAGGGGGTTCTGAGTGCCTTTTTATCAATCAGTAGATACAGAAAAAAAAATTAGCAGCTTTTATGAACTCAAACTTTTTCCTTGGGGTTATAAAAGAGAATGTTTCCTAATGAAAAATGTTTCCTAATTTTAATTCCTATTTATATTAGTTTCCTTTAGAAGGTCTTTTTTTACATGCACTGTGTCTGTCACATTTTTCATGGTATTGGCTGAAAAGGAAAAAAAGGTACAGGGCTCAATGTTTTGAGGGATAGGCCTTGGTACAGCGGTACTGCATGTACATAACTGCGGTATGTGTGAATTTGAATGTCTGCAACATTGACTCGTTCTTTCTAATAAATTTGCCTCATAGACCATGGGCATATAACTCTCTCTTACTATATTTTTCCCTTGGGTCTGGTTGTGCAGAGCATTCTGACACTTATATAATTTATTCCAAAGATGTGAGGAAACACTTTTATCAAGCAGTGTTATTTTTGCAATGCTCCTCCCTTTTATACCAATACCTGCCTCTACTATTCACTTAACAGCCTGTACATATGCATTGACAAAAATCCCCAGAGCAAAACTTTATTTACCTTGGTGTAAATATCTCCTGCTATTACTTAACTTGTTCTTCCTGATCACCCAACCACCATCTGTCCCACCATGCAATCTTTGTAAACAGGCTAAAACCCAGGCTAGCATGTGTGTATATGCCTGTCAGAATATTTACTCTTTTTTAAACCGTGTGAGCACTAGAGAGACTATCTAGTCTGAACCAAAGTTATTACACACACTCCTCTTCCCTTCCCATTAAGAAAATAAATCCTTATCTGTGAAATCCTCTTATTTTGGCCTTTTAGAAGTGAATGTGCCTGAGAGAGCCCTGTTCTTGTTCCAGTGAATAAGTTCCCTCATTGAGGGAAGTGGGAAGAGGGTTCTTACTTAACATATAACTGTCAACCTTGGAAGGGCCTCTAAGCAATGGTAAAGGGCAGATATACATTTTGGTATGTCCCCTAATAAGGTATATCTGAGAGGTGTCAAGGAGGCTACCCATGACAGGGTCAAGAAGAAAATGCCTACCAGTTGAATCTTCTTAACACATTTCTGTCCAGATTTAAGATGGAGAGGCATTATCCAGCCTGGCATTATCCAGCCTGGAGTTAAATGCCTGAATTACCACGGGCCATGTCTTCATCCAGTAGGAATGGATGAAACTGCCTTGCTGGCTAGAGATAGTAAAAAGTATTCTTGATGACTGCTGTCTGGTTCTCCAAGGGAAATGATGAATCCAGCATGGCCCAGGGAACAGTGAAATGATGGATGGCGTTTGCCCTCAAACAAGAATGAGTGGAATGCTTACCAGCCCTGTAGAGCATGTGCTTCTTTCATTTAGTATCATTTGGATCTCTCTTTGGTTTATATTTATCCATTTGTTCTTACTCTAAGCTATATTCTCCCTCAGGCACTATCATATCCGAATCAGTTGTATGGTATGAGTTGAAAAAGTTGCATATTCTGTTATGGTACAACGAGTTGCTTCTGTTTTGTGCAAAATAAATGAATAGGGGTAGTGATAGGACTGAGCTCTGAGATTCTAAAAGAATTCTCTGAGTTGATTGCCAGTCATGACTGCTGGTCTTTAGGAAAGGCATGAGGTCAGCTTTGCACAACTGCCTACTCCTGCCAGGATGCATGCAGCAGAAGTTTTGGCAGTGCCTATAACTGGACTGTGTGTTGAATGCATGGGTGTTTCATGTCTGTTCATCAGCACAAGGCAGACCATCTGTGCAACCAGTGTTGTGTAGGATCAGCTTACATTCCAGGCCTGAAGCTGACCCTGGAGGATGCAGGGTGATGCAGTTTTTGATGATGCTCACAGTTTACTAACAACTTCTTAAAAATCTTATAGAGACTCAAGGCTGAAAGCTGAATTCATCCACGTTATGTGCTCTCATCTAGAGGACAGGTCATATCATACAATGATAGAAAATTAGGGTTGGAAGGGACCTCAGGAGGTCATCTAGTCCAACCACCTGCTTGAAGCAGGACCATCCCCAGCTATATCTTCCTCTCCAAGGCTTTATCTACCTGGGTCTTAAAAACCTCCAAGGATGGAGATTCAACAACCTCTCTGGGGAGCCTCTTCCCGAGCCTGTTCTTTACTACCTTCCTAGCGAGAGAGTTTTTCCTAATATCTAACCTAAACTTCCCTTGTTGCAACTTGAGACCATTGCTCCTTGTTCTGTCATCTTCCTCTAGTGAGAACAGTCTAGCTCCATCTTCTTTGTAGGCACCCTTCAAGTTGCTATTAAATCCCCTCTCAGTCCTCTCTTCTCCAAAGTAAATAAGTCCAGTTCCCTCAGCCCTCTAATCATTTTTGTTGTCCTCTACTGGACTCTTTCCAACTTGTCCACATCCTTTCTGTAGTGGGGAATGTAAATTCGTTCCAACAAGGGCAGGAGCCTGGTGTTAGCATTTCAGGTGGTAAAATGCTTCCTTCTTGTAAAATTATGAACTTTTCATTTAAAAAAGCAGCTAAAATTCGATATCTTCCATATGTCAGGTATCTAGGTTGATCAGTATGGCTACAACCTGGATACCTGACACATGGATGATACTGAATGTTAGCCACTTTTTAAAATGAAAAGTTCATAATTTTATAAGAAGGAAGCATTTTACCACCTGAAATGCTAACACCAGGCTCCTGCCCTTGTTGGAGTGAATTTGCATCTCACAGAGCACAAAGACACACAGATACCTCACCGCAAAAGAAATTCCTGCCCAGAAGAGCTTGCCATCTTTCCACTCTGTCACGGCGGGGTCCTACAGGAGGGCCATGATCTCCTTAAGGCCACCTCTTCCGTGCCAAGTCGGCCCAAGGGCACCCTCTGATTCTCGCCTGCCACGTCTTTGATGTTTAGGTAAAGTTGGGAGGCTGCCTCACATCTCCTTGGGCACAGTTAGTTGGGACCTCCGTCCCCATGTTTTCCCGGACTCACTGGGGGTCTCCCTGTATGATGGGTGCTTCCCAGGCACCCTAGCCTTATGGGCTATGCGTGGCTCCAACCACCCCTGATACCACGCCCCAAGCCTCGCAGATGGAATCGACGTTGGTCTGTCTCTCTACATACACTGCCGCCCCCTCCTGGGGCTCTCCTCGCCCACTCCGGGCCTTCGCTGCGCCGTCGCCCTCTCTCGGGGCCTTCTCAATAGTGCCCCCTCTCTGGGGCTCGTCGTGCCCACACTTGGGCTTCTCAAATATTGCCCCCTTCCTGGGGCTCTCCGCGCCCGCACCTGGGCTTCTCAAAGTTGCCCCCTTGCTGGGGCTCATCACACCCCGCACTGGGCTTCTCAATAAGGCACTCCCCTCTCTGGGGCTCGCCGTGCCCAACTTGGGCTTTTCTAATAATGTTGTCCCCTTTCTGGGGCTCGCCACGCCTGCGCTGGGGCTTCTCAGAAGTGCGACCCCCCTTCTGGGGCTCGCTGTGCCCAACTTGGGCTTCTCAGTAGGGCGACTCCCCTTCTGGGGCTCGCCATGCCCATACTACGGCTTCCCAACAGTGCCCCCTTCTCTGGGGCTTGCTACGCCCATGCTAGGGCTTCTCAAAAAGTGCCCCTCTCTAGGGCTGGGGTCTATACACCCCGTATGCTACGCCCTCCTGGGCGCCGGGGTCCTCACACTCTGCTGTGAGGCCCCTTTAAGGATACTGCGCCCTCACTGGCGCCGGGGTCCGCACGCTGCTGTGGGTTCCCCCCTGAGAACGCTGCACCTGCACTGGCGCTGGGGCCCCCCCACCACTGTGGGTCCCTATGAGTATACTGTGCCCACTCTGGCGCTGGTGTCCTCACACTTCGTTGTGAGTCCCCAATGAGTATACTGCGCCTGCTCTGGCGCTGGGGTCCTCACACTTCGTTGTGAGTCCCCAGTGAGGCCTCCTCCATCCCCTTGTAGCCTCACCCAAACCACCGGTGTAATAAACAACCACAAAACAAACACAAGCCTCTTGGCTATAACATAATGTAAAGCCGCCTGGCTAAACCACATTGCACAAACGCCCTAGAGCTGCCATCCATAACTCTGCTCCAGCAGTACCTGCGGGTCTCGCTGCTTCTCGCATCCCTACTCCAGGAGCTCCTGCCTCTCTGGCTGCTGGCGGGGGACTGCTAGCCTGGCCTCAGCCCTGGGCTTTGTGAGAGCCAGGCCTTGCCCCTTCCGGTCAGCTGACTTCCTGGTTGCCCCGGGCAACCCACAGATGAGCTCGTTATTCCCTGCTAGGGCTCTTTCCCTGGCAGTTTCTGCCCTCTAGGAGCATGGCACCCCAGTGCTCTGCGACGCACTCTTCTGTGAAATATGAAACATAACCTGAAAGAAATATGCTTCTACAAAGATTTCATAGACATTAGGGCTGGAAGGGACCTCTGAAGATCGTTGAGTCCAGCCCCCCACCTGAAGGGCAGGAAGTCAGCTGGGGTCATAGGATCCCAGCAAGATAAGCATCCAATTTACTCTTGAAGGTGTTCAATGTAGGTGCTTGAACCACCTCTGATGGCAGGCTATTCCAGATCTTGGGAGCTCGGACAGTAAAGAAATTCTTCCTTATGTCCAGCCTGAAACGGTCTTGTAGTAGTTTATAACCATTCGACCTAGTCGTCATCCCTTGGGGCACTCTGGTGAACAAACGTTCCCACAGATCCTGGTGGTCACCCCTGATAAACTTATAGGAAGCCATCAGATCACCCCTGAGCCTGCACTTTTTCAGGCTAAGGAGCCTCATAGATCTCAGCCTGTTGTCGTAAGGTCTGTTTTCCTGACCTCTGATAATGCGCATGGCTCTTCTCTGGGCTCTCTTAAGCTTCTCCACATCCTTTTTTAATTGTGCAGCCCAAAACTGGACGCAGTACTCCAGCTGTGGCCTCACAAAGTCTGACTACAAGGGGAGAATGATGTCCCAGGATTTGCTTGAGAAGCATCTATGGATGCAAGATAGCATTTTGGTCGCTTTACTAGCTGCAGCATCTCACTGCAGGCTCATGTTCATCTTGTGGTCAATGATGACCCCCAAGTTTCTTTCTTCCGTAGTAATAGCCAGTGTAGCACTGCTGAGCCTATAAGGATGCAGCAAGTTTTCCCTCCCAAGGTGGAGAACCTTGCATTTTTCAGTGTTAAACACCATCAGGTTCTTGTCTACCCATTTCATGAGCCTGTCCAGGTCAGCCTGTATCACCCTCCTGTCTTCAGGTGTGGATGCTTTGCCCCAAAGTTTGGTGTCATCGGCGAACTTGGCCAGTCCACTTCTGACTCCAATGTTCACATCATTAATGAAGATGTTGAACAATATGGGTCCAAGGACAGAGACTTGGGGAACCCCACTGGTCACAGGGCACCATGACAATTGACTTCCATCAATTACCACCCTCTGGGTCTCACCACAGAGCCAATTTCCCAGGCAGTGGATCGTGGTGGACCCAAGGCCACAATTGGCCAGTTTCGCCAAGAGGTAATCATGGGATACCAGATCGAAGGCTTTTTTGAAGTCAAGATATATGACATCAATCTCTTCTCCCTTGTCCAGGTGATAGGTCACCCGGTCATAAAAGGAAATGAGATTGGTCAAGCAAGACCTACCCGCAACAAACCCATGCTGGCTATCCCTCAGGATGTTGGCGTCGGCCAGTCCTTTAAGGATGGCTTCTTTAATAAACTTTTCTAAGATCTTCCCCAGGATAGAGGTCAGGCTGATGGGCCTATAGTTTGCTGGATCCACATTCCTCCCTTTCTTGAAGGTAGGCACCACATTGGCCTTCTTCCAGTCTTCGGGCACTACACCAGAGCGCCAAGAGTTTTCAAAGATCCATGCTAGAGGCTGAGCTATGATGCTTACCAGCTCCTTGAGTACCCTGGGGTCAAGATTGTCAGGGCCAGCTGACTTGAAGGTATTCAGCCTCTCAAGGTGTTTCTTCACGAGGTCAGCATTGGTGGAGGGCAAGGGATCTCCCTCTCCCAGACCTCCCTGTTCCTGTAGAGGGTATGGACATCCCATGGGACTGATGAAAGACCAATGCAAAGTACCCATTTAATAGTTTGGCTTCTTCCTGGGTGTCAGTTTTCAGTTGTCCCATCTGGTTCAGCAGGGGTCCAATGTTGCCTTTGCTTTTCCTCCGGCTCCCAACATATCTGAAAAAGGACTTTTTATTGTCCTTGATGCTTGAAGCTAGTTGGAGTTCAGTTGCAGCCTTGGCTTTCCTGGTTTGCTCCCTGCAGGACCGGACCAGTGCAGAATATTCCTCCTTGGAGGTGAATCCCATCCTCCATCCTTTGTAGGCCTTTCTTTTTAGCCTCAGGAGGTCTGCTAGATCCCTGGAGAGCCAGGGGGACTGCTGTGCCCTCTTGCTGCCATTCCTCCGAGATGGAATAGAATTAGCTTGTGCATTGAGGATTGCTCCCTTGAGAAGCAACCACTCTTCCTGGACTCCCCTCCCCCCGGGGTCATGGTCCCTTAGGGCCTTACTGACAAGCCTCCTGAGCTTATCAAACTCAGCTTTCCTGAAGTCAAGGACTTCCGTGTTGCTGACTGACTTGCCAGCTTTATGGCGGATGGTGAAAGTGATCAGCTCATGGTCGCTGTCATCCAGCTTCCCATCGATCACTAGGTCACTGATTAGGTCATTCCCAGTAGCCAGTACCAGGGTGAGCAGTGCTTTACCTCTCGTTGGCCGGTAGACTTCTTGAGTCAGGTAGAGGTCATCCACACGTGATAGGAAGCTTTGTGACCGCTCAGATTTTGCTGAGTGATCCTCCCATGAGACGTCTGGGTAGTTGAAGTCGCCCATGACAACCATGATCCTAGATCATGTGGCCTCAGCCAGTCCCCGGGTGAACTCCTGGTCAAGCTCTTGACTTTGGGTGGGAGGTCTGTAATAGACTCCCACCATTGTGTCCCCTGTGCCGTGTTCCCCACGGATTTTAACCCAGAGGTTCTCCAGTTGTCCACCCTGGTCGCCAACATCAGCTTGCAGGGACGCGTAGTTTTCCTTAACATAGAGAGCTACACCCTTGCCCCTTTTATCTACTCTTGTACAATGTATAGCCATCTATACCCGTGGTCCAGTCATAGGTGGAGTCCCGCCAGGTCTCTCTTGTCCCTATGACATCGTAATTATTTGTGTTAAGCAGGAGGATGAGTTCCTCCTGCTTATTCCCCAAGCTCCTGGCATTTGTGTACAGGCAGGCAAGTGTCCCCCTGGGGGCTCTTTTCTTGCCCACAGATTGTACCAGGGCTGGGGCAGGGGTGGGCTCCCTTAAGTGCCTTGTCCTGCTGGCTTTGCAAGGGTTGCTCAGCGGGCCAGCAGTGGCGGTAGTCCCCCTGTCCTCTGGCGGGCTTAATTTAAAGCCCGGTGGAACAGGTCAGCCAGTCTGGCTGAGAAGAGCCTCCTCCCCAGCAGAGAGAGGTGGAGGCCATCTCTTCCCAGCAGCTCGCTGCCTCTCTCACCAAAGAGTGGGCTGTGGTCATGGAAGCCAAAGCCTTCCCAGTGACACCAGCGCTGCAATCTTTGGTTCACTACCTGGATCCTCCTCTCCCCCCTCAGCCCATACCCCAAGACTGGGAGGATCCTGCTTGCTACCAGACAACGTTGAGTTAAAAAGACTTTTTGAACCTTTCTCTGTGCCTAACCTGGACAAAATTAACTATTCCAAACAAGCGAGTTTACCATACCTCCAGCTCTCCTATGAAATATGAATTTTCATTTCCACCTAGGAGAGCTTTACAATCTCTGCTCTCGTCTATGCCTGATGAAGGGTGTGTGCGCCCAAGAGCTTGCAAATAAATAAAATAATTTGTTTGCAAATATCTTGTTGGTCTAATAAAAGATACCACCTCTTCCACGAGTTTTGATTCCTTCAGTTTTCTGAGTCATTCAAAGTCTGCTTTTCTGAAGTCCAGAGTCTTTACTCTGTTACTCTCCTTCCTTCCTTTCCTCAGGATCCTGAACACAGTGATCTCATGGTTGCTGCTGCCCAAGTTGCCATCCATTACTACATTCCCCACCAATTCTTCCCTGTTTGTGAGCAGCAGGTCAAGAAGAGCATGGCCCCTAGTTGGCCTCTCCAACACTTGCACCAGGAAGTTGTCCCCAACACTCTCCAGAAACTTCCTAGATTATCTGTGTGCTGCTGTATTACCCTCCCAGCAGGGTGACTGAAGTCCCCCTTGAGAACCAGGGCCTGTGACCTGGAAACTTCCACTAGCTGTTTGAAGAAAGCTTCATCCACTTCATCCTGCTGGTCTGGTGGTCTGTAGCAGACCTCCACCACAACATCACCCTTGTTGCTCTCCCCTCTGACCCTAACCCAGAGACTTTCAACAGACATATCTCCAGTTCCCTACTGGAGCTTTAAGCAAGCATACAGCTGTTTTACATATAGAGCAACTTATAGTTTCATAGTAGTTAGGGGTCAGAAGGGACCTGAATAGATTATCTAGTCTACCCCCTGCCACTGGTTGGGGCACATGCTGGGATCACATGACCCCAGACAGGTGTTCATCCAACTTCTTTTTGAATTTACCCAAGGTAGGAGCGAGGACCACTTCCCTAGGAAGTTGGTTCCAGATCCTAGCTACCCTGACAGTGAAATAGTGCCTCCTAATCTCTAACCTGAACCTGTTCTCCAGCAGCTTCTGGCCATTGTTCCTTGTCACCCCAGGTGCTGCTGGGGGGAATAGGACCCTTCCTATTTGCTGCTGATCTCGCCTAATGAGTTTGTAGGCAGCCACCAAATCCCCCCTCAGCCTCCACTTGCTGAGGTTGAACAGGTTCAGGTCCCTCAGTCTCTCCTCATAGGGCCTGCCCTGTTGCCCTCCAGCTAAGTGGGTGGCCCTCCTCTGAACCCTCTCAAGGCAGGCCACATCCTTCTTAAAGTGCGGTGCCCAGAACTGGACGCAATACTCCAGTTGAGGCTGGACCAATGTCACGTAGAGGGGGAGTATCACCTCTCTGGACTGGCTTGAGATGCATCTTTGGATGCATGACAAGGTGCGGTTGGCTTTGCTGGCTGCAGTCTGGTATTGGCAGTTCATGTTCATCTTGGAGTCAGTAATAACTCCAAGATCCCTTTCTGCCTCCGTGCTCACAAGTGGGGAGCTCCCCAACTTGTATGTATCCTGTGGATTCCTTCTCCCCAGTTACAGCACCCTGCATTTATCTACACTGAAGCCCATCCTATTACCATCCGCCTACTTCTGTAGTCTGTCTAAATCTAATTGCAGCCTCTCTCTCCCTTCGAGCGTGCCTACCGCTCCCCACATCTTGGTGTCATCAGCAAACTTGGACAACGTGTTTTCTACCTCCTCGTCCAAGTCGCTGATGAAAATGTTGAACGGTGTAGGCCCCAGGACCGAGCCCTGGGGGACCCCGCTGTTGACATCCCGCCAGGTCGAGTACGACCCATCCACCACCACTCTCTGGGTGTGCCCCATCAGCCAATTTTTGACCCATCCAACTATGTAGGCATCAATGCCACAGTCGCTCAGTTTATTAATGAGAATGGGGTGAGAGACAGTGTCAAAGGCCTTCTTAAAGTCCAGAAAGACTACGTCCATGGTGACACCATCATCCAGGGATTTAGTTACCTGGTCATAAAAGGCCATCAGGTTGGTCTGGCAGGACCTGCCTTTAATGAACCCATGTTGATTTCCCCTGGGCATGATCTCCCCTGCTGGCCCCTCACAGATGTGCTCCTTGATAATTTTTTCAAGGATTTTCCCCAAGACCGATGTGAGGCTTATGGGCCTATAATTTCCTGGGTCTTCCTTTCTCTCTTTCTTATAGATGGGAACCACATTAGCTAGTTTCCAATCTCAGGGCACCTGGCCCATGGACCACGATTGCTCATACAGCCAGGCCAAGGGCACAGCAATGACCCCTGCCAGGTCCTTCCTTTCCCACGCCCATTCTTGCTGAACAGTTTATACCCATCCTTGACAGTGCTCCAGCCATGGGAGTTTTCCCACCAGGTGTCTGTTATTCCAACCATGTTACAGTTGTATGACTGTGCAAGGACTTCCAATTCTTCCTGCTTGTTTCCCAGGTCCGTGCATTAATGTACAGACATCTGCGGTAACTAGCTGATTTGCCCTAATTTCTCAGGAAGAATGAGAAGGTCTCCCCTATTGCCCCCTCCTGCTTATCCTTCCTCCAGGTAACCCGCTCCCACACATACCTCAGGGCTTTGTTTTCCACTCCGTGGTGAACCTAGTTTAAAGCACTCTTCACTAGGTTAGCAAGCCCGTCTGCGAAGATGCTCTTCCTTCTCTTTGTCAGATGGACCCCATCTCTTCCTAGAAATCCTTCTTTTTGGAACAACATTCCCATGGTCAAAGAAGCCAAAGCCATGCTGGCAACACCATCTGCACAGCCATTCATTGATCTTCAGTGATTCATTTATTGACACCACCTGAGCCCCTGACCACTTCACTCTTGCACCCAGAACCCTGTAGTCACTTTTGATCTGTGGAGGCCAGACTTGCATATTGTCTCTTAAACAGTTTTTCCTTTGCAAGGCATTCACCTTCTCATTGAGTAGTCTAGTTCTCATTTGATTATTAATTCTGATGACCATAAGGACCTGTGTTTAGACTGTACCAAAAATTCCTGGCAGCATCCTTTATACTTCAGTCTGTGAATTCTGGCCCAAATCTGGCTAAGTGGCTAATGTACTGTATGCATTTCTGCAAGGGTTTCTTGATTATCAGACTACCGGGCAGGTTTTCCAAGTAAGACACACCATATTTGTGCCAAAATGAATTGGGAAGATGAGCTATATTTACCTGGCATAGGCAGTAAAATAACTACAATGCAATATGAGAACACAAATTAACTTGAAATTCATTTTAATTTTTCAGGAACTTCCATAAAAAATTGAGAGAGAGTCTGCAAACTGATGAACAATATTAAGCATGCTTCTGGGCTTCCCACGGTTTCAATGTCATGAATATAGAGAAATGTCTAACCTCATGGTAAATTAATTGTAGCCTTAGATTTATTTATTTATTAATTTTTAACTCGTGAACACAGGCTGTTTTTTAAATAACTCTCTGTTTTGGCATTCCGTATTTCAATTTATTTCTCCAAATGTTAAAATTTACTCCTCAAAACCTCTTTTTCCTTTTCTGCACTTGGCATAGTAATTTATATGCAGAATGTTAGTTTTTGAGTTACTAGAAGAAGAAATGTATTTTTTTTTTCAACAGTGTCCTCTTTTGGGAGAATTTTGCCAAAAAATGTTGCATATGTGGCAATTGTTGACCGTTATATTTGAGCTAAGACTTTTACTGCTGTAGAACTGAGTGGTCTTATTGACCATAGGTTCTGCTGTTCTTGTGCTTTGTTTCTCCTTTAGATCAAGTATTGAGACAGGCTTTCATTTAAGCCACAACTTGAATGTGATTCCAGTAATGGAAGGCTTGTTCCTGTTTGGAGATACTGAACTTCAAAAATCTGAGAGAAATTAACTGATCCAAAAAGGGGTTCTGTGTTAAATTTTCTATGATAATGCAAATAATAAATAATAGTACAGGAATAAAAAAGAAGTGATATTTTAATCAGTTTGGAATTAAATCTTCATACTCTTCTTTAAAACAGAAACCTTTCATTAGTACTGTAGAAATTCATGAACTAATTTCTGTATCTAGTCTAATATCTGTACAAAGAACTAATATCTGTATCTGTAACTTCTGTTTAACCTAGATAGTTAAAATTTGGCAATTTTTTAGAAAAACCTACCCTTTTAATATTTTTTTTGAAGTTCAAAATTACTTTTGAGGTAATAAGCTGGTTGTCTGCGGACATCTGAATAGCTTCTTAGAAGCAACTACCAGACCTCTAGACAGAACTGCTTGTAGCTGTTTGGATTTGCTGGACACTGTTCGGTGTAAAACTTTGTAACTTGTCTGAATCCTGGAGCTAGGACTTTTAAAGGTAATAACTTGGGCATTGTCTCCAAGCCTGTGGCATTTACCAAGATGTGGCTTATCTATAATTATTGCTTCCCTTGTTAGTTTTTATAACAAGTTGCTATCAAACTAAATCAATGTATTCATATTGTAAACATCTTTCCAACCAGGTTAACTGTAGCATGCAAGAGTTATTACAGAGCAAACGCATGTGTAGAGATTTGACTTGGCTTTGTTGGCTTCTCTTTTATTGCTGCAGATTTTACCTAAAACATTTGAAGCAACAGATGGAAAACAGCTGGTGGCATTTCATTTTCTAAATCAAAAGGAAAAATAATTCTAATTTGGGAAAAGAAAAATAGAGAAAGCAAGTTTCAAAAGAAAAAAAACAAAAGGAGAAATAAGCCACCAACAACAGAGTCCTTTAACAAATAAATACAACAGATCAAAGAGGCTCTGAAGATTAGTGGTGTTCTTATTTGTTTATCCCCAAAATGTTACCTCTCTTTGTATAATGTCTGTCATTGGGCACTCTTAAGAAGGTACTGTATCCATCCAGAGAGGGTTATTTCTTCCATGATGGATTATCATCCCTGCATTGTCTTTGTAAAAGAATTTGAACCTCCTTGAATAACATTATGCAAAGATAAACATTATTTATGATCCAATACCAGCATGCCGGGTATGATGAAAGGCAGAAAATTAATTAAATCAGCTTGTGAGAATTATTTGGGGAAATAAACATAAGTGCATGCAGTAAGACAGTAAGAAAATGAACTTTATGTGTGCCCTCTTATCACTCTACATTTGTTATGCATCTATTTGTACATTGTGAGGACATCTAAATGTGCTCCTGACTGCACAGTACCTACCAGTGCAGTACCTATAGTCCCAGCAGCGCATGGGTCTTTCCCAAGCCCACGTCACCATAACAACAAGCTATGACAACATAGCTCATTGGTACAGCAATTTAGGGTCTTGTGTAGTGGCGTACACTGTAGACATTAACAACTCTAGATCACTTGGAGATTTGGTAAACATAAGTCTTCATTTTAAAATAGAAGTTAAGAAGTGCTTGAGAAGTACTTAAATATTAATGGAAGTTGCTGGATGCCTGAGCTATTTCCATTGAAGAATATGAGTAGATTGCAAACACAGTGGAATTCTTTACCTTGAACTATAGATTGCCAACCACACACTCTTGGCATATAAAATATTTCTCCTAATCCTAGATAAGAGCTGGGACTTAGCCTGAGATGTCACATACTGATTTAACTGATGGGGTCATTTTAAACTACAAGTTGCTTCCTTCTCATTAGTTGATGGAAGTGAAAATATTAACCCTTGAAGAAAAAGGAAGTGCTTTGTATATTTTGAACATCTCCCCCATGTTACTAATATCCAGAGTTCCTGGCTTTCTCTGTTTAAAATTGCAAATTCTCTGATTGAAACCCCCCAAATCTGTCACTCCCCCACACACAGCCCCCCTCCACCCCTGTTGGTAACCCTCACTCCCCAACCACAGCACAGGCCCCCAGACCTGCTGGTGCCCCTCACTACCCACTCACAACCACCCACCCCACCAGCCCTGCTGGAGGGGTCCCCTAGCTGCCAGGGCTACAGGGCCAGGGATCAAGGTCTGCAGCCCCCTGCCCAAGTCCTGGCTGCCACCTGTGGGAGGGCAGCATGGCCAGAGTGGAGCCCACTGGGAGGGCAGACGCGGGCTGCCTGCTGTGGGCTCAGGCTTTCTACTCTGCTGCCCTCCCCCCAGGGCCTATGTGGCCCAGCGGGTGGGATCTGGCACAGCGAAGCAGGACAGGGAGGCTTGTACGGGTGCCATGAACCAAGCACTGCCATGGTGAAGCACCCCCTGCCCACTGGGCAGCAGCAGAGATAGTGGCGCAGACTGAAATTCTTCCAGCCTGCAAGGGAGAACCCACTGTTTCCTGCATTTTTCTCCTTTAACGGAGAAAATCTGGGAATTTCTTCTCCTTAATATGAGAAAATCTGCATTTTACCATGTTTTTCTGTGTTGAAGGGAAAACCTGGGTCCCTGCTAATATCACAAGTGATTTTAGTTGGGTTAAAACCAGGTCTGGGCAGCAGAATTCCACACCCTTTGCTGTACACTTTTAAAGCAACTTCAGGCACAAATGCCTTGGAAGAAAAGGGTATAAAAGTAACAATAATATGACATAGCTTTGTTTGATTAAGCATCATTTTATGTTCCAAGAAAAGAACCTTAGAGCAATAAACCATTATTTGCTAATTAGGTTATATTCTGCAAACGAAGGACTAAAAATCACTTCCTTAGAATGCAACTCTTTTATTTGTGTTATACACCTTATTTGTTCACAAGTCCTGGGACTGAATGCATGGCAAGAAAGGAATATCTTCTTCCTATGAAAGGGGAAATCCCCAGGTATATATTAAAGACAGTGGAATGAATTAGTTAACACACTTTCTGATGTGCTGTGTTGTGAGATATTGGTGTTCTTTACAATCATGGTATTAAAGTTGTACTGATGAGGAACAGTTTATTTAAGGGTGTTTAATGGCCTTATTTTACACTTGAATTCAAAGCAATGCACAGGGTTAGAAAATATGGTACATAGCTGGCTGAAAATCAAAAGAGAAAATGATCAGTATGGGCATAAAATGGCTCTGCCTATGGCATTTTCTTTTTATTAGAAGAAATAGCTGCCCTGCAGCAAAGAGATTGATGTTGTACATTCTTTGAGATCTAAGGAGTACCTGCTGGTGTGGATGGCCAGGAGAAGGGAAGCTAGAAAGACCACCCAAAAGCTGTGTTAACAACATTAAAGCAAAGATTTCATAGATTTCATAGACATTAGGGCTGGAAGAGACTTCGTAAGATCATCGAGTCCAGCCCTCTGCCCCAGGGGCAGGAAGTCAGCTGGGGTCACAGGATCCCAGCAAGATAAATGTCCAATTGACTATTAAAGGAATCCAGAGTAGGTGCTTGCACCACCTCTGGCAGCAGTCTGTTCCAGGTCTTGGGTCTTGGTCTGTAAAGAAGTTCTTCCTTATGTCCAGCCTGAAAAAGTCTTGGAGAAGTTTGTGACCATTTGAACTTGTCATCTCATGGGGCGCTCTGATGAACAGGCGTTCCCCAGATCCTGATGTACACCCCTTATATACTTATAGGTGGCCACCAGGTTCCCCCCTGAGCCTGTGCTTTTCCAGGCTGAAGAGTCCCATAGCTCTCAGCCTCTCATCATAAGGCCTGCTTTCCTGCCCTGTGATCATGCGCGTACTTCTCCTCTGGACTCTCTCATGCTTTTCCACATCCTTTTTAAATTGTGGAGCCTAGAATTGGATACAGTACTCCAGCTGCGGCCTCACCAAGGCCAAGTACAGCAGGAGGAGGCCGAGTACAGAGGGAGATCTTGAAAAGGGGTGCATCCCAAATTCTGACTTCTTTTTACCTGAATGAGTATGTTCTTTATCAGTTGTTGTCCAGAAGAGAGAAATAGTCTAGTATTTATTTGAGTACAGTGACCGACACAAGAATACATTAGAAGGAAAGCATGAATATTTTTCTTTTTCTTTTCACAAATGGACAAGCTTAAGGGTATCAGACTACCCCCCAAATGGTTATGTAATATGTTTGGTGTGTTACATTGTGCTACTGACTTCCTTTGTAGGCACTATAGATAGTGTTATTCTAATATAAAGCTTCATAGCCATTTGCATGGATTCACAGATTCTGCAAAAGTAAGCGATGTGGCAACAATCCTGAGCTTGAGTAACCAAAATCATGTGTAGGGCTTGTCTGCAGAGGGAAGCCCCCAAAAAGGTACTGCAAAACTCCTGGACTGTTAATTGCAAGCAGGGTGGCTATACTGTACTGACTACCCCTGTAGACACTCCTATTCTGTAGAGTATCTTTTTTGAAGTTTAGGTTAGTCCATTCCCTATTTTTTCTATACTTCAAGCAGTGCATCTACACATGCAAATGCTCCAGGGAACAGACATTCACCTTTGATTCCAGAAATGTAGCCATATGCCTGCAGTGGCCCAGGCCAGAACCCAGAGGGGACTAGAGCATGTCTCTCTGCTTAGCTGGAGCAGACAGTTTGGGCCAAGGCTAGCTCACCTACCCTGCAGTGGGGGAGTGGGTGGCTATGGGGGAGGTGCAAAGCATCCTGGGATGCTGGGGGACTGTGAATTAACTTGAATGTGGAGGAGATCTGGGAGAGAAGTTCAATAAACTAGTTTAACCTAAATCAACTAAGTCTGATACTACATCCATCCCAGTTTATCTTAAACCAGTTTTGGCTATTTTGAAAGCAGTTTATGTGCAGTGAACTTCTGTTTTGTTACAGATTTGAACAAGCTTCTGATTATGTCTACTGATTTATGTGTAATTTCTGTCCCTAGCCATACTGATCTGTAATGTCAACAGCTAAGGCTCATAGCAGACATGGCGAACAAGTCTGAGTACGTCAGATGTTTGTATATGCAGAAGGTGAATGCAGGAGGGAAAAAAACCTTATGATCAGATTTGCTGTATTTTGGAGACTTTATGATTTGCCTTTTGATCTTATTTCCTTGCAGCATTAATGGAAAGAGGAACCATGCTCTGAGAGACATGCTATGGATTTGTCAGGACATTGCAGATGGATCCAGTAATAATGTGTATTGAGGTTGCCTGAAATTTTCCATTATAACCCCTTCTTTTCAATTGGGTTGAGCCAAATTATTTGGCTTCATGGAGGAATTGTTGGGTAAACTTTCACAGTCTGTTATACACACAGTGAGACTAGATGATCATAACAGTGCCTTCAATTTTGAAATCACTGAAAATGTAAACTTGCTTTAATGTAGATTTTGCATTTGTTTTCCATTACAATATGCATCAAAGGCAAGTGCTTGTACTTACAGTGGAAATATCCTACATCCCTGAAAAATAATGGCTATGGAGTGAAAAATAAGCTAACTGAAATTCTAAGACCTATGATGCCTTTTTTATATGGCCCATGACAGTTCATTTGGAGAACATGTATCTCTTGCACACACGAACATTTTATGAAAAGTAGGCTTCTTAAAGTCGTATCCATTCTTTGTCACTTCAGAACTATCTGTTTTGCAACCTGCTTTTCCAAGACCTGTCTGATAAGACTGTTCCTAGAGTACAAAGTCTATAGAATACATCATCTCTTATCTTGAATAGTATTGGCTACAGAAACAGGATGTTACTAATGTTTTGGGAAATCATCTTGGATCAGGATTTTCTAGCATTTTAATTTTAGCTTTCAAATCCCACCATGGTCTGCTTCTGCTTATCTCTCAATTCTTCAATCCCTCCACACCAGCTTGTCTACAGTGCTTTATCGATATGCACCTTTAAGGCTGTTCTACAACTGTAGATACATAGGTCAAGGATTATTCTGTTACTGTGAAATAGTTTTCCCTTGTGAATTTGTGGATATGGCTGCAAGTTTGTTTTAAATGATGACTTGCTTTTCCATTTGCATTAAAAAACTATCTGTTAAGGGAGGAGACTCTTAAATCATGTTTACCTTCCAGGTTTTTCACCTTTCTTTGTATTTGCATTAAAAAAACTAATTAGGTTTTTAGCAAAAGTAATCATTTTTAGCAAAAAATTAGCAAAAGTAAAGTGTAATTGGCACCTCCTCCTTCCTGTATAACCCTCACTGTGACCCGTGAGGACCTGTTTATGGCTTCTCAGGACCATCTGTATGCCCATTTGTGTTGTTCCTCTACACCCTCTCTTGATCATTGTAGTTCTTCTCCATATATGAGCACTTTGTCAGGATGTTGTCTGTACATTACTCCAAAAGAAAGACCACATAGGCCAGTTCAGTACCAAAAGCTTAATCAAGTTTATTTACCTGCACATCACTAATTCACTAACATGCCTGTACCACCTCTACCACATTAACCTAATTCTCAGACTTTCTGCTTTCACCAGGTATGTTCTAGACTCTGGCACCAGCCTTATTGATTAATCTTAACAGTCATTGCTAACAACTTACCAATCAATTTGAACACTCTTCTGTTTCTCCCGTGAGCACCTTAGCGGTATGAGATCTACAAATGGTGCAGAGCAAGCAGATCTTCAACAGATGCATCCCTAAATAAGAATTATGTTAGGCAATAATAGAAATGCCATTACAGCAATGGGTGTTCTAAGCCATCACTTATTTTCTTCTCCTAAACCTATTCATGCGGTCAAGCAGGCAGCAATTTTAATAATTCAGTGGATGTGACACTGAGTTTTAAGTGATGTGAACTACCACAGCAAAATTGCTACCTACCCCAGTGTTCCTAGCCACATGGCTCAGAAACTTGGAAAAGGATAGGAAGAAAACATTATGTTTCTGTGATGACAAGCACAAAAAACTAAATAGGGAATTCAATATTTAATTTTAGCCTGTCTCGATAAAACTGAAGAAAATATACCTCACATCCTAATATTTATTTTATAAGTAAAAAGAAAAAAAGGTATCTTTTGCCAAATCCATTTACTTAGCCCGAGGTGTCAAACTCACGGGCCAGATAAACATTGCTGGGCAAGTCTGAGGGCTGGATTGGGGCCAATGCCCTATGCAGCACCTGACGCACCAAATCCAACCCAGGACTTACTCTAGGGCTTGTGCTGCATGTGGTGTGTGGGCTAGACCTAGTGCTGCACACAGGACAGGAGGTCTGGGGCATGGGCTGGATGTGGTGCCAGTGCTGGACCAGCTCTGCAAGCTGGCTGTGGGTCCAGTTTGGATCAAGGCCAAGGCTGCCCTTGCCCACTGGAGCCAGCAAGCAGGGCTGGTCTGATAAGGCATCATGTGCAGGCTGTGCTCAACCCCCTGGTGTTGTGTGCAGCTCCAAATCTAACTTGCATGTTTCATGTGAAGTGAACTCCAGGGCTGGCATGTACTGCACCTGGCATGTGGGCTGGACTGACTATGTGCACTGCATGTTGTATGGGGGGTCAGCACGGTGCACACACTGCATGCACTGCCCTGCCAGATCCACCCTGTGTTCTGGCTCTGGCACAGCCCAATCTAGACCAGCTCTGGATCCAGGGTGCAGAGCTGGTCTTGTGTTGGTGCCATGTGTAGCACATGCCCTGTAACATGCCCTGTGCTGCATGCAGCATGTCTCCTGTGTGGCACATGGGATCAGTCCAGAAACCTACAGGCTGGATTGTATGACTCCATGAGCTGGCACTGGCCCATGGGAGTTATGTTTGACATACCTGGTTTAACCCATGAAAACTGGGTTATAGCTTTGGGGATCTAGAGCTATATTTAACGATCAACAGCCAGAGAACATATGTGTGTGCATGCATGCATGTATATGCAGCAAGTCAGCTAACTTTTGTCCTTCTGCATCATTTCTTGAAAGAGAAGCAGCGTGGTTTTGAATTGATTTTATTAAATAATAAATTAAATGTTCTCCTACTGCAATCTAAAAAACATTTCCAGTCTATGAATCTTTTCTTCCATGGACAGGAGGGTAAAGCTTTTATATAGTACATAAATTGGAAGAACTACACCACGCGGGGCACTGTTGTACCACAGTGCTAAAAGTAGTTGCTTTCTTACAAGAGTGTAAGTTGTAGCCATGTTGGTCTAAGGACATAGGCAGACAAGGTTCTTTGGATGAAACTGATATCTTTTATTAGACCAACTAAATAGTTGGAGAACAATTTTTAATCAAGCTTTCGGGTTCAAAAACCCTTCGTCAGGCTAAGGACGTTTCAGCAGTTGGTGTGTGCTCTTCCTACATGGAATGAAAAGTAAAGAAGCCAGAGGCTGGGGTGGTATGCATACAAGACAGGCAGTCAGTGAAAATGTAGATTGAGGAGTTAATGGGTGAGAGACAGGCTGGGTGTGGGGGAGAGAATGGGGATGAATAGTGGAGAAGTACCTGGGAAGTCAGCTATAATGTCATAAATCCAATGTCTATATTTAGTCCATCATTTTTAGTATCCAGGAGGCTGATGAAGTGGAGTTCATAGGCTCGTCTGTGGGAAGTGTTCTGTAAGTTTCTTTTGAGGATCAGGACTGAGAGATAGGAGAGAGTGTGGTTTCCTTGTGAGAAATGTGCCCCCACAGGTAGTTGGGTATTCCTGGGTCTTTGATAGATTTCCGGTGTGTGTTCATTCTGGTGCACAGTTGTTGTTTGGTCTCACCTACATATTTTCCATTCAGGGCATTTGGTGCATTGGATGAGGTATATTACATTTCTGGAGGTGCAGCTGTAAGATCCAGGAATGCTGATGGCTCTGTTGTGGGGTGTAGTGATTGTGGGGGTGGTGGAGATGTGTTGGCAGGTTTTGCATTTCTTGTCATGGCATGGTCTGGATACATTTGGTGTGTTCTGGGTCTGAGGAAGTTTGCTTCTGCTGATGAGGTTGGCGAGGTTTGGTGCTTGTTCAGTCAATCCTAAAACCGCTCATCACCCACAGAGCAAGTTTTGTCCAAGACACTACAGACTTTCTATGGAAACTTAAAAACACAGACCACCTTGCCAGCAACACCCTCCTAAGCACCATGGACATTACCAGCCTATATATATCAGCATCCCACACCAGGATGGCATCCAAGCCTGCCTTACATATCTACAGGAACAAGATTACAACTCAGAATCCAGACCCAAAGATATCACTGACTTTATACACTTCATCCTCACACACAACAATTTCACTTGTAATAACCAACACTTCCTCCAGATGATGGGAACAGCTATGGGCACCAAAATGGCCCCACAGTATGCCAACCTTTTTATAAGCCACCTGGAAGAAGACTTCCTCAAGAACTGCACCATCAAACCCTTGCTATACTGAAGATATATTGATGATGTCTTCATCATTTGTACTGAAAACCTGCAATCTCTGATTGAGTTCCATCAGAAATTCAGCAATCACCATCCCTCCATCCAACTTTCTCTAGAATACTCCAGCACCAACATCTCCTTTTTAGACACGATGATCAGTATCCAGAATGAAAAATTACAACCCACGTTATACAAGAAACCCACAGACCAACATACATATCTGCACAGAACCAGCAATCATCCTAAACACACCAAAAAAGCTGTGATATACAGCCAAGCCTTCAGATACCATTGAATTTGTACTGAAGAGAACACCCGGGATTGCCACCTCACCAATCTTAAAAAGGCTTTCACCCAACAAGGACACTCCTTCAGAGAGATAGACTGCACGTTTGAAAGAGCCACCTGGATACCACATGAAGAACTGCTGCAGTACAGAAGAAACCCCCCCACAAATCGCACACCGCTGGTTATGACATAACACCCCTCCCTCAAACCCGTACAGAAAATCCTTAAACAATTGCAACCCATACTAGAAAGATACCCTATTCTTAAAGAGATCTTCCCAGAGCCACCCATCCTATCTTTCAAACAAGCACCGAACCTCACCAACCACATCAGCAGAAGCAAACTTCCTCAGACCCAGAACATACCAAATGGATCCAGACCGTGCCATGACAAGAAATGCAAAACCTGCCAACACATCTCCACCACCCCTACAATCACTACACCCCACAACAGAGCCATCAGCATTCCTAGATCTTACAGCACTGAACAAAGAAGTTAAGTAGAATACAAGTTCCCCTGAAGCTAAAGTGTATTTTGACCTGCTTCAGTGCTTTCCCCAGCTCCCACCTCTCTGGTTACCTGCTAGAGGTAGAAAGAAACCTTTTAAATTATGTGCATTAAAAAGGCCCATTAAAAGCCTTTTTAATGCACATAGCGAAGGAAATTCCCAATTTAACAACTAGGCTTGTGTCTTTGTTATATCAAGGATCTCTATACAACTTTTCTCCCCTTACATGACAACACATATGAGTTTTCAGTCTCTTTTTCTCTCTCAGCCTTTCAAACCGGTAGTGTGATTTATAATTTGAGCCCAAAACTTTATAGTAGGGCTGAAGGAAGGTGCAGTATTTGGGATCAATACAGTAGATTATTGATTATTTTATGTTTGATACTTGATACATTTTTCAGTCAATTAACAAGGCTGGCAAATGCTCAACCTCTTTTGTCACGTGTAACCTGGAACATCTCAGTCCAGAGGGCTCATAACTTGATTGTGGCCAGATTTTCAAAAGTAGCTATTGATTCTTTAGTCTTTGGTTTGAGAAACTGGCCTTAATTTCCACATGTGCTAACTTCCTGCAGCTCCCATTCAGTGCAGCTGGGATTAAGGATTTCATTAGTACTTATGAAAGTCAGACTCAAGGGAGTCAAGCTAGTGCTCAAACTCTCTGGCCAAGTTCAAAATTTTTGTCTTTAATTGCTGTAGGTTACCAACTGAGTGTCCAATGTAAGGGAAGACTTCAAGCTCTCTATTGTAATTTCTTCACTAACTTGTAGATTTGGAACAGATATCCAGTAAATCATATCTCATATGGCCCAACAGATGGGTATAGTGTCATCCAGTTCTTTTAAAAGCATAGGCACAACACTAAGGTGACGCTAAGTTCCTGTGTGTTTAAACAGTTGGCATTTCAAGTGAAATATATGCGATTACATTTGGTGGCTGTAATTTTGCTTTTATGCTCTTAGCTATAAGATGCAGTGGCCACATCTACATGAGATGCTGACTGAGCAGTAGCTCATTACTACTGTGCAGTACTGTCACATGGCATAAAGAATGACATGATGGTACTGCGCAGCAGTAATGAGCTACTGCACATCCAGCATCACCTAAAAGCTGTTTGGCAGTGCTATTGCGCAGTAACTCTGGTTACTGTGCAGTCATCTAGGATTTGTGTATACAAGTACTAAATGACTGTGCATTAACAGCTGTGCAGTCAGTGTCTTGAGTAGATGTTAATGTACAATGTTAATTAGACCCTTGGGCTTTCCTAGGCACTGTATAGACTCTAGTGAGTGTCCTGCATTAAGTGTAGAACAGAGAAAAGGGCTTCTGAGCTTCTTTGGTGAGACTGAATTTTGGAAGGAACCTCTTTTCCTTAATCCACATGCACGCAGGGAATTAAAGCCTAATCATTTTTTCCTACACAGCAATATTCCTCTCTGGAGGGTCAAATCTCTTCATCTTTCTTAGGTCAGCTGTTACATAGCACAATTTGATGCTTAGTCCCAGATTCTGCAACTTGGATGGGCCCTCTGCCCTGATACACAGCTCTGCTGATTTCTTTATAGGGGTTCTTTCAGGCTCTGAAATACATCTGTGCCGTGTGTATGAAGCATAGTATATTTAAGTCCTAGATAAAAATAGGGACTGAGACTTACAAATGCAAGTGCAACTCTGTGCACATCTGTACATTTGAAAATATGACCCCAAGTTAGTTTCAGTATTTTGCCAACCCTTCTTCATTAATTTGGATAACTCCATAAAACATGTGCATACTTTATAATACTAATTGTGACTCAGTTGGGGAAGACGATCCTTTCTTTGGTTCATTCATCTTTGAGTTTTAACATCTGATGTCTTATTATTTACAGATGATGGGAAGCTGTCTTTGGAAGAGTTCCAGGCTTTTTTTTCTGACGGGACTCTGAATGAAGAAGAACTTGAAAAGCTCTTTCATACAATTGACTCGGACAACACCAGGTGAGTGTACCAGTCCCTGTCTGTTTCCTCCTGTTGATTTGGATTTTAGGAATCCTGGTGTGTAGATTTTGAGGCTGCACTGCTTATGAGATCTAAGAGCATGCTAAGCATGCCATGATGGTGTTCATTTATCCATCAATCTGGACTCCATTTCTGTTTGGTTTGACCTCTCATCATGTGGGCTCGTTGTATACCTGGTATAGTTTCATCATACTTTTTATATATTATGGCCTGACTTCAAAAGTCTCCACCTACAAATATGTCTGTCTTATTGGAAGGCAGAATGCATGGTCTTGAGTGAGGAGTCTTTTCACAAGTGAAAAGCCTTGGGAAGAATCGTGTTAAGCTTAAATCCTGTTTTACATCAAAGTGGAGACCTCATGGACCACCTGAGCTCAGATAATCCTGACCTTTTACATTTTGTTGGCCATAAAAATAGAAATGTAAGCCTGCTGCACCCCCGTGAGCCTAGGGACCCCAGCAGTGACCCCAGGACCCCCAACGAGCCCCAGCCTGCCCGTGGGTAAGCAGGGGCCCATGGAGGGAGGGACCTAGCCAGCTGGGAGTGGTTAAGTGGGCCAAGAAGGATCACGCCCACCCCCCCCAGCTCCTCCTTGGCCCAGCCCCACAGGGAGCTGTGCGACCCCCGTGCAGGCACATGTGCCAGGTTAGGGTGGAGTTACCCATCTGTTCCTTCCCTTGGTGGAGGGGAGGGACCCTCCTTAGCCCCCACAAAATAGCGAGGCACCGGCCGGCCCTTCTGCGCATGTGTGCAATTTAAAAAGGGCCCAGCAACGGCATAAGCCTCATTAGTGTCCTGGCTCCAGTGCGAGATGCGTGGGTGTAAGCCCGCTGCGCCCCCATGAGCCTACGGACCCCAGCAGTAACCCCAGGACCCCCGACGAACTCCAGCCTGCCCGCGGGTAAGCAGGGACCCATGGAGGGAAGGACCTAGCCAGCTGAGAGTGGGCTAAGTGGGCCGAGGAGGGTCACGTCCGCCCCCCCGCTCCTACTTTGCCCAGCCCCCCAGGGAGCCATGTGACCAGAGCCTCACGAACAGGCCGTGCAAACAGGCACACTCCTAGGCCCGGTGCAGAAGTTTGCGCAAGAGGACGAGCGGAAGGGCCTGAGGCCCTGCCTGTGAGCCCCCCAGGGTAGACAGTCCCAGCCGTAGTTAGCCCACCAGTGGCATGACATGGATGGGCACATGCCGCACCCCTTGGGTCCCCTCGGGGTCTGTGCCCCCCCCCCGGCACCTCAGAGACTGCCACCCAGATGGAGCCCATGGTTCCAAGCTCCACAGAGACAGAACCCCTGGCCTCCCGGCTGTGGGGGCTGCCTGACACTTTTTCAGGCTCTGGGGCCCGGGAGCATAGCCATCTCCACTTGTGGGGTCTGTTCCCTACTGGGGTCTCTGGCTCACCAGTTGGAGGAGCTCCAGGCCGCAGTCCAGAGACTGCGTGCCATCAGGGACTGCGAGCAGGAGATAGACTCCTACTGCCAGGCCGTTCTCCCCCAGGAGGTGGAGGGTAGACCATAGTCTCCCTCCAGGACAAGGGAGGACTTGGGGACCTCCCTTACTGTCCAGCCCAGGGATTTGACCAAGACGGTCAAGGGCCCCAAGGCCCACCGCACCAAGGCCCCTGCCCCACTGGAGCTTTGCAACAGGTACGAACCTCTTGCAGCCCCAGCACAGCCTGATGAGTTTCCAGCTCCCGCAGGCAACACAGACAATACAGTAGCTACTGCCCCCGCTGTCCCCAAGACCAAACGCAAAGTGCTGGTTGTGGGAGACTCCATCCTGAGGGGGACTGAGGGGGTAATCTGCCGCCCCGACCCCTTAGCCCAGGAAGTTTGCTGCTTCCCAGGAGCCAGAATCCGAGACATTGCAGAGAAGATCCCTAAACTCCTCCAGCCCACTGACCGCTACCCTCTTCATCCATGTGGGCACCAATGACATGACTCAGAGTGCTTCCAGCTGGGTCATTAGGCGCTACAGGGATTTGGGTCTGCAGGGCATGCAGGTGGTGTTTTCTTTGATCCTCCCAGTCTCAGGCTATGGGCTGAGGAGGGAGGGGAGGATCCAGGTATTCAACCAAAGACTGCGGCGCTGGTGTCATTGGGAAGGCTTTGCCTTCCATGACCATAGTCCGCTCTTTGGAGAGAGAGGCAGCGAGCTGCTGGGAAGGGACAGCCTCCACCTCTCTCTGCTAAGGAGGAGGCTCTTCTCAGCCAGACTGGCTGACCTGCTCCACCGGGCTTTAAACAAAGCCCATCGGGGGATGGGGAGACTACTGCCACTGCTGGCCTGCTGAGCAACCCTTGCAAAGCCAGCAGGCCAAGGCACTTAAGGGATCCCACTCAGCCCCAGCCCTGGAACAAAATATAGGCAAGGCAAGGGCCCCTAAGGGGACACTTGCATGCCTATACACAAATGCCAGGAGCTTGGGGAATGAACAGGAGGACCTTGTTCTCCTGCTAAATGCAAATAACTATGATGTCATAGGGATAATGGAGACCTGGTGGGACTCTGCCCATGACTGGACCACAGGTATAGATGGCTATACCCTGTACAGGAGGGATTGAGTGGAGAAAAGGGGCGGGGGTGTAGCTCTCTATGTCAAGGAAAGCTACGCGTCCCTGCAAGCCGACATGGGCATCCACAGTGGATGACTTGAGACCCTCTGGGTTAAAATCCATGAGGAACATGGCACAGGGGATACTATGGTGGGAGTCTACTACAGACCCCCTACCCAGGGTCAAGACCTTGACCAGGAGTTCACCAGCGAATTGGCTGAGGCTGCATGCTCCCCATGTATGGTTGTTATGGGAGACTTTAACTGCCCAGACATCTTGTGGGAGGAGCGCTCAGCCAAATCTGAGCAGTTGCAAAGCTTTCTCTCACGCGTGGATGACCTCTACCTGACTCAATAAATCTACCGGCTCGACCTCATACTGGCAACCGGGGATGACCTAATCAGTGACCTAACAATCGAAGGGAAGCTGTGTTACAGTGACCATGAGCTGATCACCTTCACCATCTGCCATAAAGCTGGCAAGTCAGTCAGTAATACAGAAGTCCTCGACTTCAGGAAAGCTGACTTTGACAAGCTAAGGAGGCTTGTCAGAGAGGCCCTAAAGGGCCACAACCCAAAGGGCAGGGGAGTTCAGAACAGGCCGTTGCTCCTCAAGGGAGCAATCCTGGATGCACAAGCAAAGTCCATCCCATCTTGGAGGAAAGGCAGCAAAAGGGCATAGCAGCCCCCATGGCTCTCCAGGGAACTGGTGGACCTCCTGCATCTTAAAAGGAAGACCTACAAAGGATGGAGCACGGGAACCACCACCAAGGTGGAATACTCTGCTCTGGTCTGGACCTGCAGAGAGCAAACCAGGAAATCCAAGGCTGCAATGGAACTCCAGCTAACTACAAGTATCAAGGACAATAAAAAGTCGTTTTTTAGATATGTGGGGAGCCAGAGGAAAAGCAAGGGCAACATTGGACCCCTGCTAAACCAGATGGGGCAACTGACAACCGATGTCAGGAAAAAGCAAACTTGCTAAATGGGTACTTTGTATCAGTTTTTCACCAGTCCCATGGGATGCCCCTGCACACTGTGGGTCAGGGAGGCCCAGGTGAGGAAGATTCCTTGCCCTCCATCGACGCTGACCTCATGGAGGAACACCTTGACAGGCTGGATACCTTCAAGTAAGCTGGCCCTGACAGGTTACACCCAAGGGTACTCAAGGAGATGGCAGGCATCATAGCTCAGGCCCTGGCAGAGATCTTTGAGAGCTCTTGGTGCTCTGGTGAAGTGCCCGAGGATTGGAAGATGGACAAAGTGGTGCCTATATTCAAGAAAGGGAGGAAAGTAGATCTGGCAAACTACAGGCTCATCAGCCTGACCTCTATCCTGGGGAAGGTCTTGGAAAAGATTATCAAAGAGGCCATCTTTAACAGACTAGCTGAAAGCAATATCCTGAGGGATACCCAGCATGGGTTTGTTGTGGGTAGGTCTTGCTTGACCAATCTCATTTCCTTTTATGACCAGGTGACCTATCACCTGGACAAGGGGAAAGAGATTGACGTTATATATCTTGACTTTAAAAAAGTCTTCGATCTGGTATCCCATGATCACCTCTGGGCTAAACCAGCTAACTGTGGCCTTGACCTCACCACGATCCGCTGGCTGGGGAATTGTCTCTGTGGTAGGGCCCAGGGGGTGGTGGTTGATGGAAGCTAATTGTCTTGGTGTGCAATCAGCAGTGGGGTTCCTCAAGGCTCTGTCCTAGGGCCTATACTATTTAACATCTTCATCAATGATGTGGACACTGGTGTCAGAAGTGGACTGGCCAGGTTTGCTGATGACACCAAACTCTGGGGTAAAGCATCCACATCTGAGGACAGGAGGGTGATCCAGGCAGATCTTGACAGGTTCATGAAATGGGTGGATGAGAACCTGATGGTGTTCAACACTGAAAAATGCAAGGTTCTCCACCTTGGGAGGAAAAACCTGCAGCATGCTTATAGGCTCAACAGTGCTACGCTGGTTAGCACTACAGATGAAAGGGACTTGGGGGTCATGATTGACCACAAGATGAACATGAGCCTTCAGTATGATGTTGCAGCTAGTAAAGCAAGCAAAACGCTGGCTTGCATCCATAGATGCTTCTCATGCAAATCCCGGGACGTCATTCTCCTGTTGTACTCGGCCTTGGTAAGGCCTCAGCTGGAGTACTGCGTCCAGTTTTGGGCTCCACAATTCAAAAAGGATGTGGAGAAGCTTGAGAGAGTGCAGAGGAGAACTACGCACATGATCAGAGGTCAGGAAAACAGACCTTATGATGAGAGGCTGAGAGCCATGGGACTCTTCAGCCTGGAAAAGCGCAGGCTCAGGGGTGATCTGGTGGCCACCTATAAGTTTATATGAGGTGCTCATCAGGATCTGGGGGAAAATCTGTTCACCAGAGTACCCCAAGTGATGTCAAAATCAAATGGTCACAAACTCTGCCGTGACCAATTCAGGCTGGACATAAGAAAGAACTTCCTTACTGTCCGAGCCTCCAAGGTTTAGAATAGACTACCGCCGGAGGCGGTTCAAGCACCCACTTTGAACACCTTCAAGACATGTTTGGGTGCTTATCTTGCTGGGATCCTATGATCCCTGCTGACTTCCTGCCCCTGGGGCCAGGGGCTGGACTCGATGATCCGCCGGGGTCCCTTCCAGCCCAAATTTCTATGAAATCTATGAAATCTATGAAAGTCAGAAGGCAGCTTTTCTTAGGCACATGTGTACTGTACTATGCTGTCAATTAAGGTCACATGCTTTTTGCTTCTAATGTATTCTTTCCAGAATATGTAGCTTCACAAATTTGACTGTCTTTGCTATCAATGTATTAACATTCTCCAACTGCATTTTCCTTTGGTGGGTTTTGAAGTGTTTATGAACTACCCAATACATGTGGCAGAGGCATCGTTCAGGATTAATAGAAAACACATGAACGCTGAACTCCCTGGCACTGGCTTTTTTGGTGTACTTTTTCCAGTAAGTGGCACCACAACAGAACCTAGAAGACCAAGAATTTCTCCCAGGAGTTTTGTTTCTCCCTTCTAAGAAGAGCCAGTCTTCACAAGGCTGATCTCTTCTTTCCAAAGATATAAAAAGAAACCCTCATTCCTTTAGGATTAACAAACCTGTGTAAATTAGCTAATGAAAAAGGAATCCTTTTTTAAGTAAAAAGTCTCATGGTAATACTGTAAGAATAATAGTCCAGTTCATTAATGCTGAAAGAGATTTAGCTTCTGGAAGCTTGCACATACAATATATTAATTTTTCAAACCCTGTAGGAGAGGGAGAATACTTAACTCTTAGGTATCAGGATTCAGGTTTTTCTTATGTGAAATATGTGGTTTGACATGAATCGCTTTAAGTAAATTTGAGTGGGATCACTTTTTACTTTTCAAACAAAAGGTATTAAGCAGTGTTAGGCTGTTTGTTGATCGTATGCAGTAGCAAATGCAGAAAATGTGTTATAAAACACTAATTTGCATAGCATTTTATTTTGTGTGTTTAACTGAGATCCTGATCATAGCCTTGTCAGAGTTGTGCAAGTGTTATAACTAGCTTTGGGTTCAAAGGTCTTGTTATGTCTTTTGCTTTCCTTACCCACTCTTGATATTAAACAGCGATAAATTGTTAAACATTTGCTCCTAAATAGAGTATGTGAAATAAGCAGCTGTGATATTCTGTAACTATTTTGTCTACTTTTGAAGAAAAATTTAGTATGGACAGTGGCAGTGCTTGAATTGTCCTGGTGTTTAAATTAAGTGTATCAGATTCCTACCTCATTGACTTAATGATTTAACATGAAAAGAGCTCTAACATCTTCAGGAATATATATAGTTTTGCTGAAACCAGGATCTAGCCTTAATATAGTCATTGGCATCCTTGAGGACCAGACACTTTCATGAGGCCAGATGGATTTAGCATCTGGTGTTCTCTTCTGAAAGAATTTTTTTTATCTAGTCACAGTTCCAAGTTAAATCTTAGCATACATAGGCAGATATTTATGCCTTTTTAATGTATAAATACTCCAGGCAAATCTACAGAGTTTGAGAAGGAAAACATCCTTCTTTTAAATTGCAAAAATTATATCCCAAATTCCTCAAAAACCTAGCTCTCAGTACTGTGCCTCACACAAGGAAAAGCCAAGATATGGTCTGTACCTTGCCCTAAAATTCAGATCAGTGGCCCTGTACTGTACTACCAGAAGAAATCAATTGCCTTCCTTTGACACAGCCTCATCATCAGCTCCTTACATGTCTGAATCTAGTGATTGTCAGCTCAGATACTTCAGCTGATTTCAACTACCTGGAAAGTGGAAAAGGTAGTAAAAGTTAAGGCTAAATTAGATTAGAGTGATTGATTGCTAATGAATTATAGGCATCCTGCATTAGCTGCTTTAGCAGTTAAATACTCCATTTGTCACCTGCTATAGAGTCACAATCTGACAAAGACGTGTATCATTCAGTATACGTCTGCACCAAAGTAACCTCATATCCTTGGAAGGGCACTCCTAACCCTGCCACTCTTGCTGTTGCACTGTAAAGCAGGGGTGGGCAATTATTTCAGGCGGAGGGCCGCTTGATGAGTTTTGGTGAGCTGTCGAGGGCCGCATGGGTAGCTCCGCCCCTTGACAGTTGTCCCGCCCCTGCTTGCCATCTTGGGACCGGACGTCCTGCCCCCTAACCCCTGACCTTTGCCACCGGAAGTCTCTCCCCTTGCCCCTGGAAGTACTCCTTTTGGGGAGGTGGCCTGGGAACCAAAAGTTACACCCTGTCATATAGTCTGGGTCATAAGACCTGCCCACCCAACACCAAACTACCCTGCTTGCCATATCTGTCCCAGAATCCCCTGCCATCATCACATGATCCCTGACATCAGAACATATACCCCTTGGCTGGGAAACACTGCCCAACACCAGGGCCACTCTCACAGTGCATGGCCTGCTCCTGAGGCCCCAAGAGTTCTGCCCTATGGGCCACGAGACACAGGCACAACTTACCAGGTAGCATGGGGTTGTGACCCCTCTGACATCCTACCCCAGCAGTGGGGCTTCAGGGGCATCAGACCTCCCCCACAATGGAGCCAAACCAATTGAGTCAAGGACTGCACACACAAAATCTTTCAGAACAAATCATTTTAACAAGGTATAGATAAAGTATCATATACTAAAAATAAAACATCTACTATAACAGATTTTAATTTTATTTAAATAAATAATTTGAGTAGTGATAAACTTAATGCTCCAAAAACAACATGACAAGCATACAACCATAATATAAATAACAACTTAAATGATTAACTTAAAGACAAACAAAGGAACTCAATGTGAAGAATGAAGCCTCTGATGTGCATTAATCAGAAAATCAAAATCAGGCATCATCTCTGTTGTTGCAATGCAGAGCACTGCTGCAAGGTGGTCATCGCCAATTGAAGATCTAAGGTTTGATTTGTTGATTTGCATTACAGAAAATGTCTACTCACATATGTACATTGATTCAAACAGCACAAGTGTCTTTTGGGCATAAGCCTTGATCCTTGAAAACTTCTGTTCATTGAGAGAGGCATAAAAGCTATGAAGTGGAACTTATTTAAATAGCTCTGCAAGCAGTGCATCACACTGCAGGTCAATAAGCTCAAGTTGCAGGTCACATGGAGCGCTGTCAACAGTAAATGTGAAAGGTGAGGAGACCAAAGACAAGTCTTTTTCTATTATTCAAAAATCTTCAATGAAAATCTTCTTCGGCCTCATGCTACTCCAGATTAAATGAGCCCAGCCAGGTTGGCACAGGCCAGAAAAAGCAGCATACAGCCAAAGCTGGCTTTGCCATGTGCTGGTGGGGATGGGGCGAGCCCGGCTGGGTCAGCACCGGCCAGCAGAAGTGGCGGCAGAGTCGTGTGCTGCTCAGGACCAGCTCAGGAGCAGCTTTCCCTCCCTGGTGCCAGCCTGGCCTAGCCCAAGATGCACAAGGCAAAGCTGTGACTACCCCTTACCTCAGCTGGCCCGCCTGACCAGTCCCAAGCAGCACACAGGTCAGCCACCACCTCTTCTCCCTGGTGCTGACCAGGCCAGAGCTGCACGTGGCACAGCTGGTCCAGCTGATACTGCACCTCCCCAGAGCCAGCCCAGTCTGACCTGGAATGGCCCAAGTGGCATGGCATGGTACGGGGAAAGCCTGCCCAGCAGCCACTTTCCTGGGCTTACCTGCAGGGCAGGGTCCTTTCCAGTTCTCTGCAAGAGGCAGAAGCTGGCCTAGGCACTCCTTCCCCTTGCTGGCTCACAGGTTCTGGCTCAGCCCCCCTGCACCTCTCAAGCTGCAAACCAGGCCTGAACCAGGGGTGAGGCGAGGTGAGCTGGGTTAGGCTGAGGTCATGATTGGTTGCCTTGCAACCAGGACCCAAGTAAACAGTCTGAGGTGCTGCAGCTGGCGGCTGGTGTCGCCAGCTGCTGCTGGAGGCTTTTAGACAGGCAGCTGCCATTACTAGGTTTTGAAGGGGCTCCACAAGCCAGAGGGAAGTGCTTGGCAGGCTGGATCCGGCCCACGGGCCATATTTTACCTGCCCCTGTTCTAAAGCAAGGTCACTGAAGGGTTGTCCTCAGTGGATGCTCTAAAGCAGACTAGAGACTGTGGTCTTAAGAGTGGCTGTAGAGAAAAGTTCTAAAGAAGTCTCCCAGGTGCATTTCCGGGTTTGGAGTGTGACAGCAGGGCATGTTTGGACAGGTCCTAGTTGGGGGACTCTGCTGCTGTGGTATACACATACTCCTGGCATCTGAGTTCAAATTGTTCAGCATTGTGTAACGTGAGCCTCAGCACAATTCTGGCCAGAAAATTATATTTAGAAATTTGCTTCTAGGAATTGGCTTGTGGGTAAAGTTAGATATGCATAAGAACAAAGGTCCAGGTGAACGGCAAGGGTTAATTCTTTTTTAAAAGCCTGTTTGTGGCAAAGTGTTGCAGCCTTCAAGGCAGACACCATGTCTAAGGCCAATGGATACACAGGCTGGGAAACTGAAGACATGTACCACACTGTTCCATAACATGACATAAGGGACTATGCCACATTGGCCAGGTCACAGTGACCAGCTGCAGAGCCCTTGGGATTTCCAGTTTTGGTGGATGGACCAAATTAAGACAAATGACCAAATTAAGATGTGTGCATGTGATGGGTTTATTGGAACAAAGGAATATGCTGACAGGACAGAATGTGGACAGCATGATGGCCACAGGAAAACCTAATCAACAGTACCCAGGGATAAAGAGTCATCAGAGGAGGAGGAAAAGAATATAAAAAGAGGGATTTCAGAGCAGCAAAGGGTCCCTGATGGAAGAACCCAAGGCCAGCATGGACAGAGGGCACATCACTAGCCCATCTCACCCACCTCATTGCTGAGGAGGGGAGGTGCTCAGCCCTCGACCTGCAGGCTGCTCACATCTGACATTCAAGAAAGAACTACAGGGTGAAGATTGCATACTGTCCAGCCATACCTTCCCTCTGTGACAGCCCTAGGACTGGTAGGTATAGAATTGGGGTGGTGGGAGGGTGGAATTTTGTTTGCCTTGCCTGCATCATTCTCATCTGCTACCATTGTGTATCAATAAAATTTGCCTATAATTGAATGGAGAAGATGTAGTCAGTCTGCGGGTTTGGGTCCACCTGGAACAAAGTATCTGAGTCATAAATCCAGTGGCAACAAAATCAAGAACCAGTTTTTTTGCTGGTCTTATAACAACCTCTTGAAGAGACAGTTCCTCCCTGTAACTTTCCATTGTCACCTTGTATACATGATATTAAAGAATATCATAAAATAAAAAATTGCAAAAGCATGTGTGACAATAGGAAGGTCCAGAATTGAAGAAAAGAGGCACCTGACCAGAAAAGTATTTTTCATTTATCCAAGGCCAGATGGGAAACCTAGGGCACCTTAAAATTGTGGGGACAGGAACATACCTCTCTCAGCCCTTCTTATCTTTTTTTCAAGACTTCTGTTTTTTCATGGTTATACTTCCAGTTTATTTAAGCTTCAGTTCTAGGGACTAGCAATAGCAGTTAAACTGTACCACACATCACTCATGGAAATAGGACTTTGAGCTATGTTTCTTCCAAGTCATGTCTTAAGACTGCATAGTGATTCTAAACTGGAAGATTGAAGAAGAGAATCATTTGGTACCTCACATGAGATTTTTTGTCATAGATGTATATTCACCCTCCTTCTTCTCTCTCTGCTTCCACTCCCCCTGCAAAAAAGGGCATTGGGGAAGAGCTAGAGTCTGTAGGAAAGGAAGCGGTATTTTGGTTTTCTGACTTACCTGAAAGAATTATCATGGATGCCTGACCTTTACACCCTCAGATGTTAATCAATAAGAACAGGGCAATTTGTGTGCCAGACCTGTGTCAATTGAGAAGTAAAAAGTCATCCCACATGACTCCAAGGATACTTTGCTTGTCAGGAATCCTGGTGTCAAATGCTGGTTTCAGTTTTGTGAACTAAAAAATTCTATGACCACTAGGAAATATAACAGTTTAATACTGCATTCAATCATCACACCAACTTCTTGATTTGGGACCATGCCAAAAAAGATTAATAATGTTCCCTTTCTCTTTATTACTTTTCTAACAAGTATTGCTCCTTTGTTCTCTGCCTCTTCTAATCTGTGTCTGATATGTCCTGAAACTATTCAGCTAGTTTAAGATTAATTTTAAACACTGATTTACTAGTATTTACCAAGCATTTTTCTTATATGAAACTACCTTTATATAGTAAAAGACTAACATTTCTATATTAGATGGGTGCTGCACAGTTTCTCTTGTATTTTTCCATTGCACAAGGAAATGCAGGGATGTATTAATTTTATCTTTCTACAGGCAGTTTGAATTAAATGAATTGCTGGTTGAAAGAAGTTAATTTATTTTCAGAGCTGTTTTCAATATTCCATTTTATCTGTCTGCTTTACTTTTACACCCCCATCATGTTTTCTCAGCATGCAGTGGAAAAAAGTTTTCTACTTAAATTACTTTATAGCCACAGTAGCTCTAGATTAAGAAAATTATGTTCTTGATTATTATTAATAATTGCTGTTACCAGCCAAATTATAACAGGTTGATTTGATTTTCAGCATATTCATACAAATAGGGAAACTGACTGACTTGAATGTGCAAGTGGAACATTCATATAGTTTTTCTTGTTTTGTTTTTTGGGGCTTCTTTTACTAAATAAAATGATCATAAAGGGTCATTTGGAAGATGATTAACCACAGAATAGCTGGGCAGAATTCACAGTGCACAAGGAACAGGAGAATCTGTAATGATCTAGGAACAAGTCCCTGCCACTGCCCATGAGGAGCCACTTAAAATGCACTTCAGCTTAAAATTCAGAGGCAAAAAATGGTCTAGTCATTAGGGGATGCTTTATGTATTTGACTGAAATGAGACACCCAAAAATAGCCTGTGAACATTAATGAGGCTTGTCCTCTGTGCTTCGTTGCCTAGAAAGTGTCACTTAGGAGGTTAATGATGTGGCATGATAGGCATGTACTAGGCAAAATGCTTTGTACAGACATGATTATGAAAAGCCAGCAGCACTATACTGTATCCATGGGCTTTAAATTCATTTAGTATTTAGCCCTTTTTAGATGTTAGTTTTCCTTTGAAGTAGATTTAGTGTTCCTATACAATGACTGGTATCTTTAGTAGAGCAGTTCCTTAATCATATCTTCATTGGGCTAGCAGGTAATAGAAGTGTGCATCTGAAAGAGCTTTAGGCGGTTTCTCATCTTTTAAAAAATCTTTTTAACTGTTTCTTTTTTAATTATTTCTGCTCCATTGTTGGCCCCCACTTTGGATCTGAAATGAGCCTCAGCCATGTTTCAGTGTACCGTACCTTGTTGCCATGGCACTTGGACACGTGGTCCAAACACACTGTTGAACTCTGCAGAGGGTAGAAGGGACGTATGCATTTTGTGTGTTGTGGCCTCTGTTATTCCATCCAATGGTAAGGAGCAGCAGAGAAACCACATTTCACTGTGGAAACAAATGTGTGTAAGGCAATTGCTACAAAATTCCATAGTCCTGTCATTGGCTTCACAGGTACGGGACGTGAATCTGGGTTTCTTTTATTATCTTAGGTGTGGAGTTGGGATTAGCACCTTTGGTGAACCCTAGAACAGAATGAAAGGAAAAGGAATCTACTAGTATATGATTGATCACTGCTTCTGGGGGAGAGAGTTAAGCCTGGAGACTCCTTCCTGTATGTTCCAATGGAGAGGTTTGACTGACCTCAGATTCAGTGATCAAATCATGCCCGAGCAAAGGCATCACACTTTAAGCATCTGCAGCACTGTCAGAAATAGCATAAAGGGGGAGAGATATATCAAATTGGAAACTTACTCTGACTACCCTGCTCCCTGTGGAGTCTAATTTATATGATCTTCCATTTACCCTGTTACCAAGACAGACTTTGGAAGAAAGTGAGAGGTTAAATGTCTGCAGGATTATGTTCTCCCACTAAGTAACCAGTGGGCTTTGTTGGAGTGGTCTGTCACCCTATCTTGCCTCCTCGTAGTCTGAGTACTAGAGATATTTTGATATTACTAACTTAGGCTGAAAAGGGTGAGCTGCTTCAGCACTAGAAATTTATTTCTAGGGAAAGAATAGGCTAAATGCTGAGGGGAATAAAAAATCATAGAGCGCTGTGTTGATCAAGCAGCTACACTATTCTGTTATGCCAGGCAGAATGTGTCTCGAAATTCTGAAAGAAGTGGCAAATGGGATGGAGTGTTTGGGGCAGGTTAGCTCTGGAGGCCACTACAAAAAGAAAGACCTGAAAAAAAATGCAGAGCTCTTGATCATGGTGGGGAAGGTGCAGAAAGCTGCAGTCTTTTATCTCAGTTAAAAAGTCATCGGGAGCTGAAGATGTGTGGCACCTCACCTAGCTCTGGGCCCTTGGAGAACAAGGGCATGATCTATACTGAGAAACTTTCTCCCATGAAAACTCTGCCAGGTACCTTCTCTTGGTTATTGCTCTGGCTCTTCCATTAGCTGGTTCTTCTATAATGATCACAATTGCATCCAGCCACATTAGCAGAAAGTACTAAGTCATCATGCTGAGGTTTTATTAATGGGTATCTTTGTAAGGAACTGATATTAATGGAAACATATATGGATCAACTGTAATACACATGATTAGTGGTTATTTTTGTTGTCAGGAGGATTGAGTGGGTAACAGAGGCCTTAGATTTTAATTCCTTTTAGCAGTATTATTTTTTAAATCCTACTACTGCTTGAAAAGTAATGATATAATAACATTTTTCTTTCCATTTCCAGTGTCACCTGCTCCCCCTTCCTTTACTGTCTGAAACATAAAGCAGTAGCAACATATAGTCGGCACATCTACACATGAAATTAATTTATTGCAATAAACTCAGGCGCAGTTTGCACTATAGTTTGTTGCTCCTGGATGCAGTGTTTACATTTAAGCCTGGGACTTAAATGTAAGCCTGGGACTACAGCACGTTGAGCTGAGGTGGAGAGAGACTCCCTCTGCCTGAGGAAGGGTGTTTGCACCTGAAAGTTTGCAAAGAAGAATTTTTCCAACTATTTTAGTTGGTCTAATAAAAGATACCAGATTTACCCAAAGAACTTTCTGCACATTTAGCGTTTGAAAACATTTTGCCCAGCAATATACTGAATATTCAGCCAGCAATTATACCGAATGATTAATTTTTTTATAAGACATGGAAGCCAGCGTGCAAGACTTGAGGGCAACTGTTTGGCCTAGATGCAGAGAGGCTACTTTTTTCCATTGCACATGTGAGTAGTTCTGCCCCATGGCCCTGCGCTTGTTCAGCTCTGGGCAGGAAAGCATGCATAGCCTTCCTGATCTGCTGCCCAGACTGTATAGAGAAAAGCACACAGTGCATGCAGTAGCTGTCTTGAGGGCGAGGATTGCAACAAATCATCTGCATCTATGTTGAACTTGTGTCCAATCAAGTTATTCGAATCAGGGCAGGTTTATTCTTGGTTTTACTATAGAGCCAAGTAGTGGCATATTTGCACTAGTCTGTCAATGCCTGCTGTGAGAGTTAGAGCAGACCAAAGCAAATCCATTGTGTTACCATTATTTGATCCCCTAACAACTCATTGTTTTAAACAGGCATAACACTACAAACATGGAATTTTTAAAGATTATTTTAGTTAGACCAAGTTCTAAGCTGTCAAGTTGGGCTTATTTTAATCTATGTAGTAGAGCATTTGATCTGTGTCAAGAAAGCCAAATGATTCACTTAACCAAATGTAGAATGCCTGACTCCTATGATGTGGCTAAATCACTAAAAAGACTGGCTATTAGTTCATGGGAAAATAAAGACTGTGAGGAAGATGTTGAGGATCAAAAACATATAGAGATGGGAGAGGAGAAAAATAAAGGACACTAGGCTGTGAAAGGAAGAAGAAGAGAGAATCACTGGGGGCATGAATACAAATATCAAAAATCCATACTGTGAGAGACTAAGGATGCTGTTACTCCAAAGGTCCTCATCATCTGAGCAAGTTAAAACTTTGTGACGAAAAGTAGAAAAAAATCTAAATGTTGGCTAACTAGACTCAGTCCAAAATGTTCAAGAATGCTTGGAGCCAGATCCATACAATAGACTTCCAACAGCATGTCATTCAAAGCTGGGTGAGATGCCCTGACTGTACCAGGTGAAAGTCCTGGCTGTAGAGGCAGTCATACTGACAAAATTGTGGGTGCTTGTACTGGCATAGCTTACTTCACTTGGGGTGTGAATATATGTACAGTAATTAATATCAGTAAAAAGTGCAGTATCAGTAAAAAGTATGAGCTGTTGCTGTGTCTTTACAAGGAGAACTTGGGTTGTCTTGTATGCTAGGCTACGGACAGACATTACACATAAACCGATTTAAGTGATCAGAAACTGGTTTAAACATGTAACAGAACAGATATTCGGTGCACATAAACCAGTTTGAAAATGGCTGAAACTGGTTTGAGATAAACCTGGTGAAATGTAGTATCAGACTTTACTGATTTGGCTCAAACCAGCTTATGCAGTGTCTGTCCCAGACCCCTTGCTGGTTTAATATAAAGCACACACCCCCAGCATCCCAGCATGCTCTCTGGGCTGGGTAGAGCTCTCTGCTTCACAGCAGGGCTGGCCCCTCCCCTCTGTTCCCTGGACAGAGTTCCTTCAGCACAGCTTGCAGAAACAGCAAAGCAGGATCTGCTAGCTTCCCCATGCCTCCCTCCCCTTCCCCTGTCTTTGCTGCTTAAGCAGAGATCCCTTCCTCCCCTCTCCCACAGCACGGACCATAGCCAGCATGTGGTGTGCTAGCTAGTGTTGTATAAGGCTCTGGCAGAGACTGCAGACACAGTCCTCTGTCCTACCCGCCCTCACTATTCAAGCAGGAAATCCCCCCCTCCCAATCTCCCACAGCACAGACCCCAGCCCCATGGACCTTCATAATGCAGCTAATTCTGAGAGGTGTCTCTGTGTGTGTCTCTCCAATTTCATTGGGACAAGCAGGTAGACAGAACAGGGCTTTTGGAGCTAATCAACAGGTCACCCCAGTAAGCTGTTTAAGAAGAGTTTGAAGTAATGGGAGAGAGGCTATTGTTTTGCTAATTGGATGATAAAGACTCTTATCAGCTCTGGGCTACCTTGCTCATCTGTCAATTTGCTGCAGACAGTCTGACAGGCAGGGAGGGAGATTGAAAAGCTCCTTCAACAGATGTATGCACTGCACACACCCTCTTGCCTCAGAGGGCTAGCAAGAGTCTAGGGGCTGACAACTCTCCCACCCCTTGAGCAGCCAGTGGGGAAAAGCCTGGGATGGTGCAGGCAGACCTCCCTAATAAGAAAGTCCTGCTGGAGCCTGGCCACACCCCCTCAGCTCAACTCTGGGTGAGAGAAGGGAGGGCTGCTCTAGCACTCCCCGGCTTCTAGCCTGAGCCACTGCAGGCGTGTGCCTGAATTTCCTCAGTCCAAAGAGAATGTCTGTCCAGTTTCCAACCGGTTCAGCCTAGCCAGGTTAGACTAACCTGCAAAGGTTGAATTAATTCAGGCTCAGGCTTTTTGAATGTCTGTCCCTAGCCCTAGTGTTCCTATACCAGTGAAGTGCTCTTTGTGTCATCATAGCCTATGTGCATTTTTAAAACCAGCTTAGAGACTATGACACTCATGTCACTTGTGCTCTGTAGCCATTCAGTATTTTCAAAGCTGGCATGCTTTCATTGCTTTTGAGCAGTGTTAATCTAAAGATTCAATGGTCTGATGTCAGTATACAGCCAATGTCTAATGTGCGTGGTCAGAGAGGGGACTTGTTCAGGCTCTTTTTAAAAAGATGGCCCTGGGAGGTCACAGTTTGCTTTGTCTCTAGCAAACTGCACCATTTCCTGAAGCTTAATGACAGAGTTCCTTAAGACCCTCAGCTAATTCTTCATGCAATAATCTGTCGTGGACACTAGATTTAATTTCCTGATTTATTTCAAAGAAGCTAATTAGCTTCACAGGAACCCTTCACCCTTCAGTGGTGTTCAAAATCCCGCTTATTTTAGGTATTGCCAGGAGTCTGCTGTAGGTGAAAATGATGTAAGCTTGTGAATTTAATCAGTGATCACAGTGGCTTGTCTACCCTGTCAAAGGAAATAGCTTTTGTGTCTGTTTTGTGAAGCTTTTCCCTTACCCACTTTTTTTGTTAATGATTGATGACATGTTGTATTTGTTTATCTACTAGATGAACAGAATTTCATGAAGGTAACACTTACTTGTTTGAATATGATTGAGGCATTTTACCAATTTGGAATCCTGCCTGAAATTCAGAAGTCTATAATTCCAATAAACATAGGAATGTTATCTTACTAAGTAGTAAACGTGGGCTCACAGAGGACTTTTTTAACCAAGCTTCTGTTAGGGTATTTATTGTAAAAAGACAATATAAATGAGGGCAAGCCAAGAGAACTGTGCTCTGTTTATTCCCCTAGTAAAGGAGTGAGCCACTGTTTTGGAACTGACAATGTAGCTCTTAACTTAAAAATTAAAGGATCTGATCCAATGACATCTGAAGGCAATAGGGATATTTCTAGCGACTTCAAAGAATGTAGAATCAGGGCCCATTGTCAACTTATTTTTAAATATAGTGGAGTGTGTTGAGCTTAGGGCTGGAGTGGGGAACTTGGATCAGAAAGAGGTAAGGCTTTTCTAGTAGAAGGTGGACCAAGCTAGTGTTTTAGAAATAAACAAGTAAGGGGAACAAGACTGAGACTCATAATATTATGGGTAGTATAGCTAAAGTCTTCCCGGTTTCCAAATCTTGGGGGAGGGGAGGAAAAAGGGACTGCTTTATAAGCTTCTAGCTACATAGATTCTAGTAACAATGTAGGGTGCATGCAATGAAATTCAAGGGCATTACATTTAGAAGTGAGAAGAAAACACCTGAATGCATAGTTATCAAAGTAAAATACAAACCCACAAAAGAACAAGGGAATTTTTTTAGGCTTTGCAAAACTGCTTGGCTTCCTTGGCTATATCTAACTAACCTAGAAACATCACAAGAAGAACCTAGGCAATTGGGAGTTTCAGCTCCTCTGTTTCTAGTGCAAGTCAGATCTAGACACAAGGTTGTGTTCAGAAACAGAATTTTGTATCTCCAAAAAAAGACTATTTCAGTTTTGTTTCAGGTTCTGGGCAAAAGCTTATGGTCTTGTGGCCTTTAGGATGGAGTTGTATAAGTTAGTGTAACATGCATGTAGGGTGTTAATTGCCAGTGATTACTAACTGCTTCCTGTTGAAAGCTCTAGTCTGTTAAGCTGTTTTTAACATTTTTGATATATGGTAAATTTTATTCTTTCATCTCAAAAGTGCTTTACATATTTTAGTTAATCCTCATACACCTACATTAGAAAGGGAATAATCAAAATGGTAAAAAGGAAACACACAGCGAAGAAGATGTGCCCAGGGTTATACAAGGAAGAACCAGAGCTGGGAATAAATTGAGAAGGCTTGGTTCCCACTCCTCTTCTGTACTTAGTTACTGGACTACATGAGTTGTAGCTTGTTAAGCAGAAATGGGGAATACAGAAATGACTGTCAACCAAACTAATTTTGTCCTGGATAGAAATTTTGAAAATCCTGGTGGGGGGTTGGTTTTGTTTTGGGATTGCGGGTTGGGGGTGGGGGGTGGGAAGGGTTTTGTTTTTTCTTTTTTTTAAATCTCATGCAGTTTTCATAGAATAAGGAAATAATCCTTTGGGTTGCTGATCTGTGCAATAGAGCAAAACTTTTCAGGTGATATGTACATGTCTGTTGAAAAGGAGGCAGGAAAATGGCATTAGCATTCTCCTGCACTGGCATGTATCAGCTGGGCTAAAGTTTATTATTTTAATTGTTTAATTTTTTTTCTTTTCTAAATGAACTTCTCTCTCCAGTGGCAAATATTAAAAATACTGGAACTTGCTTGTAGTATAATTAAAATATGTGGTATCTGTTCTCAGAGGCTCTTAATTCTCAGCCTGTCCAAGACTTTAGTCACAGTGTATCAGAGGACTGACAAATGGAGAATCAAAGTTGGTCAGATTTTTTAGCATTTTACAGATTCATCAGTCTTCAGTTTTATGTTCCTAGCATAAATTCTGGAACAGGCTTTTGTGGAGGGAACGATGGTGGGTAAGCACTTCTGAAAATGTGATAAATTTGGAGGCATGCTTAGCTGTATGGGTTCGATATCTTCTGCTGAAATCAAACTTTGGAACCATTGCTTTAGGGACATTTGTTCAGTTCTCCACAAAGCCTTTCACGTGCACAATGCCACAGCAAAGCTTGTTATCAATAGATGGGCCCCCCGTTGTTATGCCACTGCAAGGGGGACACACCGAGCACCTGCTGACACCAATGGCAGGAACAGCCATGTCAGGGGGGGCATGTGCCCCCCTGTGCTCCCCCCATGCGTCGCCTATGCCTGGAATAAGATACACTCCTTGTTTTTGAAAAGCAGAATGAAGAAAAAAGGAACTTTCCTTGTAGTAAGCAACTAAACAGCAGCAGTTAGAGAGCCTAGCCTGCTCATTTTTCTGCTCCCCATGAATCATGTAAAGACTTTACTTTTGCTTTTGGCCGGTAGGTGACCATAACTGATCTTGCTTTATTTCCTTATATATAATATGCACTCTAATATCCAGCAGCTGCTTTTTTGGTGGACAAAGGCGCATATTGTATATAAAAAAGTACAGCAGTATGGGACACTTTGGCTCTAGATCTAAAGTTGTCAGGTATTGGGTATTCAACTTGGGTATTCTGTTTGGGTCTCATTCCTCCTGTGGTCATTGTTATTCATATGGAGGGTAGGATTAGCAGAAAAGAGTGAGAAGATGTGAAAATGGATTGAACCTCCAGTACTGTAGGAGAAAGGGTTGGGGTAAATGCCTTAGGCTCCTTGTACATGCCATGGGGTCTTAATTCATTTTAGTTCTCCTTAAATTGAAATGGTGTTTTTTTTAAAAACACCGCTTCAGTTTATGGAGAATTAAACTGAACTAAACCCCCAAGGCATGTACACAAAAGTGGGGGCCCAATCCTTACCTGCCTCTTTGGCCGGGAGCGGGGGAAGGGGAGCGAGCTGCCAGGAGGCTGATCTGTCCCTGAGATATGTGGGGGGCCCCCACATGGCATCCATCCACTGGCACCTGGCCCGGGCAGTCCCAAGGGGCGCTGCAGGCATGGAGGGAAGCACTGCCCCCTCCCCTGCCCCCAGCTGCAGAGGGAAGAACTGCACAGCTCAGGCAGGCAGGCAGTCTCTAGGGAGAAAAAAAAAAGATCAGGCTCACTGCTTTTTTTTTTTTCTTCAGTAGAGCCTGCCTGCATGGGCTGCTGCCAAGTCCCACATCCCCTGAGCAATGCAGGGCCCACCAAGCCCTGAGCACGTCAGCTTCCAGCACCACATGCACGGTTGCACTTCATTAGGTAGCTAACTAAAACACTTCAGAGGTGTTTTATCTTGCTACATACCAAAGTCATTTAAAGCGGAATACACTGCCAAGCGTGCAAACAGCAACGCCATTAAAGCAGTGCAAAAGGGCATTCAAGCCTCTTTAATGGTAAATTTTGTGGTGTATACAAAGGCCCTTAAAGTTTGACTGCTCATCCCAGACCTCTTGGGATGACAGAATTCATGTGGCAATTGATTAAGAAACTGCTTACTCCAAAGACCTGCAGTATTGTTCATTTCTATTCAGATTGGAAATTTCGCTGCTTCTGTTTTACCATTGATGTTTCCAGTCTAGAAGCAGATTTCAGAGAAGTGAATCTATATAACATTGAGAATGGGAACAAGTTTATCCAAATTGTCAAACCTCAGAAGTCTTGGGTTCCACTTTGGGAAGAATTTGAACTGACACTTAAGGTACCTTAATTGCTATTTTTTGCAATATGAGTGGTGGAAATGAGAGGAGGAAATAATAATCACTAATAATCTTTTACATGCTTCCAAGCATTAACCATTATTTGCATTACTCCTCTTGAGGCAAGTATTGTTATCTACACACAAGAGATGAAAAATTGAGATTTAAAACTAAGGGAAAAGAGCAGAGACTTTGCAGCAAGTATCTCTGGCAGAGCTAAGATTAGAATGTGGAAGCTCCTGGTTCCTAGTTTTACACCCATACCACAAAGCCTCACTGCAAGTGGAAGGTTACTGTTTGTGAAAGGTTACTCCTAACTGATGTCTTATGACCAAATGTTAAGGAACTGGTGGTATTTATATTTTAGCTCAGAGCATATTTGAGCATGTTACATTGGACTTCAAAGATACCAAGAATCCTATTTAAAATGGCTTGAGGGTCATTGCTGCATGGCTTACATGGTCAGGTCATGCCTGACATGCCACAGAATATTCCAGTTCAGTACTGAAAGCTGCGCACAAGATGCCTTCAGATAATGGAAAGGCATTTTTAAAAGGGCAAAAGAAAACTGTGTAGGAGGTAAGCAAGAAAAGAAAAAATGAGCAAGGAGTAACTGTTCAGAGAGGACAGAAAACTGAATGAAGTAATCAGTCCCCAGGGGGCAAAGATAAAAGAAATGAAGGTGAGTTCCACTTGGTTATCTTGCCAGTGTGAGAATGAATCTCAGACATCACGTGCCCAATTGGGGACAGGGGTTAGAATGAAAGGGGAGTTAAAACAGGTAAAGTTTCATAGATTTCATAGGCATTAGGGCTGGATGGGACCTCGGAAGATCATTGAGGGCAGGAAGTCAGCTAGAGTCAAAGGAATCCAGCAAGATAAGCATCCAAATGCTTCTTAAAGGAGTCCAGAGTAGGTGCCTGCACCACCTCTGGAGGCAGTCTATTCCAGGCTTTGGGGACTCGGACAGTAAAGACGTTTTTCCTTATGTCCAGCCTAAAACGGTCTTAGAGGAGTTTCTGACCATTGGACCTTGTCATCCCTTGGGGTGCTCTGGTGAACAGGTGTTCCCCCAGATTCTGATGTACATCCCTGATGTACTTATAGGCTGCCACCAGGTCACCCCTGAGCCTGCAGTTTGCCAGACTGAAAAGTCCCATGGCTCTCAGCCTTTCTTCATAAGGCCTATTATCTTGCCCTCTGATCATGTACGTGGCTTTCCTCTGGACTCTCTCAAGCTTCTCCACATCCTTTTTGAATTGTGGAGCCTAGAATTGGATGCAGTACTCTAGCTGTGGCCTCACAAAGGCCAAATACAGCGGGAGGATGACATCCTGAGATTTTCTTGAGAAGCATCTGTGGATGCAAGCCAGAGTTTTGTTTGCTTTACCAGCTGCGACATCACATTGGTGGCTCATGTTCATCTTGTGATCAATCATGACCCCCAAGTCTCTTTCAACCATGGTGCTAGACAGCGTAGCACTGCCAAGCTTCTAAGTGTGCTGCGGGGGGGTTTTCTCAAGGTGGGTTACCTTGCACGTGTTGGCATTGAATGTCAGCAGGTTTGTATCCACCCACTTTTGAATCTATCCAAGTCAGCATGGATCACCAGCCTATCCTCAGGTGTGGACGCTCTATCCCAAAATGTAGTGTCATTGGTTAATCATAAGAAAACTTGCCTGTATTTAATGTCAACGTTTTACAGCCCTGTCCCTCAACTTTCCAGGGTTGGAAGCAGTTGTCTTTGTGGTACTGGGTACCACTCCAGTGTGATAAGTCTCATCTGGATGGGTCATAGAATTTTGGAACCTTAAAGTGTCAGTGGGGTAGAGCTGATAATTTCTTCCCTTGGATCTGAAGACACTGTAGTTTTGTTTGGGAAAGGTGCTTGGTAAACAGCCGATTTCTTGTAGAGAGTTATGATGGATAAATCCCTAATTTTGTAGGAAGAAGGAATAATTTGGGGGGCAGATTATTTAGTGTTTGTAAAGTATATGTTTTTGAATCTCCTGAGAGATTTGGGGTGTCATTAGTAGTTGCAGAGAACATGAATTAGTAGGCAGGGTGCTGGTGATCTTATAAAAAAGATAAGATAAATGCAAGGTATTACACTAATATCAACACCACATAGACTCTGTATATAGATAAATATATAAAGAAAACCTCTATTTTAATGGTTGCATATTCATTTACAGGCTGGGGAGCACAGATTTCCATTGGCTTCAGTGACCTTTGGATCTGGACAACAAATATTGTCTCTTAAAATTGGCATTGTAGAGTATTTGCATCTGTACTACAACACTATTGGCATATGTGTCCATGCATGTGTATAATGGGCATTCATATTAACATAGGGAAGACTGTTCATCTTGCTATTTATTAGGGGACAATCCAGTCTATTTAGTTTCGCTCTATCCTATAGTGCTGTTTTGGTACCTCTGGGAATTCCAGCAGCATTTTAGAGCTGTCAATGAAACTGAAATATGTTCAACTAAAGCTGAGCTTCTTTTCAGCACCTGGTCCATGACCTTTCTTAGGAAAGCTTCAAACCACCTTGTGGTAAATGCACTGCAGGGAATTCCTGTAGCTTCCTTACATTTATTTCCTTTGTGGATGTGCAGTGATTGTACAGCCTTTGTTTCTTTTCCCCTCTTTTACTTTCATGCTGTTTCAGGGGGAACTGTTCCTGCTGTCATGTTGTTTCCATTTAAATCTGTGGTGGGTTAATTAGAATACATGCACTAATATTTACCATGTTAGTCAAACATTCCTTCTAATGAGTGGAGTGGTTAACACATGGGCTAAGGACCTATGGATATGGATTAAATTCTTGGCTCTGCTACTAGGGTTGCCAACTCTGTTTGAATCTATTCCAGAAGGTTTCCAGAATGCCTATGTGCCTGTGATACACAATGCGAGTGCGCCAGCATGCTTGTGTATATCATTTATGGATTACGATTATGGTGTGTAGATTTTACATCAGGAGGGCAAATGCACATTACTATTACATTTTAAAAACCCACTGGACTACTGTATAAATCAGATTCAACATTTAATATGTATTTTAACGAATGTCCTATCATTTATATCCTGGGTGACTCTCAGCAGTCTCTTGAAGATTTACATTAGGCCTATGTGAAGCAGGTAGTATTCGCTTGGATTTGGATTCAGCCGATTCGGGGGACAGTGATTCAATTAAGTGACTCAAACCACTGTCCTGAATTGATTCAGCTGAATCTAATTCAGAGATTCGTCTGGTGCCGAATTACCTGAATCTCCAAATCACACAGGCCCCATCCCCGCCCACTCTCCCAGCCCCGCCCAACCCCAGCTCCCGGCACTTTGGGAAAAAAAAGCCCAGACTCACCGGCTGCTGCCAGACAAAGGTCAATCCCTGCTGCCCCCAACTGCCCCATGCTGCATGGGGGGGCTCTGCCATGAGCCCCTCAACCCCCGCCCACTCTCCCAGCCCCACCCAGCCCCCACCTGCCCCAACTCCCAGCCCTCTAAAAAAATAAAATAAAAGCCCCAAATCACTGGGTCCTGCCAGGTGTGTATGTGGGGTGATCCCCACTGCCCCACGCTGCATACGGGCTCCGCAGCACGCAGTAGCTGGTGAGTTTGGGGTTTTTTGTTTTTTTTAAAGGGCTGTGAACTGGGGCAGGTGGGGCAGCCATGCGGGGGGTGCTGGGAGAGTGGGTAGGGGCTGGGGGGCTCATGGCATAGCTCTCCATGTAGCATGGAGCAGTGGGAGGCAGCAGGGATCACCTCCCCCCTCCTGGCAGCAGCCGGTGAGTGGGGGCTTTTTTTTTAAACAACCAGGAGCTGGCTCTGGGCAGGGTAGCCATGGAGGGGCTGGGAGAGTGGCTGGAGGTTGGTGGGGGGGGAACTCAGGGGGGCTGGGGGAGCAGGCAGGGAAAGGAGCCTGGCAGGGGTCCCCCCCATGGTCCCCTCCCCCCTCCACCAGCCCCCACTACCCTCTACTTACCAGCACAGAGTCCAGGTCCAGCTCCCTGCTGCAGCCAGCAGGGACTGCCCGAATCACCAAAACTCTCTGAATCTTTTCCAAATTGATCGGAGAGCTTCAAATCAATTTGGACCTTATCATTGATCCCCTGATTCAGTTTGGATTCAGAGATTTGGCCACTGAATCAGGCTGCATCTCCTCCAAATCGAATCAGCACCTGAAGCTTTGCACAGCCCTAATTTATATCTAGTGCCTGGAGACTCCAGGGCAATCCTGGGCAGGGTGGGCAACTGTGTCTGCCACAGACTTCCAGTGTGATCTTGGGCAAGTCACCTAATTGCTTTGTTCTTTTAATCTCCTTTTTTCTGCCCTATCTATTTAGATTCTAAAATCATTGGAACAAGGACTTCTTACTGTGTAAGTGTTAGAACTAATACTCTGCAAGCAACAGTCTTACTGAAAATACTGTCAAACAATTGTACATCTAGACTAGCATCAGCATATTACCTCAGAAGAAGGCTATTCCCCCATTAATGTACTTGAACAGCTTTCAATGTAGAATGTATACTTATTTCCTGAGCATGGTAGAAAGTTACCTCAATCCTGAAACATAAGATTTTTACTACAATGTTCATACAGGGCTTTATGGAAATAATGATGTTGATCAGTAACATCAGCTCCCAGACAGCGTGCAGCGCTTTGCCAAATCACACTGCCTTTGTGCAATGCAACAGCTGCCTCATGGGTGCCAAGTGTGGGGGTGATCCCTGCTGCCCCCCACTGCCCTGTGCTGCATGGGGGGGGGGGGGGGCTCTGCCACAAGCCCTAAGAGGCCCTGATCACTGCTGCTGCAGCTGGTGAATGAGGGGCTTTTTTTCTTTTTCTTCTTTTTTTTTTTTTTTTTTAAGTGCCAGGAGGCTGGGACTGGGCAGGAATGGGGCCAGGCAGGGTAGCCATGGGGGCTTCTCCTGTGGCTCCCCCTGCTGGGGCAGAGGCAGGCACAGCCAGAGGAGCTGCAGGAGAACCTGCAGCCACCTGACTGTGCCTGCCTCTCCCTGACCAATCCGAATCTCTGAATCAGCGCCAAATCAGCACCGAATCTCTGATTCTGATTCGGCCAAATTGAATGGGGACAGTGATTCAATTGCCGAATCAAGTCATTGTTCTCTGAATCGGCCGAATCTGAATCCGAATGCAAATCAAATACTTTCCTATTCGCACAGGCCTAATGTGTGGTATATTTATGTCCAGTTGAAACAGAGTAAGAGAGATGGATAACTATCTATTTTGGTTATGTTCAAGTTTGGAGAAACTGATAATACTGTGTTTTATGGCTGTGTTAATGCTCTGCAGTAGATAGGATACAAAAATTTCCCAGTACCATTGTTGCTAAATGGTCAGTGCTGTGCTTTGCTTTGTGTGTCTTACAAGGGTCAGGCTGTAGGGACTCATACTTGTAGCTCTTGAGCAGCATTTCACAATCCGTGGGTCATGACCCAAAAGTGGGTCACTAGAAGATTTCAGAGGATTGCAAGCCATGGGTTGAGAAATGCTGATCCTGGGAAAGCACCGAGATTGTGGCAGGACAGAGTGGTGGTGAGAAGGCACCTGCCCCTTCCAGCAGGGCAAGGGGGTGGGGGAGAGTTGTGAGGCTAAGCTGGGTGCTTGTGGGGGCAGGGCAGCTAGGAAACACTGCTCCGGGGGCAGAAGGGGCTGTGACCAAAGTGCCTGGTGCAGCAGCCCCAGCCCAAGGCAAGGGCTGCCACAGGCCTCCCCTCCTCCTTCCTTCAGCCCATGCTGGGACTGGACTCACTTCACTGCTGTCTGGATGAGCCAGAGCTGCTGCAGCCACCGCATTCTGGCCTAAGCAGGGCAGGGCCAGCTGGGGACCCCTCTGGCAGGGCTGTGGGGGGCAGGGGGCTGCAGGTAAGGAGTGAGGGGCACTGGCAGGGCCTGGGGGAGGAGGGAGTCTGGGGACTGTGGGTTGTGCACCGGCAGGGCCAATGGGGTGTGGGTCAGGACAGGCCATAAACCTATGCAAATTGCTTCTGGTAGGAAAAGATTGAGAACCACTGCTCTAGAGCATAGGTTACAACATATAGCCCACAGGTCAGCTTGGACCTGTGGAGCCACAGGGCTTTGTCTGTACTTGTACCCACTCTAGGGCTGAGCAGTGAGGAGCTGTGCCAAGGCCAAGAGCTGGAAGCCGTACTGTGCTGCAGCCACTTCTTTTTATTAAACAGAGAATTATTTTTAAAGAAGTTTGATGCATGCAAGTGAAAGCTACACTTTGTGCTTCCAGCAATTAAACAGCCAAGAATCTGAGCAGAAATGGACCTTGACAGGATAACAAGGGCAATCCTTACACATGAATGAACAGCTCTTGACAAACTGTTCATAGCAGACTTAAAAAGGTGTCTACAAAACTCCACTCATTTACTTTACACAGCCTCTTGTATTTCTGTACTAGTAGCCTATCATTTTCCCAAGCAGGAAAAGGTCCCTCTTCATCATTAAATAGGTCCTATGGGTGTCTTTCACAACCCACAGTTGACTTCTCCACAACCTTTCTCATGCCTTCTGTCTTTTTGAGGCCTTTGTTTGGAATGAGGGGTGCATTAGTAGAGCAATATCTAAATGATATTTGTATTCAGCAATCTGAATATTTAGGTTCCCCCAGATCTGAACTTAAAGTATTACCACCTCTTGGTACAGAAAAACTCTACTTTTGTGAATGCCTCCCTGTTTTTAATAAGTTCTAATCAGAAGTTCACATTGGAAATGTAACTCTAGGTAGTATTTACCCAGTCTGTACACAGAAAACTAATAGACTGTGCTGCGTGTGTCCAGCAAAGCCAACTCAGCTATTGAATATCAGGCATATTTGGTGAAATTGCTCATTAACTAAGTTATGGATCACAATTTCTTGAACCATTGATTAATGAGTCAAGACATTTGTGGTCTCTTCTGAAAGAAAATTTCTGGTAGATTATTCACCCAGTTTTTGTCATTAGACTGTCAGGCCCATGACCACCTACCTGAATGATTGTTGTTCTTCCTGCTTATGCTTAAAATGCTTTTAAAACACTCGTTAATCATTCACTCTTCTCTGTGATTAGAAGTACAGTGGTGATTAAAATGTCATTTAAACTATATTACATGGCAGTTTTCCTTTAAGCACAGAAATCTCTTGGTCAAAGCTTATGTGCAGCAGCTGTGTGCTGATATAATCACAAAAAATAGCAGTCTGTTACTTTCTTTTTTCTGACACAATCTTTTTTTTGTATTGGCCCATCAGAAAAGATGTTAGACTACATTGCAAGCTGTCTTTCAAAAACCTGGCTCAGTCCTGAATTGCCATCCCTTTCCAGACTATGGATAGTTTTGAGTTTTCTTGCTTTTCCTGTTTGTTTCCCTATGTTTTTTTTTTCTGCAGTTATCAAAAATAGGTTATGAATGAGTAATGGTTTTCAGCCTTTCTAAGCACCATTTATATTATAGGGGTATTTCTTTACCCTGAGGATACTGCTTGACACATTTTGCTTAATTGAGCTGAATATTTAACTAATAAAGAAATGAACTTACCTAAGCTAGGTGTTCATATACCAAGCAGTGTTTGTGCTTTTCAGCACCAATGTGGAACAATTCTCTTCTTCCATTTACAGCTTCTCATTTAAGAACTAATTTCTAGGCTTTTAACACAAGCCTTTTCCTGTGGCAGGAAAACCAGTTTTGGTTTTCCTAAGAAGTTTTGGCATGGTATCTGTTCAGTCTGGGACCCTAACTAGAGGTTAATTGTTATTGAAGTTGGAGAACTAGGGAAAATAAATTCAAGAACACAACAGATAGATTTCTTTCCTTATCTCAAAAAATGTCAAGGTCAATGTTGGCTTTTCTCTATAATTCTCAACAAGCCTCAGTATGTTATTTGGTATGCTGCTTCACAGTTAGGATATTTGGGACTGAATACATTGCAATGAAATGCTCCTTCATATGGGCACAGGTGTTTAAACAGAGCACTGATTTTTGCAGTGGAACACAAAAGAAGTCTTTGGGGAAATCATTCTCAGCCATACTTGAGAAAGGAGAGAACAAAAAGAGAATGTGAGAGAGAGAAGAAACCAGAATCTATTTAAAAAAAAGAAATAAAGAAACAAACAACATGAGAAAGTGCATAGAAACTTATAAATCTCATAAATTTGAACAAGTGTCTGGGTGTTTTTGAATAACATCTCACAGGTATTTTTGAATGTGGCCATTTTGCTGGGTTGTTGGAGAGGGCACCTGCTTCCTGGTAGCAGCAAGATAGATTTTTTATTTGCTACAAAGACTTTGTGGTGAAAGTATGGCTGTCAATTAATCATAGTTAACTTATATGATTAATGCAAAAACAAATGAATGTGTTATTTTTTTTAATTGTGTTAATCGTGCACATCCTTTTCACCAGCAGAGCAGACCAGCCGGAACCTGTGCACACAGCCCTGACTCCAGCACACCCCGCACTTGCTCCAGACACACCTGGCCACACAGAGCAGTAGCAGCAGCAGCAGCAGCTGGGCACAAGCAACAACTTGGCATGAGGAGAAAGCGGCTCCTCCCCCTTACTGCTACTGGGCCTTTTTGCTGCAGCCTTCCAAAGCCTGTGCCCAGGCTGCCCTGTGGCTCCTCCCCACTGCCATCACCACTGCCTCTGGACTGCCCAGTAGGACAGCAATGGCAGTGTAGAGGAGCCGCAGGGCTGCGCAGGTGCGGGCTCTGGGTGGCTGTAGCAAGAAGGGCTGAGCAGCAGTGATGTGGTGAGGTCGCTTTTCCTCCATGCTAAGCAGCAGCTTCTGCCTGGCTACCACCACTGCTCAGCGTGGGCAGGTGAGTTTGGAGCAGGTGCGGGGAGGGCTGGGGTTGGAGCTGTGCGTGCAGGTTCTGGCTTGTTTGGTCTTGCTGGGTCAAGTCCAGAGCAGGCACAGGGCAGGCCAGGGCTATGCAGTGTTGGTCATGGTGGGGAGGAGCCACTAGACAGATGGGCTCTGGGCTGTTTGATGCAGGGCTGCTGACTATTGTTTAACTGTGCGATTAAAATTGCAATTAATTGTGACTATTTTTTTAATCGCACAATTAATTGTGCTTAATTTTTTTAATAGTTTATCAGCCCTGGGTGCAAGAGAAAATGTGTCCATGCCTGCAGAGCTTGAAAACCATTTCACTAGAATCTTTCCTAGACAGAAATAAGGTGAAGCTGATTATATTTCTTTCTCTGTGTGTGTATAGATGTACTGCATTACATGGTCATAATTTCTCTTTCTAGAGCATAGATGTTTATGAAAGCCCCGGGTAAAATAAGAGTGTGAGTGACTTGGATGCCTACATTTCATGTCACTTGGGTATCTAAGTCATCACTTAGATATATAGAAAAATGTTATTTCTCTAATTTAAGCCCTGATCCTTCAAACTTATTTGCATGCTTAATTTTATTTACTATAAAAAGAAATCAATAGGGCTTATCAGAGCCTGTAAATCTTTGCAGGTGCAAATGCTGAATTTGTCCTTTGAATTTATTTTGGCTTCCAGAGAGATGTCTGATGGGAAGAAGTACTGAAGTTGATAATGAAGTACTGGGATCTTTTTTTAAAGAAAGGGTGGTGAGATAAAATAATTCTGGGAAAGCAAATATATGGGTGAAATATACGTACTAGAAACGAGACTGTCAAAGATGTTCCCCACCTCTGTAATCCTCAGTGCTTAGTTTCCAGTAGTGTTACTTACAGCATATCCAAGCATAGTATGTTTTTCTTTCTGGGTTTTCCTAGACTAGATGCAGCTTCGATGATTATTAACACAGAACCAAATCCAAAAAGAAGAAATAATTTATTTAACTTGAAGCAATCCTTTGAATGTCAAATCACTTGCTGTTGAATAAAATAAATCCCCATCACTCAAAGGCATGTATTACTGTATTAGCCAGCTGAGCTCAGAACTGTTAGTTTATCCAGACTCTGTCAACTATTCCGAAAGTATAGATACTAGCCAAAGGTATATCCAGTGTTTTTAAAATTCTAACCTGGCAGCTAAGATGTAGAGAAAAAGACAGAGAGATTTGAAAAGTAGAGCCACACTCTTTTTATATCAGAGCTTCTGTAATAGAGGCAGCATTTGTAATTATAGAGAAATACATGTAACAGACCATAGTGAAGACTGTGTTGAGTTTCTCACCGAACAAAAAATATAAATTCCTTAAAATAAATAGCAATAAAATTAAACCTTCCAGAATCTACAGTACTACTACAGTCAATATAGCTTGACATGTCTGTGGTGGTCGAGTGGTAGGCCGGGCTGTGGCCAGTAGCCCGAAATGACAGGCGGGTACTTTTGACCGATGGAGCGGAATTAGGCACGGATGCGTATTGGTAACAAATAGATTGTTTACTTACGCTACTGATGTATGGGCACAGGCAGAGTTGACTGGCTTAGTTGCAGTTACAAACGAGTTACAAAGACTCTCTTAAAAACGCGAGAGAACCGGGATGAAGTTTTCATAATCAGCTTACTGCGGTACTGGGGTCGGGGGTACGTCGGGAGGGTCAAGGACGGGGAGTCACTGGTGGGTGATCAGTCCGCCAGGTTTACTCTGAGAATTGTGCGGAGTTCTCCAACTCCAAGGTGTACGCGGAGTTCTCCAACGTGGGCGGAAACTGCTTTAACTTGTATATGGCCAGCGAGCCAATTGCTAGTCGCCAAATATGAATAATTTGGAACCGGCCAATGGTGTTGTGCGTGTTTGCATAAAGTAGGCAGGAACTTTTTCTAAGCTGTAATTTTCCACTACTGTGGCATATAGTTATTGGGTTCTGACATAGCGGAATTTTCCACCATGACCTAGTTACTGCCACCAGCGGAATTTTCCACTGTGCCATAGCATTCAGAATGATTGACAGCAGAATGATTGACAGCGGGATTTTCCACTATGGCGGGAGATTCCACTGTGGCGGGAGATTCCACTGTGGCACATGTATCAAACCAATGGAATTTTCCACTGTGCCATAGGCATACAACTACTGGGTTCTGACAATGTCCACTACGCACAAGTGAAGTTTTTAAGTTTATTCACCAAAAATACAGTTTCAGGTTGACCAAAACTCTTCACAGATTCATGCTGAATTTGATGAATAGTTTTATCCAAAAAGGTTAGAGTCAAAGTATTTCATTTTGATATTTTTAAATGAATCCTTTCAGCTTTTCATTTTAAAATGATGTTTTGTTTCAAATTTTAGTTTCAAAATTATAAAAAAGATTCGAAAAATACCCAGAAACAAAACACTTTTGGTTCTGGGAGAAGAACTGAAAAAAATGTTTTTCATCTCTTTGTGGGTTGAATCACCAAATGAAAAATCAGTTTTTCATATAGCTCTAAAAAGATATCAGACTGATGGCACAGTAGTGGTTTGTCAGTCCAGGGAGCCTGTCTTATATCAGAACTCCAAATTGCATTTGTTAGGTAACTTTGGCCTCAGGTCTCCCTTTCTCAATGCCTCCTCTCACCATGGTTGCAGTCCTATTACCAACAGAATAGAAAAAGTAGAAGAAGCCAAGTAAATTATAACCTAATCATTGATGTGTCCAGGCTGTGAATACATAAATCTTTCCCTTCTGCTGGAACCTAAATATCATTACTTTTCATAACACACTTTGCTGTTGCTATTACATTTATTCTATCAGAATTAATAAATTTTTTTTGAATATTAGTTTGTAAATACAAAAGCTTGCTGCACTAGTATTTTTAGGAAAGTGCTTTGAATGTGTTATGTTTGGTAAGCATTTATTATTGTTTCAGATGGGAAGGAATGAAGTAGTAATGAGTTCGTGAATGATATTTAATAACCTATATCCCATGTCTGCTTAGGTTTCCAATGCTGTAGCTTAAGCCATGCTGTATATAGTAAAATCATGCTGAATATTCAGGTTGTGAATGAAGCACTTGTTTCTGAGTGCTGATTTGTTACAACACTTGTTTAAGTTTCACAATGGCAAGGTCAGGAGTATTGCTGGCTTTTAGCAAAGCAGTTAGTGAAATAAATTGTTTTGTTTGGAAAATATTGATAGATGCAGCTGCAGGAAGTCTGTATCCTGTGTACTCTGGGCACCATTCAGCCTTTCTGATGCTTTTCCCAAAAGATTGATGCCTTCTTCAGGAGGTTGAGATGTTATTCCAGGAGGCTTAATAGTATCTTGCACTGCACACAGCTCTTGCTCTAGAGCCGTGGTTCTCAAACTTTTGGCCCCATGTACCAGGATTGAGCCCCAGGACCCTGCACCACCCCTGTTCACCAGGATTAGACCCCATGCTCCCCCTGCTTGCTGGGATTGGGCCTGAGGCCCTGTGCTACCTCCACCCAGTCTTGCATGGTGGGATTGGGATACGGGGTCTTTGTGCTGCTTCTGCCAGGTCTCACATGCCAGAACCGGCCTTTGGGGACCCTGCAACACCCTCTGCCCCATGTACCAAGATCAGGCCTTGTACATCTAATCTAGTGTGCAGGGCCATGGCCTTTGGCGTTCCCCATTGGAGGAGCCCCACAGGCCGGATGACATTGTACCTAGGGTTGCTAACCCTCCAGGATTGTCCTGGAGTCTCCAGGAATTAGAAATAAATCTCCGGGAGACTGCTAACAGTCACCAGGTAGATAAATGATAGGGCATCCATTAAAATAAATATTAAACGTTGAATCTGATTTATACAGCTGTCCAGTGGGTTTGTAAAATGTAACAGTAATGTGCATTTGCCTTCCTGACATAAAGTCATAAATGTCATTACATCATGTGATGAAACCTCCTGGCATAGATTCAAACAGAGTTGGCAACCTTAGTTGCACCAAGGGCTGGATCTGGCCTGCAGGCCAGGGGTTGAGGGTGCCCTGCTTGACAGGAAGGCTTAAAAGTTCTGTGAACCTGTAACAGTTTTACCCATTTTTAAGTTGGATTTATGATTTTATGCAGTTTTCTTCACCATGAACTAGATTGAGGCTGTTTGGGGGTAATTAATTTTGGCAGTGGTTAAAATGCCCCTCCATATTGTTCTGAGTTTGGTCATTGACAAGTACTATCAATATTATACTTAATGAATCAGCATCTTTTCACCAAGGAGTGGCACCTAAAAATAAATGTGAAGGTTTTTCAGCTGTTTCATAGATCAGAGCTGTAACTGAGCAACCTATGTGGATGAGGATGAGGATTTTAAAATAACTGGTAGAAATCTAGCACTGACTATTTGCTCTTGAGCTCTGGGTACTAAAATAGATGAAGTCAGCCCTGACTGTCTTACAATTTCAGTCTATATCTGAATTATTCTTATTTCCTTAATTACAGGAAGTCTTGATAGCTTGTTTATTCTTGTACCTTTTCCCCTTACTTGCCTTTCCTTAAGTTGCTGAGAAAGTTCATTCACATTCTGTATCTGGGTAATGCTTCTTAATGTGGTACCTCTCTGGTTGCTAAGCTGGTAACTCTTTATAGAAACTACAGGATAACAGCCTCAAAGTGCAAATTGATGTGAATCAACACCTGGCACATTTGTTCAGCTGTTTGTTCCCACGATGCACCTTTGTTTTTTGATTTAACCTGCCCCAATTCTTTTACAGTAATCTTTATTGCCTTTAGTGAAATATTTGCATAAAACACTTGTTCTGGTTTAGAGTTGCCTAGGAACTGCCACTTTCTATTTTGATTATGCACTTTGTTACCTAAAGCTACAGAAAATATCTACTACCTAAAGCAAAACAGCTTTGATGCTTTTGTGCCCTCTGAATTCAGAAATAAAAATTAATTTTTCACTCAAGGCTTAATTTGCCAGTTTCACTAGAAAGGAGGGAAAGTGCATTTTGGGCAGTGAATTTTGCTTCCTGAAGTCATAGGGGCATATTGTCAGTTGGTGAAACTCACAACTGCCTATCTCCCTTCCTTTCTTTAAGACAGATTTAAATGGGGATTGAATGGATGAATCATGCAAAACATAACCCTTTACTCCAAACACTGGTTCCCTGCGAGATCTGTTCACTTAGTGTTGGGTTCTTTGGTAGTGGGAGGGGGAGAGTTCTGATGAAGCAAGTACCTTTCAAAAGAAATAAACAGTTCATTTTAACAGTGAATATCAGAGTTAAACAGAATAAATTACTGAAAGATCAGAGAAAGCGCTTCTTGATTAAGGCAACTACAAATCATGAATCATATAAAGTTAGGGTTGGAAGGGAACTCAGGAGGCCATTTAGTCCAACCCCCTGCTCAAAGCAGGACCATCCCCAAATAGATCATCCCAGCCAAAGCTTTGTCTAGCCGGGTTTTGAAAACCTCCAAGGATGGAGCTTCCACCACCTCTTTGGGCAACCTGTTCCTGTGTTTTACTACCCTCCTAATGAGAAAATTCTTCCTAATATCTAACCTAAACTTCCCTTGCTGGAACTTGAGACTGTTGCTTCTTGTTCTGTCATCTGCCACCACTGAGAACAGTCTAGCTTCATCCTCTTTCCAGCCCCCCTTCAGGTAGTTGAAGGCTGCAATTAAGTCCCCTTTCAGTCTCCTCTTCTCTAGAATAAACAATCACAGTTCCCTCATTCTTTCCTCATAAGTCATGTCACCCTCCACCATGAATGGCTGGTGCCTCCCAAGACTGGGGAGGCATCATTTGTAAGTGGCTATGGTGAGAAGGGATATCTGCAGAAGCCAGCAGAAGTGTCAGCGGTGGAGAGGAAGGAGGTGGTAAGTGGAGACCACCCACAGATGCTGGCAGCAATGTTGGCAGCAGGGGAGAGGGGGTGGTGAGCAACGAGCAATGACAGCCCGCAGATGGCAGTGGTGGCAGTGGGGGGGGGCAGGTAGCGAGTGGTGACCACCCATAGAAGCCGGTGGCAGGTTCAGTGGCAGCCAGTCAGGGGGAAGGGGGACACGTTTGCCCTCCGCACCTCTCTACGTGTCTGTGCCCTGCGCTGGACTTTCTAATTCATCCCCATCCTTTCTGTAGTGGGGAGGAGGGGCAAAACTGGACACAGTACTCCAGGTGTGGCCTCACCAGTGCAGTACAGAGGGGAATAATCACTCCTCGTGACCTACTGGCAACACGCTTAACAATGCAGCCTAGTATGCCATTGGCCTTCTTGGCAACAGCTTATTGTCTACTGTTGCAGGGGTTTAGGTTGTAGCCATGTTGGTCTAAGGATATAGGCAAACAAGGTTCCTTGGGTGAATTTGATATCTTTTATTAGACCAACCCAAATGGTTGGAGAATAGTTATTAAGCAAGCTTTCGGGTTCAAAAACCCTTCGTCAGGCTAAGGACGCTGCAGCAGTTGCTGTGTGCTCTTCCTGGATGGAATGAAAAGTAAAGAAGCCAGGGGCTGGGTTGGAGAGTCAGTTGCCAGGCAGATTGTAATGTATCAAAAATCCAATGTCTATGTTTAGTCCCTGATCTCTAGTATCCAGCAGGCTGATGAAATGGAGCTCATAGGCTCGTCTCTGGGATGTGTTGTGTAAATTTCCCTTGAGGATCAGGACTGAGAGATTGGAGAGAGAGTGGCCTTCCTGTGAGAAATGTGCCCCCACCGGTAATTGGGTGTTTCTGTCTTTGATGGATTTCGGGTGTGCGTTCATTCTGGTGCACACTTGTTGTCTGGTCTCTCCTACATATCTTCCATCAGGGCATTTGGTGCATTGGATGAGGTATACTACATTCCTGGAGGTGCAGCTGTAAGATCCTGGGATGCTGATGGCTCTGTTGTGGGGTGTAGTAATAGTGGAGGTGGTGGAGATGTGGGGGCAGGTTTTGCATTTCTTGTCATGGCACGGTCTGGATCCTTTTGGTGTGTTCTGGGGCTGAGGAAGTTTGCTTCTTGTGATGAGGTTGGCGAGGTTCGGTGCTTGTCTGAAGGCTAGGATGGGTGGCTCTGGGAAGATTTTTTTAAGAATAGGGTCTTTTTCTAATATGGGTTGCAGTTTTTTGAGGATTTTCCGTATAGGTTCAAGGGATGGGTGATAGGTCATAACCAGCGGTGTGCGATTTGTGGGTGTTTTTCTTCTGTACTGCAGCAGTTCTTCACGTGGTATCCAGGTGGCTTTTTCAAATGTGCGATCTACCTCTCTGGAGGAGTGTCCTTGCTGGGTGAAAGCCTTTTTAAGATTGGTGAGGTGGCGATCCCGGGTGTTCTCTTCAGTACAGATGCGGTGGTATCTGAGGGCTTGGCTGTATATCACAGCTTTTTTGGTGTGTTTCAGGTGATTGCTGGTTTTGTGCAGATATGTGTGTTGGTCTGTGGGTTTCTTGTATACTGTGGTCTGTATTTTACCCTTCTGGATACTGATCATTGTGTCTAAAAAGGGGATGTTGGTGCTGGAGTATTCTAAAGAAAGTCGGATGGAGGGATGGTGATTGTTGAATTTCTGGTGGAACTCAATTAGAGATTCCTGGTTCTCACTCCAAATGATGAAGATGTCATCGATATATCGTAAGTACAGCAAGGGTTTGATGGTGCAGTTCTTGAGGAAGTCTTCTCAACAATACCATCAAATCATTTCCACCGAGATTACAAGAAAAACTACAGACCTTGATCCCCCCACTACCTAACCCAGGGACTTTTTACATGCTCCCTAAAATCCACAAACAAGGGAACCCTGGCAGACTTATCATATCCAACCATGGGACCCTAACTGAAGAAATATCAGGTTTTGTTGAATCCATCCTAAAACCGCTTTTACATATCTGCCTTACATATCTGCAAGAACAAGATTACAACCCAGAATACAGACCCAAAGATATCACTGAGCTTATACACTTCACCCTCACACACAACAATTTCACTTTTAATAATCAACACTTCCTCCAGATGATGGGAACAGCTATGGGCACTAAAATGGCCCCACAGTATGCCAACCTTTTTATGAGCCACCTGGAAGAAGACTTCCTCAAGAACTGCACCATCAAACCCTTGCTGTACTTACGATATATCGATGACATCTTCATCATTTGGAGTGAGAACCAGGAATCTCTAATTGAGTTCCACCAGAAATTCAACAGTCACCATCCTTCCGTCAGACTTTCTTTAGAATACTCCAGCACCAACATCCCCTTTTTAGACACAATGATCAGTATCCAGAAGGGTAAAATACAGACCACGTTATACAAGAAACCCACAGACCAACACACATATCTGCACAAAACCAGCAATCACCCGAAACACACCAAAAAAGCTGTGATATACAGCCAAGCCCTCAGATACCACCGCATTTGTACTGAAGAGAACACCCGGGATCGCCACCTCACCAATCTTAAAAAGGCTTTCACCCAGCAAGGACACTCCTCCAGAGAGGTAGATCGCACGTTTGAAAGAGCCACCTGGATACCACGTGAAGAACTGCTGCAGTACAGAAGAAAAACACCCACAAATCGCACACCACTGGTTATGACCTATCACCCATCCCTTGAACCTATACAGAAAATCCTCTAAAAATTGCAACCCATATTAGAAAAAGACCTTATTCTTAAAAAAATCTTCCCAGAGCCACCCATCCTAGCCTTCAGACAAGCACCGAACCTCGCCAACCTCATCACCGGAAGCAAACTTCCTCAAGCCCAGAACACACCAAAAGGATCCAGACCGTGCCATGACAAGAAATGCAAAACCTGCCCCCACATCTCCACCACCTCCACTATTACTACACCCCACAACAGAGCCATCAACATCCCAGGATCTTACAGCTGCACCTCCAGGAATGTAGTATACCTCATCCAATGCACCAAATGCCCCGATGGAAGATATGTAGGAGAGACCAGACAACAAGTGTGCACCAGAATGAACGCACACCGGAAATCCATCAAAGACAGAAATACCCAATTACCGGTGGGGGCACATTTCTCACAAGAAAACCACTCTCTCTCCAATCTCTCAGTCCTGATCCTCAAGGGAAATTTACACAACACATCCCAGAGACGAGCCTATGAGCTCCATTTCATCAGCCTGCTGGATACTAGAGATCAGGGACTAAACATAGACATTGGATTTTTGATACATTACAATCTGCCTGGCAACTGACTCCCCAACCCAGCCCCTGGCTTCTTTACTTTTCATTCCATCCAGGAAGAGCACGCAGCAACTGCTGCAGCGTTCTTAGCCTGACAAAGGGTTTTTGAACCTGAAAGCTTGCTTAATAACTGTTCTCCAACCATTTGGGTTGGTCTAATAAAAGATATCAAATTCACCCAAGGAACCTTGTCTGCCTATTGTCTACTGTAGCACTCAGGATTTTTTCTGCAGAGCTGCTGCCTAGCCAGTCAGCCTCCAGCCTGTACTGGTGCATGGGATTGTTCCGTTTTAAGTGCAGGACCTGGCAGATACATGTAGATACATGTATATAAATACAGGGGTAAGTACCCAAGAGAAATGGAATTAGAATTGAGTCTTGAGGATTTTTTCTGAGGCTTTCTGGCATCTTGTGGAAATAAAATGTGGAAGTAACATGAGTAACTTTAGTAAAGAAAATTAGTAGTCACAGAGACAGAGCTAGCTGCATCTCTGTCTACTGTCTGATCTGAATAAATGTATATGGTATTATTACTTGTGTGTTTAATATTTCTAGATGAAGTTTTACAGTTCTTCCACATTTAAATGCATGTGCAATGACCATTATCACCCACCTCTTATTCAACTAAAAGTTTGAGTGGGTCCCTCAGCAGCTTCTCTTTGGGAGTCTGGGACCAGTGGCATACTATGATCAAACAACCTTCTTTAGCAAAAAACATGGTTTTCTTTTGCAGTATAAAAGCAAAAACAATAAACAGTCTATACATGTTTGTTTTACTTAAAGGCTTACCTTCCCCCCAGTGGTACCCTAGTAGGACTAACTTGTTCAGATACCTTTTTGGGATCCTATTTATTAGTTCAGCTCCTCCAAACAACTACTGACCCATTTTTTTAGCACAGTTTTTTTTATTCTCCTATGCTCCTGGGTTTTGTCCCTTCTGGTCAAATCTAATATTATAGGTAGCCTCAAGAGGATGTGAAGAGAGCAAAAGTAATAATTTTGCTAATACCATTTAACAGTTCGCAAGAGTTTGGTGAGAAACAGCTTATCTCAAACCATTGTTTTCCTTCCTATCCAGGCTTTCTCACAACCTCCTATAATATAAACCTAAAGCGATATATCATTACAGTAAACATTCCAATAATCAGATTAGCATATGGTATTCATAAATTTGCACAGCAGCTCCAAATTCATCATGAGGATCTTGCATTAAAAATTTTAACTTAGAATGATCAACTCTAGCAATGTGACAGCAAAATCAATGTGCTCATATTAATTGATGTTTCTCGTTCAGCCTACTTATGTATTTTAAAGATGAAAGAGCTGAGTTTACAAGTGGATTGTCATTCCTTATGCAAGCTGAAATTTTTGGCATAAAATGGTATTGTCTACAAGAAATCTCTACAACCATGAGTAATGTAACTTAAGTAGAAGGCAAGGTAGAGTTGCACATTATAGACAAACAAAAATAGAATATATATACATGCATACTAGGGCTGTGTGAAACAATGCCATTTCATTTTGACTTCCATTTCAGCATTTCGAAGGGACAGTGTTTCATTTCACTGTTTCAAAGCACTGTAATGCAAGAAGATTTATTTAGGTAAATATGAACTGACTACTGATTTGAAAATCTGAAATTAGATATATTTTAAAACTAGATATATTTAAAGACTACTATAAAATACACATCACGTTGTTGTCTACATTCCCTCTTTAAGAAAACTGTAGTTTAAGGGGTTAGTTGCTGTGAATAAAGCAGTGCTCCCTGAGACATCAACAATGTTGTTATTAGGGCTGTGCGACACAGGATCGTTTTGTTTCCACTTCCATTTCACCATTTCAAAGGGACAGTGCTTCATTTTAGTGTTTTGAATCACTGTTTGGTTTAATTTCATTGAAACTGTTTCACTGTTTCGATGCATTTCAACGTTACGCCCATAGGCTATAATGGGGAATCATGAAAATGGCTATAACTTTGTCATTTCTTGCCTGATTCAGATGAAAATTACAGACATGGTAGCCCCTTCTAAGGGCATGATGCCTACCAGGGTTCAAGGATATAGGTGCAGGGGTTTTTGTGAAACTGCAATCAAACTGTTCAAAGCAAAACTAATATCACTTGCTGGCAGCGGCAGCCTGCTGTAATCCCTCATGCAGATCCGGGGGCCCACTCCCTCCAGGAGGAGTCTGACACAACCCTGAAGCCTTCCGCCCCCGGATCTGTGTGCGGGATGATAGCAGGCTGCTGCTGCCAGCTGGGGCCAGCGTCAGCACTGGGTTCTTCCCAGTGCTCAGAGCAGGCTGCACCAGGCTGACTCAGGTGCTGGCACTGGCCCTAGCCAGCAGCAGCAGCCTGCTGCCATTAGCATGCTCCACAGCTGGTGTGTGGAGCTTTAAAAAAAAAAAAAGCCCCACACTCATCGACTCTGGCAGTAGTGATTGGGACCTCTGAGGGCTTGTGACAGACCCCCCACCCCCATAGCGCAGGGCAGCAGGGGACATCAGGGATTGCCCCCCCCCACCTGACACCCATGCAGCAGCTATATCATGCGGGTGCAACGTGGCTAAGCAGGGTGCTAAGTGCTGCCTGGGAGCTGGGGTGGCTCCAGCAGTCAGCCAGAGCTCCCGGTTCATTCCCCAGCTCTCTGATCATTCCCTCAGCTCTTCCTGGCGGGGTGCAGCACCCAGATTTGCACACGGGGTTTCAGCAGGCTGTTGCTGCTGGCTGGGGAAATAGCCCAGAGCCGCCGCTATCCCCAGCTGGCAGCAGCAGCCTGCTGTCATCCCTCATCATAAGGGGCTTGCACCCCCTGGGAAGAACAGGGGGAAGTGATCAGAGAGTTGGCGAAAGATCGGGGAAGCTGGGGAATCGGAAATCGAACCATGAGAATGTTCAAGGACCTGAACATTTCCCCCAGCTCCTGGGTAGATTCTGCAGTCCCCAGTTCAATTCCCTAGCTCCCTGTTTGATTCCCCAGTCCCCTGTCAATTCCCCAGTTCCCAGTTCGATTCTCTGGCCCCTAATTCAATTCCCTGGGTCCCTGTTCAATTCCCCAGCTTCTTGTTCGAGTCCCTAGATCCTGGTTCAATTCCCTAGCCCCCTGTTTGATTCCCCAGCTTTCTGATCATTCACTTAGCTCTTCCCGCAGGGTGTGCCAGGTTTCAGAAGGCTGGGGCCAGCAGCATGTCATAGAGGATATTCTGGTTTTCTGCTACTCTGTCCTCTATTGATATGAAACGCAACACCTTTATGTCCTCTATTTTTCTCTTCAGTCAATAGAGGACAGAGGACAATGGGACTGTCTTCTATGATGGCCACCCTCTGCTCAGCGTGGGCTGCACCAAGGAGCTGCCACTGGCCCCAGCCTGCAGCAGCAGCCTGCTGAAACCTGGTGCACAGATTGGGGGCCTGTGCCCTCCAGGAAGAGCTGGGGAAATGATCAGAGAGCTTGAGGAAGTGATCAGAGAGCTGGAGAATCAAACCAGGAGCTAGATGTCAATATCAGAGCAGTCCTTCCCTCCCCTTCCCTCTCCCTTTCCTTAGTTTCTGTTTAGCTGCAAGCAAGCCGGCCTCAAAACTCGAAATATTTTGAAACTTTTGAAATGGTCGAAACTTTTGAATTCATTTCAAATCTGTTTTGAAGCCTTTCATTTCATTTTGTTTTCGCTCTTTCAAGCTTGAAATGAGTCAAAATAGCTTCAAAAGAAAACACCCATTGAAATTTTGCACAGCCCTAATGCATACATACATACAGCATAAGCTTTCATGGACTGAAGCTCACTTCATCAGACACTGTGAAAGGACCAAAATGTAACAGGATGGTAATAATCAGAGCCAAATTCAACTTAAGGATTTTATACAAATTCATTATCTTGGCTTAAGCTCCTACCCAAAAATCTGGGAAAATAAATTCTGTCTGGGTGTTCAATGTGAACACATTTTCCCACCCAGAAGAAATTGTAAAGTATAACAGTGTTGACTGAAGAGGGAAAGGAAAATGGGATAACAAACAGACTTGGGAAACCCCTAAAACTCAGTAGCCCACCTTTACCCAACTATTAATGTAACTTAAAGGATGATCATTAAAAAAAAATGACTAAGAATTGCAAAAAATTGAAGTTAAACCTGAATTTTTGTCTTGATTTTATTCATTCCCTCTTTTTCCATGTTCCTGTGGAGATCTGCCAGCAGGAGCAGGTTTTGAAACACTTCATTAAAGCTAATAGTTTAGGAAATTTCAAATTCATATTTCCAGTTCATATTGGCAACCTGATGCTAGAAGTTATATTTGTCCTATTAAAGATAGAAATATACCGTTTGGGAGCAATTCAAATGAGCAGTTTACAAGCAATTCATGGCCTGAAGTGCATTCACTTTAATCCTCCCTAAATCAAGTGGAATCTTTTTAAACATGAAATTTACGTGTTTCTATTCCATTTATAAATGGAGTGTGAGAATGGCCAACTTCAACAAGTTTTCCACTGCAAACAGTGCTGGTAATTCTGGGGAATATGTGGAAGTTTACACTAATATTGCTATATGTCCTGACTGGAATATAAATCCATTGCCATTGTTCATTCCTTTAGCAACTGTCTGCAACCAAGAAACATTACGGCTGCTTGTACATGTGACAGAGGTTTAGCCCTCTAAATTGAAATGGTGGGATTTTATTTGCAACTATTAAAAACCCACCGTTTCAATTTAGGGGCTTCCATCACCATTATGAAAGCAAGCTACCAATGGGCCAAATGGTCCCTGAGCTGTGGAAGGCCCCGATCCTTCCTTCTACGATGGCGGCATCCCCTGGGGCCACCGGGGTGGGCTGCTAGCGGGTGGGTGCTACCCCAGCTCAGGCTCAGGGAACAACTGGATTGGGTTGGGGGCTGCCTATGAGCTGGGGCAGCATCTGCCCACCAGCCGCCCACACAGGTGGCCCAGTGGGGTGCTGCCACCATGGAGGGAAGGTTCAAGGCCCCACACAGCTCAGTTTGCCGCTCAGCTGCAAGACAGGTGGGCAGGCTCTGTGGGGAAAAAAAAGGATCAGGCCCCTTGCCACTTTTTTTTTTCCCCTCAGTGGAGCCTGCCCACATGAGCTGCTGTTGGCCATGCAGCCTTTGAGCTGCAGGGAGGCCCAGTCCTTCCCTCCATGGTGGTGGTGCCCCCCAGGGCTGCCCAGGTGGGGTGCTAGTTACGTGGGTGCTGCCCCAGCTCACAGCCAGCATTCACCAGATCCAGCTCTTCCCCAAGCCCACACAGGGAGCAGTGCTAGTGTGTGGACTCGGGAAAGAGTTGGATCCGGTAGGTGCTGCCTGCAAAGTAGGGCAGCACCCACATAGCTAGCACCCTGCCTGGGCAGCCCTGGGGAGCTGCTGCTGTTGTGGAGGGAAGGACTACATCTCCCTGCAGCTCAGGGGCCACACAACCCAGTGGGAGCTTGCTCAGACAGGCTCCATTAGCAAAAAAAAAAAGCAGCGAGGGGACTGATCCTTTTTTTTTTTTTCCACAGAGCCTGCCTGCTTCTCCCATGGCTGAGGGGCAAGCTCCTGGCAGGCCCTGAGCTGTGGGGGGGCCCCGAACCTTCCCTCCATGGTGGCAGTGGCTCCCAGGGGCACTCAGGTGGGTGCTACTGGGTGGGTGCTGAACCCAACCTGATCCAGCTGTTTCCTGAGCCTGAGCTGGGGCAGCACCCACCCACTAGCCACCCACTCGGGTGGCCCTAGAGGTCACCACCACTGCAGAAGGAAGGACCGGGGCCCTCCGCAGCTCAGGGGCCACTTGGCCCACTGGCAGCTTGTGCCCCGGCCACAGGACATGTCGGCAGACTCCATGAAAGAAAAAAAAGATTGGGCCCCTCACTGTTTCTGCCTTCAGCCGCCTCTCCCATGGGGGGTGCGGATGAGCTGTCAAAGGCTGCAACATTACAAATAGCTACGTTGCAAACTAAACTACATGCAGATGTGGTTTAGTTTGCAACATTGCACACTCATTGAAATGGTAAAAACCCTCTGCATGTGTACAGTTCGACACATATAAACCACAAAAACAGCCAATTTTCATCATGTGTACCAGCGCCCTACAGTACTAGTACACAGAGCATTAATTGACAGTTCATATGTCCTTTAGGCCTGAAGAATAGGCACATTTGGAAATGTTCTGACCAGGCAAAGTTCAGTCAAACAATATTTGTTCATTGAATCTGTGAAGCGTTTCCTTTGAAACATCTCAGGTTTATTGTACTTTTGCTGAATCCAAGGCAGGGTTCTGGAGAGCGCTCGCTTGGATTTCTGGTATATTTGCCTCAGGTTTGGGAAGCTCAAAAAGCTGTAGGACCTGTAACACTGCAGCAGACATGTCTGGTGGAAGAAAACCACCAGTATTTCCTGCTAACTGGAAATGCTGCTTTTCAGGTAGTTTTATTCAAGAGAAGGATAGATTGTCCTAATAGGAATCTAGCCAGGTTTTTCTGCATGCAGTATTATTTATACTGTGTACTCTGCCATCCTTGTCCAGAGTTAGAGGAAGGCTGGAAGAGCATAAATCAGAAATGAAAGTGGTAGAAAACTTTTATTAAGCTATACATTTCAGGAATGTCTTTTTTGAAAAACAGCAATGAGAACACTTCTCAAAGGCAAAATCTCTATTTCCTTCTTGTATAGGGATCGAACCATTGCAGTATATATATATAAGGTAGCACATCTGTATTTATAGTAACTCTATTATAATTTTCACCAAGTGGTTTTTGGAGATGAAATAAAACTCAGGTCAGTTTAATGCAGTGGAGTTAATATAGATAAAGATTGAATAAGTTAAGCTCCTTGCAACTGTCAGACCTTCTAAACAAGTAATTCTTGAATTTATGTTGCAAACATTGTGTTTTCTCAGTCCAGAGTGGGCTTTTTGTGGAGTGCTCTGATTTAAAGTGCTTAGGCTTACTGATTCTTTTTCCTCTTAGGGAGTCAAGGGCTTTTTTAATTCTAAAAATGTGTAAGATGTATTTCTACACAGTGTTAAAATTTGCTGGATGTTTATCAGAAATGTACATGCCAGTGCAGGTATGTAGAACTACTTGGAGTAAACAGAGACCTCTCTTGTAAAAGATTTTTCAGCAAGGAATAGCTTTAAAAAATCAACACCTATTTCTGTTCTTAAGTAACAACCCCATTGGTGGAAATTTAAAATATCAAACAAGCAAGGAAGCAAACCCTATCCAAAGCAGTACTTTGATCCCCAGAGTTAGAAAGACTTCATGAAGTCTACAAAGAATATGGCTGTTGCTATTTGTTTTATGTCGAAAATAGTTAGCTATACCAGTGATAAGCAGCAGTACGAGTTAAGTTAGATCAGTTGAGTGGAAACAGTAGCAAAATTATTCCTGTGCCAAAAGTGAATGTAAATGACCTTGTTTGATGCTTTGTGGTGAACAGATTTAGAATATTATTTTTAGAATAGCCTTCCAGTTTCAGTGTGATACATGTTTGCCTGAGTCAACCTATCACTGGTATTTCCATATGAATTTTATAAAAGTTTCCTTGTATCATCTCTCAGAGTGTTTCTGAACCCTAAGAGATGCTCCAACAAAAATTCTCCAGTTCTTGATTTTAAAAATATAGCTGCCTCACTCAGATCTGGAGAGAATCTCCTTGTGACAAATGATCCTGGCATTTTCAAAGGAGAGCTGGTTACAGTCCTTTACTAACTGTGAGGTCCTAAATCTAATGGAAAATATCTTTGGCATGAACCTGGGGAGTATCAGTTACATTAAAAAAAAACTAACAAAACCAAAAAACCTCCTGGCCATCTAATCTTTTTTGGAAATACCATCCAAATCACACACAGGTACTAATTAAACCCAAACAGTATTTGCTTTTAATTTATTTGTAGGCCCAAGTCATATTTTCAAGATCATGACATCTACTGAAAAAACCCAAACCTGAGGATTTAAATGCATGTTACTTAGGGATTAGCAGAGTTTGAATCTGATGTAATAATATTGTGCTAAATGCCACTTTTATTTAATGTAATGGTTGGCTTTAGGTACCCTGTGCTGGACTGAACCTATGTAATAGATCAATGTGTGTCATAAACATCTCTTTTTTAGGATCTCAATTGTACTATGCACAGCTTCTTGATTGTGTTGTGTCTCTCTTTCTTAGAACTACTTAGATTTTATGAGCCCTTCAAGGGATTTTCTCTTTCAAATGTACAGCTCCAATAGCCGCTTGAATTAAAGCCCCAACAGTGTCTCATGTATCAGCATCCCCACACTTCAAAATGGTAGCAGGGATGCTTTAACTAAAACTCGTCAAATGAGCTTTAGTTAAAGTGTCCCTGCCACTGTTTTGAAGCATGGGGGAGCTGATACATGAGACATGGAAGTTGCTGGAGGAGCACTAATTAGCACACTCCAGCAAACTCAATTAATCAGTGTCGGAGCAGCCTTCCCACACATCTACATGCATACCTTAAGACTAGACAAAACATTAAGAAATAGGTTGGTTGTAGGGAACAAACACCCATGGCAAAAAACTGCATTATGGAATCTTCTGCTCCGGGCTGTGCATCCTGGCTGGTTTGTCTGCACCCTCCTCCTACCCCCACCTCTGCCCCCCCAGATCACATTCCCAAGTTTGCTTTATGGAACCTTCTAGCGCCCATCCTGTCATTTCAATGCTGACATTTGTTTGCAGCATGATGTAGGAGGACCAGGTTCACACACTGTAGCTATCCAAGGACATGGAACAAAATAATTTACCTACTGTTTTACTGGAAGGGGATCTGCTTTCAGTCTATTCAGCAATGGGAAGAAAACTATTAATGGTCTCCATGAGGAGTATGTGCCAGGTTTCAGGAACAGCATTTAGGGACTAAAGGCTCAGCCAGAAGTGCAGCTCCTGGGTCTAACTCATGGTGTTTCACAGAAAGCTTCATGAGTTAGACTGATCCTCCTGACCCAACAGATGTTAGCTCCAATTTGGAGACAATCTGGGGAGAGAGGCTGCATCTCTGCAGCCTCTTTCCCTAGGTCTAACCTCCTCTCCAGCTCCTGTTCTGTCTCAGGATGAGCAGGGCAGAAGGCAGGGAAGGGAGGTCTATTCTGGAGTTTCTCCAGCCGTGCTGGAGTGGGGAGAGTGGGGTAGGTGGATTGTTGCTCCCTGTGGGGCTCCAATCCACCTGCTCCACCCTCCAGTGCCAGCTGGGTGACTCCTAGAATGAGCTCCCTCTGCTCCCTTCCCTCCTCATTCTAAAAACAATGCCAGGAACAGTGCTGGGCTGCATCAGCTGAGCCCTGCTCACAGCGTGCCCAGATGCAGGTGCTCAGATTGTCATGGGATTGGGCCCTTTTAGAGAGCTCTGTAGCCATGCACTTGTGTTTGGTCACAGCTGTAGAGCGTTTCCAGGGGCCAGATCATGTGGAAATTGTCCCTCCTTCTGTGCCTTAAGTCCACTTATATGCTATAAATGCTACATTGAACACACACTGAAACTTCAGTTCACAAAATCCCGATTATCTCTCATTGTTTCTTCACTAAATGTAGCTGTGTGAAGAAACATGATGGTCTAACAGCAATTAATAGACTGAAGTGCCATGTTATGGCTGTTGATGAATGAATTTACAAATGTCCAGTTCTCCACAGGTGCCAATTTATACCCCTATCTGTTTTTACAGAGTCATTTATTTCTCTCCTAACTGGTAAGTTCTAACAAGGTTTTTTTCCTCTCAGGTCCAGAACATTTCTTTCACTTTAATCTGCTCACATCCTGTATTGCAGCCTCTTTTGTTAGCCTTATTACCATAAGCATCCCTGGTGATTTGAGCTGAGATTTATAGCAGTTTTTTGTTGTTGTTGTAAGTATTTTATCCCCTGAAAAATGCTATTTTAGTTGCTACTAATTGTTCACAATTTCCAATCTTTGCTCTGAACTTGGTCCAAGGTGCTGTGCTGGGTTAGACCACAGGTCCATCTGTCCCAGCATCCTCTTATCTCACAAGGAAGGCATTTATGCACAGCATGCCTAGACTGATCTGTCTACTTTCTCAGAGGAAATTCAACCTAGGTTTCCTGGATTCTGAACAGCTGCTTTTACCATTGTGGTCTGGGGAGAGGTCAGCATCAGTATGAATCTAGCCCTTCGTTTCCTTTACATTTATTACAAATATGTGTGTGTGTATAAAATAAAAATATTCTTTGGATCAAATGGAATGTTTCATTTGACATTGAAAGCATTTTTCCACTATGTCGATGGAAAAAATATACAAAAATATATGAGACATTTTTGGTTTACATTGAGCCAACTATTTTTGTGTGTGTTTGGCTGCTGAACTGAAAAAAGGAAGGATGGACGGACAGAAGGATGGATGGATAGACAAAAACAATTATTCCCACTGCCATTTAGCAAAATTTTCATTTGACCTATTTAAAAGAGTCAATAACCAACAGACAATGTATTGGAGGTAGAATTCACCCCTGTGCTCTGGACTGGCATACAAAGTCAATGCACCAGAAAGTCCCTTTTGGAACAACTATGGACTGTTACAGCTACAACAGCACTCTAATGCAACTGTCTCAATTTCTTCATTCTATAAAATACAAATTATAATACATTCCCATGTACCTTTATGGGAGGTAATGAGGATTAATAAGTACACAGTGATTCCAATGCATGTAGAAAACACAATAATAATGCTCTATAATGCTTGTAATATCCCAGATGTGGAACCTGCATGAACCAGGTTAACAGAATGTACGTGTCTTTTGGCAAGAATATCAGAATTGCTGCCTAAGAACATTGTCAACGTATTGTTCTTTGAACCATAGTGACTATATGCAGCATATGTAAGGGGGTAAGTTTTGCTAAAGAGCTGATGTTTTAGGAGATCAACCATCTGTTTTTTTCTGTGACAGAGTATGAGAAAAGGAAAGGAAAATGGTATGTGACTTGACCTGAGGCTGGTGAAGAAACAAGAGTCAGGTAGCCCCCTTCCCCTCTAATTTTTGGACGATTGTCTTATATTCAGGGTTGTTGTCACCAGATTTAATATTAGACTTTAGTGGTACTTAATTCATAAATGCTTGAACAAGAATAGGCCCTTCTCTGAAGAGAGCATTTATTGAGCACAACAATTTGCAGCTTCAAGCATACAACAACGAACAACAGAAAAACTTCACCTAAGCTAAGATACAGTCCAGTAAGACACCATGACAGCACACACAACTTAGCCTAACTTAAAATACAACATAATAAGCTAAAAAGACAACAGAAAGCCTTGCATAGATGCGAGTCGGTGCCCTTCTCTTCCAGTCTGGTCTTTGTCCTCCTCCTCACTTGCCCGCCATGCTTTGTTGTTAAGGAATTAATAAGAACGGAGGAGGTCAACAATCAAGTGGTATGGTACTGGAACATACATGTCTTGGTCTTGGCCATGGTGCTCCATCTCCCCTGCACCCTGTCCTCACCACACCTGGTTGGATAGGTATTGATTCACTTTGTCAGTGAATATCTTTCACTTGAGCAAGTGGGCAACTTGCCCTGGCTCACATTCCATAAAATACCGTTCACCCTTACATGGTTATTTCCTTATTGAAAGGTGATTCATCCTATCTTAGTTTAAGTATGTCATTTCTGTCTTGGAAGGAATCTCAGTTGCACTTAGTCTGTTATAGCCCCGTTGCTCCCCAGAGGGTTATAGGGCATAAGACAGAACTCTGTCTCTCAGGACTTTTTCAGCAAGCAAGTTCTCTCCATCTACCAGCAGTCCTTTTCTCTCAGGTCCTTAAAGGGACCAAGTCTGACTCAAATTGTCTCCCTTCTCTATAGGTTCTTTCCCTTCTTCCTAATAAGGATAACGGAAGCCTGGTGGGACTCCACCCATGACTGGATCACGGGTATAGATGGCTATACCCTGTACAGGAGGGATCGTGTAGATAAAAGGGGCGGGGGTGTAGCTCTCTATGTTAAGGAAAGCTACACGTCCCTGCAAGCTGATATTGGCAACCAGGGTGGACGACTGGAGACCCTCTGGGTTAAAATCTGTGGGGAACACGGCACAGGGGACACAATGGTGGGAGTCTACTACAGACCTCCCACCCAAAGTCCTGAGCTTGACCAGGAATTTGCCTGGGAACTGGCTGAGGCGGCATGCTCCAGGACCATGGTTGTCATGGGTGACTTCAATTACCCGGACATCTCGTGGGAGGATCGCTCAGCAAAATCTGAGCAGTCGCAAAGCTTCCTCTCATGCGTGAATGACCTCTACCTGACTCAAGAAGTCTATGGGCCAACGAGAGGCAAAGCGCTGCTCGACCTGGTACTGGCTACTGGGGATGACTTAATTGGTGACCTAGTGATCGATGGGAAGCTGGGTGACAGCGACCACGAGCTGATCACCTTTACTATCTGCCGAAAAGCTGGCAAGTCAGTCAGCAACACGGAAGTCCTTGACTTCAGGAAAGCCGACTTTGACAAGCTCAGGAGGCTTGTCAGTGAGGCCCTAAGGGACCATGACCACAGGGAGAGGGGAGTTCAAGAAGAGTGGTTGCTCCTCAAGGGACCGATCCTCAATGCACAAACTAAGTCTATTCCATCGCGGAGGAAAGGCAGCAAGAGGGCACAGCAGCCCCCCTGGCTCTCCAGCGACCTAGCAGACCTCCTGAGGCTAAAAAGAAAGGCCTACAAAGGATGGAGGATGGGAGTCACCTCCAAGGAGGATTATTCTGCACTGGTCCGGTCCTGTAGGGAGCATACCAGGAAAGCCAAGGCTATAACTGAACTCCAGCTAGCTTTGAACATCAAGGACAATAAGAAGTCCTTTTTCAGATATGTGGGGAGCCTGAGGAAAAGCAGGGGCAACATTGGAACCCTGCTGAACTAGATGGGGCAACTAACAACTGACGCCCAGGAAAAAGCCAACCTATTAAATAGGTACCTGGCATCGGTCGTTCATCAGTCCCATGGGACGCCCATGCCCGCTACGGGACAGGGAAGTCCAGGTGAGGGTGATCCCCTGCCCTCCATTAATGCTTACTTTGTGAAGGAACATCTTGAGAAGCTGGATACCTTCAAGTCAGCCGGCCCTGACAATCTTCACCCCAGGGTACCCAAGGAGCTGGCAAGCATCATAGCCCAGCCTCTAGCACGGATCTTTGAAAACTCTTGGTGCTCTGGTGTAGTGCCTGAAGACTGGAAGAAGGCCAGTGTGGTGCCTATCTTCAAGAAAGGGAGGAAAGTGGATCCGGCTAACTATAGCCGGATCCACTAATGTAATATATACATTAGCTTGACTTCTATCCCGGGGAAGATCTTAGAAAAGTTTATTAAAGATGCCATCCTTAATGGACTGGCTGACGCCAACATCTTAAGGGATAGCCAGCATGGGTTTGTTGCGGGTAGGTCTTGCTTGACCAATCTCATTTCCTTCTACGACCAGGTGACCTATCACCTGGACAAGGGAGAAGAGATTGATGTCATATATCTTGACTTCAAAAAAGCCTTTGATCTGATTTCCCATGATCACCTCTTGGAGAAACTGGCCAATTGTCGCCTTGGGTCCTCCACAATCCACTGGCTGGAAAATTGGCTCCGTGGTCGTACCCAGAGGGTAGTAATTGATGGAAGTCACTCATCATGGTGTCCTGTGACCAGTGGGGTCCCCTAAGGCTCTGTCCTTGGACCCAGACTGTTCAACATCTTTATTAATGATGTGGACATTGGAGTCAGAAGTGGACTGGCCAAGTTCGCCGATGACACCAAACTTTGGGGCAAAGCATCTACACCAGAAGACAGGCGGGCGATCCAGGCTGACCTGGACAGGCTCAGCAAGTGGGCGGACGAGAATCTGATGGTGTTCAACGCCGATAAATGCAAGGTTCTCCACCTTGGGAAGAAAAACCCGCAGCATCCTTATAGGCTCAGCAGTGCTATGTTGGCTAGCACTATGGAAGAAAGAGACTTGGGGGTCATCATTGACCACAAGATGAACATGAGCCTGCAATGCGATGCTGCGGCTAGTAAAGCGACCAAAACGCTGGCTTGCATCTGTAGATGCTTCTCAAGCAAATCCCGGGACGTCATTCTCCCCCTGTACTCGGCCTTAGTGAGGCCGCAGCTGGAGTACTGCGTCCAGTTTTGGGCTCCACAATTCAAAAAGGATGCGGAGAAGCTTGAGAGAGTCCAGAGAAGAGCCACGCGCATGATCAGAGGTCAGGGAAGCAGACCCTGCGATGACAGGCTGAGAGCCCTGGGGCTCTTTAGCCTGGAAAAGCGCAGGCTCAGGGGTGATCTGATGGCCACCTATAAGTTTATCAGGGGTGACCACCAGTATCTGGGGGAACGTTTGTTCACCAGAGCGCCCCAAGGGATGACGACTAGGTCGAATGGTCATAAACTACTACAAGACCGTTTCAGGCTGGACATAAGGAAGAATTTCTTTACTGTCTGAGCCCCCAAGGTCTGGAACAGCCTGCCACCAGAGGTGGTTCAAGCGCCTACATTGAATACCTTCAAGAGCAAACTGGATGCTTATCTTGCTGGGATCCTGTGACCCCAGTTGACTTCCTGCCCTTTGGGCAGGGGGCTGGACTCGATGATCTTCCAAGGTCCCTTCCAGCCCTAATGTCTATGAAATCTAATCTAGTTGCCACTCATGGCGTCACTGTTGGCTGGTTGTTGCTGAGACTCACCTGCCAATCTTTCTCCCAGCTTTAGAGTGCTTCTCTACTATATGGGCCTTCCAAGCTCTCAGCTCCACTCCGTGCCTACATATGGATCACACAGCAGCCCTGTGCTGCTTGCTTTCATTTTCCCTCTCTCTGGAGAAGCTGTGTCCCGGACAGTTTTATACCTGGCCTTCTGGTCACTCAGCAAATCAGTGCCAGTTCTCAGTGAGCTTCCATGTGGGCCAAGGAATCCCCTTTCCAGTGGCATCTCTTCCACCGCCTGGCAGGAGCACAGCTAGCTGGCTCAGTATCCAGGTAAGTAATTTTTATTTCTTTTTCTTCCTTTGGAACTGGAGCTATAGGTGGCCCCCTGTTACAATAGGTCTTATGTAATCCTGAGGGAAGAGTGTTTCCTTGCAGGTATTCAAAAGGTCTTTCTGGGGGATCTGCAGATCATCTTAGTTGATGAGGAGGAGATCCCGCAGGCCTCATTATTGCCTGGGTGTCTTGACCATAACATGCTTTTCACATCCCTCACCTATCACATGCACCTCGTGCCCCTCATAACTCTTATTCATAGATGTGTAGATTGTAAGGCCAGAAGGGACCTTGGAAGATCATTGGGTCCAGCCCCCTGAATCAAGCAGAAAAGATAACTGGGTGTCAGGTGACCCCAGCAGGGTGACTGTCTAATCTCCTCTTGAAGATTTCACAGGGTAGGTGACTGCACCATCTCTGGAGTGAACTTATTCCATAGTGTGGACACCCTGACTATGAAGAAGTTTTTCCTAATGTTGAGCCTGAATCGATCTTCCAGGAGTTTGTGGCCATTACTCCTGGTTTTCACCCTCTGCTGCTCTGGTGAACAGTTGCTCACCAAGCCCTGGATGTACTCCCCTAGTGTAGCAGTAAGCTGCTACCAGGTCCTCTCTTATCCTTCTTTCCCTCAGGCTAAAGAGTCCTAAGTCCCTCAGCCTTTCCTCGTATGGCTTGCCTTTTAAGACTCTGATCATACGGATGGCTCTTCTTTGGACTCTCTCAAGCTTGTCCATGTCCTTGTTAAAGTGCAGTGCCCAGAACTGGATGCAGTACTCCAGCTGCAGGCACCAGTGCTGAGTGGAGCAGAAGAATCACCTCCTTGGTTTTGCTGGAGATGCATTGATTAATGCATGCCAGAGTATTTGCCCTACTGGCTACAGCATTGCACTGCAGGCTCATATTTGTACTGTGGTCTATTATTACACCCAGGTCCCTTTCATTCATGGTGCTAGTTAGTTTGGTGCTGCCAAGCCCTGTAGGTGTGTTGGGGATTGCTTGTCCCGAGGTGGAGCACTTTACATTTCTCAACGCTGAACGTCATCAGATTCCAATCCACCCAACTTGCTAGCCTATCTAGGTCTGCCTGTATCTGTAGCCTATCTTCAAGCATGACCACGCTCCCCCATAATTTGGTGTCAACCACAAACTTGGCCAGTGAACTCTTCACCCCCACATCCAAATCATTAATAAAGATGTTGAAAAGTACTGGACTGAACACCAACCCCTGTGGGACACCACTGCCCACTTCTCGCCAGGGTGACACAGATCTGTTTACTATGACTCTTTGGGTTCTATCCTGCAGCCAGTTTCTCACCCACCTGACTGTCTTGGAGTTAAGCCCACAATCCTCCAATTTTCTTCTGAGGACATTGTGGGATACTAGATCAAAGGCCTTTTGGAAGTCAAGGTATACAATGTCAACCTGCTCTCTTGTGTCCAGGTGGCGAGTTACCTGGTCATAGAAGGAGATGAGGTTGGTGTGACAGAGCACCTTTGGTGCCTGTCACTTTAAGGGCTGGAGCAGGGAGCTGCCAGGTGGCTGATTGCAGTGGCCATTTTCATACTTAGGCCAGAACGGCACTGGTCCAGGTTGAACAGCCAAGGAGGTAACATCATGCTGAGCTGCTCCTGGAACACCTTGAAGGTAAGAGTAGGAGCTATGGGGGATGGTTTGGAAGCTTCTGGTCCTGGGTATGACCTGAAAAACTGCACCCTGCTGGGGAAGGGTGGCCTGGTGCAGCTCCTAGTGGCATGGGAGCCCCCAGGAAATGCCAGACCAGTTACCTCCCTGGTGAAGGGTGGGTAGGGGCACCTTAAAACCTCAGCTCCCACTATATAGTGGAGAAGATACAAACTATGGGGCCAGGCATGCTGAAAGAAAGGCACCTGAGCCCCTGGAAGTGTAAGACCCCAAGCCCATGAAGGGGCATAGAGTTAACTCTGGAGAAGGGGCAGTGTGGAGCCCTAGTGAGGGAGAAGTGTGGAGCCCTAGAGAAGGGGAAGTATGGTGCCCTAGAGAGGGGCAGTGTGTAGCCCATGAGGGGCATAAAGGTGACCCCAAGGAGGGGTGGAAAGTGGCTCCAAGAGGGGTCAGAAAGAACTGAGGGCCCAGGGAGGGGCCGGTGGCTAGATTCAGCCTAGAGTTAGGCATGGACCGTCACTCATGAGCTGGGTTGCAAGAGGCACCCAGAGGGCTGCAGGGTTGATTGCCTAGAGTGAGTGTGACTAATCCTGATTGCCTGAAGACCACTCTTGGGGAGCAGAGCAGAGTGGAAGAGGCCCAGAAGAGGGGTGGAATGAAAGAGGCCCTGTGAGAGGGAGCAAAATGAGTGAGGCCTGGTGAGAGGGAGCAGTATGATTCAGTGAGTGGAAGAGGCCCAACATGGGGCAGAGTTTGGCCCAGTTTTCGGCCAGAGCATTTATAATAATGGATGCTATCTGTGAGGCATGGGCCGTAGTATAGGGAAGGTTTAGAGCTGCAGATATCACCCTTAGTCATCAGGGGTTCAAAATGGGCAGCCTCCCATCTTTATAACTTACCAACAAGGCATGGCAGGTGAGTTAGGCAGGCGGCATGCCCATAGACAGGAGGTGGGCTGGTGCTAGCACCAGGCCTGGAAGCTTGCCCTGTAACAACTGGTAAGGCAAAACCTGCCCGTGACAAAACCGTGCTGGCTGTCATTCAGAATCTTACCTTGTGCATTCACCTCATGCATTCAGTATCTCTGTCTCTTCTCAAGTATTCCAGGCTCTTGCCCCCTACAGGTTCTGTTTGAAATGTAAATGTAGTTCCCTGCTTTCTTGGGTCACACCAACCCATTTAAGCAGTCTGGCAACCCTCCCCTGCTACCTTAGGTCTGTCACATAGCTCCAGCCAACATTTGTGTTGACTGTGCCACTTCTTTGCCAGCATGATCTTATAGTTGAGTAAATATGATATATAAAAGAAAATGCCTTCCATATAGCTTCTTATGATTATTTTTTGTAGGTTTCACTGTACAAATCTCATGGGTTCACCAGTCATGAGGGCACAGGCTCTCTGAAGCACTTGAATTTACATGGTAATTGTGTCCTAACTCCCTTACAGGATCTTGAAAATCTTTTCCTGAGAGCTTAGTGCAAGGGATCAATTTCATTGTCATGGATAGTCCATTTCAGTTCAGTGGCATTATCTGTGGTAGTGAGCATATTCCAAGAAGTTTGTACAAGACTAAAGTAGCAGCATGTGGCATGGAAGACAAGTCATACTGTATAAAAGCAGTTCTATATGGCTTAACAAATCATACAGCACAGCTGAATGCTTCTGATACTCATCATTTGAATGAAAGGACAGTGTAATCTGTGAGAGATTCCCCACACAGCATTCTTTAATTGTCATGAATTATCCCATGTCAGTTATTTAAATCTCCATGTAGGCAGCTAGCATAATAATGTGGGCAGGAATGGTAATTTCCCACACAAGGCCAGCTTGATATGTAACTATTTGGTATGCAGCATTACAGTAATTATGCATTCCTTTCTAAAATGTTGGCCTCCTATGGGTTATTTTAGTGTTAATTTGACTTCAGCAGAGGATGGGCTGCTTGGTAAATATTTAAGGAGAATTGTCCTATAACCAAGAAGTCATTAGGAAGAAAAGCACTTTCTATCCATCTGTTCAGTGTAAGAAAAGATCAGGGGTGGGCAATTATTTGCCACTTAAGGAGTTTCAGTAAGCTGTTTGTTGGGGTGGGGAGGGTTGCTGACCTAGCCTGGTGGGGTAGAGGGTGGGAGGGAAGGGCGAGGAAATGATCCTATCTGGGCCTGTCCAACCCACACCCACTGCCAGGGGTGCTGGACGGAGTAGGCTGGCAGGCAGGATCTCTGTGGAGAATCAGCCTGGGACCCCCACAGGCAGGGCACACTCAGTCAGATGGGATGGTGCTGTGTGCGGGTGGGGAGTGATGTCCAGGAGCAAGATGGGTGCGTGGGGCCAGAATCATAGGGTGGTGACAGTTTAGGGCCAAGTCCCAGGGCTCAGCTGAGATCTACTACCCAAAAACAGACTGTCATTAATTAGGGCTTAGAGAAGGGGTGGGCTTTTATTACTGACTGGCATGGGGTCTGTGTTCAGTACTCCAGGGGATGGAACATGGTCCTAGTGTAGAATTAAAAACCATTCACAGGAACCATGCCATGAAATCTCTAGCAAAGAGTACCTTGCTGTGAAAAGAAAAAACAGACTTTGGAAGTTTCATGCTTAAAACATTTGTTACAAAAATGTTGAGAAGACTGGACAATTCAACCTATGTAAAAGGTAGAGTAGAGGCAGGCCCTGCCACCTTTTGCTTTCTGTCCTCTTTTACAGGTATTAAAATGTACAATCTAAGGGTGGTGTCAAATGTTGAGCTAAATACCTAATAGGAGCAGTTAACACCATCAGATGCATAGTCAAGCAGTTTAGCTCATGGTGCTACGAAGTTGTTCCCTTTCAGACAAGGTTTCTCTCTTAAACACTTACTACTTTTTTAATGGGTCACTACATTCCAATGATTTGCAACTATTGCAAGTGAACATGTGACAGGGCCTAAGGGTAGTGGACACCTGCATTTGGAGCAGATGTCAAAGGGAAACATTTCAGAAGGGTGGCAGCTGTGCCATTCTAATTGTTAGGTTTTGGTAATCTGGGAATGATACAAATGTAGCAAAATGACTCCAACTCTGACACTGCCTCATGCAGGTTACTGTTGGTTTTGCTACATTTTGTATTGCTCCTGGCTTGTCCAGGCATAACTGGTAGAACTGCTTCCTTTTTTAAACAGTCCCCTTAGGAAACAACTCCAGATATATGTGTGTCTCCATACCCTAATTGAGCATGGTTTATTTGTAACTCTGGTATGAAAGGTTATTATAGCCTGCAATGAATGAAACAGACAGCATGCTTTGACCACTGAGGATTAAAAAGGGTAATGTTGAACAGCTGGGTTAGCTGACCAACCTGGATACCTGATGAGACACAAACCCTGTGGGAGACTAGTGTGTCATTATCTAAATTAATATTGGATCATAGAAAGGATTCACAAAAGCATCAGAGTTTTGACTGAACAGCAACCTTAACTTTGATATTTCCAGACATTTTCTTCTTCATTTTGCAATCTTAATATGGTTTTAGCTCAGTTTTATTTCAATGGTTATTGCCACAAGAAAAGTGAAAGTCAGATTCTGTAGGCTACAATATTTTTTGTCCCCTTTTCCTTTTATGAGCCCTGAATGCTATAGCAGTAGCTTTTATACAATGTATTATAAGGTCAAAACTTCCATGTTCCAATAAAGTACATGGGTTCAGTTGCAAAGCTATGGTAGTTTGACTGTGGAATCATTTCTAATTACCATAAATAATCAGTTACTAAGTAGTATTCACTGGGATCAATATTTCTTAGTGATAAGTACAGCGGAAGGTGATAGACAATAGAATGTATATAGAAGTTCTCTCCCCTAAAACGTCTAGAGTAGAGAAGTTGTGTGTGTTGCTTCAACCTTGTGTCAGCACTTTTTAGTATAGAGTGAAGCACCTGACAGCTGCTCTGTCATTTGTGACCATTGTGGTTGCAGTTTTGGGATTTATTTTCTAAACCACCATTTTCAGGTGTAGCTAGCTATGAATGTCAATGCCATGCCAATGCAATGGTAGGGATTTTTGTGGGTTATATCTTTAGTTGAACCAACTGCACGATTGGGAGTAATTTAGACAAACTTTCAGGGACAAGGTACCCTTCTTCAGTCAACATTTTTCCCATCCAGATTTTGGAGAAAAATCAAATGCTGAATTTTAAGTTGCTTGGACAAACCCCACCCCTGTGTTTACTTTTAAAATGGATTAAATGTATTTAAAGAAGAACTGCTAGGTTTAAAGAATATATGAACACGTGTGCACACACACACTCCCAAACTATTGTGGGAGCAATGGATTCCATCTTTAGGCAGTTGAGTGTAATCTGGCTATTTGTAGGTGGAATTCAGAAGAAGCAAAAGTGAAATTGAACTTTATAAAAGCAGGCAGAGCTGAGGTGCTGCTATATTGCCTGCCATTGAAGCTCCAGCCTTGGCATGCTCTTGTTATTCTTTTCTGTCATCTGAAAAAGTGTCAGGAGAAGACCCTGTCAGCACGATGCAGAGGGTGAGTACACATCTCTCAGATTCATCCTTCTGCAACTCTCTGTATGTGAGGCTTGAGGGAAAGAAAGAGCTTTTGTGCTCATCTGCCCCACCATCAGTAAATGCCACCAAAACAATAGAACTGTAGACTTTGAAATCACAGATGTGTGTATATTTGAAATGCTTTTGATTGGTGTTCAGGCCTGGAACCATGAATAATAAAATGGCAACAGTCCTCATCCTCAAAGCAGAGCCAGGGTGTGTCCCCTGAATTTTTTTACTGCCTTTCTTATAATACCACTAGCTGTAACTGAGAAAAGAGGATTAATATAACTATGCCTTATTCCTTGGCATAGTCCTACAACTTCGCTGGCCCTACTCGCCAGAGCAAGGTACAGATAGTGGCCTGAAATGAAGGGAAAAGAGGAAAGAGATAACTTTTAGTTTTATTTTCAAATATGCTTGTAGTTCTGAATGTGCTACACGTTTAATGCTCCCTTGTGCAGAGGACTGGCAAAAAAGCCTATAAATATCACTTAAGTCTTTGGGATGATCCCTAAGTAAGGTTTGCTGTATTTATTGTAAAGGGCATGTCAGTTTACCTTCAAAATCAATGTTTTCTAAAATATTTGTCCATAATAAGAACTGAGCTCTTTGGGTGCTTTGTAAGAAGATTAATGGTCCTGATGTGTGCTGTGGAAAACACAGCTTTCTGTTCAGGCAGGCTAACATTTTAAATGAACTTTCTTTTATGGTTTAATAACTCCGGGTACAGTGGAGATGTGCAGTGTCCGTGTTAATGAAAGCACGGATGGCTTATCAAACCAGTGATCTGCAAGCTATGACATTAAAACAATAAGCCCTAGGCCCAGTTGCTGGGGAATATGTAGGGTTTTTTTTTTTGTATCTGTGAACTTTTTAAGACTAGTATAAAACTAGATAAATAAGTGGAAGAAAACTGTCTTTGGATTCCAGCTAGATCATTCTTCAGGCCTTCTCAAAATACATTTACCCACAAACTGCATTACATTAGGTTCATCATGGGCCAAATTGGAGGAATTTACACTAGAAAGAGAGCTGCTGCTCCATTTACATCCCAAAGAGTGAGACTTGTTTGCTTGAGTAAATATGATGGTAAGTTGTATGATCAAATTCTTTCTATGGCTATGAAAAATCTCAAACATAGTGTGCATTAGTAGGAAAGTTTTTCTTATGAAAGGAGCAAAATATTTAAAATTATATTGCAGTATTGCCAGCTTTGGATATTAAAAAAATAATTCCTGTCCCCCAAAAAGATGAGATTTGGCTTTAAAATTAATGATATTTTTAAAAAATGAATTCTGTTTATGTCCATTTCTTTAACCTTTAGGGGTTGCATTTTTCATGCATTACTCCTGATCTGAAGGCTAAAAATTGCATTTTAAAAGTGAAAGTTGAAACATTTTTGCAGTTGCCTGATTCTGGAAGTTGGGGGTTTAAGAAAAAAAAATATATATATCAAAATTCACAATGAAGTCATAAAAAAACGATACCACTGCTGCCAGAACAATCTTTTATTTATTCATTTATTACCAGAACAGATGGATAGCCCATATTATGCATTTATAGCATGTCAAACTTCAGTTTGAACAAAATAGATTTTCTGGGAATACCACAGCTGACTGCTTTGCTTAGAAATAACCCCTATAAGCTTTACTCCCATGCTATGAACTTCTGATAAGGGAGATGTTTTTGTGCTTCTCAATTGTTCTAGCCTGGCTTCTGCTCTTGTGGTTAAAGATACTTAAAGATTGACACTGAAAATTAGGTACATTGTCTGCAGCTTCCTGGGGTGAACTCCTAGAGCAATCCTTGTGGCCTGTCTCATGCTGTGCTTGCAGGAGGTCCCTCCAAATGTCAGAATGTCACATTCAGTTTCATGTGTACTTGACTTGTCTCACCTTGTGCTTAAGGACACTCTGTAGTAAACTAAAACTGGAGCAGCCAAGTTCTACAGCAAGTTCTTCAGCTTCTTGCCTTCCTGAGCATTCCCAAATCAAAAAAACATGGCTCTAATGTTTAATTACTTTAGTTGAGATAACCATGTGAAATAAACTGACAAAACTCCCTCTTATCATCTTGGCTATGTATAAATATTTGGAGAGGTTAAATAAGGTTCATAATGGCTACCCGATATAAACTTAGCTCATCCCAGTGCCAACCTTGCACTTACAAACCTGGTAGTGACCAGCAGTCAACCTAAACCTGTAACTGTACAGAAGTTCCATGCACACAAACAGGTCTGAAAATTACAGAACCCAGTTTAAGATACACCTGGATCTATGTAGTACTTATTTGATTTAGTTCAAACCGGTGCATGGAACTTCTGTACGCTTACCCTGTGTAGCCCTGGGGCTGCTCTTTTCACCCTCCTCCCCCCCCCCCGCCTCCCTCCACTGGGCTATTTTTTGCTCCCTTCCCCCCACTCACCAAACAACTAGCCCTCTCAACCCCCATCACACCAGCCACTCCAGGTGCAGCCGCTTCTATCAGCGTTTGCCACTGCCAGAGCCAAGCAAGTAAGTCCTGGTTGGGGAAGAGGGTGGGGAGGGATGGGGGTGTAGGTCCACTGGGGAGACCGCACCCCACCCACCCACCTGTGGGTCATGCCAGCCCTCTACCCCTCATGGGTTATGCCCCAGTGGTGGACCCCCAAGCCCCAACTAGTCCCCACATCCTGACTTACTTGTATTTCAGGCAGCCATTTTGAATAGATTTTACCTCCCCCTGACATCTCCAAATGTCTATACTTAGCTCTTGTGTCTTAAGGACTTGGTCCTGAGGAAGGATTGAAAGGAGTTGCATATAGGGAGTTAATTGGGAAAGATGGTATGCATGTTGAGTGTTGTAGCTTAGGTAGTAGGTTTTTGGTGCTGCAAACCAAGTCCATAGATTCATAGATTCATAGATGTTAGGGTCAGAAGGGACCTCAATACATCATCGAGTCTGACCCCCTGCATAGGCAGGAAAGAATGCTGGGTTTGGATGACCCCAGCTAGATGCCTATCTAACCTCCTCTTGAAGACCCCCAGGGTAGGGGAGAGCACCACCTCCCTTGGGAGCCCATTCCAGACTTTGGCCACTCTAACTGTGAAGAAGTTCTTCCTAATGCCTAGTCTAAATCTGCTCTCTGCTAGCTTATGGCCATTCTTTCTTGTAACCCCCAGGGGTGCCTTGGTGAGTAAAGCCTCACCAATTCCCTTCTGTGCTCCCATGATGAACTTATAGGCAGCCACAAGGTCACCTCTCAACCTTCTCTTGCGGAGGCTGAAGAGGTCCAGGTGCCCTAGTCTCTCCTCATAGGGCTTGGCCTGCAAGCCCTTAACCATACGAGTGGCCCTTCTCTGGCCCCTCTCCAGGTTATCCACATCCCTCTTGAAGTCCGGCGCCCAGAATTGCACGCAGTACTCCAACTGCGGTCTGACCAGCGCCCAATAGAGGGGAGTTATCACCTCCTTGGTTCTATTCGTCATGCATCTGCTGATGCATGATAAAGTGCCATTAGCTTTCCTGATGACGTCACACTGACGACTCATGTTCATCTTGGAGTCCACTAGGACTCCAAGATCCCTTTCTGCTTCCGTGACCAAGCAGGTCATTTCCTAGGCAGTAGGTATGCTGGACATTTTTCCTCCCTAGGTGCAGCACTTTGCATTTCTCCTTGTTGAATTGCATTCTGTTGTTTTCTGCCCATTTGTCCAACCTGTCCAGGTCTACTTGTAGTTGTTACCTGCCCTCCGGAGTGTCCACTTCTCCCCACAGTTTTGTGTCATCCGCAAACTTGGACAGAGTATACTTCACTCCCTCATCCAAGTTGCTGATGAAGACGTTGAAGAATATCGGTCCAAGGACCGAGCCCTGTGGGACCCCACTGCCCACGTCCTTCGAGGTCGATACCGACCCATCCACTACGACTCTCTGGGTGCGACCCTCTAGCCAATTCGCCACCCACCGGACCATGCAGTCATCCAAGTCACAGCCTCTTAACTTGCTCACCGGTATGGTGTGGGATACCATATCGAAGGCCTTCCTGAAGTCTAAGTGAACGATGTCAACCCCTACTCCTGCGTCCAGGTGTTTTGTAACCTGGTCATGAAAAGAGATTAGATTAGTCAGGCATGATCTTCCAGCTACAAACCCATGCTGGTTTCCCCTCAGCATAATTTTTCCTGCCGTGCTCTTGCAAATGTGAGCCTTGATAATTTTTTCAAATGCTTTGCAAAGGATGGAGGTGAGACTGACTGGCCTATAGTTGCCTGGGTCCTCCTTCCTCCCCTTCTTGAAAATGGGGACCACATTGGCCCTTTTCCAGTCCTCTGGGACTTGGCCCGTGTGCCATGAGTGTTCAAATATTCCCGCCAGTGGCTGTGCAATGACATCAGCCAGTGCCTTCAGTACCCTCGGATGGAGCTCATCCAGGCCTGCCAACTTAAATGCATCCAATTCCTCCAAGTGCCTCTGTACCATCTCAGGGTCTACGCTTGGTAGTCTGGTGCCCTGCTGCTGCCTCTCTACAATCCCAGTGAGAGCCTTGTCTTGCCTCTCGCTTAGGATCACTGAGGCAAAGAACTCATTGAGAAGTTCATCCTTGTCCCCCCTGTCCGTCACCAATTGCTTATGCCCATTTAGTAGAGGTCCTATTCCACCCTGGGCTTTCCTTTTACTCCCTATATATCTAAAAAACAATGTTTTGTTATCCTTAACTTGGGATGCCATCCTCAGCTCCATGGTAGCTTTGGCCTGTCTAACTGCCTCCCTACAAGCGTGAGCAGAGGAGGTATATTCCTCTTTAGTAATCTCTCCCCGTTTCCACTTTTTATGCCCCCCTTTTTGCCCGTAGGCTGCTCTGGATTTCTCTGGTCAGCCAAGGAAGCCTCTTGGCCCCTTTCCCCTTTTTTCCCTGCATCGGGATCATCTCCCTCTGTGCCCGAAGGATCATTTCCTTAAGGCACAGCCACCCTTCCTGGGCTCCCATCTCTTCAAAACTCTTACTCTGCAGTGTGTCCTTGACTAAATGCCTGAGTTCATTGAAATCAGCTTTCCTAAAGTCTAGCACTTTCACCCTACTAGTTACCTTACCCACTTGACGTCTTATGGTGAATTCTATTATTTGGTGATCACTGTCCCCCAGGTGACCACCGATCTGGAGGTCTCCTACCATGTCATCCCCCGTTGCCAATACCAGGTCCAGTAAGGCATTCCCCCTAGTGGGAGCATGTACATCCTGCGTCAAATGGAGGTCCTGTACACAGGATAGGAACCTACGTGAACGGTGGGACTTTGCTGTCTGCATCTCCCAGCAGATGTCTGGGTAGTTTAGGTCCCCCATGACTACCGCCTCCCTGGTTTTTATGGTCTCCGAGAGCTGCCTCAGGAGCCCCAAATCTAGTTCTTCCCCTTGGTGTGGGGGTCTGTAGCAGACTCCTACCACCAAATCCCTTTCTCCTTGACCTCCATGTAACCTAACCCACAATCCTTCTACTTTCTCCTCGTCCGATTCCGTTTTGATAAGGGTCGATGTATATCACTCATTGACATAGAGCGCAACCCCTCCCCCTCTCTTCCCTACTCTATCCTTTCTGTACAGCTTATAACCTTCAATGTGTACCACCCAGTCGTGGGAAGAATCCCACCAGGTTTCTGTTAGCCCTACTAAGTCATAGGTGTTTTCTGCAAGCAGGAGTGCTAGTTCATCCTGCTTGCTCCCCATGCTCCTAGCATTAGTGTATAGGCACTTGAGCCCTGTGACTGGCACCTTTGTTGCCCCCCAGCTCTGATGCCCATGAGTGAATGGAGTGCTTCCAACAATCATTGTATGTAGTAGAGACCAGGCTATGCTCTAGCAAAGCTGTTTTGATCCCAAATTAACCATCAGAGAGACGCAGGTCCTGTGAAATCAGTACTGGAAAACTTTGTTTTAAAATGGGACAGAGGGGAGAAAACAGAAGGAGGATTTTATTCCATGGTTATTTTCCTGATCTTTCTTTTTCACTGATATTGGAATATGAGAGGAAATGGATTACCTGCCTTTATCCATCAAGCAGCCTGTCCTTTCCCTATTTGAAGAGTGTCTATTTGGCCATTGTAACATGTGGGCTGTCCTGCCGGCCAGTCCAAACATTGGCCCACCCACCTGTCTAGGGCAGTCCACCCATCTGCCTCGCCTCTGTATCTGAAGTTATCAGGTGGGAGGCTACCCATTTAATTGCCCTGATGCCAAGGGTGAATACTTGGCTCTGAACCTTCCCTTATACCATGTTCCATGCCTCACAGATGGCATCCACATCCACTAATACTCCCCTGGCCCCTTAGCTGGGCTGCATTTGACCTCACCCGGCCCAAACTTGGCCTCAGGCATCCTCAGACCTATCTGGTCCTCATGCCTCCCACACTGGGGCCTCTTCCTATGCCCTTCCCACACTGGGCTTCTACCCTGCCCTTCATTGGTTTGCTTGACCTAATGCCTCTTGGGCCTCAGGCCTCACTCAGTGTGCCTGGCCCCCTTCAGTCAGCCTGGATCCAACCTCAGGCCACACTCAGTAGGCCTTGGCCCTGTTCTTTTCTTTCGGGGTGTGCTCACTCCCCTCGCTTTTCCCCTCCACAGGGTCACCCACAAGGCAGTGGGGGCCATGGCTTACAATTTCCTCCTCTCCTCCATATTCAGCATGGCTGCCACTAGGTAGAACTACAGTTCCCAGAATGGCTAGTGCAGCGCCTGCACTATTGGGAGCTGAGTTTGCAATTTTTCTTTGCTCCGCTGGCGGGAACAGGGAGAGGGTGATCAGAGGCAGCAGAGAGCGGAGCACTGAGGATCAGGTGTGACAGGCACTGGCAGGGCTGAGAGGGCAGGGGCAGTGGGCAGGGGCTGCAAGCCAGAATGAGTGGCACCAGCAGGGCCAGGGGTGAGGGGCACTGCCAGGGCTGGGGGGCGGGTACAAGCTGCGGGTCAGGAGTGAGGGGCACTCGGGGGGGGCAGGGCAGCCATTGATGGGGCTGGGAGAGTGGGTGGGGGTTGGGGGGTGCTTAGGAGGGCTGGGGGAGCTGGCAGGGGATGGGACCTGGCAGAGGTCCCCCCATGATCCCCTCCCCCTTGCTGCAGGCCTCCCCCCCACCCCACCCCCTACTTACCAGCACAGAGTCCAGGTCCAGCTCCCTTTGGCAGCAAGTGGGGACTGCCTGAATCTCTGAAGCTCTCCGAATCTTTTTCTAATCGATTCAGACCTTTTTAATGGTCTCCCGATTCGATTCAGATTCAGAGATTCTGCCACTAGATCAAGCTGAATCTCCTCCGAATTGAATCAGCACCCAAAGCTTTGCACAGCCCTATTTCTTATGGGTATAGACCAGTTTTGTGTGCTGAACTTCTGTTCTGTTATGGGTATAAACTGATTTTTGATCACTTACATTGGTAAAAGTGTTGTGTGTACCTGGCCTGTATACATAACAGAATAAAAGGTAGTTCCTGCTTGGAGGAACTTGCAGGCTGAAGAAACAGAGTGGCAGAGAAAGGCACAACACACAAGCACAGTGAATTTCATGTTAGATTTCTTAAAAAAAAACAAACAAAAAACCCTGGGGTGGGTGTTAGCCTTAATGTATTTATATTCTGGCAAGAGGATAGGAAAACAGGAAAGGATTATTTGGAAGAAGAATGGAAACTGAGGAGGAAAAAGTGTAAGGGAAGGTGGAGAATAGCAGGGATGACACAAAATAAAACTGATAGGAAGAAGTTAAAGCAAGCAACCCATCAGCAGGGAAGAAGATTTCCAGAATACAGATTGTAGCTATGTATGGCACTTGGAATTTACTAATTTCTGGTGAGAATCAGTGTGCTAGCCTTTTGTTTTGAAGCATTGAGGGCAACATGATTTCTGTTCCCCAGAGCTCTGTTAAATGTCAGACAAAGGAATTGTGAGTTAAAGGGAAGGAGAACAATAAATATTCAGGAGCATCAAGAAATATAAACAAAATGAGACAATCACACCCAAGTTACTTCTCCAGCATGATTCTAGTTATCAAGTCCCTAGCAGCATATATCTTAGCATGAGTCTTTCATAATATTAAACTAGAAGGTTCTCATCCTAATTTAACAGCATATCTTGCTAGCTCAATGTTGAACCTGCTGTCATATGCCACATCCTATTGAAAGGCAAGGACTTTCACACATTTCACAGTGTAAATAATGCAGGTGACAGTCTACACTTAGCATGTGTTTGAATTTAAGTGTAAAGCCAGTATTCCTTTCTCTGGCTCCTTGGATAGGCCTTTTAAAACCATAACTTGTCACTGTCTTCTGCTAAGGACCTTCCTGTTTGATTTTAGAGTTATCTAGATTCTTTTTAAAGCACTCAGAGGAATATGGAAGTAGATGGGGGAAAGTCATGGCTCCAACTGTTCCCTGCTTCTGCTTGGGATGATTTAGGGTCTCCTTAGAGAACCAAGGAGCTTTGATAGATGGATCACTCTGTAGATGCTCCTGAGTGCAGAGGCTGTTAGACTTCTTGTCCCTAGTCTTTTAATAGCATATGCACAAAAGTTAGGCTGTGATCCATTTTCCCTGTCCATGAGGTCCTGTATAGTTGCTAGTATTTGCATTTAAAGTATCCTAAAAAAGAACTGTTCTTTCCAATTGCATGAGTTGCTCTTGGGTTTTTTCGTCTGAATGAAAATCAGTTTTGCAGGTGGATATGACTAGAGAATATGTTTTCTCTGTGCTCATTTGGAGCAGTGCAAGAAACCTCATCACAGACGCAAAGCTGTGTGTTAGAGATGGAAATAAAAACAGAAAGGCATTTTCCAAAGACCTCCCTGTTCGTTGCGGGGGAGCCAGCTATGCAGCCCCAGTGGCTGCTGTGAGCCTTTCATCTGCCAAAGCAGAAAAGGTTATTAACTTCAGCTGAAACTGATCAGGTGTTGGTTGGCATTTGAACAGCCCATTCAGGCAGCAATTTGCATGTGAAATACACTTTTAAGAGGAGTTTTTGATGTATTTGTAACTTATGAATTTACATTATTTTTTGTTTGCCCTTCCCATCCACAGATGCGGTGGCTACCTTCCATATGTTGTTTAAAAACTGAAAAAGGGAATTTCATGCTTTGTTCCTCCATCTTATTCTTTCACTTTGGACCAACTTTTCTGTTCCTTTGGTAAAACAAGAAAGGCCTATAAAATGCATTGATAACAGCAAAGCAAAGGACAGTGTCCTTGTTTTGTGGAGAAAGTGGTAGAAATACATGGGAAAGCAGAGTGGATTACAAGAACAGAGAGGGAATGCAAGCACAAGAACTCCACTGCACCTTCCATTCCAGCAAAATGAGGAAGAGAGAGGTTTAGTGATCCAACAGTGGGTCAGTGGCAAAAGCCAAGAATAGTGCAGAGGGGCGCCTATACTCCCAAGCATCCTTGATGAAACCCCACCCTCCATTCTGAAACAATTCAGCAAATTTTTAGTATAGATAGAGAGGATTTCATATTCAATTTGTGGGAAAACTGCAGCATGTATAGAAGTATCTGCTAGCTTAACTGTCTGCCCTAGAGCTAGCTTTCATCAACACTAAAGACCTATATTCTGTTTAAGAAAAGAGCCTGATCTCTTCTAGCTCTACAGTTAATGGTATTCTGAACTGTTCCAGAAAGACTACCATTAATAGACCTGATTGGAACCTTCTGACTAAAACCAGGCTGCTTTCCTAGAGATAGAAACATAGTTCCTTCTCAGATCACCTGAGTATGGAGGGCTATTAAAGAGCTAGCAGCCTGGGCATAGGCAGATTAATGCATGGGCTAGCAGGGCTTGGGCCCAGGAGCCACTGACAATCAGGGGCCCCCCCTGCAGCTCACTCTTCATTCACAGGGCAATGATAGCACAGCAGAATGCTCTGAGCAGGGACAGCACTGGGTGGGAGAGGTTGGGGGGCTATAGCAACCGCAAAATTCCCTGTAGTCTTCCCCCCCCCCAGCCACTGCTCCCAGCACCACCACCACCTGCCCTGCTCCCAGCCCTGGCCCAGCCCCTGGCCATAAGCCTGCAGCAAGCAGCCCACCCTAGCCCCAGACACAAATCCAGGGGGGCACATGCCTCTCATGCCTCCCCAAGGGGTACACACAGTGACAGGGAGCCGTGTCCCCTGGATGAGCCGCCCACAGCTCCACCTTGCACCCCACCCCAGGACCCCATTCACCAGTCTGGCTGGGCAGTGCCTGCCCCAGCCTCTGCCCCACTCTTTCCCTTACCATGGGGGCCTCAATCTGCCTCCCCATGCCCCTTCCCCCCCATAGACTTACCAGCAGGGCACTGCTCTCCAAGCTGCCTGTCTGCATTCCTGGCTGTGTGCATGGTGGCTGCACACATGCATGCAGCATTTATTGGTGACATTATCGGCTACATCAGCCAAAAAAACCTGATGGCTGATAATGTGAATTTTCCTTTTATCAGTGCCAATCTGATATGTGACTGATATATTGGTGCACCTCTAGAGGGGGCCTCCAATTTTGTGTTTACCCAGGGCCCCAATAAATCTTAATCCCCCTCTGAGCCTGGGAGCCTCAGCTAGAGGTGGTGTTCCCAGTCTGCCAGTGTTTCCTGTCCATGGTACCTCTAGCTCCTGCTGGGGTTCCCCAGTCTCTGGTCTGGTTGAGAATCCATATTGATTCTTTTTTTTCTAAAAGTGGAAGCAAAATGTCATTTTTGTTTTGATTTTTTTAATTATATTTTGAAAATCCCAACAGAGTTGTAAGTGGGCAGCAGCAGCACATGGGGCAGTGCCAGCTGCTGTGTTGCTGGTGGTGGCCATTTTTGTGCTTTTCCCAAAAGCTGTGTCCTGGGTTGCTATCCTGGTCGGCCCATTGAGTTATTCTGCTATTTGTGGCATGAAAATTCTTTTAAAGTGCCATATGGCATAGGAATTCCAGGTTGGGATGAGGTCTAGTAATTAAGAGCACAAGGGTAGTAAAAAAGAAGTGGACCAGAAAAATCATCAATTGAAGGCCTCTTCCTGATTTGTTCCACCAAGTCACTCAGTTGAGACCTTAGAAATGTCATTTCAAACATTGTTTCCTGTTTTCCCTACCCTGCCCTTAACCTCTGTAGAGAAGACACTAGTGCTTGACCTCAGTGATACCATGCCAGTGGCTATCTCAAATTTGAAAGATCAGTTCTCTAGACTACCAAGCAGTAACATCCCATAACATTATGGTATCTTAGCATCTTCTCTGGGGCATATTCTCGCTGACTTTTTTAAAGCCAATAGGACTACTGGTTACGCAGTTCACTGGAAGGTAGGTGGCACTGTGGTCCTATGGTACAGTACATGCTCATATTTTTGGTACTGTTGAACATACATTTATTTGTAGGAATTGATATCCCTCTAGGGTAAGCAGTATGACCCAGCAGTTAGCCTGATCTGCTGTTTCCTCTGACTGGTCATAAAGCTATAATAATTTTACTGGTCAAATTAAGTTAATTAGGAAGGAGACATTTTATGGAACTGGCTTTAGTATATAATAAATCTGCCCATGTGGAAAAATAAGAAATGTATATATGGATACTTTGAGGAAATTTTCTTTATAAAAACCGAATTGGTATAAACCCATAGGAAATTTATTTTAATAAACATTTTTATAATCAGAGTTTTGCTTTGTTGATGCATTCCTAACAAACTTCTCTTGTTTTCAAGTTAATTTAAGAACTGAATTCTAATCTCAAGCTTCTTTGTTAGACCAGAAAGGCCAACTTCCAACCTTCAGTGCTCATATGCAGTTTTTGTACCAATGAAACTTGGTTTTGAATGGAGGCCTGAAATTTATTCCCAAATGTCTAATTTTGTAATGGGTATATCTAGAAGTATCCGCTAGACACAGAGAAGGTAAATACCCTATGGTAGTTAGGTACAGGCATAGACTTTGTACCATAGACCTTGTACCTGTAAGCATGTAGTGCTTATTTCTGTATGCCTATATTGTCCATGTATACCTCTGTTCTGCCCCTGTTTGAAAGCTCATTCCTAGATTTGTTGCACAGGAGTTGGGATAATGTGGCTATCAAGATGGATATTTTGTAGTGACTTTGTTCTCAGAACTAACTATAGGTCAGTAGGTTCTGCTCCAACTTTGTGATCTGGGAGCTAAATATGATAGGAGTGATAATTAACAGAAAAAGCATTGGATGCTACCTCCCATATCTAGTGAAGTTAACAGTTAACTGGGCAAATACATTCAAGAAAGCTTATAGCCTTAAAAAATGATAGATTTCTTTTATACAAATAAATATTATTTATTTGTATAAAAGAAAAAAAATTATTCATAAAAAGGAAATTGGAAATAAATCACCTGGATTAAGCTGAAAGTACACATGAAAGCTACTCAATACTGTGATCTTTAATAATTTCTTCTTATAAAGTTCCATCCGAACATTATTATATTTTTCTCATTGTCTTTAATAAGCACTGTAATTAGATATGTTATTAATGTGAGTATGGGTTTAAATTGAAAGAAGATTGCCAGACAAGTGCTAGTCTGACAGACTTAAGGTTTTGGGGGCTTTGGGGGGGGAGGGGTAATAATAATAGGAATATTATTATTACTTTTTGTGAGAGGCATGATTTTTTGTGTGATATCTTTTTATTTGACCATTTATATAGTTGGACAAGATACTGGACATGTTTCAGGTACTAGGTTCCCTTGCTGAGTTCTGGGAAAGAAGTGGAGGTGGGCTAAGATAAGGGTTTTGTTTATTTGTTTGTTTTTTTAAGTTTGCTTGATGAGTTTTAGCAGGGGGAGTTTTCTTAATTATTTTGAATTTTAAAACCCTATTTCTGCAACCATGGTCTTATTGAAACTTATTGTCTAAGTACAGACATTAAAAAAGCCCAAGGCAGAAGCAGTCTAAGTTTCACACTTTACTCTAAGTACCCAAAGTTGGATCAGGAGCAAACAAAACAGATGTTCGCGCTTGGGGGGAGAGGAAGAAAGTATGTACACTGCCTGCAGTAGCCAAGGTCAGCAGGTTGCCTCCACTGCCCCACCTCCCCAACCCCTCCCTCTTGCCACTGCTCACAGCCAGCTGCTGTTAGCGGGGCAGGCTGGGGGCTGGCCAGCCAGGCCATTCCGTGGCAGGAAGCAGGGAGTCACCCCATCCCTGACTCCGGAGGTATACATTGGTGACAGTCCTAGTCCCACATGCCTGCAGTCCACTGCACTTCTCAGCCATGCCTGCTCCTGTCCAGTGTCTCTGCTAGCCCAGGAGCTGCCCAGCACCGGGCCTTGCCTGGCATGTCTTGGAGGCACATATGGGGCTGCAGTTGGCCTTGAATTCCCCAATGCCCTGCCCTTAGCAGCACATAGCAGATCTGCCTGCCAGGCTGGGGGGTCGGTCCTGGGATACTGGTGTGTTGGTGTTACTAGTGTCTTGGGTGCATCCCCTGTCCCATCCCATCCCATCCCATCCCATCCCGTCCCTGTCCTGCTTCTCCACTCCACCCCCTGCTCCACTGACAGCCCACCCCACACCTGAGTCGGCACAGCTTGAGGGGGGTCACACAGTGGGAGATCCTCCCCTCCCCCAGTTTGCTGCTGTGACAGCCACAGTCAGGGGGTGGGGCTTTGTAAGAGCCCAGAAGCAGCCAAGCATAGGCCAAGGCTAGCATGCCACCATGTTAGGGAGGAGATAGCTCAGGGGGGCGGGGAGGAGCAGGCTCTAAAGAGGGGTGGGTCAGTAAAGCAGGCTGGGATGCTAGCAGGCTGTGACCTAACTTGCATCAGGAGGGGATCTGGTACAGAAGTTCAATAGACCGGTCTAACCTAAACCAATTAAGTCTGCTACCATATCAATCCGGGTCTATCTTAGACCAAGATCTGCCATTTTTAAACAAGTCTGTGTGCCCTGAACTTCTCTATGGTTGCAGGTTTTGACTGGTTTCTGATCGCTTGTACTGGTTTACATGTAAAGTCTGTACCTGGCCATTGATGATGTAGGGCGTGGTTAGTGCCTGGAGTACTGAAGGGCAATCATTTGGGTAGTTCAATAGATGGCAAACTTCTCTCTGATCATTACTGAACAACTGTTCTGAAATGGTACCGTACGCTTGGAGATGCTGTCTTTTTCTCTTAAAGATGATTAGCAGATCCTGAACACTTGTTTTTACAGATTGTATTCCAATTTTCACAAGCTGTAGGGTTGTCAGCTACAAAGCACTAAGCTAATTTCATTCAATCTGAATATATTTCAACATCTATTTAACTGCATTTTGTGATTTTTCTCTTCTCATTCCTAAATTGTTGTATTTCAGTGATGATTTTGCTGGAGTTTAAGATCCTTATGGATGATAGTGCTTAGCTAAACATTCAGTACAATATGAAAGTAATGAGATACAAATAAATAAGAAAAAGCCATTGTTTAACATTTAAATTTAAATTTTACAATGCACATGCATTGGAGAATACAAACAATTCTGTTTCTGTTAGTAGCAGCTCACTGAAATTGCAAGTACTATATATCGATAGGTATACATTTAAAAAATCTAACTAGAAGCTAAAAAATACTATTTATATGCATGTGGGTGGTGATGATTTTACATGAAATCTATGACCTCACACGTGCACTAGAGTAGCTATTGATTTCACAAGTTGTATTAGTTTATCTGTGTTTGTAAGATTTTCTTAAGAAATCAACAGGAAATTAATAGTGTACCAATGTAGGCAGATTAGATTGATGACTGACCTAAACTGCTTTTTTTTCACCCCAAGAAAGGAAAAGCTCTGAGTCTTCATTTCATTTTCACACCCTTATTTGGGACTGCATATGGTGAGAAAAGCTTGTTATAATGACATTTATGGCCTAGATGAAAATAGGAAGAATAAAAACCTCAAAAGTGCCCATTCTTGCAAGCTAAATTTCCAGACTAACTTTGCTAATTAAGTAATTCTGGTAGAGTCTGAACTTGTAGGTATCTTTCTGTACCATCTGAATGGTTTTAAGCTAGTCTGTTCTGATATTAGATGGTGTATTCAGACTGTTGATATGTGCATGTGTATCGAAAACTAGACTCACATGGTTAGAAATCTTGTGATTTTCTTTATGTTATTAGGAATCAGGAAAATAATTTGCCGTATTACCGATTTTAGTTGATTTTCCTTTTTGGTAAAAGGTTGTGTGCTCTTGGGTATGAAAAGCACAGTGTAATGATGATTAAGTTAATCACTTGCATAATAATTTTGGCATTTAGTGAAAAGCGTTTTACAATCAATGTATGAATACTATTCAGACCAAGAGTAGAGTAAACAGATGGAGGGTTTATTCCAAGAGACGGATGTTCCTCTTCCCAACAGATTTGATACTGGGAGCTCTGTACCATGGGCTGGTGCTCCTCTGAGAACAGCCATTACCTAAGATTCCAGGCTTGATTTCAGATATATCTTTTCAGAATGTCTGTGTTCCATTTTCGAGAAAAATCAATGTCCCACTGATGATTAAGGGTAGCATTCTATTCTTTTCTGAACACCTAGATGATAAGATATGATCATCTAAGCCCCAAAAATACCACTTAGGCTAAGTGCAGAAAGTCAAAAAGCCTGAGGCTGAATTGATTCAGTCTTTGCAGGTTAGTCTAAGCTGCAAAGGTTGAACCAATAAGCAAATGAACAGACATTAACTTTTGATTCAGGAAGTGCAATCACATACTTGCAGTGGCTCAAGCCAAAAACTGGGGCGGGGGGGGGGGGGGGGGTTCTAGAGCTTGGCTCTCTGGCACATAGCCAGAATGGGCTGTATGTTCATTTCATCTTCCTGCTGCCCCCAAGGTCTCTTGTATATCATAGATTTCATAGATGTTAGGACTGGAAGAAACCTTGTGTGATCATCAGGTCCAGCCCCCTGTCCAAAGGGAAGGAAGTTAGCTGGGATCAGATGACCCCAGCAAGGTGAGGATCCAAGTGTTTCTTGAACGTATCCAGAATAGGTGCTTGCACCACTTCTTTGGGGAGTGTATTCGAGGCTCTGGATACTTGGATGGTAAAGAAGTTTTTCCTTGTGTCCAGTCTAAAACGGTTTTCCGTTAGACCTTGTCTTCCCTTGGGGTGCCCTGTTGAACAGATGTTCTCCCAGTTCCTGATGTACATCCCTTATAATCTTATAAGCTACCACCAAGTCCAGTCTGAGCCTTCTTTTCATCAGGCTGAAGAGTCCCATGCCTCTCAGCCTCTCCTCATAAAGCCTGCTCTCTTGACTTCTAATCATGCACATGGCTCTCCTCTGGATTTTCTTAAGCTTCTTCACATCCTTTCTAAAGTGTGGAGTCCGGAATTGGATGCAGTACTCTAGCTGTGGTCTCACCAAGGTCGAGTAAAATGGGAGGATAACTTCTTGCATCTTGCTTGAGATGTATTGGTAGATGCAAACAGGAGTTGTACAGTGAAAGCTCTGTTAACTAGCACCTTACAAGCCAGCATGTTCTGTTAACCAGCATGCTTGCTTATCTGGTAAAGTGAAACCAGAAGTGCCTACCATGGCGCTCCCAGTTTCTCTGAGTCCCCATGGCCTGGAGAATAGCAGACTGCATGGGGCCTGCCTCCTGTCCCACAGGATCCACCTCCAAGTTCCTCAGGGCCCATGGGAGGGTCAGCAATGCCACGGGAGGTTCAGCGATGCCCTGGATGCTGCGGGAAAAGTGGCGGCCCGAACAGGCAAGGACGCCTGTTCGGGCCACTCAATTAACTGGCATATTTTGTTATCTGGCATCCCCCATTCTGGGTAACAGAGGATGCCAGATAACAGAGCTTTTACAGTATTTGATTTGCCAGTTGTGGCATTGCATTAGTGGCTCATGTTCATCTTGTGATCAATCATGACCCCCAAGTCTCTTCTGGTTGTGATGCTAGTGAGTGTAGCACTGCTGAGCCTGTAAGTATGATGTGGGTTCTTTCTCCCAAGGTGGAGCACCTTGCATTTTACTGTGTTGAGTGTCATCGGGTTTTGATCCACCCACCTTGTGAACCTGTCCAGGTTGGCCTGAATCCCCAGTCTATCCTTTAGCATGACTGCACTTTCCCATAATTTGGTGTCATTTGTGAACTTAGCCAGTCTGCTTCTGACACCCAAATCTAGATCATTTATGAATATATTAAAGAGTATTGGTCTGAATACTGAATGCTGGGGGATGCAGTCCACCATCACAATAGCAGGACTTTGCAGGGTTGCTCATCACTTCCTATTCCTGCTTCCAGGTGCCTCTGGGATTTGTAGTCCACAGTTGCAGCCAGCACTAAGCAAGCAGGGCAGGGCAGCTCTGTACTCAGGGAAGGGAAGTTTTACCCCCCTCCTTGGCCCCAGACCCCAGCCAGGGTTTGCTGGGGCAGGGGGGCAGTGAGCCAGCCAGTGAGCAGGCCAGTGAGCCAGCCCTCACTGCTCCAGCTAGGGAGCAGAGGGGCAGGGCTAGCCCTGCTCTCTGGAGCAGACAGTACAGCCCAACCAAGGGCTGCAAAATACTAGGATGCTGGGGTACTCTGATTTAACTTGAAGAAGAAGGGGTTTGGGACAGAAGTTTCATAAACCAGTTTGACCCAAATCAGTTAAGTCTGATAATACATTCAACTGGGTTTATATTAAACCAGTTTCAGCCATTTTGAAACTGGTTTATGTGCACTGAGCTTCTAGCATGTTACAGTTTAAACCAGTTTCTGATCACTTGTCTTTAGTCTTAAAGACAGGTTGATATCCTGGGTCCATAACCCCATGCACATGAACAGCTATGTACATGCTAGGGAATAGTGCCAACCCACACATAAATGGCATTTTGGAGATTTAGGTGATTCGGTAGATGACCAGATCTGGTTGACTAGGCCTTCATAAGAGAATAGAGTACCACCCCAAGAGTTCAAGTCACTTAAACACTTTTGGAAATGTCACCACTCCCCCCCCACCAAACTATTGTAGTTGTCCTTTCAGCTCTGCAGAGATAAAAAGCTATTTAATTTGCTGCCAACATGATCTAAGACAGGCTGGTGAGCTCTCACTAGCCAGCGACTGTACCTTCTTCATTTGAAATGTTTCTTCAGTAAAAAGGATTCTTCCTTTTTCTGTCTGAATTTTTCTCCAGATGAATTGCTAAGATTTTGATTAAGCAGTTACCCATTGCAAAAGTACATGAGCCTATTCTTTCTAAAGTATGTGAACTCATTCAGATGAAGCTTCACATCTGCATGTTTAACATTCCTATTGCATTATTTTATGATAAAATAATGAGTTCATGGAAAATTAACTCCCCATAATCTTGGAAATTTTTTGGGAATCATTCAAATAGTCCTAACATTTAGGAAAGATGCTAAATATCAGAAGGAATTAAGGTAAAATGACAAATTTCTGTAGCAGAAGGTCCATTTTGTTAATCCCAGTAATAGCAGGAGCTCAAGAGATATCTGGAAGTTTATTCAGTAAGAAAATGGAAATTAATCTGCCCAGCACACTGACTGCTCCAAATGGTTATCAGGACCACAAAGCCTATGAAATATAGTTCAAGAACTGAAGGAGAGAGAAAGGAAACAGGATAGTTTCCTCCCTGGCTGATAACAAATGAAATCTCCTAAAGGGATTATCCCAAATGTGACTTCTTAGGACATAAGTGGGAGCCTGGCCTACTTGCCAAAGCTTGTGTGAAACTGCTTTCCAGAAAATAAATGTGCCTTTCACATCTTGGCCTTAAGGTGATTTCAGCATCTGCTCTGCAAGCATCTTCATATGCATGGCTTATGGTCCCTTTACCTGAATACAATAAATGGGTCTGGAAGCAACTTTTCTTTATAACATTTTCAACACTCACTTTTTTGGAGTTCTGTAGGGCCGTGTGCCCAAAATGTGTGAAATTATGAGTTAACACAGCATTATTGGTGTCAGAAATTACCCCCAGTGAGGAGTTTAGCATCTGGCTCCAACTACAAATGGCAAACGTGGTGGAGCCTGAATAGATTGGGAGGCTTTGGATTATTCGGCTTATTTGACTTGGAATACAAAAAAAATTCCTTTCTGAAGCCCTGGGTTGAAGAGTCTGGGAGGTAGGATGCTTGCCACTGGTAGCACCAGACACACTTGAATGATTGAGCTCTGCTCAGTTGATAGAATTCAGAACTGATTTGACTGGTTTGGCTCAAGACACAAAACGTTAGTGTTGATACTATGGGGGGAAATGGAAAGCTTTCTAGCAATTTTGATCATGTCAGTGGCTGAAGTGTAAGTCCATTATTAACCCATTTAAAATGTTATTATGCTGCTCTTTGGAAAGGCTCCCAGCCAGTTGAATGTGTTCTGGTGTTTTCCTTATGAAAGTTTCTACTGATATGGAGTGATTTCCCAGTGGAGGCAGAAAATGCTCCAAAGATCCTAGTCAAGTTGGGGAGGAAATCTGTCCTACACCACTAGAAACAGAGTGTGTGTGGTCGATTTGGATTCACCGTTTCTTGTTCTCACAAGCTTTGACAACATCTTTTCCTCACCCTGAAATGATTACCCAAATGGGAAATGAGTTGGAAGAGAGGAGTGAATGGAAAAGGTCCCATAATGCATGATGGGAAAGTGAATCAGCAGCACTAAAGGTCTGGAGAAATGAACTATAGTAAATGCTAATGTCAGGAAAGCTTCAGAGCAGCAAGGGCTATGGTCTCTGGTAACATGAGATAGAAAAGTCTCTGTCAGAACTGGGAGAGAGGACTAGGGACAAGAGAAGATACAGGAGACTTTTAGTGATCCAGAAAGGAGGGCAAGAGGGAAAAGATGATGGATAAACAACCTGCAGGGAAAAGAGCTGCTTTTTCTCCTATAAACTGTAACAGCAAAACAAAATTTCAATGAAGTAAAAAAAAACCCCACAAGTGGGAAGTCTTGGATGTTTACTTCATGAACGAAATGGGTCCCTCTATTGAGATCTATTAGAGTTCAGAATCTGGGGTAAGGAAACTGCCAGTGCTTCCTGTTAAAGTCTTTTAGGGCATAAAGTGCCATGAGTGCTTTCAGAGAGTTAGTAGGTGGCGATGTTAAGACTATCAGAGAGCTCCAGTAATGAAATCAGTGTTTAAAAATCTTTTCTTCCTTAAGCCACTCTATGCTGACAGGTCAGGCAGATCAAGAATGATTTTAGTTAAAGAAATAGCTCTGCTGGATATAAATGGATTGATAAAGAATAATTCTATTTAGGCAACATTTCAAATTCCTTTCAAGTCTGAAATAACTTTTGTAATAATGCAGGAATCTGAGTCTCAAGTAGATTAGTCACAGTCTTTCTTTCCTGGCCATGCCCTCTGTGCTTGTGGGCATACATTTTACATACTAGTAGCATATACATACACTGAGGGCTAGTTTGTGGAACTTTGTGTACAGAGAACTCTGGGACTGTAGTTTATGCCTGGCTTCTACATAGGGCAATAAGACTTTGAAGTACTTTGACCAGACAGAATTGAGACTGAAGTTCTTATAAAAAGTGATTTTTTTCAGAGTTTTTCAGAATTAAAAAATGTCCCATACCAGATCAGAAGAATAGAGTCTGGGTAGCCTAGTAACCTGCCTCATAGTGACCCACATAATTGGAAAGTGGAAGAACTCCCATAATAGGTCATTACTGGAGTAACATGACTCGAGTAAAAAGATCTTTCCTACCAATTTGCGTGTTGGGTTATACTCTGTAGTTTGAGGTTTTATTTGGGGGATCACGTTAGGAGGGAACACTATACATGAGAATTGCCAAAATGAGATGCAGTGCATACTGGAAGGTGCAAATGATAAGAGTGTGTGTGTGTGTGTGTGTGTGTGTATGTGTGTGGATGATAACCATCTGATATCTGTGCTCTCTGAACTCTATGACATTTGATCTCCCTTAGTAGGACTTCAAGATGTTTAGGAACTCTGCTGGACTCCGTGGTCATAGCTCTTTCTTGTCAGGAAAAAAGAGAGTGCTTATATTTCCCAAATGCCATCCATCTGCTGCACTGTAAAATGGTGCACATATGTGATTCTAGTTAATAAAATAACTGTTTGTATTAATGATGTTGGCATTAAATTTATAAGTGGGTAGCTGAATTAACATCTGGGAAGAAAATGTCATGCCACTCAGAGCTGCTGCTCCATAGTTACTGAAGACTCCTATATATCATATCAGCTGAATGGATTTTTAGAATTTTCTTCACAACATTGGAGTCAAAGGCTGACTTTTATTGGAAAATGGAAGTTGAAATTCTAGAACTTAAGACAGCAGTGTGACAGAAGTGCTAGTATGCTGCACCACCATGAACTGGCTAAAACTGACCTACTTTATATCCCTTCTGCACCATATCTTATTTCATGTCATTGCATATAAACACTTCTCTCACCACCTGGACGTGGGAGAGAAGGTTGATATTATATACCTACAATTCCAAAAGGCTTTTGATCTAATATCCCATGATCTCCTTGTGGAAAAATTGGAAGATTGTGGGCTTAACCGCTCAACAGTTCAGTGGGTGGAAAACTGGCTGCATGGTAGGACCCAAAAAGTTCTCATGAAGGGATCCAGCAAGAAGTGGCCAGTGGTGTCCTTCAGGGGCCTGTGCTTAGACCTATGTTTTTCAGCATCTTTATCAATGATTTGGACGTGGAGGTGAAAAGCTCACTGGCCAAGTCTGCAGACAACACCAAATTATGGGGGAGTGTGGTCATGCCAGAAGATAGATTGCAGATACAGGCAAACCTGGACAGGCTGGAGAGCTGGGTGGACTGGAACCAGATGAAGTTCAACACTCAGAAGTGTAAAGTGCTCCATCTGGGGGTAAACAATCCCCAACATACCTACAGGCTCAGTGGCGACAATTTAACTTGCACCACAGCCGAAAGGGACCTAAGAGTAATGATCGATCATTGCATGAGCATGAGCTGGCAGTGCGATGCTGTGCTCAGCAGGGCAAACAACACACTGGCATGCATTAACTGTTGCATTTCATGCAAAACTAAGGAAGTGATACTCCAACTGTACTCTGCACTGGTGAGACCATAGCTGGAGTACTGCATCCAGTTCTGGGGGCTACATTTCAACAAGGACATGGAAAAACTTGAGAGGATCCAGAGAAGAGCCACCACTATGATCAGGGACTTGCAAGACAAGCCATACAAGGAGAGGCTGTGGGACTTGGGCCTCTTCAGCCTACAGAAGAGAAGGCTGAGAAGGGACTTGGTAATGGCTTATCACTACATCAGGGGAATACATCAAGAACTCAGTGAACAGCTATCCACCAGGACACCCCTGGAGAAGACCAGGAGCAATGGATACAAACTCCTGGAAGGCTTCTTCAGGCTCAGTTCCAGGAAAAACTCCTTCACAGTCAGGGTATCCAGACTGTGGAATATACTCCCTTCAGTGGAGGTGCAGTCATCCACCCTGGAAATCTTCAAAAGGAGACTGGACAGTCACCTCGCTGGGGTTACTTGATCCCAGTTGTCTTTTCCTGCCTACTGCAGGGGGACTGGATCCAATGATCTACAAGGTCCCTTCCAGCCCCTAACAATCTATGAATCTATGAATATGTTCTTATTGGCCAAATAGATGCCTTCATTCTTTTTTTTTTTCTGTTTTTTGGAATTCTACTAAATTCTTAACCTCATTTATGTGTGGCAGTGAGCCTGCATGATACTACTATGCTGTGTATAAACTAGCATCTTTTTTTCACTGTTTAATCTGATGCGTTTCAGTTTCATTGGTTCCCTGGCAAAAGTTTGAAATGCCAAACTGCAGGGGGGGAAAGAACAGAAAGTTAAACTGTCTCCCTCCCTTGTGTTTCCCTAGCTATGAGAAATGGTGGGGGAGTCTTAATAAAAATGTTAAATGAATTATAATAGTATTGTTTCAGTTTTAGTAATCTAAATATGGTACTACAAACTGGTGCTCTGTGCCTTTTTACAGCATGGTTTTTAAGTGGAGACTTTTCTTTTAAATCCATTGACAGTGTAGGTGCTGCTACTCTAGTTTCATGCCTAATGAGCTGACTATATTATTTGGATGGAACCAGCCCTTCCTGTCAGGCTTTGCCTTGGTCCCTTGTTTGTCCATTGACCTACAGAGTAACTCTGAAGAGAAGAACACAGAGCAAACCATTTTATCCAAATTAACCTTTATGACACTGACCTCTTCTTACCAAGTTATGGTCAAATGTCTCATGGCTGAGACTATTAACTTGACATTTGCCACTGATACCATTTCAGATTGTATTTTTAAATGAATATTCAGTGCCAACAAGGAATGAACTCTTGATCTCGCTACCTTTGAAACATAAAACGGGCACATCACTTACTTTGCAGATAATTTACAAAGTACCGATATCATGTTGTTTTATAACAGAATGCAATGGGTAATTTTAACAAGAAAATACTTATCTGTAAAGTTGCTAGGCCTATGTGCGTTCAGGTATAAGGAATGATCTTTGCATGTGGTGGTTCCACAGCATGCATATGAATAATTCTGTGTCTTGGTTACTGATGCTTGTAGTAGAGCAACTATTAAAGGACTTTTATTTTGCTGTACAACATTGGTGATTAACTAGATCTGTGAAAAACTACCAAGGGAGAAATCCTTAGTATAATCCACTGAAAGTGGTCCCATTTAGGTGCAACTGGGCTGTATTGGTTTTGTAGGTTGGTTATTGTGACTCCCTGTGTGTTGACAATCTGGTGAATTTCACAGGCTGAAAACAGACTTCAGATTTCCCCTGGGACAAAGCCTTTAATCTGGGATCCTACAGACCTACAAACCCATTGTCCCCCTTTAAGTACCTATAAAGTATCTGAGATTAACACTTTTTCCCTGGGCAATCAGGCCTAATTCAAGTTAATTGCCATTCAAACTATATGTATGTAAATGACTGTCTCCTGCTTGTCTTGATGGGAATCAAAGCACTTCCCATCACTGAGCCTGTACTGTCAGTATGCAGACAGAATTTTATCTAGCACTGGCACAGCTCTGCTATTAAGTAGTTAACTAAGGCTTAAAGCACTAAGACCCTGTTATAGTGAAGTGAGGGTGGTTTGTGAAAAACATGGGCATTAAGCTGGGATGGGATTAAACTATAAAATTGAAATTAGGCCCATAACTTTTCTACATGTTGTGTCCATCTCTAATAATATAAATTCTTCATACATCTTTTATTTTTTCCCTTTACTTTTAAACTATTTGACTCTCTCTTTTCTTCCTTTACTTGCATCTCCCTTGCTACAGTAATGTGGATACAAAGGAGCTGTGTGGTAAGTACCTTTTCTTTATCTAGTAAAAGCAATTCTAATGTAAGTCTTTTTTCAGGATGTATGAAAGGTAAAGTGAACTCTTGTATTGTTGAGGAAAAGAGGGATCTTCTCTTTTTTGTTTGTAAAGAAACTATCTTATACAGAATAGCCAAGGTTTTGAAAAACAGGGGCCTACTTTTACATTTCAGAATAGACAGGCAGGTTCAAAGGGGCTGCATATTAGCAGTTCCCCAATGACTTCACAAGGAGAAACTGGGTGTTAGGGGAGAAAGAGATAAGTGGATAAACTGTGGCAGGACACCGGTGATACAGCATATCACCTGCCTGATGCAGCACAAGGGATGTTATGCTTCCCTTGTCCAGGGATTCCCTGGGCCCCTTGTTCTCCGCCATTGGGTTCTCTGCTGGCCCGTTCCTCATGTGGAGGCATGGTCAGCATAGGCCCTGCTGTGGAATAGCAGGAAGGTGCAGGGTGGTGTAGGGGCTGGGAAATCCCTGGCACTCCCTGCCTTCATGTGGGGTCCCATACTGACCCATGCTTCTGCCTGAAGCATGGGCTAGTATGAATCCTGGCAGGGAGGTATGGGACACCAGAGATTCCCTGGCTCCTGTGCTAATCACCTCTCCTTGCCAGACTGCACACTGGGCCATGCCTCCCCCTGAAGCATTGGGCCAGCATGAATCCTGGCAGGGAAAGTGATGGGATGAAAGAGCCAGGAAATCCCCACACCTTGTGTTTCCGTGCAGGAACCTATGTTGACTCATGCTTCATATGGAGGCTCAAGTCCCTGCATGGAGGTACAGTCAGGGATCACTCAATTCTAGTGCCTGTCCTCTGCCCCTGCCTGGATCCATGCTGAACCATACTTTGCATGAGACATGGATTAGCGCAGGTCCCATGGAGGCCTAAGGCTATGAGGGTCCTGGTGTGGAGGCAAGGGGCAGCTGTGTTTCTTAGGTCCCCTGCCTCCATGCATGGGATTTCCCTGGTTACAGAAATAAACCTCAGGGGTATATCACTGTAACAGCCAGGGTGTGCAGAATCAGGGCTCTCAAGCCCCAAAAGTCCCTGCCTCGAGTGATGGGGGAGCATGGGCAATTTCAGGCTGCCTGAACTCTCCCACCACAGAACAAACACAGACATTGGCCACAATAAAGCAGCACAACTCCTTAGTACCTTTTTCATGCCATATCAGTGGCAGGACAAAAGGTAGAAACATTGTTTGCTTGGTATTTGTGTTGTCCCCAAAGGACAGTGAGTTCGTGCCAGGTGCGTTTGTGCCAATAAACACACAGGGGTGAAGGATCCAACTTAATCTTTATTTCTGCGCAGAAAGTGGTGCTTGGCAATCGTTCACAAAGCAAGCACCCACACCCCAGTGGGTGTCTGCATTATATAGCTACGTAACAGGTTAAACTTGCTGATGTGATGAAATGTATAGCAAGCCCAGCAAGTAACCCCCCTTCCAGCTCCCCCCCCAAGTAACCCCCCTTCCAGCTCCGGAAGCTTTTCCTTCTAGCGAGGCCAGCAATCAGCAACTACGCAACAAGCAATCTCCCCCAGCCTAAACAACCTACTGTATGCCCTTGGTTAGATAAAATACTTTTTCAAAACATACAAAGCTGTTCCCTGGTTAAAATTAAGTGAAAGTCCAGGGGTGCTTCATCAAATCCCCGCTTCGAGGCTATGGCCTTTATGGAAAAAGCCCATAGTCCTCGACTATCTTTCTCATCTCCAGAAATCTCTTCGCTTCCTCCCGATTATTTGGATCGGGTTTGTAACTGATGATTTTACAAACATCACGCGGTGAACGGGGGAAGAAATTGATTTCTTGAGTACCTTACAACACATTGGCGCACACTGTATCCCACAACAGATTATCAAGAAAATACATATACTTGCCACAATTAATAGGAAAATTTGCTTAAGCCATGAAAAATTAGGAAGCCAAGAAGTAAGCCATGAGAAGTCGAATCCTTCCCCTTGCTTAATGTGGGACAGAACCTTTTTTAACTTCTGCACTTTTGACTCTATCAACTCGGAGTGATCTGTCAAATTAAAATAACACATTCCCTCGAACTCTTCACATCCGTGGTTATGCCTCAGCAACAGGTAATCTATGGCTGCTCTATTTTGCAGAGTAGCTCCTCTTAGTTCTTTCATTTCAATATTGAGGGCAGCTAGGGCCTGTGAAGTTGCATTTAGGCCCTTTGCCAGGGCACAGGCCACCTTACCAAGCTGCCTCTCAGCATCCACTACTAGGCCTGGCACCCCTACTAGGAAAACTGCTAAGGACACTACCTCGGCCTCACTCAGGAGGTTTATGTCACTATCACAGGATTTATCTAGCACCTTCGAACCTCTCCGGTGACGCTTACTAGAGGTCTTAGGCATACCTGGTAGCCAGACAGTCAACCGGCCTAGAGCACAAGGGCCTCCTGTGGCATTGGCTGGGATATATGAATAGGCAGTCTTCCCACAAAGGAGGAACCACCCCCGGGGTAATATAACATGAACGTAGTTGCATGATACATTAGTCATGTCTGAGCAATTGAAAATTTTTGTTTCTTTGGTTAGGCTTTTGCAAGCTTGGGTACAGTTCACAAAATTGGCACAGCTGGTGTTATCAGGGGAGGTGACTGTCAACTATTTCAAAGATACTAGCGTTTCTTTCTGTGGTAATGGTTCCCCACATGGAGTTGTTAGTGTAATTGATTGGACCTCCTATTCCCCCAGATGTGAACCAAGTCTGATTCCGGAGTGCTTCCATTGGAGTGGGCACCCCTATAAGGCATGACGTGAAAATATCATCAACTGATATTCCACCTGCCAAACAAAAATGAGTGACATTTAATACGTCCTTTGCCAAATGAACCCACACATTTTGACTCTTATTGAACCTTTGATGCACCAACCCCTTAGACTCTAGAAACATTACATCTATGCAAAGAACTACTTTCCACATGGTTGACGTTTAAACAGAAATTTAAGTCCTTCTACTGGCTGTGCTGTCCAATGGTGTCTGTTTGTGTCGGCTTCCGGTGCGACACTCTCAGCCACTTCTCCTGCCGGTGGTACTTTTGGTGCGGCCTTCACCCGGGTGTAGTGTATCCACGGCTTTACCCCCTGAACTTTTACTGCAGTGTGAGTGGTAAGAATCACAGGATACGGTCCCTTCCACCTGGGCTGAAGCGGCTCATCTTTCCACGTCCGGACCAGCACTTCGTCTCTGATCTGGAACTTGTGGACTGGTGTATCTAGAGGGAGTGGAAGTCGTTCCTGGACATACCTGTGGAGAGAAGACAATGCAGCAGACAAAGAATACAAATAATCTTTTACCCAACCTTCCCCTTTTACATGCATTTGACTCCCATGCGTCACCACTGGATTCTTAGGATATGGCTTGCCATACATTAATTCAAATGGACTAACTCCCAATTTAGCTCTAGGGGCTATGCGCACTCTAAGCAAGGCAAGAGGCAGAGCTTCGGGCCATTTCAGCTGAGTCTCTTGGCAGAGTTTAGCCAGCTGTCTTTTTAGAGTCTGATTCATTCGTTCCACCTGTCCACTTGACTGCGGTCTCCATGCTGTGTGAAGGTCCCATTGTATCCCCAGAGCCCAGGAAACTGCTTGGGTCACTTCTGACACAAAGTGTGGCCCTCAATCCGAGGCTAATCCCTCTGGGATTCCGAATCGTGGAATCATTTCTTTTAGCATCACCCGGACCACTTCTTTTGCTTGGTTGGTTCGACACGGGAAGGCCTCAGTCCATCCAGTCAGAGTGTCCACGAGCACTAACAGGTATTTCTAGTGTCCCTTCCTGGGAACTTCAGAGAAATCTATCTGCCAACATTCTCCTGCTAATAGTCCTTGCCTTCCTGCTCCTGGCGGAGGTTTGGGGGAAATCTTAGGATTGTTGGCACAACAGACAGGGCATCTACGCACTATCTGTTCTGCTGTTTTTCTCATCTTAGGTCCCACTACAATTCTTTGGAGACCTTGGGTCATGGCGTCAGCTCCCATATGGGTGCTCTGGTGGTACTCTTGGAGCACTTTGCTAAGAATCAGTTTTGGCATCAGGACTTGTCCTTCAGGCAAAACCCACCATCCATCGTGTTCTTTGCTTCCCAATTTCTCTGCAAGTTGGTTCTCTTTTTCAGTATATTTGGGAGGTTCCTCAGGTAACACTACCTGAGGCATCAATGCCAACATTTGAGTTTCCTGACCTTGTCCTCTAGCTGCCTTCTTCGCCGCAGCATCTGCTCGTCAATTTCCTTTAATAACGTCAGCATCTCCCTTTTGATGGGCCTTACAGTGCACCACAGCTACCTCTAGTGGTTCCATCACGGCTTCAAGTAATTTCAGGATCTCTGTTCCATGCTTTACTGGGCTTTTACTTGCCGTTAAGAGTCCTCTCTCTTTCCATATTGCTCCGTGGGCGTGTAAGATTCCAAAGGTGTACTTCGAATCCGTGTATATAATGGCTATCTTTCCTTTTGCCAAATGGAGAGCTCGGGTCAGCGCAATAAGCTCAACTCTCTGTGCAGAGGTATTTGGAGGCAAAGCGTTTGCTTCCACGGTATCCCATGATGTAACCACGGCATATCCCGCCTTTCGGGTTCCATTGTCCATGAAGCTGCTTCCATCTGTGTAGAATTCAAGGTCTGCATTAGGTAGTGGGGCATCTTTAAGATCCGGCTGGCTAGCATACACACACTCAATAGTTTCAATGCAGTCATGCTGTAATCCTTCGTCCTGTTCCAATGGCATCAACGTAGCTGGGTTCAGGGTACTGGAGGTTTGCAACTGGATGTCTCCTTGATCCAGGAGAGTCGCCTGGTACTTAGCCATTCGTCCAGGGGAAAGCCAGGTTCCCCCCTTTGCATTCATCACCGTCAGCACTGAATGTGGGGTATACACAGTCATTGGTTGTCCTAAAGTAAGTTTCTTAGATTCCTTTACCAGCATAGCAGTAGCTGTCACTGCTCGCAGGCAGGCCGGCCATCCCAAACTAGTGGGATCCAATTGTTTGGAGAAGTAGGCCACTGCTCTTTTCCAGCTACCTAAGTACTGGGTCAGCACTCCTGATGCTACTCCTTGGCGTTCATGTACATAAAGTTGAAATGGTTTACTCAGATCGGGTAGGCCCAGGGCCGGCGCTGTCATAAGGGCCTGTTTGATAGTGTCAAAGCTCTTTCGGCATTCTGCCGTCCATTGCAAATCTCCCTCATTACCAGTAGTGGCCTCATAAAGAGCCTTGGCTATTAGTCCAAAATTGGGGATCCAGATCTGGCAGAATCCTGCCATACCTAAAAAACCTCGCAACTGTCTCTTGGTCTTTGGGACTGCCATCCGACAGATGGCCTCTTTTCTTTCAGGGCCCAACATCCTCTGGCCTTGTGAGATGTCAAATCCCAAATATCGTACCTTTTTTTCTGTTATTTGGGCTTTCTTTCAAGATACTCTGTATCCAACCTGTCCCAGGAAGTTTAGTAAACTTACGGTCAGTAGGTGGCACTCTTCCCTCGTTTTTGCTGCAATTAACAAATCGTCCACATACTGTAACAGGGTTCCTGATATCCCTTTGTCCCACTTCTGAAGGTCAGTACTTAAGGCAGTGCTGAAAATAGTGGGACTGTTCTTAAAACCCTGAGGCAAAACTGTCCAGCACAATTGGGTTTTTCTCCTAGTATTTGGGTCTTCCCACTCAAATGCAAAAATCTCTTGGCTGTCCCTTTCAAGTGGGATGCAAAAGAAGGCATCTTTCAGGTCCAGGATTGTAAACCACTGTTCCTCTGCAGACAAAGTAGCCAGCAAAGTATAAGGGTTCGGCACCACCGGGTGGAGGGTCACCGTGACCTTGTTCATGGCTCTGAGGTCCTGCACAAAATGATACTCATTACTGTGGGGGTTTTTTACAGGCAAAATGGGGGAATTGAAAGATGATTGACACTCCCGAAGTAAACCATATTTAAGGAATCTCTTTATCAATGGTTCCAGGCCTTTCCAAGCTTCTATTTTCAATCGATACTGTGGCACCCTGGGCGGGGTAATTCCCCGCTTTAAATCAATGCTTACAGGGGTGGCCAGTTTGGCTCTCCCTGGCTTCTCTCCCGCCCATACCCATGGTACTATAGCATCTTCTACTTCTGGGGGAATTCTCCCTTCCTCCCCCTCCTGCAATAGGAGACACACCTGAGCTTTCCAGGCTTCCTCAGTTGGTATCTTCATAGTAATTTTCCCCTCCGAAAAGATCAATTGGGCCTGCAATTTGCACAGCAAATCCCTCCCAAACAAAGGTATGGGGCACTCAGGCATATACAGGAACTGATGAGACACTTTCTTTCCTCCCAATTTGCATTCCATGGGTGGCACCCAAGGATGATACATCCGCTGGCCGGTGGCTCCAATTATGGGGATCTTGGTTTTTGATAAGGGTCCTTTAAAATTGGTTACAACTGAATGTGTGGCTCCACTATCTACTAGGAAGTCAATAAGTTCTCCCCCTAATTGCATTTTAACCAGGGGCTCGTCGGGGGAGACAGAGATTACTTCAGTGTTAGCCCCCGGTCCCCGTCACCCCTGGTCAGAACCATCCAACATCAACAATCTTTGTTCCTCCTCTCGTCTCTTCTTCTCCCTCTTGGGGCACTCATTTTTCCAGTGCCCTTCCTGCTTGCAAATAGCACACTGATTAGGTCCCAGCCTGGGACCCTGGCCGTAGCCTCCCAGAGCATAGCCCACGCCTCCTCTATGCCCTGTACTTCCCCTGCCTCGTCCCCGACTCCTCTGATCTACAATTGCCACTGCCAACAACGATGCTTGTAATGACACCTGTGCCTTTATTCTCTTATCTTCCTTTTTCTCCTTAACCTGATCTCTGTTGGAGTATACTTTATAAGCAATCTCAATCATTTGGCTGATGCTCATTCCAGCTGCTCCTTCAGTCTTCTGTAGTTTTTTTCTAATATCTGGGGCTGACTGTCCTATAAACAGTGTGTTAAACATCTTGGCATTTTCTGGCAGCTCTGGATCTAAATCCGTCCACTGTCTGGCTACCTCGCATAACCTCCCATAAAAACTGGATGGATCCTCCTTCGGAACCTGCTGCACTTCATACAATTTAGACAAATTTTTCTGCTTGGGGATAGCCTCCCGGAGAGCAGCCAGCACAAACTCCCAATACAGCTCTAACTCCTTCCGGCCCCCTCGGGTGTTGGGATCCCAGTCTTGATTTTTCTTAGGGCAAAGTTCATCTACATCACCGGCTGGGTGACGCTGCTGTGCTATCGTGCGTGCTTTCTCTAAGACCAACCTTTTTTCTTCTGGAGTCAGAAGAGCAGCCAGTAAGGCTTGAATATCTATCCAGTTTGGTTGGTGGGTGAGGAAAATAGTAGAGAACAACTGGGCCATTGCCTCTGGATTCTGGCGATATTGGCCCACGGACTGTTTCCAATTTATCAAGTCTGCCGTGCTGAATGGCACATGGACAAAAACTGGTTCACCCTCAGGACCCACCGCTTGTCGTAAAGGGGCCTGAACTACTGGTTGGGCCCCTGATCATAAGCGACTCGCCACAGGGCTAAACGCCCCATCTCCTACAGTCCCTTCTACCACCAGATTGCTACCACCCGCATCCGCCGGACCTGGGGACGGCAACCCAAGGCTGTCAGGGGAGGTGGGGGACGACGGACTGGACGAGCCAGCCGGGAGTCCCTGACGAGCCGTTACAGGTGCAGTGAAAGTCCCCTGTGGTGATGCATGGCTCACAGGATGAGACGAGGGAGCCATGGGAGCAATTAGCAACTGCACGTCTTCCTCCTCCGGCTCCTTTGGACATACTGTGGTGACCCCCCGTAAAGCCATTACCCCACTTCCCCTAAATATCCCACACAACTTCTGTGTAACCTCATCCCTATACAAAGTCATATATGCCTCTACATAAAGCATCTCATCCCACTTCCCTTGGCGCCTACAAAACAACTGTAACTGCAAGATTGTGTTATAATCCAAAGACCCATTCTCCGGCCAGGATGCACCATCCACAAGTTGGTACTGTGGCCAACATGTATTGCAATACCGAATCATCTGTTGTTTTGTCATAGGGTCACTTCCAAACTTTGGCCAATTTTTCAAAATGCATCCTAAGGGACTGCAGGGTGGAATCTTAGACTGGTTACTTCCTATTATCCAACTACTGGATGGCGACCGCCGCTCAGCCTCAGAACCAAACTGATTAAAGGGAGTTCACGGGGCTGCCACCCGATCTCACTCGCCTAGGCATCTATACGGTCGGAACTTTCAAAGCCGTCTCTTTCCCAACCTGCTCAAAATATGGAAAGAAGTACTCACCTGTCTGTTGAAACCTCCCTCGCCCCACCTGATTAAGTTGGTCCTTCGAGCGTTGTGTCCCTCCCCGACTCCGTCAGGCAACCAGGAGATGGTCAGACCTCCGATGAATAAGGTCGGTGGCGCCTGGCCCTCGCGCCGTCCACAGTTGTTGCTGGAGCCGAAGAGGTGGACCGGGCAAGGCAGTCAGCTAGAGTCCCATCGTGGTCGCCAGAAATTGTTGTCCCCAAAGGACAGTGAGTTCATGCACGGTGCGCTTGTGCCAATAAACACACAGGGGTGAAGGATCCAACTTAATCTTTATTTCTGCGCAGAAAGTGGTTCTTGGCAATCGTTCGCAAAGCAAGCACCCACACCCCAGTGGGTGTCTGCCTTATATAGCTACGTAACAGGTTAAACTTGCTGATGTGATGAAATGTATAGCAAGGCCAGCAAGTAACCCCCCTTCCAGCTCCCCCCCCCCAAGTAATCCCCCTTCCAGCTCCGGAACTTTGTTGATACAGCTTTTCCTTCTAGCGAGGCCAGCAATCAGCAACTACGCAACAAGCAATCTCCCCCAGCCTAAACAACCTACTGTATGCCCTTGGTTAGATAAAATACTTTTTCAAAACATACAAAGCTGTTCCCTGGTTAAAATTAAGTGAAAGTCCAGGGGTGCTTCATCATTTGCAATGCCATAAAACTGTTATGGAGGCACAGAGGCAACATCAAGAATTGTCTTTTTCTAACCTTAGACTCCTAACAGTCCTGATTCCCTGAAGCCCTAATCTTTAGCTTATAAAATCTTGGCATTTGTAAATTAAGGAAATGAGGCATAAGGTGGGGGTAAAACCCAGAGAACTGTGCCTTTTCTTTTAAACATTATGTGGGTTTTAAATAGCAGTATTGTATCTTAGATCCCTTTATATGAAAAGAGGCACTCACCTTATATCCCATGGTTTAGGTCAGTTCAGGGGTCAGCAATGTTTTTGGCGGGAGTGCCAAAAACACCCCAGCCCTAACCCACACCTTGACTTGGCAAGCTAGGGGCGGACCACGAGAGAGCTGCAAGGGGCCAATCCTTGTTGCTGGTGGTGACTGCATGTGTGCCTCCAGGGGAGCAGTGAGGGAGGGACCAGAGTTGTGCTGGCCCAGGCCCCTCCCTCGCCATCTGCTCAGAGGTGTGTGTGTTGCCACTGCCACCACAGAGCCCACCTGGGGCTTTGGAGCCCGATGCAGTTGCTTGCAGCCTCCCAGCTGCAGACAACCCAGGCTCTGGGTGCTGCTACCAGCCACAGAGCCCGGCCTGCCTGCAGTAGCGCTTGCAGCCTGAGCTCCATAGCTAGCAACAGGTGCCCAGAGTCCAGGCTGGATGTGGCATGCCAAGCAAAATGGCCTCGCATGCCATATTCTGGCATATGCGCCAGGGGTTGCCAAGCCCTAGGTTAGTTTGTGATAAATGTGACTGCAAATGTTAGTTTTCTGTTTCTGCAGTTGTTCTTGATAAACAACCCCCCCACATTCAGGCTGTGAAAAATAAGATGTTTATTGAGGCATAAAGAATGGAAAGCTGGGACCACTGTGTATTGAACTGAAGTGACACCAACTGACTAGCCGTCTTTGAATACATTGGCTTAGGCTCATCTGGGCCCCAAATACAGCTTATTTTCTCTCACCCTCCTCTCATAAAGTAGTGTCCTCTGACTCTCCTCAGGTTACTCAACCTTATTAGTGCGTTAGTGAACTGAAAAGAGGGAGTTTTGATAACATGCCTTGGCAGTTCCAGAAGCTGTGAACTCTCAGAACTATGGTTTTCCATCCAGCAGTGAAGTTGGCAAAGCTTTTCTCAATTTTGCCATATTTCAAATGAGTGCAGAACTGTGCACAAAAATATGTGGATAATGCTCAATAAGAACTAGTGGGTTAATTCCAGACAATACCTCATTTCCAGGCTTTGCTCTTAGGTTCAATGACCAGTATTGTTGTGTAATAATCAGATAATGTCTTTAGGAAAAGTTTCATGTTTCATGGCAAGCAGTCTAATGTTCATAATCAACTATACACCCCTGTGACTGCTCAGAGAAATTTAGAGACAGATAAAAAATTCTATAAGAACATTTTATCCAACACATCATCCAAAAAAGAAAATATTCCTACTGAGAAATTTTGAGTGCTATATCTAGATTTAAAGTGACTTGTGAATCTTCCTTAGGGAGATAATTTTTTTCCTGATGTTAAGATTTGAGGTGAAGGAAAGTGGCCTTTTTGGGGGTGAGGGGGAGGACATGATTTATTTGGGGTTTGTTTTGTTTTGTTTTTAATGACACAGAAAAGCACTTGCCAGTTACATTCTCCTTTCCAACTTCAAAGGGGCACAGGTTATCTTTGCTGTTGAATGGCAGCATTTATACACTTTGAAATCCAGCTCCTAGAGGCCAGTCAGGCCCTGATGAACATTACTATGTTGGCTGGTATGTTTATGCTGAGCTCAAAGTAGCTAGTGCTTCATCCTGAATATCTTTGAAGGCCTCTGTATCTTTACTACAGCCAGTTGTAGTAGTTCAGTTGAAGCAACTGAAAGATGCATATTAAGTTAGTGATGTTTCTTTGTGTTTGCTGCTATAATTAGTCCTTAAAAAGACATACCTCTCGGTAGGAAACTTTATGCTATTGACCATGGTATAGAATGGAGGTTGCACTTTCCTGACCTCCTGCTGCATGGTTTTATTATTTAGCACAGGGAAGTAGCATTGAATAAACCCATAATTATAGCATGAGATTTAATAGGGGGAACACTAATACATGAAAATAAACTAGATTTTTTTTTAAACTTACTACACTCCAATTTCTAGTCCTAAAATACTCAGCTGGCTCCATTTGCTGAAATCTGACACATGAGAAATTGAGCCTTGTTTGCCAATGACATTTACTTCATTCCTTTTTTGATGAAACCTCCTTGTCTACCATGCCAACCCAATAAACTAGTAACTGCATGTCAAAGTATAAACTTCACATGAAAATACAACTGAACTATTATCATTGTTTGATGATACCTTCCTTTTCTTTTTCTGACAAACTCATAAAACAGAAAATTATACTGCTGTTGTCCAGAGTGAGCTCATATTACTTTGGGACTGATGAATATATGGGATAGATCCATAATCTCTGTAATTAAATTACATGACAAAAAAGAGCTGTAGGTGTCTGTTTATGGATGGGTAATTACCAATATTCACATAAAGATTGTTTTGCTGCACAAGCTGATATGTAGGTTTTCTGGCTAGCAACCATCTCAATTGTGTATTACATGGGGGCATTTGGGACTAGTTTGCAATGCTCAAAAATTTCTACCTGCCTAGAAAAAGATGGCTCTTGATGTTACATTTTGCTTTTAGCTTGCATCAAGTTTTGTTCACTGGATTGCTCTTAATTTAACTCATAGAAGATAATATATTTTGCTTAAACTATTCAACTTTTAAATGGATAGGGAGGAGGAACAATTATATAAGCTATGCAATTGGGCTTCCATTAGAAAATAACTCCATTAGTTCCCCAACAATATTGGCCAGTGGCTGATGCTTTCCAGGGCAGTGAGCTCCTCCCATCCAAATTATGCACCTTGAGATCTGTGCAGTAGTATTTACAGATGATGAATATTTTTATCTTGACCCTTGTTGGAGTCAGCTCACAATCTGAAACAGAAGTGATTAATATGCAAGATGCCTTGGAGATAACAATTCTCCTACATATTTAAGTTGGAGGAATTAAATAATGCAAATAATCTGTGTCCACATTACCTATACATTCTGTTAAAAAAAACCTTTATTTTTTTACAGCACTATATGACTTTGTTTTTGGTAATATGCACGCTGTAGTCCAGGGGTCAGCAACATTTTTGGCTGGAGTGCCAAAAAAACCCCAACTCTGACCCATGGTTTGACTTGGCGTGCCAGGGGCAGACCTTGGGGGAGCCTGATCCTCACTGCTGGCAGCAGCTGCATGCACACATTTGGGGCAGGTGGCAGGGGAGAGACTGGGGTTACACTGCCCCAGGTACCTCCCTCACCATCTGCCTGGAGGTGCATGTGCAGCTGCTGCTGCCATGGAACACAGCTAGGGCTCTGGACCCCAGTGCAGTGGTTTGCAGCCTCCTGGCTGCAGACAGCCAAGGGTCTCTGGGCAGCTACTGCCAGACCTAGCTTGGGCTGCTTGCAGCACAGCTTACAGCCTCCCAGCCAGATGCAACAAGCAGCCCAGGCCCCAGGGCTGGTCACAGCTGCCCAGAGCCTGGGCTGGCTGTGGCATGCTGAGGAGAATGGCCTTGCGTGCCATACTGTAGCACGCATACTGAGGGTTGCCAACCCCTGCTATAGTCCATGTCCTGAACAGTCTTCACCATATGATCTGCCTGATAACAGAACCAGTGACCTGGCACTCCATTTCTTAGTCCTGTCTGACAGTACCTTAGCGTGAATTACTTGCAACCAAAGGGAATGATGACATTTATTCAGGTATCCAAGTAATCTAGAAGGCACATGCCATAAGGCACATGCCATCTAGAAGGCACATGCCGTCATTATTTGACACATGCCATCAGTAACTTTACTTTCCTGGTTAGGAAAGTATACTTATATGTCTTTGAGTGATTAAATTTAATATATCTTGTATATCTTATGTATGATATCTAACCGTAGGAGGACAGGGAGGCATTCCACATTTGAATTTTAGCAGCTTCTAAGAGAGAGCTTCTGATTTTAGGGCAGTCTCAGCACATAATGTATGTTGGAAACTGAGTATTGCAAATTACCAAAATGCAACCACTACATTGCAGTTTAAATAAAAAAACAAAACAAAAAACTTTAGTACTAATCAAATTGTATGAATATCCATTTTATGTACATTTTAAAAATGTCTTGGTAAGATCTCACTAGTGCAATGTGGTAAGTCTGGGAGGAGGCATGTAGAGTAGCAAAACTGGAATTACTGAGTTTCTATTCTAACATACACCCACAATTCAAGTAGGGTGGATGACATTGATGAGGAAAGCCCTCCCATTTTTTATGCATACCTCTTAGCTTTTGTAGCTGTACTTCCACCAGAATCACCTTCCACAGTTCTTGACTTCAGTGAAGAGAAACCATACACAGAACCAACTGTGATGAAGAATTTAAGCTTTTTACATGAATACATTAGATACAGGTGCCACAGTTCATGCCTGCTGCCCAGAGTTGGCCCTATAGAATTCCATGTCTGGATACAAAACACTGTCTTGCTGAACTTTAAAAAATCCTTTTACAATAAAGAGTTAAAGTCAAACAAGACATAAACAGCGTTAAAGCTACCCTCTGTAAACAATTGAGTTTTTGTCCCTGACATTTTTGAATCACATGAAAACATTTTACTTTAACATCTCTAAAGTAGACTTCCTTTACCTTCTTTTTGAAAAGCAGCTCTATACAGTGATTTATTTTTTCATTTTCATGTGAAAAAATAATCTGCTGCTGCCAAGAATTAGGCATTTGGCATATCTATGGTTCAGTGATGAGGTGCCAGAAATCATGCTAGAGGCTCGCTTTGCTGTCGTTCCAATGGCTGCCAATATCTTCTTCATCCTGCAAGCCACTTGGAAACATTCTCAGGCTGTAAATAAATATATGCAGTTTTAATTAATTAAGTTTTAATTCAAAAGAAGCTAATTAATGGAATTGTCTCCTGAAGTGTATTTTTAGCTGACTTTGATGGAGATGTCTTGCCAATATGAATTTTCACTAGTGCTAAGCAATGTGTTTTAATTCTAGTTTGTATTAATTACACATAAATTCATTAACTTAGTTTCCAGATTCCAAACTCTTACTGTATAACCATGATGCTGCCACCCTTAATTTGTCATCATTTCTGTTTATGAATGTGTAATTTCTGTATGTCACGGTACGGGGTCCTGTAGGTTGGCTGTGATCTTCCCAAGGACCCCTTACCTTGCCAAGTTGGCCCAATGGGCACCCTCATTTCTCACCCGCCACATCTTTGTTGGTAAATATATAATAGGGAGGCTGCCTTTACATCATCTTGGACACCGTTTTGCTGTACTCTGACCCCATGGGCTCCTGGACCTCTTGTGGGTCCCGTACCCCAATGGGTGTTTCGGGGCACCCTAGCCATATGGGCTATGCGTGGCTCCAACCACCCCTGTACTACACCCCAAGCCTCGCAGATGGAAATGACATTGTTCGGTCTGGGCCTTGTTATAATTTGGCCCCCTGGTCCTCCCCAGGCTCTCCGTGGCCCCCGTCTCGCTCTGCGCCTTCACTGGTGCTTGGGCTCTCTGCGGCCCTGTCTCGCTCTGAGCCTTCACTGGCACCCAGTCAATGCACCTCAAATGCTGAGCCCTCTCCGGCACCAGGGCTCCCCATGCTGCCATGGGTCTCCTATGAGGCCTTCTCCATCCCCTGATAGCCTCACCCAAACCACTGGTCTTAAACAGTAAACAAAACACAAGCCCCTGGGCTATAACATAAATTCCAGCTGCCCAGCTATAACCTCATTCAAGCCGCATCAGGGGTGCTCCATCCCTCACCAGTATCAGAAGCTGTACCTGCAGTCAGGCCTCTCCCTTTTGTTTGCTCTGGGAGAGCTCCTTCCCCCTTGGCTGCTGGCAGAGAACTGCCATCCTGGCCTCAGCCCTGGGGTTTATATGTGAGCCAGGCCCTGCCCCTTCTGGTCAGCTGACCGCTGGCGGATGTGGGCCACTAGCTCACTTTGTCTGCCCGGGTAACCAGCAGCTGGGGCTCCCCACTCACTGCTAGGGCTCTTTCCCTAGCAGTTTCCACTCTTCAAAGGAGCAGGGCACCTAAGTGCTCTGCAACACTATAGATAACAAATTTTCTCATGAAAGTTTCTCAGAGGTGTCATTTGTCTTAGAATAATAGTCTGCATGTGAGCACAACAACAAAACAACTGAGGCTTAGATCCGGTGTACTCAAGTGTAAATGAGCTGTGTAACTCCATCCTATGCCATAGTGAATATTTGCCTACTTCTGAAAATCATGGTACAGATTGAAATAAGTCATCACCTCTCATGTGAAAGTCTAGGTTAAAAAGTAAAATCAAATGGACAGGTTAAGCCATACATATATTCAGTACTGCCAAGTACCACATTTCTTCAGCGTGGAACCTGTTGGTTTGTTCTTTAGGAGAAAATACAGTGTTAAAGGAAAATACAGAAATATGTTTTGTACTAATTTCACTAATGTCTTTCTCAAATATGTACTTCAGATCTTCTTAAACTTTTCTCTTCACCAAAAATGATCTTGTAACCCTGAACAGACTTGGAGCATTAAGTTTCCTATATTCTTCCCTTTGTCCCACATTGTTTCTCCAGATTATTTTGTTGATCATATGGGAGATTATGAAGATGTTTTGGCTTCATTGGAAACCCTTAACCTCTCCATTTTGAAAGCCATGGACTATACCAAGCGGGTGAGTTATCGTCTTTTTGTTATAGCTTATGTCATTCAAGTAAATCTACATAAGTGCCGTCATCTGCCTTCTTTGGCCCTGTGGGCCTGTGGGAGGAGAGCTAACACTTTTTCTGGTTCATTTTACTTAAAGGGATAGAGGTGACAGCACCTGAAATGACAACATCAGAAAGAATAACATGCTTCTGAAGTGGTCATGGGAGAAATAAGTGTAACTTCACTGTTAAGCTAAGTAAGAAATTTGAGAGGCAAAATTTTACTTTTAAAACCCATGGGATAAAATTATGTGATTGATAATGCATACTAACTTTAAAAAGTTGATTAGAAATAATGGATCAGTTTAGGCTGTTCTTATATCACTAATCAATTTATTTTAAAAATGTCTGTTTTAGACATAGCCATTTAATGTCTTTCTACAAAGTGCCTATTCCTTGGGGAGGTTAGAAGGAGTTAAAAATATCTACCTAATCTAAGGTTAGTTGGGATGTGGGGGCGAGAAGTGGGGGGGCTTGGAGCAACTAGGGAAGTAACCAGGCTCAGGAGGGGCTGGTGGCATTTGTGGGGTGGGTTGGTAGGGTCCAACAGGGTTTGGCTCAATCAGGAGGACTTGGGGGAACCACAGGGAGGCTTGGGGGATTTTTCACCTGACTCCCAGGACCAGGGGCTATTCTTATCCCCCTGACTCCCCCCACCCCCAGAGTGAACCAACTCCCTCCATCCTTCCTGCCTCTCCCCCCACTCCAACTTATTTCCTCAGCTCCTGGCATTGGTGAATGCTGGTAAAATCAGCACTGGGAGGTACTTGTGGGATGGGGTGTTTGGCCAGCTTGCTGGGTGAGAGTGAGGGGGGAGGGGGGTCTGGCTGGTCTGCAGGAGGGGACGTTGTCTATTTGGGCGCGGGAGGGAGGGGCTGGGGAAGCAGGACGGGGGGCACTAAAAATAACCTGGGACTAGGGAAGGAATAGGAAAAGAGCCGGCCCAGGGCTGAGGCCAGTGCCTAGGCTTTCCCAGCCCTGGGGCTGTTGTGAGAACTCTACAGAAGTTCAGGACAGTTAAATCAGTCTAAAAATGGCTAAAAATGGCCGACTTGATCTAAGTTAGGTGTACGTTGGAGGTAGGGTTGACTTAGATCAGCTGCTATTTTTGGACCAATCTAACTATCCTGAACTTCTGTATGGTTCTCACTTAGATCCACCTAACCAGAGCTCTAAGTGTAAATTCTGCACCAGGGCAAACTAACCTCTCCAGACATCTGTATTTACCCTAGAAAACACTTCATATGATAGCCTATACTGAAAACAAATACATTTGTAAAAATCATTAATTTTTATTATAAAATGGCTAAAGCATCAGCATTTTAGGCATCAGTATATCAAAAAAGAAAACAAATTATCTTAATCAGATCTGTGGATATTGGTTTGCATGTAATCAATGAAACAAGCTACTTTCTATTAGCTTTGTTATGGCTGTTGTCTTTAAACCAAAAAAAAAAAATCGAAATTCTTCAGGAAGTGAAAAATTCTCTTAGCATCTTAAAGGATGACAGTTCTACAGGGCTTGGAAATATTAGTATGTTGATCTTATCCAAGTGGATTTTTCCCTTTTGCTCCATTCAAGCACTTTGGTTCATTGTAGCCAACATAAGCTATAGCAGAGAAAACCACATGAATAGTAAAAAGGCTACATTTGATACCTCAACTGCAATGCAAACTTGATGTCATTGAAGCAAATAATTGGGAAGGGCTCTTCCTTAGTTAGCAATATCGTCTCCTCTCAACAGCTCATTTACAGGTAAGTGGATCTTGGCAATAACATGATGATGATAGACATTTCCTATTAATGCCTGATAAACCTTGAAAGTTCAAGGACAGTTTATTAAATCAAAGTGAAAATGACATGTGAAGTGAATAATGGCATAAGGATTTTGTAGTATACAGTTGTACCAGCTCAGCAATTTTATAAGCCAGAAAGTATTTGAAGGATCTCAGCTGAGTCATGAGTTGCACTGTTTTTATTTATATAGTTCCTGGTGCAGTTCTACCAATGGTTCAGGTATTTAGATGCCTATGATAGGATTTTCAGGAGGTCTCAGAATTGGCCTAACTCTTTTTTCATCAAAGTCAATTTATAAGCGCTCCTAAAGTAAACTTGGAGCAGGCTTGCACTGACTTTAAGAGCCTTTGAGAATCTCATGCCTATATCCCATCTCTTAAACTTTCAGTTAAGTACACTTTCCAAATTAGAAGCCATACTGAAGTTCTTTCAAAAATATAGCCACATATTTTCAGTGTATAATAAATACCAGGGGGCTTTTTGTTTAAAGACAGTTAAGTGATTGGGGAAATAAAGTACCATTTATGTGTGCATTTAGTAAAACTGCATTCAGAAAAGCAGTTCTGCATGTCTGTATAAGTATGTATTGTTATGTATGCAAATGGACCTCTACTGTTTCCAAATATGATGCACAATACCTTAATAAACCAATTAGTAAGTAATGGACCATTAATGATTGTATCAAATCTAAAGGCTTACAAACTTTATTTATAAATATCTGGAAAACCCAACAGAATGAATGCCCCAGAGAAATATTTTGCCAGAGAAGTGAGTCATTCATTGGCATATTTCCATGCAGTAGATAAAGTTTTATATTTGATATTCCATTTTAATCAATTCCCATGTGTTCTTTATAAATAATGTAATAAACCAGACCTGACTTATTATCCATAATATTTTAAAAATTCGTTAATCCTCCTACAATTACAAACTTCCCTACCTGCACTGTACATTTATTACGTACATTTCATCAAGAAAAAAATAGTCTGTCTTTTGCTCTGATAAGGAGCTGTTCAGCCTGCTGAAAGCTGAGCAAAATAAAGCGGTTCTGACCGTTTATTAAGTCTCCTCACTCATTCACAGATTGAACTCCAGTTCTCTTTAGAATAGTCCAAGTCAAAATCTTCTTTTCATTTACTTCTAAAGTTAAAGAAATTTGAATAATTTAATTTTACAGGTTTAGTAACAGTAGGAAGCTTTAGGAATTGGATTAGCTCAGAAAACATCTAAGTTTTATTCTCTTCTCTGGCTATTAGTTAAAAGTCCTGGTGTATTTAGTTTAGTTTAACCTCAGGGTGTTTTATATGTACTGGGGAAGAGCACTGTATGAAAACTGAATAAAGTGTTTGAAGTATTTATATTTTGCTATTTTAAACTGATGATTTAACCTTTCAGTCAACACTGGCTAAATACTTAAGAGGCGTTTTTTTTAATTAATATCTCTAACTAATAAAGCCATATGAATAATGCAAAAATGTCAGCAAGATTCTCATTTTTTAGATCAATTTTTTTCTGTTCATGCCTCTCTTATATTTGCGCTCTCCAAATATTACTGCAAGCAAGTTTGCCAACAGAAATGTTAAAGTATTCGTGGAAAGAAATATTTTCAGATTAATAATTCATTTTATCTAGATAGTGATGGTCCTCATTACCACAGTGATCTGAATTCATGATTAGAATTTATAGATTTACCCTTCCGATACTTTGTAAGGAAAGGAAGCATCATTCCTGTTTTTGGATGAGGACGAAAGCACATAGAGATAAATTAATTCTACAAGAAGAACCAGAGTATTCCTCCAGATGTCCCAATTCTCAGATGCATTATTTTAACCACAAGACCATCTTTCTTCTTTTTGCAGATATTCCCACCAGAAACCCAATGTCTAATAGTTTTGCTCATTCAGTCAGGTCACATGAGATGTTTCTCTTCATAGTGTGTCCAATCATCACTTCATGATCTGTTCATAGATTATTAGAACTGTTGACAAGCAAACAAATCTACAAGAGTCCTTCACAAACAATTTGGTAAATCGTGAATGAATTCACAAGAGAACATGAGCTCCCTATACAGAAGCTGTAACTAGAGAGGTGCAAAATGCATCAATAATTTTTTCATAATAGCATTCTTCCAACTGTAGCAAACTGGTATAAGAATCCAGAAACAAAGTTGCTTTCTACAGAGGAAAAAAACAAACCTACTCTGCAGTTTTCAAACAGGTTTGTCTTGCAAGTTGATCAGAAGTTTTCCCAGAAATCAAACCTAGTAACAGGAATTTTCTTCTTTTTTTCACTTTTTAGGTTTTGAATGCATAGAATCATATTAGAAATTAGGGTTGGAAGGGACCTCAGGAGGCCACCTAGTTTAACCCCCTTTTCAAAGTAGGACCATCCCCAACTGGATCATTCCAGCCAAGGCTTTATTTAGCCAAGCCTTAAAAACCTCTAAGGATGGAGATTCCATCACCTCTCTAGTTAACCCATTCCAGTGCTTCACCACCCTCTGAGTGACAGAGTTTTTTATAATATCCAACCTAAACTTCCCTTGCTGCAATCTGAGACCAGTCATTGGTCCTTGTTCTGTCATCTGCCTCCTCTTTGGAAACATCCTTCAGGTAGTGAAAGGCTGTTATCAAATCCCCCCTCAGTCTTCTCTTCTGCAGACTAAATAAACCCAGTTTCTTCAGCCTCTCCTTAGAGTCATGTGCTCCAGGTCCCTCATCATTTTTGTTGCCCTCTGCCTCTCTAACTTGTCTGCATACTTTCTATAGTGGGGTGGGGGGACCAAAACTGGACACAGAACTCCAGATGTGGCCTCACCAGTACAGAATAGTGGGGAATAATTACTTCCCTCAATCTGCTGCCTAATAGGCTGTTAGCTTTCTTAGCAACAAGTGCACACGGTTGACTCACTGAGATCTTTTGTGGCCCAATCCTCCAATTTGTCTCACCATTCTGAATCCTAGCCCTACCCTGCAGCATATCTACTACACCCTTAGCTTGATGTCATCTGTGAACTTGTTTAGGGTGCACTCCATCCCATATTCCAAATTATTAATGAAGATATTGAACAAAACCAGCCCCAGGACCAATGCCTGGGGCATTCCACTTGATACTGGCTGCCAACTAGATAGCAAGCCATTGATCAGTATCCATTGAGCATAACAATCCAACCAGCTTTCTATCTACCTTACAGTCCATCCATCCAACCAATCTATTCTTCCTCAGTTGCTTGCAGGAATACTGTGAGAGACTGCATCAAAAGCCTAGCTAAAGTATATATACACATCCACATATATAGTATATATCACATCCACAGTATATATCACATCCACTGCTTTCCCTATATCCACAGAGCCAGTATGTATGTGTGCTTTTACATATTTTTAGCCTCTACATTTCCTGGTTTTACCTAGCATAATCAGTAGAATCATCAGAGCACTCCTGTTCACAGGCTCTGCAGAGTTGGGTGGGTTTGGCACGGGCACAGGGGTCACTGTACTTCTGCAGTGTAATCCAGACCTAGAAAACTTCTAACTCCTTTAAGTCCTTAAAATAGGGCTTGTATGGGACTTCAGGGATACACAAGCAATTGATTTGCCTGCATACAAACATGGGGTGAGTGTAGTGGTACTCTCAGAACAGAAGAAACAATGACATAATGAAAACTACCTTTGAGATGAGTCTGAAATTGGAGTCAGATTTCTAGAGCAAGTTGGTTCAAATAAAATTTGGATAAATCCACATTTTGAATCCTTTATATAAACCAAAATTTACATGATTTTTCAGAAAAGCACTGATTACAAAATGTTTGTTACACAGTCACGGGGCACCACTACTATGTAATAAAAAAATATAAAGCAATTCCATCATCCAGTTCTCAACTCCTTTACATAATGGAACAAATTAATCCAATTCAAACCTTCTCATTTAACATAGCGAGAGTACTTTTTGCATTTGCTGATGACAAGAGCTCAGAGGGGTTCCTTTGGAGGACAGGATCAGAATTTTAAATTATCTTGAAAACGCAGAGAAATTATCTGAAGTAAATAGATTGCAGTTCCATAAGGACAAGTGCAAAGTACTATTGTATGGTAAAAATAATCAAATGTACAAAGCCAAGATATGAGTGGCTGGGTAAGGCAGCAGTTCTGTAGACAAATAGGGCCATGGTGGATCACAAACTGAACATGAGCCAGCTGCATCCTACTTCTGTAGAAAAAAGCAAATTCCACATTGGGATGTATTAACAGGGACTATCATGTAACAGGAGTACTGTATCCAATTTTGGGCACTGCTTCTGAAAAGTCAGGGACCAATTGAAGAGAGTCCAGAGGAGCTTAGCAAACATAGCTAGAGTTCTGGAAAAGATGACCGATGAGGAAATATTGAAATAATTGTGTTTGTTTAGTTTAGAGAAGAGAAGAACAATGGAAACATAACAGCATTCAAATATGTGGTAAGTATCTGCAAAGTAGGTAATAAATTATTCTTCTTATCCTTTGGAATAGGACAAAAAATAATAGGCTTAGGGTGCCTATACATGAGCAAGGAGGCTTCTCTGACGCGGTGTTATTCCAGCATATCAAAGCAGACTCGATTAATCAAGTGTGCTGGAGCGTGGCAAGTACCATGCTCCAGCAGCCTTCCACATTCAATGAGCTTCAGATAAGGCAGCCCCAGCAGGGATGCTGATACATGAGATGCTCCAGGTGTTTTAATTAGAGAGTCCCCCCCTTCCCCCCCCAACACACACACACTCCCAGAGCATGTGTATAAATGCCCTTAAATTTCAGCAAGGGAGCTTTCCATTAGACATTAGGAAAAACTAAAGATAATTAATGGAGTAGATTTGTCTGTGGAAGTGGCAGAATCTGCATCTCTAGAGATTCCTAAGAACACTTTAGATAAATATTTGTCAGGGATTTGAAGAGCAAATGTTTTCATCTCCTGTACAGATGATTTGTTCCATTATATAAAGGAGTCCAGATGAACTCTGAGGTCTGTTACTATCTCTGTACCTGTTACCAGGAGATAATTATTTAGGAATCAGATCAGAGAACTTCCTTTTATTACCAGCAGAGGCCTGCTATCTAGACTTTGAGGGGAAGCCTCACTTTTCTCCATCTAAGAGAGCCATCAAAAGTCATCATTCACTCTTCCTCGCTCCACATAATTGTTAGGTGCTGTCTTAGATTCCAAGTCAGTACAGGCACAGGCCTTCTAAGTAGATTTTAGATCATCACATTCATGATATCAAAAGTCAGGGAAAGTCCAATAAAGCAGTAAACTATCTTGTGCTGTTTGGCTGCATAGTGTTTTGTACTTATGTGACTCCCTTTGCCAGTGTTTGCCTCTGCCTTAGCCAAGGAGGTCTACATAGCTACGTACCAGATACTATCTGGACATTTATAGTCTCACAGTCCCAACTTCTACCTCATCTTTTTTGGCCAGTACATTTGTGGTACTGGACAAAGGGAAGCAGGGCTAACCCAACACTTCTTGCGGATTGTTCAGGTGAAACACCCAGTGCTATATATTTAGTGTACTGCAGATTAGAAAGCCTGCCCCTCACTCCACAAATCAAGGCTTACTCAGTGAATGCTCAGGCAACTTCTGCAGCTCCTAAACCAGGAATCCAAAAAGAAGCTACTTGGAGCTCAATTTATGCTTTAAATTCAGGAAAACAGTTCTGCAGTCCTTGCCTAGTTTGGGCCAAGGACTCCATGAACTCTTCTTTCTCCTCTGAATTGAAGAACAATGGCAAGTCACCACAAGTGGGAACTGCTGAATTAAAGGTTACTCACTGGCTATAATTAAGTTTCTTCAAGATGTTTTGTCTCTTTGGGTCCCATGACCAGTCTTCCATTTCCCCACTCCTTCAGCTACATCTCTGTTGGAATTCTGAATCAGCAAAGGAGCATAGGGCAGAGCACCCCCAACTGCTTCTGTTTGACCTCAAGTATGGGGGATACAGGACCTGCAGATGTAGGCTCAGTTCCCTTGGCACTGCCCATCAGAGACTGCAATCTTGCACATGTGAGGCATAGGCACAACAAGGGAAGGATTCTTATGACAAAACATCTCAAAGAATCACTATTGCTGTAAGTAGTGCCCATTCATGGTTTATCTTCTGTACAGTGTGACACTTTTGTTTATAAAAATGTCATGATGAATGTAAGGTTACTGTAGGAAGAGGTCCTGCCTACTGCCTTCCTGTCTGCCTGGGAGCACTGAGATGCACTCACTAAAGCAAATTCTCTTGGTAAATAGCCCTGCTGATGAATTTTTATGTCTTTACTGATTTGTTATGACCAGCTTAATTGCAGAGAAACTCAATTACCCTGTAATGCTCTGAAGGAGGATTTCACTGTTAACAAGGCTTTCAGATTGAACCTACGTCTGTCTACGTACTTGTTACCCATTGATGTACATGTCCATTTGAGTACTGTCACAAAGTTAATGGAATCTCAGAGAAGAGAGATGGAAAAAATTGATTTGCCCATCTAACACATACTCTTAAAGTGTATTTCCCAATTTCTAGTTTGGTTTACTGTGTAAGTGTTGCATTGCTTAAGATGGCAGGCTCTTCTACGAAAGATTTCATTGTCGTTAGCTATTGAGTTTCATTCTGTTTCCATTCTGCTATATCCCTTGTTCTGCCCTGCAGGATTCTTCATGGTGTTTAGGGTTTCATATAGTTGCTGTATTTATTACTAGGACTGGAGGTACAAATTAAGTAAATACCTAGTACTATCATTAGAAAGTGTTCTTCTCTCAGGGGTGAACCCCCTAGGGTTAAGCACTCCCACTTGTAACTCAGTCCATGAATATCTGGCCTTTTTGCATAAAGACTTGCCAGAGTGAGTCATTTTTTCAGCAACAGATCCTATCAGGAAAGCAGTTCTTTAATGGAACAAGAAAGTAAAACAGGCCAGCTTGGTAAACGATGGTTCCTTACTCTAACAATACTATTTCTTTGGTAACATTGATAATGTTACATTCTGAGATAGAGAACAGGTCTTAGCATTGATTAATCAGGAACCTGTAAGGAAGGTGAAAGCTAACTAGCACTTAGACAAGGAACCTTCATTCTTAACCTTTGATTGCAAACGATGCTACTGTAAACTTCCTGTGGAGTAGGGTCAGGTGGTCTGTGAAAAGCTGGCTGATCCTATTGCCAGCTCTGTTACATTGAAGGTAGTTAAGCCTATAGTGGAAGACTTCCAGAGGCATAAGCGGCATAAAGTTGGCCACCTTCCCTTGACTTTCATACATTTTTAATACTGCTTTTCCATGTAACCATTTCCAACTGGGGCCACAGGATGGAAGATGTCTTGTTTCCATGTAAATGTTTGGTATAATTTCATTCCTAACAGGAGGGAAAATGTCCACAGGGCACTCTGTCTGAGGTGTTAACCATGCCACATATAAGTATACAACCGTCAGCTAGCTCATGCACAACCTTGTGCTGGTATGTGTATACTGAGCCAACACCCCTATGTGAAGATAAATAGCAGGTAAAATGCTTTAAGACATCAGTGTGACTTATCACATTTGTTGGTGTCCTTGTAACACGTGCATTTCTGACATTGTGATTTAACATTGAACTGATTAAATGTTTTTGCACTTCATAAATGCAGATGAGACATTGCAGATTTCTTTGCTGCTTTTCTGGAACTGAAGCTGAAAAGGGACTGCTTGTTCAGAGTAACTTGGCCTTGTTCAGATAACTGAAGCCCCACTTGTCTCCCACTTGTAGTGGCCCTAGATGTAGGGTTAAAACTCCTCCTCTGTGTGTAATATTATAACCAGTTTCTCTGCTGCCACAGAATTTTTATCAAGGGAGATGCTCACAAATACATGTTGGGAAATCTTGAATCAAGACAACTCGCATCCTAGCTTGTTTAGCCTGGATGCTTGCACTGCTTAGCAGAGAATCAATAGAAGTCATCCATACCTTTATTATCCCTGCATTACACTTTAATGTTGATACTTCCCCTACCTCTCTGCTCTGAGTGAAAGGAAAGCTGCTGCTTCCCTTAGAGACATGAGAGAGAGTCTATTTAGCATCTAGGCCATTAGGGTGCAATCATGCTGAGTGCTCAGTACCTCCAAGAGATAGCCAGTATTCTCATCTCCCAGTGAGAGCTGTGGGCACTAAGCACTTTACAGAATCAGGTTCTTAATGCAGCATGCTGCTTTCCTTTGGCTCTGCCAGCCCTCCCATAAACTGCACAGCATGGCAGAATTTCTCTAATGCTGGGCCACCTGCTGCAGCTGCAAATTCACTTTTCTTTCACAGGGAAAGGAAACCTCTTTAGAGTAAAGGCGATTGTGGGGCGGGGGGAGGGGGGATTGGTTTGTTTTTGTTTGGTGCTTCATATGTCAGGGTGACTCCCCAGAAGGAAGCATTTTGTTTTCTGGATCAGAATGTTCTTGTGTCCTCCTCCTTTGTGCTATTTTCAGGGAAGGCAGGGTTTGTATTGTGAATGCAATGAGAAGCTTAAATAGGATATTGTGAATTAGCACTTTAAAATAAAAATGGATAGTTTCGTTTTGGGTTTTTTAATGTCACTAGTAGCAACTAAGGAGCTATATGTTATCTTCATACTTGGAAGAAAAAGAACCATGGAGAAAATTATAAATTACATTCCATTCAGACTCCGATATCTGTATCCAATATCTGGATGTATTGCCTGCCAGAGAATGTATAGAAGAACGGTTCCAACTTAGCTTAAAAATATATATACTGGCTATGAGAATAATGTTCTTCTATACAATGGTATACAGTCATTATTCACAATACATGTGGCAAGATTTCTGCTAATAAGTACTTTTTATCTAACTTGTCTTACATAACAAACCTAATCTTCAGTTAGTTTACCCAAGCTTCTTCTTAAATTTGATGTTTGTTGAAGGCTTATAAAATCAAGGGGGAGAGTTATGGTTATGCCAAAATAATTGATTAGCATTTTGTCAACTAAGTAAATGTCTCCATTGCACACATGAACTTGCACACATGGTAACCTGTGCTACCACCATTCTGTAGGAGGAGCTAGGCTTCCTCTACTACCCATATAATTAGATCAGATGTAAGACACAAATCTATATGATCAACTTTAAGCTGACCAGAGGATGGAAGAAATTGCAAACTGGATGACGTTGCCTGCAGTACAATAATTTTAGAAGTTCCCACTTTGATACAGCAGTCTGCTAATTTTCAGATCAACTGTTTCTGTCAGCCAAAGTGCTGGACTTCCAATGTTTTAAGATGGTGATGCACATCTCCCTTAAGGAGATATCAATAAAATCTCTATAAACGCAGACCCTTGGTAGTCAAGGGGAGAATAATTGAGATAAGCAGGGAACAAGCTAACTGTTTAGGAGTACACCTCCATCATATCTTATAAACAGTTCATTTTGTAGCTGTGTGTATAACCCCTCCAAGAATCCTTTCATCTCCTAATTAAACACTAGTACATAAATCTTCATCAGATCTTTACTTATTGTGTCTCTTGTATTGCATTGTCTGATTCTGTAAGCATACATTGGTGTTGTCTGTAGTAGGGAAGCCTACTTATAAGTAATACTAAAGTGTTCTATGTGAAAAGAGGTCTTAGGACTTAGTCCCTTCTGCTAGAAGTTGCTTACATCTTTAATGCTTATTTTATATATATGATGTATTAATTATTTAGACATTAAGTATGTAAATAGTTTCTTACATAAGGCACTGGTAAAGTCATCTGCTTGCAATATTATAAAGATTATGCCTATATTTTGTGCATGTACTTGTAAATAATATATTGTATATGTATTTATAACATATATATATATATATATGCATCATATATTTATGTTTATATAGTATTGACTTAAATACTATACATTATTTATATATCAAATATGGGCATTAGTCTTCATAATCTTACAACCAAATGAACAGGCAAAATAAAGTTATGCACACTCTATAAAAAGTGCAGAATTTTATAGTGAATGCTTAAGTTTGGAAGTACTAGGATTTCAGACTATATAAACTGGAGAAGTTTAGAGCTGAGGGGGTAAACTGTTGTTATACAAACTGGAGGAAACTGAGGATAGACTGTTATATTTTGTAGCGTGTGCGCGCGCGTGTGTGTAAGTGATCCCCTGAACAGGTAGAAAAATATTTTAAAACCTAGTAGTCATTAAAGAACATTCTCTTCTGTTCTCCCCTCCTCCTTTTTTAAATATCAAAGATAAGTTATAAATTAAAACTAACAGTCATTTAAGTTGGACTTTTTAATAAGAATTGCTTCGTGCTTCACTTCTGAGGTTTTGCATAACCATTTGCTTAATTGCTGTTTATATTTCAAACCTTACAAGACAACTGATTATTTTTTGCTCATAAAGAGAGAAGTGGCAATTATATTGTGCTGAAGGAACTTACGAAGTTTCAGTCATAATTAGATTCAATGGTAGAGCAACTTATACAAGCAAAACAAAATCTGTCATATTAATTATTTTGCAATTGTCCATATTGCATTAACCTGGTTGCCAATTAGTATGTAAAGTGCAAAGTTAAATTGGAAACTATTTAACTGAACTCTTATACCCTAAATTGCAAACATGCCATGTTATGTTTCCATATTGAAAAGGAAGACAGCAGGATATTTTATAGAAGTCTCCTTTAGTTTCATGTAGCAAAATCAACAACTGTCAAAAAAACTCTACCTAGTAAGAGAAGCAATCTGCAGATTCAAAGTCAATTGTAATTATCGTGGCAATGTGCATATTTGTGGGTAAAGTTCAGGAGCAGGAGTTAGATTTGCCAGTAGTCCTACTTTTATGACAAGTCCCTGAACTTCTGCATCCTTGTTTCCCCATCTGTGCTAATACTCCTGTGGCAGGAGTTTTGTACGGTCTTACTTCATTTATGTCTATAAAGCATTAGAAGATCAGAAGGAAATACTGAAGAATACTAAATTTATTCTTGGGGAATAAAACATTGAGGTTATGCATGCTAATGAAGTGCATAAATAGATGTGACAGCATACAATTTTTAGTTTACCCATATATACTACAAAACTGATATGCTCTTTCTACAGTAAATGGCATAAGAACTATCATTAGGACAACATTGATTACATGAACAATAGCAGCAAGTTCACTTCAGCTCAGTAAACAAGACATACCATAATTCTGATAATGATTTTGCTGGGCCCCACTGGGCCCTTCAGGTAGGATGTGGACAGATTCAGAAGAGTCCAGGGGAGAGTAACAACATTTATTACAGGCCTGGGAAGCAAGAATTACAGGGAAAGGCTGAAAGAGCCAGGGTTATTTAGCCTGGAGAAGAACAGACTGAAGGAGTATTGGTGAACAGTCTTCAAATACCTGAAGGGCATTTAGAGAGGATGGAGATGGGCTTTTTTCTGTGGCCAGAGGAGACAGACCTAGCACCAATGGTCTCAAGCTGCAGCAGGGGAAATTAGGTTGAAGATTAGGAGGAACTTTCTGACTACAAGGGTAATCAAGGATTGGAACAGGCTACCTAGAGAAGTTGTGGACTCTCCATTCCTGGAAACTTTCAAGAGCAGGTTGGACAGAAACTTGGCTGGGATGGTTTAGTCAGGGAAGCTCCTGACTTGAGCAGTGGGCTGAACTAGATGACCTTTTGAGGTCTCTTCCAGCCCCACTTCCTTATGACTCTATGAACTATACTGCTATCTACCCAATGTATTTTTCTATACAACAAACCTCTTATAGTCTGCTTCATTATGGTTACTTTGAAGAAATATTGAAGGTTCATTTTTTCCTACCCTACTTTTTTAAATAGAACATTTCACAGTATTGAGTAAAGAAAATATGATTTCAGTTGCCCTTTTACTAGAGGCGGTATAATTCGCAAGGAAGAAAGGACTATATTAACAAACCCATGCAAACAAAGGAAATCAGACTTAAGGTTGCAACTCTGCTTTTGAAAGCAAGAACACCAAAAATATCTGTGGATTACACTGGACAGAAAATTATTTGTGAGGTTGTAATAAATGCACACAAAATCAACCAACACAAATAATTATGTTCTATATGTTCCGAAGCATTGCAGCATACAGCAAAGAACTAATTCCTCCTTATTTGCCAATGAGACCACATCTGGAGTACTGTGAACAGGTCTTAATATGAAAGACAGTGACAAAAGTGTGTGAGGGGGAGGGGCTTGGAGACCAGCAACAGAGCTGGGGAAGTGTCAACATGGAATGATTTATTGTGGGGTGGAGGATAGATAAATGAATAACTGTACAGCAGTATGACTAATCAGTGGGTAGGGAGACATGGTAAATATCTGCAAGTATTTAAAAGCATAAACCATGGACATTGGGAAATGGTGATATGGGGAACATAGACTAGGAAAATGAGGTGACGTGCAATGGAAAATATAGGTAGGATAAAGGTGGGGAGTAATATCAGGTGGTCTGTGTGTTATTCTATTAAGGGCAATACTGGAATAACAACCCTTCATTCTGAGAATGAGTTATGTGGATTTGTGCTCCATGAGAGGTATAGGTTGCTGCCCAGCCTCTTGTCATGTCTTTGTGGTGAAATTGCACCAACTCTAAATTCATTTAGTTTCGGGTACCCATTGTGGCAGGAATGTATAGTATATAAATAGTATATAAACTTATAATAGTATATAAAGAATGACAGCTCCTTAGAGAGCTGAAATCCAATAAAACTATCTATATCAAGGTTTTGTACTGCTGCTCTTTTTATGTTAGGGACAGAAGGTACACATAAACCAGTTTCGGTGATCAGAAACTGGTTTAAACCCGTAACAGAACAGAAGCTCAGTGCACATAAATCAGTTTCAAAATGTCTGAAACTGATTTAAAATAAACCGGGTTGAATGTAGTGTCAAACTTAACTAATTTGGGTCAAACCGGTTTATGAAACTTCTGTCCCAGACCCCTTCCTGGTTCAAGTCCCCCAGCATCCCAGCATGCTTTCCAGCCCTGGCCTGGGCTGTGCTATCTGCTCCAGACAGCAGGGCTGGCCCCACCCCTCTGCTCCCTAGCTGGAGCAGTGAAAGCTGGCTAACAAGGGGGTAGAGGGGGCAAGCCCAGCTGGGGATGCAGTCCAGTCTACTAGGGGGGAGGGACCGCCCCCCCACCTGGCAAACCCCAGCTGGGCTATGGGGCCAGGGAGGAGGGTTAAACACCCCTTCCCCTATGCTCAAAGTCACTGCTGGCTGCAGCTGTAGACTACAAATCCCAGAGGCACCAGGAAGCAGGAATAGGAAGTGATGAGCAACTCTGCAGTCCTGCTGTAATTCTGAACTGCATATCACAGAGACTGTGGGGGCAGCAGGAAGAGGAAGTGAACACACAGGCAAACAGCCATGCTCTAGCATCCATGGACTTCTGGCACGAGCCACTGTAGGCATGTGGCTGCATTTTCTGAATCAAAGGTAAATGTTTGCTCACTTCTGTTTCACTTTTTTATCTATGCAGCTTAAACTAACCTGCAAAGACTAAGTAACTTCAGCCTTGGCCTTTTTGACTGTCTGTACCTAGCCTTATAGTAACTGAGCCCTTTCCACGTAAAATCAGTAGTAATAGCAAAGTCCTTCTCCTCCTTGACTCCTTTCTGGGGTTAAAGCTCTAGCTGGTTTTTGCTGTTAGATTAAATATTCAAAGATTGATGGAATAGACATGGGTGCATTATACAAGGAGACAAGACAGCATTTGAAAACAAATATGAACGTAACTTAGAATTTGTTTGACAGTTTGAGTTCCAGAATACAAAAGTACAGTAGAATTCCTATTGTCAAGTTCCTATATAAAGATAGTGGTGCAAGTATGTAGATTGCATAATATACCCGACTAGATATCAGAAAATAAACAAGTATTTAACTTTAATTTTGCCTTGTTAATGTATTCTATGCCGTATTTGGCCATCTTCAGTACATATATAAAGAAATTAGCCAATCTGTTGGTAGTATGCTCAGGAAAAGTAATTTGCATTTAGACTTTTTGCTTTGTTCCAGCAACATATTTCCTTGATGTATTTCAAACATTCTTAGTTACACTTGAATTTCTATTGTTTCAGTGAGTCTGAGGCAACAGTTGAGATTAAATAATGAGCCTTTTTCACAAGGAAATCTGAGACTTGTGACAGGCAAAACTGTAAACTGTCACTATTTTTGGAGCTAAGGGAACTGCACGTGAAGGATGTACTTCTCTGTTTTCCTGATATTAGCATGCAATAGCTGCTATGTTAGGTAATTGGCAGGAAAAATGACACAGCATGAAACAGAATGGAGCTACAGATGGGGGAAAATGGGACCACGTAAAACCACACATTTGATCTTTCACTCAAGTGAACGTCCAGAAGTTTTCCCATTTTCCCATATTCACTGCTTCTTCCATCAGAGAGCTGAAATAACACAAAATGCTAACATTCCACAAACCTCATGAAAACCTACTCTTGCTTGATTTTCTTGTGTCCAAGTTTTAAAGATTCAAGATGCACAGATAAATGTAAAATGCTTTTATAAACATTTGAACACTTAAACATTTATATGCACATAGCATATTAAAATAATCTCAAAAATAGAGTATAGGTAGAGAACCATTCCATCTTTTATTGTCACCCATTCTTAACTTTCTAAAGCATGTAAATAACATGCAGGTAAAAAAACAAACACAAACAATATTAAAATGTTATAACCATATTGACCCAAAATGTTGCTAGATAATCATCCAGTGGGGATAGATGGATGAGAGGTGTCTAGTAGCAGATGAATGGGATTTAGATAATATCTTAGCAGTTGTGAGGTTCCGAAGGTGCCCAAGCTGGTATAACTTGAGTCTGTCTTCCCTCACATGACTCATGGCAGCATGACTCTCTATATCATATTACAACAGTATATACCTGATGTTTCAGTTTGTGGACAGAAAGCACCAGCAGCAATGTATATTGTGCCAAAGTACATAGCTCATAAGTAGCAGCTGTGAATTATCATCTGGACCTTAAGTTGGGTGAGCTTTTATGATGAGATGGTGGCTAACATCAGCAAAATGATAAAACACAATCAGTTTTCAGTCGTGGAACATCATTCCTCTCTAAAAGTAACTGTGACAATTAAGATTACAGATGTCTGCAGCTTTAGACTCACAGCCTTCTAAGTACGCTCATTTTCCAAAATAATATACTTTCTGATATGGTGGCCCCTGGGGCTTAAGGGGGTGTGCCTGTGTGTATGGTCCAGTGGATGTCATGAAAATAATTGTTTGTAAAGCAGTTGAGGGAGGAGAGCTGCAAAGACCTAAATGACAATTAGGCTCCCAAATGTCATTGAAAGTTGAGAATAGTCACTTAGCTAACAACTATTGATACCATCAGAATGCCCCCTTCGCCCAACCTCATATGATAAGCAGCATCTTAAATGTAACTTTTTGTAGGTCAAGTGGCTTTCTGCAAAGCAAAGTTATAAGCAACAGTTTATAATGATGTTTAGGCTACAAACAAATAGGGCTGTGCAAAATTTCGCCGGCTGTTTCGTTTCAACTCTGTTTCCAATCATTTCAAGCTCAAAACAGTGAAATTGAAATGAAACAAAAGGCTTTGAAACAGCCTCGAAATGAAATGAAGGCAGTCGAAATGTTTTGAATATTGCGAAACTTTTCGAGTTTTGAAGCTGGGCTTGCTTGCAGCTAACAAGAAACTAAGGAGAATGAGAGGAAGGAGGAGGGAAGGATTGCTTTCATATTGACTGTGTATCTGGCCAGTGACTGTGATCCTTCCCTGAGGTCCCTTCCAATCCCAGTGCTCTGGGGTGGGGGGGACAGTAAAACAGCATAAAAGGCATTGTTTGAACTGAGCTGTCTCTGTGCCTTCACACTTACAAGTGACGCAAGTTTTGCTCTGAACAATTTGAGGTGCAGTTTCCCAGAAACCCCTGCACCTATCTCCTTAAAACTTGGCCAGCTTCATGGACTCAGCAGGGGCTACCATGTCTGCTGTTTTCATCCTACTGTGCCTTAACACACACACAAAGTTACACATGTCAGGAGTTCTGCTTGTTAGCAACCTGAGGTGCAGTTTCCCAGAAACCCCCACACCTTTCTCCTTGAAACTTGGCAGACTTAATGGCTTCATAAGGGGCTACCGTCCCTGCAAGTTTAATCCAAATCAGGCAATAAATGACAAAGTTATTGGCATTTTTGTGCTTTCCCATTATAGCCTATGGGTCAAACAGCGAAACAGCATCAAAACAGCAAAACAGTTTCGACGAAACGAAACAGAACAGTGCTTTCGAAATGAAATGAAACTCAAAACAAAACACTGTCCCGTCAAAACGGTGAAACGGAAGTGAAAATGAAATGGTGCTGTTTTGCACAGCCCTACAAACAAATTTCACATTTGTGCTGGGAGAAATCATTTTCTCACAACGACAAAGTGCAATTGTTCAGATGTCCAGTCTCTTGTCCTGAGACAACTCCAAAAAAGGTTCGTGGGGAAAAATGCTAACAGTGTGTCCTGGGACGTTACCAAGCGCATCTGAACTATTATGCTGGAATTGCATTACTGAATAAATGGCAGAAAAACGACAGTGCGTTCAGCCAGTCATTAAAGCCTGACTGGAAGGGCAGTATGTGTTCATGGCAGTTTCAGGACTGTTCTGTTCCAGGACAAATGCTGGCACAACTGATGCTGAGAAAAATGCAACATCTGTTCCTATTCTTGATTGTACATAGAGTTCATTGGGTAGTTTTTAAATCCTAGAGCTCTGGTTTTTTTAAATTTTTTGGCCACATATTGCTTTACCTGTGAAATATTGCTGCTCATACCCCCTATATCAAATGTGTCTCTGCATATTCAGTCATTAGGAAGAATGTTGACACCAACATCCACACCCAATAATGCTATTATTCACTTCATGTTGACCAATCTGAAGCTCCACCACCATTATTAAAATTTAGGTACATATACCTTGCTTGAAAACCAGTTTGAAATATACCCCAGTTTGAAAACCACTATACCATAGGGCATTTACAGAGGGTAGGATGTACATCATGCTGCTTGATACTACCGTGATGCTGCTGAATCCTTGTGGGATGAGGGGAATTTAGCTGGTATTGTCCAGTAGCCTTTGATCAATAGATATGTCTCCTGAAACTTGACATAAAGTTATCAGCTGTGTCAGTAGCTGCAATGATAATTCATCTCACAGAGCTGTGAAAAGCAGATTTGTATGTCCCTGATGAGCATTCTCTTCTTTCCTTTGGTCAAGTGAAGAAAGACAGACTTGGTAACAGGTGATTTATGAAGTGATCCACTGGCCAACAAAGCTCAGAGGAAAGTATGCAAATTTATGTAAATTAGATGCATTTTAGACCCTACCTTTAATTACTGCTATTCATTTTCACTATGCTTGTGGTAACCTTGCCAAAAAGAGAAGTTTGACTCTGTATTCTTGATATTAATTAAGTAAATAACAATGTTGGGTTAATTTTCATCAAGGTCCATTATTAAATCCAAAGCACTCCAGCTGTCTTTCATTTAATGAAAGGTTAGGACACCTGTAAACTTGTCTCACCTTTTCTGTTAAGGCCTGTCTAAAATGTGGCAATTATTAAACTCATAGCATAAATTAATGAATTTTTGTGCCCATTTTTATATACAGTACACTGTTCAAGTAAACCCATCTGGGCTGAAATTTGTAACTAGTATTGAATGCAAAGGGAGAAAAGTAGACGTAAGCTTATAAATACTTCTGTTTTGCTTTGCATCTCTGTAATGTGTTTCATCTCAAGAACCAAAAGTGTCCTGAGCATTTTTAAGTAAGCTTCTCAAACCGCTTTGAATATAGGGAAGGGAAGACAGCTCCCCAAAAATGCACTTTGATGTCATTCTGTCACCTTCCATCCTCCTGCTAGCAGCTTTCACTGTTAGGACATTGGCTCCACTTGGAAACAATGTATGCAGTATGTCAGCCCTAGTACATCTTCTTTCCTTGATTAAAGAGGCATCTAAAACCAGGCACCAAGAAAAAACAAAGACAATCCCTGCAAGAGATGCACGTGTTGAAGAAGAGAAAACCATGACAAGCCAGGTTCTGTGAACGTATTCTTGTGTCTTACATATCTCTGATGTAGTGTGTTGTCAGAGCTTCAAAGAGGCTTCTCTATAGTGGCATTGATCATAGAATCTTAGAGAAGTAGGTCCAGAGGTCATGTAGTCCAGCCCCCTTCCATGAGGCAATATCATACCTGTGCAAACTGTCACACAAAAATCCATTGTCTAACCTTTTAGCAAAACTATAGTCAACCCTGACACAACACAAGACATAAAGCCCTCGTCTGTCGCAGGTAAAGCAAGGAGACCACAGTAGCTTACGTTCAGCAGTTGCAAGGATTGTTAAAATACAGAGATCCCAGGAAGATGACCATGTCCCCAACTACAGCAGAAGACATAAAACATCCCAGTCCATATCAATATGATCATGGGATAAAATTTATTCCTGACCCCAAATGTAGCAATCAGTCTGACTCAAGAGTAGAGAGGCAAGACCTTTACCCAGGAACCCAGAAGGAGCACTGGTACAGCCCAGTCAATATGCCTAGCTTTGGCTGCAGCCAACATCCAGTGCCTCTGACAAAAGCTTAAAAAAAAGTCCTTGATACATGTAGCAGCAGGAGAGGGGGAAAAAAATCTCTTCCAGCCCTGTGGAGAATCCACATCTTCCCTAGGCAATTTATTCCAATCCCTTGCTATTCTAACTGTGAAGAAGTTTTTGTAGATATCCAATCTTAACTTGCCTTGCTGCAGATTCAAACCACTGGACTGCATCCTCCTCTATGCAGCAAGAAAGAAAAGGTGCTTTCCTTTTTCTTTATGGCAGCCCTTCAAGTATTTGAAGACTGCTATCACATCCCCTCTTACTTACCCAGAATTATACACAGTACTCCAAATGAGGCCTAGCCAGTGCCAAGTAGAGAGGCACTATCACCTCCCATTTCTGCATCTAATGCTTCTATCGATGCATCCCAGAACTGCATTTCACCTTTTGTGTAGCTCTATCACACTGTAGACTTATACTGAGCTTGTTGTCTACCAAGACTCCCAAGTCCTTTTCCATAGTGCTTCCAACCAGCCAGGTCTCACTCGTTTTGCATTTGTGTTTTTGATTATTCCTTCCAAGGTGTAAATGTCTGATGTTTAAAGGCAGACAAGGTTCTTTGGGTGAATCTGATAGTTCATAGATTTCATAGACATAGGGCTGGAAGGGACCTCGAAAGATCATCGAGTCCAGCCCCCCGCCCAAAGGGCAGGAAGTCAGCTGGGGTCATAGGATCCCAGCAAGATAAGCATCCAGTTTCATCTTGAAGGTATTCAATGAAGGTGCTTGAACAACCTCCGGTGGCAGGCTGTTCCAGACCTTGGGGGCTCGGACAGTAAAGAAATTCTTCCTTATGTCCAGCCTGAAACGATCTTGTAGTAGTTTGTGACCATTCAACCTTGTCATCCCTTGAGGCGCTCTGGTGAACAAACGTTCCCCCAGATACTGGTGGTCACCCCTGATAAACTTGTAGGTGGCCATCAGATCACCCCTGAGCCTGCGCTTTTCCAGGCTAAAGAGCCCCAGGGCTCTCAGCCTGTCATCGTAGGGTCTGCTTCCCTGACCTCTGATCATGCACGTGGCTCTTCTCTGGACTCTCTCAAGCTTCTCTTTAATAAAATATCTTTAATTAAACCAACTAAATAGTTGGAGAACAATTTTTAAGCAAGCTTTCAGGTTCAAAAACCCTTCATCAGGCTAAGGAAGTTACACCAGTTGGATGGAATAAAAAGTAAAAAAGCCAGAGGCTGTGCTGGTATGTATACAAGACAGGCAGTCAGTGAAAATGTAGATTGAGGAGTCAATGGGTGAGAGACAGGTTGGGTGGGGGGGAGAGAAAGGGGATGAATAGTGGAGAAGTACCTGGGAAGTCAGCTGTCAGGCAGGTTATAATGTCATAAATCCAATGTCTGTATTTAGTCCATGATTTTTAGTATCCAGAAGGTTGATGAAATGGAGTTCATAGGCTCGTCTCTGGGAAGTGTTGTGTAAGTTTCCTTTCAGGATCAGGACTGAGAGATTGGAGATTGAGTGGTTTTCTTGTGAGAAATGTGCCCCCACAAGTAGTTGGGTATTCTTGTCTTTGATAGATTTCTGGTGTGTGTTCATTCTGGTGCTCAGTTGTTGTCTGGTCTCAACTACATATTTTCCATCTGGGCATTTGGTGCATTGGTTGAGATATATTACATTACTGGAGGTGCATCTGTAAGATCCAAAAATGCTGATGGCTCTTTTGTGGGGTGTAGTGATTGGGGGGGGGGGTGGAGATGTGTTGGCAGGTTTTGCATTTCTTGTCATGGCATGGTCTGGATCCATTTGGTGTGTTCTGGGTCTGAGGAAGTTTGCTTCTGGTGATGAGGTTGGCAAGGTTCAGTGCTTGTTTGAAAGCTAGGATGGGTGGCTCTGGGAAGATCTCTTTAAGAATAGGGTCTCTTTCTAGTATGGGTTGCAGTTGTTTGAGGATTTTCTGTATGGGTTCGAGGGAGGGGTGATATGTCATAACCAGCGGTGTGTGATTTGGGGGGGGGGGGGGGGGGGACGGGCTTTTCTGTATTGCAGCAGTTCTTCACGTGGTATCCGGGGGGCTCTTTCAACCATGTGATCTATCTCTCTGGAGAAATGTCCTTGCTGGGTGAAAGCTTTTCTAAAATTGGTGAGGTGGCAATCCTGGGTGTTCTCTTCAGTGCAAATTCAGTGATATCTGAGGACTTGGCTGTATATCACAGCTTTTTTGGTGTGTTTAGGGTGATTGCTGGTTCTGTGCAAATATGTATGTTGGTCTGTGGGTTTCTTGTATAACGTGATTTGTAATTTATCATTCTGGATACTGATCATTGTGTCTAAAAAGGAGATGTTGGTACTGGAGTATTCAAAATGTTGGATGGAGGGATGGTGATTGTTGAATTTTTGATGGAACTCAATCAGAGATTGCAGGTTTTCAGTCCAAATGAAGAGGTCATCAGTATATCTTAAAGTACAGCAAGGGTTTGATGGTGCGGTTCTTGAGGAAGTCTTCCAGGTGGCTTATAAAAAGGTTGGCGTACTGTGGGGCCATTTTGGTGCCCGTAGCTGTTCCCATCTTCTGGAGGAAGTGTTGGTTATTACAAGTGAAATTGTTGTGTGTGAGGATGAAGTGTATAAGGTCAGTGATATCTTTGGGTCTGTATTCTGGGTTGTAATCTTGTTCCTGTAGATATGTAAGGCAGGCTTGGATGCCATCCTGGTGTGGGATGTTGGTGTATAGGCTGGTAACGTCCATGGTGGCTAGGAGGCTGTTGCTAGGAAGGTGGTATATGTTTTTAAGTTTCCATAGAAAGTCTGTAGTGTCTTGGACAAGACTTGCTTTGTGGGTGATGAGTGGTTTTAGGATTGATTCAACGAAACCTGATATTTCATGGTTGGGTATGCCAGGGTTCCCTTTTTGTGGATTTTAGGGGGCATGTAAAAAGTCCCCCAGTTAGGTAGTGGGGGGATCAAGGTCTGTAGTTTTTCTTGTAGTCCTGTTGGAAATGATTTGATGGTATTGTTGAGTTTCTTGGTAAAAAGGGGAATAGGATCTTCTTGTAGTTCTTTGTAGTAGGTGGTGTCAGAGAGCTGTCTGTTGGCTTCCTTTATGTAGTCTTCATGGTTTAGGATGACTGTGGCTCCTCCTTTATCTGCTGGTTTTATTACTATTTGGTGGTTAGATCTTAGAAATTCTATGGCCTTTTTCTCTGGTAGAGAGAGGTTGTTATGGTGGCGTGTTTTGTTGATTATTTCATTGTTCATTCTTTCCCTGAAGCAGTCAATGTAGCGGTCAAGGTTAGGGTTTCATCCACTGTGAGGTGTCCAATCTGATGTTTTTTGGGGTTTTGGGGGGTTGATTTTTTTTCCTGAGTGTTGTCAGAGGATGAGTTGTTGTTGGGAGTGGATTCAGTTTGGTTGTGGAAATATTCCTTGAGGTGGAGGCGTTGGAAGAATCCTTCTAGTTCTCCACATTGAAGTATTTTATTAGGGTATTTTTCTGGGCAGAAATTTAGGCCTTTAGAAAGGACAGATTTTTCAATTTTGGTAAGCGTGTGTGTGGAGATATTGATTTTATTTGAGGGTTGGTTGCTGCTTTCAGTTTCATCAAGTCTGAGGTTGGAATGTTGTAAGGTGTTAGTGTTGTTCCTCTGATGGTTGTTTTGTGGCTGGGGAGCTTGCTCTTGGAGTAGTAATTGGTCCATTTCTTCTTTTTATGTAGGATAAATGTTGTAGAAAGTTTTTTGTAGTCTCTTTGAATCCATTGTATATTATCAGGTAAGATGATTGGATTTCTGTCTTTTAAGTTGTTGTAGTATGTGGTGATTTCCTTCCTGAGTTGGTCTCTTTTGGAGTAAATTAGGTGAAGTAGATGATTTCTAATTTTCTCTGAAGTTCTGCATAGCTGTGAAGCATATTTGGAGGTGTGTGTAGAAGTCAGAGGATTGTAGATGTTTAGTCCTTGAGAAGCGAAGTTGTGTTTCTTGCATAGGCTTAGAAAGTATATGTCGCTGTTGAGTTTGACTTAAAAGGAATATATCTCCATTGGATTGAAATGGTAGAGATCAGTGGAGCATAAGCACACTGAAATTAATGATACTATAGTCTGATATGTGTTAAGTTACTTGTAAAAGAAGAGACTGTAATGCCCTTTGTATAAAGATGGGATCCAATATCTGCCTCCTAGATTGGACTATGGCTGTGCGCAAATTGCCAAAACACTCCACCCCCTCAGGTAATTGATTTAAAGCTTTTCTTTAATTCTGCCAATTAATTGTTTTTGAGAATGCGTTGAGGACAGAAATGGAAAACATCTGTGCTCTTCTCCTGCTTTTGACCAGAAATTATTCCATTCACAAAATAACTTTGAAACTAGAATTGTCAAACATGTATTTCATTCAGATTCCAGCTTTAGTAAATACCAGTGGCTAATGAGTCAGGGGGGATGCTGTTTATTTCCATTTCCTTGTTCTCTTTATATTCATGAATATTCCAGTCTTCCAGCAATTTCCATTCTCTGCCCAGCTAAAGGGAAATGCATGTACTGGTTCAAAGATCACAGGCACTTTCCTGTAACCCTGGCTTTAACATGTCAAGCCTTGAGAGAAAAATGAATTGTAACAAGACATGAATTCCCCTCTGCTGCCGTCTGATGACTTTGGGGACTCATTCTGTGAGGGGGGTTTCCAGTTGGAGGAAATAAAACTCTATAAAAAAGCATTATGTTTAATGATTGCACTAGCTCATTCTGTTGGAAAAAGAAATGCTAGGCCTTGCTATCACCCTTACAATTTCATTACAGCTGAAAATGGCAGATGAGTCCCTGGTCATGTGTAATAGCTTTGACAGTACAGTACAAGCCCAGCAGTAAAACATGCAGAGAGGTACAGAATATCACAAAACGTGGAACGGTACATGTACCCCTGGGGGTAAGTGAGATACGGGCAGGGGGTGTGCGGGTGCTGCATTTTGAGTTTGGCCCTCCCGCTCACCTGGCGGGTTGGAGGCTTCTTTGCCTGGTCAGGCCAGAAGTTCCAGCCGCCACCCTCCCACTGTGTCTGGTGTGCCGGGGCTTTCACTCCCCAGCGTCAGTGTGCCGGGGGATAGGGAGGGAGACCCTGTGCAGGCTGCTTTGCCCCAGGCTGTGGTCCAAGAGGAAAAAGTGGGACTCAGCTCATGGCAGCAAAACCGGAAGTGTCACGGTGGGACTTCCCATTTTGCTTTTGCTGTATTAATTGGCAGGGGGTACGTAAGGTACCGAAGGTGAAGAACCATTGGTTTAGTTGTCCAAACTTATGTCCTTAAGCTTATCTAGTCTGCTTAATAACTTTCCCCCACAAAAATGTTGTTGCAGGCTATTATTTCTAACAAGAAATGAGTTCTAATAAGATTGTTGAAATTACTGTAGAAAATGAGTATGTCTATTTCCATAAAGCTGCATTCATTGTTCCTTAGCATCCCCACATCTAAACAATGGAAGGAGGTGAGCTGAAAAAGTGCTGGAAAAATACTTTAAAAATATTATTCCAGGCATATGAAATTAGTGAAGAGCAAGTAACAGCTTTTAATTCAAAAGTAAGTAAATGAGCAAGATGTATGCAAAGTCCTCTTATAACTGTACTTCAGAATCCCCTATATCAGGGGTCAGTAACCTTCAGCCTGCAGGTCAGATCCAGCTCACGGAGCCATCTGGTTCAGATGTGGGGCTTTGGCTGCATTTGGTGGTGGGGACTTTGGCAGCAGTTGCTCTCCCCATGCTGTCATGGGGTTAAAGTGCAGGCAGCAGTGGGGTCCTCCTATCTCTGAGCTGAACTGAGTCATTCTGGCCCACAACCCAGAAAAGTTGCTGACTGCTGGCCTACATGCTTAAAGTTTTCTCTTTCTGTATTAGCACCAAAAACCTGAATTAGAAACAAGACCATAATACTATACTCTGTTGCAGCATTTCGGCTTTATTTTCCTTACCAGTACTCCATTTTCCTTGCTTCTTTCAAGAAACTTTATCATAGTTTTTCAGAGCAATTGATTCTGAGAGCTTGCATGTTGTTCTTACATTTTTTTCAGACAAAGAAACCTGCCCGTTGCAATCATTAGTATTCACTTTCTACCAACAGGATATGCAAGGCATATTTTAATGCTAAACTTCCCTGACCTTCCAAAATAACCCTTTCTTAGTCTAATTATATGCATTTGCAATATTTGATTCCTTACTATGGCCAGATTTTGTCTCCTGTATGTCTGTGCTTCTGATATCAGTAGAAAAGGAAGGGGCAGGGAAAGAGAGATGAGGGAGTGCCCTCCGTCTTAACTGCTGGCTGCCCTTTGTGCAGCCCTGCCCCTTGACTCTGAGTGGCTGCCCTGCCAGCCAGTGCCTTCCCCTCCTTGGCAAGCTGCAAGGCCAGGCTGCAGTGGCAGTAAGGACTGCTGGCTCCCCCAGGGGAGCCATCATTTTATTTTTATTAAGTTTTTTTTTTTTTTAGTTGACTTCCTGGGAAATCACAGCCAATACCATTTTTTGTGGAGATCATCATTTTTCGCAGTTTCTGCGGTGTGACACTACAATTTAAGAAGGTTCCTACCTATAAATCTCAGATCTTAAAATCAACAGTGTCTTTAAAATAACTCATTTTGATGGATGAAACAAGTGCTTTCTCTGAAAGTTGCAACTAAACAATTAATTGTGTAGTGCCAACAAAAAGATTAATTTGAGAACCCAAAAGGGATAAATGTTAACTAGAGCCAGTATTTTCAGAAGTAGGAATCTAAATTTAGTCTCCAAACTGAAGAGGGCTCAGAACATTAGCCTTCCCACATTGACCCATGAGACAGGCAGGCCACAGCATAGAGAAGATGCCACACCATCCTAGGTGAGGATGATAGACTTTTTCTGCCGGGCTCTTCAGGGGCACATCTTAACTGACTGGCTCTTGAAACTTCCAGTGCTTCAGCTCTTTACAATCACAGCTGCTTTCCAGAACCCTGAAAGGGCAAAAATCATAGGTGTTCTGTTTAACAAACAAAAATCTCTGGAACCCACAACCCTGCAGAGAGGTTGAGCAATATTGCCAAGTAATTCAGTGGAAAGTGTTCCAATACCATGGAGGTGCACACAGGGAAAAAAACAGCTAAAGAAAGAAACTTTTGGAAAAAAAATTCCTCCAAAATGTCTAAAATAATTCGGAAAAAACAATATCTGGTAGAACTGTAACTACCCAGACAGTTCCTAAGAAGAGAGCAATTCTAGCAAAAGAATCTTTTTTTATAAATATATGCAGTGGTAGCTTTTATCTGAACAGGTGTCTCTTATTATTTTTCATTAAGACATTTTTTTAGTAAGCCTGAGAGGGTCTTTCATATGTTAATACCTTCATTTATCAGATATTTAATTGTCTTTTTTCTTTGGCTTTCTTCTACTGATTATGTACCTAGCAATTGGTATTTGGGCACCCACTTTTTGTTTGGAGAAGGAATTTAAGTGGTGGGAGAAGAGAGTATGTGTATACTAATTATGAGAAATCTATCTAAGAAGAAGCAGTTAATTTATGAACAAAGAATTTAAATCAGCAATTCCACACTTACATTTTACCACATGCCTTATTTTTTAAGCAGTAAGTGGATGAAAGATGACCCAAGGTCATTGGAGAAAGATGTCTGATGGATTTGGGTATTTTGCATCTATGCCTTGTCTGTAAGATTTTTTTAATTGCAGGAAAAGGTTAAGAAACTGAAAGTTAACAAATCCTTGTTAGAGAACAGTCTCTCTTCCAGGGACTGACATGGTAGTTCCATTATTGAATGTGGGGTTTAGCTGAAAAGAGTTGCTGCTGGATGGGTTTGAAAAACCTCTGATTAGATCTTGGAAAACCAAAACTTGAGAGAAGCTTGGGTTTGGATCAGATTAACAGAAATCAGAGGCAACAAATTTGATCCTTTCTCAGATTAAAACAGTTGGTAAAAATAAGGTGGTTTCAGAGTTGACAGTCAGATGGGAATCTTTGAGGCAAAATTAAGGGGAATAAGATGGAGGCCATCTGTTTGCAGCATTCCATTGGGTGTAAGGCTCAGGACACTGGGGTCAGAATCATGAGGTTGGCTTAACAGGAACACATTAAACTCACTGGGGGATGAGCAGACAACCACCAGTGCAAACCCACCAAGCATCAACTGCAGAATCAGTAAGTCATGTAGCAGAAGGGACACAAGTGAACTCCAAGAGAATTCAGTCCTACTCCAGCCCAGGGACGGGAATCTTCTAGGAGTGCTGGGAAGCCTAGCACCTCCAATGGCAGGCTTACTTGCCTATACACAAATGCCAGGAGCCTGGGGAACAAACAGGAGGAACTGGCCCTCCTGCTAAGCAAAAATCAATACAATTTTATAGGAATAACAGAGACCTGGTGGGACTCCACCTATGACTGGACCATAGGTATAGATGGCAATACCTTGTACAGGAGGGATCGTGTTGCTAGATAGGGTAGAGGTGTAGCTGTCTATGTGAAGGAGCAGTACACTTTCCTACAAGTGGAGTTTGGCACCCAAGAAGGGCGACTCAAGACCCTCTGGGTCAGATTACGGGGGGAACATGGTGAAGGGAATATAACAGTAGGAGTTTACTACAGACCTCCTACCCAAGAGAAAGATCTTGACCACACATTCTCAAGGAACTGGCAGAGGCTGCATGCTCTTGGTGCATGGTTGTCATGGGCGACTTCAACTACCCTGACATCTCATGGGAGGAGCACTCTGCCAAATCTGATCAGTTGCGTAGCTTTTTCACCTGCATTGACAAACTCTACTTGTCCCAAAAAGTCTACGGGCCAACAAGAGGTAAGGCACTCCTGGATCTGGTACTGGCCAAAGGGGTGAGCAACCTAAGAATCGAAGTGAAGCTGGGAGACAGTGATCACGAGTTGATCACTTTCTCTAGCCATTACAAAGTGGCAAATCAGTCAGCAACGCAATAATCCTTGATTTTAGGAAAGCTGACTTTCTTAAGCTCAGGAGGCTGGTTGCCAAGGCCCTGAGAAACCATGATCCAATTGAGAGGGGAGTTCATGATGAGTGATTGCTCCTTAAGGATGCGATCCTTGAAGCACAAGGGAAGTCCATCCCAGCCCGTAGGAAAGATAGCAAAAGGGCTGGGCGAACCCTGTGGCTAAATAAGGGACTCATGGACCTCCTGTATCTGAAAAATGAAACCTATAAGGGTTGGAGGTCAGGTAATATCATCAAGGAGGATTATTCAGCACTGGCCCACACCTGTAGGGAGCAAACTAGGAAAGCCAAGGCCGAAACAGAACTCATATTGGCTATGGGAATCAAGAACAATAAAAAGTCCTTCATCAGATATGTGGGTAGTCGGAAGAAAAACAAGGGCAACATTGGACCCTTGCTGAACCAAATGGGGCAGCTGACAACTGACACCCAGGAAAAAGCTAATGTCCTTAATCATTACTTTGCATCAGTCTTCTACCAGCCCAAGGGGATCACCCTACCAAGCAAGATGCAGGATTGCCAGGGTATGGGGGAACACACACCCATCATTGGTGAAGGTCTCATGAGGGAACAACATTGCCTGGCCACAGGGCTGCTGGTATCATCTGGAGGTAAGGGAGGCGCTGTAGAAGATGGTCAGGAGGCTCGTGGTCCTGGGCATGACCTAAAATTGCACCCTGCTGGGGCTCTCAGTGGTGCGGGAGCCCCAAGGAAATGCCAGGCCAGTTGCCACCCCAGTGAAAGGCGGATTGGGGCACCTTAAACCCTAGCCCCCACAACTGGGTGGGTTACCGCCTTTGTAGGGTCTAGAAGGTGGACCCCAGAGAGAGAGAGAGCGAGTCGGGCCATAGACTCTTAACCTGTCTTGACATCCCCCAACTGGTCCAAGCTGGGGCCAGGACCAGAAGGCCCACTGTGAGGAATGCCCAAGAGCTGAGGGCCGGTATTCCAACTGGCCTGGAGGTGGTCCAGGGCCAGTAGAGCCAAAGGTTCTAGGGGGACCACACCCGTAAGGGGGAAGTAGCTCATGGAGCTGTGCAGCCAGGAACGAAAGCAGAATACGCTGCCTGAACGGAGGGATCTAAGTGGGGTCCAACTGCTGGATTCTGGGGCCCAGTGCGAGGCCAGTGATATGGATAACATCTGGATGCCATCTGCGAGGCTTGGACTGTGGTGTAGGGGAGGAATGGAACCGCAGATAGAGCCCCCTGGCATCTGGGCAAGAAATGGGCAGCTTTACGCTTAATTAACATCAATTAATTAACATCAAGGCATGGCAGGCGAGAAGGCAGGTGGTTAGCCCAGAAACAGATGGGTGGGCCACAGGAAAATCAGCCCTGAGAAGGCCCCCTATTACAGTAGCCAATGGCAAGGATATTTGAGAACTCGTGGTGCTCGGAAGAGGTTCCTGAGGATTGGAAGAGGGCCATTGTGGTGCCTATCTTCAAGAAAAGGAGGAAGGAAGATCCAGGTAACTACAGGCCAATCAGTTTGACCTCAATCCCTGGAAAGATATTGGAGAAAATCATCAAAGAAACCATTAACACCAAGTTAATGGAATGCAACATTCTGAAAGATAGCCAACATGGCTTCATTGCAGTTGGGTCTTGCCTGACCAACCTTATTTCCTTCTATGACCAGGTAACACATCACCTGGACAAATGATAAGAGGTTGATGTCATTTGTTTGGACTTCAGAGAAGACTTAGACTTGGTCTCCCATTAAGTCCTAATGGTTAAATTGGAGAACTGTGGCCTCAACAACCTTGCTGTCCGATGGCTCGGGAATTGGCTCCGTGGTCGGACCCAGAGAGTGATAGTCAATGGGACCGTGTCAACATGGTGCATGGTGACCAGTGGTATCCCCCAGGGCTCCATACTTGGACCAGTACTCTTTAATATATTTATAAATAATCTGGATTCAGGTATCAGAAGCAGACTGGCTAAGTTCACTGATGACACCAAACTATGAGGAAGTGTGGTCGCACTAGAGGATAGGTTGCTGATTCAGGTTGTCCTGGATAAGCTTGCAAGGTGGGCAGATCAAAACCTGATGGTATTCAACATGGGGAAATGCAAGGTGTTCCTCTTTGGGGAGGGGAGGGGGAATCCACATCATACCTATAGGCTCGGCAGTGCTACACTTACTAGCACCACAACCGAAAGAGACTTGGGGGTCACAATTGACCACAAGAATAACATGAACCACCAATGCGATGCCACAACTAGCAAAGCAAACAAAACCCTGGCCTATCATTGCATCTCAGACAAGACCCAGGAAGTCACCCTCCCACTGTACTTGGCCTTGGAGAGGCTGCAGCTGGAGTACTGCATCCAGTTCTGGGCTCCTCACTTTAAGAAGGATATAAAGAAGCTTGAGAGAGTCCAGAGGAGAGCCACACGAGGACAACAGAACAGGCCTTATGAGGAGAGGCTGGGAGGCATGGGACTCTTCAGCCTGGAGAAGCCAAGGCTCAGGGGGAACTTGGTGGCTGCCTATAAGATTATAAGGGGTGTAAATCAGGAACTGGGAGAACATCTGTTCATCAGGGCATCCCAAGGGAAGACAAGGTCTAATGGTCTAATGGTCACATGGTCACAAACTCTGGGAAGACCATTTTAGGCTGGACATAGGAAAAAAATTATGTAATGTCTGGGTCCCCAGAGTCTGGAATAGACTCCCCCCAGAAGTGGTTCAAGTACCTCCTCTGGACACTTTTAAGAAACACTTGGATGCCTATCTTGCTGGGATCATTTGACCCCAGCTGACTTCCTGTACCTTGGACAGGGGGCTGGACCCAGTGATCTTGCGAGGTCCCTTCCAGCCCTAATATCTATGAAATCTATGAAATCTATATTTTTAATTCTATAATTTCTATAAATTTAATTACTTCTGTCTTCTGAGCCTGTGCATTGGTTCATGTGTTCAAGAATTTTTTTTAAATGACTGCTGAGAGATTCACATAATCACAGCCTCAATTTTAAGAAAAATGCCAAAGACTATGAAACCAGCAATGAAATGATGAATAACTCACTTGTCCTTTATTTGGCCTCTAGCTACTACTGTAATATAAATAATAGTGAAAATGGACAACATTTTTAAAAACCCTTAAAATTAGATCCATATTTAGACTTTTATGGATGGAGTTTTATAAACCACCAGCGGAAATTTTGTTCCCAAGTCACAGCTAAATTCCCCTTAGCAGGTGTTACTTCATAAATGATTGTACTGTAGCATCTTAATGTGTGACCTGAATTATTTACAAAAAGAGGAGCAGTGGCCAGCTAACTTAGTTAACCACAGTTTAAACTACTGGGAAGTATTTCCTTCCCTCCCCAGGATGACTAAATGTAATAACATTAAAACAAATTTCAATGTAGGCTGATTCTTTTCAGGTGGTGACCATGCAAAGCTGGTCTACTGTAAGTGGAGGCTTTCAACTCTTCTCAAAGTCAGACCCTTCTTAAGCAGGACGAACAAAGCTCATTTGCAAAGATTTTGTTGACAGACAATTTACTGACACTTTGCAGTTGTCTGTAACATTTAATAAACTCTATAAATATTTTAATATCCCATAACTTGCAGTACATCATACTGTATACACTGACAAAAACTAAAGGTTGTCACTGCTATTGGAATCTGGTATTCATAACATATCTCAGAGGCATTGGATTTAAAAACTATTGAAAGAACAAAAACATTTTAATTGGTTAGCTTGAGGCTATAAAAACAGACAACCAAATACACTAGGGGGGAAATGTAAACGTTCAGAATTATCTTCTCAAATAAGGCGTGATAGTTAATTTGCATGTGTAGCTAGTCTAAATTTATTGTGCAATTAAAGTAATCGTACAATAGATAAAGAGAGGCCAACAGTAGAGGGAACTATATATAGGTGTTCCCCTGCCTTGGCATTACTACTATGGTGTTTTGGTCTCTATTTACAGCTAATGCTAAGTAATATTCAGCTTTATCATTGTATGTTTATATGAATCAGCGTTTAGTGTATGAATGTATTTTTGGAGACGGTGTTCTTTGGGTGAATCTAATATCTTTTATTAGACCAACTTAAAACTTTTAAGTTGGTCTAATAAAAGATATCAGATTCACCCAAAGAACCTTGTCTGCCTATGTCCTTAGACCAACACAGCTACAACCTACACCCCTGAAAGTATTTTTATATTTTTATAATGTGTCTTAAAATAGACATAAAGTTGATTGCTGAATTAAGTGTTGGGAGTGTCCAACACCAGTCAGTAGCTATTCACATATCCAACAGAAAGCCAACTGCTAGAGTATACACCTGGAGTTGGTAAGCATATCGATCAGCCAGGGAGGTGGCAGGACTCACAGCATTTGCCTGAAGTAGGGACCTCTGCTCCAAACAATGGCTGGTTATATTTCAAAGGGAAATAACTCAGTTTACATATACAAAGACTGACATACATTTCAAAAGAAAGTTTCATACTGAGAGACCGCCTATATCCCTCTTGAATAAGGGAAAGTTGAAAAAATATTATTAGAAGTTTATCTGTCTGGAAGGAGAAATCATGTACAAAGGTTGTAAGTATTTCTGCCTTCCTTGAATACAGTATTGAATCAAAAGGATGCTTAACATGACAGACAGAGACCTATCTGGAAGAAGAGAATCATCTGCATAATATACAGACTTTCCAAGAAATTGAATAGAAAAATTAAGATGGAATAGATAAGGTAGAGGTATTTAAGACTGCTTCTTGAGAGCAAAGGCTATCTAGAGAATGTTTTAGAGAATCCATCTAGCCCCTCAGCTAGGAAATGCTGGTATAACCTGTTGAGCTGTCAGGTCTGCTGGCTGAGGACAACATTTTGAATAAAGCTGCTGGATGGAGATGCTATCTCAAAAGTTGTTTCCAGACAGAGAAACAGGGCGAGAATTTTTCTGATTATTTCTTTCATTCTGTATTCCAAGTCTAATAGATACTTTTTCCTCTGTGACTCATCTTGCTTCCATAATGAATCTTAATTCTGTTTCATGTGTCTTATTGATTGTCTGACAGAAAAGTGATTTAGTGAGCAGTTGACAATTACAATTTCTATGGACGTGAGGATTTCTATGGATGTTTTGTAAACCAAGGTAGACATCCCAAAAGCTGGCAGGTTTCCTCTACTGGGACTGCAAGGTCTGTTCTGGGGCAGGTGAGACAGATTTGATAGTGTAAGGGGTTAACCCCAGGGCAGAATCTAGTCTGTTCCCTGCGAGTGCACAGCAGAACAGCATGAAGAGGCTTGGAGTTTAGGGGCACCCCAACATCACACTAGCACAGATTGTCACAGTATTATTTCAGAGAACCAGGAGGAGAGTATAAAATAGGAGATAATGAAAATGAGCACTGAATGCCAGGAAAGAACAGAAGTTAGAATATGGAGCACCATTCCAGAAGCCATATGCACTGAGTAATTGAAAACTGGACTAAACAAAAATGGAGAATAGGAAGTAGAGAATAAAGGTTATTAGCAAAGGGACAGGAGGGAGTAAATTATGTAGAATAGGTTTCCATGACTTATCCTGTGAAATTCAATTCCCACTATGAAGCGCCTCCACAAAAAAGGAAATCCTCACTATAGCTGGGTGCACTGACTGGACATTTCTGGCACAAAAGATGGCATCCCAAACAGATCTCCTTCCTTTTTTGTCATGTCAAACATCTTTGTCTGCATTTTCAGAATATTGCAGTGGGTTTTAGCCATGCAGTGCTTTGTATGTTAATGCCGGTGGAAGTTCATGTGACTGGAAAAAGCACCACATACATTTCCAGAAATACTAGTTTTGCCTCTTGTAGCTGTGTAATACTCTCAGCCCCTCATCTTGGCTGAGATAACTCTTATCAGTTAAGCAAGATTACTTCTGATGTTAAATAGCACATAAAGTATGCATATAATTTATAACAACCTAATAAAAATATTCCTGTTCATACTTTAAATCCCTCTGATACCTAACAGATCTTCTCTTTTGCTGTCAATATCATATAAAGGAGTATCATTATGAAGAGTATTTCTAATCCAGCAGAATCCCCCCCTGCATTTTTCTATCGTATTCAAAATGATGTAATCAATTTTGAGTTGTATGAAATTCTCATATGAGAAAAACCATTCCTTTTTCATCAGAGAATTAATTAAACACAAATGGCTATTTGAAACTTTTTGGAGGGGAAGAGGAAAGACACATTTTCTATATGTATTAAGGTCACATACAATGGCTGCAGTATTAATCAGAGCCCTATTGCACTGTACTGAAGAAAGTACTTGAATGAACAAAGCAAAAGGTAGGAGGAAAAAAGTGTTATCTCTGTTATACAGACATGGAACTGAAGCAGGGAGTCATTAACCCTGGAAGCCCTCTGTTCTAATCTAGTGCATTAACCACAAGAGTCTCCCTTCAAGTACATCTTTTTTCATTACAGCAATTTTAGTTAACTCAATTTTAAGTATCGCATTTAAACCATCGCTAGTAAGAATTTCTGGAAGGATAAATGGCTGTGTTTGATCTTTATCGAAAACTACCTAAGCATACATATGTGTGTGTGATATCAGGTCGAGAAACATGATGGTGGCAGCTGCTAACAGAGTTTAAGTCACAGCACTGGATTGGAAACAGTGCCTTCTCTGGCTTCTGTGACTTGGGGTGAAAGGGATATATTGGTTCCTTTCTCCTGTCTTTCTTTCTCCTTTAGCTTGTAAGCTCTCTCACACTGGTGGATGGCCATCATATCCCTAGGGTCCATGGGAGGTGGGATGGTCACCATTTGTTTCATCCTTCAGAACTAAGAAGCTTAACAGTGACCTCTTCAAAATGCTAGCACTGGAGGTATAAGAGGTTCAGCAATTTAAAAATTGAGCTATTTATTTCAGTGCCTAAATATGATTTTAGGATCCTAACTAAGGGCTTAATAGCTTGTTCATGTGTTTGTTTTAATCTTGGTTGTGTGTTCGCATAGTTATATATAAAAGCCTGTATATTACTACAATGTGGCTGCGTCTACATGATGCTGACTGTGCAGTAGCTTATTAATACTGCACAGTAGTATTGTGTGGCACAAAGCATGCCGCAATGCTACTGCACAGTGGTAACGAGCTACTGTGCAGTCAGCATCACCTAAAAGCTGTTTGGCGACACTCCCGCACAGTAACTGTGCAGTCATTTACTACTGGTGTATGCCAGTACTAAATGACTGCACAGTAACAACTGCAGAGTCAGTGTCTCATGTAGACATTGCCTGTATGTATATAAAATGCTCCTGCATTGTGAGCACAAAATGCACGTGATGGGATGAGATGTATTACACTTCTCTCTAAATTGTCCACTGTTTGAATTGCTGCTGATGAAGATGCATGTTGTCTGCCTCAGAATAACCTTCCCTGACAGCTACATGTTTCCAGTACAGTACCTTACGCAGCACTGGACTTGAAGCAAGGGAAGTGCTGTTCTATGTGGCTCACTCTCCTCATTAATTTTTCAGACAGTTCCCAGTGTGCCATCTCAGTGGAAATTTAGCAGAGAATTCTAATTACTGCTCTTGAGGGCTCAAGAAGACCTCAGCAACAGCAGCACAAACAGGAGAATTAGAGCAAAAGACAGTGGTAGCACTTTTATGCTAAATAAATGACTTAGATGGAAGATTCCTTATATCAGAAATTTCTTAACTGTTTTTTTACCATTGAAAAATGAAGATGTGAATGCCTGGTTGAAAATGTGAAGCCCTATTGGTCTAATTAGCAGACGCTGCATCCTGCTCTGGTATGCAGTAGCTAGAAATGAAGTAAGTGTCCTTTTGGTCAGGAAGCTAGACTTAAGTGTTGGCTGTTGTTGAGAGTAGCGCTTTTCAGGAATTGTCTGATTAAATACATTTTTGGCAGAAACAGGCAGTTCTTTGAAACCAAAACTTCTTGTGGAACTGCACTTGTTTTGTCAAGAATGCAAATTTGGTCAAAATGTGTGACTTGCCTGTCTCCATATAGCCAGTAGTCCAAGGGGTCAGTCTTTTACCTGTGCTAGGAGAGGCAAAAGACTTAAGCTTCTACTCTACCAGATACAGGCAGGGAACTTGAATCTTACCTGCACACTTCCTATCCACCACTCTACTGGCTATCCTGGAATGGGTCTCTCAGCTTCTCCTGTTGGAGCTATTCTACTTTGTATACATGATTAACTATTAACGGAGTCAGAAATAAAGACTGAATCTTGGAATTTTTGGCACTTGCTTGGGAGGCATGAGACTGAGGTTCATATTGTTGCTGGAACCAAAAGCATTGCTAGAAGCAGGGAGCACTGTTTGTTGCACCATTACTTTTCTGAGTAACAGTTTTTCTGGTGTCTTACATAAATACCTTGACCTCCATTTCAGACCTCTGCTCACAGGAGAGCAACCCTGGGGCACAGGGAGCCAGTGTGAATTATATGTAGGTCACAGTGGCTTCACCCACAGAAAGATCAGGCTTTCAAGTTGACGACTTAAGGGCAGCCACGCCATGGAGTTAAGTTTCAGTGATATGGAATTACAAGGAGGAAAATCACTCCTGGTAATAATTCCTCATGAGGCATTAAAATGTGGACTTGACTAGTTGGCTTCAGGTGGAAGATTGGTTAAGATAATAACTTATAGTTTCCGTCTCTTTTCACTTCATAGTTAGGACTTTGGCTAAGTACAGACATTCAAAAAGCCGAGGCGGAATCAGTTCAAGTTATGCAGTTTTCTGTAAAAGGTGCAGTTTAGATCAATAGCAAACAAATCACACATTCACCCTTTGGTGGGGCGGGAGGGGGGCGGGACAAGTCTTAGACCAGGTTCTGCCATTTTTAAACCAGTCTACATGTGCCAAACTTCCATTTGGTTATGGGTATAGACTGGTTTCTGATCACTTATACTGGTAAAAGTGGTACTGGTAAAAATGCTGGTAAAGTATATGTACCTGGCCTTTTTCCTCTTGGTACTAACTTGGAGCACAAAACTTCAGTGACAAAATTTCCCATGATCTTTGTTTCCTCTGGGCAGCTTCTTATCTTACAAGTAACTTCATGCAGTTTGTGCTCTTAGGCACCCAGCATTCAGGAGGGAGACTCAACCCCAAAACAGTTCATTCTATGCACTCTTATCCAAAACCAAATCAGTTCTATTTTATATAATCTAAGATTATCGTTTCATTTTCCAAGAAGCTGCCTTCCTTTAGGTAGGGTCAGGCCCTGGGAGTCCTGGATTCTCTTACTCACTGGCTTCTTAAGCAGATTGCTGAACCACTGTCTTATTTTCCCCAGCATTTTAATTCACAAGAGTGAAATAAGATTTATCTAATAAATACTGACCTGAGAGATCTGCAGGTTTTCAGCATTATGTGCTATTGCAGTTACATCAGGGTAGAACATGCTTGCACATTTTTATGTGTTTTATTTTTCTCTGCTTTTGTTTATCTATCTAGGTACTCTTGAAACCCATTACAATAGTAATGAAATGCAATTTTATTGCTTGGTATCGTTAAAGAAAGATTGCTGTCTGTATGGTATAGAAGATATTACTCATTGGTTTCACTCTGCATTATCATACATAGTGTAACTACAGAAGTTTATGCCAGGACTGCGTAAGCATGCAAAATAGCACCTCTGTAAAGCTAAACCCTTATGCAGTGTCACAGAAAGTACTTGTACCTTGTTTTCTTCTGAATAATTGCAGAGGGTTTCATAGTGAGCCAATCTCTTATAATCAAAAATAATTATTTCAATATTTGAACAAACATGATACAGTAGAATATGGTTCAGTTTCTTTTGTAAAGGTTTTTTTTTGCCTTTTACATTCAAGCCATTAATATAAATTTGGATATATTGCTAATTAGCATGATCAAACAGTGCTTGCCTGTTTAATTTCCTGCAGTCATAGTAGCATCAGTAATACCAAATAACATGGTTCCTTCTAGTCGTGCACTAATGATTAGTTAGAAGAAAAAGAAAAGAATCCTAGATACACCCCTCAATGATCTTCCATTGTGAAATGGCTTAATTGAGCAACAATTATTATACTATCTCCGTAAATATTTTAACTTCTTTAGCAAAATATGGAGGAAATAGCTGTTCAGGGCAAAATTAATCAAAGTAAACCTCATTAAATCTCCCTAGGACAGTCTGACAAATGTGTTAATAAGACCATGGAAAGGATTCCTTTAGTGCTGGCTTTCTTAATGACTTGCTTTTGCAAAACAAACTAAGACATTTGTTATGGAAAGGCCCAAGGGATTATTGAAGGGTGTCTGCGCATGCATGTTCTGAAGTATGCCCCTGAGTGTGAGCAGTGCAGTTGGTCATAGGCGACTGGTAGGGGGTGCACAGGGGTGCACGTGCCCCCCCTGATGGGGCCAGTGTCCCTCCTTGACAGCTGACACTGATGCTGTCAGTAGGGCTGGTGCCCCCCCTGACAGGGCTGCTGCTGTCAGCAGCTTCTGCGGGTGCCCCCCCCCCCCCCCCCCCCCCCCCCCAGATTCAGGAGGCACCAATCACTCATGTGGTTGGCTGGAAAACAGATTTCTTTCCTCAGAAATTTCCCCATTATTTTCAGTTTTAAGTTCTTGGCTTGGACCCTTTTTGTGATGTTTTGTGAATTGAAAAACAATGTTGCAAACATTTCTGAAAATGTTATTTAAAATGTTGTAGACAAAATGACAGTGGAAAAACTCAGGTTTGGATTATAAAAAGTGAACCTTTTTGATTAAAAAAACCCACATCCTCAAACATTTTTTAAGTGTTCCGAAAATGGAAAATTTCAGTTTTAAGAAGTGCAAATTTTAATGAAAAACATAGACCAGATCTTATGAGTATGTGGGCAGCAATTTTTGTTTTAGATCCAGAACTTGTTTATATTCCTATTTTAGGATCTGTCTAGAGTTTAGTTCAGCTCTTAAAGCTATTGGAAGTCCCAGTAAACAATGCTATTAAGGTGATATGAGACAAATGCTTAAATAATGGAGATTTTCTTCACCAGATCAAACCCCCCCCCCCAATTAATCCCATTAATCAAAATTGGGGTTACTTTTTTGGCCAAAGGAAAAAACCCAGATGTTCTTTTCTTATATGGTGCCGACAGTAGTAAGATGTTACAGCGCTGGGCATTCTAGGTCACTAGGTGCATTCGTCTGTTAATCAGTAGCCATGGCTCAGATCTCCCAAAAGGCATTTGTGTTAGAGCAAGTGCATGGTACCTTTGTAGCATTCTGTTTGCTGTCTCAACACTTTTTTTTTTTCCTTTGTTGATTGTCAAATGTCATCATCTGGAAAACAAAGAGCATCCGAAGAGAAGATTAAATGGAAACAGAGCTGTTTTACCAAACAGTCAAACTGATGTAGATAACTTCCCTGTAGCCTTTGTATGTGCTGCTGTTATCTAATTTGAAGTGAGGGCTCAAGTTAGTATTGAGTGACAGCTTTTTCTGTTCAGCCACAGCCCCTAAAGAAATGAGCTTGGAAGGGTACAAAGGTGTAATGCCTGTTGAATATGACCTGGTGTTCAGCTGTTTGATAGGCTTAGCATGGTAGGCAGTAGCAATAGCTGTAGCATGTGTGTGAAATACAATTCAGTAAACTAATCCTTGATTTACTTGTAAGACAGTAAGATCTTAATGCTTTTCTTATCAGCTCTGAGCCCTAAACAAGTTCAGCTTTAACCATTTTCTTGTTAAGTTTGTTTATTTTTTAACCTAAGCTTGTCAGTATTTATAGTCTCACTTGAAAATTCAACTGCTGGGATCAGGCATAGCTCTTGAAGCCAATGTAGTTATGTTGATTTACACTAGTCAAGAATCTGGTTGTCAGACCTATGATTTTATAGGTATGTGGAAGGGTATGGTCCCTTCCACATATGATCTAAGACCTTTCTCAGCTACTTACCCACAGCCTTCCCATGTGGTAATATGGTAAATAAGGTAGCCTCAATTTTGGTCTAGATCAAGCCAGACTTTGTTTTGGGGTTTTTTTTAAAGACAGATGATTTTTGTCCCTTATGCGACTTGCACAATTTTACACTATCTGATAGCAAAGTATTGAATTTCATAATTATTCAATACTTTGTCTGTGTCAGCATATGGGACACACTCCAGTTCTCATAAAGTCAATGGGTACCAGATTGGGAATCCATGAGCTGATGTAAGTATTTATTATTCTTGCCTAAGTCTGTTGAAAGTACTAGACACCATCCCAGAAGCCTCTGCTCTATAAGACCTTTGTTTTCCCAGGTTGTTGCATCCAATGTTTGACTGCTTTTGCTAGCTAGAACAGTGCTTTCAGCATCAGGGACATCTTAGGGTGATAGACAGCTGGACTAATCAAGCTAACAAACAGCTGGACTAGGAGCCTTATAGAAAGAACACTCCGCTCATCTATCTAGCTAATTATTTCTCATGCGCCAGTCACTGTTGTATTTAAGGGGGTCTCTAAGTTCTCTCAGGGGAGATGTTAGATCAACAAGACAAAGAATAAGATCTTCTCTCATTTCCTGCCTCTGTGTCTTTTTGACATGGAACAGAATGATAATCCTCAAGTAAGTGGCATATCTCCAGTTTCTTTAGCACTGGGATTCTGAGTTCATAAACAGAGGATTATGACTTCTTACTTTTAACCATAAGTAGGAAAGCCCGGTTTAATGAAGAAGATGGAAATAGGCCTTTCATAATAAATCATGTCAAGAGCAAAACCTGGAGAAAACACCAGAAGTGAGGTAATTTATATCCTAACTAAACATTGTTTTTTTTACTAAAGTTAATCTTTTCAGAAGAGTTCATCTTAAGTAGGAGAAAACAGCATGTAGCTATAAAGAGGAGAAAAGTCAAGGTGCGTGTTACTATTTCAACTGGGGAAGCAGCACGTTAGAGTCAAATAGTGTTTAATTATATGGCAATGCAAGGCAGCAAGTCTAACAGCCTTTGGTCATTATGGTTTATTTTATTGAAAGCAGAAATCCTAGATGGGCTTATCAGCTCCTGGTTGCCTTCTAAAAATGCTGCCCATCTATTCACTTCTGTTACATAGCTACTACAGCTGGACTGAACTCTCCATTTAAAAGGCAACACCTAAATTGTGTCTTTTTGCACTAACTAATATTGCTTAATGATTAATCCATTTTCTGAAAAAAATCTGAATGTAAAATACAAAGCAAATTGGGAATGAATTTGGATAATTATAGACTATCAAATGCTTTTATAAAATGTGGATATAATTTATAGATTTATATCAAGTTAATAAAGTCTAAATGCAGATTTTAAAGGTTTGTAAATAACTTTTGGCACTTACCTTGGTGATAAAGTCTAACTTGATAAAGGCACAATCTTTCATGCTGAGGGAACTGGTTTAAAAACATTGCACACAAAAACATTTTTAAGAGTTCATTTCCATCTTTACAGCATTGCATAAGACTGGTGAGTTGAAAGCTGGATGTAAGCAGCACAAGATTATCCAGTTTGTTTAATGTATTGAGTTGAAATGCAAAAGCAACATTTATTTGATGCATTCCTCCAAAGTCAAAGAAGGGAAATTAAACATAGGATAAACAGGACAAAGTGGCTGTAAATTTGGCAGTGTGCATCAAGTAGACATTGTGAATTCAGTAAGTGATTTAGATGAATATCAGAGAAGAATAAACGAATGTGACAGTAAAAGAAAATTAGCACAAAATTACTTGTCAGCATTACGTCCACAAAGAAATATGCTTTTCCAATGCATTACAGTTTGAATGCCAATCCAATATTAACAGTAGGGAGGTCAGTTTTGGTAGCAAGAAGAGAAGAAACAGGAAGACAATCACAGGTGCAAAATTCATTTTAATGGTCACAGTTGCTGGTATTTATATAAACTTGAACTGTGCTTACAGCTGGCTGTAAAGCAACACGAGACTCAAGACTTAAGTAAGCATCAATTAGTGAATTACATATACTGTATTTGCTAAGGACCTGGTCATGATTCAGAATGGGAGTCAGAATATACCCTTAAATAACTAAAAAAATATAAATAACATTTTGTTCATATAAAAATATTAAAGACAAGGGAAGATGCTGTATTCAGTCAGGCAGATCTGCATTTCTATGTTGACAAAGAGATGAAATTGTTTTCCTTTCTTATCAGTATGTCGTATTACCATTGTCAGCTTTGTCAGCTGAATCTTAAGTGCATCTCACCACCAAACAAGAGTGACTGTATGAATGGGTCATCTCCAATGACCCATGGAAGTGATTCAGAAGAAAGCACTCTTTCCTTCTGTTTAGATATAGAATCATGAAATCTCACATGGTTGTGTGGTGAGGTCTCAGGTACTATGCTGATGGAGGCACCAAACTACTCTGTAGAACTGTATGTCTAATTCCCTTGAATTCAAACTGTGTTCAAGATTGGTTACATCTGTAGATTTAGACTTTTGGTTGTGTGTTTGCAAATGCAGATTCCTTTGTTTCACTAATTTATCACTTTCCTCAGTGCATGTGAACCCAACCCCTTAACTCGATGTTTTCCAGTGTGTATTGTGGTATTCTCAGCTCCTGCCTTTTTCTGGAGTTTGGAAGTGCCTCCTCAAAGCATTTCAGACTGAGATCTCCTCCTCCCCCACCCCGAGATAGGCACTTCCAGGGTGCACTTGCCCTGTAGACATTTTACATTCAGTCTCATGTGATTTGGAAGTCTTGACACTAACAGTACAGTGATGGGCCATTGCAAATTTCTGGGCAGTGCCAAATGGAACCAACTCAATGGAACCAATCAGTACTTAAATCAAGGCAAGGATTCTTCTCATGTTAGTGATTTACATTTACACAGTTCTAAGTACACTTTTCAGGGCTGTCTGGCTCCATGTAGGAGGAATACTGGTTTGCTCAGATATAGCTCTGTCTCTCAGACACACAGGCAGGATGACTTCCAGGCTCCTCAGCTCCCTGCCTGTCCATCTGGTGGGCTACCAGAAGACTCTTCATCTTTCATTCTGCTTCCTTACCATGCACACATCCAGTGAGCTTGCTGGTTGTCCAGAAACACCTCCCCTCCCAACTTGCTTGTTGGGTTGCTATGCTTACCATATGATAGAGTCCCCAGACTGCCCACTTCCTCTGTATGGCAGGATGCCATCCCTGGTCCCTGTCTGTCCATCAGGTGGGCAACCACAGGAGTGCAGGTAGAGAGGCAAAGCAGACCACTAGGAAAGAGAAGGGGAGCAGGGAATTTTAGGGGAGGCCAAAACAAAATATTTTGGCATTTCAGGCCTGCAGAAAACACTGAGAGCTTCATCCTGTTTTAGGACAGGGAACATTTTGAAAACCCTAAAGCTTTGGTGGAACAAACTCCCATGCAAGCTTTCCTGCCTCTCATTGCTCTTTTACCCAAACTGAAGACATTGCAGAAGTGGTTCAGTGGCTTGTTCCCTTCAGTGTCTGACCTTCCTGCTGACTCTTCATCAAGGTTTCATTCCATTTACTGCCAATCATGCTATTGCTTACTTTGTGAGGGGGAGCCCTACACCATGTCTATATGGCAGGCTTACCATGCCACCCCGGCAGCAGTCTGTTGCCTACGTAGCACTGTCTCTCAGCAATGCTAATTATCCTGCACTGTGGGGATTCAGCTACAATAGTTCTGGTTCAGGAAGCAACCTGTGCACAGCGGTGCAGTGTGTTTGAGGGCCCTGCTACCTGGCACAGTAAATCTGTAGTGTAGCCATACTTCTGAGGACTAGATTGAAATCACTTAACAACAATTGCCAGCTAAGGGCATCTCAATCTGGGGCTGTATTTGAGCCAGTGATCTAAATGAGAAAAGCTCTATTACCAGTTCCAAGTTAAATATGCCCTTCCCTTGCTGAACCTCATTCAGCCGAAACAGTGCCACTACCATGCATAGGCTCAGAGTGCTGCCAGACCTCTCCCTGAAGTAAATGCAGTAGAAAAGTCACAAAAAGCATACAGAGGAGCCAATAAATTGGAGTTTGCATTTCTGTCATTGTCATCATGTTGGCAAAAAGGCAAGGAAGACCTTGAGTTAATGCAGCATGGGAGAATTACATCCCTCCTAGGTCTCTACGTTGCCAGCCTTGCAAGTGCAGCAGTTACAGTTATCTCCACATTTTATTACTCCAAAACATGAATGACTGGGGGTTGGGGTATACCATTTGTAGGTAGCAGTGGCAAGCGGGGACCACCCACATATACCAGCAGCGAGCGGGGGGTGGTAAGCAGAGAGTGGGGACTGCCCACAGACACTGGCGGTGGCAAGCAGTGAGTGGCGACTGGCTGCAGATGCTGGTGATAAGGAGGGTGGTGAGTGGTAACTGCCTGCAGAAGCCGGCGGCAGCCAATCTTTAGGGGGGGGCATGTGCCTCCCCATATCCCTCCTATGCATCGCCTATGCTCCAAAGGCTTTTTTTCTGCCTTTTCCCCATTTGAGACCACCAAATTAATCCCTAGCTTTATTTCTTATTACTTTACTACTCTTTCTACAGACATGCAGTCTGGACAATTATTGTGCATTGGTATTGATGAGTTATTAATTGTAAACAACTAATCTCAAAGCTAGGACTTCCATAGTTTATGCATTTATTTACAATAGTACAGAAATAGCTCAATGACTTAAGTACATTTCAGCCTCATGGCCCTAGGTTCTGTTTGTGCTTGGGCCCCAAATACTGTTTCTCCCCCATACTTATCCAGGAGAGCTGTTGCTAGGTAACTTCCTATTAAGTGCATGTATGGGAATATGATGAAGAATCTTTCCTGTCACATTAGAGTATGATTCTGAATGAACTGCAATAATTTACTTCTGACAAGGGATTAGCACCATGCCAGTGCTTCTTATCTTTTAAATTAACTGTAACAATTGCACTGGGAAGAGACTCAGCTATCGTTCTGCTCAGCCTCACAAAGCAGTTTTCTTTTGTTAGTATGGTTTTAATTTCAAGCCTTGAAGAGATTTAGTACTTCTGTATCTAGTACACAGTGCAACACAAGTGACACTGAACCACTCTTAATGCAGGAGGCTGTTTTCCTTCTGTGAGCTTCCTACAAACTCCTTGATGGATGTTTTACTGTCTTCCCTACACTTGTTTAGTTGGTACATTAAGCCCTTTGTGTTACTGTCTCTAAGTGGACATGGTTACCATTTCCTTGTCTCTTCCCCCACCATGCTCCTAGTATATTTTACATCTTGTAAGAGTTAAGTGCTTAGCTCAGTGCTGAATTTCTGCTCAGAGTGACTGCAGTTTAACTTGTCACTAATATGATATTTGAGGTGCTGCATCAATGCACACATGCTGCATTGAGGAATGTCTTTCTTGTTCTGTAACTCTTGCTCAATTAGTTAGGTTCCCCCTTTATTGTTCTGGTAAAGGCAATAGAGAATTGGGCATCACCTCTGGATAAATGGCAGGGGTTTTAATGCTCAGAGCCCATGAACAAAGGTGGTCTGCTGGAGATGAAGGGCAGTTCACTGCGGCTGGGACACATGTTTCCCTGCCATTCTGTGACAACATGGAGGCTGCACATACAGGTTGGCTGACCTCCTACATTGGGCTTTAAACTAAGTACAATGTGGGATGGGGAGGCAGGAGATGGAGAGAGTCTAGAACCTACAAACTGTGAGACATGCAGCAGTATACCCCAGGTAAGTACCAAGGGGCCCTTTGGGCATCAGAATGGGGCAGCGGGGGCACCAAAGGCACCATTCGGAGGGCTCAAGTGCCTCTATCTATACTAATACTAGGAGTATGGGGAACAAGCAGGAAGAACTCGCACTTGTGCTTGCAGATAATAATTTTGATTTAGTGAGGCTAATGGAAACCTGCTGGGACCCTTCCCATGACTGGGCGGTACACATTGAGGGCTACAGGTTGTACAGAAGGGACGGAGTAGGGAGGAAGGGTGGCGGAGTTGCTCTCTATGTAAAAGAGTATTATACATCTACCCTAATCAAAGTGGGATCAGAGGAGGACAAAGTTGAGGCGTTGTGGGTTAGGACACATGGAGGTCATGGGGAAAGGGACTTGGTGGTCGGGGTCTGCTACAGACTACCACACCAAGAGGAAAAGCTAGACTTGGAATTCAGCCCTCAGAGGCCATACAGTTTAGGGACATGGTTGTCATGGGGGACCTAAACTACCCTGACATGTGCTGGGAGGAGCAGTCAGCCAAATCCAACCATGCATGTAGGTTGTTAACTTGTGTATAGGACCTTCACCTAATGCAGGAGGTATACGGTCCCACTAGGGGGAATGCCTTACTAGACCTGGTGTTGGCTACAGGGGAGGACCTGGTAGGGGAGCTGCAGATTCGTAGTCACCTTGGAGACAGTGACCACCAATCAATTGAATTCACCATATAGCATAGAGTGGGTAAGATAACTAGTAGGGTGGAAGTGCTTGACTTTAGGAAGGCTAACTTCAGTGTGCTTACAAGTCTAGTTAATGATGCAGTGTAGGATAGGAGTATTGGCGAGATGGGAGTCCAGGAAGGGTGGTCATTTCTAAAGGAAGCGATCCTTCAGGCACAGAGGGAAACTATCCCAGTACGAGGGAAAAGAGGGAAAGGAGCCAAAAAACTTCCTTGGCTAAACAGGGAAATCCAGGGGAGCCTAAGGACAAAAAAGAAGTCATATAGACAGTGGAGGCAGGGGGGAAGCTACCAAGGAGAAGTATACCTACTTGGCCCACACTTGCAGGGAAGCCGTTAGAAAAGCCAAAGCAACTACAGAGCTGAGGCTGGCAACACAAAGACAACAAAAAGTCTTTTTGTAGGTATAAGGGAGTAAAAGGAAGGCACAGGGCAGCATAAGACCCCTACTGAACAAGAAGGAGCAATTAGTGACAGACAAAGGGGACAAGGCCAAGCTATTCAATGAGTTTTTTGCCTCAGTGTTCCTGAACAGGGCTCAAGATAAGTTTCCTAACGGCTTCCTAGATGGGCATCAGAGGGACACCAGCCCACCAACTGTAGACGCTGACTTGGTGTGCAGAGTCACTTGAATGGACTGGATGTGTTCAAGTTAGCAGGCCCGGATGAGCTGCATACGAGAGTACTAAAGAAATTGGCCGGTGTCATAGCAGAACCACTGGTGCAGCTGTTTGAATGCTCATGGCACTCAGGTCAGGTTCTGGAGGACTGGAAAAGGGCCAATGTGGTCCCTATTTTCAAGAAGGGGAGGAAGGAGGATCCAAGTAATTATAGGCCAGTCAGTCTCACCTCCATCCTTGGAAAACTCTTTGAAAAGATTATGAAAGATCATATTTGTGGGAGTCCAGCGGGAAAAATAATGCAGTAGGGAAACCAGCATGGATTTGTAGCAGGTAGATCATGCCTGACCAATCTGGTTTCATTTTATGACACGGTCACAAAATGCTTAGATGCGGAGTAGAGGTGGATGTTGTTTTCTTGGACTTCAGCAAGGCCTTCGATATGGTATCTCATCCCACTTTCATAAATAAATTAAGACTGTGACATAGATGGTTACATGGTCCAGTGGGTGGCAAATTGGCTTAGCGGTTGCACCCAGAGACTGGTAGTAGACAAGTCAGTATTGACGTGGAAGGATGTGGGTAGTGGGATCCCGCAGGGTTCAGTCTTTGGACCTGTACTCTTCAATATCTTCATCAGTGACTTGGATGCAGGTGTGGAGTGTACTCTGTCCAAGTTTGTGGATGATACTAAATTGTGGGGCAAAATCCATACTCTGGAGGGTAGGGAACAATTGCAGGCAGACCTGGACAGGTTAGAAAAGTGGGCAGTACACAATAGGATGCAGTACAACAAGGACAAGTGCAGAGTGCTGCACCTAGGGCACAAAAATATCCATCACACCTACTGGCTGGGAAATGACCCTCTTAGCAGCACAGAAGTGGCCAGGGATCTCGGAGTCATAGATTCATAGATGTTAGGGTGAGAAGGGACCACAATAGATCATCAAGTCCGACCCCATGCATAGGCAGGAAAGAATGCTGGGCTCAGATGACCCCAGCCAGATGCCTATCTAACCTCTTCTTGAAGACCCCCAGGGTAGGGGAGAGCACTACCTCCCCTGGGAGCCCATTCCAGATTTTGGCCACTAGCTGTGAAGAAGAACTTCCTAATGTCCAGTCTAAATCTACTCTCTGCTAGCTTATGGCCATTATTTCTTGTGACCCCCAGGGGCACCTTGGTGAGTAGAGCCTCACCAATTCCCTTCTACACCCCCACGATGAATTTATAGGCAGCCACAAGGTCGCCTCTCAACCTTCTCTTGCAGAGGCTGAAGGGGTCCAGGTGCCCTGGTCTCTCCTCCTAGGGCTTGGCCTGCAAGCCCTTAACCATACGAGTGGCCCTTCTCTGGCCCCTCTCCAGGTTATCCACATCCCTCTTGAAGTGTGATGCCCAAAACTGGATGCAGTATTCCAACTGTGGTCTGACCAGTGCCCGATAGAGGGGGAAGTATCACCTCCTTAGCTCTGTTTGTCACGTATCTGCTGATGCATGGTAAAGTCAAGTTAGCTTTGCTGATGACTTCATCACACTAACGACTCATGTGCATCTTGGAGTCCACTAAGACTCCAAGATCCCTTTCCGCTTCCGTGCTACTGAGCAGGTAATTTCCTAGGCAGTATGTATGCTGGACATTTTTCCTTCCTAGGTGCAGCACTTTTCATTTCTTCTTGTTAAATTGCATTCTATTGTTTTCTGCCCATTTGTCCAACCTGTCCAGGTCTGCCTGTAGTTGTTCCTTGCCCTCCGGTGTGTCCACTTCTCCCCACAGTTTTGTATCATCCGCAAACTTGGACAGAGTACACTTCACTCCCTCGTCCAAGTCGCTGATGAAGACATTGAAGAGTACCAGTCCAAGGACCGAGCCCTGCAGGACCCCACTGCCCACGTCCTTCCAGGTCGTTACTGACCCATCCACCACCACTCTCTGGGTATGACCCTCTAGCCAATTTGCCACCCACCAGACTGTGTAATCATCCAAGTCACAGCCTCTTAATTTGTTCACCAGTATGGGGTGGAATACTGTATCGAAGACCTTCCTGAAATCTAAGTAAACGATGTCTACTCCTATTCCTGCATCCAGGTGTTTTGTATCCTGGTCATAAAAAGAGACTAGATTAGTCAGGCATGATCTACCTGCTACAAACCCATGCTGGTTTCCCCTCAGCATAATTTTTCCTGCTGGGCTCTCACATATATGGGCCTTAATAATCTTTTCAAAGACTTTGCCAAGGATGGAGGTGAGACTGACTGGCCTATAGTTGCCTGGATCCTCCTTCCTCTCCTTCTTGAAAATGGGGACCACATTGGCCCTTTTCCAGTCCTCCAGGACCTGGCCCATGCCCCATGACTGCTCAAATATTCTTGCCAGTGGCTGTGGAATGACATCAGTCAGTGCCTTCAGTACCCTCGTATGCAGCTCATCCGGGCCTGCTGGCTTAAACGCATCCAGTCCTTCCAAGTGACTCTGCAACATCTCAGGGTCAGCGCTTGGTAGTCTGGTGCCCTGCTGTTACATCTCTACAATCCCATCGTGAGACTTGTCTTGCCCGTTGTTTAGAAACACTGAGGCAAAGAACTCATTGAGGAGTTCAGCCTTGTGCCCCCTGTCTGTCACCAATTGTTTTTGCCCATTCAGTAGTGGTCCTGTACCCTGGGCCTTCCTTTTACTCCCTATATATCAGAAAAACAATGTTTTGTTATCCTTAACTTGAGATGCTATCCTCAACTCCATGGTAGCTTTGGCCTTTCTAACTGCCTCCCTACAACTGCGAGCTGAGGAGGTATACTCCTCTTTAGTAATCTCTCCCTGTTTCCACTGCTTATATGTCCCCCTTTTTGCCTTTAGGCTGCTCTGGATTTCTCTGGTCAGCCAAGGAAGCCTCTTGGCCCCTTTTCCCCCTACTAGTATATGGCTCTCTGCCCTTCAATGCAAATGTGACAGGTGGGCGGGACTGGAAGTCCCGCCCCCTTGCTCCGCCCCTTTCCCCTTTTATGGTGTGTGACGTCACCAACCACACCCCCTGACCCCGGTCACGTGGTGCATGACATCAGCAACTCCGCCCCTGACCCCGGTCACGTGGTGCATGACATCAGCAACTCTGCCCCTGACCCTGGTCACATGGTGCGTGACATCAGCAACTCCGCCCCTGACCCCGGTCACATGGTGCATGACATCAGCAACTCCGCCCCTGACCCCAATCACGTGGTGTGTGACACCAATACCACATGGTTCATGACATCAGAAGGACAACCCAGGCAGACCCTCAAAGCCCAACCCCTCATGCTGCAAGATCCGCCCTAGATCACATGGTGCTGTTATGGCTTATCAGGTCGCTGATCACTAAACAGAAGTTGAGAATTTGGAAGATGGTGTCTTTGTGCTGTGGTTTAAATTTGTCCACAAGTGTTTGAATGCACCACACGGGTGTTAGCGTGGGGGTAAGTGTAGGGGGGGAACGGTTAACAGACATGTCTACACAGGAGGCTGTGTTAAAGGAAGTTTATTACTCTCCTGGTGAAGCTGGCAGTTTTGGTGGGGTGAACGTGTTTTTTGAAGCTACCAAAAGGCAGAATAAGTTCCTGAACAGAAGTGCCTGGCTTTCAGACCAGGATGCTTATACCCTGCACAAACCGGCAAGAAGACATTTTAAAAGAAACAAGACTGTTGTTTCAGATATTGATGCACAATGGCAGGCAGATTTGGTGGATATGCAGCAGTTTTCTAAACGCAACAGCGGGGTTAAGTTCATCTTAACAGTGATAGACATATTATCAAAGTATGCGTGGGCCGTAGGTCTAAAAGACAAGTCAGGTGGTGAAATAGCTCGAGCCTTTAAAACCATTTTTACAGAGGGCCATGTACCTCAAAAATTACAGACTGATCGGGGAAAAGAATTTTTAAATAAGTCTTTAAGTAAGCTGTTAAAACAGTATAATGTTCACCATTTTGTGACAAATAGTGAAGTGAAAGCGGCGGTGGTAGAGAGGTTTAACAGAACATTAAAATCAAAGATGTGGAGGTATTTTGCAGCCCGCAACACCTTTTGCTACATTGATGTGTTACCAGAGTTTATAAAGAGCTACAACCACAGTTTTCACAGAACTATTCGCACCAGGCCTGTTGACGTGAACTTCTCAAACTCTCCACGGGTGTGGAAAGCTGTGTACGGGGACTATTTCAAAATAAAACCAGCAGCACACGTGTTTAGAAAAGGAGACCACGTGAGGGTGTCTAGAGCCAAAGGGCGGTTTGAAAAAGGTTATGAACAAACATTCACTGATGAGATTTTCATAGTGGATGAAGTCCTTAGACGTGTGCAGACGCCTGTATACCGCCTAAAAGATTACGAAGATGAACCTATTGAGGGTTCTTTCTACCCTGAAGAACTACAAACAGGACAGAGTTTACAGGGTTGAAAAAGTTCTAGCAACGAAAGGAAAAGGAAGAAAGAAGCAGTTGTTGGTAAAATGGTTGGGGTGGCCATCGAAATTTAACAGTTGGGTGGAAGCCTCCCAAGTTTGTAACATATAGGGGTACCTCAGTCAAAAGGTCGAGATGTGTGATGGTGACTTTTACATTACTTTACCCAGCAACGCTTGCTCCAGCATTTTTCCGCAGAACACCAGCTCAAACTTTACCATACAACTGGTTAAACCTCTGGATCTGTTGGGGAACTGGGAGATAGGGTTAGCAGAAATACAAGACCCACACAGCTGGAACAACATCAACGAAGACACCCCTTTCAAAATTATTTCTGGGACTAAAAAATGGGGGTACAGCCTGTCTCGGCGGTATTATACATCCATCACAGAGTTACTGGATCTTATAAACAATACAATCACCAACAACCCTACTCCGCCCGAATTAGTTATGCACTATGACCAAGCGTTCGGGAAAGTGAGACTTAAAGCCAAAGATAACTCTTATGGTTTTTATACGCATGGTGAGCTAGCCTATATTTTGGGAATGCTACCCGGAGTCTCTGTTAAAAAAACACCCTTCCCAGCTGATATTACCGGAGGGTTCAATTCGCTGTATGTCTACACAGATATTGTGGAACATCAGCTTGTCGGGGAGTTTTCGGTACCTTTGCTACGTTGTGTCCCGGTGCGTGGAAGCAACAACGAGTTTGTCACCATCACATATGACAACCCGCATTATGTCCCCATCAGTCCACGTCACATCGACACAATCAGCATTGAAATAAAGATGGATCAGAACAAACACGTCTCATTTTGCTTTGGTAAGGTGATCGTTAAGCTTCACCTACACCCCCAGAAGACTTTGAGATTTTAAAAATAAGTAAAAGTACAATGGTAATGGTAAAAAACTATGAGGACCCTAATTTGTACAGAAATTATTATAAAGCCCAGGCTGGGTATGGCCTTCCCAGATATCATGGGGTACCCGTGATGTATGGGGCTGGTGTGGGAGGTATATTTCGCAGCCTCTTTGAAAAAGCTGTTCCACTTTTGAGAAGGGGTCTGGAGATTATTAAACCCCACGCTAAAAATGCGGCACAAAACATAGCCAAAGATGTGATCGGCCATGTCTCCCTAGCTGTCCTAGAGAAAGTGGTCAAGTCGGCAAAGCAGGAGGGGTCCGGCCTCATGTATATTCAAAGAAAGAGCCTTAAAAGAAAGACGTACCGGACTCCGGACGTGCAGGACCTCCACAACCCCTTAAAAAGAAGAGGGTAAGTCGACGGGGAAGCCAGACACAAAAAACCAAGAAGCAGCCTGGGAAAAAGAAGGGACACTCTCCTGGAGGAAACAGAAATATATTTTAACCGCCATGGCCTTTGTTCACAGTGGGTCTGAAGAATGTGCCAAATCCGAACTGGATGTGTTTCAAATAACCCCAACGCAGACCTGCATTGAGAAAAGCCTGTATGCTGAGATCCCCCCACTCTCGGCTATTACCGAGTCCAGCCCCCTTGACTTTTTCATAGCTGGGAATGGTGAAGATTACATGGAATTGAACAACACGCTGCTGTAGCTTTGCTGCAAGATTGTAAAAGGTGATGGAATGGATCTTGATGCCGGGGCTGCAGTGGGTCTGGTGAATTATCCACTAGCCTCTGTCTTCAGTCAGCTGGATGTCACTCTGGGAGACTGTCTCATAAGCCAGAGCAACAACTGTTACCCTTACCGAGCCTTCATTGAATCTCAACTACAGCGATGACACCCTCGCCACCCAATTTTCTGCTGGCCTGTTTTACAAAGATACCCCCGGGCATCATGAATCGGTTGCAAGGGATGGCCATAATCAGGGGTTTCGAAGACAGGCAAATCTGACAGACCGGAGCAAAAAGGTAGAGCTGCTTGGTCATCTCCATAGCTATTTGTTTTTTCAAGAAAAACTGTTGCTGAACGGCATGGATGTGAAAATTAAGCTGACACGTAGCAAAGATGCCTTCTGCTTGATGGGTACCGCAGTGGCTGGCCCATGTAAACTAAAAATCACATCTGCCTCACTTTTTGTGAAAAAAGTGAAGGTAGCTCCGGGTGTCCGATTGGGCCACGCGGAGGACTTGCTTACGGCCAACGCTAAATACCCCGTAGACCCGCGTGGGTATGAAAGTGTTTAGCATTCCTGCCGGCAGCCAAGTCAGCAACCAGGAGAATCTGTTTCTGGGACAGTTACCCAAACTCATCGTCATCAGGTTCATGGATAACGATGCCTTTAGTGGGAATTATGCTAAGAACCCCTTTAATTTTAAACATTACAATATTAATTTTGTGGCCCTCTACATTGATGGAGAACAAACCCCAACAAAACCCCTACAACCAGATTTTGAAAACAGTAATTGTGAGAGAGAATACATGCAGCTGGTACAGACAGCCGGTAAACATACAAAAGACCGGGCCCTGATCATCAACCATGAGGAGTTTGCTCTGGGCTACACCTTATTTGCCTTTGACCTGTCTCCTGACCAGGAGCGTGCTGATCATTATTCACTGATTAAAACCAGGAATCTGAGAGCAGAAATACGCTTTGCTGCGGCTTTGCCCACCACGGTTAACATGATCGTGTATGGGGTCTTTGACAACGTCATAGAAATAAATCAGAGAAGAAACGTCCTGTTTGACTATATGTGAAGATGGACACTGAACAGATCATCAGGGTTTTATCCTCAGACCCTTATGCCAAAGACACTTTCTTAGATGTTTTCCCCAGCGACTGGCTTCCTAAGACTCATCAGTCTTAAAGGCCCCTGAGCTTAGTAGTCAACACGCACCCGCATAATCAACCCGGAGAACACTGGTTGGCTGTTTACTTGGAGAATCGGAACCGTGGAGAATTTTTCGACTCATACGGTCACCCCCCAAACAGCGCTCTCTTTCCTCAAAGCATTATGTTGTTTTTAAACAAGAATGTCACCGGCACTGTTTTTCAAACGAAACAGTTACAAGACCCCCAGTCTGTCACCTGCGGATACCATTGTGTGTTTTTCCTACACCACCGTAGCAAGGGGCTGTCGTTTGAACAGATTTTAAAATTGTATTATTCCGATGATTTAGCACAAAATGATAGGGTGGTGATGCATTGTGTAAAAAGTAAATATGAAAATTTTCGTGTGGCTGGGCCTGCTCAAAACATGTTTCAACATGCCCAGACGTATTTCTTGCTATGACTTTCACGAATGCTTTGTCTAAATAAGACACTCAGCTGATGCTGTGTAAATAAAGCTGTTGTTGTTTAAATGTGTGTGTGCTTTCATTCAAAAAAATCCTCTATAGACAAACATTTATAGCAGTAGAGAATAGTTTATTTCAAAGTGTAAAACTTTACAGGGAGAGCCAGTGTGTTTTAGAGACCATTTTTCGCTTCATAGGTGGCGTTGTTGGTGTTTCTTGGTCTGAGGCAGATGCTTTCAGACGTTCCAGATGATCACGATTCACAACGTTGCCCATAACAGAAGATGGTACGTTCAGCTCGGCCATGGCTTGCATAAAGATGTCCCAGCCTTTAGGCGGATGTTTAGTAGTCCCGGCGTGAGTCTGAAGGGTTCTCCGGACCAAGTCGAGCATGTTAGAACCCTTGACGAGCATCCCTTTGTAGACGAAACCCCCTTGATCATCCCAAGAAGAAATATCCTTGTGCTGGCTCAGCTTAGTGAGCAGTACTTTAGCATTTTTCCTGTATCGGGTATGCACGTTATCCAGTACTTCCTGAACGATTGTGTCACGGTTCGTGGGGGTTTCTAGGGGGTATCCGGCTTCTAGGGGTGTCTGTTCCGGCAGAAACAGGGTTAATTTCCCTCTGTCCAGATCACCCTGCTTTACATAGGTCAGGTATTTCTGAAGCACGGTGGCATACAGTTTAGCCTTATCATATTCTTCTAATCCCGGTCTTTGGAGAATATTCCTCATTTCAGCATCCAATAAGCGGGTTGCCTCGGTTCTGATATTTTCCTGAGGCGGTTGGGTAGCCCTTAATTGTTCCAGTTCGTGTTTGGGCACCAGGTACATTTTTTCTGCATGCTCCATCACCGGCTAACCAAAAGCCCCGTAACCAAAGGAAGAGCAAAACTTAACAGAGGTCCGATAAATCCCTCAGACTGTTTCACCAGCTGTTTCTTTTTTTTAAGAGGTAGTCTTTTGTTACTTAGGTTTTTTATGATCCCGCATCTCTTTTTTAGCACGCAAATTTGATGCGGTGTCAAAGGGATGTTTCCTTTTAAGGTGTTCGGAGCAATTTCTGAAATGGCTTCTATTAAATCATCAGAGGTGGAGCAGAGTATAGCTTTTCTCTGCTGTGGGGAGGATTGAAGAAGTAGTTTTAAGAGAGCCAGATTTCTTTTTACGCGGTTAGACATGTTTCCCTTCCACCGTCCCGAGACCTAAGAATAGGCTGCCACTACATCATCTCTTTTTATTCCCACCTGCTGTTTTTTTAAAAGTGTAAGCAGCTGGCTGGTCGGGAGGAAAAAGCTCGGTTCTTAATCTAAAAGCATCCGGGGTAGAAGCATTTAGATCAACCACCAGATACCCGTAAGGTGTTTTAGTGGCATCCTCAAAAGCTTCTAGAAAGAACTGGGTCTTACCCGGGTACATCTGCCGCGCTTATCCCTGGGGTTTTTAAACAAAACCATGTATTTTGTGTTAAGAGCAATGGTGCGGCTCCTTTTCCCTTGACAGAAAACATTTTGAACTATATACATAATGCTCAGATTTCGATGATGCACGTACTTGGTAAAGGCTTTTTCGATTTCACCGCTGTCACAGGCAGAGTCCATCAAATCATCTACCACAACCATATTTATTTTATTAGGAGGAAACAAACAGTTGTCATTAAGACTGTCCGGTAGACCCTCCACAAACTTGATAAAAGGATATTTACAAAGCAGTTCTTCATACAAAGGCTGCCAACAGCTATAGCACCACACCACATTCTCAGGCATAACAGACAGCATTTTATCAGCGTGATCCAAAAGGTTTTTTATAAAGTAACTTTTACCACAGTTGCTAGGGCCTGCCAAAATCACAGAAAAGGGGTGCTTCCAACGCATATCCATCTTTAAAAACCATAGGGGAGGCTGTTAAAGTTTTCTGTGAGGACCCTTTTGTCATAAACGACTTTCTGCATTTTTCTCAAGGTTTTGGTTTCTATCGTCCACTTGCTTTTGTTCCTGACGATAGAGCGCTGTTGTATCACAATTGTTTTAGGGGTGTCCCCAGTGGGGTTTGCCCCATAATCTAGAACAAGATCTCTAAAAGGTTTCAAAGTTGACTTTTTCACTGTTGGCCACATTCAGGGTAATCCCTTTCACCTTCAAGCAAACCTTTCCCCCAGACAGCTTGTACCCGTAGGTTTTTGGACCGGCCGACAGAAACTCTGTGATGTGTTCATCTGGCGGGATTTCGCTGGTGAGCTCACCTAAATAATCACCTAGTGGGGGATTCCAATCTCCCTCGCAGCTCACAGATATCACAGAATCTGTGTCGTGGTACAGACAACGTTCTTGCAAGCTGTCTAACAGCGAGTACAACTCTAAGCGTGCATAAGCGGTGGTGAAACAGGCTATAAAGATGTTTGTGTTACCAGAGACCGTGTAATGATCTTTGGCATTTTTCCAAGACAAGCAGGCTGCCTCATCATCAATAAAGTCGCAAGATGAAATTTCATAGGCGGGAGAAAAGAGGTAGCCAAAGAGTTCTTCAGGGTCTCTAACGATACTGGTGTTGGGCAAGTTGGTTCTCTGACCGAATTTACCCCGCAAAGAATTTAGAAACAATTTTGCTATTTGGCGCTTGGCAGGATTGGGTTTGATGTGCTCAGGGCGTAAGGTCACGCCTTCTTTTTGCAAGAAATTGGCCACGTATCTCTCTTGTTTTTCTAGGTCAGTACACCAGGTGGGGTAGCCCGAGGCTTCCTGCTTCTGACGGAGGTGCATTTTTATGTACTCTGAAAAAATGATGCTAGACTTCTCAGCAAAATGCCAAACTTCATAGATTTGAGCTACTCCGTACCCCTTGGTGATAGCTTTATTCAATTCTGGTGTGCACCACGTGCCCAGGAGGGCCCTCTCTTCATCTGTGTGGTCACACTTTTGCTGTCTTGTTTCCGCGCAGAGGCGGCACAGCGTGAACATAAGTTTCCCGTTCATCCTAGTGGATAGCACGGGGAAAAAAAGACTTCGCGGTGGGTACAGTCTCACCCTGGCTATTTCAAAATAGCTCGACAGGGGTTGGAAATTGTCATGAATGATTTCAGGGTGTCCGATTGGGTATTCCTTCGTTTTGTTTATAAAGGGGTAAAGACTGGTAAAATCGTAATAGTGTATTTGTTCGCCAGATTTAGTTTGGTAATATAGACAGATGGCATTAGTTCTGCCCCCAAAAAGAGCATCCCTAGGCACCAGTGGAGAAGGCAGCGGGGTTCTGCTTAAAAAATCTGCCAGCTCCCCATCCGTTTCTAACAGAGCCCTCCACTCGTGCTCCCAAATGGTCCTAACAGTAAACCCTTCTTTCTTGAGATAATCGGTCTTGTGCAATGTCTGATAATTCAGAAACCCGAAGGTCGTCCCTGTCAAAGGGTTCTGGTCTTTCTCATTGTAGCAAGTGACACAGCCGTGGAAAAAGCATCCGTTAAATTCAAACGCTGTAGGTTCCCCACCAATTTTGGCATAGCCGTCTAAAAAATAGGGACCTACATGAAATTCCCCACCCTGTAAGGCATGTTCATTTTAATATTTTCTTTCTCCAGTATGTACATTAGCCACTGAATAGATGGGGTTGAAAACCTCTTTTTCTGCCTGTGATAGTTGTCCGGGGGGAGAAGCGCTACGGTCTGTGGTTCCAAAAACATAAACCTGTACATGGCCATACAGACAGAGGCCAGCGTGATGTATTGAAAAGGATCTATGCAGCGTACTACATTTTGGAGTTCACCATCTACTTTCACTCGGTCTACCCGCCGTGTCATTTTCATAATCTCATCCCTGTAGAGACAACAGGCCTCTTTCAAAATTTTTACATCCTGCTGGCAATAATAGGCCAGCTCCTTCTGCATGTCAAAGGTCTTATCGCGATTATTCTGATACCATTCTAAAAACTGTCCTTTCTCACTGGACATCATATTTTCAACGCCATAGTACTCCATCTTTGGGAGAGGTCCCACATAGTTTTGGTTTTCTGCCCTGTTAAAAAAATGTGGGAAATAACCTTTGCATCCTTCAAATCCCATCGCCTGTGGAAGTCTGCTAAGTTTCATAGGCAAAAAGTTTAAAGAATCTATGAAACGGATGCCTAGCCTGGTCATTTCAATGCACATGAGTTTACCGCCCTGAGTGATTAGTTTCACACCCATTTTTTCCTTCAATAACTGGCTGATAACGAAGTAACCGTCGTAGCCTTTGGCGTTGTGAGCTATGAAGGTGTAGTCCTTGAACTTTTTATCCATAAAAACCTTAATAAAATCAGACAGACACTCTTCACCCATAAATTCCCAAGTGCTTTCTGGCTTTTTGGGCTTAGCTTTACAAACCCTTTTGGGGTTTTTGCCTGTGTCTTTCTGAGGTTTTTTTTCCCCTGTCTTTAGCTCCACTGCAAAAATATAGTTGGGCACATGCATACCCGTCTCCTGCACACATTCAAAATCATAAAAAAATGTACCCCTCGCCTTCTTCAGGCTCTTTAATCTGGCACATAAAGCACCAGTGTTTGTTTACATCCGTGATTTTCCCATAACACTGTTTGCACTGTCCCCCTTTGCACTCATGCTTTTTGTCCACGTAAGATTTACACTCATCGCACAGAGTTTTAGTCAGACATTAAACCATATATAAACCATAGTCACCATCTCCCCTCTCTGGCTCTGTGGGTTCTGGTGAAAGGTCCGATCTGGGTGGCTGTGGTACATTTAAGGGACCCTCTAAAGGGGTTCCTAAACCATGTTCTCCATCCCCTTTCTCTGGCTCCGGGGGTTCTGGTGAAGGGTCAGGACTGATTGGAGGAGAAGTGTTTGAGGGATCCCTAGGGGATCTCTTTTTTTTTTTTTTCCCTCAAACGGTGTTTAGTCTTCCCCACGCTCTTCTTTAACCAGGCCCTTACTTTTTTCCCCGCAAGCCACTTGCTGGTTGGCCAACCATTTTTACCCCCACGTTTACCATGACTCCCCCTCTTATGATACAGACTACGCCTGCTGTCCGAATTACACAGACTGCCTCCTCTCTGAGTAAAATTAACCCTTTTGCGCTGGCAGTAATCATGATCTTTCAAAGCGCTCTGCACACTCTTTCTGAGATGTATACGCCTGCATGTACCACTCCAAATCCCCCTCTTTTTTTTCACAATAATCATGATCTTTCAAAGGGCTCTGCGCACTCTTTCTGAGACGTATACGCCTGTGTGTACCACGCCAAACCCCCTTCTTTTTTCACAATAATCATGATCTTTCAAAAAAGGAGAAAGACTCTCCTCTTTTTGTAAATTGTGCAAGCAATCAGTCCTGGGTTTCTTATTCACAGGGTTCAGATCACCTGTTTTGGGGGTGTGAATCCTAGTCTTTTTACATGTGAGTTTCTCAGAGGTATGTGGCTTGTTTTCCTCCGAGGAATCGTACCCTTCTGTTCTGTCCCGTCCGTCTTCTGATCCTTGGGTGTTATGATCTGCAGGCTGTGCTTTTAGAGGTCTCTACCCAGGTCCCTGCTCTTCTTTGGGTGTGGTGCGTGTGATCACTTAGGAAATATAAAATTTATATCTCAGCATTGAGAATTCACTTTCCTCACACACTGTAAATTTAAAATTTGCTTAACCCCTACACACAGCTTCTCCTCCCACAGGAAACACAGAGTTTCAGAAAAATTACCTTTTACTACTGGGTAAAAACATGACTGTATGTGCTTGTTCTGCTTTTCTATTTTAGAAGAAGAGGTTCTGTTTGAAAACAAACAGTTGTTATAACTTAGTGTGATTATAGCAACACTGCCACAAATAACCCAATCCTTTTAAAATAATGTTTACCTTATTGTGGTAAAATGGCCTGGGGCTTCCCCACCTGATAAGCTCTCTGTAATATAAATGAAATGATACAATAAGTAAGTCCTCTGTATTAAAAATTAAATAATAGATTAAGGAAAATAGTGCATATATAAAGTAAAATATAACTATTAAAATAGCGCTAAAAGACACCTCCACTCCCTTTTAGTCTTAAAACATGTGGCGATCTGGACACACCTGGCCTCTTTTTTATCTTTATAACACACACCCCCATCACCCCTATACCATAACACAATCTGTGAGAATATATCTTTTTAAATTCAGTCTTTATTTCCCTTAAAAACTTTTATAATATTTTATTAGTTTCTTTTGTTAATCCTTCTTCTAAGAAGTGTTTCTTATCATATCCAGTGACCATTATGCATTGTCGACCGGAAAATAGTGTATGTATAAAGTAAAATATAACTGTATTAAAATAGTCAGCACTAAAAGACACCTCCACTCCCTTTTAGTCTTAAAACATGTGGCGATCTGGACACACCAGGCCACTTGTTTTTTTATCTTTATGATACACACCCCTGCCACCCCTATACCATACACAATCTGTGAGAATATATATTTTTAAATTCAGTCTTTATTTCCCTTAAAAATTGTTATAATATTTATTAGTTTATTTTGTTAAACTTTCTTCTAAGAAGTGTTTCTTATCATATCCAGTGACCATTATGCCTTGTCGGCCTTATCTTTACAGCAGGCCTTTTGGTAAGAGATAACTTATGGTCATCTTTTTTTTTTTTTAGGTCTGTTTTATCTTTATAACAAGACCCCCACCCCACCCCACCCCACCCATACCATACAAAAGCTGCGAGAATATATGTTTTTAAATTCAGTCTTTATTTCCATTAAAACTTTTACAATATTTTACTAGTTTATTTTGTTACCCCTTCTCCTAAGAAGGATTTTTATCATTTCTAATGACCATTAAGTCTCATTGTTTTATCTTTACAAAAAAACCCTATATGTATGTATGTGATCCAAGACACTAAAGCAAATGCTAAAATACATTAGATGTAGAAAACTATTGTTGTGTTTTACAGCCTCACATTCCCCAGTCTCCCACCCAGAACAGTAACAGAGGTACGCCCCAAACTCGTTTTGCTAATCCCTTCTCTTAAGCAGAGTTTTATAATCTCTAGCACCAATTAAGCGTTCAATATGGGGTATGAGTGTTTCATCTTCCTCAGTGATCAAATCGTGAAGGGCAGCCTTAGGATCTTCTGTAGAATACACAGTGTTTAGAAGCTGTCTAACCTGAATTAAGTGTTTCTCAGTAATTCTGAGACTGTTCCTGGCAAACCCTATGATTATAACAGCATTGAAAATGCTATCAAGACATATTTCCTGGCAAAGATCCTGAATTATTTTATTTATGTCTTCATCTAACCAAGTAATACATTCGTGGGCTTCTTGACCCCCTAAGTCAAATGTGCACCCCCAGCATAGGTCAAAAATCTCTGCCTCAAGCAGTATTTCATTATGCCATAAAAGGAAACACAAACAAGAGACTTCATGAAAACTTTACGTTCACGTGATGTAAGAGCTTGTGTAGATTTGATGCCGAGCTGACTTCTTAACTCTTCAGCCTCATCAGGTCTTTGTTCTCTGCAGAAGCATACACTTCCTTCTGGTGTACTGGTGAGGAGGTTTTCTGGTGTCATTAAAAAGGCTTCATCTAGCTGCAAAGGAATTCAAATAAAGGACTAAGTTAGTTAGCTACTTCCAAACACACACGTGCCATGAAGTGAACCCCACCACTACCGTCACAACCCAAAGACCCCCACATTCATGCTCCAAGTCTCTTACTGGTCTCTCCTCTGCAGTGACCTCTACTTCGCACGCAGGCTCAGGCACAAAGATACCATCTTCCAAAGTCTCAACGTCTGCTTCGAGGCCCTGGGTCTCCTCCAATTGCCTGTTCACAAGCTCTTCCCCAACAGGGTCAGGCGTCTCAAAGAGTCTTTGGGCAAGGAGTCAGGTCTCCTCCTCAAAACTATTTCTACGGTAACGCTTTCTATAAGGCCGTCTTGGTGGTGTAGTGAGTGGGCCTACAGGCATTGTGAAAGAATCCATATCTGCCCTTGCTTGCCTTAGCACGGTCTCAGATAAATAGAGGGGTCATTTGGGAAAGCAGATAGACCTAGTGGGTTTGCTGCCTAAACCCCACCCCCCACTGTACTCATTCCACTTGGTTCAGGATTGTTCTTGGGAGGTCTAAGGCCTCTGAAACCCCTGCCAATTGGTTGGGGGTGTTGGGGCGGGTTGTTAGAGGGGTCACATCACCACCCTACCACCCCATAGGCCACGCCTGTGCTCCGGTGTAGGGGGGTTTAGAGTGGTCAGGAACCTGATAGGCCATAACAGCACCATGTGATCTAGGGCGGATCTTGCAGCATGAGGGGTTGGGCCTTGAGGGTCTGCCTGGGTTGTCCTTCTGATGTCATGAACCATGTGGTGTTGGTGTCACACACCACGTGATTGGGGTCAGGGCCGGGGTTGCTGATGTCATGCACCATGTGACCGGGGTCAGGGGCGGAGTTGCTGATGTCACGCACCACGTGACCGGGGTCGGGGGCGGAGTTGCTGATGTCATGCACCACGTGACCGGGATCGGGGGTGTGGTTGGTGACGTCACACACCATACATAAAAGGGGAAAGGGGCAGAGCGAAGGGGGCGGGACTTCCGGTCCCGCCCACCTGAAACATTTGCATTGAAGGGCAGAGAGCCATATACTACTCCCCCTTTTCCCCCGCATCGGGATTGTCTCCCTCTGTGCCCAAAGTATCACTTCCTTAAGGCACAGCCACCCTTCCTGGGCTCCCACCCTTCCTGGGCTCCCATCATAGTGGGCTCCAAAATGAACATGAGTCGTCAGTGTGACGAAATCAGCAAAGCTAACTGGACTTTATCATGCATCAGCAGATACATGACAAATAAAACCAAGGAGGTGATACTTCCCCTCTATGTGGCATTAGTCAGACCGCAGTTGGAGTACTGCATCCATTTTTGGCAGTATACTTCAAGAAGGATGTTGATAGATTTGAGAGGGTCCAGAGGAGGGCCACTCATATGGTTAGGGGCTTACAGGACAAGCCCTATGAGTAGAGACTGAGGGACCTCAGAAGTTCATCACGGGGGCACAGAGGGGAATTGGTGAAAGTTCATCACAGGGGCACAGAAGGGAATTGGTGAGGTTTTATTCACCAAGGCGCCTCCAGGGGTTACAAGAAATAATGGCCACAAGCTAGCAGAGAGCAGATTTAGACTGGACATTAGGAAGAACTTCTTCACAGTTAGAGTGGCCAAGGTCTGGAAGGGGGTCCCAAGGGAGGTGGTGCTCTCCCCTACCCTGGGGGTCTTCAAGAGGAGTTTGGATATGCATCTAGCTGGGGTCATCTAGACCCAGCACTCTTTCCTGCCTATGCAGGGGGTCGGACTCGATGATCTATTGAGGTCCCTTCCGACCCTAACATCTATGAATCTATGACCTGGACCTTTTCAGCCTCTGCAAGAGAAGGCTGAGAAGTGATCTTGTGGCCACCTGCAAATTCATTAGGGGGACACAGCAAGGGATTGGAGATGCTCTGTTCACCAGGGTGCCTCTTGGAGTAACAAGAAACAATGGTTACGAACTGACAGAGAGCAGATTTAGGCTAGATATCAGGAAAAACGTCTTCACAGTAAAGGTGGCCAAAATTTGGAATGGGCTTCCAACGGAGGAGGTGCTCTCTCCTACCTTGGAGGTCTTGAAGAGAGGGCTGGATAGGCATCTGACTGGGGTCATCTGACCCCCGCACTCTTTCCTGCCTAAGCAGGGAGTCGGACTCGATGATATGTTGAGGTCCCTTCTGATCCTAGCATCTATGAATCTGCTCTCAGAGGGTAAGAGCCTAGTTGTGGGGAGTGGGGGGGGAGCCTGGAATAGTACAGCTCTGGGGCTGGGACAAGTGGCTGGGCTTTCCTAACCCTGGGGCTGAGCTACAAACAGATACAGCACAGGCATTCACAAGTATGAGTTAACCTTTTCTTAGATTGGTAAGTTAATGGGTAGTTGCACTAACTTAGATCAAGTGTGCTGTGTTTGGCCAGTTTAAGCCTTCTGCATGCCTGTACAATTGGGCATTGAGATTGACCTAGCCCTGGTTAGGCACATCTAAACATAATGTCTGTACCTAGGGGCTCAGTGTTTGCTGCCAACCCTTGAACCCTCCACAAGGTGGTTCTCCCTGGAACCAAATGGGGAATCCAAACAAATTCTTCTACCCTTTCAGCCTTAAAGGAAATTTGGTTGAGAGCAAAGTGCCCACCAGTCTCTGTCTTGTATTCTCAGCCTGTCCCAAGGAGAGGCCTTAGAATCTGATCTATGCTATACGCTGTAAGGAAAAGCAACATTTAAAATTTAAATTAAAAAATAAAATTCTGCAACTTAAATGACTGTTTAAAACTCCAGTTAAAACAGTGGCAACTGTTGACAGTCCAGGATCTAATCCACTAGCAGGAATCTGAGTCCAGATGTAAAATAGCTCCTTAACACTGTGCTCCCCAGAAGCAGCCTTCCTCTCCCTGGAATCTGCACCCTTTTGCTCTCTTCATTCTTAGTGGGAACCATTTGCAAAATCCCTTTTTCAGTCCTCTTGCCAGATATAGACAAACCAGTCACAATTTAAATGTTCATTATCCTAGCACTTGCAGAGGGATGGGGGGGTGCCTTTCATTTAATCAAAACCTTTTTGTAATTATAGCAAAACCTATTTAAACACTTGATTAATAGAATAAACCTTCATTATGCACCAGCTCCCACTCTCACTTACTTCATGTGGCTAATGGAGCCCTAAGAGATAAATACTGTTCAGGGGAAGGGAACTATTTTTAAAAATGTTTCAGATGCTGATGTATAATTATCTGTCTTTGATGAAAAGGTTTGATTGATTTAATAACATTCTCTTTATCAAGAATGTATACAATGAAAGATGTGATAAATAGTTATCTGATACAATAATTGACCTGTTAAAGGAATAGATTTAGCTTAATGTAAACTCAGCCAGTAGAGTTTCAGTAGGGAAAGAGAAGGATGTTTATCCTTAAAGATGTTTTTTATACATTATGTATGTACTTTTTCAGTCGTGAAATATCTATGTATGTGTGCCTGTCTAAAATATCAAGCTTGAAAAGTTTAATGAATATGTGAATATCTTTTAAATAATTTAGAGAGGGAGAAGCAAATAATTCAGAAATATATATGAATTTCTTTTCTTTCTTTTTCCAACCAAAATAGTATTTTTGCATTACTTTCCTAGATTTCTCTCATTTATTTATTTACAAAAACCCTTTTCAGGTTAGGAGTCTCTCTAACTTCTAGTTTGGTGAGATGCAAAGCAGAGTCAAATAATCTCATTCAGTAAATGATATGAGGGAGCCAGTTTCATCCACAATGTAACTCAGCTAGTTTCAGCAGAGTTACATGAGGGTGTGCATATGGCTGCCTTCGCCACCTAATGAAATTATTTTATTCTATAATATACACCGTGCTCTTCATGAGGTCTACAAGATAGTAAACCAGTCATGTAGCTCTAACCAAACAGCCTCATGTAGATTGATTTGAAATGCTCAGGTGTATTTTAAGACTTGGCCTTCCCCAAGGCAGCATTTTTTCCCCGCTTCTTTTTAATGTCAATAAAGGAGGACACAGAAGTAAATAACTAAGTGGTATCTCATTGACCATATACTTTGTCTCCCTTCATTTCTGCATTTATTATATTAAGTCCTTGCGAGCCTCCTCTTTAAAGATCCTTGATGTGTAGCTCATCTTTGTTCTTCATGAGGGGGAGATTTGGCATAATATGTGTACTCACTTGGAAGCCAGACATGAAGGAGCTCACTAGCAAGCTTCAGTTTGGTGATCCTGGTTTTCCAGCTGTTAATGATTAAATAACTAAAAAAAAACCCCAGAACAAACAAACAAACAAACAAACTTTTTTTGACAGAAGTGGAGGCAGAAAATGCAATAAGGCAAAAGAGGATATATATTTTCTTGCTAGTTCACCTCACCATATAGCTCCCAAAATAAAATGCAGAAAGACAATCATAGGATGAAGCTCATTATCTCTTAATTCCTAAAGATAAGCTTTCCTTATGTGAGAGATGAGGACTGTCTTCAGATGGCTTTTTATTAGGATAGATAGATGTACATTTTGCCTAGAAATGGTAACTGTTCCATCTCCTGTCATCATCCCCTGTTCAGTCATATGGAAGATTCGTATCTGGAGCCTTGCTGTAATAAGCACTCTCACCATGCTGTAATTTCAGAGAATTATGAATTTTAATATTAATCAGGAGGAAAATGTCTTTTTCAGACTGGTTGACCTTGTTTGTAAGCATTACCAGTCATCTGTGAAGGAGAAAGATAACTAAGAGGTGAAATGCACAGGCTCATTTTTAGACAATGCATTTCTGAAGTTTGACTGAGTACCACCTTCTGTTGGCTGTGAACATGCTTCCTCTCTCCTTTTCTTGCATTGCAATGTATATGAAATAGATATTTTACTAGTATTCTTTGTCCTTGGTTTGTATGTGATAATTTCTCTTTGCCTTTTATTTGGCTGTTGTTTATCAAATGATACTTTTGCACAGTATTAGTAAGTTACACTTTGGTTTCTTCTTACCTGTAACTTCTTTGACTTCTCCAATGGGCAGAGAAAAGGCATTTTGTTTGCTTGTTGGCCTCCTTTCTGTCTCTCCTTGAATATTAAATATTTAAAAGTGGCTTTTAAAATGGATGGTTACAATACTGACTTTATGCAATAGATGAAAAGGTATACAAGGTATAAGTTGTCACGTGGCTTAGCTTGGTTGAGGAGAGAACCCAGCCAAATCTTCTTCTTTACAAAGTTGTCCCTTCTGTATCACAAAACTTCCAGACTCACCTGTTCAAAATTCCTGAGGCTCTCAGAAATCATGCAAATGGATTAAAAATAATGAGGCTTTTTTATATTTGTCTTTTAAAATTTTCTTTCAGGTATATCACTGCTTAGGAGAAACAACTGCAGAATGTTATACAAAGCCAGGAGGCTAGGACTCCAGCAGCACATTCAGATCAGCGCACATGTGCCTCTTGCAGCGTCTCAAATCCTTTTGAGATGCTGCAAGAGGCATGTGCAAGAACAAAAAAACATTCCCTGTGCTGCAAATTTGCACTGCAGAGGCAAAATTAGACCCCTGGATATCCAAGGGTCAAACAGTTGGTACCTGGGGATACTACTCTTTGTGCCAGCTGGACTGCTGAAGCAGCCCTGAGAGTTCCCTGAACCCTTTACCCACTGCAGCAGTCTGGCAGTGTAGGCTGTTGCCTGGTGCGCATCTGCCAGACCCGGATGGGGACCGCACAGCCACAGCCCTCTGGGCCAGCTGCCATTGGGCTGTGGCTGCAGAGTTGGCCCCAGGGGAAAAAAGAGGGGTAGGCAACCGAAGGCTCAGTCCTCCACAGGGATGCTCTGGTAGCCAGCCAGAATGTCTCTATGGCTGGCCCTCACCCCGGTGCTGAAACACGCTGCCTGCCTGTGCAGGGCAGACAGTATGCCAGCCACAGAGAGCTGGACCCGGGCTCCATAGTGGTAAGTAGAGGGTAAGGGGGGCCTGGATGAGGGGGGAGGGGACTATGGGGGATCCATGCCGGCCCCATGCCCCACCCACTCCTTGAGCCCCCTGGATCACAGCCCCGCTTGGCCCCAACCCCCACCAGCTCCTGCAGCCCCCTCAATAACTGCCCCATCCCCTGCCTGGGCCCTGAACTTCCTGATTGCTGCCCCACCCGGCACCAGCATCCCAGCAATCTAAAAAAAAACAAATGCCCCACACTCACCGGTAGTAGCAGCTGCCATCAGGGTCACTGGGGCCTTGTGGCAGAGCCCTCTGCACAGCATGGGACCCAGATGACAGCTGCAGTGGCCCTAGCTGCCTGACAGTATGCAGAACCATGCGGTACCCTGACAACCCGGGTCGCATCCACGCGATGGGGCAGTAGCAGTGTGGGTGCCAGGTGGCCAGGGCTGGTCCCTGCTGCCCCGTGGTGTGCTACCACATGCCCCCAAAGCCCCCATAACCCCTGCTACTGCTGGGGAGTATGGGCCTTTTTTTTTTTTTTTAAGTGCCGGGAAGCTGGGGCCAGGCAGGGCAGCTGTTGGGGGTCTAGGGGTGTAAGTAGGGGAAGGGGCTGGGTGGGGCAGTCATTGGGGGGGGCTGCAGGAGCCAGCAGGGGATGGGGCCAGGCGGGGCAGCAATCTGGGAGTCTGGGGGAGCAAGCAGGGGTGGGGCATATGGGCCCTGCAGGAGAGGGGTGGTAGCCTCTGCGGGGACCATGTGGCCCCTGTTGGGGGGGGCTGTAGCCCTTGTTGGGGGCCTGTAGACACTGTGGGGGGCTGTGGCCCCTGTGGAGGGGGCTGTAGCTCTTTGGGGGGTAGTCCGTGAGCTGTGCAGGGGGGCTGCACCCTGCTGGTGGCAGGGGACCCACCCATCCTGAGCAGCCCCCCCACAGTCCCTCCACAATCCACCCACACCTACCCACACACCCCACAGCACCCTAAATCCCCCCACATCCCTCCACAGCAAGCCACATCCCCCCCACGCCTCTTCCCACCCCCCCTCTGGCAAACCCCACATCCCCCCAGAACACAACCTACATGCCCAGATGCCAGACAGGATGAGACCTGCTAGCAGGAGCTGTGGCTGCAGGGGCATCTGTCCCCACATCCTGGTTAGTGAAGGGGTCAGGGGGAGCTCTAGCTGCTCTATGGTAAGAAACCCAAAGGCAAACAGCAAAACATATAGGTATTTCAAATTCATTTTATTATGATGATAGAGACACTGGTAGGCTTCCAAATTGCTTTAACACTGTAGATATATCAATAAAACATTGACCAACTGATTGGATTGCTGTCTCTCTCTCATTCTTTCTCTATATATAGTGTTATTTTGTTTTAATTGTGGAGGAATATAGATTTTGGGGTATCTTACAGACTTTGGGATTTTTTTAATCAGGGATTTTTCAGTTTTCAAATAGGGAATTCCAGAATTCCTGCTAGGGAGGCAAGTGGCAGGATGCAGGCAGAAGAGTCTGCTCAGAGATGGCACGCAGCTGGAGGTGGCTGACCTCCTGGCCAGTTGAGGCCAGGAGGACATGCTTTGACAATTCAAAGCAGGCCACCACACTGGGAACATCTTCCAGGTGATAGCTGCCCAGATGCCCGGGCAGGGGTGCAAACAGCAGTAGTGCCGCACAAAGGCCAACTCTGTAGCCACAGTCCGCTGGCAGCTGGCTCAGAGGGGCAGATGCCTCTACTGGCTCTGCAGTCCCCATCTGAGTCTGGCAGGTGCGCAGCAGGTCACAGCCAGGCAGCAGCCCCCACTACCAGACTGCTGCAGTGGGTAGAGGGTGCAGGGAACTCTCAGGGCTGCTTCAGCAGTCCAACTGGCACAAGGGGTAGTATCCCCAGGTACCAGTTGGCTGGGCCCCAGAAGCTCCTGGGAGCATGTAGCCCTGAGCTACTTGCCACGGCAGCTTTTTGTACTGATGGGGCCAGAACAGGGCAGCTTTTTACACTAGCTCCCCCTGCCTCTAGCTCCCCCTGACTGCACTAGCTCCAGGCAGGGTTATTTTGCCCCAAGTGGCACAATTTGCACCACACCAAAATGCATGTCTGGGCATGTGTGCTGAGGCAAAAAGCCCCCGCTCAAATTTGCACCACTTCTATTTGAGCTACTGCAAGCTCATGTGCCTGTATGTGTGGATGCACCCCAGGAGTTGGTACTTGAAAGAAAAAAAACCACCAGATACCCTGAAAATCCACAATAAAATAGCAAAATTATCTATGCTGCTATTTAGGCTATATAATTCATGGATGACTCTAGAGTTACATTTCTGTGTGACCAAACTCTGTATATTGTAATCCTTTATATCTACTTTTTGGCATTTTTTACATCAAAAAGAAAGGCTTTTATTATTTTTACCAGCCATATTTTCTATATTGTAGCTCCTATTATGTGTGAGCATTTAGAGTGATAATGTACTGCTAGCTGGTTCTCTGCATTCCCCTCCCAATATACATCATCCAAAACAAAAGACAGCCAACCCATCCTTTAATCAAACTTTACTAGGTCATTTGAAAAATAAAGGAATCAGGGTAGATCCTACGAATTGGGAGTGTGTTTGATTGTGTTAGATCTCAGGGTTGTGGTTACAATCAAGCCACATTGATTTTTAAAAACATTCCCTCTGACAGAAATTTGAGCATTCCACCTCTCCACAAAATTTTCAGGGTAACAGGACATCTTAAAAAGCACCTTGCTGTGCTTTTCTTACTTACAAAATCCTAACATACTGAAGAGCCTGTATCGCAGGCACGCAATAACCAATGGAGACATTAATTTAATTTGCTCTCCCCTCATCAAAATGTAGACTACTTTTCTTCATGATCAAATTCTGTTAAAGGGAGTAAGCTTTATTTTCTTAATGATGTTACCACAGTTCAGTTCAGTTCACATTAGCAAACTCCTTAGTCTATTAGACTTCCATACCATTGTGCTACACATGTATTTTAATATACAGGACAGCTACAGGAAACTGAGACATGAAACACTGCTCACAGCCATTCCAATGAACAGTCTTGCCTTCAGCACAGTAGTGACCTGCCAAGGAGGCATCTGTCATGATATTTTAATTTATACTTTTGTGATTGTTACTTTGCATTGAAGGCAATATATAGCATTCTGAGTTTTTCAGTGTTTGCTGATATGATCGTATGATAGGAGATACTTAATAAGACATTACATAGTACTTTTCTCCAACTGCCCCATCAAAAAATTATTACATGAAGAAATGCATGCTTCCCTGAAAACACTGAGGGATGAGACTATAGGCCAACCAAATGGTTAAATTGGAGTAAACGGTACTGGCAGGTAGGGGCTTAAAATTCAAGTATAAACTGATGAGTGGGGAGGACCAGAGTTCAATGTGATCACTAGGGGAACAATGAAGACCTAGTATCATCCTATTAAAATTAGATATAGTCAGAAATGTTTGAAATTCAATTTAAAAGGGACAAATTTTGCAATAAAATGGAATCAAATGGAATGGAATTTTCTTTTCCCACCACTCTTGTATTTTTTTTTAATCGGCTTCAATTAAAACCTCCTGACAGAGGTAAGAACAGTGTAATTGAGTTCCGTTTCTCCATAATCTGTGTTCTTTGAGGCTATGTACAGACAATTAAAAAGCCCAAGGCTGATTTAGTTCAGTCTTTGCAGGTTAGTCTAAACTGCATAGATTGAACCAATAAACAAGTGAACAGACATTCACTTTTGATTCCGGAAATGTAGCCACATGCCTGCATTGGCCTAGGACAGAACCCAGGGGGTGCTAGAGCATGCCTCCCTGTTTGGCTGCAGCAGACAGCTTAGGCCAAGGCTGTCCAACCCGCCCTGAGAAAGGGGTTTGTGGAGAGGTGCCGAGCATCCTGGGATGTTGGGGGACTGTCAGTTAACTTGAATTTGGAGAGGATCTGAAACAGAAGTTTAATAAATTGGTCTGATACTACATCCATCCAGGTTTATCTTAAACTGGTTTTGGCCATTTTGAAAGCAGCTTATGTGCACTGAATTTCTGTTGTGTTACAGATTTGAACTGGTTTCTAATCACTTGTACCAGTTTATGAGTCAGGGTACTAAATGGGATCCTAAAATTCAGCCATGCTATGCCATTCCATAGTTCCTTGCAACTGAAGTTCTACTTCATTCCCTCAGTAAGTCACTGATGGCTAATGGGAAGCTTTGAAATCCTTCCTTAAAATTATTCACCCCAATAATCTTTCTAACTATTGATCACCATTAAAAAATCTTTGTCAGTTTTTAATTACCCACTGGCATGTGAAATATTTCTGTCTGGAATAGGAAATAATTGTGCTTAAGTGTGTGGAAAGATGGCGTGTCAAAATGGGTCTAAATACAAACATTGAAGCTGGTTGGTGCTTGGCCCTGGCTCATTGTACAGCCAGTTCTGTACCAATAACAAAAGCTTTTCTCCTCAACTGTATCTGTTTCCTCTGCCTCTTTCCAGCAAAATCTCTGACACATTGTATTCTCTCAACTGGCCTTTTCATGAATCTCTGCTTTGGGAAGACAGTTCAGTTTTTCTTCAGGCTGAAGAAATAACTACAAATGAGTGTGGAATTTTCTGGCACTTCAAGTTGCATTTAATATGTTCAGCTGAGCTGTTCTTATTTTGATTCAAACTGTAGGTTCTTAAGGGACGCAAATATTGTTATGAAAAGCTAGTGAGGCAGAAGGCCCTTCATCTGCCAAGTCTGAGGTATGAAATGGGGAGATATATTCTAAAGGAGGTCCTTTTGAAGATTTGAGTCATGTCGGCTGAACTTTTCAGCTGTACAGTTTTGCAGATTAAAGGGCAAGGGGATGTTTTAGACAGCACTTGTGCAAAGGCTGATCCTTCTTTAAGGAGAATAATGGCTTGCATCTGCATCTTGATGGGAGTTGAGGTGATTTGGAAGAAACTTGTCCTTATTGACTTGAACAACGAGACATTATCTTTCACTAAGAAGCTTTCTCAAATAATTTTAAATATTCTTCAGTTTATATCCTCTTGCCCCAGATCTGAAAATTCAGAAAATTTGGGTGCTTCAGAAATGGATTTAAGTTGTACAATGTAACCCCTTCTCCAAAAATAATTATCCTTTCCCTTAGTACCCTTTAATCAAAGCCACAAGGCAGCCTAGAAGAAGTCCATTCTCAAGATGCTTGTGGGAGTTTGGAAGCATTTCAAGATCCATCCCATAAGTAGGTTAACGAGAGACCTACTGCTAAGAGCGCAACTGCTATGAGACCATCTCAAGAAACTAGTGTCAGAGTGTAATGCTCCCAATTATCTGATAGTGGAATTTTCTCCAGTACCTGCCAAACTAGGCCTCCCTTCAACTCACCTGCTACAACTTTAGTGATAAACAATTCAATAGGAGGGGTTCAGTGTTGTTTAAAACAGAGGTCCCACTTGGGGGTACTCACAGATCAGAGAGCATTTGACAAAGGGGGTGCCACCTCCCCTACACACCCAGCCACACACCAGCTGTCAATGTTAAGACAATGGACTGATCCAGGATTCTGGCCTGATCCGGGTTTTGACCTGATGAAATTCTGAAGGCACTTCCTAGCCTTATCAGGATTGCTCTCTTGCCTTCTTGCAGACAAGCAGTTAATCTTGGGATTAAGCCCTAACTTTAGGATTCCGGTGTGTCTCAGTCCTAGGCGGCCTTCCAATGAAGAAAGGAAAAACAGAACCAAAAAAAGAAAAAAATGAAGAGGAACCTAATTTCTGGAGGGTTGCCTCTATTCTGGCTAATGCCCTTCTTAGCCTGCTGGCAACTCTCTCCGAGCTCCCCAAAGCCACTAGCTTTGCTCACTAAATGAGGCTTCGCTTCCTAGCTTCAGGCACATGAATCCTGCTTAGCTCCATATAAATTCAGCCCTGGGGCTCTGACACCTCACCGCCTCAGTGTTCCTCTTCTGCTGCTGCCTCTGCTGCAGCTAGCACAGCAGCAGGCTCTTCTCTCCTCTCCCCCGCACTCAGGGTGTCTTTTAAATCTCCCACGGCGGTGCCCGGAGCTGACATCATCAGCCCGGCACCACTCAGCTTGATTGACAGCTGGGTCTTAAACTGCGGCAGCGGCGCCAGATGTCGTCTTGGCTTTGCCATTTCCTGCACAGGAGGTAAGTTAGGGGCTTGCTCAGCCCATTCGGAGTTCTTGGGGTTGCTTGTGAGGTCTCTCAGGCCCCTTTCATTACACAGAGTCAGAAAGAGAATCCTGAATGACTTGGTCCCCAGTTAAATGGTCCCCAGTTAAATGATTAACTGGCTCTTGTTATCCTCCTGATACACTCACACTCTAACCAAACACAACAAACTCTGTTCAGGAAATTCTAAATAGATGTTTCCCTTTGACTGCTTATACAAAAGGCCACTACTGAACATAATAGATTGCTATTGGATTTAAGAAGTTGCCACTACAACCTTTGGAAAAACAGACATTTTAGGAGCCAGGTTCAAATCTGTAAATTATATGCTATAATTCTCTTCTTAGGCCTGAGCGTCTGTCACAGCAGTTATCTTTTAAAACAGCCCCCACTTTTCGGTATGGGCTGCAACAGTTTATGTAACTTGTCAGCAGGACACTGATGTGTTAACACAATGTCACCAGTTTGTAACCTCTGTTAGATTTGGGATTTTCTGGTAGAGTGCACACATAGATTCATAGATTCATAGGTTCTAGGGTAGGAAGGGACTTCAATATATCATCGAGTCCGACCCCCTGCATAGGCAGGAAAGAGTGCTGGGTCTAGATGACCCCAGTTAGATGCCTATCTAACCTCCTCTTGAAGACCCCCAGGGTAGGGGAGAGCACCACCTCCCTTGGGAGCCCATTCCAGACCTCGGCCATCTAACTGTGAAGAAGTTCTTCCTAATGTCTAGTCTAAATCTGCTCTCTGCTACCTTGTGGCCATTATTTCTTGTAACCCCCGGGGGCGCCTTGGTGAATAAAACCTCACCGATTCCCTTCTGTGCCCCCGTGATGAACTTATAGGCAGCCACAAGATCACCTCTCAACCTTCTCTTGCGGAGGCTGAAGAGGTCCAGGTGCCCTAGTCTCTCCTCATAGGGCCTGGCCTGCAAGCCCTTAACCATACGAGTGGCCCTTCTCTCGACCCTCTCCAGGTTATCCACATCTCTCCTGAAGTGTGGCGCCCAAAATTGAACACAGTGTTCCAACTGCGGTCTGACCAGTGCCCGATAGAGGGGGAGTATCACCTCTTTAGATCTGTTCGTCATGCATCTGCTGATGCGCGATAAAGTGCCATTAGCTTTTCTGATGGCTTTGTCACACTGACGACTCATGTTCATCTTGGAGTCCACTAGGACTCCAAGATCCCTCTCCGCTTCCGTTCCACCAAGCAGGTCATTTCCTAGGCAGTAGGTATGCTGGACATTTTTCCTCCCTAGGTGCAGCACTTTGCATTTCTCCTTGTTGAATTGCATTCTGTTGTTTTCTGCCCATTTGTCCAACCTGTCCAGGTCTGCTTGTAATTGTTCCCTGCCCTCCAGCGTGTCTACTTCTCCCCACATTTTTGTGTCATCCGCAGACTTGGACAGAGTACACTTCACTCCCTCGTCCAAGTCGCTGATGAAGATATTGAAGAGTATCGGTCCTAGGACCGAGCCCTGCGGGACCCCACTGCCCACACCCTTCCAGTTCGATACCGACCCATCCACTACGACTCTCTGGGTGCGACCCTCTAGCCAATTCGCCACCCACTGGACTGTGTAGTCATCCAAGTCACAGCCTCTTAATTTGTTCACCAGTATGGTGTGGGATACCATATCGAAGGACTTCCTGAAGTCTAAGTATATGACGTCAACCCCTATTCCTGCGTCCAGGCGTTTTGTAACCTGGTTGTAAAAAGAGACTAGATTAGTCAGGCATGATCTACCTGCTACAAACCCGTGCTGGTTTCCCCTCAGCATAATTTTTCCTGCCGGGCTCTCGCAAATGTGACATATATCTTTTGTTATTAAAAGCAGCTGTCTGCAAAAAAGTTGGCACTATTAACTTGAAATTTAATAGGTAGGAAAGAGTTTGGGTAAAAATAACGCATTGGCCTTCCAGATCACAAGTTTTTTAACCTTACATTTTACCACATCTTGAACAGCACTAAAAAATTCCATTGACTGTTGTATGCGCAGTCCAACAATTCAAGGCTCTTAGGAAGGGACTGACCCTGACTCCAAGATCCCTTTCCGCCTCTGTGCTCACAAGGGGGGAGCTCCCCAGCTTGTATGTATGTGGTGGATTCCTTCTCCCCAGGTGCAGCACCCTGCATTTATCTACATTGAAGCCCATCCTATTACCATCCACCCACTTCATTAGTCTGTCTAAATCTAATTGCAGCCTCTCTCTCCCTTCGAGCGTGCCTACCTCTCCCCACATCTTGGTGTCATTGGCAAATTTGGATAACGTGTTTTCCACCCCCTCGTCCAATTCGCTTATGAAGATGTTGAACAGTGTAGGTCCCAGGACCGACCGTTTTTCCCTTTGTTAGAAGGAAAGTTGAGATGGGGATTGTCCCTCGCTGTATATGTACAATAACTAGCACAGTAGGATCCCTATCTCAGCTGGGACCTGTGAACCTAACTGCAGTTTTAGTCAGTGATTATTGCATGTATTTACATAGTTTCAGCCTGTACATCCTTTTCAGGAGAGTAATACATAACTTGGAAATGGATAAGGGAAAAGGTTGTCTGGATGACTTCTAGTCATACTTTCATCTCTGAACAACTGTCCTTCCACATTCCCCCAGAATTATGTGGACCTCTGAAGACTTCTGTATATTAAACATGCAGCATGAATTCCCATGATCTTTCCTTTGGTTTCTGAGCTTGGTGATGGGTAATATTTTATTTAATTTTATGAAAAGTAGAAAAGCTTCCTAGTTTTTGCAAAGTTTAAAAAAACCCTCTTGCATAAAAGAGGACTGAATAAGATATAGTGTTTTTCCCTTTGTCAGAAGGAAAGGATTTTTTTAAAATTCAGTAGCTGCATATCTGATCAGGATGGCTTGAGTGACCCATTTGGATGAAAGAGAAGAAATTAGTTTTTTAACTTGTTTCTTGATTTTAAAAATTGTTTTGCCTTTGCGTTTTGGATGGCTTCCCTTTTTCTTTAAAATGGGAAATAAAAGCCCACTCAGTTCTTCTGCTATCTCTGAACTGCTTTGGTTACCATGGAAATAGACCCTAGTTAATCTCTGTCATAAACGAAGAGCAATTTTCATGTACATACAGAACTTTGATTATTCAAATTGCATAATGTATGTTCAAATAAATTGTAATGAGTGATATCTCCTGGCCTGCACTCTGTTATTATCTCTTAGTTTAGTCATTAAAAATAGCTTACAATAAAAACACAAGTCTGTCTTCATCAGCACTGCCTGATTATTAAACTCTTTTAAAAGAACTTTGCATGCTTGTCTTCCTAAGGATGCATTTTAGTGCTGTCCTTGACCTGCTGAAAGCTGAGAACATTCATTCTTTCTCTCCCTCTTTTTTTGCATCCATTCAGCTCTGGTTATATTTGAAAGATACAGGTAGGAAAAGTTTGAATGACATAATAGAAGAGCTTTAGACACAAATTTCTAAAGACCTTTGTCACTGGCTTGATGCACTGTGTGTCAGGGAAACAGAACCAAAAGGATTCTGAAAGAATCTAAACAACATCAAACATATGGCTCTCATCCATTGCTTTAGCTGTCAGTGGGTCTCACACATGGCTGCTTGTATTGGCTGGTAGCAAGGAGACATGTGGTGTTTGGAAAAATCCTGCGCATTTCACTGTACTCTGACCAGCAAAAGGTTCATAAGGATGCATCTAGATGGTATGCAGCAGAGAATCCCTCCTGATTTTCCAAATCAGTGTTGATCTTCATAAAAGTATGAATGGATGGGGCTTGATAAGCAGTCAATTGCTCCACCAATTGAGGGAGGGTAATCCTCTCCCTCTGTGTACTTGTTGACACCTTAATGTTTCATTTCAGTTCATAAGGGGCTTTTTAACACTTCGGTAGATAATCATGGCATCTGAATCATTGATCAGTTTTGTGTCTTCGTTGTACGTGATGCAGTTTGTCTTGTTATTAGAAGGCGAAGACATCGTAAGGGGAAATGAGTGCGTTCCTGACGATGCTGTTTCAGTCTCTTCCAGCAGCATCAGATGGAATTGTCTGTGTGTGAAGGCCTTGGAAGGACCTCTTTGCAAGAGGCAGTGCAGATGATAAATGACATCCTCATACAGGAGAGCCTCTTCCACCCCATGCCCCTGCATATTCCTTGTACCACCCCCTCCCACTACCATATGGCAAAGAGGTTTGGAAGTTGGTCAGGGCCTGTTTTGACCATGATACCCTGTTTTTGATATACTGGGACAGTGGTTTCTGTTTCAACCTATGGGCTAGAGTAGCTGGGGAGCTGCATTGCCCAACATCTTATTACTCTGGCATGGTGAACAAGGTATGAGCTTCATCTAGAAAAATGAAGAATTTGGCAATTCCTTTGTTAAAGGGATTCTCATTCATAGACAAATATGCAGTAAACAAGACTTTTTTAGGGAACAAGGTTGTGTTGCAGCAGTTTTGACACGACTGAAGGCTCAACTAAAAAGTAAAGAATGTTCGCCAAAGCTTTGCCTTGGACACACTTTTCTTTCACAATGCCCAACCGGAACAAAGGAAAACCCACATATACCACAGCTGTTTATGTAACAGTATTGTGAAATCTGCAAACTATACAAGATATTGTCAACTCTATTAATGATTGAAATGATCTTCCAAATTACCTTTTATTCCCTTCACTATTTTCTGGTAACCTGTTAAGAAGTCCATAATAATATACTCCTAAAATACTGTTAACATTGGCTAGGAAACACAAAAACCATGAACATATTTAAAAGCAATTTTTTCCTATCACCCAACTAAATTACTTCTTTGTATGCTCCTCTCTTCATTGAGGAGCATATCTCAGCCCTAATGGCACTGCAGAAAGAGTGAGACATCCAGGTAGTATCTGATTTTTTTTTCAAAAGCGTTAGCTACACAATTGCCTGTATATATATTTTGCTTAAATGACTAATTATTACTAGTCACAAGCATTTTGCACCAAGGGCTATTTCACATGCAGTTTGCTTATGTAATTATGCTAATTATGTAGGCAAAATAAGTGTCAGAGTATTGGACTGATTAGTTGACATAAGAGAGAAGAATCAGACCCTGTACATGCATTTTTCACCTGAAAATTTTGCAAACCTCATCTTAAATGTATGGGTGGGCTCACACATAGAACCTAGGCTAAGTATGGATGTTACACTTAACATTCATTAAGCAGGAAGAAAGTCATGTAAAGCTGTAAATGAACAGATGTTCAAGGAATTTAAAGCATTTAAGAAAAGGTGGATCCTGCTCTAAGTTAACCCTCGATGGATGTGATATTAAACTAAAGCGCTTTTAGGTTAGACCACTTTTTTGAACATCTGTACCACATCCATCACACTTCAGTGTAGGTTGCATTCTGCCACCATCCCAGGGGCCCCTTGCTGGGAGGCTTGCTAGCCTCTGCCAGTGCTCATCTGCTCTGGGCAAGCACCAGTCCACCCCACCCCCAGACTATCACAGAGAGGAGGCAAAAAAAGCTCCATCTCCTCCCTGTGCACCCAGGTTGGGGGTGGGGGTGGGGATCCCCCTCAAGTTTGTGGACTCGAGTCTTGGTGGGGGCCAGGCCAGGTCCATGCAGCAGAGAGGCTCTGTTCCCCCCCGGTCCCAATTCATGGTATGGTGAAAAGCCAGGCCAGGTAGCCCTGTGTTGCAGCTTCTGGCTGCCATTGTCAGAAGACTTATGCTCGGGGGTGTGGGGGAAGAGAGGCCTCCCACCATATGGGCCCTCCCATAGCTTACTGACTAGGGTCCTGAGGGAGGCTTGGGCAAATACACATGGCAGAAGGCTCCCTTCCCTGCCCCCCCCCAGTTTCTTAATAGCTGCAGCCAGGAGCTGCAGCACAGGGTGGCCCTGACCAGCTTTTTTCCACACTGGGAACTGGGGTGGGTGGGGGGAAGGAGACCCCCTGCCACTAGGGCCCCCCTACACACACAGCTTGCTGGCTGGGGTCTCAGGGGTAGGGAGGGTCCAGGCTGGGTCCACACAGCAGGGAGCTACCTTACACGTGATGGTGAGGTGATGCTGGAGTGTCCTAATTAGAACATGGAGCAGACTTGATTGATTGAGTCTCCTCCGATGCATTCTAATTAGAACACAAACAAGCACCCTCTATAGGCATCCTCCTTCTCAGATTTATAGCACTTTAAGTAAAGTGCAATAGTTAGAGCACTTCCACCAGGGGCTTTTTGAATGTCTGTACTTAGCCCTAATGTCTAGTGGCTTGGTATGAAATTGGAATACTGTACTGGAGGGAAGAGATATCCAGTACTTTAAACAGAAATACATTTTCTGAAGTGCAGGGGATATTGGGAGTGTTTGGGGGATTTTGAAATCTTCTGTTGCCAGTGTGCAAGACTCAGCTTTGTTCACTCACACCTTGACCTTGCTCCAATTCAAACTTTATTTTAACTTTAACAAGGCAGGATCATACTCTTTTAAAACATGAATAACTGATCTTCTTTCACAAAGGCTTCATGCTCCCCTTTTTGGATGAAAACAGTCTGAGTATAGCTGAAAGCAGAGTCGGTATTATTTTTAACCAAAGAACAGTGGAATATTTTATCCTACTTCTGTTTGAGACCTGCTTTATATTTTCAGAGAGTCTAGATTTTGCCTCCTCTTTCTAATCCAAGGATATTCAGGGGTCTTTCTTGTTCAGAAAGAAATAATTGGACATAACAGTGGGGGTCTACTACAGACCTTCCAACCAAGGGGAAGAGCTGGACCATGAATTCTTGGGTCACCTTGAGGAGGCACTTAAGGCAAGGGATGTAGTTGTCATGGGTGATCTAAATTACCCGGACATCTGCTGAGAGGAGCAGTCAGCCATGTCTAACTGCAGATTCCTGTCTCAATCAGTCCTACCAGGGGGAATGCCCTGCTGGACCTGGTCCTGGCCACAGGCGATGACCTGGTGAGGGGGCTCCAGGTCCTCAACCACCTGGGCGATAGTGATCATCACTTGCTGGAATTCACCATCCAGCGCAGGGTGCCAAGGGCCTGCAGCAAGGCAGTAGCCTTAGACTTCAACAAGGCCAACTTCAGTGAGCTGAGGTGATTAGTGGGGGAGGCACTAGGGTCCTCGAGAGTAGGGGAACTGGGTGCCCAAGGTGAGTGATCGTTCCTTAAGGAGACGATACTCAGAGCCCAAGGGGTGACAATCCCAACAAGAAGCAAAGGGGACAAGAGTGCCCATAAGCCCCCCTGGCTCACCAAGGGCATTAATGAATGCCTGATTGCCAAAAAGGAGGCGTACACCCAGTGGAAGAGAGGGGCTATCACCAAAGAGGAGTATACCTCCACCGCTCGGGTCTGTAGTGGGGCTGTTAGGAAAGCTAAGGCAGATACAGAACTAGGGCTAGCATCAAGGATAACAAAAAGTCCTTTTTTAAATGCATAGGGAGAATGAAGAAGGCCCCAGGTACCCCTGCAGGATATGCTTGGCAATCTGGTGGTCGCACCAGAAGAGAAAGCAGACCTCTTTAACAATTTCTTTGCCTCTATTTTCTTGTGCAGGGACTGGGACTCCCCTACTGAGATTCAGGATGGACTTGGGAGAAACTCTGCCAAGCCTAGGGTCAGGGAGGACCGGGTTAGAGAGCTTCTGGAGGGGCTGGATGTGTTCAAATCAGCAGGTCCAGATGCTCTCCACCCCAGGGTGTTGAGGGAATTGGCAGGAGTTATCGCGGGGCCCCTGGCATGGCTTTACGAGCACTTACGGTGCTCTGGCCAGGTGCCGGATGACTGGAAGAGGGCCAATGTGGTCCCCATCTTTAAAAACAGGAAGATGGAGAACCTGGGAAACTATAGGCCCGTTAGTCTTACTTCAATGCTGGGGAAGCTCTTTGAGAAGATTATCAAGGAGCACATCTGTGATGGGCCAGCAGCAGGGATGATGCTGAAGGGCAACCAGCATGGTTTCATTAGGGACAGGTCCTGTCAGACCAACCTGATTGCCTTCTACGATCAGGTCACAAAATCACTGGATGCAGGTGTCGCAGTGGATGTAGTCTTTCTGGACTTCATCGAGGCCTTTTTCACTGTCTCCCACCCCATTCTAATTAAAAAACTACGTGACTGTGGCATTGATGCCTACACTGTCAGATGGATTGCAAATTGACTGAGGGTTTGTACTCAGAGAGTGATGGTGGACGGGTCATTTTTAACCTGAAGGGAAGTGGGCAGTGGTGTCCCCCAGGGCTTGGTCCTTGGGCCCGCACTGTTCAATTTCTTTATTAGCGACTTGGACGATGGGGTGAAGAGCAGCCTGTTTAAATTCTCAGATGACACCAAGATTTGGGGTGAGGTGGGTACGTTAGAAGGGAAGGACAGATTATAGCAGGACCTGGACAGGGTACAGGGGTGGGCAAATGAAAATAGGATACTGACAAGTGCAGGGTGCTGCACTTGGGCAGTAGGAACCAGCAGCATACCTACAGGCTGGGGAACTTCCTATTTGAAAGCACAGAGGCAGAAAGAGATCTTGGAATCATTATTGACTCCAAGATGAACATGGGCCAACAATGCGAGAACACAGTCAGTAAGGCTAACCGTACCTTGTCCTGCATCCACAGATGCATCACAAGCACAGCCAAGGAGGTGATCCTCGCCCTCTATGCCATACTGGTCAGACCGCAGTTGGAGTACTGTGTCCAGTTCTGGGCGCCGCACTTCAGGAGGGATGTGGACAGCATTGAGAGGGTCCAAAGGAGGACTGCTCGCATGATCTGGGGACAGCAGGGCAGACCCTGTGAGAAGAGGCTACAGGACCTTAACCTGTTCAGCCTTTGCAAGAGTAGGCTGAGGAGGGACCTGGTGGCCATCTATAAACTTACTAGTGGGGACCAGCAGGGTTTGGGAGAGATTTTGTTCCCCCGAGCGCCTCCCAGAGTAACAAGGAATAACGGCCATAAGCTGCTAGAGAGTAGGTTGAGACTAGACATTAGAAGGCACTACTTCACAGTCAGGGCGGCTAGGATCTGGAACCAACCTACAAGGGAAGTTTACCTGGCTGGGATCATTTGAGCCCAGTTTTCTCTCCTGCCCAGGGCAGAGGGTCAGACTAGAAGATCTACAAGGTCCTTTCCAACCCTACATCTATGAATCTATGAATGAAATTAAGTTTTAGTGGGATTTCTGCATTAGAACCTGCAGGAAATAATTTCTCAGGTAAAGCTATTTATTGAGCCAGGAGGCTATTTATCATTCACAATGATTATCTCTTATTTCAAACCATTGTAATTTTCCAGAGTAGCAGTATCCTTTTTTGAAGGCGTATGTCCACTTTAATCAGTTAAGATGAAGGCATAGTGGTAGAGGGCATCTAAAGAAACCATAAATAAATTTATTTCTGTGGTCAAGCATTTGTCATGCTGCGTATGAGCTTCTATGGGCCACCTCCGTGGAAGAGAAAGAATAGCTGCCATAGTAAGTGTTGGTTTCTTTTTTCTTCTGGACCAAAAGAGACTAACTCTGACCCAGGATCTGTCATGTGTTAATTATCCTTATTCTGGCCAACCAGCTGGTATGCTTTAATTACTTGCAGCATACAAAGTGTTTGTAACTGAGCCAACATGCAGAACAGAGGAGGGTTCCCTCTGCAAATATTCAAGTTCTGTTTGATAAAACAGCTCACTCCCTATTGTAAATTGCTTTAGGCAGCCTTGAAGTTTTCCAATGTGATCTTCTTTCTCCTTTGGTGGAAATAAACAAATTCTAATGGGAAAAGTATCAGCAAAGAATTTTTTCCTCTTTCTGGGTTGCAGTGAGCTGCTGATCGGCTATAGCAAAACTTTGTTTTAGCTCCAACAAGACAAAATGTTTTACTAATGCTACTGTTGTTATTACTTGTTGTTTATACCTACTGCCATAACTCCTAATTAATACATCCAGTATTAATGTTTAATGTTTAATTGTTGTACCAGGTCACAAACTTAAACACACTTGTCAACTCTTTCCACCTATCATTCTATCTTTGCTTTTGTTTGGTAAAGTCAATATGTGCCTGGGGAAATAGCTGACAGCATCTGGAAATGACACATTCAATTATATGAACCAGTTCCTTCAAGCTGATAGCAAACCAGTTGCTTCTGAAAAGCCCTACATAATACAACAAAGTTTGGGATGTCTGCAGAGTTTTCCTCCCCTGTGAAAACCCATTTCATGCCTTATCTGTTGAGAACATGAGATGTACCAGAGATCTCCAGCTTAATCGATACAGGTTCAGTGAAAGTACTATAATAAACCTATCCCAGTTGGATCAAAGGTGGGTTTTTTGGCATGCTGTTTTCTTATTGAAAGTAGTGTTAATTGTTATTAATCAGCTCTAAAATCAAGTTGAATGAGTTTTATGTCTCAAAATAAAATGCAAAGAAATGAAAATTGTTTTTGTGCAATACATTAGATTATTATATTTTAATAGGTAGAGAAAAACCTGGGTTGTTTTCAGAGCTGTTTATTCATTGTAAACTTGGGGTTTTGTATTCAGTGGTGTCTTTTGTCCAAAGATTTAAATAAATTATACCTTGAAACACCTTTTCTAGATAGGTTTTTACTATTACCATCCCCAAGTTAAATCACTAGCCCAACCTGATGGAGCAAATCACTAGAAAAGCTGTGAATATGTTGTTTAGAGAGATGTTGTTTAATATCTCATTTTAATACTCTATCTGCATTTGTTAGTTATTTTCCTCTTATTGTAAGCAGAAAGTAGGCATATGCATCTAATAAATAAATACCAAAAGTTCAGAGTTCCATTTTCTTTGCCTCTGTCCCTTGGCTTTAGCCTGTTATGTAAGAAAACGGTAAAGATATGGAGCATAATTGCTGTGAGAAATATGAGTAGAGACAGGAGTGACAATTTTTTTGCCCAGTCTGGCCACAGAAAGTGATTTAGAGCCATGACCAAACACAAGTGCATAGCTGGTGACTGCTTCAAAAATGGCCGATAGGGTGAAAATCTGACTCCTCATTGTATGAGGAGTCAGGTGAAGACATTTTGAAACAGAGCATCTTCTGGAACTTGTGTCTGCACTGCCTGCCAGTCTCGAGCTATTTTCAGAATGGGATGGCGGGGGGGAAGGGAGCAGAGGGAGTTCAGTCTGGGGGGTTTTCAGCCAACACTGGAGAGTAGGGCAGGTATATCAGAGCCCCCACCCCCCCTCCCATTTTAAAGACAGCAACAGACTGGCAGGGAGGAGCGGTCATTACTAGGGGAAACTGGCTGAAGGCTGGCAGCCAGCAGCTAGATTCCCCTCCCCCCTGGAACCAACAGTGAACATCTGTTTGTTTCAAGGGATCCTTGTAACTCAGAACTCTTCCTGCAAAGCATTTTTAGTTACAGTGGGGAGCTGCACTTCCGTCTGCATCCTGTGCTGCTGTTTCTTTACAGTGTTTTATTTACACCTTGAAAAACAAATTGGACATGTCCCACTGCTGCTAGTTGTCCCCAAATAGTACCCCTTCATGTACATTGTGGCATGTGGCAAGTTGCCCCAGGTGGGGTAGGGGAAGCTGGGGCCAGCACCTGAGCTGGCCCCAGCATCCTTACCTGGGGTCCTGGGAGCCTCCTGGGGCTCAAACAGTGGCAATCCAGGCACGCAGAGTCTGACTGACAGCTGGAGCAAGGCTCTGGCCAGCCAGGCCTTAGTTTCAGGTGATGCACACTGTCACTATGTGCACCACCCCACTTGTTTCTGGTACAGGTTTTTTTGACACCGGGATCTCTCTTTGTCCAAAAAATCTGGTGTGCTGCAAATTAGCAGTGTGGTGAACACCTGCATGTACAGCATATACAGTTTGCAGTGCCGGTGCCACAAACCGCATGTGCTTGTGGCCCCCATATTTTCTCTTTTACTGTTCTCATTGTGGCAGTATCTAAATATTTCTTCAAATAATGGAACATTGAATGTTGCACAAACTAATGAAAGCTGGCATCTCTTAAAAGAAGCAGGGTATAAATATAACCTAAACTATTTCAGAGACCCCATGGTCTGCTGGATATTGCTGAGAAGACATGAGTTCTATTTCTGTCTCTGCTACTGACCTCCTGTGTGGTGCTGGACAACTTGCCTCATGTGCCCAGCCTACTCTATATAATTATACTGGTGGAACTCTGGTTCTACCAATGAGACTGTGAGGATTGGTAGGACATGTATAGATTCCATGTGAAGGCCAAACCATTCTTTCTGTTGGCAGAATGACATCACCTCTCCAACAGAAAAAAGTCTTCTGCTATCACCCAACAGCTGGCAGCAGGCAAACAGAGATACACCTGCACCTTTTGCTGGCTACCACAGTTCCTTCAGCAGCTAGTGCCTTCGCAACATGCATTTCTCCCATGCCAGCACAACTGCTGTATAGTGACATTGTTTTGATGGGAACATGTTCTGGTGGCAGAAAGAGCCTAGTGTAGACAAGGCCTTTATGTCCCCCTTAGCTCCTGCCATGGATTTTACTATTTAAATAGACATCACTCTCCCCTCTATATGTAGGTACAGCACTTACCATATCAAGGCCCTGATTTTGATTGCTGCCTCTGGTTGCTTTTTGTAATGGAAATAATAGAGAGAAACCTGAAAGCTATACAAGTTTTAGAAAATGTCAAGTGCTATATGCATAATCCAAAACCCATTCAAGATGCTAGGAATCTTTCTTTTAGTCTGAATGGCTTCAAATCAGACACACATCGGTGCAATGTACTTTTTTATTTCTTTGCTAAAGAAATGTTTTCTTAACAAGAAAATCCCTAAGATTAGGAATATGTCAGACAGATAAAACCCAGGAGTGCTTTCCTCCAAAAGATTGAATTTGCTTTAATCTCTGTTAAGAATAAAATGTGTTGGTACAGCCAGGAAGAATAGCAAAATATTTTCTTTAAAAAATCTTCTTGGTAAACTGTAAACAGTATTCTAGTGAAGGATCTCTCTGGTAGGGAGTCTGTATTATCTGAACTTCTCTTTTATTTGTGTAAGATACAAGATACAATACAACATTATATGATAAATCCTCATGGGACTAGGGGAAAACTTCATTTATAGAGGGTATTCACTATAATAGGATTAGTTGTAATTATGACATAAAAAGCATAACAACAATAATGAAATCATTTCCTGCTGTTGGAAACAGGGTAAATTATAATAAGATGGGTTTATTATAATAAAGTTATTCTGTATTTGCATGAAAAAATAATTCTAATTTAGTAAAAAGTCAGGATCCTTTTGGAGATTGTTTCTTACTTGAAAATATCACTGTATGGCAATCACTTTTGATATAAAGATTACGACTCTGATCAGAGAAACACTGTAGGTTCAAATGTTTCAAGTCTGTTGTTCAAATCTGGGGCATGCAGAGGACTTCTTGCTATGGCACACTTACCAGGGGTGCATGTAAAGGAAGAACTATCTTCTGGGTAATGCATGGATTTGTTGTGTCCATATTGATTATAAATTCTGAAATACCGTCCTCCTCACATCACCTAGGCAACCCAACCTACTACCTACCACCAAAGGTTGGGTCCTTTAGATGATAAAAATTAACAATAATATTCAGTGGTTCCCCCCCAAAATTATGTTCATTACTAGGGCTGTGCGAAGCTTTGGTCCCTGATTCGATTTGGTGGAGATTTGGCCCAGTTCAGTGGCTGAATCTCCAAATCCAAATCGAATCAGAGGACCCTTTAATCTCTCCAAATCAAATCAGAACCCTCCGAATCGATTTGGAGACATTCAGAAAGATTTGGCAATTTGGAAATAGCCACAGCTTTAAATGTTTTTTCTACATACTTCTAGGTGGCAGGGGTTTGTGAGTGCTACAATGCTGGGGTGCATGGAGCATCCCACAGAAGCATGGGGGGCTCCCCAGCGCACTCGGCAGCAGACCCGGAAGTGAAACAGAAGCATGTCCAATCCATTTCCAGGTCCGCTGGGGAGCACCGGGGGGGCATGTCCCCCATGCCCCACCAGATCAGCGACTGGTGCCTCCTGGGTCTCGGGGAGGCACCCAGGGTCCCCCTGCAGCTGATTGCCAAGCTGGGGAGGTGCAGGGGGGCCCCCAGGGTGCTCCCCGGCAGAACCGTGTTCACCGGCAAGCTCGTGGAGGCCCCCCCCCACTCCTGTGCCCCAGCATCACAGTGATCATGAGCTGCATCTGTTACCTCAAGGTATGTAGAAAAAACTTTTAAAGCTGTATCTATGTCCAAATCGCTGATTCTCTGAATCAACATCGAATCTTCAGATTCAGATTTGGCCAAATTGAATCAGGGACAGTGATCAATTAATTGAATCAATTAATTGAATCACTATCCCTGATTCGGCTTGAATCCAAATCCAAATCAAATAGGGCCCACTTCGCACACCCCTACTCATTACTGCAGAGCCATGACCTATCTGGGTGTGGAAATATTTACTTTATTCCAGGTGCTTCCAACCCCTCCCCCATTTAACACGGTGAGAAAAGGCCCTTTGTCTTGGAATTGAGTATGAGGCATTGAAAGGGCAGGCATCTGCTATGGGTCCAGACCCAACCTAGGGTCAGCGTTGGAACTACAGCTGCTTCCTCCTCCCCTTTCCCCCCTGCACTTTTGGGTCTCCTGCCCCCTCTTCCACATCCAGCACACTTTCCTGCCTATGCAGGGGGTCAGACTAGATGATTTATTGAGGTCCCTTCTGACCCTAACATCTATGAATCTATGAATCTTCTGCCCACACCCCTCCCAACACTTACCCTTGCATTGGTGCTGGCAGGCTCTGTCCCCACACTAGCCTGGAACATGGAGCATGGCCCCAACCTAGTCCAATAGCACGGGCTGCAAGGGGCAGGGGAAGGGGGAAGATGGTGGGGAAGGGAGGGCAGTAAATCCACGATTGGGGGGAGGGGGCAGGCAGCAGGGTGCAAGTGGTGGGGGTGATGGACAGAAGGGGGCAAGCTGCTTGACCTCTACCCACTGCTCACCCCCACTGCCTGTTCCCATTGGCTCCCCTCCCACTGCCTGCCCCCCTGCCACTGCTTTCCCTGCTGCAGCAGTTGGGATGGATAAATTTAAGACAACTCTGCAATAATTAGAGTCTATACATGGAAAATTATAAGATAGTTGTAGATTTTTCACCTAGTGAATCTAATTAGTAGGGGTTGTTTTAAATTCAGGGTCATCTTGGATTCAGGTAAATGCAGTACTTTGAAAATTAGAAATAGGAAGTTTTCAGCTGCAAGGTAGTTAATAATCATTGAGACAATATTGTTTAGCCCATGGACAGACAGCTACTCTGTTCCAATGTGGTTTAGAATGGTATGGATTTACCACTGATTCATCCAGGACTAAATATGCCACTGCATAAATCTGCTTCAGAGTATGTATTATCTGTCTACGGTGTTTTTGTACTCCTAGTGAGTCAACTTTTCACAGCTTTTAAAAGTCTTATTTGTCCATATGGTTAGCCACAATTTTTTAAATTAACATTATGGTGTTTCAAATTCAATTTAACCTTGACAAAAGCTGTAATGACTCTCTTTATACAGGAAAACAAATTATGTATGGGATAGTTACCAAATCATATTTAACAAGGCAGGAAGTTTAAGGATGGGGTCTTCATGGAGAGTGGATCAAAACAGGAGAACAGATGTCTGATATGACCTTACCTCAATTATAAAATGCTGCTGTTAAAACAAAAGGGTCTTGGAAGCTTGTCAAGAGCTAACAGTTTTGCCATTTGGTGATCTTGGCTTCAGATGCATCTTCCTGGTCCAAATGGGCATAAGATAAAAGGATGAATAGCTTAAAGGACAAAGTGATCAGAGGAAATCAAAAGAAAAGATCCCAAAAGGAAAGTGTACTATTCTATTAACAGCAGACTAAGAAAATATGCATCTGTGGTTTTATTTTAAATTGGATGTTGTATTTAAAGAATGACCATAGCCTCTCAGCCTAACATTCTTACAGGAGAGGATGCTTAATTGAATAAACCCTTCAAAATTAGGGTCAGTTTTGTTGTTAAGGGACAGAAACTTCATTTCATTAATGTTACTACTGCTGTGCACTGCTTCACATTTATTTACTTGCTGTTAATGTCTGTTCAGTATAATTTGTTAGATTTGTGTGTTCATGAAATAGAGTATGAGATAAGTTCTCAGTGGGTGTGTCTACATCACTGTCTACGCATGCACACCATTTACGATGCAATAAATTAGTCTACTATGCAGTTAGCTACTACCTGCAAATACAGGTCGTAAACTGACCGTGCAGTGCATACTGCACAGTAGCACTTGTGTAAACACTGACCAGAAGCAGACTTGCTCCCGGTCAACCTAGGCAGCAGTGGGCCGCCATGGGACAAGGAGCTCTCTGTCCCTGGTCCTGGCACTGGTTAACTGAGGAGCTGGGAGCCTATCAGCACTGGAACTGGGGAGCTCTCTACTCCCTGTCCCAGCTCCCAGAGCAGAGCTGGCAGCTTCAGAGAGCAAGAGGAGGCTGGAAACCCAACCCCATCTGTCCCTCAGAGCAGCTCCACACCATGCTCAGGCCCATGCCCCAGCTGCTCCCCAGAGTAGCCACTTTGGTATGGTGTGGAGCTGCTGTTGGGGATAGATGGGATCTAGATTCTCAGCCCCTGCCCAATCCCTGGAGCAGCCAGCTCTGTGCCAAGCAGGGCAGCTGCTGGCAAGCTCTGTGCCCCTCCCCCACCTGGCAGAAGGCTCACCAGCAACTGCCCCACATCCAGGATAGCTCCCAGTGAACCCTGCCCGGCAGGGGGCTTGCTGGCAGCTGTGTCCCCCAATGGGTGCAGGGCCAAGAGAGTTCTGCCCACTGCAGGGGCAGCTCTGTCCTGGCCCAGTGTATATCGGGACCCCCCCCCCCATGTACATAGGGCCAGGAGAGCTGACATTGCAGCCAGCGGAGCTCTCCTGGCCCCATAGCCACTGGGACCAGCCCCATGCCCCTTGCCAGCCCCAAAGCTAGCACCCGAGGGAGCCTGGAGCTCCCCCTGGCGGCTGCAGGGGGCTAGAGCAGGTTGGAACAACCCTGTACTGTGCTGCTTCCGCTGGGAGCAAATCTGCTCCCAACAGGGAGCACATGTAGATGTGCTTCAGAGTAAGCCTGCTGTGAATTAATAGCACATGTAGACACACCCAGTGACATCTCTTAGATGAAAAATAAGGCTGAAATGTTCATAGACACATAGAGGATCTGAGCATTGTTCCATTTACTTTTATATGACTTGTACATCCAAATCTTCTGATAGCTTTGGAAACCCCAACCTAAATAGATGGTGTCTTAGTGCACAGAATTTTCTGTCAAAAGAACTGACTTCAAGTTGTGTTGCAGAGAGCCAGTGAAAATATCTGTTACTCTTGCATCTGTCATCTGGAAACATTGTCAAATTACCTGAGGGTCTGGAAGTAAGCATAATCCCTGCTGAAGTGTAACCCATATGTTGGACTGGTTCAAATAAAGAATTGTCTTTAATTCTGTTTTGGGAACATAGATAGAATGACTGGAGCTGGTGACTACACCACAAAGATATCTAGAGAAGACTGTCTCTGTCAAGAACCCACATCTCTGGAATACTTTTCATCTTAGTTTAATGATCTCTTCTGTGTCTCTTTGCACCAAGCTCTGAAAAGAAGTCTAGAGAAGACTCCAAGGGGAAAGGTGTTCTCAACCATGAGATATACCTCTGAAGCTATATCCTAGACCCAGAGTCTTGCTTTTTTCAAATTTAAATGCAAGACTTGGCATTTCATTCATAACTTTTCCTGACAGTAACATGGTTTTCCATGTGTCTCCCTCCTAATCATAAACTAGCAGGGAAGGAATTAAGATGAGTGGCAGTATCAGGTAGTGGATAGGGCACCTGTCTGCCCTGGATGTCAGGAGATCTGAGGTCTATTGCTGACTCTACAACAAATTGCCATGTAACCTTGGGTAAGTCACATCATCTCAGTGTGCCTGAGCTTTTCTTCCCTGCCTCTTGTCTAAACAACCTAGGCTTTCAAGACAGGGACTGCTGATTACTTTGTCTTCATGCAACATTTAGCACAATGGGACTGGATCAGGCTTTTAGGTGCTGCAGTAATGCAAATACCTGTGATGTTACTAGAGTAGTAGCAATAACAGAAAGGGACATCAGAGGATCTAGAATATAGATTCTTACAAGTTATAGAGGTTTGTTTGATAGGTGGGTGTTTTCTTCATTGCCAAAAAGGATGCATCTTTACTGTGACATAACCAGTATAAATGAATTATACTGCTATGTAGTCTTAGTGACAGCACTACATTGCAGCATTTCATTGAGATAAAACAGGTAAGATCAACTGTGAGAGGAGGTGTAACATTGACATTGCCTAGTTACCTGACACTAAAAACTACACAGCCTTGTTTCTACTAGACTTCAGAGCAGGATAGTGCATGTATGTTAGTTAATTCACTGCAAAAAAGTAAACAAAGAGACCCCATTTTACAGTGAGGACAGCTTTAAAAACCAGACAGCAGGCTAGAGAGAGACTTAAAGTAGCTCAAATATCCACCATCACGATGAGAATGATTTACAAAGTGGGGCACCAGGGATAGGAAATCTCACTCGAGGATTTAAACTCATCTTATTTCATTCACTAGCTTTCACCTGCTCTGCATTCATTTGCATGATTGCAAAACAGGTGGAAGCTAATGAATTGAAAACCCTAGTGAGTGACAGCCTCTACCTGATGGATAGAGCATGGCTGAGAGAAATAAGAGCTTAGGTTTTCCACACTGTCCTGAAAGTTTTGTCTTCGGGAGGGGCCGGCCATCTCTGTGGATGGGAGGATAGTTTAATACATCAGGTCCATGAGTGTTCAGAAATTATTGGACAAATTCTTGAAGGAAAAGGGCATCAGTAGCTATTGAGCACAGGAGTTAAGGATACAACCTCTGAATCAGAACTTTCTAAACCTTAAATGGTGGAGGCCGCAAGTGAGAGAGGAACAGGGGAAAAACCATGGCCATACCCAGTTCATGCTCCCTTTCAGCATCCACTCTCTGCTGCTGTGTGACACAGCCCTATTTGAAGTGCCATAAGATCACAGGCTTAGGCCTATCATGAACTACTTACAAGCCTCCCTTAATAAGGGAAGCCAATGGGGACACATCAACTGATTGCTTGGGACAAATAAAAAAAGAAAACAGGAATGGGTGTGAGAGTTACAGGTTCAAAACAAGGGATCCGGAAGGTGACACCAAGCCAAGCACATAGGCCAGTGCCCACTGCCTCCTGAATAGGTCAAGGGAGCCAGTGGACACTGACCAATGAAACTCAGCCCAGAGACATGAATGGAGGAGTGACAGGAAGACAGCCCCACACTCGCCCGGGTTCCTCCTGGCCAGAGCCTCCTTCTTGATCTTGTAGATGGGCAGCGAGGCCAGAGCCAAGAGGAGCTTCATGACACAGAATACTACATTCTGACCCAGTAAAGGGCAAGTCTTATGTTCTTAATTCTTGATGCTGAGGCAGAGTGCCAAATGATAATAAGTATTTATGGTGGAGCTACTTGTTTACTGGGGGCTAAAGTGAGCAAGCCTTATATTGCAATGCCTCTGATATGATTGATATGGTTTAGCATCAAGGTAGCAGCCTAAAGGCAGAATACCTTGTTTCCTTTCTGCCCAGTCCCCTGATAGTCCATTTCTTCTGTTGAATTTGTTATTTAAATGGCTACCAGATGACCTAGTATAAGATTATCTTCATTCTACAGTGCATGCACATCCATCTGGCCCAGTACTATAGAATGTAAATAGTGTACTGGTGTTTCAAATATTCTTAACAGATCAGTAACACTAACCAAAATGCTCATATCTTAGCATGAAAATCATAATAAAAACATATCTAAGCCCTGGATAATAGCTACTTTTGAAGTACAGTCAGTTTTAAAATTAATGACATGCGAAGCTGCTTGCTTAAGTGTAATCGTCCCTAAGCTCCTTCATTTTGCATATATGAATCTCTTAAAAGAAAAATCAAACTCCAAATATCTATGAGCATTTTTGGATATGCTGTCCTGTTTCATCAGGGCTAAAAGCAATGTGGCAGAGTTGATAAGGTGTTACTGCAGGGGTGTGAGCTCAAGCCCTGCTCTGGGCTTATGCCAGAGGCTACCCCCAGTTGACTCTGCTGTAAAAGTATCAGGTCAGAGAGACAAAAGCAGCCTGATGTGGTGCTGGCTACATCACCCCCTCGTGTGCATGAGCCACATTAGCCCAGTGAGCCATCAGGCTGAAAGAGAATTTCTTTCCCTCTTCAGGGAACCTTTAAAGTAAATGGATGATGAAGAAACAGATTGTATCTGCCATGTGGCCTACATTTTAGAGCTGCTTCTCTACAATTGCCTGTCTAACAATAATGGCATTCATTAGTGGGCTAGTTGTGTCCAATCACCACATCTGTATATTAGGCCTGTGCGAAACAGCTAGTATTTGCTTTGGAATTGGCCGATTCAGGGGACAGTGATTCGATTCAGTGATTTGAATCACTGTCCCAAATTGATTCAGCCGAATCTGATTCAGAGGTTCAGCTGCTGCCTGCTCTCCCAGCCCAGGAATGTCTGTCCCGCCCACCCCAGCTCCCGGCACTTTGAAAAAAAAGCCCCAACTCACTGGGTGCTGCTGAACAGAGGGGCAATCCCCACTGCTTCCCCACTCCCCATGCTGTGTGGGGGGCTCTGCACCAGCCCCCTGACCCCTCCCTCGCGCTCTCCCAACCCCCGCCCTCATGGCTGCCCCGCCCACCCCAGCTCTGGTCCTTTAAGAAAACAAAAAAACCCCGGTATCACTGGTTCCTGCCTGGTGGGGGGTGATCCCTGCTGCCCCCCACTGCCCTGCACCACATGGGGGGCTTTTCCACGAACCCCTCGAAGCCCTGAGGCTGCTGCAGGAGCTGGTGAGTTCAGGGTTTTTTTGTGGGGGAGGGAGGGTGTTCTTAAAGGGCTGCAGCTGGGGCAGGCGGGGCAGCCATTGGGAGGTTGGGGCAGCAGGCAGGGAGTGGGGTGGGCTAGGGGAGCAGGCAAGGGATGGGGGCTGGCAGGGGTTCACCCATGGTCCCCTTCCCACTCCTCCAGCCCCCCCTTCCCCGGCCCCTACTTACTGGCTCTGAATCTGGCTCCAGCTCCCTGCTGCAGCTAGCAGGGACTGCCCAAATTGTCAAAGCTCTCCAAATTTTTCTGAATTGATTTGGAGAGCCTTGAATTTATTCAGACCTTTTTATTAGTCCCTGATTTGATTCAGAATTGGAGATTCAGCCACTGAATTGGACCGAATCCCTTCTGAGTTGAATCAGCACTCAAAGCTTCTCACAGCCCTACTGTATATGCACATAAGATACTTATTTTGCTGTGTAGTTACATGAGGCTATTTCTAAAAACATGTCCCTGCACATGTGTCTCATGTACCTATCCTTGTAACAGCAAAAGTAACATGTAGTTATAAATGAAACAAGTTACTGTTTCATATTGTCAGCATGTCCGTCCTGGGAACCTGCTTTTCCTGCAATTGCCACCTGCCACGACTTGATCTTAACACAAATTCTGGGGAGGAAGAGTTGTTACACGCTGGTACCCGCAGGAAGGAACACACTGGCCAGATCTCTGGTTAATGGTGCTTTATTATCTACAGCCTGGTCTTACTTTCGTTGAGAACGCCAGGCAAAAAAGGGGAAATTGCGTGGATATGCCAAGGAACACCTTGGGAAATGATCACAGTCTGAAAACTAAATGTTATCTTACTCTCAGCTGCTAATCACCCACTTAGCGGTTAATTAACGTGGGAACCGGGGATTCCCTCTGGCCACGGCTTGAGTCTGTAAATGGAACGCAACTCTCTCCAGGACTCCTCGCTCGCTCCTCTTCTCTCTCTCTCTCTCTCTCTGTAAGTCCCAACCTCCTTGGAGCCGCAGCTTGTCGCCGTTTCCCTGCTCCGTGCCTGTGACTCACCCCTGGAGCCTGCTTCTCAGGTGGGTGGCGGCTTCACGGGCGCTGCAATCCCATCCTCCAGCTGCAGGAGGGGAGGGGAGTTTCACTCCCTGGCATTGCCTCTCAGTCTCACCAGATAGGACTCCTCGTCCCCACTTCTTCGCTCAGTGTGTGCCTGAAGGCGAACCTGGGAGATCTTCTCCGCCTCTTATTTCTCCTTCTGGGTCCTCATTGGCTTCCCGAGGCATTGTGTTTCCCGTTTCCCGGCTGTGTTAATCCTCATCAGCTGTTACCCCTTATTAGTAACAGGGTCGCAGCCGCGGCTCTGTTACACATATGAACCATGTTTATGCATAACTGGAGCTATCATGAAAATAATTTCCTACAAAGGCCACACCTTTATCTGAGCCAGGTCTTTTTCCATCTGTGATCCTGTTTCCTCTAGACTTTCTTTACAAAGGAAAGTAGAGGGATTTTTTATTTATGCATAACCTCACGTGTGGGTGTAAACCAATAACGTGTGCTAATATAACCCCTAATGTCACTGCTGCTGTTGGTATAAGAATGCTTTGGTATGTTTGCCATATGTCTTTTGGGAAGGATGTTTACACTTAACCAAAAAAGCTACTTTTCTACCAGTGTCCGAAGTGGGGAAAGGGAAGGTTGCATGTATACTGATGTATCTATATGACTGCTAACATTCTCCTATGAAGACAAGCCTCAGATCTTGATTCATCTGGAAGATTGTACTATCTCTTTCTACTGAAGTGGGATGGAGATACTATCAGTATATTGAGTATGTGGAATATTACAGTCTTTTTCCTCATATGCATGGACTAAAAGGTGTGATACAATAGAGCACTGCATGGAATGAAAAGGAGAGAGCATCTGACTATCCATCTTTGTTTGGAATTTGTCAAAAAGAATAAGTGAAGCCAACAAAAAGCCCACTGCCACAGCTAGTTGTCCTTCTGAAAAATTGAGCTTCTCTGTTGCTGACATTTATTTAATAGGCCAGCATTTGCCCCTTGGAGGTCTGTGTAGGTGTCTGAAGATGTGGAGCTTCCAAATCCTTGACCAGTCTACTGAAAGAAGATTGAAAGAGGAGCAGAAAGAGCAAGAAACTATGCACAAGCAATTAAATAATGACCTCATACTCAGTCCCTCATACAAGATAGCTGGCCCTGAAAACCAGAGGTCCATTTTGAGTTTAACTTTGGATTGGGGTGGAATGGATGGGGTCATTTATATCCCCCCTGAGAGCTTGTATAGCTTGTCAGGCCAACAAAATTAATACAGATGAATTGAAACCCCTTTGAAAGTGGAGGTATATTTATATTAGAGGTGCTAACAGCCCTCTTTTTACTGTCAGCATGGCTGATCTGCCACTGAGATAAATGAATTGCTGTGTGAGGGAGAAAATGCTAATTGATACGGATAGATCTGAGTCAAATTGGAGTGCTCCATGGCATATTGCTGCAAGCCTCTAAATCACTATCCAAAAGGGCAGCAAGATTACTATCCCACATCCATTTGAAAAAGTCAACGCTTTCAAATGATGCCTTGTCGGCAATTCTTATGCATCACCCATTTCCCAGTCATGTCTGTTTGCACTCTGATAAACTAGTCTGTTTCCCAGGGTGACAATATAACAGTTGCAGTGTATCTTCTTACTCGCTGTCCTGGTTAGCAAGTAGGAGAGGAAGGTATTCTGCTTTTTATAGGGCAAATGATGGAATCAAGCTTTTCTGGGGGGATACACAAAAGTCGCTCCCCGTCCAAGGCAGCAAAGTAGGTACATACAGAATCATCTTGTGGTGACTACTGCAGGCTCAGTGTTACAGTAGCTCAATTGGTTCTCTTATTGCTTGGTGCCCCCTTTGGTAGAGGAAATTGCTGCTGGCCAGGGCCCTGCATGGGTTGGGTGCTGAGCTAAGAAACATCACTGAGCTTTTTCACTGGGATGTATGTAGTTTCCAGAGTATCTGGCACTATCACAGAGCTCTGTGCCCTTCATTTTCAGGTGTATGAAAGAGGGACCAATGTGGACCAGTTTGTGACCCGGTTCCTGCTGAAGGAGACTGCCAACCAGATCCAGTCCCTGCTGAGCTCTGTGGAGAGTGCTGTTGACGCCATTGATGAACAAACCAATCAGATCAGGTTGGTAACATATTCGGACCGCTTGCATTCTGCAGCCTATTGCTGTTTTCATAAATTAATGTTTGCCTGATCTTTAACAAGATTTTTTGGCAGCCCTGGTGCTGGTGGGTGAATACTCATCAAGTCTGTCTGCATCTTGACCTTGTGATTTTTGTCTTTCTCAAACCCCTTTTACTTCATATTGAATGGGCAAGTGATTCAAGCTAGAGACAGAAAACAATGTTACAGCTTTTGTAAGTTGTCCAATTGTTTTCTGTATCCTTTAAAGCCCAGAAATTCTGAGGGATGCTCCTACATGGAGAACCACTAGCAAATCTGTCTACCACTAAACTCTCTGGACAATCCTTCCCAGAATTTGAAGACAGTCCAGCATGTACTGTTTCCCTTAGATGGCCATCACTGGGAAGGCTGGGTGTAGGTACTTACACTGCTTTAAAAACAGAGGATGTTATGCCCCAGAATGTGAAGCAGTTCTGCAGTTCAAGATAAAAATGTTGTAATTGGCACTCCCCATCCCCTGTATTGGAGCAAAATGAAAAAAGAGGGCTCAGTGAACCCTTTGTACCTCCACAATGAAAAGCCACAACCATGAGGGTTGCTTGCAGTTGAGCTGGGCAAGGTGGTTTGTTTTGGGGTTGCTGGAATGTGTGTGCTGCTTGGTTGTTGCTGAGGAGTGAGCTGGTTGCATTATTTCTTTGTCAAGGAAACAACGGCATCAAAACAATTAATAATATGTATATAACTGACTGGTGTTTGTGGATATGTGTAATGGGAATATAAGTCGCATACAAGATTTTGTGTGTCTTGTGTGTTTTATAGCTAAATTATGATTTAGAACAAGACCTCGGAAGCAAAAATCTGAATCTCTTCCTACCTTCTTCTCTATGTTGCAAATACTGAATCTTCTCCATCTTGGAGAAGCCTTTTTATGTAAGGTATACTTTACAATGGTGATAAAACTCAATGGTTTGTGTTTTCCTAAAGTGCATACTTTTCACTTTAGTGGCTCCTCACCAGTCTTCAGAAAGTGTTACTGAGAAAATGGTGCTATAAAGTAAAGAATGTCTTTAGCATCTGTTTAAGTGCTTCATGCTTGTTTTACTTATTGATCATCTGCTCAGAGCACCTCAGTGATAGTATTACTTAATTTTTTAACACCAGCCTTGACATTGTCTTTAAATCTCTTAATTCTCCACATTAATGTAACTTGGATCTCCTCATGTTGGCAAGTTCAGCTATCTCATCCCTGTGTACAGCACAAACTAATTGTATTATCCGTGTATCTATGAATGACTTGGGCCTGGTTCCTGCAAACACTTTCTGCTTGGTGCAGTTACTCACAGGGGTGAAGTTACAAGTGTTTACAAGATCAGCACCTTAATTGGCAAAGCAGTTTGGAGAGGGAAAACACTCTCTAGAAGGTAGGTACTGCCTCATTTCCCTTTCTCTTTTCCAGCTTTTGTGTTGAGGGCTCTTTTAGTTTTCTGGGTTATTGCAGGCACTCTTCACTGCTCTCAAAGCCTCTTCTCAGAGTTCCTTTGTGCTGGAGTGCTTTGTGCTATTTGATCACTTTCAGTTTTTCTTTGCCAATAATTTTGTTTCTTTGGGTAAAGAAGGGCCAACAGCATCCATCAGATCTTCACAAGTCTGGTCACTTAAACTTTTTTCATAAGATGCTCATAATTATGTCTTTCTTTGTAGCTATTTTTGGCCTCCATTCTTTGAGAGCTCAAAGGTTTTGTTCTGGTTCCTTGCCACCTTTTCACTTTCCTTCCACTGGTTGGTAATTCCGAGTTGGAAGAATATGATTCCTTGCCCCTCAGTTCTATCCTAGTGAGTAGCAAAAAGTGAGAAACCCAAGATGTGTTTAAAACTGAGTGTTGTTTGTGTAAGACCATACTGTCACTTACTGAAACTGGAATAGACTGATGGCTGGTTGCCACACATGGGTAGTATTGAATGGGAAATAGTGTGAATTGCCTCCATTGTGTTACCTAACTGTTAATTATGAGTGGGCCAGCCTACCTCTGAAGTATCTGGTCCAGGCCCTTGCCAGATAAAAGATTTGAGAGCCAAAATGATCACTAGGTCCAAACCAGTCTAGCAGATCCTGTGTCTTGTGTTTCTTTGCCAGGCAAATGAGAGAACGCATGAAACTTAATGCTTATATATAATTTTTTGTGTTTTCAGAGTGTTATGTGAACATTTCCATTTCCATTAATAAATGCTTCAGGCGAGAGAGTTCAAAGGTGGAGGGAACTTGACTGACACAGCAAATCAAGGGCAGCTTCAAGACTAAGACTCAGAATTTCTGACTCCCAGTCCCTTGCTAGAATATGCTGCACCTCTTGAAGCATTTCCAGCATGACAGATGCAAGCAAATGAAAGCTGCAAATGATCTGTCCACTCATTTCAGCAACTAAGATGCTTCTGCATCCCCTAGATGCATCAGAGAAGGCCCTTTGAAAGATCTAAGCAAACTGACAGATGGGTTGAAATGGCAGCTCTTTTTTGGACCTCGCTGGGGAAAAGGATTTGGATGCAGATGTGAAAAACAGAGCGTCTTGGATCACTAAAAAAGGATGGGAAAAGGAAAAACCCTCCAGGGACCAGTCTCCTATCTGCTATAGTGCAAAATACCCTGTTTACAAGCTTTTGCAATGGGCTTATCTGAAAAGGCTCATCTGAAAAGGCTCATCTTGGCACTATTAGCTCATACTGTAACCAGACTGCCATCCACATAAGAGTCTCTAGCTGGAGTTAAATTCTGGTCAAGTTGTGGAGCTCAGACAGCCTTGAACTCAAGCTAGCAGGCCCATCAGGGGTGCATATGAAAGCTGGAGTACTTCTGAAAGCCAATCTAAGGATGCAGCAGCTTGAGTTACAGCAGCTCATCACTGACTACTCAAGTCACTCTGTGTAGTCTGTGTGGTGTGGTCCTTCTCACTTATGGTTAAGCTAGCTCTGGTGGAGTAACATGAGTCTACTAACTTGAGCTAATGGACAGCCTCAAAGATAGAGCTCCTGGGCCAGTAGCTGACCAGGGGTAAATTGGCAATAGAGACCCCAGTGAAAATTGCTTTGAATTAGAACTTGTAACAAATGCACAGGAAGAGCTAGATCTTTCCCTGTATAAAGGCACAATACAAAGGGCATAACAGGAAACAGGATTTTACTGTTCCCTGCTGACATGGGGTTTGGCTTTTATGGGTTTTTGCCACAAAAACACTTATACTTTTACTTAATCTGAGAAATGAGGAAAGTGAGGCACTGAGGCACAATGGCTTTCCTGAAGTCAGAAACTTTCTCATGACTTGGCCACTGACAAGACCTCCTAGGCTTGGGACAGATTGACTTTTATTAGTAGATGTTTAGGATTGTAAATCCAAAAAAAAAGATGACAAAGCCAGTAGGGAAATACAGATCACCCAAGCAAGGGACTAACAATAGAAGGATGGGGGTGAGGAGGGGAATGCAACTAGGTTACAGGAGATACAATGTTAGCCAACTAAGCCTGGGGGTGGGGGTAGGGGGGGAGGGGGTCCGCAACACTGAGAGAAAAAGAAGATAGGTACATACAAACCCGTTACAATGGTCTGCAACGGTGGAAGAAGTGGTTTGAAGAAAAAGTGTCTCAGTACATGTAGAGTCTCATTGTGGGGGTCCTCTTTGGGTGGAGCAGGGTCGTCCATTGTTGAAGAATCCTCTCGAAGTGAAGGTCCATCTGGTACGGTTGGGGGGGGGCAGGGTTCAGGCGGTGCCCTCTGGGTCTGGTCCGGCAGCGGTTTGTCTGGTGGGATTGAAGTACCAGCGGTGGCCTGTGATGTGTTCCACATAGATGTTGCAGGACCAATGGATGGTGTCAGACACCATGAGGCAGCGCATTAGCTTGGTGTAGCAGTGGGAGACACGGCAGGCACGTAGGATGCTCTTGTTGCTGGGGTCTCAGGCTCCGAGTGTTCCCACGATGAGTGCATTGACCATCACATCATAGCCATGGCCCCCTCAGAATGTTGGCCACACATAAACTAGTTTAAGTGATCAGAAATTGGTTTAAACCTGTAACAGAACATAAGTTCAGTGCACATAAACCAGTTTGAAAATGGCTGAAACTAGTTTAAGATAAACCTGGTTGAATGTAGTATCAGACTTAACTGATTTGGGTCAAACCGGTTTATGCAATATCTGTCCCAGATCCCTTCCCCGTTTAAGTTAAACTAGAGTCTCCCAGCATCCCAGATGCTTTGCAGCCCTGGGCTGGGCTGGGCTGGGTTAGGCTGTGCTGTCTGCTCCAGAGAACAGGCTGGCCCCACCCCTCTGCTCTCTATCCAGAGCTCTGGTGGAGATGGGTACAGCAGGGTCCGCCTGGCTTCCCGCTCTCCCCCTTCCCTGCCCTCACTGCTCAAGCAGGGATCCCTCCCTCCCATCTCCCACAGCACAGACCCCAGCCCCACAGACCCTAGTCATGTGGTATACTAGCTAATGCTGAGAGGTGTGTGTGTGTGTATGTGTGTGTGTGTGTGTGTGTCCAATTTCACTGGGACAGGATAAAGGCAGACAGAACAGTGTCCGCTGAGGGCTTTTTGGAGCTAATCAACAAGTCAGCTGGTAATGTCCCTCATTCCTTCCTTGGAAAAATCTGTTTAAGAAGAGCTTGAACTAATGAGAGAGGCTTTTGTTTTTTTGATGGGCTGATGAGGAAGCCAGCAGGGGGCTGATAACACTGTGTTTATCAGCTCCCTGCTGGCTCTCTCTCCTGTCAGGTTTGCTGCAGACAGCATGAAGAAGCAAGGAGAGGATGATTGAAAAGCTCAGTATCATCAACAGATGCATGAGCTGCACAGCCCTCCTCCCCCCCCTTTGCCTCAGAGTGCTATCTAAGAGCTGGCAACACTCCTTCCCTTTGAGCAGCAAGTGGAAAAGCCTGGGACTATGCAGACAGGGAGGGGGGGTAAACACCCCCCCCCAATCAGAGTGTCCTGCTGGGGCCTGGCCATGCCCCACCCCCTCAGGTCAGCATTGTGGAAGGGAAGGGAGGGCTGCTCTAGCACCCCCTGGTTTCTTGCCTGACCCACTGCAGGCATGTGCCTGAATTTCCTCAGTCCAGAGGGGTTGTCTGGGCAGTTGCAAACTGGTTCAACCTAAGCAAGTTAGAATAACCTGCAAAGATTGAATCAAGTCAGGCTCAGCCTTTTTTGAATGTCCCCAGAGGGCAATGAAGGTGTCCTTAGTTTACACCCTCCTTGCTTTATTTTCTCTTTTGCCCCTTGGCAGAATAACTGCCAAGCAAACAGTTTTATCAAGACATTTGGTAAGGGAATCATGTGCACTGTTGCTAAAACACAGCTCACAGTTTTAGGTTCAGTGTAGATCCAATATGCCTAGTTCATATTCATGAGGAGAAAAGGGAGCGTGTGTCAGTAGTGGCCATGACTTTAAGGGAATCAAGTCTAAATAAATCCTGATGACCTTTAGAAGGAGTTCAAAGATATGTCTGCAATGTGTCAAAGGTGTGCGCTAACAGTAACAGTAAAGAAGCAACATGGTGGACTTCAACATATGTTGTACAAGCCCATTGGGGACCCTAGAAAAATACTTGGGTTTCTAACTTGTGCTGAACTGAGTGCTACCCTATCTTGACTTCTGTTCTTTTCCAGACTAGCCAGATTACACTTGGCCCAGTAGTGTCTACTGAAACCACATCACACATGTTGTTGCAGTGTGTGTAGACATGTTCCAAAGTGGTTTACTCTGAGTGTACTAAAAAAAGAGGGGGTGGGGAGGTGGGGAAAGAAGGAAGTTGCACCATTTCATCCACCTTCTAGACTTGACTTGGACTCTGCAAAACTTTTGAGTTTCTACTTCTGAATTTCACCTAGTACTCTATATATCTGCTTGGCATTTTTAAAAATTATTTATTAATTTAACAAAATATTTGGCTAATATTGATGAAAGTCCCTAGCTCCCCTGCTGGAGCTTTGAGGCTGCTTCTCTCTCCAGAATATATGGCGCAGATATTTCACACTTTTTTTCCCTTTAATTTATATTCTTCTTCAGTGACCCCATATCATATGAAATGCTAATAAATATGACCAAAGATAAAAATGAAGCAAATGACAGTAATCAGAGGTGCTGTGCAAATCCTGTGGAAGAGAAGAAAAGACTGCCAGAAGTGTTGTGCCCATGTCAGCATGATGGCAGCATTGATGGTTCTGCTACCTTGCAAATTTCTATTATTTTCAGTATACCACAGGATAGGATCTTCAAAGAATGACTCCTTAATCCATGGCAGGCTTTTCATAGAGTGCCTACCTGTCAGGAAAAGATAGAGGAAAAAAAGAGTTTCAGATCTTCTGGGTTTTTATTTATAAAATCCAAGTAATGACAAAGATATGAGATACCCAGAAACACAGCCCAAATCTTGACATAGAGAGTCCTTGGATGTCAAAGTATCATGCATCTCCATGGAGTAATGAGCTCACTAACTGTAACCAAAAAGGTTGCCATAGAAACAGTTTAAGAAATCAAAAGCCTTTAACGAGATTTGTTTCTGGTTATATATGAAAACCAGAAGGTTGAGAAGGTATTTGTAAGGTATATATTTTTTTCAATCTGCTGAAGATGTGTAAGTAAGAATGAGCCATTTTTTCAAATATTTTAAAGGGGAAAGCTTCAGCTTGAGTTTTTAAAGCAGTGAAAATTTTACCTTTTTAGTAGTTCTGCTTTATTTTCCTCATTTAAGTGGCAGGCAATTTTAATGCCAATATAAACCTATCAGTAACCCAGATGTGTCCATTGTGGGTAAGCCTTGTCATTAGTACTTCAAATATACAACTAAACAAGCTATATTGGTGTAATAGATATAAATGCTAAAAGATATTGACCCAGATTTACCCAACTGAAAATTCTGTTTCAAATTCTTCTAAAATACTTTCTGTTATTCCAGGGATGTAGTTGTCCTGGTATTTTTCCTGGATACACAGACAATTCTCCCTTCGTATATGAGTGCACAATGACATTTAGCAGGGGTTTAGGTTGTAGCCGTGTTGGTCTAAGGACATAGGCAGACAAGGTTCCTTGGGTGAATTTGATATCTTTTATTAGACCAGCCCAAATGGTTGGAGAATAGTTATTAAGCAAGCTTTCGGGTTCAAAAACCCTTCGTCAGGCTAAGGACGCTGCAGCAGTTGGTGTGTGCTCTTCCTGGATGGAATGAAAAGTAAAGAAGCCAGGGGCTGGGCTGGGGAGTCAGTTGCCAGGCAGATTGTAATGTATCAAAAATCCAATGTCTATGTTTAGTCCATGATCTCTAGTATCCAGGAGGTTGATGAAATGGAGCTCATAGGCTCGTCTCTGGGAAGTGTTGTGTAAGTTTCCCTTGAGGTTCAGGACTGAGAGATTGGAGAGAGAGTGGCCCTCCTGTGAGAAATGTGCCCCCACCGGTAATTGGGTATTTCTGTCTTTGATAGATTTCCGGTGTGCGTTCATTCTGGTGCGCAGTTGTTGAAATACCCAAAAGAGCAGCATTTTCACCTCCCTTGAAATGAGATCTTTGTCAGCCTTGCTTTGTGTCTGGTTGCCTTTAATTAACAGAAAATATACTGTTGTCAAGGGAAAACATACTGTTGTTATTTATTTTAATGTTGTTTCAGTTTTTAGGTCAATTCTAGCACTGGCTGAGATGAAAACTAGCTTTGTGAGTGTCCACTGTTCTTCAGTACCTTCTGGCATCCTACCGGTGCTTTATCAGCCTTTGCAAATTAAAACAAGAGGGTCTGCTGGGTGCAGGATGCTTAAATAAAAGCTCTCAGAGTTTTAAAAGCAGTGCAATTTGGAGGGGGTTGAGGATTTTGGGGGGGGGGGGGTGGGCACTTTGGAAAAACCTGTTCCTAAACCTCAGGAGATAAATATTTGTGCTGTATTTCCTACTGTTTTTCCTAGTCTACCTCTGCCCTTTTGTGATTGTAGCATCCTGTACAGCAGTCTTTCTTCCAGTAGCAAGAAGTTGAAATCAGATTAAGGTGCTAGCAGCAAGAAACCGAATAAAAATGCTTATACCTTCTTCTTCCTTTGGTCATGTTCCCTGCTACTGTGATTACCATTTTGCACTTGCCATCAGGACTCAGGTGTAATGTATGTCCAGAAAGTTACTAAAAAGGCAGAATAGCGTAGTCCTGCATTTCAGGCACTCTTGACACATCCCATGTCCAAGCCCTTGGAGCAAAAGTAAGTTAGCAAGTCCTCAGCCCAGTCATTTTAATTCTGGTGGTTGTTGGTGTGGAAGTTGCTGGATTAATAGCTCTGGAAAATAAAAGGCTTCAAAACAGGTACATCACAGTCTTCCCACTACCCTGCCAGTATGCTTCAGCTTTGTTCTGGTGAGGGAGGCCATTTAAGTCTACAAAAGTGTCATTGGGTCCATTGTTCCTTTCAGAACCATCCCTTCAAAATTTGGCAATGTGTTTTGACTGGAACCTACAGCAAATCATGCCAGATTTGGGGAACGGAAAACCAAATTCAGCCTTATCTTTAACTTTGCCTGTCAAACACACTGGAGTCCGATGCTTTCCAAAAGTGACCAGTAATTTTGAACTCCAGCCTATGTGTTCCTTGGTCTAATCAAGCTATGCTGTCCAATGTTACGTCATATTTAAGCTTCCGTATTGCCAGGGCCACTGACTGGTGTGCTAGTCCCAAGTATAAAACAGAGCTGTTGTTTTGTTTTATACCCAGCTACACATGGCCCCAAGGACTTGTTTTAGCAGCCAGATTATAGCATTCTGAGACTGTAGGGACACTCTAGTCATGCCCATAATAACTTTTGCACCAGCGATTGGAAGGAAATGGCACAGGAGCTGTTGCTTTGGTTCTGCTACCAGAGAATTCCCCTGCACTGAGGGAATTATCAGCCTGCTTTACCAGGCTGAAGGCTGTTTTCTGCCAAAGGACTTGATAGGCCTGAGAATCAGGCCCATGACATGACAGATGATGGCATTTTCTACTGCTCCCTTTCCCATTTCTTTGGCTATAGCCATCTATCATCTTGACACATTAATGTGTGAAGTTCTCTTGCATGCTGTCTTTATGATCTCTCACTCATTCACACTACTGCTATCTTCTCTATTGGCATAAAAATAAAAATCCTATTCCAAGTCAGTAACATATAAATACCTGGTAGTCACACACAAGACTAAATTCGTCAGTCTTCTGCTTTAAGAGCTGATTCTCTCCAGAATGCCTTCCCAAAGGTTGATGAAACTAACCTCCTACTAATTACCAGCAACCCACAGCTTGCCTTTTATTTGCAGAGAATAAGTTACTTCTGCCATAGTATCCATTTTTTTAAGCATTGTTCTTTCAAAGGAGATTCACAAGGTTTTATGCTAATATGAATAAGCTGTTGCTTCAGCAATATCATGCAAAATTCACAATGTAGGAAACCAGATGCTGTGTGCATACGGGTAACAGAAGTGGAGGTGTGTGGGCTTGAGTAGCTCAAGTAATACCTGGCAATATTTCCCAGGTGAGGTGGGTGTATTATTAATTTACATAACTAGGAGCATTCCTCTCTGTCATTGTGGAAGCCTCCTCACAGCCTTCAGGAAACCTTTTCATAAAGCCCAATATGGTGGGAGCAGAGGAATAATGAGTTCTTTTAGCACCTGGGGCAGAGGTGAGGGTAAGGGGGAAGAGTGGAGAGGAAGAGAACTCTTACCTGCCTGGCTCTCCTCACTCAATTGGCAGCTGCTACTGCTGCAGCTATGGTTGTAGCAGCACAGGCTTGGGTTGCTCCTGGGGATTGCTCCTCGTGCCCCATTCACTCCCTCCACACCTGCAGACATAGGGCTGTGCCTCCTGGGATGGGGGGTGTTATTCCCACCCACTCTCCCCCCAAATATGCTACTAGGCATGGAGCTGTGCCTGCCTGGCTTCTACAACTGGGAAACAAGGCTGCACCTGCCATGATAAAAACTCTCCTCTAGTTGGTGCCCTGCCCTAGTTACACTACTGGGTAGGGGTAGGAAACAATGAAGAGGAAATAAGTCAGTGTTCAGATGGAGCAATTTGTGGTGTCTTTAGTGATTCCGTTTTCCCCACTTCTGTCTGGGCTGAACATGTAATAAAAAATATAGCTATTTCCTCATTGGCATATGCTGTAAAGCTTTCAACAATTACAAAAAACCAGTAAATTATCTCAGACAGACAAAGACATGCTCTAAATATATATAATTAGAGGTCCGCAAAAGGAAGTACAATAGCAAAGATACCAAGAATGGGACACATCATTGGACTTCAAAAAAAAAATCACTGTCTGTTCTTCAATAATTTCCTGTCCATTGACAGGGTATCATTCAGTGACGGACAGTGGAATTATTAAATACAGTGTAATGACGTGTATTTCTCTTGGTACCTCTACTATTGTTCTCTATTTTTATCTAGTGTCTGGCTTTGGGACCATCTCTCAGATGCATTTGTTAACTTATATAAGTCTTCAAACTTCAGAGATATACTGGCTGATCTCAGGGACAATAGGAGACTGGAAATTGCTCCCTTGACAATAAGGCGTGTTACACATAAGATCATTTTCCCTCTTCCAGACTCTAATAACTGCAGTAGGCCATAATCAAAAGAGGCGGTTTAAATAACCATAACAGCCTGTATGTTTCATTTTGTGATGCATTAATTGCAATATACTATGCATGCATTTCAATTACACAGTATCTAGAATTTTTAAAAAAGCTCCACTCCCATCTAATGACCAAAATAAGTGACCAGCTTCTTCATTGTGATGGCTGCTGAGTTCTTTTGAAAAACTGAAAAACTTTTTGAAAACAATGCTGGATGGTCATTGTTCTAGATACTTAATTGGGAGCTGAACTCCCCAGAATATCTGGCCCAGATACTGCGCTGAGCAGTCATGAATTTGGCACAAGGTCTACAATGTATGACTGAAAAGGTATCAATTAGATCTTAAACAGACTCTTTAAAGATCATTTTTAATATTTGTCAAGCAAATGAATAGGAAAACTGCATAATTATGACATCATTCTTCAAAGAGACACAAAATACCCAGTCAAAAGTTCATTGTAAAACCCTGTATTTTCTAATTGGTAGTTTATCCAATGGTCCTTAATGGACATTCATCTCAATGAAAAACTCCCATCTGTCTCATCTTAATGATGAACTCTTATCTACAGCAGGAGAATTCCAACTTAAATAATTGTACACACTAATCTATTTTAAAATTGTTATGTGGTAGGCTGAAACAACTTACCTGTTTATGGAGCTTCGGGATGGCTGCCTTTTGTCAGTGGAGTTCATCAGTAGTCAGTCCCTGTCTTTGAAACTGAGTAAGTTTTCTCATGCTACTCATTCATTTGATTTAGGATTCTTTAGGATTTCAATAGTGTATATTTATGTATACAGCTTTAGGAAATTCTTGAGATAAAATAAACATGAATTCTATGCTTTGATATACAGAAGTAGGCTAAATGTTGCACTTGAGTCACTATGGTACATAGTGCATCCAACATTAAGATTTAAGACTAACCTCCATCTGTGTTCAGTGCACTTTTCTTTTTGTATTTTTATCTTGTTTACTTAAAGAGCAGGGAAGAGCAATTGAATAGGATTAAAATCAAATATGTTGCCTGCTACACAATGATATCAATTCATAAGTAGAGGAGGAAAAACATATACCTTTTTTTTCTTCTTGCACTAAAATGTCCTATTAATCTGGGATCATGGACAATATTGTATTCCAGTGAGGCCAACCTTTTTGGTGGGCATGCCACAAATTACCCCTGTACCCTCCCTGAGTGATAGACCAATTCCCTTTTCTTGCCCAATCTGCTGCTCTGCTGTTTACTCCCTGTCCTCTCTGCCACTCTGCTGCCTGCCCTTTCCCTAATCTGCTATATGCCACACGCAGAGGCTGCTCATGCCACCTGTAGCATGTGTGCACTTGCAGGTTGGCCACCCCTGTTCCATTTAATTCTTAAAAGTAAAAAAAAAAAAAAAAAAAGCTTGTGTCACAGTGTTCTCATCCCAGTTGTAACATCACATGAAGCATAATTGAGTCGCATTGTTCTGCACTTTGTGCCTGAGCAGATGTTAAAATAGTTAACCTGAGTCTAAACATTGTCAAAGAATTTGACTGGGAATTTCCTGGATCTCCAGCTTTTTCTTTGTCAAGGTCTGCACTTAAATCCAAATGATAGTAGAATTGAACTTAGTGATAAAACCTAGAGTAAATAAAGCAGAGACAGAAAGGAGATACAAAGATTAAAGCAATTGCAAACGTGCTGTATTTTTTACAGAGTGAATGTTTGAGTGCTAATAGTTTCAAACAGATTAAGGTGAGGGAAAAGGGAGAGAACCAAACTGGTTGTTCTAAAACTGTGATATACCACCAGGTCACAGGACCTTCTCAACTCCCTTGTTGTCAGCAGTTTTTATTAATGTCCTCCCATCTTATTTTCCTTTTACTTCCATCTCTCAGCTCAGCAGCAGTGGTAAAGCTTAATGAAGACTGGCCCCTCATTCCATTTCTGTGGTCTTATATATGACAAGTGTTTGGTCACAGCTCTTGCCTTGCATCTACAGTACTTGGAATCCCAAAGTGGTCTACCCATTCAAGTGCTAGCCAGGTCAAGGACTGCTTAGTTTCCAAGATCAGTTGAAATTAGGTGCACCTGATCTGCCACAGCAGTGTTCTTAATAGAGGTGCAAGCTTTCTATTCAATAGTGGAGCCTCCACCAAGAGATGCTACAAGAGAGACAGGAAGTGCAGGAGTAAGGAAGCAGATCATGGATAAACAAGTTGGGGGAGTAAGGGGCAGGAGTTCCAAATGAGAGGGAATGAACTGCAGAAGTAGAAAGTGTTTTAATCTTTTTTTTGGAAAGGCAACACACTCTTTACAGTGGGTGTCTAACAATAAAGAGCACTGCTGTAAAGTTATTTGTCCATGCTTCAGTTCCTGCAGTTATCAGTGGGATGTTGTAGATGTTGATATGCCTTATACAACTATATGTATGAAATGACTACACCTGGGAAAGAAGGTATCTGTGAAAGTTGGGATGTCTGTACTTTGATATACAGTACATGCAGGTGTAGGTGTAGCAAGTGCTAGGATACCAATGCTAGCCTAATCTAGCTAATGTGGGTACATTAGCAGTGAGGACATGACAGCTTGGGCTGTACCACATGCTAGCAAGCAAAGTACATCCCAAGGGACCCTGGAGAATTTGTATTTTAATTGTTAACCAATACTGAGTCCTGTGCTGCTGTGCCTTCCTTGGTGTCATTGTGCAAGTGATCATATGCTATAATCCTGCTTTTTTTTGATAGCATATGCTATAATCCTGCTTTCTATTTCCTGTGTATGCAAACCATGTCTCTGCAGTCACCATTCCTATAGCCTATATAGGCTATAGCCTAAAGGCTATATAGCAGGATCCTTTGCATTTGTGTTGCCAGTGACTCTGATAAGTCATTTATTATTATCCCATAGTTTGGCTCAAGTGTGTTGGTCTTGTGTGTGTCTGGTAACAGGGAGGTTGGCTTTAGAGCTCTGGAGAATTTCAGTCTTTATCTGCAGGAGCACTTCAGGCCTCCCTGGATGTTCTTGGGACAGAGTATATCAGGCTTCTTGCTCATTCGGTCCTCATTTCAGGCTGACAAAGAGACCTCATTGTGAAGATACTTGATACAAGATGAGCATGTGGCAATAGACTGAAGCCATTTCATTGTGTCTGGGCTGAGGATTATTTTTCAGAAGTTATTGACTTTGTTTTTTGAAGCATAAACCAGAATGGTTGACCTAAAGATATAAATATCCATTAATAAACCCTGGAGCCAGCTGGTTCCCAAGGCACATGTATAAAAATAATGGTTCAGGCAGAAGAGAAAATCCTGTCTCCTTTTGAAACATTCATTTTTCTCTGGCTACTAAGCAAATATGCAGAACTTTTTTTTCTTTCTTTCATTTGCATTTTACACGTCCTTTTGTTTCTTTGTACAATATGGTGATTGTGCCAACTGTCTGTAAGTGGTTATTATAAGGAGTGACAGAGTATCACACATTTCTAAATATATTAAACAAAGCTCTCACTTAACCAGGGTAAACACTGATAATGATATATTCAGAAGAATGGAGCCTGCAAACTTTGGTACAAATGTCAAGTCATTTATTTCATACTCTATGCTAAGCACTGTATCTCTGGAATGTGCTAGCCAGGGATACAAGCATAGTGCAAGGATACAAGCCCACTTGAAGTCCTCAGCAATGAGCTAGAGACATAAGAGGCAAGTTATGCAAAAAGGAGGGGCAACTAACTACCTTGAAAGATTTCTCAGTGTGAAATCTGCACCAGAAAGAAAAGGCAAACGGTTATTGGATGCTGCTCAGAACAGCCTTTTGGCTAGGGGGCAGACCAAGTGCAATGCTGGGAGGCCATGGAAGATAATGGGCACATGTGAAAGAAGACAGAGGGTGCATCCACACGAGTGTGCACGTGCCTCTTTCCCCGCCTCAAACCCTTTTGAGGTGGGGCAACAGGCACGTGGGGGAACAAAAAAATGTTCCCCGGGCTGCAGGTTTGCAGCCCGGAGAGAAAATTAGACCCCTGGATATCCAGGGGTCTAAAAAAAAGTGAAATATAAAAAAGCAGGGCAGAGCACAGTCCCAGACTGTGCCCTGAGGCAACCAGAGGCTGGGTCCTCCAAAGAGACGCTCTGGCTCCCAGAGTGTCTCTATGGTTACTCCTCGCCCTGGCGCTGAAACACGCGGCTGGCCAGGCCACATGTTGCAGCACCAGGACTCCGATGCCGGTGAATAAAGTGTCGGGGGGGGCTGGAGGAGTGGGGAGGGGACCATGGGGGGGGACCCCTGATGGCCCCGCCCACTCCCCCAGTCCCCCTCCCCCCACCAGCCTCGCTGAGTTCCCCTGACCCCTGCCAGAGCTCGCCCCCCCCGCCAACCTCCCCCCGAGCCTCCCGACCCCTGCCAGGGCTGGCCCCTCCCCCCACCATCCCCCCCAGCCCCCGACCCCTGCCCTGTCTGGCTCCATACTTTAAAAAAAACAACAAAAAAACCCCCCAGCACTTACTGGCAGTTGAAGCTGCCGTCTGGCTGACTGGGGCCCCACCTGCACAGTGTGGAGAAGGCCCCAGCCCGGGACCTCCTGCCCCTCCACTGTCCTGTGCTGCCCAGGGGGCTCTGCCAGGAGGTCCTGAAGCACCCTGCTTGTTAGGTAAACAGAGGCTTTTTTTCCCCATTTTTTTCTGTTCTTTTTCTGGGGACATTCTTTAAGTGATGGCGCCTGGCGTTGTGGGGGTAGCCTTGGGGGTCTGGGGGTGCAAGTTGGGAGGTGGGGAAGCCATTGGGGGGGTCTGGAGGAGTGTGGGAGTGGGGCTGGGTGGGGCAGCCATGGGGGGGGCTGCAGCAGCTGGTGGGGGATGGGGCTAGGTGTGGCAGCAATCAGGGGGCTGGGGTGGGGCATGTGGGCCTTGCAGAGGGGGGTGATAGCCCCTGTGGGGGCCATTTGGCCCCCATTGGGGGGCCATACCCCTTGTGTGGGTGATGAACCCTCTGTTGGGGGGCCGTACCCCTTTTGGGGGGCCAAACCCTTTGTGTGGGGGATGAAACCCCTGTTGGGAGGGTGTAGCCCTTGAGTGGGGGCTACCCTCTGTTGGGGGACTGAACTCCTTCGTGGGGAATGAACCCCTTGTGTAGGGGCTGAATCCCCTGTTGTGGGCCATAGCTCTTGTGTGGACCAACCCCTTGTGTGGGGGCCATTGCTCTTTGGGAGGGCAGCAAAAAATGTATTCATGAATTCATGAAACCTGTATTTAGAGTTTACTTTATTATTAAGATAAGAGACTTGCTTTAACACTGTAGCTATATCAATAAAACAGTGTCCAACTGATTGCTGTCTCTGTCTCACTCTCTCTCTCTCTCTTTATAGTGGTCTTTTCCTTTATTTGTGGAGGACCATGGATTTTGGGGTATTTTACAGAGTGACTTTGGGATTTTTTTTATCAGGGATTTTTCAGTTTTCCAATAGGGAACACTAGAATTCCTGCTCAGGAGGCCAGTGGCAGGACCCTGCCTGCTCAGAGCTGGCACCTTGGACCAATCTGGCTGTGGCTGACCTCCTGGCCAAATGGGGCCAGGAGGACATGCTTTGACAGTTCAAAGCAGGCCACCACACCTGGAACATCTTCCGGGCGATAGCTGCCTAGATAGCCGGGCAGGGAGCACAAATGGCAGTAGTGCTGCACAAAGGCCAACTGTGCAACCTCAGTCCACTGGCAGCTGGCACAGAAGGGCAGATGCCTCTACTGGCTCTGCAGTCCCCATCTGAGTCTGGCAGGTGCGCAGCAGGTCACAGCCAGGCAGCAGCCCCCACTGCCAGACTGCTGCAGTGGGTAGAAGGAATGCCCAGGGCTGCTTCAGTAGTCCAGCTGGCACAAGGGGTAGTGTCCCCAGGTACCAATTGGCTGGACCCCAGAAGCTCCTGAGAGCTAGTAGCCCTGGGCTACTTGCCAGGGCGGCTTTTTATATTGCTGGGGACAGCACAGGTGCTGGCCCCGGGCTCTAGCTCCCCCTGGTTGAAGATCCGGGAGGAGCCAGGCAGGGTTATTTTGCCCAAGTGGCACAATTTGCTCCACAACAAAGTGCATGTCCAAGCACGTGCACTGAGGCAAAAAGCCCCGGATCAAATTTGCACTGCTTCTGTTTGAGCTGCTGCAAGTGCATGTGCTTGCATGTGTGGACGCACCCAGATGGGTGGTCCAGAGAAGCTATAGCAGTATGGAGAGTACAGAGTTATGCTTTTTGTGAAAGGGATCATAGAAACCTTGGTCCTGGTGTCACTTACAGCTTGCCTCATTCATCCTTTCAGTCACAACAGGACTTGTTTATCAAACAAATAGAGAAAAATAAGTGATTTATAGTTATATATGATCTGTCCTCAGAGGTGAAAAAATCTCCCAGCTGCCTAGGTTTAGGTAGCCCAGTACTCTGAGCAGGCTCTGTGCAGATGGTGTGAGATTCCAGGCTGACAGTCTGGAAATGTTGTAGAGCTAACAATTTGTACATCTCCTTTGATCCAAATCCTTCCAGCCCTTTGACAGAATTCACAGGAAGATTGGGTGTGGTTTGCTTAAGAGCTTTTCCACGGTATATTTATAGTTGGTCAATCAGAGGGGCAGAGGGACTTAAGAGTTTGTGTTGTGCCATAACAAACGCAATGGAAACAGTCCTAGAAATGAACCACGCGTGTGTGCGTGCATGCAGATGCATAAATAAGAAATGCTATGTGCTGGCATGTGCCATGGACATGCTGCTCCATCAATACGAGACCAGTTTAAAGGCTGCAGCATATGCTGGAGCCAGTAATAGCTAGGTAAGAATTCTGCTCACCAGCTGAATCCCAAATTGGTCATGGAACCCTACTTCTCCCTCAGCCATGATGCATGCCATTTAGTGTTGGTGTTCAGTGGAAGAGCACACATTAAAAGGAAGTGATTTGCTTGAAAGTAACTCTGTGGGTATTACTAATTCTCAACATATTTCACGTGACAGATAATCATTTAGAAACCACTGAATGGGTTCAAAGCAACAAGCATTAATTCAAACTTGAATCAGTGGTGGAGCCTGATTCTTGTTTGCCACCCACCCTGTTGCTTCAGAGTTGAGATTACACTACTCTCCTATGTAAACTAGGGGCTGGTGTTAATATTTTGGCACTTACTCCTGTTTCGAGTGCTTGTAACCTGTTCCACTTTTTCCACAAAATGTGAAAACATAATATTTTTGACCAACTATATTATTATTTTTCTGCCAGGATTACAGATAAATGGTCCTGAACAAGGCAACGCAGGGCTGGAAGGGGCCTCATGAATCAACAAGGGTAGCAATTATAAGCAACAAAATAATCTAATCTTTCATTAATGTATCAAGCTCCATCTTGAAGCCAGTTGGGTTGCTTGTCCCTACTACTCTGTTGGAAGGCTGTTCTGGAATCTCACTCCTTTAATTTCTAGCCTAAAATTATTCATGGCCAGTTTATGACCATTTGGTCCTGTGCCAATATAACCCTTTAGCCTAAATAGCTCTTTTTTCTGATGTTTTCTCACCTGATCCATTTACAAGTTAGTAATCATGTCCTCTCCCAGCCTTCAATTTGTTATGAGAAACCAGTCAAGCCCTTTTAATCTCCTCTTGTAAAATAGTCTGTCCGTTCCCCTGGTCATCCTTGAAGGCCTTCTCTCGTTTGCTCAAATACTAATGTCAGACTATTATTTGTATTACACTTGTACCTAAAAGTCCAACAGAGCTTAGCTCTTTGCATTAGGAGGTAAGCAGACAATTCCAGTCTGGGTAAGTTTTTTAATCTAAACAAAGAAAATAGACCAGGAGTTTGGAGGAAGAAAGTGTTATTCTCCACAGTTTGTAACAAAGCCACAAGTAAATTAAGTGACTTGTCCAACGCAAGTCAAGTCCAGTGACCAGAACACTATAGTTCCCCCAGAAGTACAGATTTCTTCTGCAGACTATTCTTTTGGAGAGGCAGGCTTTCAACCTGGCCCTTATAAATCCAAAAACTGAGTAGAATTTGTGAAGAAGTGCCTACTTTTACCAGATTTGCCCATCACTTTGGGGTGTGCTCATTTATTAGGGATACATTTCTAGGGTCTTTGTAATTCTATCAATGTGCTGCTTGTGTTACTTGTGTTTCTATACAGAGCTGTATATCTCCCTTCTGCAAGTCCTCACCCCCAATGGAGTTATCTTGCAGGACTCAGTTTCAATGGGTCTGGTTCCTCCAGTCACAAAATCAGTCATACACACAAACATGCACAGATTAACGTGACATGCCTGACCCGGCCGAGTTGATCAGCATGGACAGGCTGATACCCTCATATGCCAAGAATCAGTTCATCAGAGTAACAATAAACTGCAGTTAGACACAAGCACGCAGGTAAACAAAATACCTCTGAATCTGTCTGAGTGTCCACCTGACACCCTCATGGGCCAGCATGCAGTTCATAAGGGCACATCTGAGCCAAACTGGGTCAATCAGCCTGTAAAGCTGATCCCCTTATTTGTTTCAAACTCAGCACGTCCCAGTCTTTAGCCTTTTGATGAGCAGAACCCACAGTATTTTTGGGCTTCACAGAGATCTTTAGCTTAGGTAAAAAAAAATGTTTTTACATAGCAAGTGAGGAAGGAGAAGTAGAGAAGGAAAAATGTACCCAGTTACTACCAGTTTGACTATAAAAGTTATTTATTGCTAAGTATATGACATATATAATGGTACTAGTAGTAATAGACATGCAAAGGAAAACAAACACAAACAATTACAGTACTACCCTGGTTTCACTAAGTATTTGGGGAAACTTAGCTCAAGCTTAACTAATACAGTTCAGGTTCAGAAATTTATGCCTAGAGAGAAAAGAGAGAGAGAGCGAGAGAGTGCTGGGATCTCACCAGTCCAAGGCACTCAGGTTTCAATGCTGACAGATGAAGGTCTTAGCACAATCCTTGAAGGGAGACGATCTGTTTCTTCCAGCCTCTCGAGAAGAACATCGGGTGGTGTGTGACAGAGAGAGAGTTCTCCTCTTCAAGCACACACACATACATTGCTGCTTTTTTACAGATTTTTATACCCTCAGTTCAGTTTCTTCAAAGCATTTTCAATAGTGTAAATCATTGTCTTTTCTATCGACAAGGGGTTATCTGGTTTGGAACATTTCAAGAAACTGATTGATAATCAGGGAAAACATAAGGTTAGGGAGTAACCGACACTTAGGAGCCAGCTTGAAATTCCTATGGATAGCATATATACTGATGGGAGATCTCATAGTTTCTTCAGAAACAATAGATAGCTTGCAGCATCAGGGTTTTGGATTTTTACTTGTTGTGAACAAGCCTCAGCTTAGCATGACTTTTCCAGAACTTACTATAGTCTTTTAACAGACTTAAAGCAATTATTGGAATGTTCATAACCTTTGGGGTGGGGGGAGGACTTCCACCAGTCATCCTGGGAAAAGTATGACAGCGCTTGTGGGCAGGGCTCCAACTGGCTGGATGCTGTGATGAACCCCTTTACAATTGTTCAAATGTTGTTCATATCCCCTCTGACTCAGTCTCTTTGCCTCAGCATTCCCTAACCCGACAACCGAGTTTTAACCAATCAAATTTAAATAGGCCTCCTGTAGTGGGACCGGGGAAAGTATGGCCCAAGATGCCTATTAAACTTACAGGTGTGTGTGTGGGGGGGGAAGTCTTTTGTAAATCCAGATTAGAACTGGTTTGATAAATGCTGAGCTTGGTGTGTGTAGACATGGGTTGATTAGCATTTGGAGCACAGATTCCCCATTATTCAGTACTCCCCTGCTTCTCTGATCCCAGAATTCACTGTAGTCTTTGCTTCAGGCTTTCTGTTCTCCATCTCCCATGTAAATGAGTTGTCATCTGGTTCCATCTCAGATGCAAATAAGACCTAGGGCAGTTGTTTCACTCTTGTCACCCTTATCTGAAGGGTTTTACGTGTGTCTCCCACTTTGTGAGTCAGACAGACTGCATCCTGTGCCAGGGTTCCCAAAGAACATGGAGCTGAGAGGTAACATTACCATGAAAATTTATTATTGCTCAAAAGTCAATGTCAGTGCAATCTGTTGATAGCTGCTTTCCTCAAACAATCAAATGGTCAAGCTTTACATATTTATGAAAGCTAAATTAGTCTTGGAATATTGAAAACATTGTATATGTGTGTATTAGTTATCCAGTCTGGGATCAAACATAATTTCACATAACTTTGGTAACTAACCAACCACAGGGTTAAGTAAACATCTGATTTACACTCATTTCACAAATAATTATTCTGCTGCATGTTTTGGGGCAATAACAAGAACACAATTAAGTGAACTGGGTTCGTTAACTTTAATAAAATATTTGAAGTTGAAAAATGAATTCTGAATCTGCTGTGCATTCTCTGTATACCTAGCTAAAAATTTTCCGATCTCACATATGACTTTTATTACTATTTTAAACATTTCATGAAAATCACCTGACTTCAACCTTCCCACAAGTCCATCTAATATGAAGGAATAGACATTTTCTTTGAGCAGATCAAAACTGCTTTTTTTTCAAAGGGTGCATCTGTACAAATGTTATAAATGCTCATTTCTGTATCACCACAGCTAGTGTACTGTTGTTTATGAAGCATTATCAACCAGCCAGACCAGGGGTCCATTCTATAAAGCTAGAAGGAAAATCCAAGTCTGAAGAGCACAATGTTTCTGGTGCAGTGCAAGGAGAATTCTTCCAAATCATTGCTGTGTCCAGTGCATCTCCCATTTGTGGAACTTCTGGTTATAGCATAACATCCATCTCTCTTCTTTGACTTTTGCCTACAGAATAAGGGAGAGACTCATTTGGAGGCTGATTGTTTTCAGTTTATTTTCTCAGAAGGGCACAAGAGTTCTATAACAAGAGCTTTCAGCTAAAAACAAACAGGGTAGAGGGTTTGTTTTAATACTCTGTGCAAGAAGCCTGAGCAACTCAGCTATAGGACTATGGGTTCAGAAATATGGTGGACCATCAGTCATGACTTGAATGTAGGTATTCAGAGAGGAAGAAATCAAGAGAAAGGTACTGGAGTAGCACTGAACATTAATGATGTGTTAGATTGCAAAGAGATAACATTGCATAAAAATACTTTTGGAATGGATGGTGAAAGAGATTCTGTTGTAATGATGTTCGGAGTTTGCTGAAAAGTCATGTGATCAGATTTGGAAATGGCTAGTGGTCACTTTAATGATATAAAAAAATTAATCTGATCACATGACTTTTCAGCAAACTCAGAACATCGTAATACTGGAAATTGTCATCATGGGCACTTAACTTCCCAGGAAAAGGTTGCAGAACAAATGCTACTAATTTTTCGTAAGTAGGATTATGTTTGAGGTAACTAAATTAGGACATTAGAAAAGAACCATTTATAGAAAATTGTCATCTCAGGTGATAACAAATTGTTTTCTAGTCAGGAAACAGGAGGTTGTTTTTACTGAGGTGGTATTCTAGCATCCTTCAGGAGGGAGTGACATGGTAAAGAACGTGGAGCATGTTATTTGTGAACAGACAGAGGCAACAGAGATTATCTAGAGTCAGTTTCTTTCAGATCTCTTTAAGTATCTGTATGTTCTTTCATTGCAGGCACTACCACAGTAAATCTGGCCATGGTATAATGGATACTTGGTATGACAACCCTGTGCCTAATTACTCCCCTAATAACAGAATTATGACCAAGGAGCACAGGAAGAGCTTCCAGACTGGTGAGTGTGTTTAAGTTTTCTGTGTGATTTTGCTGTTGTATTATGAGACTTTCTAATTCTACTCCAGATACCTGGGAAAGTTTATATATGAATTTGAATATTAGCCCTTAACACTACAGTTATACATTCAGATTTTAGAGTTTTGGGTAAAGTAGTATGAAAACATAACTGTTTGAGCCCATCTCTAGCTGCTGTACTTCCTTATAGGGTTCTACAATGGGGTGCTGCACATCAGTTTCCCTGATGCTTTCAGTCAGCATCATATTTGCCATGTCAGTTGGCAAAAGAGCTTGAAAAAATATTATTCTGAGACATGGTGAACGGTCTCATCCCTATTCCACCCACAGCTTCTAATTATAAGGTCTCACTCATGATATCTTGGCTAGATGGACCTCAGAGATGAGTGCCAGCAAAGCAAAGACAAAAGCTAGCAAAGAATTTTTCCAACTATTTTAGTTGGTCTAATAAAAGATATAGGATTTACTCAAAGAACCTTGTCTTCCTATATCCTTAGACCAGCACGGCTACAACCTATACCCCTGAAGGAAAGCAAGGATGCATTTTTGATATGCTCATGTGTTGGGATGTCTTGTCATAAGATGTCACAGACATTCAAAGTGACATAGCATTTTATCTCCTTCTCCCTTGGAGCTAAAGCAGAAAATGCCCTGGTTACTAATCTGTTGCTTTAAGTAGAAAATTATGTAGTTCCCCCTAAGAAAAATACAAAGCAGCTCCCCAAAGTGGGAGAGGTTTTCCTGGAGAGTGCTATTTGGAAAGAAGGCCATATGCTAGTATAATCAGAAACAAAGAGACGTCCCTATTTTTCTTTCTGATTAGCGGCAGGATTTTATTATAGATCTCCAGGAAGCTGTCTCTTGATCCGCCTTCTCAAACACATAGCAACAAAGCCACACAGCCTGTCACAGGAATGACCTTCCTGATGAGACACTCACTTCAAAGCGTTCACCAAGCTATCAGGGCTGATACCTGAACTCTTATACCTAAATGTCCAGCAACATTAGCACAATGGTCTAACTACTACCCTGCTGACTATGACAAAAATTGTTTCTCAGCCACAAGCTGACTTTTGTCATTGAGAAGAAATCTTAACCTCACTAGCAGGTTTTCTCTTCATCCTCCGCTGCTTCTGCTCTTCTCTAAGTGAGATGCAAAGCTACTTGATCGTCAAGCAGACTGCCAAGAGGTGCTCCCATCTGTTACCTGCCATTACCAGTCTGATGAAGATGTGTAGCATTTGCCTGCTAGGTAGAGTAACCATTTGTATAAGGAGTGAAATGTGGTTGTTGACCTAGGGAAAACCCATCTGGCATGTAGCTGGGTATTTGTTATATAGGTGGGGAAGAAGGAACCAGGACTCATGTAGGGGATCAATGTGACATGAACCTGAATGTAACTTTGAACTATAGTTCTCTGTCTTTCTTTAAGAGAGGGGCCTGCTTTAAGAGACAAAATTGGAACTAATTCCAATGAGACCATTGCATTGATATATAGAGGTGTAACTCTACCCCTTCCCAGAACTTTGGGAATTTTTGACATCCAAACATTGCAACTAGGCTGTGATCTGAAATTTCCATGAATACCTTTACTCCATTGCATTGACAACTCTGCTTGTGCTGTAGACTAAGCCATGGCTCAGGAGACCACAGAGACCCTCTGTTATACATTTACAAGGAAGGGAAAGTACAGTAAGTAATAAATATAAATAACTCAAGCTAATTCACAGAGGCAATAGCTTGACTGAAAGGGAACCTTAAATGGCAACCGGAGACAGGTCAACTGTTTGCATCCAGCCTGGGGTAGTTTATGCACTCAGTGACACAAAAATAAATCCTAAAACCGTGTTCAGGTCCCCACCTGTGTCTGCTCTGGAGATTATAGTAAGTTTCTTACAGCTGCAGCTAGAGACCTTTAGCTTAGGGTAAGCAGCTCATTGTTTTAATTCAGGAACTTTCTAAATCAGTGGTTTTCAACCTTGTTTCATTTGTGGAACTCTAAAAAATTTTGAATGGAGGTATGGACCCCTTTGGAAATTTTGAATGGAGGTGAAAACCACTTTGAATTGTAACTGTGGGTATTCACATACTTCTGATTGATCATAGTCATTTTTTGTGGACTCCATAGACATAGTCTGCCAACCTCAAGGGTCTGTGGACCACAGGTTGCAAACCACTGCCCTAGTTCAATCACTGGTGTATTGTCAACATAGTGTCCAGTTTCTTATGGACAGAAGCCACAAGAAATAGTATCAGAGAAACTACTTCACAGTTATCATGTCTCGACATAGGTTTCCAAGTCCCCGTGCTTTATTGGCTTCCTAAGTGTAGGCTCAAATGTCAGCACCAACCTCCAACTCAAATTGAAATTAAATGCCTTTTAGTTGAATTCAGTAGGAATTGATTAGGTCCTTTTCTGAGGGAAAACCATACATCAGATTGTTTTTAAACCTCTTGATCATGTACTCTGCAATCTAGGATCCAAAACTGCAGCAAAACTGTATAAGCATATGTGCCTGAATGTGTTTTTATGTGTATGTTTCTCTTTCACTGTATTTCTACTTAATTTCTTTCATTAGGGTCTTCAGACACTAAGGAAGAGGGACTGGAGGCTCAGATTAACAGACTAGCTGAGCTGATTGGAAGACTGGAGAGTAAGGTAATGTGGTTTTTTTAATGATTTTTGTTAGTAGAAAGGTTAAGTTTAATCATTCTTCATTTTGAGACAAAGGGTTGCCATCCATTTAAAAATTGTGACGTAATATTAGTTTCCTTGCCTCGTGTCATTAGCAACACCATGTGGCAACTGGGGAATCATTTTTTTTCATTTACTGTGGCCTTTTCTGCACTGTTCCAACACCAAAACTTTGCACCATCAAAACTTTCTTCCTTCCCATTCTTGCTGGTGGAGTTACACCAACTCTCCTGAAGAAAAGCAGTCATCTGCTGTCATCCATCATCTGGCTGAAGGCCAGGTAAATGATCCCACACCTTCTCCTGGATCTTGTGGTCCCTTTGGCAGCTGATGCTTTCCCAGTGTGCATTTTGTGCTCTGCCAGTACAATTGCTACTGTGGAGCCACCAGAAGTGCATAGAAGAGCATATGCATTGGCAGGATGGCAGTGGCAGCTGCTTTCTACCTCCAGAACATGTACCAGCAGAACTAGGTAAGTACAAACCAGACCAATGTCTTTGCTTGTTTGGGGGAAATGAAAATAAGTCACTGTTATCTTTTGGGTTGTGTGTACTGCTACATCACAGCAACATTTGGATTGCACTGGGACCTCTAGATCCACAAAAAGGCTCTATGGGCCCATGCAGCAGGGATGAACAAGGGTAGATGACCAAGTTCTCCAAACCAGCCATGCCTCCTTCTGCCATTACAATGCTGCAGTATTAAGGTTCCTTGCAATGGCACCTTTCCCTTCTGCCCCTGCACAGAAACTACTGTAGTTCTGCTGCCAGAGAACTCCGCTTGCTTAAGTGAAGGCTTTAGATTTGCCTCATGCAGGCCTACTCCTTCAAGCAGGCACTACTGCATTTTTCATTTCCATATACTATTCTGGATTGTACACCCTCACAGCAATAAGCATTTGTAGGATCAGGTCTTTGTAAACTTTAAACCCATGTCACTTGAATGTACTATACAAGATGTCGACACTTCTGACTCAGTAGTCTCCTGAATAGATGTGAACTGCAACTAAACTTTACTTAAAACAGATCTAAGATCATTTCTAAGTACAATCTTTCAGCATCCCTTATCAATTATTGTGTCTCTGTGTGCCACTGTCATTATAATCAGCAATGCTTCTAAATGAAATCAGATATTAGCCCTGTTTCTGGCATTCAGGCCCCAGAAAACTAGTGATTGACTAGTGTATTTTAAGGCAGTTTTGATTATGGCAGAAGACTGGCTTATTTAAACCATATTCTTTTGTCAGCTTGTACTCAATTTGCCTTCAGGATTTTTGAGTTACTATTATCATTTGACATTTTGTTAGGTGTTTTGAGCCAGTATAGTAGCTTTGCCATCAACACTTTTGTACATGCTAAGCCAAACAGGTCAGTTTGATTTTTGAGTCAAAACAGGGTAACCCGTTTATCAGTGTTTCTCTGAAGCATCTTGAACTGTGTGCGCCTGTACCCAATGCAAATCCAGTACAAAAACAATGCATCAGAACATCCTTTCAGCCTAACTTTGAGAATATCATGCCTTCAGTAGAGGTCCTCCTTATTTCTGTGTCACACCTTACATTGCTATGAATCAGGTTAGGAAGTTTGCAAAATGTTCTGTTGAATGTCCTAAATGAAAGCTACCATTCAAATAACATAATCACAACTCTTAGGAATAAAAAGTGCCATTCATACCAGAAGGACATTTCCTACCACAAGATGAGGCCAAAATAAAAAAAAAAAAACACCTCTCTATTTGTTATATGAGCAGATTTGCTGTGGTTTCTTGAGAAGAAAACAAACATAAAGCTCTGCAATGCTTTTCTTAGTAACTTTTCCGGGAAGAGCTAAACTTTACATGCTAGGAAATTCAAACAAATCTCTCATCTGACTTGGGGTTTTTGGACCTTTGTTGATAACCCCAGGCTCTAACACAGAGTTTGACTTTCTGTCTCTTCTGCCCTACTGATAAACTTATGTGGTTTTTTTCTTTTTTTAATCAGCACCAGGAATCAGTGCTTGATGCTTTTCAACCTCCCTTGTTTCTGCTGGTACAGTTTTGCCTCTCAGACTATAGCTATTTCTCAAAGGTTGGTTGGCAACTTAGCCCCTGTGTCTTTAGAAATTCTAGGCATGCATGCCTCTAGTCCTCTCTTGCTCTAATTGCCTATACATCTCTATGATGAGGGAGTCTTAAGAGGAAATCGGCTTTTAAGAAATCTGTCTGCCTCTTCAGCATTGACTGGTTTTCCAGGGACACTAAACTCCAGAACACAGTTAGCCTCCTTTATCTCCTGTGTGATGGCTTTGCACCTCCTCATAAATTACATTTTTTTTAAAGTGTGCTGAAAATTACAGAGTAAAGGTAAGCATTACAGACTTAAAAACTGAGAAGGATTTGACCTCCAACCCTAGGGGAAACAACATAGGAAAATTCCAAAGTAGCCCCAAAAGTTCCCCTTTCACATTCAAACTTGAGAGAAAAGATAAAATACGAAACACAGACCTAAGGGGAGAGAGAGAAAAATGTTTGCTTATCTGTCTTCTGAAGTAGCCAAGGGGATTTGGATTTGAATAGTTTAAATTGAGAGAGGCCCAGAACCCTTTATTGCATAGTCCCTGTACTGTTGTGTGCTCCTGGAGAGATTTGTGCAAGCCAGAATGTGCACAAGATGGAATTCAGGGAAAGAGTATACTAAATCTGTTGGTGAATCTGGGAGTGCTAATAATAGTCATGGTCTCATTTCTCAGGAAGCCTGCTGTCGCAGAGCACTGAGGTGCCCTGCTCCTGGAGGGCGGAAATTGCCAGGGAGAGAGCCCTGGCAGGGAATAATGAGCACAGCTGGGGGTTGCCCGGGTCAACCAGGAAGTCAGCTGACTGGAAGGGGCAGGGCCTGGCCCTCATAAGACCCAGGGGCTGAGGCCAGGCTGCCAGTTCCTTACCAGTAGCCAGAGGGGCAGGAGTTCCTGGAGCTAAGATGTGAGAAGCGCAGGTACTCCTCAAGCAGAGTAAGGAAGGCAGCTCTAAGATGTGTGAGCAGCATGGTTTTAGCCAGGCGGCCTTAAGTTAAGTTGTAGCCAAGAGGCTTGTGTTTGCTTTGTTGTTATTTATTACACCGGTGGTTTGGGTGAGGCTATTAGGGGTTGGAGGAGGCCTCATAAAGGGACCCACAGTGGTGTGGGAGCCCCAGTGCCAGTGTGGGCGCAGCATAGGGGGTACATAGACCCCAGCTCCAGAGAGGGGTGTTATTGAGAAGCCCCAGTGTGGGCGTGGCAAGCCCCAGAAAGGGGGCAGCACTTAGAGAAGGCCCCAGAGAGAGAGCAGCACTGTGGGAGGCCCCGGAGAAGGGGGCAGCACTGCGGAGAAGGCCCAGACTGGGCACAGAGCCCCAGGAGGGGGCGGTGATATTGAGAAGGCCCGAGAAAAGAGCAGCAGTACAGAAGAGACCTGAGAAATGGGCCTGAGTGCAGATAGAGAGACAGACCAACGTCTATTCCAACTGCAAGGCTTGGGGCATGGTATAAGGGGTGGTTGGAGCCATGCATAGCCCATAAGGCTAGGGTGCCCCAAGGCACCCATTTGCAGGACAAGACCCATGAGGAGTCCGGGAAACCACGGGGTCTGAATCAACATAGAGACGTGTCCGAGAGGGCATAAGGCAGCTTCCCAACTGATTTAAACATCAAAGATGTGGCGGGCGAGAAATAGCGGGTGCCCTTGGGCCAACTTGGCACGGAGAGGGGACCTTAAGGAGATCACAGCCCTCCTACAGGACCCCGCCGTGACACCTGCACATCTGTAGCCCAAAGGTATCTCTTGACACAGAGTAAGACACAGTGCCTGTGCTCTGTTCGCTTTTGGAAAACCTAAAAAATAAGTGAACCTAATGTGTATGCTTCAAATGTAGTAGCTCTGTGAGTGTTCACCCGGGAGAGTTTCATTAGCACTATGACAGATGAGTGTAATTGTGCGTGGGAGTATTTTAAAAGAGATTTCTGCAGGAACCTAAAAACTGCTATGTTTAAACCGAAAGCCAAGAGAAGATGTACTGTCTGTTACCAGTAAAGCCAGATAGCAACCAAAAATTCAAACAGCTTGAAAATTCAAACAGCTTGCGTGCACAAAGAATTTAGCCAAGGCCAAGAGAAGTTGTGGACACTGGATCCTGAATAGAAGTTGATGAGGTGAGTCCCGGACACTGTACCACGGTGGGTAAAGGTCCCTGCAGCAAAAGATCCCTGCCAATTGCCTGTGCCAATATGGATTCTAAAGTAGGTTCTGGAATATTGATATTGGGAGTAAAGGAACATATTCCTCTGTCATATTGTTGGTAGCAATGTATATTTAGGAGTATGAAGTGAAATGACATTTAACTTTCACTTAAGGAAAAGTTCCTTGGTTAGGTTTTCTTTTTCCACCCAATGAATGAAAAGTAAAATTGTATCTTTAAACAGTTGGCATCACTGCAAAAATGTTTATTACCAAAAACATAGTAATTTAAAATAGTCATGGAACCCTAAAATCCAGACATGATCTTTGAAGAAAGAAGGGGTGGAATTAATCAAAAGTCCCTTCTTCTGGACTGAAATACAGTTAAGCTGGGTAGGGATCTTTAAAAGCAATAGGCTAACACTGGAAATTTCCACCTCAATTTAAATGCAGAAGAAAAAGAGAGCATAAATATAGTGATAGAATAAGTCAGGAAGATTATACTCCCTTGACAAGCTTTACACACCTGCCATGCTCTTCAAGAAGAGAGAAGCACAAATGTCTTAGTTTCTGTATTCCTCATAAGCAATTACAGTATTTAAATGTGTGCAGCAGCATATCATTCCAGTGATCATCTGAAGCATCCTCTTCATTTCTGAAGAAGTTCTGTCTCTATAAATTAATAGCCAAACCTATTCCAAACAGTCATATTCTCACATATTCTCATCAACTGTAATGATAGAGTAATATCCTGTGATACAGATAAGACACTTATACATATGAATTTCACAACTGTTTGCTTTTCACTTCATAGTTGTTACCTTATGCCATGTAGTCCAAGTCAAGTCTAAGCCTGATCCTTTCCAGAATAGTTTGCGATAGTCACCATTTTATTCTGTCTCTCTGTCTGAATTGCACTGTGGTTGGTCATATTAGGTACCACCTGAGAGTGGTTTGCTGGCCTCTGGGACATGTGTCAATAGCCTCACTTAGATTTTTGTAGCAGTGAATGCTTATGTTAGAGTCCTTGCATAACTGATAGCATTTGGACAAGGTTTTCAGTGACAGCTAAAAAACCCTAGCAGTGGCAGCAGTCCCAATTCTTCACTGGAAAGGGGGCCTGCTAGTTCAAGTGCCAGAGGTGATCTCCATTGCTGCATCTGGTCATCATATTAATTATCTGACAAGCACTGCTCTTCTGTATTCAGCCAGTTCTATTCATAATTACAAATGGTCAATTTGTAAAAGTTATGGTTATGTTCAGTGAAAAATGGCATTTTCCCAAAGCTTATATTTTCATGGAAAATTTTGTTTTCTTTCAAAGGTTCCTCTTTTTTAAACAACAAACTAAAATCTGATTTTTCTTTTTTGCAAAAATTTTAAAATTATAATTTTTTTCCTTTCTTCAATTTTTGGTGAGCTTTCTTAATTATGCGCATCAAGGCACATGAGCACAGGCACTGCCCTCACATGAAGTTGTCTTAGGTATGTGATGTACAAGCCCTCTTTTGAATGAGTAAATGGAAGAGGGTTGAAAACAAAACATTCACAGAGGAGATTTTTGGTTCTGAAGCATTCTTCCTTCCTTAGCCTATCACACCCTCGTTTAATGATTTTCTGGTAATGTACAAGATTTAATTTCCCAGGTCTCCTTTGCAGGCTTACAGCCAAAGAGTTATTGCTGTAAAGGGGAAACTCTGGTGTTCTCTAGAATATCCGTGGGGGTGACATGCTGTAGAGGGAGGATGTCTCATGGCAGTCTCTCAGGCTATTGAGTTCTGCTACGTTTCTTTTAGTACAGCATATTGAGTACAGGTTGAGTTCTTTGTAACCACAAATAAACAAGTCTTTATTTTTTTATTTTTTTTTTTGCAGTGGTTACAGTGGAGATGGCTAATTAAAATGCCACAAAAAGATAGTCGCCTGCATGCTGTGTGCTAAGCAGTGTAGGAAAATACAGGTTTGTAGAGAAGCCTGCTTCCCCAGTGGGATTGTAGCACCACGTGCTCATGCCTGAAAATGAAAAATCCATAATTTGCTTTCAAGAGAGGAAAAACAGCAGTATGTCACTTTAACAACACAACACACCCCTGGTTTTCTTACGGACCAGGAGAAGAAAAGTTTAAAATAAGAAAAAACTAATGTGTTTGATATTTGAAAGTCTGTAAAGGAGCTGCATTCCCCGTGAGAATTTGGTTTTCCTAAGCTGCCAGTTTTCCCTCTAGGGTTCCTTTCTTTGGCTTGTCCATTTCTCTGACACTTTGCCTTTCTTATTATGCTTGTGAATGGGCTGCTTGAGAAAATAGAAAAACATTTATAAGAACAGACTATTTTAGTGAATCTGTGGTGGGGTGGGGAGATAGAGGATAGTGCTGTAAAACCTGATCCAGAGCCCCTTGAACTGAAGGGATAGGGACAGACATTACACATAAACTGGTTTTAGTGATCAGAAACTGGTTTAAATCTGTAACAGAAGAGACATTCAGTGCATATAAACCAGTTTGAAATAAACCTGGTTGAATGTAGCATCAGACTTAACTGATTTGGGTCAAGCTGGTTTATGCAATGTCTGTTCCAGACCCCTTGCTGCTTTAAGTTTAAATCAGGCTCCCCCAGCATCCCAGCATGCTCTCTGGGCTAGGCGGAGCTCTACTCCAGTGAGCTGGGCTGGCCCCTCCCCTCCCCTCTCTAGCTGGAGCAGGGTCAGGGTGTAGTAAAACCAATTCTTGCCTTCCTGGTTTACATTTTAAGTTAGACTAAGCTGTGTATGCTGTTTTAATGGACTGTATCTTAGCTTAGGCGAAGATTTTTGGTAGTTCCCTGTTGTATGCTTTGCAAATTGCTGTGTTCAGTGTGTGTGTGTGCATCCAGTTCTGGGCTCCACAATTCAAGAAGGACATGGAGAAGATTGAAAGAGTCCAGAGGAGAGTCACGAGCATGATCAGAGGGCAAGAGAACAGGCTGCAAGCTATAAGACTCTTCAGCCTGGAGAAGCACAGGCTCAGGGGTGACTTGGTGGTAGCCTATAAATCCATCAGAATCTGGGGGAATGCCCACCGGGCACCCCAAGGGATGACAAGGTTCAACAGTCACAAACTCTTGCAAGACCATTTTAGGCTGCACATAAGGAAAAACTTCTTTACTGTCCGAGCCCCCAAGGCCTGGAACAGACTCCCCCCAGAGGTGGTTCAAGCACCTATTCTGGACACTTTTAAAAAACATTTGGATGCTTATCTTAGGATCCTTTGACCCCAGATGACGTCCTGTCCCTTGGGCAGGGGGCTGGACCTGATGATCTTACTAGGTCCCTTCCAGCCCTAATGTGTATGAAATCTATGAAAATCAATACATGCTTGCTTCAGAGAACAGACTTTTTCCCCATCCCCACTCCTCAGTCTGGCAGCAGCTGCCCAGCCCACCCACCCACACCCACACTGGTGGCTGGCCATGCCCCCTCTGCTCCAGCAGTGAGGGGTGGGAGCCTTGGAGGGTGTCTCTTTCCTCCCCTTTGGCAATGGCTGGCAAGCTTGAGCCACTGCAGGCATGTGGCTGCATTTCCTGAATTAACAGAGAATGTCTGGCCAGTTATTAATTAGTTTACAGGTTAATCTTAAGCTTAACAGTTTAAAGTGTGAATCAATTCAGGCTTGGGCTTTTTGAATGTCTGTCCCTAGCCAAGGAGAAACTTTGTGCTGACTTCAGTAGGCCTTTGATCAGGCCCTTAGTGGGATTAAACTAAGGGGTAGTTGGGGGAACACATTTGCAGCTTATTTTTAGGCCTTTTGGAAAGTCTTTTATTCTGTTTTATTGGTTTTTTTGTTTGTTTTTTTTTTTTTTTCCTTCCAAGTTATCAAGCACTTCTCCAAGTCTCTCAGGGTAAAACTCACTCCTGTGTACTCGTACCAGATTGGAGGGTGTGCAGTAAATAATTAATGAAGCCACACATTGAATGCTGAGGATGAAAAGAAATACTGGAGAGTTATACATTCAAAGAGCACCTTCCTTCCTGTTCACTCAATGAGTCAGAGGCTTTCTGGAAAAAAACCTTTGTGAGTGTATAATTAAGACCATATCATAATACTACATATGCACAAGGGAGCCCAATCTAGGTTGCATGGCCAACCTTAATTAAAAATGAAATCACTGATAGAAGTTAAGTTTCTGGGCCAAATTATGTTATACACTGTATTGCATAAAGTATCATGGCTTATACCAGAAGTGGGCAAAATGTGGCCCCTGGGCTGCATCCAGCCCTCCAGGCCATTCTATCTGACCCGCAGGGCCCCTAAAAATTGAGTACATTAATATTTATTTGCTCCTGGCTGCTTCTCAAAGATGACAGGACCCAGGGGAAGCTGGCAGCAGGACCGAGCATCCCAGCCCTGTCCCATCCCCAGCCATTTCCTTGTCTTTCTGCCCCTGCCCTGCCCTAGCACTGTGTGGCTCCTGGCTGCATCACTGGACCAGGGAGTACAGGGCTGCGCCGGTACCCCAGGGGGGGGTGTGTGCGTGTGTGTAGGGAGGAGCAGTTTCTGTGGGGGGGGGCAGTGTGTGTAAGTGTGTGTGATTGTAGGGTGAGTCCTACACACGCTCCACCATACACATGCATCCACACCCCCCCCATCACACTGCCATACATGCAGACCCTCACATTCCCCAGCCACCCTCCCCCTACACAGCACCCCATAAACTCCATACCCACCCGCATCCCACACATTCACACACATACCCACATGCTCCCTCACCCCACCCCCCATACACCTATCCACCCCCATGGACACACCCACACCCTCCCCCATATCCAACATACCCACATACCCACACAACCCCCCACAAACCTATACCTCCCCTACAACGTACAAGAGTAAGACTTCATATTAAGCTATCGTGCAGTCACCTCTATGTACACCAGAAAAACACAGGTAAGTCAGGACAAAAATATTTTTTAAATCAAATTAATTAATGTTGTAGGTGTTCAGTTTTTACAATATAATTTGGTATTTTTCTGGTTTCAAGACGGCAAAACTCCTTTCTGCAAGGAGTACTTCTAGGGGCAAGGGGACGGACTTCTGGTGGCAAAGGTCAGGGGTTAGGGGGTGGGACTTCAAGTCACAAGATGGCAACCAGGGGGTGTGGCACCTGTCCGCGGGGGGGGGGGGGTGTGCTACCCATGCGGCCCTCAACAGCTTGCCAAAATTCGGTAAGCAGCTCTCTACCCAAAATAATTGCTGACCCCTGGCTTATACACTGCTAAAAGGGCCAAATACTGCTTCTTTAATGTAAAAGGAAAATTTACAATGAATTGCAGAGAATCTCTTAATCCACAATATTTCATCTCCATTATTAGATAGGCAGCCATATGACTAAAATCGGAGTCAAGCCTGTTGTCTCTGTTACCAACCTATCATTTTTTAAACATGGTTTTGTTAAATGCTGAACACTTAATTAAACAAATGAGGACATTACTCCTCTTAAAATTCAGCTCAGGGAAAGGATTTTTAAGGTGATTGGCAATTCTAAGTAGGGTGTTCGCTTATAGTGGAATGCTCTTGCGCTACTAGTACAAATAAAAAAGACTCATTACTTAACTAGAAACCACAAGAATGTATTAATAATAAACAGACAACCACACCAACAATGGTTATATACAAAAATTATAATACAATGGTGAGTAAGAAAACAATGAGAGAGAGAGGGAACAGAATGAAAAAGTTCAGTTTGTGTACTCCAAGCAATTTTGCAATGTACATACACAGACAGCTTAGCTCTCACAGGGTCTCAGGACCTGTGCTTTAAGTGAGAACTGTGAGGATTCCCCCACCTCCCCATAAGATTTTCCATTCTCCAGGGTATTCTTCCTCCTTTTACAAAGGGAATGGGTGACACTTTACCATATGGGTGTTGGTCAATGGGCACTGGTCCTAGTCTGTGGCTGAATCCCAAAGTGATCGCTGGGGAGCCTTGCTCCACTCAGGCTACACACAACTCCAAGCATTCCACAGACACCAGGTAGACAAGGTTCTTTGGGTAAATCTGATATCTTTTATTAGACCAACTCAACTCAAATTTTATTAGACCACAGATATGAAGCACTCACAAAACACCCTTAATTTCTCACAGTCTCAAACTTACACCAGATTCACACCTCAGACATGAGAACTCCCACACACACCCAGAACCAGACACACACCAGAGTGGAGCTCAGGCCCCTTTTATATCCCAAAATCACACCATATTATCAGTCCAATCATATGTCTAGAGCACATGCCACTCATCCAGTCATCCAATTGATGCATCTGTCAATTATCACATTGAAACAAACTTATCAATCTTCAAACTCTAGTCTACTCATTATTCATCTTGCCTCGTAAGATGTTGGTCACCTTTTTGGTGCCAAAATTCCTGTTACCAGGTCTTCACTGCACATGCTTAATATATGTTACAAGGTCAGTACCTCCTTAGACGTGGAAAATTCACTGGATCTCGAACCTTCATAACCTTCCTTTGCTGCACATGTCCTGGATTCAAACTTCTTAACATTACATCACTTTAGGATAGGCCAGGGCAGTTTGAATGGACAGTTTTTCTTTTAACTCTTTTATGACATGCAAACCAAAAATCCTTTAGAGTTACCAGCATTATTTACCTTCTGAATAAAACAATAGTAATAGACCTTTAGATATCTCTGGGGCCTGTTTAAAGCTTATTGAGCTTTTGGGGAGGTCTGGCGAGGCTCAATTTTTGTTAATAAAGAAAATTATCCGTAAAGAATTTGGCTCACGTGGACTCTCAGATTGCTTGTATGTACTTGTGTGCATTGGATGGAGGAGCTGGTATAAAAAGGAGCCCTTATGAAGCAACTTGAAGTAAGGCTCTTTGCCAGGCAAAGCTTTATGTGAGAAACTAAAGACTTCAGGTGAAGCAGTGGGGGAAGTGGCTAAAATGTTTAGCGATATAACCATGCGCTATGCATATGGCACAGTACAAGCAATTACTGTGCCATACTTTAGTAATGCCAAAAGGATGTACTAAAGCACAGTGCAGTAACAACATTGCCATAGGGCAACATGTAGACGCACCTTATGTATTCATTGTTATGTAGGACAAAGAGAATAGGAAGACCTGCTGTTTGCTCCTGGATGGAGGAGTCATGTCAGAACTAATAATTCTGAGCCCTTAAATATTGCTTTTCATCTCAAAGTGGAAGGTCCTCATGGGAACGGGAGGCTTGGCTTCATATTGCCTATGAAACTCAGATGTAAACTGCCAACTCCCTGTTCTAAGAATTTTTTTTTTTCCAACTTGGCGCTCTCAGGCAGAGAGGGGAATATAAGGATGCTGGAGGAAAACGTATGCTTGATTCCTATATAAGACTTACTGTTGAGTACAGCAAAGTGGTCCTTAGTCAAGATCCATAAGAATCACTGATATTCCACAAAGATAAAAGTAGGAAATATGGCCTTATTGCCCAGCAGTGGTCCCCAGAATCTAAGTATCTCCGGGATACAGTAGCACTAGCAATTCTCTAGAGTACAAAGTACATCTCTGAAGTTTTGTAGTTTGTTTGAAATACACACAGCCCATTATTGTTTCATACTCAATCGGCATTGAGCTGTCCTACTTGTCAGCTTTCATTGCATTAACTCTCCAAAGGAATCCCTTCAGCCCTTCTCTCTAACTGCATCCATTTACTCTGATTGTGGCTCTCCCTGTCTATTCAGATTGACACCATGTCCAGCACACCTACAGCCTATGTCCAGCACACCTACAGCCTATGTCCAGCACACCTACAGCCTAGCGAATGACCTGCTGAGTATCACAGAAGCGGAAAGGGATCTTGGAGTCCTAGTGGACTCCAAGATGAACATGAGTCGGCAGTGTGACGAAGCCATCAAAAAAGCCAATGGCACTTTATCGTGCATCAGTAAATGCATGACGAATAGGTCCAAGGAGGTGATACTTCCCCTCTATCGGGTGCTGGTCAGACCGCAGCTGGAGTACTGCGTGCAATTCTGGGCGCCACAATTTAAGAGGGATGCGGATAACCTGGAGAGGGTCCAGAGAAGGGCCACTCGTATGGTTAAGGGCCTGCAGACCAAGCCCTACGAGGAGAGACTAGAGAAACTGGATCTTTTCAGCCTCCGCAAGAGAAGGTTGAGAGGCGACCTTGTGGCTGCCTATAAGTTCATCACGGGGGCACAGAAGGGAATTGGTGAGTATTTATTCACCAAGGCACCCCCGGGGGTTACAAGAAATAATGGCCACAAGCTAGCAGAGAGCAGATTTAGATTGGACATTAGGAAGAACTTCTTCACAGTTCGAGTGGCCAAGGTCTGGAACGGGCTCCCAAGGGAGGTGGTGCTCTCCCCTACCCTGGGGGTCTTCAAGAGGAGGTTAGATGAGCAACTAGCTGGGGTCATCTAGACCCAGCACTCTTTCCTGCTTATGCAGGGGGTCGGACTCGATGATCTATTGAGGTCCCTTCCGACCCTAACATCTATGAATCTATGAACCATTTTATCTGTGCACCTTAGTACTGTATAGAGTATTAAGCAATATGATTAGTGTCTGTCACTGTGATTCCTTCTATTCATTCCATTTTGTGTATTACCTGCTGTATGCATCTATGAGAGACAGCAAGGGCAAAAGAAGTGTGTCTTGCACTTGGCATAGAGAGTACTGAGGTTTGAGTGGTCCTAGGATCCTGTGGGATTTCACTCTGCAGTTCTGACCCAGTTCCATAAAAAGCACCATTCTCCTTTTTGAAACTGGTTCCCTTTACCTTCTAAGCCACTAGATACTATCTTTCTCAAAATACCACTTTAATAATACCTTTAATCCATCTGAGTGACAGACCCATATTAAAAACAAATTGTGTTTTTACCTCCAATATTACCTCCAGACCTACTGTACTCAGGTTTTGAATTACTGCATGTAACTTTATTTTCAATCTTTTAGCAATCAAACTATAAATACTACTATAACTTTTGACTTAGGCCCCAAGCCATTGGAGAAACAGTGCTGCAAAAAAACACAGTAACAGATGCAAATGGATAGTCAAAAAGGAGTTTTTACCTGGTTCATTTCATTAACTGTTCTCATTACCTCTCTCTAATGACTTATGTTTGTTGAGCTGTGTGCTAATTATTACCTTATCAGAGCAATGTATTTCCAATAAGCTGAATGTAATTAAAGAATAATGTTCTTGAAGAAGTTTTGTGGGCAACTTCATTCCTATCTTTGAAAATTAACACCTAGTATAAATGAAACTCTGAATCTGATGAATTAGGCATTAGACTAGGAATTAAGAAGTGGAATTTCTATTACTCATTCAACTTCTGACCTGTTGTGTGACTTTGGATGTGGCATGTTGAGTCTGTGCTGCTTTTTCTTCTCCCAACTTTGCCCTGATTGCCTATTTATATTATAAGTTGTTCATAGGAAAATAGGACTAGAAAGAGCCTATTCAGACCATCAAGTCCAGTCCCTGGTGTTTACAAGCAACCATTTATTTAAAAAGTCCTAAAATTGTCTACCCCAAACTCTCTCCCACCAAAGCTGCAAAACACACTGTGAAAACAAAACCAAAAATACCCTACAACAGCCCACCGGTAAAAAGCAGAGGGAGGAAAGCAATGTCCTGATGGTTTCAGATTAGGAACCATGTTTGCGTGAATTTGTACCATGCAATGGAGGCTCCAGAACATATGAATTGTGTCAAAACCCAGAATAATGTTGAAAATCCCATTTCTAGCCTGTTAACTTTTAGCTGGAACTTTCTTAATTCTCCTTTTTCAGTTAAATTTCAATTTCAGTTCATTTAAATTTCAGTTAAAGAATAACAGAGTGGAACATCCAGGCACGTCTCCTAACTGAGAATCTAAATGTTTCTCACTTTGCTTATGGAGAACAAATTCTATTTATAAAGTGCACCAGACTGTGAAGGACCTTGACTGTCATTTTTTTCTGAAAAGGTGAAGCTGAGCTCATGCATACTTCTTCTGATGCATTCTGCCTTTTCTGACCCAAATGGACAGTGTCTCAAATTGAAGACACTTAAGGTTGTGTTCAGTCCCAGGCATCTTTCTAAAATAACTTTCAAGGCAAACTTTGTTTATACTAGGAACAACTTCTCTTGCCTTCCGCTAGTTACTCTGGGGACCCCCTGACCTTGTGATCCCTTGGAATTTGTCCAGAACAGGTCTGTGCAGAACAATGACCTGGAATAAATACCATGAGCTGTGGAACACCTGGGCCTTGCTGTGTAAGTGCCAACATGGCTTGTTATAAAAAATGAAAACAAGCAGTGTATAGAATTCCTTAACCTTGATATTTCCACCCCAGTGACTGAAAGAAACTTAAATAAACAGAAACATTTTGTAGAGGTTTGTAGTCATAAAGCTGTCAACACCTATGACCTGCTTTTCAGACAGAACCCTTATGTCACACTAGCATTACCCAAAATTACATGAGCAGCATTGACAAAAGGGAAGTTTGAAGTTAAGCCTTGTCTACATGGGGAAGTTATTATGAAATGATCCAGGCTGTGAACTTAAGCATAGTAATAGTAGTAGGTCTGGTATAATAGGAAATTGATGAAATTCAGTAGCAGTAATGTGATTGGCAGGAGGTGAGAAGGGGCAAGCAGGGCACCAGCCCCATATACTATCTATGAGGGGAAGCCAGTATTCCCCCCCCATGACTTTGCCATGGCCCTGCACCCATCAGTGCATCTGGGGCAGTGGGGGGGGAGGGCGCATATGGAATGGTGCTCCACTCCCCTCCCTCCAGGGGGGTTTCTCCAGGTAGGCACAGTCATTTGCCCAATAGCATATCTTGGGTGGGGGAAAGTGAATGGGGCCCTAGGGGCAGATCCTTGACCTCTGGATACTCTCCCTCCATCTCCCTCTCTGTCTCTGCCGCTGCTGCTGGGGCTCTCTGTACAGGGAAGGTGGATGCTGCTGCTACTGCCTCTGCTGCTGTAGCAGCAATGGCAACAGCAGTGGCAGCACTAGCAGTAGCAGCTGCCTTCCCTGTGCAGCGAGCTTGAGCAGGTAAAATTTCCCTTTCTGTCCCTCACCCCTCCCCTCTCTGACAGTGGTCAGCATATCCCCTGCACCCTGGGTGCCGAATGAGTTTGCTGCATTCCAGTTCAGTAGTGCAAAGTACAGGGTCATTCATTTATGGACAAACTTCTTATCTAAGCTGAGGGTTCATCTGTTAGAAAAGTTAGAGGGAAGGCATGGAAAAGAGAAGAACTATTTAAGCTATACAACTGAGTTTGGCACAAAGAAAAATGGGTATAAACTGACCATGACTAAGTTTAGGCTAGAAATTAGAAAGATGTTTCTAGACACCAGAGTAGTGAGTTTGGGAACAACCTTCCAGTAGGAGTAGTAGCAAGAAAAAATTAAATAGTTTTAAGATGCAGCTTGGTTTGTTTATGAAAGGGATAATCTTGCTAACCTGGTGCCTGTGATAGGAGAAGGATAGACTCTGACCCCAGAAATCTCTTAGTCCTGCATTCCTGACTGCACACAGGATCATGTAGAGAGAGGTAGTTAATATGGAAATGTCCACATAGGGAACAAGTGCAGGATAGCTATTCCAGGCCATTTCCCATGGAGAAAAGCCCAGAGTGTCAACAAGGCATTAAATGCATGTGTATGTAAAATAAAGTTTTAAAGCATCTGAAAAACTATGGGTTAAATATTGACAGAAGGTCCAAACCATTTGTCATCCTGTGGCCACTGGACAATCAGAACACACAGAAGATGCCTCAGGGAGGTTAGAAGGTTGAGAGAGAGAGCTGTCATGGAGTGGGTTGAAGTGATGAAGCCATGAATCGGTGCACAAAATAGTTGAGGAAACCTTACATCTGATCTACAGAAATGAGTAGGGATCTGGTAGGACCCCTAGAGCTTCTGGCAGATATCAATAGGACATGGTTTGTGTAATGGAAACTCTAAAAAGGAGGTAGTGTTTATATCCTTAATGGATTTTACAGTTCCCCTCTTGTTGTCATAACAACTTAAGGCAGCTCTGTAAGTAATCATCTTGACAATATTTTTAGAAAATTGGTTGTCAAGGAGACAATGTCATTTTCCAATGGCTCAAGGTCATTTTATTCTACCAAAAGTTTTATTTAATTTTTCTTTTATTCCCCCAAAACACAGCTGACTCCTGTTTAATCAATAAGAAAGCAATAGAGGAAGTTGGATAAACTGATCATACAGTACCTGCATATGCAATGCTTCTTGTCACCTTTTAATCTTTACCTTTTTTGTGCCTTTGGTTGGACCAGGAAAGTGCTTGTGGAGAGAAGGCTTGTTTATTATTCATGTCCCTTCTGCTCTTTCATCACGTTCAATAAGCCTCATTTTTGGCACCACTGTCTCAGCTCCCTTCCATCTGGAAGGACTGGCACAGGATGCCTCTGAACTCTGCAAATGCATTCTTCCTAATTGGCTGGGGAGCCCATGGTCCACTGTTAAGAAGATTAACTACTGGTTAACTAAGTTAACTATAGTTAACTTAACTAACTAACTCTATCTTTTGAATGAGCCATACCACGACTGCATACATTGGAGAAACACAGGTTATTGAGCTCAGTTCAGGAGCAACTGGATGAAATTCTATGGTCTTGTCTTATACAGAAGTTCAGACTAGGTGATGGTAATGGTCCTTGTTGCTTAAAATTCAGTAAACTGCATGCCAATTATTAGATTTGCTTCTGAAGGCCTGGGTGCTGATGCTTCTACAATGCAGTTTGACTAAACACACAGTTACCCAGTGAGTATAAATTTAACTATAACCATACTATCAACTTGGTGATCAGGCTGGCTGACAGCAAGAATAGTGCAGAATTAAACATAAATCTAACATACATTTTATTCCACCCTTTTTATAGGATATAAGTGTGTCTGCATCACAAAAGTGTTCCCAAGCATGTTTTCTTAACCAATCATTATCTTGATCGTGCCACTATAACCTAATTGAGCCACGCATGCATCATTAGTCATTACCAAAAAATATTTGGTGTTATTCACCACATTGAGCTAATGAATGAACATAATAACAACAGTTCTATATGCCTCTTTTCCCTATTGTACCAGGTATATTTGTACTGCCCTACATGCTTTTTTCATCTATTGTACCAATTTTGTACTAATTCTGTCCAACACAGCGTGTTCTTGAAAAGATTCTTGATGCATCTTGTTGCCTCCCACCCAACTTCAACTCTGTACCTGTACCTATACCTATAGGTCCTTCCTTTTTAATACACACTCTAGTTTGCAGCACACTTTAGTTAGCTGGCAGTTGTCTTATGGGTGAAGTTTCCTTAGCTTTTCCTTTCTTAGTTTTTGTATGTGTGTCCTTGTGGCTGGGAAGGTAAGTTATTGAACCCAGTTTTAGGCTTGGTCTGGGATTCAGTCAATCAAGAACACTTCAATAGCTTGACGCTAGGCCTGTGTGATGTGGCAAATATTCGATTCGGATTCGGCCGATTCGGAGGGACAACGATTCAGTTCAAATCACTGTCCCAATTCAATTCAGCCGATTCAAATCCAAAGATTCATTGCTGATTTGGAGATTCGACCATAGGCTAAACAGGCAGCAGTCCTCGACCATGGTGGACACAGCTGCCTCCAGCTGGCAAGTCTGTTGTGGTGGAAAGAGTGGGGAGGGGAAGGATGTGGGGAGGGGGTGATCAACACCCCCACAGTGAGGGAGGGATTGAGGCTGGAGCTAGGACAAGCTGCCCAGTTGGGGCAAGGGGGCATGGCAGTCAGGGAGGGAGGCTTCTGCCACTGCATGCTGCCACGTGCCACTGATTCAGGAGGGCATGGGAGCATGTGTGTGTCTCCCGATCTGCGTGGGGCGGGTTGAGCCAGGCTGCCCTCTGGACGGGCAGTGGAAGGCACTGGGAGCAGGGGCTCTGCCCTGCCACTGCTTGTCCAGGGAGGGCGTGGGATATGCCATGGCAGCGTGGGGAGTGGGGGCTCTGCCCTGCTGCCACTTGTCCAGCTGGAGCAGGGTGGGGGCATGAGATGCAGGCATGGCAGCACTGGGAGCAGGGACTATGCCCTGCTGCCACTTGCCCAGCTGGGGGGGAGGTGGGGGAAGAGGGCATGATGCAGATGCAACTCGCCCCAGGCGGAAGGTGCTGGGAGCAGGGGCTATGCCCTCCCACTGCTCACCTAGCTGAGTTGGGGAGGCGCAGGATGGTGCTGCTGCGCTGCCTCAGGCAAGCAGCACACAGCAGCGGAAGCTGCTCCAGCCTCCCTGTGCCTCCTGGACAAGCTGCGGCTTTGCCCCGGCTGGGCGAGCAGCAGCAGAACATGGGGTCTGGTGCGTGCACCTGGATTGGGTTGCAGCCACCACATAGGCCCTACTCCATTGTGCTCTGCAGGGTGGGCGGAGCCAGGGCTGTGGCTGGGGCTAGCCTCCTGGTGCACAGCCTAGCCCAGCATACCCCACACAGACCTGGGGGCACATGCCCGGTCCCATGCCCTCCTGGACTGGTGACACGTGGCAGCGTGCAGTGGCAGAAGCCCCCCTCCCCAAGTTCCACGGCCCCCTGCCCCAGCTGGGCAGCTTGTCCCAGTCCCAATCCCTTCCTTGCTGTGGGGTCCTTCCCTCCCCCCTCCACCCACCACAACAGACTTACCAGCTGGAGGCAGCTGTGTCCAGCATGGTCAAGGACTGCTGCCTGTTTAGTTTATGGCTGAATCACCGAATCGGCGCTGAATCTCTCTGAATCAGTTCAGAGGCTTCCAATTGTATTTGGACCTTTTAATGGGTCTCCCGATTCAATTCAGATTTGGAGATTTGGCCGCCAAATCTCCTCTGAATCAAATCGACTACTGAAGCTTTGCGCAGCCCTACTTGACACCCTTGAGTTGGCACAGGCATTTTTCCTTTGTCTGAATCTGCTTTCTGTCGCTGCTGTGCACTGCAGCGGGGGGGGGGGGGTGTCTGGAGCCTTAGAGGCCATCAGGTGGGTACCTGTGATGCTTGGAGTAGAATTAATTAGGCGGACGTTTATCAGTTGCAAAGCAAGATTGTTTACTCACGCCGTCAAGGTGGTGAAAGACAGAGGTCAGAGATACTTGGTCAGTTACAGCTCAGGGTTCGTCAGGTCGGTCTGCATAAGTGTTCGGTGTTCGGGCAGAAATGGTCGGGCCGGCAGTCGTTGATTTACGTCTGAGATTGGGTCGAGACGGGGAAATTAGACAAGTGATTAAATTGTCTAATTACTCTGATACATATGTTCAGAGGTCTCCAAGGTGTGTACGGAGTTGCTCCGACTTCACAGAAGTGAAAATGGGTTTTATTTGTATAATAGCCAATTGGTTTTCACCACATCATAAATTTAATTAGAATCGCCAATTATATAGCGGTTTCGCTAGGGTGTTATTTTAGGGCTACTCCCTGTATTACTCTGACCAGTTATAATGATTTATGTAAAGCACAGAAGGCAAAAGTTTTATCTCTGTTAGTGGCGCAGCAATAAATTTCTTGTTGGCATGCACAGCGAAAAGGCGGTTACTGGCAAGAATTTCTGTTAACCCTTAGTTAACCTAGTGCAAAATAAAACTGCTTTGAATGGTTTCACTTGCTTGTGACATAGGCACTACTTAATTGGGTTGTGACACTTTCCTCCCCCAATTTTGTGTTTTTAAAAGGATATATCAAGCATTAATGAAAGATGAAATAACATTTAATTTGGAATCCAGGCCACACTTTCCCAATTGCACCTATCTTTTTTGTATTTTTATTTATAAAATGTGTCACTGAGGGCCAACTATGGTAAAACTTAAATGCAAGATTTAAGTTTGGAAACATCCATCACCTTTACCTTTGCAGTATCACATGTGCGCATCAAATCATTGTATGCATTGTTGTCAGGTTTGCCCACAGAGGCAGCGTTTGCGCAGGCACTTCCACATAAAAAAAAAAAATGCACCAGTATGGAAGCTTGTGTGATGCCCAGGATTATGCTGTTGGCAAACCATATGTCAGACTTTGGTCTTACCCCTAAGTGCCATAGTGAGATAGGTATATGTGCAACGGAACTCTGTGACATCTGACTTCTGCCGGCGCCCATCACTTACAATATCCAAAATATGACTCCTGGTCATAGCAGAGCAATGTTGGCAGTGATTTTAATATGGCTTGGATATAAATGGATACACAGAGAGAAAGTTGGCTGAAGCACAGTAGCCCTCCTGCTCTCAATTCACCTATTATCTATTTCTCTCTTTCATTTCCTTGCCAAGATAGTGCTGCTTAAGTGATGGCTTTAAGGTTGGAGTGATGAAGAATGACATTGACTTGCTACAATCATGCCTATAAATCCTTCCTGCCTTCCTTTCATAAGCCTCCAATACTAAGGAGATGGGGTTCCTTATTTAAAAAGACTTCAAACTCTTCAAAAGCACCTGGTGGCATTATTAGTGGCATTATCCAAATAAGAAGCAGAAGAGCTATAAATGAATAGCATCTTTTACAAACACCATTCACATGTCCATTATTCAGTATGTTCCATGTTTGGTATGTTTGCTTTGGGATTATGTTACGTTGTTTTGTGCAGCAAAGATACTTTAGGAGGGAAAGGATTGTATGCAGGACACCATGGGAAGGAGGACCGCTTTGCAGTAGTGAAGGCAAGAGGGGTGTCTTCCCCCTGCAACTTTGGCTGTGCCATGTATATGCAGTGAGCCCTAAGCTCACCAACTGATCAGGTTTCCTATGGCTCTGGAGCCCAGGGGGTAAATACTGCTGCTGTTTTGCAACCATGACACTGCATCTGCTCTGGATCAGCTCCTGCTGCTTTGGCATATGTCCTGAATCCCTCATGGAGAGCTGGATGGGTAACAAATTAACTTCCTGAAAAATCTGTTCAGGGGGACTTAAGCAGCTCCAAATTAATTTTGCCGTTGAGCAAACAACATTTTTAGTTAGTTACTGAGAATGGCCTTCAGTGGTCCCCAAGTTAAGAACCTGGTTTGTGTTATATCGTTCAGAATCTCTTCAACTTTCTAGGAAGAAGTTAAAAATGCCAGGTGCATACTGAGAAACATACCAGTTGCATAACCTGCTGGGGCCTGGGACAGCATTACACAGGCATTATTAGGCCTTCAGCTTTTAAACAACTGGCAGTTCTACTAGCATAAGAAAATTGTAAGGAAGGCAATAGCCCTGTTCACAGAGTACCCCAAACTAAAGGTAACTCAGCCCTATGCCATACAGAAACATGTTATTACTCATAACATTGCACTCAGTTCTGATTCAAATGTTTTAAATATCCTGATGCTCTGCAGTAAGCTCCCCACTTTCTCTGTGGGCAAACAGTAGGGACTGTGTTTTTGAATCTCAACATTTTTGTCCCAGGTCGTTTATGTACGGGGTTGGGGAACAAGTCAATTTTCTCTCTGTTGAGCTTGAACTCTGCAGACTTATCAACGATCCCATCTGTGTCTCATATGAGAAATCTGTAACTTAAGATGCCAATTAAATATGCAGTTGAGAGAGAATTTACAGGAAAAGATTTGTTGTTCCTAATGCAGGGTTTTGTGGGAGGGCTGGTGCTGGAAAGGGGGTGTATTGAGGCTGGCCCAATTTGAATGTTGTATAAATTGTACATTGCTCAAAGTAGCAGCCTGTGGTGAACACCTGATGTTGTTGGCTCTCTGCCTGGTTCCATATCAGTAGATATCTCACATGTGAGGAGATGATACTGGTGTGGAAAATTGCAGCACTAAGTGCTAAATTGCATTTATCTTAAGATTATCACCAGACCTGGATGGTGCCCTCTTGAATCCACTTGCCACCACTGTGAGCATTGCAAACTTCTGAGATAGGTTGGTCCAGTGTAAATTGGCCAGTCATAGAAATGGTTGTTCCACTTTTTCTGATGCGAGATATCCCCCTACGTGTATAGTGGCTGAAGCCCACAATGGCAGCATATTATACTCTGTGTTTAAGGGTTATCTTCTGACTCTTCAGGAATACATATACCATTTTGAAAGGAGATCTTTGGCATCCCAAAGGCAGGACCTAGTGAACTACTTGATTAGCCTTGAAATAGATACAGTGGACAAAGCAAATGCAAGACCAGACTCAGTGCAACAGTTAAGCTATGGGAGTATGTACAGAGACTATGTTTGAAGAGGGCAAGGTCCGAAAGATTCCTGGAAGAGTGTCACAATGCAGAGGATTTAAATGAATTTCTACTCAAAGTGCAGGGAGCTGAATATTTTCTGAGCTTAGTCTCCCAATCTTGCAAACACCTATGCATGTGCTTAACTTTTACTCTCACAGCTAGTTTTAATGAAAGTAATGGAATGACTTACAATAGCAAAATTAAGAGTGCTTGCTGGGTCAGGGTCTTAGGGAGTAGCACGGTAAAATACGTGATGTATATGGGTGCTAAGGAGACGGAAATGGGAAGAACATACAGATGGGGTGGACAGCAGGAGAAAGTGAGAGCTAAAGGGAGGCGCCAGGTTTGTTTGAGGCCTTGGATGTGAGAACAAAGAGCTAGAATGGAATGCAAGCAGACTCCAGAGCCCAAGGAAAAGGGTGAACAATGTTAAGTAGCTTCATGTGTCTGTCTCATTAGTTCACCTGTAGTCTCACTCCACTCTTGTTCTTATTTTCTCCTCTCCTAGAGAAGACAGTGAATATCAGTTGTAAATTGTTGCTACCCTTTAAGGGTGTATTATTAAGGATCTTCTAAACTTGAGGCAGCTGCCCGCCGATTTCACAGGAAAATGCCAGTGGCCGCACCCCTTGCCACTGATTGGTGGAGAGGGGTGGAGCCATATGATAGACAGCTCTCACCGACAATCAGTGGTGGGATGCAGCCACTGGCATCTTCCTGCAAAATTGGTGGGCACCAATCTTGCTGTGTTGGCAGCCCCACCTCCCCTTCCAGCAGGGTATACAGCTGGGCTACAGCAGCCACAAGGACTGATGGCTCTCCAGTGGGAGCCAGCACTTTATTTTCTCTAATTTTTTTTTCCAGGGAGCTCATGCTTTTTTGCAAAGCTTGCCCAAAATCACAGTTTCCATGAAAACTGCAAAATCACAATTTTGGTAGGCCCCTATATGTTATGTGCTCAGAATTCAATCCCATCATAATAAATAACATACTGTTGTTTGCAACTTGCAGGCTTGAGATTGGTCTCAACATAATTGATTAGGAATTGGCATTTCAGGTTCAAGAGAAACATGTGAAGTTGGGTGGCTGTCACCAGTAAATAACTCTGTTTTCTGTGTCTGTTGGAGCTCCTGCCTTCTGTGCAAGTTGCTGAGGAAACACCTTCTCTGCCTCACTTTGGGAGCCTAGGAAAATGTTTTTTTAGTGTTAAATTAGCTTAGGTGTTGAAAGTGATAGATAAAAGACACGAGAAGAGTTCCACTGCTCATACACACATTAACTAGACTATTAGTATTCATGCTATTAAGGTAATAAAGTAATTGCATAACTTTGACTTTCAAGATATGTTAAATTAATTTGTTCAGCTACTACTGTGAGCAAATAGCATATGCAAATTTACTTCTGATGGTTGGGCTGGGTGGCTAAAAATTGGTAGCAAGCCTTGTACCATTACCACATCAGCAGGAGGATGGGAGGGGGTGAGCAGCAGCAGCATCCATCCCACTGGTTCTGGAGCCATGCCAGTGCAGTGCATCCAGCAGCCCCTTCAACAAGCTGCAAACTCAATACCAGTGGTGGGTCATCTGGCTCGTGAGAAGCCTTGCAGGCCATATCCAGCCCATGGGATCCGGTAAATTGGATTGCCCCTGCTATAGATTTTGTTGTCAGTCCCAGCAGAGAGGCCAAGAACAGAATGGCTGCTGTTGGCTGAAATTCCTCATAATCACTGAGGTTGTCACAATTGTAGAACTTTGGTAGAGTAGCTGTCATCCAGCTGTACGTTGCCGCAACCAGCATCATGCTTCTTTTGCATATGGATGGAGGTGTCCATTTGCTAGATCCAACTATTTTTTAAAGACACAGAAAGGATGGGCTGGGATAAAAGGGTGGTTATTTTTTAACTGATTGCTTTTCATCAGTATGTTGCTAAACATGATTTAGGAAAGGTTGAAGGGGGATTTGATAACAATTTTCAAATACTTGAAGTGTGGTGATAAGGATAGCAATAGATCAGGGGTTGTCATCTGGGGGTACGCATACCCCTGGAGGTATTTTGAAAGGTCCCAGAGGGTACACAGATGGAGCACCACCACCCAGCCCTGCTGCCTCACAGGAGCAGAACCATGGCGGAGCGAGAGCAGGACCGTGAGCAGTCAGACACTCCAGCGCTTGCCATGCCCCCTCTCCGCGTCTGACTGCTCGCCTTCCCCCCCCCCCCCCTTGGCATCTGGCCACTTGCCTCCCCTCCTGGGGTACACTTACTAAAAAGGGGGCCGCTAGGGGAACACTTATTTTAAAAGGTTGAAAACTCCTGCAATAGACTATTCTTTGTGGCCTTGGGAGACAGGACAAGGTGTAACAGGCTTAAATTGCAGCAAGGGAAATTTAGGTTGGAGATTAGGAAACTTTTCTTACTATGAGAATGGTAAAGCATTGGAACAGATTACCCAGGGAAGTGGTGGGAACTCCATCCTTGAAAGTTTAATATAAGGTTAGATAAATACTTGTCTGGTGATCCTGCCTTGAGCAAGGGGACTGAATTAGATGCATTCCTGAAGTTCCTTCCAGCCCTACTATTCAAAACTAAATTATTTGATATGTGTTTGATCATGCCACTAATGCAAAACATTGCTAAATTAATTGCATCCCACCAGTGTCAGATGTTGAGACTGAGGGACATGGAACTGCTCTATAACCACTTACTGAGTATTTACTGTGTGAATATCTTGATTTAGTGTAATAACAAGGTTGTAAGGAAAGGAGACAGGAATGGAATGGAGTATATTCTGAGAAGTGGCTTAAGAGAAAATATAAGGACAAAACAACATCTGGGAACCAAATGATCCAAAGGACAGCAGTTTAGAAAGGGACCATCTTTCATAGAGGGAAAATAGCTGTTCAGGAGTTGTTCAGAAAGACTATAGACTGATGTGCATGACCCTGTGGGAATACCTGAGGAAACTAGGCCTGCCTAGGTCCCCGTAATGTGATGGTATGGCCATTGATAAGATCAATATGCCTATGAACTGTTGATTTAAAATCCTTTTCTCCTCTCTTTTATTCCTACTGTCAAAATAAATAGTGCTTTGGTTTTAAGAAGAGTATCTTGTTACTCTGTACACTGATTACAGATTCCTAATGGGAAAGACTCCAAATATTGATCCCAGTCACACTTACTGAAGAGGGACAGTTGTTATGCAGGGGCTCACGTCCGGGGGCCAGACTGTAAATAGGAGAGATGTGGCATCATATTAGCCACATCAGACACTAGGCCTGACTCGATGTAATACATTCAGATCATAAAAGGGACCTTTTTCAGATCTTTGTTCCTTGTTCATTGAAATTATACTGTTTCTTTTTATGCTTTTTTAGACTCTCTGGTTTGACCTGCACCAGCGACTGTCAGACAGCGAAAGCACTGCTTGCACAGTGAGTATATACAAATAATCACAACCCTGCAAATACCAAGGTCTTTTTTGCATATGCAAATACAGGTGCATACCTGACACATTTGATGCGTCACACTTGGCCTTTGCTAAAGCTGTGGCTGTGGCTTTGATATAGGTCAACTTGTTATTGTTTAAATCAGGTTAACATCTTCCTCTAGACTTTTATATTGACTATGCCTTATGATATCATTCCATGTGATATCCATATGATATCACTCCAGTAAGATAAAGTTCCAGTTAACTGAGTTACTTCTCATGAAACCTTTCAGAGGGAGGAAAATGGACAGAGCTTTCTTTTCAAACAACTGTATGATTAGGAGTTTTGAAGACCAAGATTCTGCTTCTCATTATTTTCAGGATTTCTCATTGGAGCAAACATTAACAATTTCCAGAAATCATCAGATAGATTAGTTCTGTCAAATGAAGCTTTTTGTTAATACTTTCTCTAATGAGCAGTGCAATATCCATAGCACTCAGAAGTTAAGTAAATGAAGCTGTCTCCTTCCATGGATAAAATGTGATCCCTCTAGATTAGTTAGAGTCCCTGAAATGATCTGGCAATTACATTGGGAAATGACTATTAAACATGTGTATTTTTATTTTGACGAGCTTAATGAGCTGCTTTTGCCTTAGTCAACTGGATGGAATTAATATTTTTCTAGTCTCAAACTGAATAGAGATTTGCACTTGTCTCATCTGTAGCAACAGCATGAATGAAAGTCCCTCAATAAAGACTCTGTGCAACAGTATTTTGAAAAATACACATTTTTTTTGCAAGTTGTTTTGTGTGCTTAGGTAGCAAGATAATCATTCCTGCTATTGTCACAATGTTGTTATCACAAACTGCTTCTATTCAGTCTGGGCTTTAGAGAGTGCACAGAGGAAGACTTTGTCTTTAGAAAGGGAAGTGAGCTTGGAGGAATAACTATACCCCCTGGCTAGAATCTGTGCATCTATCTATGCTTGTCACTATCCAGGATGTTTTTGTGTGTATATCCAACCTGACATTAACAGCAGATGCCAGATTTGCTCAAATAAAATATAGATGGTAAATTTTCTGATGTATTGGTTACTTAAATACCTTTGGTGGATATATCTTTGGGGGTTTTTGTTTTTTGTTTTTTTAACTCAAAGGGTTACTTATGATAAACATTCAATACACATAATGTGAACTGCATAGATTAGTCATGACTGGTCACATAACTGGCATAGTAGTGTGTCTGCTCCTTGACTGAATGAAGCAAGAAGCACCATGAGAAAGAGCTTTGCACTTGTAAATGCGAAGTTCTGTGTTCACAAATATTCCCCATGGCATCTTTGGCATTTGTTTCTTATGAACCTGTATGTCACTGCAGCTCCAGTGGACAGATCTTTCATAGAATCATAGAATATTAGGATTGGAAGGGACCTCACAAGGTCATCTAGTCCAATCCCCCTCACAAAGCAGGATTATCCCCAACTAGATCATTGAAGCTAAGGCTTTGTTGAGCTGGGCCTCAAAAACCTCCAAGGATGGAGATTCCACCATCTCTCCAGATAACTTGTTCCCGTGTTTCACCACCCTCCTAGGGGGAGAGTTTTTTCTTAATATCCAACCTAAACTTTCATTTCTGCAACTTGAGACCATTGCTCCTTGTTCTGTCATCTGCCACCACTGAGAACAGTCTAGCTCCAGCCTCTTTGGAACCCACTTCAGGTCATGAATGACTCATGCCTCCTGAGGCTGGGGGGGCACAGCAACCACCTGCAGTCAGTGGTGGTGGTGTTGGCAGCGGGAGGCATGGCAGTGGCAAGTGGGGACCACCTGAAGGCGGCCACGGTGATGGTGGTGGCAAGGGCGGGCTGAGCGGGGATGACCCGCAGGCGACCGTGGCGGTGTTGGTAGCAGGGGAGGCAGGGGATGGCAAGACACCAACAGCAGCATTGGCAGCAGCCAATCTCAGGAGGGTACGTGCCCACCCATACTTCCCCTATGCATTGCCTATGCTTCAGGTAGTTAAAGGCTGAAATCTATGAAATCTAAATCAAATCCCCCCTCGGTCTTCTCTTTTGCAAACTAAATAAGCCCACTTCCCTCAGCCTCTCATAAGTCAGTGCCCCCCTAACCATTTTCATTGCCCTCTACTGGAGTCTCTCCAACTTGTCCACATCCTTTCTGAAGTGGGAGGGCCAGAACTGGACACAGTACTCCAGATGTGGCCTCACCAGTGCAGAATAGAGGAGAATAATTACTTCCTTTGATCTGCTGGCAACATTCCTACTAATGCAGCCATGTATGTTGTTAGCCTGATTGGCAACAAGGGCACACTGCTGACTCATATCCAACCCATTGTCCACTGTAACCCCCAGGTCCTTTTCTACAGAGCTTCTGCTTAACCAGTTGGTCCCAAGCCTGTAGCAGTGCAGGGGGATTCTTCCATCCTAAGTGTAGGACTTTGCCCTTATCCTTGTTGTAAGGAACCTCATTAGATTTCTTTTGGTCCAATCCTCCAATTTGTTGAGTTCACTCTGAATCCTAGTACTATCCTTCAGCGTATTGACTACAGCCCCAGCTTGGTGTCATCCACTTCAGGGAAAGGCTTTCTCTCTTATTCAGAGTGTAACACAACCAGGCCCGTTTTCCATTTGGGACCTGAGGCATTACCATAACACAAATAAATGCTCCTAATTTGCAGATGGTGAATAAAAAGGCTGGCATGAATTTTATTTTAAGCATGAACAAGTATCCTTGTCACAAAAAAGCATTTTACACTGTCTGCTCTGTTAGGTACTGCTTTGCAAAACACATCGTTATTCAGAACAGTGCTGGTGATAGTATACCAATAGTGCTGTTAGTTACCCTCTGGCTGAGGAGCAGATTAGATTTGCTTCCTAATAAGATGAACCTGAACTGAATTCTCAGTGCCAAACAAGCCAGACTCCAGAAAAAAGTAGGTGTTCAGATCCAAGCATTGTAGTTTGCACTGGCTAGAAACTTCAAATTACTCTGGAAGATTTAAAGGCTGAAAAAGTGCTGGCATCAGTAATATAATTAAAGCTGGGTAACTAGGTCAGCAGCTCCAGGTATCAACTTATAGGGTGGGAAATAATAGCTGCCACTGCCACCAACTGGCCACGTTACTAGCACCCAAGAGCCACCACTGCCCATGTGTCACAGTTTCCCTGAGCACTGAGCTACCTGGCCACACTTCTACCTGGCATTTGTGATATTGTGGATGTAGGGGGAAGGAGGGTCATAAAGGCAAAGATATGAAAATTTTGGAGCATTTTATGATAGTGAGGAGTAATTGGGGTACCCAGAAAGAGCTAGAGGAAGGAACAATCCAGGAGAGGATCATTTTTCCTCTCTCACCAAATTTCAGGGGAATCTGAGGCTGACCCAGTGATGGATAAATTAAGGCAGTGTGAATAAGTTAAGGCAGGGTGCTAGTGGCTTGCTGCTAGTTGGCAAAAGGACCTATCTAGAATAGAACACACTGCCTTAACTTATTCTGGGCAACCCTCACCCTTCCTGTTCAAAGCTGGAAAGTCCCTCTTTAAAAGAAGCTTCTGAGGGCAGCCAATAAATAAAGGTTCCCTTGTGGCACTGCTTCAAATGAAGTCAAAATTGAGATAGTAAGAAGTATGGTAGGAACAGAACCTGTCAGTGTTTTCTTAGCCTGTTATTAGAACACTGGAGAAATAGATAAAGCATGTCCTGGCCACCAAGTATCCCTGCAGTCTGATTAGATTAGCTTCAGTTATCCAAAGCCTAAAGAACCATAGATTTTATGTTGTTTCCTGTTTAACTACATTTGCTTTTAGAGTTGGAGCCATTTTGATCAGTCTTGGCCCCTTGTGATCTCTCCTCTATATAGTGTCTGATAAAAGACAATGTATTTATCCTGTGTGCTGTTACCACATCATTTCAGGCAAATTGCTTGACTCCAAAGGGCAAAAAGCAATACAAATGGAGATACTCACACTTGCTGTGTAATAGTAAGTGTGCATTAAGGACAAACAACCTGAAGGTCTGGACATCATCTTCCCTTACCACTGTTTATTACTAGCAGCAAGCCATGATAAATCTCCCAAGAAAAGAGGGGAGGGTCCCTTAGATTCTGATTCATTGTCCTGTTTAAGTCTGAGCTTTGAGTGAGGCAACTGTTTGTTAAGAGCATTAGAAAGATTGTTCCATTTCTTAACGCAACCCTTTGCAGTAGGAATATAGTTGTAGCCTAGAGAGATGGAAAATAGCTTGCACAATGTATGTCTGTGTGCTGTCTGATACTATTTCCTAAGAAACGCAGTTGTATGAATCAGTTTCAGAGAAGATTAGCTTTCCTCGGAAAGGTACAGACCAAAAAGGAAATATTTGGTGTATTTCTACTTAGGGAGCAATTAGCCTGAGGAACTTATTGCTAATGGACTAGTTGAGGCCGAGAGTTTGTTGGCATTCACAAAAGAGCTGGTTGTCTGCATAGCTAATGAGAGAAGGCAGAGCTATACTAGTTGGATTGGATATTTTTCTTAAAAGTGGGAGAGCTATAACCCCTCAGGGCTCTAGGCTAGCCACTAAATGCATGGTACTTTTCATTCCATCCAGGAAGAGCACACACCAACTGCTGAAACTTCCTTAGCCTGATGAAGGGTTTTTGAACCCGAAAGCTTGCTTAATAACTATTCTCCAACTATTTGGGTTGGTCTAATAAAAGATATCAAATTCACCCAAGGAACCTTGTCTGCCTGGTGCTAGGAAGGATTTTAGTAGATTATCCCACCATAGCATAGTGCAAGATTTCTTGTACATTTCCCTGAAGCGTCTAGTACAGTGGTGCTCAATGATGGAGCCACGTCATCCAGCCTAGTCCAGAAATTTGGCAGAAGGGAAACAGCTGAATTCTGCTAATTGCCATTCCCCTACTGCCAAATTTCTGGACCCAGGGGCAGCTCCATGGACCAGATGACATGGTCCTGCATGCAAGATCACTGGTGGGGCCAGCACATGGGGTTACTACACAGCCAGATGCAGCGCACAGGATCAGCCTGTGCGCAGGGTTGGGTCTGCAAGGGTCGGGCCAGATCCAGCATGCAGGATTCAGTATGTGAGATTGCACCCATGCTCCAACCCCACCTGCAGGATCAAGGCAAGAGACCAGCCCTGCACTGGGCCAGGAGATTGGGCACCACTGATCCAGTCCTGTCCGTACAGGAAAGAGAAGATTGGATTAGAAGGACTAGTCCAGAATGGCCATCTCTGTGGTCCTTGTTAAAACTCTTGTGTCTTCCAAATATTTCACTCCCTTGGGTTAGGATTTTCAAAGTCCAAGATTGCAAATCAAAATGGACTCTAACAAGTCTCTCTCGAAATGATGCCTGCCTGCGTTCCAGGGGTGATACTGCTGCTCGTGTTGCACACCCTGCAAAAAGGAACTCAAAATTGTGCAGTGATTATTGTTCTCCTCACTCAGTTACAAGTGGAGCCAAAAATCTAATTGTCTTTTAATGGCAGATTTCAGTAGGGCTGGCTTCTTTCCCTTGTGGCACACTGTTCTCATACTCAATTTTCTGTTGCATCAGAGGAGTTTGATATATGTAGGAAGATGCATTGACCTCAGTTATTTTACTTAAAAGAGAAAAATGATATGGAAATTGCCTCTCTCAAGCTGCTTCTTGGGATCCCAGAAGCCTGGAAAAAAGATGTTCTTGCTGTCTTAGGTGTGGTTTTAAAAAGTAGGGTTCTATCTTAGACTTTTCTAATGCAACATTTACCTTAATGTTACTGTAGTGAGGCAGCATAATAGCACAGATGTTAAGCTTCATTTTTTTTACTGCAGTTACTCTTATTTTCCAGATTTCTACAATTATAATGGTCATTTTATTTACTGCTTGCCTTTGCTAGCACCATACTTTTAAATTTCCTCCCCAGTTTCTACCTATATTATTTCTTACTCCTTTTCCAGAAGAAACTTTAGGCCAGCTTTTTGTTCTGTGTTTGTACAGCACCTAGCCATATATGGGCCCCAATCCATGAGTGGGTCTCCTAGACATCCCTATAACACAAGTAATAATAGTGGCCAGCACTGTGGTTGGCAGTGTTTGTACACACAATAAGAGCATTGTGTATCATGCCAGTAAGCATCACATATCAGGTTGAACAGCTATGATAAATTAATATTCACTTTGGACATTCGGTATGTGGGACTTACAACTGAGCTATTCCACAGGAAAATTGATTGGAATGTCTGTTCTCCTGGGTAGACATTTACTTCTGAAATGAATGCCTTCCACCAGGAACTACTGTTTTGTTCTGATTATAAATTGGCCTTTTATTTCTTCAAAAAGGACAGTTATGTTCTACTTATTTGGAAGGTTGACAAGCAGGCTATAATTGCATTGTGTGACTCATTTTCTGTTGACCCTTGTAGAAACATTGAATTGTACTTAGGGCAAAAGGCTGGTTTTGAACTGAAATTTGAACCAAAGGAGATGGGTTTGACTTATAATCAGAACAATATGGTATTCCAAAGTAGCTCAAGCCATTTAAATTCACATCCAACCGTATCAAAGAAAAATACCCTTGTGTAGATAAGCCCTGTTCTTGAAGGAAAGTGTGACTTGTCAAAGAAGTTACCCTGAATATAACATTTCCTGAAAGCAGAGATGCACCAGCAAATGAGCTCACAGATCTGCAGGTTGCCAGCGACTGTCTAACTTGGAACTGAAGTGGCGTTTCAAGGAAGCTGAAGTATGTTGATGTATTTTTACTGGATAATTGTCCCTTTGGTGAAGCAGTCAGACAGCCTGTCAGTCTGGCCCTCTGGCTGTGGTTATAGAACATTGTAAAGCATTGCACCAGAGATGTAAACAGGAAACAATAGGACTGTTGAGCTATTTGGAAGAGAAAGGAGCTGTCTGCCTGGGACAGAACCAGGATGAAAGACAGGATCAAATAATCAACAGAAACTGAGTCAAGTTGCCATATTGCTGCCTGGACCTCAGAACATTGCTCAATCTGTGTACAAGTTTTGCTGCCCCACACACCACAGCTGGGACAGTATGGGAATAGCAGAGTGGTGAAGTTCTCTATTCAGGGGGTAAAAGGAAGCTGCCAAGGCAGCTGGATGGGATGTAATACTTATCTAGAGGTCTGTCACTGAGGACACTACCACAACATGAGCCTGATATAGGATGAGAGACAGAAAGGTGATCCAGTGCTGTGTCTGATAGACAGGGGAGTGGAGACGTAAGGGAAAGGAAATGTCAGTCCTAATGAAGCAGGGGCATGAGGGCCCCCAAGGTGCTGAGTCTTTGTTCCTGGAGAAGTGTCCAGGGTTTGCTTTGGCCAGTCAGTTTAAGTCTTCCAATTGATAGAGTGGACTAAGATGTAAAGCACCAGGTTTACAAGGTATGGTTGAGCTACTGACCTGCCTGAAAGTCTGCTCTTCACCCACTGCCCATGTAGAAGAACAGGTTCAAACATCCTCTTGAACAAATTTGCCTGAGATTATATCCAATTCCCATGGTATGTGCCCCATGCTATCATGAAAGGCCAACTCATGAGCCTTATCTTCACTCATTTTCTGAGACACAAAAAAGTCCAAGTTCACAATAGTTTCCAGACCTCCATGAAGAGTAGTGTCTTCCTTCTAAATCACAGAGTATGAAAGCACTTGAGGCCACACTTAGCCCTGGTGTGACTATTTTGATTTCAGTGGAATCATACCAGGGTGGCATTGGCCCCAAGCTTGTCATTAGAAATCCATTGAGAAGGGGGCAAAGCGTACCACAAGACAGGTTTTCTACCAGTGGACGGATTACATTAAAACTCACTGTCTGCTGCTTCACGTTGCATTTTCACAACACATGCATAGGACAGATTGCCTGACAAATTGAATTTGACAAGCGCTATGCTAAAAAGTTGGTGGAAATTAGCTTGCCCTGTGCTGTTACCATTCACAGGCAGTTAATGAGCATTTCAGGAAGGTACTGATGCCTTGCTTCACAGCCAAGAAACCTTTTTAAAATATCTTATTAGTTGCTCTTCCCCATGGTTCATGCCTGTTGCTTACTTCTTGGTGAGGTGTGCTCTCTGGTCCACTTTGGATTTGCTTGCAGATCACTCTGTGTATTATAACAACAAGCATAGAGCAGAGCTAGAGCATTTTCATAGATGATCTAATAGGTCATTGAGTCTAACCCCCTGCCCTGGGCAGGAAAGAGTGCTGAGGTCAGATGACCCCAGCCAGGTTTTTGTCCAGTCTTCTCTTAAATACCTCCAAGGAAGGGGATAGCACCACCTCCCTTGGAAGCATATTCCATATTTTGGCAACGCTCACTGTAAAGATTTTTTTCTTGAAGTCCAGTCTAAATTTGCTGTCCTTCAGTTTGTGGTCATTGTTTCTAGTTACCCTGATGGGTGCTGTGGTAAACATTGTATCCCCTATTTCCTGCTGTCCCCCCATGATGAGTTTGTAGACAGCCACAAGATCACCTCTTAGCCTTCTCTTGAGGAGGCTGAAGAGATTCAGATCCCTCAGTTGGTCTTCATAGGGTTTTTTCTGTAGGCCTTTAACCAGATGGGTGGCCCTCCTATGAACCCTTTCCAGGTTATCTACATCCTTCCTGAAGTGCGGCGACCAAAACTGGACACAGTACTCCAGCTGCAGCCTCACCAATGCCACATAGAGGGGAAGTATCACCTCCTTAGACCTGTTTGTGATGCACCTACTTATGCAAGAAAGAGTGCGGTTAGCTTTGCTTATTGCTTCATTACATTGGTGACTCATGTTCATTTTGGAGTCGACTACAACTCTAAGATCCATTTCCACAATTGTGCTGCTTAGAATGGTACCTCCCAGGCTATAGGAGTGTTGATGATTTTCATATGTTGTCTTTGAAATCCTGTTAATGAGCATAACCTGAGATTTGAGAAACATGCTGTGCCTGCTTAGGAAGGCAAGTCATGAAAAAGCATTAAGATGAATTCTTGGTCACACAACATCTTTAAGGTACCAGGGGTAGCAAACCACTTCATCCCTGAGGCAAATGTGGGACAACAGACATATCAGAGACTCAAAATGAGGAGTAATGGAAGAGGAAGCATGAAATGTTAGTGGATTCCTATCTGTAAAACATGCAGTGCTTTCTATCTTTCATCTGTGATGGATGCATAGAGTGCATCTAGTCTGTGTGGGACAGCGGTAAACCTGTCTCCAACAGAGTTAGCTTGTCTCAGGTTAGAAAGCCAGACTGGAGAGAGAGGGGGAGTGACTGTTTCAAATAAACCAAATTATTTGCAGAACCTTGCATCTAATTTAGTTTTCTTCCCTGGGAGACCCAAGAAAATGGTGTTTTTTTTCTCATGCAGACTGTTTTATAACCTCTTTTTAACATGACAATACTTCAACTCAAAATTGCACTCTGTAATCCTATAAACATTAGGGATGCAAAATACTTATTCACAGCACTGTGCTTATAAACTTGGATTTTTATGTCAATCGGCTTTCAAAGAGCTGTCAGTATAGGACATGTCTGGTGCATGCAGGCAGTAATTAGAATTCAAAGCAAGTAATTGCTTTGTGTATACATACATGCACACATGTGCATGCTTATACACACACACATATAAACATATATATATACACACACACACACACACACACACACACACACACGCATAATTTTTCAGTGGTTCATGGCTTAGTCTCGTAAAGCTGCCAGGTTAAGAGCTTGCTTACCAAACAAGTCCAGTTAAAGTCTTCAGGACACTTGCCTTATTTTTTCTTATTTTTATTACAGTAACAGAAGCCCCATCTGAGGTAGGAGCCCCCTTTTGCTAAGCAGTGTATATGGTAAGAGCCTCCCCCCTTACTGCAGGTGGTTAAAATTCAAGTAAACAAGATAAAGTATGGGAGGGGTAATGAAGATTAAATGACTGGCATGAGGTTGTACTGTAGGGCAGTGAAAGAGTTGGATAGAGGGACTCTCTAGACTCCTGCACCAGTGGTTCTCCAAAACTAGGCTGCAGAATTGCTGTAAGGAGCTGTAAGGACAGGCTAGCAGAGGATCCTTTGGTGCCAAGTAGTGTCATGTGAGGCACTGACTCGCTACAGGCATGCTTACCCAAAACAGGACACTGCACAAGCACTTCAGGGCAACACTGAGGGCAGGCTGAGTAGCCAGTATGGGAGGCAGAGCTAATTAGCCCAAGCATAGCACTGCACTAGCATAGCTACGCTGCTTCTGGGCTGGGAGGTTGTAAGCGTGGAGCAGTTCATGACATGACATGACCTGGCACCAAGGGAGCTTTTCAGAACTAGAGTTTGCTCAGTAAGTGCACAGCAATGCCTTGCACCAACATAGAGCCATATTAAGCACTGTACACGATGCTCTTTCCAGTTTTGGCTACGTTGCTTCCAGGCCTGGCGGTTGATGGATCCACCGTGCTAAACAAGCTCTATACATTTTTTTTGCTAGGAATGTTGTTGTTGTCAGTACCTTAATGCAGGTAATTAAACAGAGACAGAAGACACACGACTGACCTAAAGTTGACAGCTGACACCCTTTTCTGTGGTTCTGGTATAAAAGAAAGTGATCTAAATGTGTCTGTTTCTAGATCTATTAAAACCCTCCTGGCTTATTTTTGTACTTGTGTTGTCTTCACAGTATCTCCTTTTGGTACGGAATGAGATGACAGTTTCCCAGAAGCACCTGGGAGAATTCTGTAGCTCCCTTAAGCAGTACTTGAAGATTGTGGCAGGAGAGAGGGACTGTTTCCAGTAAGTATGATTCTTCCCTTTTCTGATGGAAAGCAGGAGCACCTGTTTCATAATGAATATCTGATTGCATAATATAGCACAGCTACTACTCCAGCTGTTCACATCCCACCAGCCTTGTCAATTATAAATCATAAGTACAGACATAGATTTAATCAAGAGTTAGATAGCCCCAAACAAAATCACAAATCCAATCTCATCATAATTGCATGGGGAAGGGAAAAGGACCATCTGAAATCTAAAGTTAGAGGCAGATCCAGATTTTGCAAATGGCCCCTGCATCAAACCCCAAACATCAATCAGGAGACATCATAAACTGAGGTTGTTGAGGTGTGATGCTAATGTAGCCTATCACTGGTGCTGGCCTGTGTGTGTGCGCGCATACATGCATGTGTGCAGCTGTTTGTTAGCCAAGAGATCAGGATACATGAGGAATGCTAGCATATCTAGAAGAAATGTATTTCCTAGATGTGTCTGGTATGTTCTTCCATATATAAGTGTTTATCTTCAGTGCAAAAAAATACTGTGCACTAAACTCCAGTTAGATAACTTTTAACTTGCATTAACAGCTCCTTTTAAAGCCTATAGAGGAGCTTAGGGCTCAAGTTGAGCTGCTAATCTGATTTAAAAGTCAAGTTGCCTCATCTACACAATTACTTTAACTCAAGTAAGCTAATGTGGGTTACTCACAATAAACCACACCTTTTTTGGAGTAAAAACCTACCTTAGGGCATCAGGGACAGTGGGACGGCGCTTTAATTAGAGAGGCTCTGGGAGCAACTCTGGGGATGCTGTAATTAAAGCACCCACAGCATCATACCTATTCAGCATCCCATGCTTCAGAATGGTGGCAGGGACGTTTTAAGTAAAACTTGTTTGACGAGCTTTAGTTAAAGCACCTCTGCCGACATTTTGAAATGCAGGGACACTGAATACATGTGACGCAGAGGCTGCTAGAACACACTAATTAGCACACTCCAGCAGACTCACAGCAGACTCGATTAATCAAGTCTTCTCCAATGCATGCTAATTAGCACACGGAGCAGAGCTTCGGCATGGGTATAGGTGCCCCTAAGGAGTGAAGGGTTTGTGTGAAGTCCTCTGTCATTGCATATAAGGGAAAGCACTAACTGCTGGGCTCCCTTTTTCACATATACAAGAGGCAAAGCAGAAGCAAAGGAAGCAGTGTGCTCAGAGGGGTCCTCAAGTGGTGATTTTCCTGTGCTTTTCCAAGGTGCTTGAAAGTGCTGTAGTTTGAAGTGACATCACATCACTGTTATACACTCCTGGAACAGACTGGCTAGCTCATTTGCAACAAGACTGCCCTCTTTCACCAGACAGAATCCCTGCTCTTATCAGATGCACCTGATAGCTCCTCCTAGCCTGTGACCTGGGCAATCTGTCTGTAGTTGGCCTCTCACCTGCTGAGAAAGATAAAGCAACAGTTTAATGCCAGCTTCATTTTCAAGCTGAGAACAGGAGTGATAGCCTAACAGTGTAACAGTTAAACTACCCATTAGTTTATTTTGGGCAGTGGGACAGCAAACTTCAGAAGCATCTGTGCTACCATTCAGATCTCAGTGGTGAATTTGTACATACTCCCATAAAATGGAGAAAGCCTGAATGTAACAACCAGTTTCTGTGCTGTTCAGCCTCTAGGCATGGTCCTGAAACACAGTGAGCATCCTCAGCTCTCTGCACATATGAGTAGGAGCGGTAAGTGCTCCAAGTTTTTTTGCCTCAAACTCATGCCATGATGCCAACATGGGAATCAGGACATACAGGATCTTGGGGCAATTCATTCCCATACTGTAATGGCTTTCACACAAGCTGATGAGGCATCACTTGCTGTTCTCAGGCCAGTGAGGTGCCTGGAATTGTCTGTCTTGCACAAATCATGATTGAGTTGCTTTTACTCTCTCTTTGCCTTTTCAGTGTAACTGCAGTGAGGCTCCCGGATGGAGTCACCTTCATTGTCTATGAGTTCTGGGAGTCTGAGGAAGATTGGAAGAGGTAAGAGAACAAAATTTAATCCTGTCTTATGTGCAGGTGAGGGGTGTTCCAACCTAGTAGGTGTTGGTTCGGGCCGTCTTTATCATCTACATGCAAGAGTGTATGCGATTCCTCTGTATGGTGAAGTGTGTGCATACATGTGTGTGCATGAATGCAGAAGCTGCCCTCTCCATGTGAGTATCTAAAAGTTTTTTAACTTTCATCTTGCTTTTCATTTGACGTGTTCCAAGCATAGGGTTTATGATACTATACATAATAGCTAACATCTACTACTGCTAGGGCCCTGACCTGGTATCTCCTAGATGGGAAAATGCTGTGGCCAGGTGAGGCAACAAACTGTTTCCTTCTAGAACAGGGAGATGGAAGGTGTGGGAGCTCATGGGACAGGAAAATGCTACAAGGAATTTCAGGAAAGGGAGATTGGCAGGTGCAGTTTTAAAAGAAAATACTACCTTATCTCCCCTTTATGGTTGTTGTGTTTCATATAAAAATCATCGGTCAAGTGTGACTGTAGTATGAAGGGGTTAGTAATTGTTGTGGAAATGACATGGAGGAAGGGTATTCTCAGCTTAGTTGGTAGATTTCCTTTCACTTTGGTGCATAGTAAGCAAAGCACAACAGGTGACATGAATTTCAGGCTTTTTGCATCAGCAGAAACTGGTGGACAGCCCTAGTTACCTGAACAGGCTTTTGTATTTATATTCTCTGCAAATGCAGAGTTTAAGGCAGAAGGAGCAATTTCTCCCAAACAGTGTCCTAATCAACATCCCCTTGTATTGGAAGAACCTTAAGCCCTTTTAAAAAATGAGTGTCCTTGCCATTTAACATCCAGAGAAACCTGAGGCTTTGCAAGCAAGCCCCAAGGAGAACAGGTGCCAGAAAGCAATGTGATGGTGGTGGAATTCAGGACTTGTCCTGGGTCCCTGGCTGGTAGGAGCCAAAACGACCGTGGAAGCCCTTAGGCTCAGCTGATCTGTATTAGATTGGTAGGAAGATCAAAGACAGCAACCATGTGAAATGGGGACTTCTCAAGGAGCTAGAAAGACAGTGAGAAACTGTCAAGCGTGCAGGCTGCAAGTACACACAAGGGAGGGGAAATTAAGGCTCACTGATGCCATGGGTTTTTTTTCTCAGTGACCACAGCTTAACCATACAGCCTGAATATGGAACTGCTCCTGAGAAATAGCTCACTGATGTCACCCAGAGGCTAAGGAACATTCTGCTTGCATCTCCATTCTGTGGAAGCACCCAGGGAATCATTCAGGGTTTCTCAGACTCAGCCCAAGAAATGACTGAATTGTTGTGCTGATATTTCCACTTATCTCCCAGAGCATAAAAGTAAACTAAATGATGGAAAAGCCAACAAACACATGGATTTTATCATTGCTCTAGAGTCCTAGGACTTGAAGAAAAGTTTGTTTGACTCTCTGAGGCCAGTAGTTCCATGAGATCTACAAAGGAAGAACATTAGATAAAAGCTACAGGTTCTTATTTTTAAGTCAGCTTCTGATTCTGCACAGTAGAGGCCAGTGTTATATTATGTAGTGTAAGGAGAGGCAACTGCAGCCCTAGTGTGTAAGGTAGAGTAAGGTGTAAGGTGTGGGGGGAAGGGAGAGAGGGAGGGCAAACCCCACTAACTTCAGTCATGCTTTAGTTGCTAACAGTGGCCAAACCTACTTTACCTTAACCTGTAACAGCTCATGTTGAACCAGTATTGAACCAGTATCTCCCAGTAGGATGGGCTGTTGCATGGATCTGGCCAGTCACACTGGGCTTTCCCATGTAAAAATTTGGCACAGGCCTGCTTCCTGTTAGTTGCTAATTTACTGTACCTGACACTAACATGAAACCAGCTTACCTTTTAAATCACATTAATTAGGCGAGTGCCCTCTGACTACAAATGTCAGGAGAAAGTTTTGCATAGGATGTTTTACAAAGTTCATCAACCCCACGGGGCAATCCCAGCCCACATAGATCCTCCATCTATTCAGGTAATGCAAATAGCCATGTCTTTTTTGTGACTCTTGCTCTCCTCTGTTCCCTTACTCCTTTCAGCTGAGCTCAGGGCCAAAGTTTGGAATCTGTGTTGTACTTTGTGTATGAATACATTAGTACACTGCATGGAGAATGATGAAAAGTGTGCCTGAAAGATAGTGCGAGAGACAAGGATTTCTTATAGTGATATCTTTTGTTGGACCAACTGTGTCATTGGGATAAAATTACACAAGCTTTTGAATGCAAGGCTTTCTTTGTCAGGTCTTACTGAGAGTCAAACTTTCTCCTGACTAGATAGTTAGTCCAATAAAAGATATCACCCTAAGAAATCCTTGTCTCTCACAATTTCTGAACCATCATGGCTATGACATCATTTGTACACTACTGGAAAGATAAGGAAGACACACAAAAAGAGAACACTCAGGATTGCTTCAAATTAATATAAAAATCCTGGCAAGCTAAAAGAGGGGGGACCCTGACCTAGAGAACAAACCAGAAAGGAGATGTAACTATACATGTCGTGAGTGCCATTAGTCATTGCTACTGGCAACTTCCAGTGGCAATGAGAGGCCCCAGTACAGCTGCTCTATGTACAGCAGTATAGCTGCTCTTATCCTGTTACATTAGGCCAAGACTCATCACTTGTTAATCTTTGTTCCAGACACCTGCAGAGCGCTGCTTGCAAAGGGTTCCAGCATGTGAAAGTGGACACCCTGACTCAGCCGGAGGCTGTTTCCAGTGTGTCAGTTCCAGGTAAAGCCAATAGAGGTATCTTAACACCTGAAGGGCATTGACAAAGCTACCAGTAGAGGCAGAAGCCGCTAAAGAAACTAAGCAGCTGGATCTCAGCTTGAGTGCTAGTGACCCCTGCTCACTATTAAATAAGCCACCCCGAAGTCTGGCAGCCTTAATTCCATCAGTCTCTTCAAGACTATCTGCCCTTCATAGTAAATTTACATGAACTTCGTTGAGACATTCTCATCCTGAAGGGCAAACTGAATGTGAAGGTTCTATAAATTCATTAAGTTGTGGGCATTAAAACACCTTGCAGCTCCACATGGCTGCACAAGGATGGCCTGATTCTCTGCAGCCTTATGCTCTGTCCTTCATTACCTCTTGGTAACATTTTTACGCTGTTTGCAAAGTCAGCCACGCCTTTGCACAAGAGACATGATTGCCAGTCAGTTTCACTGGGTTCATTGTCATCTCTCAGAGCAGTGTGAAATTGCATGTAGAATTGCAAACAAATTATGGATTTTAGCTTATTCAAGAGCTTTTCATTTTCAAGGACAGAAATAAGATACTGCACAGACCCTATTTCTCACTGCCAGACAAGGAGTGCACTGCCCATGTGCCAAATTTCTAAAGTCTGACTTCTGGGTAAAACCCAAGGAAATACCAACAAGTACTGACTCATTTAGCAGCAGATTTTTTTTTTTTCCTGCCAAAGTTATGGGCCAGGGATGTGCCTCCACCTTCTCCCCTGCCCCCCGTGGGAATAAGTTATAATGGTATAACCATATCCACAAGTTGTAAAACTTCCACAACCCCATATCATGAAAGGAATAACATTCAACTTATGTATAATGAAAAGGCCTTATTCATTTTGGGTCTCAGTTTTCCCCTATGGATAATTGCTTAGCTCCCACAGGGGCCATGAAATGTAACTACCTTCTAAATAAAACCCCGTCCATTAGAAAATCTCCAGGGACTAAAACAGTGATGTTATATTACATAAGCAACTCTATTTTGAGCTAATAGCAAAATTCCACTAATTTACATGGGGAAGGGGTGGTTTAATTCAGGGATGTTACTCCTCCAGCTTTATACTCATTTTTCTTATCTCTTGACCGATGAGCTATTAGACACATTCTTTTCCTCCTGCATGCTTTGGTTTGCCTGACAAAACAAGTTCTGCCAATTCAGAATGCAGTAAGCTTTGATGTTGAATCCTTCAGTCTTTCCCTTGGGGTGGCTGTTGTGCCTGCAAAGCTCAGGGGAAGATGTTGAGCGCTCTGAGATGTTGAGTTGACTCTGTGTTCTTCTCACAGCAGCCTGGTGCACCCTGAACAGAGACTAACTGTATTCCTGGAGAAGACACAGAAAGGTGAACAGTGCAACTTTCAGACTCTCACCTTGTCTTTTTCTGTCTTCTGAATTCTCTCTTCCTTTACAGAGGACTAAACTCCTGTCTTTTCTAATGACTTTGTTACAAGTATTGTCTTTTGAATACACTTCTAACCAGGAATGTCAGAAATGTATGTTTGCTGTTTGAAGTGAAGGAAAACAAACCAAAACAAAAAAAACCCTTACACCTACTACATCAGTTCCCCAAAGATCATCTCTCAAACAGGGCTGGAGTGGAGTATGTTGTCTGCCTCCTCATCACCAGAGCCCTGTTGCTGTTTGAGAGACCACAGAGCCATGGGGTCTTTTCTAGGCTCTGTGACACTAAGCAAAACTTATTTATTATTCTCAGTAAGGTGGGAATAATTAAATAAATGAACATGTGGCCAAAGCCTGACTCTCAGAATTGACTCTTCAGCAGCAATGGCCTAATTTTCAGAAGTGCTGTAATTTCCATAGATTTCAGTAAAACAGTAAGTTTTTGGCACTACAGAAAATAGGGAGGACACTGGAGCACAGGCCCAACAGTATGATTCAGTCTGGCCAGCCCTTCCCGTGATGAGGCCAGCAGAAGCCACTTTTACTCAAAGTTTTGTTCCAGATAGATGTTAATTTTTTCATCTAGTAAGCTTGTAAGAATACATTTTGCAATAGAATCTATACCCTTTCTCTAGAATTCAGCTTTGCCATTTACTTATGAAATAAATCCAGCTGTGATGTACCAGCATCTCAGAACTGCCTAGTGGAACAGGCCTAATTTGAGAAGGAAAGTCACTCTGCCTTAGAATTGATGCACCATTTTTAGATTTTTTATTTAATTGTTGGTTTTGTCCTATGTAATCAGGAAGAAAATGAAAACTGTTTTTCTTCCTCCTCTTCAATTCCTGTGTCAAACTGAAGTTTCCTTCACTTTAAAGCCAATGCATGCTAACTAAGCCTTGATGTACTATAGATGCCTTCTTGCTGTAGAAAGTAGCAATCTATTCCTTTACTAAGTTTAGTGCATTTTTTATTTGTTTTTACTGGGAACTACTGCAGGGGAACCAACTCTGAGATGCAGGCTTGCTTATTTCTTCACTTTTGACTATAATGTTTGATATTATTCTCTATGTATGTCAGCAAATGTACCTGGCTTTGAAACCATAGCAAACTACAGGGTGTCAGTATTAAGCAACATATAAGCAATTTAATATTAGAATATGTACAGTTAAGTACTAGAGATGCCAAATAAAATCTCATTGGGAAACTGCAGTGGTTTATTCTATCTTCCTGCTCCTTAGGAGAGAAATGGTATGAAAGATTTCTGCAGTCCTGGAAGAGAAATATTTGCATTAAAATAATTTGATGACAGCTGGGAAATTCATGACTTTCTGGTAAACTGTTGCCTTCTTGCTGCATAGAATCATTTTCTAGGAGGTGATAATGGTGCGGCAGATGTACATCGGTACAACATTTATCAGGCACACACTGTACTGAATGAGGAGGTCTGTCGCTTACCATATAGACCTCTAGGACCCACCAGACAGGAAAAAATGACGCATTGTGTAAAATCAGTCTTTATTTTGTTAGAAAGCTAAAAAGGATTTATTAAATTACAAAGGAAGGCTGATACACTCCTGTCAGTCACCTGGAAATGATGCTCCAAACTATCCTCTATGGAGGTGTGTTATTCGTTACAAATAGCACCAAGCTGGTCACAGTGGACCAGACTATAGGAGACCAAGTTGCGAGTATCCTTGCTAAAAGCACCTAAAGTTTATAGGACAACTCCATGATGGCAATAGTTGTGCTTTGGCCAAAGATGAAAGCTCCACAAAAGACAGAGATGACCCCCCAGACAATTAAACAGGACCTAGAAAAATAAACAGAATATAGAATTTATTCCATGGCAAGCTACCCTGGGAAACAAGTCCCTTGTATAAAGGTAAGCATAATCCTAAATACAACTTTTCCTCTAGACATTGCCTAAGTCTAAAAAAATGCCTTACATTCTTTGAGATCCTGTGTGCTTGGAAAACAATCTCTCTACATAAAATGACTCCTGCTACCTTACTGCAGTCTTCACTATGAATTATATAATTGCTGCACAAAAACCAAATCAGCCTTCACATGTTACAACTTATTTCACTGAGAAGGAGGGGTGCTGCCCAAAGATACCCTGTCAGGCAAGTGTCCTGCTCAGAACAGTGCGCCTCACTCATGGAGAACTGGTAGTACAGGGGTGGCAGCAGTGGATGTAGCAGACAGCCATAAACATCTGTCCTCCTCAGCAAATACTAATGAATCTCTTTCTCAAGGATGAAAGCAAACTGTTAGGTTTTTTACCTATGAACAAATGAGCACCCAAATCTTACATAAATCAACCTCTCTCCTACAAAGTCATTGTCCTTATTCTCCAGCTGGGTTTTTTTGAGGCATATAGACTTTCAAGATTTTTGTCCCAGGCCACACATCTTAAATGCTGTAGTTCTCAGGTGTGGGAATCTAGTTGCTTTCTGGCATTTGGTTTCAAGATGAAATAGAGGTTAGGGGCAGAACAAGATCTTTCCTCCTGTATTCATGTTACACTCACCCAATGGTGTCAGTGGCATGACTGAGTCAGTGGCATAACTGGCAACTATAGAAAGAACCTACTAAGTCCCAGGTCATGTGATGACAAGGTCCATCTCTCTGATGAAAGTAAAAATAAAAATCTTGCCTGCATTTAACATTTTAATCATTTCCACTATATCACTGCATAATTAATGGAGAGGAGATGGATGATGGGGTAAAAAACAAAAAAAACAACAACAACAAAAAAAGAGGACGCTCTTCAAATTACTGTCTGCATATCTGTTCACAAACCTAGCAGGTGAGTGAGATGTTCACCCATTTCAGGACAAGGGAAGCGATAGTCTGACAACTCTCTTCAGATGGGCAAGGCTGTCAATATTAACCTGAGCATTACTGAAATGCAAAAACTATTTTGAGAGACTTGCTATGAGAGAAATCCCAATTTGTCCTTAACCATCTGGCTTACAGTGATGTACTTAACCCTCCTTTAAAAGAGTGGTTTTTTTACCTATGTAGGGCAAGTGAATGCTCTACTTTTATGCCCTACTTAATTCCCTTAGGACTCAAAAGGGTTTTGGCTGTCATGCTAGTTTTTGTGAACGGGTGAATTGGAGTTGATTTTTCTTCAGTATATGTTTAAGCCAAATTGTGTTTTAGGAACATTCCTCCCTCTCCTTCCCTAGCCCAGTCCCCAAAGCCCAGCACTAGAACATTGTGGGTAGATCACAATAATTTTGGATATTCTTGCAAGGAACTCAGGTGGATAACTACAACCAATTTCCTTTGACTAGAAGCATAGATACCAACCAAGAAGTGGAGCAGCACGAGTGCTGGTAAAAAAAATACCTGGGGAGAAGCATGTAGTAGATAAAGAACCCAACCCCCCCGAAGCAATGATTCCACACAAAAAGCAAGTTCTAATCAGGCAACAGCAGTTAAAGCAGCAGCTTTCAAATAAAGCATTACAAGATAAAAGGTTGTGTACTTTGCTATGAAGGCTGCCTGCTGCAGCAAGTTTAGGGCTAGATCAAAAGAACCTGGATGTGTGGTTCCCATTCTGTGGTGCCTAAAATTCACCAGGGTCTTAAGCCCCATGCTCCTCCAGCACTTAGGCTGCAGTTGTCAGCATTCACAAACCTAAACTGTCTCTGTAGCTGTGCCTACCCCAGCCTCTTCTCACAAAACACACGTGCTCTGATTGTACTCAGGAACCTTTTTATCTTGCTTTAATAGTCCATGAGTCTTTTTCTAATTCACAGATATTTGCAGAGAAATGTTAGGAGCTAACATGTTCCCAGGGCCTGTGCTTCAGTTTTTCAGGGAATAGAACCACCATGGTGTGGCTTGATTGACTGGCCACACACCCCAAATACTAAGCAAGGTGCAAATGGTCTCTATTTAATCAGAAATCACAACTTGGAAAGGCAACTTTTAATAGAAGGAGAACCTGCTGTGTTCCTTTGTCCAAACTGGTCAAATCAGTCACTTCTAGTAGCTCACCTTGGATTATTTGGGAAAATCTTTCAAGATTTAATTTTTGATCATTAAAAACTGTCTAACCACTCTCCCTCTTTTGCAGTTTACACAGCTTTATAGAATGAAACTAGACTCTCTGTTTCCCCTCTTCATACAATAATGCTCTACTCTAATTTTTCCTAAATTGGGAAATTTTACTTCTGTACAAATGTCCTTCTGGCTTTTTGTTGTCAAGATGATCCTTTCTGAAGAATTCTTGCATTTCATGTTCTGCCAGAGCCATTCAGTAGATATTAGAAAGGAATCTGATATATGCTGACATCAGACTTTTTCTGGTGTACTGAGAGAAAGATAGGAATGGAAGGACCTTATCAGTTATCACACTTTACACCCATTGCCCTGGGTCACTGGGTTGTGTGTGGTGTAGTAGGTTCATCTTTCTAAACAATCACTAACTACATCCTTTATCCAGACCCTCATAGTACATACAAACTTACTTTTTCCGTGGTTCAATGGGTTCAGTTTCCATTGCACAAATTAGACAGAGCCCTGCAATCAAAAAAAGTAGATTCCTGGCAGTGGTTCTAAAATGAAACTCTCATTATGACACCTACATTCATTCCCAAATATTCTTCTCAGTAAACACTGAGAAAGCAGTGTTAGGAAGGAACCATTAGTGAATTTAATTAATTGTATATTAGTTCAGTTGTGCATTGCCAATCAACGGTACTAGAACATGCATGGATAAAAATCAGCTCTGTGTCTGATACATTTAATTATTAGAGTCATAATTAAACATTCCCCCTTCTCCCCATTTAAAGACATTCGGTAAGATTTTTTTATCATTTAGTTTTTGTAACTTCTCCTTTGAAGTATAAAAGCTCACTTGTAATTTGTTACTTAAAACTGTTATACAACTCCTAGCAGTTAAGTGGCTACATGGAATCTGAGTTATGTCAGCTACATTTTACTTGGAAAAAATGAGCATATAATTTGTATGAGGAGACAGATGCTAGAGGCATGAAAAATGAAGTAAGTAGTACCGTAAAAATGCAAGTAGAGAGGGAAAAGAAGTACTCTGTACTTTGACTGTAGAGAATGTAATGTTTTTTAATGTGACATTAAAAAACAATACATTTCAAATGATCAGATGCATCCATTAAAATGTCATATCTACCTCTATGTATCAACCACAAGGGGAAAAAAAGTGTGTAGCTAGTAGGTAGGTCCCGTTAGGATCACAGCATTTCAAAAACGTGCAAGAACATTCTGCATATACTATCAAAGAGTTAAGTTTGTATTGAAAATATTGATACATGAGGCCTGTGATACCTTGAAGGTTTGCCTATACCCATCATGCAGTTGGTCCAATAAAAGATTACTCACAAGAATTCTTGTCTTGATACATGGGCAACTTGACCAAACTTTCCTCCTTAACTTTATCACCGTATATACATTGAGATGAAGATTCCTCCAGTGATGCAGTTTTCCACTAAGCATGATGAACACTGAAATTGTTCATCAAAGTTATTGATAGCTAATATGAGAGACTTGCAAATCTTAACTGCTACATTGTAGATTCAGGGCAAGAGCTACCATCAGAAGTGGCACCTACAAACCTGTGCAAAGTTTTACTCTAGAGGTCGAGGATATTCTTTAGCAAGTGATTCTCTAAGGAGTTCCAAGAAGGGAATTTACATACAAACGCCCAGCACAAGACTGATTGAAATCAAACTAAATAGGCTTCCCTGTATCAATACTTATCACAAGATTAATGAAGGAACCTATGAGACATTTATTAAATGGGAAGATAATTGAAGAGGGCAGTAAACAGACAAAAAAGAATACCTTTGCTGATGAATGAGCAGTTATACAGCCAAAAATATACAAGCCTCAGTTTCTAACTTGTTAGTGTATTACACCTAGTTTGCAGGAGTGGAAATGTTTACACAGGATACAGGACACTGAAAATCAGGGTTTATGCCTGGAATGGAGATAAGTCACTTAACACAATTAAAGGGTGTTTATATGGTACCAAAACAGCCAGACTGTTGTTTGCATACAGGAGTTGCTTCTCTGAAATCTGCTTTCAGGAGTTGAGGGATTCTATAGCTCTTCAACCTACAGGGCCAAACAAAGCTGCATGGCCATGCAACTTATGAACAGCCAGGGGCTGCACAGGCTCCCCGAGACCCTCACCGTGCATGGCTGGCATAGCCTCCCCACTGTATGGACAGCACAAGCCTTCCCTTCACAGCACTGTACAGGCAGCATGAACCTCTCTCTTGCCATCATATGGGCAACACATTCACCAGATTCCCCTCTCACCGTGCTGCCTTGCCCCAAGGACCCCTGACCCTAGCACAGCAGGAGCACTAACCCCTCTCAAGCTAGCTGCAGCCTGGAGGCCATGAGTTGGACACCTCTGCTGTAAATTGCATTAAAAAAAAAAAACACTTGCTCCTCCTTTATCTCAAAGGTGATAGAGGGGAACTGGAAGAGAAACAGATGAAAGTTGTTTTTTTTAAGTGGCAAATGGAGGAGTGACTAGTAGTAATTTTCAGACTTACCTGGAGTTTCCAGGGCCCCCTGATCAGAGAGTAACTCAGTGAAGTATTTTGCATAACCCTGGTTTTCAGATCAAATTGATTTAGAAAGCATTTTCCTCCCAGACATGCCAAACATGTGAAGCAAGTTGAACAGCCTTAGTGATCAGTAGCAGCTAAATCATTAAATGTTTCCCGGTCTTTTTTTTTTTTTTTTTTTTTAATTAGACACACACACGCACACGAATGACAATGTACATGCCTGGGAAGATGAAGATGAAGAATGCACTGATGCCACCAATAATACTGATGACTTCACTAATGTCAGGGACAAACAAAGCAATGATGAGCGTGACTATGATCCATGTGCTAGTCAGCGTGATCCTCGTCCATCTCTCATAAGGCTCCATGATCACTATGTAGCTGCACTTGGAGTTCAGGCAGACATCCCGTAGGACAGACCTAATGCAGACAAAAGCCATCTTATTTATAATTCTGCTTCCCCCTCTTGACCAGACTCTGACTGCCTTGCTCCAAACCTAACAGCATACACAATCCGTTCTTTACAGTTACATACTTAAGATACTGACTGTTCTGTCTGCCAGTAAGTACATAATTTAGGCATAGACTATTGTGGGCTGGATTGTGCTATTTAGGCAATGCCAACAATAGAGGACAACACAGAGCTGAGCTGCACTGCCACAGGGAGATGCTCATGAAAAAAACATTCTGTCAACAGGTCCTCCACTACCCTCCCCTTTCCTCCCATGCTACACAGACTACAGAAGGAGAGCATCTACTTTCTGCAGTGGAACAGGCTCTCCCAGGGGCAGATGGGCTATGGCATTACCTCCTCCCTCTCCGTTTAATGGCCACATTTGCCCTTAAGAAAAGAAATTCTCACCCCTGCATGACAGCCAGAGACACCCCAGTATATATATTTCAGTAACATCTAGATGTTCCACCTGAGACCACGGTCCCAGGAGTTAGGCTCACCTTGGTTTAGATACAATAAGAAGATGCTACTGCTTTCTCATTCTCTACCTGCTTTCTCATTCTCTTCTCTGAACCTTTTGATATGTCACCTTGAGACATCCTCTTCCTGCTGCATCCTACAACAATGCTTTCCAACCCTTCCCAAAAGTTGTTGAACCAGGTCAGTTAACACAAGTGTCACGTAACGTAGTGTAACGTTCTCTGCCTAGCAGTCATTTCTGGGAAATCCTCCCTGTCTTACATGGGTTCAGTATTGTATGCATTATCACTTCTCTATTGTTTCTGTGGCATTTGCTAGCTTTCTTCAGAAGTCTGAAGGGGTGTTCATTGATAGACATTCAGTCAGACTCATCTAAATCTTAACCAAAGGTTAGGAACTTTTGTTGCCTCTCTCAGAAGCTATAGGGATAAAACTGGGGAGTGGGGGAGGGCAGGGATTTGGCCATTAGTAAGGCTTCTTCCCAAGCTAGGTGCACCCCCTGAAATCTAAATCCCAGAGATACCATTCTGACATAGAGGGCATAAGCTTGTTCCTGGATATGTCTTTCATGCACTTCACTCACCATACACATACAGCTTCACTCTTCCCATTACCTTCCCAAGAGGACAACAATAGGGTAGATGGTAACGATGGAGACACCAAAGAGTAGGCGAGCAATGATGACAACCACATCATTTCCTGGGTAGGACATCAGAATATCAGCAGCAACATCACCACCAAATGTCAAGTAGCCATAAAGTCCTAGAAAATAGAAGCCAAAGAGCATAGCAAGGGGTTGACATATGACCCCCAAACATTTGGGTGAGGAGACTGAAGGAAGAAATAGCCACCAGGTGACTTGATATAAATTACAGTTCTTTATTATAGGCACAGCATGGATTAGTGCTAAGGCTGCCCAAGACCTCTTCTTATCATTTAGAGTGAAAACACTGCTGCTGCAGACCAGGCTGAAGCTGGGTGCTGGAACTGAGAACAGAGAGCAAGTTTCTTCTGGGACCAGTACTTTCCTAGCTCCACCCCTGCTCCCCACCGTCACCTGATATCCAAGTAGCACAAAGGACAGAAGTGCGCAGTTCAAATGCAGAGGGGACAAGAGCCAGATGTGGATGTTGTGAAAAGCAGACAAGGATAAGGAACCTTGAGGGAGGAAGCCTGAGGCTGTTATTGGAAAGGGAGTTGAAGGAAGACAGGAACAGAAATAGGGAGTGAGGGGGAAGGCCAAGAGAGATAATGAGGAGCCAGGAACTGGGGGTGGAGCTAAGACAGTGGGACAAGGCATTGGGGATATGGGGACAGAGGGTGAAGAGACCAGGGTGGGAGCATGAAATAATATGATAGGGAAGGGCTACCTGTAAGGGAATACATGAGTAAACAGATGATCATGGAGAGTACAGACACCACAATCCAGTGGGAGAGTTTCTTGTTGTACATGCTGCTGTAGATGGCAACACAGGCTTCATGGCACTGAAATACACAAGAGAATATAATCCCCTTGTAAGAAGGTGGAGTGAAGATGCAATGTTGTAGATCCTTCCTACCACATAGATGCAGGTTATTATGCTTACGTTTCATCTGCACTACCTTTCTTGCACTCAAACCTTCCCCTGTGGCGTCTCATTCCCTCTCCACAGCCACTCCATGCACACTTGCTCCAGTTAGTGGCATATCACCCAGTACATTTTTGGGGGTTCCTTCAATAGAGAAGGAGAAGGGAGAAGGAATCCACAGCATACATACAGGCTGGGGAGTTCCCTTCTTGAAAGCACAGAGGCAGAAAGGGATCTTGGAGTCATTATTGACTCCAAGATGAACATGAGCCGCCAATGCCAGACCGCAGCCAGCAAGGAGAGACTGAAGGACCTGAACCTGTTCAGCCTCAGCAAGAGGAGGCTGAGGGGGGACCTGGTGGCTGCCTACAAGCTCATCAGGGGGGATCAAAAGCAAATAGGCAGAGCTCTTTTCTTCCCAGCACCACCTGGGGTGATAAGGAACAATGGTCGTAAGCTGATGGAGAATAGGTTTAGGTTGGAGATCAGAAGGCAATATTTTACAGTTAGGGTGGCCAAAATCTGGAACCAACTTCCCAGGGAAGTGGTCCTCACCCCTACCTTGGGCAAATTCAAGAGGAGGTTGGATGATCATCTGTCTGGGGTCTTGTGAACCCAGCATTCATTCCTGCCTGTGGCAGGGGGTCAGGCTAGATGATCTGTTCAGGTCCCTCCTGACCCTAGCTACTATGAAACTGTGAAACAATATCAATAGGTCACTTGCCTCAAAATAATTTTCCCCAGTCACCAAAAGGCCAAGGATTGCTTCATCTTCACACAAGGCAAGAAGGGATATGTTTTTTGCTTCTGGATAGGGCTATTTGATTCAGTACCACCCTCATTTCAGGGCCAGAGATCGGTGGGGGGAGGCCCAAACCATGTGTTGCCCCATTACCCCCAGGGGGAGTGAACTGAGCCCAGGACCTAAGCAGGAGCAGTATAAGCTTTGCTCTGTATCTGAAATCCACTGGCTCTGACTCCAAAACATAGGTCATAATTCTCACTGGGGGCACATGCATGTGCAATAGGATGGGTACAATGACGAGTGCATAGTGGCCTTATTTAAAAGTCCTGTTTATAGATAAGATGTCCATCACTGGGAGTGACTGGGGAAAATCCAAGCCTTCCCCACTCTCCACCAGAGTGATTAATGAAGAACACAGCTGAACTTTTATGCTCTTGTCTCTACTATATATTTAGACCAGTGGTTTTCAACCTTTTTTTATTTGCAGACCCCTTTGAAAATTTTGAATGGAGGTACAGAGCTCTTTGAATTGTAAGTGTGGGCATTCACATACTTTTGATTGGTCATAGTCATCTCTCTTAGACCCCTTAGACATAGTCTATGGACCTCCAAGGGTACTGTCTCAGACGGCCAGAGCCGACTTGAGGTGATTTAGAAATTACTCGGTCATTGGGCAGGCTGGTGAATGGAGAGGCAGACAAAGCGTATTGGTTGCAAAAAGCTTTACTTACGCCACTAGTAGTCACGACGCAGGTGGTCCGGTCGCTTAAACAACTACACGAGTTGCTCCAGCTGGCAAGGCTCAGGCCAGCGAATCTGTACACGAAACAGGCCGGCAGGAAAAAGGGTACATCGAAGGATTGCGCTCGGCGACGGGGAGAAGAATCGATAGGTGATCAGGCTATCGATCAGCTCAGCCGCAAGTCAGGAATCTTCAAAGGCACTCTGCAGCGTGCTCAAAGTTCTCTGACTTGGGCGGAAGTCGCACAGAATTTTATACGGCTAGCAAGCCAATCACTAGCCGCCACGTAGGAATAATTTAGAACTGGCCAATAGTGGGACACAAATTTGCATGCGAATGGCGGGAACTCTCTTGCACCGGGGTTTTCTGTTGCAGCAGAAAACTTTTGCTGTGCACAGAGACTCTCATGTGGCGGGAAAATTCCTTCGTGCCAAGGCACTAAAGTCATAGGGTTGTGACATGCCCCCTTGCCGGCGGCACAACTGGAATTTTAGACACATGAGCACATTATAAGGAATTTTCGTTCTAGGATTCACTGGCCTTACGGAGCTTAAGCAACCAACAATAATATATATATATATATATATATATATATATATATATACACACACACACACACACACACACACACACACACAAATAAACAATTTTACAGACCGGTCTTTTTAACAAACTATAAAACACAATAACTTCAACATATAACAACAACTATTGGTTATCATCTGATTGGAGAACATCTATTTGGGATTCCCCTCATTTATTAGTCAGTGAAATACGGTTCATAATGAAATAGTCACCGCGGAATGTCCGTCTTCTCCCATAACAGACAAAGCCAATTAAAATACTTCCAAGTATTAGAAAGAGAGTTCCACCTACTGCACTACCGATGATGGTACCCCAATTGCATCCCTGCATCATTGTTAGGGTGAATGCTGACGCCAAACCCGTAATGCTATTAGTGGAAGGATACCACGGAACCGTAGGCGATCGTGTGGTAGAGAAATCTAATATGTAAATGGTCCTCTGATTGCTTCTTTGACCAAGGAAGTTTGTCACCCTACAAATGTAAGTCCCGCCATGATTGTGGGTTAATGGGCTATTGAAATATAGAGTATTGTTTACAGACAGTAAGCCTTTAGGCCATTGTCCATCTAATCTGGCCCAGGTAAACTTTATAGGCGGCGGGTTAGAATTAGCATTGCACTTAAGTTGAACATTTCTTTGTCCAACAAGCCAATTCCTATTATAGCCAGTTATTGACACTTCAAGAGCATATTGGATATCTAGTACGTGAGAATACCTTATTTCTCTGTCCAAAGCTGGGTGTTTCACGATACAAGTTATACGCCTACCCCTCACAAATTTAGTGGGAATGATTTTATATTGGCTTATAACTGTTACCGTTCTATTTGGAAAGGAAATTAAACTATTCTCTATTTTACCAAAGTCTCTTTCCCAACTTATATTTGCAGCAGGTTTTCCAGTGGCTGCTGTACAGATAGCTGCCACTGTCCAATTTTTACCATCTATTAAGGGAGTTGGTTCCTTTGTAAAGCTCACAGTGGGTTCGACAATTACAGTTATAGTTGTTAATGACTCTGCATTTCCTAATGGGAATGTAACTGCTTTGCATTTATATATTCCTTCATCATAGAAACTCACATTATTTAGGTTGATTGTTATATCACTGAACGAAGAGGTCATAAATGACACTCTTCCAGGGTACTCTCTTTGAATAGAAAACCCATATGCAGGATGATGCACAACAATAGTTTGCGCACTTTTACCATGCAGTTTTCCCCATGAAATTTGTATTATGGTTTCATTCATGTCAATTATACACTTCAATGTGACATTCTTTCCCCAAACCGCTGTTACGTGTGGATCAACAGCAGGTCTAACTAACACGCTGTAGCAGAAATGAGAGAGGAGCAGCATCAGAGCGAGTTCTGACCCAACGGATATTTGCTGCCTCTGTGTCTCCTTCATAGCCGTCACTCAGTTAACTCGAAGGAACCGCAGTTGGATGCTCAACGGATCTCACAATCAAGCGTCTGTAGATTACTGCTTTGTTGAAGTCAGGCCTGTAAAGAAAGAAAACAACAACAGAACAAAACAAAAGAGAATCGTAATTGAATTTACTATAAGGATACTAGGTGAACGTCGGAACGACGAGTCATCCAGTTGTGATGAACGATAATAGGGGGACGATCGGGCTTTTCCTCTAATTGGACAGAATAGGTATTAGGATACTGTCCCGACCGTTGAACTGTTCCCTTGTGAACTTGCGGATGAGACTGGTGGGGGTGCGGTATTGAGATCCACACTAACTCATCTGGTTGGAACTTAGGTTCCCAAGGTAGAGGTTTCTGGACATTAGCTTCGTCCCATAATGGTTTTGCGGTGTTCAGTGAGATGAGAACATCATGATTGAATTTAGTCCAGTTTTTAAACGTCCCTCCTCCTCTGAGACGAAGTTGTTCTTTGTATAGGCCTATATGTCTTTCTACAACGCCATTGGACTGCGGGTGGTACAGCAGATGGAGATGCCATGCTACGTTGTGAAGACGAGCAAATTTGTCTAGAGCGTTAGAGTTAAAAGGGGGTCCCCCATCAGACTGAATCTCATGAGGAGGTTGCCAGGTGGCAAGTACAGCAGTTAAAGCAGAAATAACAGCAGTGGCATTGCTTTTTCGTAAGGGAATAACTTGTAACTGTCTTGTTCCCAAGTCGACAACAACTAATCCTTTATTTGGCGGCTTAGACCCTGGGAGGGGTCCTAGCAGATCTACCTGCCAGACTTTTCCTGCCTGGAACTGTGAAGAGCCGAAAGCTCCGAGTTGATGCTTAGTTCTATGACACTTCTCCTTAGCACATATCTCACAGGCCTGAGCTACCTTTTCCCAATCGCGCCAAACTCCGTATGAGGCTGGCTCCATAATGGTTCAGCACCAACATTGATGGCAAGCTCGTGGTCCCGGGTGACCCCAATTTTCATGAAGCCACGCGAGGAACGGATTTACTTCAGGACCGGAGGTAGATGTGATAGGCAAAACTACGTCGGTCCGGAGTGGGTCTTCTAAGAGCTTATTGATGACCTCATGTACTGGATCAGTATCCGGACGGTGTGACTTAGTGTGCCTAACCAACGGGAGCCGTGCAAATTTAGTTAATGTTTTCCAGATGTCTTGCCAATCATTCAAATTTTCGGTAGGAAGGGCTGTACCAGTAAGAATTTTGTAAATATACTGCGAGTCGATTGCGATGATTGGAACGGGGAGCGTATCGTCATGATGTATCAGACAATGTTCCAGTACCTTGAGGAATCCTAGCAACTCACATCTTTGGGTCGAATTGTCATCTGGGTAGGCTTGAAATATTTCCTTATCGTGACAAGCCTTGCAGTAATACCCATAGCCTCCACCATGTCAGGAGGTTCCATCTGATGCCATCCATGCTGGGGCAGAGGTTCCATACAGTGTAGGGACCTTTTCCTCATCTTCTGGGCTAGGATTAGGCGTTGTATCTTCAAACTTCCAGCAGTGCCAATTGTAATGGTGAGTAAGCACCAACGTATTCCATGTTTTAGGCTCCCCCTGAAAATGCGGGTCGACTTTTTCCGTGTCCAGCAAGGGTAACAATGTGGCACCGGGAGCGCGTAGTGTCCCATGCCCCCTTGCTAATGGCTCCACTAGTTGTCTGGCTAGGAGGATTTTCCCTATAGCTCCATATCGATGTTGTGCCGCTTGAAGCGTCTTATGGGCAGTGTATACTAGCTCATCGTGAGGATTGTGCGCCAAAGCCCACACGTAGTTTGTGGTGAACCCAAGGGTTATGGTTAATGGCTCACCTAGATCGATGGCGTGAAGCTGTGTGTTTTTAACCGTGGCTAGAAGGCGAAGCAGGTTCCACTGATCTCCTTTCGTCCAGGGCGTGGATTTTCGGGATTTGTCACGGATCTGTCGCTGCAACTTAGTGAGGAGCGCCAAATCACTGGGTTCAACATAATGCCGGTACCAATTTAAACGACTCAAAAGCTGTTGAAAATGCCTCTTAGTAACAGGGAGGAATGTTTTTAATGGATCGATGTTAGGACCATCATGTGAGATTCCGTGGCGGATGGAACCAATGTATCGGGTGCCAAGGAACGTGATGTCATCTACAGGATGTAGGCATGACTTTTCCTCGTTGATCGTCCATCCCTCACTTTGAAGGTGAGCGACTAGTTGATTGACTATACTAGTAACTACGGAACTATCACGACCCATGATAGCAATGTCGTCGACATAACTCCAGATTCTTAATTCCTCCTCTGGGGGAAGAGAGTGCGAGGCTTGAAAATTCTTCAGGGTGTTGTTCATGGCACCAGTAGCTAGCGACGGAGCATTGCGATATCCCTGTGGGCAAACCGTCCACTTGTATATAGTGCCATCAATGCACATATTTAATATTCCTTCAGGGTCGGTTATCGGGATGGAAAAGAACATGTTTTTCAAATCCAGTGTGACCCCGACCCGCTTACTTTGCTGGAATTGAGCCATTTCGAACATGCATTGTGGTAGAGTAGAAGGGTTAGGTTGTTGAAGTACTTGACATCTTTTGTTGACCTCTCTATAATCGACGACGAGCCGGGCTTCGTTGGGCTTTCCAGGTTTCGCAACCCCCCATCCTGATGACAGGTAGGTGCTAGCAGTTACGGTTTTAATACAACCTCGTTGCTCAAGTCGCCGTAGGAGGTCAGTAAGGGACTTTTTTAGGGGACCCTTGGTTAGGATTGGTCGATACCGCCAGGTAGAGGCATTACAAAGCATTGGTCAATGCCAATCCTGTTCTGGGATAATAATGGGTAATGCTTGTAGTACTTGTTCTTTCAGGTCAAGCGCTTTTATCCCTGGGATTCCTAAAATGTTGATGCCCCCTAGGACAGCCTCTAGGGGGTATCAATGGCCTTGGACTAAGAATTTAACCTTCATTGTGACGGTGATAGCATTAAGCCCTTGTACCTCAATCGTTTTGGTGGTCTTCTGGTGAGGTACCGTTGAGGTAATCACATTGACTTGAGCTCCAGTATCGAGAAGGAAGAATACTTGTTGTTGGTCATCTGGATCAGTAGGGTTGTAAACAGTGAGTTCGGCATAAGGACGAGAGTCAGTTGGGTCAGCTTCGAGTTGGAGAAGGCCGCCGGCAGAGCCGACAGCCATTACTCATTTTTTGGTGGGTCCTCAAATTTAAATCCTAATGCTTCGGCTAGACGACGTTGGCTCCTTTCTCCCAAAATACGCAACTGATACTTTGTAAGTCTGGAGTGGGCGAGGAGAAAACCAAACATATTTCTTTCCTTCAAGGTTCTTGGAGGTGACCACCATGGCTCTCGCCAGGGGGTTAATTCTTGGTGTCTTGGTCTCGGTGTTTCGACTGGGTATGCCAAAGATCGGTCTCTTATATCATCAGAAGTTCCTTCATTTTGTTTCATGAGCGCCTGCAATCGTGGGAGATGACCTAAGAGATTTCCCACTGGCTGACCCGCTATCGGGTTCAAAAACAGTCGTAGCATAACAGCATTTGCTCCCCCAGATACCTCTACACAGGCGTCTATAGCTTCCAGGGGCGTTGGAATTGCCCCAGGGTCCGATAGGTGGCGATGAGCCCATCTTTCCTTGCATTGGGCTGCTGTTAGCCCCATTGGATTCACTCTTGGGCTCCATGAAAGATACGATACTCCGATTATGGCTAGGAGGAGTTGCTCCGCAGTGGCCTTCTGCAGGCGACCCTCATGCCAGGTGTGGAATTTGTGGGTTACCTGTCCCACTACAAGTGCCGGGAGTGGGATGGGCCAGTGGGCACTGTCCGTGACCACACTCAAATCAGTAGCACACCCTCCGCTCCACACCGCTTGTCGGATCAGGACATTCGCCTCTTCCCTGTCTAAAATGTCAGATCCAAACTCTACTATTAATCGTCCCAACCACATGGCCAAAGTTTCTTCTGGTTTTATTTTAGATTCCCTGCAAAGTTCTTGAATTTCTGGTCGGGTGTGTGTGCGAGAGGTAACAGTGGTACGCGTGGTAACTTCTTCATCCGCAACACGCTTCATCACAGCTATTGGGTGAGCTGCGGCAGAGAGAGAGTTAAATTCTTCAGGCGGGAGCGTTGGGTACATCCCTCCCCCCATTGCCCCCTCCCCATGGCAAGGAGGCGGGGCCGTTGGGAATGATGTCACCTCAGGGGGCGGAGTCGCTAGGCAGATCCCCGCCAGGTCTTCCGAAGCTCTGCCCCTCTTTTCCGGGTTCTTTGGATAACTCGCATTTCGGCACCATTTTCTATCAGCAGCATCATGCGGCCGGCGCTATTGATAAGCGTCGCTCCGGAGCCCTTTGCCATCCGCTCCAGCGACTCCTTACCCGCCGTATGCAGCTGAACCTCCAAATTTGCATATTCCCTTAGTAGACCCGCTACTGTACAGAACAACACATTCATCATTTTTCCCTTCTTCCATTTAGTTAAACCCCATTTGGGCACATGACGGCCCTTGGTTTCCAGGTCCTCCCGGAGCTGAACAAGAAGCTCATGACCCCGCGACCCAGGCACCAAATCCGGACAGTTGAACCAGTCCGTTGGGGTGGGTTCCCCTCCTTCCCTTAGGTATCGGGGGCATTGAGCAAACTCCTGAGCGGGGGTCAGCTTTTCTGCCTTCCGCCCCTTCACCCCGGCTAGGGATATGGTCGATGTTTCTTCCGGGGGTCGATAATAGACCCAATCGCTCCCCATTATACACCCGAACTCCCCAAGGGATAGCTTTGTCCTCCACTCTTTTATGACCGCTTCTTCTTTCTTTACGGAGAAGTAGCCATCAATATTTCATTCATCCCCTTCTACCACCTGGTGGTAGGCGATATGCACCCATAGATCGTTTGCATTCTCTACGCGGCGAATCCCGGTGCGCCAAGGGCAGCACCCAATTAGGTTCGTCTCCATCACCGTGCCCTTAGATCCCATCCTCGTCGCCATGTCTCAGACGGCCGGAGCCGACTTGAGGTGATTTAGAAATTACTCGGGCGTTGGGCGGGCTGGTGAATGGAGAGGCAGACAAAGCATATTGGTTGCAAAAAGCTTTACTTAAGCTGCTAGTAATCACGACGCAGGTGGTCCGGTCGCTTAAACAACTACACGAGTTGCTCCAGCTGGCAAGGCTCAGGCCAGCGAATCCGTACACGAAACAGGCCGGCAGGAAAAAGGGTACATCGAAGGCTTGCGCTCGGCAATGGGGAGAAGAATCGATAGGTGATCAGGCTATCGATCAGCTCAGTCGCAAGTCAGGAATCTTCAAAGGCACTCTGCAGTGTGCTCAAAGTTCTCCGACTTGGGCGGAAGTTGCACAGAATTTTATATGGCTAGCAAGCCAATCACTAGCCGCCACGTAGGAATAATTTAGAACTGGCCAATAGTGGGACACAAATTTGCATGCGAATGGCGGGAACTCTCTTGCCACCGGGGTTTTCTGTTGCAGCAGAAAACTTTTGCTGTGCACAGAGACTCTCATGTGGCAGGAAAATTCCATCGTGCCGAGGCACTAAAATCATAGGGTTGTGACAGGTACATGGACCACAGGCTAAAAACCACTGATTTAAACCAACACTTGTCTGGGAGGATTTAGATAGGCATGATTGACCTTTTGACAGCTTTTCCAGGCTTTGATTTGATTCTACAATATTTGCACTACACTCACTCCCAAGGTGAATTCTTGGCCCTACTGAAGTCAACATGAGATTTGTGATCAACTTCAATGGAGCAATCAGTTCCTCCCCAGATTCCCATTCTAACAGCTAGCAATTTCTGTGGAGGCAGGGATGCAATGTCTGGGGAACAGCAGGACGGTCTCTGCTTTCTTCAATTCTGTCACCAGAGGCTCTTCCCTAGGCTAGGACATTGTTCTACACAACAGACCAGTTGAATCCAAGGGGATGTTACCTGAAATCCAAAGCAGATGGTTGGGATGACACTGAACATGGAAGCCCAGGAAGAAGCCCTGCAAAATTAAGAAAGGAAGACATACCCAGGTGAGCAGTTCAGGAAAAAAGTAACTCAGTGGGACCAGAAAGAAACACTCAGAACTCAAGCAAAAGATGAATAATACAAGATGGGACTTATCTACACTGCATAAAAAAGGCCCACAAGTCACAGCCCATGGGTTGCGTTAGCATCTTAAATGCTCAAGCTCAAGCTATTAGCCTTCTGGATGTAGCTGCAAAGTCAAGGATATACAAACAGATTCCTGCAGCAGTGATAAATGGCTGCACCAACCCTTACCTTGAAGCATAATGGTTTTCGTGCATAATAATATGCTCTGGTCGCAGATAGTATTTTAATACAATCACCAGGGTCAGATAGCATGCTGCCAAGGTACCAAGGACACTGAAACAAAGAACTGGAGATCAGATTATTGAACTTATTATGCAAAGTGAAGAGTTGACGAGGCTCCTTGGCATACAGTAAGGTTCAACTGGTGTACATACCAAGAAGATCAGGAAATATATTAGGGATTAGTAACCCTGGCAAACTGACTGCCTAAGGGCACAAGAAAAATATCATGCTTGGTAAATCTGACTAGCAGGCAGCACCCCAAACCTGGACCAGTTTCTGCATAAAGGAAAGACCTTTGTCGCAGACAGAAAGGCCTTAACTTCCAACAGGGCACTGTGCCCAATTTTCTCTCATTCCATTTTACACTCCACTGATTTTGCTCCCAAATCACATAGGCATAAGGAAAAGCAATCAAGCCCTAAGCCACATACTTTTCGGAACACTTAATACAATCTCTGTAAAGCTGGGAAGTAATAACAGGCATGACTGCATATTCTGCTGAACTGCAGCCTCCTCTGGGGTGGAACAACTGAGGGACTGCACCGACAGCACTACTCGGGAATTTTGGGGAAGCAAAAGTGACAGGTTAATAACTCAGTCTGAAACTGTAGGCAGGACCATTGTCCATGCTACAGCTTGGCCAGGACACTGATTTAAGTATTCTTTCAAGATTGTTCTGGGGTTCTGAATGACATTACAGAGCCAATAGAAACCAGTGGCCGAGACAGTGTTGCTTCAAAAATAAATGATACTCCCTGACCATCTGAACATGTTACGATGATGTCTGCTGTCCTTGGTTCATGTTTCACATTGCTCATTTATGAGCAGCTAGGACAGGGTGTTTAGCGAACATCCCCTTGCATTTAGCCCTGCTATCACTTGGTAGATAGAAACTTTCTGATGTGTGGTAAAGACTGACTTGAATTTTTCCAGTGGAGCAAGCCAAATTCCCACAGTCCTAGCCCAATGACAGGTCAAGTCTGTACACATTTGGGACTCTGATCAATACTGTAGGCTGCCAAAACTGTCCAAAAATATTGACCACTCCATCCTGGTTCACTATGCAGATGCAGAAGTGTTTCTGCAGTTAAAGCTGAGGCTATTGCACTTGCAATGAACTGAGGAGTGGCAAAGAGGAGTCTCAAATGGCCAGAAGGGTGGACTCACGATGTCAGGTCCAGTCTGAATAAATGCAAAGGCTGCCTGTTCTAGATCTCAGTTCTTCTCACTGCTAGCCAGGAGCAGAGGCTCACTGGAGTACCTTAAGACCAGAGGCAGTGATAGGGGTCCACTAGTGACTTAAAGTGAACTTGAACATGTCCACCTGCTGATTCCTAGCTCACAGTACAAGCATGGTGCAGTGGCTCTTGGTGCACACCAGCCAGCAGCTCCCATTCCCTGCCTTACTTTTTCACATTGGCTGAGGGTCACAAAGCATCAGACACAGCAGCCCAGCTAGTGGCCCAGCACTATTCCCTCAACCATCTTCTGCAGGATTGATTTCTGAGTGCATCTGGTATAGTGTATAACCTTGGGAGGCCAGATGTGTTATTTTCACCCACATCTACCTTGAGTACTTCTGGAAGCCAATCTCTCTAGGAACAGACAGGGGAAAGATGACTAGGACACAAAGAGTAGTCAGGGTGAAGCGATGATCCATGTACCAATGCTGGGGAGGTGGCCCTCCTTCACTCAGCGTCTCATTCAGGTAGGAGTCATATACTGGGAAGAACAATGGAAGAGGTGGTCAAGGACATTCCTTGAGGCACAGCATTTCAGCATCAGTTGCATGCTAATGAGCAGAAGCAAAGATGGCCCCAGTAACAGTGAGAAGAGGTTGTAGATCTCACCAGCACCAAAGAATCCCAGGTCTGGGAAGTATTGACAGAAAAGATGGTCCTGCTCAAGGAAGGCAGTTACCTTCATGTAACCTTTTCATGGGTTCCTTTCACCAACTCTACAAGGAACAGGCTACAAACACTTTGCAACCCTTAAATGTTTTCTCTGTATTGCTAGAGTTAATGGTTTAATGGTGTTAAACTCCCAGCCTACAGGCCAAATCCAGCCTGCAGCACCATGTCATCTAGCACACAGGCTCCCCACAGGTCTCGAGATTTGATGACTGGCTATGAAATTTCCAGACCTGTGGGGAGCCCCCAGCCCAGCAAGCTGGATTGGGTGTCTGATCTAAGCACAACAGAGCCAGGCACAGGTGGTGCCGGCAGGCCAGGGCCCAGTCCTGGTGTGGGAGCTGGAATGGGATGGCACCAGACTTCTGAGGCCCAATCCTAGCATGCAGGACATCCATCCAGCCTGTGGACCAGCCCTGCACCACTCATCTGAGTTATGGGGCCAAAAGCTTGGGCATAACTGGTCTAATTTCACAAAAGTGGCAAATGATGTTAGGTGCCCCAGAGATGCCTGCAGCTTACCAGTTATTCAGAGGACAGGCTCTTCAGTTCACTCCAAAGATCTGGCCCCCTTTACAGTGTCCAAAGATCTGGCCACCCAAAAATTCAAAGCCAGTACCTTTAATGGAAATGACTTCTCTTGCTGTGGAATATTTTACATCAACACAAGAGTATGAGTGGCAAAGGCTGCTGTATGTATAATGGCACGAAACTGGACGAACATGTCTGCTTGAATGGATCTAAGCTTCTGGTCAAGGGAATGAAGGGCCTAATTTCCAGAATTCATGCTCTATGCAGAGACAGAGACTTACATTTCTCCAGCTGATCACCCACAACTCTGAGAAAGGCTACGGAGATCATGAAGAGGTTTAATATGAAGCATATTTCACAGAGTTTCCCAATGGCCGATCCACAGATCTCTCTGACAACACCCTGGTATGTTGACTGGGTGCTAATGGAGGAGGCATATCCCAGGATTACTAGACCACTGATTAGGAATATTAATGATCCCTGCAGAGACAGAAGACATAGTAAAGTGCAGTGAGGTATGATCATCTCAGGTCCTTCTAGACACCCAGATCATGTTGTGAAAGTCTTTCCTAAAGAAATCCTGAGAGTGGCAGCTTAGTTATGGAAACATAATGTCTGTAGCATGCATGCACACCCTCATGGAGAAAAAACAGAAAACAGATAGCACCAGTGGCAGGATGACAAATAAACCTCAAAGATGTCACAGCTTCAGAACTAAATTACTGGTATTCACCAGCTATCATTACACCCCTCTTTAAAGATTACAGAGGAAAGGAGTTGGGCCTGGGACTAGAATTTTGTGGTAATCACTAACAAAGGCTGTCAATCTATGGTCTGGACTTTCACTTGAAATCTCTTCAACTCACTTTCATCTCTCTCAGCATTGTCCCCTCTTTTCCCTCTCTTTTGTAGTTGAATGACCATGTTCGTTTCTATTTAATACCTCTGCTCTCTGCAAGTCCATTCATAACATCTGATGAAGCAGGCTGAAAACTGTGAAAGCTCATTTCTCTCTGAACAAGTTAATCCAGGAGTGTCAAACTCACCCAGCTTCCCCGACCAGATCTGAACCTCAGGGCTCCTTGAGGGCTGGATATAGATAACAGGACTTCTTGTGGGCAGCAGGGAAAGCAGCAGGAGTGGTGAAGCAAACATGTCAGGAAGCCACAGGGGTTAACACAGCTGTTATTCACTCCCCACAGCTGACACTGGTCCCCAGGAGGGCTCTGTACCCCAGATTTTGGCAGCAGTCCCTGCCCTTGTCCCACCCCTGAACTCCTGGCCCTTCTAGAAGCTTCATGGACCAGATTACATGGCTCCATGGGCCAGATCCAGCCCACAGGCCTTACGTTTCACACCCCTGAGTTCATCTAAAAAGTGCCACCCAGACCTGGTTTCTGCCTAATTTCAGACTAACAATGGCCAACTACTTCTTTGTATTTGTATATAAAAGGCATCTTACTCCACAGATGCTAATACAATTGGCACCTATTTATAGCAGCATGTGGTAAGGGAAATATTTCTGGTGAGATGGCACTCCCTGTTACAACAGTAACAGCCATTTAGAAACAACAGGGCATAAACATGTTGCTACTACTCTGAATCAATCACATATGAAATACATTAGGGATGTTGAAGTGGAAAAAAGAAGACCTAGCAGGGAGACTGCTCCCCCTATATGGATGCAGACAAGGAACTGTGGTTTGGAGAAGGATAACATTAGGCAAAGATCTTCTTTCATCCCTATATATTAGCAGATCCCAGTTTTTGGACTCTTCTAATCATTATTTTGCACTTGTACTGCTGTTCTACCAAGCAGGTCTCAGCCTGACCCATCATCCATCAGTTGAGCAGGCACTGTGCGTTCTTTAAGACTGCGGCAGACTGCAGCTGCCCCCAGTAAACTGTCACTGTCCCTCAATAAACTCTTGGAAGAAGGCATACGGATTTAGCTTGAGCAGGTTTCAGATTTAAAAGCAGCTACCAATTTATCAAGAATCCTTGGAGAATTCTTATTCTGCAACGTAGCTTCACTTTCTGCTTGTGATGTGAACCACCTAGGATTGTTATACTCTCTCCTTTCTAGACTCACATTTCTCCACTGATTAACTACCAGAGGTTTGGCTAGTCAACAATAAGAATCATCACTGCTTCCATCAGAGTACCTGACTGCTGTCACAGTTAAAGGAGCAGGCCATCTGGAACCTAGTCAGCAAAAACAGAGAAAAAGAATCAGAAGTAATTTCAAGTCTGATAGTTACCCAGCTCCCCATGACATTTTGAAGGGAGTTACAATCCTTTTTTAGAAATGTTTTATCCCTTTTGCTACCTTTATTCCAACCAGATGAAAAACCAATTGACTGTAAAGGGGAAAGAATAAAACTGATTATATGCTGAAATTACTGCCAAATACGTAAAAGAGAAAGAAAAATATAATTCCAGAAGAGATCAGTCTTGTTCCAACTGAAGTTAATGGCAAAACTCCCATTGCATTCTGTGGCCTGTATTAATCTTGATTAATAACAGAAGTTTTAAAAAGGCACATTTACTTTTGTGATCCAGGAGATGTTAGTGTCTATGAGGATGGATGGTGTAACCTAGAAGCAAATGGGGAAAACTATACTGAGGAAAGGAGTACACCCACCCCAAATGCCTATACTCAAATCACTATTATATAAAACACACAGCAATACAATGGACGTTATATTCAACAAGTAAGAGCCAAGAATCAAATTAAATGCTTCTGAAGAATTTCTAGGAAGATACAGAAATTCCAAAGTCTGCAGCTCTCCTCCCCCTACTCCTCTCCCCACCATACTAGGCCCACACAGCAGTACCAATTGCACCCCAGGTAAAGGCAGACAGGACAACCTCAGCAGACTAACATATCTGAAAGATTACACCTTGCAAAATAATGGCACTTTGAGAGAAAGGCTTCCTTTAAGGAGAAAGGAAATGAACCCACTTTCTAATACCAACCTGAACTATTCCTTGAGAAGAAATCTCTTAATGCAAATGTTAGCAATAAAATTGAATTAAATTAAAATTAAAGAGCAAATTATAAAAGAAACAGATTTGAAGCTTCCTTTATTTTCAATTATGCTTTCTTATTAAAGCTACTTAAACCCAAAAAAGGCCCCTAATTAATTATCCAATTGTATATGGGTAATTATGGTCAGTGTCTCAATTTTGAAGAAGCAAGGGGGGTTTTTTGGTGATACCTATTATTGAATTGTATAATTGGGAGAGATGTTAAACAAGCTTGTGGGTACAAAGTACCTCAACTCATGCATGTAGGTAGCAATTTTCAATACCCTCCCTGCTGTTGTAGGGTTAGAATGCTATTGCAGCTGTAATCATACAGGACATGAGAGAGAGGCAAGGAGTTTTTGGTAATATGGTGTATTGGACCACCTAAATATAGTTAGGAGAGATGCTAGTCAAGCTTTCAGGACTGGAGGAAGGGTACTTTGGGCCTAAAAGCTTGTCTAACATGTTGCCCAGCTATATGGCTGGTCTAATAAAACATATCACCAAAAACTCTTGCTCCTTGCATATTTCCTGGACCATCACAGCTACAGCAACACTTCAACCCTACTTCAGTATTCAGCTGACTTTCATTTTGGATGAGTTGCCCCAAGTCCCATGGACTTCAGCCTGTGTTGTGAATGGTGAGCATCTCTTGAAAGATTCTCCTCAGCATCAAGGTGAGGTCCCCGTCCTGGCAACATGCACATTTATGAGACATTCCGGTGTATTTGCATGTCCTGAGTAATACTGCAGTATGTAGTTGTATGTGACTGAGAGAATGGTCACATAGTTCAGCCAAAACAGGCTAAGGAAGCCCTAAGGCAGCCTGCTACACATTTTAGGAGACATAATATTAGAAGGAAGGCCAAGACACACCATTAAAATGGCATGTCATTCCCAATTCACGCAAAAGTAACAGATTCTATAAGTAGTTATGCTTAACATGCAAGTCACATAAATCTATTACACAGAAGAGTCATTCAATTCAGCTACGCTGATGGTGACATTTAAGGTGCCCATATTATATACTGGATATTATTGATCAAATGGGGAGGGGAGGAAACAAAAGGACACACACAAGAAAGCTGCAACACCCTGAGACAGAACTTGCCTGGGCAGTAAGCCTTTTTTATAAGCCAGTTACAGGAAGAGCCCTTTACCCCAGTGACACTTAGGGGATTCTGGCTATGGACCATGTACAAATTCTGGTCAATATTATGAAGTAACCAGTATTACCCTAAACACTGCTGTATTATAAAATGCCTCTATGCCTATCTGTGCAAAGTGAAGTTTATTTTCTACCTATGTGGACTTTTTACAATCTTTAATTTTCCGTGAGCCTGAGAAAGGGTACATGTGCCCAGAAACTTTCAGAAAAAGATTTTTTTTTTTTTGTGATTTCTTCATTGGTCTAATAAAAGGTATCATCTCTGAACCATGAATTCTAGAGTTTTGCATTTCTCTGTGCCTATCCACCACTGCTGACAAGGGCTGTGTCATACTTTTCCTAGGCTAGATACAGTGGAGAGCTGTTAGGAAACCTGCCCTGAAGCAAACAATTGGGGGTTAATGAGGGTGGCTGGCAGTACTTCCTCCAGCTCATCTCTTTTAGTGATGTGGCAAAATGCCGGCATCTGAACAAAGATTGGTACTGATGGGGAGATACTTAAATAGGCTTGTACAGGCTTTTTCTAATTTAGGAAGGGAGAAGAGGAGTCATTGGGTTGGTCAGAAAAGGTAAACGGAGCTGAAAAGATTCTATGGCTGAGACACAATCTTAGGTGGAAAGGAACAACCTAAAAAACCACAAAGGACCTACATCTCAGCTCAAATGATGCTCCAAGTTAGTAATAACACCGAGGAATGGAAGAGTTACAGGTAGTTACCATCTAAATGGATGCATTTTTTTACTGATGTAAAAAACACCAATGACTTAGATTCCCATCAACAACCTGTGTTGTTAAGCCTATGCCCCCAGAGGTAAACTATAAGACAGAAGGCTTCAAGGCCTAGGTGACTGAATTGAGGGGAGTCCTACCCCAAGGCACCTGAAGGCAGGAACAGTGCCTGCCTAGCTGTCCAGTCTCCTCAACCTGACGGCCTGTGGAATTTGATGTTCCAATTCTTTCCCAGGTTCCCAATGGTTAATGGAGTGATTGACCAGATCTGTGAAAAGAATCCCTGTTTTTATCCATGGTCAGCTCCATCAAGTTAAAAGTCAGGCATGAAACTCTTCGCAGCTCTCGCTGTTCCTCTCTCTCTCTTTTTTTCTCCAGGCATAGCTTTCTGAACCTGAATTTTATTAGTTAAGCTTGAGCTAGGTTTCCTCAAATAGTCAATCGAACCAGAGTAATATTGTAATTGTTTTTGTTTGTTTTTCCTTGCATGGCTATTATTACTAGTACCATCATAAATTTCATATACTTAGCAATAAATAATTTCTGTAGTCAAACTGGTGGTAACCGGGTATATTTTTCCTTCTCTGCTTCCTCTTCTCCACTCGCTATGCAGCAACGCTTCTTTTACCTAAGCCAAAGATCCCTGTAAAGCCCAAAAATACTGTGGGGTCTGCTCATCAAAAGGCTACCACTACTAGGACAGTTAGGGCAAAAGATTGGGATGTGCTGAGTTTGAGACACATAAGGGGAACACCTTGTATAGGCTGATTGACCCAGTCTGGCTCAGTGCTCTAATGACCTAGGTTCATAGATTCGTAGATGCTAGGGTCGGAAGGGACCTCAATAGATCATCGAGTCCGACCCCCTGCATAGGCAGGAAAGAGTGCTGGGTTCAGATGACCCCAGCCGGATGCCCATCTAACCTCCTCTTGAAGACCCCCAGGGTAGGGGAGAGCACCACCTCCCTTGGGAGCCCATTCCAGATTTTGGCCACTCTTAACTGTGAAGAAGTTCCTCCTAATGTCCAGTCTAAACCTGCTCTCTGCTAGCTTATGGCCATTATTTCTTGTGACCCCCAGGGGTGCCTTGGTAGTAGAGCCTCACCAATTCCCTTCTGCGCCCCCATGATGAACTTATAGGCAGCCACAAGGTCGCCTCTCAACCGACTCTTGAGGAGACTGAAGAGGTCCAGATGGCCTAGTCTCTCCTCATAGAGCTTGTCACGTTAATCTATGTGTGTTTGTGTGTGTATGACTAACTTGGTGGCTGGAGGAACCCAGCCCCATTGAAACTGAGTCCTGCAAGATTGGGGGTGAGGACTTGCAGAAGGGAGAGATACAGCTCCATATAGAAACACAAGTAACACAAGCAGCACGTTAATAGAATTACAGAGACTCCATAAACGTACCCGTAATAAATAAGCACACCCCAAAGTGACGGGCAAATCCGGTAACAGTTCATACAAGGAAATTAGGGATAGGAAGATTTTGAGAAGCATAAAGTGCAAGTTTCATCTGTGTCTTTGAAAACTCCCCTGAAATATTTTCATCCCAGCCCTAAGATGTGCCAATAAACAGTCAATTCCCCTCAGCCTTAAAGTCCAAACAGAATGACTCTGTTTCATAGTTGGTAGGGTCGGAAGGGACCTGAGCAGATCAACAAGTCCGACCCCCTGCCATGGCAGGAAAGAGTACCGGGGTCAAACGACCCTGGTGAGGTGTTCATCCAGCCTCCTCTTAAAGACCCCCAGCGTAGGAGCCAGCACCACTTCTCTCAAAAGTTGGTTCCAGATCCTAGCCGCCCTGACAGTGAAGTAGCGCCTCCTGATATCTAGTCTGAATCTACCCTCCGCCAGCTTGTGGCCGTTATTTCTAGTCACTCCTGGTAGTGCTTGGGGGAACAGGGGCTCTCCCAATGCCTGCTGGTCCCCTCTGACTAGTTTGTAAATGGTCACTAGATCCCCCCTCAGCCTTCTCTTGTGGAGGCAGAACAGGTTCAGGTCCCTTAGCCTCTCCTCGTAGGGCTTGCCAGGCTGCCCCCTGATCATGCGAGTGGCCCTCCTCTGAACCCTCTCCGTGTTGTCCACATGCCTCCTGAAGTCTGGCACCAAGAACTGGATGCAGTACTCCAACTGCGGCCTGACCAGTGTGGCATAGAGGGGGAGGATCACCTCCTTGGACCTGCTTGAGATGCATCTGTGGATGCACAACAAGGTATGGATGGCCTTCCTGACCGTGTCCCCACAGTCAGCCCATGTTCATTTTGGCATCAACAATGACTCCAAGATCCTTTTCTGCCTCTGCACTGACGAGAAGGGAGTTCCCCAGCCTGTAGGTATGCTGCTGGTTCTTCCTCCCCAGGTGCAGTACCCTGCACTTGTCAGTATTAAAACCCATCCTGTTCTCATCCGCCCACCCCTGTAACCTGTCTAGGTCCGATTGCAGCCTATTCCTCCCTTCTAGCATGCCCACTTCTCCCCACATCTTAGTGTCGTCTGCAGATTTGAACAGGGTGCTTTTTACCCCCTAGTCCAAATCGCTGACGAAGATGTTGAACAGTATAGACCCGAGGACTGAGCCCTGCAGAACCCCACTGCCCACATCCCTCCAGGTCGAATACGACCCGTCCACCACCACTCTCTGGGTGCGGCCCTCCAGCCAGTTAGTGACCCATTTGACTGTGTAGGTGTTGATGCCACAGTCCCCTAGTTTTTTAATGAGAATGGGGTGAGAGACAGTGTCGAAGGCCTTCTTAAAGTCCAGAAAGACTACGTCCACAGCTACACCTGCGTCTAAGGATTTTGTGACCTGGTCATAGAAGGCCACCAGGTTGGTCTGGCAGGACCTGCCTCTAATGAACCCGTGTTGGTTGCCCCTAAGCATAAGCTCCCCTGCTGGCCCCTCGCAGACATGTTCCAGGATAATTCTCTCAAAAAGCTCACCCAGGATCGAGGTAAAACTAATTGGCCTATAGTTTCCTGGGTCCTCCTTCCTCCCTTTTTTGAAAATGAGAACTGCATTGGCCCTTTTCCAGTTCTCTCGCACATCGCCAGAGCACCACGAGTGCTTGTAAAGCTGTGCCAGGGGTCCCGCAATGACCTCTGCTAATTCCCTCAGCACTCTGGGGTGATTGTCAGGACCTGCTGATTTAAATATGACCAGTCCCTCCAGAAGTTCCCTGACTTGGTCCTCACTGACCCTAGGCCTGGGTGTGCCTCCCCTGGGGTCTACGGGTGTCTCAGTGTGGGGGGTGACCAGGCCCCTGCTCAGAAAAATGGAGGCAAAGAAACTGTTAAATAGGTTAGTTTTGTTGTCTGGAGCAACGACCAGATTTCCTAGCGTGTCCTGCAGAGGCCCCATGTTACCCGGTACCTTCTTTTTACCCCCTATGTATTTAAAAAAGGACTTCTTCTCATCCTCGATCTGGGTAGCTAGTCCCAGTTGCATCTCCGCCTTGGCCTTCCTGACCGCCCCCCTACAGCTCCAAGCAACAGAGATATAAGTCCTCCCTGGTGATAGCCCCTCCCTTCCATTGGATGTACGCCTCCTTTTTAGACATTCCCATATGCTTTTGGTGAGCCATGGGGGCTTTTGCGCCCTCTTGCCCCCTTTGATCTGTTGGCTGTGCCAGGCTACTCGTGACAGGTCCACATACTGTACTGTACTGTACATGTGATCACTGAAAACTCAGGAGAAGAAATCATTACAAAGGAAATAAAGGTTCTTAAGCAATTAACAAAGCCATTTAGATTAACTCCTAGCACAGCTGGTGCATAGGAAATGCACATTGTGTCCATATACTTGGTTGGTGCAGAAATAGCCTGTAAACCATAAACTAATGTATCTTGAGATACCTTTTTTTTTTTAATATTAATTTTTTTTTTGCACCAAAATTTGTTTCCCTCTTTTGCCAACCCCTCAGCAAAGTATACTGTGTTAGAAGTTGCTCAATGGATACTTCATTGGTACTTTCTACCAATCAAGAAATCTCACAGTAAAAGCAACTGAGATGTGGACAAGAGTTTTCTATCTGTAACTGGAACAAGTAACTTAAATTCTTCCACCGGAGGACTTGCAAGTATGCAAGACCTGCCTACCCTACAACTACCCCAGCAATCTAACTGTCTTTATGAATTCAACTGTAATGAGAACTCTCAGGAAAGGATAGGATGGATGCAATTAAATCTATCACTAGAAACTCCATATATTCTAATTGATCATGTCCAAGTGGATGGAAATGAAATCATGACTTATTTCAATTTATTGTTTTGTGGCTGTAGGACTGGCATGTGTGCCTGCAGAAATCTAACAGGTTTAATAGAAGTCTCATACACTTGGTCTCTATTTTTAAAAAGGTAAAAGCAAACTGAAGAGACATAATGTATTCAGTGTCTGTCACCCTATCAACCAAAGATCAATGTTGTTTTGGTGATAAATAAACCAGGACTTACTGAAATGTGCTTGTGTGGCCTAATTAATATCTTCTTGCTTATTTAAATCCCTGAGAATATCTTGCTAATGAGAACATGGAGAGAAAACTAAGGCTAGTATCTACATTTACTTTGTCTTCTGCAATAACCCTGTGATTGAGCACCCCCTTTTAGATCATCCGAAAACTAACCCAGCAAGCAAGCTAGCTATCTCCTATTTTAAAAACATTTTTTACAGTAACTTCTAATTGTGTATAATCAATTTAGAAGAGTTAATTATTGTAGGGGAGGGAAACTACATAGTCTCTATTTCAATTACCTGATTGAGTATTAAGTATGTAATTAGTTAAACGGCAGGGGAAATGTTATTCATAACAAGTTATTTATCAGTCATGGTTTGATACAAGATTCAAATATCTATCAAGCTGGCCAAGTTGTAGGAAAGTTTAATGACCAATTGATCAGACCTCTAAGGATCTTCCATGAGGCTACTCAGAGCAGGAAACTACTTAAGGAAGGGTGGAAGACAGACTTTAAATCAGTAAATTTCTTAGAAATAGCTTTCATCCTATGATCCTTGCTCTCCAGTCTCATAAGAGCCACTTCTATCCCTTACAGTTCTCCACAGTTTGGAACAAAAAGATGTGGTAAGGAGGAACTTAACCTGATTTCTGTAAAGATTTGGTACATGTCAACACTGAACATTATTTTTTAAGCATTAGACCAATTAAGAGTTCTTTAATGTGGAGGAAGATTGTGCATTAAGTTGATTAGATATTCACTAGTGAGGTTTTCCTATAATTACACTCTTTCTTCACTCCATTTTCTAGCACTTGATTTAGTTTATTTTGCTGCACAGATCCCCTTTCTAATGGGGATGATATCACTGCTGAATTAAAACAGTAAGATACCATCACTAGCAAGATTTTTTTTCCTTCTACTTTAGCCTTATACACTTACCAGAACTGGCTTTAAACTATCACAAACACTGCTGACCTTGTAGCTATAGCACCGCTGAGCTCAGGAACTTGGGAATGTGCTCAAGCAGTTAGTCCATACTCCAAGGGCAGGCAATTATTTCAGGTGGAGGGCCGCTTAATAAGTTTTGGTGAGCTGTCAAGGGCTGCATGGGTAGTCCCACCCCTTGATGTTGCCCCACCCCCTGGTCACCATCTTGGGACTGAAAGTCCCACCTCTAACCTCTGCCACCAGAAGTCCCTCCCTTTATCCCCCAGACATACTTCTTTTTGGAGGGGGGGGTTGCCATCTTAGAACCAGAAAAAAAAACCAACAAATCATACACTAAGTCAAATACCTACTATAATATATTTTATTACAAGAAATATTTTTGTCGTGACTTGTGTTTGCATACTGTATACAGAGGTGACTACATAATAACTCAAAAATAAATACGTAGTTTTTAATTGTGGGGGGTGTATGGTGGGGTATGGGTGTGGGTGTATTGTGGGGTGTGTGTGGGGGTGGGGGGATTGTGAGCAGATGTGGCTGTGGGGGGGGCATAGGGTATGTTGGGGGCTTGTATGTATGTGGAGGTTGTGGGGAGAGGTTGTGGGTATGTGAGGGAAGGTGGGGAGTGGGGACCCCCACACTCCCCCCTTGATGAAACAGCAGCAGATGGGATGCTCAAGGCACAGGTGCCTGGCAGGGCACAGCTCCAGCAGCACTGCACATCACAGCAATGGGCACAACCTCTCCTGGGCTGTCTTTATTGTTGGTGCTCCCTTTCAGTCACACAGCCCCTGTGCTCGCACAACATGGGAGAGAAGCCCCAGGTGCTGGAGCTGGCTGCCTTCCCGCTGGGGCTGCACAGCAGATAAGAGAAGCCCCAGGTGCCTTCCTTTGGGGGGCAGGGAAGGCAGCTAGCTCCAGACCCGAGACTTCCCTCCTGTGCTGTGCAAGTGTAGGGGCTGCATGTGACTGGCAGGGAGCGCCAGCGCTACAGGCAGCCCAGAAGAGGTTGTGAAACCTCACTGCTGTGCAGTGCTGGCCAGAGCTGCACGCCATTGGGCACCTGCACACCGAGTACCCTACCCGCTGCTGCTGCCACTACTTGCCGGGGCTGTGCGCCATGGGGGGAATATGTAGGGGGGTCCCCACACAGCCCACCCTCCCTCACACCCACACACTGCCCAGCCAAGTTGTGAGCTGCCACTGCCCCCCTAGGTGTGGGCTCTGCACTGCCACCATCCCCATGGTCCACACCCTTGCCCAGCTCCAGCTATACCCCTGCCACTTCCCAACTTGCTGCCCAGAGCCAGCAGGAGACCAGGAAAGCAGAGCAGGTCCCCAGGGGCAGCAGCCCTGCATGGAAGCTGTGTGCTGGCTGGCCAGGCCCTTCCGCCTGTGAGGGTGGGAGCAAGGCAGTAGAGTATGTTTGTGCTGTGTGTACACATGGGCACCTCATTCCCACCCTCATGGGTGGAAGGGCTGGGCAGGGCACAATTTGCTGGTGGGCGCTGTGGGCTGGATGAAAGTGCTTGGTGGGCCAGATCTAGCCCACAGGCTGTATTTTACCTGCCATACTCAGTTTCTTATTATTGTGGGTCCGCTGCTGGCAGTACCAGAGCTAGTGTGGTCAGGGCAAGCTAGCTCAAGTAAACTTGCACAAACTGCAATGACTACAGTGCAGACCTACCAGGGTGGAATAGAACAACTTAGCCATCATGATAGATCATTACATGCAAAATGGGGAATAATAGCTCTTCACTAACCTAATACTTCTGAGGTAGCAGCCACACTATTTTGGATTTGTGTTGTGTCACTTGAGAGGTGAGAATAAGAAGACTAGGCAGTGCCACTTGGAATCTTGCTAGCTGCATGCTAAAAGCCCTGTCTGCTTTATAAGGCAGTAAGTCTTTTGCTTAAGACAGAGTCCTCCAAATTTTCATCACTTTTCTATTGCACCTAGTCCCACTAGGGGAAAACAGAGATACACAGCAGTAATCATTACATGCATTATTATTTTACAGGATTGAACCCAGAGTCCTTTAATTTCTTGTACTGAAGATTAGAGAGGCAAAGAAATAAATATACAGGCTTATGCAGAACTTGCTTTTAGGGTGATGCTATAATAGTAGATTCAAGAAGATTGCTCAAAAACAAACACAAACCCTCTGCCTTTTGGTATTCATTGTTTTTTTCTTTAAGTAAAATACTTAACTATATTAAAATATTGTTGTAACAATAGAGAATAGAGTAAATCTCCCCTGGGAAGAACTTATGTTTTTGAACTAGTTGTTTATTTCCAGAGTGGATGAAAACAACAGAGTTGACTGAAGAGATGATTAAACATTGTGTATGTTTAACTTGAACTACTTTATTATTACTTATATATTAAACAGTAATTTAGCTAATAGATCATTTACATCTGGTGTTGAGGAAAGGCTTTTGTTTATATTCCTACCCAGCTTGTATTCTGTTCCTTTCACTTCTTTCCATAGACTTAACCTGCATGCTATTGAAAATAAAAGGATCCAATTATTACGTAAAGTCTTTGACATTTCTCAGGAGTTCTTCAATTGATTACCAAGATGGAGACATACAAAGATTGTGAATGCAAGTTACACAGTTTAATATAGTGAGAAACTATGCAACCCATTCTTGGAAATATGAATAAAGGCCTGATCCTTGGACCTTGGATCAGGCAGGGAGAGGAAGGGAACTGTATAGCCTGATCCAAAAGAACTTGTAAAACTGTGCTCCTGAAAGCAAAACTCAGTTGTTACGTCATCCTGGAAGTCCCTAACCTGCAGAGGCATCTCATTCTTAAGGTTAAGGGTCCCCAGGCACCTAAAGTTCTGTCTTAGTACATCTCTCGCATCTAAGCTTGCTGGGGGTCCATTGTTTCACGCTTTCTTCTGAGACATTCATTGTTGCAGGTGCACTCAACATAGCTAACCCACACAGGTAAGAATAGGCTCACAAAGTGTTTGCTATTGCATTTCAGTTACAACATGGCTGGAGAAGCCTCCACCTTTGACAGCAGTCAATTAGCTAAAGGAACAGAAGAGATCAAAGGATCACGGTGAAAAGACCAGAACCAAAGCTTTTCCTTCTGTACTCATACATGCAAGGCTTATGGAGGTGGGGAAGAATGTGAGTGCATTTGTACTGGTCTCTCAAACTTGTGGGAGGGAGGAGGGAGTGCAAAAATCAGATGATTATTTCTTCTTTCCAAAATGGAAGGATCCTACCAGGATAAGCCAGGCACCTGGACTAACACTGTACACCATGTGGTGCAGTTTCTCTGGCACCATTAATCTTGCATTTCTCCTTCCACTGTGGCACCACTACCACAGGGAGGGTACAGTCTAACTGATAACCTAGTGGTTAAAGCACTCAGAGGTAGGAGACATGGCTTAGAATCCCCTCAGACAAAGCAGGGTGCTGAACATAATCTCCAGTGTCCCAAGGTGATTTCTCTAACCACTGAAACCTAGCTGAAGAATGGAGCTCCACATTTTATTTTTTTTACTTTTTAATGAGAGTGGCTATGGCTGCTCTGCATTGAGCTCTTAATGGTAGGCATGCTTGGTGGACCAGCCCCCTGGGAGGAGTGGTTGTGGTGAAGAATGCAGTTTGGGGATCCTGTTTGGTTACAGGTTTGAGATAAGCAATGAGCTGCACACTCTTTCCAAAATGTCAGCAGCTGTGGGCATGCAAAGGAGCAAAGTCTTTGGGATCTGGGGAAACTGCTGACAAAAAGGTGATTGCCTAACAGCTTGATCACAGGTCTTACAGCCACGGCTCCTAGACTTAAGTAGAATAGGCACTCAAGTCCTGCTGTGGATCTGAGTATGAGTGATTTGCTACAGGAATCTTGAAGCAAAAAGCTGAACATTGGCCTTTGGAGTCCCAAGCTAGCACTGTAGCTACTGAAGGACAGGAGGGTACTAAAGAAGAGAAACACACATATAAAGACAGTGATTCTTTGATGGCTCATGTTCTAGCTGAACAGGCTGCTTCAAAACAGGAATCATCCCCTATAACTAAAATCAATGATAAACCATTGATTTGATAGGGCAGGCTGAGTCCAGTGTACACTTAGTTATTGAGCCCAGAGCACCTCCCGAACTTCCGAAAGAGTCTATCTGCGTTATGAAAGCAGCTGAATATACTCCAGTCACAATCAGGGTCTCTGTCAGATGCTGCAAGACAACATACCTGCCTGCGCAGAAGACAGCTATGAGGTTTGCAGCTTTGGCTGGACTAAACGAGGGAGAGAAGGTAGCTACAGATGCACAGGATTTGGATTTTATGGGTGAAAAGGCTTTCTGCATCTCCCTTCTCAGGAGGGAGAAGGGAGATGCAGAAAGCCAATTATTATCACTAAGGCCAGGTTAAGCTATGGGAGCCATTCTAGACACTAAAGCAGAATATTCCTCAAGCTGGTAGCCAATTTATACAGTGAGGGCCCATGCCACTTACCAGCTCCACAAGCACAGCTGTTGTGATCCCTCCAGCCTTATTGAAAGCCCACGGAAAATTGAGAAGTCCTGCTCCCAGAGCTGATTTCAGCATGATGAAGACAGCCCCAGCTGAGGATAAATGTGGGTTACCTCTCTCCACAGGGTGCTCGGCTAACAAGCTGATTCTGTCTCTAGCTAGCTTCTCCATCTCTGGAAGGAAAGGAGGGTGGGTTTAATGGCCCCAGAGTGGGCAGACCGTACTGACTGACAACTCTATCTGCAGTAACAATTTCTCAGGAAGGCAGTTCTGCTCATTGTCCTAGGGCCAGCTTTCAAAGACGTCTTAAGTTAAAGAGTTTATTCCCTTCCCCCCTGCCCTTTTGGAGAACAAAAGTTAAAAGGGGTAGGGCCCTCCACACTCTCCCTCACCACAGCTCCGAGTTGGGAGAAAAAAACAGCTTCTTAACCAATCAAGGGTTGGGAGAATTTGAGCCAATTAGGCAAAGCAAGCTGTGTTCAGTCATGTCTCAGTGGCTGCTAATTCAATTAGCAGTGTCTGTGGAGCAGTTGAAATAGGAGTGAAACAAGTGGCTGTGTAAGATTTTGTGGTAAAGAGATGTTTTCAAAACAGAAGAGAAAAGTGAGCTCTAGGTTTCTCTCCAGGGTCAGGGCATCATTAAATAGAAACAACTTAGGTCTGATGTATAATGCCAGCTAGATACCTGCAGACAAGAGGAACCTACCCCAACTTAACAGATCAAGAGAAAGACCCATTAATGATTTCAGTGGGATTTAGATCAGTTCTTATTGGCCTCGGTTCAGCAAAGTGTTTGAAGCATGTGCTCAAATATGCACTTATGTTTTGCTGAATTGAGGCCTTCACTGGATATTTATCTATACTTGAAGTGGCAGAATCACATTTATTAGTAGAAGTTTACTGTTTGCACTGGATTTTCCTCTGCTATTGCTTCAAAGCACTAAGCCACTCTAATGTGCTTTGCAGTAACTAAGTAACCTGGTGAACTTCCTACTCTATCCCTTGCTCCTCAACTCCTTTCCTATCACATTTGCTCTTACCTATTGCTGTGCCCATTGTTGAAATGATCAGACACATGGCCAGGCAAAGATGAGTTTCCATGGAGACCCACGCACTACTGTACACAAGCAAGGAAGGGGAAGGACCCCGCTGTGCTACACACTGTGAAAACTAGGGGTGCACCAATAGAGATGTTTTGGGTCGATACCAATAGTTGATTTTTAAGGAGCCATATCAGCCAATACTGATCCGATTCCAGTATGCAACCAGGCAGCTTGGAGACCAGTGTCGGGCTGGTAATTCTGGTGTGGGGGAAGGAAGGGTCATGGGGAGGCAGATGAAAGCCCCCACAGTGAAGGAAGGAGAGGGCTGGGGCATGGGATGGAGCTGCAAGTGGCTTGTCCAAGGGGTGCAGGGTGCGGGGCAGCTCCAACCCTGCATGCACCCTAAGAGAGCATGGGGGGCATGTGCCTCCAGATCTGCACATGGGGCGAGGGCAGGCTGCCGCTGTGGGCTGGGGCAGCACTGAGCTCCTCCAAGTAGGGGGGCTGGGCTGGGCTGTGCTCAGGATGCAGCAGTGGTGCTGAGAGAGGGCTATGGGGGGGGAGGGGACTGCAGCCACCCCAAAATTCACTGTAGCCCCCCCATAACCTCCTGAATGCAGCCTAGCCCAGCCCCACCAGGAAGAGCTCAGCACCTTCCCGGCCCAACACCTCCACTGGGAAGAGCCCAGCCCAGCCCAGCCCAGCTAGCAGTGGCAGCCTGCCCTACCCCACCCCGCACAGATTCAGGGGCACATGCCTCCTATGTCTCTCAGGGTAGGGAAGCAGCAGGAACTGCCTCCATGCCCTCTGGATGAGCTGCTCATGGCTCTATCCCATGCCTGCCCCTCCCCAACTGAGCAGTGCCTGCCCCTGCCCCACTTGCTCCCTCACCACAAGGGCCTCAATCTGCCCCCCACATTATTTTTCCCTCCCTCCACCCTTCCCACACAACAGACTTATCAGCCAATGCTGCTCTCCAAGCCATTGGGCTGCATTCCTGGCCACGTGCATGGTGTGGCTGCGTGTATACATGGGGCATTTATCAGCTGCATCAGGCAAAAAGACCATTTCTGCTACTGTCAATTTTCCCAATATTGGTGCTAATCAAATATGGGACCAATGTATAGGTGCATCTCTAGTGAAAATATAAATCAAATCTGGTCCCCATCTCAAAAACTTACAGGATGTTGATATACAGAACACCTTTACACCAATGCAAATTAAGTTGGGAGCCAGAGTAGCATACAAGTAGCTTTCCCAGGCTAAATATTTGCAATTGGTAGTATTACAGCACCTCACCACTTGGTGGTAGAGAAGCATGTAATATTGTGCACTGGAACCCACTGCCCTGGGGTAACTGCAGATGCATGCATGGGTTGCCTATACATGTGCTCAGGTGTGGGGGTGTTTTAATTACAGCAGATCCTGGACTAATTAAAATGGTTCACTGTCGCATGTATTAAATCCCCGTGTATTTCAAAATGGCCATGGGATGGCATTATCAAGCTTATTTGGCAAGGTTTAGATAAAGTACCCTCATAGCCATTTTGAAATGCATGGGGGTGATGACGAGGCAATTAATTGAGTCTGCTCTGACGTGGTCTAATTAGAATGTGAACGAGCATGTCTATAAGCAGCCATGATTCTTATGCTACTGTAGTTTTTCTGGTTTTCCATGGGATACTTTTACATGGCAGTCTAATGACCCACCAATGTGGGTGGGTGTGTTGGCTATCTACTCTGTATTGTACAACAGTTTAAAGACTAATTATATGAGTGGAAACATGTTGCATGTCCAAGCCTAAACCATAAGAAAAGAGACAACAAAAGAATACAGACAGGGAAGTACTAGGAAACAATGAGATAACAGGGGTCTGAGAGAGAGGCAGCAGTCTAGCCACAAGGCCTGTGTGAAGTGGCTAGTATTTGCTTCGGATTAGGATTCGGCCAATTCAGGGGACAGTGATTCAAATCACTGTCCTGAATTGATTCAGCTGAATCTGATTCTGAGATTCAACCGCAGCCAAACCAACTGAATCTCCCCATCCCCTGCCCACTCTCCCAGCTCTGGCTCTTAAAAGAAAAGAAAACAAAAAAAAAAAAACACATACTCACTGGCTGCTGCCAGGTGGGAGGGTGATCTTCGCTGCCCCCCACTACCCTACGGGGGGGGGGGGGGGGCTCTGCCAGAAGCCCCCCTCCCCTCCTTCCCCCCAGGTCCTGGCCCTTAAAAAAAAAAAAAAAAAGCCCCCTGGAACACCAGCTGCTGCTAGGCAGGGGTGTGGGGAGGAAGAGGGTGATCCCCGCTGCACTCCACTGCCCTGCACTGCATGGATGACTCTACCACAAGCCCCCAGAAGCCCCAAGGCCACTGCAGCAGCAGCGTGGGGGGGCTTTTTTTTTTATTTTGTTTTTTTTTTAAGCTGGGAGCTGGACCAGGCAGGGCAGCCATGGGGGGGGGCTGGGAGAGCCAGTGGGTTCAGGGTAAAGCCCCCTCATGTGGCATGGGGCAGTGGGGGGCAGCAGGGATCACCAGCTCTCCCCCCCACCTGGCAGAAGCCAGTGAGTGGAGGCTTTTTTTTAAAGAACCGGGAGCTGGGGGGCTGGGAGAGTGGGCAGGGAGGCACTCAGGGGGGCTGGGGGAGCAGCCAGGGGATGGGGTCTGGCAGGGGCCCTGCTGCGGTGTCCCCCTTGCCCCCTACTTAGCAGCATGGAGTCCGGGTCCAGCTCCCTGCTACAGCAAACGGGGACTGCCTGAATCGCCAAAGCTCTCCGAATCTTTTCCGAATTGATTCAGAAAGCTTCAAATCGATTTGGACCTTTTAGTTGTTCTCCTGATTCAATTCAGATTCGGAGATTCGACCACCAAATCAGGCCGAATTTCCCCCGAATCGAATCAGCACCTGAAGCTTCTCACAGCCCTACTAGCCACTAATTGTGAAACCTGATTCTTCTCGTTTAAGAACAACACTAAAGAGTTACAGTAATGCTTGTTCTCTAGAAATAAAACAGTTCCCCAGTCATGTTGCATTATTGTAATTGCTTTGTACACAAAAGTGAAAGAAGTATTCCTGTACGGAAGATCCCTCAGTGTGTAAGTGTTACCCAAAAACTAGGGCTAACAAACTATTAAAAAAAAAAATTGCAATTAATTGTGAAATTTAAAAAAATAGTTGCAATTAATTGCAATTTTAACTGAACAGTTAAATGATAGCACCTCCCACCCAACAGCCCAGACCCCGTGTACCCTGTGGCTCCTCACTGCCACCACCCACAGTGCACAGCCCTGGTCTACTCCATGCCTGCTCCAGACTTGCCCCAGCAGGAGCAAACCAGCCAGAACCTGCACTCACAGCCCCAACCCCACCCCACCCTGCACCTGCTACAGACTCACCTGCCCATGCTGAGCAATGGCAGTGCCCAGGCAGAAACTGCTACTCAACACAGAAGAAAAGCAGCCCTTCCCCTCACTGCTGCCAGGCCCTTCTTGCTGCAGCTGTCTGGAGCCCATACCCAGGCTGCTCTGCAGGTCCTCTGCACTGTCACCTTGCTGTGGGGCCCAGAGGCAGCAGAGAGGAGCCACAAGGCAGCCTAGGCATGGGCTCTGGATAACTGCAACAAGAATACCCTGGCAGCAGTGAGGGGGAGGGGCTGCTTTTCTCTCATGCCAAGTTGCAGCTTCTGCCCAGCTGCTGCTGCTGCTGCTGCTTTTCAGCATGGGCGGGTGTGTCTGGAGCAGGCAGAGTGGGCCGGAGTTGGGGCTGTGTGCACGGGTTCCAGTTGCTCTGGAGCTGGTCTGCTCCACAGGTCAAAAGGATGTGTGCAATTAGTGCAATTAAAAAAATTAACATATTAATTTCTGTGTTAATTGCATGAGTTAACTGTGATTGACAGCCCTGCCCAAAACACATCATCATCATCCCACCGTGTAGCAGAGGAACATGCAATGAACAAACTAAAGCCCTGATCCTGCACGTAGATCATTTAGCAAAGAACAATGCTTGAGGTCTCAGCTATCAACTATGGCACAGGATCCTACGCTAGCAGTTTTGACTGATGAAGCTGTTAAGTGTTGTGCTTAGTGCATTTTGTGCCATATACATTTTGTGTGCATTTTATACCATAGGATAATGTTATTGAACCTGCAGGCATATGAACAAAGTCATATGGAGACAGCAGCTTATCAGAGGAAAGGTTTTATATACACAATGTAAATATAAAACCAAAAAATTATTTCCTTCACCGTTACATTTTTAACTTGCAGAATGCTATAGGAAAATATGTAGGATCACATGTAATAACACTATAGATAACTTTCTTCCATAGAAGTGTGTACCAGAAAATATTCAATATTAGCAGTTTCCTGAATTTTTGTTTTGATTCTCAGCTTTGAGTTATAGTTTTTATATTAGATCATAAATCAACAGTCATGCAAGTAGGACAAGAGAATCAGATACTTTTGGCACAAGCAGAACTAGGGGCCAAATGCTGCTCTCAGTTACACTGGAGTAGAGCTAAATAATTCCATTAATATTTGTGGAATAGCCTAGATTTATACCCAGGTGACCGAGCAAAAAGTCAGACCCTCTGATGAGGCAAACTGCTTCCCACAAACTCTTGTGAGGTAACACATACCATCCTGGTTCACAGAAACCTCTACTTTATTCAGCAATAAAGCAGCTGGGCACATAGAAAGTGCCCCTGGCCAAAGGAAAGCATCCAGATCCCCCATAGCATTTTTTTTCTCTCATAAGTACTTAAATGGAAGCATGATCACTTCAGTGACAAAAGAGAATTACAAGTCTACGTGAGTGGTCTGTGTGGGTCAGAAGGTCACAGGCTCATCCCTGGGTCAGAATGTCAAGAGTTCAAGTTTCCCATCAGGACTTGGGCTCGTACTGGATTTGCCACATCCACAACTTTCCCACAAATTGAAGTGCCTTTTGGAAGCAGTTGGCTGTGGTTGGGGGAGGGAGCGAGCAGCGTAAGCAGTAATGGGAGGCTCTTATCTGGACTGCTTTATGGTCTGCCACTGCTGGTGAGTGATCCTCTTGGACTCATTTCTCCATCTCAAAGGGTAAGGTTGAGGGTTGGAGGGCCGGCCTGCAATGGGGACATTCAAAGCTGCAGTAGCCAAATAGAGGGCTCATTCATATGGAAATTCTGAGCAAAGAGTCACTGTGTCCCATATAAACCACCACAACATGATGGGCATGATACTAGATGGCAATTGGTGATGGACAGGGGGGACAAGGCTGAACTCCTCCATGAGTTCTTTGCCTCACTGTTCCTAAGCGAGGGGCAAGACACGTCTCTCACTGGGATTGTAGAGAGGCAGCAGCAGGGCGCCAGACTACCAAGCGTAGACCCTGATATGGTGCAGAGGCACTTGGAGGAACTGGATGCGTTTAAGTTGGCAGGCCCGGATGAGCTCCATCCGAGGGTACTGAAGGCACTGGCCGATGTCATTGCACAGCCACTGGCGGGAATATTTGAACACTCATGGCGCACGGGCCAGGTCCTGGAGGACTGGAAAAGGGCCAGTGTGGTCCCCATTTTCAAGAAGGGGAGGAAGGAGGACCCGGGCAACTATAGGCCAGTCAGTCTCACCTCCATCCTTGGCAAAGTCTTTGAAAAAATTATCAAGGCTCACATTTGCGAGAGCCCGGCAGGACAAATTATGCTGAGGGGAAACCAGCACGGGTTCGTAGCAGGTAGATCATGCCTGACTAATCTAGTCTCTTTTTATGACCAGGTTACAAAACACCTGGATGCAGGAGTAGGGGAAATGTCGTTTACTTAGACTTCAAGAAGGCCTTCGATACGGTATCCCACACCATACTGGTGAACAAGTTAAGAGGCTGTGACTTGGATGACTGCAGGGTCCGGTGGGTGGCGTATTGGCTAGAGGGTCGTACCCAGAGAGTCGTAGTGGATGGGTCGGTATCAACCTGGAAGGGTGTGGGCAGTGGGGTCCCACAGGGCTCGGTCCTTGGACCAATACTCTTCAATGTCTTCATCAGCAACTTGGATGAGGGAGTGAAGTGTACTCTGTCCAAGTTTGCGGATGACACAAAAATGTGGGGAGAAGTGGACACACCGGAGGGCAGGGAACAACTACAAGCAGACCTGGACAGGTTGGACATATGGGCGGAAACCAACAGAATGCAATTCAACAAGGAGAAATGCAAAGTGCTGCACCTAGGAAGGAAAGATGCCCAGCATACCTACTGCCTAGGAAATGACCTGCTTGGTGACACAGAAGCGGAAAGGGATCTTGGAGTCCTAGTGGACTCCAAGATGGACATGAGTCGTCAGTGTGACGAAGTCATCAGGAAAGCTAATGGCACTTTATTGTGCATCAGCAGATGCATGACAAACAGAACCAAGGAGGTGATAATTCCCCTCTATCGGGCGCTGGTCAGACCGCAGTTGAAATACTGCGTGCAATTTTGGGCGCCGCACTTCAAGAGGGATGTGGATAACCTGGAGAGGGTCTAGAGAAGGGTCATTCGTATGGTTAAGGGCTTGCAGGCCAAGCCCTATGAGGACAGACTAGGGCACCTGGACCTCTTCAGCCTCCACAAAAGAAGGTTGAGCGGTGACCTTGTGGCTGCCTATAAGTTCATCATGGGGGCACAGAAGGGAATTGGTGAGGCTTTACTCACCAAGGCGCCCCTTGGGGGTTACAAGAAATAATGGCCACAAGCTAGCAGAGAGCAGATTTAGACTAGACATTAGGAAGAACTTCTTCACAGTTAGAGTGGCCAAAGTCTGGAATGGGCTCCCAAGGGAGGTGGTGCTCTCCCCTACCCTGGGGGTCTTCAAGAGGAAGTTAGGCATCTAGCTGGGGGTCATCTAAATCCAGCACTCTTTCCTGCCATGCAGGGGGTCGGACTCGATGATCTATTGAGGTCCCTTCCGACCCTAACATCTATGAATCTATGAAACATCTGGTACTGATTAGCATTTTTGCCAGCCGCAGCACTAGAAGCACCAAGGACTGAACAGCCGTGCAGAATTAACTCTTCTTGCAGGGCTTGGGGGTGTTCCCTTCCCTTAGGATGGAGGCACATTGTTGGGACAATAGGGAAGTTTGCATTCCAACTGTCCAGGTCTTATGCACAGTGGAACTTCACTATCCCAGGTTGCAAACCTAAAACCTCTCACAAGCACTAATGGCCAAATCCTGTGTCCAATGTGTGCATCTACATGAGCAATTAATACAATTAAATAAACTCTGGCAGAGCTTGTGCTAAAGTCAGCTGCTCCAGGGTGCAGCATTTACACATGTGCCCTGGACCAGAGCAGTTAGAACCAGGGTGGATCAGGCCTGGGCTCCAAGTGGTGGCATCTGGACTTGGTGGGGGATGAGGGTGCCACTGGGTGGCTAGGCAGCAGGCATTCCCCGGCGCTTTAGCACCCATGCCCCAGCCAGCCCATCACAGTCTACGTGTGCATTTGATCACACATAAGTGGTCCACCATAAGATAGTACCGTCCCCGACAGTATTATTTTATGGCGGAGTTAATTACTGCACCCTAATACAGGTTCATATGTAGACAGTGACACTTTACTGCAAATCTAATTAGTCTACTCCTCAGTAAAGTGCACGTGTAGATGCACCCAGTATGCAACTACCAGGGCTAAGTAGTGAAGAGGTTGCGACCAGATTCTTCCTGTTGCTGTTACTCTAACCCTGAAGGTGCAGTAATTACATGTCATTGGTATTTCCCAATTCCACAAAGAACAATGCTCAGCAGATTCAAGCAGTGACTGACACATCAGTACCATGCCTCATCCCTAATTTTATCTCCAGCCTATTCTGTTTCTTTACACTTCCCAGGAGAGGATATGAGGATGCCCACAGAGCTGTACTTCATATATGGGGTATTCATTTTCAGCAGACTACCCAGATCCTGCTCTCAAGGCAAGATAACTGTCCCTGCATGGGGAACAAGTACACATATACCCACAGCTGCCAAAGCCCTGCCTGTATTCAGCCAGCACAATATGCAGCCGCACAAAAAGGAAAAGATAGTTGTTAAATAGTTTTGCCACCTCCTTCTGATCTCAGCTTTGGCCCATGAATTGAGACAAATTGGAGAAAAGGACTAAACCTCTGCACCACGAGGGACATTTTGCCCATATCATGCAATATCTGGCTGCTTAGTGCTGGTTCTCCATTGCACTGTGAATGCTGTCTCTGTGGAAAGCACACCTTAACATATTCTATACAAATGACTCCATGGAGCAGTCTAACATTCTCAAATTCATTTTATATTTCCCAAATATGTGACCTCTTGCTCTCAGTAAGAAGGATAAAGAGACTTTAATCAGCTGCTATAAGGAATTACAGCTGGCTAATTCTGCCTGCCACCTCAATTATATCTTTGCAGGCTAAGGTGTTTATAACCATTTAAAAGGTTCTTTTAGGCCTTCATTAGCTGTACACAAAAGAATTCAGAAATAATTGGCTTGTATGATTTAAAAGTTGGCCATTGAGCTGTAAAATACCAGCCAATGGGAAAGCCTCTTAATTTGGACTGGTTCTTTGATACAATTTCTCTCGTTTCAAAGTTGAGGAGGGGTGTGTAATCTGTTATGACACTATGAAAAAATACAGCTTCCCCATTAGTACTGACTTGAGCAAAAGAGGGAGGCTTCCCAGGTTCCCCTTAAGGCAAATGCACGCAAATTAGACCAACATGACAACCAATCAGTCAGACCTAACCAGAGTGTGGACCAAAGCCACAAGGAAAGGAAGACTCCATCCTCTCTCTCTCCCTAGAAGGGAATGCAGTAGCATAAAGATAAAGAGCCCCATGCCTTCAGGACCTGTAGGGGTTGCTGTACAGCCCTTAGGACAAATAAGACCCAAAAGTTTATCTAGACTCATGACTCTCAGCTGCTGTCATTCAACATGGAGATGAAGTCCACATAAAGAACAGGCTCTGGCATGGATCCAGGTGACCTGGCTGTTCAGATGACAATAGTGCTTGTTGCATAATAGGGTCACTAGTCTCTCCAAAGTCCACCTTGACGTTATTAAGAAGGGCAGCTGCAATCTGCTTCAGGTTGTGCCAGGTGCCTCAGGTGGCCATCAGCACATTGGTCTTGAACATGGAACTAAGTGTGTCAAGAAGGTCCCTGTGGTGCATGCATGCATGGCATGGTAGTACTAAGGCTGATGTGGGGAGTGGCTTGTGCCAATTCTTCTCCCCAGTGTTACGTACTCCCAGCAGTCATACTCTGTGTCTGTCATGGGAGAGCGAACATGCTCTCTTGGAGCATAGGCGACTGGTAGGGAGTATACATGGGTGCACGTGTCCCCGATGGGGACTTCTGCTCCCAAGCTTTCAGTCATCCATTCAGGCTACAAATCCTTCCCTCCTGTTTCTGTTTCCAGGCACTGCTTTGCTGCTACTGCCTTGAACATTACCCTGGGCACTCTCGCCTCTGCCCTGCTTCCCTGAGGTAGGAGGCACAGCATACAGATAAAGCAAAGAAATTTGGAGGAAATGTCTGACCCCAGAAAGCTCCAGCCAGTAAAGAAAGGGATCAGTGGTTTGGCCAAAAGACACTCAGATTAGAAGATAGGGAAGGTATCAGAGACAAGATGAACAAGAGTTGGCATGTCTCTAGCACCATGCCTCAAGACCATGCTTGGGAGTGCTACAGTATATCATGCCACACCCACTCTACATGAGTGGTATCCCAACACTGGTGTAGTGTATTTACCTTAGTGAGATGCTAAACATGCACAAATATGTTATCCTAAGTGAATGAGTTTATTGGCACATGCCCAGTACTGTTCTGCATTAACTCATTTTTGGCACACAGGAGCAAGCTGTGCAGCACTCCCTAATGCCATCCTTGAGGCACTGTAGACAAGCCCAGTGTGGGAGACAAATATCTACTCTCCTGGAGAATAGGAACGTACTGGTCAGCGGAGTAGGAAAAAGAAGAGGGTGGGATCAGCCATCACAAGAGGATTCTATGTAGAAGTGAGGCAGGCTGTGCAGCAGGGAAAAGGTAGTGGGATGATCAAGTGCAGTGTTTAGGCAAAGAGTTCTGTTAGAGCATTCCTGCGCATCACCAGCATCACAAATTATGATTAACTGACACACTCTCTCCTGATCTATTAACAATTGATGATATGAGTATGCCTTGCATTCTGGCATGGTGTTTTTAAGACCTCCATACATCAATGACTTAAGCCTTCTGGAGTGTCTAATAACCTTCTTCAAAGCAACTACTAAGCAAGAGTGTAAAAAAATTGGAAGGGAATGCAAGTCTGGGAGGCATCCAGCAGATGAAGTCACATGATCTCATTCGCAAAAGATTTGATTAACTTAATTGTGAACTGAGATCACTGGCCTGGTTCTCACATTCTGTGGTTATCAAATTCCCTGTAGAAGTGGCAAAGATATTTTCACACAGTATTTATTCTGGTGGATTATGCTATTATTAAATTTTGCAGATTGGCTTTCATGGTAACTTCGAAGGCCAATTGTACAACACACTAGTTAGGTTTGGGCTTGTCTGCTGTACTGTTTGGCTTCCTTCACTGCCTTCTGGTTTTCCACATTTGTTTTGAAGAAGAGCTTGGTCTAACAGTTAGCAGCTGAAGTCAGCATGCTTCCATTTCTTAGTTGCATGCTGTAAGAGTTAACAGCAGGCTAAGATAAGGCAAGATCAAATTGCAGATGGCCATTTTAGGAATCTAGGACTTGATATCTCAAATAAGACCTGGATCTTGTCCTGCACAATAATTACTATCAGATACATCAGAAGAAGTTATAAGAAATACTGTCGAAGGCAGTGATGATGTTAAAAGCCATCTTAGGTCTGAAGTAACTGAGCTTCTGCTGGAGTAGAACTGGCTGGTTAGGTCAGACTCTAAATCTGAATGTCTCTTTTGGGCACTATTGCAGTATCGTCACCAAGAGTGCAAGGACTTGAAACAAAGTCCTTTGGTGTTGCTGAAACAGTGCCATTGGCTCAATGGGCAACATCAGGCAGTTCACTTTGCCTGTCTGCTCCTCAGTTTAACTATCTGTATAGTAAGAGAGGGGAGGGAGGTAGCCTGGGAATCAGGAGACCTGGATCTTACATTTGGTTATGACATTGGTCCTGTGGCCTTGGGCAACTTGCTTCACCTTTCCAGCCTTCAGTTGGATCCACGTATCCTGCCCCCACCTTTGGAAAGCACTTGCTGGTCTATCAGTGAGAAGTGAAGCTGTTTGATATTTTCTTTTCCTGTGAATACAAGCTGGTTTTCAACCAGTTTGCTGGACCTCTGTACCCAAAGAATCTATACCACCAGCAGCCATTCCCTCCTTTCCCCGCACTACTTCTGAGTGTTAAAGATTGAGGGATGAAATAAATTTACTAAATACACCGTGAAAGCTGAAAACAAGCAGCACATTATTAGATAATAGAAGTCATCCTGAGATTAAAAAAAAAACAAATCACTCCTACAAAACACACACTGACAGGCACAATTTACAAGATCAATCCACGATTGATTGGGCTCCACAATTCAAAAAGGATGTAGAGAAACTTGTTAGAGTCTAGAGGAGAGCCACATACATGATCAGAGGTCAGGAAAACAGACTTTATGATGAAAGGCTGAGAGCTATGGGACTCTTCAGCCTGGAAAAGTGTAGGGTCAGGGGTGATCTGGTGGCTGCCTATAAGTTTATAAGGGGTGTTCACCAGGATCTGGGGGAACATCTGCCAGAGCACCCCGAGGGATGACAAGGTCGAATGGACGTAAACTCCTCCATAAACGTTTCAGGCTGAATACAAGGAAGAACTTCTTCATTGTCAAAGCCCCCAAGGTCTGGAATAGACTGCTGCCAGATGTGGTTCAAGCACCTACTTTAAACGCCTTCAAGAGAAATTTAGATGTTTATCTTGCTGGGATCCTATGACCCCTGCTGACTTCCTGCCCCTGGGGCAGGGGGCTGGACTCAAAGATCTTCCAAGGTCCCTTCCAGCCCTAATGTCTATGAAATCCCTGTGCTAAATAATATGGATTACCAAGTCTGACTTGAAAGATGGCACAGCTCAAAGCAATTTAAAAAAAAATTAAGCACATGTGAGAAAGAGGGCCTGGCAGAAATGGCACAAAAATCCTTTTCCTCTTGCTATTAGTTTGATAAGTGTTGGTCTATACATCATTCGTGTACTTCTTTATCTACCTCAGTTTGGGACTATCCTAGTTAACAAGGTACTGCCACCCTTCACTGCCCTGGAAGATTCATACACCAAAGAGCTTGTTCCTAGACTTTGCGGGGAATGTGCTAGAATGACTATAATGGTGCCCACGCTACGTATCATGTCAATTTATCTATTTTAGTGAGGGGAAAAGGATTATCAGCCTTTAAGTGAAATTGTTCAATTAGTAAAAGACTGAACTCCAGCACTTATGTTAGTGTCTTTCTTAAACAACTGAACAAACTATGTGTAGACTTAGAGTCAACTCAATGAATAGCATTTTTCTGCCTGCAATGCAGTAACGTTTGAATGTCACATTGATGGGTTCAAAATTTTAGGGAGTGTTCTCGGTTTCCAAAGGAAGAACCTGTTTATTGTGATGAAACATCAGAAAAGTTCAAAGGAGGGAAACAAATAGAGCCCCTGGCACTTGGCTAGCAGAGCCACAGCCTTCCATCAAAACAGAACTCAAAGAACCATTTGAGAGCTGGAATGAATTATTAACCCTCGCCAGCAGACCAGCTTCATCCCTGCTCTACCTCAGCTCAGCCCACTTGCCCAATACAGTTTAATGCACTGGCACTTGAAAGAGCTCTCCCCCAGGCAGGATGAAAAGGAAAGGAGAATGGAGAGACAGGGGAACAGGGAAACAAAGAAGTTCTCACACAGGAGTGCACAAAGCCTCTGCAATGTGAAGGAAGTTGCTGAATCCCTGAAAGAGAGAATGCTATGAAAAAATTGGGACCTTGAAAACTAGTGGGTGAAATGGAGAGATTCAAGGAGCCCCAGGCTGAGACAATGGGATCAAACAAGGAAGTTGACCAGCAAAAGGCACAAAATTTGCAACCCTCAAGTGTTATACATGACAGTGTGAAAGCTAGTGCCTTCAGTTTGCTTCAATTAATCCCTTAATATTTATTTCATATACACAATAATGAAATAACTCCCAAGAATTCCCTCATGCATTTTATATCAATGCCAATTACACTTTTAACTTAGAGCAGAGATGATCAACATTTTTAAATTAAAAGCCTTGTTGGAAAATGTCACTTTTCATTATTTTTTGTGAAAAATTATTCATATTGAATTTTTCATTGCTTGTAAAAAACTCCCATTTCTTTCTTTTTAAAAAGTAGAAAACATAACATTTTTGTACCTAAAACCCCCTTTCTAAGAAATAAAAGTTAATAACTTCCAATAACATTTCAATTTTTTTTTTAAATAATCATAAGTAAAGTTTGTAAAATATTTCTTTGCAATTTCTTGGAATCTGGCCCAATGTCTTAACCATTTGCAAAGGGTTTTAAAAATAAATAAATACATTTCTCATTAGGCATTGCAATGGTCTACAACTGCTTCATCCTGTCAAGTACAGTACCTAGTATCACAATTAAGGTTTTTTTTCAGTCAGTGTGTAGAACAAAAAGAAGCATTTTAACCAATTTTGTACGCAAATCTGAATGAGTGAAAGCTTTCTTAAGCCACCTTTTTATTACAGCAGATTTAAAATGAGTGCTTGGAAATATTACAAGAGTTCAAGGAACACTTTCCTTAATCAGCCTAGGATCGGATATCTTTTATTGCACCAACTATATAGTTGTGGTACCAAAAAGCTCATTTGTATCACATACAATTATACAATTAATTAAAAAAAAGATATCACCCACAAAAACCTGCATTTTCCCCACAAAAACCTGTTTCCTCCTGCATTTTTGGAGCATCATGGCTATAACATCACCCCAGTATTCACATTATTACTTAATCAGTCTAGGTATTTCCAGTTATCGGCAAATTGCCCAGTGTACAATTTTTGCTCAACTACTGTAACAAAGATGGAGATGGTTCTTTTCATTGCAACTCCCAGAGGGAGCTTGGTCCATCAGCTATTTATAATTGCATTAGGATAAAGCTTGGTATGCAAGATGTCAGCCTGATTTGGAATTATTTTACAGAACATCACATGGGTTAAGCTGTTTAACCTAGGTTCTAATCCTGACTGAGCCAATGATTTACTGCATGACCTCTGACAAGTCCTATGACCTTTCTGTTCCTCAGTCAATTCATTTGGAAAATCAGGTGAGCAGCAGCATCTCACTGGGTATGGGAGGTAAAGCAGATGCCACCTCTGAGCTAAGATTTTTTGGGTAAATATATTACAAAAGTCTGACTTCTCAGAGATTATAAAGTCAGAAGGGTACGTCTGTCTTGTCTAATCTGCTGCATAATAGGCCCTGTGCCAACTTTAGCCTATGTTTTAGAGTAGGCTACGCTGTACTGCCTTATTATGCTTCCTTCTAGTTAACTAGCCTCTAGTGAAACTAATTTTCCTTGTTTTAATATGTGTACACACTTATTCATGGATAGCGGCTTTTAGATTAATACTTTACACAATTTAGTTTTCGCTTGAAATTAAAGCAAGATCCACCGACTTGGACTTTGCTTTTGTAGAATGCAAATTTATAAGCTTAAGTTTTGAAAAAACTGTTAACATCTTGCAGCAGAAACAGTGTAACCAGAATGTTAATTCTAAAGCAGGCTTGTCCAACATACAGCCCATGGGCCACCGTGCAGCTCGCCAAGCCATTTTCTGTGGCCTGCGGTGCTGCAATAGGAAACGAAAGTAAACACTGTTTACTTTCGTTCCCACCCCTTGTCCCTCCCCTGGCCCCTCAGCAGCTTCCTAATGGCTGCTGAAGGGCTGGGGAAGAGACAAAGTCGCCACACGCACCACGTCAGCTTGATGTTGCCGATGCGGTGCGTGTGGGAAGAGGAGTAGCCATGTGCAACTTGGGACAGGATGAGTCCAGCTGGAACAGCAGGGGCTCAGCTACACATTCCCCCTACCTGCACTGGTCAGCCCTGAGCAGCACACGGCTCCGCCGCCACCCCTGCTGGCTGGTGCTGACCTGGACAGGTCTGTCCCATCCGGAGCAGCATGCAGCTGGATGGAGCCAGCCGGGTCAGCACTAGCCAGGAAAAGCGGCATGCAGCTGAAGCTGGCTTCCCACATGCTACTGGGAATGGGAGGAGCCCGGCCGGATCTATACTAGACAGCAGAAGCAGCGGCAGAGCCATATGCCACTTGAGACAGGATGGGACGAGCCTGGCCGGAGTGGCAGGGGCTCAGCTGCATTTTCCCCCTGCCTGCGCCTGTCAGTCCCGAGCGGCACGTAGCTCTGCTGCCACTTCTGCTGGTTGGTGCTAACCCGGCCAGACTCCTTCCATCCCCAGTAGCACGTGGGAAGCCAGCTTCAGCTGCACGCTGCTCCAGATGGGACAGACCCGCCTGGGTCAGCACCAGCCAGCAGAAGTGGCAGCGGAGCCATGTGCCGCTCAGGACTGACCAGCAGGTAGGGGGAAAGTGCAGCTGACCCCCTGCTCCTCTGGCTGGGCTCTTCCTGAGGTTCATTTCATGTTTGTAAAATGCTTGGAGAGCCCCACATAGATGCACTGCATAGAAATGCAAAATATATTTTTACTTATTTGGTTGGCACCTTGAGCTGAGATTTTCAAAGCTGAGTCAAAAGGCCAACTTCCATTAAAATGAATGGGATTTAAAGGGCTCCAAATCTTTTATGACAACTTTGTAACATGACTATCTACCCCTTTTTGCAAATCTCAGCCATAGTTTGGAAGCTCAGCCAAAGAACATAAGAGCTGCTGAACATAAGAGCATAAAAAGTGCCATGCTTGGTCAGCCCCATGGTCCATCTAGCTCAGTATCCTGTCCTGAACAGTGTCAGAGGTGGATGCTATAGAGGGAGAGTTTTGAACTGGTTATTTAGACCCATTTCATTGTCACTTCCTGCAGCTTCATTGTCAAAGGTCATGTGACATCTCTTCCTGATGTGATACCACTTCCTGTGAAGTCTTTGAATATGACTCACCGGCCCACTGGGTGATAAAAAGTTCGTGATCCGGCCCCACATTCAAAAAGGTTGGATGCCCCTGTTCTAAAGGATATACTTAGAAACAATCTCTTGTTTGTGAATCCTTCAAGGCCATTAGCTGGTGCAGTTTGTTCTACATCCACTTCAACTTTATTAGGTATGTCATGCAGAAGTGCCCAAGAATTTACAGGCAATTCGGCATTGCTGGTCATCTGTTGCTTCCTGAAAGCAAGCTCTGTAAGGCTGTCAGTCTTGAACATAAACAGAAAATATGTGAATAATAAATGTTTCACATGTGCAAATTTTGCTTGGCACCTCTAACTCCTTGTTAGAGTAGGTGACAACCTACCTTGCTTACCCTGAAACCCAGCACAGACTAATCTGCAGGACTTCTGTAAATTAATTCCTGTTTGACCTAGAGCATATCTTTTAGAACAAAAGCCAACCATCATTCTTTCTATGGTTAATTACCTTCACTACTAAAAATTTGGGCTTGAATTCAGGTTTGAATTTATCTGATTTCAGCTTCCAGCTATTGCACTTTCTTACACCTTTGCCTGCTAGAGGTAATTGCTATTAGACTGTAATCAAGACTGCCCTTCATCTTCTTATTTGGTAAACTAAATAGATTGAATGCCTTAAATCCCTCACTCTAAGCCACACCTTCCAATCTCCATATATTTTTTGTGACTCTTCTCTGAATTCTCTTCCTTAGCAACCTTCTCCTTAAATAGCGTGTGCTAGACCTAGACACAGTATCCCCAGTGACCACACCAGCTCAAAACAGAAAGGCTTCAATTTATAACCTCCATACCTCTGCTCAAGATTCCTGTGTTTATACATGTTGGAATCACACTAATCATTTTGGCTACAGCATTAGACTGGGGGGTTGTGTTTAATTAATTATCTGTCATGATCCCTCCTTTCTTTCCTCTGTGCCCCCCGCCCCATCATCTTCATTTTGTGTGATTGGACCTAGTGCAGTGATGGCAAGGAGGTTACATGGTTTACACTACTGAAAAGAGACTCTTAGCTGTAGCTTAAATACTATATATTCCCAGCTTTTTGAAGGATATTGAGTAACTGCTCATTTATATTGGAGCATGCATTTTTACAAATCTGTTGTACTTGGCATGAATTTTATAATCCCAAATCCTGCTGAAATAAGCAGTACAGAGACAACAGTTATTCAATACAAAATAATTTTGCCAGACACTAATGACTAAAGATTTAGGTCACAGCCATGACATGAGCTTGTTAGCAGGAGGTAACGTGTCACAGATGCCAAATCTGTTGCAGATGCTGCAGTCATGGATGACAGTGTTTATAGTCCTTGTGTCACAGTTCATTTTCATGGGAATTTGTCACAGAATGTATTAAGATATTAAATATTTCTTAAAGAAAATTGTAAAGTTAAACATATCTTCTTATGCAGTGTCTTTGCTAATCAGCCCGATGGGTTATACTCAGGACAAAGACCTAGAAGCTCATATTTTAAATTTTCCTATTTTTGAAAGCCTCCTGGCACTGGCTAAATCACAGATACTAACCCCAAGGGGAAGCAGGATACCATGCTTGTGACATCACTAGAACCAGTACTTGCACATCAAAATACATCCTATGTGAGATCACAGAATTAAGTTCCGTTGAGGCACTACTAGCAAGTGGCAGACAATCTGAAAGAAGCCTATGGGGGAAGGTGAATAGAAAAAAAAAATGTAAGCAGATCATTAAAATGCATTGCTGTATTGAGAGCAGAAGCATTCAGCACACAGATCTGTGCTTCAAATTATTTTCATTACAGTTCTAGAGTTAATTTTTATGATGGGTACATGTACAGTTCAATTGGTGGCATTCCCACCTACTTCTGAACAGGTTGCATATGCAAGTCACACATGTAGAGATGTGGTTTAATGACACTAGAAAGCAAACTTAACACCAGAAGGTTGCTGATCTGCTGGAAGTGCCTTTTTCCAGTGTTTTGGAACATGTTCTCATTCAGGTTAAAGATCCCATGACATGTATTGTAACAATAATTACAACGCATAGGTAGTCTAAAAAGATTTGTTCTCAAACAAGTCCCAAGGCTAGTTAAAAGCTATCATCTAGGGAATATTTACTTTTAGGTTCTCACATTTATCTACCCTATTCACTGCTTCACAGATGTTTGCAGCTTGGCATACAGGGGTGTTCCAAGCAACATTCAGTGATGTCCTTTCTTCAATAAAAAGGCTATCAGCAATCAAGAATGTGAAACCAGATACCAAAGCAGCACTAAAAGCACTGTTTTAACAGGATGGCAAGTGCCCTCGTCAGCAAGCAGCTCTCAGTATTCTGGGTTATAAGCAGATCCAAAGCACAGCTCCCTTCTGTCTAGGCAAAGATGCTTACCCATTTACAGCAGGGCTACACCATGTGCTAATTGGGCACCAAACAAAGAAGATAAAATCCCTGCTCTGAGAGAATCATATATAAAAAAAACAACACTTCGAGGAAGGCAAAACAGGAGCCAGCCAGTTAATATCTCTGTATATCAAATAGGATATGTTAACTGACCTAAACTTTCCAGACATCTGCTGGGAAGAGCAGTCAGCCAGGTCTGATCGCTCACATAGGTTCCTAGCCGAGATACAGGACCTCCATCTAACCCAGGAGGTGCACAGCCCCACCAGGGGAGATGCCTTGTAAGGGGTCTACAGGTGCTCGACCACCTGGGTGACAGTGATCATCGCCTGCTGGAATTCACCATCCAGCGCAAGGTGGCAAAGGCCTGCAGCAAGGCAGCAGCCCTGGACTTCAGGAGGGTGGATTTCAATGAGGTAAGGAGAATAGTCGGGGAGGCACTGAGGTCCCAGAGGGGAGAGGAGTCAGGTGTCCAACAAGAGTGATCGTGCCTTAAGGAGTCGATCTTTCAAGCCCAAAGGGAGGTAATCCCAACATGGATCAAAGGGGGCAAGAGGGTGCAAAAGCCCCCATGGCTCACCAAAAGCATACGGGAACATCTCCTAGCTAAAAAGGAGGCATACACCCAATGGAAGGGAGGGGCCATCACCAGGGAGGACTATACCTTGGTTGTTTGGGGCTGTAGGGGGGCGGTCAGGAAGGCCAAGGCAGAGATGGAACTGGGACTAGCTACCCAGATCAAGGACAACAAGAAGTCCTTTTTTAAATACATAGGGGGTAAAAAGAAGGTACCGGGTAATGTGGGGCCTCTGCAGGACACGCTAGGAAATCTGGTCGCTCCAGACAACAAAGTTGTTCGTTTAACAATTTCTTTGCCTCCATTTTTCTGAGCAGGGAACGGATCACCCCCCACACTGAGACACCTGGAGGCCCCAGGGGAGGCACACCCAGGCCTAGGGTCAGTGAGGACCAAAGTCAGGGAACTTCTGGAGGGACTGGTCATATTTAAATCAGCAGGTCCTGACAATCACCCCAGAGTGCTGAGGGAATTAGCAGAGGTCATTGCGGGACCCCTGGCACAGCTTTACAAGCACTCGTGGTGCTCTGGCGATGTGCGAGAGGACTGGAAAAGGGCCAATGTAGTTCTCATTTTCAAAAGAGGGAGGAAGGAGGACCCAGGAAACTATAGGCCAGTCAGTCTTACCTCGATCCTGGGTAAGCTTTTTGAGAGAATTATCTTGGCACATATCCACGAGGGGCCAGCAGGGGAGCTTATGCTTAGGGGCAACCAACACGGGTTCATTAGAGGCAGGTCCTGCCAGACCAACCTGGTGGCCTTATATGACCAGGTCACAAAATCCTTAGACGCAGGTGTAGCTGTGGACGTAGTCTTTCTGGACTTTAAGAAGGCCTTTGACACTGTCTCTCACCCCATTCTCATTAAAAAACTAGGGGACATCAACACCTACAGTCAAATGGATCACTAACTGGCTGGAGGGCCGCACCCAGAGAGTGGTGGTGGACGGGTCGTATTCGACCTGGAGGGATGTGGGCAGTGGGGTTCTGCAGGGCTCAGTCCTCAGGCCCACACTGTTCAACATCTTCGTCAGCGATTTGGACGAGGGGGTAAAAAGCACCCTGTTCAAATCTGCAGACGACACTAAGATGTGGGGAGAAGTGGGCATGCTAGAAGGGAGGAATAGGCTGCAATCAGACCTAGACAGGTTACAGGGGTGGGGGGGTGAGAACAGGATGGGTTTTAATACTGACAAGTGCAAGGTGCTGCACCTGGGGAGGAAGAACCAGCAGCATACCTACAGGCTGGGGAACTCCCTTCTCATCAGTGCAGAGGCAGAAAAGGATCTTGGAGTCATTATTGATGCTAAAATGAACATGGGCTGACAATGTGGGGACACAGTCAGGAAGGCCATCCATACCTTGTCGTGCATCCACAGATGCATTTCAAGCAGATCCAAGGAGGTGATCCTCCCCCTCTATGCCACACTGGTCAGGCTGCAGTCGAAGTACTGCGTCCAGTTCTGGGCGTCGCATTTCAGGAGGGATGTGGACAACACAGAGAGCGTCCAGAGGAGGGCCACCCGCATGATCAAGGGTCAGCAGGGCAGGCCCTACGAGGAGAGGCTAAGGGACCTGAACCTGTTCAGCCTCCACAAGAGAAGGCTGAGGGGGGAACTAGTGACCATTTACAAACTAGTCAGAGGGGACCAGCAGGCATTGGGAGAGCCCCTGTTTCCCCGAGCACTGCCAGGAGTGACTAGAAATAACAGCCACAACCTGGCAGAGAGTAGATTCAGACTAGACATCAGGAGGCACTACTTCACTGTCAGGGCAGCTAGGATCTGGAACCAACTTCCAAGAGAAGTGGTGCTGGCTCCTACGCTGGGGGTCTTTAAGAGGAGGCTGGATGAACACCTTGCCAGGGTCGTTCGCCTCCAGTACTCTTTCCTGCCATGGCAGGGGGTCGGACTTGTTGATCTGCTCAGGTCCCTTCTGACCCTACCAACTATAAACTATGAAACTGTACCCACATTATTCCTCAAGCATGATGCTGTCAGTCAGTCAGTCATAAGCACAAGAAAGTCTGCGGGAGGGATGCCATGGTGGAGAGGTGTATTTTAAGATTATAGATAGTAAAGCTGTCTTCTTCTCGAACACCTCCAAGGTAAGGGAGAGCACCACCTCCTTTGGAAGCCTGTTCCAGATTTTGGCAACCCTTACCATAAATAATTTCTTCCTCATGTCCAATCTAAATCTACTCTCCTTCAATTTGTGGCCATTATTTCTAGTAAACCTGAGGGGCACCCTGTGAAAAAGTGTCCCCTATTCCCTGTTGACCCCCCCTGATGAGTTTGTAGACAGCCACGAGATCACCTCTCAGCCTTCTCTTGTGGAGGCTGAAGAGATTCAGGTCCCTCAGTCTGTCTACATAGGATCTTACCCGCAGGCCCTCAACCATACGAATAGCCCTCCTCTCAAGATTATCCACATCCCTCTTGAAGTGCGGCACCCAAAACTGGGCACACTACTCCAGCTGCAGTTTCACCAGTGCTGCACAGAGGGGAAGCATCACCTCTCTTGACCTGTTCGTGATGCACCCACTAATGCAAGAAAGAGTGCAGTTAGCCTTACTTATTTACTTGTCACATTGGCAACTCATGTTCATTTTTGCATTGACTCTTACTCCGAGATCCCTTTCCACTGCTGTGATACTCAGAATGGTACTTCACAGTCTATAGGTGTATTGGAGAGTCTCTCTACCCAGATGCAGCACCTTACACTTGTCCTTGTTAAATTGCATCCTATTCTGATCCACCCACTTCCCGTCTATCCAAATCAGCCTGAATTTGCTCCCTACCTTCCAGTGGGTTTACCCATAGTTTGGTGTCGTCTGCAAATTCGGACAGAGTGCTTTCAACACCCTCATCCAAATCACTGAAGATATTGAACAGTACTGGTCCAAGGACAGAACCTTAGGGGACACTACTGCCTACATCTCTCCAGGAGGAGACTGACCCACCCACTACCACTCTCTGGGTATGTCCCCTAAGCCAGTTTTTCACCCACCTTACTGTGAAAAAATCCACATCACAGCTACTCAGTTTGCTTGTGAGAATTGGGTGCGATACTGTGTTGAAAGCCTTTTTAAAATCCAAGTAAATATTATCCATCTCCACTCCTGCATCTAAGCACTTTGTGACCTGGTCATAAAAGGAGACCAGGTTAGTCAGGCAGGATCTGCCTGCTATAAACCCATGCTGATTGCTCAATTGTTTTTACCCACTGCCCCCCCACAAATGTGATCCTTTATGATTTTTTTCAAGGTCTTACCAAGAATAGAGGTGAGGCTAACTGGCATATAATTACCTAGGTCCTTCTTCCTCCCCTTCTCGAAAATAGTGACCACATTGGACCTTTTTCCAGTCTATTGGGACCTGTCCCGAGTGCCACAAGTGCTCAAACAGTTGCACCAGTGGTTTCACTATGACAACGGCCAATTCCTTCAGTACCCTTGCGTGAAGATCGTTGGGGCCTTCCGATTTATGTCCAACCCCTTGAAGTACCCCTTCATTTGGTCAGTGTTAACCATTGGTAGATTGGTATTTCTCTCACACCAAACTAGTCTCCTTGGGAGATGTGTTTGTATCCATGTCCAGGAACACAGATGCAAAGAAATCATTTAAGAGCTCCGCTTTATCCATCCTATGTTTCAAGTTGCCCTAGTCCGTTCTAGCAGCCCAATGTTACGCTGCACCTTCTTCTTGCTCCCTATGTACTTTTAAAAGGGCTTTTTGTTACTCTTAATCTTCGTTGCCAACTTGAGTTCTGTATCTGCTTTGGCCTTCCTCACTGCTTTCCTGAAAGTGTGAGCCAAGCAGGTATACTCTTCCTTGGTGGCAGCCCCCTGCTTTCATTGCCTGTAAGCTTCTCTTTTCCTCTGAAGGCTCTCCTGAATTTCTCTGCTCAGCCAAGAAGGTATTTTGGCTCTTTTACTTCCCTTTGCATGTACTGGGATGGTACCCCTCTGTGCCTGCAGGATCAGTCCCTTGACAAACTCCCACCCTTCTTGGACTCCCAGATGTGATTATAGAGTGGAACTGAGGAGTAATCTCCTGAGCTCACTGAAGTTGGACCTTGGGAAGTCTAGCACTTCTGCCTGACTAGCTGTCTTGCCCATCTTACACGAGATACTGAATCCTATCAACTGATGGTCACTATCCCCTAGGTTACCTTGTACCTGTAGATCCCCTTCCAAGTCCTCCCTTGTGGCCAGCACCAAGTCAAGTAAGGCATTTGCTCTAGTGGGACTGCATACCTCCTGTGTTAGGTGCAGATCCTGTATGCAGGTTAGGAATCTACATGACCAGGCAGACCTCCTTCACTCTGGGATTGAAGCTGGAAAAAGCAGTCTCCCCTCTGGTTGAATATAGGCTAATTCCCCCTTATTACCCTCTCCTTTCCTTTGCTTCATGTTCCTGCATATCAACTGCACTCACTGTTGCAATGAGTTCCAGCTGCATCAACCTTTCTACTACTAAATCCTTGTAGAGCTAGCAAGTAAAAAAAAAAAAAAAAAAAAAAAAAAGGTTGTGGGCTTTGCTCCTGTTTGTGGACGTTTTGCCAAGCCATGTGTAGAGTCTCTGCCAGGATATTAAAAGATACAGCTGTATTAACTTTCTTGGTAATTATGTAACTAGGTTCTTTCCTGCCTGTTAATTCCCAAAGCTATTTGTATGTAAGATAGTGTTTGCTCCCTCAAGAGTCACCTTTTCAAAGCTATATTTGATCTACCTCAAAAGAGCAGAAAGAAGTGGAGCTGCAAGAGTGCTTATTCAAATGAAGATTCAAAATAGTTAAAGTTATGACCACAGGACTTCTGCAGAAATGTTAAAAGTCTACTGATGTGTTTAAATCCTCTGGGAAAAAGCAAGAAGGTTGAGATACTGGACAGATGGACCCCAGTGTTGCAAACAAACAACACAGCTTACTTGATTTCCAAGGCACTACGCACATTCACAGCATTAACTGAAATCACAAGTGTTTGGAAGACCAAGGCTTTTCAGACCAGATCCTCTTTGCAATAAACAATGTTTTTTCTTAACACATGGTGGCCGAGCACAGCAGGGCCTTAATTTCCGTAGTAGCATTTATAGAGCTACTTACTGCCATTAAAATGATAATTATTTATATAGGAAGCATCTGTTATCACATTAATTTCATTTTTAGGTACTGCCACTTACACAGATTTGAACTCATGCTATACTGGTAAAAGCAGTTTTGCTAGTCTACACTAAGGACTTCAGATTTATGAAGACTTGAGCTGTTATGTCAATCAGGGATCATACCTCTTCATTCCTCTCTCTGACTGATGTAGCTATGCTACCAGAATTCAATAATGTAGATGTGACCAGAAATAGCATGAGACTTGTCTACCAAAAATCAAATATACCTATCTTTAAGAAACCCTAGTTTGCCATATTACTCATTTCATTAAATTTTGTCCTTTCGGCCCTGATAACGACCTGTTGGCTTATGCAGGAAACCACCGCACAGGACATTGGAAAGGTCCACATCTCATTCCGGTCTAGAGCAGAAATCAAATTAAGCATACTCCCCCCACTGGGAAGTAAAACAAAAGAAACCCAAAATCAAAACCCAGCATCTTCCCCCGAGGGAGATGACCAGAGATTTTCAGTCCTGAGGATTTTTTCAAGTTATTTTCACCTTATAAACACCAAATATATATATGTATGATCATAAATAATATAGGCCCCCACAAAAAAAGGGCAAAGGATGAAGTGTCCCCACTATACTCTTCTCACTACCTGCCCACCTTCTTGTCTATCACCACCATTTCTTTTGTCCTCCCTTATTTATAATTCACAATAACCAAGTTGTTAGACAAATATTGTTAATTTGTACCCTAAGCTACTGATACTTAGACTTTATAAGTTATTTTCTATATTTTTACACAATTTCCAAAGAAAGCCGTCTATAAATTAAAATAGTTTTGACACAGACCAGGTTTTTAGCTTAGTTATACAACCCCAGTTACAATATGGTTAGATTTAGTCTGCCATACAGGGTTTTTAACTAGATTGTATGGGCTTTGAGAACATAGATTCACAGATGTTTAGGTAGGAAGGGACCTTAGCAGACTGAGTCTGACCCCCTGCCTTGGGCAGGAAAGAGTGCTGGGGTCAGATGACCTCAGTAACGTGCATGTCTAGCCTCCTATTAAAGACCCCCAAGGTAAGGGGGAGTACCACCTCCCTTGGAAGCCCATTCCAGATTTTGGCAACCCTTACTGTACAGAAGTTCTTCCTGATGTCTAACCTAAATCTGCTCTCCATCAGTTTGTGGTCATTGTTCCTAGTTAACCCAAGAGGTGCCCTGGTAAACAGAGCATGTCCTATTCTTTGCTATCCCCCCCTGATGAATTTGTAGGTGGCCACAAGATCACCTCTCAGCCTTCTCTTGTGGAGGCTGAAGAGATCCAGGGCCCTCAGTCTCTCCTCGTAGGTCTTTGCCTGCAGGCCCCTAACCATATGAGTGGTCTTCTTCTGAACTTTCTTGAGGTTGTCCACATCCCTCTACATGGACGACCAGTGTCTCCCGAGTCTGGGGGGTGGGCACCAGATTGCCTGCGCGGGGGGTGGGGGCTGGCCCAGCCGCTGATCGCCAACCGGGGGGTGGGGGCGTGGTTAGCTTTACGGATCGCTTTGTCACATTGATGACTCATATTCATCTTGGAGTCAACAGTGACTCCAAGATCCCTTTCTGCTGCTGAGGTCCTCCCCAGCCTCTAAGCGCGTTGGTGATTCCTTCTCCCTAGGTGCAGCACTCTGCATTTGTCCTTCCTGAACTGCATCCTGTTCTGTTCCACCCACTGTTCCAACCTGTCCAGATCTGCCCGGATTCATTCCCTACCCTCTGATGTGTTAACTTTACCCCATAATTTAGTATCATCTGTGAAAATGTTGCAACTAAATCTTCTGTTTTTGTGGTTTAGATCAGCGGTTCCCAAACTCTGACAGATTGCACACCACTAACACAGTAAGTATTAAGGCTGATTGGCTAAATACTCAAAACAAAATCCACCATTTGGGATACTGCAAACTGGTATGTTAAAGATAAGGCTAAAAAGTGGGAGAGAACAAAAACAGCCTCAGAATCCTTCTGTAGCTTGGCAGTCTGTCGTCTTATGCTGGATGGAGAAAGAACTGGTATAAGCACCATTTTTTTTTAGCTTCATATAGGTAACATATTTATTGAAAATCTGCTCCACCAACAATGGTGAAATTATGACCAAAAAATTACAAAACATCATGGTAATTGCCTTTATAAAAATAAACAGAAGGACTATGTCTCACTGATTTGTACCTGTTTCCTTCCAATATACCAATTTCACTTTATACTGTCCTCCTTTAACAATGTAAATTTTGCTCTTCATCATAATACAGTATTAGAAAATTGCATTCTGTCCAGAAAAAATGGTTTTTGCTTCCAAATAGCAGAGGTCCTTAAAGTGACGTTTCCCTCCCCAACAATAAATATAGAAAATAGCTTCTAATAAATTTTAGTTTGGTCAGTTAAAAAAAAAAAAAAAAAGAAGAAAAAGAAAAAGGTCCTTCTTCCCTTTTGGGATATGTAGTGACTAAGCATTTTAAACAGTGTTCGAGTCTTTGGTGAGTTCAGCTGCTTAAAATCAGTTTTATATACATATGATAAAATGAGTTCCTTTTTTTAAAAAACAAAAAGTTATGAGATGATGTCATAGGTGAATCATCAGTACGATCACTATATCTGATGGATCTTCATTAGGAGCAACCACCTATCCAGTATAGCAATTAGTAAGGGAAGGTCATCTTTGGCAAATGTGGTCTGTCAAACTGAAGGCGTCTTTGGTGGATGAACCTGTTGCATAAGTTGTGGTCGCTTGACTCTCGGTTTTCGCCTCTTTGGCCTGCTTTTAGCTTTGTTGATCTGCACCACAAAGAATGCCAGAACCACCATGGCACCAAGGAACGCAAAGACAGGTATAGTATGTCCCACATCCTGGTTATAGCGGCCAGGCATTATACCTGTAGAAGGAAGTGGGAGGGGAAACAATTAGCAACTGTACTTGTTTCAATACAATGTTTGCATTCTGTCTATCTACAGTTAGTACAGTAACTGTTCTAAATTTAGCAATTTAAATGAGACCAATTGATCAGAAAACATTTGAAAAGGGAAAATATTAATGCAGAACAATTAGTGGCATAGTAAAGAGAGATTTCATCTTGACCTTGTTTTGAAAAAAGAAGAGCGCTCAATATGTAGCTAGATCTCTTCTGGAAGCAGCTATGTTTTTCTTGTTAGGGAAAACCAGATTAAAAAAAAAACAAACCTAACCAGGAATACATTTTAAATTTAAACAATACATTAATGGCAAATATTGATGCAGTCAGAAGAATAATTTTCAACTACTCAGGCTGCTTTACATGGACAAACTGAAGGACAGATTTGAGACTGAACCTTCTTTTTTAAAGCCCTAAAAACAGAAAACCTTATCCATGGCACACTGAATGGAACAGATTCCAATGCCTGTAAAGGCAAACGCATGAGGGAAACGATTCTGTATCAAGCTGAAAACTCTTCTAACTACCTGGCAATCCTTTACAACCTCTTCCCATCCTAGAGTCGATTTGCAAACTCATGCACAGAATTTTCAATATCTTAATGGGAATTCTCCATCCACAGACTTAAGGACAAAACAGCCCCCCCAAAATACACCTTGAAAAGCCTGCCTTTTAGACTACTGTTAATATCCATCAGGTAACCAGACCAAAAAAGAAACCTTGACTGGCCAAAGAGTTATCATCAAAAAAATTATTATCCAAATAGCAGTGTCATTTAGACTTCAATGTGCTACAGTCAATGAAGCTTTCAGTAGAAACAACTGAATGTAATTTATACTTATTTAAAAAGGTCGCTATGAATTTGAGATGCTCAGTTTAGTTTGGACTGCAGGCCTAAGAAAGGAAAACAATAGTTTAATATGGTACAGTTAACATATCACTGAAAATATGTCACTACTCTGAATATTAGATATTGTGTATTTACTTAAGTTACACCAACATTTGCAGTTGTTTCATGTTTTGGGAAAGAGTTCAATCTAGAGATGCATGAAGATGCTTCATCTGCAAAATCCTGAATGCCATCTCTAAAAGTTGATTCAAGCTCAAGACCATGACAAGTATAAACTCTGATTAACACACAAACCATTTTCTGAACCTAAGGTAAAACCACTTGTATAATCTATATATTTTAGGCAGAAGGCAGGGTAGTATGTATGACACCTGGTAGACGATCTCCTTCAGAGAAGCACAAGTTTCTGTAGGCTACAACCTACCTCAGAGATCAAATCCATTCACCGGACAAAGCAGTCTATAAAAGCTCACACCTCTCTGAACAATTTAGCTGTGGTAATCTGAAGTTAGGCAGAAGGCAGGGTAGTGCGGCACCTTGAAGACTACCTACCTGTTTCTCTCTCTATATTTATTTCAAATCAGCAGTTACTAATATTGTTCTTAACCTCGTTACAAGGTTCCAACATTGCCAGGACTCAGTAACTTAAGGCACTTAAGGCAAGGGATGTAGTTGTCATGGGTGATCTAAATTACCCAGACATCTGCTGAGAGGAGCAGTCAGCCAGGTCTGACCGCTCACGGAGGTTCCTGGCTGAGATACAGGACCTCCACTTAACCCAAGAGGTGCACAGTCCTACCAGGGGCAATGCCCTGCTAGACCTGGTCCTGACCACAGGTGATGATGACCTGGTGAGGGGACTTCAGCTCCTTGACCACCTGGGCGATAGTGATCATCACTTGCTGGAATTCACCATCCAGCGCAGGGTGTCAAGGGCCTGCAGCAAGGCAGTAGCCTTAGACTTCAACAAGGCCAACTTCAATGAGCTGAGGTGATTAGTGGGGGAGGCATTAGGGACCTCGAGAGTAGGGGAACTGGGTGCCCAAGGTGAGTGGTCGTTCCTTAAGGAGACTATATTCAGAGCACAAGGGGTGACAATCCCAACAAGAAGCAAAGGGGACAAGAGTGCCCAAAAGCACCCACTGGCTCACCAAGGGCATTCATGAATCTCAGATTGCCAAAAAGGAGGTGTACAACCAGTGGAAGAGAGGGGCTATCACCAAAGAGGAGTATACCTCCACCGCTCGGGTCTGTAGTGGGGCTGTTAGGAAAGCTAAGGCAGATACAGAACTAGGGCTAGCATCAAGGATAACAAAAAGTCCTTTTTTAAATGCATAGGGAGAATGAAGAAGGCCCCAGGTAATGTGGGGCCCCTGCAGGATATGCTTGGCAATCTGGTGGTTGCACCAGAAGAGAAAACAGACCTCTTTAACAATTTCTTTGCCTCTATTTTCTTGTGCAGGGACCGGGACTCCCCTACCGAGATTCAGGACAGACTCGGGAGAAACTCCACCAAGCCTAGGGTCAGGGAGGACTGGGTTAGAGAACTTCTGGAGGGGCTGGACATGTTCAAATCAGCAGGTCCAGATGCTCTCCACCCCAGGGTGTTGAGGGAATTGGCAGGGGTTATCACAAGGCCCCTGGCATGGCTTTAGAAGCACTTGTGGTGCTCTGGCCAGGTGCCGGACGACTGGAAGAGGGCCAATGTGGTCCCCATCTTTAAAAAAGGGAAGAGGGAGGACCCAGGCAACTACAGGCCCGTTAGTCTTACTTCAATGCTGGGGAAGCTCTTTGAGAAGATTATCAAGGAGCACATCTATGATGGGCCAGCAGCGGGGATGATGCTCAAGGGCAACCAGCATGGGATTCATTAGGGGCAGGTCCTGTCAGACCGACCTGATTGCCTTCTACGATTAGGTCACAAAAATCGCTGGATGCAAGTGCCGCGGTAGATGTACTTCAGGAAGGCCTTTGACACCGTCTCCCACCCCATTCTCATTAAAAAGCTACGTGACTGTGGCATTGATGCCTACACAGTCAGATGGATTGCAAATTGGCTGAGAGGTCATACTCAGAGAATGGTGGCAGATGGGTCACTTTTCAACCTGGAGGGAAGTGGGTAGTGGGGTCCCCCAGGGCTTGGTCCTCAGGCCCGCACTGTTCAATTTCTTTATTAGCAACTTGGACGACGGGGTGAAGAGCAGCCTGTTTAAATTTGCAGACGACGCCAAGATTTGGGGTGAGGTGGGCATGCTAGAAGGGAAGGAGAGATTACAGCAGGACCTGGACAGGTTACAGGGGCGGGCAAATGAAAATAGGATAGGATTCAATACTGACAAAAGCAGGGTGCTGCACTTGGGGAGTAGGAACCAGCAGCATACCTACAGGTTGGGGAACTCCCCTCTCGAAAGCACTGTGGCAGAAAGAGATCTAGGAGTCATTATCGACTCCAAGATGAACATGGGCCAACAATGCAAGAACGCAGTCAGTAGGGCTAACCATACCTTGTCCTGCATCCACAGATGCATCACAAGCAGGGCCAAGGAGGTGATCCTCTCCCTCTATGCAGCACTGGTCAGGCCGCAGCTAGAGTACTGCGTCCAGTTCTGGGCGCCACACTTCAGGAGGGATGTGGACAGCATTGAGAGGGTCCAAAGGAGGGCTGCTCGCATGATCTGGGGACAGCAGTGCAGACCCTATGAGGAGAGGCTACGGGACCTTAACCTGTTCAGCCTTCGCAAGAGAAGGCTGAGGGGGGACCTGGTGGCTGTATATAAACTTACTAGGGGGGACCAGCAGGGTTTGGGAGAAACCTTGTTCCCCGAGCACCTCCCAGAGTAACAAGGAATAACGGCCATAAGTTGCTAGAGAGTAGGTTTAAACTAGACATTAGAAGGCACTACTTCAGTCAGGGTGGCTAGGATCTGGAACCAACTTCCAAGCGAAGTGGTGATGGCTCCTACCCTGGAGGTCTTTAAGAGGAGGCTCGCCATTTACCTGGCTAGGGTCATTTGAGCCCAGTTCTCTCTCCTGCCCAGGGCAGGGGGTTGGACTAGAAGATCTACAAGGTCCCTTCTGACCCTACATCTATGAAAACTTAGCTTGCTCATTTGGCTAGGTGAGCAACCTGATAATAGGAAACAGAGTGGCACCCAGGACTAGGTCTTGTAACAGAAATGGAGCAGAACAGCTAAAGCTGGTGCCATCTCTCCCAGAGAAAAGGAAGGATGATGGACAGCCAAAAGGGTAGTGAGGTGACAGAAGCCTCATTTTACTCAGCTAGTACGAGATGCTGAGCCTCAGAGGCACGTAGCTGCTGTTCCAGGACTTTTACAACTGATTTACTGGAAAGTGATGGTGGGCACAATGCTTTCTTGGTGCATGAATTAAAAACAAACATATATCTTTAAACCATGGGGATGAGAGCAAGCACAGATAATGTGAGGCTCTCATGTTCATTTAACAACACCTTACTATGATGTGTAAAGCCAAGTATGTGCTTATAAAACCTATTAAATTTTATGCAAATATAAATGTGCCTTAGCATGTACAGTTCTGTTAAGATCACCCTTTATTAGTTATTTTACCAGGTTGGTAAAATAATTAATATCATGACAGAATTGTATCCTTAACAGTGTCCTATTTTCAAGTATATCTTGAGTCTTTTCTAGTTCTATACGAAGGTAACAAAATCCATAGCATGACGGTCTTAAAACCACAAAAATTATTACAGAAGTCAGTATATTTTGAGTCTATTTAAGTAATTCACTAAAAACTTAATTTAAACAAATACAAATATATATTTCATTACAGCAAACCTCTACACCACCAGTCACCTCTGTAGTTTGAGGTTTCCCCTAGGAAAAAGACTCGCCATCTCTTTGCCCTTAAGGCAAAATGGAAGGATTTTTTTTAGTAACAATTTTAAATAAAGAAACAAACATAACTTTCTGACACACCTCCTGGAATGTCCCATGCTCCACTTTCTCCAGGGGATAAAGGTCTTACTTGAGGTCGGTTTTGCCGAAAGTTGGGCAAAGCCACTTTATCCAAGTCAATTGATAACAACTTCTGATGCTTCCAAAGGTTGCTGAAAGAAATGAAAATGTAAGTGTTGATATGCTGATCCAAATATTTCAATGTGCTTTGCAGATTGTGTGTGGCAGAGATCTGAGCAAAAACCCCAGTAAACTAGAGAAGATGTAACAAAACAATGTTATATTGTTTCTAAATTTCGTAAGAATACAGGATTCCAGTGTCCTAGAAAGGAAGTCCAGAGAATCACCATTTATCTAAAAATCTGGTTTTTGTGTGGACTACCAGATGTTACCCATAGTGATTCACTGGAAAAACTATAGGACACACTGGCTGCTTACAGACTTAAAAAAACCAACCAACCAACCAAACGAAAACCACACTTTACTTTCAGCTTGGTAAACTCCCGCATTGAACACAGCTCATGCTCAAAAGCAGCATCATGTTAGTTTGACCTAGCTTGCCGAGCATCTGTATAGATCAGTGCCTTCAGCAGAGCGTTTTGGCACTTGTCTAATAGGTGACTGAATCAGCTATTAGATAAAAGTACCAAAAAGCTCCAGTGAAGCACCCAATCTATACAGACACTGGAGAGCCAGGTCAAATTTAACATACTTCCTCCTTCATTAAAGCACTGTTCCCCCAGCCCCCACACCTCTGTCAGTGATCACTGATTTGTTCATCCCTAAGCAATCAAGACATTTCCATCAAGATGGAAATACTCAAAAAATATAAAAGGTATTTTTAAGTTTTCTAAAAAGAAAAAGCAATGCAGATTTGTATCGCTGTCATTCATGAGATATGTAACTAGCAGATTACAAGCACGCTGGATATGTGCTATTTTATTTGTGAAACTGCCTACAAAGTTCTAAGATGTCATAAGTCACAGCTGTCATAATAAGCTGCATAAAAATTTGTGCCAGAAATGCATTAACCTTTTTCCTATGTGATATATCACATGTTTACTCTCCTATATAAGGTTTAAGAAACAGAAGCAATAGCACCTGACACAAAAGACTTCTAAAAGCATGTCCAAAAATGAAAATCTATATTATATCATATATAAAAATAAATATAATAACCTGGGTGCAGTTTCATTCAGAGGCTGTGGTTTGGCCCAGGACAAATGAGGACAAGCTGGAAGAGAACGGGGTTTTGGGTCGCCCAAGTAAGCCTCAAGCACTTTTGAATACCGGTGAAGATGATTACCTGGAAGTCCATTGTTATACAAAGAAAGATAAAAATTACAATCAAGAAACTACACTTACATATTTTTTTCAAATACTAAAACTATAACAAGCATAACTGCAGGTAAGAACGACTGCTTTGCAAACTATCCTAGAGCTTAGCTTCACTGCTAAACACTAAACAGCATCTTACAAATCAAAATGGTAAATGCACAGTCAAAAGCCTGCCAGTTTTTAAACCTCTTGAGTGTATTTATGAATTAATTCTTTTAAATCTATAAAGATTGTAACTGCTGCATTAAGAATACATGAAAATTATGGGGAACTTACTAACCAATCAGCTTCCTGATACACAATATGGTACTAGCACACTTGTGGTACTTTAGAAAAACAACATTAGGCCAAAAGAAAACATTTCTGGCTCTGAGGAGTAAACTAGTCCTCACCTTCCATTCTTTCAGGAAGAGAGTAGCCTGCTCCTGTTGGAGGCCGCTGTCTGTTTTCAGAATGACTGAGACTTGGTGGCATCACCCCATAGGAAGTATACTGAAGAAGGGAATCTAACAGCCAAAAGCAGTCTGTGGATTAAATAAGGACATGCATTAAGCTACAGTTTGGATTTTTAAATAAAGCAGTCATGATCGAAAAACATAACTGAGTTTTAAATATGTTGCTTAAAAGTGTTAAATGTATTTAATTTCTCTCTCTCTTTTTTGTTATTGCTTTGTTTTAAATGTACTATGCTTTCCCCCATACACCTAGAAGAAGATAAACTGACAGATGGAGTGACTTCTAATGAGTCAAACAACAAACTGTTTAGTTTTAAATGAAAATATTTTCTTATCTTCTGAACTAAAACACATGTCTAATACTTGATGCTAGAATTAGGTTATTCCACAACAGTGTTAATTATTGGGAATTCTGGTTTGGCAAAATTTAGAACTTCAAATGGAGGTACTACCCAGGACAGCAATTTATCTGCTCATGTGTAGAAGCTATTAGGCATCTTTTACCTTCTTGAGCATCCTTCACTTTCTAAAACCTCTCAGGGACACACTTTGAATGTCAGTTTGCCCTGGCCTACTGTAAAACTCAGAAGAAACAAACAGTACAAACAATTTAAAAAGTAGGGGTATTGTTATATATTACATTTAGATCATAGCAAGCATTAATACAACTTAGAAAGTTATTGCAGTACCACACCAGAATCTTGAACTGGCTCTGGTGTGGTCCTGGGGCTAAGACCAAAAAAATCAGCTGATTCTTGGTCTCAACCCTACGATTGCACTGGAGCCAGCGCGGTGCAAAGATTGAGAGTGACACTGGCACCCAGTAGTGCACCGAAGCATTGATCTGGATTTGACACAATGCAGTACAGAGGTTCCTGTGCAGTGCGGGGTTTGGGACTGGTTCCCGTGGCATGCCAGTGTTGTCTCCAGCTTCGTTACATTACTGCATAGGAGCCTTGAAATGGCAGGGCTCTGCTGCGGTGGGGAATAGGGGGAGGAAAGAGCCCAGCAAACAGCTTTGTCAGACACTCATGACTCCCATTACATCAGAATCCCCTGATCACATTACCTCCATGGAGCAGTCTGACATTAGCTCAACACACGTTACGTAATATGATCTGGAGATGCTCCTCTCTGAAAAGGGTCTAACTTTACCAAACTACAATGGCACTTTACACATGCTTCACTGCTTGAAGGCTGAGACACTAGTGTTGCAACTGCTAAGTGTAATGTGCAACAATACCCGATGCCTCTCCTGTTATCTGGTCTCAAACTGTCTGAAATTATGGTTTGTAAAACAGGGACAAGCAAAGATTAATGCATTTCAAATACAGAGCAAAACATTTTTCTCGGAATTTCTCTACCTTGAAGGGTCATTCGGTGGGAAAAGTAAGTTAATCTTCACAATTCTAATGTCATATAAATCTCCACCTTTGGTTTTTACGTGACTGATATTCACATATGCTAGAAATTTAAGGTCAGCAATGTCTCAGCAAGAGATACAGCTGCTAATTCATAACTTAACAGCCAACGTAATGGAATTGGTCAAGCTTTCCAGCATGCTTGTCTCATAAGAGTATACACCCCAAATTTAAGAAAAATCAATGTTCAAGACATGGCTTACAACTGCTTGACTAATTTCTTAACTATCTATCATCCTTTGCACTGTAGGTGTTTTAATAACCTCTAGTAAATCTGCAAGGCTCTGATGTGACCACATTGGTGAATTAGACACTACATTAATTGGAAGACATTTAGAAGAGAGAAGCCAACTAAGTTATACAATGAAAATGACTATAAAAATTGTATCCTAGGGTTCCAGACTTGGTTCCCAATGACTTGAAATCAGAATTAGTTCATTTTGCAAATAAAGAAAGCTTTTCCAAGTGTTAAGGCTGGATGTTCACCCTGTGATCTGCCAAGTATTCCTTCTGGTTTATGCATCAGCAACAAAACAAAGACACTGCTACTGGAAAATTTTATGAATAGGGTCTGAGCATAATCCTGCTGCTCCAACACTTTGCCAGTGCTACCTGGAGTAAAAACCTTTACTTTTGTCAGAACAGATCTCTTGATAAGTACAAAAATGAAGTTTGCTGAACATCATGGGGCTATTTTACAATCACGCTTCTTGACAACAACTGCAATTTGAGATTATACAAGGTAGTGCGCTTCACAAATATGTTAGAAAACAATTTTCAATATTGTTCTGAAGAAATCACCTCTGGCTTGGTACCATTTAAAATTGTCTCCTGGCAAGCATAAACATTATTGATAGGAGTTCTAAATCATCAGCACCACTGTCATATGGCACCTTTATTCTGCATCTCATAATTTAGATACCTTTCTGCCGATGGCTATCATCCAAACAGTTAGAATCTCCATACAGTACTATTCTGCCTCCACCTTCAGAAGGAATTTGGTAGAGTCCCAAAATGGGAACATTTTCAATTATAGCCGTCTCTTGCTTTAAAACTTCAAGACCTGAAGAAGCAAGAGGGAGAGTTTTAAAATATACGAGAGTTCAACACATGCACCTTCTACATCAAAAAAGTAAAAATCACCAGCTATCAAGAAATACACTTATTTGGCTCCTAATTTTAGAACAGGTTAATACAAAAAGTTCCTAGGTAAATTTGTACCAGTAATGGTGATGGCGATGATGATAAGACTGAAAGTAACTTAAGTGTTTAATTTTCTTGAGCACTTACTAATGAAAGATCATGATATTAGATAATCTACCTAGCTTCTTAAAATTTAAGTAAGCAGAAAAGTCTATTTTCCCACAAAAGATCTTTCCTTCAATGGAAAGAACAAAGGTTTTTTTAAATTAAAAGTGATTTTATTAAAATAATGTTTTTTGTAAGACTGAGCAATGCCACTGCGACATAAAATGCTTAATCATCCACATATTTGGTAGCAATGTTTCAACAGCATTAGGTGCCTCAAAACTGTCATGAAACTGGAAACTATGGTCTCCTAAAATAAAGCATTCCCTCTCTTTGTAAAGTGCAATAAAACGTAATGATAACCACATTTATCAGGCACAGCTCTCAGGAATCAAGTCAAACATTTTCTAGTGTGCACTTCTCATTCTCACTGCACAAATTTCCAGTACATATTCACAGTTAAAGCTTTCAGTTTATGAACAAATGAAAAGCTAAGTTTATTAAGGAGACATAAGCCAAAAAGAAAAGAGTTAACTTATATGGCTTTCCCATGTTCCCTTTTATTAATCATTTCCTAGTTTCATGTATTTAAAATTTCTATTTTAAAAGCAAAGCATCCATTAAATCAGGTGCTGCTTAACAATGTCCTCCAGGATGGTCATAATTATCATTTTAAGGCCTATTTAGATGTCTGTCTCTAACAAGACTATTCATTTAATTAACTGGGAGAGTGTTCTGCATTCAAAATCTCTAAGTGTATCCCAACCATACAGTTGGTCCTACAAAAGATACCACACACAAAACTCCTTGCTTCTCACACATTTTCTGGACCATGACAGTTACACATCTCTCCACTACTATTTAAACCCTGTCAGTGAAATATCTGCGCCTATATTGAGGTCATGTGTGAACGGGAAAGGAGAAAAACTAAAGAGGTGGGTGCTAGGCTGGATAAGTTAAAGAGCAAAAAAAAAAAAAAAGTTTATGATCAACCACTCACATTTTAAGCGGAACAAAATTGTACACTATGTTGCACTAATTTTAAGAGAGCTAAAAGCTTCAAAAGTTTTGAAGCAAATATAATAAAATATAATAAAAAGCAAAATAATTAATGGGCCAACAGAAAAAAAATATTTAAAATTACTTTTAGGTGAAATTATCCATTTCAGGCATGAAATCAATTGAAGACCTGAAATAAACTCAAAAAACCTGATAGTTTCAAATTCTTCGACATCTGATACTACCTCTCTACTGCACTAGCAAAACAAACTGAAAGGGGCTCAGAAAAGTAAACAGCAATGGACATACTGCCAAACTTTGTGCAGATACTGAAATATATGTTAGTAATCTACAAAAAACAGAATTCCTGGGTACCAAACCTACTCCAGAATGCTTACACGTTGAGCCCCTCATCATTATACCAAGAACTAGCCAACTGACTGTCAAGAATAACCAGAGGGGGGGGCGCCTGGGATGGAGTGCCGCCACCTAACGTCCCATGGTGCCGCTGTTCTGCCTCTTGCAGGGAGCGGAGTGTGGGGGGCCAAGGCCAGTGCTGCTGACCTCCGCTCCCCCACCCTCTGTCCGGTCCTCGGCCCGGCTTTGGAATCATGGCGGCACTCCCCCACGCTTGGAGCACTCTGACTGGCTGATCCTGGCAGCCAGTCAGAGTGTGAATAAAGCATTACAGACAGACAGACTTAGGCTTTTATAGTATTAGAATGCTAACAGAAAGTAACCACCTCTTTTATATCCGTATCACCACCCACAAAATGAACTCAGAAAATCTTAAACTTTTCTGAAGATGATGGAAGTATGTCAGTCATAATAACACACATATCATCTGCAACTGCTGACACACAAAAAAGCTATATCCAAGCATACATAAGAATTTACAGAAAGTCTAATACATAATATGCTAGAAAATGAACCCTGAAGGACACTCTCTTGGTTAACAGAAGTGTGATACTCATCCAAAGTATCAGACATAGACATAAGAAAAATTTACCACCTGATTACAGGTTTGGAAAGAAAAGCCTGTAACTAAGACATAGCAAAAGATTTAAAAAAATAGATGATATAAGAAAACATTAGTCAAAAGGCAAAAGCCTAAAATTACCTGCAAGGACTGTCAGGCTTCAGCTATCATTTTAGCTAAATATGCAAGGGAGAAGAATGAATAATGGCTTGAATTATATCATCATAGCCTGAACCAAGCAAGTTTCTTATATACCTAGATGGAAACACATCTACATAGATGCATACAGCAAAAATTCAATAAATATCTGTGTGTATAGTTGCATATAGCTATACTGCATTTAAAAAAAGTGTTATTTACCCATTTATAACTGTATTGTGCAAATTGTTCACGCACCAAATTCTAAGTAAGGAGTACAGCAAAAAAATAAACAATTTGTCTGTCAACAAAGAATTTTCCTTTCCACATGCTGGTGGCAAACTTGGCACTGATTTACAAGTTCATCTTTATATCTACTTAGAAATTTCTATGAAGATATGCAACTGCGTACCTTGGTCCTTAAAAGTCTGTGCAATCACAATGCCCTCTTCTGGAAATTTAGCAATACTACAACCAGATGCGTAGTTCACTGAAAAACAGTAAGTGCAATATATAATGTACAAGCTAACAGAGGCACTTTGCTCTATGTATTTCAGGTATAAAGACCAGCAAAATGACATACCCGAATTCTCGTATTTTGATTAAAATCAGCATATAATCTGCACACCAAACGGGGATGTGAGTTTCATTTCACTGTGAGGGTACTTCCAAAGCAAACATTTCAGTTACTTAACGTCATGTATTTCCTAAGAATATTTGCCTATTTTAGAAGCCTAAATGAGAGGTTCACATTGATTTATCCTTTATAAACCACTGTTACACCCATATAATTGATTAAAAATAGTAACAATAGTATCTGCGGTACAGTAACCCTGCAAGGTAGCGCTGAGTCATCACTAAGCAAGGTAGCACCAGTCACCACCTAACAAAAAAATTTCCTAAACAGAAGAACTTACATTCTAAAATAGGACAGATGGCATGCGGATGAACAGGATGCAACATACAAGTAGAAGATTCAATGTCGAGACACTACCAGATGAAGCAACATGTCACAAGTCACCAGAGCCATGAAACAAACTCAGAGCTTCTAAGGTCAGTTCAGTTCTTTAACCAGAAGTTCTCTTAATTACAACCTCAGACACTGAAACATAAATTTCAGTCAATCTATTATGGGTGTAACTCAACTCAGAAGACTAAGAGGACAAGATGCATTAAACAACATTTAAAGATTATGTGACTGGGGGACCAAATAAGGATAGTTTTTGAAGTAACTTCAAATATAGAATTTTTAAAAAGAAAACACCAAATAGTCTTTAAATAGAATGATAATAAACAATACAAATACAAATCAATACTTGATCTGTAAACTTTATCTCATTGTTTATTATATGGATATAAATCTAAGAACTGTCAGTAGGTTCTTTTCACAAAATTCCAAAGTGATTTTAGAATAGTATTAAGCCACAAAAGCCAAAATGGCACCAATAACACACTACTCCTGGAAGTGTCAAATACTGTACTCCTTTACTTACTTTCATGGCCTGCCATGGTAAAATCACCTTCGTATAGTCCAGCACTAAAGGCCATGTTCCAGACAGAAAGAAGATCATTGAGAGCTGGAATATTAGCACCTCCAGTATCAGGCATCCACCACTGCCTATAAAAAGTTTAACATGGCACAGTTTGTTAGTATGTGGAAGAGTGTACAGTCTGCTTGATAACAAATGAGGTGTATCTGCATGCTATCCAGAATTCACTAAACACAAAAGCAGAAGCAAGAACGTAAAACACGATTAAGTGACTTGTATTCCCAAATCCCATTGAAAGTCAATTTGAAAAACCCAAAATAAGGTAAATTAACGTAAAAGAATTACAATCTTAACATGTTCCAGCTTCGTAGCGTGCTTTAGAAGAGGACATAAAACATCTTATAAATAAACTCTTTGACTTATGCATGCTAGGTTTGGCTGGGGTAAGAAAACAGCAAGAGTCAAATCATTTAAAAAGGTGGCTTGCTGTCAAAATGAAAAATAACAGCCTTTAATAAAGAAAATATTGTCTATCCAACAGTTGACAGGACAACTTGGGCACTATCCATCTCCCTGCCCCCCACTCCCTGAAACTAATAGATTATTATCCTTAGTTATTTTTTAATTTTCAAACTACTAATTTTTCCTTAAATCAGAAGCAACAATACACTCTTCCCCTTTATAAAATATAGGGAAACATTCAACATATTGAAATACTGGGTAATTTAGCCAATTCATACCACCTCTATTCTATGTATTCATTGCTTTCTCTATCCTATTTACAGCTGGACCACTTGCAGTCTTTAGATGAATAACTTTATGTAAGATACAATCTGTAAATGCCCCAAATATAAAGAGAAGAGAGAAAGCAACGAGTGTCCAAAGAAGTGAAACAATTGTCAATTTTAGGAAGAATGGGAAAGAGAGCATAAATGACAAATTGTAGGAAATGACTATGTTATCTGATATTAGAGGTACCGATACATCGGTCTGATATCAGATCAGCACCGATATAAAGAAAATTGACGGCACTGGAAATCAGCTTTTTTTGTCTGATGTGGCCAATAAATGCCCAGTGCATGCATGCAGCCACAGTGCAGCACATGGGCAGCGAGGAGTACAGCTGGGCAGCTTGGAGAGCTGTGTCCAGCTAGTAAGTCTGTTGTGGTGGAAGGGGAGGGGGGGAGGAAGAGGCGGGAGGGTGCACGGGTGCAGATCAAGGCCCCTGCAGCGAGGGAGGGAGTGGTGCTGGGGCAGGAGTGGGGTAGGTACTGCCCAGCCATGGCGGAGCACAGGACAGAGCTGCTGCTCGTCCAGGGGGCGCAGGGAGTAGGGCTGGCTCCCACCACTGCGTGCACCCCAGGAGGGCATGGGGGGCATGTGCCCCTGGATCAGCTGATATGCCTCCTTTAAAATCGGCTATCGGTATCAGCCCAAAAAACCTCTATCGGTGTACCCCTATCCGATATTCTAATACCTTGGATGGCACATATAGGAGTTACCCTCAGAAACCTCTTTGTTTTAAAGATAAAGGTAATTTTGCATTTCCAGCATTCTTTTCCTTATTCTTACTATGGAAAATACTGCAAATACTAAGCTAATATGACTGCAGTTCATTATAGTACCTTCCTTATAGGTAGCAATCGTGTTTTGATTCTCACAAGAATACAAAGAAACTCATACCTTGTATTTTCATCATAGAACTTTACTTTTCTCATTACTGAAGTATTGTACCAGTCACTGAAAACTATGAGTGAGAGTCCTTTATCAACATCCCTCCTCAGTTTGGTGATTTCTTCAGGGAAATACTCTTCTTCACTGTCCACCATCAATAAAGTCCCTACATAAAGAGAGCAAAGGAATTCAAAATGTCTGAAGGATGAATCAGTATAGCGTTATCTCTACTTTGAGACCTAACAGTGAGGCAGCATCAGCACAAGTGTTCCATGCTTTCAAGTTAACGTGTCCAAAATCTGATCTGAAGAAGCCACCCTGCAATCTCTGAAGAATGCTCCCTTGCCCCATTACACAGGAAGATACTCTATGGAGAGGGCAGGTACACTGTAGAGTGCACCACAGCCAAATGGGGAGGTGGGGGGACAGACTCCACCAGAGCTGACCTGCACTAGGCAATTCTATGGCTCTGCAGTAAGTAGCTACCCTACCCTCACTCCATGAACAGAGGAAAAAATTAGTCACACCTCCTCATTCCTGCACCTGAAGTGAATGACAGAGAATCATTTCACCACTTTCCTGTGCAATATTATTGCCCCCAAAAGAAATGTTAACAGATGCTTGATCAGGATGGTTTCATCAGGGATCACCCTGCCCCGAGCAGAAGGCTGGACTACAGGACCTCAGAAGGTCCCTTCCAGCCTACTTCCCTAAACATTTTGTAAAAAGCACAGTTGAAATGAAGCATTTCTCAGGTGGGAATTTGTGTGTTAAGCTTGCAATTCACACAAGCCTCATCGTACCCAGACACTTTAACAAAATTTAAGCTGTCTAAAGGACTCATCACAGTTGGAAGCTGTTACATACTGTTCTAGATACAATGGAGCAGGGAGACCAAATCATTGACACAGACTGAATTAGGAATTTCCCTTTTCAGTGTATTCATGCTTTTCAACATAATGAAAGAGAAAATGACTAATTTTATCACCAATCCATGTAGAATGCCATGGTGAAACTTGCATAATTAAAAACAAATTTATGGTATTATCTTCTTACCAAATTTTACTCCACTGTGTTTTTTCCAATGTTCTCAATACCTTTAAAGCTCCTAAAACAAGTTAATTAAATGCAAACAATGAAGCTTTCTGATATTTACCATATTGACTAGCATCAAAACATGTAAATGGAGAACCAAGAACCTCAACAAAATAGCCCATGCTTCTCAGGTGCTGGTACATATCCCTGAAGTTTGTGTGGATATGGTCACCATTCCTAATAAAAATAAAATAAAGGTAAACAATAATACCACACAGCAACTTATATTGTATCATTGTGTTATAGAATATTTTCTAGTCTACAAGTGACATGTTCCAATCAGGATCTCTAGTTCTCCATTCGCAATCATTCTTGGATTCCAGGATTTTGCAGTTTCCACAAAAACTGCAAAACTGTGAATTGAGTAGAACCCTAATCATATTACAATAAATGATACAATCAAACTAACTCAAGTTAATGTGTAGATTGAGTTACTCACAAACTACATTTGCAATTTTTTTAGTTATACTTCAGGAAAACTACTACATTAAAAACATGCTCTTAGTTTTTTCTGCACACCGAAAAGCCAGCGAGAGCAGCTTCAGCTATCAAGTGATGGAATGCATAAGCAGCACTTTCTTTAGACAATTGCTGAAACCAGCCCGAAACAGCTCCTGGCAATTTGCAAAGAGCCCTTCTAAGAAGAAGACAGCACATATCCCTATGCACCAGGCAGTTATTCAGAGGCAGCCATCCTGCACCCTGAAACATGCGTGGTTCTCCTTAGTGTTTCATTGTATACTTCCTCCCACATGCTGCCTGTAGCTGTCCCCTCTACTCATACCAGACACAGGAGTAAGCTCTCTTTTACCCTCATACAGACTCCTGTAGGTATGAGGAATCAATGAAAGGCATTTCTATTAGCCAGATCCACTCTAATGATTGAGTGCCAGTCAGGACCATCCCTAGAGGGGGCGAATTGGGGAGACTGCCCCAGGCCCTGCGCTTTCAGGGGGCCCTGCAGAGCTGGGAGGAATGGCTACGGCAACTCTGCACCACCACCACCAGCTTCATGTCCTGCCACTTGCTACCCCCACCCCAGTGCTGACAACGCTGCTACAGATTGCAGAGGCAGCTTCTTTGGGTCCAGGGCGCATGGGATCGGAGCAGGGATGGGGCCCTGCATAGGCTGATTTGTCACGGGTCCCACGGCCTGCTCAGGTCAGTTCTGGTGCCAGTACAGACAGTGAACATTGCTTGTACTCCCTTACCAGGAAAAGGGAGGTAAATGAGAAGTACCACACTCACATATTAAAATAAAGGATAAAAAAAGACTCATGGATTCTCCTCTCCTCCTGCCCCCTCCCTTTGCCTGTGTAAGCAAAACACCCTGGAATAGTAGACAAGATTAGGGATTATTTAGAAAATCTGGGTATTTTCAAGTCAACAGGGAGATGGGATGTATCCTCAAGTACTCAAGGAACCAGCTGAGGTAATACCAAAAGGCATTGGCTATTATCCTTGAGAATATCCTGGAGATCAAGTGAGGTCCCAATGACTAGAAAAGGTCAAATATAATACCCATCTTTAAGAAAAGGAAGAAAGAACTGTGGAATTACAGACTGACCAGTCTGACCTTGACACCTGGAAAGACCCTGGAATTAATCATTAAGGAATCTATTTCTAAGCACCTGGAGCAGAACAAGGTGATCAGGAACAGACAACTTGAATTTATTAAGCGCAAGGCATGTCTGACCAACCTGATCTCCTTCTATGACAAGGTGGATGTAAATTAAGAGGTGGACATAATGTACCTTTGCTTTATCAATGCTCCTGACACTGTCTTCCATGATATTTTCATTAGTAAGTTAAGGAAATACAATACAGGTGAAAACACTGTAAAGTGGCTATATAACTGGTCAGATCACCATGACAAACAAGTAGCCATTAATGGCTCAATGTCTAATCAGAAGTATTTAGTGGTGTTCCTCAGAAGTCTGTCCTGGGTCCACTCTTGTTTAATATTCCATGCCATGCCACCACCATCCCATGCTACTCATCCATGTGGGCGTCAATGATATGGCACAGGGCAGTTTGGGCTGGGTCATGCATGACTACAGGGCTCTGGGGGCTGGGCTCAAGGGGCTGGGGACACAGAGTTTTTTTCTTTGATCCTCCCAGCCACAGGACACGGGCTCCGGAGGGATAGGTGCATCGGTGAGGTGAACAGAAGACTCTAGTAACGGTGCCATCATGAGGGGGTTAGCTTCCTCGACTACAGTCCGCACTTCAGAGGTAGCGGACTGTTGGGAAGGGATGGCCTCCACCCCACCTGGAAAGGGAAGAATCTCTTATCAACCAGAATGGCTGACCTTCTTGACAGGGCTTTAAACTAAGACCACTGGGGGATGGGCGGTCTATTAATAGTACTGGCCCAGGTTGGGTCAGCTGCATTACCAATAACTTGGGCAGCCCAAGGGAACCCACTCTGACGACAGTCCAAGGAAAGGTCCCGCTTCACCCCTCAGGGAAGCACTGGACTTCTCATGGCAGACTTAACTGCCTGTACATAAACACCAGGGGTTTAGGAAATAAGCATGAGGAACTGGCCCTTCTATGTGAAAATGGATATGACCTTGTAGGGATTACGGAGACCTGGTGGGACTCCACCTATGATTGGCCAGTGGCCTTAGAGGGTTACATCTAGTATAAGAGAGATGGTGTGGGGAAGCGGGGTGGGAGTGTTGCTCTCTATGTCAAGGATCAGTTCACCTCCCTGCAGATTGAGTTTTCTAACCAGGAAAGGTGTCTTGAGACCCTCTAGGTCAAAACATGAGGAGAACATGGGGAGGGTGACATACCTGTAGGAGTCTACTATAGACCTCCCCACCAAGAGGAAGAACTGGATCAGGAATTCAACAGGGAGCTGGTTGAAGCCATGTGCTCCCAATGCATAATCGTCATGGGGGATTTCAACTTCCCTGACATCTCTTGGGATGAGCGCACGGCCAAATCTGACAAGTCACATAGCTTTCTCACTTGCATTGATGACCTCTACCTAACGCAGGAGGTCTATGGGCCAACTAGGGGAGAGGCATTGCTTGATCTGGTCCTGGCCAAAGGGGAGGACCTGGTGAGCAATGTGAGGATCAAGAGGAAGCTTGGTGACAGCGACCATGAATTGGTCACGTTCTTAGTTCACCGAAGAGCTGGCAACCTCAGTAAAACAGAAATCCTTAACTTTGGGAAGGCTGACTTTTGCAAACTCATAGAATTGGTCAGTCAGGCAATTAGAGGCCATACCCTCCTAGGAAAGGGATTACATAAGGAATGGTTCTCTCTCAAAAACATCCTAGAAGCACAGGGATGCCATACCATCTTGCAAGAAATGCAGTCAATGGGCAAGGAAGCCCCCTGGCTGAACAAGGAACTCTTGGGACCTCATTAAACTCAAAAGAGAGGCCTACACCAACTGGGAAATAGGAAGCAACCCCAAACAGGACTACTCAGCACTAGCCTGCACCTTTAGAGAGTGGTTAAGAAAAGACAAGGCACAAACCGAACTCAGGCTAGCTACGGGAATCAAGGACAACAAAAAGTCCTTCTTCAGATACGTGGGAAGTTGAAAAAAGAACAAAGATAGCATTGGGCCCCAACAGGGCAACTGACTACCAAGAAAAGGCCAGTCTCCTAAATGACTTTTTTGCATTGGTTTTTCACCCTCCCAGGAGGATCACACTTGCAGAAAGGACACAAACCATTCTGGGAGGGAACACCTTGAGAAACTGGATATTCACAAGTCCATGGGCCCAGACAGAATGCACCCGAGAGTCTTGAAGGAGCTGGCAGACATCAATACATCCCACAAGATATATATGAAATAGATATACTTCAGAGATATTTGAAAATTTGTGGCACTCAGGCAAGGAGCCAGAAGACTGGAAAAGAGCAAACGTGGTCCCCATCTTCAAGAAAAGCATGAGGGATGACCCGGGGAATTATAGACCAATCAATCAGTCTGATGTGCATCCCTGGAAAAAGCCTGGAAAAAACTGTCAAGGGATTTATCAACACCAGTCTAACAGAAGGCAAGCATCTGAATGCCAGCCAACATGGCTTTGGGACTGGCAGGTCTTGCCTGACCAACCTCATCTCCTTCTAGATGTGACCAGGTAACACGTGCCCTGGACAAGGGAGATGATGTGGACGTCATATATCTGGATTTCAAGAAAGACTTTGACATTGTTCCCCATGATGTCCTCATGGTTAAGCTGGGGAACTGTGGCCTTCGTCATCTTACAGTCCGATGGCTAGGCAACTGGCTACAGGGTCGGACCCAAAGAGTACTAGTTGACGAGAGCAAATCCACGTGGCACAGGGTGACCAGTGGAGTCCCTCAAGGCTTGGTACTTGGGACAGTACTCTTTAACATCTATATTAGTGATTTGGATTCAGGAGTCCAATGCAAAATGGCAGAGTTCACAGATGATATCAAATTATGGGGGAGGGCGGTCACATCACAGGACAGGCTGAGGATACAGGCCAATCTGGATACGATCTCAAGGTGGGCCGACCAAAACATGATGGCCTTCAATGTAGAGAAGTGTAAAGTGCTGTACCTCAGCAGGAAGAACCCTCAACATACTTACAGGCTTGGTAGTGCTATAGTCGCTAGCACCATTACCGAATGAGACTTGGGGGTCTTGATTGACCACAAGATGAATATGAGCCACCAATGCTATGCTGTGGCTGGCAAAGCAAACTAAACTCGAGATGCATTGGTGGATGCACACCAAAGCAAAACCAAAGAAGTCATCCTCCCGCTTTACTCAGCCCTGGTGAGACTGCAGCTGGAGTACTACGTCCAGTATTGGGCCCCCCACTTCAGGAGGAATGTGGAGAAGCTTGAGAGAGTCCAGAAGAGAGCCACTCTTATGATCCAAGGCCTGGAGGGAAGGCCATACGAGGAGAGGCTGAGGGACTTGGGACTCTTCAGTCTGGAGAAGAGAGGGCTCAGGGGGGACTCAGTGGCAGCCTACAATTATGTAAGAGGGGTACATCAGGACCTGGGAGAACATCTGTTCACCAGAGCTCCCCAAGTGATAACAAGGTCTAATGGCCATAAACTTGAGGAAGGCCAATTTAGACTAGACATAAGAAAAAAGTTCTTTACAGTGTGAGCGTCCACAGTCTTGAAAGCACCTACTCTGGACTCTTTTAAAAAAACATATGGATGTATATCTTGCTGGGGTCACTTGATCCCAGCTGACTTCCTGCCTATGGCAGGGGGGCTGGACTCAATCTCATGTGGTCCCTTCCAACCCCTAATGTCTATGAAATCTCTTCATTAATGATTTGAACCACGGGATTGAGTACCGTACGTGCTTAGAAAAATTTGTGGATGGCAAGTTGGTGATAAACTGGAGAGACAGTCCAAAATAAAGCAAATGAAATCTAGTAGGACAAGTGAAAAGTCCTGCACTTGGGACAGAACAACTGCATGCCTAAATTTAGACTGGGGAATGACCGGCTAGGCTATAGCACTGCAAAGAAGGGATTCTTATGGACGATTAAATGAATATAACACTGTGCTCTTGTTGCAAAAATCCAATAGCATACTGGGCTGTATGAACAAAAGTTTCACCTGCAAGTCCAGAGAAGTGATTGTTCTGCTGTATTTGAAACTGGTGAGGCCTCACTTGGAGTACTGTGTCTAGTTTTGAGGCCCTCACTTCAAAGAAGACATGGGAAAATTAGAGTCCAATGAAGGGCAATAAAAATTTATAGAGGTCTGGAAAACATGTCTTGCACAGAAAGGATAAAAGAATGGGAATAAGAGTCTGAAGAAAGTCTGAAGAAAAGACTGAGGTGAGATTTGATAACAGTCTTCGAATACCTGAAGAGGTGGTTATATGGAGGATGGCAATAAGACCGTTCTCTGTGGCTGCAAGGGACAGGACAAGGAGAAATGCTCTTAAATTGCAGGAAAGAAGTTTAGGCTGTATGTGAGAAAGTGCTTTTCCAACAAGAGGGTGGTTAAACACTGAAACAAGTTACACAGAGGTGGTGGACTTCCAATCCTTGGACATCTTACACAGGAGGTCAGACAAACTTCTGTCTAGAATGGTTTAGACAGGGATTATATAACCTCCTGAGATCCCTAATTTTATATGATTCTAAAAACCTTGAAAGAGGAAAAATTAAATTTCCAAATAAATATCATCCTTCATTTTTTTTTCTTTAAAAAGCTGGCCGTAATTTACTAATAAACCACAGATACAGGCCAGGAATATATTCCAGACTGCAGTCTTCCATGAAATTATTGCAAAGAATGATACTGGAAATATATTATATTCTCTAGAGGAACATGATAGAACATGCTATCAACATACAGTACTAAGAAACAAAACTACAGGAAATACTGAGTATTTATCAATAAAATCTAAGATACACACCAATCTAAGGGATCATTCTTCATCCTCAAATTATCCCTGGGGAAGTACCCTGGTGGATAACGGAGATTATGATATTGATCCCAAAGGACTCGCTTACTACGAGGAGGGGTGGGAATAATCTTCACTTTTATTGGAAGCTTCACAGTTGAAGTCTGTTCTGCACCATTTTTAGACTGAAAGAGAAAACAAAAACAAAATCCTTTTTTCCAATACCCTGTTCACAGTTTTATTTAAAGTTCCAAAGGTCTAAAAATAGAACTTATGTTCCATCTTTATTTGGAAAGTCTATCCACTACATTGAGGATCTAGTTTCCTATGTCAGTGCCACAAATGGCAACTAAGAGGTCTAAAACCAATATAAGTAACACTGTGCTCCAACAGTTTTTCTATACTAAGTGAAAACATACACATAATTCAAAATATAGTACTGTTTGCTTTAAACATTTGAAATTTTAAAGAGTTCTCAAGAATCTTAAGAGCTCTTTTGAAGAGAGAAATAAATTCTATTCATTAGCAACCCCTTTTTCATAAAATGTACTTAATTTTATATTAGTTTAACCTCATTAGGGATTTGGTCATGTCGGCAGGTTGTTTTTTTTTGGTTAAGAGCATTCTTGATCATGCTCTCATCTGTTGGCCCATTCTTCAATAATCTCTTCCTCTCTGATCACAAATCAAATGGTATTTTATCTTACAGAATTAAAGTAAACACTTAAACATTGATATTGATGTATCACATGAGATAACTATAACACAAGGAAAGCTTACTTCATTTTCTGCAGGGGATGATATTGTGATCATAACATGACCTTGAGCAATGCCTTCCCAAGATGCTGCTTTCTTTGCCACAGAGATTGATATTGCTAGATATCCTGACCAAGGCCATAACACCAGGGAATATGAGAAAGCCACTTCAATATTATCCCCATTTTGTGGTAAATAGGGCTGCCAATCTGGCTGCAGAGTGAAAATAAAAGGTGTTAGTAAACATTCAGGAATGTTGGTAAAAAGATTTGTAATGAAAATACACTATACTTTACATATACGGTTTAAAATCTAAATCATTTTTTAGATTAAATTGTGCTAAATTAAAATAATCAGAAATCTAGAAGCCAGCTATCAAGTACTCCCATACACCAATTATTTAGACCATGGGTGCTCAACACCTGGCCCACAGAGCCCTGTTATCAGGCCTGCAGGGCTCCCCAGGAGTCCAAAAATTTGGCAGTGGAGAAGGGGTGGCAGTTAGCCGCCATTCCCCTGCTGTCAAATTTCTGAGCCTGAAGGGGGAGCCCCAAGGGCTAGATAGCATGGCCCTGTGTGCTAGATTGAGTATGTGGAGCCAACTTGGGTGGCAGAAGGCCACACAAGCCAAGAAAAGTAGCATGACACCTGATCCTGGCAAGCTGGGCCTAATCTGGCCCACAGGACCAAAAGATTGAGGGCCAAAGAATTAGACTGAAAACACTGAAGGGCAGAGGCTGTCTTTAATCAGTTTCTGCACTGTGCTCAGCAAAAACAGACTGGTTATTTGGGGGCCCCTGCATACTAGAATAGTGGATACAATACAGCAGTAGTAAGGGTGATGCCTAAGGCAGCTCTATCCAAGTGATGATGGTCTGATTGTTAGCTTTGGCTGCATTACTGAGAGGTGGCAATATACTCTGAAAGAAGCTTCAATTTTGGAATAAACTAGGAATTGCTCAATATCACTGCATCTTATAAAATGTTTCTATTCCTAGAAGACAGAATTCTGCGTAATGGCAACCTTAAAATATATTCTGACCCATAAAAACTAAGATCGTTTACCTGCAATTTACACACACTAACAACTGTAGGTAACTTGACAGTCTTTGCAGAAGGTCCTGAGAATGGTCAATACACTCAGATTTTGAACCATAATGGAGGATAACAGAGATTAATAACCTTCCACTGAGACTGCTCTGCCCCAGCACAAGAAACCAACATGGGCATGGTCAGCTTGAGTACCCTAACATGTTAAAAGGCTTGCCAGAAATTTAAAGATGACTCTATATCATATTATTCAAATTAGAAGGGTTTTTACAGAGCTAAACCAACAATTAAAATTAACCCCAGTGTAATCTTTAGAGAACAGATGTTACCAGTTTACTATGTACTTGCACTAAGTTGATACCATCCTTTTAAAAATAAAGGAAACTAAATGAGGCACCCTCCCTAGTCAGAAAATTTATTCTACTAGAATTATGACTGAAATAATCTTCACTAAAGAACTATTTCGCAACAGTACTTTAATGTAGCATGCTATTTTTTCCAAGTCATGCATAAGTCCTACCTTGTCTACGATCCTCCCAGTGACTCCCATACCATTAAGAATGGTAACATTAACAATGGTTGGCATTCCTCCATAGTAAATAGGTTGGGAGCAATAGGGCCACATGTAGGGGCATTCCGTCAAGTCAATATAGCTGGGACTCAAACTAAAATAAATGCATACATACACGCATACAGTTAAATAAATACCTTCGTATACACTTCATATAACTGGAATATTAAATAGAAGCAAAACATGCAAATTCTAGTCACTCTTACAGCTGTTATCAAGATATTTTAAAAAAAAATTAAAAACCAACATGATAAAGCTGGGTGTGAAAAAAATTCACACTCTTTATTTTAGAAGAAAAGGAAAAAATAAACAATTTAGCCCAGAAAAATGAATTCGCAATGTCTAGCTAAAACTGAATTATTTCTCTATTTTATTGTGCTACTCAAAAGATTATTCTTAATGCTATACCAAATCTTCCACTATAAACCACGAGGTTTTAACTGATTCAGAAAAAGAAGGAAAATTTAGAAGATTTCATAAGAAAGAAGAGACAAGTTCACATTCTCGGTCTCTAATTTTGGGGTTATTACAGTGGCTTCTGACCAGAGGCTTTTCATTAGACTTACAGTAATAATTGTAAATTATGTGCAAGTTCATTAGACTAGATTAGACTTGCATATAAAACTTACAATTTTGAAATTCTAAGTTATATGCAAGCTTTTTTCACAAAGTTAGTACGTAAACTATTTAGCTAAACAACGTATGTGGAACTTTCTTTTGAAAGAACCAAAGGATACTACTTAACTAATAATGAAAACTAACCTGGCCTGTGGTTTATAGCTACTGAGAATCTGATAAGCTCTAAGAAGATCCAGCTTGCCATGTCCTTGTTCAAACATGTTTACGCCAGGAAGCCTACGCGCTGATGCAATGAGAGCCTGCTTCATGCTAGCTGGATTCACCATTTCACGCTTCTGAATCGTGCTAAATTGAGAAATAGTTATTAATATTACATTTGGCAGTCCTGCTCTTGTCTCATCAAGTATAAAATGATAAAACAAAACAACATATTCTAATCCAGGGGTGGCCCACCTGTGGGATGGCTAGCCTCTGTGTGGGGCACTTGGGAGACTGAGGAGGAACAGGGAACAGAGATGCAGATAGGGCAGGAAGCAAAAAGCAGAGCAGCCAATTAGGCATGGGAAAGGGATGTGAGTGGCATTTGGGGAAGGTGTGAAGCTAATCTGTGGTGCACCTGCCATAAAATCTGGCCCCCACTGCTTTAATCTGTTCATTTTGAAACAACATAAAACTGACATTTAGTCTGTACACAAGAGTTATATTAGACAATATTTCGCAACAAGTAATTTTTCAATAGAACTGCAGAAGGTGAAAATGAAACATTTTCCTGTATGTTTGAAGACTCACGTTCTTAACATTGTCCTAAGAATTGAGCGTATTCAATCAACAATATTTTGAGACAAAGTGATATGTTAGTCCCTGTCTGAAGTCTCCTGAAGTTTGAAACCTGAATCCTGTTTTTTGTAAAGCTAAACTTTTAGAGCTTTCTCCCCTTTCTGGCAATAAAAAAAATGGATAATAGAATACAACAAAATAGAATATTTATTCAAATCCATATATCTATTAGGCCCAAGCTTCTCCTCCATAGAATTAGATTTTTCTTGAGACCAGTTAACATGTCAAATTGAAGAACTATATCACGATTCTTCAAAGTTAGCAGCCATGCAGAAAATAATGGTTAATGAATATGCTTCTCATGGTCATGTTACAAGCTGTGAATCAAATGTTGCCAAGATCTGTACTTATCATTCAATAATTACCTGACTAGCAAGGTGACAGCACCTGCCACCACAGGAGAGGCAACACTTGTTCCAGATAGGGAGCGGCAGCCACCTTTCATACCAGAACCTCTTACTCCCGAGCCATAAGTAACAATGTCAGGCTTCACTCTACCATAACCTCCAGGAAGTTCCTATTAAAAAATAAACAAGTCATCCTTTTTTTGTCTAGGCTTGAGTATCTCAGATGTCTGCAAAATTAATTACTGGGCCGTTCAGAAATAATTACATTATCAAAAAGAATGAGCTGAAGTTAATTAGTTAAAGGAAAATAAATGCAAACTAATATAAAATGTATTTTCTTTCTGGCCCTTCTCCTTTAATACAAAAATAAGGGACATTTAATGAAAATAAAAGATGGAAAATTTAAACCTCATAAAAAAAGAAAAAAAGACAGTACAGCATATGATTACTAGACTGTGCAACTCAGGGAGAGGCAACATTTTTGGGGCTGAGAGCCAAAAACCCATGCAACCTGGACTTCAAAAGATATCGGCATGCCAGGGGCAGGCAGCGGGCTAGTTGCAAGGGGCCTGACCCTTACCATGGCAATGCAGCCCCAGCCCCTTCCCCGCTGTGCTCCCTGAGGCACGCATGCAGTTGCTGCCAACAATGAGCTGAGCTGGGCCCAGTGCAGCCATTTGCAGCCTTGCAGCTGCATGCTTCAAGTAACCCAGGCTCTGGGCAGGCCTGTGCTGCTCTCCATGGAGTCGGGGTTGGACTGGCAGTGCAGCTCGGCTCAGCCCACCAGCACTTGGGTGTAAGAAAAGGAGCTCCCTGGGCCAGGGTAGCAGATCCCTGCCCACAAGCACCTTCCCTTGGCCCCGTGGTCAGGCTGAGGGTTGCCCCATCCTGTCCTCAGGGCTATGGGTCAAACCTAGTTTGTGACCCCACTGGGACACAGCTCCCTCAGCCACCATGTGGATGAGCTCTACAGGGAGAGGACATATGGATGAGAGCAGTAGGGCCCAAGGCCACCCGGTTAGAGTTCTCCTGAGTAGGTCTGCTGAGTTCATGCAGCTTGCCCTGCCCTTTGCAACTGGGCCTAGCACCGTGGGGATGTGCCCCCTGTGGGGATGGCAGGCTTTGCAGGTGCGCAGTCCCCAGCCCCTTCCCTGTGGTGCTCCTCGAGGCATGCATGACAATGAGCTGGGCCAGAACTCCAGACTGCAGTGCAACTGCTTGCAGGCTCACAGCCACCTACCACATCCAGCCCTGGCTCTGGGCAGCTACTGCTTGCCACAGAGCCTGGGCTGCTCACAGCAGGGCTTGCAGCCTCCTTACCACCTGCTGCAAGCAGCCTGGGGTCTGCGGCTGGTGGCAGCTGCCCAGAGCCTGGGTCAGTTGTGGTGTGCCAAGCAAAACAACCTCGTGTGCCATGCTCTGGCATGCATGCCGAGGGGTCGCCAACCCCTAGTACAACTCATTAGGACAGGAGCTACTGAGACCAAGAACGCAATGTTTATCTACATAGTAAATCTGTACCTATTATGCCAGTTATAATTATTATACTAATCAAACTTTTTTCTATTTAATTTAAACTTCCTCCAAAATGACACCAGCTAAACCAAAAAAGGCAATTTGCTTTAGAAGAAGTGGGTTTATAAATTCGTAACTGTAGGAATTTACAGGGAAAAGTTTTACTGATTTAAACTGTGGCGTGAATGAAGATATGCAAGATTTGATATCCAGATTATCCAAAAATGTCATAATTAATAATGATAACATTTTGAAGAGATAGTAAACCTTTGGCATGATTGTTAAGGCATTCTCAAACCAAAATGAGATCTAACATGGCTGATTATCCTACAACTGTTACTGTGGGGTTCTAAATACCTCTACCTGAAGCTTCTGATGTTAGCCCCCTTGACAAACTGAAGTAGATGGACAAATCTCAGTTAATATGGCAATTCTCACGTGATTAAACTAGCCTGAACGTGGTTTCGTTAATACTTCATGTAGAATGTGCGAAAACTTTATGAATTAGAAAAAAAAAAATTAGGATACAAGCCTGTGAAAAAATTTATGTGCTTATCTTTTTTTTACATACATAAAATAAAGATCCTGCATATCTTTTCCCAGGACCTAATAGTTAAAAATAAATATGCAATAATGGGTGGATTGTAACCAATCCTGTGGCAGTGTACAAGCGTGATGAGAATAAGGAGAGAGAACAAGAAACCTCATCCCGTCTATATGGTGCGTTCTTGCGCCTCCAATTCAAAAAAGGCTCAAGAATAATGCCAGCAACTGACAGAAGCTCACACTCAAAAGTTAAAAAGGAATAAGCTAGTGGCCCCAACCTCTTCTTCATTAACAAATGCCTTTTTATGGCCTTACTTTTATAATCTAAATATAAAAAAAACTATTGAGTTGATGTCAGTTTGTGTTTAGAACAGGTATTCTGTCAGTTTACACATTTTAATTAGAACCATTGATGTTTGAAACTTTTAAATTTTCTCTTTTCCTCCATCAGCCAAACTTCATAAACTTTTGTTAATTCCATTAAGTCCCAGAAACCTGCATTTACTGGAACCTAAACTGATTAAGCTAAACAGAGTAACTTACCCAAGTGGTCATACCCCTAGATGAGAAACGAGCAATATTATCTTCAAAGTCAATTCCACCTACTCCAATCACATCCATCTGGTCTGCAGGGTTATTGAGAGTGCTAAAGAGGAGGAGGAAATAGAGTCCATAAATAAAACAGGCACGTACCTAGCAAATTTCTCCATGGTTACGTTTAAATTCCACAGATGTGATAACAGATACTGTTTGATAGTACGGTCACTTATTTCACTAACAATAACTTTTCAAACAATACTTAAAATGATAAAAGCACATCCAGAAAACAGGCAATAATTACATATTACAGCATCATGTCAAACGGGCCAAATTTTAAAGAAGCAATCATTTTAGATGCCCGTATTTTTGCATTCCTTAAAGCAAACATCTGTTGATACTAAAGAGTAAGGAAAGACTTTTCTTTTCAGGTTTTGCAAACCCTGTGAAAACCTAATCAATGAAATTTATCCAGCTAAATTCAGGAGCGTATTTGTGAAGAACAAAGTGAAAGTGGAAAAAACAGCTTAACTCAGTTTACTCTTGATAGACAGATTAGCATTTGACTAATGATTTTCAAGAGGAGAAAATAATCTATTTAAGAAACTTACCCATATAAGGGGCCATCATTGCCAATAGCAGAAACCATGATCACATTGTTAGCCGTCAGCTCCCATACCTGCAAAGCCAAAGAACAGACACTTAAAACAACGTACTGTAGTCAAAAAGCTTTTGGGGTTGCTTTTTTTTGTTTGTTTGTTTTTCTGTTTTAGAACAACCATCAATTGCACTGTTATAATGGCAGTAATTTCCTTATATCTACAACCTTCATCTTAATGTTACTTGCAACATACACCCTATTGATAGTTTTAGTAATAACTGTCAGCTTCAAGGTTAACTATTATAGAAAAAGATACCTTTATTAAGGCAGAGCAAGAGCTTAAGCCTTCCACGATGTGCATTTAATATTGAATATAAAATATTATAATATCAGCAATACACTACTGGCTGTACTAGCTCTGCTTGCACTGTTGTGAAATACCAGCTTTATACTATGAAATATATATTCAGAGACCTGAGGGCACGGACAGATAAACTAATTACAAGTTATAAGGGAGCAAAAATTTTCCTGTGTATCAGCTGCTCCATGGCAACTGCTCATGTGCTCTTACCATTAGTAGATGGAAAGCTACACTGAGGTGTCTTAACCCTCAATAAAAAGTGTGCAGTAAAACCTCAGCCTCTTATCTCATTGCAACTTTGTCTGCCTAGACCCTCAGTCAGAGTTAAGTCCTGCTAAACAGCATTCAACTTTGGTTGTCAGATTAAAATTCAATTCTAGTAATTCAGAATACATAAAAAAAGAAAAAAAAGAACTGTACCCTTCCTCATTAGCCATTTCTAAAGTATACTTTTGATTCAGTTAAATTAATTCAGTGCTTTTGAAAGACAGGCTGAAATAACCAAAGAAACTGAAGTTGCATTTTTCAGAATTTACGTACCAGTTCTGTCAGTTTTTAGTGCATTGTGAGCTCCTTCTATATTTGCTAAATTTTATGTTTTTAAATTTTATATTAGCTATATTTGATAAAACAGATCTTTTTTAATGGCGATTTATTAGGCAACAGACTTGCAATCGAATAATGCAGCCTATTATTTCAATTTAAATCAAAATTACTCTTAAACAAATTTTAGATAAACTTATTGTAGACAAAGACAGTTGAGAGATGATAGATCCTCAAAACTGCTTAAATGTTGCACTTTATCTACTGATACCAACTTGTGAATTATATAATTTTATTATCTGGTTTATGTTTTGATCCTGTTCATGCTAACCCTTTGATCAAACATTGGGGAAACTTCTAACTCAGGGATGAGCAATTATTTCAGCTGGAGGGCCACTAAACAAGTTTTTGTCAGCTGTCAAGGGCCACAAGGGTAGCCCCACCCCTTGACAGATGCCCCACCCCCTGGTTGCCATCCTGAAACCAAAAGTCCGACCCCAACTCCTGACCTTTCCCCTGAAAGTCCCTCCCCTTGCCCCAGAAGTACTCCTTCTGAGAGAGGGGGAACTGCCATCTTGAAACTGGAAAAAACACACAAATCATATACTATTGAAAAAAACAAACAGTCCCCGGTTGCACATGGGGGCAGGACCTGGGGCCAGCTCCACCCAGCCCCACAGCGTGCAGCTTCCACACTCCCACCTCAGTCTCCAGCCGCATGTGGTGGCAACATGGGGGTCACCCCCACCCAGACTCATAGTGCACAGCTCCTGCAGCATGCAGGGCCTGCCCAGTCTGCCCCACAGCACGCAGCTTCCCATGCTCCTGCTCCATTTTCCCCAGCGGCCCTGGCCCCAGCCCAGTGGGGCCTGTACCTGCATTCCCAGTTTCACAGGCAGGGAGGCTGGGAACAGCCTTGGGGTGGCCTGGCACAAGTTCTGCCAGGCAGAGGCTTCTTGTCAATGGTACCCCCTGGCTCAGGGCTTGGGCGGGTCAGGCCAGGCTGGGGTGGGGGTAGTTGCTTAGCAATCAGAGCTGCACCTCCTGCAGGGACAGGTTGGCTTGCAAAGGGGCAGCCCAGGGCCAGGGCTTATGGAGGGTGCCTATGGACCAGATGAAATTGCCTGATGGGCCAGACTTGGATCCTTGGGCCATTTTTTGCCTGCTCTCAGTAGCAACACATAGGCCCCCTGACAGGCAGTGCTCCCTGCTTAGGTGCCAGGCAGGAGGGGCAGGCGGAAACACTGGTGCCTCCCCTGTGAGTGCCAGCCAGGGAGTAGGAGCAAACCCCCCCCCGGTTGGCGAGATGGGCCGCAGGGGGACTCACTCCTGCCCCCAAGTCGCTGACTGGCCTGAGCTGAGCCCTGCCCCAAGGCCTACATGTAGTGCCTCCTGCTAGAGCAGCAGCAGTACCTGGGCCAGCCGCACAAGGAGTGCTGCTGCTTCAAGGAGGTAGAAGGGGCTGGGAGTTTGCCTGCCTGCTACCTCTGGGAACAGTTTGCCTGCCTGCTACCTCTGGGAATCCCCACCCCCAGCTGTTTTTTACAATACTGTGTTGGCTTTTACTGCTCAGACCTGGTGAAGCTACCCATCTGCTCACATAAAAAAATGCTACAGAACTGGAACCTTTGAGGTGAACATTCTAAAAATTGCACTGACCTTATCAACAAAAGGATGATCCATGAAGTCTGGCCCACCGATACTAAGGTTTAACACATCTATCTTCTTTAAGATGGCATAATTAAAGGCATCCAGAAACCAGGAAGTATAGGAAACCTGTTTAAGAAAAGAAAACAAGCCACCCCTTGAAAAAAATCAAATGACAATAAAATGAACTGGGCAGCAGACATAGAAAAATAAGGGTAGGAAACACACAAAAGAACAAGTATTGAGTTTTTCAATTAAAATTGTCATTTGATTGTATAAAATGAGAACGTGAGCATTAACAGCTCTGAATGAAGGAAATTTTCATGGAAATGTCTGAGTTTCCACCGCTGCATGCCCCCCCCCCCAACGGGTCCATGCAGCAGCAGAAACCACCCCCCGGATGAGCCACAGCTGTCCTGTGCCCCGGCCCAGCCCAGCTGGGCAGCACCTACCCCAGCCCCTGCCCTACTCCCTCCCTCACTGCAGGGACCCTGATCTGCCCCCTCACCTGTTCCACCACAACAGACTTACCAGCTACATGGGCTGCGTTCCTCACTGCCTACATGCTGCACTGCGGCTGCGCGCATGCATGGGCATTTACCAGTCAAATTATCAGCCACATCAGGCCGATTTCCAATACAGTCACAATTTTCTTTATATCGCGGCCGATCTGCTATCAGACCAATGTATCGGTGCACCTCTAGACTGAGTAACTTCTCTCCATAAAATGAAGTAGTTCAAAACCCATAGGAATATGCAAGATTTGTAAGGCAAAAAGGCTTGAATGAAAATAAAATATATACATTGTTTACCTGATTATTTGTGAAGACTCTAAAAATGTGCAGCTCAGCATTAGGGGCAAATCCCTGGCATTCCCGCATGCTTGCTATCACACCAGCTACAAAAGTCCCATGTCCAAGGCCTGTGGCATGGAAACAGTAATATAAAGTCAATAAATGCAGGTGCTAGAGACCAAATGACTTCATTAAATTTATTCTTAATAAAACAGAATTCATATGCAAATGCTTTCACCTTTCATTCTCAGAGGCCTACGTTTATTTTTAAAAACAGATACGCAACAGTCCAAAAGATTCTTCACCACAAAAATGTCTAACTGAAAATGCAGTGAAACTCCAGGCCCACTGAGCTTTGCTGCTTACTTCCATGATGCCAGATTTCTAATAATGGGCAGATAGAGAAGAAATAGAATTTCTCTTGGACAAAAAATATTTTCTGCTAGACTGTCCCTTTTCCTTTATTTTTCAGTAAGTAACATTTCAAACCGAAGGTTAAAAACTGGGAAAACTACATGATACTGGAAAAAAGACATGTGTTCTGAAGTCCACGTTTAAGCTCTGTTCATCACTTCTGGAGTTACGCATGACAGACTTAAGGAAACTTAACACAAGATCTTCTGAAGTATTGAGTCTTTACACCACAATCAGAAAGTACCACTTAAATCAGTAAGACTTCACTACACTCTGTTCCATGTATAATTAGACTTTATTATACATGAAGAAAACACTGCTGTAAACATTTAAAAAACAATTATAGCTTCACAATCCAAGTTAGTGTGTTAAATCACATGTACCGGTCCTACTTTTAAGAATGGTACAGGCTAGACCTACCATCATCCAAGGTTCTCTCATTTGTCCAGTTTGTTCTTTCCTTTACATTTTTGAAATGTGGGTGTTTTTCACTGAGTCCAGTGTCAAAGACAGCTACTCTTACACCAGCACCTATTGTCAAAGAAAAGGATTAATATAGAAATATTTTGTCTTAGTATGCAACTATATGTTCTTAACTATATCTTTATATGACTTTATACTTGTACGTAAAAGGAGACCAGTCTGCTTAAAGCACCATGTGGCCTAAAATTTTGTTTTCCCAAACCAAAATGAGCTATAATTTATGTGAGGATAAAGAAGCCAACAATGTGATCTCTTGTTTTACTCCTACTTGGGTAAAGGTATATTTGAAAGTTGCACTAATGTATTTGGGTTTTTCAAAAATCAGTGCTGTATTTGTTTCTTTTAAAAATGATTACAAAAGAATATAAAGTTTAAAGAAGTGAATCACTTAAAAGGTCAGGATAAAACAAAAATAATTATTTGTGCAACCCTCATTTTGCCCCAGGTATGCAGTAAATGTTATCACCTGCATAATGCTCCTCTGATTTCCAACATGTAACTATGCATGAAAGAGGTACAACATTTCTCCATCTAGAGCACAACCTTAAATCTGAGTAGAGCTAAATTATAGTGCATAATTAAAAATTTGACTATGGCTATAGAGCAAATCTTTACCATGTTATTTTTACATGAATAAGTATGAGACTGGAATTAAGGCAGGATATTTAAAGTGCAATAGGGAGCAATTTAGTGTTCAGTTTATGGCTGTTTATATGCTAAGTGAAAAGCAGCTTGCCTACAGAGGCCTGTTATTTCCTAGGCCTCCCACAGAGTCCTGCTCAGAGGACTGATTGTTCCCATTCCCCCTACCATGCATTGATATGTGCTCCATCTCTAACATCGAACACCCTGTTCTCAACTATCTCCCAGTACTGCATTCATTTTTTTACAGACTGATAGTTTAGTACTCTATTGTGACAGGACAGCAGGAATGGAAAGGGAAGAGAAATAAGGCTATGGAAAGAAATGAAATGAACAAAGAAAAAACCTGGAGATCTTCAAGAGTTGCATGAATGTTGGCTCTGGGGCTTGGTGACCTCTCACCCAATAAAGCATTATTTTATTTTTGGATTACATGAAAACTTTCTCCAGGTTGGCCTACACAAATTCAAACAACCGGCAAACCTTTACATTGAGTAAACTTTGTTAAATCAATGCATTGTAAAAATAGGTATTTCTCAACCTCTACAGAATATGCAGATGATCAGTAAGTAACAGCTGAATACACGCAAATGAGTTAGCTTGTGCTTATTAAAGCAGTATTCGCTTTTCCTGCGTCTCAGAGGCACTTATCTTATTTGTTACGACAAGCCAACATGCAACAGCATACCTGTATAACCCATTTGCCAGAGCACATCTGCCTGAAGTGTCTGTGCAACTTGCCGTGGTATAGCTCTCAGTAGACGCCTGCTTGAATGTCTGCCAGTTGCATGCCAAAATCCAGAACCTAGGGAGAGACTTGCTCTTCTCAGGGGACGAGATGACTGCCATTTTTGGGTCCATCTGGTTTCGTTGCAGTTCAATGTACGATCAGCTATATATGGTTATTAAGATGGAGAAAAATATGTAGGAGGATAATACAAAATATGTGCATTTTGTATGCTATTATTATACTATAGCATTATGGTAGTGTAAGGGTGACGCTTTAGCTATGATGGTCCAAAAATTATGCGAGAGGGATACAGTTAGACAACCTTTTAAATGCCTTACATTCTGAGGTCCACATTTCAAAAGCAATGTCTTACATTTGAAAGCCTATCTAAGTTTATCCCAGCTATTTAGCTGGTCCAGTAAAAGATATCATCCTAAGAAACCCTTGCCTCTCGCACTATAGCCCTATCACAGATCAACATTTCAGATGGGAAAGTTTTTACTACCTGAAAATCAGTCAGTGATAAAATTCTAATTCCACTAGAGACAGGGAAAGTTTAGATTTAATCTCCTGATGATTTAACGGCCTGTGCGAATAGGGAAGCATTCAATTCGGATTCGGCTGATTCGGACAACAGTGATTCAATTTGGAGATTTGGATCATTGTCTCGAATCGATTCAGTCGAATCTGCTTCAGAAGAACATTTGATTCCCTGGAACTTCTCCATCTGGTTCTCAAGTTACCTCACTATGGGGATCCCCTGGATAAGGAGGGCATTGCTAGTGCTGAGGGTCTGAGTGGCCTTGAGGAAGGGCTTGAGGACCACCAAGATCTGGGAGACGGTATCCCACTCATCTCTGTTAAGGAGACCGCTGATCCTAATCTCCCCAAGCAAGACTATCTCATGGATGGCCTTTTCTTGATCCACCAGCATTTCCAGCGTCAGGTATGTGGCATTCCAACCAGTCTCCACATCTTGCATGATTTTCTGCTGCAGGATGCTCAGCTGTCTGTTAGGACTTTGCAAAGTTTCAGGAGCTGATTTGATAAGCAGGAGACTCGGCTCAATTCAGCGGCCAAATCTCCAACTCAGAATCGAATCAGGAGTCCAATAAAAAGGTCCGAATCGATTCAAAGCTCTCCAAATTGATCTGGAAAACATTTGGAGAGCTTCAGAGATTTGGGCAGTCCCCACTTGCCACCACAGGAAGCTAGACCCAGATTCAGTGCCAATAAGTAGGGGACGGGGAGCTGGAGGAGGGAGAGGACCATGGGGGGACCACTGCCAGGCCCCACCCTCTGCCTGCTCCCTCAGCCCAACTGAGTGCCCCCTCACCGCCCACTCTTACAGCGCCCGCTCCCCCCCAGCCCCTCAAGGCTGCCCCGCCTGGCCCCAGCTCCCAGCTTTTTGTTGGTTTTTTTTGGAAGTGGGGGACAGCAAGGATCACCACCGCCTGCCTCTCTCCCCCGCCCCCTTGCAGCAACTGGTGAGGATAGGGCTTTTTTTTTTTCTTCTTTCTTCTAAGGAGCCAGGAGGCTGGGGCCAGGCGAGGCACTCATTGATGGGGCTGGGAGAGTGGGCTGGGGCCTGGGACCTGTTTGATGCCAACAAGCGGCCAAATCTCTGAATCAGACTCAGTTGTATCGATCTGGGACAGTGATTCGAATCACTGAATCAAATCACTATCTCCCGAATCCAAAGTGAATGCTAGCCACTTCGTATAGGCCTATTGCCTGTTTCTCCCGCAGCATCTAGCCCCCCTTGATGCGGTAGTAGAAGTAGCCCGCCACCTTCCTGCATTTTGAAATCAGCTGGGTGGTAGTGACGACACAGTCACTGGCAGCCCTGTCCTCCACGGCGTCTCTGACTATGAGGTGCAGCTCGTGTGTCACATGGTAGATGCCAACAAATTTGGCATCATGGACCGCCTTGACCATACTGGCCCCAATGTTGGTGACGATGAACCCACGGGTCAGCTCGCCCTGCCCAACATGCAACCCCTGCACCATGTGTTCACGGTCACCATGATCTCCCTTGTCGTGTGGGACTCATCCATCACCTCGGCCTGAAGTAGAGCCCACGGACAGCCTGACTGATTGCACCAGTGCCCTGTGAGGGAGAAGGAGGCATGATCTCCACCTCAGCTGCTCCAGATGTTGGAGGTGAAGTGCAAGACTACCTCCAGCCCTGCCTTGTGCAGCACCTCCCTCAAGTACTCCCTGCATGCCTCATACAGGAAGGGCAACACTGCCCTGCTAAAGGTGGCACGTGAGGGCACTTGGTAGGATGAGACCATGAGCGCCATAAGCTGCCTGAACCCTGGCCACTCAACTAAAGAGAAGGGCTGGCCATCCAGAGCAAGCATTTCCCCAATGCTATGGGTGACGTTGCTTGCCTTTATAATGTGTCCCCTATTGTCTGCGCCTTCCCCTCACCGCTCGAGTGGCCTGCCGCTGCTTCGTGGGGACAGGGGCTTTGGAGTGAGAGGGGGACTTCCCTTTGGGCATGCTCCCACTGATGCCAGGCTGAGGAGGAAGAAGGGCAAGGGGGTGCTGCCTCCCGAAACGCAGCAGCATCACCATGGTAGCGAAGTGCTTCACCTCCTTGCCCCAACTGATCTGCCTTCGGCAGTGCTGGAGGATAGCATACTTGGGATCATCTGCCACCTCAAAATGATCCCACAGTACACTACTCTCCCGCTTCTGGGTTGAGGGTGGGGATCCTGCCTTATCCTCCTCTTCAGCAGGCAGAGGCACAACAATGGGGGAAGCTGAGCCACCTGCCTCCACAACCTCCTCTGAGAAGGAGACCTGGCTCTAGGGGAACTTTGAGAAGGGTGGAGCACAAAGTCAGATTCCCCCTCGGTCCCCAGAATTTCTTTAGCTGGTTCCAGATCCAGCTCCTCCTCTGGCACTGGGAGGCTCACACTGGGAGATGAAATTGGGGTGGGCCAAATCTGAATCAAATATAGTCCGTTTCGCACACCCTTAATTGACCAGTAGTCTACTGCCACTGATCACTACAGAAAATACAACTTTTAAGTCATAGCTGTAATCATTAGCACTTTAACAAAGTAAGAACTAGATAGTTTCACAGTTAAAGGGATGAGTCTTTATCAGTGCTTTCTCATTTGAGCATTTGCGTTGCATTTTTTTTTTTTACAGTGAATTTAGTGAAAACAGTTTAGAAGCCACTCTTAAAGAAGGAATATACTTACACTCCAAATACTTGAGAGAGCGAAAGACTTTCCTTTGGGGTGTTACTCGTTTGATGTTTGGATGATCTTCCAGTGTCAACACTCCATGTCTCTGTTTCTCATTGATCTGGATCACCTCAAAATCACTAGGATAGTCACTGGCTGGGTTGTTGCGAGGTACAATCCTCCAGTTCTCTATATCACTGTTCTTCAGTGCACTTGAAATAAATTTACTTCTAGCTTTAGCTGTAAAGTATCCATTGAAAGCCACAATGTATTCTGCAAGGAGAACACCATGTTAGAATTGACATTTGAACTGTACATTACAGAAGATACTTTTACATAGCTACAGATGATGAAATATTCCTACTCACTGTCAGAACAACCACCACAAATTAAAGGAATCCTTTATACCTCCTAAATGAAAATATTCAGATTCAATTTGTATATTATTAATGTAACTTGGATCTCTATATATAAGTTTAGATTTTGAAAGCAGGGGATAAACATATTCATTATAATGGAAAAATTAAAAATTAAAAAATTAAAAATTAAAAAATGCTTGACTACTCTCAACTGGAGTTAGATTTGTTGAGAAACTGTAACAGAAATAAAACATGGTGTTACCCTATTTACAGGCATATCAGATTCATTAATAATCCATTTAATTTTATAACAATGCCAGTCCTAGTTTTTTCTCTATTAGAACAAACACCAGTTACTTGCATGTCGGTTAATACCATAAACCATTGAAGTTCACAGGAACTCTTGGCCCTACTGTGCACTTTGGGTGAAATTACACAGTCATTTTGTGTAACTGAAACCATCAACTTCAAAGCTGAAAGGAAACTTTGAACTAAGTCTGGTCAATCAATACCAAGGGTCTAAGAAGCAAGGTAACAAACCTTAACAAGAAGGAAAATGTTTAATGCAGGTTTTTCCTATAGTTAATGAGTTCAAAAGAATGTAGACACAGGGTAGGTGAACATTGTTTTTTCCAATCCTGAGGTAATGCATTTAAACAGAGCATACTTTTGTGAACAGTTTGTTTTACATGGCTTTCTGCATTTTATAAACTAAACATTTAAGAAAAAAACTGGCATGGTTCTGAATTCTGAAAACCTGACGCCACCTCTGGAAAGAGAATGAGTGTTAACAGTTGAATTGGTAAACAAAACAATGCAAAAACGGACAGAATTCCCTCCACATCTCCCAGAAAAAAAATATAAATGCTAATTTAGTATTCAGTTTTATAAGAAAAGAATTTGTTATCTGATTGATATGTGCTATTTTCACTTAGAAGTATAATGCAAGCTATTATGTTAGCACTATAAATTGAAAGTCAGACCCCAGGAAGTTACATGTCAGGTCCCAGTTCTGAGAATGACAGGCAAACCTCAACCCCCGTGTGCAACCTCACTGAAATTAGTGAGAGTCTGCCCACACAGAATTAGTTCCAACTTCACAGGTATTGGTCTGAACTTTACAAGCATATCCACAACTTCCACTTCAGTGGAAATAAGAATTCCACTTTAGTTAGTTGCAGGAACAGGGCTTAAATTGATGGTAACATGAACACCTATTTTAATGAGGTTATTTACAGATTATGCACATGCTTAAAATGATGCAGAATCAAAGCCCTAAGCTTTGAACAATACACCTACCCTGTCAAAAGGTTAATATATTTATTTCACATAGTCCATTCTTTTTACTCATCTTTCACTGTATTATAAAATAAATATAACTATTCAGTTACAGTGTAAAGATACTACTTAAACACTCAGGGATAACATCAGGAACCATCAAGTTTCAAATAGCTACCTATGTAACTCCATTATTTTATTTCTACTCTCCTTCATGCTTCTTTGTTGTCTCTCTCCTAGTTCCAGCTGGTCTAGGAGATTGGACAGCAAATTCTTGGAGATAAAGATTGTTTATACAAGATCAAATTAGATGTTAAATATTCTTCTATAAGAAATTCTATGATTTCTGAAAAATAGAGTACACCAAATATGAATGTCAATGCTGCTTAGCCATTTCTCATAATATTTTATTCCTCTTGAATGGCTCTCTTCTCCACTTTAACCAATCCAAGCTTTTTACAGGACCTATAAAAATCTTCACAACTCCGTTCACTCATTTATTTGTTCTGGCTTGCTAACCCCCTCAAACCCTTTTGTTCTGACAATCACATTAGCCTTAACTGTCATCTGTCTGCTTCTCCCCCAAGTACCTTTCTGTATTTCCTACTTATAAGCATCCTTCCTGAGCTAGTCCATTGGCCTTCTCTTCTTTCAAGTGTCTTCAAAATTCATCTCTGATTTGAATGCGTCAACAAATGACATGAAACACAATACTCCTCTAATTCCATATTCCCCCTGCCAAATATTTCAAATCATTATACCGTGCACTTTTGTAGCCTACATAAGCAGTGCATCATTATTATGGTTATTATTTTTTACCATCCACGCCTCCTGACTGTGCCATCTTCCCTGCTCCCTCCCCTTCCAGCTACTATGGCACGCTTGTTTACACCTTTCCTTAAGTTAGCTAGACGCCTCTGAGAATGGGACCAGGCTCTGCTCCATGACTGTAAAGAACTTATCACAACAAGATCACATGTCACCTGGAACTTTACAGCATTATAACCAATACAAATAATGTACACACCACCATTGTGTACCAAAGTATTAATATTAAACACTTTAAAACCTAGATTCTCATTACCATGTTCTACTACTGTTGAAGAGAATTCCACTTTCAAAGTAAGATGAGAGCATCCAGAACAAGGATGGGCCTCCTGGGAAGAATTTCCTACTCTGGTACCCAGCTGTTTCTTGCCACAGAGCAAAATCACAATCAGGACCAACCAGATATTTGCAAACTTCATGGTCCTAAAAGAATACGGTTTCATCCCAAAAATTCCATATATTTAAGTCACACTTGTCTTCTTTAAAAATTAGTTCATTTTTGTTGCAACGCTGCCTTTGCTGTGCAAAGTACCTATGAAGTGGGCTAATGCTGTTGAACTGGATTTTCTTAATGTTGTGTCCAAGATAAGCAAAAATCTAGATTTCATGGTCTTTTGATGTCAAGCCTAGAAAACAGGCTCATTTCTTTCTACGCTTTTTCTCCATTTTGGACGACAGGATTTCCTCACTTAGGATGTGACAGCTGAGTCCTAAATTCCATTTTTTGATGGGAACGATAACCCCATGGTAGAACTAGCAAAGCTTTTTGCAATCCCACCTGTAAAAAAAATATACCGAAAAGTTTTAGCTGTTATTATACAAAAAAGCAATCAAGACCTAACCTTATAATCATATTATTTCAGCTTGCATTAGACTTTTAAACACTGGTGACTTATCAATAACACTTAATTGAAAAAAAAAATAAAAAAATCAAGATTTAAGAACTTCCACCATTCCTGAAATGTTCATGGCTGTAACCAAAATATATAATTACACCTACCAAAGAGTTCAAAATTTCTTTTAACAGCAGCTGGGAGACTAAACCAGCACTTACAACCTACTATGGAGGTAGAAAGAGAGCAGTTTGAAAAATTAATCTCTCACACAATTTCTTCCTTCTTGAGAAAAAAAGTCAACCAAAACCCACCAACACTACAGCTCCACTGGCTGGTGCTGCACTAAAAGACAAAACTCCACTTCAGACTACTGTTCCTACCACCAGCAAGGAAAAGAAACAGTGCACAAAGAAAGCACTGAGTTCCAGGCAAAAAGAAAAGTAGTATAAATGAAAACTCATTAAACCTTCCTGAAGGTGGAAAGAAAATCATTACAATGTAACATTAATGCAGGCCATGCATGTGGGAAAGGGAAAGATTCAAAGAGAAAAACAAAACAAGGGACAAAGGTGAAGGTGTCCTCAGTGCCATAAATACATGTTATTTCCCTTTTGCCCATTAGGAAAGTTTTAAAACAGAACTACAATATGAACTATTAGCAATTGTTGTACTTAAAAAAAAAATCCAAACTCTCTCTTTGCACATGCAATATCTGATCAGTGCCTAAAGAAGCACTGCCTTCAGTACTGACAATTTAGCAGCCCAAAGTCCAATTCACTTGAGGGATTATTTTGGTTTTAAACATCCACATGATCCATCTGCTTGCTACAGATATAATTCTTGATACAAAAAGGTGTAGATAGGGCAAAAGATGGTTCTGATGTTCAAAAATTATTCTTCAACTAGATTGTGTTTTACTTAGCTTACAAATATATCTTGAATGAAGAAAAAGCAGAAGAGGCTGAAAAACAATAATCCCGACTTGTACGCTGTCACGCAAGATTAAAAATACATTAGCAAGATGTCTGAAACGTCCCCGTGTATGTTAAAAAATAATGCCCAGGAAAGCACATGGAACAAAGAAAAGAGAACGTTATGACTTGACAAGTCTTGTACTGAATTCCAGTTTCTCCAAAAGAAAAGTGTCACTTTGCCTTTCTTGATTTTAGTTTACTTACTTCTAAGCCCCCCCACCCCCCCCCCCTTTTTTTTTTTTAATTACGGCACTATTACTGCCTACTTCCATCCAGGATTGGCAGCATCACAAAGGAAAATGCTTCGTTTATAATTATACAACCATCTATTTATATAATCATCTCTACCTCCACATTTGTAGAGCACTCAGCTCTACAATCACAACTACTAAGTTTATGATAATTTATTCAATATTGCACAGAAGAATCAGCAGATAAATATTTTGGGTACTCAAACTTCCCTTTCTATCTTGCAGATTGAGCCTGGAAACCACGTGCAATGTTCCCTGCTTTTTGCTCTGACGTTAAATCAGGCAGAAATTGATGCCAAAGGAAAACAGTAAAGACAAGGTCAGTGTTACTTTGCTTGGCCTGCCTATTATGGGAGTAGGGCTCCACTTTTACTTGTGAGAGAGACATATAATACAAATTCAGTTAGTGTGTAGGTGCATCGCTGCCCAGCTTCCTTTACAGTACTTGTGAGTCACGTGAAAGAAAAGTTACTTGGAGGCATTCCTTGGCTTTTCCTTAAGAAAGTTCTTCTCTGGTCCCAGACCAGGAGGGGAGGGGAGGGGAAGGGAGAGGAGACAGTGAGAGTGTGTGGGGAAGCAAATCAGCCTTCCAGGACACCCTGGACCAAGGAAGCCAGGTCCCCACTCTGCACAGCCAGCCCGTGCATCCCGCCAGGCCCTGCAGGGGTCTGAAAACATGGTGTTAGGCAAGCAGTGGCAGCAGCCGCCCCTCCCCTCCTGGCAAATACTCCGAGCCGTCGGGTGCCGCTGGCTGGGTCGGCGCGTGCAGGGGCCGGGCCTATCTGGGTACGGCTGGGGGTCGAGCGGCGCCTGAAGCTGCGCCACAGGGCCGACCGAAGCGGCCCGGGCCCCCGCCCCGCGGAGCTAACAGTAAGGAGACCCGATCCTGGCCGCAACACCGAGAGGACAAGCCCAGCAGCTGCAGGCAGCCCCCGGACGCACCAGGGCTGGGAGATGCGAGTCACCCGGGGCACCGCACACACCACGTTGGTGGCCCGGCCCGAGCCGCAGGGCGCTACTCTCAGCGCCACAGGCAACTCGGACAAGGACCAGGAGGCTCGGAGCTCGTGATGGGGCCCTGCGCTCCTCCGCGCCCAACAGCCCCCGACGTTGCCTCCCAGCACTAACCGTACTGCCACCGCTGGACTCGCAGGGCCGCCCGCCGCCATTTTGTGCAGTGTTTACCCCGTTGTCTCGCGAGAACATGTGTCGGCGCCTGCACTGCGAGTCGCAGGTGTCTAGAGAAAGCGCGTTAGCGCATGCGCAGCCCAGGGAGGCTTAAGGGGCTGTCGTGCCTCCCACGAGTCTCGCGAGATTTCGGTGTGCCGGCTGGCCAATGGAGAACGGGCGTGAGGAGGGAGGGCGGTCGAACCCCTAGGGCCGTGGCAGAGCGGCCGCAGCTTGGCATAGTTGGTGGGGCTGTTGCGCTAGTTCTCGCTTCGGGTTTGGAGCGCAGGTTTCCGGCAGCGCCGAGCTTCAGCCGCTTATGCGTGCACACGTGTGCAAGCTGCTCTGCCTGGGGCAGGTTACGGCGGCCGCTCCCAGCGGCCCGGCAGCGGACTCGGTCCGGCAGGCGGGGGCGCGGCTACGACTCGTAGCTCACGTCCCTGCGGTCTAGTACAGCGTTAATTCTTCCAAGAAGTGGGGATCCTACCGTGCTAGTTAGTCCATTACCTTGAATAAATATTCTCATTTTCAAAAACCGGATGTTGCATTTGTCCCAAAAGAAAGCCTTTGGCCGCCGCCCCCTGCACGTCCGGTGTGCTGCTTCAAGCATCGATGAAGCCGGACAAAGCTTTTTCTGCGGTACGGCCTCGTAGGAGTCGGCCTCCAGTCCAGGGCTCTGGCCCTCGGCGTAACTCTGGTGCAGCTTGGAGGCACTACCTATGTAAATTGCTGCATCCCTCTTGTTTTGATCCAGGTTGAAACCCAGCAGTATCTGGACATCCCTAAATGAGAGATATACCTACAGCCAGAGAAACTGTTTTTTCAGCTTGGATAAGAGCTTCACATTAAATTCATTCTTTCATTAGAAAGATTAATACAAATCTGTCTCAACAGTGGATGTCCTGGCTGCATCCACATGAGTGCAGGTCCCTAAGGCTACAAGGAAGACCTCTTAAACCAGTCTTTTGCCTATGCATGAGCCACAGACAGGTTTCCCTTACTTTTTGTTGTATGTACGTTCCTGGAAAACAGCACATAACTCAAATTCGCATAAAGGGAACCCACTTTACAATGTAACAAATAGGGGTATGTTCCAAGACCTCAACTGTACTGACCCCCAGACCCATTTCTACCACTTTTACAAGACAATTTTGGTACCCACCAACAGCAGCCAGTACACACAAGCACAGGGCACTATCATAATGGGGATGGCAACTACAGAAACGTGTCACAGAGAACAAGCATGGGGCACACATCCACCCAGGAGCCTCTATTTTGGTGTGAGTCACTCCCACAATGCACTGCACAAAGCAACTGACTGCAGGCTACCACCACACCAATTGCATGAGTGAATTCACCTCGCGTACAACTAATTTTTAGTATAAAAAGGGTCACTGCATAAGAGTGAATTTGCACATACAGAACCCGCATAAAGCGAGGGAAACCTGTACATAATATTCATTACAAGCTTCTCCACTGCAACATTAAACTGAACTGACTTCCATGAGGCATGAGTGTTGTTCTCAGATTCAGAATGGGACTTCAGCTAACAAAAGCAGCTTTAGTTAGGGCTGTGCGAAACAGCACCGTTTCGTTTTGACTTCCATTTTAACGGAACTGTGTCGTTTTGACTTCCGTTCCATCAAAACTGTTTTGCTGTTTTGACACTGTTTCGCCCATAGGCTAAAATGGGAAAGCACAATACTGCCTATAACTTTGTCATTTCTTGCCTGATTTGAATGAAACGTGCAGGGATGGTAGCCCCCCTGTGAGGCCATGAAGCCTGCCCAGTTTCAAGGAGACAGGTGCAGGGGTTTCTGGGAAACTGCACCCAAGGCTGCTGACAAGCAAAACTCATGACATGTATGACAATGTATTTTCCATCCCTCCCCCAGAGCACTGGGATTGGAAGGGATGTCAGGGACGGATCACAGTCACTTGCCAGCTACACAGTCAATACCAAAGCAGTCCTCCTCCCTTCTCCCCTCCCTTGCCTGCAAAGAAACAGAAAGTAAGCCCAGCTTGAGCTTCAAAACTCAAAAAGTTTTGAATGCCCTTGTTTCATTTTGAGGCTGTTTCAAAGCACTTTGTTCTGTTTCAATTTCACTGTTTTGAGCTCAAAATTAGTTGAAACAGTGTTGAGACAAAACAGCTGGCAAAATTTTGCACAGCCCTAGCTTTAGTAACTAATATAAGTAACTAATATAAGAGTCATTTAGCACTTTTTGCAATGTGGCCACCATGTCATAGCACAGAGAAATAAATTTGTTAGATCTGCAGAGCCAGGACATGCCAGAGAGCAAGCTGAACTCCATTCTGGCTAACATGTCAAAGAACTAGGTAATTCTGGTTTCAGCTAGTAAGACAGCTCAACTTTCAGCTTTGAGGTAAGGATGCACTTCTGGCAGTTACACAGAGAGCATTTTTGTGCAAACTGAGCACATTTGATAATTAAAAAAAAACAAAACGCTGACACAGAAAACCCTAATATTTTAGTCTTTTAAAAAAAAAAAAAAAAAAAGACTACAGCTATGTTTTAAAATGGGGATCAGCAACATTTTCCAGCACAAGGGCTGGAATGAAGCACCTCAGGTTGGAGGCACAGAGGCATTAAGTCAGCAGCCACCTGTTCCTTCCCCTCCCCACCCCCACCCCACAGCAAGACTGTGGCAAAAGCTCCCCTTCACCTGAGCCTTTGCTGCCTGACAATAGCACCGCATGAGCAGATCTCCCTCTCCACTGAAAGCTCAGACAGTTGACTGTGGCAAACCATAGGGAGAACTCCCCACTGCCAAATGCTGCTGAAGACACAGCTCTACAGGCCAGGTCCAAAGGCCATATGCAGGCCACAGGCTGTTGGTTGCCAACTCTTTTTTAAAAGTTAAGCATACTGTAAGCTCTGAAAACTAAGACAAATATATGTAGTTATGTGTTCCATATAACTTTACAAAGCTACACTGTAGACAATTGTACCTTTTCATTTGTAAAGATGGGACCTATTTTTGTGCTTGTGCAGACTTAGATTAGATTAGTACACGCAGGATATTACCACATGAAAGACGTGGAGAAATTCTTCGCACAGCTCTCCCAATGTAATGCAATTATTTATTTGGAGAACAACAGCCGCTTGAAATAACCAAATCCAACCAAAACCACATTCTGTCTCCAGACAGGAAATCCTGATCCATTATAAGCCTCATTTCCCCTCTTACCTGTAACTCCTTGTTTAACATGCTCCAACTTGGCTTATTAAAGAACCTTTTATTTGATGCTGCATTTACATGGTAAAAATTAATATAAATATAATATTCAAATTTACTTATTGTTTTGGTATTTAATTTTATGTTAATTTATTAGAAGTGGTGGCTCTGTATGCATATTCCTTATTTAAAAGAATCAAATCTATTAAGAATATGGAGTTATACATAATTTTTGCTACCTTTCAAATTGTGCATCATCTCTCAATATCACTTCCATGAAACACAGCTCTTACCCCTATCCTGCACCAAAGATTCCCCAAATGCAGTTCACAAAGTACTAGCTGTTTCTGAGACTACAGTAAATAGTCCATAGCTCATCTGTGGGTTACACTAACCCTTCACCTTTCAAAAAAAATTTTTTTTATATGGGCCAGGCAGTACAGGGACATCACCAAGATCCAGGTTTCTCTGCTGTCTAGGATATGCATACTCGTTTAGAAGTGATGAATAAATGCTAGTCACATTTTTAAGTGTTCTTCCAAGATTACTGAAGTAGGTTAGCACACTGGCTATTTACAGATGAGATTTCTAATCCAATCGGTGGGATAAGGCATCCTGACGGAGAAACCAGCTTATATTATTGGAAAGCCAGGCATACAACCATTCTGGTAAGTTCAGTAAGCAGCCCTAAAAAGAAGAAGGGGACAGAGGGGAAAGGAAGAGAGAAGTTATAAATACAATTTATTCTTTTGAAGTGAACAAGTAGCTTCTGAAGTTACTACTAAAGCATAAAAAAGACTCCTGGTCTGAACAGCAGTTACCTTTTCCCCTCAGAGTATGAGAAAATTAAGATACAAAGCCCTTACAATTATGCTGACAGATTAAAGATCAGGCTCTACAAATTTTCTTTGAACTTGTAATAGCATGGTGTTTCCTGTTTCCTTCTTTCAGTTGCCAACTTTTACATAACCCTTCTTTGCAAGTTTTCCACTTTGGACTAATTCCCACCTTATGTCCTCCTCCCTTCCTACTTTTAAAATGCTAGGAAATTAACCATTGGGGCATCATCAGTGCATACATTAAACCTTTCACAGGAGGTTTTTGGGCACCCATTGTGCAACCAAAAACACAATGCCAACAAGTGAAGAGTTTATGGCATTTCAGTTTAAAAAGTAGACTTAAAAAACCCCCCCACCATATTTTAGCGAAGATTCTATGAAAAGTTTTTGTTTCAACTGAGTACCAGAATCAGAAAGTAAATTTATACCTAAGTTCAGTGAGCTGAAAAATATTATTTGTGTCTTTTAATACAAGATTGTATTTTAACTTTGGTCCCTACTTTAAAAGTAGAAAATAATATATTAATTCTAAAGTAAATTATATCCAATCACAACTTAACTAAACAGAGTTGGTCAAGAATTACAGCACACAGCCTCCAGATTATGCTAACGTATTTGTGCCTTAACTTTTCAAAATACTGTATTTTATCACATACAGCACACCCCCAAATATAATACACATCTTGCTTTTGATGGGGAAAAAGGCCCAGAGTGATGGCTGCAGGAGGGACAGAGCCTAAGCTTCAGCCGAGTCACCCTCCCTTTTCTGCGTAAGGAAAGATGAATCCCTAAGCTGCTGCTGAAGTCTGGTCACCACAGGTAAATCCCTGATTATTTGGGAAAATACCTAAAGAGTCTGTGAAAGAGAAAGACTAAGAACAGCTAGCAGATAGCAAAATTGCCCCGCAAAAGGTTAGCTTGATTAGTGGGACATCAAGACCATTAAAAAGGAGAGACTTAACTCCTGTAGAGTGAAGAACAATGAACCATTAAGTCAACTGACTTTCTCAGTTGTCTGAAATCAATACCACTGATGCTGCAATGTGGAGCAGGAATAAAACCAGGGTGCTTCCAACCCCAGGCAGAAAAATCAGCTTCCTTGCTTAATACACATGCCCCACTTTGGGATGGATGATTTTAGGGGAAAGATGTGTATGTATGCAAGAAAATATGGTACTATACTTTTTGTAGCTTTAATTGTCATAACAACAAACAAATGGAAGTTACAAGATTAACTCTGCTAAGGGAAAAGATTAATGAGGTTTACTAATGAAAGTTGGATTCATTTAATTACCTGAACAAAATGGCCCCAGTATCCTGTTGTTCTTCTGGATATCCCAAGAGTGGAAATAGCATGATGTGCATATACTTCAGCAGCAGGTATTATAAAACTCTTACTGGACAGCAACCGACTAAACTGTGTCATGTTTGTGGAGATGACCATTGGAATTAAACTCTGAACAAAGATTCCTTTCGGAGCATATTCATAATATAGAGCTCTACTGAAATAGTCCACATAGGCCTAATAAGATGAAAACGGAGAATTAGAATTCCTTTATTTTGTAGTAGGAAGGCAACAAAATCTTGGTGTAAAACATTACTAAAAAAATCTCCTGGAAACTTAAATTTTTGTAACCTTTTAGTAAAGAGAGAGAAATACATAAAACCATTTTTTTGATATTAGTATTAGAATACTTTAGCATAATTCAAGATTTCTACTTTTCAGAATTAATTTGCTGACAAATGTAGAGTATTTTTCAGCAACTTGGAAGAGAATTCAACAAAAATCTGTTATCATTTGAAAAACCAAACTAATTTCTGGCTACGTCTTTTTAAAAATCTGCTGTTGTTACAAACATCATGACATTTACTGCATCTGGAACATTCTCTTGACTCAGATTCCCATTCTGTTTACTTCACGCACATGACAGGGTTTGTGCAGTTTCATAACTTTCCCTAGAAAATCAGCTGGTTCCACTGAAGCTAGCAGAACTTCACATAGGCATAAAAGTTAAGCATACAAATATTGAAAGGATTAGGGCCAAAACTGTGAGCATCTGCAAAAACACTTCCCACCGCTCATTTTATTTCTCCCTATGAAATTAATCTTGAATAGCATGAAGCCAATAGACTTTCTTATCAGGCACAGCACAAAAATGTGTTTGGCCCAATCATACCAATAACACTAGTGCAATGCTGAAGGTTACCACCACAGTATGTGACCAGTTAGCGCTAGGAATTTTATTGATGTTCATACAAGTTATAAAGCAGCCAGACAATATGATCCCAGAGTCCCAAAGTGCGACCACACAATCAGCATCACTCAGCTGTTGAAATTCTTCTCCTGTCTCATCTCTACAGAGTGGTGGAAAGACATGAAAATACTTACACCTATCAGTAGCAAAAGTGTGTGGGATTATTCATATCACCAAATTTAATCAAGTGCATGTTTGCAATGCTGGGGCCAGTAATCATGGTGCTTCACAGGATTTCATAGACAGGACAGGAAGTCACCAATACCAGCCCTACTGCCATCACCATATGCTTTAGTTGCTTCTAAAACTTAGTGGAGGAAATTCTAGATCTAGGTGGGTTAGATTCAGGTACACTTATCTCTAAATTCAGTGGTGGGGCATGACAGGGGACTCTGTAATTCTGAAACAGGTTTTCAATTAGGATGAATTCAGCAGAAAAGAAATGGTGAGAAGCAGTGATACTACTCTTTTTAAAGGCTTCCTGGTATTCATAGCAAATTACTGAGAAATCTTTAAAAAACAAAAAAACCTACCACCAAAGTATGTGGCATTTAGCATTGTATGTGACCACTGGAGCACCTGAGGTAACAGAGTAAGATATAGAACTTTGAGCTCTTGGAGAGGAGGGAAAAAGAAGGATATATGGAGCCTTCCCTCCTACCTTGTGCTCTGTACAAGCAGCCATTACAACTACAGTCCTTGTGCTCCCTGGATTAGCACCATTTGCAATACCTGTCACTGCAGAGAGATCTGGCACAGCCTCTCAGTGGTACTCTCATATGTAAATGGAGCTCCCACTATACCACTGCAAGATTAATAAATAACAGCTTCAGACTCCTCTCTGTCTACCTGTGCATACTGCAGAGTTCAAATGGCAGAGAAACATTAACCCGGTGTTCACTGTCTCAAAGGGTGCCCTGAAGATTGCCTCTAGAACTACTAGTGCAGCAAGATATCTTCACAGTACCTACAAATACATACCTTGGTTTTGATCTGGCCCTGAAAAATAAGAAAATCCTCAAAAAACACCCACACTCTAACAATATCCTGTATTTAATCCAAAAAATAGCTGGATTAATATAGGGTGATTTATGGGGGAACTCTTAAATATAATTATCCTTAATAAACATGGATCTTTTAAAAATACTTTAAAAAAGTCACAATAAAACATTATACTGTCATACCTTGGAGGCTGCATATGCTGTTATCTGTGGAGTGGGTTGGCAGCAGGATGCAGAGGAAATATTTACAATAGCACCTTTCTTCCTTTCTACCATCCCTGGCAGAACCATGTGTGTCATCATGTTAACGGCACCAATATTGATATTGATCATTTCCCACAGTTTATCCTCAGGCACTCTGATAAAATAGTCTGGATAGTTATAACACACTCCTACATTATTTACCAAGATCCCAATTTCCTTGTCTCTCAGATCTTCCTTAATGGCCGAATAAATCTCACGACCTTTGCTGAAGTCAGCTACTATAAAATCAGTTTTCACTTTATAGGTTTCAGCTATGTCCTTAGCTACTGCCTGAAGCTTCTCTTTGTTCCGGCTGATTAAGATAACATTCACACCATGGTTTGCCAGTTGCTCAGCATAGGCTTTTCCAATTCCAGCTGTGGCCCCTGCAACAGAAGATAAGATAGTAGTAAGAAAATATAGCAATAATATGGTGACATAGTTGTTTCCACTTTCTTGTAAAGTATGATTATTTTTTGCTTCTTATCTTTAAATGATGTGCCATTGGAAAAGTGACTGTTCTCATTTCAAAAAGCCACAGCAGCGTGTTACTATTTAATAGCTAGTTAAAACCACAAATTCTAAATAATAAGCATAACTATAACAAAATAGAGTAAGATGTGCAGTAGAGGTACAGCAGCCTTGAGACAACTCAGGTGGAAAACAAGATGCAGAATTTTACTAAGGGCCAAATATTAGCATTACATTAAATCCTTTATATGTACAGCGAGAATCTGGTACTAGGGACATCTCTGCCTGCTATTCTGCCTCTTCGACACCCACTTTCAACTAGACTGCAGGAGATGTTCCAGGACGTTCATTAGCTCCAAAGTCTGACTTGACAAACAAAACATCAGAATAACCAAGTAAGGAGGCAAGAATGGAAGGGTCCAGGAAAAAAGGTCTTACAGGAAAAGATTGTAAGAATGTAGAAAAAAGTCAGTGAAACTGCACACTGGAAGTTTTAGGGTGATTGCCACTGCTGTAGGAAATCCTACTACCTTCCTTTTTGCATTCCCTAAGGAATATTTTAAAAGGAGCTGAACCTGGATCGCTTGGAAGCTTAACTGTTAATTCTGTCATTTTAGCAACAGCATCCCCTTCTGAATCATCTAACTGAAAAAAAGAGCTTAACAAAAATATACTACACATCCCCAAAGCATATATAGGGAATAACATGTAGCAGGAAGAAACATTCTGGTGTTCTGTTCAACTAGGGCCACCCTCTTTCCCACCCCAAAATTCAGTGGCTGGGGAAAAAAAGGGAGTATAGGGAGGGCCAGTGGTATTGACATTTACCTGTGGGGTCCCAGAGCTGTGCCAAAGCAGTGATTCTGACAAGAAGCTACACTGATAAGATGGTGAGCTCATCTTACTGTACATGCACAACAGCTCAAGGGGGTGCACTGCACCCTCTACATTCCCCCTGGATCTCTCTCTGGCTCTTTGGACTCAATTGTTTTAGGACTCTCTCACAGTCAAATGTAGTAACATTTGTGCATCCTTTGAAGGGATTATGAGAATGCAGAGAGAGACTATCAGTATATGAGTGATTTAGTTTGCACTGTCACAGTGGTTCCAATCTGAATGGGAGTTAATCCCAGGTTCTCATCTACACCCCACTAGTAAACTAGCCTGGGCTCAACATGCCTCTAATAGTCTAATTACAAATAAGAGATTTGTGCATGTATGGATGGTAGTGGTGATAGGAGGTGGAGAGGTTTGAACTAGAACCTAGAAAAGGGCACAAGATAACTCTTCACAGAGGATATACCATTTCATAAAAATAAATAAATAAATAAATACCAGAACCAATATTTCAGTCTCTTACCAGTGACCACAGCCCATCTTCCATACTGCTTAATCAGATCAGCCTTTCCGACCAGTTTAGGGATGAAATGCAATCTGATCAGGCTGTAACAATCCCATGCAAAAACGATACATTTTTTAGCTGTATAACAGGCTCCAATTATAGCCAGTACCTCCGTGTAACAACTGCAAGTACGGCCAATCTCCTTGTACAAGAGGGAAAAACTGTCAACTGCAGCCATGGCAATAAGTAGTCTAAAAAAAATAAATAAATAAAAAAATTAAAAAAGAGGAACAGGTGATGTATTAGTAATTATCAGCAGGTTAGCAGCATTGGTCTTATATATGCAGAACAGAGGATAATCTTTGAGATACAGTGGAATTTTACACTCAGTAATTGTGTTTAGTAATGCTTCTGGATGCAATAGACATGATTGCTTCCTTCCAAAGCTGCAGTCTGACATTTGACAACTGCACTGTCCAATCCTCTCAATCTGACTTTTCTACCTTCCTTTTCCCATACAGGCAACCCTCACCATTCCTCGGGAGATACATTCTTGTATCCCCCGCAAATGGCAAAATTCACGAATAAGGCGCTGTGCTCATGAACGCAGTGTGTTCATGAATGCAGAGCCTCTGGCGGCTAGGGGGGGGAAGGACAGCTCAGGTTGTGATGGCGGGAATGCAGTGGCTGCAGCAGGAGCCCGGCAGTGGGAGCCCAGTGGCAACAAGCGTGGAGCTCCCGAGGAGCTCCTGTAAATGTATACAGTGCATTTAAAACACCAAACACCACGGTATCAACTGCACCTCAGGTGAATCCTGATCCAGTCCTTCATCTTTTCTTGATCTATTTATTGACAGTCTTCTGGCTGCCCCAAATTCTCTCTCTCTAGAAAAATGATGCTCAACCAGGATGCCATAGCAAGATAAACAAATGAAATAAACCCACAGCAATTCAACAGCAATCCACAATATCACAAACATTCTAACCTTCTGTGATCCGAGTTTTTTGCAACAAAATAATTACTCTATTATTTTTCTGTAATCAAAAAATAAAGTGAAGACTGAAAGATAGCATTTTCCTGAGAGGTGCTTTGAGTCCAATGAGGTTGAGAACCACTGCTCTGGACTGTCACATGAAGGATGATCCTACTATATGTTTCCCCATACATGGCCCAAACTCTAGGCCCAGAATCACATAAGTACTTAATTCCACTCTTCCACTCCACAGTGCAGCACAACACTGCACAGACACTCATCTGCCATGCACCGTGCAGGTGCTTTCTGCAATACAGTGGCTACACCGGGGTGGGGGCAAAATGCTGAAGCCAGTGGAGGGAGAGGGAGTCCAGAGATCCTGGTCTTGTTACAAAAAACCCAACATAATACCAAGTTTTATTAACAGGAACGACTCTTGCAAGTCAAAGGAAATGATTCTTCCACTCTATTCAGCACTGATGAGGTCTCACCTGGAATACTGTGACCAGTTTTGGGCGCCACAAGAAAAATGCAAACAGATTGGAAGGAGTCCAGCAGAGTGGCAGAAATTATTAGAAGCCTGGGAAGCATGATTTAAGAGGACAGGCTGAAAGAGCTAGGGTTACTTAGCCTTGAAAAAAGAAAAATAAAGGGGGGGGGGGGATTGGAATTTGATAAGTCTTCAAATACTTAAAGGGAAATTATAAAAACGATAGAGATGGACTTTTTTTTCCTGTCACTGGAGGGACAGGACTAGGAGCAATGGCCTTAAGCTGCAGCAAAGACAATTTAGGTTGGAGATTAAAAAATAACTTCCTCTCTCTGAGGGCAGCTAAACACTGGAACAGGCAACCTTGAGAAGCTGTGGAATCATCCTTCGATGTTTCCAAGAACAGGTAAGACAGAAAAATGACAGGGATGGTTTACTCAGGGATGATCCTGCCTTGAGTAGGATGCTGGACTAGATGACTTTAGGAGGTCCCTTCTAGCCCCAACTTTCCTCTGATCTTATTCTACTCCTCCTATTTAAACTACTCCACTTTGCAAGGAATAATACAAAGATTCCCTTACCCAAAATCAGGGATTAAGAACGATATGACCTTGTAAACCTAGTGATTAGGGCAACCACATCTGAATTTCAGTCCCTGTTCCAATGTCTGTTTATGTATCCAGTGACAGTTTACTGTCAAAACCATGAACAATCTTGGGAGAAGAGACCAGGAACCAGCCCACATGGTATATGCCCCAATCACTAGCCTATAGTAGAGGTGCTCAACCTCCAGCCCACAAGCCAAATGTAGCCCACAGAGCCTTGGAATCCAGCCTGCAGGAGGTTAGGAAATTTGGTGGTGAGGGATCAACAGCAGTGCTGCCACCCTTCCCTGCTACCAAAATTCCAGGCTCCATAGGACGGGTCTGAGCTAGACCACAAGACTCCTTCTTTCTGGGCTGCCAGGTTGGGAACAGGCTGCACCCCCTTCTCCCCACAGGGCCGGGCTGAGCCGAGCCATGCTCCCTTCTTCATCTGGTCAGGTTGGGGCTGGGCCATGCCGTTACTCCCACAGGCTCAGGCTGCTTTCTCTCCCCCTCCACAGCTGGTTCAGGGCCAGACCACATACCTTCCCCCCACTACCCCCCAGGGCCAGGCCATACCCCCTTCTCTCCCTCTGGCCAGGTCAGGACCAGGCCAGCCCCTCATGCGGCTGGCTCAGGGCCAGGTCACAGCTCCTCTCCCCCTCCCTGCTATCCTCTGCACAGCAGGATGAAGCAAGGCTGCCTCCCCATCCCTGACCCCCATGCAGCTGGATAGAGCCCTGCCAGATCCAGCCCAGAGGGATCAGGCACTTCCCATGAGGTCTGCCAGTCAAAAACGTTGAGCAACACTGGCCTATAGTGTCATTCTCATTCTCGCTCCCTCCTTCTAGCCCCCCTCCCCATGTTAGTCTTTTTGGAAAATGGGTACAGCTTCAATGGGAGAAGTGAATGAAGGGTGTCTCCACTGCAAAACAGTTACAGTTTGGAGACTCCCCTGGGAGTGGGAGACATATCTATGAAAGGAAATAATCAAATTTATCTCCCACATCCTGGGTGAGTGCTCCAATCCAAACTACTGTATAGATGGGAAGACCACTGCCCCATCCCTATATTTTAAAAGAAAGGAGCAACTCCTTTACCATTTGTGAAAGGACTTGGGTAGATACCTTTGTGGAGAGGATGGGGAGGATGAAATTAAAACTGTGAATCCCAAGTGCAGCGAATGCCTACATAGGCATTTAAGTTTCCTATATCCTGCCTCTCTGAAACACTTTCATACTTAACTCTATTGGGTAACTTTCAAGCTCCCTGCTGAGCATGCCAATTTTTGCTAAGCCTGTTCTGAAATGAATAACTCTTTCCAAGTATCCACACTGTCCTCTCCACTGTCCATTCCAACCTAGGGCCAGGCACAATAGGTGGAGCCATGGTCAGCACTGGTAAATTAAAGTCCTTTGCAGATCTGAGTCTAACTAGTAATTCCAAGATCAAAACTGCATCTGTTGGTTTTAAAAACACAATATGGTACGCTTTCAGCATCCCACCCTTCATGCCTACCTCTGCTCATTTAGAACCTGCAACAAGTGACTTTAACAATGCTGCTTTCTACCTGAAACTGCTTCCCTCTATACTCACCCATTAACTTTCCAACGTTTTGCAAATTATGGGTGCAAAACTCCCCCCCCCCCGCATACAATAATTGATTTCTCTGCTATTGTTTTGTATGCGACCCCAGAGCACCTCAGCTGACTTCCTGCCCCTTGGGCAGGGGGCTGGACCCAATGATACTGCAAGGTCCCTTCCAGCCCTAATGTCTATGAGATCTATTTATCAGTGTAATTGCATTGTTTAACCTATGAAGTGTTTGGGCATGGGAGATTTCACCCAGAATATAGCTGTAATATACTGTAAAGTTTTCTGCTGTCTTGCAAGGGCTTATTTCTTGTTTTAGAACAGATACAATCACAGCAAACCAAATCAGTAAACACTGCTCACAAATGAAATACAGAGGTGTCATTAGATTAACATCAGAGAGAGAGGATAGTAGTAGTTATTTGAACCCCTTCTCTTCAGCAATGAGACCACACACAGCTCAGTATATTTATAGTTATTTGCCAAATATGCTTCAGGGAGGGTAGTAGTTTACGTTCAACAAAACTGTGGAAGTTTGACCTAGACCTACAAACAGCAACACTAAAGTCGCTGCCAAAACTAAACTCCAGTTCTATAATTATATTGTGCTGCTTACCCAAACTGATGGTTTCAGGCAGAGAAATACTTTAACTTCCTTTCCTAAATTATTATTCAGTATTCCCAATAATTGTAAGCCACATTTTACCCCCAAAATAGCTATGTTTTAATGTCGCAATCACTCACCTGTCAGTATACACATATGTAAAACTGTAAAGCATGTTGGATACCATTTCTTTTGTATTAAGCAGTGCTAACTTTGAAACTTAATTGGTACAGGAAAATTATTACTGCTTCAAGCTTAACTGGAAGGGGTATTTCTCTCTCTACTAGGCCAGACAACAGATCTTTATTCTTAGCATATGCATACGAGCTAGGTAGGGATTTGCACACTTTGCAATGACTTCAGTTTGCATCTATACATGACATGCTCATTAAACAAAACAACCCACTCATGCTTGGAAATCCAGACACAAACATTCTTGCCCAAGTCATTTACTGCCTAAAACAGCATGAAATTAATGTTTTGCACATGAATTGTCACCATCTATAAAGCAGTGTTGAGCTACATAAGTTTCCTCAATAATCTACTATAAATCTTTATCTGACATCCTTTAATTACTGCCTTATTAATTTTAAGTGACGCTCTCAACTCAGAATGTGGACTGTATCAAAATCTGACTTAAAAAATACCATCAGATACTCATGCTCAGATACCTGTGAGATCCTGAATTTAGAATATATGAATGCTTCCAGGAAATAAACAAACATTTGTAAAAACAAAAGGTTAATTTTTAGAAACCAATCAATAGTACTTTGTGCAAAATATGTCCATAGATATCAGCTAGAATAATATAAGGAATAACCGACCCCTTTTCAATATTACTAGAATAGTACAAACTCTGCATGGGAAACATCAGTATTTTGCTAGTTTTCCACATTATCTACAGGAGTAAACCAAACCCCAAATCAAGTGGTAAGAATGAAGAAAATCAGGAAAAACAATACGTTTGGAAATGCTGATTTAAGAAAAATAAATAAAATAAATCTAAAACTCTATTCCCTAACAAAGCTAAAAAATGTCATTGATGTACTGCAGACATGACACTCCCATTATCAAGGCACTGGGTAACCCCTTGACCCCATCTGCAGGTGAAGAGAGCTTCTAAATAAAGATCAATAATATTATAATAAAACCCACCACAAGAATCTAAAAAGAGCCTGTCCTCACTAGAAGTCTTTACAATATGTACAAAAGAATGCCTCTCTAGTCTGAAATCTCTATGCCAGTAATGGAAATTTTAATCCCTGAACTAACCCAGTAGATCTCAATTTCCAGAAAAGGACACCAAATCTTATTTATTATTCACAGAGTATATTAAGTTACTGTAAACCATTCAGAACAAAGCCTTAAGTCTTGTACGTGTTCTAGAAAGAGTCTTGGACTTAGTCAAACATAGAACAGCACAAAATAGTTAAAACAGAACTTGGCAAAAAAAAGTCATTGTGGAGGAGAAAACAGAAAACTACTTTAATCTTGACGGCTGCATAAGAAATGGTAAAAGCCAGGAATAGGAGATCACAGACAAATGGAAGAGCAGAACAACAGCTGGCACAGGATGGAAGTGACACTCGAGATGTATCAAATCTAATAAAATCAATTCTTGAAAGTTAAGTCAAGAGAACCACATACTTATTTCTCTCAGCAATTTTTAGCAGTTGATCTATTTAACAATTACTAACTTTCAAGCAAATATTTCCAGAAAAAATATCTTCCCATTATTAAATTATCTAATTGTAATAGCTGTCATTGATCTTGTCTTGTATACCAAATTTTGCTGATCATTAGCCTCATGCTTCTTGCTATTATATAACAAAATACTAGCAATGCTGAAATTACCCTGTAAAACATAGAAATATGTAATTTCTGTGCGGGCCGGGAGCGATCCACGGCCCGTTTTGCGCACGCGGGCTGTGGCCAGCAGCCCGGGCACGCAGGGTCGGAGAAAAACGGGGGCGAGCTAGAATTAGTCATGGACGCTTAGTGGTTGATTTAAAGATTGTTTACTTACACCAAAGATGGTCGTGGTGTAGGCTGGACAGTTTTCCAGGCACAGCTCCAATTAAATCCTCGTTTGAGGACTACGACAAGTTCGCTCTCTCCCACGGAGTTGTTGAAGCTCCGTGGGTCCGCTTCTTTTGCGCGCAGGGAGGTATACATCTAGGAATCTATCAGCGACGGGGAGAGGCCAGAGGCTGATCAGGCCCCTGTTGCCTTTTAAAAAGTGCGTTGGGTCCGTAAGGATCCACAGCGCTTGGAGATCTTCACGCAAGGCAAAGGTTTTTCTCTCTCTCTCTCAAACTCCGAACTCCGACTTGGGCGGAAACCACCCAAGCTCTTTATACAGCTAGCAAGCCAATCGCTAGCCGCCACGTATGCGTAATTTAGAACTAGCCAATAATGTGGCTCGAATTCTAATACAAATGGCGGGAACTATTTGCACCGAGCATTTCTTAGATGCAAAAAGAAATGCACACTGCAAAGAAAGCTACAAATTGGCGGGAATTCTCCTTTGCACCGGGGTTCTCCTCTGCAGCAGAAAACTCCACCGTGCAAAGAAGCTGCAATTTAGCAGGAAAATAATTTAGCAGTGCCGAAGCGCACACAAAACACAAAATCACAACTTTGGGTTGACAATTTCTAGCCCAAGGAACTTATATGAAAAACTAATATAAAACAAAATACAGGCACTACACGATTTATGTATATAACATAAATCTGTGGCAACACAGATATCTAGAGATGCAAATGCTTTACATATGCCCATTCGTGATACGAGACCTTAATTTCTAGTGATGGAATTTCATTGGTTCCTACAATGTTTTATGACTACTTAAAAGTTAGAATTTTCTTCTTTGAGAGTGACAACAGAAGATTTTTAATTCTTGAGAGCAAATGCAGGATAATGTAATGAGCAATTTGAACCTACTATTTGGAATGCCTTACCCAAGTATATGTTATTAAATGAAGATGGGCCCAGAGAAAGATTCATTTTCTTAAAAGAACAAGGAACAGCCATGAAAACATCCTGGAATGGTCACTACATTAGCTCTTTACACAACAGTTCCTTGTAGACATTAAAAAAAAACAACCCCCCACCCCAAAAAATGGCACTTTACTTTAACCACTGTGCACTCTTGTGCCAAGCCCAGTGCATGCCCAGAAAAGGCAGCGTGTTGGACCCATCACTTCAGCATCTGTATGGATCAGGCGTTTTAGTGGTTCAATAGTGACTGAATCAACTATTAGATAAAAGCACCAAAAATGCCCCACTAAAACGCCCAATCTATACAGATGCTACAGATCCAGGTCAAAATAACATATTGCTTCTGCCAATAAAGCATGGGGGGGGCGGTGTTTGGGGTTTGTTTCATGTTCTTTTTTAACATCTGCAAACAACCTAAAAGTCAGAATACCTTGCTTTAAACTTGCCTGTGTAAGAAAAAAAACCCTCAGTCTTTGCTAGAAGAAGCTGATGGAAGTCTTGTACAGCAGACAACATCCTAGAGGCCTACAGGTAATACTCCTTCAAGAGGATGGGGCCAAGCCAGTTAGGATGTATGCTCATTCAGTGTACCCTGCATCAAGGTTCTTGGTGCATTCTGTCACTTAGAGCTGCACCTTTCAATGGAGGCCACAAGGAACAGCACTACTACTTACTGCAGGGGTGGGCAATTATTTTGGGTGGAGGGTTGCTTACCAGAGTTTTGGCAAGCCACCAAGGGCCGCATGACAGGCAGCCAGCGGTGATAAATATAAATTTTCTGAATTTTTCAGGGGCCCTGTGGGCCGGATAGAATGGCCCAGCAGGCCACACCCGGCCTGTGGGCCGCATTTTGCCCACCCCTGACTTACTGCCTCTCAAGTGAATCATCCCCTAATTTGGGTCTTAAGAATAGCTCTGACCACCTCTGTATTATTTGTTCTCATTTCAGTCACTCAGTGAATGTTGAAATTCACAAACTATTCTCTTGGAAAATATTAATTCCTCTCTATTTACTTATGGGACTCAAGGTCACTAGCATACAAGGCAACTGAAGTAAGCATGCCACTCATCCACGAGGTATTGTCTTCACCGTGTTTTTCTTTTTTGTTTTGTTTTTTTACTAGTCATGCTTGCTTTTTCTTGATGCCATTTTTGTAGTAATACTTTGTTATTTCAGCTTTCTGAACTTGTTAAATTTTTAATCTTAAATAATTTTTACCACCAAATCTTTTAAAAGACAAAAACAAAACCTGCCCCTCAAGTATTCATTGTGAAAAGCAAGCACAAATGAACCTGCTTTACTCCTTTAATAGCTTTTCTTTTGTATCAAGTAAAACTAAATCATTACAGCAGATGAAACCCATGACATTTTACATACCATGTGAAAAACTGGTCCAGTATATCTGATGAAATGCTTGAAGGTATTGTTAGTGAGATAAGCCAGGCAGCAAATCCCCCCTCCTTCTGCTTATTGCTCAGCACCAGCTGCTGCTTCAAAATCAGAGGAAAACATGGAAAATGGATTTTCACACCACCTAAAATACCAAAAGCGGTACTGACAAACCATAAATTGAAAGATCCATAATCCAAGTTTTCATACACTCAGCTTTTATAGAGGCAAGTATGACATTTTCTACATCCTGAATATACTTTAAATCAAGGTACATTGTAAAATTATGATTTTAGTGGAAACACAGCAGGAACCCGATATTTGAAGTTTCTAAGGCCAGGATCTAAATTATAATTCAGATGGATTCTCTCCATCCTAATTTGAGGAAAATTATTTGTGGGTCCTGAATGTAAAAGGTGATAAGCCAATGATCAAAAGTCCGCCAGGAGGAAACAACGGGGCTTATTCAGCCTTGTGGCAAAGTGGCAGGAAATTCAACTGAATTTTTTTTTTTTAACTTATTCTGAAGTTGGTGCACTACCTTCTTTCTTGTACAAAAGAGAATGCTGGCAGGGTGTTTTGATTTTACTACACAAAGAAACATACGTAACTGAGCGTTATGAGACAAGGGAGAAACTAGGAGACTGATATTCACTCTTGACAGAATATGAAAGTAGTTTAAGAGAGCTTGTATCACAAATTCTACTTTTCACTTTAGTAAAATTAGGCCGAGGGGCGCAATCGAGTTCGCTGATGGGACGCTGCAAACTAGTCATTACATTGAAAACTGGCAAAAACCTGAAAGAAGAAGACTGAGCCATGGCCACAAGGAAGGAACATTTCAAGAAACTCTAAAATGGTTAAAAAAAACCCATTACATGACATTAACGGGGCTGTTGAAATTGGACCATCTCCAACTGCAAGAAACAGCACTTGCAATAAAAAGGGTCAATCTAACAAAAGACCTTAAGCAAGAGTAGACACAATGCATTCACTCTGTACAGATGCACTGGAGACTGGACAGCAGCCTGACGACCCAACAAGAAAGACTGATCCATGCCCAATACCAGAGGCGGAGGCTGTCGAAGTGCACGAGCCACGAGTCCCTTTCTTTGGAGGATTACTAATGGCTCCGCTCAGCCCTGTGCAGCCGAGGGAAGCGGCCCCAGGAAGGGCTGGGGGGCGCGGCGCGGCGCACGCCCAGGCCGGGGGTGACCGAGAGCGCAGGGGCTCAGCTCGGCTCAGGAGCGGGCGCTGCCCCAGGTGCCCTCCGCCTGCTCCAAGGGTAACGCCAACCGCCCGCCTCCAGCAAGGGCCCGGCCCGCACATGGCGCTGCAGCTGCCAGAGCAGCGTCGCGGGTCCTACACGTTCCGCCGGCCCCCCTCGCCACTACCTGATCTGCCCGGCCCACCAACTCGCACTCAGCCCGCGGCCCACTGAGGCGCTGGGGGCGGAGCCCGGTAGCGCGGGGGCTGCCGGTCCAGCTGCCCGGTCGCCATGGAGACGGGAGGAGCGGTTGAGCGGCGCGGGGCGGCCCGGGTCCCAAGTGAACTCCTCCGGCCTAGATGCGCTGCCGGGCGCGGTAGGTTCCGCACTGCGGCAGGCAGCGCCCGAGCGGGAGCAGGTCGCGGTGAGCCTCCCAGACTCACTGAAGCAGGGCGCATGCGCTCGCGGGCGCCCCCGATCCAGGCCTGCTCCCCGGTGGCTGCAGGGGGCGGGGATTAGGGTCTTCGCGGCTTCTCCATTATCTCGTTGAGGGGCAAGGGGGAAGGTTGCTACAGGTTACATAGAGTGCGCCTCTGCGCGGAGTACTAAGGTAGTTCACACGTGCGAAGTCTTTTTCACGGGATAAAAGGGACCCCGCTAGCTCCAAAGCTCGTGCTTGAAAGTGTAGAGCTACTGTGGTTGTGGGGGGTTTCTGTTCAGGTCTGGTTTGATGAGCATCAGGGTCGGCAGGCAGCTCATTCTTGCCGTGAGCCTGAGGGCTGGGACTGCAGAGTCCTACAGCAAGGCCTCACAGACTCTGTTTTTCAGACACCCAAAGCCTTTCCTGGATGATACTGAGACTGGCAGTTCACCGTCTAAAGGCAGGCACAGGTTATAGACAAGGTAAAACAGATGCGTAAGCCTTTGTGAGGTCAGGCTCCAAAAACCCATCAGCATCTATGATTCTATCTCCAAGGTGCATCTCTACCCAGTTTCCTGTCCGAATGATCCCATAACTCCCACTGATGTGTTAAAAATCCTGTCTGAATGATATTGGACATAATTGTTCATTGTGCCACAGGCTCGGAAGTCTGCTCGCACTGAACATGTTGGAGCATTAAGCCTGCTGCAGCGCTCCAACCAGGATGCTCCAGGGTGCTGCAGTGTCTCATGCAGTGCCATAGCAGGGGGGACGACAAGTGGGGCAACTGCCCCAGGCAGCAAAGCAAAGGGGCACCAACAGGCACTGCCCAGCCAGGGCAGGGTACGGGACGGAGCTGCGAGTGGCTCATTTTGGGGGTGGTGTGGGGATGGGGGAAGGGCAGCTCTTGCTGCTGCATGCACCCCGGGCAAGCATGGGGGGGGGTGTACCCCATGGATCTGCGTGGGGCGAGGATTGACTGCCGCTGCAGGCTTTGCCCCAGGCACCAAACTTAATTGCTACAGCTGTGGTGGGAGAAAACTCCCTAGAGTTCATTATCTAGCTGCAATAGGGACCAGACAACGCGGGTAAAGAATTGACAGCCGTTTATTTGCTCGAGCAAAGACCATAAAGCCAGCAAAAGGCAAAATGGCCCCCCCCAAAGGGTGGGGCGATCTTTTATACTTTTTACAATAAGGCAAGACTACAGGGTTAACAAAAGCAATACTTGGGCGGTGCTTTACAAATATTCATAACAGCATATTTCTATTAAGCTGAACTAGTACTTTTTTAAAAGCTAAAAGGTAGGTAACAGTAACATTATGATAGGTTAGCAAAAACTTGCACAGTAGTAGATATTTCTTAAGGACATGATCACTGTACTTAGAACAATGGCTTCTTTGTCTTATCTTGCTTCTTGCTGTAGCTGATTTTTCAGCACACAGACACAGATTCACTTGCTGCATTTTACTCAGAAAATGTTTAACACAATTAAAATGATTACTTAACATAAGCAAAGGCTTAGCTATCATTCTGCCTTGTGGTCAGCGGCATTGCTAGGCCACAGGTCATGCCTTGTATTCAGCTGCAAAGCTAATACTTCTTAATAATCCAAATTATTGTTAACTTAACAGTATGCTATCAGAAAATTATTTTATTTCAGGGTAATAACAAACATGCTCACCACACGGCACTGGTCTCATGTATTCAGCATCCCACGTTTCAAAGTGGTGGCAGGGGTGCTTTAACGAAAGCTTGTCAAATGAACTTTAGTTAAATGCCCCTGCCACCATTTTGAAAAGCAGGATGCTGAATACACAAAACGCTGCAGGCATTTTAATTATAGTGCCTCCTGAGAGCCGCTCTAATTAAAAAGCCCCCTTCCTCCCCCAAACTCCAGAGCATGTGTATAAGCACCCACTGATTCAACTGCAACATAGAAGATATTCTCATTGAGACCACTGGAAATCTGGCCTAAGTACAGGCAACAGGATTGAATCAGAAGGCTATTACTAACTTGATTGCTGTTAATCTAAATGGCAGGGCTTAAAATGCAACAACTGCGTGGAGAAACTGGTGTGGAAGAGGTAGCCAGAGCAGATGTTAATGAGCAAGAGGTGTCAGAAGAGTCTTTGAGTGACTGTAGAACTCAAGGCACCCAGACAAACAATGAAAACACTCTTTTAAAAGCAGGTAATTGCAAGAAAAGCTACACTGTCAATTGGCCACAATTCTCTCTGGTAGTCATAATTTAGTGATTAGATGGCTATTTGATTTTATTTCTTACTAGCTAATTGCCCACCAAGAATGATGGGGGGGAGGGGAGGGGAGGGGTCTGGGATGGAGTGTCGCCACCTAACGTCCTATGCTGCCACTGCTCTGCCTCTTGCAGGGACTGGGGTGGGGGAGTCGAGGCCAATGCTGCTGGCCCCAGCTCCCCCACCCTCTGTCCAGCCCTCACGCAGCTTTGGAATCATTGTTGTCCTCTCCCACATTTGGAGCACTCTGATTGGCTGTTTCCATCAGCCAATCAGAGTGCAAATAAAGTGTTATGGGCAGACAGACAGACAGACTTAGGCTTTTGTAATATTAGATTTAGTAGGGGATATTTTACCAATTGAACTCTTAATATTGAGTTTTGCTCTTACTCATCCAAATGCAATTCTTATTTACCCTGCTGTTAAAGAAATGAGACTATAGTCTGACAAGTTTGTTCCTGCATCCAGTAAGATCAGTAAGTTTGTCATAACATAGGACAAAATTAGAACCTTATATAAATTTTGGTCTTTTTATTGTGTATTAAATTCTGTCCCTATATTTTTACAGCTTCCCTGAGTGCCTAAGAGGCGGTACTGACACCACCTCTTTCTCTCTTTCTCAGTGGTTGAAGTACCATTACAGTCAGAATCTGTAGAACAGAGGCCTAAAGAGGGGATCAGAGATGGTGAAGTTGAATATAGAAAAAAAGACAACATTACAAATGATTACAGCAGTGGAGACAGCTTGATAGATGTGAAAACAGGTAAAGGAAAGTCATGGAAAAGCTACATTAACAAAACTCCAGTGTACTGACATAATATGAATGCAATGTTATTTTAGTTTGTCTACACATATGGTTGACAATCCTAACATCCAACTAGGATTAATTAAAAGCACAGTTATACTATAATCTGTCATAACTAAATAGACCACAAGAGCTTTGATGTCAGTATCCTACTAGCATCATATGAGAGAACTTTTTTGGAAACCCAGATGCTACCTCAACTTTACTTCAAACTTATCCAATCTAAACAATAAATAAAACATTCTAATATTCATATCCTATGATTAGTTGGCTCCTGTTTCCAAACAACAACAACAATTTTTCTTAATTTCAAAAAGGAAGCCAAAAAACACATTTTTTTTCCTTTGAAATTGTGCAAATAGCTGTCAGTCTCTCTCTTTAGATGAGCAGCAAACTATCATACATACTGTTCTTATATACACATTGAATTTTCTTTTATTACATAAAAACATGAAGACATTCAGCCTGAAAAGAAAACTGTGATCTCTGTATCTGAAACAAATGAACAAAATGAGCAGCAATTAAGTGGTGATCATAAACCAGTGGTTGATCTATCCATGCAAAAGGTAGAAGAAACAAAAGGTTGCTCAAGGTAATTTTAACGTTATTTATTGCTTAAATTTGCAGTTCAGTAAAATCAACTCATGTTTTGTCATGACTTCAGTGAAGGCAAAAATTTTACTCTCAAAAATGCATCTTAAGTAATACAGAAAAAATGTTACATGAAATAAACCTGATGCCAATAAAAAGTGGTTTCGCAACTCCATGCTGCTTTCTGATGGCCATAGTACAAAGTGACTGTCTTACTATCAATTCAGACACCACACTGTTAAAATGAGGAGAAAAATAAATGATTCACATGATAAACAATGGGACCTAACTCATTTATTTTGTAAGTTTTGGTCAAATCCACTCCAGAACAATATAGATTTTTACCATTTGAGTCTTGTTCAGAGGCCAACAGGAAATGAGCCAGTTTGTTCACTCCAACTCCCAGCAGAAGCACGAGCACATCACAAAACCTGCTATCACAATTAGTACTAATTGGTCATTTTGTTGAGTATTTCAGCTTACAGGCCATACTATTGCATGGCTGTGAGGAATGAACTATCCCTCACTTCAGTAGCAATGCATCCTTTTTTGTGAAAGATAATGTGAGGACATTTGTGTTTCTGCTAGCCCTAAAATACTTGTTTTGTAGGGACTTCTCCCTCCTGCTTTTTAAAGCTGAAGAATAGATGTCCACCGATTTCATCAGGCAGTGTATCAGATTAAATATGTAGAAAACTTCAGTTCCAAGGTTTTGGAGCAAATAATGTACATAGTAAAGTCATTTGCATTTCCAAAGGAATTAATTTAATGTTATTGTGAACCTATAATTTGCCAAGAATTCAATCTGAAGACCTCCCAAAAAGACACAAGATTTATTTTTGAAAAACAGTGAAATAGGTTAGATGTGTAAAATGCCATACTACGTTATGTATATAACAGTTTTCACTAGCTACTAAAGTATGGTTTAGGTCATTATTTATGTCTTTCCAGTTCTCTTATGAAACGTGTAGACCTCCTAGGATTTATTCCAGTTATGTTTGGTTCAGAGAGACAGCTACATGCTGACAATTATGCATGCTTTATACTGCCTTATTAATTCAGCTGAAGAGTAATTCATGTCAGAGCTGTTTGTTGCTTAGAAAAAACCAAGTTTTTCAGTGTAGTATTACAAATCTAAATGCAATTTTTTTTTTTTTTTTAAAGAAGTCTGATTCTATCAGCTTTATTGGTTTAGGAGTGTTTTCCCATCAGGAATATCCTGCTGTTTTAAGCAGCAGTCTTGAAAATGTTTACATATTTAACTCGTTGCAGCATTGAACTCAACTGGACTATTTTAATAGTGTGCTAAGTTAAGCTTATCAATAAGTCTTTGCAAGACTAGAGCGTAACAATTCCACCTGTATTTTTATTGAGTTAAAAAGAAAAATGGAAAATATGCCTGAAAAACAGTTTTGCAATATGTAATTTTTGTTGCTGTAATACAGCCATGCAAAACCAGGTAGAGGGCTTTTTAAACTAAGTAGGTACATGAGATAAGTTACTAAAGCTTTCTTTCAATCCTTTAGGGATGTATATTTCAGTACAAACTCATCTCACCAAATAATTAAATATTTTCTGCAAGTTCATAGATTCATAGAGTTGGAAGGGACTTGGCAAGCAAGAAAAGAGTCACGAACCCTGAGGTCATGTGATCCCAGCCAGGTGCCTGTCAAGTCTCCTCTTGAAGACCCCCAAGGATGGGGTGAGCACCACCTCCCTTGGGAGCCCATTCCAGATTCTGGCAACTATGACATTAGGAGAAAGTTCTTCACTGTCCAGCTTAAACCTTCTCTTATGGCCATTGTTCCTTGTCACTTCAGGGGGTGCTCTGGTGAACAGATTGTCGCTTACTTCATGTTGCTCTCCCCTTGTGAATTTGTACGCTGCCTTTTCTTGGAGAGGCTGAAGAGGTTAAGGTCCCTTAGCCTCTCCTCGTAGGGCCTTCCCTGGAGGCCTCTAATCGGGCGAGTGGCCCTTCTTTGGACCCTCTCCAGGTTGTCCGCATCCCGCTTGAACTGCGGCATCCAGAACTGGACACAGTACTCCAGCTGCAGTCTGACCAGTGCTGCATAGAGGGGAAGAATCACTTCCCTGGACCTGTTTGTGAAGCACCTACTGATGCACGGCAAGGTGCGATTGGCTCTGCCAGCTGCTTCATCACATTGGCGACTCATATTTATCCTGGAGTCAGTGACTCCAAGATCTTTTTCTGCCTCAGTGGAGCTGAGAAGGTCGCCCCCCCAGCCTGTAGGTATGATGGCAGTTCTTCCTCCCTAGATGCAGCACCTTGCACTTGTCCTTATTGAATTGCATCCTGTTGCTCTCTGCCCACTTCCCCAGCCTGTCTAGGTCAGCCTGGATCTGGTTCCTCTCCAGGGCGTTAGCTGCACCCCATAATTGTGTCATCCACAAATTTGGACAGGGTGCTTCCTACCCCCTCACTATTGCTCTGACAACAGTCTTAGTGAGAAAGTTACACATTCAAACATTTTTATTTAAATAAATACCCAAAGCATGCATAGAGTAATACAAATGTAATCAAGAACCTGACTTTTTTGTAATTTAAAGGCCTTGATCCTCCATTAGCAGTATGCCTGTCCTGTCAGGCAGTGATCCAACTTCCAAGGCATAAATAAGAAAAGAGGAAGGGAAGAGCATAAAAGGTTTTAATATCAAGATCATGTGGTTGTTTAGCTATTTAAATTCTTGTTTGTTCTCCTTTTTAACAGCCTATAGTAGGATGGGAAATACAGCTATACTTAAAACAGGTGGAAATAGAAAGCCATCCTGAAAGAACTGTTTTATAATTGTTTTAATTATGCTCCTAAAAGCTGTAGATACGTCTCCAGAAGGGTGAAGACATTAATGAATTGTCTTAGTGAGAAACCAGATAGTTGAACTATCCAAAACTCAAACAGTTTTTAAAAAGTTTTCACAACACATGTTGTGATTTAAGGATGTTTTTCTTTAGCTGTTCACTCTTCCCTTAAATATTTTAGAATGACAAAAAAGGCTTTGAGAGACATCTGCAAACAGCAAAAATTGTACTTGACCCCGTCCTTGAATGATACACTATATTTACATTATAAAGGTAAGGCACATGAAAATGATTTGTCAAATTAAATAGAAGTATGGCAGAGAATTTATGCTCATTAAGGGGAAGGTACTTTAAAACTGTTGTATTAGAAGTATAATTTAGTTTAATGGATAAATAATTCAGAGTTGAGCTAAATTAGTATCAAAGTACAGGAATACATCAGTGTCAACTCTGAGGGCAGATGCACTGAAGTGCAGCACTTGCACAATCTGGAAAACATAGCACATCAGATTATACATCAGCCTCTCACTTAAGAGATCCTGGTTTAAAATATTGGTTCCAACAAGATTAGAAAAGCACACTGCAGAAAAAAACAAGGTAATTTTTTGCTAAAGAGGCAATTTTTCAGTTTGTAAACAGGTTGCTTAGCCTGCTGCCTGATTTGCTTCCTGAGGAGGTCCTCAGCCAGTCCTCCCAAGCGAAGCAGTCTTTTAAACAAATAAAGAAACAAAAACTAAATCCTTCTGCCCTGTCCCAAGCACAAGGGGAGCCCCTTTTGCTCTGGCTCCTCCTAACAGTACACTGTTCCACTCAAAGTTTGTTTACTCTTTAGGGAGCTCTTCAGGCCCCTGCTGAACACTCCCTTCTTATCCAAATGTCCCACAGCTGGGCTTTCTCACCAAGACTAACAGCTCCAGGGATGTCCGTACTAATAAAAAATTATCAAAGAAGAAGCAAGCACATTCACTGTACTTACTATTATGGATCCAAAAGAAGCGAGTTGATTGTCTTGCTGACAAGCTATATTCAAATGTAGGTTACTGTCTTCATTCCAACTATTTTAGTTGGTCTAATAAAAGATATCGGATTTACCCAAAGAACCTTGTCTTTCTATGTCCTTAGATGAACGTGGCTACAACGTATAATACCCCTGTCTTTGTTTCAGTATTTTTAGAGGAAAAAATTCCTAGAACTAATGCATTCTTTGTATAACTAGTTTTTCCATAATAGTGTAAGAATGGCTTTATATAAACATAACATGCTATAAGTTTCCAGTGATCTCATCTCCCATTTAGTGATACTTTTTGTGCTACTAGGCCACTTAAGTCAATGGGACTTCTGCTGTTGACATCAGTGAGAGCACAATTACAGTTTGTATTATCATCAATGCTTTCATATTTGTTGCTCTTCTGACTCATTTTCAACCAATTCTCTCTTTAAAGCACTATTATGTTTCTTGCAGGATTTGACCGTCTTGAGAATCTTGAAGAGTACACAGGATTGAAGTGTTTATGGCTGGAGTGCAACGGCTTAACAAAAATTGAGAATCTGGAGGCTCAGGCAGAGTTGCGCTGCCTATACTTGCAACTCAACTTAATTAGTAAGATTGAAAATCTTGAACCACTACAAAAGCTGGATTCTCTCAACATCAGTAACAATTATGTCAAGACCATTGAAAATCTCTGTAAGAATTCCTAGTACAGTGTGTTCTTATTTATGTTATATTCATTTTCCCCAAGCATCATCTTATCAATTATTATTAGTCAAAGTAGTTTACAGACTTTATTTTATTAGGTTAAAATATTGAGGTGGGGAGGGAGAAGCAAGTTCAGCAGAGCTTCTGGTAGTGGTGTCAAATCTGTATGGTTAAAATGTAAACAAAACAGAAGTAATTTTGTAAATATTTTTCACTGATGACTGGAACAATTTATATAGTTACTCCATACATTGGAGTAACTACTTACTCCTTTATTTTCCTTCCTATTTATCACAGTCAAGTTGCAAACAAAAGAAGGTACAAAAGAATTCATAACATGTTTAACTGACAACTGTATTCGCTTGAATCTAAAATTAATTTAAGATGACCCACCACATAATTACATTCTATACATGGAAAATTTATAAATTTGTTACAGTTTTCCATATATGGAATCTATTTATTGGAGGGTCATCTTCAATTCATCCCTCGCACTGCTTCAGGGAGGGCAGGCAGCAGATAGGTGGTGTAGAGAGATTAATCAGCTTACCATGCTTGGGCCTGTCCCCCTTGAGTCCTCCTTCCCCTTGGCCTCTGTTCTGCTGCTTTACCCTGCAGCCTCTGCTTCCCATTTCTTCCTCAGTGTCTGCTCCCACTTCCCCACAACATCTGCTTCTCCCCTCCACCTCTGCTCTGTCCCAGCAGGCTCCATCCCTGTTCTAGGGTGGGGGACTGAGCACAGCCCCAGCCTGACCCCATAATAGCCAAGCAGGCTGCATGCCACTGCTACGGAGCTGGGCTGGGGCCATGTTCAGTGCCCCAGTATGCATGAAGCAAAGGTAAGTCAGGGAAGGACAAGGTCAGGCAGGGGTGCAGAGGCTGCGTGGAAGGAACAGGAAGTAAGAGACTTCAGGGGGAGATGGTTGGGTGCAGAGGCAGAGGTGTGGGGACACACAGAAGCTATAGCTGTAGCCCCAATCCTGGGTAGGGGCTGGAACCCAAGTCACAGCGACTGCCTCCCCACTCCCAATCCCCTTCCCCCCCTGCCTTCGCACTTGATTTTAAAATGAGGGGCTTTTCCTGGGGCAGCACCTGGCCTGCTATCAGCTTCCCCAGGGGGACACCACCACCATGGAGGGAAGGACTGGGGCCTCCCCACAGCTCAGGGGCCACTTGGCCCACTGGCAGTTCTCCCCCCGCTGGCAGTGAGAGATGTGGGAAGGCTATGCAGAAAAGAAGAAAAAGGATTGGGCCCCTTGCTACTTGTGCCTTCAGCAGGTGTCTGCTGAAGGCAGAAGTGGTGAGGGACCTGATCTGTTTTTTCTGCAGAGCCTGCCCACCTCTCCTGCAGCCAGAGGGCAAGCTGACTAATAGCTTCAACACATTGCTGGAAACTAAACTACATAGGGATATAGTTTAGTTTGCAAGGATGCAAATTCATTTAAAACCCCCAAACTCTTGCACGTGTACAGTATGATGCCATTAAGCCACGCAAGTGACATTTTCATCATATGTACATGATAATGGCATCACATATGCAAGTGCCCAGATAAATTTATTATAAGCAAGACACAATGTTCACATTTCCATTAACTTGTGCTTGCTGCAACAAGGTATTAGCACACACCATGTTCTCAGGGCAATATAAAATTCCAAGCTTAGCTCTTGTTCCCTCCAGATCAACCCACATTACTAAGCAAAAACACATTAATTAAAACAAACCGCATATTACATTACATGGGTATCTTGGATCTACCATGCACCCTAATTTATGGGTTCCTTTTCTTTCTTCAACTTACAAGTACTGACTCTCTTCCCTGACAATACTATGAGGCCTACAGTGTTTAATCTTTCAGCAAATGTTAAATACTTCAGTGAGGCCTAGGAAAACTACACAATGAAAAATAAATCCTGATATTAGAAGCATGATTTTTCCCAAAAATGTTCTTTGCAGAGGTTTATTTTTTTTTTCATTGTATTGTTGTCTGACAGCTTGTCTGAGAGTGTTGCATACTCTTCAGATTGCTCACAATAGGTTACAAACTGTGGAAGATATACAGCATTTACAGGAGTGTCCAAGTGTATGTGTTCTTGACCTTTCCCACAACAAACTAGATGATCCACAAATTATAGATGTTTTGGAGACCATGCCTGATTTGGTAAGCAATAGATATATCTGAAGGTTTTTGTATATGTTCATTTTCATGCGTTTGGGCCAACAGTATCACAGAGCTCAGGACACAATAAAAATACATTTCAACAGAAGAAGGTACTTTATAAATAAAAAGCAGTGGTCAGTTATATTCTGTGAACATTTCTGATCTTTTCCCTGGATGTTTTAAAAAGAATTCCAGACAGAATTTGGATTTTAGGAACAAAAATTATGACTGTATACCAAATAACATTGGAAAAGCTCCAAATTTTACCAAAGCCCTTCATTTGAGGCTCGTGGCTCTTAGTTTTGTTTTCTTTGTTCTAGCAAAGATTGGTTTGATATGATGGGAAGAGTTATATAATTTATGTAAGAATTTTAATTACTGATAAAAACCTTGGAAATTAGACCTAGTCAATGTGAAAGTAGTTGAGGTCTGCATTATTAGTAAATGCTGCTGTAGCTAATTAAATATAAAGGGGCTAATCTGCCTGTGATCTAAACCAATTCTCATGAATAGATTTTTCACTAGAATTGTAGAATTGACCTCAAGCATTCTTAGTGCTGGGATTTTTACTATTATTTTTCAAACTTCTGGGTTTAAAGATGAAAAAGAAAGTGTCAAACAGGAGTTACATATTAATGTTCTGCCTTTAGAATTATTTTCCTTGTTTTTCTAGCGTGTGCTGAATTTGATGGGAAATGAAGTGAGAAAGAAAATTTCTAATTATCGAAAGACCCTTACCGTACGACTGAAACAATTAACATACCTGGATGATAGGCCAGTTTTTCCAAAGGACAGGTGAGAAATAGGAGTCTTATTTACACATCAGCAAATGTCAAGTGCTAGTGGTCATACCACCAAATTCAGTTTTTATCCATATTGTTTTCATGCAAGAGGAGGAAGAATCTGACCAGTAGCCAAAGGGAGTAGGTAGGCTTATGCATACTAGGATTTTATAATTAGGAGTTCTCCATAAGAATGTGCAAGTATCCTCTTGTACATAACTGCCTTGCCTCGAAGTCAGTAACCCAACCTCAGCTCATGAGTTGAGTCATGAAGAAAAGAATTTAAGCTACTCTGTAACCTCTGCTTTTGTAATTAGTAGCTTTTAAAAATGTGTGCTCCTTGTCACCTAAAAATGTCTGCATCTACTGTAGTCATTGCTACTTTGTGGACCATTTTATGATTGTTAAAACGGTGATATCTCGGTAACTTTTCTTTTGCTAAAAAAATATACTTTCCCATTCCCATTAGAGCCTGTGCAGAAGCCTGGGCCAAAGGAGGGAATAAAGCTGAGAAAGAAGAAAGGGAAAAATGGGAGAACAGAGAGAGAAGGAAGATCCAAGACAGTATTGATGCTCTAGCAGCAATCAGGCAAAAAGCAGAAGAGAGAAAAAGACAAAGAGAAAGGGAACAGAGTGTTGCACATGAAAAGTGTGAAAACATAAACATAAAGTCATTGGAAGGTTTGTGGTTACAGTTTTGGATAAAGCCCCTGATTGTGTTTGCTTCAAGTCTGATTTGGAGTAATGGCCAGCCTTAACTTGCTTTGATATTACTATTGATCAAGCAATGGTCAATGGTAAAATATCTGTTATTTAGCAGGATGTAAATTCAGAACTCTGTTGAATTCACTGGAGTTATACCAGAGTAAATATCCAGTGAGTGAAAACAGAATTTGATTTATCATTCCTAGCTTGATAGGATCTAATACAACCCTGAACTTTTATTTGCTTTATTCCACTTTAGGAAACTTTCTACCATCAGGTGACAGGATTGCAACTGACAGTACTTCAGGGATATCAAATCCTTCTGAAGAAGCAGAAACTCAACGGAAGATTGAGAAATTTGTAAATGAAAGCATGGAAGTCCACGATGAATTTACATCTGCAATCTCCAACTGTGAATATCAGTCTAATATCTCAAATTGTAAGATTGTAATTAAAGTTCAGGAGGATGAGCGAGAATCAGATGCTCACAAGTGCCCAAATTTTACCACTAAAGGCGAAGGTAATGTACACTATAAATAACCAAACAAAAATGAAAGAAATAGAAAAGATGATCCTAAATTTTATGCTGATACGTGTTCCCCTCTGATCTAGTGGACAAGGATGTAAGGGCCTTGTTACACAGTACACTGTGAGCTGCAAAAATGTTGATCGACTTAGTGCTAGATTGCATTCATATTTTCAGTTTGAGCAGTGCATCTGGAGATTGGCCACACCTTAATGGAAGAGGAGCTGGATTAGGCAGATCAAAAAATAATCCTGCTCTGGAGTGGTGTAACTTTGAGCTACATAATAAGTGCTTTAACCCATTTAAAGGTGTTAATGTGCAGATAATCCAAGTATTAAGAGCTTTAGGAACCACCCAAAATTAATGTGTAGCAAACACCTAAAAATGAGGAAACTGACCTACTGTGTTTTCAGTGTGCAGCTGAAAAATTGCTATTTTGGGTTACATATTAAGAACGAATGAAGAAAAGAAATATAATGGAGAGAACTGATACTTTGGTATCCTCATACCTGAAATAGTTACATTGATCTACATTTCATTTTTCATGAGTTCAGAAGATGCAGTGTTTCAAAATGCAAAAGATAACTTGCAAATTAAAAGGAGTTCACTGGCAGTGTGGTAAAACAGAAAGGTAAGGTACAGATGGAGCTCAGTACAACAATTTGGAGATACCAAACTAAAAGGTTCAAACTGGCTTTGATAACATTTCTTATGTACATCAGGTCTGATTCTGCAAATTATACTTGAATATTATTTATGCAGTTAAGTGAGACTGTGTTCCTCTGTAAGCATTGCTTCATATGACTATGGTTTGCATAATTCAGCCTTTAAATATAATCCTATGTAAAATAATAATAAAACATGTATTCATGTTTAAACATGTATAATGCTACATGCAGTGTATACAGATGAAATATGTATAAATCTTACTGAGATTTGCTGTCTAGCCAAGTCTGAGGCCATGAGACCTGTAAATTAGGTAGTCCTTTCCACCTATGTAGCCCAGTCCAGCCACAAAACATGAGTGAGGTTTAGTATTGTTGCTTAAGCTATTTTATCCATTTACTGGTGGTTAAGAATGCACATGAGCATGTCAGATACAATTTCCTGCTCTGCAAAAGGACTCGGAACTGCATATCACCCAGGAGTGTGCCCTAATCACCAAACCAGAGGTTATTGTGGAATGGGGTCACACTCAAACTTCTTGTTGAAGTTGTTCCTTTTTGCATGGTATAATCCAAGACTATGCTGTAGGCAACAGCAAATATAAATTTATAGTCTAGCAGTGATGCTCAACTCATCCAGCCCCATGGGACAGATAAGTGGTGTGGAATCAGTCTGGCCTAGCCCCGCACAAGATTTGGCCACAAACTGAGCCCATGCGCTGGTACAATCTAGCACACAGAACCATGTCATCCAGCACAGGGACTTCCTAACAGGTCCAAAAATTTGGCAGCGGATGAACAGTTAGTGTTAAGTTCCACAGCTGTAGAAGCCATGGCATTTAATGCTGCCACCACTGCATTAGTCATTTTGTGCATTTAGACTTCTATGAGTAAATAAAAATAACCTATATATATATATATATATGTGTGTATATTTTATTCTAGAAGTACTTCCAGGGAAGATGGCTACTGAAAGTGCCCTAGTAACTGAACTGAATGAATCTGCAGATGTAGAACAAATTAAACTGGAAATTCCAGAGAAGTTTTACATTGATGTACGTATTAAGGCTGGTGTATGTAAATTAGTAATTTGTTTCAGATTTTGGGAGTTGCACATCCAGATACCATCTGTTCACAAAAATCACTCCTTTTATGCCCTGGCTAAACAGCTGTGTGTGGCCCACCGCTGTGGAAACTTCCCCTCCCCTTTATATAATTTACAGGCAGTTCATTCCTCCAGTGTTATCTGCCATTAAAAGAGATGTCCTGAAATTCTCAGATTAAAGAATATTTGGCCTTCCAAATCTTGTCTTCTCTGTTGCACACAGTAATTCTATAATTAGACTTCGAGAGCTCCAAATCTGATTCCAGTTTTAAGGAAATAATATTTTTCACTCAAAAAACAAAAGAAGATCCACTAAATTGCAATATAAAAGATGCTCACCAGGAAACAATGTAGGATCATAGGAAAGTAGGGCTGGAAGGGACTTTATAAGGTCATCTAGACCAGTCCCATGCTCAGGGCAGAATTGTCCCTATCAAAGATGATCCAGGCAGTAGCCAGAATCCAGAACTTGTGTATAATGAAAAATTCTTCACAAAAAATTCATAAGAAAGAAATAGCCACCCAGTCATTTCATGTAAATGTCTGGGATCAGTTTTTTTTCAAAACTTAATTATTCAGGATACTTAATAATTAAAACTTGAGCAATATACATGAACCATTATAAAACTCACAATTACCACTTCTAATACACTCCATTATTTAAGGCCCTGATACTTCAAATAATTATTCATTTGTTTACCTTTAAAGACATGGGTAATACCATTTAAAACAATCTCTCTAGCTATAATTAAAGATCTAAACCAAGCACAAAAGGGGATAAATATTTCAGATACCTTAACTTGGTGAATTCAGGTTCTGCAGTACCGGTAAAGTCAAACTTCTTTTCTCAAGGTACTATATGTTCTTTGTTTCCTTATACAAGTCACTGTTTTTGGCATTATGATTCTTTTTAGCATCATTATAGTACCTTTACATTATCTTTTAGTTTTGCTGGGATAATTTCCAGTTTATTCTTTAAAGACCTAACCCTGCAAACACTGACTGTCTTTTTGGAGGGCTTACTAATGCATTCTTCCATTGACTATTTATAAATTTTGTGCTAGCTCTGAGTATTTGTCAAAACAGATAGCTTAGAAAGTATCAAGTTTGGTGTGTACATTTTGAAGACACTCAAAAACTAGCTTTAAAGACATCTGAGTATTGTATGGACCAACAGTGTGACAATCACGTGGACTATGTAAGATTATTTTTATGGGGCTACCTTGCCCCATATCAAGTCCTTTGGCACTTATTTTAGTGTATTGTTTAAAAAGTTTTCTTCACTATTTTTCTCATGAATTTGAGTTTGCACAAGTGTTGTTTTGATTCAGAAGAGATGCATTAAAATTTAGCCATACAGAAATAAAAAACAACAACCCAGATAAATTACAACATTAATTTACTTATTAGCGTCCTGTAGTACTCCATTCTGCAGCTGTTCCCCAAACTGTGCACAGTAGTGGAAAAAGATTCTGGTAGCAATATCCAATACTCACATTACAGCAGTTCCCATAGCCACCTTTGTCAGAACCATTTTTGGGAAGCAGCAGAGAGACCCGGGGAAAGAACTCCTGGGAGTAGTCTGAGATCCAAATCTCCTCTGAGAATTTTTAAAGTTGGATAGAGTAGTGACTAAATTAGGAAGAGTGAAGGGGATGTGTAAGCACAGGTTGTAGCAGCACTACACGTTATGGCATTTTACCCTGCAGCAATTGTGACAGCTTCGTCAAGCCCCAACAAGTCAAAAGAACATGGAAATGTTTAGAAGTTTCTCTCTCTGAGTGTTTGCCCTGGGTGTGTTCCAGTGTGAGTTCTGGGGTCTCACACATGCATACTTTTAAATGGCAATGCCCAGTTGATACACACATGGACCCCGACCATCCTCAATTCACTATGCTATAATACAGAAGGTTCAGGACCAACTTCCAGTCTCATTCCCTCTCAGTGCCCTTGGTGTGAAATGGAATATCAGTGTTTTAACTTCAGCGTAACTACTTAGATTTTCATTTTATTTCTACATAGTTTCTGGTGTTTTAGATGTTAATATATATTTGAGCTTCTTTGGGAAGAACAAGGAATTTCCTCTTCCAATTTATTTCTACTTCCTTTCCCTGTTTTTATTTTTCACTTAATAGCAAAAAGATTTTTATGATTAACTCACCAGGTTAAGAACTATCTGTGCCTTTTCATTTAATCAACAACCCTTATATTTGGCTTTATTTCATAGAGCAGTGGTTCTCAAACTTTTTTTTTTTGTGGACCACTTGAAAATTGCTGAGGATCTTGGTGGACCACTTAAACTTTTTTTTGTTCTATAAATCAAAGCATACAATTCATATTTTATTATCAGTAGTTTTACCTTACAAGTACGGATATTCTCAATTGTTCCACAACCTTTCTGTGGACCACCTGAATGGAGCTCGCGGACCAGCAGTGGTCTGAGGACCAGAGTTTGAGACCCTCTGGCTTAGAAGAGCCTCACATCTCTCTGCATGTGTGCCAAAAATAGAACTGCACTACCTGTATTCTCTTTCAATATATTCTTCTCAGCTTAGTCCAAGGTACATTTCACATTTTATTGGCCTGAAAGTTGTTCAGGTGGAAAGAGGAAATGGCCATCTTAGCTGTATTACATTTCAAACACCAAGTTCAGAAATAGGTCCTCTAGGGTGTGCAGATCACTTGAGGACTTTCTGTTGTCTTGAAAGTATTACTGTCACGGCAGGGTCCCGCAGGAGGGCCATGATCTCCTCAAGGCCCCCTTCCCCTGCCAAGTTGGCCCAAGGGCACCCTCAAATTCTCGCCCGCCACATCTTTGATAACATCATATATTTGGGAGGCTGCCTTTTACGCCCTCTCAGTCACATCTTGCTGGTTACTCGGACCCCATGGTTTTCCGGACTCTTCATGGGTCCTGCTCTACAATGGGTGCTTCAGGGGCACCCTAGCCTTAGGAGCTATGCGTAGCTCCAGCCACCCCTTTACCACGCCCCAAGCCTCGCAGCTGGAATAGACGTTGTTCAGTCTGGGTCTACACCCTCTCTCTGGCACTCAGGCTCTCCACGGCCCTCTCTCTCTCTGTGCCCTCTCTCTGGCACGTGGGCTCTCTGCGGCCCCGTCTCTCTCTGCGCCCTCTCTCAGGGGCCTTCTCAAGCGCTGCCGCCCTCTCTCAGGGGCTCACCATGCCCGCACTGGGGCTTCTCAGCAATGCCCCCTCTCCAGGACTTACCTCAACACTGCCCCTTTCTCCAGGGCTCACCACACCTGCATTGGGGCTTCTCAGCAATGCCCCCTTCTCTGGGGCTAGGGTCAGTACACCCCGAATGCTGTGCCCTTGCTGGCGCTGGGGTTCCCACACTGCTGTGGGTCCCCTATGAGGCCTCCTCCAACCCCTAGTAGCCTCACCCAAACCACCGGTGACAAAGAGCAAACAAAACACAAGCCCTTCAGCTATAACTTAAACAGAAGCCACTTGGCCACAATAACATTCAAGCCTACGTAGGAATTCTTCATTTCACAGCTGTCAGACACTGCTTCTTCATCAGGCCTCTCCTCTCTTCTAAGACAGAGAGCTCCTTAGCTGCTGGTAGGAAACTGTCAGCCTGGCCTCAGCCCCTGGGCTTTATAAGGGCCAGGCCCTGCCCCTTACAGTCAGCTGACCGCTGGCAGGTGTGATTGCTTGTTAGCTCGGTTACTCTGGCAACCAACAGCTGGGCTCCTTATTCATTCACTGCTAGGGTCCCTTCCCTAGCAGTTTTTCCTTCTTAGGAGCAGGGCACTTAAGTGCTCTGCTACAATTACCTTTTGTGGCTAATGCAACATCACTGGTGTAAATAAATTTATACAATGCTGTCTGCAGGATGTTGCTGGTGTATAGGTTTTGTGGAACTAAACACGTGAAAAACATCCACAGTACCTTGGAGTCACTCTAGATCGAACTCTTAGTTACTGCCAGCACCTCGATATTGTGGCAAATAGGCAGTGACGAGGGTAAACATGATAGAGGAGCTTGCTGAAACAACCTGGGGAATCGATGCTTCTACCCTTCATAGATTGACCCAGGCCCTGGTACTCTCTACAGCTGAATACTGCACTCCCATCTGGTGCCAAAGCCCTTACACCAATGCGTAAGTGAATGCTGCCATGCAAGTAGTAAGTGGTGCTTTAAAATCCATACTGATTGTGTGGCTGCTGATTTTATCGACTATCACTCCCTCCACAGTGAGAAGGGATTAGGCTGAGAGTAAGAAAAGATCATGGCTGACCCTGAACTCCTGTTGTATGAAGATATCACCCACTCACCAAACTGTAAGCTAAGTCAAGGAAACCTTTCCGATTACATGCGTTCCAACTTTTATCAAACAGTCTGGATGCTGAGAGCTGCTGGTGCTAAATATGGTCTGCAGCAACAGCATGCAACAAAAATTTGGCCATATAGCTGACCATTGAGCTTCTGGGTTTCTGCCTGCAATGTAAATATTGGAATGTGCAGAACCACATTTGCATGGGACATGGAAAGTGTGCCTATTTAGTGAACAAATGGGGCATTAAAACTTACCAAACTGCATATGCAGTGAGGTGCAGTCAGTGAGCCACACTGCAGACTCCTGCCCTGATTATGGAGGGATTAAAGCAATTCACTTCGCTGGCCCAGATGTCATTAACTGATTATCAAACCTCAACATACAACTTTAATTAATCTGCACCTTCTCTGCTGTTGCTTGCCCTAGCCATATGAAAGAAGTTCAAGGTAGGGTTTTGGCTGGGACACCTGGGATCTAGTGTTGAAACACCATCTTAAAGCATATCACTCTACTGACCCTGGAAAGGTTTAAGCTGTCTTCAATTATTGAGCAGCAGGTGCACGTTGCAACAGTGACAGTCAGAGAAGGAAGGTGTGCCTGAACAAAGTTTCATCACCTGTGATCCTCACCAGATGAAGAAGTGACACTGGCCTCAGCCTCATTTTCTAATGGCTTTAGGACCCTATAGTGACAGATGAAGAAGATAACAGAGGCTCAGCATATTTGTCTGGAAGAGGTACCTAAAACCCCTAACAAATTATTAGACCTTCTTGAGACTGCTAACACTCACCAAAACTGACATACTGCCTTGGTAGATTTTAAAGCACCTTGCCTGTGGAAAGGACCATTCCAACCATTCCAACCCCGACATCAGAAGTACAGAGAAGAAATAGAATGTTCCACCTGGAAGGATGGAATATTGTATTCACAGCTTTCTTCCAATTCTCTTGGGGTCAGAGTAGCCAAAAAAAACAAACAAACAACCTTTTGAATATGTGTAGCAGCTCTCTAGCTCTTTGCTATCTGTTTCCAGGTTCTGTTAAATGTGTTTTTATTATAGAGAGCTATTTAACAGTTCACTGATAATTTGCCTCAAGAGACTTTGTTATGCAAAATCTACTGATCCAGCTGATAGTTCTTTGCAATATATAGCAACTGCCATGCTAATGACATGTTTTTCTTGATCAAGGATCTCTTTCATTTCAAGCAAGCGCGAGTGAGGGTGGAAGATTTGCCTTTAGGGACAGCAGTCTTTTCAGTAAAAAGACAATCAATTCGGTCCATATATCAGAACTCTCTCTTGGGCTACACTTTGATCTTATCGAATCTATTCTTCTGCAACAAATGACAGGACAATTCCCCCAATCCTTTATCATGAGCATTCTTACAAGCCACCACTGCTATGTGAATGGGTGCAAAAGAGAAGATTCTAATCTGCCTTTCTCATATGATAGCCTTTGCATGACTATCTTTTGCTAAACATCAGTGGGCACATCTACATGTTAGATGCGCCCACATGAGTGGGCGCATCTAATCCCAAGTACTTCATTAACATGCACCTGGGACCACAGCACACTGAGCCAAGTCAGAGGAGCCTTGGCTGGCAAGGGTCCCAGGGGTCAGCCTGCCAGCCTGGGGCTGCTTTGACCTGGCTGAACGTGTTACACTGGAGCTGGCTGGGACACAAGGGTGCTTCAGCCTGGAGCTAGCTAGCAGCAGCCCCCACACTGAAGCACCCTCATGCCCCAGCCAGCCCAGTCAGCCTCTACACATGCAGTGCAGCGGAGTAAAAAACTCCACAGCAAGGTACTACAGTACTTGTATTTAGAAGTACTACTCTGCTGTGGAGTTAATTAGTTTCTTACGGCCTAATAGGGCTACACGTGTAGATGCCGAGACATTTACTGTGGAACTAATTAGTCTACTCCACAGTAACATTTGTGTAGATGCACCCAGTGAGACTTGCACACCAATCAGTCTTTCAGATCTAGCTCACTCATTCCTATTTTTCAGCACCTTATTGAGGAAGCCTTTAATTGTTATTGACAGCATACATAAAAGTGCATTTGGGTTGTCACTGAAAAATATTTCTGCTGATTTAACAGTCCAGTTTTGTACACTAATTGGTCCAAACCAACTTTCCCTGTTTCTTTCAGGGGCCATCTCATAGGAAGTTTCTTTTAGAAGGAATGCAGTTCTGATTCCAATTAGGTACAGAATATCCTATACCTCCCTAACAGAGAATGAAAGATTTTAATTTCAGATGCTTCTTTTTCCAAAAAAAGGCTATCCTTTCTTTTGCAACTTTCATACTATCCTTTCTTTTAAAACTTTGTGGTCTGTTAGCCATTCCTAGTCATGTGTCTCTTCTATTTCATAGCCCTGAAGTCTGTTTTCAGCTGTAGCTTAAAACCATAACTCAGGTGTGGTAAATATTAACTCAGGTGTAGAAATGACTGACAGTGAAATATTGGATACACTGTAAAAGACATTCAAGAAGACTGGATTTTGTTTTATGAATCTGAATAAGAGATTATATAGGATGGAATATGCAGTTCCTTGATGGATTTTGTTTTTGTGGGCATCAGTCGGTCTTGCGAGACAATAAAATAACACCACGTGAGACATCAGCCCAATGAAAGTAGTCCTTGTTTGAAAATAAAGTGAAGCTGGGGTGACGTCTCCAGGGTGCAAAAGCTTAGTTAGATCTAAATATTTGGGCTCTGTATGCTTCTTGTTAAAAACTGGAGCTTTGAAAATCACAGATAACTCATATTCTTCTTTTACTGTAGGCTTTAGCATTAACCTCCACACGTATTTACTTCCATTTAGATATCAGTTAGGTTTAAGTGCTGCATGGGATACAGTGCAGAAACTTCTCAGAATCAGTGCCTTAGCCCAATAGATCTTCAGCATCGTAACTATCATGCAGGTTACTTTGTTTGTGGATTACTGAGTAAGTAGAGCACAGCCTCCATTTGCCCCTTTTTATAGTCTTGCTGTCCCAGACTTTTTTTCTCTTTTTTGCTCACCGGCACATTGTACATTGTACTGTAATAGAGAGCAGTCCTGAATTTGGAAGCATATATGCTTTTCTTTATCAAGCATGCATGTGATAAGGCTTCTATTTTGGGGGGTCATGACTGCAGTGACTTCTAGTAAGGGTCTGCCAACATTAAATATGTAGTTTAGATCTCAAGTTTCAAATGGGCTAGAAGTCACCTTTTCCTTTAATAAGCTATTTGTGATTTTCTTCAGGAACTGCCTGATTTAGAAGATGTAGGTGCTAGTGAATTCTCTCAAGAAGAGGAAATCTCAACCAGAAAGGTGAGCTTCTTGCTAATTCTCATCAATTTAGTATTTTCCTTCTGACATGCATTAATTAATCCATTAATTAATAAATAGAGTACAAGTTGTACTTTTCTGGTTTGAGAGAATAGTTAGGTTTTGATTTTATATAGTAAAATATTCTGTAACCATTCAAAAGTAAAATGAGTCTCATTGTTTTAACTTGAATTTCCACATTATCTCTGTTAAAAACACATTTTATATGTGTTCTAGTGTGTATAAAATGCTTAAGCTCCCACTGAAACAGATACAGAAACCCAGGTGTTCTCTCCCTAGCCCACATGAGTGGCCTAACCACCAAAACTGTAGAGTTATTCTTCTGCTCTATGAAGCTTTAAGTATCTTATATAAAAGAGAAGAGTATCAACAAGAGAGAAACTCACCTCAGAAAACTAAGACACTTTTACACGTGCTGTGGGAGGGGGAGCAGCATATTAGAGTGGCTCCAAGAGCTGCTCTAATTAAAACACCACCACATCCTGTATCAGCATCCCCATGCTTAAAAACAGCAGCAGGGGCACTTGAAATAAAACTAATTTGACAGACTTTAGTTCAAGTGCCCCTGCTGCCATTTTTAAGCACGAGGACACTGATACATGAGACACAGGAGGCTGCTGGAGTAATTGCCAGGCTCCAGCAGATTCAGTTAATTGAGTCTTCTCTGATGCACTGGAATTCTAGCATGTCGGAGCAGCCTCCACCCATAAAGTCCAGTACTTAGTATACTCTTCTGAAGTGTAGAAGACTCATGTTTATATCTTTTTTCTGAATCAGGTAGAAAGGGCATTTGAACCTAGGTCTCCCACATCCTAGTTTGGTGTCCTAAATTCTGGGACAGAGTGCTGATGGTACCTCCTCCTGTATTTTTTTTAAAAGTGGGCTTTTTCTTTACAAAATACACAAAATTACGCAAATGAAGCTATTTCATTCAACTTAAAATGATTTTTGATTCCCTAAAAATTTTAGTTTCAGGTTAAACTAAAACATTGTTTGCTTTTTTCAATTTATTCTCTAAACCTGTCAGTTAATTTGCACAAGCTACTCCTAACTTTGAGGTGCTTAGAGTTTGTTGTTACTACTATTTTGTTCACTTTTAATAAGATCATTACCAGTGAAATCTGAACTGTTTAGTTTATAACAGACTAATTCAAGACTGAGGCAGTGCAACTAATTAGTGAAAAATTCAGCTTATATCTATCAAGTAATCCTAGTATTTTTGCCCTCTAGAAAAGTGAAACTGTAGAAGTGAGACTATGTAGTTAGCAGATAACCCATGAACAATGGGGAGCATGAAATACCTGAAGAGGGGTTATAAAGAGAATGGCAGTAGACTATTTTCTGTGACTTCAAGGGATAGGACAAGTGGTAACAATCATAAAACAGACAACCAATTTGATTCACATGAGAGTGTTTTGTGCTGCATCAAATCCAGACTTTAGAGGCAGCCAAGCTCAATGTCCCACATTAAGTACCTGTGAATTATCCAGATTGATACTTTGCCTCAGAACAATTGTATCTAATTCAGTTTACTTGCCATGTAAGCCTAGTATGTAAATGGCTGGGCCCAGTGAGTCATAATCAAGGCTGCATCAAACTGGTTGTCTATTTATAACCTTTAAGTTCAAAGAGGGAAATTTAGATTGGCTATTAGAAAGAACTTTCTCACTACAAGAATCATGAAACACTAAAATAGATTACCTAGAGAAGTTAGGAAATCCCCATTGTTGTACATTTTTAAGAGCAAGTTAAGAGATATGCCTGTCTGGGATGGTTTAAACATGGCTGTTACTGCCTTGAAGAGTAAGGGGTTGTGCTAGATGACCTCCTGCCCTACTTTTCTGTGATTCTATCATTTTAAGTGAGACTAGTCACATGGATCTGAGAGCAGAAGTTTGCCTTTATGTTGTAATATACATTTTTAGTAGCTGCTCCTTTACAAAAAGACTCTTTTCAGTTGTCCTTTTCTATCTTTATAGCAAACATATCATCCAAAGATTGAAATAATTTCTGAAGTAACTAATGATGAGGAATCTTTATCAGAGGAATATGGTAAAACCACATTTGAGAATTTAGTAACAGAAGAGATCCCAACAGCCATCTTTTCAAATATATACAAAGTACCTGAAGACAGTCAAAAGAAAACCTTAAGTCCCCTTGTGGAAGCCTTATTAGCAGAGCCTTTGAATACAGAGACAAACTTGGAGACCAAAAATAACCAAGCCAGACCTCCAAAACCATTGGTACTAGAGATTATTCCTGAAAATGAGTGTGATATGCCAGTGTCATCAGCCTGCAATAAAGTGGATAATGGTAATGATCCAGTCCCATGGGAAGAGGACAGTGGGGACAATCACATTGCACCCTTTTGTTCTGGTAAGATTATTTTAACAGGATGTGAAAGAAAAGGAAAAAAATCAGTCACATAAACCATGTGAAATAGCAAATGGTGCCTCTATCTTCAATGAAGGGTTTTGTTCATCCTTGTCAATAAAGGTTAATGGGGATCACATCAGTCCCCTGGCTCTACCTTTCAATTTTTACTCTTCTGGAAGAGTATTAATGGAAAAGGGCATTATTTTGCCCTTTTCCATGCAGATATTTTTAATAGGTTTCATTTGGGGGTTAAGAGTCTTTTTTTCCAGTAATAAATGCACAAATCACAATTTCAAATATCTTTGTGCTTTAACAGGGACTAGTGCTGACGACAAAACTGATCCGTGCCTAGCTGAGAATGGAACGATTGCTCATAAACCACAAGACGGCAACAAGCAGATTGAATATGGATTAGATTAGCAATGGATAAAATGGACTGAATTTGGAATAAGTCACTGAGGCTGACTCATGAAACTTCCAAAATACCCAGTTTAGCAATTATTCAGTTAATCAAACACCAGAGACAACACTTTTGGTAACCTTATTCAGAACTACTGTCTTTAATAAAAGGCCTATTGCCCCATTACCCACTCTCAGCCAGCAAAACAACTTAGCCCTCAGAAACACTATGCTAAAAGGCAGTACTGTTGTGAACATCAGAGAAATTTGTGCCAAATACATTACTGTGCAGAAAGGAAGTGCTAATATCTAGCAAATCCACAGATGAAAAGTGCCTTATGGGCTGATTTTCAAGATACTGAGCTCCCTCAAGAGTTAGTAACAATTATGAGTGCTCAGTACCTTTGAAAACCAGGTACCTGATATTTAAAATTTGAATGCAGGCTTTTTTTTCAGAGTTCTGTTTATTTCTCGCATTTTGACAAAAAACCCCAAAACATATTTCTATCCTAGAATGCTGTTTATTTACTTAGTTTTAACCCAGAGCTCATTGTTGTTTCTTGTTTGGTTAAATAAAGATTCTGTTAGGAATATGGTGTATTGTTAACTTGTATTACAGTCCCACGTGTATATTTTAGCAGATATGTGTCAGATAAATGCTCAGTGAAACCCAAGTTAACCGACTTAGTAAGATACAAATATTCATACACAAGTGCATATGCAAATTGTGGACACATATTTTTGTACATTCAGCTAGGTCCACTTATTTCTAAACTACTCCAAGACTATAATGATGCTGAGTCATCTGCAGTTCCAGTATAAATTAATATCCACCCCCGCATCACACAGGAATAGACCCCAACCCCATGAGGTAATAGGTGTTTTAGTTCAATACAAGAAAATGAACACAGGTTAATATATTACTTCTATTAGAAGGACCTGTGATGCTCACAGATCTGTTGTAAGTAGATTTTCCCTAACATATACAAGTTCTTAGATCAATGCAATAATCCACTTTGGAAATAACAGGCCAGGCTGTACCAATGAACCTAAAGTCTCTGTTATAACATTGGAGGCCAGAATCTGTTCTCTTCATCAATGCCAAAAATGAAGTAAGGATTAAATTGTGACAGTTGTACTCTGGACCTTCTTCATTTTGTCCTGACAAGCACAGGACAATATTCCAGGGTTTTATGCAGGGAGGTTTACTGCACAGCTGTGCTGCTTTTTGCCATAATGAAAGTTGAGTTTGGAGACAGTACTAGTACATACACATCCTCATGGATCCAGGTGAGAGGGATCCAGATAGGAGAGTGAAAAGATCACATCTCTAGTTACAATAGCTATTCACCCCTGCTGGGAACGCAGAAGAGGGGTGTGCTGGGATTTAAAAAAAAAAACTTGTCTAAAAAGAGTAGATAAGGCCTAACCAAAGTGTAACAGAAAGCTTGGGACTCTCTGGGTACTTTAAGGGAGAAAGGGCCCAGGGAGAGATGTAGATGGAGAGGAAGCTACAGGAGAGCTGGCCTAGGGGAACAGGAGCTATGAGTGCTCACTCAGAGCTACCACAATAGGACTATACCTGCACGAACCTACTGCAGTGCTAGTTGCTCCATAGTAGGACAGCAGATGGGCTGCCCTGGAGACCAGGCAGTGAATCTAAACAGTAGGCACCTGCGGCCAACCCTGTGAAGTCACCTGACCAGAAAGGGGCGGGGCCTGAGAAGAATATAAGCCAGGGCCAAAGCCAAGGCAGGCAGGCCAGTCCTGCAAGCTGCAAGGGAAGGAGTGTCTGGCTAGGAAAGTGGCAAGAGAGTGCCTGATGGACTTCTGAGCTGCCTTGGGACTACCAGTGAGATGCTGAGAGCTCACGGAGATATAACCCAGAGCTGGGGGTTATGTTGGTACCTAGTGAGGTTAGGCTAACAAACCAGGTGTTTGTTAGCCTAACCTGAGGTGAGGGAAGCTTTTGCCTTTTGTAACCCAGGCAGTACTCCAAGAGGTACCCCCTTTCCAATTGAAGGAATCAAAACAGGTGCACAAGCACTGTGGGAGGTGTAGGGACTCTCCTCCCGCTATACAGCAGAGCCAGACCATCAATGGGGACTTAACCATATACCTTTTAATGAGAGAACAATAGTGGGAACATAACCAGTATAAACCAGGGGGTATAGGGGAAACTACAATGCTCCAAGGCGGCAGGATTCAACAAAGTTAGACACAATCATAGACATGTTCATCCAGTTGACAAAAGACAGGGTTAACCAAAATGTAAAACACAAACAGCAGAACAAACAATACCGGTTGGTGAAATATAAAAAGGCACGAAATACAAAGGAATATAGGGCCTAGGTACCTGGAGGGGGAGAAAGGGGGAAAACAGTGGCCCCTTTCCACTGCAAGAAGAATTTCTCCCTGTTAGCTCACTCATCCCAAGTCACCCCACCTGAGACTTAAACTCAGACCTCTCACATGGTTGGTAGAAGCTCTACCACATAGCTACCAATGCTGGTACTACCCTAAGCTGCTAGGGGTCTTGACCTTCCAGGAGCCCTGGCCTCACATCAAGCTTCCTGGCCTCTTATTGGAGGAGCTGGAAGCAGGGCTGGGAACCTCTCAGGTCGCTGCTCAGATCCTTGCTGGAGCTGGGGAGCATCTCCTACTGGCCGCAGCCTCTCATAGGTGATCCTGGATCCCAGCAGGGAGCCTCTCCTGCGGGCTGCACACCGCACTGCTAAGGGTCCTACTGCTGCCTGCAGGTCCCGCTCCTTCAGGCTCTTCTGGGGCAACTGGTCCCACCCTACTGGCTCAGCTCTTTGAATCTCCTTCCTTGTGGTCCCTCACTGGTATCCCCTGAGGCAGCCGTGCTGCCCCTTTTATCTCCCTCCAGGTGACCCAAGGGGCAAATCAGGGGACACAGAGGGTGAGTCTCTGGGGCCTGATTGGTGAGGAAAGGGAATCCCAAGTCCTCCAATCACCTTTTGCCCTTTCAAAACCCCTGGGCTAAGTCACTGCCAGCTAGCCTGTCACACTTTTAAAGTGGCAGTATGCTGTTTTCAATTTTGTTGATGTTGGTGATCCCAGTAGGGAGAGTCAGGGTTTGAACTACAGGGGAGCTTGGAGCTGGACTCCCCCATAAGAGATGAGAGATCCCCCTTAAGAGATGAGAGCCCACTCTGGCCTACCCCATGTCTCAGGTGGTGGCAGCAGCTCCTTCTGGCTGGAGTTTGTGTTCTAGCCAGGGGGTTTATCTTTTGGTTACAGTTTCAACGTGGTTTGGGTTGGGACTGTGAGGGATGGCTTTTAGGCATCCCATTAGTGACCCAGGGGCACATGATCACCTTGAGCCTTGCTGGGGGGCAGGCTTAAGGCAGAGCAAGCTCAGAGCCTGGAGCAGGGTGGAGCATGGGGCTCAAGAGCCCAGAGTAGAGCATGAGGTCAGAGTTTCCAGTGTCTGAGACGGGCAGAGACAGGGCCAAGGGCTTAGCACCCAGGAGGGCCTAAGCTGGAGCCCAATAGGACAAGGCTGGACCTAAAGCCTGGAAACTGGGTCTAACAGTGGATCATGAGCTAAATGGGCCAGTTACAGAAAGGGGTGGAAGCCAAGTGAACTAAGACCCCTATGAGGGACTGATCGGATTGTCACAGCGAGGCATGGGACATGGTACAGGGGTGGACAGAGCCATGTAATTAGCCTTAAGGTAGGGGTGGGCAAAATATGGCCTGCAAGCTGGATCCGGCCCACAGGCAGGCACCAACCAAGTAATTGTATCCAGCCCTACCCGCGGCTGACCCTGCTGTGCTCTGCCTGGAGCCGAGTCCTGCCTGAGGCAGAGCGTGCTGTGCTCCCAGCCTCCCCCGCCAGGAAGCACAGCTTCTGAGCAGGGCTCCTGCTGCTGCCACTGCTCAGGGAACTGCTGGGCTTCCCCAGCCTCCACTAACTCAGGAAAGGGCAGGAAAGCAGTTGCCACCACCAGCAGCAACAAAAGCCCCTGTGAGAGAGGAGGGGGTACAGGAAGCTGAGCCTGGCATCACCAGTCCCTTAATCTTTGTCCCACACCTGCCGGGCAGGGCTTCAGCCAAGTTTGCACTGGCTCCTGCTGCAAAGGTCAGGGGTTAGGGGACAGGACTTCCAGTCACAAGATGGTGACCAGGGGGTGGGGCACCTGCTAAGAGGCAGAAATACCCTTGCGGCCCTTAATGCTTCACCAACACTCGTTAAGTGGCCATCCACCTGAAATAATTGCTCGCCCCTGCCTTGGGCTTATGGGTGCCCTGGACACAGATGGGCTGAAAACGCTTACTCATCCTAAGGGCGGGATAGAAGCCACTGGTGTTCAGGAGGGACCTGCTGGCTATTGGACACAGTAAGGCTCACTCTAAGACTCACAAGGCAGCCTCACCTTCAATCCAATAAGTACATCAAGATGTGGTAGACAAAAAAGTGGAGAGGGAACCCTAGATGCAGAGCTGGGTACAGGTTATGGGGCCACCAGGGGCTGTCACAGCCACCCCTGGGACACAACTTGGTAACTTAGATCAAGTCACTGTGACATTTTGTTGGTACAGGCTATTGTCTCCATCCAACACCATAGCATTATGACTCTACCTAATAATGTTAATAATAACATAATAGTGTTAATGGTCAAGGCATTCTTTTGCCTGTATTGCTCTGTCCAGTTCATGTATGCAGGTGCTGCAGCTACATAGGCGCAAAAGCAAATGGGAAAACTCTTGAGAGGTTGTAGAAGCTTTGCCAGAGTGTGCTCAGGAGCATCCTGGGCAGAATGTGCTGCTACTCAAGTATGAAAATGTGCTTAGTCACACTGACGCAATCAAGGAGTATACCATGAAAACAACCAGTTACCCAGAGCCAATGTGGGTGGAACTTAACACAATCTGACCCATTGTATTCTATAGACACATTGTTACATAACACAGCAGATTATTTAGGTTGCCCCCTATGCGGTGAGATGCCTGGACAATAGAACTGATTCCTTTTCTGTGCAAACAGATCAAGCTGCCTGTACACGGGGGATACCTCACCTCTCTATAGTATTGCCATGTTCAGCATATGAATTGTGCATTATAATATATGTGAATGGCTATTATTTTGTTCAGAAGGAAAGATGCAGTGCTATAAATAGAAGATAAGAGATATGAGGCAGTCCCTGAGGGTGGGTAGTGTTGTGAATGTGGAAACTGAGGGATTGACCCTTGGGACCAGGAAAAGACAAATATTCTAGGTTGAAGAAGCTCCCCATCAATGGAGAAGGATTTATTGAGACCCAGAACAGAATTTGTACCAAGAGAGTTAGCATTGTGCTAGCCACTAGCACCTCTCCTCCCTCCTATACTGTCTCAAATACCTCTGACCTTCAGGGAATCAGGAATTCACCTAGGATGCTCTTAGAAATGTGGTAGCTGAGGGAGAATAAACTTTAAGGAACAGAAAAAGTGCAGGTTCCAAGCTAAAGCAGCTCCCCCGATATCTGTCTAGAGCACAGTTTGCTTCTGGCTGGTTTTACTACTGTTGTCACAGAAATTCCAAAAAATGTGACAGAGGGGATGGCACAAAGACCTGCGATGACATCGTGGTGAGACAAGGGAGTGGAGCAAGCTGATCACAATGCCAAATATGGGCCGTAGCAATGATGTCAGGCAAAAATATTATGATGCAGAGAGTGTTGGGTTGGTCACCAGGAGCTCTGGTGTATCCCCCTGGGTGAGGGCCCAGAGCACATGGCTCTGACTGGAAGTAGGTTGCTCCCCATTAACAAAGGAGGGTTGCACAAGGATTCTCATGAACAGAAGGAAGCGAAGCAGGCTTGCCCAAAGCAGCATCCCTGCGATTTTCTGGCTTTAGGGCGGACGTCAGTGGAAATCATTTTGACCTATTCTGTTTGACATGGGCAAACACCCCCAGAGTGTAACCAAGCCCTCAGACTTGAATAAGGAGGGAAGATAGTGGGTGCCAGGCTGAAGCGCAAAGCAAGGTCCACAGGCATAGTATCCAGCAAGGACTTGAGCAAAATGGTCCTTGCTCCAATGCCTGGGGGCCACCGACCCTGGTTGCCAGGGGCTCTGGTGTTTCCCCCTGGGTGAGGGCCCCGAGCATGTGGCACTGAGTGGAGGTAGGCTACTCCCTCCTCCTAAAGGAGAGTTTCAGGAGGATTCACATGAAAACTGGAATGAAGCGAAGCACGCTTGCCCGAAGCACCCTCCCTGCACCTTTCTAGCTTTGGAGCAGGTATCGATGGAGATCATTTGGGACCATCATGTACGACAAGGGCTAACACACCCAGAGCGTAGACAAGCCCTGACAACAGAACAAGGAGGGAGGATTGGGGAAAAGGGCAGTGGATGCAGACTGGGAGAGCGAGAGACTCAGAAAGGCAGGGCTGGGGGAGGAGGTGGATGGAAGGAGTGAGAAGAAACAGCAGGGAAATGAGGAAAGGAGAGAAGAGCGAAAGGAAGCATCAGTGCCGGGGCAGAGGGCAGCCGGGTCCATAAGCATGGTATCCAGCAGGGGCTTGAGCACAATGGCCCTTGCTCCCATGCCCAGGGGCCACCGACTGCCAGATTTGGTGTCAGGAAGGAATTTTCCTCCGGGGCACATTGGCCACAGCCCCGGGAGGTTTTTTGCCTTCCTCTGGGCATTGAGCAGGGGTCATCCCCTAGGGCCTATTCCCAACTGACAATAAACACCATGCACCAAGGAATCCATCTTGTCTCATAATTTGCGGTCACTAATGCGCGTGTGGACGGTGTCCTGTGCACACACCGTCCCCTGGGCTCAGGCCACTCCGCCCTCCCTTCCTGTGGCTGCTCCCCTCTCCCGCCCCACTCACTCCAGCTCTTTCCATTTGCTGGCCCCCCCGCACTAGGGTTGGGCTCGTTTCCTTCCCATGTCTCTGTGCTCTGAGACCCTCTTTTCTACCTCTGTCTTTGCTTCTCCCTCTCTCATAAAGAAATGGCCGGCTCCTGCTTCACTCTCTTGCTGGCATGGAAAGAGGGGATTTTCTTGGGAAAGATGGGAAAACGTCTGTATTTCGATCCTTTAAAAAACAACAACAAAACAGCTAGTCAAGTCTGTATCAAGTCTGGATTTGTGCTCTGATGGTGCCATGTTTCACCATCTCATTACCAAAAGAGGATGTGGCCCTTGGAAGAGAAGACAGAGAGTGTGAACGAGAGAAGGGGAGATCCTCAGGATCATCAGGTGGAAATCCGTGCAGCTGCATCTTCCCTGGGGTGAGGAGGGAAATGGAGGGGCAGCTGCTCAGCTTTCCTGTACAAGAAAAACCCCAAAGGAGCTCTAGCTGCTGAGTGGGGACAGAACCCACGCTGGTACAACTGGCTCCATCTCCTGAGTGGGAAGGGAAACCCCAGGCAGGCAACACCAATGAGCCTGAGACCAAGAGAAAGGCACCTGAGATGACATCATGGTGAGACAAGGGAGCGGGGCAAGGTGGGCCCTTAGCTCACAATGCCCAATAGGAGCTGTGGCGATGATATCTGGCAACACTATTATGATGCAGGGAGTGTTGGGTTGTTTCTCAGGGGCTCTGTTGTTTCTCCCTTGTTGAGGGCCCAGAGTACGTGGCCCTGAGTGGAGGTAGGTTACTCCCTCATTCAAAAAGAGATTTTCAGAAGGCACATTGTCACCAGACCTGCAATGTTTTTTGCCTTCCTCTGGGCTTTGAGCAGGGGTCATCCTCTATTGCCTATTGCAAATTGACAATAAAAATCATTGAACATGGATTTTTAGTCCTCTCGTCATTTACAAGTAATTCATACATGCATGGAGCCTGCTGTGTGCCATGTTCTTTCCTTGGTTGTCTGCCCACCAAGCCCTTGCTTTCTTTGGCAGCTCACCTCACCCACTGCAGTGACTCCACCTCTTTCCATTTGCTCTCCTATCTCACTGTTGTTGTACTCTTCTTCCCACATCTCCTTCCTGGGAGAGAGTTGATCCTCCCATTTTCTCTTCTGCTGCTGTCTATGCTTCTCTCTTTTTCATAAACAAACAGCCGACCTCCACTTCACTCCTTTGCTACCATGGGCAGTGAGGACTTTCCCAGTGAAGATGGGAAAATGTCTGTTTTTGAATCTATATATACAATAAGTACTAAAGTCTCTGTCAAAAATGGATCCCTGCATTGATGGTGCCACCTTTCACAATCTAGTTATTGAAACTAGTTTTGCCCTTTGGACAATGTGAGAGAGAGAGACAGAGAGACTCTCAATCTCAGGTGGAAACACATGGATCTGGTTTTCTACTTGGTGGTTATGCTGATTATATGGTTTCAGTCTCTGGGAACTGAGGGCCACCCTCCTGATTTGTTTTACATGAAGTTAATGTCCTGTTGCTACAAGAAATACGTATTGTTCATCTGCTCAACTCTGGTGCTGCCTAATGGGTGAATGATTTGTCTCTCCAGTACTGCTATATTAATCTACAATTAGTTTTCATCTCTTTACTGTACAATCTCCTGTGGCAGGAAGAGGGACTGTAGCAGGGCACTGTGTGTGCCTGCCACTTTAAGGGCCTGGAGCTGGCAGCCACCAGGTGCCTGACGAGGGCAGCCATTTTAGGAGTTAAGGGCTGCCTATATAAACAGGGCAGTTTGGCTGTTGGAGGCCAGGTAGCAACATTGCCTGGCTGGAGGGCTGCTGAGATCATCTGGAGGTAAGGGAGGAGCTGTAGGGGATGGTAAGGAGGCTCTTGGTCCTGGGCATGACCTAAAACTGCACCCTGCTGGGAGTGGGTGGCCTGATGGGGCTCTCAGTGGTGTGGGAGCCCTCAGGAAATGCCAGGCCAGTTACCACCCCGGTGAAAGGCGAGTCAGGGTGCCTTAACCCCTTGCCCCCGCCACCGGGTGGGTAACCCTGTGTTTGTGAGGGGCCCAGAGGGTGGACCCTGAGAGAGAGTGAGGGGCTAAAGACCCAGCCCGAACGAGAGAGTACCCTCGACTGGCCCATGCTGGGGCCAGGACCAGGAGGGTCAAAAGGGCCAGGGGCCCACCGTGAGGGACGCCCAAGAGCCAGGGGCCTGGGGTCCCAACTGGCCTGGAGGTGGGCCAGGGCTAGTAGCTGAAGGTCCTGGGGGGACCGCACCCAAGAGGGGAAAATGGCTTTGGGGTGCTAGGTAGCCCGGATGAAGGCGGAGAGGCTGCCTGATTGGAGGGATCAAGGAGGGGTCCTGTTTGGATGATTCTGGGGCCCAGCGTAGGGGCCGGTGAGGATATGAACATCAAGATGCCATCTATGAGGCTTGGGCTGCAGTACTGGGGAGGAAAGGAGCTGCAGAGAGCGCTCCCTGGCATCGGGGCACTAAAATGGGCAGCCTCCTGCTTGAGTGACATCTGTTAATGAATCAATTTACATCAAGGCGTGGCGGACGAGAAGGCGGGTGGTTGCCCCAAAAAACAGGTGGGTGGGCCACGGAGATCGGCCCTGAGGAGGCCCCCTGTTACAGGGCCAAACCAATAGGACAAATGTACACAAAAAAGCAAGACAGTGCAGAAATTAAACTAGTGAAGAAAATGCTTCTAGAGCTACCAATAATCCAGCATCCTGTGTTTGTAAGCAAAGGAGAAGCAGCAGCCAGAGTGGGATGGCATGTGTTACCCTTTCTGTAGACAAATGAATCTCACTTTGGTTCGAAATTGGGTTATCAAAGCAATATAGTACAGCACAGACATGAATGTTACCAACTTTCCATTGTTGTGATCTGATTGAGAGATGTGATAGATGCTACCATCAAAAGGCGTGCCATATAAACGTGCATGCCAGTTTCACAACTCTGGAAGAACCAATGGAATTCACAAATCACACAGTCAGATTTCCCAATTCACAACATTATCCCTTTCAGTAAAGCACTGATAAAGCTGCATCATTTAGTTGGAGTTAATTATGTAACATCGGGTGATCTGTAATTACCTGAAATCAGGGGGATTGACCCTTGGGTGCAGTTGGGAAATATAGTTCCATGTTGCAACATCATTTTGGGGTTGAAAGAAGGAGTGGGCCGCAGCCCATGATCAGGCAAAGAGGCTACCCAAAGTGATGTCCGAAAGACAGAGGGGGTTATTTTTCCAGTGGGATGAGCCCTGTTCTAATCATTATAATTTTTTGTCTCTCCTCCTCCACCACTACACAAAAAGGAGAGATGTAATGAGAAAAGAAGAAAAAAATCCTGTATTTAGTCTAAAGAAATCCTACCTGAATATTTCCACAAAATAAATAAAATGGTCAGATTTCAGCAGCTAACCAGTGTACAGTCCAGGGCACAAGGGGTCTGGCCTAATGGGTAGGCCATCAGGGGAGGGCCTGAGACAGGAGTTGGGTGGGGTTCAAGGTATCCAAATTGAGGGGGAATTCCAAGAACAGATTCTAAGTTACAGGCTGAGTAAAAATTGCAAAGTCAGAAACCATATTACCAACTCCAAGGGGTAAATCCAGGGGCAGAGTCCCTGCATAAGGGTGTTGCAGTCAGAGAGCAAGTTGCCAACACCCAGCAGAATTTCCAAGCAGCCAAAGTCCAGAAGCAGAACTGACTAGGGCCAGAAGGCAGAGGACTAAGAGCCCAGGATTTGGAGGGGCCTTACCGCAGCAGACCATCAGGCAAAACTGTTGGCTGGCCTGCAGCTTGCAACCACAGGTAGAACTACATGGGGAGACTGCTGTCCCCAGCAGCCCATCTGGAAACTGTAGCTGATTTACCAGCTTGGATGTGGATGCTAGGTAGAACCTCAGGCAAATTTGGCCAATTAAGCAATTAGTCCTGGCTGGACTGCCTCTTAGGGCCCCAAACAACAAGTTTTAGACCCTGGTCTTGTCTTTAGGTACCCATGCATAAAGTTAAGCAGGTGCATACACAGGGTTTTAGTCTGAAATGGTGCTTGTACACGTGTCAGGGGTTTAATCCCCAAGGTTGCAGTCTATGCCTCCTAAACTGAAATGGTGGGTTTTTCACTGAAACCCACCATTTCAATTTTTCCATCACCTCATGGTGAGGAGCAAGATCCTTTTACATTTTTTTTATTTTTTTATTTTTTTTTTTTTTTTGTCAGAGCTTGCCCATGGCCAGGGGATGAGCTGCCAGTGGGCTGTGTGGCTCCTGAGCTGCAGTAGGCCCCCGTTCCTTCCCTCTGTGGCAGCAGCACCCTCTGGAGCTGCCTGGGTGGGCTGCCAGTGGACTGGGTGCTGCCCCAGCCAGTTCAGGGTCAAGGAAGAATTGGATCAGGCTGGGTGCTGCCTCTGAGCTAGGGCGGCACCCAGCCCACTAGCAGCCTGCCCAGGCAGCCCTGGGGGGCACCATCACCATGAAGGGAAGGACCAGGGCCCCCCACAGCTCACCACCTGGCCATGGGGGGGAGGTGGTGGAGGGAACAAGGAACCTGTACAATGTGATACCATTAAGCCACACAAAATGACATTTTTATCACATGTACATGTTAACCATAGAAAATTAGGGTTGGAAGGGACTTCAGGAGGTAATGGCATCATATATACAAGCATCCAAAAGTTCCACCATCTCTCGTGGCTTTGTGTTCCTCTTTCTTTCCTTTTCTTATAGAAATGATCTGTGGAGACAGTCTTCTCTTTGGAAAATGCTGACAATCAAATTTCCCTTCAATCTGGAGCTATGGCCACTTCTTAGCAAGGAAGATGCATGGAAGCAGAGGTGCTGGGTGTGTTAGGCCCCAGCTCAAGTCTGGGTTCGTGCCCGGTATGCAAAGGCCAATAAAGATACCAGGGGTGAAAGTATAAAAAAGATTTATTGCTAGCAATAAAAGGTGCAAGCGGAATAATTTCACAAGACAAGCACACACATATTCAATACTGAGCCCCTTATATACAAGAGGTTGAATCTTCATAAGCATCCTTGTTTGCTAATTGGTTATAAAGGAGTGACGCAAGGAGTTCTTTACTGAGCATGTCTCTATACCTGTGTTTTAGCTATGTATCTCATTAACATACATATATGTTTCATTAACATATATCTTCCCCGCCTCGGGGTGTGATTTTTAGTATTATAATGAGCTCTTTGTTCCAGTAACTCTGATTCTGTTTTTTGTTTTCAAGCTTCCTCTATCTAAGACTGTCTGCTCCTTATCATTGCAGATGGGCATTCGACACATAACATTCACTTTTGCTTAGGCTTTACGTAGTAGTTTTGAGGTCAAACCTTACAGGTGCATGGGGGCCCAAGGGCCCTGGCCCCCTCTGGAAGAGGGCAGTCACCTGAAATGCATAAAACTTTCCACAGGTTCATCATCTTAGGACCCCCCAGCAAAAAGAAAAGTCAACGCCTAGGCATGGAGTGGAAAGAAAGAGGGGCTAAGCATGATTAAATGAGAAAAAGGCAACATTTTTATTTTGAGTTCTCTGTAAAACTTTACAAATGTACAGCATAGTGCAAAAGGCAGTGTCAGCTCATTAACTTCAAGTAAAGTTAACAAAGTGTAAAAAGCCAAGAAATACAACCACGCTTCCTCATGACAGGAGTTCATAACGTTGTTCCTATGGGTTCCTCTCTTACCATGAATTTCCAATCTAATGTTTATTGTAGAGCAAATGGTCTAAAAAAAAAGGACAGAATCACCCCAAAGTAGCTGCTGATGGTAAGCACAGAATACCGATTGGTAATATGAGAAACCAGAATCTAAAAATTCTTTATAAAGGAGTTAGTTTGGATTCATGCATCCTTTTGGGTTGGATCAAGTAAATGTCTGTTTGCATGTAGCTATCCCATTCAAGTTCATTTTCTAACCATAGTTAGGTCCTGATTCAACAAAGCACTTAAGCACATGGATAATTTAAACATGTGATAGTCCCAGCAAAGTCAGGGGGACTTGTCATAGACTTAAAGCATGTGCTGAAATAGCTCACTGATATAGCACTCTAGTATGTCAGGTGCCATAGAAATACATGGGTTTTGGATAAAGATAACATACGTCTGTCAGGTGGAATAAGCCTCCAGACAATCTTCAGGTTTCTAATCGGAGATAATAAGTAAACAGAAAAAAATCAAATAAATAAAGGTCAATACATTGCCAAAAAAACACAAGTTACAGTAGCGAGTGTGATCATTGAAGGACAATTTTCTAAGGACACAAGTATCAAAAGGGGATATGTGGTCTAAGAAGCTACCCCAATGTATTTTCTAAACACCACTCTTTGTGGGGCAGCCATGGGTTTCTTGTAGTCCTGAGCATAAAGACACTGATTGTAATTTCATGAAAATGCTGCTACACTATCAGTTCTGAAAGGACTATACCATGTCTGGTAGTGATGGCGTAACCTAACAAAACTTAAAATAGTTGCACCCATTTGTTATTAGTCAAACGGGACAAAATTTGCTGACAAGCACAATGTTTCTGAACTTTTACAGGTTTTCATTTATTGACAAGGGGATGGAAAAAATGCCCTGAGGAGGTAGTCCATTTACATGGGGTATTTTTCCCCATTAAACAGAATTTACTGCAGACCAGCTTAAAATGAATGACAGCTTTGTCTGGGATAGATGTCACTTGACCACTCAAGATGCTCATAAATATAGTTAAATACCATGACTCGTCACAGCAGTGTGAGTGGATAAGGTGCTCCTTTCCATTAACACTGTTCTGGCTTATATACCCAGTTTCTGTTTTAGCTAGGAATTTCACCCTCAGCTTGCTTGGGTTGGCTGCCATGTATCTGAGCCAGTAATTTTTCCAAGGAAATAACTTATTTAGAAATATTGAAATAAATAGTACACAGTCAATCTAAGGTTCTCCTTACTAAACCTTGATATAATGCTAGAACTACAGCATAAAAAACAAAGCTCTGCTTTGTTGAGAAACATAGTCTTCAGAAACCACATGGAAGAGGAGACAAACGAAAGGCTGACCAAGTAGGCAGAAAAGACAGAAGAAAAGCTAGCGGACAGAGTGGACCATACATTTCAGCCCTTTCCCTACCCAGTGCTGGGATCTGTGCTGAAAGGAACTTCAGGTCCCATTAAAAAACTTGAGTAACCTCATTTGTGCATGTGAATGAGATGACAAGCTGGCTACATTGTATTAAGGGGATTAGAACAACCTCCTTGTCGATGCCAAGACAAAATTCCCTCGACTGGATGGGTAAGTGAGATGTTGAAACACCCCTGACCACGAAAATAATATTTAGCCCTATGCTCTATTTTATATAATATTCTATAGAAGTTCTTATAATGCCTTGATAATTGTTCATAACTGAGTGCCTTCCAGATGTGCAACACATGACATAACTAACATCTGTTAAGTGGTTTGTTCTCTCTTTTATCTTTACCTAAGGGGAGAATTGTATGTGTAGTGGAGTGTGTTGGTTTGGTGCTGCTCTGAGTCTTTCTCAGAGAAGGCAGGTTGAAGTCACATGCCATGTGCTTGGACTGGAAGGGGGTGAGGTGGGTGTGATATTATTTCATTCCTATGAGAATCATGCCTGCAGGCTAGTACAGGCTACTCAGTAAAGCTGTTTCCTGCAAAGACTGACACTAACTGGAGATTGTACATATTCAGGGTGTCCTGCTTAAAAAGGAAAGATAAGGGAAAGATAGGAGCACATCTCATTATATCAAAAGAAGGAAACTGGTAAAAAGAAAATGCTTTCAGTGGGTGGGCCAGCATACAACTGATTTTCTGCAGTAAGGCAGTCAAAATTCCCCTCACATCCATACACTTGCTAGTCCACTTGAAAACCATGGGTCTTCCTTTAGTGAACACCATGGTGAGTTCATAAAACTCATTTATGTTTTAACAGACATGACACAACCTTGCCATCTACTCCACTGTTTGATTCTTAAAAGCTTTTCCCAGAGGAATTAACCATGTGAATGCTTAAACAGAATTAATTGCTTTTGTGGATAAAGAAAATAACAAACTTGCTCCTTACATGAGAGAGAAAAGGTTGAATTTTGTTTTTTGGAAGACAACAACACCTTGTAAATTTTGCACTGGGCAAACACTGGAGAACAGGTGCAGTATGGGCATTGCTAGCAACTAAGCTGACGGACTATCCCATCAGTTCAAAAAGAAACAGCCAGGATAACTCTTCCATGGGTTTCTGAGTCACTTTTGTTTCTTTACATTCAAACTTGTAAATCTTTTGTTGGGGAAGGCAGGAAGCACTACTTTCTTGAAAAAGCTAAATCACTCAGTACATTCAGTCAGAGATCTGAGGTTCAATGGAATAGCTCCTTCAAGATGCACAGAAAAGAGAAAGGAAGACATATTTTCAGATGGAACAGAACTTTCAGGTAGGCTTATGGTGTCGTTTCCAAAGCCTGTTGGATGATCAGTGAGAAGCTGCTGGGTGCTTTCAAGACCTACATCTTTCCCTAGGAATACAAATACACAAAGGAATTACTTTTGATTCTCAGTTTATCTATTACCACTTAAGCCACTGGTCATTTATGAATTCAAGACTGGATCATATGAAATACTGAGATAAACAGGGATTGAGGGGGTCTTATCTTCACAGGAAGGGTTTCAAAACTCCCAGGTTTGGAACTTGGACTGGTATGAAAGCCACCAAAGTCAGTGGGAATCTTTCTGGTAGTTTCACTGGGCTCTGGATTGTGTCTCTGCAGCTGAGATACATGGGGAATTGATTAGGATAAGAGACTTTGCAGGCTGGGTAAGAGCAATTTTTCGCCCACTTACCCAGGCACTTTCAGCCTTCTCTCACTTCTACAACCTAGGCACGACCAATTCCAATTTCTCCCTTTTTCTGTTATTATCATCATCATATTGCTGTGGGCAGGGTTCCCCTGAAACGTCATCAAGTATTAACCAGTAAACTGAAGCATACAAGTTGCTCTGTTCTGTAAAATGTTTATCATATGCTAAATGATCACTGCTGGACATTTCATCTAACTTATAGGAATGCTTAATAGTTCATCTGAATTCCTGTATGCTCATTGTTGTGTATGCAATAAGAGTGAATGCACATACCTGGACAAGTGGCATAAACAAAGGATATAATGCTTTTGAAGACAGCTCATTTGCATTCTTCTCCAGTTGCACTGTGAGTTGCTGAATCTTGATGCAAAAATACAAACTACAATGTACAATTATACAAAGATAGGGAACTGGTTAGAGCTAAGTCATTTTTCAAGATCAATAATTATTAGTATAGCATAGCATATGCTGACTATCAGAGGCAGATCCACAGAGGTGCAGTGGTGCAGCTGCACCCCTCTTTGATCCTGGTTCTACCCAAACTTTAAAACCAACTGCCTGGGAGGGACAGCAACATTTCTATTCAGGCAGTGCCAAGAGAGTCAACTGACTTCATGATTCATTATCATCTCCCTGATTCCTACTCATCTCTCTCCACTCCACAGGTATTAATGACCCTTTCTCCTTTTTAACAATCTTGATGTTTCACTCTTCAAACTATCCTTTCTTCTACACTGTTACTGTCTGGTAATGTCTCTCTTCTATTTCACAGACCTGCAAACCATTTTTAGCTGTAGCTAAAAACCTGAACTTAGGTGTATTAATACTAACTCAGGTGTGGAAATGACTGACAATGAAGTGTTGGATGCACTGTGAAGACAGTCATGAAGGCTAGATTTTGTTTTACAAATATGAAGAAGAGATGCACCTCATGTTCCAATTACTCCAGGACAAATAAAACAATATCCTTTGCCTATTTTTGCGTTTTTTTAAATTAATATCAAGCAAATTGGTGCACATTCCAATAAAGTTACATTTGTTTTTGCTTTGATGTTAAACTAAACCATATAGCACTGGGCCCCTAGCATTCTAGTTTCTCTTTAACTGGAGAAAAATGTGTGTTATACATGTGATGATGAATCATACCACCTGTACCCCCCTTTTCAAAATCCTCAATCTTCCCAGGTACATTACTGTCCTTGTATTCCCTCGTTCATCCTACTAGCTTCTCTTCTACTAACTGCAGGGCTGCACACAGTAGGAATTACCATAAGACTGCAAACTTAAGCATCTATAATAAACCTGAAGTCAATGAAGTCCTAGCCCTAGCTGACCTACCCACTCATATTTTCATAAGGAAGTATTTTTCTTTGAATTTCCCTGTCTTGCCTCACAGCTACTTGGGTGGTAAGATACCTTGTGTGGAAGAACCCTGCCTAGCCCAATCCATTCATTCAGGCTAACTTGGAAAGTAAAAAAATCCTGTCACTTCAAAGATGCCACATGCTTTTAAGAGAGTTTTAATGTTACATTAAAATTCCTGTGAACCAAGTAGCACCAGCTAGGTGCATAGGAGGAGCAGGAATCTCTCTTTCTTAATCGAATTGGGTTAGCTAAGGGCATGCCTATACCCAACAAGAAACGATGTTAATTAACTGGTCCAATTTGATTAAGAATGCATCTAAAGCTAAACACTAAGTGCCATAAAACAAAAAGCATGTCTAATTTCTAACTGGTTCCAAATACCCAGGGCTCGTCTTACTACCTTCTAATGTACAGATTCTGAGGTGTCAGCAACTCAGTTAAAGGTGATGTTGGAGGCTTAACCCTGAATTACCTCATGCTTGGAGCTATCCTGAGAGATGAACAATGTCCTCAAAACCTACTGACTGGACTGGAAGCTGAGGGTGCTCAGCACAAGAACATTTAAGCATGCATGTCAGGGGTTTCAAAGTACCTTGTGCTTTGTGGCTTAGGATACCTGGCTGAATTTTGCTTTTGCTTTTGCTTGCACTATGATTTTGGCTACATAGCTGGTGGAGTTATTGTTGGAAGGCTTTTAGACTGTAGTCTGCTACCCTGTTGGACCAACAAGCCCATTATGGGAGTCTCCCTCTGATGCTGGGAAACCTTTTAGAGCTAAAGGATTGAATGATAAAGCACATAAGCTCCTTCTACATTCGGGGTCAGGGTCACTCTGAGTAGCTGCTGGCCTTTGTTAATAGAAGCCTCTTATGCAGAGACCTCCATTGTGAAAGAAACTGCACCCTGCTGTTAAACCTTGGGAATACCAACTAGGCTTAAGAAGGCTAATTTTCCCTCCTAACTGCTAAGAAAAACATTGAGTAGAAAATTCACAATTATTACATTCAAAACAAAACGTAAGGGACATTGATGTTCTGAAGCTTTAGAGGCATTTGTTACCTCATTAGCACTGACATAAGAGAAGTAAAATCCTGTTTTGTCAGAGAAAGTAAAGGAAGCTCATACGCAATTCTGCAGAAAGGACTTCACCCTGTGTGGCTACTGTAGCACTGGAGTTCTGCCACTGGTCTCAAGCAGCAGAAGAAACCCTGGCTCTGAAACCTTAGTTCTTCTGCCCCTCTGTTATCATTCTACTTCCACTGAACTTTAGTGATATTGGTCCCAGTGTCAAATTCCAGCTCAATTCATTTTTTTTCCTGCAGCTTCTACCATTAAATATATTTACAACTTTCTGTTGTACATGGTTCTATTATGTCGCTCCATGCTTTTAAGCAGTCCCGCCCCACAGAAGCCTGCATTTTCAAGTATACAAATTTTGTAAGGGACTTTGGAACAAACAGCATTTAGGATATTCATATATCTTTCAAAAAATGTTGTAAGTAATTCAGTTATCCATGAATGTACAAGCTCTGTCCAGTGCCATTTCATATTTATGTTATTTTTCACACACAGACACAAACACGTGTCCCTTACCGGTGACAGGTTGGCCTCCACGTCAGTCATATTCCAATCACTCACAGACAAATTTGGATTAAATACCTGTTGAAAAAAGATATGGGTGTTCCTGGCATAAGGTAAAGGTTCCTACATAGGCTTTAAGATGTATAGTCTGTTTTGAAGAGCTATCTGAAGGCACAGTAATTTAGAAGGGCAAAACTTTCAAAGGAGGCCTGCACCCAGCCATTCTCACTGTGACATTCAATTGAGTACCCAGAGTTCCTTAAAAAATCAGGCCATTCTTAACTATCTGGAGATACCTTCTGACTCACACCCAGTAAATCTGATGTTTAGTTATCCAGGGAGAGGAATTTAGTTATAGTATTAGCAGAAAAAATCATAATACAGAAAAAGAAGAACTGGATTCCATCATTAGAAAGTCAACAGCCATTCTCAGATCTGCAAGATTTGGCCCTGAAAAGATCTAACCATGGAAGACAAGAAAATATAGCTGTTCTCTGTTGATCAATCACTCTTACTTATCCAAGTGTAACTGCCAGAAGCATAAATGAGAAACATTCTCTATAGGTATAATTTATTTGATTACTTGAATAAAACTGTGTGTGTGTGTGTGTGTGTGTGTGTGTGTGAGAATACAATATGGATGAAGCTCCATTGCCCATTTGTAGCTAAAATGTCCTGAGAATCCCTGATGGGGAATGACCCACGTAGTGACACGATATGACACCACTGGAACTTCTAAGAACTGGAAGAAAAGAGGAAGGCAAAAGAGCCCCAAACATAAGCCAACTGGATGAGGTGGGTCCACAAAGGATTCAGAATATGATAAGAAACCAATTAGCCAGCTAGCTGGACAACAGTATTGGAACTATTTTTATCTTATTGTGAGATTTTTAAGCTATTTTAGGTCTTACAACCTAGCCTTCCCACATGCACTGTGTTTAGTTATCCTGGTGGATACTATATACCCAAGACATAGAAAAACATGAGTCTGAAACACTTAATGTGAAGAGTGCACTAAAAAAAAATGGTATCGGCATATCTGTAAATAGTTAATAGATTAGGAGCTAATACATAGCATTGTTCCATAGCTGGGCACTACAAATTCTCTTATGCAACTTTTTATGCATGGCTCTTGGCACTCACATCCAGGATGCCAGCAGGCTCCAGATTGTACTGCTGGCTTCTCAGGAATAGTTGGAGGCCTTCCAAGCTCAAATCAGTGCCCTCCAGGGGGTCAGAAGTCTCTGCTCTGTGGAAAGATGAGAGGAAAATCAGTCCAAATGATGAGATAATTGAAAAAGTGAAAACACTTTTATATAGAAAATTTGACTTGGTAGCTTTCCAAAGTCAGATGTCCAACACTTATTTAGCAGGTTCGCAGGCCACTTTTAGCCCTGGCTTATGCCATCTTGTTCTGGATAAAGCCCAGGGGTAGGACTCAACAGCCCCGTTAACTGTACCCATTAATAACCTGGCTTTGCATCTTTTTGTTTCATTTTAAAATGCATTCTAGTGGGTGCACCTACACATGTTCCCCATGGCACAGTTGTTACTGCATCATCATTTAGTACTTGCTTTAGGAAGTACTAAATGATGGCATATGGTTATTTTTAGCAGTTATGTCACCATAGCAACGTGCTATAGCAAGGTAGCTCATTACCAAGATGACATAGCATTGGTGTCACAGTTTGTGCATGCTGATGCTATGTTGTCATAGCACATCGCTACAGTGACATAATGTCACATGTAGATGAGCCCAGTAAGTCACAGATACAGCGTAGAATGAAAACACGTAGACAAAGACAGAAACATCCTATACGAACATCAGCCTCCAAGACATCACTTGGGCACTGAGTCTAGATTAGGGATCAACATCTATGGCCCAACTTTCTGGCCAGCAAAAAGATTGTATGCAGCCTGTGAAGCTAGGAGAGCAGCAATGGGGGATCAGCAGTGGCATGGGGATCAACAGCCTTAGGTAGCAGGGTGGGGAGGTGAGAACTGGCAGCATGTGGCAGCCTGCCTTAGACTGGGCTCCATTAATTAAGTCCATTGACCCCTGGGCTAGACCACTGGAATCACAGGCAACCATGTGACAAACATTGTTCAGGAATGGAAAAAGATTGGCATCTTTTTGTTTTAAAAGGTATTTTAATAATTCTTTATTTAGCAATTTAAAGCTTGGTTATAAGTCATAGTCCATCATTTTTAATGAACTTTTTCATTTAAAGGATACAAGACCAATGCACAACTCTTTGTTCCCTTGCATAGAAGGCCTTAGTTTTAATAAAAGATGGGCAATAATTAAAACATTCAATCTGCTGGAAACTCGATGATACTCATTAACATTCTTCTGATGGCTCTCAGAAAAAGAGGAGTCTCCTCTCTCTTTTCTTAAATAAACAAGGCAATTACACAACAAGCCATGGCAATAGAGAGTGAAGTTCCTTCCTAACCACCATGGCATGTGATGGTCTCAAAAAGGATGTCCGGTAACCCTGGTTATCTCAGATTGCTGTGATCCTGCAAAGAAATGTAGACCCTTACTCCTGTTCAAAGTACCAATGCTTTCAGTGGGACTTCTGGCAGGAGCTACATGAGCTACAGGATCCCTAAGTGCAAAATCCTGTGCATGATGGAGCTTATACAGCTACAGATGTTATCAGAAGACGAGATGTTACTCAGCCATCAGCCAGATAGCACAATGGCAAGGAAGGTCACAGCTGCTCTCCTCTCCTCACCTGTCCAGAGGTGCTCTTCTGCCTCTTTTTTCTGGTGGCTGTGAATTCGCAGGCTGTGGTGCACCACAGCTCCCTTTGCCTTCTAGAACAGACTGAACCATTGCCACTGGTAACACCGGGGGTTCAGCACAGACACTGCAGCCACTCAGGGGGGCATCTGGCTCAGATGTGGCTTTCACTCCAGGACTAACCGGTTCTTCCTTTATCAGCATAAGGCACTTTTCCCTGAAGCAAAGGAAAGTCTCAGCATTGTTCATATGCTCAGCAGGGGCTTTGCATTCATGGGAAGGGCATGAGTGTGAAAATGGCTGTTTCTACTTTTGATCCTACAGCCATGACTTGATTCCCCAGCCTTCATTCACACAGTATCCAGGCAAATGAATTCTACCTACACCTAAATTAAATACATTTTGTGTTACATGTAAGGAAAGTGGGGAGGCCACTTTTCATTAGCAAGATCTGTCAAGGAGAAAAGCTGGCTGGAGAATCATAGATTTCAAATGTCAGATCAATGACAGGATATTTACATTTGATTTCACCTCGCACATATTTTGATAAATACAACTGGGGTCTCTGCTGCCCAGCAGCTCCATTTGATACACAGTTCTTTCCATGATACTGTGTCCCTTAAAATTCAGTCGTGTTACAGACTACACAGCTACCAGAATTAAGAGAACCAAGGTGTATAGTAATATCTGCTTTTATTCTCCTACTACATTAACTTCCTAGCTGGTGTGCTCCTCAGATTGCATGTTATGCAAAAGTAACAATGATTGAAGCTTTGCTATGTTATGGAGATGTATAACCAGTTAGGTGGAATTCTTGATCCCAGGTACAGTTCTGGGTCATTAACTAACTTCAGATGATCAGTCTACAGGGAATACCCTGCATTAAGATGGTTGTTATTCTTTTAGTTGAAAATATAAAAAAAAAAATAAGTATAGTGAGCCAGATTCTCTGCTGGCATAAGGATCTTGAAATTATATTGATAAAAATAATTAAAACACTGCAATTGTAGAGTACAACACATGTAGGTATATGAAGCACATGTGGTGGTACAAAAGTCACCAATGCTCATCTGGGATCATTTGCAGAATTTATTAATGTCAAACTCCAAGTTCATCCAGGTAAAACCTTCATGTCAGAAGTTCATCCTAATAAAACCTTTATCAGACTCCACACCATTAAGCATTCATTATATCTTTGTTCTCTACAAAATAAATATGTGCATATATGTAGATAGTTAATAAATAAATTGCCAGTAGATGGCACTCAAAAATAAGCAGCATTGTTCATAAGCTTCCCAGGAACAATTTAAATTGTTGTCAGAATCTGAAAATGGCTTCCTGAGTGTAGAGCTCTACCTGGAACTCTTAGCATGCTTTCAGGAAATTGTATGGTGGCCTGGTTTCACCTGGTATATCTATGAGCAGATCTTTTCAGGAGAATAACTGCCTTGTCTATTCTCCTGGGAAAATTATTCCATGACTTCCATCATTCTTGTCAGTTTACACATTGTTATTGCTTTTAATATTGACACTAGCTCTAAAATCCCTTACTGTCTAGAAGCAGGAGTTAAGCTCTGAAATAGCTCTGTATTTCATGGTTGAAAGTTTCTGGAAATTTTGTACATTGACCTAAAAGTTTAGAGCATTTGTTGCAATCTTGTTTTTATTTTCTTATCACCAGGAAGATGATTCTATTTCTTCCTCATCAAAACCAAAAGGAAGCTTACTTTTTCACTTAGATTCTTAAAAAAATAAAACCAACATAGTCAGAGATCTCATTTTCTGACAAGGACTAAAATAGCCAGTTTCTTAAGAAGAATGTATAGATAAGGAACTATGGAGAACATCTCAAGGAAGTGTGTGGTAGTTCCCAGCACAAAGCCTACAACTTCATATTGGAATTTATGCTCAAATATGTCACAATCTGGTTCTGAAAGTTTGATAATATAGTATGTTGTAAAACAGACAAAATAGCTCTCCATGAAAAGGCAGGGCAACTAGGAGTGACTCAGATGAAGATATTGTAGTAGAATTAAGAGCTGGTAATAATCTATTCTGGTCATTTTCCTAAATTTATGATCATGATAATGTTCGTTACCTGTTATCATCTGCAGAAGACTGCATTGTCGCTATATTAGGTGGTGATGTTTCAGTAACATCAGATATAATAGGCCCTCCAGCAATAGTGGGACTGTTTAAACAAGAGACAGGTTCTGTAGATGGCTGAAAAAAATTATGCAAAATTATCATTTTGAGACACCAAAGGAAATAAGTAGCAAGTTCATTATGTCAGCTATGCAGGGTCCCAGGAGGAGACAGAGATGGATTAGCACAGGAATTTTGGCTGATTTTCACCCAACTCCTTGAACCTACAAGAAGCCCAACAGATAGGGAGAAAATGATGCACTCTTGTTTTCTTCAACTTCCATTGAGGTGACACAGCTACATCATTCCTAATTGGGCTGTAGCAAATAGGCAAAAGCTACTCATTATTGCCAAGCACAGTCTGGTTAAGTTCAGTGGAACTTCATTTGGAAGGAAAAAAACTGCTGTTGAGAGTAAGAACTTATGTGATATGTTAGGCAAACCTTGTTTATGATGCTCTTGTGAGGAGTTTAGTTGAAGTCAGCAAAGCAACTAGTGAGACTCCTCACATGAGGAAAATGGACTGGGCCATACCTAAAATACAGCACAATAAATATGTGAAATCTTTCAGCTATCAACCCTGAAATTCAGCTGTGCAAATAACTATTTCAATTGAAAAAACAACAACAGGGGGATTGAGTTCCATCAAAATCCTTTCACTTTCCCTTGATGGAAAGATCCATGAGCGTTTAGTAGAATCATAGAAAATGTAGAGCTTGAAGGGACCTTAGGAGGTCACCTAGCCCAACCCACTGCTCAAGGTAGGATCATTCCTATATAAATCATACCATACAGGTCTTGGTCTAACCTATTCTTAAAATTAGACTAACAACCCTGTTGTACAACTACCAGCCCATTTTGGGTAAGGTCTCCCTACTTAGAGAGTCTGGGGGTGGGATTCAGGGTCTTATCTTCCTAAGTTATTAGGTGCTTCTGAAAATCCCATTGCCAAACTCTAAGCCTGGGAGGACTCTAACTAACCACTGAGGTGTAGCCTAAACTGTAGTCTCTCTAGGCCACTTATAACCACAAGCTTGGCTAGGACAACACTGGGCAGTGCCCCAGTTGTCTTTCTGTGAGCTAGCTACAACTAGGAAGCAGTGGCCAGAGTTGGGTCAGTCACCTTAGGAACGAAACATCAAGCTTAAACTATAGCAGTAAACCATGGACCACCGCAGTGAAATAGTTAGACAGGTGCTGTTTCATTACAGTATGGTATATGTGTGAATAAACACATGAATACAACTTAGTCTAGCATCTCTCTCTCTCTCTCTCTCTCTCTCTCTCTCTCTCTCTCAACTTTCAACTCTCTCTCTCAAATTTCAACATTTCCCAAAATGCAAGGAAGATCCATGAAGGAAAGAAGGAATGAAAAGAAGATCTATGTTGGGAACTGAACCTACCGACTGAATGAAATAGGAGTCATGAAGAAGATCCACAGACAGGTGCCGACTAAACTTGGACACCTGGGGAGCTGAGCTGCCATCATCTAGTATCAGAGGTCTGCGGAAAAAGGGAAGAAAGATTTTAGCTCAAAGGCCTGCCTGCAAAAGACTTTATTGGAATGGGAAATCTTCCATTGCACTGTTTTACAGAAGATGACTGCTGTATTTTACATAATTCTGGAGGGTACAATAATGGGGGAGGGGGTAATACCACTTATCCCCCCCAGTCTTGATTAGGCTTGCCTTCCATCTGATGCCCTGATGCTTGATGACATCAAGAAATTATTTAATGAGTTTGTAGGAAGCATTAATGCTGTTAAAATAGATCATCATGTAATCCAGGTATTGTTAACTTCAGAGCATTTGTGGCATCTCAGCATACAAAGCTTTCTGCATGTGTGTGTCCCACATCTAACTGGAAAAAAAAAGGGCTGCCCTATGGCAAAAGGTCACCAGGGAAGGGAGGGAGGAAGGGCAGGGAGGGGGCAGAAGCCAATAGACTTCAAATTTTTAACTGATCCTAATGGTTTCCGCAACTGGGTGGGCAAGATCCTTGGCTGGTGGAACTCGATACAGTTGCACTGGAGTCAGGGGTGGCCACACTGATTGAAACCAGATGAGAATCTAGCCCTTTATCTGGTTCTACATGAACTCACTTGTCCCTTGCCCAAAGGCTTTTTCACTGGCAAAACTGTTTCATATCTAGTACTACATAAAAAAGAATCAATGTCTTATACTGCCGATACAAAGCAGAGCACACCCCAAGTGCGCTATATATGGATTCTTCCAGAATGGCCGTGACAAGCTTTTCCGGACAAGCGCTGACAACAGCAAACAGGGCTGCATTTTAGGCTCTGCATGTGGATACCTGGGTTTGCCACTGAAATCAAATAAGCTGAAGGGATGAGGGACTTAACATCAGGAACTGCAAGTGGTGCTGACTCCGTGAGTACAGAAGCAGCTTTGGGAAAGGAGTTCGAGTAGGAGGTGGGCTGCCCAGAGCATGGTGGGATATTGTATAACTGCGTAGTTAGACTGTGCACATTGTTCCATTACAAAGTGGAAAAGTAAATGGCCTGGCTCCATAAGGGGCCCACATGAATATAGTGGGGTATACTTCAACCTGTGTTATGGTATAGCAGGGGGCTTTTTTTAGCCAAGGCCAAAGTAAAAGACTAGAACAGGGGTTAGCAACCTACAGCCTGCCGGCCGACCCAACCTGTAGAACCTTTGGATCCAGTTTCTGGACATGGGGCTTTGGCTCTAGGCACTGCCCCAGTGCCATCACGGAGAAAGGCAGTGACAACAGCAGGGTCCTAAAGCCTACCCACCGGCTGCCTCTCACTCAGGTCGGGTCATTCTAACCCACATGCAGAAAATGTTGCCTATCCCAGATCTAGAGCATGAATGCCTTCTTAGTTTCATCTCCATGGATCATTCCCCACCATACCCACAGGATGTTCCTTTTTTAAGGGCTCATTCATTGTTCAGTGGTTTGAATGGAAGCAAAACATACTCAGGAAAGGAGTGTTCAGCAGTATTCAGGATTAGTTCCTTGAACACTTGATGGAGAGGGCCTACTAATAGCCCACAGCCACCCCAGCCTGGTCATCCTGCAGTCAGGGTAGACTTCTGTGGTCCTTCCTGAAGCCAATGTGAAGGAATTAGCTCTTTCCTGTCAGCATTTTGATAGGATCTATACATGAAGCTGAAGTCCTGGCCCCACTACCATGAACTGAATTCAATTTTACCATTGACTTCCAGGGAGCAGGGATTGGTTACAAGCTCAGGTAGTAAGCAATCAGGGCAATTCTCTACAGCTGTAAGTTCCTGAGATAAACTGAACATTTGAAAACCGTTCCTGTAGTTTGGTCGTCTTCGGTGAGCAGCTAAAGTGACTGCAGTTTCCAGCACAAGGAATCCATTTAGTTTCTCTACTTTTTTGTCTACCCAAAAAAGAGATGGGACCAGCCTGGATTGACACAGACAACATCCTCAGTAATTCTGTGACTCATTTCCCTAATAAGACAGCAGTAAGAGCTCAGTTTCTGGGCCTCTTGGCCAAAAACAACTAAAATTCCCACAGTTTCTTTCAATAATTATTTGCTTCCTCCACAGTCTGGCCCATGGCAATATCTCTTGGGCAGCAGGGCTTTCACAGAACAGGGCACAGCCTGGATCCCAGCCAGTCACTCAGTCCCAAGTGTCTGTGTGGTGCATCAGAGTAGCTACTTAATGATAAAACGCATTTTTCCTCCTCTCTCTATTCTGTTTTCATAGAGTGGATCCTCATCTCTGAGGTCAACTATAACAACTCCATTCATACATCTAACAGTTAACAGCAGCTAAAGATCTAACCCCTAGTTTTTTCCTTCCTGCCATTCTCTTATCAAAGAACAAAACTTAGCCTGCCCAACGGGTCAAGTCAGCACTTATACATGTATATGTACAAATATGTATATTTGTCAAGAGACCACATTCTTTTCATCTGGATGCCTCATAAGACTTGCCCCTTTTGCAACAGACACAAGCAACAAGACAACATTTCCTGCCCTGTGCTTCAAAGTATTTCCCATCTTCTCTGAGCAAGAATTTCAAAAGTGACAAACATTTATGGGAATCTCAGCTTTTTTGGTGGGGCAGGGCAGGGGAAAGGGCTTCACTACACAAAAAGTGACACATTTGAAAAAATTACCCAGATTCTACCTGTCGGAAGTTCATGTGTGGATTTGCCAACACAATATTGAACTAAAAGCAAGACACCCTATTTCATAGTTTCATAGTTGGTAGGGTTGGAAGGGACCTGAGCAGATCATCAAGTCCGACCCCCTGCCATGGCAGGAAAGAATGCTGGAGTCAAACGACTCCAACTAGGTGTCTATCTAGCCTCCTTTTGAAGACCCCCAGGGTAGGAGCAAGCACCACTTCCCTTGGAAGTTGGTTCCACATCCTAGCTGCCCTAACTGTGAAGTAGCGCCTCCTGATATCTAGCCTGAATCTACTCTCTGTCAACTTATGGCCGTTGTTCCTTATTACTCCCAGTAATGCTCGGGGGAACAGGGACTTTCCCATTGCCTGCTGGTCTCTCTTGGTCAGTTTATAGACCGCCACCAGATCCCCTCTCAGCCTTCTCTTGAGGAGACTGAACAGGTTCAGGTCTCGTAGCCTCTCCTCACAGGGCCTGCCCTGCTGCCCCCTGATCATGCGAGTGGCCCTCCTCTGGACCCTTTCGATGTTGTCCACATCCCTCCTGAAGTGTGGCGCCCAGAACTGGACACAGTACTCCAACTGTGGCCTGACCAATGTCACATAAAGGGGGAGGATCACCTCCTTGGACCTGCTCGTGATGCATCTGTGGATGCATGACAAGGTGCGGTTAGCCTTCCTGACTGCGTCCCCACATTTGCGGCCCTTGTTCATTTTGGCATCAATAATGACTCCAAGATCCTTTTCTGCCTCTGTGCTGATGAGAAGGGAGTTCCCCAGCCTGTAGGTATACTGCTGGTTCTTTCTCCCTAGGTCCAGTACCCTGTACTTGTCGTATTGAATCCCTTCTTATTCTCACCCATCCACCCCTGTAACCTGTCCAGATCTAGTTGTAGCCTGTCCCTCCCTTCTAGCGTGCCCACTTCTCCCCACATCTTAGTGCTATTCGCGAATTTGAACAAGGTGCTTTTCACCCCCTTGTCCAAGTCACTGATGAAGATGTTGAACAGTGTGGGCCCGAGGACTGAGCCCTGGGGGACCCCACTGCCCACATCTCTCCAGGACGAAAATGATCTGTCCACCACCACTTTCTGGGTGCGGCCCTCCAGCCAATTGGCGACCCATCTGACTGTGTAGGCATCGACACCACAATCTCCTAATTTTTTAATGAGAATGGGGTGAGAGACAGTGTCGAAGGCCTTCCTAAAGTCCAGAAAGACTACGTCTACTGCAACACCTGCGTCTAAGGATTTTGTGACCTGGTCATAGAAGGCCACCAGGTTGGTCTGACAGGACCTGCCTCTAATGAACCTATTCATTACCTAATCCCTATTTTGCAGGTGGGGAACTAAGGGCCAAAGAAATTAAGTTACTTGCCCTGGGCCACAAAGGATATTGGTAGCAGAGCTATGAACTGTACCTAGGCACTATCCTCAACTTGAACTATATAAAACCATCCATTCACCCCAGCCTTTCATAACACTGTAAGAAGTGATGTGGGACAGGGAAAGACTCCATTTTGTCTTGTATGATGTTGAACACACTGTCAGTGCTTAATAACAGCAATAAATCCTAACCAACAAAAACCACTTTAGGGAGAGGAAAGTCACAGTGGAAAGACTTCTCAGGGTAGTGTTCAGTGCTTTTATTCTGGAAAGGATAAGAAGTGGGATTATTTTAATTGATATATAGAAAAATGATGGTTTCAGGAAACCTTAGTACATTAAAAAAAAAAAAAAAGAAAGTAGCCAAGCATATTAAGCTGCTTAAAAAACAGGACCTGGTTTTCAGTGACAGATAGCTGAGCTAGCATGGTGCTCCAAATCCTTCCCACAATGAGTTGGTCTACAGGTCTGACTTCATAGGTTAGCCCATTCTTTCTGCATCTGTTTTTTACTGAGTGTTCTCATCATCACTATTAGTTACAAAACACCAAAAACAAGCCAACCCCTTCAACCAAATCTTGACTGGTCTCTCATTCTCATTATGGCATCCCAAGTAAAGGATAACAAAAAATTGTTTTTTAGATATATAGGGAGCAAAAGGAAGGCCCAGGGTAGAATAGGACCCCTACTAAATGGGCAGAAGCAATTGGTGATGGACAGGGGGGACAAAGCTGACCTCCTCAATGAGTTCTTTGCCTCTGTATTCCTAAGTGAGGGGCAGGACAAGGCTCTCACTGGGATTGTAGAGAGGCAGCAGCAGGACGCCAGACTACCAAGCATAGACACTGAGGTGGTGCAGGGTCACTTGGAGGAACTGGATGCCTTTAAGTTGGCAGGCATGGATGAGCTCCATCCGAGGGTACACTCGTATGGTTAAGGGCTTGCAGGCCAAGCCCTATGAGGAGAGACTGGGGCACCTGGACCTCTTCAGCCTCCGCAAGAGAAGGTTGAGAGGCGACCTTGTGGCTGCCTATAAGTTCATCATGGGGCACAGAAGGGAATTGGTGAGGTTTTATTCACCCAGGCGCCCCCGGGGGTTACAAGAAATAATGGCCACAAGCTAGCAGAGAGCAGATTTAGACTAGACATTAGGAAGAACTTCTTCACAGTTCGAGTGGCCAAGGTCTGGAATGGGCTCCCAAGGGAGGTGGTGCTCTCCCCTACCCTGGGGGTCTTCAAGAGGAGGTTAGATAAGCATCTAGCTGGGGTCATCTGAACCCAGCACTCTTTCCTGCCTATGTAGGGGGTTGGACTCGATGATCTATTGAGGTCCCTTCCGACCCTAGCATCTATGAATCTATGAATCTATGAATTAGTTATTTTTAAAAAGAATAGAAGTCTGGTTAGTAATAAACATCTTGGGAATATGGTAAAGCCAGTTGAATTAGTTATTTTTAAAAAGAATAGAAGTCTGGTTAGTAATAAACATCTTGGGAATATAGTAAAGCCAGTTGGATTACACCCGTTACATCCGTCTATACCAAATGTGTTTTCATCTCTATTTCTATGAACCACCTGGGCTCTGGGCTTGTAAGTGAAGCCAGCTATCAGACTGGATTTGTTCTAGAGGTTACAGCCAGTGGAACAGCACAGTCTCTCCACTCTGTCTAGCCTTTATAGAAGCAGAGAGACTCTGCTTATTGCAGGTGACAATACTTTATTAACTCTTGGATTTTTTAGCATTACAGAATGTCATAACATTCCAAGACAAAGTCCTTTAGAAGCAAAATGCTTTCATTTATGAGCTGCATCAAGTTACAAAGCAGAGAGCCAAAGTGCCTTTCCATCTGCTTTGGGTTTTTCTTGACAAGACCTGGAAAAATTTTCTTGTCATTCTTTCAATTCCTACTCCTACTGCTCAATGTCACCACTGCATCAACCACAGATCATGATCCCAGACTGGAACTCTGAATGCAAACACACTTGTACATGAGGAAGTTTGCATGTGGATCTAGGCTTTATAGCTCTGGCCCCTTTCTAATCTTCTACAGACAGCTCAGTACAGAAAAGACTAGCCTTGTTAGAAGCAGAGCCCAGTGCTACAAACACCTGCAAGTGATGGTGACTCTTAGCAAGAACAAATTTTCCCTCACCAACAGTCATAACTAAAAATAAGTGGACCTCATTCTTCTCTGGTTTACTCCATTTCTACAATAGTGCAACCTAATTGACTTTAGTGGAGTTACTGCAACTTTACATTGATGCTAGTGAGAGTAAAATTAGGTCCCATCTTTCACCTGTGCCCATCATTGTGGTACTGGCACACATCGGGTGAAATTTACCACTGGCACATCGCCCACTTAAGAGCACAAAATAGGGCATACATTTGGTACTCTATACATGGAACAAAGCTTTGTAGCCAGCCAACACATGCTTATTCCTAAGTGTAAATACACGTAGGTGAGCACTGCAAGAGCTGCTTTCCATCAATGCCTCCCATGTGACAATAAATTAACATAGACATTGTAGAAGTAGAAAACACACCTGTAAGTTAAATGTAACCTGAAATATTTTACATGCATTCTAGTTAAAGACCGTATTTTAAAGAATAGGCTATTTTAGTTGGCTGGGGCCCCATTCTGCTCCCACTGGTGCCAATGTCAAAACCCTCATCTGTTTTGCCAGGATCAGGCCCTCAGGCTCACTCTGTATTATGAACATGAAGGTCAGCAAGCTGACATAGTGGTTCTCTAAAGGCCACTGAATGAGGACTGTCAGCAGGTCTGACTCAGCAGCTCAACCCCATTCAATTGTCATCACTATGGTGTCCAAGTCAGGTGACCTCCACCCCACACTGAGCTGAGTTTGTACTTTTAATGAAGTGTGAGCATTATCCATCTGTGTGCATGTGTGTGCGCCATGCAAGGGTACTTACAATTTTCTCTTTATTCCCGCACTGCTGGGGTTTGATTGGAGCTGGCCAAACAGAAACTGAATCAGCTGTCAGTGGAAATCAAGTCAGGTGTTAATCAGCACAATGATTCAGCATTCCATCCTCCACAGCATCCTTCTTATTATGCACGTTCCCTCATTTTGCACAAACCCCAAAGAACTGGAGCCTGCTCTTTAGAACAAGGCATGAAATATTTGAGACAGACTGGTGAAGAGGACTTTGTTTCAACAGGTGCTAAAGCAAGACAGGAACGTATTACAGGCCTGATTTTCAGCAAGTTTTCATGTGCATAGAATTGAGCATTGCCTTTTCACACACACTACTAGCCATACACACATAGGCCTAGCTCTCTCATTATGTGCACACATGAGTCCCCATCTAGCACCATCACCTGTGGTAGCATGTGAGCAAAGGAAGCACATAACTGCATATGTGCAGTTGCTGATGGCTGAGAATCAGCCTCTCCCTCAAGCCGTGGGCTATTTGAAAATGAAAAGGCAGTCCCTAAAGAGAGGGTCTGAATTAGGGATCTCAGTCATTTCTGATGGATTTTTCAATCCTACTGAGCTCAACCTTTCTGAATCAGACATGATCCATGATGCAAGAATGCTTTTACAGTCAGAAATCCTTCATGGCATAGCACCATCTTGCTAGATGACTCAAGCCAAACATCACTATAACTTGCATCCATCTATTATAGGATAAATAACAGCAGCATCAATGCAACTACTGTGTATGCAGAGCTACTGCTGTAACATTATGTTAAAATCAGAGCACAACTCTTCTTTGCCGGACAGGAAATCACTGTGAGCTTAGTCATGACATCTGCTCTTAGCTCCATAATGGAGGCACTGGGAAATTTTGCCTTCCCAGATAAGAACAATATATCTTAGAAGGAGGATTGTGATCATGTCTAGTCTGACCTCCTGCATAACCCACACCATAACATTTCATCCAAAAATTCCTCAACCAGCCTGATATTTTGGGGGCAGAGCTCTTCATGAAGCTGCCACAAAGGCAATGGAGGACAGTCACCTTTACAGGATATGTGGTGTGCTCCTCTGGGCAACTGGCAGTGCTGCTGTTCAGAAATTTCAACTGTGCCAGGAGCTGGGTGGCCTTTTGCCCCTTGATGCCCCTGCAGTAGGGAACACTGTAGGCCTGTCTTGTTTGACCTTGTGAAAACAGTGACCTTCTGTTTCTCTGTCTGAAGTACAAAACTCATTGTGAATCACCAGACAGGTGCAGATGCAGTTTTTGATGGAGAACCAGGAGAAAGACAGGCATACTTCAACTGCTGTTAAAAACCACAAAAATGTACCTGTTCAAATCAAGCAACATTGCTGAAGTATTTGAGGTACTCCTGATATTTAGTATTGGTTCCTGTGAGGGCAGAATCAAGGATCTTAGGTTTAGGGTAGCACTGTGCAATATCTACTCTCACTGACAAGTGCTTTTACACCCACTGACCGATATCATTAGAAAATTCCATTGGAATGAGGAAGATTAGCACCCTCTAGCCCTCAAGTGCAGCATATGGATAGGTTTTATAAACACCTTCTGGTGACTTAAACAACAATCTGGAGAGCAATCTGAGGAACCCTAACATTTTCAGTGATCACTTGCTTCCTGACCTATTCATGTTTCTAACTACTGCTGTACAAAATGGACAGTAAATAAAATGCACAATCTCCTTTCCACTGAAATTAGTAAGCCCTCGCCATTGATTTCACTTGAAAGAAGCTCAGGTTGAAAGCATTTGTGACTCCAGTACATGGTTTCTTAAAGTCACTGTGACCACTAAGAAGTCATGCGAACTCATTTTCTTGAGGATATTACTCTTCTTTTTGCCTGGCCTGAGTATGAACTTCCTATTGCTATCCTGAAGCTGCAGAGCTGTAAAACTGGATAATGTCAAATGGGATAATTAGCCTCATTTTGACATGCCCACAGTTCTTGTTAGCATTTATGACAGCCATATGCAATGCAATTAGGAAGAGGAGGATAATACAGAGAAAGAGAAATATTATGGAAGGTCTGGAAGGAGGGGGAAAAGTTACTTCTCTAGACCTATTGGCTGTTCTGCATGACAGTGCAATAGAGCTCTGAACTTATCTGAACTGGTTTGATTGCTACCTTGTTGATCACTTTCTGTTGCTGTGAATGATTCTGCCTGAGGGATACAGCTTCCCGCCACAGGACTTCATTCTGTCTGAAAGTGAAACAGAAACACTCCCTGAGCACACAAACACCCATTACTTTTTTTTCCCTTCAAGTTACAGAGGAAAACTTAAAAATACAAACCTTAAAGGGCTCAAACAGTGAAAAAGCTTTCTTTTGGTCAAAGCAAGCAACTATTTGAAATGTGAATGAACGTGAACATCAGTCCTGATGCTCCTCTTCCACTAGAATAGATCCATTGACATCACCAGGATTACTCCTAATTTACAATAGTAATAAGGGCATGTTCACTCAACAAATTTTTGCTGACAAAACTACATTGGTTACGAGCATGAAAAAGAGAGATCTTTTGCTGGTATAGTTTACATCAGTGGTTCTCAACCCTGTTAAACTCAAGGCAGCCCTTGGAAAATTCTTAGAAAGCCTTACAGGAAGGCCAAAGTATACTTGTTGGAATAAGAATCACAAAGGAACTGAGCTGCGCATCCAAAATTATGGAATCCATCAAATCTTTAAGCCTTTGGAAAATTCAGATCTTGCCTTTCACTTATTTGACTATGCAAAAGTAAGAAACCAATCTTGTGTTGTGAAGAACTCAGAAAGACTGCAACAGATCAGAATGTTTTTGATGCTATGGAATTCCTATTTGAATTTATGGTTTATCACGTGAATAACATAAGATCGTTTGGTTTATATTGTGAATCATGCTGCTTTGGTCAAGAATCACTGGCTTAACCATACTGCAAAAAGGTCCTAAAAAGTTATGATCCAGGTGCATCCAGGATCTGAGCATGGCCCTGAGATAATTATCACTGGACAGCATAGATCTGTTCTAAAACCAAAAACCTACACTTCATTGGCCATGGCAGGAATGTCAATGTGTTTGCAAGGTGTGAAGCTCATTTTTTTAAGTACCGCCAAGGTTTACAAGGAAACCAATGTCAAGGAAACCAATGTTATGAAGGAACCATGTGAATAGGATTAACTCACTGCTTCATATCCTGCACTTGACATTCCATGTTCTCCTGTTGACTTCTCAGGATCTGGACCTCATACAACAATCTGCTGAGATCCTCTTGGCGCATCTTAGTTTCCTCACTTTTTACAACTGAGACCTGAGAAGAAAACATAAGACAGACATCAACAACATATGCACAGAGAGGTGAAAACTTTGCAAGGGCTTCTAAGCAGGACTCACATGTACAGCTAGGTTATTCAGTTGTAATACATTAAAACAGGGGACACGTTTTTAGGAGTATGAAGTGGCCTGTGGAACTGTGCTTAGGCAAATTGAATGAAAAGATCAGAGTGAAGACCATGAAAAATAAGAAGAGAAGAATCTAAGAGGAGTGGAGGAAATCCCATCAGTGGGCATGTTTTAAATACAATTTGACAGAAAGGATCAGTGCAGCACTAGCCCTGTGAAAATTAACTAGATGATTTTAAAAAACCTTCTATTTCTCTAAGATTAAAGATTATATTAAATGAGGTCTGCTAATGGCACAACCCTTGAAAGAGACTCCTTTCTACCACCTTGTGAGGACAATAAGCCATCTGATGCACAACAACCCCCTACAAGAGGAGGTGCAGCTGAAACTCAGGTCCTACCTTCCTTTTGATGTGTTCCAAGAGGTGTTCATGACCTTGTAGGAAATAAAGGTGCTGGAACTCCGTGTCATCACGTTCAGGCTTGACAAGGCCACCCTGCTCAATATTTACCACTTTCCTGAAGCCATCTAAATATAAACAGAACTAGTGAAAAACAGATAGATTGGACCAAACAGGAAGGAAAAAGGATCCCAATGTGTAAATTAGAGCTCTGACCCCTATGTGTCCCCCCACACACACACACTTACCCACTGATTCTTAAATGCAGTTGACATCCCTTCACTTCTGCCCGAGGGCTATCTTAGATTTTGTCAATATGCTGTGAAGAGCAAACCCTACATTGGTTATATAACATCCCAGTAGTTCCTATCAAGCCTAATTTGTCTTGGCAAACATGTCTCCCAGGATGGAGACAGTTTATGGCAGTGAAATCTCTACAGCCAGTTTAATCTGATGATGGAGGCCCTTATCCACTACAAATTTGCCCATGATCACTCATCTGTTCTACATGGGTTAGTGAACTGCTATCAGAGAGGAACAGCTTTGAAGCAGGGCTGACCTAGCCTGGCTATGAACTGCTGGACTTGAAGTGAAAGGCCCATGATCAGTTGCCCATTTTTACTTTCTAGATTTTTTAAGAAAAATTAAAATGTAATCAAAGACAACATTAATCTCCAGACAGGCAATCAAACCCATGTGCTAAGCAGTACCATTCCCCATTGTGAGTTCTCCAAGCAGGTCTTAAATACAGCACAGGGTGAATGTTATCCTTTAATAACATTAATTTGCGGTATATTGTTATCCAAGAGATACTTTAGTGGAACAGATTATGTGTTCTGTAATCATTCAGGGCTTTTTTAGGAATGAGTCATGTGAAATGTTCAGTTGCTGTGGGTTTTTCAATGCCAACATCAATACCTCCCCAATAATTAAGAAAGGATAGTATGTTATTTTAATTGATGTTAATAAGAAATGCTAAATCAACACTAAAATCTAGTTTTCTAAGCCCAGGAGCAATTTAATATTATCAAAGCCTTAAAAAAAACAGTTCTTATAAAATATCCCTGCTGATTTCTACTCTAAAAAGAGTCTGGGAGAGATTTTCAAAGGCACAAATCAGTATTACATGTCATTGACTTTCAGTGAGCGTTGGGTCTCTGGGCCTCTAAATGGCCTCTGGGCCTTCTAAAAGCTGTCCTTTGGAGACTTCTCTGCACTTACCTGTGCAACTAGATGGGTTTTTAAAACTGGATCTGAGATCCTTTGAGAGTGGCTTAACATACAAACTATGCCATTACATACTTACAATTCACAAATAAAGGTGTACTGAGCAACTGGTCAATGGTCAATAAAAACTGATTTCTCAACAGAGATGACTTTCTAAGAAAAAGTGATGGAAAATGGTCCTCAGTAGTGCCATGTCCCAAGCACAGGTGACAGCTGTTCCTTAAGATGCATTAATGGTAGAGGATCTGTCTCATACAAGTTTCAGTAAATTTCCATACAGAAAAATTTCCATATAGCAAGATTCATAAAAGTAATGACTAAATTTATGTAATCAGATTTACTAAGCATAAGCAGAAGACTATGGAATGAAACTTCCTTAGTTTATAATATATTATTTTAAATAATCTTTATGCATTCCTGTAAATATAGTACTAGGAAATGTCCCCTTTGTCTTCTGAAAACAAGCTTCTCATGATCTATGCATTCCCCAGAACCTTTCAACCAGACTGCAGCCTTCTATTCTAATTGCTTATCCATATGGCACAAACTGTTCTGTTTACAAGGGAAGTTCTTCATTTTAGACACATAACTTCATTTTAGAAGCATACATCTGGCATCATCTTACTCGTAGAATTAGAAACTTATAGTATTATAATCACTATACTTATAGAATCGTAAATTATTTGCTGCATAAATGCCAATTGCTACCATGAAATGTAAGGCAAAAATATCAATGCAAAAGCAATCAACTTCGTTTATTATTTGTATATCACATGTTTTGAAGCCCATGTTTGGGATTTGGCTTTTATATCTGAACTTATTTATTTTTATGTTTATAATTTTATTCCTGTGGTTCCCCCAGACGAGTGATGTCTGCGTGGCAGCACACTCTAGGGCAGTGGCTTTCAACTTTCTTAGGCTCAAAACACCCTTTGTTAGACTCAAGGCACTACTCAGAAAATGCCAGCTTGGTTTTTACACATTTTTTGACTATGGAAAAATAATAGAGCAATTCTTCTGTTGCAAAATCTCAGAAAGTCCACAGCAGGTCAAAACGTTTTTAACATTATGGATTCCTATTTGAAATCTCTGGGTTTATCTTGTGAACCATGTGTGTACACCCAACAGTGCTAACACTACAGCACCCTGGCTGTGAATCACTGCTCTTTGAGCTAGAATTCTACTTACACATGTTCAGCTGTCGGACAAAACTGGCCATATTGTTGTGTTTGAAATATTTAGGCAGCACCTCTTTGGCAAACCGTCCTTGTTCAAAAACATGGAAGCTGGTTCCATTCTATAGAGAAAAGAAAAGAAAATGATAGCGTGAAGTAATTCAGGAATCTCCACAAATGTCTTGAAGCCAAATTAATTTTGTCTTCGGGCCATAGCTGCCAAACCATAAAAACATCATCAGATGTAATGATGGCAATACCTAGATGGGTAGGCAGAACACGAGACTTCCACTTTGAGGCTAAGGTTTCCTTGGCTATTGTGTCCTTATTTCTTTTCCATACAGCCATGAGTACTGCAGGGCAATGCAAGAACTACGTGCATGTACAAACCAGAGGAGAAATCAGAGCATTCTAAAGAATAACATTCTACCTGTTCCTCAACAGGACTGATGGCTCTTCTTGGGGACTGTGAACCTAACACAGGTCAAAAAGAAATCCAGAAGTGCTACAACAATGGGAGAGAGATATGTAGACAAAGATGCATGTGTGGGTAAACAAGGACCCAAGGCTTTTAGCCACAGGAGCCAAATAACCTGCAAGCAGTTCTAGCACTGGATAAGGAAATGGGACAGGGAACAAGGACCTCCAATAAACTGAATTGCCTATCATCTGGTAGGCATGCTGCTCACCCAGTGCCTCTCACTTGCACATTCTCAATGAATTTCATAATATTTGGTGCTTTCTTAAAACCTCAGGCCTTGGAGTCACATGACTATGGAGATCAAAATTTTATTTCTAAAAATTAGTACTAGTAATTTCCTAGCTTCTCATGGTTGTGACAAAGTGCTTGAAAATGTCACTTGGGTGTCAGCTAAAGGTTCACAAACTAGAAGTCAAAATAAAGGACCTGAGAGAGCTATACACATGCTTTTTAAAACATTATGACTCGGAGGGGCTTGGCTCATGATTTCTGAATGCTAGGGGTTGCCAGTACTCCATGACCTGGCCCAAGGGCATCTCCAGGCTCCCAGTATTTCCAGACCTGTGGAAAGAAAGCCTACAGTAGTACATATTATAGTGAAGTGTTGCTGAAACTCCACCAACCCAGGACCTATACTGCATACTTTTGAACATCAGTTCCTAGCACCTGCCTGTTACCTATTTACACAACACCTACATAACTACCAAAAGCTACTCAAGCCTGTTAAGGGGTAGGATCTGTGATTCTTCCCACCAACTGCTAAACTTGGGGAATGTAACATAGGGTGGAAACCAACATTGTCTGACGTCTCATTTGTGCTGCCATGATATTTTTTTAGGGCAGTACAAATAATGAGCAAATAGACATCATTACCCTTTGTTATGCTACATGGAAGGAAAATCAGTGGCACAACAAAAGGTGGCAATATAGACTCTGCTGCTTTATTGTGATGGACATCTATTACCTCTGTGGCATTTTTCTCACTCAGTTAAATTCACTCCCCAGGTCTGGCTGAATGAAGAATGCCAGGAAATCACATTGCTCTTTGTCCTCCACCATAAAGGGTGGTGCAAGGGGTGACATGTATTTCACCCAGTGATCCAGATCACTGGATCTGGATCACTGGGTGATCAAAAAACGTGTACCATGACACGTTTCAGCACAGTTGACTTGTTTAATTCAGCTACATCTACTTCTAGGCAGTGTCAGAAAGAAAGGCTGTGTGAGTGGGTCATTCCTCAGGTGAGTGATGGTTTTAGGAAGACTGAATGAGCCATGTGGCCCAAAACAGTCTTCAACTGGTGGCTCCAAGTATATTTATGCTGCCATAATTGCACTAATTGCTTAATTGCTTTGATTACGATGGTACCATCTCTGCTGCAATCCTGAAGTCACCACTGAGAAACAAGCTTCACCCACCTGCTCTTGCACCACAGGCATCGCAGGCTGGAAAAATGCTCTGTGATAACTGTTAGAGCAGTGCTGAGCACAACCACCATGTCTCTGATTGAGATCCCTAGGGTGTGCCCAGGCACGCGCCAAAAAGCAACCACTCAGCATCTTTCCAGCATGTGGAGCAGGAGCATGTGGGCAGGGCCTGCTTTTCAGCTCTGATCTCAGGATGGCCACAGAGACAATAGTGACTTTTTTTTTTGGTAAAAATATTTTTCTCTCTCTATAAATGGTTACATATATCTAACCGATCCTGTTACAGAAAAAAGCCCTGCTCCCGCGCACCTGTACAAAGGTCCGCTGGCCACCTGTACCCGTTACAGTGTCCACAAACCGTGTGCAAAACACAAAATACACCCAGTCCTTTCTGGTCTCTCCGACCAGCCCTCCCTTCATGTCTACTCGTGCCCCGTTTCTGGTGTCAGGTACTCAGCTCAACTGGTCTCTTTGTCATTGTCACTCTAGCTTCCACTGGAGGACTCGCTGCTGCTGCTGTTGTCACTGTCGCTGTCCTCTGTCCCACTTGTCTGGTCCTCTTCTCCACTGCCGTCGCTCTCCTCTTTCCTTGGCGGGGGTTGTATGGTCCTGTGTCACGTGTCCCTGTGCCAGATGGTGTTCGCTGCATCTTCTCCATCCTCTGCTACTGAATTCTGATAGTAGGTCTGGAGTTTGCTCAGCGCCATCTTCACGCAGCCCACTACCTCTACGTCTGTTTATCTGTAGAGGAGCAGGTTCCTGGCCTTCCACACGGCGCTCCTGACACAGGATGCAAACTGGTCAAATCGGAGCAAGGAGCTCCCCTGGTTTTTGGTGAGGTGCCAGTCACCACTTCACAAAGCTGCTCTACCCTCTTCCTTACCTCCTTGGTGCAGGTGCAGAGCCACAGGAGGTATTCTATTGTCTCAGTGGCCCTGTGGCAGTTGGGCCACGGGCAGCTGGGTCTCCCCAACCTCCCCTCTCTGTGTCTCTGGGCCCTCACCAGGAGAGCTTGGTGAGCTATAAGCCAATTTAGGTCCCTGTGATCTTTGTGCAGTTCCTTGCGGTGGATGCGCTCCCACATGGCTTGACATGTGCCTCCCGGGAGCAGGTCCATGGGTGACATGGTGTCTCTTTTCCTCACCGTCTCTTGGATTTTCTTGTGGCCTTCCATGGCCACCGAGCCCGCGTTCTGCAGGCTGTACAATTGTGACGTATACTTTGTATCTGCTATCACTGTAGCTGCTGCACATGGACTGCAAACCTGCCCGAGAACTGGTGGTCATCCCACACTGACCACTGTCCTGCCATGGCTACACTGCTAGTAGTACCTGAGCCAATCATTTTAAAGCCAGCTCTTTTGTACCTACATGAGCTGTAGTCACAGAAGTGCATGCACCCTTGGATAAAACCAAAGAGCTGGTATGTGACAGAGAAAGCGGAACAAAATCTCCCTTCTGTTGTTTGAGAGAACACAAATAACTTCTGGCACTGAGTAATGTTGGTGGAAGAGTGGAGCTCATGTCATGATAACAATTATAGTTAACGTGGAAAGCTAACAAGCCCTAAACTGATGTGAAGAGCCTACCCCCTTCCTGTGCACTAAGCTTTCTGGCCCAGTCTGACAGTAGCTAGCACCCCATTAATCATCAATGGGATTAATTCAAAACAGTAATACAGGGCACCTCCTTGCAGAGCCTGAAGTTGGGCTGCTCTTGAAGTCACTGGTGGCAGCCACAGTGACGGGCAGATTCTCATGGTGCAAACTGTTGTAGCTTCATTAAAGTCAACAGAATAATGATGATCTCACTGACACCTGCAAAGGATCTGCTTCTTGCTGTCCATGGGCATCTAGTCTGTTTGAACTGCTTCCTGTTGTCTGCCAATACCTGTCAAACATATAAACACCATCACTCTCTGCTGAAGGGACAGTGCTAATTTGCTGCAGGAATAGCTTTCCACAACTGTTGCTTAATGAGCCATGCAAATTCTAATTGGCATGGTTTACCATCCAGGGATTCACGATTTGCATTTCAATAGGGCACAAAGGTCAGTGGGTGATGTTGGCTATGCAGCTGTTTTGTGTTGTCAAGATTGATGGCATCCAAGTAATGCAAGATGGGGATATTTCCATATCTTTGCTGGGTTTCCAAACTCCATCTGAAATGCTTTCCTAGACCAATCTCTTAATGACTAAACATAACAAATATTGGCTGGAGATACTCAGGATACTGTTCACTAAAACCTTAGATAAATAAAATCCAGCCCTATGTTATTAAGGAGCAGAAGAACTTGAGATGCATTTATAACTAGACCAATGTACTATAGTTTAGAAGAACCAACTATCTTAAAACTATGAAAACATGAATTAATGCACATACATTTTTTCAGAAATATTTTTGGATTCATTTAAATCTTAAGCTGCAGTGATCAGAGGGGTTTCTGTCAGATTCTGGAAGAAAGGAAGCTCAAGGATTTCAGGCTAGGTTTCAAAGTATGTGTGGAATAGTTACCAAAAATTATGAATTAAAGAGAGATACCATGGCTTTGCCAGTAGTGTCAGGCTACAGACCTGCATCTCTGATAGTGTTCCACTTTTGACCCATCCCACAATATTGTTTAGGAGTCTGTAAAGTAGATTTTACTTGAACCTTTACTCCAGCCAGGGCAAATATATTTTTTCCTTATTTCTTCAAGCTTCCAAGTTCTAGTTGATGCCAGAGAAACAAACACAAAAACACTGGGGAAACCAGTCCCCCACTCCCCAGCAGCTTTTTTCATAAACTCCCCCTCTCCCCCCCTTTTTTTCTTTTGGTTTTTGTTTTTACAAATGAAGGAAGTCCAGATAGTTCTGATCCATAGCTGAGGTCTTCAGCAGGCTTTACGATCATTCAGTTTTGTAAACAACTGTAATATCTTTAATATTTGTAGTACAGCCCTTTTCTTCCAAGCTTTTTCCTTTGCCTCAGAATGGAAATGGAGATGGAGAACTGGTATTGCCTACTGTGATTCACTGAACCTCTTCCAGTGAATCAGTGGCAGATGTATAGCTCTTTCCTTCTCTGGCACTATGCACAAACTCATTAGTCCTCACAACAGCCCTCTGAAGTGGATTAAGATCTTGTGCCAGTTCTACAGGTGGGGATTCTGAGGTAGAGAAAAGTTAAGTGACTTTTCCATGGGCATACCATGCAGTCTCTCAGCGATGAACAGACTTGTGTTGGAGACACGTTGTTTCTCCAGGCTCTTTACACTACACCTGTGAGTGCCACATGGTTCACCCTCTAATACTGAAGAGACTGCAGGATTCTGTTTGGAGTCCTAACTGGCACCTCCAAACTTCACACTTTTTGTTTAGTTCTGCTTTGATTATACTGCAAGATAATATTGAAACACCAGTGACATCCACACAAGGTAGCTGGGGAAAGCTAAAAGCGTTCTCCGCTTTGAAAGCATAGAACCCATAATCCCCCAGGGTGCTGAGTTCAGCATCACCATTCACGTTGTCATGTGGGTTATATTTTTTGCAACTGAAAATATTTTTAGTGGAAGAGATTATTATTTTGTAGAAGTTAGTTTTGGACCTTTTCCTCTTCATACAGGCACCGTATGGGCTCAGCTGGGTCCTAGAATAGCCATGTTTACTGAATATACACAAAAAGATTAGGCAAGGCAGCATACTGTTGCTCTCCCTAGTTTCTGGCACCTTCTAAAGCACAGAACATGGCACCACTGGATGACTCACAAACTATTTAAAAGGATACTACTGTATTTCTATGTGCAATATATTGCTATTGAAGAATGCACATTAGCAAACCCTACTACTCCTGTCATTTTTATTATGAGTTCCTTGCTGCTATTGCTGATCTCTACATCTGAAGGGGCTTGACTTCTTCTCTGCCCACTTTGGACTCAGCCCACTCATAATTCAAGCTGATTCAATGCTGTATGCTCATAAACATTTGATCAAATTCTGACTAATTGTCTGATTCAATGGATTTGTCCCGCTGTTAATCCACTACTAGCAAACATTTTCACAAATGTTTTTTTGGTTCAGACAAATGTTTGGGGAATGTCTGTTCTTTGTATGAAATCAAGGACATTAGTTTATGGAAAAGTGTGTTTGGCATTTCTCATCCTCATTTCCCCAACTATCCAGTTAAGAAGTATAAGAAATACCATGTGACTTGAGTCATATGCCCAGAACAACAGATTGCAAGCTCTAAAAAAGGAACAATTCATTTATAATCCTGTATGCTAAACATTATTCATATATAAACATCTCAGTCAACACTTAGGAAGTGTTAGAAGGATTGGTTAACTTAAGTAAAAGCTGAAATTTAGATTTACTTTATTCATGCCACTGGGTGCACTCTGTTCAAAATGCTCCTTACAGCTCTAGCCCTAGACATGATTGTGTTACTACAGATTCATCAGGTGGATGTCGAAGTAGGATACAGTGGGGGCTTAGCTACATGAGGCAGCCAGGAAAGCTAAGGCAACCAAAGAAAGATGTGGAGTCAATGTACCTTAGTTGAAGGACATTAAACCACCTCCACAGGCAATCCTGTTCCAGTTTAAAGGCACCTTAGTATGTTTGCTAAAGCAAACTCAGGCTGCTGTATGAATGAGAGGACCCACACAGAACTTTAAAAGCCCTTAATTAAGGCACAAATTGACTTCATTTCATTAATTCACCTTAACTTTTCTGAGTTCCTCTCTCTAGATATAGCTTGATTATGCTATAAAGAAGTGTGGAGAAATAAAAAATAATAGTTAACCAAATGCAAGAAAATCTAGCAAAGTACAAACATGAAAGAGAAAAGGCTTATTTTTAGAAGATATAATCCTCCTTGTTCTGGAAGTTCTCTCTGCATTTGCATTATATTCAAACCCACTGATTCAATAAAGGGCCTGGGGAAGACCTGTAATACTAGCTCCACATGGCATTTCATAAATCAAACAACAGTGTGACTAGCATATCACCCCATGCATTCTGAATGGAAACAGCACTGAATAACACCTCCATACATGACAAAAAAGCTAGACCAAAATACATTAAGACAAAAAACAAATGTTTATTATAGATAAACTTTTTTTGGAAAGCAAGTTTACAAACACATCACATTTGGTAATTCACTGCTGAAGGTAATTAATGCTATTATTTGCAGCAACTATTAATCAAGTCAGGTGTGCAGTGAGGTTTCAAAATGATACATGAAAAGTGAGCACGTTAGTCCTCTGATTGCACATAGCATTTTAAAGCCCAAAATGAAAAACAATAAAAAATCATTGCAAACCCTCTCCCCCCAGAAAACACAACAAATAAAACCCAATAAAATTAAAAAAAACCCTAAACTAACAATACATATATGTCACTTGGATCACCGCAGGAACTGGTTCAAGTGCCTAGGGTCCCCCATTGTGACTAGTGACTTTAGGTGCTAACTGCAGACTCCTGCAAGTGAATAGTTAAAGATCTGAGGATTAGATACCCTTCAAAGTATTTCAAATGAGACAAACCCAGAAACAATGCATAACCCCACAGTTAGTGCCTTGGAGTATCTTGGTCTCTCTAGCTTACAAAAATATACCATTACATAGATCCATAAAGTCTCTCTAAAGAACTACAGTCTTTTTCAGTCAATCAACTAGTGATTGCAAGGTGCTCTGCAAATGTAAAGTGCTAGATGAACGCTGTGGAATAGTACTGTCTTTTCAATGTCTTGGAGATGTTTGTGCCCTGCTGTTCCATTAATTTAACTGACAAGCTGTATTAGCTGTACTTACAGTACTCCAGCAGATGAGATGGTTTGTTTCAGGATCTTCCACCAGTGTCCACAGTTTAGTTAGGAATGCTGGCACGTTACTGGAATATCCATCCATTGTCAGGGAATTAGCTGAATCTTGCATAGTTTTTTTCAGTCTTTTGGTTACACAAACTCCATATCTTTTAATGCACCCGTCTGTGTGGGTGTGTGTGAAGAGGGAGAAAGAGCCCTTGAGCTTTATCCAGATCAGGTTGAGAGCAGGCCCCCTGTGAATCACAACACCAGCACGGCTCACACTCTTAAAAACTCAGCACAAAGCCATGGCATCACCAGCCACAGAGAACAATGCACAAAATGAAAATGCACTGCAGTGGATCTCACAGGGCTGTGAATAAACATGCAGTGTCATGCAAAGAGAACACATGCTTTACACCTTCAGCTGGGAAGGTAGCAAATTATGGGAATGAACTAGGAAAACACCTGCTGGCCTACTTGCAGGATGCTAGGAAGCACAGAGACCAGATTGTGAAGGCACTGAATTTAAACATCATTTCACTGCTTACTTGTCCTAAGCACAAGCAACCACAGATGGGCAAAAACAGGACTGGCTTTAAAGACTGCAAAACCGCTTTGGTCTGGATGTGGATCCCATCATACCTGCACTCAGAGAGATTCAGATAAATAGCTTTAGATCTGGAAAAAGTATGGGATGATGAAAATAGATATTCAAGAAACGTCAAGTGATTGTCATAGGCGACTCCATCCTGAGAGCTACAGAGGGTCCCATCTGTTGCCAGGACCCCTCAATATGCGAGGTCTACTGCCTGCCCGGAGCAAAGATTCAGGATGTGATGGGGATGATCCAGGCCATTACCCAGCCCACCGATTACTACCCCATGGTCCTAATACATGTGGGCACTAATGATGCAGCCAGGAGAAGCCATGATCACCTGATGATGGACTACCATGCTCTGGGGGGCATGCTGAAGGTGATAGGGACACAGGTTGTATTCTCTTCTGTCCTACCAGTGAGCGGACGTGGAAGACAACATGAGACCTGCATCAGAGAGGTCAACTTGCGGTTTTGGGAATGGTATCTCGAGGCGGGCTTTGGCTTCCTAGACAACGACCCACACATCAGGACAAGAGACATGCTCGGGTGAGATGGGTTTCACCTTTCCCCCAAAGGTAAGCGTGTGTTCTCTTCTAGGTTGGCTGATCTCCTCCAGCAGGCTTTAAACTAGGCTCACTGGGGGAAGGGGAAGATGAGGGCGGAGGAAGCCTTGGACCACTAAACCAAGCTTCACCCACAAGAACAGCCCAGCCTAGACTGATGATGAGCAGAATAAATACCCAGGTAAGCAACAGGGGCCCAGGTAGTACTGAGATTAGGGGGCCAGTGCATGCATCTTCAGGAGGCCTCAAATGCCTCTACACTAATGCTCGTAGTATGGGGAACAAGCAGGAGAAACTCACACTCCTACTAGCTAACACCAACCCAGACAAAGTGGTGCTCACCGAAATGTGGTGGGACCCAATGCACAACTGGGCAGTGAATATCAAGGGCTATAGTCTGTACAGGCGGGATAGAAAGGAAGGAGAGGTGGGGGTGTGGCGCTGTACGTCAAGGAGAAATACACATCCTCAGCGAGTGGCACTGGGTCAGAGGAGGGGCACACTGAAGCGTTCTAGGTTAGAATACAAGGAAGTCGAGGGGAAAGGGACTTAACAGTGGGGGGTCTACTACAGATCACCTAACCAAGGGGAAGAGCTAGACCAGGAATTCTTAAGGCAGCTCACGGAGGTAGTTAGGTCAAAGGACATGGTCATCATGGGTGACCTGAACTTTCCAGACGTCTGCTGGGAAGAGCAGTCAGCCAGGTCTGATCGCTCATGTAGGCTCCTAGCCAAGATACAGGACCTCCATCTAACCCAGGAGGTGCACAGCCCCACCAGGGGAGATGACCTTGGATCTGGTCCTGGCCACGGGCAACAACCTGGTGAGGGGTCTGCAGGTGCTCAACCACCTGGGCGACAGTGATCATTGCCTGCTGGAATTCACCATCCAGCGCAAGGTGGCAAAGGCCTGCAGCAAGGCATCAGCCCTGGACTTCAGGAGGGCGGATTTCAATGAGGTAAGGAGAATAGTCGGGGAGGCACTGAGGTCCCAGAGGGGAGGGGAGGGGAGTCAGGTGCCCAGGAAGAGTGGTCGTTCCTTAAGGAGACAATCCTCCAAGCCGAAAGGGTGGTAATCCCAACGTGAATCAAAGGGGGCAAGAGGGCGCAAAAGCTCCCATGGCTCACCAAAAGCATCCGGGAACGTCTCCTAGCTAAGAAGGAGGCGTATGCCCAATGGAAGGGAGCGGCCATCACCAGGGAGGACTATACCTTGGTTGTTTGGGGCTGTAGGGGAGCGGTCAGGAAGGCCAAGGCAGAGATGGAACTGGGACTAGCTACCCGGATCAAGGACAACAAGAAGTCCTTTTTTAAATACATAGGGGGTAAAAAGAAGGTACCAGGTAATGTGGGGCCTCTGCAGGACACGCTAAGAAATCTGGTCATCGCACCAGACAGCAAAGCTAACTTATTTAACAATTTTTTGCCTCCATTTTTCTGAGCAGGCAATGGGTCACCCCCCACACCGGGACCCCATAGGTCCCAGGGGAGGCACACCCAGGCCTAGGGTCAGTGAGGACCTAGTCAGGGAACTTTTGGAGGGATGGGGCATATTTAAATCAGCAGGTCCTGACGATCTCCACACCAGAGTGCTGAGGGAATTAGTAGAGGTCATTGCAGGACCCCTGGCACTGCTTCATGAGCGATCATGGTGCTCTGGCGTGGTGCCAGAGGACTGGAAAAGGGCCAATGTGGTTCCCATTTTCAAAAAAGGGAGGAAGGAGGACCCAGAAAACTATAGGCCAGTCAGTCTTACCTTAGTCCTGGGTAAGCTTTTTGGGAGTTATCCTGGTGCATGTCTGCGAGGGGCCAGCAGGGGAGATTATGCTTAGGGGCGACCAACATGGGTTCATTAGAGGCAGGTCCTGTCAGACCAACCTGGTGGCCTTCTATGACCAGGTCACAAAATCCTTAGATGCAGGTGTAGCAGTGGACGTAGTCTTTCTGGACTTTAGGAAGGCCTTCAACACTGTGTCTCACCCCATTCTCATTAAAAAACTAGGGGACTATGGCATCAACACCTACAGTCAAATGGATCACTAACTGGCTGGAGGGCCGCACCCAGAGAGTGGTGGTGGATGGGTCATATTCGACCTGGAGGGATGTGAGCAGTGGGATTCTGCAGGGCTCAGTCCTCGGGCCTACACTATTCAACATCTTCATCAGCGACTTGGACGGGGTAAAAAGCACCCTGTTCAAATTTGCAGATGACACTAAGATGTGGGGAGAAGTGGGCATGCTAAAAGGGAGGAATAGGCTTCAATTGGACCTGGACAGGTTACAGGATGGGCAGATGAGAAGAGGATGGGTTTTAACACTGACAAGTGCAGGGTACTGCACCTGGGGAGGAAGAACCAGCAGCATACCTACAGGCTGGGGAACTCCCTTCTTGTCAGTGCAGAGGCAGAAAAGGATCTTGGAGTCATTATTGATGCCAAAATGAACATGAGCCGATAGTGTGAGGAAGTGGTCAGGAAGGCCAACCATACCTTGTCATGCATCCACAGGTGCATCTTAAGCAGGTCCAAGGAGGTGATCCTTCCTGTCTATGCCACACTGGTCAGGCCGCAGTTGGAGTACTGTGTCCAGTTCTGGCCACCGCACTTCAGGAGGGATGTGGAGAACATGGAGAGGGTCCAGAGGAGGGCCACCCGCATGATCAGGAGTTAGCAGGGCAGGCCCTACAAGGAGAGGTTAAGGGACCTGAACCTGTTCAGCCTCCACAAGAGAAGGCTGAGGGGGGATCTAGTGGCTGTTTACAAACTGGCCAGAGGGGACCATCAGGCATTGGGGGAGTCCCTGTTCCCCTGAGCACTACCAGGAGTGACAAGAAATAATGTTCACAAGCTGGCAGAGGGTAGATTTAGGCTAGATGTCAGGAGGCGCTACTTCACTGTCAGGGCAGCTAGGATCTGGAACCAACTTCCAAGAGAGGTGGTGCTGGCTCCTATGCTGGGGGTCTTTAAGAGAAGGCTGGATGAACACCTCGCCGGGGTTGTTTGACCCCAGTACTTTCCTGCCATGGCAGGGGGTTGGACTCGATGATCTGCTCAGGTCCCTTCTGACCCTGCCAACTATGAAATTATGTCATGTGTGTTACCCAAACTACAGCATGCCATAACATGCTATTATTCCAGATGCTAATTATGCACAGACAGACAAGGTTCCTTGGGTGAATTTGATATCTTTTATTAGACCAACCCAAATGGTTGGAGAATAGTTATTAAGCAAGCTTTTGGGTTCAAAAACCCTTCGTCAGGCTAAGGACGCTGCAGCAGTTGCTGTGTGCTCTTCCTGGATGGAATGAAAAGTAAAGAAGCCAGGGGCTGGGTTGGGGAGTCAGTTGCCAGGCAGATTGTAATGTATCAAAAATCCAATGTCTATGTTTAGTCCCTGATCTCTAGTATCCAGCAGGTTGATGAAATGGAGCTCATAGGCTCGTCTCTGGGATGTGTTGTGTAAGTTTCCCTTGAGGATCAGGACTGAGAGATTGGAGAGAGAGTGGCCTTCCTGTGAGAAATGTGCCCCCACCGGTAATTGGGTGTTTCTGCCTTTGATGGATTTCCGGTGTGCGTTCATTCTGGTGCACACTTGTTGTCTGGTCTCTCCTACATATCTTCCATCAGGGCATTTGGTGCATTGGATGAGGCATACTACATTCCTGGAGGTGCAGCTGTAAGATCCTGGGATGCTGATGGCTCTGTTGTGGAGTAATAGTGTAATAGTGTAATAGTAATAGTAATAGTGGAGGTGGTGGAGATGTGGGGGCAGGTTTTGCATTTCTTGTCATGGCACAGTCTGGATCCTTTTGGTGTGTTCTGGGGTTGAGGAAGTTTGCTTCTGGTGATGAGGTTGGCGAGGTTCGGTGCTTGTCTGAAGGCTAGGATGGGTGGCTCTGGGAAGATCTTTTTAAGAATAGGGTCTTTTTCTAATATGGGTTGCAATTTTTTGAGGATTTTCCGTACAGGTTCAAGGGATGGGTGATACTTCATAACCAGCAGTGTTCGATTTGTGGGGGATTTTTTTCTGTACTGCAGCAGTTCTTCAAGTGGTATCCAGGTGGCTCTTTCAAATGTGCGATCTACCTCTCTGGAGGAGTGTCCTTGCTGGGTGAAAGCCTTTTTAAGATTGGTGAGGTGGCAATCCTGGGTGTTTTCTTCAGCACAAATGCGGTGGTATCTGAGGGCTTGGCTGTATAACACAGCTTTTTTGGTGTGTTTCAGGTGATTGCTGGTTCTGTGCAGATATGTATGTTGGTCTGTGGGTTTCTTGTATACTGTGGTCTGTATTTTACCCTTCTGGATACTGATCCTTGTGTCTAAAAAGGGGATGTTGGTGCTGGAGTATTCTAAAGAAAGTCGGATGGAGGGATGGTGCCTGTTGAATTTCTGGTGGAACTCAATTAGAGATTCCAGGTTCTCACTCCAAATGATGAAGATGTCATCGATATATTGTAAGTACAGCAAGGGTTTGATGGTGCAGTTCTTGAGGAAGTCTTCTTCCAGGTGGCTCATAAAAAGGTTGGCATACTGTGGGGCCATTTTAGTGCCCATAGCTGTTCCCATCATCTGGAGGAAGTGTTGATTATTAAAAGTGAAATTGTTGCGTGTGAGGATGAAGTGTATAAGCTCAGTGATATCTTTGGGTCTGTATTCTGAGTTGTAATCTTGTTCCTGTAGATATGTAAGGCAGGCATGGATGCCATCCTGGTGTGGGATGTTGGTATATAGGCTGGTAACGTCCATGGTGGCTAGGAGTGTGTTGCTGGGAAGGTGGTCTATGTTTTTAAGTTTCCGTAGCAAGTCTGTGGTGTCTTGGACAAAACTTGCTCTGTGGGTGACAAGCGGTTTTAGGATGGATTCAACAAAACCTAATATTTCCTCAGTTAGGGTCCCATGGTTGGATATGATAGGTCTGCCAGGGTTCCCTTGTTTGTGGATTTTAGGGAGCATGTAACAAGTCCCTGGGTTAGGTAGCGGGGGGATCAAGGTCTGTAGTTTTTCTTGTAATCTTGGTGGAAATGATTTGATGGTATTGTTGAATTTTTTGGTGAAAAAGGGAGTAGGATCTTCTTGTAGTTCTTTGTAGTAGGTGGTGTCAGAGAGCTGTCTGTTGGCTTCCTTTATGTAATCCTCATGGTTTAGGATGACTATGGCTCCTCCTTTATCTGCTGGTTTTATTACTATTTGGTGGTTAGATCTTAGAGATTCTATGGCCTTTTTCTCTGGTAGAGAGAGGTTGTTGTGGTGGCGCGTGTTGCTGATTATTTCATTGTTCATTCTTTCCCTGAAGTAGTCAATGTAGCGGTCAAGGTTAGGGTTTTGTCCACTGCGAGGTGTCCAATCTGATTTTTTGGGGGTTTTTTGGCATTGATATTTTCTTGAATGTTGTCAGAGGATGAGTTGTTGTTGGGAGTGGGTTATGCACAGATGTATTTGTTCGAGCCAAGCTCTGGAGCCCTGACTTATGTTGGATCACACAAGTTGTTTTGCTGGCTTCAGTGGGACACCACTTCCAAGAATAAGGGTATGGACAAACGTACAGGTAAACAGTAGCACAACTGGCAGGGGGAGTGGGGCAGGAAAGCAAGGCAGTCACTCTAGTTGCTGACTTAGAGGGCACAGAAAAATGCTTTTCCCAGCCATTCCCAGTCAGTGCTATGGCAGAAATGGCCCTACGCTGCCCAGCTGTAGGAGCAGGGTATGGGGACAGCATAGAGTAAGACCACTCTCCTTCCTCCTCCACTTTTCAGAGCTTGGCACAACAAATCTATTCAAGTCTCTCTTGATGCTAGAGGTCTGTCTGGTCTTGTCCCACACTGTAAATAGATCTCTTGCTTCACTGCCTCTTAACCCATTCCTTTACCATATACTAGGTTCATGGGTAAACTGAGGCACACAACATGATAACATGAACACATTTAAAACAGAAATATTGTAATACAATAAATCCTATAGTTTGTCACAATGAAATATGGGCATTCTAGCTAATGAAAGGCTTTGTTAAAGATAACCAATTCCTTCCCCTTCATTTAAGGAGCTACAATAGCACCCAATAGAATATGGCTTCAAGGGCTGGCCTGGGTGCTACCACACTGTAAAATTTAAATTAATAACAATACACAGTCCTGAGGTCCTCAAGGAAAAAAAAGTGCAAAGTTAACATTCCTGATATTGCTAACTTAAATAAAGGAACAGAAAAATGAACCTCCATATTATCTCAGGAACAAACAAAAAAGACACATTCCAATTCCTTTAATCTTTTGCATGTTACTTCCAAGTCTAAAACCTCCATTTCTGGAGCAAAGTTGCAAACTCTGTACTTTTTACAGAAGGATGGCTAGGGCTGAAGAGAGAAGGTGTCTGTGTACATCTGTGCTTGTGCAGAGCTAGTGAAAAGACTGGGGTATGGGTTTTGAGGAAAGGTCCCTAAAAATTCAAACTCCATTCACCGTGAATCTGTGCGTCCATGAAATCCATAAGTTAGGATGAGGAAATCACTGAACTACTACTGGTTTCCAAGGATGTTGTTCTTTGGTAATCTTGAGTGTATATCCTTTAAGATTGGGACAGTGCTCAAGAAAGGCACCTACCACGTCCTGACTCACCACACAGTAACAATGAATCTCTATCAGATTGGCACATTTCTTTGCCAGGTCGATTAGTGAGGCATTCAAGTCCTCTGAAGGAGTAGTGTGGAGCACCAGTCTTTTCAACATGGTGCTGTAACTGTTGGTGACAAATCTAACCTGGTTCACCATATAAGTGAAAGTATTAAGTTGTAAAGTGTCCACAGGTATATTTGGTTTTAGGATTCGTGGTATCTTCCAGGCAGGAACTGTATGGTCAAACTCCAGGTCTACACAGAGGTGAGGATGCTTCTGGGTGACAGCAGCCCAAAGCTCTTCAGAAATGACTGGGATGTATTTGTCCAGACGTTCACAGAAAATATCTAAGCCTGTGAAAGGCCCTCTGTTTGGCTTGATCAATTCCAGAAAGACATCATCAGACAGACTGGCATAGTAGACTCCTAAGGTAGACAATTTAGGACACATTCTCAGAACCTCTATAATGGTTTCTGGCTTAACGTTGCAAACCAGTGTCCGGTTGTTGATGAACAAACTGTGCAAGTTTGGACTGCTGGCAGCTATGAGTCCAACAAGCCCATCATCAAGGGTGAATGGCATTCTCCGAAAATCAATGTGCTGAAGGTCTATGTGGTTCTCACTTTGACATATATTCCGTATGCTCTGTAGGATGTCTTGGCCAGAGTAGAAGTAAGGGTTCTCTCCTTGGCACATAATACACAGCTTCTGCAATTTGTGGTTCTGCATAGCCAACATGTCTAGGATGTGAGTGACGTTCTTCCGGTTAATCTCCTTGGACTGGTCAAATACAATCTTCAGGTGTTTGATTTGGCTTAGGAACTGGTGTAAACTCTGCAGCATGCTCTCCTCATCCTCTGAATCACAACTAGAAGAGCATTATAAAAACAGTCATTTGCTGGAGCTACTATAAGTGAGCACAAAGCAGGGACTTTACTTTGAAGGACTCTCCATTATTATTACTGCTGCTACTGCTACTACTATTAATACTACACTTTTGTGCTATCTTAGAGTTTGGGTCTCGTTTAATGTCTGCAGTAGCAGCATGGCATAGTGGATCCCACATTAGCCTGGTGTCAGAAGTGCTGAGTCCTTTTTCCAGGCCAACCAGTGGCCTGCTGACTGTTACAGGACCAACCACTTCACCCCCTCAAGACTCTGCTTCCCTTCCAACACATCTATTTAGGTTCTAGCTTGTTGAGACAGATTCTCACTGACTTTGTATGCCGATTAGCCGTAATCGCTGACTTTGTATGTCGGCAGCAGGGGTTGGGGGGTAACAAGTGGCTGGACGTGGAGCTGCCTCTCTGCCCGACTCCGCAGAGCACCCTCACAAAGCACGGGGCCTGGAGCAGTTGCCCCAATTCATTCCCTCCTAGGGACGGCCCTGGCGATTAGCCCAATGGTCCTACAATTCCTCAGGCACTATAACAAATAACAGTAACCAGAGCAGAATGAGTTTTGGAGCCTAGCAGGATGTACAGACCTGCAGGTGTGGGGTGCTGGTGGTTTTCATAAAGCTTATTTTCAACATCTATTTCAGTCAGATTCATGAAGTACAATTCAAATCACTACTTCACTATTCCTGAACTTGTGAATCCAGCTTTGGTGGCACCACAATAATTATTCCAGTGACCTGGGAATGCATACTAAGATTGCTGCAGCTTTTCCTTTGCACTTGAGTGGCTGCATCTACGTGTGCCATTAGTGTGAAGAAATAAACTCTGGTGCAGTTTGTGCCAGAGTCAGCAGCTCAAGGGCACAGTGTTTACACGTGTACGTGGGACTACAGCACTCTGAGCCAGGGTGGAGCAGCCCTGGGCTGGCGGAAAGCCAGAGGGGTCAGCCCTGGGCTCCGAATGGCTGTGGAGGGCAGCAGAGGAGCTGGCTGGGGCACAAGGGTGCTACACTACAGGGCTAGGCAACAAGCAGCCCCTGTACATTAGCACTCTTGTGCCCCAGCCAGCCCCTGTCACCATCGACCCATGTCTTTCTGCGCATGTAATTACTTCACGGTAGGAAAAGTTGGGGAAAATACTATCCTACAGCAGAGTTAATTAATTTACTGTGCCCTAATACCAGTGCATGCATAGACAATGATGCTGTACTGCAGGGCTAATTAGTCAAAGGGTACATGTAGATGTACCCAGTGTGGCCTGAGAGAGCATGGAACTAGGACTCAGGAGACCTGAGGTCTATTCCCAAATTGCTGAGCAAGCTTAGGAAGTTTCTTCACCTCCACCACGCCTCAGTTCCCCCTTCAGCAAAGTAGGAATAATGATACTGACCTCTTTTATAAAAACACCTCTATGTTCTACTGATTAAAAGTACTATAAATAGAGCTGGATACTAAAACCATTTTTTCCTTGAGTTTCTTTTCTTTGACTCACAATTCTTAATATTTTCTTTTTAAAGAATCATGCTATCAACAAAAACTTTATTTTCCCTACCACAAACAGAATCTACCATTTGCAGTAATGTTACTGACACAGGTTATATGTCTATGTTTGTGTAGGCCATAACTAGTAATGCTGCTTTTGTACAAAAAACAATTACGCAGAAAACAGATTATATGGCACTGCACTCATGGCATTGATACTGATTGATATTGATATATTCCCATATTTGTCTCCATCCACAGCTTCAAGCATTAGAAACCACCCCCCTCACCTGATCTCCGTGAAATGCCACACTGAACTAGTAGTAACTGCTGCAGCCCAGTGTCTGCACACTTGGAATGCTGTGTATCTGTCTCGAAGAGACAGGTAGTAAAATATATGGATAAGGATTTCTTCTGGGATGTAATTCCAAAGGTGTGATGTAGGAGCAGGCATCTTTCTCATTCAGTTGGACAATCTTCCACGCTGCAAATAATGTCCTCAAAATAAGAAAACATATCGGGATGGGAAAAAAATCATTAATTATTTGCCAAATCAAGCCAACCCTTGGCTTTTTTAATAACACTCCTATTAAAGCTGGTCAGAACATTTTTAATCTTGAAAGTTCAACTAACTGAAATCTGATGGAAAAAGAATTGGGGTAAAATTGAGACAAAGTTTTGTCCAATATTTTTCCTCATTTTTTTAACCAAGCATCTTATATTTTTCATGTTGGAAATTTTTCAAGAATTCAATTTCCAATTTTTTTAGCGCAATGAGAAATATTTGAAAATGTTTGCATCTTTTTCTATTCAATTAGTCCTAAACACTGTAATCACTGCGCTCTGGTTAATGAAGATAATTTTTTTACTACCATTTGAATTCAAAACATGGGGGGGGGGGTTCTTTCTTTTTTCCCCTCTAAGCTCTGAGAAGAAAAAAAAGAAACAATCTTGAGTCTAAAACAACCTCAAGCATGAATTTTCCGTTGTACACAAGAACAAAGAATTAAAATGAAAACTTTTGCGACTTTAGCTATAGTGGTTATTAGCTACAGCGGCCGGTAGCTAAGACTTAGTAATCTGGTAGACAGTTATTATTCCTGTGATCATGCCACTCACAAAATTATATGTAAATGTCTTGAATATGGATGTACTTTTCATTTCATTATACTTCTGTGAGAATTAAAGGGAAAAGTATATACGTGGAAAGCATTCTGAGACGTACAGCACAAAACATCACATATCTTAGCAACATTACTCCTCGTTCCTCACTGGAGTTCACTCTCTACTTATCTTGTATACTTCTGTACAAATAGGACGTTTATTCTTCTCTTTCAAGCTTCTCAAGAACAAATGGGGAGTTTTAAAATAAAAGTACTTTAAAATGTGCAGGCTCCTTCCTGCCCAGATTACAGCAGCAGAGCTGCTAGTTTTCAGAATTTAATCATCAGATTTGTGACAGCGAGTATTGTTTTCAAATTCCCCAACTCTTCGGGTCATGTTGTGGTACACAAATCTCAGCTTTCCTTTTAATCTTTAAGGGAAATTTCTAGTCTTTATGGTCAGAAACATACCTGAAAAGGCAACCTAAACATACATCTATGATTTAGAAACTAGAAAGAAAAAGTAACTTCAATACATTTTTTAAAAACATTGTATGATTTAAGACCCAAGTTGTAATATTTAAATGTTTAAGGGTGACAATATTGCAGCTACCATTCTGTCTAACCAGATATCACATCTGCTTGTGTCCTCCCTTCTCCTCCAAATACTTTCCTACCATTTGTTCAACATTCTGGCTTCCTCAATAGCAAAATTGTTTTTGCTTTCCCCAGTTGCGTATTTCTTCCCTGTTGCCTCTGGCAATGCCTTACAATGGTTGTTTTCAGTACTCTTATTTCCAGCTGTTTTAATAAATTCTCTTGCCATTTTGATTCCTGCCTACGTATCAGATAACCCATTATCACCCCTCCCATATCCAGCCTCTTGTGTTGCCAGCTCTTCTAACTTAATCCTGAGTGATCATTGTCTCAAAGCCCCGGATCCCAGTCTTGTGAAACAGAATCCTTTGATTGTACAAGGAAGCTTGAAATACATGACTTGAGTACAGCCTATAAGCTCAGAAACACGAAGGCAAAGGAAGAAAATCCTGAGCATGCTCCTTTTCTATAACTACGTTATTTGCAGGGCTCGATTTCCGGGTGCTTGGCATTGGTGACATTGTTTGCTTACTTCAGTTCAGACTCTAAAGCGTTAATTGCCCGTTCTTTCCAGGAAGCGTCAGCCTCACGGATTTAGATTGGTTCCTATGAGCCATCAGCCCTCCCCAGATGATTTCCTCACCCCACCAGCCCACATGACCGATGAGCGGAGCCAGCAACTGTTACATGTCCTGACAGCGCTGTGCCTCTCAGACAAGCAAAAAAAGCAAATCCCCCAGCCAATCAGAGGGACGGAGGAAAGGATAGGGCTAGCTTACCAAGCCAGCAAAAGCATGCGCTTTTGGTAGCCAGAGCAGAAGCGTGATGATTTAAAGCTTCTCTGGCCTATCAGATTTCATTGCAGTATCTCTCCCATCACCAGTTACTGGCAAGGCTAGAAGTGCAACAAAGGTTGTATCTACAGAGACAGAGAGGTGAAAGACCCATCCCAACCGCCGCGTCCACGCCAGCCCCCAGGAAGCAGCCCGGGGAAAGGCCCCGAGAGGTTCATGAAGTCCGTGCAGCTTCCCAGAGAGGCAGTTGCTATGTTTCCCTGCTCCTAAGCGATTCATAAGGTTTCTGGATGTGGTTTTAGTTCCTCCACTATGAAGCAAGGGAAGGGGAGCCCAGCATACCGGTTGCAGCAGAACCCTTCTTCCTCTGTGCCTCCCCTCGCTGCTGCTCCCGCCAGCCCCTCCAGGGGACTGGGCTCATCTACATCGCAGTCCAGCCTGCTACGTTTCAGAGGGTGGAGCGGGGGAGGAGATCTGGTAACTATAATGTTTGTCCTCCTTAGGAAAGAAATTCCTTCCCCGTCTCACAGTGAAAGCAAAGCTATTTTTATATCCTTCATGTGAAGAAACTGATTACAGCCTACACCCTTCCCCACTTTGTTTGTCACCACCACATCACATCCTAAAACCTCCAGAAGGAAACAATTCCCCTGTCAGGGCTAAAATGTTAACACTTTACTACAGAAGGCTTCTTGTATACTGTATTGTACTTGGCTGCATCTGCAGTGCTTAGCCCAAACCCAGGTAGACTGAATCTCCCACAGCAAGAAAACTAAGAGTCAGGCATTTTATGTGCTTTCCTAGCTCAGACTCTCTGTGTAACCATGAACTGCATTCTTACATGACTCAGCTTTCCACTCTATAAAATGGGAATAATTCAGCAGAGCTGTATGAAATACATCTGGTCTTGGGCAAGCAGTTCTGTTAACTGGAGTTCTGCTGTAATCCCTGCTTCACAGTTTCATCATGTAACAATTTATTGGTAATGCTGAAATGATGTTGTTGTCATAATGGTCCAGAAAATATGGTTAAAAGATTATAAATTTCCTTTGTTGTACTTCAAGATGGGGTCTAGTGCTGGAGTGTAGCAGAAAGCCCCTTTTCCTCTTGCCTGCAGTTGCTCTCCCCTACTCGGATATGTTTTTCCTCTTCTACCTTTTCTTCCTTCCTTCCTCTTTCTTTCACTTTAAGATAAGGAATTGTGTTTTGAAATTTGTATGTGTGCATTTTGTATCTCCCCTTGTATTTTGGTATTTTTATCTATTTTGTTGCCATGGCATTTGTAGCTTATATTTTATACTCCTCACCTTTCAACTTTCAACTAAATGTGTTTTAGTAAGTTATACATTGTAACAATGTTAACAAAAGGGTAGGAATCAAACTGTCCTTCCCTGTATCAGGCAGCCCCTGAAAGAGCGAGTGAATCAGTGATTGAATGTGTAACCAGGTAACACACAGCAATTATCACCTGGAAGCTGCAGATCAACCAAGGGAAGAACTCAATAGAAGACAATGTAACAACCGGGAAATCTCTAAACATCACTGATCAAGGGCTAGAAGCCCTGGCCTGACTTAACGCCAGAGACCAACTTTTGGGCTGAATATCTCCAGATCGACCACTCCCAGAGCCCTATTCTAAATTCATCAATGGACTCCCAAACCTGCACGTACATGCGGACGACCCCTGGGGCTGACAGATGCTGTCCAGTAGCCACCGAGGGGGGGGAGGAAATGACCCCTGGATTGGGCAAACTTGAAAACTGGGGAGTCACCAAAGTCTGCCAAGGACAGATAAAAGGCAGTGAAAAGTGACCCTCAGTGGCGCCCTCTTTCTTGATCTCCAACTCGACCAGACCTGTCCAGCCAGAAGGACCAGCCGGTGACCCCCTTCTGGAAGATAACACCATGCTGAAAGAAGCCTCAACGACAGACTCTAGCGCTTGTAGGATAGGTATACCTGATTCTGTAGCCCGCTACTGTGTGTGTGTATGTGTGTGCATGTGTGTGTGTTTGGGGACCAGCCCCAAGGTTTATGATTACAGTGTTTCAATCCGCCTAATAAACTAGAATTTTAAGGATCCCGAGTTGGACATTTGTAGCCAACAGGAGTAGTTAGGGCATCTCACTATGCATGCAGAGGTGTGAGTCCCAAACATTGCTCTGGATTTATGTTGAAGTCTTCCCCATACACGATCATTCTGCAGAGGAGTCAAAGGCAGCCAATGGCATACTGGTGACATCATTCCCTGTGTGCCACTGGGCACATCTACACGTGCAAAGAATCCAGGAGCAGTTTACTGATCTCCCAGCTCAATTCCTGTGGTCATGGGGCCCAGGCTCAGAGATCCTTATCTCCCAGTGCCAGCTCTGTGGTTGCAGAGCTAGCACTGGGAGAGAAGAACCTCCTAGTACTGGCCCCACAACCACAGAGCTGGTGCTGGGAGGTAAGGCTCTCCCAGCCCAGGCCCTACAATCATGGACAGGGAGCTGGGAGTTCCCTGCTGCTGGGGCAGGGGAGGCATTGTCCCCACCTGGGCTCTAGTGGCAGAGCCTACTATGGCAGCAGACAGCTCCAGGGGCAGGAAGCAATCTCCTACCCCTTGCTGCCCCGGAGCACATTTGCTCCTGGTCAGGTGTCTACATATGCACTACTGCTCAGTAAGTAATCTTGAGTAAATTTGCTACTTGCATTTCCAGGTAGCAAATTTACTCATGATTAGAGCCACTTACTGCTAGTAAGGCTGGGACAGAATCACCGCTAGTAAGGCTAGGGACAGAAGTTACTAGTGATCAGAAACTGGTTTAAATCTAACAGAACAGGAGCAGCCATGTGGGACCTAGGGGCAGCAGCCAGGATATTACAAGCAGGAAAGCAGCCCTGGAGTCCACCTGGGTCTGGCCTGGCTGGGGCCACTTCCCTGCTTATAATGCCCTGGCTGCTGCCCCTGGGCCTTTTGCAGCTGCTCCAGGTGCTGCACTCAGGCATGCTGCTTAGCTGGGGAAGCCCTGGGTGGCAGCAGTGGAGCTACTGGGTGGTCAGTTCCAGACTGCCCCATGTGCTGCAGGGGTCAGCTGGCTCCTCCCAGGGGACCTGCCACTGCTGCTGTTCCCAATCAGGCTGAGCCCCACCACTGCTCTCAGTGGCTGGCCCTGCTGGTCTGAAAGAGGAGACTGCAATCAGGTGACTCTGTAGGTGAGTGCTGGCAACTTTCCCAGCAGCGGCCGCAGCTCTCCAGACGTGTGTGAGAGTGACTCAGGTGGAGCTGGCAGCAAGCGTTGGGGGAGGGGGATGGATTGCTACTTGTCTCCTGATTGGTGTCACCACTGTCCCTGTCTTTGGGGAAACCTGCCCTGCATTGGGCCTGGGCCTGGGCATGGCCCCAGAGGGAGGAAAAGCCACTTGGCAGGTGCCCCTGGGACTGGTGCCCACTTCCAAATGCTCTGCATTCTCCCCATTGTTACGTCACAGAAATCAGGAAGCCGCCGCCACTCCTACACAAGTCACCCTCAAAGAGACAGCAGCTCAACAGCAAGGAGTCCCCACCTCCACCTTGCCTGTCCAGGGTGCGGGTCTGGCCCCTCTTGCTCCCTCTGGGCCCTTAAAATACATGGGGGCAGGGCCGGAGGGGAAGGGCCCCAACCCCTGCTGGTGGCTGCGGGAAGCCAACATGGATAAGAAGGAGGAGAGCAGGGACTGTGCAGCACCAGGGCATTCCTCTCTGGATCAGGTCATGGAAACCTAGAGGAGTGGGGCTGGGAGGGATCTCTAGAGCTCACATCTAGCCTAGCCCCTGCTTGAGGCAGGAGCATCCCTGTCCAGACTATCCTGTACACACCCATACTCTAAACTCTACATAAGACAACCTGCAGCCCTGACAAGGGGCGTTTGTAGATGAAATGGGGGCCCTAAATTGAAGCAGTGGGTTTTAAAAAACACTGCTTCAATTTAGGGCTGATTAAACCCCTGTGTCATACACCCCTGCCTCTTACCTGCCCCTTTGGCAGGGAGGGGAAGGCAAGCTGCCAGCAGGTGGAGTGGTCCCTGGGCTGGGCTGGGCTGGGCTGGGGAGAGCTGGTGCTTCCCTCTGCGGGAGCGGCGGGCCCCCCTAGGTGGCACCCACCTGCAGGCACTCGGCTCTGGTGGTCCTGGGGGCACTGCAGCCGCAGAGGGAAGCACCAGACTCCTGCGCAGCTCAGGCAGGCAGGCAGGCTTCGGCGGGGTGGAGGATCAGATTTGTCACTTTTCTTGGCTGGAGCCTGCTTTCCCAGGATGCTGCCAGGCTGCCTGCAGGGCTTCCTGCAGAGCCCCTGACCTGCACAGAGCCTGGTGCTTTGCTCCGCAGCTGTAGGGGAAACAAACTAAAACTCAAATTAAGGAGGAGTTTTAGTTTGCTGCGCCCCAAGTCATTTAAGGAGTATTACGCCGCTGAATTTCCTACAGCACCTGGAATTAATGTGCAATACACTGCCGAGATGTGCAAACACTGACACCATTAAAGTGGTGCAAAAGCATTTAGCCCTCTTTAAAGTGTCGTGCATACACACCTCTCGTTTCGTCTACACATGGCTCCCCCACCTCAGCTGCTCGAGTGGTGAGTGAGACAGGGAAAAGCCAGACAGTCCCTGGCTAGGGACCCTGCAGACCAGGCTGGGGGTTTAAACCCCTCCCCAATCATACTCAACGGCTAGCCAGGGCCTGGCCAGGCTCCCCCTGCCCCCCAGTCAGCTTCCTTGAAGTCTTGCACCTACTGCAGAAAGGAAGGGAGGCTTCTAGCCTGAGCCTGAGCCACTGGAAGTACGTGCCTGCATTTCCAGAATCAAAAGTGAATGTCTATTCACTTGCTTCCCAGTTCAATCTACACAGGTTAGACTAACCTGCTAAGATTGAATTGATTCAGGCTCGGGCTTTTTGAATGTCTGTATTTGGCCTCAGTGTCTGCATTTGTAAATGCAGATGCTTACTGTGCAGTAATTAGCTCTACTGCGCAGTAAAGTGTCTCACGTAGATGTGTCCCCTAGCTACAAATACTGTTGTGCTTAACCAAATTAGCCTGAAGTGCTGCTAGGTCTATAACCTTTGTGCTTGTCTGGGCTCTAAAGGAAATCTCCTCTTGTACTTCCCCATTCTTTATTTCAGCAATCCCTGCAATATTCTCCTCAGAAATTTACCAAATATACACAGCTAGAGCTGGCTGATAATATTTCATTCCATTCAAACTGATCCTGGACAGAAATTGCGGTACTGATTAAATGTATTGTTTTTGAAAAGCTTTTCATAGAGAACGTATGATATTTTTTCATCAAAAAATGAACCGGCTAAATATATCAACTTGAAATTTTTGCCAGAAAAGGTCAAATTTTCAGGAGACGAAAACCTCATTTTCAGATGAGCTTACTGACAAACAAGCATGGCTTCTGGACTTCAGTCATTCCTTGAGGTATGAGCATAAATCCTGTTAGACCACTTGAGTTCTGTACAGCCCCATGCAATTCAGAACAGGAAAGCAATATTGTCAAACAGGAAAGCAATATTGTCAAATTTCACTGATAAAGGAAATTTTAAAATCACACTTACCATCTCTGCAGTTAAATATTTATTCTGAACATTAGCATCAAGACAGTTTATATGCTGCTTTTAAAACAAAAGGTGCTTATTTATTTAGGAAGAGTAATACATTGCTATTGTTGATGTATTAGATAAAGATAAACACATTCAAATCAGCAAGACGGTCCAGTGATTAGCATGCTGCTTGGCACTCAGCAGGCTCAGGATCAATTCTTAGTTTTGACACAGTATCTTGTGTGACTTTGAACATGAAACTCAATTTTGTGTGCCTCATTTTCCCAGGAGGTACAACAGAGACAACAGTATTTTCCTGCCCTGTAGGAGTGCTGTGGGTTGCTTGGCTATTACATGTCCGGGGAATAAATACATACTTAAGATAGGATGCACAGTAAGCAAACCTTCTTTGGTCATGTACATAGACTGATTTAAGTACCCACTACTTCATCTGTAGTTTAACAAAAAATATCTGTTAAGTTTTGGAAAACCAGGCAGGGTATTCTTACCAGCTCTCCACGATGCTGTTTTCTGGTCACTAGGAGTGGTCCAAGGTAGCCTTTGTGCTCTGCTCCCTTCCACTGGCAGCTGTTTTTATAAATGGTTTGCTCAGTCTCAGCTCTTTGCTTTTGGCTGGTTTTCTCTTTTTCACTTTGTTCCTGGTCTTCATCAGTTGTCAAACTTCCTCCTCCACCTTTCAGAAAGAAGAGATAAGACAACTGAACTGCACCTGATTAATGTCGCCTGTTTTCTTAAACAGGGGAAGTCTACACTCTCCTTCAACACATGGTTCAGAGTTATAACATTGCTGAGTGAAATTTCTAGAGAGATATCTGATGTCTTGGATAGTCAGTTTTAAATTATATCCAGGGCAAGAGAAGGTATTGGAATTGGTGGAATTTCCTGTTCTGGTCAATAAGTTACTAGCCCATGTGATCATGTGTTCCGTTAGCTTTATTGCCCTTCTATATTTTTATCTGCCCTAACAATTCCAGTGACTTCTGTGAAACAGCCTTATATCCAGGACCTGCAAGCCTTAGTCACCTACCTAACTCATGGCTGGACTACTTTGAGGCCCTATCTGTAAGAGCACTTAGGTCCCTTTACTACCACTGAGGCCATTAGCCAGTAGGAATTGAAGGTCTTCAGCACTTTTTAAGTGTAACCCTTCTGCCGGGCACTGGTCGGCAGCAACAAGGGCCGTGTTCAGTTTTGGGGTCTAAATATATTTTACTAGGGCTCAAGCTCCCACCCAGATCACCTGGGAAACACTAAATAAATTATTAGGGTGTCCTGCATAATGAACCCCTTCCTCACAAGCAGTGTAAACACAGAGGATAAACTTATTACAAAAAACAAAGGCAAAGCAAAGAAAAACACTCAATACAATTTAAAAAACTACCAACTACGAGGCATAGTTCATAGATTGCACCCTCTTGGGGAGGCTTCACCCATGCTCAGGCAGTCTGGGATTTGGGACTCACCCAAAAGGCAGTTCCAGAGGTTTGCACCCTTATACCTGCCCTTCAGCAATGGGCTGGAAAAGGGGGCTTTCACTGGAGAGTGCTTTGAGTTGCTCTTCAGGTGCACTGGGCCACGGGAAGCTGCTAGAGAGCTGGGATCCTTCCGTGTTGCAAGGGGACCCTCGTTGCTCCCTGTGACGTTGTAGGGTCATGGCCCACTTTCATTGGGTGGCCTTGAGGGATTAACTATGGTTCCAGATAGCATGCTGCACCCCTGAATTCCTAGTCCCAATTCTAGCTCTGCTGGGCAGAAACTTCAAGAAGATTTTGAAGGAGAGGTCAGGCCTACCTCACAGGGCCTGAACTGGACAGCAAAGGCCGGTCAGGCCTATACTGTACTGAGGCCTGAACATATAGCTGGGGTTCAGCCATGCAGCTATGCTGAAACACCACAGCTATAGAAACAGCAGAAAAAAAAGCCCAGGCTTATGGCTGTGGCCTGGACACCTGGTCTCAGCTATACCCTATGCTGAGACAAAACAATTACAGATTAGAGGGGGCCAGGCCCCTGTAGCCAGTAACTGCCAGAACCCATTCCTGGGCAGTTTGCTTCAGTGATTAACACCCCCATGGTGTTAACCCACTTAAGAAAAAAAAAGAAAGAGGGAGGAAATAGGAGTCTCAAACTCCCAAACAGACTTTTTCTCCCTCTACCTGAGACTTTCCCTTCAAATAGCATTTGCTTGCCTCTCCAGTGAAGGGGGGTGGAGGGAGGAAAAGACCCCTGCTCCCCCTTGGGAGCAGGTTTTCTGGCTCCCAGGCTAGGGACAGAAGTTATGAATAAACCGGTTTAAGTGATCAGAAACTGGTTTAAACCTGTAACAGTACATAATTTCGATGCACACATACAATTTCAAAATGGCCAAAACTGGTTTAAGATAAACCTGGCTGAATGTAGTATCAGACTTAATTGATGTGGCTCAAACCAGTTTATGCAACTTCTGTCCCAGACCCCTTCCTGGTTTAAGTTAAATCACAGTCCCCCAGCATCTCAGTGTGCTTTACAGTCCTGGGCGGGGCTGTGCTCTCTGCTGTAGAAAACAGGACTGGTCCCACCCCTCTTTTCCCCAGCCCAAACAGGGGCAGGAATGTGGCTAGAGGCATGGCCCCCTGAGACAAAGGGAGCAGGGAGTGGGTTTATCTACCGGGAGACTGCAGCCCCTGTCAGCCATTCCCTCCTCCCCACTCCAGAGGCGGGGGAAGGCACATGGCCAGAACCCCTGGCATGGCCCCCACCATCCACCTGTCTTCCCAGCGGCTGGGGCTGCAGGGATGAGCCTAGCTAGCCTGTGAGTACTACTGAGGGCGGATGCAGGCTGGGCTGCCAGGGCCGGGTCCTTCTCAGCTGGCTGTGCAGCTCTCCGTGCCCAAGCCAGGAGGGCCTGTCATGGAGCCCTAGCTGGCTGGGAAGTGCCCCACAGGGTGAGCCTGAGGGGACAAATCCTTTCCCAGCCCACTAGGGCTGCGTGACAGCCCAGCCTGGCAGCGTGGGCCGGGGGTTGGCTGGGGAATGGACTTCCTGGACCAGCTCCGAGGTGCTGGTGGGCCCTGAGCCCAACAGCCGCTGCTGCACCCCCTGTCCTGTGCAGCACACAGGGCTACAGGTGCACAACCAGCTTTGAGCTGGGCAGGCTGGGGAGGTTTTTCTGCCCCTCTCGCCTCCAGCTGCTGCTGCCATAGCCGTACCACACTGCTCTGGACAGGGGGGGAGGGGGTGGCAGGGGACACGACAGGAAGCTTCAGCCCCATGGTTTCTTCCTAGCTTGTGGAGCTCCAGCTCCAGCCTTCAGCATCTGGGTGGAAGGCGTCTGGGGGCTAGAGCTGGAGACCCATCCGCTGGCCAGAAGCCATGGGGTTGAAGCTTCCCATCCCCCCAACACAGAGTGGTACGGTGTGGCAGCAACAGGAACAGCTGGAGGTGAGGGGGCCAGAAGAGCCACCCTGACCCCGGCCAGCCTGGAGATGGTTGTGTGCCTGCAGCCCCAGGTACTACACAGGACAGGAGGTGTGGCGGTAGCTGCTGGGCTCCGGGCCCAGGAAGCCTGCTCCCCAGCCAGCCCCCACCTGTGCTGCTGGGCTGGGCTGTCACACACCCCAGTGGCTGGGAAGGGCCCTGTCTCCATGGGCCAGCCCTGTGGGGCACTTCCCAGCCAGCTGGGGCTCCATGACAGCCCCACCTGGCCCAGGCATCGGGAACCAGGAGAAGTCTGGCCATGCAGCCCCTATGGCCCAGGGAAAGAATTTACCAAAAATCAGCATTGCAGTAAAAGTATGTCAATAACCAGTTAGATTTTAAAAAAGAGATTGGGGAATATATGTTTAAAATATGTTGACTTAATATAACGAAGCAAAACATAGGGCAATTTCAAGGCCTTTAAAATGAAAACAGCTTCATAAAATTGATTGTAAAAAAGTTTTAATTTCCTAGACCATGCCTATTTTTATGGCTCTTTGAAGACAGCATGATTGGACCCAATCTTTACTCTTCTACAGATGCTTTGTGTGGTCACAGCTACTAGTCTTTTAATCTAGAGTGGTTAGCCCCAGTTTATGGCTCAGTGCAATGATCTTTTTCTTTATTTGCCATGCTGCATGGACAGTAAGCAACTAAGATACAGTAGCCTTTTAGAAATGCACACTAGATGTTTGCACTTTCCTAGATTTATAGAAGTTTGGGTCGGAAGGGACCTCAGTAGATCATCGAATCCGATCCCCTGGCCTGGGCAGGAAAGAGTGCTGGGGTTAGATGACCCCAGCCAGATGCATGTCTAGCCTCCTCTTAGAGACCCCCAAGGTAGGGGAGAGCACTACCTCCCTTGGAAGCCCATTCCAGATTCTGGCAACCCTTACCGTGAAGAAGTTCTTCCTCATGTCTAATCTAAATCTGTTCTCCGTCAGTTTGTGGCCATTGTTCCTAGTTACTCCAAGGGGTGCCCTGGTAAACAGAACATCTCCTATTCCTTGCTGTCGTCCCCTCTTCCCCCCCCCAAATGAATTTGTAGGCACATTGGAACTGTATTAAGAACCTTCTCTCTTTCATTTGTCTAATTTAGAGGTTTAATACTATAGAAAAGATTTCCTTGATTTTTCCAACACACCCTCATTCTCTATTTCCCATGGTGAAAAAGTCCTGTTAAAAACAAATCCAGATGTGCAGTGACTGAATTAATCTTTTGTGGGTATGGGCCAATTTGAGAGAAGATGTCATCTGGTGCAAGAGGAAATCAGATGAGAACTTCTGAATATATTCTCGGCCTCCAGTGCCTCACTTGGGCAAGTCACCTAACTGTGCTGTGCCTCAGTTTCTCTCATTAACCAGAGACAATATTTGGGTGCCAGAAGACATAGTTGGTGCTCACAATGTGGTGCTCATTCAATAAGCATGCTAAAAGTGCCAATTTTATATTCTGCATCATCAACCCCCCACCCCCTCCACCTTCCGCCTGCCCCGTTTCTTTCTTTTTATAAAACACAAACTCCCAAATTTCCACACTGGGAAAACTAAGGTGTAAACCTCTAAGTTTAAAGCTTGCTTTTCTATGTTACTTGGAATATTAAGACTTCTGTCCAGACTATAAAGGGTTACATATAGCTGAATTCAGACCAAGGCAAAGGGAGGGCAAAGGCACTCTCATGTCCCTAAAATCCAGTTGATTGGTTTAGTGAGTCAGCTGATGACAGAAGCCTGTTTTTTTACCAGTTCCTCCTTCCTGTCCCACTGCTAACTTTCTAGTGAGACTTATGTACTCAGGACTGGCAGGGGCCTCGACCAATAACATTGATTCCTCAGCCTGAGAGGTGGTTCAACTCTAGCACACAGGAAAACACGCTTTCCCAGAAACAGAACTTGCTTCATCTGAGCCTCTGGTGACCTACAGGCATGCTAGATTTTACCCCTTTCCTCTCTGCAGCAGCACTTTGCAGGCCTTGCAACTAACTAGCCAACTGGCACTAGGACTACAGCCAGGAAGTTGTGGAGGGCACTGATTTGTAGCCTTCAGCCCCTCCTGTACCTCTTGAGATACCTGTCATTAGAGCCACGTGACCAGGAGCCCCCAGTGAACCTCTCTCTCCTGTTCTGCGCAGAGACGGAAGTGCAGGCTTCTCGCAATCGTGAGGAGGGGTGTTTGGAAAAGGTAAATGAACATCACTGATAAGGGGGTGGCTTGCAAGTGGGCTGATGTGATACTGTGTTCTGCTCACATCTGCCAGGGGCCCTGGTTGCAAGGGGAGATCATCCTGGTCTTTCTTTCTAGTGCCCAGAAAGTTTTAGCATGCCCTACACATCCTCTTGATCTGAAACTTGATGGCTGAGATAACCAATGTGTCATTGCCTTTTGCCAACATTTAATTTTAAATTATCTCTGTCTTTTGCTGCTAAATCGGAAGTTAAACAAAAAAGCGAAGCAAGCACTTTTTCTGTGGTCACGTGCTCTTAAGCTAAGCTAACTTTCTGGACTCAGAAAAAAAAGTTTCACTTCTGGAAAGGGGATTTTCTGGGCTGTCAGTCCAGTGGGGCGGCTTAGTATTCTTTCTCCTTCCTAACCATCATATGTCACTGATGCCATTTTTAAATACAGAACCCAGTTTGCTGCTGGTGTAGTCTATGGAGCAGCATTGTTTTACCCCAGCAGAGAATTTGGCGCTCTCACATTAAGCGCAAGAGGCAGGCCTACCCATGTGCTGTATGCACACAGCAGCATGGTTTTTATTGCTTTTTAAAAAATGAAAAAAAACCCCAAACAAACAGCCTAGCTGGACAAACTAACAGGCCAGAATCTTGTCATCTTGCAGAACTGGTACTGAAAAAGACCTCTCAAATGTTAATAGATGATAATCTTGATGTGTCTTGTTAATAAGTACCAGATATGATGCTGGATTTAGGAGGTCAGGCCCATACTATAGATGCCAGTTGGCAAAGCCATATCAGTCAGAGGTGGGAAGAGGTGTGGTCCTTGATTATTATAACTGTGTCAGCTGCAGCCCCTGGTATAGAGGCAGTGATATTAGCAAAACTGCAATGACAAGGCATTGTTTTACAAATCATACTTTGCTGGTACAGGTATTTCTCTACCAGTTATAAACATGGCCGGACGATGACATTTGTTCACCAAGAACTAAATCAGCAGAGAGACCAGCAAAGCATTTTACACTGGCTACTGTATTAAAAAATGAATCATTTAAATCACGGGAAGAATTAGGCCTATTTCCACCTCAGTAACATATTTCTGCAAATATTCTGCCAAATGCCACTGTTTGTGATAAATCACTCTGCACTGGACTTTCTGGAGTTATAGAACATCTTTCCCCTTTATGAAGCCATGTATTAAAGACAATATGTAATTCAAGATATTTTCACTGGAGATGCTACTAGCCCATTAATTCTCAGCCAGGGTGCCACATGACCCTGGGGTGCTGAGAGATCCTTAAAAGGGTGCTGCACAATATTAACACTATTAGGTGTGTAAAGATAAAACCATAGATTTCAAAAAGGAATCCATAGTGTTATAAACATTCTGACCTGTTGTGGTCTTTCTGAACTTTTTGCAACAGAAGAATTGCTCTATTATTTTTCTGTAGTGAAAAAATCAAGTGAAAGCTAAGAGCTGGCATTTTTGAGGGGTGCCCAGGTCTAAAAAAGGTTGAGAACCACTGTACTAGCAAATGAAACACTCTGTCAGCACTTTCTGCTCCTTCCAGCTATTGGGACACTGGAGCTCTCACTACGATTCTAGAAAAAGGCTAGGAGCATTAAACTGGAGGCAAGCTACTAACAGAGCATGCTACAGGGAATGTCATGTTGCATAGTAAGGATATTACACCAAGTGAATGTAAATAATACAGTACCATAAGGAGAACTATGGTTATTCTATGTGCATTTTAAATAGAGATGATCTCATTGTTCTGGGTTTCTTTGACATCTCTTTGTTCTGGGTTTGTTCCATTTTTGGGCCCTTCACTAGAGAAAAGATGTGGACAAATTGGAGAGTCCAGCAGAGGGCAACGAAAATGGTTAGGGGGCTGGGGAATATGCCTCATGAGGAGAGGCTGAGATAATTGGGCTTATTTAGTCTGGAGAATAGAAGACTGAGAGGGGATTCAATAGCAGCTTTCAACTCCCTGAAGAGTGGTTCAAAAGAGGATGGAGCTGGATCATTCTCAGTGGTGGCAGATGACAGAACAAGGAGCAACAGTTTCAAGGTGCAGCAAGGGAAGTTTAGGTTAGATATTTTGAAAAGCTCTCATGAGGAGGGTAATAAAGCACTGGAACAAGATACTCAGAGAAGTTGTGGAATCTCCATCCTTGGAGGTTTGTAACACCGGGATAGACAAAGCCTTGGCCAGGGTGATCCAGTTAGGGATGGTCCTGCTTTGATTAGGGGGTTGGACTAGATGACCTCTTAAAGGTCCCTTCCAACCCTAGTTTTCTATGATTCTATTATATCACCTAGCACAATAGCACTTCTAGATGCTACTGAAACTACAACTAATATTTAAAATAATAAGAAGACTTATTAACATCTGAGATATGATTCTCCTGAGATTTTGAGATACGAGATACGAAAGAAGTAAGAAACTGCAAAATTCAGTGCAAAATCTTGTGATATAACAACAAATCTAAAAGGTCTCTGTTGAGACTGATGGCAGTAGAGAGTGTCAGTAGATAGGAACTGTAGTGTCATGCTGACTTCAGTATCTGGAAAACTGTTGGAACAAATGATAAGACATTCAATTTGCAAAGATCTGGAGAATGAAGAGGTGATCACTAGTAGCCAACATAGACTTCTTAAGAAAAAATATCATGCCAAACAAACCACCTTGATCTTCTTGAGTAACTGATTTGGTGAATAAAGGAAATGCTGTGGGCATAGTATACTTGGACTTTACCAAGGATTTTGACACTGTCATGTGGGACTTTCTCACTGATAAACTGAGAAATACAAGGAAATAGAATAACCAGGAAATGGGTGCATAATTGGTTGAATAAGCAAAGAGTAACTATTAATGGATCAATGTTGGACTTACAAGACATTTTGCAGAGTTCTGGGTCTGTTATTGTTTAGCATTTTTATTAATAACTCAGACACAGGATCAGAATTCCAGGTAACACAAAACTGAGAGGAACTGAAAATACTTTGGAGAACATGATTAAAATTCAAAGGCATCTTGATAGAACTGTGTGCTATAACCAACAAGATAAAAGTCAAAGACAAAGATAAAGTGCAATACATACGGGAGAGAAGTGAGATGCATAATATAGAATGGGGTATAACTTGGTTTGATGAGAAGGATCTGGGATGATGGCTCTCAAACTCACCCTAACTGAGCAATGTGATGCCATCACAAAAAGGCAAATCCAATATTGCATTATATTAATAGAAGCACTGCATGCAAGAGACAGGATGCAATGATACTATTCTACGTGGCACAAGTTGGCTTCAGCTGGAGTACCGTTATCTAGTTTTGGTTCCATGTTTCAAAAGGCAGAGAGAAACTAGAGAAGATTCATCAGTGAGTGACAAAGATGATAAAGGACATGGAATGCAACTCGCACAAAGAAAAATTAATGGACCTAAGGAAGTTAAGTTTGGATGAAAGGAGTTTAAGGGGAAACACAATAGCAGTTTTCAAATACTGGCTGCCATAAAGATGGAGAAAAATTGTTCTCCTAAGCCAAGGAGGGCAGGACAAAGGGTTTAAAAATACAGGAAAGTAGACTTAGACTGAATTTCAGGGGAAAAAATGAATTGTAAGAACAGCAGGACAATGGAACAAGCTTGTTAGAGGAAAATGTGGAATCTCCTTCACTGCAGGTTTTTAAGAGGAAGCTAGATAGACATTGTCTGAGTGATTTAGGAGAAGCACATCCTGCATCTGTGTAGGGGGTCAGACTAGAGGACCCAAGGTCCCTTCCAGCCATATGATTCGGGTGTTGTGGATGTGAAAATTCCTGGTTGTGGGAATACTTACCTTCTAAAATGTTTTTGCGTGTGATGTGCAATTTCAAGATTCCCTGGCACTTCCTTGTCAGACCAGCTCTTTGCCAAAGAGAAAGCTTAAAATCCCAGATTCATGCTGTCTGGCCTGGAAGTCCTTGGTTCAGTCCCTTGCATGTTGGCCAAGATAACAGCCATCACACTTAAAATCTAGAAGACAACATGGAGAATGGGATACAGCATCCTATTCATGGAGAGGAAGTTGATTAACAGGGTAGGAAGAGGATATGTGGAGGGGAAAAGATTGATTGAAGGTGAGGGAGGTGGGCATGTAGACAGGAAGAGAACGTATGGTCAGGCTTGTGAATGAAGAAGAGGTGAAAGGTCTCAAAATAGCTCTAAGTTGTGATGCCATGGAACTGAGGGTTTGAAGGCTGGGAGGGTTTGCCCTTACTAGGAGTGGTGGGGCTTCTACAGGCCAGCACAAATTAGAATAGGGTAAATACCTACAAAAAAAGAAATACATTCATGCTTCTTGTTTTAGATGACTATGTGATGCAACCTCCCAAGTATCCAAGACCTCAAGTACACGATTAAAGTCTAATAAGATTTTTTTTATTCTACTATGTTCCAATAATTGGAAAATTCAGACCTGCTAAGTGTCTTGCATCTCTGCAATAAGTGTACAGACCATTTTTGGCTGCAAAATTGTTTCCATTTAACAGGTACATGTTAGGGGAATATGCCTGGCTGATACCGAGATGTTATCAAGTTTCCTCTCTGCATGGGGTACATATTATGCAACTCTTGACTAAAAAAACAAAAAACCCCAAAAACCCTAAAACAAAAATACATTGCTGATGGTTGTGGTTTGTTCTTTATCAGTTATTTTATGCAGGTTGTACCTGGTTTCTGAAGTAGCTGAAGCTTAAGCTGTTTACACTTAGGAGAAGATTGTTTTCATGTCATATTCAAGAGCTGGCTTTGTTCTTAAGAGTTTCACCAACCACTGTGTTCTACATCATGTCATGATGCCTTTACAGTGTGGCTAACTAGCAAAACCATTACAGAAGGCAGAGCAGCACGGCACCTTATAGACTAACTCAGATGGGTGTTTGGTGGGGAAGCTGAGTGTGTAGAGAGCCAGCTCCATCTTCTTCCCTCCATCTGTCCTACCAGGATGGCATCCTGGCTTCAATGAAGTTCATGTCCATTTTGTCCAGTGACTTCAATGAGACCAAGATTTGACCTTTGGGATTTTTTATTGGGTGGAAAGAAGTCAAGTTTAAGCAGTTCTTGGGATTCTGATTAGAAGCCTGACTGGTGAGCCCTTAGCAGGTTCTCAGCTTTAAATTCAGAGTTTCTCTGGACTAAAAATTGACCCATTAGTGGGACTTTAATGTTGGGTTTCTTTTAGCCTCTTTTCCAGGGGAACAATGCTGTATCACTGTTTACAAAAATACCATGTTTTCTAATGTATAAGCAACAAATTCTGTTCCTGAAAAAGGTCTAAAATTAAGGTGCATCCCATACTATTATCAATGTAATGAAAAATTATGGAAAACATCATAATAAGAGATGATCAAACTTCAATTTATCTTAAAAACATGTATCCCCAAAATTTTATCCTTTTGAGGAGTGTGAAGGGCGTCTTATATGCAGATGTGTCTTATCCATTAGAAACTACAGTAATAACAACACTTCTTCAGTATCACTAATACAGTGTTTTTCATACACATCAAAGAAGAACAAGTCCATATAAAAAGGCAACAAAATAACTTTAGCACCCAACAAGCTTGTAGCAGTGTTTTCTGTGCTTACCCCATATCAGGGCTGCCTTCAAAGTGGACCAGGTTTACAGCTCACCAAATGGTGTTTTAGGTTCAGAAGATGGCAAGCAGCTCTGAAGCCTGGATTGGCAGTGCTTATTTGTTCCTCCAGTCTAAGAAGATTGTTCTGCCCTCTCTTTATGGAAACTCCCAACAGAAACCCAAGGTGTTCCAGGCCCTCAAATTGGCATTAGCAGGTACGTATCTCATTTTGCTTATCACTGCACTGAATACAATTGGGAATGCTAATCCTGCTTCTGTTGTTGCTCTTTAATTTCTTTAATTGCTACATGAATGTGATGCCTGTCAAAAAGTGATTGATCCATAACACCAAACAATTTTCAGGAGTCAAAGTGATCTGCTCTAATTTCATTAGTCACATTCCATACATTTGTGTTAATCTAGATTTTAATCTCAGGGATTTTGCAGAGATTAAATTCAAGATTTCAATTTGAGTCCCAAGTCATTCAAAATACCTGCAACTTGTGGATGAACAATGATCCACTGAGAAGTTAACTTCTCTTTTCTCCTTTTCACTACAACACAAGATAAATATTTAAGTTATACAGAAGGCAGTGAAATGGTGTAGTTACATTTTAGTTCTACACTGATAGCATGAGATCTTGCATTACATTCATTAGACCTTAAACCAGATTGTATGCTCTCTTGTCAGATGATTTATTTCTTGATCTTCTAAACGTCCCTAATGGTTTAAACATTCACATACAACACTTTCTTTCCTCCAACATCAAAATCTTGTGCAATCCTTTTCTTTGTTAATAGTGCTTGTAAGCTTGGATGAAAAGGTAGTAAAAAGTTGAGAAAGACTGTAATAAAAATAGAACGATTTAACGTTACAGTTTGATTCTGGCTTATTGCTCAGAAACTTCTGGCTCCTACTCTTATGTTCAGACCATGCTTCCTTCTTAGGCTGTCAAATCAAAGTGCAAAACCTGAATTCAAAAGCAAGATGTATATTGAAACTAACACACATTCTCAAAGAGTAACCTCCTATACTTACTCATTTAGTCATTTATTCCCATTTCTGACATGGGGAAAAGGATTCCCTTTTGAACAGGAAATATTTTTTTTTATTTGCTACCCATGAGGGAACACAGTTTCTTTTTTTTTGGATGAGCACATTTTTAAAACTAGTACTTCACAGAACTGTCTGAGCATACTCTGGGCATTGTTTTTGGGATCGTAGTAGCACAAATAAGATTGAAGATTCATTCCCATTGCGTTATGCTTGTGCATGTATGGGGTAAGAGACAGTCCGTGCCACAGAAAGTTTACAGTCTAAATCAAGGGTGAGCAATTATTTCAGATGGAGAGCCGTTTAATAAATTTTGGTAAGCTGTTGAGGACTCCAAGGATAGCCACACCCCTTGACAAATACCTTGCTCCCTGGTTGGCATCTTGGGATCAGAAGTCCCGCCTCCTAACTCCTGACCTTTGTCACCGGAAGTCCCTCCCCTTCCCCCAGAAGTACTTTTGGGAAGGGGTTTTGTCATCTTGGAACTGGACCCCGCCCCCCCAATTATATACTAAAAAAAAAATCAAACATTGACAATAACACATTTTAATTTTATTAAAAAAAATATTTTGTCCTGATTTGTGTGCATTTGTGTTGCATATATAGAGGTGATTGCATAATAGCTCAAAATGAAATCTTACTCCTGTATATTGTGGGGTGCGTGGAGGGTTATGAGTGGGTGGGTATGGGATTTGTTGGGGGTTGTGGGTGTGTGTGGATGTGTGTGTATGTGGGGTATGGGGGAGGGTGTGGGGATGTGTGGATTTGGGTGGGTGGGTAGGGGTGCCTTGTTGGGGGGTGTTTTTGGGGATGTGTGGGTGTGTGTGGGGGTGGGTATGGGGTTTGTGGGGTGTGTGTAGGTGGCTTTGGGTATGTATGTGGGGGGTTGATGTGGGGTGTACATGGTTGTGGGTGTATGTATATGGTGAGGTGTGTGCATGTGTGTGGTGGGATGTGTGCACGTAGCAGTGAGTGAAGCTTCCCCCAGAGGCATGCTCCCCTCACAGGGGGTACATGTGGGGAGGGGTGTGGGGGAGTGGGTGGGTGCAATGTTTGTGGGGTGTGTTGGGGAAGATATGAAAGTTAGAATCAAATTTGAGAACAGTGACCTTGAAATAAACACCTGTAGTAATTTGCATATAGTACCCATAGATTTAGTTAATCCAGAATTGATGCTTTTTTTTTTTTTAACTCCTGCAAGTTTTAGCACAGGTACTTCATAAGCACACTTTTAAGCAGCACTTTTGTATCTATTTATATATAATGCAAACTACATATGATATAAATCCAAAGCTAAAAGGCTCATGATTCACTATATAGTTCATTGGGCTGAGCCTCAGTAGAGTCAACAGCATTTCAAGCCATGGTGACCCCATAGCTCAACACTGCTTGGGTGTATGCCTGCCTATGTCTGTCCATAAACTAAATCTCTCTCGTTATATTTTAAGCCGGTTGCTTCTTGTTTTGTACCCTTTAGGCACAGAGAACAATTTATCACCATCACTTGATAGCAGCTCCTTTTGAACAGCTGTATTTGAAAACTGTTAGCAAACTCACTGTTCAATCTTCTCTTATCTAAAGTAAATAAAACCAGTTTATCCAACCCTTCCTCATATGTCATATTTTCTGGACTATAATCATTTTTGTTGCTCTCCTGTGGACTCCTTCCAATTTGTCCACATTTTTCTTGAAGTGTGATGTCCAAAACTGGACACGTACTCCATGGAAAGCCTCACCAGTGAGGAATAAAGGGCACAGACAGAAGTGGAACTCCCAGCTGTAACTCAGTATGCCTCACAGGAAGATTCTTGTTACAACGATCCCCCAGACCAAGCTGAAGTTCACTGTTGGTTCCAGAGGAGAGGGGAAATTAGCTGCTAGCTTTGAGCCTGTAGCCAGTTTGCCCTAGCAGCAGCCCCTCCTCCCTGTTAGCCCCCCACTGTTTTCAGAATGGGAAGGGTAAAGACAGCAGAAGGAGCTCATTCTGGGGATTCCCCGGCCAGCATTCCCTGGAGGGTGGGGTGGGTGAATTGGAGCCTCCCCACCTTGGGTGGTGGAGCTCAAGTACACCTGTACATCCTCCAGTGGGGGCTGAAACCCCCCCCAGACCAAACTCCCTCTGGTCCCTTCCCCCCTCCCATTCTGAAAACAGCTCAGAGGACAGCACGCAGTGTAGACACAGATTACAGAAGACACTATTTTAAAATATCTTCATCTGGACCCTCATGCAGTGAGGGTTTAGATTTTTGCCCAATTGGCCATTTTTGAAGCAGTCTGCAGTCATGCACTTATGTTTGGTCATGGCTATAAACCACTTTCTGTGGCCAGATCAGGCATCTTTTCTGTCTGTGCCCAAAACGGATTAGTCACTTCCTGTGACTCACATGTGATACTCCTGTTAATATATCCCAGAATGATATTAACCTTTTTGTAACTGTATTATATCACTGACTTATTCAGCTCACAGTTGTGATGACCCCCCAGGTGCAGACAGAAGTGACAATTTTTGCCTGATCTAGCAACAGAAAGCACAGTTTATAGTTGTGACCAAATACAAGTGCATGGCTGAAACAGCTTCAAAAATGGCTGATCTGGTGAAAATCTGCAATGACCCTTCATTGCATGAAGTATCAGATAAAGATGTTTCAAAATGTAGGGTCTTTTGTAACTTGTGTCTGTGGAGCTCCCAGCCTGTCATGGTGTTCAGAATGGAAGGGGGGAAAGGGACCAGAGAGTTCAGTTTTTCAGCCCCCCCACTCCCCGGAGCATGGGGCCAGTGTATTGGAGACCCCACCCTCCTGGAAGTGGCGGGGGGCGGCTCCAATTCACCCATCCTACCCTTCAGCACTAGCTGGGGAGCCCCAAGAACAAGCTCCCTCCTCTCCCATTCTGAAAACAGCGAGCACAGGCAGAGAGCCTGTCCCTTGCTATGGGAACCTGACTGCAGGCTCCCAGCCTGCAGCTAGATTCCCTGTCCCCTGAAACCAACAGTGAACTCATCTGGTTTGGGGTAATGCTGTAACTCAGACTGCTTTGCAGAGATGGTTCTGAGTTACAGCTGGAAGCTGCACTTCTGTCTGCACCCAGGAGGTCTGTTTCTGTAGTAATGCAGGCTGCCAGTTGGACTACATCAGTCTTCTCTTCTTCCCTTCAGCTCCAGCTTGCCTGGCAGTCAGAAAGATTCCCCACCACCCGCTCCCAGCACCATGAAGCCTATTCCTTACACAATGACAGTACACTACAGCAGGAACTACAAGTCCCCCTGCTGCCCCACACACCCAATGGCTAGAGGGAGGCCACTAAATGTACAAAAACTAGATTCTTGAGATAGATTATGATAAAACAGGAACAGAAATGCAGGTTAGAGTCTAATAACTAGGGTGCCAAGGCAGGACACTGAGCAGAGAACTTCAGCCCACTATCTCAAATGTATCTAGAAACTCTCCCTGTGAGTCCTGAAACTCCTCTGCATCCATGGGCGCATATAATCCTCATTAATTTAATGAGCATTAAAAATTTTAAACTTGTTTATTTTGGTGCGTCATGTTTGTATTTGCACACAACAGGCTTTTGAACGGATTAAGTCCCATGTGCAATTCCCCTTTAAATTCCAGCATGGAGAACCAAATACCAGTCTGGCTCAAATTGCCCTCCCTCTGCTCCCACCAGGCAAGTGAAGTGAAATCCCTGACATTTGGTTAGGGCAGGGGTGGAGGCTAGGGCTGCAACAGGGCAGGGGGTTGGGGGTTGCCTCTGAGGGCAGTAGGGAACTCCGGGGCCTGCTGGGCAACACAGGGGCCGGTGCCTGTGCTTGCAGGTGCTGAGTGGCCACGAGACGCTGCCCACGGGGAAGGAGGGGGAAGGGGTCAGGTTGTCTGGCTGTGGCCAGGCTGCCTGGCACAATGCAGCAGCCCCATCCCAGGGTGGGGGGTGCCACAAGCCTCCCCTCCTCTTCCCCCCAGCCTGCACTGGGGCTGGATACACTCCGCCGCCACCTGCATAAGATGGAGCCACCACACTCTGGCCCAGTCAGGACAGAAACATTTGGGATCCCTTTGGGAGGGGGCAGGGTGCTACAGGTTGGGAGGGAAGGGCACCGGCAGGGATGGGGGCACAGGGGGCTGCAGGTCGAGAGTGAGGGGCACAGAAAGGGCTGAGGGGGCAGGGGCTGCAGATCAGGAGTGAGGGGCACCAGAGGGAGGGGTGGGGGGCTGTGGGTTGGGAGTGCAGGGTACTGGCAGCACCAGGGGGTTACGGGTCGGGAGTGAGGGGCACCATCATGGCCCAGGGTGGGCAGGGCACTGCTGTCTGGCTGTGAGGGGCACTGGCAGGGCTGGAGTGAGTGGGTCCAGGAGTGAGGGGCAGCAGCAGGGCTGATGGGGAGCTGTGGTTTGACATTGGGGGCAACAGAATAGGCAAAACAGGGCACCAGCATGTCACTGCCCCCTCCACCATCACCCTCTCCCTGCATGACAGGACTACAGTTCCCAGCCTCCCCCAGCTGCCTGGGCTTGGTACAATTTCCATGGGGACCACTGACAGACCCACAGATCACTGTCTTGTCTTGGGGTCTCTGGGTGCGTAGTGTCCTTTCTCCATCAAGACAGGCAGTGGAGAGTTTCTTAATACTGGTGTGTGTGCTCTTTACAAATCTCTCAGGTGCAATAAAACTGCATGTTCCCCTGTCTGTCTGTCTGCCTCCTTTGTTGGGAAGGAGCAAAAATGCCTGCCTCTGGGTGGGATGGGGTGGGAGGGGAAGAAAACCCACCAGTTTTTCTTGCTCCCAAGAGAACAAAGAGACAGGCCTTGGTCTGAGAAGGTGCAAATTGCCCTCTTTGAAATATAAAAAATTTCCATAAAAAGGAAAACAGACCCATGGCTAGGTTCTGCATTCAGTCAGGGGGAAGGGAAGAGTAGGGGGTGAAGGTGCTGTTTTCACCCTGGCCAGAGAACAGTGGGGCAGGTGGGAACGGGGGGGGGGAGGGGGTGAGGATTTGGGTCAGACTGTGACTGGAGACTGTGCAATCATGACTGGCAGCAGCACAGAGGTGCATTGCATGGAAGGGGGGGGGTTGGCGGGGGTTGGTCTCTGTTGTCTGCCTGCTGCCTCTGCTCTCTGCCCCGTGGGCCAGGGGGTGCCCTCCCTGCTTTTCTTAGCCTTTTCACTGCTCTCTGCTCCATGGCCACAAAAGTGAGTAAAAAGGAATCAGGCATGGTTGACTTGCTCTGAATTGTGTCTGTATGAGGGACCTCTAAATAAAAAACCCCCCTGACTCAATATCAAGTTTTATAACAATCAGTCAGTAAATAAAAGAGATATGGGAAAATGACTCTCTAATATAGACATTTTCATTCTAATATGACAAAAATATAGATATATATGGCTCCATAGTTATATATTTGTAATTACATATGCAAATATAAAGCATTCATATTTATATTTTCAGTGTCCTTTCTCTGATAATAATAAAGTATTATTTTTTATTGCATGGGGCCTTTTAAGCTGGAAATAGTTTAGGGCCCCAGCATGTCATAATCTGGCACTGATTACAATTCTCTTAACTAGGAGCAATGCTACCTTGAAGTAGTACCACATTTTCATCTTTCTAGTTTCCAAGGTAGGTGCACTGCAGGGACTTGGAAAAAAAATTTCAATTGGACCAGCTGAGCTCATCATATTTCCCCCCCCCCCCTTAGTAAATCACATTGGTCTTATAATGAACTAATACCATACCACAGAGCATTACAGACTGAATCTGGGGGGGCACCCGCAGAAACTGCCTGCGGTGGCGGTCCTGTCAGGGAGGGGGCCAGCCCTACCAACAGCATATGTCAGTTGTCAGGGGGATTTGACTTGAGAGATTTGTAAGGAGCACACACACACAATTGCAGTGCCTGAAAGGGCAGATCTTGTGGTGTGCACATGCACCCCATGTTTCTAAATTCTAGCACTAATAATTGGTTTCTCCCATTTCATTCTGGAGAAATTTCAGTGCTACAATCCTTTTCCCTGCTGCTAGGCTAGGTCAAACTGGCTCCTTTAATTCTCTAGCAACACCAGTGTTCCCAGATGTTCCTAACTGAAAGAACCATTTTGGTTAACTCTCCATTGTCTCTGATCTGGCCAGATGTGAACCCAGCCCTGGCGAACCACATATACCCAAAGGAAGGAAGCAACATATACCCACACATTCAGCAAAGCAGTTATTTCTAAAATGCAACCAGAATTCCCTGCAAGATCCCCACAATGGTCACAACAACTCACCAAGTGATCTCACATTTTGGATCACAAAGCCAGTGATTTGCCCTGAAATCCTGATTTATTTTTTTTTTATTTTAGAAAAATCAGTCAAACCAAATGACAACAGTTTTATCCTCCTCAAATATCAGAGGGGTTTCAGCAGGGAGGAATCTGCCCAATCTAACTCCCTCAGGGGGTTGGAGCATCTGACTTTTTTGTTTCTTACTCCTAGGTTTACTATTGCAGTCCACTGATTTGACAATTAGACTTGTGAAGTATGGGATTGTAACAGGGTGGGGTACCTAGGGGTGGCCGTGTTACCCCCCCAGGTCCTTAACCATGCCAGTCTTTTGCCCAACAAGCACCCTCGTTCTCGCCCACCATGTCTTGTTAGTATAATAAATATACAGAGGCTGCCCTTGAGCTTTAGCTTTGGACACGGTTGGGCTAGATCCTATTAATCCTGTTGTTTCTACCCCCTTTGACATCCCACTTCACTGTGGATGGTTTCCGAGTCTTCAGCCTTATGGACTGTATGCATGGCTCCAACCACTCCTTTATCACGCCCCAAGCCTCGCAGATGATACAAGTGTTGTCTTGCCTCGGCCTCCTATTAATTCGGCTCCTTGTCCTCATCAAGCTCTCCGCAGCCCTGTCTCAAGTGCAGCACCCTCTCTAGCGCCAGGGTCCCCATGCTGCCGTGGGCCCCTATGAGACCTCCTCCTTCCCCTAATAGGCTCACCCAAACCACCGGTTGTTATCAGACAGCACACACTCAACCACCAACTGCCATGAGTCCCTGGGCTGTAACTTAACGCAGAGCTCACATCATGCTCTGCCTCTTTAAAAGAGTAAAACTCCCTCTCTGAGGCTCGGTGCCTAGTAGGCAAGTATACCATATGGGCTACTGGTGTCCCCTTTGTTCTAAGGGTAGCATATCTACCGGCTACCACATCTCTGGGCCCTTCCTCCTCCTGGAGGCTCCTTCCCCTTCGGCTGCTGGTAAGGGACTAACTGCCTGGTCCCAGCCCTGGGTTTTATATGGGCTTAGGGCCCTGCCTCCTCCGGCCAGCTGACCAGGTGCAGGTGTGGCCAATTCCCTCATTAACTGGTTGTCCTGGCAACCTGCACCTGGGTTCTTATCTCTGCTGTAAGAGGAGTAGGCACCTTAGTGCCCTGCTACAGGGATATTTTTGAAAAATTACCAGGATAAAAATCATACGAGAAAAGGGCTGATATTTTGCTATTTGGTTTCATGTTAGTCAGCACATTCCCACATTAGTGGGAAATTTTTTACTGCTATAAAAAGAACTAGTTCCATTAGACACAGTGGGACAGAATCCATTTCTATCAAGAGGGAATTTGAGCTATAGAGAGCCAAAAAATGTCATCTATTATCTTTTTCACTGCATTAACTGCCTGTGTAACACTAAGTAAAACCAACTTTCCTGCTCATTTTCTCTTCCTTATAATAATCATTCTATTGTCCATTATTTACCATGCAAACCAACTCTTTTTTTAATTTCTTAATTGGACTTACAGAGTCCTCCAGCCTTTTCTTTTGGGATTCACCAATGTAATAGTACTAGCCCTGATTCACCAGTCTACTCTGGATGCTTATAATAACACAGGTTTATTGCCTGCCAGCCAAATTTATGTCTGTTTTGCATCACCAGGGTGGTGTGAAACAGCCAGATTGTACCGGTGAAACCAGCCAAAAGAACCACACTGTCCATTCAGACCTAAAAAGCGAATAAGATCAAAGTTTACATAGGTTTCCGGAAGAATTAAGAACAAAGTTCTCTTCTTTGAAGCAGCCCACAAAGATAACATGTACAATACGTAAAGGTTTCTGGGTTTGTATGATACCAGTTTGAACAGATCAAACTCTTAGGCAAACCTTGTTGCTTAATCAACCTGTTTTCACTCCCAATAAATTAAAGTCATAAAAGGAAACGAACATTAGTTTGTCAGCAGTAAATTGACATGCTGTTCCCTAGGTTCCTTCACAGATGACCTAGTCACACATCTGCTCTAAAACAGACTTTGTGCTGTGACCAGAAAGTTGTAAAGGATGTCCAATGTTAGATCACAGCAGGGACTTGCTGTATACTTAGCACAAAGAGACCTGAGAGATCTGAGGCTGATTGAAAATGCTCTGCTCTTTAGAACAAACAGATTCAGTATAGATGTGGTTTGGTGTCCTAAATAGCTTCTCAGAATTCTGTTGTCTTGACTGCAAAAAAGGAGTGTTGTTACACCAAGGTTGCTAACTCAAGTTAGCCATTGTGATGTCAAGTTCTAGTGGAGACAAGGCATCTGTGTAGCTGCAGCAAGGATCAGGCCCCAGGGCGGCCGTGATGCCTTCTGGGGGCTGCTCAACTCCTGCCTTGATCTGGCTCACTAGATACCCTCCCTGCTCTCTTGACTGCCATGCCTTGGATGGAATAATTAGATTACCAAAAAGAAGGCTGTAACTCAATACACTTTGCAGGAAGTGTTCTGAATTACAATGATCCCTCAGACCCTAAGGTCCCAGATAGAGCCCTCATCCCTTTTGTAACCAGGAGGTCCCTCCTGGATGCTGATGGTCTCAGTTCTGCCCTCTTGGGCTAACCCCTAGGGCACTTGACCTATTTATGGCCCCCTTCTGCCCTTACAGCCACACCCATGTCTCATAGATGTTACCAGCTATTACTTCAGGCCTCCTTGCACTTCAACACCATTGTTGGGGCTTCAGCCTTTCCAGACTGGGCCCTTTTCCTTTGGCTCTGCCCCTTTCAGCCTAGGTCCACCGCAACAGACTGTGGCTTTGGGGCTCCAGTCCCTGTCTTGCCCCTCTAGTGCTGTGGGCCACTGGCCCTGATGTTGCCCCCTGGCCCTGTCTGGCTTCCACCCATGCTAGGCTCCAGTCCCTCTCTAGGTCTTAACCCTAGTTTGACTTAAGCCTGCTCCATGCTTGAGCCAGGCCTGGCCCCCTGGCAGGACTCAATGCCTTACTTGCCCCTCAGGCATCCTGTAGCTTTACACCCCAGTGTTCCTCTTAGGCACCCCACTCTGGCTCAAGTCTAGGTGCACCACTCAGGCACCCATCTGTGGCCACCTCTTTTCCCCTTTGTAGCCACTCCTTGTCCACCGGTATAAACCAGAACCGTGGTTTTCAAACTTTTTTCATTTGCAGACCCCTTTGGAAATTTCAAATGGAAGTGCAGTCCCCTTTCTTTGAATTGTAAGTGCAGGTATTCACATACTTTTGAATGATCATAATCATTTTTCACAGATCCCCTAGATGTAGTCTGCAGACCCCCAGGAGTCTGTGGACCACAGATAAAAACCACTAAACTAGAACATAAACTAGCTCACTGCCTGTAACTAAAACACACCCACACTGGGTTCTACTTCCCTGCAAGCTTTACATTCTTTACTTGTAGTTCCCCAGGGCAGCTCAGGTATTGGTCAGTCACTCCCCTGTAGCCATCTTGCCGCAGAGTTTTTCTCAGCTGCCTGAAGGGCCAAACTTCCTGCCCTGGCTCAGGTCCTGGGATTATATAACTTCTAAGCCCTGCCTCTTCCAATCAGGTGGCTCCCTAGCCACCTGTAGGGGTTTCCAATTAGGGTTTGATGGCTAGCTACCAGGGAAGCTTACAACTGTTAGTCCTGCTACCTTAGCAGAGCTCTGACCTACTGTCCTATTGGTAAGCTGCTACCCCTGCAATAGGCACTCTTAGTTTATGGCTCCCTGGTTGCCCATTCCCCTGTGGCCAGACCCTAATAGGCAGCTTTTACCCCCACTGGGGATCTCCCTGCTGCTGCTTCACTTAAAGTAATGGGAGCCTCTGGCTCCTTGTTACAGTAGTTAATCAAATCAACCCTAGTTTCATAGATTTCATAGACATTAGGGCTGGAAGGGACCTCGGAAAATCATCGAGTCCAGCCCCCTGCCCAAAGGGCAGGAAGTCAGCTGGGGTCATAGGATCCTAGCAAGATAAGCATCCAGTTTGCTCTTGAAGGTGTTCAATGTAGGTGCTTGAACCACCTCTGGTGGCAGGCTGTTCCAGACCTTAGGGGCTTGGACAGTAAAGAAATTCTTCCTTATGTCCAGCCTGAAACGGTCTTGTAGTAGTTTATGACTGTTCGACCTAGTCATCATCCCTTGGGCACTCTGGTGAACAAACGTTCCCCCAGATACTGGTGGTCACCCCTAATAAACTTATAGGTGGCCATCAGATCACCCCTGAGCCTGCGCTTTTCTAGGCTAAAGAGCCCCAGGGCTCTCAGCCTGTCATCGTAGGGTCTGCTTCCCTGACCTCTGATCATGCGCATGGCTCTTCTCTGGACTCTCTCAAGCTTCTCCACATCCTTTTTGAATTGTGGAGCCCAAAACTGGACACAGTACTCCAGCTGTGACCTCACCAAGGCCGAGTACAAGGGGAGAATGACGTCCCGGGATTTGCTTGAGAAGCATCTATGGATATAAGCCAGCGTTTTGGTCGCTTTACTAGCTGCAGCATTGCATTGCAGGCTCATGTTCATCTTGTGGTCAGTGATGACCCCCAAGTCTCTTTCTTCCATAGTGCTAGCCAGCATAGCACTGCCGAGCCTATAAGGATGCTGCGGGTTTTTCTTTCCAAGGTAGAGAACCTTGCATTTATCGGCGTTGAACACCATCAGATTCTCGTCTGCTCACTTGGTGAGCCTGTCCAGGTCAGCCTGGATCACCCGCCTGTCTTCTGGTGTGGATGCTTTGCCCCAAAGTTTGGTGTCATCGGCGAACTTGGCCAGTCCGCTTCTGACTCCAGTGTCCACATCATTAATGAAGATGTTGAACAATATGGGTCCAAGGACAGAGCCCTGGGGGACCCCACTGGTCACAGGACACCATGATGAGTGACTTCCATCAATTACTACCCTCTGGGTCTGACCACGGAGCCAATTTTCCAGCCAGTGGATCGTGGTGGACCCAAGGCGACAATTGGCCAGTTTCGCCAAGAGGTGATCATGGGATACCAGATTGAAGGCTTTTTTGAAGTCAAGATATATGACATCAATCTCTTCTCCCTTCTCCAGGTGATAGGTCACCTGGTCATAGAAGGAAATGAGATTGGTCAAGCAAGACCTACCCACGACAAACCCATGCTGGCTATCCCTTAAGATGTTGGTGTCAGCCAGTCCATTAAGGATGGCCTCTTTAATAAACTTTTCTAAGATCTTCCCCGGGATAGAAGTCAGGCTGATGGGCCTATAGTTAGCTGGATCCACGTTCCTCCCTTTCTTGAAGATAGGCACTACATTGGCCTTCTTCCAGTCTTCGGGCACTACACCAGAGCGCCAGGAGTTTTCAAAGATCCGTGCTAGAGGCTGGGCTATGATGCTCGCCAGCTCCTTGAGTACCCTGGGGTGTAGATTGTCAGGGCCGGCTGACTTGAAGGTATCCAGCTTCTCAAGATGTTCCTTCATGAGGTCAGTCTTGAGAAGCTGGATACCTTCAAGTCAGCTGGCCCTGACAAATCTCACCCCAGGGTACTCAGGGAGCTGGCAAGCATCATAGCCCAGCCTCTAGCATGGATCTTTGAAAACTCTTGGGACTCTGGTGTAGTGCCCGAAGACTGGAAGAAGGCCAATGTGGTGCCTATCTTCAAGAAAGGGAGGAAAGTGGATCCAGCTAACTATAGGCCCATCAGCCTGACTTCTATCCCGGGGAAGATCTTAGAAAAGTTTATTAAAGAGGCCATTCTTAATGGACTGGCCTAGTTGGGGGACAGCAGCATGAACTGACCTTAGCTAGTTGTCACAGTAGTGGAAGATACCTATCTGCATGTTGTCTGCACTCGGATGTTATATCGAGGCATCTACCTTTTTGCACCACTTACATTGGCTTAGACTTTCAAAGCTGCTTTAGGGATCTGAACACCTAGTTCCGAAATGTTAGCCACTGCATGAAAGACCAATTACAAGGGAGGAAATACATGAATCAAGAGTGAGTTCTAGAGAATGTGTATGGCTGAATTCTAGGTATGGTCTAGTCCAAGGGTGGGCAATATTTTGGATTGAAGGACCACTTAAGGAGTTTTGGTGAGCTGTTGAGGGCCAAGGGAAATGGGGGTGCTGACCTGGCCTTGCTCCCCCACACAGTCACAGCTGTTTACTACAGCTGTGTGAAGCTTCGGTCCCTGATTCAATTCAGTGGAGATTTGGCCCAATTTGGTGGTCGAATCTCCGAATCCGAATCAAATCAGAGGACCCTTTAATCTCTCTGAATTGAATCAGAACCCTCTGAATTGATTTGGAGAGATTTGGAAAGATTCGGAGATTCGGACATAGAGACAGCTTTAACTGTTTTTTCTACATACCTCTAGGTAGCAAGGGCTTGTGAATGCTGTGATGCTGGGGCTCGTGGAGTGCCTCACATAAGTGCAGGGGGCTCCCCAGCGCGCTCAGCAGCAGACCTGGAAATGGACCAGAAGTGCACTGGGGGGTCCCCTGTGTCCCCCCAGTTCAGTGACTGGTGCCTCCTAGGTCTGGGTGGGGGCACCCGGGGTCCCTCTGAGGCCGATCACTGAGCTGGGGAGGTGCAGGGGGCCCCCCCAGCACACTCCCTGGCAGACCCGTAAGTGAACCAGAAGTACTTCCGGTCCACTTCCGGGTTTGCCAATGAGCACGTGGAGGGCCCCCACCCATGCTTTTGTAGGACACTCCATGCGCCCCAGCATCCTAGTGATCACAAGCTGCATCTGCTACCTCAAGGTATGTAGAAAAAACTTTTAAAGCTGTGTCTGTGTCCGAATTGCTGATTCTCTGAATCAGCAGCAGATCTTCAGATTTGGATTCAGCCGAATCGAATCAGGATCAGTGATCCAAATCAATTAATTGAATCACTGTCCCTGATCTGGGCCAAATCCACATCCACATCGAATAGAACCTGCTTCGCACACCCCTACTGTTTACACTACCCAGTGTGGGGTGGGGTCCAGGGAAATGCCAACGCATCCTATCTTATTTGGCCTTGGGCCCATCTGCCTGTATCCACTGCTGGGGGCACTGGATGGAGCAGGCAGGGCCCGGGACTACTGCCGGCAAGGTGCACTCAGGTGGGGAGATGGGATGGGTCCCAGCTCGGTCTCCATGGAGATGCCGCCTGCCTGCTCCATCCAGAGCCGCCAGCAGTGGGTGTGGAGCAGACGGGCTGGGGTGCCCAGGCAGTAGAGTCGGGTCCAGCGGCATTGGTGGAGATGCTAGCAGCAGCAGCCAGAAGGAGCTACTGCTGCAGAGGCTGCCAGGAAGCTGAGTCCAGCCACCACAATGCCCTTGTTCCACTGGTATACCTCCTGGCTCTGTGAACTACAGCTCCCAGTGTGCCTTGACAGCCACACACAGGGCTAGGGCAGGCTGTGCTCTGTGCCAAGCAGCACCTCTGCACCAAGGGATCCTGGGACCAGCTGCATGCACCATGGCCTGGACTGCCCTCCATGCTTGGGCAGGTTCGAGGAACCTACTGCAGGCCAGATAGAATCAGTTGGTGGGCCAGATCTGGCCCACAGGCTATATTTTGCCCACCCCTGATCCAGTCTCAATAAACAATAAGATAATTTAGTAGGTATAGTTTATTCCATTCAGGAAAATAGTAGAAGCTGTTAAAGCTGAATGAAAAAGTTCTCATTGTGCTTTTCAGTGAAAAATTCAGGCATGGTGTCACTGAAACATTTCACAAGGGGGTGTTCATTCTGCTGAATTTTTCGTTTTGGAAAAACATTAACAATTCCAAAACATGTCAAACATCCACCTTCAACATTTTTATATGAAACATTTTGTCGTCTCAATCTGAAATTACTTTTTAATGTAATTGAATCTAATTTTATTTTTAAAAACATTAAAAATCTCAAAATCAAAATGATGCAATTTGCTTGAAACAACATGCCTTTGATCGAGTCTAATTGTTTTTCTTTCATTTTAATTTTCAAATTTGGCAAGACTTTTTAGTATTTTCTTTAATTTAAACCAGGAAGAATTTTTTCAAAATTTCACCTTGCTCTATAAACTCTACCAACAGAAAGCTCTTTGGCTGCTATGTAGAGGGATCACAAATCCAAGCAGAAGGCAAACAAGTAAAACTTTGTCTTAGTTCTCACCTCAATAGGGGGCAAGGAGAGGAAAGCTCCTTGAGAGAAGAAATCTTTCTGTTTAATCTCCTTTGAAGTAAAATCTGGTTGAAAATTAAAGTTACCTCAAAGTTACCTCATCGGTTTAACATAGCTGTTTTCTCCCTGTGGGTCTGCATCACTTGTTGATAATTGGTGTAGCTGCATATGGATGGTTTAGCGCCCAGGTTTAATCCCTGTTCACAACATCCTTATATGAGGCTTGATTATCTGGCTGTTGGTTTTAGAGCAGTGGAGAGCAATATACATCAACCCTCATCAAGACGGAATCCAAGGATGAGGAAGTAGAAGGATTGTGGGTTAGGCTACATGGGGGGCCAGGAGAAAGGGATTTGGTGGTAGGGGTCTGCTACAGACCCCCACATCAAGGGGAAGAAATAGATTCGGGGCTCCTGAGGCAACTCTCAGAGACCATAAAAGCTAAAGAGGCGGTAGTCATGGGGGACCTAAACTACCCGGACATCTGCTGGGAGTCACAGACAGCAAAGTCCCACCGCTCATGCAGGTTTCTAACCTGTGTACAGGACCTCCACATGACACAGGAGGTACACGGTCCCACTAGGGGGAATGCCATACTGGATCTGGTATTGGCAACGGGGGATGACATGGTACGGGGACCTACAGATCGGTAGCCATCTGGGGGACAGTGATCACCTAATAATAGAATTCACCATAAGATGTCGAGTGGGTAAGGTAACTAGTAGGGTGAAAGTGCTAGACTTTAGGAAAGCTGATCTCAAAGAACTCAGGCGATTAGTCAAGGACGCACTGCAGAGTAGGAGTTTTGAAGTGATGGGAGCCCAAGAAGGGTGGCTGTGCCTTAAGGAAACGATCCTTCGGGCACAAAGCAAGACGATCCCCGTGCGAGGTAAAAGAGGGAAAGGGGCCAGGAGGCTTCCCTGGCTGACCAGAGAAATCCAGGGCAGCCTAAGGGCCAAAAGGGGAGCACATAAAAAGTGGAAACGGGGAGAGATCACCAAAGACGAATATACCTCCTCTGCTCGTGCTTGTAGGGAGGCAGTTAGACGGGCCAAAGCTACCATGGAGCTGAGGATGGCATCCCAAGTAAAGGACAACAAGAAATTGTTTTTTAGCTATATAGGGAGTAAAAGGAAGGCCCAGGGAGGAATAGGACCCCTGCTAAATGGGCAGAAACAATTGGTGACGGACAGGGGGGACAAGGCTGAACTCCTCAACGAGTTCTTTGCCTCAGTGTTCCTAAGCGAGGGGCACGACAAGTCTCTCACTGGGATTGTAGAGAGGCAGCAGCAAGGCGCCAGACTTCCATGCGTAGACCCTGAGATGGTGCAGAGGCACTTGGAGGAACTGGATGCCTTTAAGTCAGCAGGCCCGGATGAGCTCCATCCGAGGGTACTGAAGGCACTGGCTGACATCACTGCAGAGCCACTGGAGGGAATATTTGAACGCTCATGGTGCATGGGCCAAGTCCCGGAGGACTGGAAAAGGGCAAGTGTGGTCCCCATTTTTAAGAAGGGGAGGAAGGAGGACCCGGGCAACTATAGGCCAGTCAGTCTCACCTCCATCCTTGGCAAAGTCTTTGAAAAAATTATCAAGGCTCACATTTGTGAGAGCCCGGCAGGACAAATTATGCTGAGGGGAAACCAGCACGGGTTCGTGGCAAGCAGATCGTGCCTGACCAATCCAGTCTCTTTTTATGACCAGGTTACGAAACGCCTGGACACAGGAGGAGGGGTGGATGTCGTATACTTAGACTTCAGGAAGGCCTTTGATACAGTATGCCACCCCATACTGGTGAACAAGTTAAGAGGCTGTGACTTGGATGACTACACAGTCCGGTGGGTGGCAAATTGGCTGGAGGGTCACACCCAGAGAATCGTGGTAGATGGGTCGGTTTCGACCTGGAAGGGTGTGGGCAGTGGGGTCCCGCAGGGCTTGGTCCTTGGACCGATACTCTTTAATGTCTTCATCAGTGACTTGGACGAGGGAGTCAAATGTACTCTGTCCAAGTTTGCAGATGACACAAAGCTATGGGGAGAAGTGGACACGCCGGAGGGCAGGGAACAGCTGCAAGCAGACCTGGACAGGTTGGACAAGTGGGCAGAAAACAACAGAATGCAGTTCAACAAGGACAAATGCAAAGTGCTGCACCTAGGGAGGAAAAATGTCCAGCACACCTACTGGCTAGGAAATGACCTGCTTGGTGGCATGGAAGTGGAAAGGGATCTTGGAGTCCTAGTGGACTCTAAGGTGAACATGAGTCAGCAGTGTGACGAAGCCATCAGAAAAGCCAATGGCACTTTATCGTGCATCAGCAGATGCATGACGAATAGGTCCAAGGAGGTGATACTTCCCCTCTATCGGGCATTGGTAAGACCGCAGTTGGAGTACTGCACGCAGTTCTGGGCGCCACACTTCAAGAAGGATGCAGATAACTAGGAGAGGGTCCAGAGAAGGGCCACTCGTATGGTTAAGGGCCTACAGACCAAGCCCTACGAGAAGAGACTAGAGAAACTGGACCTTGTCAGCCTCCGCAAGAGAAGGTTGAGAGGCGACCTTGTGGCCTCACGGGGGCACAGAAGGGAATCGGTGAGTATTTATTCACCAAGGCGCCCCCGGGGGTTACAAGAAATAATGGCCACAAGCTAGCAGAGAGCCAATTTAGATTGGACATTAGGAAGAACTTCTTCACAGTTCGAGTGGCCAAGGTCTGGAATGGGCTCCCAAGGGAGGTGGTGCTCTCCCCTGCCCTGGGGGTCTTCAAGAGGAGGTTAGATAAGCATCTAGCTGGGGTCATCTAGACCCAGCACTCTTTCCTGCCTATGCAGGGGGTTGGACTTGATGATCTATTGAGGTCCCTTCCAACCCTAACATCTATGAATCTATGAGAGCACTGATTCGGCTGGCATGTGCTGCTTTTTTTGGTGATACCTTTTAACTGTATAGTTGGGGGAGATTTTAGACAACCTTTTGGGACAAAGTGCCCTTCCTCAGGTCTGAGAAAAAAGCAGAAACAGCTTGACCTAAATAAAACAGAACAATGACTTCCATGATTCCATATGTATATGAAAAAAACAGTCACTTAAATGAATGGAGGAAGGCAGTAAAATAGGAGCAAAGGGAATAGCTTTAAAATAAGAGAATTGCAGTCGAATAGTGTGGAATAGTGTGGAAGAGCTAGCACATTCAAAAGGGAAAGGGGTACTTACTACCTGTAGAGTGCAGAAAGATTGGCAGACATAACAGGTAAATTGTAACAAGTCATAAAGACATTTTCTGTGAGAATACCTGTCATCAGGTTTATTGATAGAAGGTTAAGTGTAAACAAGGGTTTTGCCTGCAGGGCGCATTTTAATTTACATTAGATATACAAATGTTCAGATTCTCTCCCCATTGCAGGAAGTCAAAGACTCTCCCTTTGTACACTGTAGTTTAAATAGCCTTTAATTCACTTCTGGTTTAATTACTAACTCTCAGCACCAGCACTTTATTACCAGCACCTAAGTCTGATCAGGTTGCCTACATAAATTGAATTCATTATATCATAGTCAGTAGAAGATTAACCCTTTCTTCCCAGTTTCAAATACAAACTCTTAGTCGTGAAAAAACACTGTATTATAGCACAGAGGGGAAATGACCACAGAAGAAGGAATCTAACTGTGAGCTTGACACTGAGATGTAGACTGGGTCACGGCTTTCACTGGCTGTCTCACAGTTGGATATCTTCCTAACAGATTCCACAGGCAGCGTGAATGGGGTTGATGTGCTCAAAGTGCACTGCAGTGACCCACACTTGATTGTCCAGCTCAAATTCTGCAAGGAGGAGAACTGCCGTAAATTCCTTCAGAGTTACCGAGAGGGAGCGCTCCAGAAGTCTCTCCAGAATCACCTCCAACTCACCCTGTCAATGCCCACCATATCTGTTGAAACAGATCTGAAGACTGGAAGTGAGCATCTCGACAGAATGCTGAATGAAGTGGAGCGCTGCTTAGATTGTATCTACAAAGAGAAGGTGAATTGGTGAGAAAGGATTGTCTGGGGGTGACGGTACGAGTGGAGGACTTAGGAGATGTTGGTTTCAACTTGGAATTCAATAAGGAAAAAAAAATCTTAAAAAGATATAGAAAAACCCCAGAAAAATAGGACTGGAAGAGACCTCGTCATATAGTTCTGTAGTGCTCAAACAGAGCCAGATGAGTAACAGGAGGCTGGTCTGGGGGCTGGATCCAGCATGGGCTCAGCATGTGGATTTGGCTTTTAGACTGGCACACAGAGCCTGCATCCTGTCTCTATCCATGCACTGGAAAAGGCCAAAGACAGACCCTGCATGCCAGATCCAGCCACAGATAGGCTCTTTGTGCAAGATCTGGCCATGGAAAGACTGCACATGCTACATCTGGCTGTGGACAGAGCTTGTGCACCAGCTTAGACTTATAAGCCAAGTATGGCTGCAGACCAACTGGCAATTAACACTGCCACTGCTCCCTTGCCAAAGAATTTCCAGACCTGTGGGAAGCCCTGTGGGCTGGATGGCATGCGTCCATGGGCTAGTTCTGGCCCACGGGTGGAGGTTGTGCACTACTGATCTAGTTCAATCCCCTTCTTGAGGCAAGATCATCCCTACCTAAACCATTAGGAAAAACTAAAACGGTAGCTTCCAAGTCTCTTGATTACCCCAGGGAATAAAAGCCACCTGCAATATCCCAAAGGAGTAAGTGGCACCTGTTTCACAGCAAGCTGCTTTTTTGCAAGCATATAGGAAACAAAGAGCAAAACTTTCATTTTGGGCCCAAACAATGGACTATTCTAGAAGCTCTGTCAGTTTGGCCTGCTCCTCTCTTTCCATCCCTTCTATGGACTTAACAGACCAACCAGAAAAAAAAGATGAGTGCATTCTCTACTCCCCAGAATGGACTCAGTCTAATTTATGCCTATTAGTGTAACAAATGTTAAAGTGACAAGCTAAGAAGCAGGGTGTTTTTGGCAGCACCCTTTATTGGACCAGCTGTATAGTTGTGACATGTTAGACAAGCTTTCAGCCACAAAATCCCCATCCTTGGTGTAATATTATGACAGACTCAGCAACAGAATATGGTGTCATCTTTACCTTTGTACACAGACTGGAACAAAGGAACATTAGCAAAAAAGACAGTTTTTTGCAATTAATCTCTGCATAAAATCTAATGCTTATAGTGCTGGGAGTTGGAACACATGGGTTCTATTTCTTGCTTTGACACTTATTTTTTGGGTCTGATCCTTAGTTGGTTTAAGTTAGGGTAGCTGAGCTGATGTCAGTGGGCCCATCTACACATGCATTAATGCGCTTTTCCTAAGGCACATTTAGTACCTCTGGGCATTTATACACATACATTTGTCTGGTATGCACACGCTGGAGATCTGGCATGTGAGCTGATGCACCTGGCGTTGCATCACATATGTTTGTATAAATGGTGAATCTTTGTCTGCGCTGAGAAAATGGTAGTGGTGCACTTTTGAACTAAAACACCTTTGATGTGTTTTAGTTCAAAAGTGCACCACTGCCATTTTCTCAGCGCTGACATGCACATTGCTGTTTATACAAATGAATGCGCCGCAGTGCCAAGCACTTTTAAAAGATCCTGGTGCTGCGGCACAAGCATATGTACAAATGCCCTCCAATATGAGGTACTAAATTAATGCACATTAGGCTGCCCTAATGTGCACCAGGGCAAGCACATGCTTTTTAGGTGACCTTTAAGGTGCAGCAGCATGTTCTACTGTGCATTCGCATATTAGCAAAGTTTTTTACGCGCCGCTTTAATGGGCAGTAGAATACACTACTGTGCATTAAGGGGCATGTGTAGATGTACCCAATTAGGATCTGCTTATAAGTAATAATTAGTAGTAAATTCCCTTCACTCTATGGGTAGTTACTAAACCTGTGTGAAAAAACAAAAATGGTGGGGAGGTGGGGAAGGAGTCCAGGGAAAGCCATGTTTAAAAAAAATGAAAAGTAGTACAAATCCCTAGACTGTAAGGACAGAGAGGGGCTATTAGACCATCTAGTCTGATCCATTTAACAACAGCAGTAGAATTTAATCTGGTTGCCCTTGTATTGAGCCTAATGATTTACAATTGACTAAAGCATGTTTTCCACAAAGGCATCAACCCTTGATTTGACTACTTCATGGGATGGACAATTCAGCTCAAATGACTGCTGCTATTTGCCTTACAGCCTGACCGCCTGAGGGATGAGGAAATTGCAGAGCTGGAGAAATCTCTCAGGAGCCTGACTTGTCGACAGGAGAACAGTGTGGTTGTTGCAAAGACAAGCAACTCTTTGAACTCCTCATCTCTGCCTTATCCTTCTGGGGCAAGCTCTCTGCCCCAAGGAACCACCTTTATCTTTCAAGGACAGTACTTTGGTGAGTGTTTAATCATAAACTGTCTGAATCCTAAAGTTCTTGCCCATCCTTTCCTCCAATACCACAGGGAGCTAGTAACTGTATGCTGGTTCCAGGTGTCCCTGGATGAGACAAAAAGTGAACTTCTCAGAGTCCAAGGTAGCAGGGACTATGATATGAATCTAGGTCCTGGCAGACTGTGCAGATCAGTACTTTATCTAGTCCAATCTTCTGGCTCTGACAATGGACAGCAGTGGATGTTTCAGAGTTTACCACCCTTCCACTCTCTTGAGTTCTCCTCACTGCTGTAACTCTGCCTCACTTTTGCCAGCAGGGTGAATTAAAATTTTAGTGTTGTTTCTGCATGCCACATGATTGAAGTCAGTCAGGAGCATTATTTGTCTTTGGGAATGCAGTGGGGCTCTCTGAATTGAATTTCTACTAATTAGGTATGTTATGGACACCAGTGGATCTAACACAGGGGTGGGCAAAATATGGCCTGCAGGCCGGATCCAGCTTGCCATGGGATACTGTCTAGCCTGCTGCATTCATGCTTCTTAACCCTGCCCGGCCCAGGTGCATGGTGCAGCCCAGGCTGTCGCATGTGCAGTTAGTCCCTCCAACCCTGGGCATGCAGTGAGACGGCAGCCAAACTCAGCTTCCTGGCAGCGGCGGCTCCTTTCAGCTGCTGGTGCCAATGTCACCACCACCACCAGACCTAGCCCCGCTGCCCGGGCACTCTGACCCACACCCACTGCCAGGGTGCCAGACTGAGGGGGCAGGTGGGATCCCGGCTGGTCACCATGGAGACCCCACCCAGTATTCCTGGTAGGTATAGGATAGACAGGCCAGATAGGATCAGTTGTCTCTCTCCCCCACACCAGCAAGGGTCAACACACCTCCCACCTACCCAGGTCAACACCACTTCCCCTAACCTGCAATAGCTCACCAAAACTCCCTAAGTGGCCCTCCAGCCCAAATAATTGCCCACCCCTGCTCTAACATGATAATGCTCCACACAGCTATAAAATAAGTTTAGAAAATTCACATTTAGAATGAGTGAACAGGGGAAAGTTTGTTAATGTAAAAAAGGAAGATGTCTCTGTTTGCCAAGACCAGCCCATGAATGAAATTAGTACTTACGATAAAGAAGGAGAAATATCATTGATCAAAACCAGACGCAGAGCACAGAACTATCTGGGATCCCTTTCAAGCCTGGCTCAGGGTTCCCAGGGTTCCCAGGGTCATCAGCACTTCTGGCTGTTTTGGCCCTTTCCTGAGAAGAGCATGTTTTCTTGGTCTCATATAGCAAATATGGGTTTGTGCACTATGCACTGGAGACCAACTAAATCAAGCCTGGTCCCAGTGTACAAGGCCAGATGGCCAGGCCCTAAGGGCTTGATACCAGCATGCAGGGGCCAGGCAGGGCCAGGTGGAGGCAGTGTAGGGCCTGATAAGGACTTTAGAGCTTAAAGAAGAAGAAGCTCCACATTCTTTGTTTCAGTATTTCTGGGGCCAATAAGGAACACATTTTTTAGAAAAAGGAGATACAAAGTTCAGGAGGAAAGAAACCTAAAGAAAAGTTTTTTAAGGGAACTGGGGACAGACTGCAGAAAATAAAGAGGAGATGTCTCAGAGAAAGGTAAACCCCAACACACAGTAAGACAGTTGTATTTGAGTGTGAGGCAGCATATAACCAGAACTGGCCTCATGGGGGCAACCTAAACACATAATTGTCTTGGGTAGCAACTGCAGCAGTTTAGCTGCTAGTGTTAGTTGCGAAGTACTAGGTGTACAAAAGCTAATGATGGCATACTTGAACTGTGTGATGGAGTTCTAACACATTGTGCATATCTAGATTTCACCCTTTGGCTTGGAGGTCCTTGTTCTCCTAAATATTGTGTAGACTTTAACATGACCTTGTTTGCATCACAGCAACAATCAATGCAGAGTTCCACTGTTAAGTGCTTTTTGTTACCTTTAAAGCCAACAGAACACTCACACGGGATGACCATCAAAAATTTGCCAAGCTTGTTTCAAAGAAGTGGAAGCAAGTGGGTCGGTCTCTGCAGAAGAACTGCCGGGCTCTTCGGGATCCTGTGATTGACAACTTGGCCCTTGAATATGACCGGGAGGGACTGTATGAACAAGCATATCAGCTGCTTCTCAAGTTTATCCAGTCTGAGGGGAAAAGAGCCACATTACAGAGACTGATAGCAGCCCTGGAGGAAAACAGTCTCATACACTTAGCAGAGGAACTGCTGGGCCTCCACCACAGTGACAACGACACATCATAGAACAAAAATGAAGGAGCCTCCTCTTGGGTGGTGGTCATATGTTCTAATCTGGAACTTGTCCTATTTCAGATGGTTTACAAGACTGTTGCCAGAGACCCAGGAATGTAGAGCCCTATTAACCAGCCTGGTATCCATTTTAGCCCAAGGTATAAGCTTGTGTGTTCACAAAGCTAGGCTGGTGCACTCAGTTAAGACAGCATTGATACTGATCCTTTCACTGTGCTGGCACAAGTCAGGGCTGTTATCTTCCAGTGGATTGGTGCAAATGGTTTCAAAACAGACTTCCACATGCTACCCTCTAGTGAACCAAAGAGGAACTTTGTTCCACTACTGAGCATTTTAAAGAGCCATCAGGGTCTTTGAAAATTGTTTGGGAAACAGTCTATACCAGGTGGTGCTTGACCTCCAGCCTGTGGGCCAGCTCTGGCCCCCAGCACCATGTCATCTAGCCCATGAGGCTCCCCATGGATCCAAAAATTTGGCAGTGGGGGAGCAGTGGCACTGCTATCTTGCCCCCAAATTTCCAGCCTCATGAGGAGCCCTGGGCCCTGAGGAGCAGAGGCAGTGTAGAGCCTGATCCTGACGCACAGGGCTTGATCCGGCCCACAGGCCAGCCCTCCGCTACTCATCTCACCCATGGGGTGAGAAGCTTCAGTTCCACTGTTCTATACAACTATTTAGAGAGAATTCTGTCCCTTTGTTCATAAAATTAAGGACATTTCACGAAACCAGAAACTTACCCACCTCATCCCAGTAAGAGTTTGCCTGTTCTTTCTTTTCCCACCTGGAGTCATCCTTCTTATTCTGTTGCAGTCTTAATCCTCCACATGGCAAACAGATGTAGCAGAATAAACTGCAGGTGGTAAAGAAGCAGTAAGGGCAAGCCAGGTTTGAAAAGATACTTGCGAAGTCAAAATACAACTAAAGACCCAACCTGTTAGGTCTGTTAGGTTGTCTTATGTGATTCCCCACAATACAGACTTTGGGGGTCTTGCATACTAGAGGAGTCCATCCTTGGCAAGATGTGATTTAGTGACAGCCAGGAATTGGTTGTGCCTATGTGCCAGGATCACATGGTCTGCAATGCAATGATAAAGTTTGTGAAAAAAGATCCAGGGTCAGCATCTGTTCTTAGTCGCATCATGAGAAGACTATTGACTTTATCAGGTTTGTGCATGATGCAACAGAGCAGAATTTGTGCCTTTGCCTATGAGAAGGTAACACAGCAGAAGTAGGATAGCCAAGTACAGGTCATGCAAACTAAAATATGCAGATTGATTTCTATTGGAACATTTTTTGTGGCATCCTGGCATCCTGGCAGCTGATCTTTGGGATAAGTTTCCGGTATAGGGTGATGGATTTGCCCCAGCTGATAAGCATCAACTGGTTCTGCATCCAAAGTACAAAAGCTGTCCCATAGACAAGACCTGACAGCCTTTTAACCCTTTCTTATTTTAACATAGTCAGTACACCAGTGCTTTGGTAGAGACAAAGAAGTCCTTGATAAGGTAGTGCACAACCTGGATTCAGATGTAGGTGTGGCCATTTTTGTGAACCTACATGAGACATTCACTATGCAGCAGCCCATGACTACTGCGTAGTAGTGTCACATGGAAGGAAATGTGACATGATGCCACTGCGCAGTAGTCATGAGCTACTGCGCAGTCAGCGTTACAAAAAAGCCATTCCTCGGTGCAGTTAGCATCTCATGAAGACACAGCCAATAAGAGTGATGCTAGAATGTATGCTGTACTCCTCTGTTTAGTACATGTGAACTAGATCATCAGAGACATTTAGGCACCTCTTTCCTATTTAGGTGCCCAACTCCCTTTGATTTGAAGCTGTGGCCCTAGTGCCTAAAACAAGCTCAACCTGAATATTCAGTCTGAACCTCAGGAAGGTTTCATTTAAATACTGAGTGTGAATCTCCAAAGCCAGAGATTTTTATATCCCAGTAGGATAAAGGAAGTATAAAATCTGGAAAAGCACATTTAGAACCTAATTTTGCTGTCATTATCTTGCTTCTGCCTTCAAGGGGAGCAGTACTGGCGTCTGACTTCGGGCCACTAGCTATTTTATGTTTCTGCTAGTTCCTGGCAAGAGAACTTGTTTAACAGCCATTTTAAACATCAGAAACTTGAAAATCTCTTTTAAAAGATCAAAATTTTGCTCTTGCATTTTACAGTAACAATTTCCAGAATACATGATTATATGCATAGCATGCTGCCACTTGTATACTTAACATTTTTAAGCTATCAGTGTAGTAGAATCTTGTTGGCCATATATACAACTTTCCTATGCATGGATTGGCCAGAGCCATCCAAAGGGAAAGCTGCCAGCTCTCTGCAGGAAACATTAATGCACAAAATTATGAGCATTAATCTTATTTTTCAACCTCTATTTTAAATCTGGGTTTGGTTTGGTTTTTATTGCTGTTGCCATTTTGCATGGGACTCAGCATAAATTCATATTACAAATCTTGTACTTTTTTATCCCTCTGCAAGAAGTAGATATGTGTGTTCCCCTCTTACTCAGATATTCTCTCTCAAAAATGCCATAAATGTTGGAGTTCTTGGCCATTTATATAGTATTATGTACTATATAACAGTATTCACAAGTACTTTCATTTCATAGAGGGTTTTTTCCAGTGATGCTTTTAATAATGCTCTCACAAGTATGCCAAGTAGTTTAGGATCACCAGAAATGGTTATATTTCACAGCACCTTTTTTAGTGACTATTCATTCTAGGAGCAGTAACTATACACTAAACACAGTACAAAATTGGATTCTGGTCTCAGGCCAATCCTGTATTCCACAGATGCCTCAACTATATGGTTGTTAGTTTCGTCAAGTACTGCGACCAGACTCAGACCTAGAGTAAACTGATGCAACTCATGGAAGTCCCTGGACCGACCGCTTTCACCTGGCATTCTATGAGGGACCCAATTCTGATCGCATCCCTGTTTTATATCAGTTTAATTTCACTTAAATCAGTGGAATTACACTCAATATGCACCAAATGTGTAAAAAGAATATGGCTTATGCACAGAAAAGGAAGAAGGGGAGCGTGTGAAATGAAAAGAAATAACAGGGATTTGGTGAATAATCTAAGGGGGGGCTGGTTTACCTCAGACAGTAATATGATGAGTGGACCCAGAGAAAGAGGTCAAGGTCACTGATGGACCTAGTGTGTCCAGCAATACAAGCTGAGCCACACTGCTACTACACAAGCATCGGAGTCTCAGCATATACTGTTGACCTGTTTGCGGGAGCAGTAAAGTTACGTTCTTTGCAATTCTGCTCGCCTGCCACATCACTTCTTATCAATGAGAGGCTCATGCAGGTTGCCTTTCTTGCCTCAATTCCTGCCTCTTATTGGTGTGTCACGTACATACACTTTTCACTCACTAAAATGCCAGATAAATGGCAAATGGCACTCCCTTACTACAATACTCCCTTACTACCCCTTATTTATTGTCTATCCTACTCCTTATCTACTGCCCCCTGAAGTACACTATGGGTTTGTGATACCACTGAATGTGTCCTGCTAGCTTGGCACCTGCCCTGAATCTGAATGAGATTCTGTTAAGATGTATCTTCAGGTTTTTCCCCCTCAGGTCAAACGTACCATAAATAGAATAGTAAAAGAAACTGATCAGATGCATCAAAATTAAATAAATAGATAAATTACTAAATAAATGATGCAGACAAGGCCAAGGTGAATTTACTGGGAGGAATCTAAGAGGGCTTATTTTGCAGTACAGTTGTTTTTGTAGTGCTGTTTCAAATGTGAAAGTCTCTTCACAAGAAGAGTTTTAGCCAAGAGGAATTTGAATGATTTGTTTTACTACAGCTGAGCTAAAGGGCTTATATGGAAGATAAAGAGGAGAACAAAGCTTAAAATGGCCACCACTTTTTGAATGCCACAATAATCTAACTACACGAGGGAAAGAAGTCAACCTGACAGGACATCTTTGTTGAAAGTTGTAATGGAAGAAAATGGAATATCTAATTGCAATGGAATGTCTAACTGGCTATTAGGAATGGAATTCTGAAAAGGTAATGAAAGCAGAACACTTTTGATCCTATTAGGCTTTTCTGAAAAATTGCACGGTAACCTAGTGCTTCTGAACCAGGGTGCCAAGACACCCTGGGGTGCCTTGAAATCCTTTCAAGCATGTCATTGGGGTGCCACACAAGGTTAGCACTGGTTGGCATGCAAACATGATTCACAAAACCCAAGGCTGCTTATACACATTCTGGTTCATATTCTAATTAGAATGCTCCAGATTACTTCATCATCACATGTATAAGCCCCCACAGTTTAAAAATAGCCTCTGGGGTACTTTATCTAAACCTCATCAAATGAGGTTTAAATAAAGCGCCCATCCCCATTCAGGACCTGTGGGGGCTTAATATACATGATGGTAGGGCATTTTAATTAGAGCAGCTTTCCAGGAACTGCTGTAATTAAAATGTCCCCCGCCCCCAAGCACATCGTCTAGACAGTCAAATATTCGGACCTGTTGTGGTCTTTCTGAGTTATATGCAACAAGAATTGCTCTATTATTTTTATGTAGTTAAAAATGGAGCGAAAACAAAGCATTCAAGAACTATGAATGATTCCAAAGATAACACAAGGTTTTCAGTATTGTCAATACCAGGTATTCAAAAATCTTGAAATTAATTTACAAAGGATGAGAGTATAAATACATTGGAGCTCTTTGTTTGACACCTGGTGTCAGCACTTGTAAGGTTTTATCATCCCAGACATCATGCAAGTTAAAAACTTAATTCGTTTTTAATGAAAGCTGAGATTCTGATCTCATACTATTTCAGGACATAGGGCTTTAAGAAAAGTACTGCGATTTACAATAAATTTGTAGGCATTAGCAACATTTGGTTTTAATAAGTAGCAAATCATAGAACTATGTATACATACTTCTGAATTTGGAGGAAAATGAAAATGACAAGACACACTTCATATTACTCATTAAGTTAATACCTGAAGGGATGTAGGCTTAGAGCTGAGGAGAAATGCTTACTAAGAAAAAATATCAGGATACTTTGATTTTGGAATAGCCCAGATGTAAGGCCCTGTTTTACTTTTCATCTTGGAGCTGCCTCCCCATCAACCTGTACATAACAGGACTAGTAGGAGCATGCTAGCAAGCTGTTGGCCACATGGCTAGGACAAGTTCATCCTTCTTTAGATTCAAAGTGAACCCCAGAATCACCTCTGAGCCTCAAAACATGTTTCACCAAAATCAGAAGCCAGAAATGGACACAGTGCAATGAAAAGCCTGTGAATTCATTCGAACTGCTGGTTTAGTTTGACTGGAAATTCTCACAAAAAATGTACCTGTAATTATTACATTATGTGCCCTGAGCCACTGAGATGGTAGAAAGACACTGGAAAGGGAGATAATAAGGAATGTTTGCTAGACAGTAATGGAGGTATAGTGATTTACACAGTTTAGGATTTAACCCTGTGTCCTCTGGGCAAGTTCAAGTCAGGATTTGAACATTGCAGCTGTTCCTTGTTTAAATCAAAGGCTAAACCATAATTGAGGTCTCCAAGCCAAATAGGAGATTTGGCCACACAACCCTCAGTCATTTCAAGAAGAGTGAAGTGGCTAAATACCCTAGTCAGCTCTGAAGATCTCATAGATGAACTCCTCTGAATTCCCCTGAATTTTGGCTCTAGGTCTGGATCAGCAGTTTAAGACTGCCTTTGAAGTTGTTGATAAACTGGAACACTGCATATGCCCACATTTTAAGTATGGCATTTAACCTTAGATGGCATTTAGTCTCATGGTATTCACCTTTTAAACTAGAGAGCACTTTGTTCTGTTTTTTCTTATTTGTCCTATAAGCAAACATATTTTTGGTGAACATTGTATGCATGAGAGACTATTTTTACAAAGTTTTTAGCAAGGGAAATAAAATTACTTTGGTCTCCTCTGTCTGAGTGATCATTTGTTACTCAGTAAAGCTTACTAAAAAGAAGGTGACAAAGATAAAAATGACACACTAAAGCTTTGAATAGTACGGTCATCACTGTCTCTAAAGAGTCATCCAACTGAAAGATTCTGAAAATAGAGGAGAATTTTCCTGTCCAAAACTAAGGAGGTGCAAATCCTGGGTAGATTTGAACTCTCATGACAGTTGTGCAAATCTCAGTCATTTTGGTTTGTAAGAGTTGATGTCCCACCTACAAGTTAATTGATTTTGTTTCCAGTTGAAAGTAGGCTAAACCCTCATATTTCATAGTTTCCACCTAACACTGATGGACCTTTCAGCAAACATGACGAGAAACGGAGCACAAAAATTGAAGACTGGCAAATTTTCCCTAGATTCTTTCAATGTCATTGTGTGAGACACAGTCCGCCTACATGATTCTTATCAACCATAGTACGCATGCAGTTTACAAACATAAACAGACCTATCCTCACATCCCTGAAAGGCACAGAAAGGTTATTTCCATTTTATAGATGCGGAGTAGAGGCACAGGGGCAGTAAGTAGCTTACTCAAGGTCATACAGAGCTGGAAACTAAACCCAAATTCAATGATGCCATTATTTCACCCTAGATCTTGAGACCAATACCTCTACCACAAGATCATCTTTCTTCTGCTTATCACATGTCTTTAGATCTAACCACATGGATTAAGGCGCAGGGATAGTCTCACAGAATACAGGACTCACTGCCTTACTGGTGGGTAGAATATTTGAAACCAACCCTGAGATGTTTGTATGCTGTTTCACAAGGTAGCACATCACTCATTTAAGGCTTTATAGGTTTGCCTGAACTTTCTGCCCAACCAGTGGTCTTTGGGATAGAGTCTAAACCTTGCAAGACAGGAAGATATACAATGGGATAGAGAACCTATGCTGGCCCAAAGAAAACTGCCTTATACATGATATGGACAATGGTGTGACGAGACTGCTAAGAAAGAATAAAATGGTTTTCCTTAACTATCCCCACAAGGTCTCCATACCTACAAGGCCATGTGTCATTGCTAGTACATTCACTATACACTGAGTCATTGAACTACCCAGATTTTTTTCTAGATTAAAAGCTCTAAATTGATACAACGGGCCTTTGATTTACAGCCAGTGCTGCTATAGCTCTTCCAGTCTACCAAAAATTTTAGAAGGAGTATTTCTACGCATTTAATAACATTCATTATTTGCAGTGTAATAGATTTCAATTTTTTTTCCACTGGAAACCAAACCCTCACATTTATTTTCATTTTGATCTGAATCAAATCAAAATTAATTTTTGATTGCAAACAAAAATCATTTTGACAAAAAATTTAAAGTCTGTGATAGAATATGAACAAAATGAAAATGGTTTGTGTCAAACAATGTCAAGGAAACTAATTGCCATTGTTCAGGCAGCTCCAGCATTCAGTAGTGGCACTCTGCCAGCCTGTACATGAGTAAAGAGAGAGTTAATTGGTGTTTGGAAGTCTCCACTCAGAAACCAAGTTTTAATCCCCACCAACTGACATTCTCTGCCCCTTTATGAGGAGTTAACTTTATTGTTCCAAGCAAACTACGTGGAACGCTTTCCAGATTTGACAGGCAAACCATCCATCATTGTACTCTCAGACACACACAGCGAGCAAATATGCAATACCAGCAAACATCAGCAGTACTCTATAAAGCTTCCCAAATCCTGAGTACGGAGACATTTGCTTATGTCACATGACCAGGACTTGGAGCCTAACTGAATTACTTTCCTTCATGCAGTTTCCCCTTTCACCACTACAATACAAAAGTGTCTGGAAAGAAGAAATGTAGAGTGTTGTCACAAGCCATATTAACACATGCACACAAATGTACATGCATGCATGGAAGAACTGCAGTGGTTTCCATAGTGAAAATGGCCCAAAATGCAGGACTTGCAGCACTGCTTTGCTCAGCAAGGATTTCTTCTGTTTCACTCAGAGGCTAAGGAATGCCTACAGTAACCATATCCAGATGTGCCTACTTGGCAACCCGCTGATGAAACATTGCTGAGGAGACACAGGATCTACACTATTGAATTGAATGTAAGTATCTAGTATTTATGTTTGATCGTGGGGGTGGGGGAGGGGAAGAGTGTTATACTAAAGGCAGTATGACTTGGAGACTTTTGTAGAGTCATACTTTTATTCAATCTTACAGCTTTTTGTTCCGACAGCATTTTTAAAGAGAAGCCATGCAACTCTGATTTGTGAACATGCAACAGCAGCAGTTAAAATCTACTTGAATTTGCTGTTTCTGGCCCACGTTGCACAGCTTGCTCTTTACTTTGCAATAGGATTTTCTTTGTATGGTTTAGTTTGCACATTTACAAGAAATTAGGAGGTTTTTCTGGAAAACCTTGGAGCTCTACCTTTCCAAAAGTAAATATGTGAAAATTTAGGCATGATACTTACAAAAAGACACCCTCCTGTGGGTGCACTCACAATGTTTATGAAATTCTATTAGCAACATTTATCTATTCTAAAATTTTGGATTTTAGTATTTTCTTACACTTGTAAGCTTTGTGTTATATGTTGTTCCAAGTTAACAGAAAGCTAGCATTTTAACAGCTGTGGGTTGGATGATGGTATTCTTATACACATTGCATTTTACTTCATGACTATCCCATTTAAATTGATATAGAGCTACTAACAGAGTAAAGTGCTAATAAATTATCAAACTCTAATGACAGAAGATTTGTATGGAAATGCGTGAAGTTTAAACCTGTTTCAGTTGCGATTCTTAAGTGCCATGTCATCAAGACAGGCCAGTTTTAATTAATTCAGAGAGAAAGAGAGAGAGATTAATACAGAATCGAAGATAGAACAAGAAAGACCATAAATAACACAGATAGCTGGAGTAAACAGTACTTTATGACAGCCATCTCTTACTTTACGGAGCAGGAAAACAAAATCCAAAGATTTATGCTCACTATACTATTGGCCTGCATTTTGATTCTGGAGTTCAGGGGACATGCAAGTCAAAGTTTTCAGAAACAGAAGGCTAGCGACAGGCTCCATGCTGAGTGGCCTGATTTATAAAAGCATTGAGCATTTGTTCACTTCAGCAAGGAGTACAGAGGAGGCTGTTGCTCAGCACCTCTGAAAATCACACCAGCTATATAGGAGCTTAAGTATGGATTTAAGAAACCTAACTTGAACACTGCCATTTTTTAAATATCTTGACTGTATGCTGTAAACCATCAGAAGCTCCCTTAAGATACATGTTAGAATCTGAATCCAATGATAAAAGAACACTTGCTGCGAGTAGCTGGATTGGGAATCTTATTCAGATAATGTGCACAAAGGTGTAGACTGGGATGGGCTCCGTTATGGATGCGGAAGATAACTCAGGATTCAGAGAACCTTCTCTTTTCCACCCCTGCCACACACATCTGTAGTTTGTGTCAACAGTCTCATGAAAGATCAAAGTAGTTGCTCCCTTAGTGAGATCTCAGGGTTACACAATGCTTCGCAAGGGGTTATTCAGGAAGGGAAGCAGGGTTGCAGTCCCAAATCCTGGACAACCCTTACACCAGACCATGACTGTAATCACTTCAGCAAAGCACTCATCCAATAGCTTCAGGTAAACAGGGATGCTGGATTGGGTCCAGTAACTGCAAAGTGTTTTACCCCATTGGCTTCTTTCAATATCTTACACTCATAATGTTGTGCTAGAGACAGCAGCCGCTTTCCTCTGCATTTCAGTATTTGCATCTGATACCTAATCAAGTGGAAACTAAAACCAAATGTCTAGACAGCCTTGCGTCTAAGATGTTTTTAGAGCTTTTCTCAGAGTCTAATTTTGGGCATCCGTTGCCCTGAAACGAAAAGGCTGACAGAACTGAAATGTGACATGAGGGGCTATGTGACCAAGTGTGACCCACCTGAAAAAGTGATTAAAGCAGCTTGGAAAGGAGTGAAATCATACTCCTAAGAATCTTTGCAAATAGAAAATTAAAAAGAAATGTATCCTGTCTTGTCCTGTTATAATACGGATTTAATTGTTAATATGTCCTAGCCTGTGAAGGGGTTTTGTAACCTCTGGGCCTCTATAGGCTACCAAAGGACAAATATAAATATAAATAGAGATGATCAGACATTTTAAGGTCCAGATCCATGCAGAAGCATCATTCTGGACAAACCACATTCCTATGTTGGCTGAAGGCTCAAAAGCTGCTGGCTTGATGCCAACTGGTTTTTAGCACCATACTAGATGTACAACAGTAGCACACAATACTAGAATTAGAGAAATAATCATTATTTACAATTAATTGCCTATAAAACATGATGTAAGGAAATGCTGGAAGATAAAAAAGCTGAGCAGGGCCTTTGCTAACTTCCATACGGGTTGTTATAAAGAGGATGGTGATCAATTGTTCACAGTGCATAAAGGGAATAGGACAAGAAATAATGGGCATGTATACACATGTATTTACATGTGCCTAAACTTAATGCACCTTTGTTTAAAGCGCATTAAGGCAATTTAGGTGTGTGTCTACACATGGACGCGCTAATGTGCATTAAGGTACATTAAAGTTAGGTTCAAAGTGTATTTATACACAGACTATTTTTCCAGTGACGCGCCGGAGATCTGCCGCTTTGGAGCAGACTTGATTAATTGAGTCTGCTCTGCATGCAAGCTGAGGCAAACTGCACTGCGCTGCATATAGTTGTATAAGCAGTGAACTGCACATCAGCATGCAGAAAATGGCAGCGGTGCACTTTTGAACTAAAGCACAAAGCACGCTGCCACCATTTTCTCAGTGCTGACATGCATTTTGCCACTTATACAACTGCATGCATCACAGCACCAGGCGCTTTTCAAAGCACCCAGTGCTGTGATGCATGCATTTGTAAAACTACCCAAGTAACTAAGTCGCATTAGTGCATGTACAGACTTGCTAATGCGACTTAATGTGGTATGTGTCCATTGATGCACACCATGTTAATATGTATTAGTGCATCTACACATGCACTAATGCAACTTAGCAATTCACGCCTAAATTTAATTCCTGCTTTATGCAGGTATTAAATTTAGGCTCACATAGCGTTAACTCACCATTTTAAAGGTGCAGTAAGGGCACACACATGCAGACATGCACCCTTAATGCACCTTAAAAATTACGATTTTAGGCTAAGTCTGCTTAAAAGAAGCACGTGTAGACACACCCAATGGGCTTAAATTAAAACAAGGAGATTTAGGTTAGATATTAAGAAGAATGTCTAACTGTAAGCACTTTTCACTTAGAGATACTACGAAATCCTCTGTTACTGCTGCAGGTTAGTACATTTGTCTGGGATGGTTTATACAGAGGAATGATCCTGCCTTGAGCAGAGGATTGGACTATCTGATCTCCTGAGGTCTTTTCCAACCTTATATTTCTTCGATTCTAATATTTATAATTCAGTAGCTTCTAAGAGCCTCAGCCATGGCCAGTTTCTCTTGGTGCTAGGTGCTGTACAAAACATAACAAAGACAATCCCTGCCTTGGAAAACTTACAGTCTTTCAGCATGGAATTCATCAAAGCCCACTCAAAATAAACAGGAATGCTTGAATTAAGTTCAGTGGGCTTTGGATCAGCTCCCAGACTTGTTGGAAAGATCTGTAAGATGTTCAGCTAATCAAATCTTACAGCAAAATTTCAGTTTGTTTATAGATTTGGAAACTTCTAAGAGTCTTAACAAAGCACTTTTTTTGGTAAATCAGTTTACTGCTTGCATTTGTTACTTCATTTTCTAAGGCTTTATGCTTTATTTCATAGCTTCCCAAGGGCCTCTCTCAGTTTCAAAGCATTTTGTCCATAGTTAGATCAAGATCAAACCACTCAGCTTTGCTTTGTAATTTTAGATCTTCAAATTAAACCTCCTTATGAGATACCCCTTTTCCATGCACTTAGAGAAGCCCACATGGCACCATATCCATTTATACTATAAACTTTGATGAGGTTTGTGACTTTGTCTGAAAAAAGAGTCAAGGCTGAAACCTGACATGTAAGACTCAAGACCACAAATGTAGCGGATTTCTTTTTCTTTAAAAATTACAATGGTATTTTTCTAAATGCTTTAGAAACTTTATAGTTGCCATAATTTCCATTGGATAGATGCTGGTGTGCTTGCAGATGAGACCATTTTTGCATTCACAATCTTGAACAGTTAGAACTTATTATGACTGATTTTTTTAAAGTAAAGTTTTCAGGTACATGCATCAGAATTAAAATTGTATTGAAAACCAACAGGATGCCTCAGAGGCTCTCTGAAGAAGTCAAATATGGATATTGTCTGAAATTCTGTATACATGGAAATTTGCACTAAAATTGTAACTGTAAATGTATGATATTAAACCAGTGCAAAAGCTGTTTATGGACAATCTCAATTCAGCATAAGACAGACTTATTTCAGTTTTGAATCCTATTTTCTATTTATCTGAAGCAACAGAAGCCCAAACAAGTTGCTCTTTAATCCAAGGGAGTGGCCACACAGGTATACAATGGCTTAACAACACATTTAAATTACACCAGTTAAACCAGTGCAGCTTTATAGTGGAGACAAGGCCTAAATCTAATCAGAAAGAGGAATAACTATAAAAAATGGGTGTACTATGCAGCTCCAATAAGGAGACTAACATATAGCAGCTCACATAGACATACCTAAGGTAGAAATTAAACAGCTGAGGTTTTTACTCAGCTTCTCATATAGGTTTTGCAACCCATATTGAAATCCATGCTGCCATATAGCTTTACTCCTAGTAGTATCTGACCTAACTAGTTTAAAGCCAAGTTTGTTATGGCTGCCAGAGCTGCAACCACTCCTTTGTCTGCAATGTATACACACCTTATGTGGGCAAGGGCTTGAGCAACATACTGCTTTCAGAAGGATTGTTTTCTCTCTTATTCTGCTGTTCTTATTGCAGCCAGTATATACTTCTCCTCTCAGCGCCCCCTGCACCCCTTCCCCCTTACCTACCCTTCCCTTTCTTGCCAGGCTGCTCTTTCAACAAAGCCTTAATCCTTTGCCCAGAGTAGGATTACAATGGGAGAGGGAATATGAAGAGTCTGTCTACTAGGTCCAAAGGGAATGCAACCTGTGTATTTCCTGATAGGATTATGGAACCTTGAGTTTCTCTCTAAGGCAGTAGTTCTCAACCATTTTAGACTCAAGACAACCCTTGACAGACTCAAAGCACGCCTCGGGAAATTCCATCTCTTCGTTTTCATTCTTTTTTTGACTAAAGAAAAATTCAGAGCAATTCTTCTGTTGCAAATAACTCAGAAAATCCACAACAGGTCAGAATGTTTTTAACATTATAGATTTCTATTTGAAAACTCTGGATTTATCTTGTGAATCGTGTTTGCACACCTAACAGTGCTAATATTGTGTGGCATCCTGCAGCACCATTGAATGAGTCTCAAGGCACTGCAGAGTGCCACAGCATCCTGGTTGAGAATCACTGCTCTAGTCTAAGGAGTAGGGAAGTGGGGGTTGTTTGGATATGTAGATAAATATGTATAGAGACTTCTGAAATGTGCTGTAAAGAAAAGCCCCCCTGTGGGGGACTGCTGGTAAATATAGGTTTCCTATCTTCCCTCAGTTGAATCAGTAAAGCTGGAAGGGACCTCAGAAGATCATTGGGTCCAGCCCTCTGCACCAAGCAGGAAAGATAACTTGGGGTCAGGTGACCCCAACAAGGTGACTGTCTAGTCTCCTCTTGAAGATTTCCAGGGTAGGTGATTGCACCACCTCTGGAGGGAGGAGCTTATTCCACAGTCTGGACACCCTGACTCTGAAGAAGTTTTTCTCAATGTTGAGCCTGAATTGATCTTCTAGCCATTACTACTGGTTTTCCCCTCGGGTGCCCTGGTGAACAGTCACTCATCAAGCCCTTGATGTACTCCCCTAGTGTAGCAGTAAGCTACTACCTGGTCCCCTCTCAAACTTCTTTTCCTCAGGCTGAAGAGTCCCAGATCCCTCAGTCTTTCCTCATATGGCTTGCCTTTTAAGACTCTGATCATATGGGTGGCTCTTCTTTGGACTCTCTCAAACTTGTCCATGTCCTTGTTAAAGTGCAGTGCCCAGAACTGGATGCAGTACTCCAGCTGCAGTCTCACCAGTGCTGAGTAGTGCAGAAGAATCACCTCCTTGGTTTTGCTGGAGATGCATGCCAGAGTATTATTTGCTCTACTGGCTACAGCATTGCACTGCCAGCGAATATTCATACTGTGGTCTATTATTACAGGTCCCTTTCAGGTCCCTTTCATTCGTGGTGCTAGTCAGTTTGGTGCTGCCAAGCCTGTAGGTGTGTTGAGGCCATCATTGGACTATTATCTTTGAATGCTCATGGAGGTAAATTAAGGTCCCAGAAAACTGGAAAGTATAGTACTCATCTTTAAAAAAGGAAAAAAGAGGACACAAAGAATTACAGATCAGTCAGTCTAACTTTGATACTTGGAAAGATACTGGAGTAACTGACCAGGTTAGACAAGCACTTCGATGATATGATTTAGACAGGGATGATACTACCTTAAATAGAGGTTGGACTATATGACCTCCTGCCTATATGGTCCCTTCCAGCCTTATATTTCTGTATTTGTAGAGTAGACGACTTCCCAAGGTCCTTTCTAGACCAATTTTCTGATTCTGTATCATCAAACAATTGATTGTAAGAAACTAGAAAATATAAAGATGATTATTAATATCCATCATGGATTTGCCAAGCTATGCCAAACCAATCAGACTCTCTTCTATGACTGTTAACAGGCTTTGCAAAGTGGGGTGGAAAGAAGTAGCTATGGCATATCTCAACTTTAGGTTAGGCTTTTGATAATGTGTTCCATGACATTCTTGTAAGTAAGCTAAAGGAGATACAGTCTAGATCAGGCTTGTCCAACATATGGCCCGCGGGCCGCCATGCAGCCCTCCAAGGCATTTTCTGAGGCCCGCGGTGCTGTGACGGGAAACGAAAGTAAACAGTTTACTTTCATTCCCACCCCTTGTCCCTTCCCCAACCCCTCAGCAGCTTCCTAATGGCTGCTGAAGGGCTCGGGAAGGGACAAGGTTCCCACACACACTGCGTCAGCTTGACGTTGCCAACACGGTGTGTGGGGGAAGAGGAGTAGCCATGTGCCTCTCGGGACAGGATGAGCCCGACCACAGCAGCAGGGGTTCAGCTGCACTTTTCCCCTACCTGCATCGGTCAGTCCCGAGCAGCACACGGCTCTGCCGCTGCCTCTGCTGACTGGTGTCGACCTGGGCGGGTCTGTCCCATCCAGAGCAGCATGTAGCTGAAGCCAGATTCCCACATGCTGCTGGGGATGGGAGGAGGCCAGCCACATCAGCACCAGCCAGCAGAAACAGCGGCGGAGCCATGTGTCACTCAGGACTGACAGGTGAAGGCAGGGGAAAATGCAGCTGAGCCCCTGCCGCTCCGGCCAGGCTCATCCCGTCCCGTCCTGTCCCGTCCCGTCCCGTCCCGTCCCAAGCAGCACACAGTTCAGCCGCCGCTTCTGCTGGCCGGTGCAGACCCAGCCGGCCTCCTCCCGTCCCCAGCTGACTTCAGCTGCATGCCGCTTTTCCTCGCCAGTGCTGACCCGGCTGGGTCCGTCCCATCTGGAGCAGCAGCAGCTGAAGCCAACTTCCCACAAGCTGCTGGGGACGGGAGGAGCCCGGTCAGGTCTGCACCAGCCAGCAGAAGCGGCGGCGGAGCCGTGTGCCGCTCAGGACGGGACGAGCCTGGCTGGAGCGGCAGGGGCTCAGCTGCATTTTCCCTTGCCTGCACCGGTCAGTCCCAAGTGGCACTTGGCTCCACTGCCACTTCTGCTGGCTGGTGCCCACCTGGCTGGCTTCCTCCCATCCCCAGCAGCACGTGGGAAGCCAGCATGCGGGGCCTCGGCAGGCGGGGTCCTGGTGTGACCTCTGCGGGGCGAGGCAGTGGGAGCCAGTGTCTGCCGAACCCCGCGCTCCTGCCTCACAGCGCTGAGGCCACCAGGGCTGTGTGTGCGGGCGGCCGGGCACCACGGTGAGCGGGGCCGTGCAGGCGGGTGGGTGAGGGGCTGTGGTGCAGCGGCTGCCTCACTCCAGCCCCCCTCAGGCAGCGCCAGCTCATGGGGCTGCACTGCTCAGGGGATGGAGATGTGGAGCTATTTATTTCTCCCCTTCAGTCTCTGGGGCAGTAGCTGGCTGGATGCAGAATGGGTCCCTCCTGCCCCTGCCCACCAGCAGCTACCATGAACCTTGCAGTAACAGGCAGGTGCAGTAGGGCTACACAGGCAGGGTCTCTCTGGCCCAGGACAGAGGGTGTTTGAATATGGCTCGCCGGCCCACTGGTTGATAAAAAGTTCATGATCTGGCCCCACATTCAAAAAGGTTGGACAGCTCTGGTTTAGATGAAACTACTATAACATGAGCTCATAACCAATACCCAAGGAGCCACCAAAGTAAACAGAGCCTGTGCTAACAAATGCATGAGGCTGAGGAACTGAATGCCAAAACAGGTGGCATACAGCCAGGCAGACACCATTACCATAGGGGATGTGGGTTTTGCCACGTGCTGTGTACAAGCCCACTGGCAAACATGCTAACACAACTGCTCTCTCCTCTCTACCTTCTAGCACAGAGAACAGCTGAGAGGCTCTGCTTTTTGGGGTATAGGTTTGCTATAGGAAAATACTCTTGCATTTAAAATTAGCCAGCTGTTTAAATCCCTTAGGGCCTTATTGCCTGTCAGATGTCATCACCCTTTTCCAGTAAATGTACAAAACTATACCCAGCAGTTGGGGACATCCAAGTCTTTCATGGTTGCAAGGTCTACTGTGTTAGAGCAATAGATGAGATGGATCATGGAGTATGTGGTATCCAACAAAAGTGCCATGCAATAGCACCATCGGGGAAAAAGGAGGTCCTAGATTCATAGATTCATAGATGTTAGGGTCGGAAGAGACCTCAACAGATCATCGAGTCCGACCCCCTGCATAAGCAGGAAAGAGTGCTGGGTCTAGATGACCCCAGCTAGATGTATATCCGACCTCCTCTTGAAGACCCCCAGGGTAGGGGAGAGCACCACCTCCCTTGGGAGCCCGTTCCAGACCTTGGCCACTCGAACTGTGAAGAAGTTCTTCCTAATGTCCAATCTAAATCTGCTCTCTGCTAGCTTGTGGCCATTGTTTCTTGTAACCCCCGGGGGCGCCTTGGTGAATAAATACTCACCAATTCCCTTCTGTGCCCCCGTGAAGAACTTAAAGGCAGCCACAAGGTCGCCTCTCAACCTTCTCTTGTGGAGGGTGAAAAGGTCCAGTTTCTCTAGTCTCTCCTCGTAGGGCTTGGTCTGCAGGCCCTTAACCATACGAGTGGCCCTTCTCTGGACCCTCTCCAGGTTATCCGCATCCTTCTTGAAGTGCGGCGCCCAGAATTGCATGCAGTACTCCAACTGCGGTCTGACCAGCGCCCTATAGAGGGGAAGTATCACCTCCTTGGACCTATTCGTCATGCATCTGCTGATGCACGATAAAGTGCCATTGGCTTTTCTGATGGCTTCGTCACACTGCCGACTCATGTTCATCTTGGAGTCCACTCGGACTCCAAGATCCCTTTCCACCTCTGTGCCACCCAGCAGGTCATTCCCTAGGCTGTAGGTGTGCTGGACATTTTTCCTCCCTAGGTGCAGCACTTTGCATTTCTCCTTGTTGAACTGCATCCTGTTGTTTTCTGCCCACTTGTCCAACCTATCCAGGTCTGCCTGCAGCTGTTCCCTGCCCTCCGGCGTGTCCACTTCTCCCCATAGCTTTGTGTCATCTGCAAACTTGGACAGAGTACATTTGACTCCCTCGTCCAAGTCACTGATGAAGACATTAAAGAGTATCGGTCCAAGGACCGAGCCCTGCGGGACCCCACTGCCCACACCCTTCCAGGTCGAGACCGACCCATCCACCATGACTCTCTGGGTGCGACCCTCTAGCCAATTCGCCACCCACCGGACTGTGTAGTCATCCACATCACAGCCTCTTAACTTGTTCACCAGTATGGGGTGGGATACCGTATCGAAGGCCTTCCTGAAGTCTAAGTATACGACATCCACCCCTCCTCCTGTGTCCAGGCATTTCGTAACCTGGTCATAGAAAGAGACTAGATTGGTCAGGCACGATCTGCCCGCCACAAACCCGTGCTGGTTTCCCCTCAGCATAATTTGCCCTGCCGGGCTCTCACAAATGTGAGCCTTGATAATTTTTTCAAAGACTTTACCAAGGATGGAGGTGAGATCCTGAAGCACAGCTCTACATATCACCTCCTCTGTAATAGTCATTAACCTGGATTGCCCTGGTCTTCCATGTCTTAAGTGGGTATATCAAGTGGTCTCTCCCACTGGGTGTTTCATCCAGAGGTTGAGAATTAGGGGGTAATTTTCAGATCTGGATTTAAGCTGTGAGAACATGGCTCCAGAAATCTCTTGTGAGGTGGGTGAAGTAATGGATGGGAAGGCACAGAAGGAGCTTGCGCAGGATACTGGGATTTTAAGGCTTCATGTGGGCTTCTTTCTGCTGGAATTCCTGAGGGAATGGGTCAAGTGAAGCTGTTGTGTCTCACTGGACTCTACTTACACACACATTAGCAGGACTTAGAAACTTCACCCTTTTCAGGCTAGACACGATATCCTGAGAAGAACTCCCTGATTATTTTCTAAGGAAATCTCTAGTTTCTGGTTACACCAGAGGGATGCTCAAACCTTGGCCCATGGGCCTATGCAGCCATGTTATCCAGCTCACAGGGCTTGCAACAGAACCAAAAAATTGGCAGTGGCGGAGTAGAGCTGTTTTAATTGCTGTTCATCAGCTGCCAAATTTCTAGACTGGTTGCAAGCCTTGTGGGCTGGATAACATGGCTCTCCATGCTACATTATGCCTGTGCATGGGGCTGAGCCACCACATTGCCAGATCTGGCGGCCTGTGGCTGGGCCAGTGCAAGGCTGGATCCAGGTACTTAGGGCACAACCCATACACCAACCCCACACAGGATCTGGCCTGAAGACCAGTCTTGTGCCACTCATCTGGCTGGCAGGACCAAAAGACTTGGCATCACTGGGTTACAGAATTAATCTACGGATGCTTCTGTTATCATTTATTTGTAAGGGAGTTTTTTTTAAAGAGCATTGTATCCAGAGCCGTATAGGGCATTCCTGTATCAGGATCCCTGGCCCACAGTAGTTTTGTGTAACAAGGACCTAATGCACCTGGAAGGGGAAAAACTGCTTTCTCTTTTTGCCTGATGCTCTGCCTTTGAAAGCAAATGGCTAGAGTAATGGAATTGTGCTTTACAACAGGCTACAGAACCTTCTGCAACCAGCTTCATTGGGAAAAGACAAAAGCCTTGAACTTCCCTTTCCAAAGCATAGATGACAGTAGATATAAACAATGCCAACCGGTATTGTACATCTTGTAGCATTTTATAAGAAAGATAATTACCATTCTCCCCATTTTCTAGGTAAGGAAGTGAAGCACAATGAGAGGTGACTTGCCCAAGGTCACTCTGATAGTCAGTGGCAGAGCAAGTTTGGAACACAAGGGTCACGTCCAAAGTTAACTTGCACTCCATATAATTGAATGATTAAACAGAAATTCTAGAACGGAACCATGCAGTGCAGACTGGAAGGGACGTGAGACAATTGCTGGTGTTATTTTAATGTCAGGCATCGTGATATAGTTGCCTATTGTGAGTGTTGCCTAAACATCCTTTATGCACCTAGAATTCAGGGAGGCCTCAGACACTGTGTTAGCACTGTGTGCAAGCAGAACATCAAACTCAGAATGAGTCCAACTAAGGTGTACATCTGGAGTACAGTCATGGCAGAGTAAAACTCAGCTGCACATCTGGATTTGGAGAGAAATGTTTATTAACTTGCTTGTTTTAATTTTTCATATTGGCATTTCCTGTTCTTTAAGAATAAGAGTTGCTTTCTTCCACTCCTTTGTCCTGGAGGGCTGGACTCATGTTTGCTGTTGTTGAAGTGGAATGAGACTAACCAGCAGATGTGTTCCTGGCAGTTCTTATTGTGATGCCACAAGAAACAACAAGGTTAGATTCTCTCCCAGTTTAAAGGTGCTGCAAAACACCGTATGCTCTGTTTACAGATGCAGCAAGAGTCTAGGATCCACCAAACAAACAAAGCTGGCTCTTTGAGATGGACTTTTGGAGAACAGAGCTAGGTCTGTGAGATGATTGTCACACTGAACAGCTGACTTTTTGGTCTGCTGGGGCCCCAGGGTTAGCTTGCTCCTGCATAAACACACACAATATGCATCAGGGCTACATTTTCTGTTTCCTCATCTGAGAGCCTGGCATGAAAAGTGAAGACAGTGAGAGCAGCCAGTGTTGAACCAGAACAGCTGTATCAGTCAGGTAACTCATACAAGCTACCAATATTTCATCTCCCAAGGGAACCTGCAGTGCACCTGAATGACTACCCTGTGTGGTCTTATATCCTGCAAGGTGGCTGCAAGGCACCACATGGGCTGGCTCAACTCGGAACACTGTCCTAGGACCTTCCTGCCCACTCTGTACAGCTGTAGTTAGGCTGGTGTGATATTCTTAGGGGGAGCATGGGATGCCACTCCTACCTCTGCAGCAGAGGTATGTCTGTGCTTTTACCGCATACTGGGGGGTCCAGTAACTCCCTCTGATCAGCCCTGTTTTCTTCCGTAAGCAAGAAGCAATTGGAGGGGCAGCAGGGCTTTGGTGTATGCCTAGAGAGAGAGGATGAGTCCTGCACCTCCACTACAATCTAAGGCTTGGTGGCTCAGAAGATAGGTTCCAGTGGGTACCTGGGGGTGACAAAATGAAGCCTCCCCTATAATTTCCCCTGTCTCTACTATTCACTTCCCTGTCCAAATCTCAGCTGTCCTGAGACAAACAGTTTGATCATTTTTCCTATCTTCTCTTTTATTGTACTGAACTCCCACAGTGACTCCCTCCCTGTATCCCGAACTTTGGCCCTCTATTTTCTGTTCAAGGGAATTTAACACTAAGGGTAAAACCTAGAGCAGATGAGACTGCATTCCCCCTCTGTACCTGTAGCTCTGTCACTTGGGGTTTGTGTACACTGAAGCTGGAGGCAGACATTAGCTTAACCAGCTTAGCTACCAATAACAGTTTGTAGCTGCAGTAGCACCAGATTCACTCTATGGGCATGTCCACACATGCAAGCACATGCACTTGCAGCAGCTCAAATAGAAGTGGTGCAAATTTGAGCCAGGGCTTTTTGCCTCAGTGCATGTGCTTGGACATGCACTTTGCTGTTGGAGCAAATTGTGCCACTTGGGGCAAAATAACCCTGCCTGGCTCCTCCTGGATCTGGAGCCAGGGGAAGCTAGAGCCCAGGGCCAGTACCTGTGCTGTCCTCGGCAGTATAAAAAGCTGCCCTGTCAAGTAGCTCATGGTCAACTAGCTCTCAAGAGCTTCTGGGGCCCAGCCAACTGGTGCCTGGGGATACTGACCTGGTGCCCAAAATTCCCCATAGGCTTGCATGGGGTTGACATTGTCCCCGGAAGCCAGCTGGCTTGCATTGTCCTTTTGTGCCAGCTGGACTGCTGAAGCAGCCCTGAGCATTCCCTACACCCTCTACCCACTGCAGCAGTCTGGCAGTGGAGGCTGCTGCCTGGCTGTGACCTGCTGCGCACCTGCCAGATCTGGAGGGTAGGCCTGTGCAAGTAGGCAGCTATTCAGTCCGGCTTTGGATCCAGCTGCTTTGCATGCCAGGGATCTGATCCGGAGCTCCGGACCGTGTTTCCACTTTGATCCGGCCGAAGCAGCTCAGAAGCTTCATTACCACCTCTCAGATCCAGCCATAGGGTATAATGGGGAATCAATGAAATATCTATAACTTTGTTGTTCTTTGTCTGCTTTAGATGAAACGTGCAGGGGTGGTAGCCTCTGCTGAGAGCATGAAGCCTGCCAAGTTTCAAGAAGATCAGTGCAGGGGTTTGGGAGGAACTGTACCCCAAATTTTTTAAAGCAAAACTCATGTCACGTGTATGTGTTACACCACAGTGGGGTGAAAACTGCAGTGGTGGTGGCCCCTGGTGAGGCCACAAAGCCTGCCGTTTCAAGAACACACACAATGTCACCTGTGTCACGAGTTTTGCTTGTCTGCAGCTTGAGGTGCAGTTCCCCCCAAACCTTATCTTATCTCCTTGAAACTTGGCAGACTGTGGCCTCAGCAGCAGCTACCACCCCTGCAGTTTTCAGCTCGCTGCTCCTTAACGCACACAGGGTCATCTGTGTCACAAGTTTTGCCTGTCAGCAGCTTGAGGTGCAGTTCCCCTGAAACCCCTGTGCCTATCTCCTTGAAACTTGGCAGGATTTGTGGCCTCACCAGGGGCTATCACCCCTGCAGTTTTCACCATCCTGTGGTGTAACACATAGATGTGATATGAGTTTTCTTTCAAGAATTTGGGGTGCAGTTCCCTCCGAACCCCTGCACTGATCTTCTTGAAACTTGGCAGACTTCATGCTCTCAGCAGAGGCTACCAGTTTTACAAATTTCATCCAAATCAGACAAAAAAACCCGAAGTTATAGCTATTTAATTGATTTCTCATTATATCCTATGGCCGGATCTCCAAAGAGGCTCCAAAGCTTTTCCAAAGCACTTAGGAAGCTCCAAACCACTTTGGAAAGCCTAGCAAAGCCAGCACTTCGATCCGGACATGCTGCTTCAGACGCCGAAGTGTCCGAAGCTTCTCCAGATCTGCAGCACGGTCTGAAGCCTCGCACAGCCCTACTGGATGGGGACTGCACAGCCAGTAGAGGCATCTGCCCCTCTGGGCCAGCTGCCAGTGGGCTGTGATTGCAGGGTTGTCCTCTGTGTGACACTGCTGCCACATGTGGCCCCTGCCCGGCCATCTAGGCAGCTATCGCCCAAAAGATGTTCCAGGTGTGGTGGCCTGCTTTGAACTGTCAAAGCACATCTTCCTGGCCCCATTTGGCCAGGAGATCAGCCACAGCAAGCTGGGTCCAAGGTGCCAGCTCTGAGCAGGCAGGGTCCTGCCACTGGCCTCCCTAGCAGGAATTCTGGTGTTCCCTATTGGAAAACTGAAAAATCCTTGATAAAAAAATCCCAAAGTCACTCCGTAAAGTACCACAAAATCCATGTTCCTCCACAAGTAAAACAAAAGACCACTATAAAGAGAGAGAGAGAGAGAAACAGTGATCAGTTGGACAACATTTTATTGATATATCTACAGTGTTAAAGCAAGTCTCTCATCATTATAATAAAGTGAACTCTAAATACATTTTTCATGAATTCATGAATATATATTTTGCTGCCCTCCCACAGGGCCTATGGCCTCCACATAGGGGTTACGGCTCCCCAACAGGGGATTCAGCCCCCACACAAGGGCTACGGCCCCCCAACAGGGGCTACCACGCCCCTGCATTGTCCACATGCCCCACCTCAACCCCCCCAATTGCTGCCCCACCTGGTCCCATCCCCTACCAGCTGCTGCAGCCCCCCAGATGGCTGCCCCACCCCCACTCCCCCAGACACCCCAATGGCTGCCCCTCCCAGCTCCATTCCCCACTTGCACCCCCAGGCCTCCATGGCTGTCCCCCCCCCTCCCCCGTCCCCCTCCCCTCTCCCCGCAACCCCAGGCACCATCACTTTAAAGGAAAAAAAGAAGAAAAAAAAACAGAGAAAAAAGCCTCTACTTACTCTAAAAGCAGGGCTGGTGGGGCTCCAGGGCCTCCTGACAGAGTTCCCCTGGGCAGCACAGGGCAGCAGGGGGCAGGAGGGCCCGGTCTGGGGCTGCTGGGGCCGCCCCTCTGCCCTGCACTGTACAGGCGGGGTCCCAGTGAGACAGACGGCAGCTGAACTGCCGGTAAGTGCTGGGGTTTTTTTTTTTAAACTATGGGGATGCTGGAGTGGGGGGGCAGGGATTGTGGAGCAAATTGTGCCACTTGGGCAAAATAACCCTGCCTGGCTCCTCCCAGAACTGCAGCCAGGGGGAGCTGGAACCTGGGGCCAGCACTTGTGCTGTCCCCAGCAGTATTAAAAGCTGCCCTGTCCTGGCCCCAGCAGTACAAAAACCTGTCCTGTCAAGTAGCTCAGGGCTACTCACTCTCAGGAGCTTCTGCGGCCCAGCCAATTCATACCTGGGGATACTACCCCTTGTGCCAGCTGGACTGCTGAAGCAGCCCTGAGCGTTCCCTGTACCCTCTACCCACTGCAGCAGTCTGGCAGTGGGGGCTGCTGCCTGGCTGTGACCTGCTGCGCACCTGCCAGACCCAGGTGGGGACTGCACAGCCAGTAGAGGCATCTGCCCCACTGGGCCAGCTGCCAGTGGGCTGTGGCTGCAGAGTTGGCCTTTGTGCAGCACTATTGCCATGTGTGCCCCTGCCCAGCCAACACCTTCCAGGTGTGGTGGCCTGCTTTGAACTGTCAAATCATGTCCTCCTGGCCCCAGTTGGCCAGGAGGTCAGCCACCTTCAGCTGGGTCCAAGATGCCAACTCTGAGCAGGCAGGGTTCTGCCACTGGCCTCCTGAGCAGGAATTCTTGTGTTCCCTATTTGAAAACTGAAAAAACTCTGATAAAAAAATCCCAAAGTCACTCTGTAAAACACCCCAAAATCCATGTCCCTCCACACTTAAAACAAAAGAGCACTAGAGAGAGACAGAGAGACAGTGATCAGTTGGGCAATGTTTTATTGATATATCTACAGTGTTAAAGCAATTTTGAAGACTACCGGTGTCTCTATCATAACAATAAAGTGAATTCTAAATACATGTTTCATGAATACATGAATATGTTTTGCTGCCTCCCACAGGGGCTTCAGCCCTCCGCACAGGGGCTATAGCCACCCCCCCCAGCAGAGCCCACATGCCTCACCTGCACTTGCTCCACCAGCCCCCTGGATTGCTGCCCCGCTTGGCCCCATCCCCCGGTTGCTCCTGCAGCCCCACCCAATGGCTGCCCCACCCAGTCCCCTATGGCTGCCCCCCACCCCCCAGCCTCTGACACTTGGGAAAAAAAAAGCCTCTACTCACCGAGCAGGGCCTGGGGGGGCTCCAAGCCTCCTGACAGAGCCCCCCCCCCGGGGCAGCACAGTGCAGTGGGAGGCAGTGGGGCCTGGGCTGCAGCTGCTGGGGCTGTCACCCTGTCCCGCGCTGTGCAGGCGGGGCCCCAGTTACCCCGACAGCAGCTGGAACTGCCGGTAAGTGCTGAGGTGGGGGTTCTTTGTTCCTGCCCCCCTGGGATTCTGTGGGGGGGGGCAGGGATCTGGGGGGCTGGGGGGGATTGGGGCCAGGCAGGGAAGGGATTGGGGAGACTCAGGGGGCAAGCAGGGGGTGGGGCCAGGTGGGGCAGGGATCTGGGGGGCTTGGGGCAGGAGGGGCCGGCAGGGGTCCCCCTCCATGGTCCCCTTCCCCAGCCCCACAACCCCTTACTTACCTACAGTGGAGCCTGGGTCCAGTTCTCTGTGGCTGGCATGCTGCCTGCCCTGTACAGGCAGGCAGTGTGCTTCAGCACCAGGGCAAGGGCTAACCATAGAGACACTCTGGCAGCCAGAGCATCTCTGTGGAGGACCCAGCCTCTGGTTGCCTCAGGGTACAGTCTGGAACCATGCCCTGCCCCCCTTTTTTTCTTTGCAGGGTTTTTTGACCCCATAGATATCCAGGGGTCTAATTTTGCCCCTGTGCTGCAAATTTGCAGTGCAGAGAACATTTTCTTATTCCTGCACATGCCTCTTGCAGCGTTGCAAAGGGGTTTGAGATGCTGCAAAAGGCACGTGGGTCATATTGAGACCTTGATTACATATCAGAGGTAACTAAGTATGTTACAATTTCACCTGTTTGCAGCTTCAGTAAACAGCAGTGTTTAGTTGATTCTTAACCAGTTCTGCATTCTTGCTCTGTCTCCAGTTGGAGTACCAGGATCATATCATTTAGGCACAAATATTAGGTTAAATAGAAATAGCTCCATACATAAAACAGTGCTGTGACACTGAAAGGTCTGGGGATTGCTCTTTACAGGTGGGAGGAAAAAAACCTAGCTGTAAATCAGGTGAAGTCTGAAATACAGTTCCCCCTGACCCCCAGGACAGATGTGTATGTGCACGCATGCTCACACACACACACACACACACACACACACACACACACACACACACACACACACACACAAACTTGGGATGCCATCCTCAGCTCCATGGTAGCTGTGGCCCATCTAACTTTTTATATGCCCGCCTTTTAGCCCGTAGACTGCTCTGGATTTCTCTGGTCAGCCAAGGAAGCCTCTTGGCCCCTTTCCCCCTTTTTCCCTGCATCAGGATCGTCCCCCTCTGTGGCCAAAGGAACACAGGGCTGTTTATTTACCATGTATCAGTTTATTTACCATGTATCAGTGATTGGACAAAGGGAAAATGGACCACTCGTCTTATTGATTTTGGCAGCTCTCTAATTTCTAAAACAATAGTATGACCATTAGGCATTACAAAAAATAACTATTAAAACCCTCCACCCATTAAGTAAATGATAAAGAAAACATCTGAGCTAAATGTGCATTTTCAGAAGCACACCCTTTGGACTCAAAGTAGATGTGCAATTACTATCATGGGCATGCAAAAGTTAGATTCTGCATACAACTAGGAATACCATATTTCCAGTTCCAAAAAAGAGGATACCAACAAGGGGGACACCTCACTTCCAACCCACAGACCCCAGCCCTGCCAGTGCCCCTCACTCCTAGCCTGCAATCCCCATCCCTCCTGCTGCCCCTCACTCTTGACCCGCAGACCTCTCACGACCAACCCACAGTTCCCCTGCTCCCCCCCGGGGCCAAGCTAATGCTCCACTCACAACCCTCAGCCCCCTGCTGCTGCCAGTGCTCCCTGCTCTTGGCCCACAGCCCTCCATTTCCCCTGTGCCCCTCTTTCCCCACCACAGCCCCCCCAGCCCTGCCAATACCCCTCACTCCAGACCCGCAGCCCCCCCCCTGCTTCCCCCAGCCCTGCCAGAGGGAGCCTCCAGCTGCCCCTATCCCAACCAGGCCAGAACACGGCAGCTGCAGTGGCTCCAGCTCCTGTAGGTGATAGCAGAGCAAGTCTGGTTCCAGCCCGGGCTGCAGGGAGGAGGAGGAGGAGGGGATGCCTGCAGGGAGAAGGAGGAGATCTCTGCCCCAGGCTGTGGCTCCTGTGGAGTGCCAGGAGACCAGGCTATGACCCCCCACTCCCCCCTGTCGGGCAGCATTTCCTGGGTGCCCTGCTCCTGTGAGCATGGGCACTGGCCCCTGGTACCACTAGCCTGGCCACGCAGCTCTCCGCAGCCTGCAAAAGCCACTCCCCCCCCCACAAGCCACCCCCCCACCCTTTCCCTTGCTGGAAGGGCAGGTGCCTTCCCCTGCCCCTGTACCCTGCCACAGCCCAAGCGCCTAGACATCACCTCCCAGCACCGGCAGACACCTGTCCCCACCTCAGACACCCATCCCCTCCACCTCCCCCACCCAGACAGTCCCCAAGCTCTGGCCCTCCAACCTCCCACCCCCACAGACTTACCTGCATCCAGATGCTGAGGCTGTTCCCACCACCCTGCCTGGCTGCATGCCAGCCACAGATGCATGTGGTGACCCTGCCTCCAATTGCCCTCCCCCAAGTCCTATCAGTGGAGCAGAGCAAAATCCCAGACATTCGATCATATTTTTAAAAACTGCCCAGACGGAGATCAGAGGACCCAAAAAGAGGACATGTCTGGGAAAACTCAGATGTATGGTAACCCGCAATATAACTATGACTCTACATGCACACAACCCCCACCATAGCCTTGTATAGTTCTTCATTTATGGGTCCTCTCAAAACTATGTGCACATATCTGCTTGGCCATTTAATGTTCAGCCTTCAGCCACCTCTTACTTTTGAAGACATGAAAAGCACTAAAAGAATTAGAAAGAGATCACCTAGCATTATCAGGTCATTATTTTAAGAATGGGCTTGTGCACAGTTTTACACCTTGGTTTTCTAGGCACCAGAAGCACCATATTTTTTGAGATTTGTAGAATGAGTTTAAGAGTTGAGTATCTCACACTCAAAGAGCAACATGATCCAAATTGCCAGAGTGCAGGACTGGAAAGCCAGGTCCTCCTGAGTTCAAATCCTTAATCTGCCCTCAATTTGCTGTATAGCTCTCTCTCCAAGGAGTTTTATGGGGATTACTTAATTATGTAACCGAATGCTGTTTCTCACTGATGCTCCATGTGTTTATTTGCAGATGGATATAGCCATAAGGCCGCTCAAAAACAACTTGTAACATTCCTGGTAACCCTCTGGAAACAATGAAAGTTCGGCTCAAAGGAGATGCAATCTGTACCCTTTTCCTTGTTATAGCACTTTGCTCTTTACTCTATTCCCAGCTGGAACACTTAGGTTTAGCAGGTAACAAGGAACAAGCTCACAAGAAACCTTCAGCAACACAAAGAATCTTCCCAGACCCCCAAGCCCCTGGGAGATACTCTCAAGAGGAAGTGATAGTAGCCAGACCCAGAATTATTATTACAAAGAAGGCAGAGGTGGATGATTATTCCCAAACTACCACTGTGTTCCCACTGACTTATTCTACCTTTGACTTCAAGAGCTACCTTCTCAACAAGGACAAAAGAAACTTCAAACTTCTCATTAACCAGCCCAAAAAATGCAGAAGAACGCCGGGAGGTCCCTTTTTGCTTATTGCTATCAAATCAGTGGTTGAGGACTTCGACAGGCGTGAAATTGTCCGTAAGACCTGGGGCAGGGAAGGTTTGGTACATGGGGCACAGGTTCAACGAGTTTTCCTTCTGGGAATACCAAAAAATAAGTCAGCACTGGCTACATGGGAGACCCTCATCCATCAAGAGAGTCAGACCTACCGGGACATTTTACTCTGGGATTTTATGGATACCTTCTTCAATTTGACTTTAAAAGAGATACATTTCCTGAACTGGGCCAATGAGTTTTGTTCAAATGTGAACTTTATTTTTAAGGGAGATAATGATGTTTTTGTCAATGTGGAGAACATCATTGACTTCCTTGAGAGGCGTGACCCCACAGAGGACCTCTTTGTTGGGGACATAATTTACAATGCACACCCCATCCGCGTGAGAAAGAGTAAATACTACATCCCAGAAACAATGTATGGGCTAGGCATGTATCCAGCCTATGCAGGGGGAGGGGGATTCTTGTTGTCCAGCCAAACCATGAAAAAGCTCTCTGAGGCTTGCAAAGAAGTGGAGCTCTTTCCTATCGATGATGTCTTTTTGGGCATGTGCTTGCAGAGGATCAATCTCAAACCTGTTTTGCATGAAGGATTCAAGACATTTGGCATTGTGAAGCCCTCTGCTGCCCCACACTTGCAGACATTTGAGCCCTGCTTTTACAAAGATCTCATGGTGGTCCACAGTCTAAAAGTACCAGAGATCTGGCTTATGTGGAACTTGCTGCATAGCCCACGGCTTTCCTGCACCCAAAAGAAGCAAGTGAAAAAGCCATTCCAATGGAAGAAGAAGACTAAAATGATAACAGAAGCTGCAACTTCCTGATAAAACAGACAAAGTATGACAGAAGCACATGGTGAGCCAAGCTCAAGCAAGGAGAAACCAAGGCAGACTGCAATGTAATAAACTTGGTTTAGAAATAGAGTATTTTAGCACTTTTCAAGTACACAAGGGCAAGTTTTTGCAGAAGCCTGTCAGATTTCCTGGTTTGTACATACTATACATAGTAGGAATTTCTCCCTAACATAATTCATATAATCACAAAATTAGATTTATTAGAACTGCAATAACATTTAATCCCCTCAGGGATTACATTAGAGAGAAGACTCTAGTCCTATAGGGGGAACATGGAGAAAGAAGGGAATAAGAAATAAGAAATTAAGGATGGTGTCACTTGCAGAGCAGAATATAGGTAAGTTGGCCACGTGACCCAAGATCCCCAGGTAATTAGGAAGGGGCAGAGTTGAGATGAGCCTTAAAAACAAGGACAAGAAGTTTCAATTGCTCCATCTTAAGATGTTGATATCTCATTGCTTATAGTGACGTATACAAATTACACACCTGTTAAACTGCTGCTGATCAGAACTCAAATTGGGTAGGTTCCTAGCAAGCTGATGAGCTTGATTTATATTCAATGAAAGCTAAAAATCATTTGAAAGTGGCAATCTCTCTCTCTCTATCTCTCTCTCTCTCACTCTCTCTCACCTTTGCAGACCAGATCCTCAGCCAGTGCAGCTCCATGTTTGACCTCTATTTGTTAAGAGGAATGACATATAGGACTCCCACAAGCACCACATTTCTTTCTCTCCCTCCTTTGAACTGGAAGGAAAATTATCAGTATAGTGCACTAGTTTATAGATTGCGGCATTTTTATACTGAGTGCAGTCAACTATAAGAAGCAGCTGGGCCTTTTCACATTGCTGAAGACACAATTTTATTATTCAGATAAAAAGGTTTCAAAATAAGAGCCTTTCAAAACGCATTACAAAAGAACAAACCCAACCCCCCTCTCTCCCCCTCTCCAAAAACCACCTCACCCCCAGACTCTGCCATCAAATGGTATCCTATGTCCTGTTTATTGTTTTTGTATAAACATTTTAAACTTTGGAGAAGATCACCAGCTTATTTGACATCGAATGAACTTTTTTCCACTTAAAACATTTCCCCCCCAATAACAGTGAATCTTAAAACAAACCCTTCCTTGGACACCACAATTAGGAAGTGAATCATTTAAAAAGGGTCAGAAAGGTCTTTTAATCTTGGAGATGATGGATCTGGATTCACAGCTGGCTGAAACTGTTTCCCAATTTTTATGAAACTTCTTCTCTCAACAATGTCCTGAGAGCAGGGCATTTAAGCATGTGCTAAACCCATCCTTATTTTGGAGAGCTCTTACACAAGTATTTCAAGTCAACAGAACTTTAAGCACATTCTAAATCAGAACCTAGGCCACAACCGTAATTCAAACGTGGGACTCCACAGAATTCCAGCCTTTATTTTTCTATTTAGCCATAGCCAAAGCTCAATCCTCACTTCAACTATGCAGAGAGTGAAAAAAGGCTGTTAAGGGCATTGATTCACTACTGCTATTAAAGATATGCAGCAATGTGTTCCAGGTTAAAATTTAGCCTTATGACAACATATTTTCAGGAAGAAATACCAGCTACAGTAGACACTGAAGATCTGTAAGTTGATCTGTAATAGGTTGGCAATTTCTGGGAATACGACTTTATACACATATATATTTCCACAAGCAAAAAAAAATTGTAGAAAAATATATTAGTTCTGGAGAGGGTGGAAATATGTCATAGCCTTGTCAGTTGGAAAACCACCACTCAGGGTCTGTAGTAAATGTGCCATATGTATGTATTTATGAGCTGTACAGAAAAGTGTTGTTATTAGTTGGGTAGTTGGGAAATTAGTTATATTGTAATTAAAAGCAACATGCTTATCCAATTATTGGGATTAATTTGGTTTGTATGTATGGGTGGTGGGAAGAAGTAAGAAAAAATGATACATGTATTTTTGAACAGAGAAAACAACCTGCAGAAGAAAATTAGTTATCTTGGATACCACAGCAAATCCTTTCTAATGAAGGGGTTTGTTATTCTAATGAAAGAAAAAAATAGTTGTACATACCTTAGAACTTCTCATCACGTAACTACTTAGATCCTCCTGTCCTCATGACATCCAGCTGAGTCTGCTTAAACTGAAGACAAGTCCTCAGATCCACCCATAATCATGATGGCTCTTTATTCTGAGCTGCAAGGCCAGACAAATTCTTGCTCTTCTTTCTCTGAACATTGCTTCCATAGCTGCAACACTCTCAGAGCACAGCATTAGTGTCAAGACTGCCATATTATCCATTATTCTTAATGTAAATATCTCCCTGATGTTGTGGAGACAGAGCACAGGATTTTGTAGGAGGAAGCAACTAATCCAGTCCTGAAAGAATGGGTCTTGGTTTCCCACTAAGTAAAAAAGAGGGGTAAGCCCAACAAGAGAATTAGCCAAACTGCCTGGAACAAAGAAAGGCTATCATTGGGACACCAGCATATGTCCCAAAAGCTAGCAGGAGTAGAACTGGCACAATTTATTCACCTCTGTTGCCCTCGTTTTTGGAATACCTCATTTCTTTGCCCAGGAAACACCAGGACCCATCATTATTTGACAAAACTTTGTGCACAGTCCATTCTGCCTGATATCAAAACTTTCCATCTACCTGTAAAAGTGGCAGTGCTGAGCTGCAGGTTCACACTGAAATAAATGGCACCACCAGTCCCCCATCTCCTAGAGGAAGGCTCTTCTACTAGCTCACCCACTAGGTTCATTTGATAACACTGGGCTATTTTCTTTCTGAAAATGCTAATGTCTCACTCTGTGTTGCCTTGCAGGCTGTCTGGAAGCCCTCTGTGCAATGGGTAGAATGAAGCCTCAGAACCATTTTGTAAGACCCTAGGCCTATGTGCAATAATAATGCACCAATAGAAGTTTCTTTGGAAGGGATAGGATTCTAATTTTGGAACCAGGAAGGCTGTCTCCGAAAATCAATTGCTTTCATGGTGCACATATCACCAGTAGATTGCAAGACCCTTTGTAAAACTAAATATGGAATGCTACCCTGTAGGCTTCAAGAGGGGGAGAGAGAACAGAGGGTCTTACAAACACCTACTGAGTACAAATATGTAACATAAACATAAACCAAGAGTTTCAAGCTATTATGTCTAAAATAAGATAGCTACAGTCCATAGTTAAGTGTTTATATTGGGCTTAATTTTCAGAGGTGCTCAGTAATTTAAAAAAAAAGAAAGAAAATGTTTCAAATGCTGAAAAGCAGGTTAAGGTACTCCATTCAAGCCCCCAGCCTGGACAATTTGACTACACATTTTCACTGAAACCAGTCGCATACTAGATTGATTTATTGTACCCTAGGTGTGGTTTTCTTTTCTTCCCACACACACACACAAACGCTGCAGGAGAATAAGTGCATGAGATCCAGACAACGACTTTTCATTTTACCTTTTCCAAGCAAAATTATGTGCATAAAAACCAAACAAAAAGCCCATACATGACAACAAGGTATGAAAAAAAATCCAAGCTGCATCACAGAAAACCAGGCATTAAATATAGCTGTTTTGCTAAAAGCCACTTGAGTTTGTCATCAGCAGACTGAATCAATGCACTGTAGATGCTCTGTAGATGACTATAACCCTCAGTGAGGAAGGATAGATGCTGGAAAGGTGCTATGTGGGTTCCAACAGAAGCAAGTAAAGCAAGCAGACTTCCTCAAGACTAAAGGCAAACATGAAGCTAATACAGTACAAAAGGACTTATTGAATCTCAGGGATCCACACACAATCCAACCCTTTTCAGACTATGCTACTAGCCAGGCTAGGCTTGTTTAATGAGTGGAGTTGGCTTGGACCTCTGTCTCCCAAGTCATTAACTGAAGGTGAATGTCAAGACCCAGCTTTAGATCAGGCTGACTGATGATCAGAAAGAAGAAAAATGGAATTTTCTGAAGCAACAAGGTATTAGAATTATGTGTTTTATGTCTAGATCCTAGTTTAAAATATGTCCTTTTAAAGCAGGTTCTGGAAGTGAACTCTGGAGACTGAAATCAAAAAAAGGTACAGAAGCAAGCTTTGAGAATTCATGCTAACCTGAAATGTTAAGAAGTGTGAGCAGTCTATGGAAAATATTAAAAAGACAATCTGATTTAAAAAAATAATAATTTAAAGCCCTAAAATGTTATGACCTGACTTTCAGAAGCACTGCAGGTGTTGTGGATGCATAGAAGTTCTGGAGACCAGCCCACCACACTTCTTGTGATGACTAAAACTGGAAAACTTGAACATCTGACCTGATTTTTACCACTTCTGCTGCTTACGTTTGTTGTGCAAGGTGCATGCAACACAGAAGAGTCAACTTCAGTCTCCTGGCAGACATGGTTAAATGTAATATCTTTTATTAGATCAACTAAATAGCTGGAGAAATTGTTCTTTGCAAGCTTTCGGCTTCAAACGCCGTTCTTCAGGCAGAGGGAGAGTCTACAGTTGTATTGTATTGCCTGGATGGGCTAGAAGCCAGTATGCAGGAATACAAGTCAGTGAAAATGCAAATGCATGGCAGTGAGGTATCCTAGGGGGTGAGAGAGAGGAGAGACGGTAGTTTCTCACCCCCTGATACCTCACTGCCAGGCATTTGCATTTTCACTGACCTGCATTCCTGCATATTGGCTTATCCCATCAGAACACAGTACAACTGCAGACACTCCCTCTGCCTGAAGAAGGGTGTTTGTACCTGAAAGCTTGCCAAGAACATTTTTTCTAGCTATTCAGTTTGTCTAATAAAAGATACCACATTTATCCAAAGAACCTTGTCTGCCTGTGTCCTTAGACCAACGCGGCTACAACCAACACCCCCAAAAGTTCAGTCTCAGATACTAGTAAGGTGCTATAGGTTTCAGGCACCAAACAATAAAGGTAAATACACACCACTTCCACTACAGTCCTTCAGAAAACAACACACAAGCATAGCTTCCTAATGCAGCCTGTTCAAATTCAACTCATGGGCATTGTCTAACAGCCCCTTCCTGTTTCTTGCCCAACCCCTTCAATAAAAAGTCAGCCATCAGACCAGTAGGAGAACCAAGCAAATTTAGGTTCTATGCTAGGCAACCTGGCACTGAAAAGGACAATCATTCCTACCCTTCTCCTCAAGGAAGCTCTCCAGAGGTTTGGAGAGTAACATGGACTTGTTAACGGTAAAGATCTGAAAAAGAGTGGGGTACAAGTAACTTAGAGCAAGCCATGTCAACAGCAGCTTTGGAAGCAAGTGAGAGATACCACAAGACTTTAGGAAAAGCTACTGTCAGACAAGAGAGGCAAGGAAACCCAGAAGGGTCATACATACACAGCTGTACGCTTGGCACAAATCAATTTAATGATGTCACTGCAAACTGCCAATACATGCTCTTTAAAAAATTATCACACATACACATTTAGCTTAGTTATTTACATCATTCTTAAATTAAGTACCTGTCTAAGCATATTCACATGAGTAGTTTATGGAGATCTATTTAGCTACATCAGCACAAGTTTTTTCTGAGGGAGAGCAGGATGGAGAAAGAAACCCTAAAATTAAGCTATAGGCAGGGGAGCTGGCAGTTCAGCAGTATCAGGTTCTGCTTGGATTAACTGGTGGCATGGGTTGAACATTACACAGGCCTGTGTTTTTTTAGACTGACTTTGTTTTAAAGTTTCTCGTGCATTAGTCATGGAACAAGACTGTCCAAACTGACCCACCAATTACAATCTATGGTGCAGACTGGAATTGTAAGTACACACATTAAAGTAGCTTCCAAGGTGATCTTACATAGAATGGTTGCACTGAGACATTTGAGTGGAAGGTTTGGTGAATCAGGAGAGGAAGATTTAGTTTTATCTAGGGTTAGTATTATCCCCACCTCCTAAACAGGATTAGACCTATACACAAAGTGGTACTTTGTCTTCAAATGATTGCAGTCCACAAGTAGCCAGCAACACTGGGAATGGCTATAAGCCATCCAGAAAATTCAGCATGCTACTGGAAAAAGAATGCACTAGTGACAATTTGAAAAGTGGACCTGGTTGATATAAACTGCTAGGAAGCAGCTTTATACTTAATTGCAGCTTTAATTCACTCAGGTTCAGCAGAAGATAATGTACCTCATAAGTCCCATGCAACTTCTCCAATCAGGGCGAAGATTTTCCGCCCTCTTTGCAGGATGCAAATTGATTCACCAGAGCTTTTCTGCCTCATTGGCTTCTTCCCGCTTCAAAATTGAATTGAAAACAACACTCAAATCTTCTACCTCCTCTCATTTCCTTCCTGCCCACTCTCCCTCCCCACAATTATATTTCACTCTGATGCATTCTGGGACAGTTTGCATGAAAATTGCTACTCAAACTAAAATTGTATTTTTTTGGATTTCCACCTCCCACAGCATTTTGCTCTCCCTGGGCCCATCTACACATGCACTTAATGCAAAAAATAAACTCTGGGGCATTTTGAGTTGGAGTACACAGCAGCACTTTAAGCCAGGGCAGAGCAGGCTTGGGCTGGCAGCAGGTTCAGGGGGTCAGCCCCATGCCATGGGTGGAGGGATTGGGGCTAGCTGGGGCATCAGAGTTCTGAAAGTGTGAAGCTTTGTGGCTAGACAGCAAGCAGCCCTGACACTTTAGCACCCTCATACCCCAGCCAGTCCATGTCACTGTCTACATGTGCATTTTTGTTGCACTGAATTACTCCTCTGTAAGATAGTACTATCCCCAACAATACTGTCTTACAGCAGAGTTAATTAATTTATTGCACCATAGTACTGGTACACATGTGGTGATGCTTTACTGCGAAGCTGACCATTCAACTACACAGTAAAGTACTTGTGTAGATGCAAACCCTGGGTTGCAAGGTTGAAATTGTGTATACCTCTGTCCAAATCAGTAGTCCATGTATAGTTGTTTTGCTTGCTTTGTGTTACCCTGAAAATCAACTGTATCTGGTGGGTTTGTTTTTTTTAAGTACCAACTCCTGGGGTGCATCCACACATGCAGGCACATGATCTTGCAGCAGCTCAAATAGAAGTGGTGCATATATGAGTCAGGGCTTTTTACCTCAGTGCACATGCCCAGACATGCACTTTGGTGTGGGGCAAATTGTGCCACTTGGGGCAAAATAACCCTACCTGGCTTCTCCTGGATGTGCGGCCAACGGAAACTAGAGCTCAGGGCCAGCATCTGTGCTGTCCCCAGCAGTATAAAAAACTGCCCTGTCCTGGCCCCAGCAGTACAAAAACCTGTCCTGTCAAGTAGCTTAGGGCTACTCACTCTCAGGAGCTTCTGGGGTCCAGCCAATTGGTACCTGGGGATACTACCCCTTGTGCCAGCTGGACTGCTGAAGCAGCCCTGAGTGTTCCCTGCACCCTCTACCCACTGCAGCAGTCTGGTAGTGGGGGCTGCTGCCTGGCTGTGACCTGCTGCGCACCTGCCAGACCTGGATGGGGACTGCACAGCCAGTAGAGGCATCTGCCCCTCTGGGCCAGCTGCCAGTGGGCTGTGGCTGCAAAGTTGGCCTTTGTGCGGCGCTACTGCTATGTGTGCCCCCTGCCTGGCCTTCTGAGCAGCTATCTCCCAGAAGATGTTCTGGGTGTGGTGGCCTGCTTTGAACTGTCAAAGCATCTCCTCCTGGCCCCAATTGGCCAGGAGGTCAGCCACGTCCAGCTGGGTCCAAGGTGCCAGCTCGGAGCTGGCAGGGTCCTGCCACTGGCCTCCTGAGCAGGAATTCTGGTGTTCCCTATTGGAAACCTGAAAAATCCCTGATAAAACAAATCCCAGTCACTCTGTAAAATACCCTAAAATCCATGTTCCTCCACAATTAAAACAAATGACCACTATATATTTAGAGAGAAAGTGAGAGAGAGACTGAGAGACAGGGGTCAGTTGGGCAATGTTTTATTGATATATATACAGTGTTAAAGCAATTTGGCAACCTACCAGTGTCTCTATCATCATAATGAAGTGAATTCTAAATACCTATATGTTTTGCTGCCCTCCACAGGGCTTACAGCCCCCCCAACAGGGGTCGTAGCCACCCCAACAGGGGTTACAGCCCCCCCAACAGGAGCCACAACCTCCTCAACAGAGGTTACAACCCCCCCCAACAGCAGTTACAGCCCCCTACAGGGGCTACAGTCCCCCCAACAGGGGTAAAATGGCCCCCGCAAGGTGTACCACCCCCGCAAAGGACCCACATACCACATCCCCGCTTGCTCCTCCAGCCCCCTGGATTGCTGCCACACCTGGCTCCATCTCCTGCTGGCTCCTGCAGCATCCCGCATGGCTGCTCCACCCAGCCCCACCCCCTGCCCACTCCCCCAGACTCCCCCAATAGCTGCCCCGCCCAGCTCCATCCCCTGCTTGCACCCCCAGCCCCCCAATGGCTGCCCCACCCATCCCAGCCCCCAGCACTTAAAAAAAAAAAAAAAAAAAGCTTCTACTCACCACAGTACCAGGGGCTGTGGGGGCTCCAGGGCCTCCTGGAGCCCACCCCCCATGCAGTGGGGGGAGCAGGGTCTGGGTTGGGGCTGCTGTGGCTGTTACCCGGCCCCATGCTGTGTGTGTGTGTGTGGGGGGGGCCCAGTGACCCTGATGGTAGTTACTAGTGCCGGTGAGTGTGGGAGGGGTAGTTGTTTTTTTTTAATTGTGGGGATGCTGGGGCGCAGAGGGCAGTGATCGGGGGGGGGATGGGGCCAGATGGGGGAGTGGTGAGGGGCCTTAGGGGGCGGGGGTGCAGGCGGGGGGTGGGACTGGGTGGGGCAGTGATCGGGGGGTCCAGGGGGCAAGTGGGGGGTTTGGTGGGCAGGCAGGGGATAGGGCCAGCTGGGGCAGCGACGGGGGGGGGGGGGGGGGGCTGGGAGAGCGGGTGAGGCCAGCAGGGGTCCTCCACCATGGTCCTCTCCCCACTCCTCCAGCCCCCACACCTCCTACTTACCGACACTGGAGCCCAGGTCCAGCTCCCTGTGGCTGGCATACTGCCTGTCCTGCACAGGCAGGCAGCATGCTTCAGCACCAGGGCAAAGGCTAGCCATAGAGACACTGGCTGCTACCAGAGGGTCTTTGTGGAGGACCCATCCTCCAGTTGCCTCAGGGCCCTGCAGTGCTTTTTTCCGCTGTGATTTTTTTTGACTCCTGGATATCCAGGGGTCTAATTGTACCCCCGTGCTGCAAAATTTGCAGTGTGGGGAAGTTTTTCTCATTCCTGCACGTGCCTCTAGCAGCGTCTCAAAGGGCTTTGAGATGCTACAACACACATGCGTACTCATCTGGATGTACCCAATGAGTCCTAAAAGTATTTGATGCAAAGCTCCATACATGCCATCTTACTTCTGTGCATAGCTGGAACCTTCAGGCATGCATAAGACTGTAAGAAGGAAGGTGTGGCTTTGCAAAGGAACCCAAATAGATTCACTGCTCCTTCCCCCACTGAATTTTACAGCAGTGGGTTCTAATACCCTTAACCCAGGGGTGGGCAAAATATGGCCCGTGGGCCATATCCAGCCCACGAGGCCATTTTATCCAGCCCGCAGGGCCCCTAAAAAAATGTAAAAAATTAATATTTCTCTGCCCTTGGTTCCTGTAAAAAATGACAGGAACCAAGGGCAGTAGGACCCAGGGGAAGCCCGGCAGGCTCCCACAACAGCAGGCCCGCCCGGCCCCGCCCCACCATCCAGAAGCCCCAGCTGCAGTTCATGGGAGCATGTGGCTGCCCTGGAGAGGGACCCTCAGGTAAGTGGAGGCGGGGGGACACCGAGCAGGGAAGGAGCCCGATGCGGGGGAAGCAGCCCCTCCCCACCTCATGCCCAGTGCCCTGCACTGCAGCTGCTCGCAGCCCGTGTGGGGTTGCCTGTGCTCCATGTGGGCTGCGAGCGCCTGTAGTGTGGGGCACCGGGTGTGGGAGGGGCCTCTTCCTCCCGCACTCAGCTTTTCCCTGGGCTCCTGCCCTGCGTGGAGGAAGCGGCCCCTTGCCTGCCCCGTGGCTGGCATCCTACACCGGGCTGTCCAGATAAGGCACAGGCAGCCTCAGGCTGGCTGCGAGCAGCTGTAATGTGGGGTGCTGGGCATGGGGGGGTTGCTTTCTCCCCCCCGTCCCACCCCACCCCATGCTCAGGACCACCTTGTAACCAGGCTCCGCTGGCAGCAGGGGCAGGTTACAAGCTGGTGCTGAGTGCAGGGAAAAGTGGCCTCTTGCCCGCCTCATGGCCAGCACCCCACACTGCAGCCCATGAGGCTGCCTGGGGCTGCTCTAGACAGCTCCATGTGGGCTGTGAGGAGCTGCAGCAGGGAGCGCTGGCAATGAGGTGGGCAAGGGGCCACTTTTCCCCACCCTCAGCACCTGCTTCTTACCTGCTGACGAGCAGGGGGTCGGGGCTGAGCATTGCCTCAAGCCTGTACCGCGGGGCTTGGGGGCACTGGGTGTGAGCAGGCGGGGAGCCAGCAGGAGCATGGGACCCACACCAGTGTCCCAGGGCCAGTGCTGGCAGGGCCTAGAGCAGGGTGGCAGGAGTGCAGGGTCCCAGCTGGCAGGGGCTCTGTGGAACTGAGCCAGCTTCCCACTCCCTGCTGATGCAGCCCAGCCCTTCTCCATAGACACTTGCAAGCCTGTGCCCCGCTTTGGGCCCCACCAGTGCTGGCCTTGGGACATTGGTTCCAAGACATTGGGACGTTGATCCCAAGATGGTGACCAGGGGGCGGGGTACCTGTCAAGGGGTGGGGCACCTGTCATGAGGTGGGGCCACTCATGTGGCCCTCAACAGCCTGCCAAAACTGGGCAAGCGGCCCTCCACCCAAAATAATTACCTGCCCCTGCCTTAACCTCTCTCTGTGAAATCCAGCCCAAGCCAGATTCTGATAGCAATGAATCATCTCGCCACCATGGTGAGCTGTAGGAAAGATTTTAAGTGCTTTGATGTTAGCTTTGAAATGAGAACAGTCATAAATGCATATTGCCTCAAAGTTCCACTGCAGCAAATCTGTTTAGAATTAAAGGTGAAATGGTTCTTGGCAATAGACTTAGGTTTTCTAGCATATTGCTAGGAACACAGAATTGTAATTCTAGCAGTATTTGATCTACATAAACCTTGTCTTGCTCCTGTAAGTAATCCAATACAGTCAGTGGCAATGCTTGAAGGAGTAAAGAGAAGACAGTTTAGCCTCATGTCTGGTAAGGAGGATCAGCTTTACTCAGAGTGATGCACAGTATTGCAGAAGTAGCTGTGTTCAAGTTGGTGGAAAAAAAGCTACTCATGGCACAGAGCAGAAAGGCACACAGTAGAAATTATACTTGTGAATTTGGTGGTTTATTTAAAATATAGATTTTAGTTAACATTTTTTGTCAGTTATAGGAGAAATTCCACCAGACCAAAAACATGGGCTAATTTATGTTTGAGACAGAGATCTTGAGTAGAGGCCTCTTCCTCTTTCCAGCTAAACGCTAGGGCTGTGTGAAGCTTCAGTCTGCAATTCAATTCAGAGAAGATTCAGCCTGATTCGGAGGCCAAACCTCCGAATCAAATTGGGAGAAGACAGAAAACCTCTGAATCGATTTGGAAAAGATTCAGAGATTCAGAAGGCAGTCTTTCAGGGGAACCAAAACTGAGAAGAGGGAGGAGCAGCAGGGGGGGAAAGACTGACATCTCTAGCTGTCCAGTGACTGTGATCTTTCCCTGAGTCCCCTTCCAGTCACAGTGCTCTGGGGAAGGGATGTAGAAACAGTATATAAGCCTCTGTCTGCAGGCTCTCTGTGCCTTTTGTGAGCTGTGTCTGCCTGAGCAACGGCATCTAAAAGGTACTGGACTGGCTTGGCTTCCTGCCTAATCAGTCTCCTGCTACTTTTTGTTCTTGGATAGGATTGCATATAGCTTACTAACTAGAATCTCTCTACATATCCCTAGCCAATCAATTTTTTTCAATTGATATCTGTTCTTGATTTTTTTTTCCAACACTTTTAAAAAAGAAAGCTGTGTTTTCCTTGGCAGTGTGATCCATCACTGTGCAGAGAAGCACATACATTACACACACACACACACATACATTATAGAAGAAGTCAGATATTATTACAACACAGGAGCCAGACATTCATAGAAGAAGCAATTATAAATAGTTATTAATATTATTAGTTACTAGCCAATTGCCTGTCAAGAATGACAGGGTAGCGGGGAGCAGGCGGGGATGGAGCCCCCATGTCCTCCTGGTCCGGGCCTGCTCTCCCCTTCCCTCCTGCTGCTTGGGGTGTGGGTCCATTTCCCACTCCCTGCCACAATGGTGGGGGTGGGGGGAGCACCAGGCCTGGGCCAAAACTGGTGGTGGTGAGGGAATGGGAGGTGCAGGGAAGGGGCTGGTGCTGGGGAGGCATGTTGGGGGAGGATTGGACCTGGGCCTGACACAGGCTCCCCCAGTGGCTGCTGTGTTGGGCTGGGCCCACTACTTACCCCACCCCCCTGTGTTGGGCCTGCTCCCCCCCTGGGGTGGTGGCGGTGGTGGTGGAAGGGAAGGAGTGGGCCCAGGCCCAATGCTGGGGAGGACCAGGACTGAGGCTGGGGAGCAGCCAGGGCACAGCAGCGGTGGGGGGGGAAGGAGAAGTGGGCTTGGAGCTGACATGGGGGAGGGGGAGAGGAGTGGGACTGGGCCCTGGCGGGGAAGGAGACCCACTCCCTCCCCTTACCCAGCCGCTGCTGCATCAGGAAAGGCCTGCTGCTCCCCCCCCACCACCATGCTTAGACTCAGGCCTTCTCCCCTACCACAGTGGCCTGGCTTCTCCCCACCATCGGGTCTAATCCTCCCCTGCATCAGGCCCGGGCCCTCTCCTCCCCTCCTCTCCCCCCACTGCGTCGTCCTGCATTGGGCCCTGCAGGTGGCGATGATGGAAGGAGGGAGGGGCGGGCTGAGGCCAGCGCTCGACCCCGCTCTCCCCCCCACACCACTGCTGCCATCACCTGCAAGGAGTAAGGGGGGAGACAAGACCAGCTCCGGTGGCCTTATCTCCCCCCCTCCCCCCACTTCATCATCACCACCTGCAAGGAACAGGGCAGGGGGAGCGACTCCAGCACTGCTGGCCTCAACCCCCGGTCTGTCTGCTCCATTGGCCAACCTCTGTTCCGTGTCGCCACCATCATGGCGGTGTTCCACCACGCTGTCAGCTCCTGTTGGAATGCCAATCAGAGCTTGAATAAAGCATTATGGACAGACAGATGGACAGACAGACAGATAAACAGACTTAGGCTTTCATAATATTACTATAATATTACTAGCCAATTGCCCACTAGGAATGTTGGGGGCGGGGGGCGGGAAACATGAGAGGACGCAGCCCTGTGCCCTGCCCATCTGGGCCCTCTCTCCTTATCTCCTGCTGCTTGGGGTCCAGGCCTGCTCCCCGCCCCCGCCAAAATGGTGGGGGGGCGAGGAGAAGTGGGCCTGGGCCCAATGCGAGGGAGGACTGGGCCTGAGGGTGGGGAGGAGGCCCTAGCCCAAGCCGGGGGAGAACCCGTCCACCGCAGCAGTGGTGGGAGCAGCGGGTCGGGCCCAATGCAGCAGTGGCTGGGGGACAGGAGTGAACCTCTTCCCCCCATTAAGCCCGGGCCCACTCCTCCCCCACCCCCTTCCTCCCCCTGTTGGCTCCAATCCCGCTCCTCCCATTCCCCCACCACCACTGGGTTGGCCCGGGGTCACTTCTCCCTCTTCTGTGGTGGGCTGGCTTGGTCCTGTAGCTCAGGCTTGGTCTTCCTTCCTCCCTGCATGGGGCCCAGGCCCACTCCTCCCCACCCCTGACCACTACCACTGCAGTGTGCCAGTTATTCCCCCAACCTGCGTTGGGTTTGCTCCTCCCCCCACTGCTGCCACGTCATCCCGCGTCAGGCCCAGCAGGCAGCAATGATAGAAGGCGTAGGGCCTGTTCCCTCTTTCCCCCCTGCAGCATTCCAACCCCACACCTCCATCCTTGCCACCTGCAGGGAACAGGGCAGGGGGGAGCAAGGCCAACACTGCTGGCCTTGCCCCCCTGTTCCATCTGCTCTGTTGCCCCTGCCTCCAGGGAGCAGGGTGGTGGGGGCTAGGCCAGCCGCACTGGCCTTGCACCCCCCCTCCGCCCCCTGTGTCCCCACCATCATGGCAGCACTCCACCAGCCACCAGCTCCTGTTGGAGCACTTGTTTGCACTCTGATTAGCTGTTTTTCAGCCAATCAGAGTGTGAATAAAGCGTTACAGACAGACAGACTTAGGCTTTTATAATATTAGAATTAGTTATAGTTACATACAGACTAAAGACAACGCAGAAGTAGTCAGATACAAATTCAGATTAACACAACACAGAAGTCAAACACTCAGTCGTAGAAGATATTATTTTAGTTACACACATAACAATAAACACAACACAGAAGTCAGAGATTCAGATTAACACAACACAGAAGTCAGAGAATCAAAGAGATCAGATTATATATAGTTATTATTATTAGTTATAATCAGACTGCAGAAAACACAGAAGTCAGATAGAGATTCAAATTAACACAACACAGAAGTCAGAGAGTCATAGAACAAGAAGAAGAGATATTATTTTAGGTAGACATACAACATTAAACACAACACAGAAGAAAAAGTCTGGCTCTCCCTGCCTCTTGCAGCTGGGCTGTGGGAAGCCAATCATAGCACAGGGGAAGGGAACTGAGCCTGATCACTCAGTTCCTCTCCCCAGTGCTGCAATCGATCAGACTCAGTTCCCTTCTCCAGCCCTGGGCTCAGTTCCTCTCCCCAGCCTGATTGATTGCAGCGCCGGGGAGTGAAACTGAGCAATTGGGCGCAGTTCCTTTCTCCAGCCCGATCGATCGCAGCACTGGGGAGGGGAACTGAGTGATCCGGCTCTGTTCCCTCCCCCAGCTCGATCAGGCTAGGGAAGGGAACCGAGCCCAATCGCACAGCCCCTGCAGCCCTCCCAGGGTTGCAGCTCCCAATCTTCTTGCTGGATGAGAAAAGCCGGGTGCTGCTGCCTGGGACTGGCGGCAGCACTGTTACGTCTCAGCTCTGTGTTCTTGCGCAACCCTGGCACAGGATGCAGTCTGTCTGACTCACAAAGGACTCACCCCCCCCCCCCTCTACCTAAATGAAACTGATTAAGATGCAGTGAGAGACACACCTAAGACCCTCACCAGATAAGGGTGATAAGAGTGAAACAACTGCCCTAGGTCTCATTTACATCCGAGATGGAACCAGATGACCATTCATTTACATGAGAGATGGAGAACAGAAAGCCTGAAGCAGAGCCTGCAGTGAATTCTGGGATCAGAGAAGCAGGGGAGCACTGCATGATGGGGAATCTGTGCTTCAAATGTTAATCAACCCATGTTCACACACACCCAGCTCAGCATTTATCAGACCAGTTCTAATCTGGATTTACTAAGGACTTTCCCCCCCCCAGACACACACATACCTCTAAGTTTAATAGGCATCTCGGGCCGTACATTCCCTGGTCCCACTATGGGAGGCCTATTTAAACTTGATTGACTAAAACTCGGTTGCCGGGTTAGGGAATGCTGAGGCAAGAGACCAAGTCAGAGGGGGTATAGGCAACATTTGAACAATGGTTAAGGGTTCATCACAGCATCCAGCCTGCTGGAGCCCTAATCCCAGGTGTTGTCATATCTTTCCCGAGACGACTGGTGGGAGTCCTCTCCACAAAAGGTTATGAGCACCCCAATAATTGCTTTAAGTCTGTTAAAAGACTATAGTAAGATCCGGAAAAGTCATGCTAAGCTGAGGCTTGTGCACAACAAGTAAAAATCCAAAATCCTGATGCTGCAAGCTATCTATTGTTCCTGAAGAAACCATGAGACATCCCATCAGTATAATCTCAAGCTGGCTCCCAAGTATTTGGTTACTCCCTAATCTTAAGTGTTTCCTGATTATCAATCCGTTTCCTGAGATGGTCCAAACCAGATAACCCCTTGTCAATAGAAAAGACAATGATTTACACTACTGAGGGTGCTTCGAAGCAGCTGAACTGAGGGTATAAAAATCTGTAAGTGTGTGTGCTTCAAGAAGAAGAAGGAGGAGGAGGAAAGGAGAAGGAGAAAAAAAAAAGGAAAGAAGAGAACTCCTGTGCTGACACCATTCCGTGTCGTTCTTGGGACGCTGGAAGAACAGATCATCTCTCTCTTCAAGGATTGTGCTACAGACTGTGCCTGTCAGCTTTGCAGCCTGAGTACCGTGGACTAGGTGAGATCCCAGCACTCTCTCTCTTCTTTCTAGGCATAAACTTCTGAACCTGAACTGTATCAGTTAAGCTTGAGCTAAGTTTCCCCAAATACTTAGTGAAACCAGGGTAGTATTGTCATTGTTTGTGTTTGTTTTTCTTTTGCATGTCTATTACTACTAGTACTATTATATATTTCATATGCTTAGCAATAAATAACTTTTATAGTCAAACTGGTAGTAATTGGGTACATTTTTCCTTCTCTGCTTCTCTTTCCTCCCGTGCTCTGCAGCAACACTTCTTTTACCTACGCTAAAGATCCCTGTGAAGCCCAAAAATACTGTGGGGTCTGCTCATCAAGAGGCCAAAGATTGGGACGTGCTGAGTTTGAAACACATAAGGGGATCAGCTTGTACAGGCTGATTGACCGAGTTTGACTCAGACGTGCCCTAATGAACTGAATGCTGGCCCATGAGGGTGTCAGCTGGACACCCAGCCGGATTCAGAGGGATTCTGTTTACCTGTGTGCTTGTGTCTGACTGCAGTTTATTGTTGTTGCTCTTATGAACTGATTCTTGGCATATGAGGGTGTCAGCCTGTCCATGCTGATCAGCCCGGCCAGGTCAGGTGTGTCACGTTAATTTGTGTGTGTTAATCAGTGTGTATGACTGATTTGGTGACTGAAGGAACCCAGTCCCATTGAGATTGAGTCCTGCAAGATAGCTCCACTGGGGGTGAGGGCTTGCAGAAGGGAGCAATACGGCTCCGTATAGTAACACAAGCAGCACATTGACAGAATCACCAAGACCCTAGAAACTATCCCTAATAAATGAGCACACCCCAAAGTAATGGGCAAATTTGGTAACAGCACCCAGTTTCCCTCCCTTATCTGGCAGGCAGTTCGGGGGCCCACAACCCCGGGAGGACTGGCACAGCCCCTGCAGCCCTCCCAGCGTTGCGGGCCCCCAATCTGCCTGCCAGATGAAAGAAGCTGTTTCGAGCTTCCCCATTATAGCCTACAGGCAAAACGTCGAAACTGTCAAAACAGCATTACTGTTTCGATGAAACGAAACAGAACAGAGGTTTCAAATCTGAATGAAATTCACAACAAAATGCTGTTCTATCGAAACGTCGAAATGCAAGTCAAAACAGAACAGTGCTGTTTCACCCAGCACTAGGGAGCAGTACCTTTACCACCTCCCTTAACTCCAAAAATAGGCACCAGCAGCAGAATGACAGTCTCCTCTTCCACCCCAATTTGATCTCCCAGCGTGAGCTTCCCACTGTCAGAGGAGGAGCTGGGTCTGGAACCAGGGGACCTGAAAGCCCTAGCTAAAGAATTTCTGGGGACCAAGGGGGAATCTGAATTTGTGCTCGATGCCCCTCAAAGTTCCCCTAGATCCAGGTCTCCTTGTCCTCAGAGGAGGTTGTGGAGGCAAATGGCTCAGCTGAGTCAGCTCATCCTGTTGTTGTGTTCGTCTCCTGAGAAGGGAGATAAGGCAGGATCTCCACCCTCATCCCAGAAGCAGGGGAGTAGTGTAGTGTGGGAGAATTTTGAGATGGCAGATGATCCCAAGTATGCTATCCGCCAGCACTGCTGAAGGCAGATCAGCCGAGGCAAGGAGGTGAAACACTTCACCACCATGGCAATGCTACTGCATCTTAGGCGGCAGCATCCCCTTGCCCTTCTTCCTCCTCAGCCTGGCATCAGTGGGAGCATGCCCAAAGGGAAGTCCCCAATCCACTCCAAAGCCCCCATTCCTCCAAAGCAGAAGCAGGCCACCCTGGAGCAGTAGGGGAAAGCCGCAGACAAAGGTGGGTGCATTGCAAGGGTGAGCAAGATCACCCAGAGCATGCTTGCTCTGGATGGCCAGCCCTTCTCAGTTGAGCACCCAGGGTTCAGGTGGCTCATGGTCCTATCCTACCAAGTGCCCTCACGTGCCACCGTTAGCAGGACAGTGGTGCCCTCCCTGTACGAGGCATGCGGAGAGTACTTGAAGGAGGAACTGCACAAGGCAGGGCTGCAAGTAGCCTTGCACTTCACCTCCAACATCTGGAGCAACCAGGGTGGAGACCATGCCTACCTCTCCCTCACAGGGCACTGGGGCGATCAGTCAGGCCACCAGTGGGCTCTATTTCAGGCCAAGGTGATGGATGAGTCCCACACGGCAAGGGAGATCATGGTGGTCATGAACTGCATGGTGCAGGGGTGGCTCATTGGGCAGGGTGAGGTTACCCACAGGTTCATGGTCACCAACAACGACGCCAGTATGGTCAAGACTGTACATGATGCCAGCTTTGTTGGCATCCACTGTGTGGCACACAAGCTGCACCTCACAGTCAGGGATGCCTTGGAGGGGGATGGGGCTGCCAGTGATGGTGCCATCACTACCACCCAGATGAATTCAAAATGCAGGAAGGTGGCAGGCTTCTTCCATTGCAGCATCAAGTGGGGCAAGATGCTGCAGGAGAGAAAGGCAGAATGAGCATCCTGCAGGCACAAAAATCACGCAGGATGTGGAGATTCATTAGAACTCCCCATACTTGATTCTTGAGAGGCTGGTGGAGCAGCAGCAGGTCATCCATGAGATGGCCTTGCTCAGGAAGATTGGGATCAGTGGTCCCCTTAACAAAGCTGAGTGGGATACCATCTCCCAGATCTTGGTGGTCCTCAAGGCCTTCCTCAAGACCACCGAGACCTTCAGCGCTGGCCATGCCCTCGTGGTGAGGGAACTTGAGAATCAAATGGAGAAGTTCCAGGGAATTGATGTTCCTGGCTGGGGCAAGCTGCTGTCACCAGACATGCATGAACTGGTGAGCTGGCTGAAGGAGGGAATCAGATGGCTGGATCCCTTGCAGTCCAGTACGGTCCACATGCTGGCAGGCATGTGCGACCTGATGGTGAAGGGGAGCATGCGTACTGGCAGCACCAAAACCCTCGATCACTGGATGCAGGTGCTGGTCAACAGTCAGAGAGGCAGAAGGACAGAGGCGAGGGGATGTGGAAGAGGGGGATCCGCTTTCTCATGCCAGCACTCCCAGCACCAGAACCAGCCAGTCTCCTTCATGCCAGCCACTGCAATGTGTACCAAGGGCATGGCTTCAATGTTGGGGTCCAGACCCCAGCCTCAGGCAGGTAGTGCCAAGTCCTATCTTGTCAAGGATGTGGAGCTGCTGGACTGTAACCCCTTGGCCTGCTGGTGAAGGCACAGCCAGATGTGGCTGGATGTGACCATGGTTGCCCAGGAACACCTGTCCTGCCCCTTGACCCATGTTCTGAGTGAGAGGGTGTTCAGCATTGCTGGGGATGTTGTGACAACTCACCACAACTGCTTGGATTCTGGTTTGGTGGAGCAGCTGTTCCTGAAGGTGAACCTCCCACTGCTAGGGTTCCCCAAGCGCCACCTGCAGACAGAGTGAGTGCCACTGTCCTCACTCCATCTGTACCTATTTCTGTTGTTTTTAAACCAGTTAATGCCCCCCTCTCTGAGCTAGAGGGGCACTGACTGCATCAGCAGCCAGCAGGAGAACATGTCCCTGCTGAGCTTCCATGCCAGGACAAAGTTAGAGGTATGGGCTGGGGCTATGGGGAAGGAAGAGGCCCAAGGACTTGGCCATAACCAGTAAAACTGCACTCTGCCAGGGTGAGGGAGGCCTGGTGGGACTGCTGGCAAGGATCCTCCTGGTGAAAGGTGGGTAGGAGGTGTCATAACCTCCAGCTACCAGATGCATGCACACAGTCCTGGCTAAGGAAGGCCCAGACCCATCACGTCCGTGACAGGCCTGCGCCTTGCTGGCTGCAGTGGAGTTGTGAGGCTCCAAGTGACCTCAGCTTAGCTGCTTGGGATGCCAGCTTTTGGGTTGAGGAAGCACCTGCAGTTGATGTGTCTGTGTGCTGTTTCTGGATGGAAGGAATAGTGAAGAAGCCAAAGGCTGGTATGCACCCCACAATTCCAACCCCAGCCCCTGCCCACCCATACTGCTCCCAGGTACTGTTCTCCTCCTGTCCACAGCCCCATCCCAGCCAAGCTAACCCTGCCCACAGGGGTTGCTGACTGGTCTACATGGAGACCCTGGGATTACCAGGTGGTGACAGTGTGAGGCCAGGCCCCATGGCAAAACCATTTAGGGTGAGCTGTTGCAGGACTGGGGTAGTGGAGGTAGGGGGTGCTGACCCAGCCAACAACAGATCACCAAAACTTCCCCATGTGGCCCATCAGTTCAAATAATTCCCAACCCCTGCTCTTAGGCTTAGTTATGTCCCCTTTCTCCAAATCAGTAGTCACTGGTTCAGAAGATTTACATAGCAATAGCTCCTGTGTACTATTTCTGTAGATAAGTGGGTTTTCCCCCCCCTGTGCTTTTAAACTGGAGTCTTTAACAAATGTCAGTTTTCCAAGCGATTTAGTAAAGAAAGCTTTCATAGCAAGCAATACAGTTTTACTGCTATTCATAGTAACATACAAGAATGGGTGACACAAATTCATTCAAAGACTTTAAAATGTTCTATAAACACACCACATGGTAATGGAATTCTGAAATTAATCCATTCCAAAGGGAAGTATATTAATTCAAATGCCATTTCCAAGCCACTACTAGAGAGAAAAAGAACCCAGAATCTTATGTATAAATCCTTCCTTTATCCTGGAGGCCACTTGACTAAGTTCTTTATTTAGAGGTCCAAGAATATACATGCACACTGATTTTAAGCATGTTTTAAGTACTTTCTTGTTATCCCAGCTTGAGGACAGGGGCAACAAACAAAGAGGCTGCATTCAGTACTGTGTGTATATCTTTCTAACTTCATGTATTGCAGAAAAACTTTGAAGTCTATGAATCAGTGATTCTTAACCAGGGTGTTATAATACCATTAGGTGTACAAACACCTACGCATTTCATAAGATAAATAAAAAAATTTCAATTAGAAAGCCATAATATCAAAAACATTCTGGTCTGTCGTGGTCTTTTTGAGTTATTTACAACATAAGAATTCCCTTATTATTCTTTCCATAGTAAAAGCTAAAACCTGACAATTTCTGAGAGGTACCTTGAGTCTCAGAAGTTGAGAACCACTGCCACAAATGCTAAAGATTGCTTTTTCTTTTAAAAAAAATATCCAAACACATAGAAGGCTCTTTATTACACGGCTTCAAAGTAATTTTTTCTTAGCTCAGAGCATTGTTACAAGATGAAATGCAAGTGTTTATGCTATGCATACAAATACCTGTTATAAAACAGATTGGATGTTTTGTATTTATATGTCTATTAAGAGATGTGCTGTTCTGACTGTTAGAACAAAAATACTGGCAATATGACCTGTCAGATGGCAGTTATGCTGTACATATAAAATAACTGATATGAAATAAATAAAACAAATTTACAACTTTATTACGAAAAACACCCAGCAACTGTATTTAGCGCAAAACAGTAACTGAGTTTCATTTTATTTGCCTTTCAGTATACATGCTCATTATGCATTCCATTTACATTTGCAGGAGGGTTAGGTAAAACAAGATTAAAATTATAAAGGATATAAAGAAATAGATTGAGGCATAGAATTCTTAGCAAGCAATGATCACAGGAAACCACACAGACTGAACAGGAATTCAACAGGAGTAACACCTAGGAAATAAAGGTAAACAGTAACTTTTTCCTTATCAATTAAGTTAGATTCCCAATGGGACATTTTTGTTTTAATTAAAACAGTCTAGAATATCACAGTATACAGGAAGACTAAATGGCAAAAGAGTATTGTACACACAACACATGTATCCCTGCTACTGGTCCAGGATCCAAAACATGAGATAACATTTGATTTCCTATCTCTCACTCATTGATAAACTATACAGGATTACACTGTACATGGAGTTAGAATTACAAAAATGTCATATTTACAAAATCTGTACACACATAGTAAAACTCACAAAATCATTGTCTATGTATCACAAGTTGCTACACCAAAATATTAAAAATGGGATAAAATTATACATTTCTCTTTTCCATTTTTTAAAAAGGGTTAATATTGCAAAGACAGACCATCTATTCTACCCAGATAAAACAGGTAAAAGAACTAGAAATCCAAAGTATCCACTTCAGATAACACGCAGCGAGCAGCATCTCCTGACTAAAAAAAAACCTCTATCTGTTTACCTGGGGGCAGGGTGTGCAGTTAGAGTATATGTACAGAAATGGTGAACCTACAGTGAGGATGTCTTTGGCTAAACCTTTGGCATTAAATAAAAATTATACATCAGACATTATGGAAAAAGGTTTCTTGGTATTGAAGGAGCAAGGGAATTATTTTTCAATATACTATATATACACACATGACAAATTCCCCAAGGAAAAAGGAGGGGAGAGAAGGAGTTTGGAGCAAACATAGATGAGGCAACTTATTTTTTTTTTAATATTTCAGCATAAAGAAAAAAATGGTATCAAACCCCTTAAAGTAAAACATTTCCATTCATAGGAATACCCTTCTCTTCCAGAAATTTTTTTAAAGAAAACTGCACATGAAAAAAAAATTTAGTAAACCAGGCATGGCAAGAAAACAAATGCTTCAGCATGTCAAGTATTAGTGCAGGAAGGTGGATTATTTGATCCACAGTATAAATAAGCTGTGTGCAGCGTACATTAAATAACCATTACACCCCACTCACGTCGTACACAGATGCTCCTCAGTGAAGATAAACATTTATCAAGTAATTAAAGTGTATGTAGTGCAAATGTTACAACCAAGTATTCTGCACATGCTACTTGCTTGTTTTAAAGTTATACAAAGATGTGGTGCCTGAAATCATGGACATATATACACACCTTTGTCACACTTGGTACAATGTCCTTAGTCACAGATATACCGATTTGTTTATATATATATATTGTATACATACTTGTTTTCTTAAAGTGTGACCACCACATCAATACAGTAACATAAACACAGACTAAAATCAGTATCTGCTTCTAGATGCTCCAAGGCTCAGAAAGTTTGTGCTTCTAACTCTTGCGGTCATTATGTGCCTCCTCTTCCACCTCTCCCTTCTGCCAGTTCAGGAAGGATACATAGTCTCTTCATGCCTGTGCTGCACAGGGTGAGGACAACCAAGAGGAATAAGATGATGACGCAGGCACCTAACTGCATTCGTCCACCACTAGTTCCATTCCTCATGATGAAGGGTTGAGAGAATTTCTCCTCCACACCATGCATTGGTGGGAAGGTTGTTTTTGGAAAAAAATCATACCGTGCTTTCCATATTATAAGTGGCAGCAAATCAAGGCACACTGTACTAATTTTGTAGCATTTAGATTAGCGGGTTTTGAAGGGGATGCTCACTGGGGAAGGTCCGAAGGTCTCAACTGGCTGGTGGGCCTGGCAGGGCCATACAGAGTAACAGATGCTATGTGATTATTTTGCATCACCTGCAAAAGGGTGGCAGGGAAAAACAGAAGTTTTGCTTTAAAAAAATGTCACACATCTCAAAGGGGATTTCAGAAAAACTAGCAGTGACACAAATAGAAAATTTATTTCCCTGAAATAAATAATAAAACAATAAGGCAAAAAGGACTTGTAGTAGAAAGGATATCTTTTATTAGACCAACAAGATTTTTTCAAAAATCTTGTTGGTCTAATAAAAGACACCCTTTCTACTATGAGTCCTGATTGCTTTTTCCTATAGACCAATATGGCTACAACCTGCGTACCTCACAATAATAAAAGAATATTAAAAAAATAGAACAGCTGGAATTCAAAAATTATATATATATTTATTTCTATACTTTCAGGCTTCAGTGGTTGTCATAACACAAACATTCCTCCCATCCATCCACAAGCATTTAGAAAAATCAGTAAGCATGTCTCCTAATAGTACAAGTCACTGATGACAAGCTTGAATTACCAGTTCTGGCACATAAAAAAAAGATTCAGATCTGGGGATCTCACTTCTCTTAAGCTCCTTGATAATATAACCATTCTTGAATGCTAGCTTTTGCAGTGTGGAAAAGCAGAAAGAGTGCATTAAAAGGAAAAAGAAGCAAACACCACACCATTTTCTGCTGCCCAAATGAAGATGAAAGTTTTCCTAACCTCAAAAATCATTCGTTGCAGTCCAAAGCAAAACGTTGATCCAAATGGGTTGGTGTTGTTTGGAGAGGATGACCTTAATTAAAAAAAAGGTCTATAAGAAATAATAATCATCCATGAGTACATGGCAAAATATCATGCAAAATGAGTTAAAATGAGAGGGATCACATTTATTTATATTTTGCTACACTGCCTGTGGATTCCAAATGACTCACTCCCCCAAAGCTGCTCTTCATTTAATGCAACAGAGGACTCTGAGTACCTAGAGCAGCGGCAGGCAATGATTTTGGCTGGAGGGCCGCTGAACAAGTTTTGGCAAGCTGTCGAAAGATGCATGGGTAGCCCCACCCCCTGGTCACCATTTTGGGATGGGAAGTCACACCCCCTAATCCCTAACCTTTGCCACCAGTAGTCCCTCCCCTTGTCCCTGGAAGTACTCCTTTCAGCCAGGGGGTTTGCCATCTTGGAACCAGAAAAATAACAAATTATATGCTAAAAAAAATAAATAAATAAAAAAAAAAATCAAACCTCTACCACAACATTAATTTGATTTCAAAAACTATTTTTGTCCTGATTTACATGCATTTGTGTGGTGTTCATAGAGGTGATTGTACAATAGCCTAAAATGAAGTCTTACTCTTGTATATTATGGGGGGCATAGATTTGTGGGGGGCTGTGGGTGTGTGGTAATGTGGGGTGTAGAGGAGGGTGTGGGAGCATGTGGGTATGTGTGTGGATATGTGGAGTGTGGGTAAGTATGGGGTTTCTGGGGGGCTGTATGTGGAGGGGAGAGTGGCTAAGAAGGGTTGTAGCGTGTGTGGAGGGGGACGGTGGCTGGGGGGGAGAGTATGGCAGTGCAAGGGGGGGTATAGGTACATGTGTATGGTGGGGGGTGTGTGGGATTCAACCTACAAACATGCCCACACACACTCCGACCCCCTTCCCTTATTGCCCACAGCCCCCGCCATGGCACGTGAAGCTCCTGCCAGCACGGGCTCTGCGCTCCTGCTGCTCCTGGCCCTGGGGCACTGGCATGGGCCCCAAGCTCCTGCTCACTGCCACTTCCCCCTCCCATTTGCCATCACTGCCCTTTTGCCACTTCCCTACTTTCCAGCCCACGGCTGCCACTTCCCCGTCCCCCCCTGCCTGCCCGCCACTCCGGGATCATGCAGTTCCCAGCTGCACAGCCAAGACTGCAGCATTCACCAGGGGCTGGCCCGGCCTGGTCAACACTACACAGAGCCGGCAGGGAATCACTGGGGCTGTGATTCTTGGCTCCTGCCGAGTCCTGTGCCTGTCGATGCAGCTTTGAACCACATGGTGTGGGAGCAGCCAGTGGGGTGGGGGAGAAGCGGCAGTGGTGGGCAGGAAAGTGGGGAAATGGTGGTAGCAGCAGCAGCAGCAAGCTGTGTGGCAGCAAGCAGGTGGGCAGGCATGAATGTAGTGACGGCTGGGTAGGAGTGCAGGGCCCATGCCAATGCCCCAGGGTCAGGGTTGGTGGGGGCCCAGGCCGGGATGGCAGGAGGGCTGGCAGGAGCTCTATGGAGCTGAGGTAACTCCCCCTTCTCCCTGCTGGTGCAGCCTGGCCCAGCTCCATACAGCCCCTGCCATGCTGAGCCCTGCACTTCTGCTACCCCACCTCGGTCCCCACTAGTCCTGGCCCTGGGGCATCGGCATAGGCCCCACACTCCTGCCCAGCTGTCGCTGCATTTATGCATGACCACCTGCTCGCTGCCATGCGTCTTCCCTACCCCCCACTCCCCCCAGCTTTCCTTCCTTCTGCTGCCACCACTTCTACCCACCCCACCCCCCAGCTGGCCACTTCCATACCACATGGTTCTCAGCTGCACTGCCAGGACCGCAGGACTCAGGAGGAACCAGCCCAGGGGTGATTGTTCATGGTTCTCCCTGTTCTTAGCCGAGTTTCCCTCTCCGGCAGAGGGAGGTGGGGAACAGTCCCAGGGTCACCAGACCAGAAGCCTCTGCTAGGCTGTGCATGGCTCTTCAGCACTGGGAGGACGCTGCATCCACCCCAAATTTCACCACCGCTCCACTCCCAGTGCCACCACTGCCAGCCACCCAGCTCAGCCCTGGCTCTTCCTGACGCATGGGTTCAGGTGAGGCATTAAGCTGGGGCTGTGCCATGCGGCTGGTAGTGAAATTTAGGGTGGATGCAACAACATCCCAGCGCTGCTGGTGCCCACTCTGAGCCTAGCCCCTGCTGAGAAGAGCCCTACACAGCCCACCCTGCCCAGATCTGGGAGGCACACGCCCCACCTGTGCCCTCCCAGGATGCAAGCAGCAGCAGAAGCCGCCCTCCCCCCCGCCACTAGTAGTTTTAGTGCATCTTCTAATCTTAAGGGTTTTTTCCTGAATACTTAATTGTCCTGTGGAATTTTAAGGGAAACTGCAATCCAAGGTAATTCACAGTAATCAACTTATATTTGGGGGAAAAGCTAGTTTTCCTAAAATTGAAACTGAAAATGTGGGATTAACATGCTGTTCTGCTGATGGTATGTTACAATCTAATCAAAGTAAGCATGCACGCTTGAACCACTGCTCTAAATATGAGTGCATTTCAAAATTTAATGCTGCTTTATGTTCATATCTCTGCTTCATAAAAAAGCAGAGAAGAACCCTAACATTTAAGCTGTGCAAAAAAGAATGCCCATTTAAAAATAAACAAAAAAACCCAGAAAACAAAGCCCCTACTACAGCACTTGTTATTATGGCTAAATAGACACAGTCAAAAAGGCCAAGTCAGAATCGATTCACTCTAGGCGGCTTTCTCTAAGCTGCATAGGTTGAACTGATACCAACGGAACTGACATTCAGTTTTCAATTGGGAAAGGCAGGAGGAGGCCAGAAGGCTAGGGGCACTACAGCATGTCTCCCAGCCTGCTGGCCACTGCCAACCCAACGAAGCGTCTCCAGCTGGGTCCCTAGGACACCCCCCAACAGGGGAATAAGGAGCCCCCTGGCCAGGTGCTGGCCCACCTTGGGGAATTCCCCCCTCCCCCTTCCCAGTAGCTGTCTGCTTCAGCCACTGCCACAGGAGAGAGAGAGAGAGGAGTTCTCTCAGCCATGTGTCTGTCCGTCTAACCCAGCATGGGGGCATCAGGGAGCCCCCGCCTTTCGGGGACTTCCCCCCACCCCAGCCTGGGGCAACGCCAGGGAGCCGAGGGGAATGTTTCCCTTCCCAAACCCCAGAGCTGCTTGCCTTAGCTGCTGTGAGTCTTAGGCAGCCTCAGGGGGCAGAGGGAAATTCTTCCACCACCTGCAACTAGTTTTGCTTCAGACTCACAGCTGCTGAGGTAAAACTGGCAGTGGAGAAGCAAAATTTCCATCTGTTCCCTGAGGCGGCCTGGGACTCGCAAGGGATAAGGAAAGCAGCTATGGGGTTTGGGAGGGGAAGAATTCCCCTCAGCTCCCTGGGGCTGCCCTCCCAAGGCAAGGACTTCCCCATGCCCCCAAGCTTTGCTGCACATGCAGGCACCCAGCTGGGAGGACTCTTCTTTCCTTCCAGTGGCAGCGGTTGAAGCAATTAGCAACTTGGAGTGGGGAGGGAAGAGTGCTGTCAAGGGTTGAAAAGCCTCCACCACAGTGGCTTTCCTCCCCTCCATGTGCTGTGTAGACCCTGACAAGGGTGGTCTGGGGGTCTGTTCTGTCCCCACCCCATGGGCTGATGCATCCAGGTAGAAAGCAGGCTGAGGGGCGAGCAGAGGGGTGAGGCAGTTCCTGATGCACTGGACCAGACAACATAGCCCAGGGCTGCAAAGCATCCTGGGATGCTGGGGGACTGCAAGTTAACTTGAACCAGTAAGGGATCTGGGACAAAAGCTCCATAAACTGGTTTGACCTAAATAGTTCAGTCTGATCCTACATCCAACCAGGTTTATCTTACACCAGTTTTGGCCATTTTGAAAGTGGTTTATGTGTACTGAACTTCTGTTCTGTTACAGGTTTAAACCAGTTTCTGAACACTTAAACCAATTTATGTATAACTTCTGTCCCTAGCCAACAGGAACAGGCCAAAGTCCTTTGAAGTCACAATCAAGACTCACAGACTGCAACAGATTTTAGATAACACAAACTCTGGAAAAAGTAAATCATATGGCTTCATGCTGTAGTTCCAGCATATTTAAGACTGATTTCTGGCCACAGCTTCGTCCCGATGTACCTTCTTATTACATTTTAGCTTCGTCTGTAACTGGCAAATTTCTTTAGTTGCACATATGAGTGCAGAAGTGCTTTATGAAAGCAAGCTGGGGTTGCACTCTGCTTAGCAGCCCAAATTGAAAATAAAAGGTTTGATTTAGTAATGCTTCACCCCAAATGTACCTTGCTACAGTTCTGGTGATTTCTCTAAAATAAAACCGGAATAAAATAACAGAAACTTGGACCACAGCAGTTTTAAAATCCAATGCTTAACAGTAATAGTGTAAGATTGGTAAAGACAGGGTCATAGTTAAGTATTTCTGAACTCTCTAGAAGAGTTCCCCCTCTCTCCCTCCCCCATCTACCAGGTCGATAGCAACCTTTGCTTAACTACTGTTCTGCAAACAAATGCAGTATCACAGCCCTGTGGAGAGGAGACTCCTGCTTTAACCACAGAAACCACAAGGAACAATGGTCATAAGCTGAAGGAGAATAGGTTTAGGGTGGAGATCAGAAGGCAATATTTTACAGTTAGGGTGGCCAAAATCTGGAACCAACTTCCCAGGGAAGTGGTCATTGCCCCTACCTTGGGCATATTCAAGACGAGGTTGGACAATCACCTGTCTGGGGTCTTGTGAACCCAGCATTCATTTCTGCCTGTGGCAGGGGGTCAGGCTAGATGATCTGTTCAGGTCCCCCCTGACCCTAGCTACTATGATACTGTGAAATGGCCTAACATGAAAAAGAATATATTAAAACACTGCTAGACCTGTGTTCTTCAACATATTACAGAGGAGCTACCTCTTCTGGCAAGAAAAAGAGGTTTGGTTTCATGCCCATTCAAACCTTTGGGAAAGAGGGCTAATCAGGGCACCAATTATATATTTGTGTTGGAGACACTTGTCCACTAGGACCTGGCCTCTGACTAAATGGGGAATCAAACTACAATCCAATGGTAATGCCATTCATATTAGATTTGAGCCAGTGGACAATGGACATGAAAAGTCAGTAGGCCATTATTAATTCCCTATATCTATCACTCATTTTATACCAGAGAGACAGGACTGAAGTTTAACTAAACTAATTGTAACAGGGGAAGTGACTAAAGTTAACAGCTGTCCTAGTTTAAATAGAGCCTTCCTAAATTTTACAGTAAATAAGTATTATAAACCTGAAATCTAAGTTATTTTGTCTTGTCATTGGAACATTAATTACACTATACTGGCTGCATTAGAAACATTGTTAGCTGACTATTTCCATGTTCTTTCAGAAACAGAATATGTAAAAATGAACACATTTCAGAACCTGATGGGAAAGGGCCCTTTTGCAATAAGCTTTCATGTATTTACAATCATGAGTAAGCTAGCTTATGAGATCTTTCAGGCTCTTTACTGCCTTCCTGGATGCTTACACAGAGATTTATACAAGATGGTGCTGATTTTAATTATGGCCTTCAGATACAACTAGAATCTAAGTAATCTTGGATACTATGCAAACCACAGCCGTATATTGTATCAATTACATTTTCATAGCTCTCTCCATTGCAGAGATCAGGCTTGTGCAGAATTTCAACAATTTCTAGATAGAGGCAGCAGAATGGATACTTCAGCAGCAAAAAGGTATGGACACACAACACTGATTGGTACTAAGCATGTGATAAATTGTAGTGAGTTGTTTATGTAGTAAACTGACTAGCCTACATAATAAAAGTGGAGTGGACCCAGCGCACTGCCCCATTACATAGTAAGTCACACAAACGCAGGGTCAAGTTACCCCTTGGCAAAGTTTACTACGTAGGAAAAATACTGCAAGGAATGTATTTTACACATACTCTCCTTATAAATTTCATCAAGGGGTAGCTGCTTGCTTAAAGCAAACCAGCTCCCCACCACTTAGTGGCCAGGAGCCATAATAGCACCTATTACAGTCAGCAAGCTTGGGGAAAGCTGGTTTTTGTCGCTCCTTACTGCAGAGCTTTTACTATGGAATAAAATCCAAGATAAATTACTCCAGAGCCATTGTTTTGTACCCATGCACTGAGATGGTAAAATCCCCACTCCCTCTGGATAACTGCTACCACATTGCTAGTATTCTATTTGTGGCAAAAGTGTCCCCAGCTTGTGTCCTGACAAACGTACAGAGCATCAAAAAAAGAAATGTATTACCTGTGAAGCACCACTGGCTTCTCCACCGGGTGCCCAAGAAGGTCCTGAATACTGTCCCACTGCAATATTTAAAAGCTGTTAGAATAAAACTAGTCACACAAGTGAAAACTCCAGCCGAGACTTTCTGTACCTTCCTATGGGTTAAATTCTACTTCCTGTCCCAAACAGAAAATCACTGAGAGAACAACATGTGGCTTTAAACTCTGCAAGCATTATTTCAGAGATAGAGGTATCTGAAGTTTCCCATAGGGGAGTCTCTCTCTTACAAAGCGTTTCCTTTCTCACTCTCAAAAACTTTTGGTTGTTTCTAAATGCAAGTGTTGGACATTAGCATAACAGATGCATGGTTTGTCTATTTGGGAATTTCCAGTACCATTCATTTGGTGCGATCACTTAAAAAAAAAAAAAGGGAAAGGTCTAACAATGCAGTGAAGCATTAAGCACCAAAGGTGATGGTCTGCTGTTCTCCTACAGTCAACAGTGCAAAGTGTCCCTGTCGCACAGCACTGAGGTGCCCTGCTCCTAGAGAAGGGAAACTGCTGGGGAAAAGAGCCCTAGCAGGGAATAAGAGCCCACCTGCGGGTTGCCAGGGCAACTGGAGGCAGCAAATGACCCACACCTGACAGTGGTCAGCCGGCTGTAAGGGGCAAGGCCCAGCTCTTATAAAGCCCAGGGCTGAGGCCAGGCTGGCAGTTCCCTGCCAGCAGCCAGAGAGGCAGGAGCTCCCTCAGCCATGATGCGAGAAGCAGTGAGACCCGCAGATACCACTTAAGCAGAGTTATGGATGGCAGCTCTAGGGCGTTTGTGCAACGTGGTTTAGCCAGGCGGCTTTGGGTTAAGTTATAGCCAAGAGGCTCGAGTTTGCTTGGTTGTTATGTATTACACCAGTGGTTTGGGTGAGGCTATTAGGGGTTGGAGGAGGCCTCATAGGGGACCCACAGCAGCGTGGGGGGCCCCAGCGCCAATAAGGGTGCAGCTTACGGGGTGCATAGACCCCAGCCCTAGAGAGGGGCACTTTTGAGAAGCCCTAGCGTGGGCATGGCGAGCCCTAGAGAGGGGCACTTTTGAGGAGCCCAAGTGTGGTCGTGGAGAGCCCCAGGAAGGGGGCAACATTGAGAAGCCCAAGTGTGGGCACAGAGAGCCCCAGGAAGGGGGCAACATTGAAAAGCCCAAGTGTGGGCACGGAGAGCCCCCAGGAGGGGGGCAGCCTTTTAAGAAGCCCAAGTTGGGCACAGCAAGCCCCAAAGAGGGGGCAGCCTTTTAAGAAGCCCAAGTTGGGCACGGCGAGCCCCAGACGGGGCAACATTATCGAGAAGCCCAGTGTGGGCGTTGCGAGCACCAGGAGGGGGCATTATTGAGAAGCCCCAGTACGGGTGTGTTGAGGCCCCGAGAGAGGGCGACGGCGCAGAGAAGGCCCCGAGAGAGGGTGAGGAGAGCCCCAGGAGGAGGCGGCAGTGTATATTAGAGAGAGAGATAGCGACAGTCCAACGTTCATTCCAACTGCGAGGCTTGGGGCGTGGTATAAGGGGTGGTTGGAGCCACGCATAGCCCATAAGGCTCCGAAGCACCCGTTTGCAAGACAAGACCCACGAGGGGTCCAGGAGTCTATAGAACCAGAGGGTACAACAGACTGTGTCCAAGAAGACGTGAGGCAGCCTCCCAACTGATTTAAACCATCAAAGACGTGGTGGGCGAGAAATAGAGGGTGCCCTTGGGCCAACTTGGCACGGAGAGGAGGCCTTAAGGAGATCACGGCCCTCCTGTAGGACCCTGCCATGGCAGTCCCACTAGAACAAATCCTTTTCTAGAATGAGGATGATCTAAAATGTCTATGAAACTACAGCCTGAGGATGACTGTCTTGAGTTCTGTAAATATTTTGTACTGTTGTAGTGACTGGAAGTCCCATACAATCACTGAGTTCCCCTCACAGGCCTGAACTGATTCTTTAAGTGGATAGGAAATAAAAATGTTATAAGAGTGTTAGTGCACTGTTCAGCCTCCAACAGTTAAGTGAGTGCCACTAATTTTGCTTGGACGTGGGCTGGTAAAGGCTGTGGAACCAAACCACTGAAGATTTTTCCACTTAAATTGTTCATCTTGCTTGTTTTTAAAACACAAGTAAAAAGTTAAAAATTGAAAAAAATGTTAACTGAAAAAATGTATAATTCATGTAAAATTTAGTATGATGCCAGGGGGAAGACGGGATTTTAAATTGCCTTCTTTTAAAAGAAGTAGTCTTTGTATACCACTGTTATACTACTGCAGCATGCACCATCTAGGTGGTTTATACCGAGAATTGTTGTATTTGGTTTTGTGAAGACTCACCTTGCTGTACGTTGTGCATGTTTCAGTCCGAGAGTCAGCATTATCTGTGGAAGATACATAAAGAAGACTCTTCTGTGCATTTCAAAACTTTTTCAGATAGTGTCAGTTTGACATCTGCATACTCCCTGTTTATACCAGAGATTTTTTCTTCCCCACTTATGTCTATTAAAAAAAAGAAGCAAGCAAGCTGCAAGTTGGGATATAAAGATCTAAGATAATAGAATACTTCCTTCTCGATGTACAGAACAGATGCATCAAAACTGTACACAGTGCCAGATAAGAGGCCTAGCATCAGGAATAAACTGACCCTCATAACAAGTGCTCTTGCAGACTGAGCAGTGTACTGAAAATGAAAGCTCTCATATCTGGCTCAATCTCTCCAAAAATAGTAGATTCTATTTTACCAGGCCCCCAGAATGGATGAACACAGAAGCCAATAGCTGTTTTCTAGGTTGACTTCACTTGCCATGTGATCAGGGAAAATATGGAAACTGATAAAAGATACTATTCTCTAAAGGGCAGAGAAAGCAAAAACTCTGAGAATGTCAATCCTTGTTTCCTCCCAAAAAACAAATCATCAGGGAGCGTGGAAGGATACTACCACATATGGGATTACAGTGCGAGAAAATCTGGGTGTCTGAATTGTCTGCTGGAAATTTCCCCAGGCTCTGGGTACATTTATCTCCCTCAGGGTAATTGTGAAAATGAAAAATATCTTCTCCAGAGCAATGGAGAGGAAGTGAAGCTAAGGGATGCCAAAAACTGCAAGTGTTCTTTAAATTTAGTGGAAAGCTCAATTACATTTGCTACTCATTAAAAAAAAAACAAACAGAAAGCTCTTCCTTATGTGGGTGGGTCTGCTGTTTAAGCAACATGCCTACCAGACACTAAGGAGTTGTCTCATTGGGACCGCTGAGTGTTAATGGTAGAATTCCAAGGCACGTGGTGGCCAGATGGAAAAGAGACAGACTTTTCAATTGGTTTCATACTATCAGTGCTTGCTTTCAAACTTCAGTGTGGTAGGCAGGGATTGGGGAGATCAAAGCAATTATAAATTCAATATTAGTTAATGGAACTACTTGGACTGAATTAAAAATATCACTAGAAATGGGAGTGTTCAAAATATTGCATAAAAGTCTTAGGGAAATTTTAAAAACAGAAAGTAAAGGGTTTTACTGTCTGTTCTCTTGACCAGACTCAAAAATCTAATGTTCACTTATAATAAATATCTATATATATGCAGACAAACTTTATTTCTTTTCCCTGATTTATTCCCTCTTCTCGCTATGTCTTCAGCAGGGATTCTGGTTTTCTCTGATAAAAAAAAATCCCCAATTTTTGGATTTAAAATAGTAACCCAAAATCCAATTTTTCCATGATTAAAATGAAACATGAATAATACACACACATACACACACAGTGGTGTTTCATTTTGATCATGGAAAAATGTGGATTTGGGATTATTTTTTTAGCTTGAAAATTGGGGATTTTTTTTTAATCACAGAAAACCAGGATCCCTGGTCTTCAGTGAAAGTACCAAGGTTTATGAAGAAGAGCACTTTTAACAGAGATAATCAAGGGACAGTGAAAGAGATCTTGGGCAGCAGTTTAACCAGCATCCTGCATCCTTTTCCAATATTAAAACCCCAATGCAGAAAGATGCATAAGCACATGCTTGTTTTTGTGTCAGACGACACAGAAAAAGAGCTGGAAGGGACCTCAGGAAGTCATTTAATCTAACCTACTTCTCAAGGCAGAATCATCTTTATCTATGTATCCTAGACAAGTATTTGTCTAACGTATTCTTAAAACTGCATTAGCAACTCTTATCCACAGGCTACAATGGCTGAACACATCAAGAACACTAACTTGCCACAGGTAAAACAGAAGGACAAGGCAGGAAGTTGTTTGTTAAAACATGATCACAAAAGCCCCTTTTTGGTCTTAATCAAGGAATACTTAAGCATGCAAGCAAACATCCCTGCCTGTTAACGAGACTGTACATACACTTACAGTGAGATGCACAGTTAAATAACTACTAAGTCAGGGCCAACATGGAACAAGAAATTTAGGAAGCAGAGATCTATCCTTTTTTCTGAGTCTGGAAATTTCCAAGTATCTGTTAGGGAAAAACATACTCCACTTAGTGGAGGTTCACACTCATACTTATACAGACTAACTGTCAGTGGCCAAGTCTACATGCCAGCTTCAGTGTGCCCAGGAGCAATCACCTTTGGAGCAATCAACTCTGGAGTTTATACATGAGCAGCATGCAGAGCCAGATCAGAGCAGCCCTGGCTACCAGGGGGCCCTGGGGATCAGCCTGCCAACCAAGGGCAGCTCTCCCTGGCTCAGCTCACTGCGGAGGGGCTGGCTGGGGCATGAAGCAGTTGTACAGGCTGACCCTGCACAAAAGCACCCTTGGGCCACAGCCTGTCCCTCCAGCATCTACATGTAGGCTGCTGCGGAGTTTTTTACTTCGCAGTATTTACACGTACTATCCTGCTGCAGAGTAAATTAGTTTACTCCAGCCTAAAAGGGATGCATGTGTAGATGCTGAGATGTTTACTGTGCAGCTAATTAGTCAACTGCACAGTAAAGTTTTCATGCAGACACACCCAGTTTAATCAAAAGTAGCCTTTCCGGGGGATCAGTTAAGGAGTAAGGAGAAGAAAAGTTCTATATGGCACCATGAAATCAATACCAAAAAGGTACCTGGAAAAATATGCTCAGGTTCACCATGCCATTCTACAACTTTAATGAGCAACCCAATTTCTATGGAGCAGTTCTCCAGGAAATCAGTGTGTGTTGTAGCGCACACACCCATGTTCTAAGAATAAAGAAACCGTTACTTCAATTTTATTAATGAACTGACTATAAAAGTTAAACCTTTAATGTTTCTTTTCTAAACTTACTACATTTCTCTGTTCAGAAGGTTTCACACAGTTCTATCTTCAGCACTAACAACTTCTGCAGTTTAAAACTGCATTTGAAGAGAAAATTGGTCCTCTTTCTGTTTTTGTATTTTATGATACAACCATATAAAGTATAAGGATAAGCTACTCACCTCGCTTAATGGCCAGTGGAATCTTGAACTCACAACGATGGTAACTAAAATATTGAAATAGTAAAGTTATTAGGAAAAGAAACAAGACAGACTAGTGGTCTGACTGAACTATTAATTTTTTAGCACTGACATTCTGATGAATTTTATTCTTTATGCGACTTGTTCTCAGCCTCAATGCTAATAAATTAACGAGGAGAACACTAACATTTCATTTTCTTTATGAAGGAAGGAGACAGACTAATAATGAAATGACAACATTTCCTAAAGTTTATTAAGGAAAGTCAGCTGCATAGCAAAACCTTGCTGATGGCACCAAGTTGACTGAAAAATGTTCAGTTGAGAAACAAAGTTCAGTTGTGGGATTTTTTCCATTCCCCTATACTAAGAACAGGCTCTTGCTCTTCAGATTTCCTATTGTTCATTCCTTAACTTAAAGTCCTCTATAGCTTGGTCCACACTTAAAAGTTTGGTTAGCAAAGCAAACCATTCCATTACGAATGTAAAGAGGGGCAGGAGAGAAATTATCACCGACAAACAGTTAATCTAGTAAAAGTCACAAACACACTAATATACCCATTAAAGTATTTTCTTTTAACAATATAAGCTGCATCTTTAATAAGAGAATTGCTAGTATAACTATTCCAGAAAATCCTTTCCAATATAGAAAAAAAGCTTATGCATCAAATTGTTGCAGAAAATGTGTCAGAGGGTTGAGACCAGATGGGAAATGAGACGTAGGAAATTTTAAAAAGCATTATATTTGCAAATAATTATCTTTTGACATAAAAGAAAGGATTACATTTCTAGAAAGTGTTACAGTACTACATACTGGTGCCTGAAAAATACATTTGTTATTAAGGGTCGCTGGTATTTCAAAGAAAGGAACAGAATTCTGCTATGACCTACATAGGCTAGTACCACTTTTAGTGATCAGTGTGATCTCAGTGTTGTCTGTTCCGAATGCTAAACTAGTCAAGTGCATGGCATATTAAGACAACCTGCTGTAAATATATGCAGATACATTCAACTGCTCATTTTCCTTCCATATAGCTGTAACAATCCAGTGTATTCACTTGTGTAGTTTTAATAGCTAAAACTTGCCATATACTGCTTTGTCTTCTTGAAAAGATACAAAAAATAAATGCATCTAAGGACTGTTCCTAAGGAGAAAATTAGACTCTCACAGGCTGAGAAAAATAACTTCTTGGGATAACATTTTAAATTACCAATGCTCATGACTATTGCCTCAGAAGGAATATATTAACTAACTTTGCTGTGATATTGTATTTGTAAACATGTTGTAAAATATTATTCTGCAATACTTCTTACTGCCTCCAAAGAAGACTGTGACTTCCCATACATCTCCAGCTCATCATAAATGTGCAACTAGACCTCAAAGATCATCTAGTTCATCCATGTGCTCCTAGGCAAAATTGAGTATTTGTACACCATCCCTCAGGGAAGTTTGTCAGCCTGTTCTTAAAAACCTCCATGGATTGGAATTCTACTCTGTAGGTAACCAATGTCAGGATTTATTTGTTCCCACAGTAAGAAAGGTTTTCCTATAACCCTAAGTTTCTCCTTTTTTAATTAAGCCAACTACTTCTCAACCCATCCTACATACTTGAAGATTTACGTTCTCACTTTCGAAAACCTCCACGTGTTTCAACATTTCCTAAATCTCTGATCACTCTGTGTGTTGTCTTCTGATCTTTAGTTTTTCTACATCTTTCTTAAAATACGGCACCTCAAATTGGGCAAAGGATACCTACCAGCTGAGGTTTCCCCAGTACTGAACAGCACAGGAAAAATGCTTTTCACATCCTTATAGCAATGGAAATGTTGTACATGTGCCCAAAAGACATTTTCTTTCAAAATATACATCAACTCACAAAAGAACTGAAAAATAGCCCCATTAGTGGTGGCTCCAAATTCTACCCCATCAATAGTGGCCAAAAGCTGCTTGGCAGAGACTACAGGATTTTATGGTTGGCAGATCTGTAATTCATTTTTAGGGTAATACTTTAAACTTACATGTTGAAGTTGTAATGACCAGGATAATTTGTATGCAGGACAAACTTCTTCACCTTGTGAGTATTTGCATCAAAAAGAATATCCTATTGCAAAAAAGGAGAGACATGAAAAGAAAGAGTTGTGAAGGAATATAGTGTACCCTAAATATACATCAAGGCAGGTGTAATTACATATTAAAAGTAACAAGAAAAGGTGCTATTTAAAGAAAAATTGAGAGAAATATCTGTAAATGCAAATTCATTACTTCCCCCAGAAACTGACAACCCAACCATAATTATATTGCTAACGTGACAATGTATTAATACTTGTAACACTGGCAACTTCTATAAGCAAGGTCGTCTATTATCATTCAATTTATACTCATTCAAGATATTTAGAACCTCAATTTCTGATCATGTTAAATTGAAGAGGAGCATGGAAAAAACATGGTTACAAATACCAGAGAAATATGAAGACAGTTAGGCACAGGCATGCTAAAGCATTTGCTGGGACAAGAGGAACTTTGAATCTGTAAGCAAGGGCCTGTGGTTCCTACACATTAAGCATAACTTGAGATAGGAAAGCTTGTTGTGTAACACCAAAATTAAAAACCCCAAACTTTACAGAGCCTTTATGCACTGGTAGAAGTGCATAAAAATATCAATCAAACAAACAAAGTCTCATCTTCCATAGTCAGATTTGTGAGGCAGCAAATGAAGGTTTCACAAGATATCAGTGCCTATATCAACCTCTGACATTAGACAATTATGAAGGGAACAGTGGATGGACAATTCAAAGTTAAAATGGTTTTATTTATGGAAATCTTCAACTTACCACTCCAAGGGTGAAGTAGTTAAAGAAGTAGTCATTGCATTTTGATGGAACCTGCTTATGGGGGGAGGGCGAATGAATTTTCATCTGTAAAAAAACCCACATTTAGATTTCCTTACTGATGCTTACATTAGTGAAGGTGTGGTCAGCAGGATAACATTCAATCACATGTCCTTACAATGATTTCTATTCAAGTTAAATCCTAAAACCTAAAATTTGAGATAGTGTAGTGTAAGTTGTGTATAATATGATTTGCACAAAGGGACTCTGTTTCAATTAAGAGATAAGGAAATTTCAGAGACTATTCACATTCAACAGTTAGATCCTAGCTTTCTTCAACATTTGTGAGGATTTTCAAAGAGGAAATCCTACTTAAGGAAAAGACAGACAGATACTGACAAAAAGATGGGCAAGGGATTTTTTTTTTTTTTGTCTATAACACAATAAATTAAGATTATTCTACTGGGACTAAAGATTTTAACAACAAATAAGAGATTACACATCATGAAAAAAAACCCACCTTTCTATACTGTTCCATTTTAATGCACCCTCTACATCTCTGCATAGCAATAAGAGACGCTAAATCATAGTTGGTGAGACACTTGCAATAAGTATCAAAACTTATTGGTCTTTTAGTCCTAGAGAAAGTAGTTTGTGGCAGATTCAACTTTGGTTTGGTCACAAGGTTACCAAGTAAATATCTCTAAGCTAAATAAATCTAGGTTCGCCAGGTCACCCGGTAGTGCCTGAGCACAGCTATGTTCTTCATTTCCCCTCTGGTATGATGGGCAAAGCCACCATTGAAAAATGCCTTCTCCCTGTAGTACAGAAAGAGCAGGTGATATCCAAGACCTACAAATTCATCTAAAAATATTTGGAGAACACACACTGCATTTCCTTGTGCAGGAAAAAGGTTCATGGAGTTTTTCCACATCTTTCAGTAAATGAAAAAGTATAAAACTGATACTATTAGCAGTTTTCACTATTAAAACATTTGCTACAAAGGTAGTTTTAAATTATATTTAAATTGAAAATGTTATACTTAAATGTTACCTGCTACTGGCAGTATTTTAACAACAAGAGCAAATTTTCAAAACACAAATGTGACCTTATTTTTTATTTTCTGAATAAAAACAAAAACAAGCAACCCAGCATTACACCAGTATAAAAAAGGGAGAAATAGAGGATGTAAACACCTGAACTGGCATGGGCGACTGGTGCCACCTTAGTCAGTCAGTGGGGGCATGTGCCCCCTCCCAGCAACCAAATCAGCAACTGGGGGGGAGGAGGGGGTCCTCCCACAGCCAATTTGGGGGGGGGGTAGGGCAATTGGAAGTGGCCATATCGCTCCCACTCCCTGGCTGGCGATCGCGCGCGGGGGGGGGGGGGGGCGGCAGCACCAGTGCTCCCATCTGCCCCCTCCCAAGCGGGGAGCACGGCCTGTCAGGGGGTACACCAGTGCTCTCAGGGGATACGCGTCACCACTGAACTGGGATAACTTCACTCCACCTTCTGAAGAGTCAGGGGGCAAAACACTACTGGGTATCTATTTGCTTTAAAATAAAAAGGTCTAGTAGCTCCTCCTCTAGTAGTACCTAGCAGTAAAGCACAGCAAAGGCCACCTGCTGCAAAAGCTACTTCGAGATGACTGCACACCTTCCACGTTCCCAATCTTGGCATAATGTACACTGCTTCACAAAACCAATGAAAGTTATACCTGCGTACATAATCATCCTGTCCACAAGTGAGTACCTGGTGTCGCACTATGATTTCACTTTATTTGAGAAATTCTACACATTTAATTGAACTGAACACAAACACTGGAGGGAGTTGAGTGTCCAGGAAGAGTGGTCGCTCCTTAAAATGATCCTCCAAACTCAAAGGGAAGTAATCCCTTCACGGATCAAAGGGGGCAAGAGGGTGCAAAGGCCCCCATGGCTCACCAAAAGCATCCAGGAATGTCTCCAAACAAAAAAGGAGGCATACACCCGTTGGAAGGAAGGGGCCATCATAAGAGAGAGCTATACCTCGGTAGCTTGGGAATGTAGGGGGGCGGTCAGGAAGGCCAAGGCGGAAATGGAGCTGGGACTAGCTACCCAGATCAAGGACAACAAGAAGTCCTTTTTCAAATACATAGGGGGGCAAAAGAAGGTGCCAAGTAACATGGGGCCTCTGCAGGACACGCTAGGAAATCTGGTCATCTCACCTGACGGTAAAGCTGACATATTCAACAATTTCTTTGCCCCTGTATTTCGAGGAGGGACCCGGATATTCCACCCCCCCCCCCGAGGGCCCTGTGGGTGGAACACCCAGGCCTAGGGTTAATAAGGACCTTGTCAGGGAACTTCTGGAGGGACTAGATGCATTTAAATCCACAGGTCCTGATGATCTCCACCCCAGAGTGCTGAAGGAACTAGCAGGGGTCATTGCGGGACCTCTGGCACAGCTCTACGAGCACTCATGGTGCTTGGGCGATGTGCCGGAGGACTGGAAAAGGGCCAATATGGTCCCCATCTTCAAAAAAAAGGGAGGAAGGAGGACCCAGGAAACTATAGACTCGTGAGTCTTACCTCAGTCCTGGGGAAGCTTTTCAAAAGAATTATCCTGGCACATGTCCAGGAAGGGCCAGCAGGGGAGGTTATGCTCAGGGGCAACCAGCATGGGTTCATTAGGGGCAGGTCTCGTCAAACCAACGTGGTGGCCTTCTATGACCAGGTCACCAAGTCCTTGGATGCAGGTGTCACAGTGGATATAGTCTTTCTGGACTTCAGGAAGGCCTTCAATACGGTCTCTCACCCCATTCTCAGTAAGAAACTAGGAGACGGTGGTGTTGATGCCCACACAGTCAGATGGGTTACTAACTGGCTGGAGGGCCGCACCCAGAGGGTGGTGGTGGATGGGTCTTATTCAACCTGGAGGGATGTGGGCAGTGGAGTTCCCCAGGGCTCAGTCCTCGGGCCCGCACTATTCAACATCTTCATCAGTGACTTGGGCAAGGGGGTAGAAAGCACCCTGTTCAAGTTATCAGGTGACACTAAGATGCGGGGTGAAGTGAGTATGCTAGTAGGAAGGAACAGGCTGCAAGCGGATCTAGACAGGTTACAGGGGTGGGCCAAAGAGAACAGGATGGGGTTCAACACTGACAAGTGCAGCGTAATGCACCTGGGGAGGAAGAACCAGCGGCACACCTACAGGCTGGGGAACTCCCTTCTCGCCACTGAGACAGAAAAGGATCTTGGAGTCATCATTGATGCCACAATGAACATGGGCCGACAAAGTGGGGACGCGGTCAGGAAGGCCGACCATATCTTGTCGTGCATCCACAGATGCATCTCAAGTAGGTCCAAGGAGGTGATCCTCCCCCTCTACGCAAGACTGGTCAGGCCACAGCTGGAGTACTGCGTCCAGTTCTGGGCGCCGCACTTCAGGAGGGATGTGGCCAATATGGAGAGGGTCCAAAGGAGGGCCACCTGCATGATCAGGGGTCAGCAGGGCAGGCCCCACGAGGAGAGGCTAAGGGACCTGAACCTGTTCAGCCTCCAAAAGAGAAGGCTGAGAGGGGATCTAGTGGCAGTCTACAAACTAGTCAAGGGGGACCAGCAGGCATTGGGAGAGTCTCTGTTCCTCCGAGCAATCCCGGGAGTTACAAGAAACAACGGACAAGCTAGCGGAGGGTAGTTTCAGGCTAGACATTAGAAAGCACTATTTCACTGTCAGGGCGGCTACGACCTGGAACCAACTTCCAAAAGAAGTGGTGCTGGCTCCTACCCTGGGGGGTCTTTAAAAGGAGGCTGGATGAACATCCGGCCGGGGTTGTTTGACCCCAGTACTCTTTCCTGCCACGGCAGGGGGTCAGACTAGATGATCTCCTCAGGTCCCTTCCGACCCTACCAACTATGAAACTGCCCTGTGATTACAAATGCATTTTCTTACCTTGTCCTCAGACTTATAAAAGACCTTATGCGGAGACCCCAAAGTGCTCAAAACATCCTGGCACGAATCACCAAAATACACACAGCGTTCAAATACCCGCATCTTAGCATCAGCTAGTACACCTGGGCCACAACCTGGAGAAAATGAAAAAGTCTCATGTTAATAACGCAAATCTAATTCTTCACTTCTGGCTGTTTATTTATTAAAAAAGTCTCAAATCTAGGTGATATTACTGCTGACTGTGACATAGGCCCATACCTTAATGGTCAAGTTTAGCAATGCTTTCTCTTGGAAAGCATATTAAGATGCATATTTCTGTGCCTCTTCTCATTTCACAAGATGTAATTTACTCATTTTCACAGTCAAATCCAAATTTGATCAGCTGATATCATCTTCAACTGCCAAGAATTAGTTCTCTCCTTAAAAAGGCTAAATTGCAGTAACTGAAGTATTTTAAAAACTATAACACAACATGTTGCTATCTGAAGAGTCAAAAAGTAGAAACCATGGATCAAAATTCTTCGTCCGCTCTATGTTAGGAAACGTACAGTGATATTTTTATGGATTCCTATATTTTGTGGAACATGCAGCAAATGCATTCATATATACACAAGCCTTATTAAAAACAACAATGAATTTCTAATGCATAGATGCATAGTTGAAACATATTATTTATAAGACAAATCACTGTAAGTAACATCCCATTACTAATTATCTGTAAGCCCTGTATTCAAACTGTTTGCCAAGCAAAAGTTGCCATTTTAATCCAAAAATCAGGTTAACAAATAAAGAAATTACTTCCTTTTATATCTGAAGCATCACTGAAGGGTATTACACACTGAATGATTAAGTTTTCAGCTCGGCTTGCTGCTGGTTAGGTAGAGATTGTCAATTTAGAAAGCCAAATTCACTGCATTTCACCAACAATGGCTTCAACACTGTTCACAGAATTCTGGATATTGAACTCTGAGAAGCCATCTAAATTTCTAATCTTTCATGGCCAAAGACCATTTAACTGCTACATACAGACAAGTAGCAGAGCCTCAGATACAATGGGCTGCACCCTACCAGGGCCTTTCACCTGCATGAACACAATAGGTTACTTTTATCACCATTTTTCTGTACCTGGCTGTAAGTCACTCAAACAGGTCTCACTGCTCTACATGGGGACCTCCCATGTGTAATCGCTTTACCATGATGTCGTGGGTGCAGTGTGAAATTCTCACTACTAAAAAGCATGCCCATGAGTAATTAGCTTCCAATTTGGGAGGTGCTATCTGTAGAGTAGCATAGTGTTTTAACACCCAGCTGCTTGGATCAATAAGTTTGCAATGAAGACATGCTCACAGAAAGATAAACCCTACATTTCTTCGGCCCATTAGGCATACCCTGAGTGTCTAGCTACTGACTGGGTCACCATAGGTCTTCTGGCTTCTTCAAGGGTTGAGAGAGGGTCTACTTAGTTGTCATTTTAAAATTTATGCTTTCCAAAAGCCAAAGGAAAATGACATTTTCCTTACCACCTAACAGTGCTCTCAGCATAATTGAGAAGGCTCTCCTAGTAGTCAAGAAAAGGTATTCAAGCTCTATTTCAGGGGTGGGCAATTACTTTGGGCGGAGGGCTGCTTACTGAGTTTTGGCAAGCCATTGAAGGCCACATGATAAGCAGCCAGGGGCAGATACATATTAATTTTCTAAATTTTTTAGGGGCCCTGCAGGCTGGATAGAACGGCTTGGTGGGCCGCATCCAGCCCCCAGGCCATGTTTTGCCCACCCCTGCTCCATCTCCTGGTCCAATAGCTAGTACTTCTCTCTCTTAACTATAACAAAACTGGAATGACCCACTCTTCCTCCCATCCCCAATCTCCTTAAGGCAGTTTTAACTTAAAAAAAATAAATAAAAAAACAATCAAGATGCATACAGAGAAGTTAATTCTAGAAAGGTTGTGGAATCTATTCCCTAAAGGTGCTAAGTTGAACAAGGAAATAATGGCCTATTGCAAGCCTGTCCTGCAAATTTTAGAAGTTTGACAATTCATGTAAAATAAATAATAAAATATTAACATTGTAATAAATGTTTCCTTTAAAACTCAGGCATGTATTTCATCTAGATTCGACACTCTACCTTAGAAGTGACCAATTTTTCAAAATCATTTACATTATCAGGATAATATAGCTAACTCCTTCCCTAATACATCAGGATATATGATCCCTGTCCTAGGCAGCTCTCCATTATCTTCCTCTGTAAAGACAGAAGCAAAGTAACTTTAACAAATCTGCTATATTTTTTATTCATTGGTTTTTATTTCTTACCTTATTTTTTTCCATCTTTTGTATATTGGGAATACATTTTAAAGAGTTTCTTCAACATAAATATGCTTGAAAAGTTCTTAAGGAAAAAAAAACAGGATCTGCTATTCAAAAGAATTTTGAGTAAACTGACTACACTGCTTGACAATATTTTAAATTCTTTTAAAAGGGGAATTACTGGCAAGCATCTTTCTGCAGCAATATATTTTTCCTTTAAAGTTAGGTAAGACTTTAAAGCGATATGTGGGACAGTAACCAAACAGTCTGTCACTCACAATGCTGTTTCCAAATACAGAGAAGCAAGGATTTTTAGTAATAACTTTTATTGGACCAAAAGTATAGTTGGGAGATGGAAGCATGGAGAAAGAAGCAACACCTCTCTGAACTGTACAGCTGGTTCAATAAAAGACATTATTAAAAATCCTTGCTTCATCTACATTTCCTGGACCATCACAGCAACACAACTCTCAGCCTACTCCAAAGCAGAACTGTTTACCACTGAATTCAATTTAGAATGCTAGGTTTAAGACAGCATTGTAAGGTGCATTTCTTACACATCTTTGAGGATTCATCATTAAAACTTAAGCATCTCACAGCTGGGTTCAGTGCACAGAACAATGAGTGCCTAGCAGAAGTCTCTTTGTTTCCTGGGATGTATCTGCATTTTCCCCCCATGGCTACTCAAAGAAATAAAATCTATTACCATCAAGAGACACCATGAACTAGGAACTATAAAAACACAAGTATTCCTGAAATTCAACAGCCACCTGTGATCATCCAGAGGTACGGATACATAGCAGCAGTAGGTTCTTTTTTTATACAATGGCTTATATTTTAAAATAAAAACAAAACACTTTTGAAACATTCCCAGGAAACATAATAAATGACCTATACATGATTTAGTCAAATTTGTCCTTTTCCCGACCTAAGGGCAACTCAACACCTGTCTTCAGTAATACCTGCAGTGAGTAAGCGGAGCCGTAAACCTGAGGGTCCAGTCCCATCTCTCAGAACGTCAACGTTCTCTGCATACACATTACCAAGGAAACAGCTGAGTGGCATCATGGGAGCCCTGAAACAGATAAGATGTACCAAAAAAATACCCAGGATAGGCCCAAGCTTAGAACTGTCTGTTAATTTTGAGAGAAGCAAATACAATATACAGAACTGATATGGGAGCACCTACACTCCCCTGAATGAAAAAAGAGGAAAACTAATTTTTGAAACTGATAAGTCAGTTGAGAAAAGTTGATACTATTGAACAAATTTGTTACACAGCAAAAAGAATAAACATGCAGTGTGAAAGAAAGACAGGGTCTTTTATCATGAAAATGAATGAGTTGCTAGTCTCTGGAAGTTACACACCTACATCTAGAGTTCAGACTTTATACACCTCTTGGAACATGTTTCAGAGTCCTTGGTTTAAAATTCGTTCGCATGAAAATGAGGGAAATACAATACTTATATCTATTTAATTCAAAGCAATCCTGACATGGTCTGCTTGCAGTCTTTCAGTTATAATCATCATCTTGAGTATAATATTAATAGTAATGGGTAAGGATTTTTCAGGTGGCTTCTTTCTGTTGAGTGTCCCTTTCCATAGAGCTTGTGCATCTCACTTAAAATCTTTTCCCATGTATCCAAAGTTTTTCTTTACCCAAATGACTTAATTATTTGCCCTCTGAGCTAAGCTTTTGAACAGACTCTCACACTGAAGAATCCAATAGGATACTATTAAATGCATTACATTAAAATGCAACATGCTACAGAGGGATATAAGCAACATTTTCTAAAATAACATATAATCATTACAGTGTATCCCTCTTGCTCATTAATCCATTGGCATGTTATTTTGACAGTTACTCACAATCCTTCCAATAACAAAATCCTGACGTAAGTCTTTGCATTTAGAATGGAAAAGGAACAAATTACGAGAAGTGTCAAATTTTGATTGAAGAGTCCTCAGAGTCATTGTTTTAGAAATAATGAACCTCCAATTAATTGTATAATATAACGTTTATTATGAGATTGAATGAAGCTGATGTTTGAAAGGTGTTTTACTCAAATTTAATAATTCATCTAACTGGTATTAGGACACAAGGATATATTCCCCCATTGTGAAAGGATACGAGCTACTCCAACCCATGGTCATACAAGTTGAATGCTTACGTTCCCTAGATGACAGTGGGACAGAAGTATACCAAAGAATACATGCATCATACACCATATGAGCATATAAGTTACTATGTTATGAATCATTTGCATTATTGTAGATCCTAAGGGCTTAATCAAGGTCCCATCATTCTAAACACTACGTAAGGTCTAACACAAACAACAGTCCCCTGCTCAGCATGATTTGGCTAAGCACATGTCATTAGCGTAGAAACAAACTGTATGAGTGCACAGACTTCTACACATATATCTTGCATCCTCATGTCTTGTAATCAAGTGAGATTGAAGGAAACTGTTTTCCACCAAATTCTCCTCAAACCATGGATTTAATTTTAATCTCAGTTATTTAGAATAGTGCAACAGGCCCCCAATTTCTACCAATGCAAATACAAAAAAAAAATTTCAGTCTCAAATCTCATCTTGGATAATTTTGTCTGCATGCAACCTGTGGACATATCTGAAGATGATTTACTGAAAATGATATATTTGCTGGTATCCAAAATAAGGAACAAATGGTACTAGCCAATTAATTTCATATATATTTATCATTCATTCAAGTCTAAATAAAATGTAAGAGAGAAAAATCAGATTTCTTAAATTTGTTCTAACAACCCTCCATGATCCAACTATATACATACTTTGTATCTTGCAGACTGTTTCCACTGTAGATGTACATACGTTTCACAGTTGCACCATGGGGAATTTGTAGAGAAGCAAGGCCATGGGCAAAGTTAGGCTGTGGATATACAAAATGATTCTCACTGACTGTATCGTATACTACATAAGTGCAAAACCACTTCAGTTCAAAATCCTGCACCAGAAACAACTGTATTCATAAGCATGTACTGTAAGCCTCAAGGATTAGTTAAGCTGAAATTATGCCTACTACAAAAGTGAAAACGAGCCACAAGACAATAACAGCTTGCACTATAGCATTTGTTGATTCTTCTTCAATTCTATTATCTGTCAAAAATGGCAGCAGTCTTTCAGTTGGCCTTACAGGGACCCACAAATTAAAATGTTCTTGATTAAGTCTGTAGTCTGTGATTAGCATCTTAAGTCTGTCATCTCTTAAAAGCATTTGCACTGGTATGCTACATTACGTATAGTACTAGTAAACAACAAAATGAGATCTAAAACTGAAGGTGTCAGTTATCTTTTGTTATGTTACTCACACCAGCTTTGTAATACCTCAATAAATCCCCCCAAAATTATAATTAATATTTCTCCCTCTGTTGGTCTGAAAAACATGTTTTGATGTACCCCTTCACTTATCTATAGTGTTTCAATATTCCCCTCTCTCCAACAGTCTGCTTCAGTGTTCTTTTATATATAGTTTTACAATGATTTGAAAACCTCTCCAATGGTGCTTGCAATTTGTTACCCAGTAAGTTTCAAAAGCTCAGTGTTCTTCATAGAAATGTGATGCGATGTCATAGTTTCTCTAGTCTTAAGCAAACAACTTTGACATAAGAAAATGTAACCACTTCCTTAGTCCCTCTCCCAGGACACTTCTGTGAGAGACTGCATTCTCCGCCTCTCCCACTCCCTCCCCATGTTGACCATTTTATCCTATTCTTTGTTTTCTATGTCTACATGAATTTATAATCTACAGAAGATCTTTGCCTCTTATACTAAAAACTTAATTTCTCCAATAATTTCTTGAAGGTAACCTGATGCTTTGAACATGATGTGTCAATGTTATCAGCTATTTTGGAGACTGTCAAAGAACTGTAATTGCACAGAGAAGCACCACTTGCCTCTCTTGAGTCACAGAAGTTTTGGAACTATCCAGGATTACTATATTAGTCAAAATGTGTAACTCATAAAGCACCAGGCTCCTAATATAGTGAGGACACATGCCCTTTTGCTAATTAACTAATTTGACTTACTTCCACTCTTAGTTCTACTTCTGCTCTTTATCATCTTGGAATCTAGTATTTCACTATATACAATTATCTTTACTTGATAAGAATGCGTAACACACTAGGGTTCATTTCTGTAAGTTATAGATAATATTTCCATTAATGTTAATGGGAATTGCAGTCCACCTGATCTTACATCCAGTGGAAATATTCGGAGCATGATATTTGTTACAGGTTTCAATGGGTACGGAAGCTTACCCACTTAAGTATTTAGTAACATCAGAATATTTTGTAATTAAGGAAATATGAACAACATACCAAACATTTATTTTGGCTTCCCAACTCACACAAGAGCAGTCTTTTAAATGCAACTGTGTAAAATACACCTGTGAAATTTAGCTTTGAAAGAATTTGAAACAGAATTGAGAAAAGGACAGCCACATATCTTTTGATATTAAAGCAAAAGCAAGACTTGTTTACCTAAAACATTTTTAAATACTAATGGAGAAGTCACAGTTAAGAGACAAATTTCTGAGATTTATCTCAATAATGGAACTGCCATTCCCACTTGGCAATGAAAGTAGAACAATATTCAGCTAAAAGCCAGGCATAAACTTTTGATTTGGAAAACATTCAGGATTTAAATTCTACTCAAATGAATGGTTTGTTTTGCTTGAAAAGTGAGGCAGGCCTACAGGCAATATTTTGCAAATGTTAGAGAGAAAAAAACAACAGAGACCATGTATTAACTAGGAAAAATTCCTGACCTCATACTTTGGAGTTTCAGTCCATGAGTCTAACTGAAAGGAAAACGAAAGTCCTCTGAAATTGAGGTGAAAAAGTTGTTCAGCTGAGTTGTACACTGCAGGAAGGGGAGAAAAAAAACCCAAAAGGAGTTATGAAATGGCACAGTTCAGACCTAACAGCACTTTAAATTGCCTCATTTGCTTCTTGGCCACCACCTCTACCTCAGTAAAACGTGATGACATTTAAGAAAAATGATGTAGAATGCCAAGATGTCTTATCACAATAAACAAATTAAAAATGAAATTAGGGATCTAAACACTAATTTAAAAATATCCATTTAATCTGTTGTAATTACAATGGTTAAACAATTAATCAGTATAGCAACCCCCGGCCTGGACCACGTGAGGCTGCTCCAGCCTGGCCTGTGGGGCACCCTGTCCAGCCTGGCACCAGTAGGGCGCCCTGTCCAGCCTGGCACCAGTAGGGCATTTCCAGCCCCTCCAAGGTGCAGTGGGGACTCAGCAACTCCCCAGGGCTGTGCCTCGGAGGGCCTGCCTGGCTCATTATGAGTCCAGGCCTGGGTGCAGACAGGGAAGGCGAATGGGTGCACTGCAGGGTTGAGCCGCAGGCCTGGGGGAGCCATCCCATGTCCACCTTACACCTACCAGGCTCTGACTTCCGTACTCCCCATGCTCTTTGTGGACAGCAGAGTAGGGGGCAAAAATGAGGGGGGTAGAACTAGTACATAATAGTGATGCTCTGTGGACCCTGATGCAACTGCCCGTAGCGTTTCCACTGCCTGCTGCAAGCAGCCCGGATGACGTGGCAGGAGGCAGGAGCCTGCCCAGAGCCTGGGCTATTTGCAGCAGAAAGCGGGGAGTCTGCAAGCAGTTGCACCAGGGTCCACAAAGCCTAACTATTAGATACTAGTCACCCCCCTTCCTCCTTCCTTCCTGCCTGCCCTGCTGCCTTCTGGTTCCTGCTGGGGCACCACACAGCTTGCCTTCTCCCCATTCCCTGCTGGACTACACCCTGCCCTACACTAAATGATAACCAGTAAGCTATAACTAGTTATCAATTAGTCATTTAACTGTTCACTTCCCTAAATGAAATACCTCAAAATAAGGGAAATAATAATAATAATAATAATAATAAAGCATACAGGATGCCTTAAATCTACCTATTTAGCCATTTAAAAAAAAAAAATCTATCTAAGCCTCACTAATTTATCATTAACAATACAATTACATTTCAGCATCATTGGAATAACTAAATCAGCAGAAGCTACCAAGCAACCTCTTTTCTGTCCCTTCACCATTATGGGACGCATGCCCTCAGCCTTTTTAAAAACAATGTACCTAACTGGCATAGCCGCTTAAAGATCACCAAATTCAGTACTTTGAGCCAGAAGGACTCCAACATCCAGGGTCCTACAGCTTAGGGAACATTCCACCCAAAGATGCATCTAGCACGAGGGCCCCAGCTAGCCCTGCAACAGCAGAATGGCACAGGGATGCAACGCTCACATGTGCTAATTCCAGCCTGTTTAGGTCTTGTCACTAGAAACAAGTCTACTAGTCAGTTTGCAAAGGTCATGACTAAATTTGGAATACAAAAAGTTGACTGTCATCACATGACATTTAATGTTTTAATTTACTTAAAAGAATTGCATAATACAAGAGGCAATGAAAGACCCCTAAGAATTTACTCTAACAAGACAGACTGTCTTCTGAGGTTTGCAGAATTAAACACTAAGGCAGTTCAGCAGCACAGAAACCATTTTGACAATGCTGCTACCAAGCTTCAGTCTGTTACTGCTATTGGCTGGGTAGAACAGAGCATACAGAGATTGTTCTTTTTACACATTGTACCCACTGTATCTGCAAAAGAAGTCAGTAGACAATAACAGCAAAAAATGGAGGGAGGGAAAGGGAGAGACTTAAAGTGAAGTTTTTCCTCTTCATCCCATTTACTGAAGATGGAAGCTTCATTTTTTTTTTTTTGATTTCACATTTAAGATCATAAAACAGTTTGGCATTCTTTTACAAACTACAATTCTGTGTGCATTATGAAGCATGTTTGAGTTTCTCAGCTCCAAAATGGGTCACCAGTTCAGACAATGCTGAGGAGGAAAAGAAAGGTGTATATCATGGCACTGGGACATGCACTTGAGTGCACTAATATCAAGGTAAGGCAATTCAGCCTGGTCACTTGCAAACTTTTTACAGAGAGGTCTGCCTGGTTTCCAGTCATTGGTTAAGAGCAACACCTTAATGCCTAACTTGTTCAGAAAGGTGTGAGATTTTGTAAGCTACAGTCTACTTCATCAGCTGCTATATATAAGAACTTTGATTAGACAGATAAGCTTAACCAACAGACAAAAAAAAACTCTGATACAGTGGAAAACAGATCATTTTAAGCTTCCAAAAGATCATTATTTACATTTGCTGCAGATTGGCTCTGAATCAGCTCAAACATTCTTAAATTTGTTCCCTCCTCATCCTCTCTTTCAGGGGGCTCTCATCACTGAAAAGTGATTGTGCATGCAAACCCCCCCTTCCCCCCCCCCCTCAAAATTGTTTTGATTAAACAGGAAAATTACTCAGATCACCTACATGCAATGAATATACAATGCATCTTTTCCAGAGCCTGTAGCCAGCTGGAGAAGTTTTGCTCTGACCCCTCATAACAAACACAGTATCTCATTAGGCAAATTACATCAGTTCTCATTTATTACAAATGTTTCTTAATATTTAGGTATAAAAGGCAACAAACGTTCTTCTTCCAAGGGAAATCTTTCACATTCCTCTCAAGATCCAAATTGTTCAGCTTTGTTTCATGAAAAAAGTCAGTGAGAGAAAATTCCATTGATTCTGAGATAAAACAACTTTTCATTTTGAAATGTTAAAAGAAGACTGAAGTCAAAAGAGAATGCCCTTGATAATCGGACATGGAATTCGTTTGTTTTTTGTTTTGATTTGCCAAAATATATTCCCAATTTGGGGTAAAGTTTTTGAATCCTCAAAGTGGTTCTTACTAGGCTCCATGAAGTGTATTTATTGAAGGAGGAAAGTATAAATATGCATTAAACCTGCACTGCATGATAAAATTCAGTCACATTTTAGTGAAAACCATGACACAGATACTAGCAGGAACACTTGTACCTTTTAAAGGAAGAAGGAGTTTTTGTACGTGAGAAAATGTATTTTCTATGAGTGAATTAAGACATCATGACAATTAGAATCAGATAAGCAAACTAGTGCAGATTTTTAATTTGGATACAATGAGCATACAGAATCTGGGGTAGCTACAGCTCAAGAAGTCATGCTGTTCTACTACTTCTAGTAAAACTGTATGTATATCAATTTACATGGTTATAAAGAATGCTAGTTATCAAATAAACAAGTCTTATAGCTGTAAACATATTTTTATGGTTCAAATATCAATTCATAGCTTTATGAGCTTTTCTTCCCTTACACATTTCCAAATAAACCAGTCATATCTTTAAGTTTACTTGATTTAAATAAGGAAGTCAAGGACATTCACTGATCCCAATCTGATATCCAATTGCTATAGCTATAGCAATGTCTCCCCCCACCTGCATTATTTTAACCATAAAATAGTGCAGGGCTATCTGTATCACTTAGTCCCTGTAACTGGTTGCTTAAGATACTGTCTACAGAACATTAATGTGGCAAGAAATCCCCTCAATAACATAGGAGACACTGGTTGTAGCCTATTTGAGACCAGCCTGAAGGACTCCAAATGAATTTAGCTGAGGTAACAGACAGGAGAATAGATGCTTTAAAAGGGACATTTTGCCTACTTTAAATGAAGCTCTTCCCCCTGGTTATAGGCTGGTATTACTTCAGTCTTATGCTTAAATTTGTGCAGAAGGCTTGGGGACAACACAACAGGTCATTCAATTCTAGTTACCCTTTATCCTGAAAGGCGCAGCACAGAAAGGTACATTTCTGTTCATTATCTATACACACTTTAAGTAACTTAATAAAGCTGCAACCTACCTCCTGGATGTGTTGCTCCAAATGACTGATCAATCTGCTCTATGGTTGGAGCAATTGCCTGAGAGTTAAAATGGACACCACTGAAAAAGAAATAGAAAACAAATGAAACACTGTTGAAGAGCAAGCTATTTAGGGGGTACATTACTTAAAATGATTACATTGCACTAAGTCAGGGGTTGGTAACCCCCAGCACATGTGCCACAACATAGCATGCAAGGTCATTTGCTTAGTATGCAACAGGCAGCCTTGGGCTCTGGGCAGCTGCTGCTGGTCAGAGCCTGGGCTACTTGCAGCAGATGGCCAGGAGGCTGCAAGCAGCCCAGACTGGCTACATCTGGGAGGCTGCAAACAGCTGCACAAGGCTCCAGAGCCACGGCCTGGTCTGCAACCCAGACCCCTCCCCAGCCATCCACCCAGAAATGAGTGTACAGCCACGCCACCACCCAAACCACACCAAGGGCACTGGTGGTGAAGCTGGTTGCAGCCTGCCAGTCACAGGCAAGTGGCAGGCTACAAACAGCTGAACCATGCTCTGGAGCCCTCAGCTGGGCTCTCTGGCAGTGCAGCTGCACATGCGACTCTGGGTAAATGGTGAAGGAGGGGCCGAGGTTGCACACTGTACATGAGGGATGTGCTGCATTCACCCATTCTCCCCTATAAGCTCCCTGAGTGTCACCTTCCAAACCACCTCTATTTTAGGGACCCCAGCAGTCCATAATCACACATGCAGTTGAATTGTGTAGGTCTGCTAACGAGATGTCAGAGGTTCTTTGAGTCTCCCCTTTCTCCCCATTTTGGCTTTTTCAACTTAAAACAATTTTGCAGAAACTTTGCTTTCTTCATGCAACTTAATATTATTTCAATCTGCACACAAGGTTTTTAATGTACTTCGTGGTGTAACTGAGACCGTATTCTATTAAAAAAGCTTTAGGCATAGGGATGTTGCATACAGCTGTTTAACAAATATAGTAAAAGCTGCATTATCCAGCACCTTACAAGCCGGCACGCTCTATTAACTGGCATGCTGGCTTGTAAGGTAAAAGCAAAACCGGAAGTGCCTACCATGGCACTTCTGGTTTTGCTGAGCCCCCACGGCCGGGGGCAAATTAGCCTGAGCAAGGCCCACCTCCCTGTCCCTCAGGGCCTGTGGGGCCCACAGAAGGGGCAGCAGCCTGAACAGGCAAAGACTCCTGTTCAGGCCTCTCAGTTAACCGTTGTATTTTGTTGTCTGGTACCCCTCAATCCCTGTGGGTGCCAGATAACAAAGCGTTTGCTATAATACTACCATTACAAGGGAAAAAAAATAGGAAACTGATCATTTTTACAAATGACTTTTTGAAGTTATCTGAATTCTTCTCCATCTGTTAAACTACTGAGAGCAAAAACAAGTAAAACACATTCCCAGCTAAGCAAAACAAATATTTTATTCCTCATGCTTACAATAGAAAGAGCAGGCACAGCTAACTCATTCAAACCAATCTTATGGATGCAGTAAGAATACCAAGCTACCACAATTTTGCCTACCAGCCTTAAATCTAGACTACTGATCAAATTACAATCCAATTCATTTGCCATGTTACAGAAACAGAGCTTACAATATTTTAAATAATATAAATCATGGTGAGATAAATTGTTTTATGACAAGGAATTCAATGATACAGGAACTCAATGCAGGCCAGTAGCCTACACATGGGCTGGGGGGGGGGGGAAAGAGAGAAAGAATGTAATTAGTAAAGTGCATGAGTCAACATGACAAAATTATTTTAAAATCACTTACCAATATTTTAACTTTACTTTAGTCAAGTCATAAACTTCAATCACCTGAAAAAAGAAAAAAGTATATAAAAAATATTCTGAATTCACAGATATTCAAAATATGATATTTAGGACAGACTGACTGACAAAAGGTAAAAGCAGTTATGAAGTTCCCTCTACCTAAAGGAAACCTGCTCAGTTGGCATCTAACTTGATGCAATTAAAAAGTGAAAAACCAATGCCCCAAAAATCACATTTCTAAACCACTACAAAGAACTAAGAATTTAACCATACAACTGTCTCAAGGTAAAAACTGTGTCCGAATGCTGGTGAAGAAACAGAAAAGAAATTCGTACTTTTGTCTAGAGCAGATACAGGCAATTATTTCGGGTGGAGGGCTGCTTACCCAGTTTTGGCAGGCTGTCAAGGACCACATGGGTAGTGCTGCCCCTTGACAGGTGCCCTGCTCCCTGGTCACTATCTTGGGACCAATGTCCCAGAGCCAGCACCGGTGGGGTCCAAGCGGGGCACAGGCTGGCAGGGCTCTGTGGAGCTGGGCTGGGCTGCACCAGCAAGGAGGGGGGGAGCTGGCCCAGCTCCATAAAGCCCCTGCCAGCTGGGACACCGTGCTCCTGCCACCCTGCTCTTAGCCCTGCAGGCACTGGCCCCAGGACACCAGTGCAGGCCCCGTGCTCCTGCTGGCTCCCCATCGGCTCACTCCCAGTGCCCCCCTAGCCCCGCAGTACAGGCGGGGGGCAGTGCACAGCCCTGACCCCCTGCTCACCAGCAGGGAAGAAGCTGGTGCTGAGTGCCTGGGGGGGGGGGGGAGCAGCCCCTCGCTTGCCCTGTCCCTGGCATCCCATGCTGCAGCCACTTGCAGCCCACCTGGGGCTGCCTGTGCCTACTCAGGACAACCCTGTGTGGGCTGTGAGCAGCTGCAGCAGGGAGCCACAGGGTGGGGGAGGGGCCACTTTCCTCCCTGCTGGGAAGAAGCCTGGGGAAAAACCAAGCGCGGGGGTGGAGGGAGCGGCCCTCCCCCACCCCATGGCTGGTGCTCCCTGCCGCAGCTGCTCACAGCCCATGCAGGGTACAGCACAGGCAGCCCCAGGCGGGCTGCAAGTGGCGCTGGGCACGGGTCCACTTTTCCCCCCTTGTGCTCAGCTTTTCCCCAGGCTCCTTCCCTGTGTGGGCTTCTCCTCTGCCCTTCCCACCGCTTCCCCCTTACTGGTGGTTCCAGTGTGGTGCAGCCATGAGGTCTCAGACCAGAAGCTCGGGCTGGGGGGGCACAGCAGGGCCAGGTGAGCCCTGTTGTTGTGGGAGCCCGTTGGGCTTCCCCTGGGTCCTACTACTGTCATTTTTGACAGGAACCAAGGGCAGATAAATATTCATTTTCTAAATTTTTCAGGGGCCCCACAGGCCAGATAGAACGGCCTTGCGGGCTATATTCAGCCCGCAGGCCATATTTTGCCCACCTCTGGTCTAGAGCAACGCATCCTTTACAGGATTTAAAAGAACCACTTCTCTGACAGAAGGCAAAATTTCTGTGGACAAGGACAATAAATTAGGGTTCCCCAGAGAATTTCCTACTAAAAGGTAGGAATTAGTAATTTGCTATATTTTTAAAACTCTGCTGTTACTACACAGCACACTACACCTGTATGAATTTTAAATTCATGTAAATACCACCAGCTAAAAAGGAATCAGTCTTTTTGTAAAACATGGCAAACATTCTAAGTCAAAAGTTATAATGTCTATTGCCATGCAATACCTTACATCTTATAAGAACTTAAACGTACACTATTTAAACGTAGGTTTGACTCATAAGAAATCAGACTAGTTTTTTGAAGTACTTAAGCAAAACATTCTCTGAATTGGGGGGGGGGGGGGGGGGGGGAGAAGATGGGGGAGTTCTCATCTAGCACAAAAGTAAGAGAAAAAACACAGGCTTCTCCTGAGCACTGGAGTCAGAGGCTGTTGCTGTCACCTGGCTAAAAAGATTCATGATCCAGAAATAAATTTAAAAAGGATGAATCAAAGAACATCATCACAGGGGCACAGAAAGGAATTGGTGAGGTTTTATTCACCAAGGCGCCACTGGGAATTACAAGAAATAATGGCCACAAGTTAGCAGAGAGCAGATTTAGACTGGACATTAGGAAGAATTTCTTCACAGTTAGGGTGGCCAAGGTCTGGAACGGGCTCCCAAGGGAGGTGGTGCTCTCCCCTACCCTGGGGGTCTTCAAGAGGAGGTTAGATAGGCATCTAGCTGGGGTCATCTAGACCCAGCACTCTTTCCTGCCTATGCAGGGGGTTGGACTCGATGATCTATTGAGGTCCCTTCCAACCCTAACATCTATGAATCTATGAACAGCCAAGAAAAAAAACATATTGCACAAATGAGATCCAGGTCAAAGGAGGGCATAAATTGTTGTGCTGATTGCTATTAAAGAAAGGAGAAAGGCTTATGATTAAACTCAAATCTATTCTGGCATAATATATTAACTGCAGGTGAGAGGAAGAACTAGCTGAATTTAGGCATAGTTGCAGATAATCAAGCAGTCTTGTAACACCCACTGTATTTACATAAGCATATGGTCTTTGCAGTATTTCTTCTGTGTATGTCTGCAAAGACAAGGTTAAGACAGGGTTTTTAACAACCAGTTTAGCTACTAATGACAAAGAAATCATGGCATTTATTCCACTGCCCACGGAAAGACAATGAGGTAGCATTTAAAACTACCTAATCTTGGATCAAAATTCTACACAACCAAGCAGCTTTGGGCTCAAATTGAGCAAAACTGGTTGCTTTAATGTAAGATCAATGTAAACTGTTTGAAGAATTTCACCACATTTACAGTTGTATACTTAGCTCTTTTCGGGGCTTTGAAAATTTCCCAGATATCTACAAGCCATAGACCAAGGAATCATCCCAATTTATTTGGGGGCAAGAGGGAAAGTTCTAAGATTCATAAAAGGGCACTAGTCTTAAAACCTCAGTCCAGAGCTCCATGCTGCAATACAGCCTCTGGCTAACTCATACAATAGGTTAAAATCTCTGGAATGCTACTGGAGACAAGTTCTTCCACTGCCCATTTACAGTACTTTTGAAAAGTCCTGGCTGTGTTTTTTACCTTTTAGCAAAGTTTATTTTTAATTCTATCCTAATGACCTAGCTCTGGTAGCAGCAGACTACTCAAGAAGCAGAATGAATTTAACATGTATTTTTCTATTTTTTCTTCTACCCATTGGATTTGGAACAGCAGTGGAACCCATAAGAACTGTGTCATCTTTACTAGCTTCCACGTGCCAGGCCACAGAAGTGGTGAAGTTAAGGCATCCTGTTACTACTCTAGAGGCACAAATTCAAGCCCTGCTCTACACTTATGCTAAATGCTCCCGTAAGCCTTTCCTCAGTTGATCCAGCTGTGAATGGCACATGATAATTCAATCTGTGGAGTCAAAGGTGGTCGATCAAACATAATGCTGTCCAGTCACTCTTGTGTACTACTGCATACACAGAAACAGGCATGTCCTACTCATGCTAGTAGGACATGCCTGTTCAGCTTGGGTAGCTTTTTTTTTTTTATTAAACCCCCACCTAAACAGTTCTTGGATGAGAAAACTTATTGCAAGAAGTACTAAATTTTACACAATTTTGTATATAAAAACTGGAAAAAAAAAAACTTTACAAACATCACTTAAACTTCACAGCACACAGACACAGATCAAACTCCTCTTCCTTTACAACTTTGCCAACATTTCTTCTGAAAATTATACAATTTACAATTAGACACAAGAAAAAAAACAATCAAAATATTTTTGGTGGATCACTAAACTATGCTACAGCAGATCAGTTCAATACTATTTGCATCATCATCTTCATGTGTAAAAAAAGAAAAAAAAATGGATTAAGTTAAAATACATGATGGAGGAAAGAGAAAAGTGAAGGGAGCTCCTAAATGTTTCTTAGAGCTACTGGTATTCCAGCATTGATCCCACGGTCTCAAAAATTGTGCAGAGACAGAATTGGTGAATATATAAAAGTTTTACTTATTAAAGAGAGAGAGAGATTCAAATAAATGGCATGAAGTGAAACACATTCTTGAAATGATTATTTCTGTCTCATCAAGCTTAGTCACTTCAAAGAAATTATTCCATTGGAAAGAATATCTAAAGAAATGCAGTATCTTACACTGCAAAAAGGCAATCCATCAGACATAAGAACTGCTTTAAAAGACATTCATTTGAAAAACCTAGGCTCACCTCCACTGTTTGAATAGCAGTAAACCCTCCATTTTGAAGAAAACAAAAGTACTCTTAATACAGAAGTGATTTTATGACCAGAAGCTTTCACAATTCAATTATGCATTAGAATCCAGACTATTCTGGTAAAGACGAGTTTAACTACATCCAATTTAAATTTTAATGAAAAATTGTTCTGCATAACACGTTATTTTCAACATTAAAAATATACATCTACAAAATATGAATGCAAAGTATTTTAGAATACTACAGAAATCTTAAATTAATTGTTAAAATGATAATCTTGATGAACTGCAATTCACAAATGTTTTAATATGAATACTACAACTATGAGAATATTTTAATGAACTGATCTCCTCATCTCTTATTTTTATTAACTGTCTTTAAGGAGAGTTTGTGCTAATGGAACTTACTCGACTTATTCACTTTGCTCTTCAAACTGACAAGCAGGCATAGCCATGGGTAAAAAGGACAACTTTTCGCATATTACCCTAGCATTGGTTGAGAGGCATGACGCAGACCTGTAGCATTTATACATGTACCCTGGGAGTCCATCAAAGCCTGGGACAGGGAGGGAAACACCTTAATTAGAGAGACTCCGAGAGCCACTCTAACTAAAGCGCCTGTAGCATCATGTGTATCAGCATCCCTGTGCTGAAAAATGGCAGCGGGGATGTTTTAACTAAAGCTCATTTGATGAGCTTTCGTTAAAGTGCCCCTGCCACCATTTTTCAGTGCAGAGATACTGATACATTTGATGCTGGAGTCTGCTGGAGTGCAGTAACTACTAGGGGTGCACTGAGAGAGATTTTTGGGGCCGATACCAATAGTTGATTTTTAAGGAGGCATGTCAGCCAATACCAATCCGATTTCCAAGACATAGTCCAGCAGCTTGAAGAGCAGTGTCTGGCTGGTAAGTCTGTTTTGATGGAAGGGGAGGGGGAAGGGAATGGGAATGGGGCTGATGCTACCCACCCGGGGCGGGGGGGGAGAACGACAACGTGGGACAGAGCAGTGGCTTGTCTGTGGGGCGACTCCCACCACTATGCACACCTCAAGAGGGCATGGGGGGCATGTGACCACAAGATCTGCATGGGGCAGGTTGCTGGTGCAGGCTGGGGCTGTGCCAGTGCTGGGAGGGGACCATGGGGGAGGGGGCTGCAGTCACCACAAAATTTGCCATAGCCCCCCCAACTGTCTCTCCCAGCACTGCCGTCTACCCCGCCCTGAGCACAGCCCGGCCCAGCACCCCTTCTGGGAAGAGCCTGCTCTGCCCCAAGTGCAGCCCCAGCCTGCTCTGCCCCCCACACAGATCCGGGGGGCCCATGCCCCCTGTGCCCTCCTGGGGTGCGTGCAGCAGCAGGAGGCCCCTCCCACCACAGCTCTGTCCTGTGCCCCGCCCGGGCAGTGCCTGCCCTGCCCCCTCCCTCACTGAAGGGGTCTTGATCTGCGCCCCCCACATCCCTTCCCTTCCCCTCCCCATCCCCTTCCACCACGACAGACCTACCAGCTGGACATAGCTTCCCAAGCTGCCAGGCTGTGCTCCTCACTGCCTACATGCTACACTGCAGCTGCACGTGTGCACAGAGCATTTATTGGCCACCTTACTGGCTACCTTGGGCAAAAAAAGCCAGTTTCTGATATAAAAAAAATTGACTGTATCAATGCTGATCTGATATCGGACTGATGTATTGGTGCACCTCTAGTAATTACCCTGCTGCAACAGACAGGGCAGGATTAACCCTTTAGCGGGCACCAGGCAAACAAACTCATGGGCCCCTACTTCTTTTCACTCAATAATTAGAATATGTAAAATAACCACAACTGGGCCCGTTCTTCACTTAGGGCCCTAGGCATGTACCTAATTTGCATATGCGTTGATCGAGTCTGCTCTGACGTGCTGTAATTACAGTGCGTTAGAGCAGCCTCAATTCACATGTATAGCTGCCCCTTCTTTTGGAGGAAACTTGTCTGAAGGAAAAGGTAGAGCATGCTATTCAATTCATACTAACAACCAAATGTCCACCAAGCCCTACACCTGTACTCGCCAATTTGCTTGGTTAAAACCAATCACATCACATCAATAGTAACATTTATTGTTTTTTCCAAGATTCCACAGAGAGGCTACTTTTAACCAACTTGTCATTTACTAAAGATGGTGAATATAAAAAGCATTCTTTGTATACAAACTGTTTAAGTAACAATATGTTCAGAGCATTGTGAGCGGGGTTGGTAGGCTGAGGCTCTTAAGCTTTTGGGTTCAACTGCACTGTTAGAATTTAACTCCATGGTAAAATTAGTGGTTACACAAGTCTTTTATCTGGCCTTCCAAGAGTAAACATACACCAGTGGCCACATGATTTTATTATGAACATAATTCACCTAAAAGTAGGAATTAAAGGGTGGGTGGAGGTGGGAACAAGGATTTACAGAAGTAAAAAGCAAGAAAAAAAAGCAATTGGGTGAAGACTCTGCCCTGCCTCCCAATACTACAGCTACTTTTACTGCAGTAATCTATGATCTGAACTTAGATCCTGTGTTTAAACTGATCAGTCAAGTCCTTTTAAGCATATGCTCCAACCTAAAACAAGTGAAAACATATCTTGTTAGAATGAGTATATTTTTATGGCATCTATATATATAGTCTGCAACAAAATATGTTAACATTAAATATTTCTACAAATATGACATTTGGCCACAAAAAAAAAAATCACAATATAGCCAATTATTTCCAGAGCACATTGTGTGTAGCATATAAACAACTGGATTCATCTGTTCAATCATCATATTAGGTTAGAATCTATCCTAGTTATCATCTTACCTTAAGTCTCTGATTGAAAGCATCAAACCGCAGTTTGATTCCATCCTGAGTCAGGTTAAGGATGAGGTCATGGCTGAGAGGAGACTGTAAATGAAACAAAAGTGACATCAGCTTTTCACTGAAGGATTTATTATTAAGCTGTGCAGGCTGCATATATAAAAATCAAATTAAGAACTATTCTTCCCAAATAACTGGTCTATGATTTTATATTTTCATAGAAAACAATTGTTTGGTTCCATAAATAAGCATAAGCCAAAGCACAGCTCATCAGTCCTTCTCCCCCTCTACTCTTCATATTAAAAGAAATAAGTGTCCCTGGTAAGGATTCACCACTTGCATATATTCAGAACCAAATAGGAAGGCAGTGTGTGTTGCTTTTAAAAAGGGAGAAAAGGGCAAGTTTTGGGTTTAAAATAAAAAACCTTGAACACACGCAGGAGATTTGTAATAGTGTCTTCATGGACGTGCACGTCATTTAGAAAGAAAGGCTAGATACTATATGCAATATAAAGGGAGGTGGGGGGGGAGGAGGGCTGTGTACTTCAAACAATAAACATCATCACAAACAGTAGACAGTCCATGCAAGGAAGACTTCAGACTCTTATGCTGTATTTTAAGTTTTCCTAGTTACTGAGTCATAACACTGAGGGTCTAATTCACTAGGTCTAAAGCTTTTCAGACTCTAGGCTCAACGTACCTCTTTAGACCCAAAGTACCCCTCAGAAAATGTAAGCTCTTACCTTTCACTTGTTTTTTGACCATGGGAAAATAATAAATCAAGTTTTCTGTTGCAAAGAATTCAGAAGGACCACAGTAGGTCAGAATGTTTTGACACTATGGAATCCTATTTGAAATCTTTGGGTTTAATCTGTGAATCATGCATATGTGTCTGCATACCTAACAGTACTAATGGCATTCTTAAAAGTACAACACCTTGGTTGAAAATTGTTGGCTTAGTGTAAAGCCCTCTCAAGTCAACAGGAGACATTCCATTAGCTTTAGTGGAGTTCAAATAAGTATATAAGATGATCTGTTTTTAGAGACATGGTGGTAGCAGGTCTCTCAGTGTTGCTATACCTCAGCAAGTTGCTTCTAATGAAGCCTATTAGAGCGCATAGTACCCAAAACACTCACACTTACATAGAATCATAGAAAGGTAGGGTTGGAAGGGACCTCAGGAGGTCATCTAGTCCAACCCCTGCTCAAAGCTGAACCAGCTCTAACTAGATCATCCCAGCAAAAGCTTTGTCTAGCAGGGTTTTGAAAACCCCCAAGGATGAAGCTTCCACCATACTGTGAAACCTACTGTTCAAACTTCACCTCCTGTAAAAGGGGAAAAGGAAGGAGGTTGGTACACAAGAGCAGGCAATAATGCTAGAATATACCATATTTACTCAAATATAAGACAACCCCCAATAATTATATATGGAAAAATATTTATAATTTTGTTACAATTTTCCAAGTATAGAACCTAATTATTGGAGGTTTGCCTTGAATTAGTCTCCTGCCTACTGCTACAGCAGGGAAAATATATCCGGGGAATCAGGCAGCCCCTTGCCCTCTGCCACCCCCTCACTTCTTCCCCCTGCAGCCCTTTCCCCACCGGCCCTTTACTGTCAGACCCTGTTATGCTCGAGTACATGGAAGTGATGGACAAATTTGAAAACAATGACCTTGAAGCAAACATAGTTGTAGTAATTTGCATGTAGGCAAATTACTAAAGATACCTATAGACTTAGTTCATCTAGAATTGTTGCTTTTACCTTTTTTGAAACCGCTGCAAGTTTTAGCATGGGTACTCAAAAAACTACTCTTAAGCAGCCCTTTTGAACCTACTTATATAAAGTACAAACTATGCATAATATTAGTCCAATGCCAAAAGGCTTATTTACCATACTGTTGATTGGGCTGGGCCCCAACAGAGTCAGTGTTTCAAGCCAGTGATCCCATACCTCAGCACTGGTATGGTATGAGGTATGTGTGCATATTTCATACAGTCCCCCATAATTAGCTCCTACTCATGACTGGAACTGGGTATTCTTGTCACAAGCCCTGGAATGCTTCAAGAATGTATATGCAGATGAGGTGCAGGGCAACCTGATCCAGCTTCACCTCATAGAGGGTGAGCCCACAGATTGTACACAATAGACAGAGAAAGGTAACAATAGGATTCTGGGTGAACTGTTTGGGGCCCCATTTGGTGATGTCTGCCAGGCATTTAAGGCTGGTGAATAAACAGAAATCACTGGAAATGGGAAAGAAAGGTACAGCTCAGCCGTAGGAGTGAAGAGGAAGTCAAAATACATTCAATGTAGCAGCTTACCATGACTCTAAAAAAGAATAAGTGCTGAGGGGGGACTGGGCACACTGGGCACTATCATATATCTTATTCAGATGGGTTGCACTAAACTATCCCTGTGGTAGACTCTTAGCATTATGGTTTGCTCAATATGGGCGATGTGTTTTATAGTCATACTCAGTGTTAGCTACATTTAATTACGTTCATAGGTGGTTTCCATTACTGAGTACAAGCTGCTTTTGGCAGTTTAATGATAGATGATGCATTTAATGAGGTTTCCTTGTAGACAAGCGTAAGGCAAGAAGCCTCCCCCCCCCATGGTGACGTAGAAATTTTTATACATGTCCATCATCCCCCCCTCCCCCGAAAAAAAATTAAAAAGTCAGCACCTATAGGGTATTCACATACTTTTGAATGATCATAGTTATCTTTCATTGACCCCTTAGATCAGTGGTTCCCAATCTGGTATTCAGACAACCTGTCAGTGGTATGTCAACAGATTTCTTATAATTACTTTATACAACAAAAAATTGCGGGTGGTACTTCAGGTTGAACTGAAAAATTTACTGGTGGTAGTTAAGGTTGTATTATTTTAAATTGGTGGTGTGCAATCTGTTAAAGTTTGGGAATTACTGCCCTAGACAGTCTCTGGACCCCCCAGGGGTCCATGGACCATAGCTTGAAAACCACTGCTCTAGAGCTCAAATGGAATGGGAGAAAGAAGGCAGTACTAAATGAAGTTCACGCACTGTAAAAACATTACCATGGCAGCAAGGGGATGAATTATACCCATGCCATCATCATGGCTTAGTTGGAGTTGAGTACTAAAGCAGACTAGCTGTACAGGCCTCCAGGTGACGGATGTCCTAACATTATTCTATGGAACAGAATCTCACATTTTAAAAGCCAAATTTCTCATGAACTACCAAAAGCATGTTGCTTTTCATCACTGAATGAAGGTGCATAGCTTTTGGGGGGGGGGGAGAAAGTATACTTCCTTCAATGTTTCCCTTGATAGTTTTCAATTTGTTATACTGTGAACTGTCATACTATGCCAAAGCGGGGAAAAAGGTTCATAGAAATTCCTTTTTATTTAAAAAATGGAAACTATGGAAGCTGCACAGACTGCAGTGTTAAGACCGGTACATACCATGTAAGGGATAATCCATGCTGAGAAAACCATGGAATATGTTGTGTTTAGGAAACTCGTTGTTATGCAGAACCACTGGTAGTTTAGATTATGGAAGATCAGATTATAAATAGGGACCTACCTAAATCATGGCAAGACAAAGGGTTTTTTGCAGCTTGCTGAGCAGGTTTCACAGGCATTTTATAGCAGCCCTATCCCTTGGTGCTGACTGGCAGAGAGGCCTGGTGGTGGGGGAAGAAGGGTGAGGGGGAAGCCGCCATCTTGATTTCTGGCTGCCTTTCATGTCATCCTGCCCCTTGACACCGACTGGCATCGAGGCCCCAAGTGGGGGGAAGGACAAGGGGGCAACTGTCATCTTGTCTGTTCTCCTTTGTACAACCCCAGAAGCTGGTGCCTTCCCCTCCTGGCAGCACAGACTGCTGACTCCCACTGGGGAGCCAGCATTATACTGTTATTGGGGGGGGGGGGGGTGTTGTTGATTTTGCATACAATCCCAGATTTTGCAGTTTCCACAAAATCCAGAAAACCATTAATTAAGTAGGTCCCTAATTACAGAATATTCCATTTTAACTGCTATTATAATACACAAAAAATGCCCTTACTAGGAATATCAGCAGTGAACTGTTTCCATGTAAGGTAGTTTAATCTTAGTAGCTACAATCGGTTGACAGTGGCCATTCAATTATGAAAAAGAAACAGAAGCCATCTTTCCTCATCCCACACAAAACATTTGCTTTCTTTATCATTCCATGCACTTAGAGAAGCAGTTCAGTTCTACCCAAACAATAAGTGATGGGGTAGAAATCAGAACTGGAAGGCACCTCCCAAACCAGACTCCTGTCCCCATCTACCACAAACCAGTACACCATTTACACCATTCAACCCCTTTCATAAAAAAGTTATCAAACTCCATGTTAATAGTTGAAAAGGGATAGAGAAGTGAGAAAAACTTAAATCAGGAAGCTACTCCTGCAAAGCAGCTTCTAACAATTATGCATCAATTCTAATTTCCAGTTACACTTTACTGTAGATAGAAGCATCAACTGAGGTTAGCTATCACACTAAACTTAAATAGCTCTTGTCTTTCCCTTGTGCTTCTTCTTCCCCTGGGAATATAATGAAGACACTCTCATGCCTTCTCAGCCTTCATTTTACTAGGCCAAACAAGTCAAGTCTTTTTTGGACATGGCCATAAGGTTTCCCTTCACAATCCCAGGTCTTCCACAAACGAACTAGCTTTGTGTACTTCCTCCTGCTTAGTCCTCAGGCACCAATAATTAAGAAGGGTGGGCAGCTGAGAGCATTAAGCACTACCCAGTGCTGCTCTTGGGCTCTGCTAAGACAGAGAACCTAAGTAAAGCAAAACAGATCGCACTTGGGTAGAACAGACAGCTTTTCAGTGGCATAACTGCTGGTCTCTGGTATACCCACTAAACAAAGTGTGAGGGAGATATTTTGTTAACAGGGGATCCAGGGTTGGGAGGAAAGCTATACAGATACGCTCTGTAAGTCTCTTTAGGACTCTCCATTTCCCTGATTACACCAATAGCCTTTCAGCATGCCTAGTCCAGCGTTAATACTTGAACATGTGTGAGCAGACTTTTATGCATTATTCCACGTCAGGTCTTGCTGTTCATTACCTTGGACAATGACATTAAGACTTACTGATTGTAAACAACCATCTATACAATGCATATAAAAGAGCCAATGGATACTGGCTCTGATGATTTTTTCTACTGCCTTACAAAATTAATTAAAAAGGTTTACAGCAAAAGTTCTGTTATCCGGCATCCCCTGGGAATACCAGTTAATCAAATATGCCGCTTAGTCAAGTGTGCACCATCCGGTGTACTCTCTGGCAGCGTGCCGGGGGACAGGCAGGGCCCCCTCCCCCCCCATGTAGGCTGCTTTGCCCTGGGCTGTGGGCCAAAGAAGTGAAGAACTCAGCTCGCGGCAGCAAAACTGGAAGTAGGACTTTCAGTTTCGCTTTTGCTGTGTCCCTCGGATGATGGTTAGTGGAGTTTTCCAGCTGATAAAGTGCTGGATAACAAAGCTTTTGCTGCATATACACAGTTAAGAACATTTGCTGTATTGTTTTGAAAACCTACCAAAAAAGCTTTTCCTATATGTGACAGGCCTTGCACATCTTGCACTTGCCTTGCACTGGGTTCTAGTACCTCCTATCCAAAAGATGATTTAAGCCAGGTTAGAAGTTTCTAGACAGAACGTTTATAAACTGATTCCAAAAATATTGTGATAGTTGAAAGTGTCTTTGTGGACAAAAAAATAGATCTGAGAGAAGGCTTGATAACTGTCACAACCAGCAGTACATCTGCTCCCATGGCAGATTACATAGCCAGAAGTAAAAAGCTTCGAGGACACAAATTAAGTTTGTGTAATTTTCTGGTACTGAAAGTAGGACTTCAAGTATGACAGGAAAATTTCAAGAGGTGCCTTGGGACGAATCCCTTCCAAAAAGCTTTACTTACAATGCTATATCAACTATCAACATCACCAATCCACAAAAGACTCTGGGGAATAGAAGTGCCTATGCCATCAATTCTGAGGATATAGATTTCATAGACATTAGGGCTGGAAGGGACCTCGGAAGATCATCAAGTCCAGCGCCCTGCCCAAAGGGCAGGAAGTCAGCTGGGGTCATAGGATCCCAGCAAGATAAGCATCCAGTTTGCTCTTGAAGGTGTTCAATGTAGGCGCTTGAACCACCTCCGGTGGCAGGCTGTTCCAGACCTTGGGGGCTCGGACAGTAAAGAAATTCTTCCTTATGTCCAGCCTGAAACGGTCTTGTCGTAGTTTATGACCGTTCGACCTAGTCGTCATCCCTTGGGGTGCTCTGGTGAGCAAACGTTCCCCCAGATACTGGTGGTCACCCCTGATAAACTTATAGGTGGCCATCAGATCACCCCTGAGCCTGCGCTTTTCCAGGCTAAAGAGCCCCAGGGCTCTCAGCCTGTCATCGCAGGGTCTGCTTCCCTGACCTCTGATCATGCGCGTGGCTCTTCTCTGGACTCTCTCAAGCTTCTCCACATCCTTTTTGAATTGTGGAGCCCAAAACTGGACACAGTACTCCAACTGTGGCCTCACTAAGGTCGAGTACAAGGGGAAAATGACGTCCCGGGATTTGCTTGAGAAGCATCTATGGATGCAAGCCAGCGTTTTGGTCGCTTTACTAGCCGCAGCATCGCACTGCAGGCTCATGTTCATCTTGTGGTCAATGATGACCCCCAAGTCTCTTTTTTGCATAGTGCTAGCCAACATAGCACTGCCAAGCCTATAAGGATGCTGCGGATTTTTCTTCCCAAGGTGGAGAACCTTGCATTTATCGGTGTTGAACACCATCAGATTCTCGTCCGCCCACTTGCTGAGCCTGTCCAGGTCAGCCTGGATCACCCGCCTGTCTTCTGGTGTGGATGCTTTGCTTTAAAAGTTAAAGGAAGAGATACTCAAAAGATACAAATGAGAGCTAGATGCCCAATTTAGAAATGCAGATCTCTTTAAATTTAGGATGTATTAATTGAGCAATTAAAAACCAGAGTTAAACTTATTCCTTACCTAACAGTTATAGAAAGGGGCTAATTAGTCTGTCATGGCTAATTAGTCTGCGCATCCCCTTTGTGCATTATTAAAAGTAAACCTTTTACAATTTACATTGCCAGCGATAGGTTTATTTGACTAGCTTTTGAATACAGGGAAAAGTAAACACGGAATCATGTGTACATAATCAAGATCTCAATGTACCTGATCATCAGGGATCCTGGTCTCCTCCATTTAAAAATCCCAAATTCTCTGATTAAACCCCCAAAATCTGCATTTCTCCACAATTAAAATTAAATGCAAGCAGTTGAACACAATGTTTTCTTAATATATTTAGAATTCTAAAGCAATCTGGAAACCTGAGTGCCTCAATCATTATAATAAAATAAATTCTAAATACCAGTAAATTTTGATCCGGGGGGGGGGGGGGGGGGGGGGGGTTTATAAATCACTCACAGTTGGCTGGTCCTGCTGGTGCCCCTCACTCCCAAACCACAGTCACCCACCCCCCAGTGTAAGAGAAAGGGGATGGGGGGAGGTGATGCATGGGGGGCGGTGAAGGGCACAGAAGGAGACATGTACTGTACACCAGCCCAACCCCAGGCACAATGTGCTTCCAGGCACAATGTACCAGTCCCTTCACCATGCCTCAGATTTCTGTACCCACGGTAGGCTGCACAGCTGCAGCTGGGTTGGACCAGCTCCAGACAGGAGCCCAGCAGGGGGGATCTGGCACAGGAGAAAGCACCACACCGCCATGGTGAGGCACAGCAGCATGGAGTTGTGATCCCCACTGCTGCCTGGCAGGCAGGGTGTCGCTTCACCTTAGGAGCTATGGCAGCATGGTGCTCCCTCCCCACCAGGTCCTACCAGCTAGGCCATGAAGGCAGCTCCTGCCTGGAGCTGGTTTGGCGATTGGCTAGGCTACAGCCCACTGCAGGCACAGAAAATCAGGGGGTGGAGGAGCACGCCCCCCCCCCCCAATTGCTTGTTCCCCCCACTCTCATAGACTTTACCTAGAGGGAGCTAAGGGAACTGCTCTCCACCACCCTGCCTGGCTACCACTTACATGTATGTACATGCACATGGCACCCCCTGCATCCCACTCACCCCAGCCCCAAGCAGCCCGTTGCAGGCTAGTGGTGCATTATGCTTCCTAGCACTGGACTATTAATCCTTCTATCACGCCATGTTAGAGAAAAAAAAATCCAATTATTCCTCTAAATCAATCCAAATGAAATTCTGGTGTGCATTGTAGCGAGAAAACAGGGGACATTTAAAACAACGTTAACATCCACACTAACTACAAACAGTACAAGACCATCTATAATGAGTTAACTTTTCACTTTTCAAAGTAAATATTCAGTCATTATCAAAGTCATCAATTTATATAATCCGGAATAAAAAAAGGGATGACTCAATTAATGAAAAATATATCTGACAGCCAGGGCCGGCCCACAATTTTTGGAGGCCCCCTGCAAGATATAGTTTTGGGGCTTCCTGATCCATCGGCAGAGACTACTGTAGCAGGGTACAGGGACTGGAGCAAAATCAGCCTGTGCCCCTTTACTGTCCCACGGCACAAACGCTGGTAAATGAACATCCCAGTACACTAGACGCGGGGGGATCTCACTCGGTATTTAACATTTTGATACAAATTCAAATGATGCCAAGGACAAAATTCAGAAACCTTTTATATTTATTCCTTCCTATAAATGTGATGACATACTGCAAGCTGATGAATAGGTCACTTTTATACGTGTTTTCAGTGTTTCATTTTATTCCTTCCTTATCCTCCCCCTCCTCAACAAACAAAAATCTCCCTTCCCTTCTCACTTCAAGGTGTGTCAGGTACAAAAATGCATTTTATTGCACTTAATGAATAGATTTTATTTTAGCACATTATGACAGACCAAGATGGAACTTAAAATTACAGAAATTAAATTTAGCACTGGGTAATGTTTAAAGACATGCTTTTGCATGATTCAAACATCAAACTGGTTTAAACTACTGTATCCACTTTTGAAGGCAGAACTGCAGATGCACAGAGGAAGAGCAGAAGCAGCATTTCCAGTGGGTTCATCATCACTGCACCCAGCGTGAATGTAGGAAGTAATAAGCAGCTTGCTTTTACAATACTTGACAGTAACAACATAAAGAATGGAATTAAATCATACCCAGCTATTTAAGAGAGAGGAGTTGCAAGAGTTCTTTTCTATGCTTAACAAAGAAAGACTATAAAAAGGAAATACATGTACACACATTCAAAACAGAGGCTACATGTTTAATTCACATTCAGGCTCAGTAGATTGCAACTCCTTTCCCAACTCCCCATTATTTTCCAAAGGCTCCAGTAGCACTGAAATACGCAAGACAGTAGCATTTGCCAGATGAGGCCTGACAATACCAACCCTTGGGGAAGACAATAAAAATACTTCCTGTCAGTTCTTAAGATTCAGAGTTAAAATCCACCCAACGTTTAAGAAGCTCTTTTGAAATGACATGATGTGCTAGAGAATGTGGCAACTGTCTAATGTCACCCAGTGTAAAGCACAGAACAATACATACAATATAACTAGTAACATTAACACAATAACACCACACCCCATCATACCTTATTGCTTAGTTGTGATTACCTGAACAACCTGGCCAGATCTTTCACTACTCACCTGCTCACTGTAGAGAACCTGGACGTTTTTGATAATACGACAGTGTTTTTGAAGAATTGCTACAGCCTGAGCCAATGGCATGCCTGCAAATAAAAACAATCATATTTCTCCAATCTGACCAAAACCACCCCACAAAACAACAACACTATCAGTGATGTGGCCACAGGTTAAAGTTAAAGGTGTGGTGAACTGGCTCATCAGGTAAGAGTAAATTACAACAAAGATTTGCAAGCCAACAAATAAACCTACTTTGGTCATTATCTCAGCATAAGTCTATGTTTCTGGAACAGAAAGGCCAGCACCCAAGCAACCAACTGACAGACACATTATCCCCAAAGGCAAAAATAAAAGACAAAAAACTTGTGTAAGAAAACTTCAACATTTCAACCTTTATAGAGCAGGTTTCTATTTTATTAGCCTTTCTTGGGGGATTCAATTTGCCAGTGGTTCTCAAGGTTGCTAGATTTGAGGCATCCCTTGGAAAATGCCAGCTTTTAGCTTTCATTCATTTTTTGAGTACAGAAAAATACTAGAGTAATTCTTCTGTTGCAAAGAACTCAGAAATACCACTACAGGTCAGAATGTTTTTGACACTCTGGATTACTATGTAAAATCTCTGTGTTTATCTTGTGAATCATGTGAAGGTATTTGCATGTAGAACTGCTAATAAGGATGCTGCACAGTAAAAGGATCTCACGTATGTTGTTGAGAATCACTGGGTAGCCTTTTAATCGGTCATCCAAAACGCAGTGAAGCCAAAGGGTATGATCAACAGACTTTTGAGTCAGTCCCTTACAGGGCACATTTCACAGCCCCTGGTAACCTATTCAGCAACTGTGCAATATAAGTGAAATGCAGAGGAAAATATTTTTCATCAGATTTTTATTATAATAAAAATTCTGCTTCCAGTTTATGGGCCAGGCCAATCAATGATGCAAAATCCAGGGATGCCAGTTAGGATGAATTTGCTAAATAAATGTTAGTGCCTTCTAAAGAAACTGTTCAGCAGATTCAGTTAAGGAAAGGAAGTACAAACAATATAGTGTTACAGTCTGCTTTAATGAAAATAAAAGCCCTGCTACAATTTATTTTCCAACACCACTTTAGGGAACACTTATTTATAGCCTGTAAAACTAGTGGATACCTTTTGGGTTGATGATAAACAGTGACTGTGCATACAGAATACTGCTGTATTAGTTAATGTTCAGCAGAGAAAACAAAGCCTGAACTGTCTCTCTTAACAAAATGTTATCATGTGCAAACCAGATGTGCACATATTATAGCTCCAACACTTGAATCTGGTACCCAACGTGAGACAGAACTGACTGCCACATCAATTTGCCTATTTTTATTGAGAAACCATGCCTCTTTCTAGATTTTCTCATTTTGAAAGTTTGTCTTAAGCCAAGTGTCTCCATTCAGGAAAATTTTGTAATTATTTTAGTCAATGTCTCATACTCATATAAAAATTAAGTTACTGGCTATTAACTCTATTCTTAATGAATACTTAACTATAGTCCTTGCTCCCAGGCCATTCTTCAATTCACTACAATGCCCACAGGCCATTTTCAATTCACTACACAGGTGAAGCTTTACTGTAACAACACCAGAGATAATACACACATTTTTACCAATATGTCATCAAACTCATGTCTTAACTCTCTCCATACCACAACTTCTGCTGATAAAGAATTATGGCTTCGAGTTTTGCAAGAACAGACATTTATAAATTAATAATATAAGCGTTCAAGCTATAAACACTGAATATAAATCTTGTTGGAAAAAGATTCCCTGAAGTACCTATCAGTATCAGGAACAAATTTAATCGTAAATGGAAAACTCGACTCCAGGGAGATATTTCTTCTTTATTATTTTAGATGAAAGACAAGCTGAGCCATTGGCACTGCTCAGAACTGCCAAAAGGGATATCCAGATTCAACTAAAAAATAAATAAAAATCACTTGTTCACAGATATAAACAATAGGATTTGGGACAACTGAAGAACTTCCATAATCAGTCAAGGAAGGGAAAATGTGAGCTTTTCAAACTTAATACATAAGTGATATATGAAATGGAGACGGTGAATAGGTGGAAAATAGATCAGAAGTACTGGGCTGAAAAAAATGCTTGTGGATTTGTACATTTCAGTATTATTGTAATGATACAAAGATGTTTCATATTATCAAGGAGACGACCACAACATTCTCATATAAGCACTCTAAAAATACTCTTAGAAAATGGACATTACCTCTTAAATAGCATCTTTAAAATATAAGCTATTCAGTGCCACAGGATTTTTAATGTCAAAAGATGCTAAGTGTCCAGCGCATTCCAGGCATTACGTAAATCGCATAACATACATGCAAAGATAGGTTATTTTCCAAAAACTAGGTACTCAACATATATTGCATTCTCAAAGCCCAATACTTTCAAGTTGAAAATACAGAGATGCAGAGGTGAAAAAACTATTTAAAAAACTAAGTACATTGAAGGTCAAAGGCTCGATTCTGATTTAAAGAATCCATGTGGCCGTGGCAAGTGGCATTGACTTCAAAATGAAAAAAGTAAACTTCTTGTTGCAAAAACCACCTTCAAAACTGATCCAGAAGTAGATTCTGAGGTCCTGTGTTCCAAAAAGGTTCTGAGACAGTTAATATGTCCTTATTACTCAGAGCCTTCCCCAGGTGCAAACAATAGAAAAACAGACTGCTTTTAGTCAATTCTCAATGATTAAGAACCAGGTTGATTTATTGTAGTGCTGCTTAGCAAAGCTCTGAATAATAGCAGAGGTACTCCCACAATAGTTTGCAGAAGAACCTGAAACAGAGGTGGAGGGTTCTGCACCCGCCCATCTCCTTCAGTAAACAAAATCAAGGGAGGAACAAAGTAACAAAACATCCCCACCCATCCCAGCCACAACCAGGAGGCTCTGTGGTAAAAGAGGAGAACAGAGAAGGCCAACTGACTCTTCTGCCAGTCAGTTGGCATTCAGGTGGGAGCAGAAATGGCTACCAATTCATCAGTCAGTAGCTGCCAGCCAAATTCAGATACAGGTTCCATAAGTGCAATCTAGTGCCAACAGTTTAGCATCCTGCTATCCCACCCTCCTCATTCCAACAGCTAGGATGACAAGGCTAACTTCTCACGTATGCACCGCCTATGAAAAGGAGTACCATCTAGCCACTCATTTCAAGCTAGTCCTTTCAGGCCCTCAGTTATTAAATATCTAGTAAAAATTCTAAGACTGACATGTTTTACAATGGGTAGCTGAGAGTAGGACAGAGAAAAGAGAATGAGGATAATGTAGTAAAAGGTCTTACTTTACGAAAGGAATTTTTAAAAAAGCTACAAAAAGGTAAACCATGTAGAATAGAAAGCTGATGCCAGTAGGTGTTCACTTATCTGCCTCCTCTAAAATAGCAAGGGATGGTCCAGGAAGTGGGGTAGCACAGTCATTTTTAAATGACCAGAAGACTCAATCCTCGGGTAAATTTCTTATGTCCTGGTCACACGTAAGACAAGAACAGAATCTGAGGTCCTGTCTAAAAAATTTCCCTGGCATTTCCTACTAATCACCTAGAACTGAACCTATTTTAGCACCAACAGAAAATCTCTGCTAAATATCACCCATGCTGACAAAACACAAGTGATATGCAAGCCTTTTAGTTCTCTCCTCTAAACCCCTAGGTCACACAAATAGTACATCTCACACCTCATGAGCTGAACTGTGAACTATGGCTGCTTACTGATCTTAAAAAAACAAACAAAAAATAAACAACCCCCCCCAACCAAAACCAACCCCTCCCCCACTTCCAAAACAGTGTTTTAGTATAAACTTGGCATGCTCCCACAGAGCCCAGCACATACCCAGAAGAGGCAGTGCCTTAAGTTGCACCCTGCTTGCCCAACATCTATATAGATGGGGCTTTTTTGCCACTTATCTACTAGCTGATTGAATCAGCTAGTAGATAAAAGCATCAAAAAGCCCAGCTGAAGTGCCCACTCTAAACAGATGATGCAGAGCTGGGTCAAACTAAAGCACTGCTTCTTCTAGTAAAGTATGGTTTGCTTGGGGTTGTTTTTTTTTTTTTTTAACTGTCTGTAAGCAGCCTTAAACTTTGAAACTTCTGCTATGTATGCATTCATGCGGGCATGTGTATGTATAAACTCAAATTATAAGCAGGGCTCTGGGTTTTCCATCTGCTGCAGAAAAATATGCATTTTCTCTTTTAATGGAGAAAAATATGGCTTTTTGTTTTTGAAAGAGAAAAATGCAGAAAACCACAGGCTGAGTTTCAGCCTGCAAGGGGCTGCTTAGGGCTGGGGGGGGGGGGGGGGGGGAAAGAGGAGCAGGACACATGTGCATACATGAATGTAGGAGCCAGGCAGGATGGTGGAGAGCAGCTACCTCCAGGTAAGTCTATGGGGGGGGGGGCGGCGAAAGAGAGGATGACACAGGTGACATGGTGGGGGGGTGCATAAGGGGAGCACAGGCAACGCAGAAGGGGGTAGAGGGGAAACAGGTGTCCTCCCCAGATTTATGTACCCACAGCGGGTTGAGGGGCTGCAGGCGGACAGAAGCTGCCTCCATAGCTCAGTGGGCAGGACCCAGCATGGAAGGGAGTGCCACTTCTCCATAGCCACCAAGCTGAAGCATCCCTTGTCCACCCCAGCAGCAAAGATGGGGGGGGGGGGGGGGGGGGGGGACGAGACAGCCCTACACTGCCACTGTGCCTCACTTTGGCAGCCATGGTGGCATGGTATTCCCTCCCGCGCCAGGTCATGCCTGCTGGGCTGCAAAGGCAGCTTTTGCCTGGAGGTGATCTGGCTCTACTGCAGCCCCATACCCTGCACACCACTTGTGGGTGCAGAAAGTCTGGGGGAGGGGGCATGTGGCTCCCCCAGCTCCAATGCTGATATCTCAAAAACGGTGAGAACCAACAGGTTAGAGCAGTGGTTGGCAACCTTTTTGGGCCAGGTGCCAAAAACACCAGCAACCTCAACTTTTAATAGTTTCATAGTAGCTAGGGTCAGGAGGGACCTGAACAGATCATCTAGCCTGACCCCCTGCCACAGGCAGGAATGAATGCTGGGTTCACAAGACCCCAGACAGGTGATTGTCCAACCTCCTTTTGAATTTGCCCAAGGTAGGGGCGAGGACCACCTCCCTGGGAAGTTGGTTCCAGATTTTGGCCACCCCAACTGTAAAATATTGCCTTCTGATCTCCAACCTAAACCTATTCTCCATCAGCTTATGATCAATGTTCCTTGTCACCCCAGGTGGTGCTGGGGAGAAAAGAGGTCTGCCTATTTGCTGTTGATCCCCCTTGATGAGCTTGTAGGCAGCCACCAGGTCCCCCCTCAGCCTCCTCTTGCTGAGGCTGAATAGGTTCAGGTCCTTCAGTCTCTCCTCATAGGGCCTGTCCTGCTGCTCTCTCACCCAGCAGGTAGCCCTCCTCTGAACCCTCTCCAGGCTGGCCACATCCCTTTTGAAGTGTGGTGCCCAGTACTGGACGCAGTACTCCATCTGCGGCCTGATCAAAGTCACATAGAGGGGGAGTATCACCTCTCTGGACCGGCTTGAGATGCACCTTTGGATGCATGACAAGGTAGGGCTGGCCTTGCCGGCTGCGGTCTGGCATTGGCGGCTCATGTTCATCTTGGAGTCAATAATGACTCTGAGATCCCTTTCTGCCTCTGTGCTTTCAAGAAGGGAATTCCCCAGCCCGTACGTGTGCTGTGGATTCCTTCTCCCAAGGTGCAGCACCCTGCATTTGTCTACACTGAACCCCATCCTATTCTCGACTGCCCACTTTTATAGTCTGTCTAAATCTAGCTGCAGTCTCTCTCTCCCTTCAAGTGTGTCCACCTCGCCCCACATCTTAGTGTCATCAGCAAACTTGGACAGTGTGCGTTCTACCCCCTCGTCCAAGTCACTGATGAAGATGCTAAACAGTGTGGGCCCGAGGACAGAGCCCTGGGGTACCCCACTGCTCACATCTCACCAGGTTGAGTACAACCCGTCAACCACTACTCTGGGTGCGCCCCATCAGCCAATTTTTTACCCATCCAACTGTGCAGGCATCAGTGCCGCAGTCACTTTATTGATGAGGATGGGGTGAGAGACAGTGTCAAAGGCCTTCTTAAAGTCTAGAAAGACTATGTCCACAGCGACACTACCATCCAAGGATTTAGTTACTTGGTCGTAAAAGGCAATCAGGTTGGTCTGGCAGGACCTGCCTTTGCCCCTGAGCATGATCTCCCTTGCAGGCCCCCCACAGATATGCTCCTTGATGATCCTCTCCAAGAGCTTCCCAAGCACTGAGGTGAGGCTTACAGGCCCATAATTACTTGGGTCCTCCTTCCTCCCCTTCTTAAAAATGTTGGTGTTTTAGAGGCGGATGCCAGGGAAGCTTTAAGGGGACCAATCCCTGTGGCAGCACAGCCCCCGGCCCTTTTGAAGTGCGCAGGCCAAGCAAAATGCCTTCAGGTGCCACATGTGTCAGTGGTTGCCTACCCCTGGGTTAGAGAGTCTGAGAGAGAACATTTAGCACAGGGGTTGGCAACCCCCGGCATGTGTGCCACATCATGGTACATGAGGCCACTTTGCTCAGCACACCACCACCAGCCCAGCCTTTGGGCAGCTGTTGCTAACCATGGAGCCCAGGCAGCGCCCAGCAGGTAGCTAAGAGGCAGCAAGTCCTGCTGCGAACAGCCCAGGCTCTATGGCTGGCACCAGCTACCCAAAGCCCAGACCAACTACAAGTAGGAGGCTGCAAACAGCTGTACTGGGTTCCAGAGCCCCAGCCAGGCTTTGTGCCAGTGGCAGCTGCATGCACCCCTCTGGTTGGACAGCAGGGGAGGGCCTGATCCAGTGCAACACCAGCTGCTCCCCCACCATCTGCCCAGGGGCATGCAAGCAGTCACCACCACAATGAAGCTACTGCTAGCGCTCCAGAGCCCAGTGCAGCCGTTTGCACCCTGTTGCCCACCTGCTACAGCTGCCCAGAGCTGTACAGGGCCCTAGAGTTCTTGGCCATGTTCCGTGTCGGTGGTAACTGCATGAGTGCCTCCAGGTGGACAGCAGCGGAAGGGACCGGGGTTGCGCTGCCCCAGGCCCCTGCCCCACCATTTGTCTGAGGCAACGTGCACCTACCAGTGATACAGGGCTGGTGCCGAGGCTCCAGAGTCCTGGCATCAGCTCTGTGCTGGTGGCGACTGCACATGTGCCTCAGGGTGCAGAAGGGACTGAGGCAGCACAACTCCAAACCCTCTACCCCTGTCGGCCCAGAGGTGCATGTGTAGCTGCCATGATCAACAAGGATTGGGCTCGTGGCTCCCCTGTGGCCTGCCCCTGACAAGCCATGTCGAGGCATGGGTCAGAGTTGGGGTGTTTCTGGCACTCCAGCCAAAAACACCGCCAACCCCTGATTTAGCATATAAGAGATACTAGTCTGAAGAAACCAATACCTTTGCTTTGCATTATAGTCACACCGTTGTGCTCTAAACAAGAAGCTATAAACATGTGAATACAGAAATCTGCTTTTAGGACTTGTCATTGCTCTGTGGCACATTTTAATGCGAGTACACCTCCAATTATTTCCCCGATTTAAACACAAAAGGTATCCTACTAATCAAACTAGAGTTAACTAGAATGAACATGCTAAACACTGAAATAATGCAAAAGATGCTAAATTTATTCATTCATGCATGTACTGAGAAACTACAAGAACCAGAGCCAAGCATTTTCACAACCTTTTCTTCCCCCATCCAATGCTGTAGGGAATTCAAGTGTTCAAGAAGAATTGGATCAAACTTTATATTTAAATAAAAAAGGAAAAAAAAAAGGAAGGAACTTCAGACTTTGGACTGAGAACAAAAATGAAGCATCAGCCTCAATGTGCAATTCAGTAACATGTTGGAGACAGGGGACTTTGCATGTGAAAGCTTCCAAGTATCTTTCCCTCTGTAGGTTATGTTGGGTTAGTTACCAGACTTCGAACAAAACTACCTCTTCATTCCCAACTACAGGGCTGCTACTCTAATCAAAGGATGTCCATTTGAAAAACTATTTGAGAGAGAATTTTATAGTTCTGTCAAAAAGTGGGGGCAGCCACCATAAAATGAAGGCTACTACAGTTATCTTCCAAAAACCATGTCAACACTCAAATCAGCCATCAAATCCTACTTAGCGTTGGAGTTCATGTAATTAATTATGCTGCACAAAACCCACAAAAAACAGTTCAGGGAGAACTCTAAGGCAACAATCCCATAATGAGCTTTACATTGGTGAACCTCTGCACCAACACAAAGCCTCAAAGTCAGAGCTCCATGTAGGCACAGGTAGTTGTAGAACTGGGCCTAACAGACGCCCTTTGAAGATTTTTGAGTATTTTGTCCATGATTCCTTTCCTTTCCACCACTGGTTCACCTCCACTCATTGCTGCATTAATGGGAGTAATAGCACAGACGTGGTACCAACATCTAAAGCCATTCTTACATTGTTTAAAACTGCTCCGAGCAGGTTAGATAAACAAGTGTCTACACGCTGGCTTCTACACAGAAGAAATGCTAGTGTACAAAGGACTATCTTAACCAAGAGCGATTCAGAACCCTGTAGTATCTACAGTAAGAAGTTATGGGCAAAGAACCTAATGCCAAAACCAGATGCAACTGTAAAATAACCTCAGAGCAACTTTAAAATTAGTGCAGAGTGTAGCCATGGGTTGAACCTTTACAGCACTAGAAACACAGGCTTGAAAACTAAATAGCTGTTCGATTCCATACCAGGTAAAACCCACCACTGTGTGCAAGTGTCTGGGGTTAGCTCTGGATGCAAAGTAAATTTCCGTCAGGTGTTGGAAAGATTGGCTCTCCAAATGGGGGTGGGGGGGGGAGAAGAGGGGGTGAAGGGAGAGAAAAAAAAAAAAAAAAAAAGCATCTTTTAAAGGAGACAAAGCCTAAGCAGGGAAAACATGCTGAAGGCATGAATTGCCATTAGGTGCCTTCAGCATTTTACTCCACCATTGTTTCCTCCCCAGTGAAAAAATGAAGACAACTAAGCTACTCCAGGAGGTGGCTGCCAGGCCCCCTCAGACTCCTACACCACTTGAGATCCCCATGGGCAAAAGCCCTGAACCAGGCACCCTGTCACCTGACTGAGATTTCTCATCCCTGATGAATACAACCTGCTTGTCTATTCTGGGAGCTCTTCGAGTGACAGGTAAAACATGCCAGCAAGAGGCTCCGGAAAGAGGGACGCGGGGCAGCTGGTAAATAAGAAGCGAAGCAGGTGAAGAGTGACTGCAGGCCCGCGCCCCCGAGAGCGGCCCCATCCCATCCCCCCAGTGCCCGGGCCGGCACTTACCCAGGGTGAACTCCCATTGCTCGTTGCCCAGAGAGCGCTCAGGAACCACTTCCAGATCTAGCATTGGCTCAGCGGGCGGCTTGGGCGGCCGGGCCCAGGCTCACGCAGCGGCTCAGGCAGGCAGGAAGGCAGGAGGGCGGGCCTGAGCGGGGAAGCACAAAGACGCCGGTCACCCCCTCCCCGGCCCGGGGCTCGCTCCGCCCGCAGCGGGCTGCTGAGTCACGGCGGGGCCCGACGCTCCCAGCCCGCCCGCCCGCAGCCCGCTGCCCCGGGCCCCGCCGCCCTCCGAGCGCCTCGGCCGCGGGCAAGCGAGAGCGCCCCTCTCCCGGGCGGGGGGCCCCCTCCCCCCGCACCGCGGGCTGCACTCACCTCACTTGCGGCTGCTGAAAAGCCGCGTTGCAGCTGCCGTCAGGCGAGACCGCCCCGGCTGGGCGGGGCCAAGGGAGCAAGATGGTTCCCGACCCTCCCCCCCCACCCCCGTCCGCCTCAGCCTCTCAGGCTGGCAATGCTGCAGGCGTGGCCCTGGCCAAGTCCCTTATACTCTCCTGTCAGCACCGCCCGGGGCAGGAGTGGCTGGGCTGGGACAGGAACAGGGGGAGCATGTAAAACACTGGAGGGAGGAGCAACCCCCCATGCTGTGCCAGCCCTAAAGCAGTGGCATGGAGGGAAGCCCTTCCTCTTTCCTGCTGAGTCCTGGGTTCAGAGACGGGGCCAGGAAAACATTTGCTCCAGCTGCTGTCCTCCACCCCTGTTGTCGTGGGAGAAAACTCCTTGGAGTTCGTTGTCTAGCTGCATAGGAACCAGGCAACACGGGTAAAAGCTTTTACTTCAGTTTATTTGCTCGAGCAAATGACCATAGGCCAGCAAAGAAGCAAAATGGCCCCCACTAAAGGGTGGGGCGTTCTTTTATACTTTTACAATAAGGTAAGACTACAGGGTCCGCACATAAGCAATACTTATGGCCATCATCTCCTTATATGGTGCTTCACAAATTGTCATAGTAACATTAGGTTTATCTGTTATAGCTAGTACTTTTCCAAAAGCAGAAATTAAGTAATAGTTACATGTTATCTTCTACATTCCAATCTGTTTTCTGTTCTCAGCGGTGCCATCCTCTACTCCTTTCTCTGGGCCCTTCTTTATCTTATCTTGTTCCATGCTGTAACTGGTTCCCAGTGCACAGACTTATACAGATTCACTTATTCCTTTTCCCTCAGAAAATGGTTGGCACAGTTAAAATGGTTACTTAACATAAGCAAATGGCTGGCTTAGCTATCATTCTGCCTTGTGGTCAGCAGCATTGCTAGGCCACAGGTCATGCCTTGTATTCAGCTGCAAATCTAATACTTCTCAATAATCTAAATTATTGTTAACCTAACAGTATGCTATCAGAAAACTATTTTATTTCAGGGTAATAACAAACTTGCCCATCACACTGTCACAAAGCACTGGATGATAAAAACCTACAGGATGTCACAGGAAAAGACCAGAGCCCCATGGCTACAGCTGATAATTTGATAGGTAAAACCTAGTCCAAGGGTGCTGAAGTGGCCCCTACTGGAAAGAAAGGCAAAACCCAAGATGGGCTAAGCAAAACAAACACGGAGCTAAACCTGAGCAGCAGCCCCACAACCTGCAGTCCTTGCCAGTCTGACCTAAAGGAAAATTCCTTCCTGAACTCACCTGGCAACCAGTTGAACAAGACCCATAACAGCCAACCTTGAGAGATTGCTAAGTATTATTAGGGGCACCAGTGCACAGCCAATCCCCCACATCTAGCTGTCACAGGAAAGCAAAAACAACCCCAAAGTAAAAAAAATTATTCAAAGGGGAGTCAATATGGAGATTTTTCTTCCAGTTCTTGCAGGCAACCAGGAAACACCCTGAAGCTTGAGATGACCAGCTACCTACCACTTACACACATCAATTTTCTAACCCCCATGTGGATGCCAAACAGTCAAAGCCACAAATCATATGCAATTGGCTTAAAACTCAGAAGATTGCTGTATATCCTTTTTTGTTTGTTTGTTTCCTTCTGGTTTCTGAACCTTTTAAAATGCAATTGTCACATTTTCAAGTTTTTTCCTTTGTTTTTAAACAAAAGCCAAAGATTTGTCAGTCTAATTCCAGCAGTTGAGTTCTTAATAAAAAACAAAAATATTGTGACACGTGATTTTGCCAGTGACATCATTTATTTCAAGCAAAAGTAGATTATTTATGCTACCCTTTTAAGTGGGAAGAGTTCCATGACAGGCTTTTCAAGCAGTGATCCATCTTGAGACAAGAAAAGTTTGAACAATAAGAGTATCTGTGGAATCCTATTTTGTGATGTCTGATCTAATACTACTGCTGTCTAAGCTTTGCTTTATGTGACCTCCCCCACCAAAATTCTACTCCCATGCCAACATGCAGGCCTTGGCTATGTTTAAAAGTTTAGCTGACATAAATAAGTCAGTTAAGAATGTTAAATAATAAAAAAAAAAATCACACCTTTAATTAACTGAGGTGCGTTGGCAAAAGCCCTGGTATAGACATAACAGCAAAAAGAAAAGTTGTTTTGCTGGCCTAGCCTATGACATTCAGGGAGGTAGGTTTAACTGTACCAGTAAAAGATTCTTTGCAGGACATCAGCCCTAGAGGGTGTGGTGAAATATCTATATTTATTCAGTCATGCCAGCAAACCCTCTCGCACATATATTGCTTTTCTGCATTAAAAACATGGTGCTTTTAACAAGCCAATTTATGGCTGTAATATTTTAGTTGGTCAAGATAAAATCTAGAATTAATGTTCGCCTATTAATGCATGTGAAAACTTCCAAGTATCTTTCCCTCTGTAGGTTTTTATGTTGAGTTAGTTACCAGACACTAGCTAACACATGGTAAAAATGCACCTTTTTCCCTACTTTGGATACACTCTATAATAACCTGTTTAGTAAAACCCATGGAACTTTGGTCATGTCCACCCAAAGAAAAAGAAAATGCACTTTTATAATAGTATAGCTAACATGACAGCTAAATGGGTAAATTTCTAGTATAGACATAGGAAGTTGTAATTACCTTAATATAGTTGGTTGAGAAGAACCCTTGGATCTGCTTCTATTCCTTCTAAATTGGTAGGCAAGATATCTATGTCTTCTGAGGATTTCCCACTTCAGCCTATTTTAACATGCAGAGAGGCAGTAGAGAAGGTTTCCTGGTTTGTGGCTTTCAGAAGCTCTCTGAAGAGTTTCACTGATTGTTCCTAGTGCCTTGGAAGTCACATCAGCATACTGATCTCTGACCCTCACAAGCTCTTTTAGAAACAGCAATGTCTAGAAGGATCAGCCAAACAATTGTTAGTGGATGTTGCAAACAAAAAAGTTCCAAGGTCAGCTCTGCTTCTGTCTCCACTAAAGAGTGGATTAAAAAAGCAAATGGGCTTCAAACATTTAAACATATAGGAGAGGAAAACATAGTGAATTGAATAATCCTGTACTGTGTTACCAGATTTGCCCATTACTTTGGGGTGTGCTCATTTATTAGGGATATGTTTCTAGGGTCTTGGTAATTCTGTCAATGTGCTGCTTGTGTTACTATACGGAGCTGTATCTCTCCCTTCTGCAAGCCCTCACCCCCAATGGAGCTATCTTGCAGGACTCAGTTTCAATGGGACTGGGTTCCTCCAATCACCAAATCAGTCATACACACAAACACACACAAATTAACATGACATGCCTGACCTGGCCGGGTTGATCAGCATGGACAGGCTGACACCCTCATATGCCAAGAATCAGTTCATCAGAGCAACAATAAACTGCAGTCAGACACAAGCACACAGGTAAACAGAATCCCTCTGAATCCGGCTGGGTGTCCAGCTGACACCCTCATGGGCCAGCATTCAGTTCATAAGGGCACGTCTGAGTCAAACTGGGTCAATCAGCCTGTACAAGCTGATCCCCATATGTGTTTCAAACTCAGCACGTCCCAATCTTTGGCCTCTTGATGAGCAGACCCCACAGTATTTTTGGGCTTCACAGGGATCTTTAGCTTAGGTAAAAGAAGCATTGCTGCAGAGCACGGGAGGAAAGAGAAGCAGAGAAGGAAAAATATACCCAATTACTACCAGTTTGACTATAAAAGTTATTTATTGCTAAGCATATGAAATATATAATGGTACTAGTAGTAATAGACATGCACAAGAAAAATCAAACACAAACAATTACAGTACTACCCTGGTTTCACTAAGTATTTGGGGAAACTTAGCTCAAGCTTAACTGACACAGTTCAGGTTCAGAAGTTTATGCCTAGAGTGAAAAGAGAGAGGGAGCGCTGGGATCTCACCAGTCCAAGGTACTCGGGCTGCAAAGCTGACAGGCACAGTCCTTGAAGGGAGATGATCTGTTCTTCCAGCGTCCCAAGAACAACAGGGGATGGTGTCAGCACGGGAGTTTTTCTTCTTTCTTTCTTTCTTGAAGCACCCACACTTTTTACAGATTTTTATACCCTCAGTTCAGCTGCTTCGAAGCATTCTCAATTGTGTAAATCATTGTCTTTTCTATTGACAAAGGGTTATCTGGTTTGGAACATCTCAAGAAACTGATTGATAAATCAGGAAACACATAAGATTAGGGAGTAACCAAATACTTGGGATCCAGCTTGAAATTCCTATGGATAGCAGATATACTGATGGGATATCTCATGGTTTCTTCAGGAACAATAGATAGCTTGCAGCATCAGGATTTTGAATTTTTACTTGTTGTGCACAAGCCTCAGCTTAGCATGACTTTTCCAGATCTTACTACAGTCTTTTAACAGACTTAAGATAATCATTGGGGTGCTCATAATCTTTTGTGGAGAGGACTTCCACCAGTCATCTCGGGAAAGGTATGACAACACCTGTGATTAGGGCTCCAATGGGCTGGACGCTGTGATGAACCCTTAACCATTGTTCAAATGTTGCCCATACCCGCTCTGACTCAGTCTCTTGCCTCAGCATTGCCAGCAACTGAGCTTTAGTCAATCAAGTTTAAATAGGCCTCCCATAGTGGGACCGGGGAATGTATGGCCCGAGATGCCTATTAAACTTAGAGGTGTGTGTGTGTCTGGGGCGGGGAAGTCCTTAGTAAATCCAGATTAGAACTGGTCTGATAAATGCTGAGCTGGGTGTGTGTGAACATGGGTTGATTAACATTTGGAGCACAGATTCCCCATCATGCAGTGCTCCCCTGCTTCTCTGATCCCAGAATTCACTGCAGTCTCTGCTTCAGGCTTTCTGTTCTCCATCTCTCATGTAAATGAATAGACATCTGGTTCTACCTCGGATGCAAATGAGACCTGGGGCATTTGTTTCACTCTTTTCACCCTTATCTGGAGGGTCTTAAGTGCATCTCTCACTGCATCTTAATCAGTTTCATTTATGTAGCGGAGGGGAGGGAGGGGGGTGAGTCCTTGTGAGTCAGACAGACTGCATCCTGTGCCAGGGTTGCCTGAGAACACAGAGCTGAGACATAACTGACAGAGATGGATTTAATAACCTAAAACTAGATCTTTCCCAACTCCTACATTACAATATAATTAACTGTGTTTCTCAAAGTAACATCTCTCCTCTCTTCCCTCTGAACTTAATTTTATATTTAATTTTTCAAGTGAAAGCATCTTTGAGATTGCATTTGTTAACCTCACATAGACCAGAATTTCAGATGGCATGAGGCAAGACTTTTAAAAAGATATCAACTAGTTTATAGGAGAACAAAGAGATGCTTTTGGAGAAACAGTTTTATCTTTTTGGCAATACTCAAAATGAGGGGGTTAAGCTTTTGACTTTCATGTATTGTGGACAAAGTGACAGCACCGTTGAATTTTAACAACTATGTAACTAGTTCACTTGATAATAATACAGATGCAGAAATTATGTGATTTAAATTTCTGGACTGCTCTGAGAACTAGTTCAGAGCATTTAGCCTAGAACCAAAACTTTTGTTTGGTGTTAAAGATAAGCTGAGACAGCTGAACTGGAGTCAGTTGACCACCACTGGTCCCTAGAGCTCTTGCTGGTTGCATACATAGTGAGATATTACCGGAGGCTGGTGTTCCTTGTTTCTAGGAATTCTAAGGGAGTCAGAGTCAATATTGCAAAAGAAAAGCAACTGGAAGTGACTGGATTTGGGGCTGGGGCTGTTAATACAGGAGGAGGGAAAGCAAACAACTGAAGTAATAAGCTAGAGAGGAGTTGGTGTGAGAACACATAAAAGGAAAAAGAAAACCAGTCAGCATATCCAGGGTTAACAGGGAAGCTAAGAATGAGGCATGTGTAGAGGAGGGGATGCAGAGGGAGCAGAGAGAGAGATAACAGATTTAAACAAAAGCTAAATAGGCTGTTCCAGTACAGTAGGGTTATAAATTATATTACAAGAAGATAGCATTCAGTGTGAGAGGAAAATATGTAGGAGAAAACATCTTGGGAGTTGTTCCAGCTTTCTGAATTTCTTTGAAAAATTACCCCCCGCCCCCCAAATACAGAACTAGCTTAGTGCAGAAGTAGGCTCAGAAAAGGTGCTGGTTCCATAGCACATGAAACCAAAGTCCCTTCTTCTGTGGCTCTCTAAGTTAGAAGTTTGACAGCTCATCACATGTTTTGACACAGAGTAAAGTGATAACTCCAGTGTGTTGGCCAAGATTCTCTTGATAAAGCAAGTACTAATGCCCAAGGCTGGAAGTTATTAATATTGAGACCATAACAGCTGTTCCATTTGCTCATGCATCTATGTTATCACCAAAACCTCATTATTACTCTGTAAAGTAGGTTGAGGTGTGTTAATATTAAAAGGGTCTAGGTAAAACAAAACCCCTATTCTTTTAATCATTCTGTATGCAGGGCCAGTTGGAATTGTGAAGTTTCTTCCTGCTGTTTATTTCCAACCTACATTTGTAACAGATACGGCTGATAAGATCACAGTCTAGACAACAGATCATAAAATTTAAATGTAAATAGTTGAAGCTACTCTTTCCACAGCAGTGCACAGGCCTCACAAAAAGTCATAACTGAACGTGATCCCCATGAACCAGCTTAATAAAGATCTTTTGCTACTTTTAAGATAATTAATAGTGTAATTAAAAAAAAAACCTAATGAAAAAAGGTTGAATGGTGCCCCAATTCAGAATGGAAAATAAAACCCTGCAAAATTTTGCCACAGGTATTTTCCTCTAAATGTTATGCAAAATCACAGTGTCAAAAGAATGTGAAGACTTTGTGATAGCAGATATTCATTAAGACTATTTATATTCAATAAATGACATGAATTAAAAGGCCTCTGTCCCTTTTCTTTGCTAACCTATGCAGTGCATCTGTCTGTATTGTTCAAAACCAACCTCTAACATACAGAGAAACACAATTCCCATGGCTTCTTATCTTTAGATAGGAATCTCAGTTAGACATATTGTGCATATTGTACAAGTCCACATATATATACACACATGTATCTCTTACTTTCAGTTCTTGATGTAAACTAGATGTCTCTCTCTCTGGGGATTGTATGGGGATAAGCCATGTCATTGCCTGATTAGTCAATATTATTTAAAAAAAAAAAAGGAGGATAAATGTACATGAGAAAAAATGATAGAGACAGAAGTTGAATAATAAGCACTCAAAGTATGCTAGAACCACACAGGGGATGACTTTTCCTGATGGTTTCAGTTAAAAGGTATGGCAGGGTGGCACTTTAAGAGCAGAGGTGGGCAAAGTACGGCCTGTGGGCTGAATCTGGCCTGCCAAGCCATTCTATCCGGCCCACGGGGCTCCTAAAAAATTTAGAAAAGTAATATTTATCTGCCCCTGGCTTCTGTCAAAGATGACATAAGCCAGGTACAGTAGGACCCAGGGGAAGCCCTGGCAGGCTCCTGCAACATCAGGGCCTCTCTGGCCTGCCACAGCCCTCCCGCACCCAGCCAGAAGCGATTGTAGGGCTGTTCGTGGCTGCACAAGCAAGGTAAATTCAGGTGAGGGGTAGGGGGAGGCAAGGGAGGACCGTGGGGATCGCCCCAGTCCTCAGGGGTGGGCCGGCTCCTGTTGAGCCCCACGGTCTGGCCATGCAGCTGGGAGCTGAAATGCGGGCAGGAAAGTGGTAGCGGGGGCAGGTGGGAGTGGAGGCGAGCAGGAGTGCAGAGCCTGTGCCGGTATCCCAGGACCAGTGCCGGCGGGGCCCAGAGCAGGGCAGTAAGAGCATGGGGTGGGGGCTGGCAGGGGTCTGTGGAGCTGGGCTGGGCTGCACCAGCAGGGAGAGGGGGGAGCCGTCCTGGTTCCGTAGAGCCCCTGCTGGCCAGGGCCCTGCACTCCTACCACCCTGCTCTGGGCCCTGCCAGCGCTTGTCCTGGGACACCACCGCAGGCCCCGTGCTCCTGCCCAGCTGTCGCTGGCTCCCGCTCACTCCCAGTGCCCCTGCCCCAGCCCCGTGGTACAGGTGGGGAGCAGCATGCAGCCTTGACCCCATAGCTGCCCACAGGGAATGAGCTGGTGCTCAGCACGGGGGAAAAGCGCCGTCCCCCCCCCCGCATGGCTGGTGCTTCTGGCTGCAGCTGCTTGAAGCCCACAAAGGGCTGCTGCCTCTACCGCATGCGCACACAGCCTCGCACAGGCTCAGGGCAGCTGCTCCAAGCCCATGCAGGGCTGCCTGTGCCTGCTCTCCATTGCCACCACTGCCCTGCAGGGCGGCAGTGACACAGCTGAGAGGCAGAACTGTCCCTGCGGACTCCGAGTGGCTGCAGCATGGGGAACTGGGTACAGGTGGGCGGGGCACTTTTCCCCTGCGCTGAGCACCATCTTGTTTCCCGCCAGTGAGCACAGGGTTGGGGCTGCGTACTGCTCCCTTTTTGTACCATGGGGCTGGGAGTGGGCGTGTGGGATCCAGCAGCAGGCGGGCAAGAGTGCAGGGCCTGTGCCAGTGTCCTGGGACCAGCGCTGGCAGGGTCCAGAGCAGGGCAGCAGGAGCGCAGGGTCCCGGCCGCCAGGAGCTCTATGGAGCCGGGCCAACTCCTCTCCTCTCCCTGCTGGTGCAGCCCAGCCCGGCTCCACAGACCCCTGCCAGCCCCCACCCGCGCTCCTACCGCCCCTGCTCTGGGCCCCGCTGGCGCTGGCCCTGGGACATTGGTGCAGGCCCCATATTCCCGCTTGCTTCCACTCTCCCATGCCACTTTCCCACCCACCCAGTCTACACAACATGGTTTCAATATCCACATACACATCCACACAAACCCCCATATGCAATCACTTCTGCATATACACCACAAATGCCCACAAATCAGGACAAAAATATATTTTTAAATTAAATTAGAATATATTGTTATGGGTGTTTGATTTTTAGTACGTAATTTGTTTTTTTTGCCCTAAGATGGCAAACCCTCTTCCCCACAGGAGTACTTACAGGGACAATGAGAGGGACTTCCAGTGGCAAAGGTCAGAGGTTAGGGGTGGGACTTCTGGCCCCATGATAGCGACCAGGGGGCGGGGCACCTGTCAAGTTGCAGCCATGTGGCCCTTGACAGCTTGCCAAAACTCAGTAAGTGGCCCTTCACCTGAAATAATTGCCCACCCCTGCCTGAGAGACTTAACTGGCTCAGACAGACTTAAGTTTTCATAGGCATCAGTCTACCTTGTCAGATGCTGTCACCTATGAAGCTTATGCCACTCTGAGCGAGACTGTCTCTAACATGCACTATGCCCTTTCTTCTGCCTGACTTCAGCAGCTAACTACCCTATTATCCCTAATTCAATGATTTTAATGGGAGCAAGAAGAGAGGGAGGGTTGGCGAATCTTTAGACAATGGGGATAATTTTTACCCTGGTGAAATCTTCCTCTCTGGCTACTGCTTACAGTAGATAAGGTGGGACTTGACAGTTTGATGTCTCATTGTGAAAAGCCAAAGGAATACAGGCTGATATTCATCACTGGCAGTGCTGATAGGAAGGACATATTTCTTTGCTTTATCTGTGTAGAGTCCCAAAAACAACCTCTCCCCACCCCATCTGCTTGTCATCTATAGCTTCATATATAGCTTCCTTCTCAGAACAACAGGATTGGACTAGTTGCCTTTGATACGACTATATTGATGGGCGTTTTAAGATACATTCATTGGAGCCAGTTTAAAAAAAAGATGAAAAATAAAACATTTTGCAAGAATGGATGGTGCATATCAAGACTTTTGAAAGTCCTCAAATATTTTGTTTCGATACAGTCAAAACACTCTTTTTCAACTTTATTGTTCTGAAGATAAGATTGAATCAAAACAATAAGGTCAGAGAGAGTATTGTGAGAAATGAAATATTCCCAAAGGTTAAGATTCTTGATGTTTCATTCTGATTTCAGATAAGACCACATTTCAAATCTCAGAATTTCCCATGGAAGGAAATACCAATTTTTGACCACTTCACATATTCACCATCGTTTGAATTCACACAGCTCACGCCTGCCCTGTCTAGCAGTATGGAAACTGAAATAGAGCCCAGGTACTAGATGCCAATCATGCTCTTCCCACTGTCACTCCCAACAACTTTCACAGCTGTCCCATTTAGAAGCTATGAAGACTGTCAAGTCTAGAGACATCAAAAGGTATCAGAGATCCACCTCTGAGATAATGAGATGCAATTTCTTTTCTAGAACAAGGTAAAATATGGGCACTGACAGGGGAATTTAGGATTTGTGATAAGTCCCTGAAATTGCAGGTTATTTCTCACAATGCTTGGGAAAAATATTTTAGAGTATGCATATTTGGGTAGCATGTAGCTGTCAGGCTAAATACAAAACCAGTGCTATCTGATAAACTAATTCATAAGGCCACATCAGGAAGAGGTTTTTAACAATTTCTCCTATATCATTTTCATCCAGGAAGTATCACAACATTACAAGACATAGTAACTCTTTGGCCAGTTACAAACATTACACTTTTATAGGTGGTCAGAAAATTGTCTATACTCATAATAGAATTGAAGCTCAGCACACAAAACTGGTCTATACCCATAACAGAACAGAAGTTTGGAACACACAGACTGGTTTAAAAATGGCAGAACCCAGTCTAAGATTTGTACCCACACCCCACCACTACCAAAGGACAGATGTAGGCGCAGACAGATGAGCAGCTCCCGAGAAGTGCCATGAGTTATAACAACCCCACAGGCCCAACAGAAGTTTGCTGTTAGGTTCCAAGACTTAGGGAATCCAGCTGATGTTTAGAGTGGCTGTCCGGTAGCAATATCCCCCTCCCAGCCCCAGTGCTGTTGAGGTCTCCCCAGGTGGCACTGGAGGGTGGGGTGGGTGGATTGGAGCCCCTCCACTTCTGATGGGCTCCAATCCACCCGCCCCACCCTCCAGTGCCAGCTGAAAAAAACACAGACCAAACTCCCTCTGCTCCCTTTCCCCCCTCCCATTCTGAAAACAGTGCCAGGGCTAGGAGGAATGCAGATACAAGTTACTGAAGCTGCTTCATTTTGGAGTGTCTTCATCATGAGGCTTCAGATTTTTGTGGGATCAGGCCCTTTTAAAGCACTCTGCAGCCGTGCACTTCTGTTTGGTCATGGTTATGGAGCACTTTCAGGGACCAGATCAGGTCAAAATTGTCACGTCTGTCTGGGCTTTGTGTATTCTGTTTGTTACCGATCTAAACTACGCCATTTACAGAAAACCACATAACTTAGATCGATTCCGCCTTGGGCTTTTTGAATGTCTATACCTAGCCTATGCATCTCTATCATGTGGCTACATTAAGATACTTTTAGGTAGGTGTTGAACAGAAAGCTTATGCCCTCTTACCTATTTTGTCAGGAAGCAGAGTAAGCTGAGGAGAACCTCAGTTAGGTTCCTCAGATAGGAAAATTAAGTGCAAACATAAAACCATAGAACAAAGTTGCACAAAAGAATTTAGCAGGAATGAGCAAAGCAGACAAAGTTACTGAAACACTACTGTAAATGACTCAAAGAGGCGAGCATTAAATGAGGGTCATTGCTGTAGCAACATTATCTGAGAAAGCATAGGCATCAAGAATAATCCCCCTTCTTTTCTTCCAACACAAACTGTGGTAAGACATTCCAGACACTTATTGCAAAGCACTCCAGATTGTAGATCTACCAAAAACCCATCTTTTAACTGAAACATGAATTTGCCTGCATCGTTTGTTGTGGATGGAGACTGGACTAGTGTTATAGCAATTCACCTTGGTACTAATTTATGAAGTTAGTATGGTCCATACTTACTTGTATCTGTGCATGGTGTAGCCCGGCTTGCCTGCTTGAAGGGGCTTCGAGCTATTGGTAAGACTTTCCCACCAATCAGGAGGCGATGAAGGAGAGGCTGCCCTTGCGCAGGGCAAGATGAAGAGCCTGGACCTGGGTGAGGAGCCTACTGCCCCTTACCCTGGTTGGTCCTTTTTGCAATCCGGGGGCAGACCTCCGGAAGCTATAAAAGAACAGTGTACCCAGCACACGGCTACTGCTGCAAGGGATGGAGGAGAGGGAAGATGGGCTAAAGAAGAGCTGGGGAGAGCTACCCAGTGGGGCAAATGTGGCAGTACCAGAAGAGCTTGAAGACCCCTTCTGGTTGCTGGATGGGGAGCGGTGAGTGGTGCAGCCCACAGAAGCACCACTGAGAAGCACAACAGTGGTGTACAGCTCAATGCACAGGGCAAAACCCTGGAGGCTGTATGAGGCAGCTCAGGTCTGCACCTCTGGTGTGCGGCCAGAGGCGCGGTGCATGGAGTGGGGACCCTGGAGCCATATGGGGCAGCTTGGGTCCACAACCCCTGGGATGAGGCCAGAGGCCTGGTGTAGGTGTTGCTGCGCAGAGGGTCCAGGAGCAGACCAGGGCCCTGGGAGTCGTATGAGGTGGCTTGGGTCCACAGCCTGTGGTAACTAGCCAGGGGTCAGTGCATGGTGTGGTCCAAATGGGACCAAACCAAGGCCCCGGAGCTGTAACTCCTGGCATGAGGTCAGGAAAGCTCAGTGCAGGGGATGCTGCATGGAGGGTCCAGACCCAGGACCCAGAAACTGCATGGGGCAGCTGGGGCCTCCAACCCCCCTGGCACGAAGCCAGGCATCTGAAACCCAAGCCTTGCACAGAGAGCCCTGGCAAGGGCTGAAACCCTGGAACCTGGCAAGGCGGCTTGGGGGCCCCAACCCTGGGCAAAGAAGTTAAGTCACTGGTGCACACCACAGTGCACAGAGCCACCAGGGCTGGCGGGCCCAGAAGGAGAGACTCACTGGGGGAGAGACAAGGACCCTCTACCCTGCTCCCTGGAGTATGAGTTCCTGGAGAAGACGATTCCCACAGGGGAGTGGGGGCAGAGTCCACCTGGGTCGGTGGAGCTGACCCTCACGTGGAAGCCTAGAAGGGCAGGACTCCCTGAGTTTAAATGTACTATAGTTTTAGTAAAACTAAATCCTAAAACCGCTTGTCACCCACAGAGCAAGTTTTGTACAAGACACTACAGACTTTCTACGGAAACTTAAAAACATAGACCACCTTCCCAGCAACAAACTCCTAGCCACCATGGACATTACCAGCCTATATACCAACATCCCACACCAGGATGGCATCCAAGCCTGCCTTACATATCTACAGGAACAAGATTTCAACTCAGAATACAGACCCAAAGATATTACTGAACTTATACACTTCATCCTCACACACAACAATTTCACTTTTAATAATCAACACTTCCTCCAGATGATGGGAACAGCTATGGGCACTAAAATGGCCCCACAGTATACCAACCTTTTTATGAGCCACCTGGAAAAAGACTTCCTCAAGAATTGCACCATCAAACCCTTGCTATACTTAAGATACATTGATGACATCTTCATAATTTGGACTGAAAAGCTGCAGTCTCTGATTGAGTTCCATCAGAAATTCAACAATCACCATCCCTCCATCCGACTTTCTTTAGAATACTCCAGCACCAACATCTCCTTTTTAGACACAGTGATCAGTATCCAGAAGGGTAAAATACAGACCACAGTATACAAGAATACTTGTATTCTTGTCAGACCACAGACCAACATACATATCTGCACAGAACCAGCAATCACCCTAAACACACCAAAAAAGCTGTGATATACAGCCAAGCCCTCAGATACCACCACATTTGTAGTGAAGAGAACACCTGGGATTGCCACCTCACCAATCTTAAAAAGGCTTTCACCCAACAAGGACACTTGTCCAGAGAGATAAATCGCACGTTTGAAAGAGCCACCTGGATACCACGTGAAGAACTGCTGCAGTACAGAAGAAAACCCCCCACAAATCGCACACCGCTGGTTATGACGTATCACCCCTCCCTTGAACCTGTATGGAAAATCCTCAAAAAATTGCAACCCATACTAGAAAGAGACCCTGTTCTTAAAAAGATCTTCCCAGAGTCACCCATCCTAGCCTTCAAACAAGCACCAAACCTTGCCAACCTCATCACCAGAAGCAAACTTCCTCAACCCCAGAACACACCAAAAGGATCCAGACCGTGCCATGACAAGAAATGCAAAACCTGCCAACACATCTCCACCACCCCTACAATCACTACACCCCACAACAGAGCCATCAGCATCCCTGGATCTTACAGCTGCACCTCCAGAAATGTAATATACCTCATCCAATACACCAAATACCCTGATGGAAAATACGTAGGAGAGACCAAACAACAACTGCGCACCAGAATGAACGCACACCAGAAATCTATCAAAGACAGAAATATCCAATTACTGGTGGGGGCACATTTCTCACAGGAAGGCCACTCTCTCTCCAGTCTCTCAGTCCTGATCCTCAAGGGAAACTTGCACAACACTTCCCAGAGACGAGCCTATGAGCTCCATTTCATCAACCTCCTGGATACTAGAGATCATGGACTAAACATAGACATTGGATTTTTGATACATTATAATCTGCCTGGCAACTGACTCCCCAGCCCAGCCCCTGGCTTCTTTACTTTTCATTCCATCCAGGAAGAGCACGCACCAACTGCTGAAACTTCCTTAGCCTGACGAAGGGTTTTTGAACCCGAAAGCTTGCTTAATAACTATTCTCCAACTATTTGGGTTGGTCTAATAAAAGATATCAAATTCATCCAAGGAACCTTGTCTGCCTATAGTTTTAGGGGCATTTTAGCCGGGCTGAGGAAAGCCTAAAGGGCACAGGGAGACTTTCTTTCCCCCCTGCCCCAGCCCTGGGCCATGGGATCGCAGCCAAGGCTCCAGAATGGTCTGGGCCTTGGGGTTTTATAAGAGTTAGCTATGTTCAAAGGGAGGCTGCACCTTATATTTTGTGAATGGGTATCCTGTATTATATAGTTTATATTTTGTTTTATGAGTGCAGGTTAATAAAGTCTAAACTGAAGAGGTATATTAAAATTGTTAATCTGATATAATGAGGCTAAGTAGTGATAGAATATGTATGTTTTATATGTTTATATTTAATGTTTATATAGATTTGGATCTGATAGAATGTAAAGCTATAAGACAAATATTGAAAATTAAATTTAATTCTCAGTGAGATAGTTACCTGTATCCTGAGGAGGGATATAGGACTAGGTAAATATTTCCTATATTCTTGATGGTCTAAATGTTTTGTTATATATGTATATTCTAGTAACACCCTTGTTGATACTTATTTATGGTTCACCTTTACTTACCTGTTTGTTATTTGTTCTAGGTTAGTTAATTTCCTGTGTAGAGTGTGAAGCCCTTGGGATGGTGTAATCCTCTAGCTGCTATTTATAGAATATAGTATTGTATAAGTTTTTATATATTATATGTTTATTAACATTATTTTTGTGTAACTCTTATATATAGCAATAAATGTGTATATAGTTAAGATCTGAAGTGTGGATCCGACTGTCTATGGTGGGGAGGGGAAACTGCACATAGCCAGCAGCAGTTCTCCCACCACAGAGCACCTGCCCTGCCAACATCTCCCTTCAGTTGGAGAAGGTGGTACACAACCAGGTATACCTGAGTTGCATGTGATTTATGATTTTCTTTAAAAGGAAGTACAAGTTATTAACAAAAATAGGAGAGATGATAGGATTCAGAGGAAATTAAATCAGTTCCTCAAGATGGATTAGGTGGTCTGCAAGCAAGATGTTGCAGGCGCAGGGTCCAGTAAGCAGATAGAAACCAGTCTGTTATAATCAGACCCAGAATCCTGAGCCCTGCATGCTGCTAAACCCCTCCTCTGGGCCTGGGAAGTGACTTCTTATTCTTTTCTGCTCTGGGTCTTCACGTCACACTGCCAGAGGTAGAGCTTGAATTTGCCACTTCCCTTGGGGAGGGACCCCAGCTGCCTTGAAACTCTAGACTAGTGTCTTGGCTCTGATCACCAAATTGCTTTGAAATGTTCACTTCAGAAACCACCTTGTAGTGGGAATTCTGGTTTCCTAGTCACATTGTTTAAGGACAATTTGGTAGTTAAGGAAGGAAGCACAGGCCTGATAAAGAAATTTCTTAAGCACATACCCTATGCTTCATGCAGGAAAGTTACTTATCTGCAGGAAACTACCAGCTCCTGAATGCTATTGCTATATGGTCTTCAACCTCACTCACCATCAATCAGATCATTCCCAATGCCATAGCAACGAAGTTTGGCACCTGGGGCAAAGCCCACAGCATCAGCCCGCCTTCACTCCATGCACAGATGCGGGGGGCACCCCCCCCCCCCCCGCTTGCCCAGGAGTGCACGCAATGGTGGGAGCTGCCCTTCCCCTGTCCCTGCACCCCTGCCAAAGCTGGGCACTGCCTATTGACACCTCTTTGCTTTGGTGCCTGGAGCAGTCACTCTGCTTGTCCTGCCTGCCCCCATACAGCACTGATCATGCCTTCTTCCCCTTTGGCAAACCTTTGGGAATTTGGGGGAAGTTTTTTCTCCAATTTTGAATTGTTTACTTCCAGTTTGTATGTAAAAGTTTTGTTGTGGATTAGATCATTTATTTTATAGCAGGAACTTGACTGAAAGTGAGTGGTTTTAGGCAAATATGCTGCCCCAAAGAGAGAGAGAAATAAAAAACATGGGTGTGAATTCAGTGGTAAAGTACTGTGTCCCATATAGCATCTGGACTTGTGCAGTGACTAAGGAATTAAACAAAACCAGTGTTTCAAAAGCTCTCCATGCACTGTACAACAAATGGCAGGATACTTCCATTTGCACCTGGATGTCAATTCCACAAAAGCTGATATATTTGTTCTGTTTACCATTGTAAATGATCAAAGCTGAACTGATCACCTTTAATACCACGTTGAACAGATTGTAATTCCTAATAACATTAGTTACTGGAAACTGAAAGAATTTCAGCAGTTGCACTTGTTTATTCCAGTAGTGAATGTGGTTTAGCAGCTGTGAGGGAATATATGACACAGGCAGATTTAAATTACATAACTACCCCCCTCCCCCTATTTAAAGAAAAAATATCTTGTGCCCTCACCCTCCCACCTCCATGGACAGGCACTGGTAGCCACTGACATTTTGCTCTTCCTAAGCATGGACTTTTTGGGTGCAATGTTTGAGGATACCTGGCCACATTCTGCTCTCACACACCTCCATAATCCCACTGCAGTTTCTGAAGAGATGAACCAAGAGGTCAGAAACTGAGTCCTTCTTCCTAGAAACAGCCAGTGCTAGCAGTTTTCTCCAAACTGAACTCATAATTAGTGTGTCTCAAGTCACAGTCACTTTACAGTAGCCTTAATTTCTTCAGATCTCCTGAATTTACATATTATGTGATATACAGCTAAGACACAAGCTGAAGAGAGTGAACCTAATGCCAGCAAATCTTTAAGAATGGCTAGCTGGTAATGAGCAGAAGCAGGGAAGGGGGAGAGTGGCTGTTTCAGAAAAGCAGGGAGGGGGAAAGGCTCAGCTCTGTACCCAGCAATTACCAGGCTGAGTAACACCACCACCTCAGGGATTCTCTATTTTTCTTCTGTTTGCACCAATTCATTTTTTCTCCTCATTGCAAACACCAGCCTCCCCTCAAGAACAAACCTGACAAATGGATCATGCTAAGTTATGTTCTCCCCTCCCTTTGCTGAAGCAGCTGATTCACCACACACCAAATTACATGACTTGACTAGTGAAACAGATCCTTGTTCTATTTTGGTTTGGAGTTTGTTTTTGCTGTCTCTCTGTTGATCTGATGGTGACATGCCAGGACCACAAATAGGTAAGCACGGGACACACATTCAGGTAGAGCTGCAGAAAGACTCCTTCACATTATTGTTAAAATGGAACCAATGGGAACATTGTCTTGTCTGGGGAAGCTCCTGAAATATTTTGCAGACTATTGCTTGAATCTTTGGCACAGCCTTGCCCTGAATTGGCAGTATGCTCTCCTTCTACTCTCTTGTGCAAATAACATTTTCCACATTTATTTCAGGACCTAAATCTGCAGTCCTGAAACAAGCAAAACTCCCCTTGGATTAACTGCAGTAAATGTAGGGTTCTTGATATCTTGTGTCACCAAGATAATTTTAAATCTGGAGCAGCTGCTTGTCTAGTACCAAAGAAAGGGCATCTGGGCACAGGCAGTGGGACTTTCTTACTGGCTCATTGTTGGCCTAACTCTGCATTGATAGTTTAGTACCTGGTAAACAACAGAGAATTGCAATCTCTCATAGCAAAAGACAAATTGCTGCTGCTTCTGTTACATTAGGGATTCAAGTCAGACATTGAACTTGCTTTTTGTGTCACAAACAGACATATCAGCTTAACAAAATCAATCTAGCCTGTCCAAGTAGACTCACAGGTTGGACTTCTAGTCCAACTGTAAACCCAGTAATTTGGTTCCATTTCCAATCTAATTTCCACCATGGTCAGTGGTGATTAGAAAGCCTGCACTCCACTGGCATCTGTTCAGACTTCCTGGGCGTACACTTAGCAGTGTGTAAGAAGCATTGCTCTTGCATGCAGAATATTGGAGTTGCAGTTATTTTGCATCATTCCTGCTCAGTCTACAAAATGGGATGTTTAATGCCAGCAGATTACATAAATACCAGTATATTCTATCTAAATCAATAGACCCAATGTACCTGGACTATGTATTAGAACAGTTGTAAATTAAAGCTATCAATAATGTTTTCAAACTGTGTTACAGGCAGCCCTCAACTTACAACATTTTGAGTTACATTGTTTCGCACTTACAACTTTTATAAATTGACACCGTTTCAACTTTTTGACTTCTGTTTTGACTTTACAACACTTGATCCGATGCTACGCTATGCCAGAGAACAAGTTTGCTGTGTTGCCCATCTCCCTAGAGAGCATCTGTCCAAACTTCCTTGGACACTTTCTTTAAGAAAGCAGACAAGACTCCAGAAAAACCTGCAGCCAAGACTCCTGAGAAGACCCCAGCCAAGAGCCCTTCAAAAAGTCTAACCAAGAGCCCTTCAAAAAGTCCAGCAAAGTCATCTCAAAGAAGTCCTTCCAAGTCAATATGATTGCTATTTACAATATAAATACTTCAATGTAGCTATATTGCTCATCTCTAATTGACTGAGTACAAAATTCTGGGTTATTTTTGGTGAAAATAGGGTATCGGGCCTTGGTTCAGGAATCAATTCCCCATCTATAACATTGTTTCTTATGGGAAAATCGGTTCTGAGTTACAATGTTGCAACTTAAGACTTTCAGGAACCAATTGTGTTTCAAGTCCAAGGACTGCCTGTACTGATAACTTATATACTAATAACTGAAAGCTTGTTGGTGTTTCTTTGTAGACAAACCAAATCATTTGGTGGGGTGGGGAACAACAGAAACTCACAGCTGTTTAACATCTGAGCCTGGCTAAGATAGGAAGAGTGATGGTCTAAAAGCGAGTTCTTACTCAACTGCTTTTCTTTCTATGTATATTCTCTGTACCAAAGCTAGAATAAAGAATGGGTCCATATCAAAGGTTTCAGCTCCTGGGTTCACACACACATATCAGAATCAAAGCTGTCATTAAAAAAATGTTCGTAGCTTTGCTGGATGCAAAGAAAAGTTTGAAAATGTGAACAAACTATAACTGATGTGCATCTAAGTTTGCAGGGCTAGGGACAGACATTACACATAAACTGGTTTAAGTGATCAGAAACTGGTTTAAATCTGTAACAGAACAGATGTTTAGTGTACATAAACCAGTTTTAAAATGGCTGAAACCAGTTTGTGATAAACCTGATTGAATGTAGTATCAGACTTAACTGATTTGGATCAAACCGGTTTATGCTGTGTCTGTCCCAAACCCCTTGCTGGTTTGAGATAAATCAGACTCCATCAGCATCTCAGCATACTCTCTGGGCTGGGCAGGGCTCTCTGCTTCACAGCATGGCCTGTCCCTTCTCTCTGCTCCCTGGGCAGACCTCCTCTGGCACAGACTTGTAGACACAGCAGTCTGCTGGCTTTCCCAAGGCCCCCTCCCCCACCCCTCTCAACACTTGCTGCTTAAGCAGGGATCCCTTCCTTCCCATCTCCCACAGCAGACCATATGCAAGTGGTATGGTAGCTAGTGCTGTGTAAGGCTCTGGCAGAGAGAGCAGACACAGCAGAGTCTGCCTGGCTTCCCCCTGGTACATGAGTAGGGCTGCTCCTGATGGTTTTGTGGCAGCCTTAAACTGCAGTCATTTCTCTCCATCTAAGGATGCAGACAACTGCCACCTGTGGCCCTGCTAGTGAAGCTCCTCTGTCTGACCTGGGTTTAAATTGGCAGCTGGTATGTGACTTGTGCCTGTGTGATTCTTGAGGAAACAGAAATTGCCCTGAGATGCTTTTATTTAACAATTATATGAACATGATGGATCACACTGAATGCAGTTGCTTACGCAGAGAACCTCTATGCACTGTTTCAATCTCTATCTCCCTCTTGTTTGATACATGCTGAGTCCACAAGAGGGCACTGTGCCACACCGACAAAGTGGATTTTTGTTTTCACCTCGGCCACACAAGGTTTCTTTACAAGTCCTGGGCCAAGCAGGCTCCAGGGAGAGGATATACCACACTGAACTTTCTGTAAGTATTTTGAAATACAGTTTTGACTGTTGGAACACTAAACTTGCAACACTTTATGCACCCACATATGCTTTACAGCTTGTGGGTGGATTTGCCACTAGGTGCTAGGTCAGGAAATAAGCCCTGATGGAATGATCTCTACCCTTGCAGGGGAAGTGGGGAGGGTTGATTTAGCATGGTGGTCTGGTATCTCTCATTTCCTGCTAGGAAAACATGTCTTTAATCAGAGTTTCAGAAGCCACCTTGGGAGAAGCCATCTCCCATTTAGTTTTAAGCTTCTTCTGAGAGGTTCTAACAACATGTGGTTTCATCCGCTGACTCCATTCTGCTCCCCAGTGGAAAAAATCTTCCAGCCATAAGCATCAATCTTCTTCTTTAATTGCGAGTCCATCAAATTAACAGTTCAAGTTTTTTCCAGAACAGTCTTTCCAGTAGGGTCAGGTGCAGTAAGTGATGGGGAAGTATTAATTACAGAGCAGAAAGGTGACACTTGCTGGAAAGATACTATTACCAGTAGCCTTATCCAACACCACACTTGATTCCAAGTCTGAAAAAGCACTGGTGCTGATGGGGCTTTTCATGGTATTTCTGCCTCTTAGCAATGAGACAAATAACTAGTCTTGAACTGTGCCAAGCAAATACAGCAGCAGTGTGGTTTGCAAAGAAAATCCAGCTCTCCCTCAGCTTCCCTCCATTTCACTATGAGTCTGCAACTAGGTTCGGTAGTTTTGTTAGGCTGAACCTGAAGTTGAACTCTGAAAGTTGATTTGCAGGAAGTATCTATCTGTTCTGTTTACCCCAACAAGCTGCAGAACAAGACTCTCTCAAGAAATTCCAAGGTCCTTTTTGCTAATGAACTATGTAACAAGCTCTACAAAATCCACTCTCATTTACATTAATGCATGGAGGAGGTGCCATTAAAAACACTGGCTCTAATTTTGCTTTGTTGCTGCTGTTAAATTAAGTGCAGTTCACGAGAGAGAAGAATTCAGTCCCTTAGCTTAGACTTACTTTAAGATGATAATTAACAAGACAGTAAAATGTTGGGCAAAGCAGAATGTCCGATTCCCTGTTGAGTAACTCATAGACTCAGTTTTGTTCTTTAAAATCTGAGTCTGGACATAAACATTTCCTATCATTTTAATGAATGGACTGAAGGTATATGGCTCAATCCTCAGTTGATGTCAATGGATGGAATTCTACGAACTTAAAGGAATTTCATAGTATATGACAAGTTCATACAAGCTGCAAACTTGGGATATACTATGAAACCGTGTGCTCATGATGGCCATTATGTGGCTCAAAGTATATTTTCTCAATAACTGCATATCCCATTTCTTCAATAGCTAGAACAGAGCATTTTCTCCTGCCTTCCTCTCCCCTTCGCTTTCACCCCCACCCCAGCCAAAAGCCTTCCCTGCAAATTCAGTCTAAGAACTGATGGTTCTTACCATCCTGCTTATCACCAGTAATAAAGATAGTAATTTTTGCATATGATCCCAGATCGGCTGTAATGCTCTTCCAGAGCAGCAGCTGCCTTGTGGGACTAAAGGAAATAAGGTGCGAGTAGCAGTTTAGTCAATAAATACACACAGATCTAATTCTAAGCTTTTCATTTTATCAGACACCCAGCTTCCAAAGCTTAACTCTTTGAAACTTCTTTGAAAAATTCTATCCCAAATACTCAAAGGAGGTGGCATTTTTACTGTCATGTTTCTCATGTTTCTGATAAAAGCTGCCCCTTAAAGAATCTTTCCCCACTCCAGCAAAGTGGCGTTTTAGGGACAGACATTAAACATAAATCGGTTTAAGTAATCAGAAACTGGTTTAAACCTGTAACAGAACATAAGTTCAGTGCACATAAACCAATGTCAAAATGGCTGAAACTGGTTTAAGATAAACCTGGTTGAATGTAGTATATCAGACTTAACTGATTTAGGTCAAACCGGTTTATGCAATGTCTGTCCCAGACCCCTTCCTGGTTTAAGTTAAACCAGAGTCCCCCAGTATCCCAGATGCTTTGCTGGGCTCAGCTAGGCTGTGACCTCTGCTCCAGAGAACAGGCTGGTCACACCCCTCTCCTCCCTAGCCAGAGCTCGGGGGAGACTGAAGGCACTGCACGGTCTACCTGACTTCCCTTACTGCTCGCTGCTCAAGCAGGGATTCCCCCCTCCCGCCCTCCCATAGCGTGGACCCCAGTCCCATGGACCCTAGGCATGTGGTATGCTAGCTAATGCTGAGAGGTGTGTGTGTCTCCAGTTTCACTGGGATAGGCAGACAGGATAGTGTCAGCTTAGGACTTTTTAGAGCTAATCAGCAGGTCAGCTGGAAATGCCCCTTCCTTCCTTGGAAAAAGCTGTTGAAGATGGGCTTGAACTAATGAGAGAAGCTTTGTTTTGCTGATAGGCTGATAACACTGTGGTTTTATCAGCCCCCTGGCTGGTCTGCAGACATGGAGAGGGAGATTGAAAAGCTCAGTATCAACAACAGATGCATGCACTGCATACATCCCCTTTGCCTCAGAGTGCTAGCCCTGAGCTGGGGTTTGGCAACACTCCCACCCCTTGAGCAGCCAGAATTCATTACGCACTGGCAATGTTCCCTCTAAGGAGTAGCGGTCCATGAGTGTGCCACTTTGGTCTGTGAGCTTGCTGCTTTGGTCCCGCCTCCCCCTTTTGGTGTGGCATGGGACACTTACCAAAGGTAAGCTCCTCACTCCTCACCTGAGGCAGGCAGCAGGGGCTGGGGGGGTTAGGGGCCTGGAGGCTGGTGCAGGCTCCGGGAAACTGCTCCACTCCCCCGCATTACCTCCAGAAGCGATGAGGCACATGGCATCAGGGCTGGGGAGTGGAGCAGTTCGCCGGAGCCAGCAGAGCCCGTACTAGCCCCCACCCCAGCCTCCATCCCTGCGTTGCCTCACCTCAGGGAGGAGCCGTTGCTCCACTAGCTCTGGGGAAGTGCTCCACTCCCCAGCCCTGATGCCATGTGCCTCCTCAATCCCTGAGGCAATGCGGGGGAGTAGAGTACTTCCCCAGGGCTAGTGGAGCCTGCGCCAAGCCCCTGCCTCTGCCTTGCCTCAGGAAGGAGCTTACCTTTAGTAAGTGTCCCATGCCGCAGCCCAGCTCCTCTCCTGCTGGATGCATGGCCTGAAAAAGTTGGTGCGCGGCCAGACTTTTACTTGTGCGCAGCCGCACACATGCGCACCTTAGAGGGGAACTTGCACACAGGCTAACTGAAGGTAGTATTCTGAAGGATAGCCAACATGGCTTCATGATAGGCAGGTCATACCAGACCAACCTCATTTCCTTCTATGATCAGGTAACTCACCACCTGGATAGGGGAAATGAGGTAGATGTCATATACTTGGACTTCAAAAAGGCCTTTGACCTAGTCTCCCACGATGTCCTCATGGTTAAATTAGGAGAATGCAGCCTTGACTACTTTACAGTTCAGTGGCTAGGCAACTGGCTTCGTGATAGGACCCAAAGGGTATTGATTGATGGAACCGAGTCATCATGGTGGAAGGTGACCAGTGGCATCCCTCAGGGCTTAGTACTTGGACCAGTGCTCTTCAACATTGTTCATCAACGCTTGTATTGTTGGCAACATTGTTGACAATGCTCGGGTATTACAAGCAAACTGGCAAAGTTCACTGATGACACCAAACTACAGGGGAGCATGATTGCTCTCGAAGACAGGCTGGCAATATAGGCTGGCAATACAGGCTGACCTGGATGAGCTTGTGAGGTGAGAGGACCTCAACCTAATGTCATTTAATACAGAGAAATGTAAAGTGCTCCATCTGGAAAGAAATAATCTACAACACACTTACGGGCTTAGCAGTGCTACACTTGCCAGCACCACAAATGAATAAGACCTGGGTGTCATGATTGACAACAAAATGAACATTAGCCACAAATGCATTGCTGTGGCTAGTAGAGCTAATCAAACACTGGCATGCATCTACTGAGGCATCTTGAGCAAGGCAAAGGATATCATCCTTCCAAGACTCTACTTGGCCTTGGTGAGACCACAACTGGAGTACTGCATCCAGTTCTGGGCGCTACACTTCAGGAAGGATGTGGAGAAGCTCAAGAGTGTCCAAAGGATGGCCTGATTAGAGGGTGAGAGACCAGATCATATGAGGAGAGGCTGAAAGACTTGGGACCAGGGTCACCGTACATCTGAGGTTTCCTGAACATGTCCTCTTTTTTGGCCCCCTGTTCTCATGTCCAGGGGTTTTTTAAAAATGAGAGCAAATGTCCGGGTTTTTGCTCTTCCACTCCTTTCGCAGGCTAGCTGCTTGGGGCTGGGAGCAGCGGGCAAGGTGATTGGTTGTCAGGGGTCACGTGCTCCCCACACGGGCCCCAGCAAGCCACACCCAAGTAAGGAGACACTGTATGTGTGTGGGTGCGTGTGCACGTGCAACACAGAACTTGCTTGTTTGGCCCTGCCTCTGCTGGACATCAATGACACCAGAGGTAAGAATCAGCACCATGACTGTCAGACCCAATTCTGTTCTTCTGTTGCTTCAAGGCTGAAGTCAGCATTACTTTTAGCAGTGAATGTAGGTTCTTTGGGCACTTTGGAGAGTACTGAGTGCTTTCAATGATTCTCTGCTTGGTGTTCGTCTCTGTAACCCTCATTTTACCTCTCTGGCCTCACTCCTAACCTCACTTCTGCATTTGTGGTTCCTCCAAAATTGGCTGGGACCTAGCCATGAACCCCCAACCTCAGACAAAGGGGAAAGGACTTTTAGAACAGGCCTGGGTCCATCCATACCAGAATGCATCCTAGTAGCACATAGCTTCCACAACAAAGGAAGCTGGGTTCAAACAGACCAGTCTCTTCAATACATGACTCTAGTTCACCAGAACTGGTCCTTCCTGTGCTCTGAGTGAGGCAGGAGGTCCTGAAGAACCCCTCCCTCCCCTCCCCCCAGAAAACAAGCAGTATCTCATCAGTACCTCATTTTTCCCCCTGCCCTCCTTGTTCTCAGAAAAAGCTGAACTAGTTTGACTTAAAGTGGAGGAAAGAAATGATCCTCAGGAGACAACTTAGGAAATTTCAGCCTGGATAGTTAATGTTTGGCAAAGTTATAAGGAACTAGACACAAGGTCTCATAATGGGGAGTGTCCAGCAACCTTAATAACAACAGTTCTAACAATTCCCCATAGTTTTAAGGATTGTAATTAAGCAGGAAAAGCAAAACCAGCCATTTTAATTCCTGTTGTAGCAAGTTTAGCATCACAGGAAGAAATCTTAGCTTTTGTCTTCAGCATAATTAGTTTAAACAGCAAATCTAAATAATAAAATGACAATCACACCCAACTCTTTCATAGTGCTATTCATCATTACCATCTCAAAGTGCTTTACCATGCAGGTCAGAACTACTATCCCCAGTTTAGAGATAGGGAAACTGAAGCAGAGAGAAAAAAAAATAGCTCAGCCAAGGTCACATAACGAGCCAGCAGCAGAGCTAGGATTAGAACCCAGGACACTTAAATCCCTTGTCTAGTACTCAGTTCACTAGCCAAAATGACAACCTCCTAGTTAAGAACCTTGTTTCTGTTTCAGGGTTAATTTTTTGTTTGTTTGATCTGTTCTCATAGACCTTAGAAAACAATCAGAGGCTAGGGACAGATATTCAAAAAGCCCAAGCCTCAATTGATTCAATCTTTGCAGGTTAGTCTAGCCTGCCTAGATTGAATAATTTGCAACTGCACAGACATCCTCTGGATGGAGGAAATGCAGGTACATGCCTGCAGTGGCTCAGGCCAGAAGCTGGGGGGTACTTGACCAGCCCTCCCTTCCCTTTCACTATGCTGAGCTGAGGGGGGGCATGGCCAGGCCCCAGCAGGATGCTCTGATTAGGAAGGGGTTTGAGCCCCCACCCTGCCTACACAATCCCAGACTTTTCCCCGCTTGCTGCTCAAGAGTGTTGCCAGACCCTAGCCCCGGGCTGGCTCTCCGAGGCAAAGGGGAGCATGTAGAGTGCATGCATCTGTTGATGATACTAAGCTTTTCAAGCTCCCTCTCCCTGCTTCTTCATACTTAAACCAAGAAGGGGTCTGGGACAGACATTGCATAAACCAGTTTGACCCAAATCAGTTAAGTCTGATACTACATTCAACCAGGTTTATCTTAAACCAGTGCACCCGTCTAGTTTGATATAGGCACTCTCTAGCAGCCTTGAAGTGTACGCCCAGTCCAGGCCTCAGGGTGTGTCCTCAAGACTTGGGTGTTGGGCTGCATTCAACCCCAAGGGAGGCCCCAACACTTTCCTGCCACGACTTGATCTTCTGTTCAGTAGTGAGACTCTCCCTTGTGGAAACTCACGGACTGGGCGCTGCCCTTTGCAGGCATTCTTGGGGTTCCACCTCCCCTACACCCCAGCCATACGCCAGCCTTCAGGACGACCAGGTGATGGGTCGCCAGCTTGTCTCTTAGATGCTCGCTCCTGCTCTTGTTCCCTCTGGCCCATCCCTCCATGTCTTTCTTCACCTCCCTATGGGGTATGGGACTGGCCCTGTCTCAACTTCCGCCTTGACCTTATCTCCGAGCTGTTGGGTTTGCCGAGGCAGCCTCTACCCTTCTTCTTGACCCTTTGGGTCAATTGGGGATGCTTCCCTGGTTCAGGCTCTGGGTGCCCTACGAGGCACCAATATCAACCAAGAAATGAAAGAAAAAAAAAAAAAAGAAAGAAACAGCAGGGGTTTGGGTCACAGCCTGCCCCACACATGGGTCCGGCATCTGTGGTCGTCAGGATCCCTTGATGCCATCCTCCTTGATCCGGCTGTCCTGTTGAGCCGGGCATTTACCCTTTTAAGAGGGCCGGGACCCTTCTGGTGGGCTCCCGTCTGGACTCCTGCAGCTCCCCTTCTCTGGTGGTCCGGCAGTCCGGGTGACAGCTTCTCCCCCTGTCCCTGGTTCCGATGCTCTCCTCTTCATCTCCCTGCCACTGGCTTTTAAATCTGCCAGGTGGTGGTTTTTGATGATGTCATCCACCAGCGTCGCTTCCAGCCTCAAATAAAAGTGGCTGATGAACCGCACTGGTGGCTCTTCTCGGCACAGCACAGCTTTTCCTGCTAGAGGTAAGTAAGCCCCTGCCTTAGGGTTTTTGGTTTTCTTTTTCTGGCAGCTTATCCCAGACTCGGGTCCCACCATGGGTGGGGTTCTCAGGACTTCCATTTGCGTCCTGCTGGGACAACCAGTTTCAGCCATTTTGAAACTGGTTTATGTGCACTGAACTTACATTGTTACAGGTTTAACCCAGTTTCTGATCACTTAAACTGGTTCATGTGTAATGTCTGCCCCTATCCAGAGATGCTCTGCATGAGAGTTAGAATCCAATGGCATAGATCATGCCACAAGATCAGGTGCCAGCCAGGCTGTACAGGAAAGTAAACTATCTGAAGTGAAATAGAGCTCCCAGTATAGCAAAGATACTGTAGCTCATCACAAGTGTTGAAATATTCAGGTGTAAATGGATTCATTTTTGAGTGAAAGGATTCCCTCCACACCCCTTTAGGAAAAAACGACATAAAAATCACTTCCTGAGTAGAAGGAAAGGACAAAGTAATTTAGCTGGATGGCACAAAGAAAAAATGTAGTGGTATGACATTTCACTGTTAATTATTTTTATATGAAATTTTGAGAGAGAAAATGGGATACTTCTCTGTTTTTGTACAATGCTAATTATAAATACCATCCTAATCAGTTAGAGTGCTCAACTATGTGGGCACAAACCAAGCTGCATTAATGTAGGAAGATCTGTGTGCACATGATGCAACTCCTTAAACCGATTTACCTGGCAAATTGCTTTTGAGTTTTTATTTCTGTTGGAATCTGGAGTAACTTCACAAAGGAGAACAATACATTGGGTTTCCATGGGTACGTCTACACGTGATGAAAAACTCTACATGTGTGCGTGAGACAGCAGCACTTGGCAGAAGGCTCAGGAGGGTCAGCCTTGGGCAGTTGCATTAGGTGGCAGAGAGGCTGGCTGGGGCACAAGACGGCTAAAATGTAGAGCCACGCAGCAGATAGCCCCTGCACTTTAGCACGCTTGTGCCCCAGCCAGACCCCGCTACCGTCTATACATGTGTTCTGTTGCATTTACTCTGCCATAAGATAGTACTGTTCCTGACAGTATTATCTTACAGTGGAGTTAATATACTGCGCCCTAATACCAGTGCATGTGTAGACAGTGACATTTTACTGTGGAGCTCATTAGAGAACTCTGCAGTAAAGCACTTGTGTAGATGCATCCCATGTTTCTGTGCTCTAAAGTACTGTGGTGGCCCTTTAGCAGCTCTCTCACACACTTTGTGCCCTGGCCCAAAAGGCTGCTCTATTTATCTAGATCAGTGGTCTTCAACCTTTTTAAGTAGGAGATCACCTTTGGCATTTAAAAGTAACCCATGATCTACCATGCGCTGCCACCATCCCCCCTCCCTGCCCTGCCCAGCAGGTAAGTCTGTGGGAAGGAAAGGAGGGGGCAGATCAAGGCAGAGGAAGAAAAAAATATTTGGGGGTACACCTCCCCAGCAGGTTAAGTCCCACCCGACCAGGGCCCCACTCAATTTACCTCTGCTCCTGCCTCTGCAACACTGTCCCTCACCATGGGGGGGGCCTCGATCTAGCCCCTGACCCTTGTCTCCCCCACGGACTGACCTGCTGGGCTGGGGCGCATGTGTGCATGCATGCAGGCACTCAGCCCCCCACCCCAGCTTTGGATTGACCCCAAAAGGCTCCGAGATCTACCAGTGAATCGAGATCCACTGGTTGGTAACCACTGACCTAGATGGTCTGATTTGTTTTGGAGTCATGTTGACTAGATGTAACCTCTACATGCGGCATGTAGCCAGGTTTTACCTCTGTGCCTCCATTCTCCAGGGGGCAGCACACACCACTTTCTATCCTACTCACTTAATGTTTCTCCTGATTGTGTTTCCAGATGGAACTGAGGAATGAGGTTTTGGATCTCCTTGCCCTCCATGGAAGGCAAAAGCACAAGAAGTTTTGGTGTTGAAACACAGAAACATCATATTTAAGAGCATCACCATGGTAAGACCAAGGTGAGATTAACAACTGGGTGTAGTGCTATATCAAAAAGAAGGGTATGAAGGTGGCTTAGAAGCAGGTTAATGAAATGCAGCAATATTCCATCCCGTTATCCAAAGACATTAGCACAGGATGCAAGTATTTATTGGCACTTTGTCTCAGGCATGCTGACAGACAGAAAGACACTGGGGACTACACAGTTGATGATTGTTTCTACAAAAATGCACCTGACAGCCAGTGCATTTAATTTACAGGAGCCAGATCAAGACCTTTTACAAATAAATTGGAATATCTTAGCCCTTCATCCCTATTGCCAGCCAGTCTTATGCAGATTAATTGCATTCTGGATGGCACCATATTGCAGCATAAGATATTTGTTTGCCCTTATTATAAACAATTGGTATGCATTTTGATCCACAACTGGAACTGGTTTTTATTCCTGGTATTGCCATCATGAGCAGATGGCAGACGGTGTCTTCTCTGTGTTTTTCTCCCTCCCTTTCCACATTACATCTCTCTGCATGCTTAAATCAGCTAACACAGTCAACATGAATGAAATAATTAACTCATCCACTTCATAACAGCTCCAACCCTCCAGGGCCAGTTAACTGTCCCACTCACACTCTTTTCCAATTAATTCCATCTCCCTTTCCCCTAAGCAAGCCAACTGTTCCCAGTGCCACATACTCAAAATGACAGCCCAGCCATTGTCAATCTGTTAGCTGGCTACAGTTCAGTCTCAGTGTTGTGTCCCCTGCCTCTGCCCACCCAGAATGCCATGTTGACCTCACAACCATGACAGATACAAAACAAAACAACATCACCAACCAACCAGCAGAAACAAGTGCACAATGTGTTTTGATCTCACAAGAAATTAAATCAACTCAATGCATGCGTGTTGCAAATCTTAGCATGTGTTCTCTCATCTCTACAAATCTCAGCAAGGTGGGTTTTTCCCCATAAAACATTAGCACATCATTTTTCAATCAAAAAATCTTAAAAAGCATTTTTTAATCTGTAAGAACATGATCGGTGTGTACTTTCCTCAGTCTACTAAAAAAAACACAGACTGAAGCCATAAGCAAGCTAAACATAAGCAGCATGTTGCATAGCACTATTTACAAGGCTTCAACACTGAAATCCCCTAATGCTTAAAACTCACAAACCAAAACCTCATTTTCGTACAGCCAACTTTGAGCACATCTGCAGAGCACATCTGCAGAGAATAAAATATGGAATATTAGGCATAGAAACTACTGTAGTGAGGCTCTAATACAGGAGTGGTCAATTATTTTGGGCAGAGGGCTGCTTACCAAGATTTGGCAAACCGTTGAGGGCTGTATGGGTAGCCCTGCTCCTTGACATGTGCCCTGCCCCCTGATTGCCATCTTGGGGCCAAGCATCTGACCTTTGCCACTGGAAGTCCCTCCCTTCCCCTCAAAGTACTCCTTTGGGAAAGAGGGTTTGCCATCTTAGGGGGAAAGAAAACAAGTTACATACAAAAAATCAGACACCCATAATAATATATTTTAATTTAATTAAAAAATATTTTTTTGTCCTGATTTGTGGGCATTTGTGGTGTATATTAAGAAGTGATTGGGCAGGCAGGAAAGTGGGGAAAGCAGTGGGGGGCGGGAATGGAAGTGAGTGGGAGTGCAGGGCCTGCACCAATGTCCCAGGGTCAGCGCCAGCACGGCCCAGTCTGGAGCCGTGTTGAGCTGCACCAGCAGGGAGAGTGGGGAGCTGGCCTGCCTCCATAAAGCCCCTGCTGGCCGGGACCCCGCAGTTTCCCCCAAACCCATGTGCCTATCTCCTTGAAACTTGGCAGGCTTTGTGGCCTCAGCAAGAGCTACCATCCCTGCAATTTTCACCCCACTGTGGCTCAACACACACACACGCATGCACGCACTCACGCACGCACACACACACACACACGACATGAGTTTTGCTTTCAGGACTTTGAGGTGCAGTTTCCCAGAAATCCCTGCACCTATCATCTTGAAACTTGGCACGCATCATGCTCTCAGCAGAGGCTACCATCCCATCAAGTTTCATCTGAATCAGCCAAAAGACAACAAAGTTATAGATATTTAATTGATTCCCCATTATACCCTATAGCCAAATCTCCGAATCACTGGATCTTTTCTGAATCGATTCAGAAAGCCTGAAGCTTCCAGAAATTTGATTCAGATTTGTAGATTTGGCCTCTGAATCATCTGAACCATCTCCAAATCCAAATTGTGATCCAAAGCTTTGCACAGCCCTTCTGGCTACGTGCCAGAGAGCCATGTTGTAGCACCCCCCACTTCTGGCCTGAGCCACTGCAAGTATGTGGCTGCATTTTCTGAATCAAAAGTGAGTGTCTACCCAGGTGTTTCTCACTTTTATCTCTGCAGTTTAGATTCACCTGCAAAGACTAAATTGATTCAGCCTCAGGGTTTCTGTACTTAACTTTTGTGACATCCATGACTAAAGCTCCACATCCAATATATACATGTCCATGACCAAATCTGGTTCCCACATTACAGTCATTGCATCTGAAAAAGAAATATGTCTCCTACCATGACAGCAGAAAAGCACTAGTTGGGGGAGTGGGGTAGGAGATAATTATATTTTTTGGCTTTTACTACAGAGAAACCACCAATAATGGGGTAGCAAAACTCTCTTTTTGGCAAAAAATTCTATTTCTTTGAAGAGACATGTTTCCTTGAAAAATATTTTCAAATAATTTTTTACAGGCAGCTTTATTATCAATTCCCTTACAAAATATCTAGCACCAGCAGCATCATGTGTCCATGCACTCATCAAGTAGTCTTTACAGCAGGATTTCTTATTTGATTTCTCTGTCTCCTAAACCCTCCCATGCCCTAGGGAAAAACATGAAAACACCACTGAGCAAAGAAAGCTACAGTTCACTCAGGTAATTCATTTACTGGTAGCAATGGACCTGTGTGTCAGTGAACCTTGCTAACTCTGTTTGACTTTTATAAGAGGAAAGGACAAACTTTCAGATATTCGTTTTTTGTCACATGCTAAACAAATTAAATACAGGTAGGGATAACCTTGGTTTCTTTTTGTGCATTTCCTACCAGGAGTGTTGTTTTTAGGCACCATCTGTAGCCTCATAGAGTGCACTACTTCCCTTCAAGTTGGCCTTTGTTACCATCTCCATTAAGGACAAAGGCATCCAGATTGGTGTCTTGTTCCCACATTGTGAACCTGGAAGCTGAAAGGAGTTACATATATTCTTACTCACATGCTACAGCCCTAAATTTCTTACCCTCACCTACAATGGAGGCATTCCCATTCCACACTATGGGAATCTATGCACCTCTCTGCTCCCAGGGAAAGTTTCACTATGATCCACAGCTGATTGGGACCACAACTCAAGCTGTTTGCTCTGGTAGGGATTGAATCACAGTTGATAAGGGATGCTCTACTAAGTGGAACAACCAGACTTAGCTGCTGCCAGATGGCTATGTCATTAGCAGAGAGTGGTTTCATAGTGGATTATGGCTCTGCCTTTGGCCCCAGACCTGTGCTGTCACTGCCCCATGATACTGATCCCTATCCTTGGCCCTGTCCACCCATCCCAGTCCTGGATGCTTTATCCTATCCACCTGATTGCACACCCTACCTGCATGGGTCCCTGCCAGTCTTCATGGAGACCTAACTGCCTGCTCTGCTCTGTCCAGCACCCCTGACAGTGGGTGCGGGGCAGATGGCCAGAGGTGCCCAGGCAGCAGCAGCTGGAAGGAGTCACTGCTGGAGCTGCCAGGAAATGAAGTCCGGCCACATATGCCACAGCCTAGACTGGGTGGGGCCAAGTGACCCATTACAAGCTGGAAAAATTGCCTTGGTGGGCTGAATCTGGTTCATGGGCTGTATTTTGCCCAACCCTGTATTGGACCATTTAAAGGAATCATTGCACAAATCTGTCAAACTCTACTAGCAGCCAATGACAGCCATACAGAGATTAAGTCAGGGTAAAAACAGGGGTTAGGTTTATCCCAGGTCTGATTGTCCTGGACTTTGACTTGCAACAAAACAGGTGCAGGGGTAGGTTGGGGGCAGGAGGGACAGTCATTTCTACACAGTTGGAACAGAAATTAAGTAGAATTAGCCCCATTATCTGGGAAAAAGTGTTCTCTGATACTTCACAGGTACTTGAAGTGGGACAATGGGTGTGTAAATCTGTACGATCCCAGAATAAAAGGCTTTGCTTTGGAGAAAGCCTGAGTTTTCCTCATTGCTGCTATACTGCCAACACTTCTAGAAGGTATTCAGTACTATATTTGGGTTTGTTTGGGATTGTCTACACAGTATTCTACTCAACTCCCATTCTCTATGCTGCATCAACTGCCTTTGGCTGGGTCTGCATGGAAGAAAGATAACTTTCTCCATCCTTTTTGACACCATTCCCCCTAGTAGACTGTTTCAGCTTCTTTACCAGCTGGTTGCTGACCTTTTGAAGATCTCACACTGGAGGATAGCTAGCTAAAGGCTGGAGAGTGTACACATCTAAAGTTCAATTTATTCTCACTCCAACACCTGGCCATAAGGTAGAGTCACTAATGCATCGAAAATAGGATTAAAAAATAAAAACTTTTGTATTTCTTAGCTAAATTCTTCGCTCTGAAAGCCAGGCAAAACCGACACAAGCACTCACTGGTGGCCAACCAGAAGGCATGAGTTCTCTGCATTTCAGTATTAAAAGCTTCAGATTTTTGACTAAGCATATTCAATCCAAGGTGAAGGAATACAGAAGGAAAGGCAGTCATCGGCTATTATGGTATCCCACCTCCCTGAAGCAGCTGGGACCTTTTGATCCCCACCAGGAATTAAAGCAACACACAGGGCTGGCAACTGTTAAATGTACAACCTGCCCTAGTCATGTCCCTCTCACCAGGAAGCAGAGGAAAGAGATGGGGACTCTGTCAGAGAGGGGAATCTTTAGCTGGTTATTTAAAAGGCAGCCTTAGGGCCTCTTTGTTCCACTGGACTAGAGGGAGTCTAAAGTCACAGCATCTGATCCACAGCATCCACCTGCTGTCTCAGTAGTAGTTTGAAAGGGGATATAATGAAAGGATGCAGCACAATGACTGTAACCTAAAACAGCTGGATGTCTAAGTGGTCTAGTCAGTGCCAAACCTCCAGCACACACTTGCCACACACCTGCTGCAATATAAAAGTCATGCAGTTTTCCATCAGTATGGGTATATCTAATACTGCAGCCTGTGGTACTCCCTCAAGTACCAGTTACAGGTAAAACAGCGGAATGGAGCTGCCAAGAAGCAGAGTAAGCTACCCTTGCCAAGCTCCCTGCTACTGCAACTAAACAACAACCCATACCCAAGCTAGAGCATTTAAAATGACCTGAGATGCCCCTACGCTATGCTGAGGTCCATGACATGGACAACCTAGAGCTTCAGTGCCTGAGCTATTCAGCCACCCACACCACATGAAGAACAGTGGGACCACCTAGGATGCCCCACAGTATTTCCAAGACTCTCATCAGATCTGTAACAGGCCCCTGTAATGCACGCATGCAGCATAGCAGGGTGGGATTGTGCTCACTCACCCACATGCGGTGCCGTATAAGGGAAAGTGCAGTGCAGCAGGGTGAGGGAAAGCCTGCCCCTGTGCATGCATGGAGTATAGCCAGGGGGGAGAGAGGAAGGGAAGGGCTCCCACCCCTCCCGCTAATGCAGCCCCCACTGGTACAGCCCCCGGCTGCTTAGAAGATGGACAGCCCTGTTTAAGAGGACTAAAGGTTAGAAAGAAGCACATTAGTGATCATATTTATTATGACACATTAAAGACCAGAGAAGAATGGGAATCTGTTGTGCTAAGCCAGTGCTTCTCAAACTTTTCAGCCTCAAGGCCCACTCCATAACTTTTCTGAACTTTGCAGCACCCTAGCTGAGAATCACAGAGTTACAATCTACATTTAGAAAAGACAAGGAGTGGTACCTGGAGGATAAGAAGGTTAAGAACCACTGACTGACCTTGTGCCAGGTGAAGAGAAAGGGTGGGACCTAACCTGGTTTGTATCTGAGAGTGGCAAGAGCAGTCCCCACTGCTGAGGCTGCTTCTGAAAGGTCTCACACACCAGAAACTACCCTCTCTTGCCAATCCTGGAAGCACAGGATGAGCAGAGGGGACAACCCAGGCTGCACACCTACTCCACATCTACCCAGCTGCCCGCCTGTACCACAGCTTATTGCTGGGAGCATGAGGGGCAGCTGGCATAGGTGTTGCCGGGGTGGGAGGGCAGGGGAAGGCAGCAGCTGGGGCAGTTACTAATGGAGCAGCCTCAAACAATGCTGAGTAGCTAGGGTGGGTGCTGGGTACTGGACTGGGAAAATAGAAGGTTTACCTTTGTACACAGGAGCCCAGCAGTACAGCACCCCAGGGTGCTCCTGGAGCCTGGCTGAGAATCACTGTGTTAAGCACTGTGAACACAGACAAGCAATAGCTTCTAGATTGTTTATAAAGAGACTGCAATGGGGCCAAGAAGGAATCACATACAGATGAAATTTAAATAGAAACTGTTGTGATCACAATTGAGCACCAGCCAATTTTGGTTTTGTGACTCATACATGCATGTACCTTTTGCCCCCCAAAATATCACCCTCGTCCCCCATTGGGATTCACGTCTTTATAGTTTCATAGTAGCTAGGGTCAGGAGGGACCTGAACAGATCATCTAGCTGGACCCCCTGCCACAGGCAGGAATGAATGCTGGGTCACAAGACCCCAGACAGGTGATCATTCAACCTCCTCTTGAATTTGCCCAAGGTAGGGGCGAGGACCACTTTCCTGGGAAACTGGTTCCAGATTTTGGCCACCCTAACTGTAAAATATTGCCTTCTGATCTCCACCCTAAACCTATTCTCCATCAGCTTATGACCATTGTTCCTCATCACCCCAGGTGGTGCTGGGGAGAAAAGAGCTCTGCCTATTTGCTGTTGATCCCCCTTGATGAGCTGGCAGGCAGCCACCAGGTCCCCCCTCAGCCTCCTCTTGCTGAGGCTGAACAGGTTCAGGTCCTTCAGTCTCTTCTCGTAGGGCCTGTCCTGCTGCCCTCTCACCAAGCAGGTGGCCCTCCTCTGAACCCTCTCCAGGCTGGCCACATCCCTTTTGAAGTGCGGTACCTAGTACTGGACACAATACTCCAACTGCGGCCTGACCAAAGTCACGTAGATGGGGAGTATCACCTCTCTGTGTCTCTAGTGGGTTATGGAATAGAGAAAATCCCACACAATTTACTGATTCGTTTTGATGCACTGGCTGGGGGAGTAGTTAGCTGATTGCACGATTTCACAATGATTACACACTTAATTTATACAACACAATTTTATTTTAAAACTCTTTGCTATGTATATAACACTGCTTAGCTTTAAGAAACACCACAAACATTAAAAACACAATAATTACATATATCAGAAACAATGCTCCGAATGCACTTCCTTCCCAAACAATACTATAAGAATTAGTGTTACAAAAACAACTACAATTACAACTAAAAGTTAAATTTGAATCAATACTATTATTTTTCATATTATACTTACAATCCTAGAATTCCGAGAAGCCAAATACCAAAATATGGTTTCATTCCTCAGTAGTACGATTTAATGGGTTGGCCTCAGTAGTACGGTTCAATGGAATGGGCTTGCCTCAGCAATACAATTCAATAGGCTGGCCTCAGCAGTGATAGGACTAAGTCCCCTTCCTTCAGTCCCTTTCAGGTGCTCCGCGGCTTCAGCGTGAACTAAGAGATTCGTGTTCACGGAGAGGGAGGTTCAGGTGATCAGTCTGACCCGGGCTACACTTGCGATTCTTCCTTCGTTGTTCTACAAGTATAGTCACCTCCAAATTGGGACAGTAAGTTACAGTTTTTATTGAGTGAGCTGCCGTCAGTGGGCTCCTCCTACTCAACCTGTCATTACCCCCAAATTTGGGCTCGGATCTTACTCAACAGATTCTTTTGCCTTTGTTGAGCATTTTAAATTACCTTTGGGAAACTTCCATATCACTGCAAATGCCCTTTTCTTACCAATCTGGTCAAAAGGCCTTAGGGTTTGATCTCTTGGAATTCAGGATATTTGCTCTCTTTGTAAAAGACTTCTAAAGATAAAATTTAAATTAAGACTTTAAGCAAAGTCAGTACCTTTTGCACGTAGTCCCAAAACAATGACTTAGATAAGGAGATAAATCTTATCTTCTTCCTGAAACTGGCTAATGGGCAACCTTTACAAACATTCAAACTATTTCATTCAATATGACACTCTGGACCAACTTGAGATGCACTTCTGGATGCATGACAAGGTATGACTGGCCTTGCTGGCTGCGGTCTGGCATTGGCGGTTCATGTTCATCTTGGAGTCAATGATGACTCCGAGATCCCTTTCCGCCTCTGTGCTTTCAAGAAGGGAATTCCCCAGCCTGTATGTATGCTGTGGATTCCTTCTCCCAAGGTGCAGCACCCTGCATTTGTCTACGTTGAACCCCATCCTATTCTCATCTGCCCACTTTTATAGTCTGTCTAAATCTAGCTGCAGTCTCTCTCTCCCTTCAAGCGTGTCCACCTTGCCCCACATCTTAGTGTCATCAGCACACCTGGACAGCATGCTTTCCACCCCCTTGTCCAAGTCGCTGATGAAGATGTTAAACAGTGCGGGCCCGAGGACAGAGCCCTGGGGTACCCCACTGCTCACATATCGCCAGGTTGAGTACAACCCATCCACCACTACTCTCTGGGTGTGCCCCATCAGCCAATTTTTTACCCATCCAACTGTGCAGGCATCAATGCCACAGTCGCTTAATTTATTGATGAGGATGGGGTGAGAGACAGTGTCAAAGGCCTTCTTAAAGTCTAGAAAGACCGTGTCCACAGCAACACCATCATCCAAGGATTTAGTTACTTGGTCGTAAAAGGCAATCAGGTTGGTCTGGCAGGACCTGCCTTTGCCCCTGAGCATGATCTCCCCTGCAGGCCCCCCACAGATATGCTCCTTGATGATCCTCTCCAAGAGCTTCCCGAGCACCGAGGTGAGGCTTACAGGCTTATAATTACTTGGGTGCTCCTTCCTCCCCTTCTTAAAAATAGGGACCACATTAGCCAGTTTCCAATCCCCTGGCACCTGGCCAGATGACCACAAATGCTCATACAGCCGGGCCAAAGGCTCCGCGATGACCCCTGCCAGCTCCCTCAACACCCTTGGGTGGAGGCCATCTGGACCTGCAGATTTAAAAATGTCTAGCCCTTCCACACTTCCTAATACTCCTCCTCGGCCTGGGAGTGTAGGAGGGCTACTCCTCCTTGGTGATAGTTCCTCCCTTCCACTGGTTGTACACCTCCCTTTTAGTCCTCAGGCATTGCTGAATGCCCTTGCTGAGCCAAGGGGGTTTCTGAGCACTCTTACCCCCCTTGCTTCTCTCAGAGACTTTGGGACTGGAGGATCGCCCCCTTAAGCTACGACCATCCCTCATGGGCTCCCATCTCCTCTACCTTCTGGGCCCTTAAGACACTAGTGGGGGAGGCACTAAGTGGGTGAAGCTGATTTCAACCTGGAAGAAAAGTACCCCACTTTGATTCCTGCTTGCAATAGCAGGGGCATTTCTATTCAGGCAGCTGAGGGAGTCAGTTGACTTCATGGCTTATTGTTCTTCATTCCACAGGTGTTAATGATTATCTCTCTTTTTTAATGGCCTTGATGTTCTACTAATGAAGCAATCTTTTTTCTGGGTTTATTTTTCTTACTTTTAGCTACTCCTGATCTCTTTCCTCTTATTTCACAGCTTGGAAACTGTTTTTAGCTTGTTTCAAAATCATAGCTCCACCAATAGAGACCAGTCTTCAGCAGCAGCTAGGGTTTCAGCTTTTCATTAAGCAGGAAAGTGAAGGTGAGTCAGCTGAAGATTAGGCTCAGTCCCTGCTCTATGCAACCATAACTATGGGGAAAAAGTTTCTTCATTCTGCCTTCCCAAAACAAGACGTGTCTCATTTGGGTATGTGTGGTATGTGAGAAAATATGGTGTCCTTAGCGTTACACACCTGCAGCCATACACCAACAGAACAAGTATTTAAGTTGAGCAAAGAAACCCATTTCCCTAAATAACTAGCCTCTTAACTCACTTGCGGCCTTTTAAACTTTTCTTTCCACAAAAGTCAAGGAAGCAGAGGCCAGGCAGCACATTGTACTGCAAAGATCCTAGACTTCTTTCTTCCACTCTCCCTAAACTGAGGCCTGTACCAAAAGAGAGAGGAGTAAGCAGAAGGGAATAAACCAACCTGGTTGTCACTGAGGATACAGCAGTTTGCCATAGATTTCATAGATTTTTAGGGTCAGAAGCAACCTGAGTAGATCATCAAGTCTGACCCCCTGCCCTGGGCAGGAAAGAGCACTGGGGTCAGATGAACCCAGCCAGGTGCTTGTCCAGTCTCCTCTTAAAGACCTCCAAGGTAGGGGAGAGCACCACCTCCCTTGGTAGCCCATTCCAGATTCTGGTAACCCTTACCATAAAGAAGTTCTTCCTGATGTCCAATCTAAATCAGCTGTCTGTTAGTTTGTGGCCATTGTTTCTTGTCACCCCGAGGGGTGCCCTGGTAAACAGAGTATCTTTGATTCCTTGCTGCTTTCTCCTCCCCCACCAATGAATTTGTAGACGGCCACAGGAATCACCTCTCAGCCTTCTCTTGTGGAGGCTGAAGAGATCCAGGTCCCTCAATCTCTCTTTGTAGGGCCTTACCTGTAGGCCCCTTATCAGGAGTAGCCCTCCTCTGGACCCTCTCAAGGTTATCTACATCCCTCTTGAAGTGCAGTGCCCAGAACTGGATTCAGTACTCCAGCTGCATCCTTACTCATGCCACATAAAGGGGAAGTATCACCTCCTTAGACCTGTTCGTGATGCACCTGCTAATGCACGATAGAGTGCGGTTAGCTTTACTTATCACTTCATCACATTCATGACTCATGTTCATCTTGGAGTCTACTATGACTCCAAGATCCTTTTCTGCTGCTGTGCTGTTTAGAAGGTCATCCTCCAGTCTATATGTGTGTTGGTGATTCTTTCTCCCTAAGTCAGGGGTGGGCAATTATTTCAGGCGAAGGGCCACTTACTGAGTTTTGGCAAGCTATTGAGGGCTGCATGGGTAGCCCAGTCACTTGACAGGTGCCCCGCCCCCTGGTCGCCATCTTAGGGCAGGGCACCTGTCAAGTGACTCCCCTAATCTCTGACCTTTGCCACTGGAAGCTCCTCTCACTGCCCCTGTAAGTACTCCTTTGAGGAAGAGGATTTGCCATCTTAGGGAAAAAACAAAAACAAATTACATACTAAAAATCAAAACACCCATAATAGTATATTTTAATTTAATTAATTAACAATATTTTGTCCTGATTTGTGGGCATTTGTGGTGTATATGCAGAAGCGATTGCATATGGGGGTTTGTGGGGCTGTGTGGGTCAGTGTGTGTGGGTATGGAAGCCATGTAGTACAAAGTGGGTGGGCAGGAAAGTGGGGAAAGTAGTGGGGACATGGGGGAAGGGAAGCAAGTGGGAGCACAGGGCCTGCACTAATGTCCCAGGGCCAGCGCCAGCGGGGCCCAGAGCAGGGCGGTAGAAGTGCAGGGTGGGGGCTGGCAGGGGTCTGTGGAGCCCGGCTGGGCTGCACCAGCAGGGAGAGGGAGGAGCTGGCCCGGCTCCATAGAGCTCCTGGCAGCCAGGACCCCACACTCCTGCTGCCTGCTCTGGGACCTGCTGGCACTGGCCCCAGGACACTAGCACAAGCCCTGCACTCCTGCTCGGCTGCCACTGGCTCCCTCGAGCCTGCTCACTCCCAGTGCCCCTGCCCCAGCCTTGCGGTACAGCTGGGGAGCAGCACGCAGTCCTGACCCCACGCTTACCAGTGGGGAACAAACTGGTGCTCAGCGTGGGGGAAAAGTGCTCCCCGCATGGCCAGCGCCCCATGCTGCAGCTGCTCAGAGCCGGCAGGGGCTCTCCTGCCTCTCCACCATGTCACCGTCACCCCACAGGGCAGTGGTGGCAATGGAGAGCAGACACAGGGAGCCCTGCGTAGGCTCGGAGAGGCTGTGGCACGGGGCACCGGCCAGGGGGGAGGGAGGGGCCGCTTTTCCCCAACGCTGAGCACCAGCTCATAACCTGCCGCCACTGCTAGCCTGGATCCCACGCCAGCTCTGGGTTCGCCTGTCGGGGCTGAGCCATGGCAGCAGCAGCTCAGCACAAGCAGCTGCTCAGCATTGAACAAAGCGCCCACCTTCTCACTGCCGCCAGGCAGTGTTTGCTTCAGCCACCCATCCAGAGCCCACGCCACACTAGGCTGTGGTGTGGGTGCTCCAGTGCTGCCTCTCTGCTGCTCAGTGGCTCCTCCATATGGCCACTGTTGCTGTGCTGGGCAGCACAGAGGCAGCAGTGAAGCAGCCACACTACAGCTTAGTGTGGCGCGGGCTCCAGGCAGGTGGCTGCAGCAAACACTTGCCACCAGCACCAAGCAGCAGCTTCTGGGAAACAAGCTGGTGCTCAATGCAGGGGAAAAGTGCCCCTCCCCCCCACCCCCCATCACCAGCGCCCCATGCTGCAGCTGCTCCAAGCCTGTGCAGGGCTGCATGTGCTTGCTCTCCATTGCCACTGCAGCCCCACAGGCCAGCAGTGATGCAGCAGAGCGGCAGGACAGCCCCGTGTAGGGTGCAAGTGGCTGCAGCAGGAAGTGCCAGCCAGGGGGGAGGGCGGGCACGCTTTTCCCTCCTGCTAAGCACCAGCTCATTCTCCGTGGGTGAGCTTGAGGTCAGGGTTGCACACTGCTTCCCATCTGTACTGCAGAGCTGGGGCAGGGGCGCTGGGAGTGAGTGGGACCCAGCGGCAGCTGGGTGGGAGCGTGGGGCCCATGGCGGTGTCCTGGGACCAGCGCTGATGGTGCACAGAGCATGGCAGCAGGAGCTCTGGAGCCAGGCCAGCTCCCCACCTCTCCCTGCTGGTGCAACCCAGTCCAGCTTCACAGACCCCTGCCAGCCCACACTCCTACCGCCCCACTCTAGGCCCCACTGGCACTGACCCCGGGATACCTGTTAGGGTAACAATATGGATTTTGGATATTGGGGTAATGATATGAACTTTGGGGAGTACTGAGTGTGCAGGTGAATGAAGCAAAAGCTGCTGGTCACAAGGCTGGATGATATATTAAAAGGTAGCCTCAGCAAAAGCTGTTAGTCACAAGGCTAGCTGACATATTAAAAGCAGCTAACTTAGCTAATGCTTAAGTAAGCGGATTCTTAACAAAAGGGTAGGGTGCAAAGTGCAATTGGACTGTTGTCTCCCTAGTCGTTGGATGCCACATGGAGTTGGGGTCTAACAACACCGGCACAGGCCCTGCGCTCCTGCTCAATTCTACTCCCGCCTACCTCCATCACCACTTTCCCACTCACTGACTCCTGGATGCATACCATAGCATGGGGCTCAGCAGGAGGTGGCCCATCCCTGAGGACTGGGGCAATCCCTGCAGTCCTTCCCTGCCTCCCCCGCACTTCTTGAATTTCCCACACTGGCGCAGCCATGAACAGCCCCCACAGTCCCAAGCCATAAGTCCCCGCTAGGCAGGGACTTCCAACTGGGGGGGGGCAGTGGATGTTGCAGGAGCCTGCTGGGGTTTCCCCTAGGTCCTACTGTCATCTTTGACAGGAGCCAGGGGCAGATAAATATTAATTTTCTAAATTTTTTAGGGACTCTGCAGGCCGGATAGAATGGCCTGGCAGGCTGGATCCAGCCTGTGGGCCATATTTTGCCCACCCCTGCCCTAGGTGCAGCACTTTGCACTCATCGTTGTTAAACTGCATCCTATTCTGATGTGCCCACTTTCCCAACATGTCCAAATCTGCCTGAATCTGTTCCCTGCCCACCCATGTGTTTACTTTGCCCCATAATTTGGTGTTGTCCTCAAAATTGGACAAAGTGCTCTCCATGCCCTCATCCAAGTTTCCGATGAAGATATTGAACAGCAGTGGTCCAAGGACCAAACCTTGGGGAACCCCACTGCCCACATCTTTCCAGGTCGATACCAACCCATCCACCACCACTCTCTGGGTGTGTCCCCATAAGATAATTCACCACCCACCTGACCATGTAATCATCTACATCACAGCTGCTTAGTTTATTTATAAGAATGGGATGAGACACTGTATCGAAGGCCTTTTTAAAAATCCAAGTAGATGACATCTACCGTGACTCCTGCATCTAAGCATTTTGTGACCCAGTCATAAAAAGAAACACCATTAGCCAGGCAGGATCTACCTGCTATGAACCCATGCTGGTTGCCCTTCAGCATTATTTTTTCTGCTGGACTCCCACAAATGTGATCCTTAATAATTTTTTCAAAGGTTTTCCCAAGGATAGAGGTGAGACTAACCATCTTATAGTTACCTGGATCCTCATCGCTCCCTTTCTTGAAAATAGGGACCACATTGGCCCTTTTCCAGTCATCTGGGACCTGTCCTGAGTGCCATGAGTGCTCAAACAGCTTGCCTGTGGTTCTGCTATGACACACGCTAATTCCCTCAGCACCCTTGGATGAAGATTGCCTGAGCCTGCTGACTTAAAACACATCCAGCCCCACCAAGTGTCCCTTCACTAGGTCAATGCTAACTGTTGGTGGGCTGGTGTCCCTCTTGTGCCTGTCTATAATCCAGCTGGGAGCTATGTCTTTATCCATGTTCAGGAATACAGATTTGAAAAACTCATTGAAGAGCTCAGCTTTCTCGCTCCTATCTGTCACTAATTGCTGTAGTCGGTCCTGTAGGGGGTCTTATGTTGCCATGCATCTTCTTTTTGCTCCCTAGGTACCTGAAGAAGGACTTTATGCTGTTTTTAATTTTTTATGCCAACCTGAGTTCTATTGCTGCTTTGGCCTTTCTAACCAACTTTCTTCAAGTTCAAGCCAAGTAGATATACTCCTCCTTGGTGGCTACCCGTTTCTTCCACAGTCTGTATGCCTCTTTTTTCACCCCTACGCTTTCCTGGATTTCCCTGTTAAGCCAAGAGGGTTTTCTTGGCTCAGATGCCCTCCTTTATGTGCAATGGGATTGTTCCCTTCTGTGCTGGAAGGATCGTTCCCTTGAAGAACAACCACTCTTCCTGGACTCCCATCTCACCACTGCTCTTGTCCTTCAGTGCCTCTCTTACTAATCTCCTGAGCACAGTAAAGTTAGCCTTTCTGAAGTCTAGTATTTCTGCCCTACTGGTTGTCTTTCCCACCTTTCGCCAGATAGTGAATTCCAACAATTGGTGGTCACTATCCCCCAGGTTACCCTGTATATGCAGATCTCCCACCAGGTCATCCCCTGTAGCAAACACCAAGTCCAGTAAGGCATTTCCCCTAGTAGGACCGTATACTTCCTGCATTAGGTGAAGGTCCTGTAGGCAGTTTAAGAACCTACATGAATGATCAGATCTAGCTGATTGCTCCTCCCAGAAGATGTCAGGGTAGTTTAGGTCACCCATGAAGACCATGTCCCTTGAATGTACTGCCTCTGAGATCTGCCTTGAGAATTCCAGGTCTAGCTCATCCTCCTGGTATGGTAGTCTATAATAGATCCCCACTGCCAGGTCCCTTTCCCCTGACCCCTTTGTATTCTGATCCACGGCACCTCAATTTGCCCCTCTTCTGATCCTATCTTGATTATGGAAGATGTGCATTGCTCCTTAACATAGAGAGCATCGCCCTGCCCCCCCCCCCCAACTTTTCCCCAACTATCTCATCTGTACAGCCTATACCCCTCAATGCCTACTGCCAAGTCATGGGTAGGGTCCCATCAGGTTTCAGTTAATCCAACCAGGTCAAAGTCTTTGTTTGCAAGCAGGAGTGCGAGTTTCTCCTGCTTGTTCCCCGTGCTCTTAGCATTAGTATAGAGACACTTAAGCCCTCCAATAGGTACCCTTGGTACCTCCTAATGCCTATCAGGCCCTTTAGTACTTATATGTTCCAGTGCATAGCTCGTGGTTCATTGTTCCTAGGTTCTCTCCATCTTCTGCATCCCCATCCTCCGACGAACCTAGTTTAAAGCCCCGTGTAAGAGATCAGCCAACCTGTAAGAGAACAGACTCTTAATCTTTTGAAGAGAGATGGTGTACAATCCCGCAGAGAATGAAAATACCCATCAATCGAATCCTCAGCAGCCCTGATCCCCCATAGCCTGCTAACCTCTGCCTGGAGTTCCTTCACCTGCCTCTCCAGGGCCTCAAGCTGGGCACACATGGGACAGGTGAGGGGACTCCTGTTCTCCCTCCCCCCCCCACTGCCAGGCCTCAGGGGCCCTGCCAACCAGCTCCCACAGATGGGGGGACAGGGTGCTGCCAACCCTCGCAAGGGCTCCATCTGAGTGGAGGCATCGCTGGGGTAGGGTCCCTGGCTGTGCACTGTGTCCTTACCATGGTTGAAGACTCCTCCTCTTCCACTCTCCCGAAGTCTCCAGCTGGGGCTACTGATGCCTAGAGTTCAGGCCTCTCCCGCACAAACTCCTGAGCAAACTCCCACGTACCCCAGAAGAGCACACCTGTTTGCACGGTCTGTTTACGTGGCTTCCTCCCAGTGCCATTATATGGGGACTGGAGGGTGCGAAAATCCCTCCTGATCTCCTATAGCTGGCCCTGCACTTTGCACCCCGCCACTTGCCCCACTTACCTGTGTGTTAAATCCTTGTCTGCTGGAGACCGGCTGCTCTGGTGTGGTGTGGTCGGGAGGAGCCAAGGGCACATGCACGCTGCTGCACACATGTGCCTGCTTTGGTGTCTGGGCCTGACTGGCGCAGGTTCGAATTTCCCATGTCTACCAATGGTCACTCAGCTGTTCTGGACAGGTGTGACTTGCCCTGCACCTGCACAGCAGAGTCTGCCAGCAGCCCCATCCCCCAAGGAAACACTGCCCTGGGAGCTTCCTCTCACCCAGGGATTGCCTGGTAAGTAGCCACCCTCCCCCAGGGGTCAATTGCCTCCCTGGCTACTCCTTGCCCACACCCACTACCACGCAAACTCCAGCACACCCAAGAAGAGTGTGCCTGTTTGTGCAGCTCCCTCCTGGCACCACTATATGGGAACTGGAGGGTGGGAAAACTCCTTCCTATCTCCTACAGCTGGCCCTGCACTTTGCCCCTCCCCCTCACTCACTCGTCAATTATCTCATAACAACAACAGTTTCGCTTTGAAGACATATTAGCATTAACATTTTTATCTCGGCACATGACCCAGAGAAGTTTTGTCTCTGCAGCGGCTTCTCAACATCCACCAGCTTCTCAACACCTGCCCTCCCCATCGTTCAAGCATCTGCATGTGGGCTATACTTTCAGAAGATCTCAGCAGGGAACACTGTCCTGCATGTTGATCTCCCAAGTCACACTGATTGGGAACGCTTTTGACAATCAAAATAATGGAAACAGCCATCTGCAGCATCAGCAGAGAGCACTAAAGTTTCCTTCATCCCAAGTCATAAAAATAAAGCTTGTCTCAGCAAAGAGCAAGAGTAAAACCTCCTGTAGCTTACAGTCAAAACACCAACCTCCCTGCAGTGCTAAGCCTACAGGCACTCATAAAAAACATTCACATTTCCTCCCCCTCCCCCCCCCCCCCCCCCCCAAATCTCAACACACCCTTTTTTCCTACCCACTTCCTACTTCCCTCTGATTTATAACCCCAGGGCCTAAAGAAATCAAGTGTGTGCTGCCAGATAGACATTAGCGCTTTCCTTGGAGAATGCCACTGAGCCTAATAGAGGGCAGATACCAGCAGTAAGGCATATTACTTAATGAGGCACAATTTTAACCTCCAATAGGCCAGGCACCCAATAAATTTCATCCTCACATAGCACAGCACAAACTTGCTTACTAGTGCTCTGCTGACACAATAAATATTTCTACTCTCCTACAAAACCTGTGATGAAAGGATAAGATCACTTAGATTTCATGGGAAGGCTTGGTAGACTTCCTTCATAAACAGACTGTGAAAAATAAAAGGAAGGAAAATTATGAAAATGTTTTCCCTTTTTTGCCAAAATGTCATCTACTATTTCAAAAACTGCAACCAGCTGAAGCTGTACTTGTAAGGTGAGGCTCATAGTACCATGGCTGTGATGGGAGCAAGTGACTACATTGGCTATAGGCATGATGCAATTCAATGTAAAGCAGGCATGATGGTTATTGTGTTGGGAAGCATTTGAGCTATCTGTCCTTAGAGTTGCAGCAGTGAATAGCTGAGTCTCAATTATTCACCATCACAAAGCTCATTCAGAAGCATCAGCAATATCTTTCTGCCTTAAAGGTTGCATGTCAAGCCGTGCATGAGAGTTAGGTTTGGTAGTCAAGAGAACAGCAGGTCTGAATCACCTCAAAGTATGTCGCTAAAACTTTTCCTCTGGCAGGAGACTAGGCATAGAATTCTGCACGTCTAGCCTAGCACCATTTTTTTTAAATCATCAACCACTGTGAAAATGGCTTGGTCAAAGAACTTACAACTTGTTGCATTCTGTAGGCTTCAAGGGGTACTGGCTTGCTGGGTTATAACAAGTTATGATGCAATGTATGGATGTGGGTGTGCATGTGTGTGATTGCCTCCTGGTCATGGTGTACTGTGGTACAAACTCAGCAGATTTGTGAGCAATTGCCTAGCCCTAGAATCTACAGCTGCATGAGTTACTGATAAGCAATTAAAAAGAGGTGGCGAGACCAGCTACCTCATTATGGCTAGGGACAGACATTCAAAAAGCCTGAGTCTGAATTGATTCAGTCTTTGCAGGTTAGTCTAACCTGGCTAGGCTAAACCATTTTGTAACTGTCAGACATCGCCTCTGGACTGAAAAAATGCAGGCACATGCCTGCAGTAGCTCAGGCTAGAAGCCAGGGGGTGCTAAGGCAGCCCTCCCTTCCCTTCCACAATGCTGAACTGAGGGGGGGGGGGGGCATGGCCAGGCCCAGGCAGGATGATCTGATTAGGGATGGGTTTGCCCTGCTTCTGACCAGCCCATCAGGGAATTGATAACACAGTGTTTATCACCCCTAACTCAGTGTTTATCACCCCATTAAGAAAACAACACAGGGATGTTACCAGCTACCTGTTGATTCTGCTTTTGTCCCATCTGCCACAGCATGGACTGTAGTCAGCATGTGGTCTGCTAGGTAATGCTGTGCCTGTGTGTAAAGCAGAGGGGACAGCAGAATCCTTGCTTAGAGGATGGGGGCAGGGGGGGAGGGGAGCAGAAGCCAGGCAGACACCTGCAGTCTCTGCTGGAGCTGCAGCTAGGGAATACAGGAGAGGGGTCAGCCCTGCTGGGGAGCAGAGAGCCCCACCCAGCCCAGAGAGCATGGTGGGGGACTCTGGTTTAACTTAAGCCAGCAAGGGGTCTGGGACAGACATTGCATAAACCGGTTTCACCCAAATCAGTTAAGTCTGATACTACATTCAACCATGTTCATCTCAAACCAGTTTCAGCCATTTTCAAACTGGTTTATGTGCACTGAACATCTGTTCTGTTACAGGTTTAATCCAGTTTCTGATCTCTTAAGCCAGTTTGTGTGTAAAGTCTGCCCCTAGCCTACATGACTGTTGAGCTACAAGAAGAGCTTGACAAACCATCCTGAGGGCTCAGAGCAATTTTGATTTCTACAGGGTGAATAGATGCACTCTCTGGCTCCCCATTTACCACCAAAAGCTCTGGGGGTGGCTCAGCCCAGTTCTCTTTGTGGTGGCAATCACACCGACTGATCGACATGGTCAGCTGGGCTGCCTCCTACCCCAGGTGTGATCTAGTGCCGGATTGGGCCCAGCTGGGTCGCCTCCCACGCAATCTAGTGCCGGAGATGGGGAAGCAGCCCAGTTGGCCTGTCTCCTGCCCCCAGCGCAATCTAGCACCAGGGATGGGGAGTCAGCTGGGCTGACTCCACGTCCCCTGGCAGATCTTGTGCTGGGGATGGGAAGTCAGCCCAGCTGGACTGACTTCCAATCCCCAGCCTATGGTCAAAATGTTTCGACTAGCCTCGTTGTCTTTCAAGGCTATTTCGACAGCCTTTGTTTCATTCCGATTTTGCTGTTTTGACCTCGAAATTGGTCAAAACAGTATTGAAACGAAATGGCTGGCAAAATTTCTCACAGCCCTACTGCCCACTCTCCCACAGCCAGGGGGCCATTAGTCTGTGCCATTCATCTTTCAGCTCACCCCCAGCTCTAGGAGAGATAGGCAGGCTTGGGTGAAAAAAAAGAATTGGGCCCCTCACCGCTTCTGCCTTCAGCAGGCTCCCGTGGCTGGCAGGATGCCTGGGGCCCCCCGGGAATGGGCTGGCTCACCTCTGGGGCAGCACAGGAAGGCAGCAGGAGGGCAACTGGGTTTGCTGGTGGTCAGAAAAGGAAGTATGGATGGTGCACAGGGTGCTGGATGCCTGGGTGGGCTGCTAGCTGGCCAGGCACTGCCCCAGCTCAGTGGCACTCAATCCAACACTTCCCTGAGCCTGCCTGGGCTTCCAGCACTCTATGCACTGTCCCTGTCACCTTCTCTGGCTGCCAGCACACCCAGTCACCCTCCTGAGGCTTCCCAATGCTGCCCCACTGGCAGCTGGAGAAGGCGGCAGGGTTTGTGCACAGGGTGCTGGAAGCCCAGGCAGGCTTGGGGAAGCATTGGATCAGGCTCCTCTGAGCCGGGGCAGCACCTGGCCAGCTAGCTGCCCACATGGGCTTCCAGCACCTTGTGCACCACTGCCTTCTCCGGCCACCAGCAAACCCAGTCACCCTCCTGCTGCCTTTCTGAGCTGCCCCAGGTGTCCTGACAACTGCAGAAGCCTGCTGAAGGCAGAAGCAGCAAGGGGCACAATCCTTTTTATCTGTGGAGCCTGCCTGGCTCTCCCACAGCTGGGAGGCGAGCCGACTAATAGCTGTATCATTCTAAACTGCATAATTGAAAACTTAACTACATCAGGGCATAGTTTAGTTTGCAACGATGCAAACTCATTAAAAACCCACAAAACTTGGGTATGTATGATGCCATTAAGCCACACAAAGGGAAATTTTTGTCACGTGTACATCATGACATCATCACATGTATAAGTGCCCATTGATTTTAATGCACGAGGAGCTTAACTAATGGGCTGTGAAATGGAAAAGAACTCCTCCAGTCCTGGTAAAAGGAAGACACAGAGTGGAGCAAGGGAATGGGGGATAGGAGGGGAGAACCCCCTGCCACTTCCAAATAATTTGTCCCAGCTATGATCCTGCTGCCAGGGGACTGAAAAGTAGCAGAAATTGCTGCACTGGTAGAGACTGCTGCTATAATATATCACTCTTACTCTGCTCAGTACACTGTGGTCAGATTCACTGGTTGTCTTGCCTTCCTTACCAAAGCACATAAAACATTACAGTGCTTCAGGCCCATTTTAGCTCCAGCGCTCCATGCCAATACAGCCTTCTATGTATTCACAAGCTTGTATTTGGTTTTCTGAGACTGTCACCAACAACACTGCCTATTAAGAAAGTAATATATTTTCCAGCTGATGATTTAAACAAGCACACAGATGTTCCACGGAACCAGAAACACTGCTGGCTGGCCACATCTCCCTAGGAGAGTCCAATCTAAAAGAGCTGAAAACTGTGGCTAGGGGGACCTCCAGTGGTCATTGACATTCATCACAACCACAGGACAGCTGTTTGGGCTGAGATGTGACTGGATTTGTCTCCCATATGCCTCCTCAGGGCTTGCTTTTCAGATGCCTTTAGGTGGTAAGGTCTGACAGGAGCAGTATGTATGGTGGGACTACAGGTGCACCCTGAAGAGGGAGGAGTACAGGAAGCAGTGGAGGTCCCTGGTCAGATATGACTGGGGCATATATTTGGTACCTAGTAACACTGGTGTGGACATGGGATGACAGCCTACTTGTACGACTAGGCTCTGACACTGTCCAGGGGGTGTTGAATTATACTTGGGTATAATTCTACACAGTCTTCTTGGACAAGTGTGGGCCAAAGCACTAAAGGCCTGGGATTGGAGCCAGACCTCCCGATTCCTTATCCAATCCCCTTCCTCAGTGTCATTTTCCTGTGAAACAAAGTATCTTAGTGACTCACTGGGGAAAAAAAAGGTTCCTTGTCCTGGGTGAGTAGAGAAAACAGAATTTTTCAATCCTAATCTACATGCGAGAGATGTGGCTTGAATACAGAGCCAAAACCAAGGGTCATAACTCTGACTGACCATAGTAGTATCTTTCCTCCCCATATCAGCTCCCTACTTCCCTGTCCTTTTACCAAACCATTTTTTGTCCAGTTTTTTAGGCCAGCAGTTTGGAAAATCCTGCAAACCTTCTCCTCCCCGAAGCCCCTCTGGTTTCATATTTGGATATATGTACTTTTAACACCATCAGCCATTTTGTAAAAAGGCCATTTTGAATGTTATTTAGCCATAATGGAAGCTTTTAAAATAAATGAACAAATATGGCTTTTCTTCACTTAAAAAGGAAATGTGGTTTTTAATTCAATTAGTATAAGTCAATCTATTAAACAATTGTCCAGTGTCTTAATGCCAGAGATGTGTTTATATATATATATATATATATATATATATATATATATATATAGTATTTCTTTTAAAAGTGAAGAAAATGCATGATGATATATCTTCACTTTTAAAAGAAATACCATGTTTTCTTCATTACAACATGCACCTTTTCCCCCAAAAAATCAGCTGCCTGAATTTGAGCTGTGCATTATATGTGAGAAAATATGGCAATAGCAGTAGTTACCTATGCCAGGGAATAGGAGGTGGGGGAAACAAAAGTAATGCTGCTGTGCTGTACTTGGGGTTCCTGATCTGCTGACTGTAGACACTGTCTCATTCTCTCCTCTTCCTCTGGCAGAGACTCCTGCTGCAGAAGCAGGGAAAGATTTTTTCCCCCCTTCATTCTGCCCTTCAAAAATAAAGTGCATTTTATTCAGGGGCAGACAAGGTTCTTCGGATAAATCCAAAATCTTTCATTAGACCAGCTTGTTCACAAGTGTGTTTGTGGCAGCAACTGCAGTACATTCAACCAGGATGTTTTATATAAAAGAATGGGAAAACTTTCTTTCTAGGTTCTCCAAGTTGTTTGGTTATGCTGGTAAGAGGAAAGAAAGGGAACTGCAAGAGACCATTTGGATAATGGTAACATTAAGTTGTAGCTCATTGCTCTTGTAGTTTAAAGCAGTGAGATGTCAGGAGAGCTAAAGCAGTCTTGAGAACAGATTCACCCCTGCTCTTCCCTTTACATCAACAGCTATCTTTAGTTTTCTTCTTTAGTCACTTTAAGAGTTGGATCTATTTTACACTATGAATTGGCCTGAGGACCAGTGGCCCTTAGTTCAAGTGGTATAAAACTAACACGAAGCCACACATCTTCAAGTGCAGCACAGATAGCTGTCCGGGTTAGGCAGGGATAAAATGCTCCTAGACAATAAGTGATAGGGGAGTTCCGACTGGCAGCATTTGCCCTTTCTATGCCTGGGCATAAATGATAAGACCATGGGCAGCAAACGAGCAAGCCCTGGAAACTCCTTAGTGAGGTTGGTTGCCTCAGTTTTGTGGGTCTCAGCTTGAGATGGGTCAAAAGGATCCAATTTTCACATCATCATGAGCCCTAACTCTGTTGACTACAACAGACTGAGACAGTTTACACCAGCCAAGGACTTGACTCTTTTCCACATTGTATTTCCCTCTGCAAGTCCTAGCAGGTCACATGTGCAGTTATTTGGTCAGCTTGAAATGCAATATCCCAGACCAAAGACATACACCCCATGCTGGGAGACTAAACCTAACAAAGAAACTGGCTGAGACCTTTGCTTTTCAGGGTCACCCTGAATATACTTCAGGGAAGAAAACAGCTTAAGAAGTCACATTGTGTAAACCTGATTATTTTTTTAGCTTTGCTTGGCTGTATGACTATCACAGCAACCTCCAGCCACTTGAAAGATCTGATTACATGCAAGGCTTTGGTTATTTACACTGGTAGAGCAAGGTAGCTTATGCCTCTGAATATCTGGAAAGTGCCACACTGCCCTGGTTTCTCCTATTTACATGGTCATAGTGCCACAGTTAAAACTTCAATTGGTATAAACAAGTATGGTTCTATTCACTTAGTCACTGGGTCAGATACAGCAGATGAAGATCTGTCTCTATGCTTTCATTTGGCCATGTTATCAGATTGCAACTCTAGAAGAATGAGAATGTGCCTCCAGACTAACAGGAAGCTGGCTCCATTTCTCCCTTCCTCCCTCTGTCCCCAGCCACTGTGTTGCCAACACTTATGAACTAACTGCAAATCTACTGACGTTTGGTGTTTTCCCTTAATACTCCACCTCTGAGTCCTGTCATTACACAAGAATGAATGTCTGTTTCACTTTAAAAAATCCACCCATATATTTTTACTTAATACTATAAGTCAAAAACCAACCTACAAAAAAAAAAATCCGATTAAAAAAAATCTCATTATTTTTTAAACCACTTTAATTTTTTTTTTAAAAGGACCAACTCATGAGTTTTGGATATTTGGAGGAGAAAATAACAGAAAAGCTGAATGGCTGACTCTGAAGGAAGAGCTTCATCTGCTAAGCCACACAAAAAAGTTGATCACTAGACATGGACAACATTTTTCAAATGAAAATTTTCCAACAAATGAACTAACTGGAGGGCTCAGAACGTTTAACAAATTTCTGCTGAATGTGGCAAATCACTTGGGATGAAAAAAATGCTAACACTTTGATTAAATTGAAATATTTTGTTTAGACCTGTTCAAATGAAACACTTCCATTTTCTGTTTAGTCATTGCCAGATTCCATCTGCTGGAGCTTCAGTGTGAAAAGGTTTGCGTCAGGTGAAGAGAAATGCTGAAACATCTTTTAAAATTATTTGTTACATTGTGTGAAGAAAAACTCAAACCCAAAGGAAATTAAACCCCATGATGGCCCTGATTATTGCTTAGACTGAGATGTTATAATGGACATAAGGAATTAATTTTAGTCTATGTTTAAAGAAACACGACAAACCCTTCCCCGATACAGTGGTTTTCAAACTGCCTAAAGTCATGGACCCCTTTCATACTACTTCTGCTATGTTACTCCTATCTTAATGGCTGGCATGGAGCCAGGCGACCCAGCCCAGCAATGGTGTTGCATCACCTCCCAGCCCTCTCCATCATTACCACTAATCTCTTTGAAAACTTCCTAATGACCTACCATGGAAGCCCAGGTTTCCCTGTGTGATCCCGGATCTCGCGTTGGTCCACCTATCTATCAAAGCAGGGTAGTCTGCCCAGTCTCTCCTGCCACAACTTGCTGGTATAATAAGCTAATGTTCTAAATGGGAGGCTGCCCATTATAATGCACTGATGCCAGGGGCTGCTATCCACAACTCTGTAACACCCCTACACCATGACTCAAGTCTCACAGATGGCATCCAGAATCTTACTGTATTCCTTGCCTAACACTGGACCAACTTAGTCCTCTGTCAGGCCTCTCTCACGCTGCCCCCCTTCCAGAGCTGCATTCATACCACCCCCTCTTACTGGGGCCTCTTGCACTCTACCCTCTCTCACCAGGCCTCTTTCATGCTGCTCCTTACTGGGCCTCCTTCACTCTGCCCTACTCCCTTGAGCGGCTCTCATAGGTCATCAGGCTTATCAGTTTCATTCCTTGACTGGCCGACATGCAGCCTTTTGGGCCTCTCCTGTGACCCTCATCTGGGTAGTGATCAGCCAATTCACCAGACATAGGCCTAACTTCATCTTAGCCTTTAAGCAGGCACTTCTATACATACAAAACACACTCTTGTGGGTGTTGGCCTGTGTGCTGACCTTCTGGCTATCCTTCAGCCCTACTCAACACCCCCCCCTAAAGCAGTCCTTCAGTCTGGCCTTCAGCCCTACTCTGCATCTTGCTTATGCACAGTCCTTCAGTTCATAAAGACACTCCCTACCCTGTGAGGGCCCACCAAATACCTTACTGCCCTTTTTTGGGGATCACTCTCCTGCCCTCTCCCTCAGGGCCATCCAGGACCTTACATCCCCCTGGGCTCATGTGTCTGCTGACATGCCTGGCTCCACTACCTACTACTGGGTCTCCTGGGGTCTTGCACTCCTTAGGGTTCAGATGTCTGGAGACATGCATCTTACCCACAATGTTGTGGGGGCTGGGGATATTAAGGCACCCCCCTACCTACCTTTCACTGGGGAAGTTAGTGGCCCTAGCATTTGAATAACACTGCCCCACACAGGCAGTCCCTCCAGGCCTCCCTGCCCCAGCAGGGTACAGTTTCAGGTCACGCCCAGGACCAGGAGCCTCCTGCCATCCCATAGCTCCTGCTCTTACCTCCAAGATGTTGTGAGCAGCAGTTCAGCTGGATGATGTTGCTCCCTTGGTGGCAAGCAGCAAACTGCTGTCTCTGCCTGGCTTGCCTAAGTTTGAAAATGGACACTTTAATCAAGGACCTGCCAGATGATTTCTCCAGCCCTTAAAGTGAGAGGCACACCCTGGAATGCTGTTTAAAAACCACTGCCCCAGTACATAAATGGCCAAATTCATCTAAACTTAATGGAGCTTCATTCACACCTTGAAAAGCTGATTGAGTTATTCAGTCTTCCAGATTTTGTTAGAACCAAAGCAAGGAATAGATCTTTATTATTATGACTCCTACTTTAATTTGGATTAAAGCAGCACCTAGTGGACTAGATAGCAACAAAGGTTCCCATTGTGCTAGGCTCTGTATACTGTATCCTGTTCTTGGCTACAGTCTAAAAGCCAACAAGGGAAAGAGAGGTGAAATAAGGTGAGCCAACTTGCTTGATGTTAGCCAGTAGCTCAGCAACAGGGCTAGGAACAGATTGCAGCTCTCCCAAGACACAGTCCAGTACCTTATACACCAGATCACAGTCCCAAGGACGAGAGTGCTTCCATAGCCCTATCAGTAACAATGGAAGCAATGGATTGAACTACCAGTCGCATCTAACTAGGTGAGGAGATTATTGCTTTAAAGGAGCTGGGGCTGCTGTTGGCTCCCTCCAGAAGTTTTGTTCCTCCAGGGGAAATACCTGGCTGCCTTTTTTCACTGGCTCAGCATTTTTCCTTCTTCCCACTTTGAGCTAAAGCTAAATATTGCCTGGATGTTTTCAGTCTTCCAGAAATGGTCTCAAGCCTCAGCCAAGGTTAACAGTGGCAGAATTTGCAGAGTAAACACCTGTATGGGGCTGGGGGGAAAAGCGTCTTTCCAGCAATTTGTCCTAACAACTCTGGCACTTACTAATGTTGTAGCTTTTAATTTAGCATTTTCCTTGGTTTCTGTGTTTTAGGACCCCTCTCTCCTTTCCAAGCAAGACTATGAAGACTGTGTTTAGTCAAACTGAATTTGTATGCTTAAAGCACATCTACAGCCCCATCCAGGTGGGCTGGTTGTGACATAGGTGAAATAGGTGAAGCCCTTTTACAGATTAAATGAGCCTGGTGTGTACAGATGGCGGGGCATGTGTTTGTATGTCAGAGAATGTACACACTTACATTTGTGCATGGTAGGCTGGGGTTGTTGCCTGTGTGTGCTTGAATATGCAGGGATGCGTGTAACACAAAGATGCACATGTGCTCGTGCAAGAGATCTCTTAAAAATGTTATCTAATGCGGAACAGAGCATCCCCTTCTGATTCATATTTCCTGCCCTTTGAGAGCCACATACTTGCTGCTATAAGGAATTTTTATAGCACCTTCCCCACATCTGCAGTAGCCTTTTCAAATAGCAAAATATACAGAACATTTGTGGGTGTGCAGTGTTCTGGAGTATGTAGGCCTAACAGGAGACTGCTGCTAGGAAGGCAGAAGCAAAGTACAGAGACGCTACAGAACCAAAGGGCCCAATCCTGGAAAGCAGAGCAGAGCCTAAGTAAGGCTGTGCGCCCAGGGAGTCATGCAGCCTCCCCAAGGCCTGGGGAGAGGAACCCTTTTTAGGCTGGGTCACGGGCAGGCCTTGAACCAGCACTTCCAGTTCTAGGCTGCATTGAAAGCTCCATGATGCTTTGAGACTGTCTTCTGTAGCTCCCTATTTCCTCCCTAAAGTAGCACTATCCCATTGTTATTCACTGACACTGGGAATGCTTAATCTCTATGCAGACCCTCCATCCCTTAGAGCAATAGCAGGGAATGTGTACCCTAAGGTTACTTAAAAAGGTCACAGGGGGTATGCAGAACGAATGAGAAAAAAATTAGAGGTGCACCAATGCATCAGTCCCATATCAGATTGGTACCGATATAAGGAAAATTGACTGTATTGGCAATCGACTTTATTTGGCTTATGTAGCTGATAATGTGGCCAATTATGCCACAGCACAACATCCAGGCAGCCAGAAGTGCAGCCTGGAAGTGTGGAGAGCAGCCAGGTCCGGCTGGCAAATCTGTTGTGAGGGAAGGGGTGTGGGGAGGCAGATTGAGGCCCCAGCAGCGGGGGAGAGAGTGGAACTGGAGCAGTGGCTGCCAAGCTGAGGCAAGGCACAGGACTAAGCCAAGCGCCGGGGGGGGGGGGGGGGGGGGGGGGGGGGTTCTTGCCACTATGTGGACCCCCAGGAGGGCATGGGGGGTGTGACCCCAGATCTGTGCCTGGGGCAAGGGTGGGCTGCTGCTGTGCACTGGGGTCTTCTCAGTGCTGTGCTGGGCTCTTCTTAGCGGGGGTGTTGAGCCAGGTTGAGCTTGAGGCGCGTGGCGGCAGTGCTGGAAGGGAGGCTTGCGGGGAAGGCTTGGGAGGGGTATGGTGAATTCTGGAGTGGCTGCGGCCCCCCCTGTAGTCCCCTTTCTGGCACTGCTACTGCCTGCCCTGAGTGCAGCCTGGCCCAGCCCCCCACTGGGAGGAGCCTGGCACAGCCCTGGCCCCAGCCCACAGTGGTAGCCCGCCCTGCCCCGTGTGCAGATCTGGGGGCACATGCCCCCATGCCTTTCTGGGGTGCATGCAGTGGGTGGGAGCTGCACCCCCCCCCCCCCATGGGCAAGCCCCTTGTGGCTCCGCACCCCGCCCTAGGTATGCAGTGCCTGCCTCTGCCCCAGCCCCATTCCCTCCCTCACTGTGGGGGCCTCTATCTGCCCCCCCACACACACCCTTCCTCCCCCCAACAAACTTACCAGCTGGATGCTGCATATATTAATAAGGCATTAATGTTAATTAGTGTAGTGTGCCTTATATCACATAACTGGTAACATTAAAAACAAGAAAAAAATATAAAGGAGTACATGAGCTGAAACATTGAGACAGAAAGGGTACACGCTTGTTAAAAAAGGTTGAAAACCCCTGCCTTAGAGATAACTAATATTAGAAAGAGAGCTCCCTCCACAATCATTCACATCTTCCCTTGGGGTTTCCTTTCATATGTGTCATCTTGCATCTTGCATGCAAGATGCCAGAGGAGATGGTATTCAGAACTGGTTAGGCTTCAACTAAGTAGACAGGGGCAGATTCAGGGGGTGCAGTTGTGCAGCTGCAACCCGCTCTTTGGTTTCTGCTCCACCCAAAGTTTAAAACAAAGTTACTGGTAGTAGCAGAAACATTTCTATACCTTAGCAGTGAGAGAGTCATTTGACTTCATAGCTCATTATAATCTACCTGATTCCTTCTAAACTCTTCATTCCACAGGTAGTAAGAGCACTCTCTCCTTTTTTAATGGTCACAATACTCCAGGAATCGATCTATTTTTATTTCTGCAATTCTGCTGTCTGTTAGCTGTAGCTCCTATTTCACAGCCCTACAAACTGTTTTTAACCGTAGCTGAAACATCAACTTTAGGCAAGGAAATAAAGCTCACTGAAGCACTGGGTGTACTGTCAAGATGCTCCAGAAGGCTTGATTTTGTTTTATAAATGTGAAAGAGATGTACATTTAATTTTAATGACCACAGCACTAAAGAAAAAACCCTAACTTTAGGGTGTCTCTACAAAAGATGCTTTACTGCACAATGTCCCCCTGGCCCCAGCAGCTGGGAGACCCAATTGGGGAGTGGGGGCTGGGAGCTCCCTGCTGGCAGGACCTGGGGAGCCTGTTCCCCATGGAGCTGGGCAGGGAACAGGCTTTCTAACGCCCAGGGGCCTGGGAACTGTCCCGGTCAGTTGAGGGTCGGGGCTTGGACTATTGAGGGTCAGGACTTGGAAAGAACTGCATGGGTTGTGCGGGTCCCAGCCCCCTACCCCAACCTGCCAGTGGAGCAGTTAGCTGCCCCACTGGTGGATCAGGGCAGGGGCTGGGATCTGATCCTCCCTTGCAGCTCTTTCCAAGTTTGCTGGCCCCCAGAAGCTGATGCCAGGAGTTCCCTGCTGCTGGGGCAGGGGGATGTTGCTTTTGCCCTGGCAGCAGGCAACCCCCCAGGGGCAGGAAGCAATGCCCCAGCCCCTGCCAGGAGACAGCTGTCTCCTGGGTGTTCCCTAACACCCAGGGGAGCCTAGAACTCTCCTTGGTTGCTGCAGGAAGCCAGCGCAGAGCCAGTGGGGGCAGGAGCAGATTGCTGCCATGAGCAGCAAATCTGCTCCCGAAACTCTGCACGTGTAGACACCTGCCTGAGAGTGAATGTTTACTAGCAAGTAGTTTACTCACGAGTAAACTGCTCCCAGTTCAAATACACATGCAAACACACCCTCTGATTATTTTTACTTTGTTTGTTATGTTTGATAATAGAAAATTAATGCACATTCCAATAAAGTTCTATTTGTTCTTGTTTTGATCTTAACTGAATAACATAGCCCAAGGCTTCTAGTATTTTAGTAAAGCTTCTAATTTCTTTGTACCTGGAGAAAACTATGTTGTGTTGTATGTAATGATGCACACCACTGCACCCCCCTTTTCAAAATCCTAGATCTGCCCATGTGAATAGAATACAGCTTTTGAACTACATTTTAAGAGGGACACACAGAAACTGGAGAGGGGCCAGAAGCAAACAGTGCCAATGATAGAAGTGTGGTAAAGCAAGTTGCATGAGGAAATGCTGAAGAAACTAGATATGCTTAGCTTGGAAAAGGAGATTATAGGGGACAAGATAGCAGTATCCTGATATCTGAATGGCTGCTACAGAGAAGATGGAGAAACACTTTTCTTCCTTACTACAGAGGACAGGGCATGTCGCAGTGAGTTTAAACTACAGTGAAGCAGATTTAGAGCAAACATCAGGGAACACTTCCTAACTGTAAGAACAATAGGATAATGGAACAAGCTGCCCTGGAAACTTCTGAAATCTCCTTGAAAAACTTCAAAGGAGGCATCTCTCTAGTTTGGGAACAGTGAATTTTACATCTGTGCAGGAGGTTGTATATGATGACCCTTCCAACCATATGAATCTCCAATTCTCTGATTTTAGATCTCTGCTATGAGTTGTAAATGCCATTGTCATTCCTCTGAACTATGGTTGGATGAGCACTTATGCTCAAATGCATCCTACAAAAATAATTTCCATTTGTTTTTGCTGGGAAAAGAATACAATTCAGAACAGGCTATTCTTTAAGCAACCACCGGCCCTCAGGACCCAAGCAGTTTCCAGAAGCCTTCAGTGGGCTGAGATACATTAAATAGGACTATAGACACCAACAAAGGTTAAGAAGAAAAGCTCCTCCAAAGGCCTTTTCTCTGTTCTGAAGAGTGTCCATTCCATGATGAGTATGACTAAAAATGATTCAGAATGGAACTCCTTGAACCCAAGGCAATTAGCTAGTGGGGATTTGAATTAATTGAAGCTGCTGACTCTTACATTAGTACAGGCTTGTCCAACGTACGACCTGCGGGCCGCCATGTGGTCCACCAAGCTGTTTTCTGTGGCCCGCGGTGCTGCGACGGGAAATGAAAGTAAGCACTGTTTACTTTCGTTCCCACCCCTTGTCCCACCCCCAGCCCCTCAGCAGCTTCCTAACGGCTGCTGAAGGGCTGGGGAAAGAGACAAGGTTCCCACACGCACCGCATCAGCTTGATGTTGCTGACGCAGTAAATGTGGGAAGAGGAGTAGCCATGTGCCTCTCGGGACAGGATGAGCCCAGCCAGAGCAGCTAAATCTAAATAATAGAATTATTATTTCTTATTATTAATTATTATTATTACTACTACTACTACTACTGCTGCTGCGGAGCAGTAATAGAATTATTTACTTACAAACAAACCGCTTGCTGAAACACAATTTTGACCAGCCAGTTCCAGGGCAGAACACTGAGGCAACACCATAGATTTCAGCTTCTTTGCTGAGATGCTCCACAGTCAACCATGGGGGTCTCCAGGCCACCCCTAGTCCTACAGTAAGTATATCACTATTAGTAGTACAGTAGCCCCTATTCAGTGCAGGCTGCCATTGTGCAAGGTTCATATGGACAGTATGCAACAGAAGTCTTTGCTCCAAAGAGCTTATAATTAAAACAAGACAGACAGACAAGGAAAGGACCATTATTCCCATTTCACTAATTATATCAGGAGAGGTCACCCAAGAGGCCTATCAGTGGGAACTGAACCCCAATCTCCTGAGCCCAAACCCAGGACCATGCTATATGTATAATTCAGTACAGCACTAAATTTCTATTAGAAAGGCAGAAAAGAGGCTTTCAAGTCTGAGTCAAAAGATATTTTATATATCTCTTGCCCCTGGAAGCAGCCATCTATGATTGTATTAAAAGATAATTCAATTAAATGCTAAACAAGATAAAAAAAGGCCAGCAAAGGAAATGCTACAGTTGTTCTGCTCAGCAACTGCCCTATCAGTCTGTTTCAGATTTAACTAGAATATCTCTCTTCCCACCCATTAATGAGGAGAGAGAAACAGATTTATTCTGCCAAGCTCAGGAGTAGTAGCTTCAAGACACTGCTTAGGAAAGGCTTTAGATGCATCATCTGCATATGAGCTAGGTTTGTCTTAATGGCAATTGGTCAGACATAAGGACTGGAACTGAGGACACAACAGCGTTTCTAAGAAGTAAATCATAAAGTAATAAAATAGCTGTGGGTGTGGCTGTTAACCACAAAATAGCAGTTTCCCTAAAATGCTTGCTGCTATGCTGATTTCCTCTGCAGTGCTTCTCCATTCAGGGCCAGCACAATTATGTGAATTTCACAGAACTTGGCTCCTCTAGTTATATTTAAAGCTATGATTCATGCAGTGTTAGATCTAAATTTGGATGTTTTATTAAAAACAGATGCACAAGTTTCACTTTATTCTAAAGGAGGTTGCTTTGGAGATAATGTATGCAGGCTTAGATACAATTCACTCTATGCATATTAAAGGTAAAGTTTGGGTACAAAATTCATCCCTAGTTCTAGCTATCAAAACTGTGTATGAGGCCTCATTTTTCTAGCCAGGAAACAATTGACTGAGACTTCACACGCAGACCTCAGATCTGACGCATTATGAAAACACTTAAGCTCTTTCTGAATTTCTCAGCACAAACCCATTAAAATTTGATTTGTGAAAGATGTTCCTTCTAGCAAACCAATATCCAACTCTTTACCCTCTTTTTTAGCTAATGAGGGGTTTTCTCCCCCCAACCCCATCAGCATGGGGAAACTCACCGAAGTCCAAAAAGGTCAGAGCACAAAGCCCATGTACTGATGACTGTAAATCCCACGGAAGTACCCCTGTCGAGAGTGCCCATGAGACTTAGTAGTGCATAGATGTCAGGCTGCCCTTTCACATGAATATCACCTATACCAAGAACGACATTTTGGGCATTTTTACCTGTGCTCCCGACACAGCGCTGGGCACTTTTAATTAGTGAGCTGAGCTAATTAAAGCCCCTGTGCATCGCATGTATCAGCAGCGCAATATTTCCTTGCACTGAGATAATGGGAGCGGGGCACTTTGAACTAAAGCACATTGAACGTGTTTTATTTCAAAACGCACCATTGCCATTTTCTCAGTGCGGGGATGTGATGCACCGCTGGTATACATGACATGCGAGGCTGCCAGAGCGCACCAATTTACATGCTCGATTAATCGAGTCTGCTCTGATGTGCTGGATTTCCAGCATGTCAGAGAAGGCTCCCCCCCTGTGTGTGTCAGTGCCATTTAGCATTAAAATGGAGGACTACTTACTGGGAAGATGATGTTGGTCCTGGGAGAACTCAGAATCAGATGCATGCATCTTTAACTCTTCCAAGAGATTCCTGGTCATGCATGAAGCAGATGGATACACTATCACCAAAGCCTGATCTTTGTCTAGACCTGGAGTCCGGAGCCTTGTTTCCAGTAAGAGATTTTTAGCAACAGCAACACAGAAAGCCTCCCTACCCCCATCCTACCATCAAGTTCAGCACTATCAGTGGCAGTAACATTGCTCTCATGTAAGGGTGGTAAAGAATGGGGCTTGAGGAAGGGGAGGAAAGGGATGTTCCAAGTTATGGAAGTTGGGGCCAGTCTCCATCCAGCATCCATAGGCCATTCATTGTCCTCAGCACAGTGCCTCCCAGAGGCCTCAAAATAAACTAGGTAATTAGCCACTTTCCCACTGAGAGCATATTGGTCACAAATGACTTTCCAAAGCATAAAAAGGACCCCCAACCATTCAAGATCTAGATAATTATACAAAACAGTCCCAGCTCATTGCAAGTACTGTATAAGCTGCCCCTTTTCTTGTAGAGTGGTCCAAGCATATTCATGTAGTACTTCTCTTTTTCTACCAAAGAAAACCCCAACTCAAAGAAAGAAGAGAAACTGACTAAATCACCTGGGGAAAACAACGTAGATGATTAGGCATAATCTGCTGCAAAATGCATAAAAGCACAACAAAAGAGAGAAAGAAACAGTGTTTTTATTCAGTCTCTTCCAGTTAAAGCCACCTGAAATGCTGCCTGTGGGCAGAAGTGCAAATCTTACACTGATCGTGTCCCAGAAAGAAATCAGCCAAATGCACGCCAAGGGAAGCCCAGCAGCTTTACTTAGCAATGAGTGCTGTTGTCAACGCCCTGTTCGTAAACCTGAGAGTGCTGTTCTCACGCCTCCCCTGAGAACCTTGCACCTACAGTAATTCATGGAGTAAGGTAACATGGAACGAAACTCTCTAAATTACAGGCCACACAAAGATTGTGTCATCAAAATGAACGAGCTAATCCTGCAGTGGGCTTAGCCATTTACAGCCCCTCTGGGACCAGAACAGGTAGCAGGGGCCCCAGCCAAGAAAGCAGCAGCTAACACAGGGCCAGATTGAGACCTCTCATACTACTGCTGCTAACAGGGTATGTGTGGAAGTGGGTCTGCTCCAGCAGCAGAGATGGGAGGCATTCTGCTGACAGAGACTGCAGACAAGCAGAATGCCTCTAGGTAGGTATATGCATGAAGCAGCCAACCCCACCCCCTGCAAGCATGAGTCCTGATCTGCCAGCCAGTGAAGGAGCTGCATGGCAGGACATCAGCATGCCAGACAGCCCTAAGCCTCCTTTCTTTTTTGAGCTGAAGGAGTACAAGAAAGTGGTGCGGGGCTCTGTTTACTGACAGCGGTATAAGGAGAAACAATCTAAATTGTTTTTTAGATATATAGGGAGTAAAAGGAAGGCCCAGGGTGGAATAGGACCCCTACTAAATGGGCAGAAGCAATTGGTGACGGACAGGGGGGACAAGGCTGAACTCCTTGATGAGTTCTTTGCCTCAGTGCTCCTAAGACAGGGGCAAGGCAAGTCTCTCACTGGGATTGTAGAGAGGCAGCAGCAAGGTGCCAGACTACCATGCGTAGACCCTGAGATGGTGCAGAGTCACTTGGAGGAACTGGATGCCTTTTAGTCAGCAGGCCTGGATGAGCTCCATCCGAGGGTACTGAAGGCACTGGCCAACGTCATTGCACAGCCACTGGCGGAAATATTTGAACACTCGTGGTGCATGGGCCAAGTCCTGGAGGACTGGAAAAGGGCCAATGTGGTCCCCATTTTCAAGAAGGGGAGGAAGGAGGACCTGGGCAACTATAGGCCAGTCAGTCTCACCTCCATCCTTGGCAAAGTCTTTGAAAAAATTATCAAGGCTCACATTTGCGAGAGCCCGGCAGGACAAATTATGCTGAGGGGAAACCAGCACGGGTTCGTAGCAGGCAGATCATGCCTGACTAATCTAGTCTCTTTTTATGACCAGGTTATGAAACGCCTGGACACAGGAGTAGGGGTGGATGTCGTATACTTAGACTTCAGGAAGGCCTTTGAGACGGTATCCCACCCCATACTGGTGAACAAGTTAAGAGGCTGTGACTTGGATGACTGCACAGTCTGGTGGGTGGCGAATTGGCTAGAGGGTCGCACCCAGAGAGTCGTGGTGGATGGGTCGGTTTCGACCTGGAAGGGTGTGGGTAGTGGGGTCTCGCAGGGCTCGGTCCTTGGACCGATACTCTTTAATGTCTTCATCAGCGACTTGGACGAGGGAGTGAAGTGTACTCTGTCCAAGTTTGCGGATGACAAAACTGTGGGGAGAAGTGGACACGCCGGAGGGCAGGGAACAGCTGCAAGCAGACCTGGATAGGCTGGACAAGTGGGCAGAAAACAACAGAATGCAATTCAACAAGGAGAAGTGCAAAGTGCTGCACCTAGGGAGGAAAAATGTCCAGCACACCTACTGCCTAGGAAATGACCTGCTTGGTAGAACGGAAGTGGAAAGGGATCTTGGAGTCCTAGTGGATAGATGCATGACGGATAGATCCAAAGAAGTGATACTTCCCCTCTATCGGGTGCTGGTCAGACCGCAGTTGGAGTACTGAGTGCAATTCTGGGCACCGCACTTCAAGAGGGATGCGGATAACCTGGAGAGGGTCCAGAGAAGGGCCACTTGTATGGTTAAGGGCTTGCAGGCCAAGCCCTACGAGGAGAGACTAGAGAACCTGGACCTCTTTAGCCTCCGCAAGAGAAGGTTGAGAGGCGACCTTGTGGCTGCCTATAAGTTCATCACGGGGGCACAGAAGGGAATTGGTGAGGTTTTATTCACCAAGGCGCCACCGGGGGTTACAAGAAATAATGGCCACAAGCTAGCAGAGAGCAGATTTAGACTAGACATTAGGAAGAACTTCTTCACAGTTAGGGTGGCCATGGTCTGGAACGGGCTCCCAAGGGAGGTGGTGCTCTCCCCTACCCTGGGGGTCTTCAAGAGGAGGTCGGATATACATCTAGCTGGGGTCATCTAGACCCAGCACTCTTTCCTGCCTATGCAGGGGGTCGGACTCGATGATCTATTGAGGTCCCTTCTGACCCTAACATCTATGAATCTATGACAGAAGGCTCCCTGTATCATCTTCTCTTCCACACCAATGGAGGGGAAGCCATACCCTCCTTCTTAGCATTCACTGCAGTGTTGATTTCCAGAGGCTAAAATACAGCCTAGTAGCTCCCCCCAGCTCCCCCATCTGATCTTGCTGCTATGGAAAACCCTCATCACATCACAAACCATCATGTGACAGGCTAAATAGAGAAAAACCATCTACCATGCAGGAAGTCTAGTGGTCAGGACAAGGAAGTGAAGACTCCTGAGTTTGTATTCTTATCATCTCTCTGCAGGACTTTGGGAAAGTCTCTTAGTGGGAATTTTAAGGTGGGGATTGAGCCTATCCACCTTCCTAGGGAGTTGCAAGGTTCAATTTTTATAAAATACCTGAGAGCCTTGGTGAAAGGCACTGCAGCTATGGTAAGTGTGAATGCTAAAACCACATCAAGGCCAGATTCCATGCTCAGGTACTAATCATAGTGAAACCTCTACCGTGACCACGGCTTGTACTGTAATACAAATGTGACGATTTATGTGAATAAAGCCCCAAGTTAAAATGGCTTTAGAAAGTAAGTCACATGCTTCACAATCCAACTGATGCTGTGCCCCGGTGGCCATGTCATGCATCCTTTAGCACAGCATAACTGAAAGCAGAACTAGAAAGAGGATACATCTTTTGTGGGACTCTTCTTTCAAGCAGTTCAGCTAAGGAGACAAAGTCTGATGGCAGCAGCATGTTTAGGAATAAATTTGGCATGTCTAGAGCGCTAAAAATAGCTAGCATGTCTTTGTAAACTGTCAACAAAGTTGCATCTGGCCTGAGAAGAAGGCCGACAAATTTAAGCACAGAAAACAGTATGTTCAAATAGCTTGAACAAAAGCTTTGGGGTATGATTGCATAGCAGGTTTTCTTCACTGAAATGCCAGTTATTGGTGCTCTCCATCCCCATGATTCATACTCCAAGTCCTTTAACTTATACTTGAGGTGAGATAAGCCCCATATGGCAAGCTTCTTTAGGGGCGCGGGTCATTGTATGTTAACTGTGGCCCAAACAACCCATCTACCCACTTCATAATGCGGAGGCAACAGAGGTGTGCCTAACTGTGCTCGAGTTGGAAAGGGTTCCCTGGCTGTTTGAACAATTCTTGCACCTTTATCTTTCAGCCCTTTTACTTATGCACTTCCCATTTGCCTGCAATGCTCAGAAAGCTGCCTGCTCATTTATAGACCCTTGCTCACCCTTCCACAATTCATTTTCCACTGGCCTCTGAACAGCTCAGAACGAAAACTTTTTCTCTATTTATACCATTGCATTAGCATGATGCTCTGAAAGGTCATTTTAGAAGTTCATCTACGTGTGCAGTGTACACATTGCTAAACAACATTTATAAAACAAATATAAATAAAAAACATTACAGCTACTTCTTAGTCTTCCATTTTCTTATTCTTAAATTTAAGAAACACAAACAAATAAGGTTTTGCTTAATCATTAACAGATGACAAGGATTCCATCCAAATCCAAACCCCTACCTGCCAACCCACACAGCACTCCTGGTTACCTTGCCATTGCAATTTGTTTTGGAGAGGTATCTGTAGATGCCTGTTTCTAGATCCCCTCTCCCCCCCCACCACATACCCATGCACACTGTTTCTCTGGCCTTCTCCATGCTCACAGGTATTATGGAAGAAGTTCATACTTGGCCTGGAGATAAGGCAAGTCATTTCCTCTAAATCTGACACTAGCACTATGGCTTAGTCTTACAATAGAAAAATTATTTAAAAAGGGGTTGTCCTGGGCTTGTCATTATTGTTTGTAATAGTTGCAGCTAGAAATCCCCAGCTGAGACCAGAGATCAGTTCTGCTGTGGCCCATACAGATGTAGCAAGAGAACCTGATCTGAAACATTCCAATCTAGACAATGGATTGGGAAACAGAGACACAGGGAGGAAGTTCCTTGCCCAAGGTCTCAATGAATGATCAGCAGCAGAGTGAGAAAAGCCTCCCAGGTTTCCTGGTTTAGTGCCCATGCATCAAGTAACATTGCTTCTCTCTCTCAAACTCACAATGTCAAAGACCAACCACATTATCTCTGCAAAGGCCTGAATCATCAGAATCAAAAAGAAACATTTCTAAAGCTGCTCTTGGCATGAAAATGTTTCACAAGACAGGTTACTATTACAAGTCCACAACAATACTAGCCCAGTACCAGTACCAGTCCACTTCTACCTCCTTTCTGTAAGAATCCCAATCTGCTGTTTCTCATAATAGTCTGGATAATGTTACATTAGCTAAATGGGATTTAGCAGAACATTGATAGCAATAAATAAAAAAAAACTACAGTTGTTTTGATTCTTTAGGTCTATCATGTGAGAGGGAATGGAATGAAAATGGACCCTTTTGATAAATCTGAAATTTTAGCTATATAAGAAATTGGTGCTAAATTGCTGTTACATGATTTGTTGCTATTGTCTACAAGCAGTCCAGTAAAAACAGAAACACACACTCCCGATTTCCTTCTCAACTGAATTGGTTGTATACTACCGCCACTGACTTCAGATGAACAATCTCTCAGTTATGACAAGTGTAGTATCAGGCCTACTTTACAGCATACTGGGACTTCTTACAATCATTTTCTGATGAATTTTGCACTCAGAAAGGGTCTAACATGAACTTAGCACATTTATACAGATTTGATATCATGACTATATAGCAGATGGTTTATCATAAGTTAATCAACATTAGTCTTGACTCTAGTCAGAAAATGACAAAAAACGAGGGGAGGTTTCTCCTTGCATGCCATGATCTAATGTTTCAGTAACAATTATATTTTTTCTTTCTTATCCAAGTAATTTGCAAAAAGGAAATTCCACGAGTGCATTAAATTATGAATACATTTTTCCATCCTTCTCTCCAAGTTTCAAGGAGGCTGGAACCAGCACCTCACATTACCAACACTAACACCTTTGATTAGCACACAAGTGACAGAACCCCATTTTGCATACACTTGTGTTGGCAATACATTTAACCTTCTGACCACTGCATATTGCTGTGTACTCCTAGCCATCCCACAGAAACTTCCAATACCAAGATACTGTCTTTCAAATACAAAGATCTTTCACTTGCAAACAGAGTAGTTGGTCACTCTTAAAAAGGTTCTCTCTCAGCTATCAATCTGAGAACCCAGCTTTCAGGATGAGCAAAACTCAGGCTTTAAATCTGACTTCTGTCATCTGGTACCTCTAGGACTTCAAGAATGCTTCAAAAGACTGGCCAGCTGCTATTAGCAAATTGGTCACTTCTGTCTGACCAGCTGTTATTTTCACTTTAAAGCAGTATTTATATTAAACTCAGGCATATGGGCTGGGAAAGAGTTAACCCTAAAACTTATACCAGCATAACCTCAGAAAGCATTGAACAACGTTGGATTAAGACATTAAAAAATAGGCCATATTTAAGCTCCTAAATAAAGATCTGAATTTCAAGAGTGCTGACAGTGTTGATGACCCATACTTCTGGGGGAGGAATTAGATCAGTGATTCTCAATCGGTGCCACCAGATACACTGAAGGGTGCCTCAAGGTGCAATGAAATAAGCCAGGTGTGTGGAAACAAGCAGGTCAATGCAGGCTCAGGCTTGTCTCTACCTGGCTGACCCCTCACCTTCACTGCCTGGCCCCTCTGCAAGGATGGAAGCACTGTAATTTGTTTTTGAAATGGGATGACACTCAATTCATAAGACTTATGGAGGGGTGCCTTAAGTCCAATGAGGCTGAAAACCGCTGAATTAGATATTCTTGTCCTATTAAGAGCCAGCCTGGCTTGGCTCCAATTTTATGCAGTGCACGCTGCCGCCATGTGCCTAACCCCACTTTTTTCAGGTACAGTTTTGACACCCAGATCTCCCAGTGTCAAAAAACCCGGCCACACTGCAAATTAGCAGCATGGCAAATGCCTGCATGGGTGGGTCCGTGAGGTTTGTGGTACTGCAGACAGGTCTGCAGAGCCGCAACCCACATGAGTGCACTTGTCTGGATGTGCACATGGAGTTTAACTTTTAAGATCAGGGCCATACAAGCAGCAAGGTGCAGGATCTAGGAGACTTCTGCTCAGTTCCCTGCTGTGCCCAAACTTATACATTACAACATGATTCATATGTTATGGTAATAGGGACCATAGCAGATGGTAACAGAACTAACGTGAAGTAGGATCATTTTGTCTCAAAAAGAACTAATGGCCTTTTACATCAGCCCATTACTATGTCTCTCTCTCTAAATGGCTATTCAAGAACAGACATTAGCAGAGGAGAAATAAAGGTCTATTTATTGAGGGTCTGTTCAGAAGATGCCCATGACTAGAGAAGCAGGAATGCTGCAGATAATCACAATCAGAATCCATTAGTTGAGTGGACTGTACATTGCAGGTACAATATCTGCTCCTGCTCTGCTTGCAACTCAAGCCAATGGCAACAACCAATTACTTTTCTCACATTAACTTCAAAATAAACCAAGAGTGAATATAAATGACAAAGTTACAGGTTTGCATTCTTTCACTTTCCCTATAGTGAATAGGATCTGCACATAATATCTGTTTTGGCTGCTTGCAGATGTAAAAAAAACTGCCTAAAAACACTTTAAACTTGGCATGTTCCTGCACTGAGTCCTGTGCATGCCCAGAAGAGGCAGCGCCTTAGTTGGACCCAGCTTGCCTGACATCTGTATAGATTGGGTGCTTTAGTGGGGCTTTTTTGGTGCTTTATCTAATAGCTTACTGAATTAACTTTAGCTAAAAGTGCCAAAAAGACCTGCCAAAGCATCTGTATATATCAGGCGCTATGGAGCCAGGTCAAAGTAACATGCTACTTCTTCGGTAAAGTGCTTTTTTTCTTTTTTTTTTCTTTTTAAACATCAGCAAGCAGCCACAACAGTGGCACTGGAGGGGCAGGCTGGGAAGGAGCTGAAATGCTAGTGGTTAAGACATCAGCTTGTTTTTGTCTTTGCAGACTCCAGAAACTCTTGCAGAGTGACCTTCATGACAAGGCATAAGACATTGGTTGAATTCAAATAAATAGTTTCACACAAATACAAAGAAGTAGTAATATTTGGTGCAGAGAGGCAGATTTATTTTACCTAATCTGTTTTCTGTAAGGGCACTCACTACAAGACGTGTATGTGCAGCTTTGTAATGTCCCCCCCAAACAAATCTTTTAAGAAATCTTGCCATGGAACCTGGGTGGTGAAACAAAAACTAAACCCACTTCACATCCATCTCTTTCAGCTAATAGCCTCTTCTCTCTCAGGCAAACATCAGCTATTTGCATCTGTGATCTCACTGAGAAGCACAGCAAGAAAAATAATGAATTGTGTGGATTGCACAGGGGGGAGCAGCCCTGAAACACTCCTAAAATACAGAGGCAGACTTGCACTCACCATTGGCTGCATACCAATTGCATATTGGTGCAGGAAACTAAAAGGCCAAATGCATCCAACAACCAAGTGCAGTCCTCTCAAAACTGTCCAACATGCTGTTTGAGGTACTGGACACTACGTAGTACCCATTTGGCCCTATCAAAAGACTGCCATCAACTTCAATAAGTTGGGGACAAGGCCACATAAGAAATGAACTATAATTTGTTAATTTTACACTCTCCATGCAAGTGTTCAGATTTTTTTCCTCTTTGAAGCTGATCTATTTGGGGTTTACTATTAATGGCTACTTATTATTTGACAAGCCTCCACATTCACTCTGCATCTCTGCTAAGTTTCAGTATCTGGGAGTGGGGAGATTATGGAAGTCTGCTTATATCAATTGGTAACAGTTAAATATGTTTAATACAATAAATGTAACATCTTGAATAGTTCTAAGTCATACAGTGGTTGATTTATATTTTTTACACAAACATCTTTATTCACCAGAGTCCGGATATAGGATGCTAAATGGGACGGAGACCTCAAATGACAGCAGACATGAAAAGAGCTTAGGGGGCTACTGTACGAGTTAAATTGCAAATGTAACATTTCTCATAGGTTGTTTTTACAATTCTGGAGTTGGGATTCAAACAAATCCCAATTAAAAACATGGCAAATTTCATGTTAACCATGTAAACTGGCTGTACAGACAACAGATGGATGGACTCCTAGCAAGACCACAAATCATCTGAAGTCCCCAAACTATGCAGTAATTAAAAAATGGAAGAGATCCAAGTATGCTATGGATGGATTATGTGACAATGGGCTCTTGGGCTCTTTCCAGAAAAGTTCCCCCCATTTATTTTCCAGTCCTTCAACTAAAGGGTATTCAAGATCAGCAGTGTAAAGAAGAGTATAAATTTACAGAAAAAGGAAATTTGTTGTTTCCATTGACAAAAAGAACTTGATTTTCTTAATAACCACCTCTTAATTACAGGTTAAATGAAAACAAGAGCTCACAGGGACAGATGTTAAAACTGCTTTCCCCTTCAAAAGGAGAATAGGGGAGGTATTCATTTATAACTTAAAATAAGTGAAGAGTAAATCGAATAGCAAATCTTTTTGAAATCTTTCAGACTAGGGAGGTATAACAGGTGCTTGCTAAGCCCATACTGTAGAAGGGTGAAGTGAACCATTATTACTTTGTTTTTCCAGGTGGTGTTCAAGGTTCCCAAAACCAACATTTATTTTATTCACTCAGCCTTTGGTACTAGCAATTAGCCCAATCTTGTGCTTTGACCCCACCCACCTTAAGCTTGTACTAACGCCATTTCTGTTAAATTTTTGCCCAGAAGATCTCCAGCTCATTGCCTGCATATACCAGCAGTCTCCAACACAGACTAAAGAAAAAGGGAAAGTACTAAAGCACATCTCTCTAGTCAAGTATTTTTTAAGATTATCATTTAAGGTGGGATCTGAACCAATCACATCCTTATCTAGTTTGTAGCACATACTAAGTTAAAATGTCCCAACAATGAACAAGCAAGCTGTAATAGGTTTACTGTTTTAACCAGGTCTTCAAAAATGTTTTTCAAACCCCTCCTAAACAAACACCTGACTTGACAAGTGAAATGCCAAATTTATTCTGAAAAGCAGCACAAGCTAAAGCATGGTCTATGTTAATTAGTGCATTATTTTTTACCTACTACTCTAGCAGACATCAAGTTTTTCTCTAAAGATCTAATTTCCCATTAAAATCAACTTGATAAATTTAGAGACAGGGTTATACTCATACATATTTCTAATCACCAACACTAAAAAGCCAACAAAGTTTAAGCAATGATATTCACACATTGAGTTGAGTCAGGTTAGTATTTTACAGATGGAAACTGAAGCACAGGAAAGGGTAAACAACTTGCCCAAGGTTAACAGCTTATACATGGCAGTGGCAAGGACACAAGCTGCTTCCATTAAGTGAAAGACTTGAATTTTACTTATTATACTACTGGTTTTCACTCAGTGGTTTGAGGACCCCTGGGGGACCGCAGACTACACCCAAGGGGTCTGTGAAAGATGATTATGTTTAATTAAATGTATGTGAATACCCACACTTACAATTCAAAGGGGTACCGCACCTCCATTCAAAATTTTTGGGGGTCTACAAATGAAAAAAGTTGAAAACTACTGCATTTTACCATGATAACTACCTGCCCAAATTCAATGGCTAGTTTAATGAGTTTGAAAATTCTGAACCAACATTAACATTTTATTTTAAACAAAGATTTAAAATAATGTATGTGCTCAAATATAAGATGATTCTAATGATAAGTCAGTCCCTCGTGATTAGATTCTATATATGGAAAGTTTAGGAATTTGGTAATTTTCCAGGTAAAGAATCTAATGAACAGAGGTCTTGCATTTGTCCCATTGCTACATCAGGGAAAATAATTATGGAGGATCAGGTAGCCCCTATGCCCTCTGGCCTTCCAACTTCTTCCCCCCCATCCTTACATAGTGCCAAACCCTGCTCTCCCTTCACACATGAAAGTGATGAGCAAATTTGAAAAAAAAAAAAAAAATCTTGAAATAAACATAACTGTAATAATTTGCACATAGTACCCATTGACTGTCCATCCAGAATTGATACATTTTACCTTTTTTTTGAAACTGCTGCAAGATTTAGCACAGGTACTCCATAAACACACTTTTAAGTAGCACTTTGGCACCTACTTACATATAGTACAAACTATGCATGATATTGGTTCAAAGCCCAGGGACTCATGATTTACTATATATATATATATATATATATATATATATATATATATATATATATATATATATATAGTTCAATGGGCTAAGCCCCAGCAGAGTCGAGAGCATTTCAGGCCATATGTAGACCCCACTGCTCAGCAATGTTCAGTCTGTATGTGTGTGTACTCCAGAAACCCTCCCCACAAAGGATCCATGGTGCTAACTGGGTGTTCTTGTCATGAGTTATGTGATCCTCCAAAAATTATATGCAGATGAAGCACACAGCTACCTGGTCCAGTTTCACCTCATAGTACGTGGGGCCACAATCATCATATGCAACAGGCTGGGAGGGATTCTGGATGAACTGTTTGGGGCCTCGTTTGGTGATGTTTGCCCAATATTTAAGGATGGTAAAGAAACATGAATAATTGGAAATGGGAAAGAAAGATGCAGCTCAGGTGTAGGAGTGAAGAAGTCAAAATCTATTCAATGTAGTGGCTCACCATGACTTGAAAGAGTTAATGCTGAGAGGAACTATGCTCAACGTGCACTACTATACATCTTATTCAAATGGGCTGAACTAACCTAGCCATATGGTAGGTTCCCATCAGCATATTAAATGCAGCAATTAAGGCACCAAGGGGAGGATTGTTAGGGCTGGCTCTGGCCTTCCCTATGCCGGCCTGCGGAAGAAACACCTGCCCATTTTTTTTTCTTAAGGCTCCCTCCTCCCCCTCCAAAAAAATAGTTCCCATCAGCATGTTTGTGCAATACAGGCCATGTACTTTGTAGTCATGCTTAGCATTGGCTGCATTTCATCAAGGTCATAGTTGGTTATGAAGAATGTGTGCATCTGGAATCAGGCTCCTCAGTCACCTGAGGACCCATCGAGCCTGACAGACACCATCCTTGACTCCGAGGGACTGCTGCTGACAGTTGGTTACTATTACTGAGCACATGGTGCTTTAGCAAAAGTTCAAACATAGACAGTGTATTTAATGAAGTTTCCTCGAATATGAATGTAGGACAAGGGATTTTTTTCCCAATGCTGATTAGGGATGAAACCTAATTTTGTATTCAAGCAAATACAATTAATTCAGAGCTTCATTTACATAAAAGGAAATTTTGAAAATTTGGGAGTAAAATCTTGCCTTTTATCTTTATTCCTTTTCTAATGCTCTCATTTTCTATTTGGACTTCAAGCTGAAGTTTTTAGGGGGGGCGGGGGAATCCTGTATGTGACCTGGGGTAGCATCATCATCAAATGTTCAATGTTTATGGTTTTTCAGCTGAAAAATGTTTTTCTTTTTCTTTAAAAAACACGTAACATTTAGCTTCCAAAATCTCCCAATCCTGTAAATTGAAGGGTTTTTTTAGAGCAACATTGCTTATACTGAAACATGCATACAAACAAAATTTCCTACAGAAGTACATGACTTTTTGCTGCTCTAACACATTGTTTTAAAAAAGCATTACTTTAAATTATACTACAAATCAATGGCTAAGTCTTACAAGCTAAACTACATGCAAAAAACAAGTTTAAAGGAGGTAATAACAATTTTCAATTCACCAACACTGACTGTGTTCCTTTACTATTACTACAAGTACTTTAGAATAGCCATTAATATTTTGAATATTCAAAGTAAAAGGGAATTTTAGGACTGGTTTAAATGACCACTGGATGTCACTGTTGCTTTAAAAAAAATTAACACCAAGACCTCAAATGATAGCAATTTGGAAACAGTACCCACCATTCAGTTAATCTCTAACAAACATTTGTGTGCTAGTGTGGATTACCAGAATTGTCAGAAATAAATTTACAGCCATTTGTTTTCACTACACAAGAAGTTTATTATGAAAGTAAGTTAAACATACAACACAAAAGTAGCAAAAGCAATCCTGTAGCTTAAGGCAACTCTTAGAGGAGATGAATTCAAGAAAGATGATGCAACTTCTGTTTAAATAGAAATTATGAAAAATATCAAATTGCATCAATAACTTAAAACGCACTTTAAAAAGTCTGCTCTAACCAGAAGAGGGTAAGGGCTTGTGATCTTAATGCCAGCATTAAGATATAGTAAGCAGCACAATGCTAAATGATGATAGGGAAAGTTCAGTATTTACACAGAGTAATGTTAGTATCTGATAGCATAATTTTCTGTGTACTTATGGTTTAAAAAACACAATCCAAAACAATTAGGAAAATTATGTAAAATAAATATTCAGCCTACTGCATCAAAATTACACAGAATGCAGAAAGGAACCAGGATAGTGCTAGGACTGTATGTATGTTACAGAAACTTCCTAGAAAAAAAAGGTTATTTGGGGAAGGGGGAAAAAAAACACCTGGGAAGGCCGAAAGCCACAATGAAGCTGATCTTCAGATTACCCATAGCTAAATCAATGCATCCAAATATTTTCACCTGATGTTCCCACAGACTCCTTTTCAAAATTGTTTACCAAACAGCTGTAGCATTTTAATATTAAGCAATTATTTCACATGACAAAATTAAAACAACTGAAAGTTAGAAAATAGATGCAAACAAAACCAAATGGCAGTACTTTTCAAACTGTTATGTTAGTAATGAAGTTAATGGAAATTAGGAGTAAGCCCTTTACAAAGTCATTCATTCACACAAGTAAATTAATTTCAAATCTTACCCTGGTGGAAAACATTACTGTGTAACTTTGCTTTATTTGTAGAAGATTTAATAAAAAAAAAAGTGGGTTATATGCACAATGAATTTTTCTGTACACAACCACTGATCTCTTTCATCATTCAGCATGATTTTACAAAAAGCATAAAGTATAAAATACATTTAAAGCAGCTATCTTAAACATGATTTAATACACATATTTGCAGCTGATCACTTTGTCCCCAGTTTAACATGCTGTCAAATTTAATCATAAAGTTGCAATATTCCATTTTAGAACTATTAAAAAAAAAATCCCTGAATAAAACAGAAGCCAGCCTGCAACTTCCTGAAAGTTTCAGTAGAGTACTATATACAGGGGCAGATTAACCCCCAAACTCATTTTGCACTGAAATAAAACCTAGAATAGGTCCTGGGACAGAATGTACTAGGACATAAAAATATATATATTTTTTAAAATTAACATTTAAAAATATGGAACCAATGAGTTGTTAGCAGTTAAAAGAATACTGCAACTTGAACAATCAAAAACAAATGTTAGAAAATTGATTGACAGCTCTGTGCTACTGGGCTTAACTTGTTAATAATGTAAAAAAAAGTCATCAGTCTTTAAAAAGTCTTGCAAATCCACAAAAAAAAGAGAACTGCAAAAAAGATAAGAATGCATATCTAAAAGCAGGAGCACAATAATGACAAATGAAACTTCCAAAAGCCCATATAAAAAAAATCAAGTTTGGAATGCATTGGCTTCCAGCAATTTACAAAAAACAAAACAAATTGTAATCTGCAATATCTTGACCTATTTTTAAGTGACAATTTATTACAGTTGAGAAAAATGGTTTTATAGCTGCATAAGTTTCCATTTCACTAAGACAGTGCCAACAAAAATAAGTTTGCATAGAAAAACAAAATCTCAAATTGCCACTGGCTACATGCTTAAAATGGGAAATGCAGGTATTGTAACATAAACATAGTGCAAACCATGGCAGTTCATGATGTTTGTGACTGCCGCCGGTCAGGAAATAGACCATAGTATACCGAGTTATCACAGTTTCTGGTCTTTTATTCAATCCTTTGCCAAGTATAAGCAATGCATATGCACAGACTCATGGCATGTCTGCTGCTGCTGTTGATTAACGTAGTTTGAGGTCATCACCACTTCCTAGGTTAGATCCAGGACTAGGGTCTTGCTGTCTTCTTGCCTGTGTTAACAAACATGTGTTTAGAATAATACATATGATTTGGGAACAGCACATTTAACAATTCAACTAAAGCAATAAAACCATGCAATTCCAAGGCAAAAAGGTCAACACTTCAAACAGTATTAGATCAAGCATATTTAATGTTCCAAAATACCCCTCTGTACCTACCCCCACTTTATGCTTGCAGAAGGGGAACTGACAAAAGCCTCCCAAGATAGCTGCAGAAGCTGAGTTCTCTGACTTTCTGGCTTCCCCTCCCCAGTTCTGGAGCCATCACAGCAGCCTCCAGGCACTCAATTTCTCCCCCATGGATTTGGAGTTGGCAATTCAGAATTTCCCAGCTATCTGGTTTCCAGAGCTGGCAAGTTTTGTCCAGGCTTTGCACCTCTCTTGCAGCTGGGCTGGAAGGCTTGTCAAGTTCAGTTTCTGCCAACTGACTGGAGCCTTCCAGGAGAGCAGCAGGGAAGCTAAAAATTCTGCCTTGGTTCTCCCAAAACAGAATTCTTCTCAAAACCCTTTCCTGTTGAACAATTGTCTAAGGACTTGTTGGATGGGAGCCCTATGCTGTAAGTATATAGTATAGCAGCACAGTCTACACAAAAAGGCAGAAATATATTGTCATTATTCCTAAATAAATCCACCTGAAACATGTTAGACTGACAGACATTTAACACAACCTATTTTTTGTAGTGAAGAACTTCAATACATATAATGAAATAATAATATACTCATTAACGTTATACCTACAGTTTTTTTGTTCATTTGTTTTTACCCTCAAACTAATCTCAGTTTTGGCCACTTTCAAACCATAAACAAAAACAGCTTGCTCACATGGAAAAATATTACTGAAGAGAAAAAAAGAAAAAAAAAAAACAATAAATGAAGATGCAGTAATTAGGTGAAGTATCCTATTTTCTCAGGTGTGTCCTCAAGATCATACTGGTTATACGTTTTCATTTATGTTAATAAAAAAGCAAATTAAGAACCAAGTGCTTTATTATGCAAAAATTATGTAGATGCAGGTGTGACAAAAAAGTCTATGGATTAAGTCTGTATTTATAATCTTAACTACAAATTATAAACATCCCAACAAAAGCCAGAGTTTGGGGGGCGGGGGGGGGTTGGGTTGTTTTTTTAAAAGGGCGAGAGTCTGAAAGCCAAAACTTTTTATTTTTTTTAGTGTCAATGTAAAAAGAAAAACTCCCATAACACAGGTGTGTCCTCTCCAACCATGAAATATGTCATAGCTAATCTAAGTGCAAGCCTTAGAAACACTGCCACTTAATCAGGAATGTTACAACTGTACACTGTCTTAAAACTAAAGGTGCATTGATATATCAGTCCATATTGGATGGGCACCGATAAAAGGAAAACTGACATTATCGGCAATCAGCTTTTTTTGGCTGGTGTAGCCAATAATGTCACTGATTAATGCTGTGTGCATACACACAGCTGCATGGGGCCAGGAATGCAGCCCGACAGCTTGGAGAGCAGCCTCCTGCATGGTGGGTGGGTGGGTGGCAGGGGGGAGCAGATTGAGGTCCCCAAAGTGAGGGAGGGAGTGGGGCAGGAGCAGGTACTACCCAGTTGGGGTGGGATGTTGGGACAGAGCTGCATGCAGCTCGTCTAGGGGGCACAGGGTGGGGAGTGGGGGATGGCTCCCCCTGCTGCATGCACCCTCATGCAAGGCATGGGGGGCATGTGCCCCCCAGATTTCTGCACAGGGCAAGGGTGGGCTGCCTGCTGCGGGATCAGGGCCAGGAGCTGTGCTGGCCTCTTCCCAGTAAGGGGGCTGGGCTATGGCAGATTCTGGGGTGGCTATTGACACCCCATAGCCCCCTCCCAGTGTTACTGATGCCTGCACCACCCCCACCCACCCTGAGCACAGCCCCAGCCAGTCCCCTGCCAGGAAAAGGCTGGCACAGCTCCTGACCCTGAAGTCTGCTGTCACCCTGTGCACAAATCCAGAGGACACACACCACATGGTGTGCACAGCAGCAGGGAGATGCCTGCTGTTACAAGGAGGTTGATGTTGTGAACAGTAAGGTGGTAAAACATTTTCTCCTTGTCGCTGCTGACATTACCACCTCTATCATGCAGGTCACAAACCTGAAAATTACTTTGACTGCTGCCTCTTCATACAGATAGGATGGATACAGATTCTAGCTACCACTTCTCATCTTTCTGAAGACTGCCAAGATCTTACCTATACATTTCTGCTGCCAAATGTTTTCATCTCAATTACTCTAACATTCTCCTCTCCGTCCTAACCAAAAATAAACATTACCTTGCTTCAGTACCACAAACTGTTCCTAAACCTCATTTCTGTTGTCTGTTGATTGGGATATGCAATTTCCCTGGATCCCTCACAAGTAGCTTCTTAGCCAATACTCCTCCTTTAAGCTTGTCCATGGTCACCCCCCCTCCCATGCTCTATGAACTCTGTTTCGCTTGTTATACTCTGTTATACTTGCTTACTGCTTTCACTTCATTGTTTGTTCCTCCTGCTACATCAATGCTGTTAACATTATCTACTCACTTGTCAGTCTCACACAATCACCACTGTGCCTTCTTTGAACACAGCCCACATGCACGATGCAACTTTTGTTTCAGCCACAAATGCCCCACCCCACCTGCTTTACATCTCCTGTGCCATAATCAATTTAGTTGACTTATACAACAACTGTGCACAAGTTCCTTATTTCCTTTCCCATAATTTCCTGTTTGTATGTCCTTGGATTCTGAGCTCCTTAGAGTAGGGCCCAACTTCTTGCATGTTTGATAACCACATCACACAGCACAGGTACTACCATAAATAATACAATATTTTATTATTATTATTATTATTATTATATTTCTCCTCCAAATACAGCCTTGATTTAACTCCAGTTAGAGATACATGGGACAAGTCTAGTTAATGGCCTTCCCCTTGTCCACCCCCCCCCCCCCCCGATTAACCCAAAATGACCATGCTTGTTCTCTACAGAGTTTCAGAGAGATCAATTCAGCTCAGGTTATTTTAAAAGGTTTACTTTTGCCTCCTGTTTTCCTAGTCTCAAGTCATGAAGGAGACATTACTGAGCTCCTAAAGCGCCCAAGGTATTAAGAGCTGCAGCCAACTTGACAAGATTGGCAATAACATAATGAAAATAATGCCTTTAACAATTATCAAGGCCTCTTGAGACAGGATATTTCTCATTCATTTCCCAGTGATCTACTAACTATCAACAATTCTCTAGTAAGTACAGAAAAATCTTTTTGTCAGCACACACTTAAAGCAACTGGCTTGTTCAATGTAAGGACTTTTTTAGAAGCTGTACTTATTTTTGTGGTGTCCAAAAAGTGTTTCACCATTTCATTTTTTTTCATTTTAAGTCATCTAATATTTTGGTATATTTTCTTCATGTCTGTACAATGCACAGCTCAGTAAGACTCTGGCCTTTTGGCACAAATACACTAATATGATATCACAGAGCAGATTCCCAGTGGTCCAAGTGATAATTGTTTCAGTGAAATCAATGCTGTACAGATTTACAGTTGTGGACTACAGAATTCACAGGACTTACACAAAGATCCTTCAAACCTTGATGAAAAAGGGAAGGAAGTGTAAGGCAGCAGCTGTATCTTCAATACCAGTGAAAGATTTAGTCAAACTGTGTTAAACAGCCTACTGCAATTTAACATAAAGACCCCAAAGCTTAACTTTGTGGTTACTTTTATAAAGTGACCTAAGTGTTCACTCCTCATTGTAGGCTTGATATGAGGCAACTAATAGTCCTATTTGGCATCTGATAAAGTGAGCTCTTGCTCACAAAAGCTTATGCACCTCCGATTCCGTTAGTCTAAGAAGCACCTTTATCTCGCCTTGAATTCAATTTACAAGTTGATATTCAATACAAATATTGAAATCAAAAGTCTGGTTTCCAGAACACTGATTAAAAATGACAATTATTGCACTTGTATCATATTTCTTCCGTGTTATACCTGCTGAGTTTACTAACAAAACAGGAAGTTTTCCTGGCATTAATGCTATAAACATTGCTGCAGAATATGAAGTTTGTTTTCTTCTATTTTGAAACTCCAATAAGCATAAATTTAATCTCAACTCCCAACCTTCAGACAAGCACTGCTAATTTATTCCCTTCTGAATGGAACTTTCTTTGCTGTCTCACTGCTTCCTTCTCCCTTTCTCTGAAACTCTTCCTGGCATCTGGCTCGCTGAACTCATGTTTAAGTACACTTTGTTACCTCATCTTAAAAAGAACTACCAACACAACCCACTACAAAAAGCCTATTTTCATTCAATATTAAAATAGTCAAGCATTACCTATATACATGGTAGGCTTTGGCTAAAATGTGTTCTGTACCTTCAGTATGTTGTCTCCTCTCTCTGCATCCCTCCCCAGTATTCTGTTTCTTCCTTCACCATCTAAGTAGCCTTATCTCTTCCCATTCTCTTCTGCTATCCTTATCTCTTCCCATTCTCTTCTGCTATACCGAGGACTCCCAAATTTATTTCTCCTCTTCCCTTTGACTTTTCTTAATCTGTTTAGTCCTGCATCTCCAACTGTTCTTCCAACATGATCAAGTAGATATGTAACAGTAGTTACTGCATCAAACTAAGCAAGCTAAAAGTTGGAATCCTTTTTCAAAACCCTCTCCTTGCAACTCTGTCATTATGAAGACTCCATTTTGTTCATTAAGTGAGCTTGTAACTTTATGATGTATTGAACTTCATCCAGGCAGGTAGCTCTATTCCATTTGGACTACATAATTACTCTTAAAAAAGCAGTTTCTTTTGCTTGTTTGCCTATTTTCTACCATCTCTTACCTCATACAGTTTCCTTTCTGGTTATCTGGCAGCCCGTATTAATAACAACACTTCATTCAATATGAACTCCCACTGCTACAAACGTGCTTGCTCAGTGTTCTGGATCACAGGGGGCAAGAAGGGGGAATTGTGCCCATGCAAGGGGTAGGGGAATCACATCTGTATACAGCAGCAGGAAGTGGTTGGGGGGGGTTCCATGTAGGGTAGAACCCAGTGGCCCGTGCCCTGCCTTGTGTGGCCCACGTGGCTTGTGGTCACCACTGATGCAGCCACCAGGAGCTTAGAAGTTGGACAACCCTGCCCTAAGCGTATTCTTATGTTTGAAAGCCCTTCTATTTCTGTTAAAGTAATCCAGATACTTCAAAACATCTTCCTTCAACACACTTTCCCCCCCCATCATGTCATTTAGACATAATCCACCGAATAACTGCTAAAAATTTGATCTGGTACAATCGTGTGTGCAAAAAAAATCACTATCTAATTTGGATTATATGCTATTTGAGGCTTGGACTAAGTAGCCTTTCTGCATTGTATCACTTACTTTTGGTGATACTCAAAACAAAGGAAATTATTCCTTTATGCTTCATGCTTATAAAATTGACAAGGACAGCCACCATCACTGAACTTTCAGAAAGCTTTCTGTGCAGACAATTAAATTAAAAAAATAGATTATAATCAATCATGCACAGTGCTAAAGATTTTAAATGCTGCATCTATTTGTTGCATCCAGGAAAACAAGTTTTGTAAACTACTTCCTCTGAATTACTACAGAAAATGTAAATTATTGCTTCCACATGAATTCATTAACCTTTAGTGACACTGACAGAAGTATATGAATTATTAGTTTTTATTAAACAAGGTTACAGTTCAATTTTCCCTAAAAGGAGAATATTGTGGCCCAAAGTTACTCTTCTCAACAGAACAGATGTTTTATAAACCTGGAAGGTACACCAACAGAAATATAGTATTACTAAGACTAAAAAGGTAACTATTAGGGGTGCACCAATAGAGATTTTGGAGGCCGATACCAATAGCTGATTTTTAAGGAGGCTTATTGGCCAATACCAATCTGATATCTGATACAGCTGCATGCAAATCTGTTGTGGTGAAAGGGGAGGGAGGAGGGAAGGGGCACGCAGATCAACGCCCCCTGTGGTGACAGAGCAGTGGGGCTGGGCCTGGGGTTGGTGCTGTCCAGTAGGGGCAGGGCAGGTGCAGGACAGAGCTACAACCCATCCTGGGGTTGTGGGGAGGGGGCTTTGGCTCTCGTCACTGCACGCCACTGGTCCGGGAGTGACTTGTTTGCTTATCTGGCAGCTCCTGCTGCTTGTCTGGAACAGCATGAAGGGAGGGGGCATGTGCCCCCAGATCTGCGTGGGACGGGGAGGGTGGAGGGGGTCATGCTCCCAGTGCTGCGGGTGCCCACTCTAAGCACAGTGCAGCACTGCCCATGGCCCCAGCTGCAGCCTGCCCGGCCCACCCTGTGCAGATTTGGGGGCACCCCCCCGGTGCCCTCCTGGACTAGTGGCAGGAGCAGCAGTGGGAGCTGCCAGATGAGCCGCTCCTGGACTGGCACCATCCCCCTCCCCATGCCTCCTGGATGAGCCATGGCTCTGTCCTGTGCCCGCCCTGCCCAGGCAGCACCTACCCCAGCCCCACTGCTCCCTCACCGGGGGAGGAGAGGAGGGGGCAATTGATCTGCACCCCCCCGCCCCTTCCCTCCCCTTTCACCACAACAGACTTACCAGCTACACACAGCTGTCTAAGCTGCTGGGCTCTGCTCCTTGCTGCCTGTGTGCTACGCTGCAGTTGCGCGCTGGCACAGGCATTTATCAGCCAAATTAATCGGCCACATCGGGCCAATTTCCGATATAGCCAATTTTCTTTATATCGGTGCTGATCCGATATCAGACTGATGTATCGGTGCACCTCAAGTAACTATTTTTCATTGTTATCTCTTGGACTTCAATTTTCAACTATCTATGGTTTAGAAAAAAACAAGGCTATGATTTACATTTAACAACTCACAAATTCTTATTTATCTTTATCTTATCTGATCTTCAGATCAATTTAGTTAATAAAATTTGGTCTTCACGTATTTCACACTGGACCAGTTAAAAAAAAAAGCAAAAAGTTGCTGGTATATTTTTACTTTAAAAGGGAAGGGACTCCTTCCTTCTGAAGGAGGGAAGGAGTCTCTCTTTCAGAAAACAAATCATTTACACAGTAATTTTACTGTCAAATCTCAATAAAGACTCCAAGCATATGGTTGTATTTATAATTTTTCTAAAGTGGCCTTTTCCTTCAAAATATATGATAGTATCTACACGATTTATGACATCATAGCTAGCTGCAGGTTTTTGCAGAAGCCACTGTGGAACAACTACCAGATCTGCCCTTTCAAGTAAGATATGAACAAAATGACAAATTATCCTCAAATGTCTTGAAAAGCATTCATATTACAGTATCTTACTGGTATACATGGACAAGGGTATAATTTTGTGTTCAGTGAGTGGTGATTTATGTATGCTATTTCCACATACTCCTTGGGTGAATCTGATATCTTTTATTAGACCCACCCAAATAGTTGGAAAATAATTATTAAACAAGCTTTCGGGTTCAAAAACCCTTCGTCAGGCTAAGGAGGTTTCTGCAGTTGGTGCGTGCTCTTCCTAGATGGAATGAAAAGTAAAGAAGCCAGCGGCTGGGCTGGTATGCATACAAGAGAGGTAGTCAGTGAAAATGTAGATTGAGGAGTCAATGGGTGAGAGACAGGTGGGGGGGGGGGGGGGGACTGAGAAGGGGGATGAAAGTGGAGAGATACCTGGGGAGTCAGATGTCAGGCAGGTTATAATGTGTCATAAATCCACTGTCTATATTTAGTTCATGATTTTTAGTATCCAGAAGGTTGATGAAGTGGAGTTCATAGGCTCGTCTCTGGGAAGTGTTTTGTAGGTTTCCTTTGAGGATCAGGACTGAGATTGGAGAGAGAGTGGTTTTCTTGTGAGAAATGTGCCCCCACAGGTAATTGGGTATTTCTGTCTTTGATAGATTTCTGGTGTGCGTTCATTCTGGTGCGCAGTTGTTGTTTGGTCTCTCCTACGTATTTTCCATCAGGGCATTTGGTGCATTGGATGAGGTATATTACATTTCTGGAGGTGCAGCTGTAAGATCCAGGAATGCTGATGGCTCTGTTGTCGGGTGTAGTAATAGTGGGGGTGATGGAGATGTGTCACAGGTAATTGGGTATTTCTGTATTACCGGTGGGGGCACATTTCTCGCAAGAAAACCACTCTCTCTCCAATCTCTCAGTCCTGATCCTCAAAGGAAACCTACAAAACACTTCCCAGAGACATGTCTATGAACTCCACTTCATCAACCTCCTGGATACTAAAAATCATGAACTAAATATAGACAGTGGATTTATGACACATTATAACCTGCCTGACATCTGACTCCCCAGGTATCTCTCCACTTTCATCCCCCTTCTCAGTGTGTCCCCCCGCCTGTCTCTTACCCATTGACTCCTCAATCTACATTTTCACTGACTACCTGTCTTGTATACATACCAGCCCAGCCGCTGGCTTCTTTACTTTTCATTCCATCCGGGAAGAGCACACACCAACTGCAGAAATTTCCTTAGCCTGACGAAGGGTTTTTGAACCCAAAAGCTTGCTTAATAATTATTTTCCAACTATCTGGGTTGGTCTAATAAAAGATATCAGATTCACCCAAGGAACCTTGTCTGCCTATGTCCTTAGACCAACACGGCTACAACCTACACTCCTATTTCCACATATTGAAATGACAGCTCAGTTTAAGAATCCCCAATTATTTGCTACGGCACTGTGTGTGCATGAATATATACATACACATAGACACATACACACGCATCATAATCCTGCCAAGTCACCACAGCTAATGATGAAATAACATTTTGCATCTTAAAGGATGTGAAAGACCCTTATCTCACTCACTCACTCACTCACACAGAGTAACTACTGAAATGCCTCTAGAATGGAGAATAGAAGCCAGCCAGTATGCAGGTGGCAAGCACACTACATTATACTGGACAAAAGTACAGGTATTTCTAGCCACAGGCACTAAGAAAATTACTTTCATAAAAAAGTATTATTGGATCATTAATATTCATAAGTAGAGGACAAATTCTGTTTCCTGTACGATACTGCATCTGGAAGAATCACAGAAAATACACTACAGGGAACCTCAATTTATTAATGCAGACATAAAAAAGTTTTAATTTACTTTACTTAGTTTTAAAGTTACGACTTGACAAATTCTCTGTATTTTGAACCTGATGCTTATAATATCTTCTGGCAATCTGCTGAATAATAAGCCGTAAAAAAAAAATTAAGCAAATATTTCTTAGTACTATCATCAAGATAAGCAGTGAGTTGAATTTCAGAATCACTTCAATAAAAGCTGCACCTACATTTTACAACGTGAAAATGTTGACTATTTCAGTGAGTCATGCACTAAAAATCATATGGGAAAAAGCGTTTGTTTATTGTAATACTGCATACTGCACTTTTCAGTATGATGTTGAATTTACATTTGGGGAAGAGATTCTTTGAAAATCCCAAGTTTAATATTCAGTGAATAACGCAAAAGACAGGAGAATTTTAATAGCTAAGTGACTTATTCAGAGCAACACAACACACATTATATCAGTATGAAGAATAGGTTATGAGAAAAGCTTCCACTGTCATCTCTGCAAGTACAGGCAGAACCTAGAGCACTAATATGTTTCTTAGAAGCTAAAGATTTATTATTTAAATTGGCAGGTTCACCAAATATCCTGAAATTAAATAGTTTATGTTATGCAAATAAAGGGAATTTCCAATACCCAAAAAACCTCATATACAGCTTTCAGCACACGAAACCATGCAAATCTTTTGCAATACGGAAGGAATTACAACTGGCAACAAGCCATCTAAAACCTAACTTTAGAGATGGCATGATGACTGACTGAAAAAAGTGTAGGAACTTATTTGTCAGAAAACATTTGAAAGCCGCCTTTTCATGCAAGTCTAGACTTATTTATAACTGGAGCACAGAACACTGCAAGGGGTGGGGAATGTACCAAGAATTAAGTCTTACAAAGCAAAATTGAAACAGAAAAAGAAGCATAGTTGATCAAAGATCAAACAAAGAGAGATTTGAAGTAAATTTTGCTGCTAGTCCTATATACCTTCACTCTGGCTGGGTGTGTCAGCAACTGAGTGAAGTCCCAAGGATATGCCAACTGGGAACAGTTAGGTAGGAGACTGGTACAGACTAACAATATCGGGGGGGTGTTCTTTTTTGCTGCTGCTGTAACTGTTAATTTGTTAAACTTTGGAAAACATTTGAGATTTTATTTGGAAAATATTCATTTTAGGTTTTAGGCCTGGTGGTTAATAATATGCACAATACTCATTTAAATGAGAAAAATAAGCTGTGCAATGGGAACTGGCAACCAAAATTTTGAGTTTGCACTTTAATTTTTTTTTTTTAAATCAGGTCTCATCTATTAGCTTGTATGATGCTCCTGAAATGCTCCAAATGTATAATTTTCCATGAAGAAATGCTGACAAGAGAAAAACCCTTTCTAAAATAAAAGGCAGAATCAAAAGAATGGCAAAATAACCACCCTTTCATGGGCAACTGTACTACTATTTGTAATTGCATTTTGGCAGCTGCATACATCTGTGATAGAGAAATCAGATATACTATATCCTTTGGCATCTGTCATCTATCATTTACTAAAGAAGCCAAAAAAACCCCCAAAACAAACTATGTTATAAACAATAAAAACATAAAAACAGGAATATTGGGATCCTTTTAGAAGATTTTTTTTTAAAGCCTTAAAAAAAAAGAAATCTCTTTGGGAACACAATGCTTATATCTGTCCAAAAGAACAAAACAAGAACTTTTTTTTAAACGTATAGTCACTGGGGCAGTGTTTTTTAAACATATAGTATGTCTTTCTCCACAGTCTTTTCCTGAAGAGACTAACACTAGCAAAGACAAATTTATTACACAGTCTCACATTATCAATATAAATTATAAAAAATGTTTTAAAAATAATGATCAACCCACATCACAGGAAGGAGACAAACATCATAAAAATAACAGTACCAATTAAAAGCTGTTCTCTAAAATGCCACTTAGCAAGATGTTTTGTAAATAGTGGACTATGGTTAAAAATGGGCCAGTTCTTCCATTTCAACCATCATTTACAGTATGGTATTGAAAGAGGAAAAATAGAAAAACAATAAAGAGAAGGGATGGGAAGGAAAACAAGCAGTCTTTCCAGAACTAGTGTAGAGCCTCCAAAGCTACACTGGCAAGAGTCAAAGCTTAGAGGGAAAAGCAGCTGTTTTGCCAGCATAATTAAACCCCCTCCCCAATCATTATACATGTATACAAAGTGACTTGTAAGCACCAATTGTCTACACAGGGAGTTTACTGACATAGCTAGGTTGGTTAAGTAATTTTTTTCACATGTCTGTGTGTGACAACTACACCAAGAAAACTTTGTATTGTACTCAGAGGTCTAACTCAATTTCTCCATTTCTGTAAACATACCTATTTTTCACTTAAGCCTGGAAGTAGAATGTCCTACGTTCACCCTCGGATGTGTCAGGTACCAATTTTACTATTTGACTAGTTAGTTTATTGGCCTCTCTCACTTGGTTCTACAGGAGTTTGGCAGTCTACACTTTCAATAGAACTTACATATTTTATGTTCTTTATCCCATATCTATTCCATACAGCATTCCCTCTAAGCTGCGCAGCATGTGCGGTCACACCTGGCAGCGCGGCTTGAGTGCGCCTGCATGGCCACCCACACCGCACACCTTAGAGGGAATGCTGATTCCACCATCTATTTTCAGTGCCAAATTCACTGGTTATCTTGCTAAACATAAACAACCCCAACATATTTAATACCCAAACATCCATAAAAATTCCATTCTTTCTACCAATTCTATTTTCTAGAAGTGTAGTTTTCGTCATTAAAAGCATACAAGTAGTTCAACTTCTAATAAATTACCTGTATTTTGTGGTTGTGTCCTTAGTGTAATAAAGATCTGAAAGATCTATCACCCAACACAAGTCAATATAACTATCCAGGAGGAACTTGCACTTATGCCAAGCTCCTGAGAAACTTCTAATAATAGCGCTGAGTATTTAAGACTTCTTGAAGAAGTATAGTCTCTTTAAAAATAAAGTTATTTTAAAAGATTGTAACATATGAACACAGTGCAAATTTCCAAATAATTATCTAGTCAGAGTACTATTTCACAAAAAGTTCAGAACAGGTGATGCTAGCCTGAAGTGATAGAGAGCACATACATCAGAAAAACAATTTATGTGCCATGTAGAATCGATTCTGAATGTAGTACAGAAATGATCAATTTTGCAAATAAGGGACTAGTGTAAAATAAGCATCTTCTTTCACACAATGAGGTTAGAAAGGGGCTGAGCAATAGAGAAATACTGACTGAACTCAATCAATACTAATTATATATTTATAACTTCTGCACCAACCTTCAAACCATACCTTCTAAACAGCAAGCATTTCAGATTTTTTCTAGGAAAATATATTTTCACACAAGAGCTAAATTTCAAGTGCTTTACACTGACAATATTGAGAAATTACTCTGCTCAAAAAAGGCCCAATTATCAGCCTACGGTACCAAAAAACTGATTTCATACTGCCTTTTAAACAAAGAAACAGCTTATGTGATGGCTTCAGGCAATATTACATGCAAGGAATTCACACATTCTAAGCTAAGAATGCAAATGATTCATTCTTGGCCTGATCATACTCTAGGTCACTTTGGAGGAGGAAAACAAGATGTGGTGCAGGATAAGAGCACAGCAGCAGGAGGCAGAGCCTAGAGAGGAGTCAGACCTGGGTTTGCCCACAGGTACTCTGTAGAAGAATGCAAACCCTTAAAAACCCCCCGTTAGGAAAGTTTCTTGGGAGCTGCCACCAAGGGCTGATAGCTCAGAGATGGTATAGAAAAAACAGGGCTTCTGCATGGATGTCCCATGTCCCTTGCACATCTGGGTTACATGTGGGCAAAAAACAGCTACAAGTGATTGTACACGTAAAAGGTTTTCTACCAAAATGTATAGGGTTAGATGAGAAATTTTACTGAGAAAGAACAAGTTGTAAGGGGGGAGGGGAGAGCAAGAAAACCTTGTAGGGCCACTTTCTTTTAGAGTTGCAGTGAAAACAATTTTTTTTTCTTTATGGCACAGCTTTTATTTAAACAGTTGCACAGGACTTTTTCCCCTCCTCCCGTTTTGATACAATATGCCCATGATGAGAACGAATGCTCACAACTGACTGACCTAAAATGGGTTATCATCTCCTTCACTTTTTATATGTATACAACCTTTATATGTATGTATATTTTACATAACCTCTCCCAAAACCAACAATATAATCTATGCCAGCGGTGCTCAAGCTCTTGCTCCTAAAGGCCTGATAAGTTGTGTGGGGCTGACTGGGAGGCTGGATCCAGCCCAGTACTGACCTGCATGCCCCAGTTAGCATGCAGGGCCTGGGCCTCCCCATAGGTCTGTAAATTCAACATCAGAGGAGAAGTGTTCCCAGCTTCCTTACTGCCAAACTTCTGGACCTGGGAGGAGCCCTGCAGGTCAGAGGACATGGAACCAGGGGCCAGATCTGGCCTGTGGGGAGAGCTTTGAGCACTAGGGGTGCAAGAAGCAGGCCGTATTCGATTTGATTTCAACCCGAATCGGGGGACAGCGATTTGATTTGTTAATTTGGATCAATGTTCCGATTTGATTCAGCTGAATCCAAATCTGAAGATTCAATTCTGATTTGGAGAATCAGTGATTTGGCCACAAGCAGAGCATTATATGTTTTTTCTACATACCTCGAGGTACCAGGTGCGGCTCATGAACACCGAGATGGTGGGGCGGATGAAGCATCCCACAGGAGCATGCCCCGCCCCGCAGTGCTTGGTGGCAGACCCAGAAATGGACCAGAAGTACAGGGGGACCCTGGGTGCCCCCCCCAACCCAGGAAGGCACCATTCGCTGAGCCAGGGGAGCATGGGTGGGTGGCGCCCCACTGCACTCCCTGGCGGACCCAGAAGTGGACTGCAAGTGCTTCTGGTCCACTTCTGGATCCACCGCCAAGTGCACTGGGGACCGCCCCCCGCATTCCCATGGGATGCTCAATCCACCCTCAGCGTTTGCAAGTTGCCTGGTATGTTGAGGTATGCAGAAAAAAAAATATAAAGCTATGTCTATGTCCGAAACATTGAATCTCTCCAAACCAATTCGGAGAGATTAAAGGGTCTCCTGATTTGATGGGGAGATTTAGCCGCCAAATTGAATCAGTGACTGAAGCTTTGCACAGCCCTATTGAGCACCCCTGGTCTATGTGCCAATAGCCTTCTAGTAACTTGTGGCTTAAGAAAATTTTTCAGGACAGCAACAGCTCAACTTTTTACACAGGACATAACTAAACTCGAACATGCTTGTTAAGAAAACAAAATCCCTTTAAAAATGTTCTTGACCCAACTAAATATCTGTCGGGGAAAAAGGTGATCCTTACCCAACCAATAGCAGTTTAAACTTCAAAGCCAACTGTCTCTTTCTACACACAAGTGGGATGGCTCTTCCTAACAGAACTAAGTTGTCTCAATTAAGGACATGACCCTATATTCAACAGAAGTCACATGCACGATTCATCTTAGAATACATAACATGTTTAATGAAAAAAAAATCTAACCATTAAATTTTGTTTGCATAGGCATTTTAAAAATTACAATTTTCATCTAAAACAGTGGTCTCCAACCTTTTTAAGTAGGAGATCACCTTTGGCATTTAAAAGCAACCCAAGATCTACTGTGTGCTGCTGACACCCCCACTTCCCTCCCACCCAGCAGGTAAGTCTGTGGGGAGGGAAGGCGAGGAGACAGATCGAGGCAGAGGGAGAAAAAATTATTTGGGGGTGTGCCTCCACAGCAGGTACATCCCACCCGGCTGGGGCCCCACTCAACTTACCTCTGCTCCTGCCTCTGCAGCACTGTCCCTCACTGTGGGGGCCTCAATCTATCCCCCGCCCCTTCCCTCCCCCATGGACTTGCCTGCTGGGCTGGGGCACACACAGACCCCCACCCCAGCTCCGGATCAAGTCTAAGAGGCTCCAAGATCTATCAATGAATCGAAATCCACTGGCTGGTGACCACTGATCTAAAACATATTTCTAAAAGTACAGAAACAAAAACAAGGTAGACAGGAAAGGTGCATCTTTTCCCAATACTTCAGAAATGAAGCTGAAAATTAATCATACTGTTTTGTTTCACATTGAGCATCTAGTATCAGTGTTTGTATCTGGTTTCTAACTGTTCATAAAAATTAATTTGGAAAACTATTGTGCATATTCACACATAATTCCCGACAACAACCAATGAAGTTATATATGTACAATTGAGGCACAGCAGTTGTCCAGTTGTGAGCTAAATTTTTTTTCTACTAAACATAATTCAAATATTCGCCATTGTGTGCGCTGCTTTTCATAGAAAGAACAACAAAAAGTTTTGGAACTTTTATGTTTTCTTAAGAAAACTTAAAGTCATATTAAATGGGAATTTCATGTAGCTTCCTAAAATGGCTCTGCTTACCCATTAATGTAATTTATATTTAGCACAAGACCACAAAGAGAGACTGCTAGACTAGGCTGTTTCAGGGAAGAGTAAACCACTCTGCTTCTTTGCTTGCAGTACTGCGAAAATAAAGTGCACTGCAGTTATTTGGGAAATGAAATTTAAACACTTTAGTTTTTCTTTTTTGTGCTGTTCTGTTTTGTGCAATTGTTTAAATTGCTTTTTTGCATAAACTGAATTAAAAAAAATAGTGGATGGCTCAACCCCCAAGGGAACTCAGACTTAACAGAATATCTCTGACCAAGCTCATGAGCAAACGAATGGGGTAAGGGAGGAGGGAATTTGGACATCTGAGCTTCTGTCATAGAAAGTACACAGTCTGAGCTTTCAAAAAACCATTTACATTATAAAACTGTAATTTCCACACACAAAGCTAACCCTCACCAAAATTATCTGCAGACACCACAAAACAGGAGCACAGGACTTCCAATACATTATGCCCAATCCCTTGCTGTAAGACCACCACTTTGTATCTCTTGCTCTACTGAACAGTTGGCAGAAGGCAGCTAATTGCAGCTTCCTTGGACCAAGTACTGGCTATATTATTCCTAACATATTTTGACTCCGCTGGTCTGAGGCCCTGGAAGCATTTCTTCCCGAAAGTTTCTCTAGTTGGCAGTAGCCTTATACTGAGCAGTTGACTAATTAGTTGTACAGTAAATGTTTCAACATCTACACGTGTACCCGTATTAGGCAGGAGTAAACTAATTCACTCTGCAGCAGAATAGTACTTGTAAATACAAGTACTACTTATAAATGAAAGTACTATCCTGCTGCTGAGTAAAAAGCTCCGCAGCAGCGCACATACAGATGCTGGAGGGGCTGGCTTGGAGCGTGAGGGAGCTTCAGTGCAGAGGCTGCCTGCTGGGTAGCTCTGCACTGAAGCTCCCTCATGACCCAAGCCAGCCCCTCCACAGCACTTTGGGCCAGGGGGAGCAGTCCCGGGCTGGCAGGCTGATCCCCGGGATTCCCTGACAGCCGGAGGTACTCCAACACAGCAGCACATGCTGTTCATGAATAAACCCCAGAGCGGATTTCTCTGAAGTTAATTGCACCTGGGCGCACATTCAGATGCATGCCCGGGAACAGTTTATTCATGCACAGTATAGCATAGGTAGATGTGCCCACTGTAAAAAGTCTTGCACCAAATGACTGAATTCAGTTAAAATAGTGACTATAAAGAGAAATCTATTTCAAGACTCCATCACATTGAAACAGCATTGGAAACTACTACAGTCAAATGCATGTGAGACAGTGACAACTAGCCTGGATAGCCATTTAACTCATGTAAAAAGTATAAGCCACTTGCCATCTCCCATTGATATCAATATTAAAAGCAGGAGCCTTGCACCCCTGACATTGATCCTTAGGGCATCAATACTACAAATGGAAACTGGCAGGTGAGAACTGGGTGATGAGGAAGCAATAATTGGGGTTTACTTTGTTTGTATTTAAAACTACTTCTATATGCTCTATTAGAGGAAAACCTGTTCAGGCATCAATACTGCTCAGCAACTTACAAGGAGCACGTTGTCCATTAGTGATAGCAAAAATAAACTGGAGGTTTCCTTGATGAATGCCGACAACTTTCTTCCCAAAAATAAAAAAGCAGGAGATATGAAAATTATATACCTAACACCTCTTCCAGAACAGAATGAGTATTATGAAACTCCTTTACTATATGGAGAACAATGAAAAAGCAAAAATATTCCAAGATGAGATTTTTATATGAAAAAACTAGTTAACAACATGAAATTAGTAAGACAAAGGCTGTGGAACAAATTAATTACTGGTATACATCCACTTATGGAACTTGGCTCTTAGCTTTATCTAGTGGCTTCATCACAAAAGTGCGTGACAGATTTTCAAAAATAGGGATAGCAAATTAAGTCCTTTAATTATGAATGTCAGTCTTTCCTCACATGCATCACATTCAACTTTTATTCTGACAACATTCAAACAACGTTCTAAAAAAGTAGAAGTCATTAGAACACAACCTTAATTTAGAAAGTACTTATTGAAAACATGTATTATGTTCAAGGACATTTATGTTAAACATACAAATTTTGAATAGAAACTGTTTTTTTTTAGGCCACATTGGAATTGTATGTTGTATTTCAACTAAAGGAAAACACTTATAAGAACTAGAACTTAATATTTAAAAATAAATTCTCTCCACAAGTGTTTACTACGTTTACATTTAAAAATATTCATTTAACCAAGGAACATCATAAAAATGCAGAATAAGTGTGATGTAATAAAAATTATTTGGAAAATGAAGGGGAATTAAATTATACTGTTCCTCAAGTCTGGTCTCAGATACTTCAGATATGTTCTCTAAACAGTCTGCATTGCAATTCTTGTGTGCACAAATACCAGAAGCAATGCTTTTTTCACCATTACTATTTTCTACTGTTATATTTAAAGTTTCACTATTAAGCAGCAGCTATTTCAATCATTTTTTGTTTCCTAAAATACCACCAATCCGAATCTCTAATTGTCTTTAAAAATTAAATATTAATACAAAAGAGTACTTAAAGTGTTCAAACACATAATAAAGGGATCATGCTTTGGCAATGATCTACCATTTGTTACATTTAAAAAAAATGATCTACATAGAGACTTTTTATAAAGAAACATATCTACAAAGAAAGAAAGAAAGCTGTATAAATAAAGAATGAAATCTGTGATCATTTTCATATGCTGCCAAGCTTTGGATGAATGTTTCCAAAGCGCTGGCGCCTCTCTTGAGTAGGGGCGGGTGGAGCACTTTAAGATTTTTTCCCCTCTCTTATTGAACTAGAATCTGGTCTCTATTAAAGCCATTTCAGCTATAGTACTACAGTCTGAAATTGTCTAATTTTGTACAGACATTGTTTCAATCCCTAGGACAATGCCTTACATTGATGATATCTTATTCTACGTCTAGCAGTTCCCAACTTTGTTGTTTGCTCCATGATAAACAGAACAACATTAAAAAAAGGATTGGATGTGTAGTTCTACATGTAGAGTAACTAATAATGGTATTTGTGGGGTCCTCACTGTGTTTCAACATCCAAAGTAAAGCTCAACTACTTTAAAAGATGGTTTCTTCCAACTACCTTTTCTACAAAAAACAAAAACAAACAAAAAACAAACAAACCTCACTGTATCATGTTTTTGCAGGTCAAATTATATTGCACCTGTGAACTCACCAGATGATTTAACTTCACCGGAGCTGTATAAATATAACTAAGTAGGATGTGACCTCAAGCATTATTACTGGCAATGATACAAGCATGAAAAGAAATACAGATTGACAACTGTATCCGATACTGACTGCATGTGTGCAGTACTTAAGAAATTTGATGTTGGACTAGAAACACCGTGAACATGAAAATCTACAATGTGATTTTTAAAATGTATTCCGTTCCATTTCGGATTTTACACCGAGCCATGCTTGTGTTATCTGTGTGTTTAATGATTATGCCCACTTCTACAATTCAATTAAAATACACTGAATTGGGGGGGAGGGGGGCAACCCCCCCCAAAAACAGACAATTTTTTCCTCAAAGTCCATATTTAGATGATCTTGCCATTTTCTACTTCAAAATACCTTGACTTCTCTATAGTCTTAAGTAAGATCAATTGTCTAGTGTTTATCTGCAAACAAACCAGATACACGTTTTTTTTTTTTAAAAGCATGAGAGAACAAAATATTTCTTTCCAGCTTCAAGCTTCATGAAAACTGATAAGCTCAGTATCTGTGTACAGTGCCTAGGCACAACAAAATGAATACTTCTAGATGCTACCAATGAGTAAGCTGTTGTTGTTATAATGAAGCATTTAAACTATGGAAATAAGCAGCCTGAGACAATAAATTGGGCTTTGTCTACAATACAAGTGGGAAGCATGACTGCTGTACATATAAACAAGCTGACCATAAGGAAATCCAGGACACTTGCCCATCCTGTCCCCGACTCTCCCAAGTCAGTGGTGCTGCTGCAGGCAGAGGCGGGGGTGGGACAGTGTTGTACGCTGGGCAGGTAGCGGTACCTACCTGCCTGCCATGCCACTCCGCACTGCTCTGCCTCCCTGTCAGACTGTGCCCTATGCTCCCACATTTCCAGGATGCTCATTATAATTCACACCAGCCAGGTGGGACTGGCCTCCGAAATCCAGAACCATCTTAGTTAAACTAGGCCATTATGGTCATCCTATGTATAAACTTACCCCGTCTCATTTCAGCCTTGCTAACACAGGTTCTATTAGAAGTAAAGCCATAAGCAGTAGGGGTGTGCAAAACGGGCCCTATTTGATCTGGATTCGATTCCGGCCCGAATCAAGGACAGTGATTTGATTCGTTGATTTGGACGACTGTCCCCGATTCAATTCAGCTGAATCTGGATCTGAAGATTCGATGCAGATTCAGAGAATCAGCTATTCGGCTACAGACACAGCTTTAAATGTTTTTTCTACATAACTCGAGGTACCAGGCGTGGCTTGGGAATGCTGGGGTGGGGCGGGGGGAGCCCTGCGTGTTTGGTGGCAAACCAGGAAGTGGACTGCAAGTACTTCTGGCCCACTTCCAGGTCTGCCAGGGAGCGTGCTGGGGGCTCCCCCCCGTGCCCCTCCTGGCTTGGTGATTGGCCCACTTCCGGATCTGCTGCTGAGCGCACTGGGGAGCCCCCCACATTTCTGTGGGACACTCCATTCGCCCCAGCACTGCAGCATTTATGAGCTGCCTGCTACCTAGAAGCGTGCAGAAAAAACATTTAAAGCTGTGTCTATGTCCAAATCGCCGAATTGATTCAGAGGGTTCCAATTCAATTCAGAGAAATTAAAGGGTCCTCTGATTCGATTCTGATTTGGAGCTTCAGCCACTGAATTGAGACGAATCAAATTAGGCACCGAAGCTTTGCACAGCCCTAATAAGCAGCACAGGCTTTAGTCATTCAATAATCTGGGGTGCCCAGGAAGGTCTCTGAACTCTACCCTGAAACAATGCTACTCAGCAGCTTTCACCACTACCTGTAATGGCAAGACTAATGCTAACTAGGTAGAGGTAGCAGCAAAGAAAGAGACAGAAGCAAATAAAGTTACTAATAGCCTGAGAGAAAGAAGATTGGCTCCCTGTCACTGCTGCTTGTCTCCAAGGCAGTTGCAGATAAAACTGGGAGTGGGAAGTAAAATCCTAATAAACAAATTCAAATAACTTCTCCCCTTCTATTCTCTCGCACCACTCCCTTCAGCTTCCTAGCCCTCGCCTTCCATGGACTTCTCTACCAGTACCTTCCCTTTTTTGGGTATACTAAGGAATTCCTCACAATCTTGTCTTCAAGCACCTTTGTTTCCTTAGTCCCAGTGGATGCCTGCTCTCTATTCAGCAAGGAAAGGCGCTCAGATGGTACCAAAACCAGAAAGAGCAAATGGAGAGCTAGCCCAGAGAGAGAAGATGGTGTCAGGCTCATGGGATAAACCTAAAGAGAGGAAGGAGATGGAAAGAGGAAAGGAGATCTAGGCCAGCAGTAGAAAATAAGTGTCTGAATCAACTTGTTGGTATTCTTTTATCACTAGGGGAGGGACTGCCAGCATCCCCCAGACTTCTCCAGTACCTGTGGAAGAGACAAAAAGTAGCAGATTCACTAATACAGCTTAACTACACTTCTTTTTTATAGCTGTTAGCATTTGTATCATGGTCATACAAGCCACCCTCAGAATCACGCGTCTGTAACTGGAAAATGGGCCATCTAAGGAAGCAAGGGTAAATAAAAACAACCTATCATTACTCAACTAAATTAAAAAAATATATCTTTGTGCTTTCCAGATTTTAAGTGCGAGTGATTTATAAAACATGCTTTACACATTGCAAAATTCAACAGAAACAAACAGAAATGCCCCACCATTGGACAAACAGACAAGTTAATAGAAACAATCTAGATTGTTGGTAAAGTACTAACCAGTTACTGACAGCAGCTGTGAAACCCTCACCTCCATTTCCTCTCGATGAGACCTGTCTCTGTCCTCAAATTCACGAGTTCTTCTCCGAGCTTCTTCAAAGGCTTGCTGTGCCAACGCATCCTCCTGCTACCAAACCAAAAGACAGAAAAATGACACAAAACACTATACTTATTTCCAACAAAATCCTGTTTTATTGAACTTCAGACATCATTTGAAGAAAATAATACTGACCTCAGGCAGCAAGGGACAACTAATCTACAGAAATCTACTGGCAAGAATGACAAAAAGTAGGGAGGCCACGGCTTTACGTTCTAGACTGCAGACTGAATTTGCAAGTTTAGCAGCTAGAGAGAATATCTTTTCACAAGAAAGCTGAGGAAACATAATACTAAATGACAGAAAGAGAGCTACTCAGTGCCACCTTAAAAAAAAACAACCACCAAAAAGCCCCCACACCTTCCAGAGAAGAACTGCTTTTAAAGGACTATCTGCATTGCTTCAAGATGGAGTGCAGGTTTAAGACCAACTCTTTAAAGGAAGCCTCAAGAGTTGTAGGAAAATGGCATTATCTTTCACCTGTGTTAAAAAAATTAACTGGCATGTAAAATAGATTTTATCCATGAACCTACATATTGCATTATTAAATTCTTCATGGAAATTTACTATTTTTTTGTTTTCTAGTAAATTCACTGATAGCACTAAAAACAGCCATAGCTGACAACTGATGGCTTTTAAATTTAATTGTTATGTCCTAAAGCAATTATTTTGGTTAGCAGATTAACATTTAAATTCTTGTAATGGCACATCTTGAACATATATTTATTAGTCACAGCCCACAGGGTATAATTTATGTTAAAAAAATATATTAGGAAGTGTAAAGAGGTAGAAAACATTTGTTTCTCAATTGTGCATGTATGCACACATGTGCGTGCACACACACGACAACTAAATTTTAATCAGCAGACTTCCACGTTTTTGGTAAAAAAATATATATCATGTTTTCGATATAGCTTTACAATTAGAAAGAGAAGAGAAGGGGAAACATCTTAACTTGTTTTTCTAGCAGGCACTCTGTAAGAGTCCAGTGACAGTATTTTTGATAGAAGATTTCATTGTTTCAGCCAGTACTGCCACAGTTGGTTTATAGATACACTTTCCTTAAAAGGGACCTACTAAACAGGAATGATAAACTGACAGATTTAAAATTAAAAAAAAAAGTTTCTGTCACCTTGCAGATGCTTTTAAGGGTCAAGCAAAGATGAGCCAGCTATGCAAGGAACAGCAAATAGTAAAAAGTAAAAAATACCTTTTCATATTAACTTTTTTTGTTCTTGCAATCTGATATTGTACTTTTAACTGTCCACATTAGGCAAATGTTATTTTCAAGTTGAAGATTTCTCCTAAGAGACAGAAATCCTAACCTTGAACTTTAAAAGGCAAAAATGTTCAGTTCCTGAGAACCCAACTAGATTTTTATATATAAAGGGATTAAATACATTAATTTTTAAATTTAAGATAAAATGTCTCTAGTCTAAAAGAATGTCAAATTACTTTTTTTTTTTTGTGCCTAAGGCACTATCCTGTACCCTACAGCTACATTGTGAAATGATGTGAAAGAGTGCCCCAGATGGCCCAACATATTTTAATACGAACATCTGTCAGTCAATAATTCTCCATAGTTAAGTCCCCAGAAAGTTATATTGAAGGGCAATGTTTAAAGCTGTCAGCAACAAAATACCATTTTGCCAGTAACTTGTATAGCATACCAGGCTCCTGCTGGCTATTTTTAATATGGGCATAATATATAGCAATTATGGCTAAGCAGCGGAAGGGAAGAGTTTGTTTCTTTTAATGGAGAAAGACAGCAGCAAAACAGCTGGCAAAGCTGGTGACTGATTAGTATGGAAAAACTAACCTAATTTTTAAATGTAGGGGATCTATACAGAAAATTGGGATTACCTACTTCATGAATTAAAGTGACTTTCTGTATAATGAAAAAAGCAGTATTTCAAGACAGGTGAAACCTAGTGGGAAAAACACAGTTCTCCCTAAAAGTATCTCTGACTGAAGATTACTGATCTAGTAACTCATCTAACTTCCCATATCTTTCGACCATCTGGATCATAGAAGGATATACACAAGTGGGTTTGTTTTGTTTTGGGGGGGAGGGGTTAATGCATCCGTTTAGATAGAAGACTGGAAAATTCCATCATTTTATATAGTCAAAGAATGATATAATTCTGAAAGCTTCTTTGGGACCAAAATCATTAAGTAATTATTCCATCTTCTCAAGTAAGAATTCAGTTTTGGGATGGAAGTTAAGCTTTTAGAATATTTATGTACTCACTTGCCAGTTACTTCAAAACCTTGGCAGTATTTTGACTCAGTAAGCCAATACCTAGAGTTAGCATCTATTGATGGCTATAAGACTGGCTCACTAGTACCTAGGAAAAAGGTGAAGGTGTAATTTCCAAATAATATATTTCATACTGAAGCTGTCATGGCCTACAATAAAGTGGATCAACAGAAAATCTTTTCTGTCCCTGTGAGCTGTACACAAAAAAATACAAATCAATCAAAATAAAAAAGTTGGCTTTTACAGCTGACAACATTTATTGGATTAATGAGGAAAACAAGCAAAACAGTTGAGGTCTCAATGTAACACAGGATATATTCAGTAAGCAAGACAGGCTGCCATCCATAAACACAATTATATCTTAGTGACACTACAGCAACCTGATAGGAAAAGAAAATTTGACAGAAATAAGGATGAGATAACAAATCAGGAGCTTTAGCAAAAGTATGTTGCATAGTGCTATACCAAAATATGTACATAGCCACAGAGCACAGACAAAATTCCAAAAGCCCAGAATTCAAAATATGCAATTTTTGCCTCAATTTAGTCAGGGTCTTATAGTAGTCATCCTAGTGAAGCCAATCATAGACTATTTGTATTTAAACATACATGCATATAAACTCCTTGCTGAGTCTAGGCCTTCAATAACAATGGTGAAAATCTACAGGTTGCTTAATAAATGTGAAGATTACTACAATATCTGTAAAATAACAAAAATGTTAATTTTGGAAAAAAAAGAAATACTTTAATTGTCATCATATCTTTTGAAAATGTCTATGTGCAATTAATCTTTTAGATATTTTATGACCTAGAAGAGGGTAGTTTATTTCAAAACAATAGAAGTGACAGAATTGAATATGAATCCCCTATGAACTGAAATAGAAAGAGATTTGAAAATGCAAGAGAATGCAGGGACAGTTTTATCTCTATAAAGTAACTTTCATACAATAGAGAAAACCACTTGCATAAACTGGACAACATAATATGAAGTTATTTAGATGGTGGCTGTCCCAGGCACTGTACTGTATAATATGCATCAGGATCACTTAAAATTACTTTGGAGTTTAAATACAGCAGTCGGTCGGTCATCTTACAGTAATATTACTACAAGAGTTTTAGAAGTGGAAGTAAATAATGATTTAAGCAATTTGAAAATTACAAGTAAAAAAGGGACACGGGAAGTATATTAGAGAAATAGTTCAGAAGCTGCAACTTAAAAATACCAGAAGAATAGTACCTAGATTTTTGAAAGCTGGCCAAAATGAAACTTCAAAAATGAGTATACATTTTAGTTATGTATGTTAACCTTTTAAGGGGATTTAAGTGGGAAATTAAACAAAGTATTAAAGAACCATTTTATATGTCTGTGCATTGCCCAGCACCATGGAGATTAATTCCTGATGGGTCCTTATCCACTTCTGTAACAGACATGATTATCTACCATAACAGAATCATTCATTTTAAGGCATACCTAAAATAAGACATTGAAAAGAATGATTACACACTTGTAATTGAGTTTGCACAATCATACACCTTGCAGATCCACACCCTTAGTATATTTTTACTCTTCACACCCTGAATTCAGGCGCCTCAAGAAAAGACTACCATTTGAGGCTGAAGATAGATGCTTTCATTAAATTCAAGATTTAATGCAGAGATATATTTTAAGACAAAAACACTGTTTAAATTATTTAAGGTTAAATGTATGTTTTAATAACTTAAGGATAAAATATATTAAAGGAATACTGTGAAAACAAATATATATATAAATCAGGAAATTCAGGATTAAAGTTACACTTTAAAGCAATAAAGACATGTTAAGGAATGTAAATTCACGGCTAAGGGATCCAAAGAGTCTTAATTCTACCCTCTAGCAACACCAAGCAATAATAGCATTATTGCAATTGAGGTATTTTAGTGGTTGTGGTCTAGGATTAGACTAACTTCATTTTTACAAGACAGAAAAGGCTTCTTTTCCTCCATAGTCTTACTTTCTGCAGAAACACCACAAGAGGGAAAAATGAGTAGAAACCCTAAGAGGCCTTAAAAATCAGGTTTGTCTAATCTGGGAATACTCATGCTAAAAATGGCTCAATTTTCCAACATGATTATTGTATAATTTGACTAAACAGGCACAGCGAGGCCTGTGTGGATGTCAAACAGTTTCTATACCTTAACATTTTGTAATTTAAAGAAACTTTAAATTTAAGATGCATTGTTTTATTTTAATTAAGGTTTATACTTTGTGGAAACTGAATGCATCAGTCCCCTTCACTCATACAAGAAAGCCCTATACCCACCAAACACAGCATTAGTCAAATGACTAGGACACAGTAAACTAATCATGGAAAAAAAGTTGAAAGCTCCCTCCAATGTGACCATATGCACCAGACAATGAACCATGAACTTATCTTTTGAACATCAAGCGTTATTTGTGAAGTCAGAATGCACAGAACCCAGTGGTTCACTGCTTGCTACAAGTATTTAAATTCAAGGCACCATGAGTTGGCAAAGGCAATTATTCATGCCCCCCGCCCCCCACCTACCCAGAAACAATAAAAACACTTTATTCTACCCCCAGTAAAGGCCTTTATTGAATGAAGAGGAGATGCCTGTTTTGCCGCTTGTGTTGTATTCTTCTCCCTTTGGAGAAGTAAAGTCTCTCTCTCTCAGGAGCTGAACTGGTAGGAAGACACAGCTGGCCAGGGAGGGTCAGGGACTAAAAGTCTAAGGTCTCAGAGTTGGGAAGTCAGGGCTTCCTCCCCCTACTCAAGAAGCTATGCCTGGGCTGTCTTTAGGAGGTACTAAGAGAGACCACACAACGCCAAAGATCCCAAGAAAGCACTCCTCCACGGGAATGTGCAACAGATGGTATATACCATCATTTAATTAATTCCAGTATCCGTCTCAAGACAAGCCCCAAAAGGAAGGGTAAAGGAAAAGGGAAAAGTTATATCAAATATGACTTGGGATTTTCGGGAGTAGCAGACATACGGTCTTCAGGAAACAGAGGTTAAAGACTCCTACAGAATTCAGTTACAAGCCTTTCTATAATCTTATGGAGCATCCTGTAGTTGAAGGAGGAACCAGCAATTGTAACTGTGACTGCTCTTTAGAAGCCTATCACCCTGTCAAAGGCATGTGTCCATTGATGATGGGGTTCTAGGGAATAAGTATATGAAAAAAATGGGCTTGTTTCTTTCAGTTTACAAGGTATATCCATCTATGCAACTATGCATTTTATAATCCTAATATGCATGCATTTTAATAGAGCAAAACTTATTTCCCTACCTAAGGGAAAAAGAATTAAACTAAAGCACCAGTTAATACTCTTAGACTGTAAGGCTGGAAGGGACATCAGAAGATCATCGGGTCTAACCCTCTGCACCAAGCAGGAAAGATAACTGGGGGTCAGGTGACCCCAGCAACGTGACTGTCTAGTTTCCTCTCGAAGATTTCCGGAGGAGTTCTGACCCCAGGTAAAATTTCTTCCTGATCTCAAATCTGGTGATCAGTCTGACCCTGTGCTGAAAGACAAGATCATCTAACGAGGAAACTTTGGCTTTGGTCCCAGCAGAAGCCTTGGTCCAGTCAAAGTGTGCGTCTACATGTATGTATATGAACACGTGTATGTAGATACAAAAACATGTGTATATGTATAGGCATATATACACGTATATTGATACATAGACATGCATACATACATCTCATATACACATGTGCATGCACATGTATGCCTGGGGGTGCACATGTGTGTGTATATATATGCATATATACATACACACACACACACACATATACATGCATGCATGCATGCATATGTATAAACACATACACTAGGGCTTTAGTTCATCCCTGTGAAGAAGAATGTCTAGAATAGGGCAGGCAATTATTTTGGGTGGAGGGCCACTTAAAAGTTTTGGCGAGCTGTTGGAGGCCACATAGGTAGTCTCACCACTTGACACTTGCCCCGTCCCCTGGTTACCACATTGGGATCAGAAGTCTTGCCCCCTAACCTGACCTTTGCCACTGGATGTCCCTCTCCTTGCTGCCCCCTCTCCCCCCAAATACTCCTTTTTGGAGAGGGGGCTGCCATCTTAGAACCAGGAAATCAAATCATACACTAGAAGTCAAACACCTATTATATTTTATTATAAAATTGTTTCATTCTTATTGTGTGTGCATGTGTGTGCGCACGGGGGGGGTGAGAGGGTGTGGCTGTGTAGGGGGGCATAAGGTATGTTAGGGTATATGCATGTAGGTGGGGTTGCAGGGGCAGGGTGTGGGTGTGTAGGGACCCCTCACACACTCCCATGGCATGCAAACCCCACTGCTGGCAACAGAAGCAGGTGGGGAGGTCGGGGCATTTGTGCCCAGTGCAGACGCCTGGTGAGGTGTGGCTCTGGCTAGCCCTGTGCAGAGGGAGGGAGTGTAGCCTGCCCAGCTGCCTCTATTACCAGGGCTCCATGCCATACACCTGCAAATCCAGCACTCGCAGCAGGGGAAGTCCCACAATGGAGCCTGCTGCTTCCCCCACTCCCTGCTGCACAGGTGTCCACGCTCTGCTGGAGGGAGCCCCACCCCCTGCTTCCCAGAGGAGTCCAACGTGGAGGAAGGAGTCTTCCCTTTCAGTCCTCCAAGTCCCTGCTGGCCTTAACATGCAACTGCTCCAAACTTGAGATAGCACTAATACAGATCAACACTTGTGCCTCTCACAGTGCAAGATGTAACAAGACACTTAAATCATTCTGCTTTCCACAGCATCCTTCACCTCACTTTTCTTGCTATTTAGAAACTGTTTGCCCCTGGGCCAGGGCCCTTGTCTTCATGCCATTCTAAACCATTCAGTATGATCATGACAGTATAAAAAACAATACAAACAATGCCTACAACATGCAGACTGAAGAGAGAGGATAAATGATCTTTACTGCTATTCCTTTCTGCAGCAAAGAAAATAAAGCAATAACACATTGTAGTCTTCAAGGCAGCACAGATGCACGTTGTAGTCTTCAAGGCAGCACAGATGCTTACTGTGACAAACTGCTGTATCCTCTTTTTTGATAACAGATGAAGAACTCAAATCTGAACCTGTTCTTAAGAAGCAGAACAGTCTGCAGACTACACCTTCTTGCAGTAGTGCAATCAAGTTTTAACATATTATATAAATTTCAGAGAGCCATCTTGCCCAACAAATGAAACTGCATTTTGCAAGTGTTTACTGTGCTCCTATATACTGTCTAGAAAGCAAGCTTAAGTATCACTTCACTTGAGTTACACTATCAGACTTCTCAGATGTCATATCTATAAAAAGCTGAGTCAGCCACCATCAGAAAAAGGCTGGGAAGTGGGGGACAAAAATCTACTGTGAAAAAGAAAATGTTTTGGATGATAGTGAATTGGAATGGGCTTATTTCAATTATTTTAGGAAATAGCCACTGGTCTTTATAACTTTTACAGTCTTAAATGATGCCTATGTTATTTTTTAATACTAGATTGCCAATACTTTTCCCATATTCTCAGCTCAGCAGCAAAGAAGTTTTACTGTCCAAATCTGCTGAGTGCCTCACAGTTCATGTAAACTGTAGACCAGAGATGATCAGCCCATGCACCAGATCTGGCCTGTGTAAGCAAGATCCAAAATTTTGGCAGTGGGAAAGTGGTGGCAGCATCAATTGCTGCTCCCCTACTGCCAAAGTTCCAGACACATGAGGTACCTCATAGGCCAGATAAAAAGGATTTTAGGCCCTGTGTATTAGATCAGGTGCTCAGGGCAGTGCAGGGTCTAATCCCAGTGTGCAAGGTCAGGCTGAGGCAGTATGGGACCCAACTGGGGTGCACACAGCCAGGTGATGGTGGAATATGAGGTGAAATCAGGGTAGGAGTGTGCAGGGCTGGGTGGAACCAGCTCTGGGCGACTGGCTGAGGCTGTGCAGAGTCCTATCCTGGCTTGCAGTGGAGACTGCATGGGGTCCAGTCCTGGTGTGCAGGACCCGATCTGGCCCATAGACTGACCCCATAGCACTTATTCAGCTTCCAGGGCCAAATGATTGAGCACCAATGCTACAGACAGTCCCTGCCCAAATGAAATTACAAATTACTTTTACAATATATTTATATATTATCTATTTTTGTGGATTTTCCAGACTGGAAGTTTCCTGCTAAATTTTTTCCACAAGGTTGAAGGCAGAAGAGACAAAAATTAGAGAGCATAATTCCTGAGATCCCTTATTAAATCTGAAACCTGAATGAACAATAGTCACTCTTCTGAAAGAAACTGCATCTTCTTAGTAGTTGCACATTTTTACAAACAGGATATGTGGGTAAACTACAAGGTTTGAGACTACCTTACCTGTGCTCTCTCCTCATCAAATTCCAGGCAGCCCATACCATCTAGTCTCTGTAGATCAATCCAGCCTTTCCAGATAACACAGACACCATTTAGAATCATAGGCGCCTTTAAGTACACCTGAAACAAGCAAACATATGGGTTGAATTCAAAAGCATTTATACAGAATAAAGATAGCGTACTGCTGTATTTCTATAACTAGGGCAAAAAAAGCTATATACACAACACTTATTTAAGTGCGTACTCTGAAATTCCACTGCACTGCTTCACTCTCCCATGAACTACATTCTACTCAAATGCTTACAAGATACTAATCTGGACCCTGTATTTTGCTTACTACACAAAATTAAATTTATTTTATGTTACACTTTCATTTATAAGCTAGTATACCCAGTTTTCAGTTATAGCTCCATTATTGCTCACAAAGTCACTTGGGGTGGTTTTCTATGTGCTCCAGGGGTGGGAACATGCTCTAATTAAGTGCCAGTATCTTGTATTTCAATGTCCCTGCACTTCAAAATGGTGGCAGGGGCATTTCAACTAAGACTCATCTAGCAAGCTTTAGTTAAAGCCCCTACCACCATTTTTGAAGTGCGGGGATGTCAATACACAAGATCCAGAGGCTGCTGGAGCACTAATTAGCACACTCCAGCAGACTTGTTTGAGCCTGCTCTGATACGCTTTAATTGCAGCACGTTGGAGAAGCCTCCCAGCACATCTACAGGCACCTTCGGTTTTACATGTAAACGTAATAGGAAGTCTGATGTGAAAAGTGGCACACAATCAACCAGGAAAGATGATTTACCACAAATTTGTTTTTAAAAGTTAAATGAAGACTGCCTTTCCTACACTTATACAGGCGCTGTACTTTGTTGTTACTTTGCCTGAAATTCATTTTTCCCCAATACTGAAAAGCATCAATTTCATTTAGGCCTAAAAACCTTAAGTTCAATGCTCTTGCCCTATTTAAACCACAAAGACTGAGGTAATATTTTAATTCCCACTCCTCACAAGGAACCTGATTGTTTAACATTTTTTTCTAATATTTTTGAACGGTTTATTGAAAGATGACAATTATTAAAGATTTCTACTGAAATACTATTCATGGTGCCATTTAAAGCAGCAGGAGAAACAATATAAATCACTAAGAACCTACAGTCCACATAGCAATAAGTTATATTGTGATTTAAAGCAAAAGTACTTTCTACGCAAAAGACCAGACATTCATCTTCCCACAGGAAATTTAAAAAAAGAAATAGATACTCTATTAAGGGAGCTTGGTTACATTTGCTGACATTAGTTTTAAAGAGAAACAACCCTGTTATAATACAGTGTAACTCATGAAAATGTCAAACTGCTTTCAGTAGATACTCTGACCTCCTCTGCAGGCAAACAGTATCTGGAATAGAAGCTTATGTGAATAAATGTCTGAAAAGTAAAACAAATAAAGGAGGCCTTCTAGCAATTTTAAACACCTGACAAAAGTAGAATTTATAGATGGTTGTAAACCTCTCAGGACTTTCACCTGTTACACTTTATCAGAAGAGTTACCCGTAAGATCAGGGACTTGCAAGATAAGCCATACTAGGAAAGGCTGAGGGACCTGGGCCTCTTTAGCCTAAAGAACAGAAGGTTGAGAGGGGACTCGATAGTGGCTTACCACTATATCAGAGGAGTGCATCAGGAGCTTGGTGAACAACTGTTCACTAGGATGCCCCTGGGGAAGACCAGGACCAGTGGATGCAAACTCCTGGTAGGCTGCTTCAGGCTTAATACTAGGAAAACCTCCTTCTCAGTCAGGGTGTCCAGACTGTGGAATAAACTCCCTCCAGAGGTGGTGCAGTCACCTACCCTGGTGGTTTTCAAGAGGAGACTGGACAGTCACCTTGCTGGGGTCACTTGACTCCAGTTGTCTTCCTGTCTAGAGTGGGGGGGCGGGCTGGACCCAGTGACCTGTGAGGTCCCTTCCAGCTCCTAACAATCTATGAATCTATGAATCAAAGCTTCTGAATCAAAAGACCTTGATCTAGGATTTTGTTCACAATTGTCCACATTGCTTAAAATCCTTATGTTCTGTAGTTCAACAAACCGTTCTAGCTGGGCATTTAAAAAAATAATATTTGGACTTTCACCACTATAGGAAATTAAAATATAAATGGGAGGTTGAGGTGACATGGTCACCTCCCCTACACACCTCTATCCTTTAGTGACTCAGGGCAACCACAAAAAAAAACAAGATCTAGCAACTCAAACTGTTGCTGTCCTGAGCACATATGTAGATGCTGCACCCAGGAGCAGCTGAACTGCTCTGGAGTTTATTGCATCGTGTTAATTTCACGTGTAAATGTACCCAGGAATGGCTTAATCTTGCCTACACAAAGAAATTGACTACAATAAACTATGCATGATGTAGCAACTGTGTAATTACCTATATGCTATTCAGCCGGTGACTTGTGTCAATTAGCAACAACATTATTATAAATGACTAAATATTTCAGTCTTCACTGTTTTAAATAAATGTGTGGAAGAAGTTTATTAATTCACACTCCCAAACTCTGCCCCATAGTTTGTTTGTTTGTTTTTTAAAGTACCAAGAGCATCAATTTTTCCCTTATGCCGGGGCAGGCACTGTTTCTGTAGGAGGGGCTGCTTCAACAGAACTTAGCAGCAAGTATGAGCCAAGCCAGTCACCACTCCCCCTGCTGCTTGGCTGTTACATGGGCAAACCACCCCCAGTTCCACTCTTTTGGAACCTCTCCAGCTCCATGGGCTGGATGAAATGGTCCCACAGCATGGAGCCAACCCATGGACTGTACATTGACGGACAATTTCTCCCCTATGCAGTTACTAAAAAACCCTTTTGTTTTCTGTTAAGAAAACTTGCACGATAAATTTAACAAAAAACAAAGCGACTATCTGCATTATGAAAATAGTTTACAAGCAGCACAAAGTAGACTGAACTTAATATCCATGCAAGATAGTACATGGATTGTATTCTGCATTTTGATTCACTTGATTTTTCAATAATTTTATTTCCACAACTTTTACATCTCAAGAATGAAAAAAACCCCCAAAACTTATTTAAGAGGCTGAATTTGTAACGAACTACAGACAGACACATTACTGAATAAAACCCGAGTATTTCTTTCTGCCAGCTGCACGTATTTTATGCCACCCCCTCCCCTCAAAACATCTAAATCATGCACATTAGTGCAATTTCCTTTCTTCCAGAAAAAGGCATACAGGGATTCTTTCTTTTCTCTCTCTAGAAGAAGGGAAACCACCTACTGTTGTAGCCTAAACCGTTTAACCACATATTTCCTTATTTTCATATAAAACCGTGCTGGTCCCTTTCCAATTTCCAAACTCAGCAGAATCTTAATAAATTCTTGTCGCTTTGTAGTTATCACATAATCTGTGTCAGCACACTTTGAAATCCAAAGTGTTTTTATCTCTTGCAAACTCACATGCTCAAGTCAGGTATCCAGAAGATGTTACTGGATCACAGTAAGCCAGCGAAAGAAGACTACAGCAATTCTAGTCAGCCTCAAGATTTTTTCCTAACAAACTGGTAATTATTAGTCTGAAATGACAACTAGCTCAATAACTAGTTTTGTTAGTAACACTATCCTCAAAGCTTAAAGGAAAATCTGTTTTCAAGATTAATCAGTTCTCCCATACACTGTCAGTTCTCTTCTCTGATAGTGCTTGCCAGGAGAATATCTGAAATAAATTTGTGTTTGAGACTCAGCTACTATAATCACAAAACCCCAAGGCAATTAATGATCTCATGTTTAGTCCAGGGTTTTATGGCATACAGAAAACACCACACAGGCCCACACAACTATTGGGATTTCTCATAGAGACCTCTGCATGAGACAGGGATACTGTGAAGAAAACAACAGGAGATTATGTAAATGAAACGGGATCATAAATAATACAAAACTCAGGTTGGACTGGAAACTGAAGATCTGTTATTTACGAACTTCAGAATACTAGATTTTTTAAAACCACATTTAACTTTTCCCTCTTATCAATATCAGCAATAGGGTTTGAACCCTAAAACATGAGTACAAGCACACAAAAATAAGACAAACTGGCAAACAACAGCAGAGAGATATTGTCTTCAATGAACCAGCCAGAGTACCCTAATGGACTGAAGCAATTGATTACTGCAGCAGTACCCCCTTTTTCCAGACAGAAACACAACCAAAACCAGTAGTTTCTGAAAGCATATGGCTCTTCTTGCATTCCTATAATGCTATAATGGGTCATTCTGGACATCATCCATTCTCAAAGTTGTGTAGTGTGCAAGCTCTTGTTTAATAAGGGTTATGAAGGACATAGAATTGTTAGGCCTAAAACAATAGTAGCAGGAAGTCCAACCACCCCACCTGACCTAGTTCCAGCACAGTGCTTCTTCATCTACACTAGAGATTTTCAATGAGGAGAAACCACTGTTTTATCATTCATTTTGTCTGCACATATCCAGAGATCCCACTCTATATGTAGACTGCCCGAGCAAGTGAGACACTAGGGTGATGTGCACGGGGCCAATAAAATCTTAACAGTTTCTGGCAGAAAGCCAAAAGCAAACTGTGAAATGTGAAACAAAGATGCATATTAGCAAGCTTCAACAGCCTAGAATAGCCAAGGATAAGCAGAAATTTGAGGCCAACAAAAGGCACTCCCTTTGACCTTAGGACTAAGGATGTCTCATGTCACAGTTCTGCTGCCATCTGTAGGTATGACTGTTGTTGATTAGATTAGAAATTGTTTCTTAAAATAATAATATATTCCAGTGCCCCATGAGGACCAACCAGCTATTGTGAAAGGGCAAGAAGCTGATGTATAAGACAAAGAATGACACACATATTTAAAACCAAAACTGGAGGATTCCCTTCGCTATATGAGAAAACAGTTCTTAATGATTTTGAAAGAATGATTTACTTGAATACAAAACTCAAAACCTAGTTCTCAGTTTCACATCCTATTTTAGTCCTCTGGTAAGCCCTTATCACATGATACCAGGGTACATGACTGACATGATTTTAGATACGCTATCTGTGTGCTTCATCCACACATCCTGCAGTTACAGAAAGAAGCGTTCCTTTTCCATAAAGCAACTGAGCTGCTTCCTTCCTCAGTGACTGCACAGAGTTCTTTTCACCACCCACTGACTAGTGAATCAGCACACTAATAGAACCCACAGCCAGTGTGATAAACTTGATCCATCAGGAAAAGTCTTCAATGAACTGGTATACCCCATTCCTACTTGCTTGCATTCAATCATATTCCCAGCACACTGGACCAAAATGCATTCTCTGAAAAGACACTCATCTCTGACTCATCATCGTGGTCTAATCACATGCATCTATCTCCCCATTCGTAAGTACTCAATCAACTGACTGTTAGTTGATCATAGCTACTAAATTCTAGTTTTGATGCCACCTGCCCCTGAATCATACCCAAATTAAATCATTGGGGAAAACTACTATTCAAATATTTAATTACTGAATATTGCCTATGACAAAAGAAGCATCTATAAAATATTACCTGCAAGTGAGAATGAGATCACAGTAGTTAATAAGACCAACTATCATCCTAATTACTCATGCCCTGATTTTCTCCACTGCCCACTAGTTAATAAGACAGAACACGTTCAAAGTAATCACATATTAAAATAAGTTAGTGTTCATCTATAACTAACTCACAAAACTGTTCAAATACACATGTTGTTATACACTAAACTATGTGCACTTTCCCCCAAGTTTTTACATGATTTTAAAATTAGTTGGATGTCTACATGAGAACTGAAGAAAGACTTTTTTGGTTGGTTTGTTTTTTGGGTTCTCCTCCCCCCCCACTTGTACATCTAGTTTTGCAGAAATAGTTGTTACTTAGGGAATTGTGGAGAGGGAAGATGGGAGAACTACCAAGAAAGAAAACCTATTGTTTGCTTTTTTTTTTTTAAACCAGCAAAAAATAGTACTGGAACATGGGTAAAATGCTGAAATATTTGGGGCAAAATGGGATGGTTAATGTGGCATAGTGATAGGTATATTAATTGGTAGTTGGTGGGGGCGGGAGGGTAGAGAGGGAAGAAGAAAAACAGCTTTAAAAGATCAACCCAAGCATGGTGGCTCGAGATAATACTTTCAAACATTGACCACTTGCACAAATCTTCTGAACTTAAATAAGGGAAAAATTGTCAAAGCACAGGTCACAACAGCTGTGCTGTTTATCCAACTGCTAATTTAAATCTGCAATGCAAAATCTGTGCTATTTAGTTTTCTCTTGTAAAGAAATGCAATATATACTGACACTGATATAAAGATTTTATTAATAATACACTAAAAGATACAGGCTTTTATATTACTATTAACAACACATTAGGATCAAGTTGCCTTTCTCCAAACAAAATACAACTGTCCAACAGTAAGTAGTGTGCAGTGGCATGGCTGGACATCTCTAATGCCTTTGGCTCTGTGCCCCACTGTCTCCCTGCAACCAACCCCGCACGCCAACTGTGTCACTGTGATGCCCCGCATGAGGATCTTCCTGGAGCGATTCCTGAAGGATGCCATCCGCAACAAGTATTCTGGCAACCTGAGGGCCAAACCCGACCAGGACAAGGTCTTTGACATCACCTCGACGCGAGACTCCAGCAACCACTTCATGCCCACCGGTAGCTTCACATGCTTCGTGGACTGGTGCTTCCTCCACTGCACTGGCCTCAACTGCCCGCTTCTGAACAGGGCCCTCTGCTTCGGCCACAGGGACAAGAGGTGCTGACAGTGTGGCGGCTGCAGGCCACATGCCAGAGCCTGGCAGCTCCACCACAATGCTGTCCAGGATCACCTGCTGAGGGCCATCCTGGCTGCAGCAGGGGAGATCTCTGTGAACCACACTGTCCTGGGCTGTGAGAGTCTGATGTGCCCCGACATCATGATCATGAACAAAGAGGTCAAGAAAATCGTGATTGTGGATGTGACCATCCCCTTCAAGAACTGGCGCCAAGCTTTCACCAACGCCTGGGCTCGCAAGCGGGAGAAGCTGGCTGACATGCTGAGGGGCTACAGCCACGACGTGACGGTTGATGCGCTCATCATGGGAACGCTCGGAGCCTGGGACCCCAGCAACAAGAGCATCCTGTGCGTCTGCCGCATCACTTGCCACTACGTCAAACAGATGCACTGCCTCATGGTATCCGACATGATCCGCTGGTCCTGTGACATCTATGTGGAGCACAACACAGGCCACCATCAGTACGCCGACCCCACCAGATCGACCGCCACCTGACTGGGCCCAGAATGGACTGCCTAAACCCCTCTCTGCACCTGATAGAGTTCAGTTTGAGAAGAATCTTCAGCAACAGGCCACCCCGCTCCACCCAAAGAGGACCCCCACGATGAGTCTCTATACAGACTGAGAAAAAACTTTCCTCAACCTACTTCCTCCACCCTTGTGGACCATTGTACGGGTTGTGTGCATCTATCTTCTTTCTCTCTGTGTTGCAAATCCCCTCCCTCCGATACCCCCGCCTCCCTCCCCCACCCTCAGGCTTAGCTGGCTAACACTGCATTGTCTGTAACTTAGTTGCATTCCCCTCCTCACCCTCATCCCTCTTACATTAGTCCCTTGCTTGGACAATCTGCATTTCCCTACTGGCTTTGTCACCTTTTTGGATTTATAACTCTTAACATCTACTAATAAAATTCAAATCTGTTATTACAGGCACTAACATAATGTGCCATAATTATAGCGCACTAATGAACGTGTAGATGCAACCAATGGAAGCTACTCAATTCCTGACAAAGTTGGTACCATCCCCAACCAGTGACTGTCCTTTCTCCCCCTCCAGCACCTACTCAGTAACTTCAGCATCCTTTGCAGACAACAGAAACCATTTTTTACTGCTCTGATTTCCTCTTTGCATTGAGCAACAGCCAATTAATGATGCTTCAGCTTGCTTCCAATTTAAGCACCTTCAATTATCTTGAGTTTCCTTAGTAAAGGATGACCTCAACTCTACCACTTTGCCTTTGCTTTATGTCAGTGATGCACCACATTACAAACTGCAATTTTGTATAGCATTTCCCAGAATTTTCAAAAGACTAGTGTTCAAACTCCAAAATCAAAACTTATTTTACTCTGTCATTAGCCTAATAGCAACTGATCAATTCCTCATACAAACATATGAAAGTAAACCTAACAGAACATTACCTATGGACACTTATGTTTTATGTTATTATACTTGTATTGGTCTAGCATTTTAGACAAAATAAAAAAAAAACAAAACTATTTTCAAGACAACTGTCAATATTTGATCTTCAAGGGTTAGAAAAAAAGTCAGATCTCTGAAAAACTAATGGACAAATTATGACTTTTTAAATAACTGAAACTTTATAAAATTCAGTAAATCCTTATGAACTGCTAATCAACAGCATTGCAATTTTGCTAATATCTGGGAAACTAAAGTATTAAAAATGATTTATCTGAGTATTAGTTATATGAAGTAATTATGTAGCTTTTGTATGCAAACAATTAAAAAGTTGAGTTCTTATAAACATGTCTTTCCACCAGAGCAAAATATCCTTTGTTCAGTCTAATACTGTACACTGAAATAAGTAACTTTAGAAGATACACACATATGAATTAACTAGGGGTGCACTGATAGAGAATTCTTGGGCCAATAGTAATGGCAGGTTTTCAATGAGCTATATTGGCTGATATTGATCTGATTCTAATATGCAGCTGGGCAGCATGGAGAGTAAGGTGGGAATGGGTGTAGGGAGAAGGGGGGCTGATCAATTAGAGAAGAAAAACAATGCTAATTTTCAGACATTTTAGATATACTGATGGAGTACTTTGCACACAAATGGCTTTAAATTTACATGTACCAATACTAAATTATTTCTCAGGGTCAAAATATAAACTTTTTTTTTTTAAAGGGAAAAAAAAAAAATCAAACAATTTTCCACAAGTTCTATTCAAGAATGTCAGCAGTGGAAATATCTGTTTTAGCACTCCAGTTTTGGAAAGAAGTGTTTGGATAACAAATAGTATTATTCCCCCAGTATGCCCACTCAAAATAGCACGAATGCACTCAAAGTATTATAAAAGGGAATGCTTACTCCCAAAAGTCTTGTTCCATAGCAAAAAATGTTGCGCCATTAAGCAACTCAGCAATTCGTTATTGACATTTATATACACTGCTTATTACAAGAAAAAAAAAAAAGGTATCCTGGAAAAGACCCGTCTGGAAGGTGATCACGTTTAAAAGGGATCCGCATGTCTGGATATTAATGGAGTGTCATTCTTTTTTTTTTACTATTCCATAAAGTTATCAAATTCATTTGTGAACTCCTGTTAAAAACTTGTATCATAAGCAGTAAAATATGAAGCTCAAAATGAACCCTTTCAATATGCTATTAACATTAGTGAAATACTACACAAACATGTTTTAGTTTTGGTTTCCACGATTCAATTCAAAATGAAGCAAAAATGCAACTTACAAACAAACACAAAAACAAAATTTTTCCTACTAAACTGAATACTACAGAATTTTTTCATTTATCTTTCAGGAAAGAGCAAACCAGACTACTAGTTGTATGATTTTATTTTTTTCTACAAATTTTCTAAAACAACTATGTAAAGATGATACTTTTTTCCAAAACTTAAACATTTGGTTCAAATAACTAAATCAGTTATTAGGAGTTGTAAATTACCTAAAGAGGTGGCCAGAAAAACACTTCTAACAAATGGCAGAATGGATATTAGCCATGAGTGCCACAAAAAGTTGTATTTCTTAATTAAAATCATTGGTCAGTTCTATGTTTAGAAGTTAGTGGAGACAAGATGGAAATGTAGTTGTACTAACACAGTACTCTTCAATGAGTTTTTTTTACCAACCCATAATTATTTTCTGAAGAGATACCTCTTAAAACAGTCTACAGTTCCTGAATACACACACTGGCATATGGAGGACACTCCTATAATTCCAAAGTTCACAACTGTTTGACAAAAAAGGGCATATCTTGCTCTTATTTTTTTTAATTTATTTTACTGGTTTTAATAAAGACAGCTTGTTTGCTTCTCAACCTCAACAAAAAGAAGCCTGTATTTCTTTTCCCCCATTTCCAAAATACATAACTCAACCCATAACACTCACAAGAAACACATAAAACCAGACAGACCCTTGGAACAACTAGCCACCAAGAAAGCACAGGACATATGGATTACTTCAAAGAAGTAATTTGGTTTGGGGTTTTCCCATATGAATTTTGATGGTCACCCATCATTATATAACAATAGCTAGATTCTCCTACATGGAAAAGCTTTTGAACTTTAATTCTACTGTCTCTTCCCCTAATGAAAGGTTTCTAAAAACTGAAATTCTTTTATTATAATTTGGTATATGTGCATCTTAAAAAACAATGCTCTTATTCTGGTGTCATACTGCTCTTAGACTACTGAAATGATGCATACATGTCACTGACAAATGATTATGTCCAGAAAACAAAAGTTAACTAATGGGATTTCTGCCATGTTAGACTATACATTTTGCACATGACATTTTTTTAAACTGGTAAGGAAATTCATCTTAAGTCTTTTACAAACATTCAGTTTCTTCTGGGAGAGTTGCTGCTTTCCCACGAGAAGCCACATGTATATAATGTTAAGGCTTTTTCTCCCAGAGTAAAAATGGCCAGTCCAAAGGAAAAATAACCTGAAAACAACCAGGGTTAATTATTCCCAGGAGTTCCTGTACATGCTGCAACTTCTGTCAGAACAGAACATAGCCCTCCAGCACCCACCCCCTGCCAGGGAGACAGTGTATCACTCGCTAGACCCTACTGTTCCATCAGGGAACACACCACAATCCTCACACTTGCTGTCCCCGACTGCTCAGGGTAAGCCAATGTTTCCCTGTGGCACAATCTGGGTTGCCATATGTACTGTTGCCATCTGTCACCAAGCAGACTAAGGGAGCCTGCAGAGCATTCTGAGATGTCTGCACAGCCTCCTCCCCCTGCTTGGCTGTACAGTATTGATACTGCAAGTTTCCCATTCTTCAGGGCCTCAGCATTTGAATATTTGTATACACAATTTGGATAAGGTTTTCCTATCAGGAGAACAAACCTGGGATAACTCTCCCAGACTATCTGAATGTGTGTACACAACCTTATTTTCAAGTTTCCAGAACAGCAAATAGCAGCATGCGATTACAGCAGTATGAAAAACTACAAAGGGGCAGGGGGGTCCCCTCTACACATACACAAATGACAAAATAGAGACTATAAGTAAATTGTAGGATAAAACTTAAAAGCAGAGGCACATATACAGAGCAAGGCCACCATGCTTGCCATAGGAATTCTTTTATCCATCCAGACTGAAAAAAACCTACTAAAAGAACAATCAGCACTCTCCATTATTCTTAAATAACACAGCAGTTAAAAGCATCTAGGTTCTGGCTACCCAAAATGAAACAAACTATAATGGCATGAAGATCTGTGGCACCTGTTCTCAAGAGGGTTAAAGACAAGGAAGAAAAAAATACAACCTAGAGGAACAAAAGATAAAGAAAAGCTATGGTAAGCAAGACAACAGCAATGATTCCCAACTGGTGCAGCATTTTCCTACTGAGAATGTGGGACCCTGAAGAAGTTTAAGACATGAAATATTACCTTTTTAGTCAGACCAACATTTCTCAACTTATAAAAGTAAACACCAGAAGTGACTAGCAAGATGGCACCTACTAGAATGCACTCAATAACAAATTTGGAAGATAAAACAGCAACTAAAGGATTGTGCTAGAAACCACAGCATTTAGGGAAAAGGCAAGAAGTATCTCGTTCCTTCTGTCCTTCAACTCTCACCCAGTTCTGCTCACTTTCACCTCTGCAACCCCAAAGACAATGCAACCAGCTTCATCAGAGTGGACCACACCCAGGAAAGGAGAAGGGAAAGGCAATGAATAATTACAATCTTTCCCTACAACACAGGATAGAAAAAAAGGTACTGGCAAAAGCAAGCGTGATTTGTTCAGAACCACTACACTAGACTGTAATTAAATTAAAAAAAATAACAAATTTGTTCGTTTTTAACTAAAACTGACATGTAAAGACATAAGAGCCTCGGCTACTTGGGAATGGGAAAAAGACTTCTTCATGGTTCCTATCAACACATTTCAACTTATTCTGGGGCAACCTCCAGCCCCATTCAGTTTTTTTTTCTGCTAACACCACCCAATAGGATTGCCAGCTAGAGCAGCAATTGTGCTGCTTTTGTCATTTGGATTCCCTGCCTCACAATCTGGTTTGAGAAATGTTTCATATACAACAACAAACAAAAGTCAAGGTAAACTTTATAGCTTATACTGAGACAAAAAGCAGACAGTTGTGAAAAAAAACTAGGTAAACTAATTTTTAGATTACTGTTCTCCTTTACCATACTTCCAATTCTTATATACCACATAATATAATGCTAAATGAAGAACCTTTCCAAGGAAATTAAACACATATGGCACATAGTGCTGCTAAGAATCTAATGTAGGAACATTTATTCAACAAGTAATATAGTATTAAGGCTTAAAGTAATGCAAGTTATTCAATTTTGTCTTTCATACTCTATTTTAGGTATTTTCCTATTATCACCCAGTAAAATTTTACAGCATCTTGCTTATTCCATGTAGAAGACATTCAGATTCTGATAAGGAACACTGTTAAGAATGCCTGGGAACTTTATTAAAAGCAATAAAGCAGTTGTTCTGTTAAAATCTTAAGCTTTTCACACCATAAATACCTGAAAAACTTACAAAACTGAAAATCATAAATAAAGGTCAGTTCAATTTTACAAAGCCAAGAAGTGTTTTGAGTAGGACTTCTCTAATAGTGAAAGCAGAAAAAGAGACAGCATCATCACTGTTCAGGGTGGAAAGAATGTTTTAAGTAACTGGATTATTGCTTCAACTCCTATGTACCATTTACCACTTCCTGACCTCCACATACACCACTCATTGATACATTTTTCTAGAAATTAAAAAAACCTGACATGAACTATAATTCCTGTTTAGACTGAATCAACTTGAGTCTTGAAAGGACTGGGAATGGTCTATAGTTTATGCAGATCAGTAATTCTCAACCAGGGTGCTGTGGCATGCTGTGAGACTGTGAGATCCTTTTAAGGGTGCCATGAAATATTAGCACTGTTAGATGTGAATCATGTGTAGGTGTTCACACAAAATAAACTCAGATTTCAATCAGAAATCCATAGGGTCAAAAACAGTCTGACCTGCTGTGGTCTTTCTGAGTCCTTTGCAACAGAAGACTTGCTCTATTATTTTCCCGTAGTCAAAAAATGAATGAAAACTAAGGTGGCATTTTCTGAGGGGTACCCTGAATGCAGAGTTTGAGAATCACCAATATTGATCCTTTGAAAAAAAAAAGAAGGACATCTGAACTGTTGTAATTTTTAATACAAATAGTTGTTAGAGTGTCTGTGAAGACCAGCTGAAGCAACTAGAAACAACAGGTTTCCCATCTATTCATCACAGTGCTGAGATTTTGTGCTGCTAAGATTCCAGCTGCAGCACTAGCTTTCCCTGGCCTCTCGGACATACATCTTGAGAATAGGATCCATCTTTTATCTTTTCACAGAAATGTAATCTTATGATTCAGCTACCCCAATCCTTCCCAATCTACTTTACCTAGCAAAGATCTAGGCCAGGGGCTGGCAGCCTGCAGTCAGATCCAGCCCACGGACATGGGGCTTTGGTGTAATTGGTCAGCAGGGGGCTTCTGTCGGCATGGGGAAAGCAACTGCTGCTGAAAGGAAAGGGGGAAGCACTTGCTGCTGCGAATGCCAACACAGAGTAGTAGAAGAACAGGACCTTCCCAGTGCCAACATAGTAAATTGGCGGTGGTAGGTGTTTTCCCTACACCAGCACCAGGGAAAAGTAGCAGTAGTGACTGGTTCCTAGCACATGCTTGCCATCCACGGTCTGTGCTTCCGACCTAAACTGGGTCAATCTGGTAAAATGTCTGTGAGCATTTCCTTGCCTCATCACTTTTCTTTATCTCTTTTGAGTGCTTTTGATGCTCAGATCAGTCTTCAGCAAATAAAGATCCTTCCCTTTCTCTCTGCACTTGGATTCTTTACAGGAATAAGGAAACCCTTTACAATTTTCTTCTCCCATATAGCTGATGTGAGAACCTCTTTTATAATGTCTTATCTTTTTGTCAAGAAATTCCTTTATCGGTTTTGTTAAGTGATCAAAAGCTCCCCATGACATGATGGGTCCTTTAGCCATGTTCTCCCCTGCAAGACCGATTTGTACTATATAGTAAGCAACTTTGTTCATCTGTGTTTCCGTGAATGGAGAAAGTTTAATGACTCACTCAGTTCTGTGCCACGTGAAAACATGTTACTACTTATGCATCACATTTTAATACAGATTTAAGGGGCAGCAAAGATAAAAACCAAGCCCCTGGTCTAAAAGGAGATGCAGACTGAGAAAAAGAGTTAAAGCACACTTAAGAAAGCTGAAGAAATTCATGATTTTCTGATCAGACCAAACACCCGGGACAATAATAATCCTTACTAGGAAACATCTGTGTTTGAAATAAGGACCTTCTGAAAAAGAAAATTCTTATACAGGAAACCCTTGCTATTTGCAGGGTCAGTATTCGCAGCTTCAAATATTTGCAAATGACAAACCTGCATCTTAAATACACCTACAGGAGCTCCTCAGGAGCTCCGCGCTTGCTGCCGCTGCCAGCGCAGCCCGCCCCCCAGCTGCCGGGGGCACTGCTTTCATGGACACAGTGTTGTACTCGCGGATTTCGCCATTCATGGGGTCTCCAGAACATATCCCCCGCGAATGGCAAGGGTTGCCTGTATTACGTTTCATTATCAGTCACAAGGTGCAACGAAATAGGCTAATCAGCTAATCTTCTGGATTTATTTGCCATGTCCATTAAGTATGGAATTGTTTTTTGTCGAAGAGATCTTAACTTACTAAGTTCATCCCTTAATAAATCTTTCCATATCTTCCCTAGTAGCAATGCTTTTACTCCAAGTGTTGATTTAACCTGTTTTTGCTACCAGTGCTGCTAATGTTCAGCAGCTTTTATCATAAAACAGAAGAAAATTTTCCGCATGGAACTTAATAGTTCCATACCCAATTCCACTGAAAGGCATTAAGACATGAGCTCCTTAGGCTCTTTTACATTTTCAATCAAAACAGAAATATGTACTTCGAGAAAGACAGGGACAGATTGAAAAGATTCCAGCGGAGAATGACAGAAAGTGTTAGTGATGCTGAAGCCAGGGTGGTCCAGGAATTGAGGCAAGGATTTGTTTTCATCTTTTATTGGAATAAAATTAGACAAGCTTTTGAATACAATCCATTCTGCGATGTATGGCCTAGGAAGAAAGGCTGAAAGAACAAAGAGTATTGAGTCTGGGAAAAAGACAGCCACGGTGGGATTTGGTAACAGTCTTCAAATACTTAAAGGGCAATTATAAAGAGGGTGAAGACAGTCCTGTCCCCTACAGCCACAGACAAAAGGCTAAGAGCAGCGGCCTCAAGATGAACCAGAGGAAATTTAGATTGGAGATTAGGAAGAACTTTCTGACTATGAGCATGGTCAAATACTGGAGCAGACTACGTACAGGAGCTGTAGAATCTCCATCTCTGCAAGTTTTCAAGAGCAGGTTAGACACTTGATTGAGACAGATTAATGGCTTCATGAGGTCTATTACCTATCCTAAGATCTGGTAAGACATTTGGTAAAACTAATCCAATTGGAATATAGGGCTGTGCAAAATGACACCTTTCTGTTTTGATGCTGTTTCGATGTTTTGCCCATAGGCTATAATGGGGAAGCTTGAAACAGCCTATAACTTTGTTATTTCTGGCCTGATTTGGATGACACTCGCAGGAATGGTAGCCCCTTCTGAGGACATGAAACCTGCCAAGTTTCAAGGAGATAGGTGCAGGGGTTTGGGGGAAACTGCATCTCAAGCTGCTGACAAGCAAAACTTGTGACATGGGTGACTGTGTGTGTGTTAAGGTGCAGCAGGGTGAAAGCTGCAGGCCTGCTAGCCCCTGCTGAGGCCACAAAGCCTGCCAGCTCTCAAGGAGATAGGTGCAGGGGCTTCTGGGTTCTGGTGCCCTGCACCCCTGGCTGCTGAGTGGCAAAACTCATGACATGGAAGACTAGACTGTGTCTGTCTTGGGGCACAAGCAGGTGAAAACAGCAGGCCTGCTAGGCCCTGCTGTGGCCATGAAGCCTGCCAGCTGTCAAGGAGATAGGTGCAGGGGGAGTCTGGGTTCTAGGGCCCTGCACCTCTAGCTGCAGACTGGCAAAACTTGTGACATGGATGGGTGACACTGTGTGTGTGTTAAGGTGCCCCCTCACTCAACTGGCACCAAGGCAGGAAGCAGGGCAGTTCAAACAATGCTGCCTTTTATGCAGTTTTTCCATCCCTCCCCCAGAGCACTGAGATTGGAAGGGACCTCAGGGAAGGATGACAGTCACTGGCCAGCTACAGTTAATAACGAGAGCAGCTCCTCCCACTCTCCCTCTCCTTACTTTAGTTTTTGTTTCCCTGCAGGCAAGCCCAGCTTGAGCTTCAAAACTTGAAACGTTTTGAAAATTCTGAAATTCGACTTGCCTCATTTCGTTTCGAGGCTGTTTTGAAGCTTTCTGTTTTGTTTCAATTTTGCTGCTTCGAGTTCGAAACAAGTCGAAACAGCGTTGAAATGAAACTGCCGATGAAATTTTGCACAGCCCTATTGGAATACTTCATCTGAAGGATAATTATTCAAGCTTTTGGTTTATCACTTATATTTTGGACAATAAAATAACTTTACAATAGATACCAATGATTCACAAAAAAACCCATTTTAAAGTGGTAATGAACATCTAGACATCAAAAAAAGTTTAAATAATCCCTTAAAAGCAGGGAGATATTTCTTTATACGACTTCCACAACGATGTATTCATGCTCAAATCCCTAACATTAAGGGTTTTTTAAAATATTTTTCTCTCTCATTTAAAAAATAGAGAACACTTCACACATCAGTTTCTGTTGATTTGGGAGAACAAAAGACCATGACAAAAGACTGGATTTTTCAAGATGTATGTTCAGGCACCATTTTAATTGATGCAGCACATAAAAAAGTGAATAGTTATTCTATCTTCATTCTCACTATGACAATATTTTGGGAAATTCAAAGTACTTTGTTATAGTTTACATGGCTACCATTCAGACCATTAGAAAAAAAGTGAAGCCTCTCTCTCTCTCTCTCACACACAAATAAATGGTTCTACAGCATGGAATAGAAAGTTCAATCAAAAGCAGTTTTACTGATGGCAGATATGAAGTACTGGGAAGCCACAGAAAGGCAGGCATTATATGAATCCCACTAAGCCTGGAGGTTGTCCAGAAGTTTCTTTCCTACAATTTTTGTTGTAAGCATGCAGCTATTGCAGACACATGATACTACCTTTCTAGGTGAAAAATGAGTGAGCAAAAGATACATTACAACTATTTGACTTCAAAACAAGAATTTCAGTTAAATTATTTCTAATAAAACAACAAAACAAAAAGCAGGTCACAGGTACCAAATCTGTGAGCAAGGAGGACAAAATAAGGAATGTTCAGCAGAAAATACTCCTTATTGCAGAAAATAATTCAGTCTCCATCAACATAAAAAGAAATGTAACAGCTGAAAAGTCTACCTAAGAATAGATTTTAAACACAGGTAAAATGCCAAATGCAAAATCATAGGTCAAAGCTGTTTTACAAATCATCTAATGGGAATTTATTCAGAGCCAACTAGGGAAGCAGTTATTCTTCACAGTCTAGAAATTTTAACATGTTCCTTATCAAAAACCCAAGGAAAGTCACCAAGACTTTTTGCCAGATGTCTTTTGGATACAGTATATAATCCTACTGATCTATGATCAAAACAAGTGCATTAATGACCTTCCTCTATATTGTTTACACAGAAGAACCTTGGTGAGATTGACAAAATGGACTGGAAAAGGAACAGCAGAATTAATTAAAGTGAGGTTACAACACTTCTGTTTTAGAAGATATATACAATTCAACCCTAAGGCCACATTATCAATGGCAGAAAACATTTAAATAACGGATTAATTTAATTCAACCTAAGGATGACTATGAAGGTTGACATGAAGTCATTACCACCTGGAAAGTTTATTAATTTAAATCTAACTTAAGTTAAAAGGTTTCAAATTGTTAAAATGAATTTTCAACAGGTTGGTTAGAACCACAATAATATCCCAGATCAGTCACTTAACTTGTTGTCAGGGTCTAAACATTAATTACACATGACACTGATGATTACTGGCATAAAGACTGGTCATATTCCCTTCACTAAGGTACCCACCCAATAGCAAACCTGCTGATCGTTGGCTACACTGCAAAGAAGGAAAGTATTTACTACTGGCAGATCCCTTTGGGCCATGGGAGCTCTAGCAAGAAGAGAAATAGAGTGAAAGATTCAATTTAATATTTTCTAGATATGAAGAGAACCCAGAGTTCTACACAAGCAGCCAGATCTCTCCCTCCCTACCTCTCTAAAAAAAGCAGAAAGGAAGAGAAGAATTAGAATCTGGCCCTCTGGACAAATGACAGAAGGCACACTGATCCTATATGGCTAGAAACACTGTTTGCTCCAGGATTTGAGCTGGCAATCAGTTGATCACTGGAGTTTGAGAATAACTAAACAGCTGAGGTCAAGTCCAAGCTGAGGAAAAAACTGCTGAAGTCTGTAATTAAATCTAGTACAATGAAGACCCCACCTGGGAACATAGGTTCTAATGAAGAAAAAAAAAGACCATTAGAGAGTTTCAAAAGAACTTCAGAGACTCTTTCTCTTCTTTAGGTGATGGTGGTAACAAAGTCTTTAGTGTCACTGGTAAAAGGATTTTGGATGAGTTAAGTGTGAGAACGTTTTGATTTCCTATGCTCACAAACAAACAAACAAACAAAAAATCCTAGTTTCAGTGGAAAATAGAGGCTAGTGTGGCACTAAGGCACATGGTTGACAGCCCAGAGATTGCAAGTTTCAGGCCATAGCAGAAGTGCTCACAGCACAGCCTGTCAGATTCCAACAAACTCTGTAAATTCCGCTAAATACGTTGTCACAAGGACACAAAAAAAGGAAAGGAAGTAGTAGTAGTTAAGGAGAAATTAAAAACCACTCAGCATCTTATGAAGAAAGCTGAATTTTTGATACTCTTAAATGCTTTTCAACAGAATGACAAGGTTCTTTGGGTGAATCTGATATCTTTTATAAGACCAACTTAAATAGTTGGAAAACAATTATGAAGCAAGCTTTCAGGTTCAAAAACCCTTCATCAGGCTAAGGGAGTTTCTGCTGTTGGTATGTGCTCTTCCTGGATGGAATGAAAAGTAAAGAAGCCAGAGGCTAGGCTGGTATGCAGTCAGTGAAAATGTAGACTGAGTCGTCAATGGGTGCGAGACAGGCGGGGGGGGGGGGGGGGGGGTTTGAGAAGTGGGATGAATAGTGGAGAGATACCTTGCTTAATAATTGTTTTCCAACTATTTAAGTTGGTCTAATAAAAGATACCAGATTCACCCAAAGAACCTTGTCTGCCTATGTCCTTAGACCAACACGGCTACAACATACAGCCTTTTCAATAGAATGCTGGCCCAAAGTTAAGGTTTTAATTCAATCAACAGATATCCTACCAGCATTAGCACTTTCACAGTGTACCATGGTCACTAACTATTTAAGTTATGCTGAATGTGCTTTTCCAGTAGAATTTTGGAAGTCCCCAAATGGCATAACTGAAATAAAGTTTTGGTCATCTGAAAAACAAAAATACTGTGTGGCATTCCACAGTACCCTTGAAAAGTTCTCAAGGCATCCCAGAGTGCTGTGGTACCCGGTTGAGAATCACTGGATTAGACGCATACAAAAAAAACATGTGAAGACACTGAAAAGCAAAGAACTTTACTGTATAAAAGTACAGAGAAAAGTAACAAGAAGTTGACCATGGATTCGTCAAACAAAAGGGTCATTCAACATCAAACATAGATCAGACTTAAAATGAGGAGCCGGAAATAGGCAATAAGAGTCACAATAATTAATGATAACAGAGAATTGGGAAACTAAAGTTTTTTTTTTTTTGGAATTTAAACCAATTTGACTTTTAGGGATTAGGATGAGACTAATTTGGCCAGATTACCATATACCTGCATCCTGAGGTTTCTTTTTTTTCCTTGTTCTTATTTTTTTAAACAACAATTCAAAAAAGTCTGGTGATTGCAGTTGTCAAGGCACTGAATCAGGTGAACCACAATCCCTATCAAGCATGTAAACCCCATTTTCTTCTACACCTTATCTGGTCCATGCAGCTCCTGGAGAGGCCAGGAATTCAGAGACAGGGTGAGCTGGGGCTCACCTACCACCAAAGATCTGGAGCCACACTGGCGACTCATTTCAGTGCAGGGATGAGCAACACATAGGTTAATATACATGGTTCCCTGAGCCAACATAGCACTGCTAACCCCATGTCTACCCTCAACCTGCTCTGGCACCAGTACCGGGTCCAGATTCAGCCCATAAGGAGCCCTGTAATCTGGATCTGGCCTAGGGTGCCAAAGGAGTTCTTCATTTTAGCAGGGAGGATTTTATTTTAAGCTCCTCAGAATCTAGAACCAAGTTTCCAAGAATGTGTTGCATCCTGCAAGTTACAAAACAATACAAACTTCACACACACGTCACAGGTTGTACCCATCTGAAAAGACCAGTCTCCAATAGTCCTAGTAACAAGTAAGAACTTTATCATCTTCCAAAGGCCTTGTGGGCCAGATTTCTAATTTTGTAGACAAGTAGTGGGATGTGAAGTCCTTATCTTTGGATGATGTACTGGACTAATGATTTAAAATCTGCCTTGGATTTTTAAAAATAATTTTTAGATAATTTTGTGGAAGAGGTCAAATATGCATAACAGTTAGTTACCTGCAGGCAAAGCTGTAGTGTGTTTTGATAAGGGAAACCAAAGAGAGTTATAAAATACTCAAGTGAGAGAGGACCTCTGGGAGCAATCACAATTTCACAGACATTAAAGATAGTGAAAAGCCTTGGAGTGAACATAGGGGAAAGGAAGATTACCAGAGATCTTCAGGAAAGAGAAATTACTTCAGAATGACTCCAATATGAGACCTAACTCATTCTATTTGGAATAGGGAAAGGAAAGATGTGCAGACACTCAACTTAGTATACAAGCCCTCAGCAGCAGATGTCAGAAACAGAATTCAGCCAGGGAGGTTCAGAATCATAACTCTTATATTTTTAAGTCTTTATCTGTCCTAGTTAGGAGACAGTAAGATGGCACTCAAAATATGGTAAAGCAACACAGCTCTGCACTTCTGCAGTGAGGGAGAAACATGCAAGGAGATGCAAGAATTAGACCTAGCCCTTCAGTTAAGTACAAGCACCTACTCTGGACACTTTTAAGAAACATTTGGATGTTTATCTTGCTGGGATCGTTTGACCCTAGCTGACTTCCTGCCCCTTGGGCAGAGGGCTGAACCCGATGATCTTCTGAGGTCCCATCCAGCCCTAATGTCTATGAAATTCATCTATACAGGTAACTGCAGTTTTGTTCTTCAGTTCCTTCTTTGTCAAGTGGAAATATTTAAAAAAGCAGTTTCAAGTTTGTTACAGTTTCCAAACTCCCATCTTCCTGTAAGTTGCTAAGAAGTAGGGAGGTTATTATGAATTATACTAACTAGAAATAGTGACCTAGCATCACGTAATCTATCACGTGCTTTTTCCATCTCCAGTTTTGTCACTAAAAATGCCATCTCTCTTTGTATCCTAAATAGAGTCTCTAAAAATGTTCATGCCTTTGCTTATGCAATCCTAATCATGTCCTATTCCTTAGAGAATTTAGATGCCTACTAGGCTGTAAAAGTTTGTCTTAAAACACCCTCTCGCTAATCTCTCAATTCTAATCTTCAAAGGGAACTTACAAAACACTTCTGAGACAAGCCTATGAATTTCACTTCATCAACCTCCTGGATACAAAAAATTTCTCCTGAAATAGATTTTATTAGGTGTATACTTCTTCTATGCCAAATGTAGCACAAAGTGATAAAAACAGTGTTTTATCGTGTATGTAGCAAAGCTGAAGCAGAATAAAAAAGAAGCAACTGTTTCATATCCACTCCTTGCATTAACCAAGGCATGCTTACCATTACAATATTCTACCTAGCCAATGTAAACACTTACATATATGACCTTAAGAAAACCATATAAAAATGGTATGAACAATTCTTTAGTTGATAAGAAATACCATTTACTGAAAAAAATAATTGTATAATTGTAATTGGACTATCTTAACAGTTAAGTCCAGAATCTCATATTATTTTCAAAGTCCCATTTATCTCCTTAGAATTCAATTATACAGCTAAGAGGGTAAAGCTGCTGGGGAACCGATTTATTATTTTAATTATTTATACATAGTTTATCCAGAATGTGCAAGTGTATACCAGCTATTTCTGGGACAGAAGCTGATTAACAAAGTAATGTAAAATAGAATTCCAGAATAAAAATATTTCAGTATTTGTAAACTGTTAAGCTTATCTACATTCTGGGTCTCAGTCTGAATCCTAGAATAATAATTAACTGACAGCTCCCCTGACAGCCTATTTTTATTCATATAATTAAAAACATGCTTTGCTGGCATAACTCCAGTGATGAACAAATACACATTATGCCACTGCCTCAAGAATCAAAGCTCAAAAAACAAATGTTCCATAGAGCTACAGAAAATCACATGTTGCTCAGTCAAGGGACAGTTGAAGTATGTGAAAGAGATTCTTAAACTAAGTCCTCAAAATAAAAGAATTAAAATTACAATATTAATACCACCAGGTAATTTCTGTTAACATCATGACCTACTCTCTTTCTTCTGTTTGTTTCTCTTTTCAAACTATGGGAGTGGCTTTACTTTCCAAAAAGTTTAATTCTGTAAAGCTTCACTACTATATAGTACATATGATGTTCAATCATACCCATCATGAATGTGTGTTTTCCTCATAGCATAACACAATGCAAGTGGTTTGTACCATTTTTCCTCATTTCCTAATAGCTGTGGATGAAAAATGTAATGGAACTATGCCTGTACTTGTTCAAGTGTCCTAAAATTTACTACTTTTTAAGAAAACATGTAAATAGCAAGTAGCAGCATACAAACAAGATGGATCATTTATTTTAATGTGCAGTAGTAGGTACTAAGTTTCTGTATGGTAAAAATGACACAGGGAAATGACTGAAATAGTTCAGTTCTTTAAGAGCTCATTGGGAGGAAACAAAGGTAAAAAAAATTATGGAAGTAAATAAAACCTTTTTTGAAATAGTAAAGAGAGAAACTTAAGTCTTCCATGTTACAAGAAAATAACTTTCCATTCAGTTATGAACTAGAATCAATGTTTCTCAGTAACAACAGATTCAATTCAGTTGCTGCAGTACAGAAGCTAGTACCCAGTCTAACCATGTTCTCGCACTCCCAATCCCCAGAACATGTTTTAAACTTGTGTAGTCTCCACAATACAGAGAAGGAGAAAAAAATTAGGATGACATTCACTTGAATTTCAATAGATGAGTTAAAGGAAGTTTCAGGTGTCACAAGTGCCCTTGGGCACATCTTTCTGATAATTTCTGTGGCTTTTTCATTATAGGAAATGCTTCTCTTCCACCAAGCGGTACATGAAGATGATAAAAAGTTATTCATGTAAACAAAGCATTTCTTACAGTCTATCATAATTCTTGAATGTTAAATTACTACTGCTAGTAGAACACATTAAGACAGATGTATGTGTCTACCAAGTCTCATTAAAACTCTGTAAAAATAAATCCTTTAGACAAGAAGTTGGAACTTCTCGTTTCAGACTAGGAGCACGGGTCAATCATTTCAGGACACAAAAGTAGGGAGAGTCAAAAACTGATATTTTATAATTTGCTATGGTGAAATTGAAAAATTGCTACTCTTCCCACTAAACAGCAATTCCTTTACTTCGTGTCAATTGCCAAGCTAAGCCCTGCAGCTATAACATTCAAAAAGCCATTTTTTATTAGTCTCAAGGAAAATCTGTTGGTCAAGGTTTGTAATTTTAACAGAGTCCCTAAAGTGTATTCACCAAATATTAAAACTATCAGATTTCTTATGGGATGATGATGAAAATGGGCTTCTTCCCTCCAAGATAAATGAGTTAAAGCAGAAGAGCCAAGTATTAATCACCGGGGGGGGGGAGGGAGGGGTGGGGAGGGGGGAGTATTACATTTATTTAACACAATAACTGGATAAGTTTTACCAGATTTCATCCTTTTAAGTTTCAGTAGTACTTCTAGGACTAATTATATGCATTAAACTATGGAACACTAGGAATTTCACATCAGAACACATAGTCTGTATTAAAGAAGCCCACTGATGCTGCATGTAAACATCCTTGGATTTTTTTTCTTACCTTGCCTCCTTCTCTTTCAAAGTCGACATACTCCCGGGTTGGTGTCTGCCGCTGCTCTCCCTGCCAGCTGGCCGGAAAAAACTGGAGAGACAGATTGGTTCCTGTGGCCACGAAAGCCTTTTAGAAAAATCAATACAAACAGGATCAGGGAGCAAGACATTACATAAATTATGCAGGCAGTCATTTATTTTTACATCCGTTTATGTCTTAAGCCAGGCAGCAAAGAGAATACTTAAAGTCAAAAACATGCACTCATCATTTTTCTCAAGTATTGAGTTACAAACATCTGATTCCATTTTGACAACATTTGCCATTGGCTGCTTTGGATATAAAATACAACATGGAATCAATACTTTCTTTCAAATCAGTTTTTGCTGACATTAGAATCTGTTATTTCAGAGTTCTGTCTGGAAATCCTGTACCAACTGAATATATGAAACCTATTAAAATGGCTGTTGAGTTTTAAATACTTTCATTACTTTAGAAGGAAATGAACTGCAGAGATTTGTTAGTAGGAAAAAGAATTTGAACAAAAAGAAATCTTTATTAGCTCTGTACAGATATCTAAATCTGGAAAGTATTGCACCTGAAGTCTCCAGACAGATGAACAAGAAACTATCTATCTATCTTTACTTTGACTGAATGAGCGTATAGAAATAAGCACCTTTTTTTAATCATACATTATTAGATCATGCAGAATATGACCTCTTGTTGCCAGCATAATTAGTATGTAGGTACGCAAAAGCTTTAGTGGAACCCAGATTTTTTTTAATGTTTCTTGTATGAGAAATCTATTGTGTTCTCCCCTCCCTCCATATCCTGCTTCTATAAAATACTTGAAGGTAACCTGACTTAAGGTTCCTGGGGGGCAGAGAAGAGAAAGCATATTACATTTAGGTAAATTATGCAGTTGAATTGCAAGCAGAAAATTAAGCGATTCATTTCTCATTACAAACTCAATTCACAGATTTCACACTAATTCGTAGGAAAAAAGAGAACTCCAGCTTCCAAGAATCAGGAGAGAAAATGATTTGCACATTTAAAAGTAAAAGACTTAGGATTTCCGTTATATGGTACACTACAGTGTGTGTCTGTATGCACGTACAGAAATGCTCCACCAGAATTTAACTGTATTTGAATGCTATATCAAACAGAATTTGTTGCAATCAAATACCTGGATTGATTACTGCTGTTCACTTGCATTTAAAAGGGCATTAATCCAGAAGGAACTTTATTCATGAAAGAATAGCTCAAAGCAATATCAATTTATAAGGAAGATGTTCTGACTGAAAACAGGGGTCTCCTCTCTAAGCAATTGAGAAATCAGGAAGTCAATAGTACCAGAAGCAAAAAGAACTCTGCCATCACCTAAAATAAAACAGCTCTCAATATCATTTTGTATAGTACAACTCATTGCAGTTGTAATCAACTCTGTCACTATCAGATCAATATCTTCCACTTTGAAAATAAAACCTGCTTTGGCTTGACATTTTACGTAGAAGGAGACTAATATCCTGTGACTAGGTTCTCTTCTATTAACTTTCTTTTTCAAAACAAGAATTCACATTAAGCAAACATATATGTCAATTTTAATAAGTCACTAGTATCAAATGATACTGTGTGTGTGTAAGATTACCTGTCTGGAATACAAAACACAAAGAAAAACAACTTAAGAAATATAAACACATCATAGAAAGCTAAGCAGAAGTTTAACGTGAAAATGCACTTCCATGAACAAGTTCCATCATTATCTAGTCTATAGAAATAGTGCCAGAGCTCACACTGCTTATGAAGATCACTTTGCACTGAATTCTGCCCCCACATATTTTTGAATCACTGCATTATATAAGAAAGCAAAAAGAATTACACTTTTTACAAAGTTTTAAATATCTCTTTAAAATACAGAACCAACTTTTAAAACTGCACAGGTTTAAAATGCTGTTCAATGCAGTAACCTTGAACATAGAAGTGACACTGTTTGGCTATCTTTGCAGTATCTTTAACCAATAATAAAGTATTTAAAAACTAAGGATGCAACAAAAATATGTACTCTGACACAAACCCCCCAAAAATTATAAGCCTGATTTAGATGACATTTGCAGCTTCCCAAGTTGCACAAGTTTCAGAAAGCCAAAGGATTCTGGTTTTACAACAGTATATTCTATGCAAAGGGAAAAGCACCATTTAGAATAAATCCTCACATGGTCATGGAGTTATAAAAAAGGGGGAATAAAAGAACCCAAGACAATACCAAAGCATGCCAGCTCTCATACCCCACTGCACTGTGCAGTTCGTATCTGGCCTAAGGGCTACTGTACTAATCATATAGTTATTCTCTTTTTAAAGCGTGGTGTTTTTCTCCCCAGATGTGGTCATCTGATCAAAAAAATACCACATTCTCCCTAAACCTAACTTTCAGATCAACACTGGATGTATAGTGTACATCTATTTTCCCCACGTTTCCTCAAACTTCATCATATACACACATAAAAGAGTAATATCACGTGTAGACTAAGGGTGCCTCTCTTATCCTCCCAATCTCCATAAAAAGTTTATGAGCTCATAATACTTATGTATCAAAATCACTGATGCAGTGGCCAACAATCACTACCAGTGTTTTGTGGGGTACTGGTAAGAACACTGTTAACAGCCCTGTTTCTAACAACCTAGCTGAGCTCCCAAAAGTAGTTAATAGGCATGTCAATCCTTAGTCTCTCACACTGTCCACAAGCAGATTAGAAGTCCACCACAGGAACAAAAAAAAATTCAAACCTCCACCCTATAAGAGTATCATCCCCATGAGCTCAGCTGCCATCAATGGTTTTAGGGGAGCATATCATGTCTAAGCTGATAGTACATAGCCACAAAAGGGAGGGGGAGGGAAAAAAGCATCAACCACCATAGCAGCATTTTAATAGCGAGTCAGTTGACTTCAAAAATACAACGTCCTGCAGGTCAGGCAATCAAGGACTGCTATATGTTGGATACAGCCTTTAAAAAAAAATCTTGGCTTTCTTGTTGCCACGTATGACACTGATAAATTCTTCTCATTTAGAGTTCACCTTTTAGGATAAATCTCTTATACACAGTTATAAAAACATATATTGTGTATGCGTACACACATACCCGTATACAGACATACTTACATGCACAAGATTTAACGTAGTTAGAAAAGGTGCTTTTCACAGGGTTTTCAGCTTTTTTCTACTTCAAAAACAGAAGTTTTAGGCAACAATTCTGGCTACATTTCTTCTTCTCTTTTCCAAAGGATTTTTCATTGCTCATTAGACTAACAGACCTTTTTCAGACCATTTAGCTTACCTACATACTGCTGCATATTAAGAATAAAGGTAATTTTACATGCACATAAACCACTCATAGAAGACAAATGTAGCCATAGGCTCTTCTCCTTAAAATACCAAAACCTATCATATGACTGGTAATATAAGCTAACACCTGAGCCAACTTTGTTACCCAGTTTAAAAAGCATTTGTGACATGATGAGTTTCTTCTGAAACTTAGCACTGAAGTTAGCGCTTAACAGTAGTTAAAAACTGATAAGCAGTCAAATGGCAATTCAATCATAAATACTACTACATGGATGCTTGGGAAACCTGAAATTTTGCAAAGGGAACTACTATTAGGTGGTACAAACCACTACTTTGACCTGCCTTGGATGTTACAATGTTTACATAAGTACCCTCTGAAACCTGATATGGAAATAACCTGTTCTCAGGCCACCTTATAGTTCTTTCCTCATTTGGGTCATTTCTTCATTTTAAGAAATTAAGCAGAAAGTTTAAGTGGCATATAACAATTACATTTAACAATTCCTTGCAAATGTGTTTTCCTCATTTAATCAAGTGCTATTTGATAATGGTAACAGAGACTAAATTTCAACAGATTGATGCATTCCTATCACAAGCCTACCTCCACATTATTTTTCTAAATACTTAAGGATCTACCATCTTCCCTCCTTCCAAAGACATGAGAGGAAGCTAATTAATTTGTAGCAAATTCTCCACATATTCTGCCTTAACTCGTTACGATTTTTTAAGCTTTGATCATAGGGAACACACCATTTCTAAATGGATATGGTGTGATCAATGTTACTAGACCAAACAATTTTCTATGGTTATAATGAAAAACAATTCTACAGTTAGAACAAGCATCACTGGTTGCTTCAAAGGGGCAGAGTATCAGCAAGCATAAAAATGAGATGGTAAAACTACAGTGATTTCCCACTTTACAGAAATAACTCTTCAGGATTAACTGAAACTAAAGCTTCAATCTAAAGTCTTCAATAAACACTCAGGGAAAGTTATATAGTGTGTATTGTCACCTGCTCAGAGACATCGAAAGTTAATAAAATTCTCTCTTCATACACCCATTCTCTTCTGCGGTAAACTTTTTAGAGTAATGAAAAGCATGTTTCGTGGAAACAGCATTGAAAGAAACTTTACATATTTACCACAAGGAACACCAAGCTACTTTAATTATTATTCTCTAAAACTCTGTTTCCTTGCAGCATTAGGTAAGATGTTCTGTAACATAACTACAGAAGCAACTGAAAGCACAGATACATAGAGCCAAATACATTGCAAAACACATTAAAGAACTCCAATGAAGATTAAAATGAAATTTATTTCCATACAGATGAGGATTTACTATTTCAATGAGGTGGAAAATTCTGCCACCATCTCCCTTGTCCTTTAGAGCAAAACTGAGACAACTTCTGCATTTTAAGGAATGGTGCGGGGTTAAGAACTCTCTCATAGCACCACTGCAAAGTATGGGTCGAGCAGAAGTTGTAATCAGGAAATAAGTTGCATCCCTTTCTGAACTGCATTAAACAACACGAATCTTATATTCTGCTGCAGGGATTAAAAAGGGTCTGTTCAAGACCATTGCCTCTATCAGAAAGAAAGAAAGAAAAAAGAAACGCATTCATTCAGGTTGCAAGTAAGAAAGAAGACTGGAGAGCTTGCCCTTCCCCTTCATGCATCCAAGGGAGCCCTGCCAAGCCAACCTCGCAGGTCGCAGCCCAGGCTAGAAAGTGCTTTTTTTCCATACTCGTAATACCTCCCCTTTAAACCCTGATGCTCAAGAACCAGGTTCTACCCAGTCATGGCCAGAACCGGGTGTGAAAAGGACTAAGAGAAAGGACAAGGTGGAAGCAGCTGAGCGCCCCTGCACGGGCTGCTACAGGCGAAGCTGGCCCAGCAAGGGGCTGCCCCTCAGGACCAGCAGGGTCCTATCCTTGTCCCCGTCCCGGACAGCAGAGAAGCAAAGAGCCGGGGGCTGGAGCGGGGCCTCCCTCCCCAACGCCGGCTGAGAAGTTGCTGCAAAGTCGAGCAGCGCCGAGCGGCCACCGCAACAGGAGCCGCCTCAGCCTCTGGCGGCAACGAGGAAGTGGCGCCCGCGACGGACCCGGGCGGCGGCACTTACGATCTCGGAGCGTCCGTCGCGGCAGGCGTTCTGGAAGCGGGCCTGGCGCTCCTCATGCGGCCGGTCCCTGAAGCCAGTGTACTTAATCTGCAAGCGACAGGAGCAAATCACGAGCCGCCCGCCCGCGATAAGGGCAGCGCGGGGCAGGGGCGCGGCGGGGGCGCTCACCTCGCACTCGCGGCTCAGTTTCCTGAAGAACTCCTCGTTCTCGAACTTGCTGCGCTGGTCGGGCACCACCCGCGGCATGGTGATGGTGATGGTGCTGCCGCCTCCCCGGCCCAGCGCGGTTCGCCCTGCCCTTTGTTAGCACCCCGCTCTCCCGGGCCGACCCGACGCGGCAGATCCCACCACCGCCCCCCGCCGCAACCGCCGCGCACTCAGCCCCCTCCCCCACGACTTCCTCCCGGCTCGTAAACTCCGGCCAAACAGCCGCACCATTCACAACTCCAGGCTGCGGCTGCCGCGCATGCGCCACGCGGGCCGGGGGCTCGCGCGGCGGTAGCCGCTGCTCCTCCCTTCCCCCGCAGGGGGGAGTCGAGGGGGTGCTGAGTCACCGCCCCCGCAGCGCGGCCGGGGAGCGCGGAGCTTCTACCCTTCGCCCGCCTTGTCTCGCGTGTTTCCGGCTTCCTGCTGCTGCAGCAGCCGCCTTAGTCCTGCCCTGGGCAGCCTCGAGCTCCCTAAACATGGAGAGGGGCCTCCCGCGCCCGCCTGCGCACGGCCACGTCTCGGCACGATCCACCCCGGCAGCGGGCGGCCGCTCTCGCCTCAGTGCGGCGGGGGCAGCGCCGACGGCTCCACAGCCAGCACCTGCCCCGCGACCTCTACAGGTCGCTCCGCGCCGGGGAAGCACTGCTTCGCGGGGCACGGGCCAAAGTCCTGGGCGCCCGTTCCTCTCGCGGGGCGCAGCTCTCACCCCGCTGCCTCAGCCACAGCCGGGCGTCCCCGCCTTTCAGTGCCCCGCAGGACAGCCCGAGAGGAGCCGAGCCCACGGCCTCAGCGGGAGTCCGGGGCTGCTAGAGCAACTCAGCGTCCTTGTGGGCCTGTTTTCACACTGGCCGTCCCAAGCTCGGGGTGTCCTCAGCTGAGCTGGACTAGCTGGGGACGTGGGAATGCTTGTTGAAAGCCACCATAGGCAAGGCATAGGGGGTGCACAGGGGTGCATGTGACCCCCTGAGGGCCCCAGTCCCCCCCTCCCAGCAAGCGCTCTCGGCTTAGGTGATGGGCAGGAGGCAGACGGAGCACTAGTGCCCCCTCCCAAGAAGTGCCACTGGCCCTTCTGGGCTCAGTGTGTGGCTATGGGGGGACCCCCAGTCAGCAACTGGCAGCAGGGAGACACCTCCCTGCTGCCAACAGTGCCACAGGCGCCTGCGGACAGTCCCTGCTCAGCCAGCCCTCACTGCTGATGTTAGCACAGTTGCCTGCAGGCAGTCCTTGCTTGCCGCTGTTGCCACTGCCGTGGACATCTGTGGATTGTTGCCGTGCCCCCCAGTCTCAGAAGGCACGTGTTGCCTATGAAAGCCACAGTCCAAAATCCCCAGCCCAGCTGTGACTGCCTCATCCTCACAGCTATGTGTTACTCTGGAGTAAATTAGGACCCTGCTGTGCAAAACACTTAGGAGATTCAAGTGAACCTATCTATTCTCTGTGTGGTTTTCAATGAAGGCTAAGGCTGTCTATGACAAGGAAAAAAGGGTCTTTGTCATTCTGGATTGTCATGAAAATGTGGTGTCTTAACATGAATATGCTTAGGCCTTCCTAAGCAATCAGGGCTCCTGGTAGAGTTGATATCTTTTATTAGACCCACTAGATTTTTGCAAAAAAAAATTCTTTATTTGCAAGCTTTCAGGCACAAACACCTAATGTATGCATATGCCAGCTAATATTTGGACATTAATACACAGGTTGCTAGACTGATTTCCCTGATAAGGCACTGAGGTTTTATCATCTCATGCTAAAGAGGCCAAGGCTGAGGCTGGCCAGAGGGCATGATTTGCATGAAGTGCTTGTAAATAAAGAATATACTATCTGGAGTAAAGTGGTTGTACCTCTTAACTGTTTACTTTCACACTTTTATACATTAGAGGGGATTGCTTCTTTATTAGTTTGAGGTAGAGGAAATATTCCAAGGAAACTTTAATACAGTTTCTGGCTGTTAGGTAGACACCAGATTTAGAAAACAGTTAAAACCGACCGTACATACTGGTATCAACCATTTCATAAACTCTTCTATTCCTATTTTTGGTATTAATTTGTCTTTTGCTATTTTAATTTTATATACCTGAGATGTGTATGGACAGATGCTTAAGATATTATTTCTTCTAGTAATGATCAGTGTGCAGAGTGGTGTTTTGAGTGAAGAAGTCAACATCTGTCATACCAGCATTATCTTATATTATGCTCAGATTTGTCTTAAAGCTGGTTAATTTTGACAGATACAGAGCACATTAAAAATATCAAGAAAAAAAGCTACCTTCATATTTTTAAGAAGGATCTATACCACCTGCTAACAGATGGGCTCAGAACAGAACTGTCAGTCTTTCACAGTAGAGATCCAGTTAGTTCCTCTCCAATAATCCTTTACCACCTACTGTTACCTCACCCAATGTACATCCGTCACCCAAACTAACATGGCCTCCAAATAGCATTTGAAAAAAATATATGTACATAGGCCAACACAGTAAAATTAGTGGCTGTGAAATCTCAAAATAAGAAATCAGAATTCATACTCACCTAGTAATTTGTTATTTTTACTTTGGCATATATTTTTCCAAATTTTATTTGGAGGCACTGTTACATTTGTCTGTCTCCTCCCCACTTGCCTTTGTAAGTCATTTGTCTCCTTGGAGTATTTATCATCTCTGCTCTCCATGGTTTTTGTTTAAACAAAGCTAGTTTATTATTTTCCAATAATATTATTGGAAACTTCCACACAGAACAAAAACACTGCCTCCTATTTATTTCCTCCATTGCTCTAAGACAGAAACAGGGCAGGAATGTCTTCAGACATCTACTGTCTGGGAAACACTGGCACAGTATAGCGTATATAATTCCGTTGCATTTTCTTTCTCCTTTAAGCTGAACTTCTAAAATGCACTTCTACACTGAAAAGTAACACCTCATTCTATACATCTTGATTCCTGTGTGAATGAATGGGAGGTATGGATTAACAGGGACAAAAATAAACTTTTATGATTTGTTTATGAATGTTATGAATTTTAATTGGCTTCCATTTCTTGTGCATAATCCTCATAACTGCTTCTTAAATTCCTCTCAAAGACACCTGTGCAAATTCTTTGAAGGCAATGAAGTTACACAGGTCTTACTGGGGGTCTAATTTGGTCTGGAAATCCTTTGACCTTGGTTCACAAAATAAGAACCTAGCCTGCCTGCCTGATCTCTGGCTGAATGTGCAGAGTGGTAAATGGAAAAGAGAAGTAATGGAGAGTCACTAAAACATGCCACTGTATTGTCACTTTTCAGAGCAGACCACTTTTCAAAGGAGCGTTTATGAATTCTTACAGTATATGAATAAAGTTTACACTTTAAGATTTACAGGTAGGTTTTTTAACAAAGTGAATTTCACTTAAATTAGAAGTCATTTATATACTGTGCTTGCTCTTTCTCCCCCCATAAATTCTCCCACCAACTTCATTACCTGTGTCACAGTTTCTGATTAGCTGTATCTGAACTGCCTGGCACGGGTTTGTGCCACATTTTCTCTAAATTTGCATATATTCCAGATTAATCAGCAAGAAGTTGCTGTATTCCGTTGATGTGTGGCACTTGCAACATAATCAAATACTGGTATTATGCATATATGAACCAATTGCTGTTGAATTAATACAACAGACAATTGCAAGGCATAATTATGTGCTTTAAGTATGACGTTCAATCCATTCACATTCAGTCCAAGAATTTGGATTTGATGTGAGTGGAATTCAGGAGCACTGAGAAGATGAATTCACTCCTCTATCCCAAGATGGATAGATTACAGCTCTACAGCTGATGCTCCAAACTGAACTAGCATTTGCACACTCTTTGCAGCAGTTGTGGGGGGCAATGTAGATTAATTCACCCCATAAAGCTGTGGATTTGCAGCCCCTTCCAGTGACCACACAGGATCATCCCAGCCTTCCTCCAAGTGTACGATATCCCCCCACAAATCAGGCTCTATGTAGTTTATTACAATGATTCTACTAGATTTCTTTTAGACTCTTATGCCAAGGGTTATATTATAAAAAGATCAAGATTATAAAACTACATTTGGATGCCAGGTAGCATTGAGTATATGATGCAGCAAGGAAGGCCTCAGTAGTGAACTTGGCAGTTTCACAGGGAAACACCACATCATAATAAACTGGAAGACTGCTCAGATTCTTTCAATTAGCATGGGCAATGTAGGCATTCTTTTCTAGACATGGAACATAAACCTGAGAGCATCAGAACCACTTATTCCTCTGCTGACGCAATGTGGGCTGATCTATACAATTTGTTAAAGAACTAAACAGATTTTCCCAGCAGGGTACTTGACTTTTTCATACCTAGTCATTATTAGAAACAAGAATGAGTAAAACAGATATACATATTTCCAACGTTGTACCATCTTTGCATTTTAAAAATAGAATCATGTTATTTTTTCATACTGAAAAAAAAACCTTTTAAAGACCACAGCACCAAACTAGAAAAAGAAAGACTATCGAGTGTTGAAGACAGTGTTGTTTAGTGGACAGAGAAATGGAGTGGGTCTCAGGAGATATGAGTTCTATTTCCAGTTATGCCAGTGACCCATTAAAATATTTTGTGCAAGTCACTTTGTCCCTTCTTGCCTCAGTTTCCTCATCTGTAAAATGCTTTAAGAGTGAGATGCTGCTACTGTTATTTTTGTTTCTCAAAATCATGAGAAATTCATTGTTCCTGGACCAAAGGAATAATGCACACATACCAACACACAACAACAGAAAAATACACCTTGAAATTATTTCTGAAGACCTTGTTGCCTGGATAGGAATATTGTTGGTTAGGCTTGCAATGATACATGTCATTCATGTTCTTTAGCAATACCAGTTTTCAGATCTTTTATCATATTATCAAGTTTGTTCACCAAGCAGACTGGAGGATGCCACCTGAGATAGACACAGTTTTAAACAAGACACCATGGGTGAACTATAAGCTGTCACAGTGGGAATTTAATGAAGAGGGATAATTGCGGTGCCATTGGAGCAGGCATTCCAGTGTACCTTACAAAAATTCCATCTGGACTTTGAGACATATGGAGTTCCACATGGATCAACAATGGCTCATGTTGACTCCTCAAGGGAGAAGTAATCAAGGATGATACATGAGGAATGGCCTTCAACTGAGGTGACCTGACAGAAGCCAGGACAGAAATCACAATGTGATGCACAGTTTAAGATCTTGAATGAGTATCAGATCATTACATGAGGCCCAGTTTTAGAGATTTACTTTTACAGCTTTGATTATGTTATATCCTCAACTCATATAGTGGCTGTTGAAATCACCAGTGTATGAAGCCAGGCATTTTAGGGGGCAACAACTTCTGTCCAAATAGTTGGAGGCTTTTAAAACATCAGTGACCCAGAGGCTACCAATCTGGATCAAGTCAGAGATGGTGGACATCTGTGATGTCATGCCACACATGGGTAACATGGCTTTGTTTGGAATGAAGAGCAAAGCCCAATGATTAAAAGACCTCCATGCTGAAGCAATAGGCTTTCTCTGCACTGATGTAAATTTATTGCAGTGATGGTAGGAAAGAAAGCTGATAAAGGCTTTCTTTTCAGCAGTTAGGTCCTGAACGTAGAGTTGGAGGAGCCTTAGCATCTGGACTATGACACAGAAATCATAGGAGAGCATTGAATTGGCCAGAGGACCAGGATTTCAAGGGCTTCCTTCCAAATTCATTTGGCTGGGAGAATCATCCATTTCCCAGGACAGATGGAAAGTTTGGCCTAGGTACTTACAGAGGCATGACAGGAATGCTAATCCACTGCCTCCCATGCAAAGCAGGAAAGTATCATGAAATTCAGAGACTGTACCTTATAAAAACCCTACAGTTAAAAGTCCATAGAATTTTAAGCAAGGATCTTTACATATTGAGAAAAAAGAGATCCTCATCCCTAACATAGTCCCATTCTGAAAGTCTGTGGACATTTACACATGCATTAACACACATTTCCTAATGCACATTAAATTTAGTACCACCAGGTACCTGTATATGACTGCAGAGGCTGCTCCGATGTGCTGTGATTACAGCGCATCAGAGCAAACTCAATCAATCAAGTCTACTGGAGTGTGATAATTTCTGTGCTCCAGCCAGTCTCTGTGTCTCTGTGTCTCATGTATCAGTGTCCCCACGCTTCAAAATGGTGGTGGGGGTGCTTTAACTAAAGCTCATTGAACGAGCTTTAGTTAAAGCACCCCTGCCACCATTTTGAAGTGCGGGGATACTGATACATGAAATTGTAGCACTTAAACTAAAATAACTCTTGGAGTCACTCTAATTAAAGCGCTGTCCCCCCTACCCTGCAGCATATGTAAAAGTGCCTCCAATGTGAGGTACTAAATAAATGCACTTTAGGCTACCCTAATGTGCAGGAGCAAAAGCACACCCTTTTAAGCAACACTTAATGTGCACTAGACTATTTTACTGTGCATTATTGTATTTGCACTGTTTCTTACGTGACTCTTTAATGCACAGTAAAATAGGCTACTGCACATTAAAGTGCATGTGTAGATATGCTCTGTTAGTCCAGAGGAGATGAAAAAGTTCTTTTAACTAAGCAACTGAGGATTCTTCCAGCATGGGGAAATATGAAGCATGGGGAAATCTGCAGGGAACTGGTATAAACAAAGGACCTGTCCTGGGTATAGTCAGATTTCTGTGCTTCAGCATTTCCAAATTTATGCACTGTTCCCTCCCTTGGGATCTGAAACCATCTGGTACAAATTAGACCTTGGGGTGCGGCTGCGACAATGCCTACCTAGCCAAGTCCAGGATGAGAAGAACATGAAGATGGAGGAAAGCTACCTTTGCTTCCTATCTTTGTACTGAGCAGTTTAGCAGGATCTGAGGATCAAGGCCAATTCCAACCTTATTGGACCAGGTCATGTATAAATCAGGGTTAACACCATTTCAGTTATGTAGGTTTCACCAGCATCTAACTAGAGTACAGTGAGAAGCCCAGCAAATATAATCCAATATCACATCCTTACAGGCTTATTGAAAATGTGTCATCTTGAGCACAGCTTGGCATAGAAACATCAGTGTGCTGTCTTTAACCCTGAATGAATTGACAGCTTGAAGTATTTCAAAAGCAATCAGTGGGGTAGAGAATTCATAAATTTCTCTCCGCACCTTGCCAGGAAAGGGGTGGTCAGTGGGCTGCTATAAATTGAGATAACTGGACAAGTTCCAGAACAGCAGAAGGTCCACATTTCATCAGGACTCTGTAGCCTGCCAGTTATACTGGCCCTACAGCAGGCTTATCTGCTTTAAGTATCCTTGGTAAAAGCTAAGTATAATTCTTACAGTTTCAAGTCTCAGCCAAGCCTCTGTCTCATATGAGATACATCTAAATGTAAGGGTGCTTCTATTTAGTTATATTATAATTGTGTTAATCTTATGTCTCTTTCTCCTAGTTTTTGTTAGTATCTGCATATCACTATGTTCCATGGTTTGATTTGGTTGTTCCAAACTTGTGTCTGACAGCTGAGAGGGAGGAGAGAGAAAGGGGCTGTGTTTATGAAATCAGAAGCATCGTCTCTGATCCTGTAGGATCAGAAGAGAACATTTTCAATTTAAGATCTGGAATACAAACATTAAAGATGTTGGCTCCCCTTAGTGATAATTTCAGATGGCAGAAGAAAAGGAGGTTGATTGAGCTTGATTCTGATATCTGACTTCTTATACTGCCAAAATTACATTGGTTTCAGTGTTAGCCATTGTTGCCCATTAGTTTTAATAGAGTTACTCTTGATTTTAACCAGTGTAATGAAATCAGCGTCTTCCTCATTGATTATGACATATGTAAGGCTCCTATTCACTTCGGTCAAGACAGGAAACAAAAGTGTCCTTACAGTGATAACATATATAAATAATACTCCTTTTCTATAGTGTTTGATAGTGTGATGGTTGTGTTAGGTGACATGGTTGTATCAAGTGACAGTGTAAGGTGAATAATTATGAGGAAGAAAACAATAAATTTGTGGGTATAATGTTTGTAGATTGTAGAAATAAAGTAAATTTGGTAAACTAGTTTTCACCCTTGTGCGCCATCAACTAACTCATAAATGACAACTTATTTAAATGATTAACAAAAAACTTTTCATATACCATTTAAATCACATCTTTTTCAGTCTTTATATGATTTATTATTTGAGATTGAGCAAGATACTGATCTGGATTAAAATGAGAGTTTCTGGAATCTATACTATAGTCATGCTTAACTTACATTGCAACTTATTTAAAAGAAAACAATATACTGTAGAAGCTCTGCTTTTGTAGAATAGCATCCCATCCTTAATATTAAATTCAATAACACAGTTAAAAGATTACAAATGATACCAATCTTAATAGAGTTCAGTTACAAGTAATAACTACTTGTAAGTCTGACTTTTCAAATTCCGAGGAGGTTAGTTTTGTAAATTTTTTGCCTACAATTCTTTTCTTTCAGATATCTAACAGTGAGCAGCTGTTGTATGTACTGAGGTACTTGACCCATGGTAAAGGCTGAATCTATCCTGTTATAACCTGAGTTTTTAAACTCTCTCCCTTCCAGCCCCCAAGCTAAGTCCCCACAGATGCCTCCTAACATGGCACATGTTGCATCTCATTTAACACTGCTTTTCTTGGAGTTCAGTAAAAAAATAGATAGGAGTTTGAAAATGATGATGTTTGGGAATTATACCCCTTTAAAAATATAAAAGAATAGAAGGCAAGATTCTCAAAGCTAAGGGAGCTTGACATATAATCCTAGTGGCTTTAGATATAAATAACTAATATGAAATTAAATGTGAACTAAGTATCTATATCTCCCAGTCAACTTGGGAAAGACATCATCTGAAGATTGTTCACTCACCAACACTTCACCTGACTTATAATTATACAACTAACTGTAAAAGTACCTAAAAAATCAACAAAAAGGTCTCATTATGAATTAGTAGCTTTTATAACATCATTAGGATCCATTCCCAATCTCTTGTAATACTGATATATACAACTCTTCTTAGAAAAAAATATGTTATACAGAATAGTTACTACAAAATCAAAGTTTGAACTTTCATAAACTTAAAAATACCACATGATCAGCTCACTTCATAACAGGCAGATCAATTACTGTTTGCATTGTGGTAGTTTGTAGATGGCAGGAGAAAATGTAAAACTCCCATTGTGCTGAACACTATATTAACAGAATAAGAAAGAGGATTTTTCCCCAGAAAACTTACAGTGTAGTTAGACAATCAGAGAAAGGAAGTATTATCCCCATTTTACAGATAAGGGACTGAGAAACAGAGGAATTAATTGACTTGCTCAGGGCCTTCATGGAAGTTTGGGCACAGTTGGACATAATGAAACTTGTATCACCTGCATACAGTATCTGTAATATTTGTAAAAATATTCTTCATCAACACACAGTGAAGCTCAGAGAATTCTGGCACAACAAATTGTGTCTTTTACAATGCAGAAGACAATCAAATCTTTGGGTGTGAATCTCCCTGTTGTGGTCCCTTTTTCTTTCTTTTAATATAGTGCTATTGTTCTTCTGACCTTATTGATTCTATCTGAGAATCTGTGTGTCATTTCAAAGAAATGGAGTGATGGTAGTGACACCGTTTTCATGTTTCTCCATGCTATTGCATATGTTTCTTTACTGACTGTACATTATGTAGGCCACAGTCTTCAAACTTGTTCTCCCTTGACCATCACAAAGTTCCCATTAACTTCAGTTTGAATCCACAGGAGGACAAGAGTTCATTCATGCAGATCTGATTGAAGGATCCAGGTCTAATTTGTGTTCAAGAATACTCTCCTCTTCTTCATGTATGTTCCAAGGCATTTTCAATAGTACCCAATTTTTCTATCATATTTGGATTTTTTCCCCTTCTTTTGTATCCTTCATTGTTGAAGGATATCCACTCCACTCTCATTGTTGAAGGATATCCATCATCCATTCTACAGGATTATGTTTAAAAGATGTGAAGAATATTATATATATATATATATATGTATAAAAGGATATTTTATAATATATAAAAGGATAGAAGGCAATATATTCTATCCATATATATATATATATATATATATAAAAACAGGATATTATATGTTATTATATTATGTTTATATATATATATATATATATATATATATATATATATATATATATAATGTTGTAATATATAATAGTTATTACTTCTAATAAAGCAGCAGCAGCAACAAAGGGAATTAGCAATGAAAAAAAGCCCAGGGCTTTCCCCCTTTCCCTCACTTGCCTCTGTGGACTCCATTAGCTAGCATAGTATTTATGAAGGCTTGTTAGGCAAGAGACTGACACACTAAACAATGTGAAACAAGGAACACTTTCAGAGTTTCACTAGAAGGAATTCTTGTGGCTGTTCAAACCCTATAATCTAAACTTGATTCATATGTAACAAAGCTGGATCTGGTTTCATCAGCGATCCCAGATCTTTAACTAAGGATCTTAGCTGCTGAGTTAAAACATGTGAAAACTCGAGAAGGAAAAATGAATGCTACTCAGATGCAAGATTCTCACATGAGCCTTAATTAGAAGATAACTGCTTTTCTACAAAACATTAATGTATGGAAGACTACAAGATCCATTACTATAACCCTGAATTCCTAATGCCATATAATATAAATGCTGTACTTCAGTACTAGTAAAACCATTCCTGAATCTCTCTGATGAGAAGTAACTCAATGTTGGTCTTGACATCAAGAATACATGCAATGGAGGAAAAACCCCCCAACTGCTTCTGTATTGTGTTAAAACAATATGATAGAAAAGGAAATATCTCCTGCACTTCTTGAAACCTTTAGAGCTCTGAGATATGTTAACTAGGAATCTCCCAAACTTTAATAGATGCATTTCTCAGTCTGTTTTTCTTCCATTCTGCTCACATGGGCTTTTTATTCACTTTCCTTTTTCTTCTCTCCTCCTGTTGCTCCCAACACTGTCTTCTGCCTTTGATTGACCACACTGTAGCTGCTACTCCCAACGCTATTCACAGCTGTTATGGAACACTCTGGTTCCAACATGCCATCTCTTTATTCTTAAAAATGCTATCACACACAGCAGTTATGTTCATGGATTGACTAGCAGGGGAAGAAAATCACTTTCTTCAACACATTTCCTCTAACTCAACGTAACTGTGGTCTCTTAACTCCTTTTAAAAATGTTGCCTACCATATAAATCTTACTCTCTCTTTTTCTCTCTCTCTCTCTCTCTCACTCTCACACACACACCACAAACTTCTTAAAAGGACATTATTAAGTATGCAGAGGGTATGGCTACACAAACAACCTACCATGAGGTAAGCTGGCATGGAAATTTACAGTACATTCATTAACTCCGTGGCAACCACCCATGTGTTCTTTCTACTCCATGGTAAATGCAAGATATTTTATCCCACTTCCATTAAAGGGCAAGATCACATTCACCACAGGGTAAGAGTATGTACACACACAGTTACCACAGAGTAATTAACATGCTGTAAGTTTGCACCCTATCTTATTTTGTGGTAATTTATTCATGAAACCATAGCCAAAGTGCAGCATTCAAAAGTAAGAAAACACTAGATTTAAGCTGTCCTGTTATATGCATTATTATACATTCTTTAAGGGCAATGACCATGTATTTTCCCCCCACAGGACCCCTGCCTAATTTAGTGCAAGAACAGACAATGGAGAATTAATGAGCAGGTGTGTGTGTGTGTGTGTGTGTGTATTCTTATTGTTTAACATGTGGCACTATGTATTCTTTACTGTGCACAATTCAAAACCTGCTTTGAAGATGGAATTATTAATTCCCTCACAGGCTTTTCTATGGTGCTCATTACTATCATATTAGAGTGTTTCATGAACAGTAATTTATCTTAATATCCCTGTGAGAAGTTATTGTCTCTGTTTTACAGATGCGGATCAGAGGCAGAGAGAGATTAAAATCAAAAGTACCCACTATTTTTGAGTGTGCAGTCTGAGATACCCAAAACCGGAGTTTTCAGAGCACTTCACATTATTTTGCACTCTTGACAAAATACCGTCCTCACTCTTAATGCTCTAAACTTCTGCAATTCACAACTCAGTGTCACAAGCTGGGGATCCAGAACATGAGAAAATCACAATTAGTGGTCATTTTGATTTTTCTATTGAAAGTAACTTTTCATTTAGAAATCCTGTTCATTTGATTAAAAATGCTTGAAATGGACGACATTTAATTTGACTGGCAATCATTTTTTTTCAACCTTTCAGTTCACTCCAGATTTTGATAAATTTCAGTTTAGGCTCAACTCATTTTTTTTTTTTATTTGCTGGCAATTTGAAAAAACTGTTAATCTACATTTAGTTTAAGTGACTTACCTAGTATCACACAGGCATTGTATGGCAGAAACAGGAATAGAACATACAGTTCGCAAGGGCAGTATTTAGCTGCTTTAACCATACAGTGATCTTTCCCCTCCCTAATTGCCTGTCTCATTCATATCATATCTTCTGACTTCTTCAAAGTGTCAGAACCCAAGGGTGTGATTTTTGTTTGTGTGTGCTTCTGCACTGCTAAATTATTTCCCGCCACTCGTAGCTTTCTTTGCAGGGTGCATTTCTTTGTTGCAACAGAGAAATGCATGTTGCAAGGAGTTCCCGCCATTTGTATTCAGATTCGTGCCCCACTATTGGCCAGTTCTAAATTATTCCTACGTGGCGGCTAGCGATTGGCTTGCTAGCCGTATAAGAGGCTTGAGTGATTTCCGCCCAAGTTGGAGGACTCCACGACTATCAGGAGGAGGAGAACTTCACGTCTCGTGAAGATCTCTAAGCGCTGCGGAGCCTATCGGACCCAGCGTGTATCTCAAGAAGGCTGTAAGGGGTCTGATCAGCCTCTCGCCTCTCCCCGTCGTCGCCTGATCCCTCGACGTACCCTTCCCTGCGCGCAAGTTCCACGGAGCCTAGCAAACTTCGTGTGAGTGAATCCAGAGCTCTACCCGGGGTTCGAGTCCTGCAGTTTTTTTTCTTCCCGTCGCCGAAACCCCATTGTGATGTACTCTCGAGGTTTTTGTTCATCTCCCGTCGCCGAAACCCCATTGCGACGTACCCTCATGGTCTGCAGGTTCGAGTTTTGTTTTGTTTTGTAACTGCAACTCAAGCAAGTTTTCCTGCCTGCACCGCGACCATCTTCGGTGTAAGTAAAATAATCTTAAATCAACCACTAAGCGTCCGTGCCTAATTCTAGCGTGCTGCCTATCTTCCCCGGCCCAGCGTGTCCGAGCTGCTGGCCACAGCCCGCCGCATGAAAACCCCCCCCCCGAGGGCCTCGGACCGCTCCCGGCCCGCACATGGCGACAAGGATGGGATCAGGGGAAGGCATGCTGGAGCTAGAATTAGTTAAGAACTGCCCTTGGCGCAGTGGAAAACGCCAAGTAGAAAGCTTTATGAAGCTGGAGGCGCATATCGCTTACCACCAGGCAGGCGGAATGGGTGAGAGATTTATCAGCGGACGCCTTTCGCTGAAGGGAGAAGAGGGAGCTTCTGAAGACGGAGCCCCGAGGGAAAGGGAAGTGTATTTTCACCCCGCGGCATTTGGGTGTATAATGGGTGATGAGCGGGTCCTGTTCAGGCCCCTCGACACTGTGTCCCTCGCCAGAGTCAACCCAGCGGGCAAAGTAAACTCGACCCTCACCCGGGAGTGTGCCTGTTGCCTAAGATGTGCTCAGGAGAGTGAAGAACCAGTGCCGATCGACCGGTTCGCCCCCTTTATGCTGGCATCTAGATTAAAGGGTCGCGAGCTTCCATCCGAGCTCCGCGAAGATCTGGAGATGGAGGAACGTGCCGCGGATGAGAGGGTGGCCCCACAATACGACAAGGGGGGAGTGTTAGCTGCAACTTTTTGCACTGTAACCGATTTAATGCAGAAGAATTTAAGTTTGAAAGCCCAGCTGCGTATGGCCGTTCGAGCGGTCAAAGAAGTGGCTCTGAAAGAGAATCCTGAAATGCCACTCCAAGATGGCGCTGAGCAAGAGGGAGACCGCGTGGAAGAACCGGAAGAGAAGGGTGGAGCTTTGGAGGATTTGCGAGAGTTTGGTCAGCGACTCCGCCCACCGACGCAGTGTCGTTTCCGGCGACCCCGCCCACCGACGCAGCGTCGCTTTCAGCGACCACGCCTTCTTGCCGATGAAAGGGAGAATCGAGTGGAGGAGTGCATCCGCCCCTCCTGCCTGAAGAAATAACAGCAGCAGTGACTCCCGCAGCAGTAGTTCAGCCTGTAACAACAACTAACCGAGTTGCTACTGCCTACTATGCTCGCACCAGAACTGAACTACAGGATTTGTGCAGAGAATCAAGAATCCAACCTGAAGAAACTCTAGCTGTATGGTTGGGATGTCTGGTCGTGGAAATTGGATCCGACCTGCTAAACCAGGAAGAAGCAAGCTTCTTGGTCAGACAAGCTTCATGGAGTAGAGGACATGTCACTGACATCGACATGGTAGCGGTTAACGTTCACTGGCCTATTCCACTGCTAGCGCTTGTTGCAGGACTGATCGGTCAGAAAGCCCACGCATGGCATGACGGACGGCCAGAACATACTGGCGCAGAACATCTCATGCTAGCGATCATTGGAGTCTCGTACTGTGCCTGGAACCCCAGAGCATGTGCGCTGGGACTAACATCACTCCAGCGAATAAGACTATGGCCTCACCGTCATCTACAAGATCCTGGAACTGTTCTAGTGACCGTTCACAGCATAGATAGTTGTCTTGAGGTTTATGGGCGAAAGAACATCGTCGTCCTCCGGATTCTGTTCAACCCAATGGTGACTCAACCCGTGAGTAACCTCCTTCGTCAGTTGTCATGACTGTGTATCCTGATGGAGCCAAGATTGTCTAGTGATCGGGAACGTCGACACCCAACCGAGATTCAAGGCACAAGACACCGTGAATCCAACCTTCCATCATTGTCACAGAGAACACCAGAGGAGCGATACATGTTTGGATTTCTCCTACAGCATTCCGGACTCAATAAGCGGCAACTTCAGATTTTAGGGGACGCAGGTCAATGGCAACTGGCCTATGGGTTAGGTTTCCGTTACTTAGAAGAATTAGACGACGGCTCCTCGACAATTTCATCTAGTTGAGTGTGCAAGAGAGGGTAGTTCAAAGTAGCAAACACCTGTATTATATGTTTTAGAAATGATAGTATAGTTCCATGGAAATTTTGTAAATATTTTGAGATACGTTAACTTATTTTTTGAGAGTTTTTGTTTACAGATCTGGAATTCAGAGTGCGTGGTGAAGAGAAGCCCCAAGAAGAATAACATCATCGAAAGAAGTGAGGGCCTGATGCGCGACTTCGCCATGACGCCCACTGAAGCCCTGATTGTGCAGTTCTTTGTTATGAATCTGATCATATGTATATGTATTTGTATGGGTTATTATTTGATTCGATCCCTTGAGGACGAACTTCTTATGTTAACCAATTTTATGTTTACCCATTTAGTTCAACAACCTGTGGTAAGAGCTCTTGATAACCCGAGTGACAAGTGTGCAGCATAATTCAGCTGTGCCTTCAGCAAGGGGGGGATGTCACAACCCAAGGGTGTGATTTTTGTTTGTGTGCGCTTCGGCACTGCTAAATTATTTCCCGCCACTCGTAGCTTTCTTTGCAGGGTGCATTTCTTTGTTGCAACAGAGAAATGCATGTTGCAAGGAGTTCCCGCCATTTGTATTCAGATTCGTGCCCCACTATTGGCCAGTTCTAAATTATTCCTACGTGGCGGCTAGCGATTGGCTTGCTAGCCGTATAAGAGGCTTGAGTGGTTTCTGCCCAAGTTGGAGGACTCCACGACTATTAGGAGGAGGAGAACTTCACGTCTCGTGAAGATCTCTAAGCGCTGCGGAGCCTATCGGACCCAGCGTGTATCTCAAGAAGGCTATGGGGTTCTGATCAGCCTCTCGCCTCTCCCCGTCACCACCTGATCCCTCGACATACCCTTTCCTGCGCGCAAGTTCCACGGAGCCTAGCAAACTTTGTGTGAGTGAATCCAGAGCTCTACCTGGGGTTTGAGTCCTGCAGTTTTTTTTCTTCCCGTCGCCGAAACCCCATTGTGATGTACTCTCGAGGTTTTTGTTCATCTCCCGTCGCCAAAACCCCATTGCGACGTACCCTCATGTTCTGCAGGTTCGAGTTTTATTTTGTTTTGTAACTGCAACTAAAGCAAGTTTTCCTGCCTGCACCACGACCATCTTCGGTGTAAGTAAAATAATCTTAAATCAACCACTAAGCGTCCGTGCCTAATTCTAGCGTGCCGCCTGGCTTCCCTGACCCGGCGTGTCCAGGCTGCTGGCCACAGCCCGTCGCGCGAAAACCCCCCCCTGAGGGCCTCGGACTGCTCCCGGCCTGCACACAAAGAATGGGGTAAAGTTCTCATTATGCTACATAACCCAGATTCATCCATAAAGCAGGTCCATCTTTTGCACTAAAAGAGCAATGTGGCCCACAAAAAAAGTTGTAGGTGATCATGTAATTAAAGATCTATAGTATACTGTATTATAATGAGTATGCATAAGAGTGGCAATGTCTTGAATTCTAGCATTTCCTTGGCTCCTACATGGTTGGCTTTCCCATCTTAATATTATTTGTATAATAAAGATTTTTGTGTATAACTTGCTATTTTGAAAAAAACATGAAAAACAAAAAAAATCCATTATTTTGATATCCACAGAGGCAAATCAGAAGGACTGGAACCGTTAGAGCCACAAAACAAACTACTACCACAGGGGCTAAAGTAACCAAAAGCAGGAATAGACTGTCACCTTCTATGTGGATCAGTCTAATGAGGAAAAACACACACGCTTCCAGTGGGTCTCATAGATACATTTTGGCATCAGAAAGAATTCAGAACAATCTCAGGTTCCACTCCAGGTTTTGGAGAGAAGTTTGTCTCACTACTGCTGCAGCTGTACATCTGATTCTGGTGCTTTTCCTTGAAACTAACAGGCTCCAAAATCCTGTTCCATTTTCCCTACTAGCTCCCTTCAACAGTCTCTTTGTTCTATCCATCGCAGCCTTAGTCACTGGCCCTTTCACCTCTGCTTCCCAGTCCCAGTCTTCTTGCTCAGTCAGTCCCAGTCTTAGTTCTCTCCCATCTCAGCTCTTCCTTCCACACTACCTGCATGCTACCAATAGGGTCAATGAGAACACAGGAGAGAAAGTTGAAGCCATTATAGGAAAACCCTCAGTTAGAACCTGTTCAGCCACATGCACAGTCTTATCAGGACTATGACCTGTGAAAAGGCTTGGGTACAGTCAGTGAAGGACATCATTTTCAGAGCTGTTACCTGCTAAAACTGAGAGGCCCTATACCACGGGTGGGCAAAATGGTGGATCTGGCCGATAGCCAGACTCTATTTCCCAGCAGCCCCTGCCTGCATGGTTGAGGCCAGTCTCCATGGAGATGCCAGCTGCAGGCAAGGTTGGGGTTGCCATGGAGATGGGTCCCAGCCACCTGGCAGGGCATGTGGCAGGGCAGGGCAAGGCAGGGAGCTGCTCCAGATCCCTGGGATCTTGTGGCCAGAGCAACTTGGCCCAGGGTGGGGCAGAGCCACGATTTGCAGCCATCACACTCAAGGTGGGGGCGTGCAGGCAGCGGATCATGGCCCTGTCCTGGCTCGGGACCACACTGTCACTGCTGCAAGGAGCCCAGGCGGAGCTGCTCGATCTGCTGCCTGTCTGCCCCTGCCTCAAGCATGCATGCTGCAGATTGTGGCTCTGCCCTGCACCAGACCAAGCTGCCCTGGCCACAAGATCCTGGGGCTAAAGAGCAGCCCCCTACCCTGCCGTGAGCCCTGCCAGCACAGCCTAGTGCTATAACAGTGCAGGTGCAGCTGGGAGCTCCATGGAGACCGGCCCAAGCCTTGCAGGCAGGGGCCGCTGGGAAATGGAGTCTACTGCTGGCTCCATCTGTCCCATGGGCCGAACTTTGCCCACCCCTGACCCATACTAAAGAACATGTGAATTGGGATTTTTCAAGGGGTTATAACATGGTCAATTTGGTGTGGATTTTCTCTGGGAGAACTAAAAGCAGATTTCTGAAACACAGGTAAACTTTCAAGTGATTGCTTCAAAGTGTACGGGTCTAAGCATTTTCAAACAAAAGGTCACCAGAAGTTTTTATTGGGACAAATTATCTCTTTGTCTTATTCTCAGAAACAGCTGAACTGTTTTGTCTAGACTTTAAAAAAAATTGGACTCAGGCAGATACTGAGCATGGGAAAATTTCAGTCCAAACAGTTAAAATCTGGCAAAGTTATAAGGAATAAAACAGGTTCTTATAATGAGAAGTATCAGGAAAGCTTAATAATAGGTACACCCACACACATCCCTTTCTTCATTAAACATGCCCCATAATTTTCACTTAAAAGAGACCAACACTATTGCTTTGCCTTCAACATGAAACATCTTAAGTCATTTTGCAGACATTGATAAAAATTAATGTTGAGTGATCCCTCTTGGGTAAATAATGTCATTAGTCTCATTTTGCACGAATTATGAAACTTGGCCATGGCCATACAAGAATACATACAAGGTCCAGCACTGGAATCTTAATGACAGAACATAAGAGTTCCTGGCTGTGAATCCTTTGAACCAAAATCATTCTCCTTTATCAGGAATTATTATCACATAAGCTGTCATCATTTACTTATGCTCATGGTCGGAGGTTCCTATAGTTCTTCTCTTCTGCTTCCACTTTAGCTGTGATCCTGGTCTGGAGTATTTTGAAGATAATATTCTTTGATTTCTTTATAGCCACCTCATACTTCCTTTTTCATACTTTTTAACAATGAGATTTTGGCTAAGTGGTTTCAAACCTAGGTACCATATATCAGCTCTCTCTACTGGTTCATTGCCACTTTTGCTACCATGTGCCTGGGCAAGAACTCTGGATAAGAAATTTCCCCTGTTTACTTGTTTATTTGTTTTTGTCAAAGTATTCTCTCAAACAACTTGCACATAGCATCTGTCCAGAATGCTTACAGCATCAGCTCTTTCCTCTCGCTTGACCTGTCATGCCATTGCAGGCCTGACTACTTCAAAAAACTGCCGCTCATTTACTTGCTATTGGATTTCCTTCTCTTAAAAGGCCAGCTTTTACTTCCAGAAGCTCAAAGGGAACATCTTCTGAAATCAGTGGAAGCTAGATGTGTCTAAATATGGCCCTTACTCTATTTTGTGTTGTGTCATGCAAGTGGGATTGCATTCAGTCAGCTGGGACTTGGATTTCCTTTGGACTTCAGGTATCTTTTGAATCCCTGACTGGATATTTTCAAGAGGAAACTGATTCTTTAGACTCCTTTTCTGGTTCCTTGATATTCAAATCTCTTTTACCTAATATTGCAAAATACTTTCAGGTATTTTTCTTCTGTATTTACTGGACATGGCTTATAATCAGGACTGTTTTGTTTTCCTGCAATTAATTTAGGTTCTGCTCTCATTATGGCCCAATTTGCCTTCAGGATAGTTTTGTACTCTTAGGATTTGCCATTTCTTACAGCTGTTGGATCGGAGTCTCTCTCAGCTGCTTCTACCTGGTTAGCGATACTCTCACTATTTTCTCACCATTATTTTTACAGCTTTTTCCTGCTCTTGCAATGCAGTTGGCTGTCATTTCAGATTTTGCTCTTAAGGCCATGTCCACACGAGTGTGGATGTTTCCTGGGAACAAGTATCAGTGGCACACCTTGTACTATTGCTCCCTATCCCCCAGGAAACACCTGTGCCACATGCCCTCTGGTATGTGACAGGTTACCCCGGTTGGGGAAGGGGAGGCTGGGGCCAGCAACTCACCTGACCTGCAGCAGCCTCACCTGGGGTTCTGGGAGCCTCAGGGAGCTGCAGCTGTGCAGCTCCTGCAGCTGGGAGCCTGGCCCGCAGCTGAGGTGTGGCTCCAGCCAGCCAGGCTCCAGTTTTGGGCAGTACGCACTGCCACAAAGTGCACTTCCCTGCTTTTTTTTGCTGTGGGTTTTTTTTGACCCCGGGATCTCCTGGGGTCAAAAAATCTCCACACTGCAAGGTAGTGCAGGGCACACCTGCATGTGCAGTGTGTGGCACTGCAGATGGGTCTGCAGCACCACATACTGCATGTCTGTGCTCGTCTGGGTGCGGCCTAAAAGTCTTTTGGACCATAGGACTTCCTCGAGTGAAACCCTGGTAACAACCATTTTCACAAAGGCAAGGAAGGTTTGTTGATTGTGTTAATGTTTTTGAGATTGTGTTAACGTTTTGGAAGAGCATAGATTTGGATACTTAACTCAGAGTGGTTGCTTTCTCCATAGAACAGAGTAGAGACTCAGGCTCCTCACATTGTATTTCACTAGTAACTAGTTTAGAAGCAGGTGTGGAAAAGAGAGGCCAAGCGCTTTCCCAGTGTACTATTTTTTTCCTGACACCCCTTCAAAAGGACTGGTCACATTCCCAGCATTTAAGTTCTATGCAGACATACTGCTTTACAGGAACAGTTCTTGGGGCATTAACCACTCAAAGGCATTAGGGAAAAGGTCAATTGTAATGGGAAGTTTTCTCTTGCTTGCTTTGGTGATCCAGGTGCCATTGTGCCTATGTGAGAGAGAATGCCTCCAGGTGTTGCTTCTGGGAAAGACAGTTCTATAGTACCTGCAATATAGAGCTATGGGAATGTACTAGGGCCCCAGAAATGTGAATAGGAAAATATAATTTTACTTAAGAATCTTTGTTAGCTGGAAAAGAATTACAAACAGTCATGCTGGAGCTGCTCAGCTGCTTCTCTGTATAACATGAAGAACAGACACAAACGCATACTGGGAAAATCACTATGGGCAACACTACACTGTTAGGTAACACTAGGAACTAGACAATGAGCATAAAAATGGTTCTTAAGGGAGGAGGCTGTCTCTCTGTATCATAAGAGCTAAGAATGAGAACTTTCAGGTTCAATCCTCATAAAGGAAGCCATAAATACTGATAATGTTGCAGTTCTAGTATCAGGTGAAAATCTTTAGCGTGCTTTCTTCATAAACAAGCAATGTATATCCCATAGGAATGGTCACAGGTACATAAAGGGGTTAATGTTCCAGCAAAATGAAGTCCCAATGAAAACATGGAAGTGGATTATATGTCTGTTTCTTCCCTACTAAAAACAACCCTATTCACATCATTCTTTGCTTTATTTGCAATTCATAAGGAACACATAAGGAACTCTTGGCTGCCCCTGTCAACTATCAAGATTCAGCTCAAGCTCAGTGACTCTGAATCTCTTCATTTGGTAACCTGGGCTGAAGCAGCAAATCTCAGCACTTGTACACTGTGTAGTGCTAATGGTCCTGTCCCATGAGTGCATTAATCCTACTTTTGAACCGAGTACAACGTTACTGACGGAGATAACATATTAAGAGGGCATCTAATAAAAGGCAAGTAGTTCCATATAGCAACTTAGCCCTTTCATGCATCCACAGAGATACAAACCAACACGTACAGTTAACTTTTCTAGTGAATTTCTCAGTCTGGTTTTCTTTCAGTTTCTTTTGTTATTTTCTGTCCCTTTGTTACCTCACTTCCTTCCTACTGTCGTTCTTACAGACTTCAACCTGCTTGCTTGTAGCATTTCCTCCTTTCTCTCATCTCCCTATGCTTTCTTCAGTTTGTTCTTGTTTTCTAGCTGCTCCCTTGAAGGCATTGCTCATAAATGTTTAGCCCCAAACGTGCTCCCAAATAATACTTTTAACTGACTCATGCAGCCTTGCAGCTTCCATCCTTCTTTTCCCAGGGATTTTCCTCAAATAATTGATTGGCTTCATGTCCCATTCCAGCTAGAATGTCACCAGTATCTAGGGATATAGGAAGTGGCTCCTTCTTAGATACCGGGCCTGGCTTAGTCAAAGTTTTGGACTCTTCAGCACCTCTTGCCTCCTACACTCAGTGATTTCCTCTACATGTACCAAGGTGGAACAGGATGTAGGAAGGAGGAGAGAAAAGTCAGAACTAACATCGCTGTCTCGCAGCCACTTACTTATGGCCCGTGACAGCCAACACACGCCTGGGGCCTGAAAGCCATGGGGTGGGCAACATATATGCAAGGGTGGGAAAGACAATACCTGAAAAAGAAATATGTTATAGGAAGAAATGGAATATCTTGGCTGAACAATGTTGGGGTGGGAAGAGAGTGAAAACAAGGGGAAATGGAAGAGAAGGCAGGAAGAACCATTGTCAGTGAGACACAGTAGTGAAGGGGAAGGAAGATGAGGGAAAAACTGGACTGAAAAAAGGAAAGGTTTAAAATAAAAGGAAATGTGTAGATACGGATCTTTTGTGGGTAATTCACAGATTAGCTATTAAGAAATCTGGAATATGCAGATCTCTCTGTGCAAAAACATCACTGCATGACCTTAGAGAAGATCTTAACTGTTCCATACCTCAACTTCCCTGTCTGTAAAACAGGGATAATGTATTCTTCCTTCATCAATAAGCAGAAGGTATAATTAATTATTATTAAATTATATTTATTATTAGATAGCAACACACCCTGAATGAGGAAATGTTTACTTATATCCCTGAAAAAGTCAATCAAAAGTTATGTTTTATTTGTGATATTCAAAGATACTTCTGTACTTAATGGGCAGGAGGGCCATGACACCAATTTGCACCTCTGACAATATACCTATTTATTAACTGTGCAGTCACATAAGCAGACACGTGGAATAGTTAAATAGGGTTTGACAATATCATATGCATCCCATTTTAATGCTGTTGCCAGGACACAGGTGAACTGCAGATACTCTCACACTTAAAATTGAGGGTTTGATTTTCAAAATGCTGTAAGCTCCTTGCATGACATTATTTATGAAAGCCTATTTGTGCTTAGGTATGCAGCAATGAATGCTTCTGCTATCTAATTGCAAAGGCTTAATGCTGAGGCACAACATAACAATAAAACAGACTTTTTGTTTTTGGTTCTAATCTGCTAGTGTTTCTCTTTCACAAAGTTAATATTGCTTCACCAAAGACAAGATATTTTCTGTGTGGAACGTGGTACAACTACAGTATTTGATAAGTAACAACACAATATCCCATTGAGCCCATAATTATTAAACATGAGATGCAGAATTTGAAGAATCATCAAATGAAGAGGTGAATAGTATTTTTTGGATGGAAATATGGGTCTCCAATATTCCATTCCTCTGAACCGCCTTTGAACTCAAGAGGAAGTGCTGCTGGCAATACAGGATACAAAACTGATTATGCTTTTTTTGTTACAAAACATATGTAGCCAGCGAACACATGATTGTACAGAAAGTTAGATTAAAGGAGCTCAAACTTCAGCACTTCATTTTTACTAGCAGTTACAGAAAAGAACCAGGTACAGTTTTCCAGAAAAATATTCTTTGCATCTTCCTAGCATGCTTTATTCAAAGCATTTTGGAAATCCTAAAGAAACCTCACAGAAACATGAAATGTAGAGATTATACAGTTATACAGATTTATACAGATGGGTGCAGAGACCGTGCTTTACTTCAGGTCACAGGCAGTGACTAGAACCCAGACCCCTTTACTCATGGCCCTGTGTTACAACAACTCACCCACTTTACCTCATCTTTTCTCACAAACTGGTTATTTTTAGCCTGTGGCCTCACAAAACTGGACTGGAATTTTCAGACAGTATTAAATCATATTCTATTTTATTCTGTTCTCTCTTGAAACTAATCTAACTAATCTCTCAGAAACTATCAGATTATCCTAGGCGATACAGTTCCCCCTTAATTGCCTATATTTTCCCATTATGATTTTCCTCAGACTATCATCATGTTTTTAATTATTTTAGTACAGTGGTCACTAATCGGCCGATTGTGATCGACCGGTCAATTGGGGAGCCCCTGGCAGTTGATCTCAGTCTGGGGAGGTTAACCCCCCCCATGCTGAGATAGACTGTCAGAGACTCCACGATTGGGAGTGATGGGAGGCACGGGGAGCAGCTGGGACAGTCCGGAACAGCGTGACATACGAGTGGTGAAACGCATATGGCTGGGCTGACGTGCGCCCCCTGCCATTGAGGCTCGCCAGGTGAGTGGGACAATCCCTCTCCGTGCTCCCTGTCACTGGGTGAGTGGGGCCCCGGCTGGGCTGGGCCATGCTGGAGGAGGGTCAGAGCCCAGGCAACTCATCCAGGCATGCAGGGGGGCTCTCGCTGCTGCACACACCCTGGCGGAGGCCTGGAGGCACGTATCTATGTGCGGGGCAAGGCAGCTGCCACTGCGCATGGGCTTTGCACCCTGAGGCCTGCTGCAGCACAGGGCTTGGGGTGCAAAGCCCAGGGTGCAAAGCCCAATACGCAGCAGCAGCTTCCTCGACCTGTGTGCAAATGTGGGGCATGTACCCCTCGGGCCTCCACCAGGCTGCATGCAGTGGCAGGAGCCCCCCTGCACCTCTTATTCTTCCCTGGCTTGGCCAGGGCCCCACTCAGCCCTGCCCCTGCCTCACTCCCTCCCTCCCTCACCACGGGGGCCTTGGTCTGCCCCTCCAGCCCCCACAGACTGACCTGCTATGTGGAGTGTGGGGTGGGGGGCAGTAGATTCTGGATGGCCCTTTACTTCAAAAAGTGATAATTACCTTAAAAAGGTTGGAGACCACTGCTTTAGTAATTTTAAGTATACCAAGCCCTTGCCATAACATGTTCTTCTAAAGCATTTGCAGGGCAGATATGTTGCTTCCCAGTAGCAGGATTTCTCTTTTAAAAATTTATTTTTAAGTTAAATATAGTATTAAGCACACCACCAGCTACTGAGAAAGTCAAGTGTTGGAGTCATTGTTCAGATAGACAAACTTGCCACAGAAATCAAGCATGTCTCTTTCTGAGCCCCAACACTATTTTCTCTAGTGCTTTTATATTTATGGGACCCCACCAGTTTTACCTCAGAATGTGATCCTAAATGGTTCTCAAGCCACATAATATTCCTGATGGTGAGGAGTTTTGCCTGGGCAACCACACGAGGAAAAAGAATCAGCAGTAATATAGAAAAGTTAAGTATCTATGCACAGTGTTTAGTGGTATTAAAAGGTATCTGTAATCAGGCAAAGTTTTCCTGTTTTGAACAAAGAATACATGCATGTGTGTGCGTGTGTGCACACACACACATATGCACACACGGTTCAAATTCTTCAGGATGTTTTCAACAGCAACAAAAGAAAATTAAATACTAGGTTTTCTCCTTTAGCATGGGTATTCTTAAATGGATTTTCTTGCAAATTATCTTCAGTCTCCGCCTGTAGGAACTGGCTCACAAGCAGAATTTGTAAAGTAATCCCAATTAGTAAAAACAGAAATAATATTTAAAAAACAGTTGTTTTGTCTAAATTGTTAATATTATGCTTTAAATGACTGATCCAGTGCTCCCATTATATTCTAATCTGTATTTTAGCATAAAATAAATACAGCTTCAGTTTAGGAAGGCATCCTTTTTTAGGAAGGGTGTTTAACCCTCATCCATTCTCGTGAAACCATAACTGTTATTGTTCTTATGGGGTAACTTGTTACCCCACATGCATGAACAAAAGTGCATGGAACTAGTGACAACAGTATAAATGTACCAAAAGCTATTTATTAAACATACAGATTGTTTGAAAGAGTATTTATGATGATTTGAACCCAAAATATTATTTAACTAGAGCTATGAACAAAATTTAAACTTTTTTTCAAGTTTCAAAACATGAATGAACAATTTGCTAGGTCTGCAGTTTACACTGTTTTCAAACTAACAATTACTTCCAAAAACATTTCCTAACAGTTTTAACTAAACATTGCATTCCTTACAAATCAGCAGTGATGTACTGTGGTGCACACAAGCAAATCTCTTGCAATCTTTGCATTGTTTCCAGGTTTTGCGGTCATCTGTCATTGGACAAAAAGCACAATGTCTGCTCATGCTTGCAGAAGGTTCTAATGGGGTGTGTTGTGGCAATTTGTAATTTAGGGCAGTCATACCTGATTTGACGGACTTAGATTACATGTATCTATCATTCTTTGTTTTATTTGTCTGTTGACCAACTGTTCTTCAAGCTCCTGAAAAAAAAAGCACCATCTTCTTAAATGTGATCTTTGCTTCCAGCTTGCGTTGTAGCCTAGCCAAATGACGAGGCTGGCAATGGCAGCCACATCCAGCATATTGAAAAATAGTGTCATTGGCCACCTGTTGGTTTTCCATCTGCAGGTGGTCATACAGACTCACCCCACCCTTGTTTTTATTGTAGTCATGGATTATGTCCAACTTTCTTTGCTCTCCACCCACTGACAGATCATGGTGCATGCTTGACAGCAACAGCACAACTTTGGAATTCTTTGGAACATAGGAGACTAGGATGAGTTCCCCATCAAAAGCAAAAATGGATAAAAAGTTTCCCTTCTTTGATTTGCTTGCATTTTGTTTGAGATATTGGCCGTGTTTTTCTGAATCGTACCCTCAAGTCCTGCTATCGTAGTCTTTCTGCCAGGTCAGTACTTGTGAAGAAATTGTCACCCACAATATTCCTTCCTGTATTGTACCAGGGATGAACCAGTTTTTCAACTACCTGGGTACCAAGATTACCTTGGCGTGGAGCTTATGGTTGCTTGCTCAGGTAGATATGTCCAGACAGGGGGAATGATGTTGCTGCATCACAGCACTACCAATTTTTAAAGCCATATTTGGCAGGCTTCCTGGGCACATGCTGTCTAAAGGGACAGTGACCCCTGAATGCAATGAGCTGCTCATCAACTGTCAGGTGTATTCCTAGAATATATAATTTCCTGAGCTGCTCCACAAATTGTGTCCAAATATCTCTGAAGGCAGCAAGCTTGTCCACAGCTTTCCTCCTTTCCTCACATGTCAGTTTGTTGTCAAATCTCAGGTAGTTGGTGATTTCACACTTATGCTGTCACAGAAACAATTCTGCCCTGTCCTGTGGCAGCACAGGTAGCACCCTCTCTTCCTGGACACAGAAACCAGAGACCAGCATCCACCCTTTGTAGGCAAGCCAAATGGGGATGGATGCTGTTTGGGAAGCACACATATAGGGGCTTATTGAGAGCAGGTAAAAGGGGCATAGGGGTGTCAAGCCCTTACTGTTGAAGGGGACTCCATAGTGTATGCTGTATTGCAGTATGATGTTGTTTAGTTTCTTCTCTGCTGTCCCTTTGCTCTTTGTCCTCACTTCCAATAAAGGCAGGGCAAACTAGTTTGTAGGTTATAAAAGGGGCAGGTGAGGTGGAGTTTTGCCAGGAGAAAAGAGAGCAGAGGTGGATGTGGGTGTGACAAAGGGTTTTGGGGTTTTTTTTGGCAAAGGGCAGGATATTTTGATGACCTTGCAGCCTGCAAACAAAGTGGTTAGCAAGAAGGACAAGTTACCCCAATGTGTTAACATGGGCTTGGGGTAAGTTGTTACCCCAGATGGAAAAACACATTCACGCCTAGGGTAACACGTTACCCTGGGCAGTTTTTCATCCACAGAGAGCAAACCATTCATGTAAGCTGGCTGTTCTTCGGAGATATTGTGCACTGCGGTGCCAGTGACAATGTCATATTAAGAATTTTTTTTAGAATTAATTAACTTTAAGATACTGCACAAAATATGCATCTGGGGTAGGAAGTTACCCCATAGGAACATATGAAGGTTAAACATGTGCTTAGAGGTACATGCTTTTAGTATTTTCCTGAATCCAGGCCTACAAACCTGGAATATTTAAAAAAGACATGAGTATTGAAAAATAGTTCTCTTATACAATCTATCAGAATGTTATTTATGCAGAAGATCATCAGCTAACTGATCGTCTAGAGGGAGTATCATTTGAGAAAACAAATTATAACAACTGTGGTGAAAACTGAACTTTGAATGTATGTGGCACCTTTCTATAACATATATATGTGAATCTGAAGTTGGATTGTAAAGTTTTCCAGCTGTCTATCAGCTTTAGAAAATATTCTTGGAAGCTTGTGGCATTTGATGAACTCTTTGAAATGTTTTCTTTGGATTGGATCTCTTGCTAAATGTTGATTATGGAAATATATGCTGGCAGAAGTCATGCAATGATGAATTAACAAGTTCCTATCACTTTGCCAGACTCAGCATTCATTTTTAGGTGGAACAAATTGGGGTCAGTGAGATAATTCTATAGAGGCATTGACTTATTTGGAAATTAAAAACATTTTAAAGTCAAATTTGAAAAAATATAGGCATTTTTATTAACTCCAGGCTTTCTGAAAAAAACAAACTACTCTGCAAGCTGTGGGAACTTCAAAAGTCTTCCCAGTGTGTCACCAGACTGTGGATTGAAGTGGGTGGTTTCTCAAATCCAATGCAGCATTTCTATAGTTCAATTGCTGTATATATCACTATATTACCTCGGCTTCCTAATTTTTAATCATTTGAGGCTAGGTTGACTTATTAAAAATGTTAGGAATAGTCCTTCTATGCCTAACTTTAAGAACTACTGTAGCAAGAGAACTAACCTTGAATTGTTAGAAGCAAATTTCATCTCGCTAATAAACGTTACCTTATCAAGAAAGCCTTGGCATGGGCCTCTTACAACAAATTAGTTGAACTATTTAGATCCAGAAAAATAATGTATATCAATTTGATTTGAAGAACTAAATAGCAATCATAAAACCAAGGAATTAACATGTTTATGCCTCCATTCACTGGAATTTAAGAACTGCCATATTGGGGTGGACGCAGTTTTTCAACAGCCTTTCTACAATACTCAACAGTGCCGAGTACTTCAGAGTATTTTGGGGGTGTTGGTTGCAGTTGTGTTGGTCTAAGGAGACAGACAGACAAGGTTATTTGGGTAAATGTGATATCTTTTATTAGACCAACTGAATAATTGAAAAAAATGTTCTTTACAAGCTGTCGGGAACAAGCACCCTTCTTCAGGCATTCAGAAGAAAGTAGACTCATAATGGACAGTGAAATATTATTTTACCCCCTGGGTAAATTCTTCATGTAGCACCCATGTCTCTGACGGAAGAGAGAGATATATTCTCCTTTACTGTTGTTTTTTCTATTTTTCACTCAGAATTTTTGTTAAAAACAAGAGTAAAATCCAGTAGTGCTAAATTGGAATTTCAAAAACACTTATGTGATTTAGGACTACATGTCTGAGTGAGAATCATGAAAGGGCTTACATTCCCAAGTCAGCATATCTGGAAAAGGATGCCTTTTGGACTGGCCCCACACAAACACCCAGCACCCCTATTGCTGGCTCTTTTACACACCAGCCTAATTCTCTGGGCAATCATGTGGGATGTGCAAATCCCAGGTTCAAGGAGGCAAAGTGGGAATTGTACCTGGAGGTAAAGGGGGAACTGTAACTACTTCCTAGCTGAATGCTCTAATGAACCATTAGGCTATCAGCTGTGTTTTGTGCAGTGTAAGATGTGCCAAGTCTACCAGATCAGGTTGTCTAAGTGAAACAGGCAGCAAACATCTATTTTGTGAATCCTGATGAGGCTTAGCACTGCTCTGTCAGCACTTTCAGCACTTAGATGGTTGTGGGAATGCAATGAAGTGGAAACATAGATACCCAGTGGAAAAGTAGATGTCAAAGCAGATTAGATGTCTACAATCTTAAATGAGGGGATTGTTAAAGCTATTGGTGTCCAAATGTTGCACGTTGGTGCCACATCTCCTCCTGAATCTAGCCTTACATGCCTATCACATGGCTGTAGAATTATTTAGGCAGAAAGGCACCTGAAATTTGCAATGTCAACATTCTTTCACGTGCCCTTAAGCACCTTTGAAAACCTCAGCCTTTAGTGTGTGTAAAACAGAACAGCTCATCTAGGCTTTATGTATGAGGTATTGACTTAATCATTAAATAAAATTTTCACAACATTTAATCTAGCCCACATAAAAGCAGCTGATGCACTCCAATCACCTTAAACTAGTTGCAAGTTTATATTAATGACATATCCTGTTGCTGCCCATACATCTGCTATTGGAAAACATACTTATTCATGAAAACATACATTTCAATGAGAAGTGGTTGTTGATCTTATAGATTTAAATAGAGAGTTGAATAATGTGAGACAATTTTAGCGTCTGTGGGCAGCAAATGCTACTGTTAAGGAGGCATTCCTTTAATTAATATGCCTTTATCTGTTTACATGTTAAATATCCCCACCTAAATAACACCTTCCAAAACACCTAGTCCCATAAATATTGCCTTAGTATTACCATATTTAGTACCTTTAGGAAATAAAACATAGTTTAATTCACTAATTATTAATAGTAGTTTAAAATAATAAACAACCCAGAAACCATGATTCAAATACATATTAAAACAGCACTTCATAGTTTGGTGGGGCCCACACATTGTTGGGAGAAGAATATTGAGATTTTTGCATGTAGGTCACCAGTTCAAATTTGACCAAGGTGTCCAATGATGAGAGGTACTGGATTTTGGTTGGCTATGTGGTCATCTTTGTGAAATAAATGTGGTTATTTTAATTTATTTCCATGCGGGTATGAGTCCACATAATAAAAATTGGCAACAAAGAGCCCAAGGTCTGACAGAAAATGTGCAAGAAGCACTACCCTGTTATCCTTAGGGATGGCCCATTCACATTGGGATTGGAGCAGGCTGATGTGTGATGTGTAAGAGCTGAAAACATGGCCCTTATAAAGAAACTCAGTGGAGGCTCTGAATACACTAGCCACATTTTCTCAAGGTATTTTATGTAACCAACAGGGAGATAAAGGTTTGCTAACAATCAGTTTGTATGCCTGGGAATTTGATGCCAATGCCTAATTGGAGAAATGCTGATGATATTCCCTTCTAATCCGAAACTACTGTTTGCATTATGGTTCTCTAATAACACATTCACTGTCCTTAGAGCACAGAAGGAAAAATATGATCCTTTGCAACTCATCTACTGGCTAAAATTATAGTGATTTTTAGTGGTAATGCATTTCTTAAATTATGTCCACTGGGGCAGAAAAAGTCTCAAAAATACTTCTCTCAGGAGGGTCATTTATTTTGACAGAAATGCTAATGCATATATCTTTCTGTCATAGCTGTAGCCCTCAAAAGACTTTCTAGATACAGTATTGCTATTTTATTTCCTTCACTTAAATGTTATTAATTGCCTCCCCAACTCTCTTTGCTGAAAACAATTGTCTGGGGTCAGACTTCAGGGCTGTTGTTTCCATTCCCACTATACGCAAAGAACTGGTTCATTATGGATCATTCCTTGATGAAACTAAAGTCTCAGGCTGTTTTTTATGCTGGCTTAGCTCAGCGGATTTACTTCCAATTTACACCATTTGCAGTGACAGGAGAATAAGGCCTTCTGTAAACAGTGACAGTCTAAAAACAAAGAGACTATATATGTCCTTTCTGGCAGAGAAAAAAAAATCAGTTAGGTTCCCCATGCAGTAGCTAGATGATGGGCTGAAAGAAACAGTTATAACAGACAGATTTTTCTGGGCCAAACCAACAGAAGTTCTGCTTAGACAGTACCAGTGGGAAGTTGATTTTGGAATATCTTAACTATTCCAGCAGGAAATCTATGACTAGTAAGAGTGGAAGCCTTGTTCTCTATTCCAGGTTTGCTATGTAACCCTGGGCAAAAATCACTTACAAATCATTTACAACCATGTACAGATGCCTATTGCAGACATGGTAAGCACATAAAAGAGTTTCCTCTAGTCTGATGCTTATTTGTACGTATGCACAAAATGGCAGACAGGGGAAAACATCTTAATTTGAAGCCTAAAACCAATAGTGTAACTAAGGGTTGCTGGAGCAGGGGTTGGGGAGGGGATGACTGGGCACCAACACTGGGTGCCATCTTGTGGGGAGTGGTGCACGAAAGTAGCCCTGCTTTCAGGGTAAATGGAAGGAGCTATACCCCATTATGTCACAGGGAACTAGAAAAGAGAGCAGGAACATATCCAGTATACAAGGTGAGTATGGGGCCCAGTCCCACAACTCTGCACCTCATTGAGTCTTATCCCAAAAAATGGGCCTTTAAACTGGGGCAGAAATTATGCATGGAAGTAGCTGTAGCACAGGGGGAAGGTAGGTATGCTTATGTGCCCTTGTTGCAAAGAAAGCTAACAGCATACTGGGCTGCATTAGTAGAACCATTGCCAGCAGATCAAGAGACATGATTATTTACCTCTATTTGGCACTGGTGAGGCCACATCTAGAGTACTGTATCCAGTTTTGGGCCCCACACTACAGGAAGGATGTGGACAAATTGGAGAGTCCGGCAGAGGGCAATGAAAATGGTAAGGGGACTGGGGAATATGATTTATGAGGAAAGGTTGAAGGAACAGGGCTTATTTAGTCTGGAGCAGAGAAGGGGGATTTAATAACAGTATTCAATTACCTGAAGGGTGATACAAAGAGGATGGAGCTAGACTGTGCTCAGTGGTGGCAGATGACAAAACAAGGAGCAACCGTCTCAAGTTGCAGCAAGGTAAATTTAGGTTAGATCTTAGGAAAAAAAATTCTCACTAGGAGGGTAGTAAAGCGCTGGAACAGGTTACCCAGAGAGGTTGTGGAATCTCCGTCCTTAGAGGTTTTTAAGACCTTGGTAGACAAAATGTTGGCTGGGATTATATAGTTGGGGTTGGTCCTGCTTTGAGCAGGGGATTGGACTAGATGACCTACTGAGGTCCCTTCAAACCTAATTTTCCATGATTTTATGTTACAACAATGGGATGAATTGCAGCTTTAGTTTCCTATAGACTAACTTAATCAGAAATGCATATGCTTTCATGACCCCAAGCTCCAGTAGCATAACTCGGGCTGGGTGAGTGGAGCACCAGTCCTTGGCACCAGTTTAGGAGAGGTCCCAGAATTTCCCTGCTACCCCCACAAAGTCCACACTCTGGCAACAGAAGCAGCCCCACAGTGATACTCTTGCAGCAGCAGCAGCCAGGTGCACAGGCACCGTGCTGCTGCTGTAGCAGTAATAGCTATGATGGATAAACTATGTTGTGGCTGTGACTGTGGCAGCAGCAGCCAGAGACTTTCTGAGGCCATGACATAGGTAATACTCCTTCTCATCTCTCCACTGCTCTGAGATCCCCTCCAGCACTCAACAACACTTTCCTGCCTGCCTGCCAGCCCAACTCTCCTACAGGGCTTGCCCAGGGTGTAAACCCTGCCCATTATACCTCTGTTGAACTCATTTAATCAGGTGCTGGGTCAGGAAAGCTTATATGTCTCTGATTTCTCTGATGTAATTAGTCTATAAGGTGCATCTCTACCATAACTTCAGACAAACATAGCTAACTACCTCTCTTAGTCTTAATTTCTGTCAGCCAGGAGATTAAGAAAAATAGAGGAAAGATTCTGTTTATTAACCACTAAATCTGTCTTCAAAATATCTTTCTTCCAATTAACATGGTTGTTGGTTTATTGCATTCAAGATCTCAAGGTCAAAACAATTTAAGATTAATGCCTTGAAAAGCATAGGACCAGATCCTGTTCTGTTTATTAGGACTCTAATGGACTCCTGAGTCTCCTGTTCTTCTATGGACCAACACTTGACTACTCCAAACAGCAAAAAAATGAGTTCTATTCTCAACTGAAACAAATCATCAACAATGTCCTCACAAGGAACAGACTCATTGTTCTTGGTGATTTCAATGGCCATGTGGGTAAGGACTAGGACCACTGGGGACACATCACTGGCCAGCATGGCTCAGGTAGCCTCAATGAAAATGGACAGCATGTCCTTGAGCTTTGTGCCTCTTGTGAGCCGATAGTCTTGAGCATCTATTTTACTGACATCAACTGCAATAAGGTCACATGGAAGCACGTCCACTCAGGACACTGGCATCAGTTTGACCTCATCCTGATCCATTGCAGAAACATTTGTGATGTACCGCAAGTTCTATCAATACGTAGCGCTGACTGCGACACTTACCATACCCTTGTCAGGGCCAAACTCCAATTACACGCTAAAAAGATCCATCCTGCAAAGTCAAAAGGCAAATCTCACCTCAACATCACTAACATGAAGGACTCTGACACTTGTACAAAGTTTCAATGTGCATTTGAGTGTATTTTTGAAAACAATCAACCCGATTCCTGTGATTCTGATACTTTGTGGGAAAGTAACAAGAACAAAACACTGTCTACTGCCAAGGATGTCTTTAGAACAACTGTCACGGGATGGGGTCCCCAGGGATGGTTGCGATGCCCCTAGGGATCTGTGTCTGTGTCAATCTTGCCCAATGGGCACCCTTTTTCTTGTCTGCCATGTCTTGCTGGTAATCGTAATAATTAGGGAGGCTGCCCTCGAGTTTGTGTTTGGACACGGTCCTGAGGGACCCCACTGAACCCTGTGGGTTCTTGGACCCCTTTTAGGTTCTGCTCAAAATGGTTGCCTCACGGGACACCCTCAGCCTTATGGGCTAGATGCGTGGCTCCAGAACCATCCCTTTACCACACCCCAAGCCTCACAGATGGTATTTAAATGTTGTCCCTCTGAGGCCTTGTTGTCTCTCTGAGGCCTCAGCCTCTCCTTCATCATTGGGCTCTCTGCAGCCCTGTCTCTGTGCCCACACTGATGCTGGGCTCTCCACACTGTAGTGTGGCCCCAATGAGGCCTCTTTCTCCCCAATAGCCTTGGCCCAGTCCACCAGTTTATAAACAGCAACCCAAAATATGAGCCCCAGGGCTATAACATAATACAAACAGTTCAGGGTGCGCTCTGGCCCTTTAAAAGAGCCAACGCCCCCCCAGCATTAAGTACCTTGTAGGCCAGAGTAACTGGTGAGCTCCTGGAGACCCATTAGCCCTATATATAGCATATCAGGCAGCCACAGTATCTCTGGGCAGTTCTTCTCTGCAGGGTCCTAACCCCTGCTGGCCTTAGCCCTGGTGTTTATATGTGCCCAGGGCCCTGTCTTCTTCCGGTCAGCTGACCTGGTGCAGGTGCAGGTGCAGGCTAATTCCCTTGTTAGCCTGTTGCCATAGTAACCTACACCTGTGGGGTTTCTGCCTGGCTCCTAGGGCCCTCTCCCTTGACAGTTTCTGCTCTTAAAGGAGCAGGCACTTTAGTGCCCTGCGACAACAACAAATTAAAAACAGCCTGACTTGGTTCACAGCATCTGAACATCTGCTCCCACTTCTAGACTAGGGACAGACATTCAAAAAGCCTGAGGCTGAATTGATTCAGTCTTTGCAGGTTAGTCTAACCTGGCAAGGCTAAATCAGTTTTGTAACTGGACAGACATCCCAGAAATGCAGGCATATGCCTGCAGTGGCTCAGGCTAGAAGCCGGGGGATGCTAGAGCAGCCCTCCCTTGGCTTCCATAGGGCTGAGCTGAGGTGGGTGTGGCCAGGCCTGGGCAAGACACTGATTATTCCCCAACCTCTAAGCAGCCCAGCAGGGAATGTTTATCATCCCTAACTCAGTGTTTATCAACCCATTAAGAAAACAAAACCTCTCTCCATTAACTAATGGAGCTCTTCTTAAACAGCTCTTCCAAGGAAGGACATTAAGCTACCAGTTGACTAGCTCCAAGAAGTCTGCCTGCCTGTCGTCTCCCACAGCATGGACCATAGCCAACATGTGGTATGCTAGCTAATGCTGAGGTGTCTGCGTAAGGCAGAGGGGAGGGGGAAATAATCCCTGTTTAGCAGGGAGAAGCCAGGCAGACACTGTGCCTGCAAGTCTCTGCCAAAGTTCCAGCCAGGAAACAGAGGGGAGGGGCCATCTCTGTTGTGGAGCAGAGAGCCCCATCCAGCTCCGATAGCATGACGGGATTCTGGGGGTATCTGCTTTAGCTTAAACCAGCAAAGGGTCTGGGACAGACATTAATTTTTTTTAATGCGTTAAACATGCACGCGGTTTTGGAGCTTGTGCTCCACTCTGCCACCATCACCGCCGCCTCTGGGTTACCCAGTGGGTCAGCGCTGGTAGTGCAGGGGAGCCACAGGCAGCCCGAGCATGGGCTACAGGCTGCTGCAGCAGGAATGTGGGGGGTGGTGGGGCCCACATAGCCACAGAAAGACAGTCCAAAAGGTGTGCTGAGACACCTAAGGCATCCTGACGGTGGGAGGCACAACATAACAACATTGGTGGGAGAGGCGCTGGGGTTCTCGAGGGCAGGGGAACTCAGTGCCCAAGATGAGCGGTTGTTCCTTAAGGAGACGATACTCAGGGCCCAAGGGGTGACGATCCCAACAAGAAGCAAGGGGGGCAAGAGTGCTCAAAAGCCTCCCTGGCTCACCAAGGACGTCCGGGAATGCCTGGTTGCCAAAAAGGCGGCGTACACCCAGGGAAAGGGGGAGGCTATCTGCAAAGAAGAGTATACCTCTACTGCTCAGGCCTGTAGGGGGGCTGTTAGGAAAGCTAAGGCAGACATAGAGCTAGGACTAGCATCCAAGATCAAAGATAATAAAAAGTCCTTTTTCAAATATATAGGGAGGATGAAGAAGGCACCGGGAAATGTGGGACCCCTGCAAGATACACTGGGCAATCTGGTGGTTGTGCCAGAGGAGAAGGCAGACCTCTTTAACAAATTCTTCACCTCTGTTTTCTTGTGCAGGGACCGGGACTCCCCCCACCATGATTCAAGATGGACTCCAGGGGAACGCCTCCAGACCTAAGGTTGAGGAGGACCGGGTTAGAGTGCTTCTGGAGGGGCTGGATGTGTTCAAATCAGCAGGTCCAGATGCTCTCCGCCCCAGGGTGTTGAAGGAGCTAGCAGGGATTATTGCAGGGCCCTTGGCATGGCTTTACGAGCGCTCGTGGTGCTCAGGCCAGGTGCCAGATGATTGGAAGATAGCCAATGTGGTCCCCCTCTTTAAAAATGGGAGGAGGGAGGACCCGGGCAACTATAGGCCCGTCAGTCTTGCCTCAATCCTGGGGAAACTCTTTGAGAAGATCATCAAGGAGCACATCTGTGATGGGCCGGCGTTGGGGCTGATGGTCAAGGGCAACCAGCATGGTTTCATTAGGGGCAGGTTATGTCAGACCAACCTGATTGCCTTTTACGATCAGGTCACAAAAGCATTGTATGCAGGTGTCGCCATGGATGTAGTCTTTCTGGACTTCAGCAAGGCCTTTGACACTGTCGACCACCCCATCCTAATTAAAAAACTAGGTGACTGTGGCATCGATGCCTACACAGTCAGATGGATTGCAAATTGGCTGAAGGGTCACACTCAGAGGGTGGTGGTGGATGGGTCATATTCGACCTGGGGGAAAGTGGGCAGCGGAGTCCCCCAGGGCTCGGTTCTTGGGCCCACACTGTTCAATTTCTTTATCAGCGATTTGGACAGTCCTTCTGCACAATGGGGTGAAAAGCAACCTGTTCAAATTTGCTGATGATACCAAAATTTGGGGTGAGGTGGGCATGCTAGTAGGGAGGGAAAGACTGCAGCAAGACCTGGATAGGTTGCAGGGGTGCGCTAACAAAAACAGGATGCGTTTCAATACTGACAAGTGCAGGGTGCTGCACTTGGGCAGTAGTAACCAGCAGCACACTTATCAGATGGGAAACTCCCTTCTTGAGAGCACAGAGGCAGAAAGGAATCTTGGAGTCATCATCGACTCCAAGATGAACATGGGCCGACAATGTGAGGTCACGGTTGGCAGGGCTAACTGGACCTTATCGTGCATCCACAGGTGCATCTCAAGTAGGGCCAAGGAAGTGATCCTCCCCCTCTATGTGACACTGGTCAGGCCACAGCTGGAGTACTGTGTCCAGTTCTGGGCACCCCACTTCAAGAGGGATGTGGACAACATTGAGAGGGTCCAGAGGAGGGCCACCCGCATGATCCGGGGACAGCAGGGCAGACCCTACAATGAGAGCCTACAGGACCTGAACCTGTTTAGCCTTCACAAGAGAAGGCTGAGGGGGGACCTGGTGACCGTCTATAAACTCACTAGGGGGGACCAGAAGGGTTTGGGGGAGACCTGGTTTCCCCTAGCACCCCCAGGATAACAAGGAATAATGGCCACAAGTTGTTGGAGAATAGGTTTAGATTAGACATCCATAAGAACTACTTCACAGTAAGGGCGGCTAGGATCTGGAACCAACTTCCAAGGGAAGTGGTGCTGGCTCCTACCCTGGGGGTCTTTAAGAAGCGGCTTGATGCCTACCTGACTGGGGTCAACTGAGCCCAGTTTTTCTCCTGCCCAGGCAGGGGGTAGGACTTGAAGATCTACAAGGTCCCTTCTGACCCTACTTCTGTGATTCTATGATAACATCACGCACCTCCCAGGGCAAGGGCAGCAGGGTGCAGAGGCCCAGGCCACAGTGGGCAGCCCACTTTTGCCCCGTGCATAAATCCAGGGGGCATGTGCCCCCTGTGCCTCCCTCAGAGGTGCACTCAGCGATGGGAAGCCATGCTCCCTCTGCAGTCTTGGACAAGCCATCCGTGGCTCCGTCCACTACCCAACCCGGCCCCAGGGCCCCATTCACACCAGCCCCTCCCCCTGCCCCACTCTCTCCCTTACTGTGGGGGCCTTGATCTGCCCAAGTCAGTCCACACACTGCATTAATGCACTTCAGTGCCTGCACGAGTAAATGCTGGCCCATTCCCACTTACTGTGCAGTAGGACTGTGCAAAATGGCTGTTTGATTTTGATTTTGGATATGGCTGTTTCGGAGGACAGTGATTTATTTTGGTGTTTTGGATCACTGTTCCATTTCAATTTGGCCAAATCTGTTTTGGAGTTTTAATGCTGTTTTGGAGATTCGGATCGGCTGGGGTGAGGCAGGCACAGCCGGATGGCTGCAGATTCTCCTGCGACTCCTCTGGCTGTGCCTGCCTCTCTCTGGGTGTGGGGAGACATGGGAGAATCCCCCATGGCTGTCTTCACCAGCCCTATCCCCTACCCAGCCCCAACCTCCTGACTCTTAAAAAAGCAAAAAAAAAAAAAAAAGCCCCACACCCACTGGCTGCAGCAGTGGCCATTGGGGCCTCTGGGGGCTCATGGCAGAGCACCCCCCCTGCATGCAGCATGAGCTAGTGGGGAGTAGCAGGGATCAACCCCCCACCTGGCACCCGCATGGTAGTTGTCACATTGCGTGGGTGCAGTGTTGCACGGCAGGGCACTGCACGCTGTCTGGGAGCTGGGGCCACTGCAGCTGACCAGTGCCAGGTTCCGGCTGACTACTGGAGCCACCCCAGCTCCCAGACAGCGCGTGACTCCCTGCCGAGCCACGCTGCACCCGCATGATGCAACAGCTGCTGCACATGTGCAAAGTGGGGTGGGTGATCCCTGATGCCCCCCACTGCCCCGCGCTGGACAGTGGGGCTCTGCCATGAGCCCCTAGAGGCCCTGATCACCGCTGCTACAGCCAATGAGTACGGGGCTCTTTTTTTTTTTTTAAGTACCAGGGGTCTGGGGCCGGGCAGGGCAGCCATGATGGCTTGTCCTGCAGCTCCCCTCACCTGGGGAGAGCCAGGCACAGCTGGAGGAGCCATGGGAGAAGCCCCCATGGATACCCTGCCAGGCCCCATTCCCCCACCCATCCCCAGCCTCCTGGCACTTCAAAAAAAAAGAAAAAGCCCTGCATGCACCAGCTGCAGCAGTGGTGATCAAGGCCACTGAGGGCTTGTGGCAGAGCCCCCCAGTTCAGCGTGGGGCAGTGCGGGTTAGCAGAGATCTCCCCTATCTGCTTGGCACCCACATGGCAACTGTCCCCAGCCTCTCAGCACTTTAAAAGGATGGATGCGGGGCTGTACCGGACTCTTCCCAGGGGCGCCTCCAAAACATTCTGAAACATCTGAAACATTTCCAAAATGTTTTGGATGGTTTTGTTTCATTTCATTTTGGAGATGTTTTGGAGCCTTCCATTTCACTTCAGATTCGGTGTTGAGGGCACCAAAACTGGCTGAAGCACCTCTGAAACAAAACAGCTACCAAAATTTTAAGCAGCCCTACTGTGCAGTGACTTATTGAGCAATAAATTTAAGCTGGTGTAAAATGCATGTGTAGATATGCCTGGTATCAAGAAAACAGTTGTCATGTCACAGGGCACCAATACCCCACTCAAAATCTACATCAATAATGAAGCTCTGGACAGCATAGATCACTTCTGCTATCTCAGCTCAACTCTTACCACTTCACTTAGTCTAGATAGAGAAATTGATGTGAGAATCAGAAAAGCCTCTGTCATCTTTGCCAAACTTACCTCACATGTCTGGAACAACAAGCTGCTAACCCTGAACACAAAGGTGTCCATCTATCAGGATTGTGCCCTTAGTATCCTTCTTTATGGCTGTGAAAGCTGGGTCACTTATTCCAGGCAGGAGCAGGGGTTGAACAGCTTCTGTCTTTACTGTCTCAGAAAAATCATAGATTTCATAGACATTAGGGCTGGAAGGGACCTCTCAAGATCATTGGGTCCAGCCCCCTGCTCAAAGGGCGGGAAGTCAGCTGGGGTCAGATCACCCCAGCAATCCTTGGAGTCACTTGGAGTGATTTGGGACCAAGTCACAAGTGAATTCTTGGAGTCACTTAGCACTAATGGATCACCAACAAGGAGATCCTTGAGAGAAGTAGCCTACAGCCTATACAGACTACACTTAGTACTGTAGCAAGGGAGGGCTGAGCAGGGTGACCACCCTGGGTACTAAAGCAAAGGAGGACCAACAGGTGCTGCCTAGCCAGGGTGCAGTGCAGGATGGAGCTGTGATCAGCTCATTTGGGGGAGCGTGGGGATGGGGAGCAGGTCCCACCCCTGTGTGTACTCCTGGGCAAGCATGAGGGGGCATGTGCCGTCTGGATCTGTGCATGGGGAGAGGGCGGGCTTCTGCTGCTAGCTTGCCCCCCCCACCAAACTTTCTTCCTATGACACTGACTACATTGGATGCTCACAGGCTTTGCTGGCTGAGATGGGCCAAGAGGCATGTGTGGGAAAGAAAAAATGTTCCCTGCACTGCAAATTTGCAGGGGTCTAAAAAAAAAAAGTTAAAAAAACCTGAGACAACCGGAGGCTGGGTCCTCCATGGAGATGCTCTGGCTGGTTGGCCCCTCACTCTGCTTCAGCACCAGGGCTCTAGTGCCATAAGTAAGAGGTTGGGGGGACTGGAGGAGGGGGGAGGGGACTATGGGGGGGCCCCTGCCAGTCCTGCCCACTCCCTCAGCGCCCCCCAGCCCTGGCCTGCCTGGCCCCATCCCCTGCCTACCCCCCTGAGGTCCCCAATCCCTGCAGTGCCTGGCCCCATCCCACACCAGCCCTCCGAGGCCCCTGATCCCAGTGGTGCCTTGTCCCACTGCCTGCCTGCCCCCCCAAGCCCCTCTGATCCCTGCTGTGCCTGGCTCCACCCCCCACCTGCCCCCCAAGCCTCCCCAATCCCTGCCCTGTCTGGCCCCAGCCCCCCCCAGCCCCTTCATCCCTGGCCCCCACCCCAGCATCCCAACATTAAAAAACAAAGCAAAACAACCCCCCCCCCCAGCACTTACTGGCAGTTCAGCTGCTGTCAGGGTCACTGGCGCCCTGCCCAAACAGTGCGGGGCAGAAGGACAGCCCCAGTGGCCCCAGCCTGGGCCCTCCTGTCCTGTGCTGCCCGGGGGTGGGGACTCTGCCAGGAAGCCCTGGAGCGCCCCCCCCCCCCCCCGGGCCCACTCCTGCTTCTATGGTAAGTAGAGGCTTTTCCCCCCCTTTTTTTCCTTTTTCTTCTTTTTAAAGTGAAAGTGCCTGGGTGTGGGGGGTCAGCCATGAGGGCCTAGGGGTGCAAGTGGCGGGTGGGGCTGTGTGGGGCAGCCATTGGGGGCTGGGATGGGGCATGTGGGCCTTGCAGGGCAGGTGGTAGCCCCTGAAGGGGCCATTTGGCCCTTGTTGGAGGGTTGTAACCCCTGTGTGGGGCTGTAGCCCCTGTGTGGGGGGCCATAGCCCCTGTGTAGGGTCTGTAGCCCCTGTTGGGGGTCCATAGCCCCTGTGTGGGGCAGTAGCCCCTGTTGGGGGGGTGTCACCTCTGTGTGGGGGGCCGTAGCCTCTGTGTGGGGGGCCATAGCCCATTTTGGGGGGCTATAGCCCCTGTGTGGTGCTGTAGCCCCTGGTGGGGGGCCATAGCCCCTGGTGGGGGATGTAGCCCCTGTGTGGGTGCCTTAGCCCCTGTGTGGGGGCCACAGCCCCTGTGGGAGGGCAGCAAAATATATATTCATGTATTCATGAATTCATGAAACATGTATTTAGAGTTTACTTTATTATTATGATGGACACACTGGTAGGCTTCCACATTGCTTTAACACTGTAGATATATCAATAAAGTATTGCCCAACTGATCACTGTCTGTCTCACTTTCTCTCTCTCTTTATAGTGGTCTTCTGTTTTAATTGTGGAGGATCATGGATTTTGGAGTATTTTACAGAGTGGCTTTGGGATTTTTTTTATCAGGGATTTTTCAGTTTTCCAGTAGGGAACACCAGAATTCCTGCTCAGGAGGCCAGGCAGGACCCTGCCTGCTTAAAGCTGGCACCTTGGACCCGTCTGGCTGTGGCTGACTTCCTGGCCAAATGGGGCCAGGAGGACATGCTTTGACAGTTCAAAGCAGGCCACCACTCCTGGAACATTTTCCAGGCGATAGCTGCCAAGATGGCCAGGCAGGGGGCACACATGGTAGTAGTGCCACACAGAGGCCAACCCTGTAGCCACAGCCCACTGGCAGCTGGCACAGAGGGGTAGATGCCTCTGCTGGCTCTGCAGTCCCCATCCAGGTCTGGCAGGTGCGCAGCAGGTCACAGCCAGGCAGCAGCCCCCACTGCCAGACTGCTGCAGTGGGTAAAGGGTGCAGGGAACTCTCAGGGCTGCTGCAGCAGTCCAGCTGGCACAAGGGGTAGTGTTTCCAGGTACTAATTTGCTGGGCCCCAGAAGCTTAAAAAAGCGGTCCCAGACTGTGCCCTGAGACAACTGGAGGCTGGGTCCTCCATGGAGACGCTCTGGCTGTCAGAGCGTCTCTATGGTTGGCCCCTCACCCTGGTGCTGAAACATGTGGCTGGCCCTCCCACAGGGCAATGGTCCCCACACAAGGGGTTCGTCTTCCACACAAGGGCTATGGCCTCCCAACAGGGGATTCAGCCCCTACACAAGAGGTTTGTCCCACACACAAGGGCTGTGACCCCCCCCTGCAAGGGCTCCGGTGCTGGTGAGTAAGGGGTCAGGGGGCTGGAGGAGGGGGGAGGGGACCATGGGGCCCACAATGGTCCCTCCCACTCCTCCAGTCCCCCGACCCCTGCCACAGCCGGCCCCTCCCTTCACCAGCCCCTCCGAGGCCCCCGACCCCTGCCACGGCCAGGCAGCAGCCCCCACTGCCAGACTGCTGCAGTGGGTAGAGGGTACAGGGAACTCTTAGGGCTGCTTCAGCAGTCCAGCTGGCACAAGGGGTAGAGTCCCCAGGTGCTAATTGGCTGGACTCCAGAAGCTCCTGAGTGCTAGTAGCCCTGACCTACTTGCCAAGGCAGCTTTTTATACTGCTGGGGCCAGGACAGGGCAGCTTTTTATACTTCTGGGGACAGCACAGGTGCTGGCCCCAGGCTCTAACTCCCCCTGGCTGAAGATCCGGGAGGAGCCAGGCAGGGTTATTTTGCCCCGAGTGGCACAATTTGTTCCACAACAAAGTGCATGTCTGAGCACGTGCACTGAAGCAAAAAGCCCCAGCCCAAATTTGCAACACTTCTATTTGAGCTGCTGCAAGCGCACGTGCTTGCATGTATGGACGCGCCAATGGAGTACATGCCTTAAGATCATCTGCCGAAGGCTGTGCTCTGTGGCCAGCTTAGGACCACCCACAATGCAGAGGGAGGCCAAAGCTATGATACAGCGACGAAATCAAGCCAGGTCTCAAGAAATTTTACATTTCCAGTGACAACTGGGATAACTCTGCCTACAACTACTCAGTTTGGAGAAGCCAGGTCAAGGCTGGTGCAGTCACCATGGAGAGCTATCAGAGAGCCAGGCTGAGGCCTGCAGGTGAGCCAGAAAGCAGTGTGCACTTTAGCCTTCATCTGGTGAATGGACCTGTAGCCACTGTAGGAAAGTTTGCTGCCTCTTCTCCTACACCACTACCAAGCACCACTGACTGACTGACTTTGTTGTATCTCCTTTTATCTGTTAAGATATTGGACAGCCATCAAAAGGACTTGGGCACCTGAGTGTGTCCTATTTCACCCTGCTCAATCCATGACAAAATGTTCACACACCTATTTTCATTACGCATTATTATCTTAGCCCTAAGCCTAAGTCACAAAAAGCAGTGAAGAGGAAAAAAACACATTCACTTTTTGGGTTCAGTATTTTCATGAATTCAAGAAGGCACATACTTAGGTGTCTAATAGGTGGACTAGGATCTGCTCCTTAGTCTTGTGAAGCCCATTTGATTTATTTGCTTCCATAAAGGTTGAACCTCTCATTAGAATACCATATTCATAAACAAATACATTCTGTGGCTGACTTATGGCTGCTTTGTGAAATCTGAAGAGCAGGCATGGCTCCTTTATAGCTTGGATTTTTAATATAATATCCATTTAGCTTCTCTGAAGGAATAGCAGTGTGAGTCCAGGCTCATGGAACTCTGAAAGTTACAGCTAGATTGCAGCTGCAGACATGCAGTATCCCCTTTCTGTTCTCAAGTATGGTGCTGTTATGTAAGCAGGCCTCAAATGTAAAACATACCTTGTCCTTTATTCACACAGTTTTTCTCAAAGGGTTTTTGTACAGTAGGAACTCATACATAGTTAGCCAATAATCCATTCCCTGGGCCCAAGGATTGGGTATCTGATAGCTACCACACCCTGTTCTAACTGCTTTATATGCGATTACAAGACTGCCATTTCTGATGTTAGTAAATTGTTTGCTAATTTACTTAATAATTTTAATTGCTCAAACCCTAATGATTGGTGCAGACTGTGAGTTCATTTGACACACCTGGTTTTAGAAAATAGTCCTCTTTGCTTCTAATGTAAGGATGTGATTGGGCTTAATGGAATAACCAAGTCTGTGAGTGTCCAGAGATCAAAGACCTGCCATTGAGACCTTTCAGCACAAAAATATCATTTAAAAAATAATCTGTCAGTGGCAGCAAGGCATGACATTGCATAGATAAAACTGGGGCTTGGCCATGACATTAGACAGAAATATGTGGCTTATAGTCTTTATATGGATTCTTTTATATGTAGTTTTTATAGGTATTACATTTTTGGTCACTTCGCCTACCACAGAAAATGGTCCTTGTATTGGTGTTAAGACCAACTTATTTCACATAGGCAACCCAACTGACATCACTTGTTTACCACTGACCTAGACTTGATTTAGGATTTTAACTTTAGAATAATTTAGAAGATCTGTATAAAAGAGACTAACTGACAAAGGAGGACAATGTCGTAACAATGAAAACTGACCATACTTGCAAATGGAATCTCTCTTCCTCTAGTAAGGAAGTTCTTGTCATGATTTTTTCTAACATCTATAAAGCAATGGCACCTAGACATACTTACACAGAAGAACTCATTGGACATCTGTCATTCAGCAGCTCTGGCAGTGTTTCTGATAGTTCTGGATGAAGTGATGCAGACTCACCTATGTATATTCCTTCAGTTCAGTTATATTTTACACTGTATCTTCCAAAAATGTTCACTAACTTGTTTTTCATGTTACATACAGGGACTAGCTTTATATACTGACCGATGAACTGCTTCTTATGTAAAGAAGGTTTTCTTAAGTTTCCTCGAAGGGAATATTTTCAAAGACAAATGGGAGTTTGGGGACCAATGTGACTTAAAAATGTCTTCAGTTCTTTGATTGTCCATGGGTCTGCTTGTTGTTACATTGACTTTAAGTCAGCAACTCTGAACTGTTTCTCTGTTTCTTTCAGCACCTTGCACTCCATGAATTAGTGAAGAATTCAGGGCTAGATTTCAACTTGGCAATAGGGATCTTTCAATCCTCAGATGTTCTTATTTCTGTTAATATCTTTTCTGACATGCTTCTTATTTTCTCTCATGTTTCTTCATCTTTCCTTGGGAAGTGCATGTCTTGTTGGTACCTGTCCCAATTTCTAGTAATTTCTGAATACCAAAGCAAAGAATCCACTTAGTTGTTTTTTTTTAAACAGCATCTACTCCTTAGGTCAATAAATTACTTCTGTCATTGCTCAGAGGCCCTACTGTCTCTTTCACTAAAAGCTCCTTATATTTCAGTAATGTATAGCTCACCTAGTGCCATGATATCTGATTTTACTGCTCACAGGGAGAAACACCAAGTTATAACTGTCTACAGTAAGCACAAAATTCAAACATCTATTGTTTTGGACTTGCTTGTTGAACCAGAGCTTTCTTTCCTTTCTGATGAGATTCTTTTAGTGAGAGAGGGGAGGAGGGTATGATGATTACATCATGGAAGTAAGAACAGGACTCCTTATATTTTCAACTCTGCCACTGACTTCAGGATATGCTTGGAAACTTACGAAGTTAAACAAGACCCAGTGTCTGGAAGGTCATCACCTACGTTTCTAACAGACTTCAAAAGGTGCTGGAGATGTTTAGTACCTTTAAAAATTGGTGGGTTCCAGAGAGTTTGAGTTTTCTACATGCATCTTGTGAGATTTTGAGTGGTCTCAGTTTATGCTGGATTAATGGGAGTTTAAGGGTTTTGGTATCTACTGAAAATACTTATCCCCTTGGACCCTTAACCTCTCTGCACTTCATTTTCCTGTTTGCAAAATGGAAATAATTATTAGGTATTATAATCAACAGCCCCTTTTGTGGTTGGTGAGGTGTCTTGCTACATTTGTTCCTTTTCAGTCTCTGCTTGCTTACTCTGTGTATCATGAGCTAATTTGGAGACAAGTGATGTAGCATTAGCTCGTGGTACAGCATGAATAGCCCTCTTCTGTCTTCATCCAACAACCTACTCCCCTCAAAGACCCTTGACTTTTGCCTCTGTTACTCCCCTGTTTACTGACTCCCTTCTAGTTGCCACACAACCATGCATTTCTTGTGATCTGTATTCAGAGCAGGAGGAACAAAGCAGTAATGTATTTAACCTCAGCAGATCCATCCCACTGCCATCTTCTGAAGTTCCTTGGCCTCAGTTTCTCTGTCTATAAAATGTGGATTATTCCTAGATGTCTTACAGGCTTGCTTCCCAAAATATAATGGCATTCTAAGTGATTTTCTTATATAGAAACATATGGTAATTACTCTGCATCGCAGTATAGATCAATATAAAATATTAGCTTTCTTGATATAGCTATTATTACACCTACTGTACAAAGTATAAGTTAAAAAATAAGGAATATAATTACCATTTATTTAAAACTCTGCAAGTAAAAAAAAGGTTATTTATGTTTTCTTTATGAACCTTGTCTACTCTCTCATCAATAGCGCAACAAAACTAAAGGAAAATAAAGATGTTCAAATAAATGAGAAGGGCTGCAAATCAATGAGCAATATGCTGGCATCTTATCTCACCATGTACATGAGATGACCTTAACAGTTCAGCAATCCATGGATATTCACAGAGGGAGGTGACAAATTTATCTGCATGTACATACTTTCTAAAATAGTCTCAGGACTGTGACATGAAAGCTCCGAGATTTCTGTGTTGCAATGTTACATTAAAAAAAAAATATCCAGCAATCTTCATTACTATTGCAGTGTTTCATAAAAATCTTCTCTGAAAAAGATGTTCAACATGATACATAAAGAAATTGCCCTAGCATGGAAGTTCCTCTTTGTCTTTTCTGAGCCTCCCAGCATATTTTGGTTTCCTCCCTAGACCTAGTCTCAGTCACAAGCTTGCCTAATAGACCAGTGCATCCTCATTTAATCAGCTCCAACAGTGTTCTGACTCAACAGGACTGACTGACAATCTGCCACAACAGGAACCAGACAGGATTGTAGAACCACAGACTCAGGCTTCTGGCACACATGAAAACCAACCAAGAGAGACAGCAGGGAGGAGAAGATGTGGGATGAAAACCACTTTGGGATTTGAGTCCTACTCTTTGTAATAGGTGTCAGTATTTACTGACATTTGGCCCATAGGGTCATGCCACTGTACATTTCATGTCCCACTGGGAGCACTGGGACTGGCATTTTGTCTGAGTGAATGAAACTGTATGTTTGGCATTTGGTAACTATGTATTGAGAGGAAGTGGGTAACTATGTAATTGGGATTAACATTTTGGTAAGAGGAACTGATTGTTTAGATATGTTGTGCAGAAGATATCAGATAAATAGGTTTAGGTTTAGCATTTCTTGTATTGAATATTGCTGTATTCAATTCTTTTTTACTTTACACTCTCCATACATTTCAATACAATTGTTTTACTGACAGTAAGTTGAAGTGGAAGTTTTAGCAGCTGGCTAGGGGTCTACAGGACTTTTGATGATTGAGAGATTATTCATAACAGTTTACAATAGATGACATAGATGACATTTGAATGATTGTTTTTAGGTTTTAGAGTCAACAGCCAGTTGAGCTAATTGAGGGATTTCATGTCTCTTTTGGAACTATAAATTTAGGCTGCCTGGAGATTTTGGATGACAGCACTGCATTGTTTTGCATTTTAAAGGTTTTCTTTACAACTGTAAAGTCTAGAAATATGCTTTACATTAAAAATGAAAGCTTAGGATTTGGAGTTCAATTCTGCAACAAGTCTACGGTTAAGTCATATGCCAGGGAATCACAAAATATATGGGTACCTCACATTACTCATTCAAAACGGCACAAGCATATGGAGCAGAGGTATGCAGTCATCTGGGTTTCACTGCTTTATTATGGCCAAATGACACTGGGGTTGGTTTGTTTTTATTTGACCCCAGTAAAGACATTCAGGGAGGGGGGAGATAGAAAGGGGGAAGGATAGAAGGGGTTGACTGGAAAAAAGCCATGTGGGTCACTCATGCCTATGAAGTTTTTTCCAACCGATTTTTCTTGTCTAGCCAAATAAAAAAGCTTGCTTCTAAATGATAACACATGTCATATGATCAAGAAGACGGATGTAAGAACCCAGTGAATAAGGGTTTTTTTTCCTGGCAAACACTAGCCTTTATGGGAGTTTCATACCTATGAAAACATCACCTTTAGATTGAAAAATAAACTCATAGCAGAATGCCACCCAAAGATTGATTTATGTCACAATCTAAAGGTGCTTGTCAAAACAAACTTATAAATAATATTGTGGCTGATGTTCTTGCAGCTCGTAAATACACCAACTCACTCCAACATTCAGGGGGAAAATATTTTGCTGAAGGGAAAAAAAACTGGAACAGGCCAGAATTGTGAGCTTTCTTTTCATGTGAAATGGGAAAAAAAAACATGACATATGAGATTGACCGGACCTTGCTGTTATAGGAGAAAACAGCTCTGCCCTTTGCTCCAGTGATCTCTTGCTAGACTGTCTTTCTTTTTTCCCCAGAGTACTGGCTGTAGCGCTGTCTACTCTTCATGATTCTGTTAATAACACTATGTGCATTTACAGTCTCATCAGCAAAGATGAGATCCCAACTCTGTCAGACTTTGCCAAAACACTCACAAGAACAAAGAAGAAAAATAGTGTTGGTTTGTGAAATATTCCATCACAGCCTTTGACCATCGGTCTGGATTTCAGTGGCAATCAAAGATTAACAGGGCATACCTCAGAATGCAATGGACTGAAGGCAGTTCACCTTACCCCATCCAAAGCAAATCCTATTGATCTTATTCCTGTGAGTTATCCATTGCTAGTAGTGGGACTTAATTATGTGAATGAGGCAAGCAGCGGCCAATAATGAATGCAAACAGCTTGAATCAGTTCCTAAGCAAGTGGTTTTCAGCTTTTTTGGACTCAAGGCACCCCTAGTAACTCGAGGCACCCCTCCATGACTTTTGCGAATTGTGTGGCACCCAGTTTTTAAAACTATCTATTACATTCTTACTTCTTTGCAGAAGGGTGGGGCTGGGCTCTGGGTGGGGGGTGGGAGAGAGGAGTAGGGGATCTGCCAGGTAGGGACAAACCTGAATCTGTGCTTATCTGCTTATCTCCTCACACCTTGTTACCGCCTTCAAAGAATCTGGTGGCACCTTGACTGAGGATCACTGTCCTGAACCAACCCTTTTTTGTACTTCATGTGTTAATAGCAACTTATTAATTATTATTATTTATTAATTATTATTATTCTGTGTCTGTACAAAGCGTAGTACAATGTGGTCTGGGTTTAGGATGAAGCTCCTAGGCATAACAACACTAACAATAACATCAATTTTGTTTTTCCCTTTTTTGTAAAAAAATAAAGCCAAAGCCCATGCTTATATATGAATTATGGCACATGCTCCCATATGTATTAGTTTAAAGAATTACATACAGACAGTTATGCATGCTGGATATTCTAAACAGTGGGATATTGTGCAACTTTTTCAGGCTCATAGAAGATCTATGAGGAAATATAAAATACATGTCTTTGATTTGGAAAAGATATTCTGTTGCATCATGCACCCAAACAGCTAGGTCTTGTGAAATTTAGCAATGACTAAAACAACAGATGAGGATTTTAATACCTTTGATCTCCCATTGAGGAAACGTGGAAGATGACTCAGCCCTTGTCATTTACGAGCATGAGCAGAAAGAAACAATTTATAACCAATGTTTAAGTTAATTAATTTCCCCCAAATGAATAGGGTCTGCTGTTTCAGTGAAGAAATCAGTGGAAGTTTTCTGAGACCAGGGCATGAGAACCTTGCATATCCCTTGCAGAAAAGAGCGTCTTGATAATTTTGAATAATTTGCACACTGTTTGAAATTATTCTAGCTGGCAAAAAGCCAGTGTGATACACAGTGAATATCTATGCTATCTGTCTCAGTCTGTGTGTGAAGGGTTTTGCTAATCTTTGATGAGTTGATTGTGATCTTCTATTGCCTTATTGCAGAGTAACTGCACAGGCTTCAGTGAAGTTATTTCTGATGCGTACACTAGTTACAGAGCAGAATTGGAGTTCTAATGTTGCTGCTGAGAAAGTCTTTGAGCCTAAAGGAAGAATACCATAAGGGTTTTTTATTTAATTCACTGGAGAGAGAGAGAGAGATTTGGGCTAGATTTCAGCTTGCAGGGAGGTGCCTTTGGTGAAGGCATGAATAAACATGCCTAATAATTTGTTTGCTAGGTTTGGGAGAACTGTTTGTGTTTTTCCTTGAGAGGCTACCTGGACCAAAGGCTTTGCACAGTGGTGTTATAACTGCCCTAATTTCAGTTGGCATGACTGGGTTTGCTGTTCCTACCTGTTCTGCATCTCTCAACAGGTATTACATAAAACGGATGGAAATGAGGCTGTTTTGAGAAAGTAGGAGCCTTATACTCTGCTGTGCAAGAGTGAATTCTAAATATGAAAAAACCCCTTCAATACTACAAAAGTTTCTGGAAGGCTTCTGAACATTTTATACCCACAATCTGATAGAAAATTATAGGAATTACCTCAAGTAATGGGTTGATCTTGGCTCTGATATTGCTTTTAGCCCTAAGCTTTGTATTAAATAGGCAGAAGCCCACAAATGCACTCTTAATAGATTATTGCTTAATAAAACCACCAAATATATTCTTTCTATAGATTTCAGTGTAATCTGCTTCAGACCACATTCCTGGGCAAAGCCTGTTTGTAAGCATATAGGTGTGAACCTTTTAGTAGGCCATTATTATGGAGGTGAGAGGAGGTGGAGTATTCAAAGTCCTCGGTCAGCTTTGTTCTTATTACTGTAAGCCTTAAATATGCATTTTCACACACTGAGAACTCTGTGGATTGCTGAATGCACCAGCTGCAGAGACCTTTGTTTGTGTCTATTAAAACACTGCATCAAGGAATAAGCACACTGTAAAGACAGCAAAATGTTCCTTTAATTACTAAGGAACACCAAGATAAATGCAAAAGAATAACTGCAGTAAAGTTATTCCAGATTTACACTAGTGTAACTGAGATCTAAATTTGGCCTTAATTTCTTTTTTGGAGCAAGGGATTCAATATGAAAAGAACTGTTATCAGAGCAGGGGTTGGTTATCTTTTACTACATGTGAGTATAATGGGTCCCCAATCTGGTTTGAAACCTTTATGTGCTAATTGTAATGTTAATAATCATAATAATTCATGGTGAGGAATAAGAGAAGTCTAAAGTCCATGGCCAGGGTGATTTCTGAAGATCAACATTTAGGGAGTATAGGAAATAAGAAAAAATACATTTGCAAATGTGATAGCCTTTGGAGAGTTTTCATATGTAAAAGGATACGCAGAAACTGCTGTGGTGGGATGTAGAGTGAGTCACTATTGCACTGCTATGAAAAGCTGAACTGCTCTTCTTTACAGCAAGCATCATGGAGGCACTATGTCTATGAGTTTCTATAGGAGGAAAGACAGAATATGGTGATTATGCAGGCAGAAATGAGAGATTAGAAAGCACTCAAGAAAAATCCAGCACATAGGAAAAATTGCTAAGCAAGCAAGGCAGTTCACAACCTTAAGCCTTCTTCTTTTCCAGTGACAAATGCACAATCCTCAGTATTAACAATTATAGAAATGTAACTAAATGATGTGGAAAGCTTTCCACAATTCATGCAAAACTTCTTTTTTAACTTCTAAAACATATACAGTGAAATGAGTAAAAGAAACCAACTTCAGCAAGTTACTGCCTCAAATTATCTTTAAATGATAATTATTCTAGTTATTGATATTTTTCCTAGAGGCACTCACTGGGTTTGAGGTCCCATTATGCTAGGCACTGTACAAACATGAGAATTAAAGTTAGATTTTAAAAATGATTTAGATGCCTAACTGCCACTGATTGTAGGAGTTAGAATTTTGGCTCTTACAATTTAATCAAGGTAGATGCAGGGTGGGAAGCGAAACAGTTGTAGAGAAGGAAAGTGGCAAAGCCAACAACAGAACCCAGGTCACCTGTCTCTTAGGCTAGTGCCCGCTTCATCAGACCTCATAATTTTGGCCTTCCCTTTGCTGGAAGATCCCATCAATTATATGAGGGGTGGCAAATCTGCAGCATGTGTACTAAAAATGGCACATGCAGCCATTGTGTGTGGCAGGGAGCAGATTGGGGAAGGAACAGGCAGCACCATGGCAGAAAGGGCAGGAAGCAGAAAACTGGGCAGTAGATCAGGCAGGGAGCACAGGACAGGGAACAGAAAGCAGAGTAGCACATTAGACAGGGGAAAAGGATCTGTGGCACTTGGGGAAGATGTGAGGCTAACTTGTGGCATGCTTGCCACAAAAGTTGGCCCCCATTGCATTAAGCCATCAGGTTTGTTTGTTTACTTGACACAGGTTTCACCACCTGTTGAGATTTTTTTAAAGTTCTTCTCAGGATGGTAATTAAGCACCTATGTACATTAGATACATACGGGAAACACATAATACTCACACTTAGAGAATTTTATCTAATGTTAATACTGTACAACTGTGGCAGCAAACCTTGAATGGCAGGTTTAGTAACTTTCCATGAGGCCCCAAGAATCAAATTTTGCTTTTAAATTTTCTGCCTCCAGGCAAGATGCAGCAAGGTTTTATATACATGGTGCCTCCTTGTCTGCGTAGTGGTCTCAAGCATAACAAGGAGAAGGAAAACAAAATCTATCTATATAAAGCAAGCTATTGTGCTAAATGATTAAGTAAATATGGTAACTGAGTCTCTATTTACCGACGCCCACATATTGGGTTTTATTTCACTGTATGGAGTGGGGGTGGGGTGGGAGATAGTGGGCTGTGTTATTTCCATACCCCTCCCTGCCCCCACTTTAAGCAACATTTTTTTTCAGTCCAAAGTTTCACAGTAGTTTACTCTCATACACCCTTCTTTTTAGCTGTGCACAGACCTTCTTCTGAAGCAGCCTCCTGGTATGCTATTGGTCCTGTAAGCTTTTGAACCAGAGTCTGCAGCCCAGTTACTATTATTTGAATAGTGTATTGTTATCCCATGGTAACCAGCAACCTGGTTTCTAGGGCCAGGAAAGAAACACTGTGTTACTACGGAAAGTATATTTCTACTCCTCCTCCTCCCTGTATCTGCGCTCACCAGTTATGATCAATGCCTGATGGAGTTCTGGCATAAGCTGTCCAAACTGGTTTATCTTTCACTGTTGGCAGTAACTCACCCTGTGACAAATGACATTGGGTTCAGTTTAATTAACAAGCTTTTTCTAGGCAATGTATTGTTCCCTTTAATGTCAATAAATAAGCTCCACTTGGAATTTTAATATTTCTGTTTTAAAAAAGGGCAGGTGGAAGTAGTCCTAGCAGCTCTAACTAGCATTCTACCAAACTCAAAGCAGCTGCTGGCCCATTCTGTGGGCAGAAAAAAGCTGGCAGCCACTGATTGGTGGCAAGGGGCAGGGCTGTTTGATGGACAGCCCTCACAGACGATCAGCGGTGGGGGGTAGGTGCAGCAGGCATCTTGCCATGCCAGGCGCACTCCTCCCCCCTTCCCCTGCTGGTGGGCTGTGCAGCCAGGCCGCAGTGGCCACAAGGACTACTAGTTCCCCAGTGGGGTGAGTTTTATTTCATTTTATTTTCAGTGAGTTTTTTTTTTTTGGGGGGAGGTTCAGGGAGTGCACCAAAAGTGCAGAGCCTGCAATTTTTTGTAGAGCCTACATTTTTTTTTTTTTTAACAAGGCCTGCCCAAAATTATGGTTTCTGCAAAAACTATAAAATCACAATTTTGGTAGGTCCCTAGCTATAACCCATGCTTACTCTCTAGGATGCCTATGAGCTGGGTTAAACGTGGAAAAGTTATGAATCTGCTACACCCCTTTTTTAAGGGAGCTGGGGCCACATTCTCAAAGACCTTTAGGTCCCAAACACCTATATGAGTACTTAATTTCCACGTAGACCCTTGCTTTTAGTTCTGGTTGTGAGGATTCACCCCTCTAAACCTAGGACTCCTTGGTTTTTGCTGGGCAAAGAAGTTAACATAAAAGGGAGAGTTCCATAAACTGAGAGGTCCCTTTCTAAAACCAAAGAATGACTGGTGTCTACCCAGAGCTGTATTCCATTCTCCAACTATGGGAGACTAAGGTTTAACCTTATGGTCACCTTATCAGGTATTTCTTTCCCATTTGCAAACATATAGTCCTGTGACTATGAACCACCACTCTTCTGTATTTGGGAAAACAGAAGCAGTAGATATATATGGCAAATAGAGGCTCCACCCCAGAGACTTCACTACCTGATCTACCAATCACAGGTAAAAAACATGATCCTCCTTCACCTGACCCTCATAAATCTCATTAGATTCAGAGATGATCAAACTGAGTGACAGGTAAAGGCTTCTTTTGTTAATGGTCCTATAGACCCATTGAGTCCTGCTCCTCTCTTCTGCCACAGGTCAAGTCCCACAGCACCACCTGCAACACAATCACTGTTAATTCAGTCATAAAGAGTTGATCTCAGTCTGCCACTGTCTACCCTGGCAGAACTAAATCCTCTCTACCACTGCAAGATCTGCTTCCACAAAATCCACTACTCCCAAGACTCCAAAGTAAGCTCCACTTGGAGTTTTAACATTTCTGTTTTAAAAAAGGGCAGGTGGAAGTAGTCCTAGCAGCTCTATATAGGAAATATATAAACCCTAGCAAGATCCCAAGGAGATTCTCTGATCTCTGTCTTTCAGTTATCCTTTCTGCCTTGATTTTTGGATTTCACATGTACAGCCCACTGTCTTTCAGGTTATAGTAACCCCCAGGCTATAGCTGTGGAGCACTGCAGTTACAAGCTCTGAGAAGAATGTCTTGCAAACACATCCTTGCCAAATGTAAGCAGTATAAAAGCTTTGTTGTTGCTGGTTGAAAAATACAAGGTCTTAAAAGCCATTTATAGGCATTACATTTTTAAAGGTTTAATCTGGACTACAAATGTCACTGTATACATGTGGACATCTGTAGTCTGAATTAAAATGGGCTCCAGTCTGAATGAACGAATCTTTACTGAATGTGGTTTAAAGTTAATGCAGGCTAGGGCCGGCAGAATTAGGCAATTTAAATGGTATTAATTGATATGCATAATGGCATTGCTTTTAGGAAAAACAGTTCTTAGGAACTCAGATAAGCATTCTTTAGGAATGCAGATAAATTTTGCAAATATCAATCCCCTCAAGGGGAACTCAGTTGTGTTTTTGCAGCACAACAAAAGCTATGAGGCACAAAGTAATACTTTTATAAAATCTGGTGGACCAACAACACTTCACCCTGGCTAAATATCAGTATCCTGATTGAATCCCCAGTCCTGCCCAAGCACTCAAGCTACTGGTTAGTGAAGAAGGGGGAAAACCCCCTTGATTGTCTATTAACCCTTAACTCAAATTGACAATTGATCCAAACTGTGTGATGCAAATCAGTTAACATGGTGCCGTACACATGTGGACAAATCTCCTTGGGATCTTACTGGGGTTTACAGATTCAGTTAACATGGTCCAAGGGTGCTGAAGGAATTGGCTGGTGTCATAGCAGAACCACTGGCGAGGTTATTTGAGCACTCATGGTGCTCAGGTCAGGTCCCAGAGGACTGGAAAATGAGCAGCATGGTCCCTATTTTCAAGAAGGGGAGGAAGGAGGATTCGGGTAATTATAGGCCAATTAACCTCACCTCTATCCTTGGGAAAACCTTTGAAAAATTATTAAGGATCACATTTGTGGGAGTCCAGCAGGAAAATAATGCCAAAGGGTAACTGACACGGGTTCATAGTAGGTAGTTCCTGCCTGACTAACCTTTTTATATGACCAGGTCACAAAATGCCTAGATGCAAGGGGATGAGGTATATATCCTCTACCTGGATTTTAAGAAAGCCTTTGATATGAGATCTCATTCTATTCTCAGAAATAAACTGAGTGGCTGTGACATACATGATTACAGAGTCAGGTGGATGGCAAATTGGCTATTGGGACTGTAACAGGGGCGCCTCTTTGGGGTCCGCCTACTGGTGGCCCCGCCCAAGTGTTATGGTGCCTTCTTGCCTGCCATGCCTTGTTGTTAATTAATTAATGGATGTAATTAAGTGGGAGGCTGCCCATTTCCTGCCCCGATGCCAAGGGGCACTATTTGCAGCTCCTTTTCCTCCCCTACGCAGCAGCCCAAGCCTCACCAATGGTACTGACATTGTTTGGTCTGGGCCTTGTTATAATTTGGCCCCTTTGTCCTCCCTGAGTGCTCCACAGCCCCATCTCACTCTACGCCCTCTCTGGTGCTTGGGCTCTCCATAGCCCTGTCTTGCTCTGCGCCCTCTCTGGCGCTCGGGCTCTTCATGGCCCTGCAAAGTGCTGCACCCTCACTGGTGCTGGGGTCAGTGCACCCCAAAATTTGCACCCTCTCTGGCGCTGGGGTTCCCCATGCTACCATGGGCCCCTATGAGGCCTCCTCCTCCCCCTAATAGCCTCACCCAAACCATGGGTTTTACACTGTCACGGCAGGGTCCTCGCGGAGGGCCATGATCTCCTTGAGGTCCCTCGCTCCGTGTCAGGCTGGCCCAAGGCACCCTCTTAATCTCACCCGCCACGTCTTGTTGGTAAATATAAGGTTGGGAGGCTGCCTATGACTCCCTGGGCATGGCTACTCGGGACCTCTGTCCCCGTATGTTCCTGGACCCCACCTGGGGTCTCCCGGTGTAATGGGTGCTCCCCAGGCACCCTAGCCTTATGGGCTGCGCGTGGCTCTTACCAGCCCCTAATACCACGCCCCAAGCCTCGCAGATGTAATACATGTTGGTATGTCTGCACGCCCGCTTCCCGGGCCTCCTCTGTACTCTCGCCCACTCCTGGGCCTCCCCTGTAGTCTAGACCACTCTGGGCTCTCTCTAATACCCAGCCTCTCACTGGGACTCTTGTCTAGCCCACTCTGGGCCTCCCCTGACTGTGTGGTCTCACTCAGGGACTCCCTAGCGGGCCCCCGGTCCTTCAGGCCAACCTCACGGGTACCCTCTCTGGCCCCGGCTCACCGCGCTGCTACTCCCTGTCTTCTCGGGGGCAACCGCAGTGCCCTGCCTCGGTCTGAGGGGTGTTGCCGCACTAGCCTGTGGCCGGGCTTGCTATGCCCATCTCAGGCTCCTCGATATGGCCCCGCCCTAGGGCTCCTCGATATGGCCCCGCCCTAGGGCTGGGGTCTATGCACCCCGCAAGTGATGCCCTTGCTGGCATCTGCTGCGCCTGTCCTGGGCTCCCTAATATGGCGCTCTCCCTCTTTGGGGCTCGCCGTGTCCACACGGGGCTTCTCAATAATACCAAGTGGCGCTCCCCCTCTTTGGGGCTCGCCGTGCCCACCCTGGGCTTCTCAATGAAATCGCCCCTCACTCTGGGGCTGGGGTCTATGTACCCCGCACGCGATCCGGGGTCTATGTCCCCCGTCTGCAACCTACTGGTTGCGCCCGCGACCCACTGGCCGCGCTTCTCGCCGCCAGTTGCTCTCGCACTGGCGTGCAAGCTGCGCCTTCACTGGCGCTGTGAAAATAGTGCGCCCTCTTGGCGCTAGACTGCGCCCTCACTGGCGCTAGGGCACCCCACACTCTCTGGGGTCCCTATGAGGTACCTATATGGTACCTATGATTGAGGCCTCCTCCAACCCTTACAGCCTCACCCAAGCCTCCGGGTGTAATAACACAAACACAACTTCAAGCCTCCCGGCTATAACTCCAAACACAACCCAAAGCCACCTGGCTATAACTTAACATCATGGCTTAACCTTCGCTCGAGCGGTACTTGCTGTTAGCCTTGGGAGCTCCTGCCTCTCTGGCTGTTGGCAGAGAACTACCAGCCTGGCTTCAGCCCTGGGCTTTATAAGGGCCAGGCCCTGCCCCCTACAGGCAGCTGGCTCCCCTTAGTTGCTCTGGCAACCCGCAGCTGTGCTCAATTGGCTCTGCCAGGGCTCTCTCCCTGGCAGTTTCTCCTCTCTAGGAGCGGGCACTAAGGTGCCCTGCGACATACACAGTAAACAAAACACAAGCCCCTGGGCTATAACATAAATTCCAGCTGCCCGGCTATAACATTATTCAAGCCACCCCAAGGATGCTCCATCCCTCACCAATATCAGGAGCTGCTCACGCAGTCAGGCCTCTCCCCTATGTGAGCCAGGCCCTGCCCCTTCCGGTCAGCTGACCGCTGTCAGGAGTGGGCCGCTAGCCCACTCTGGTTGCCCTGGTAACCAACAGCTGGGGCTCCCTACTCACTACTAGGGCTTTTTCCCTAGGAGTTTCCACTCTTTATAGGAACCGGGCACCTAAGTGCCCTGTGACACACCTCCCCCTTAAAACCCTCACTCACCTGAGTGGGTCCTCACATTTTTGGGTATTGTATCTGTGCTGGGCTTCTCTTGGCCTTTCTTCAGTCACCCAGCAATTCAGGAACAGGAGGCAGAGATTTTCAGGGGCCTCCTACTCGCCTTTTCCCCAAGGTTGCACCATGTGGGATTTGCTGGGAGTTACCCCACCACAGGTAATCCCCCCCACATTAGCCAGCCTTGGTAGGGTGCCACTTAGGCCTGTCTTTTCTCTACAGCCTTTAAACGATTGTGAGGATGGCCCCGGGCATAGTGTATTCTTCCGACTGAAAACGGCAGGCACAGTACCATAGTCATTGGGAGTCTGCCTCTCTGCCACCCCTCTGTCCTTCTCTGCTCACCATTTGTCAGGTCTTGACCTTCCACTTCTTGTCACCTGACCAGCTGGCAGGGCTTGAGCCTTAACCCCTACTTGACTGGCCGGCCATGACTGGAAGGTTCTGGACTTAGAGGGGCCACCCTGCCTCCTAGTAACAGGGTTAGGGTTCCCTGTTACAGGGACACACCCAGAGAGTGGTGGTGGATGGGTTGGCATAGACCTGGAAAGATGTGGGCAGTGGAGTTCCCCAAGGTTCAGTCCTTGGACCTATGCTGTTCAGTGACTTGGATGAGGGCGTGGGGGGCAGTCTGTCCAAATTCACAGATGACACCAAATTATGGGGTAAAGTAAACACACTAGAGGGCAAGGAACAAATCCAGGTGGATCTGGACAGGTTGGAGAAGTGGGCAGACCAGAATAGGATGCAATTCAACAAGGACAAATGCAAAGTGCTGCATCTAGGAAGAAGGAATCACCAGCATAGTTACAGGCTGGGGGATGACCCTCTCAGCAGCACTGTAGCAGAAAAGGTTCTCGGAGTCATAGTTAACTCCAAGATGAACACGAGTCATCAATGTGATGAAGTGATCAGTAAAGCTAATCGCACTTTGTCATGCATTAGCAACTGCATCACAAACAGGTCTAGGGAGGTGATACTTTCCCTCTGTGTGGCACTGGTGAGGCCGCAGCTAGCGTACTGCATCCAGTTTTGGGTGTTGTACTTCAAGAGGGATGTGGATAACCTTGAGAGGGTCCAGAGGAGGGCCACTCATATAGTTAGGGGCCTGCAGGTAAGGCCCTATGAGGAGAGATTGAATCTCTTCAGCCTCCATAAGAGAAGTCTGAGAAGTGAACTTGTGTCCATCTACAAATTCATTGAGGGGGGTGGGCAGCAAGGGATAGGAAATGCTCTGTTTACCAGGGCAGCCCTTGGAGTAACTAGAAATAACAGCCACAAACTGACAGAGAGCAGATTCAGGTTAGACATCAGTAAGAACTTCTTCACAGTAAGGGTTGCCAGAATTTGGAATGGGCTTCCAAGGGAGGTGGTGCTCTCCCTTACCTTGGGGGTCAGACTCCAGGCACAGGGTCAGACTCCATGATCTGCTGAGATCCCTTTCAACCTTAATATCTATGAATCTATGGTTTAGAAAATGGTGTCTAAAAATGGCCAAAGTTTTTAAGGTAGAAGGAAAAAAAACAGTGAGCCCATCTACATGTTCAGTTAATGTGCTGTAATTACGATGCATTAAGTGTAGTCCTGTAGTAATAGGTACTAGCTTAATGTGTTGTAATTGGCACTACTGCACGTTAGAGCAGATGAATGTTTTTTAAGTGATGCTTAATGCCCATTGGACTAATCTACTACACATTAGTGGATTAGCACAGTTTTTGCCAGATGTACTAATGTGCAGTAGAATTAGTTCAATGGGTATAAGTGTCTAGTGTAGGCATGCCCAGTATTTGATAACTCAAAATTTCTTTCAGCTTAAGAGCAAGGCTAAAAAGCAACTGGCTCCTTTAGGAGAAAGATAAATTATTAGCCTTCTGAGTCTCTGTTGGGACTTGACCCAGAGGTGGGAAGGTAGAGGAAATTGCTGAAGGAGAATAGGAGACAAAAGGAGAGTGAACAAAGCAGCAACACGTTCATTAGCTGGGCTGCACAGAGGAAGGGAAAGATGGGCCTTGCCAGATTGGAATGCATTACAGTTTGCTTTGCAAAGGATACATTATTCCTTTGAGCTGTAGCAGGGAATTTTTAGATTTAGGAGCTAATTCTTACAGCCAGATTTCCAATGGGGCTGGAACCAGTTTAGAGCTACAAAAAGCATGGTGGCATGGGCTTGCATTTATTTATTAACTTTACATTTTCTACATTTAGCTTGGTTACCCTGTTCAGAGCATTATTAGCATAAAAAAATAGGTGCATGCCACATGGGTAGGGACCTACCCAAATCAAGGAAGCAGGTGGCCAATTTTGCAGGCGGATTGTGGGACTGGCTGCCCTTTCTGTGGGCTTGTCATGTCATGCCTCCCCCATACCTCTAATTGATCAAGGGGCCCCAGTTGCCCCCCCCCCCCACTGATTGGTGGAGAGAGGTGGGGCTGCATGATAGGCAGCCCTTTCAGCCAATCAGCAATGAGGGGTGGGGGCAGGAGCCATCTTGAAGGTGCTCCTTCATACTGGGAGCGTGCCCCCCCCAAATTCCCTTTCCCTCTGGTGAGCTGCATGGGTAGGCCGCAGTGGCTAGGAGAACTGTTGGTTCCTACTGGGGAGCCGAAATTTTAGTTTTAGTAAGGTTGTTTTTTGCGCGGGGGCGGGTGGGGGGGAGTTGCGAATTTCCTGGACATTGCCCAATTTCATAGACAATGCCTGATTTCACAACTTCTGTGAAATCTGCAACATTGTGAATTGAATAGGTCCCTACTTATGGGTACACAGACTCTGTGCACGCAAATACTTATAAATTTGTTTTTGTACAGCACCAAATTGGAGATTGCAGCCATTCAAACTGTGGCCCTTCAAGCGATGAGTTCCTTCAAACACCCTTAAAGCCATAATTTCAATTAAGAATCTTCTTGTTATTAGCACATGCCTGTACTGTGAATAGACAGGGATTGTGAACTTGTCTTCTCTAATCTGAGTTAATTTACTCTTGTTAAAATAGCTATGGGGACATGGCAAATTGGGTTTTAATTGAAAAAAACAGCTCAAGTTCAACTTTAAAATCCCCTTAAAACATACTCCAGCTGCTACCCTTTGTTAAAACCTATGTGACACTGTCTTCACTTCTTTCTTAACCTAAATTAAGAACACAACCTTTCTGCACAGCATAAAGGGGGCTGCACAATGGACTGGTAAGTGAGGAAGAAAGGAAAATGTTCATGGCATGTGTATTCTTTCTAAATCCAAATTCCAGGAGACCAATGTATTTCCTAGAACTCTGATCCAATTTAGAAGAGAGGGAGTTGCAGTCTTTTGTAAAAAAGACTGTTTAGTTCAGCAGAGGTTTTGTTTGCAGTATAGACTGCAGTGTCATGAGGAGATATTTGAGCTAACTGTAAATGAGCTAGGCTGCATACCAGAAGCATTCTAGCTGGGACAGCACAGATCTCAGCATGGGCTAACTGACCTTGCCTACCATGCAGGAAAGGATTATTGTCCTTATTTAACAGATAAAGAACCAAGGATCAGTGCAGTTACGTGACTTGACTGAGGTCACACCAGTGAATCTGCATCACAGATAGTAATTGAATCCACATCTCCTGAGTTTGAGTCTAGCATCCAACCACAAGATCATCCTCCTTTTCCATTTCGTTATGTCTTAGAGTTCAGACAACATGCATTCAGCCTCAAAGAGATTTCTTTGTTTTAGTGGGTTTGCCAGCAACTGCAACCCAGACAGATTTTTCCAGGATACTATGTGAATGAGATGTTTGTCTCCCAGTTATTCACAGTTTATTCAATAAAGTTTTTTCTGTGGGTGTAGACAGTATTTTTACTGCCACAAACCTGGTAGCTAACTAAAGGGGAATACAGTTCCTAGTGATAAAAAATGTATTAGCTTAATATTACATCTGTGCACAATGACTTTCAGAGCTCAGCATGGAACAGAACTCATATAGCTTTGGTGTCTGTTATAAACGTGTATCAAAGCCCAACTTTGTCAAAAGATTAGTATTAACTAAGTTTTTAAGTGAACCTGAGCTGCTACATGGGGCCTGTATTGAAAACCTTCAAAATTCAGACAGAAAGAGGAAATACTGGTTCAGTCTGCCTGGTATTCTAAACTCAGAAGTCACGGTCTTTTTAACTTCACTTTGCTTTCTGTACTTTTGGGTTGGGTGGCTTTGTAGATGCTTTCTTGTGGTTTGGCCTTGTGGGTATTTTTCGGACTGCCAAACCTGACCTCGTAAAACCTTGGATTGAGGCAGGCTCAGATGTAGCAGCCTAGGGTGGTTTGGAGTTTGACTTATGCGTGTACCTTATGAGGGGGAAATAAATGAAGATCATGTCCTGACCTTCCTTGGCAACCAGCTGAGGTCCTTCAGGTGAAAGATATTTGATACCCTTTTAGAAGCAAAACCTCTCATAAATTCTACTAAACTATTCTGTTTAATGGCAGCAGCATTTCAATGTGCAGAACTTACGTTTTTTGCACAGTGCTGATTGTGTATGTGTCTGCACTGCTCCATGTTGGATTACATACTAGAGCTGAAAAAATGTTTGTGATCTTAGTTCAGCCTAATCAAATTACAGCAAAAGCAGTTTTGAAACCTGACAGACACTGCTTCAGCTTCTTTGATAGCAGCCATGCCCTTGAAGCAGAAAATCTTGCATTCCATGCTGTCCTGTGTTAGTGAAGTCCATTGGGTCACAGAGTGCAGTGTGACTCATGACTGTGAGGTGTCTGTGTGACAGTGTGGTTATTCTGCTTTCGGTTTAATATTTCAGTCAAACAACTATTCACAGCTAGGCTGCAAAAGCCAGTCAGGCTGCCATATTCGGTTAAATGTCAGAAACATCATCAAAGCTCTAATGAATTCCATCAATATTGAAATGTCTTTCTTTCCACCTGCTCAAAAAACATTCTGCCAAGTAAAATATGTTTCTGCATGTTTGTGAAGTGCTGTTTCTTCCCTGTAAAGTTTGCAGCTAAATCTTTGAGATTCCTTGGCAAGTCAGAGAACATAGTGCAGCCCCTTTTTTAGCCCTACTGCAAGTAATAGGAATTGTAATAGAGGAAGCCAAAAATCACAATTTCCAAGTGAAGGAGAATGGCCATTTGTAATTTGGAGGCACAAATAAATGGATTTGACTAATTACTTCCATTCTATTTCCAATCCTGCTTGGTGCACAGGTGCCTCTTTCTCTTGTGTGACATGCACAGAACTGCTCTAACAATAGACTGATGATGTGATGAGCTGTGAAGTGACATCTCTCAACAGTCTTTGTTTTTTAAAATGTATGCATAGAAACAACCAGTTAAAGAAAAAGCCACTGCTCCCTGCAAGATTCTTGTAATGCAGCAGCAGATTTACCATGAAACAAACCGTGCAGTGACATGGGGCTCCCAAAGACAAGGGCCCCCAAAATGCAGGACAAATCTGACAAATGACTGAACTTAATAAGCGTTGCAAGTCATGAAGCAGTCCAGGCTTTCTGCATTCTGCAAACTTCTGTGAACTGTGCTCGAAATGTGTTTTTTTGAAGTAGTCTAGCAAAGAATTTGCTTTGCCATTTTTTCACTGTCTCAAATGTTCTTTTTCTTGTCTGGGTCCCAAGGGGGGGAGCCCAACAATGAAGCTGCACACAGGGCCCCACTAACTCTAAATCTGCCACTGCTGTAATATCCACAGCTCCCCAAAACATTAATATTCTTTATCATTAATATTAAAGATAGGGGAACGGACCAAGATTTGGTATAGTCTAAAGTTACTCTCAGAAGCTTTATAGAATTTCATTTGTTGCTGAGCAACATTAAGATATGCTTTGAAAATAGCAGCAAAGCTCTGATGTCAGCAGTGAAGGGCGCCTTCCTAAGAAATTAGAAATGGGGGTAGATCACCATCATGTAAATGTGCTTTCATGCAGTTGTTCATCATTTCAGCAGTGCTTCAGGATGAAAGACTGGCTCTCCTACTTTTAACCTCTTAAATAATTACTTTGCTATGGCTGTCCTGAGATACTTACAGGCCTTTATACTCTTTGCATCTCTCTGAACTCTATTTTTGGCCATGAAAAAAGAAAATGTTTTTGTCCTCATAAACCAAGCCAGCTACTGTAACCCACGATCACCACTTTCTCCCTTATTAGCCTGCTTCTCAGAAATTCACCATAAACTGAGCTGGAGCTGGAGACAGATCTGGAGCCAAACCCGGAGCCAGAGCATAACCCAGAGCCAGATCTGTAACCGGAGCTGGTGCCGAACCTGGGGCTGGATCTAGAACTGGAGCCAGATCTGGAACTGGAGCCAGATCCAGAGCCAAACCTGGAGCTGGATCCAAAACCAGAGTCAAACCTGGAGCCGGAGCCAGAACCAGAGCTGAACCCAGAGCTGGATCTGGAGCCAGATCCGGAGCGATAGCCAGAGCCGGCGCCAAACCCGCAGCCAGAGCTGGAGCAAAACCTGGAGCTGGCACAGGAGCTGGAGCCAGAGCTGGATTCAAAGTCGAACCTGGAGCCAGAACCGGAGCTGAGCCTGGAGCCAGAGCCAAACCCGGAGCTGGAGCCTGAGTCAGGGCTGGAGCAAAAGCCGGAGCCAAACCTGGAGCCAGATCTGAAACCAGAGCTGAACCTGGAGCTGGAGCCCAACCCAGAGCCGGAGCTGGAGCCGAACCTGGAGCCAGAGCTGGAGCAAAACCCGGAGTCGGAGTCAGAGCCGGAGCAAAACCCAGAGCCAGATCTGGAGCTGGAGCCAGAGCAAAACCAGAGCCAGAGTCGGAGCCGGAGCTGGAGCCGGAGCCAGAGCCAAACCCAGAGCTGGAAACGGAACTGGAGCTGGATCCACAGATGACTCTGAAGCCAGATCTGGGACCAGAATGCAACCTGGAGCTGGACCTGAACCTGGAGCCAGAGCCAGAACTGGAGCTGGAGCCAGAGCCAGAGCAAAACCTGGATCTGGATCTGGATCTGAAGCCAGAGTCAGAGCCGAACCCAGAGACAACTCCGGAGCCAGAGCAAAAACCGGAGCAGGATCTGGAACCAGAGCCGGATCCAGAGCTGGATCATAAACCCAGAGCCGGAGCTGGAGCAATACCCAGAGCCAGAGCAGGAGTCAGAGCCAGAGGCAGATCTGGAGCTGAACCTGAAGCCGGATATGAAGCCGGAGACAAAGCTAGAGCTGGAGCCGAAACCAGAGCCGGATCCGGATCTAGATCCAGATCTGGAGCCAAACCCAGAGCCGAAGCAAAACTTGGAGCCAGAGTTGGAGCCAGAGCTGGAGCAAAACCTGGAGCCGGAGCTAGAGCCAGAGCAAAACCTGGAGTTGGAGCTGGAGCCAGAGCCAGAGCTGGAGCCAGATCTGGAGCTGAACCTGGAACTGGAGCAGGAGCCAGAGCCAGATATGGAGCTGAACCTGGAGCCAGAGCAAAACCCAGAGCTGGAGCTGGAGCTGGAGCAGAACCCAGAGCTGGAACAAAACCCAGAGCCAGATCTGGAACCAGAGCCGGAGCTGGAGCCGGAGCTGAACCTGGAGCCAGATCCAAAACTGGAGCCGAACCTGGAGCCAGAGCCGAATCCAGAGCCGGAGCCAGATCCTGAGCTGAATCCGGAGCCGGATGCAGATGCTGAGCTGAAGCCATACCCGGAGCCGCGGCCACAGCAAAACCCAGAGCAGGAGCCAGAGCCAGATCAGGAGCTGGATCTGGAGCAAAACCCAGAGCCAGAGCTGGAGCCAAATCCGGAGCCGGAACCAGAGCCGAACCTGGAGCTGGAGCTGGAGCCAGAGCCACAGCAAAATCTGGAGCTGGAGCCGGAGCCAAAGATGGAGAGAGAGCCAGAGCCAAACCTTGAGCCAGAGCCTGAGCCAGAGCCAGACACAGAGCCAGAGTCGGAACCAAACCTCAAGCTGGAGCCGGAGCCAGAGCTGAAGCAAAAACCCAGAGCCAGATTCGGAGTCCGAGCTGGAGCAAAACCTGGAGCCGGAGCCAGAGCCGGAGCTAGAGCCAGATCTGGATTTGGAACTGAACCCAGAGCTGGAGCCAGAACAAAACCTGGAGCCAGATTCGGAGCCAGAGCTGGAGCCAAAGCCGAAGCCATACCCGGAGCTGGAGCCACAGCCAGAGCAAAACCCAGAGCAGGAGCCAGAGCCAGATCTGGAGCCAGAGCAAAACCCAGAGGCGGAGGTGGAGCAAAACCCAGAGCTGGAGCCGGAATCAGATCAGGAGTTGGATCTGGAGCAAAATCCAGAGCCGGAGCCAGAGCTGGAGCCAAACCCAGAGCTGGAACCGGAACTGGAGCCAAACCTGGAGCTGGAACTGGAGCCGGAGCCAGAGCCAGAGCCGGAGCCGCAGCAAAATCTGGAGCTGGAGCCAGAGCCAAACCTGAAGCTGGAGCCAGAACCAGAGCCGGAGCCAGAGCCAGAGATGGAGCTGAAACCAGAGCCAGAGCCAAACCCGGAGCCAGATCCAGGATCGAATCTGGAGCTGGATCAGGAGCCAGAGCCAGAGATAGAGACAGAACCAAACCTTGAGCCGGAGCCGGAGCCGGAACCAGAGCTGGAGCAAAAACCCAGAGTTGGATTTGGAGCCGGAGCTGGAGCAAAACCTGGAGCCAGAGCAGGAGCCAGGGCCAGAGCTGGATTCAGAGCCAAACCCAGAGCCAGACCCAAAGCAAAAACTTGGATTCAGATTCGGAGCCAGAGCTGGAGCAAATCTCGGAGCTGGAGCCAAAGCCGTACCCGGGGCCAGAGCCAGAGCTGAACCCAAAGCCGGAGCCGGAGCCAGAGCAAAATCCAGAGCTGGGGCAGGAGCCAGAGTCAGAGCCGGATTTGGAGCTGAACCCGGAGGTGGAGCTGGAGTCAGAGCTGAAACCAGAGCCGGAGCTGGAGCCAGAGCTGGATCTGGAACCAAACCCAGAGCCGAAGCAGGAACCAGAGCTGGAGCCAAACCCGGAGCTGGAGCCAGAGCCGGAGCTGGAGCAAAACCCAGAGCCACATCCAGAGCCGGAGCCAAAGGAAAACCCGGAGCCAGAACTGGAGACAGATCCAGAGCCAAACCCGGAGCCAGAGGAAAACCCAGATCCAGAACCAGAACTGGAGCTGGAGCTGAACCGAGGGCCGGATCTGGAACCAGAGCCAGATCCAGAACCAGAGCTGGATCTGGAACTGGAGCCAAACCCAGAGTTGGATCTGGAGCCGGATCTGGAGCCGCAGCTGGATCCAGAGCCAGAGCCGGGTCCGGAACCAAACCCAGAGCCGAAGCAGGACCCGGAGCCGAAACCAAACCCAGAGCCAGAGCTGGATCTGGAGCTGAACTCAGAGCCAGAGTCAGAGCTGGAGCAAAACCCAGGGCCACATCCAGAGCTGGAGCCAAAGGAAAACCCAGAGCCAGAGCTGGAGACAGATCCAGAGCCAAACCCAGAGCAAAACCCAGATCCAGAACCAGATCTGGAACCGGAGTCAAACCTAGAGTTGGATCTGGAGCTGGATCCGGAGCCACAGCTGGATCCAGAGCCAGAGCCGGAGATGGATCTGAAGCTGAACCTAGAGCCAGAGCCAGAGCAAAACCCGGAGCCAGAGCAGGAGCCAGAGCCAGAGCTGGATTTGGAGCTGAACCCAGAGCCAGAGCTGGAACCAGAGCTGAATCCAGAGCTGGATCTGGAGCTGGAGCCAGAACCAGAGCTGGAGCCAGAGATGGAGCCAAACCCAGAGTTGGAGCCGGAACTGGAGCTGAACCCGGAGCTGGAACCAGAGCTGGAGCCAGAGCTGGAATGGAGCCGAACCCAGAGCCAGATCTGGAATCGAACCCGGCTCCAGATCCAGAGACGGAGACAGAGCCGGAGCCGAACCTGAAGCTGGAGCTGGAACCAGAGTGGGAGTCGGAACCTAACCTGGAGCCAGAGCCAGAGCCGGAGCAAAAACCCGGAGCCATATTCAGATCCGGAGCCAGAACAAACCTAGAGCTGGAGCAAGAGCCAGAGCCAGAATCGGAGCCGAACCCAGAGCCAGAGCTGAACCTGGAGCCAGATCCAGAACTGAACCTGGATCCTGAGCTGGAGCAAAACCTGGAGCCGGATCTGGAACTGGTGCTGAACCCAGAGCTGGAGCCGGAGCAAAATCTGGAGCCAAAGCCAGAGCAAACCTGGAGCTAGAGCCAGATCCAGAGCCAAACCCGGAGCCGAACCCGGAGCCGGATCCAAAACTGGAGCTGAACTCGGAGCCGGAGCTGAACCCGGAGCTAGAGCTGGAGCCAGATCTGGAGCTGAACCTGGAGCCAAAGCAAAACCTGGAGCCAGAGTCAGAGCTGGAGCTGGAGCAAATCTCGGAGCTGAAGCAGGAGCTGTACCTGGAGCCAGAGTTGGAGCAAAACCTGGAGCTGGAGCAGGAGCTGGAGCAAAACCCAGAGCCAGAGCCAAACCCGGAGCTGAACCAGGAGCTGGAGCTGGAACCAGAGCAAAACCCAGAGCTGAACCGGGAGCTGGAGCCAGAGCAAAACCCGGAGCCGGAGCAGGACCCAAACTTGGAGCTGGATCCGGGTTGTATTCCAATGTTCCTTCTACTTAGTTTTTCCTTAGTGTGTGGTATGTGAAAGGTCAAACAACCAAGACACAAAATTATAGGGTTGATTATGAGGAGAGTTGGGTAGAAAGCCAAATTTTCTTTTTACAGGAAATGTTGACATTTTGAAATGACCTCCCATTCTGATTCCAAGTGAAAATTGCAGAATGGTCCAAATCAGAAATGTCAAAGCACAAAATGCCATTTGTAACAAGGTGGCCTGAGATGTCAAAATAAAAACAATATTTTGAAACAGTCATTTAAAAATGAGTTTTGGTCTCAACCGTGATTTTTTATTTTGCATTGTCATTGGAAAATCCATAATTTTTCTTAAAACTCAGCATTTTTCCCAAGAAAACTGCTATTTCAACAAAACCATGCTTTGCAGAATAGTTGATTTGCCACCCAGCTAGACTTACATGGAAGTCATCAGATAGGCTGCACCAACAATTTCAGTCCATATAAACATACTTATTTATCAGCTTTATGCAGTCCTGCCTTCTCTTCTCTCTACCCGCAGCACATGTAATCTATATTTCTTTTCAAGGTGGTAGAGACAAGGCTGCCAAACCTTCAGCTGGAGGGGGGCCCACATCATGGTGTCCCACCACAGTTAAAGTAATATTTACTCCATGAGATCCTGTGCTGGAAGCTGTGGAGAATGACCTGCTTTGTGAAGACTGGACTTTGGAAGGATGGTAATGTGAGCTCTTTAGGGAACCAGGATTACTTAATCCCTATTGTAGCCCTGATTGTGGCACATCATAGATTGCTCTGTTTTTCTTGTCTAATGGGAAAGCTTGTTTCGCAAACAAACCCAGGGTTCTGGACTCACTGGGTTTGAATCTCCATGGCCCTGTAGCTTATATACAGGGAGTGTACTCAGAGTGAATTGCTTCCACCACCACCAGTACAACCGTGTGGAGCAGTTTGAGCTGCACTTTGCAAAGGCATATGAGAACCTTTAAGGTAACAGTATATGCTGCGATTCATTTCCCTATTCTGTTCCTAGGCCCACAGCTACTTTGGCATAGGAGGTTAGAGTGGGGAAAGGGAAAAAGCCACATTCTGAATCTTGGGCCTTTCAGTTTGTGGCAACTCCAAGTTGTCTGACTCAGTAGGGATCCTCTGTTTGTATAAACAATCCCTGCTTCTTGCAGTACCTAACTAGCAATCTACTGGTTGAACTCTGGTGGATTATGAGATACTCTTTATACTAGCTGAGGCTCTGGTGCATAATATATTTCTGTATTTATTCCTAAAATAGTTCATACACCATATACCATTGTTTCCCCGGAGGAACTCCAAGCACTTGATAAACAACATGGACACTCACAACACTCTTGTTGGGTCAATAAGTTTTATTGCCCCACTTTGCAGAGGAATAAACCAAGACACAATGGGACAGATTCAAAGCAACCTCAGTGATGTTGATGGAGTTGCATCAAACATTCCTTTGGTGCAGAGAACTGAAGCACCAGACTTTCAATAAAACTTGACTGCAATTTAGGCTCCAAATTTAGAAAACAGAATAAACTCTTTGAAGATTCAGAGTTTTATTTTGGTGCTTATAAGGGAGAGCAACTGTTCTGATAATGCAGTCCTGACTTTTGGTGCTGAGCATTTGTGCTCTTTTTGAAAATCTGGCCTCCTGTGACTCTAATACACAGTTGGAATCACACAGTTTCTTAGTGAGCTCTCTGCATGACAGTTGAGATTTATTTTTTGGGACATGTATTACTCTGGGGAGAAGGAGCAGCAGACATAGGCATCCCTTTGAAGGCAATATAGGTTATTCCATCCATTAGAACAAATCAGTTTGATCTTCCACAGTACTGTTTGTTGTGGGTTGATATGATTGTTTTATAATTACCTGCTGCAACAGGCTTAATCAATGAATCTCACTTGGAATGCAAAGTGACGATAATTAAATATCAGGTGAGTACTCAAAATGTAGGGTTAACCATTAGATACTAAAAATAGGGAAGTAGTATAAGCCATCAAGCCTCAAAACAGATGCTTCTGCACTCAGTTGCTATTACTATATTTATTAAAATGTAAGATGACCAAGATATAAGCTGACCTCTCTGAATAATTAGATTCTATATCAATTTGTTATAAATTTCCAGTTATAGAATCTAATTATTGGAGGTTTGCTTTGAATTTGTCCCCCTCTGACTGCTACAGCAGGGAAAATAAATCTGGAGGCAGTCAAGTGGCCCCCTTTTGCCTTCTGCCCCCCAACCAACTTTTTCCCCCTGCAGCCCCTTTCCCCCCTTACTGTCAGACCCTGCTCTCCCTGATCATATAGAAGTGAGGGGCAAATTTGAAAACACTGATCTTGAAATAAACATAGGTGTAATAATTCATCCTGCCTTATCTGCACATAAGAGAGCAACTCACAAGGATCCAGAGGCACAGACTTCTACCTTCAGCTTCCTCTGTTCAAAAATGAAGTTTATTTTCTACCTATGGGGACTTTTTACCATCTTCAATTTTCCCTGAGACTGAGGAAGGGCACATGTGTCTGAAAACTTGCATAAAAAGATAATTTTTTTTGTGATTTCATAGTTGGTCTAATAAAAGGTATCATCTCTGAACCAAGAGTTCTAGAGTTTTGCAGTTCTTGTAATCCATATACTAAATGCATCCAGAATGTGTTTACCTTTTTTGAAACTTTATAAATGCACTTTTAAGGAGTACTTTTGCATTTATTTATAGTACAAATTACTTTTTTTGTTTTGAAATTTTGTTTCAAGGACAAATCAGTTCTAACTTCTATTGGGCAAAGCCCAATAGTCAAGTTTCAAATTTTGACAGAACAGAGCTCAATTGTTCAAGTCTGTGTGGCTGTACCGTTGGGCAAGCATCCTCCATCCCAGTCCCATTAATCTGAGGCTTCAGATATTCCCCAAATCAATGCCAAGCTTCCAACATGAAAGCCCGAAGCCTGGAGGTATTGGAGTTTAGCTGCCAATTAGTCTTGTTTGCTCCTAGCCCGAAAGGCTGTGAGGAGCAAGCCAGAGGGAAAGCTAGAATGCAGTCCCCCATTACCACAAAATTATGCAGCTGATTTCCCAGAATTTGGGGAAATTGCAGGAGTTAGCATGCCCAGAGTATAAGGGGCAAGTTTTGCCCTGGGAAACCACTTTGTTGATCATAGTATCTCCCCTGCCAGATAAGTATCGATAGTACAAACAATGCATGGTATTAGTCCAAAGACAAAAGCCTCATGATTTACCATCTAGCTCATTAGGCTGGGCCCCAGCAGAGTCAACAGCATTTGAAGCCATGGTGTCTCCACATCTCAGCACTGCTCAATATGTGTGTGTATTCCAGATTCTTCCCACAAAGGATCCATGTGCTAATTAGTTCCCCACTCATGATTGGAACCATGTGTTCTTGTCATGAGTCCTGGGATCCTCCAAAAATGTATATCTAGTTGAGTTCCATGGCAACCTGGTCTAGCTCTAGCTCATGGAGGGTAGGGCCACACTAATTATATGCAATAGGCTGAGAGAGGAAGCAGCAGTGGGATTCTGGATGAACTGTTTGGGGGCCACATTTGGTGATGTTTGAAGAAATTTAAGTCTGGGGAAAAAGGCACAGTTCAGTTGTGGGAATGAAGAGGAAGTCAGAATGCATTCAATGCAGTGGCTCACTATGACTTGAAAAAGAGTCAGTATTGAGAGAGACTGAGCACAGTGGGCACTACCATACATCTTATTTAGATGACCTACACTAATCTATCTGTGGTAGGTTCCCATTACCATTTTTGGCATTGGGAGAGGGTGTCAGAACCTCCAGGCCCAGTGCTTGTTCCTTTTTAGGGGAACATCTGCCAATTTTTTTTAAAAGCCATGCACATGCGCAAGCGCGTAGGCGTGCACACACACACACACACACACACACACACACACACACACAGGTTCCCATCTGTATGTTTGCCCAATATGAGCCATGTGTTTTATAGTCATGTTCAATGTTGGCTACATTTAGTCATCTTCATAGTTGGTTTCCGTTACTGAGTGCATGTTGCTTTTGGCAGCAGTTTAATGATAGACAATGTATTTAATGAGGTTTCCTTGTATGAAAATGTAAGATGAAGGGTTTTTTCCTCCCATGCTGAATGGGGGAAAAACATCATCTTGTATTTGAGTAAATACAGTATTTCAGATGCAATAGCTAACCTATCCAGTCTGTCTTAAGGTGGTAGTTAAGTATATTATGGCGTTTCATTTGCAATGTTTGCAAAATAATGAATTGTTCATTAATGAACTCCAGTGGAATAAAGATTTCAAGTCACTGATTTATAGCTATTTTGTTGAGTGACTGACTTGGTAAAGGATACTGTGTGTTTCTATACTGCAGGAGTCTGATGTGGGATGTCTCTTATTTAAATACAATATTGCATACAAGATTCAAAGTGAGGGTCGCCCTTATAGATGCTTGTTATTATTGTGATTGAAATAGTAACTAAAATATTTCTGCAAGACTGAAGTTAAGAAGATAATTGAATCTCTGTCACTGTTCAGATCCTTGCTGTCTCTACTAAGACATTCACTACAAAAGAGGAGTGCATCCATGTGTGTGTGCGTGTGTGTGTGTGTGTGTGTGTGTGTTCTAATCTAATTCCATTTAGAAATTAGATTGAAACCATCAAACTCAGTCACAGAGGCCCAGTGGTAAGTCATCAGCATTTGTTCACACAGACCTAGAGCAGATTCTGTCAATTTCAAGTAAGAAGCACCATCCATAGATCCATTCTAGCCTTAACTCCACCCATTTCTGCTTAACTGGACATGACACATGAAAGATGTGTGCTTTTTTCTCACCTGATGTAAATCAGAAGCATGACAAAGGCACCTTCCAGGCCTGGTACTAGAATGGCCCTGCCCTTGTCTCTGGGCAAACTGCCCACCTTGTTCTCCTGCTATGCCTTGTTGATAAATGATTGCAATATTGAATAGGCAAGAGGCTGCCAGGTCAAACTGGGCACACAGTTGGATCTTTACCATACCGCCTTCTTCAAGGCCACACACACACCACCCCGCTCTCACCAGGGCCTCTTGCACTCCACTGGCTCTCACCCCGTCTCTTGAATACTGCCTATCCAGGCCACACTCATTCCCTCCTACTCAAGGAGATCCCCAAAAGTGTGTTCTGTCACAAGGAGCAACTCCACAGACTTCAATAGTTACACTAGTGTTAGTGAGAAGAGAATCAGACTCATAGATTAAGTACAGACAGTCAAAAAGCCTGAGACTGAATCAATTCAATCTTTGCAGGTTAGTCTAAGCTGCATAGATTGAACTGATAAGCAAGTGAACAGACAATCACTTTTGATTCTGGAAGTGCAGCCACATACTTGCAGTGGCCCATGCCAGAAGCTGGGGGGCACTAGAGCATGTCACTCTGTTCTGCTCTAACAGACAGCTTGGGCCATGGTTAGCGCACCCACCCAAAGAGTGGGGGTTTGCGGGGGAGTTGCAAAACATCCTGGGATGTTGGCGGACTGTGAGTTAACTTGAACCAGGAAGGGATCTGGAACAGAAGTTCCATAAGTTAGGTCTGATAATACATTCATCCATGTTTACCTTAAACCAGTTTCAGCCATTTTGAAAGCGGTTTATAGATTCATAGATGCTAGGGTCGGAAGGGACCTCAATAGATCATCGAGTCCGACCCCCTGCATAGGCAGGAAAGAGTGCTGGGTTTAGATGACCCCAGCTAGATGTCTATCTAACCTCCTCTTGAAGACCCCAAGGGTAGGGGAGAGCACCACCTCCCTTGGGAGCGCATTCCAGACTTTGGCCACTCTAACTGTGAAGAAGTTCTTCCTAATGTCCAGTCTAAATCTGCTCTCTGCTAGCTTATGGCCATTATTTCTTGTAACCCCCGGGGGCGCCTTGGTGAATAAAACCTCACCGATTCCCTTCTGTGCCCCCGTGATGAACTTATAGGCAGCCACAAGGTCACCTCTCAACCTTCTCTTGTGGAGGCTGAAGAGGTCCAGGTTCTCTAGTCTCTCCTCATAAGGCTTGGCCTGCAAGCCCTTAACCATACGAGTGGCCCTTCTCTGGACCCTCTCCAGGTTATCCACATCCCTCTTGAAGTGCGGCACCCAAAACTGCACGCAGTACTCCAACTGCGGTCTGACCAGCGCCCGATAGAGGGGAAGTATCACCTCCTTGGATCTGTTCGTCATGCATCTGCTGATGCACGATAAAGTGCCATTAGCTTTTCTGATGGCTTCGTCACACTGCCGACTCATGTTCATTTTGGAGTCCACTAGGACTCCAAGATCCCTTTCCACTTCCGTTCTACCAAGCAGGTCATTTCCTAGGCAGTAGGTCTGCTGGACATTTTTCCTCCCTAGGTGCAGTACTTTGCATTTCTCCTTGATGAATTGCATTCTGTTGGTTTCTGCCCATTTGTTCAACCTGTCCAGGTCTGCTTGTAGTTGTTCCCTGCCCTCCGGAGTGTCCACTTCATCCCACAGTTTTGTGTCACCCTCAAACTTGGACAGAGTACACTTCACTCCCTCGTCCAAGTCGCTGATGAAGACATTGAAGAGTATCGGCCCAAGGACCGAGCCCTGCGGGACCCCACTGCCCACACCCTTCCAGGTCGATACCGACCCATCCACTACGACTCTCTGGGTACGACCCTCTAGCCAATTTACCACCCACCGGACTGTGTAGTCATCCAAGTCACAGCCTCTTAACTTGTTTACCAGTATGGTGTGGGATACCATATCGAAGGCCTTCCTGAAATCTAAGTATATGATGTCAACCCCTACTTCTGCATCCGGGCGTTTTGTAACCTGGTCATAAAAAGAGACTAGATTAGTCAGGCATTGACTGCTATGAACCCGTGCTGGTTTCCCCTCAGCATAATTTGTCCTGCCGGGCTCTCGCAAATGTGAGCCTTGATAATTTTTTCAAAGACTTTGCCAAGGATGGAGGTGAGACTGACTGGCCTATAGTTGCCCGGGTCCTCCTTCCTCCCCTTCTTGAAAATGGGGACCACAATGTCCCTTTTTCAGTCCTCCGGGACCTGGCCCGTGCACCACGAGCATTCAAATATTCCCGCCAGTGGCTGTGCAATGACGTCAGCCAGTGCCTTCAGCACCCTCGGATGGAGCTCATCCGGGCCTGCTGACTTAAAGGCATCCAGTTCTTCCAAGTGACTCTGCACCATGTCAGGGTCTACACATGGTAGTCTGGCACCCTGCTGCTGCCTCTCTACAGTCCCAGTGAGAGACTTGTCTTGCCCCTCACTTAGGAACACTGAGGCAAAGAACTCATTGAGAAGTTCAGCCTTGTCCCCCCTGTCCATCACCAATTGCTTATGCCCATTTAGTAGGGGTCCTATTCCACCCTGGGCCTACTTTTACTCCCTATATATCTAAAAAACAATTTTTTGTTATCCTTAACTTGGAATGCCATCCTCAGCTCCATGGTAGCTGTGGCCTGTCTAACTGCCTCCCTACAAGTGCGAGCAGAGGAGGTATACTCCTCTTTGGTAATCTCTCCCTGTTTCCACTTTTTATATGCTCCCCTTTTAGCCCGTAGGCTGCTCTGGATTTCTCTGGTCAGCCAAGGAAGCCTCCTGGCCCCTTTCCCTCTTTTTCCTCGCATCAGGATCGTCTCCCTCTGTGGCTGAAGGATCATTTCCTTAAGGCACAGCCACCCTTCCTGGGCTCCCATCACTTCAAAACTCCTACTCTGCAGTGCATCCTTGACTAATCACCTGAGTTCATTGAAATCAGCTTTCCTAAAGTCTAGCACTTTCACCCTGCTAGTTACCTTACTCACTTGACGTCTTATGATGAATTGTATTATTTGGTGATCACTGTCCCCCAGGTGACCACTGATCTGTAGGTCCCCTACCATGTCATCCCCCATTGCCAATACCAGGTCCAGTAAGGCATTCCCCCTAGTGGGACCATGTACCTCCTGCATCAGGTGGAGGTCCTGTACACAGGATAGGAACCTGCACGAATGGTGGGATTTTGCTGTCTGCGTCTCCCAGCAGATGTCTGGGTAGTTTAGGTCCCCCATGACTACCGCCTCCTTAGTTTTTATGGTTTCCGAGAGCTGCCTCAGGAGCCCCAAATCTAGTTCTTCCCTTTGGTGTGGGGGTCTGTAGCAGACCCCTACCACCAAATCCCTTTCTCCTTGACCCCCATGTAACCTAACCCACAATCCTTCTACTTTCTCCTCCTTGGATTCCGTTTTATGTGTACTGAGCTTTGTTGTTTTGCAGATTTAAAACAATTTCTGATAACTTATGCCAGTGTATGTGTAATTTCTGTCCCTAGCCATAGTGGCTTTGGCTTTTGCCTACAAGTCAGGTGTTTCTTAGGAACAAAGGAGAACTGCAACTGTTAGTTCAAAAACACACAATACAAAGCATGAAAAATACTTTAACTTGCTCTCAAAGTTAGATTCTGCTAAGGGCATGCAACAATGTTGCCTAGAATGATGTCAAGTAGTTTTCCATTCCAGCCTCAGATTGGTGTAACAGTAATAAAAGGAGTGTCTGGAACATTCAGCTCTATGGGTTTAAAAGCTTCTCTGAGTGCATTACCAACATAGGCATCATTTAGCGCTTGTGTTTTATGGATACGTTGTTCCAGGACCTTGTGGTAATTGCATCATTTATTTAATATCAAACATCCTGTACAGTGCACTGGCATATTAGTTAGTGTTAGTCGTGACATGGGTTTAGGGGAAACAACTTCTCTAGCATGAGTTCATTTTGAGTTAAAATGGGAAATCTGTTTTATATTGCTTGGTGTTTCTCTTAACGTATTCTCGCAAGCACTGATTAAGTTTTCATTTGATTATTCCGTGCCTTATTGTATTTTTCCCATGCTTTTTCAGAGGGAATTCACCATAATGGATGTGTCCCTTACATTGAGGCAAACAGCTCAAAATACAGTTAATTTAATTGTAAAAAAAATCTTAATAGAGGAATAATGGAAAAACTACTCATACTGGGGTGTCTGAAGATATGATAACCCAGGCTCTGAACAAACAGAACAACAGAAGCTTGGATGGTACTGTTAATGCTTGATATTTCAAAGCACTTAGAGCCAACAGAGTGCAAGCAACATCATTAACAATGACATTCTGCAAGCTGTAAGGGAAGGCATGCTTGTAACAAAGCATTCTTGTAGCAAAGAATTTTGAAGGCTTATTTCTATTGGGGATTCTTAATAGTTGAAGGAATGGATGGTGCAGACGAAAAAGTAGCAGGCAGGGTATATTTGCACCTTATAGACTAATCAAAGTGTACGTGTGTATGTATGTGTGTGTGTATATGGATAGATAGTACAGGTACATTGATGCAATGTACTGAACAGGTACAGTGGATTACTGAGCAATAACTACAGGGAATGATAGCTAGGTAGGTAGCTAGCTAGTTAGCTACCTAGCACAAGCTTTCATGGGTTGAAACTCACTGCATCAGATGCTGTGAAAGGATGTGCACAAGGTAGTATATAAGGAGAGAGAAATTTGAATACAAAAGGCAGAAGGGAGGAGAAGGAAAGAGGGGAGAGGAGGAAGGGATGGCAGGGCTGAGAGAGGCAAACAAGCAAGCAATAAATCCATAGAAACAAAGGAGTCACAAAAGCTAATCCAGGCAATAAGAATCTACAGTCCTTGTTTAAACAATACTCTACAGAATGCAGTCTGTGGATGATTTCTTGTTCGTAATTTCCTGTTCAAATTGGTTCCTAAAGGTTTGCTGCCTGAGATTAGCCACACAGGGAGGTTAAAAGTATTCTGCCATAGACCTGCATGTCATTCTGAAGCTGGTGTCAGATCGATGTTCATTAATACACAGTGAGCACGTCTACATGAGACAGTTACTGTGCATTAGCCTATTAACACTGTGCTGGTTAAAAACCTACTGCACAGTGTTACTAGGCTAATGCATAGTAAGCATCACAAAAATCCATGCGCTGGTGCTACTGTGCAGTAACTCTAATTACTGTGCATTTAGTTAGTACTTTATTAAGCAAGTAGTAAACTAAATGGGCAGTATCTAAGGCACACTAATGAACATGTAGATGTGCCCAGCCTTGTGCGTATTCTTTCACAGCATCTGATGAAGTGAGCTTCAGCTCATGAAAGCTTGTGCTATACACACACACACACATATATATATATATATATATTATGTCCTTTGGTTAGTCTATAAGTTGCAAGTCTACTCTGCCTTCAGACAAACATGGCTAATTATATCTCTGCTCACAGTCAGAAATGGCAACAAAGAGGAATGTAGCCCAGCGGAAAGATCTTGGGACTGGGACTCAGGAAACTTGGGACCTAAGCCTTTCTGTGCCTAAGTTTCTCCACCTGTAAAATGGGGGATAATAACAACTATAAAATTCTTCCAGGTTCACATATGTAGAGCTAATCAAGCCAATCTGGCTGGTGCTAGAGTTTGAAGGGTGTGTCACGTTTGGCACACTTGTCTTGCTCCATAAGATACAATGTCTGATGGATCCAAAGAATGGTGGGACTGCTGTCCTTACCCCAATTCAGTTGTCCTCAGACCTTGAAATGGAGGTCTAGAGTGAACAACAGGCTCACTAGGTCTTATATATACCTGGATCATTTATCTTATTCTGCTTTAGCTAAGGACCTCTGGGCTGCCTGGCAGAGGGCAGGATTTAGCTCCAGAAATAATCAAATGTCTGAGCAGGTACATTTGATTACTGAGTAGTAACTATGGGGAACGATGCTATGGCTCTTTGATAGATGGGTAGGTGGGGATTTCAGTCTGATTATAGTGGCAGAAGTGTTGATTACCTGGTGAATTATATAGCAGCCTTTGTAATCTAGTGGTCAAAAGACAGACTTGAGAGTTAAGACTCCACTTCAGCAAAAGCTAACTTTTTAAGTGCAGTGTTTAAGACCGGGCCAGGTTTTCAGAACTCAGTTCCCATCTTGGCCCCAAAATAACAATAAGATTTCAAGACATTTCATTAATAATATTTCAAAACCAAACTGAATCTGAACTCTAAGGCTTCTGGCTCAGCTGCAGTTCTCAGAGATTGTTTTTGTCTAAAAATTTCCAACAACCTCTACTCTACATGCTTTATAGGAGAGCCATTTCACCAGAGCCCACTTCCCACAACAGAGAATGAAAATGTACACTTGTGTTAGCAACAGACTTCTGGCAGAGCCACATTCCACAAATACTATGGTTACAATATGTGGTTGAGACCATGCCAAGATGGAGTGGAGGCAAGGCTTGGCTATGCTGAGGTGTGGCAAGGAAATGAGGGTTCTTGATTTCTATTCCTGACTCTAGCATATGCTTACATGATTATTAGCCCATCACTTCATTTCCCTGTGCTTCAGTTTAGTCCTCTGCAAGGATCAGGCTATAGTGCAATTTCCCAAAGGCTGCTTAGGCTGGGTAATCAAAAACTGAGGGAATTGCATCTGAAAATCTGAATATTGAGTTCCTTTCTCTTCTCAGTTTTTTCCCCATAAAATGGATATGCTGAGTTTTCATCAGTTAATTTTTGTAAAACACCCTGAGACTCCTGGATGCCAGCAAAGGCCAAAGTATTATTGTGAAGAGCGACACTGATACCACCACCATCAACAGAACTGAGATTTTTTTGCAGTGTGTCATTAGGGAATTGTCCACAGAAATCCCATTATTGTTAGCTAACTTGCAAATTTACCCTCCCCCTCAGCTTTGCATATACTGAAGTGGTAGCTAAACTGATAAAGTAGATGCAGCACATTATATGTATTGTGCCACAAGCTGGTCCTGTGTGTGAAGCACAGGTCCACTGAGTGCAAGTTCAGCTTCTTCATTATTTCCTTTGGGAAAGGGCAGTGGGGTTCTTTAAGTGTTATCCTTGGCCGGATGTGCTATGCTCTTGTGATGTACTTGAGGCCTTCTTCTTTCATTTCCTCTTTCTCTGAATAGAGTAGTTTGTGGTCATCTTCACGAGAAGAGCAAGGCTTAGGCTCATACTTAGAGCTGACACTGCAATAGGGAATGCTTATAGTGACTGAGACCTTATCTTTACAACCCCTAAAACTGTGTACTTCTAATTGGTTCATAACATTCTGCTTGCTGGGTTCCAATTTGTCCAGCTGAACTGTGCCTACACAGAAGCTTTTTTCCCTATTGTAACCATGCATGAATTACTTTTGTGGCTACATAATATGTCATTAGCATGGCCTTTAGTCTATATCAGTGAATCCTGTGAAAATCCTTTCAACTATCCCATAATGCCTCAGGCAGAGAAGGTCAAAGGATGTGCACACAGAACAGGATGATGGAGCAAAGAATTTTGGGATGTCCTGTCTTGTGGATGGGTTATTGGATAAACTGTTCAAGCAAGTCTTGGGTATACTGCTAAGAACAATATACTCAGCTGGACTCAGGGAGAAAAATGATGTACCATGCTTGGTTACTCACAAAGTAATAACTATTACTGTTTTGACCCCAAACCAATTCACTGTTTCCAGACTTGGTTAATTCTGGTTGTACTATACACATGACCTTAGCCATAATATTCTAAAAACAGTGAATAACTTGGTTTTTTTTGGCCATGTTCCCTCTTCCTATAGACTGTAGATTGCTATCATGAGCTATGGCTGAGCATTAATGGCAGCTAAATGGCCTGTATGGTATCCAACTAATTATTATACAGTACTTTGGGATGTTGAAAGCATAACATAGCAAGTAAGTCTTGAGAGAGGAGGGTTTTCCTTAGGCTTTATTATTTGGAAGTTTGGAAGGAAATGCCATCTTTCAAATATTTTTTTTCTTTATAAAAAACAAAACATAGCTTTGTGTCTGTGATTTGGACTTGTTTCTTTTCTTGGGCTCCTAGCCACTACAAACCTTCCACAGCAGGTTTAATCCAGCTCTGCACTGACCCTTGGTAATGTCTCACTTCTCTCAAAGGTCTTCTCCACAGTCTAGGGTAGAAATCATGCTGGCAATAACATGCATCACATCTCATTTAACTTTTGGGTTTTTATTTTTAATTAATGAACTCACTAAATGGTGAAACTCTACATCCAAACATTCTTCCTGAATTAAGGGCAGATTTGCTTTGTGCCACATCCAGTTCATCTACATATGCAATTAATTCAACTGAATCTAGTCTGGCTCAATTTGAGCTGGAGTAAACTAATCATGACATCACCATCTACACGTGCTGTTAAGTCCAGTAATTTACTGTGCTGCTGGATACCACTTGTATCTGGCAGGACTATCCAACAGTGCAGTAAGGTACCCTCTGCACACTAATTGCCATTCATGTGTAGACAATGATGCTTTACCGTGCAGCAGAGTAGTCTGCTGCACAGTAAAACATCTCATGTACACGTGCCCATCGAGATGTATTTTCTGTTTGTCATCTACAATGGTAGAAATCTCGCAAGAACAGTTTAGCTCATGAGCGTAGGTGGATTTAGGATTTCGAAAAGGGGGGGAGATAGTGTGGCTCATCATCACAAATATCACCAAAAAATTCTACACTTGAACTGCAACTAGAAGGTTTACTAATATGATAGGGTTTTAGCACTATATTATTCAGTTTAAGACCAAGGCAAAAACAAATCTAACTTTATTGGAATGTGCACTAATTTGCTAGATTATAGATAAAGTTTAAAAAGCACAAGAAATTAGGCAAAAAAAAAAAAAAAAAACAAGTAAAAAACATAGCCCTTAGTCTTGAAGGGCATTTTTACATGTGCTCTGGTGGGTGCTTTAATTAACAAGTGTTTTTAATTAAATGCATCCAAGCAGCACATGTATCAGCATTCCCTGTGCTGAAAAATGGGAGCAGGGCACTTTGAACTAGCTCATTGAATGAGCTTTATTTCAAAGCACCCTGCTGCCATTTTTCAGTGCAGGGACATATATGTGATGCCAGAATCTGCTGGAGTGTGTTTATTTTTGTGCTCCAGCGTTGGATTTCCAGCGCATCGGAGCAAGCTCCCTGCACATGTATAGGAGCCCTTAGTTACTGTAGTTAAATGCCTGAATAGAAATGCCACTGAATCCCAAGCAGTTGGTTTTAAAGTTTGGGTGGAGCAGGAATCAAAGATGGGGTTGCAACTGCATCAGTGCACCTGTCCTGGATCCACCCCGTTCATGAGATTCCTGCCATTTAGTGCCTAACTCTTGTGTGAACTGTACACCAGTTTGCAGGGCTGATAAACCAAAATCCCAACCAATGTGTGTCCTAGATTTAAATCCAAACATTATCTGCTTGACCCATATCTAAGAAACGTGTCTCAGGTATACATGTTGTGTTTATACTTACCACATTGTTATGGTGCATAGCACCAGGTGGCACTGTTGTACATCTCTTCCAAGATCATTTTCTTAACATTTGAGTAAATGTTCAGTTTTGGGAGGATGTATTCAAAATTGCTATTTGTTTTATTCCACAAATTTTATTGTTTTATTTATGGTTCTGGGTAGAGAAAACTGTGTGCACAGAAAGAGGGTTTGTTTTCTATCTCAATCCCTAAATAGAGTCAGTTCTTGAAACAGAGTTGCTTTCTTCATCCTGCCCTGAGATTCTTGCCATGAGGGATATGCATTGCATTGTCTGCTCCAGGGTGCAACTGAGGTGTAAACAAAACAAGTAACACTCAGAATAGATGTTACTGATTTCCCCTCTGCTGGGAAGTCAACCTTCAAAGCCTTGGACATCTGCCACTGTTTGGCAGAGAGACAGCAATATACATGCCTTTTTATATGAGTAGATTAATGCATAGAAACAGCCTACAACTGCCTATACAGCTTTAAGTGTAAGAGGAGAGCTCCCAGCTTGACTAATCTCTTCAGCATGTCTGAACGGTTATATGCAAGGTTCCAAACTGCAGTGCATATACCCTAGTTTATCTGGATTTGAAGGCTGCCTTTGATAAAGAACCACAAGGCAGACAGGGGATGCAGCTGAAAAGGATCAAGAATCAAGGTAGTGAATAAAGAACTGGTTTGTAATCAAAAAGTTATATAAGGCCTATGCTGAGGAAGGCAGCTCCGACACAGGGTGAGCTGCTGCTCACAAGTGTACAATGTGAAGTCTCTTAGTAAATGGCAAAAAGAGATCGGGGAGTTTTATCTGTGAACAACTTAGATCCAGAAATCAAACCACTGGAAATTCATGTGCCTCACTTGCTGCTCTTTTCTTGCTGGCTACCTGTCCATAAAGATGAATAGAAAATGCTCTGTCCTGCGAGGTGTGAGGGAGAATTAAAAGAACAAACTTCTAACAAGCTGCTTACTACCCAAATAAATATGGCTTATCTGCACATAGTATTTTGCATTGCCATATGCTTCTATAAGCAGGTTAGATAAGTCTATGAAAGATATTTGTATAAACAGTAAAGAATACATCATGCAATAGATCAACTGTAAGAAGAGAGAGTAACAATAAAAATGTGCTGACATATGTAGGGCTTTGGAATGAAGGCTCTGATTCAGCATAGCCTTGATCATATGCTTACATAGTTTTTTCAACTGCAGCTACCATGAGATCAGAAGTCAGGGCTCATGCCAAAAGACACTGAAGTCTCTGGAGAAACAGACCCCCCTTACCCCCATTGGTTTTAATGGGCTTTGGAACATGTCCCACTGAGATCAGAACTGGAAACTCCAAAAGAACTTTCTGACAGAGAAGTCTGTGTTATATTGCTGTAAAACATTCTGATCAGAGGGGAACAGGGGGAAAAATTGTCCTGTTATAGGGATAGTGTCTGGCTGGTTTGTAACAAAGACCATTTGCCATTTCCCTGATGCAGGGAAACATCTTAATTCTGGACCACTGTGTTTTCCAGAAGTGCCTTGATGACTTAGGAGCATAGTGTCACCCACTAACACTTAGTCCCACTGACATCACTGAATATAGAACAATATATTGTTCACTATTTTCATCAGTGACCTGGAATATGACATACAGTGCACCCTCAGCAAATGTGCACATGAGACAAAACTGGGAGGAGTAGTAGACATGCTGGAGAGTAAGGCTAAGATTCAGAGAGACCTAGACAAATTGGAGGATTGGACCAAAAGAAATCTCATAAAGTTCAATAAGGACAAGTGCAAAGTCCTGCACTTAGGATGGAACAATCCCATGCACCAGTACAGGCCAGGGGCTGACTGGCTGGACAGCAGCTCTGCAGAAAAGGACCTGGGGGTTACAGTGGACAATAAGATGGATGGGTCAGCAATGTGCCCTTGTTGCCAAGAAGGCTAACAGCACACTGGGCTGCATCAGTAGGAGCGTTGTCAGCAATTTGAGGGAAGTGATTATTCCCCTCTATTCGGCACTGGTGGGGCCACATCTGGAGTACATGATTTATGAGGAAAGGCTGAAGGAACAGGGCTTACTTAGTCTGGAGAAGAGAAGGCTGAGAGGGGATTTAATAACAGCCTTCAACTACCTGAAGGGTGGTTCCGAAGAGGATGGAGCTAGACTGTTCTCAGTGATGGCAGATGACAAAACATGGAGCAATGGTCTCAAGTTGTAGGAAGGGAAGTTGAGGTTAGATATTAGGAGAAACTTTCTCACTTGGACAATAGTAAAATACTGGAACAGGCATTGGCTATGCATAGGGGGTACATGTGGGTGCACGTGCACCCCCTGAGATTGGCCGTGCACCGCCCTGGAAGCACCAGCTGCGAAACCAGAAGTGCCAGCGTAAGTGCACTTCTGGTTTTGCTGCTGGCTTGGTGACTGGCCACTAGGGTACCCCCCACCCCTCTGGTTGGCGATCTGGTGCCCCCCCCAGACTTGAGAGGCACCAGTTGCCCATGGGAACAGTTTACCCAGAGAGATGGTGGAATCTTCCTGGAGGTTTTTAAGACCTGGCTAGACAAAGCCTTGGCTGGGATAATCAAGTTTAGGGATGGTCTGGGACCAGGGAATAGGTGACCTCCTGAGGTCCCTTCCAACCCTAATTTTCTATGATTCTTTCATTCTATGATTTTAAGTATGTGCTTACAGTTAAATGTTGTGCTGAATATGCATAAACTTAAGCTTATGTTTATGGTTAGGCACATGTATAAGTGTACTGAATCCAGGCTATACTTTTTTTAAAAGCATACATTTAAAGTAAAGCAACTGAAAGAAACATTCTAAGGGCACGATTTTGGTGGTCCAACCTGAGTTTCCCTGGGCTTGATTTTAAGAGGAGCTGAGCGGCTGCTGTTCCCAGAGACATCCAGGTAATCAATTCTTTTGAAAATCATGCTTAAAAAGTCTGAACTGGCACACCTGAATCAGTGGTAGTCTTAGAAACTGTTACCTGGAGTCATTTATGCTTTATCAGACCATCATGAAAGTACAAAGACACTGGCATGAAAACAAGCATGACAAGATGCTGCAACATGCCTTCATTTGGCATTTTCTAATCTCTGAGTGCTTGACTGCACAGCATTAATACAGCATTAGAACAGGTTTTTTTCCCCCCTCAATATTAGAGATTTTGCTCACTCTTGTGAAAGAGAGTGATTTCTTTAAGTGGGTTTTAGCAGAGGTAAATAAGTAGAATTAATTTACATTAAGCAAATTGTGCAGAATAGGACTTGCTTGTGAGTTACCTATGCAAAGAGCTGTTTGCTATGAAAATCGGAGCTTGCGGCTGGTAGTTTGAGGAGTTCTATGGTCTGGTCCTTGGGCATAATTAATTAGAGCTGAAAGGTAGCATGATCTACCAGGAACAGCATTAGGCTGGGAGTCACTACGCAGATCTGATTACATTCCTGGCTTGGTCAGGTAGCTAAGTGCACTTCTTTTTGTGCCTCCATTTTAGGGTGACCACCTTTTCAAAATGGAACAGCAGAACACATGCCCACCTCTCCTCTTCTTCCCTATCCCCCAATGGTGGCACAGCTGGACTGGACCAGAGCTGAGTCAAGCAGGGGCAGATGTGGGTTGCCCACTGTGGGCTCAGGGCTCCCCACCCTGCTCTACACTGCTGCATCTGGTGCCCCCACTGCATCCGGTGCCCCCAGGTGGGCAGGGCAGTGCCCTGGCTGGACAATGCACTGATCCCCAGTCCCTGCCCCACTCCCTCACTCATCGTGAGGGCCTCAATCTGCACCCCCCCGCCCCGCTACCCCTATGTCCCCCCAATAGATTTACCTGCAGGGAGCTGTTCTCCACACTGTCTGGCTGTCTTGTTGGCTACATACATATGTGTTGTCATACAAATGCACTAGCACCTCCTGCATCCCACTCTCAGAAGCCCCAAGCAGCCCCTTGCAGGCTGGAACACTGCCAGTCTGCAAGGGGAAATGTGCCGTTTCCCATGGTTTCTTCAGTGGACAGAAAACTTGAATCACTTCAAGCACTTGGGGGTGCTTCCCTCAGTCAGAAGCACAAGTAGAGGTTTCCCTTATTCAGCCGAACCAAGGGGACCCCAAGGCATAATCTAGACCCACACCCAATAAATTTCCCATTCTAGGTGCAAAGGAGAATTTTATTGGTTACAAGGAGTAGGGTTGGAATAGGGTACAGCAATACCAGAGAAATCTCAAAGAGCAAACTGGCATGGTTGGGTAGCCTTTGGTCATGCATCTGAGTTACTGCAAGCTATACATCTACTTAGATCTCAGGTAGCTTACAGCTTACGTGAGTATCATCCAGAGGCAGGTGGAGATTCCCTCTGGAGGCAGGCAGTTCCTTGATCATGAATTTTGAGAGAGAGAACAAGTTTCAGATGGTTCTTCTCTCTCTGAGTCTTCCTCATGGCTGTTGCCCCATTCTCCTGGGCAGTCCTTAACTTATATAGCCCCTATGACCTCATTTACCTGGTCCAATGGAGGTCAGCACCTGTTGGCTGTCAGCCAACCAATTTGAAATACATCACTAGTTGCCAGGCAGACTCTAGCCCACCAGGAGGGAAGCCCCTCACCCAGGTATGCTATACTAGTCACATAGGCAGAGGGAGCAGGTTTCCCCCCTCCCTCAGGAATGTATCCAGCTCAAGTTACCTAAAGAAATAAGGTAAGGATGTGTCTCTCGGCTGGGCCCATCCTAATTAAAATTGTCACCAAGCTGAGTTTTTGGGAGGGAAACAAAGGTGGCTTTCTGCCACAGTTGACATTAACTCACAACAGATTGCAAAATAAATCAGGGTCGTAAGGACATGTTTGGGACAATCTACTGAATGGGAAGACTGATAGTTTCATTATAACCTCATAATTCAGAGGTGTGGAGAAAATCCCTGTGACTGGAATGCTTTGTGTGCCCATTTTAAGTTGTGCTGTCAAGAAACTAAGATCCCAGCCCTCTAGTCCATCTTTGGTTCTTCCCCCTTTCTTTCTGTATGTGTGTTAACACTTTTGTCACTTCTATGTGGATAGAACTCAAAAGCCAGGATCAAAAGCAAGCTGTTGCTAGAATGAAATGTAGATTAGGTAAGAAATGTTATTCCTGTCTTTACCTGTTAGAGGCAAAGCTTATTTACTTTGAGTGAAGCATGTATTGGTTTGGCTCAGCTGAAGGCCTGAGGCAGACTGCCCCCAGGAGCCCAGCACATGGGGTGCTGCACCTACCCTCCTCACCAGAGGCAGCAACAGGAAGCTGAAGTCAGATGGAGGGAGAACCTGCAGACCCTGGCAGCAGCAGCAACCAGAGCAGTGGGGGAGAGCAGTGCCCAGCTAGGAGGCCATGGACCATATTTTAACCCTTCACAGCCCGCAGCCCGCATGTTGGAGAACCTTGCTCTAAAAAGATAAATGGTAGGAGGGGAAATAGAGTAGGATGACAACCCATCCCTGATTGGGCAGAAGAGCCCCAGAATGAGAACCTCAGGTCCTGGTCCTGGGCTGTATGACTCTGGGACACCATTTGTCCCAGATTTGCAGTATCCTGCAGTGATCCGAGTTTTCTGTCCAGAGGGTACACACCTTCCCCTATCTCTTTAAGTAACCTGAGATAGATACATTCCTGAGGGAGGGGGGAAACCTGCTCCCTCTGCTTACATGACTGGCATCACATAACTGGGTGAGGGGCTTGGGCTCCCTGGGGAGCTAGGAACCGCCAGTCTACCCAGCAACCAGTGATGCATTTCAAATTGGTTGGCTGACAGCCAATAAGTGCTGACCTCCATTGGACCAGGTAAATGAGGTCATAGGGGCTATATAAGTTAAGGACTGCCTGGGAGGAGGGGCAGCAGCCATGAGGGTTACTCAGGAACAAAGAAGAGCTGTACCATCTGAAACTTGCTCTATCTCTCAAAACTCATAATCAGGGAACTGCTTGCCTCCAGAGGGACTCTCCACCTGCCTCTGGATGATACTTGTGAGTAAGCTACCTAAGACCCAACTAGATATATAGCTTTCAGTAACTCAGATGCGAGATAAAAGGCTACCCCAGCCAGAGGAATTTGCTCTATGGGATTTCTCTGTTAATGCTCTACCCTGTACCCTATTCTAACCCTACCCTCTGTAACCAATAAAGTTCTCCTGTGTACCTACTGTGGGAGACTTATGGGGAGTGGGTCTAGATTATGCCTTGGGGTCCTCTTGGTTCAGCTAAGGGAGACCACTACTTGTGCTTCTCACTGAGGGAAGCATCCCAACTTCTTGAAGTGAATCAAGTCCCCTTGAAGGCTTCTAGGCCTGTGTTTCCCAGAGTGTGCAGAGCCTGAATTAAGTCCAGAGCTCTGGGTGGTGGTAGTGGAACCCCCAGGCTAGCGGGTGTGCTCCAGGAAGGGGGTTGGCCAGACTTGAGGCACCCATAAGGAGGCACTCGGAGCTTGGAAGGTGGTCGGGCATAGGGAGGTGGGTGGCTCAATGCAGGAGCACCCCCTACTGGCCGGCCACATCAACTATCTGAATTACCTCTTAGGGGATATGGCTAAAGATATGTGTCTTGGGACTGCCAAGCCAAGCCAAGTATTTCTTGTACCTATATGGCAAGCCAGAGGATAGGTCACACCTTAAGCCAGATCACAAACACCATTTCACAAGATCTGGCCTGGGGAGTGGTTGAAACTAAAGGCTCATGCTGGATGCCCATATCCTGCAAATGGGGAAGAAGGAATGAATGCTCTGCAGCATATATTTTACACCTGACCTTGTATTCAGTGTCTTGCAGGTTAGGAATAATCTGTATATGACAGAGTATAACTGAGAAAAACAGCTCTTGTGCCAGTGCTGTACTGAAATACTCCCTTAGGAGCAAACCAAACCTTATTACCTTTCCATCAGTTTTGGGCATGGTTTACAAGATCAGAGCTTCAGCAACATAGCGGGGGGCTTCAATTTGCTGTGAAATCTTGAATTTTATTGGATTGGCAGGGAGATTATTGTAATGACTAAAAAGTATTTTGCCACTGTACTTTTCTTTCTTTCCACATCCAAGGGTGTGTTTATCTCCTGTGACTGCATTCTATTGTAACAATGATTTACCTTGTACACAGCTGAAACCCAGTATGAGCTATGGGATGCTGGGGTTAAGGAAACATTAAATACTTCAGGTTATGGGAAAGGACATAAAATGTTTCCATTATGATATTTCCTTCAGTTCCAAAATTCAAGCAAGACTGGAATTTACATTAAGCCCTCTAAATTGGGGGTTTGGCGAGGGGATTAAGTATTGTATTTTAAGACAGTCGGAAACTTGGGTGGACTAGGGTTAAAAAGCCACTGATTTCACCTGAGAATAACTTCAGGCTTGGAGATCAGAGTTATTAAACATTCATTTTTTAGGCAGATCCCATGTATCTTGCCAAACTCTTACTCAACAGTTGAGACACAGGATTATTTGAGTCAATGCAGTGATTTCTTTTCAGATTTCTTTATTTGGGTCATCCATACAATCTTTCCTGATGGTGTCAGATATTCTAGGCCCAATTACCTGTGGCTTTACAAGGATGGAAAGAATGAGTATCAAACAAAAAATACAGTCCTACAAGGTAATAAGCACTTCCTGTGAGGCCGTCACAAGAGTAGTGTACACATGATGTCACTGCACTAAACCTCATGTTTGCATTAGTGTGCAGATGTCTCGTTATTAGCTTAGAAGAGTTATGTGAGGTACACTTTTTATGGTTGGAAGCAAACAGCTCTTTGCTCCCAAGTGGATTTCTACACAATAGATTCCAGTATGCTGAGACAAGGGATAAACCCTGAGTACAAGCTTTAGCAGGGGCTCAGATACAATACAGTAATGTTATAGACACCCCTGGGCAAGCACCCAGATCTTAGTCTTATATCCTCTTCCACCTCAGGCAACATTGCTTCTGTAGAATGCTGCTTCCTGCTGGCCTCTTGGACTGGAGCTTGTAGTAGCTTGACTGTTTGAAGTATACTGGAGATGCAGGCCTGCTCTGGAATCCAAATACCAAAGTACTAAAGAGCTGCAAAAAAAATCTGCTGTCTCTCAAAAATCACCAATGGTCCCTGTCCATTATTTATAATCCTCTAATGGACTTAGTTACTCTCCTCCGGAGTCTGGAGAAGAGAAGCTTGAGCTGGTAAGGACGAAGTCCTACTGGGAACTCTACGTGTGAATTAATGCGCTTTTCCTAATATGCATTAAATTTAATACCTCCAATATGAAGTACTAAATAAATACGCATTAGGCTGTGCTAATGTGCAGTAGCGCAAGCACATGCTTTTTAGGTGACACAATGCACAGTAACCTATTCTACTGCACATTAGAGTATTGGCACTTTTAAATGTGCCACTTTAATGCACAGTAGAATAGGCTACTGTGCATGAACATGCATATGTAGATGTGCACCCACTGTAACCTGGTGCTCTGATCCCTCAGATGAAAGGCAAAAGCATGCTATAAAGAATTCCATCACTCATATTCCTTTGCTTTTTTTCCCTATATTAATTAAAAAGGGTTCAGAACAGACTAATGCAAACAGTCTTACTGCCTCTCAGGGTCTAAACTTAGTCCATGTCTCCACACCCCATTCTGCCTGCATATAGGACTTTACCACCTTCCCTACTGAGGCCAGTCTGTCAGAGCAATCCCGCTTCTTGCAGGTGCTTCCTTCTCAGACCTACCACCTAAGAAAGGCAGAAAACCTTCCCTACAATCTGTCTCTAATTCTGGGTCTTTTGTGTCATTTCCACAATATTACTTCCCATCTGGCATGACTGGGAGTGGGCATGTGACCTTTAACTATAGCTCCTATTTTTAAAAGTACCAAGGGTTGTAGCTGGTACACCAAAAAGTTCATGTACGGCCAGGGTCCTGTTACAGCCATTCACTGGCACAGACTTTCTGTACTGGCCTGTTGACTATGGATATGTGCATGTTGCTGTCCCGTTCCAAAACACCCAGCTGAAATGCCCTGGAGAGCTGCCATAAAGCAATGCTGCCTTGTGCTCAAAGACTGGAGGATCTGCATTGGCCTTTTTGTGGCATGCTTCCCCTTGTGCCTCATGTAGTATATTTCAGTCCAGTTGTTCCAGTCTGTCAAAGCAGCAAGGATTGGGTACAACAAGGAGAACAGTCCGAACTCTCAGACCATTACCATTACTTGAGCCAGGGATGCTATAATCTTGTGGTTTTCTTACATGCACTATTCTAAAATCTGTTCCTTTTGAAAAGAGAAATTTAGCATATATTAAAAGCAAATAAGCTTATTATCTAAGTGACAACAGCCCTCTTTCCTCTGAGTGCTCGTGGTAAATTCCATTACTGCCTGGGTTCCGTACTTAGGGTTTACCATAATACCTCTTGCTGCGTGCAGTTGCAGAGGAGAAATCTTTAATGTGAAGCTGTAGAAGTCTTTCATAATGCAATTATTCTCCAATAATCTTGAAATGGATTATAATTAGGAAGGGGAAAAAGGGTTTTTTATTGTAGTCATTAGTTATAATGTCTGTCTAATTCAGGACTATGCTAAAGAGTAACTAGATATATCCAAAAGCCAGAACCACTTACTGAGATGAATCTTTTCCAGCAGAGTGAACTCAAGCCTCTACTCGCAGACTAGGAAACAGCCAGGGTGTTAGTTTTAGGAAATAATTTGTTTAAAAAATTGGAATTGCAAACTTTAAATAATGAACCTGGAGAATTCGCCCCAATGTTCCTTAATGTATAAGGAAGAATTTGCTGTCATAAAAGACTTTGATGTCATTGATAGAGTATATAATCCCTTTGCTAATAAGTCTGTTGGGCATATGATTTTTTTAGTCTAATAATTAAATGTATTCTTTTGGGGTAAGAGTAAAATAGATTTGATCTGGCTTTGTGATTCATTATAAACTGTGTGACACAGCTGTCCAAGAATTAAGAGATTTTGGCTAAATTATTCAAACCTTGGTGACTATTGTTATGCCCCAAAGACAAGTTTAGACATTTAAGTAAAAGTGGCCAGCTTGCCATTTGAGAGTGCAGAATGCCTGTAGCTCCCATTGACTTCAGTGGGCTAACAATAGATTTAGGTGGAAAACTTGAGGTGCCCACTTTTGAAAAATGTGGTGCTTCTGTTGAAAGGAATTTTAACTAGCCCTTTAACGAACACACTGGGTAATCCACTCGATTTGCTTTAGCAGACCCTGATGTTCAATTCTGTAGACCTATTTCATTATTGGGCTTTGATTCTGAACAGTTCAGTTCTACACTGCTGTTGGTTGGAGAGGAATTAGTCCCCCATCCTGGACAGATGACTTATAAGTCTCTGGGAAAGCTTAGCTATGGAAAAAAATTAGCAGTGTTAAGAATGACTCACATGAGAAAGAAATGGATACACAGCCCTTTTTTATTACTGACGTCTAAAAAATAAATCTGGTGAAAAAACCCAGCATCTCTATTGTACTTTTCTCTGTGCTAAGATTTTATCTATTACCCTTTGTTTGGTTTGACTTATTCACTTTTCATATGTTTTTTCTTTTTATCTCCAGAGTGCATTACAGAATAATGTGTGTGGGTTCAGTACTTTTGGTGTGGCTCTGATCCATGCTATGTCTTTGCTTCAGCAGGGCACGTAAGCACACATATGCATGCAAGTCCCAAAGTTATACTTGTGCTTGCATGTGCTTGAATCCATCCCTGTCCAGCAAGACATATTTTAAGTACTTTGCTGAATCTGGGGCTTTGTGGCCCATGTGTTTCTCACCTGTTTGTCTTGTATGAGACATTGGTTGCGCTATTTACTTGTATGTGTGTTGAGCCTGCCTTTTCAACCCAGTCCTTTCAAACCCAAGAATCTAAGGGGGCTGGACTTAATGATCCAAGAGTCCCCCTTCCCAAGAGTCTTCGACAGCGTGATTTCCGTGAAGTAGCAACAACACCAAAGTCTAGTAAGTGAGAATATGTATACTTACATCAGAAGAGTCAAATTCACTCCATGTCCCAGGCCAGATCTGGACTGCAGTGTTCATTGCAGGCCAAATCTCACTTGGGGAATGGGGCAGCAGCAGCAGGACCACCATAGGCAGCAGTGGGATGCTGCAGAAAGTGATGGGGGTGATGGGACCAGCAGTAGGGAAGTGGGTCTCTGTCAGCACAGCCTTTGCTTCCCCTCCTGCAGCAGCAAATGGCCATGTCCACCAGGGATTTTACAGCAGGCTGTGCCCCACAATTTCAGATAGCCATCAGGTACCTACGTGGGCTGAAGGAAGCAACTTCATTGCCTGGTAGTATTTGATGCCCACCCCCCTTTATATTAATAGAATTAAATGCTACTTGCAAAATAATTCACCAGCAGTTATTTAACACATTTCATAGAACCCAGGAAAGAGTTGGCACATAACTTGGATGTTTCAAACAAACAAATAAACAAACAACACAAACTCAAGAGTCATCAGTCAGACACACTGTGTCAGATTTCCCATGCAGTTCAGCACTCACTGAGACACCTGAATGAGGGCCAGACTCTCAAGTGTCAGCAGCACTGCTGCACTCCTATGAAACTTTTTGCCAAATTTGGGACAAATTTAGGCTCCTATTTGGCTTAGGAGAGCGAGTCTCATGGACCTCAAAGGGTTTTTGAAGATTTCATCTTGATGTTAAGTAGGTGCTGAGTTCTTTGTGAAATCAGGTCTCTAATATACCATGGTACCACTGAAATGACAAATGCAGATTTTAGTTTTATTTGCTATATTATAGCCTGTAGCAAAACCCCCAGTTTTACTTTATATATATATATATATATATATGTGACCACCGAGTTTACAACACCCAGTCACGTGCAGCCTTGGTCCGAGTGACGGGTGACGTATGTCTTGCAGGCTTCCGTAGTTGGCCACATAGCTGTTCACTCCAGGAGTAGTCTTCCCCTATCTCATCTGCCACAACTTTGAATATTCCCAGTGGGGGGCTTGACTATCCGGGGTCCCTGTGCAGCACACAATTTGCCCAATGGTCACTCGCGGGGCTCCACCATCCCTATACCCTGCCCTCATGCCACCTCGATGGATCCCTCCGTATCTTCGGCCACGTCCCTTCTCTCCTGTAGATACGGTGCCTCTTGAGTTTCTTCCCATCTGGGATATCAGCCCTGGAGCCTGCTTCGCTTACCCCTTTGTGGGTCTTCTATGTTCAATGGTCCTACTCGCGAACCTACGCTCGTCCAGAGTAAACTCCAGCTCTCAGGACCAAATTGCCCTGAGATGCCCTGGGCTGTGCCACACTTACTCCATGTGCCTAGGCCCAGCCTGTCTCTCAACCCCTTCAACCAGGGAAACCAAAAGGAAAAACACAAAAGAAAACCACAAGACACTTTGTCTGTCGCTTTGCTGAAACTTAGATAGTCTCCCTCCTTGGTTCCTTAAAACCGAGCACTGGGAGCCTGGTTTCCCTATAGCCTAGCTAGGGGGTACCCCTTCTGTTGGCATGGAACGCACATGTCCTCCTACTTGGGTCATCCTCTCCGCCTTCCTGGCTCCTTTCACGAGCCCTGGGCCACCCCACTTTTCTCCCTTCTGGAGCGTCCCCGTCCCAGAGTCTCATAGTCCATTTTTGTACAGGTCGTTCCTCTTTGAATGCAGTGTAGGTACCCGGCTCGTCCTCAGCCCTCCCTGTTGCTCTTGCCAGGACCTCTCCACTGCGGCCACCTCCTCCTCCCAACCTTTCCCAATACTCCCACTTGCGGTACTGTGGGGCTTCGCAGGTCTTTCCCTGCTGCTCCTGCTGCTATGGCCATCACAGCTCGCAGGAGCTGCTTCTGGCTTGCTCTCAGTGCTGGTGCCCTGTTGCCTGCTGCTGATGCTGAGCCTTGGAACACGCGCCTCTTCTGACTCCTCGTCCAACACTTCTCTTCTCCCAAAGGTTTCCCGGAGTGGGTAGTGAAGCCACATGCTCCACCGGTCCGTTCTCCCCTCTCCTTTCCTTCTGTCATCTGCCATTTTTATTCTCACCAGCCAGTGATTGCTGGTGATGTCACCAGCTGGCCTTAGTTGAATAAAGACGTGGCTGATGAGCCGCGTGGGTTTCTTTTCCTGTTCCCGCTGCTCTGCGGCTCCTGCTGCAGGTAAGTGGTTTCTTATTTTATTTTTTCCGTTTGTCCCCTCTCCTCGTTTCTTCTGTTCCCCATAATTTTCTTTTCTTATTTGGGGCCCTTCCTCCCATTCTCTTCTGGGACAATATACATATACATATATATATACATTATAGACACACACACACGCACGATAGATATGCATTCCCTCCCCTTCTCCAACTATTTCTGACCTTTTCTTTTTCTCCCTCTCTATTCCCTATAGACAACCATAAGCGAGCTCAGACTTAGGATAAGCTTTAACATTAGTTTGGTAGCAAGTTTTGGTTTTGGATACCCACTGTTTAATATTGTATAATTATTAGGTTTGTATTGGTTTTTACTGTTGTATATTGTATTATTATCATTTTCGTATTGATTTTTATTGTTTCATATGGATATTGTATGGTTTAGGCCTGTATTTGTAAGTGAACCAAAGTCATGTAAAGTTTCTGTTTTGTATGCCAAGCCTCCATCTTATGTCCTCTGCCCAGGCATCCCCTGTGTTGCAACTGTATGATTCACGTACCCCTCCCATGTAAATTGGTTCCCGGATGAATGAAAGTGATTGGGAATGATTGGAATACAATGGTAGCTGGTCTCTACTGAATGGCCTGTAATGACTGGGCCATCACCTCACATTGATTCACCCAGGAACCACGGACCTCACCTAGGAACAGAGACAAGAACCCAGCATTTGAAAGACAAAATACCCTGCAGAACCAGCAACTCTACCATTGTACCCCACCATTACAGACACCCGAAACTGCACATCCCTGCACGGAGCACACATGCTCAGTACGCCAGGGGCTGACCCTTGCCTGGGCATGCCTCCTGTCACTAGGGTCACACAACGTCTGCCCCTATAAAAAGGGGCAGTGAAGACAGACCCAGTGGAAATGCCATGTCCATCCGGACCAGCTCAGTTTCACATCGCCTATCCACCCCAGAGGCCCTGCCGGTGACCCCCTCTGTACAACATCAAGCTGAAGGAGACCCTGACTGGCCATTGAGGATCAACTTCCAGCCTGGGATAGGTAGATATTACCTGCACACCTCCTCCTACAATTTGGACTCTTTCTCTCTCTCTGTCCTCCTGGACATCAGTGGTCTTCAGCCCCTGCACCAAGCCTCTCTAACCCCTGCTGCCATTGTGTAAGTGTGTGGGTGAGTGGGTGGGTGGGTGGGTGCAAGGGAACCAATAAGACATTGTGTCACTATCTCTCCTGTTCAATAAAACCACTGTCATTTGCAACCTCGAGTTGGATCATGTTTTACTGAATCCCAGTCCCTTCCCAATCTTAAATTCCAGCCTCATTCTTTCTCTCTCTCAGCTTCAGTCCACCCCTCCGCTAGTTTCCCAATCTCCTCCCAATTCCATCTCCCCTTTTCTGCCACCTCTCTGCCTCTCCTTGCTTTTCTGCTGTCCCCCTTACTCCCCACGCTCCTGCTGCCTTTTCCCTGTGACTTTCTGCTACCTTTCTTTGCTTTCCCTTTGCCCCTGCCACCTTTCAGTCTCTCCTGCTGCTTTTCCCTGTGACTTTCTTTTGCCTTTTTCTGCTTTCCCACCTTTCAGTCTCTCCTGTCACTTTTCCTGTGATTTTCTGCTGTCTCTCTCTCTGTTAGCAGGCTTCCCCCAACCTTCTTTAGTCCCCCCCCACCCCACAACTTCCCAGCACCTCGTGGCTGTCCTGCAGTTTTCTCCAGCAGCTGGAGCCTTTCTCCAGCAGCTGGAGCCTTTCTCTAGCTCCCAGCACCTGCTGTCACTCCCTGCAGTTCTCTAGCTGCCCCGGAGCCATCCTCTGGCTCCCCACACCCAGAGCCCCTCTTTAACACCCACACTTTCCCTTAGTCCCACTTTCCCTCTCCCCACCTACCTTTTCAGCTTCCCTGTAGCTCTGGCTCCAGTCCCAGCCTCTGTGCTGGCATAGCCCCCCTGTTTTGCAGGCTTTGGGCGTTGTCTTTTAATCAATTAAGATCAATTAACCTAAAGTTACCCCTGAGCCTCAGTTCTTCAGCCCAGGCCCCTCTGGTCTACTGGTTCTAATCCCGGTAACTTTCACTCCCAGCAACTTTCACTCCCTACACTTCTATTTTCTTACCTTAACCTTTCCCCAGGTATCCCAAGTACACCAAGCACATACATACATACAAACATACACATCACAACAGCCAACTTAGGCACTCACCTGTGTGTATGTGTAGGTGGGTGGTATGTGTGTGAATTAGTGAAAACACATATATATACATATATAGATATCATTGTGTGTATGTGGTTACACACATGGGTTAGTAATGGGTTAGTAATCCGTGTATGTGTATTGGATGTGCAGGTGTTGGTAACTGGTAACTGATTCTGTCTAAATTTAGTGTGTGTAGTGTGTATGGGCTTAAACTGGTGATAGGTGTGCATGAACCTAGACTGGTTATTTTGAACGTGTGTGAGTTGCTGGTGTGTGTGTATGCCTAGTAGGGGTATATGCACCTAGTTAGTGTATGTGTGCTTAATTTATTTTTATGTGTGCATGTGCAATTGTACACCATACCCTCCTGTCTAACAGCGCAGTATTGAGATCCTGAGCGTTGGCCTGACCCCTCAGGGCAACAAGCCCATTTGCTTGTGTGATGGATTGAAAATTTTTGCAGAAGCAACTCTTAAAGGGGCTACTGATGAATTAGAGGGTGGTTATTTGGTGCGCAAGAAGGTCTCCAGGTTTCCTGTATGGTTTTTATTATGGGAGTAATGAGGGGCCTGAACTTGGATAAAAAGGCCTAAACCACATTTTTTCTAGGTTTATAATACCCATCTGTCCATTCACATATCTGTCAATCTGTCTAGTTTGGACTGGTTAGGAATTTCTAAGGGACTAAGGTACAGCTTGGTATTCTGAGACCATTTGTGGGATATTTCAACTCAGAGAAATTTTAATCTCATAATTATAAATGCCTGATAATATTGGCTAATAATGGAAATGTTTTCTTGCCATTTACTGGGGGGAGACAGGAGGGAGCCAATGTCTGGTGATATCAGATATACGTCTATATAATAAGACTATAAAATTATATAATGAACATTCAGAACTAGACTGAAACATATTTTTTTCTCCTGAAAAAAGACAGTCAGTGTGAAACCTAATCAAATACAAATAAAAATGAATGAACATTTTGTTTCATCTCGTACTGCATTTCTACTTGTCAGTGGGTGTGTCTCCACATGTGCATTTATTGAACATTAGCTCAATATAAGATGAATTAAAGGTGCATACCTACACGTGTGCACCCTTAATGCGCCTTAAAAATGGTGTTTTTAGGCTATTCAAGCCTAATTTATGTGCAAATAGCTAAGATGCACAGTGCACACATAGATGTGCTAATGCACATTAACACTGTGTGCATCAATGGAGGCACATCGCGTTAAGTCACATTAGCAAGTCTGCACGTGCGCTAATGCAACTTAGCTATTCACACCTTAATTTAATGTACCTTAATGTGCATTAGCATATCCAAGTGCCTAAATTGCCTGAAGCAAAGACGCATTAAATTTAGGCATGTGTAAATACACATGCAGACATGCCCAGTATGTGTGGTTCTATACTTACAATTCCCTGCATTTTTTCATATTTTCAGTTTATTATGAAAGGTCCACCTAAACAATAGGGAAACTAAATCCTTCTATAAGAGCAACAGTAAGACTGCCTGTCCATTAAGTGCTGTCAGGGACACAAGTGACCTGTAAATGGACTGAGAAAAGAAAGAAAAATATTCATATCTCAATTTATTTTTCATATGTATTCATTTTAAATGCTACCTGAAACAGCAATATGAATAAAAATGTTTAGAAAGAAATATATGCATATTTTTAAATGGACAGTATCACTTTAAAGCAAAACTGTGGTCTTCTTTATTTGTACTTTTCTATCATCTAAAGGGCCAAAACAAGATCATGGTCCCATTGTGTTAGTACACCATTCTTTCTCTTTCCTATGTACATATTACTGTGCAGCAGCTCTAAATACAAGTCACAGCAATCTGTTTTCTTTCCATATTGACTACGTGCTGGCTCAAATCTCTGAATGCCATTAGACATTATAAGAGCTTTGCTGAATCAGATCTAAACCAGAGCTTTAAATTCCTTTGGCATGACCCAAGCTGGGGGTTTCAAACCACAGCTTTTTCATTAAAAGACTGCTATTTCTGTACTTCTTTCACAGCATAGTTTTTTGTTAGGGGACAGTATGAGGGGACAGTTTTAGCACCATTTTTCTGACTGGGTGCCTATTACAATTGCCTTCCTGCTGATAGGCCATTAAATGAGCTCAGTTAATGCTTACTTTCCTTTTATCAAAAGGCATTGACCTTTACTGAATATTGTGGGCCACGAATGTCACACAACCCTAAACTTCATGTATATGCATATAAACCCTTGAACAGTTCCTTCTGTGTGCTCCTTAGGTGGGGATAAGAAATTAACACAGATAATTTGTTCTTTTATGATATCTGTGCAGTTTTCTCCTTTCCCTGTTGAAGCTGGTGGAAACTATGTTAACCTTAGGTTTGAGTAGATCTTTGGAACTATTTCTACTGGAACTGAAACCTCTGTCTCCTGGAGTCCAAACCCTCACTTTCCTGGATTATTTTTCCCTAAATGCCATTTATTAGTCAACTGCATTGTATTCCTGGGACTTATTTATGTTAGGAAGAACTGAGGCTGGTTAAAGACTTTGATAAGCTATGATACTAGAATTACCTCCATAATCAAATCAGTTCAAAATTCAGGAATTGTCAGTTTAGATGCATTCAAGGACTCTTTGAATCCAGATTTTGCTCAAGATGCACGACCCCAATGTATTCTATCATCTGTTCTCTTTGTGGTGGTGTTCCATTTTGACAAAGGAAATGTACTGGTCTCCCCCAGAAGGTCTATATCATGCTTGAATTCCTGAAGAAATTATCATTCAAAGAAGTGTTTCCTGTTGCTATATAACTCAAGACCCTGCCCCTTGTTACGTCTCAGCTCTGTGTTCTTGGGGCACAGGACACAGCCTGTCTGACTTGCAAAGAATTCCCCCTCCCTCCCCTCCTCTACCTAAATGAAACTGATTAAGATGCAGTGAGAGACGCACCTAAGACCCTCCAGATAAGGGTGATTTGGCCAGATAAATGGCCATTTTGGCCATTTTGCCCTAGGTCTCATTTACATCCGAGATGGAACCAGATGACCATTCATTTACATGAGAGATGGAGAACAGAAAGCCTGAAGCAGAGACTGCAGTGAATTCTGGGATTAGAGAAGCAGGGGAGCAGTGCATGATGGGGAATCTGTGCTCCAAATGCTAATCAACCCATGTTCACACACACCCAGCTCAGCATTTATCAGACCAGTTCTAATCTGGATTTACTAAGGACTTTCCCCCCACCCCCCAGACACACACACACCTCTAAGTTTAATAGGCATCTGGGGCCGTACATTCCCCGGTCCCACTATGGGAGGCCTATTTAAACTTGATTGACTAAAACTCGGTTGCCGGGTTAGGGAATGCTGAGGCAAGAGACCGAGTCAGAGGGGGTATGGGCAACATTTGAACAATGGTTAAGGGTTCATCACAGCATCCAGCCCATTGGAGCCCTAATCACAGGTGTTGTCATACTTTTCCCGAGACGACTGGTGGGAGTCCTCTCCACATAAGGTTATGAACACCCCAATAATTGTCTTAAGTCTGTTAAAAGACTATAGTAAGATCTGGAAAAGTCATGCTAAGCTGAGGCTTGTGTACAACAAGTAAAAATCCAAAATCCTGATGCTGCAAGCTATCTATTGTTTCTGAAGAAACCACGAGATATCCCATCAGTATATCTGCCATCCATAGGAATTTCAAGCTGGATCCCAAGTATTTGGTTACTCCCTAATCTTAAGTGTTTCCTGATTATCAATCAGTTTCTTGAGATGTTCCAAACCAGATATCCCCTTGTCAAGAGAAAAGACAATGATTTACACAATTAAGGATGCTTTGAAGCAGCTGAACTGAGGGTATAAAAATCTGTAAAAAGTGTGTGTGCTTCAAAAAGAAGAAAAGAGAGGTGCTTCAGAAAAAGAAGAAGAAAGAAGAGAAAGAAAGAAGAAAAACTCCCGTGCTGACACCATCCCCTGTTGTTCTTGGGACGCTGGAAGAACAGATCATCTCCCTTCAAGGACTGTGCCTGTCAGCTTTGCAGCCTGAGTACCTTGGACTGGTGAGATCCCAGCACTCTCTCTCTCTTTTCACTCTAGGCATAAACTTCTGAACCTGAACTGTATCAGTTAAGCTTGAGCTAAGTTTCCCCAAATACTTAGTGAAACCAGGGTAGTACTGTAATTGTTTGTGTTTGTTTTTCTTTTGCATGTCTATTATTATTAGTACCATTATATATTTCATATACTTAGCAATAAATAACTTTTATAGTCAAACTGGTAGTAATTGGGTATATTTTTCCTTCTCTGCTTCTCTTTCCTCCTGTGCCCTGCAGCAACGCTTCTTTTACCTAAGCTAAAGATCCCTGTGAAGCCCAAAAATATTGTGGGGTCTGCTCATCAAGAGGCCAAAGATTGGGACGTGCTGAGTTTGAAACACATATGGGGATCAGCTTGTACAGGCTGATTGACTCAGTTTGACTCAGAGATGCCCTTATGAACTGAATGCTGGCCCATGAGGGTGTCAGCTGGACACCCAGCCGGATTCAGAGGGATTCTGTTTACCTGACTGCAGTTTATTGTTGCTCTGATGAACTGATTCTTGGCATATGAGGGTGTCAGCCTGTCCATGCTGATCAACCCGGCCAGGTCAGGCGTGTCACGTTAATTTGTGTGTGTTTGTGTGTATGACTGATTTGGTGACTGGAGGAACCCAGTCCCATTGAAACTGAGTCCTGCAAGATAGCTCCATTGGGGGTGAGGGCTTGCAGAAGGGAGAGATACAGCTCCGTATAGCAACACAAGCAGCACATTGACAGAATTACCAAGACCCTAGAAACTATCCCTAATAAATGAGCACACCCCAAAGTAATGGGCAAATCTGGTAACACTTCAGGGAGAGAGGACTCCTGGGAAGGGACAGCATCCACCTCACGAGGAAAGGTCCTGTTCATGGCCAGGATGGCTGATCTTCTTTCTGGACAGGGTTTTAAACTAAGATTTCAGGAGGACGGGAAAACATAAATTCAAACATGTCCAGGGACCATCAAACAAGTAATCCCTGTACATAGGGACACTGAGAGGCTGCACCAGATAGAGGATCTCTATCTGGTGCCCACCAGGGACCTCTTCTATCTGGTGCCCATAGGGACACTGAGAGGCTGCACCCCCTGACAACTAGCATTCCCTGCTTAGGTGACGGGCGGGAAGGCAGGCAAGAGCCTGGTGTCCCCCCGAGAGCATCGGCCGGGGAGTGGGGGCACCAGGTTGTTGCCTGCCCATCGCCTAAGCAGGTAACGCTAGTTGTTAGGGGGTGCATGTGCACCCCCATGCAGCCCCTACTCATCACCACTGAATTGTTGCATCTCCAGCAAAACCAAGGAGGTGATTCTTCCACTCCACTCAGCACTGGTGAGACCACAGCTGGAGTACTGCATCCAGTTCTGGGCACTACACTTTAACAAGGATGTGGACAAGCTTGAGAGAATCCAAAGAAGAGCCACCTGTATGATCAGAGTCTTAAAAGGTAAGCCAGGTGAGGAAAGGCTAAGGGATCTGGGACTCTTCAGCCTGAGGAAAAGAAGGCTTAGAGGGGACCTGGTAGCAGCTTACTGCTACACTAGGGGAGTACATCAAGGGCTCAGTGAGCAACTGTTCACCAGGGCACCCAAGAGTGGCCATAAACTCCTGGAAGATCGATTCAGGCTCAACATTAGGAAAAACTTCTTCACAGTCAGGGTGTCCAGCCTGTGGAATAACCTCCCTCCAGAGGTGGCTCTCCTGGGATGGGGACAGGACCAGGAGTGTGTGTGCTGTCCAATGCACCCACGCAGTTAGGGAACCCCAGGGCATGGAAGCCTTCAGCAACTTCCCTGGCGTTATGGAGGCAGATAAAGTTGTTTGCCATGCTGTCCTGCAGCAACTGGCGTACCTCACATACCACCACCCTGGCCATGCAGGGAGTCACACAAAACTGGTATCCAATGAAGTGGAGGCTGGTGGGGATGGCCAGTTTCCTGATGGCCATGGCTACCCCCTTTTCTGGTGCAATGGGGTGATGCATGAACATCTCCTGGCAATCAGAATGCACCCAAGAGGGCCAGAGCTCAACTTCTCTGTTGTTGCAAACTGACAACTGGACAGCTGTATGGACAGCAAGGGAACCTTAGGTTGGGAAGGCATTAAACTTCTTTTAGGTGTTAATGGCTCCAAGCAGATAACACCCAACAGGGCCAAAGTTCACCTCCTATGTTTTTGCAAAGAATGACTGCAAAAAATCCCTGTCCATGTATGACACAGGCTAAACACTGAGGCTAAACAGGGACCCATGTGTGAAGACACTGCTCCCGGGTGCTCGTGGCCAACAGACTGATCAGCCACCCAGGAGCCCACCTGCACCCTCCCCAGCATTGGGTAGGCATGAGCCTTGGGTTTGGCTTGTGCCTCAAGCCTGAATCACCAGGGTGAGCCAAGAAAAGTGTCTGCCTTCCTGGAACCATGAACAACTGGTGCCTCCTGAGACTGGGGGGGCACCATGGCGGTGAGCAGGGACCACCTGAATCTGCCGGCATTGGTGGCAGCAAGTGGGGACTGCCTGCAGCCACCGCTGTTAATGTCGGGGGGGGGGTGGGGGTGGGCAACGGCGAGTGAAGAGCAGGGACTGCCTGGAGAAACCACTGGCTGCATTGGCGGGGGGGGGGGGAGCATGCGAGCAGCGACTGCCCACAGAAGCTGGCAGCAGTTTCAGCGGCAGGACATGTGCCCCCCTGTTTCCTCCCTATGTGTCACCTATGCCTGGAACTGGAGGTCAGCTTTGGATGGGGGCTGGGAGGGAGGGGTAAGCTGCACAGCTGGTACATCTGGGGGCCAGGCAGGGTCAAGCCAGGAAGGGGGGCTCTGGCTGCACTCGTAGCTTGTCTGTGTATCTTATGGGCATCTTCATTCTGGATGCCATGGAACAGTGCCAGGCTGCCCAGTGACCCATGTGTCAAGTCACTGCTTCCAGCAGGACATGGTGTGAAATAGCTGGTGAGGGAATGAATGGTGACAGAACTCACCTGCTATCCATAAAGTGCTTTAGGTTCATGGTGGGATTCATGGGACACTGCTTGTTGGGTTCACATAAAAATGGTGAGTAAATCAATGGCATTATGGGGGACGATCACATGGCAGCAAGCCAAAAAGAAATATTTTAGAGGTGCAGGGTAGGGGTCCACAGAGTTCCCACTCCCAGTGGGGCTTGTTTCCTGTAACCACCCCTCCTCTGGCTGGAGCAGAACACATGCAAAAGGGTCAGAGATGACCTCCCTGTTGTTGCAAAAACTGACAGCTGTTTGGACTGCAAGGGAACTTTGGGACCCATTAACCTCCTATTAGATGTTAAATGCTCAGAGCAGAAGCCTTCAATAGCATGCTTCACTGTGTGGGATTTGTATAATAGCGCTGAGGGGGTCAGGGTATACCATACACGGTGTTATCCCCAATAAAGGAGAAGGGAGCACATATGCAACAGACACTGATCAATTTCCAAAAGAGACCAGGATCACCCTGATCTTCCATCACCCAACACACCCTAGAACACCCACCCACCACACCAAGTGAAATAGGAGATGTCAAACAAAAAACAGTTTCTTTGAATTATTTATTTAATGAAATAATAAGAAGCCAACAGGAGATTGATTCATGTCGGGCTCTGTGGCTACACCTGGTGTCCTAAAACATTCATTACACACAAATACCTGCAAATTGTAGTGATACCTGGTGGACAAAGGGGCTCAGTACACATAATTCAGTGAATTAGCATGTACATGTGACAGATTTATGGCTGCATCATTGCAAATTGCAATGTTGCAAACTAAACTGCATCAGGATGTAGTTTAGTTTATAATGATGAGAACTAATTTAAAACCCGCAAAACTTGCATATGTATAAAGCGTGATGCCATTAAACCACACAAAGAGAAATTTTTGCCATGTGTACATTGTCTTGCTGTCATGTGTACAAGCACTCTAACGATCCATTCCTGGGCTGATGGGCTCACCAGTGGCTACAGAGCCAGCTCTAGGGAAACTTCTCTGCATCTCCTACCTCAGAGTTCTGGAGGGCAGGAAGGAATACGCCCAAACTGTGTTGCTTTCTAGATATGCTCAGTCAGCAAATTGTCCTGCAGAGACTGTTGACAACTGGCACAAGTTAGAGCAGGCCTACTGTTGCTCTAAGCACAGTTCAGGGTTGAGCTGTGCAGGACACAAGGGAACCATAACTAGCTTTTTGACACAACCCTCTCTGGTCCCAACTCAGTCTCATGGAGGTGTGAGACTTACTGAAAGAATATGGATGAGGAAGTTTGAGGTACGTGGAGGGAAAGTCTCGATAGAAGTTAATAAATCATTTCTGTTCACCTTCGGCAATGCACAAGGGACACAGCAGCGGTCGGAGGAAAATCATTTCACACTCTCACTGTTGAGCCTCTGGATGTAATTATGTGGTGAGAGCTAAGTAGGCACATAAAGTGAGCTAGAGAGTGAGGGAGAGCTGGAGCATGGAGGGAGATTGCATGGGGCTAGTATGAAGTGCTAGGAACCTGGTTTATAAAAACATGGCAGAACATGATGGCCTCAATCAAATATCCCAGTCATGAAAAATGCTAAAGTTTAATATCACAGAGAAACCCAACACATGCAATAATGGCCTGCCTGTGTCAATGCCATATAAAAACACAGACCATAAACTGAAAGGAGTAAAAGCTCACGTTCTTGGGCCAGCTCCACAAGTGTCATATAGGGACCAATGTGATTGTATCACATTCAGAGACTGGACTCTGGACCGCTTCCAATTTTATGTTCACAGTCCCTGTGCTAGCTTGTGTGCCTGAAGCGGCAGCAGCAGCGAACTCTATGTAGGTTAATTTACCCTGCTGAGAATTTATCCTGAGAAATAGGGTAGATTAACCGTCGCAGAGTTCAGTGCTGCTTGGCTAGACTGCCACTGATAATCAAACTAGCTCATTTAGAGCGCATGGATATTTCTGCTAGGGGTGTGCAAAATGGGCCCTATTCGATTAGGATTTGGATTCAGCCCGAATCAGGGACAGTGATTTGATTCGTTCACTCGGACCACTGTCCCCAATTTGATTTGGTCAAATTCAAATCTGAAGATTTGATGCTGATTCAGAGAATCAGCAATTCAGCCATAGACACAGCTTTAAATTTTTTTTCTACATACCTCAAGGTACCAGGTGTGGCTTGTGAATACTGTGAGGCTGCGGTAGATGGAGCATCTCCCAGAAGCACGGGGGGGGCCCTTTCAGCCCACTCAAGTACTTCCGGCCCACTCCCAGATCCAGTGGGGAGTGCACCAAGGCCCCCCCCCCACGCTCCCCCAGCTCAGCAATCAGCTGTGGGGGGACCCCGGGTACCCCCCAGACCCAGGAGGCACCAGTCACCGAGCTGGGGGACATCAGGGGGGCCCTCGGTGTGCTCCCCGGAGGACCCAGAAGTGGACCAGAAGTGCTTCTGGTCCACTTCTGCATTTGCCGCTGAGCATGCAGCTTCCCTCCACCCCCCACGCTTCTGTGGGACGCTCCATCTGTCCCAGTATTGCAGCATTCATGAGCCACGCCCAGTTCCTTGAAGTATGTAGAAAAAACATTTAAAGCTGTGTCTATGTCTAAATTGCTGAATCTTTCCAAATCTCTCTGAATCGATTTGGAGGGTTCTGATTCGATTCAGAGAGATTAAAAGGTCTCCTGATTTGATTCGGATTTAGAGGTTCAGCCACTGAGTTAGGCCGAATCGCCACCAGATCGAATCAGCGACTGAAGCTTTCCACAGCCCTAATCTCTACACCATACTTTATTATGTAGGGTAGACAGAACCATAGACCTGTCTATGTTAAAACTTCTCTTTTATGGAGGCAATGAACTTCACAACATTCTAGGACAGAAAGGATAGATTCTGTTGCACCAATTACACATCTAACTGCAGACATAGGGTATGTTTATGCTGTGTGAAATGTATCTACTTTTGTAGCACAGTCATCTTACCCTTAGGATTGAACCACAAAAAAGCAGCAAGGAGGAGTAAGACCCACCCACATCTTGCATGAACTGTTTTTCAGGTACTCAGGCTGGGTGGAGTAGAATTTCATTTAGTCACCTAGGTCTGCTTATACAGCTAATGCAAGAAATAGTATCTGGCCCAAAGTGTTCAGTATCTGACAAAATAATTTTATATCCATGTGACTACATCTGTGTTATCCAACATGGGAGAATTCTGTAAAGTGATGAAATGCCTATGTACATGGCACTGTGTGTACTTTGCTGGTACTTGCACTATACCCTGAATTTTTGTCATTCACTGACCTCTGAAAGACAGTCAAAGTTTTGAACTCCATTAAACAGGGAAGACAGAGGTAGAGTGGAAACGCTTTTGTTTCTTTTTCTTATACAACTGCAGTATATTAAATTAATAGAGCAGGCCAAATTAGAGGCCAAGCCTGGGGGGTTTCGATATGTTGGACTCTTTTGGGTTAATTTGTTTTAACTGAGAGATAGTCAGGTCCTATGTCTTTTTCAGGAGGGCGATTCCTGTAGAGGCTGTGGAAGTGGGTCATGGGTATGTGTGGATGTGGGTGTATACCTCCCTAGCCACGCTAATGTGTTTCTGAACAGTTTCATTCTAACATACCTTGTGGCTCTCCAAACCTCCCCCTGCTCTTTTTTTTTCTGACAGCCTGCATGGAAAACACCATTTCAGGGAGACAGCCAGAGAGTTTTTAATAGAAAGTTAAAAGTTTAAATTGGCACTGTAGCAACTGAACTGGTGCTTAAAGCCACACGGTGCTGACAGTTTATTTAATGAGGAAAAAAAAGAGTGAGCAAGAAAGTTCCCATTGGAGAGAGATTTCCCTTATGTGTTTGGAAAGACTAAGAAAATGCTGCTCCCTGATTTCAGAATAAATATAATTTTTAATCTTTAAATTACATTTCTTTTCTATTTATATTATATGGCTGGCTATTTATCTAGCTAGCTGGGTTTCAGAAATAGGTCAAAGTTTTATAGACAGCGTTGCTCATTAAAGAGCATAGTGAAGAAAAAAACCCAATTAATCCTGGTAAACCAATAGTGTAGGATTTCTAATATCCTCTTCCATTTCTCTTTCTTTCTTTTTGCAAGCAATTGTTTGAAATATCTTCCTTTTTCTGTCAGGGAAAAATATTCAGAACCACCTTTCATTAGGATCTCTCTGTAGAATTAGGAGGGTATCCTACAACAAAGTCAGGAAATAAGGATGCTCAGAGTTGTGGAACATGGCAATTAATGACTGTGGTCACCATTACAATCTTTACAGTTGCCATTTGCAAGCAATTAATGTTACCACAGTACTTAATAGAACCCTATGCTAAGCACACCTAATACCACAGTGAAGTTGATTTGGCAGTATGTAATCTTGCAAAGATTTTAATGGCAACCACCATGCATCTCACTGGGTCACTTTCAAAAGCACTTTCTAAAGCATAGCACTAGATTGCCATAGCACAGGGGTGAGCAAAATGCAGCCCAGGGGGTTGGATGCGGCCCACCAAGCTATTCCACAGGGCCCCTAAAAAATTTAGAAAATTAATATTAATCTGCCCTGGGCTGCCTGTCATGCGGCCCTCAATGGCTTGCCAAAACTCAGTAAGTGGCCCTCTGTTCAAAATAATCACCCACCCCTGCCATAGCAGATGGGATCCTCAGAAGTAACCTGACTGTTTTCCAATCTCAGAAGCAATGAGTGGTGAAAGTACTCCATGGCTTCTTGAGTAACTATAGTCTCAGTGTACTACCCACTTATGCATTGTGGAAGTAACTGAATGGTCAGCCTGTACAAGTAATTTATCATCCGACATATGCAGATGATTTCTCTAAACCAAATGATTATGGCTAGGTTACAGTTGGCCCTTACACAGATATGCAGGGGGAGAGCATTAGGATTCGTTCTTACTTGTGTGCCCATAAAATATATTAGGTGCAATAGTAGATTGCTAGTTCTTCCTTGCTAGGATAGGAAGGGGGAAAAGTAGGAAGAAAGGAGGTGGTGATGGCTGGCCCCAGCTGCCTCTGAACCAACCAGCAGAGTAAACTCACTGGTGCACTGGTGATGCTGAAGAGGTTTTCTGTTCAATAGTGGGGCCCTGTGAAAAAGGTGTAACCAGCCCTCCATTCAGGATTAGTCATCAAGCTCATTTAGAGGTGCAAATCATGCACTCTAGCCACCTAATAGATATATGCAAATACAGGCAAATACAGATATTACCATGTGATAAGGAAGCCCATTTAAAGTTGTATCCTCTCATGCCAACAATGTTTTTTTTGGTCCTGTCATGCCTTGAGGCAAAAAGGGATCCCAATGTTTTGCCAAAACTTTAGATGAATGTCTGAAATGCTGTGGCTTTCTCTACATTGAACTAGATTTCAGAACCCTTTGATCTTCACCTGTCAACAACTTGAGAAACATTTTGCACATTTATATTAAACTCAAGCAATGGCACAGCTAGGCTTTCATTGCACAGTTGGTTTTAGTCTGCAGAGAAAACCAGATGCTGTAGAGTTTCTAAGTGCTGCTTGCTCTCAGAAGAGCAAGGTGCATATCACATTTCCTTAGCATTAACCAGAGTGTGGACGTCAATAGATTCAATGAGATCTGTCCTTTCACTCTCCCACATCCCATCTCCAGTTATGTGCTGCACCCAGCTTTCCAACCTTTGCCTGCGACTGGTGTAAAATGATTATGTCCCCTAAACAGAAAGGGTCAGATGAAAAGGTTTTCTGTTCAATAGCTGGGTGGTATCCCCTCTGAAGAGAACACTCACAATGCCAATCTGGCCATGCTAAAATCTTCCTTTGTGCTACTATGGCTATTAGGAATCAAAGTGCAGACAGTTGTTTATGCTGCCCATATTAATGCATTTACTTTTGTAACACAGTTATCTTGTACTTAGGACTGAGTTAGAAAAAATAGCAGAGAAGGAGGACCCACCCACTTTTTGAATTAACTGAGGGCTCCAGGCAGGGTGGAGTGGATCCAAAAGATGATCCTTAAAGTATCTTGTGCTTTGTATCCTAAACCTCTGAATGCTGGAATCTGCAATGGGAAAGGAGCAAAGGGTAGACAATTCTGGATGTGCCCCAATTACCCTCCCCCTTAGCATCTTGTCTCTGCCAGTGTGTGACAGGATACTGCGCCAGATGAGCCTGTGGTCTAACCCAGTAAATTGTAGTTCTTATGTTCTATTACAGTTTATTCTCCTGACAGACACAGACACAAATGAATGTCTACTGGGAATGTAATTTATTTTCTTCCATTTAATTTATTGCCAATGAGTTATCTCAGACCCCTATACTGACCACTGGGACAAGTTCTCCTAACCTGATTTGCTGTAGGCACCTCATCAACCTCTTCCCTTTGATAAAAGTTTAGTGGGAAATGTCCTGCTATATGAGAAAATAAGACTAAAGCACCGTTCTCTTTTCACTTGCAAAGTCAGAGTGGGGCAGTAAAGTCATGCTGTGCTTTTCATGCTTACATTGGACATATAAATGAACCAGCAAACTTGATACATAGCAGTCTGGTGATTTTAATCAGCTGAAGGGTAAATACCTTATCCAGAGACTGCTGTATGGATATCTTCACTTAACATGGGAAGTACAAGAAAGAAGCAGAAAAATATGGACCACTGAAACTAACCTAGGGAGATATTCAATCTAGTTCCCTTTAATTTCTGCATTCTAGAAATCTGTACAGGACTTGGAAAATTGGGGAGTGACATGTGTCTTTTCACTGAGGCAACTGCAGGGTGATTCTTTTGAGTCCTGCCTCTAGAACACGTAATGGTTTATTTAGATTGTAAATTATTTTCAGAAGAGTGTATTTCTAATGTATGTGTGAGCAGGACCTTGCACAGTGGGGCTATAATCTACAGTAAGTGCCTGTAGGGACTATAGTAATCATAGTCCTCATCACCACTAGAATTTAGGAGACTTGAGATTTCTTCTATGTTCTGCCATTGATCTACTGAGTGACCTGGGGCAGGTCACTTCACTATACCACATTCAAATTTCTCCCCCTGTAAAATGGAGATCTGCTGAAGAGTTCTGCTATATCAGAGATGGATTTCATCATCATGTCCCTTATAATCCCTTTCCTCATACACTTTTAAGTGTATGCTCTACTCTCTGATTTCTTTCAGTAAGAGGCCACTGAAAGTGGGAGGGCAGGGAATTTATTAACAAAGGAGAAAAAAAATCTGTTTAATTTCTTCCCCAAAGCTAAATTTTACCTCCATGTGATGGATTTTGTCATAGAAAATAAGGCAGTGAAATAAAAAATAACCAGTGCTGACCGACTTCAGAATGGAACAGATCTCTGCACCAACAAGGAGCCCATTCATACTTCCAGAATAACATATGTGAGATAGACATAGGGTTTGAACAGCCAAATCATCAAACACAGAAGGAGAGTATCCAGGCCAATCTGTGTGTGAGAAATGTGATGAAGGCTAAACAGGATCAGCAGTCCCCAGGCAGATCTACTGGAGAATATGCTGGATTCTTATAGGCTGCCAGAAAATGTTTTGCTCCTGAGAAGCCAGCCAAGATAGTCAATTTATTTGTATCTCTTGGTCAGTTCTAATCTCAACTTCATCTTTAAATAACATGCCATGCTACAAACACTGTGCAATTCCTTGTGGTGCAAGAAGGTGAGAATTTTGGAAACCATGTGAAGGCTATTTTTCACTGCAACAACACACACACACAAATGCACTAGGAGTAGTAGTGGGAGGGAAGGCGAGAGGGAAATGTTTCTTTTGCTTTGCCAAGACAACATTTCCTTGTCAAGTGAAGAATTTTGACATTGAAAATGTGGCTGAGGAAGTAAAAACAGTCCATATTATTCAGCTACAGATAAAAAGAAATTTAACAACAGGAAGGCTATTTTTCAAACAGTCTGCTTGTGTTGTAGCACCATGGGGTGCCTTGAGAGTCTTTCAGGGGTGCCACACAATGCTAGCACTGTTAGAGGTACAAGTGTGATTCATAGGATAAACCTGGGGATTTCAAATAAAAATCCATGGTATTAAAAATATTCTGCCCTGTTGTGGTCTTTCTGAGCTCTTCGCAATGGAAGAATTACTCTATTGTTTTTCTGTAGTAAAAGAACAGTGAAGGTAAAAGCTGGCATTTTCCATGGCATGCCTCAAGTCTAATGAGGGGTGCCTTGAGTCTAAAAAGGCACTGGTCTAAAGGGATAGATCCTGGGAAGCACTGAGTGCCCTGAATTCCCATGGGAGGCAGGAGATGATCAGCATTTTGCAGGCCCTTAGGCCTTTGGAACTTGAACAGCCAAATACAAAATATATTCGTCACTTTTTATGGGAATCTCCTCCAGGGGGGCCTTTTGTCCTTAATGAATAAACACTCTATTAACATTTCAACTGACTAAACATTGAAACTGATGTTTCAGCTGACTAAACATATCTACAATAACAAATGTGTATGTGCCAATGGTCATAAACCTCACAAATTGGCAGTTGGTTCACAATTTTAACATGTCTCCTTGTGCCTGCCTCTTTGTGTCCATTTGTCGGCTACCATCTTGTAACAGGTTCATACTACGTAGAAGCTTTTCAGGCATGCAGAATACCCTGACAAGTATTTGGGCACCTACTGCGGAAACACCAGTATATGCAAGACACTGGCTTGCAGCCAACCTTGGCAGTAGCAACTAGAGATATTTTAGGCTGAATAATTTAGACATTGATCTGAGGACAAATCTTTCCACATTGTTGGCTGCTCCACATGAATGCAGGAGCAGAATGTGGGGCAGAGAAAAACCGTACCTATAGGAATACCTAGATATAATATGCGTTCATTAAATTCACTAAATACTATATAGATTCAACAGTAAAGTACAGCCTCTTCTCCGATTGTATTATAATTGAAATAATCACTGAATGTTCATCTCCTTGGCCAGTGAAAGGATAACTTGAGACATACCGGCAAATGTCTCAGAATCCCTTCTACTTCAACTGTGACTGAGGCCAACACTGACCAAAAGTCATCCCCATCTCATGATTATTCAATGGTTCATGTGATATGAATGAGGCACTTCCATCTGCTTCCCAGTGCATAGCTGTCTCTTCACAGGTAGTACTAGAAGTACAGAGGCCTCCAACCTAAAGCAGAGGCTCATTTGCGAAAGGCTTCCTAACCTGGTTGTCTTAGCAGTCTTTTCCATGAGCACTGGTGGAGATTTCTACGTGGTGTCCCGAAGTGCACTTGAGCACATCCTACTAACCCAATCTTGCTCAGATGCACCAAGCCCAGAAATAGGCTGTGAAGCTGCTCTGGAGTCATCTCTTGCAGCCACTCCTAAACACACAGGAGGCAGAGGTCTCAAGCATGGCCATTGGAGCCACCCCTAAATGGTTTCACTACCACTTGGTTTGGTGCTTGTAAGTGGGAGCAGGTTGGCAGGGGATGCCCAAAAGTGAGTGCCCCCATCAGTGCTGTGTATGTCGTATGGGCACACTATCAGATTTTCTAAGTAACCTAGTAATTCTTCCCCATAGTACAGGGGCATCTGGGCGCTATAAGATCCTTTTAAGAATGTTGTGGGATGCTACACAATATTCACACTGTTAGGTATCCAAACACCTATCCATGATTCACAAGATAGACCCAGAGATACCAAATAGGAATCCATGGTATTAAAAATATTCTGAACTATTTTGGCTTTTTTGAGTTCTTTGCAGCAGAAGAATGGCTCTATTGTTTCTCTGTAATAAAAAAAAAACAAGTGAAAACTAAGAGCTGGCCTTTTCCAAAGGATGCCTTGAGTCTCATGAGGTTCAGAAATACTGGGTTAAACACAATGGCCTGTTTGTATGTACTCTGACAGTTTTGACAGTGAAAAGCTGCCATCTTGGTAGCTATTAAGGACTTTTTTTTAGTTTCACTTTCCTTTTTTTCAAACAAAAAATAAGCAGCTGCGATCAAGACCAATGAAATTCAGGGGCCTTGTGGGAACCTGTTCTAAGTGCAAAGTGCTATCATTTATATACAATTGTTAGTTAATAGCATATACCTTGATGCAAAGTATAAGTGCTCTTCAGCCCACACAGAGTATATTTGCATCTGTTGCCTCCAGGGTGGCAAGGTCACAGAGCTGGTTTTGTCCACTGAGGCTGTGAGATCACATTGTACTGGAAGCTCCCATCCCATTTGCCATGTATGGGAATCATAGGAAAGTAGGGCTGGAAGGGACCCCTCAAGGCCATCTCGTTTAGCCCCCTGCTCAAGGCAGACTCATCCTTGACTAAACCATGTCTGCCAAGTGTCTGTCTAACCTCTTGAAAATGTCCAAGGATGGAGATTCCACAATTTCTCTAGATAGCTGGCTCCAGTGCTTGGCCTCCCTCATAGTTAGAAAGTTCCTTCTAATCTCCAACTGAAATTTCCCCTTCTGCAGCTTTTGACATTTGCTCCTGATCCTACCCCTTTCAGCCACAGAGAAAAGTCTGGGATGGGCAACATTATGAAGAATCTACAGGGATCAACTGATTCACTCTTCTTTGGGTGTGGGAAAAGAAAGCAATGTGCTTAACAGTGCAAAATCTCCCTGCTTTTGAAGGTTAATGTCAGTGCTTAATGTTACTTGAAGGTGAGCAGTGTGTGTGTGTGTGTGTGTGTGTGTGTGTGTGTGTGCGTGTGAGATTTAATAGCATTTTTGGATTGTATCACATCTGAATCTGTGCCAAACCACTTGGCATCAATTCAGGCATCTCTAACCTTGGGGACACCTTTTTAATTTCAGATTCCTAAGGTGATATTTTCCCTTTCCACCTAACCTGCTACTGGTATTTACCCATGAAAAAAGACCATAGTGTTCATGTTGGCTTCCTGAGCTATTCATATGTGATCTGATTTTTTGAGATGGCATGGCTTTATTTATATAAAGACCAGCAAATAAGGAATGAAGGTGTCTGAAGGGTTTCCACTCACGCTCAGTCTGGCAACCCAGGGATATTTCTCTATTGACTAAGTCTCTCAGGGTGACATTCTCTTCTGTTGTTAAGGGATGGCACTGGCATGTAGAGAGGTATGAACTGGCTTCATTTGCCCTGGCCAGCTCCTATAGAATAATTTACTTTGTTGTGCATCTATCACCCAATTAATGTCTTTTTTGAATCAAAGCTCTGATATCCACCTCTCATATTACTGGTTTTACTGGAGTCACTCCTGACTGACAGGAGTATCAGCGAAAGAAAAATCAAGCACTGGTTTCTTAAAAAACAACTACCTAGCAAAAGCTGCTTGGCTTCATTCCACCTCTCAGTTAAAATCCAGTCATCTTGTGCCTGGGACCAGGTTCTATTTAATCAACTCAGTGGTGCTTCTAATTTTTGCCCTCTAGTTTTTTCTAGTTATATCACAGCCATCCTGCAAAACTCTGGATGTAACAAACAGGGCTAAATGCAGGCTAGAGAAAATGGGGGCAACAGTTCCAGGTTCAGTGGTGATATAAATGATGGTTGCACATTAGGTGTGAGCTCGTCAGAAAATTAGCATATGTGGTAATTGAGTATATACTTGATTTAACTAGGAGTGCTGCCCACTTGCATCAGGGACTGATTTGTTCCCCTCAAATGCCAGGTATGGTTAAGCTGACATTCATACTGGAGTTATCCCATGGTATGAGGATCTCACATACCAATCCCCTACAGTACAAGGTTGCCACTTACTTTCTTGGTTCTATTTCCATTCACCACTGCGAACTTAGGCTTATTCGTGTTGCAGTGTCATTCCTGAATCACCGCAGGCATTTCTGGGACAGTTGTCAACTCTTGGTGGGATACACAGGAATAGGGGCATTAATCACAGGTAGACACATGGATCCTGTCCTGCATAACAAATAAGAATTAATTTCTAATCTCATTTCCAAGCAAAGTGATGGTCCACTGACAGTCCCCCCAACTGTGGGGGGAAGACCTTGCCCAGAACCATTTACTCATGAGAAGGCTATGTGCAATGTCTCCAGCTCCACAACTTTCACAGACTGGAGCCACTTTCTATTGGTGACATAAAAACTTAATTATAGGAGCAAAGAGCAGAACAAAATACAGCTGAGCTTGCTTTCTAGCTTCACTCTTTGATATGAAAGAAAGCATTCAATGATTTTTTTGGCCCTCTAATTAGCTGTTTATGATGATAATTATTTCCTACAGTCCCTTCCAGACATGTATCTCAGGGATGGCAGCTGGATGCCAAAGAAAGTATCCCCTCCTGTGGGCATTGGCTACAAAGTGTTTGGAGATCTCCATCCAAAATATTTAACATCCAGAATATGACCACTCTCTGGTAGCAAATTCCTTTTAAAATCTCCCATATAATTTGTGGTGTACAATCCTTGTTTGACTTTTGAGGATTTAGCACATTTTTGTTTCCCCATTTTAGAGCTAGGGATGTGAGCTGCTCATACTTCATTTTGTGTGGTCTGGCCACCCCTAATGCTTGCTGCTACTGCTCCTTGCTTGCTAATGAAGGACTTCTGTCTGCAATAGGTGGTGCTGAAGACATTGCTCAGTGATGGCAAAGCCAGGGGCAGGAGAATCCCAAATGGTTCTGGCTCCTATTAAAGAGAATGCAGCAGAATATGAAACAGTTTGGATTTAATGAGAACCTTCTACGGACGCTGCCCATTATAAATATAGAATATATAAAGGCACTTCTCCACAGCCTTTCATCTGAGGATCTCCAAGTGTTTTACAAACAGGGATTAATTAAGCCTTGCAACACCCCTGCTGCTAGAACAAGGCCAGCATTGTTCTCCTTCAGTTCTCTCCCTTTCCACAGGCCTGTGCAGCTAGCTAGTCTTTTCCATCCATCACCGAGGTGCTCTTGCAGATATGGACATTTTCTTTTTCTTTTTCATTTCACACTCACTGTTCTAAATCTGCTCAAGATGGTGCAGAGATTACCTCCTTTGCAAAAATGGACTTTACATCTTGGAGTCTTCACTGTCCTTCCTAGGAAGCAAATCCAGGGCCCTGCATCAAGGAGCCATGGCTTGGCTTTCTCCCTGGTCAGCACAACCCACTTCTCTCTTGCAGTGGGAAGTGCCTGTTGGGGATGTCACTGTTTTCCTTTATTACCTGAGGAGATCTTTCCTTTGCTTGAGATCTCTCCCAGTTGCCAATGAAAGATGACCCTACCCTGGCTATGTCTTCAGTGGAAATCAGCCTCTCAGCAGTTTCTGCTGAATCGTTATCTAACACTGAGTGGCCATGTTTGCACATGTGCTTTACTGCAGAGTGGATTAATTAGCTGCGGTGTAAAGTATTACTGTGTACACATGTGATGGTATTAGGCCGCAGTAAACTTATTTACACTGGCATAAGATAGTACTGTTAGCATGTACTATCTTACATTGGGGTAATTTACTGTGATAAAATGCATGTGTAGAAGCTGGCTGCAGGTGTAAATTGAGCTCAATCAGCTCAGCCAGCTGGAGACTGGACACCTAGCCACATGACACTGTGCTTTTAGCATTCTCATGCTGCAACCAGTCCCTTCACCGTCTGATGCTGCCACCCGGAGCGTGGGGCTGACTCCCCTGTCAGCCCGGGCCTGCTCTGACCCAGCTCAAATTGTTACTGTTCTGGGAACACATGTAGATGCTGCACCCATGAATATTTACTCCAGCTCACACTGCTCTGGAGTTTATTGCTTTGCATTAATTGCACATGTAGACACACTCATTGAGTGCCTGCTTTGTCAAGTGTTGAAGCTATGTTGGAGGTTTGAGCCTGTCACAATGGAAACAGTTGTGGGAGTGTGCTTTCCGGGCTCCAGGAAAATCCTGAACAGGGACCGGCAAGGAGAAAACTGCTGGACCCCGAGAGGAAAATAGCTGGCCCAGGAAGGACTGTGGGAGCTGCTCACCAGCAGAAAGATGCCTCAGTGGCATCAGAAGAGCAGCAGACGTTGCAGCTTCCAGCATGCTTTAAAAGCACGTGCTGGCTGTGCATGGGGGGTAATCAGCTGCTTTTGGTTTGGCCCAAAGTGACAAACTGGCTTTAAAAGAAAGCTGGCAAACAGCTGCAGGGAGGGAAGCCGGGGAAGACTGGTGAAGGCAGCCACACCTGCACGCTGGAGAAGACTGGCATCAGCAGAACCAAGCTGGGGAAGACTGGCATCAAGGCAAGCAAACCAGGGAAGACTGGCACTAACACAGGAGCCAAGAAGAGGAAAGCAGCTGGTCGAGGGATTAAGAGTGGCTTGGCATAGGCAGTCTACCCCAGAGAGGGGATGGGCGCTGAGCAGTCTGATTCCAGGCACTTGGAGAAGTGACTGGCCAATAGGACACTGGAATGAGACCCAGACTATGGGATTCCTGAAAAAAGCATGTGACAAGGAAGATGTGGTACAAGAAAACATCTAATCATGAGTTCGTTAATAACAGTTTCCTTTATAAATTATGATAAGACTTTATTGAGAATTGAATGATTATAATGATTGATATGGAACTGAAATAAAAGAGCTTTGAGCTTTTTATGAGGTAACATCTGGTTGGTGAATGGCTGGGGTGAAAGGGAAGGTAGGATCCCCAAGGAAACAGCCATTAGTCTTGTCTGAAGACCCTAACCTGTGGAAGCCTGCCGGTCTAAATAAATCAAATCCAAGTTGTGGTCGGAGACAACAGAGGCCTAGATAAGCATTAGCTGTTGAACAAGGCCCCAGAGGGCGAGGACTAGATCCCAGCGCACCTGGTTGCATGCTGCCTAGTGAGCACCAGTTACGCACTGGTACTTATCTGGATAAGTGTACTACAAGTATGGTCAGGTTCAAGCCTGCGAAACTCCTTGAAACCCCTCCATAAAAAACACAAATTCAAAATCTAGAGTTTAAACCCAAGACAAATCCACTGTCAGGCATGACAGCTAAAGGAGCTGACTGAATTTTGGACCCAGCACTCAATTTACCACACCTGATATGTACTGTACGCTGTACTACGTGCAGATACCACCAGCTGAACATTGGACTAGAAAGGACTCTTTGGGCCATCATACCCAGTCCTCCATATTTGCAAGCAAGCAGCTGTCCAAGAGAATCTAGAGGAATGTCCATTCTGGCCCCTTTTATATGCCACAGCTGCCAAGCATGCTACAATGTGCTGTAGGAAAAGAGCAAGAGAGACAGCAGCACCACCAAGGCGGTATTCTTTAAAATGTGCCCAGATGATTCTAAGAAATAAACCATGCCCCATGCTACAGAAGAAGGCACAAAAACAGTCCCTTCCTGGGGAAAAAATCCTTCCAGATGCCAAATCTGGCAATCAACCCCTAGATCTTGAAGTCTTAACTAGCACAAGATTCATCTGCTGGAAGAGTGATCTGTTGCCTTGTGTCAGGAATGGAGTCTTGTAGGGCTAGAACTGCCACCTGTCCCATGGAGAGGACCTCAGGTGTAGCTATCCACAGCCCATAGCCCATAACTGTGGGAGCCTTTCCTGTTTATGCCACTGGGGTTCCAGTTAAGACTCAAGACTTTTTTTTTTCATTTTAAATTTTTTATGTGGTTTGTGGGTATATAATAGAAGGTGGATTCTTGAAGATTTTGTGTTCATGCCAACCTGAATAATTTATTGGGCCAAGCTGAGTGTGTGTGTGTTTTAAGAGATTTTGCTTTAAAGTAGAAGATGTAATGGAAATGTTTCAATGCTATTAGAACTGTAGTCTTATATGTAAACTTCAAGGAAGCATAAATCCAATAAAACTTGTACAGGAGTTATGGAACAGTGCAAAATGCTGGGATTGAATCTTAAAGGCCCAGTTTCACAGAGTGGTGTATCAGTTACATTCCACAAGAGAGGAAGCCGAGGTAAACACAAGTGTCTGTGATAGCATCGCTCATCAAAGCACAACAATGTTCTAGTCCACAGCAGGAAGAAGTTATCCCCTTTGGAAATCATCCAATAGCTTATCTGCTGCTAGTGCATGCAATGTTGAGACAGGGAGTAGAAAAGCCTGGGTCTGATCGCACTGCTAATGCAAGTTTAAATCAGGAGTGATGCCTGCTGTAAACACGAAAGTACACGCTTTGTGTGTAGCAATGATTTAAGGATCTGATTCATTAAGAGTGGGGATGCTGGGGCTAATTCTCTGCTCCATTTACAATACCTTGATGTTGTAACAACCTGAGGTTTGAGACCCCCCAGGGCCCAATCTGACCCTTGCAGGGAGCAGGTTAAGTGCCCAGGTAAGCAAGAAGGTGTTGAGCCTACTTGTGAAATAAACAAGCATCAGCTCAAGCATCCCGGAGGGTGTCTCTGCTTTTTGTTACAGCAAATCTTTTCACAAGCATAATAAGAACCCTGTTCTCTGCTCATCTCTTCAGCTGCAATTTCTATGGAGGGCAGGACTGCAAACTCTTCCTGTCCATTGGTGAAACAAGTGCAGATGAATTCACTCTTTCATCCAAGATTCATCTTTTTGTTAACTGAGCTATGGTAGGATCTACAGGTTCCAAAAAACTCAAGGTAACATTGTCCTAGGCCAGGGGTGGGCAGTTATTTTGGCTGGAGAGCCACTTAGGAAGTTTTGCTGAGCTATCCTGGGCTGTGTCAACACTCCCCCACCCCCACTCAATAGCTCACCAAAACTCTCTAATTTGCCCCTGCACACAGCTGGGTGGCTTGAGTGGGACCGCAGGTGGCCACGGAGCAGCATCCAGGAGCAGGATTGGCAGACAGGACCAGGGACAAGGCCAGAGCTGGGATCAGGATTGCTGGGTAGTAATAATGCAGGGCTGTAGCCCGGGACAGAGCTGTGATCTGCTCCCTGCACATCCCTGTGACAGGCATTGGTTCCGCAGGCAGGGATGTGAAGGGAGTGGATCGTGGCTCTTTCCTGGGTCCTGGCCCTGTACTGTCATGGCTCAGCAATCCCAGGGTCTCCATGGAGACTGTCTGGGACCCACACAGGCAGGGTGTGTGACCAGACAGATGGGATGAGGCTGTGGGCAGGAAGGGAGCTGCATCCAAGAATGGGATGCGTGGGCTGGGCTGAGGATCGGGATCACAGGATGGTGACAATGTGGGGCCAGGGCCCAGGGTAGAGCCGGGATCCAGTCCCCGCACACTCCTACCCGTGGAAATGGTGCCTGTTGCAGGGGCGTGTGGGCAGTGGATGGCAGCTCTGCCCCAGCCCCACACCGTCACTACCCTGTGATCCCAATCCCTACCCCTGCCTGTCCGTCCTGCTTCCGGATGCCATTCTCCACCCACCCACAGCCCCATCCCAGCTGCCTGGCTGCACACCCTGCTTCTGCAGGTTCCAGCTGATCTCCATGGACACCCTGCCTGGCCACCCTGTCTGGTGACCTCAGCAGCGGGTGCGGGGTGGACAGGCCAGGGTGCCTGGGCAGTGGGGCCAGGTCTGGAAACAGCAGCTGGAAGGAGCCACCGCTGGGGCTGGCAAGAAACAGTCTGGCTGCTGCACTGCCCCAGACCCGCTGTGCACCCAGGGGTGACTGGACTGGCTGCATGTGCCCAGGCTGCCCCCCTGCACTTGGGCCGTGCAGCAACAGCTCAGATAAAGTGCCTTGGTGGGCAAGATCTGGCCCATGGGCTGCATTTTGCCCAACCCTGTGCTAGGCACAGTACATACACAGTTAGAGACAGTCCCTATCCTTAAAGCTAGCAGTCTTGACATACAAAAGAAAGATTATTAATCCACTGACAGATAAAGAGTTGATACACAGAGAAATTAATTGATTTACCTTAAGTCACATGGAAGCTCAAGAAAGCTGAGAACTGAACCCAAACCCACTTCATCCTAATTCTACATTTGTAACCTCAAACCCAGCTTTCTTCTCTTTTAGAGTCACCCTGAATTAAAAGACTGATAGCCTTCAGGTAAAAGTGTCTCGCTAATGAAGAAATGATGATGATGATGATTGTAACCCTACATGTGTTCTAGTTCACAAACATGCAGGGTTTTCAGAGAGGCAAGAAAGAAAAATACATGGATGCACAGGAGCCCTGCCAACCTACATACTGATACAAAGTATGCTCAGGGGGGACAGCGCTTTCCAAAGTAACTTCAGAATAATTGGTTAACTAGGCAGAGAGGGTGAGCTGCAGAGAACTGTTCCCTAGCACTTTTCGGCTGAAGGAGTAAAACTGTGGCAGCTTAGAAAAAATGTGAATAGTGAAAAGGGGTCATTTTAACGAATGCACACAGGCATCTGCAGTCTAAGAAACCATCTGAAATGATTCCTAGGTTTCTTCACAGTCCATTAAATTAAATAGTGTGAAATTCAAAATACAATCATGACCTGCAGCCATTCCACTTTGTTCTGTAAACCCATCAGACACAAGGGGCATGGCCAGGCCACTGCTTGAATGGGAGGCCTCCAAGACCACCTAAGTTTTGGTGCTTGTAATTCACTAGACAACGCTCTTCATTCTGAATCTCTAGTGAACTGGTGCCCTAGCCTGGTGCTAGGAGCCCCTGTGTGTTGGAAGTGCTGTCCTTCCCCCAAACATATAGCTAAAGTCTGGTCCTTTAAGACCTTGTGGCATTATTTAAAAACAGAGGGGAATTAACTGAATAATTTCCTGGAGGAATTTCAACCTGGGTAATTAGCACTAGCAGTAACATTACAGGAGGGCAGAGGGATGCCTAGCAAGCTCCATTGTGCTAAAACTGAGGGATTACTGCATGGTTAGGGCACTAACTTAGGAGTTGGAGGACCCTAGTTCAATTCCTTTCTTTGCCACAGACCTCCTGTGTCACTCCAAAAAATGAAATTTAGAGCCTAAATACCTTTGAGGATCTGGGCGTGCGCCTCAGTTAAACAGGGAGAACTGCCATGCTTCATTTTATAGGTGTATTGCGAGGATAAATGTGTTAAAGTAGTGGAAGGTGCTCAAAGGCTATGCCAAGGGTGGGCAAAATGCAGCCTGCCAGGCCATTCTATCCGGCCTGCGGGCCCCTAAAAGTTTAGAAAATTAATATTTATCTGCCCCTTGTTGCCTGTCATGCAGCCCTCGATGGCTTACTAAACCTCAGTAAGCATCTCTCCGCCCAAAATAATTGCCTGCCCCTGGGCTATGCAATGAGAACAATATAGGTACCTTAGGTAAATAGGCACTGTATATATATTCAGCAAAAAAGTTGGTCCCTGCTGCAAAGACTTAATGCAAAGGGAGAGCTGGGGGACACAACAAACAGATAGGGGCAGCATAAGGCAATTGTGAAAGATTATAACGAGTATATTTTGCTTGCTGAAAAGGCCTTCTGCAGATTTAAGGTATTATTATTGTTTAGTCACCAAGCATGACCAATGGAAGAATCTAGCAGTAGCTCCATGAACTAATTCTGTTCACAGGCCCTGTGTGGGTTACTCTCTGCAGGGGAGCAGGGAGCCCTTAGCATGACCATGCAGTGGATACCATACAATGCCCCAAATGTACATTGCTCCACTGTTCAATTTTTTGTAAAGGGCTTTTAGTATTCTGGAGCCAGGGAGCCAGGGAAGGGCAAAGTACGGTTATTCTGAGTATAAGACAGGAGTGTAACTAGGACTGGAAATGAGGATGAGCCCCAACTTAAGACATCAGAGCAAATCATTGTGATTGCCTTGCAACAAATGACATCACTTGGCATTCACACTGGATCAGATTTGGTTGGATCTAGCTCCTGTCTGGATGGATCATGCAGAATGAAGCATGGCTATACCCAGTCTGGAAAACATATACATGTAGATATATTGTAATCAGAAGAATGACTAATAAATGTCAGTTACTTTACAACCACAGAGTATACTCGAAGACATGGATGAAATGGACAGGTTTTGTCCTAGTGAAATGTGTTCATCGTAAGCAAAGCACACAATGAAAGCCTGCATACAGTATTGCATCGTGTCTGTATGTCTCTTAAAACAAAGCACCTATAAATTGCACTTCATTTCCAAGTCTCGCACCAATCCCATTCAGATTAAGGGGAGAGGAATCCTGTTTAGTACAGTGCTGCATCTTCAGAAACTAAAGCTATTTGGCTGGAGAACAGATTTGCAGGGGGTTGTGTGGGCAGGAGGGTGTGTGAGAGCTGACAGATGTTCACACAGCATTTGAATTTCTGTCAGTGCGATGCTTCCTTGAATTGGGATTTTGTCTTTAAAGAATATACTCTATATTACTCCATGCAGTCAGAAGCCAGGTCTGGGTCAGTTGTGGTGGAACTTTGTGTCTGACAGCAGAGTGGCTATGACAGAGACAGCACTGTGCTGGAGGTGCACTGCAGGCAGTCTGGTCTCCTCTCCAAACCAGAAAGGAAGACAGGGAATTGGAGAGACCATTTGGAGCATGCCATCAGAGAACTGCCTTCCATGTAGGAGTAGAAGCCTTGCTGGAGTAATGAGCTATGTGTGGTTTGATGCTGGGAAGAGCTAATTAAGCTGGAAGAGATACTCCTCACCTTGTCTCTAGTGGTTATATACCCTCACCCAAGAGGTCTAGACTCTTACAAGTTCTACCAATTATACACATATCCAGGTTAAAGCTGTAGGGCTTATATACTTTATTAAGTGAACAGAGAACTGCAGAAAAGTGATTTTTTTTTTTTAATTGGACAGGAAAGGCAAATAGTGGTTATTTCCAAACAGCAGAGTGTCTGCTGGCTTGCAGGGACAGCACATCATTTATCAAACACACTCAGAAAGCAGAGTTCTTAAGGCAAGTTCCTTCTGCCTTAAAATAAACTTTTAAATAAAGCACTATAAGAAAATCACAGATCTCCTTCCCTTCCCTCCAAAGTGTTCCATCAGACTTGTTTTTGAATAGAAACTTTCATATTCACGTGTTTTTTAACCAGCAAAATATCCTTTCGTAGCAAATGCTCAGGTAACAAGACTGAGTCTGCTTAAGTGCATACAGCAGAACCTATCTGATGCTTGCTCAAATAAAACCTGTAGTGAGGACTTTCACACTCAGGGTATATAAAGTATGACTTCACTGCACAGTTAGCCTGGACTGTTACCTGGCTTTTACCCTGAACACTCAGGTCCATATAGCTTGGAGGTTGTAGACTGGGCTACCATTGCTTAGTTGTCAGGGTGCGTTACAACCTATGCTCTGGTTTAACTCAGACTGTTAAAATGACCACTTTGCACTGGGGACATAAGCAAAAATCACTAGAGCTCCAATATCTTCTGTACAATTCACCCCAGAGAACAGACTAATTCTTTTGCAGTTAAAATGCATGACTAAAAGAAGCCCGGAGCATGTTAGCAGAAAGAATTAGAGCAAACATCACCCAGTATATATGGACAATCACAGAACCACCGAGGGCACCAGGTGTTCACACCCATATGCCCATGGCCCATGCAAACCATGTGGTGAAGACAGACTCTTAGATTTAGCAATATGTACTTAATTATCATTACACTGAATAGCATGGCTACTTTTATGCTCAGGTTATATGTACCAGCAGTAATATTTAGACGATGCATTCTCATTCTGGCTACAATAAGAATGATGTTGAAAATTTGTAGCGAACTGATTTTTTTTCTCCAAGGTATTGACTGTTTAAATCTTAAAGCATTGATGTGAAGGTTTAGTTCACCCCTAATATCCCAGAACGTCTCACTTCTTTCCTTCCTGTGGCAGCAACTGATGACATGGCACTTTTCTGGCCATATATAAGGTCCATCCAGTTACCTCTCCAGACAGCTGATACAGACCCAGAAGACATGTTTTCAGCTGCAACGACTTGTCAGTTTGTTATAAGGTAAATGTAGCAATGGGGATATATATATTCCCTATGTCTGTTGCAAGGCCAGATTTGAGAGAGAAGAAAAAATGTATGAAGAGAGGATTAGAAATGTCATCTTGATTTGTTTTCCCCTTGATAGAAATGTTGTCCCTTGTACCATATAGATTGTATATGGAAATCGCATTTTTTGCCACAAGGTTCAATATTGCCCTGTCAAATAGCCAGAAAAGACCCACAGGGAACAAGACTCACTAGCACCCTTCACCTGCAATAACATGGAATAAAAGCAGTGGCATTTGTAACCTGTAGGCTCCTCAGAAACTGTGATGATGGGGGTGGGCTGATAGGTAGACAGACAGATGCTTTTGCAAATGGTCCCACCTAATGACTTGGATATTAAATCCCACTGACTTTCAACAGTATTTGGGTTCCCACTACTAGAAATGGGACTTTGCCTCTAAACTCTCTTAGAATTTTGCTAACAGTTTCAAAAGCATCTGAAGATTAATTTCTGAGGGTCAAGGGGAAGGTGAAGAGTGTAACCCTGCTCCTTCCTGAAGAAGAGCAAATTCTGTCCTGTGCCTGTGATCAAGACTAGTCATGGGCGTGTCTACACAAGACACCAAGTTGCCATAACAACGTGCTAAAGCGACATAGTGTTGGGGGGCAAAAACCATGATGCTGCAGCTACATTGCCATAGCAATGTGCTCCCTCAGTATTCCAAGTCGCTAGAGCGATGTAGCAGCTAAAAATAACTGTGCGCATCTGGCATGGCGCAGTAACGGCTGTTACTGTACCGTCATTTAGTACTTCCTAATGGGTGAGTTACAACCTAATGGAAGTACTAAATGACAGTGCAGTAACAATGGTGTCATAGGGGCAAGTGTAGATGTGCCCATGGTTAAACAACTTAATCCCATTTATAGCTTGAAACGCCCCTATCCAAATACTGTGGTATCTTACATAGCTGTGGTGGGTGTTTAATAAAAAAAGACAGCAACCACAGAGTGAACTCATACAAACCACCTTGCATTGTTCCTCACTTTCCATATACGGACACCCTCAAGGCTCCTGGGTAGTGTAGCCCAATAGCTATTCTGTACTAAATGGCACACTAGTATCCAGATATTAGGGAGAAGTTACACATTACACTGTGGCCCTACCAAATATCTGTAGAATGTCAAGTGGTGTTAAAGTTAGAATATGTTGTGAGCAGTCCCACATGTGGGGTTAATACTGTTTCTTGCCTACACAGCTCTGACTTGCCATTAGAGGGCTGGCTCGCAGAGTTGTGGCTAGAAGCCAGGATACCTAGGCTGTATGGATGCTGTTACATGTTACCCTTAAGCTATACTAAGAACTCTTAATACAGGAGTGTGCACACGCTAAAGTATGAAAACTAGTGCTAGGCATCTTACAGTTACACTGCTTCAGGCAAGGTTTGAGCTGTGTTACCTGGCTCATGTTACGGTAATGAGCGACTGCTCCGCAGAGATAAAATGACCCATTTTCAGTCCTCCGGCACCCCAGGATGCGTGGTCCCCTCCTCCCTGTCTCCTGCTCTTTGTGGACAAACCTTCCATCCCCCAAACTCTACTGCCCAGGGATTGCTGTTGGTACCACGACAAGTCCCCTCCTGCCCCCAGCGGGTGCAACCCCATGCAAGCAGACAGCTATTATGCACCTACCTTCATCAACCAGAGGCAGAACATGAGCCTCCACATGGACCCCATCAGGTGGGCATCAAATTGGAGTGGTGGTGAGATACTGAGCCTCAACGCAATTTGGGGCAAGGAAAGGATCATCACCACCACTGCCAGGAGTACCAAAGGCAAGAGGCAGAACCAGGTGATCTGTGAGCAGATTGCAACTCACACATTGGCATTGGAGGGGCACCATTGGGACTGGCTGCAGATGCAGATCAAAATTAAGTCCCTGAAGTAACAGTATATAAGGGGCAGGATGCCAACAAAATCTCCAGTGCAGTGGGGAATGTCGTCCACTGCCACAGCAAACTGGCCCAGATCCTCAGAAAGGATGAAGAGTGCCTCATGAGTCAGTCCTGGGGCTGGTTTGTTCAATATTTTCATCAATTATCTGGAAGATGGGATGCAGTATGCAGATGACACCAAGCTGTGGGGAGTAGTAGGGAGGGTAGGGCTAGGAGGCAGAGAGACCTCAACGAATTGGAGGATTGGACCAAAAATCTCATGAAGATCAATAAGGACAAGTGCAAAGTCCTGCACTTAGGACAGGCTGGAGAGCAGCTGGCTAAGCAGCAGCTCTGCAGAAGAGGACCTGGGGGTTACAGTGGACAAAAAGCTGAATACGAATCAGTGTGCCCTTGTTGCAAAGAGGGCTAATAGCATACTGGGCTGCATTAGTAGAAGCATTGCCAGCAGATAAAGGGAAGTCTACCCAATTCAAAGAGCGGATCTTAGGGGTCTACCCAATTCAAGGGGGTGGCTGGCTGATTTCATGGGGAGAGTGTGGGGCTGGCCACCATTTTTGCATGCTGATGGTGGTGGCCACCCCTACAACTCTGATTGGCTGGGAGGCCCTTGCTGTTCATTGGTTGTGAGGAGTGCCTATCATGCAGTCCTGGCCCTCACTGCCAATTGATGGAGAAGGGTAGGGCCACATGACAGACAGCACTTTTTTTTCCCTCCTCTGGCACATTTTTCAGGCATTGCCAGATTTCACGATTTCCATGAAATCAGTGAAATCACAATTTCAGTAGGTCCCTAATTATTCCTCTCTATTTAGCACTGATGAGGCTGCATCTGGAGTACTGTATCCAGTTTTGGGCCCTGTAACACGTTGGGGTCCCAGGGGTGGCCGTGATGACCCCTGGTGGCTCTATGACTATGCCTGCACTGCCCTGTGAGAGTCCGGAGGGTACTCACTGCGAATACAACCCTGGCTGGGAGCACGGGTCTCTCTATATCAGGACATTGACGCTGCGACAAGGGCTCCCCATCCGCCCCTGCCCGGCTTTACCTCCTCACCCGGTGAAGCGGATTGGGGCTAATCTGCCATGGGGTGGGAAACAGAGTGGAGGGAGCGAGAAGGACGGTGGGAAAGGAGAAGGAGGAAGCCCGGGAGCCGGAGACGCGGGAGTAAGGCTGCGAAGACTGGGTAAGCCCCTGGTTGGACCCCGAAGAGGTGGTGATACCCTCACCGCAGGGTGAAGAGGCGGCGGAAGGCAAAGTGGGGAAGAAACCCTAGAAATGGCGGAGGTGGTGGATCCACCCAAACCATTTGCCACGGGGTTTTTTTTCCTCCTTTTTGTTTGATGTTTTTGGTGCCGGTTAAGCCACAGACAGTGCCGGCAAGAAGAGAGCCCAGATCGGGACCCGGCATTCTCCCCCCCCCCCCCCCCACACACACACACAGAAGAGGGGGTCATGTGCCCCAAAAGGGTCCCACGACCGGAGAAGAAGTGGGTGAGAGGCCAACAGGTTGTGACAACCGCACCTCCATCCCAGCTGATTGGAGAAGAAGGAGTTCCCCGTCCTCATTAAGCGGCATGCGCCACCAATTAAGCCCGGTGCAGTCGTAGTTAACAAAGTATCCAGAAGGCATCCCAGGCAGACAGCAAGCTGCCGGCCGACTCCGAGAGGTAACAAAGCCCCAGCCATCGGGATCGGGCTCCAACAGCATCCAAAGGAAGACAAAGACCCAGCAATAAGATTTCAGTTAACCCCAAAGAAAAATAAAATAAGAAGAGAGTAAAGAAATTAGTTTCGAGTGGGTCCTTTCGTCAGTTTGATCCTGAGGCTTTGGGCACTGGGGGGCAGCCCTGGCGGTCGATCCAGGTGTAGGATGGGTAGTCACCACCTCCCTTTCATGAACATCTTCTTAACATCAGCGTCGTGGTAGGCGGGAAGAAGGGGCACCAGACCTCACCCAGATCGACCGTAAGGGGTGCAGCCACCCTGAGGGGACCAGTGAATGTCAGCGGGACGTAGGGGTACATGCCCATATCCGATGACTACCCAACATGCCCTTGGGGCGCTCTCCCTGTCTTTCCTATTATGCCTTGATGGATAATAAATTAAGAGGGAGGCTGCCCCCGGGCCTTTGCCAGGTCTTAGTCCCGCCTGTATTAGGCCCCTGCTTGAACCTCTGTAATCTCAGGCCCCTGGCTGAGCCTCTATAGTCTACTGTGCCTGGCTGGGCACCCAGAGCCTTATGGGCTAATTGCATGGCTCTGCAACCTCCCCTTCACCGCTCCCTATGCCACATGGGTGTTACCAGTACGATGCCCCTTTGTTGAGGCTTCAGCCTCCTCCTCTTCAATCTAGCTAGGCCCATGAACCTAGGCCCACTAGATAAGACCTGGCTTCAAGGCACTAGCCAGCCTTGTCTGTTTGCAAGTTACCGAGCCCCTGGTGCCTGTATGCTGGGCTCCTGGCTCCTCTGTGCATGCGCCTTCACTGGTGCTGGGCCCCTGGACTCTCTGTGGCTCACTTAGCACTCAAGGCTTGAGTCTGCCCCTGGCAGGGCTCAAGGCAATCAAGTGGCCCCATGGACACCAATGAGGTCTCCACCTCCCCTACAGTCTCTTCCACAAACCACCAGTGAACATAACGTAAATAATAACATACAGCAGCCTTCTGCTCCTTTAAGAATATAAGCCTATACTTAACCCAGTGTTGCAGCTTCTCTGAGCAGGAACTCCTTCTCTGGTGGCAGACAGGAAGAGACTGCCTCTTTTAGCCCCAGCTCTGGGCTTAAATGCTCCCCTGGTGCTGCCTGCATCCTCTCCAAGGATCATCACCTTGTGGTGGAGAGGCTTGCATGCTCAAATTACCCCAAGAGTGATGCCATCTGGAGCTCATGGTCCTGGTAGGACCACCCATGGTGGCAAGGTCAAGGTAGAGTTTCTAGACAAAGAATGATCCAAGAAGTCTTCAATGGTGGAGCAGGCGGAAGAAGGCTGCAATGGAGAAGTGGCCCCAGTCACCATGGTTCACCATGCCACTGAACCTGGCTACCAACTGCCAAGACCACGTGGGCCTGACTGCACATCGGAGTCCCCATGCTAAACATACCATGTGCTTCCATCAGGTCCAAAAGCCCTGTGGTGATGGAGGATGGGCACACAGGCAGGGCAGTGATACGTGGAGGTCCCCAGCCAAGAATCTGCACAGGGGTGGTGGATGCACGATGGTCGTCAGGCACCTGTGTCAGGACGGGTGTCCTTCAGCAGCTGCATCCGTGACTGAACAGTCCTTTATAGGATAGCCTTTGCTCACCCCAATGGGGAGGGGGCTAGAAAAGGTGCCCCAAAAATAGGCTGTCCCACCTCTCCTGGCTGGGAAAGTGTACCCAGTGGGATCACCATTCCTGCGGTCAAAATAAGAAAAAGCTAAACTTTGGAACCTGGAATGTGAGAATGCTCATCAACAACCCAAAGAGTGATCGCCCAGAAAGACGAACTGCCATCATGGCTTGGGAGCTAACAAGGCACAACATCGACATCGCTGCTCTCAGTGAAACCTGGCTCACCAGGGAGGGACAGCTGAGGGAGGTCAGCAGAGGGTACACCTTTTTCTGGAAAGGGAAACCAGGCCATGACCCCCATACCCACAGAGTCGGTTTTGCCGTCAGGAACAAGATCTTGGATGTGCTCCCCAAACTCCCTTCGGGTGTCAATGAAAGGCTGATGACCCTTCGCCTGCACCACCTCAGCCAAAACCAATGTGCCGCTGTCATCAGCGCGTATGCTCCAACTCTGGACTCCGATGAGGAAGTCAAGGAAAGATTCTACTTTGATCTCGACAACGCCCTTGCGTCTATCCCCAGGACAACAAGGTCATTCTCCTGGGTGACTTCAACGGCTGGGTTGGGCATGCCCATGAAATCTGGAGCAAAACTATTGGCAAGAATGGCATGGGGAAGGCCAATGCCAACAGTATCCTGCTCCTGACCAAATGCACCCAACATGGCCTGATCGTGAAGAACACCATCTTCCACCAGAACGACCAGCTCAGGACCATGTAGAGGCATCCAATGTCGGAGCACTGGCACCTCTTGGACTACATTATCATCTGAGGTAGAGACATGAGGGATGTGCTTGTCACAAGGGCCATAGATTCATAGATGTTAGGGTCGGAAGGTACCTCAATAGATCATCGAGTCCGACCCCCTGCATAGGCAGGAAAGAGTGCTGGGTTTAGTTGACCCCAGCAAGATGCCTATCTAACCTCCTCTTGAAGACCCCCAGGGTAGGGGAGAGCACCACCTCCCTTGGGAGCGCATTCCAGACTTTGGCCACTCTAACTGTGAAGAAGTTCTTCCTAATGTCCAGTCTAAATCTGCTCTCTGCTAGCTTGTGGCCATTATTTCTTGTAACCCACAGGGGCGCCTTGGTGAGTGAAGCCTCACCAAGTCCCTTCTGTGCCCCCGTGATGAACTTATAGGCAGCCACAAGGTCGCCTCTCAACCTTCTCTTGCGGAGGCTGAAGAGGTCCAGGTGCCCTAGTCTCTCCTTGATTGCCATGAAGGGATCTGAAGACTGCTGGGCAGACCACTGACTTGTGTGCTCAGTGATGAACATCCACCTGGCGCCAAGACACCGGAAGACCCAGAAGGCCACCTGGAGACGGTTGAGTGGCACAGCTCTGAAGGACCCTGGACAGCGGGAGGAGTTCCAGGCCCAGTTGTATCATGCACTGGAGCAAGTCCCTACTGCTGCTGACATCTCCATTCAGGTACACTGGGAGTAACTCAAGTCCACTGTCCAAGATGCCTGTGCCCAGATTATTGGGTTCGCACTGCGACAGAACCAGGACTGGTTCGACGCCACTGACACTCAGTTCCACAATCTCCTCGAGTGGAAGTATGCAGCCTTCATCGCCTGGCAAAGCAATGAAGTTCAAGTTCTCCTTGTTCAAGTTGTACAACGTGCTGTGAAATCAGGGTACTTTTGTCTAAAGCCACCAAGGTTGTCCAATTGGTGGCCCATAAACTGTATACAGTCCCCAAAGGGTTCACATGTGGCTCACAGGTTCCTGCTGGGCCACCACTCCTCCATCTCCATTTTCTCCTTCCATAGTGCCTGAAAGGGGGTTGAAGTGCCCAAGCTGCAGGCATGGCAAAGAAGGGAGCCGGGCAGCCTGCACTGCAGATAGGGTGCTGTGTGTGGCTAGGAGAGGGAGGGTGCTTTCAGGAGCTGTTTTCAAGAATGCTCTGCCCACTCCTACGCCACATGCCGCAATTTCATAAAATGAGACCCACCCTGCCTGCCCGCAACTGCTCTCCAGATCTCGCTCTGGTGTGCTTAAGAGTTGTGCATGGCTTCATGGCTTTGTTTCTGAGACTGGTGTGTGCAAGATGAGACCAGGTGAGCTGGACGATATTGTTCGTGGGAGCTCTGTAGAAACAGTGTGGACCTGCCTGCTTTCATGCTTTATTGGCCATATGCCAACCATCTGGGGGTCAGATAACTTTCTATGACTCACTGGGAGTTGTGAACCCCCACCTAGGGTGAGATGTTTGGGATGGGCTAGAGGTTTGTAGTGAACCATAATGGGCATAGCAGGAGGCTTGATTGTGGGATTACACATCAGATCTCAACACACCTTATTGCCAGTGCAGGGGGAGTCCACTGTGGTCTCCCAGCTCTGGGGGTTTCATGCACCCCCAAGGCTGGGAGACGATGGTTGCCCCCCCACAGCCACCGACCCACCTGGGTCCCAGCACCAGGAGGCATGCTGCCAGAACCCAGTGTCTGGAACTGCTGACCTATGGGGCACTGCCGGGATTGAGTCCAGAGCTGCTGGAGCTGAGAGTGCCCTTGGTTGCAGCCTCAGCTGGGCAGTGACCCCTGCAGCTGAGAGCCCAATCAGCTGACAGGGCTTCCAGCTGCAGGGGAGACCCTGCTACATGTGCATATTAAAGCTGGATACCAACCAGCTCTAAAGTTAGCACATATTTTTGAGGTCTAACTTCATAGCTGGTTGGATCTGTTTATGGCAGGATAGGTACTTTGCATGTGTAGCTGGTTTCAGTTAATTA